>NC_090321.1:94917712-104917712 GCF_040869045.1 Eurosta solidaginis | reverse complement strand
AAGCAAAACAAGGAGTATAGACCTTTCCTTTCCAAGGTCGTCGAACGAATTTTGCACTGCCAGATAAATACTTATGTGCAGGATAATAACCTTCTCACAGATTCCCAGTCTCGATTCAGGTCAAATCGTAGCTGTAAAACAGCGCTCCTATCGGTGATAGAGGATATTCGCGAACAAGTTGACAAAAATTTGACTGCTTTCCTAACTCTTCTCGACCATTCAAAAGCGTTTGGCTCGGTCGACCACACCGTTCTCTGCAAGAAGCTGGTCAACCTATTTAATTTCTCCAACTGTGCAACAGCCCTAATCAGATCGTATTTGGTCGAACGAACTCAGGGAGTAAGTGTTGGTAGCAGAAATTCTGACTTCGTCAGTGTTTTAAGAGGCATCCCACAAGGCTCAATCCTTGGTCCCCTGTTATTTGTTTTGTATATAAACAGTATTGCAATATTCACATTTATGCTGACGACGTGCAATTGTATATGTGCTGTCCTAGTGATCGTACCAGTTCGTGTATTAATAACTTAAATTACGATTTGTGTCAAATTGGTACGTGGGCTTCTATGAACGGCTTATGTCTTAACCCTAAGAAGTCGAAATGTATAGTCATTCATAGAAGGTCACTAGATAAAAGTGGAATGGAAAATTTAGTTTTAGACAACACTGTTATAGAATACGTTGACACGGCAAAAAATGTAGGTGTAGTTTTTAACAAAACCTTGACATGGAAAGATCACATCTTCCGCACAGTGGGAAAAGTGTATGGGATGCTTCGTACACTCTGGCTTACACAATATTTTACTCCGTTACATATTCGTCTACTAATAGCAAAAGCGTTCTTAATACTTACGCTCCTTTATGGTTGTGAGATTTACTCTAACGCCCCGATTCTAGTGTGGTAACAACATTCTTCACCACGGTAACGAAATCATGTGGCAACTTTTACACCCTTTTGGTATTCTACCCGCGAAAGTAGCCGGATAATTTTTTAACCACAAAAGTAGGTGGCTACATCGAAATAACCACACAACAGCTGTTGTTTAGAAAAAGGCAAAACTGAAAAATAAAAAATTGTAAGCGCAAATAAGTAAAGATAATAGTAAAAAAGTGTTGCCTCTTGCTATACATATTTGTTTACATTATGTACTTTCACAGAATAAATTACAATATACCTATGTAGAAACTTATCATGCATAATATACATATTAACATCGTCCCGTTTATTCGTAAACCTCGTATCTACAAGTGAGACATTTTCGGTGAAGTTAACACGGTTGCCACACCATGTTTTCATTTGGGACCAAAATTCATCGAAAAAAAGGACCAAACTTTTGTTTTATTTTATTAGTATAAAATACAAAATTTTAGGATGTTTCAATATAAAAGTTTACTAAACATAGTGAAGACTTTCCTTAAATTCAAGCTGAAATACAAATATATGTGCATGCAACCGAAAATGGTACTATATTTTGACATAGGATAAGTCTATGTCTTTCACCAACCAAACGTTGTGAACCTAGTTTTGGTCACAAAGCTCTTGGTTCTATCATTATGTTGTTGATTGCAATGAAATAAAATGTATAGTGCAGTTAGGTTTTAGTAAGAAACGGTTCAAAATCTGCGCTCTGGTGCTGCCGAACTATGTAAGTGGAAAACTCAGTAAATCATAAACGAAACTAGACAATTTTGTTAGTGCTATTTTGATAGATGCTTACTTTTTCCTTTAACGTTTAAACTTCATATCAGAGCCTAGATTCAGTAAGTGTGAGTTTTGATCCCAGGCCTCAGGGGTTCTGCTAGCACCTACGAGAATAATTTTATACAAAATCTTTCTTCCGAAATCAAATCTCTTTTGCATTTGTTTCCTTCTGTCTTCGAGTTAAAATATTTCTTGTGCCAAGATACTTAGTTTTCAATTACCTTGCGTGGCTTAACACCACAATAGTCCTGGAATTCCTTGAACTCATTGAGCTGGTGATAAATATTTAAGAAATATTTGAAAGTGTTAGGCTCACGGCAGAGTGCTCGCTATAAGCTATGCTAGGCGAGAAGCAATTCTTATTTTCATATATTTTACATATGGTGTTTTCTTTTCAACACGAAAATGTCGCCTTCACGCCAACCCTTCAAAAAGTTGTGTTCTGTTGTAAAATCAGCTTAGCCTCAACAGAGGGCATCATTATCTTTTCTCAACAACCTACCCCTAAAAATGGCCATAAAAGCAACATTACTTGCCCCCGCTGTCATTGACGGTGCAGAAAAGAGCCCTGTCACGAAACTGAAGCGAATGCTATATATGTACGTATGTTTCGCATCATGCCTAACTCAAAAGCAATTTGCGATCACAGTTGACCGCGAACAACCACATGAACTGCATTTTTTGTAAAAATGGTTACAATTTTTGTTCTTTTCAAGTCATGCAGGGTGGCACTGGCCATTTTAAGTGGCTACAATTTCACAAGGCGAAGTGAGAATCTTAAAAATGTTTGCCCCTGAAAGTGGCGATATTTTCGTGTAGAAAAGAAATCACCAATAGTGTTTGATAACCGATGGAAATATTTAGCCGTTATTAATATTATTATAAAAGAAGAGTTTTTTTTGATTAGTTGGTTATTTCATCAACAATTGACGACAATGTGTTTGCCAACACTTTTCTTTTTAATGCCTGGCATAAATTATATCCTAGGTGAAATGTTATTGTTCTGGTACATTTTATTGACTGAGCATTTTTTTATGCTGAGAGTTCCATTGAAGTAAGTTCAAAATTATATGGGGGCTAACGAAAGTGTGGCGAATTTTTGGGCAATATTGTGAATTTTTACCTGAGTGAAAAGGAAAGAAAAGTACCAATCGTGGCTACTGCCTAAAAAGGACCAAAATTGAAGAAAAGGGACCAGCGGACCAAATGGGGTTGGAAGGGACCATTTTTGGTCCAAATGGTCCAAAGTGGCAACCGTGAAAGCGAAGACCTTTCAAATTTCTCCACAGACACTGGTGAGTTTTTCGGTGATGACAGCGTTACCACTTGGGCCAGAATCGCGGATAAAAGAACTGGTAACGATATTCGGTTACATAATGTTCTGGGTACTAATTTACTGGTAACGCTCAGAATCGGGGCGTAATTGTGACTATGTATGTAATAGGCAACTTAATGATGTTTATAACAACATTGCTAGATACGTCTATGGGTTTAAAAGACTTGATCACGTCTCTCATCATGCTTACAGGTTGCTAAACATTTCTTTCGATAACCTTATTAAACTTAAAACGCTCACTACGCTATATAAATTAATATATATGAAGGAACCTGACTATCTGTATCGGAGGCTAAATTTTCTCCAGTCCTTTAGATCTGTTCTCCTTACCCACTTCAGACATCGTATGCTAATATCTGATCGCCAGTTCTTCATTACTTCCATACGTCTTTGGAACTCGCTCCCTTCTAGACTTAGGCTTGTAAGCAATGCTCTGCTCTTCAATAAAGAATTAACAAGTTTCTTTAATAACCTAGACAATCAAAATACTGATTTCTTCTAAGCAAATGTACTCTATCATTCGTTTATTTATTATTTATTAAATATATTATTTATTGTAACCTTTTCTTAGCCATAGTCATTAGCTTTAAGTTTCAAGTTTAAATTGTTCCTATTTTATGCCTTTTACCGACTAGCACTATAAAATAATTTTTGCCAAATTGTTGTGCTGGGATGAATTGCCTAATAAATACAAATACAAATACGGCTGAGTTCTCAGGTGCCGTATTTCCTCAAAATGCTTACGGAGATGACTCCTTAAGTCGCCAGGCGGTGTTGGCTTATCAATCAGATGGCTGTTGGGATGCCCAGGTTTCTGGGTATTCAACAGGAACTGTTTGATTAGCATCTCATTTCTCTCCCTGATGGGGAGTATTCTCGCCTCATTATGTAGATGGTGTTCTGGGGACATAAGAAGAAAGCCCGTGGCGGTTCTGAGAGCAGTATTTTGGCAGGCCTGTAGCTTCTTCCAGTGGGTAATTTTAAGGCTTGGCGACCATATAGGGGATGCGTAGCATGCAATCGGCTGGCCAATTGCTTTGTATGTGGTAATGAGCGTTTCTTTGCCTTTTCCCCAAGTACTTCCAGCAAGGGATTTGAGGATTTTGTTACGGCTCTGGATTTTCGGTACAATTGCGGCTGCGTGCTCACCAAAATTTAGATCCTGATCAGACGTCACACCCAAGATTTCAGGATGTAGGACAGTCGGTAGCGTAGTGCCATCGACGTGGATGTTCAAAATGGTCGACATTTGGGACGTCCATGTTGTAAACAAGGTCGCGGAGGATTTAGTCGGTAACAATGCCAGGTTTCGCGAGGCGAAAAAACTGGGAGAGCAGGGAGGTAGCCGTTTATTCTGTTGCAAAGCTCATCGATTTGTGGGCCTGGACCTGTGGCCATTATTGTGCAGTCACCGGCGTAGGAAACGATAGTAACTCCTTCTGGTGGCGAAGGTAGCTTAGATATGTAGAAATTAAACAAAAGTTGGGGATAGGACACCACCCTGTGGCACCCCTTGTTTAATTCTTCTTGGTTTTGATGTTTCATTTCTAAATTGCACCGATGCCTGCCGACCACCCAGATAATTTGCGGTCCATGTTTTAAGACTCTCTTGCAGCAACGTGCCACGGTTGACCGTATCAAAAGCTTTTGATAGGTCTAGCGCAACGAGTACTGTTCTATGGTGGGGTTTTTGATTTAAACCGCAATTTATCTGGGTGCTGATGGCATTTAGCGCGGTGGTGGTGCTATGGAGTTTTCTGAAGCCATGCTGATGACAGGCTAGCTGCAAATTTGCTTTGAATTAGGGGAGTAAAATGGCTTCAAGCGTCTCGGCTACTGGCGATAGGAGAGATATCGGGTGATATGACTCTCCTATGTTAGCTGGTTTCCCAGGCTTTAGTAGCGGGACCACCTTGGCCATTTTCCATTTTTCGGGTATGACAAAGGTGGAAAGAGGTTGAAGACATGTGCTAAATATTTGAAACCCTCTTTCCCTTGTCTTTTAAGCATCGGCATGGCTATGCCGTCTGGGCCCACTGCTTTGGATGGTTTAGCATGACCGATGGCATCCTCAACCTCTTTGGCGGTGATGGTAATTGGTGTCGCGCTTAATTTATGTTTATGTGCGTTTCTGTTGGCCCTCCGTCTATCTTTGTCGACCGTAGAATGCATTATATATTGTCGGCAGAAAGCGCTCGCGCATTTTTGCGCATCCGACAGCACTTTATCGCCAAAGGCGATGGAAACTCTGTCATTGTGCCTAGACGGATTCGATAGGGACTTTACCGTGGACCAAAGTTTACCTACACCGGCAGAGAGGTTACAACCGCTTAGGTGCTCCTCCCATTTCGCCCGCTTGTGTTCATCCACAAGCAATCTGATGCGTTGGTTTATATCCCTTATTTGGGGGTCGCCGGGATCGAGCTGTCTTATAAGGTCACATTCTCTCGCTAAACTGGCGGCTTCCGTCGAGAAGTGGGGGCGAATTACGGGAATTCTTCCGGCGGGAATGAAACGAGCCGAGGCGGATACAATGACCTTGCGGAAAGCACGCTCCCTCTGGCGGCCATTGGTCGGGATAGGGAGGGCAGCAAAGCGGTTGTCTGTAAAGGATTTATATTCGTCCCACTTTCCTTTTTTAAAGTTAATGAAAGTGAGTTTTTCTGTGACAATGAAGTCGGCGGAACGCTCGAGCGAAATAAGTATAGGCAGGTGGTCGGATGCCAATGTTACCATCGGCTGCCAGCTGACGTAGTTTACGAGTTCTGCGCTGACGATTGAGATATCCGGCGAGCTGTGACAGCTTCCTACCATACGTGTGGGGGCGTCTCCGTTTATTGTGCAGAACGTCGTTTCTTCTATTTTATCCGCCAACATCTCACCCCTACTGTCGTTAATATTAGGGCGGTATCAACTGTGGCAACAGGTGGCAGAAGGGATGCAGCAATCCGGATGTGCCGCTTCATGAAATCGACTATCTCCGTGATCTGCCCAGTTAATCCATTACAGTTTAACTGCAGAATTTTGAAGTGCATAGGGGGAGATGTCGTCACTCTGTGAGTAAGTGATGGGTGACTACGCCTGGGTTGTGGAAGGCTAGGTCCTTGGGTAAGCATTGGGGTACCCGGCGTATTTCGGTATGCGGCCTGTCAACATGGCGCAATGAAGCCCGTCGGGGGTTGCCGTCGCGGAGACCAGAACATCTAGGAAAGTGGCACCGTCCATGGCAGGAGCTGCATTGGGCGGATGTCGCAAACATATATATTCTGTGCTGGCAAACGGTGCAAAGGGAGGTAGGGACTAAGAGTCTGTTTCCCTGACCTACACAATTGCTGCCGGAAAAGAGGGCGTAGAAGACGGGGGCAGGGGCTGAAGATCGGCATTGCTCCCAACTCTACTACGGAGAGTGTAGGTATGAGTGGGAGCAGCCGTGTGAGTTGGTGGCGCCGTGGGGCGCGAGCAGCAGCGGGTACTTGTTGTGGCTTGCTGAGCAGCAGGGCTGCTGGAAGGTAGCGGGGGCGCTAAGGCGCAGACTACGGGACGTCCTAGGGCGTGAACAACAAGGAGCCACAAAAGATTTATAGAAGTTACGTGGACGACTGGTTTTGGGATCTAGCCCAGAACAACCTGTCCGATGCAACCATCCCTTACACGAGACACACTGACAAGAGTATGACCGTCCTAAAAATATTCTTTTCCGGCAGATGCAGCAAAACCATTTCTCAGGGCCGGGGTCAGGAGACGGACCCGGATTTGGTTCGATACCTTCCCGGAGCAAGAGAATATGGAGCAGTCCCGTTGCAAGGAGATGCTGGGAGGATGGCAATTTGTGGGAGGGACGCAACAAATTAAATGGGGTTACACTGAAATGACAGTCTTTGGTCGGGAAAAATCCCGAGTCGCTCCGGTACATAGAACCAACTGCCTTGGGAAGCGAAAAAAAGGGTTCATAATAATTATGCTTGGATCCTCCGCGCTTATGTAATGGGACAAGGCTTATCATCACAAAACTTTTACCGAATGTCATTGGAGCAATGATTTTATCGGGTAATTTCGAAAACAACAAAGTTTTCATTAATACCGACAGATATGCCTTTCAATTAATCAATTCAAACGCCTCCAATTTCCTATTAGGTTGGCTTTCGCAATGTCTATCGATAAAGCTCAAGGACAGTCATTACCTTTGGTAGGATTCAATCTTACCAACTCATGTTTCACCCATGACCAATTATAGGTAGCCTGCTCCAGAGTTCGATCATCGAAAAATATTTTTATTTATACTCCAAATAATATTACAAAAAATATTATATATCCTATGGTTTCAGCAGAACATAAATTCGCAAATACACAACCTTAAAATAAGTTTAAAATTTGTGTTATTTATTTTGCATATTTTTATAGAAACGTGGGGTGAAACCCATGGGCATAAGCTAGTGTCTAAATAAAAATAGAAACCTGCTTTTGAAATATTTATATATGTATTTTAAAGTTAAATACAAAAAGCTGTAAAGAAAAAAAATGTTCCATAAGAAATTTGTTAAAAATAATAACATAGTAGTTAAAATTTCATTTTAGGCTAATTTCTCATAATGTTCAAGCAACCTTGAACATTTTTTCTTATTTACAGGATAATAGTAGTTAACCGATTTGTAAATACAGCCCACTGTTAGAAACTATATTTTAGCGATTGAGCGACCTATTTAAACAAAGATAAGACAATCACACACAAACACATGTATATAGATATGTAGCAAATGAACCTCTGTAAATATGAACTACTTACACAAACAAAGATAAGATAATGCATACGAGGTCGCTCATATCAACAAAACAAATATATGTAAATAAATATAGTTAAAGATAAGACATTCACACACACACACATGTAAATGAACCTTTGTAAATATTTATGTATACAACAACAAATTATAAGAAAGCTAGGATAAGACAAGTGTATATAAAGTAAGATAATTTTGTAAATAAATCAGAATTCTTTGAACTCTCAAACCAAGCACTTCTAATTTTAATACAAACTGCTTCCCCCCACCAGAGGTAAGGGGCATTTGTTGTAACGTTTGAGAATGTATTTGGCTTCTCATTTAGAAACATTTTTTTGCTTCTTTAAAGTATTCTTTGGTTCCCCCCACCAGCGGTAAAGGCCAAAAAATTACTTTTGGTATATGGCAACTTACGACTGCCTTATATTTGAGACCCTTACAAAATCTCAAGGAAGTAGCTCAATATTCATTGGTCAATCGAGCCTAAAAAGAGCTCAGCGGAGGTACTATAAGTCTCTCCAAAGAAAAAGAGCATGACCAAGCAAACAAAAATATATGTAAGACGGGACAGCAAAGTCTGATCGCATTAGTAAACGTAAAGAAGCCCTATAAACATAGGCAAATAAGTAAAAGTAAGACCTGTGAAACAAATACAGGCAATCAACAAAACAAAAAAGCCCTATCGATATAGGCGAAGTAAAAAGTCCTATATAATTAGGCACATAAAAACCTTAGCATTGGCTAAAGGGAAAACCTCCCCGGCAGGACCACATTTTAGTGGTTTAATAGGGCCTAAAAAATATATACTGGGCAAAAACAAAAGTACAATTAAATAAAAATAACTCAGCATGGCGAAGATCGCTGAAAGTCAACTTGACATAAGTCAAAGAAAAAGACAGATATTTAAAAAAAAAATTGATTTGTCCTACAGACTTCTGGACAAGTGTGAACTTGCCAACAGTACCGCTTCTGACAAATTTATATCCCAATATTTTGAGGATATACAATTCCTCTACAAAACACATTTTGCTGAAGTCTGTAATCCAGAATTGGAGAATGATTACCACAAAATGTTGGCCGAATATCATAAGAAATATATCTACATACCTAATTTTCTTGCAAATAAAGTAGGAGGAAACGAAGAAGAATTCAAATCAGATGAACATACTTTAGGTGGGTTAGAAAAAGAAACCTTCATATTCATTCCATCACCGCGATTACGTCAGCTATTCATGCCGCAAGAGAAGGACAAGGATGAATACGTGTCAGCCAACGATGGCGCGCACGACAATGCTATGAACTCATATTCAATAACACAAAGAAATATTAACGCGGATAAAAGTATTAGTGATATTCGGACCGAGGCTGATGAAAATACAATTCTCTTTACGCGTGCTACTCCATCGGCAGGAAATTCTGGTCGAATTTGCCAAACCGGGGGGAAAAGTGGAATAAGCATTAGGACAGAGACTCTTGAAGGTGGCGACGACGAGGCGAAAGAGGATGATTATAATGATGCTGTACGAAAAATAGAACGACCGCAACTGCAACCGCAAAATCAAATCGAAGAACAACCGCAGAACCTTCGGAAGTCAAAAAATGATCATTTAACATACGAGCATGCTGACTATGAGTTGGTATCGGATTTAGTTTGCGATGTTCAGATGGCGTCGAAGAAAATGGAAGTAACCAATAGCAATTCAGATGATAGCATAAATGAAATACAAATGGGTTGTAGTATTCACCGTATCGATGGTAGTAGTAATGGAAGTACCTCCGTCAATACTGTACCCATACAATTGAACTCAGCTTCGCCGGTGTCTATCGGTCACCAGCATCATCCGAAAGTACAGCATCCACAACAACTACAAGAAAAAGCTACAAAAGAGCGACAACATAGCATACCACAAAGGAAAATTATCGTTGATACAAATAGACAAGTTATAGGCAATTTCCTGGTGCAACGTCAACAGCAGCAACAACAACAATTAAAACATCTCAAGCATCAAGGCATTCAGATCACTGCAAGCAAATTTTTCAGGAAAGATGACATCAAACGTTACTTCCGGGATAAAGGCGGAGGCAGTTTGGAAGAATGTATGTATATTTTATCTATTTTTTATTAATTATATCTTTTCATCCACAAAATATTCTTCAATTAGAGAAAAACATACGTAAACAATAATAAGTGTACGCTTAGATGAACTATTGCTAAAAACATTCTAGTATTTTAAAATTTAAAAATATTCATACATAATTTTCCCTCGCTTTATTTCATATGCAAGTAAAAAAAAAAATAAAATTACAATAAAACTTGACGGTCATGCAAAATAAACAGAATTATGTACATATATCTAATCGATAAGAATATTTTTGGCCGTGGCAGTATGTTCAAGCAACCTTGAACATTTTTTCTTATTTACAGGATAATAGTAGTTAACCGATTTCTAAATACAGTCCACTGTTAGAAACTATATTTTAGCGATTGAGCGACCTATTTAAACAAAGATAAGACAATCACGCACAAACACATGTATATAGATATGTAGCAAATGAACCTCTGTAAATATGAACTACTTACACAAACAAAGATAAGATAATGCATACGAGGTCGCTCATATCAACAAAACAAATATATGTAAATAAATATAGTTAAAGATAAGACATTCACACACACACACATGTAAATGAACCTTTGTAAATATTTATGTATACAACAACAAATTATAAGAAAGCTAGGATAAGACAAGTGTATATAAAGTAAGATAATTTTGTAAATAAATCAGAATTCTTTGAACTCTCAAACCAAGCACTTCTAATTTTAATACAAACTGCTTCCCCCCACCAGAGGTAAGGGGCATTTGTTGTAACGTTTGAGAATGTATTTGGCTTCTCATTTAGAAAAATTTTTTTGCTTCTTTAAAGTATTCTTTGGTTCCCCCCACCAGCGGTAAGGGCCAAAAAATTACTTTTGGTATATGGCAATTTACGACTGCCTTATATTTGAGACCCTTACAAAATCTCAAGGAAGTAGCTCAATATTCACATAATTTAAGCCTGATATCTCTACTAAAATTCAAAAACACTATAGATGTTAATACAGATTCTGAAATGTACGTAAAATACCCCTAAAGTAAGCCCAATATGATATTTTTCCTATAATTCTATCAGAAGCTATGAAGATGTTTTGGCCAAACCCTACTTTAATATGGCAAAATATTTTGCAAAAGTGGGGGACTCGAAATCAAACTTAGAGCTATGGTGTCTTCAGCAATTTTTCTTAGAATCATCATAGATTACGTTTTTGCTATACTCCTGATGAAAAACCCGATCACAACCAAATTTGCACAACCCACTAGAAAACTTCCAGGGATGGCCATAGGCTAAAAATAATGTCGATATATAAAAGGGGCGTGGCACCTCCCTTACAAATGGAATCGTACTGCATAACTCTGAAAGTATTCACGCTAGAACATTGAAATTCAGTAAAGAGTTATATGAGGTCAATCCCTAACACCACCAAGTAAATGTATGGTGAGGGGGAAGGGGGCGTGGCACCTCCCATACAAATGGAATATATCCCTGCATATCTCTTGATGTAGTAATGGTAGGATAATGAAAATTGGTAATGACCTATATGACGTTAAGTCCTATCACCTCCAGTAAAATGTGGAATTGGGGAAAAGCGGGCGTGGCACTTTCCCTAAAAATGAAATTTTTCAGAAATATGGCTTCCGTACAAACTTAGGTTATTTTAACAGTTAAATTTTGACTACAGACTTGAGCTTGGCTATTATTCCGTTTGGACATTTAGTAATCTACCGCTGTTAAAAAATTGTGTTTACAGTCTGTGGAAGAATCGCAAGCTGTGCATTATCCGGTTGAGTTTCATAACTCCTTGGAGCCATCAGGAACTCCTCATCGATCGATCCTTAAAAATGGTCCATGTTGTTGTTGTGGCAGTGCTTCGCCCCACCTAATAGTTGCGACCGACCACAAATTGTCATCAATATCCTCTAACCAAGGAGTCCAAGGAAACTTGCTGTTTCAACAGGGGTGGACCATAATGAAAGGGGTGTTAGAGGAGGCGTTGGTTCCACATTACAATTAAAGAGATATTTGGTGTCATGTGGGGACACATTGCAAGCGGGGCATACATTTTGTATGTCGGGGTTGATTCTGGATATGTAAGAGTTCAACCTGTTACAGTATCCAGAACGAAGTTGAGCTAGAGTGACTCGCGTTTTCCTGGGGAGTATGCGTTCCTCTTCCGCAACTTTTGGGTAATGTTCTTTGAGTACTGGATTCACCGGGCAATTTCTGGCATAAAGGTCCGACGCCTGTTTGTGGAGTTCACCAAGGACGTGCTTGTGTTTTTTTTGCTTCATACGGCTAAGTTCTCATTGCCGTATTTCCTCAAAATGCTTACGGAGATGACTCCTTAAGTCCCTAGATGGCTGTTGGGATGCCCAGGTTTCTGGGTATTCAACAGGAACTGTTTGGTTAGCATCTCATTTCTCTCCCTTATGGAGAGTATTCTCACCTCATTATGTATATGGTGTTCTGGGGACATAAGAAGACAGCCCGTGGCGGTTCTGAGAGCAGTATTTTGGCCTGTAACTTCTTCCAGTGGGTAATATTTAGGCTTGGCGACCATATAGGGGACGCGTAGCATGCAATCGGCTAGCCAATTGCTTTGTATGTGGTAATGAGCGTTTCTTTGTCTTTTCCCCAAGTACTTCCAGCAAGGGATTTGAGGATTTTATTACGGCTCTGGATTTGCGGTACAATTCGGCTGCGTGCTCACCAAAATGTAGATCCTGATCAAACGTCACACCCAAGATTTTGGGATGTAGGACAGTCGGTAGCGTAGTGCCATCGACGTGGATGTTCAAAATGGTCGACATTTGGGACGTCCATATTGTAAATAAGGTCGCGGAGGATTTAGTCGGTTATAATGCCAGGTTTCGCGTGGCGAAAAAACTGTGAAAGCAGGGGGGTAGCTGTTTATTCTGTTGCAAAGCTCGTCGATCTGTGGGCCTGGGCCTGTGGCCATTATTGTGCAATCACCGGCGTAGTAAACGATAGTAACTCCTTCTGGTGGCGAAGGTAGCTTAGATATGTAGAAATTAAACAAAAGTTGGGGATAGGACACCACCCTGTGGCACCCCTTGTTTAATTCTTCTTGGTTTTGATGTTTTATTTCTAAATTGCACCGATGCCTGCCGACCACCCATATAATTTTCGGTCCATCTTTTAAGACATGGGGGAAGGGTAGACCCTTCCAGGTCTTGCAGTAACGTTCCATAGCTTTTGGTAGGTCTAGCGCAACGAGTACTGTTCTATGGTGGGGATTTTGCTGCAAATTTGCCTTGAAGTAGGGGAGCAAAATGGCTTCAAGCGTCTCGGCTACTGGCGATAGGAGAGATATCGGGCGATATGACTCTCCTATGTTAGCTGATTTCCCAGGCTGCAGTAGCGGGACCACCTTGGCCATTTTCCATTTTTCGGATATGACAAAGGTGGAAAGAGACAGGTTGAAAACATGTGCTAAATATTTGAAACCCTCTTTCCCTTGTCTTTTAAGCATCGGCATGGCTATGCCGTCTGGGCCCACTGCTTTGGATGGTTTAGCATCACCGATGGCATCCTTAACCTCTTTGGCGGTGATGGTAATTGGTGACGCGCTGAATTTATGTTTATGTGCGTGTCTGTTGGCCCTCCGTCTATCTTCGTCGACCGTAGAATGCATTATATAGTGTCGGCAGAAAGCGCTCGTGCATTTTTTCTCATCTGACAGCACTTTATCGCCAAAGGCGATGGAAACTTTCGTCATTGTGCATAGACGGATTCGATAGGGACTTTACCGTGGACCAAAGTTTACCTACACCGGCAGAGAGGTTACAACCGCTTAGGTGCTCCTCCCATTTCGCCCGCTTGTGTTCATCCACAAGCAATCTGATGCGTTGGTTTATATCCCTTATTTGGGGGTCGCCGGGATCGAGCTGTCTTCTAAGGTCACATTCTCTCGCTAAACTTGCGGCCTCCGCCGAGAAGTGGGGGCGAATTTCGGGAATTCTTCCGGCGGGAATGAAACGAGCCGAGGCGGATTCAATGACCTTGCGGAAAGCACGCTCCCTCTGGCGGCCATTAGTCGGGATAGGGAGGGCAGCAAAGCGGTTGTCTGTAAAGGATTTATATTCGTCCCACTTTCCTTTTTTAAAGTTAATGAAAGTGAGTTTTTCTGTGACGATGAAGTCGGCGGAACGCTCGAGCGAAATAAGTATAGGCAGGTGGTCGGATGCCAATATTAGCATCGGCTGCCAGCTGACGCAGTTTACGAGTTCTGCGCTGACGATTGAGATATCCGGCGAGCTGTGACAGCTTCCTACCATACGTGTGGGGGCGTCTCCGTTTATTGTGCAGAACGTCGTTTCTTTTATTTGATCCGCCAACATCTCACCCCTACTGTCGTTAATATTAGGGCGATATCAACTGGGGCAACAGGTGGCAGAAGGGATGCAGATGCTGATGATTTCTAGGTTTGCATCGTCTGACCGGACAGATAAGCCTTGACGTTCTAAGACACTGTCCCTGCGGTCGATGTCGGGATCAAATATATGATATTGCACAGAGTGGTGTATGATAAAGGCGAGGCCGCCTCCATTTCCGCTCTCGCGATCTTTACTGTGGACATTATACCCAGAACAGGCCTGCAGTGCAGATCTTGCTGTGATTTTAGTCTCTTGAAGCGCAGCAATGCGGGTGTTGTGCCGCTTCATGAAATCGACTATCTCCGTGATCTTCCCAGTTAATCCATTACAGTTTAACTGCAGAATTTTGAAGTGCATAGGGGGAGACGTCGTCACTCTGGGAATAAGTGATGGGTGACTACGCCTGGGTTGTGGAAGGCTAGGTCCTTGGGTAAGCATTGGGGTACCCGGCGTATTTAGGTATGCGGCCTGGCAACATGGTGCAATGAAGCCCGTCGGGGGTTGCCGTCGCGGAGACCAGAACATCTAGGAAAGTGGCACCGTCCATGGCAGAAGCAGCATTGGGCGGATGTCGCAAACATAAATATTCTGTGCTGGCAAACGGTGCAAAGGGAGGTAGGGACTAAGAGTCTGTTTCCCTGACCTACACAATTGCTGCCGGAAAAGAGGGCGGAGAAGACGGGGGCAGGGACTGATGCTCGGCATTGCTCCCGACTCTACTACAGACATTGTAGGTATGAGTGGGAGCAGCCGTGTGAGTTGGTGGCGCCGTGGGGCGCTAGCTGCAGCGGGTACATGTTGTGGCTTGCTGAGCAGCGGGGCTGCTGGAAGGTAGCGGGGGCGCTAAGGCGCACACTACGGGACGTCCTAGGGCGTGAACAGCAAGGAGCCACAAAAGATTTATAGAAGTTACGTGGACGTCAGGTTTTGGGATCTAGCCCAGAACAACCTGTCCGATGCAACCATCCCTTACACGGGACACACTGACAAGAGTATGACCGTCCTAAAAGGATTCATTTCCGGCAGATGCAGCAAAACCATTTCTCAGGGCCGGGGTCAGGAGACGGACCCGGAATTGGTTCGATACCTTCCCGGAGCGAGAGAATATGGAGCAGTCCCGCTGCAAGGAGCTGCTGGGAGGATGACAATTTGTGGGAGGGACGCAACAAATTAAATGGGGTTACACTGAAATGGCAGTCTTTGGTCGGGAAAAAGTCGCTCCGGTACATAGAACCGACTGCCTTGGGAAGCGAAAAAAAGGGTCCATAATAATTATGCTTGGATCCTCCGCGTTATGTAATGGGACAAAGCTTATCATCACAAAACTTTTACCGAATGTGATTGGAGCAATGATTTTATCGGGTAATTTCGAAAACAACAAAGTTTTCATTAATACCGACAGATATGCCTTTCAATTAATCAATTCGGACGCCTCCAATTTCCCATTAGGTTGGCTTTCGCAATGTCTATCAATAAAGCTCAAGGACAGTCATTAGCTGTAGTAGGATTCAATCTTACCAACTCATGTTTCACCCATGGCCAATTATAGGTAGCTTGCTCCAGAGTTGGCTCATCGAAAAATATTTTTATTTATACTCCAAATAATATTACAAAAAATATTATATATCCTATGGTTTCAGCAGAACCTAAATTCGCAGATACACAACCTTAAAATAAGTTTAAGATTTGTGTTATTTATTTTGCATATTTTTATAGAAACGTGGGGTGAACCCACGGGCATAAGCTAGTGTCTAAATAAAAATAGAAACCTGCTTTTGAAATATTTATATATGTATTTGAAAAATCGCAAAAGAGCATGCGTTTGTACGGGACACCAGTCAGTCAGGTGAAACTTCAGCGAAACTATTAATAAATAAAAAATACAACTACAAATTCTTTGGTAGAATTGTATCAATGTTTGTTAAAATAACAAAAATATTAAAATAAGCTTTTTCGAAAAAAATTTTTTTTTAATAAATTGTTTTTACGGGACACGTGAAATTCAGTTTTCAAATTTCGATTTTCCCTTTTACTATATAGCCTAGTGTGCTCCGCCTACCACACCGATAATCCTGGGTCAAGTCCCGGGCAAAGCAACATCAAAAATTTAGAAACAAGTTTTTTTAATTAGAAAACTTCATATTCAAGAATTCATGAGCTTAACACCGGCTTATAATAATTGAATATTTAGAAAACTTTTTCTAAGCGGGGTCTCGCTCGGCAGTGATTTCGAGTGTATTTCTTCCATGGAAAGTTTCTCAGTTAAAATTCATTTGCCTTGCAATGTTGTTCGGAGTCGGCGTAAAACATGTAGAACCAGCCCTCCAATTTGTAGGAAAAATAAAAAGGAGCACTATGCAAATTGGAATAGAAGCTCGGCCTAACTTCCCTTCGGAGGTATATCGCGCCTTATATTTTAAAGCAATGTTTATTCATGAAAATTCAAGGGCCCATTACTGATACTTAGCATAGACTTGACTTGACTTGGCGTAAACTTGGCAACTTAGCCGCGATTATACTCCACTTAGCGCATACAATCTGGCATCATAATCAATAAATGTCCATTTGTATGACAAAATGTCAAAATGAAAGGGAAACAAACAAATGGCGTCTCAAAATGTAAACGTTACTTAGAACTTACATAGAAAATCAAAATTCAACAGACTTCTAAGTCAAGTTAAGTGCTGCTAAATTAGAGTAATCAGTAACATGCAATGTCCATTTAACAGAACTGTAAGTGACAGTTCTCAAGTCAAGTCTATGCTAAGTATCAGTAATGGGCCCCTTATGTCCAGCTTACGGGGTTATTCTGTGTACTTAACAAATTGTCAATAAGTTGACAAGTAATCAAGATTTTTATCAAGTTGACAAATATTTCTATTCTGTGCATAGCTTGACAACTCTAAAAAGCTCTACGGCCTGTGCTTTTCACCATATTGGGGTGAACTAAATTAGCTAAGCGTGGGGCAGTTGAGGGCGAGCAGTTTAATGTGAGTTATAAGGCAGTGATTTGATGTGCTTGCAGTTGTATGAGTCGTGGCACAGTGGATGCCGTACCCGAGTCACAAGTTTGGGGTTGCGGGTTCAAAGCCCACTGCAAGCAAGCATTTTTTTAATTTATTATAATTTTTTTATTTTATAAATTATTATTTTAATGGACTGTATTTTATTTTCATTTAAATCAACGGTTTAGTGCAACAATCGCGAAATGGAAAAAACGTAAGAGTTAAATATTGTTCTTAATTTTTTGTAACAAATATTTAAAAATCATAGTTTTTTCAAAGAAATCAAAAGTGGAACGTGCTACGCATGAGCAATTGGAGCGATATGTCTCGTTTTATGCTTCTAACCCCGAAATTGGAATAGGAAAAAATAATCCGCTGGGTTTTTTGGGGGTCATTTCGACATGGCTTTGGGGACTCCCTCGGGGTCATTTGGGGATCATTCTGGGACGGGTTTGGGGACTCCCTCGGGGTCATTTGGGGGACATTGCGGGATTCTTTTGGGGTCCCCATCGGGTGCATTTGGGGGTCGTTCCGGGATCTTTTTGGGGACTCTCGGGATAATTTGGGGGTCATTTCGGGGTCGTTCCGGGATGTTTATGGGGACTCCCTCGGGGTCTTTCCGGGGTGGTTTCGGCGACTCCTTCGGGGTCTTCCCAGGGTGAATTGGGGTCGTGCCGGGATGATTTAGGGACTCCCTCGGAGGTATTTGGGAGAATTCTGGGATGGTTTTGGGGACTCCATCGGGTCCTCCCGGGGTCATTTAGGGGTCGTTCCGAGATCTTTTTGGAGACTCTCTGGGGGTCATTTGGGGACATAACCCCCAAATAACCGCGAGGGAGTCCCCAAAACCATTCCGGAATGATCTCGGGAGAGTCCCTAAAAAGATACCGGAACGACCCCTAAATGACGCCGGGAGGACCAGATGGAGTCCCCAAAACCATCCCGGAATGTCCCCAAATGGCCCGCGGGATTCCCCAAAACCGTCCCGGAATGATCCCCAAATGACCCCGAGGGAGACCCCAAAACCGTCCTGAAATTACCCCCAAAATCCCCAGAGGATCTTCCCACAATAATAGCAAAAGTAATAAATCTTCCATTTTCTCTCGATCGCACAATAACAGAATTCTAATTTAAGTTTATTCGTATAAATTAAATTATCAAGAGCGTTTGACTTATTGACAATTTGTCAGCGAAAAGGCTTTTTATTTTTTACATAGAATAGCAATTACTTGATAAATTATCAAACTTGACAAATAAGCAAGATGGTGAATTTGTCAAGTGCACAGAATAGGGCTGTTAGTCTATTTTCAGAAATGCATATTCTGCATTTTTTCAGCTAATATGAAAGAATACAAAATTGGTTTCTAAAGAATTTTTGAGAACTATTTGGTTTTGAATTTTTTTTTTTTTTTTGGTCCATACCAATTTGTGTTTTTTTTTAACTTTTTTTCTCAAGCTGATAATTTAAAAATTTTTCGTCCTTGGTACGTTGAGGTGTGATATATTTAAAATATATTCTCATTGAAAATTTATAAGGAGAGAAATCTAAAATCTATGGAATGCTCGTACTATAGACTTTGTCATTGTACTTTGAAGCCAGATTTTTATTCAACTCGCGTAGCGAGCACGAAAGCAAAATCAATTATTTATTTAGTTTGATTTCAATGCTTGAATGGTGAGCACGTGTCACACGCACGTGCGCCGCGAACTGATTTATAAAAAGTCTAAAGATTATTTGCAGACTTTTGAAAAGACGATCACGAACAAATAAATAAACGATAATCGATATTTTTTTATTTTATTTTTATAATTTATTTATTTTACTCAATTCAAAATATACGCGGAGCCCGTTTCCGTCGTTATTTTATTTTTATTTTTTTCAGTTTTTGTTATGTCGTTGATTTTGTCAAGCCGTTGCTATATCATTTTTAATGGCTAGGAAATAGTCACATGTAAAAGGAAAATGAAATGTGTTTGGTACATCAAAGCAATTGAACGCCCAAATAATCTATAATTTGTATTCGCTTTTCAGATACAACATACCACCCAAGAATCCTTGATAAACTCTAAAACTGTACATGTATTGAGTCGAGAATCCTGTAAGTATATTATTTACTTATCGTTAACTTAATTCACAAAGCTCCTAACCAAAAGTGTTTTCGAAACTGCGTTTTGCGCAGATTTTTGTACGATATATTAAAATACACTCTCAGTAAAGTGTTAGAGTGAATTACTGCATTTAGAAATGTGTTTGTTCGGGCCTAATTGGCATCTTTGTCTCAATCAATCTATGGCTTGTCAATGTGTGTTGGCATTGGTAGCACTGATCATCAGCTGTTACTATTTACTTCATTTCCCACCCTTCTAATTAAATGAAATATAAATAGGTTAATCCGCAAGTAAGTAAAACTTACAAACCTCAAGCTACTAAAAACCTGGTCCTTCAACCCGGACATCGCTTTATTTTTCGGAAATACAGCCCACTGTGAGGGGTATATGCGCCAAGTGAATATCACACTGGGTATGCGGATACCAAACTAGTTATCATTTATATGTATAATGATAACAGGTCTTGCCAATGTAGATCAAAGAGCGCGCGATCACACCGTCGATGACAGCTGAGACATATCCGACGCTTGTCAACCTTATCTATACACGTCCCTTATTTTAGCGGCGATAGGTTGGCGGAATAAGTTGAAAATTTTACATAATTAGTAGCTAATTAAATGTAAATTAAGTGCGAAAAAAAAAATTTATAAATTTATAAAATAAGACTGAAGTTAGCGAAACCAATCGGCGAAAAGTTGGCGGAAGAAGTTGAAAATTTTACATAATGAGTACCTAATTTAGTGCAAATTAGCAGCGAGAAAAAAAATTTATAGCTTTACAAATTTTTTTTTATGACATTCTGCGCTAAAATAAGACTGAAGTTAGCGAAACCAATCCGCGAAAGGTTGGCGGAAGAAGTTGAAAATTTTACATAATGAGTACCTAATTTATTGCAAATTAACTGCGAGAAAAAAAATGTATAGCTTTACAATTTTTTTTTAATGATATTTTGTGATCGATCTGCAGAGACGGCGGACATATCCTACTGGAAGGCGACGTAATCTGATGAGGGCACAACAGACCAATGGTCGCAGTGCAATCCTCTATAAATTTTCGATCTATCTGTGGTAGGGAAAGTTTTAACGTCCATAATGGAATTGTACCTTAAAGCAAAATCAATTTGTCGATGATAACAAATTGCACTGTGCAACAAGGTTATACGTAATTGATGAAACCAAAAGCAAAGAAAGTCTTATCCCTCGAATAACAAAACTCAATCACGGATTTTTTCCTATTCACTTTTACCTAAAACTTTTTTGACGTTCACTTTTACCTCAAAATTTACGTATGGTCTAAGAAAAAAATCGTAAAATTATTTTTATGACAAAACTTCGTTCTTATAATATAAGAAACCATATTATTTATATTCTTAAATTCTATGAATACGGTTTTGGAAGGGGTTTTCTTAAAATATACGCACTTTTCCTTAGTATTCATGCACTTTTTTGGTTTAGTGTAACAATATAAGAGCAATATACGATAACATACAAATTCTTTAATAAGATCGAGCGTTACTGAAGTTTCTTTATGAATAGGGTTAACAAATTTATAAATATACAATAAAAATATAAGTGAAAACAATCCATGTTGGTTTTCTTTTCATGTGGTTTTATCAATTACGGTGAGATGAACCCCCATTTTGACACACTGTGCTATAACTATTAAACCATAAAAGCCCAATTACATAGAACTTTGAAAACTTTGACATAAGTTGCGCTCCCATTGTTATACACAAAAAGTTTGTGGAATGTAAACCCGAGAAAAATTTTAAGCCATTTGCAAAAATGAAGCGTGCATCCGTCAATATTTTAACGAAAGTTTTATGTACACCGACCTTAAAAGTTAAAAAATGACTTACTGGAATCGCGGAGTAAACGGTTAGAAAAATTTGGTAAATAATAGGCATTGGCTTTTGTACCAGACTCGGACGTAAAAAGAGCGACTTGATCATTAATTTTTTTTGCCCATGTAAACCACCAATTAGAACGGCTCCGATTTTCTGAAATGCCGTGTTCATCGTCAGAGATTACTCCTTCCTTCACTCCATAATCTTTTTCCGTAGCATCGTTTTCCTTCAAAATATTGCCTGCGCCCGTAGATTTGTGGATCAAAAAATTCAACTGTTTTTCGCATTCTGTGCATATTTGACCTTCGGTTTCACATTGCGTAACTGTCAGCAATGCCTTAAATATTTTTTCTGCATCATCTACATTTCGACACATTATGAGTTGTCCGACGGCCGCGAGTAAAAGTGTACGGATTGGTTTGGAACATTTTTTTAATTCGCTCGAGTAGTTCTTTATAAAATGCGCTACATCGATTCGCACATAACATTTTGGAAGTTTGCTTTTATAACCGTCAGCATAATCTTCGATAGTGAAATATTCCGTATACTCTCTTATGGCTGCTGTCAGCAATGCCCTTGAGCCGTCGGTAACAACTTCTTTCGGGTGAGGAGCGCCAATCATGCACATGTTCATCAACCACGTTCGGATACTGACAGTAGAGTGTGCCTCTAACAAAAACTGGGAAATTGAAAATTGACCAGCATCGCAATTGATGACACTTATGTACAAGAAGACGTCGTGGCTCAATGTCCCATCCGGTCTTCTTAATTTGGGTACGCGAACTCCACTCGCATCGATACATAGTGTCACCTTTTCTGTTTTTGTCAATCTTTTGTAAATGTTGAGTTGATGCGATGTCATATAAAAGACATCGAAGGGATTGTGGCCAATTTTATGGATGGTATTTGGTTTTAGAGATTTGAGGATGTCCAAAGCACGAATAGGGTCGGGATCCAATTATTCGCGAGTAGTTTTATCATGCTTCGCCTTATGTAGGACGTTTGCTTTGAATAAGAATGGAGCTTCAGGCCGTCCTGGTTCCATAAGACGTTTTGCCTCTTGAGCTCGAAACGCTTCTGCACTTGGGTGTTTCAACATTTCTGCGACTTCCATTCTTTTCGCACCTCTCAAATTGCGTTTTCCGTATTGTTTCACTCCAACACTTGATGAGCAATTAATATTGACGAAGTTTTCGTTATTCGTCAAAATACCTTTCAACGTGGACCCACATTTGCAATGACCTGTGAAATAACGTCATTCTAAAAACGCTGTCTTTTCCTTAGAAGGATTACATAATTTATGATGTAAGTGTCCGAACGTCACCATTACAAAATAAAACTGGATTTTCTTGGATAAATTCTAAGATACATTTTCTTCTTAGTTTTTGATAACTCTACTGACTTCTAAAGATATAGCGGACTAGCAGCAATTCCGAAGGGACTGCCGTCGAAATTACCGACCAAATTCCGAGATTTCTCTCACAATCTATTACATTTTCCACCGACAGCAGTACCGTGGGAATTGCTGCTAGACCCCACAATAATTTGAGTACTACCGTACTCTTTGCGAGACATACCTCACATTGTAGTTCCGCCAAAAACTGGAGTAAGGGGGCAAAAATCCCTTTTCCATAGGTGAAGACATATATTGGCCCATAACTTTCTTTTTAATTGCTCTATGAAAAATATTTGGATGCCATTGAAATGAAGACAACGTTCAAAGGATATACAGAGAAACCCCTCCTAAGGGACACCTCTATTGGACGGACACCTCCCTTGGCCGGACAGTTTTTCATGCACCAAGTTTTAAATACATTTTTTAGAACAAATTGTCCTCCCTTAGGCGGACATTGTCTTGTCCGGACGCGGACAGTTATTTGCTTTAAAATTGGAAAAAAAACTCTACTGAGCGGACACGAACCTCTATCAACGGACGCTGCTATCAGTTTTCATAACAAATCAATCATAAACCTCTCTTGAGCGGACTGGAACCCCCCTAAGCGAAAAAAATTTATATACATACATAAATATTATGGTACATATGTATTTACCAAATAAAAAATGGGGATTCCCAGAATAAAACCAAGTGGGCGTTAGATAAACAATCAAATTTAAAAGTCGTCACAGTGGAGATGTAATTACATAATAAAATGTTCGTTAGATAAATTTTCAGGATAAACGATTACTAGTGACAGTGAGTTAATTGTGTTCAGTCATATTGTAAATATTAGATGTGCTATAAGATGGCGAGGTCAATCCTGAGCTTAAAAAAAATTAAAAATTGAAATAATTAACGCTAGTGAGGAAAATAATTTGTCTGTTCGTACATTACCCGAAAGGTAAGTTTGAAATTAAAATCGTACAAACCCTATTTTGATTTATGATCTGTTTGTTATTGATTAAAGCTGCCCGATTTTTTGATCAGGTTCAAAATTGGAAAATTGGAACGCAGCCTGTTGATGATAAAAAAATTCGAATAAAATGGCTGTCTGGCAGCAATGTTGAATTCAAAAGGTATTTTATGAAATGTGTTCTGGCTCGTTTACTAGGGCAAGAAACCAAAACATTCCCATATCTGGGCCAATTATACAAGGCTACAAAAATGGCGAACCCGTCATAATATAAAGTTTAGATACCTTTGTGGTGAAATTGCTGCTGTTAATATGCAAGACGTACAGCAATTTTTAGAAAAACTACCGTATTTGGTGATTGGGTATAGCGCCACAAAAATATGTTCAATGCTGACGAGACAGGTCTTTTTTTCAGAACTTTGCCAAACAAAACATTGGCTCTAAAAAAACGAAGTGTGCCGTGGAGGAAAACTTTCGAAAGAAATACTGACTGTCCCATTTTTTTGCAAATAGGGTCGGCGAAAAAGAAAAACCTCTTGTTATTTGGAAGGCTGCTCGTCCGAGAGCAATTGCATCATTACATACGAAAAATCTTCCAGTAAATTGCCAGTCCAATAAAAAGGCTTGGATGACGCGTGATGTTATGAAACAGTGGCTGAAAGATTTCGACCAGAGAATGGAGTTGCAAAACGGAAAATTTCTATTGCTTTTAGATAACGCGGCATCCCACCCACGAGATATAAGTTGAACAATGTAAAAATACTATTTCTGCCTAGCAACACTACTTCAGTTTGCCAGCCTCTTGATCAAGGAATAATCCAAAATTTAAAAATTCACTACCGCAACTTGTAAGTGAAAAACATATTGGTGAGCAAAGAAACTGGTTCCACTAAAAAGAAATAAGAACGCTTAGAGGCAATACACTTTATAAAGGAAGACCGGGCAAAAGTTCAAGCAGAAACCATAAAAAATTACTTTCAAAAGGCAGTGTTCGACAAAAATCGTAATCCGGCACTTGAATTCGAGCCCGAAGATGATATACCGCTAGCTTCAATTTTTGATTTATCGAAAGCTTTTGGGGATTCTACTTCTTCGAATCCGGATGACTTTGTGGATATAGATAACAATGCATGGACTGAAAGTTCAGACCTCGAGTTAGATGTTGTTATTGACAACATAGAAACAATTGATGACAATAGCACTGATGCTGAGATACAGATGAAGTTAATGAAACTTCCACAAGCGAAACCGCCTTGAATGCTGTTTAAATTTAAAAAGATTTTGCAGCGAAGACCTTTTTGCGTTCGAAATGTTGCAAAAATTAGAAAGTCATTTGAAAAATAGTTTTATTAAAAAAAAAAAACCTTAAGCAAACGACAATTCACCAATTTTTTAAATAATGAGTCTGATATTTATGGATTTATATTACTTATTATCTGAAGTATAATTTATGGCGGCCACCGTGGTGTGATGGTAGCGTGCTCCGCCTACCACATCGGATGCCCTGGGTTCAAACCCCGGGCAAAGTAACATCAAAAATTTTAGAAATAAGGTTTTTCAATTAGAAGAAAATTTTTCTAAGCGGGTTCGCCCCTCGGCAGTGTTTGGCAAGCGCTCAGGGTGTATTTCTGCCATGAAAAGCTCTCAGTGAAAACTTATCTGCCTTGCAGATGCCGTTCGGAGTCGGCATAAAATCAGGCATGCATAACCAACGAACCGATATCATTTCGTTACGATAATTAACGTTAATAAATGAAACAAAGTCATTTCGTTTCGTTTATTAACGTTAAGAACGTCAAATTAACGAAATGATTTTGTTTCGTTTTGTGCCATATCAAAACGAAATCAAATCGTTGATTATTAATTTCAAACTATGCTGGCAAAGCTGATTGATGACGGAGTCATTAAAGGTGAAAGCATTAGCCAAGCTGATTGCAACTTTTCTAATGAATTTTGACAGTACGACCATTTCTCAGAGTATTTTTGACATTACCACCAACGAATTACACAAACAAATTACATGGAGTTTGTGTGTGTATGTCCGCTCGCTGTTACCACCTTACGGCTTCACCATGGCTATAGCATTGCCAGCACAATTCAAACATAAAGTATCACGTTTTTGTTAACGTTTTTAACGTTAACGAAAGCTTTTCGTTTCGGTTAAAAACGAGATACAATTTATCTTGATAATTTCTTTATCGATAATATTTCGAAGTGTTTCAACGGAAACGGTGGAAATTTTTTGATAAACGATTAGCTTAACGTTAAGGTGCATCCCTGCATAAAATCATGTAGGTCCCGTCCGGCCGTCCGGTTTTCAACTTATTCCGCCAACCTTTCGCCGATTGGTTTCGCTAACTTCAGTCTTATTTTAGCGCAGAATGTCATAAAAAAAATTTTTGTAAATCTATAAATATTTTTTCTCGCTGTTAATTTGCAATAAATTAGGTACTCATTATGTAAAATTTTCAACTTCTTCCGCCAACTTTTCGCCGATTGGTTTCGCTAACTTCAGTCTTATTTTAGCGCAGAATGTCATAAAAAAAAATTTTGTAAAGCTATAAATTTTTTTTCTCGCAGTTAATTTGCAGTAAATTAGGTACTCATTATGTAAAATTTTCAACTTATTCCGCCAACCTTTCGCCGATTGGTTTCGCTAACTTCAGTCTTATTTTAGCGCAGAATGTCATAAAAAAAAATTTTGTAAAGCTATAAATTTTTTTTTCTCGCAGTTAATTTGCAATAAATTAGGTACTCATTATGTAAAATTTTCAATTTATTCCGCCAACCTTTCGCCGATTGGTTTCGCTAACTTCAGTCTTATTTTAGCGCAGAATGTCATAAAAAAAAAATTTGTAAAGCTATACATTTTTTTTTCTCGCACTTAATTTGCATTTAATTAGCTACTAATTATGTAAAATTTTCAACTTATTCCGCCAACCTATCGCCGCTAAAATAAGGGACGTTATCTATACCGTACATGAATACAAAAACTTAATTATAACTTTATTGAAAGACTTGCCTGATATAGTAGGTAATGATGTAGACGACCTAACCCATAAGTATACAGACATAATCATAATGATGAGTAAGTGATGCATATCTGTTGGAAAGCATAAATAAACCCTACGAAGCATGTTGTTTTGAGGTATCTGGCTAAAATTTTATGTTCAAACCACTTTTATAATGTAGCGATAATTTTATGGAACCAAAAAGATCGGACCAATATGATATTTTTCTAATGCCAACTAAGGGTTTTGGTGCTTTCGTGGAGGGCATAAAGTACCTAACCCAGCCGAAGACAATGACGTCCTTGGTTGTTTTGTTAAATATTGCAGTTTTCTTTTTTCTATAACTACATAATACAAATGTACATACCAAGATACATGGCTGCAGAATACCTGCTTATAGTTTTAATAATAACAATGAGTCGAGACCGCTAAATCGGATGACTGTACCGTTTTTTCATTTAACTAAGAATGCGTAGAAAAAAAAGACGACCGCAGAGGCTATAGAAGGAGAATATTTGGGAAAAACGGGGATTGTCTTTAAAGTTTCAGTATGCAAGTGAGCTGGTGGACGATGAGTCCAATGCAAGTGATACGGTGATATGTTCAAGTCGGGCGAGATGAAAAATTAAATTAAGTTTCTGATACCACATGTGTTCGAGATTGCTCCCCGCTCGTATAAAAAAAAAATGACCAAAAATAAATAAAATGTGTAATTGATTACAAAACAGAAAATAATAAAATATCGAAGTACAAAATTTATCAAAAATCAATGATAAATCCCCAAATCAAATTGCGATCTAGAAAGTGATATATGTGCTAGTGAAGAACAATGGTCAAGCTATAGACCAATACCATGAGTACCAAAAAGGTCGAAGAAAAATTTTTAATTTATCGTGGTAATGACATATAATTGAGAAAATACCAAAAAGTGCATTCTTTCAATTTCACTAATTGGGACTATATAATATTGTTCAAACCGTATTACTCAGCTCAAAGAAGAAAATTGTGCCACCATTAAAAAGGGAAACACAGAGATGATCCCGTAATTCGTTCGTCATAGAGACCAAGATTCAATCACGGAGAATGACCAACCAGGATGTCCCAGCCGGAGCAGAAGGCGTGCTTATAGATATTTTTTTTTTGTCTTACCCAATTAATGCTTCTTCTCGAAAAAATTAAAGAAATAAATATGTGGAATTGATTAGTTCGTATAGGGTAGTGTATTAATACTTCTTAGAAGTGACTGACAAAAGAAAAAAAGAAAAAGTTTCTACTATACAATTAGAGATTTGCTCTTGTACTTGAAATAGTAGAAAAAAAGAAAAAGTAAAAACTTTTTTGTACATACAGTAAGTTTATTAGTTTTGGAAAAAAAAAAAAAATGTCGATTTTACATTGCATATTTCAAGCCGTTAGACCGCTAAATTTTAGAATGAAATATGAATGTCAGTGGTTTTTTTTTTCTTATTTGTGCGAATCCCGAATCTGCTTAACACATTGGTTCATACATGCGTCACTATCGAACTTCTAAGTTATCATTACACCTACCGATCAAACATGTTCGACGTATAACATCAACATCATCATCGCCGTTGGGCCCTTCGCTGATGCTGCTTGTATGGTAAGTGAAACGTAAGAATTTCATATAATTGATCATATAGTTTTGCTAACACATGTGTGTATGTATATACATGCCTATTCGTTGGTAAATTTTTGCGCGAGAGCATTACGCACGTACGTACATATGTGCACCTTCTTGGATACCTTTTATTATGAGGTTACGAGGTTGGATAGTGAAATCTGTAATTCGCCTTTAGTTTTATTTTAACTTTGTGTGTTCGGTATAAAATTTCTAAAACCCTTTATAAATGTACAAGGAACTTACTGTAGGCTCATTTCATGAAATTTTGTTTGAATTAAAACTTATAATAGTAGAAACTTTAACGAAACAAACAGGTTAAGCTTAGACGTACGAAAAGAGGAGAATAGGCTATGTAAAATTTAAATTATAATAAATTAAAATTATCTATATAGTAAAATCTGAAGTAGGTAAATTTCTAAGTTAATGACTTAAAATTGTTGTTCCAGTCAGATTCAGAAATATGTAAATCATGAACTTGAATTTTCGTATAAGTAAAATTAGAAATGTATAGATTCTGATTATAATGAATTAAATATTGTCTATATAGTAAACTCAGAAATATGCCTTTTGAGTAATTTATTTAATTGATGGCGAAATGTAGAGATTGGCTATGGTAAGTTAGAGGAAATTTGACTTGGGTTAATGGAACAAAATGCGAACCATTAACAGGTAGGGTGGGTTAAGACCGAGGGAGCATCTACACCTTCTACTTCCCTCATCGAAATGTTGTTGGAGTTGGCTTCCGGAATTCTTTTTTTGTTAGGAACCACATCTATTAAGTATATCCATGTCGCTGCGTAAGTTTTGGTTCCCTGTGTTTGTTTTTTTTTTCTTTCGCTGCATGCTACAAGGCAAGCCCACGCCCATTTTCCCTGAGCCACGCTGAAGCAACGCTAGGTATGCAGACCCGCTTTGAAAACATGCACCTACAATTTAATCCCTCTTATTTAGCAGCCATTTAGGAGAGAGCCGTTACATAAAAAAAATATTGGCGCCCAACGTGGGGCCTAAAAGAAATAGATGACTTGAAAGCAATAGATGTGAATCGCTATGTCTGACCAAATTGGCTAAACATGCGATAACATCTAACCTATTCTTTTCCCCACATAATATTCACAAATAATTTTCGCGCTTAGTGAAAGAAGCCAGGATATGAGGATTCGGATTATTTCGAATTCTTTCCGCGGATTTTGCTAAGTCAAACGTTTTGTTATCGTTTTATCGTTTTGAATGCCGAATAGGCTGGACTTTATTATATCGGGAGTTCTTGATTAATTACTGCTTTGTTCGCATTCGAAATAAACTTTCATTTTTACTATCACAAGTTCTCAGTAAGTTAAGTGGATAGCTTTTTTTGATTCGATCGCTTTTGAATCATACCCTTTGCTTTACTAAAAACATGTTTCATATCTCAAACTGACTTCATTATATAGCGAGTTGTTGAGCTGTAATCCTACAAAGTAGTGAAGGTAAAGCAGTGAGAATTGTGTTTTCTCGCCAGTATGAATTTTTCTTCTACGGAAGGAAGAACAACAACAACGTTTAGTAAAAAAATAAAAATAAAATTTTTTTCAGGTTACCCGCCATAGCCTTCTCTACAGAGTAGTCCATCAAATATCTTTTTATTAATCTTTTTTTTTTGAAATTTTGAAAACGTGTAAGTCATAGGTATTTAGCTTGTGTCGTCCGTCGTACACATTTTATTTTCTTTCGCCGGATTAAAATACAAAAATCATTTAAACTTTAATATATATATTGAATTTTTTTGCTGTAAATCTAACCATGCCGATTACGCACAGTCCCGACAATGCTACTGGTGGTACAGACCCCGCTTCCATGAATGTCACGATCTGTACAATATGTAGCGAAAGCTTTCATACTAGCTCAGATAAGATAGAGACCACCTGTAAGCACCAGTTTCATTTGACTTGTATTCGTACATGGCTAGAAAATAACCAGACATGCCCTGTTTGTCGTCAAGCATGTACTTTACCTGATTTGAAACCCATTACCGAAACCGTTAATAGAATCACTGGCGCAGTTTCCAGGGATGGCCCTAATACGCGAAGGCATCCTCAAGGAAATCAACAGCTTCGTCTAACTACAGGGAATGCACGAACCTCTGAGCAGACTTATAGCCCTAGAAACCCGCGTCGGACTAACCATCAACCTATAAACTTTAACCCATTAACGGAACACAGAGTCCAGGAAATAATTGCTTTTTCCATGAATGACCTTCGACAGGAAATTACGAGCACTCTCGCCAATGAAATGCAAAGTATGTTGCAAAATTTACATTTAAATCGACGAAGATCTCCGTCACCTAACCAATCGCGACACCATGAGGAAGACTGGTCACGCGAAATGCCGTTTGAGGAACGAAGCTCTAGACGTTTGTTAAATAACCCACGAAGGGCAGAATCCTTAGGTATTGGCAATATTACATTGGCCAATGAAAAAATATCTAACCTTATTCGAAATTGGCAAATTCGCTTCTATGGTTCCACCGATAGTATGCCGGTTGATCAGTTTATATATCGTATAAACACTCTAACGTCCTTACACCTAAACGGAAATTTTGATGTTTTATGCAAACATGTTCATTTCATTTTTGAAGGGAAAGGTCTTCAGTGGTTTTGGAGATATCGCCAACATATAGATACTCTCGAGTGGTTCGAGTTGTGCGATGCAATGCGTCGACAATTCAAATACTACTCTACAGACTCCGAAATCAATGACGATATTAGACGACGAAAACAAAAGCCTACCGAACTGTTTGACGAATATTTCGATTCGGTTATGTTGATATGCGACCGGCTACGATTTCCACTCGGTGAACATGAACTTGTAGAGATTCTTTTACGAAACTTAAAACCTGATTTAAGACACGAATTATTACACCTTGATATAGAAGACATTCATACGTTGCGATAAGAAGTCCGCAAACACGAGAAATTCTTCCGCGATTTCCATACCTCTGGTCCACGTCAATACCCCATTCGGAATCAGGTCTTCGAGGTGAGGAATGAACCGAACGACGAAGGACAAATAGCAGTAGTGGAGGAAGATCCCCAAATGGAGATTGATGCGATAGTTTCAAGCGAACTGAAATGCTGGAATTGCGAAGATATAGGTCATCGGTACCAGGTTTGCCTAAACGCGCGAAGGATTTTCTGTTATGAATGCGGAGCAGTAAACGTCTACAAACCCAACTGCACCAAGTGTAAGACCCTTTCGGAAAACGGGAGGAAGGATGTTCGTCGGACATCAGACGGACGTCCTGCGAATCGTTCCCGGAATTAGGCGAAAAATCAAAACCGGATGATCCTGTTCAATTAAAGGAAAATACCGACCAAGTTAATTATTTACCTTCTTCTACAAAACTACTCTTACCACCATCGAATAACGAATCCGCCAAAGGCGATCACAATGACAAACATTTCCTTTTTAAACCATATCACGTTCGACTAGCTGAGTATAAACGTATTAGAGCGAAGATTTTCGCAAACGATAATGAAAAGCTTAAAGAGACTAGATCTTCAAAGCGAATGCGTACTTATTGGCAACGCAAAAAGGCATTACGAAAGATGATTATATCACCCGTAGTATATAATGGCTCGGATATTCGCGTTTATGCAAACTTGGTTATATTTGGGAAAAACTATTTGGCTTTATTAGATAGCGGTGCTAATAAGAGTTGCATAGGATCAAATTTGGCAAAATTAATTTCAGAAGATCCCAATTATAAGATCCGTAGAGTTTTAGGCAGTGTAAGAACAGCAGACGGTAAGAAACAAAGCGTAGTAGGAACCATCTCTATTCTATTGTCCTTTAAAAATCAGGAGAAAGAAGTTGAATTTTTGATAGTACCTTCAGTAACCAATGATGTAATTTGTGGCATGGATTCTTGGCAAATTTTCGGTTTAAAAGTTACTACTGATCCCTTAAATTGTCAGATAAATTCTTTAAATTTAGACGCAGAGTCCTTACCCCTTTCCTCAGAGCAGAGCTACAAACTAGAAATGACGAAAGCCGGATTTCCCTCATACGAAAAGGAAGGACTAGGGTCAACTACTCTTGTTGAGCATACAATTAATACAGGTTCTGCAAGTCCGATAAAACAGAGATATTACCCTATTTCCCCTGCAATGGAGAAGATACCCTGTAAGGAACTTGACAGAATCGTCCTGGTCGTCTCCAGGTGTGCTTATCGTTAAACCGGGGAAATCAAGGTTCTGCTTAGATTCCAGAAAGCTTAATGAAGTTACCATCAAAGACGCTTATCCGATACCGAATATTGAAGGGTTACTTTCACGTTTACCACCTGTGTACTGCATTTCGAAAATTGATTTAAAAGACGCCTTTTGGCATATTAGTCTTTCGCCAGAGTCACGTCCCAAAACTGTATTCACGGTTCCCAATCGGCCAATGTATCAGTTTACACGTATGCCATTCGGGCTGTGTAATGCTCCACAAACAATGTGCCGTTTGATGGACAAAGTGATACCGTACCATCTAAAAACTCTCGTTTTCGTATATCTGGATGACATTTTAATAGTATCTCAATCTTTTGATGAACATATTAGCCACCTGTTAGAAGTAGCAAGTCAGTTACGAAAAGCAGGGCTGACGATTAATATTAGCAAAAGCGCGTTTGCGTTACGCAAAGTTAAAGTATCTTGGATTTGTTGTGGGCAATGGGACGCTAGCAGTCGATAATGACAAAGTAAAAGCAATTACCGATTATCCGGCTCCGAAAAGCGTACGCCAGATAAGACGATTTCTGGGTATGACCGGATGGTATCGTCGATTCATCCCAGATTATGCTAGCCTTACATTTCCGCTAACTGAGCTTCTGTCGAAGAGGAAGAAATTCGTGTGGAGTACAGCCGCACAAGAGGCCTTCGACTCTGTAAAGGCTAAATTAACATCAGCTCCCTTACTAGTTCATCCCGATTACTCTAAACCCTTTATTGTACAATGTGACGCAAGCCAATGTGGCGTAGGCGCACTCTTGGCCCAAGCCGATGAAAATGGTGAGGAAAAACCAATAGCGTACATGTTAATAGGGCTCAACGAAATTATGCTGTTACGGAGCTGGAATGTTTGGCAGTAGTGATGGCCATAAAGAAGTTCAGACCGTATATAGAAGGGCAAGAGTTTAAGATAGTAACGGACCATGCCAGTTTAAAATGGCTTATGCGCCAGAAAGATCTGAGTGGTAGATTGGCCAGATGGGCATTGAAACTGCAGGGATTCAGCTTTTCAATTGAACATCGTAAAGGTAGCGAAAACAAAGTAGCCGATGCACTTTCACGACTTTTTGAAAATGAAGAATTAGATATTGCAGAAATAGAGTTAGAAATTATGCCAGAAGTCGACTTGGAGTCAGAGTTTTTCGAGTCCGCTGATTATAAAAGCCTTAGAGAAAAGTATGCTCAGTCAGACCTGCCAGACTACAAGGTATTAGACAGATATATTTATTATCGCGCATCGTTTAGCAGTGACGAAAGGATAGAAGAAGTTACATGGAAACTATTCGTACCAGTTGAACTACGAGAAAGCGTTATGTATTCTGCTCATAACCAACCTGCATGTGCTCATGGAGGAATTGCAAACACTTTAGAGCGAATTCGCAGAAATCTCTACTGGCCAGGAATGGTAATAGATGTACGCAACTATGTACTAAATTGCGCTCTATGTAAAACATCTAAAAGGCCCACTTACACCCTTAGACCTCCAATGGTACAATTGGTGGAAACAGATCGTCCATTCCAACGTCTTATCGGTCTAAACAAGGACATATCGGACTGTTTATAATATTAGACCATTTTTCTAAATTTACTTTTCTAAAACCGCTTAAAAAGTTTACGTCGAACTTGATGATACAGTACCTGAAAGAAAATATATTTGAATGCTTCGGAGTATCTGAGATTGTAGTTTCGGATAATGGAAGCCAGTTCGTTTCGAAGGAATTTACGAATTTTCTAGGCAAACATGGTGTCAAGCACGTACGAACTGCTGTCTACGCTCCCCAATCTAATGCCTCTGAACGAGTTAATAGTCCGTAAAGATCAACGAGATTGGGACAAGTATATAAGTAGTATAAACTCATCGCTAAGGAATGGGTTACATCACACTCTTGGAAAATCCCCATACTACGTTGTTTTTGGTCAACACATGTTGACACATGGAAAAGACTATAAAGTGTTACGGAACCTTAGTTTAATAAACGAATGTAGTGCCAAACTAGCGAGAGAAGACGAATTTAACTTTATTCGTGAAGACGTCAAATGAAAGATTAAAATGGCTCATGATAAGAACACCCGCACGTATAATTTGCGATCACGGAAGCGAGAATTCCAAATTGGTCAAAAGGTTGTACGCAGAAACTTTGCACAAAGTAATCTGCTAAAGCACTTCAACGCTAAATTAGCTCCGAAAGGCATCCGTTGCAAAGTAGTAGAACGAGTGGGAAACTCTTATTATGTGCTCGAGGATATCGAAGGAAAAGGTAAAGGTACTTATCACTCCAAAGACGTATGGTGACGTCGTAAAAGCAAACCAAAATAATAAGTTGTAATTTTTTTCGCTCAAAATGGAATAAAAGCGTACGCGTGCGCAAACGCTAACTTCCGCAAGCCATCGTTAGCATTTGTCTGGGTGGGGGAGTTTTTGAGGGGTATATGCGCCAAGTGAATATCACACTGTGTATGCGGATACCAAACTAGTTATCATTTATATGTATAATGATAACTGGTCTTGCCAATGTAGATCAAAGAGCGCGCGATCACACCATAGATGGCATAGCTGAGACATATCCGACGCTCGTCAACCTTATCTATACCGTACATGAATACAAAAACTTAATTATAACTTTATTGAAAGACTTGCCTGATATAGTAGGTAATGATGTAGACGACCTAACCCATAAGTATACAGACAGAATCATAATGATGAGTAAGTGATGCATATCTGTTGGAAAGCATAAATAAACCCTACGAAGCATGTAGTTTTGAGGTATCTGGCTAAAATGTTATGTTCAAACCACTTTTATAATGTAGCGATAATTTTATGGAACCAAAAAGATCGGACCAATATGATATTTTCCTAATGCCAACTAAGGGTTTTGGTGCTTTCGTGAAGGGCATAAAGTACCTAACCCAGCCGAAGACAATGACGTCCTTGGTTGTTTTGTTGCAGTTTTCTTTTTTCTATAACTACATAGTACTAATGTACATACCAACATACATGGGTGCAGAATACATGCTTATAGTTTTAATAATAACAATGAGTCGAGACCGCTAAATCGGATGACTGTACCGTTTTTTCATTTAACTAAGAATGCGTAGAAAAAAAAGACGACCGCAGAGGCTATAAAAGGAGAATATTTGGGAAAAACGGGAATTGTCTTTAAAGTTTCAGTATGCAAGTGAGCTGGTGGACGATAAGTCCAATGCAAGTGATACGGTGATATGTTCAAGTCGGGCGAGATGAAAAATCAAATTAAGTTTCTGATACCACATGCGTTTGAGATTGATCCCCGCTCGTAAAAAAAAAAAAAATGACCAAAAATAAATAAACTGTGTAATTGATTACAAAACAGAAAATAATGAAATATCGAAGTACAAAATTTATCAAAAATCAATGATAAATTCCCCAAATCAAATTGCGATCTAGAAAGTGATATATGTGCTAGTGAAGACCAATGGTCAAGCTATAGACCAATACCATGAGTACCAAAAAGGTCGAAGAAAAATTTTTAATTTATCGTGGTAATGACATATAATTGAGAAAATACCAAAAAGTGCATTCTTTCAATTTCACTAATTGGGACTATATAATATTGTTCAAACCGTATTACTCAGCTCAAAGAAGAAAATTGTGCCACCATTAAAAAGGGAAGCACAGAGATGATCCCGTAATTCGTTCGTCATATAGACCAATATTCAATCACGGAGAATGACCAACCTGCCAATGGGAAATCCTTTATCCCCAACCATTGCAGACATTGTCCTTGACAAAATTATTGACGACAGCATCGCTGAGCTAAAATCTTCCGACATATATATCAAATACATAACGAAATATGTAGATGATATATTCGCCGTAGTTAAGGTCAAAGACGTGGACGAAATTCTAAGAACATTCAATAGACAACACACAAAGATACAATTTACAATAGAAAAAGAAATGGGCAGCAAACTGGCATTCCTGGACATAGAAATATACAAATCCAATAACAAACTAACAACTAACTGGTACACAAAATCCATACCATCATCAAGACTAATTAACTATCATTCAAACCACCAATGGACGCAAAAGAAGAACACCATTATCAATTTTATATCGAAAATTTACACCTTGAGCGACCAGGAGTTCATAAATCACAACAGAGAGAAAGTGATAAACATATTACGCAAAAATTGTTATCCAGTCAATACAATAGAAAATTTAATACAAACAGCAATAAACAAAAACAAACACAAGAATCTGAATACAGCAAATAGCGAAAATACCAAAAAAACATACATTAGCGTTACATACATACCACACCTAACAGACAACAAAACATTACACAAAATCATACCAAGCAGTAACACAAGCTATGCGCACAAACCTAATCATACATTAAAAAGCATATATACAAAAACAAAGGACAAAATTGAAAAGGAACAACTACATAACGTAGTTTACGAAATTCGATGTCATGGTAAAGAAGGAGAGAAATGTAACAAAGTTTATATCGGCACAACAAAAAGATCACTAGGAACGAGAATAAAGGAACATAAACTAGATGCAAAAAACAACAAAAGCAACACAGCACTGGCCCAACACCTTACGGAAAAGAAACACACAGCTGATTTCGACAACGCAACAATACTGGATGTGGAAAGCAGAACACGTAGAAGGATGACACTAGAGGGACTGCGCATACAACAAAAACTACCAACAACGATTAACTTCAAAGAGGACGTTGATAATATTAATTGTGCCTATGCGACGTCAATAACAAAGAATGTCTGGAGGTGACAAGTGCAATATTGTTTTTAATGTTAATAGACGGTATTTTAATGTAGCAAATGTCGGTGTGATTTTTAATTATTGTTCTTATTTGTTTGTTATTAATATGTGTACTTATATTTTTAAAGAAATGTGACAAAAACCACTGGTTTAAACAATGTAAGTGATTTAATATTGAACATTAATACCAATTATTGTATATGTAACATTTATGTTTTTCGTATGTAATAAATAGATTCCCTGAGGAAGACACGAAAATGTGTCGAAACGCGTCGGAAATAAAAAAATAAACTTGTTTTATTTAATTAAATCGGCTTAAAAGCTCCAAATTCATATTAAATAGCTAAGCAAATATTTGGCCCAACTCAATCATATAATAAACTTTTAAATATTCAACATAATTTTTCAACTGCATACCATCATGAAACTGTTGGCACGATCGAACGTAATCATAAAGTTTTTAATGAATACTTACGTGCATATTTACAAGATACTTTTTCTGATTGGGATGTTTATTTAAAATACTTTACTTTCCTACACAATACTACGAGTAGCACAGTTTTCGACAATCAGTTTTCTCCTTACGAGTTAGTCTTTGGGAAAAAGGCAACTTTGCCTAATGAATTGAGTAAAGAAAAAATTGACCCAATTTATAATGTCGAAAACTATGCCAAAGAAGTTAAGTTTAGGATGCAGAAAACGCACAAAATGGCACAAAATCTAATAAATAAAAATAAGTTACAAAGTAAAAATCTGTATGATAAAACGGCACGACCTTTAATTGTAAAAACCGGAGATAAAGTACTTTTACAGAAAGAACCACATCATAAACACGAAAATATTTATCTAGGTCCGTTTATTATAAGTAAAATTAACGAACCTAACGTAACTATTTTCGATGAAGTTAAAAACAAAGAAAAAGAAGTACACAAAAATCGACTTATAAAAGTAGAGTAACATTTTATACCAACGTAGAAAAATCCAAAATTCTCTAATATTTTTATTGCTAACATAAATAGCAAGAATTGTTAAATAGCCAAGAAGGCATAACAACTATTAAAACAAAAAAACAAAAAACAATAAACACTAATGCAATGTAATGTTAACGACAATAAATGTATAGAATAATGTCTATGCATTCCAGTAAATTGATTTATGTACAAAAGAAAAAAAAAACATGCTAAGGCAGAACAAAAATCTATATTTAAAACCATTTTTTAACATGTACTTTATTTTTTCAATATAAATTTAAGAACATGAAAATTCATAAACAAACTGTATTATATATAAAGAAAACAAACATAAAACAAAAAAAAAAAACACAAACAACAATGTAATGTTAGATACTAAAATAAAGTTAACTTTGCCATAAAATTGGTCCGAACTAACGAATTACAAAAAAGGAAGGTGTACCCTAATATTCGTTCGTTCGAAACAATTGATAACATAAAAAGATGAATGTGACAAATGAAATGTGATCGATCCATTTGCCAAATTCATTCTTTTTTTTAAGGAAGGATGATGTAAGGATAAACTAACCTTCACATCCGTTTAAAATAATATAAACTATGTGCATGGAGCTTTAGTTGCATTTGACAGGCGCGGGCAGTTGGCAACGCGAATGTCAAATGCAGCTGCGCCTCACGTCACTGACAGGAAAAATGAATAGACATAATAAACTTTCACTTAAGTCGGACGGACGTGTCCTTGTAAGAAAAAAGTGTTTTCGTTCTAAATTTTATTGGAAGAACAATTTAAAGCGTGGACTACCGCCACGGTAGCGCAGTCTTTATTTAATTAAAACATATTGGCGACGGTGTGGAGGCGGCGCCCTCCGAGACGCCATCAAAAGAGTTGGAAGTAAATTAATTACGTGGCGGCTGGTAACACATGGCGTTCCTCTAGCTAACCTAACAATTGCGGCTATAAGAAATTAAGCAGGTAACGTTGTATGTTATACCGTTATGCGAACAAAGTTAATATACTCTGTGAGCTCTGCTCATGGGATGACGACCATCACCATTTTAAGTCAAATTTTAACAAAAAATTGAATATCTTTACAGTTTATAAGTAAATTATGTCAACATTCATTCATATGATATGGCGCAACAAAATACAAAAATTAAAGAAATTTTCAAAATGGGCGTGGCTCCGTCATTTAATTTGCCTAGAATACTTTTAATGCCATAAGGCGAACAAAAATTTACCAATCCTTGTGAAATTTGGTAGGGGCATAGATTCTATAACGATAACTGTTTTCTGTGAAAATGGGCGAAATCGGTCGAAGCCACGCCCAGTTTTTATACACAGTCGACCGTCTGTCCTTCTAGGCCGTTAATACGATAACTTGAGCAAAAATCGATATATCTTTACTAAACTTAGTTCACGTACTTATCTGAACTCCCTTTATCTTGGTATAAAAAATGGCCGCAATCCGACTATAGCCACGCCCAATTTTTCGATATCGAAAATTACGAAAAATGAAAAAAATGCCATAATTCTATACCAAATATGAAAAAAGTAATGAAACATGGTAATTGGATTGGTTTATTGATGTAAAATATAACTTTAGAAAAAAATTTGTAAAATGGGTGTGACACCTACCATATTAAGTAGAAGAAAATGAAAAAGTTCTGCAGGGCGAAATCGAAAGCCCTTGGAATCATGGCAGGAATACTGTTCGTGGTATTACATATATAAATAAATTAGCGGTACCCGACAGATAATGGTCCGGGTCACCCTGGTCACATTTTTGTCGATATCTCGAAAACGCCTTCACATATACAACTAAGGGTCACTCCCTTTTAAAACCCTCATTAATACCTTTAATTTAATACCCATATCGTACAAACACATTATAGTCACCCCTGGTCCACCTTTATGGCGATATCTCGAAAAGGCGTCCACCTAAAGAACTAAAGCCGGAGTCATTGGTGCCGTATGTCGTATCGCTGTATCCGTATCCCTAACGTAATCAGCTGTTTATCGTTACGACGGTAAACCAAACCCCAATTGGTTGGCTACGATACGGTTACGACCTTAGCGGCACCAATAATCGATTGCATTGATTCTCATAAGGTTGGTCGAATCAGCTGTTAAAAGGTTACCGATACGGTTACCGATAAAGCACCAATGTCTCCAGCTTAAGGCCCACTCCGTTTTAAAATACACATTAACACCTTTCATTTGATACCCATATCGTACAAACACATTCTAGACTCACCCCTGGTCCACCTTATGGCGATATCTCGAAAAGGCGTCCACCTATAGAACTAAGGATCACTCCCTTTTAAAATACTCATTAACATCTTTCTTTTGATACCCATATCGTACAAACGCATTCTAGAGTCACCCCTGGTCCACCTTTATGGCGATATCTCGAAAACGCGTCCACCTATAGAACTAAGGCCCACTCCTTTTAAAATACTCATTAACACTTTTCATTTGATACCCATATCGTAAAAACGCATTCTAGAGTCACCCCTGGTCCACATTTATGGCGATATCTCGAAAAGCAGTCCACCTATAAAACTAAGGATCACCCCCTTTTAAAATACTCATTAACACCTTTCATTTGATACCTATATCGTACAAACAAATTCTAGAGTCACGATGGTCCACATTTATGGCGATATCTCGAAAAGGCGTCCACCTATAGAACTAAGGATCACTCCCTTTTAAAATACTCATTAACACCTTTCTTTTGATACCCATATCGTACAAACACATTCTAGAGTCATCCCTGGTCCACCTTTATGGCGACATCCCGAAATGGCATCCACCTATAGAACTATGGCCCAATCCATTTTAAAATACTCTTTAATACCTTCCATTTGACACCCATGTCATACAAACACATTCCAGGTTTACCCTAGGTTCATTTTCCTACATGGTGATTTCCCTTATTTTGTCTCCAAAGCTCTCAGCTGAGTAAATAATGTTCCCCCGAACTTAGCCTTCCTTACTTGTGTTAAATAACCCCCGACTTGCCCAAGGTTTGAGAATTAAAGTGGTTTGATTAAGAAATAAAATAATAAAAAAAAAATTTAGTTAAACGGTTTTATTGAAAACAATACTTACATTAAGTAGTAATAATACTAAAAGATAGAAAATAATTAGGTAGGTCCTAGGTACTAGTCATCACACTCCTCATCAATCTAGGGCGTTGGTCAGACAATTAAATAAAAGCGTTGGACGCATTAAATTTCTATTGATAGTCATAAGTAAGACCAACTGAACTTTAATCAGGTTATGCTACGCCTCACATTTTCAGCCCCAATTGCGTTGCTTTCAGCAAGAATAGCTCCTCGATTTTCGTAGCGAAGGGATTCATTTAGGACATTGAATTTTTTTCCTTCTGGCTGATAATAGAGTATTGTTAACTTGCCTATTTACATTAGGATTTCTTAGCTGAACACCAGTCAGGCAATGATCGGAAATTCCAAAATCAAGATTTACTTTTGCGTAACTTGTACACCATTGTCACAATAAAATATACAACAACCTACCTGTTAAGATACAGCTCATTGGAACGCTACCTACCAGCGTTTGTGAGGGAAGTGAAGAAGTGGCTTTTTGGTTTCAGTCATGAGGGGATAGAAATTCTGTTGCGTGGTATCTCATAATTTATTGCTGTTTATTAAGATCTGATGTATTTTATAGTAAAAAATAACTTTGTTTCTCTAATTATTCTTTGCATTTATATTAGCTATATCATTGAATTCTTTACTCATGTTTATCATATAAATTGTATCTTATTATTATAATGCGCCCCACAAGCATTTTAATTAATCGAATACCGAATGAAGGAAATTACATTTCCGCTGTTCATAAAATGAACATTTAGTATCTATCTATTTTCTTATTTAATTATTCATTTACATTGTAATACTGCAAAATTATTAATGTTTATAAGAAAACAAAGAAAAGAAACAAACATCGCGAAGATGTATCGACAGGTCTACGTCGCTAAAGAGGACATCGACTACCAGTGCACTGTATGGCGCCAACATTCGTCCGAACCTTTGCGTGGTTACGCTTTGTAAGGGTTACCTATGGGATCTGGTTCTATAAAATCGCTAACAATACTTCAAAGTGATACTTCACACGTTCTCTCTCAAAGTGGGTTAGAGCTCCGAAAGTGGTCGACAAATTGCGAACCATTAAGGAAACAAATACCGCATGCGTCTACTCAGGTGTCTCACCCTGGCTGATGGGAACGACATCCGAACCTTGGGTTTTATGTGGCATACAGACCACAATTCACTTTAGAGCAAGTTTCTCTCCGATAAGAGCAAGATATTCGACGGTTGATATGATATCGCAATGCACACTTGGCTCAAAAACATGGTTGCAGAAAATCTAGCGCTCTAATGTTGGTTGGGATGAGTTAGTGCCACCATACATAGATTCAGACTGGTAATCGTACAGAAGGGAGCTGCCAACGCTTTCATCACTTAAGCTCAGACTGTGGCTAGGTAGTAGTCAACCTACTAGATGTGGAGTTTCATATATTCACCGACGCTTCGCAAGGATCTGCTAAGATTTCATTCATACAACAAGATCAAGCGAGTTACCGCATACCTACTTCGGTTAATTAATAATCCTCGCATATCCATGCTACATTCTACTGCATACGCACGAATATCTGGTTCGCTAATCTGTTCTGAAATTATCAAAGCTAACGTTTTCGCACAAGACATTTCTGATTGCAGGTCAAGAAAACCAATACTCAACCGTTTTTGGACGGTACAGGCATTCTACGAGTTGGAGAATGAAGCAAAAACGCGTCATATTCGAACGATATGAAACATCCAATCATACTACCGAAAAACTTATAGCCTCATGGTAGAGGTGCGAAATTAACGAAAGCGTTATATGCAGAGCATGGGTGATATGCACTTAGAACTGGCCGGAGATCTCACTTCAGCAAGTTTTATCGCTGCCCTCAAACGCTTTACCAATTGAGGATGGCATTGTCAAGATGTTTATTCGGACAACGGCACCAAATTTGTCGGCGCTGACAAGGAGCTTCGGTCTACTTTCCAACGCTGCGTCGATGACGACAAGATAGCATCCTACTTCGCTCATTCCCAAATAACTTGGCACTTTAATCCTCCAAGCGCTCCTCACATGGACGACTATTGGGAGGCCGGCATAAAGCGCATAAAATATCACCTTAAGCGTTAATTTCCCCACTTCTAACTTACGAGTTTGCAACAATTCTAACAGAGGTGTAAATTCTTGTCCCCTCTGTTGGATACTATCTGACATATAAGGTTTCGGAGTGCCAACGCCGGATTATTTTATGGTCGGAGAACCACTAAGAGGCCTACTGGAACCTAACTTAGAATCCTTCAAAGGCGACTTTCATTAACGGTGGCAAGCATAAGGCAACTTTCTTCGAAGCAAAGGCGAGGTTAATATCTCGAACCTTCAGCGGCGATCAAAATGGTTTCGCCCAACTCAAAATCTACAACGAGATTATGTGGTGGTTATACGTGATAACAGCGCTCCATCTAATAAACGGAAGCTTTCTTGGGTTCTCGATAGCTATCCCGGCAAAGATGATCGCGTACGAGTGGTCAACCTAAGGCAGTGGCGTAGTGAGGTTTTCTTGCGCCCGGGAAAACTATTTTCTGGCACCCTCATGCTGAAATATAGGAAACCTTGCCCTCGTTGCTGAAGGAGAACAACGGAGGGAGCTTCATTCCCCGGCGGGTTGAAAGGCTTAGAGGCGGAAATTAGTTTTGTCCGGCAGCTTCGTGGCTCTGCGAATCTCATACTGCGAAACCATATCAAATTTTCGATCTATTTTATTTTTATTTATCGGGCATTTGTAAAAGTCAAATATGCAAAAATTTTTGTTTGTTGAAAATTTTTCCAAAAATCAGTTATAATAAAAATACAAATTATCCAGAAAGTTCTGCTTTGCGGACCATTTGGCGCCCCCCTGTGTGTAGCGCCGGTGCAAGATGTCCCCTCGATCTTTTTGAAATTTATTATACTTCTGACACTTTTCTATATTTTTTTCTGCTCTAGACCGTATTTCTTCTAAATCTCTCTTCCTCGTTTATATAAAAATCTTCGAGTTTTTTTTTATAAAATCTATTACTGCTCCTTTTTGTGGTATACCAAATACTAGAATACTAGGTTTTGTTCCTATGCTTCGATGAAAAGTGTTATTCAAAACAAATTCAATGTTCGGCAGGACTTTATCCAAACTATATGCACTTGCAGTACGATTTACTCGCTCTACTTGTCCATTAGCTTGTGGTGATCCCGTAGCTATTTTAATATGTTATATATTATTTGTGTCCATAAATAATTTAAACTCTTTTATTGGCACTTCTCCATCCGATATTAAAGATTTCGGTCTACTATATGCATTGAAATATGACATTAGACAACTTATAACTTCACTAGCCCCAGTAGTTCGTACTCCAAAGAGCTTTGAAAATTTTGAGAAACTATCGACCACTAGAAATATGTATTTTTTTTACAATTCTTTAACAGTATTGGACCAAAGTGATATATGTGTATCATTTCAAAAGGTAAATTCCCTTTCGGGATATTGTGTAAGAGTCCCTCACAAGAACCATTTTTTTGAGAGCATGTAATAGACTTAAACAATTTCGAATATGTGGGAATTTTCTACTTCAATTTAGGAAACCAATGGGTTTTAGATATTGCATGAAAAACTTTATCACATCGTAAATGTCCCATTTCATCATGATAAAGTCGTAGAATTTTTCCTTCCATTTCTTGTAGTACATAAAATAAAATTTCCTTACCCACTTTGCGATAAATAAGGCCATTTCTCATTTCAAAAATCTTACTTTCCTTCGTCTCTAACTCTTTCATAATTTGTAAAATTATCTTGTCGCTATTCTGACAAATTGATAAATTCTGCTCAAAGGTATTTTCTTCTAAAACTAAGACATTAGAAATCCTACTCAACGCATCCACATGTTGCATCTTTGTACCACTACGGTGCTCTATTTTGTAGTCAAAATTTTCTAGCTCCAGAGCTCATCGCGCAATCCTAGGATATACTACCTGTTTGTTTAAAGTTAACGTTAATGAATTGCAATCAGTAACAATGCAAAATTGTAACCCTTGTATTCTAAACCTCCTTAATGCGTAAATTATCGCCAAAGTTTCTAATTCGAAACTGTCATACTTGGTTTCTGCATTAGTAGTACGTTTTGGAAAGTAAAAAATTGGGTGGAATTCCCCATCCCATTTCTTTTGCAAAAGAATAACGCCATCTAATTCAATCTAATTCATTCTCGTCCTTTGGATCATATATACATAATGTAGGTGCTTCCATCAACTTGATCTTTAATTTTTCGAAACATTCCAATTCTTTCTCACGAAACTTAAAACTAACGTCTTTTCGTATTAAATTATACAATGGACCATTTTCAAATGAAAACCCTTTAATAAACGTCCTAAAATATGAACAGAGTCCTAAAAAGCTATGCACATACTTACTATTCCTTGAAATAAAGAAATTCTTAACTGCATCTACGTTATTTTTATCGGCCCTAATACCATCTTTTGTAATCCAATAACCTAAATATCTCAATTCCGATTTCTTCATAAACTTACACTTATCAATTCTTAGTTCCAATTTGTTTCTCACCAACCTATCGAAAACTTCCTTCATAATCTCTAAATGATCATTTTCAGTACTCGTTGCAACCATTATATCGTCCAAATAAATGGCAACTTTTCCCGCGCGTATGAGGTCATCAAATACATAATTTACAAAACGCTAAAAAGTGGAAAGGCATTCTTAAGCCCAAATGGCATCCTACAAAATTCGTATTGGCCCAAAGGAGATACAAACGATGTGTATTTTATAGAATCTTCTTTCATTCGCACTCTTTAAATCTAATAGGGAAAGTATTGTTTTATTAACTAATCTATCTAAAAGATCGTCAGTTAATGGTATCGGATATATCTTTCAATGTATTTTTGTTTAAATTTCTATAATCTACACAGAGCCGTATATTACCATTTTTTTCGCACTAATACAATTGGTGAACAGTATTCCGATCTACTAGGCCTAATCACATTTTTCTGCAATAAGTCATCTAATATTTCTTGAAGTTTTTCCTTTTCATTATAAGCTAGTCTTCGTGGAGGGATATGGAAAGGCCCTCATTATTAAACAAAATTTCATTTCACATGCAGTTTCCGGTTCATCAGGGCGTTCACAGCACAGAGAGCATTCTTCAAATAATTTATCAAGTTTCCTTTTCATATTGTTACGAATATTAGCAAAACTAAGGAGTGCTGCTATCTCTAAGCCGATGCTAAACAGTGATATCATGCACATCCATAGATCAATCATTATGTATCTACATAAACTAAACAATAATTGCATCTACACATATGTACCATGTACGTATACGAGCAGCGGAGAATCAATGCACAAACACATGCATATATCTTATGTGAATTACTCACAAGAGAGGGCAATAATTTGTGCAAGTATTACTCAAATGAGAAGTTATAAACGTAGTTGTGGCTGGCGATTTTGTAGCTGAAACTAACTAGTAAGTTGTGGAATGGAAAAGCCTGGAAGTATGCAATGAGAAATCAAAAAGTATAAAAGGCGCGACAGTAGAAGCGAAGAGTGAGTTTCATTTGAGCTATCAATCAGTTTGGTTGGCAAACTATTCGTTGCAAAGTATAAGTGTTATTGTGAAGTACTTTAATAAAGGCCATTTTTCCATTATTCAATATTGGAGTTATTCAACAATTTAGCGATACGAACGTTAGCAGAAGATTGCAAATAAGGGTAAATTCGTAACAGTTGGTGTCAGAAGAGGAATTGTTGAATAAATTCCAGAGGACAACAGGGACATGGCAAAGTTAAGTGAATTGAAGATCCCGCAACTGAAGAAGGAGTTGGAGAACCGTGGATTGAATACAACCGGCATTAAACTCGAACTTCAGGCGTGACTACGATAGGCAATGGAATTAGAAGGAATTGACGTGGAAGAGCATGTCTTTCATCTTGATGGCGATGAGAACAAAATTGGAGGAGAAAAATGAAACACCGCAGACAATGGCGAACACAGACTTGAGCATGATATTGGCTGCAATATCGGAACAAATGTCCGAAATGTTATCACAAATATCCACCAACATGTCATCTCAACTGGAATCGCAAAAGACAGATATAACATCTAAGATGGAAACACAGTTAGAAGAACAGAAGACATATATGTGGTGATGGACATATGAATGTATCACTATTTGATCAATTTATTGATAGAATGTTTTAGTGTATTGAAATTTTAATGACTTATCTTGTTTGGTTGATTTTCCGACAGGGTGGATAAATGATGTATATTGGAACGATTTTCCGTCATCCCTTGTCAAATTTGGTTTTGAGACAAACCGGTTTTGGCGTTGTGCCATCATCAGTGTCGATTTTCGTTCTGATCTGTTGTCGTTTGTCCTGTATTTATAGTTCGTAGGTATATGAGCAGGTGTTGTCAAATTGATGCTTGTGTATATTTAGTTATGTGTATGTGCTGTGTGTTCATTCAGAACCGAGGGTGGTTTACTAATCGATTTGTGTGGCTGACTGGGGTAGGTGGAAATCTGTGATTTTAGTCGTTTGACCTTCTTTGTCGGTTTTTTGTTTTGGTGTGTTAATTGTTTTGTGTTTATTTGTTGTTGTGTGTTTGTCTGTTGTACCTGTGTGATTAAGTTGTGTCACGGAACGCCCTTACATCTAATTAGCCAGCGTTAATGGGTTAATCTTCAATACCGAAATATGCCTGCACATCTCTATTTCATTTCATTTGTACATACATATACATACATGCAGTCGAAAGCAGTTATGTATATGCACCTTTCATGTTATTTTTTGTATACTCTGTTGTTTGTTGTTGTCTAAAATTGTATTGAATTTTTAAACCGTAATGCGTCATTCTCCCTTGTTGCTTATGTGCATAATCGGGTGAGCTTTTTCGGCAAACCGCTGCGCATTAGAATGATAGGTTTCTATCATTTTTGGCAGCATACAAATTTTTGTTAGCTGTCGTCAACCAAGGGAGAAGGATCACACTGCGGTAAGTACTTGCTTTCGTTATATTGTTCATTTTATAATTTATGTCGTTTTATAGAAATAAACCATTCCATTCCATCCATCCATTCAATTCAATTCCAATAAATGTACTTTGCCACATTAGCCTGTTTTTATTATTGGTTAAATTCGCAAGCGAGGACGACGGCTAACAAGTTGTTTCCTGTAAACAAGTTTTAAAGGCTCGAATATTGTGTCAGAAATTGTGTTTATCTGTTCGTTTATTATTCTACCGTCGAATGTTTTCTGTTTGTAGATTTCTATGTTTTCGAGTACGTCGAGACGTCGGCTCTTTTCTTGTATGTGAAGAACCCTGACTGTTTTATTGATGTTTGCTGGGGAACATTCATTCTCGACCATGTGATTCGCGAAGTTAGACTCGGGTATAATGTTTGGATTCCGTATTTTTTTGTTGTAATCTCTAATATGTTCTCTGAACCTCGTTCTTATTTGCCGTCCTGTTTGTCATATGTAACTATGCTGGCATCCGCAGGTAAGCTTGTATACGCCGTGGCTGCTAAAATTTTAATGTTAATTTAATGATTTCAAATGAATTTAAATATTTAAAAGAAAGTACAAAGTTAATATAATGAATTTGATTTACAATTTTACAGCTCGCGTCGTTTTCGTCTTTTTCATTTGCCGGTCAAAATACAACTCCTCTCGCTTTTGTTCATCTCTCTTCGCTGTTGCCACGTTTGGTGTTGACTAACAGAGATGCCAGATCCCTTCCCACATATATGGCATCCAAGATGGAATTACAGGAGACACGTATTGCAGAAATGTCATCTGAAATATCAGCGAAGATTGAAGCACAAGAGGCACGAATATCCGAAATGTCGGCGCAAATTTCAGCACAGATATCATCGCAGATCTCTGCTCAACTGGAAGAGCAAGAAGTACGTATTTCCTCGAAATTGGAGGCGCAAGATACAACAATTTTACAGTTTGAAGAAAAAAACGAGGCCGAGGTGGATGCTTTGAGAGGACGTATCGAGCAGTTGTAACTAAATCGCCCAGCAGTTTCAACGAGTAATCCAAAGGTAAAAACACCATCCTTTGACGGTTCTGTTCCTTTCCATGTCTTTAAGCTACAATTTGAGAAGACCGCAACAGCGAACAACTGGAATGCTGAAGATAAAGTTGCAGCTCTGTTCGTGGCATTGAAAGGGCCAGCAGCCGAAATCCTACAGACGATTCCCGAAGGAGAGCGGAACAACTATGAAGCATTGATGGCCGCTGTCGAGAGACGTTATGGAAGCGAGCATAGAAAACAGATATTCCAAATTGAGTTGCAAAAGCGCCACCAAAGAGCGAATGAGACTTTGCAGCAGGAGTTTGCCTCGGATGTTGAAAGTTTGGCACATTTGGCAAATGCTGACGCACCCGTGGAGTACACCGAGAGGGCAAAGATTCAGAGCTTCATAAACGGCATACGGGACGTCGAAACAAAGCGAGCTACATACGCAAGCCCAAAGCAAACATTTGCTGAAACTGTATCTTATGCACTGACTCAGGAAACAGCGTCACTTTTGATTAAGCCAGTTTCCAAAGCACGCCGTGTGGAAGTAGAAAGGCCAGAGTGGGTAGACGCAATATTGGAGGCGCTGAAAGGCTCGCAAAAGCGGAGTGAAAGAGTTATCAAATGCTTCAAATGCGGGAAGCCCGGTCACATTGCACGTCATTGCGATCTTGGTCCTAATAGTTCCAACAATGTGGGTGGCCGTAAACGCAAAGCTGGAGGAAATGAGCAAGAGCGTGTCGGATGTAAAGAACGAAAACTTGCCCCGGCTATTGAATGTCCTGTGATATCTGTGTCGCAAATTGGAAGGAAATCAAGCAGTCTTACCGTCAGAGGGAATGTGGATGGCAAGGAGCGTGTACTGACTGTAGATACGGGCGCATCTCATACCTTGGTCCGATCTGACTTGGTCAACAGGAGAGTAAAACCGTTACCTGGAGCAAGGTTGCGTAGGGTCACTGGCGAGTATAACCAAGTCCAGTGAGAAGTCATATGTGAAGTCTTGATTGGATTGGGAGTGGACTTCTTGGTTGACCATGACATCAAGATCGATATGCAGAGAAGGGCGATGCGTTATGAGAACCAGGATATACCACTTAACTTCAAGACCCCAGCGGGTTAGAATATACCCGCAGTAGGTATGCCTGTCGTAAGAGGCGACTAAAATACCAGATTCAAGGGGCTGTGTAGCGCAACCTTTCAGGTTGCCAGCGCAATATATAGCTTCTCCAAACCCAATTGTCAACCTCACCTATCCGCGGCGAATCCTGTTTCACTAACAGACGAGGCTCTGGCGACCCCAAGCTCCTCATGGAACATGGGGGTAGGGAGGGAGGAAATGGCCTGAAGGTTTAACGTGGCCACATAAATCGTTCCCGAGATGGTCGGGCTAGCACCTTAATGGTGCTATGGTACCGGAGCGTACCGGATTTGTATCCGGCAAAGGACCATCACATAGATAACACTCCCCAAAGCCTTCGGGGAGCAACCTTATCGCTACAACAACAACAACAACAACTTAACTTCAAGTTGGAGAAAGGGTTCAGTAGTAATCGAGTAATGGTGGAGAAGACTCGACAAAGGCCACGAAAGTCAAAAGAAAAGGTTGATGGATCGAATGGGCCAAATAAAGCGAAATTAAAAGTACCTGCGAGAAAAAGACCGGCATCGACAAACCCTAATGGACGCACTAAAACGACTGAAAGAATTCTTCAGAAAGAATGCAAGGGTGGTTTCAAGCCAGCGCGCACTACTGTTGTGAAATGTCCAGACGATAATGATGATGCAAAGTCAATCCGTGCAAGCTCTGCGAAGAAGTTCATTGTCCAAAAAACAGAGTGCGAGGGAACGATCAAGAATAATGAGTAGTAAGATGAAACGCAGGTACAATGAGAACAAAAATTCGGAAGGTTTCTTGGAGGGAGTTTGGTACTGTTATACAACCCTCACCGGCGGAAAGGTGTTCCATCCAAGATTCGGTGCAGTTGGGAAGGCCCGTACAAAGTTGTGAAGAAGATCAGTGATACCATCTACCGCATACGAACCACGGAGTAGAAGAGTGGTACATCTGGAGATGCTAGCGGAGTTTAGATCGGGAGATTTGTCTGATCGGGACGATCAGACTTAGGTGGAGGACAGTGTTACGAATATTAGCAAAATAAGGGGTGCTGCTATCTCTAAGCCGATGCTAAACAGTGATATCATGCACATCCATAGATCAATCATTATGTATCTACATAAACGAAACAATAATTGCGTCTACACATATGTACAATGTACGTATACGAGCAGCGGAGAATCAATGCACAAACACATGCATATATCTTATCTGAATTGCTCACAAGAGAGGGCAATAATTTGTGCAAGTATTACTCAAATGAGAAGTTATAAACGTAGTTGTGGCTGGCGATTTTGTAGCTGAAACTAACTAGTAAGTTCTGGATTGGAAAAGCCTGGAAGTATACAATGAGAAATCAAAAAGTATAAAAGGCGCGACAGTAGAGGCCAAGAGTGAGTTTCATTTGAGCTATCAATCAGTTTGGTTATTAAGCAAGCTATTCGTTGCAAAGTATAAGTGTTATTGTGAAGTACTTTAATAAAGGCCATTTTTCCATTATTCAATATTGGAGTTATTTATTCAACAATTTAGCGATACGAACGTTAGCAGAAGATTGCAAATAAGGGTAAATTCGTTACAATATCATAACTTGTCTCATCATTATCAATACATATATCTTTTTTCCTCTACACATATTTTCATTAATCTATAACACTCTTTTTCATAATTTAATTCTTCTTTTGTACATAGTATATTTGGATAAATTTTTAATTTGCATTTAGTAATTTTCAAGTAATCTCTTCCCAAAGTTACCGGATATGTCATTGCGTCATCCGAAACGACATCCAAAAAAAATCTAAATCTTTTCATTATACGAAATGATACATTTTAGTTTTCCAACTATTTCAAGTTGACTTTTATTTATTCCAAAAAATTTCGCTTCAGAATTACAATTTTTTAAAAGAAGAACATAATGCTGATGGGACTACCGGTGTCAATTAAGGTACCTAATGTTGAACAAAAATTATATCCATCCCTAATAAAACTATTATAATTCATATACCTTACATAATCATCGGGATCTTTATTATCTTGATTGTCAACATGATGGATCTTCTTTTTAGGACATTCAACTGCATAATGTCCCATTGTGCACACAGATGACGTGCTCCTTTTTCGCGTTTTGGCTTGCGGCATTCGGCTGCCAAATGTCTCAGAGAATTACAGTTGAAACATCTACTCAGCTTTGATTGTTGACTTATCACCTTATTTAAATTATCACCTACTCGTTTTTTATTAGGTAGTTTAACTCCTTGAAAAGCTTCAAGTAGATAAACTTTGCTTATTTTTAAAACGTTGCATTTTTGCTTGCGATCGTAAAAAATAATGAGGAATTCCCTCTACAATGTGTTCTATTAAATCAGCATCATTAATTGAAAATTTGTTAGATAAAATAAACTTTTCGTTGAAATATTGCTGAAATGACTCATTAATCTGCCATTTCCTTGTTTCAAACTCTTTCATGAAAACTAACCGGCTTGAGCGATCTTCAAATAATAACTGCATTTCCATTAGTAAGTTTGCAACACTCATTGAAATTATATGAGATCGCGAATAAAACCTTTTTAAAGCTCGACCTTTCAACTTAATGGAAATGAGCGTTTTCATATTATTTTCGTTCAAATTGTACGCTCTCTGAATACTTATTAACTGAGCTTCCCATTGCTCAATCACCGTTTCCGGAAAAATCAGGGATTATTTCTTTTGCTAACATAAAATTGCTCGTACTGGCAAAACCTTCTCCTAAACTTGCTTCTATTCCACAATCATTTTGACGTTTTGTTCCCAATTAGCCTTTCTCAATATTTCGTTTTCTCTTTTAAGCAACTCCTTTACCTGTTTCTAACTCATTTTCGCGTTTCATCAGTTCTATTTCTCTTTTAAATAACTCCCACTCATTTTTCTTACTACGTAATCCATTTTTTTCCGTATTTTCTCTTTCTTGATTACCACCACGTCCCGCATCACATTCATCAGCACATACGTAACGCTCATCATCGTCACACACTACGGTATGATTGTTAGCACTTGCATCGCCTGTATTAAGACTATCGACATCGTATGCGTGACAATTTGCTCTATTGATTTCAACGTTTTCTACAGGCAGAAATTCACCTAAACTTGGCAAACTAGCCAAACGAATCATCAATTCATTTTTTGTTCCACTAGTCTCCTCTCCAAATTTGCGCAGCATTGTCAACGGCGCGACTGTATAAGATTTTAAATTATTTAAAGTATTATAGTTAGGCGTATCCATCACTTCTGAAAATTGTAGTAAATGTTTCGCTTACTCTTGTTTTATCTAATATTTTTGATTGAATGAATGTTTTACAATAGATCTCTAAGTTTCTAAAAATTTACATTAACTTGTTTTGTTTCATAAGATATTTCTATAAACACCAGGGAGACGCAAGTTATGTTTATCTGTACTATTTCTTGATAAAAATCGGGCAGGGTACTTACATTCCAATCGTTTAATTAATAAATTATACGGACACGAATTTGGTTATACCTTTATGACACTGCTTTATTTTTGCTTGGTGTCCAATCTTGAAAAACTGACGAAACTTTATCGGGAAATTAAATTACAAAAACAATTTACCTATATCCGAAGACGAGGCCAATATTACACACAAAACAAGCGAGACATGTTTTTGTTGATTTTGAAAACTTTATTTTCCGTCTGATTTTTTCACAATAAAATAAATGAAAATAAAGCAGAAAAATTATTGATTTCTTGCTTGCTTAAATTATTTTACAAGCACATTGATTTTCGGGTTGTACTTCTGCACACATTTTTCCAAATAAAAACAAAATTTTAATTTGTCAAAAAAAAAATATAGAAAAAACAGCCGAATGTCAAAAAGACCTAACGAAATACAAACTTGCTTTTGTTTTTAACAAACTAGATTGTATTTTTTTTTGTTTTTTTTTTTTTTGAATATAGTTTACCCCATGGTATAAAAAAGAAGGTAGTTCCACTCAGAATTTTTTTACTTATGTGGGGATTTTTGAAGTTTCATAATGTTTGTTGCCTTGCTAGAAGCGTTGCCATACCGTTACTGTTTAAGGCGAAATTGTGGTGTTTCGGGATGGAAATTTCCTTCAGGATGAAAACGCAATAGTCATCTGAGACAATAATAATATGCTTTAGCACGATTTATGTGCATACATATCTATTGAGAATCACTAAAACAGGCAATAACACGATTTATGTGCTTACATATCTATTGAGAATTACTAAAACATGCAATTTGGTTGCAAAATAGTGGATAATGACTCATACATTAGTTATTGACTCATATCTTTATGACAGCTTGACTCCTAGGCAGAAAAAAAAAACTACACGAAAAATTCTGTTGTTCTAGCATGGCCCTATTATCATGCCTCTGTAGTGGATATTTCTCAGGGCATGTACCTCCAACTGTACCTCCAAAGTCTGCAGTGAGTGGTAGGTGTTTAATTTGTTACGTTTGTGGAACGCCACATCCATGTTAATCTAAAAGGGCACAAAGGGCTTGCCTCAAGGTGACCCCTGGTACAACGGGCAAAAGAACTCTTATAACTAGTGGCTAACCTGCAGAGCTACAGGGCAATGTTCTCTCTAAAAATGGTTTAGCAATTCCCTCCTCAAGCGCTACGCTTGAATTATAAAATAAATAAAAAATGTGGATTTGTAGCCAATTTATCATCATTCAATTTCATAAAAATTGCGTTTAAGTATGCTAAACTCTTTGGAAATTGCGGGTTCGGTTTATAAGGACCTCCTTTGGGCAATCAATTGACAAACGTGTATGTTTTGTCAACATGTTCTGAGCAAACGTACGGACATTTAAGAAAGCTATATTCCATTGCTTTTGTATACTTCGATCAATGTTTCTTCCACCAAAGCAGTTTTCGGGAGCTCGAAAAACTTATTAAAAACATTCTTTTCTAAGCTGATATTTAGTATCAAAATATTTCCAACGCATTTGGCTCATAACTATATATGAAAGTCGTATCCGTTAATATGAAATCCATCACAATTCGTAACATTTTTAAATCTGGTAGCTTGTTTTTGGTAAATTGTCATTGTCATGTCATGTCCCCGCAAAGTCAAGTTTAAACCATGATACAAAAAATGGAAGTAGTTCCATTTAGTGCGACGTTACCCACTTGACTTTTGCCAATGACAATTTCACCATAAACAAGCTACCAGGTTAAAAAATGTTAAGAATTTTTCTAATTTTGATGGATTTCATATTAACGGATACGACTAAATTGCTTTCATAGTTATTTTAAATAAAAAAGAGAAAAAAATTAGCCGCATGCGTTGGAATCTAATACGAAATATCAGCCTAGAAAAGAAGGGTTTTAATAAGTTTTTCGATCTCCCGAAAATTACTTTGGTAGAAGAAACTTGGATCGAATTATATAAAGCAAGGGAATATTGCCTTCTTAAGTGTCCGTACGTTTGCTCAGAACATGTTGACCAAACATACACGTTTGTAAATCGATTGCCCAAAGGAGGTTCTTATAAACCGACACCGCAGTTTCTAAAGAGTTTAGCATACTTAACGCAATTTTTATGAAATTGAATGGTCATAAGTTGGCTACAAGTCCACATTTTTTATACTCAGTTGAGCAGAGCTCACAGAGTATATTAACTTTGATTGGATAACGGTTGGTTGTACAGGTATAAAGGAATCGAGATAGATATAGACTTCCATATATCAAAATCATCAGTATCGAAAAAAAATTCGATTGAGCCATGTCCGTCCGTCTGTCCGTCCGTCCGTCTGTCCGTTAACACGATAACTTGAGTAAATTTTGAGATATCTTGATGAAATTTGGTATGTAGGTTCCTGGGCACTCATCTCAGATCGCTATTTAAAATGAACGATATCGGACAATAACCACGCCCACTTTTTCGATATCGAAAATTTCGAAAAATCGAAAAAGTGCGATAATTCATTACCAAATACGGATTAAGCGATGAAACTTGGTAGGTGAGTTGAACTTATGACGCAGAATAGAAAACTAGTAAAATTTTGGACAATGGGCGTGGCACCGCCCACTTTTAAAAGAAGGTAATTTAGAAGTTTTGCAAGCTGTAATTTGGCAGTCGTTGAAGATATGATGAAATTTGCCAGGAACGTTATTCTTATTACTATATGTCTGCTTAATAAAAATTAGCAAAATCGGAGAACGACCACGCCCACTTTTAAAATAAAATTTTTTTAAATTCAAATTTTAAAAGAAAAGTTAATATCTTTACAGTATATAAGTAAATTATGTCAACATTCAACTCCAGTAATGATATGTTGCAACAAAATACAAAAATAAAAGAAAATTTCAAAATGGGCGTGGCTCGGCCCTTTTCCATTTAATTTGTCTAGGATACTTTTAATGCCATAAGTCGAACAAAAATTTACCAATCCTTGTGAAATTTGGTAGAGGCTTAGATTCTAGGACGATAACTGTTTTCTGTGAAAAAGGGCGAAATCGGTTGAAGCCACGCCCAGTTTTAATACACAGTCGGCCGTCTGTCCTTCCGCTCGGCCGCTAACACGATAACTTGAGCAAAAATCGATATATCTTTACTAAACTCAGTTCACGTTCTTATCTGAACTCACTTTGTATTGGTGTAAAAAATGGCCGAAATCCGACTATGACCACGCCCACTTTTTCGATATCGAAAATTACGAAAAATGAAAAAATGCCATAATTATATACCAAATACGAAAAAAGGGATGAAACATGATAATTGGATTGGTTTATTGACGCAAAATATAACTTTAGAAAAAAAACTTGGTAAAATGGGTGTGACACCTACCATATTAATTAGAAGAAAATGAAAAAGTTTTGCAGGGCGAAATCAAAAGCCCTTGGAATCTTGGAAGGAATATTGTTCGTGGTATTACATATATAAATAAATTAGCGGTACCCGACAGATGATGTTCTGTTCTGGATGACCCTGGTCCACATTTTGGTCGATATCTCGAAAACGCCTTCACATATACAACTAAGGGCCACTCCCTTTTAAAACCCTCATTAATACCTTTAATTTGATACCCATATCATACAAACACATTCTAGAGTCACCCCAGGTCCACGTTTATGGCGATATCCCGAAAAGGCGGCCACCCATAGAACTAAGGCCCACTCCCTTTTAAAGCACTTATTAACACCTTTCGTTTGATACCCATATTGTACAAACGCATTCTAGAGTCAACCCTGGTCCACTTTTATAACGATATTCCGAAAAGGCGTCCACCTATAGAACTAAGGCCCACGCCCTTTTAAAATACTCATTAACACTTTTCATTTGATACCCATATCGTACAAACAAATTCTAGAGTCACCCCTGGTCCACGTTTACGGCGATATCCCGAAAAGGCGGCCACCCATAGAACTAAGGCCCACTCCCTTTTAAAGCACTTATTAACACCTTTCGTTTGATACCCATATTGTACAAACGCATTCTAGAGTCAACCCTGGTCCACTTTTATAACGATATTCCGAAAAGGCGTCCACCTATAGAACTAAGGCCCACTCCCTTTTAAAATACTCATTAACACCTTTCATTTGATACCCATATAGTATAAACAAATTCTAGAGTCACCCCTGGTCCACCTTTATGGCGATATTTCGAAAAGGCGTCCACATATAGAACTAAGGCCCACGCCCTCTTAAAATACTCATTAACACCTTTCATTTGATACTCATATCGTACAAACAAATTCTAGAGTCACCCCTGGTCCATCTTTATGGCGATATCCCGAAAAGGCGTCCATCTATAGAACTTAGGCCCACGCCCTTTTAAAATACTCATTAAAACCTTTCATTTGATACCCATATCGTACAAAATAAATTCTAGAGTCACCCCTGGTCCACCTTTATGGCGATATCTCGAAAAGGCGTCCACCTATAGAACTTAGGCCCACTCCCTTTTAAAATTATCATTAACACATTTCATTTGATACTCATATCGTACAAACAAATTCTCGAGTCACCCCTGGTCCACTTTTATGGCGATATCTCGAAAAGGCGTCCACATATAGAACTAAGGCCCACGCCCTCTTAAAATACTTATTAACACCTTTCATTTGATACACATATCGTACAAACAAATTCTAGAGTCACCCCTGGTCCACCTTTATGGCGATATCTCGAAAAGGCGTCCACCTATAGAACTTAGGCCCACTCCCTTTTAAAATTATCATTAACACATTTCATTTGATACCCATATCGTACAAACAAATTCTAGAGTCACCCCTGGTCCACCTTTATGGCGATATCTCGAAAAGGCGTCCACATATAGAACTAAGGCCCACGCGCTCTTAAAATACTCATTAACACCTTTCATTTGATACTCATATCGTACAAACAAATTCTAGAGTCACCCCTGGTCCATCTTTATGGCGATATCTCGAAAAGGCGTCTATCTATAGAACTTAGGCGCACGCCCTTTTAAAATACTCATTAATACCTTTCATTTGATACCCATCTCGTACAAAATAAATTCTAGAGTCACCCCTGGTCCACCTTTATGGCGATATCTCGAAAAGGCGTCCACATATAGAACTAAGGCCCACGCCCTCTTAAAATACTCATTAACACCTTTCATTTGATACTCATATCGTACAAACAAATTCTAGAGTCACCCCTGGTCCATCTTTATGGCGATATCTCGAAAAGGCGTCTATCTATAGAACTTAGGCGCACGCCCTTTTAAAATACTCATTAATACCTTTCATTTGATACCCATATCGTACAAAATAAATTCTAGAGTCACCCCTGGTCCACCTTTATGGTGATATCTCGAAAAGGCGTCCACATATAGAACTAAGGCCCATGCTCTCTTAAAATACTCATTAACACCTTTCATTTGATACTCATATCGTACAAACAAATTCTAGGGTCACCCCTGGTCCACCTTTATGGCGATATCTCGAAAAGGCGTCCACCTATAGAACTTAAGCCCACTCCCTTTTAAAATACTCATTAACACCTTTCATTTGATACCCATATCGTACAAACAAATTCTAGAGTCAGGCCTGGTCCACCTTTATGGCGATATCCCTAAATGGCGTCCATCTATAAAACTATGGCCCACTTCCTCTTAAAATACTCTTTAATACCTTCCATTTGATACACATGTCATACAAACACATTCCACGGTTACCCTAGGTTCTTTTTACAAAATGGTGATTTTCCCTTACTTTGTCTCCACAGCTCTCAACTGAGTATGTAATGTTCGGTTACACCCGAACTTAGCCTTCCTTGTTAATTATTACATAATTCAAGCGTAGCCCTTGAGGAGGAATAACATTGCCCTGCACCTCTGCGGGTTAGCCACTAGTTATGAGAGTTCGCTTGCCCATTGTACCAGGGGTCATCTTGGGGTAAGCCCCGCCTATCCACATTCTGTGCCCTTTTAGCATTGACATGGATGTGGCGTTTCGCACACGTAACAAATGAAACACCATGCCTTGAGAAATATCCACTGTAGAGGCATGATAATAGGGCCATGCTAGAACAAAAGGATTTTTCGTGTATTTTTTTTCCGTCTAGGGGTCAAGCTGCTTTAAAGATATGAGTCATTAACCAATGCATGAGTAATTATACACTATTTTTCAATAAGTTTGCTTGTTTTACTGTATTCTCAATCGATATGTATGCACAATGTGCATTGCACATAAATCATGCTAAAACATATTATAATTGTCTCAGATGACCCTTGCGTTTCCATCCTGAAGGAAATTTCCATCCCGAAAAACCACAATTTCGCCTTAAACAGTAACGGTATGCCAATGTTTCTAGCAAAACAACAAACATTATGTAGCTTCAAAAATCCCCAAATACGTCAAAAGATTTGGGGTGGAACTACTTTCTTTTTATACCTTTCATGAAAATGAAATGGTATATTAACTTCGTCACGAATCTCAAAATTGTAAGCGCTTAAAGGAAAATAGATAGACCCACCATTAAGTATACCGAAATTATCAGGATGAAACGCTGAGTTGATTTAGCCATGTCCGTCTCTCCGTCTGTCTGTTTGTATGCAAATTAGTCCCTCAATTTTTGAGATAGCTTGATAAAATTTTGTGAGCGGGTTTATTTTGGTGTCCGACTAGACATTTGAAGGAAATTTCCATCCCGAAAAACCACAATTTCGCCTTGAACAGTAACGGTATGGCAACGGTTCTAGCAATACAACAAACATTATGAAACTTAAAAAATCCGCAAATACGTCAAAAAAAATTTGAGTGAAACTACCTTCTTTTTATACTATAAAATATTTTAGTTTAAAAATGTAGTAAAATATGTACCGTGTAGCTTTTATTTAAACAATGCAGGTTCGTATATAGGGTTTTTACCTCGTTTCGTCTACTTGGAGACGTTATCGCAGCACAGCGTCTTGGGGTAGTTGCTCCTGGCCATTTTATAGGCGTTGTACCTGCAAAGCGTCTTTGTCGGGAACTTTCTCGCAAACCCTGCTAACCGGGAACCAGGTTTATTGTAGTTATACACACCAACATTCACAGTAATTAAAAAGACTGCCAAATTACAGCTTGCAAAACTTTTAAATTACCTTCTTTTAAAAGGGGCGGTGCCACGCCCATTGTCCAAGATTTTACTGGTTTTCTATTTTGCGTCATAAAGTCAACCCACCTACAGAGTTTCATCGCTTTATCCGTCCTTGGTAATGAATTAATGCAGTTTTTCGGTTTTTTGAAATTATCGATATCGAAAAAGTGGACGTGGTTATAGTCCGATTTCGTTCATTTTAAATAGCGATCTGAGATGAGTGCCCACGTACATACCAAATTTCATCAAGATACCTCAAAATTTACTCAAGTTATCGTGTTTACGGACGGACGGACGGACAATGCTAAATGAATTTCTTTTTTCGCCCAGATCATTTTGATATATAGAAGTATATATCTATCTCGATTAGTTTATGCCGTTACATGGTACCGTTATGCGAACAAAATTAATATACTCTGTGATGTCTGCTCAGCTGAGTATAAAAATCATAGAGATCGGCGGTATATGTAGTACACGAGCGGAACCCGTGCGCATCTTGCGCAACCAATATAAAAGTCTCTTATGAAATATCAACAGAAATTAGCTGTTCTATCATTCAATTAAAACTTACAGCTAGCGTATGGTAGCAACTGTCGGTAATGCTGTGCAAATATTCACAATAGTGCCATAGTACAAATAGATTTCTTTGTGTGCTCACAATCGTTTATTTTTAACAAATTATTTTAATAAAATATAGCTAAATAAAAGCATTACGACCAAAATTGCCCAAAGCTCGCTAATAGCCTGAATCTCCATCTTTACAACCAAAACTTTGTTTATAGAGTTGGATTCCAAATAAGAGCGAAAAAGGAACCCATACATAAAAACAGCAATTAGAAATAATATATATGATATCTCATACAACCGATTGTTCAGAGAAGAAACGTTTCGTAATTTCTGCCCCATTTTCACAGCTGTGAAGAAGTGTAATATCGAAAAAAGTAAAAACTAGCCTAGCATACCTCAAACTATTTTTATAAACTATGAGAATGCTTAAAAATTTCTTTTTAGTGCAGGGATCGCTAAAATATCCGTCTGATGATCTTATGAAGGATCAGCCAAATGAAGTTCGCCATGATATATATTGCATTGAGAGCAAAGCTATAGAGATGCCAAATTCATCATCTGGAGTAGAAACAATCAAGGAAATGTCACCGAAAAAGGTCTCAGGAAGGAACTCGTTATTGGTAAAGCTTACTATGTAACTACCTGACAATTTCTAATTTTCAAGTTTTTTCTTTATTTGTTTAGTTATCACCACCAGATCGCAAGCTAACAAATAATAATAGTAGCCCAAAACTACGACCAAAGCCACCTTCACACCTTACAGGACGTGGTGCACAGTTGATAAATATGATACGTAATAAGAAAATAGAGCCAACATTACCACATACTCCAATGCCGAGGTTATTTGTATCTAGGAATGACAGCATGGATCGCTCAGGATTGGATATGGACTTAGTCGGAATGGACAATGCATCAACTCCACTGCACAGTAAAGATATTTTGACATTCTCTAAGAGACTACCGTCCCCTTCTGCTAGTCCGTCAACAAGCATTTTAAAGCGAAATCTCCGCAGAGATAGTCTTGAAGATATAGCTCTGGACTCACCAGCATGTAAAAAGAAGAGAGTAAGCTTCCATGATCCTCCAGTTTCAGTTACTAAGGAATATATAAAACATAATGATGAAAATAAAACTAAACCAAAACGGTAAGTTTAGTGTTTGCAGCGTTGATTGAGTCGTTTGGGAATATAATAATCAAAACACAAAATATGTTGTTTTTGTAAAAATTGTAATAAAAAAATTTTGATTATTTTATCCCTTAGGTGTCTAATTATGGATAAAGTTCAAACAAGTGCAGAAAAGACTCCTGATAATAAATACGCATTAAAGCGGCGAAGTAAACTTGATAGTATTATCGAGATTGAGAAGTTTTCTTCTCAAAATTCTACAAAAGCACCTGATCAGGATACGAATTCGAATGTACATTTAGATGTATTGGATGACGACAATGCTGATTGTTTAGATTGTGTTAATGAAGTGAACAGAATAACAGAAAAAAATGTTGCAGCAGAAGCTTTTGTCGATAACTATACCCAAACAGAAGGTGAAAACAATACTCCTTTAAAAAGTTCAGAGAACGTATTTCAAACGGAAATACAAAAGTATAGTTTGGAGCAACTTTTCGAAAAATATTTGGAATTCGGCAAGGATTCAAAGATAAAGTGTTATAATACAATGGCAAAATTGATTTCAAACGGAATGAGTGGAGATTGTAAAGTAAAAGAAAATGTTCTCGAAGCACTTTCCGAAAATCATTCGAAGGATTTCTTGGATCATGCAATAAGAGAGAATCTTGCATCTGTGGTGTGTGATCGGTTGAATTTACCATCAGTAATTGAATATGTATGTGAAAAATCAAAAATTAACACCGCTTGTAGAGCAAATTTGTTTTTGCAAATGCCAGATGTTATGAAATATTGTAAACAAGACGGTGAGCGCTTAAGACTCTTACACACCTTATTAAATAATACAAGCTTCAAGGACAATGACATTTTGGATTTAGTTAATACCTTGATGCGCTCACGCTCAATGGATAAAACAAGTTCAGCTACTGTTTCAGAAGCGGCGATAGATTCTTCATCTAATCTATAATATTTACTTTTAGATAAATGTATTATTCAAATTTATTTGGATCCGAGCATTTTCATAAATGTCATTCGTATAAGAAAAATAAAAGTTCTTACTTTGACCAACAAACTCTGTATAGCAATGGTTTAGGAAATCGATTCAGGTATGAGCAATCTTTTGTCAGATATGAATCGGGCTCTCGCACCTTCTGGTGTTAACCTGACTGGAGCAGGAACACTTTGAAGCATTGGGTTGAATATCTGCTTATGACTTTTCCAAAAAATCTTCTGCAATCCACAATGCCTCCAAACGTTTAAGAATGCAGGTAATTTGTAATGAGAGGTGAATTACATCACATCTGTTGATCAGCCAACGAGTTACACGAAGTATAGTGGGTAGCAATGCCGAGCACCAGCACCGCCCCGTCTTCTTTCCCCTCTTTTGTGGCAGCAATCGTGTCGGTCAGGGAAACAGACTCTTAGTCCCTACCACCTTTTGCAACGTTTGCCAGCACAGAATATATATGTTTGCGACATCCGCCCAATCCAGCTCCTGCCTTGGGCAGTGCCACTTTCCTAGATGTTCTGGTCTCCGCGACGGAATCCCCCGACGGGCTTCATTGCGCCATGTTGCCCAAATACACCGGGTACCCCAATGCTTACCAAGGGACGTCCACTCCCAGGGCCACAATAGCAATTGCGTCCTAGCCTTTCACAACCCAGGCGTAGTGCCCCGTCACTTACTCCTAGAGTGACGGCATCTCCCCCGCTGCACTTCAGAATTCTGCAGTTAAACTGCAATGGATTAACTGGCAAGATCACGGATATAGTCGATTTCATGAAGCGGCATAACGTCCGCATTGATGCGATTCAAGAGACTAAACTCACAGCAAGATCTGCTTTGCAGACCTGCTCTGGGTATAATGTCCTTAGGAAAGATCGCGAGAGCGGAAATGGAGGCGGTCTTGCGTTTATCACCCAACAATCAGTGTAATAAAATCTATTTGATCCCGACATCGGCTGCAGGGACAGTGTCCTGGAACGTCACGGCTTATCTGTCCGGTCAGGCGATGTAAACCTACAGTGGACACCTCCCTAATATTAGCGCCTTACTCACTGGCGACAATCACATTATCTTAGGCGATTTCAATGCCCACCACGACCTAAGGCATTCAAACTTGCAGGCGGACAGCAGGGGTGAGATGAGATGTTGGGGGATCAAATAGAAGAAACGACGTTCTGCACAATAAACGGAGACGCCCCCACTCATATGGTAGGAAGCTGTCACAGTTCGCCAGATATATCAATCGTGAGCGCAGGACTCGTAAACTGCGTCAACTGGCAGTCGCAATGCACTTTCATAAACTTTAAAAAAGGAAAGTGGGATGAATATAAATCCTTTACAGACAGCCGCTTTGCTGCCCTCCCTATCCCGACTGATGCGCGCCAAGGGGAGCGTGCTCTCCGTAAGGTCATTGAATCCGCCTCGACTCGCTTTATTCCCGCCGGGAGAATTCCCGAAATCCGGCCTCATTTTCCGACGGAGGCCGCAAATTTAGCGAGAGGACGTGACCTTATAAGACAGCTCGATCCCGGCAGCTATATCCCCCCAAATAAGGGATATAAACCAACGCATCAGATTGCTTGTGGCCGAACACAAGCGGGCGAAATGGGAGGAGCATCTAAGTCGTTGTAACCTCTCTGCTGGTGTGGGATAAGCTTTGGTCTATCGTAATGTCACTATCGAATCCGTTCAAGCACAATGACAAAATTTCCATCGCCTTTGGCGATAAAGTGCTGTCGGATACGAAAAAATGCGCGAGCGCTTTCTGCCGACAATATATAATGCATACTACGGGGGACCAACACACACGCACATAAACAAATTCAGCGCGTCCCCAATTACCATCACCGCCAAAGAGGTTGAGGATGCCATCGGTCAAGCTAAACCATCTAAAGCACTGGGCCCAGACGGCATAGCCATGCTAATGCTTAAAAGCCTAGGAAAATGTTTAGCAGGTCTTCAACCTGTCTGTCCACCTTTGTCATCCCCAAAAAATGGAAAATTGCCAAGGTGGTCCCGGTACTAAAGCCTGAGAAACCAACTAACATAGGAGAGTTGTTGTTGTTGTTGCAGTGCTTCGCCCCACCTAATAGTTGCGACCGATCACAAATTGTCATCAATATCCTCTAACCAAGGAGTCCAAAGAAACTTGCTGTTTCAACATGGGTGGACCATAATGAAAGTGGTGTTAGAGGCGTTGGTTCCATATTACAATTAAAGAGATGGTTGGTGTCATGTGGCGACGCATTGCAAGCGGGGCATACATTTTGTATGTCGGGGTTGATTCTGGATAGGTGAGAGTTTAACCTGTTACAGTATCCAGAACGAAGTTGAGCCAGAGTGACTCGCGTTTCCCTGGGGAGTATGGGTTCCTCTTCCGCAAGCTTTGGGTACTGTTCTTTGAGTCTTGGATTCACCGGGCAATTCCCGGCATAAAGGTCCGACGCCTGTTTGTGGAGTTCACCTAGGACCTGCTTGTGTTTTCTTGCTTCATACGGCTGAGTTCTCAGGTGCCGTATTTCCTCAAAATGCTTATGGAGATGACTCCTTAAGCCCCTAGACGGTGTTGGCTCATCAATCAGATGGCTGTTGGGATGCCCAGGTTTCTGGGTATTCAACAGGAACTGTTTGGTTAGCATCTCATTTCTCTCTCTGATGGGGAATATTCTCGCCTCATTATGTAGATGGTGTTCTGGGGACATAAGAAGACAGCCCGTGGCGGTTCTGAGAGCAGTATTTTGGCAGGCCTGTAGGTTCTTCCAGTGTGTAATTTTTAGGCTTGGCGACCATATAGGGGACGCGTAGCATGCAATCGGCTGGCCAATTGCTTTGTATGTGGTAAGGAGCGTTTCTTTGTCTTTTCCCCAAGTATTTACAGCAAGGGATTTGAGGATTTTATTACGGCTCTGGATTTTCGGTACAATTGCGGCTGCGTGCTCACCAAAATGTAGATCCTGATCAAACGTCACATCCAAGATTTTGGAATGTAGGAAGGTCGGTAGCGTAGTGCCATCGACGTGGATGTTCAAAATGGTCGACATTTGGGACGTCCATGTTGTAAATAAGGTCGCGGAGGATTTAGTCGGTGATAATGCCAGGTTTCGAGAAGCGAAAAAACTGGAGAGTTCAGGTAGGCAGCCGTTTATTCTGTTGCAAAGCTCATCGATCCCTGGGCCTGGGCCTGTGGCCATTATTGTGCAGTCATCGGCGTAGGAAACGATAGTAACTCCTTCTGGTGGCGAAGGTAAGTTAGATATGTAGAAATTAAACAAAAAAGGGGATAGGACTCCACCCTGTGGCACCCCTGTTTAATTCTTCTTGGTTTTGATGTTTTATTTCTAAATTGCACCGATGCCTGCCGACCACCCAGATAATTTGCGGTCCAATTTGAAGAGTAGACCCTTCCAGGTCTTGCAGTAACGTGCCATAGTTCACCGCATCAAAAGCTTTTGATAGGTCTAGCGCTACGAGTACTGTTCTACGGTGGGGGTTTTGATTTAAACCGCAATATATCTGGGTGCTGGTGGCATTTAGCGCGGTGCTGGTGCTATTGGGTTTTCTGAAGACATGCTGATGGTAGGCTAATTGCAAATTTGCTTTGAAGTAGGGGAGTAAAATGGCTTCAAGCGTCTTGGCTACTGGCGATAGGAGAGATATCGGGCGATATGACTCCTATGTTAGCTGGTTTCCCAGGCTTTAGTAGCGGGACCACATTGGCCATTTTCCATTTTTCGGGTATGACAAAGGTGGAAAGAGACAGGTTGAAGACATGTGCTAAATATTTCAAACCCTCTTTCCCTAGACTCTGAAGCATCGGCATGGCTATGCCGTCTGGACCCACTGCTTTGGATGGTTTAGCATAACCGATGGCATCCTCAACATCTTTGGCGGTGATGGTAGCTGGTGACGCGCTGAACTTATGTTTATGTGCGTGTCTGTTGGCCCTCCGTATATTTTTGTCGACCGTAGAATGAATAATAATTTTTTTTTTTTTTTGTTCAATGCATTATATATTGTCGGCAGAAAGCGCTCGCGTATTTTTTCGCATCCGACAGCACTTTGTCGCCAAAGGCGATGGAAACTTTGTCATTGTGCCTAGACGGATTCGATAGGGACTTTACAGTGGACCAAAGTTTACCTACACCGGCAGAGAAGTTACAACCGCTTAGGTGCTCCTCCCATTTCGCCCGCTTGTGTTCATCCACAAGCAATCTGCTGCGTTGGTTTATATACCTTATATGAGGGGTCGCCGGGATCGAGCTGTCTTATAAGGTCACGTTTTCTCGCTAAACTTGCGGCCTCTGCCGGGAAGTGGGGGCGAATTTCGGGAATTCTACCGGCGGGAATGAAACGAGCCGAGGCGCATTCAATGACCTTGCGGAAAGCAAGCTCCCCTTGGCGGGCATCCGTTGGGAAAGGGAGGGCAGCAAAACGGTTGTCTGTAAAGGATTTGTATTCGTCCCACTTTCCTTTTTTAAAGTTAATGAAAGTGCGTTTTCCTGCGACTATGAAGTCGGCGGAATGCTCGAGCGAAATAAGCATAGGCAGGTGGTCGGATGCCAATTGACGCAGTTGACGAGTTCTGCGCTCACGATTGAAATATCCGGCGAATTGTGACAGCTTCCTACCATACGTGTGGGGCGTCTCCGTTTATTGTGCAGAACGTCGTTTCTTCTATTTGATCCGCTAACAGCTGACAGCGATGCCATTTGCACTCAGGGGTGTGTTTAGTGCGTAAAGGCTGGGTAACGCGGTGCGGTTATACCACCCTTCCTTAGAAAAAGAAGAATCTGACAAGTTGATCAGATTTGTCATATTCTTCTTGATCCCATGACTTAAATTGTTTTGATTGAATGAATGTATGATATTAGGGTGTTCCTCCTATTTTTTCATTCGTTCAATCAGAACAATTTTTTTTCTTTTTACATATGAAATTTTGTTAATATTATAATATTAATTCAATTACTTACATGTAATTTGTTTTCTAATTTCTATTGCATTAAATTAATGTATTATATATTTATGACAAATAATGCATGCATATTAAATATTTGGTATTATTTGCATGCCAATTGTAATGTAACTTGAATTCCTAACTTTAAAACACTTTTTTTTTTGTTTTCGTAAAAAAGATGTTAGTTTGAGATGAAGTGAATGTAATGAAAATTTAAAATTAGTTAAAAGTTAGTTTGTAAATTTGTATAAAAAATTTTTAGTTTACCTTATTGACTCGGTTTTTGTGAACGGGTTTTTCCTTTTTATTCATTTCATCTAAAATCGTGACATTAACTCCATCAATTTTTGTGACTATATATGGTCCTTGGTAAATACTTTCGTGTTTATTTCTCTGTTCTTTTTGTACTACTACCTTATCGTTTATATTAATAGCTAACGGACGCGCCCTCTTATCATATATATCCTTATTTTTAACTTTATGTTTGTTAATTAAATCTTTTGCTATTTTATGTGTTTTTTGTAGTCTATATTTTACTTCTTTTGCATAATTTTCAACGTTGTAAATTGGATCGATTTGTTCCTTTTGAACTTCATTTGGTAAAGTAACATTTCTACCGAATACTAATTCGTATGGAGTAAATCCATTATCAAAAAATGTACTAGGAGTTGTATTATGCAAAAATGTAAAATATTTCAAATAAACGTCCCATTCGGGGAAGTTATCATCTAGAAAAGCTCATAACTGTTCATTAAACACCCGATGAATTCTTTCAATTGTACCTAGGGTTTCATGATGGTAAGCTGTAGAAAAATTATGTTCGATTTTTGGGAGTTTAGTTATTTCAGAGAAAATTTCATTCTTATATTCGTTTCCTAAATCGGTTTTAATTGATTTCATTATGCAGTGACCACCTGAAATCGCGTCATTGTGGTAAATTCCCATTAGTTTAAGTTTTTTGTCGTTGTCCGTAACTGTTTCTACAGGTTCTATTAATAGTATTTGTAAGTTTTTTAAAATTGAGTTCCCTGTACTTTTAAAATTTGAAATAGAACAAGTAAGGAAGGTTAAGTTCGGGTGTAACCGAACATTACATACTCAGTTGAGAGCTATGGTGACAACATAAGGGAAAATAACCATGTAGGAAAATGAACCGAGGGAAACCCTGGAATGTGTTTGTATGACATGTGTATCAAATGAAAGGCATTAAAGAGTATTTTATGAGGGAGTGGGCCATAGTTCTATAGGTGGACGCCATTTAGGGATATAGCCATAAAGGTGGACCAGGCCTGACTCTAGAATTTGTTTGTACGATATGGGTATCAAATGAAAGGTGTTAATGAGTATTTTAAAAGGGAGTGGGCTTGAGTTCTATAGGTGGACGCCTTTGCGAGATATCGCCATAAAGGTGGACCAGGGGTGACCCTAGAATATGTTTGTACGATATGAGTATCAAATGAAAGGTGTTAATGAGTATTTTAAGAGAGCGTGGGCCTTAGTTCTATATGTGGACGCCTTTTCGAGATATCGCCATAAAGGTGGCCCAGGGGTGACTCTAGAATTTGTTTGTACGATATGAGTATCAAATGAAAGGTGTTAATGAGTATTTTAAGAGGGCGTGGGCCTTAGTTCTATATGTGGACGCCTTTTCGAGATATCGCCATAAAGGTGGACCAGGGGTGACTCTAGAATTTATTTTGTACGATATGGGTATCAAATGAAAGGTATTAATGAGTATTTTAAAAGGGCGTGCCTCTAAGTTCTATAGATAGACGCCTTTTCGAGATATCGCCATAAAGATGGACCAGGGGTGACTCTAGAATTTGTTTGTACGATATGAGTATCAAATGAAAGGTGTTAATGAGTATTTTAAGAGGGCGTGGGCCTTAGTTCTATATGTGGACGCCTTTTCGAGATATCGCCATAAAGGTGGACCAGGGGTGACTCTAGAATTTATTTTGTACGATATGGGTATCAAATGAAAGGTATTAATGAGTATTTTAAAAGGGCGTGCGCCTAAGTTCTATAGATAGACGCCTTTTCGAGATATCGCCATAAAGATGGACCAGGGGTGACTCTAGAATTTGTTTGTACGATATGAGTATCAAGGTGTTAATCCTAGGTGTTAATCCTAGCACATCCTAGCTGGTAAAGTGAGTGCATTTAGTAAATTTCAATTAAAGTCGTGGGTGATTTGAATCACTACCAAGAAATAATTTATACGGATTACGAGCCAACCTGATATGCTAACGTAAAAATTGTGCTAAACGGCGGTAAGCAGAATCCTCCTAGAGTCCAAATCAAGCAACCAGAAGAAACGTTTAAGCGAGTATCAAGGAAACACCCGACAAAGTCCACCTAAACTCAACTCACGGGCAAGTGTATACAATCAAGTCACCCAGGCCGCGAGGCGGCACTACTTGTGTTAATTTTCCACGTATATACCTAGTTATATCCCAACTTGTACCACTTAATGGAAAAGCGGTTTTCCTTAATGCCCACCGAATCTTATACTCAGGGGTCTACCGAATTACTAGCAAATACGTTTGAAAAGAAAAAGAAGAACAAATCCATAGAATGAATTTCTCACTATTTCTCCATAAGTTATAAACAATAACTCTAATATTTGCATTTAAGATTACCCTATCGGTAAATTTCAAATGTTGACATCATCTTAAATCGTGAATTATTAAATTATTATTCTGAAGAACATATGTTTATACATATTTAGTTGTACATGATGGCATGTTCATTACGAAACAACTTACATACCTATACAGGTACACTAAACCTGTGCGACGTGATCTGCTAAAGCTGACCTAATTCCACCCAAAATGAACTAGTTTCACAATTCCTCCCGCTCTCTCAAGTTCAGTCAAAAAAAAAAAAAGAAAAAAAAAAATATATAATAAAGGGTGACCAACATATGCTTAATTTATATTAACCTTTGATCAGCACTAACCTCTAAACCTAAAAGCTTCAACATACGCAGCAAGGAAGGCCTTCTTCGCTTCGCGGGACCGCTTGGAAACACCAGGAACTCAACCAGAGGATCATGTAAGTGCATTTCTTTTATGTATATACTATACCAAACTACGTAAACCGGGGTATACTTGCATACCCAGATGAGTTTGTCACATGTCCACATACATGGTTCGTTCTAATGACCATCAGCGTTTGTATACATATGTACATATATATATGAGTGTACGATTTCGAATCCGCCTTATTTACGTGGAATTCGCGCATAGTTTGTCTGTACCCATGTATGTGGATGGGTAACAATCTCCTTGGTACTCGTACTACATACTTAGTGAATTGATAAGTTGGTGTTCCCATAGCCTTAGCTTGAGGTTTTCCTTTTTGTTTGTGCGTCAATATACCCTTGCAGAGAGCCCGAACGGCTATTTTTGGTTTGGTCAGATGTGTACATTTAAAGAGAGCGACAAGGTCGCTGGCCACATAACGTATACATAGGGTTGAGGTAGATCAGTTTTAGCAGAAGATCAATACCCAACAGAAAACACTGTAACACATGTCCAAGAATAAGAGATAAGTTTAGATAAATGAATTATTAAGATTAAATAAGTATACAATGAACTACCAACAACCTATGAGCTAAATAGTCTTTCCCTAAGCAAAAAAAAAAAAACTATAGTTATACACATATACAATTATTTTTGTTGAATAAATAAATGATATTTGTAAATATGCCTGAGTAAATATATATCTGATGGTCTGATTTCGCGGCCAAAGGAGGGTCATTTTGGGGCTATTTGAACACCTACATAGCCAAGGTGGGGAACGGGTAAGGAGCAGCCGCTCATGGTGTATACGTGCTGCAAGGTGTAGGGAGTTCCAGACCAAAGCAGTGATGCTCGAGATTTTGACGGTATTCCATTTGTGTGTGCAAGCATATTATTCTTGTTCGGCCCTTACGTTGCTAGAGGATGGCTTGGTCAGGCAATAGGGTTTCCGTTGGACCTCCCCCAGGCTGAAGCTCCGGTAAATAATCTAGTGCACACCACCTGTTGCCGGCCGGCTAAGCAAGCCCCTCTGAAGGAAGAGACGAACGGGGCACGCAACAAAGAAATGGCGTCCAAGTGTTAACACCTGAGTGAGTATTTTAAGAGGGCATGGGCCTTAGTTCTATATGTGGACGCCTTTTCGAGATATCGCCATAAAGGTGGACCAGGGGTGACTTTAGAATATGTTTGACGATATGGGTATCAAATGAAAGATGTTAATGAGTATTTTAAAAGGGCGTGGGGTTTAGTTCTATAGGTGGACGCCTTTTCGAGATATCGCCATAAAGGTGGACCAGGGGTGACTCTAGAATGAGTTTGTACGATATGGGTATCAAATTAAAGGTATTAATGAGAGTTTTAAAAGGGAGTGGTGGTAGTTGTATATGTGAAGGTGTTTTCCAGATATCGGCCAAAATGTGGACCAGGGTGACCCAGAACATCATCTGTTGGATACCGCTAATTTATTTATATATGTAATACCTGCCAAGATTTTAAGGTTTTTTATTTCGCCCTGTAGAACTTTTTCATTTTCTTCTACTTTTCTAAAGTTATATTTCGTGTCAATAAAACAATCCAATTACCTTACCATGTTTCATCCCTTTTTTCGTATTTGGTATAAAATTATGGCATTTTTTTCATTTTTCGTAATTTTCGATATCGAAAAAGTGGGCGTGGTCATAGTGGGATTTCGTTCATTTTCCATACCAAGATAAAGTGAGTTCAAGTAAGCACGTGAACTAAGTTCATTAAAGATATGTCGATTTTTGCTCAAGTTATCGTGTTAACGGCCATGCGGAAGGACGGATGGACGACTGTGTATAAAAAATGGGCGTGGCATCAACCGATTTCGCCCATTTTCACAGAAAACAGTTAACGTCATAAAATCTATGCCCCTACCAAATTTCAAAAGGATTGGTTAATTTTTGTTCGACTTATGGCGTTAAAAGTATCCTAGACAAATTAAATGAAAAAGGGCGGAGCCATGCCCATTTTGAAATTTTCTTTTATTTTTGTATTTTGTTGCACCATATCATTACTGGAGTTGAACGTTGACATAATTTACTTATATACTGTAAAGATATTAAATTTTTTGTTAATATTTTACTTTAAAAAAAAAATTGTTTTAAATGTGGGCGTGGTCCTTCTCCGATTTTGCTAATTTTTATTAAGCGTACATATAGTAATAGGAGTAACGTTCCTGCCAAATTTCATCATGATATCTTCAACGACTGCCAAATTATAGCTTGCAAAAGTTTCAAATTAACTTCTTTTAAAAGTGGGCGGTGCCACGCCCATTGTCCAAAATTTTACTAATTTTCTATTCTGCGTCATAAGTTCAACTCATCTACCAAGTTTCGTCGCTTTATGTCTTTTGTAATGAATTATCGCACTTTTTCGGTATTTCGAAATTTTCGATATCGAAAAAGTGGGCGTGGTTATAGTCCGATATCGTTCATTTTAAATAGCGATCTGAGATGAGTGCTCAGCAACCCACATACCAAATTTCATCAAGATACCTCAAAATTTACTCAAGTTATCGCGTTAACGGACGGACGGACGGACCGACATGGCTCAATCAATTTTTTTTTCGATCCTGATTATTTTGATATATGGAAGAATATATCTATCTCGATTCCTTTATATATGTACAACCAACCGTTATCCAATCAAACTTAATATACTCTGTGTGATATTTAAATAACTGATCATCTTTTTGCCATTCTGCTTGCTTAATATTGTATTTACCAGCTTCTTTTTCAAGCTTCAAAAGTAATGAATCTAATTGCATTATTTTGTTAGTACACACAATGTTAACTAACTCGAGTTTTTTATGTTTTAAATGCGCATATATTTATACTCAGTTGAGCAGAGCTCACAGAGTATATTAAGTTTGATTGGATAACGGTTGGTTGTACATATATAAAGGAATCGAGATAGATATAGACTTCCATATATCAAAATAATCAGGATCGAAAAAAAATTTGATTGAGCCATGTCCGTCCGTCCGTCCGTCCGTCCGTCCGTTAACACGATAACTTGAGTAAATTTTGAGGTATCTTGATGAAATTTGGTATGTGGGTTCCTGAGCACTCATCTCAGATCGCTATTTAAAATGGACGATATCGGACTATAACCACGCCCACTTTTTCGATATCGAAAATTTCGAAAAACCGAAAAAGTGCGATAATTCATTACAAAAGACAGATAAAGCGACGAAACTTGGTAGATGAGTTGAACTTATGACGCAGAATAGAAAATTAGTAAAATTTTGGACAATGGGCGTGGCACCGCCCACTTTTAAAAGAAGGTAATTTAAAACTTTTGCAAGCTGTAATTTGACAGTCGTTGAAGATATCATGATGAAATTTGGCAGGAACGTTACTCCTATTACTATATGTACGCTTAATAAAAATTAGCAAAATCGGAGAAGGACCACGCCCACTTTAAAAAAAAAAATTTTTTTTAAAGTAAAATTTTAACAAAAAATTTAATATCTTTACAGTATATAAGTAAATTATGTCAACATTCAACTCCAGTAATGATATGGTGCAACAAAATACAAAAATAAAAGGAAATTTCAAAATGGGCGAGGCTCCGCCCTTTTTCATTTAATTTGTCTAGGATACTTTTAACGCCATAAGTCGAACAAAAATTAACCAAACCTTTTGAAATTTGGTAGGGGCATAGATTTTATGACGTTAACTGTTTTCTGTGAAAATGGGCGAAATCGGTTGATGCCACGCCCATTTTTTATACACAGTCATCCGTCTGTCCTTCCGCATTTCCGCTAACACGATAACTTGAGCAAAAATCGACATATCTTTAATGAACTTAGTTCACGTGGTTACTTGAACTCACTTTATCTTGGTATGAAAAATGAACGAAATCCGACTATGACCTCGCCCACTTTTTCGATATCGAAAATTACGAAAAATGAAAAAAATGCCATAATTTTATACCAAATACGAAAAAAGGGATGATAATACCTTTAATTTGATACCCATATCGTACAAACTCATTCTAGAGTCACCCCTGGTCCACCTTTATGGCGATATCTCGAAAAGGCGTCCACCTATAGAACTAAGCCTCACGCCCTTTTAAAATACTCATTAACACCTTTCATTTGATACCCATATCGTACAAACATATTCTAAAGTCACCCCTGGTCCACCTTTATGGCGATATCTCGAAAAGGCGAACACCTATAGAACGAAGGCCCACTCCCTTTTAAAAATACTCATTAACGCCTTTCTTTTGATACCCATATTGTACAAACAAATTCTAGGGTCACCCCTGGTCCACCTTTATGGCGATATCTCGAAAATGCGACCACCTATACAACAACCACCACTCCCTTTTAAAACCCTCATTAATACCTTTAATTTGATACCCATATCGTACAAACACATTCTAGAGTCACCCCTGGTCCACCTTTATGGCGATATTTCGAAACGCCGTCCACCTATAGAACTAAGGCCCACTCCCTTTTAAAATACTCATTAACACCTTTCGTTTGATGCCCATATTGCACAAACAAATTCTAGGGTCACCCCTGGTCCACCTTTATGGCGATATCTCGAAACGGCGTCCACCTATGGAACTAAGGATTACTCCCTTTTAAAATACTCATTAATACCTTTCTTCTGATACCCATATTGTACTAACAAATTCTAGGGTCACCCCTGGTCCACCTTTATGGCGATATCTCGAAACGGCGTCCACCTATGGAACTAAGGATTACTCCCTTTTAAAAAACTCATTAACACCTTTCGTTTGATGCCCATATTGTACAAACAAATTCTAGGGTCACCCCTGGTCCACCTTTATGGCGATATCTCGAAACGGCGTCCACCTATGGAACTAAGGATTACTCCCTTTTAAAATACTCATTAATACCTTTCTTCTGATACCCATATCGTACAAACGCATTCTAGAGTCACCCCTGGTCCACCTTTATGGCGATATCTCGAAAAGGCGACCACCTATACAACAACCACCACTCCCTTTTAAAACCCCCAATAATACCTTTAATTTGATACCCATATCGTACATACACATTCTAGAGTCACCCCTGGTCCACCTTTATGGCGATATTTCGAAACGGCATCCACATATAGAACTAAGGCCCACTCCCTTTTAAAATACTCATTAACACCATTCGTTTGATGCCCATATTGTACAAACAAATTCTAGGGTCACCCCTGGCCACCTTTGTGGCGATATCTCGAAACGGCGTCCACCTATGGAACTAAGGATTACTCCCTTTTAAAATACTCATTAACACCTTTCATTTGATACCCATATCGTACAAACGCATTCTAGAGTCAACCCTGATCCACCTTTATGGCTATATCCCTAAATGGCGTCCACCTATAGAACTATGGCCCACTCCCTCATAAAATACTCTTTAATGCCTTTCATTTGATACACATGTCATACAAACACATTCCAGGGTTTCCCTCGGTTCATTTTCCTACATGGTTATTTTCCCTTATGTTGTCACCATAGCTCTCAACTGAGTATGTAATGTTCGGTTACACCCGAACTTAACCTTCCTTACTTGTTTTAAATTGATTTTATCATTATCGCCATGACATTTGGCTTTTTATCCTATGGATTTTCTTGGAAAAATTATATGAAAAATTGTCGAATACCTGTAATTTGACATTTTCTTCGTTTATGTCTTCAGGCGATTGTTGTAGTTGTTCGTGACGTTTCGTCATAGACCTCGTCTGTACTGCTAAAATTTGATTATTGGAATTTTTAAGTTCTTAAATTGAAATTCTCGATAATGCGTCTGCACCTACGTTAGATTTTCCTTTAATATATTCTATGGTAAAATTATATTCGGACAATTCCAAACGGATTCTGGAAAGTTTCGACGACGGATCTTTCACATTAAATAGATAAACTAGTGGACGATGATCTGATTTAACTTTGAAGTGAGTGCCATAGATATATGCACGAAATTGCTTTATTGTAAAATATATTGCCAAAAGTTCTAATTCTGTTATTGCTTTATTTTGCTCCGATTTGCTAAAAGCTTTTGAAGAAAAAAAATTGGCACGTCATTACCATTATGATTTTGACTCAGTATCGCACCACAACCCAACTATGAAGCATCTACCGTAATTAAAAATTCTTTTGTGAAATCTGGATATTGTAATAGTTTTGGAGAAATCAGACTTTTTCTTAGTTTATCGAAAGCTAACTCACATGCCGTACCCAATTAAATTCAACCTTTTTTCTACTCGAACGATTCAATGGAGCTGCTAAAGAAGCGAAATTTGGAATAAATCTCCTACAATAATTTGCAAATGCCACGAATCTTCGGACAGCATCTTTATCGCGTGGCTTAGGATACCTTTTAATTGCTTAAATTTTTGAATCGTCTGGTAGTAACCCATTTGCTGAGCATTTATGCCCTAAGAAAGTTACTTCAGGTCTAAGAAAATTACATTTTTTTGGGTTAAGTCGCAAGTTGGAACTTCCTACATGTCTCGAAAACTTTTTTTAGATTCGTGAGATGATGTGCTTCGCTACATCCAATTACTATTATATCGTCCACATACATAAAGGCTTGGTTGGGTGAAATACCAGAAAATGCAATTGACATCATTCTTGAAAATGAATTTGGAGCCACGTTTAAACCAAATGGTAAGACCTTCCATCGAAAAGCTCCGCGGTCAGTACTAAAAGAAGTTACGTCTCTTGAATCTTTGTGAAGAGGAATTTGGTGAAAACCCAAAAAAAGATCTAAAGTAGAAAAGAATTTCGCACGGCCAAGGTTATCCAAAATATCGTCTACACGTGCCAAAGGAAATTTATCGGCAATTAACTTTTTATTTACAGCCCTAAAGTCAAAGTGGTGTGATGGTAGCGTGCTCCGCCTATCACACCGTATGCCCTGGGTTCAACTCCCGGGCAAAGCAACATCAAAATTTTAGAAATAAGATTTTTCAATTAGAAGAAAATTTTTCTAAGCGGGGTCGCCCCTCGGCAGTGTCTGGCAAGCGCTCCGATTGTATTTCTGCCATGAAAAGCTCTCAGTGAAAACTCATCTGCCTTGCAGATGCCGTTCGGAGTCGGCATAAAACATGTAGGTCCCGTCCGGCCAATTTGTAGGGAAAAATCAAGAGGAGCACGACGCAAATTGGAAGAGAAGCTCGGCCTTAGATCTCTTCGGAGGTTATCGCGCCTTACATTTATTTTATTTTATAAAGTCAACGCACATTCTATACGATTTTTGGCCATTTAGGTCTTTACGGTACCAAAATCAAGGGACTGTTATAAATCGAACAACTATTTTCGATCAGATCGTTTTCCAATAATTTATTAACCTGTTTATTTATTTCTTCGCGCTGAGAGTACGGTAGGCGGTCATTTTTAATGTATACTGGCGTCGTATCGTTTAGTTTTAGTTCTTGTTCATAAAAATTGTTTATTGTCATTTTATCATTGTCTAGCGCAAAAATATTGGAATATTGTAAACATAAGTTAATAAGCTTATTTTCAGCATAATAGGTATTTTTTTTTAAATGCTTTTAAGTTCTTTGATACGACTATCTTGTTTTACTGGGTTATTGATTTTATAAACGTGATAATAAGAAGGTTTTCCTGTTTGAATATTGCAGTTATTAACGTATTTTAAGCTACTTGTGGTGTTTATTACCTTAATTATCGGATTACTAGTATCAACTATACATTTCGCTGTGAAAACACCAACAGAAATCTCTTCAGAATCCACGAAAAGTGGTTCTGAGTCTTTTTCCAAGGCGAAAATTCTATAAACTTCGCAACGAGGTGGTATAACAAATGTATCGCTTTCCATTCCGTGAAGGATGGGAAGTGCGATCTTTTCATTGCCTATCCAGAAGGAAATGCAATTTCTTGCAAAGCTGATATCGCATTTATTTGATTTTAGGAAATCCTTACCAAGTATTCCATCTGATGGAATGTCGAAATCATTGTCTACCACGTGCCACGTATGTTTGATATAAAAATTTGAAAAGTGTAGGTTAGTTGTAAAAGTACCTAATGTAGAAACTTTATCTGTAGTTACTCCAGTAATATTTATTTGTATAAAATCGGAATAATTTAAGTTAAGACAATAAACGTTTTTAGAAGAAAATCTGTGAAAGGGTTCGCTCCTGAGGGGCTTCCCTGTTTAAAGTCCGGACACTTGCATTTCTACCTCTATTACTGGAAGTGTTAGAACCGTTATTATTGCTAGTACGACTATTGCTGCTGTTATTATTATTAGGCTGATTCCGATTTCCGCCTCCGGAACGGAAATTTTGCCTTTGATTGCCGCGATTGAAGTTGTTGCCATAGTTACTGTTACTAAAGAATGGTCTATTTTGTCTATAATTGTTAAAGTTACGACTTTGATTTTGGAAATTTCGACCCCGGTTATTACTTTGAAAATTTCTGAAATTGTTATTGTTCCGGGCCCTAAATGCTAAAACTTGGCGTTCTTTTAATTCATTTGATTGCTCTACAATTAGTTTAGCTACTATGTCCTTGGAATCAGAAAAATTGGTTGAAGCGAGGATTGATTTGACTAAACTGGTTTTTGCGTTCAATCGGCAAACGTTAACTGTTTGCTCGATGGCCATTTAATGGGCTTTGGCCTGAGTAATCCCTTCGATAATGAGCGAACGCTCTAAAGCATCAGACAATTCCTCGACGTATTTTGCAAAATCGGTGTAATTATTATTATTAACTTGCAAAGCTGTAATTTTTCCGGCCACGACTTTGGATTTGTCGGGTTTTATACGGTTACGTAGTGCTATTTTTATATCATTAAGTGAAAGTATTTGAGTCGGTATTGCTTCTCGAGCTTTACCATCGAGTTTGAATTTAATATATGAAATACAAGTGCCAGTTAAATTTTCGTCGACAAATTCTTCGATTGACTCAATTTTATTAATAAAAGATTCAAGACCCAGGGGCTCACCGCTATAATTTTCACGCATAATACCAGCACACATGCTGATAAAAGAGATAAAAGATCTTTTTTCCTCAGGAGTTGCCATATTTGTATCAAAATTAGGAGGATTTGAAATATGTCTTTCGCGCAATTCCTCAAATCCGTGAAATTCTCCGGACAAAGAAAGTCTAACAACAAGGTTTTTGCTTGTACTGGGCGAATATGTGGTTGAGCCTTCGGAAACTGGGCTTTTAAAATCAAGATTTTCGGAATCGGAACTTTCGGAATTAAAATTTTTGGAATTGGAATCTGAATTTTTGGAATTGGAATCTGAATTTTCGGAATCTGAGTCTTGCTCTGAAATTTTGGGAACTACTTCCTCGTTTCTAAGAAACATATAGTAGGAAGCAAAGAAGAAATTTTTAAACCGATTAAAGTCGAATTTATAGAAATTGCTTACGAAAATTTAATTGAAATTGAATTGAATGTCGATGTGAAATTGAAAGAACTATCCGGAAATTTAATGGAAGACTGAATATTTAATGATGAATTGAATGTATATTGAAGTAATTTAATTTGATTTCAAAGGAAAAATTTTATTTTTGAAGGACTTGCCTGTTGATAACGGACGCACCGCTTTATTAAAAAGATCTCAATATGCTTGTGTTATTACGGACGCACCGTTTTTATTAAAATTGTATTGTTTTTTTTTATAGATACGGGCGCACCGCATCTTTCCAAACTTGTAATATGGATGTCCTCGGACACACCGGGATTAAAAAAAATTTCGTTGGTTGTTCACGGAACCACCGCTTTAAATAAAAATTGTAATCATATTATCTTTTTTTTTTAACGTGGCACGTACCGCTTAGGAAAAGTAAAAAATTTGTTTTGTTTGTATTGTTTTTGACAGAGTGGGACTAAAACTAGAAAACTTTTAAAAATGTATTTAATTTCAGCAACTGTTATACAAGCCAAAAACCAATAAAGCAATTAATGATGATTAAAAGAGTTTCTGTTTTTGTCTGACCCTGTCCCACAGTGCCTAACTTTACACATTTTGCACGTGTATATATGTATGCATATCTCAGGAAATTGTATGTTTGTATTAAAGAATTTTTTGTTTAATGTAATTGAATAAGTATGGTAATTTTGAAAATTGAAAATATAATTTGAAATTTATTATTTTGTTGATGTCGAAACGTCAGAAAAAGGTTAATATGAAATACATTTTTTTTTATATATGGGAGAAAATATAATGAATATTCAATGGAAATTGACAAAAATGTAAGTTTAATTGCTTTTAATATAATTTATATAATGCAAAAATTATTTCATACCAACTGTTGCTGCGCTTCGTTACCGCTTGATCGCTTGCTGTTATGTTGCTGCTACTGTTGGTCTGCTGCTGCGCTTGCTGTTCTGCCATGAAAGTTCTGCTGCTTTATTGGTTTACGGTGGTTTGCCGCTATGCTGGTGGCGTGGATAGTTCCGTTTTTACAAAAAAAATTTTTTGGTACAGTCTTCAAAGTAATTATTTGAATTTTTAGTGTTTTTGTTGTTTTTCTTTCCACAATTATATTATTTCTGCTGCCGTTTAGTTCGTTGTTTTATTTTATTACAGTTTACATGATCTTATTATTTCTGTATTCTATTAAGTCTTTTTATTATATTTTTCTGTTAAGTGATTTTATATCTTCTAATTTTTCTGCACTAGCCACTGGCACAAACACCACCATGAACTACCACCAAGTAGTATACTGGTATTTTAGTTATTCAAAAATGTTTGAGTTTTAAAATTTTTTAAATTTTTGTAGATTTGTGTTAATTTTGATTTTTTCGTAGATTTTTAGATTTTTGTAATTTTTTTTTGTTTTTTAAATTTTATAATTTTTTTTTTGTAGATGGGTTTTTAAATTTTTGTATATTTTTTTGTAGATTTTATAGTATTTTTAAAGAAAATTTTTTTGTGTAGTATTTAGAGTTAAAAAATTTTTTTTTTGTAAAATTTTTGCATTTTTATAATATTTTTTTTTTTGTTGTAATGGTTTTTAAATTTTGTAATTATTTTGTAGATTTTTAAATGGTATTAAATTTTTTTTGTAGGGTTTTTGTAAGTTTTGTTTTTACGCGTCCACTGTTGTCATTATAGCCGACTGGCTGCTTCATAAAAACGTTTTCTTTCAACTCACCGTACAAAAATGCAGTTTTAATGTCGAACTGCTTTAGCCGAATTTTATTCATTGCCGCTGGAGACAGAATTGCACGAATCGATGTATATTTGACGACAGGACTAAAAGTCTCTTCGTAATCGACACCGTATTGCTGAGTGAACCCACGAATCACAAGGCGCGCTTTATATCTCTCAATTGAGCCATCAGTATTTTCTTTGATTTTAAACACCCAACGATTATCAATAATTTTCTGATCATCAAGTGGCTCTACCGAATCCAATGTGTGATTCTTGATCAATGAATTAAACTCTTCATCCATTGCACTCTTCCATTGTTGTGCATCGGGTGAGTTCATTGCCTCTTCAAATGTTTTTGGTTCAACAATTGTTGCTGAAAATCCACTTTCAATTAACAGATCTGGACTCTTTACACTTTCTCGCAGATCGTAGCGTTGATTACTTCTCTGGGGTCGAACCCGTTCATGAGTTTCCGCAGTTGATTCTCCTTCAGCGTCAAGAAGAACATCATTATTATCAGCTGATTCAACGACGATTTCACCTGAAGCATTTTCAGACACTTCTTCATCATCAGTATCAATGTCATCCCGAAGTACAAATTTTTTTGATACTTGCTCATTAAAACGGACATTACAGCTGAGAAATATCTTTCTGTTTTTCGGATCAAATAGTCGAAAATTTTTGGTTGTGGGCTCAAATCCAATCAAAAATACTTTCTTCGCTGTTGGATCCGACTTTTGTCGACCCGCTTGTTTTGGAACTTGAACAAAGCATTCTGTTCCAAATATTTTGATGTGATCCAAACATAGTTTACGACCAAACCATTTTTCATAAGGTGTACTCCCTGGACACTTGCTATTTGTTGTGCGGTTTAATAAATACGTTGCTGTACGAACAGCTTCAGACCATAGATATTTTGGTAAACCACTAGCAATAAGCATAGTTCTTGCACATTCTTGAATTGTTCGATTATCACGTTCACTTCTCCCATTTTGCTCTGGAGTATACGGTGCAATACATTCGATTTGAATACCTTCATTTCTTAACAATTTCTTGACTTTTTCGTTGACAAATTCAGTACCGTTGTCGAAACGAAAACATTTAATTTGAAAACCAAAAGCCTTCTGTACCATTGGAATGAAAGAGCACAAGCATCCATGTACTTCCTTTTTCGACTTTATAAGATATATGAAACGAAACATTATTGCTTCGTCTTTAATCAGCAAGAAGTAACGAGCGCCACCAATTCCAATTTCTTCCATGGGACCACATAAATCTGCATGCATGTATTCTCCAGCAACTGATGGTCGCTTGATCGATTCCTTATGAGTTGATCTCGTCATTTTTCCGTATTGACAATCTTCACAAAAAAATCTTTCACTGTTGGACAAGTCGACACCTGTAATGAGACCATCTTTAACCATTTTGCTTATTGAATTGATGTTGACGTGGCCCAATCGACAATGCCACTTCTCGAGCGAAACAGCTACAACATTTGCAACTTCATTTGTACGTACACGAAATTCCATGCGTATTTGTTTCATTTTTGTCGTCTTTCAGTGAGTTTTACAGCTCCGGCTCACGCTCAATTCTCACAGGAATGCTCTAGATCATTGAGAGACTTGAGAAGCAGATGTCGTAAAATTTTCGCACACGTGAAATGTGATAGGCAGATGTCGCCGCTGTTTTTCATGTAACTCATACGGCGAAAGGTTAAGCAGCGACATCTATTTTTGAAAAAGTAGGTATATTAAAGGCCGCGTTGCCAACCTAAAAAGAAGTAATTAACAAATTATCTGGCTCACAAATTGAACCAGACTTGTATCTGGCATTATCTGGCTCAAATCGTTGTTGTTGCATTTACATGCAAAATTATTTATCTGGCTCAGGATTTTGCCACCGGATGATAGCTTTTATCACGCTTACCTAGTGCAACGATTTTACGCTGTTGATCAAGTATTTTGCAACCACCACTTTCAAATAAAACTTAAAAACCTTGATCTGTCATAACTATTGTCGAAAACAAATTTTCACCAAGTTCTGGAACATACATCATGTTTTCAAGACGACGCTGCTCCCTGTTTACCTTCGCTGATTGTTTACCTTCGTATCTATAAGAATGGTACCAATTCCGTGAATCTGGACACGATGACGATCGGCTAATTTTACTTGACCACTATGTTCTCTTAGCTCTGAGAACCGCTCACGACGAAAAGTCATGTGACTTGTTGCACCTGAATCAGCACACCAGTAATCTGGATTTAATTCATTTGATTTGTCCGAATATACTACTGTACACCGTGCCAGTTCGTTTTTATTTGCAGTTTTATTGCTATTCGACGAATTTGTTTTCTTTGGACATTTTTTATCTTTTGCCCAATGGCCCATTTGACCACAAGCATTGCATTTCGTTCTCTTCTTCAATTCATCAACATTAGACTTTGGCTTGAAATCTTTTTTGGAGTCTTTGTGTTTATTGTGTTTAAACCTAGCAACAAATGCCGCATCTGATGAATCATTCTGTTCATTGTTCATTCGATTCAAATTATCCTCCTCTAATTGCAAAGATGCCATAAGCGTATCAATTGTACGAGTTTCTTTTGTATTATACCAAACAGTTTTATAGCTGTTGAACTTAACAGGCAAACTACTAATAATACGCACCATCTTCAATTTGTCAGACAATTTTTTACCCTGTTGCTCAATCTCTGATGCTAATTGATTTGCTTTGGCTACGTGCGAATCGGCAGTTTCATCATCCTTCATCTTTAGTGAAAAATATTCTTCATACAAAGTCATGGCACGAATTTCCGAATTTTTTTCGTACACACTTTCCAATTTGTCCATCATTTCTTTAGCGGTTTTGCATGTTAGAACAAGATTTGCGCGTTCTATATCTAGCGATTGAAATATAGCATTCATGGCTTTACCTTCATTTCTTTCAAAAATATTCCTTTCATCCTCTGCTGCATTTTCTGCCGGTACTATCCCTTCTATATTCTTGGTCAAATTACGTGCATTTAAGAAAGCCATTAGCTGGAATTTCCATAAGCGATAGTTTGAACCATTTAATACGTGGCCATTAAAATTGTTTTCATTTTTATTTCCATCCATTTTAACCGAACTTTAGTTGTTGTGCGATGACAAAGCAACTTTACATAAAACTTGTTGTTGTTGTGCCTACTAGCCTGCGAACGAATATATGTACAATATTGTATGCACAAACGTGATAACGGGAATCCTATAATGTTGATGCAATTTTTTTTTAAGGTAGTGAAATTAGATTTTACCTCATGCGACAATGTAATACAGCAATTATTTCCACATGCTCTATTTTATTAACGCTACTACGAGACGACTTTTTTTCTTTTTTTTTCTAACTGTGCGCCCAACTTTATACAGTACGACGACTTGACTCAGTTTTTTTAATTTCTTTCAATTTATTCACTGAAGCTCTCTGGGCACATAACCTTCTAAATGTTTTAGAAGTCCTTTTGACCGAACCAATTAAGTGAATAAAAAAGATAAGCGCACAAAAGAAAACACGTTTAATTAACAGTTGAACAATTCGCTTTTATGGAAAGAAAATTTTATTGAAGTGCTTCTTCTTTAAACGTCACATTTCAACTGTAGTTAACGAAGGTAAAAATAGTAAAATAGAATACAGAAAAAGGGGTTGCCACCTTTGTTATTATTATTATTATATTTATTTATTACGGTATTTAAGACCTAGTTGATGTTAAGTAAACATTTGTTTCATTTAATATTAAGTGTTTTACAATATAAAAATAATTTTACTTTAAACTTATTAATATTTTCACAATCTTTTATCTCAGTAGGTAGTTCATTGTACATTTTGTACCCTGTGTATTCTAACGTCTTCTTTGCGAACTCTGTTCTTACTCTAGGCAGTCTTATATTATTGCAGTATCTAGTTCCATAACTATGGATCTCGTGATTATATAATATTTTATTGCTCAGGTAACTCTGTACCATTCCTAATCTTACATGATGTATAAATTTCAAAGTGAAGTAACTTAACTGTTTTATACTAAGCCAGTTTAACCGATTCAGCATTATCATTTTTGATGTTCTTGGGGGACATTTTGATATAAATCGCATTGCCTTGTTTTGTAGTATTTGTAGTGTTTTAATTTGCATATCACTCGCTATCAGCAGAATTGTAGGACAGTATATAAAGTGCGGCTCAATAATTGAACAATACACCATTATTTTATGACGTTGGCTAATATGTTTGCATGTTCTGTTCATGAATCCTATTTTCTGCGCAATTTTTCTTTCAAGATAATTTATATGTTCTCCAAAATTCAGGTTTTCATCAATTAAAACTCCTAAGTACTTCATTTCATTTACTATTTGAATTAAATTGTTTTTTATCTTCAGGGTTATAATGTTTAAATCGTTATTACGTATGATGTTCTGGTTTTTGAAAAATACCATGAATTTTGTCTTATCTATATTTAACTTCAATTTTTTAAGGCACAACCAGTTGTATAGAGAGTCAAGATCTTCTTGTGCTTTCTGCATTGTACAGTCGGCATATTTCTCACTGATGATGAGCAGTGCATCATCCGCAAATAGACGTATATTGCAATATTTTAAGCATTTTTTTATATAATTTATGTACAATGTAAATAGTATCGGTGCAAGTACTGAACCTTGCGGCAATCCGATATCTACATCCACAACCGATGAGACTGCGTTTCCAATTACCGTCCTTTGCTTTCTGTCATTGAGATAACTTCGGAACCATTCCAAAGTTTTACCTCTGACACCAGTTTTGAACAAAACATTCAACAATTCCCGTCTATCAACTGTTTCAAAGGCCCGTTTCAAGTCTAAGAAGACAGACACCACAACTTTTTTATCTGATATATCTTCTTTCCATTCTGCAATAACCATGTTAAGTTCTGTTTCACAGGAATGGCTCTTCCTGAATCCAGACTGTTCTGGTATAATAACTTTGTGCTTTTCTAGGTATTCCACCAATTGATTATTCACCACCATTTCCATAATTTTCTCATCTGAGGGTAACGTATTGATTGGCCGTAGCTCCTCCGGTTTCACTGTATTTTTTACTTTTTCCACAGGTACTATTGTTGAAACTTTCCAGCAGTTTGGAACAAGACCATTATTTAGGGACTCATTTATTATGTCTTTGTAAAAGTTACCAATGTACATCATGGAATCCTTGAAGACACCCTCAGATAAAAGCTTTTCTCCACCATATTTATTTTTAAAAGCTTTTGTGATATTCATTATATCATCTAACTCAATTTCAGTGAAAAGAAATGGTTCTATTGCGATCGAGCGATCAACGTTAACATTGCAGGAAAAGTACGCACTCTTTTAGGGTCAGAACTCAGTTTTATAGATGATAATATCTTCAAGTTTTGTTGGATCATTGATTTTCCATATTTTGTATATGACGATAAAAGTAAAAAAATAGATTTCTTTCATAACCCATTCTCCATGCCACACGGTGGTCTGAAAGATTTATTCCATATCCGCTTCATGTTTCCGTTATTGCTGTGAACTCTGCCTTCCATATACATCTTCTTCTTATACATAATAGTACTTTTGTATATTTTCTTTAATACATTGTATTCATCCCAGTATCCTGTTTCTGTGGCAATATTATATAGCTCAAGTTTTCTTTTATGGAGAGCTGTAAGCTCACGGTCATGCCACTTATTTCTCAGTTGTATTTTTGTTCTCTTCACATATGTCAGTGCTCGCATTACTTCAGTAAGAATATAAATAAAGCTAAAATCGCATGTTCTTAGCTTATTTAAAAGGTTTTCGGAACTATAGTATTCCCATGAGGTAAACGTAGAGTAGCTTCTCATTTTGCAAAACTTTGTTGTTGGCACTTTGAAATTAATTGTTTAATGATCCGACATTCTATTTTCAACTATATTTTCCGACCTAACTTGATCATTATTACTAAACAGCAAGTCAATTTTGGTAGACAAGTTCTCTGTTGTTCTCGAATTGAAATTAATTCTTTGAATCATTGCCCTTTGTGCGAATAAACTTAATAGGTGTTTCGAGTATGTTGACGATACATTCAAATTGATGTTAAAATCTCCAATTATGATATTATTGTCTGATTCCTTGAGGTTTTCAGTCAGGATTTTATCTAAAAACGTAATAAAGTCGGCGTCACTGCTACTCGGTGAGTGATAAAGTACACCAATTTGCCATTTTAAAGCACATTTTTTGATTTTTATAATAATGCACCATATATTCATGTTAATGGCTACATTGCAGACTATACTAAACTCTAAATTTTCATGAACATACATCAAAACACCACCCGTATGTCTACTATGGGAATCGCAACGAATACATTTGTATGTCGGAATGTTTAATTCGGTATCCATTATAAAATCAATTGTGTATGTTTCTGCGCATAGTACAATGTTTGGTTTTCTTATTTCGACAAGCCTCTCCAGTTCACTTTTGTTTGCTGTTATACTACAAATATTGAGATATATATATTCTAAGCTATGCACCCCACTATTTTGTACTTTTTATGCTTTGGTTGCTAATAAACAATCTTTTTTTTTTCCTTGCGGATAATTTTTGCTGATATACAGGACATGCTCTATCCATAGTATCATGGTTATCATCAAGCCCAAGATTCAGTTCCTTATTTGCCCTCATACAGTTGATACATTTCCTGACTGGTTGCTTATAACATTGCGTATGTTTGTGTTCACGCAGACATTTTGTGCACACTTCTCTTCCTTTACAGTCACTGGCCTTATGATGAAAGCCTTTGCATTTAAAACAACAAAGTACTTGGACTGCCTCCCAGCCTACATGTATCCTTTTTCCAGCTAGTATATTCGTGAAAGCTTCTACGTCCACTTCCAGTGCTGCGTTGTAATACACACTCGAGCCCTTTTTCTTTTCATACTGTTTTATAATTTTAATGTCCGTTTCAGAAAGACACACATTTTGTCGTTTAATTATCTGCGCCAGTTCTTCACTATCATACTTAAAATTTATACCCGATACAACAACTGTCGGTTTCACTTTCTTAGGGATCTTGACCTCACAGGTATTTCCAAGATTAGTCTCGATGGCATTTTTAATTATATCTCGTTCTTGATCATTTTTACTTTCAACTATCACTACCCCGCTTTGCCTAGTTACTATATTCGTTATTTGCAGCTCTTTAGGGTCTACATTTGAATTAAGGTCATTTTTTGTCCTTTGCGCATCTTGTTTTTTGCTCGGTTTCACTATTAGTGGATGATTTTTTTTATCTCTGGCAACGCTTCTTTTTGCTTCAACATTGTTGACATTCTGCTTCAGTTCATTGCACATTTTTTTGTTTTCGCTGCTTATTGCTTCAATCATTTTCTTATTGTCATCTTTGTTAGTTTTTAATTCGACACATACCTGTTCACTGCTTCGCTTAAAGCCTTCTGCCATTTCCCGTATTTTATTAACCCCTTTTACACTTTTTTCGCACGATTCTTGCGCTTTTTGCATAGCTCTAATTCTTTCACTGAAAGCTGTTTCCACCGCTTGTAGAAGATGCTTTATTTCTTTTTCGTTCTTTCTAAGTGCATTGTCAAATTCACTTCTATATTCTTGTAGTTGTTGTCCATTTTGCTTCACTACCATTTGCATGTCTTTTAATATGTCATCTACATTATGTACATACTGTACACAGTCAGTACGCATAAATCTTAGCATTTCACATTCTTGCAGTTTATTAATGCTGTATTGGTTCAACCCAGAACATCGTATATTGGCCCCTTCTCCACGTATCGAACTTTTACACTTGTCGCACTTTTTTTCCATTTTGGTTTAAGTAACTTGCATACATATATGTGCATACATATGTACATATGTATGTAGCCACTAATGCAGGTGCAAATGTATGCGTATGTCTTATTTATATTAAAAATTGGTTAATTTAGACTTTATTTTACTTAGTGTCACAAATAACTACCAAATTAGTTTCCTGAGTATCTATCTCTTACATTAGATTATGTTATCTAATATTTTTATGAGGTTTTACAATTTTTCAATATAAAATTCAAGGAGCAAAATTAAACACGACTGTTCGTTTTCGCGCCACTCACTCGACAATGGATAATTCCATAAAAAATAAAATCCAGTACTCAAAGAACAGTACCCAAAACTTGCGGAAGAGGAACGCACACTCCCCAGGGAAACGTGAGTCACTCTAGCTCAACTACTGTAACAGGTTAAACTCTTACCTATCCAGAACCAACCCCGACATAAAAAATGTATGTCCTGCTTGCAATGTGTCCCCACATGACACCAACCATCTCTTTAATTGTAATGTGGAACCAACGCCTCTAAGACCCCTCACATTATGGTCCACCCCTGTTGAAACACCAAGTTTCCTTGGCCTCCCGTTAGAGGATATTGATGACAATTTGTGATCGGTCGCACCTATTGGATGGGGCGAAGCACTGCTACAACTAGAAGATATTGTTGTTATATTAAGAGAGCTGCATGTTATCTATAGGCGGGACCACCTATGTTACCAAAATCCAATAACTTATGCGTAAAAAAACTAGTAGTTTCAACAAGGTTGGACAAAAAGGAAGTTGTTCTTAGAGGATTTGGTACCACATTAAAGCTGAGTGCCGCATGGTTACCAGAGTTATTAAGGAAACATTATTTTCATTTTATTGCAGCCCCAGAGGATTGCAATACTTTTTTGTTAGTCCGGAATAATAAATAAATATTGTTACGAATATTAGCAAAACTAAGGAGTGCTGCCAGCTCTAAGCCGATCTAAGCAGTGACGTGAATGCACATCAATAATTCAATCATTATGTATCTACATAAACGAATCAATAATTGCGTCTACACATATGTACACATTCCGACGAGCAACATTTACATACAAGGCAGCGAGAGATGAGATGTCACACACCGATGAATTTACTTATACGCTTATGTGTGTGCGGGAGACTGTAAACTACAAACACATGCATATACCTTATCTGAGTTGTCACAAGAGAGAGCAATAATTTGTGCACGTAGTTGTGGCTGGCGATTTTGTAGCCGAAACAACTAGTAACTTCTGGAAATCGAAGAGCCTAGAAGTATGCAGCGTAAACTATAAAAGCAGTGCAGGCGAGTAAGAAGTAATTCAGTTTGATTTGAGCTGTCAAGCAGTTTTGATTAAGACGATATCTAGCGAGCAATAGAAGTATTATTTTGAAAATCAATCAGTTTGGTTATTGAGCAAGCTATTCGTTGCACAGTTTGAGTGTTATTGTGAAATACTTGAATAAAGGCCATTTTGCATTATTACATATTGGAGTTATTTATTCAACAGTTTAGTGGTTCGAACTTAGTAGAAGGGCAAATAAGAGGATTTGCAGCAAATTCGTTACAATTGGTGTCAGAAGAGGAATTGTTGAATAAATTCCAGAGGATAACAAGGACATGGCAAAGTTCAGTGAATTGAAGATCCAGCAACTGAAGAGGGAGTTGGAGAGCCGTGGATTGAATACAAGCGGCGTTAAACTTGAACTTCAGGCACGGCTACGAGAGGCAATGGAAGCAGAAGGAATTGATGTGGACGAGTATGTATTTTATCCTGATGAGGAGGAGACAACAGCAAAAATTGAAGAGAAAAATGAAACACCGCAGACAATGGCGAACACAGACCTGAACATGATATTGGCTGCAATATCGGCACAAATGTCCGAAATGTCATCACAAATATCTACCAACATGTCATCACAATTAGAATCACAGGAGACACGTATAACATCCAAGATGGAAAATCAACTGGAAGAACAGAAGACACATATTGCAGAAATGTCGTCAGAAATAACATCAAAGATTGAAGCACAAGAAACGCGTATTTCAGAAATCTCGGCACAAATTTCAGCGCAGATATCATCTCAGATCTCTACACAACTTGAAGAGCAGGAAGTCCGTATATCATCAAAGCTGGAAGCACAGGATACAAAAATCGCGCAATTTCAGGCAGAAGTCGATGATTTGAAGGGTCGTATGGAGCAGTTACAACTAAATCGCCCAGCTGTTTCAGCAAGTAATCCAAAGGTAAAAACACCATCCTTTGACGGTTCTGTTCCTTTTCAGGTCTTTAAGCTACAGTTTGAGAAGACCGCAGCAGTGAACCAATGGAATGCTGAAGATAAAGTTGCTGCACTGTTCGTGGCATTGAAGGGGCCAGCAGCCGAAATCCTACAGACGATTCCCGAAGGAGAGCGGAACAACTATGAAGCATTGATGGCCGCTGTCGAGAGACGTTACGGAAGCGAGCATAGGAAACAGATATTCCAAATTGAGTTGCAAAACCGTCACCAAAGAGCGAATGAGACTTTGCAGGAGTTTGCTTCAGATATTGAAAGATTGGCTCATCTTGCAAATGCGGACGCACCCGTGGAATACACTGAAAGGGTAAAAATCCAGAGTTTCATAAATGGCATACGGGACGTGGAAACGAAGCGAGCTACATACGCAAACCCAAAGCTGACATTTTCTGAAACGGTATCACATGCATTGACTCAGGAAACGGCGTCATTATTGAGTAAACCAGCATACGGGGCTCATCGTGTGGAGGTGGAAAGGCCGGAGTGGGTAGACACAATTTTGGAAGCACTAAGGGGATCTCAACAGAAGAATGCCGGAGTTATTAAATGTTTCAAGTGCGGCAACCCAGGTCACATTGCACGTCATTGCGATCTTGGTCCTAATAGTTCCAACAATGTGGGTGGCCGTAAACGCAAAGCTGGCGGAAATGAGCAAGAGCGTGTCGAAAGTAAAGAACGAAAACTTGCCCCGGCTGTTGAATGTCCTGTGATATCTGTGTCGCAGATTGGAAGGAAATCAAGCAGTCTTACCATCAGAGGGAAGGTGGATGGTAAAGAGCGTGTACTGACTGTAGATACGGGGGCATCTCATTCCTTGATTCGATCTGATTTGGTCTACAGGGGCATAAAGTCATTACCTGGAGCGAGGTTGCGTACGGTCACAGGCGAATATAACCAAGTTCAGGGAGAAGTAATATGTGAAGTCCTAATTGGGAAGGTCATGGTTCTACACAAATTCGTTGTGGCGGAGATCGTTGATGAAGTTATATTGGGAGTGGATTTCTTGGTTGACCATGACATCAAGATCGATATGCAGAGAAGGGTGATGCATTATGAGAACCAAGATGTGCCACTTAACTTCACTTAACTATGCTCTGTACAAAAAAATTGTTTAGGGCATTAGCTATATGATACTCATTATCGAGGCATTCGCCATGTATTACTATCTTAGTGATATTTTTTTTGTTATCTGTAAGCTTTGCGAGGTCTTTCAGACACTTCCATATCCGCTTCATGTTTCCGTTATTGCTGTGAACTCTGCCTTCCATATACATCTTCTTCTTATACATAATAGTACTTTTGTATATTTTCTTTAATACATTGTATTCATCCCAGTATCCTGTTTCTGTGGCAATATTATATAGCTCAAGTTTTCTTTTATGGAGAGCTGTAAGCTCACGGTCATGCCACTTATTTCTCAGTTGTATTTTTGTTCTCTTCACATATGTCAGTGCTCGCATTACTTCAGTAAGAATATAAATAAAGCTAAAATCGCATGTTCTTAGCTTATTTAAAAGGTTTTCGGAACTATAGTATTCCCATGAGGTAAACGTAGAGTAGCTTCTCATTTTGCAAAACTTTGTTGTTGGCACTTTGAAATTAATTGTTTAATGATCCGACATTCTATTTTCAACTATATTTTCCGACCTAACTTGATCATTATTACTAAACAGCAAGTCAATTTTGGTAGACGAGTTCTCTGTTGTTCTCGAATTGAAATTAATTCTTTGAATCATTGCCCTTTGTGCGAATAAACTTAATAGGTGTTTCGAGTATGTTGACGATACATTCAAATTGATGTTAAAATCTCCAATTATGATATTATTGTCTGATTCCTTGAGGTTTTCAGTCAGGATTTTATCTAAAAACGTAATAAAGTCGGCGTCACTGCTACTCGGTGAGTGATAAAGTACACCAATTTGCCATTTTAAAGCACATTTTTTGATTTTTATAATAATGCACCATATATTCATGTTAATGGCTACATTGCAGACTATACTAAACTCTAAATTTTCATGAACATACATCAAAACACCACCCGTATGTCTACTATGGGAATCGCAACGAATACATTTGTATGTCGGAATGTTTAATTCGGTATCCATTATAAAATCAGTTGTGTATGTTTCTGCGCATAGTACAATGTTTGGTTTTCTTATTTCGACAAGCCTCTCCAGTTCACTTTTGTTTGCTGTTATACTACAAATATTGAGATATATATATTCTAAGCTATGCACCCCACTATTTTGTACTTTTTATGCTTTGGTTGCTAATAAACAATCTTTTTTTTTCCTTGCGGATAATTTTTGCTGATATACAGGACATGCTCTATCCATAGTATCATGGTTATCATCAAGCCCAAGATTCAGTTCCTTATTTGCCCTCATACAGTTGATACATTTCCTGACTGGTTGCTTATAACATTGCGTATGTTTGTGTTCACGCAGACATTTTGTGCACACTTCTCTTCCTTTACAGTCACTGGCCTTATGATGAAAGCCTTTGCATTTAAAACAACAAAGTACTTGGACTGCCTCCCAGCCTACATGTATCCTTTTTCCAGCTAGTATATTCGTGAAAGCTTCTACGTCCACTTCCAGTGCTGCGTTGTAATACACACTCGAGCCCTTTTTCTTTTCATACTGTTTTATAATTTTAATGTCCGTTTCAGAAAGACACACATTTTGTCGTTTAATTATCTGCGCCAGTTCTTCACTATCATACTTAAAATTTATACCCGATACAACAACTGTCGGTTTCACTTTCTTAGGGATCTTGACCTCACAGGTATTTCCAAGATTAGTCTCGATGGCATTTTTAATTATATCTCGTTCTTGATCATTTTTACTTTCAACTATCACTACCCCGCTTTGCCTAGTTACTATATTCGTTATTTGCAGCTCTTTAGGGTCTACATTTGAATTAAGGTCATTTTTTGTCCTTTGCGCATCTTGTTTTTTGCTCGGTTTCACTATTAGTGGATGATTTTTTTTATCTCTGGCAACGCTTCTTTTTGCTTCAACATTGTTGACATTCTGCTTCAGTTCATTGCACATTTTTTTGTTTTCGCTGCTTATTGCTTCAATCATTTTCTTATTGTCATCTTTGTTAGTTTTTAATTCGACACATACCTGTTCACTGCTTCGCTTAAAGCCTTCTGCCATTTCCCGTATTTTATTAACCCCTTTTACACTTTTTTCGCACGATTCTTGCGCTTTTTGCATAGCTCTAATTCTTTCACTGAAAGCTGTTTCCACCGCTTGTAGAAGATGCTTTATTTCTTTTTCGTTCTTTCTAAGTGCATTGTCAAATTCACTTCTATATTCTTGTAGTTGTTGTCCATTTTGCTTCACTACCATTTGCATGTCTTTTAATATGTCATCTACATTATGTACATACTGTACACAGTCAGTACGCATAAATCTTAGCATTTCACATTCTTGCAGTTTATTAATGCTGTATTGGTTCAACCCAGAACATCGTATATTGGCCCCTTCTCCACGTATCGAACTTTTACACTTGTCGCACTTTTTTTCCATTTTGGTTTAAGTAACTTGCATACATATATGTGCATACATATGTACATATGTATGTAGCCACTAATGCAGGTGCAAATGTATGCGTATGTCTTATTTATATTAAAAATTGGTTAATTTAGACTTTATTTTACTTAGTGTCACAAATAACTACCAAATTAGTTTCCTGAGTATCTATCTCTTACATTAGATTATGTTATCTAATATTTTTATGAGGTTTTACAATTTTTCAATATAAAATTCAAGGAGCAAAATTAAACACGACTGTTCGTTTTCGCGCCACTCACTCGACAATGGATAATTCCAATAAAATCCAGTACTCAAAGAACAGTACCCAAAACTTGCGGAAGAGGAACGCACACTCCCCAGGGAAACGTGAGTCACTCTAGCTCAACTACTGTAACAGGTTAAAGTCTTACCTATCCAGAACCAACCCCGACATAAAAAATGTATGTCTTGCTTGCAATGTGTCCCCACATGACACCAACCATCTCTTTAATTGTAATGTGGAACCAACGCCTCTAAGACCCCTCACATTATGATCCACCCCTGTTGAAACACCAAGTTTCCTTGGACTCCCGTTAGAGGATATTGATGACAATTTGTGATCGGTCGCACCTATTGGATGGGGCGAAGCACTGCTACAACTAGAAGATATTGTTGTTATATTAAGAGAGCTGCATGTTATCTATAGGCGGGACCACCTATGTTACCAAAATCCAATAACTTATGCGTAAAAAAACTAGTAGTTTCAACAAGGTTGGACAAAAAGGAAGTTGTTCTTAGAGGATTTGGTACCACATTAAAGCTGAGTGCCGCATGGTTACCAGAGTTATTAAGGAAACATTATTTTCATTTTATTGCAGCCCCAGAGGATTGCAATACTTTTTTGTTAGTCCGGAATAATAAATAAATATTGTTACGAATATTAGCAAAACTAAGGAGTGCTGCCAGCTCTAAGCCGATCTAAGCAGTGACGTGAATGCACATCAATAATTCAATCATTATGTATCTACATAAACGAATCAATAATTGCGTCTACACATATGTACACATTCCGACGAGCAACATTTACATACAAGGCAGCTAGAGATGAGATGTCACACACCGATGAATTTACTTATACGCTTATGTGTGTGCGGGAGACTGTAAACTACAAACACATGCATATACCTTATCTGAGTTGTCACAAGAGAGAGCAATAATTTGTGCACGTAGTTGTGGCTGGCGATTTTGTAGCCGAAACAACTAGTAACTTCTGGAAATCGAAGAGCCTAGAAGTATGCAGCGTAAACTATAAAAGCAGTGCAGGCGAGTAAGAAGTAATTCAGTTTGATTTGAGCTGTCAAGCAGTTTTGATTAAGACGATATCTAGCGAGCAATAGAAGTATTATTTTGAAAGTCAATCAGTTTGGTTATTGAGCAAGCTATTCGTTGCACAGTTTGAGTGTTATTGTGAAATACTTGAATAAAGGCCATTTTGCATTATTACATATTGGAGTTATTTATTCAACAGTTTAGTGGTTCGAACTTAGTAGAAGGGCAAATAAGAGGATTTGCAGCAAATTCGTTACAATTGGTGTCAGAAGAGGAATTGTTGAATAAATTCCAGAGGATAACAAGGACATGGCAAAGTTCAGTGAATTGAAGATCCAGCAACTGAAGAGGGAGTTGGAGAGCCGTGGATTGAATACAAGCGGCGTTAAACTTGAACTTCAGGCACGGCTACGAGAGGCAATGGAAGCAGAAGGAATTGATGTGGACGAGTATGTATTTTATCCTGATGAGGAGGAGACAACAGCAAAAATTGAAGAGAAAAATGAAACACCGCAGACAATGGCGAACACAGACCTGAACATGATATTGGCTGCAATATCGGCACAAATGTCCGAAATGTCATCACAAATATCTACCAACATGTCATCACAATTAGAATCACAGGAGACACGTATAACATCCAAGATGGAAAATCAACTGGAAGAACAGAAGACACATATTGCAGAAATGTCGTCAGAAATAACATCAAAGATTGAAGCACAAGAAACGCGTATTTCAGAAATCTCGGCACAAATTTCAGCGCAGATATCATCTCAGATCTCTACACAACTTGAAGAGCAGGAAGTCCGTATATCATCAAAGCTGGAAGCACAGGATACAAAAATCGCGCAATTTCAGGCAGAAGTCGATGATTTGAAGGGTCGTATGGAGCAGTTACAACTAAATCGCCCAGCTGTTTCAGCAAGTAATCCAAAGGTAAAAACACCATCCTTTGACGGTTCTGTTCCTTTTCAGGTCTTTAAGCTACAGTTTGAGAAGACCGCAGCAGTGAACCAATGGAATGCTGAAGATAAAGTTGCTGCACTGTTCGTGGCATTGAAGGGGCCAGCAGCCGAAATCCTACAGACGATTCCCGAAGGAGAGCGGAACAACTATGAAGCATTGATGGCCGCTGTCGAGAGACGTTACGGAAGCGAGCATAGGAAACAGATATTCCAAATTGAGTTGCAAAACCGTCACCAAAGAGCGAATGAGACTTTGCAGGAGTTTGCTTCAGATATTGAAAGATTGGCTCATCTTGCAAATGCGGACGCACCCGTGGAATACACTGAAAGGGTAAAAATCCAGAGTTTCATAAATGGCATACGGGACGTGGAAACGAAGCGAGCTACATACGCAAACCCAAAGCTGACATTTTCTGAAACGGTATCACATGCATTGACTCAGGAAACGGCGTCATTATTGAGTAAACCAGCATACGGGGCTCATCGTGTGGAGGTGGAAAGGCCGGAGTGGGTAGACACAATTTTGGAAGCACTAAGGGGATCTCAACAGAAGAATGCCGGAGTTATTAAATGTTTCAAGTGCGGCAACCCAGGTCACATTGCACGTCATTGCGATCTTGGTCCTAATAGTTCCAACAATGTGGGTGGCCGTAAACGCAAAGCTGGCGGAAATGAGCAAGAGCGTGTCGAAAGTAAAGAACGAAAACTTGCCCCGGCTGTTGAATGTCCTGTGATATCTCTGTCGCAGATTGGAAGGAAATCAAGCAGTCTTACCATCAGAGGGAATGTGGATGGTAAAGAGCGTGTACTGACTGTAGATACGGGGGCATCTCATTCCTTGATTCGATCTGATTTGGTCTACAGGGGCATAAAGTCATTACCTGGAGCGAGGTTGCGTACGGTCACAGGCGAATATAACCAAGTTCAGGGAGAAGTAATATGTGAAGTCCTAATTGGGAAGGTCATGGTTCTACACAAATTCGTTGTGGCGGAGATCGTTGATGAAGTTATATTGGGAGTGGATTTCTTGGTTGACCATGACATCAAGATCGATATGCAGAGAAGGGTGATGCATTATGAGAACCAAGATGTGCCACTTAACTTCAGTTTGGAAAAAGGGTTCAGCAGTAAGCGAGTACTGGTCGAGGAGATTCGACAGAGACCACGAAAGTCAAGGAAAGTAGATCGAGCAAAGGTTGATGGATCGAATGTGCCAAATAAAGCGAAATTAAAAGTACCTGCGAGGAAAAGACCGGCATCAACAAACCCTAATGGACGCACTAAATTCACTGAAAGAATTTTTCAGAAAGAATGCAAGGATTATTTTAAGCCAGCGCGCACTTTTGTTGGGAAACGTCGGAACGATACTGAGTATGTGAAGCCAATCCGTCAAGAACAAGCTCTACAAAGTAGTTCTTCATTGTCCAAGCAACAGAGTGCGAGAGAACGATCCAGAATAATGAGTAGTAAGATGGAACACAGGTACGAGAGGGAAAATAATTCGGAAGGTTTCCGGAATGGAGATTTGGTACTGTTAAACAACCCTCACCGGCGGAAAGGTGTCCCAGCCCAATTTCGGTGCAGTTGGGAAGGCCCGTACAAAGTTGTGAAGAAGATCAGTGATACCATCTACCGCATACAAACCACTGGGAAACCACGGATTAGAAGGGTGGTACATTTGGAGATGCTAGCGGCGTTTAGATTAGGAGATTTGTCTGATCGGGACGATCAGACTTAGGTGGAGGGCAGTGTTACGAATATTAGCAAAACTAAGGAGTGCTGCCAGCTCTAAGCCGATCTAAGCAGTGACGTGAATGCACATCAATAATTCAATCATTATGTATCTACATAAACGAATCAATAATTGCGTCTACACATATGTACACATTCCGACGAGCAACATTTACATACAAGGCAGCGAGAGATGAGATGTCACACACCGATGAATTTACTTATACGCTTATGTGTGTGCGGGAGACTGTAAACTACAAACACATGCATATACCTTATCTGAGTTGTCACAAGAGAGAGCAATAATTTGTGCACGTAGTTGTGGCTGGCGATTTTGTAGCCGAAACAACTAGTAACTTCTGGAAATCGAAGAGCCTAGAAGTATGCAGCGTAAACTATAAAAGCAGTGCAGGCGAGTAAGAAGTAATTCAGTTTGATTTGAGCTGTCAAGCAGTTTTGATTAAGACGATATCTAGCGAGCAATAGAAGTATTATTTTGAAAGTCAATCAGTTTGGTTATTGAGCAAGCTATTCGTTGCACAGTTTGAGTGTTATTGTGAAATACTTGAATAAAGGCCATTTTGCATTATTACATATTGGAGTTATTTATTCAACAGTTTAGTGGTTCGAACTTAGTAGAAGGGCAAATAAGAGGATTTGCAGCAAATTCGTTACAATTGGTGTCAGAAGAGGAATTGTTGAATAAATTCCAGAGGATAACAAGGACATGGCAAAGTTCAGTGAATTGAAGATCCAGCAACTGAAGAGGGAGTTGGAGAGCCGTGGATTGAATACAAGCGGCGTTAAACTTGAACTTCAGGCACGGCTACGAGAGGCAATGGAAGCAGAAGGAATTGATGTGGACGAGTATGTATTTTATCCTGATGAGGAGGAGACAACAGCAAAAATTGAAGAGAAAAATGAAACACCGCAGACAATGGCGAACACAGACCTGAACATGATATTGGCTGCAATATCGGCACAAATGTCCGAAATGTCATCACAAATATCTACCAACATGTCATCACAATTAGAATCACAGGAGACACGTATAACATCCAAGATGGAAAATCAACTGGAAGAACAGAAGACACATATTGCAGAAATGTCGTCAGAAATAACATCAAAGATTGAAGCACAAGAAACGCGTATTTCAGAAATCTCGGCACAAATTTCAGCGCAGATATCATCTCAGATCTCTACACAACTTGAAGAGCAGGAAGTCCGTATATCATCAAAGCTGGAAGCACAGGATACAAAAATCGCGCAATTTCAGGCAGAAGTCGATGATTTGAAGGGTCGTATGGAGCAGTTACAACTAAATCGCCCAGCTGTTTCAGCAAGTAATCCAAAGGTAAAAACACCATCCTTTGACGGTTCTGTTCCTTTTCAGGTCTTTAAGCTACAGTTTGAGAAGACCGCAGCAGTGAACCAATGGAATGCTGAAGATAAAGTTGCTGCACTGTTCGTGGCATTGAAGGGGCCAGCAGCCGAAATCCTACAGACGATTCCCGAAGGAGAGCGGAACAACTATGAAGCATTGATGGCCGCTGTCGAGAGACGTTACGGAAGCGAGCATAGGAAACAGATATTCCAAATTGAGTTGCAAAACCGTCACCAAAGAGCGAATGAGACTTTGCAGGAGTTTGCTTCAGATATTGAAAGATTGGCTCATCTTGCAAATGCGGACGCACCCGTGGAATACACTGAAAGGGTAAAAATCCAGAGTTTCATAAATGGCATACGGGACGTGGAAACGAAGCGAGCTACATACGCAAACCCAAAGCTGACATTTTCTGAAACGGTATCACATGCATTGACTCAGGAAACGGCGTCATTATTGAGTAAACCAGCATACGGGGCTCATCGTGTGGAGGTGGAAAGGCCGGAGTGGGTAGACACAATTTTGGAAGCACTAAGGGGATCTCAACAGAAGAATGCCGGAGTTATTAAATGTTTCAAGTGCGGCAACCCAGGTCACATTGCACGTCATTGCGATCTTGGTCCTAATAGTTCCAACAATGTGGGTGGCCGTAAACGCAAAGCTGGCGGAAATGAGCAAGAGCGTGTCGAAAGTAAAGAACGAAAACTTGCCCCGGCTGTTGAATGTCCTGTGATATCTCTGTCGCAGATTGGAAGGAAATCAAGCAGTCTTACCATCAGAGGGAATGTGGATGGTAAAGAGCGTGTACTGACTGTAGATACGGGGGCATCTCATTCCTTGATTCGATCTGATTTGGTCTACAGGGGCATAAAGTCATTACCTGGAGCGAGGTTGCGTACGGTCACAGGCGAATATAACCAAGTTCAGGGAGAAGTAATATGTGAAGTCCTAATTGGGAAGGTCATGGTTCTACACAAATTCGTTGTGGCGGAGATCGTTGATGAAGTTATATTGGGAGTGGATTTCTTGGTTGACCATGACATCAAGATCGATATGCAGAGAAGGGTGATGCATTATGAGAACCAAGATGTGCCACTTAACTTCAGTTTGGAAAAAGGGTTCAGCAGTAAGCGAGTACTGGTCGAGGAGATTCGACAGAGACCACGAAAGTCAAGGAAAGTAGATCGAGCAAAGGTTGATGGATCGAATGTGCCAAATAAAGCGAAATTAAAAGTACCTGCGAGGAAAAGACCGGCATCAACAAACCCTAATGGACGCACTAAATTCACTGAAAGAATTTTTCAGAAAGAATGCAAGGATTATTTTAAGCCAGCGCGCACTTTTGTTGGGAAACGTCGGAACGATACTGAGTATGTGAAGCCAATCCGTCAAGAACAAGCTCTACAAAGTAGTTCTTCATTGTCCAAGCAACAGAGTGCGAGAGAACGATCCAGAATAATGAGTAGTAAGATGGAACACAGGTACGACAGGGAAAATAATTCGGAAGGTTTCCGGAATGGAGATTTGGTACTGTTAAACAACCCTCACCGGCGGAAAGGTGTCCCAGCCCAATTTCGGTGCAGTTGGGAAGGCCCGTACAAAGTTGTGAAGAAGATCAGTGATACCATCTACCGCATACAAACCACTGGGAAACCACGGATTAGAAGGGTGGTACATTTGGAGATGCTAGCGGCGTTTAGATTAGGAGATTTGTCTGATCGGGACGATCAGACTTAGGTGGAGGGCAGTGTTACGAATATTAGCAAAACTAAGGAGTGCTGCCAGCTCTAAGCCGATCTAAGCAGTGACGTGAATGCACATCAATAATTCAATCATTATGTATCTACATAAACGAATCAATAATTGCGTCTACACATATGTACACATTCCGACGAGCAACATTTACATACAAGGCAGCGAGAGATGAGATGTCACACACCGATGAATTTACTTATACGCTTATGTGTGTGCGGGAGACTGTAAACTACAAACACATGCATATACCTTATCTGAGTTGTCACAAGAGAGAGCAATAATTTGTGCACGTAGTTGTGGCTGGCGATTTTGTAGCCGAAACAACTAGTAACTTCTGGAAATCGAAGAGCCTAGAAGTATGCAGCGTAAACTATAAAAGCAGTGCAGGCGAGTAAGAAGTAATTCAGTTTGATTTGAGCTGTCAAGCAGTTTTGATTAAGACGATATCTAGCGAGCAATAGAAGTATTATTTTGAAAGTCAATCAGTTTGGTTATTGAGCAAGCTATTCGTTGCACAGTTTGAGTGTTATTGTGAAATACTTGAATAAAGGCCATTTTGCATTATTACATATTGGAGTTATTTATTCAACAGTTTAGTGGTTCGAACTTAGTAGAAGGGCAAATAAGAGGATTTGCAGCAAATTCGTTACAATATTTTTAGTCATTATTACCTTTTGCATTTCGGACTAATTATTCCTTTTTTTATTCCTCCTCAACCAATTTATGCCGAATTTTTTCTTAAGGAAGTTTTGGTTAGTTTTCTTAATCTGCATCCTATATATTTATTGCGGTGAAGTGACTTTGGAAAGATAATTAATTAATTAATTTAATGCAATCATTTTTTATTTTTAGTTTTAATCATTAAAATAGTATTATTATAATATTATTATTAATAATATTATAAATATATCTGTCAAAAAAAAAAAAAAAAACCCCGCGACTACCTTGAGAAAAGATCGAGTAATTTGCCACAGCATGGAGTGACGGCTCCTAACAAATAAAAACTCTTTGGTATATCTATTGCATTTTTGAGATGACGAAAATCTATAGTAAAACTGAATTTTTATTTGTGAACTTGAAGGTTTTCAAGTAAACTTCAAATTAAAGACCTTGTTTTATATTTCATTGAGAACTTTAAATGAGCATCTATTTAGTTAATGGGTAAATTGTAATCGCAGAAATTTATTGGCATTAAAATTCCTAAAAGGCGATAAATGCCTTTTTGCTGTGAACGGCTCTACATATGAATGTCCTATTTGTGAGATTTTCTTACTTTTACCTTTGCTGCTTTTAATAATGAAATACATATAATAACATAAGGTAAAAAAAATTGCCTAACCAAATATTTTAGAGAACTTAAATGTTCATGTCAAACTGGCAGATCAAAGCTAACCTTTCTTTTAACTGTAGTTTAAATTCGCGCTGAAAACTGGACCTTATATCTCAATAATTTGCTCGAATTATGGTCACTTCATATAAAAGCATATGATTACTAGCGTTTTCTTGTCTGAATAAAATGCCCAACGAATAAAATGCCGAAAACATGCTTCGTTTGGGACGACTCGCCACCATTTCGGAAGCCTGACCCACGCTTGTGGTTCGCGCAGTTCGTGCGCGCTGGTATCACAACTGCTGACACCAAGAATTAAACTATATTTTTCTGAAATTTATTCTCACGGCAGCCGTTTCTATGCACCGGAGCGAATCAGGACTTTTTTCCCCGACCAAAGGCTGTCATTTCATTTCCATTCCATTTAATTTGTTGCGTCGCTCCCACAAATTCCAAGGATGAGCTCCTTGCAGCTGACCTGTTCCATACCCTTCTACTCCGGGAAGACATTGAAACTAACCCCGGTCCCATGTTGAAAAGGTGTCTACCTCAGACCATCATAATCTTGCCAGTGTGTTACGTGTGTAGAAGCTGGTTGCACCGTTCGAGTTGTTCTGATTTATAACCCAACGTTCGTCGTCCCCGAAATTTCTACCAAACTTTTGTGGCTCCCTGCTGTTCACGTCCACGTTTAAGCATACCACGCTTAAGCATACCACCGCCACCTTTAGCAGCAAAGAAGGAGTCATTAAATCCTAGCCTCTCGCACCATGCGCTCCGTATGTCAGCTAATAATATTTATGATCGCAACACCGGTCCACTGCAGTTCATATGGCAGATGCGCATTCGTTGCACCGTGCTGCCAAAACACAAGTACCAACCCATCGACAACAGAAACTCCAGCAGCGGTCGGTGAGCACACTCGACAAAACCTAAATCCTTCAAGACGTATTCACCCATCTCTTAACTCCCAGAGTAACTACTGCCCGCCGTTGTACTTCAGAATTCGGCACTTAAATTGTATATAAATAATATCCGTATAGCCGCTAATCAAGAAACAAATCGAACTGCCAGATCAGACCTCCAAACTTGCGATGGCTACCACATCCACAAGAGAGATCGCACAAGGGGCAATGGTGGTGGCCTTGCCTTTATCACCCATTACTTTGTGCAACATATTCAACCCAACATCAGCAGGGTCAAAACCTCAGAAAGTCAAGGCATAACCATTCGGTCAGGTGATGCTGACATCGAAATAATTACCATCTATATTCTTCCTGCCACCTGCTGTGCAAGAGGCTATCGCCCTGATATCAGGCGATTTCAACGCTCACCACGACCTCTGGCATTCCAGGGTGCCAGTCGACACCAGAGGCAGGTAACTAGCACAGCAAATAGACAATACGACTTTCTGCATGATCAACCTCCACTCGAATTGCAGGTAACTTTGCCACTGACATTTACAATGTCAGCGCAGAGCTAATAAACTGGGTCGAATGGCAGCCGATGCTTACTTTAGCCATCGACCACATGCCAATATTACATTCAATACAGCGACCTGCTCATTTTATCACCTCTGAAAAGCGAGAAGGCTACATACACAACCTTCACAAATCAATCTTTTGCTTTTTTCATTTTTTTACATTTTGCCAGGTCATCACTTCGGCACGCTTTATACCGGCCGCTAGAATACCAGAAATCATACACCATTTACCGGCTGAAGTTCCAAACTAAGCAAGTGAGCGAGACAACGCGACCCTAGAGACCCCCATATTAGGAATCTTAACTTGGATATCATGCGGCTGGTAAATTAACACAAACGTGGAGCATCGAAAGAACGGCAACCTCTCTGCCGGTGTTGGCAAACTGTGGTCAACCGTCAAATCCTTGTCCAATCCAACAAAACACAATGATATAGTTTCCATACCCCAGCGGGTTAGGAAGTCAGAATATAACCGCGGTAGCTTTGCCTGATGTAAGCGGTGACTAAAATACCAGATTCAAGGGGCTGTATAGCGCAACCCTTCAGGTTGCCAGCGCAATATATAGCTTCTCCAAACCCAATTGTCAACCTCACCTATCCGCGGCGAATCCTGTTCAACTAACATACGAGGCTCTGGCGACCCCAAGCTCCTCGTGGAACTTGGGGGTAGGGAGGGAGGGAATGGCCTGAAGGTTTAATGTGGCCACATAAATCGTTCCCGATATGATCGGGCTAGCACCTCAATGGTGCTGTGGTACCGGAGTGTACCGGATCTGTATCCGGCAAAGGACCATCACATCGATAACACTCCCCAAAGCCTTCGGGGAGCAACCTTATCGCTACAACAACAACAACAACATAGAGTTTCCATCGTGTTCGGCGATAAAACTTTATCGGATTGGAAGAAATACGCGAGCACATTCTGCCGACAATTTGTAATGTATCCTTCAGTAGACAAAGACACACGTCGTGCAGACGGCCACATGAACATAAACACGACGTGTCACCTATCACAGTCACCCCCACAGAGGTTGATGAAGCCATTTAAAAGGCCAAGCCCTCTAAATCAATAGGCCCAGACGGAATAGCCATGCCAATGCAAAAACACCTTGGCGCTGAGGGAAGAAACTACCTAACGCACGTTTTTAACGTGTCGCTGAAATCATTTGTCATGCCTGAACAATGGAAAATATCAAGGATAATTCCATTACTAAAGCCTGGCAAAGCAGCTGACGAAGGCGTGTCATATCGACCGATATGTTGTTGTAGCGATAAGGACACTCCCTGAAGGCCTTGAGGAGTGTTATCTATGTTGATGGTCCTTTGCCGGATGCAGATCCGGTACGTTCCGGTAACAAGCACCATAAATGTACTAGCCCGACCATCTCGGGAACGATTTGGTATAACCACATGAAACCTTCTGGGCCATCCCGCCCTTCCACCCCCTAGATCCATCAGGAGTTCGGGTTCGCCAGATGAAACAGGATTCGCCACGGGTAGATGAGGCTGACAATTAGGTTGGAAAAGCTATATATTTTGCTGGCAACCCCTTGAGAAAGTTTCGCTGCACAACCCCTTGCATCAATTTGGTATTTTAGTCGCCTCTTACGACAGGCATACCTACCGCGGTATATTCTAAGCCCCCTAACCTGCTGGGGTTATCGACCAATACGCTTCCCAAGGCAGTCGGTTCTATGTACCGGAGCGACTCGGGATTTTTCCCGACCAAGGACTATCATTTCAGTGTGACCCCATCTAATTTGTTTCGTCCCTCCCACAAATTGTCATCCTCCCAGCAGCTCCTTGCAGCAGGACTTCTCCATATTCTCTTACTCCGGGAAGGCATCGAATCCAATCCGGGTCCGTCTCCTGACCCCGGTCCTGAGAAATGGTTTTGCTGCATCTGCCGGAAAAGAATCTTTTTAGGACGGTCATACTTTGTTCAGTGTGTCTCGTGCAAGGGATGGTTGCATCGGACAGGTTGTTCTGGGCTTGATCCCAAAACCCGACGTCCACGTAGCTCCTTGCTGTTCACGCCCAAGGGCGTCCCGTAGTCTACGCCTTAGCGCCCCCCACTACCTTCCAGCAGCCCCGCTGCTCAGCAAGCCACAACAAGTACCCGCTGCTGCTCGCGCCCCACGGCACCAACAACTTAAACAGCTGATACCACTCATAACTACTACCTTCGTAGTAGAGTTGGTAGCAATGATGAGCATCAGCCCCTGCCCCCGTCTTCTCCCCCCTCTTTTCCGGCAGCAATCGTGCAGGTAAGGGAAACAGACTCTTAGTCCCTACCTCCGTTTGCACCATCTGCCAGCACAGAATATATGGGTTTGCGACATCCACCCAATGCAGCTCCTGCCTTGGGTGGTGCCACTTTCCCAGATGTTCTGGTCTCCGCGACGGCAACCCCCCGACGGGTTTCATCGCGCCATGTTGCCAGGTCGCAAATCCAAATCCGAGTACCCCAATGCTTGCCCAAGGACGCCCAGTCCCAGGGTCACAACAGCAATTACGTCCTGGCCTTCCACAACCCAGGCGTAGTCACCCGTCACTTACCCCCAGAGTGGCGACGTCTCCCCTTATGCACTTCAGAATCCTGCAGTTAAACTGTAATGGACTAACTGGGAAGATTACGGAGATAGTCGATTTCATGAAGCGGCACAACATCCGCATTGCTGCGATTCAAGAGACTAAACTCACAGCAAGATCTGCATTGCAGACCTGCTCTGGGTATAATGTCCACAGGAAAGACCGCGAGAGCGGAAATGGAGGCGGTCTCGCGTTTATCATACACCACTCTGTGCAATATTATATAATTGATCCTGGCATCGACCGCAGGGACAATGTCTTAGAACGTCAAGGCCTATCTGTCCGGTCAGGCAATGAAAACCTAGAAATCATCAACATCTACATCCCTCCTGCCACCTGTTGCCCCAGTGGATACCGCCCTAATATCAGGCCTTACTCACTGGCAACAATTGCATTATCTTAGGTGATTTCAATGCCCATCATGATCTATGGCATTCAAACTTGCGGGCGGACAGTAGGGGTGAGATGTTGGCGGATCAAATAGAAGAAACAACGTTCTGCACAATAAACGGAGTCGCCCACACACGTATGGTAGGAAGCTGTCACAGCTCGCCAGATATCTCAATAGTGAGCGCAGAACTCGTAAACTGCGTCAATTGGCAGCCGATGGTAACATTGGCATCCGACCACCTGCCCATACTTATTTCGCTCGAGCGTACCGCCGACTTCATCGTCACTGAAAAACGCACTTTCATAAACTTCAAAAAAGGAAAGTGGGAAGAATATAAATCCTTTACAGACAGCCGCTTTGCTGCCCTCCCTATCCCGACTGATGCCCGCCAAGGGGAGCGTGCCTTCCGTAAGGTCATTAAATCCGCCTCGGCACATTTCATTCCCGCCGGGAGAATTCCCGAAATCCGGCCCCACTTCCCGGCGGAGGCCGCAAACTTAGCGAGAGAACGTGACCTTATAAGACAGCTTGATCCAGGCGACCCCCAAATAAGGGATATAAACCAACCCATCAGATTGCTTGTGGATGAACACAAGCGGGCAAAATGGGAGGAGCACCTAAGAGGTTGTAACCTCTCTACCGGTGTGGGTAAACTTTGATCCACCGTAAAGTCCCTATCGAATCCGACTAAGCACAAAGACAAAGTTTCCATCGCCTTTGGCGACAAAGTGCTGTCGGACGCGAAAAAATGCGCGAGCGCTTTCTGCCGACAATATATAATGCATCCTACGGTCGACAAAGATAGACGGAGAGCCAATAGACACGCACATAAACACAAATTCAGCGCGTCACCAGTCACCATCACCGCTAAAGAGGTTTAGGACGCCATTGGTCGTGCTAAACCATCCAAAGCAGCGGGCCCAGACGGCATAGCCATGCCGATGCTTAAAAGCCTAGGGAAAGAGGGTTTCAAGTATTTAGCGCATGTCTTCAACCTGTCTCTTTCCACCTTTGTCATACCTGAGAAATGGAAAATGGCCAAGGTGGTCCCGCTACTAAAGCCTGGGAAACCAGCTAACATAGGTGAGTCGTATCGTCCGATATCTCTCCTATCGCCAGTGGCAAAGACGCTTGAAGCCATTTTGCTCCCTTATTTCCAAGGAAATTTGCAGCTATCCCCTCATCAGCATGGCTTCAGAAAACTCCATAGCACTACCACCGCGCTAAATGCCATTAGCACCCAGATAAATTGCGGTTTAAATCAATACCCCCACCATAGAACAGTACTCGTAGCGCTAGACCTATCAAAAGCTTTCGATACGGTCAACCATGGCTCGTTACTGCAGGACCTGGAAGGGTCTACCCTTCCCCCATGTCTTAAAAGGTGGACCGCAAATTATCTGGGTGGTCGGCAGGCATCGGTGCAATTTAGAAACGAAGCATCAAAACCAAGGAGAATTAAACAAGGGGTGCCACAGGGTGGTGTCCTATCCCCACTTTTGTTTAATTTCTACATATCTAAGCTATCTTCACCACCGGAAGGAGTCACAATCGTTTCCTACGCCGATGACTGCACAATAATTGCCACAGGCCCAGGCCCAAAGATCGATGCGCTATGCAATAAAATAAACGGCTACCTCCCTGATCTCTCCAGTTTTTTATCACCGACTAAATCTTCCGCGACCTTATTTACAGCATGGACGCCCCAAATGTCGACCATTTTGAACATCCACGTCGATGGCACTACGCTACCGACTGTCCTACACCCCAAAATCTTGGGTGTGACGTTTGATTAGGGTCTACATTTTGGTGAGCATGCAGCCGCAATTGTTCCGAGAATTCAGAGCCGTAACAAAATCCTCGAATCCCTCGCTGGCAGTACTTGGGGAAAAGATAAAGAAACGCTCATGACTACATACAAAGCAATTAGCCAGCCGATTACGTGCTACGCGTCACCCATATGGTCGCCAAGCCTAAAAATCACCCACTGGAAGAAACTACAGGCCTGCCAAAATACTGCTCCCAGAATCGCCACGGGCTGTCTTCTTATGTCCCCAGAACACCATCTGCATAATGAGGCGAGAATACTCCCCATCAGGGAGAGAAATGAGATGCTGACCAAACAGTTCCTGTTGAATACCCAGAAACCTGGGCATCCCAACAGACATCTGATTGATGAACCCGCACCGCCTAGGGGCTTAAGGAGTCATCTCCGTAAGCATTTTGAGGAAATACGGCACATGAAAACCCAGCCGTATGAAGTGAAAAAACACAAGCAGGTCCTTGGTAATCTCCATAAACAGGCGTCGGACCTTTATGCCGGGAATTGCCCGGTGAATCCAGTGCTTAACGAAAATTATCCAAAACTTGCGGAAGAGGAACGCATACTCCCCAGGGAAACGCGTGTCACTCTTGATCAACTTCGTTCTGGATACTGTAACAGGTTAAACTCTTACCTATCCAGAATCAACCCCGACATACAAAATGTATGCCCCGCTTGCAACGTGTCCCCACATGACACCAACCATCTCTTCAATTGTAATGTGGAACCAACGCCTCTAACACCCCTTTCCTTATGGTCCACCCCTGTTGAAACGGCTAGTTTCCTTGGACTCCCTTTAGAGGATATTGATGACAATTTGTGATCGGTCGCGGCTATTAGGTGGGGCGAGCATTACTACAACAACAACAACAACCAATATCACTCCTTTCGCCAGTAGCGAAGACATTAGAAACCGTTTTGCTCCCTCATTTCACGGCAAATCTTCACATAGCCACGCGCCAACATGGCTTCCGAAAAATACACAGCACCACCACCGCGCTCAATGCAATAAACACCCAGAATAATTACGGACTAAATAAGGAAATTCCCATCATAGGACGGTCCTCGTGGCACTTGACCTGTCAAAAGCTTTTGACACAGTCAACCACGGAACGCTATTCCAAGACATAGAAGGCTTACACCTTCCCCCTTGTCTAAAAAGATGGGCCGCAACTTGTCTGAATGGTCGGCAGACGTCGGATCAATTTAGGAACGAAATCTCAAAACCTAGGAAAATTAAAGGGGGTACCACAGGGTGATGTCCTATCCCCGCTTCCGTTTAATTTCTACATATCAAAGCTCTCTTATCCACCAGAAGGAGTTACAGTAATTTCCTATGACGACGACAGCACGATTATAGATTAATAGATGAATTTGTTTCTACAATAAACAGCTATCTTCCCGGTCTTTCTAGTTTCTTCACCTCGCGCAACCTGTCATCATCACCTACAAAATCCACGTCCACACTGTTCACGACCTGGAAGGAACAAATGACGCAAATATTGGCCGTTTACAGCGATTACTAAGCTACCGACTATCAGTTACCCAAACATCTTAGGGATAACGTTCGATAATACTTTATCCTTCAAAGCACATGCCACCAAAATCGTATCGTTAAGTCGCTTATCGGCAGCACTTGGGGAAAGGATAAAGAAACGTTGCTAACCACGTACAAAGCAATTGGCCGGCCGGAAATAGTGCTTCACGTGCAAAATCATCCACCGTGGTGCGAAAAGTTTCGGAAGAAACAGCTGGTAATGGTCTATGTTGGTACCGTCGTACTTTCGGTGATCAAGCCACAAAATGTCGGGCGCCTTGTTGTTTTAGTTAGACCGTCACGTACGGAAAACCAATTAGCCCAACGTTCAAAGCGGCTACAACGGAGGCTAGCCAGCTTTCTAGCCGTCTCTTGTCTGTATTATTTAATATTATTCCGTATAATATGTTAGGTTAGGTTGAGGTGGCTGCCCGAGGGAGTTAATATCGGTTATATGATATGAGTAAAACAAACATAATTTTCACTACGCCGAAGTGCGTGCTCTTTATTGATATTCTTTAGAATGCTTGCTTACACGAATCTTAGTTATATTTATACTACTGAGATACGTCGGTTCTTATCGCAGGGAATTATCCCCTTGTTAATTGTTTAATGTTTACCTACGACTGTAGATAGCTATTTGGGTTCACTATTGTTTGTTGTATAGATAAAGTTCTTAAAACTGTTTAAGTGTTTAGTGTAGTGTTATCTTATGGCTATTATTACTTATGAGACAAACAACTGATATGCTATTGCTTATAGATATTTTAAAACAAAGAGTATTTTATTGCTTACAGAAATCTTTGTTTACAAACAATAATTATGTGTGTGTAGTATGTATGTATGTATGTATAATTGCTTACAGATATTTTTGTTTACAAACAATAATTTAGTGTGTGTAGTATGTATGTATGCATGTATAATTGCTTACAGATAGTTTTGTTTGTGAAGGAGGATATGACACTGAACAACACAAAAATCGCCAGGAGCAGGGTTGGCACTCAGATTCAGCAGGGAAAGCCTCAATTTGGGCACCAGGGAAATTTCTCCCACAGGAAAATATGACGCCAACGGTAGCAGGATTTACGTGGGCAAATTCAACGGTATATACGTCTTCAGTTGCTATGCCCCTCCGAGCATGACCATCGCCGAGTTCGAAGACATGATATACGGGATCACCATTGAAGCACGAGGTAAACACCCGCTTTTAGTGTGTGGAGACTTCAATGCATGGTCATCTGTGTGGGGAAGTAGACGAACCAACGAAAGAGGGAGAGTTCTTCTCGAAAGCCTTACTTCTTTGGGGCTAGAACTCCTAAATGAACCAGGGATATATACCTTCGATACAGGTACCAGACGATCCATTATAGATCTCACCTTCGCTAGCAGCGAAATAGCAAGACGAGCAAAATGGTCCATAAGCAACGTCTACACACACGGCGACCATAAAGCTATTAGCGTAGAGCTGCTCGAAACTCCACGAACGGTAGCAGCAAGACATCGACAAAGTAGGAAATGGAAACAGCACCTTTTCGACCCACAAATATTTGACATTATCTGGAAGGACCCCATAGTACGAGAATCGCATGCGGAAGACCAGTCGGTTCAAATCACTAAGTTGCTATGTATGGCATGTGATGCTGGCATGCCCAGAAGTCGAGGAAAAGCACAGCGCACTCCGGTATATTGGTGGAATGATGAAATTGCAGAAGAGCGTAGAAAATGTCACAAAGCACGAAGAATAGCGCAGAGGGCACGCTCATCACCACGATATGGGGAGTTACACAGCACCTATGTCGCGCAAAGAAAGGCACTTAAAAATGCCGTAAAAAAGAGCAAGAAGTTATGCTTTAGGGTACTGCTGGATAATGTCGACCTAGATCCTTGGGGATCGGCCTACAGAACTGTGATGGGCAAAGTTAAAGGACCGATATCACAGTAACATACGTGCCCGATACTGATGAATATTATTGTTGAAAAACTTTTCCCGGCGCAAGATCGCTGGACTTATCCAAGCGAGGATCTAGAAAGTACGGAAATTCCGCAAATTACAGAGCAAGAGGTGCTGGTCGCTGCAAAAATAGTTGCTGATAACAAATCCCCAGGACCCGACGAAGTACCAAACATAGCCATTAAAGCCGCGATCACAACTAGGGCTACATTATTTACTGATAATCTAATGCCTGTATGCAACAAGGCGTGTTCCCTCGCCGTAGAAAGACTTGTCCTATTGCCGAATCGTGGTAAACAGCCGGACCAACCATCCTCGTATAAGCCACTTTGTATGCTGGACTCCCTACGGAAGATTTTCGAGCGTATAATTAGTGAGCGCCTACAGCTGAATCTAGAAAGACCAGGTGGCTTATCGAATAGTCAATATGGATTTCGCAAATCAAGATCCACCGTAGATGCAATACAAACAGTCGTCAATATAACTAGAGAAGCTATCTATGGAGGCCAAAATAAAAGGAAGTTCTGTGCACTGATTATGTTGGACATCAAGAATGCTTTTAACACTGCGAACTGGATGCAGATAGGTAGCTATCTTAAAGACAGAGTACTTCTTTTTGACACGGATCAAGGCGCAAAAGAATACAAAATAACAGGAGGTGTCCCACAGGGATCTGTTCTCGGTCCAACGCTTTGGAATGTAATGTATGACGGGGTGCTAAAGATTGATATACCAGAAAACACGCAAATTGTGGGATATGCTGATGATATTGCAGTGGTAGTAGTGGCCAAGAAACTTGACCTGCTTCAAGCATTATGTAATGACGCCGTAGCAAGAATAAAGGAATGGCTGACCAATACGGGACTGGAGTTGGCTAGCCAAAAGACGGAAGTGGTATTAGTAAGCTCCAAACGGTCGGCGAACGAGTTAGTCTTAACTGTCGGGGATCATCAAATCACCTCAAAGGATTCCTTAAAATACTTAGGAGTGCACATTGACTCTAATATAACTTTCAAAGAGCACTTAAGAGCGGTGGGGGAGAAAATTACCAAAGTTAATGGATCACTTATGCGAATAATGCCTAACATTGGTGGTCCGAGCGAAGCTACACGTCAGCTATTGTCCACAATAACCAGCTCAATAATACTATACGCAGCACCAGTGTGGTATGGATTTAAACAGACCCATCAAAAATATATATTAGCAGCGTACCGACTTGCTTCTTTAAGAATAGCAAGTGCTTATCGGACGGTGTCCGACGATGCGATCCTGTTTCTAACTCGGAAAATCCCAGTGGACTTACTGGCAAGCGAAATGGCCGATCTGTATAACACTAATATCGAGCGACCATCTGAAGAAGACAAGAAAAGAGCAAGGACACAAACAATAGCTAAGTGGAAAGAACGCTGGGAGGCCTCGAGTAAAGGGCGTTGGACTTTCACACTAGTTTGGAACGTAGCTCAATGGATGAGCGGAAGCACGGCGAACTGAACTACCATCTCACGCAGATAATGAGTGGACATGGCGGTTTGAAAGATTATTTATGGAAGCGTAGGATAGAGGAAGATCCTCATTACCCAATGTGTACCACGGAGTTAGAAAACGCAGAACACGTCATGTTCCACTGCCCCCGTTTCCACGAAGAAAGACTCACCTTGCATGGAGTCTTTGGGGAGGAACCTACAACGAGAAATTTAGTATCACATATGTGCAACAGGAAAGAGTGCTGGACTGCAGTGAGCAAAATGGCATTTGTAGTAATAACACGCCTGATGGATGCTGAGAGGGACCGCAGAGAAATGCGCATGCGAAGCAGTGGCGATTAAATGGACACTCAGAGCAAATAGCGGGAACCTGGATGCAGGGACAACAGTAGGCTCTTAAAAAATGAGAAATATGGAACGCCACTCTGAAGTAATGCGAAAGTGGTGCCGGGGTGGGCGACGGTTCCAGAACGGGGCTGTGTTTTAGTCTACGGACACACGGTTGCTGCGACGGCAAATATGGTGCAAAAAAAAAAGATAGTTTTGTTTACAAACAATAATTATGTGTGTGTCGTATGTATGTATAACTGCTTACAGATATTTTTGTTCACAAAAAATAATTATGTGTGTGTAGTATGTATGTATGTATGTATGTTTGTACTAACGGCGTTAACTAGGGCGCACTTAGGCCAGTGATATTAGGTCCGTTGTGATACCACGAAAATACACCATTACCTTTCCTCTTCGAACCATTTTGAGGACCTAATAAAAGCTATCAGGTCCTTGACGTCATGCTCCACAACCTGGCACAGATTATCTAGAAATGGAGCACCCAGAATGCGCTGCCGTGCTCCACTTAGTGCCGGGCAGTTGCAGGTGAGGTGAACCACCGTTTCCTCCCCATCCTCTTTACAACTACTGCAGCAATGACGATAAGACCTTTCTGCATGCCTCCCTATAAGGCAATGACCAGTTATTGCGCCAACAAGTGTGGAAAATATATCCCTACTTAGGTTGTACACGTAATGTTCGATGTTCGACACCCCGGTGTTTGTAACCATCTTTCGTCGGCTTGACGGTAAATGTGTTCAACAACATGTGTTTTTATAGCTTGCATGTGGACATCGGTATACCTAAGCGTTCTTGACCGGGAAGAATCTGCGTGGTTGTACCCAGCCTAGCGTGTGCATCTGCAATGAAGTTTTCCTCAATGTCCCTATGTCCAGGGACCCATGTGAGGTGTACACGGTTCTGTTGGGCCATATCTCAAAGAGATCGGCGACAGTATATTGCTAGTTCAGAATTGAACGAGTAGGAGCCAAGAGATTTTATGGCAGCATGGCTGTCGTTGAAAGTAAAGATGTCTTTGCCGACATTGTGTGTCCCTATCCTAACTGCGGTTTCCATGATGGATGAAACTTCTGCCTGGAATACGCTGCAGTCTGAAGGAGAGCTGGAGGTCAAGGTCCCTTGAGTATATACTCCACCTCCAACTCTACCGTTAGCTTAGAGCCGTCCGTATATATGGAAATGCTGCTGTCAATAGCATGGCACTTATCCGACTCCGTCCAGTCATCCCTACTGGGAATGTTTATCTTAAAGTTGGTTTCCGCAGCTGTTGTGGTCGCACAACGATCTGTGCTAGGAGGAAGAAAACTGTATTTGTTTAGTATAGAGTAGTATAGTGTCCTGTGGTCTTATTGTTCCAACACGGCAACTCCCTTAAGCGCAGGCCTGACGTTGCCGCTGGTCGATAACCAGCTAGATCCAATGGAAGGATGTCAAGAATAACCTGAAGAGCTTCGCTAGGCGTTGTTCTTAGAGCACCAATTATGCTGATCATGCTGGATCTGTGGACTTTACCCAACAAGTTTAGGTTTGACGCCTTGCTCAAGGCTGGCCACCATACGACTATCCCATACAGCAGTATGGGTCGGATAATTGCGGTATAAATCCATCTGCATGTGTTGGGGGTGAGTCCCCATTTTTTGTCAATGGCTCTTTTACACGTATTTAATACAATGTACGCTTTCTTTTGTCGCTGAATGACGTTTTCCTTCCAGTTCAGCTTTTTGTTTAGAACTACGGCTAGAAATTCGGCCTCATCTGCCAGGATTAGGCGCACCTCATTTAGTTCTGGTAGGTTTAGCGATGGTATTTTGTATCGTTTGGTATATACGACAAGCTCTACTTTATCGGATTGACGCTGAATCCCATAGGGAAACCTCTCGCAATGCTACCTGCATCAAGTCGCATAAAGTTTGAGGGATCTTGCCTCTGCAAACGCAATCGCTAGGTCATCAGCAGGAGAAACGACACCACCCTGGGCTGTGCCTCTTGCGACAAAGCGTGTTATATGAACCTTCTCTAGTGAAGAAAGCACTTTCCTTCCCTTGAGCAGTTGATCAATCAGTCCCACTATTCTCTATTTACATCCAGACTCGTTAAAGCATTTTTAACGGCGTCTGGACTTATATTGTTGAATACTCCTTCAATGTCTAGGAAGGCCACAATACAATAATCCTTTTCTAACAAGGATGTTTCGATAGTAGAGACTAGGCTGTGTAGCGCAGTCTCCGCAGATTTTCCTTTGGTGTACGCGTGTTGATAGCTAGAAATGAGGTTCCTATCAATATTGGTAGTGAGGAAATTGCTAATTATCCTCGCGAGGGTCTTGAGTATGTACGAAGGATGAAAGACTGATAGGGGCAGATCTTGGTCACCGTTCACCCTAGGAATAGGCCGCCACAGTCATGGAGATCCATACGAACCTGCATCTTACTGGGTGGCATAGTGCACTCGCATCGCGGCAAGATGTCTGTCCTGTAAAATAAGATTTCATATTTAAATGTTTAATAGATACTGACGCCTAAATCTCGGTGCTACCCAGACGTAGTAACGAACCTTCTCCGATGATGAAGTTAATCGCCGCAAATAACACCCAAATCAATACTTATCGCAACTATTACGGTTTAAAACTCAGCTTGTTGGCAACCTAAGAAAGTGATGATTTGATATACAAATGAACAGCTGATCAGTTGTGGCGATAATTTAAGCATTTGTAAAAGTGTTTTTTTTTTATTAATAGCAAAATGATATTAGATTAGATTTATTTTATAACGACGAAAATGTTGGTGGGAAAATTGTCGCGAATACGGAAAAAATTCGCGTGATCACTCCAATCCCTTGGAACTACCAATCACTAAGTAAGAAAACGTTTAAGTGACAAATGATGAGCTTCTAATGAAGTGATTTTTCAGGTTTATAAGTTACTTTCGGTTAAGTAAGGAAGCATTTTGCTTCTTACTAAACAAAATGAAGGACAATTTCCGCAAACGCGTTTTAATATTAACGCGCTACACTCTGATTCATTGCTGACGGCAGCTTTCAAAAATGCTGTGGAAATGATTTTAGTGTTGGATTGGACAACATCTACAGTTATTAAAGAGGTTGCTTCCCAAGGCAGCCGGTTCTATATACCGGAGCGACTCGGAATTTTTCCCGACCAAGGGCTATCATTTCAGTAACCCCATTACAGAGGTTTTATATATTATTGAGAGCATATTAGTGCGAAGTAGATAAACACCAAAATAACTGCAGAGGAGCAAAGCGTTTCGAAGGAGTAGTGGGTAGTATCGATGATACGTTCGCATAACTTCACCTATTTTGGCTGCATCCGAACTGCGGCTTGCCTCGTCCAACATCGGGATGTCGCTCCATAAGGTCAAAAAGCGTTTCAATTTAATCATTCGTTGAAACCTTATGTACAAAATGGCTGATAATAAAGTGTATTTATGTTAATTTTTAAAAAAGGTTTAATTACTCGCTTTCCATTTTTAGTTTTTAATTTTTTCCGGTATCGTTTTACAAGACGGTCCACCATCTAATTTTTATCAAAAAATATTAGAGGTGAAATCAAAAGACGCGTTTCAACTTCCGTTTACAGAATCCGAAAGAGGACATTAAAATTTGTATTTCTGTCGATATGAGATATTTACAAAAATCCATAAAATAGCCCCGAAACGGTCCGAAATATGTGGCCCGACCCACAGTTTTTTTTTGCACAGAACACCTTCCTGCGTAGGCGGCATTTGGCCGCGATTTATAAAAATAACCCTGGGTGGGTCCAACACCTTTCTGTATTAGTGTGCGTGTGCAACAAATCTGGCAAAATACAAGAAACGCATTGCTTATATCTTTTCACAGAAATAAAATATTTAATTTTCGCTTTCGGATTCTAAAAACGGGGGTGCGTATTTTGATACCACATTTGATATTTTTTGATAAAAATGAGGTGGTGCATCGTCTCGTAAAACGTAACCTTTTTTTTCCAAACAACTGCAAAATTTTCTGAGACAACTATTAGTAATCAATTGTCAGATTTTAATGTCTTTGGCAACTACACCAACCCAAGGTTGTAAACGGTAGTGGCACAAAAAGATGCTAGACTAGGCAACTTCAACCGACATTGTTTTTGGCAGGTTTAGGTGTTATCTGTAATACCAATAATAATAATTGCAAAATTTCAACTGAGAGTTGAGTTGTAAACCGTAATAGGGGCATATGGCAGGAGGAGTATTATACTAGATTTAGGACTAGAACGAAAATTTGCATGTTTATTCATTGTAGCTGACGTATTTTACCCGATAATAGGTGCGGACTTCCTGCAAAACCTCGACATCCTTGTGGACATGAAAAATATAGTTCTAACGGAGCATAAGACGTCCAACGGCAAATTCAACGTCCAGCATTTCATCGAAACGATAGGAGCACCGGTGGTTCAGAAAGTACGACGACTATCACTGGAAAAGTTAATCATAGGAAAGCAGGAGTTTCAATACATACCTATTACATTAGGGTATCTGCCATCGTTCAAAAAGTCACTGGCTAGCCCATTGCGCATGGTGCATGCGCAATCTTAACTTCATTTGGACTAGTTCAAGTTTATGACGTTTGGGCTTAGAAACTTCGCCCAGACATTCCCAAGGATCATGGACGATAGAGTCGCAAGGTTATCGTTTGTCTTTCCCTAACCTCGACGACGTACTCGTGGCCTCGCTGACACTTGAGGACCACGTCAAGCATTTGCAGCAGCTGGAGAGGGGTCTGGTTATTTGGAGAAATGCCAGGTTGGTTTGCAAGAGGTGCAATTTCTGCGACATACGGCCTCACAGAAAGGCATATCACCCATGCCCCGAAAAGTGCAGGGGATACTCTAGTTGAATAAAATGACGGAGGTGCACGAACTGAGGCGATTTCTAGGCGCAGTGAATTTTTATCGTCGAATGAGCCCTTGCAAAAAGAATGATAAGACAAAGTTGACGTGGACACCAATTCCCGCTAAAACGTTCGAAAAACTTAAGTCAAAGCTCACATTAACTGCGTTCTCAGAAAGGGGAGCCACCATAGCGTCGTTAGTGGCACGCATCCGACATTGTAACGGATGCTGCGTTATAACAGTTGACGGAAGGTTAGTGGCGGTCGTTGGGCTTCTTTTTTTCAATAGTTCACCAACACGGAGGCACTGTATAGCATACAAGCGTGAGCTGCTGACAATACGCAGAGCAATTCGGCACTTTAGATATTTCTTGGAGGTGGCCCAATTTATTATCTTCACAGACCACAGGCCGTTGATACAAGCATTCAAGCAGAGTTGGGGAAAAGCTATCCCCACGGCAAAAACGACAATTAAATTTTGCGAGCCAGTTTTCTACCCATATACGGCACATCATGAAGCTAACAACCTCGTGGCTACCAAGGATTGCAACATTCGCAGCTCCTTCGCCATTCGATTTGAAGCTAAAGTAGGACGAGCAACAAGGGGGCGAGGAGTTAATATCGTTACTCAACGATGGTAACACGTCTTTGCATTTAATTAAATACAAGCATGAAGGCACCGGATTAGATATTATTTGCGACGACTCAACGAGGAAGATAAGGCCATATGATCCACAATCCCTTCGCTGAGTGGTTTTCGTTGCTACGCAATGTCTCGCATCCTGGAGCGAGAGCAACGACCAAACTGATAACGTAAAGTTTCGTATGGGAAGGAATGTTGTGCTGCATGCCATCGATGCAAAATCGGGCGGTATACTAAGAGTGCATTTGAAAACTTTGACGTGCCTGATAAACGTTTTGAGCATGTTAAGTGGACATTGTCGGGCCGTTCCCAATATCAAACACTGCTATCTAACATGCGTAGATAGATTTTCGAGGTGGTTCGAAGTTTTCCCATTGGGTATGACAGCTGAGACGGTCGCAAAGGATTTATTCAACGGGTGGATCAGTAGGTATGGAGTCCCGAAGTTCATTACTACTGACCAAGGTAGGCAATTTGAAAGTAGTATATTTAACCATCTGGCGAAGCTATTGGGCGCCAAGCATATACTCACCCAAAGATATATAAAAAACATCACCAGCTACCAAACCATATGTATGCTATACAAAAGTATATTAATCCCGGTATCTAGACGTGTTGCGCAACACTATTGGAAGGATGCTGCTACGCGCATGCGTGGGCGTGTACGTGTGATGAAACGAACGCACATGCGTGGGTGTGTACGTGTGATGAAACGAAAGCTCATGCGTGGGTGTGTGCGTGTAGAAAAACGAAAGCAAAGTATGTATGTGCGTGTGGTGTGTTTGATTGAAATGTAGGGAATTCCGTTTAGATACGGGTATGTGAAGATTTAACCGAAACTCAGAAGTTCATTAGAAAAGTTGTCTCAACTGTGCGTGGTCGTGCTGCGGAATAGTCGCGTGTGAAAGTTGGCAAAACAAAAAAAATATATATATTTTTTATACGGTAATACAATTCAAAGAAACCGCAAACCGAGGGAAGAAAAAAAACCCCGGTAAGTGTGATACAGTTCTAAAAATTCTTTTCTATTTAAAAATTGTTAAATTAATTTTTGTTGGTTCGTTCTTTAAAATTAAATAAGACCCTTTTTTGCATGAACTTAAGACACATAAATTTCAATCAAGTTTAAAAATAAATTGAAAATTTCCTTTTTTGTCTTCATTTTATATAGTTCGATAACAAATTAAAATTGCACTAAAATTAGACGCACTTTGATATAACCTTTTTTCATCTTTAAATAATTTTTTTTTAATAAATTGGATTTTTGTGAATAAAATAAAGCATGTGTGTAAGCCAAAGGTGTTATAAATTAAAAGCGGTTTTAAATGGTGAAGAAAAGTGAATAAAAATTGTGATCAAGTGAAAATGGTGTGAAACGTAATTTCAAATAAAATAATTTTTGATTAAAAATTACAACTGATTTAAACTAAAATGTAAAAACAAATAAAACCTACGTAAGATAAAAATAAAATTAAATAACAAATAAAATAGAAGTATTTAAAATAAAAATAGAATTAAGTTAAATAAAGAAAAGAAAAAAAATAAATAAAAAAATTAAAAATAGCATTAAAAATAAGAAAAGAAAAAAATTAAAATTAAACCAAAAATAAAATTTATTTGAAATAAAATGTAAATTAAACTAAAAATAATATTAATACAAAAACAAAAATAAAATTTACATGAAATTAGTTAAATTTAATATCGCGAGTTAATATCGAGCTCAAGGCCTAACAATAATTATTTTATCATTATTATTGTTATAATATATTTTTTCTTAATTGAAAAAATTTTAAATTAGAATAGAAGAACAGATGTCGCAGTGCTGTGAATATCAATTGGCAAGAACCAGAATTGAAGTAGGAATAATGAAGACAAACAACAAACCGCTGTGATGGCTGCATGGTTATAGCAGCGGCGCCTAAACGTTGCCGATGAAGGAATTTAGCAGTTCCCGAAATGGATCTATACAACGAGCTTTGGCAGTTGTCTAAATTTTTTCTTTCTTCTATTCTAATTTAAAATTTTTTCAATTAAGAAAAAATATATTATAACAATAATAATGATAAAATAATTATTGTTAGGCCTTGAGCTCGATATTAACTCGCGATATTACAAATCAGTAGGCCGATATAACAACAAAAATTGTTAATACATCCCAGAGCACGGGGAAAAAGTGTCAATAAAATATGACACTATGGCATCATCGCCATAAACAAAGTCCAATTTTCACAACTATTCTGTAACAGATGTCGCAGTGCTGTGAATATCAATTGGCAAGAACCAGAATTGAAGTAGGAATAATGAAGACAAACAACAAACCGCTGTGATGGGTGCATGGTTATAGCAGCGGCGCCTAAACGTTGCCGATGAAGGAATTTAGCAGTTCCCGAAATGGATCTATACAACGAGCTTTGGCAGTTGTCTAAATTTTTTCTTTCTTCTATTCTAATTTAAAATTTTTTCAATTAAGAAAAAATATATTATAACAATAATAATGATAAAATAATTATTGTTAGGCCTTGAGCTCGATATTAACTCGCGATATTACAAATCAGTAGGCCGATATAACAACAAAAATTGTTAATACATCCCAGAGCACGGGGAAAAAGTGTCAATAAAATATGACACTATGGCATCATCGCCATAAACAAAGTCCAATTTTCACAACTATTCTGTAACAGATGTCGCAGTGCTGTGAATATCAATTGGCAAGAACCAGAATTGAAGTAGGAATAATGAAGACAAACAACAAACCGCTGTGATGGCTGCATGGTTATAGCAGCGGCGCCTAAACGTTGCCGATGAAGGAATTTAGCAGTTCCCGAAATGGATCTATACAACGAGCTTTGACAGTTGTCTAAATTTTTTCTTTCTTCTATTCTAATTTAAAATTTTTTCAATTAAGAAAAAATATATTATAACAATAATAATGATAAAATAATTATTGTTAGGCCTTGAGCTCGATATTAACTCGCGATATTACAAATCAGTAGGCCGATATAACAACAAAAATTGTTAATACATCCCAGAGCACGGGGAAAAAGTGTCAATAAAATATGACACTATGGCATCATCGCCATAAACAAAGTCCAATTTTCACAACTGTTCTGTAACAGATGTCGCAGTGCTGTGAATATCAATTGGCAAGAACCAGAATTGAAGTAGGAATAATGAAGACAAACAACAAACCGCTGTGATGGCTGCATGGTTATAGCAGCGGCGCCTAAGCGTTGCCGATGAAGGAATTTAGCAGTTCCCGAAATGGATCTATACAACGAGCTTTGGCAGTTGTCTAAAATTTTTTCTTTCTTCTATTCTAATTTAAAATTTTTTCAATTAAGAAAAAATATATTATAACAATAATAATGATAAAATAATTATTGTTAGGCCTTGAGCTCGATATTAACTCGCGATATTACAAATCAGTAGGCCGATATAACAACAAAAATTGTTAATACATCCCAGAGCACGGGGAAAAAGTGTCAATAAAATATGACACTATGGCATCATCGCCATAAACAAAGTCCAATTTTCACAACTATTCTGTAACAGATGTCGCAGTGCTGTGAATATCAATTGGCAAGAACCAGAATTGAAGTAGGAATAATGAAGACAAACAACAAACCGCTGTGATGGCTGCATGGTTATAGCAGCGGCGCCTAAACGTTGCCGATGAAGGAATTTAGCAGTTCCCGAAATGGATCTATACAACGAGCTTTGGCAGTTGTCTAAATCTTTTCTTTCTTCTATTCTAATTTAAAATTTTTTCAATTAAGAAAAAATATATTATAACAATAATAATGATAAAATAATTATTGTTAGGCCTTGAGCTCGATATTAACTCGCGATATTACAAATCAGTAGGCCGATATAACAACAAAAATTGTTAATACATCCCAGAGCACGGGGAAAAAGTGTCAATAAAATATGACACTATGGCATCATCGCCATAAACAAAGTCCAATTTTCACAACTATTCTGTAACAGATGTCGCAGTGCTGTGAATATCAATTGGCAAGAACCAGAATTGAAGTAGGAATAATGAAGACAAACAACAAACCGCTGTGATGGCTGCATGGTTATAGCAGCGGCGCCTAAACGTTGCCGATGAAGGAATTTAGCAGTTCCCAAAATGGATCTATACAACGAGCTTTGGCAGTTGTCTAAAATTTTTTCTTTCTTCTATTCTAATTTAAAATTTTTTCAATTAAGAAAAAATATATTATAACAATAATAATGATAAAATAATTATTGTTAGGCCTTGAGCTCGATATTAACTCGCGATATTACAAATCAGTAGGCCGATATAACAACAAAAATTGTTAGTTAAATTTAGTTAAATTAAAGTTATTTAAAATTAACGCAAAAGCAAATTAAAATAAATCTACCTAAAATAAAATAAAAATTTAAATAAATTAAATGTGTTGAAAATAAAATCAAAAGTATGTTAAATTAAATTTGTTCGAAATAAAAGCAATATTAACCTAAAGTTAATTTATGTGAGATAAAATTCCAAAATTAAATTAAAATAAATTTACTTAAAATAAAAGCAAAATTAAATCGAATAAAAAGTATCTAAATTAAAAATGAAAATTAAATTGAAATAAAGTTTCTTAAAATAAAATCCAAAATTAATTAAATTAAATTTATTTAAAGTAAAATCAAAATTAAATTAAATTAAAATAAAATCAATATTAATTTAAAGTAAACTTGCTAAAAGTAAAATCAAAAGTAAATTACATAACACCGATTGGAAATAAATTTAAAATTGAAATAAATAAAAGCTCTTTTTGAAATGACAATTTAAACTAAATTAATTTAAAATAAAACTAAAAATTAAGCCTATAGAAACTTCTTCTAAAATACATGAAATAAAATTAAGTTAAAATTAAAGTGAACAAGAGGTTTAGCCAATATGAAATAAAGTTAATTTTTTTTTGCATTTGATATACATATCTACATACAGACATATAGACATATAAGCCAAAGTTCCGTATCGAAGATACTCAACCGAACTTGGGAAAGTATGGCTAAATTTTGATTTTTGTCATTTGGTTTTTTTCTTTTGCAGAATTCTGGGGCGGGACGAAGGAAACGGGCCAGAATACTTACCCGCATACATATTTACCAAGAGCGAGCGGCGGAATATAAAGTAAAGTTCGGAGAAGGGAGAGAGAGAGAGAGCGAAAGGGAGAGAATCGACCAAAGCGACCGACCGTGGCCGGTAGACAGCAGCAGCGACGACAGCGACGCCGCCAGCACCCACGCAACGTCAAGAAGTGACAACGGCAGCAGCAACACAGCGACGTCACCATCGCCGACGCCATCACCATCGAACGCCCAAGGAGGGCATTTGATCACACGTTTTTTTATTGGAATTTGCTAGGTCCGTAGTTTAATTAAGTTTATTTACAAGAACGGATAATACATTAATAAATCGAATTAAAATATTACAAATATATATTTTATTAAACTCAAATAGACTACGCGCGCCGGCAGATACAAGTGGACTGGTTTGCTCGCCAAAGGTGTTTGTTTATAATAACAATCACTCGTTACTGTTTATGGGTGTTGCCACAGTGCATATAATGTGTCAATACCCAACATTCCCTTCTGTTAGAGAAAACGTTGTGGTCGTCGACGCATTCTTTGAGATCTTCGAAGCGCTGGACGTTGTTCATCTTCTACCTGAGGTGAAGCGATATGTTGTTGCTGGGGCGAAGCAACATTGTGCAAAGGCTCAATATCTTCACTAACTTCTGGATCTTGTGCTTCAGTGAATCGTTTTCGAAGTTGATTTACGTGCGAACAAATCAAATCCTTACGTCTTGATGTTTGCAGTAGGACATTGTAAACTACCTTGCCAACTATTCTATTATTTCGCCTGGTGACCAGTATTGCTTGTTACTGCGATATGTCTTTACAAATACTTTGTCGCCTTTTTCGAATATTCGTGATAACGCGCCATGTTTTCTGTTGTGCGCGCTTTCCATGAGGGTGTTTTTATTTCGTGATAATCGTTTATGATTTTTGAGGAGATCGAGGGGTGTCGATAACTTTCTTCCAATAAAATGTTCTGCGTGCGACTTCCCGTCAGGTGTATTTCCATTTGGTGTAGCGCGATATTGCGATAAAAATGTAAATAGGTTAAAGCGATCATCTGTGTTGTATTCATCGTACGCTTTGTTCAAATGTGTCTTTATAGTGTCCACGAAGCGTTCCGCTTGTCCGTTCGATTGCGGATGATATGCTGGACTGAAGATTTCACAATATTGTTTGAAAATAGCGCTGGTGAACTGTGTACCATTATCAGAAACTAATGTTTTTGGTTGTCCATATCGACTTACAAATTCGTGCAAGTGCTTGAGAATTTCTTTTGATGAAATTGTTGTTGATTGTGCCACTTCCGGCCATTTAGAGTATGCGTCGACTATGATGAAGTAATACTTTCCACGTACTGGTCCTGCAATGTCGACATGTACTCGCTCTAATGGTGCTTCGGCTATTGGCCATGATTTTGATACGCCAGCGCAGTTTTGACAATTCCTGACACAACTTTCGATATGTTCATCAATTTTTGGTCAGTAAACGTACGAACGTGGGATTTCATACGTCTATTTCCTTGGTGTCCTTTATGAAGTTGTTTCAGGATACGTTGTTCAAATTTAAACGGGATTAGGAGTCTGTCTAGGTATATGACGCAATCGTTTATGCTGCTTAATGATTCTTTACGATTTATTTGTAGCTCAACTGGCATGTCTTTTACTAAAGTAGGCCAGCCTTGTTGTACGTATTCGTTGACTTTTTTTAACGTTTTATCGGATTTTGTTTCAGCTCGAATCATGCTAGAAGTTACTGGAAGTGTTTTGATGTTTTCTTGTAATACCGTTGAAATTTCTTTTCGACCGATATTTGCGGCACTACAAATTCTTCGTCGTCCTCCTTTTGTTTGCTTATGAGGCGTGAGAGTACGTCCACATTTCCAAATTCTGTTGTTTTTACAAACTCATCAAAATCAATGCCCATCGTTGTAAACGATTTGCTGTATGCGTTGGAATTCCCTTTTTTGAACCGAAAATTGTAAGTAGCTGTTTGTGATCTGTTAAAAGCGTGAATTTGCGACCATAGATCATTCTATGAAATTTTGTACAAGCGTAGACTAACACTAAGGCTTCTTTTTCGATCTGGCTATATTTTTGTTTGGTTGGCGTGAGCGTACGTGAGATGTGATACACTACTTTGTTTGCTCCGTTTGCCATTTTATGCAAAATTTGCGCACCTGTTCCCATTGTAGATGCATCAGCTGCTACAACTATTGGCAATGAAGGATCGTAATGAGTAAGCAATAAATTTGACTGTAGAATTGTTTTGAGCTCGACAAAAGCTTTTTGACAATTGCTGTTCCAATTCCATTTAGCGTCATTTTTGAGTAGCTCATCCAATGGATGGCGTAGTTGACTCATACGAGGGATGTATATCCCGTAATAGTTTACTGCTCCTAAAAATGATCGTAGCTCCGAAACATTTTTAGGTTGTGGCATGTTCCGAATAGCTTCAATTTTTGCTGGATCAGGATGAATTCCATTACTGTCTATGACATGACCAAGGTATTTGATGCTTGTTTGAAAAATTTCCCATTTTGACCAATTTATTCGAAGGTTATGCTCTTGGAAGCGTTGCATGACCCGTATAACTAAAGGGCAAATTAATGGTGACTTATAACCATAAAACCATAACCAGATAAAACAGTTGATCGAACGTACCTTATGGAAATCAATGTAATCGATTAATGGTGCCATACCATAACGCTAACTCGATTACATTGATTTCCATAAGGTAGGTGTGATCAGCTGTTTTATCTGTGTTTAGGCCACAGGCCTAAATATATCTCCCCCCCCCCCCCTCGTAACATAATTTTCTTTACTTTATTTTCCTTCGTTTACTTCCACCCACATATGCTTGTGATCACTAATACACACAAGCATCTGTGAGTGGTAGTACGTATGTATCTTAGATTTTTTACCACTGTGAGCCCGCGGTACAGCATCTTTGTTGCCGGGAAACCCAACGAAGGAGCTGTATCGTGGGTTCATCGGCTCATGTCGCAAAGAGGCTCGCCCTCTTTGTATCAGCAGCCAGCGAAGGAGCACCGATTCGACCGTCCACGTAAGTGCCGATTTTCCAAATATATTTAATACTTTAATTTTCACAACACTTGTTAAAGTCCTTTCTTAACACTTGTTGTTTCCTTTATAGAGATTAAATAAAAAACCATTTTTAATTCCTTTTTATTAACACTAAACCTTTTTTGGTGTTTTTATTTTCTTCCTTTTTTTCGCCTTAATCAATCTATAACAAATACGTGGGTGCGCGCCGTTGCCACCACGCATTTGTTCATGGTCCTTACCACGCCGGTAAAGAGAACCAGTCACATAACTACAGTCCACTCAACTCTCTAGGCATTAAATCAAGGAAGCATTCCAAACTCGTGATAATACACAGGAAAACCACTAATTTCAACATCAAATATCAGCAATTGTACATGGTGATACAACTTTCTTGGTGATACCAGCGAGTTTATATTGAAAACAACAACAACAGCCAATATCAACAACACAAATAAAATTCAATCCGGATCACGACAAACCAATAAAGGTACGTGGTTGAAAATATTCCGTGCTAGGTAGGGTTTTCTTTTAGTTTCACTTTTAATAAAATTTCAAAATAAAATTATAAATTATAAAGAGATTCTTTATATTAAACAGTGCAAGTGATTTTTTGTGAAGTGGAAAATTCATATTTCGTTGAAAAAAAGGCGCTTAACGCAGTTATTTAAAGTTTGTGCTTCACGCCTTGTGACTATCTGGAACAATCCCCACCCGCGGTAAGATTGTCCGGACACAGCTCAAGGTAGCACAACACTGCTCTAAAGGTTAACATAACCTCAAACACCGTCTTGCGCCAATTTTCAACTTTCACTTTTGCAGAATTTTCATTTTCAAAGAATTTTTCACATTATTAAATTTTGATTTGTTAAGCGTATTGAAGCAAAATCTGTAATTTTCGTTAACGAGCACAAGTCAATTTAACTAAAAATTGTTTCCACAAAAAAAAAAAAAAAACACTTGCGCCTATTTACACCGGCAGTACGACTGCAATTTATTTTGTTGTTTCAGTGAAAAGTGCACTTATTTTTAAACTGCACATATTGTTGTTGTTGTTTGGGTGGCCCATAGGCTTTTTTCTCATCAATTTTTTACAACAAAAAATTGAAGAATTTATTATTCCCACTTGCGGCAATACACATATCAGTTTAGACTGATCTATTTTTTGGTGAGATATAAAAGATCACTGTACAAGATAAAAGCTGAATACAGTCCTTTATTAGGCTATTTAAAGTCCATAACGAGTGATTCGTTTTTATTTTCACTAACACCACTTTTCACTAGCCATTACTTATTGGCTTACACAATTCGTTAGCACAGCTGCATTAGCACCTTCTTTTAACAATTACGTGGGTGCGCGCCGTTGCCACCACACAATTGGGCATTCCTTTAAACTACTAGCTTTCTCGCAAGCTTCGGGGCCACTTCACCGAGAAAACTTTCTCGAATACAGTCCTTCATTCCAGTTCACTTTCACTCAATACTCTCTGCAAAGCCAATTAATTAATTAATATTTCAAAAAATTTTCATATAATATATTGGATACCTATATACGCCAAGCAGAGGCAGTGGCTGAGTTCGAAAATAACTATAATGATATGTCACCTTCAGACCATACAAAACATACCCTTTTAGTTCAAAAGGATGAGTTGAAATCGCTATGGGAGAAGGCGAAGCAGACATATTAAGAACTCTTGAGCTCCTCAGAAGTCGAGGCAAAAGAGCAGTCGGCCATCAAAAAGAAGCACAAAATCACATACTTCAGCTTTCTCAAGTGCCAGACAGCGATGGCTGAACTTTCGGAAAAACTTGAGAAAGCTGAAAAGAAAGCTCAGGAGACAGGGAATATCGCGTGCGCCTGCCACCGTGTGATACGGACGTTTTCAAAGGAGATTACCTTTCTTGCCTTCATTTAGAGACATGTTCACTGCTATATATATACGTAACAAAAACCTCGAAGCAGTAGAAAAATTATATTGCTTAAACCAAAAGACTCAAGGTGAGGTCAAAGAGATAGTTGGCCGATATCCTTTAACGAAGGACGGTTTCGGAACAGCGTGGAAAAATCTGTGTGACAGATACGAAAATAAACGTATCTTAGTAAACGCCCAATTAAAATTTTTTTTTTAGTTTGAAAGCAGTTGAGAGTGAATGCGGTAGCTCTATAAAGAAACTGCAACGTGAAATAAATAATTGCATCTCGGCGCTCCAATGTCATCATATAGACATATCAAACTGGGATGCAATTATAACATATCTATGTTCCACAAAACTGCCAGAAACCACACTGGCACTCTGGGAACAAACAATTGAAAACAAAACGGAAATTTCAAAATGGGCTGATATGGATAGATTCTTATCAAATCGTTTCCAAACCCTAGAAACCGTGACTGATCTGAGAGGGGATACAGTTTCCAAAACCTCAAAGCCACAAGTATCTCGTTCGACAACAGATACATCCGCTAAAAAATTAGGGTAGTATGAGGTAAGTGCAACTGTAGCCAAACCAACGTCTAAGATGTGCAAAAGTCCTGCACATCGAATTTCAAAGTGTGAAAAGTTCTTACGTTTAACACCCAATAAACGGTTTGAACAAATTAAGAGCAGCCGTGGGTGTATAAACTGCTTTTCTGCTGGCCATTCGGTAACAAAGTGCACCAGTCAAATGAACTGTGCCACATGTCATTTAAGACATCATACGCTGCTACATATTTCGAATCAGACAAAACCAACAAATACTTCAAACACTATCGGAGCATCTACGTCACGAGAAGCTCAAATACGACGCAATGCTGAAAGAGAAAATGCTCCGATTAATAATGTGAACTCATGTTTCGCAAATACAAGTAAAGGAGTACTACTAGGCACAGCTCAGGTTAATATTCATTTTAATGCTGTTGACTATTCGGCGAGAGGGCGGCCACCGTGGTGTGATGGTAGCGTGCTCCGCCTATCACGCCGTATGCCCTGGGTTCAACTCCCGGGCAAAGCAACATCAAAATTTTAGAAATAAGATTTTTCAATTAGAAGAAAATTTTTCTAAGCGGGGTCGCCCCTCGGCAGTGTCTGGCAAGCGCTCCGATTGTATTTCTGCCATGAAAAGCTCTCAGTGAAAACTCATCTGCCTTGCAGATGCCGTTCGGAGTCGGCATAAAACATGTAGGTCCCGTCCGGCCAATTTGTAGGGAAAAATCAAAAGGAGCACGACGCAAATTGGAAGAGAAGCTCGGCCTTAGATCTCTTCGGAGGTTATCGCGCCTTACATTTTTTTTTTTTTTTTATTCGGCGAGAGCCCTAATAGACTCGGGATCTGAATGCTCATTCATAACCGAGAAACTCAAGCGCAGAATAAATCTGCCAACTAAACGCATGCATGCCCAAGTTTCGGGCAACATAAAACTGCGGTCACCGACAGACCCATTAATCGAGATCAATACGATCATGCTGGTTTTACCACAATTAACAGGAAATCTTCCAACTTGCCAAATAAACGCAATGACTAGGCGAGCATTCCCTGACTTAGTACTGGCTGACAAAAGATTCTTTGTCAATGAGCCAGTCGACTTAATTCTGGGCGGAGACATATACCCCCAAATTATGCTAGGCGGTATCAGGAAGGACGTGCTAAACACATTAATAGCACAGGAAACGGTGTTCGGCTGGATTTTGACAGGCCGGACAGATGCGGTTGATACAAATAAGACCCTAGTTTCATATTTCAATGAGGTCACTTTAGATAAACAATTGGCGGCTTTTTGGGAGATAGAGGAAATTCCAAAGAAAAGGAGCATCAATAACGATGACACTTACTGCGAGGAGCTATACAAATCCACAACAGTTCGGAACAACGATGGCAAATACGTAGTCTCCTTACCCTTTAGGAAAGAGTTTAACTTAGGCCCCTCATTAAGAAGTGCGTGTTCTCAATTCTTTCGCAACGAGACACGACTTGCGAGAAACCCAGTCCTTCAAACGGAATACAATAGAGTTGTATCAGAATATGAAACCTTAGGGCACATGAAACAAATTGGCAATATTTCGCCAGACTCAATTGACTGTTACATCCTACCTCACCATGCTGTTATAAAGGGGGGAAGTACAACGAAAAAAGTCAGAGTCATATTTAATGCATCTTGTCCTACCACTAATGGCAAAAGTCTAAATGATGCCTTATATCCAGGTCCGATTCTTCAATCCGACCTGACAATCCTTATACTACGTTGGCGGCTGTTCAACAGCGACATAGAAAAAATGTACCGCCAAATATGGGTTAATGAAAATCAAATCAAATTCCAGCGAATCGTATTTCGCAACTGCCCCAAGGATCCAATCAACCTTTATGAACTGAAAACAGTAACATTTGGAGTGAATTGCGCTCCCTACCTTGCGATTCGAACACTACACCAACTGGCTGATGACGTAGAGACCTCGCATCCCATAGCAGCAGATATCTTGCGAAATTGTATGTACGTTGATGGCGTACTCGCCGGTGGACACAGCATCGAAACTGCGATAAGGGCAAGGGATCAGATATCATCGGCATTGCATTCGGCAGGTTTCCCAGTGCGAAAATGGACGTCCAACTGCAAGAAAATTCTGCAGGGTATACTGAAGCAGCATTTATTAACAGAGGACTTCGTAGAGTTTGAAGATACTAGTATGGTTAAAGCTCTAGGCATTAAGTGGACCGCGCATTCCGACCTATTCTATTTTACTGCTAAACCTTTTGAAAACAGCGATGCCATCACAAAAACGGCTATACTTTCTGCGATTGCAAAGCTGTTCGACCCTCTTGGCTGGCTGGCACCAGTGGTAATTGTAGCCAAGATTATAATGCAAAATATTTGGTTGGAAGGCACGGGTTGGGACGAAGAAGTATCACAAACTACTCTAGATAGTTGGACCGCATTTATGCAAGAATACGGAAACGTCAACGATATCCGCATACCGCGATGGGTTCATTTTACTCCAAAGGAGAGCGTCGAAATACATGGATTCAGCGATACTTCGGAAAAAGCATATGCAGCCACTGTTTTCCTGAGGGTACAAACAAAGGATCAAGTCTTCACCAACCTGTTGATGGCCAAGACGAGAGTAGCCCCGGTCAAAACTATATCATTGCCACGACTGGAACTCTGCGGCGCAGTCCTACTTGCAGAAATCATAGAGTCGGCCATAGAAAATATGCAACTTTCCAATATTAAAGTAACCCTTTGGACAGATTCGACTATAGTACTGGCATGGATCCGAAAGCCACCATGTTCGTGGTCAACGTTTGTGGCACATCGAATAACGAAAATCATCGACAAAGTTGGAGACAAAGTATGGCAGCATGTAGACTCCGCGTCAAATCCTGCAGATTTGGCGATCAGAGGCCTCCTCGCTTCGGATCTAATCAACAATTCCCTATGGTGGCAGGGACCTTCTTGGTTACAAGAATACAACGGAAATTGGCCAACACAAGAAGAAGATTACAATACGAATATCGAAGAAAAGAGGGTGAAAGTTCATGCAACATCGGTCAAAATAACTTTGATATTCTGTATAGGTTTTCCGATCTACCAAGGGCTTTGCGGGTTATATCCTATATTCTTCGGTTTTTCCAGAATACGCACCCAACAACTAAAGCCTCCTTTAAAAGGGATTCTCTTTCGATAGCCCCCGACGAAATAGAAAAAAGAACACAATTGTTGATAACAATATGCCAAAGGCAACATTATCAAGAAGAGTACGCAAATTTGAAGTCAGGAAAGCTAATAAATTGTAAAAGTGAGATTTTAACCCTGGAACCATATATAGACGAAGAAGGCATCATTCGAACTGGGGCGGACTGGGGCATCCAAAGACATGTCTCATAACGAAAGTCATCCCATTACCCTTCCTTACACCTGCAGGTTATCCAGACTTATAGTTCAATCCTCTCATGAGACCACCCTGCATGGAGGGAACCAGCTGAACCAGCTATGTCATATCCGAACTCAGTACTGGATCCCACGCGTTAAAGTCATGATAAGGTCGGTTATCCACAACTGTAAGGTCTGCACTATTTACAAGAAGCGGGCGCAAACTCAACTTATGGGAATCCTTCCAAAGAAGCGCACAACCTTTACTAGGGCCTTCACCAGCACTGTGGTAGATTTCGCGGGACCCTTCGATATAAAATCCTACCGAGGGAGGGGATGCCGAATCTCAAAGGAATATGTTTGTCTGCTCGTCTGCTTTTCGACGTTAAGCAACAAACGACCTTAGTACCGGGTCCTTCCTAGCTGCCTTCGCCAGACGAGGCTGTCCGAAAAACGATCTTTACGATCCGAGTTTAAAGCATTTCTGCGTGAAGCAAGGGACGGAACATTGAATAAATATAGCCATCACAATTTAGAATGGCATTTTATACCGCCGAGTGCTCCTCACATGGGAGGTTTGTGGGAAGCGGGGGTAAAAAGTTGTGAGACCCATTTTAAAAATATAGCGTCCGATCATAAATATACTTTCGAAGAGTTTACAACCCTCTTATGTCGAATTGAGGCCTGCCTCAACTCTAGACCTCTCAGTCCCTCATCCAACGACCCTTCCGACCTGGAGGCGCTTACTCCAGGCCACTTTCTCGTAGGGGGGCATCTTCTAGCTCCACCTGAACTCGATTGTTGTGAAAACCTTGCCTCAATTGTCAACCGATGGCAGAAGATGGAAGCCCTCCATCAGACATTTTGCAAAAGATGGAAATCGGAATATCTCCCCGAGATCCAGAAACGGTATAAATGGAAACATCCACAGTCCAACTTAAAACCCGGGACCTAGTCGTCATAAAGGAGGATAACCTACAACTGAACGAGTGGAGAATCGTCAACACACATTAGAGGTTTACGCCGATCACTTTATCAACGGCGGCGGCGTAGGCGGCGCGCCGGCGTACGCCGGTGTTCTTACTTTAAAAAGCTCGATTTTTCTATTTAAAAAATAATATTTAGGAAAGGTTTTATTTGTGTGTATTTAAGGAAATCAACATTTTGGCCATTTCGGAAACATCCGGGGGTTTTGCCTCAAAAACTCGCAGATCGTTCAAAAATTTTCAGGAGTAGCTCTTTGCGGAGGGATTTTTCCTCGTTCACTTACTCTAGGGAGGCTTCGAACCTAACCCCGGTATTTGGATTTGGTACTGCTGCGTCTGCTGAAAAGAAATATAAATAAAAATAAAATGGTCACACTTTTGTCTGTATATTTCGTGCAAAGCGTAGTTTCAACTGGGGTTAACTCCTAATAATCGTCGCGAACACAATTTCTTTAAATCATTTGTGGCTCCTTGGCGGTCACGCACAAAGTCGACTTAAGGTTGCTATTAATGATCTATTAATACTCATGACTCTCGTGGCATAGGGCGCATCCAGTTTTTTCGAGCTACAATTACCGATGATTAAGAGCTACAATTCCCGATGTGCGCTACCAGTCGCTACCACGCCTCCTGACCTTCACACCATATGCCAGCACAGAAGCTATAGCACTGCGACTTCGAACTCATATGTACCTTCGTCGACGTCACTTTCCTAGAAGCTCTAGGTGCAGTTCCGAGGACTTTCTAAAGGATGTTTTTGTCGCGCTATGCTGCCGAGCTACACCAGAAAAACACCTTGAAACGTTAGGGAGTGACTATTCGGCCGAGGATGCCGCCCTCGAAATCATAAGCAGTCTAAGTGGATGTCAATGCGTAACTCATGGGTGAAAATCGTATAATCCTCGGCGCATAATTAAAATTTTACAAGGACCCTGGATACAATTTTTAAAATATAGACCAAAATTTGCAGACGTTAGTGTTCACAACATTGATTTAAATAGTCTTCGTTAAATCAAACCGATATTTTAGAATGGATGGCCGCGTAGCCTCAGTTTTCAGACTAGTTCGACTGTTCACTACGTTAGGGTAGTAGCACACACGGTCATTAGTTCGACTGTCTTGGGAAAGCTTTTGCTTCACCACTTTGAGTGTTCTTGCGAAGGACAAAGCCTTACCTGGTAAATATAAGTTACGTCACTTGTAATCCCAATACTAACTAATGGCGCACCCTTTACTCACTTTGCCAGGCATGTGATCATATTGTTCCACTTACTAACTTCGCTGACGCAGCACACGCGCAACCAACGATCAGGTCAGGTATCGAAATTATTGAAATCATGGGAAATGCAATATAAGCAATTCCTGTCTACACGCGCAAGCGTTCGACTTGCGAAATATGGGAACTGCAACCGCAGCATAAATAGTTAGCAGTAATAGGTTAGCTAATAAGTTAATTTGGATGTTTAGTTCAGTTAATTTTGGGACGTGCAAGTGGCACGTAATAAATTGTGATTAATTTAAATTGAAGTTGTTCGTGTTGTACTCTTAAATCAGTATCGGCGAACAGTGGGTTCGCCACACTTTTAATTTTTTATATCTCTCAGGACACGAGAGATTAACTGGCGCCCGAGCAGTGCGGTGCAGGGTTCGCGTTCCAAGTGAAATTGTATTTAGTTATGCGTACAAAGGATAAAAAACTCGTGTAGTGAAGATAAGAACCAAAAAATTCTTTTATTAAAAAAAAGATTCAAGAATAAAAAAAAAACCCTTGCAGTGAAGATAAGAAACAAAGAATTTTTTTTATTCAAGAAAACAAAAAAGATACAAGAATCAACTAAAAAACCCTTGCAGTGAAGATACGAAACAAAGAAATTTTTTTTTATTCAAGAAACCAAAACAGATACAAGAATCAACTAAAAATCCTTACAGTGAAAATAAGAACAAGAAAACAAAAAGGAGACAAGCATCAGCTAAACTTACCGAGCCCAAATGAAGTGGTGGTTGTAAGTAACAAATCGTAAGCCTCATTGTATATCTTTTCATTCCAGCATGAATCCAGAAAAGATGAAAAACTCCTTAACGGAAATGAATGACGCCGTTAACGCCATTTTCGCCCAACTTAGAAGGTTCGAAGAGCACTAGATGTGTTCGTTAGAGGCCTAAATGGTGACATCCCCACTCGGCTACTAGTGCAAAACCCAAATCGTCACCCGAGGCCTACTCGGCATGCCTCACGTTCATGAACGTCAACCGCAGGAACGCCATATATCGCCAGCCCCGCCCAAATAGGTATTTCAATAACAACTCCCAATCGATAGCCCCTCGGTATTATGTAAACCCAAATTATAATGACGCCGGTCAGATTAGGGCAGCTCCAAATCAACCAGGAGCATTTACAAATTTCTCAGGTATAAACCAAGGCCGGGCAGGACCAAACTGCAACTACCCGAACTCCGGTCAAACGAGAAATAGCAATCAGACTACGCAAAATTGGCGTAGCAACTCTACCCCTTCAGGATTTATAAGAACAAACCCTAGTCCTTCCCGCCAAACCAGAATATCTAAAATACCGGCCAAATACAGGACTTTAACAATTTAAAAAGGGGCACACGTTCGGGAAGGTTTTTATTCCAATCAGGCAGGGGCCAAGCAAACAATAGAAGTTTTTTCAATTAATACCAGTGGATGAGGAAGCAGGAGAAGACACTACGATCGAACACGGTCAGGAGCAAGGCGATGGCGATCAACTAAATTTTACGGCAGGGGCCTCGTGTCCGGTGTACCATACTTAGAGTATGCCACTCCACATCAGGGAAGTCTAGAATTCTTGGTATACATGGGGGATAACAAGAATTACATTAGCGAACGAGTTGCACAAAATTCCACAGCGGTGGAAAAACCATTCACAATCATTTCGGCGGGGGGAATATTAAAATACATAGAAAAGTTCGTGGACATTTTTTAACGTTTGTGGGAAAGGACACCCCACTACATTCTTTAACCTTCCGGGGCTAAAGTCCTTTGATGGAATCCTTGGAGACGATACGCTGACAGAAGTCAGAGCAGTTCTTGAGGGGGAATTGAACATATTGATATTAAAATCAGACACAGTAATATCTCTTAAGCGCAAAACGGCACATGTTAATAGTATCTACACGGACCTCCCTATCGATCCTAACATTTCAGAGCCTACAAAAGAGGAAATCCGTAGAATCCTTAGCAAGCACGAAGAGATGTTTGGCCAAGTTGATAGGAGCATAAGAGGGCTCACCGCAATGCCACTGAAAATAGCAGATTTTAGAGCGGTATTATTTCCCGAGAATGCGTGCTCAAATTAGGAAATATGTACTGGCTTGTGAAACATACAAGTTTAGTAAGTACGATAGACACCCTAATAAACCAGAGTTACAGGCTACATCAATCCCATCACAACCTTGCGAGATCCTTCACATAGATATTTTTGAAACAAAAAATTTTTAAGTTTTATTGACAAATTTTCAAAATTCGCAAAGCTTTTTCACGTTAGGAACAAAGGAACTCTGCACCTTAAACACAAAATTGTGAAGCTTCTCCACTATTTTACAACTCCAAAAATTTTAGTCAGTGATAATGAACGGGGATTGATTAACCCAATAATACAGAACTTATTAGAATCATTGGGAATTCAGCTTTACCGCACTTCATCTCAGAGAAGTGAGGTAAATGGCCAAATTGAGAGATTCCACTCCACGTTACTAGAAATTTATAGATGCCTGAAGGCGGAAAACTCTGATCTCAGGACTAAAGGACTCGTTAATATAGCAGTAGATCGCTATAGTAATTCAGTTCACTCTGTAACGAACAGGAAACCTTCGGATATATTTTTTAATCGCTCAGAAGCTTCTAACTATCAGGAACTCCTTGACAAAAGCAGGCAAATTAATAGATACATAAAAACACTATTAAAATAGAAACAGATGGCTAAGGTTGAGAGACATAATAGGAGATGGACCATACAGAAGCGTTATAACAAAAATGATGTTATATACGTTAAGGATAAGCAAATAAAGGGGAAACAAAAACAAATTTATAAAAAGGAAATAGTTGCCAAGGAGAACGAAGTTTCTGTAACCACACTAAAGGGAAAAAAATTATAAAGCACATATAAAAATGTAAAAAGAAGGGGACAAAATACCCCCACATAATAAAACAAACAAACATACAAACAACATGAAAAGAAATTATAAAAGATCTGGCGCCAAGAGGGAGTTTATCTAACAAGAGCGGGCTTGTAAGTGGGACAAATCGTGCCTTAGTAGGCTCGTAGTGCCATCGAATTTGACAAATGGCTACACTACTTCCAAACGGGATTCTGGCAATCTCCCCATAGCTGGTTCGAGAAATGTTAACACCTCTGGTCCAGGAGAAAAGAGGAAAATTTGAGCTTATACGCCTAATCCGCTAAGCAAATATTTAACTAATTCTCTGCGCCTAATCCGTAGATGAAAACAGAAAAAAAAGAAAAATTTGAGCTTATCCGCCTAATCTGCTAAGCAAATATTTGTTTAATTCTCTGCGCCTAATCCGTAGATGAAAACAGAAAAAAAAAAGAAGAAAATTTGAGCTTATGCGCTTAATCCGCTAAGCAAATGCATATTTAATTCTCTGCGCCTAATCCGTAGAATGGAAAAAAAAAAACAATTTTAAGCTTATACGCTTAATCCGCTAAGCAAATCTATGAAATTTGAATACTCTGCGCCTAATCCGTAGAAAGAAAAAAAATAATAATAATAAAAAATTTAAGCTTATGCGCCTAATCCGCTTAGCCAATATATGAAATTATAATACTCTGCGCCTAATCCGCAGAAGAAAAAAAAAATTTTAAGCTTATGCGCCTAATCAGCTAAGCAAGTATATGAAATTTTAAAGTTAATATATTTTGTGCCTAATCCGTGAAATGACTAAAAGAAAAAATTATAACACTTGCGCCTAATCCGCAAAGTAAAACAAAACAAAAAAACGAACAAAAAAGAAAAAAAAGGAATAACTTTTTGTTCTTGTCTTTCTGCGCTTGATCCGCAAACTAAACAGAAAACAATAACTTTGCCTAATGCGCATGAAAGGACATACCTTTTTTAACATTCTAAATTCAGTTATCTTTTTTTTTTCTTTTTTCCTCTACCATAATAACAACTAGATCATCCTTCAAAATTCTTTTAAGTAATACTGTAAATTTAGTTGAGGCAAACTAAAAAATTCAAAATAAGAAACATCTCTCTTTCTTACTCAAATATTCTAAGAAACAAAAAAAAAAGAAAAAATGAACGACAATACCTTTTTTCTACATTTAATTTTTTCCTAACTAAACAAACTAACGATTGTAACTATTCTTGTAACAATGCCTCAATACTAGCGCACTAACAAAAATAAGAAAACGAAAAAATTAAAAGGTCTAAGAATTTTGCATGTTAACAAAAAATAAGAGCGAAACTAACTTTTGTAAACCTAGCCCTAACATACTTAAATAGTTAAAAATAATCTATAAGTAGTAGAAAGAATTTTTGCTAACTCAATAACAAAAACTTATATTCATAGAATCTAATACTTACTAACCCACTAACAGCATTAAATTAGGAATAACGTTTTAAAGAAACAGAAATATATTTTGTAAACCTCTACTAACACATTTAACCAAATAAAAAACCTAGTCTTTACATACTTAAATAGTCAACAAGTGACAGGAAAAATTGTTTGCTAACCCAATAACAATAACCTACATTCATAGAATCGAATGATTACTAACCCACTAACAACATTAAATTATATATAACATTTGGCGTTGCAAATTCCCACTGCTGGCATCGGCCATCAGCGGATTCCATATTTTCAATTACAAGGCACCAATCGCAACAATCCAGAAAGGAATTGGATGAATCATCGGTGGGTGATTTAAGCTGGTACACGTCGTCATCCTCCAACAATATGTCACAGTTCTGATGCAAATGCAGTACTTACAAACGGGGCACTACTCATCTACGTCTTCCCAATGCCCAAAGTTACGCGTAACAAATATAACCTCCTAATTACTCGCGCCGGAATCTACGAAGGAAAACTTGACCTGCGTGACCTAGAACTCAGCAGGATGCTCGTCAATCAAAAAGGAACATACTGATTGACGAAGGATTGTTTAATGATCAGCTCAACCACAGTATGTAAATCAGAATCCTTGATCAAAATGGAGGAAAGCGACTGCTTGCCACGATTGCTAAAACAAGGAGAAGCTAGATGCCAATTTAAGAGGCGGAATGACACGCATATAGAATTGATAAACGAAAAAGACATTTCTATCTCTAACTACCAAGGCATAGTCAGGAGTAATAATGGTTCAAAGGTAATAAATGCGAGGCGGTTACAACGCATGCCCTGCCATCTGTACTATCTAACGTAAAGAATCATACCACGAAGATAAACTTGGAATATATTCACGACATCACTATGAAGAACGTAAAGTATCTAGGGTATGTTAACGAAAAGATCAATTTTTCCCTCATTACAGAAGCCATTTCAATCCCCCCAACACTATTCATTGCCAGCCTGCTATGGAGATGCTACACCAAAAGACTAGATCTTCCACCGGTTCAAATTCCTACCCATTGGACGGGAAACGTCAGCGTTAACATATTCGCTAAAGGAAAATCCGCACCCGAACTATATTGACTAGATAAAAGCCTACCAGTTACAGCGATTAGGACCAAGATAACATCAGAAAGCCGATACCACTCACTGCAAAATTTTACCCCTTCACGATTTTCAACTTTTGATCTACGAGACGCAGATCCTTAAAGGGGGAGGAGTTTGTAATCCCAATACTAACTAATGGCGCACCTTTTACTCACGTTGCCAGGCATGTGATCATATTGTTCCACTTACTAACTTCGCTGACGCAGCACACGCGCAACCAACGATCAGGTCAGGTATCGAAATTATTGAAATCATGGGAAATGCAATATAAGCAATTCCTGTCTACACGCGCAAGCGTTCGACTTGCGAAATATGGGAACTGCAACCGCAGCATAAATAGTTAGCAGTAATAGGTTAGCTAATAAGTTAATTTGGATGTTGAGTTCAGTTAATTTTGGGACGTGCAAGTGGCACGTAATAAATTGTGATTAATTTAAATTGAAGTTGTTCGTGTTTTACTCTTAAATCAGTATCGGCGAACAGTGGGTTCGCCGCACCTTTAATTTTTTATATCTCTCAGGACACGAGAGATTAACTTATATGTGCCTACGTATTCACATTTGTAAAAGGAGCAGTAACGACATTTTTAAAAGGAGCAGTAACGCGTAGGTTATATTTAAACTTGGTTGATAGATTATAAACAATGTGATTCACTCCAAAGGAGTAGTTTTGGATAGGGCCGTCAACTTTAGGAAATGTCAAACCGGAAGACTTGGGTGTTGAAGGATGAAGTGTGAAAATCAAAATTAACATTTGAGACGCTGTTGTATTGCTTCGCAAATAAACAACAGATGTTTGAATGTAAGCCCATGTGATTTTTCAAACCCTTCTCATACGTACATACATATATCCTCAACTTAAGTATGGGGTAAGAATCATTTCAAAGGAGTGTTTATGCCTCTAGACAGGGCCGTAGAGAGAAAATCCGGCCCGGGACTAAACAAATTACGGGCCCGCTATAAAAAAACCACTAATACATTTGATTATTTTGAATTAATGACATCTAATTCATAAATCATTATTGATGGATTACATAAAAAAATGTTTGCCACATCATCTAAATAATTTTTGAACTAAGAGCTGTAAATAAAATTAAAACAGAATATTTATTATTTATACTATTTTATTGTAACGTAGAAATTAAATTCTCTTTTAACAGCCACATATTGTTTCAAATAATCTTTTCTAGTTATTTGGTAACATTTTGGTATATTTCTGATAAATATAATGATGATAATAAATTTTAATTATTCAATATATTAGGTTCGGATATCAAAGAGTGGCTTTTCTTGCTTTTTTCGCTGCAAAATTTTTTATAATAATATCAAAATTTAACTGTCTTGCCGAAACGGATTCAACACAAAGCGTGGCAAGTTCTGAAACTCGCTCTTGAGATTAACACGATCCATGAAAGTTTTTGATTCTTGCAAGGACGCCGAAAGAACGTTCTGCACTAGCTACAGTGACAGGTATAGTGCCGCTTCCCAAGGCAGTCGGTTCTATGTACCGAAGCGACTCGGGATTTTTCCCGACCAAGGACTGTCATTTCAGTGTGACCCCATTTAATTTGTTTCGTCCCTCCCACAAATTGTCATCCTCCCAGCAGCTCCTTGCAGCAGGACTGCTACATATTCTCTTACTCCGGGAAGGTATCGAACCCAATCCGGGTCCGTCTCCTGACCCCGGTCATGAGAAATGGTTTTGCTGCATTTGCCAGAAAAGAATCTTTTTAGGACGGTCATACTCTGTTCAGTGTGTCTCGTGCAAGGGATGGTTGCATCGGACAGGTTGTTCTGGGCTTGATCCCAAAACCCGACGTCCACGTAACTTTTATAAATCTTTTGTGGCTCCTTGCTGCTCACGCCCAAGGGCGTCCCGTAGCCTACGCCTAAGCGTAACCCCACTACCTTCCAGCAGCTTCGCTGCTCAGCAAGCCACAACAAGTACCCGCTGCTGCTCGCGCCCCACGGCGCCAACAACTCAAACAGTTGATACCACTCATAACTACTACCTTCGTAGTAGAGCTGGTTGCAATGCTGAGCATCAGCCCCTGCCCCCGTCTTCTTCTCCCCCCCTCTTTTCTGGCAGCAATCGTGCAGGTCAGGGAAACAGACTCTTAGTCCCTGCCTCCGTTTGCACCGTCTGCCAGCACAGAATATATAGGTTTGCGACATCCGCTCAATGCAGCTCCTGCCTTGGGTGGTGCCACTTTCCTAGATGTTCTGGTCTCCGCGACGGCAACCCCCCGACGGGTTTCATCGCGCCATGTTGCCAGGTCGCAAACCCAAATCATCCGGGTACCCAATGCTTGCCCAAGGGCGCCCAGTCCCAAGGCCACAACAGCAATTGCGTCCTGGCCTTCCACAACCTAGGCGTAGTCACCCCTCACTTACCCCTAGAGTGGCGGCGTCACCCCTCATGCACTTCAGAATTCTGCAGTTCAACTGTAATGGACTAACTGGGAAGATTACGGAGATAGTCGATTTCATGAAGCGGCACAACATCCGCATTGCTGCGATTCAAGAGACTAAACTCACAGCAAGATCTGCATTGCAGACCTGCTCTGGTTATAATGTCCACAGGAAAGACCGCGAGAGCGGAAATGGAGGCGGCCTCGCGTTTATTATACACCACTCTGTGCAATATCATATATTTGATCCTGGCATCGACCGCAGTGACAATGTCTTAGAACGTCAAGGCCTATCTGTCCGGTCAGGCGATGCAAATCTAGAAATCATCATCTACATCCCTCCTGTCACCTGTTGCCCCAGTGGATACCGCCCTAATATCGAGGCCTTACTCACTGGCAACAATCGCATTATCTTAGGCGATTTCAATGCCCATCATGACCTATGGCATTCAAACTTGCGGGCGGACAGTAGGGGTGAGATGTTGGCGGATCAAATAGACGAAACGACGTTCTGCACAATAAACGGAGATGCCCCCACACGTATGGTAGGAAGCTGTCATAGCTCGCCAGATATCTCAATCGTGAGCGCAGAACTCGTAAACTGCGTCAACTGGCAGCCGATGGTTACATTGGCATCCGACCACCTGCCCATACTTATTTCGTTCGAGCGTACCGCCGACTTCATCGTCACCGAAAAACGCACTTTCATAAACTTCAAAAAAGGAAAGTGGGAAGAATATAAATCTGCAACAGACAGCAGCTTTGCTGCCCTCCCTATCCCGACTGATGCCCGCCAAGGGGAGCGTGCCTTCCGTAAGGTCATTGAATCCGCCTCGGCACATTTCATTCCCGCCGGGAGAATTCCCGAAATCCGGCCCCACTTCCCGGCGGAGGCCGCGAGCTTAGCGAGGGAACGCGACCTTATAAGACAGCTTGATCCAGGCGACCCCCAAATAAGGGATATAAACCAACGCATCAGATTGTTTGTGGACGAACACAAGCGGGCGAAATGGGAAGAGCACCTAAGAGGTTGTAACCTCTCTACCGGTGTGGGTAAACTTTGGTCCACCGTAAAGTCCCTATCGAATCCGACTAAGCACAAAGACAAAGTTTCCATCGCCTTTGGCGATAAGGTGCTGTCGGATGCGAAAAAATGCGCGAGCGCTTTCTGCCGACAATATATAATGCATCCTACGGTCGACAAAGATAGACGGAGAGCCAATAGACACGCACATAAACACAAACTCAGCGCGTCACCAATTACCATCACCGCTAGAGAGGTTGAGGACGCCATTGGTCGCGCTAAACCATCCAAAGCAGTGGGCCCAGACGGCATAGCCATGCCGATGCTTAAAAACCTAGGGAAAGAGGGTTTCAAATATTTAGCGCATGTCTTCAACCTGTCTCTTTCCACCTTTGTCATACCCGAGAAATGGAAAATGGCCAAGGTGGTCCCGCTACTAAAGCCTGGGAAACCAGCTAACGTAGGTGAGTCATATCGTCCGATGATCTCTCCTATCGCCAGTGGCAAAGACGCTTGAAGCCATTTTGCTCCCTTATTTCCAAGCACATTTGCAGCTAGCCCCTCATCAGCATGGCTTCAGAAAACTCCATAGCACTACCTCCGCGCTAAATGTCATTAGCACCCAGATAAATTGCGGTTTGAATCAATATCCCCACCATAGAACAGTACTCGTAGCGTTAGACCTATCAAAAGCTTTTGATACGGTCAACCATGGCTCGTTACTGCAAGACCTGGAAGGGTCCACCCTTCCCCCATGTCTTAAAAGGTGGACCGCAAATTATCTGGGTGGTCGGCAGGCATCGGTGCAATTCAGAAACGAAACATCAAAACAAAGGAGAATTAAACAAGGGGTGCCACAGGGTGGTGTCCTATCCCCGCTTTTGTTTAATTTCTACATATCTAAGCTACCTTCACCACCGGAAGGAGTCACAATCGTTTCCTACGCCGATGACTGCACAATAATGGCCACAGGCCCAGGCCCAAAGATCGATGAGCTATGCAATAAAATAAACGGCTATCTCCCTGATCTCTCCAGTTTTTTCGCCTCGCGAAACCTGGCATTGTCACCGACTAAATCTCCCGCGACCTTATTTACAACATGGACGCCCCAAATGTCGACCATATTGAACATCCACGTCGATGGCACTACGCTACCGACTGTCCTACACCCCAAAATCTTGCGTGTGACGTTTGATCAGGATCTACATTTTGGTGCGCACGCAACCGCAATTGTTCCAAGAATTCAGAGCCGTAATAAAATCCTCAAATCCCTTGCTGGCAGTACCTGGGGAAAAGATAAAGAAACGCTCTTGACCACATACAAAGCAATTAGCCAGCCGATTACGTGCTACGCGTCACCCATATGGTCGCCAAGCCTAAAAACCACCCACTGGAAGAAACTACAGGCCTGCCAAAATACTGCTCTCAGAATCGCCACGGGCTGTCTTCTTATGTCCCCAGAACACCATCTGCATAATGAGGCAAGAATACTCCCCATCAGGAAGAGAAATGAGATGCTGACCAAACAGTTTCTGTTGAATACCCAGAAACCTGGGCATCCCAACAGACATCTGATTGACGAACCAGCACCGCCTAGGGGCCTAAGGAGTCATCTCCGTAAGCATTTTGAGGAAATACGGCACCTGAGAACCCAGCCGTATGAAGCGGAAAAACACAAGCAGGTCCTTGGTGAACTCCATAAACAGGCGTCGGACCTTTATGTCGGGAATTGCCCGGTGAATCCAGTACTTGAAGAAAAATATCCAGAACTTGCAGAAGAGGAACGCATACTCCCCAGGGAAACGCGTGTCACTCTTGCTCAACTTCGTTCTGGATACTGTAACAGGTTAAACTCTTACCTATCCAGAATCAACCCCGACATACAAAATGTATGCCCTGCTTGCAATGTGTCCCCACATGACACCAACCATCTCTTTAATTGTAATGTGGAACCAACGCCTCTAACACCCCTTTCCTTATGGTCCACCCCTGTTGAAACGGCAAGTTTCCTTGGACTCCCGTTAGAGGATATTGATGACAATTTGTGATCGGTCGCGGCTATTTAGGTGGGGCGAGCATTGCTACAACAACAACAACAACAGGTATAGTGCAAAAGATACGTAATACAAATGTTGGGGAAAATCGTATACAGATTTTGAACATTTAGCAGTTCCAATGGTGACAAACCTTTATCAAAATGTGCTTCGTAAATGTGTCTCAAGTGAATTATTTCGCATTCTTAGCTTTGTCCGACTTGTATTTGGCTGCACTCGCCCGAACCGTAGTTTCATCCATGTCTTCAAATTGCCACAAAAAGGAAAACGTCTCGTTCAAATTTCTCATAGCTGCAAATCGTTCAGTAATGCCAGGGAACACCGAATCGGCGATCACCAAGAATGTATTGTTTTTAAAATCAGACTCCGGATCATCCGTAATCATCTCTTTTCCATCATCTTCGAAACGTCTTTTGAAGTTTCTCTTTCGAATGTCCAGAAACTTTGGCGAGATGTCCAGTTGGATAGCAACTGTTCTGCATTCGTTTAAAATTGTTTCCCATTGGTTCCTGATCAAATTCAAATCAGCTGATAAGGCATCTAGATGTCGGGGTGCCCCCCATAAATTCAGATAACAAAAATTCAGAAACAATAGTCAGAACCCTTTTTTCAGAAAGACAAAACTCAGAAGTCTTATATATGAGAAGTCAAATTTCAGAAGTGAAAATGCAGAAGTCAAATTTCAGAAGACCAAATTCAGAAGTCAAAATTCAGAAAGTAGCCAGACGACATAAAAAATATTAAATTTTTCTGAAAATTCGGAAACGTTCATTTATTTGGAAGGAATTATGTGTAAAGAAAAAGTAGTAAAATCTAAAATTTTATATCGTGTGCAATAGCAAGCATCTTTTCGCGTTTATCTTTTTCAAATGAATTTACAACATTAAAAAAAAGAAGCCTTTATATTTTATCTTGCGTTTCCGATATGGCTCGCCTCCAGTTGAAAATTTCTGCAGTTTTGTTTCTGTTATTGGATGTTTTTTATTTTATTTATTAAACTTTTAATGGGATTTCATGTTTACCCAGAGTAAGGCATACCAGCGATTTTTGTACCAGTTCTTTGGTTACAATGCACGAAAGCCAAAAACCGTTCTTGAATTGTAAAATTTGTTGCTTTCGATTTGAAATGGAGTTAGCGCAAAATGAACGTAGTCAACGTGACTAGTGTCAGGCGTAGCATCAACGATAACAGCAAAATACTTGGTTTCTTGCGTTGATCTAATATAGTTTCCCTCACGCGTTTTGCACAAATTTCTATAAACTCGTTCTGAACGTCTGGGGAAAGATAGTGAACTTGTAAAAGTTTGTGCTGCTGTTGTGAAATCCTAACTTTCCTAAAATGATCCCTCAGTATCGCATCATAATGGCTTATGAGTTCTAAGATGCCTAAAAAATTTCCATTATTTCGTTCACCAAGATATGTATATACTTTCGCCTCTGAAAGCTAGGCCTCTTTCACCCAAAAATAAAATAGTGTCCAAAATTCTATATAAAATTTCTTTCCACTTTTGAGTTTCGGTGATTAGCTGTTCATTGATAAGTATATCAATTGTAGCCTCCTTTTGAATTAGATTTTATAAAGATCGCCATTGAATATAACATTTAATGTGATCTTCAGTATTTTCGTGTACTGGCAGTTTATAGTATAGCTTCTTCTCACCTGCAATTTCGAATATCCGCCAGGATTTTAGGTCGATTTAAAATATTGGTGCTTAACAGACGACATGGTGGGCAATAAAAAGCATTGCTATTGGCATTCCACACCAACCAGTCACGCTCCACTTTCTCTCCATTTGGCAAGATTCTGTTTAACAACGAGGTACGAAATGCCTTGTCATGACGATCACCTGGAAAAATAACAGGACACTTTTCATGACCTCGACGAATTATTTCGTTGACTTCTTCAAATTGCAAAAACTCATTATTCACGGTACCGATGTCGAAGTCGTTTAAATAACTTGGACTTTGATACAGAGTTGGTGGTATTGTTGGAAGACTTTTTGAAGATGAACCTTCATCAGTGTCACCACGAAACTGGGGGGAGGGGGGGGGGGATCCCCCCATTCCCCCTCCCCTCTCGTCGGGCCTGCCCCTAGAACCTACTAAAGGATTTTCCATCACTGATTTCGCTTCAGTCAATCGCAGTGTGCATTTTTTTTAATCGGCACTTTTTTGGGAAATTTGTTTTTTTTAACAACTTGAGGACAATTTGAAAACATTTTCGCCTTGGGTCATTTTATTTGAATTCGTTGTTCATTATTAATTTTTTGAAAAAAATAAGCAAATTGAGCATATAAATCTTAATATATAAAAAACACGTGTCACACGTTTGAGGCCAATGGACTCCTAAACTACTGAACCGATTTTGAATTTGTTTTGCACCCTGTGTATAGTTTGATCTAACTTGAAATATAGGATAGGTTATATCTCAGTTTATAGTCGCAATATTATTTTATTGCAATTTTTTTTATTTGTTTATACGTAATAATCAAATGTTACGTATACGCAGTGGCACTCATATTTTCAGGTGGTGCCGATATACTTCCGTGTAATTAAAAAAAAAAGAAAAATTCCGTGTAATTGCTTGGTGTTTAATTAAACAACCTGCTTATCAATAAAAAATATTATAGCGAATGATATCTAGTATAGCACATCACCAAGCCCGCCGAGAGGGTGGGGGGTTTCTGAGTGGGCCCGCGATTTAGAGGTACTATGCAATTTCTTTTAATTCAGGAGAGTCTTGAGGTGTTCCATGTGCAATTTTTAAGCCGAATTTCAAAAGCAACGAAAATCTGCATTTTGTTTTAATATTATAGTGAAGTGTGAAAAATAAAAATCTATATATATAAAAAGAAAGGGTAAAATGTGTGTTAGTTGGTCGCCGGTGTTTAAAGAGATGCGTGGTTCAATTTTGTTCAAACTTTCACGCGGTGGTTACTACATAGGTTTGGTTGCGATCGACGTACAGGGTCTCGAGATATAGGCCGAAACGTGGACCCGAGTACCCCTAGAATGTTTTTATAGAATATGGATAGCAAATGAAAGCTGTTGATGAGTGCTTTAGTAGAGGGTAATTTTCATACCCCTGGGTGACTAGGGTCTCGAGATATAGGCCAAAACGTGGGCCAGTGAATGCCTAGACAGTGTTTATACAATATGGATATCAAATGAAAGCTGTTGATGAGTGCTTTAGTACAGAAACGGACTGGGACTGGGATTAGGACCAGGACTGGGACTGAGACTCGGAGTGGGACTGGGACTGGAATAAAATACATAACACCCTCTGGGACAGGCATTAAGGGATGCAGAAGAATGGGAAGGAATTGAGAGAAGAGAAAAGAGAGAAGGAGACTAAGAAAGAGATAGAATGAGACGAAGATGGAGATAGATGAAGCGAAAAAGACGGAGGGAGGGGTGAATAAAAAGATTAGGAAAAAGTGAAGAGGGGGGAGGGCAGAGTCAGACGGAAAAAGCTTACTAAAATGTATGCAAATAGGCCAAATTTAGGACAGGACAACGCATGCCGGGTCTTCTAGTTTATTATAAAACTTTTTTTTTAGTATTTTGTTTTAATAACTTAGTGGTTATTGGGTGATGCAAAGTCCGTGCTAAGCTGACATCGAAAGCGCCTGTTTTTTAATAACTTATGAACGGTTAGAGTTAAATTTCGCAATTAGTTTCTTATAACTGGCAGTGATACGCATCCGTTGATACTACTTTCGACCATATCCGACCAATTTTCGACATGAACAATAAATGGCCTAAACAATTATAAACGAGTAGAAAATATAGTAAACCGCCGGACATGATCCCGTGTTAGTCAAGAAAAAGTCCCGAAATGACTCCGACGGGATCCCGGACGGATACCGAAAACCATCCAGAAACGATGGCGTATGCACCCTAAATGATCCCGAAGTAGTCCCGAAATGACCCCGGACGAATCCCGAAAACTATCCAGAAGTGATGCCGGAAAGGTCCTCAAATGATCCCCTAATAGTCCCGAAATGACCCTGACAGGATCCCGGACGGATCCCGAAAACCATCCAGAAATGATGCCGAAAGAGTCCCCAAATGATCCCGTATTAGTCGAGAAAAAGTTCCGAAATTACTCCGACGGGATCCCGGACGTATCCCGAAAACCATCCATAAATCATGCCGGAAGATACCCCAAATGATCCCAAAATAGCCCCGAAATGGCGCGGACGGGATCCCGGGCGGATCCCGAAAACCATCCAGAAATGATGCCGGAAGGGACCCAAAATGACCACGAAAAAGTCCCGTAATGATCCCGGAAACCATCAAGAATTTATCTCTCAAAGGTACGCAAATGATCCCGAAAATACCACGACGGGATGCCGGACGGATCCCGAAACCCATCCGGAAATGATGCCGGAAGGGTCCCCAAATGATCGTGAAATAGTCCCGAATTGATCCATGAATGGTCCCGAAAATTTCCCAAAATAACCCCGACGGGATCCCAAAAAACTATACAGAAATGATCCCGGAAGGGTCCCAAAATGATCCCGAAAAAGTTCCAAAATTACCCCGGAAGGGTCTCGATATGACCCTAACGGGATTACAAATAAGGTGAAGCTAATTATAAAACCATGTTAATAAGGCAGCAGGCGCGTTGGAGCGAATGAAGAGTTACATAGAAAAATACAGGTAAAGCTAATAAAAGCGTGCTAATAAAAACAATTGAAGGAGGGAGGATGGCGGTAGATGAAGGAGAGGACCACTGATAGTTCTTCCAAACTTTTTTAGATCTCGATATGTATGTGCCAGATACCAAAAACTATTGATTTAGGAGAAAATTTATATTGAGTTATAACAATTTATATATTTTACACCAGGGGGCAGAGAAGGGGGGAGGGGGAGAGGCGGAGGGTCACTGCTCACTTTGTAAGCCCTCGACTTTTTTCACCCATTGAGTGTGTAATATTGGTGAAGGCCAGTATACGTAAAGTTATAATGTGTAAAAATTATTAAAAAGTAATTGTTCGAAGGGGTCGTGGGGCCCCCACCCCCTTTCCATTTTCGAAAAAAATTTCGCTGTCCCAAATATCATCAAAATCCCTGCAGCCGTTCTGGCGTGATTCAGTCACAAAGACGAAAAAATATAATAATTAAATTATAACTGTTCCTAGGGGGCGGGGACCTCCCCCCTTTTGAAAAATATATAGTTAGCTATTCTAGCCTATTGGCTATATGTGTGCCAAATTTCATCCAAATCCGTCCTGCCGTTCTTGCGGGATTGAGGCACAAAGACAAACGTTTGGACATCCAAACATACATACTTTCGCATTTATCTTCTTCTTCTTCTTAATATATAAAAAACACGTTTCACAATCTTCGGCCGCGATGGACTCCTAAACTACTGAACCGATTTTGAATTTGTTTTGCACCCCGTCTGTAGTTTGATCTAACTTGAAATATAGGATAGGTTATATCTTGGTTTATAGTCGCAATATTATTTTATTGCAAATTAAAATATTATAGCGAATGATATCAAGTATAGCACATCACCAGGTTTCTGAGGGGGACCGCGATTTAGAGGTGCTATGACATTTTTTTTTAATTCAGGAGAGTCTTTAGTTGTTCCATTTGCAATTTTTAAGCAGAATTTCAAAAGAAACGAAAATCTGCATTTCGTTTTAATATTATAGTGAAATGTGAAAAATAAAAATCTATATATATAAAAAGAAAGGCTAAAATGTTAGTTGGTCGCCGGTGTTTGAAGAGATGCGTCGGTCGATTTTGTTCAAACTTTCACACAAGTTGCCTAAACCTCACTCGGTGGTTACTACATAGGCTTGGTTGCGTTCGACGTACAGGGTCTCGATATATAGGCCGAAACGTGGACCCGAGTACCCCTAGAATGTGTTTATAGAGTATGGATAACAAATGAAAGCTATTGATGAGTGCTTTAGTAGAGGGTAATTTTCACACCCCTGGGTGACTAGGGTCTCGAGATATAGGCCAAAACGTGGGCCAGTGAATGCCTAGACAGTGTTTATACAATATGGATATCAAATGAAAGATGTTAATGAGTGCTTTAGTACAGAGTAATATATTATCCAGAGACGAACTGGGACTGGGATTAAGACTAGGACTGGGACTGAGACGCGGGGTGGGTCTTCTAGTAATATATATAGATTATAGTAGAATAGATATTAGATAGTAAAGCTCCTTTTGCATCTTAATTAGCATTGCTACTACCTTGGTACATACGGTTGGATTTCGACAACTTGAAGTTGAGCGTTGCTTTGAGTTCGGAATTCCCTGGTTTTGTTTGACTAACGGCGTGTGTGTGGCATAGAGTGAGTTTATTGCATGAGTCTGAGTTCATGACTGACGAGGAAAACAAGGAGGAAATAATACTAGGTGGTTTGGGACTGTTTGCTAGAGACAGGGCGTTTACACGTGCTTTTACGCGTGCCCTTGAAAATCAGGTGGTAGGCTCACTGTTCAACCAAATAGATACAGGGATTGAACACAGGGTGGATTTCCTTCCCACGGACTATTTCAACCGGTGTACAACCAGGATCTTTAGCTCGCTAGAAGAGGAGGCCGGGCGCGAAGTTAGCGTGTCCAGGTTAGCTGGGTAATAGCGGACCAAGCCGAAGCCAGTCTGAGTTTCTCTCACAAGCTCGACGAAATCCTCGCTGAGATGTCCGTCAATGAAAAGGGTGGATCACAGGAGGGCACAAAGACTACTGGGACCGGCACCGAGCAACTGACATGTCTTATGGCAATGATAGAAGAGCAAGGGGAGTTAATGGCCCAGTGGAATAATAAGCTAGGGACTATAAAAACTTATGTAGTCAACCTCAGCGGCTGTGTCGCCGACATGGAAACCTCTGCAGCTCAAGGATTGGATCATCGCTCCACTCCAGCGTCCACTCCGAACAACAGGGGCCAGGTAGAGAAGGAGCAGCGATGCAGGCCAACGGAGGAGAGCCACGAAACGTCGGAGGACCCCAAAGCGCACAACAGCCACTACGTTGGAAGAAAATGGACCTCGAGAAGTGGCATATAAAGTTTACGGGACGGACAAGGGGATTTCGGCCGAGAGCTTCCTGTTTAGAATATAGAAGATGAGGGAACAACATCAAATCTCTCATCAAAAACTGTTCACCGATTTCCATTGCCTCGTGTCAGGAGCGGCTTTGAAATGATACTGGCAGGTGTTGAAGGATCATGCCGAAGATCTAAACTTCGGGTATCTTGATCTGAAGGCAGAACTGCAAGCTGAGGAAACGGATACCCGAGAAGGAACTGGTTGGGATAATTAAGGGGAACCTCAAACCTTACCTGGCTAACCTTCTCGTCAAAAATGGACACGCTAGCGGAGCTGAAAGCTGAATATAGGCGAGCTAAAAAGGCCATCAAAGAAAATAAGAGTAGGTCTAAAGGAGGTGTTAGTGAGCTGGTCTACCCCGACGTTACGTTCCCTGAGGAAGGGGGTAGGTCCAAGCCACTGGAAGCAATAGGGCCTCAGTTTAAGAGTGGGGCGAACAGTGGCCAACTTCCTGACAACAGGACACAGAATGTGGCAACACATAATGCACCTGCCACAGCGTCTGCAACCGGCCCCAAACCAACCATCAACTCTTTCTGTCCCTCACCCTTCCACTTGATGTTGTGCTTCCGTGTGGGATACCGGTTGACCATTTTCTGAAGAATCCAGCGGAAGCTAGTAAGCACACGCGATGCAAGTCCAGCCTTCATAATATGGTCTGCTTATTGTGTGGGGGACAGCTCTTTTTGCATTTATAAGCCGCCTAAGGGAAACGGAAACCTGGCGGAGATGACCGGGGTACTCAGCCAGGAGAAGGATCGCCCGGACAGCAAACAGTAAAAATTTTAAAAGGGGAAGGTAATATAAAAGCTGATAGTAGTTTAGATCTGAGAAAGCGACGGGACTTAAAGAGCCTACACATCAGGAAAATGGAGTATGAAGAAGCCCGTATGAGGATATTTTGCGAAGAAATAATAAAGAAAAGCGAAAAACTTTAACAAAGTACTGAAAATGAGGGAGAAGCGGAAAATGTTTAGGAGAATTCAGAATAAAATAATATCGACGATCGTTACAGTCAAAGGTGACAATAGATTTTTCGCGCAAGTTAAGATAGGGGATAAAGAGGCGCTGGCTTTACTTGATTCAGAGGCAGGTGCTTATTGTCTGGGTAAGTATAGCACACAATTTTTAGAGGGTAATGAGGAAAGGATTCTTCCAATTACCAACCAATCGATTAGAACTGCTAACGGAGGAGATACCCCGGTGGATGGAATTTTACGTTACCAGTGATGTGGAAAGAAGTGTGTAGGGACTTAGAGTTCTTGATAGTGCCAGGACGTCAATAAGAGGTTTACCTCGGAATCGATTTTCGGAGGGTATTTGAGTTAAATTTAGTAGGCAGAGGCGCTGTACCTCGACCAACCCACACGACCGTGGTAGAACTCGTACCCGCCGAGGGGGATTTGTCTTTTGAGCAGTAAAACATGTGTTGACCCCCGACCAAACAGTAGCTCTAGAGAGTGTAAAGGCACAATTCCCGTCGTTCGCTGTCTTAGGATTAGGTCGAACCGCATTAGAAGAGCATGTAATAGAAGTACGCGATGAGGATCTTCCCGTCAAAGAACGCCATTACCCCATCTCAACCGCGATACAAAAATTAGTTTACGCAGAATTAATGCTTAGCATGGGTGTAATCGAAGAATCAAATAGTAGTGGAATTCTCCAGTATCCCTAGTTATAAAAGGAACCAAAAATCGTCTTTGTCTTGATGCGCGTAAGGTTAATGAGCGTACAATCAAGGACGCCCATCCACTCCCTCATATCGACGGAATTCTTAGCCGGCTGCAAAATACGAGGTATATATCAGCCATAGACCTGAAGGACGCCTTCTGGCAGATTCCGTTGGAAAAAACGTCCAGGGAGAAGACAGCGTTCACCGTGTCACGGAGACCCCTCTATGAGTTTACAGTAATGCCCTTTGGACTGTGCAACGCGGCACAAAGAATGTGTCGATTAATGGACAAGGTTATACCCGCTTCTTTACGTGAATGTATGTTTCTGTACCTTGATGACTTGTTAGTGTGTTCTGAAGATTTTTCGTCCCATATATGTTTGTGCGAAAAGGTCGTTCGGTGTCTGCGCGAAGCAAACTTAACGATAAATATTGAAAAAAGTTAATTCTGTTATAAGGAGGTCCGATACCTCGGATATGTTGTAGGGGATGGTTGAACCCGTACGGATGTTAACAAGGTAGCAGCTGTGAGGGACTTTCCTGAACCAAAAACCCCGAAGCAGTTGCGACGGTTCTTAGGCATGTCAGGATGGTACGGACGCTTCATACAAGATTACGCCACTACTGCAGCTCCGCTGCACGGCAATGGCTGACAACGCCAAAATCTCATTTGACAAACTCAAACAAAGTTTGATATCGGCGCCAGTGCTTATCCATCCGGACTTTAAGAGACGGTTTTATATTCAATGTGACGCATCGACAGACGGAGTGGACGGGGTTCTTTTCCAACTAGACGAAGACAATAACGAGAGACCAATCGCCTACATGTCAGCAAAACTAAACAAAGCTCAGAGAAATTATAGCGTGTTATGCAGCGGTTCTAAGCGTAAAAAGATTTTTGACCTTACGTGGAGGGCTTGTCCTTCACCATAATAACATATCACGGAAGTTTAAAATGGCTTATGAATCAAAAGAATCTTGCAGGACGACTCTCTAGATGGAGCTTAAAACTCCAAAGCTTCGACTTTGATATAGAGCATCGAAAAGGCTCGCAAAACGTTGTACCGGATACTCTTTCCCGAATGGATATGGAAGAAATAATACCCAGTGCTAGAGCAATGGACGTATGTTTAGACTCGCCATATTTTGACTCCGACTGCGAATTGCGAAAAACAGTGGCAGATAACAAGGACAAGTTGCCAGAATTATGCGTATCTGACGGATACGTATATAAACGGACTCAGTTTGACCGGGGAGACGCTCTTCAAGCGGGCCATGCCTGGAAGCTTTCGGTTCCGTCCGAACTACGGCAGGGGTTGGTAGAGTCGGATCGCAGCTCTCCTTCAGCAGGACATGGGGGCATACATAAAACTTTGTCGCTTTATAGTTATGTAAAGGGATGTGAAGTTTTTGCGGAAAGTAAAACGCAAAATGCTTTTCACAGACCGCTAATGGGAAAGCAACATGTAACCGAATGGCCTTATCCTCGCCCGTCTGATGGTAATGTCTTCGTGCTTGTGTGTTTAGATCATTTTATAAAATTTGTGTTTTTGAAACCCATGCGGAAAGCTACTTCAGTCGAGGTGGAAAATTTCTGGAACGAGAAGTCTTCCATATATTCGGACAATGGAAGACAATTCGTTCCAGGAACTTTCGCCACACTCCTAGAAAAATATGGTACTATCTATATCAAGACAGCGTTTTATTCGCCGCAGGGAAATGCCGCAGAAAGAGTGAATCGGTCAGTACTACAGATCCTAAGATCATTTATCGATTAAAACCAAAAGAACTGGGACCAACACATTAGCGATGCGGCGTTTGCTCTGCGAAGTGCCGTCCACACCGCAATCAGCATGTCACCCTATCAGGCCACTTTCGGTATGCCAATGATACTGCATGCAGCACCATATGAGCTATGCCGGAAGTTGGGCTCCCTGAAGGACGTTGATTGCGAAGTGGAATTGATGAGAGAAAAATTAAGAAAGAGCTGAAGTTAGCACACGAGCGTAGTAGAAAGGTGTATGATGCAAGAGGTACAGATATTAGGTTTCAAATTGGACAAGTAGTATACCGCCGAAATTTTAAGCGGAGCTCTCAGATTGATCAAGCTTGCCCCCAAGCAAATCAAATGCATAGTACTAAAGGCAAAGAACCGGGGTATACCATGCTAAAGACAGTTTTGCGAAGTAGAGTAGTGAATATATGTTAAATGTTAAGTGTTGTTGTGTCTGAATAACGTTTGACTAATATTTGTTTATTTTTACCTATTTATTAGCATGCCTGACGATGTAATTATTTATGGACTTATCTGACAACCTTGTTCCTTATTAATTTAGCTTTTTTTTTTTAAGCCCAGTGATTTTATTTTATATTGATACACCTACCTGACCATTTAGTAATGATTATACCCGCTTTGAATTATTCTTGCAATTATTTATTCCCTGTTATCTAGTTATAGTTCTTGATTATTTACGTATTTATACATAGCGCACTGTGATATTTTTATTTCTTTCTATGACCTTAACCCCTCCTGCGAAGACAGTCACCTTGTAGCGGTGCAGAGGCTTACGCCGATCGCATATGATACTAATTGGTCAGATGGAAGCCGGGCAACCGCGCTCACCTGACAGATGTGGTCGAATGCGATCGGTAACCAGGAACTGTCACCTCCTAATCCAGGGTGTCATGCGTCACCGTGCCCATTGGACTGGTTTGCAGCCAGGAGGTCCACAACACCGGCTGTATTATAAAGGCGCCTCGCCAACACCGGGCCACCTTGGGGAGTAACCATGGCCTTACCGCGTCAAGGGGCTCTGCCGCGGCGGACCAACCCAGTTCCCCAAATTAAAGCAGAGACAACAACGCTTGCCATGTCAAGCAAGTTGTCGTAAGAAAAAAATGATGAACAACAACAACAAAAAACCAACAACAAAAAAAATAAATGTAAGGCGCGATAACCTCCGAAGAGATCTAAGGCCGAGCTTCTCTTCCAATTTGCGTCGTGCTCCTCTTGATTTTCCCTACTAATTGGCCGGACGGGACCTACATGTTTTATGCCGACTCCGAACGGCATCTGCAAAGCAGATGAGTTTTCACTGAGAGCTTTTCATGGCAGAAATACAACCGGAGTGCTTGCCAAACACTGCCGAGGGGCGACCCCGCTTAGAAAAATTTTCTTCTAATTGAAAAATCTTATTTCTAAAATTTTGATGTTGCTTTGCCCGGGAGTTGAACCCAGGGCATACGGTGTGATAGGCGGAGCACGCTACCATCACACCACGGTGGCCGCTAAAACCAACAACAACAATTACAATAAAAGCACAACAAAAAAAAACGGGCTCCAAGAAGAGCAGCGGACAGAGAAGCAGCAGGCCACGCACGTACTCCAGGCAATTCCTGGAAAGCCTCACGAGAGAGGAGGCAATGCTCTTCTTAGAGCATCAGAGGGATGAATCTCCCTCCACTGGCACTGGAGTATACAGAGAACCGGCTCTCAAAACCGCGAACCCCAAGGGCAACATCAAAACCCAAGGAGAGCAGCGCGGGCCCGAAGAGCACTCCAACCAGGAAGCAGAGAAACCCGCGATCCCCAGTGGACCCCTATCCACTGGTGAGCAGCGCGGGCAAGTCAAACAAGGTGAGCAGAAGGCGGCGGCAGGAAACAAACCCGCGATCCATGGAGGGCCCAGTACCTCCATTGCGCAGCGCGGGCCGAAAGAGAAAACAAAAGATTTAACTGCAAGAGAGCGAGAAAAGCTGACAAAGAGAGGCTACGACGGTGCATCCAAGCACGAAAACCACCACCCTAGCAGTCCCTCTAGAGGGACGAGTAAGTCTAGGCCTTCACCGTAGGAGCATGACTCTAGTATCAGCTCACAGAGCACCTATGGAAGGTCCCAGGAAGGGAAAAATACAGAGCGGAACCCGGAGGAGTGGAAGCGGCCTAACAGAAGGCACAACAGAGGCAGGCAACCTGCACTTCCACCACGGGGCAGTCCAGGAGCGCTGGATGACAAGAGACGCTTTGGACTAAGTGGGGCTGGGGTAAAAAGATACCTCCGATATCTAGAGGAAGGCCTGTCGCCCAGGGAGGCAAGAGCCAGGGCAGATGAGCGCAGGCATGAACCAGACCACGGGCAGAGAAAAGTCAATCCTCAAATTGGAAGCAGAGAAGGAAGGAGAGCACAGCCAGCGGCAGCTGACCAGCATGCGCCCGCTCCCGCTGAAAAGCGCAGGATCGGGCAAATTACGCCGGAGGAAACTCCGAGCTCAAAAAGGCAACGGGCCCACGCTCCCAGGAACACTGCACCCACGGGCAGGGAGATTCAAGCCAGGGCGACTGGGGTACCCGCTGGGATGGCACCAAGGCAGCAGAGCTATTCGGAAGCCCTTAGGGGTATCCGAATAGCTGTTCTGCCCAGTAACTACCCGGCGGAGGCCCTAAGTCAAGAGGACCTGACGAATCTCCAAGAGCTCATAAGGGACGGAGTGTTCAGGGGATGTGGACATGCCCTAGTTTTTGCGGGGTATACTTCCGAGCAGGGCTCCTCCTCGTGGACTGCGAGGACGAAAAAACAGTTAAGTGGCTCGTTGAAGTAATACCGACGCTTGAGGGGTGGACAGGGCCACAATTATGCACGAGACGCGGGGATGAAATACCGCCAACGCATAATGTGACTATGTTCCTCCCCAGAAGTGCGGAACGCCCAAAAGAGTTTGCGTTACGGCTCCTCGCCAACCAAAAGGAGGGCCTCAGGACGCAGGGATGGCGCGTTATTAATTGTAGCGCAGAGGAAACAGGCCTACGTCTCGACGTAGGCATAGACGAGGAATCGTATCAAATCATACGCAGGAACGGACTTAAGCTGCACTATAGGTACGGCCTGGTCCTAGTGAGACCCTGGAGGCAGAGGCAACCAGGGAATAGTGAGCATCCGGAAGACAAGGCGGAGGCAGAGGGAACCGACATAGGCGAGCTGTCGGACGAGAACATGACGGACGCGAGCACCGATACCATCAGAGCTCGCGAGACCACAAACCCTCCCACCGCAGCAAGCAAGGACAAAATCGTGCAGCCTGGGGATGAAAAAGAAATCCCCACCACGCAAGAGCTCATCGAGGGCCTCGACCTCCAGGAGCTAGAGCTGAATAGGCGGGACGAAAGCGAGAGCGGATTGTCGGATGAAGATGATCCGATGAGGCCGGCCGGGCCAAAACGACCGGCACAAGCATAAAAATAGCCCAGATCAACCTCCATCACGCCATTGCAGCCAGGTGAATGGAGACAACACCAGCATTGTGCTGGCCGCAGCCTACATCCCGGGGGACGACAGCACAGTCCCTCCAGTTAATGTGCAGAAGCTAGAGGAGCACTGCAGAAGAGCGAAACTTCCGTTGATCATAGGAAGCGATGCTAACTCCCACAACACGGAGTGGGGCAGCAATGATACCAACCAAAGGGGTGAGTGTTTACTAGAATATATAGTCAGCAACGATTTGAATATATATAACGTTGGGAGCAAACCGACGTTTGTCACGAGAGTCAGGGCAGAGGTCCTAGATTTAACACTTGGCAACAACCTAACTGAGAATATGATCTCGAAATGGAGAGTCTCAGAAGAACCCTCCCTATCGGATCATAGGATCATAAGTTTTGAGCTGGGTGCTGTATCGGGGCAATACAGCCCTAAAAGAAATCCCAGGAAAACAGACTGGGGCAGCTACAAAAGTATCATAGAGGCTAACGCGGATAGTCTCAGAAATAAGAGCAGAAGCACTAACTGTACTGAGTTAGAGGGCAGAGTGGATAGGGCAAATCAGATAATGATAGATGCCTACAACTCCAGTTGCCGAGTCTCCTTAGTTAAGGGTAAGAAGGCAACCACCTGGTGGTCGCATGACCTGACACTACTAAGGAAGAAAGTCAGGAAACTCTTTAACGGGGCAAGAAGAACCGGCAACTGGGAAGAATACACTCAAAATCTAACAAAGTACAATAAAGAGATAAGGAAAGCTAAGAGGGAAAGTTTCAAAAATTTCTGTGAGGGAAATTCTAGCAAACCTGCAGCGGCAAGGCTCCACAAGGCCCTAGCCAAAGAGCAGAGGGAGATTAACTTAGCGATTAGGCTTCCAGACGGTACCTATACCGGAACGGCGGAGGTGCGAGCGAGGGCCCTGCTACACACGCATTTTCCGGGTGCCTCTCCGCAAGTACCGGAACCTGTGTTCCCCAGAGTGAAACCAACCCCATCAGACTGGCAACTGGCCAACTCCCTCTTCAGTGAGGCCAGAGTCAGATGGGCAGTGGAATCCTTTGAGAAATACAAATCTCCGGGGGTGGATGGCATCTACCCGGTGCTAATGCAGCAAGGGACACAGATTATCCCACATCTGGCCAGGATCATGAGAGATAGCCTGGCACTGGGATACATACCCATGATGTGGAGAAGAGCAAAAGTGGTTTTCATACCAAAAGTAGGAAAAAAGGACTATTCGCAGGCAAAGTCCTTCAGACCAATAAGGCAATGGAAAAGATATTGGACCAAGAAATCAGGTCGAACGCCCTTAAGAGCTGGCTCTTACATCATAGCCAGCATGCGTACAGAGCGGGTAGGTCCACGGACACAGCTCTGTACCAATTAACATCTGAAATACAGAGGGCGTTCGAAACAGAGGAAACAGTGATTTGCGCTTTCCTTGACATTGAGGGTGCCTTTGACAACACATCTCATGAAAGCGTAAACATAGCACTGCAGAGAAGAGGAATTCAGATGCCTATCCAGAGATGGATTGACAATCTACTCCGCACAAGAATCGCTGAAGTTCATGTAGGCAACAGCGCAGTTAAGGTTAATACCACGAGGGGGTGCCCTCAAGGAGGTGTGCTATCACCCCTTCTGTGGAGCCTAGTAGTGGGCGAACTCCTGCAAAAGCTATCTGACAGTGGCATAAGATGCCAGGGATATGCTGACGACATCGTCATAATTGCAAGGGGTAAGTTCGAGAGTACGCTCTGTGACATAATACAGAGAGCGCTGAATATTACGAAGGGATGATGTGCCAGTGTGGGGCTTAACATCAACCCATCTAAAAGGACCATCATCCCTTTCACCAGAAGAAGGGCTCTACCAGCCCTGAGAGCAATTACAATAAATGGCGTGGCACTAGAACATGGAACCGCGGTGAAATACTTGGGAGTCACCTTTGACACCAAGCTCCTATGGAAACAGCACTTCGACTCCATGAGAGCTAAGGACACGAGGTCCATCATGATATGCAAACGTCTAGCAGGCAAATCATGGGGCTGTAGCCCGTATGTGCTAAGATGGATGTATACCATGATAGTAAAACCTATGATAACATACGGTTCGATAGCCTGGGCATCGAAAACAACTCGGGCGACGACGAGGCAAGCGCTGTCAAAACTTCAGCGACTGGCATGTGTATGCATAACGGGAGCTATGCGCACATGCCCTACAGCAGCGCTGGAGGCTATCCTTGATCTGACCCCGCTGCATATATCAATAGAGCAGTCAGCCAAGCGAACCCTCCTGAATATTGCTAATGAGGGCTCGGGCATAGGTAAAGTTATATCGTCCCGAAACATGGAGGAATTGAGAGAGAAGATCCCAATCTCTCAACTTCCGAGGGATGATATCCTCAGGCAGATAGTCTATGAGAGAAGGTACAAAGTAGAATTGGGAGACAAGGGTACGTGGGAGGAAAGCAGAATTGTGTAGATTCATCGGCTAAATAGAATAGTATGGTACACAGATGGCTTGAAGACGCCAGAGGGGATTGGATCTGGAGTCATTGGACCCAGAGCCAAGATATCAACGCCTCTGGGAGCACACCCGAGCATTTTTCAAGCGGAAGTATTCGCTATAAGCCAGTGTGCTGACCTGAACCTTCAGCGCGAATACTCCAACAAGACAATTGCCATACTCAGTGACAGTCAGGCCGCCCTCAAGGCGATCTCGGCGTCTGAAATAAAATCAGCACTAGTACTTGAGTGCGTTGAAAAGCTAAATCAACTAGGAGCACACAACAAACTGTGCCACCGGGGAGTGGAGGGCAATGAGCAAGCGGACAGCCTGGCAAGGGAGGCAGCAACGACACGACCTATTGGTCCTGAGCCGTTCCTGCCAGTAGGCCCGCAGGAAATCAGAGGGCATCTACTATCAGAAGAAAGGGATAAGTGGGAAGAACACTGGCGCAATATGCCAGGCTTGAGGCGATCTAAGTTACTGCTGGGGAGCTACAACACAACTCGATATAGGGCATTAATGGGCCTGTCGAAAGATAACCTGAGGATCCTAACAGCTATTCTTACAGGACACTGCAGACTGAACAGCCACATGCAGAAGCTGGGCATACTATCGAACAACACATGCCGATTTTGTGATCGATCAGCGGAGACGGCGGAACATATACTCCTGGAATGTGACGCAATCTCAAGACGTAGGGCTAAGTTTTTGGGCTCACCATGGCCAGAGCACTCTCACATCAAATCCCTCAAGCCAGGTGAACTGCTAGGGTTCATCAGAGAAGTCGGCTTGGATGAGGTGCTGTGAAGCAGTTGAGGGCACAATAGACCAATGGTCGCAGTGCGATCCTCAACTAATTATCTATCTATCTATTTGACCTTAACCCTATCTGTGATATTTACCCTACCAAATCTTGACTACTTAGTTTTGTTTACACTGTGATATTTTATTCATTAGATGCTTAGGGCCAAAAGTGAATCTGTGATATGGTAGTAGGTAAATACTTGCATTAGTTAGATGTTTTTACTTGCCCGGCATTGAGGCGTGTGTCGGGGCAACACATTGATCTGCTAGAGAAGACAATACGGAAAGGTGGCGTATGAAACTTTTTTTACGCACACGCTCCATGGTGCAGGCCTCATCGGCGGATGCGAGCCTGTTACGCCAACCTTAAAGGCAAAAACATCACCAGCAACCAAACCATATGTAAGCTCTACAAAATTATCCCGGTATCTAGACGTGTTGCGCAACATTAAGACCGCGGTACAATGACATCTTTCATATAGATGCGTTTAACATAAGCTTATGCATTCCAATAACATCGCCACAATCAACCAAGATGTTGCATTTGTAAATATGAAGGAGCTTCAGACTTGGCAATTGAAGTTTATTACGCCTTGCCCATTCACATACAAAATTTCGCGAAGCACTGTTGTAAACACTCTCCCTATACAACAAAAATACTTGCTAACATATTTGGTGTCGTATTTGATTGCAGTTTTTAATTGCGAAAAATTTTAGAAAATTAACCAACCAGTGGAAAAAATAATTTCACTTGCAAAGTGCGCCAACACCCTTAGCCAAAGCAAATATCAAATTCTTCTTCTTATGATTTGGTTGGAACAAAATTGGGGAGTTGGCTACTTTTCAATATCAGAGGGCGCCAGTGTCGCTCATTCTACCGTTCTCCATAAAAATACGTGCAATCTACTCATAATGCATAAGCATGTGTTAAACTCATCCATATGAAAAACTGCTTATGTGTCGGGCCTATTAGTGGAAGAATGCTGTTACGCGCATGCGTGGGTGCATACGTGTGATGAAACGAACGCGCATGCGTGGGTGTGTATGTGTGATGAAACGAAAGCGCATGCGTGCCTGTGTGCGTGTGGAAAAACGAAAGCAAAGCACGTATGTGTGTGTGGTGTGTTTGAGTGAAATGTAGGGAATTCCGTTTAGATACGGGCATGTGAAGATTGAACCGAAAGTCAGAAGTTCATTATAAAAGTTGTCTCAACTGTGCGTGGTTGTGCTCCGGAAAAGTCGCGTATGAAAGTTGGCAAAACAAAGAAAAAAAAATATTTTTTATGCGAAAAACACCGATACGCTCGTATCGTTTTAGTTGCAATACAATTCAAAGAAACCGCAAACCGAGGGAAGAAAAAGCTCTTGAACATCCTGCCACCAGTAAGTTTGATACAGTTCTAAAAATTCTTTTTATTTAAAAATTGTTAAAATAGTTTTTTTTGGTTGCTTTCTTTAAAATTATATAAGACCCTTTTTTTTGGCATGAACTTAAGACACTTAAATTTCAATCAAGTTTAAAAATAAATTGAAAATTTCCTTTTTTGTCTTCCTTTTATATAGTTCGGTGACAAATTAAAATTAGACTAAAATTAGTTAGACGCACTTTGATATAACCTTTTTTCATCTTTAAATTAATTTTTTTAATAAATTGGATTTTTGTGAATAAAATAAAGCATGTGTGTAAGCCAAATGTGTTATAAATTAAAAGCAATTATAAATGGTGAAGAAAAATGAATAAAAATTGTGATCAAGTGAAAATGGTGTGAAACGTAATTTCAAATAACATAATTTTAGATTAAAAATTACAATTTATGTAAAATAAAATATAAAAGCAAATAAAACCTACGTAAAATAAAAATAAAATTAAATAACAAATAAAATAGAAGTATTTAAAAGAAAAATAAAATAAATAAAAATAGAATTAAATTACATAAAAAAAAATAAAATCAGTTTAAATTAAATTTGTTCGAAATAAAAGCAATAGTAACCAAAAGTTAATTTATTTGAGATAAAATTCCAAAATTAAATTAAAACAAATTTATATAAAATAAAAGCAAAATTAAATCGAATAAAAAGTATCTAAATTAAAAATGAAAATTAAATTGAAATAAAGCTTCTTAAAATAAAATCCAAAATTAATTAAATTAAATTTATTTAAAGTAAAATCAAAATTAAATTAAATTAAAATAAAATCAATATTAATTTAAAGTAAACTTGCTAAAAGTAAAATCAAAAGTAAATTACATAACACCGATTGGAAATTATTTGAAATTAAAATGAATAAAAATTTTTTGAAATGAAATTGGAATTAAACTAAATTAAATAAACTTAAAATAAAACTAAAAATTAAGCCTAAAGAAACTTCTTCTAAAATACACATGAAATAAAATTAAGTTAAAATTAAAATGAACAAGAGGTTTAGCCAATATGAAATAAAGTTAAATTTTGTTTGCATTTGATATACATATGTATGTACATACAGATATATAGACATATACTGATGTGGCCAACAAAATAGCGCCAGCAAGGCGACTAATAAGTTTCCCAGGACTAAAAATAACTATTTAATTTCAGTTTTAGTTTTAGTTTTTGGTTTTATTTTCTAACAGTAAGCTTACAAAAATTACAATACTAGTTTAACAATATCTTAGATTAATAAGAAATTAGACTAAAATGCTCACTTCAGTGAAGTTGTTCCAGTTAGTGATGGAACGATATTTCGCTATTGGTGATTGTATCGCCGCTATTGACAAATCGCTAAAAGCTATAGCTATTGCAATCTAAATATATCAGTGATTGGCGATTTTCCTTCATTCGATTCTTTTGAATGACAATCACCTCTGGCAGAATATCGCCAATAGCGATTATAGCGATTGGCGATTTTCCTTCAGCATGGAATTCTAATATTTGCCGTCTTTCAGTGAGTTTTACAGCTCCGGCTCACGCTCAATTCTCACGGGAATGCTCTGGATCATTGAGAGACTTGAGAAGCAGATGCCGTGAAATTTTCGCACACGTGAAATGTGATAGGCAGATGTCGCCGCTGTTTTTCATTTAACTCATACGGCGAAAGGCTAGGCAGCGTCATCTATTTTTGAAAAAGTAGGTATATTAAAGTTGCCAACCTAAAAAGAGTAAAGTGTTATACAAAAACCAAATACATTGATAGTGTATGTTTGTTTGCATTTATGTCGACGTGCCACCACCTTATAATGTTCTACCAAGATAAAAAGATATTGTTGCGGAGCTGGCAACACTATTCACCACCATCATTTGTTTTCGTTTGTTTAATTGCAACAACGAAAAACTAAGAGTTTCCTAGAGCTGCGGATGATAATTTTGTGATTTTAGGACCCCCTCTACCCCTACAAATCAAAAAAAAGTTTGAAAATCGTGGCATATTATTCAAAATCTTCCCCGTCTTAAGAACTGCACAACGAAAAAAATTGCTCGTCAACAGATAGTGGTAAATAAGGGCGAAAAAAGTGTGCCTTTTGTGCAGAGAAATTGTGGAAACGGCGAACGGAACAAAGCAAACTTGCGCAACAACAATTTCGACGACGAAGTGATGTGCAATAATTGCAAAAAATGGTTTTGCAATGGGCGTGGAAGCACATCTGGATCCCAAATTGTTAATATTTCGGTGAGGGCTAAACATAGGGAAGTCACCCTACATTCTGAAGGTCCACTTGGAGAAACAGTACTAAAATGTTACTCGTGTGGAGTACGTATTGGAATCAAGAACAATGGAAGCCACTTATAACTGACCGATCGTTTTTGCCGTGGTTGGTTAAGGTGCCTACCGAGCAAGAGCACTGGCGTGCACGACAAATATCAGCAGCACAAATAAACAAATTAGAGGTATTATGGAAGGAAAATATTGCTGCAACATTTCAGGATTTAGAGAAGCCAGGTATAGATACTGAACCATCACAAGTGCTATTGCGTTATGAAGATGGTTATCAATACGAGAAAGTATTTGGTCCACTTGTGCGCCTAGAAACAGAATACGATAAAAATTTAAAAGAATCGCAAACACAGGAGGGTATAGAAATAAGATGGGACGTTGGCCTAAACAAAAAAACAATGGCATATTTTACGCTTGCTAAAACTGATTCGGACATGAAACTAATGCATGTGTTATACATAAGTTAATACTTCTAGGCTGTAGCCGATAACAGTTTTATAAAATTTGTGTTTTTGATGGAAAAATAAAAGAATTATAGAAACATATATCACTCGTCTTATTGTAACCAGATTAACTCAAAATTTAAGTTTTTTGGGAGAATGCAATTCAAGCTTTGTCATATGGTTTGTATATAGTTGAATTCTCGGGCTAATTTCTAGGGCACTGAAGTGGGTGGCTAATTTTCTGCTAAAGAATATTTTTATAATAGTTTGAAGAATTTGCTATATTTTGCTCTGTATTTTTCATTAAAATATAATTCACTTTACTATAAAAATATTATGCAGCCAAATACAACTTTCAGAATAAATTCATACGGACTATTTCTGAATACATCGGTGTAGTATAATATAGTAAATAAATCATGTTTTTATGGTGTTACATATACAGATTTATTTCGGGTCGATTCATCTTACATTTAAAAATCAAAGCATTTTAAATTAGCAAAATTTATAAAACAAAGATGCATAGACATCTATTTCAGCTAGTTTCATCTCATTGAGTGTAATGCGAGACTGAACATATTATCGTCAGCCAGTTAATAATATATATCATAACATCTCAGAAAATTAGAGTTTTACATTGCATCAGTTTACAATAAAAGGTACATATTTTTGTCTTTTTATTCCAATTTTGGTTTATATATTCTGTATACTAAATTAAATTAATGTATAACATTCAATTGACTCCGGTAAACAAACTTAAACATTCATTTTTTATATCCAAGTATACAAACAATTGCAGATTCGCTTATCAAAGATAAATGAAAGCGATCGCCATAGTTATAAAAAATAGCCATATCTATATTCACTGATAGCTCAAAATCGCTGTATCGCCGATCATATCTTCTGTAAAGAATCGCTTGTTAAAATAAAGCGATCGCTATAGCTATAAAAAATAGCCGTGATTCAAAAATAGCCATATCTATTTTCACTGATAGCTCAAAATAGCCATATCGTCCATCACTAGTTCCAGTGGACACTTAAATAAAGCCATGTTACGTGGCTGACTGTTTGGGTGGTGAGGAGCGGCGGCAAGCAGGTATGCTTGCGGGCCCAGGCTAGCTCGTCGTCTTGGGCGGGGTATTGCACCACCGACCTCACCCGCAGCCACATGAACAAAAAAAGGTTCATACCTGCATGTGATTACAAAGGAAAGCTGAAATAGATAGAAATAGACGTGAGGGGCAAAGTTATAGAGGGGAAAGCATGAGGGGCAGAAAAAGGTGAAGGCCTGTCCTGTCAGGTGGAGTCTACCCTCCCTCTGCAGTGCAACTTGCACTGCACCGTGGGCACTGTGCTGACTCCTGTTTACCTTACAGTGCCCCCAAGCCTGACACTAGTCTGTCCTTCTGTCAATTGGTCATTTTTCTCTACCACTCACCTTCACCTTACCTTGCCACGCACAAGCGCAGCACCAACACCAAGATTTGACTTAGCCCTGCATTACTGAAACTATTAAAATTTCATCCAAACATACTTCTTATGATTTATTTACAAAATTTTTGGTTTCCAAATTACCAACTAATACCCTACTACTAGTTCAATAATTTCAACAAAACTTTAAAATCAAAATTTACTACAAAATAATTTCCCAAGGGTTTCAAAAGTTTACTCAAAGTAACAATAGAAAAATTGCTCAAACTTAATGCTAAACTTTATTACTGGTGAACATAAAAAAATTCATAAGAGTGCAAGAACCAGTAGATACATTCCAAATTCAATTCTATAAAAAAAAATACCTACGACTAATAGACCAAGTGTCTGGCCTCAAACAAAAAAAATTTAAACTTTTAGGGCCACCCTAATGCGATATTATTAATAGGACCTAATTCTAAACCCTAAAATTACAAATTCAAATAAAATAAAATAAGAGGGCGAATAAGTAAAAAAATCCAAGTACCCTAATCTCTGACCTACCGCAACCGCTCAAGTAAACATATGATCAAATATGTACAATGCAAAAGTAGGTCATCAAGGCAAAAGAATTCATATGTTTATGAAAACAAAAGGTATGTATGTAAGTGCAAATGTACGTTTGTGACGTTTTTCATGCATGTACATATGTTCGATGCAATCTGTTTTTTTTTTTCTTTCTGATTTGCTAATTCCTGTTCTATTTTTGCAAGAGCAGGAATCTGTGCTAACATATGTACATACAACTAAACAGGTGTATTAGGAAAAATATTATGCTCAATTTTCACTCACCCATATACTCGTACTCCAACGGCGCCGGTGTAGTTGAGTGGATGTGCTGAATTCGCTGAAATAGCAGAGTCAAAAACATACATATATACCTATGATAACACTCAAACACTCAGCCAAGATCACTCGCTGGTGATCTTTGCTAATGAGTGCTTTGGTAGTATCGGAGCAGCCCGCGTGATGGCAAAACGCAAAAAAAAATTAAAAGAAATCAAAATGTGTAATCAAAGAAAAAAATGTTCTTGGTGCTGAAGGCGCACTGTGTATATCCGCCCTCCGGGTGTGATGTGGCAATTTATTTTGCCAATGATAATAGAAGTGAGTACCAAAAATAAAAAAAAAAAAATGGCAAAAATTCGAAAATATGAAAATCCCAATTTGGTGCTACCATAGGTAGCAGAAACCGTATGCAAAGGAAAAATGTGTATATGGTAGAAAGTGGGGATGAAAATACAAAGAAAAATTAAATGTCAAACTATAGTAGAAAAATAAAAAAAAAGAAAATGGAGAAACGAAGATAAAAAAAAGGTGATGGAGGCAAAAGTGCCACCATTAACTCCTGAAGTATGGAGTTAAATAAACTCAGCCTTTATATGCGCGACAAAGAAATGCTCGGCCCCGGAAATAGAGTGCCCCGTTTGCCGGTTTCCTACCAACTACTTATGCCCCCTTATGAAAATGTTTGCATGATAATGGTAATAATATAAAACAAAATATGTATATAAAAATAATAATGTTATCTGATGTAATGCCGGAAAAGCTCCTCCCTCTGCAGGTGTTTGTTGTTACTTGTGTTTTTGTTTTGTGTCGTTTTGCCAAAAGTCATATGTGTTGACGGGCTGTTGTTGTGGTTGCGTCTCAATGCCGCCGGTGAAAAGGGCTGTCGATGTTGCTAATTCTATTGTGCTTTTGCAGTTGTTGTTGTGGTGTGCGCATGCAACAAATTAACTCGAATGTAGTGCTTGTGGAAGCGTGGCAATTGTTTTTGGCCGGAATGTCACCAGTGTGATGTTGTTGTTGTTGGTGTTGCGTCGCCAACGTAGTGGAGATGGTATAATTGGTGCTGAGCGGTATGTCGCCAATGTGATATAGTTGTCGTTGGGCGTTTCGCCGCCAATATATAAAAAAATTGTTGTTGTGGTTGTTGCTTCCGTATATCGCCAATATAGAGACTAACTACCGGTTGTGGTTGGTGTTGCGGCGCCGATATGACAAAAATGTTGTAGTTGTTGTTGAGCGTTATGCCGCCAATATAAAAAAACGCTGTTGTGGTTGTTGTTGAGCGTTATGCCGCCAATATAAAAAAACGCTGTTGTGGTTGTTGTTGAGCGTTATGCCGCCAATATAAAAAAACGCTGTTGTGGTTGTTGTTGCCGTATATTGCCACTAAAAAAACGGTGCTGTAGTGGTTGTTGTTGTGGTGTGCGCCACCAAATTAAAAGTGTAGTGTAGTGCGTGGTTGTTGTTGCCGGGCGGTATTTCGCCAAGAATAATGTATTTGTTTTTGGGCGGTACGCCGCCAAGAACCGCGCCCAGTGGACCCTCTCCCCAGAAAAATCAATCATGCGCTGCAATTAAATGCAAAAAAAGAAAATCTCTTTAGAAAATTCAGAGGTAAAAGCGTATTTATGTACATGTACCTATACACAGTTGCCTATGGATTTTCTGTCTGCATAGTCATATACTCATCTACATACCTATATTTGTATGTAGGAGCGTAAATGACAATGCAAGTTTTCTTTTGGCTCGCTTGGGAGGTAGGCCAGGTGGATGACCCAGCTCCAGTCAAGCATGCCTGAAAAAAAAAGAATATGTGTTCTTACCTCTTGCAGAATTTATTGACAGAAAACTGCTTCCAGCTCTTTGCACGTACCGCGGAAACTTTCGACGCACACAAACTTTCAAAAATGCGATTAAATTCGCGCACTGCAAACTTTTTAACTTTTTTTTTTTCCACTTTCGTTTAAAAGCGCGCACTTCACTTTTGAATATCACCACTAGACTTGCACTGGACACTGTTAAAACAAGACTTTGGCCCGTTGACTCGGTTTTCCCCTTCTTATAGCCACCGCCGTGGTAAGGAACGTTACCCAGAAAACGGAAAATTCCTACCTATACAAGCTAAACCTTCTTTTCGGCTTTCCCGTATTTTCCATCTATACAATCATGCACTCATACATCCATACGCTTACCGCTCCACCAAACGAACACCTACACAGATACATTTGGTTCGTGCCTTGACCGCTCGCACTGATGCATTCACACGCTCATAGCCTTGTACAAATACACATCCGCATACATAATACCGAACAGAACAAACACATAGTTACGTATCATTCGTCAAGGCTGCTAGGTTGTTAGCAACATGGTGAAATTTTACTTATTATAACAACATGATGCCAAGCGCAACATCTTACTTCCGTGGTAACATTGTGTTCACTATAGGTACAATGTTGTTAATGCTAATGTTATTATGTTAATATTATTTTACTGGCAGCATTGCGGCTAAGGTACGGACCTGTACACAAAACACACAAACACATAGACGCATATACACTCTGCCACTCATTTAAGCCGGTATGGAGACAGGCTGTCGTTACAGGCTCGCAACCGCCGATGGTGCCTGCACTATGGAGCGTGGGCGTAAAGAATTCGAACGCAGCCTGACAAGTATTATTTCCCGCGTCCAACGTGTGGCCTCGAACCACGACTCAATGCCGGGCCTATTTCTCTTCAAGCCTTTAAATTTTCACACTGCCTAACTACGAACTAAATCGCTGGGCTAATGCTACTACTTAAACCTATATCACAGACACACCTCTACATATCTAATAGTAAATAAAATATCACAGATAAAAAAATAAATAAAAAAAAATAAATAAAATATCACCGTTAGCAGTACAATTATAAAAAATTTTTATAAAATAAAATATCACAGATAGCAAAAAAAAAAGAATGTATAAAAAAAAATATCACAGATCAAATAGTCAAGTAGGTCAAATAAATAAATAAATAAAATAAAAAAATAAATAAATGCAAAAATAATCAAATAAATAAAAAGGTCAAAAAAAAAAAAGATAAATAATTTTAATAATATAATCACATATGTCAATAAATTAATGAATACAATACGTCAATAAATAAATAAATAACTAAAATACGTAGATAAATAAATAAATAACACAGAACAAAAGTACTAGCACTACGAAAAACATTAAACTATTTTGCAAAAATGTCTTTAGCGTGGTATACGCCGACCTTTTTCCCACTACTATCGCCAAGTTCATACATAGAATTCCCTATAACGTTTAAAACAATGCATTTGATTTGTTTTGGTGCTAACTTAGCGTTGTAATTATCAACTTGGGAGCTTTGTTTGAAGTTGCGGCGATATACCACTTGTCCAATCTGAAACTTTATATCCTTACTCCTGGTGTCGTAGACCTTTTGGCTTCTATCGTGGGCCAGCTTCAGCTCCTTCATAATTCTCTTTCTTATGAGCTGCATTTTATCACCAGCCGTGTCTATCTCCACGTCACCATCCTTCAACGCCGCCAACTTTCGATATAGCTCATATGATGCAGCATGCTGTATCATAGGCATACCGAAAGTGGCATAGTATGGTGACATGTTGATGGCTGAGTGAGTAACGCTGCGTAGTGCAAATGCGGCATCGCTGACGCATTTGTCCCAGTTCTTTTGGTTGCCCTTTATGAAGGACCTAATTATCTGCAGCACAGATCGGTTGACTCTTTCCGCAGCGTTACCCTGAGGTGAATAAAATGCAGTTTTCACGTGTGTCGTGCCGTACTTCTCCAAAAACTCTTTGAATATTTCCGAGACGAATTGTTTGCCGTTGTCCGAATGGACATATTCGGGCAAACCAAACACGTGAAAGACTTCTTTCTCTAAGAATTTTATTACCTCAGCTGAAGTGGCCCTTCTCATGGGTTTTAAAAACACAAACTTAGTAAAGTGATCTAGACAAACAAAGACATACACGTTACCATCACTAGAACGAGGATAAGGACCCATAAAATCAATGAATAAACGTTGGAAAGGTCGTTCTGTTAGCTTCTGTTTACCCATCATCGGTTGTTTAAAAACGTTTTGAGTCTTATTTACTTTACAAATTTCGCAATCTTTGATATATGCGTATACTTCTGTAGCCATACCTGGCCAGTAATACTTTTGACGTAGTCGGGACAGTGTCTTGTGGATGCCACCATGACCAGCGGACGGTGAACTATGAGACAACTCTACCAGCCCCGGTCGCAATTCCGACGGTACTCAGAGTTTCCAGGTCTGGTCCGCTAGAAGTTCATCCCCCCTGTCGAATTGCGTCCGTTTATAAACGTAACCGTCCGATATGCATAAGTCTGGTAACTTGTCCTTGTTCTCGGTCACCGTCTTTTTCAGCTCCGTATACTCCTCCGACTCGAAGCACGGTGACTCGAGACACACGTCTATGGCTCTATCGTTCGTTAGTATTTCGTCCATGTGCATTCGTGAGAGTGTGTCGGGAACCACATTTTGCGCACCTTTTCGATGTTGGATATCGAAATCATAACCCTGGAGTTTCAAACTCCACCTTGCCAACCTCCCAGAAAGATCTTTCTGATTCATGAGCCATTTGAGGCTGGCATGATCAGTGATGATGGTGAACGGGGTTCCCTCCACGTAAGGTCGGAATCTCTTCACACTCACGATCGCGGCGTAGCATTCCAGTTCGGTGATGCTATAGTTCTTCTGCGCCTTATTTAGTTTTGCCGAAACGTAGGCAATCGGTCTTTCGTTCTGGTCATCGTCCAACTGAAACAAAACCCCTCCCACTCCGTCCGTTGATGCATCACATTGAATATAGAAACGACGCTTAAAGTCAGGATGTGTGAGCACCGGTGCAGAAACCAAACTCTGCTTTAAAATTTCAAATGATTTTATTGCTTCTTCCGTCATTACAAACTTTTTGATTTTATCTTTCTTGAGGCAGTCGTGCAGCAGGGCTGCAATAGTCGCATAGTCCTGTATAAAACGTCGGTACCAGCCCGACATACCCAGGGGTTTTCGGAACTGGAAAGTCCCTCACAGCTACCACTTTGTTGGCGTCCGTCCTGATACATCCATCCCCGACTACGTACCCTAGATATCGAACTTCTTTGAAACAAAACTTGCTCTTTTCGACATTAATTGTTAACTTAGCCTCGCGAAGACACCGAGCGACCTTTTCCAGTAAACACATATGGGACTCGAAATCTACAGAACAAACTAACAAATCGTCAAGATAAACAAAAACACATTCACGTAAAGCGGCCGGAATGACCTTGTCCATGAGACGACACATTCGTTGTGCTGCATTGCACAACCCGAAAGGCATGACGGTAAATTGGTAAAGGGGTCGGCCAGGGACAGTAAAAGCAGTCTTTTCTCTTGACTTCTTCTCCAGAGGAATCTGCCAGAAGGCATCCTTCAAATCTATCGCGGAAATAAATCGTGTATTTTGTAGTCGGCTGAGGATTCCATCAATGTGGGGTAAGGGGTAGGCATCCTTAATTGTTCGTTCGTTGACTTTGCGAGCGTCAAGGCACAAGCGGTTTTTCGTCCCTTTTACTACCAGCGATACCGGAGAATTCCAGCTGCTGTTGGACTCCTCGATGACTCCCATGCCCAACATTCGATCTAACTCTGCGTATATGAGTTTTTGAATAGCTGGTGAAATCGGGTAATGGCGCTGCTTTACTGGCAGATTCTCGTCAACCACCTCGATGACGTATTCCTCCTTATCTGTTTGACCTAACCCTAATACCGCGAAGGACGGGAATTGGGCTTTCACACGCTCCAACCTATTATTTTGCTCCGGCGTTAAAACGTGCTGCACAGCATCGAAAGACAAGTCACCCTCGGCGGGCACGAGCTCCGCCACACTGGCTATATTTGGACACACATTCCCATTCAAACCTTTACTCACGACACTCATACGGAATGCCTGCCAAAAGTCTATACCTAAATAAACTTGTTGTTGTAGACCTGGCACTATCAAAAATTCTAATTCTTCCATCGAATTATCCCACACAACCGGTAACTTTATTACTCCTACCACGGCGGTTTCCTCCCCGTTCGCGGTTCGGATATTTTGGCCCCTGATTGGCACAATCGAGGCTTCCTTTCCCCGAAGGAGTGCAGCTGAGTCTTTGCCTAAGCAGCTGGCACTCGCCCCTGAGTCTAAGAGAGCCAGAACCTCATGACCTCCTATCTTTGTTTTGGCGTAAAATCTGTTATCTCCTTTCACGGTAACAATTGTTGCAACTATTTTATTCTTCAACCTTTTGAAATATTTTCTCTTCTCCCTCATCTTTTCTATTTTCTTGAAATTTCTGTTTTTCCTACTTGCATTTATTGTATCACAAAATATTCTTTTCCTAGCTTCTTCATATTCAATTTTCCTCTGATGCAAACTTTTTCCCTCGCGCATTTTTAACTTTCCCTCTACTTTTCAACTCTTCTATCTCCCTCTTCCCTGCTCAAAATCTTTACGGTTGTGCTGCCGGGTTGCCTGGCTTCTGGCTGAAGTCCCCGGTCAACTCCGCCAGCCTGGGGTTTCCCTGCTTCGGTTTAAAAACACAAAAGGACGAATCACTTCCACACGCAAAACAGACCATATTGTGGAACGAGGACGAACACTTATTTGGTTTTTGTGCTTCTGCCGGGTTTTTCACAAAGTGATCCACCGGCATACCGCACGAAAAACACAACATCAAGTGGAAGGGTGATGCACAAAAGGAATTCACAGTCGACTTGGACGCGGGACTAACAGAAGGACGAACAATATTGGGATTGGCTGTGGTTTGGTGCTGGGGTAAGGATTGGGATTGGTGTTGGGGTTTCCTATCAAAGGCTTCGACTTTTGTTGCCTCTCCTACCCTTGACTGCTCAAAATCGACCTCGTTAACTACCCTAGCCCTACTCTTGTTCTCTTTAATAAGTTTTTCGGCTCTCTTGCATTCCGACTTGAGCTCCGCCAACGAGTCCATTTTTATCGCGAAGGTCAAGTTGGCCAGGTACGGTTTGAGGTTGCCCCTGATGATGCCAACCAACTCCTTCTCAGGGATCCTCTTCCGCAAACGGAATGTCATATTGTGGACTTCGGCATAAAAGTCATCGAAAGCTTCCGCGGCCAGCTGTTTCCTTTCCATGATTTCACGGATGATTTCATAGTCGGACTCGGCGGATTTGAAGTGGCTTAGCATTTCTGCTTTCAGCCCGAAATAGCCGAAATCGGGTTCGTCCGCGTGGTCCTCAAGGACCTGCCAATACCACTTCAAAGCACCGCCGGAAACCAGACTATGAAAGTCCGTGAAGAGCTGGAAGTAGGAAATATTATGCTGCTCGCGCATCCTTTCCACCCGAAAGATGAAGCTTTCGACGCTTATACCTTTACTTGTTCCATCGAATTTGATGTGCCATTTTTCCAGATCTAACTTTTTCCACCTTGGAGGGTCACTACTATCTCGTTCAGCAATCCGACTGCCACTCGGAATACCGTTGCGGGTAGCAGGCTCCCCCCTACGGTTCTGCGGCTCAGGCGTGGATGCCACAGCGGACCGATGTCCCACCGCGTGACTGGATGCCTCTATCTGTGCCACGCGGCCACCAAGATGATCGACGTTGGTCTTGATGCTTCGCACTTCACCCGCCATTTGCACCACCAAATCTTGTTGTTGCGCCATCATCGCCATCATGCGGCTCAGCTGTTCAACATTGGTTGCCTGCTCATTAGCGTCGGTGCGAGGAGCATTTATGCCACCGTTAACCATTGCTGGTGCGTTTCGCGATGTAGCATCGCCCCCCTGTGCACCCACGTTGTCGCTATCGGACATTTGGCACACCAAATCGATCTTCTGGGAAAAATTTAAACTATTTTCCGAATCATTGAACGACACCCCGTTCGCGAAAGAGAGCCTAATCGGGCGTTCAGGGCCAAACGATCCGAAAATCCGCGACGCGCACCTATTGAAGTAATCTGTAGGCACAAAGTCGACGGCCCTGGGAATACCAGTGTCGATTTGATTGAACACGGACCCGGCGATCTGGTTTTCCAGGGCTCGCGCACGGCTCCTAGTTAAGCGCCTATTAGGATCTAAGATCCCCAATCCCCCAAAAGGTCTTTCCTCGGTATGTTTGCCCTGGTCTTGGTCAGACATTCACTGTCTGCAGCAGCAAAAAAAAGGACGTTTAAGCAAATGTTCAAACGAGAAAAGAAAGAAAAAAAAATCAAGACTCAAAATTTTACGTGTAATGGATCCAAGGAAAATAAAACCCCACACCTAACCGAGTAACGAGCGGTAAAAAAAAAAAAAAAAAAATACGAAAAAGATATGTTAATCTATATATTTTGGTGTTAGGTGATAGAAGACTGAACAAAATTTAGCAAGAAAAAAAAATTATATGTAAATAAGTTATTTATTGTAAATAATGTGTGTTACTAAATGGATGTGTATTTCAAATATGTGTGAATATGTGTAAAAATCCAGACAATGTGTATATGTGTGTATCTTAGAGATAAGAAAGAATTCAGTGAATTGCCTTAAATGTCTATGAACCCAAAACCAAAAATGAAAACATAAATATTTTTCGGTTTGTGGAATAACTAAATATATAAGCAATGTATTGAGGTTATATGCATCGACCAGGGGTATATAACAAAAAACCTATCGAAAACCCTACAATTGGAAATTGCAAAATAAACAAAATTAATAAAGGGAATAACAGGCAATGCCTGTATGTATAAGACGTGTAAGAAAATTAAATGCTAAGGATGTGTGTGTAGATATGTAAGAAAAATAACAATTTTCACTATAAATTAAATATATAAAAAATTCAAATGCAATATACAAAAATGGCTACTTAAAAACCAAGATGAAAATAAGAAGAAAAAAAATAATAAAAAAGAAATCAACTACAAAAGAAAACTTGAAGGATATATTAAAAAAAATTATTGAAAAATTCTAAACTTTCCGACAGAAACGGGAACTGACCTATTTTGGATATGAGTTGAACCTGAGTTATAATATATATATAAGTCTTGGTGTGTTTGGTGCTGCCTTGGCGAAGGTTCAGTGAAGGCGGTATGCTGGTCCGTATCTAATTACTGTCAAGTCAGTTTTCGTGCTGTCCGTGGAAGTGTGGCACATCGTACCTATCAACTAGTTTCCAGGTGTGGCTGCCACACCCCCCTACTCCTATCTATCGTGGCGACGACTGTAAACCTCACCTACCGGCAGTGCTGGACTCCCGGTAAGGTAGCTTAAACAGCTCGCCACGACCTTCTGCTAACGTCCGTCTTTTGGCTGAGCGTCATACCAGGTACCACTTAGTCCAGTTGTAGAAACCAAAAGAAGGAACCCTGGCATGAATACTCAACCACTCCCTATACCTTTGTCATGACGACACTTGCCGACCAGGCGAGCCCAATCGGCGCTGCCATCATGACGGTCCCTGTCCTGTCAAAAGACGGAAATAGGGATTGGGTTTGGATGGACTTGGGATAAAAAAAAAACACAGGAAATCTAGAAGAAAAGTGGGATGATTAAAGAATAGTGAAAGATAGAGTGATTTGTAAAGGGTGGGAAATAGAAAAAGATTACCGGGCTATTACCGTTGGGCGCCATTGTTACGTGGCTGACTGTTTGGGTGGTGAGGAGCGGCGGCAAGCAGGTATGCTTGCGGGCCCAGGCTAGCTTGTCGTCTTGGGCGGGGTATTGCACCACCGACCTCACCCGCAGCCACATGAACAAAAAAAGGTTCATACCTGCATGTGATTACAAAGGAAAGCTGAAATAGATAGAAATAGACGTGAGGGGCAAAGTTATAGAGGGGAAAGCATGAGGGGCAGAAAAAGGTGAAGGCCTGTCCTGTCAGGTGGAGTCTACCCTCCCTCTGCAGTGCAACTTGCACTGCACCGTGGGCACTGTGCTGACTCCTGTTTACCTTACAGTGCCCCCAAGCCTGACACTAGTCTGTCCTTCTGTCAATTGGTCATTTTTCTCTACCACTCACCTTCACCTTACCTTGCCACGCACAAGCGCAGCACCAACACCAAGATTTGACTTAGCCCTGCATTATTGAAACTATTAAAATTTCATCCAAACATACTTCTTATGATTTATTTACAAAATTTTTGGTTTCCAAATTACCAACTAATACCCTACTACTAGTTCAATAATTTCAACAAAACTTTAAAATCAAAATTTACTACAAAATAATTTCCCAAGGGTTTCAAAAGTTTACTCAAAGTAACAATAGAAAAATTGCTCAAACTTAATGCTAAACTTTATTACTGGTGAACATAAAAAAGTAAACATATGATCAAATATGTACAATGCAAAAGTAGGTCATCAAGGCAAAAGAATTCATATGTTTATGAAAACAAAAGGTATGTATGTAAGTGCAAATGTACGTTTGTGACGTTTTTCATGCATGTACATATGTTCGATGCAATCTGTTTTTTTTTTTCTTTCTGATTTGCTAATTCCTGTTCTATTTTTGCAAGAGCAGGAATCTGTGCTAACACATGTACATACAACTAAACAGGTGTATTAGGAAAAATATTATGCTCAATTTTCACTCACCCATATACTCGTACTCCAACGGCGCCGGTGTAGTTGAGTGGATGTGCTGAATTCGCTGAAATAGCAGAGTCAAAAACATACATATATACCTATGATCACACTCAAACACTCAGCCAAGATCACTCGCTGGTGATCTTTGCTAATGAAAATATTCTTGGTGCTGAAGGCGCACTGTGTATGTCCGCCCTCCGGGTGTGATGTGGCAATTTATTTTGCCAATGATAATAGAAGTGAGTACCAAAAATAAAAAAAAAAAATGGCAAAAATTCGAAAATATGAAAATCCCAATTTGGTGCTACCATAGGTAGCAGAAACCATATGCAAAGGAAAAATGTGTATATGGTAGAAAGTGGGGATGAAAATGCAAAGAAAAATTAAATGTCAAACTAAAGTAGAAAAATAAAAAAAAAGAAAATGGAGAAACGAAGATAAAAAAAAGGCGATGCAGGCAAAAGTGCCACCATTAACTCCTGAAGTATGGAGTTAAATAAACTCAGCCTTTATATGCGCGACAAAGAAATGCTCGGCCCCGGAAATAGAGTGCCCCGTTTGCCCGTTTCCTACCAACTACTTATGCCCCCTTATGAAAATGTTTGCATGATAATGGTAATAATATAAAACAAAATATGTATATAAAAATAATAATGTTATCTGATGTAATGCCGGAAAAGCTCCTCCCTCTGCAGGTGTTTGTTGTTACTTGTGTTTTTGTTTTGTGTCGTTTTGCCAAAAGTCATATGTGTTGACGGGCTGTTGTTGTGGTTGCGTCTCAATGCCGCCGGTGAAAAGGGCTGTCGATGTTGCTAATTCTATTGTGCTTTTGCAGTTGTTGTTGTGGTGTGCGCATGCAACAAATTAACTCGAATGTAGTGCTTGTGGAAGCGTGGCAATTGTTTTTGGCCGGAATGTCACCAGTGTGATGTTGTTGTTGTTGGTGTTGCGTCGCCAACGTAGTGGAGATGGTATAATTGGTGCTGAGCGGTATGTCGCCAATGTGATATAGTTGTCGTTGGGCGTTTCGCCGCCAATATATAAAAAAATTGTTGTTGTGGTTGTTGCTTCCGTATATCGCCAATATAGAGACTAACTACCGGTTGTGGTTGGTGTTGCGCCGCCGATATGACAAAAATGTTGTAGTTGTTGTTGAGCGTTATGCCGCCAATATAAAAAAACGCTGTTGTGGTTGTTGTTGAGCGTTATGCCGCCAATATAAAAAAAACGCTGTTGTGGTTGTTGTTGAGCGTTATGCCGCCAATATAAAAAAACGCTGTTGTGGTTGTTGTTGCCGTATATTGCCACTAAAAAAACGGTGCTGTAGTGGTTGTTGTTGTGGTGTGCGCCACCAAATTAAAAGTGTAGTGTAGTGCGTGGTTGTTGTTGCCGGGCGGTATTTCGCCAAGAATAATGTATTTGTTTTTGGGCGGTACGCCGCCAAGAACCGTGCCCAGTGGACCCTCTCCCCAGAAAAATCAATCATGCGCTGCAATTAAATGCAAAAAAAAGAAAATCTCTTTAGAAAATTCAGAGGTAAAAGCGTATTTATGTACATGTACCTATACACAGTTGCCTATGGATTTTCTGTCTGCATAGTCATATACTCATCTACATACCTATATTTGTATGTAGGAGCGTAAATGACAATGCAAGTTTTCTTTTGGCTCGCTTGGGAGGTAGGCCAGGTGGATGACCCAGCTCCAGTCAAGCATGCCTGAAAAAAAAAAGAATATGTGTTCTTACCTCTTGCAGAATTTATTGACAGAAAACTGCTTCCAGCTCTTTGCACGTACCGCGGAAACTTTCGACGCGCACAAACTTTCAAAAATGCGATTAAATTCGCGCACTGCAAACTTTGTTAACTTTTTTTTTTCCACTTTCGTTTAAAAGCGCGCACTTCACTTTTGAATATCACCACTAGACTTGCACTGGACACTGTTAAAACAAGACTTTGGACCGTTGACTCGGTTTTCCCCTTCTTATAGCCACCGCCGTGGTAAGGAACGTTACCCAGAAAACGGAAAATTCCTACCTATACAAGCTAAACCTTCTTTTCGGCTTTCCCGTATTTTCCATCTATACAATCATGCACTCATACATCCATACGCTTACCGCTCCACCAAACGAACACCTACACAGATACATTTGGTTCGTGCCTTGACCGCTCGCACTGATGCATTCACACGCTCATAGCCTTGTACAAATACACATCCGCATACATAATACCGAACAGAACAAACACATAGTTACGTATCATTCGTCAATGTTGCTAGGTTGTTAGCAACATGGTGAAATTTTACTTATTGTAACAACATGATGCCAAGCGCAACATCTTACTTCCGTGGTAACATTGTGTTCACTATAGGTACAATGTTGTTAATGCTAATGTTATTATGTTAATATTATTTTACTGGCAGCATTGCGGCTAAGGTACGGACCTGTACACAAAACACACAAACACATAGACGCATATACACTCTGCCACTCATTTAAGCCGGTATGGAGACAGGCTGTCGTTACAGCCAGTACAAATAGGTTTTTCCAAAGTAAAATTTTTAAATTTTTTCTTAATATTTCGTTGGAAATCCACCTTGTTTCAAAGCTTTACAGCATCTACAATGCATGGAATTATTTAAAAAGCGGCATTTTTCTACAGGTACAGCATACCCAATGCTCCTTCTCCTTTTCAAAAAGTTCGTCTAAATTCTCGCATTTCTCTTGGCTTACTGCCCTTTTCAAGTCTGCCTACAAATGCTCAATGGGGTTTAAATCACCACTACTTGATGCCCACTCAAGCACGTCAATGTTATTTCCCTCAAAAAACTGCTTGGATATCTTGCCCAATGTGCTTCGGTTCTGAATCTTGTTAGAATTTCCAAATAACTGGCATATTCTCTTCGGCCCAAGGCAGCATAACATCTTTTGTTATTTCCACGTAAAGAGGAGCAGTCAAAATTTTGCAGATTCTGTGGATCGACCCAACGCCATTCCAAGAAAAACATGCCCACATTTTTATGTTTCCTCCACCGTGCTTTACGACGGTTGATGTGTTAGGTTAGGTTGGGTGGTAGCTCCCCTGATAGGGGAAGCTCACTTGGACAACATGAAGGTCCGTTGTGATACCACATATTATAATCTAAAATAACGGTGACGTAGATATAACTGCTTAGAGAATTGTTGGGTAGCAACGATAAAGTTCCGAATGATCGCGATCTCAACCTTGGATAGCTCCTCGGGTGATCCAAGTGAGTCGCGGCCGAAATACTTTCGCCTAGTTCTGGCAAAAGCTGGGCAATCAAGCATAAAGTGATTTGGTGATTCCAATTCCACCTCATCATCCTCCATACAGCTGCAGCAGGATGGAGTTTCCAATATATTGAGACGTACCGCATGGATACCCATGGGACAGTGCCCTGTCAAAACCCCAATGATCGCACTGTAGTTGAGATCAAGGCCTTTATAGCCGCTTGGCTATCAGAGTAGATGTTAAATTCCCTAACCGTATTAGCACTGGATAGCATTTCATCCACCGGATCCTGGAATACACTGCAGTGATCAGCCATAGCCAACTTAAACTTGCGGTTTACATTTAGCTCTTGACAAATTTAAATAGAATCATTTGGAGTTATCTTCCAGGTGAAAATACTCTTATTCCAACAAATGTTAATTACGCATTATTGCATATTGTTGATAATTTTTATAGTTTGTAATTAGTTCAAATTAATAATTTTGTAAACTCGTTTGGTAAAATCCTAGATTTAATTTTTGTTAGCAATGATCTAAATTATAATTTGGCTCGCGCCTGCTGTCCGTTGTCCAATACAGATAAGCATAATTTTCCATTAATACTGGAGCTTGGATTTTATGAGTTTGCTATTAATTTACATAATAATGAGTGCGGTTTCAACTATAGTCGCTGCGATTTTGGCTTAATAAATAGTTTGATTTCCAATTTTGCTTGGCAACACCTTTTTAATGGGCGTAATCTCAAGGTGGTTGGCGGAGCGAAGGAGCGACTGGCGCGCCTTGTTGGACGGCCATAACCGTTTAGACGGTTAAGCGCCAATTAAGTAAGTAAGTAAGTAATCTCAAGGATTGTTTTGCGTTATTTAAAAACGATGTGTCAGAAATAGTAAATAATAATATCCCGCGTTTTCCCGAAAGAGTGTATAAGTTGCCTTGGTACACCAGGAATCTAAAGAGACTTAAAAACTTACGTAATAAATTTCATAAGCTCTTCAAAGACTCTGATAGCCCACAGTACAAGCAACTATATTTAAGGTATGCCAAAGAGTTTAATTGCCTTGACAAATTTTTATATAAGCAATATATTCATAATTTTGAAACGAATATTACATCGAACCCAAAATCGTTTTGGAATTTCATTCGCTCCAAGCGCTCATCTTCGGCAATTCCCGTGTCTGGGTCGGACCAAGGTAGTAATTTCACATCGTCTTTCGACAAAGTTAACTATTTTGCTGAATTTTTTAAGACGAATTTCATGATTGATGAACCACTGAATGACAATGGTGATATGTTCAATAATATACCGTCTTATCTCAACTTGTGCTCATTAGTTCTTGATATTGATGAAATTACTTTGGGTATTAAGGCTATCAAGAATTCAAAGCAATGCGATTATCAACAATTTTCATCTTTCTTTTTAAAGCAGTGTGCGGTTTCTGTTGCGGAACCTCTAATGTATTTATTTAATTTATCACTAAAGTCTGGCATTTTTTTGCATGAATGGAAAATTTCGTACATTCAACCAATTCATAAGAGTGTCAATTAAATGAAGTTTCAAATTATCGTCCAATCTCTAAACTTCCTGTTATATCTAAATTTTTTGAGAAAATTGTTATGGCTAAAATATCATTCATGGTTAATCCTTATCTAAGTTCTTGTCAACATGGTTTTGTTCCAAGACGTTCCACAGTGTCCAATCTCACTGTATTTTCTAATTATTGCATTTCATCATTCACGGATGGCTGTCAAGTTGATTGTATTTATACTGATTTAGCCAAAGCTTTTGACAGAGTATCGCACTGCGTACTATTGGGTAAGCTAGAAAGATGGGGATTTCATTCCTCATTTCTACAATGGATAAGTTCATACTTATCCAGTAGAGTCAATTTCGTCGTTATTGACGGTCTGGAGTCAGCACCTTATGTGGCTACATCGGGCATACCTCAGGGAAGCATCCTTGGTCCACTCTTTTTCATTATGTTTTTCAATGACGTAAGTGCTTGTTTTAAGCAATGTCGTCATCTCATGTATGCTGATGATTTAAAAATCTTTTTGAAAATTAAAAAAGAGTCTGATGATTCCATACTTCAAACTGAACTCAATGATTTTAATGCTTGGTGCTGTAGAAATAAGCTCGCGCTCAATGTCAATAAATGTTACAGCGTTACGTATTCTAAATTAAGAAATACAATAACTTCTAATTATCTTGTTTCTGATACAGCTCTAGTTGGGGTAAGTAAAATAAGGGATTTAGGTGTTGTGTTTGATTCATCATTCACATTTACTGAACATCTAAATTTCATAATTCCCAAAGCTTACGCCTTATTGGCATTTATTAAAAGAAATGGCTCCGAATTTAAGGACCCATATACTAAGAAGCTGTTGTATAATGCGTTCGTTAGATCTAGGCTTGAATATGCTTCCATCATATGGAGTCCTCACTATGAGGAAAACTTTTATGAAGTACTGTTTATCTGATTTAAAATTCGGGCAGCCCCTTCCTCCTTATTCTTCAAGGTGTAATTTAATTAACCTTCATTCCCTGGAAAGTAGAAGGGTAATATCCACAATTATGTTCCTTTATGATATTGTTAATGGCATAATCGATTGTCCAATACTTCTTGAATCTTTGAACTTCCATGTTCCACAACGTAATTTACGTCAACATTATATGTTTGCTCTTGAGAATTTTAAGTCTAATTATGAGCTGAATGGACCAATCACACGCGTTCTAATTGTAATCAACCCAATTAATCATAAACATTGTATTGATTTTTCTTTATCGCGGCAATGCTTTAAAAATATGCTATTTTCTGCCTTAAGTTAAGTGGTTCTTTATCTATATATATAAAAAGAAGTGTACATTTTGATTGTCACTCCATAACTCGAGAACGGCTCGACAGATTGCCATGAAATTTTTAGGAAAGATACAGGAAGGAGAGATGATGGTTAGTTGATTTTGAAACCTCAAATCGGTTTAGCCATTCTTGAGTTATGATTTTTTTTAGAAAAAATTCAAAATTGGAAAAAAAAGTTTACATTTCAGTCCACCCGGGTACCCCTAGAATGTGTTTTTACAATATGGATATCAAATGAAAGCTGTTGTTGAGTGCTATAGTATAGAATAATTTTCATACCCCTGGGTCACTAGGGTCTCGAGATATAGGCCAAAACGTGGACCCGGGTACCCCTAGAATGTGTTTATACAATATGGATATCAAATGAAAGATGTTGATGAGTGCTATAGTACAAGATAATTTTCATACAACTGGAGGCTAGGGTCTCGAGATATATCCCAAAACGTGGACCCGGGTACCTCTAGAATGTGTTTATACAATATGGATATCAAATGCTATAGTACAAGATAATTTTCATACAACTGGAGGCTAGGGTCTCGAGATATATCCCAAAACGTGGACCCGGGTACCTCTAGAATGTGTTTATACAATATGGATATCAAATGAAAGCTGTTGATGAGTGCTATAGTACAAGATAATTTTCATACAACTGGAGGCTAGGGTCTCGAGATATATCCAAAAACGTGGACCCGGGTACCCCTAGAATGTGTTTATACAATATGGATATCAAATGAAAGATGTTGATGAGTGCTATAGTACAAGATAATTTTCATAAAACTGGAGGCTAAGGTCTCGAGCTATATCCCAAAACGTGGACCCGGGTACCTCTAGAATGTGTTTATACAATATGGATATCAAATGAAAGCTGTTGATGAGTGCTTTAGTACAAGATAATTTTCATACAACTGGAGGCTAGGGTCTCGAGATATATCCCAAAACGTGGACCCGGGTACCTCTAGAATGTGTTTATACAATATGGATATCAAATGAAAGATGTTGATGAGTGCTATAGTACAAGATAATTTTCATAAAACTGGAGGCTAAGGTCTCGAGCTATATCCCAAAACGTGGACCCGGGTACCTCTAGAATGTGTTTATACAATATGGATATCAAATGAAAGCTGTTGATGAGTGCTCTAGTACAAGATAATTTTCATACAACTGGAGGCTAGGGTCTTGAGATATATCCCAAAACGTGGACCCGGGTACCTCTAGAATGTGTTTATACAATATGGATATCAAATGCTATAGTACAAGATAATTTTCATACAACTGGAGGCTAGGGTCTCGAGATATATCCCAAAACGTGGACCCGGGTACCTCTAGAATGTGTTTATACAATATGGATATCAAATGAAAGCTGTTGATGAGTGCTATAGTACAAGATAATTTTCATACAACTGGAGGCTAGGGTATCGAGATATATCCAAAAACGTGGACCCGGGTACCCCTAGAATGTGTTTATACAATATGGATATCAAATGAAAGATGTTGATGAGTGCTATAGTACAAGATAATTTTCATACAACTGGAGGCTAGGGTCTTGAGATATATCCCAAAACGTGGACCCGGGTACCTCTAGAATGTGTTTATACAATATGGATATCAAATGAAAGCTGTTGATGAGTGCTCTAGTAAAATATAATTTTCATACAACTGGAGGCTAGGGTCTCGAGATATATCCCAAAACGTGGACCCGGGTACCCCTAGAATGTGTTTATACAATATGGATATCAAAAGAAAGATGTTGATGAGTGCTCTAGTACAAGATAATTTTCATACAACTGGAGGCTAGGGTCTCGAGATATATCCCAAAACGTGGACCCGGATACCTCTAGAATGTGTTTATACAATATGGATATCAAATGAAAGCTGTTGATGAGTGCTCTAGTACAAGATAATTTTCATACAACTGGAGGCTAGGGTCTCGAGATATATCCCAAAACGTGGACCCGGGTACCTCTAGAATGTGTTTATACAATATGGATATCAAATGAAAGCTGTTGATGAGTGCTATAGTACAAGATAATTTTCATACAACTGGAGGCTAGGGTCTCGAGATATATCCCAAGACGTGGCCCCGGGTACCCCTAGAATGTGTTTATACAATATGGATATCAAATGAAAGATGTTGATGAGTGCTATAGTACAAGATAATTTTCATACAACTGGAGGCTAGGGTCTTGAGATATATCCCAAAACGTGGACCCGGGTACCTCTAGAATGTGTTTATACAATATGGATATCAAATGAAAGCTGTTGATGAGTGCTATAGTACAAGATAATTTTCATACAACTGGAGGCTAGGGTCTCGAGATATATCCCAAAACGTGGACCCGGGTACCTCTAGAATGTGTTTATACAATATGGATATCAAATGAAAGATGTGGATGAGTGCTATAGTACAGGATAATTTTCATACAACTGGGAGGCTAGGGTCTCGAAATATAGCTGAGTGCTAAAGTACAGGATAATTTTCATACAACTGGGAGGCTAGGGTCTCGGGATATAGCCCAAAACGTGGATCCGGATACACCTAGAATGTGTTTTTACATTATGGATATCAAATTGAAGCTGTTGATGTATGCCTTAGTACAGAGGAAGTTTTACACCGTTGGGTGACTACGGTCTCGAGATATAGGCCAAAAGCATGGACCCGGATATACCTAGAATGTGTTCTTATATTATGGGTATCAAATTAAAGCTGTTGATATGTGCTATAATACAGAGTAAGTTTTACACCGCTGAGTGACTAGGGTATCGAGATATAGGCCAAAACATGAACCCGGATACCCCTAGAATGTGTGTGTATTATGGATATCAAATGAAAGCTGTTGCTGAGAGCTCTAAAGTTCATTGTGATATTCGATTTAGCCGCATCAGCCTGGCAATACTGATAAATATGCATGCGAAGCCGAAATAAAGACAAGAATTAATAATACCCACATACCTATTTACATACGTCCTATTCGATTTGCCTGAAATTTCGTATATAAATTTGCCTATGTTTGTATTTACGATGCTTTTTTGCGAGAAGTATACCAGAGACGGACTGGGACTGGGATTAGGACTAGGACTGGGACTGAGACTGACACTCGGAGTGGGACTGGAACAAAATACATACCACCCTCTGGGACTGGCAATAAGAGATGAAGAAGAAGGAGAAAAACTTGAGAGAAGAGAAAAGAGAGAAGGAGACTGAGAAAGGGATAGAATGAGACGAAGATGGAGATGAAGCGAAAAAGACGGAGGGAGGAGTGAATAAAAAGATTAGGAAAAAGTGTAGAGGGGTAGGGCAGAGCTAGAGGGAAAAAGCTTATTAAAATGTATGCAGATAGGCCAAATTTAGGGCAGAACAACGTCTGCCGGGTCTGCTAGTTATATATAAGTATATGAATTCTTATGTAATCTAGTCTGTAGGATTCTCTGTATATCATAGACTAAATAAATAATCATATAAATACATAAATACTCATCGATCAGTCCCCACCATCATCTCTCAGATACCCCCGAGGGGCGGGGTTCCTAGAGAGTATTTTTCTAAGCCTCGCGGATTCATTGCAGCCTTCTACGAATTCGCAGAAGCTTCGCCATGAATCTCGCTTAGCTATCCTTATTTCATATTTATAAATCCTCAGACTCACCTTATAGAGCTCCCAGTCCCAGGGTAATTTACTTCTCCTTGCTCTGTTAAAGAGCCGTCTACTGGACGCTCTTAGATCGTCAAGAGAATCAGACCACCAGGGCGGCTTGCCCTTCCCCCTGTAAGTTTTCAATGAGAAGGACAGTTGAAAGGCGATATTGCTTGCCGAGGTGAAGTTTTCCACCAGACCGTCTACCGAAGATTCGGACAAGTCCGAACCAACGATAGGCGCCTCAGGCAATAGCTCTCCCAACTTCCTACAATACAATTCCCAGTTGGTACTTTTAGGGTTCCTAAAAGGTATTTTAGCGGGACGTCCTTCGTTCACCGAGAACTGAATATATCGGCAATCAGAGAAGGAGTGCTCGTTGAGAACCCTCCAGCCAGATATACGATCTTCCTGTTCTCTGCTAACCAGGGTGAGGTCTAGGACCTCCTCCCTTACCGCAGTAATAAAAGTCGGGTCATTCCCCCTATTACATATACAAAGTTCCCTATCTACAATAAAAGTAAATAAAGACTCACCTCTGGTGTTCGTATCCGAGCTACCCCATATGCTATGGTGTGCATTAGCATCGGCACCTATGATTACGCCAACGCCTTTCCGCCTTGCTTCAGCGGTGATTTCGCCAAGTATCACAGGGGGTGGTCCCGTTACGTCCCCATGAGGCATGTACGCTGAGACCACACACATTTCGTTACTGCCTCGCTCGAGGCAGGCCGTGTTTACGTCAGCATTGTTGTAATTAGAGAGAATAAAAGCTTTAAATTCCTTTTTAATAAGCACACAGGATCTAGGCCTACCTGCCTCCCCATGCACCAAGGTGTTGAATTTTCCCGTCCTTAATCCAGAATTTTTTCCGCCGTTACTACTCAGCCACGGCTCCTGGACAAGGGCTATATCCACTCCGCCTTTTTTAAGACAGTGCAACAAGTTTGCGGAAGCCGCCTTAGATTGCTGAAGATTGATTTGATGGATTTCCATCAGCACCACTCTTCTTCTTTTGCACAACGGTTGATGTGTACTTGGGGTTAAATTGGGAGCCGCCGAAAAAATCATTTTGCATAGGGAGATATCCTATCTATTTTAGATTCGTCGCTCCATAGCACAAACTTCCATTGATTCGCTGCCCAGCTGGCATAGGAGTACGCGAACTCTAGTTATCTTCCTCTTTGAGCTGGAGAAGTTAAAGGCCGCTTACGTTCCACTCTTCCAAAAAGACCTGCTTAATCCAAACAATGCCCAAACGTTCCACTAGATATTCGAACTGCGAGTTCTTTAGAAATTTATCGGTTAATATCACAGGAAGTCAGGCGGTGGTCAGATTTTGACAATAGCACAATCTTGCGATCAGTATATGCCGATCTTTTACGAAGTCGCTTTTGCCTCGGAATGCCATCAGTTGTTTTATTTTTCTTAAAACAACTTAGCGCGTTCTCTACCATCTTTTTGGAGCAACCTAAACGTGATGCAATTCGCCTTTGAGAGTTTCCACCTTTGCTAAACTCAATAATTACTGCTCGTTGGCTTGGGGTGCAATGTTTTGGCCTACCAAACGTGAGACTATGAAATTCAACAGCTACAATATTTTATTTCGTAATGCTCTTCTCTACTTACTTGAATAAAGGATTTTTACTGCTTTTGTTTATTTGGAATTTTAAAAATATCGAAAAGGCTCTATTAAGATGTCCAAGCAATAATGCACTACTAATGTTTTTTTTTTTTTCAATTGAGTTCAATTAAAACCATCGCAATATTTCCAATCAAACGGTATCTCACTCAACGACTCACAATCTCTACAAAAGGGGGAAAAAATGTCTGTTATCCAAGAGAAAATAATGAAACGCTAAGAGAGAATAAGAAAGTGTACTTATTTAGTTGACCACATCGTAAGCCAAAGTTCGGTATCGAAGATACTCAACCGAACTTGGGAAAGTATGCCTATGCGAGGTATATACATATGTACAAAGACACCATTTGTAAATTTTGATTTTTGTCATTTTGGTTTTTTTCTTTTGCAGAATTCTGTGGCGGGACGAAGGAAACGGGCCAGAATACTTACCTGCATGCATAGTTACTAAGAGCGGCCGTAGCAACGGCGGAATATTGGGTCGGCCGATCAGTAAAGTTCGGAGAAGGGAGAGAGAGAGAGCGAAAGAGAGCGAATCGACCAAAGCGACCGACCGTGGCCGGTAGACAGTAGCAGCGACGTCAGCGACGCCGCCAGCACCCACGCAACGTCAAGAAGCGACAACGGCAGCAGCAACACAGCGACGTCACCATCGCCGACGCCATCAACATCGAACGCCCAAGGAGGGCATAAAAGGGCATTTGATCATACGTTTTTTATTGGAATTTTCTTTTTTTATATGAATTTTATCACTAACTTGCCCACCTTCTTTTTTTCGCTTATTATTATTAATGATAACGTTGGAATTGTCTTGCATTTTTTTTTTTTATTTTTGTCAATAGTTGTTCACTTCATTCTTCACTATTCATTTATTTTGTTCGCTTGATCAACTTCTCACTAAATGTATTCATAGCTATTTTTACTGAAGTTCTCGATTTTTTATTGTAATTCTTTTTTTTCGTTTTAAATTTTCTATTTTTTTTGGGTCTCGTTTTTCTATAATTTATTTTGGTCACTTACACTTTTTTGCGTTTTCCTCTTGGTTTTTAATTTTGTTATATTTGCGTAGTTTTCCCACTCGCCGCCTGCTATCACGAGTGAGTGATCGCGGTGACATTTAAAAATTTCATTGAGCCCTTGCTCAGGCAGTAAATGGTATTTTTATGAGTAGGCAAAAACATGTAAATTTCCCTTCCTCACTCTCCGCAGCTTGAAGGCGCCTACAATGCTGATGTGCTGAGATCAGGTGAATGAGAAAAATGACCATACTCTTTATGTTCCATTTATTCAAATATGTATGTGTCAATGACCGATATACCTAATGGCTTAAACTAGGTCAGGGATTCACTTTTAATTTTTGCTTCGCGTTTGAATTTTTGCTATATATATAAATTTGTTGTTTTCTTGTAATTTTAAAGATATTAAAGGATATAGATACATACGGCAACCATTAGGGTGTGTCTGTTTGCGTATATCAGGTTATTTTTCTCGTTAACTTCTTTTTCATCAACAATATTTTTATTGTCTTTTGGTATCAAACACCAAGTTAAAATAATATATGGTTTTTTTCTTGTATATCGGTTGTTAAAGCGATAGCTAACGTTGGATTTTTAATTAGCATATTTTTTATTTCGGATAATTTTCAAATTTTTTCCTTTTTTATTTTGTTTTTTTTTTTTTTTAATAATTTATATTTTTGAATTTTTTATATCAAGGAATTGTTAAAATTTAAGCTTTTATGAATTTCCTTTTTTTCTTTCCTTGTGAAAATACCTGAGGAATCATACTTATTAGGCGATAGGATTAGCTTTAAAAATTATAAATAAACATATGTTTATAAAGAGTTGGAATTTTAAGAGTTGAGCTTTTTGTTGATCACTGCCATGGAGGGCTGATTTTAGGATCTTTGGTGTGGGTGTTGCTCTGGGCTTAAGAGTGGACGTGGGGGTGATGGCCTTATAGACAGACAGACTTGAGTCAGGCTTGGGGGCGCCGTAAAATTAGAGGAGTCAGCACGGCGCTCATGGCTTCGCGTAAGATACGGGTAGACTCCACCTGACTTGACAGCCCTCCACCTTCCCCCTTTTTTTTTTGCTTTCCTCCTCCTTTCTCTCTCTATCCCCCTTACGTCTAATGTATCTCTTTCATCTTCCCCCTTTTCTTTTTAGCACTCAGGCATGAACTCTACTTTTTTGTTAGTATAGTTGTTGGTAAGGCTGGTGCGCAAAACCCCACCCCGTCCGACGAGCTAGCTAGCAGGGGCTTGCCACCATACCACCGCCACCTCTGTCTTACCACTTAAAGCCAGCTACATAACACATCCTCAAGCTAACCGCATAGTGGAAATATAGACTGGGTCGACTTACTGCCAATAGTTCTTTTTAGCCTGCGTTCCGATGTTAAAGAAGATCTGGGGTGTCCATTGCTGAAAGTTTTTAGAAATCACACTAAGATTCTTAAACCCTGCACTCTTAAATTCTAACTTTAGAACCAAGCCACCGGGAGCTATGTAAAATAGATCGTTTTGTACCTAACGAGACCCAAAATCTTACCCAGTGGAAAATATTTTGCTAAAAAAACTCACATACTCACGAGAGAGCTCAGGAGAACCAAGGGGCGACTTTATTTTCAGGTAGGAAACGCCATTTAATACCATTATTCACTTGAGGAAAGCTTTTGAATTTTATTATACCACATGAGGAATGCAAAGTCGCGACTAACAAAAAGGAATAATGACTTGAAAAATGTATTCATTATTCCAAAAAAAGGAATAAAAGCTGCCATTCAAAAGAGTTAGTCTTGTTGTTGGCTAACAAAAAAGAATGCTTCTTAGTTTTGTTATTCCGAAAGAAGAGTGCTTTTAAATTTTATTATTCCACATGTTGAACGCAAAAAGGAATAATTAGTCGGGACTAACAAAATGGAATAATGGAAAAAATGTATTCATTATTCCAAAAAAAGGAATAAAGGCTGCCCCTCAAAAGTGTTGATCCATAAATGGGAATGCATGGATTGCGTTCCGGGGTGACTGCATTCTTTAACAACTCTGGTGGGTACATGATCCAAACAACCTCCATTAGTCAGAGTTTCGTTGCTGTTTTCAGAGCTTAATTTTCTACGGTACGTAGATCGAAGTTAAGCTAGAATAACCGGCACTGTGTGAATAAGGTTTACGGCTTCCTCACACAAGCTCAGTTCAAAGAACAAATTTTTAAGATGTCTGATCTCACCGCAGTGCTTACGGAGATGCCCCCTTATTTAGTGGAATGCAAGGCTCTATTAAGTTGTTGTCTCCTGGAGTATCCTGTTTTGATACAATTCAGCTGCGACTGGCAGTTCAGATTTTTATTTCTCTGCTTTATGTGTAGATTATGTTGAAAAGACATTCCGAGGTAGTTCTGAGCGCGGTGTCTTGATAGGCCTGCAGTTTCCTCCAGTGTATTTCTTGTAGGCTCGTCGCTAAAGCATCGCAAGGGACAACCCGTTGTTGTTGTAGCAGTACTTCGCCAGATCCTATAGGTGAGAACATTCACAAATTTTTATCAACATCCTCTAACGGAAGTCCAAGAAAACTTGCAGTTTCAACAGAGTAGAAGCAAAGGGACATGTGTGCTAGAGGAGTTGATTCCACATTACCATTGAAAACATGATTGGTGTCATGTGAAGACACATATTACATGCAGGACGTACATCGCGTATGTCAGGGTTGATTCTGGAAAAAGAATTAAACCTATTACAATTATTATTCTGATCAAAGTTGTGCCAGAGTGGCACACCTCTCAATAGGAAGACTGCTTGCAGCTCCGGGTATTTCACATTGAGAACAGGGTTTGCAAGAGCATTTATCGGCGTAGGACTGCCGAACCTTTCTGAATTGACCTAAGGGCTCTTTCGTCGTAGTACTTGCCGATATGACTCCTTATATCCCTAGGAGGCGGGGCCTCTTAAATCATATTTCTATTTACACGCCAAGGCTTCTGGTATTCAACAGGAACTTGTTTTTCAGCATTTCGTGTCTGACGGAGGGCAATTTGTGGAGGGGACGAAGAAATTAAATGGGATTACACACCGCCAAACAACCAGCCCATTAATACCAGGCCCTCCAGCAGCAGTCTGATAACACACATGAAAAAGCTTTATCCTTTAAGGCGTGTCCACACATGTCTAACACCCAGAGTGCCGGCTGCCCCATTGCATTTCAGAATCCTGCAAATAAATTGCAAAGTGGTAAACCGGAAAGATCGCGGAGATAGTTGACTACATGAATAAAAATAATATTCGTATAGCCGCAATGCAAGAAACAAACCTAACTGCCAGATCGGACCTGTGAACTTACGATGGCTACAACATCCATATAAAGGATCGTGCAAGGGGTAATGGTGGAGGCATTGCCTTTATCACCTATCACACCGTGGAATACAGTCTAATTCAACCCAGAATCAGATGCACGGACAAACCCTTAAAAAAAAAAAAAATAATAAATGTAGGGCGCGATAATCTCCGAAGAGATCTAAGGCTGAGCTTCTCTTCCAATTTGCGTCGTGCTTCTTTTGATTTTCCCTACAAATTGGCCAGACGGGACCTACATGTTTTATGCCGACTCCGAACGGCATCTGCAAGGCAGTAGAGTTTTCACTGAGAGCTTTTCATGACAGAGATACACTTGGAGCGCTTGCCAAACACTGCCGAGGGGCGACCCCGCTAAAAAGAAGTTTCTTCTAATTGAAAAACCTTATTTCTAAAACTTTGATGTTGCCTTCCCCGGGGTGTGACCCCGGGGCATACGGTGTGGTAGGCGGCGCGCTACCATCACACCACGGTGGCCACCACCGTTAGAAAGTCAAGGCGTCATCATCCGGTCAGGTGATGGTGACGTAGAAATAATTTACATCTTTACATCATATACATCCTGCCACCTGCTGTCCAAATGGCTATCGCTCTGATACCAGCGCGCTACTCAGTCGAAACCCGTCTTATTCTTGGCGATTGCAACGCACACCTCGAGTTCTGGAACTCCAGCTTGCCAGCTGGACTTTTTTAATTTCAAAAAAGCTGACTGGGATGACTAAAAACCTTCAAAAATCAATCGTTTGCTGCTCATTGCTTCAGCATCGGCACGCTTCATCCCGGCCGGATGAATACCCGAAACCATACCTCATTTTAGGGCTGAAGCTACAGACCTTAGCAAGAGAACGTGACCAAACGAGACAACTCGATTCTAGAGACCCTCATATTAGGAGTCTTAACTTGGATATTATGGGGCAGGTAAACACAAACGCGCGAAATGGGAAGAGCATTTAGAGAACTGCAACCTCTCTACGGGCGGTTAACTGTGGCCAACCGTCAAATTCTTGTCTAACCCGACAAAAGGAGGTAATAAACTAGCTATCGCACGTTTTCAACCTTTCGTGGCAGTCCTTTGTCATGCCCTAACAATGAAAAATGACAAGGATAATAACATTACTTAAGCCTGGAAACCAGATAACGAAGGCGAGTCATATCGGCAGATATCACTCCTTTTGCCAGTAGCGAAGACATTGGAAACCGTCCTACTCCCTCATTTCATTGCGAATATGGCTTTCGCAAAATGCATAGGACTACCACCGCGTGAAACGCCATAAGCACACAGATAAATTACGGGCTGAAACTGGAAAGACCCCATCATAGGACGGTGCTCGTCGCACTTCACCTGTTAAAAGCTTTTGCTACAGTCACCACTTCCCCTTGTCTAAAAAGATCGACCGCAAATTATTTGAATGGTCGACAAGCATCGGTTGAATTTAGAAACGAAACCTCAAACCCAGAGAGTTAAACCGGGTGTACTACAGGGTGGTGTCCTATCTCCGCATCTGTTTAATTTCTACATATCAAAGCTCCCTTCCCTACCAGAATGAGTTAATATCATTTCCTACGTCGACCTGGCTCTCTAATAGACGAATTATTTTCTAGATTAAACAGTTATCTCCCCAGTCTTTCTCCAACTCGCGCGACCAAATGCACAGCCACTCTGTTTGCGACGAGGAAGGAAGAGATGATGCGAATATTGGACGTTCACGTCGATGGTGTTACGCTACCGACTGTCAGTCACCCAAAAATCTTAGGGGTAACGTTCGGTAATACTCTCACCTTCAACACAGAATCGGTAAACGCCTTTGCTAGGTTTCGCCCGCTGAATACCGTTATCAATAAGAAGAAAGCAGACTACCAATGGAGACACGAGGCACTCTGGTCCAACTTGGGTGTAGATACTGTAACAGGCTAAGTTCCTACATGTCCAGAATCAACCGCGACAATTCTAATGTGTAACCTGTGCCTCGAACAACAAATTCCTTATGGTACGCCCCTGGTAAAACTGCTAGTTTCCTTGGATCCCCGTTAGAGGAATTTAATGACAATTTGTGGTCGCACCCATTGAACGGGGCGAAGAACTTTTAACACAACAATAATAACTGAACCTTTATTAACTTAAGAAAAGCTGTCTAACTAGGCCTCAACGAATTATCGGAGCAGGCTAAGCGTTCTGCTGGTCTCATACTATCTTATAACTTTAAACGAGCAATTCTTGTTTGTTTGTATAGCCGAACGATCTCGGGAACGGCTCAACCCATTTAAATGAAATTTGATACAGAGACAATGTATCACCTTCTAAGATTTTCTACTTAGGTGTTGCCACTCAGAATGTTTCACAAGGTTGCCACCTATTCGAAATTAAAAAAAAAATGCATGAGATATGCCGATATGGGTATCAAACGAAAGGTATTTCACTCCGCATTACAATAGGGACATTTTTGAGTAGGGTTGCCATTTAGGGTTGCCACCTATTCGAAATTAAAAAAAAAATTGCATGAGATATGACGATATGGGTATCGAACGACATTTTTGAGCAGGGTTGCCACCTTTGCGAAATTAAAAAAAATTGCATGAGATATGCCGATATGGCGTTTAAAACGAAAGGTATTTCACTCCGCATTACAATAGGGACCATTTAGGGTTGCCACCTATTCGAAATTAAAAACAAATTGCATGAGATATGCCGATATGGGTATCAAACGAAAGGTGTTTCACTTCGCATTACAATAGGGACATTTTTGAGTAGGGTTGCCATTTAGGGTTGGGGTAGTTAGACGAAATTGTACTCTAGTTACTCATATTCTATTAAAGCTTTAAAGGAGAACATTAAAGTTAAACATCTTCGTAAAAAAATCTTACACATGATTCGACTTAATTTTCGTAATTTCACTCACGTTAATAAAATTGAAATGCAATATCAAGGCACCGTGACAAATTCTAGCAAAATATATTTAAATGCATATTTTTGGCAAATTACAGAAGTAAGTTGACATTTAATTAAATTTATGATAGTTGTCATAACTGATAGTTGTCATTCGTGAAATTTACAAGTTTTTGGAATGTAATAAAATTGTGAGACTTTTATAGTGTATAACTAAAAATTGTGTGAAATTAATAATTCGGCGCATGAAGATACTTGACCTAAATAACTTAGTTCTCGATTTCACTAATTGTCACAACAATCCCTTATTCATTTTGCGGTTAGCGTTTGATATGTTTATGAAATCTATTTTTAAAGAAATCAAATATTGGTAAGTAAAAATATATAATATATGTACATATAAAAAAAGTAGAGTTTGATTAATGATGAGATGTAGAACAAAGTATGTTATGCGGCATACTCGAAGATTTCCGAGCAAAGCTCGGTCGCCCAGGTACTGAGATTAAAACCGGAAACAGCAAATAGAAACTGCCACAGCTCGCCAGACTTTCCATCGTCAGCGTAGGACCCATAAACTGCGTTGAATTGCAGCCCATGCTTACCTTAGCATCTGACCACCTACCCATACTCAGCTAACTTCATTACCTCTGAAAAGCGGACTTTTATTAACTTCAAAAAAGCTAACCTGTCTGTACTTTGTTCTGGATACTGTAATGAATGTACGTCCTGCACGGAATCAACCTTTTTAATATCACATATAAGGTTCTGTCGAGCGAACAGAATTTCACTATGGGCAAAATCTGGGAAAAAACACTAGAAAAAAGAATTGAGCCACATCACACATTAAAGCCTCCGTCGACAGCACGAAAAAGAGCTGCCTAGATGCCGCTATGCCTGAATTTGGTTTCCATACGGCTGTGCAAAATGACGTTGAGCAACACCATCTGATCAGTCAGAACTGGGAAGGACCTCTCCGATAAAAGCGTACAATTACTGGCGTATTTTGACGATATTGATATCATCGGTCTGAACTCCGGCGAAGAATCACTCTAGCCAGTAAATGCTTTGGATTAGGTAGACAATTGTAAAAGTAAAGTCCTCATGCTTCATGGACACTGACAACGTTGTTGTTGTTGTAGCAGTGCTACGCCCCATCCAATAGGTGCGACTAATCACAAATTGTCATCAATGTTCTCTAACGGGAGTCCAAAGAAACTTGCTGTATCAACAGGGGTGGACCATAGTAAGAGGGTAGTTAGAGGCGTTGATTCCACATTACAATTGAAGAGATGGTTGGTGTCATGTGGGAACACATTGCAAGCAGGGCAGACATTTTGTATGTCGGTGTTGATTCCGGATAAGTAAGAGTTCAACCTGTTACAGTACCCAGATCGAAGTTGCGCTAGAGTGGCGCTCGTTTCCCTCAGGAGAGTGCGTTCCTCTTCCGCAAGTTCGGGGTATTTTTCTTTAAGTACTGGATTCGCCGGGCAATTCCTGGCATAGAGGTCCGACGCCTGTTTGTGGATATCACTGAGGACCTGCTTGTGTTTTTTTGCTTTATACGGCTATGTTCTCAGGTGCCGTAATTCCTCATAATGCATATGAAGATGACCCCTAAGCCCATGGGTGTTGTAGCCTCATCAATCAGGTGTCTGTTGGGATGCCCAGTTTTCTGGGAATTCAACAGAAACTGTTTGTTCAGCATTTCATTTCTCTCCCTAATGGGGGATACTCTCGCCTCATTGTGTAAGTGGTGTTCCGGGGACATAAGAAGACAGCCCGTAGCGATTCTGAGGGCAGTATTTTGGCAGGCCTGTATTTTCTTCCAGTGAGTAACGCTTAGGCTTGGCGACAATATCGTGGGCGCGTAGCATGCAATCGGCCGGCCAATTGCTTTGTAAGTAGTGATGAGCGTTTCTTTGTCTTTACCCCAAGTGCTGCTGGCAACAGATTTGAAGATTTTATTACGACTCTGGATTTTAGGAACAGTTTCGGTTGCATGCTCTCCGAAATGTAGATCCTGATCAAACGTCACACCACAGATTTTTGGGTGTAAAACAATCGGTAGCGGACTGCCATCTACGTGGGTATTCAATATGGTCGACATTTGGCACGCCCATGTTGTAAATAAGGTCGCCGATGATTTGGTCGGTGACAATGTCAGGTTTCGCGAGGCGAAGAAAGTGAAGAGATCAGGGAGATAGCTGTTTATTTTATTACAAAGCTCATCGATGTGTGGGCCAGGGCATTTGGCCATTATTGTGCAGTCATCGGCATAAGAAAGGATAGTGACTCCTTCTGGTTGTTGCTGTTGTTGTAGCAGTGCTTCGCCCCATCCAATAGGTGCGACCGATCACAAATTGTCATAAATATCATCTAACGGGAGTCCAAGGAAACTTGCTGTTTCAACAGGGGTAGACCATAATGTGAGGGGTGTTAGAGGCGTTGGTTCCACATTACAATTAAAGAGATGGTTGGTGTCATGTGGGGACACATTACAAGCAGGGCATACATTTTGTATATCGGGGTTGGTTCTGGATAGGTAAGAGTTTAACCTGTCACAGTATCCAGATCGAAGTTGAGTACTGGATACACCGGGCAATTCCTGGCATAAAGGTCCGACGCCTGTTTGTGTAGTTCACTGAGGACCTGCTTGTGTTTTTTTGCTTCATACGGCTGAGTTCACAGGTGCCGTATTTCCTCATAATGCTTACGGAAATGACTCCTTATGCCCCTGGGCGGTGTTGGTTCATCAATCAGATGTCTGTTGGGATCCCCAGGTTTCTGGGTATTCAATAGGAACTGTTTGGTTAGCATCTCAGTTCTCCCTCTGATGGGGAGTATTCTAGCCTCATTATGTAGATGGTGTTCTGGGGACATAAGAAGACAGCCCGCGGCGGTTCTGAGAGCAGTATTTTGGCAGGCGTGTAGCTTCTTCCAGTGTGTAGTTTTTAGGCTTAGCGACCAAATAGGGGACGCGTAACATGCAATCGTCTGGCCAATTACTTTGTGAGAGGTAATGAGCGTTTCTTTGATTTTTCCCCGAGTACTACCAGCAAGAGATTTAAGGATTTTATAACGGCTCTGTATTTTCGGTACAATTGCAGCTGCATGACCACCAAAATGTAGATCCCGATCAAACATCACACCCAAGATTTTGGGCTGTGGGACAGTCGGCAGCGTAGTGCCATCGACGTGGATGTTCAAAATGGTCGACATTTGGGACGTCCATGTTGTAAATAAGGTCGCGGAAGATTTAGTTGGTGATAATGCCAGGTTTCGAGAGGCGAAAAAACTGGAGAAATCAGGGAGGTATCCGTTTATTCTGTTGCAAAGCTCATCGATCTGTGGGCCTGGGCCTGTGGCCATTATTGTGTAGTCATCAGCGTAGGAAACGATAGTCACTCCTTCTGGTGGCGAAGGTAGCTTTGATATGTAGAAGTTAAACAAAAGTGGGGATAGGACACCACCCTGTGTCACCCCTTGTTTAATTCATCCTGGTTTTGATGTTTCGTTTCTAAATTGCACCGATGCCTGCCGACCTTTGCGGTCCACCTTTTAAGACATGGGGGAAGGGTAGACCCTTTCAGGTCTTGCAGTAACGTGCCATGGTTCACCGTATCAAAAGCTTTTGATAGGTCTAGCGCAACGAGTAGGTACTGTTCTATGGTGGGGGTTTTGATTTAAACCGCAATTTATCTGGGTGCTAATGGCATTTAGCGCGGTGGTGGTGCTATGGAGTTTTCTGAAGCCAAGCTGATGACAGGCTAGTTGCAAATTTGCTTTGAAGTAGGGGAGCAAAATGGCCTCAAGCGTCTTGGCTGCTGGTGATAAGGGTGATATCGGGCGATATGACCCTCCTATGTTAGCTGGTTTCCCAAGCTTTAGTAGTGGGACCACCTTGGCCATTTTCCATTTTTCGGGAATGACGAAGGTGGCAAGAGACAGGTTGAAGACAGACATGCGCTAACTATTTGAAACCCTTTTTCCCTAAGCTTTTAAGCATTGGCATGGCAATGCCGTCTGGGCCCACTGCTTTGGGTGGTTTAGCATGACCGATGGCTTCCTCAACCTCTTTGGCGGTGATGGTAATTGGAGACATGCTGAATATATGTTTATGTGCGTGGCTGTTGGCCCTCCGTCTATCTTTGTCGACCGTATAATGCATTATATATTGTTACGCATATTAGCAATACTAAGGGGTTCTGTCATCTCTAAGCCGATGCTAAGGAGTGACTTGTATACACATAAGCAAATTAATCATTATGTCTACACATATGTACGTACACGCAGCTGAGAAGCAACGCACAACAACATGCATATATCTGAGATACTCCTGAGAGTATGCAATAATTGTGCAAGTATTACTCACAAACACGCGCGCATGAGCTGTGAGAGAAGCTGTGAAAATTGTGCATCCGTAGTTATAGCTGAGAAATTTATAGCAGATAACCAACTAGTATATTCTGGAAATGGAAGCGCCTAGAAGATGCGAACGAGAAATTATAGAGTATAAAAGGCAGCAACAGTAGATGCGCGACAATCAGTTTGATTTAAGCATTCAATCTGTCGAGTAGAAGCAGTGTTATTTTTGAAAGTACTTTAATAAAGGCCAATTTGCATTATTGAATAGTGGTGTTATTTATTCAACAGTTTAGTGATTCTAACGTTAGAAGAAGATTGCAAATAAGGGGAATTGCAGTAAATTTGTTACAATTGGTTTCAGAAGAGGAATTGTTGAATAAATACCGAAGATTAGGAATACAACTTGGACATGGAAAAGTTGCGTGAATTGAGGATCCAGCAACTGAAAAATGAGTTGGAGAACCGTGGATTGAATACACCCGGCAGTAAGATCGAACTTCAAGCACGGCTACGAGAGGTAATGGAGTCGCAAGGCATTGATGTGGACGAGTATATCTTTTATCCTGATGGGGAGGAGACAACAACAAAAATTGAAAAAACGAAACATCGCAGACAGTTACGAGCATAGACTTGAACATGATTTTGGCTGCAATATCTGCACAAACATCGACAGTAACATGAATGTCGTCGCAAATGTCATCTCAACTGGAAGAACAGAAGACACATATTTCAGAAATGTCGTCAAAATAACATCGAAGATTGAAGCACAAGAAACGCGTATGTCAGAAATGTCGACACAGATTACATCCAAGATGGAAACTCAACTGGATGAACATAAGACATATATGGCATCCCAACTGGAATCGCAGGAGACGCGCATAACATCCAAGATAGAAGAACAAGAGGAGCGCTTATCATTGCAGGTGGCACAAATGTCTTCGCAGTTAGAAGCACAGGAAGCAAGGGTAACATCAAAGCTGGAAGCGCAGGATGCAAAAATCGCTCAATTTCAGGCATAAGTCGATGATTTGGAGGATCGTATGGAGCAGTTACAACTAAATCGCCCAGCTGTTTCAGCGAGTAATCCAAAGGTAAAAACGCCATCCTTTGACGGGTCTGTTCCTTTCCAGGTCTTTAAGCTACAGTTTGAGAAGACCGCAGCAGTTGCTGCACTGTTCATGGCATTCGAAGGGTCTGCAGCTGAGATTTTACAAACCATTCCAGGACGCGAACGGAACTGTTATGAAGCATTGATGGGCGCTCTAGAGAAACGATACGGAACTGAGCAAAGGAGACAGATATACCAAATGGAGTTACTGAACTGCTTCCAGAGGCCTGGTGAAACATTGCAAGAGTTTGCATCGGATGTTGAAAGGCTGGCACATTTAGCGAATGTGAACGCACCCTTGGAATACACTGAAAGGGTAAAGATTCAGAGCTTTATAAATGGCATATGGGACCTAAAAACAAAGCGAGCTACATACGCAAACCCAAAGCCAACATTCGCAGAAACGGTGTCACAAGCTCTGATTCAGGAAACAGCGTCGCTTCTGTGTAAGCCAGTTTTCAAAGCACGCCAAATGGAAGTAGAAAGGCCAGAGTGGGTAGACGCAATATTGGAGGCGCTGAAAGGATCGCAAAAGCGGAGTGAAATAGTTATCAAATGCTTCAAATGTGGGAAGCACGGTCACATTGCACGTCATTGCGATCTTGGTCCTAATGGTTCCAACAACGTGGGTGGCCGTAAACGCAAAGCTGGAGGAGATGAGCAAGAGCGTGTCAGATGTAAAGAACGAAAACTTGCCCCAGCTATTGAATGTCCTGTGATATCTGTGTCGCAAATTGGAAGAAAATCGAGCAGTCTTGCCGTCAAAGGCAGGGAGCGTGTACTGACTGTAGATACGGGCGCATCTCATTCCTTAATCCGATTTGACTTTGTCAACAGGAGAGTAAAACCACTACCTGAAGCAAGGTTGCTTACGGCCACAACTGTAATGTACCTTAACTTTGGTACAAATTACTTTTGTTAAATAAAATGGAACGATTGAGAAGGCACGTGTTTTATTATAGTTCGTGTCTAGAACAATCTTTAATAATATGTATATTCAAAGTGTGTACAATAAAAGTGGTTGTGCAGTAATATGTATATATAGGAATGTGTATTGTGAATCGATTGTATGTGTGTTCCTGAACCGATGATAGGTGTGTTCCTGACATCCCTCCTTTTCAGCGGTACCTTGCGGGTCTCTTAATTACACGTCCAGATCGAGTGGGGGGTGGATGATTGAGGCTAGCTGCATCCTGTGGTGTAGCGGGCGTGGAAGATTCAGCTTCGCGAGGCACGTCATCTGGCGAACTCCGTTGTGTTGTGGTTTCTGTAGGTGGCTGTGTTGGACTCGAAGAACTTTGGTTTTTTGGCTCAACAGTAAGACGATCTGTGGACGAGTTAGGATCAACGTCGAGGGATGAAGTGGCTGGCTTAAGATGCCATGTGTTTCTTCTGTATATGGCGCCATCCTCGGTTTGTACTCTGTACGAGCGGTGTCCTTCTGGTCTCACTATATAAGCTGGAACCCAGTTATTATGGCTTTGTCTAAGCAGTACTTTCTCTTGCGTTGTGTATTCTCTACTCTGTTTTTTATTTCTATCTGCTGTTTCTTTCTCACCTTCCTTGAGTTTTGTTAGTTTTTTGCGTACGTTTTTTATTATTTTTGGATTGAGTAGCTTTTCATTGGTAGGTAATAGCGTTCTGGTTCTTAGTTTATTAACCGTTGAACTGGAGACCCTAGGTCCATGCGTGAAGTATCCCGATGATGTAGCAGCGCTAGCTGTATGTCCGTGTTGTCTTCGAGGCACTTTTTCATCAGGTTTTTTGCCTCTTGTACATAGCGTTCGGCTAGACCATTTGAACGTGGAAAATGAGGGCTCGAAATTCTATGTTCAAAGTTCCATTATTTCTGAAAAGCCTTGAAATCGCTGCAATCAAATTGTTTACCACCATCTGATAATAGTACTTCGGGGATGCCGAAGGTAGCAAACCATGTCTTAAGTTCTTTAATGACGTTGAAGCTGGTGATATTGTTTAGTTGTTTAAAGTCAAAGTATCCTGAGTAGCTGTCTGCAATGAGGATATAATCCTTTCCTCTTAAGTGGAATATGTCCGAAGCGACAATACTCCATGACCGTTTCGGTGCTGCTTGTAAATGTATTTGTTCCATCTGATTATCTTTTTGTATTTTGCTGCATGCACTGCAAGTTTTTATGCACTCAGTTAAATCTTTGGTCATTGTTGGCCAGAATACATTGTCACGGGCCAGTTTTAGCGTCCCGTGTAGTCCTTTATGACTAAGATCATCTCGGTGGTGCATTTGTAATTGGCTTTTTAAATATTGTCTCAAGAGGCTTATGGTCAGATTCAATCGTTAAATCTTTGCAACCCCAAATGTACATGTGAAATTTTTTACATGCAACTAGAATGGCGTTTGCTTCTTTTTCTAATTGGCTATAGCCCTGTTCAGTTTTTGTGAATGATTTCGCACAGTAAGCGATCGGCTTCTGTTTTTGTATTAGTACTCCGCTACATGCATAACTACTGGCATCTAATGACAGCAAAATTGGCGCTTTAGTGTCATAATACCCTAGTACTGGTGGATTCTTCAACAGGTTTTTTAATTTATTGAATGCTTCATTGTGTTGCGTATCCCACACCCACTCAACATCTTTTCGCAATAATTGTCTTAGTGGTTGGGTGATATCTGCCAAATTTTTTTATAAATTTCGACACGTATGTTACCATACCCAAGAATCTTTGCAACTCTTTCACGTTTTCCGGTTGCTTAGTTTTCGTTATAATTTCTATTTTTTCGGGATCAGGTTTTACCCCTTCAGCGGAGACTATATGTCCCAGAAACTTTACTTCTTGTGTATTAAAAACACATTTTTCTTTATTAAGCTTAAGGTCTGCTTTTCTGAATTTGTCAAGTACCTCTTGAGTGATCCTCTCTAGTTCTAGTTTGCTGGTGGCATGCAAGAGAACATCATCCATAGACACCTCCGCGTTCTTTACGTCCGCTATCAACGAACTCATTACTTGTTGGAAAACTTCCGGAGCCGATGCTAAGCCAAATGGCATTCTTAAGCAAGAGTATCTTCCGAATGGGGTACTGAATGTCAGATATTCTGAAGTACGGGGTGTTACTTGCAGTTGCCAAAAGCCTTTTTTACAATCGAGTAACGTGAACCACTTAGAGCCGTGGATGCGGGCTGTAATTTCTTCTAACGTACTAAGTGGATAATAACGTCCTTTGAGATTTTTATTTATCTCCAATGGATCTAAACAGAGTCTAATTTTATTATTTTTTTTTACTACGACCATGGGTGACACAGCCGGTGTCGGCTTGGTTATGGGTTTAATTCTTTTTTGCGCTACCATACTATCAAGCTCATCTTTAACCTGCTGTCTAATAGTATGCGGGATTTTTCGCGCAGGGCATATGCTTAGTTTCGGATTTTCTATTAAGTCTATGTCGTATTTGTATTGCTTAAGGCAACCAATTCCTTCAAACAAGTTTTCATCAACAGTTAAAGTTTCAATACGCTTCACTAATTTCAATTTCTCACATGTTGACTTAACAAGCTCTGCTGTAACATCCGCTTTGACAACTAAGTATTTTATGGGTACCTCTTGTTTTTTAATAAGCGTGTCTATGACCACTTCACCCAGTACGGGGATTTTATGGTTTGAAAACGATGTTAATTGCTTTGTTGGCGATGGACTGATGTGAACGTCTATTTTCTTTATTGATTCATAGTTTAAAACGTTGCACTGGCTACCTGTGTCAAGCTTAAACTTTACCATTACGTTTTCGGCCAGCGTAGCTTTTTCATACCAATCTTCGACGTCCACACTGTCTAAATCCGCACCTACCGTATACACTAAAAAACTGTAATCGTTGCTTTCTCGGTCTTGGACCAGTTCGTTGACCGTTTTGCTTTTGCAGCATTTGGTAAGGTGGCCCTTTCTGGCCCATTTTTGGCAAACCTTTTTAAAGGCCGGACAGTTACGCCGACCGTGCGTGGTATCACACTTATTGCAGTGAAAGGGTTCATCTTTTTTGTTAGTTTCTTTGATGTCTCTTTTAGTTTGCTTTTTGTTCCACGTAACGGCGTCAACTGTGGCCGCTTGCTTCATTGTTGTTACCTGCATCTTAACTTGCCCTGCAGAGTGACATATATCTATTGCTTTTTCCAGGGTTAATTTGCTTTCAGCTAAGTAGTTTTTCTCTTGTTGTATCATTTGTTATACCTACTACTATTCTGTCGCGAATTAAAGTGTCTTCTAACGTCCCGTAGCCACAATTTTTAATTTTGCTTCTTAGATCTGTAACGAATTCATCCAATGTTTTACACTCCTTTTGTACGATGGTGTTGAATACATATATTTCGTACGTTTCGTTGATTTGGGGTGTGAAATATTCTGTAAATCGGCTTTTGATTGTGCTGACGCTTTTTTTTATCACTTTCTGTTAAATTAAAAGTATTGTAAATTACTGCTGCGTCATTTCCTACCGACGACATGAATACTGCGACTTGCACTTCTGGTTTCTTAGTATCCAGTTCAGTCGCGATCGCGTACCACTCGAATTGTTGAAGCCACAATTTCCACTCGTTTGCCACATTTTGATAATTGTTGATAACAAAACTTTTTGGTGGTCTAGTATTGTGCTCCGGTTTTACGCTATTAGTTGCTGATTCTGGCATTTTTTCGCTTTAATTCGGGTTTCGGCACCATGTAATGTACCTTAACTTTGGTACAAATTACTTTTGTTAAATAAAATAGAACGATTGAGAAGGCACGTGTTTTATTATAGTTCGTGTCTAGAAAAATCTTTAATAATATGTATATTCAAAGTGTGTACAATAAAAGTGGTTGTGCAGTAATATGTATATATAGGAATGTGTATTGTGAATCGATTATATGTGTGTTCCTGAACCGATGATAGGTGTGTTCCTGACAATAACCAAGTCCAAGGAGAAGTGGTATGTGAGGTATTAATTGGAAAGGTCATGGTTCTACACAAATTCATTGTGGCGGAGATTGTTAATGAAGTCATGTTGGGAGTGGAATGTAGCATTCACTCATTAAGTTATTCATTGACACATTCATTCATTTGTACAAACATATATCTCAACCCGTTTTGGAATGTCTTAAAATGCATTCACTCTTACATACATGTTAATAATTTGCCCATACATATATTTTGGCTCGCTTTGGTACTTCCTGAGATTCATTGACACATTCATTCATTTGTACAAACATATATTTTCTACATGTCACGGTAGCTAAGCCGTGCACTGTCTGGTAACCTTAACCTTGGTGTGTTACTGTTTAGAGCTTGCTCGCCACAAGCCTTTACCTGTATACAAATTATAAACATTATTCATTTATGCTTCCGTTGCAGATTCCACAGCTAATTTTTTTTATGCTTAGAATGTAGTTCCCAGAGAAATGAACTCAATGTATATGTATGTAATACACTTAGTTTGTAAGTATTAATGTAAGTAGGTATTTTAGCTTATAGAAATTTTGTATAAAAGAAACAGCTTTTTAATAAAGAACTTGTTTTCCTCTGACTTATCTGACGCCTACTATAGTATCCCTAACTATAGACTAACACGTGTAGATCGATTAGCTAGAAGGGGAGGGGGGTTGCAATATATTGCAAGGCCTCCTTAAAGATTAATGTATTATCAGTGTCTAAAAATAGTGAGACAGAGTTTATTATAGCTGAAATTTCTGATAACATAAATAAAGTGCTAGTATCCTGTGTATATAACCCAAATAGATGTTACTTGTTAGATTCATTTTTTGCTGAATTATCTTCGTTTTTAATAGACTTCGAGCGTTTTGTTATTTGTGGTGACTTCAATGTTAATTTACTTTTAAATGACTCATATGTAAATAAACTACTTGACCATATTTCAACTGCTGGCCTTACTATAGTCAACAAACATGTACCAACACGATACGCACATAATTCGACTCCAAGCTTGTTGGACCTGATTATTACGTCAAGTCGTGACCATATTACAAAATTTGACCAAATCAGCTTTATTTCTGACCATGATTTAATTTTTTGTTCACTAGATGTTACGTTCAATCGTCCTGTTGACACTGTTACCACTGTTTATCGTGATTTTAGGGCTGTTAATGTGGATGCTTTGTTTGGTGATTTGTGCAATGTTGATTGGTCTTTGTGTTGGTTTATTATTACTGTGGACGGCAAACTTGAATTTCTAAATGAAAACTTGTGTAAGCTGTATGACAAGCATGTCCCTTTACGTAGAGCTCGGGCTGATATCAATTCTGTTCCTTGGTATAACTTTAAAGTCAGGTCTGCTATAAGAGAACGAAATAGACTTTACGCGAAATGGAAGAGGAGACAAACTGAGTCTGCTTGGTCTTTATATAAAATCGCCCGAAACAAAGCCACCGTTATCATAAGAAAATCGAAGCAGATGTATTGCAATTATAAATTAAACCCGTTACTTCCGTCAAAAGATTTATGGCGAAACTTGAGGAGTCTTAACGTACATGGGAAGTGTCAAAAGGACTGTCAAGTCGACCCAGATATCCTAAACGATTATTTTATTAGGTCAAGTGAGTGTCGGGACAGTCATATACCTCTGGACATTATAAGACATTTTGAGTCAGTGATTAAATTTGAATTTAAAGCAGTATCAGAATTAGAAGTATGTAAAACAATTTTGAACATCAAATCTAATACTATTGGGGATGTTGGTATCTCTTTGAAGTTCATCAAACTCGTTCTGCCATTCATTTTAGGAACTCTCACACATATTATTAATCATTGCTTCACAACTTCTTGTTTCCCTGGGGAGTGGAAGAAGGCGTTAATTATTCCTGTCGCCAAAACATATAATGCTCTTGAGCCTTGCAATTATAGGCCAATTAGCATCTTAGCTGCATTTGCTAAAGTGTGTGAGTCCTTGATGGCGGGTCAAATTTCAGCTTATGTTAAGGAGAACAACCTGTTGAGTCCAGTGCAATCTGGATTCAGACCTAAGCATAGTTGCTCTACTGCAATGATCAAAATACTTGACGACATAAGAACTAGTTTTGACAAAAGTGACCTAACCCTTTTGTGCCTCCTTGACTTTTCTAAGGCCTTTGACTCAGTGCAGCACAACCTCCTTTGCAAAAAACTCGAATTCTACTTCGGGTTCTCCACTACATCTGTTGAGCTTATGGCCAGTTACCTGAAGGGAAGAACCCAGAAGATAGTTTGCAAAAACTCTGCATCCAAATCTCGTGTTGTCCCTACTGGTGTGCCACAAGGCTCTGTGCTTGGTCCTCTTCTGTTTAGTCTTTTTGTCAATGATGTTTTCTCAGTGCGTCAGCACGTAAATGTCCACGCATATGCTGATGACATCCAGTTATACCTATCTAGTCGTGTTGGCCTTGTCGAAGATTTATGTTATAAAATAAATAGTGACTTGTCTGCAATCTGGAAATGGGCTTGTGAAATCTGTCTATGCTTAAATGCTGAAAAGTCATATGTGTTGCCCATAAGTAGTAGCGTTGTACATGTTGAAGATATCCCAAAGCTCTTTGTTGGAAATAGTGCCCTCTCGTTTACTGAAAAGATTCGAAATTTGGGTTTTGTGATAAACTCCAAGTTGACCTGTATTGACCACGTTAATAAAATCCTAAGTAATGTTTATTCTATTTTGCGCCGTTTAAGAGCTTCTGCTTCTTTTACACCTTTGGAGACCAGGAAAAAGTTAGCTATACAATTGATTGTGCCACACATAACATACTCTGGGCTTGTCTACAGTCAATTAGATTCTGCTTCGAGCCATAAAATTTATGTTGCATTTAATAATATAACGCGTTATGTCTATGGCCTTAAAAAGTATGACCACATCTCCACATGGAGGTGCAAAGTTCTAGGATGAAGTATTTTTGATTATATTGCTGCACGAAACTGTATATTTATGTTCAAACTTATTGAATTCAAAACACCAAATTATCTTTATGAAAAACTAAAATTTTCCAAGTCTTCTAGACACCGCAAGCTAATAATACCACGATATTTATATTTGTCCTCATCGAGGCTGTTTTTTGTTAATGCTGTAAGGCTCTGGAACTCCATTCCTGACTCTCTCAAGGCTGATATGGGTAGGAGCAACTACGGGAAGCTAATTCATAGTTACTTCAATTCAGTGTGATTAATGTGGTTACAACATAATTTCATCTATATTCTATTCTTTCTTTCTTAATAAACTTAAGCACTTTCATGTTCTTATCAAACGTGTATTTGTTATAACAACTTCAATTTTATATTATTTATTTTGTTTTAAAACTTGCTGATGTACTTAAAAAGACTTTGTCTTACAGATACAACCACTATGTCAAATAAATAAATAAATAAATAAACTCAATTCGGTCTGGTGCCGCTAAATGGGCACTACACCAAATCCAATTACTTTTTATTCCCATAATTACATGGCGATCCTGCCTAAATTGACATCCGACTGCCGACGCTAGTACCCCACTGTCTTATTATTGGCATCCTGCCTCATTATTGGCATCCTGCCTTATTATTGGCATCCTACATCATTATTGGAATCCTGCCTAAATTAGCACCCTGCCTTATTATTGGCATCCTCATCATCATATTAAAAAAGTAAACAACACTTGTTTCAGTAACTAGGGTTTAGGATAACCGTATGCATCTGCCACATTTGTCCACGCAATGGGTATATCTTCCATTGAAATGTATTGCACTACCGCCACCAAAAAGGCCTCCACCGACGCATAACGAAGTGGAATAAATAAGAGATCCAGTTTATGCTCACCAGTTGGATGATAACCATTTGCATCTACTACATATGTCCACGTAATGGGTATACCTTCAGTTGAAATGTATTGCACTACCGCCACCAAAACCAACGCATAACGAAGTGGAATAAACAAGGGATCCCGCAAGCTAGAAAGAAGACACGATCTTGGAAGACCAACCAAGCAGAATTAGTTAAGTTATTTTTTATTTAAGTATTTTTAGAAGCATTTGGCAACCTGACGACTGCCAGTTTATGGGCAAAAAGTAGATTTTTGCCAATAGAATTAAGAATTTTTTTGTCACTTAAATTTTTAAATTAATGATATAATAATCAAGAGGAATTTGACGCAGTATTTTTACGTTGTAGTTGATTAATAGAAGAAGAAAAAAAAAAATAGATTTTTTTTGATTCAAAGTCCTTAAATGTGAAAAAAAAATTTCTTTTGAAATGTTTACTGAAGTTTTTCAAAAACAGAAAATTCCTTTTAAGCCCAAAATGGCATAGAAAACAAATTAGAACAAGTACTAACAAAATTTTTACAATCATTATTTTAAAATTGGAGGTAAAGAATCAAAATTAGAAGAGCCTAATGCGAATGTAATTAATTCTGTTTAACGCATTGACGCAAATGGATTTGAATTCAATTCTAATTCATTTATTGAATTGAATACTTAAAATTAACAACTGGAATTTCAAGGTTGATATATCAGATAGAAAATATGATAATTTAAAGATAAATAATTCCACAATGGAAAGAAAATTTGAATAGTTACGTAGAAGAAGATAATTCGGGATTTAATCGGGCTTGCGACCGCGCAAGGGCTAGGTGGGATTAGAGAACCAATCACGCGAGTATGATGGTGATCGCGCAAGGGTTAGATGGGGTTAGGGGGTTAATGCAGCGCAAGTGCTACCTCGGATGATTTTATATTTAAAGATATAACTTACGGTTGTGGGTGAATATTTCCTTTTCTTTTTTCCTGGAGCTGGATGTGGCGTAGGTGATGATGTTCGTACTCGCTCCGTAATTGATGATCCGATGAATTTGATAAAAGTAGATGGTATTGGTTGATGATATGTGTTCAGTGTTCCACGTAAACAAGAGAGCGAGTTAATGCATTGCACTTGTATTTATAGCATAGATTAGTGATGGAAAGCAATGCCAACACTGTTGACTGGAAGCACTGGATGGCAACTCCAGTCTACTCTACCGCCAGGGTTGTATGAACGCAAGTCATAACTATTGAAGTGAACGCAAATCACTTGGAGAAGTGATCGCAAGTCACAGGTGGGGTTAGGTTACAAAAGTTCAAATAAGGCCAGGAATATCATTTGCTATTTAAGTGAGCACAACTCATTTAAACATGGCGGCCCCCTTGAACTTGTGCAAGGCTAAACCGTTGAATAATATCTTCAGGTTGAAAGTTAAAGATAATCTGATAGGTACGTATAATTCGATAGTGTGATTGTTGTAGTTTGTACAACTTTGAAGAAATCGATGGTTGAATGATGAATTTCTGATGGCTGAATTTCCATCCCAGCCGATATAATGTTGTGGATGATGATAATTCCCGAAAATAGTTTCTGTAATTAAAGTCACTTTTAGTAATCTTCAAAGACATATTGTTAGGATGATTAATGATGCAGAAATAGAAATGACAACAGAACCGAAAAAGAACTGGTATGCTGGCATCCTGATGAGATGAGGATTCTGATAGATAGATTTTAATAGGATGTTGTTGAACTCAACAATGAGTTTCGTTAGCTGCGTTATATCCCGATTATTTATTTCCAGGTCTGCACCACAGCTCGATGATGGATGGTTTTCGAAAGTGGACTGTATATGATGAGATTTTATTTAGAGATCAAACGGGATTTTTATCGTACTTCTCGCAAGAGGCTTGACAAAATCAAAATGAAAAAAATGTTGAAAAGATATTTCTCGTTCAAATCGAGACATGCTCGACTCCGAAGGAACTGGAGTGTTGATTCATGTGAGGCCCGTGGTCTGTAGTTGGGAGATTCGGGGATTCCAATACTTTGTATGTTTGTAGAAATAACGTTAGATAAATGCATTCTTCATATGTTTGGAGGATTTTTCACTCGGGAGAGTGAAATTGTTTTTGAGACGGGAGGATTATATAAATGTTTCATGCTCTGAGACATTAGAAAAACTCCACACAGTTCCAATATTTATATGCACAGTTCCAGCATGTATATGCTGACTATATGCGATATTTCAAAATTAGTTTTTGAGAAGCCATGAATGGATGAAAACCCATTATGTGAAAGGGAAATGAAATATATTAGCAATATAAATATTCTAATATAACTTTTCAATGGCGATAGCAATCATGCGGGGCCAAGGAAATTCGAATACGTGGAAATGATTTGTTTTTTGCTTTCTATATTTCCTCCCGAAGATGTAATAGAAGTGGTGCCCTTGGGTGGTGACCGTTTGGCGATAGATTGCAACTTTCCGCTAATAAATGTTGTTTTTTCTCTAGGGGTAGAGAGTATAAATTTCTCGCTTTTTGTTGGAACATTTGCCTGAATTTAAAACTTTTTGGAAGACGATGATTGCAATTGCTTTGAGTTAGATAGAGGATGGGATGTCTGGTATGCAGAGAGGATTCGGTTCGCAATAGGTTGGTGGTATTTGTAGAAAGTGTGATTGATGTAGCCTTTGATCCGGGCTTTCTCGTCACTGGAGGATGTAACATGGTATGAGTATGAAAGGTAGAACATTGGGTGGAGGTTAGTGGTCCGCTCAGATACCAACCAAAAACAGTATTTTGCGCAAGCAAACTTCCAAAAATTCCATACCTTATTCCCTGTAGGAGGACCTGGGGTATAAGGTCACTGCCAATGACAAGATCAATGGGACCGGATGTGTAGAAGTATGGATCCGCAAGATCTAAATCCTGAATTTCCGAAAGATTTGGTTTTGATAGTTTAAAGGAGGGAAGAAAACTGGTCAGCTGTTTTAAGACGATGACGTTTGTATGGATACGAGTGTGATTGAGTTTCGATACTAACGTGAGTTGACAGGTACGATTAGCATTTTCTACTACTTTTCCGCCCATCCCAGTGACTGAGAAATTTTCTTTATAGGTAGGTAGTTTTAAACGGTGTTGTATTTTTTCGGACACGAGGCCTTTTTGTGAACCTTGATCGATTAGTGCTCTTAGCGTGAACATAGAATCCCTGTGTTCGATGCTCACTAGGGCTGTGGGAAGGAGGGTTTTCTCGTTGTTAGTGGAGAAATTAGCCTGAACTTGGGAGTCAGGTTTTTTGGGAGAAGGAGGCTCTTCCCAATTGCCCTCGGTTAGGTTGAAGATTGGATGCCTGGACTTTTGGGAAGATTCGGTGTGTAATAGATTGGTTGCCTTTTTTGCGGATGTGCTAGGCATAGCCTTTGATTCGGGCTGGTTGGTTAAGGGAGGGTGTAACATGGTGTGATGGTTTTTCGTACAGTACAGACATCGGAAAGCACTGGGACAGTTGATAGATGAATGGTTGTAAGCGAGGCAATTCGTGGAAAACCGGATATCCTTCACAAATTTGGTACGCTCTGGTGTGCTTAGTTTTCTGAATTCGGGGCAAGATTTCAAGGGATGACTGTCGTTGCACAATCTACAAGTAAACGCAAGTTTTTCCTGAGAGTGATAAGATTAGATTTTAGGCGAGGATTTCGATGGGAACGAAGTTCGTGATTTAGTGCCTTTATATTCATGTAGGCATTCAACCACTTCGTACCGCTTGGTCAGAAACTGGTTCATCTGGGACCAGTTGGGAAATTCTTTCCTAGATTCTAGGGACTGTTCCCACAGAGACAGCGTTTCCTCTGGTAGCTTTGAGGAACATAAATAAATTAAAATGGGGTCCCACTCGGAAACGGAAATTCCTTGCGTTTTTAGGATCACAAGACAATCATTGATGGTGTTCTGTATCTTTTGAATTCCTTCGCTACATTCAGAGGTAGCTTGAGGAATGTTGAAAAGCAATTTCAATTGTTTACCTATTAAGATTCGTTTGTTTTCGAATCGGACTTTTAGCGCTTCCCATGCTAATGAAAAATTGTCATCGGGTAAAGGGTAATGCTTTACGATCGCGCCTGCTTTCCTCGAGTCTTATTTCGCAAGTGGTAGAGTTTCTGTACGGGAGTCAGTCTGGGATGGTTGAGATAAACGGCCGTGAACATATCACGAAAGGATGGCCAGTCCTCATAACTACAGTAAAATATTTCCGTATCACGCGGTGCCACCTTGGCATACGACACCGAGCTGGGATCGAAAGGCAGAGACTGACGTGAGGTATTGCCTGACTCTGTTGAATTCCCACGGAGGATTTTTAAATGATCCAATATATGTGATTTACAGATGTAGAAAGAGTCAGCACAATGCTGAAATTTGTTGTTGGCTTCCTCTTTAAAGTCTCTATAAACTGCGCTGTCCTCAGCTATGCAGACGTTTTCATAGGCGTTTTTTAACGAAGCCCAGCGACCGTTGAGGTCCTCTAACTTGACCTCCAATAAATAGTCAGTTTGGTTATCAGGATCTTCCTTTTTAAAATTGGTGCAAAATTTCACTACATTGTTGCAGTCAAAGATAAATTTTGACATGATTTCTGTCGAAGAAGGCATGATTGGAGACAGTATCAAGGGTTTTATTTGATAAAAAATGACCAGGAAGACAAACTGGGTGGAGATTTTTTTAGTTCACAATTGGTATTATGCACGAAGATTCGGGTTTAGAAACTTCAACACTACAGACGCAAGCCGAGAGACACTTATTTGGAGAGTGGACTTTCCGTCTGTCGCTCAGAGGGATTATGTTTTTTCGAAATTCTTTCCTAGATTCTAGGGACTGTTCCCACAGAGACAGCGTTTCCTCTGGTAGCTTTGAGGAACATAAATAAATTAAAATGGGGTCCCACTCGGAAACGGAAATTCCTTGCGTTTTTAGGATCACAAGACAATCATTGATGGTGTTCTGTATCTTTTGAATTCCTTCGCTACATTCAGAGGTAGCTTGAGGAATGTTGAAAAGCAATTTCAATTGTTTACCTATTAAGATTCGTTTGTTTTCGAATCGGACTTTTAGCGCTTCCCATGCTAATGAAAAATTGTCATCGGGTAAAGGGTAATGCTTTACGATCGCGCCTGCTTTCCTCGAGTCTTATTTCGCAAGTGGTAGAGTTTCTGTACGGGAGTCAGTCTGGGATGGTTGAGATAAACGGCCGTGAACATATCACGAAAGGATGGCCAGTCCTCATAACTACAGTAAAATATTTCCGTATCACACGGTGCCACCTTGGCATACGACACCGAGCTGGGATCGAAAGGCAGAGACTGACGTGAGGTATTGCCTGACTCTGTTGAATTCCCACGGAGGATTTTTAAATGATCCAATATATGTGATTTACAGATGTAGAAAGAGTCAGCACAATGCTGAAATTTGTTGTTGGCTTCCTCTTTAAAGTCTCTATAAACTGCGCTGTCCTCAGCTATGCAGACGTTTTCATAGGCGTTTTTTAACGAAGCCCAGCGACCGTTGAGGTCCTCTAACTTGACCTCCAATAAATAGTCAGTTTGGTTATCAGGATCTTCCTTTTTAAAATTGGTGCAAAATTTCACTACATTGTTGCAGTCAAAGATAAATTTTGACATGATTTCTGTCGAAGAAGGCATGATTGGAGACAGTATCAAGGGTTTTATTTGATAAAAAATGACCAGGAAGACAAACTGGGTGGAGATTTTTTTAGTTCACAATTGGTATTATGCACGAAGATTCGGGTTTAGAAACTTCAACACTACAGACGCAAGCCGAGAGACACTTATTTGGAGAGTGGACTTTCCGTCTGTCGCTCAGAGGGATTATGTTTTTTCGAAAACGAATGGGCACTTAATCGGTTTTGCACTGCTCACGAAGCGATTCACCAAAAGAAACTAAGCAATGTTAATTATGGAATTCCCCACTTATATCGAAAGGATTTCACGAAAAGGAACTTAGCACGGTTTACTAGGGAAGTCCCCCCGAATTCACTGAAATATACGTATGAAATTGAATGTTTCGTGATACAAAAATGTTTGTGTGATGTGTAAATAAACGTGGTATGTGTAGAATTGATGGATAATGATGGACATATATAGATAAGAGTGGTAGCAAACACGTTATATGCAAAATAACGTGGGTTCCTCAATATTTGAGAAACCCAAGTTAGGCGGTTTTCTCAAAAGATGTTATGGTTAGATGCAAGCAACGTAGCAACGCATTTATTCACGTGCTGGAGTGCGCAATTTTTAAGATTGTTGTATTTTTTATTAAGGGGTAATTTTCCAGACAATTATTGGGTACGAACCCAATCGCAACGATAAATCCTTATTACGAATTTAACTATGCCGATTGGAACGGCTAGATAGATTAGAAAAAAAACCACCCCTTTTGTTTGCTGGGCATATGTAAACACATTCACACAACAGGCGTTTATATTTATATATGCACATCAGCAACAAATGGTGTTGTATGTATGTATATATGTACGAGAGTTCGTCTTTTGGGAAAACTCAAATATGAACCCTATAAAGTTAATAAAAATTCCGTATATATATATTTTGAATTTTATTAATTTTTTTAGACGCAAGCTAATTGAAAAAAGAAGGGGTTTTTTTGGTAGGTAACTAGCGCTAGTGACTAGTGTAAATAGCGTAATGAGTATTGCGGTAAATATGTATATAAGTGTATGTGCAAATAAGCAGCTGATGATGATATGTATAGGCGTAAGTACACGGTCTTTCTGTTCGTTGGAACAAACTGGACTTTAAAAAATTTAGAATTCTTGAATTTTATTAATAAAGAGGGATCTTTTTACAATTTTGAGAAGTTAGTTGAAAGAAAAGGGGTAATATCCAAGTGCAAATAGCTTGGATATTTGTTGAACTTTGTCAACCAATAAATATTTGCATGTGCATACATGTATGAATGACGGGAAAAACCGAAGAGACCAGCCGCCGTCGCTGCTAGCGCAAGCGCAAGCGACGACCGAAAAAAATTGTTGGAAATGAGTCACGCTATTTGCAAAATAGCGAACTGGAACTCCGTATATATGTATATATATAACCGTATATGAAAATAACGGTAAAATATACGAGCTTACGGTTGCGGAATATAATTTTCAGGAAAAACTGAGAGATGTAACTTACGTGCGTATCCTCACGGTTCTCATTCTTTTTTGGCGTTGATTTCCTAGTGATGGAGCTTGAAAATTTTAGGCAAATTGGCCTAAGCCGGCCGGTGTACGCACAGTATGTCGCGCGCCTTGCTTGACTTTTAAGTGGGGGTATGCACACCACTTATGTTATCTATTCAGCTTCTTTTGTCACAAAACCGCAAACACTGTGTGATACACTTGAGTTGTTTGTAAATTCAACTTGAACTTTCAAATGAATTGAATGAAAACTTTTTTCACAAATTTACTGGTGAGCACACGCGAATGTTAAATTTTCGAATCAATAACAAGTTAGCAATGGGGCGATAGCGATATATGCAGTGTTGTACTCTTTGCGTTGCCACTGATTCAAATCCAAATGTTTAACGCATTGACGCAAATGGATTTGAATTCAGTTCTAATTCATTTATTGAATTTAATACTTAAAATTAACAATTGGAATTTCAAGGTTGATATTTCAGATAGTAAATATGATAATTTAAAGATAAATAATTCCACAATGGAAAGAAAATTTGATGAAATTTGAATAGTTACGTAGAGAACCAATCGCGCGAGTATGATGGTGACCGCGCAAGGGTTAGATGGGGTTAGGGGGTTAATGCAGCGCAAGTGCTACCTCGGATAATTTATATTTAAAGATATAACTTACGGTTGTGTGTGAATACTTCCTTTTCTTTTTTCCTGGAGCTGGATTTGGCGTAGGTGATGATGTTCGTACTCGCTCCGCAATTGATGATCCGATGAATTTGATAAAAGTAGATGGTATTGGTTGATGATATGTGTTCAGTGAGAGCGAGTTAATGCATTGCACTTGTATTTATAGCATAGATTAGTGATGGAAAGAAATTCTAACACTGTTGACTGGAAGCACTGGATGGCAACTCCAGTCTACTCTACCGCCAGGGTTGTATGAACGCAAGTCATAACTATTGAAGTGAACGCAAGTCACTTGGAGAAGTGATCGCAAGTCACAGGTGTGGTTAGTTGACAAAAGTTCAATTAAGGACAGGAATATAATTTGCTATTTAAGTGCGCACAACTCACTTAAACAAAGTCCATTCAGGTCATTGGCCCTAATGAGGCATTAGACTTTATCAACATCTTGTTGATAATTTTAACAGTCTGCGCTTGCCTCAATTTATTCCTAAAATTACACTCAACTCATAATAAATTTTTAACGAAAAAATACATGAGCCGAGCAGGTGGTCTAGACAAGGTCTAAACCCAAGAGAATGAAAAAACTGAAAAATCAGAATGTTGCGGGGGGAATGTGGCTCCCGTGTCGTGGGGCGCGATCGCACGCAAATAAAAGAAGTAAAAAAGAAGAATTAGTAACGAGTAGGTAACAATATTTACTCACTTTATCAACAATGGAAATTAAATATTAGATGCACGAAATAGAATAATTTATTCACATGACAAATGGCAAACTCCAATTTATAAAAGTGATTTACTTGCCGAGAGTAATGAAATGATAAAGTTATGAAATTAATTCACTGCACAATTTGCAATGCCCTTGGCAAGTTAACATGTACGAAAATTATTAATGCGAATATTAATTGAAATGACAATCTCAAATTCTCAATATTAATTAAAATGACACTCTACTAAATCAAAAATATTAAAATGAAAAATTTGGAAAAGATTTGGCTCTATATTACTCACCTGGGGCTAGCTGCTGGCTCTTGAACGTTCTAAAATAGAAGAAAGAGTCAAGACCGCGAAAAAGTCCACGGCACCTGCCGATAGCTAACTTTCGTTGAGTTTTTCCCTTCAAAGTTAGCTCTCGGCTGGTGTTAGCCGTTACCGGTATGAATAATAAAATAACTAATGCGCGCGTTAGGGTGGTCCGAAATGTTTAGGCTGGTGGCCTAAACACAGAGACCAGAATAATCAAATATGAGCCACCTATTGAAATCTTGTGGTTCTGATTTCCTTTGTTTCAATAAAAAAAGGTTTTTGTGAGAATTAATTTATTTCTGTATCTTTGGTTTTTTTAATATTTTTTTTAGGTTTTTATTTTTATGTTTTTTTATTTACTATTATTAATTATGTTTCTCAGATCCTCTACAATGCACTGAGCTACTCGGATCTTATACTCCATGAAATTTTCCAGGTATAATTTCTGAAGAAGTCCTAATTTACTCTCTGGCATTTTAATTCCGTTAATAACGTTTGGCCTAAGTTTTTCCTTCAGAACATTAATGAGCTCCTCTTCGCCGCCTCCATCTATGTTTAAATAATGTCGCGAGTAACCTGGATGGGGTTCTTCAAATATTTCTAGCCTACCCCCAAATAAAATCAGGTTTCTAAATACGTTTATGGGAACTTCAACGAAGGGTATAAGGTCGGAGTTGTCCTGTTCTGCACTATGTACGGTATCACCGGACTCGCTTCCAGAATACGCTGTTGACCCTGTGGTTGCATTTTGACTACCGGCATCGTATGTGGACGTTGTAAGGGGGTTTCCATGAGTTTTGAGTCGGGACAGTGCGTCAGCCACGACGTTAGATTTGCCAGGTTTATAAATTCTTTCGTAATTATATTCTTCGATCCTGGCCTTCCAACGTTTTAGCTTGGCGTTGTAGGTTTGGTTACTTAAAGAGAAGGTTAGGGGCTGGTGATCCGAAGGTTATCCAAAGCAAACACGATAGCAAGCATTTCTTTTTCGTTTGTTGCGTACGCCTCTTCTGTAGTAGTTAGGCTTCTCGATATGGATGCTATGGGCTTGCCTTTGCCGTCATAGTCCTGTGACAGCACCGCTCCAATAGCGAAATCGGAGGCATCGGTCGTAAGGTTAAAAGATTTGTCGAAGTTAGGGAAGGTCAAAACCTCAAAGGTCGTCAGTATCTCTTTGAGATTCGCGAACGCTTCTGTGCTTCCTTGTTCAAGTTAATGGGTACCTTTTTCGATTGTGCTGCTCTTACCTGTGCGTGTTCTCCTCGTGTGAGGTTGGTAAGAGGTTTTGAAATTTTTGCGTAATTTCGGATGAATTTACGATAATACGATGTTAGTCCTAGGAAACTCTTAAGCTCTTTTAAGTTAGACGGGGGCAGCATGTTTTTAATGGAATTTACTTTCTTTGGTTCAGGAAGTATTCCCTCAGAGGTCACAATATGGCCAAGAAATTCTACGCTTGTTTTCAGGAACTGCGTCTTCTCAAGGTTAACCTTGAGACCCGCGGCTAGGAGCCTGGTAAGGATAGTTTCAATGTCCTTTAGATGAGTGGTTTCATCCTTACTAAAGATTATAATGTCGTCGATGTATACAAAGCAAATAAGACCTATAAATTCTTTTAACACGTCGTCTATCATGCGCTGGAAGATAGAGGGTGCATTTTTGAGACCGAAAGGAAGCCGAAAAAATTCGTATTTTCCATTCATGGTGGAAAATGCCGTTTTTGGTATATCACTTGGGATCTGGTGAAATCCCGAAGTTAGGTCAAGTGTCGTAAAATAATTTGCACTATCGAGACTCGCAATGGTTCCATTAATGTCAGGTATGGGATAGGTGGCAGGGATGGTTACGGCATTTAGCCGTTTGAAGTCTATCACCATTCTATACTTTTTCCCCATCTGCCTGGGATTTCTTTGGCACAATCCATATGGGTGAGTTGTAGGGACTTTTTGAAGGACGAATTATGCTTTCTGCTAGTAAGTCTCGGATTTGCTCTTCCACCTCCTCGCGCATATTAACGGGGTAGGGGTAGCTTTTAGTGTAAATGGGGTTTTCGGTTGTGGTTCTGATTTCTGCATGGACATTGGTTTGGATTTCCATGCCTCGGTCAACTGGGCCGAATAAATTTTCATATCGATGTAGGATCTCGAAGAGTTTATTTTTTGTAAGGTCCGTGATATCATTGCCGAAAGGAATGTCTAAGCAAAAAAAAATATTTTTTTCTTTTTCCTTCTTGTCCTGCGGATTAGGCGCAGGTTAATATTGTTAATATTCTTTTATTATTTTCTTAAACTTTTTTTTTTCCTGCGGATTAGGCGCAAGGAGTATCAAGATGTTTTTTGCGGATTATATTTATATTTTTTCATGCGGATTAGGCGCAAGCTTGCAAGTAAAATTATTCTTTGATTGCTTTCTTTTTTATTAGTATTTTTTATAAAATTTTCTTTTTTCATCCTCCGGATTAGGCGAAGGATTAAGTATCAATATATGTTATGCGGATTAGGAGCAAAACTATTTTTCTCTTTTTTCTTGCGGATTAGGCGCAAGTTTGCAATAAAAATTATTCATATTTTGTATTCTTTTTTCTTTGTCTTTTTTTCTTTTTTTTTTCCTTTTTTCATCTTCCGGATTAGGCGAAGGATTAGGTATCAATATATGTTATGCGGATTAGGTGCAAAACTATTTTCTCTTTTTTCGTGCGGATTAGGCGCAAGTTTGCAAAAATTCAGTTTAAATTCTTTTGTAGGATAGAGGTCCATACTGTTCTCGAACTAGCTATAGGGGATCGTGTGATCCGTTTTGAAGGCAGCGTAGCCATTTGTCAAATTCGATGGCGCCACCTGCTACTAAGGCAGGATTTGTCCCACTAATAAGCCGGGCTCTTGTAGTAATGAACATGTCCTTTGTTTCAATAAAAAAAGGTTTTTGTGAGAATTAATTTATTTCTGGATCTTTGGTTTTTTTAATTTTTTTTAGGTTTTTATTTTTATTTTTTTTTATTCAAACCAATAAATATAATTTTCAGTTTCTAGTGCTAGGATGTGTATTCCTGCGTTTGACATTTCTAATATGGGTTTTGTGGATTTTTTTCCCACTAACTGTGGTTACGGACACCTTGTTGTCTTTTGCGACAATTTCTTTTTTGTATATGGGTTTTTGTTTTCCTTGATCTGTTTGTCCTTCACGTATATGATATCATTTTCATCATAACGCTCCGGTAGAGATCTTCTTTTATTGTGCCGTTCAATATACTCTAGCTGTTTTTGAGTCAGTAAGGTTTTTAAATATTCATTTGTTTTCCTGCTTTGTTCGAGGAGTTCCTGGTAATTAGCTGCTTTTGCGCGATTGAAAAATACTTCAGTGGGTTTCCGGTTTATAACGGAATGAATGAAGTTATTATAGCGATCTACTGCTATATTTACTAGCTCTTTGATTTTTAACCTAGGGCTATCTATCTTCAGGCATCTGATAATTTCGATTAAGGTGGAATGAGGCCTTTCGACTTGACCGTTCACCTCCCTTCTCTGAGAAGGTGTACGATAGAGCATAACTCCCAATGACTCTAAAAGATTTTTTATTATTGGGCTAATAAGACCGCGCTCGTTGTCGGTCACGAGGATATCTGGGGTCGTAAAATAGTGCAAGAGTTTGACTATTTTGTCGTTGAGGTGCAAAGTGGACTTATTTCTTAGGTGAAAGAGTTTTGCGAACTTGAAAATTTGTTAATGCAGCTCAGAAATTTGTCTCCTTGTATTTCGAATATAACGACGTGAATTATTTCGCAAGGACGCGATGGGATAGGTGTGTTTTCTAACTCCGGTTTATTGGGACGACTATCATATTTAATGATTTTACAAGTTTCGCAAGACGAGACATAGCCCCTGATTATGTTGCCCATCTTCGAAAGTAGTACTTCTCCAGAATTTGTTTTTTATTCTCATTGGCGTTGCGATGAGCTCTTTTGTGCTCCGCCCATACTACTTCACAGATTCTGTCGGGATCTCTCAGATCCTCTACAATGCACTGAGCTACTCGGATCTTATACTCCATGAAATTTTCCAGGTATAATTTCCGAAGAAGTCCTAATTTACTCTCTGGCACTTTAATTCCGTTAAAAACGTTTGGCCTAAGTTTTTCCTTCAGAACATTAATGAGCTCCTCTTCGCCGCCTCCATCTATCTTTAAATAATGTCGCGAGTAACCTGGATAGGGTTCTTCAAATATTTCTAGCCTACCCCCAAATAAAATCAGGTTTCTAAATACGTTTATGGGAACTTCAACGAAGGGTATAGGTCGGAGTTGTCCTGTTCTGCACTATGTACGGTATCACCGGGCTCGCTTCCAGAATCCGCTGTTGACCCTGTGGTTGCATTTTGACTACCGGCATCATATGTGGACGTTGTAAGGGGGGTTTGCATGAGTTTTGAGTCGGGACAGTGCGTCAGCCACGACGTTAGATTTGCCAGGTTTATAAATTATTTCGTAATTATATTCTTCGATCCTGGCCTTCCAACGTTTTAGCTTGGCGTTGTAGGTTTGGTTACTTAAAGAGAAGGTTAGGGGTTGGTGATCTGTAAATATTCGCTTTTTTTTTGCTCCATACAGGTAGTTCCGAAGGTTATCCAAAGCAAACACGATAGCAAGCATTTCTTTTTCGTTTGTTGCGTACCCCTCTTCTGTAGTAGTTAGGCTTCTCGATATGGATGCTATGGGCTTGCCTTTGCCGTCATAGACCTGTGACAGCACCGCTTCAATAGCGAAATCGGAGGCATCGGTCGTAAGGTTAAAAGATTTGTCGAAGTTAGGGAAGGTCAAAACCTCGAAGGTCGTCAGTATCTCTTTGAGATTCGCGAACGCTTCTGTGCTTCCTTGTTCAAGTTAATAGGCACCTTTTTCGATTGTGTTGCTCTTACCTGTGCGTGTTCTCCTCGTGTGAGGTTGGTAAGAGGTTTTGCAATTTTCGCGTAATTTCGGATGAATTTACGGTAATACGATGTTAATCCTAGGAAGCTCTTAAGCTATTTTAAGTTAGACGGAGGCAGCATGTTTTTAATGGAATTTACTTTCTTTGGTTCAGGAAGTATTCCCTCAGAGGTCACAATATGGCCAAGAAATTCTACGCTTGTTTTCAGGAACTGCGTCTTCTCAAGGTTAACCTTGAGACCCGCGGCTAGGAGCCTGGCAAGGATAGTTTCAATGTCCTTTAGATGAGTGGTTTCATCCTTACTAAAGATTATAATGTCGTCGATGTATACAAAGCAAATACGACCTATAAATTCTTTTAACACGTCGTCTATCATGCGCTGGAAGATAGAGGGTGCATTTTTGAGACCGAAAGGAAGCCGAAAAAATTCGTATTTTCCATTCATGGTGGAAAATGCCGTTTTTGGTATATCACTTTCTTTCATTGGGATCTGGTGAAATCCCGAAGTTAGGTCAAGTGTCGTAAAATACTTTGCACTACCGAGACTCGCAATGGTTCCATTAATGTCAGGTATGGGATAGGTGGCAGGGATGGTTACGGCATTTAGTCGTTTGAAGTCTATCACCATTCTATACTTTTTCCCCATCTGCCTGGGATTCCTTTGGCACAATCCATATGGGTGAGTTGTAGGGACTTTTTGAAGGACGAATGATGCTTTCTGCTAGTAAGTCTCGGATTTGCTCTTCCACCTCCTCGCGCATATTAACGGGGTAGGGGTAGCTTTTAGCGTAAATGGGGTTTTCGGTTGTGGTTCTGATTTCTGCATGGACATTGGTTTGGATTTCCATGCCTCGGTCAACTGGGCCGAATAAATTTTCATATCGAAAGGAATGTCTAAGCAAAAAAAAAAATTATTTTTTTCTTTTTCCTTCTTGTCCTGCGGATTAGGCGCAGGTTAATATTGTTAATATTCTTTTATTATTTTCTTAAACTTTTTTTTTCCTGCGGATTAGGCGCAAGGAGTATCAAGATGTGTTTTGCGGATTATATTTATCTTTTTTCATGCGGATTAGGCGCAAGCTTGCAAGTAAAATTATTCTTTGCTTGCTTTCTTTTTTATTAGTATTTTTTATAAAATTTTCTTTTTTGATCCTCCGGATTAGGCGAAGGATTAAGTATCAATATATGTTATGCGGATTAGGAGCGAAACTATTTTTCTCTTTTTTCTTGCGGATTAGGCGCAAGTTTGCAATAAAAATTATTCATATTTTGTATTCTTTTTTCTTCTTTGTCTTTTTTTATTTTTTTTTCCTTTTTTCATCTTCCGGATTAGGCGAAGGATTAGGTATCAATATATGTTATGCGGATTAGGTGCAAAACTATTTTCTCTTTTTTCGTGCGGATTAGGCGCAAGTTTGCAAAAATTCAGTTTAAATTCTTTTGTAGGATAGAGGTCCATACTGTTCTCGAACTAGCTATAGGGGATCGTGTGATCCGTTTTGAAGGCAGCGTAGCCATTTGTCAAATTCGATGGCGCCACCCGCTACTAAGGCAGGATTTGTCCCACTAATAAGCCGGGCTCTTGTAGTAATGAACATGTCCTTTGTTTCAATAAAAAAAAGGTTTTTGTGAGAATTAATTTATTTCTGTATCTTTGGTTTTTTTAAGGTTTTTATTTTTATTTATTTTTATTCAAACCAATAAATATCATTTTCAGTTTCAAGTGCTAGGATGTGTATTCCTGCGTTTGACATTTCTAATATGGGTATTGTGGATTTTTTTCCCACTAACTGTGGTTACGGACACCTTGTTGTCTTTTGCGACAATTTCTTTTTTGTATATGGGTTTTTGTTTTCCTTAATCTGTTTGTCCTTCATGTATATGATATCATTTTCATCATAACGCTCCGGTAGAGATCTTCTTTTATTGTGCCGTTCAATATACTCTATCTGTTTTTGAGTCAGTAAGGTTTTTAAATATTCATTTGTTTTCCTGCTTTGTTCGAGGAGTTCCTGGTAATTAGCCGCTTTTGCGCGACTGAAAAATACTTCAGTGGGTTTCCGGTTTATAACGGAATGAATGAAGTTATTATAGCGATCTACTGCTATATTTACTAGCTCTTTGATTTTTAACCTAGGGCTATCTATCTTCAGGCATCTGATAATTTCGATTAAGGTGGAATGAGGCCTTTCGACTTGACCGTTCACCTCCCTTCTCTGAGAAGGTGTACGATAGAGCATAACTCCCAATGACTCTAAAAGATTTTTTATTATTGGGCTAATAAGACCGCGCTCGTTGTCGGTCACGAGGATATCTGGGGTCGTAAAATAGTGCAAAAGTTTGACTATTTTGTCCTTGAGGTGCAAAGTGGACTTATTTCTTAGGTGAAAGAGTTTTGCGAACTTGAAAATTTGTCAATGCAGCTCAGAAATTTGTCTCCTTGTATTTCGAATATAACGACGTGAATTATTTCGCAAGGACGCGATGGGATAGGTGTGTTTTCTAACTCCGGTTTATTGGGACGACTATCATATTTAATGATTTTACAAGTTTCGCAAGACGAGACATAGCCCCTGATTATGTTGCTCATTTTTGGAAAGTAGTACCTCTCCAGAATTTGTTTTTTATTCTCATTGGCGTTGCGATGAGCTCTTTTGTGCTCCGCCCATACTACTTCACAGATTCTGTCGGGATCTCTCAGATCCTCTACAATGCACTGAGCTACTCGGATCTTATACTCCATAAAATTTTCCAGGTATAATTTCTGAAGAAGTCCTAATTTACTCTCTGGCATTTTAATTCCGTTAATAACGTTTGGCCTAAGTTTTTCCTTCAGAACATTAATGAGCTCCTCTTCGCCGCCTCCATCTATCTTTAAATAATGTCGCGAGTAACCTGGATGGGGTTCTTCAAATATTTCTAGCCTACCCCCAAATAAAATCAGGTTTCTAAATACGTTTATGGGAACTTCAACGAAGGGTATAAGGTCAGAGTTGTCCTGTTCTGCACTATGTACGGTATCACCGGACTCGCTTCCAGAATCCGCTGTTGACCCTGTGGTTGCATTTTGACTACCGGCATCGTATGTGGACGTTGTAAGGGGGTTTGCATGAGTTTTGAGTCGGGACAGTGCGTCAGCCACGACGTTAGATTTGCCAGGTTTATAAATTATTTCGTAATTATATTCTTCGATCCTGGCCTTCCAACGTTTTAGCTTGGCGTTGTAGGTTTGGTTACTTAAAGAGAAGGTTAGGGGTTGGTGATCTGTAAATATTTGTATTTTTTTTGCTCCATACAGGTAGTTCCGAAGGTTATCCAAAGCAAACACGATAGCAAGCATTTCTTTTTCGTTTGTTGCGTACGCCTCTTCTGTAGTAGTTAGGCTTCTCGATATGGATGCTATGGGCTTGCCTTTGCCGTCATAGTCCTGTGACAGCACCGCTCCAATAGCGAAATCGGAGGCATCGGTCGTAAGGTTAAAAGATTTGTCGAAGTTAGGGAAGGTCAAAACCTCGAAGGTCGTCAGTATCTCTTTGAGATTCGCGAACGCTTCTGTGCTTCCATGTTCAAGTTAATGGGTACCTTTTTCGATTGTGTTGCTCTTACCTGTGCGTGTTCTCCTCGTGTGGGGTTGGTAAGAGGTTTTGCAATTTTTGCGTAATTTCGGATGAATTTACGATAATACGATGCTAGTCCTAGGAAGCTCTTAAGCTCTTTTAAGTTAGACGGAGGCAGCATGTTTTTAATGGAATTTACTTTCTTTGGTTCAGGAAGTATTCCCTCAGAGGTCACAATATGGCCAAGAAATTCTACGCCTGTTTTCAGGAACTGCGTCTTCTCAAGGTTAACCTTGAGACCCGCGGCTAGGAGCCTGGCAAGGATAGTTTCAATGTCCTTTAGATGAGTGGTTTCATCCTTACTAAAGATTTTAATGTCGTCGATGTATACAAAGCAAATACGACCTATAAATTCTTTTAACACGTCGTCTATCATGCGCTGGAAGATAGAGGGTGCATTTTTGAGACCGAAAGGAAGCCGAAAAAATTCGTATTTTCCATTCATGGTGGAAAATGCCGTTTTTGGTATATCACTTTCTTTCATTGGGATCTGGTGAAATCCCGAAGTTAGGTCAAGTGTCGTAAAATACTTTGCACTACCGAGACTCGCAATGGTTCCATTAATGTGTTTCTGTATCTTTGGTTTTTTTAATTTTTTTTTTAGGTTTTTATTTTTATTTTTTTTTTTTCAAACCAATAAATATCATTTTCAGTTTCAAGTGCTAGGATGTGTATTCCTGCGTTTGACATTTCTAATATGGGTTTTGTGGATTTTTTCCCACTAACTGTGGTTACGGACACCTTGTTGTCTTTTGCGACAATTTCTTTTTTGTATATGGGTTTTTGTTTTCCTTGATCTGTTTGTCCTTCACGTATATGATATCATTTTCATCATAACGCTCCGGTAGAGATCTTCTTTCATTGTGCCGTTCAATATACTCTAGCTGTTTTTGAGTCAGTAAGGTTTTTAAATATTCATTTGTTTTCCTGCTTTGATCGAGGAGTTCCTGGTAATTAGCCGCTTTTGCGCGATTGAAAAATACTTCAGTGGGTTTCCGGTTTATAACGGAATGAATGAAGTTATTATAGCGATCTACTGCTATATTTACTAGCTCTTTGATTTTTAACCTAGGGCTATCTATCTTCAGGCATCTGATAATTTCGATTAAGGTGGAATGAGGCCTTTCGACTTGACCGTTCACCTCCCTTCTCTGAGAAGGTGTACGATACAGCATAACTCCCAATGACTCTAAAAGATTTTTTATTATTGGGCTAATAAGACCGCGCTCGTTGTCGGTCACGAGGATATCTGGGGTCGTAAAGTAGTGCAAGAGTTTGACTATTTTGTCCTTGAGGTGCAAAGTGGACTTATTTCTTAGGTGAAAGAGTTTTGCGAACTTGAAAATTTGTCAATGCAGCTCAGAAATTTGTCTCCTTGTATTTCGAATATAACGACGTGAATTATTTCGCAAGGACGCGATGGGATAGGTGTGTTTTCTAACTCCGGTTTATTGGGACGTCTATCATATTTACTGATTTTACAAGTTTCGCAAGACGAGACATAGCCCCTGATTATGTGGGCACCTACCTAGCTCGCGTATGACTTGTCGTGCTTTTCGGATCTCACGGATCCGAATTGTGGTCCCATGGTAACGCCTACAATGTGTTCACCGCTTCAGAAACAAAAAAACGGCGATGTCAGACGAGTGGCAACCTTGTTTCGTTCATTCAAAATGGTATCCATTCATGAAAATGTCATACCGATTGTGAATGAACATAACCTTCTTAAAGGTATGTACCTGTCTGGTCTGAGAGAAAAAACGTGTTCTGGGTAAGTATGCCTTTTTTCTAACTTTTGCATTTGCTTTACTAATTTAATTTAATTTTTTTTTTTTCCGCTTCAGATGCCAACCGTTACAGCTCCATTTGTATCTCGGGCTGTTGTTCACCAGCCAATTTGAATATATACGTCATCAAGAAGTCATAAGCCATATTGCTATTAACTTTGATTAATTGGAGTATAGCTTCATATATTTTAAACCAACAATCCATTGAAGGTTCACGCGACAGGAACAATGCACGCAGAAACAGAGGTAGGCGTTGAGCAAACATTGAATTAGCTTAAACATTGAGCGTATCAACAAATATAAATATCTTCAAATTCTGATTCATCAAAAAATTCCACCAACTTTGCCACATCAAAAGCAATTGCTATATCCTGATGAAAGTAGCGTACTTGTCCTACTTTTAAAGCGTTGGTGTGCACCACTACAGGCACGGATGTCTCCTTACTGCGTCCAAGTATTTTACGTACAATTTGATGAGCAAGTGCCAGACCTTCTGAGGGTATGAATGCTTAAGAAACAAAACTATCAAGGCACATGTTCAGAATGTATTGATTCCCACAGTTTTCTTGCACCACAACAAACGAGATGACACGCAGGAGATCATGTAGATAATTTGGTGATAACAAATGTAAACCATCAGCTATTAGAATGAGTAAAGCATTGTAGTGATTAACAGTATGTTCGCGTACATTGGCAATATGCTTAATAAACAATGTAAGCTTGGACGTGGATCGGTGGCATATTTGTTGAGTTTGTTTATGATTAATGCTTGGAATAGGCACAAATCAATTGCGGTGGTAAAATCATTCGAGTTAAAGCAGTGCTCAATTGCTTCAATTAGGAGCGTGCTTGTCAACAGACACGTTTCTCGTACAAGTTGTGTAGCATTTGGATTCGTTTTACTGTGTGTAAGTAAAGCAGACCAGATGGTTTTGAATCGGGCAGCGTTTGTGGATTGCAGATCACATAAAGGAAGACTACATGTAAATGTTCAACGCTGTGCTCTCTTATTTGCTGATCATGATGATTACAAATACCAACAATTTCGTTCGCCACATGGTTCATGTTGACGGCGGGATTTTGTTGTACGCTATAATAGGGTGTTGTTGCGTTTTTAAACCAAAGTTGCTTTGAAAGCTTTCGTTGTTTTTTTTTAAACGCCAACTTTCGTTTCAAACCTAGCAGCATCATCACCTAATAATACGGCTATATTCGGAGGTTCATTGCCTACGTTAACAAAGGTTCCAAGCTCATTGGAAAGGCTCACAACTAGACCGCAAGATGATTTGACTACTTCTTACATTACCGCTGCAGGCTATCATCACAATAATGACGAAGAGCTCTCTCTGCCAACTCCAATGAAATCTGTAGCTGTTCCATCAACTACAACTTCGTCAAGTTCGCCGCAGCAACAAAAAACCCCAATTGGCGTCCAGCGCTGAAGCTTATCCATGAGAAACGTGCCAGTGCTGTAAGCACCGTCGATGTCAGTAACAATGGAAAAGTTCTACAATGCACGTCTAGAACAAAACTTCAAACCGTACAACAGAAAGCTGTAGCAAATATAAAAATGTGGCCTCGAAAATTTTCATCACTTATCAATAACGAGCTTGCGAATCCCGATACACTGTATGGACTATCACAACGTATAGTCGCTGTCGAAAGTGGTCACTGTATGACGCAACAATTCCAAACACTACACAATTACCTTATACATTTGTTACCGCCGCAAGATCGTCCGATGCTAACAGATTATTTTAATTATATGGAATTTATGGCAGATATTGCACGGTCAGTTTATTCCTGTGTTACTTCACGCGTAATCGATTTGCAGACCATACTTGCTATGATAAATAAAGTCAAATGGGATGTAAATCATGTTAGCTTTCAACATGATAATTACATTGACTTGATGAATAGAAATATACGAAGTTTTGCAATGCGTTTGGAAGAGATAGCAAAGGAAATAAATGTGCCTGCCGAAAACGTATGGAGTTATATGGTTCATGTGGTGACACATTGGTTGGTAGAAGGTTACACGAACGTAAAAAAAAATGCTCTGCCGGTGGTCAAGCTCTTATGTAACTAGATTTCACAAATTTCCTGTCTGTACTCGAATTAATTTCAAACCAAAAATTTCCTGAACATGACGCTTATGTTGATGGTTTTATCAAAGCATATTATTATTCAAATGAGCAATTTGAAGGATGGATTGATATGCAACGTAATGTGGATCAGTATTCTTCAAGGCAACTTACAAAACCTTATACAATGTGTGTGTGTTAGTGATAAACGCCCTAAACCAAAATTATTGCAATTAATAGGCAATGGTGGCAATATTAATCTCAATTTAAGTACAAGTAGCACCTAGTTGCAATTACAAGAACAACAGCATCAGACATGAATCTTTCAAGAGTCTTCAAATAGCACAAACATTACGAATGCATTTGTTTTGTATTCTTTTCTTGAAAGTGGGTTACATTATAGTTCTTTAGTTGTCTTACCCAGAATCTGCGAACTGGTGAAAGTTGAGATAATTTTTTCCTTGAGATGATAATTTGTGAAATGAGTACATAAATCTGTAGAAGATCTCAGCGACTACTGCCGAAAGGAAAAAGAAATCACACGCCCGCAAAGGAACAAAGCCACCGAAAGCAAAGCTTGCTGAGTATCGTTCTCAATTGCTGGAACCTGCCAAAAAGGGAGAGAAAGGTGACGGTTTCGATGTGTTAAAAAGTGGCGATGCGCGTGTAGCTTTAATTGGTTTTCCTTCAGTGGGTAAATTTACATTGCTCTCCACATTAACCAAAACTGAATCGGAGGCTGCCAATTACGAATTCACAACGCTTACTTGTATACCGGGAGTCATTGCATATAAAGGTGCCAATATACGGTTGCTCAATTTTCCTGGAATTATTGATGGTGCCGCGCAGGGCAAAAGTCTTGGTCGCCAAGTAATCGCTGTTGCACGTACAGCAAGATTAGTTATCATAATGTTAAATGCAACTAGGCCAAATGTGCATCGCGATTTGCTCGATCGCGAATTGGAATCTGTAGGCATACGATTAGGAAAGCGTGGCTGTCGTAGTTTCAACTCGACTTGCGATTTAACGCGCTGTAGCGACAAAAGAGGTGCGTGCTAAAATATTTTATTTTACAGTCAGTCGATGATAATAAAGACTTAATTGCAGCTTAACGACTAATCGAACAAAATGTATTGCTCAATATGATGGCACCCACAGGGTCTCGCAGGGACTATGGAAAAAGGATGATGGTGAGTAACAATTTTTTATTTTTTTTGTAAAGTTTGTTTACGTAATTTGTATATATACAATTTGATTGAAAACCCACGATATGTTGTATTGTTTAAAAACGACAATGTATACGCAAACGCAACCGGCGCTTTGGACCTATTCCTGTTGATCCTTTGAACTCCCTTACTTTGTGTGGTGCGTATATAGAGATATAATAAATAGGGTCCATTGCAGTGGTATCTGCTGGGAAAAAGTTATTTGGGAATGTTGACATTTTTCACCGCAACACTCATACGAGCGAGGGGACTTGCCTGTGGTGGTGCAGATTTTCGCCGAATGATGTTCCTCGTTTTTTTTTTGTAGTCGTGGCTGTATTCGGATTGACCGTCGTTTAAATTTATTTGTTTTCGATTCCTTTTATTATGATAATCACATTCCTTTAATTTAAATTCGATTGGGATTTATGACGTTGCAGCGCAATCGCAGCATATTTATGGTTTATGGTACGGTGCCGAGCGAATGTTCTGGCCATAACATTTTTGCTGATTCAGGTAATTGCTGATTCAGTGGTATTATGTGGCAGATAGTATATCTGCGTTAGGATTACGTTGGCCTCGTTCGGGGTGAACGGGAGCTGGCTTATAATGGTTGTTGGCCTCGTTCGGGATGAACGAGAGCTGGGTTCTCCCTTTTCCTCGACAGTTTCCGGGCAGGTACTCCTTTCATCTATGTCACCTAAGAGCGCGAGGTTTAGAGCATAGTGTAGATTCCCGTGGTGAGCCCGAGGATTCCTGTGTGGCACACAGTGCCTAGGATGGTGGGAATCCTCAAGGGAAACCTCACACGGCGAATACGTGTGAAGTTAGTGAGATTGATAGGTGTCCGATCACGTCACGAGTCCGAGGATTCCGAAGTTGGCACTGAGTTCCGAGGGTGGTTTGGAATCCTCAGTGGTAGCCTCTCACGTGATGTCAAGACTTTTGTGTAATTTGAAAATTAATGTAAAAAATTGGTTTGGAATAGGTCCGCTCACGTGGATCCGAGGATTGCGGTGTGGCACACAGTGCTTAGGGAAGTTTTAGGAGCCTCAGTGGGAGCCTCCCACGTGGAGTCGGAATTTTTGGTTATTCCTAGGTTGCGCTCTTAGGGTGACGCGATGCGTTGGTGGGAGTCCCTGCCCGGAAGTCAGAGAGGGCGGGGGGGATTGTTATAACGGTTGGGAGTTACGAGTCTCCCTCACCCTCACTGGAGGGTGGTAGTAGGACCAATTTCGTGATTGGTCTGGTGGTTTGTCCCCTTGCCGTATCCAGTTCGACGACTCGAACTCGGTTATCGGGGCCATAGTGAAGGTTGGCTATCCGACCCAATCTCATTCATTAAGGGGCAGATTATCCTCCTTAAAGACGACTAGGTCCCCCTGTTTGAGGTTTGGTTGTGGATGCTTCCACTTAACGCGCTTCTGCTCGTTGGAAGAGGGGATAAACGGTCGAGAATTGAGACAGGACTCGATTCGACAAAGTAGGGTGCTGAACTCTTCAAGGGTAAATCTGTGATCCAACGCGATCTTCTTGAAGTGGTTCTTGAATCTTTTGACCCCTGCCTCCCATAGCCCGCCCATGTGAGGAGCTCCGGGTGGTAGGAAATGCCATGTCAGGTTTTGGTGACTGTACTTGGATAGATTTTTGTTGCGAGCGTCCGCCAGGAAGGCTTTGAGTTTTGAACGGAGAGCTCTGGAGGCTCCGACAAAATTGGTTCCGTCGTCGGAGTAGATGTTCTTTGGACATCCTCGTCGAGCAACAAACCTATCGAAAGCTGCCAGGAATGCGGCAGTACTGAGGTCACTAGTGGCTTCCAAGTGAATAGCCTTGGTAGCAAAGCAAACAAAGAGGCAGACGTAACCCTTTGACATGCGCCATCCTCTTCCGCTATAAGATTTGATGTCAAACGGTCCGGCAAAATCCACCCCGGTGTTGGTAAATGCCCGAGAAAAGGTAGTGCGTTCCGCAGGGAGAATTCCCATGAGTTGCGTCTTGGAACGTTTGGGGAATAGTGTACAGGCCTTGCAGTTGTGAATGATGGATCGGATCATGTGTATCCAATACTACGTGCGTAGGAGCCGGAGCGTTGAGACGACCCCCCACCCGAAGGAAATTATTTTCGTCGATAAAGGGATCTAGAGAGAGGATCTCGCTTTTGGCCGCGATGGGTTTCCTAGTTCTCAGAGCGTTCATTTCCTTGGCATAGTAGTGAGTTTGGGATATCCTTATGAGACGGCTAGTCGTAACTTTGATTTCGTCGGACGAGATCTGGCGAGACTCTGCTTTAAAGGACGCTTTTGTTTTTGGATGTGTTCCATTCGAGAATCTTATAATGTAGGAGATTACCCGCAACGCTCTTGATAGGTCGGAAAACCGATCAAGAATATCCTCGCTATTGTTGATGTTCGTTGCTGCATGCACTTGTACTCGTTTGTCTTCTATGTTTGTGTGGTACTCCTGTTCGCCTTGAGATGACCATTTCGCTTTGCCTTCTTGCAGCCAAGAAGGTCCCTGCCACCACAAAGAGTTGTCGAGTAGGTCCGTCGCTGGAGGTCCTCTGCTGGCTAAGTCCGCTGAATTTGATGTGGACTCGACATGATGCCATGCTTTCGTTCCTACCTTCTCCACGATTTTTGTCACCCTGTGAGCTACAAATGTTGACCAAGAACACGGGGGTTTTCGAATCCATGCTAGAACGATGGTCGAATCTGTCCATAGGTGAATGTTAAATGTGTCTAACTTCAGGTTCTCCATCACAGATTCCAAAGTCTCAGCCAGCAAGACGGCACCGCATAACTCCAATCTTGGTAGTGAAATTGTTTTTACTGGTGCCACCCTCGTTTTTCCCATGAGTAGACTAACGTAGATCCTATCGTTGATCTTAGCTCGCACGCAAACCGTAGCCGCGTAGGCTTTTTCGGACGCGCCACAGAAGCCGTGAATTTCTATATCGTTGTTTGGGGTGAAGTGCACCCACCGAGGTATACGAATCCGGTTAATGGCGGGGTACTCCTGCATAAAGGTTTGCCACCGATCTAAAGTGATTGAGGATATCGGTTCATCCCAATCCGTCCCCTCCAGCCAAATGTTCTGCATTAATATCTTGGCTACGATGATAACTGAGGCGAGCCAGCCTAAAGAGTCGAAGAGTTTGGCGATGGCAGATAGGATCGCCCTTTTTGTTAAGATGTCCTGGTTTTCGATTGGTTTCGCTGTGAAATAAAAGTAGTCGGAATGCGCGTTCCATCGGATGCCTAGGGTTTTTACCATGCTCACGTCCTCGAACTCCAGAAAGTCTTCCGTAAGCCTGTGAGGTTTGGGTATTCCCTGTAGTATCCTACTGCAATTAGAGGTCCATTTTCGCAGAGGGGATCCTGCTGACTTCAATGCAGCTGTGATTTCGTCGCGAGCAGTGATTGCTGCTTCGATGCTATGCCCCCCCTACCAGGACGTCTTCGACGTACATCCTATTTCGCAAGATGTACGACGCGATCGGCAGTGACGCTTCCACGTCATCTGCAAGTTGATGTAGGGTTCTGATAGGGGGCACAGTTGACCCCAAAGGTTACCGTGTTGAGTTCGTAAATACTGATAGGGTCACCTGCTTTGAGACGAAAACTATTCTTTGGTATTGGGTTTGGTTTCCGTTTAGCCAGATCTGCCTGTACATCTTCTCAATGTCGCTGTTGAAGACGTACTTGTACAATCTCCATCGGAGAAGTACTATTGTTAAGTCGGATTGAAGTACTGGGCCGGTGTGTAGAACATCGTTCAGGCTCGTGCCGTTGGATGTCGGGCACGACGCGTTGAACATGACCCTCACTTTAGTCGTTGTGCTTTCCTCTTTGGTAACCGCATGATGCGGCAAGAAGTAGCAATCAGATGATTGTGGTGGTACTACGGTGTGTACCTTGGACATGTGCCCTAACGTGAGGTATTCTGTCAGTACCCTGTTGTATTCCATCTATCGGCCGGTGTCTTGGCTAGGCGTGTCTCTTTCCGATAGAACTGAGAGCAGACGCTCTTAAGAAATGGGCCCAAAGTCTTGTTTGAATGGAAGGGCGACGGTATATCTTCCATCTGAATTCCTTTCCGTTGTGTTTTTATATAGTGTCTCGCAATAGGCATTATCTTCAGTCAGGGCTTTTTTTGTTGGTATGTTTTCAATTTCCCAAAAAGCGGTTAGTTGCTTGTCTAAGCTTATTTCATTGAAAAAGGATATCCGTGTATTGGTTGGGTGAGGAGCATCTGCACAATCGGTTAAAATCAAACCGAAGACGGTTTCTTGGGCGAGAAGCGTATTTAGAACGTTCTTCCGTATACCGTTCAGTATTATCTGGGGATAAATGTCGCCTCCAAGTATGAGGCCGACTGGTTCATTAATGAAGAACCTCTTATCCGCCAGAATCAGATCAGGGAACGCTTGCCGAGTCGTTGCGCTAACTTGGCAAGTCGGAAGGTCCCCTTATAATTGAGGCAGGACTAGGGCCACTGTATTGATGCTTACTAAGGGGTCTGTAAGCGAACCTAAGTTAATCGAACATGATTCCTTTACCTGAGCAGATGGTGTATTATTTATTCCTGACACGTGCACATGCAAACGTTTGGATGGAAGATTTATTCGATTCTTTAGTCTTTCTGATATGAAAGAGCATTCGGAACCAGAGTCTATCAGCGCTCTGGCGGAAAATTTCACTCCGTTGTAGTTTATATTAACCCGCGCTGTTCCTAATAACACGCCTTTTGTTGTGTTAGCATGACACGAAGTGAAGTTGGTAGCATTATCTTGCCTTTTTTCAGCTTCCAGTCTTGCTCTACCCTGTTTAGAGGTTGAAGGTGTGTTGTCGTTGGCGTTTTGAGTCCACCTTTGAGGATTTGTCTTTGGTTGTGCTGTCGGGAGATGGAGCAAGGTGTTGTGCCTTGCGTGGCACGTGCTGCAGTTGAATGGGCTAGTGCATCGTGTCACGGTGTGTCCACCCGACAGACAATTCAGACAATAACTATTGCTTTTTACAAACTCTATTTTGTCTGACGTAGACAACCTACGAAATTTTTGGCAATTTCTTAATTTGTGCTCCGCACTGTTGCACATTATACATGCCGATTTTGGTACGCTGACTTGGTAAACCCCAAGTTTTGTAGAATTTTCCCAATAGTTCGAATTTCGACTTTTGGGTGATTTTGTAGTTTTGTTACCCCTAAGATCAGAAACCGTCTCTAATGTATGGAAGCGATTGGACAAGAATTTTTCCATATCCTCCCATTTCGGAATATCTGTTTTTCATTCTACGGTCTGTTCCCAAAGAGCCAGTGTAGATTCAGGGAGTTTTGTGGAGCATAAGTAAGTTATAATTGCATCCCAATTTGTGATGTCAATATTATGACATTGTAGCGCAGAAATGCAATTGTTGATCTCACATTGCAATTTTTTAATTGATGCTCCACACTCCTGCTCGATTGCCGCCAGATTAAAGAAAAGTTTTAGTTGTGTGTTGACGAGGATACGTTTATTTTCGTACCTGTCGCTTAGATTTTTCCAGGCGGTTGCAAACCGCTCGTTTGTTAACGAGCCCCTGCCCACTATTTCTTTTGCCTCTTCTTGCGTTTTTTGTTTTAAATGTATAATGTTTCAACATCTTTCAGATCGGTATTGTGGATGTAAATGGCCGTAAACAGATCTCTAAAGACTGGCCAGGAAAGGTAGTCGTCTTTAAATACATCGGTATCGCAGGGCGGAAGCCGCATTTTATGTCCCCGGCGGGAAGAGTCTTCATCCTTTGCTTCATCTTTTAATGGCTGTGGGGTGATAGCTTCGACTTCAGCCGCCACAGCAGACATGCATGCGAAGCAACTTTGCTCTTTCTTCTTAGCGAGCTGAGTTCTTCTTTGGACAGATCAGGATTGCTGAGAAGACCTTCATATGTAGACTTGGTCTTCTTCCATAGTGCCCTTAGCTCCTCTTGCAGTAGTGCAAGGGTGTGCTTGTTCCGGGATTCGGCCGGGGTGGCATTGAAGTCTTGTTCAAACTCGACTATGGAATCAGCCAATCTAATATACGTCTCCATTGATTTTATTAATTTGAATATCTTGTTTCTTTAAAGGGTTCGAGATTGGAGGCAAAAGACTTAGTGGCGTTGGTGTGTGTTCAACAGCAGCAAAAATTATAAATGTGTTTTGTTTTTTGAACGTAGTCCAGCTATCAATCCTGCTGAGATTGAATTGTGTAGAATCTTTAAAAAAACGGATTGAAATTCTTATCTGATTGAATGTGTTAACATAGATAGCAATCCTTTTTGCAATTTTGTGCGAAAAGTAAAAAATGTAATCGGATGTAAATTTTGACGTGAATGTAATGTGTAGCCAGTGATATGAACCACTTATAGAGATCCTCACGAGGATTTTGTAAGCCACAGATAGAAATCCTGACGAGGATTTAGTGTGTGTAAAGTGATATAAAGTACAGATTGAAATCCTGAGAAGGATTTATTGTGTATGATATGCAGCAAAGATATGTGTTTAAAAACACGAAATCTAACAATTTCACTTGCTTTGCCTTTTTTGTAACTATCACGGAATGCACCTTCCGTACGTAAAATCACGTAAAGAGAAAAAACAAATTTGTGCAACCAAGCAACCACGTACCTTGTGTTTTTAAAGTTGATCGTTGGGCTGCGGGTTGATGTGATGGATTATATGTGATTATGAATGTGCTGATGCTATTGACGGATTGTATGTGATGTTGATGAGTAATGTGATGACGTGATGTGATCTCGATTTGACGATGATATTAGTGGACTGTATGAGTGATAATGGACTGTATGATGATGTGATCTCGATATTATGATTTACTGGACTGTATGTGATGTTGATTAGTGGACTGTTTGATGTTTTGATGTCGATGTGTGCTACTGTTGATGTGATGCTAATGGACTGTGTTTGGTGATGTGATTTCGATGTGATGAATTGACTGTATATGTGTGTGTGTGATAGCGAGTTGTCAAAAATTTTGTGCTAGCTGGGTTTCTCGTCGGCTTTTGATGATTTTAATGTTTATTATAATAGCCTCCTTTAAAAAGATGTATCAAATCTCCAAATTTGCTGGTTTCTTTGGTTTTACGGGTGTTTTCTTTCACAATCTTAATTTCCTCGGCGCGTAAGGACCAAATGTTGCGGGGGGAATGTGGCACCTGTGTCGTGGGGCGCAATCGCACGCAAAAAAGAAATAAAAAAGAAGAATTAGTACCGAGTAGATAACAATATTTATTCACTTTATCAACAATGGAAATGAAATATTAGATGCACGAAATAGAATAATTTATTCACATTACAAATGGCAAACTCCAATTTATGAAAGTGATTTACTTGCCGAGAGTAATGAAATGATGAAGTTATGAAATTAATTCACTGCACGATTCGCAATGTCATTGGCAAGTTAACATGTACGAAAATTATTATTGCGAATATTAATTGAAATGACAATCTCAAATTCTCAATATTAATTAAAATGACACTCTCAAATTACTAAGGCAAAAATATTAAAATGAAAAATGTGGAAAAGATTTGGCTCTATATTACTCACCTGGGGCTAGCTGCTGGCTCTTGAACGTTCCAAAATAGAAGAAAAAATTAAGACCGCGAAAAAGTCCACGGCACCTGCCGATAGCTAACTTTCGTTGAGTTTTTCCCCTTCAAAGTTAGCTCTCGGCTGGTGTTAGCCGTTACCGGTATGAATAATAAAATAACTAATGCGCGCGTTAGGGTGGTCCGAAATGTTTAGGCTGGTGGCCTAAACACAGAGACCAGAATAATCAAATATGAGCCACCTATTGAAAAGCGTCCAGAACCGCATCTAAAACTACCTTTAGTACTTCATTATTTGCAACTCAATCCAATTTTGAGGAAGAACAGCAAATATTTGCAAAGTTTTTTCAGACAGCTTTACAAGCACTGTCTAAGTCCGATAGCAAAGGAAGGATTTGCATAATTCTCTTTGGATAATGATAAAAATGCATGTACTTAATATTCTTCTAATCACGTACCCATTATAAAAATAACGAATTTGATATTTATATCACAATTAATGCCTCAAAGAGTACATAGCGGAATGTCAGTGGAAGCATGCAACACACCAAAAGATAATACAAGAGAATAAAAAAAAAAAAATTTACACCAGTAATAACAGTAGAAATGAAGAAAAAGTCACAAAGAGGACCTTATTATAAATAAAGCGCTTAATAAATAAATTAATAAATTTGCAATTAGACATGTCGCGCTCGTTTTCATTCAAAAGGATAGAAAATTTGAAGCATAATAAACACAAGCAACCAGATTGTTTAGGAAAAGATTGACTTAGGACAATACTTAACCAGGCTGACAAATGCCGGCAATCTAGGACTTGTAAAATAAAAACTTAGTTGCCCTTAGGGACAAATTGATTGTTAATGAATGGAATACTCGAGTAGGCAAATTTGAAAAATATAAAATAGGTACCCAAGTTCTCAAAGATCTAATATTTGCATTAATAGGTACCCAAGTTCTCAAAGATCTAATATTTGCATTAACCCCAGAAGTTATGCATTTGACAAATGTCGACAAAAATAAAATAAATTTTTCATAAATATCATGACGACCCCAGCTGGGAAGGCCACCCAGAAAACCGCATGATACATAAGATCAAATAAAAATATTACTGGAAAATATGAAAAATGGTACAAGAAAAGATACGAAAAATATTTGCATCCACTAAACACATTGGTTTAACCACTTATCACTATATAACTACTTCTTGCTCTAGCAGCAACTGAATCCACCCAATCTACTGTATATAATACGCTCAGAAATCCCGCTTTTTAAAACAATGTCAATTTTTAGCCCATGATGACTGTAACCATCGTCTTATTTTTTACGCTTTAATTTTAATAACAATGCAAAAGCTTTGTTTAATAGAAATAGTCAAGGTAAGGAAAACTACATCTCCTATATTTAGTCGATAGGATATATATGGGTCCTGTGGAGTAGAAAGTAAGGAAAACTAAATCATTAATCTCAATTTTTTTTTTTAGAAATATAAATATAAGTTTGACCTGTTTCATCTAGGAAAACCTCGCCTTTTGGATAGGTCATAAGTTAGATAGAAGATATAAAGGTCCCTATAAGGTAGAAAAAATTGATAACAATAATAATTTTACTGTAATTCCATTTAGAGTAGTAAATATCGATAAAAACAATGTAGAAAATAGAAACATAGAAAACATAAATCAAAATAATAAGAATAAGAAAATTTTAATACATAAAAATAGACTTAAACTCATAGAATAAGAGCACTTTAATTCTGTAAACACAAAGAACATTTTTATTGTATGCAAGAGAAAAATACAATAATAAAACAAAACAAAACAGAAAAACAAATGTAAACAATTCTTTGGAAATCAAGCTAAATGTCATAAAATACTGACACACACACAAACAAAAAAAAAAAAAAAAAAACAACAAACAAAGTAAGCATTAAAGGATTCAAAAATTAATAGTATAACTTGAGTAGCCGTAGATAATTCGTGCACAAAATTGTATATGTCTACTGTTTCATAGGCGGATGGTGTAGCATTCATTCATTAGGTTATTCATTGACACATTCATTCATTTGTACAAACATATATCTCAACCCGTTTTGGAACGTGTTAAAATGCATTGACTCTTACATACATGTTAATACATTTGTACATACATATATTTTGGGTCGCTTTTTATACGGCCTGAGATTCATTGACAAATCCATTCATTTGTATAAACATATATTTTCTACATGCCACGGTAACTAAGCCGTGCAGTGTCTGGTAACCTGAACCTTGGTATGTTACTGTTTAGAGCTTGATGGCCACAAGCCTTACTGTATACAAATTATTGACACGATTAATTTGTGCTTGCGTTGCAGATTCCACAGTTATGCTTAGAATGCAGTTCCCAGAGAACTGAACGGAATGTATATATATGTAATACACTTAGTGTGTAAGTATTATTGTAAGTAGGTATTTTAGCTTATAGAAATTTTGTATAAAAGAAACAGCTTTTTAATAAAGAAATCAATTCCGTATGGTGCCCCTAAATGGGCACTACACCAAATCCAATTACTTTTTATTCCCATCATTACAGACTTCTTAGTTGACCATGACATCAGGATCGATATGCGGAGAAAGATTATGCGTTATAAGAACCAGGATATAGCACTTAACTTTAGTTTGGAGAAATGGTTCAGCAGTAATCGGGTACTGGTGGAGAAGACTGGACAAACACCACGAAAGTCAAAGGCAAAGGTTGATGGATCGAATAGGCCAAATAAAGCGAAATCAAACTTACCTGCGAGAGAAACACTGACATTGAAAAAAACCATTGGACGCACAAAAACGAAGGAACGAATTTTCCAGAAAGAATGCAAGGGCGGTTTCAAGCCAGCGCGCACTACAGTTGTGAAACGTCAAGACGATATTGATGATACAAAGTCAATCCGTCAAGATCAAGCTCTGCGAAGTAGTTCTTCATTGGGCAAATAACAGAAGGTGAGGGAACGGCGCAGGGTAATGAGTAGTAAGATGAAACACTGGCATGACAAGAACTTTAATTCAGAAAGTTTCTTGGAGGGAGATTTGGTACTGCTATACAGCCCTCACCGGCGGAAAGGTGTTCCATCCAAATATCGGTGCAGTTGGGAAGGCCCGTACAGACTTAGGTGGAGGGAAGTGTTACGAATATTAGCAACACTAAGGGGTACTGTCATCTCTAAGCCGATGCTAAGCAATGACTTGTATGCACATAATCAAATTAATCATTATGTCTACACATATGTACGTACACGCAGCGGAGGAGCAACGCACAACAACATGCGTATATCTGAGATACTCCTGAAAGTATGCAATAATTGTGCAAGTATTACTCACAAACACACGCACATGAGCTGTGAGAGAAGCTGTGAAAATTGTGCATCTGTAGTTATAGCTGAGAAATTTACAGCAGATAACCAACTAGTTAGATTATGGAAATGGAAGCACCTAGAAGATGCGAACGAGAAATCATAGAGTATAAAAGGCAGCAACAGTAGAGGCGCGACAATCAGTTTGATTTAAGCATTCCATCTGTCGAGTAGTAGCAGTGTTATCTTTGAAAGTACTTTAATAAAGGCCATTTTGCATTATTGAATAGTGGTGTTATTTATTCAACAGTTTAGTGATTCGAACGTTAGAAGAAGATTGCAAATAAGGGGAATTGCAGTAAATTCGTACCAGTATTGTCGGCAGAAAGCGCTCACGCATTTTTTCGCATCCGACAGCACTTTACCGCCAAAGGCGATGGAAATTTTGTCATTGTGCTTAGGCGGATTCGACAGGGAATTCACGGTGGACCTAAGCTTACCTACAACGGCAGAGAGGTTACAACCGCTCAGGTACTCCTCCCATTTCTCCCGCTTGTGTTCATCCACAAGCAATCTGATGCGTTGGTTTATATCCCTTATTTGGGGGTCGCCGGGTTCGAGCTGTCTTATAAGGTCACGCTCTCTCGCTAAATTTGCGGCGTCCGCCGGAAAGTGAGGCCGAATTTTGAGAATTCTTCCGGCGGGAATCAAGTGAGCCGGGGCGGATTCGATTACCTTGCGGAAAGCACGCGCCCCTGTCGAGCATCATTCGGGATAGGGAGGGCAGCAAAGCGGTTGTCTGTAACGGATTTGTATTCATCTAACCTTCATTTTTTAAAGTTTATGAAGGTGCGTTTTTCGGTGGCGATGAAGTCGGCGGTACGCTCCAGCGAAATAAGTATTGGCAGGTGGTCGGATGCCAATGTTACCATCAGCTGCCAGTTGACGCAGTTTACAAGTCCTGCGCTCGCGACGAACTGTGAATAAGGCGCTGATATTAGGGCGGTATCCACTTGGCAGCAGGTGGCAGGAGGGATGTAGATGTTGATGATTTCTAGGTTTACATCGCCTAACCGGACAGTTCTAAGACATTTTCCCTGCGGCCGATGTCGGGATCAAATATATGACATTGCACTGAGTGGTGTATGATAAACGCGAGACCGCCTCCATTTCCGCTCTCGCGATCTTTTCTGTATCATCATTATACCCAGAATAGGTCTGCAGAACAGATCTTGCTGTGAGTTTAGTCTCTTGAATTGCAGGAATGCGGATGTTGTTCGCTTCATGAAATCGACTATCTCCGTGATCTTCCTAAATAATCCATTACAATTTAACTGCAGAATTCTGAAGTGCAGCGGGGGAGACGTCGTCACTCTAGGAGTGAGTGACGGGTGACTAAGCCTGAGTTGTGGAAGGCTAGGACGCAATTGCTGTTGTGGCCCTGAGACTGGACGTCCCTGGGTAAGCATTGGGGTACCCGGTGTATTTGAGTTTGCGGCCTGGCTACATGGCGCAATGAAGCCCTTCGGAGGGTTTCCGTCGCGAAGACCAGAACATCTAGGAAAGTGGCACCGTCCAAAGCAGGAGCTGCATTGGGCGGAAGTCGCAAACATATATATTCTGTGCTGGCAAAAGGTGCAGAAGGTGGTAGGGGTAGGGAGCCGGTTTCTCTGACCTACACGATTGCTGCCGAAAAAGAGGGGGAAGAAGACGGGGGTGGGGCTGATGCTCGGCATTGCTACCCACTCTACTAAGGAGAGCGCTAAGGCGTAGACTACGGGGCGCACTTGGGCGTGAACAGCAAGGAGTCACAAAAGATGTATAAAAGTTACGAGGACGTCGGGTTTTGGGATCTAGCCCAGATCAACCTGTCCGATGCAACCATCCCTTGAATTGTCCATGATGATGTCCGCAATCGTGGGAGAAATGGGATTGCCCATGGGCATTCCAAAGGTTTGTGTGTATAAATCACCGTCAAACATAAAATAATTGTTTTCTTTCAAACAAAAATCTAAAATTTCGTGAAACTTCTTTTTTGGAATATTTGTATTATCTTTTATTTTGTCCCATTTATTTGTGATTATTTTTTAAGCTAACATTGTTGGTATATTTGTAAACAAAGAGATGACATCGAAAGACACTAGAACTTCTTCTTCACACACTTGTATGTTTGATAGCCTGTCTTTTAGAATAAATGAGTTTCTAATATTATATTTGTCTGAAATCAACGATTTTAAAATTTCGCCAATGTGTTTGGATAGTTTATAGCAGGGGACCATAACTGAAGAAGTAATCGGACGTAAAGGAATTTGTGGTTTGTGAATTTTCGGTAATCCGTAAATTCTTGGCGCAGCGGCTGCAGAACATACAAGCTGTTGTTTTTCCCTAAAGGTGATGTGTTTACTCTTGTACAGATCATCGACTTTTGTTGTTTTTCTTTTGGAGAAAGTTTGTTGGGTCAATCCTTGTTTTTTTGTATGTGCATTTGTCTGAAAGGAGTTGGTTCATTTTTTCTTTGTACTCACTTTTATACATTGCCACCGTTTTGTTGCCTTTGTCTGCATCGGTTATATAGAGCTCGTTTTTGTGTATTTGTATAAACCTTTTTGCCTGGTGGAAAGCTGCTAATATAAATTTTTCCGATGTGTTATGCTTTATGCTGCGTTTGGATTGCATGATTCTATTGCTTACTCTGCTTCTCGCTATTTCTTTTTCTTTTTCATTGGTTAGTGATTGGATCAGTTGTTCGAGTTCGGCTATCAGGTGTATTGGTGAGAAATTTGATCTTGTTGTTGGTAAAGCAAATTTTCTTCCTAGTGAGAGTATCCACTTTACTTCTTCAGGGAATTCTAGAGTAGTTTTATTAACGAACCAATCATCGTTAGTTGTAACTCTTAGTTTTTTCATTAGTTCGTATTTTAGCTTTTTGATTTTGCCTTTTAGCGTTGACCTCTTCTGTTCTGCGATCCTTTGACTAAGTAAATTTTGTTTAGTTACGAACGAGTTGTGTTCTTCTTCACTTAACGTATATTTTAATTGTTGTTGCGCCCGAGTTAGTGTATCTTTTGTAATTTTTAAGTTTATGTTCGTTTGCGTTATTTCCAAGTTTAATATTTTTAGAAGGAAGAAAATTCACAAACCACAAATTCCTTTACGTCCGATTACTTCTTCAGTTATGGTCCCCTGCTATAAACTATTCAAACACATTGGCGAAATTTTAAACTCGTTGATTTCAGACAAATATAATATTAGAAACTCATTTATTCTAAAAGACAGGCTATCAAACATACAAGTGTGTGAAGAAGAAGTTCTAGTGTCTTTCGATGTCATCTCTTTGTTTACAAATATACCAACAATGTTAGCTTCAAAAATAATCACAAATAAATGGGACAAAATAAAAGATAATACAAATATTCCAAAAAAGAAGTTTCACGAAATTTTAGATTTTTTTTTGAAAGAAAACAATCATTTTATGTTTGACGGTGATTTATACACACAAACCTTTGGAATGCCCATGGGCAATCCCATTTCTCCCACGATTGCGGATATCATCATGGAGGACATACTAGACAATGCAATTTCTGAGCTTAAACAACAATTCAACGTAAACAACAAATTTATATGCAAATACGTGGATGACATTTTCGCGGTAATCAAACGAAATGATGTGAACACAATTTTAAAAATTTTAAATAAGTACCACAATAAATTACAATTTACGATGGAAATGGAAGTGAATTCCAAAATTCCGTTCCTGGACGTTTGCATACACAGGGAAAATCATAATCTTTTACTTGACTGGTATGCGAAGCCCACTTCATCCGGGCGGCTGTTAAACTACTTTTCATCGCAACCAAAAAAGTACAAAATTATCACGGCTAAGAACCTTATAAGTAAAGTGTTGGCCATAAGCCACAATAAATTTCACCAAACAATCTTAGAAAAACTAAACAACATTCTAAGCAAAGTAATTATCCAAAAAAGTTTAATACGCGAATTAATAGACCAGGAGCTCATGAAAAGAAACTGCCACAACCAAATAATAACAAATTCGGAACCACAAACACAAAAGAAATTCTTCAGCGCAACATACATACCACGACTCACCGAAAATGTTTACCACAGCATAGCAAAAACACCTAACACAGTACTAGCTTATAGGTCAAACCAAACCATGTCCACAATATATACAAGAACAAAGCATCCCTTAGAACACCAACAACAAAACAATGTTATATACGAGGTAACATGCAAAGGCGATGAAAACGACGAATGTAGAAGAATATATATTGGTACTACAAAACGACCTCTATCGGTTAGACTAGGCGAGCATGAAGCGGACATCAGAAAACAAAAAACAAGTACAGCACTAGCGCAACATATATTAACAAGTGGACACTCAGCTGACTTTACCAACACGAAAATTATTGATAAGGAAAAGAGAGAAGCAACAAGATATACACTTGAGAGCCTGAGAATTATGGAAAGACGAGAAAAGACGATCAATAAACGCGAAGATACGGAAAACATAGCGGCCGCTTACATTGTTTGTTTACAAAACAATAATTTTTAGTATTGACAAAGCTACCATGATAGTCAGATGGTAATGATTATATTGTGATGATTTATGTTTTTAATGTTTTTTACAACAGTTTTGATTTAATGACAAAATAACGTAAGTTTATCTTGTTAAATGTTAAACTATTCACCAAATTGTTTTTCTTTGTTGTTTTTCATGTCTGTTTTGGAAACTAATTGATAATTTTCATAATTTTTATATATTGTTTGTAACAGATAAATTAATAAATATTCCCCTGATGATACTAAAAATAAAAATATTAGCGAAACGTTGGGAAAACAGTGGAATAATTTAGTTTTATTCGCACATAAAATATAGATTGGAAAGCCTACTTACACATATATTTAGTATTAAAGAAGAACGAATCGGAATATATATAAAAAAAAAGTTTATAATCAGCTGTCCCATGCTGCCACCTTGTATAGTTCCGCCATGATATACACGATTACCAAATTGAGAATGTGTTAGTATGCACGAACGCGTGGCGAGCGAGAATGCAAAATTTAATATTTATTTAGTTTGATTTCAGCACTTATACTGTAAGCACTAGTGGTGGGTAATAACACTAGCACAGGCACACTTTGCAGTGTTAACACATTGTGTTCACACAATTGTGTTATAACTGATTATCGAAAGTCGATATGAGTGTTGGCACAATATCAGAGCATAGTACTGTGTTACTTACCTCTAACTCCACGATTGACGCCATTTAGAAAAGTAAATCATGGCAACATTTATCTTCTTTCATACTCCCATGTTAAGCGAATCTACTTTATATAACCACAACTTTTGTTTAAATCAGGCATGCTTAACTTAACAAAGTCATTTCGTTTCATTTATTAACGTTGATTATCGTAACAAAATGATATCGGTTAGTTGTGTAAGCATGCCTGGTTTAAATAGAACATTTTCAACTTAGAGTATACATTTTGTGCCCACATCTTTTAAACGTAATACACAGGCAAGATTATGAGTACAATCAACACACAAGCAAAAAACAATCATAATGGACTATGTATGTATGAATGTGCACTTACGATCTGAGTGTCATTATCTGTGCTTTAGAAACAGTCAGCTTTGTGCCATCGAGTGTGCCTCTGTGTTATATATTAATCGATAAGTGTGCGTGTGCGTGCCGCACATTACTGAGTGTTAACACAATAACACAGCACAGTGCTGTGTTACTTAGCCTTAGTAAGCACGTATCACACTCACTCTTGGTACAGTGTTTTGACGTACAATACGGATGTATGTATGTACATACTTCTAATTGCAAAATGTTTCAGGTTGAATTGAAAGTAGAGTTTTTTTGTTTTAAATAGCGCCAATAGGCCACAATGCTTAATTTGCGGAAAAAATTATAAATTATATTTGCAAGCGAAGCTTAAGTCGACATTTCATTTTACTCCACAGGAGCGTAAATACTCTTACCCCTGAATCCCCTGGGAATCAGTGTTTTCACCTATGGCTTTTATTAAAAACTCGTACAGAAGCAAACTCACTGATGAGCATTATTTGGAAGATATACCTATCTGCTAAGAATTAAATTTTCAAATTTAGTTTTTTAACTTCGTAGTTTTCTATATTATGTTGTAACGTAGCGTTCCAATAACATAACCCCCCTGTACCTCTTTTCTTACTTGCGCCTGAAACTATGCCTATATAGTATAGTCAACAACCAACAGCTGATGGCAGGCAGTTACAGCAATAATGCCACCATATGGTAAATGGCAATATACAGAAGTGCCAAAGTAGTGGTGTATTTTCCAAATGCTTTGTAACACACGCCCTATAAAAGGAGTGAATTTGCCATCAGCGATTCAGTCCTCTCAAGTGAGCGGGCATTGTTTACTATATAGTTCGGCAGCTTAAATTGAGGTTATATTGCGAATAGAGTGGAAGGCAGTAAAATAAGGCAGTCGAATGAAGTATACTCTGATGCAATTTTAAGATAGAGATGTTGCAGGGACGAAAAATAGTGTGAAGCAGCTTCACAAAATTCTAGTAGGTCGCATTCACGACTTACCACAGCAGAATTTGTTGAACTACCTCTGTCTGTGTTTAATATGTAACAATTATTTGTACACTTTTTATTTTGCTAATCTGTTCAGAATTTAAATTTTTACTCTGTAAAACTCCAATCTGTGTATTTTGTGTGTTTAAATTATGTTAAAAATTGTGTTAAAATTTTGGTGTGGTGAAAGTGACCTACTAGAATTTTGTAAAGCCCCGCTGCTTTCCACTGAAGTTCGCGCATGCAACATCTTATTCTTTCAAAAATCTTTGATGTAATGAAGGAATGATATTCGGAGTTTTTTCAAAATTTGCCCAAAATCCTAAATCACAAAAGGGAGTGTATTTAAGTACGATAATGAAAAAATGTACTTAGGTTTTGCTCCTTTTTTAGCAGGAGATTTTTATTTTAAAAATGTTATATACAAACCAAAGTTCATTCTATTACTCATTTTATCTATGGGGCTTCACATGTACTTTATAAACACATGCTTTTTATTTTTACGAACTTATTCCTCAATGAAAATAAATGAAACACGTATAAATGTAGTCATTAGGCAAGGTGCACATGATACTACTCGTCATAGAAGCGTATTAGATGCTGCAGACGAAATCTGTACTTTGCTTTGATGTCGAAGACATGTATTTGAATGAAGAGCTGCACACGAGACGTAAGTTGCATAAAAGCGACGAAGCATGAAAGCTTCATTTAGCTAAGGGTACTGCAATGTTGGTCGCTAAGCGTATGTACGCTTGAAAAAAAGGAAAACACGATGTTTGTTAACATTTTTTTGTATGGAAATTTGTGTAATTAGTTAGGAAATGTTATTTTAGTTAATAAAAGTGCGTGAAAGGTATATTACCAAAGCGAAAAAGAGTATTCAACACCACAAAAGCTTGGTTAGACATTGTTGAAGCGATTGAAAGGCTAAAAAGTGTTGGGAAGCAAAAATTACTTTTTTCTCTAGTCTGCGGTGGTATAATGTTGCCTTTCATTATTTACAAGGCACGGGGATGCAAACAACTTTTAATACCTACTTTCCTTTGGTTTCGGGGACGGATATACCTGAAGAAATTTAATTTCTTACTTTTTTTTTTTCAATAATTGTTTGCTTTTTGTAGCGACGTTCGAAAGTAGCTTCGTGTGCAAATCTTGGGGCGTAGAAAAATAGAAGCTACATGTCATATCTTGTACGCGTCTATGACGCGTCTATGAAGCGTCTTGCCTTAGTCATGTTTCTTCCTTCTAACTATATGTTATAAATATGTTAACAGTTGCAGAACTAAAAAAATATTTACAAATCTGATATGTCATACAAATTTCGCTTAATGAAAATGATTTTATACATTGTATGCATCTTATACCTATGCATTATATTTTGAATTTTCTCTAACTTTCCGTTTTGGTGCTGGCTAATTTTTGCTTTCCGTATAATAACTTTCTTGCGCTACATAAGATAATAATTCCACGGGCCGTTTTCGTTCTTCGGCGAACGCTAACAAGCACTTTATTTGAAAGAAATCGTTCAGTGATTTGTCAAATAAAGTGTCACTTTGAAATAACGGACGTTACTGTGACAATGAACGAAAAGTAAGTCACATTTTGACTTTTTGTCATGAGCAAAAATGAAATACAACTATTTTTATAACATGAAAATAGATCGAAAATGTATCGGGGCTGCACTGCGACCATTGGGCTATTATGCCCTCGTCAGATTGCGTCGCGTTCCAAGAGGATATTGTCCGCCGTCTCCACTGATCGATCACGAAATCGACATGAATACAAAATTATGACTTTTATTTAGTTGTACGGCGATAGAAACTCGGTTTTTTTCTAAAATGCAAGAAACTTGAAGAAGAACGTAAGTTTTTAATGATTTGTGTGTTACTTTGACGTTGGCGTTGCGTTGCTTGGATTGAAGCAAATATAGAGCGTCAGATGTAGACGCAACGCAAGTGCCAAAAAGCGTCGCCTTAAGCGTAGTTGCTTTACGTGTTATTTATTATTAATTAAAAATGTTGGATCTCGTAAAAAGTTAAACTTAGGCAAGATACACACGAGGCGTAGCTTCTCAGACGCTTACAAGATATGGCATGCAGCTAAGATCTCTCTACGCCTCAAGATTTCTTAGGCTGTGCCTAATTCGCATCTATGAAGCCACGCCTCGTGTCCATCTTCTGTTAGATTATATTTCAAAAAAAAATTTTTTAGTTTTAAACTTTGTTCATAATATTAATGTACATGTCTACTACTATGGCAGTCACTTGCATACTATTTCATTATTTAAAAAAAATATTAAGTTCTGAAAAAGCAACCTTGTGACATGCATTCTCAAACACGGTTGCCACACCTTTGGGATAAAATTCATCGAAAAAGGGACCGGACCTCAAAAAAGGACCAAATTTTAGTTTTACTTTAGTGGTATACAAACAATTCGGTAAGTTACTAGAGTGTCGTATTCGTTGTAGAAAGCCAACATTGTAGGATGTTTCCGTAGTTTCCTATATAAAATTTTAATAAAGGAGACATTTGGCCTTAGTTCAAACTGCACAAACAAAAATAAAGTGTACATTTAGGTAATACATTTCCAGATGTCTAGGATAAGTCTATGTCTTTCATCAGTCAAACGTTGTGAACCTAATTTTACTTGATTGCAATGAAATAAAATGTATAGCGCAGTTAGGTTTTAGGAACGGTTAAAAAAATTGCGTTGGGCCAAACTCAGTAAATCGTAAATGAAACTAAGCAATTGTGTTAATGCTATTTTTAGAGATGCTTAATTTTTCCCTAACAGTTTAAACTTCGTACCAGAGCCTAGATTCAGTAAGTGTGAGTTCTGAACTCAGACTAAAAATCAAGCGTCTTATACTGTTTTCACACAGAAACTTAATGATCTCATTTCACCTGCTAATGAAATCGTAAAATTTTTGCTTTCACACAGAAGTAACTGCTCGATTAGTATGAAGGATGAGACAGACAATCATGGCGGAACGATACAAGGTGGGAGCATGGTGACATACCTAAAACAAAAAAAATTCCATGTACTTGTAAATTCGATGGACAAATGTCAAAATCGTACTGCGCCGGCAGTTGATGTATCAAATCAAATAAAAAAGGTTATAATCAGCTGTTCGATGCGGCCACCTTGTATCGTTCCGCCATGCAGACAATGACATTTGCTTTGAAAACTAAGAAGCGGAAACGGAAGCGGAACGCTGCCAACAGAGTTGCATTGTGCTTTTGACTTCATTAGGCATTCGATTAGCTACTACTGAAATAATAATAGATTCGAATTTTGTAGGGAAGATTGAGCTCAATAAGCGTCTTAATGTAGAAAATTGCCTTTATTATTCAATAAGCCGTCTGTGTGAAGTTAGTATTAGAAGTTTCAACTGTATGGTGTGGGTGTTCCTCGCATTGGGCTTGACCTCACCTTGTACCGCTGGAGTGTGGCAGCAGGGTAGCAAGAGTCCAAAGCCAGAGGCTTATAGTATCCGCGCTATGGAGAGGAAAAGACAAAAGGAAAAAAAACTTATATAACTTAGATAAGTGCACAATTTTTTTGTGTTGGGTAATAAACCATAAAATTACAACAGCCATATGAACATTTATTTTTGTTTTCTTTTGCAAATATCTCGAGGCAGTGACAAAATTTGGGATGTCCGCTTACGGATTCGTGGTCCTGGGCCCAAAGCGCGTCTTTTAACACCTCTCGCGATATTTCTGGATGAGTAATAGCAGTTGTGAGTGAGGTAAAGAGTCACTGTAGCTGTTTCCACAGGCAGTCTATACGCATGTACGAAGGGAAGCACACAACCTTGTTTGTCTTTTTTTGTTAACAATGTTTTTAAAGATTCACCTCACCACCGTCTTTAAATAAAAGAATTACATGAGAAAATTTTAATATTTACCCATGAGATTAAATTAGCGCACGCAAAGAAAATATAAACAAACCCGAAATGTCAAACTAAGGAAAATGAGAAAATACCCAATAATGGGAAATTTAAAAAGCTCGATATAGGAGGTTGCCAGATGGCCAGGAAGGGTGGTGAAAATATGGAAAAGGACAAAGATAGGGGGTTAGTGGTTGCGGCTGATTTCGGAGAATAACAATAGGATCGTATGGATCGCGCTTGAATATATATAGGGGTAACTATAGGTAAAGAAGTTAATTGTGTTACATAGAGTGCCAACAGTCAGTAGTGCGTGGATCTGCCTCGCAAAAATTTTTGCTTGATTAAAATAATTACTTAAGGAAGTTTCCCGGTGCGCGCCTACGTTTAAAAGAAAATAACCCGATTCGATTTTAGTGGGAAGAAGTGCTCCGAAAATAAAATAAAAACCCGGAAACGCGTTGCGCAAAAAATGTTCTGCTTCGGATGCTAGCGTGAACCAGTGGCGAATACCGATGCAGGATCACACGATCGAAGGAGGAAGACACCATATCTAATATAAACCACAAATGCCGAAAGTGCTTGGATAGTGTAGAAGAGGATGGGTTTCCGAAAATTGATGCAGCCTATGTAACCTGGTGAGTCGAGAAGTTCTGATCTAGTGTTTTTTTCTCTATATATATATGGGGTATTGCATCCCATTTCGACCAATTTTGAACCCGACCCCTTTAGAATTGGCTGAAAGTTTTTCTTCTTTTTCTAGCTTACGAAAGACGTTTTTCAGAATTTTTTCAAATTTTTTCATCCAATTCAAAAAAAGTTATGAATTTTTAAAAAAACACCGTTTTTCTTTTCAAAATGCTATAACTTTTTCAAAAATTGACCGTTCGAGATCTTTTGTTTTTAAATGTGCTTTTCGGAAAAAATACAAAAAAATGTTTAAAGTTTTTTTTCAATTAAATTAAAAAAAAAATCATCGGCCTACTCCGGGATTAGTGGGGATGATTGCAGAATTGACTGAAGTTTTTTATGAGAAAAAAAATGGCGAAATTCGAAAAATCTAGAAAAACTGCAAAATTACAAAAAAAAAACTTTAAAAATTTTTTTGAATTTTTTCCGAAAAGTACATTTAAAAAAAATTAAAAAAAAAGATCCCAAACGGTCAATTTATGAAAAAGTTATAGCATTTTGAAAACAAAAACGGTGTTTTTTTTTTAAATTCATAACTTTTTTTGAGTTGGATGAAAAAATTTGAAAAAATTCTGAAAAACGTCTTTCGTAAGCTAGAAAAAGAAGAAAAACTTTCAGCCAATTCTAAAGGGGTCGGGTTCAAATTGGTCGAAATGGGATGGAATACCCCATATATATCACTAGCTTTTATTGGTGTATTCGGATCTAAAAGTTTTTATCTTGTTTTTTTTTTTTGTACTTTGTCCAAGCAGAGCTGATTTAATATTTTTTTACCTAGGTGTAAGGTCCAATAAAAAAGTATATGTAATCGTAGTTTAGCTGATTGTTCAGTATAATGTTTTTGCTGTAATTCCTGTGAAATTTAAGACATACCAATAACTACGCTGTTGGTAAAATACCATATTTCGACATCAACCTAGTGCTTAGATAAAGTAAATCTATTTTTTTTATTTGCTTGTTGCTTAGGTCATAAGATTATTCAAGATTAAAAAATGCCCTGCTTAAGATGAGAAAAAAAAATTATTATGGTTTGCTAACTTAATTGATTCGGGAGGGGGAAGATGACGTCAGGGTAAGTCAATAGGGTCATTAGGAGCAGGCAGTAAGGGGACTCGCTGCCAGGCAGAAACTCGAGCGGTCCAAGGTAGGGTGGGCTTTCTGCGAGGGGTGCGTATGGAAGGTAATATAATGATGATTGTGACATCCGCCCCGCATCAAGGTGGACAAGTGTTAAGGGCCCCGACCTCTCGCCCTGAGCTAGCTGGGGGACATTCTACCTTGATTGCGCAAATAGGGCGGATTCACCTCTAACAGGTGTACGTGACAATTATTATTTAATATGGCGCCCAAACGAAAGCATAGAGAGGGGCCGCTTTATTTATTATAGCGCCCAAACAAAGGAAATTTTTTTAAATACCATATACATATGGTGATGAAATAAAATGTAATCGTGAGGATTTTACAGCAGCGCGAAATCAACATCTAATTCGTTAGTAATAGTCAAAGCTCATTTCGTATAAATATATTTCAATCTTTACAATATATATATGCATTTTTTCACGTATGCAATCATAGAGTTAAACGGGTCTGGCCGTATGCGACCAACGGCCTGTCTCGGTGACTTATCAATGGTGTTTGATCCGAAAATTTAATTGCACCCAGACAGGAGTTGGAAGCAGATGGCAGACCCTAGCAATAGCCCATATATGGCATAGCCACATTAGAGTGGCCGACTATTTGCATCTTTTCTAATTTAAAAATTTTTTTCTTCTTTTTGATTCATTACAAAATTTTGAAACATATCCACATATTGATTTTTTTATGAAATACTGAAGTGCATACGCCCAGGAACGCAAGAGTTTTCTCCAATGACTCCTAGCATCAACATTTTTTTGATAGGCCTGAACGTCATCTGAACCGCCCCAAACCTATATATATGAACTTTGAAATTTGAGATTTTTTTTGTAACATAATTAAATATTTTTAAATTGATTTTGGAAATCGAATGGGAGCTCTTTTACAATCGGTGATCAAAACATTTTGAAATCGAATTACCTTTTTTTGTGCGAAACAAATTTGTAATAATAAAGGAATAAAACATTAATTGGATGACACGTAGCGAACCCTGTAACACCCGATCCAGAAAGAAACAAGCAAAAAAGTTAAAATTTTCAAAAATGGAAAACCCCAAGCGTAGCAGCATCCAGGACTTTACCTTTATAGATCTCTCCGAACGAATAGGAGGTGATAGCACTGCTGTAGCCGCAGGCGGAAAGAATAGCCAAGTGAATACTAATAACGTTTCATCTGAGCCAAACAAGAGCACCGGTACTATTTCGAAAGCGCCGAAAGAGCAATCGTAACCATTACGAGCTCCACCATTGAACCTGAATTTCCCGCAACCTACAGCTACCAATAATATTGAACCAAACCGTGCTGCTATAAGCAACCCTCGTGGGCTTAGGGATGAGTTAGCACCAATTTTAAAAGAATTAATGGTTGAGGCGAAGCAAACGATTATAACTGAAATTCGCGATAGTTTACCGGAGTTAACTAGGGCAGCTCCAAATACAGAGGCAGCGTTCGAGCCTTCAGGGGGTAATAATTATACGCGGAATCGAAATAATAAACGACGAAAACACAATTCGAGTATTGAGTGAGGCAGAACGCCGAGGTGGGGCTACAACAACATGTTAACAATAACAGCATGCATAGATACTACAACAATGGCCAATTCAGCAGCCTACACGTGCAATAACCCACCACCAATTCGTCAACCCCAAATTGCTGAGGAAGGCACATCAGCAGCTATCTCTGCAGGGCATCAAGAAGCGTCAGGACTAAGAAATAGGGAATTTTCCAGGTCAGACATCAAGGTCAAAAAATGGGGGATCAACAGCGTACAGATTTTGAGATCCTTAGGGAATTGACAGAGAGGAAGCAAAGGCCCGGAGAAAACATCGACGAGTATTTCCACGCAGTTGGTATTTTACGTTCGCGACTTAAAAATCCAATACCCGAATACGAGATAGTACGATTAGTAAAAGGAAACTTGCGCGAATCGCTAGCTAAAATGGTTTACCCTATTTCGGCATATTCCCTAGACCAATTAAGAATGGAATGCAAGGAGGTCGAGCGATGCTTGCCGCGCCGGGACCGCACGCCGTTGAGTAGTTTACGCCACGCACACAATATGTGAATGAAGTTTACCAATCTGAAGGTGATGAGCGTTATATCCCGGTGATGAGGGTCAAGTCACCGTGGAGGAAATACGTCATCAGTCTTCAAATAAGCAGTCGGGCAATCGATTTCAAAGGAGGAAAAAACTCCGACAGAGGTTAGTGGCTGCTATTAAAACAGTAAGTACCACAGATCCGCGAGTGTATGCGGATATAGAGATAAGGGGTATACAAACACGCGGCTTACTGGATACTGGCGCCTCCGTCAGCATTCTAGGCCGTGGCTGTAGGGAGTTCCTATCGAACGTTACGTGTTTTTTGTCAAGACTGCAGGCGGCCGCAGACATAATGTCTTAGGCAAAATAACTTTACCGGTAAAGTTTAATACAGAGGAAAAAAAAATTACATTTTTTTATGCCCATATCTCGAGCAAAATATCTACCTCTGGGTGGACTTTTGGAGAGCGTTTCAGTTGGCACCTGAAATTATTACTGTGGATGAAATCGATCTAACAAAAACAATGCAAGAGATGGTGTCTGATGAAGACAGGAACGAACGTCGTGTTTTACACACTTTAACTCCAGAACAAAAAGAGCGTTTGGAAGAGGTAGTCAAGGGTTTCAGAACATATGAAGATCACGGGCTGGGAAGAACTAGTCTAGAAAAACATGCGATAAATTGGTAGGCAGTACCTTTTAAGGAGCGACATTACCCTCTTTCGCCGGTGATGAAAGCCATCGTATACGAAGAGGTCGATAAAATGTTGGAGTTGGGCGTTATAGAGGAGAGTGAGAGTGCCTGGAGTAACCGAACGACAGTGGTAAGGAAACCGGGGAAAAATCGCTTTTGTTTAGACGCTCGCAAACTAAATGCCGTCGCCGTAAAAGATTCATACCCTTTACAAAACATAGAGGGTATACTAAGTCGCATAGACGACACACACTTTATAAGTAGCGTTGACTTAAAGTTCGCGTGCCGCCAGATCGAGCTAGACGAAGCTAGTAAACCTTATACCGCGTTTCCGTGCCTGGACATCCACTCTACCAATTCGTCAGAATGCCATTTGGATACACAAACTTTCGCGCTACCCTGAGGTTCACGTTACCCCAATTGCGACTACGGTCACCAATATTCCCCACGAGTGCAAATCCCTACTCTCCTCTTTGTATTTCGCATAAATTAATCTCCAGTTCCATGCTTTTATTTTTGAGAAGTTTAAAAAGATTTTTTTTTGTGGGATAAATTCCTCACAACCTTTCTCCTTTTGTTTGGAACACCCTTATATGTGAGCATTGCCTATATATCATTAATATATTGTAACGAATTTACTTGCAAATCCTTTTATTTGCAACCTTCTGCTAAGTTCGAATCACTGAACTGTTAAAATACTCCAATAATACCAATATTTAATAATGCAAAATATCCTTTATTAAAGTACTTCACAATAAATAACTCTACTATTACCCGACAGAATGCGTGCTTAATCAAAACTGATTGATAGTTAAACCGAACTAAACTTTCGCGCCGCTACTGTCACCTTTTTATAGTGTCTGATTTCCTCGTTGCATACTTCTAGGCTTTTCCATTCCAGAACTTACTAGTTAGTTATCAGCTACAAAATCACCAGCCACAACTATGTTTATTGCTTCTCATAATACTTGCACAAATGATTGCCCTCTTGTGAGTACCTTAGATAAGATATATGCATGTGTTTGTGCGTTGCTTCTCCGCTGCTCGTATGGACATGTGTGTAGACATAATGATTGAATTATTGATGTGCATACAAATCACTGTTTAGCATTGGCTTAGAAATGGCAATACCCTTAGTGTTGCTAATATTCGTAACACTACCCTCCACCTAAGTCTGATCGTCCCGATCAGACAAATCTCTCGATCTAAACGCCGCTAGCATCTCCAAATGTACCACTCTTCTACTTCGTGGTTTCCAATGGTTTGTATGCGGTAGATGGTGTCACTGATCTTCTTAACAACTTTGTACGGGCCTTCCCAACTGCACCGAAATTTGGATGGAACACCTTTCCGCCGGTGAGGGTTGTATAACAGTACCAAATCTCCCGCCAAGAAACCTTCCGAACTAAAGTTCTTGTCATGCCAGTGTTTCATCTTACTACTCATTACCCTGGGCCGTTCCTTCACACTATGTTGTTTGGCCAACGAACTACTTCGTAGAGCTTGCGCTGGACGGATTTGTTTTGCATAATCAGTATCGTTCTGACGCTTCACAACAGTAGTGTGCCCTGGCTTGAAACCACCCTTGCATTCTTTCTGCGAAATCCTTTCTTTCGTTTTAGTACGTCCGTTAGGGCTTTTCAATGACAGTGTTTCTCTCACAGGTACCTTCGGTTTTGATTTGTTTAGCCCATTTGTTCCATCAACCTTTACCTTTGAATTTCGTGGTCTAGGACGAGTCTTCTCCACCAGTACCCGATTACTCCTGAAACCTTTCTCCAAACTAAAGTTAAGTGGTATATCGTGGTTATTATAGCGCGTAATTCTTCCCCGCATATGGACCCTGATGTCATGGTCAACTAAGAAGTCCACTCCCAATATGACACCATCTACAATCTCCGCCATAATGAATTTGTGTAGAACCATAATCTTTCCAATTAATACTTCACATCACCACTTCTCCCTGGACTTGGTTATACTCGCCAGTAATCGTATGGAATCTTGCTCCAGGTAATGGCTTTACTCTCCTGTTGACCAAATCAGATCGGATCACGGAATGAGATGCGCCCGTATCGACAGTCAGAACACTTTCTTTGCCATCCACATTTCCTCTGACGTTAACACTGTTTTCACACAGAAACTTAATGATCTCATTTCACCTTCTAATGAAATCGTAAATTTTTTGCTTTCACACAGAGGTATCTGCTCGATTAGTATGACGGATGAAATGTCAAAATAATAATAACAATAATAAGATCGCGGATTTAAATTGTTAATAACAATAATATTTAATTGGTTTTGAAAAGTAAACGTACAATGCAGGAAAATAATTATTTAAAAGAAATATTCGTTGCTTATACTGCAAGTATGCAAGCTTTGCAATCGATGCAAGCAAGTTACGACAACGCCGTTGCTTTGCAAAGAAAGCGAAAGTAGAAGAATTTTTTTAATTTTGCAGCATCTGAGACGACAGCAGATGTACCTTTACGGGTTAATGGCAACGAAAGCCTCTCGGCGATCCCTCTGGAAATTGGTAAGTCAATTTATAGTTTATAACACACTGTCAAGTTATAGGTAATTCTTTTTATTATAGGGACGGCCCTCATCTTTCGGGGAAGTCACTTGTGACTGCAACGACGACAATTTTTTTAAGACACACTTCCGCATGCATCGTACCAGCTTTGAAACCCTCTGCAGCTTCCTAAAACATTTGCAGAAGTCGGACACAAATTGGCGACTTGTGATACCACTTTCGAAGCGGGTTGCTATTGCTTTATTTACTCTGGGATCAGCTGAAGAATACAGAGTGGTATCAGAACTTTTCGGAGTTGGAATATCGACGGTATGCAAAATTGTATGGGAGTTCTGGGAGGAAGTTTATGAAGCAATGCCAGCGCAATTTATTTAAAAATTATCACCTACTCCAGAAATTATAGCTGATCTCGTGGGTGGCTTTCATCGTCTAGGTTTCCCACAATGGCTAGGGGCAATAGGTAAGGAAAATTACATGTATTTATGCATATGTACGGAAATAACCATTTTTACCTAGATGGGTGTCACTTCGAAATAAAACCAAATCCAGAAGATGCAGTCGATTATTACAACTACAAAGTATGGTATTCCATTATATTATTAGCTTTAGTGGATTACAGTTAGGTACACTATGCTGTAGTTCTTGCCATGAATTGGTGCTAATTATGTTATTTTTCAATTTAGATATCGATTTTTATATGTGAACATCGGCTCTCCAGGACGATGCATCTTTAATGAAGAAAGTAATGGAAGAAAATGAACTACTGGCCGCAAGTAAAAAGGAAATAGGTGGCGCAAATATGCCAATATGAATCATTGGAGACTTTGCGTTCCGATTTTCCACCACTTTGATGAAGCCGTACTCTTTTTCTATGGCACTCACTGAAACGCAAAAGCTTTTCAATTATAATCTTTCAAAATGTAGAAGGGTGTCTGAAAATGGCTTTGGCCAGCTAAAATGGACGATTCCGTCGAATTGGAAAAGGTTTAGACAATAGAATTGGTAAGGCAGCTATTATCATTAGGGCATGCTGCGTCATTCATAACTTTCTAAATGAAATGAATGATAAAATAAATTACTTGTAGCTGAAGAGGTTCCAAGAAGTAGGAAGAAGTCATGAAAGACCGCAGTTTAATGTTGTGATGGGCGACAATGATCCATCCGCTGAACAAATAAGACGAGGACTATGCAATTATTTTAGTACGTACATATTTTATTTATTATTTTTTTATGTTGTATGTTGATGACATAAATATTCAGAAATGTATGTGATATTCAATTTTTTTATTTAAAAATGCCAATATGCCGTTTTTAAGTTCTTTATTGTCTTGGGCTATTTCTTTTAATGTCTTGGCCTTTTCTTCCTCAATTTTCATGAATTTATTTTCGGTTTCTTCACTTTTTTTCATGTAATTAGTTATTTCCACTGACACCACCTCAAATTTCTCCATGACTTTCGTGTGAACACTAACAATATTTTTCCTTTTTAGGTTCGATCGCAGACGAGCCTGGTAGTGGCGATGGTGGGTTGGACGAGGGCTGCGGTGTAGAAGGAGTAGATGTCTGTGGTGGTGATGGTGTTAAGTGTACTGAAGATGCGGTACTTGATTCTGTTTAAAATAAACATTTTAATAAAAATAAGGCATGTTTTTAATATATTCGTAACACAATAAAAATATAAACCGAGCATATACATTGTTTCTCTGTTTTTTTTTTTTTTTTATTAAGTAGAAGAAAATGAAAAATTTCTGCAGGGCGAAATCAAAAGCCCTTAAAGTCTTGGCAGGAATACTGTTCGTGGTATTACATATATAAATAAATTAGCGGTACCCGACAGATGATGTTCTGGGTCACCCTGGTCCACATTTTGGTCGATATCTCGAAAACACCCTCACATATACAACTATCACCACTCCCTTTTAAAACCCTCCTTAATACCTTTAATTTGATACCCATATCGTACAAACACATTATAGAGTCACCCCTGGTCCACTTTTATAACGATATCTAGAAAAGGCGACCACCTATAGAACTATGGCCCATTCCCTTTTAAAATATCCATCGCACGTCCCTGATCTCTCCAGTTTTTTCTTCTCGCGAAACCTGACATTATCGGCGACCTTATTTACAACATGGACGTCCCAAATGTGTCCCTCACTCCGCCGTGATCGTTTTTGGGCTTAGTGGCCTGCTGACATTCTGTTGTTGATACACGGAGACTTGTAGGACTTAAAAAAGTAAATGAAACCAACAGGGAGGTGGCTTTCTTAACACGCCGAAAATCTGCGCAATACAGAGGTACCTGTGCAACATGAATATCTAGATAATGATCCAATAGAAACGTAAGAGGTTCCGTAATGCTTTTCGACCAGCTTCTATTCACATCTATAGGGGTCCTCATAGAGCAGAATCCCTAAGTATAATCTTCCTGAGCTTCGAAGATACTAAGTCGAGACCATAATATCACATGTGAGCCCACTATCACACCAAAGCTCAACTCATATTGAAATACCTTTGCAAGTTTTTTTCTCTAGTAGGGGAACAAAAATGAAATATTATTTAACATTCATTGTGACTTTCTTACTTAGGAAATCTAGATTATATATGAACTACGGAAGTGTAAGGATTGTAACAACAAAGACAAAACCAATTGATTTGCTAACATGAAAAGGAATTATGTAGTACAGTTTAATGTTGTTGAACTTGGTTGTTTGTGGTGTTTATTTGTAAAATGATTTCCATGATGTTATGGTTACGCATTTACAGTGGAAACAGTAAGGAAGGCGGTCGGCATGATGTGGTGGTGCGCAATGGCTAGTCATTGTCGGCTGGGGCGGGTCCTTGCCAACCTTACTGTTCCTGCGCCATAATCAGAAACAAGTTCCTATCATGCCTATCAAACTGAAAGCTGTCAAAATCAAAAAACCCTGACAGAAGCGCAGAGACCGACTCAAAACGCTTATAAATTCAAACTAAAACAACATCCGGCCGAACCGGACGTCACGGACAGACCGTTAACATTCAAATTTAAAATGCAAAAAAACTCAAAAGAAAATCTAACGAACCGGACATGGCCGGTTACTAACGCTGAAAATTAAAAGAAAAAAAAGCTGAAAAAGAAAAGGAACAAGGGCCGAATATATAGAGGTGCGCCGCGGGTGGTGTTGCGACGCCCGGTGCTTTATCCCACCCTCAAAATCCATGGCCACCGACGCACCTGTATTTCGGCGCCCCTTACCTGGATGCCTAAGTGCCTTCTAAAAGAATTTAGACGCCAGCATTCCCATTTTAATTACAATTTATTTATTTATACATCTTTAAATTCAAGGCATTACCTAATATAATATACTGTTTCGAACATAAGTATGTCGTTTCAATAAGGCCACGGAGCTCGTTTTATTTTCTATCCTTATGTTGACGTATTTAATTTTGTTACAATAAATTCCATTTCATTTCGCTAATACGTAAGAGGATGCAAAGAAAATTGCCTTTAATTAAATAAGTCAACTGGAACTACGCTCCAGTAGAGTTAGACTGCAGTGTCCTAAATGCGACAACGCTCGCCCGTGTGCATCAAATTTGTATGTACGCACTATTTATATATATATATATATATATATATATATATAAAGACAATTCCGAAGATAGCAAAACTAGAAGTAAGGGTTGCTGAAGCGCAAGTGAAAGGAAAATAAAAAGAACCCCACCCCATGGAATGCGAAACTTCTTAACTAAATGTTTAGGTACAACTTACAAATTTTAGTGGTCTAACCTAATCTTAGAATATTATCTGGAACTTCTATGATTGCATTTAAATTACATACCAATGTTCTATGTTCTGAATGTAATACATACTTTATCTTTTTGCAAGTACAATTGCATTAAATTCAATTTTATTTGTCTTATTTCGAGTCTATGAAAATTTGATTGCCACACCAATAGATATGGTCGGGCAAAACTCTCGTAACACTTTAATAAGTTTGTATAGCTTTAGTCTTCGTTGGTACATACCAACTTGTGCCGTGTAATCATATAGAAATCATGCAGTTTATGAATTTTTAGGTAACGTTTCAGTCGCAACAGTATAGTGGAGCAGTAAAAAAATATTTCAAAAAAATTATAGAACGAGTTTATTGGTTCATGATCACAAAGACATAAATCCTCTATCCCTTGTTGCGACTAGATTCTAATTTCTCGCGGAAAGGCATATGTCGCTAATGTGTAATGCATTACCCATTCACATGGCTTTCGCATGTATATATATATAAAAAAAATATGGTTCAGAGTGACACATTCAAATATGTAAAGTACTATATATACTGGTGACACTATTCTGTAACTTGACTTGAATAAAATAATTCGCAGAACTCGAAATTTTATAATTTTGGCTTTCTACTTCTTGACTGTATTGACTTTTCGCGAGCTTTACAGAACAATGCTTCTTACTCGCAAGATTACGGTACTGGTTTTACATTGCACATATCCGACGGGTCAATAGAGTTAAGAGCACCAAAATGTCCGAATTCATATACCGTACTTTCGAATCGAGTTACAGAAAAGGGTCTTTAGGTTCATTAAGTGTGTTTGGAGTGAATTACAAAATTTGAAACGATAATCTGTAAGTGACGAATTTTATCACTTCATATAAATACATAACATAATTTCCCCGAGCTGGAACGGACTCACCCAGTTTCAAACGTTGTTGTTGGTTGTGGTGCGCGGTCTTGGGCGCGCTGTGTTGGTACTGTTGGTGGTTGTTGCGCTCTGGTCCGAGGTGATCGAGTGAACCTGAACTTCGTGTTGACTTTCACGACCTGGATGATTTGGTGCTAATTTGGCGTTCGTTGTATTACGCTGCAGCGTACCGCTGGCCCTGTAGGCGGAGGTGTTGGTTTAAGGGCCTTCTAGCAATTCGCTTGTGCCTGTACTACTATGAAATTGGTATGTGAATTCGGACTTGTCGATGCTGTCGTATCAGTAAGATTCGTTAAATGTTTCTTAACAGTTCTTTTAGGGTCCGCAGGAAATTGCAAAAACGAAGATTCCACACTGTTCAATACTAGTTAAAAGCTTCGCCACAATTAGAAGGCGTAAAGCTATTCACGAAAATTATTGTGCCAGTGTGCTGACCGGGTAGTTGGTTGATAAGTACGTGGGACTCAGTTAAACAGCAAGCAGTGTGCAATTAATAGGAGCACCTTACAATTCCGCATTGGTGGTTTTCACTGCTGTCGGCTTTATATGTCGCTTCTCTTCCTTTTTTTTTGGTGAATCAGCTTTTCTCTTTACAATTTAATGTTTCCTTGTCTTCTTCGTTTTTTTAAGCCCGGAAAAATGGCTAACCTTTCTTTTTTTCCTTCTTTAAAAATGTTTCGCCTTCTTCTTACTTTTCATCCCGGAAACTCATGGCATTTTTTTCTCATTAGTGATCGCCGGTCTTTCGTTCTTGTTTTTCGATACTTTTGTATCGCAACTTTCGCCCCATCACCAGTCACTAGGTGTGTTCGCACGAAAACGCTCCCAAGTGGACCGTAACTGTAGACCATAACAGCAGACCGTAACAATGAGTCAAGAATCAGAGTAACAAAATAATCAAAAGACGAAAATTTTACTCTTTCCATTTAGTCACTCATGTATGTATGTATGGAAATCTAATAACTAAAACCAAACTATGACTAGCACTACTTCAACATGAATGAAACAATAATATAAAAACAATGTATACAATGTGTTCGAAAATAAATAATCTAGGTCATGAGAAACTACTTAGTTAAAAGAACAAAAATCGTGGAACCAACGCCTCTAACACCCCTTTCATTATGGTCCACCCTATTGAAACAGCAAGTTTCTTTGGGCTCCCGTTAGAGGACATTGATGGCAACTTGTGATCGATCGCACTTATTGGACGGGGCGAAGCACTGCTACAACACTAACAACAAACCACCACCAAAAAACTTCGGACCTCTGTGCCAGAAATTATCCGGCGAACCCCGTTCCTATAGTCATATACCCTAAACTCACAATGGAGGAAAGCAATATACCCGGGGAGGCGTACGTCACTCTAGCCCTTGAATACTGTAACAGGATTTTGATGACAACTTGTAGTCCCACCTCTTGGATGGGGCAAAGCACTGCTACAACAACAACAAAAACGGCCTCTCGGCTGTTATCTGTTTGTGCGCATTACAAATCAATACCCTTCCCAGTCTTGTAGTAATGCCGAGAGGCCGTCAAAAGTTTCTGTCGGAAAGGATAATAATGGTTATGGTTGGCACACGATACACCTACACATAAGTTCACAAAATCGATTGGCCTTAAAGCCACCAATTATTTGATGCACTCTGGCATAAAACGGCCATATTGACGGTGATCCACCCGAAGGACCCATTTCCGTTTTGTCTTTGCTTAGTCCCACTTTTAATTTAATTGATACATAAATATGGTAATTTTATACGACAGCATGACACTGCTACTACGCAGCCAAAAATATCGAGAGAGAGGTGTCAAACGACGCGTCTTTACATCAGTGTTAATAATACGAAACCGGAAAATAAAAATTTTTACTCGTTCAAAAGATATTAACGAAAACCCGAAAAATTAGCCGCGGGTCCCTCCGAAACCGGGGGTGAAATCCATAGTATTTTTGGTAATTGTTTACTTTAGCTCACAACTGCTAAAACCCAACCAAAAGTATTAGGACCACGAATCCGAGAGCGGAAATTCAAAATTTTACTTCTGTCAAAAGTTATTTCCAAAAAACCGAAAAATGGCCCCGGAGCGCTCCGAAACCGGGGGTAGGATCCATAGTATTTTTGCGCAGAACACCTTTCTGCATTGGCGGCCTTCGGCCGCGCTTATAAAAAATTACCCTGGGTGAGCCCAACACCGGTTTGGACACCAAAACTATACCCGCACAAAGCACTTTTAACCACAGTTTTTCTTCTGGCTACGACAAAATCTTCAAAACAACAACAACCACATGAAAATTTTCAATTGTTTGCAAATATCTCCGAAACGAAATAAAGTTTTGAATTTCCGCCTTCGGATTCGTGGTCCTGGGATCAAAACGCGTCTTTTGACACCTCTCCTGATATTTTTGGACGAGTTTTAGCAGTTATGAGCTAAGGTAAACAATTACCGTATTTTTGCGCAGAACATCTTTTTGCATTGGCGGCCTTCGGCCGCGCTTATAAAAAATTACCCTGGGTGGGTCCAACACCGGTTTGGAAACCAAAACTATATCCGCGCAAAACACTTATGTTCACAATTTTTTTGTGGGTACACCAACATTACAACACCCACATGAAAATCGCTAACTTCAACTACAAATATCTCCGGAAAGAGATACAATTTTTATTTTCTGGTTTCGGATTATTGTTGTCGAGATTAATACGCGTCTTCTGACACCTCTTTTAATATTTTCTTACCGGTATCGCTGGGTAAAATTTGCGATTTTGACTTGAACATCTCGAGCGGTGTAATTGTAGCCTAACTTTGCCAACTCGTTTGTCATCTCTTTATATATATGGCCATTCTTTCGCGAAAATCGAAGATCAGCAGCACGCTTTTCCCACAAATCCAGGATAGCCACTTCGCCATCTCCAGCCCAAAACGATCGCTTTCTTTTAGGTTTTGGTGCTAAAGGAACAAAATACACTTAATTTTTAATGTCCATGTGTGTATATAAAAAGTATATATATTTATTTACTCACTATCACTATTATTTTGCATTATGAAAACAACAAATTCTGGTTTTTTAAATTCAATTCAATTTTTTTAGCGCATATAATGACATTGCTATATGACAGAAAATAGGGGGACTCATGAAAGCATATAAACTTTTAAGGTGTAAAATTATCTCCATTTACAAACGTTGTTATATGAACGCACCTAGTAATATTCCTGATAAAGTTAATTGTTTATCAGCTATATTATTGCCAAAAAAATTTTTTGATTGTTATACAAATTAAGAAATGCCAAGATTAAGTGAAAAACCAAAACTAAAACGTCTTTAGTAAGATATACTTGTAAATGACCTGCTGATGTTGGAGATTTCTGATGAAAATGCCTGCTGTAATCTCTGCAAGGTTGCATTCCTTTGAGTTTACCGCATTTACACAATGAAATGTGCGCGTAAATTTATACAAATTGTGTAAATGATTTTTCATACAAAATTTGACAGCTCGTTTACGCACTAGATAAATTTATACGTTTACACACTTTATAAGGCATTTATAAGATTACATGAGTTACCCTAATGACATTTACTTTGACAAATAACATTTTTAAGCACTGAACACACCAAAAACTAAGAAACTGAACGCTCACAACAGAGTTGCATTGTGCTTTTGACTTCATTAGGCATTCGATCAGTCAATAATGAAATAATTATAGATTCGAATTTTGTAGGGAAGATTGAGCTCAATAAGCGCCTTAATGTAGAAAACTGCCTTTATTGTTCAATAAGCCGTCTGTGTGAAAATAGTATAAGACTACTCGATTTTCTTCCAATTTGCGAGAAAGATATCACAGGACATTCAACAGATGGAGCTAGCTCTCGATTTTTACATCTGGCACGCTGTTGCTCATCTCCTCCCGTTTTGCGTTTACGGCCACCCAAGTTGGAACTACCAGGACCGGTGCTGCAATGACGTGCAATGTGACTTGGGTTACCGCACTTGAAACACTTCATAACTCTGGCATTTTTCTGTTGTAACCTGTTCAGTGCTTCCAAAATTCTGTCTACCCAATCTGGCCTTTCCACTTCCACGCGTGAGCTTTGTATGCCGGCTTACTCAAAAGTGACACTGTTTCCTGAGTCAGTGCATGGGATACCGTTTCTGCAAATGTGGGTTTTGGGTTTGCCTATGTTGCTCGCTTCATTTCTACGTCCCGTATGCCATTTATAAAACTGGATTTTTACCCTCTCGGTGTACTCCACGGGTACGTCCGCATTTGCCAAATGAGACAACCTTTCAACATCCGAAGCAAACTCCTGTAATGTCTCATTTGCTTTTTGGTAACGGTTTTGCAACTCAATTTGGTATATCTGTTTTCTATGCTCGCTCCATAACGTCTCTCGACAGCGGCCATCAATGCTTCATAGTTGTTCCGCTCTCTTTCGGGAATCGTCTGTAGGATTTCGGCAGCTGGCCCCTTCAATGCTACGAATAGAGCAGCCACTTTATCTTCAGCATTGCAGTTGTTCACTGCTGACGTCTTCTGAAATTGAAGCTTGAATAACTCGAAAGGAACAGAGTCGTCAAAAGATGGAGTTTTTACCTTCGGATTGCTCGCTGGAACAGCTGGGCGATTTAGTTGTAACTGTTACATAAGACCTTTCAACGCTTTTATCTCGGCATCAATTTCATCCTCGAGTTGTAAACTTTTTGTATCCTGCTCTTCCAGTTTCGCAAAGAGCTGCGATGATACCTGTTCCGAAATTTTTGTCGACATTCCAGATATACGTGCCTCTTGCGCTTCCAGGTGAGATGACATATATGTCTTCTGTTCTTCACATTGAGATGACATTTACGACGTCATTTCTGAAATGCGTGCCTCCTGTGACTTCAGCTGAGATGCCATTGTCGATGTTTGTACAGATATTGTGTTCGTCACTGTCTGCGGTGTTTGTCGCTATCGTAATGAAAGACATACTCCTCAGCATTGAAGATTCCTTCAAATACCATAGCTACACTTAGTCGTTTTTGTAGCTGGGATTTATCGCCAAAAGTAGCCAATCCACGGACTTCCAACTCCTCCTTCAGTTGCTGGATCGTCAATTCACTTAACTTTGCCATGTCCAAGTTGTATTCGAAGTCTTCGGAATTTATTCAACAATTCCTCTTCTGACACCAATTGTAACGATTTAACTGCAATCCTCTTATTTGCCCTTTTGCTAAGTTCGAATCACTAAACTGTTGAATAAATAACTCCAATATTTAATAATGCAAAATGGCGCTTATTAAAGTACTTCACAATAAATAACTCTACTATTGCCCGACAGATTGCGTGCTTAATCAAAACTGATTGATAGTTAAAACGAAACTAAACTCTCGCGCCGCTACTGTCACCTTTTTAAGCTGTCTGATTTCCTCGTTGCATACTTCTAGGCTTTTCCATTCCAGTACTTACTAGTTAGCTATCAAAAATCACCAGCCACATCTTTGTTTATTGCTTCTCATAATACATGCACAAATTATTGCCCTCTCTTTTGAGCACCTTACATGCCTATTACACGGCTCAAGTATCCTTGTGCCAATTACCAATATGCACAAGGATTTGCCCGGTGCGTGCACTGGTTGCGCTATTTGCGCAGAGAACTGCGCTAAAATCAAAACGATTTTGATATTTACGCATGTCTGAAAATATTGCACATGCTTTTTTCTTCGTGTGCGGTGAATCTTACATAGTTCACCTGTGGTTCCTGATAATATAACATCAGTAATAGGCTATAATCCGGTGGCAAAAGCCTGAGCCAGATAAATAATTTTGCATGTAAATGCAACAACAACGATTTGAGCCAGATAAATCCAGATAGAAGTCTGGTTCAATTTGTGAGCCAGATAATTTGTTAATTTCTTTTTTTAGGTTGGCAACGCGGCCTTTAATATACCTACTTTTTCAAAAATAGATGTCGCTGCTTAGCCTTTCGCCGTATGAGTTAAATGAAAAACAGCGGCAACATCTGCCTATCACATTTCACGTGTGGTAAAATTTCACGACAACTACTTCTCAAGCCTCTCAATGATCCCGTGAGAATTGAGCGTGAGCCAGAGCTGTAAAACTCACTGAAAAACGGCAATTATAGCTTAAAAATGTTAATATCGAAGGCCTAAGGACCATCTCTAGCTTGTAACAGGAATTCACACAAATACAGTAATACATAATAATTTTTTATACAATTAGAACACATGTTTCATTTGTTGCGCTCGTTGAAAAATGAATATTGCGCAGTGCTGCAATGAGTTGAACTGGTCTTGCAATTAAAATATATGTTTTCTAAATACAATGGAAAATAAACGCTTCTGGTGCGAGTTTTTCGACTTATACCGTGAATTACCAGCGCTGTGGAAAATAAATAGTGATTTTTATACAATTAGTGCCTTTTTTATACAATTAAAACATGATCATTTGTTGCGCTACTTTAAAAATGAATATTGCGCAGTGTTTTTGAGCCGTGTATGTCAAAATTTTCATTTGCACAAATTTCGTCGTTTTATATTTGCGCATGGTTTTTGTGTCATGTATGGGCCGTCTTAGATAGCATGTGTTTGTGCGTTGCTTCTCCGCTGCTCGTATGGACATGTGTGCAGACATAATGATTGCATTATTGATGTGCATACAAATCACTGTTTAGCATCGGCTTAGAGATGGCAATATCCTTAGTGTTGCTAATATTCGTAACATTATGTACGGCCAAAGGTGCGTTAACGTAAAGTTGCTAACTACATTCGTTCCTCCAGTTGGAACACCTTCTGCGACAACCAAAAGCTGTGGCAAGGCGCTGGGAAATTTCCCTTCACATATTTGACCCGTTTTAACGACATTTATTACCACCAAATACCATATCTTGATACTAACATCAATTTCCACCAACTACATTTATGCAACATAGATTCAAGCAGCTAAGATTGCAACCTAACAGAAATCTTATAAAAGTGCACCGAAAAACGGAGCATATATCGGAAAGCGAGATACCAAAAGTCTTTATGTAAATTTATATGTATTAGGGTAGGCAATATTAAGAGTATGTTATGTCTCAGTTTAAAAATTCCAAAATTGCGTTAAATCGAATGTCGCACAGATCACTGGAGTGAACTGGAACCAAAAAAGTAATTCTCGAAAACGGGAAATATTTTTTTTTTGTTTTTATCGGCCTATTGATAAATCATTCAAGGTTCGAATCGAGCTCAAGGCCAGAACAATAATTTTTTTCTAATGATAATTATTGTTATTTTTTAATTTTTCTAAATTTGAAAAATTGTATTTTGTTTTTGGAATAGTAAGTAGAAAATTTTTCAAACAACCTGCCATAGCTGCGCAGATAGATCCATTTCGAAGGGTGCTAAGCCTTCATCATCAGTACGCTTTAAGCATGCTGCGCTAAATTTGCCAGTCAAACAAACCACCGCTGTATAGCTAAATGGTTAGCGCAGCATGCCTAAAGCGTACAGATGATAAAAGCTTAGCACCCTTCGAAATGGATCTATCTGCGCAGCTATGGCAGGTTGTATGAAAAATTTTCTACTTACTATTCCAAAAACAAAATACAATTTTTCAAATTTAGAAAAATTAAAAAATAACAATAATTATCATTAGGAAATATTTTTCTTGTCAAAATTAAAAATGCCCTGCTTACTTGAGAAAAAAAAAATTATGGTTTGCTAACTTAATTGATTGGGGAGGGGGAGTATGACGTCAGGGTCAGTCAATAGGGTTATTGGGATCAGACAGTAAGGGGACTCGCTGCCAGGCAGAAACTCGAGCGGTCTAAGGTAAGGTGGGCTTTCTGCGAGAGGTGTGTATGGAAGGTAATATAATGATGTTTGTGATATCCGCCCCACATCAAGGTGGACAAGGGTTAAGGGCCCCGACCTCTCGCCCTGAGCTAGCTGGGGGACATTCCACCTTGATTGCACAAAGGGGCGGATTCACCTCTAACAGGTGTACGTGACAAACTGAATACCGATCGAAATATCTAACCACTAAAACAAGTCTTTTTTCTGATAAGTCCGTTGTTTCATCAAAAATGTATGACAATGTGTCGAACATTCAACCCTTTTAATACCTCGCCTAAATTATCTCCTCGCCTAAATTATCTCCTAGGTGAATTGCCATTGTTCTGCTACATTTTATTGATAGAGCAATTTTCGTGGTAAGAATTCCATTGTAGTAAATTGAAAATTATATGTGGATAATAGATTTGCGGAAAATTTTATTAGCGGTATTTTGAATCTTTGTTTGAGTGAAAAAGAAATAAAAGTACCAAAAAAAATTTGAGAAAAAGGTACCAGCGGACCATATGGAGTTGGAATGAACCATTTTTGTTCCAAATGGAAGGAAGTGGCAACCGTGTTCTCAAATACAAGCTTCCAAATTAAATACATATGTATATGTACATATAAGTACTTCGGCATTAGGAAATATATTGTCGCGATGCACAGTGTTTCGTGTAAAACAAGCTAGCTGGACAAAATTATTTAATGAGATTTTCCGTTTCATATGCAGTCATTTATTACAACTACGTCATTTTTTTCAGCCATATGTTCTTTTTTTTATTTTTTTTTTTCCAAAATTTTACTTCATATGCATACATTTGCTTATTTCATATACAGTAACTCATGTTAATAAGTGACATAGATCCAAAAAAATTTAAAGGACTGAAGAATATTACTTTATTGTACTTAAATTGAATGGACTACAATTCTCAATACTCTAAAGAATTCTAAAAATTCCGAAAAAAAAATTAAAATTTTTATGAAAATTCGTCGAATTTTTCAAACATTTTTTAAATATAATTTATTTTTTGTTATAGATCGTGACAAATTTTCTTATGTGAAATTAGTTAAAATAAATTTGCGAAAGCGAAAATTGTAAGAATTGTCCAAAAAGGGGTGTCTACTTATTTATGTGAGTGACGGTACATATGTACATACATATTTTGTATTTATTTGAGTATTTATCCTGGTTCACAATTTTTACAAAATTATTTTATAGTACCAGTCAGGAATGTAAAAGTGAATTACAATAATAATAATAACAATGTAAATAATTAAATTAATTATGTAAAAATTACTTATTACAAAAACTTTAAAGTAAAAAATCATACAAAGTAGAAAAGACAACAGATTTAAACTAAATAAAACCTGATCCAACAAAAAGTTGTAGGGTAGGTTATCTTCTATAATTGTTATTATACGGTATCATCACTTTCATTCGATGAGTCACTTGTGGAATAGTCATGAGCATCAGCAACACTACTGTGAAAGCTTGAAACAACTGGGGTATTTATTGACTCCTCAACATTATCGGGGGACAGTAAATTTAAAACTTCTGAAGTCAGACTTTTAAATTTTTTCTTAGGTATCTCCATAAAACTGTTAACTAAAGGATCCGATGTTATAAGCAACATATTCATAAGATCTCTATTCGTGGCTTCACGCGACTGCTTTTGTGTTATCATCCCTGAATCGTCTCAAACCTTTGTTACGGGCTTCCTGTGCTTCCTCAGAAAGTTGGCCAATAGGTAAAATTGCTGATTTTATAATATCAGTACTATGCACTAAGATTTTATGAACTGTAACAGGCATATTAAACCATGGATGGAGATCCATGTATAGTTTTTTAGCCTCGACCGCAAATTTTTCAATTCTTTGGATATTTATATTGCACCCAGATGCTAATGCGCGAAGGATAGTGTCGAATCTTTTGATGAGCGTTACATCCAATCCCGTAATCTCAGCACTAGCCTCAGAATTTTAGAAAAACCTACGAGCATTGTTGCCCTCATTGGTATTGCCGAAACTTAGTTTTGGTTTATGTACTATCAATCCAAGTACACTTTTAAATTTACTCTGGATTTCGTTGGAACGTAGCTTTACACTCTCTTTATCTGTCTCATTCCTAAGCTGACATTTTTTTTATTTCGAGACGATAACTTATGTGAAGCAAGCATTCAAAACATCTTATCCATGCATGGAGAGTAGACAAACAAAACCAAGATTATCTCGGTTAGGAGTAAATTCCCGTAACTCATTATTCATATCTTTTGGAGTGGCACCACAAATATAACACTTTTGTGAGGAAGAAGTTTCAGTCAAAGCATTGCAAACTTTTCCGTCAATCATTGTTAGAAGCATATTGTGATTTACGGAAACTTCAAATTTTTCGAGCATGTACCTTGTTGGCAACACCGCACTTATCTCCTCTTAAACTTTGTTCATTTCAAAAACAATAAAATCTTTTGTTTCTTTAGAAAAATAAATTTAATTGGACGACAATACATGGTAGAAGAAGATCGAGGATTCTGCCAAATAATGTTACCTTTTTCAGCCTGTAATTGAAGAGGAACGAAAGAAAATATAAACAAAAACTCATCAGTGTCAGAGCTGCATGTAAACTTTTGCTTATATGTGCTATGGCCAGAGCTTCCATCGCAACCCCACTTGCTGATTAAAGTATACGTCAAGTTTGTAGGTAACAAACTAACAAAAACTTCTTGATTTGCTGAAACTAAACGCTCAACAGTTTTATCTAATACGGACTGGACTTTAATTTCCGCACGTGTTTCACCCACATCAATCTCATTTGGGTAGCATTCTGCCTTAGCTTTTCTTAGACTATAAAATGATGGATGAACCTTATGGCCTGCCTTGATGCTCCACTTCCGAGTCGTTTTGTACCCATGAGTCGTCCACTTGCTATCTACGTAGTATGCTAAAACTTCTACATTGTTCAAGCATCTTGCATCTGGCTCACATGTCATCTTTTTGCCGGATATTTGAGTGGTTTCCTGTGGTTTTTTTATAATGTTAGCAACATGTCTGTCTGCTAAGCCACAGAAGTACTGACCTTCAACACAATTTAGAAGCTGTCAACACACATGCAAAGGAGGCCGGACTAAGCATCAATACAGCGAAAACCAAAGTCATAAGATGCGGCTATAGTATTTCATCAAGGCCATTGACGCTTACGGTTGACGAAAATGAAATCGAAGGTGTAGAGTCCGTTGTTTATCTTGGTAGTATTGTCTCAAATAAGAGCGGTGCAGATGAGGACATTCAGTCTCGCATAAACAAAGCAAGAATGGTTTTTGGGCAACTGGCAAACGTGTGGAGGTCCAGCCAAATATCTTTAAAAACAAAGCTTCGACTGTTTAATTCGAATGTTAAATCAGTACTGTTTTATGCTTGCGAGACGTGGAAAAGCTCAACTTCAATTCAGAAACGTCTACAAGTTTTTATTAATCTGTCTGCGCCGAATCCTGAAAATTCGATGGCCGGAAAGAATTTCAAATGACGACTTATGGTCTAGAACAAACCAACCACAGAAATAACCAAGCGTAAATGGTCGTGGATTGGTCACACTCTCAGAAGACCTCCAGTAAATATAGCCAGACAAGCATTGCGATGGAATCCACAAGGAAGCCGACGACCTGGTGCACCTGCGAAAACTTGGCGCAGAACTGTGGATAAAGAACTCGAAGACGCAGGATATACGTGGAATGGCATCACAAGAACTGCACCTAACAGAATAAGATTTAAGTCTGTGGTCGAGGCCCTATGCTCCAATAGGAGTTGAGGAGGATGATGATGATGATGATGAGCAACATTTCTGTTCCGGACATAAGCGTTGATACATCTGCCGCATAAAGTAACTCACCAGGACTACTAGATTGCAAAAGGTCATCAACTCGACGCCGTTTGGTTTTTTCACTTCAGCTAACAAAGTCCTTCTTTCGTCATCCGGGGCCGGGGTTACCTGAAGAAGTGGTTGGTTGGTCTGATGGCAACTTTGAATCTACCGTTATTGTAAATGTGAAATCTGGACCCAAAAGCCACTCCGAGTTTTTATTCAAAAACCGCTCCTTATGTCTTCCAGAAGTGTTCCACTTTTGATCCAGCTTCGACGAATATGCCGATATTTGTAAGCTTAAACTTTTTATCGAATACTCGGCTGCTTCCCTTAAATCGTACTTAAGTACAAAAAAACTCAAGAATTCTTTATATCTGGTTTCCTTCGAAAGTTGAACCCAAATGTCAAAAAACTCCGTTCTTGGTACGGTTATAACTAACCTGCTTTGTGTTGTTGACTTTCCGACAGGGTGAATAGTCGATGATTGTTTTGCTGCCATCTTAAGTGTCGTTGATCGTTCCCATTTGTGATCAGTTGTGCAGTATTTATATTACATTCAGGTATTGGCGTAGATGCTACCAAATGGGGTTGTTTTGTTCAGCGTTCCTGTGTGGTTTTACCTGCATTAGGATTGCTTTGTATGTACTTGTTTTTATGTAATTGGTTTTATGCCTTATGGCAGGTTAAAGTCAGTGATCTTTGCCTTTTTGCTTTTGGTGTGCTCTTGTTGACCATGCGCATTCTTTTGTGTGTTTTATGGCTACGTGTTTGTTCCCTGTACCTGGTAATTGGTTTTGCCGTTTGTAGCTTTAAAGGTTCAAATATCTCGTCGAAGTTGGTACGTACATACATCCTATTTTATATGTAGAGAAAACTAAATATACAAAAAAAAATTAAAAATAGATGTGCAAAGAATTCGCAATGGTTTTTTCTTTCGAATATTGGAGAATACTTGCGACTATAACATATGTAAAATTTAGCCCGGATGTCCGCGGATGTATGTAACTTTTTTGTCCCTAAAATTAAAAATATAAAGAAAAAATATCTTTTCTTCTTAATAACGGAATGCTTAATATATTGAAAATACTCTAATTGCGAAAGAATTATTATTAAAAAATTTTACTTACCTTCGAGCTTAGAATCCATCAAAAAAATTATATAAAAGTGTTCACTTAAAAGAAATATGAAGCTTAATATTCAACAAGAATTTTGCAAATTAATCAATGCATTTTACGGCCACTCCTGCCTTCTTACTTCAATTACTCAATATATATGAACAAAAATATCAAAAAAAAAGCAAAAATCCCGTTATTTTGTTTGTTTTCTTTTATTTCTCATTACACTTTTCTTGGAATAAGAACTTTGTTTTTGTCCAGCTAGCTTGTTCTACACGAAACACTGTGCGATGTGAGGCAAAGTATTGTTGTATAAAATATTTGGCCACCACAATACCACTGATTAAGTATGAAATTTCACGAAAATAATAAATTTTTTGGAAAAATCATTCCATTTTTCGGGAATGACGTAGGTGGAAAGAGACAGGTTGAAGACACACATGCGCTAAATATTTGATGAAACCAGGGATGCACCTTAACGTTAAGCTAATCGTTTATCAAAAAATTTCCACCGTTTCCGTTGAAACACTTCGAAATATTATCGATAAAGGAATTATCAGGATAAATTGTATCTCGTTTTTAACCGAAACGAAAAGCTTTCATTAGCGTTAAAAACGTTAACAAAAACGTGATACTTTATGTTTGAATTGTGCTGACAATGCTATAGCCATGGTGAAGCCGTAAGGCGGTAACAGCGAGCGGACATACACACAAACTCCATGCAATTTCTTTGTGTAATTCGTTGGTGGTAATGTCAAAAATACTCTGAGAAATGTTCGTACTGTCAAAATTCATGAGAAAAGTTGCAATCAGCTTGGCTAATGCTTTCACCTTTAATGACTCCGCCATCAAAATGGATAACATAGCATTGCCAGCATAGTTTGAAATTAATAATCAACATAAACGATTTTATTTAGTTTTGATATGGCAGAAAACGAAACAAAATCATTTCCTTAATTTGACGTTCTTAACGTTAATAAACGAAACTAAATGACTTTGTTTCGTTTATTAACGTTAATTATCGTAGCGAAATGATATCGGTTCGTTGGTTAAGCATGCCTATTTGAAACCCTTTTTCCCTAGGCTTTAAGCATTGGCATGGCTATGTCGTCTCGGCCCACTGCTTTGGATGGCTTAGCATGACCGATGGCACCCTCAACCTCTTTGGCGGTATTTGGAGACGCGCTGAATTTATGTTTATGTGCGTGTCTGTGGACCCTCCGTCTATCTTTGTCGACCGTAGAATGCATTATATATTGTCGGCAGAAAGCGCTCGCGCATTTTTTCGCATCCGACAGCACTTTATCGCTAAAATCGATGGAAATTTTGTCATTGTGCTTAGACGGATTCGACAGGGACTTTACGGTGGACCAAAGCTTACCTACACCGGCAGAGAGGTTACAACCGCTTAGGTGCTCCTCCCATTTCGCCCGCTTGTGTTCATCCACAAGCAATCTGATGCGTTGGTTTATATCGCTTATTTGGGGGTCGCCGGGATCGAGCTGTCTTATAAGGTCACGTTCTCTCGCTAAATTTTCGGCCTCCGCCGGAAAGTGAGGCCAAATTTTTTGAATTCTGCCGGCGGGAATCAAGCGAGCCGAGGCGGATTCAATGACCTTGTGGAAAGCACACTCCCTTGGCGAGCATCAGTCGGGATAGGCAGGGCAGCAAAGCGGTTGTCTGTAAAGGATTTGTATTCATCTAAAAAAAAAATAAATGTAAGGCGCGATAACCTCCGAAGAGATCTAAGGCCGAGCTTCTCTTCCAACTTGCGTCGTGCTCCTCTTGGTTTTTCCCTACAAATTGGGCGGACGGGACCTACATGTTTTATGCCGACTCCGAACGGCATCTGCAAGGCAGATGAGTTTTCACTGAGAGCTTTTCATGGCAGAAATACAATGGGAGGCCTTCCAGACACTGCCGAGGGGCGACCCCGCTTAGAAAAATTGTCTTCTAATTGAAAAATCTTATTTCTAAAATTTTGATGTTGCTTTGCCCGGGAGTTGAACCCAGGGCATACGGTGTGATAGGCGGAGCACGCTACCATCACACCATGGTGGCCGCCATCATGTATTCATCTAAATTTCCCTTTTTAAAGTTTATGAAAGTGCGTTTTTCGGTGACGATGAAGTCGGCGGTACGATCCAGCGAAATAAGTATTGGCAGGTGGTCGGATGCCAATGCTACCATCGGCTGCCAGTTGACGCAGTTTACATGTCCTGCGCTCACGCGTGATATATCTGACGAACTGTGTGAGTAAGGCGCTGATATTAGGGCGGTATCCACTTGGCAGCAGGTGGCAGGAGGGATGTAGATGTTGATGATTTCTAGGTTTACATCGCCTGACCGGACAGATAAGCCGTGACGTTCTAAGAAATTATCCCTGCGGCCGATGTCGGGATCAAATATATGACATTGCACTGAGTGGTGTATGATAAACGCGAGACCGCCTCCATTTCCGCTGTCGCGATCTTTTCTGTATAATCATTATACCCAGAACAGGTCTGCAGAGAAGATCTTGCTGTGAGTTTAGTCTCTTGAATCGCAGGAATGCGGATGTTGTGCGCTTCATGAAATCGACTATCGCCGTGATCTTCCTAATTAATCCATTACAGTTTAACTGCAGAATTCTGAAGTGCAGCGGGGGAGACGTCGTCACTCTAGGAGTGAGTTACGGGTGACTACGCCTGAGTTGTGAAAGGCTAGGACGCAATTGCTGTTGTGGCCCTGGGACTGCACGTCCCTGCGTAAGCATTGGGGTACCCGGTGTATTTGAGTTTGCGGCCTGGCAACATGGCGCAATGAAGCCCGTCGGAGGGTTTCCGTCGCGGAGACCAGAACATCTAGGAAATTGGCACCGTCCAAGGCAGAAGCTGCATTTGGCGGAAGTCGCAAACATATATGTTGTGGCTCTACATCAAATAGACAACATTACATTTTGATTTCTCTTAGTTTAAGTTTAGCTCTTCTTTGGCCACTGTAAGAATAAACTCTTGTGTTTGTATTTTCTTGTAGTCACCGTTACATGAATAAACGACGATGAGAGTGTTTTTCAGTTAGCTGTTCACTTTGCATATAGAGCGAGTTATAGCTTCAATAACATATTCGCATAGCGGCAAAAAACACTTCTCATCTACATATATATTCTGTACTGACAAACGGCGCAGAAGGTGGTAGGGGAGTCTGTTTCTCTGACTGTCACCGATTAAGTGGTACGAATTTGATTTGCTTTGGCAGTCTTAGCAGTTTATTTCTATAAAATCTGTTACAATAAATACATATGCACATACAAGAAAAAATATGACACACTTACCGCGGTACGTCCTTCCACTTCCTTTGGCTAATCGGTGACTAAATTGAAAATACTATTTATCCCTTTATTAGCAAACAGTCAAACGATTTGCATTTACCGTACCAGCTTGGAAGTTGGAAGAATGCACTGCAGTTTACAAAAACACCAAACAGGAGAAGAGGTCACTTTGGTTGAACAAAGAAAAGGGAAAAAAAAACAGTTGAATTGTATGTATATATTTTGTACATATTTATGTTGCAGAAATTTAGTTGGCGTAAACAGCTTTAATATAGCAAAAATATGAAACAATAGAAACATGAAAACAACAATCTTAGTATGTGCATATGCCTGCAAACAATGGTAATTTCAAATATAGTTGTGCGTAAGTATATAGACAAATTTTTAGAGCAGGGATTCCCAACATCCCCGCCCCCGTGAATCAGGAAGATTCACCATCATCAACGTCCAGGACAGCCAGCTTGGAAACTGCTCGCCGTTTTACTCCACTAGTAGTTCGTATGTCTGCACGCCGCATTTCCCCATCGGAGCCAGGGTACACTTGCTCGACTTTGCCACGACACCATTCTTTACGTGGAACATTTGAGTCACATATAAATACCAAGTCACCTTCTTGTATTGGCTTCTTTCGATGGCACCATTTCACCCGTCGAGTTAAGGTTGGCAGATACTCAGATATCCACCGCCGCCAAAAGTGATCTCTCAATTGCCGTCCGATGCGCCACTGTTTACGTAAACCATTACCATTCTCAATTTCAATGCAAGCGCTAGGAGTATTTGCTGTGTTTGTTTCTCCCAGTAAAAAATCGTTGGGAGTTAGTGGTTGCTCCTGATCGACGCTGACCGGCAAATGTGTTAATGGTCTCATTCAGCGTGTGATGCAACACCCGCTTGACGCACTGCACCATTCTTTCCCATACGCCACCTTCTGCCGGATTAAATGGTGTGTTGAACACCCAATCCACACCCCTTTGAGACAACTCGCTATGCAGACGATCGCTGTCAAACACTTCTGTGAATCGCTTTGCCTCTCGGTCAGCCCCAACGAAGTTTTTACCATTGTCCAATCTGATGCGTATGGGCACTCCACGTCGGTTCATAAAGTTTCACATAGCGATAATGCATGAATCCGTGCTTAGGTCATGCGCCAATTCCAAATGTACAGCTCTCACAATCAAACAAGTGAAAAGTGCCACCCACCTCTTCTCAGTGCTGCGTCGGACAATGGTGGTTACCGGGCTAAAATAATTGGAACCTGTATAGCTAAACGGCCGAGCGTACGGAGTAAGCCTATCCATGGGCAAAGGCCCCATCAGTGGAGCCACCGGCGCTGCTTGGTTTAATCGACATACTGAACACGCGGCGATCACACTGACGCAGCACCCAGTAACTGCGACAAATGTTGCAAATCGTAGCCCCAGAGTTTTGATGGTATGAGGCGGAATGATAGTGCGTTACTAATAGTTTTGTAAATGCATGGTCAGGCGGCAAAATAATGGGGTGTCGCGCGCTGATTGGCAGCCAGCTGGCACCGTCCTCGTCTATATATGGCGAAAGTTGTAGCAATTCACTGTCTTTAGGGATGTTATGGCCATTTTTACTGGATTCGATTTCCGCACCGTATACTAGGCGACACAAAATACGTTTGGCTGTATCAACTTCGTTAGCGGTGAGACCATAGCATCGATCTGGCTGAACCCGGCGGCGGCAAATATCAATAAAGCGGATCACCCAAGCGAATGTTCTGACCAATCTATCAAATGAAGAAACTTTTTTAATATTTATATGGTTGCAACTTACGATGACTAAGGCAAATTTTGGACGCAGTTCATCAGCGGGTTCGTCGTGGCTACGATCGACGACATCTTCACAAGGCCACGTAAGCTCCTCCTTCTGTAGAAACTGGGGTCAACATTACCAGCGTGCTACTTTGCTAAAATCGACGTTATCATTCTTACGCGTCGCTTCATCGGCCACATTTAGTGCACTAGGTATCCATCTCCAATTACGTATGTTGGTAGTTGCTAAAATCTCCGCCAGCCAATGTTGCACAAAGGGTTTATAGCAACGATGCTCACTTCGAAGCCATTTAATCACGATCGTCGAGTCACTCCACAAGATACAGTCTTCGATGCCTACTGAATGCTCTTCACGTATGCACTGCATAAGATGCGTACCCAAAACCGCTGCCTGCAGTTCCAGCCTTGGTATTGTTAAAGTCTTCATTGGCGCGGATTTTGACTTTGCGCATACGAAAGCCACCTCAACATCCCCAAAGGAGTTACAAGATCGCCAATAGGCAACAGCGGCAAAGGCGTATTCACTGGCGTCGACAAATACGTGGAGTTGCAATTTATGTGGAGCACCGTTGCGGAAATAAAAACGTGGTATAGCATATTCCATCACCGCTGATAGTTGTTTGCGCCATTTCTCCCATGCTGCGTTGACGTCATTTGGCAACAGTTCATGCCAACCAATACTATGCCTCCACACCTCACGCACTAGTAATTTGGCTCCTACAACGAAGTTGCTTAGCAATCCTAAAGGGTCGAAGATGGACATAACAACGCTTAAAAGGTCTCTTTTGCTAAGGCTCCTGATTCCATTTACCACCGCTGGGTCGGCGTTATGGAACTTCAACTTGAAGCCGAAACAATCTGAAAATGATTCTCAAAACATGCCAAGTACACGTTCAGCTAACACCCCTTCCTTCTTTGCAATTACGCGTGTGTCATCAGAACCACCAAGTGCTGCTACTACTTTCGAAGAATTTGAAGTAAAATGGCGGAACTGGAAACCTGATTTCTTGTGAATGGCTCGCACCTCCTCTGACACTGAAATTGCTTCCTCTTCCGAGCTGAAACTGTCCACGAAGTCATCGACGTAGTGGTGGTCCAATATTGCCTTCACAGTACGTTTAGTTATACTATTTTCGCTTTGATGCTCCAACGCGTTAATTGTGTTAAAATAATTGGCTGCGCACGGCGAACATGCCGCGCCGAACGTCATTACACACATCTCGTAGACATCTGGAGTGCTTGTTGGATCACCACTACGCCAGAGAAACCGTCTATCTTGTTCTTTAACAAGCAGTTGGTGGAACATCTCTCTAATGTCTGCACACACCGCGACAGCACCTTCCCGGAAATGAAACAATATAGATGTCAACAAACGATATGCCTGCGGCCCCTTCTGCAATTGTGAATTGAGGGATATGCCACTTACCTCGGCTGCGGCGTCGAAAACCATACGCAACTTACCCGGTTCATTAGGGTTAGCAACGGCAAAATGCGGCAAATACCAGCTAGTAGGCGTAGACATTGCGGCTTCTGCAGCGGACAGTTTTCGTGCATATTTGTTGCTGATATAAGAATCCATGATGCGCTTGCACTCGGTGGCGAAATTTGTATCAAAACTCATCTTCTTCTCCACATTTGCTAATCGTTTCGGCGCCATGTTGTAGCTATTAGGCAATTTAATGTTGTCAGATTTCCATAAAAGACCTGTTTGTAACCTTCCATCGACTCGGCATGTTGTAGTCTTCAGGATAGCTGTAGCTCGATCGCCTAAATTACTTACTATAGGGGGTGCAGCTCTAACCCCGAAACTCTCAGTATCAAAAAAATCAGACACCAAATTATGCAGAAGTTGATGGGCCTGTCTGTTCACGTACAAACAAGTGGAAAGCAATGTCGATGAAGCAATCGTTGGACCAAGCACCACCCAACCCAATTCTGTTTTAGCGACGAGAGGACCACTCATGTTCAATTTTATTGTAGTCGACGGCAAACTTAATGACAATGATCAAGGCCAATCAACAATTTGGGTCTTACCTCGTTATATGGCAGAACTGGTAAATGGCACAGTTGAATATTTGACTTCAAATCATCCTTACTCACGCTCTGCAAGGGAAGTTGCAAGTTTGATACTGCAAAAACGCTTCGGAGGTTATGTTTGCGCTCCATACCGGCACCACTGATTAGCAAATCTACCACAATTGTTGGCTTTTCCACTGTACGCCCTCCACACCATTGGATGTTCAAATTCTGCTTTGGTCCATGGATGCCTAACTCTAGAACGATGTCACTGTCGATCATTGTTATGGATTACCCTTCATCCAGGAGTGCATACGTATCGATGCGTCTTTGGTTGCCGTATAAAGTGACTGGAAGAATGCGGTACAAAAGTTTACTATCAGCGGAGCTACAACTCAAAACTGCTGGTCCTGGATCTTGTGAAATTTGCTGAATGTGAGATGACCGTTGGGTTGGTGTTGGCCTGTTCGAGATTTAAGCGTTCCCAGATGTGGATGTTGTGCAAGGCTGCGATGGTGTTGATTGGCTTGGCAAATTGTGTTTGCTCCCGGTGGCTTCATGCAAAAGCTTGTGGTGCACCCTGCGGCACCCCTCGATAGCGCATGGCTTGCGGCGTTGGCAATTCCGTATACCATGACCTAAATTGAGACAAGAGAAACACGTACGATTTCGTTTAACTTCTCCCCACCTGTTCGGAACTGAAATTTCTATGAAGCACGCACACTCTTCTGGCTTATGGGAACCCTGGCAAATAGGACATCTCGACGATCGCTACGGCTCGGTGGCATGTAAAACGGTACGGCTCTTTGACTCCTTCGGTCGAATTTCAGCGCAAACAGTGCAGATAGCATTAGCCAGCTTAGACAACTAGTCGCAAAAATGATCTACATTCGCATATGGCTGTATCGTTGCTGCGAAGCTAGTCCACTCGATACGCTTGCTTCGATACCAGGTCGTTAAGAAGTGTAGGGTTAGCCAAGTGCAACTCACCTCCATGAGCAGATTGCAAAAATACACAAATGTTACTAACCTTAGTTGCGAACGGTATGATTTTTGCCATGACGTGCTCCGAAATGGGTGCTATTTCCATCACCATTGACAACTGGCTACGAATCAGTTGTTCAGGACGACCAAACCTAAATTTCAAAAGCTCCAAAATGTTGCTTACGTTGTTGGGGTGTATCAGAAGTGATTTGGCAGCTTCGTATGCGTCTCCTTTTAGGCTTTTCTGCAAACGTTGATTATTCTCGAAGTTGCTACACCCATACATTGAAGTGGATTCTGTGAAAACCGTGTAAAATATTGGCCAATCTTCGGGCTTCCCACAGAAATCCGGCAGAGGCTGCATCTTCCTTGGGAAGGTGGACAATGGCGTGATTGTAGAACCCATATTTGTGATATTAGGAACCGAATTTGTAATGGAGCTAATAGAGCGTGTGCCAGTCGGCTGTACAATTGGCTGATACATATTATTCATCATCGCAATGGTCGGTGTATTAGCAGCGGCGGTACTTGTGACATAGAGTGGCGGAGAGTAACGGGCTTCGTCTAATTGTGGCAATTGTGAGTTGGGCGAACGTGACCCCGATGAATATGTTATCGGCGCCTGTGTTGTTTGTGGCCCCGCTGGCTGCGAGACTGATACTCTGGCTACGGTATTGTGAGCATTTGATGTGCTTGGCATATTCGAATTTTGCCCTTCACTACGCGCTTGATTCTCCCTTATTACCGTCTGTGCTGCTGACAAACTGTTCTCCAACGTGGCAACTCGCTTTTGTAGAGCTACGACCACCTTATCTTGACGTGCGGCGGCATTGGCTAATGAAGATCGTGTGGTGACTCCGGCGGCACTTGGAGCGGCTGACGGACCGGAGGTGGCAACTGGTGCTTCGGTGACCTGGCAGGCCCTTGATACGGCTGTTGGTTGAGCATTTGTTTCCATAGCTGGCAAATTGGCTGTTGTGGGATGGCGAGGTGGCTTGCCCATGAAATATAAAAACACAGAAACCAAACAACAAACAACAAAGTTATGTCAAAAATTTAAATAAATTAAATTAAAATGGTGCAAATCCAATCTGCATCTGAGATTGTATGGCATCGGCAATGGTTGTGCAAATCCAGTCTGCTGCTAAAAATTGTATGGCACTGACAATAAAATATAAAAATATGTCACTTATGCAAAGGCTGTGAAATAAAAATATAGGCCGCAAAATTTGCGGGCGAAATAAATATGTCACCGATTAAGTGGTACGAGTTTAACTTGCTTTGGCAGCCTTAGCAATTTATTTCTATAAAGAATGTTACAATAAATACATATGCACATACAAGAAAAAATATGGCACACTTACCGCAGTACGTCCTTCCACTTCCTTTAGCTAATCGGTGACTAAATTGAAAATACTTATTTTCGAGACTATTTATCCCTTTATTAGAAAACGGTCAAACGATTTGCATTTGCCGTACCAGTTTGGAAGTTGGAAGAATGCACTGCAGTTTACAAAACAATAGAAACATGAAAACAACAACCTTAGTATGTGCATATGCCTGCAAACAATGGTAATTTCAAATATAGTTGTGCGTAAGTATATAGACAAATTTTTAGAGCAGGGATTCCCAACACTGACCTACACGATTGCTGCCGGAAAAGAGGGGGAAGAAGACGGGGGCGGAGGCTGATGCTCGGCATTGCTACCCACTCTACTACGGAGAGCGCTACGGTGTAGACTACGGACGCCCTTCGGCGTAAACAGCAAGGAGCCACAAAGGATTTATAAAAGTTACGAGGACGTTGGGTTTTGGGATCTAGCCCAGAACAACCTGACCGATGCAACCATCCCTTGCACGTGACACACTGGCAAGAGTATGACCGTCCAAAGAGATTGTTTTCCGGCAAACGCAGCAAAACCATTTCTCAGGACCGGGGGCAGGAGGCGGACCCGGATTGGGTACGATACCATCCCGGAGCAGGAGAGTATGGCACAGTCCCGCTGCAAGGAGCTGCTTGGAGGATGACAATTTGCGGGTGGGACACAACAAATTAAATGGGGTTACACTGAAATGACAGTCCATGGTCTTGAAAAATTCCGAGTCGCTCCGGTACATAGAACCGACAGCCGCGGGAAGAGTTTCGCTTAGGTACTTGGCTGCTATGTCATTCGCGAAGCCTATACATTTTAATCTTCTTGGCATTACGAGGCGAAATACTCCATCATACATAATGCTTAAGGTACGGAACCCTCTTGGATGCCGCATGTAATGTGGAGCTTTTTTAAGCCAGCTGAAGTTTCATATTCCAGCAGCCGGTTTTCAATGTAACCCCGTATAGTTCTTCTCAGGTAGTAGGATACACCGATACGATCCTGTGTGTCCAGAACTTTTGCCCAATTAGCTGTATTAAATGCATTCTTTACGCCGAAGGTTGCGATGAGACAATATTCTTTAGAATCCTCTAGCCCCTACCACTTATGGCTTACTGAGCTGCCATTCCAGCCATTTTGACAGCGTTAATGGTGGACCTCCCATTTCTGAACCCGAACTAATTTTTAGATAAACCTCTCACTTCTTCGATTTCCTTTTCAAGGCGACTGTACATAAATAAATCGCTAGAGCATTTTACGGGCGAAGTAAAGCAGGCATATAGGCCTGTAACTGGAAGGTTCCGATGGGTTTTTACCTGGCTTGGGCAATTACCCTAATGACTGGCGCTTTCAGATTGTTGGAAATATTCCCTCAGTAAAACAAGCACTGAACAATTTTGCAAGTGCAGCTCTCTCGTAAGTAATGGCCAAATAAAGGACTTTGTTGGGCACTCCATCTGGCCTAGGAGACTTGTCGTCTTTTAGCAGCTTGAAGGACTTCGTCCAGGGTTACCTCCTCAAGTGAATAAAATGGGATGTTTGACATAGCGGACACCAGCTTTCTTTGCGTGGGGAATAGAGTGTCGACCACTTTTTTGAGAAATAACGGGCATGTTGGCATCGCCTCTGCTTTTCCCTTCACCTTTTTCGCGTTAACTTTGCGGGCTGTACCCGATGGATCATTTTCAGCATCATCGCAAAGGTCAAGAAAGCATTGTCTTTTGCTGTTCTTTATTGCAACATTCAGTGCATGACGCGAACGTTTGAAAATAGCTCTGAAATCCAGGAAATCAGGTCCTCATCTGGAACGTTGAACGCATCTTCGGGCTTGAATGCAATCTCTTTTCAATGTCTGGATATGGTCGCTCCACCAATATGTAGATGCATGTTGATTACATTTTTATTTTCTAGTCATACCCTTGAACGCTTCAGGATCAAAGGTATTAAGTTTCCATCTTCGGCTGTTGGAGGAAGCTTGAAAATTGTGCCTCCCTTCCCGTCAAATTTGATGTCCACAATAATCGCTTTGGGTATAGCACTCTCCAATCTTCCATTAACACAACCTGTAGACGTTCGATCTAACTAACGTAATATCGAATACGGAGCCGAACCCGTTTCTGAAGGCGTGTTGCCCACCTGCATTCAGAAGCGTTACATGCAGACAGGCCGCATTGTATGTACCAGCTTCTGATTGCTGTGTATATGCTCGCACTCTTTGTAAATTCTTTATTCACTATATGGAAACACACATTATAGATCCACAACTATAACATCTATGCTCGGTTTTTCAGTGCAAGTTTAAACTCCAATTAAAGTTGACTTAATTGAAAACTTTGGAAAAAAAATTCCTGAAATAAAGTTTGAAGCTATCCATTTTGTACAAAGACGTTTTAAAATATAGAAACGTGACAAAGTTCTAGTGAAACTAGTGACTAGTTTCCAAAACGACTGCCTGTTTGTTTTTGCCGCTACCTAAAATTGCGATTGTCCTTGAACGCGCTAAACGCTTTAGTATACATACCCAAATGTGCATATAGGCATATTCTAACATATGTACATTATACCGGGTCGATTTATTAACCGATATCGCGCCATCGCGAAAACCAATTTCTGAGCCTGCAAAATTTCAACGAATTTTTCGATTTTTTATGCATTTTTGGGTATGCGTAGTGGAACTTTTTTCCTGAGCCCAAATCCTATCGAAAAATCGATGGCGCGATATATGTTAACTTTCGTCCATACAAATCGACCCAGGTTAATGTACATATTGTATTCTTGCAGATTCCTTTGAAATCAGATTCATATACAAGTGCATGTGGGTATCTCTATATATATATGTATGTATGTAAATGCAAAAGGGCGCGAAAAGGGTAATATGAAATAAAAATCCCACCTACTTTTACTGTTAGTGTTGTATTATGTTTATTTTTTATATCATTTGGTTGATGCTGCACTAGCTGGTCGTCATTGCTTGAGGCTTTAAATTCTTTTTTTTTTTAAATCTTTTGGTTTATGCAACACTTTTATGTGTACATACATATACTCTGCATTCTATCTGCTACTGAATGACCGCAGTCATACGACCATATATACATACTGTGACGAATATTAGCACCACTAAGCTGCTACTAAATAAATGCACAACAACAATAAAGCATCCACTCTTATGTAGAAAGCGACGAAGAGATATCCCACACACACAAATAATGTAGTCATCAGCCGAAGTAGTTACTCATACATACACACGCATATGGCTATGCGAGAGGCGGGGACTAAAGATATACATGTATATAGCTGGCAACTAACCAAGCATGAGATTCAGCTGTTCGTGAAATTACTAGACCTAAGGAGAAATGGGTGAATGACGAAACCGAGAGTATAAAAGCAACACCAGCTTAGTAATAACGAATCAGTTTTGATTTAAGAACGCTTTTGCCTGTGAAGTATAATTGTCAAGTACTACTCCCAAGTAATCTAAATAAAGACCAGTTTGCAATACTGAATATTGGTTTGATTTCTTCGACAGTTTAGCGATTCGAACGTTAGCAGAAAGTTTCAAATGAGCGGAATTTCCCAAAACTCGTTACAATACGTTTAGGTAACTCTTCGACGTACATTTGCATATACATAGATAGATATATTCAAAAAACCTTTTCCTTCTGTTTTTAGTTAAGGGGTTTTTAATCGATTATGTACAGCGGTGGGCACCACTACATATACAGCATAGCGGAATCATACAAGGTGGCAGCATGGTGACATACCTACAAAGATAAATAAAAGTTACATGTACTTTCTTTTTGTAAATTCGATGGACTAACGTCAAAATCGTACGGCGCCGGAAGTTGATGTATCAAATCAAATAAAAAAGTTTATAATCAGCTGTCCCATGCTGCCACCTTGTATAGTTCCGCCATGATATACACGATTACCAAATGGAGAATGTGTTTGCATACACGAACGCGTGGCGAGCACGAATGCAAAATTGAATATTTATTTAGTTTGATTTCAGCGCTTGTACTGAAAGCACGTATCACACTCACTCTTGGTACAGTGTTTGGTGGTACAATTCGGATGTACGTATGTACATACTTCTAATTGCAAAATGTTTCAGGTTGAATGGAAAGTAGAGTTTTTTTGTTTTAAACAGGGCCAATAGGCCACTTAATTGCGGAAAAAAAATTGTAAATTACATGTGCAAACGAAGCTTGAGTCAACATTTCATTTTACTCCACAGGAGCGTAAATACTCTTACCCCTGAATCCCCTGTGAGTCAGTGTTTTCACCTATGGCTTTTATTAAAAACTCGTACAGAAGCAAACTCACTGATGAGCATTATTTGGAAGATCTATCTATCGGCTAAGAATTAAAGTTTCAAATTTGGTTTTTAACTTCGTAGTTTTCTATATTATGTTGTAACGTAGCGTTCCAGTAACATAGCCCCCCTGTACCTCTTTTCTTACTTGCGCCTGAAACTATGATTATATAGTATAGTCAACAACCAACAGCTGATGGCAGGCAGTTACAACAACAAGGCAATCACCATATGGTAAATGGCAATATACAGAAGTGCCAAAGTAGTGGTGTATTTTCCAAATGCTTTGTAACACAAGCCCTATAAAAGGAGTGAATTTGCCATCAGCAATTCAGTCCTCGCAGGTGAGCGGGCATTGTTTACTATATAGTTTGACAGCTTAAATTGAGGTTATATTGCGAATAGAGTGGAAGGCAGTAAAAGAAGGCAGTCGAATGAAGTATAATCCGAGGCAATTTTAAGATAGAGATGTTGCAGGGACGAAAAATAGTGTGAAGCAGCTTCACAAAATTCTTGTAGGTCGCATTCACGACTTACCACAGCAGAATTTGTTAAAATACCACTCTCTGTGTTTATTATCTAACAATTATTTGTATACTTTTTATTCAGCTTATCTGTCCAGAATTTTAATTTTTACTCTCTAAAACTCCAATCTGTGTATTTTGTGTGTTTAAATTATGTTAAAAATTGTATTAAAGTCTTTGGTGTGGTGAAAGTGACATACTAGAATTTTGTGAAGCTCCGCTGCTTTCCACTGAAGTTCGCGCATGCAACATATTATTCTTTCAAAAAGCTTTGGTGTAATGAAGGAATGATATTCAGAGTTTTTTCAAAATTTGCCCAAAATCCTAAATCACAAAGGGAGTGTAGTTAAGTACGAAAATTAAAAAATGTACTTAGGTTTTTTCTCCTTTTTAGCAGGAGATTTTTATTTAAAAAATGTAATATACAAACCAAAGTTCATTTATTACTCATTTTATCTATGGGGCTTCACATGTACTTTATAAAAACATGCTTTTTATTTTTACGAACTTATTCCTCAATGAAAATAAATGAAACACGTATAAATGTAGTCATCAGGCAAGGTGGAAACGAGGCTACGCGTCATAGACGCGTATTAGATGCTGCCCACGAAATCTGCACGCTTTAATGTCGAAGACATGTACTTGAATGGAGAGCTGCACACGAGGCGTAAGCTGTATGAAAGCGACAAAGCATGAAAGCTACAAAGCATGAAAGCTTTATGTAGCTAAGCGTACTGCAATGTTAAGGGCTAAGCGTATGTACGCTTGAAAAAAAGGAAAAACACGATGTTTGTTTAAATTTTTTTGTATGCAAATTTGTGTAATTAGTTAGGAGATGTTATTTTAATTAATAAAAGTGCGTGAAAGGTATATTACCAAGCGAAAAAGAGTATTAAACACCACAAAAGCTTGGTTAGTGATTGTTGAAGACATGAGTCAAATATACATATGCATACACGTACAATATTAATATATATAATCCTTACATTTTAATACTTATCTTAAATTTGTAATATATACCTACCCTTTTTAATTATATACAGACATTTCAGAAATACTTACCCTTATTTGAAATACTTACCATTCAGAAATATTTGCATTGTATAAAATCACATACTCATACTCATATTTTACATTCACCCTCTATCGATTTAGTAAGCTACCGTTTGCCTAAATAATGCAGATTTAAGAAATGCATACATATTTTCCTATTTACCTATTTATACACTTACCGTTTTTCTCTCTCCTTAAGTTAAAAAGTAAGCGGTCCAACTGAATGCACTGGACCGCTTTTAAGTTAGTTAATCGTCATACGCCTAACTATTCGCGCCGCTAATATAATTGATTAAACGTGTCAATCGTCAACCCAAATAATTAAAAGTAATAAAGTTTATATTTTTATATTAAAACGAAAGTTGTCGCGTTCTTGATTTATTTTGCAGTGAAGTGCTTTCCCACTAAATCTAAGAATCTATATAAAATTGTGCAAGAATACAAAAAACGTGAAAAATAAAAGAAGAAAAGTTAGAAAAGACGTGATCCACAACGCTGAAAACAAAAGTTAATTAAAAAGAGTTGAAAATATAAAAAGGATAGGGTGCTTGAAAAGTAAAAACCTGAAAACTAAAGTTTATAAAAAATATAAAAAGCGAACAAAAATAAACAGTTTAGTTAAAGAAATAAATATCTTCAGTGCAAAAAGAAGTGTGCATACAAACATACATATACATATTCGTATACATAAAAAGTGTACAGTAGGGAGAACCAAAAAAAAAAATATATAATATCAAAATTTCTCATCGAAAAAACAAAAACCGAAAAGAAAAGTTAAATAAAGCTAAAAAATACTGTGGGAATATAACAGATAATAAAGTGTCATTAAGAAAAAAAAGTATTTGTGAAGAAAATTACTTACCGGAAAAAGTTCACTTACCTGAAAAAGAAAATCACTTACCTCAAAAAAGTGTCACTTACCTGAAAAAGAAAATAATATTTACGCCCTGGAAAACCCATTTTCGAAAAAAAAAATCCAAAAAATTATAAAAAAGGATAAGTGCTGGTTTTAAGTGCTTTAAGGCACATAAGAGTGTTCCTTAAATCCATAGATATTTATTTCATAGCACGAGCAGTAGACCTGCAACAGTGGTACAAAACAGATTCAAAAGAAGCCAACAACAGCAACGTGAGTCCCAGCAACAGAAGCAACAGAAAGGTAACGGGTTCATGGGCTAAAAGGGTATCACGGTACAGTACATTCAAAACATATTAGAATTGAAACCAGCGGTAAGTGCGCATATATTACGTATGTAAGTCTCATAGCGGCTCCAATCTACGGTAAATTCGAAATACATAATCTCTAAATATAAATCTCGAGAAACTTGGAAATTAGTCCGCTACTCAAACATACATACGTAATACACTTATAACACAATATTCTCAAATCCCATCACGTATATACCCCACGGCGTATTAACTCTTCATACCCACTGGCACATTCCCGTTATCAATTGCTGTCTCACGGGCATAAGAGCACTGTATTGAGTCTCTCAATCCCAACAAATGAACAAAATATAACCGCAAAATTCCCAAATTCGAGTCTCCCACTTGTGCCAGTTATATATTATACATATATATATACAAAAAATCTAACCCCAATCCGTTAACTGCACTTAGACGCGCTAAGGCAGTACAGAAACAAGTAAAACAAAACACCTCCACTAGGGTGTATTAACAAAACCCCAACAACGCGTATAATTGCGCAGACTTTAACTAAATAATTAATTTTTCCACAAAAAAACAACAACGACCCACCCTAATATAAACACAGTACTGGCACACACATAAATACATATAAATAAGATCCAGATATTTGCTCATTTTCTCATCTCGCTGTAAATTCCCGTTCCTGTGTACAAGCATTAGAGTGTGTCACAAAATTTATAAGCCGGAAAATAATTGAGACCAAAATTATATTTCCAATATAGTAGAATATACTACTACCCCACTCAGCACTGCTTTAAATTTAACGAAGCAATACATTTGGAACCCTTCTCATTTGGTATTCCATATTATAAAATTTTAATTAACATCTGTTTACCCTGAACAAAACCAATATGAGCAAAAAAGCAAATGATACTCTTGACGCAGGTCAACCCGACACAAGTCCGGATACTTTCATTTTCGAAAGCAATAGACTAGAAGCCTTTTACTCAATGTGGTCAGCAACCCTGATAGCTGACCAAACTGAGTCCCTTCTTAAGGTAAAAACACAACAGCTCGAAAGATTGTGGGAATCACTCCTAGATTCCTACAGAAATATATCTCTTTCTCGATTCCATCAGGAGTCCACCGATTCAATAGAGCAAAAATACCAAAAGTGCTCTGAAAGCTATGAAATTTGCATGTCACAAATTATGGACGCCATACAACTACTGCGACCCTCGCCTCAAATATCTCAGCCCTTAAATCCCCCAAATACTTCTAACTCATCACAAGTATACCTCAAAGTACCACCCTGCGATACTGAAATATTCCACGGCGGATACGAAGACTGGCCGGCATTCAGGGATATGTTTACGGCTGTCTACGGCAATCATCCCAAACTCACTCAAGCTCAAAAACTATATCACCTACGGCAGAAAACGAGAAGCCAAGCAGGTCAGTTAGTGAAGCAATACCCTCTCACAGACAACAGTTTTCAGTTAGCATGGGACGCCCTCAAAGCTCGGTACGAAAACCGAAGAATATTGTTTGATAACCAACTGAAGACCCTCTTTAGTCTTCAGCAAATTTTCTCAGAAAATGGGGAGCAAATTTAAAAGCTGCAAACCACCATAAATAATTGTTTGTGTACCCTGGAAGCACAAGGTATCCCAACCTCTAATTGGGACCCCATTCTTGTGTATATTTGCTCCTCAAAGCTGCCCAGTGAAACCCTGTCCCTATGGGAGCAATCTCTTACTTCTCGGAAAGAGTTGCCACTGTGGTCAGATATGGACAAATTTTTGACTTCCAGATACGAAGTAGTAGAGAGATTCCACAATTACCGACCAGGTAAGCCTAGAAATCCTCTACCAAACTTCACACCCAGGTCCACAAACCAAAACTCAATCCACAACTCCACGTTCTCAAATAAAAACAGAACAAATAATTTTCACTCTAATAATCATCACTCAAAACCACAGCAAGTCTCTTGCAAGCTGTGTAACTCAAACCACTCAATGATGTTTTGCGTGAAATTCAAAGAGCTTACGGTAGCAGACCGCCTCAAATTTGTAAAAGAAAACAATTATTGCGAGAATTGTTTGTCATGCTCACATCTCAAGCGTGATTGTCAGAGCAGGTTTTCATGCGTTTATTGCCAAAAACGACATCACTCTCTCCTCCATTGTCAACAACATCAAAACGCATCTCGGGCAACAGGCCTCAGACCCCAAAATACACTAGCCCAAACCACAATCCCATATCAAATAAATGATGAACAAGCATCGACATCAAGGCAAGCAGCGATTGAAGCAGTGGCGCAGAAACACCAGGACTCAACCACCCACACGGTCTCGTCACATTTCTCCAGTAGCTGTGAAACAAAACTACACCCAACGGCACTAGTCCCCATTCACCATGCCGGGGAGTACCATAAAATTCGCGCACTTATTGACCAAGTCTCTCAGAAAACATTTTTGGCAACCCGAATCCAAAAAATGTTAGGCCTCCCAACAAAAAATGCAAGATATGAAATCTCAGGAATGGGAGGCACAGTGGTGCAAAAAGCAAACAAAATCTGCGAGGTAACTCTTTGCTCCTCAGACTTAAGCAAAGAGATTAGCACCAACGCAATTTTGCTCCCACAACTCACTCAGTTTCTTCCCAATAAGAAAATCTCAAAAGTCAGCTTAGAGGCATTCCACTCTCTCCAGCTCGCAGATCCTAACTGTCTCAATCCCTCAAAAATAGACATGGTTATAGGAAGCGATATAATTCCCCAAATACTGCTCGATGGTCTGCAACGAAATCCGCAAGAAACCCTTATAGCTCAAAACACAATATTTGTATGGGTTCTCAGCGGACTAGTAAAAGAACTAGTCTCCACCTACTCTACACAAGCCAGTGAATCAACAGAACCTCTACTCAATCGGTTCTGGGAACAGGAAGAGATCCAAACAACTCTATCCAGATCACCGGAGGACCAATTTTGTGAGGCCCTCAACACATCTACAACCACAAGAAGAGAAGATGGACGTTACGTCGCAAAACTTCCCTTTAAAGCCAATTTCCCCCACTCATTGGCACTAGAGCAACAATACATCAGTGTAGAAAGGAGTCTGGAAAAAAAGCCCGAATTATGTGAAAAGTACTCAGAAGTACTCACAGAGTACCTCCAAATGGACCACATGCAGCCCGCTCCAAACACAGAAGTAATCAGAAATGGTAAATATTTCTCATTTTACCTCCCTCATCACGCTGTTCTCAAACCCGACAGCAAAACCACAAAGGTTCGCGTGGTATTTAATGCATCAAAGACATCGCACTCAGGAAACTCTCTGAATGATGTTTTATACCCAGGCCCGATTCTCCAAAACGACTTGACGTCAATAATTCTCAATTGGCGCCTCTACAAGTTCGTGTTCAATGGCGATATCGAAAAAATGTATCGCCAAATTCTCGTCAAGGAAAAGGATCAAGACTTTCAGAGAATTCTCTTTCGGAAAGCTCCTCACCAGCCACTACAAGACTTTAAGTTGAAAACCGTCACTTTCGGTGTAAACTGCGCTCCATATCTCGCAATCCGTACACTCCACCAACTCGCTCAGGATTGCGAAGAAACTCACCCGCTCGCTAAAGACATCATTCTTCGAGAAACTTACGTAGATGACGTCCTCTCAGGCGGGCACAATATACAGTCCACTCTCGCTTCCATGAATCAAACTATCGAAGCTCTAAAATCGGCTGGCTTTCCACTCATAAAAATCACTGCAAACAGAGCAGAAATTCTCAATTCGATTCCAGCCTCTGATGTCTTAGATGCGGAATTTCTTAAATTCCATGACACCAGCTCCACTAAAACTCTGGGCATAAGATGGAATGCTCTAACTGACTCCTTTTCGTACACTTACGACCCAATACCGGACTCTACGTCACACACAAAACGGCAAATACTCTCGGCCGTAGCTAAGCTGTTCGATCCCGCAGGATGGCTTTCGCTAATAATGATCCAAGCCAAAATTCTCCTCGAACAGCTATGGTTAGAAGGTACCGACTGGGATGAACAGGTCAAACCCGCATCTGTTCATAAGTGGAACACTTTCCGGGAAAGTCTCCCAGCCATAAGCAATATACGTATTCCACGATGGGTGCAATTCGTCCCAAATAAATGCATCCAAATACACGGTTTCTCAGATGCCTCAGAAAAAGCATATGCAGCATGCGTCTATATCAGAGTACAACATGATGAAAACTCCTTCTCATCTCAGCTTTTCGTGGCTAAAACCAAAGTCTCTCCTCTACAGACGATTAGCTTACCACGATTAGAACTCTGTGGCGCAGTACTGTTATCAAAATTAGTAGCAAACACTCAATCCCAATTAAATCTGCCACCACACGAACTGACTCTGGTCAGACTCCGCCATCGTGTTGGCTTGGCTAGGAAAACCCCCACATACATGGAAAACCTACGTGGCAAATAGAATCACCGTGATTCTACAGAACGTTAGTAACGTATCTTGGCGCCACGTACCCAGTGCTGACAACCCAGCCGATTTAGGAACCCGAGGATGCAAGCCGCAAGACTTAGCTGACTCTTCTTTATGGTGGAATGGACCCCAATGGCTCTTTAAACCGAGCTCGTTCTGGCCAAAATATGTCCCTTCTACCTCAACCCCTCCGGAGAAGAAACTCGTAGAAGCCTGGCATGCTATCGATCATGCCGATATACTGGAACGATTCTCATCATATTCGCGCGCGTTAAGAGTTGTGGCCTTCATGTACCGGTTTATCCGCCAAACCCAGAAACAACCAATTTCCAGTTCCCTAGTTCTCACGCAGGAAGAACTATATTTCGCAAAAATTAAACTCATCATGTTACCGCAACGCCATCCTTTCCCAGCAGAATTCGCGCAATTAGAAGCCTCAAACCACATCGGCAAGAAAAGTTCATTGTTGACCCTCAATCTCGTGCTAGATAACGCTGGCATCCTGCGAGTTAAGGGTCGTTTAGTTAATGCCGACATCAGCGAGAATGAACGGTACCCGATAATTATCCCAGATAACTCCAAGTTCTGCTCACTGCTATTAGACTTTCTCCACAAAGTATTGCTTCATGCTGAGGTGCAAATGATTATTCGCATGATACAAGCGGAATACTATATTCCCCGCATCAAGCAGAAAGTAAAGAAATGCATATTCCAATGCAAGACATGCACGATATACAAACAACAAATCTGTTCACAAATAATGGCCCCTCTACCCCCCGAACGTGCCACTTACTCAGTGCCATTTCACGTAACAGGAGTTGATTTCGCTGGCCCATTTATGGTGAAAACGTCCCTCTTACGACGAGCTTCTCACACGAAAGCGTACGTTTGCGTATTCGTCTGCTTCTCCACTACAGCAGTCCACCTCGAATCATGCACAAATTTGACAACTGAAGCCTTCAGAGCCGCCTTCACCCGCTTCGTAGGGCGACGCGGATTACCCCACAAAATAATGTCTGACAACGGAACGACGTTTGTTGGCGCACAACGAGCGATCCAGAGGGAGATAGCCCTATTCATCAAAGAAGCAGCTGTGGATATTGCAAAAAGGTATGCGGTACAGGGCCTCTCTTGGCAATTCATACCGCCGTATGCCCCACACATGGGCGGCCTATGGGAAGCCGCAGTAAAAAGCTTCAAAACCCATTTCACAAAAGTGGCTGGAAATCAAAAGTTTACATTTGAGGAATTCACCACTCTCCTCATTCGAATCGAAGCAGTGCTCAATTCTCGCCCTCTCTCTCCCATGTCACAGGATCCAAGTGACTTATTAGCCCTAACTCCTGGACATTTTCTTCGAGGAGCCCCCTTAACTTCCTTACCCGAACCGAATGCCGAAAACGTATCCCCTACTACGAAATGGCAAATATTAAAGGTTCTGCATCACCAGTTCAGCTCACGTTGGAAGAGCGAGTACCTACAAACCTTGCATAAAAGATATAAATGGAAACATCCCCAACAAAATATTCGCGAAGGAGATATGGTCGTTATTAAAGACGACCTTCACCCCCCCCCCCCCCCCCCCCCCCCCCCTCCAATGAATGGCGCTTGGGCCGAGTTATCAAACTCCATGCGGGCGCCGATCAACGGGTTCGTGTGGTAGATGTCCGCACCCAAGCAGGTATAGTCACGCGAAACATTACTAAACTCTGCCTCCTCCCATCTCAGGAACTGCCGCCATAGCAACTCTCTACATCAGCGAAGAATCTTCAACAAAGTCGACGGAACCTCAGAGGATCTCGAAGAGCGTCTACATCCCTCAGCTCCGCAGGCCGGCCGCCATGTTGAAGACATGAGTCAAATATACATATGCATACACGTACAATATTAATGTATATAATCCTTACATCTTAATTCTTACCTTAAATTTGTAATATATACCTACCCTTTTTAATTATATATAGACATTTCAGAAATACTTACCCTTATTTGAAATACTTACCATTCAGAAATATTTACATTGTATAAAATCACATACTCATACTCATATTTTACATTCACGCTGTATCGATTTAGTAAGCTACCGTTTGCCTAAAATATGCAGATTTAAGGAATGCATACATATTTTCCTATTTACCTATTTATACACTTACCGTTTTTCTCTCTCCTTAAGTTAAAAAGTAAGCGGTCCAACTGAATGCATTGGACCGCTTTTAAGTTAGTTAATCGTCATACGCCTAACTATTCGCGCCGCTAATATAATTGATTAAACGTGTCAATCGTCAACCCAAATAATTAAAAGTAATAAAGTTTATATTTTTATATTAAAACGAAAGTTGTCGCGTTCTTGATTTATTTTGCAGTGAAGTGCTTTCCCCCCCCTAAATCCCTCAGTGCACCTACCCTCAATAGTGCAAATTTTTACAGTGTTTTATGTTAGTTCCTTACGAAATTGTGCACGCGCTTGCCGTAATTAAAGGTCTTTTTGAATAATTTATTGTAAATAAAACCGAACAAGTTTAACGTTATAAGATATATTTATTAAGTGTTTATTCACGTCTTACAGGTGTGTATTCTTCAAGTAAGTATATTGAATTGGAATAGTCGTGGCTCAGTGTTGCTATCGCCTTTTTTTAATTCATACTTAAGGCTAATGTGTAGGTACACGTAAAACGCCTACTTACGACTAATGTGTATAGACACATTACACGCTAAAATTTTTATATATTTTTTATTTTTTTTTATTTTTTTTCCACCCATACTTTTGCGGAGGCTTGACTGCGCGACCAGAACGTGTTCTATAATAATTTCCGTTTACTGGTTCATTTCCGCTGCTTACATCTGACTCATCCCTTTCAGCAGTGTTGTACTCCACTCCGATAGGGAGTTATCGAGGCTTCCACAGTCAACCTCTGTCGGATGTTCTAATTCCCCAGCGATAACAAAATTAGATGGATTTAAAGTGCCTACCCCTTCGCTATTCGGCTCTATGTTGTTGCCATTCTGGCTTACATTATTCTGATCATTATAATTATAACTCTTGTTAATTGGTATAATCTCAATTTCTGGTAGATTATTCCCTCGACCTGATTTAATATTTTCTTCAAACAGTAAGTCGCTAGCATCAAAATCATCATTATTTGTTTTGGCTATTAACCTTCGATTACGTCTAAAATAATTATCAAATGAATCTTTAATGATATATGAGCGGCCATTAACCATTCCACTAACTTTTCCGTAATACCATTTTTTGGCATATAGGCCTGTAACTGGAAGGCTCCGATGGGTTTTTACCTGGCTTGGGCAATAACCCTAATGACTGGCGCTTTCAGATTGTTGGAAATATTCCCTCAGTAAAACAAGCATTGAACAATTTTGTAAGTGCAGCTCTCTCGTAAGTAATGGCCAAAGAAAGGACTTTGCTGGACACTCCATCTGGCCTAGGATACTTGTCGTATTTTAGCAGTTTGAAGGAATTCGTCCAGGGCTACCTCCTGAAATGAATAAAATTGGATGTTTGACATAGCGGACACCAGCTTTCTTTGTGTGGGGAATAGAGTGTCGACCACTTTTTTGAGAAATAACGGGCATGTTGGCATCGCCTCTGTTTTTCCCTTCACCTTTTTCGCGTCAACTTTGCGGCCTGTACCCGATGGATCATTTTCAGCATCATCGCAAAGGTCAAGAAAGCATTGTCGTTTGCTGTTCTTTATTGCAACGTTCAGTGTATGACGCGAACGTTTGAAAGCAGCTCTGAAATTCAGGAAATCAGGTCCTCATCTGGAACGTTGAACGCGTCTTCGGGCTTGAATGCAATCTCTTTTCAATGTCTGGATATGGTCGCTCCACCAATATGTAGATGCATGTTGATTACATTTTTATTTTCTAGTCATACCCTTGAACGCTTCAGGATCAAAGGTATTAAGTTTCCATCTTCGGCTGTTGGAGGAAGCTTGAAAATTGTGCCTCACTTCCGGGTCAAATTTGATGTCCACAATAATCGCTTTGGGCATAGCACTCGCCAATCTTCCATTAACACAACCTGTAGACGTTCGATCTAACTAACGTAATATCGATTACGGAGCCGAACCCGTTTCTGAATGCGTGTTGCCCACCTGCATTCAGAAGCGCTACATGCAGACAGACCGCATTGTATGTAGTAGCTTCTGATTGCTGTTTATATGCTCGCACACTTTGTAAATTCTTTATTCACTATATGGAAACACACATTATAGATCCACAACTATAACATTTATGCTCGGTTTTTCAGTGCAAGTTTAAACTCCAATTAAATTTGACTTAATTGAAAACTTTGGAAAAAAAATTCCTGAAATAAAGTTTGAAGCTATCCATTTTGTACAGAGACGTTTTAAAATATAGAAACGTGACAAAGTTCTAGTGAAACTAGTGACTAGTTTCCAAAACGACTGCCTGTTTGTTTTTGCCGCTGCCTAAAATTGCGATTGTCCTTGAACGCGTTAAACGCTTTAGTATACATACCCAAATGTGCCTATAGGCATATTCTAACATATGTACATTAGACCGGATCGATTTATTAACCAATATCGCGCCATCGCGAAAAACAATTTTTGAGCCTGCAAAATTTCTACGAATTTTTCGATTTTTTATGCATTTTTGGGTATGCGTAGTGGAACTTTTTTTCCTGTGCCCAAATCCTATCGAAAAAACTATGGCGCGATATAGGTTAACTTTCGTCCATACAAATCGACCCAGGTTAATGTACATATTGTATTCTTGCAGATTCCTTTGAAATCAGATTCATATACAAGTGCATGTGTGTATCTCTATATATATATGTATGTATGTAAATGCAAAAGGGTGCGAAAAGGGTAATATGAAATAAAAATCCCACCTACTTTTACTGTTAGTGTTGTATTATGTTTTTTTTTTATATCATTTGGTTGATGCTGCACTAGCTGGCCATCATTGCTTGAGGCTTAAAATTCTTTTCTTTTAAATCTTTTGGTTTATGCAACACTTTTATGTGTACATACATATACTCTGTATTCTATCTGCTACTGAATGACCACAGTCATACGACCATACATACATACTGTGACGAATATTAGCATCACCGGAGGGTGGGGCCGTGTGTAGAAGTCCACGAAAGTGGGGAAAGCTTCTGACCGCCATTCACCTGGGAATGGCCAGAGCGATTCTTTTGCATGCGGTTCAAGCAGCTCACTACTGCCGGTCGCTTGCGGCCAAGTATCCTCTGGGTAGCCGCTAAACACCCGTTTAGCGGTGAGCTAATGTGAGAAGGCGACAACCTGGCTAGGCCACTCTGACATAATCGGTTTAAGGGCTAGCCGGGGGGAGATTTCATCGGCAGCGTCTGTACACCTCTAGGTGCGGCTGCAAGCGGGCGTCTGTCTTGGAGCAAGCGGCTCGCTATATAAACGTGCCAAGTAATATTTTCACCCCCGCTGAGCGGGTTGTGCGCTGGGCTTGGGACCCGCCACGTAAAACCATACTCCAATGAAATATAACAACAAGCCTCGGATAAATACACTCTCTATTGATGACGACCATGGCAAACGTTTGAAGGACAATGAATTGAGGGCATGCACCTGGAACGTCCGCTCCCTGAATGGGATTGGTGCGGATGCCCGGCTGGTTGATGTCCTCGTCAAAGCAAAATCTGACATCACCGCCATCCAAGAAATGCGTTGGACGAAGCAAGGAAGAAAGAAGATCAAAAATTGTGACATATATTGGAGTGGCCATGCGAATAAGCGCAGTTTCGGCGTCGGATTCGTGGTGGGAGAGAGACTTTGTCGCCAAGTGCTGGCGTTCACGCCTGTGGACGAGCGTCTCGCCGCTATTCGAATAAAAGCAAAATTTTTTAATATATCATTCATCTGCGCCCATGCGCCGACAGAGGAGAAAGACGATGAGGTGAAAGACACTTTTTATGAACAATTAGAACGCACATACGAGCGCTGCCCCCGTCATGATATAAAAGTCGTGCTTGGCGACTTTAACGCCAGGGTGGGCAAAGAAGGTGTTTTTGGCCCTACAGTCGGAAAGTTCAGCCTACACAATGAAACTTCTCCTAACGGACTGAGGCTGATTGACTTTGCCGGTGCTCGAAACATGGTCATATCAAGCACGAGGTTCATGCATAAAAAGATACATCAAGCTACATGGCTGTCTCCTGATCGAAATACTCGCAATCAGATCGATCACGTTGTGATAGACGGACGGCATGCCTCCAGTGTTTTAGATGTGCGAACGATCCGAGGACCTAACATCGATTCGGACCATTATCTCGTTGCAGCCAAAATACGCACCCGCCTCAACGCGGCTAAAAACAAGGAACAAAAAACACAAGGAAAGCTAGACGTCGAAAAGCTTCAATCACAACAGACTGCCAATGATTTCGCAACTCGACTCTCACACCTGCTCTCTGAGGGCACAACTCATCCTGAAGGAATACAGGAGCAGTGGGAGCATATCTCCAAAGCACTTCATACTGCCGCCGAGGAAAAAATTGGTTACCGGCGGCCACGAAAAAACAACTGGTATGATGAAGAATGCCGCGTTGCAACCGAAAGAAAAGACGCTGCCTACAGGGCTACGTTAAAAGCGAGCGCGACAAGAGGAGTGTGTGAACGCTATCGTGAGTTGAAAAGGGAAGCGAGACGCCTTTTCAGGAAGAAAAAAGCAGAAGCAGAAAGGCGTGAGTGCGAGGAGCTTGAGCTGCTAGCCACCAGGAATAACGCCCGAAAATTCTACCAAAAAATACGGCGACAGACGGAAGGTTTTAAGACCGGGGCAAACTCCTGTAGGAATGAAAACGGCGACCTTGTAACTGATGTCCAGAGAGTGCTTAGATTATGGAGGGAACACTTCTCTGCTCTCCTAAATGGAGGCAGCAATTCACCGCGCAGAGATGAAGAACCCGATCCCGCAATCGATGATGATGGAATATATGTCCCCCCGCCCGATTATGACGAAGTTAGAATAGCAATAACCAGATTGAAAAACAACAAGGCCGTGGGCGCTGATGGATTGCCTGCGGAGCTATTCAAGTTCGGCGGCGAGGAGTTGGTAAGGCGCATGCAGCAGCTTCTTAGCAAAATATGGGCGGACGAAAGCATGCCCGACGGTTGGAATCTAAGTGTTCTTTGCCCAGTCCACAAGAAGGGGGATACTGCAAAATGCACCAACTATCGTGGAATCAGCCTTCTTAATATCGCATATAAGGTCCTTTCAAGTGTATTGTGCGAAAGATTGAAGCCCACCGTGAACCGGCTGATTGGACCTTATCAGTGCGGCTTCAGACCTGGTAAATCTACCATCGACCAGATTTTCACAATGCGCCAAATCTTGGAAAAAACCCGTGAAAAGAGAATCGACACACATCACCTCTTCGTCGACTTTAAAGCCGCCTTCGACAGCACGAAAAGGAGCTGCCTATATGCCCCTATGTCTGAATTTGGTTTCCCCGCAAAACTTATACGGCTGTGCAAAATGACGTTGAACAACACCATCAGCTCAGTCAGAATTGGAAAGGACCTCTCCGAGCCGTTCGAAACTAAACGAGGTTTCAGACAGGGTGACCCCCTATCGTGCGATTTCTTTAATTTGATGCTGGAGAAAATTATACTAGCTGCAGAACTTAACCGCACTGGAACAATATACTATAAAAGCGTGCAATTACTGGCATATGCTGATGACATTGATATCATCGGCCTAAACACCCGCGCTGTTAGTTCTGCTTACTCCAAGCTGGAAAAAGAAGCGGTAAAGATGGGTTTGATGGTGAATGAGGACAAAACGAAGTACCTGCTGTCATCGAGCAAAGAGTCAGCGCATATGCGCCTTGGCAACCACGCTACTGTTGGCAGCCATAATTTCGAAATAGTAAAAGACTTCGTTTATTTGGGAACCAGCATCAACATTAGCAACAACATCAGCACTGAAATCCAGCGAAGAATCAATCTTGCCAATAAATGCTACTTTGGACTAGGTAGGCAATTGAAAAGTAAAGTCCTCTCTCGGCGAACGAAAATCATTCTCTACAAGTCACTTATCGTACCCGTCCTGCTATATGGGGCAGAAGCATGGACCATGACAACAGCAGATGAAGCGGCTTTGGGAGTGTTCGAGAGAAAAGTTCTTCGAAAGATTTATGGACCTCTACGCGTTGGCGATGGCGAGTACCGAAGAAGATTTAATGATGAGCTGTACGAGCTATACGCAGACATCAACATAGTCCAGCGAATTAAAACGCAGCGGCTGCGCTGGCTAGGCCATGTTATGCGAATGAAAGATGATGCTCCGGCCAAGAAAGTGTTTCTATCGGAACCCGCCTATGGAAGCAGAGGTAGAGGGCGGCCCCCACTCCATTGGAAGGACCAGGTGGAAAACGATTTAAACTCCCTTGGTGTGACCAATTGGCGCCGGTTGGCGGAGCGAAGGAGCGACTGGCGCGCCTTGTTGGACGGCCATAACCGTTTAGACGGTTAAGCGCCAATTAAGTAAGTAAGTAAGTAAGCTGCTACTACATAAATGCACAACAACAATAAAGCAGCCACTCTTATGTAGATATCCCACACACACAAATATGTAGTCATCAGCCCAATAGTTACTCATACATACACACGCATATGGCTATGCGAGAGGCGAGGACTACAGATATACATGTATATAGCCGGAAATTAACCAAGCATGAGATTCAACTGTTCGCGAAATTACTAGACCTAAGGAGAAATGGGTGAATGACGAAACCGAGAGTATAAAAGCAACACCAGCTTAGTAATAACGAATCAGTTTTGATTTAAGAACGCTTTTGGTTGTGAAGTATAATTGTCAAGTTCTACTCCCAAAGTAATCTAAATAAAGACCGGTTTGCAATACTGAATATTGGAGTGATTTCTTGACAGTTTAGCGATTCGAACGTTAGCAGAAACTTTTAAATAAGCGGAATTTCCAAAAACTCGTTACAATACGTTTAGGTAACTCTTCGACGTACATTTGCATATACATAGATAGATATATTCAGAAAAACTTTTCCTTCTGTTTTTAGTTGAGGGGTTTTTAATCGATTATGTACAGCGGTGGGCACCACTACATATACACCATGGCGGAATCATACAAGGTGGCAGCATGGTGACATACCTACAAAGATAAATAAAACTTACATGTACTTTCTTTTTGTAAATTCAATGGACTAACGTCAAAATCGTACGGCGCCGGAAGTTGATGTATCAAATTAAATAAAAAAGCTTATAATCAGCTGTCCCATGCTGGCACCTTGTACAGTTCCGCCATGATATACACGATTACCAAATTGAGAATGTGTTAGCGAGCACGAATGCAAAATTGAACATTTATTTAGTTTGATTTCAGCGCTTGTACTGTAAGCACGTATCACACTCACTCTTGGTACAATGTTTGGTCGTATAATACGGATGTACGTATGTACATACTTCTAATTGCAAAATGTTTCAGGTTGAATGGAAAGAACAGTTTTTTTGTTTTAAATAGCGCCAATAGGCCACAATGCTTAATTTTCGGAAAAAAAAAATTGTAAATTACATTTGCAAGCGAAGCTTAAGTCGACATTTCATTTTACTCCACAGGAGCGTAAATACTCTTACCCCTGAATCCCCTGTGAGTCAGTGTTTACACCTATGGCTTTTATTAAAAACTCGTACAGAAGCAAACTCACTGATGAGCATTATTTGGAAGATCTATCTATCGGCTAAGAATTAAAGTTACAAATTTCGTTTTTTAACTTCGTAGTTTTCTATATTATGTTGTAACGTAGCGTTCCAATAACATAACCCCCCTGTACCTCTTTTCTTACTTGCGCCTGAAACTATGCCTATATAGTATAGTCAACAACCAACAGCTGATGGCAGGCAGTTACAGCAACAAGGCAACCACCATATGGTAAATGGCAATATACAGAAGTGCCAAAGTAGTGGTGTATTTTCCAAATACTTTGTAACACAAGCCCTATAAAAGGAGTGAATTTGCCATCAGCAATGCAGTCCTCGCAGGTGAGCGGGCATTGTTTACTATATAGTTTGGCAGCTTAAATTGAGGTTATATTGCGAATAGAGTGGAAGGCAGTAAAAGAAGGCAGTCGAATGAAGTATAATCCAAGGCAATTTTAAGATAGAGATGTTGCAGGGACGAAAAATAGTGTGAAGCAGCTTCATAAAATTCTAGTAGGTCGCATTCACGACTTACCACAGCAGAATTTGTTAAAATACCACTGTCTGTGTTTATTATCTAACAATTATTTGTACACTTAGCTGAATAAATCTGTCCAGAATTTTAATTTTTACTCTCTAAAACTCTAATCTGTGTATTTTGTGTGTTAAAATTATGTTAAAAATTGTATTAAAGTTTTTGGTGTGGTGAAAGTAATATACTAGAATTTTGTGAAGCTCCGCTGCTTTCCACTGAAGTTCGCGTATGCAACACCTTATTCTTTCAAAAATCTTTGGCGTAATGAAGGAATGATATTCATAGTTTTTTTCAAAATTTGCCCAAAATCCTAAATCACAAAAGGTAGTGTAGTTAAGTACGAAAATGAAAAAATGTACTTAGGTTTTGCTCCTTTTTTAGCAGGAGATTTTTATTTTAAAAATGTAATATACAAACCAAAGTTCATTTATTACTCATTTTATCTATGGGGCTTCACATGTACTTTATAAAAACATGCTTTTTATTTTTACGAACTTATTCCTCAATGAAAATAAATGAAACACGTATAAATGTAGTCATTAGGCAAGGTGTAAACGAGGCTACGCGTCATAGACGCGTATTAGATGCTGCAGACGAAATCTGTACGCTTTGATGTCGAAGACATGTACTTGAATGGAGAGCTGCACACGAGGCGTAAGCTGCATGAAAGCGACAAAGCATGAAAGCTTTATGTAGCTAAGCGTACTGCAATGTTAAGGGCTAAGCGTATGTACGCTTGAAAAAAATGAAAAACACGATGTTTGTTTACATTTTTTTGTATGCAAATTTGTGTAATTAGTTAGGAAATGTTATTTTAGTTAATAAAAGTGTGTGAAAGGTATATTACCAAGCGAAAAAGAGTATTAAACACCACTTGGTTAGTGTTTTATGTTAGTTCCTTACAAAACTGTGCACGCGCTTGCCGCAATTAAAGGTCTTTTTGAATAATTTATAGTAAACAAAACCAAACAAGTTTAACGTTATAAGATATATTTATTAAGTGTTTTATTCACGTCTTGCAGGTGTGTATTCTTCAAGTAAGTATATTGTATTGCCCAATATGCACAAGTACAACTTTTTTCCAACCTTTGAGAAATATGTAGTTCGCAAATGGAAATCCAACTTTTACAGCAATTGGAGATCAAATCGTTTTTCCAAAATTTGTTTTCAAATTGAGTGCTCTTGGAGTTCAATTTGAGGTATTAATTAAAATTTTTTCAGATGGTAACGCGTTAATCCATTTATGTGTGTGACAATGCTGGCCAATCATGTGTCAAAAGATTGGGTAGCAGTGATAGCAGTGAAACTGAAAAAGTGAATTAATTGATATATTTCGGGGAAGTATTCAATTTTAATATTGTAAGTATTTAATTAATTTAATATACATATGTGCAACTATTAAAAAGCATAGAAGCAAGGAAAATAAAAGTGAGGTAAGGCAGGTGGTGGCTTTGCTGTCGGAGTGCTCGCCAACAATTGAAAGTTTGCCAATGGAGCCTTCCACGTCAACTGCTGCATACAATCCTCCTGGAAAACTTCCTCGAAAAGCGATTCAGAAGAGATTGCTGATGATTTGCCCAACTTAAATGTTGAGTTAGCTAGTTGGGCAGCAGAAGTCAATATTACAAATGCAACTGCCAATAGCATTTTAAATATATTGGGTAAGCGTATATGTGGGCTTCCAAAATATGTGAGAACTTTGAAATTTATAAACTATTTTATTTATATATTCTACTCTACTGTATACTTCGTACTCTCTTTTTTCTGTCGGTTGTTGAACTCCAAACTATAGTTTGTGGGAATTCCTTACGCTTCACAAAAATGGTGTGGCGAAAATTGATGAGCGATGAAGCCGCCAGGCACTTCACTTGGAAGGACACGTGCAATAAGAAAGCTTTAAGAGTGCTCAGTACAACGGGAGCCCTGAAGAGTAACTATTACATGTCCATTATTATTTTAATTTATAATTGAAATCTTTTTATTTCTGAGGCTTACAATCAAAAATTTGCCCCCTCTTCCGATGAGAACTATGAAAGGACTAATATGTCCCTCTTTCATCAAGCCAACAATCGCCTGGTGAAAAAATGCAATACAGCAAGAAAGAGAATACTACTTGTACAATATCATAAATCGTATTTTATTATTATTATTAAATTAATATTCTTGATGTTTCGCCACCGTGTGTGTATCCATAAAAACGAATGTCAACAAACAGCAGCTCTCTTAGTGATGCACGATATGCGTAAATTACTGCTAGTCACACACTGCGATCACACGTTCTCAACAGTTGAATTCTTGATGGTAGCCAATACTTAACACCCCTTAACGCCCAGCGGAAGAATAGAATTCTGGAACCTTCCTCGGTCTATTTGAGCGCCGTGGTGTCTGTTGGCGAGGCGGAGTGGAATTAGCTGCTGTACCCGACGGTGTGTTTGGTGCCAAAATTGGCGATGGTTGAATGTTGAGAGGCTCCGATGATGATTTAGCAGGCGTTGAAGTGGATCTGCCCTCAACAGCGTTTTCAGCAGATTCATTTCCGCCAATGGATTCTAGGTTACTGTCTGAGTTATTGCTACCTTCATTTTTGTCTTCTTCAATGTCCATCGCTATACTCTCGGAGGGTTCCCTGCCTCTGATCTGATCCAAATGGCGTTTAATTACTCTTCCATCTTCCAGCTGAATTTTATATGAGACTGGGCCGGTTCTTGAGTATATGCGCCCTTGTGTTCACTTAGGACCCGTTGCATAATTACGGATCCAGACAAGATCTCCCTCACAGAACGTATGCTTAACAGTAGGATTGTCCTTGACATTTGAGAGCTCATGCGGGTGAATTTTGTCAAAGTAAGTTTTTAGTTGGCGATTGAAGAAGAGTTCGGCTGGTGAATGACCTGTTGTTGCATGTGGACTGATGTGTTGATTAAATACAAATCGAACCAGGTTGAGCTCGAAATCGGAATTGGGCGGAAGTTTCTTAAGGAAATCCTTCCTTGTTTGCACCATCCTCTCAGCTTGTCCATTGGATTATGGATGGAACGGTGCACATCTTACATGTCGGATTAGGTTATTATTCATAAATTCTTCGAATTCTGAGGACGTGAAGGCCGATCCATTATCGGACACGATGACATCTGGAAGGCCATGAGTTGCGAAAAGCGATCTTAGTGACTTAATTGCGCACTGTGATGATGTAGTCTTAACAATGTGTACTTCCAGCCATTTAGAATATGAGTCGACCGTGAGAAAAAATATTTTGTCATGGAAGGGTCCCGCAAAATCTATGTGTAGACGTGACCATGGATTTTTTGCTGTTTCCCAAATATGGGGTTGTGCCGGGGCTTTCTCATGGCGGGTTTGCTGGCACGGTGAACAAGTTTTTACGATGCTTTCGATTTCCGTATCCATCTTCGGTCACCAAAAATAGCTTCTAGCCTTCATTTTAACTATACCCATGCAACGCCTGCAAAATGGCTTTTCGACAAGTCGGAGGAAGAATCGTTCTGTTTCCCCAGAGAAGACATCCTTTAAGAGTGGTAATTTCATTGCGGCGAACATAATACGCATAAGCTTCATCCTCGCAGGGCATGGATGACGGCCATCCCCTTAACGCCCAGCTAGTGACTTTAGTGAGCAATGCATTTTTGGCGGTAGCCGTCGCTATGTCTTTCGGGCGTATAATTTGTGAGTTTGGCAATTCTATCATGAATACCTCCCCATGGTTGGATTCGCTGAGCTTATCTTCAACAGGCAGGCGACTTAGACAGTCCGCATTTCCCATTTTCTTCCCTTCTCTATAAACTAAATCGAAAGTATAGGCGTTCAGAAACGTACAGCGGCGGAGCATAACGGGTGATATAATGATGGGCGTCTGCTTTGTGGTACTGAATATTCCCAGGAGTGGACGGTGGTCAGTAACCAAAGTGTACTTCCGCCCGTACAAATATTCGTGGAACTTCTTTACGCCTGCTACCAGAGCAGTTGCTTCGCGATCGATTTGAGCGTAGTTGCGCTCCGACTTCGATAAGGTTCTCGAATAAAATGCAATTGGTCTTTCAGACCCGTCAGGCATTATGTGACTTAGAACAGCACCAATACCATACGGAGAGGCGTCACAAACCAGTGTCAGCGGTAATTTTTCATCATAATGGATGAGAACGCTATCAGAGGTGACAAGCTGCTTAAGTTTATGGAAAGCTACCTGATGTTCATTCTTCCAAATAAAATTCCTATTTTTCTCGAGGAGTCGATGTAAGGGTTCTGCAATTGTAGCTTTATTTGGAAGAAAAGTGTGATAAAAATTCAACAGACCAAGAAATGCCTGCAGCTGTTTTTTGTCTTTCGGTGCGGGTGCATTATGTATAGATTGTACCTTTTCTGGGCATGGCCTAATGCCAAGGCTATCGATTTTGTATCCCAAAAAACTAACAGTGGGGACACCGAATTTGCATTTGTCTCTCCGAAGGCGTAAACCCGATTCATCAAAACGCTTTAATACTTTCCCTAAACGGTCTGCCAACTCTGCCTCAGTTGCACCCATTATGACTACGTCATCAAAATATGGTACGACACCAGGAATATTACGCAGAATTGTTTCAATAAGATTTTGAAAAATTCCTGGCGCTGACGAAATGCCAAATTGAAGTCTATTCACCTTAAATGCACCCTTATAAGTGACAATAGTTAGCATCATGGCCGATTTTTCATCCACAGCTAGTTGTTGGTAAGCTTGGGCTAGGTCAAGCTTTGCAAAAATTTTTCCCCCCTCTATAGAAGATAGGAGTGAGCTGATGGAAGGAATTTTAAAATTGTGAGGCAGAAGTGCCTTATTGAGTGTTGACTTGTAGTCGCCACTGATTCTGATCGAACCATCGCTTTTGGGAACCGGAAGTATAGGTGTTGCCCACTCAGAATATTCAACAGGTTCTAGGATTTTTTGTGAACACAATCGGTCAAGTTCAACTTCAACAAGATTCCGTATAGCAATAGGAATTCGCCGTACCGGAAGTCTTATTGGTTCAACCAATTCTTTGACACGTAAAGAAACTGGTTTCCCTGTGAATTTCCCTAGCTCTGTGGAGAAAAGATGATCAAATTCCTTTAAAACCGTCTTAATGCTACGACACTCATCGATTAATAGAACCCCCTGCACGCTTAGACCAAGAGAATCAAACCAGTTACATCCTAACACGTTTGTTTGGTTACCATTTACCACTAAAAGGGGAAAATTTTTGACCTTCCTTTTATCATAAATTACTTCGACATCTACAGTACCTTTGATAGGAACGCCATTATGCTGAAAATCCCTAAACTCGACACCGCTGCCGTATAAAACTGGCTTATCCGTAGGCCACAATTTATCGAAGGTAGTGGATGATACGATCGTATAGTCAGAACCCGAATCCACTTCAAATACACATGGCTTCCCATTAACAGAAATTGTTGTTGACTTTTTACGGCTCGTTATACTCGAAATTTGATTAATTGATTGTAATTTTGATTTGGTTTGTTGGTTCCGCTGTTTGTTCGATGTATGCGTTGTGGAGACAGTCGTAGTACTTTGATTCGTCGTGCGGCATACTCGCTGTAGGTGCCCCTTGACACCACATGCAGAACATGTTGATTCTTTGTGAGGGCACTCTGATCGGATATGTGCGCCTCCAAAGCCATTACATAGTTTATTAACAGTAGTGCTACGTTGATTTTTATTTTTCTTTACATGCTGTTGATTTCGTTTTGTGATTTGGTTGACATGTTCCGGTTGACGAATTACCAATACATTTTTAGAGGCAGCTTCTGCGGTTGAAGCTTTTTCAATCACCTTCTGTAAGTGCAGGTCACTTTCCGCCAGAAGGCTACGTTGAAGAGATTCGTCTCTCAGGCCGCATACCAAACGGTCGCGAAGCATACGATCCAGAGCATCACCGAAATTGCAGTCAATTGCAAGTCTTCGCAAAACAGCTACATACTCCGCAAAAGATTCACTGGGCAATTGGTCACGTTTGTGAAATTTATAGAAGGATGCAATTTCCGACGGTCGAGGGGAAAAATGTTTTGTTAGAATGGTCTCAATTTCAGAAATATTAAGATCACTCACCTTTCTGGGTGATGCCAACGACGACAGGAGGTCGTAAAGTGTCGCGCCGGCCAATGTCAGTAAATTGCCTTCTGACGTTCTGCAACCTGTACGTCGTTGGCTTGAAGAAACAACTCGAATCGCGCATAATATGTTCTCCAGTTCTCTGTGTGATTGATGTCGAATTGCTCTAACGTGCCTAACGCGGTCATTGCGTGATTGGATGCTGACGGAAATTGCGTTTGTGATAAAGTGGTGGTTGATTCCCGTAGAATTCTTGGCGAAGCTTCCCCCAACTCCGACTCTTTTTTAAGTGGCATAGACCTTGTATGTCAATGTGCGTATTAACTTCACAATCGAAATGTTACGACTGCTGTTGCCGAAAAATGTATGCAGGAGTTATTGGAAGTGCACTTACGACATGACACGATATCTTTCGCTGAAGGTTATTCGAATGTTATGGATTATGCGAAAAGGTCACCTTGAAAATTGGAATAGCGACAGGTTTTCTCTTCCAATAATTTTGTTGTTGAAATGAAATTTAATACGATGGGCAAAATCCCATCCTCGTCGCCATTTGTACAATATCATAAATCGTATTTTATTATTATTATTAAATTAATATTCCTGATGTTTCGCCACCGTGTGTGTATCCATAAAAACGAATGTCAACAAACAACAGCTCTCTTAGTGATGCACGATATGCGTAAATCACTGCTAGTCACGCACAGCGATCATACGTTCTCAACAGTTGAACTCTTGATGGCAGCCAATACTTAATACTACTGAAGTTAAAAAGAAATAAGATATTGATTTATTGCATTAATTTAATGATTCTAAAATAATCATTACAAATTTGAACTAATTGTAATTCATTAATTAGATTCTTACAAAATTTTAAAATTTCTTTGCACCAAAGCTGAGATATTTTTGTTCGTGCTCAAAGCACCGAGAAAAATAGAAAAATGTGAAAAAAGTGGAGATCTATCGGAGAAATTCTGAGATAACTGAGGTTATCTACGCGAAAAACGGATTTTCCTCCACTTTTGAGATCTTGTACAGGGTACAACAATTTTTGGTGACTTCTCTCTCTGCTTTGAGCACGAAAAAAAATATCTCAGCGTTGGTGCAAAGAATTTTTAAAATTTTGTAAGAATCTAATTAATTAATTACAATTATTTTAAATTTTTAAATACTTTTAATTTATGTTTAAATATGTAAAATGAATTACTATCTATTTTAATGTATGTTTGTTCTATTAAACTGAAACCAAATTTATATACAACGCTGTTATTTTTATTCAATTGGGATGGGAAATTTAATTCTAGAAGAGTTTTCTGTTTCACTTGAATCTAATTGGAGATTGATGTTGGATTTCAAATTTATATCAAAGAATTTCTCAAGTGGAGAACTGAAATTATTTACGTATAAAAATGTGCCGTTTTGTTTGAGAATGGGTTGGTTCTCCAATGGAGGTACAATGGATATTAAACATTGGAATGTGGAAAACGAGTTGGATTTCCATTTGACCTCAAAGCAATTTCCAACAAAAATGTTTATTGGGTAGAATGGTTATTTCTCAGTGTTGCCATCGCCTTTTTTTAATTCATACTTAAGGCTAATGTGTAGGTACACGTAAAACGCCTACTTACGACTAATGTGTATAGACACATTACACGCTAAAATTTTTATACATATTTTTTTTTATTTTTTTTTCCACCCATACTTTTGCGGAGGTTTAACTGCGCGACCAGAACGTGTTCTATAATAGTTTCCGTTTACTGGTTCATTTCCGCTGCTTACATCTGAGTCATCACTTCCAGCAGTGTTGTACTCCGATAGGGAGTTATCGAGGCTTCCACAGTGAACCTCTGTCGGATGTTCTAATTCCCAGCGATAACACAATTAGATGGATTTAAAGTGCCTACCCTTTTCGTTATTCGGATCTATGTTGTTGCCATTCTGGCTTACATTATTCTGATCATTATAATTATAACTCTTGTTAATTGGTATAATCTCAATTTCTGGTAGATTATTCCCTCGACCTGATTTAATATTTTCTTCAAACAGTAAGTCGCTAGCATCAAAATCATCATTATTTGTTTTGGCTATTAACCTTCGATTACGTCTAAAATAATTATCAAATGAATCTCTAATGATATATGAGCGGCCATTAACCATTCCACTAACTTTTCCGTAATACCATTTTTTATCATTTTTTTAAAATAACTAAATCGCCAATATTCAGTTTCGACAATGACTTTGCGTTTTTATCATAATACTATTTCTGTTTTTCCTTTTTTTCTAATAATCTTGTTTTGAATAAACTCTTCTTTCACGTGTTTTCTACTAAGCATTTCCTCTAACACTAGCAGCTTTGTTTTAATTAATCTACTGAAGAACAATTCCGATGGGGCAATATACTCATGCTTGCCACTGGCGTTGTTTTGTATTCCATAATTCTATACTGAAACTGTCTTGGTCGGGCCACAGCTCAGGGATGGTGCCGGTCAAGATATAGTTCAGAAAAGAAGAAAAGTTTGGTATTAGAATTTAATTAATTTAATATCTTTATTTAACATAAAGATTGTGTACAAAATTAATATATTTACAATTTTAGATTACCTTTTAGTTGGTGAAGCTGGAACTGCGGCGGGATACGTCCTTTGTACTTGGTGTGTGAAAACAAGTGAAGTAAAAAATATATAACAGGTCAATACCGCTTGCCAGTCAAACTGTTTATTTATTCCAGCGATGTTCATTTTCTTGGTTTTTTTAAAATAACTAAATCGCCAATATTCAGTTTCGACAATGACTTTGCGTTTTTATCATAATACTATTTCTGTTTTTCCTTTTTTTCTAATAATCTTGTTTTGAATAAACTCTTCTTTCACGTGTTTTCTACTAAGCATTTCCTCTAACACTAGCAGCTTTGTTTTAATTAATCTACTGAAGAACAATTCCGATGGGGCAATATACTCATGCTTGCCACTGGCGTTGTTTTGTATTCCATAATTCTATACTGAAACTGTCTTGGTCGGGCCACAGCTCAGGGATGGTGCCGGTCAAGATATAGTTCAGAAAAGAAGAAAAGTTTGGTATTAGAATTTAATTAATTTAATATCTTTATTTAACATAAAGATTGTGTACAAAATTAATATATTTACAATTTTAGATTACCTTTTAGTTGGTGAAGCTGGAACTGCGGCGGGATACGTCCTTTGTACTTGGTGTGTGAAAACAAGTGAAGTAAAAAATATATAACAGGTCAATACCGCTTGCCAGTCAAACTGTTTATTTATTCCAGCGATGTTCATTTTCTTGGTTAACATAAACAGTTTGACTGGCACCAATATAAGAAAATATGCGAGGGCGACCTTTTCTGTTTAGAGTTTAGGCTGTTGGCCTAAACATGCCGGCCCCCTTGCGAGACGCAAGATTTATTTGGACATATTCCGCCGCTGGTTCGCAGTATTTGCTTAAATTAAGTTTAAAACTATTTTTAGCTTAGGTTCCGTTTGAATTACCTAAAGTCGAAAGTTGAAGACAAATAAATAATAGATGTACATGGTTCAATCTCAGTGGCACATTTTTTTTATTTCATGTATGTATGTACAAAATATTTCATTGCTTATGTGTATGCATAAGCAATATTTAAAATTCATTTTTTTTTTTGTAAAAAAATATATTGTATAAAAAAGGTATTTACAATTCATCATTATTTTGTAAAATATTTGCATACGGCGTGGCTACCGTTACGTCAAGGCTTGTTAGTGGGGTTTTCCTCTGGAAATGAGGCAGCGCCACGGCATAAGTGGTGACGTTGCCGTCTGCCCATGCTTGCCCCGCAGCTCGATGAAGCACCCACGCCGATCCCCCAGAATCGCCACCTCAAGGCGGAGTCGGCGGATGAGCTCATCCGCGATGATGGACGTTGCAGCGCCTGGATCGAGTAGAGCTCGAACCAGGTGCAGGCGCCATCCGATTCGAACTTAACAACGGCCGTGGGTGCAACCGACGTGAGGCACTGGATCAGCTCGCTTCCTAAGGCCGTCGGTTCTATGTACCGGAGCGACTCGGGATTTTTCCCGACCAAGGACTGCCATTTAAGTGTAACCTCATTTAATTTGTTGCATCGCTCCCACAAATTGTCATCCTCCCAGCTCGTTGCAGCGGGACTGCTCCATATTCTCTTGCTCCGGGAAGGTATCGAACCCAATCCGGTTCCATCTCCTGACCCCGGTCCTGAGAAATGGTTTTGCTGCATCTGCCGGAAAAGAATCTTTTTAGGACGGTCATACTCTTGTCAGTGTGTCTCGTGTTAGGGATGGCTGCATCGGACAGGTTGTTCTGGGCTAGACCCAAAAACCATACGTCCACGTAGGTTAGGTTAGGTTGCAAGGGCTGAGCTGAACACTATGGTAACAGCTCACTACTTAGGCTACAAATGGGCCCATTGTAATACCCTATACGGTCTGAAAGGAGGACCCTACCCTGCCTAAAGCGGGTCAAACCACCTCGTGGAAATTATAAATTTTGCCAGAGCCTTTACTTCATAGCAAGAGACCTCAGCGAGGTCATGTAGAAAAGGTTTACCAAGGATAGCCATCCTACGCCTACCAAGCGCTGGACAGTGACAGAAAAGGTGCTGGACGCTCTCTTCCTCTTCTGTACATCTGCAGCTGCGAAAATAGTGGAAGGTCGTTACCCCCATTCTAGCACCATGCGTGCCTATTAGGCAATGCCCTGTTAGAACCCTTATCAGGGACGATAGAGCTGATTTGTTTAAAATCAGAAACGCCTCTGTGCGCCCCTTGTCATATGAGGGCCAGGTTTGCATCGATGTCTCACACGATGATATTGCTGACCATAGTCCATTTGCGATTCTTATAGTGCTTGTGTTCACACGAAGCCTGAAAGTGGCCATGTGTATGCCTACCGACACATTTCCCGGAAGGATATCGTCAGTGGGGCCTCTTCTGGCCAGCTCGTCTGCTCTGCGATTGCCTTCGATTTCCCTGTGCCCAGGTACCCATATAAGGCTGATCTGAAGTGCTGAGCCATCTCGTTAAGAGATCTGCGGCATTCAGTGACCAACTTTGCGTTGTCGACGAATGAGTCCAGGGCCTTTAAGGCGGCCTGGCTGTCTGAGAAAATAACCACCCATTTACCATCCTTAGGCATAGACCCTAGATGGTTCACAGCACTGTGTATCGCCAGCATTTCCGTTTGGTAAACACTACAGTAATCTGGTGGGGAAAAGAGACCTCTAGACCCAGATCCGGTGAAAAGAGGCCTGCTCTCACCTTTCCGTCAAGCTTAGAACCATCCGTGAATATGCTGATGGCACCCGGTACCGTATGTTGTCTGGTATTCCAGTCCTGTCGCGATGGTATATATATACTATAATTTTTAACGAAGGCGTTTTTTGGCGTGCAGTAGTCAGTGCGCACCGGTATTGGGACTAGGGCGCTCGTGCCCAGGATTGTTGCGTGTCCACTAGATCCACTTGACCAGAGACCTGTTTCCCTTATGCGTAGAGCGGCGATGACCGGTATTTCCTTCGCCACCAGTTCAAGAGGTGGAAGGTATAGCATTGTGTTGAGTGCTTTAGATGGAGTGGAGCCGGGAGCGCCGGTGATGCAGAGCTCCGAACTCCGTTGCACCTTTTGAAGCGTCTTAAGATAGGTAGTTTTAGCTAGTGCAGGCCACCAGACAAAGGCACCATAAAGAATAATCGGGCGCACAATGGCTGTATAAATCCAGTATGTCACCTTGGGGGAGAATCCCCAGGAGGTGCCAATTGCCCTCTTGCAGGTGAACAGCGCTGCTGCTGCCTTCTTGCATCGCTCCACTATATGGTCACTCCATAATAGCTTCCTATCCAGAATTATTCCCAAATACTTGACTCGATCGCTAAACGCTAAAAACGTACCCCCAATTCTTTTCTGTGTTAGATTTGGTACCTTCTACCTCCTCGTGAAGAGGACAAGCTCGGTTTTATCCGGGTTGACTTCCAAGCCTGTGGCTGTGGCCCAGTGCGAAATTTTAGATAGTGCCCCTTCCATTAGGTTGCAAGGAGTTTGCGGAAATTTCCCCCGCATGGTGACGCAGATGTCATGTGCATACGCGATCACTTGGTGACCTTCTGATTCCATGAGGCGGAGTAGTTGGTTGACGGTAACCACCCAAAGTAGCGGAGAGAGAACAACTCCCTGCGGAGTGTCTCTGCTGACCGGTCTGCGGATCACGCATCCACCTAGCTCAGTTTTAATCTGCCTACGCGTAAGCAGATTGTATATAAACTCCACCAGGCACGCTTCCACCCCCAGATCGGTCAGCGCGTTGAAGGCACCCGCTATATCTAGAAATGCCACCAATGTGTATTCCTTGAGGTCTAGTGACCTTTCGGTAGCGGATACCAGTGAGTGCAAGGCCGTGTCAGTTGACCTGCACTTAGTATAAGCATGCTGTGCTTGCGAAAGAAGCGACGGCTCAATCCTCCTCCTGATGTGGTCCTCTAGAAGTCTTTCGAGCGCTTTAAGCAGAAAAGAAGATAAGCTTATAGGCCTATAATCATTTGGTTTAGAGTGGGAGGGTTTCCCTGCCTTGGGGACAAAGACCACGTTGACTTCATTCCACGATACTGGTACGTAATTGAGCCTAAGCCAACCTATAAACATCCCTTTAATCCAGGGCCTTATAAGTTCGGCAGTATACTGGAGCTGAGCCGGAAAAATTCCATCCGGCCCCGGCGATTTATAGGGCTTGAAGGTCTGTAAAGCCCAATCTATCCTTTTATCATCTGTGATTTCGCTTATCAGCTGATCATTAGGTGACCCTCCGCTCACAATAATTGAAGACACGCCCGTACTTGCTGGGAAATGCGTATCCATTAGCAGGTTTATGGTTTCAGCGCTGGAGTCCGTCCAGTGCCCATCCGGATTTTGGACGTAACTTAGCTGAGTTGGAGATTTCGATAGCACCTTCCATAACCGGTTGGCCGTGGATGTGGATTCAATCCTTCCGCAGAAATCCCTCCAGGAGGATCGCTTCCCATTCCGGATTGCTTTTTTAAATATATTTATTTTCGCTTTATAAGCAGCCCATGAGGATTCATGTCCATCATGCTTTGCTTTATTGAAGGCCGCCCTACATGACTTCCTAAGTTTATCAAGATCAGATGACCACCATGGTGTTTTGTGAGTTTCCAAAACCTTTTTAGCCGGGCAAGTCCTATCTAAAGCATTCCTGCAATTTTGACTGAAATTATTCACAAACACGTCCAGCTCCTCCTCGCTTTCTGGGACTCGTACCTCCTCAGATAGCTTTTTACCTATAACCTTCTTATAGTAGCCCCAGTTAGTTCTTCTAATATTTTGTATGTACTTAGGACTTGCGTGCGCCTGCGATATAGAAAAGCTTATATATCTATGGTCAGAAAAGGAGTGCTCCTTTAGAACTCTCCATGAAACGATCAGGTCCACTGAAAGAGTCTGTGACCAGTGTTATGTCAAGGACCTCTTCGCGGTTCCTCGTAATGAAAGTGGGATCATTTCCCCTATTACATATACTCAGATTAGTGCCTAACAGATAGTTTAATAGAGACTCACCTCGGTCATTTGTATCTCTGCTGCCCCACTGGGCGTGATGAGCATTGGCGTCTCCTCCGAGTAGGATGAAGTCGTTTCGTGGATTTGCCGCTCTCACGAACTCCTTGAAATTATGCGGTGGTAATGAGCCTTGGTGATCGTGCGCTAGGTAGAAGGAGGCAAGTTTAAAGCTCCTCCCTAGCACCTCGACGCTGACCGCTGTCAAATCCCCATCGCTATAATTGGGTAGAAGAAAAACATTAAGAGTAGACTTAGCCAATATACATGTGCGAGGCTTACCCTTTTCCTGAGCGCTATAAAGCTTTTACGCTGGTGTCCGCAGGCCACAGATCCTATTGCAACGATCCACGGCTCCTGGACTAGAACGATGTCTACCGCACCTGAAGACAGGTGCAGTAGGAGTGCAGCTGATGCTGCTTTGCAGTGATGCAGGTTTATTTGGAGGACCCGGATCACTGCTTGTTTGTGCTCTCCTCCGTGAACGTCGCGTCGGAATCGCCATCCTCCAGAAGCTGACCCTCAGAGTACAACCCTCTGAGAGCCAAGCTTCTTTGCCCTCGTCTACCTCCATCTCGTCTTCACTGGGGGGAGTTCAGCTACCTCCGTACGAGATGCAAGGTTTACCAAGGCTTCAACGTCAGCCTTATAAACCTTAAGGCTTATATTTTTGCAGCCGTAGCTTACCCTGAAATCCTGCCTTTTCAACACTTCGACGCTTGCGCTGTCGAGCAGCAGGACTATCTGCATCGTGGCCCGTTCAGTCTTCTCCACATTAACCACCTTCCAGTTTTGGGTCGGCAGACCCGGGTTGTACTCCTGGAGCAGTTCCAGGATATCAGCGGGGTTCGTTGGCGTCACTGGAACCCAGGCTCTCGCCCTTGATCGTGAGGGGATATCACACGCCTCCACTACCTTGAGGCGCGCGCCCGGATACACCTCCCCTATCAGCGAAATGGCGGTTTGTAAAGCTTCGCCGACCTGGCGTCGTCACACGCAATTAGTTTTATATTGCCCTGGAACCACCCCGCATCGGTATAAGAAGGCGGCGGACCAGGTTTATTTTTTTTGACCCTAGCGGCCTCAGTAGCGAGCGCTGCCTCAATCGACTTCCACTGCTGTTTCGGGATCTTGCCATCTTCGCTGCTCCCGTCCATAACACCAATGATCTGCCGATCCTTGGCTATTTCGGCGAAAGACCGAGTGTAGCCTCCCTGTATCTTGTTCCTTTTCGGCGCCGTAGGGTTGGATTCATACATAGACCGCTGGCGCTTCGAGGCTTCATCGCTCTCGACCCAGTCCGGCCTGAACTCCGGCAACATCTGCTTCGCCCAAGCAAGATCGCGCTGAGCCTTCGCCTAGTCCTCCGCGGAAAATTCCCTCTCACTTATCGGCGAGGAGGCATTCCTACGCAGAATCCGGGCAGCCCAGCGCTTGTCCTGATGACTGGGCTTTTTGGCTCCCTTGACCCTAGAGCCGCCACTCACACCCCTGGAGCCCCCAAACCGCCAGACGCTTGACGCCGACTGGCAGCCGTGCTGGTGGCTACGAGATGGGCGGCAGCCGCCCCAAGGGCCTCCCGGTCGGTGGCCCCTACCCGAGAGGTGCCGGCCTTTGGAATACCCTGGCTGGATTTTCCCTCAGCCCTTTCCTGCCTAGATTGGCCCTTGGCCCTATAGCCGACCCCCCCCCCCCCCCCCCCTCTCCCTGAGGCCCCCAGCAGTTGACCCACCAGACGCTTGTCGCTGGGTGGAGGGTTTGCTGGTGGGACCCAAGGGAGGGGCGGTACTGGCACTGATGGCCTCCCGGTCAGTACCCCCTCCATGAGAGGTACTAGCCATCGGACTGCTCGTACCGGCTAAACTCTCGGCCCTTTTCTGCCTATCTGCCGCTGCAGCAGAGAACCTCTGAGGAGTTCTCTCAGCTAATTTGAGGCCCGCCTGAGCCGTAGCCTTTGCGGAGCAAGCTTCTAACGACTTCTTATTTGGAGAGTCGCCCTCCTTAGCAATTCTTAAACATTTTTCCCCCATGCTTAACATCCCACGAGTAGCGGAGAAGGGGAAAGGTCCACCCGGACAGAGATCCGCGATGTCCGGGTAAGGCTTAATAGCATCGAAGGTCGCCCGGTATTCGATGCACTCCGTTAACGACTGGGCTATTTATGGGCCCCCAGCCAGGCTGATCCTCGGCACGGGTCGTATAACACCTTGATCCAGCCCATTAAGGAGAAGGGGGGAGAAAAAGGAAAGGGAAGAAGAAAGGAAGATAGGGTTGAGGGGAGTGGGAAGAAAGGTCGCCGCTCGAATTAGCCGCCGAAGCGTTACCAGGTGCCACCACGAGGAGGCTCAGCCCCTACATGAGGGAGGGAGGGTGTAAAAACACCTACGATTCGACGGTTAGGGGTGACGCCGGTGAGTGCAAGGAGCAAACAACCCCATGAAAGGCACCCAGACGTCCACGTAACTTTTATAAATCTTTTGTGGCTCTGACTCCCCCCCACGGCGCCACCAACTCACACGGCTGCTCCCACTCATACCTACAATCTCCGTAGTAGAGTCGGGAGCAACGCCGAGCATCAGCCCCTGCCCCCGTCTTCTTCCCCCTCTTTTCCGGCAGCAATTGTGTAGGTCAGGGAAACAGACTCTTAGTCCCTACCTGCCTTTGCACCGTTTGCCAACACAGAATATATACGTTTGCGACATCCGCCCAATGCAGCTCCTGCCATGGACGGTGCCACTTTCCTAGATGTTCTGGTCTCCGCGACGGCAGAACTGTTCTGTGTATAATGTCCACAGAAAAGATCGCGAGAGCGGAAATGGAGGCGGCCTCGCGTATATCATACACCACACTGTGCAATATCATATATTTGATCCCGACATCGACCGCAGGGACAGTGTCTTAGAACGCCAAGGATTATCAGTCCGGTCAGGCGATGCAAATCTAGAAATCATCAACATCTTCATCCCTCCTGTCACCTGTTGCCCCAGTGGATACCGCCCTGATATCAGCGGCATACTCACTGAAAACAATCGCATTATCTTAGGCGATTTCAATGCCCATCACGATCTATGGCATTCAAACTTGCGGGTGGACAGTAGGGGTGAGATGTTAGCGGATCAAATAGAAGAAACGACGTTCTGCACTATAAACAGAGACGCCCCTACACGTATGGTAGGAAGTTATCACAGTTCGCCGGATATTTCAATCGTGAGCGCAGAACTCGTAAACTGCGTCAACTGGCAGCCGATGGTAACATTGGCATCTGACCACCTGCCTATACTTATTTCGCTCGAGCGTCCCGCCGACTTCATCGTAGCAGAAAAACGCACCTTCATTAACTTTAAAAAAGGAAAGTGGGACGAATAAAAATCCTTTACAGACAGCCGCTTTGCTGCCCTCCCTATTCCAACTGATGCCCGCCAAGGGGAGCGTGCTTTCCGCAAGGTCATTGAATCCGCCTCGGTTCGTTTCATTCCCGCCGGTAAAATTCCCGAAATTCGGCCCCACATCCCGGCGGAGGCCGCAAGTTTAGCGAGAGAACGTGACCTTATAAGACAGCTCGATCCCGGCGACCCTCAAATAAGGGATATAAACTATCGAATCCGTCTAGGCACAACGAAAAAGTTTCCATTGCCTTTGGCGGCAAAGGGCTGTCGGATGCGAAAAAATGCGCGAGCGCTTTCTGCCGACAATACATAATGATCGACAAAGATAGACGGAGGGCCAACAGACACGCACGTAAACATAAGTTCAGCGCGTCACCAATTACCATCACCGCCAAAGAGGTTGAGGATGCCAATGATCATGCTAAACCATCCAAAGCAGTGGGCCCAGATGGCATAGCCATGCCGATGCTTAAAAACCTAGGAAAACAGGGTTTCAAATATTTAGCACATGTATGCAACCTATCTCTTTCCACCTTTTTCATACCCGAAAAATAGAAAATGACCAAGGTGGTCCCGCTACTAAAGCCTGGGAAACCAGCTAACATATCTATCGCCAGTAGTCAAGACGCTTGAAGCCATTTTGCTCCCCCACTTCAAAGCAAATTCGCAGCTAGCCTGTCATCAGCATGGCTTTAGAAAACTCCATAGCACCACCAACGCGCTGAATGCCATTAGCACCCAGATAAATTGTGGTTTAAATCAGAAGTCCCACCATAGAACAGTACTCGTAGCGCTAGACTTATCAAAAGCTTTTGATACGGTCAACCATGGCACGTTACTGCAAGACTTGGAAGGGTCTCCCCTTCCTCCATGTCTTAAATGGTGGACCGCAAATTATCTGGGTGGTCGGCAGGCATTGGTGCAACTCAGAAACGAAATATCAAAGTCAAGAACAACTAAACAAGTGGTGCCTAAGGGTGGTGTCCTATCCTCACTTTCGTTTAATTGTTACATATCAAAACTATCTTCGCTACCAGAAAGAGTTACTATCGTTTATTACGCCGATGACTGCACAATAATGGCCACAGGCCCGGGCCCAAAGATCGATGGGCTTTGCACCAAAATAAACGGCTACCTCCCTGATCTCTCCAGTTTTTTCGCCTCGCGAAACCTGGCATTATCACCGACTAAATCATGCGCGACTCTATATACAATTTGGACGTCCCAAATGTCGACCATTTTGAACATCCACGTCGATGGCACTACGCTACCGACTGTTCTTCACCCCAAAATCTTGGGTGTGACGTTTGATCAGGATCTACATTTTGTAAAGCTTGTAGCCGCAATTGTTCCGAAAATCCAGATCCGTAATAAAATCCTCAAATCCCTTGCTGGCAGTACTTGGGGAAAAGACAAAGAAACGTTCATTACCACACACAAAGCAATTGGCCAGCCGTTTGCGTGCTACGCGTCCCATATATGGTCGCCAAGCCTAAAAACTACCCACTGGATGAAGCTACAGGCCTGCCAAAATACTGCGCTCAGAACCGCCACGGGCTGTCTTCTTATGTCCCCAGAACACCAATAAATAATGATGCGAGAATACTCCCCATCAAGGAGAGAAATGAGAAGCTAACCAAACAGTTCCTGTTGAATACCCAGAAACCTGGGCATGCCAACAGACATCTGATTGATGAGCCAGCACGGTCTAGGGACTTAGGGAGCCACCTCCGTAAGCATTTTGAGGAAATACGGTACCTGAGAACTCAGCCGTATGAAGCAAAAAAACACAAGCAGGTCCTTGGTGAACTCCACAAACAGACGTCGGACCTTTATGCCGGGAATTGCCCTGTGAATCCAGTAATCGGGGAACAGTACCCAAAACTTTCGGAAGAGGAACGCATACTCCCCAGGGAAACGCGAGTCACTCTGGCTCAACTTCGTTCTGGATACTGTAACAGGTTAAACTCTTACATATCCAGAATCAACCTCGACATACAAAATGTATGCCCCGCTTGCAATCTGCCCCACATGACACCAACCATCTCTTTAATTGTAATGTGGAACCAACGCGTCTAACACGCCTTTCATTTTGGTCCACCCCTCTCGAAACAGCAAGTTTCCTTGGACTTCAGTTAGAGGATATTGATGACAATTTGTGATCGGTCGCAGCTATTAGGTGGGGCGAAATATTACTACAACAACAACAACAACTGGATCAGCTGAGGCGGCGCACGTGGGCTGACAATCGTCCCAGCCCGGAAGGCACTCCTTGGATGGAGGTGGAATCTAGGTGATTCCACTCTCCTTGAGGCGCGACTATGGTGCGCTTGCTGCTTGTGTCGATTCTTTTTACCTTTTCCATTGTAGCTATTTTTGGGCGGTTGGAAAGTTTGCATTCCCGATCCGCTTGCGATCACCTCATGTCGAAAGAGAGGACGAAAACGGCGTGGTTGGAAATTTTTCATTTCCAATCCGCTCGTAGAAAGTGGGTGGAATGCAGATGATCCCACTCCACCTGAGGCCTCCGGACGGAAAGCAGACGTTTCTAAAATAATGTCTAATTTATAAATTTCCAATCATTTATGGCATTTATTTTGATTACTAACTAGTTTCTCAAAATAAATGTCTATGTCATGCTTTTCATATGTGAAGCATGTAGCCTAACGGATGATTGATGTGTCAACACCCTTATGCTACCTTACTAGTGCATCGATTGTTTGCAATATCGATATATTGCATGTTTCACAAACTTTCGTAAGTCATTAATGAAAAAAGGAAATGAAACAAACGTGCGGAAAAATGCGGGCGACAAATGTAAATCGCGAATCTTTAGTGTCTATTTCGTGTTTGTGAAGTATTTTGGTGAAACAATAAAATATACATATGTATGTATATATATATATATATGTTGAAAATCCTATGAAAGGTTACACAAAAATCCTCCACCAAAGCAGAGTAACTAACATAGTGTTTTGTTGTTGCTAGGCATTTTTGTTGTTGTTTTTCAGGCATTTACTCGATGTAAACTGTGAGGTAGTCGCTACCTTTGTTTTATGAGGAACATTTTTGAATTGCTTTCCATTTATCCATGCGGTGTTGTCACTTTATGCAAACGTGTTTTTTGGAAAGAGAATTAAATAATGTATTGAATACAGTCGGAAAAATAAACACAAATAACCCATGAAAATGTAAAGAAGACATTTATAAACATCTCGCCCAAAAAAAAAAAATAGCGACTACCTCATAGTTTACATCGAGTAAATGCCTAAAAAATAACGAGTGACGGCTCTTATTATATTTATCCTCTTTGCTACGATTCGCAATAAATCATGCGAACGTATGGTGTTACAACATTGTAGGGTGTGCAGTGATTGTTTTATTGTGGAAAAGAAATTTTAAGTCTTTTTTTGTTGGTTTTTGCTTCGAAAAGCAAAAACCTAATTACAATATTTTGCATTAGGGTGAACCGAGCAATCCGAAATTTCTCCTCTGTTTTTTTTGTTTTGTTAGAAAATTGTTTGTTCTTTGCTTTTGTTTAGTATTTAAACTTTTTGTAATGTAATGTTTAGTTTATTAAGTCTATGGTCGAAAAGAATCTTACAGACTAGATGCAAATGAATAGAAAGAATATAAAAACTATATAGTCAAACTTATATATGTAATTAATGTGTAAATAATAAAAAAAGAAAAAAGATAACATTGAGTTAAATAAATATATAAAAATAAATTACAGACACAATTTCAGAGAAGTCTTGAACGTACTTCTCGACAAAAATAAATCAAGAAGCCAACTCCCTGAGAGTCTATTAAATTCGGTAAGTACTTCGAAAAGTAAAAAGGAATTGTGTTATGTGCCGTGGATTATATTAGGGTGTCCTTAATTGAAAATTTTTATTTCCGTGATTTTTTGTTTTTTATTTATTTTATTTTTGTTCGCATTTTTATTTTGATAAAAACGGGTGTATGCAATGGAATTGGTAGCAGTTTTGTTTAATTTAAGTGACGCTGCATTTGCCATTGTACCATCCTTTTTTTCTTTTCTTCCCAACAAAAATAAAAATTATGTTTATGTGAGCACCCTTATATATAATGCATTAGGCAAAAAGAACAAAGGATATTTTGTAACTCCAATTGCGTTACTGCTGAAAATTAGGGTTTGTCGTGTTTTCGGTTTCCGCGGTATATGGCGGTAGTAATATTAGTTTGACAAGTGGTCTTGTTACTTGCCCCTTTCAGTCTTTATATCCACAATGCGCACCAGGGTGTAACCTTATTACACGCCCCAATCTCCATTCGTTGGGAGGAAGATTGTCTTCCCGTATAACCACCATATCCCCGACTTGCAAATTTGATTTAGGGTGCTTCCATTTTATCCGTTTCTGTAGTTCCGAAAGATATTCTGATTTCCATCTTCTGCAGAAGTTTTGATGTAATGCCTTGAGTTTCTGCCAGCGATTGACTATTGAAGCAGCATTTTCATCAACGCTGATTTTCGCTGGTGCTAATAGATATCCTCCAATCAGAAAGTGTTCTGGAGTTAGAGGTTCATGGTCAGATGGTTCATTTGAAGCGGGGCTAAGAGGGCGGGAATTGAGACACGACTCAATTCGACATAACAATGTGTTAAATTCCTCAAAGGTGAATTAGTTGTTTAAAGCCACTTTTTTGAAGTGGCTCTTGAAGCTTTTTACACCCGCTTCCCATAGTCCCCCCATGTGTGGAGCTCCTGCTGGAATGAAATGCCAATTTAATGCCTGATGGGAATATTTTGTTAGGGTTTTGTTTCTTGCATCGGCAAGAAATTCCTTTAATTCCGTTTTTAAATCACGTGATGCACCGACAAAGTTTGTTCCGTTGTCTGAGTAAATGTTTCTTGGACATCCTCGTCTAGCTACGAATCTTGAAAGCGCGGCTAGAAATGAGGAGGTGCTCAACTCACTAGTGGCTTCTAAATAAATGGCCTTAGTAGAAAAGCAAACGAATAGACAAACGTAACCCTTTGAGGTACGACACCCGCGCCCCCTGTAACTCACAATGTCGAAAGGCCCTGCGATATCTAACCCTGTATTGGTAAATGGACGCGAAATTGTGGTGCGTTCTTGAGGTAGAATTCCCATGAGCTGACTTTGAGATCGTTTCTTGAAGATCGTGCAGATCTTACTATTATGAATTACTTTTAACTTTTGGTATCCAGTATTGAGTTTTAATGATGTGCATCATTAATTGGTTTTCACCATGGAGAGACATTTCATGGACAAACGCGTAAACCTACAATTGTACGGAAGTATTATGGAGTGGCGTTCAGATTCTGTAGTATTTTTGGATACACCAAGTCGTCCACCCGTTTTCACTACTTCGTCTTCATGAAGATATGGAGTGAGCGAAAGTATTTCGCTTTTAGATCCAATTGGTGTTTTGGATTGCAAGCTTGAAATTTCTGATCCGTAGTATTGCTTCTGAGAAAGTTTTATTATATGGGTTGTTGTAGCTTTAATTTCATCTAAGGAAATTAAATAAGATTCAGGTTGACTACAATCTTTCATTTTAGAATGCGTTCTATGAAAAAACCTGAGTATATATGAGATAACTCTTAAAGCCCTAGGAAGAATTGAAAACCTATCGAGAATATCATTAATATTGCTTGAAATTGCGGTTGCGTGTACTTGCACGCGTTTTTCTTCAATATTCGTGCTAAAATCCAAATCTTGTGTTGGCCAATTTTCCTTCTCTTCTTGGAGCCAAGAAGGGCCCTGCCACCACAGAGAATTGTTGACTAAATCCTCGGCTAGTATTCCTCTACTGGCTAAATCTGCTGGATTTGTACCTGAATCCACGTGATACTATGATGAACTTCCAACTTTGTGGATGATTTTTGTAATTCAATGCGCAACGAAAGTTGACCACGAGCACGGAGGTTTACGTATCCAAGCTAGCACGGTTGTCGAATCTGTCCAAAGGTGAATTTTTTGTTGACCTAAATCAAGGTTAGCGCAGATAGATTCGGTTATCTCCGCTAATAATACTGCTCCGCAAAGTTCTAGTGGAGGAAGTGAGATGGTTTTGACTGGAGCCACTCTTGTTTTTGCCAAAAGCAGATTCACAAGTATGCCGTCGTTGGTTTCCACTCTCAAATACACGGCTGCACCATACGCTTTCTCGGAGGCGTCGCAGAATCCGTGGATTTCGACCTTTTCTGTTGGAGAAAAGGCTACCCATCGCGGTATTCGTATTTTGTCGATCTCCTTGTACGTATTGGTAAAATTTTTCCACCTCTCTAATGTTGAAGACGAAACGGTTTCATCCCAATACCGAGCGCTTCTACACTACTTGCATCTTCAAATTCTAAGAAACGTTCGCTCAGTAGATGAGTTTTGGGAATACCCTGTAATATTTCACTGGAATTTGAAGTCCATTTTCGTAATGGAAAACCAGCTGAACTTAAAACCTCTGAAATTTCATCTCTTGCTCTGATCGCAGATGCAATAGTATGCTCTCCCAAAAGAACGTCGTCGACATACATATTTTTTCGTACAATATTTGAGCCCATTTGATGAGATTTTTCGGAATCATCAGCCAGTTTAAGTAAAGTCCTTATTGCTAGATATGGAGCACAATTGATACCAAATGTCACAGTTTTGAGCTCATACAGACTGATTTGATCATCTGCACTTGAGCGGAAAACTATTCTTTGGTATCTTGTATGATTATCATCTACTAGGATTTGCCTATACATCTTCTCAATATCGCTATTGAAGACGCATCTGAAAAGTCGCCAGCGAAGAATTAATGTCGGTAGATCAGCCTGAAGCACGGGACCAGGAAGAAGAACATCGTTCAGGCTGACACCATTCGAAGAGCGTGAAGAAGCATTGAAAACAACTCTAACTTTGGTAGAGATGCTTTCTTTTATTACTGCATGATGTGGCAAAAAGTAATTATCGACTGCATTGGCCGATTGAATCGAATATAATTTTGACATATGCCCCATAGTCTCGCATTCTAGTATGACTCTATTGTATTCTTTCTGTAAATCGAGATGTTTTCTAAGTCGGGTTTAATTTTTATAGAATTGAGAGCACGCTATTCTTGATGATGGACCCAGATTTATCTCTCCTGGGAATTCTGACCTGAAGCTTTAGCTTTCGGCGTGCCTTCGAACTCCCAAAATGACCTTAGCTGCTTGTCTAAATTATGATTGGTTGGACTGGCTGCATCAGCACGACCAGTCAGTATCCAACCATAGACAGTTTTTTAAGCTAAAAGAGTGCTAAGAATATTTTTTTTGATACCGTATTATATGATTTGCGGATAAATATCCCCGCCCAGAACAAGATCAACTGGCTCATTCACGAAGAAACGTTTATCCGCAAGCACGAGATCAGGGAATGCTTGTTGTGTTAATGCACTAACATCGCATGTTGGCAAATTACCTGTCAAATGTGGTAGAACTAGAACTAAAGCGTCAATAGAAATTAGTGGATCAACTAGGTACCGCAACTGAATGGCGCACGCCTCTTTTACCTGTGCAGAAACTGAATTATTGATGCCCAAAACTTGAGCATGCATCTTTCGACTTGGCAGGTTGATTCTTCGTCTGAGTCTTTCAGTGATAAAAGAGCATTCAGATCCCGAATCTATGAGAGCTTTGGCCGAAAAATCTGTTCCATTATAATGAATGGTGACGCAAGCTGTACCTAGTAAAACACCTTTACTGGTATTAATAAAACTAGATTTTACTGTAGTTTTATCTTTCTGCTTTTTTTGTTTTGCAGATTCACTTTGAGATTGAGCTTGCTTTGAAGTGCACGGTTGCTCATCCGATAAATCTGCTGAATTATTTGCCTGTGTAGGTTTTGCCTTACTTTTCTGTAAATGCAGAAGGGTATTATGTCTTAAATGACAGTTGCTGCAATTGTATGCATTTGTACATTTTGACACTGAATGCCCCGATGACAGACAGTTTAGGCAGAAGTGATTTCTTTTTATGAAAGCAGGTCTTTCAGTGGTGTTCAAATTTTTGAACTTTGAACACGCATACATTTTGTGATCATTGCTTTGACACATTTTACAAGTGCCTTTAGCTACACTTGCTTGGAAAGCGCCAAGTTCCTTTGGGGGATGTTCAGAGGCCTGCTTTGAGTTTTGTACCTTTTGAGGTTTTGTACTCTTTGTACCTCTTAAACCTGAGACTGTTTCTAACGTTTGAAAACGATTTGTCAGAAATCGGTCTATATCCGCCCACTTGGAAGTTTCTGTCTTGTTTTCTACGGACTATTCCCATAGCGAAAGGGTCACATCAGGAAGCTTAGTTGAACATAAATATGTAATAAGTGGATCCCAATTAGATATGTCAATATGATGACTTACTAACGATATGCAATTATTTATGTCCCTTTGTAATCTTTTGATTGAATTACCGCATTCAGTTTCAACTGATTGAAGGTTGAACAGAATCTTTAATTGGGTGTTGACTAATATTCTCTTATTTTCATACCTGTCGCACAAATTTTTCCAAGCTATATGAAAACCATCATTCGTCAATTCGTATTTCTTAACGATTTCTCTGGCTTCACCTTGGGTGTTTTGTATGAGATAATATAATTTTTGTACTGGCGACATGCTTTTATTTAAAATATAAATGGCCGTGGACATGTCACGAAAAGTTGGCCATGACAAATAATCACCTTTGAATATATCAGTACCACAAGGTGCTAAATGCAAATTGCGTGGCGTGAAGGCAGCATAGTTTTCTTTCTCTGCCTTCTCAAGTTTTTCTGCCAAGTCATTTATTTTTGTCATACACCGCACAAAAGCAGTATAGCACGACTTATTTTTTTTTTTCTAATTGCCGTGACATTGTTCTCGGATATATTTTCTGATTGTAATAACGCATCAACAGCTTCTTTAGCTTTTTCCCACATCAATTTCAACTCCTGCTGCTGAATTTTTGGTGTGTTCGCTAGTGGCTATGCTTAAAAATTCGATGTCGAACTTAATAATTGTGTAGACTAAGCGGTTATATGCTTCCATATTGCAAAAAGTTTAAAAACAGAAACAATGGATTTTTCAAAATTTTCTAGTACACAGAGGCAGAATCTTTATTTACTTACTTACTTAATTGGCGCTTAACCGTCTAAACGATTATGGCCGTCCAACAAGGGGCGCCAGTCGCTCCTTCGCTCCGCCAACCGGCGCCAATTGGTCACACCAAAGGAGTTTAAATCGTTTTCCACCTGGTCCTTCCAACGAAGTGGGGGCCGCCCTCTACCTCTGCTGCCATAGGCGGGTTCCGATAGAAACACTTTCTTGGCCGGAGCATCATCTTTCATTCGCATAACATGGCCTAGCCAGCGAAGCCGCTGCGCTTTAATTCGCTGGAATATGTTGATGTCTGCGTATAGCTCGTACAGCTCATCATTAAATCTTCTTAGGTACTTGCCACCGCCAACGCGTAGAGGTCCATAAATCTTTCGAAGAACTTTTCTCTCGAACACTCCCAAAGCCGCTTCATCTGCTGTTGTCATGGTCCATGCTTCTGCCCCATATAGCAGGACGGGTACGATAAGTGACTTGTAGAGTATGATTTTCGTTCGCCGAGAGAGGACTTTAATTTTTAATTGCCTACCTAGTCAAAAGTAGCATTTATTGGGAAGATTGATTCTTCGCTGGATTTCAGTGCTGATGTTGTTGCTAGTGTTGATGCTGGTTCCCAAATAAACGAAGTCTTTTACTATCTCGAAATTATGGCTGCCAACAGTAGCGTGGTTGCCAAGGCGCGTATGCGCTGACTCTTTGCTCCATGACAGCAGGTACTTCGTTTTGTCCTCATTCACCATCAAGCCCATCTTTACCGCTTCTTTTTCCAGTTTGGAGTAAGCAGAACTAACAGCGCGGGTGTTTACGCCGATGATATCAATGTCATCAGCATATGACAGTAATTGCACGCTTTTATAGTATATTGTTCCAGTGCGGTTAAGTTCTGCAGCTAGTATAATTTTCTCCAGCATCAAATTTAAGAAATCGCACGTTAGGGGGTCACCCTGTCTGAAACATCGTTTAGTTTCGAACGGCTCGGAGAGGTCCTTCCCAATTCTGACTGAACTGATGGTGTTGCTCAGCGTCATTTTGCACAGCCGTATAAGTTTTGCGGGGAAACCAAATTCAGACATAGCGGCATATAGGCACCTCCTTTTCGTGCTGTCGAAGGCGGCTTTAAAGTCGACGTAGAGGTGATGTGTGTCGATTCTCTTTTCACGGGTTTTTTCCAAGATTTGGCGCATTGCGAAAATCTGGTCGATGGTATATTTAACAGGTCTGAAGCCGCACTGATAAGGTCCAATCAGCCGGTTCACGGTGGGCTTCAATCTTTCGCACAATACACTTGAAAGGACCTTATATGCGATATTAAGAAGGCTGGTTCCACGATTGTTGGTGCATTTTGCAGTATCCCCCTTCTTGTGGACTGGGCAAAGAACACTTAGATTCCAACCGTCGGGCATGCACTCGTCCGCCCATATTTTACTAAGAAGCTGCTGCATGCGCCTTACCAACTTCTCGCCGCCGTACTTGAATAGCTCCGCAGGCAATCCATCAGCGCACACGGCCCTGTTGTTTTTCAATCTGGGTATTGCTATTCTAACTTCGTCATAATCGGGCGGGGGGAAATATATTCCATCATCATCGATTGCGGGATCGGGTTCTTCATCTCTGCGCGGTGAATTGCTGCCTCCACTTATGAGAGCAGAGAAGTATTCCCTCCATAATCTAAGCACTCTCTGGACATCAGTTACAAGGTCGCCGTTTTCATTCCTACAGGGGTTTGCCCAGGTCTTAAAACCTTCCGTCTGTCGCCATATTTTTTGGTAGAATTTTCGGGCGTTATTCCTGGTGGCTAGCAGCTCAAACTCCTCGCACTCACGCCTTTCTGCTTCTGCTTTTTTCTTGCTGAAAAGGCGTCTCGCTTCCCTTTTCAACACACGATAGCGTTCACACACTCCTCTTGTCGCGCTCGCTTTTAACGTAGCCCTGTAGGCAGCGTCTTTTCTTTCGGTTGCAACGCGGCATTCTTCATCGTACCAGTTGTTTTTTCGTGGCCGCCGGTAACCAATTTTTTCCTCGGCAGCAGTACGAAGTGCTTTGGAGATATGCTCCAACTGCTCCTGTATTCCTTCAGGATGAGTTGTGCTCTCAGAGAGCAGGTGTGAGAGTCCAGTTGCGAAATCATTGGCAGTCTGTTGTGATTGAAGCTTTTCGACGTCTAGCTTTCCTTGTGTTTTTTGTTCCTTGGTTTTAGCCGCGTTGAGGCGGGTGCGTATTTTGGCTGCAACGAGATAATGGTCCGAGTCGATGTTAGGTCCTCGGATCGTGCGCACATCTAAAACACTGGAGGCATGCCGTCCGTCTATCACAACGTGATCGATCTGATTGCGAGTATTTCGATCAGGAGACATCCATGTAGCTTGATGTATCTTTTTATGCATGAACCTCTTGCTGTTTATGACCATGTTTCCAGCACCGACAAAGTCAATCAGCCTCAGTCCGTTAGGAGAAGTTTCATTGTGTAGGCTGAATTTTCCGACTGTAGGGCCAAAAACACCTTCTTTGCCCAACCTGGCGTTAAAGTCACCAAGCACGACTTTTATATCATGACAGGGGCAGCAGTAGTGAGCTGCTTGAACCGCATGCAAAAGAATCGCTCTGGCCATTCCCAGGTGAACGGCGGTCAGAAGCTTTCCCCACTTTCGTGGACTGCTACACACAGCTCCACCCTCCGCCAATTTGCTAATACAAAAATTAAACAACGCTTTCCTCCAACAAAGTGAACCCAACAAATTAAATAATATTCTAATAAATTTAGTGTACCGATTACAAACGTAAACATTTATTTTGAAGGAAATAAAATCAAATTTAATAATTTTAAAAGTGATAAAACCATTGGACTGTATGAAATATATATATATATATATACGTATAAATATACGTGTTAGAACCAATAGTAATTGCTCGCCAACCAACTATATTTATGTACGTGTGCGTGTATATATGTATGTACAGTAGCCGTGTTTTTTAACACGCGTATATCCGTTTACGCTTAAACTTTATATTGACTGCTAAGAGACAAACTATAAATACACCTCTGAAATTGCTGCGCATAAATTTTGTCCTACTAAATTTCAAAACGCATTATACTCAGATGTAACTGAAATATGTGTCTTTGTTTCACCCTGTACACTAATTCTATGTATTATATGTGTGTCCACAATTCATCGCAACTGATTCAGCTATATGTTATACCCTATGGCCATCAGAGCGTTGCGTCTCCGCTTTTCGGTACACCCTGTTGCTGTAGCTAGTTGTTTTACCACAGCCGCTAGATGGGTCTCCTAAGCATTATCTAAGCGAAGATAGGCGTTTTTTAACACGCGCAAACGAAACGTATACGCGCGTGTTAAAAACACGGCTAGTATTGATTTAAAGCAAACGCAAGTGAAAAAATGAGCAAGAGTTGGAGGAAAAATGTTCCGTCCACTAAATAAATGCTCAAATTAAATTGTTGTGTTTTAAAAGTGAATTGAATGTAAATGCTGAATGACTTTTGTGAAACTAATTTTTCTTAAATTCAACTGTGATGAACCAAACCCAAAAGTGAGGTTAATTACACAGTGCAGTGTTGTTGTTGTGGGCTGTTAATAACAGAGCAGTGCAAGTCATATAAATGTATATTGAATAAATTTACTTTTGAAATTACTTGCACTTTTCTATTAAATTATTCCCAAACACTGTTTGTACAAATATTTATGTGCAATAATGCAACGAAGATCCTTAAGCCGTGTCAAATATTATTTACCGTCGGCGGCAAGCAATATTTGATGGTCGAATGGGCTATTTGCACAAATAAAAAAACTGGGATCTTATTATTTTTTTCACAAAAGCACTCGCGCACTTTTAACTTTCACTAATTTCTTATTTATTTATCAACTAGTGTGCTCACTGAAATAACCACGTACCTTTATATTTGTAGATGTGTTCTTGATGCCGTGGATTCAATAATATTGTAACGATTTTGCTGCAAATCCTCTTATTTGCGCTTTTGCGAGGTTCGTATCGCTAAACTGTTGAATAAATAACTCCAATATTGAATAATGGAAAAATGGCCTTTATTCAAATACTTCACAATAACACTCAAACTGTGCAACGAATAGCTTGCTTAATAACCACACTGATTGATAGCTCAATGAAACTCTACTATTCAAAATAATACTGATATTGCTCGCTAGATATCGTCTTCATCGAAACTGCTTGACAACTCAAATCAAACTGAATTCCAGCGCCTCTACATCTGTCGCCTTTTATACTCTTTGGTTTCCTCGTTCGCATCTTCTAGACGCTTCCAGAATCTACTAGTCCAGTAGCTCTCAAACTTCTCAGCTGTAACTAAAATTGCACGATTTTATAGCTTCTCTCATACCCCATGCTTGTATGTGTGAGCGTCACTTCCACAATTATAATTGCCTACATTTAGGAGCATCTCAAATAAGATGTCTGCATATGGTTGTGCCTTGCTTCTCAGCTGCGTGTACCTACATATGTGTAGACATAATGATTGATTCGTTTATGTAGATACATAATGATTGAATTATTGATGTGAATGTTTGTAGTTTACAGTCTCTCGCGCCAACATAGGCGTAAATGCATCTGTGTGTGACATCTCTCGGCTGCCTTATATATGTGTATACATGATTTGATTATTGACTTAAATACTGCTTAGCATGGCCTTAGCATCGCCTTAGTGATGGTATAGCTTAGTGATGCTAATATCCGTGACACTGCCCTCCACCTAAGTCTGATCGTCCCGATCAGACAAATCTCCCGATCTAAATGCCGCTAGCATCTCCAAATGTACCACTCTTCTAATCCGTGGTTTCCCAGTGGTTTGTATGCGGTAGATGGTATCACTGATCTTCTTCACAACTTTGTACGGGCCTTCCCAACTGCACCGAAATTTGGCTGGAACACCTTTCCGCCGGTGAAGGTTGTTTAACAGTACCAAATCTCCCGCCAAGATACCTTCCGAATTAAAGTTCTTGTCATGCCAGTGTATCATCTTACTACTCATTACCCTGGGCCGTTCCTTCACACTCTGTTGTTTGGTCAATTAACCACTTCGTAGAGCTTGCGCTGGACGGATTTGCTTTGCATAATCGGTATCGTTCCCACATTTCACAACAGTAGTGCGCTCCGGCTTGAAACTACCCTCGCATTCTTTCTCGCAAATTCGTTGCTTCGTTTTCCTGCGTCTTTTAGGTTTTGTCAATGCCAGTGTTTCTCTTGCAGGTACTTTTGGTTTTGCTTTATTTGGCCCATTCGACCTATTAACCTTTGCCTTTGACTTCCGTGGTTTTTGTCGAGTCTTCTCCACCAGTACCCGTTTACTGCTGAACCCTTTTTCCAAACTAAAGTTAAGGGGTATGTCCTGGTTCTTATAGCGCATAATTTTTCTCCGCATATCGATCCTGATGTCATGGTCAACCAAGAAGTCCACTCCCAATATGACTTCATCAACGATCTCTGCCACAACGAATTTGTGTAGAACCATGACTTTTCCAATTAATACCTCACATACCACTTCGCCTTGGACTTGATTATACTCGCCTGTGACCGTACGCAACCTTGCTCCAGGTAATGACTTTACTCTCCTGTTGACCAAGTCAGATCGAATCAAGGAATGGGATGCCCCCGTATCTACAGTCAGTACACGTTCTTTATCATCCACATTCCCTCTGATGGTAAGACTGCTTGATTTCCTTCCAATCTGCGACACAGATATTACAGGACATTCAATAGCCAGGGCAAGTTTTCGTTCTTTACATCCGACACGCTCTTGCTCATTTCCGCCAGCTTTGCGTTTACGGCCACCCACCTTGTTGGAACTATTAGGACCAAGATCGCAATGACGTGCAATGCGACCGGACTTCCCGCATTTGAAGCATTTGATAACTTTTTCAATCCGCTTTTGCGATCCTTTCAGCGCCTTCAATATTGCGTCTACCCACTCTGACCTTTCTACCTCCACACGGCAAGCTTTGTATGCTGGTTTACTCAAAAGCGACGCTGTTTCTTGAGTCAGTGCATGGGATACCGTTTCTGCGAGTGTGGATTTTGGGTTTGCATATGTCGCTCGCTTCGTTTCTACGTCCCGTATGCCATTTATAAAACTCTGGGTTTTTACCCTCTCGGTGTACTCCACGGGTGCGTCCGCATTTGTGCCAACCTTTCAACATCTTTATTTTATTTATTTATCATTAATCAAACACACAACCTTAGGTTAATTTACAGTGTTTGAGCTTAATTCTAACTTAAAAATAACATTAAAAAATAAACTTGACAAGTGAAGATGCTTAACAGGTTTGTTTAACAGAGAATAACAAGTCTGAGTATGTAATAAAATGCAAAGATGATGAAAATAGTGTATGAGCTCATTCTTGAAGCGCAGCGCATTTTGTATGACTTTAAGTTTTTGGGGCAGAGCCTTCCAAAGGCGAACAGCGTAGACAAAAAATTGACGTTCAGCAACTAGGCAGTTGTACTTCATAGTAGTTAAGTTGAACGATCAAGGTGATCTGTTAAATTTAAGGCGGTCCATGAGATATTCAGGTTCTCGAGATGCGATGATCTTATGAAGCAGTGTTAGGCACTTTAATCGTAACAGGTTATCGAATTTAATAGAAAAAATCCGCTTGGCGAAAATGGAGATGTGATCGTAACGACCAACACTATACACATATCTGGCTATATTATTATAGAGGACATTTAGTTTACTACAACACAAGCTATCGCAATTGGTATAAAGTTCACATACATACAATAAGGTGGGTAACAGATATGTTTTAGCTAACAGCAGTCGAATTTTCACTGGGGTAAAGTGTTGGGTAGTCCAAAGTGAGCGAAGCATGCCATAAACCTTGCCTATTGCTCTATAAATGTGGTTATTCCATGTAAAATTCCTATTAAAAATCATTCCAAGATTTTTTGCGGTGTTTACATAGCCTACGACTGTGTTATTTAATTTTACTTTATTGAAACTATCAAGCGATATGATTTTCTTATAGATTACTATGCACTGTGATTTATTTGGGTTTAAAAGTAGGCCATTATCACTTGCCCACTTGTTTACATGTTCTAAGTCAGTGTTAAGATAACTAATAGAACTATTAACAGATAAAAGAGGACAACTGACATATAATTGCACATCGTCTGCGTAAACATGAATATCACAATACCACAACACACTTTGAAGGTCATTAACATACAACACAAATAATAACGGGCCAAGAATCGAGCCTTGAGGAACACCCTTGGAGAGCGGTAGATAATTTGATATGTAGCTCCCATTGCACACAGCTTGCGATCGCTCACTGAGGTAGGAGTTTATTAAATGTAAAGTAGGAGGTGAAAAATTGAACAAGTTTTTTAACTTTAGAGTAAGAAGATTTTGGTTTACAGTGTCGAATGCTTTGGAGTGGTCCAGGAGCGTTAGAAAAGTAACAAGGTTGTTGTTAATGTTTAGCCTGATGTCATCAGAGACTTTAATTAAAGCAGTGGTACAGCCTCTACGGCTTCTAAAGCCAGACTGGTTACGATTTAAAAGTGAGTTTCGGGTCAGAAATGAGTTTATCTGGTTATGCATTATACGTTCAAGGACTTTGGACAGGAATGGCAATATAGCGATGGGTCTGTACTCTCCGTTGGGTTTCTTCATCGGAATGATCTTCGCAACTTTCCAACAATCAGGGAACACGGACGTGGTCAATATAGCGTTAAAAACATAGGTAACAAACGGTAAAAAAAATTTTAGGGAGTAGACATTTAAAAAATTTTGGATGAATTCCGTCTAGACCAGTAGCATTGGACTTTACACCAAGGACAGACTCAACGACTGCACAGTCATCAACGTTCGAAAAAGAGAATTCGGGTATCGCACCACACAGATAATCGCCATACCTTTCATGGCATAAGTTATTGTCACAGCTAGATGATTGAACAAATTGCTCATTTAATTTATTTACGTCTACATTTTCAAAGATATCGGTACATTTGCTACCGATGCCAATATCCCGAATGTATTTCCAAGTCTTATTCGACCCCATTGCTGTACTAAACTGATACTCATAGTATTTCAGCTTTTGCAGCTTTATAGCCTTGGTAACTTCTTTTCTGCGACCCTTGAAAACATTGTATGTTACAGTACATTTAAATCGTTTCCATTTCCGATAAGCTATGTTGCGCTGTTGGATAAGCCTCTTTATGTAGTTGTTGAACCAAGGCCGTTTACGATTTTTTGAGTGTTTCACTACAATAGGCACATGTTGGTCAAAAAGTGAAGCGATATTATTTTGAAGAAAACGGATCTGCTCGTGGGTAGTATTTAAAATATAAACAGTTTCCCAAGGAATACTATCAACAGCTTCTTCGAGTTGCACATGATTAATATGCATGAAATCCGGGTATGAATAGGCAACTGCTTCACATGTGCGGTCGAAGTCAAATGATATAAAAATTAGGTCATGATTGGAGAAGTTTGGGACTGAAAGCTGGTCGTAGAGTTGAATATTCGATAGTTCATTAACAAAAAATATATCTAAAAGAGTACTGCTAGTTTGAGTGAAATGTTTTGGCGTTATGGTATTTACTGGGGAAAGTTCAAGGGTTTGCATAGCTAAAGAAAATTTGTTTTCACGAAGCAGGTCACTATTGAAATCTCCAACAACTACAATATTATTATAATTTAAGGTACAGTCGTGAATTTCTTCTAAAAAGCTATCAAAAGCAACGTATTTGTTTGGCCTGTACACACAACCTATTAGTATTTTGTCATGACGGGAATTTATTTCAACAAAAATGTACTCTATAGAAGTAAAGGGTTCAGATGTACAAACAGTTTTACAACATAATCCATGTTTAACAAATACAGCAACCCCACCACCATGCCCGATTCTATCTGCATGAAACAGTTTATATCCGTCAACGCAGAACACTGCATCTGTGCCACTGAGAGAACCAAGTCTCGGAAACGCACACAACATCTATTTCTGATGACTCAAAAATATGCCGAAACTCGTCTATTTTAAGTGATAGGCTTTGTGCATTAATATGACATATTTTTAATCCGTTTCTTTGCTTGCCTAGTACACGTATCATATTGTATGTGCTGTCATAGCCCTTAGAACGCATACAGCTGTTACATCTCAGAACAACATTGGCACTGCGCTTTGACAGCGAACAAGCTTACATACCTTATGAAACTCAAGCAAACGAAGGCATAAGGGAAAGAAAAAAAAACAAATAAAAAAGATTAAGAGGCGAATTGAGAATAGAGACAGATTGATAGCGTGAATATGTAAAAAGTAAATGCAGAGAATACAAAGCCATTACTCTAAATTTTAAAGCTAATATTAAAATTATGATAAATAATAAAAATGACAATAACAATAATATAAGCTGAAGAATGTGGGAGATATTACTTATAGCAAGCCAATATTTATTTGCTTGTGCTCAAAAGAGTGTTCACATCTGCTCTTGTGCATACTAGCTGCGGCTCTTCATTTGGCTTACGTCTTATGTATACCTTGCCTCTGATAGAGAACGCTGAGGTTATCAATTTCTTTCTCCGAAGCTCAGATGCAAAAGACATTACTTCGCGTGTCACTTTAGGCAAGCTTTCATGTAAGTGAATATTTCCATAGCCTGGCACGTCAATATCGGCGAGTGTGAGAGGCCTCTTGCGGGATTTATACAGAGCAAAAATTGACTTTAAGAGCTTAGTTCGGTCGTTGGAAGAGAACAACTTGACTATAATTGGCGCGCTTTTATTGTTTTGCTGTTTTCTGCTCCGTATTCTAAATACATCACGCAGCGGGGGTGTTTTGTGTTGCGCTACTCTGCATAGCTTACCAAAGATCTCAGGCAAATTCTCATCATTCGTTTGGGGAATACCACTGATAACGACGTCAGTGGCGACTACGCTATTCTGTAGCTCAAATATTTGACTACGAACTTCAGCAAGTTCACTGCGCATGATATTATTATTGGAGAAAGAGCTCTCTACTGCAGTTAATCTTGCTTCGATTGCAAACTCCTGCAAAGTCTCATTCGCTCTTTGGTGACGGTTTTGCAACTCAATTTGGAATATCTGTTTTCTATGCTCGCTTCCATAACGTCTCTCGACAGCGGCCATCAATGCTTCATAACTGTTCCGTTCGTACTCTGGAATAGTCTGTAAGATTTCGGCAGCTGGTCCTTTCAATGCTACGAAGAGTGCAGCAACTTTATCTTCAGCATTCCAGTTGTTAACTGTTGCGGTCTTCTCAAATTGTAGCTTAAAGACCTGGAAAGGAACAGAACCGTCAAAGGATGGTGTTTTTACCTTTGGATTACTCGTTGAAACTGCTGGGCGATTTAGTTGCAACTGCTCGATACGTCCTCTCAAAGCATCCACCTCGGCCTCGATTTTTTCTTCAAACTGTAAAATTTTGTATCTTGCGCCTCCAACTTCGAGGAAATACGTCCTTCTTGCCCTTCCAGTTGAGCAGAGATTTGCGATGATATCTGTGCTGAAATTTGCGCCGACATTTCGGATATTCGTGCCTCTTGTGCTTCAATCTTCGCTGTTATTTCAGATAACATTTCTGCAATACGTGTCTCCTGTGATTCCATCTTGGATGCCATATATGTCTTCTCTTCTTCTAACTGTGTTTCCATCTTAGATGTTATATCTCTCTTTTGCGATTCCAGTTGAGATGACATGTTGGTGGATATTTGTGATGACATTTCGGACATTTGTGCCGATATTGCAGCCGATATCATGTTCAAGTCTGTGTTCGCCATTGTCTGCGGTGTTTCATTTCTCTCCTCCAATTTTGTTGTCTCATCGCCATCAAGATGAAAGACATACTCTTCCACGTCAATTCCTCCTACTTCCATTGCCTCTCGTAGCCGTGCCTGAAGTTCGAGTTTAACGCCGCTTGTATTCAATCCACGGCTCTCCAACTCCTTCTTTAGTTGCTGGATCTTCAATTCGCTGAACTTTGCCATGTGCTTGTTGTCCTTTGGAATTTATTCAACAATTCCTCTTCTGACACCAATTGTAACGAATTTACTTGCAACTCCTCTTCTAAGTTCGAATCACTAAACTGTTGAATAAATAACTCCAATTTGTAATAATGCAAAATTGCCTTTATTAAAGTACTTCACAATAACACTCAAACTGTGCAACGAATAGCTTGCTTAATAACCAACTGATTGATAGCTCAAATCAAACTGAATTCCAGCGCCTCTACAATTGTCGCCTTTTATACTCCTTTGATTTCAACTTTCGCATCTTCTAGGCGCTTCCAGAATCTACTAGTCCAGTAGCTCTCAAACTTCTCAGCTATAACTACAATTGCACAATTTTATAGTTTTTCTGATTGCATACTTATAGGAGTATCTCAGATATATGCATGTGTTTGTGCATTGACTCTCCGCTGCTCGTATACGTACATGGTACATATATGTAGACGCAGTTATTGTTTCGTTTATGTAGATAGATGATGATTGAATTATTGATGTGCATTCACGTCACTGCTTAGCATCGGCTTAGAGCTGGCAGCACTCCTTAGTTTTGCTAATATTCGTAACAATATGTAAACAAATGGCTGGATAAATTGCTGTGTTGTTTAAGTTGATATTGCTGTTGGTCGCAAATCCAATAATATGTAAACTTTGGTAGCAAACAATGTATCACGGGAGCCCAAATCGATCCTCAAAAAAAAAAAAAACAGATGGCCTGAGATTTTGGAATTTGTGTTTTTTGCTCACAAAATGGTCGCTTTTATAATAATATTTAAACACTTTTGCTGTTGGTTCGCAAAATGGTTGCTTATGATGGTCACTGGATGTAAAGAGATGGATTGAATGACCAATGTCTTTGCCGGACGACAGCTCAGGTATGGTGCCGGTCAAGATATAGTGCAGAAAAGAAGAAGTTTCTGCCAGCGATTGACTATTGAAGCAGCATTTTCATCAACGCTGATTTCCGCTGGTGCTAATAGATATCCTCCAATCAGAAAGTGTTCTGGTGTTAGAGGTTCATGGTCAGATGGTTCATTTGAAGCGGGGCTAAGAGAGCGGGAATTGAGACACGACTCAATTCGACATAACAATGTTTTAAATTCCTCAAAGGTGAATTTGTTGTTTAAAGCCACTTTTTTGAAGTGGCTCTTGAAGCTTTTTACACCCGCTTCCCATAGTCCCCCCATGTGTGGAGCTCCTGCTGGAATGAAATGCCAATTTAATGCCTGATGGGAATATTTTGTAAGGGTTTTGTTGCTTGCATCGGAAAGAAATTCCTTACATTCCGTTTTTAAATCACGTGATGCACCGACAAAGTTTGCTCCGTTTTCTGAGTAAATGTTTCTTGGACATACTCGTCTAGCTACGAATCTTGAAAGTGCGGCTAGACATGAGGAGGTGCTTAACTCACTAGTGGCTTCTAAATATATGGCCTTAGTAGAAAAGCAAACGAATAGACAAACGTAACCCTTTGAGGTACGACACCCGCGCCCCCTGTAACTCACAATGTCGAAAGGCCCTGCGAAATCTACCCCTGTATTGGTAAATGCACGCGAAAATGTGGTGCAATCCTGAGCTAGAATTCCCATGAGCTGACTTTGAGATCGTTTCTTGAAGATCGTTCAGATCTTACTATTATGAATTACTTTTAACTTTTGGTATCCAGTATTGAGTTTTAATGATGAGCAGCATTAATTGGTTTTCACCATGGACAAACTGAACATACAGACGTGTAAACCTACAATTGTACGGAAGTATTATGGGGTGGCGTTCAGATTCTGTAGTATCTTTGGATGCCCCAAGTCGTCCACCCGTTTTCACTACTTCGTCTTCATGAAGATATGGAGTGAGCGAAAGTATTTCGTTTTTAGATCCAATTGGTGTTAGGATTGCAAGCTAGAAATTTCTGATCCGTAATATTGCTTCTGATCAAGTTTAATTATATGGGTTGTTTTAGCTTTAATTTCATCTGAGGAAATTAAATAAGATTCAGGTTGACTACAATCTTTCGTTTTAGAATGCGTTCTATGAAAAAACCTGAGTATATATGAGATAACTCTTAAAACCCTAGGAAGAATTGAAAACCTATCGAGAATATCATTAATATTGTTTGAAATTGCGGTTGCATGTACTTGCACGCGTTTTTCTTCAATATTCGTGTTGAAATCCAAATATTGTGTTGGCCACTTTTCCTTCTCTTCTTGGAGCCAAGAAGGGCCCTGCCAATACAGAGAATTGTTGACTAAATCCTCGGCTAGTATTCCTCTACTGGCTAAATCTGCTGGATTTGTACCTGAATCCACGTGATACTACGATGAATTTCCAACTTTGTGGACGATTTTTGTAATTCGGTGCGCAACGAAAGTTGACCATGAGCACGGAGGTTTACGTATCCAAGCTAGACGATTGTCGAATCTGTCCAAAGGTGAATTTTTTGTTGACCTAAATCAAGGTTAGCGCAGATAGATTCGGTTATCTCCGCTAATAATACTGCTCCGCAAAGTTCTAGTCGAGGAAGTCAGATGGTTTTGGATGGAGCCACTCTTGTTTTTGCCAAAAGCAGATTCACAAGTATGCCGTCGTTGGTTTCCACTCTCAAATACACGGCTGCACCATACGCTTTCTCGGAGGCGTCGCAGAATCCGTGGATTTCGACCTTTTCTGTTGGAGAAAAGGCTACCCACCGCGGTATTCGTATTTTGTCGATCTCCTTGTACGTATTGGTAAAATTTTTCCACCTCTCTAATGTTGAAGACGAAACGGTTTCATCCCAGCCAGTATATTGCATAATCCTTTTCGCCACGATAATTGTTGGAGCTAGCCACCTTAATGGATCAAAGAGCTTTACGATAGTAGATAGTATCGCCCTTTTGGTGGGCTCGTTGTTTTCTTCTATAGGTTTTGCTATGAAGTAAAACTGATCGGAATGAGCATTCCACCTAATACCGAGCGCTTATACACTACTCGAATCTTCAAATTCTAAGAAATCTTCACTCAGCAGATGAGTTTTGGGAATACCCTGTAATATTTCACTGGAATTTGAAGTCCATTTTCGTAATGGAAAACCAGCTGAACTTAAAACCTCTGAAATTTTATCTCTTGCTCTGATCGCAGGTGCAATAGTATGCCCTCCCGAAAGAACGTCGTCGACATACATACTTTTTCGTAGAATATTTGAGCCGATTTGATGAGATTTTTCCGATAAGTTTAAGTCCTTATTGCTAGATAAGGAGCACAATTGATACCAAATGTCACCGTTTTGAGCTCATACAGACTGATTTGATCATCTGCACTTGAGCGGAAAACTATTCTTTGGTATCTTGTATGATTATCATCTACTAGGATTTGCCTATACATCTTCTCAATATCGCTATTGAAGACGTATCTGAAAAGTCGCCAGCGAAGAATTAATGTCGGTAGATCAGCCTGAAGCACGGGACCAGGAAGAAGAACATCGTTCAGGCTGACACCATTCGAAGAGCGTGAAGAAGCATTGAAAACAACTCTAACTTTGGTAGAGATGCTTTCTTCTTTTATTACTGCATGATGTGGCAAATAGTAATTGTCGACTGCATTGGCCGATTGAATCGAATATAATTTTGACATATGCCCCATAGTCTCGTATTCTAGTATGACTCTATTGTATTCTTTCTGTAAATCGAGATTTTTTCTAAGTCGGGTTTAATTTTTATAGAATTTAGAGCACGCTATTCTTGATGATGGACCTAGATTTATCTCTCCTGGGAATCCTGACCTGAGGCTTTAGCTTTCGGCGTGTCTTCGAGCTCCCAAAATGACCTTAGCTGCTTGTCTAAATTATGATTGGTTGGACTGGCTGCATCAGCACGATATGTCAGTATCCAACCAAAGACAGTTTCTTAAGCGAAAAGAGTGCTAAGAATATTTTTTTTTGATACCGTATTATATGATTTGCGGACAAATATCCCCGCCCAGAACAAGATCAACTGGCTCATTCACGAAGAATCGTTTATCCGCAAGCACGAGATCAGGGAATGCTTGTTGTGTTAATGCACTAACATCGCATGTTGGCAAATTACCTGTCAAATGTGCTAGAACTAGAACTAAAGCGTCAATGGAAATTAGTGGGTCAACTAGGTACCGCATCTGAATGGCACATGCCTCTTTTACCTGCGCAGAAACTGACTTATTGATGGCCGAAACTTGAGCATGCATCTTTCGAGTTGGCAGGTTAATTCTTCGTCTGAGTCTTTCAGTGATAAAAGACCATTCAGATCCCGAATATATGACAGCTCTGGCCAAAAAATCTGTACCATTATAATGAATGGTGACGCGAGCTGTGCCTAGTAAAACACCTTTACTGGTATTAATAAAATTACATTTGACTGTAGTTTTATCTTTTTGCTTTTTTTGTTTTGCAGATTCACTTTGAGATTGAGCTTGATTTGAAGTGCACGGTTGCTCATCCGATAAATCTGCAGAATTATTTGCCTGTGTAGGTTTTGCCTTACTTGTCTGTAAATGCAGATGGGTATTATGTCTTAAATGACAGTTGCTGCAATTGTATGCACTTGTACATTTTGACACTGAATGCCCCGATGACAGACAGTTTAGGCAGAAGTGATTTCTTTTTATGAAAGCAAGTCTTTCATTGGTGTTCAAATTTTTGAACTTTGAACACGCATAAATTTTGTGATCATTGCTTTGACACATTTTAAAAGTGCCTTTAGCTACAACTGCTTGGAAAGCGCCAAGTTTCTTTGGGGGATGTTCAGAGTTTTGCAACTTTTGAGGTTTTGTACTCTTTGTACTTCTTAAACCTGAGACTGTTTCTAACGCTTGAAAACGATTTGTCAGAAATCGGTCTATATCCGCCCACTTGGAAGTTTCTTTCTTGTTTTCTACGGACTGCTCCCATAGCGAAAGGATCACATCAGGAAGCTTAGTTGAACATAAATATGTAATAAGTGGATCCCAATTAGATATGTCAATATGATGACTTACTAACGAGGATATGCAATTATTTATGTCCCTTTGTAATCTTTTGATTGAAGGTTGAACAGAATCTTTAATTGGGTGTTGACTAATATTCTCTTATTTTCATACCTGTCGCACAAATTTTTCCAAGCTATATGAAAACCATCATTCGTCAATTCGTATTTCTTAACGATTTCTCTGGCTTCACCTTGGGTGTTTTGTATGAGATAATATAATTTTTGTACTGGCGACATGCTTTTATTTAAAATATAAATGGCCGTGGACATGTCACGAAAAGTTGGCCATGACAAATAATCACCTTTGAATATATCAGTACCACAAGGTGCTAAATGCAAATTGCGTGGCGTGAAGGCAGTATCGTTTTCTTTCTCCGCCTTCTCAAGTTTTTCTGCCAAGTCATTTATTTTTGTCATACACCGCACAAAAGCAGTATAGCACGACTTATTTTTTTTTTTTTCTAATTGCCGTGACATTGTTCTCGGATATATTTTCTGATTGTAATAACGCATCAAAAGCTTCTTTAGCTTTTTCCCACATCAATTTCAACTCCTGCTGCTGAATTTTTGGTGTGTTCGCTAGTGGCTATGCTTAAAAATTCGATGTCGAACTTAATAATTGTGTAGACTAAGCGGTTATATGCTTCCATATTGCAAAAAGTTTAAAAACAGAAACAATGGATTTTTCAAAATTTTCAAGTACACAGAGGCAGAATCTTTATTTACTTACTTACTTAATTGGCGCTTAACCGTCTAAACGATTATGGCCGTCCAACAAGGGGCGCCAGTCGCTCCTTCGCTCCGCCAACCGGCGCCAATTGGTCACACCAAAGGAGTTTAAATCGTTTTCCACCTGGTCCTTCCAACGAAGTGGGGGCCGCCCTCTACCTCTGCTGCCATAGGCGGGTTCCGATAGAAACACTTTCTTGGCCGGAGCATCATCTTTCATTCGCATAACATGGCCTAGCCAGCGCAGCCGCTGCGCTTTAATTCGCTGGAATATGTTGATGTCTGCGTATAGCTCGTACAGCTCATCATTAAATCTTCTTAGGTACTTGCCACCGCCAACGCGTAGAGGTCCATAAATCTTTCGAAGAACTTTTCTCTCGAACACTCCCAAAGCCGCTTCATCTGCTGTTGTCATGGTCCATGCTTCTGCCCCATATAGCAGGACGGGTACGATAAGTGACTTGTAGAGTATGATTTTCGTTCGCCGAGAGAGGACTTTAATTTTAAATTGCCTACCTAGTCAAAAGTAGCATTTATTGGGAAGATTGATTCTTCGCTGGATTTCAGTGCTGATGTTGTTGCTAGTGTTGATGCTGGTTCCCAAATAAACGAAGTCTTTTACTATCTCGAAATTATGGCTGCCAACAGTAGCGTGGTTGCCAAGGCGCGTATGCGCTGACTCTTTGCTCCATGACAGCAGGTACTTCGTTTTGTCCTCATTCACCATCAAGCCCATCTTTACCGCTTCTTTTTCCAGTTTGGAGTAAGCAGAACTAACAGCGCGGGTGTTTACGCCGATGATATCAATGTCATCAGCATATGACAGTAATTGCACGCTTTTATAGTATATTGTTCCAGTGCGGTTAAGTTCTGCAGCTAGTATAATTTTCTTCAGCATCAAATTTAAGAAATCGCACGTTAGGGGGTCACCCTGTCTGAAACATCGTTTAGTTTCGAACGGCTCGGAGAGGTCCTTCCCAATTCTGACTGAACTGATGGTGTTGCTCAGCGTCATTTTGCACAGCCGTATAAGTTTTGCGGGGAAACCAAATTCAGACATAGCGGCATATAGGCAGCTCCTTTTCGTGCTGTCGAAGGCGGCTTTAAAGTCGACGTAGAGGTGATGTGTGTCGACTCTCTTTTCACGGGTTTTTTTCCAAGATTTGGCGCATTGCGAAAATCTGGTCGATGGTATATTTAACAGGTCTGAAGCCGCACTGATAAGGTCCAATCAGCCGGTTCACGGTGGGCTTCAATCTTTCGCACAATACACTTGAAAGGACCTTATATGCGATATTAAGAAGGCTGGTTCCACGATAGTTGGTGCATTTTGCAGTATCCCCCTTCTTGTGGACTGGGCAAAGAACACTTAGATTCCAACCGTCGGGCATGCACTCGTCCGCCCATATTTTGCTAAGAAGCTGCTGCATGCGCCTTACCAACTCCTCGCCGCCGTACTTGAATAGCTCCGCAGGCAATCCATCAGCGCACACGGCCCTGTTGTTTTTCAATCTGGGTATTGCTATTCTAACTTCGTCATAATCGGGCGGGGGGAAATATATTCCATCATCATCGATTGCGGGATCGGGTTCTTCATCTCTGCGCGGTGAATTGCTGCCTCCACTTATGAGAGCAGAGAAGTATTCCCTCCATAATCTAAGCACTATCTGGACATCAGTTACAAGGTCGCCGTTTTCATTCCTACAGGGGTTTGCCCAGGTCTTAAAACCTTCCGTCTGTCGCCGTATTTTTTGGCGTTATTCCTGGTGGCTAGCAGCTCAAACTCCTCGCACTCACGCCTTTCTGCTTCTGCTTTTTTCTTGCTGAAAAGGCGTCTCGCTTCCCTTTTCAACACACGATAGCGTTCACACACTCCTCTTGTCGCGCTCGCTTTTAACGTAGCCCTGTAGGCAGCGTCTTTTCTTTCGGTTGCAACGCGGCATTCTTCATCGTACCAGTTGTTTTTTCGTGGCCGCCGGTAACCAATTTTTTCCTCGGCAGCAGTACGAAGTGCTTTGGAGATATGCTCCAACTGCTCCTGTATTCCTTCAGGATGAGTTGTGCTCTCAGAGAGCAGGTGTGAGAGTCCAGTTGCGAAATCATTGGCAGTCTGTTGTGATTGAAGCTTTTCGACGTCTAGCTTTCCTTGTGTTTTTTGTTCCTTGGTTTTAGCCGCGTTGAGGCGGGTGCGTATTTTGGCTGCAACGAGATAATGGTCCGAGTCGATGTTAGGTCCTCGGATCGTGCGCACATCTAAAACACTGGAGGCATGCCGTCCGTCTATCACAACGTGATCGATCTGATTGCGAGTATTTCGATCAGGAGACAGCCATGTAGCTTGATGTATCTTTTTATGCATGAACCTCTTGCTGTTTATGACCATGTTTCCTGTCGGTGCTGGAAGTCAATCAGCCTCAGTCCGTTAGGAGAAGTTTCATTGTGTAGGCTGAATTTTCCGACTGTAGGGCCAAAAACACCTTCTTTGCCCAACCTGGCGTTAAAGTCACCAAGCACGACTTTTATATCATGACAGGGGCAGCAGTAGTGAGCTGCTTGAACCGCATGCAAAAGAATCGCTCTGGCCATTCCCAGGTGAACGGCGGTCAGAAGCTTTCCCCACTTTCGTGGACTGCTACACACAGCTCCACCCTCCGCCAATTTGCTAATACAAAAATTAAACAACGCTTTCCTCCAACAAAGTGAACCCAACAAATTAAATAATATTCTAATAAATTTAGTGTACCGATTACAAACGTAAACATTTATTTTGAAGGAAATAAAATCAAATTTAATAATTTTAAAAGTGATAAAACCATTGGACTGTATTAAATATATATATATATATACGTATACGTGTTAGAACCAATAGTAATTGCTCGCCAACCAACTATATTTATGTACGTGTGCGTGTATATATGTATGTACAGTATTGATTTAAAGCAAACGCAAGTGAAAAACTGAGCAAGAGTTGGAGGAAAAATGTTCCGTCCACTAAATAAATGCTCAAATTAAATTGTTGTGTTTTAAAAGTGAATTGAATGTAAATGCAGAATGACTTTTGTGAAACTAATTTTTCTTAAATTCAACTGTGATGAACCAAACCCAAAAGTGAGGTTAATTACACAGTGCAGTGTTGTTGTTGTGGGCTGTTAATAACAGAGCAGTGCAAGTCATATAAATGTATATTGAATAAATTTACTTTTGAAATTACTTGCACTTTTCTATTAAATTATTCCCAAACACTGTTTGTACAAATATTTATGTGCAATAATGCAACGAAGATCCTTAAGCCGTGTCAAATATTATTTACCGTCGGCGGCAAGCAATATTTGATGGTCGAATGGGCTATTTGCACAAATAAAAAAACTGGGATCTTATTATTTTTTTCACAAAAGCACTCGCGCACTTTTAACTTTCACTAATTTCTTATTTATTTATCAACTAGTGTGCTCACTGAAATAACCACGTACCTTTATATTTGTAGATGTGTTCTTGATGCCGTGGATTCAATAATATTGTAACGATTTTGCTGCAAATCCTCTTATTTGCGCTTTTGCGAGGTTCGTATCGCTAAACTGTTGAATAAATAACTCCAATATTGAATAATGGAAAAATGGCCTTTATTCAAATACTTCACAATAACACTCAAACTGTGCAACGAATAGCTTGCTTAATAACCACACTGATTGATAGCTCAATGAAACTCTACTATTCAAAATAATACTGATATTGCTCGCTAGATATCGTCTTCATCGAAACTGCTTGACAACTCAAATCAAACTGAATTCCAGCGCCTCTACATCTGTCGCCTTTTATACTCTTTGGCTTCCTCGTTCGCATCTTCTAGACGCTTCCAGAATCTACTAGTCCAGTAGCTCTCAAACTTCTCAGCTGTAACTAAAATTGCACGATTTTATAGCTTCTCTCATACCCCATGCTTGTATGTGTGAGCGTCACTTCCACAATTATAATTGCCTACATTTAGGAGCATCTCAAATAAGATGTCTGCATATGGTTGTGCCTTGCTTCTCAGCTGCGTGTACCTACATATGTGTAGACATAATGATTGATTCGTTTATGTAGATACATAATGATTGAATTATTGATGTGAATGTTTGTAGTTTACAGTCTCTCGCGCACACATAGGCGTAAATGCATCTGTGTGTGACATCTCTCGGCTGCCTTATATATGTGTATACATGATTTGATTATTGACTTAAATACTGCTTAGCATGGCCTTAGCATCGCCTTAGTGATGGTATAGCTTAGTGATGCTAATATCCGTGACACTGCCCTCCACCTAAGTCTGATCGTCCCGATCAGACAAATCTCCCGATCTAAATGCCGCTAGCATCTCCAAATGTACCACTCTTCTAATCCGTGGTTTCCCAGTGGTTTGTATGCGGTAGATGGTATCACTGATCTTCTTCACAACTTTGTACGGGCCTTCCCAACTGCACCGAAATTTGGCTGGAACACCTTTCCGCAGGTGAAGGTTGTTTAACAGTACCAAATCTCCCGCCAAGAAACCTTCCGAATTAAAGTTCTTGTCATGCCAGTGTATCATCTTACTACTCATTACCCTGGGCCGTTCCTTCACACTCTGTTGTTTGGTCAATTAACCACTTCGTAGAGCTTGCGCTGGACGGATTTGCTTTGCATAATCGGTATCGTTCCCACATTTCACAACAGTAGTGCGCTCCGGCTTGAAACTACCCTCGCATTCTTTCTCGGAAATTCGTTGCTTCGTTTTCCTGCGTCTTTTAGGTTTTGTCAATGCCAGTGTTTCTCTTGCAGGTACTTTTGGTTTTGCTTTATTTGGCCCATTCGACCTATTAACCTTTGCCTTTGACTTCCGTGGTTTTTGTCGAGTCTTCTCCACCAGTACCCGTTTACTGCTGAACCCTTTTTCCAAACTAAAGTTAAGGGGTATGTCCTGGTTCTTATAGCGCATAATTTTTCTCCGCATATCGATCCTGATGTCATGGTCAACCAAGAAGTCCACTCCCAATATGACTTCATCAACGATCTCTGCCACAACGAATTTGTGTAGAACCATGACTTTTCCAATTAATACCTCACATACCACTTCGCCTTGGACTTGATTATACTCGCCTGTGACCGTACGCAACCTTGCTCCAGGTAATGCCTTTACTCTCCTGTTGACCAAGTCAGATCGAATCAAGGAATGGGATGCCCCCGTATCTACAGTCAGTACACGTTCTTTATCATCCACATTCCCTCTGATGGTAAGACTGCTTGATTTCCTTCCAATCTGCGACACAGATATTACAGGACATTCAATAGCCAGGGCAAGTTTTCGTTCTTTACATCCGACACGCTCTTGCTCATTTCCGCCAGCTTTGCGTTTACGGCCACCCACATTGTTGGAACTATTAGGACCAAGATCGCAATGACGTGCAATGTGACCTGGGTTGCCGCACTCGAAACATCTAATAACTCCGGCATTCTTCTGTTGAGATCCCTTCAGTGCTTCCAAAATTGTGTCTACCCACTCTGGCCTTTATACTTCCATACGGCGTGCTTTGAAAACTGGCTTACACAGAAGCGACGCTGTTTCCTGAATCAGAGCTTGTGACACCGTTTCTGCGAATGTTGGCTTTGGGTTTGCGTATGTAGCTCGCTTTGTTTCGACGTCCCGTATGCCATTTATGAATCTCTGGATTTTTACCCTTTCAGTGTATTCCACGGGTGCGTCGCATTTGCAAGATCAGCCAATCTTTCAATATCTGAAGCAAACTCCTGCAATGTCTCATTTGCTTTTTGGTAGCGGTTTTGCAACTCAATTTGGAATATCTGTTTTCTATGCTCGCTTCCATAACGTCGTTCTACAGCAGCCATCAATGCTTCATAATTGTTCCGCTCTCCTTCGGGAATCGTCTGTAGGATTTCCGCTGCTGGCCCCTTCAATGCCACGAACAGTGCAGCAACTTTATCTTCCGCATTCCAGTTGTTCACTGCTGCGGTCTTCTCAAACTGTAGCTTGAAGACCTGGAAAGGAACAGAACCGTCAAAAGATGGAGTTTTTACCTTCGTATTGCTTGCTGAAATAACTGGGCGAATTAGTTGCAACTCCTGTATACGACCTCTCAATGTTTCAATCTCGGCATCGATTTTGTTCTCAAGTTGCAAAATTTTTGTGTCTTGCGCCTCCATCTTCGAAAAAATACGTCCTTCTTGCTCTTCCAGTTGTGCAGAGATCTGCGCTGATATTTGTGCCGACATTTCGGACATTCGTGCCTCTTGTGCTTCAATCTTCGATGTTATACGGTTCTCCTGCGATTCCAGTTGAGATGCTATACGTGTCTCCTGTGATTCCATCTGTGATGACATATACGTTTTCTGTTCTTCCAGTTGAGTTTCCATCTTGGATGTTATACGTGTCTCCTGTGATTCCAATTGTGATGACATGTTGGTAGATATTTGTGATGACATTTCGGACATTTGTGCCGATATTGCAGCCAATATCATGTTCAGGTCTGTGTTCGCCATTGTCTGCGGTGTTTCTTCCATTTTTGTTATTTCCTCGCCATCAAGATGAAAGTCATACTCTTCCACATCAATTCCTTCTGCTTCCATTGCCTCTCGTAGCCGTGCCTGAAGTTCAAGTTTAACGCCGCTTGTATCAATCCACGGCTCTCAAACTCCTTCTTTAGTTGCTGGATCTTCAATTCACTGAACTTTGCCATGTCCTTGTTGTACTCTAGAATTTATTCAACAATTCCTCTTCTGACACCAATTGTAACGATTTTGCTGCAAATCCTCTTATTTGCCCTTTTGCTAGGTTCGTAATGCTAAACTATTGAATAAATAACTCCAATATTGAATAATGGAAAAATGGCCTTTATTAAAATACTTCACAATAACACTCAAACTGTGCAACGAATAGCTTGCTTAATAACCACACTGATTGGTAGCTCAATGAAACTCTACTATTCAAAATAATACTGCTATTGCTCGCTAGATATCGTCTTAATCGAAACTGCTTGACAACTCAAATCAAACTGAATTCCAGCACCTCTACATCTGTCGCCTTTTATACTCTTTGGTTTCCTCGTTCGCATCTTCTAGACGCTTCCAGAATCTACTCATCCAGTAGCTCTCAAACTTCTCAGTTGTAACTAAAATCGCACGATTTTATAGCTTCTCTCATACCCCATGCTTGTATGTGTGAGCGACACTTCCACATATATAATTGCCTACATTTAGGAGCATCTCAAATAAGATGTCTGCATATGGTTGTGCCTTGCTTCTCAGCTGCGTGTACCTACATATGTGTAGACATAATGATTGATTCGTTTATGTAGATACATAATGATTGAATTATTGATGTGAATGTTTGTAGTTTACAGTCTCTCGCGCACACATAGGCGTAAATGCATCTGTGTGTGACATCTCTCGGCTTCCTTATATATGTGTATACATGATTTGATTATTGACGTAAATACTTCTTAGCATGGCCTTAGCATCGCCTTAGTGATGGTATAGCTTAGTGATGCTAATATCCGTGACAATATGTAAACAAATGGCTGGATAAATTGCTGCGTTGTTTAAGTTGATATTGCTGTTGGTCGCAAATCCAATAATATGTAAACTTTGGTAGCGAGCAATGTATCACGGGAGCCCAAATCGATCCTCAAAAACAACAGATGGCCTGTGATTTTAGAATTTGTGTTTTTTGCTCACAAATTGGTCGCTTTTATAATAATATTTAAACACTTGTGCTGTTGGTTCGCAAAATGGTGGCTTATGATGGTCGCTGGATGTAAAGAGACGGGTTGAATGACCAATGTCTTGGCCGGGCCACAGCTCAGGTATGGTGCCGGTCAAGATATAGTGCAGAAAAGAAGAAAAGTTTGGTTTAATTGTGGATCAATATCGCGCAGGTTTAATACCTCCAGCGGTTTGTGATCACTTTCGACAATGAATGATCGACCATACACAAAGCTATGAAATCGTTTGCAGGCAAAAACCACTGCCAAAAGCTCTTTTTCAATTTGTGCCCATTTTGTTCATTTTTGCTTAGGGTTCGAGATGCAAACGCCACAGGACGACCCTCTCGAATTAACCCCGTGCCTAACCCATTCTTAGACGCATCAAGCCTGAATAAAAACTGGTTTCGTTGAGTTAAAAGTCTGCAAAACAGGGTTAGATGTAACGATTTTAACTAAACTTTCTAATTTTCTAATGAAAAACATGATCCCAATAAAAAGGAGTGTTTTTCTAAGTTAGTATTCTCAAATTGGCTGTCAGTTTAGACAGGGTTGGGATAAACTTTCCCAGATATTTAAACAGTCCCATCAAAGGGTTCACACTTTGTTTATCAGTTGCCAAAACCCATTCGAGCAGTCTAATACCGTAAATATTTTTTTTATTAGCCAATTCTGACGTGAAATTTTTAATAGTTGGAATAATGTAGTGTTCACGCTTAAGGCATTTGTTAAGTGGCTTCGGATAGAGACAAATCCGTAAGTCACCATTGGATTTTTCAACGTCTTTCATGTTATTAACCCAATCAGTAGGATAAGAGACTGGTGATATGATTCCTTTCTTCACCATATCGCCGAGTTTTGGTTTAAGTTTTTTAACTATGGAATCCGGGAAGCGCTTTCTGTAATGCAACACTGGCATTGCATTCTTATTCAAGCATAAAGTAATTTTTTCAGGTATTTTGCCTAGGCCAGTAAAGATATCCGCATTTTCATATACAAATTTGCCTTGCTCATTTGAAAACCTAACTGAGTCAACATCCACTCTTTTAATCAGCTGTAATTTAATGCATGTTTCTAACCCAAGTATCGGTTCAAATGCATCATCAACAACTAAAAACTCTACTTTTTCACTGAGATCTTTCGAATCAAAAATTTCAACTGCAACAATACCATAAATGTTGATAAGTTTATTACTATAAACAAATACATGAACGCCTTTTTGTTTTTTGTTAATTTTTAAATTCATTTCTTGTACTATTTTTAATGGAATAGAGGTCACGTCCGCTCCTGTGTCAATTTTAAATTCAATTGTCTTATTTCCTACTAGGTATGATTTTGTCCATCTTATAATTTGCTTTCCATTCGAGTTTATTCTATAAAGATTATTTTTAACGCTAAGATTTGATCCCAACTTACAATTTGCTTTCATTAATTTACCTGACATTGATATCATCGGCCTAAACACCCGCGCTGTTAGTTCTGCTTACTCCAAACTGGAAAAAGAAGCGGTAAAGATGGGTTTGATGGTGAATGAGGACAAAACGAAGTACCTGCTGTCATCGAGCAAAGAGTCAGCGCATATGCGCCTTGGCAACCACGCTACTGTTGGCAGTCATAATTTCGAAATAGTAAAACACTTCGTTTATTTGGGAACCAGCATCAACACTAGCAACAACGTCAGCACTGAAACCCAGCGAAGAATCAATCTTGCCAATAAATGCTACTTTGGACTAAGTAGGCAATTGAAAAGTAAAGTCCTCTCTCGGCGAACGAAAATCATACTCTACAAGTCACTTATCGTACCCGTCCTGCTATATGGGACACAAGCATGGACCATGGCATCAGCAGATGAAGCGGCTTTGGGAGTGTTCGAGAGAAAAGTTCTTCGAAAGATTTATGGACCTCTACGCGTTGGCGATGGCGAGTACCGAAGAAGATTTAATGATGAGCTGTACGATCTATACGCAGACATCAACATAGTCCAGCGAATTAAAACGCAGCGGCTGCGCTGGCTAGGCCATGTTATGCGAATGAAAAATTATGCTCCGGCCAAGAAAGTGTTTCTATCGGAACCCGCCTATGGAAGCAGAGGTAGAGGGCGGCCCCCACACCGTTGGAAGGACCAGGTGGAAAACGATTTAAACTCCCTTGGTGTGACCAGTTGGCGCCGGTTGGCGGAGCGAAGGAGCGACTGGCGCGCCTTGTTGGACGGTCATAACCGTTTAGACGGTTAAGCGCCAATTAAGTAAGTAAGTTATTTACCTCAAAACCCATCCCAACGAACAGTATTGACTTACTTCTTCCCTTGTGGTTTAAATTCTCGTTTAACTGCTCCCGACATGTTGGTATTTTTGCGACACATCTGTTTAAATGACCTTTCTTGCCGCATAAACAAATGAACTCCCTTGCCGGACGTTTCCCTTTGTGATCCCCGTTCCAATCATTGCCACAATTGAAAAAAAAACGCCTGCCTGCTATGTTGATGGCCTTTACCTCCTCTTTTTCTTTGTCCAATATTGATGTTACAGCTGCGACTGATTGCTTTGTTGCCAAAATTTCCTTATTCACGCTTACTGCCTCAAATATCTTGCACATTTCTACCACTTTTTATAGGTTCTCATCACGCCCGTCAAGCAATTTCAATTGAAGCTTCTTGTCAAAACTCCTGTTATGATACGAACACGTAACATCCGATTTTCGTATGACACTCCACATGCGCGATTGTATTCACACCTTTCTAGTTGGACTCGAAGTTCCTTAAAAAACTCACTAAACGGCTGACGCTCTTTTTGGCGCATGCTATTAAATTTATAAGATTCCATTGTTACATTTTTCTGCGGCAGGCAATGCATGTCAAACGTTTTAAACACCTCATCCAGCGATCGTTGTTTTATTTCTGTAACTGTCCGTTCAGCTTCGGTAGCTGTAACTGGTATTGTACGACATGTTGTAATTGTGCCCAATAACGACTTTTGAGATCCATCATTTGGAAATAAGGTATTGTAGATATTAGCGCCTTTTGTACCCACAAGCCACAGAAAAATTGCAATTTTTGTTGATTCCGACTGCGAATTATTGTCTTTCGCAATCATGTATACTAAAAAGTCGCGTTTCCAGCTTTTCCACTCCACTGATAAGTTTGAGCAGTCCAATTCCCTTAAGTCCCTCCTTGTATCCGCCATTTTGTATGTGGTTAAAGAAAATGTGATTATAATATCCGACTACTGAAGTGAAAACGTGAAATTTTTTATTATTCAACTTCTTTTTGCGAGGATTTATTCCGATTAATGGTTTTTTGTTGTTCGATGTTTTTATTAAATTAAGATTTTTCTGGCTTAAATTGCCAATGCCAAGCAGCACGTTATTACAGCGACACACTCAGAACGTTGTGGGTTTTCGCTTATTTGTTCGCTATATTCTGACACCATGTTTTATGTTAGTTCCTCAAGAAACTGTGCACGCGCTTGCCGCAATTAAAGGTCTTTTTGAATAATTTATTTTAAATAAAACCAAACAAGTTTAACGTTATAAGATATATTTATTGTTTTATTCACGTCTTGCAGTTGTGTATTCTTCAAGTAAGTATATTGAATTGGAATGGCCGTGGCTCAGTGTTGCCATCGCCCTTTTTTAATTCATACTTAAGGTTATTGTGCTGATTTACATGAATTCATATTTAAGGCTAATGTGTAGATACACGTAAAATGCCTACTTACGACTAATTTGAATAGACACATTACAGTTAGACATTGTTGAAGCGATTAAAAGGCTAAAAAGTGTTGGAAACCAAAAATTACCTTTTTCTCTAGTCTGCGGTGGTGTAATGTTGCCTTTCATAATTTACAAAGGCACGGAGATGAAAACAACTTTTAATTCTTATTTTCCTTTGGTTTCGGGGACGGATACACCTGAAGAAATTTAATTTCTTATTTTTCTTTTTTCAATAATTGTTTGCTTTTTGTAGCGGCGCTCGAAATTACCTTCGTGTGCAGATCTTGAAGCATAGAGAAATCGAAGCTACATGTCATATCTTGTACGCGTCTATGAAGCTACGCCTCGTGTGCATCTTGCCTTAGTCATGTTTCTTACTTCTAACTATATGTTATAAATATGTTAAAAGTTGCAGAACTAAAAGAATATCGACAAATCTGATATGTCATAGATATTTTGCTTAATGAACATGATTTTATACATTGCATGCATTTTATACCTATGCATTATATCTTTAATTTTCTCAAATTTTTCGTTTTGGTGCTGGCTAAAATTTGCTTCCCGTATAATAACTTTTTGCCCTACATAAGATAATAATTCCACGGGCCGTTTTCGCTATCTTCGGTGAACGCTAACAAGCACTTTATTTGTAAGAAATCGTTCAGTGATTTGTCAAATAAAGTGTCACTTAGAAATAACGGATGTTTCTGTGACAATGAACGAAAAGTAAGAGTCACATTTTAATTTTTTGTCATGAGCAAAACTGAAATACAACTATTTTTATAACATTAAAATAGATCGAAAATTTATCGGGGCTGCACTGCGACCATTGGGCTATTGTACCCTCATCAGATTGCGTCGCGTTCCAAGAGGATATGTTCCGCCGTCTCCACTGATCGATTACGAAATCGACATGAATACAAAATTAGGATTTTTATTTAGTTGCACGGCGATAGAAACTCGGCTTTTTTTCTAAAATGCAAGAAACTTGAAGAAGAACGTAAGTTTTTAATGATTTGCGTGTTGCTTTGACGTTGACGTTGCGTTGCTTGGATTGAAGCAATTAAAGCGCGTCAGATGCAAAAAATTTTGAATATAAAGATATTGCATGCGCGAACTTCGGTGGAAAGCAGCGGGCGTCACAAAATTCTAGTAGGTCACTTTCACCACGCCAAAAACTTTAACACAATTTTTAACATAATTTAAGCACAGTAGCTAAGCGTGGGGCAGTTGAGGGCGAGCAGTTTAATATGAGTTATAAGGGAGTAATTTGATGCGTTTGTAGGCATATGAGTCGTGGTACAGTGGATGACGTACCCGACTCACACGTTTGGGGTTGCGGGTTCAAAGCCCACTGCAAGCAAGCATTTTTTAAATTTATTATCTTTTTTATTTTATAAATTATTATTTTAATGGACTTATGTTATTTTACTTAGAGAGTCACTATGTACCTGTTACACCTTGTATTTATTCATTGGGGGCGAGCACTGGGGGCTCTGAGGTTTCGCTCTAATGAGCCACCTCATCTTCTATTTGAAGAACCTCTTGTATTTATTCATTGGGGCGAGCACTGGGGGCTCCAAGGTACTGGCTGCGGGATGATCCACCTTGTTTTGCTTTGAAAAACCCCTATTACACCTTGTATTTATTCATTGGGGGCGAGCACTGGGGGCTCTGAGGTTTCGGTCTAATGAGCCACCTCATCTTCTACTTGAAGAACCTTTAAAAAATGTGATATGGAGGCGAGCACTAGGCTCTGAGGTATTGGCACCCCATCTTCTACTCGAAGAACCTCTTGTATTTATTCATTGGGGGCGAGCACGGGGGGCTCTGAGGTTTCGCTCTAATGAGCCACCTCATCTTCTATTTGAGGAACCTCTTGTATTTATTCATTGGGGCGAGCACTGGGGGCTCTGAGGTTTCGCTCTAATGAGTCACCTCATCTTCTATTTGAAGAACCCTTAAAAAATGTGATATGCAGGCCAGCACTGGACTCTAAGGTATTGGCACCCCATCTTCCACTCGAAGAACCTCAATTTTAAATTAAAAACTAAAACTATATCTTTAGAATATTTCACTAACAAGTTGAGAATGACAAGCACACTCAATGGCTAATGAAACAAACGAAAGAAAAAAAAGTCATAGTTTAAGTCGCTTAAACATGCTCCCCCCTAGACGGCTTAGTCGTCTAGTTGTAATTCCATAGGAGCCGGTCATCCGGCTCGAAGGACCATAGCTAAGCGTGGGGCAGTTGAGGGCGAGCAGTTTAATATGAGTTATAGGGGAGTAATTTGATGCGCTTGTAGGATTATGAGTCGTGGCACAGTGGATGACGTACCCGACTCACACGTTTGGGGTTGCGGGTTCAAAGCCCACTGCAAGCAAGCATTTTTTAAATTTATTATCTTTTTTTATTTTATAAATTATTATTTTAATGGACTGTATGTTATTTTACTTAGAGAGTCACTATGTACCTGTTACACCTTGTATTTATTCATTTGGGGCCAGCACTGGGGGCTCTGAGGTTTCGCTCTAATGAGCCACCTCATCTTCTATTTGAAGAACCTCTTGTAATTATTCATTGGGGGCGAGCACTGGGGGCTCCAAGGTATTGGCTGCGGGATGAGCCACCTTGTCTTCTATTTGAAGAATATGACGCTGTCGTAGAGTCAGATGACAACGACCTTCCCGACGACTTTAAGGCCTCAGCCTTCAATAAATACCGCGACTGCCTTATAGCGTACGAAGACACAAAGGCAAGAATAGGCGATCAGCTCCAGCTAAGGGTACTAAGCAATCCTGTCCCCGCTACAACTACCACTCCCCAAGAAAATTCCGGGATGCACCTCAAAGTACCCGCCTGTGACACCGAAGTCTTTTACGGGAGTTATGATCAATGGCCGTCCTTCCGTGACATGTTCACGGCGGTCTATATCAACCACCCCAAACTCTCGAGCACCCAAAAACTGTACCACCTCAGGTACAAGACCCAAGGAAAATCCAGCTCGAAGGACCAGGACCATAGCTAAGCGTGGGGCAGTTGAGGGCGAGCAGTTTATTATGAGTTATAAGGGAGTAATTTGATGCGCTTGTAGGCATATGAATCGTGGCACAGTGGATGACGTACCCGACTCACACGTTTGGAGTTGCGGGTTCAAAGCCCACTGCAAGCAAGCATTTTTTAAATTTATTATCTTTTTTTATTTTAATGGACTGTATGTTATTTTACTTAGAGAGTCACTATGTACCTGTTACACCTTGTATTTATTCATTGGGGGCGAGCACTGGGGGCTCTGAGGTTTCGCTCTAATGAGCCACCTCATCTTCTATTTGAAGAACCCTTAAAAATGTGATATGGAGGCGAGCACTGGGCTCTAAGGTATTGGCATCTTCTACTCGAAGAACCTCAATTTTAAATTAAAAACTAAAACTATATCTTTAGAATATTTCACAACAGTTTGAGAATTACAAGCACACTCAATGGCTAATGAAACAAACGAAAGAAAAAAGTCATAGTTTAAGTCGCTTAAACACACAGAAATACACTGATTGGAGTTTTAGAGAGTAAAAGTTAAAATTCTGAACACATTAGCTGAATAAAAAGTGTACAAACAATTGTTAAATAACAAATACAGACAGTGGTAGTTCAACAAATTCTGCTGTGGTAAGTGGTGAATGTGACCTACTAGAATTTTGTGAAGCTTGCCTCACACGATTTTTCGTCTATGCAATGTCTCTATATTATATCGTTTCTGTCAGATGTAGACACAACGCAAGTGCCAAAACGACGCAAAAGTCACCTTAAGCCTAGTTGCTTTACGTGTTATTTATTATTAATTAAAAATGTTGGATCTCGTAAAAAGTTAAACTTCCCTACAAGAACACTGACTATCATATGACTATCATCTGATTGTCAGCAATGTCAACCTAACGATCAGCGCCTCATACAAACTTTCTATCACAAACTTAAGGGGACTTGCGCAAATGTGATGTAAACAACTGTGTACGTGTGAGTTTTTGTCTCCCTATACACTAACATGGCCTACTGATTAAGTATATAGCCGTACTGCTCACTCTCATGCCTTTTCCTGGATCAGTGCTGACACTCTAACTATCAAAAAGTGTCATAAATGATAGTTTACTGTAGATATCAGGTTTGACTGTTATACTATCATAAATGACCATTGTTATATTCCGCCAAAAATGAAACAATGCTTTTTGCTTTTTATTTACTTTATTTCATTACGTTTTTAATTTTGTACGTGATAAAAGCATACGTGTTTCTTATTTGTTTAAAATAAATATTTTTATAAGAATTCGAGTTCAAAATGTTCAATTTAAATTCAGAAAATAACAAAACAACAGAAGAGCGCTTTCCTCATTCGGAAACACATTTAAAAATGAATCACCACTAACCACTATTATTTTTCGCGTATCAATTTTTTGAGTGCGCTCCATACATTCCGACAGCTTTTGGTATTTTTTAATATTATTTTAGATTTTTTTTCTTTTAGCATGGAGCTTTGAAATGCTCTTTTTCATTTTTTAGACTTATTTTTTATATGGTTTTCGTCGGTTGAAAATGGCGGAATTTAAAAAATAACAAAACAACCGTGATAATCATTTGATTGCCATATGACAGTCAGTAGTGACAACATGATTAAATCGGATAATCTGTTCTCGCATACATAAAATTCCGTTGAGAATTATGTATCTGTCTCACATGCATTATGGTATCTGCTGTATGTTCTTTTGTTCCGTACCAGGTGTCCGAAGCCTTCCCAGTTTGAGTCCTTTTTCATGATTATAGGCTATCGTTGGGAACATGCGGACATGCGTGAGCGAACAAAGGAACATACATAAATTTGAGTATCAATGTTTACGTCATCGCAGGATCAGCTTTGTCAATTACAAGTGTGAGTGTATTAGTAAAACTATCAGCGTTTCTTGTAGGGTTAGGCAAGATACACATGAGGCGTAGCTTCTTAGACGCTTACAAAATATGGCATGCAGCTAAGATCTCTCTACGCCTCAAGATTTTTTATGCTGTGCATAATTCGCATCTATGAAGCTACGCCTCGTGTCCGTCGTCTGTTAGATTATGTTCCAAAGAAAAAAATTTTTATTTTTAAACTTTGTTCATAATATTAATGTACATGTCTACTACTATGGCAGTCGCTTGCATACTACTATTTCATTATTTAAAAAAAAATATTAAGTTCTAAAAATGCAACCTTGTGACATGCATTCTCAAACAAGGTTGCCCACCATGTTTTCCTTCGGAACCAAAATTTATCGAAAAAAGGAACAGACCTCAAGAAAAGGACCAAATTTTAGTTTTATTTAAGTGGTATACAAACAATTCGGCAAGTTACTAGAGTTTCGTATTCGTTGTAAAAAGGCAACATTGTAGGATGTTTCCGTAGTTTCCTATATCAAATTTTAATAATGGAGACATTTGGCTTTAGTTCACACTGCACAAACAAAAATAAAGTACATTTAGGTAATACATTTCCAAATTTCTAGGATAATATACCTATGCATTATATCTTTAATTTTCTCAAATTTTTCGTTTTGGTGCTGGCTAAAATTTGCTTCCCGTATAATAACTTTTTGCCCTACATAAGATAATAATTCCACGGGCCGTTTTCGCTATCTTCGGTGAACGCTAACAAGCACTTTATTTGTAAGAAATCGTTCAGTGATTTGTCAAATAAAGTGTCACTTAGAAATAACGGATGTTTCTGTGACAATGAACGAAAAGTAAGAGTCACATTTTAATTTTTTGTCATGAGCAAAACTGAAATACAACTATTTTTATAACATTAAAATAGATCGAAAATTTATCGGGGCTGCACTGCGACCATTGGGCTATTGTACCCTCATCAGATTGCGTCGCGTTCCAAGAGGATATGTTCCGCCGTCTCCACTGATCGATTACGAGATCGACATGAATACAAAATTAGGATTTTTATTTAGTTGCACGGCGATAGAAACTCGGCTTTTTTTCTAAAATGCAAGAAACTTGAAGAAGAACGTAAGTTTTTAATGATTTGCGTGTTGCTTTGACGTTGACGTTGCGTTGCTTGGATTGAAGCAATTAAAGCGCGTCAGATGCAAAAAATTTTGAATATAAAGATATTGCATGCGCGAACTTCGGTGGAAAGCAGCGGGCGTCACAAAATTCTAGTAGGTCACTTTCACCACGCCAAAAACTTTAACACAATTTTTAACATAATTTAAGCACAGTAGCTAAGCGTGGGGCAGTTGAGGGCGAGCAGTTTAATATGAGTTATAAGGGAGTAATTTGATGCGTTTGTAGGCATATGAGTCGTGGCACAGTGGATGACGTACCCGACTCACACGTTTGGGGTTGCGGGTTCAAAGCCCACTGCAAGCAAGCATTTTTTAAATTTATTATCTTTTTTATTTTATAAATTATTATTTTAATGGACTGTATGTTATTTTACTTAGAGAGTCACTATGTACCTGTTACACCTTGTATTTATTCATTGGGGGCGAGCACTGGGGGCTCTGAGGTTTCGCTCTAATGAGCCACCTCATCTTCTATTTGAAGAACCTCTTGTATTTATTCATTGGGGCGAGCACTGGGGGCTCCAAGGTACTGGCTTCGGGATGATCCACCTTGTTTTGCTTTGAAAAACCCCTATTACACCTTGTATTTATTCATTGGGGGCGAGCACTGGGGGCTCTGAGGTTTCGGTCTAATGAGCCACCTCATCTTCTATTTGAAGAACCTTTAAAAAATGTGATATGGAGGCGAGCACTAGGCTCTGAGGTATTGGCACCCCATCTTCTACTCGAAGAACCTCTTGTATTTATTCATTGGGGGCGAGCACGGGGGGCTCTGAGGTTTCGCTCTAATGAGCCACCTCATCTTCTATTTGAAGAACCTTTAAAAAATGTGATATGGAGGCGAGCACTAGGCTCTGAGGTATTGGCACCCCATCTTCTACTCGAAGAACCTCTTGTATTTATTCATTGGGGGCGAGCACTGGGGGCTCTGAGGTTTCGCTCTAATGAGTCACCTCATCTTCTATTTGAAGAACCCTTAAAAAATGTGATATGCAGGCCAGCACTGGACTCTAAGGTATTGGCACCCCATCTTCCACTCGAAGAACCTCAATTTTAAATTAAAAACTAAAACTATATCTTTAGAATATTTCACTAACAAGTTGAGAATGACAAGCACACTCAATGGCTAATGAAACAAACGAAAGAAAAAAAAAGTCATAGTTTAAGTCGCTTAAACATGCTCCCCCCTAGACGGCTTAGTCGTCTAGTTGTAATTCCATAGGAGCCGGTCATCCGGCTCGAAGGACCATAGCTAAGCGTGGGGCAGTTGAGGGCGAGCAGTTTAATATGAGTTATAGGGGAGTAATTTGATGCGCTTGTAGGATTATGAGTCGTGGCACAGTGGATGACGTACCCGACTCACACGTTTGGGGTTGCGGGTTCAAAGCCCACTGCAAGCAAGCATTTTTTAAATTTATTATCTTTTTTTATTTTATAAATTATTATTTTAATGGACTGTATGTTATTTTACTTAGAGAGTCACTATGTACCTGTTACACCTTGTATTTATTCATTGGGGGCCAGCACTGGGGGCTCTGAGGTTTCGCTCTAATGAGCCACCTCATCTTCTATTTGAAGAACCTCTTGTAATTATTCATTGGGGGCGAGCACTGGGGGCTCCAAGGTATTGGCTGCGGGATGAGCCACCTTGTCTTCTATTTGAAGAATATGACGCTGTCGTAGAGTCAGATGACAACGACCTTCCCGACGACTTTAAGGCCTCAGCCTTCAATAAATACCGCGACTGCCTTATAGCGTACGAAGACACAAAGGCAAGAATAGGCGATCAGCTCCAGCTAAGGGTACTAAGCAATCCCGTCCCCGCAACAACTACCACTCCCCAAGAAAATTCCGGGATGCACCTCAAAGTACCCGCCTGTGACACCGAAGTCTTTTACGGGAGTTATGATCAATGGCCGTCCTTCCGTGACATGTTCACGGCGGTCTATATCAACCACCCCAAACTCTCGAGCGCCCAAAAACTGTACCACCTCAGGTACAAGACCCAAGGAAAATCCGGCTCGAAGGACCAGGACCATAGCTAAGCGTGGGGCAGTTGAGGGCGAGCAGTTTATTATGAGTTATAAGGGAGTAATTTGATGCGCTTGTAGGCATATGAATCGTGGCACAGTGGATGACGTACCCGACTCACACGTTTGGGGTTGCGGGTTCAAAGCCCACTGCAAGCAAGCATTTTTTAAATTTATTATCTTTTTTTATTTTAATGGACTGTATGTTATTTTACTTAGAGAGTCACTATGTACCTGTTACACCTTGTATTTATTCATTGGGGGCGAGCACTGGGGGCTCTGAAGTTTCGCTCTAATGAGCCACCTCATCTTCTATTTGAAGAACCCTTAAAAATGTGATATGGAGGCGAGCACTGGGCTCTAAGGTATTGGCACCCCATCTTCTACTCGAAGAACCTCAATTTTAAATTAAAAACTAAAACTATATCTTTAGAATATTTCACAACAGTTTGAGAATTACAAGCACACTCAATGGCTAATGAAACAAACGAAAGAAAAAGTCATAGTTTAAGTCGCTTAAACACACAGAAATACACTGATTGGAGTTTTAGAGAGTAAAAGTTAAAATTCTGAACACATTAGCTGAATAAAAAGTGTACAAACAATTGTTAAATAACAAATACAGACAGTGGTAGTTCAACAAATTCTGCTGTGGTAAGTGGTGAATGTGACCTACTAGAATTTTGTGAAGCTTGCCTCACACGATTTTTCGTCTATGCAATGTCTCTATATTATATCGTTTCTGTCAGATGTAGACACAACGCAAGTGCCAAAACGACGCAAAAGTCACCTTAAGCGTAGTTGCTTTACGTGTTATTTATTATTAATTAAAAATGTTGGATCTCGTAAAAAGTTAAACTTCCCTACAAGAACACTGACTATCATATGACTATCATCTGATTGTCAGCAATGTCAACCTAACGATCAGCGCCTCATACAAACTTTCTATCACAAACTTAAGGGGACTTGCGCAAATGTGATGTAAACAACTGTGTACGTGTGAGTTTTTGTCTCCCTATACACTAACATGGCCTACTGATTAAGTATATAGCCGTACTGCTCACTCTCATGCCTTTTCCTGGATCAGTGCTGACACTCTAACTATCAAAAAGTGTCATAAATGATAGTTTACTGTAGATATCAGGTTTGACTGTTATACTATCATAAATTACCATTGTTATATTCCGCCAAAAATGAAACAATGCTTTTTGCTTTTTATTTACTTTATTTCATTACGTTTTTAATTTTGTACGTGATAAAAGCATACGCGTTTCTTATTTGTTTAAAATAAATATTTTTATAAGAATTCGAGTTCAAAATGTTCAATTTAAATTCAGAAAATAACAAAACAACAGAAGAGCGCTTTCCTCATTCGGAAACACATTTAAAAATGAATCACCACTAACCACTATTATTTTTCGCGTATCAATTTTTTGAGTGCGCTCCATACATTCCGACAGCTTTTGGTATTTTTTAATATTATTTTAGATTTTTTTTCTTTTAGCATGGAGCTTTGAAATGCTCTTTTTCATTTTTTAGACTTATTTTTTATATGGTTTTCGTCGGTTGAAAATGGCGGAATTTAAAAAATAACAAAACAACCGTGATAATCATTTGATTGCCATATGACAGTCAGTAGTGACAACATGATTAAATCGGATAATCTGTTCTCGCATACATAAAATTCCGTTGAGAATTATGTATCTGTCTCACATGCATTATGGTATCTGCTGTATGTTCTTTTGTTCCGTACCAGGTGTCCGAAGCCTTCCCAGTTTGAGTCCTTTTTCATGATTATAGGCTATCGTTGGGAACATGCGGACATGCGTGAGCGAACAAAGGAACATACATAAATTTGAGTATCAATGTTTACGTCATCGCAGGATCAGCTTTGTCAATTACAAGTGTGAGTGTATTAGTAAAACTATCAGCGTTTCTTGTAGGGTTAGGCAAGATACACATGAGGCGTAGCTTCTTAGACGCTTACAAAATATGGCATGCAGCTAAGATCTCTCTACGCCTCAAGATTTTTTATGCTGTGCATAATTCGCATCTATGAAGCTACGCCTCGTGTCCGTCGTCTGTTAGATTATGTTCCAAAGAAAAAAATTTTTATTTTTAAACTTTGTTCATAATATTAATGTACATGTCTACTACTATGGCAGTCGCTTGCATACTACTATTTCATTATTTAAAAAAAAATATTAAGTTCTAAAAATGCAACCTTATGACATGCATTCTCAAACAAGGTTGCCACACCATGTTTTCCTTCGGAACCAAAATTCATCGAAAAAAGGAACAGACCTCAAGAAAAGGACCAAATTTTAGTTTTATTTAAGTGGTATACAAACAATTCGGCAAGTTACTAGAGTTTCGTATTCGTTGTAAAAAGGCAACATTGTAGGATGTTTCCGTAGTTTCCTATATCAAATTTTAATAATGGAGACATTTGGCTTTAGTTCACACTGCACAAACAAAAATAAAGTACATTTAGGTAATACATTTCCAAATTTCTAGGATAAGTCTATGTCTTTCATCAGTCAAACGTTGTGAACCTAATTTGACTTGATTCCAATGAAATAAAATGTATAGCGCAGTTAGGTTTTAGTAAGTAACGGTTAAAAAAATTTGCGTTGTGGCAAACGCACTAAATCGTAAATGAAACTAAGCAATTGTTTTAATGCTAATTTTATAGATGCTTACTTTTTCCCTAACAGTTTAAACTTCCTACCAGAGCCTAGATTCAGTAAGTGTGAGTTCTGAACTCAGACTAAAAATCAAGCGTCTTAAAAGTTTCAACTGTATAACTTGTCAGGGTGTGGGTGTTCCCCCCGTTGGGCTTGAGCGCAACTTGTACCGCTCGAGTGTGGCAGCAGGATAGCAAGAGTCCAAAGCCAAAGGCTTCTAACATCCGCGCTATGGAGAGGAAAATACAAAAGGAAAAAAAACTTATATCACTTAGATAAGTGCACAATTTTTTTGTGTTGTGTAATAAACCAAATTTTATTTTCTTTTGCAAATATCTCGTGGCAGTGATAAAATTTGGGACGTCCCCTTACGGATTCGTGGTCCTGGGCCCAAAGCGCGTCTTTGGACACCTCTCGCGATATTTCTGGACGAGTCATAGCAGTTGTGAGTGAGGTAAAGAGTCACTGTAGCTGTTTCCACAGGCAGTCTAGACGCATATACGAAGGGAAGCACAGAACCTTGTTTGTCTTTTTTTTTTGTTAACAACGTTTTTAAAAATTCACCTCACCACCGTCTTTAAATAAAAGAATTGCACGAGAAAATTTTAATATTTACCCAGGAGATTAAATTAGCGCACGCAAAGAAAATATAAACAAACACGAAATTTCAAACTAAGGAAAATGACAAAATACCCAATAATTTATTTCAATTAGTCAATGGACTAAAATAATGGGGAATTTGGACAATAATGGGAAATTGGAAAAGCTCGATATAGGAGGTTGCCAGATGGCCAGGAAGGGTGGTGAAAATACGTAAAATAACAACGATAGGGGCTTAGTGGTTGCGGCTGATTTCGGAGAATGACAATAGGAAACGGCATAGGAAAACGGTGTTTCGTATGGATCGCGCTGGTATATATATAGGGGTAACTATAGGCAAAGAAGTTAATTGTGTTACATAGAGTGCCAACAGTCAGTAGTGCGCGGATCTGCATCGCAAAAATGTTTGCTTGATTAAAATAATTACTTAAGGAAGTTTCCCGGTGCGCGCCTAAGTTTAAAAGAAAATAACCCGATTCGATTTTAGTGGGAAGTGCTCCGAAAATAAAATAAAAACCCGGAAACGCGTTGCGCAAAAAATGTTCTGCTTCGGATGCTAGCGTGAACCAGTAGCGAATACCGATGCAGGATCACACGATCGAAGGAGGAAGACACCATTTCTAATATAAACCACAAATGCCGAAAGTGCTTGGATAGTGTAGAAGAGGATGGGTTTCCGAAAATTGATGCAGCCTATGTAACCTGGTGAGCCGAGAAGTTCCGATATAGTTTTTTTTTTGTGGATATGTACACAAACTTTCACGCCACCTTGAGGTTCACGTGACCTAAATTGTGACTACGGTCACCAATATTCCCTAGGAGTGCAAATCCCTACTCTCCTCTTTTTATTTCGCATAAATTAATCTCCAGTTCCATGCTTTTATTTTTGAGAAGTTTAAAAAGATTTTTTTGCGGGATAAATTCCTCACAACCTTTCTCCTTTTGTTCTGAACACCATTATATGTGAGCATTGCCTATATATCATTAATATATGTACGGCCAAAGATGTGTGAACGTAAAGTTGTCGCGGAAGCATTTAACCATCTCAACTCTGCTAACTACATTCGTTCCTCCAGTTGGAACACCTTCTGCGGCAAGCTGTGGCAAGGCGCTGGGAAATTTCCATTTACATATTTGACCCGTTTCAACGACATTTATTACCACCAAATACCATAGTATAATACTAACTAGTGATGGAACGATATTTCGCTATTGGTGATTGCATCGCCGCTATTGATAAATCGCTAATAGCTATAGTTATTGCAATCCACATATATCAATGATTGGCGATTTTCCTTCATTCGATTCTTTTGAATGGCAATCACCTCTGGTAGAATATCGCCAGTAGCGATTGGCGATTTTCCTTCGGCTTAAAATGCTAATACTAATAGTGATAGCGGCAATGCAATCATCGATAGTGAAATATCGTGCTTTACTTTCCGACTGAGTAAAAAAGTTTATTGGATACAAAAAGGAATAATTTTTTCGAAAATTGGAAAAATATACTTTTACAAATGTTTGCAAGTTATTATCGAAAAATCGGGATAGTTGTCTTAAGGACTGCACAACGAAAAAAATTTCTAGTCAACAGATAGTGGTAAATAATGGCTGTTTTTGTGCAGAGAAATTAAGGAAACGGCGAACGGAACAAAGCAAACTTTTGCAACAACAATTTCGACGACGAAGTGATGTGCAGTAATTGCAAAAAATGGTTTTGCAATGGGCGTGGAAGCACATCTGGATCCCAAATTGTTAATCATTCCGTGAGGACTAAACATAGGGAAGTCACCCTACATTCTGAAGGTCCACTTGGAGAAAGAGTACTAAAATGTTACTCGTGTGGCGTACGTAATTTATTTGTATTAGGATTCATTCCAGCACAGGCTGATTCTTTTGTAGTGTTGTTATGCCGGTAAGCTGAATATGGAGTGAATATTAAAAAGTGTATCTATTTAAACGAATAAATTGAAATTTTAGTCAACCACGTGCAGCGCAAAACTCTTTGAAAAATATGAATTGGGATCAAGAACAATGGAAACCACTTATAACTGATCGTTCGTTTTTGAACGAAAAATATCAGCAGCACAAATACACAAATTGGAGGAATTATGGAAGGAAAATATTGATGCAACATTTCAGAATTTAGAGAAGCCGGGTATAGATACTGAACCATCACAAGTGCTATCGCGTTATGAAGATGGTTATCAATACGAGAAAGGTTTTGGTCCACTTGTGTGCCTAGAAACAGAATACGATAAAAATTTAAAAGAATTGCAAACACAGGAGGGTATAGAAATAAGACGTTGGCTTAAACAAAAAAACAATAGCATACTTTACGCTTGCTAAAACTGATTCGGATATGAAACTAAGGTAACGTTTTACAAGACGGTGCATTACCTAGTTTTTATCTAAATTTCTCATGTAGACCTCCGTTTTAAGAATCCCAAAGCGAAAATCAAAAATTTTATTTCAGTCAAAAGATATTTACAAAAAACCGTAAAACGACCCCGGGAGGGTCCGAAATATGGGGCCCAATCAACAATTTTTTTGCAAGGAACCCTTTTCTGGCTTATAAAAAATTACTCTGGGTGGATCTGATACCGGTTTGGGGTACAAAAAAAAACTCCTTTCTGCATTAGTGTGTGTGTGTGTGTACATCAAATGTGGCAAAAAACAACAACCACATGGAAATTTGAACCGATTTTTTGCTTATATCTTTTGACAGAAATAAAAATTTTATTTTCGTTCTCAGATTCTTAAAACGGAGGTCGAGACGCGTCTTTGGATACGACCTTTGATAAATGTCGATAAAAATTAGGTGGTGCACCGTCTGGTACAACGTTACCGAAACTAATGCATGTGTTATTCATAAGTTAATACTTCTAGGCTGTAGCCGTTAACAGTTTTATAAAATTTGTATTTTTGGTGGAAAAATAAAAGAATTATAGAAGCATATATCACTCGTCTTATTGAAACAGATTCACTCAAAATTTAAGTTTTTTTGGGAGAATGTAATTCAAGCTTTGTCATATGGTTGCATTCTCCGGCTAATTTCTAGCGAACTGAAGTGGGTGACTAATTTTCCGCTAAAGAATATTTTTATAATAGTTTGAAGAATTTGCTATATTTTTCCTCTGTATTTTTCATTAAAAATTGATTCACTTTACTATACAAATATTATGCAGCCAAATAAAAATTTCAGAATAAATTCATGCGGAGTATTTCTGGTGTAGTATAATATAGTAAATAAATCAGGTTTTTATGGTGTTACATATACAGATTTTTTTCGGGTTGATTCATCTTACATTTAAAAATCAAAGCATTTTCAATAAGTAAAATTTATAAAACAAAGATGCAAGACATCTATTTCCTCTAGTTTCATCTCATTGCGTGTAATACGAGTCAGAAAATTAGAATTTCACATTACATCAATTTACAATAAAAGGTACATATTTTTTTCTTTTTATTCCAATTTTGGTTCATATATTCTGTATACTAAATTAAATTAATGTATAGCATCCAATCTACTCCGGCAAAGAAACTTAAACATTCATTTTTTATATCCAGTATACAAATAATAGCAGATTCGCTTATTAGAGATAAATTAAAGCGATGGCCATAGCTGTAAAAAATAGCCCATCCATATTCACTGATAGCTCAAAATGGCTGTATCGCCTATCATATCTTCTGTATAGAATCGCTTGTTAAAATAAAGCGATCGCTATAGCTATAAAAAATAGCCGCGATTCAAAAATAGCCATATCTATTTTCACTGATAGCTCAAAATCGCCATATCGTCCATCACTAATACTAACATCAATTTCCACAAACTACGTTTATGCAACATCGATTCAAGCAGCGCAGATCACAAGGTAGGCTTTAGGGTGTTTTTAGAGATTTAAATCACCATAAAATTGGAAGGCTGGTGTTTGGTAAATTTCATGCTGGCTAAATGGCCCAGATAAACTCTTTTTTATAGACTTTCCAAAAGTATTGAAACGTAGTGTTGTACGGTGCTTTTTATTTGCGATCCGTTATGCAGATATACATACTTTTTCTTATATTCGAGATTATATAATTGTATATTCCCGTTATTGTTTTTTTTTTTTGGTAGAAAGGTAATTCCTTTTGAAAAGCTTTCGTTAAATATACGCTGTTTCGTATGGATGTAATATGATATTTTTAGTACTTCTATATATGTTAAATTTTTGTGGGTCCAAAAGGTTACCTTCTTTGCGTTAAGACATATGCATATACTCCTATTAATCGTATCGAGACACATGTAAATATCTATATATATATATATCACTTGCTTTTATTGGCGTATTCGGATCTAAAATTTTGATCCTGTTTTTTTTTTTGTATTTTGTCCAAGCAGAGCTGATTTAATATTTTTTTACTTTGGTGTAAGTTCCAATAAAAAAAATATATGTATATATATTGATCGTAGTTTAGCTCGTTGTTCAGTATAATGTTTTTGCTGTAATTCTTGTGAAATTTAAGACATACATATAACTACGCTGTCGGTAAAATACCATATTTCGACATCAACCTAGTGCTTAGATAAAGTAAACCTTTTTTATACTCAGTTGAGCAGAGCTCACAGAGTATATTAAGTTTGATTGGATAACGGTTGGTTGTACATATATAAAGGAATCGAGATAGATATAGACTTCCATATATCAAAATAATCAGGATCGAAAAAAAATTTGATTGAGCCATGTCCGTCCGTTCGTCCGTCCGTTAACACGATAACTTGAGTAAATTTTGAGGTATCTTGATGAAATTTGGTATGTAGGTTCCTGAGCACTCATCTCAGATCGCTATTTAAAATGAACGATATCGGACTATAACCACGCCCACTTTTTCGATATCGAAAATTTCGAAAAACCGAAAAAGTGCGATAATTCATTACAAAAGACAGATAAAGCGACGAAACTTGGTAGATGTGTTGACGTTATGACGCAGAATAGAAAATTAGTAAGATTTTGGACTATGGGCGTGGCACCGCCCACTTTTACAAGAAGGTAATTTAAAAGTTTTGCTAGCTGTAATTTGGCAGTCGTTGAAGATATCATAATGAAATTTGGCAGGAACGTTACTACTATTACTCTATATGTGCTAAATAAAAATTAGCAAAATTGGATGAAGAACACGGCCACTTTTTAAAAAAAAAATTTTTTTAATTCAAATTTTAACAAAAAATTTAATATCTTTACTGTATATAAGTAAATTAAGTCAAAATTCAACTCCAGTAATGACATGATGCAACAAAATACAAAAATAAAAGAAAATTTCAAAATGGGCGTGGCTCCGCCCATTTTCATTTAGTTTGTCTAGAATACTTTTATTGCCATAAGTCGAACAAAAATTTACCAATCCTTCTCAAATTTGGTAGGAGCATAGATTCTAAGACGGTAATTGTTCTCTGTGAAAATGGGCGAAATCGGTGGAAGCCACGCCCAGTTTTTATACACAGTCCACCGTCTGTCCTTCCGCTCGGCCGTTAACACAATAACTTGAGCAAAATCCGATATATCTTTACTAAACTTAGCCCACGTACTTACGTGAACTCACTTTTTCTTGGTATAAAAAATGGGCGAAATCTGACCATAACCACGCCCACTTTATCGATATCGAAAATTACGAAAAATGAAAAAAATGCCATAATTCTATACCAAATACGAAAAAAGGGATGAAACATGGTAACTGGATTGGTTTATTGACGCAAAATATAACTTTGGAAAAAACTTTGTAAAATGGGTGTGACACCTACCATATTAAGTAGAAGAAAATGAAAAAGTTCTACAAGGCGAAATCGAAAGCCCTTGGAATCTTGGCAGGAATACTGTTAGTGGTATTGCATATATAAATAAATTAGCAGTACCCGACAGATGATTTTCTGGATCACCTGGTCCACATTTTGGTCGATATCGCGAGAACGCCTTCACATATACATCTAATGGCCACTCGCTTTTAAAACCCTCATTAATACCTTTAATTTGATATCCATATCGTACAAACACATACCAGAGTCACCCCTGTCCCACCCTAATGGCGATATCTCGAAAAGGCGTCCACCTATAAACCTAATGCCCACTCCCTCTTAAAATGCTCAGTAACACCTTTCGTTTGATACCCATATCGTACAAACATTCTAGAGTCACCCCTGGCCCACCCTAATGGCGATATCTCGAAAAGGCGTCCACCTATAGACCTAGTGTCCGCTCCCTCTTAAAATGCTCAGTAACACCTTTCGTTTGATACCCATATCGTACAAACATTCTAGAGTCACCCCTGGCCCACTCTAATGGCGATATCTCGAAAAGGCGTCCACCTATAGACCTAATGCCCACTCCCTCTTAAAATGCTCAGTAACACCTTTCGTTTGATACCCATATCGTACAAACATTCTAGAGTCACACCTGGCCCACCCTAATGGCGATATTTCGAAAAGGCGTCCACCTATAGAACTAAGGATTACTCCCTTTTAAAAAACTCATTACCACCTTTCATTTGATACCCATATCGTACAAACACATTCTAGAGTCACCCTGGCCCACCCTAATGGCGATATCTCGAAAAGGCGTCCACCTATAGACCTAATGTCCACTCCCTCTTAAAATGCTCAGTAACACCTTTCGGTTGATACCCATATCGTACAAACATTCTAGAGTCACCCCTGGCCCACCCTAATGGCGATATCTCGAAAAGGCGTCCACCTATAGACCTAATGTCCACTCCCTCTTAAAATGCTCAGTAACACCTTTCGTTTGATACCCATATCGTACAAACATTCTAGAGTCACCCCTGTCCCACCCTAATGGCGATATCTCGAAAAGGCGTCCACCTATAGACCTAATGCCCACTCCCTCTTAAAATGCTCAGTAACACCTTTCGTTTGATACCCATATCGTACAAACATTCTAGAGTCACACCTGGCCCACCCTAATGGCGATATCTCGAAAAGGCGTCCACCTATAGAACTAAGGATTACTCCCTTTTAAAATATTCATTACCACCTTTCATTTGATACCCATATCGTACAAACACATTCTAGAGTCACCCTGGTCCACCCTAATGGCGATATCTCGAAAAGGTGTCCACCTATAGACCTAATGCCCACTCCCTCTTAAAATGCTCAGTAACACCTTTCGTTTGATACCCATACCGTACAAACATTCTAGAGTCACCCTTGGTCCACCTTTATGGCGATATCTCGAAAAGGCGTCCACCTATAGAACTAAGGATTACTCCCTTTTAAAATACTCATTACCACCTTTCATTTGATACCCATATCGTACAAACACATTCTAGAGTCACCCTGGCCCACCCTAATGGCGATATCTCGAAAAGGCGTCCACCTATAGACCTAATGCCCACTCCCTCTTAAAATGCTCAGTAACACCTTTCGTTTGATACCCATATCGTACAAACATTCTAGAGTCACCCTTGGCCCACCTTTATGGCGATATCTCGAAAAGGCGTCCACCTATAGAACTAAGGATTACTCCCTTTTAAAATACTCCTTACCACCTTTCATTTGATACCCATATCGTACAAACACATTCTAGAGTCACCCCTGGCCCACCCTAATGGCGATATCTCGAAAAGGCGTCCACATATAGACCTAATTCCCACTCCCTCTTAAAATGCTCAGTAACACCTTTCGTTTGATACCCATACCGTACAAACATTCTAGAGTCACCCTTGGTCCACCTTTATGGCGATATCTCGAAAAGGCGTCCACCTATAGAACTAAGGATTACTCCCTTTTAAAATACTCATTACCACCTTTCATTTGATACCCATATCGTACAAACACATTCTAGAGTCACCCTGGCCCACCCTAATGGCGATATCTCGAAAAGGCGTCCACCTATAGACCTAATGCCCACTCCCTCTTAAAATGCTCAGTAACACCTTTCGTTTGATACCCATATCGTACAAACATTCTAGAGTCACCCTTGGCCCACCTTTATGGCGATATCTCGAAAAGGCGTCCACCTATAGAACTAAGGATTACTCCCTTTTAAAATACTCCTTACCACCTTTCATTTGATACCCATATCGTACAAACAAATTCTAGAGTCAGCCCTGGTCCACCTTTATGGAGATATCCCTAAATGGCGTTCATCCATAGAACTATGGCCTACTCTCTCTTAAAATACTCTTTAATACCTTTCATTTGATACACATGTTATACAACCACATTCCAGGGTTAACCCAGATTGATTTTCCTTATTTTGTCTCCATAGCTCTCAACTGAGTATGTTATGTTCGGTTACACCCGAACTTAGCCTTCCTTACTTGTTTTTTATTTGCTTGTTGCTTAGGTCATAAGATTATTCAAGATTAAAAATGTCCTGCTTAAGATGAGAAAAAAATAATAATTATGGTTTGCTAACTTAATTGATTGGAGGGGGATGACGTCAGGGTTAGTCAATAGGGTTATTGGGAGCAGAGAGTAAGGGGACTCGCTGTCAGAGTTGAAAAGTAAGAGTCACATTTTGATTTTTTGTTATGAGCAAAAATGAAATACAACTATTTTTATAACATGAAAATAGATCGAAAATTTATCGGGGCTGCACTGCGACCATTGGGCTATTGTGCCCTCATCAGATTGCGTCGCGTTCCAAGAGGATATGTTCCGCCGTATCCACTGATCGATCACGAAATCGACATGAATACAAAACTATGATTTTTATTTAGTTGTACGGCGAAAGAAACTCGGTTTTTTTTCTAAAATGCAAGAAACTTGAAGAAGAACGTAAGTTTTTAATGATGCTTTGACGTTGAAGTTGCGTTGCTTGGATTGAAGCAATTAAAGCGCGTCAGATGTAGACACAACGCAAGTGCCAAAACGATGCAAAAGTCACCTTAAGAGTAGTTGATTTACGTGTTATTTATTATTAATTAAAAATGTTGGATCTCGTAAAAAGTTAAACTTAGGCAAGATACACACGAGGCGTAGCTTCTTAGATGCTTACAAAATATGGCATGCAGCTAAGATCTCTCTACGCCTCAAGATTTCTTATGCTGTGCCTAATTCGCATCTATGAAGCTACGCCTCGTGTCCATCTTCTGTTAGATTATATTTCAAAGAAAAATTGTTTAGTTTTAAATTTTGTTCATAATATTAATGTACATGTCTACTACTATGGCAGTCGCTTGCATACTACTATTTCATTATTAAAAAAAATATATTAAGTTCTGAAAAATGCAACCTTGTGACATGCATTCTCAAACACGGTAGCCACACCGTGTTTTCCTTTGGGACCAAAATTCATCGAAAAATGGACCAGACCTCAAAAAAAGGACCAAATTTTAGCTTTATTTTAGTGGTATACAAACAATTCGGCAAGTTACAAGAGTGTCGTATTCGTTGTAAAAAGGCAACTTTGTAAGATGTTTCCGTAGTTTCCTATATAAAATTTTAATAAAAGTGACATTTGGCTTTAGTTCAAACTGCACAAACAAAAATAAAGTGTACATTTAGGTAATACATTTCCAAATTTCTAGGATAAGTCTATGTCTTTCATCAGTCAAACGTGAACTGTGAACCTAATTTTATTTGATTGCAATGAAATAAAATGTAAAGCGCAGTTAGGTTTTAGTAAGGAACGGTTAAAAAGTTTGCGTTGTAGCAAACTCAGTAAATCGTAAATGAAACTAAGCAATTGTGTTAATGCTATTTTTATAGATGCTTACTTTTTCCCTAACAGTTTAAACTTCATACCAGAGCCTAGATTCAGTATGTGTGAGTTCTGAACTCAGATTAAAAATCAAGTGTCTTAAAAGTTTCAACTGTATAACTGAATACCGATCGAAATATCTAACCACTAAAATAAGTCTTTTTTCTGATAATTCCCTTGTTTCATCAAAAATGTATGACAATGTGTTTGCCCGAACATTCAAAACTTCCCTTTTTAATGCCTCGCCTAAATTATCTCCCAGGTGAATTGCTATTTTTCTGCTACATTTTATTGATAGAGCAATTTTCGTGGTAAGAATTCCATTGAAGTAAATTGAAAATTATATGTGGATCATAGATTTGCGGAAAATTTTATTAGCGGTATTTTGAATTTTTGTTTCAGTGAAAAAGAAATAAAAGTACCAAAACCGTGCCAAAAAAGAACCAAATTTGAGAAAAAGGGACCAGCGGACCATATGGAGTGGAAGGGACCATTTTTGTTCTAAATGGAATGAAGTGGCAACCGTGTCCTCAAATGCAAGCTTCCACATCAAATACATATCCATATACGTACTTCGACATTACCATAATGTAATGATAGAAGGTGGCGGAAGATTTGACAGCTCTCATATCGAACGCCCTTAGCTCCAATGAGCTCCAGGTTGTATTTTGGAAGTACACGAGAAAGAGGGCATAAAAGAAGGGCCCTCTTTAAAATAGTACTCAAATTCATACTTTTTCAATAAGAATACAGAACGGAGTGTATGTAACTTGAATTTAATGCAATTTTATGATAAAAATCATGAAATGAAGTATGCTTTATTCTCTTTTGGAACGTTTGCAGCTTATCAATTTCCTTTGAGCGCATCAATTTTACTGGTATTACTCTAGGACAGGGGACGATGTGATTATGTATATTGTTATATTACAGTTTGAGTGAAAAAAAAATTAAACCACAACAGTAGGAGCAAAAAGGTGACAGGTCTAGAAAAATGATAGGATACTGAGGATCTGAATTTGAGGCGTTAACCTGAGATGATTCGGATATAAGATATATTGTTTGTCGCCTACCCTCAAGTTCAACGCACAGGACAACGGTAGGCAGGGAGTCCGATGTTAAAGGGAGCATCGGTTACCGATCCACACATCTAGGCTTGCTGACAGTAAAGATATCAAGCGAGCTGCTACAATGGCGGCCGCCGTGGTGTGGTGGTAGCTTACCCCGCCTACCACACCGGAGATGCGGGGAGAAGTTTGGAAACAAGTTTTTTCAATTAGACAAAAGTTGTGCTAAACGGGGTCGTCCCTCGGCAGTGAATAAGCAAATACTCCGAGTGTATTTCTGCAATGGAAAGCTTCTCAGTGAAAACTCAACTGCCTTAAAGCTGCTGTTCGGAGTCGACATAGAAAAAAAATATTGAAGGTGTCATCCTGCCTATTTGTAGGAAAAATTAAATAGGAGTACAACGCAAATTAGAGGAGAAGTGTTGTAGCACTACGTCTACATTATATAGCGAAAGCTGTTGTTGTGTTATCCTTTGCAGGATGTAGTTCCGGTACATTTAGGTAACTAGTACCATTAAGGTATTAGCACTACCATCTCGGGAACGATTTGATATGAGCAAGTTGATCTTTATAGGTCATACCACCCCCTCCACAAAAGTAGAAAAGCTCCAGATCGTCATTCACCTGGAAAATACCACCATGGGCGGCTGACTTATAGATCAATCGGATCACTATACAAATGTATAATATACTGGGCGTGGGGTCCGCACACATAAAAGAACATTAAAATACCAACAAAAGAAAAGTTACTTGGCTTACAGAGGGCTTGTAATATCCTATGAGAGATCGAATAAGCATATCTCACGCATATATTTGGACAGCCGTCGATAGATGTAAGAGGGCGGTACCCGAAGCAGAAAATTTTGCACTTACACTCACTGGGTTACTCGGTCACAAGAACATTGACGGCAATGAAAAAGTGGATGGACTAGCAAAGGCCGATTTTTCGTTAGACATTTCTGAGGCAGAAACGGCGCACGAAGTAAACTTGGTGACGAATACGGTTAGCCGATCACTTTAGAAAGCCCGATGCAAGATAATGTATTTGTAGCCAGTAAACGAAATTCTCATTCGTGGTCCTGGATGCAAAGCGCGTCTTTGGACACCACTCCCAAAATTTTTGGACGAGTTTTAGTAGTTGTAGCTAAACTAAAGAATTACCGCAAAACCGAAAAGGAAACCTGCAAAAATATATTAAAAACATTAATCATCGGTTTTATATTAATATTGCATCATCTTACCATCATTTAATGCAGAAAATATGCGAGTTTTAATAATTCAAATAAACAAAATTACTAAATAAGAATTGTCACACGTTTGAATCATATAAAAGTCAACACAAAACGGAACTTGAGAAAAAAAGTGATGCCGTTGTATATTTTTTCAGAAAAAAACCCATTTGTATACTTTTACATACTTTTTTTCCTCTGAATAAAAAAGTGCTTTTGTAAAGCGACTACATTCTTATTTCTAAGGGCGTTCAAGATGGCGGCGTTAGAGCGAGCAACTGCTTACATCCGCCACCTTCTATAATTCCATCATGGACATTACGAAGTAGCATTGTAAATCTTACCAAGTAGCCCAACTAACAGCTGATCGCTGAGAAGTCACACATTCACATGCACGGTGCTCGACTCAGTTTCAAAAAAAAACTTTAAGATTATTTAGCTTAAATTTTAAAATGAGATAATCCTTACCAATTGTTGTATATATAGAATAAATAAGGTGTATTTGTTGTTATTAAAAGAAGCTTTTTATTATATTAAAGTTTTTATCAGGTTTTTTCAACTTTCTTTTAACAATTTCATGCGTTTTTAAAGCATTTTCGTGCATTTAAATACAACCATGTGCTTATACGTTTTGACATTACATTTCATACACGTAATTTATTATTTTTGTGAAATTTTATACTTAATCTGTGGTGTTGTGGTGGTCAAAAAGGTTTTATGCAAAAATACTTCGCCTCACAACGCGACAATGTATTTCGCATTGTTTACTATACAGTTTGGCAGCTTAAAGCCCCCATTACTGATACTTAGCATAGACTTGACTTGACTTGGCGTAAACTTGGCAACTTAGCCACGATTATAGTCCACTTGGCGCATAAAATCCGGCATCATAATCAGCGTTGAAATTTATTTTTAAATAAATGTCAATTCGTATGACAAAATGTCAAAATGAAATGGAAACAAACAAATGGCATCTCAAAATGTAAACGTCACTTAGAACTTACATAGAAAATCAAAATTCAACAGACTTCTAAGTCAAGTTAAGTTTTGAGTAATCAGTAACATGCAATGTTCATTTAACAGAACTGTAAGTGACAGTTCGCAAGCCAAGTCAAGTCTATGTTAAGTATCAGTAATGGAGCCTTAATTGAGGTTATGTTGCGAATAGGTACTCGAATTCAGTAAAAGATGGCCATCGAATGAAGTATAACGAAGGAATGATGTTCGGAGTTTTTTCAAAATTTGCCTAAAATCGTAAAACACAAAAGGGAGTGTAGTACGAAAATGTAGTTAGGTTTTGCTCCTTTTTCAGCAGGAGATTTTTATTTTAAAAATATAATATAGCATCTAAAGTTCATTATATTCCTCATTTTATCTGTGGGGCTTCACATGTACATTATAAAATCACGCTTTTTATTTTCACCTACTTATTCCTCGATGAAAATAAATGAATCATGTATAAATGTAGCCAGTTCTTACCTCTAAATATATGTTATAAATGTGTTAGAAGTAGCAGAACTAAAATAATATTGACAAACCAGATATGTCATACTAATTTTATATAATAAAAATTATTTTATACATTGCATGCATTTCATTCCTATGCATTATATTTTAAATTTTCTCTAACTTTTCGTTTCGATGCTGGCTAATTTTTACTTTCCGTATCGTACCGTACCTTTTTCGCCATCTTCGGTGAACGCTAACAACCACTTTATTTGAAAGAAATCGTTCAGTAATATGTCAAATAACATGTCACTTTCAAATAACGGACGTTAAAAGCTTCCCTGTGACAACTATATTTATATTTTTTATATTTACCCAGCCAGCAATTTTTGAAAATTTTGATCAAAAAATACTTAAATATCATACCCCAAGATGATTAAATCCGTTCAAATTTAAAAGCATTTTGTGTTCGAAAATTAAAGTATCGTGCACAGTGTTTCGTGTAGAACAAGCTAGCTGGACAAGATTATTTTATGAGATTTTCCGTTTCATATGCAGTCATTTATTACAACTACTTAATTTTTTTCAGCCATATGTTCTTTTTTTTTAATTTTTTTCCAAAATTTTACTTCATATGCATACATTTGCTTATTTCATATACAGTAACTCATGTGAATAAGTGACATAGATCCAAAAAAATTTAAAGGACTTAAGAATATTACTTTATTGTACTTAAATTGAATGGAATAAAAATTTCAATACTCTAAAAAATTCTAAAAATTCGGAAAAAAATTAAAATTTTGTATGAAAATTCGTCGAATTTTTCAAATTTTTCTTAAATATTATTTAGTTTTTGTTATAGATCGTGACAAATTTTCTTATGGGAAATTAGTTAAAATAAATTTGCGAAAGCGAAAATTGTAAGAATTGTCCAAAAAGGGGTGTCCACTTATTTATGTGAGTGACTGTACATATGTACATACATATTTTGTATTTATTTGAGTATTTATCCTGGCACTACAATTTTTACAAAATTATTTTATAGTAGCAGTCAGCAATGTAAAAGTGAATTACAATAATAATAATAATGTAAATAATTAAATTAATTATGTGAAAATTACTTATTACAAAAACTTAAAAGTAAAGTATCATACAAAGTAGAAAAGACAATAGATTTAAATTAAATAAAACCTGATCCAACAAAAAGTTATAGGGTAGGTTATCTTTTATAATTATGTTATTATTCGCTATCATCACTTTCATTCGATGAGTCACTTGTGGAATAGTCATGAGCATCAGCAACACTACTATGAAAGCTTGAAACAACTGGGGAATTTATTGACTCCTCAACATTATCGGGGGACAGTAAATTTAAGACTTCTGAAGTCAGACTTTTAAATGTTTTCTTAGGTATCTCCCTAAAACTGTTAACTAAAGGATCCAATGTTATAAGCAACATATTCATAAGGTCTCTATTCGTGGCCTCACGCGACTGCTTTTGTGTGCTATCATCCCTGAATCGTCTCAAATCTTTGTTACGGGCTTCCTGTGCTTCCTCAGAAAGTTAACCAATAGGTAAAATTGTTGATTTTATAATATGAGTACTATGCACTAAGATTTTATGAACTGTAACAGGCATATTAAACCATGGATAGAGATCTATGTATAGTTTTTTAGTCTCGACTGTAAATTTTTCAAATCTTTGGATATTTATATTGTACTCAAATGTTAATGCGCGAAGGAGATTGTCGAATCTTTTGATGAGAGTTACTTCCAATCCCGTAGTCTCAGCACTAGCCTCGGAATTTTCGAAAAAACCTACGAGCAGTGTTGCCGTCATTGGTATTGCCGAAACCTGGTTTTGGTTTACCTACTATCAATCCAAGTATACTTTTAAATTTATTCTGGATTTCGTTGGAACGTAGCTTTACACTCTTTTTATCTGTCTCATTCCTAAGCTGCCATTTTTTTATTTCGAGGAGGCGATAACTTATGTGAAGCAAGCATTCAAAACATCTTATCCATGCATGGAGAGTAGACACACCAAAACCAAGATTATCTCGGTTAGGCGTAAAGTCCCATAACTCATTATTCATATCTTTTGGAGTGGCACCACAAATATAACACTTTTGTGCGGAAGAAGTTTCAGTCAAAGCATTTCAAACTTTTCCGTCAACCCTTGTTAGAAGCATATTGTGATTTACGGAAACTTAAAATTTTTCGAGCATGTACCTTGTTGGCAACACCGCACTTATCTCCTCTAAAACTTTGTTCGTTTCAAAAACAATAAAATCTTCTGTTTCTTTAGAAAAAATAAATTTAATTGGACGACAATACATGGTAGAAGAAGGTCGAGGATTCTGCCAAACAATGTTACCTTTTTCATCCTGTAATTGAAGAGGAGCGAAAGAAAATATAAACAAAAACTCATCAGTGTCAGAACTGCAAGTAAACTTTTGCTTATATGTGCTATGGCCAGGGCTTTCATCGCAACCCCACTTTCTGATTAAAGTACACGGCAAGTTTGTAGGTAATAAACTAACAAAAACTTCTTGATTTGCTAAAACTAAACGCTCAACAGTTTTATCTAATACGAACTGGAATTTAATTTCCGCACGTGTTTCACCCACATCAATTTCATTTGGATAACATTCTGCCTTAGCTTTTCTTAGAATATAAAATGATGGATAAACCTTATGGCCTGCCTTGATGCTCCACTTCCGAGTCGTTTTGTACCCATGAGTCGTCGACTTGCTATCTACGTAGTATGCTAAAGCTTCTACATTGCTCAAGCATCTTGCATCTGGCTCACATGTCATCTTTTTGCCGGATATTTGAGTGGTTTCCTGTGATTTTTTTTATAATGTTAGCAACATTTCTGTTGCCGGACATATGCGTTGATACTTCTGCCGCATAAAGTAACTCACCAGGACTTCTAGATTGCAAACGACACCGTTTGGTTTTTTCACTGCAGCTAACAAAGTCCTTCTTTCGTCTTCCGGGGCCGAATTTACATGAAGAAGTGGTTGGTTGGTCTGTTGGCAACTTTGAATCCACCGTTATTGTAAATGTGAAGTCTGGACCCGAAAACCACTCCCAGTTTTTATTCAAAAATCGCTCCTTATGTCTTCCAGAAGTGTTCCACTTTTGATCCAGCTTCGACGAATTTGCCGATATTTGTAAGCTTAAACTTTTTATCGAATACTCGGCTGCTTCGCTGAAATCGTAATTAAGTACAACAAAACTCCATAATTCTTTATATCTGGTTTCCTTCGAATGTTGAACCCAAATGTCAAAAAAATCAGTTCTTGGTACGGTTATAATTAACTGCTTTGTGTTGTTGATTTTCCGACAAGGTGAATAGTTGATGATTGTTGTGCTGCCATCTTAAGTGTCGTTGATCGTTCTGATTTGTTATCAGTTGTGCAGTATTTATATTACATTCAGGTATTGGCGTAGATGCTACCAAATGGGGTTGTTTTGTGTAGCGTTCCTTTGTGGTTATACCTGCATTAGGATTGCTTTGTATGTACCTGTTTTTATGCCTTGGTGACTGGTGCGGTAGTTTGTGGCAGTTTGAAGTCAGTGATCTTCGCCTTTTTGCTTTTGGTGTGCTCTTGTTGACCTTGCGCGTTTATTTGTGTGTGTTTTATAGCTACGTGTTTGTTCCCTGTACCTGGGAATTGGTTTTGCCGTTTGTAGATCAGCTTTTAAGGTTCAAATATCTCGTCGGAGCTGGTACGTACATACATCCTATTTTATATGTAGAGATAACTAAATCTACAAAAAAAAAACACAAAAAATTAAAAATAGATGTGCAAAGAATTCGCAATGGTTTTTTCTTTCGACTATTAGACAATACTTGCGACTATAACATATGTAAAATTTAGCCCGGATGTCCGCGGATGTACATATGTAACTTTTTATACTCAGTTGAGCAGAGCTCACAGAGTATATTAAGTTTGATTGGATAACGGTTGGTTGTACATATATAAAGGAATCGAGATAGATATAGACTTCCATATATCAAAATAATCAGGATCGAAAAAAAATTTGATTGAGCCATGTCCGTCCGTCCGTTAACACGATAACTTGAGTAAATTTTGAGGTATCTTGATGAAATTTGGTATGTAGGTTCCTGAGCACTCATCTCAGATCGCTATTTAAAATGAACGATATCGGACTATAACCACGCCCACTTTTTCGATATCCAAAATTTCGAAAAACCGAAAAAGTGCGATAATTCATTACAAAAGACAGATAAAGCGACGAAACCTGGTAGATGAGTTGAACTTATGACGCAGAATAGAAAATTAGTAAAATTTTGGACAATGGGCGTGGCACCGCCCACTTTTAAAAGAAGGTAATTTAAAACTTTTGCAAGCTGTAATTTGGCAGTCGTTGAAGATATCATAATGAAATTTGGCAGGAACGTTACTTCTATTATTATATGTACGCTTAATAAAAATTAGCAAAATCAGAGAAGGACCACGCGCACTTAAAAAAAAAAAATTTTTTTAAAGTAAAATTTTAACAAAAAGTTTAATATCTTTACAGTATATAAGTAAATTATGTCAACATTCAGCTCCAGTAATGATATGGTGCAACAAAATACAAAAATAAAAGAAAATTTCAAAATGGGCGCGGCTCCGCCCTTTTTCATTTAATTTGTCTTGGATACTTCTAACGCCATAAGTCGAACAAAAATTAACCAATCCTTTTGAAATTTGGTAGGGGCATAGATTTTATGACGCTAACTGTTTTCAGTGAAAATGGGCGAAATCGGTTGATGCCACGCCCAGTTTTTATACACAGTCGTCCGTCTGTCCTTCCGCATGGCCGTTAACACGATAACTTGAGCAAAAATCGACATATCTTTAATGAACTTAGTTCACGTGCTTACTTGAACTCACGTTATCTTGGTATGAAAAATGAACGCCCACTTTTTTGATATCGAAAATTACGAAAAATGAAAAAAATGCCATAATTCTATAAAAAATACGAAAAAAGGGATGAAACATGCTAAGGTAATTGGATTGTTTTATTGACGCGAAATATAACTTTAGAAAAAACTTTATAAAATGGTTGTGACACCTACCATATTAAGTAGAAGAAAATGAAAAAGTTCTGCAGGGCGAAATAAAAAACCCTTAAAATCTTGGCAGGTATTACATATATAAATAAATTAGCGGTATCCAACAGATGATGTTCTGGGTCACCCTGCTCCACATTTTGGTCGATATCTGGAAAACGCCTTCACATATACAACTACCACCACTCCCTTTTAAAACTCTCATTAATACCTTTAATTTGATACCCATACCGTACAAACTCATTCTAGAGTCACCCCTGGTCCACCTTTATGGCGATATTTCGAAAAGGCGTCCACATATAGAACTAAGCCCCACGCCCTTTTAAAATACTCATTAACTCCTTTCGTTTGATACCCATATTGCACAAATGAATTCTAGAGTCACCCCTGGCCCACCTTTATGGCGATATCTCGAAACGGCGTCCACCTATGGAACTAAGGATTACTCCCATTTAAAACACACATTAACACCTTTCATTTGATACCCATATCGTACAAACATATTCTAAAGTCACCCCTGGTCCACCTTTATGGCGATATCTCGAAAAGGCGAACACCTATAGAACGAAGGCCCACTTCCATTTAAAAATACTCATTAACACCTTTCATTTGATACCCATATCGTACAAACAAAGTCTAGAGTCACCCCTGGTCCACCTTTATTGCGATACCTCGAAAAGGCGTCCACCTATAGAACTAAGGCCCACTCCCTTTTAAAATACTCATTAACTCCTTTCGTTTGATACCCACATTGCACAAACGAATTCTAGAGTCACCCCTGGCCCACCTTTATGGCGATATCTCGAAACGGCGGCCTCCTATGGAACTAAGGATTACTCCCTTTTAAAACACACATTAACACCTTTCTTTTGATACCCATATTGTACAAACAAATTCTAGGGTCACCCCTGCTCCAACTTTATGGTGATATCTCGAAACGGCGTCCACCTATGGAACTAAGGATTACTCCATTTTAAAATACTCATTAACACCTTTCTTTTGATACCCATATTGTACAAACAAATTCTAGGGTTACCCCTGGTCCACCTTTTTGGCGATATCTCGAAAATGCGACCACCTATACAACAACCACCACTCCCTTTTAAAACCCTTATTAATACCTTTAATTTGATACCCATATCGTAAAAACACATTCTAGAGTCACCCCTGGTCCACCTTTATGGCGATATTTCGAAACGGCGTCCACCTATAGAACTAAGGCCCACTCCCTTTTACAATACTCATTAACACCTTTCGTTTGATGCCCATATTGTACAAAGAAATTCTAGGGTCCCCCTGGTCCACCTTTATGGCGATATCTCGAAACGGCGTCCACCTATGGAACTAAGTATTACTCCCTTTTAAAATACTCATTAACACCTTTCATTTGATACCCATATCGTACAAACGCATTCTAGAGTCACCCCTCGTCCATCTTTATGGCTATATATCGAAAAAGCGACCACCTATACAACAACCACCACTCCCTTTTAAAACCCTCATTAATACTTTGAATTTGATACCCATATCGTACAAACACATTCTAGAGTCAAAGAAATATGAAGCTTAATATACAACAAGAATTTTGCAAATTAATCAATGCATTTTACGGCCACTCCTGCCTTCTTACTTCAATTACTTAATATATATGAGCAAAAATATCAAAAAAAAAAGCAAAAATCCCGTTATTTTGTTTGTTTTCTTTCATTTCTCATTACACATTTCTTGGAATAAGAACTTTGTTTTCGTCCAGCTAGCTTGTTCTACACAAAACACTGTGCGTCGGGAGAAAAATGTACCATAAATGTGATTATTGTTGAATAATCATTTATGGTTCCTATTTCGAAACTCTTTTTATTCATGTTTGATATCATTGTAAAATTGAGCTTTAATTCCTTTAGAGCAATATTTGACTACTTTTCAAGGTCGTTTTCTGATCATATTCGTGAACATTTTTCAATCGTTTTGCTTGAGATTTTCGAATCATTTTTGAATGCGATTATGATGCATTTGGTTTTCATATCTCATTCAAAATAAGATACTATATAATAATCTTATTTCATCAGGGGAAGAAAGCATGCGGAATGAGCTATTGGAACCAGAGGTCACACGCAAACAAACTTGACCTATATACACCTGTGACTACAACATCCAACATCAGCTATGATCATCAATATCTTAAAATACGATACGGTACGGGATGTTGAAAACATATCGAGGTACATATGTATGTCAAGAGAGTTTCACTTACCTGGTCAAATAGCTCACAACTTTTGTATTGTCCAACTATTATGTATTTTATGGGAAGTCGAAGGTGGAGAAATGGTTGGGGAAATCTTCGGGCAAGAGCAGCACTTGCATTACATTGTCTTGAAGAATTTCTTAATAATAAAAATTTTATATACATATTTTTTCTGAACTACATGATTGAAAAAATGTGTGTAAGTGAAAAAAGTAAGATTTTCAATGAAAAGTAAAATTTTAACAAGTATAAAACTCATTATTCAGTCAACAAATATAGTCAGAAAAGATTCAGAATGAAGATTCAGAAAATATGATTCCAAAATGTGATATAAAAATTATATTCAATTTTTGATCATCAATGGTGGACTAATGTCAAAGTCGCACTGCGTTGGAAGTTAATGTGTCAAATCGTATAAAAACTACAAGTCAGCTGTCACCTTGTATAATTACGCCATGGTGGTTGCCGTTATTGGGAATTTTCTCACACCATTGGATTCTTTCGCGATGCCACCTGCGCAAAATTAACAAAAATTTGTTTTAAGCGGGAGTCATTGGTGCTGTATGTCGTATCGCTGTAGTCGTATCCCTAACGTAATCAGCTGTTTATCGTTACGACGGTAAACCAAAAACCAATTGGTTGGCTACGATACGGTTACGACCTTAGCGGCACCAATAATCGATTGCATTGATTCGCATAAGGTTGGTCGAATCAGCTGTTATAAAGTTACCGATACGGTTACCGATAAAGCACCAATTTCTGCAGCTTTTACCACCCCAGGAAGACATGAGTGAGGGTGAATCCTAACCTTTTCCCTATCACTAGCCAACTGGTACGTTCCAAGGATGAATCTCCCAAGTGGACCATAACATGATTAAAAATTGCAATAGTAGATAATGTAATGTGAATTAAAATTCTATAGATAGCCGAAGCAAAAAATCCAACTGATCCGCATGCAGCTGTTATTTATATGCCGCCACGGGGAGCTGCTGCTGCTATCCTAGAAGCATTATAAGCAGAGATTCTTTTGATTGTTTGCATCACCGAAGGTGTGCCACAACATGATATGGTCCGCTTTAAGCACGCTCTCCTAAGGCAAAATAAATCGCGACTAGTCAGGCCCGATTGTCCAGGAATCATCACACCAGAAAGGGTAATAAATTGCCTACCATATTAAATATATAAACAACATGTATAAATTTGTTAGTGATAATTTGTAATGCTTTTTTTTGATAATCAAACGAAGAATGCAAATACCAAAGAGTTCGAAGTTCATGTAAATAATAGATTTCTTTAATTAGCGTTTGTAGAGCAAAATACATATGAATGTATGCATAGAACTGCGTTTGAAAGGGAGGAATTAATTAATTATGATCAGTAGATTTACAAGATTTTTGTCATTTTTGCTGCGTTGCCGTTGCCATTACATTGCGTTAAGAGAGGACATCAACATCTTATTACTCACAGCCAGTTAAAATTTTAGTAAATTTTGCTCTTTTCATTACTGATTCAAAACGTGGAAAGTTATATATCGAGCATTCCATGGAGAATGGTAAATTTCAGCAGACTTTCGCATTGCGGTCATTATTAATATTCAATCCCTAGAAGGTTTAATGTAGTCATATTAATAGTTCCCGAGATGGTCGGGCTAGTACCTCAATGGTGCTTGTTACCGGAACGTAGATAGATAGATAATTTTATGATGATTGCAGAGTGACTTGCACATCTCCTTCACAGCACCTCATCCAAGCCGACTTCCTTGATGAACCCTAGCAGTATTCTTGCCTTGAGGGATTGAATATGGGAATGCTCTGGCCATGCTGAGTCCATAAACTTAGCCCTACATCTTGAGATTGCGTCGCATTCTAGGAGGATATGGTCCGCCGTCTGCTGATCGATCACAAAATCGGCATGTGTTATTCGATAGTATGCCAAAATTCTGCATACGGCTGTTCAGTCTACAATGCCCTGTAAGAAAAGCTCATGGGATTCTTAGGTTATCTTTTGAGAGGTCTATTATTGCCCTGTAGCAACTTGCGCTATAACCTCTTAACAGTAACTTAGATTGTGTCAAACCTGGCGTATTGCTCCAGTGTTCTTCTCTCTTTTCCCTCCATTCTACTAATAAGTGCCCCTGTGAGCCAACTGGCAGGAACGGCTCGGGACCGATGGGTCATGCAGTTTCTGCCTCTCTGTCCAGGTTGTTCGCCTGCTAATTACCCTCTAATCCCCTGTGGCATGGGACCCGATGGGACTACGTTGAGTGCTCCTAATTGATTCAGCTTTTCTACGCACTTAAGGACCAGTGCTGACTTTATTTCGAACGCCGCAATTGCCTTTAGTGGGGCCTGACTGTCTGACTGAGTAATGCAATTGTTTCATTGGAGTATCCCTGCTGAGGGTTCAGCTCAGCGCACTAACTTTCGGCGAATACTTGCTTGAAAAATCCTCGGATGTGCTTTTAGAGGTACTGATATTTTGGCTCTGGGTGCGAAGACTGTGGCTCCAATCCCCTCTGGTGTCTTCGAGCCATCTGTGTACCACACGATCTTGAACAGACTAGTAATACATTGCACCCGGCCATACTTATATAGCCGCACGAAGAGACGGAGCATCCCATTACATATTGGCACAACCGGAGCACTACTGGACATTCAGTCTATATTAAAGCTATGCATTCAAAAGTGTTTGTACCAGCGCCTGCACACCAAACTGGACCAATGTATGCCATATTGATGCTAGCACGAATACCAAGCAATGTTTATGTAAATAATGTTACTGCTAATGTCAATTTGAGCACATACAGTACCTACGTTTATACTAGGTGGAACACCACACTACCTACATGGGAATGTAGCCACCGATCAGGTTGTTGTATGAGATTACTTTAAATATGTTATTCATAAACTAAAATAAACTAGCTTGTGCATAAGTAACTTAAACCACGATTTGAATCAAATATTTTCATGGGCTACTATGAATGGCTTATGTATAAACCCGAATAAGTCAAAATGTATTGTTATTAATAGAAGGTATTTTCCCTCTAATGATTTAGAGAATGTAGTGTTCGACAATTCCGTTATAGAATACGTAGATACGGCGAAAAACTTAGGTGTAATTTTTAACAAAACATTGACATGGAAAGACGATATTTTTAGAACGGTTGGAAAAGTGTATGGAATGCTTCGTACACTATGGTTAACACAGTATTTCACGCCTTTGCACATAAGACTACTTCTCGCTAAAGCGTACTTAATACCTACGCTACTCCATGGTTGTGTGATTTACTCAAACTGTGACTATCTGTGCAAGAACAAACTAAATGTTGTTTACAACAACATTGCTAGATATGTTTATGGGTTGAAAAGACTTGCCCATGTATCACAACATGCTGAAAGGTTGCTAAACATTTCTTTCGAAAATCTTTTAAAAGTTAAAACACTGTCGTTCCTCCATAAATTGATACACACGAAGGAACCTGACTATCTGTATCGTAAGCTTATTTTTCTGCAATCATCAAGATCGGTGCTTCTTCTTAAGCACATTAGATACCGCACGCTAACCTCTGAGCGCCAATTCTTTGTTACTGCAATATGTCTTTGGAACTCCCTACCTACAATTCTTCGACTCTTAAGTAATGCTCTGCACTTCAAAAAAGAGCTAACATCATTTCTTAACGACTCTTAAACTGGATCTCAAATTGTTGTTGTTAAAATGTTCATTTCCAAGTCCTTTTCCTTTCTCTGTGTCTTCATTCTTTATTTGTTAAATACTATTCGATCTATAACCAGCCAAAGGTTATCATCACTACTGCTGTCTTTTAATATTTATTAATTACTTTTCTTTAGTTTTAAGATTTACATTTACGTACATAAATATTTCACTATTATACGTTACATTTAATTTAATTTGATTAATCTAATTTATTATTATTATAAATGTTCAATTTTTATAGCTCATGCCATTCATGACTAGCACCGTTAAATAATTTGTCAAAATTGTTGTGCTAGGAACAAATTTTCAAATAAATACATACATGTAGATGTAGATCCATAAGGAACTTGGGGTCGCCAAAGCCTCGGCTGTTAAACAGGATTCGCCACGGGTATGTGAGGTTGGCAATTGGGTTGGAGAAGTTATATATTGCGGTGGCAACCCATTGGAAGGGTTGCGCTACACAACCGCTTGAATCAATTTGGTATTTTAGTCGCCTCTTACGACAGGCATACCTACCGCGGGTATATTATAAGCCCCCTAATAACCAGCTGGGGCCATGAGAAGCGTGAGTGCACTTTGGGTGTCCCAAGGCAAGTTCCGTCGTGCCTTGTGTTGTTGAGTGAGCAGCACGGTGTAGCAAATGCATCTTTCATGAGGATACCCTTGCTGAGCCCAGAAAATCTGGGAAAATTAGATGTACTGGTCAGATGCAGCAAACAAGTTCTGTTTTAGCAGTACTTTGTCCTTTTCAATTTGTACATCCATTTAAGAACCTTTCATAATCGATTAAACAGTCATCACGTCTAATTTACTTCGTAACATCAATCAATTATCCCTTCTTATATTTTTATGTTCTCTATAAATGCAACAGCGAAGTATCTTCGGGTACCCCTGCCACCGGAAACTGCCTTGGCATCCACCACTTGAATTAATTTACTTTACAGGTCCTGATTCTGGTTATCTGAAGTCTCCTTGAGTCCCTTGAGCCTTTGGCCTCTCAGAAAAGAGCTAATTGTGGAGCCCTATTTATTAAGCACCTTTCCGGTTATATTAAAAACTTTTAATCTATTCTTACAGATATAAGTTTTTTTTTTCATTCTAGGTAATTTGATTTTGACGATGTGCGCATAGCAATATTCCAAATATTCCAGCTGTGGCTGTAAGAATATGCATTTGCTCAAATTACAAGCAAACTGCGACAACTATCCTCCGCCTTTTTACTACCACATATAAGACCCTACTAAGCATATTATGGGAAAGGACCAAAGGCTCAATATCACCTGTAAATCCACTTTGATAGCACGAATTGGGGCTGCCTATATTCCGGCACTTTACGTACAAAATTGATATAGCTCTGCAAACTGATGTTGAACAACACCACCAGCGCAGGAAAAATTGGGCAGCATCACTCCAATCTTCGAAACAAGGTTTCCGAAAGGGCACGACTATGAATAGACGTTAATGTATTTATGTAGCTTGCACATGTCAATATACACATATGTAAAGTTTACTAGGGTCATAAGGAAATAATTTAAATTGTAAAAACCATTATTATAATGAATTATTTATTAATTAAATATTATTTAAACAAAAAGGACGCCTTTATTTCATGCAAAAAGCGATTTGACAAAAGGTAACCTGTACGGGTAACCGGCAGGCCAGTTATCCGTACTGTTGTTGTTGCATATGTTTTGGTTAGCGCTAAATAAAACATACCTAATGAACTAACTTAAAAATGTAAATAACATCGAGCGAGAAGGAATGTGGAAAACACAATAGGTAAGAGCGAGAAAGCGAGTCATACGAACACTATTTTGAGAGCGCGCGTGCGTTACTTTTTGCCCGACATCAATGTAAAGGCAAAGAGGATAAATATAATAAGAGCCGTCACTCGTTATTTTTTAGGCATTTACTCGATGTAAACTGTGAGGTAGTCGCTACTTTTTTTTTGGGCGAGATGTTTATAAATATCTTCTATACATTTTCATGGGGTATTTGTGTTTATTTTTCGGACTGTATTCAATTAATTATTTAATCCAAAAAACACGTGTGCATAAAGTGACAACACCGCATGGATAAATGGAAAGCAATTCAAAAATGTCCCTCATAAAACAAAAGTAGCGACTACCTCACAGTTTACATCGAGTAAATGCCTAAAAAATAACGAGTGACGGCTCTTATTATATTTATCCTCTTTGAACCTAATACCAAAGAGGATAAATATAATAAGAGCCGTCACTCGTTATTTTTTAGGCATTAACTCTATGTAAACTATGAGGTAGTCGCTACTTTTTTTTTGGGCGAGATGTTTATAAATGTCTTCTATACATTTTCATGGGGTATTTGTGTTTATTTTTCCGACTGTATTCAATTAATTATTTAATTCTCTTTCCAAAAAACTCGTTTGCATAAAGTGACAACACCGCATGGATAAATGGAAAGCAATTCAAAAATGTCCCTCATAAAACAAAAGTAGCGACTACCTCACAGTTTACATCGAGTAAAGGCCTAAAAAATAACGAGTGACGGCTCTTATTATATTTATCCTCTTTGTTAGGTTATCGAAATGTAAACAAAATATAGTGCTGTACTGTTATTACATTCATGTTATGGCAGTCATTTTTAAGTTATATACCTGTAACTTTACAAGTATTTTTACAGTATTTTTACGTTAATATGACCGCCTTTTCACAAGAGTTATGACCGTTTTTTTACTTGGATTATACTACTATATAAATAAAAAAATTCCTTAATTCAAATCCATTAACATTTCTTTTATTCAACATTTTTTTAATATATTAGAGTATTTATAATAGTTGTAAATTATTAACTATAAGTCTTAAGGAAGGAATAGTTTTTCAGTCTTGTTGGTGAGCCATAAATACAAATTTTATTGTATGCATACAAAGTTAAGGGAAACTTAAATAAATTAATTAATGATATAGAAAACAAAAGAGAAGAACTAACAGAACTATTGGTTGCAGTAAACCATCAAATCGCGAGTAGGCAATTCACAATTTGAGTAAGTTGACTTGTAATTCGCCAATTTTAATGCTATACCTTTTTTATTTTAGTTCGAAAAGCTGCAATTGAGGCTCGAAAGTTACAATTGAAGTTCAAAAATTTCAATTCAAGTTCAGAAAATTTAAATTCAAGCTCAAAATTTCTATTTGTAGTTCAGAAAATTAAAATTGAAGTTCAGAACTTCTGTTTGTAGTTCAGAAAATTATAATTGAACTTAAATTGTAATTTTCTGAACTTCAGTTGTAAGTTGCTGAACTGCAGTTGAAATTCCTGACCTTCAATTATAATTTACTGAACTTCTATTGAAAATTGTGAAATTCAATTATAATTTTTTGAACTTCAATTGAAATTCCCGAACTTTCAGAACTTCAATTGCAACTTTCAAATTTTTTTTTACATAAAATGAACAATTTAACATTTTTTCTGAGAGTTAAAGTGGTGAATTACCTACCAGAGGTTTGAAACCACTTGCATTCGTGTTGGCGCTTCTCTATATCATTAATGTAACAATATCTTTTTAATAATTTCATTAATAGACAAATATAAAATTTTTCCTTTACATTTTAGAACTGTGTACAAAAATATGTAATTTTAGATACCGCAACCTAAACCAAAAAGTATTGCAACTCATAATCAGAGAAGCTTTGTGTTGAATGTTGATTTATACTACAACAAGTAAGGAAGGTTAAGTTCGGGTGTAACCGAACATTCCATACTCAGTTGAGAGCTATGGTGACAACATAAGGGAAAATAACCATGTAGGAAAATGAACCGAGGGAAATCATGGAATGTGTTTGTATGACATGTATATCAAATGAAAGGCATTGAAGAGTATTTTATGAGGAGTGGGCCATAGTTCTATAGGTGGACGCCATTTAGGGATATAGCCATAAAGGTGGATCAGGGTTGACTCTAGAATGCGTTTGTACGATATGGGTATCAAATGAAAGGTGTTAATGAGTATTTTAAAAGGGAGTAATCCTTAGTTCCATAGGTGGACGCCGTTTCGAGATATCGCCACAAAGGTGGAGCAGGGGTGACCCTAGAATTTGTTTGTACAATATGGGCATCAAACGAATGGTGTTAATGAGTATTTTAAAAGGGAGTGGGCCTTAGTTCTATAGGTGGATGCCGTTTCGAAATATCGCCATAAAGGTGGACCAGGGGTGCCTCTAGAATGTGTTTGTACGATATGGGTATCAAATTAAAAGTATTAATGAGGGTTTTAAAAGGGAGTGGTGGTTGTTGTATAGGTGGTCGCTTTTTCGAGATATCGCCATAAAGGTGGACCAGGGGTGACTCTAGAATGCGTTTGTACGATATGGGTATCAAATGAAAGGTGTGAATGAGTATTTTAAAAGGGAGTAATACTTAGTTCCATAGGTGGACGCCGTTTCGAGATATCGCCATAAAGGTGGACCAGGGTTGACCCTAGAATTTGTTTGTACAATATGGGCATCAAACGAAAGGTGTTAATGAGTATTGTAAAAGGGAGTGGGCCTTAGTTCTATAGGTGGACGCCGTTTCGAAACATCGCCATAAAGGTGGACCAGGGGTGACTCTAGAATGTGTTTGTACGATATGGGTATCAAATTAAAGGTATTAATGAGGGTTTTAAAAGGGAGTGGTGGTTGTTGTATAGGTGGTCGCATTTTCGAGATATCGCGAAAAAGGTGGACCAGGGGTGACCCTAGAATTTGTTTGTACAATATGGGTATCAAAAGAAAGGTGATAATGTGTGTTTTAAAAGGGAGTAATCTTTAGTTCCATAGGTGGCCGCCGTTTCGAGATATCGCCATAAAGGTGGGCCAGGGGTGACTCTAGAATTCGTTTGTGCAATGTGGGTACCAAACGAAAGGAGTTAATGAGTATTTTAAAAGGGAGTGGGCCTTAGTTCTATAGGTGGACGCCTTTTCGAGGTATCGCAATAAAGGTGGACCAGGGGTGACTCTAGACTTTGTTTGTACGATATGGGTATCAACTGAAAGGTGTTAATGAGTATTTTAAAATGGAGTAATCCTTATTTCCATAGGTGGACGCCGTTTCGAGATATCACCATAAAGGTGGAGCAGGGGTGACCCTAGAATTTGTTTGTACAATATGGGTATCAAAAGAAAGGCGTTAATGTGTGTTTTAAAAGGGAGTAATCCTTAGTCCCATAGGTGGCCGCCGTTTCGAGATATCGCCATAAAGGTGGGCCAGGGGTGACTCTAGAATTCGTTTGTGCAATGTGGGTATCAAACGAAAGGAGTTAATGAGTATTTTAAAAGGGAGTGGGGCTTAGTTCTATAGGTGGACGCCTTTTCGAGGTATCGCAATAAAGGTGGACCAGGGGTGACTCTAGACTTTGTTTGTACGATATGGGTATCAAATGAAAGGTGTTAATGAGTATTTTTAAATGGGAGTGGGCCTTCGTTCTATAGGTGTTCGCCTTTTCGAGATATCGCCATAAAGGTGGACCAGGGGTGACTTTAGAATATGTTTGTACGATATGGGTATCAAATGAAAGGTGTTAATGTGTGTTTTAAAAGGGAGTAATCCTTAGTTCCAGAGGTGGACGCCGTTTCGAGATATCGCCATAAAGGTGTGCCAGGGGTGACTCTAGAATTCGTTTGTGCAATATGGGTATCAAACGAAAGGAGTTAATTAGTATTTTAAAAGGGCGTGGGGCTTAGTTCTATAGGTGGACGCCTTTTCGAAATATCGCCATAAAGGTGGACCAGGGGTGACTCTAGAATGAGTTTGTACGATATGGGAATCAAATTAAAGGTATTAATGAGAGTTTTAAAAGGGAGTGGTGGTAGTTGTATATGTGAAGGCGTTTTCCAGATATCGACCAAAATGTGGACCAGGGTGACCCAGAACATCATCTGTTGGATACCGCTAATTTATTTATATATGTAATACCTGCCAAGATTTTAAGGGTTTTTTATTTCGCCCTGCAGAACTTTTTCATTTTCTTCTACTTAATATGGTAGGTGTCACAACCATTTTATAAAGATTTTTCTAAAGTTATATTTCGCGTCAATAAAACAATCCAATTACCTTACCCTGTTTCATCCCTTTTTTTGTATTTTTTATAGAATTATGGCATTTTTTTCATTTTTCGTAACTTTCGATATCAAAAAAGTGGGCGTGGTCATAGTCGGATTTCGTTCATTTTTCATACCAATATAAAGTGAGTTCAAGTAAGCACGTGAACTAAGTTCATTAAAGGTATGTCGATTTTTGCTCAAGTTATCGTGTTAAAGGCCATGCGGAAGGACAGACGGACGGCTGTGTATAAAAACTGGGAGTGGCATCAACCGATTTCGCCCATTTTCACAGAAAACAGTTAGCGTCATAAAATCTATGCCCCTACTAAATTTCAAAAGGATTGGTTAATTTTTGTTCGACTTATGGCGTTAAAAGTATCCAAGACAAATTAAATGAAAAAGGGCGGAGCCACGCCCATTTTGAAATTTTCTTTTATTTTTGTATTTTGTTGCACCATATCATTACTGGAGTTGAATGTTGACATAATTTACTTATATACTGTAAAGATCTTACATTTTTTTTTAAATTAAAATTTTACTTTAAAAAAAAATTTTTTTTAAAGTGGGCGTGGTCCTTCTCCGATTCTGCTAATTTTTATTAAGCGTACATATAGTAATAGGTGTAACGTTCCTGCCAAATTTCATCATGATATCTTCAACGACTGCCAAATTACAGCTTGCAAAAGTTTTAAATTACCTTCTTTTAAAAGAGGGCGGTGCCACGCCCATTGTCCAAAATTTTACTAATTTTCTATTCTGCGTCATAAGTTCAACTCATCTACCAAGTTTCGTCGCTTTATCTGTCTTTTGTAATGAATTATCGCACTTTTTCGAAATTTTCGATATCGAAAAAGTGGGCGTGGTTATAGTCCGATATCGTTCATTTTAAATAGCGATCTGAGATGAGTGCTCAGGAACCTACATACCAAATTTCATCAAGACACCTCAAAATTTACTCAAGTTATCGTGTTAACGGTCGACGGACGGACGGACATGGCTCAATCAAATTTTTTTTCGATCCTGATTATTTTGATATATGGAAGTCTATATCTATCTCGATTCCTTTATATATGTACAACCAACCGTTATCCAATCAAACTTAATATACTCTGTGAGCTCTGCTCAACTGAGTATAAAAATAACAAAATTCTTAACAAAACCAGGCTAAACGATAACGTTAACTACCAAAAAAACATAAGTTATTTTACGATGCTTTGATGGATCGATTTACACTTAAATACCGATTTAAAATGTTTTCAGTTCTGACCTTTTTTAGTTTAGAATGCGATATATACATCCAGTGGAATAATTTTATATTGAGGGTACTTTATGCAATTTTCTTTTTTTCGTGATTTTGCAATAATAAACGTAGATACTCATAGTAATATTTTGTTTTAAATTATGTGATTACAATATTTATAAGGACCATTTAGTTGATGGTATTGGTACTGTAAGTTAAATTCATCAGCAATTATTTATATTCAAAATATTTTCTTGTTATACATCTAATTTATAAACTTAGGTTAAAAATTATTGACAAATTCGTTGCAATTAAATTGCCTTTAAAAATTATTGCAAACTTTTCGCCATTGTTGAATATTTTTTTTAATAAAGAGAATAAAAAGCTTAGAGTAATTAATTAGAATAAAATTTTAAGTCCACCATTTATGTCCGGCTCAGTGGTTTCAGTTGCATCCGTCTCTGCGTCGTCTTCATTATCGCCGTCGTTGCCCTCATGTTTGTTTTCTTCATCAGATTCTCCTTCATTGTCTTGCATTTCATCTGTGTCATCAACTTCCATGTCCTCCTGTAAAAAGGTCGTTTTTTCTTAAATTACACCAAACTATTAATACGTAAAAATATCGCATTTTATCTCTTCTTCGTCTTCATTTTCTTCCACCCCATCTTCATCGGACTGTTTATCATCATTCTCATGTTGTGTGCTATTATCATCGCCAAGTCGCCCGCTCATTTTTAGGCGCTGCACAGTGTTTCGTGTAGAACAAGCTAGCTGGACAAAATTATTTTATGAGATTTTCTGTTTCATATGCAGTCATTTATTACAACTACGTCATTTTTTTCAGCCATATGTTCTTTTTTTTTATTTTTTTCCAAAATTTTACTTCATATGCATACATTTGCTTATTTCATATACAGTAAGTCATGTGAATAAGTGACATAGATCCAAAAAAAATTCAAAGGACTAAAGATTATTCCTCTATTGTACTTAAATTGAATGGAATACAAATCCCATTACTCTAAAAAATTCTAAAAATTCGGAAAAAAAAATTTAAATTTTTTATGAAAATTCGTCGAATTTTTTAAATATAATTTAGTTTTTATTATAGATCGTGACAAATTTTCTTATGGGAAATAAGTTAAAATAAATTTGCGAAAGCGAAAATTGTAAGAATTATCCAAAAAGGGGTGTCTTCTTATTTATGTGAGTGACTGTACATATGTACATACATATTTTGTATTTATTTGAGTATTTATCCTGGCACTACAATTTTTACAGAATTATTTTATAGTACCAGTCAGGAATGTAAAAGTGAATTACAATAATAATAATAAGAATGTAAATAATTAAATTAATTATGTGAAAATTACTTATTACAAAAGCTTAAAAGTAAAGTATCATAAAAAGTAGAAAAGACAATAGATTGAAATTAAATAAAACCTGATCCAACAAAAAGTTAGGGTAGGTTATCTTTTATAATTATGTTATTATTCGCTATCATCACTTTCATTCGATGAGTCACTTGTGGAATAGTCATGAACATCAGCAACACTACTGTGAAAGCTTGAAACAACTGGGGTATTTATTGACTCCTCAACATTATCGGGGGACAGTAAATTTAAGACTTCTGAAGTCAGACTTTTAAATTTTTTCTTAGGTATCTCCCTAAAACTGTTAACTAAAGGATCCGAGGTTATAAGCAACATATTCATAAGATCTCTATTCGTGGCTTCACGCGACTGCTTTTGTGTGTTATCAGCCCTGAATCGTCTCAAATCTTTGTTACGGGCTTCCTGTGCTTCCTCGGAAAGTTGACCAATAGGTAAAATTGCTGATTTTATAATATCCGTACTATGCACTAATAATTTATGAACTGTAACAGGCATATTAAACCATGGATAGAGATCTATGTATAGTTTTTTAGTCTCGACCGCAAATTTTTCAAATTTTTGGATATTTATATTGTACCCAGATGCTAATGCGCGAAGGAGAGTGTCGAATCTTTTGATGAGCGTTACATCCAATCCCGTAATCTCAGCTCTAGCCTCAGAATTTTCGAAAAACCTACGAGCAGTGTTGCCGTCATTGGTATTGCCGAAACCTGGTTTTGGTTTATCTTCATCAATCCATTGTATGTACCTGTTTTTATGCCTTGGTGACTGGTGCGGTAGGTTGTGGCAGGTTGAAGTCAATGATCTTCGCCTTTTTGCTTTTGGCGTGATCTTGTTGACCTTGCGCGTTTATTTTTGTATGTTTTATGGCTACGTGTTTGTTCCCTGTACCAGGGAATTGGTTTTGCCGTTTGTAGATCAGCTTTAAAGGTTCAAATATCTCGTCGGAGCTGGTAGGTACATACATCCTATTTGATATGTAGAGATAACTAAATCTACAAAAAAAAAAAAAATTTAAAATAGATGTGCAAAGAATTCGCAATGGTTTTTTCTTTCGACTATTAGAGAATACTTGCGACTATAACATATGTAAAATTAAGCCCAGATGTCCGCGGATGTATGTAACTTTTTTGTCCCTAAAGTTAAAAATATAGGAACAAAATACCTTTTCTTCTTAATAACGGAATGTTAAATATATTGAAAATACTCTAATTGTGAAAGAATTACTATTAAAAAATTTTACTTACCTTCGAGCTTAGAATCCATCAAAAAATTATGTAAAAGTGTTCACTTAAAAGAAATATGAATCTTAATATTCAACAAGAATTTTGAAAATTAATCAATGCATTTTACGGCCACTCCTGCCTTCTTACTTCAATTACTCAATATATATGAGCAAAAATATCAAAAAAAAGCAAAATCACGTTATTTTGTTTGTTTTCTTTCATTTCTCATTACACTTTTCTTGGAATAAGAACTTTGTTTTTGTCCAGCTAGCTTGTTCTACACGAAACACTGTGCGCTGTTGTATTTCAAGTATAGCGTATGTTGGATTACCCTCTTTGGCCGTTAACCAAATATTTAAATATTTATTTTAAAAAATATTATTTCATTTATTTTTGAGTTTAAATATTTTCCAACTGATTAGAATTTTCTTTTTTTGAAGTTATTTAAAAATTTTAAGTTAACATGAAAACTCAATTAAAAATGATTTTAAAAATTTAAGTAAAGAGTACATATAGTATTTTTGTATTGAATTGTAAATGTTTTATGTTTCTTAGAGATAACTTTAAAAGATCCTTGATAAGGTGATTCTAAATTAGATTTACGAAGAACTTTAACAAAAACATACTCACAATTTTCTAATTTTTTAGGAACGTAAAATTTTCTTTGCTATGATGAAAAACTTTAGAACGAACAAGCGAAAAATATTCTCTTATTTTATGAAGAGCGTCATTAGAAAAATCATGTTCTTTATTACTATTGGAAATAATTATTCTAAGTGTTTGGCCATAAACCAGTTCAGCAGATGAACATTTTAAATCTTCTTTAATAGAAGTTCGTAAACCAAGTAGAATGAATGGTAAAATGTCAGCCCATGAACTGAGTCGTTTGATGCTATAATTGCTGTTTTTAAAGTTCAATGAAATCTCTCTATCATGCCATTTGCTTGGGGATGGTAGGGAGATGTATGAATTTTATGAGAACATGGAAATTAACAATGTTGACAGGCAGCGAAATAGAACCCTCTGAAAATAAGACCGGCAGCAATAAACAAGACTGGCAGCAATAGAGAATAAGTATAAAAATGCAGAATCAATTGAGCGGCCTTAGGGACGCTAACCATTAGCAAACTTTTGTTTTTGCTTAGGGATTTTTTTTTAAATAGGATTAGATGAAACTCACAATGAAAAATAACTTTGACCAAATGTTAAAATTTAAAATGTTGAAAAAAAAATTAAAGGAAACCCAACGAAAAAGTAAAATGTCCTATTGAAAAATTTTTATGTTAAAATCTAAAGAAAAACGGATATTAACGCTATCACTGGAAATAGCATAAAAATTAATTTTATAATATCTTGTAAATTGAAAAAAAACTACATTACTAAAATTTAAAGAAAAATGTTAATTATTTTGTAAAATTAGTTAAACAAAAGACAATTTTAAAAACTAAATTAGAAATGAAAAAATTCTAAAGTAAAACAAAAATTACAATTTTAGAATTAAATTGTTAAAATACCTATTAATTCAATAACTTAAATTTATCAAAAATTAATGAAGGTCAAGAGTAAAATGGAATGCATAGGAAAAAAAAATAAAATCAAAAATTTTATTAAAATTTAAATTTAGTTCATTTCTCACAGAAGCAGAAAATAATATTAGAGAATTTCAACATGGCTTGGTGGACAAAGATAGCACACGGCATAATGATAGCATTAGCCGGATATGAATTAGGAAAGGAAAATTCAGGATATTCAGAAACGGAAAACAGAATAACTAAATACGAACCACCAGCCGAGGTAAATACAAAAAATTTGCCAAACATTCCAGATGTTTGGTTAGCAGTCGTAATTTGCGCATTCATGCTATTGATCATCACAATAGCTATGATTCTCAAATTTTATATGAAGCACAAATATAGGCAACTGAATAACGTGCAACAGCGCGTCTAAAATTTTTTTTTTCTCTCTCCCTGTCCAAATTTCCAAACCCAAAGCTGAGGAAGAGCAATAAATAATTAAAAATAAGCCTTTACACAGCACCCGCAAACGACATTAAAGGCAGCTTCATTACACCTGCCCAAATTTAATAGCAAATAAAGAATTTGAATAATTCCGTTAAATTCTCCTGACAAAGATGGTCATGAAGCAATAGGAAATCCTAGGACAGTGGAAATAAGCAAAACCTAAGAAAGAAAATATACAAAAATTTTAAAAACCAGCTCATAACAACAAGCGTGAAGAAAAAGTCACAACGAGAACCTATATATATATTAAAGCGCTATATAAATTTAAAAGACTAGTCGCGCTCATTTTCATCTTAGGATAGAAAAATGTTAGCGTAGAAAAATTATCAAGCAACCAGATTGTTGAGGAAGTTATACACAGTTGTCTCAGAACAAATTGGTGAAAATAATTGAATATTTACTGCAGTAGGCAAATTTAAAATTATGAAAGTAGGTACCCAAGCTCTCTAAGATCAAATAATTGCACTAACCAAAGAGGTTGTGCATGTGACAATCCCGGTATAAAAATAAAATTAATTCTTCATAAAAGTCATGACGATTCTGTCTTGGTGGCCGCCGCAGATATTGCATGACAAATAAGATCAAATAAATTGCTGGAAAATAGGGTGTTATCGAAAATATAAACAGAACATTTAAAGATACGAAAAATTTTTGCATCCACTGTACCTTCCACTTATCCACTACATAGCTACCCCGCACTTCCGTCGGCAACCCTTCAATTGCCCTTCTAATGTCAAGTGCAAAAAAAAAAACAACAAATTTTTTTTTTTTCTCTCAACTTCATATTTCTATATAAATATGAGAAAATACTTTCTAGAAGACAAGCGGATATTAAGTGGGTGCACACATTTAAAGCCGACTGTGTAATAAGTAAAATAAACAAAATAAGTAAATAAATAAAAAACCACTTAATACAAAACATTTCTCATAATCGTAAGCACTCAACCACAAAAAAAAAACACCAAAATTTTGCACAAAGAAAAAATATAGTCAAAATTACTCATTATAGCAAATATACGAAAACACAAAAAATTATAACAAAAGTCAGCTTATCATGAAAAAGCGAGCATGAGCATAACGGGCATGGTATGTAAAGCAAATGCAAACGAATAAAAGCAAAAAGAAAACATATAAACTTATAATATCAAGTTACCACTATGACATAAATAACAAGGCCGATGGTGTAGTATCGCGTGGAATTCACCCCATTTCAAACACGCTTAACATTACAAACGCTCGTTCACTGACCCAGGTAACTACCATAAGTTCATTCGCTTTCACAAAGTCACCTAATGCATTAATGCTCAAGCGGGAATCATATTGACAATATGTAGGTCAATAATTTGCTGACAAGCATTCCTCTCTATTGAGTATGTATAGTATGTAAATATTAATGTAAGTATGTATATATGCATAGGTTAAGAACTTCTGTATAAATAGTAATGAATTCCTTTAATAAAATGATTACTGATCAGACTTCCAAAGTCTAAACACTCTTTTATCAATTTGTCACATTACAGTGGATCTGCATCGCAAAAATGTTTGCTTGATTAAAGTAATAATTTAAGGAAGTTTCCCGGTGCGCGCCTAAGTTTAAAAGAAAATAACCCGATTCGATTTTAGTGGGAAGAAGTGCTCCGAAAATAAAATAAAAACCCGGAAACGCGTTGCGCAAAAAATGTTCTGCTTCGGATGCTAGCGTGAACCAGTGGCGGATACTGATGCAGGATCACATGATCGAAGGAGGAAGACACCATTTTTAATATAAACCACAAATGCCGAAAGTGCTGAACAGTGTAGAAGAGGATGGGTTTCCAAAAATTGATGCAGCCTATGTAACCTGGTAAGTCGAGAAGTTCCGATATAGTTTTTTTTGTGGATATGTACACAAACTTTCACGCCACCTTGAGGTTCACGTTACCTAAATTGTGTCTACGGTCACCAATATTCCCTAGGAGTGCAAATTCCTACTCTCTATTTCGCATAAATTAATCTCCAGTTCCATGCTTTTATTTTTGAGTAGTTTAAAAAGATTTTTTTTTTTTTGTGGGATTAATTCCTCACAACATTTCTCCTTTTGTTTTGAACACCCTTATATGTGAGCATTACCTATATATCATTAATATATGTATGGCCAAAGGTGTATGAACGTAAAGTTGGCGCGGAAGCATTTAACCATCTCAACTCTGCTAACTACATTCGTTCCTCCAGTTGGAACACCTTCTTCGGAAAGCTGTGGCAAGGCGCTGTGGCAAGACACTGGGAAATTTCCATTTACATATTTGACCCGTTTCAACGACATTTATTACCACCAAATACCATACCATGATACTAACATCAATTTCCACAAACTACATTTATGTAACATCGATTCAAGCAGCGAAGATTGGAACCTAACAGAGATCTTATTGCAGTGCACCGACAATCGGAGCATATACCGGAAAGCGAAATACCAAAAGAGTTTATGTAAATTTATATGTATTAGGGTAGGCAAGATTAAGAGTATTTTATGTTTCAGTTTAAAAATTTCAAAATTGCGTTAAATCGAATGTCACACAGATCACTGGAGTGAACTGGTCGCAAAAAAAAAAAAACAAACAAGTAATTCTCGAAAACAGGAAATATTTTTTTTGCCCATTCACGGTCAGATGAGCCCTACCTCCGAGAAAGTCCCCCAATACCCACCAAGAAGAGCTCCTTTAGGTAGGCTTTAGGATGTCTTTAGAGATTTAAATCACCATAAACACCAAAAGTGTTTGGTAAATTTCATGCTGGCTAAAAGGCCCAGATAAACTTTTTTTTATAGACTTTCCAAAAGTATTGAGAAGTAGTATTGTACGGTGCTTTTTATTTGCGATCCGTTGTGCAGATATACATACTTTTTCTTATATTCGAGATTATATAGTTGTATATTCCCGTTATCGTTTTTTTTTTTTGGTATAAAGGTAATTCCTTTTGAAAAGCTTTCGTTAAATATATGATGTTTCGTATGGATGTAATATGATATTTTTAGTCCTTCTATATATGTTAAATTTTTGTGGGTCCAAAAGGTTTCCTTCTTTGCGTTAAGACATATGCATATACTCCTATTAATCGTGTCGAGACACATGCAAATCTCTATATATATATATCACTAGCTTTTATTGGCGTATTCGGATCTAAAAAATTTGATCCTGTTCCTTTTTTTTGTACTTTGTCCTTACTTTGGTGTAAGTTCCAATAAAAAATATATGTATATATATTGATCGTAGTTTAGCTCGTTGTTCAGTATAATGTTTTTGCTGTAATTCTTGTGAAATTTAAGCCATACATATAACTACGCTGTCGGTAAAATACCATATTTCTACATCAACCTAGTGCTTAGATAAATTAATCCTTTTTTTTATTTGCTTGTTGCTTAGGTCATAAGATTATTCAAGATTAAAAATGCCCTGCTTAAGATGAGAAAAAAAAATAATTATGGTTTGCTAACTTAATTGATTGGGGAGGGGGAGGATGATGTCAGGGTTAGTCAATAGGTTCATTGGGAGCAGACAGTAAGGGGACTCGCTGTAAGAGTTGAAAAGTAAGTCACATTTTGATTTTTTGTCATGAGCAAAAATGAAATACAATTTTTTTTATAACATGAAAATAGATCGAAAATTTATCGGAGCTGCACTGCGACCATTGGGCTATTGTGCCCTCATCAGATTGCGTCGCGTTCCAAGAGGATATGTTCCGCCGTCTCCACTGATCTATCACGAAATCGACATGAATACAAAACTATGATTTTTATTTAGTTGTACGGCGATAGAAACTAGGCTTTTTTTCTAAAATGCAAGAAACTTGAAGAAGAACGTAAGTTTTTAATGATTTGTGTGCTGCTTTGACGTTGAAGTTGCGTTGCTTGGATTGAAGCAATTAAAGCGCGTCAGATGTAGACACAACGCAAGTGCCCAAACGACGCAAAAGTCACCTTAAGGGTGGTTGCTTTACGTGTTATTTATTATTAATTAAAAATGTTGGATCTCGTAAAAAGTTAAACTTAGGCAAGATACACACGAGGCGTAGCTTCTTAGATGCTTACAAAATATGGCATGCAGCTAAGATCTCTCTACGCCTCAAGATTTCTTATGCTGTGCCTAATTCGCATCTATGAAGCTACGCCTCGTGTCCATATTCTGTTAGATTATATTTCAAAGAAAAATTTTTTAGTTTTAAACTTTGTTCATAATATTAATGTACATGTCTACTACTATGGCAGTCGCTTGCATAGTACTATTTCATTATTAAAAAAGAAATATTAAGTTCTGAAAAATGCAACCTTGTGACATGCATTCTCAAACACGGTAGCCACACCATGTTTTCTTTTGGGACCAAAATTCATCGAAAAAAGGACCAGACCTTAAAAAAAGTACCAAATTTTAGCTTTATTTTAGTGGTATACAAACAATTCTACAAGTTACTAGAGTGTCGTATTCGTTGTAAAAAGCCAACATTGTAGGATGTTTCCGTAGTTTCCTAAATAAAATTTTAATAAAAAAGACATTTGGCTTTAGTTCAAACTGCACAAACAAAAATAAAGTGTACATTTAGGTAATACATTTCCAAATTTCTAGGATAAGTCTATGTCTTTCACCACCAAACGTGAACTGTGAACCTAATTTTATTTGATTGCAATGAAATAAAATGTAAAGCGCAGTTAGGTTTTAGTAAGGAACGGTTGAAAAATTAGCGTTGTAGCAAACTCAGTAAATCGTAAATGAAACTAAGCAATTGTGTTAATGCTATTTTTATAGATGCTTACTTTTTCCCTAACAGTTTAAACTTCATACCAGAGCCTAGATTCAGTATGTGTGAGTTCTGAACTCAGACTAAAAATCAAGTGTCTTAAAAGTTTCAACTGTATAACTGAATACCGATCGAAATATCTAACCACTAAAATAAATATTTTTTCTGATAAGTCCGTTGTTTCATCAAAAATGTATGACAATGAGTTTGCCCGAACATTCAAAACTTCCCTTTTAATGCCTCGCCTAAATTATCTCCCAGGTGAATTGCTATTGTTCTGCTACATTTTATTGATAGAGCAATTTTCGGGGTAAGAATTCCATTGAAGTAAATTGAAAATTATTTGTGGATAATAGATTTGCGCAAAATTTTATTAGCGGTATTTTGAATTTTTGTTTCAGTGAAAAAGAAATAAAAGTACCAAAACCGTACCAAGGTGAGGAAGGCTTCAACGGCACTGTATGCATGTAAAAGAATGCAAAAGAAATGGCATATACGATCAGAAGGCACTCGAAGACGATGCCTCAAAACTAACAACCAAAAGCAATAATTATCATTTCACTAACACAAATTTTATAGTTTTTTTTTCGGGAGTTGGACACAATCTTTTCCTTATATTACTTAACAATTTAAGGGCTTCTTTCTGTATTGCGAACGATAGCTCAGACGAACGATTAGCCTCCAAACAATTTCGTCTAGCAATGGTATTCTCTATCATTTTTGTTCGGTCTTTACGTTTCTAACTTACAGGAAAGCAAAAGTAATTGTCAAGTGATAAGTTGACATCGTTTAACATAGTGCAAATACACTAGCGATTCGTCTCTGATCCGCAACGGAAGTTCGTTTCGTAATAGAGAATGAGGCCCTAAGATTAGACATTTTTTTTTTTCAATTTGTATTTTGACTTACCAGCAACAACAGAATCATGTTTTATTGTATGCCGCACAATCATTATAGCATCATGTAACGAAGCTCAGTTTCTTCCAAAAATTGTTCGGCACCGACACGTAAAATCAATGTACATGTTCCAACATTAACGCAACTTTTAAATAATTATTAACTATGAAAATAAAATCAATGTTAAACACACTATCAAACCTTGGAAAATGTTGAAACGTTCACCACCAACTTGACGTTCTTCAAAGTAATCACATTGACCCAAAACACTTGGATTAAGCTGTAGTCATAACAGCACCACCACAAGCTTTCATTGTACGTTTCAAATCTTCTTCTGGTACACTAACAGCACAGAACATATCACGATCTGCAAAATACTGTGTACCAACATCACCAATTGGTAGTTTAGATAACACAACCTTGGCGCCTTACTTAGCTAGTTTATTGTACAGAATACGCCATTCAGCATCAACAATTTTCTGATACTCTTGAACATTATCAACACGTACTTCAGCATTAATTAATTTTAATTTTTTTTTGTGCTTTGGGTCCATCAAAGGAAAGTACAGCGTCCACAACCATTTTAGAAAAGAAATGTTTTTGTTGATGAATATGTATGGGGGACATTGCTGTGGCAGCGCATTTTTCCAATAAAGCACTTGTTCGTTTGATTGGCGCTTCGACATGTACAGCCATGTCATATTTTGGTCATGCATAATTATAACGCTTTATGTATAGCTTTAATGATGATAAGTGAATGCACGCCTTCCTCAACATATGGTTTAACTTCACCTGCTTAAAGTACTACTGAAGTGGTGCCATCGCCGACCTGATAAGAGAAACATTTTTATTCTACCTCAGCATCTTGAGATTTGGCGATGTCGATTAGAGTTTTACGGCTGGATGCACAATATCCAATAGTTTCATAATGGTTGCACCATAATTTGAAATTGTGGCCTTACCACTGGAATCAACAATATGCTTGTCCATACTACGTGAACCCAATGTAGTGCGTACAGTGCCACAATTGAATGCGAGGCATTGATGTTGGATATGAGTTGAGGTTTTCTATGAGAGCTATCGGTACCCAAGCATTTTTTACACAAATACTCATGTACCCAATACAAGTTCAGGACGTTCATATTTATGGACACGCTGTCCGGTATGGCCCAAATGTTGGAAATATGCAGTTGGCACTGTTGAGAAAAAATATGGATCAATGAACACAAGTAAAAGTGAAAGATTTTTTTTACCATCTCTTGTTACTTTACACATTAGACATTGGAAACGACGACCAGCATCTACAAGTTGCTATTGAGCCTTGCAACGATTACATCTAATTGCACCCAATTCACCAAAATTTACAATGGGTGGCTCATATTCACCCTCAACCGTGCGTGCCATTGGTGAGACGGTAAGGGTAATGGACAAAGCTGTTGTTTTTAATAAATCAGCTGTTGCAGGTATGCAATACAAAGACGACCTGCAAAGAAGAAAGATCAATGTAATTGCCAAACAAAACATTAATTTCGATTATCGATACCTAACGTAACGTAGCGAGGAGTTACCCTGATCTTCTACCACATATTTTGTGGTCACCAATGGTGGTAATAAACCCTGTTCATTAGTAATAAAAGCACCACCAGCGCTATTTTGATTTTCAATGATAACGCTTATCGGACTTGGCATCTGATCGGGATCTAAACGGCGTTGGGCTTGATCATACTGTTGCTGCTGTTGATATTTACCAGTAACAGGTGCAGGTGGTTGCTAAAGAAAATAGCACAAAAATAATCATCAGCAAATTTGTAAATTATTAGTTGTATTAGCATACATTATAACCAGGACGTCCGGACGTGTCCGGGTATTGGGGGTTGCCCCGGCTTGGGTGGTTGACTGAGCATTGGCGTCTGTCCAGGTTGTGTTGCTAGCATCATAAAAGCCATCAATAACAAGTGCCAAGAATATATCCGCGGCATACCTGCCGACCAAAATGATTCAAGGGGTTGTGATTGCCAACCTCACCTACCCGTGGCGAATCCTGTTCCTAACAATTTGGTGTGAACAATTGGTGCCAGTTAACCCTCTGAAATAATCGGCACAATTGTACGCCATTGTGTTGGCATTAATTTGGCAAAATGCAGAAACTTTTCATCCTCCTCCCGTGACCAATCTGTCTTCTTTATGCTAAGATCAAGCCATTCGTACCAGCGTGCTTTACATTGCTTGGCAGATTTGCGGTGCAGCAGTGATGCAATACGTGACCACTGGTTTTTGCCATATTTCATTACAGCTGCTTTGAGGATTTCATCCTGAAAGTTATCAATTTAGTTAATAAACGGCCAAGAGTAACCAGTCGCGTCAAATGCTTACCTCAGTGTTTCTCCACACACCACCTTTTATCATAATTCGCGGCATGGTGCTATATAATTGTGAATTCTTTCGATGAGCACAAAAATCAAGTCAAAAGTTTTTGTCGAAATAAACAGCAAAAATCATTGCATATTAAAGACTTTGGGAAAGTTTTAGAATAGAACCCCCTAGTTCGGGGTAAAACTTGGTATCAAATGAAAGAGGGAGTTCTCCCGATCACAAATATATATATTTTAAAGTGCGCAAACTTATAATTTAAAAGTTATTTGTTGTTAAAGTTTGCAAATTTAGCAAATTTCTATAGCACTTTAAATTACAATTTACACATCTTTCAAAACCTTAATCCACATACATATCTATATAAATTGGCAACGATAAACTTAAATTGCATTTTTGTATATTTCACATTTCATTTTTGCATTGTTTTTACTTATTATAAATGTTTTTATTAAATCAATCGCGCGTTTGTAGCAACATGCACATATATATATATATATATATTTTATTAATGACATTGCAAAGCTGTGCTGCCACATATATATACGTATACACATATAAAATTTGTATAGAAATTTGCAAACTTTAACACCAAATAACTTTTAAATTATAAGTTTGCGCACTTTAAAATATATATATATGTGATCTGGAGAACTTCCTCTTAATTTTAAATCTTTCCGGAGATATTCCACTTAAAACTCTCAAAATTGAAAAAATTTTCCACCACCAAATGTTTTGCTGTCTCTGCTGAATTAGAAATGGCGGATTTTTTTGCACGCAAAAATTACGTATTTTGCTATCCCTATAAAAATAATAGGCGCGAGAGAGCACGATACATTGTGGGTAAGCTAAATTTGCCAACATGCTATTTCATTTGGAGAATTTTTCATTCCAAATCGTCACCCCTGTCAAAAATTCGTGTGGCTGTGTGCGTTTTTGGTCACACAATTTTTGCAGGGCAGTTGGCTCATACACCCTGCAAAAACGCTCCACGCCATCTGGCTAGTCATTTTACCATCATTGTGCGGTCACGCCCCTTGTTAAATTTTAGTCACGTTTGATCAGGCGTCGGTAACTTGTTTACACTTTTTTCCCATTTCGTACCTATTTATGTGATTGTACGTTCCGTTACCACTTATAGGATGTGAGCATAGCACTGTTCTGCTCACACACGTCACAATGCGCGTCAAATGGCGGTCAAATTTTCGGTAATTTCACTCTACATTTTCGAGTCATTTGACAATCAATTATACTGTGGTTTTACCATTTATATAACCGCCATATAACTTGAATTTTACCTGCCGATTTATTTTACCTGGAGCAGCCACATGAATAAAATACCAACCAAAAAAATTGAATTTTCAATATTTTTTTTTTAATATAATAACCAAACATAACATATAATATAAACATTTATTTAAAGCATGTCATAAGATTTAGTCATTTTTTCCCAAATAAAAAATAAAGAATATATGAGGCCCCTAAATGCAAAACCAGATATTTCAAAATTTTAAATTATTTAAATTCCGACAATATTGCCTAGCCAACATTCTAAAAACCCTTATTGAAAATTCATAGTGTTGAAGACATGATCGAGTTTTCGGACTAAGTCCGCCCCCTCCGTCTGGCAACACCCGGCCAGTGCGGCCAAGCGCAGGCAGTGCAGCTCAGCTGTGGCTTGCCAACCACCACCGCGCTCACTCTCAATTTTTTAGTTTACTTAAAACTATCCACACCCACGCATCGATCGTGTCCGCATCGCAACGCCCGCTCTTTTAGCGCCCGTTTTAACTTACCGCCGTCGCGCAGTTTTATATATATTTAGTTATATTCATTCAATTTATAACTTTGTTTATATTTTAAAAAATTTTGTAATTGTGAGTGAGTTATAAATATATCTACAAATACTTAAATAAAGTGCCTAGTGCATTAGAATTATACATGGTCCTTTCGCGGCCAAAGTACACCAGCGACCAAAAATTTAATTAAAAATTTAAAACAAACACAAATTTGTACATAAAAACGAAAAAAAAACGCGATCGGAAATAAAAACACAAAGTATGAACAAGTGTTACAAACAAAAATTATTTAAAATAAATTAAACAAAACATTCGTACATATATGTGCATGCAAAAATAACATTAAGGTGTGTGAAGAAAAGAAAAATTTTTAGAAATCAAAAAATTTAATCAAAAATTACGGAAAAAAAGAAAATATAATTTTTTGAAAAAAAAGAAGAAAAAAATTTTGAGAAAAAGAACTAAAATTCATTTGAAGGAAAAGTTAGCGTAACAAAAAAAAAAAAGAATTTGTTGAAAGAACCAATTGAAAGAAATCTGTTTTTCAAAAAAAAGTTTTGTAAAACGAAGTGGGTGAAGGTGAAAAGTAAAAGAAAAGTTTAAAGAAAATAAAAATTTATTGAAAAAAATACATACATACATATCTTGAATGTTATTGTGTTAACATTAAAAATTAAACAACGTTTTTCAAAAAAAAATTTTTGAGAAAAGAGGAAAAAATAGATTTGAAAAAAAAAATTGAAAACAATAATTTTATAATTTTAATAAAACAAAACACATACATATATTAAAAACAAAATCACCATTACAACAAAGACGAAGAACAACATAAACATTACAACATCAGCAAAGAGGTCCAATACAAACAACTCACAAGTAACACATATAAAAACCAAAAATGTCAGAGTGAGTACGGTACATATATATACATACATATATATCCCTCCTATCTTAGAATCCAGACTCCTTCATTATAAACTTACCCAATATATACCCCCAAATATATTCCCACCGTCTAAAGTACGGAACTAAATTCTATAAATTCCAGAATTTTATACCCTCGGCTCTAAATATCCGGACCCTGGGTATATAACCCACATCATAAAGCCTAAACGGCAAAAATTTCATTTGCCTACCCACTGGTACAAAAAAGTACAGTCCCTTCAAAAAACACACATAAATTTTTAAACAAATAAATTTGAATTCCCGTATCAACGGAAAATCCACTGCCCGGTTCTATATACCCAAAAATAAAAATATATACGTATATATGTAATATATGTATATACCCACTTAGTTCGGTAATATCACCCGAGCTACATATTTTTCCGGCGTGAAATTCACCGCTCCCCAATTTACCCTTATATACATATATTACATATTTTACAGAAAACCCATAGCAACAAACTTTGCCAACATTTTGTCACTTTTCCTAAAGTGTATTTTACCGGTGCACCCAAGATCAATTTTGCATACAAACCTACAATTATATGCACCCATAATACCCACACGCACTTGTATATCTTTTTGCATAAGCCAAAAACCCACCCTCAACAAAGTAATTGCATGAGCATATGTAACAACATAATAGAAGGAATCAACAAAGAAGATCATCGGTTACATATTTTGCATACATTTACTTTGTCAATACAGATCAAGTACATTGGCATTTGCAACCTAAAGGTATTGTTGGTACACCACAGTTTACCGGCAAATATATTTTACCCATATATATATATATATATACATACATATATACCCATATTACTTGTACTCAGAAGCACTGAGACAAGTACATATAACAAAAAACCCAGCATACATTAGGCGGGTTTCAAAAAAAACCCCAGTGAACACCCATATACATATACCCACATACTTGTACTCAGAAGCGCTGAGACAAGCCCATATTAAAAACCAAGCGTACATTAGGCTGATTTCAAAAAAAAAAATTTTTTTTTGCCCTTTTGACAAAATTTTTTTTCGATTCTCACAGCTTAATAAAAGCTCCCCTTTTAATAAACCAAACTGTTTTATAATGCCGAAATCGTCGGACGAAACCCAAAAATTGACCACTGCAGATAAATGCCTGCAGAAATTCATATATGACGGTAACCAAGTAGAGGTTTATTGCTCAAGATGGTCACCCTCCCAAGCTACCGATTTATCAGAGGGTATGCTTAAGGTCAAATTAGAAGACCTAGATAAAATATGGGCAAAGGTGCTAGAGTCCCATCGAGATGTAAGTTTCTCTGATAATTATACAGATGTCAGCGGCTCGGTTGAGCAAAAATTTGCTAAATGCATGGAAACGTACCAAACATGCAAATCAGAAATTTTAGAAGCCTTACAGCTTTTTAATACTGCTAGCACCAACCAACAACAAATACCCGCCCACCCAATGAACAATTCAAACGCAAACGGTTTTTATTTAAAAGTACCACCATGTGACACCGAAGTCTTCCATGGTGGATAGGAAGACTGGCCATCCTTTAGAGATATGTTCACGGCAGTCTATAAAAACCACCCTAAATTATCACCCGCTCAAAAATTATACCACCTACGCCTGAAAACTAAAGGGCAAGCAGGACTTATTGTAAAACAATACCCACTGAGCGATGATAATTTCGAGCTTGCCTGGGAAGCACTTAGATCGAGGTACGAAAATAAAAGGATACTCGTCGACAACCAACTAAAGACGCTGTTCAACCTACCCACAATATTCACAGAAAACGGAGAACAAATCCAGAAGATGCAAACAACAATCAACAATTGCATGTCAACTTTAAACACCCAAAGAATCCCGACAACGGACTGGGACCCGATCCTCGTTTATCTGCGCTCATCAAAGCTGCCAAGTGAAAGCCTTTCACTATGGGAACAATCCCTCAGCTCCCGGAAAGAGCTGCCCCTTTGGGAGGGCATAAATAAATGCCTCACCAGCAGATACGAGGTAGTAGAAAGACTAAGTACCTACAGACCAGGCAAGACGAATCCCCAATTTTCGAGTTTTACACCACGAATGGTGAATCAAAACTCGACCCAACCCAATAATAATAAAACCCATGCATATCACACCGAGTTCAATAAAACGGCTTCGTGTAGATTGTCCAACCAATACCACGCAGTCAAATCTTGCGTCAGGTTTAGGAATTTATCGGTATCAGACCGAATCAAATTTGTGAGAGAAAATAGTTACTGCGAAAACTGTTTATCAACGTCACACCCCAAGAACGAATGTAAAAGTAGTTTCACGTGCGTTTATTGCCAAAAACGTCATCATTCACTACTGCATTTGCAGCCAAACGCTAACAATCACAACCAAACCCCAGAGCTCAAAATGCCCAAGCCGGCACCCCTAGGAGAACGGACGACGAGCGAGCCTCACCATCGAAAGCCGCCGCAAGAGCCACCTCCTCCCAACAGTCTCAGGACAAAAACCCGGTTTCTACACTCTTTTCGAGTAATCATGGAACCACCCTACTACCCACAGCAATAGTATCAGTATACTTTGCTGGCGAATTTCATAAAATTCGTACCCTAATAGACCAAGGTTCACAAAAAACTTTTGTATCATCCCGTATACAAAAGGTTCTTGGTCTACCCACAAAAGAGTCTCTCCACCAGATATCTGAAATGGGTGGAACGGTTGTAAAGAATGCTAATAAAGTCTGCCAGATAACATTCTGTTCGGCAGACTTAACATTTGGGTAGACGCACAAGCAATAATTTTGCCAAAACTAATTAAGTTCTTGCCCACACTGAGAGTTTCAAGCATCGATCTCGAAGAACTGTCCCTTTTACCGTTAGCCGATCCACAGTATTCGATACCATCGAAAATCGATGTGGTAATCAGCAGCGATATCACCCCGCAAATCCTCACCGAAGGGCTCCTACGAAATGTGAGTGGAACATTACTTGCCCAAACCACAATATTCGGATGGATATTAAGCGGCCCTGTAGCTGAAAAGGTATCAACCTTCAGCACTCATGTCACGGAATGCACCGATGACCCCATCAATCAACTTTTGAGACAATTTTGGGAACAGGAAGAAGTTCACCAAACTCAACACCGATCAGCTGAGGACGAATACTGTGAAGCACTCTACAGGAAAACCACAGTTCGCGAAGAAGATGGACGCTACAGAGTTAAACTGCCATTCAAATCGGAATTTCCAGCAAATCTGGCACTCGGTCATTCACGACCCGCAGCACAATAGCAGTATATCAGCATCGAACGAACCCTCGAAAGAAAACCCGAATTAAGAGACAAATATTTTGAAGTCCTTAATGAATATTTAACCATGGATCACATGGAACCCGCCTCCCAACAAGAGATAATTAGAGATGGTAAATATCTATCATTCTATCTACCCCATCATGCTGTCATAAAACCCGACAGCAAAACCACAAAAGTGCGAGTCGTCTTCAACGCATCAAAAATGTCGCATTCTGGCAACTCGTTGAACGACGTGCTTCATACAGGCCCCGTTCTACAAAATGACTTAATGCTCGTCATACTTAAATGGCGAATTTATAAGTTTGTTTTTAACGGCGATATTGAGAAAATTTATCGCCAAATACTCATCCATGAAGAAGATAAAGATTTTCATCGAATCGTTTTTCGAAAACACCCAACTCTGCCGATAGAAGATTTTCGACTAAAAACAGTTACCTTTGGTGTAAATTGCGCGCCATATTTGGCGACTCGAACCCTACACCAACTCGCCCACGACTGTCAAGACGAATATCCGCTCGCTAAAAATATTTTATTGAATGAAACTTATGTTGACGATATTTTGTCCGGCGGTCATAATGTACAGTCCCCTTTGAACTCTATGACTCAAGTTATCGAAGCCTTAAAATCGGCAGGGTTCCCTTTGAGGAAGATGTCGGCAAATCACCCTGAAATTTTAAAACCGGTTCCCGGCCCTGATTTGCTAGACGTCGACTTCCTTAAATTCCATGATTCGAGCTCCACAAAAACCCTTGGAATTCAGTGGAACGCACTAAGCGACACCTTCACCTACACGTATGATCCACCATCAGCAGAAAACACGACTACAAAACGGCAGATTTTATCAGCAGTTGCAAAACTGTTTGATCCCGCAGGATGGCTTTCGCCAATAATGATTCTTGCAAAAATGTTGCTGCAACAACTCTGCATGGAAGGAACGGATTGGGACGAAGACGTGAAGCCCGGAGCTCTCCAAAAATGGACCTCAATTTATGAAAATTTACCTCACATCAGAGACATTAAAATCCCCAGGTGGGTACAGTATTCCCCCGATAAACTAATCCAGCTGCATGGATTCTCAGATGCTTCAGAAAAAGCATTTTGTGCCTGTATATATTTACGAGTACAAACCCATGAAAATAGTTTTTCATCCCATTTGCTAGCTGCTAAAAGTAAAGTAGCACCCCTCCAAACCGTGAGTCTTCCACGGTTGGAACTCTGTGGAGCAGTTTTCCTCTCCAAGTTAGTGAAACAGCTGCGAAGTGAGCTGAATCTACCCTCACACGAACTCATTCTCTGGTGCGATTCTGACATCGTACTGGCCTGGTTAGAAAAACCAGCCCATACCTGGAAAACGTATGTCGCCAACAGAACCTCTGAAATTCTTAAGAACGTCGACAACGCCACTTGGAGGCACGTTTCCAGTAAGGATAACCCAGCGGATTTGGGCACTCGAGGCTGCAATCCTCAGGATTTAGTCCAGTGTCCATTATGGTGGGAAGGACCTAATTGGCTTGTCAATCCAGCAACTTCATGGCCAAAGGATATATCTCACCACCCAACTCCCCCCGAACAACGACATGTGGAAGTATTCCACACCCTGCAGGAAGAAAATATAGACATACTCGACCGTTTTTCGTCATTTTCTCGAGCCCTTAGGGTCGTGGCCTATATGTTGCGGTTTATCCGAAAGGCAAGAAAACTAGAAGTTCCAGCCACGCTCAACCTCACCCATGTCGAAGTGAATGATGCCAAAATCAAAATCATCAATCAAACTCAACGAAATTATTACGTAGATACGATAGAGCTGCTTCAAACGTCAGGACCCTTACCCAAAAAGAACACCCTTCTGACATTAAACCCCATGCTCGATGACTCAGGAATCATGCGAGTTTCTGGAAGATTAGCATATGCCACTTATAGCTTTAATCAGCGGCACCCATACCCGATAACTCTCGATTTTGTTCTCTTCTGTTGGACTTCCTCCATTCGAACCTGCTGCACGCCGACAAACAGCTGATGATCCGAATGGTACAGCAACAGTACTACATTCCACGTTTGAAGCAAAAGGTCAAAAAGCTCATCTTCCACTGCAAAACCTGCACTACAAACAGCAGATGAAAACGCCGATAATGGCACCCTTGCCACCCGCGAGGTCATCATTTTCTGTACCCTTCCATACAACAGGAGTCGACTTTGCTGGACCATTTTTGGTAAAAACTTCTTCCCTCCGCCGAGCTTCGTATGTGAAATTTTATGTTTGTGTGTTCGTCTGTTTTTCCACAAAGGCTGTTCATTTAGAAGTGTGCTCTGATCTCACCACGAATGCCTTCAACGCAGCCTTTGCCCGATTCACTGGCCGCCGTGGCCTACCCCACCAGATATATTCTGACAACGGAAAGACGTTCGTCGGCGCACAACGCGGATTACAAAGAGAATTCACCACATTCCTCAAGGAAGTCGCTACAGACGTCGCCGAAAAGTATGCAACTCACGGATTCTCATGGAAATTCATCCCACCATACGCTCCCCACATGGGTGGTCTATGGGAAGCGGCCGTGAAAAGCTTCAAGATACACTTTACGAAAGTAGCAGGAAACCAGAAGTTCTCCTTCGAAGAGCTTACTACCCTCTTAGTACGCATAGAGGCGGTCCTCAACTCCCAACCGCTCTCCCCTATGTCCGAAGATCCAATGGATCCCCTGGTCCTAACCCCAGGGCATTTCCTACGTGGCGCGCCGCTCTTGTCGTTACCGGAGCCAACTGCAGAGCATCTCACCTTGGTCAACAAATGGCAGAAACTGAAAGTGCTTCACCACCAATTCAGCACACGATGGAAGAGCGAGTATCTCAAGGAGCTGCATAAGCGGTACAAATGGAAATGCCCTCAACGCAATATTCAAGTTGGAGATTTAGTCGTGGTAAAGGATGATTTACTACCCCCGAACGAATGGCGTTTGGGACGGGTAATCCCTTTACACCCTGGATCGGGTAACCATGTTCGAGTTTTAGAACTCAAAACCCAAAACGGACTAATAACCCGAAATATTGCCAAACTGTGCGTGCTACCAACTGCCTAGTAATGCCAACCCTACCTGTGGTACCCTCTGTTTCATGCCCCTAGCAATCTGAAAAAGATATATAAGCTACCCTCACCCGTGCCTGCAAATACGAATATTTTTCTTTTCTTGTCTTTGCAGGACCCGCAGAACAACTGAGGGACCAAAGTGTCGCCTCTGTGGCCAACGACATGTGGGGGGAGCATGTTGAAGACATGATCGAGTTTTCGGACTAAGTCCGCCCCCTCCGTCTGGCAACACCCGGCCAGTGCGTCCAAGCGCAGGCAGTGCAGCACAGCTGTGGCTTGCCAACCACCACCGCGCTCACTCTCAATTTTTTAGTTTATCTAAAACTGCCCAATGACACGCATCGATCGTGCCCGTCAACGATAAGTGACAAAATCGCCCGCCCGCCGTCGCGCAAAGTTTACGCGCCAAAATTTAGATTTTTATTTAATTTTAAATAATAATTATATTCAGTTTTATAACTTTACTTTGAATTGTGAATAAAACAGATATTTTAATTTAATTTCGTGCCCTTTTTATAAATACACATAGTGCTGTGTTAGCGAATTATACACATAGCAATTTTAAAAATTTCAGCTTTTTTGTGCTTTTCTAATTTTTAAATATCATGGATTCATCTGGTTTTGCATCTTGGAGCCTCATATATACATGAAATTGCAACTTAAATTAATACACTTAATATAAAAAGGAAGTAAGTACTTTAATAATAACATAAAAATATATTAATTGCTTTGAGCTATATTGCTGCTGTAGCTAACTTTATATTTGGACAATTCAGAAGTGTGTTATATTCATGTAAAATTTGAGTTGTTTACATGGTTTCGAATACAAAATTTGATTATTTGAATCAATTTAAGTCTACAACTTAAAGCTAAGTACAAATTCAGATTAGATTTACTCTTTTTTCAGATCAAGAATATTAAAAGGTGTCGTGGAATCCGATTGCTGTCGTAATTGAATTTGAAAGTAATAAAGTAAAGTAAAATATGAACTAATCATTCAAGCAATAGTTCTGCAACTCTTAGCAGGAGTATTGATTGGTTTCAAGTATAATTCCGACAACAATAGGATCATGTCAGACCTTATTATATATGTACATGAAATTGCAACTTAAATTGATACAGTTGATATAAAGAAAAGTAATTATTTTAATAATAAATAAACTCGCTTAATTGGTTTTTGTTTTCCAATTGAACTCTTTTCTAAGCGAGCAGAAAATAATTTTAAGCTTTAGAAAAAACTCCAATTATTTGAATAATCTGCAACTTAAAGCTTAGTAGAAATTCAGATTAGGTTTACTCTTTTTTCAGATCAAGAATATTCAAAGGTGTCGTGGAATCCGATTGCTGTCGTAATTGATGAACTTAAAAATGTACGACTAGTAATCGATTCAGACTTATTATTGTTCTAAATCTAATCATTCAAGCCATAATTCTGCATTTAATTCCGACAGCAATCGTATGACGACATCCCTTATTATATATGCACATGAAATTGCAACTTAAATTAATACAGTTGATATAAAGAAAAGAAAAGTAAGTACTTTAATAATAAATAAACTCTCTTAATTGGTTTTTGTTTTCCAATTGAAATATTTTCCTGTGCAAGCATATCGCTAACCTGTGTTGGCAAAAGATATGATTATACTGTCTTCGATAGATAGTTGGACGAGCCGCTACTCGGCGAAGTAGAGATGACCGTTGTGTCAGTGGCAGCTGTTACAACAGCAGTTTCTAACTTTACACCATCCGTACAGTGTGATGAATGCTTCACTGCCTTTTCCAATCTCTTGGCGCCAGCAATTTTTGCTGTTTGTAAAGCTTTAGCTGTAATGCAAATATATAGATGGGTTAAAGTGGTTTTCGTATGTTATTCAACAACTCACCCTATACCATCATCACAGCCTCCTCATCGATTTTGAATATGTGTACTGTTTCAGTATTCAGACCCAGTTTGTTTGGTGCAATATTTTCGATTTGATGAATATGTATACTATCCGTTAGGCAGGCAATTAGGTGCAATTGATTCATTCATATACTGTGGGTATTTGAGCCGTAGGCGCAATGGCAGATATTTTGATTCTTTTTTAAGTGTAACATTTGTAAACAGATGGGTTTCTCTGCTGTCACCATCACCACTAGAGAGCTATTGAAGAAACGCTCGACCAAGATAATATGTGAGATTTACACGCATAGATTTCTTCCACCTTTTCACAGTTATTGATGGAGAAAATGCGAAAGCCATATTTACCATCCAATACCGAAATAGAACTGTAGAGGAAGAAACATTTTATATAATTTAATAAAATCAAAAAATGATAGTTGTGCTAAAATGGGGTAAGGTATTGTATGTTAAAGTATAGCGAAGTCTCAGCGGCTTTGTCCTGGTGAAAATTGATTTTGAATAGGTTTTATTCTTCATTCTTAGAAACATGTACGAAGGTACCTGGTAAGATATTAAAAATCCTCAACGCTTTTTTTGCTATAACTTAAAAAAACTCATATTCAAACTTCTGCTTAACTTCTACATATCAATAGCTACCTTTACCACCTGGAGTCACTATTGCTTCTACGCCTATGATATTGTTTCCTACATCGATGAGCTTTGTAATAAAATAAACAGCTATCTCCCCAATCTCTCCAGTTTTGTCGCCTCGCGAAACCTGATACTGCCACCAACTAAATCATCGGTGACCTTATTTAAAACATGACCGCACCAAATATCGACCATATGGCATTACCCTACCGACTGTCTTACACCCTAAAATTTTGGGTGTGACTTTCGATCAGGATCTACATCTTGGAGAGCATGCACTAGCAATTGTAACGAAAATCGTCGTTGGTGTGAGGGCTTAGCCGATCTCCATAGCGCCGGACTATGAGGAGGAGCTGTTTAGGACTGACATCTACGCCGTTTCGCCTCATAGGAGGGCGGCGGGATGTCGGTGACCAAGAACTGCCAACCCCCTAATCCAGGGTGTTATGCGGACCGTGCCTATTGGACGATTTGTAGCCAGGGGATAAATTCGGTTGTATTCGAACGGAGCCTTCCCGATACCGGACCACCTCGGGAATTATTGATGGCCTTACCACAGTAAGGGGCGCTGCTGTGGCTGACAGTTCTTTCCCCGTATACAATACTGGACCGCTGAGCCTGCCTTGTCGGGCTGGTGGTCGTACGACCAAGACGAACGACTCATTACCTAATTTTCATAAGGACGATGATAAGAAGAGGACTGAGTCGCAAGCCAAGGACGACAAATACGCATTAAGCGATGCGTCGGATTCGGGGAGCGAGAGTAGGGCTGATTCAATGAACTCCGTGTTGGAGAAGCACACAAATGAAAAAGGAGTAGAAGAGTAGAGAAGGGTACGGAGCAAAGAGCTCTCTCGAAGTACCGTGCAGTACTAAGAATTGTACAACGCTTGGGAGCAGTGGTGGACCCAACAGAATAGGAGATCGAGCGCTCGGCATGGGCTCATGAGGCGGTAGAAGTAGGTCGAAGGCAGTTCAAAAGGTTTGCTGCGAGAAACCCTCGGTTCTGCAACCGGCATGAGGAGGAAGAAGCGTCGAATGGCAGAATGAAAAGGCAACGTTCGGCGGAAGGCGACAAGCCTGCTTTCAAGAGGCGGAAAGGGCCCAGTCCCAGAGCCGTGACGCAGGTCAGTCCCATAGACCAGACAAGTAGGCCCAAAGCTGTAAGACAGATGGGCCCCAATAGCGAGGTAGCAACTACCTCGAAGGCTGCGAGTCAGAGGGAAGTTCCAACTATGGAAGTAGGAGATAAGCCAAAGGGAGATAACGCTAAGAATCCGACCTTCTCGGAGGTGCTAAAGGGAGCTAAGACTCCGGCTTTCTCGGAGGTGCCAAAGGGAAATAACACTAAGACGCCGGCTTTTCCCGAGAAGATGAGTGATGTGGCAAAGCAGTCACTGACTGTGGCGCTGGTTGATCGTAGCAGTCCTTTCGAACAGATGACTAGTGAAAGGTGGAGATCTGTAGAAAAAGAGCTTATTAGCTTAATCCTTAAGATGATGCGGGAATAACCAAGTAAGCTCCTTCCAACCTTTGATTCGGGGGATGGTATAATGGTATGAAGATGATAGCGTGCGACAACATCACGAGCTTGCGGTGGCTGGAGGAAGTGGTTCCAAACCTCCAAAGGCAGGGCACGGACGCGCGTTTTGATATGGTGGATAAAGCGCAAATCCCCAAGGTACCAAAAGTTAAGGTATGGATACCATGCGTGATGAAGTCGGAGGTTACACTGCGACTTTGCAGAATCAGAATCCGAACATACCGACACAGGATTGGAAGGTACTTACTGTATCTCGGCCTACGGAGGAAGGTCAGTTATACATCTTCAGGCAAAATTTATATGCGACTCAAGAAAAGAAGTCGCGAGTATTAAAGTCCTAACACGCTGGACGTGGGCGAAGTCGAAAATGACCTCAAAAGCCTAAGGGAAAAAAGACAGGTGGAGGTAGCCCACGTCACCCCGAATGTGTTAAAAGGGGACCAACAGTCAGATGGTGCTGTGAGTCGCACAGAGGAACACCCGGCACAACAGGTACAAGAGGCTGAAGGGGGCTTCGAACACTCTAAACCAAAAGGGCTAGGGGAGGACGACGACGTCACGATGAAGGTGCTGGAGGGGGACAAGCAGTCCATTGGTGCTGCGAGTCCTACAGATAAACCTCCAACACAGTAAAGTGGCGTCGAGCGAACTCCTCCTCCTAACGCGCTGATCCAGGAACCGTGGCTTCCATCGGGAGGAAAGGTTTCTGGACTTAGCGCGCGCCGATTTGGCGTTTACTATGCGCAAACGGAAGGACGGGTGCGAGCTGTAGTAATGGTAAGGAAACAGCTGCATTCATATATGCTGCCTAATTACACTACTGAGGACCTCGTAGTGGTGGTGAAATCGCCGGGCTCAGATGGTACATGTCCGGTCATGCTACAAGTTTCAAGTAGGGCGGTCGTGGGATGGCTTAAAATAATATTCGATGGGTGCATAAACTGAATCATGTACCGCACTCTTGGAGAGCTGCTCGTGTAGCTTTCCTACCAAAGGCGGGGAAGATCGGTCACGTGTATCCCAAAGATTATAGACCCAATAGCTTAACATCATTTCTGCTCAAAACCTTTGAGAGGCTGATAGATGTGTACATAAATTCCAACGTGGATGAAAAGCTTCTCTCCACAACACAACAGGCGTACACCAAAGGCAAGTCAGTAGACACCGCATTGCATAGGGTGGTAATAAGCATAGAATAAAATAATTAAAAAAAAAATTTTAAGTTAAAAGGTTTTATTGAAAACAATACTTACATGAAATAATAAAAATACGAAAAGCTAGAAAATAATTAGGTAGCTCCTAGGTACTAGTCATCACACTCCTTATCAATAAAGGGCGTTGATCAGACAATTAAATAAAAGCGTTGGGCGCGTGAAATTTCTAAAAATGTTCAGTTGGTTTTACTTATGACTATCAATAGAAATATGACGCGTCCAACGCTTTTATTTAATTGTCTGATCAACGCCCTAGATTGATAAGGAGTGTGATGACTAGTACCTAGGACCTACCTAATTATTTTCTAGCTTTTCGTATTTTTATTATTTCATGTAAGTATTGTTTTCAATAAAACCGTTTAACTTAAAAATTTTTTTCTAATTATTTTATTTTCAAGTTTTTAGTCTTTATTTAATTGCCTATTATTTCTCATTCTATTTAGTTCATTTAGTGACTCATTATAACAAGGACTCTTTCCTGACAATTTGTAACAACCTAAGTCCTCAATACATAATCCTTCCAAAGACTTTACTCGACTCTGCTCGCTTTCTATTCTTGTATGTATTATGTGTTCCAAATATGAGCCAAATTGGACAACAAATACGATTTTTATGAATATCTCGATCCATGCGCCACCTAGCGGCGATTTTTTTCACAGGTCGATTTCTATTCTACCATGTATTATGTATTCCAAATATGAGCCAAATCGGAGCACAAATGCAAATTTTGCGAATATCTCGATCCATGCGCCACCTAGCGGCGATTTTTTTTTTTCACAGGTCGATTTCTATTCTTGCATGTATTATGTGTTCCAAATATGAGCCAAATCGGACCACAAATGCGAATTTTGCGAATATCTCGATCCTTGCGCCACCTAGCGGCGATTTTTTTCTTATTATTGCATTGTCATCGGGTTCTGAACTATATTCCAAGTTTCAAGCTTGTAGCTTATCGGGAAGTTACTTAAATTTCAATTACAAGATTCGTTCACAACGGCCGTGCAGCCTGTCAACTCAAGCTAAATAAAACCGTTTAAAAAGCCCTGGAATATAAGGAATATGCTCTAGAAGTCTTCTTAAGCATTGCCGGGGCTTTCTAAATGGGCGATTATTGATGGTCTTAATTACGTTAAAGTTCATCCAGCCTTACCCAGATGGATCGACTGCATGTTAAACTGCTGTAAGATTACATCGCAATGGGAATTGTACGCGGCCACGAAATTAGTGGACAGGGGCACTCCGCAGGGAGGGGTGCTATCACCTCTGCTGTGGACGATGGTCATTAACCAACTGCTTAGGGGATTCTACGAGGGACCAGAAAAACTTACGGTTTACGCAGATGACGTTGCATATTGTCTTGTTTACAAAGAGGTACAAGGTCCCTAATTGGACCAGGCCTAAGTTAGGAGGGGCGACCCTACGGGAGAAACCTTGCACAAAATATCTAGGAATGATCCTAGACAGTAAGCTGTCATGGAAGCTCAACGTGGAGGAGAGGGTGAGGAAGGCTTCAACGGCACTTTATGCATGTAAAAGAATGCAAAAGAACCGGCATATACGATCAGAAGGAACTAGATGACGATGCCTCAAAACTAACAACAAAAAGCAATAATTATCATTTCACTAACACAAATTTTATAGTTTTTTTTCGGGATTTGGACACAATGTTGTTGTTGTTTTTGTAGCGATAAGGTTGCTCCCCGAAGGCTTTGGGGAGTGTTATCGATGTGATGGTCCTTTAGCCGGATACAGATCTGGTACGCTCCGGTAACACAGCACCATTAAAGTGCTAGCCCGACCATCTCGAGAACGATTTATGTGGCCACATTAAACCTTCAGGCCATCCCTCCCTACACACCCACCTACCCCCCCCCCCTCCCTCCAGATCCTCGTCTGTTAGTGAAACAGGATTCGCCGCGGATAGGTGAGGTTGACAATTGGGTTTGGAGAAGCTATATATTGCGCTGGCAACCTGAAGGGTTGCGCTACACAGCCCCTTGAATCTGGTATTTTAGTCGCCTCTTACGACAGGCATACCTACCGCGGGTAAATTCTGACCCCTCACCCGCTGGGGGGTATTTGGACACAATCTTTTCATTATATTACTTAACAATTTAAAGGCTTCATTCTGTATTGCGAACGATAGCTCAGACGAACGATTCGTCTCCAAACGATTTCGTCTAGCAATGGTATTCTCATTTTCGTTCGGTCTTTACCTTTCTAACTAACAGGAAGGCAAAAGTAATTGTCAAGTGATAAGTTGCCATTGTTTAACATAGTGCAAATACACTAGCGATTCGTCTCTAATCCGCATCGAAAGTTCGTTTCGTAATAGAGAATAAGGCCCTAAGATTAGACATTTTTTTCAATTTGTATTTTGACTTACCATCAACAACAGAATCATGTTTAATTGTACGCCGCACAAGCATTATAGCATCATGTAACGAAGCTCAGTTTCTTCCAAAAATTTCTCAACACTGCCACGTAAAATCAATGTACTTGTTCTAGCATTAACGCAACCTTTAAATAATTATAAACTATAAAAATGAAATTAATGTCAAACCTTGGAAAATATTGAAACGTTCACCACCAACCTGACGTTCTTCAAAGTAATCACATTGACCCAAAACACTTGAATTAATATCATTAGCTGTAGTCATAGCAGAACCACCACAAGCTTTCATTATACGTTTCCAATCTTCTTCTGGTACATGAACAGCACAGAACATATCACGGTCTGCAAAATACTGTGTAGCAACATCACCAATTGGTAATTTAGAAAACACAACATTATCGCCTTACTTAGCTAGTTTATTCTACAAAATACGCCATTCAGCATCAACAATTTTCTGATACTCTTGGACATTGGAGGACATTTCTGTGGCAGATCATTTTTCCAATAAAGCACTTTGTTGCTCCTTTGATTGGCGCTTCGACATGTACAGCCATGTCATATTTTAGCATGCATAATTGTAATGCTTTATGTATAGCTTTAATGATGATACGTGCATGCACGCCTTCCTCAACATCTGGCTTAACTTGTTTTAAGATTTCACATGCTTAAAATACTACTGAAGTGGTGCCATCGCCGACCTGATAAGAGAAACATTTTTATTCTACACATTCTAATATAACAAAAAACTTACCTCAGCATTTTGAAATTTGGCGATGTCTACTAGAGTTTTACGGCTGGATTCACAATATCCAATAGTTTCATAATGGTTGCCCCATCATTTGAAATTGTGGCCTTACCACTGGAATCAACAATATGCTTGTCCATACTACGTGAACCCAATGTAGTGCGTACAGTGCCACAATTGAATGCGAGGCATTGATGTTGGATATGAGTTGAGGTTTACCTTGAGAGCTATCGGTACCTACACATTTTTTACACAAAAACTCATATGTACCCAATACAAGTTCAGGACGTTCACATTTATCGACACGCCGTCCGGTGTGGCCCAAATGTTGCAAATATACAGTTGGCACTGTTGAGAAAAAATATGGATCAATGAAAACAATTAAAAGTGAACGATTTTTTTACGGGTATTGGAGGTTAAATCGGCTTGGGTGGTTGACTGGGCATCGGCGCCTGTCCAGGTTGTGTTGGTGGCATCATTTGACCCATGCAACCACGTGGTCCACCTGGTTGTTGTAGAGGATAACCTGGCTGTTGAGGTTGTCCATTTGTGCTCGATTTCCAGGCAACGAAGCGTATTGTGTTGTTGATTCCATTTGTTAGAGACGTGCACGAAGTGCAACAATTGTTTTCTGGAAAAATATTAGAATTTGTAATAAATACATATTAAATTCACTTTCCAAACACTTACTTCCAACAGCACTAAGTTATTTTAATTTAATTTAATGCTCCAAAATTAGCACAGGCCTGCAGCTCAATTCGCGGAAAATGGCGGACTCGCTGAAAATTTTTTTCCACACAGAAATGACATATTTCACAGTACCTATGAATATAGTAGGTGCGTGAGAGCACGATACATTGTGGCAAAGCTAAATTTGTCAACATGCTATTTCATTTGGAGAATTTTTCAATCCAAATCGTCACCCCAGTCAAAAATTCGTGTGGCTGTGTGCTTTTTTGGTCACACGATTTTTGCAGGGTAGACATAGAAGACTCAGAATTGCAGGCAACCCTTTTTGTTCTTTCAGTAAGGTAGCTTGTCATTAGTAACATAGTGTAGAAAGAAAACATTTGAGATTTGAAAAGAGTTAGGAAAATAAGCTGAGCACATGTACCCAAGAAAGTAAACAAACAAAGAATATACAGGAGGAAAATAATAGGAGACCTGTTTCTAACTCAAATTGTAAACAAAGGCAAATTAAAACTAATACATAAAATTGTATACATATATAAAAACTCATGAAAACGATTATTTTCTTGCTTAAAAAAAATAGATGTAAGGCGCGATAACCTCCGAAGAGATCTAAGGCCGAGCTTCTCTTCCAATTTGCGTCGTGCTCCCATTGATTTTCCCTACAAATCGGCCGGACGGGGCCTACATGTTTTACGCTGACTCCGAACGGCATCTGCAAGGCAGATGAGTTTTCACTGAGAGCTTTTCATGGCAGAAATACACCCGGAGCGCTTGCCAAACACTGCCGAGGGGCGATCCCGCTTAGAAAAATTTTCTTCTAATTGAAAAACCTTATTTCTAAAATTTTGATGTTGCTTTGCCCGGGGTGTGAACCCAGGGCATACGGTGCGGTAGGCGGAGCACGCTACCATCACACTACGGTGGCCGCCAATCATTTAGTAAACTGATATTCGAAAAATATTAATTTCTTTAAACTTATTTTACAATAATACGACTATTTAGAGTTAAATAAACAAATCTAAGTAAAATTTACATTTTGATTAAATTAATTAGTCAAATATTTTAACGCATTTAGCTCACAGTGAAAACCAGATATTCTTTTGAAATTTGAGTAAATCGGTCCTAGGATATAAAAGTTAACATCATTTAGTGGATAGGGCTTATCTTACATGTCTGACGTTCCAGGTTCTGTGATCAATATGGCCTGGTTGCATCGGGACTTCATATTTGCAAAACCTGTTTTTAGTGATAACTTTTTAATGGGAAATAATATTTACCCTCCGCCTTCGAACTAATAATATTTACACTAAAACAAGTATTTTTATCTTTTTCCCCATAATTTTTGAACGCATTTCTACAGTTGTGGGTCAAATTAAAGTTTACCGAAATTTTTGGCCCGTTTTTCCTTTTAGCTGACACATTTTTTGTGCTGGCACCCGCTTCAGCTGGCACGAAGGATTTATCTGTGATTGTTGCCAGCACAAATTTTAGTTAAATCCCTCGTGAGAGCGAAAAAAAATGAGAGCGTAAACAAACGTTTCGTATCAAGTCATCTTTACTAAATGAGCTGTCGATGATTTTGACGAAGTAATCGTTGTGCTCTTGCTCATCGTATACGTATATGGTCCAGGTGCTAAGCTCACGCCACCCCTGCTCATGAGTATAAAGTTGGTAGCTTGTCAATATTTTATTTAATCCATTTTTCTTCAAATGCTTACACATTGCCCTACTATCCCCAACATTATGTGTGATTCATTGTTCCATATACTTGGAATTTTTAATTTTTGTAAGACGTTATACTTGCGCTTAGAATGGTTGTATTTGTTCCACTCACCTGTTCTTTGAGCTATTTATAGATTGTATTTATATTTGTGCAGATTCGCTAGTTCGGAGTCGTACCACTTCCCTACAAGACGGAGGTAACCAGTTCACTCACACATTCAAAGCTTTTTTCGCTCTCCACTAACACATCGACGTTTCATGCTGTCATCGAAATGACAGTTCATTAATTATTCCGGAAAACATTGAAACGCAAAAAAAAATATATTTGTTTACAACGAAAAATATCTTGTGCTTTTAGTTGTGACATGTGACGGAAATTAAAAATTTTGTTGCAGAGAACACCTTTTTGCGTTTGCGGCCTTCGCCCAAAATAACATTAAGTTAATTTTAGTTGTGACATGTGACGGAAATTAAAAATTTTGCTGCAGAGACCATCTTTTTGCGTTGGCGGCCTTCGCCCAAAATAATATTAAGGGTAACGTTTTACAAGACGGTACACCACCTAATTTAAAATTATCAAATAATAATAAAAACGGAGATCGAGGCGCGCCTTTTGATTCCACGTTTGATAATTTTTGATAAAAATTAGGTGGTGCACCGTCTTTTAATTCGTTACCATATTAAGTTGTATAGAGTCGACGGGATGGCCTACAAGGTTTCATGTCAACTAAATCGTTCCCGATATGGTCGGGCTAGTACCTTAATGGTTCCCGGAACGTACCGGATCTGCACCCGGCAAAGGACCAACAAAGTCGACAACGGGGAGTGTCCTTATCGCTACAACAACAACAACATTATTTACCTTCTGATTTTCATTCATACGTATGTGCATTTTTAAATAATAAAAAAAATGTTATATTAATCTAATAGATAGCATCTCCGCCGGGTTGCGATTCAGCTCAGAATATGCCAAAATCAGAGGAAATCTACAACTAAATGCAGATTCACGTGTCATTTGCCAAGGATACAAGGTACTTTACAAGCAACGTGCTTTGGAATACGGTACCAAACTGGTTGGATGTATTTCCCTAAAAAAGGGTGGAACTACGCATCTTGGTTGCCAGTATTTGCTTCGGTAATTTATATTGATTTGTAGTGATTAAAAATTGCACTAGTAGATAATGTAATGTGAATTAAAATTGAATAGGTAGCCGGAGCAAAATAGGCAACTGATCTGCATGTAACTGTTATTTATGTGGCACCACCGGGAGCTGCTGCGGCTATCCCAGAAGCATTAGAAGCAGAAATGGCTTTGATTTTTTGCATCACCAAAGGTGTGCCATAACATGATATGGTTCGCGTTAAGCACGCTCTCTTAAGGCAAAAAAAATCGCGTCTAGTCAGGCCCGATTGTCCAGGAATCATCGCACCAGAAAGGGTAAGTAAATTGGCTACCATATTAAATAATTTGTCATGCTTTTGTTGATAATCAACTGAAGAATGCAAATACGACAGAGTTCGAAGTTCATGATAAAACCAATTAATTTTTTTAATTAGCGTTTGGAGAGAAAAATACATATGTATGTATGCATAGAACTGCATAGAAGGGGAGGCATTAATTAATTATTATCAGTAGATTTGCAAGATTTTTGTCATTTTCCCTGCATCGCAGTTGTCATTACATTGCGTTAAGAGAGTCAACACCTTACTACCCACAGCCAGTTAAAATTTTTGTAAATTTTGCTCTTTTCATCACTGTTTCAAAACGTGGAAAGTTATATATCGAGCATTCCATGGAGAATGGTATATTTTAGCAGACTTTCGCATTGCCGGCATTATTAATATTCAATCCCTAGAAGGTTTAATGTAGTCATATCAATAGTTCCCGCGATGGTGGGGCTAGTACCACAATGGTGCTTGTTACCGGAACGTAGATAGATAGATAATTTATTGAGGATTGCACAGTGACTTGCACATCTCCTTCGCAGCACCTCATCCTAGCCGACTTCCTTGATGAACCCCAGCAGTGTTCTTTGCTTGAGTGATTAAATGTGGGAATGCTCTGGCCATGGTGAGCCCATAAACTTAGCCCTACGTCTTGAAATTGCGCCGCAATATAGAAGGATATGGTCCACCGTCTGCTGATCCATCACAAAATCGGTATGTTGTTCGATATTATACCCAGCTTTTGCATGTGACTGTTCAGTCTACAGTGTCTTGTAAGAATAGCCGTTAGGGTTCTTATTTATCTTTTTGAGAGGCCTATTAATGCCCTAATTCGAGTTGTGCTGTAACCCCCTAACAGTAACTTAGATTGACTCAAGCCTGGCATATTGCGCCATTGTTCTCTCTTTTCCCTCCCCTCTGCTAATAAATGCCCCTGTGGGCCAACTGGCAGGAACGGCTCGGGATCGATGGGTCATGCAGTTGCTGCCTCTCTTTCCGTGTTGTCCGCCTGCTGTTGTTGTAGAAGCAGTGCTTCGCCCCATCCAATAGGTGCGACCGATCACAAATTGTCATCAATGTCCTCTAACGGGAGTCCAAAGAAACTTTCTGTTTCAACAGGGGTGGACCATAATGAGAAGAGTGTTAGAGGCGTTGGTTCCACAATACAGTTAAAGAGATGGTTGGTGACATGTGGGGACACATTACAAGCAGGACAATGTTTTGTATGTCGGGGTTGATTCTGGATAGGTAAGAGTTACGTTACGTTATCCAGCTCGAAGTTGAGCTAGAGTGACTACTCTCGTTTCCCTAGGGAGAGTGCGTTCCTCCTCTGCTAGTTTTGTTCTTTGAGTACAGGAATCACCGGCATAGAGGTCCGACGCCTGTTTGTGGAGTTCACTGAAGACATGCTTGTGTTTTTTAGCTTCATACGGCTGTGTTCTCAGGTGCCGTATTTCCTCATAATGTAATGAGGCCGTGAACAACAAGAGCCATAAAAGATTTATAAAAGTTATGAGGACGCTGGATTTTGGAATCTAGCCCAGAGCAACCTGTCCGATGCAACCATCCCTTGCACGTGAAACACTGACAAGAGTATTTATTTTTTTAATTTAATTTATTTATTATTACGGCTGTTTAGGCCTAAAACTTAAACTATTAAGTACAATTCATTGTTATAATCACTTATTTCTATTGAATATGCTGTTGGAATGCCATGTGATTCCGATCAGCATATTTACTGGCGTGACAAAGGGACGAGTCTGGGAGCCACTCATTACGACGTTTCCAATCCTCCAGTGCTCCCAGCTTAAGGCAACAAAATTTGGAACTTATATTTTTCAATTATATGTGTATTTTAAGCTGTCGGAATGTATTAGTCTCCGATCAATGCAGCTAAACATGTCTTTGGATGTTGGAAATTGAAAATAACCCCTCAACTTTGTTTATTAAAGACGCTGTCGGAATGCATGAAGATTCCGATTAGCACAGCTCAACATATAATGGGAGGTTGAAAAGGACGTGTTTCCAATCCCCCCTGCTGCAACTTTTATTTTGCCTTATTTTCGTTATTTTTGTTCCACATTATATAATTTTATTGTTATACTAATGCTGTCGGAATGCGAGTGATTCCTATCAGCAACAGTAAATACCAGCTGGAAATACCGAATTCCAGCGAAATTAGTTGTTGAGACTGCCTGGAGTTACAGGTGGCCACCGATTTTCTTTTCCTTAGGGCCGTATGCATTGTATTTTGCTGCTACCAATATTACCATTCCCCTTTCGCGCTCCAGTATCGGTATATCATGTAAAAACATAAAAGAAAAAAAAACTTTATCTTATTGGAAGGGTTTTACAATGCTCCAATAAACTTTTTTTAAAAGTATTGAAGTTATTACTACTTTTTATGTGATTAGGAAGTTCATTGAAATATTTCAGGCCCTTATATATATGACCGTCCTAAAAAGATTATTTTCCAACAAACGCAGCAAACCCATTTCTCAGTACTGTGGTCAGGAGAAGGACCCGGATTGGGGTCGATACCTTCCCGGAAGAGGAGAGTATGGCGCAGACCCGCTGCTAGGATCTGCTGGGAGGATGACAATTTGTGGGAGGGACGCAACAAATTAAAAACTGAGTCCGCTTGCTCATTACCCTGTACTCCCTGTGGCCTAGGACCCAGGCCAACAGTACTACGTTGTGTGCTCCTAATTGAATCAGCTTTTCTACGCACTGAAGGACCAGTGCTGACTTTATTTCGAACGCCGCAAATGCCTTTAGTGGAACCTGACTGCCTGACTGAGTATGGCAATTGTTTCATTGGGGTATCAGCGCTGAAGGTTCAGCTTAGCGCACTAACTTATGGCGAATCCTTCCGCTCGAAAATGCTCGGATGTGCTTTTAGAGTTACTGATATTTTGGTTCTGGGTCCGAAAACTCTGGCTCCAATCCCCTCTGGCGTCTTCGAGCCATATATGTACCATACGATCTTGAGCAGACTAGTAATACATTGCACCCGCCTATACCTATACAGCCGTACCAAGAGACGGAGCAGCCCATTACATATTGGCACAACCGGAACACTGCTCGACATCCATCCTATATGAAAGCTATGCATTCAAAAGTGTTTGTACCAGTGGCTGGTGCACACCGAACTGAACCAATGTATGCTATTTTGAGGCCTGCACAAATACCATGCTATGTTTATGTAAATAATATTACTGCTAATGTCAATTTGCACGGTTGAGCACATACAGTACCTACGTTTATACAAGGTGGAACACCACACTACCTATATGGCGATGTAGCCACCGATCAGGTTGTTATAAGAGATTATTTAAAATATGTTATTCATAAACACTGATTCTTATATTTTCATTATCATTAAACTGTAGACTAGACTCATGACGGGTATTCTTACTGGACACTGCTTTCTGGCCTCACATGCCTTTAAATTAGGCTTGGTCAGTGATAGCAGATGTAGGAAGTGTGGGTTGGAGGAGGAAACGATCGATTACGTTCTGTGCTCGTGCCCTGCGCTTGCCGGGCTAAGACTCCAGCTGACAGCTGTCAGATCTAGAAGCAGCAAGTGGCTTAAGTTCTAGGAAGCCGCTAACCCGCTGGAGCCATGAGAAGCGTGAGTGCACTTTGGGTGTCCCAAGACAAGTTCCGTACCTGCTCCGAATAATCTGTAGCTATCTAAGCGACAAAGTACTCCCTTTTGATACAGATGAGGGACTAAGAAAGCACAACACCACGGGCGGTGTCCCTCAGGGATCTGTTCTAGGTCCAACTCTTTGGAATGCGATGTATGGCGGGGTGCTACAAATCGACCTTTCCGGAGGCACGGAAATTGTCGGCTATGCAAATGATATTGTCGTAGTAGCAGTGGCCAAGAAACTTGATCTGCTCCAAGCATTATGTAATGACGCCGTGGGAAGAATAAAGGAATGGTTGACGAACACGGGGCTGGAGATGGCTAGCAATAAGACAGAAGTGGTTCTGATGAGCTCAAAGCGGACTGTGGATGAGTTGGTTCTAACCATAGGAGATTATCAAATAAATTCAAAGCCCTCCTTGAAATATCAAGGGAGTAATCATTGACTACTACATTGAAAACTAACTTTTAGGGAGCACTTCAGGGCGGTGGGTGAGAAAGTTTCTAGAGTTATTGGAACCCTAACGCGAATCGGCGGCCCAAGCGAAGCTACCCGTCAGCTATTATCCAACGTAACCAGCTCTATAATATTATATGCAGCACCAGTATGGCACAGATCTTAAATGGTCCACCAAAAAGTTATACTAGCAGCCTACCGCATTACTGCTATACGAATAGCATGTGCTGTTCCCACGACGCGATCCAGTTTTATCCAGGAAAATCCCAGTAGATCTACTCTCAGGTGAAATGGCCGATCTATATGGCATTGGATTCAACCGACCATCTGAAGATGCTAAAAAAAGCGCAAGGTCACGAACAATAGTTAGGTGGCAAGAACGGTGGGAAGATTCGAGAAAAGAGCGCTGGACCTTCATGCTAGTCCGGAATATAGCGTAATGGTACAAGCAAAAACAAGGCGAACTAAATTACCATCTCACACAGATATTGAGCGGGCACGGTAGCTTCAAGGAATATCTACATAAGCGTGGGATAGAGGAGCATCCTTTCTGTCCAAGCTGTCCATCCGAATTGGAAAGCGCAGAACATGTAATGTTTCACTGCCTCCGTTTTCACGGCGAAAGACTGTCTGTAAACAGAGTTTTTGGAGAGGAACCTTCCATTAGGAATTTAGTTCCACGAATTTGCGGACAAATAGATTGTTGGATTGCTGTGAGCAAGATGGCCTTCATAGTAATGACGAAATTGATGTATGCCGAAAGGGAGCGCAGAGAAATGCGCATACGAAGTAGTGGCGACTAAATCGCCTCCCCCCCCCCCCCCCCCCCCCTCCCCCTAAACGTTTTGCCTAACGGCGGTCCCACAGGGTGCGGACACATGAACAGGATTAACCTGGTTTCATTTGGCCACTTGAGGTAGTGCGCTACCACAACGTCCAATAATAAAGACAAGTTCCGTCGTGCCTGGTGCTGTTGGGTGAGCGTCCAGACAGCAGGGTGCAACAAATGCACCTTTCAGGGGAAAATAAGATGTAGCAAACGAGTATATTCTGTATCATATGATCAACTTGGAGACAACCAAACGTTTATTTGCCTGTCCAAAACAGAACTGGTGCACGGCACTGCTGATAAAGACTGATAGGCGTAGCCATATCAATCCGTTCCCGGGTTAGTCGGGGAAAGCAATTTTAACATTAATTTGTCCTTTTTAATTTGAACCTCCATTCAAGAACTTCGCATAATAGATTAAACAGTCATCTGTATTTATTTGTTATTATAGCACGTCTAATTAATTTACTTCGTAACATAAATCAATTGTCCCTTGTTATAATTTTATGTTCTCTATGAATGCAACAGCAAAGTATCTTTGGGTACCCCTGCCAACGGAAGATGCATAGGCATGGTGGAGGTTCATTTGAAGTTACTTTATCAGGTCCTGATTCTATATCTGAAATTTCTCTTGTGCCTTTTGCCTCTCAGAAAAGATCTATGTGTGAAGCCCTATTTATGGAATACTTTTCGGCTTATATTAAAAACTTTTAATCTATTCTTACTGATATGAGTTTCTTTTTCATTCTAGGTAATTTGATTTTGACGATATGAGGATAGAAATATCCCAAATATTCCAGCTGTGGCTGTAAGAACATACATTTGCTCAAATTAGAAGAAAACTGCACGGTTGAGCACATCCAGTACCTACGTTTATACAAGGAGGAACACCACACTACTTTCACGGGGATGTAGCCACCGATCACGTTGTTGTAAGAGCTTATTTTAAATATGTTATTCATAAACACTGATTCTAATATTTTGTTTTGGTTTTTACTATAGAGTCAACCTGTTATATAAGCGATGTCAGCTATGCCTGTAACTTAAGCGCCTTCAGATGTAATAGTTACCGCGGACGCGGTCACAGGAGTAGTTCACTACGTGGGGATTACACTAATATAGGACTTTCAATATGGGAAGGTTTTCCAGCACCATAACAACACCAACAATATGTGCAATCACCCGAATAAATTGTACAACAAACGTTAACACCACATCATCAGCCAGCAACAACAACAACAATCGCAACAAGTTGAAACTTCTAAACAATTAATGACTAGTGAACCACCAACATATCCGCAATATGCGCAAACATCAACGCCAACATATGTCGCCTACTTTGCAACACGGTGAAGATGGCCAAGGCCATTCTGATTCTAATACTGATAAAGGCGAACCATTGGCAAATTTAAAAACTCAAACAGACCACGAAAAATGTAGATGATGGTATTAATTCTAGTACGGATAGTAAAGAATTTAAACATAGGAAAAAAGCTAAACTTGATAAAAACTTAACCGAAGATGACAATATTTCTAATTCTAATACTAAGGAAAATGAACCTTTGATAAATATTAAGCTTAAAACAGAGTTATCAAAAAATGACGATGATGATAATGATGTTGATGCAAAGTCCAATGTTGAAGTTGATGAAAATTATGAAACAGAGTATGAAAATAGTATGTGTGTGGATTATAACCTGAAGCAAAACTGTCATATCCGGTACGACCAGAATTAGATGTTAAGAAAAGAGCCTACATAAAGAGGTTCAGTATATTTATGGAAAATTTTTCATGAGACAATGCCCAATGTATGTATTTCAATTAAATTCACCACATTGTTGGAAAAAGCATCTAAACTTTATGCATCGTGTAGAGAAACCAGATCATTTACAATTTAAATATAACGAACGTGTTGCAAAATATAAATTTTGTGATATTCAAGCAGCTACACCAAGCTTCAAAAAATTATTGGACCATGAGATTTCTCATATGCCTAATAGTTATTATTTAAAATGTAAATTATGCGATTGGAAGACGAAAATACATTCAAGTATGAATTTTCATTTACGTGTACAACACGCTGAAACAATTGATGTAACAACGAAAAGTTTAGAATTGACTGTTTGTCCATATTGTAATCACAATGGTATTTACGCAAACACTTAATACAGGAACATGAGAAATCAGTGGATGAAAGAACATCTTTTCTATGTTTAGAATGTGGTGAACAATTTAGAACAAATACAAGTTTACGTGTACATGTTTATGAAAAGTTTGCTCATTGTACACCACAAGATTTGAACGGAAAGATCTTGAGGGTATGGTTACACCTATGTGGCTTCTACAAGCTATTTATAATGACTAGTATGGAATGAATCCGGATATGGAAGAAAACGGAGGTGACGAAATGAATCACCATGCTTCTTTGGATTCTGGTGATACTCCTGACATGCTTCCTAATTTCGCTACGTCTGATGTTACTATACCTACCAAACTAATATGACTCTGCAAACTGATGAGCAACACTACCAGAAGAAGAACTTCAAAACAAGGTTTCGGAAAGGGAAAGACTATGAATAGACGTTGATGTATTTATATAGTTTATAAATATAAAAATTCATATATGTAAAGTTCACTAGAGTAATAAGGGAATAATTTAAATTGTAAAAAACATTGTATATATGAATAATTTATAATTAAATATTATCTGAACATAAAGGATGCGTTTCATTCATAGAAAAAGCGATTTGACAGAAGGTAACCGATACGGGTAACCGATAGGCCAGTTACCCGTGCTGTTGTTGTTGCATATGTTTTGGTTAGCGATAACGAAAACATACCTAATGAAGTAACTTAAAAATGTAAATAACATCGAGCGAGAAGGAATGTCGAAAACATAATAGGTAAGAGCGAGAAAGCGAGTCACACGTACACTATTTTGAGAGAGCGCATGCGTTACCTTTTTCCCGACAGCAATGTAAAAGTCATTAAGACGATAATTGGTGACCAAGTTATTGGTAACGATTAAGTAATCGATTAGGTAACGGGTACCTGTCTTGTAGGGTTGTTCATAAGTTTCACAGTGATATCTTTAGAGTATGTTAATGTAGTCATTGCATTCAGTAATGTTTTTTAGGAATGAAACCTTGTTTTCGGCATTAAAATTCTCAAAGCCAGAATAGTTACCCTGTCGTAATTGGTTGAGGAAGCTATCACATGCATAATATTCCCACGAAGTTATGGTTCTTTTAGCTCTCATTTGAAATTATCTGTCTAACTTGATTTTTAACTGTATAGTTTCGTGGTCAGAAATCTGATGGTCTTCCAATTTTTCACATGAAATTGATTCACTGCTCGCAAAGAGCAGATCAATCGTTGTTTCGCTATTATCGGTCTTTCGGGTATAAAATCTAATTTTTGTTCCATAGCAAAAGACCTAATGGGCCAATTAACGGTGACTTATCCATAACCAGATAAAACAGCTGATCGAACAAACCTTATGGAAATCAATGTAATCGATTAATGGTGCCATACCATAACGCTAAAGCTATAACCATATCATAGCCAACCAAATGGTTTTTGGTTTTTCGCCATATCCATAACCTAAAAATATTTGAGTTGGAGAATTTATTAACTTTGTGTAGATTTTATTTGCTGTTTTGCATACGTTTTGACTGAGAGACTTATTTTTTGTGGTATATGTTTGTAATTTCTTGCGTTTTCGCAATTTTTATGAAATTTTCACGATTTTTAGGTTAAGGCACCAATAACTGATGCCAATTTTATATGGATAAATGAAAATATGGTTATGGCTATGGCGTTAGGGTTAAGGAAGTTTAATTGGCCCTTAAATAGGTCATTTAACTGCTTGGATATGTCGTGTTTCTGTTAATATTTATGTTGTAAACTCCAATGGAGACGGCCTTGTTATGTGTAATACGGCCCATACACGACACAAAAGCCATGCGCAAATATAAAACGACGAAATTTGTGCAAAGGAGAATTTTGACATACACGGCTCAAAAACACTGCGCAATATTCATTTTTAAACTGGCGCAACAAACGAATCATGTGTTCTAATTGCATAAAGAAGGCAAGTGCGGCTTTACTTCTTTCGATTGCATTAAAAAGAAAGAAAAGAAAGCAAAAGGGTAAACGGATTTCGTCACAATTGTGGTATAAAAAACGAAATGTATTGGGACAGAAAAAATTACTTCGGGAACTTGAGTTTACGTCTCAACGTGAATTTAAAAATTATGTAAGAATGGATAAAGAAACATTTGAAGTACTTTTGTCTAAAGTAGCGCATCGAATTAATAAACGAGGCACTGTGATGAGGAAAGCTATTCCTGCGCGTCATCGTTTAACTTTAAAATTGCGTTTTTTGGCAAGCGGCAATAGTTTTGAGGACCTAAAATTCCTTACAGCAATTTCTCCACAAGCTATCGGCAAGATTGTAAGCAAGACTTGTGATGCTATAATGGAAGAGCTAAAAGACTACATAAAGATATTTGTTACATATTTTAAACAATTAATACATTTCAATCATCTTACAGTTGCCAACAAATGAAAACGAGTGGAAGATGGAAGCAAACGCCTTTAACCAGCGATTGAATTTTCCCCACTGCATGGGTGCGATTGACGGCAAGCACGTTAACATAAAAAAAACCACCTGGGTCGGGGTCGTTTTACTTTAATTATAAAAAGCATTTCTCTATTATTATGATAGCTGTAGTAAACGCAAATTATGAATTTTTGATGGTCGATGTTGGTGCAAATGGAAGAGCTTCAGATGCTGGTTTATTTAGTAAAACCAAGTTTTTCAAGCAGCTTAAAGAAAATAAATTACGACTACCAAAACCTGAATTGCTTCCAGGATATAATGAAAAAATGCCATTTGTGTTTGTTGCTGACGACGCATTTCCACTAATGGAAAATATAATGAAACCTTTCAGCCACAACTCCCTCGAGAAGAGTGATATAATATTTAATTATAGGCTATCGCGCGCACGTGGATTGGTCGAAAATGTTTTCGGAATCTTGGTTTCGCGTTTTAGAATCCTTTTGAATACTTTAAATTTCTCGCCAGATAAATCCACAAAATTTGTTTTGGCGTGTTGTTATTTGCACAACTTCTTGCGTAAATCAAAATGTGAAACATATTTTACTGCTGAGCCCTGTTCAAATGTGGAAACCACAGAAGCTTTCGAAACCCCTGGATCGCAAGAAAAGGGAGATGTCTTAGATTCTTTAAGTTCCACAGCAATTAGAAATGCATCCGCAAATGCAAAACATATGAGAAACAAATTTAGAATATATTTTAGTTCTGTTGGCACGGTTCCATGGCAAGATTAAGTGTATAATAAACTCGTAAACAAAAATGCCAATAGTAATAAGCAACTAATATAATATGTATTTACATTTGTATTTATGAATCTTTGTAGGACGGTCATACTCTGTTCAGTGTGTCTCGTTCAAGGGATGGTTGCATCGGACAGGTTGTTCTGGGCTTGATCCCAAAACCCGACGTCCACGTAACTTTTATAAATCTTATGTGGTTCCTTGCTGTTCACGCCCAAGGGCGTCCCGTAGTCTACGCCTAAGCGCCCCCACTACCTTCCAGCAGCCCCGCTGCTCAGCAAGCCACAACAAGTACTCGCTGCTACTCGCGCCCCACGGCGCTAGCTTCTCAAACAGCTGATACTACTCATAACTACTACCTTCGTAGTAGAGTTGGTAGCAATGCTGAGCATCAGCCCCTGCCCCCGTCTTCTCCCCCCCCCCCCCCCCCTATTTGCCGGCAGCAATCGTGCAGGTCAGGGAAACAGACTCTTAGTCCCTACCTCCGTTACTGCAAGACCTGGAAGGGTCTACCCTTCCCTCATGTCTTAAAAGGTGGACCGCAAATTATCTGGGTGGTCGGCAGGCATCGGTGCAATTTAGAAACGAAACATCAAAACCAAGAGAATTAAACAAGGGGTGCCACAGGATGGTGTCCTATCCCCACTTTTGTTTAATTTCTACATATCTAATACCTTCACCACCGGAAGGAGTCACAATCGTTTCCTACGCCGATGACTGCACACGTTTGATCAGGATCTACATTTTGGTGAGCACGCAGCCGCAATTGTTCCGAGAATTCAGAGCCGTAACAAAATCCTCAAATCCTTTGCTGGCAGTACCTGGGGAAAAGATAAAGAAACGCTCGTGACTACATACAAAGCAATTAGCCAGCCGATTACGTGCTACGCGTCACCCATATGGTCGCCAAGCCTAAAAATCACCCACTGGAAGAAACTACAGGCCTGCCAAAATACTGCTCTCAGAATCGCCACGGGCTGTCTTCTTATGTCCCCAGAACACCATCTGCATAATGAGGCGAGAATACTCCCCATCAGGGAGAGAAATGAGATGCTGACCAAACAGTTCCTGTTGAATACCCAGAAACCTGGGCATCCCAACAGACATCTGATTGATGAACCAGCACCGCCTAGGGGCTTAAAGAGTCATCTCCGTAAGCATTTTGAGGAAATATGGCACCTGAGAACCCAGCCGTATGAAGTGAAAAAACACAAGCAGGTCCTTGGTGAACTCCATAAACAGGCGTCGGACATTTATGCCGGGAATTGCCCGGTGAATCCAGTACTTAACGAAAATTATCAAAAACTCGTGGAAGACGAACGCATACTCCCCAGGAAAACGCGTGTCACTCTTGCTCAACTTCATTCTGGATACTGTAACAGGTTAAACTCTTACCTATCCAGAATCAACCCCGACATACAAAATGTATGCCCCGCTTGCAACGTGTCCCCACATGACACCAACCATCTCTTCAATTGTAATGTGGAACCAACGCCTCTAACACCCCTTTCCTTATGGTCCACCCCTGTTGAAACGGCAAGTTTCCTTGGACTCCCGTTAAAGGATATTGATGACAATTTGTGATCGGTCGCGGCTATTAGGTGGGGCGAGCATGGCTACAACAACTACAACAACAACAAATGTTCCAGTCCGAATGCACAAACGCCTCCATCGACAATAACCTGCAATTGCTCATAGTGGATTCCCTATAAGTTATAAACAAATTACGACATTTCCCAAAGCCGCCGAAACATAACACCGGTTTACCGCCTCCAATTTGCCAAAGTAAAAGTGCAACGACATCGCCTTACTTTAAATTATAAAGATACTTTTACTTTTATTGGTTTAACATGTGAATAATAATGTAATTTTTGGATTAACAAATAAAGAAAAGATATTTTCGCTTGAATTGTCATTATCATTTGAATGATAATGCACTTCTTAAATAAATAATAAATGATATAGATTCCACTTGGCAAAGAAAACAATGACTGAATACTTATAATTTACTTTGTACTTTTAGTTCAATATAATCACTTTAAAATTGGTTTCATTTAATACTCCTCACTGAAGCTCTCATAAAAGCATTGAATATCACTACCACGTCAATTGGAGAATGCTTCAGAATTACTAGTCATTGGTACCTGCTGATCCGAAAAGTCGAGCATATTTTGTGCCACAATAAATTCAGATGAAGACTCTGTTGATTGATAAATAGGTAGCTGACGTGAAGACGTAAGTAGGAAATCCTGTATTTCTACCCGTTTGATTGTAGTTTGCTACAAGCTAATTGTATCAGCTGGTCTTCTTCCGACACCTTTTTTTTTCTTTATATGCATTTTCTGAAATAAGAGAAAATTTACCAAGATTTGTATGTAAATTACTCTATTTCTTCTTACGTGCTCTTCTTTTTTTATATCCATTGTAGATGTTCCTTCTATGCATTCCTCCTGGTCTTCCAAAAACGACAATTTATCATAATACCAAAGGTGGGCTCGTATATATCATCAGTCCCAGCACCTGACTTTTGGCTATCTTTTACTTTCTTAAGCTCTTTACGATATGTGGTGCGAAAACTGTTAATTTTTTTACTGCCATTTCTCTATTTGCCTCCGGGTATATTTCCTTCAATTTGTCTACCATCTTTTGGTAGCTGCTGCTTTTTAGCGTTCTATTGCTGTAATCAGCACTCCTTATTTTCCACAGTGCTGGTAATTCACGATACAAGTCAAAAAACTCGCACCAGAAGCGTTTATTTTCCATTTTATTTATAATTACGCTTTTTCACTTTTATTGAATTCCTGGTACAAGCTAGAGATTGTCTGTACGCCTTCGATAATAAAATTTTTAAGCGATGTTATGTTATCAGAAACCACAGGTAAACTGTATAATATTCACCACACACGAAGAAAAAAGCATGTGCAATTTTTGCAGCATGTGTAAATATCAAAATCGTTTTGATTTTAGCGCAGTTCTCTGCGCAAATAGCGCAAACACTGCACACATCGGGCAAATCCTTGTGCAAATTGGTAATTGGCACAAGGATACTTATGCCGTGTAATTGGCGCATAAGACAGTTGTTGTTTATAATTTCGTTTAGGTATGAAATAAAGTCAGCATCACTCGCACTAGGTTATCATTCGCCATTCAATTTTATTTGTTACTGGGGAAAGATGTCCTCGATTTTATTTATTATACACCAAATATTTTTGTTAACAGTATTATTGTAGTAGTGGGATTATTTTCGAATTATATTCGAATAAACGAATAAATTTATTCGTTTCAAATAATTCGAATAATATGTTTTCGAACATTTTATTCTTTTATTCGCTTCCATTTATTCGAATTCCTTTCCTTAGTACTATTCGAATAGTGCGAATAAACGAATAAAAAGTTCGAATAAATATTATTCGAATTACGAATACCTGGCGAATAAAAGAGTTTATTATTCGAATAATTTTTATTCGAATAATCCCACCCCTATATTATTGTGAACTGTTTTATACTCTATTGAGTCATGTACAAAAACTAAAACATATGTCGTTAGCTAATGTGAAAATGTGCTAAGTCACTTTTTTTGAAAAATTGTATTTTAATGCAGTTTTAAAACTGAATTCAAAATACATCGATCACAAAAAAGAAATATTTTTATTTTTCATTTTTAAGTCGTCAGTTGTTAAAAAAATGTTCTAAGTTAACCTCTCAATAATATCAATCTGAATTACTAGTCATTTCTTTGTGCGCGCATGCTTTGTTGTTGTTGTATTAACGATAAAGAAACTACCCGAAGGCTTTGGGGAGTGTTGCCGATGTTGATGGTCCTTTGCCGTATATACATAGACCCGGTACGTCCCGGTAACAAAGCACTATTAAGATACCAGCCCGACCATCTCGGGAACGGGTTGACAATTGGGTTGGAGAAACTATATATTGCGCTGGCAACCCCTTGAAATTGGAATCACCCAATTGAGACATACCTTCGGTGTTTTATAAATGCTTTGCGCTGACCATAATCTACTTCAATTCTTACATGTCGATAACTACATGCTTTCTTACAGACTTGTTAAAAATAGAAAACAATTCAAGCTTAAACTTATATAAGCTGTTATTAAAATTAATAACATTACTGAAACGATTTGCTAGATGTATAGGCCTAGTTATAGGTCCATTCATAGTCTAATCCGTTTAATGAGTTATTTCGATAAATAATCTATTATGCCGAAAATCACGCAGTGAAATATAGGAATGAACAAATTAGATAAATCAGAGCAATTCGTGCTAAAGTTTATTACATTATAGGCAAGCATGAGTGAGATAAAAGTTCGTCTGTCATGCAAAGCCTGAAGACCAAGCAATTTGTGCCTGCTGGTATATGATGGGAGGCCGTCTGGCCAGTGAAGCATACGAAAAGCAATTTTTGTAAATAATTTTTGAATTTTCTCAATTTTATAGGAGTTAGATTCATAGAAAGGATTCCATATTATTGAGCAATATTCAAGACCACTTCTGACAAAGTATATAAATTAATCGTCTTCAACGTTATAGGGTCCTTAAAGTCACTGATATTACGTCTACTGAACCCAACCATTGCAACAAATTTTGAAACAATGGAGTCAATGTGACTGGAAAAAGAGTTTGGAGTCAAAAATTATACCCAAGTCTTTACTCTCTTGTCAACGATTAAGAGATTTAGCATTTAGTTGGTAGATAAAGTATGTGGAGTTGTCTTTATGGAATAAGACAAAACACAGCATTTGTTTCGATCATATCATAATAATAAACCTAACGGATAAACACCATCCAAAGCCCGCCCAACCCTCACGAGGGGCGCATACGCAGGACGTACGGATTTTCTTTTTGCCGAGTTGTTGATAGTCGGAGGTTTGTTAAGCGTTGAGATCTAAAACTGCTCAGCTTCAGAATAAATATCATCAGCTGAGTATTATACATAACAGTTGGATATAATATATACTTTGTTAAATAAGTGACCATTTTATATAAAGATTTATTTTTTATATATATATTTTTTGAGTAGGCGAGTCTGATCTAATATTTCCTGGTACAAATAAAGATTTATTTTACCTTTCGCCCGACGTTTCGCTGAATATTTCAGCCTCTTCAGGGGCTACACTATTTTTATTTTCAAATAAATAAATAAAGAAACAAAATGTCACAACACAGAAATTAACATGAAAACATTAAATTACATCTACAACAATATTGGACAATAAGAACACATATAGAACTAAAATATCAGTACCACCCTACGTGGTAGTCTTGTCATTACTAATTTATTTATTTACTCAAGCATAGCATGTATGCAGCGGCGATACTGTCGCTGTCCTCCTTTCTGTTCATCGCCGTTTGTCTGTTGTTTAAAATGTGTAAGCTTTCAAGTGTGTATCTCACCATCTCCCTTTTTTCGTTATCAATAATTTTGATGTTCGTGAAATCAGCTGTATGGCCACAGTTGAGTATGTGCTGTGACAGTGCAGTGCTGTGTTTTTGTTTTCTAATATCAGCTGCGTGTTCGGCAATGCGAACACCTAGCGCTCGCTTTGTTGTCCCAATATATGTTTTATCACAGTTTTCGTTCTCCTTTCCTTTAAGTTCTATTTTGTATATCACGTTGTTTTGTTGTTGCTTGTCTATTGGAGTCTCTGTTTTTGTGTATATTTTGGACAGTGTATTGTTGGACTTGTAAGCTAGTGTGATTTTTTGTTGTTTAATTATGTTGTGATCGACTACAGGACTGAGCTTAGGAATATATGTCACACTGCGGTATTTCTTAGTGTCTGTTGTTGCTGCGTCTGGTAATTTTTTGAGGTGGTTACTGGTTTTTATGATCGCCTGGTTAATCAGTTCGTGTATTAGGTAGTTGGGGTAATTATTATTTCTTAAAATCAAATGTATCTTCTCTTTGTTGGCGTCATGGAAATCTTGATGACTTATGGTCAGTATATTATTTATCAGATTCTTCGCTCTGTTGATTTTGTATTTGGTTGGTTGGGAGGAGAAAAAGTTAATTAGGCGGCCAGAGGACGTTGGTTTTGAGTACCAATCTAATTTAATATTATTGTTTTCTCTGTGTATACGAACATCAAGGAAAGGAATGTTCGCGTTTTCCTCCATTTCCATAGTGAACTGGATTTTATGGTGGTATTTGTTTAGCGTCTCTAGAATTATATTCACGCCACTGCGTTTTTCTATTGCGAAAACACCATCCACATATTTAATAATAAATGTCGAGTTAATATTGTGTTGTTGTTTGAGCTTCGAGATGGTGTTGTCGAAAAGGTCGTCCATAATAATATCAGCGATTGTCGGTGAAAGCGGGTTGCCCATTGGCATTCCATGAGTCTGACTGTATAGTTTCTTATTGCACATGAAGTAATTATTTTCTCTAAGGCAAAAATCTAAAATTTGTTGAAACTTTGCTTTTGTTATTTTTGTTGTGTTTTGTATTTGGTCCCATTTTCTCATTATAATTTTTATAGCTTGCATTGTCGGTATGTTTGTAAATAAGGACACAACATCATCCGTCCTATGTATTTCGACAAATTGTAACAGAGCGCCGCCGCGGCCGTGCTAGTTAATTGCTGCTTCTCTCTTTTTGTGATTTGTTCTGTTTTGAAAAAAAGGTTATTTCAGAAATTATTCATTTTTTTCGTCTCCTGTAAAATTCGTAAAAAGTTATTTAGCACAATTTCACATTAAGCTAACGATATATGTCTGCTATGTGAATTACACCGTAAAGGTTTATATGTTGATATCTGTAATTTTAGGTTTGTTATTTCATCTGTGGAAAAGCTTTCTGAACAAAGAATCAGATGTGGTTTCCGAAGTTCGGTCTAGTTCTAGCAACAATGCTATTTATATTTAAATATATACAGTTCAGCCCATTTAATGCTCGTTGCTAAACGCGCATTTTATTTTTTAACTGCGCGTGTTTTTTGTACGCTGGGCAGTCTTTACTGAAAGCTTGATTATTGATATCTACGTCAATCTCTTTCTTTTTCACCAGCCCACAACAGTTAACACATTTAGTCGTATTTGACGTACATTCCTTGCTGTCGTGGGATTCAGCACATTTGCTACAATCCAATTTATTTGTACAATCGCTTGCTTTGTGCTTATATCCCGCGCACTTAAAGCATCTGAAAACACTTACGTGTTCATACATGTATCCCACTCTGTATACAGTATTTTTTGCTGCAATATATTCTCAAATGTTATTGCATCAGTTTCTACTAATGCAATATAACTTTCTTTGTATCATTCAATCAAACAATTGATTTGATATTTAAAGATTTAACTTAATTTCCACTTGGCGTGTGTGCACAGCTAGATTGTTCAAAACGGAACCCTATGTCTTACAATTGGTGTACTAAAGTTATCGTGATGGTGTGATGGTAGCGTGCTCCGCCTACCACACCGAATGCCCTGGATTCACACCCCGGGCAAAGCAACATGAAAATTTTAGAAATAAGGTTTTTCAATTAGAAGAAAATTTGTCTAAGCGGGGTCGCCCCTCGGCGGTGTTTGGCAAGCACTCCGAGTGTATTTCTGCCATGAAAAGCTCTCAGTGAAAACTCATCTGCCTCGCAGATGCCGTTCGGAGTCGGGATAAAACAAGTAGGTCCCGTCCCGCCAAGTTGTAGGAAAAATAAAAAAGGAGCACGACGCAAATTGGAAGAGAAGCTCGCCTAAAATCTCTTCGGAGGTTATCGCGCCTTACATTTTTTTTTTTATTTACTAAAGCTATCGAACTATCGAACTGCACATTAATAATACATTGGTAATATTATACAGTTGCGTTCAGTTTAAAGATGTAACATAATAGGAATATCTTATAGTATGTGGCTTACACCTAGTTTTTTTTTTTTTTAATTTTAATTTTGTATCATCATCAAAACCATACAGCTTGGGAGGAATAACTAAACGTTCACTTCGTGTTTGATAATATGGCCGTGAACTGCTTGTGCCTGCATCAATGGCCTCATCTCTTTTAACAGTATTACTATTATTTTCAGGTATTGTAATTGACTCATCATCATTTTTTTTATTTAATTGACTCATCGTTACTTATTACACTCAATCATGCCTTCTTCAAATAACATTTCAGGATCACTTACACTATTCTTACTTTTTGCTATAAATCTTCGATTACGTATAAAATAATTATTATTATTATCTTTTATTACATACGATCTTCCATTAATGTTTTGTACTATCTTGCCATAGTACCATTTTTTGTCAGTTTTCTTAAATATAATTCTATCGTCTAGTTGTAATTCCCGTAATGTCTTTGCATTGCGATCAAAATAATCTTAATGCTTTTTCCTTTTTTTTAATCATTTCCCCTATCTCTTATTCATCTATTGAATTTCGGAACAAAAGTAGTTCTGCTGTTGGGAGTTTTGTTTTTATCAATCTCACGAAGAATAACTGAGTTGGAGCTAACTGCAAATCTGCCACTGGGGGTATTATTATATTCTAGAATATGATATTGAAAGTTGTCCTTTTCATTGGCTTCAAAACACCGTTTCAACAAACCCTTAGCAATTGCTACCACTTTCTCCGCTAATCCATTGCTTTGTGCGTATCTAGGACTTGAAAACTTTACCACAATATTAGCATCATTAAAGAAGTTTTCCATTTCTAACGAATTAAATGGGTTGTTGTCGCAGCGGATTGTTGTGGGATATCCTACTTTCGTGAATATTTTTTTCAACGTGTCGATTACACAGCCAGCGGTTTTATGTGCAAGATTTTCCGACAACACAAGGTTAGAGTATGCGTCGATCAGGGAGATATAATATCTGCCCGCATATTCAAAAATATCAATTCCTCTTATTTGAAAAGGATATTCAGGGGCGTCGTCTTGTCTCAATGGCTCTTTTGCATTATTACGTCTGAAAGTTTCACACACAACACATCCCAGGATTAGTTCTTTAGTCTGTTCAGTCATGTTTGGCCAAAAATACAATGATCTGGCTTTTGCTAACGTTTCTATTCCGAGGTGTGGCCTGTGCAACCACCTGCATACAACTGGTTGTAACGAGGTTGGAATTATTAGTCTATGATTTTTAAGCAACATTCTGTTTTCGTAGTGGATTTCAGACTTGTATTTGTGAAACTTTTTGCTTAGCTCATTCAATTGGTGATAACTGGGCCATCACTGTTCCACGTATTGACTTATTTTCTTGTAATCCTCATCCTGCTCTATATACTTGCAATATAAATCATAGTTAGATTTCGATATGCCAACTTTCCTTGACAGCGTATGAATAACTCGCTTAAGCTCGCCAATTTCAGCCGTTTCACTTAAACGAGCCCGAAAAAGGCAATCAGCAACCAACATTTGCTTACCGGGAGTATAAACTACCTCCATCCTTGTCATATATAACTAGTACTGGGTCAGATGTAAAGATAGTAATGAGATTTTTAAAATTCGACTTCATGAGCATCAGTCCACTGAAACTTAGCGTTGTTATGCGTTAGTTCACATAACTTTGCCGATTGTTTTGATAAGTGCGGAATATATGCCGCCAGAAACTTAAGCATACCCAAAAATCGCGTAACATCGCTTTTATTTTCCGGCTTTTTCAGCTTGGTTATAGCTTCACGATATTTGTCAATTGGTTTAATTGTACTTTTTGATACTACACGAGCCATGAATTTCATTTCCGTTTGACGATATTGAATTTTATCTGGATTGAATCTTATACCTTTGTCAATTGCTCGCTTCAAGACTGTTGCGAGAATCTCGTCATGCCGATCCAGAGTTTCTGCCACGATTGCCATATCATCAAAGTATATTATGACACCGGGAATATCGCCGAAATGTTTGACAATTTCTTTCTGAAACATTTATGGAGCACAAGTTAAGCCAAAGGGTACGCGATTGAACTTGTAGCGACCAAACGGCATCATAAACGTGGTTAAATTTGAGCGTGGTTCATCCAACTCCATTTGCCAAAACCCACTACTGAGCTCGAGTACAGTAAATATAAATTTGTTTGCTAATTGACTAGTTACATCATCGAAAGTAGGGATCAGAAAATGCTCTCGTTTTATATACTTATTTAATAGCTTTGGATCTAGACACACTCGAATGTCATTTTTCTTTTCCACTAACTGTACATTATGTACCCAGTGCGCAGGTTGATTGACTGGAGTGATAACTTTATTCCCCACCCTCTCCTTAATTTTGCATTTAAAACGCTCTAACAAATTTAATGGTATTCTTTTCTTATAATGCAGACAAGGTATAGACCCCTCCTTTAGTGTTATTGAAACAGTTCCTGGAAATTTACCTAATCCACTGAAAACAGTACTATATTGCTTAATAAAATCACTCTTACTTTTTGGAAACGGTGTTATTTTAGACTGTAGAGTATTGATGTCCATCCGTTTTATGATCTTAAAGTTCACACTATTCTCCAACCCTAAAATTGGTACGCTCGCATTATCTACAACAACAAAATCTGCCTCTTGTTCCGTATTCAAGTCAGGATTAGTGCATTTTAATAATACTGTGCCAAGAGTTTTTATTTTATTCCCACTATAATCGTACAAGGGATAATTATTACATTTGTTAATGAATTTAGTTTGAAAGATATTTGACAGGAATGCAATCGACATCGGATCCGGAGTCTATTTTGAATGAAATTGGGGTGTTTTGTATATAATATTTCTTGGTCCACTTGCATGTTCTTTTATTACTGGTATTCATTCTATAAATATGAACATTTCCTACTAACCTGGTTGATATATTTGTTTTATTACAAGCTTTACCTTCATCGTTCCAAATATAGTGATCTCCTACTGAGTGTACCTGTCCATGCTGCTTGCTTAATCCGGGATTTGCTCTCTGTCCGTTCTTTGTTATCTTCTTATCCGTTAATTGCTGGTTTTTCTTTCCGCGACACATTTTCACAAAATTACCCTTTTTTCCACAACCTCGGCAGGTTACTTGCTTTGCTTTGCACGTACTTAAATGACCAGTTGTAAATTAATGCCCGCAATTGTAGCAAAAACGTTCCATTGCCACGTTCTTTTTTGGAATGCAGTAATTGTCAAAAGCATCCAGCACATTTGCAAATGACCGTGCACTCTCACCGCCATTGCTAGTACTTGCAGGTATGTCAAGCAATTGCTCAGTTGACCCATCGTTTGGGAACAGCGTGTTATACATTTCCACTGCTTTCGGTCCTACAAGCCATAAAAATGTTGCAATTCTGACGTAATCTTTTTTCCTTTAGTTTTCCATTGGCATGTAGGTACATGCAAAAAGTTCCTTTCCATGTGGGCCAGTCTTTAGCAAGATTACTGCAGTCCAATTCAGGCGGTAGTCGATTTTCAGCCATTATGACAATTATCAATGGTAATTATATTATAAAATTATAAAGCTTGATATGTTTTGGCCCACTTCTGACACCATGTATCATTCAATAAAACAATTGATTTTATATTTAAAGATTTAATTTAATTTCCACTTGGGGTGTGTGCACAGCTAGATTGTTCAAAACGGAACCCTATGCCTTACAATTGGTGTACTAAAGTTATCGAACTATCGAACTACATATTATACAGATGTGTTCATTTTAAAGATGTAACATAATAGGAATATCTTAGACGGCCCATACATGACACAAAAGTCATGCGCAAATATAAAACGACGGAATTTGTGCAAATGAAAATTTTGACATACACGGCTCAAAAACACTGCGCAATATTCATTTTTAATGTAGCGCAACAAAGAAAATATGTGTTTTAATTGTATAAAAAAGGCACTAAATGTATAAAAAAAACACTATTTATTTTCCACAGTGCTGGTAATTCACAGTATAAGTCTCAAAACTCGCACCAGAAGCGTTTATTTTCCATTATATTTATAATATATATCTTTTAGTTGCAAGACCATCTCAACTCATTGCAGCACTGCGCAATATTCATTTTTCAACTAGCGCAACAAATGAAACATGTGTTCTAATTGTATAAAAAATTATTATGTATTATTGAATTTGTGTAAATTCCTGTTACAAACTAGAGATGGTCCTTACGCCTTCGATATTAACATTTTTAAGCAACAATTACTGATGTTATATTATCAGAAACCAAAGGTAAACTGTGTAACATTCACCACACATGAAGAAAAAAGCATGTGCAATATTTGCAGACATGCGTAAATATCAAAATCGTTTTGATTTAAGTGCAGTTCTCTGCGCAAATAGCGCAACCAGTGCACACACCGGGCAAATCCTTGTGCAAATTGGTAATTGGCACAAGGATACTTGAGCCGTGTAATTGGCGTATTATAGTATGCGGCTTACACCTAGTTCACACACTCAATACATTCTTCCCTACGATTCGTATTTCATACACCATTCTAACTACAAACTCTTTTCCTGCACATAAATCGTTCTGCTTCGTTAAACACTCTATTAACCATTCATTGCTAATTTTTTCAGTTATGCTAACTATCTTAACTATCTTTTTTATCTCACTTTTATTTTTTGTTTTCTCCGCTTCGTAATCTTTTCCTATAGTCTCTTGTACTTTCTGACGAAGTTGCTCACAAGCACATCACTATGAAGATTGTACGAGGCCTCGAAATCAGTGGACAGGGGCACGCCGCAGGGAGGGGTGATATCACCTCTGCTGTAGACGCTGGTCATTAACCAACTGCTCAGGCAATTCGATAAGGGCCCGTAAAACTTACGGCTTACGCAGATGACGTTGCAATTGTCATAAGGGGAAAGTGCCTTCCAACGATTAATTCTTTGATGGATCGGGCGCTTCGGGATATTCATACCTGGGCATCTAATGTCGGGTTGAAAGTCAATACGGAGAAGACAGATATGCTCTTGTTTACAAAGAGGTACAAGGTCCCAAATTGAACCAGGCCTAAGTTAGGAGGGGTGACCTTACAGGAGAAACCTTGCACAAAATATCTAGGAATCATCATAGACAGTAAGCTGTCATGGAAGCTCAACGTGGAGGAGAGGGTCAAGAAGGCCTCAACGGCATTATATGCATGTAAAAGAATGCTGGGGTGTATGTGGGGCCTATCGCCCCCTCTTTCTCATAGGGGTTTTACAGGGAGTGTAAGACCTATGCTATACTATGGAGTTCCTGTTTGGTGGAAAGCCACACCAAAAACAACATACCTCGAAAAATTAGAGGGGGTATGCAGACTATCGATGCTTAGCATTACGGGAGCCCTGAAAACAACCCCGACGGCTGCACTGTATGCCATTCTGCATATTCCACCTGTAGTTCTGGTAGCAAAGCACAAAGCATTCATTACCAACCGTAAACAGGCTCGGTGCCTCGGGGCAGCTTGAGCGCCGACCATATGGCCATAGTAGTATAGCGTCATCAATCAAAAGACGAACAGACTACCTGATTCCCTATCTGCGCTTCGAGGGAGATTTTAAGGCCACAATATAGGTGGACGATTGGCGCAAGGGTGCGCAAATGGCGGACGAGGCGATACATGTGTACACCGATGGTTCCAAAGTAGTGGAGGGTGAAGGGTCTGCGGTATACTGCGCTGATCCGGAAATAAGCAGATCATACAGGCTGCCGGATTACTGTAGCGTTTTTCAAGCGGAAATATTAGCCGTAACCAAAGCAGTATAAACCCTGGAAGAGAATAGCTTAAGCTGCAGCCGTGTTAACTTTTATATTGACAGTCAAGCAGCAATTAAGGCAATAATCGCGCATAGCACAGTATCTAAATGTGTGTTAGAGTGTAAGCAGTCTCTGGAGAGAATCGGGACAGGGAGAAGCATACATCTACATTGGGTCTCGGGAAATATGGGAATAGATGGGAATGAAAAAGCGGACGAACTAGCTAAAAAGGGCGCATCCCTTGAAGCTTGCTCCGAGGATGTCCCAATTAGATTGGGCGAGATTAAGCGAAGGCGAGAGGGACACATGATCGACCAAGCGGGAAAGGCGTGGGTTCAAGCGCGGGGCTGTAAAGTGTCGAAGATTATGTGTAGGTCTTAAAACCTTAGACTAACACAGTTGCTTCTATCATTAAAAAGAGAGGACTGTAGACTCATGACGGGTATTCTGACTGGACACTGCCTTCTGGCGTCACATGCCTTTAAGTTAAGCTTGGTCAGTGATAGCAGATGTAGGAAGTGCGGGTTGGAGGAGGAAACAATCGAGCACGTTCTGTGTCGTACCCTGCACTTGCTAGGCTAAGACTCCAGCTATTAGGAGTGATACAGCTGTCAGATATAGAAGCAGCAAGTGGCTTAAGTCCTAGGAAATTTTTAGTATTTGCCAAGAGGACGGAGTTATTTTATAACATAAGTCCTGGTTTTTGATAGGGGTTTTCAGTTTGGTCGTTAAAACAAACTTCTGGTAAAACTACGGACTCAAGCAGTCTATGTGAAGTCCTCACGGACCGGCCAGTTCAACCTAACTTAACCTGCTCACAAGCTTCCTTTTTTCTACATTCCACAATTATAGCCCCTTTATTTATCTCTTTAACGTTTGTGATAGGGCCATCTGTGGGCTCAACAACTTTCTTTAAAGCTTCCTTAGTTTCATCTGCTTTCTTCTTTTGATTTTTCGGTTTAATAACGATTTTGTTCTTTTTGATTTAAAGGCCTTAACAAATTAGTGATAGCACTGAGTGAGTAGTATCGGTACTTTTCGAAAATATACTCGATTATTTTATACTCGATGCTTTTTACCAAGTGCTAAGTAAAGTATCGATATTTTACCTCGATACTTCCCAATTGCCGATGGTCTAAAGCATAGTGTACAAGTACAAGTGTGTTGACTTCTTTCTGACAGGCACTCGCTTAAGTGGGCATAACGGGAAAATCTGGGTTGCCATTGTTGTTTCGGTTGAAAAAGGTCAATTAGTGTTGTGTGCAGAAACGTAAAAGATTGAAACAGAGTTTATGTAGTCACGAAAGTGTTGCTCCTGTTCCACAGCATTTTAATTTTATATCATGGCGAAAAGTGTTCAGTTCAGAGTTATTGATTTTCATTAAAAGTTAATTTATTACTGAGGGTTACCCCTTTAAGTGTAAAAAGCAGAGAAAACATAGTTTTTCAAATTATTGTGAAAAACTTTTTAATTTGAATTTCTGTACCCAAGTTCACTATAATTGTGTAAGACAAGGATCTAGAGGTCAATTCCATAACTATGAAAAACTGAAAAATGTACACTTATTGAAAACCCATTTGCACACACAATTTACACTTTGAATTTAATTGTGTTTTTATGCACAAAATTTTGAAACTAAACACAAAATTTTCAGTTATCAGAAAAAATAAAGAAAAAACTGCCTAATGTCGAAAAATCCTATCGAAATACAAACTGGCTTGTTTGTTTTTAATGAACTACATTGAATTTTTCTTGTATTTCGTTAGTTTTTTAAAATATAGTTCACATACTTTCACCAGTATTGAAACCTTATTGGCTCCCTCGACAAAAAATATAAGAGAAAATACAAAAATAGAAAATAAAGTAGCGTCATATAGGAGTTTGATTTGTTTGCAATTACAGCACCATTATATTTGCAGGAGGCTTTCACAGCTACAAAAATTAAGGCGGATTTAAACAGACGCTTGGTTCTGTTGCATTCATTAATTCATCTGTCGGGCGAAGTATCGAAAAATTTACATAAATGCTTTGGTACGCTAAACTATATTTCAAAAAACTAACGAAATACAAGAAAAATACAACCTATCATTAAAAACAAATGAGCTAGTTTGTTTTTCGATAGGTTTTTTTGACATTCGGCCGTTTTTTCTTTATTTCTTTCAGACAAATGAAAGTTTTTTCTTAGTTTGAAAATTTGGTGCATAAAAACACAATTAAAATAAAAATTCTTGTGAAAAAAGTGAACCATTAGAGATCGAAATAATTTGCGCGTGTTATTTGCATTGTTTTATTGTTAAAAATGTTAATGTAAAAATAAAATGTAAAACATAAACAAAAACATGACAAACTCGCTAATTATGGGGGAATAGTGGCCTCGCTTTTTCATGATAGACATTTTTTTTGTGTTTTGAGGTTCCGATAAAGTTTCGTTAATTTTTTTAGCTTGAAATCCAAGCAAAAATAAAGTAGTGTCATATATGCTTTTGAAGTGACCAAAGCGTTTTATATAATTTTGCCCTTATGCCTTAGAAGTGAAATTTTTCCATGTTACACGTGTGGCGCTTTATATTTTGACTCTAATTTAAATAAATTTTGCTTTCCGTATGTTTCCGCATTGTTGCAGGCTACAAATCTAGTATTCTTATTTCCGCGGAAATATATGCAACTATTACATCTGTAAAAACTACAAAGTTTTATTATACTATTAAATGCAACTCAGCTTGAAGTACCCTTACGTACCAAAAATGCAACTCTAGACCTGATATTTGCATCAGGTGAGCGAGGCTGTTTGTAGTTTTGACGTTTATCGCTTAGTTGACACAGTTGTATAGGTACACTATGGTCTAAAGCTGGAGACATTGGTGCTTTATCGGTAACCGTATCGGTAACCTTTTAACAGCTGATTCGACCAACCTTATGAGAATCGATTATTGGTGCCGCTAAGGTCGTAACCGTATCGTAGCCAACCAATTGGGTTTTGGTTTACCGTCGTAACGATAAACAGCTGATTACGTTAGAGATACGACTACAGCGATACGACAAACGGCACCAATGAATCCAGCTTAAAGCAACCACAAATCATTTATACAGATTGCGCATTCACGAGTTCAAAATTGCTTCGTTCTGCGCAACTACGTCACAGTTGACTTGAGCGAACAGCTGAAATGCTGATCTATGGATTGGACCCCATATTTCGAACCCTCTCGGGGCCATTTGTGAATAACTTTCGATTTTAGATTTCCGCTTTCGGATTCTTAAAAAGGAGGTCGAGACGCGTCTTTTGATACCACCTTTGATAATTTTTGATAAAAATTAGGTGGTGCACCGTCTTTTAAAACGTTACCGAATCATTAATGGTTGTGCCGATTTCTAAAGCATCAGCAAATCAGCGTGCAGGACGTGCTGGACGCACTGCATCAGGCAAATGTTTTCGCCTCTAAACTGCTTGGGCATACAAACATGAATTAAAAGATAATACTGTACCAGAGATGCGGCGCATAAATCTTGATAATGCTGTGCTTATGCTTAAAGCACTTAGTGTAAATGATCTAATTCACTTTGACTTTTTAGATCCACCGCAACATGAAACGTTTTTCTTAGCTTTAGAACAATTATACGCTTTGGATGCTCTCAACCATCATGGTGAACTAACGAAATTGGGTAGACGTATGGCCGAATTTCCAATTGATCCAATGATGGGTAAAATGCTGTTTGCTAGTAAGAAGTAGCAGAAGTTTGGAAAAGTTGCATTCCGGGTTTGAAACGTAACTAACCAATGCGTATAATTTAGTTTGATCTCATACTCGGAATTCCATACTTTGTAAACAGGGTTATTAAATTTGAATTCCGTAATTTTAGGTACAAATTGTCATGGTCTACTTGGGAGATTCATCCTTGGAACATACAAGTTGGCTAGTGATAGGAAAAGGTTAGGATTCACCCTCATTCATGTCTGCCTGGGGTGGTTAAAACAAATGTTTGTTAATTTCGCGCTGGTGGCATCGCCAAAGAATCCAATGGTGTGGGAAAATTCCCAATAACGGCAACCACCATGGCGTAACTATACAAGGTGACAGCTGACTTGTAGTTTCTATACAATTTGACACATCTACTTTCAGCGCAGTACGATTTTGACATTAGGCAATCGGTTCACAAAAACAAAGTATATGGTACTTTTAATGATGGCTGCAGGAATGTCACCGCGACTACCACCTTGTATGGTTCCACCATTGCAGCCACAGTTAAATCATGCGAATTAACGGCGCCGTTCCACTGCGCAGTCGCAATAATGGAATGGAATTTTTTCTAGAATGCCATGACGTGGTTGGTCATTTTGGGCAGAAAAACAGAAAAGTTTTTGCAAGCGTGGTGATCGGTGATGGCCGCGAGCTGGTGGAACGTTTAAGTGCTTCTCTAGAAAGTAATTACCCAAACCGTAATAGAATAAGTGAAATAAACTTAATCACAGTCTATAAGGTTAAAATGTACATTCATGCAGCTTAGTTGTGCGGTAAAAAATTTAAAGTGGTGCTATATTCAATTAATAGACGCGAGCAGAAAAAGGTTCAGCCATTGGGCGTTCGGCCTTGCCGCCAATGAAAATATAAAATATAAATCGCTTTTGATAAAATACACAATGAAATACATCATGCAAAAATTTGCAGTAAATTCATTTTTATTATAAAAAGTAGCGTACAGTGAGCAAGCTGCGAAGGAGAACGTAGCATCAAAGTTTTAAAAAATCGCAGTTTTCCTCGGAGACATTGGTAAAAATACCAAGTTTAATTGTAAAATCATAAAAATGTGGTGGAGTGCAAAACTAAAGCATTAGTAACATTGAATACGCTAAGATAACGCAATAAAACTTCGTTTCAAATAATTGGCTTGCAAAATCAAACGAAAGACCAGCCAAAGCGTAACAAAATAGAAGTGATACCAAAAGCATATGGCGGCAGCGATCAGGCATCACAGACAAATATTTTAGAGAAGAATACGAAGCGCGTGTGAATATAAGTTCAGAGCATAATTTCCATTTTTCACGTCTGAAAAGTTTGAAATAGCAATTTATTTCATTGTATGACGCTTCGTAGTGCATAGTCATGTATTGAGTGAATATTATTCAGTTGTAGTAACTAATCATGCCATTGATCAAATACATGATTGTTACGGTCTTGAACATTATTTTCTGACGAATCTTGCATGTGATTGGCGTTCCCTTTTAGCCCTTAAGGTTAATTTGGGATTCAGTGCGCGGTCGCCGGGGAGAATATCAACGCCACGCGCCACCACCACCAATAGCGCCAACGCCGCGTGCTACCACCATTAATCGCGCGCAACCACAAAAACAGGCGGTCACGACAACAACATCGTACCCCAAAACCGCGCGCCACAACCACCAGCGCTAATAGCACCAATAGCGCCAACCACGGGCGCTAATACCACCAACAGCGCCAACATCGCGCGCCAAACCCTCTTGCTATCCTCAATGAAAGGTGTCCATCTTGGACACCAAATATATGCCGCACACACACACTTACGTTTTTCTTTTAGTTCAATAAATGTTTGTTTTTAATGTTGTTAAGTTTAATTGTTTTATTTACAAAAACTTTGTTTACGTGTTTTAGTTCTTCGTTTCTAGTTTATTCTTTAACTTTGATTTTAGTTTCTAGTCGCAATTTTTATCAATTTCATTCGCTTGTCTCTAATTTGCCGGTTCTATATCAACTCTAAAAAATATATCCACGCTGCGTTGCCATTTTTCCATACAGCTGAATGCAATTGCCACTGCTGAGTGCAATTGGCATTGCTGTTCCGCAACAGCTGACGGCGATGCCACTTGTACACAGGGGAGTGCTTTGTTGCGTAAAGGCGGGTAACGCAGTGCCGTTATACCACCATTCCTTAGAAAAAGAAGAATCTGACAAGTTGATCAGATTTGTCATATTCTTCTTGTTCTCATGACTTTCAAATTGTTTTGGTTGAATGAATGTATGATATTAGGGTGTTCCTCCCCTTTTTTCTCATTCGTTCAATCAGCACAATTATCCCTTTTACATATGAAATTTTGTTAACATTAATTCAATTACTTACATGTAATTTGTTTCCTAATTTCTATTGCACTAAATTAATGTATTATATATATTTATTACAAATAGTGCGTACATATTAATAGTTGGTTTTATTTACATGCAAATTGAATTTTTGTTTCGTATATTAATATAAATTTTAATTTGAGATTTCATGCTTCAATAACAGAGTAATGAAAATTTAAAATTAATTACAAGCTAGTTTGTAAATTTGTATGAGAAAAAAATTTTCAGTTTACCTTATTGATTCGGTTTTTGTGAACGGTTTTTTCCTTTTTATTTACCTCATCAAAAACCGTGACATTAACTCCAACAATTTTTGTAACTATATATGGTCCTTGGTAAATGCTTTCGTGTTTATTTCTAGGTTCTTTTTATACTACTACCTTATCGTTTATATTAATTGCTAACGGACGCGCCCTCTTATCGTATAGATCCTTATTTTTAATTTTATGTTTGTTAATTAAATCTTTTGCTATTTTATGTGTTTTTTGTAGTCTATATTTTAACCTTTTGCATAATTTTCAACATTGTAAATTGGATCGATTTGTTCCTTTTGAACTTCATTTGGTAAGGTAACATTTCTACCGAATACTAATTCGTATGGAGTAAATCCATTATCAAAAACTGTACTAGGAGTTGTATTATGCAAAAATGTAAAATATTTCAAATAAACGTCCCATTCGGGGAAGTTATCATTTAGAATAGCTCGTAAATATTCATTAAACACACGATGATTTCTTTCAATTGTACCTAGGGTTTCATGATGGTAAGCTGTAGAAAAATTATATTCGATTTTTAGGAGTTTAGTTAATTCAGAGAAAGTTTCATTTTTATATTCGGTTCCTAAATCGGTTTTAATTGATTTCATTATGCCATAAATGAGGATGAAGCCTTCAAAAATGGCTGTTGCAATTGTTTTTGCTGTCTTATCAGGGATTGATATTGTTACTAGGTATTTGCTTAAGTCTCACATAATGGTAACCGCGAACCTATTCCCATTATTCGACTCAGGCAAAGGTCCTATTGTATCTATAACTACGACATCCAAATTTTCTTTGGTTTTTGGCTTGACTTTATTCAAAAGGCACTTTTTGCAATTTTTGACGTATGTGGCAATATCACGGGTCATACCTTTCCAATAATATTTTGTACGTATTTTTGCGTAAAGCTTTTTATTTCCGCAGTGACCTCCTGATAGCGGGTCATTGTGGTAAATTTCCATTAGTTTAACTGTTGTCCATAACTGTTTCGAAAGGTTCTATTAATAGTATTTGTAAATTTTTTAAAATTGAATTCCCTGTACTTTCAAAATTTGAAATAGAAAAATATTTAAATAACTGATCATCTTTTTGCCATTCTGCTTGCTTAATACTGCGTTTACCAGCTAGCTAATTCATCTAGTTGCATTATTTTGTTAGTACACACAATATTAAGTAACTCGAGTTTTTTATGTTTTAAATGAGCATATATTTTTAAATTGATATTATCATTATCGTTGTCATGACATGTTTAGCTTTTTATCCTATGGATTTTCTTGGAAAAATTATATGAAAACTTGTCGAATACCTGTAATTTGACATTTTCTTCGTTTATGTCTTCAGCCGATTGTTGTAATTGTTCGCGACGTTTCGTCATAGACCTCGTCTGTACTGTTAAAATTTGATCATTATATTATAAATTAAAATATATTCGGACATACCAAACGGATTCTGGAAAGTTTCGACGACGGATCTTTCATATTAAATAGATAAACTAGTGGACGATGATCTGATTTAACTTTGAAGTGAGTGCCATAAATATATGCACGAAATTGCTTTATTGCAAAATATATTGCCAAAAGTTCTAATTCTATTATTGCTTTATTTTGTTCCGATTTGCTTAAGGCTTTTGAAGCAAAACAAATTGGCAAGTCGTTACCATTATGATTTTGACTCAGTATCGCACCACAACCTAACTTTGAAGCATCAATTTGGAGAAATCAGACTTTTTCTTAGTTTTTCGAAAGCTAACTCAAATGCCGTATCCCAATTAAATTCAACCTTTTTTCTACTCAAACGATTCAATGGAGCTGCTAAAGAAGCGAAATTTGGAATGAATCTCCTATAATAATTTGCAAATGCCACGAATCTTCGGACAGCGTCTTTATCGCGTGGCTTAGGATACTTTTTAATTGCTTCAATTTTTGAATCGTCTGGTAGCAACCCATTTGCTGAGCATTTATGCCCTAAGAAAGTTACTTCAGGTCGAAGAAAATTACATTTTTTTGGGTTAAGTCGCAAGTTGAACTTCCTACAGGTTTCGAAAACTTTTTTATATTATTGAGATGATGTGCTTCGCTACATCCAATTACTACTAGATCGGCTACATACATAAAGGCTTGGTTGGGTGAAATACCAGAAAATGCAATTACATCATTCTTGAAAATGAATTTGGAGCCACGTTTAGGCCAAATTGTAACACCTTCCATCGAAAAGCTCCGCGGTCAGTACTAAAAGATGTTATGTCTCTTGAATCTTTGTGAAGTGGAATTTGGTGAAAACCCGAAAAAAGATCTAAAGTAGAAAAGAATTTCGCACGACCAAGGTTATCCAAATCTACACGTGCCAAAGGAAATTTATCAGCAATTAACTTTTTATTTACAGCCCTAAAGTAGACGCACATTCTATACGATTTTTGGCCATTTAGGTCTTTTTTCGGTACCAAAATCAATGGACTGTTATAGTTCGAACAACTATTTTCGATCAGATCGTTTTCCAATAATTTATTAACCTGTTTATTTATTTCTTTGCGTTGAGAATACGGTAGGCGGTAATTTTTGTTAGCAGAAATCATCGAATCAATTTGCAGCAATCTGGATTTAGGTCATCTCAATATCCATCTGTGGACTGACTCCACGATAGTGCTAGCGTGGATACGCAAACCCCCATGCTCCTGGTCCACTTTCGTATCTCATCGAATAACCAAAATCATCGATAAAGTGGGAAGTTCATCTTGGTACCACGTAGATTCAGATACAAATCCAGCAGATTTAGCCAGCAGGGGTATATTAGCTCAGGACTTGGTCGACAACTCTCTATGGTGGCAGGGACCGTTTTGGCTCCAAGAAGACAGAGGAAAGTGGCCAACTCAAGAAACGGACTTCACAACAAATGTAGAAGAAAAGAGAGTACATGCAGCAGCAGTCGCAGATAACAGAAGTGACATTCTCGAAAGGTTTTCCAAGCTACCGCGCGCCGTGAGGGTACTATAATACGTTTTTAGATTCATTCATAAGACCCACCTGAAAGAGGAAGCTCTTATCCAGGAATCTCACTTCATCTCATCTGATGAAATTAAAGCAACGACTATCTGTTTAATTAAACTTGCTCAGGAGAAACATTACGGTAATGAAGTAGCGAAGCTGAAAGTCAAAGAGCCGCTTGAGCCTAGGAGCGAAATACTTTCCCTAAATCCATTTATCGATGAAACCGGAGTCATTAGGACGGGGGGGCGGCTTGGAGCATCCACCGATATGGCATATGGCGAAAAGCACCCAATAATACTACCATACAATTGTAGGTTGTCACGTCTGTTCGTCCAGTTTGTCCATGAACTTTCTCTCCACGGTGAAAACCAACTAATGCTGCGAATTATTCGAACCCAGTACTGGATCCCAAAGGTGAAAACCATGGTCAGAGCCACAATTCATAATTGTAAGATCTGTACGATCTACAAAAAGCACGTTCAAAGTCAACTCATGGGAATCTTACCACAAAAGCGTACAACCTTTTCGCGCGCATTTACTAATACAGCGGTGGATTTTGCAGGGCCGTTCGACATAAAGAGTTATAGGGGGCGCGGCTGTCGTACTTCAAAAGGTTACGCCTGTCTGTTCGTTTGTTTTTCTACTAAGGCCATACATTTAGAGGCCACTAGCGATTTGAGCACCTCATATTTTTAGCAGCGTTTTCGCGATTCGTAGCCAGACGAGGATGCCCAAGGAATAACTACTCAGATAATGGGACCAACTTCGTCGGAGCTTCTACATCTGGTGCGAGCTTTGATTGATCCCTGTGCGGCCACCACCGTAATCGACGAATATCTCGCCCGAGATTTGCAGCTTGGTGTAACATACATCAACCGCCAGATGGGTTGCTTTCTTAAGCTGCGTGGGAAGCATGGTCAGTCTGTGACTATTACCACGCACGCAGTATGTGTCTGCAATTTGCATCGACGCACACCGCTAATTTCATTAGATGACACGGTTGTGGGAAAATATGCCAATTTGAAGCTGGCGGATCCACGCTTTAATATCGCAGCTCCAGTCCGCCTTATACTCGAGGCAGAAATCTACTCCAAGATCCCTATTGGGCGCAATTCCGGTCGGCACATTAGGCCCACTGTTGGCCCAAGATACAATTTTTGGATGGGTTATGTCGGGCGCTTGTTAGGCTCTCCTTTCCTTTTGCATAACAACTTTATTTTAGCTTAAGAACACTATTCTATTATAGCATCAAATCGATCTATACATTTTGAATTCTATAAGTTAATAAAACGTGCCACTGAAATTTAAAACCACGTCTATTTTTTACAGTTTTTTTTTGTCTAGAGTAAGCCCATAATGAAGACGGGGAAGCTGTAAATAGTTATAAGTTAAGCTTGATGGAACACGACGGCTGAACTACGCGGTTATGTTTTCAAGGTTGCGTCACGCAACGGGGGCCGGCATGTTTAGGCCAACTGCCCAAAACCTCAAACTTGTGAGGTAGCCCACGTACTTTCCTATACGTATTTTTCTATACTTAAATTGCTAACAGAGGTGGTCGAACGGTGCTAGTTATCCATGTTAAAACATCGCACGAATAAATTAACCGTTCGACAGCAACCGGCGTTAACAATTTTTTAATGTTAATTCGTTCACTTGGATTTCTTACCGAACGAGTTAACACGCATCCAGCCGCCGTCCATTTCCTGAGAGTTTAAAGGTAACCTGAAATTAAATATATATATGTACATATTAATATATGATTAAGATTGACTTGTAGGTTATAATACTCACGATATTAAATATTTGAACGACGGCTTCGAAGTAGCCTGGAAAAATCTCTGTGAGCGGTATGAAAACAAAAGAATTCTAGTAAATACCCAGTTGAAGATTCTCTTTAACCTGCAAACAGTCGAAACTGAATGCGGCACATCAATAAAGAGATTACAGCGGGACATTAATAATTGTATATCCTCATTAATTAGTCACAAAATTAACATATCGAACTGGGACCCCATTATAATATATCTCTGTTCGACTAAATTACCTGACGTTACCCTTTCACTTTGGAAACAGTCAGTGGAAAATAAAACAGAGACCTCCAAGTGGGCGGATATGGACCGATTTCTATCAAATCGGTTCCAAACATTAGAATCCGTTTCTGGGTTAAGAGGAACTAAACCTTTAAAAGCTTCGAAGGTACAAAACCATAAACAGTCCTCTGATCCATCGCATAAAAAGCTTGGATCTTTCCAAGTCCGCGTATCTAATACACGTGTAAAATGTGTCAAAGCAGTGACCATAAAATACATACGTGCCAGAAATTCAAGAATCTCGCAATCGCTGATAAAATTTCTTTTGCCAAAAGCAACAGATGTTGCCTTAACTGTTTATCTTCGGGGCATTCTGTGTCAAGATGTCACAGCTCATACAATTGCAGCATTTGTCACTTAAGGCACAATACCCTTTTGCATTTGCAGCCAGCTAAGGCGACAAATACCCCTGCGACTGCGCCAACGGATGCCAATAACAATCCATGCACGTCCAAACAGGCTCAAGTTCGAAACGAGTCTGCGAAACAAAAGAAATCAAATAAAACAGTTAACTTAAAGTCCAATTTCGCCAACACAAGTAAAGGCGTATTATTAGGAACCGCTCGTATAGCCATTCATTACAATGTCACGAATTATTCGGCCAGAGCCCTCATTGATTCTGGATCTGAGTGCTCCTTCATCACGGAAAGACTCAGACGAGGAATCAACTTGCCAACTAAAAAGATGCATGCCCAAGTTTCGGGCATCAATAACACTGTTTCTGCGCAAGTCAATGAGGCATGTGCCATACAATTGCGGTCACCCGTTGACCCACTTATTTCAATTGACGTTTTGGTATTAGTCTTACCACAGGTAACTGGAAACTTGCCCACTTGTGATGTTAGTGCTCTAACACAACAGGCGTTCCCAGACCTTGTACTCGCGGACAAACGATTCTCCGTCAATGATCAAGTCGATCTTGTTTTAGGCGGAGACATTTACCCGCAAATTATCTTAAGCGGTATTTAGAAGAATATTCTTAATACTCTTCTAGCACAAGAAACGGTGTTCGGTTGGATACTGACTGGTCGTGCCGACGCAGCCAGCCCAACTAACCATAATCGGGTATCATTCTTCAATGAAGTAGCTTTAGACAAATAGCTATGCTCCTTCTGGGAAATTGAAGAAATCCCTAAAGCAAAAGCCCTCACAGTCGAAGAAAAACAATGTGAGGAGTTATACAAATCCACAACGCAGCGTAACCTTGACGGTAGGTACATCGTGTCCCTTCCTTTTAGGACGGATTTCCCTGCCAACATTTGCCTAGGACCGTCTTTAAGAATAGCGTGCTCTCAATTCTACAAAAACGAGACACGACTCAAGAAAAATCCTGAATTGGAGGGCGAGTATAATAGGGTTATTATGGAATATGAAGCAATGGGGCACATGTCAAAAATAACCGGGCTTCAGTCGGCCGATGCAGTCGACTGTTATTATTTACCGCATCATGCGGTCATCAAAGCAGAAAGTACCTCAACGAAAGTTAGAGTAGTTTTCAACGCATCTTCACGTTCTTCAAATGGTACCAGTCTGAACGTCGTTTTTTTCCCTGGGCCGGTACTCCAGTCTGATTCATCCATATTAATTCTTCGCTGGAGACTTTTCAGATACGTCTTCAATAGCGATTTTGAGAAGATGTACAGACAAATCTTAGTAAATTCCAAGCAAACCAAGTACCAACGAATAGTTTTCCGCTCAAGCTCAAACGATCCAATCAATCTTTATGAACTCAAAACGGTAACTTTCGGGATTAATTGTGGTCCTTATCTGGCAATAAGGACTTTACTCCAACTAGCTGATGATTCAGAAGCTTCTCATCCTATAGCTTCGAATATTTTACGCAAAAATATGTATGTCGACGACGTCCTCTCAGGGGGGCATTCCATTGAGTCCGCGATAGAAGCTAGGGATGACATATCTACTGTTTTAAAATCAGCTGGTTTCCCATTGCGCAAATGGACCTCGAATAACAACGAAATATTAAAAGGAATTCCAAAACCTCATATTTTGAGTGAAGGTTTTCTAGAATTTGAGGATTCAAGTAGCGTGAAAGCACTTGGAATTAGGTGGAATGCACATTCCGATAAATTCTATTTCACTATCAAACCAATAGAAGAAGATAAAAGTCTCACCAAAAGAGCGATACTGTCGACGATCGCAAAACTTTTTGACCCGTTAGGTTGGCTGGCACCCACAATTATAGTCGCGAAAATTATTATGCAAAATTAATGGCTAGAGGGACGAATCCGTATCTCCCTTAACATTGGAGAGGTCGAAAAATGTTACCGGAACTTACAATGAACTCGAGAAATTACGAATTCCCCGATGGGTCTCCTATTCCCCGACAGAAAAAGTAGAAATTCACGGGTTTTGCGATGCTTCCGAAAAAGCATACGCTGCAACGGTCTATTTGCGGGTCGAAAAGGATGACAAAGTACTTGTCAACCTGCTTTTGGTGAAAACTAGAGTGGTTCCAGTTAAAACCATTACACTTTCGCGACTGGAACATTGCGGGCAGTATTGTTAGCAGAAATCATCGAATCAATTTGCAGCAATCTGGATTTCGGTCATCTCAATATCCATCTGTGGACTGACTCGACGATAGTGCTGGCGTGGATACGCAAACCCCCATGCTCCTGGTCCACTTTCGTATCTCATCGAATAACCAAAATCATCGATAAAGTGGGAAGTTCATTTTGGTACCACGTAGATTCAGATACAAATCCAGCAGATTTAGCCAGCAGGGGCATATTAGCTCAGGACTTGGTCGACAACTCTCTATGGTGGCAGGGACCGTCTTGGCTCCAAGAAGACAGAGGAAAGTGGCCAACTCAAGAAACGGACTTCACAACAAATGTAGAAGAAAAGCGAGTACAGGGACATGCAGCAGCAGTCGCAGATAACAGAAGTGACATTCTCGAAAGGTTTCCAAGCTATCGCCCGCCTTGAGGGTACTATCATACGTTTTTAGATTCATTCATAGGACCCACCTGAAAGAGGAAGCTCCTATCCACGAATCTCACTTCATCTCATCTGATGAAATTAAAGCAACGACTATCTGTTTAATTAAACTTGCTCAGGAGAAACATTACGGTAATGAAGTAGCGAAACTGAAAGTCAAAGAGCCGCTTGAGTCTAGGAGCGAAATAATTTCCCTAAATCCATTTATCGATGAAACCGGAGTCATTTGGACGGGGGGGGGGAGCATACACCGATATGGCATATGGCGAAAAGCACCCAATAATACTACCCTACAATTGTAGGTTGTCGCGTCTGTTCGTCCAGTTTGTCCATGAACTTTCTCTCCACGGTGAAAACCAACTAATGCTGCGAATTATTCGAACCCAGTACAGGATCCCAAAGGTGAAAACCATGGTCAGAGCCACAATTCATAATTGTAAGATCTGTACGATCTACAAAAAGCACGTTCAAAGTCAACTCATGGGAATCTTACCACAAGAGCGTACAACCTTTTCGCGCGCATTTACTAACACAGGGGTGGATTTGGCAGGGCCGTTCGACATAAAGAGTTATAGGGGGCGCGGCTGTCGTACTTCAAAAGGTTACGCCTGTCTGCTCGTTTGTTTTTCTACTAAGGCCATACATTTAGAGGCCACTAGCGATTTGAGCACCTCATCTTTTTTAGCAGCGTTTTCGCGATTCGTAGCCAGACGAGGATGCCCAAGGAATATCTACTCAGATAATGGGACCAACTTCGTCGGAGCTTCACGCACACTAAAGGCAGAATTTAAGGCTTTTCTCGCCGATTCCCGAATACAAATTCTCTCGAAATTTGCATATCAGGCATTAACCTGGCATTTCATACCAGCCGACGCTCCGCATATGGGCGGGCTGTGGGAAGCCGGTGTGAAAAGCTTTAAAACACATTTTAAAAAAATCGCGTTGAGCTCGAAATTTACTTTCGAGGAGTTCAACACGCTACTTTGCAGAATTTAATCCTGTCTTAATTCGCGTACTCTAAGCCCTGCCTCCAACGAACCTTCGGATCTAGAACCCCTGACTCCAGGTCACTTTTTAGTCGGCGGACATTTATTAGCTCCACCAGAGCTAGAAATCAACGAAAACCCGGCCTCAATCGTGAATCGATGGCAAAAACTCAAGGCATTGCATCAAAACTTTTGTAAAAGATGGAAAACCGAATACCTATCGTAGCTACAAAAGAGGACAAAGTGCAAACATCCAAAATCAAACATCAAGGTAGGAGATATGGTGGTCATCAAAGAGGACAATTTACCGCCAAATGAGTGGAGACTGGGACGAGTGGTCAATGTTTATCCTGGTTCCGACAACCGGGTACGCGTCGTAGACATTCGGACAGAGAGGGGCCAAGTGACAAGACCACTTGTCAAACTGGTATTATTACCACCATTTGTCTCACAATCAGAAGAAACAAATCTGGCAAAAGTAACCATCTCACAAACAGATGACACAAATCTAACCACTACTCAAAACCAACAATCTCACAATTAGAAGAAAACCAACTAAATTTCCTTTGGAGAATTTTTTTTTTCTTTTCGACCCGCCCTAAAGTACATGTGTATGTTTGTACAAATCACGGCGTGATATTCGATTGCATATTCGCATTTCGTGTTTCTTGGTTACAAAACCACGTTTTCACCTTTAAGAGGCTTTTTACATGCCCCCATGCAGAACGATTATACTGCTGGGTAGGCACACGCCGGTTTAATTTGTACAAACAGGCACAATACAGTTATGGGTATTAGGCCAAACCACAATGCACACTTTTTTTTGGTTCCGGTCACCGGAATTTTTCCACATGGGTTTGTGTCAAGTATAAATTTTCGAAATATTACATTAAGATTAAGAGCGGATTGTTTGGTTGATAATGCGTTATGTAAAAAAAAAAAAATTTTTTGGTGTTGGGAAAAGTTTGCAATTTCGTTATTTTTCTCACACTGTTTTTACGCAATACCGTAACCTAACGCGAGCTTAAGCCAAACAACCACTCGATAATATTTTTTATGTATCACATGGGAAAAATTCCGGCATCAAAAAAAAAATTTTTTTTTCCCAGACTAATACGTAGTCTCACCACACGTTTTTTGCACACAAAAATTTATAGCCAATTATATTACTTTGACCAGGAAAGTGTTCATTTCTTTGCAAATATTTTTCACAAATTTTTTTTGAAGGTTGGAAAAGAAGGATGTTACAATGGCAAAGGTAGCGTTACGTAGAAGAAAATTCATCCGCTACCAATTCCATTGCATTAACCCTTTCTAAACAAAACAGTGATTTAACAAAAATTTATCAGAAATCTAAAAAAGAAAGCGAAAAGAAAATTTTTTTCCTTGGTACACCCGAATGTACAATACACGCGCTACTCCGATCGTTTTTTTTCATGATGGATTATCCATCAACCTGAAAAACAATTACACACAAACACGAACAATTCAACACCACCTCTTGTATCATTTAACTTTTTAGAGGAAATATTATGAATAATTATTTATATTATTCTTCACTTTAAATTAATTTCCTCTTTTTTTCTTATACACTAACACCACACTTCCGACACCCCCGAAGTAACATTTTTCGCCCGTACAACAAGCACCGCGAATCTACGCTCGTTCACTCGCACGTTTTTTAACTTAACTTATTAATGGCCGTATTGCGCAGGTCATTGCACACACAACGGAAGGTGCCAAAAGTGTGGAGACGATCACCACACGATGTTACATCTACAAGATGCGCCAAAATCAACTCGACGACCGACGAGGCCTATACTCGGGGAAGCTAAAATGAATAGTGTTGATGCTAAAATAGAATAGTGTTCTTAAGCTAAAATAAAGTTGTTATGCAAAAGGAAAGGAGAGCCTAACAAGCGCCCGACATAAACCATCCAAAAATTGTATCTTGGGCCAACAGTGGGCCTAATGTGCCGACCGGAATTGCGCCCAATAGGATCTTGGAGTAGATTTCTGCCCCGAGTACAAGGCGGACTGGACCTGCGATATTAAAGCGTGGATCCGCCAGCTTCAAATTGGCATATTTTCCCACGATCGTGTCATCTAATGAAATTAGCGGTGTGCGTTGATGCAAATTGCAGACACATACTGCGTGCGTGGTAATAGTCACAGGTTGACCATGCTTCCCACGCAGCTTAAGAAAGCAACCCATCTGGCGGTTGATGTATGTTACACCAAGCTGCAAATCTCGGGCGAGATATTCGTCGATTACGGTGGTGGCCGCACAGGGATCAATCAAAGCTCGCACCAGATGTAGTCGCCCTTGTGCCTCTATTTTAACAACGGCGGTTGTTGCCACTGCTGTAAGATACTGTATGGGTTGTGGCGGTGCTCCAATAGGGGCTATTCTTCCGGACCGGAAATTCGAGATAGGCGTGAGGTGGAATGCTGACGATTCTACTCTCTCTTGGTGTCTACGGGTTCGTCGTCGGGCTCTTGTGCTCTTTTTTTGCGCGGTTGGAAAGTTCTCATTTCCAATCCGCGGTGCTGTCGTCGATCGTGTTGGAGCTGTGGTCGAAAACGCTGTGGTTTCAATCCGCTTGCTTCCCCTGGGTGGAATGCATGAGATTCCACTCCAGTACGCTGTTCCGGGCAGAAAGCAGACGTTTCCGCTCCAGAATTTGTGGCTTCAATGACCGTCTCTACATCTGACGCAAATAGGGACATACTGTCACTGTCATCAGCTTCCCCGAGTATAGGCCTCGTCGGTCGTCGAGTTGAATTTGGCGCATCTTGTAGATGTAACATCGTGTGGTGATCGTCTCCACACTTTTGGCACCATCCGTTGTGTGTGCAATGACCTGCGCGATGCAATGGCGACAAACAATTGACACAGTGACGTGTCCTAATGACCTTGACCCAACGTTCTGGCGTAGAAAGGCTGCGAAATACTGGACAAACCCGTAGTGGATGCTTTTTCTGGCAGATGCGACAGATTAGTGGGAACTCGGTTGCCTCGGCCCTTTTACCTATTTCAGTGAAACGCGTCATATCTAGAAAAATAAACAATTCCCTAGTTGCAAACATTTTTCACCGTATTTAAAAAACCACCCTAATGGATGGCGAGCAATATGAGGTGGGTTTGTAGGTTACAAGCAATGCTGAGAGTTCCCGTGTGCAAAAGGCTTGAGATGCCGTTATTTTAGAGATATTTCATTTGTAGATATGAAAGTTCCTCCGGAATACGGACCGAGAGAATGCCAAAAATATTTTTCATTGTGGTATTTTGTTTTGGCTTTTACTATATAAAATATTGCCTAGTGTGGACCCTCTATTATGCCTACTTAAGATTGACCTACCTACGACGATATCGAATATCGATAACTTTTTCGTCTCACTAAGTTAATTAATGGCTGACGGCCATTAATAAGTTAAGCTAAAAAACGTGCGAGTGAACGAGCGTAGATTCGAGGTGCTTGTTGTGCGGGCGAAAAATGTTACTTCGGGAGTGTCGGAAGTGTGGTGTTAGTGTATAAGAAAAAAAGAGGAAATGAATTTAAAGTGAAGAATAATATAAATAATTATTCATAATATTTCCTCTAAAAAGTTAAATGATACAAGAGGTGGTGTTGAATTGTTCGTGTTTGTGTGTAATTGTTTTTCAGGTTGATGGATAATCCATCATGAAAAAAGGACCACATGTTTAGGCCAACTGCCCAAAACCTCAAACTTGTGAGGTAGCCCACGTACTTTCCTATACGTATTTTTCTATACTTAAATTGCTAACAGAGGTGGTCGAACGGTGTAAGTATCCATGTTAAAACATCGCACGAATAAATTAACCGTTCGACAGCAACCGGCGTTAACAATTTTTTAATGTTAATTCGATCACTTGGATTTCTTACCGAACGAGTTAACACACATCCAGCCGCCGTCCTGTTCCTGAGAGTTTAAAGGTAACCTGAAATTAAATATATATATGTACATATTAATATATGATTAAGATTGACTTGTAGGTTATAATACTCACGAATATTAAATATTTGAATATTAACACGAGTCTTTTTATTTCTCGTTTTTCCTGCTAAACTTGAGCGGTTAAAATCCTGGAGATTTTGACTGTCGTCTCAAGACATTTTGGTCCATTCAGATCCGTCTTTTTTAGACACCAGTGACCTATTTTGTGTGAAAATATTGCGAGCCATCATCATCTTCATCATTTGTGCACAGAAGCAGCTAACGCAAGCAGCAGTACCAACAACAATAGCATCATATTCTTAAAACACCAGATACAGTCCATTCCCAACAACAACTACAAATAAAAGAAAGTAAGTGGTTTTGAATTTTCAGTGTGCACAAAATAAATAAATAATTAGTGATAATTTGTTTAAAATAAATAAAGGTGTAACGCGAGTGATTTTGTGTGAAGTGGCGAGAGAACAAGTAAATTCAGTGAGTGTCAATTTGTACGAATAACCCTTTGACCATCGAATATTACTCCCCACCAGTGGTAAAGTATATTTGACACGGTTTAAGGGTCGTCAGTGTAACGAGTACAAATCAGTGTTGGGAAATTAAAAAATGAAGTTGCCAATAATTCTCTAGAGGATTCATTTTCATTTCATACGTGGCTTGCACTTCTTTTTTTTTTGATTAATTTCCCACAACAACAACACTGCACAGTGACCATAACCTCACTTTGTTCGTTAATTTATAGTAAATACAACATAACCGAAATTCACTCCCTTGCTACACTTGTTAAACATTTATTTGAGGCTTTTTTCTGCGTTGATTATAGAAATTGTCGTAGTTCAAAAAAAAAATAATTATAAGCACTAAAGCTGCATTTTAGACACTATAAATTGTTGCACTTGTTTTTTTGTCTTTCGTATTAAATACCACACACATACATACATATATACCTTTTTTGCTTGACGAGCAATATTAACATATATATATAACCAAATTTTGAGTTTGGTAAACCGCGCTAAGGGTGGAATTAATAATAAAATTTGATTGCGAGTTAATTCGAAATTTTTGAATAGAAAAATTTACTAGAATACGGTGGGCATCATTTGCTGATATTTTTGGGTTACCTAGTCACAGATTCTGTCTCTGTGCCTTCTTATAGAGTTTAAGTCCCGTGCATTTGCAAGTTGGTTTGAGTGTAAGCTACATCTTTTTATTCCAATATGGACCACGTCAATTCGTTAGCTGACATTGTCGTTGAATTCGAAGTCGAAATCCTCAGCATCCCCACAAGTGACCACTCCAAATATTCGCTGAAAATTCAGCAGGAGACATTGAAGTCAAAGTGGGACAAAGCCTCAGATGCTTTTGACAACCTGATAGCTGCAGGAGAGACCTCCTCAAAAGATTTAGCTATAGTCAAGAAGAAGAATAAGTCAGCCTATACAGTTTATGTGAGGTGCATGACTAAAATTAATGACCTCACCGAAAAAATAGAAAAAGTAGGAAAAGAAAAAGAGATTGTAAGTAATCCACGCAACCTACATCTACCACCTTGTGATACAGATGTATTCAAGGGGGATTATTTGTCATGACCAACTTTTCGTGACATGTTCACGGCCATTTATGTACTTAACAAGGGGCTTACTCCAATACAAAAGCTATACTACTTGAATCTAAAGACTTAAGGCGAGGCCAGAGAAATTGTCAAGAAGTGTGACTTGACAAACGACGGCTTCGAAGTAGCCTGGAAAAATCTCTGTGAGCGGTATGAAAACAAAAGAATTCTAGTAAATACCCAGTTGAAGATTCTCTTTAACCTGCAAACAGTCGAAACTGTATGCGGCACATCAATAAAGAGATTACAGCGGGATATTAATAATTGTATATCCTCATTAATTAGTCACAAAATTGACATATCGAACTGGGACCCTATTATAATATATCTCTGTTCGACTAAATTACCCGACGTTACCCTTTCACTTTGGGAACAGTCAGTGGAAAATAAAACAGAGACCTCCAAGTGGGCGGATATAGACCGATTTCTATCAAATCGGCTCCAAACATTAGAATCCGTTTCTCGGTTAAGAGGAACTAAACCTTTAAAACCTTCGAATGTACAAAACCATAAACAGTCCTCTGATCCATCGCATAAAAAGCTTGGATTATCCAAGTCCGCGTATCTAAATACACGTGTAAAATGTGTCAAAGCAGTGACCATAAAATACATACGTGCCAGAAATTCAAGAATCTCGCAATCGCTGATAGAATTTCTTTTGCCAAAAGCAACAGATGTTGCCTTAACTGTTTAACTTCGGGGCATTCTGTGTCAAGATGTCACAGCTCATACAATTGCAGCATTTGTCACTTAAGGCACAATACCCTTTTGCATTTGCAGCCAGCTAAGGCGACAAATACCCCTGCGACTGCGCCAACGGATGCCAATAACAATCCATGCACGTCCAAACAGGCTCAAGTTCGAAACGAGTCTGCGAAACAAAAGAAATCAAATAAAACAGTTAACTTAAAGTCCAATTTCGCCAACACAAGTAAAGGCGTATATTAGAAACCGCTCGTATAGCCATTCATTACAATGGCACGAATTATTCGGCCAGAGCCCTCATTGATTCTGGATCTGAGTGCTCCTTCATCACGGAAAGACTCAGACGAAGAATCAACTTGCCAACTAAAAAGATGCATGCCCAAGTTTCGGGCATCAATAACACTGTTTCTGCGCAAGTCAATGAGGCCTGTGCCATACAATTGCGGTCACCCGTTGACCCACTTATTTCAATTGACGTTTTGGTATTAGTCTTACCACAGGTAACTGGAAACTTGCCCACTTGTGATGTTAGTGCTCTAACACAACAGGCGTTCCCAGACCTTGTACTCGCGGACAAACGATTCTTCGTCAATGATCAAGTCGACCTTGTTTTAGGCGGAGACATTTACCCGCAAATTATCTTAGGCGGTATTAAGAAGAATATTCTTAATACTCTTCTAGCACAAGAAACGGTTTTCGGTTGGATACTGACTGGTCGTGCCGACGCAGCCAGCCCAACTAACCATAATCGGGTATCATTCTTCAATGAAGTAGCGTTAGACAAACAGCTAAGCTCCTACTGGGAAACTGAAGAAGTCCCTAAAGCAAAAGCCCTCACAGTCGAAGAAAAACAATGTGAGGAGTTATACAAATCCACAAGGCAGCGTAACCTTGATGGTAGGTACATCGTGTCCCTTCCTTTTAGGACGGATTTCCCTGCCAACATTTGCCTAGGACCGTCTTTAAGAATAGCGTGCTCTCAATTCTACAAAAACGAGACACGACTCAAGAAAAATCCTGAATTGGAGGGCGAGTATAATAGGGTTATTATGGAATATGAAGCAATGGGGCACATGTCAAAAATAACCGGGCTTCAGTCGGCCGATGCAGTCGACTGTTATTATTTACCGCATCATGCGGTCATCAAAGTAGAAAGTACCTCAACGAAAGTTAGAGTAGTTTTCAACGCATATTCACGTTCTTCAAATGGTACCAGTCTGAACGACGTTCTTTTCCCTGGGCCGGTACTCCAGTCTGATTTATCCATATTAATTCTTCGCTGGAGACTTTTCAGATACGTCTTCAATAGCGATATTGAGAAGATGTACAGACAAATCTTAGTAAATTCCAAGCAAACCAAGTACCAACGAATAGTTTTCCGCTCAAGCTCAAACGATCCAATCAATCTTTATGAACTCAAAACGATAACTTTCGGGATTAATTTTGCTCCTTATCCGGCAATAAGGACTTTACTCCAACTAGCTGATGATTCAAAAGCTTCTCATCCAATAGCTTCGAATATTTTACGCAAAAATATGTATGTCGACGACGTCCTCTCAGGGGGGCATTCCATTGAGTCCGCGATAGAAGCTAGGGATGACATATCTACTGTTTTAAAATCAGCTGGTTTCCCATTGCGCAAATGGACCTCGAATAACAACGAAATATTAAAAGGAATTCCAAAACCTCATCTTTTGAGTGAAGATTTTCTAGAATTTGAGGATTCAAGTAGCGTGAAAGCACTTGGAATTAGGTGGAATGCACATTCCGATAAATTCTATTTCACTATCATACCAATAGAAGAAGATACAAGTCTCACCAAAAGAGCGATATTGTCGACGATCGCAAAACTTTTTGACCCGTTAGGTTGGCTGGCACCCACAATTATAGTCGCGAAAATTATTATGCAAAATTTATGGCTAGAGGGTACTGGGTGGGACGAATCCGTATCTCCCTTAACATTGGAGAGGTGCAAAATTTTACCGGAACGTACAATGAACTCGAGAAATTACGAATTCCCCGATGGGTCTCCTATTCCCCGACAGAAAAAGTAGAAATTCACAGGTTTTGCGATGCTTCCGAAAAAGCATACGCTGCAACGGTCTATTTGCGGGTCGAAAAGGATGACAAAGTACTTGTCAACCTGCTTTTGGCGAAAACTAGAGTGGCTCCAGTTAAAACCATTTCACTTCCGCGACTGGAACTTTGCGGGGCGGTATTGTTAGCAGAAATCATCGAATCAATTTGCAGCAATCTGGATTTAGGTCATCTCAATATCCATCTGTGGACTGACTCGACGATAGTGCTGGCGTGGATACGCAAACCCCCATGCTCCTGGTCCACTTTCGTATCTCATCGAATAACCAAAATCATCGATAAAGTGGGAAGTTCATCTTGGTACCACGTAGATTCAGATACAAATCCAGCAGATTTAGCCAGCAGGGGCATATTAGCTCAGGACTTGGTCGACAACTCTCTATGGTGGCAGGGACCGTCTTGGCTCCAAGAAGACAGAGGAAAGTGGCCAACTCAAGAAACGGACTTCACAACAAATGTAGAAGAAAAGCGAGTACAGGCACATGCGCAGCAGCAGTCGCAGATAACAGAAGTGACATTCTCGAAAGGTTTTCCAAGCTACCGCGCGCCTTGAGGGTACTATCATACGTTTTTAGATTCATTCATAGGACCCACCTGAAAGAGGAAGCTCCTATCCAGGAATCTCACTTCATCTCATCTGATGAAATTAAAGCAACGACTATCTGTTTAATTAAACTTGCTCAGGAGAAACATTACGGTAATGAAGTAGCGAAACTGAAAGTCAAAAAGCAGCTTGAGTCTAGGAGCGGCTTGGAGCATCCACCGATATGGCATATGGCGAAAAACACCCAATAATACTACCATACAATTGTAGGTTGTCGCGTCTGTTCGTCCAGTTTGTTCATGAACTTTCTCTCCACGGTGAAAACCAACTAATGCTGCGAATTATTCGAACCCAGTACTGGATCCCAGAGGTGAAAACCATGGTCAGAGCCACAATTCATAATTGTAAGATCTGTACGATCTACAAAAAGCACGTTCAAAGTCAACTCATGGGAATCTTACCACAAGAGCGTACAACCTTTTCGCGCGCATTTACTAACACAGCTGTGGATTTTGCAGGGCCGTTCGAAATAAAGAGTTATAGGGGGCGCGGCTGTCGTACTTCAAAAGGTTACGCCTGTCTGTTCGTTTGTTTTTCTACTAAGGCCATACATTTAGAGGCCACTAGCGATTTGAGCACCTCATCTTTTTTAGCAGCGTTTTCGCGATTCGTAGCCAGACGAGGATGCCCAAGGAATATCTACTCAGATAAAGGGACCAACTTCGTCGGAGCTTCACGCACACTAAAGGCAGAATTTAAGGCTTTTCTCGCCGATTCCCGAATACAAATTCTCTCGAAATTTGCATATCAGGCATTAAACTGGCATTTCATACCAGCCGACGCTCCGCATATGGGCGGGATGTGGGAAGCCGGTGTGAAAAGCTTTAAAACACATTTTAAAAAAATCGTGTTGAGCTCGAAATTTACTTTCGAGGAGTTCAACACGTTACTTTGCAGAATTGAATCCTGTCTTAATTCGCGTCCTCTAAGCCCTGCCTCCAACGAACCTTCGGATCTAGAACCCCTGACTCCAGGTCACTTTTTAGTCGGCGGACATTTATTAGCTCCACCAGAGCTAGAAATCAAGGAAAACCCGGCCTCAATCGTGAATCGATGGCAAAAACTCAAGGCATTGCATCAGAACTTTTGTAAAAGATGGAAACCGAATACCTATCGGAGCTACAAAAGAGGACAAAGTGGAAACATCCAAAATCAAACATCAAGGTAGGAGATATGGTGGTCATCAAAGAGGACAATTTACCGCCAAATGAGTGGAGACTGGGACGAGTGGTCAATGTTTATCCTGGTTCCGACAACCGGGTACGCGTCGTAGACATTCGGACAGAGAGGGGCCAAGTGACAAGACCACTTGTCAAACTGGTATTATTACCACCATTTGTCTCACAATCAGAAGAAACAAATCTGGCAAAAGTAACCATCTCACAAACAGATGACACAAATCTAACCACTACTCAAAACCAACAATCTCACAATTAGAAGAAAACCAAAAAGAAAATACATCATTCCCTTTAAAAAACTAGAAGTAGAAAATTTTTGTCTTACTTTAGTCGACACAGCCTAATGTGAACAACAATTCATATCTAATACGAGTGTAGGAGTTTTTTCGGAAGTTTTACTAAATTCCCTTGGAGAATTTTTTTTTTCTTTTCGACCCGCCCTAAAGTACATGTGTATGTTTGTACAAATCACGGCGTGATATTCTATTGCATATTCACATGCCAAAAATATTTTTCATGGTGGTATTTTGTTTTGGCTTTTACTATATAAAATATTACCTATTATGCCTACTTAAGATTGACCTACCTACGACGATATCGAATATCGATAACTTTTTCGTCGCACTCAGTTAATTAATGGCTGACGGCCATTAATAAGTTAAGTTAAAAAACGTGCGAGTGAACGAGCGTAGATTCGCGGTGCTTGTTGTGCGGGCGAAAAATGTTACTTCGGGAGTGTCGGAAGTGTGGTGTTAGTGTATAAGAAAAAAAGAGGAAATGAATTTAAAGTGAAGAATAATATAAATAATTATTCATAATATTTCCTCTAAAAAGTTAAATGATACAAGAGGTGGTGTTGAATTGTTCGTGTTTGTGTGTAATTGTTTTTCAGGTTGATGGATAATCCATCATGAAAAAAAAACGATCGGAGTAGCGCGTGTATTGTACATTCGGGTGTACCAAGGAAAAAAATTTTCTTTTCGCTTTCTTTTTTAGATTTCTGATACATTTTTGTTAAATCACTGTTTTGTTTAGAAAGGGTTAATGCAATGGAATTGGTAGCGGATGAATTTTCTTCTACGTAACGCTACCTTTTCCATTGTAATATCCTTCTTTTCCATTCTTCAAAAAAAATTTGTGAAAAATATTTGCAAAGAAATGAACACTTTCCTGGTCAATGTAATATAATTGGCTATAAATTTTTGTGTGCAAAAAACGTGTGGTGATACTACGTATTAGTCTGGGAAAAAAAATATTTTTTTTTGATGCTGGAATTTTTCCCATGTGATACATAAAAAATATTATCGAGTGGTTGTTTGGCTTAAGCTCGCGTTAGGTTACGGTATTGCGTAAAAACAGTGTGAGAAAAATAACGAAATTGCAAACTTTTTCCCAACACCAAAAAAATTTTTTTTTTTGAATTGACGCATTATCAACCAAACAATCCACTCTTAATCTTAATGTAATATTTCGAAAATTTATACTTGACACAAACCCATGTGGAAAAATTCCGGTGACCGGAACCAAAAAAAGTGAGCATTGTGGTTTGGCCTAATACCCATAACCGTATTGTGCCTGTTTGTACAAATTAAACCTGCGTGTGCCTACCCAGCAGTATAATCGTTCTGCATGTGGGCATGTAAAAAGCCTCTTGAAGGTGAAAACGTGGTTTTGTAACCAAGAAACACGAAATGTGAATATGCAATAGAATATCACGCCGTGATTTGTACAAACATACACATGTACTTTAGGGCGGGTCGAAAAGAAAAAAAAAATTCTCCAAGGGAATTTAGTAAAACTTCCGAAAAAACTCCTACACTCGTATTAGATATGAATTGTTGTTCACATTAGGATGTGTCGACTAAAGTAAGACAAAAATTTTCTACTTCTAGTTTTTTAAAGGGAATGATGTATTTTCTTTTTGGTTTTCTTCTAATTGTGAGATTGTTGGTTTTGAGTAGTGGTTAGATTTGTGTCATCTGTTTGTGAGATGGTTACTTTTGCCAGATTTGTTTCTTCTGATTGTGAGACAAATGGTGGTAATAATACCAGTTTGACAAGTGGTCTTGTCACTTGGCCCCTCTCTGTCCGAATGTCTACGACGCGTACACGGTTGTCGGAACCAGGATAAACATTGACCACTCGTCCCAGTCTCCACTCATTTGGCGGTAAATTGTCCTCTTTGATGCCACCATATCTCCTACCTTGATGTTTGATTTTGGATGTTTCCACTTTGTCCTCTTTTGTAGCTCCGATAGGTATTCGGTTTTCCATCTTTTACAAAAGTTTTGATGCAATGCCTTGAGTTTTTGCCATCGATTCACGATTGAGGCCGGGTTTTCGTTGATTTCTAGCTCTGGTGGAGCTAGTAAATGTCCGCCGACTAAAAAGTGACCTGGAGTCAGGGGTTCTAGATCCGAAGGTTCGTTGGAGGCAGGGCTTAGAGGACGCGAATTAAGACAGGATTCAATTCTGCAAAGTAGCGTGTTGAACTCCTCGAAAGTAAATTTCGAGCTCAACGCGATTTTTTTAAAATGTGTTTTAAAGCTTTTCACACCGGCTTCCCACAGCCCGCCCATATGCGGAGCGCCGGCTGGTATGAAATGCCAGGTTAATGCCTGATATGCAAATTTCGAGAGAATTTGTATTCGGGAATCGGCGAGAAAAGCCTTAAATTCTGCCTTTAGTGTGCGTGAAGCTCCGACGAAGTTGGTCCCATTATCTGGGTAGATATTCCTTGGGCATCCTCGCCTGGCTACGAATCGCGAAAACGCTGCTAAAAAAGATGAGGTGCTCAAATCGCTAGTGGCCTCTAAATGTATGGCCTTAGTAGAAAAACAAACGAGCAGACAGGCGTAACCTTTTGAAGTACGACAGCCGCGCCCCCTATAACTCTTTATGTCGAACGGCCCTGCCAAATCCACCCCTGTGTTAGTAAATGCGCGCGAAAAGGTTGTACGCTCTTGTGGTAAGATTCCCATGAGTTGACTTTGAACGTGCTTTTTGTAGATCGTACAGATCTTACAATTATGAATTGTGGCTCTGACCATGGTTTTCACCTTTGGGATCCAGTACTGGGTTCGAATAATTCGCAGCATTAGTTGGTTTTCACCGTGGAGAGAAAGTTCATGGACAAACTGGACGAACAGACGCGACACCTACAATTGTATGGTAGTATTATTGGGTGCTTTTCGCCATATGCCATATCGGTGGATGCTCCAAGCCGCCCCCCGTCCTAATGACTCCGGTTTCATCGATAAATGGATTTAGGGAAAGTATTTCGCTCCTAGACTCAAGCGGCTCTTTGACTTTCAGTTTCGCTACTTCATTACCGTAATGTTTCTCCTGAGCAAGTTTAATTAAACAGATAATCGTTGCTTTAATTTCATCACATGAGATGAAGTGAGATTCCTGGATAGGAGCTTCCTCATTCAGGTGGGTCCTATGAATGAATCTAAAAGCGTATGATAGTACCCTCAAGGCGCGCGGTAGCTTGGAAAACCTTTCGAGAATGTCACTTCTGTTATCTGCGACTGCTGCTGCATGTGCCTGTACTCGCTTTTCTTCTACATTTGTTGTGAAGTCCGTTTCTTGAGTTGGCCACTTTCCTCTGTCTTCTTGGAGCCAAGACGGTCCCTGCCACCATAGAGAGTTGTCGACCAAGTCCTGAGCTAATATGCCCCTGCTGGCTAAATCTGCTGGATTTGTATCTGAATCTACGTGGTACCAAGATGAACTTCCCACTTTATCGATGATTTTGGTTATTCGATGAGATACGAAAGTGGACCAGGAGCATGGGGGTTTGCGTATCCACGCCAGCACTATCGTCGAGTCAGTCCACAGATGGATATTGAGATGACCTAAATCCAGATTGCTGCAAATTGATTCGATGATTTCTGCTAACAATACCGCCCCGCAAAGTTCCAGTCGCGGAAGTGAAATGGTTTTAACTGGAGCCACTCTAGTTTTCGCCAAAAGCAGGTTGACAAGTACTTTGTCATCCTTTTCGACCCGCAAATAGACCGTTGCAGCGTATGCCTTTTCGGAAGCATCGCAAAACCCGTGAATTTCTACTTTTTCTGTCGGGGAATAGGAGACCCATCGAGGAATTCGTAATTTCTCGAGTTCATTGTACGTTCCGGTAAAATTTTTCCACCTCTCCAATGTTAAGGGAGATACGTATTCGTCCCACCCAGTACCCTCTAGCCATAAATTTTGCATAATAATTTTCGCGACTATAATTGTGGGTGCCAGCCAACCTAACGGGTCAAAAAGTTTTGCGATCGTCGACAATATCTCTCTTTTGGTGAGACTTGTATCTTCTTCTATTGGTATGATAGTGAAATAGAATTTATCGGAATGTGCATTCCACCTAATTCCAAGTGCTTTAACGCTACTTTAATCCTCAAATTCTAGAAAATCTTCACTCAAAAGATGAGGTTTTGGAATTCCTTTTAATATTTCGTTGTTATTCGAGGTCCATTTGCGCAATGGGAAACCAGCTGATTTTAAAACAGTAGATATGTCATCCCTAGCTTCTATCGCGGACTCAATGGAATGCCCCCCTGAGAGGACGTCGTCGACATACATATTTTTGCGTAAAATATTCGAAGCTATTGGATGAGAAGCTTTTGAATCATCAGCTAGTTGGAGTAAAGTCCTTATTGCCAGATAAGGAGCAAAATTAATCCCGAGAGTTACCGTTTTGAGTTCATAAAGATTGATTGGATCTTTTGAGCTTGAGCGGAAAACTATTCGTTGGTACTTGGTTTGCTTGGAATTTACTAAGATTTGTCTGTACATCTTCTCAATATCGCTATTGAAGACGTATCTGAAAAGTCTCCAGCGAAGAATTAATATGGATAAATCAGACTGGAGTACCGGCCCAGGGAAAAGAACGTCGTTCAGACTGGTACCATTTGAAGAACGTGAATATGCGTTGAAAACTACTCTAACTTTCGTTGAGGTACTTTCTGCTTTGATGACCGCATGATGCGGTAAATAATAACAGTCGACTGCATCGGCCGACTGAAGCCCGGTTATTTTTGACATGTGCCCCATTGCTTCATATTCCATAATAACCCTATTATACTCGCCCTCCAATTCAGGATTTTTCTTGAGTCGTGTCTCGTTTTTGTAGAATTATTCTTAAAGACGGTCCTAGGCAAATGTTGGCTGGGAAATCCGTCCTAAAAGGAAGGGACACGATGTACCTACCATCAAGGTTACGCTGCGTTGTGGATTTGTATAACTCCTCACATTGTTTTTCTTCGACTGTGAGGGCTTTTGCTTTAGGGATTTCTTCAATTTCCCAGAAGGAGCTTAGCTGTTTGTCTAACGCTACTTCATTGAAGAATGATAACCGATAGAATTCTTTTGTCAATTGTCTTGACAATTTCTCTGGCCTCGCCTTGAGTCTTTAGATTCAAGTAGTATAGCTTTTGTATTGGATTAAGCCCCTTGTTAAGTACATAAATGGCCGTGAACATGTCACGAAAAGTTGGCCATGACAAATAATCCCCCTTGAATACATCTGTATCACAAGGTGGTAGATGTAGGTTGCGTGGATTACTTACAATCTCTTTTTCTTTTTCTACTTTTTCTATTTTTTCGGTGAGGTCATTAATTTTAGTCATGCACCTCACATAAACTGTATAGGCTGACTTATTCTTCTTCTTGACTATAGCTAAATCTTTTGAGGAGGTCTCTCCTGCAGCTATCAGGTTGTCAAAGCATCTGAGGCTTTGTCCCACTTTGACTTCAATGTCTCCTGCTGAATTTTCAGCGAATATTTGGAGTGGTCACTTGTGGGGATGCTGAGGAATTCGACTTCGAATTCAACGACAATGTCAGCTAACGAACTGACGTGGTCCATATTGGAATAAAAAGATGTAGCTTACACTCAAACCAACTTGCAAATGCACAGAGACAGAATCTGTGACTAGGTAACCCAAAAATATCAGCAAATGCTGCCCACCGTATTCTAGTAAATTTTTCTTTTCAAAAATTTCGAATTAACTCGCAATCAAATTTTATTATTAATTCCACCCTTAGCGCGGTGTACCAAACTCAAAATTTGGTTATATATATATGTTAATATTGCTCGCCAAGCAAAAAAAGGTATATATGTATGTATGTGTGTGGTATTTAATACGAAAGACAAAAAAACAAGTGCAACAATTTATAGTGTCTAAAATGCAGCTTTAGTGCTTATAATTATTTTTTTTTTGAACTACGACAATTTCTATAATCAACGCAGAAAAAAGCCTCAAATAAATGTTTAACAAGTGTAGCAAGCGAGTGAATTTCGGTTATGTTGTATTTGTGCAAAGAACTGTGAACTATAAATTAACGAACAAAGTGAGGTTATGGTCACTGTGCAGTGTTGTTGTTGTGGGAAATTAATCAAAAAAAAAAAAAGAAGTGCAAGTCACGTATGAAATGAAAATGAATCCTCTAGAGAATTATTGGCAACTCCTTTTTTTAATTTCCCAACACTGATTTGTACGAATATTTGTGCTCGTTACACTGACGACCCTTAAACCGTGTCAAATATACTTTACCACTGGTGGAGAGTAATATTCGATGGTAAAAGGGTTATTCGTACAAATTGACACTCACTGAATTTACTTGTTCTTTCGCCACTTCACACAAAATCACTCGCGTTACACTTTTAATTAATTTAAACAAATTATCACTAATTATTTATTTATTTTGTGCACACTGAAAATTCAAAACCACTTACTTTCTTTTATTTGTAGTTGTTGTTGGGAATGGACTGTATCTGGTGTTTTAAGAATGTGATGCTATTGTTGTTGGTACTGCTGCTTGTGTTAGCTGCTTCTGTGCACACATGATGAAGATGATGATGGCTCGCAATATTTTCACACAAAATAGGTCACTGTCGTCTAAAAAAAGGCGGATCTGAATGGACTAAAATGTCTTGACACGACAGTCAAAATCTCCAGGATTTTAACCGCTCAAGTTTAGCAGGAAAAACGAGAAATAAAAAGACTCGTGTTAATATTCAAATATTTAATATACGTGAGTATTATAACCTACAAGTCAATCTTAATCATATATTAATATGTACATATATATATTTAATTTCAGGTTACCTTTAAACTCTCAGGAACAGGACGGCGGCTGGATGCGTGTTAACTCGTTCAGTAAGAAATCCAAGTGATCGAATTAACATTAAAAAATTGTTAACGCCGGTTGCTGTCGAACGGTTAATTTATTCGTGCGATATTTTAACATGGATAAGTAGCACCGTTCGACCACCTCTGTTAGCAATTTAAGTATAGAAAAATACGTATAGGATAGTACGTGGGCTACCTCACAAGTTTGAGGTTTTGGGCAGTTGGCCCAAGACAATAAACGTTTTTAGAAGAAAAATTGTGAGCTGAATCAGTTAGTAATTTGTCTCGTCCTCCCTCAGTGTTCACTCCTGAGGGGCTTCCATGTTTAAAGCCCGTAGGCTTGCATTTCTACCTCTATTATTGGAAGTGTTAGAACCGTTATTATTGCTAGTACGACTATTGCTGCTGTTATTATTATTAGGCTGATTCCGATTTCCGCCGCCGGAACGGAAATTTTGCCTTTGATTGCCGCGATTGAAGTTGTTGCCATAGTTACTGTTACTAAAGGAAGGTCTATTTTGTCTATAATTGTTAAAGTTACGACCTTGATTTAGGAAGTTTCGACCTCGGTTATTACTTTGAAAATTTCTAAAATTGTTATTGTTCCGAGCTCTAAATGCTAAAACTTGGCGTTCTTTTATTTCATTTGATTGCTCTACAATCAGTTTAGCTACTACGTCCTTGGAATCAGAAAAATTGGTTGAAGCGAGGATTGATTTGACTAAACTGGTTTTTGCGTTCAATCGGCAAACGTTAACTGTTTGCTCGATGGCCATTTAATGGGCTTTGGCCTGAGTAATCCCTTCGATAATGAGCGAACGCTCTAAAGCATCAGACAATTCCTCGACGCGTTTTGCAAAATCGGTGTAATTATTATTAACTTGCAAAGCTGCAATTTTTCTGGCCACAACTTTGGAGTTGTCGGGTTTTATACGGTTACGTAGTGCAATTTTTATATCATTAACTGAAAGTATTTGAGTTGGTATCGCTTCTCGAGTTTGGATTTAATATATGAAATACAAATGCCAGTTAAATTTTCGTCGACAAATTGTTCGATTAACTCAATTTTATTAATGAAAGATTCGAGACCCAGGGGCGCGCCGCTATAATTTTCACGCATAATACCAGCAAACATGCTGATAAACGTCCTTTTTTCTTCAGGAGTCGCCATATTTGTATCGGAATTAGGAGGATTTGAAATATTTGTTTCGGGCAATTCCTCAAATCCGTGAAATTCTCCGGACAAAGAAAGTCTAACAACAAGGTTTTTGATTGTACTGGGCGAATATGTGGTGGAGCCTTCGGAAACTGGGCTTTTAAAATCAAGATTTTCGGAATCGAAACTTTCGGAATTAAAATTTTTGGAATTGGAATCTGAATTTTTGGAATTTTCGGAATCTGAGTCTTGTTCTGAAATTCTGGGAACTACTTTTTGGTTTCTAAGGAACATATGTAGTAGGAAGCTAAGGAGAAATAGTTAAACTGATTAAAGTCGAATTTGTAGAAATTGCTTACGAAAATTTAACAGAAATTGAAATTGAATTGAATGCTGATGTGAAGTTGAAAGGATTATCCGGCAATTTAATGAAAGGCTGAATTTTTAATGATAAATTGAATGTATCTTGAAGTAATTTAATTTAATTTGATTTCAAAGGAAAGTATTTTATTTTGGTATAAGGACTTGGCTGTTGATAACGGACGCACCGCTTTATTAAAAAGATCTCAATGTGTTTGCGTTATTACGGACGCACCGTTTTTATTAAAATTGTATGGTTTTATTTTTATAGATACGGGCGCACCGCATCTTTTCAAATTTTTAATACGAATATCCTCGGACGCACCGGTATTAAAAAAAATTTCATTGGTTGTTTACGGGACCACCGTTTACGCAAAAAAAATCTTTTTGGTTAATTACGGAATCACCGCTTTAAATAAATATTGTAATCATGTTATTTTTTTTGTATTGTTTTTGATGAAGCCCACTGTAGGGCAGAGTGGGACTAAAACCGAAAAACTTTAAAAAATTTATTTAATTTCAGCAACTGTTATACAAGCCAAAACCAACAACGCAATTAATGATGATTAAAATAAAGTTTCTGTTTTTTTTTTGTCCGACCCTGTCCCACAGTGCCTACCTTTAGACATTTTGCACACATGTATATTTGTATATGTAATTGGATTCATTTAACGCTTTAGGTAAAGTGATTAAAAACAGTTTTTATATATATAATGTAAAGTATTTTGTTATAATTGTGAAGGTAGAAAAGTGAGAAAATATATGTAATATGTAATATAACTATGTTTTAATTTTAATATTTATAAAACGTATGAAAGATGCACTTTTAGACAAATGTTTATTTATGTGAATATGAAAAATGTTTTTCGCACACTGTGCGCCATACTGACTCCTGTTTTGCTTGCTTTTACCGCCAAGGTTGGCTTTTTACCGCTTTTGCTCTGTTGCTGCTTTTGAGGTTTTCCTGTTACCTGATTTTCTGCTGCTGCGGCTTGATGTTCTGCTACTGATGCTGTTTTTAACCCGTTACCTCAGGTCGTACGGTAGTTTGCCGTTATTGATGTGGCGTGGCTAGTGCCGTTTGATTTTTCACCAAGAATTTGGTACAGTTTTCCAGAACTTTAGTTTTTGTTGTTTTAAGTGTAAATGTTAAATTATGTATTATTTCTGCTGCCGTTTAGTTTCTTTTATTATTAGTAAAAACAATTTCTTATTATTTCCGTTTTTTTAAGTAGTTTTTGTATTATACGTATTATATATTCTTAACTGTTTTTCCAACTAATAATTTTTCCCCACTAGCCACTGTCACAAACCACCAACACCGCTACACTGCCATATATTTGTAATTTTTATAGTTGATTTTAAATGTTTGTATTTTTTGTAATTTTTGATTTTGTACTTTTTTTTGTAGATTTTTTCTTTTATGTTTTGTAATTTTTTTGTAATGGTTTTTCAAATTTTGTAATTTTTTTTTTTGTAATTTTTATAGTTTTCAAAGGAACATTTTTTTGTAATGGTTTTTCAAATTTTGTAATTTTTATAGTTTTCAAGGGAACATTTTTTTGTGTAGTTTTTAGTTTTTTAATTTTTTTTTATAAGATTTTTGCATTTTTATATATTTTTTGTAATGGTTTTTAAATTTTGTAATTTTTGTAGGTTTTAAATGGTATTACATTTTTTTTGTAGGGTTTTTATAAGTTTTGTATTTTTTTTGGATTTTTATGGTTTTTTTTAGTTTTTTAAATTTTTTGTAAATTAAATTTCCATTCTTTCGCAAAATTTTTAATTGTTTAATTAACTTGATTTTACGTTTTTAGCATTTTAAGAGATTTTTTTTTAATTTTTTCAGTTTTTAAGAGGTCTGCCTCTTCGCCACTATGGCCGCCATTGCAAGGCCTGGCGTCACGGTCGCCATGAAAGGTGTCCATCTTGGACACCAAATATATGCCGCACACACACACTTACGTTTTTCTTTTAGTTCAATAAATGTTTGTTTTTAATGTTGTTAAGTTTCATTGTTTTATTTACAAAAACTTTGTTTACATGTTTTAGTTCTTAGCTTCTAGTTTATTCTTTAACTTTGATTTTAGTTTCTAGTCGCAATTTTTATCAATTTTATTCGCGTGTCTCTAATTTGCCGGTTCTATATCAACTCTAAAAAATGTATCCACGCTGCGTTGCCATTTTTCCATATAGCTGAATGCAATTGCCACTGCTGAGTTCCATTGCATTGCTGTTCCGCAACAGCTGACGGCGATGCCACTTGCACGCAGGGGTGTATTTTGTTGCGTAAAGGCGGGTAACGCAGTGGGGTTATATAAAAAATAGTGGCAACAAAACCGCGCGCCACAACCGCGCACATCCACGAGCACTATACCAACAACAGCGCCAATTACGAGCGTAAAACCACCACCTCGTCCGCGCCAATCACGAGCGCAACGACCATCAGACCTTCCCGCAACTACCAGCCATACCAGGAACCAGAATGCCGCGTCTTAGAGGCCCAACGTATTGCAACCTGACATAACCTGCGACCAATATCACCAGCTACAACAACAACAGCAGGGCCGCCGAACATAGGCCTGCTGCAACACCACCAGTATTAGTAATAACACCAGTAGGGCCGCCGGCATAGGCCTGCTGTACCAGCCTTAGTAACAACTCCAGCTGGGCCGCCGAATATAGCCCTGCTGCCACACCACCAGCCTTAGTAACAACAACAGCAGGGCCGCGAACATAGGCCTGCTGAAACACCAGCTACAACAACAACGACGTTTGAAACATGGTGAGTTCTTTCCGTAATACGTTTTGTTTTATTCTTTATGAGCGAATAATTAATTGTATACGGCATTCCTTATAGGAAATATATATTTTAAATAGCGTGCATAAAAGATTGCATTCATATTCCCCTCAACACTTACAGCAGACCGCAAGGCAGTTAAACGACAGACAATTTTTGGCATCCAGCTTATGTGATGTAAGAGGACCATTCACCTTCCCAAGCCTGTCATGGTAAAGCTCGTTGTCAATAGATTTAGAAATCCAAAGCCCTTGGTACGAACTCTATTCCGCTGAGTTCATTAATTGTGCGTAAAACTGGTAGGGATTAGCAGATTTCACGACCGTATCGACAATTTGATACATGTTGAAAGAAGATTTTGTTAAAGCCGAACAACATCACATAAGCAGGGAGCGGTTGGTTATATTTACAGCATTTTTTGCTGCTTCAAGTTAATTTTGTTGCGATAGGTGATCTTTTATGAATCTCTTCCATTATTACCATTTAAGAAATTTAAGAATATGCATTTACATTTTAGCTGCAAAGACAAGTGCTTCCGGTTTAGCTGGAAAATTCGCCATAACTTACTTCAGGTATTGTCAAACGCGTAACTCTGAATAGTGGGACAAAGATCTTTGTTTTGCTTCTGAGTCTAAGCCATTGAACCTCTAAGAATGTGCGTTATTTTCTCCCAGCATAGGGATAAATGTAATAATAAAGCTGGTGACTGAGTAAGCAATAAACAGTCAGTAGTAATATTGTATACTAGAAGACCAATAATAATATTTTATTTTTATTCCTATCTTATGTCTCATAAAAGTATAAACAAAGGTTGAAAGTAGAACCGATTATTTAATTTTAGTGAATTTATTTAATAATTTGGGAAAAATTTAAACAACGTGACATCAGGACGGACAAGGCGACAGCTGTTTCGATTATACCTTGTAAATCTCTTCAAAGCCTTTTCTCCCGGGAGTGGGAGTCGAACTCGCACTCCTACGATAGTTGAAATGGTTATAAACGCATTCAGCCACGTCATGCCTTAGTTGTTGTAAAGTTTTTCCCAATTGCCTTCTTTTTGCATATTTTAATCTTTTACACATTGCCATACTTCGTATGCAATTATGTGTTAAAGCTATGCTTGGTACGGCGGTTTTCAAAGAAACTTTGGTTTTGTTGCTGTTTTTGTTCTATTTATAGAACTACAACGAATTAACCAATTTTGTCTGTTTGTATGATTTTAATAATCGGGGATTGCCCATATTGCTTTTTTAAATGTATGAAAACATTTATTTGAAGCAATTTTTTAATTTTATAATTTATTTAATAATTTGGGAAAAATTTAAACAACGTGACATCAGGACGGACAAGGCGACAGCTGTTTCGATTATACCTTGTAAATCTCTTCAAAGCCTTTTCTCCCGGGAGTGGGAGTCGAACTCGCACTCCTCTGATAGTTGAAATGGTTATAAACGCATTCAGCCACGTCATGCCTTAGTTGTTGTAAAGTTTTTCCCAATTGCCTTCTTTTTGCATATTTTTAATCTTTTACACATTGCATGCTTCGTATGCAATTATGTGTTAAAGCTATGCTTGGTACGGCGGTTTTCAAAGAAACTTTGGTTTTGTTGCTGTTTTTGTTCTATTTATAGAACTACAACGAATTAACCAATTTTGTCTGTTTGTATGATTTTAATAATCGGGGATTGCCCATATTGCTTTTTTAAATGTATGGAAACATTTATTTGAAGCAATTTTTTAATTTTATAATTTATTTAATAATTTGGGAAAAATTTAAACAACGTGACATCAGGACGGACAAGGCGACAGCTGTTTCGATTATACCTTGTAAATCTCTTCAAAGCCTTTTCTCCCGGGAGTGGGAGTCGAACTCGCACTCCTACGATAGTTGAAATGGTTATAAACGCATTCAGCCACGTCATGCCTTAGTTGTTGTAAAGTTTTTCCCAATTGCCTTCTTTTTGCATATTTTAATCTTTTACACATTGCCATACTTCGTATGCAATTATGTGTTAAAGCTATGCTTGGTACGGCGGTTTTCAAAGAAACTTTGGTTTTGTTGCTGTTTTTGTTCTATTTATAGAATTACAACGAATTAACCAATTTTGTCTGTTTGTATGATTTTAATAATCGGGGATTGCCCATATTGCTTTTTTAAATGTATGAAAACATTTATTTGAAGCAATTTTTTAATTTTATAATTTATTTAATAATTTGGGAAAAATTTAAACATCGTGACATCAGGACGGACAAGGCGACAGCTGTTTCGATTATACCTTGTAAATCTCTTCAAATCCTTTTCTCCCGGGAGTGGGAGTCGAACTCGCACTCCTACGATAGTTGAAATGGTTATAAACGCATTCAGCCACCGCATGCCTTAGTTGTTGTAAATTTTTTCCCAATTGCCTTCTTTTTGCATATTTTAATCTTTTACACATTGCCATACTTCGTATGCAATTATGTGTTAAAGCTATGCTTGGTACGGCGGTTTTCAAAGAAACTTTGGTTTTGTTGCTTTTTTTGTTCTATTTATAGAACTACAACGAATTAACCAATTTTGTCTGTTTGTATGATTTTAATAATCGGGGATTGCCCATATTGCTTTTATAAATGTATGAAAACATTTATTTGAAGCAATTTTTTAATTTTATAATTTATTTAATAATTTGGGAAAAATTTAAACAACGTGACATCAGGACGGACAAGGCGACAGCTGTTTCGATTATACCTTGTAAATCTCTTCAAAGCCTTTTCTCCCGGGAGTGGGAGTCGAACTCGCACTCCTACGATAGTTGAAATGGTTATAAACGCATTCAGCCACGTCATGCCTTAGTTGTTGTAAAGTTTTTCCCAATTGCCTTCTTTTTGCATATTTTAATCTTTTACACATTGCCATACTTCGTATGCAATTATGTGTTAAAGCTATGCTTGGTACGGCGGTTTTCAAAGAAACTTTGGTTTTGTTGCTGTTTTTGTTCTATTTATAGAACTACAACGAATTAACCAATTTTGTCTGTTTGTATGATTTTAATAATCGGGGATTGCCCATATTGCTTTTTTAAATGTATGAAAACATTTATTTGAAGCAATTTTTTAATTTTATAATTTATTTAATAATTTGGGAAAAATTTAAACAACGTGACATCAGGACGGACAAGGCGACAGTTGTTTCGATTATACCTTGTAAATCTCTTCAAAGCCTTTTCTCCCGGGAGTGGGAGTCGAACTCGCACTCCTACGATAGTTGAAATGGTTATAAACGCATTCAGCCACGTCATGCCTTATACTATGTTCAAACAGAAAAATAAATGGAGGCTATTTCGATTTAAATTGAGTGGTGTTCATACAACTCTATTTAGCTTGCACAATAGTAATTTGATAGCTGGATGGCTCATCTCTACAGTAACAACATATCTTTGTTGAGACTGTCAAAATGTGCGTGTTGGTATTAGGTGAATGAAATGGAATGAAAACATAAAACTTTGAAATTTTTGTGTGTTGTAAGAAAATGTGTTCAATGTTTTGTTTTGATTTTGATTTTGCCATCTTCTTTTGACAGTCCCTACTCCAGTGAAATGAAAGACATAAAATCAGCTGATGAAATGAGCCAACCATATAGTTCAGCCATGCGTAAGTGACGTTTAAATATACTCAATAAACACACTTTCCAATGTTGCATTTGCAGGTTGAAACAATTTATTACGCAATTTTTTTTAAATTGGCAATTTATTATTACAATTTATTATATGACAAATTGCGTAATAAATTGCCCAAACAGTATAAATTGCCAATTTGGTGTGTGTTTGAACCTAGTATTAGTTGTTGTAAAGTTTTTCCCAATTGCCTTCTTTTTGCATATTTTAATCTTTTACACATTGCCATACTTCGTATGCAATTATGTGTTAAAGCTTTGCTTGGTACGGCGGTTTTCAAAGAAACTTTGGTTTTGTTGCTGTTTTTGTTCTATTTATAGAACTACAACGAATTAACCAATTTTGTCTGTTTGTATGATTTTAATAATCGGGGATTGCCTATATTGCTTTTTTAAATGTATGAAAACATTTATTTGAAGCAATTTTTTAATTTTATAATTTATTTAATAATTTGGGAAAAATTTAAACAACGTGAACTTTTGTGCTGCAGCGGCATGAAATAAAACCAATTCAAGTAAATTGACCTAACATAAAATAAAATTAAATTAAATAAAACTACGATACACTGAATGAAACTAAATAAAATAAAGGCACTTGCAATAAAATTAGCTAAACCTTCAGAAAACCATAGGTTACAATAGAGTCAAGTAAAATAAAATAAGCTAAGTTAGAATCTTTAGGATAAAATTAGAAAATAATAAATATATCTTACTACATACTACATACTTAATAATACATAAAATTGGAAAATTTCCTTAGGGTTCCCTTATCATATTTTTGAATAAACCTCAATATAGGTGCAGTTGTATTGCATTTATTGCCATGCCCACACACAATTGTGGAATTAGGATTATATAAGAACGTTTTTCTTACAAAATCCAAGTCAAAACAGACTAATCAATTTTCCCAGATTCCACCTTTTTTTTGTTTTTTCTTTCTTTTCTTCTGATTAAGCCTTTTGTTCACTAATAAGGCGTGAAGAACACATAGAATCATATCAACTATCAAGGATGAGCAGTTTTTTTTGATGTTGATTTTATAAGATTGACTATTCGTTAGTATTGATCTTCAGAAGCTTACCTAATACTGGTTAAGTATAGATTTGGACTAAGTTTTTTTTTCAAATATAATGAATTTTAAATAAATTTGTAAATCAAATGGGAATGCTGACGTCTCTCTTTATTTAGAAGGCACAGGGTTTACAGGTAAGGGGCCACCGAAAATTTAGGTGCGTCGGTGGCCATGGATTTGAGGGTGGGAATAGGACTGGGCATCGCAACAACACCCGCGGCGCACCTATGTATATTCGGACTTTTTATTTTTTGCTTTCATTTTCAGCTTTTTTTGTTATTTTTTGATTTTCAGCGTTAGCAACCGGTCATATCCGGTTCGGTAATTTCTTTTGCGTTCGATTTTTTTTTGAATTTCTTTTTTTTTGAATTTTAAATGTTGAATGTTGTAACGGTCTGTCCGTGGCGTCCGGTTCTGCCGGATGTCGTTTTATTTTGAAATTATAAGCGTTTTGAATCGTCTCTGCGCTTCTGTCAGTTTTGAAAGGCATGATAGGAATTTTTTCTGTTTATGGCGCAAGACAGCAAAGTTGGCAAGAACCCAGCCCAGCCGACATGACTAGCCACAGAATACCACGATATCATGCCGACTGCCTTCCTTGCTACTCTACTGAAGATGCGTTACCATAACAGATGGCGTACAACGTGGCACCTGAAGCGCCGGTCTCGGTGGTCATTTCGGGTCAACTTGTGAAGTTGACCATCCCACCAGTCCGAGGTGAGTTTAGCAGGAGCTGCCACCTGCGTTGCGGTGAGATGGTTGGACGGATCAGGTTGTCCGGAGTGGTCATCGGGGGCAGTAGCGGAGGGTGCCACGGGACTTAACGTCGTGTCCTCCGGAGTTTGCATTTCACCCGATGAGACAGTGCTGCACGAACTTAATTTTTTTTGTAGATTTGGGGTTTTTGTTGTTCTGGTTTGCTATCCCTAGTCGGCTTGGTAATATTTATGTCCGCTAACTGGGTTAATTTTTTTATGTTTAATTTGTTGTTGAATTTGTGTTGTCTGGTATGAGTGTGTGAGTGTGTGTGTTACAAGGACCCAGCTCATCTCACGTCTCAGGTGTACCCTAGAATGCCACCGGGATTGCGACGGGTTGAACTGGGATTCAAAGCGACACCCTTCCCTGTCCCACCAGTCTGGGGAGCGGCTTTTGAAACCGTTCCATCCATTGCGGCGAAGGCAGGAGGAGTGCCCAGTTTGAGTGGACGGGAGGCCCTAACACCTCTAGCCAGTCCCAGAAGTGAGCCCCTGGAGATCGCCCTCGCGTTGCGGCTGGGTGTGCTGGGACTAAACTGTGTATGTCTAGAACTGACCCTAGTGTCCCCACCAGTCTCAGAGGCGGGTCCCTAGGACCCCCTTTTGGGCTGCGGTTGGGAGCACTAGGGACATGTATGAGAGATTTTTTTTGTAGCAAAAAATAATTTTTTTCCTATACCTGTGCTTTCTAATGAGGGGATGTCTGCATTCCCATTAACACCTAAATACACAAGTAGTTTTGCGAAACCTATACTGTTTTTTATTGATTATATAACACGTATATTTCAATAACCACTTTCCCTCCAGCTTTTGAATTTTTTTTATTAGACACGATTATCGAATTAATACTAAATTGAACTTTCGCGATTTTTTTTTTTTTCAATTTATATATATTTTTTCTACCAATCGTCGTCTATAATACAAGGTGCCTTACGTTTTGCTATAGATAGAAGTTTTTTTTATAACACAAATACTCAAGTTTAACAATTTACTAAATTTTTTTTTTTATTATAATGTCGCATGACCAGTCGTTCGTCCGAATTGGCCGGATCACTCCGTTCGGGAGTGGAGGCAATTTTAGAGGGAACCAGTTCCGCGGTAGCAATAATATGGGGGCGAAGGCCAAGCGTCCCCTGGTGATGCACACACCAGTAGGTAATCGAGATGAAAGTCCAGCGGGGACCAATGCAAACTCGGACCAAAATGACCAGCACGAATAAATGGATAGACCGGGAAGCACCAGCAATCTTAACGCGCCCCTGATAAACGCGCATAATACATCGGGACTAATGACCAATATGTCGACATACGCACTGGACGGAGCTGGTGCTTTGCCACTAAATCATGGGAATTTTGGAGAGGCTGCAAGCGTTAGGGCGCAAACCCCAGGGATCGGTGCCGAAGCTCCAGGTGGAGACTCGTGGGTGGAAGTGTTACACCAGCTTTTCCGGGCCTCGCAGGAAGAAATGCGAAGGGAGATAGGGACGATTCGAAACGACATGGACCAGCTCAACGCAGCTCTCGAGTCTGCTCAACAATCAATGAATTTTAACAGGAACGCGATTAGAACGGAACGTAACCCACTTCCAGCGGTTGTAACCCCAACGAACCCTGCTCCGAGCAGCATAGTAGTAAAACCCCAGTAGTGGAAAATATCGTTCGATGGTACTGGGAGCATTGCTGACTTTCTGTTTAAGCTAAACACCCTGTGTGAGCGTACAAAATGTTTTTACGACCAAATAATGGCTAGTTTCCACCTTTCCTTTGCGGGCGGGCCGAAGAGTGGTACTGGTTGTTTACAAAGAAAACCCAAACGCGACTTATGTATTTTTGTGCTATTCAATAAAAGGAGAGTTCGGTACTCTGAAAAGTGACCACGAAATCATGATGGAGATCTCCATGCGTAAGCAGAAGCTAAGTGAGTGCTATGACGTGTTCCACACGAACATAGTCTCCTTAAATGCGCGCCTAAGAGAACCAATGTCAGAGGTCTTACTGATTGACATCATAGAAAGGAACGTCAACAGTAGCCTTAAGCTGATGCTTTCAACGCGGAAGTGAGACCCTTCATGATCAACATGAACATGTGCTGAAGCAAAGCAAGTTATTGGGAACCACTTACCCGGGACGTCACGTGAACGAGGCCCGCACGGTAACCCCGGGCATGAAGATGGAAGGCGGGGACTGCGAAGCTGACCCACAGATAGAGGCGTTGGAGTATCGACGCAACAGGAAACCGGACTATTCAGGAATCCAGTGTTGTAATTGTCAGGGCATGGGGCATTCATATATTTACTGTGAGGAACCCATTAGGAATCCGTTTTGTTTTAAATGCAGGCATAGGGCAGTATTTACTCCAAAATGCCCTAGGGACCATCGTAGGCAGGGAAACCAGTACACGAGCGAGAAGACGGGGGAACCCTGTTCGTTGTCATAGCCCCCATACCAGCCAGTGATCGAGGCTTCGTCCCGTGCGATGAACCAGAGGGCGGGTCTCTCGCAGGTACAGGGTTGCATGGAGGTGGTGAGCGTCCGAGGAGTAGTGGCACCCTGGCGAAGGAGTGCCCAAAGGTAATAGTAACTTTCCCTGACAGTACACATAAATCCAGTAGTTCTGAATCCGATAGTCAAACGACCTCATCTGCAATGGGCGAACCGACCAGAATTCTGCAACGCCAGCATAGGGATGCCGCTTGCCAGACGAATTTTTTCACTTAATCTAGAAGAAATGGAACATAGATACGAGCGAGTAAGACAGGCGATTTTTGAAAATCAACCAGTATCAGAAAATATTTTGATGTGCAGGAAAATATATCACCAGAAAGTACAGGAGCGTAGATTGCTGCAAACCACCACGTTAGTGCTTACGGAGGATGAAAGGCCTCTCGTTAAGGCAAAAATCAAAGATAGTTTTATAGTGGGGTTGTTGGACTCGGGAGCCAACGTCTCCATCTTAGGGAAGAATTCCTAAAGGATAACGGCTTCGATCACTTCTCCAAGAAGCTTACTTCGTGGTTGATTTTTGGAGAGCATTTGCGTTAGCTCCCGAAATATTCCCAAGCGTAGAGTGCATAGAGGTTAGCAATGAAAAGGACTTAGAACTTAATCTCCATCATTTGTCACCAACCCGGAGAAGAGATTTACAGAAGGTCATAGAGGCGTTTCCTTCATTCGAAAAGTTAGGTCTGGGGCAAACGAACTTAGTGGAGTATCACATTAATACTGGTGATGCGGCTCCTATAAAAAGCAAACATTTCCTTATTTCGCCATCGAGGCAAGCCGAAGCTTTTAGCGAGATAGACAGGCTAATCGAATTGGGAGTTATAGAGGAATCGAACTCTCCGTGGTGTAGTCCTGTGGTAATGGTCCCGAAACCAGGTAAAGTTAGGTTGTGCATAGATTCCAGAAAGGTCAACGTGCTAACTAAGAAATACTCATACCCGCTGCCTCATATTAACGATTTTTTGAGCAGACTGAAGGATACGCACATTATTAGTGGCATTGATCTGATGGACGCGTTCTTTCAGATAAAATTGACGGAGTCCTCCAAGGAAAAAACAGCATTCGCGGTTCCGGGGAGCCCTCTGTACCACTTCAAGGTAGTGCCCTTTGGTCTGTGTAATGGACCACAGACTATGAGTAGACTGATGGGCAAGGCAATCCCTTCGCGTCTGCGGGAGAATGTCTTCGCTGACCTGGACCATCTGATGTTACCTATGCAGTCCCAACTTTGAGAACCACCTAAAGTTGCTGGCGGAAGTGGCAAAGTGTTTTACCGACGCAGGTCTGACAATAAACGTAAAGAAAAGCAAATTTTGTTAGAAGGAAATTCGATATTTAGGGTAATTGATAGGCATCGGGTGCTTAAAGGTAGACCCAGGGAAAATAGAAGCCGTTAAGAATTTCCCAATTCCGAAATCTCCTCGTCAGGTGCGTAGGTTTGTGGGCATGGCAAATTGGTACAGGGCATTTAATACCAATTTTGCTGACTTAGCAGGTCCCCTGACCGACTGCCTTCGTAAGTCATCAGGCTCTTTCAAACTTACCTCTGAAGCTATAGAGGCCTTCGAAAAACTTAAAGTAGCCTTAAGTTCCGCTCCTGTCTTGGCCCAACACGATTTTTCCAAAGAGTTTGTAATCCAATGCGACGCTTCCAAAATAGGTGTTGGCGGGGTGTTGTTTCAGGTCGATGATGAGGGCGCTGAGCATTCAATCGCGTTCGTTTCGAAAAAGCTGATTAATGCTCAACGAAATTATACAGTAACCGAGCTGGAATGTCTCGCCGCCATAGTCAGCGTGAAGCGCTTCCGACCCTACGTTGAAGGATTACCGTTTCGGATTATCATGGACTACTCCAGTCTCAAGTGGTTGATGTCACAAAAGGACTTGAGTGGGAAGTTTGGCGAGGTGGTCGCTTCTGCTGCAAAGATACGACTTAAGAATGGAACATCGCGAATGCATCCTGAATATAGTACCTGATGCACTTTCGCGGATCGATGTAGACGAGTTGACTTTCACTGCCACACCCGGGGAAATAAATTTAGTCTCCCCTGAATTTAACAGTATCGAATATCTATATTTGATTGGGACCGTCATTGAAAACGAGGAGTCGCTTCCGGACTTACGAGTGGTGGATGGTATCATTTCCAAGATGGTTAAATTTAGGAAGGGGGTGGAAGGTGAAGAAGACTCGTTATAGCGGTTGTGGTTGCCGAAGGGGCTGACGGAGGAAGCCGTGAGATTAGCACATGACGCCAACCGGAGTTACCATGGCGGGTGGCAGAAAACCTTAGAACGCATTAGGCAAAAATATTTCTGGCCGCAGCAAGTTAAAGGCGTTCGAGACTACGTGAGTAAGTGCGACACCTGCAAAGCTGTAAAACCCACTAATCAACAGTCGAGACCACCTATAGGGAGTACATTTGCCGAAAGGCCATTTCAGCGATTATATTGCGATTTTCCAGGGTCTTATCCGCGATCCAAACAGCGAAATCAATTTCTTTTCATAGTTCTAGACCATTTTGCAAAGTATGTTTGGCTAAAGCCCATGCAGAGAGCCAAAACTGTTAATGTTATAAATTACTTCGCTTCAGAGATTTTTCCAGCTGCAGGGGTCCCTGAGTTTATTCATAGTGACAATGGTAAACAGTTTACCTCGAAGGAAATGAAACAATTTTTAGGAAATTACGGGGCGACGCATGTGAGAACGGGGTTTTATTCTCCACAAGCGAACGCCTCAGAACGACCAAATAGAGAAATTTTTTCTAAAACAAGAGTTCTCCTGAAGGATAAGCCAGACCATACCGATTGGGATAAGCATATACCAGAGATTTTATCAGTTTTGAGAAACGATTTCCATACAGCGATTCAGTGCTCTCCATACTTTGCATTATATGGTCAAAACATGGTTCAACATGCCTCAGCGTACAATATTTTAGAGAAACTTGACAGCCTTAGTGAAGACCAGGTTACCATAGCAAATAGAGCCGACAAGTTGACTAATATTCGTGAGCAAATCCGTAGAAATTTATATCAGGCAAAGGATAGGGGAATAAATACATATAACAAGCTCTAGGCAAGTCAACTACAAGGAAGGTTAGGAAGATTTACGGAAAAACTTTGCTTTGGGTAACTTCAAACAGGGCATTAACGCCAAATTCCTGCCAAAATACCTTCAGTGTCGAGTGCTCCGAAAAATAGGTAATGCATTGTATGACCTCGAGGACCTAAACGGGAAGTTGATAGGTCGCTTCCACGCTTCGGATATTCGCCCACAATAAACCAACAAGAACGTTTTTTTTGCTAAATTACAAATTGATTTTTTTTAAACCTACCAATTGGATTTGTTTACCCTGTCTGGGCGTTTTGGCGGTCGAGGACATCTCGCCCAGTATTATCCCTGAGCAACGATTTCATAGGGTGCTCACACGCGTTCTCACCGGGAACCGTGAGCAATCTGGTAGTCCAAACTCGGGTTGGACTAGCCTTACGGAGTTTTGCTGAGTTCTCCTTCATTAAAATGTCTATATATTTTTTTAGCCTTTCGGAGGGGGCGATAACCACTAGAAAATACCATACGGAATTTTGACGAGTTCTCTATAACAAATGTCTAATTGCCGCAAAGCCTTTTAACTAAGAAACAAAATTAATTTACTATTTGACTTTATTTTTTTTGATGGACCTTTTGTTGCCCGGCTAGTTTCGCGGTAGAACTTTGAGACTCTTATATTAGGGGTGAGTCGTGCCCCACATTAACTGACATCGGAGGTTCCTGAGAGTGGCTTCCTACAGGTGAACCCTTTTCCTGTTCGCTTCATCGTCAGGTCTTCAAACCGAAGCAGGTTTGTTATGGTCCACTTGGGAGATTCACCCATGGAACGTACCAGTTGGCTAGTGATAGGGAAAAGGTTAGGATTCACCCTCACTCATGTCTGCCTGGGGTGGTTAAAACAAATTTTTGTTAATTTCGCGTAGGTGGCATCGGCAAAGAATGCAATGGTGTGGGAAAATTCCCAATAACGGCAACCACCATGGCGTAACTATACAAGGTGACAGCTGACTTGTAGTTTTTATACGATTTGACACATCAAATGTCACCGCGACTACCACCTTGTATGGTTCCACGATGGCAACCACAGTTAAATCATGCGATTTAACGGCGCCGTTCCACTGCGCAGTCGCAATAAAAGAATGGGATTTTTTCTAGAATGCCATGGCGTGGTTGGCCATTTTGGGCTGAAAAACAGAAAATTTTTTCAAGGTTCGATTAGAGCTCAAGGCCAGAACAATAATTTTTTTCAACTTATAATTATTGTTATTTTTTTTTTGATTTTCTAAATTTGAAAAATTGTATTTTGTTTTTGGAATAGTAAGTAGAAAATTTTTAAGACAACCTGCCATAGCTGCGCAGATAGATCCATTTCGAAGGGTGCCCTTCATAATCAGTACGCTTTAGGCACGCTGCGCTAACCATTTAGCTATACAGCGGTGGTTTGCTTGACTGGCAAATTGCTACTTCTATTCCGTCTTACTAGCTATATTTATTCTAAATTTGAAAAATTATATTTTGTTTTTGGAATGGTAAATAGATAAATTTTCAGACAACCTGCCATAGCTGCGCAGATAGATCCATTTCGAAGGGTTCTAAGCCTTCATCATCAGTACGCTTTAGGCACGCTGCGCTAACCATTTAGCTATACAGCGGTGGTTTGTTTTACTGGCAAATTGCTACTTCCATTCTGTCTTACCAGCTATATTTATTCAGTGTTGCGCCATCTGTTGCAAATCACTGATAATGCTGGATGTGTTTATTGTCAATTACTTTGTTTCACATTCCCAAGTGCTCATGGTTTATTAACATTTGTTTTTGTTTTTATCGGCCTATTGATAAATGATTCAAGGTTCGATTCGAGCTCAAGGCCAGAATTTTTTCAAATTATAATTATTGTTATTTTTTTAATTTTTCTAAATTTGAAAAATTGTATTTTGTTTTTGGAATAGTAAGTAGACAATTTTTCAGGCAACCTGCCATAGCTGCTCAGATAGATCAATTTTTCAGACAACCTTCTAGTTACTATTCCAAAAACAAAATACAATTTTTCAAATTTAGAAAAATTAAAAAAAATAACAATAATTATAATTTGAAAAAAATTATTGTTCTGACCTTGAGCTCGAATCGAACCTTGAATCATTTATCAATAGGCCAATAAAAACAAAAACAATTTTTAATAACAATGAGCACTTGGGAATGTCAAACTAAGTAATTGACAATAAACAAATCCAGCATTATCAGTGATTTGCGACAGATGGCTCAACACTGAATAAATATAGCGAGTAATACTATGTTCAAACAGAAAAATAAATTGAGGAAATTTCGATTTGAATTGAGTGCTGTTCATACAACTCGATTTAGCTTACACAATAGTAATTTGATAGCTGGTTGGCTCATCTCTACAGCAAGAACATACCTTTGTTTAGACTGTCAAAATGAACACGCACATTATTAGGCGAATGAAATGGAATGAAAACATAAAACTTTGAAATTTTTGTGTGTTGTAAGAAAATGTGTTCAATGTTTTGGTTTCATTTTGAGTTTGCCATCTTCTTTTGACAATCCCTACTCCAGTGAAATGAAAGACATAAAATCAGCTGATGAGAGGAGCCAACCACATAGTTCAGCCATGCGTAACTGACGTTAAAATATACTCAATAAACACACTTTACAATGTTGCATTTGCAGTTTGAAACAATTTATTACGCAATTTTTTTAAATTGGCAATTTATTATTACAATTTATTATATGACAAATTGCGTAACAAATTGCCCAAATAGTATAAATTGCCAATTTTGTGTGTGTTTGAACCTAGTATAAGACGGAATAGAAGTAGCAATTTGCCAGTCAAACAAACCACCGCTGTATAGCTAAATGGTTATCCTAGCGTGCCTAAAGCGTACTGATGATGAAGGCTTAGCACCCTTCCAAATGGATCTATATGCGCAGCTATGGCAGGTTGTCTGAAAAATTTTCTACTTACTATTCCAAAAACAAAATACAATTTTTCAAATTTAGAAAAGTTAAAAAAATAAAAATAATTATAATTTGAAAAAAAGTTATTGTTTTGGCCTTGAGCTCGAATCGAACCTTGAATCATTTATCAATAGGCCGATAAAAACAAAAACAATTGTCATAAAAGTTTTTGCAAGCGTGGTGATAAGTGCTGACCGCGAGCTTGTCGAACGTTTAAAGTGCTTTACTAGAAAGTAATTACCCAAACCGTAATAGAATAAGTGAAATAAATTAATTCACAGTCTATAAGGTTAAAATGTATATTCATGCAGCTTAGTTGAGCGGTATATAATTAGAAACAAATTTTAAGTGGTGCTATATTCAATTAATAGACGCGAGCAGAAAAAGGTTCAGCCATTGGGCGTTCGGCTTTGCCGCCAATGAAAATATAAAATATAAATCGCTTTTGATAAAATACACAATGAATTACATCATGCAAAAATTTACAATAAATTCATTTTTATTATAAAAAGTAGCGTACAGAGAGCAAGTTGCGAAGGAGAGCGCAGTATCAAAGTCTTAATTTTCGCAGTTTTCCATGAAGACATTGGTAAAAATAACAAGTTTAATTGTAAAATCATAAAAATGTGGTGCAGTGCAAAAGTAAAGCATTAGTAACATTGAATACGCTAAGATAACGTAATAAAGCTTCGTTTCAAATAATTGTCTTGCAAAATCAAACGAAAGACCAGACAAAGCGTAACAAAATAGAAGTGGTACCAAAAGCATATGGCGGCAGTGATCAGGCAGCACAGACAAATATTTTAGAGAGGAATACGAAGCGCGTGTGATTAGTTGAGTGCGGAAAAGTGGAACCAATATAAATTCAGAGCATAGTTTCCATTTAGCACGTCTGAAAAGTTTAAAATAGAAATTTATTTCATTGTATGACGCTCCGTAGTGTATAGTCATGTATTGAGTGAATATTATTCAGTTGTAGTAACTAATCATGCCATTTGTAGCATGCAACGTTTTGTAGTAAGCACAGTTTATGCAAAAAGTAAGGAGCGGGTGCACGTCTTTAAATCCGGCTCTTTTGCTGGTCGGCTAACGGGGTGGAGTTCTTGCTCCTACCTTTCGCTGTCAGCTCACACTACAGCATAATTATTTTATTTAACGTGCCAAGAAAAAGAGATACCTAAAGGAAAGCGGATACCTACAGTGGCTTACAAGTCTTGATGTCGCATTGGGTTCAGTACGGGGCATGTTGCATGGTGTTGTTGCAACAATCGCCCTCCCTACCATGATTTCCGTAGTCTCCAACTAAAACAAAACTCACCTGGAAATCCCTAAAACTTACCACACTCAACTGCTATCAGGCTAGGGAATCAAAAATAAAAAGTTTAAAGAGTCATGTTAAATTTTACAAAATTTATTAGATAAACCATAAGCTTAAACTTATTCATGGACCAAACCCTTCACCGAAACTGAATTTTCTTAATACGAAAATTATCCAACATACGTTTGGAAATAGTCATAATAATTAATGTTATCTCAAAAAATTTAAATTTACAAATATTTAAGTGCGTGTTATAAAAATCAGAATTTTCCGTTTAAGAAAAGATTTAACTAGCCACTAGTCGTAATAATAAATATATTTCGTTGCTACATTAGCATTTTAACCAGAACGAATTTTGATTTGCTTAAATTTATATATTTCAGTTTGTTTATCCAAAAGATTTTATTAAGTTTAATTCTATAATTTCGAGTACATCAAAAGGTAAATATTTATGAGATGAACAATCAACAATAATTTTTAAATGTTTTAGGTTATTTTGACATTAAATTTTAAATTGAAGAAAATAGAAAGTGTTTCGATTTTTCTTCTCTAATGCTTTAATTAGGTCTTACTTTGCATCATTAAAAATCCCGAATAAAAGTTAAATAAATTTTGGGTACTAATTTTAATGTACGAATATGGCAACACTAACTTTATCTAAGTTAGAAAAATTATGCGAAAAGAGAAATGAATAATGCGTATATCATGCGCTCACCAACACAGCATAAAAAATTATGTGAGAGAAATAACAAAAACAAAGTTCACTCACCACTTACGGCTCCAACGTTGAAAGATCTTTCAGCAGAGGACCTGGAACAAAATGTATGCTGAAAATCGAAAATTATTAACATCTAAACTTATTGTTGCTTTCGGTTTATATGTTAAACTAAAACAAAAAAAAATTATTTATTTCCCTTTCCTGTGTAGTCTTCGAACTACATAATTTATTAACAACCACAATGAGGTGAAACTTTACCGATTCTATGAGAATTATATCGCATTCGAAAAATCGCCTGCGATTTTCTTTTGTATCACACTTTATCGCGCATTTAATAATGCAAAGTTAATGTACGGAACACAAACTATTTAATCGAATGCACGATTATTTGACTAATATTTATTACACTTTAACTCTAAATTCCGTTTTTATTTACTTTCTTGAAAATTTATTAACATAATTTCTAAACATTTTCTCTCTAATCAAAATACTAATTACACACCAAAAATTCTCTCACTGATATAGGTATGCGCTAGTATACATATTTATATGTGTATACTTTGCGAATATTTAGTTAAACATGTTTTATTTCACATTATTTTATGTATTTTTGGTTTTTAATGATTTTTAACACACTTTTAGAAGCTAATGATCTAATATGTATTTTCTAACTATTTTTTTCTTTTGCAAGAGGAATTTAAAATCTAATTTTATTAATTTTTCTCCTCAAAAAAAAATCACTACATGATTTCTGCTTCTTCTTTATGAAAGATTATGCATAGGCACCAATACGTGTAATGATTAAAAGTATGTACCTATACCTTACATTTATATATTCATTTTTCCACCTTTTTAGCAAAAATTAAGAATTATGGAATTCTCATTTAATTTTTTTTCTTTAAATTTCTACGAATACAAGATTCAAGTTTTAATTAAAAGTTTTGGAAATAAGGCGATATTTTAGGTTAGAAAAATTTAGCCCTTTTCTTTTCGAAGCTAAGTGAAACTTGGCAGGGAACTTCACTGTTTTATGCACTAGGGAATATGCTGCATCCAAAGTAAAGATGAAATGAGGGAAAATATCCACAGGAACTCGTCCACAGAGGATGATGAAACTCCATGCGGATTACGGGAAACCTTTCCATTTTTGATAATTGTAGTATATTATAATTAATTTCGTCGATTAAAATATCGCGAATTTTATGAATTATTTCATTTCGGTTATCGCGAACATTTCGAAGCGACTTTTAAGTTCAGCTTTCGATTTTGAAAAAAAACCACGTTAGTCACACTTTAGACTCAGAAATTTCACACGGTAGCGAAGCTCGAATTAAAAAATATGAGATCTCAACTCTTTGAAATATCAAACTAAAAGGGCCGAACCACTGCGTTCTTCAGCTTATCTTACCGCAACTTGCGGGACTTTTTTGTTCTTGCTTAATCATCGCGAGTGGCGTGATTTTCAAGATCTTAAAAAAGACATAATGATAAATGTCAGTGTAAGCATTAATATGGTTTAAAACAAGTGGTAATTCCTAGATTAGCAAATGAAAAAACCGGAAGTTCGAGTGTTTCGACATGAAAGTAATTCGAAATTCGGTACTTCTAATTAGAATTTAACCTTAATAAGGTAAAGTAACGTAGGTATAACTAAATAAGAACTAAAATCATAGAACAAAATAATAAAGATAAAGCAGATATAGTAGGTATAAATAACATAGTTATAATTAGTAATAAAAGCATAGATATGGTAGGTATATAAAAAATGTAGATATAGTTGCACTAAAATTCAATCAAAAATTTTGATTGGAAGTTTATGATCGAAGAGTTCGCATTCTATTAATCTTATGCAAAACAAAATTAGTCTGTCAAGTAGAATTATAGTTAATGTGAGATAGGAATGTTAATTCGGCTACAAGCGCCACTACACATTGATCAAATACATGATTGCTGCGGTTTTAACATTATTTTCTGACGAATCTTGCATGTGATTGGCGTTCCCTTTTAGCACTTAAGATGAATTTGCGATTCAGTGCGCGGCCGCCGGGGAGAATACCAACGCCACGCGCCACCACCACCAATAGCGCCAACACCGCGCGCTATCACAATTAATCACGCGGAACCACACAAACAGGCGGTCACAACAACAACATCGCACGCCAAAATCGCGCGCCACAACCACCAGTGCTAATACTACAAATAGCGTCATACCACCAACAGCCCCAACATCGGGCGTCAAAACCGTGCACTACCGCTATCACCATTATAAGCGCAATACCGAGTGCTATGCATATAGCGGTAACAATAGCGGCAACAAAACCGCGCCACAACCGCGCACAACCACGAGCGCTAATACCAACAATAGCGCCAATTACGAGCGTAAAACCACCACCCCGTCCGCGTCAACCACGAGCGCAACGACCACCAGACCTACCCGCAACCACCAGCCATACCAACAACTAGAAGGCCGCGTCTTATAGGCCCAACGTATTGCAACCTGACATAACCTGCGACCAATATCACCAGCTACAACAACAACAGCAGGGCCACCGAACATAGGCCTGCTGCAACACCACCAGCATCAGAAACAACACCATCAGGGTCGCCGACATAGGCCTGCTGCACCAGCCTTAGTAACAACACCAGCAGGGCCGCCGAATATAGCCCTGCTGCAACACCACCAGCCTTAGTAACAACAACAGCAGGGCCGCGAACGTAGCCCTGCTGCAACACCAGCTACAACAACAACGACGTTTGAAAGATGGTGAGTTCGTTCCGTAATACGAGCGAATAATTAATTGTATACGGCATTCTTTATAGAAAAAATTATATTTTAAATAGCGATGCATAAAATATTACATTCATATTCCCCTCAACACTTGCAGCAGACCGCAACACAGTAAAACGACAATTTTTGGTATCCAGCTTATGTGATGTAAGAGGACTATTCACCTTCCTAAGCCTGTCATGGTAAAGCTCGTTTTCAATAGATTTAGAAATTCAAAGCCCTTAGCACGAACTCTATTCCGCTGAGTTCATTAATTGTGCGTAAAACTTGTATTGATTAGCAGATTTCAAGACCGTATCGACAATTTGATACATGTTGAAAGAAGATTTTGTTCAAGCCGAACAAGATCATATAAGCAGGGAGCGGTTGGTTATACCTACTGCAATTTATGCTGCTTCACTCTCACTAGGGTAGGCAAATGGTCGTTGGTGTCAGGGCTTAGCCGATCTCCATAGCGCGCGACTATGAGGCGGAGCTGTTTAGGACTGGCATCTACGCCATTTCGCCTCACAGGAGGGCGGCGGGATGTCGGTGACCATGAACTGCCAACCCACCTAATCCAGGGTGTTATGCGGATCGTGCCTATTGTACGATTTGCAGTCAGGGGATAAATTCGGCTGTATTCGAACGGAGCCTTCCCGATACCGGGCCACCTCGGGAAGTATTGATGGCCTTACCACAGTATGGGGCGCTGCTGTGGCTGACAGTTCTTTACCCGTAATTAATACTGGACCGCTTAGCCCGCCTTGTCGGGCAGGTGGTCGTACGACCAAGATGAACGAACATTACCAAATTGTAATAAGGAGGATGATAAGAGGAGGACTGAGTCGCAAGCCAAGGACGACGAATACGCATTAAGCGTTGCGTCGGACTCGGGGAACGAGAGTAGTGCTGATTCAATGAACTCTGTGTTGGAAAAGCACACAAATGAAAACGGAGTAGAAGAGTGGAGAAGGGTACGGAGCAGAGGAATTAAGAGAGCTCTCTCGCCGTACCACGCAGCACTAAGAATTGTTCAACGCCTGGAAGCAGTGATCGACCCAACAGAAGTGGAGATCGAAGTAGGTCGAAGGCAGTTCAAAAGGTTTGCTGCTAGAAACCCTCGGTTCTGCAACCGGTACGAGGAGAAAGAAGCGTCGAATGGCAGAATGGAGAGGCAACGTTCGGCGGAAGGCGACAAGCAGAGGCAGAAAGGACCCAGTCCCAGAGCCGCGAGGCAGGACAGTCGCATAGACAAGACAAGTAAGCCCAAAGCTGCAAGACAGATGGGCCCCAATAGCGAGGTAGCAACTACCTCGAATGCTGCGAGTCAGAGGGAAGTTTCAACAACGGAAGTAGGAGATAAGCCAAAGGGAGATAACGCCAAGACTCCGGCTTTCTCGGAGGTGCTAAAGGGAGTTAAAGCTAAGACTCCGGCTTTCTCGGAGGTGCCAAAGGGAGTTAACACTAAGACTCCGGCTTTTCCCGAGAAGATGAGTGATGTGGCAAAGCAGTCACTGACTGTGGCGCTGGTTGATCGTAGCAGTCCTTTCGGACAGATGACTGCTGAAAGGTGGAGAACTGTAGAAAGGGAACTTATTAGCTTAATGCTTAAGATGATGCGGGAACAACCAAGTAAGCCCCTTGCAACCTTTGATTCGTGGGGATGGTATAATGCGACAACATCGCGCGCTTGCGGTGGCTGGAGGAAGTGGTTCCAAACCTCCAATGGCAAGGCACCAACGCGCGGTTTGAAGTCGTGGATAAAGCGCAAATCCCCACGGTACCAAAAGATAAGGTATGGATACCATGCGTGATGAAATCGGAGGATACACTGCGACTTCTGCAGAATCAGAATCCAAACATACCGACACAGGATTGGAAGGTACTAACTGTATCTGGGCCTACGGAGGAAGGTCAGTTCTACATCTTATATATTGTACACGCAGCTTGGAAAAATGTCCTTTGGTACAGGCAAAATTTATATGCGACTCAGGAAAGGAAGTCCCGAGGATAAAAATCCTTACACGCTGGAGGTGGACGAAGTCGAAAAAACCTCAAAAGCCTAAGGGAAAAAAGACAGGTGGAGGTAGCCGACGTCACCACGAAGGTGTTAGAAGAGGACCAACAGCCAGATAGTGCTGTGAGTCGCACAGAGGAACACCCGGCACAACAGCTACAAGAGGCTTCGAACACTCTAAACCAAAAGGGCAAGGAGAGGACGACGACGTCACGACGAAGGTGCTGGAGGGGGACAAACAGTCCAATGGTGCTGCGAGTCCTACAGATAAACCTCCAACACAGTAAAGTGGCGTCGAGCGAACTACTCTTAACCCTTGAGAAGGGTTCATTTGACGTGGCGCTGATCCAGGAGTCGTGGCTCTCATCGGGAGGAAAGGTTTCTGCACTTAGCGTGCGCGGATTTGGCGTTTACTATGCGCAAACGGAAGAACGAGTGCAAGCTGTAGTAATGGTAAGGAAACAGCTGCATTCATATATGCTGCCTAATTACACTACTGAGGACCTCGTAGTGGTGGCCGTTGAGCAAAGGAATAAGCAGGCACTTATGCTGGCATCCTGCTACATGGCCCATGCTGCGGAGGTTCCACCAATGGAGTGCAAGAGGCTAGTACAGGACGAAGGGCGCAAAGGGCGGTTGGTCATAGGCGCGGATGCAAATGCGCACCAAAATGCGTGGGGAGGATCAGATAAGAACGAGAGAGGCGAATCTCTATTTTGTTACATCCTGCAAACCAATTTGCAGATAGCCAACAGGGTAAATGTCCCTACATACATTGGTCCAACATCCAGCAATGTTTTGGATAGTACACTGAGCTCCGAACGTGCTATATCAAGGTATGATTGGATGGTTCTTCCACCATGCGTATATCAGCTTCAGCATCACCCTAAAGAGGGTAGAGAAGGGAGGAACCTTTGGAAACTCTAGGTCAACAAACTGGACTAAATTCCAGAAGCAGGTAGAAACGAAACTGGGACAACCCAAAGAGGTTGCCAATGTGGAAGAACTGGAGGAGTCTAATGAATTCCTAACTACGACGCTTATGACTGCATATAACAAAGCTTGCTCTCTAAGAAGATTCAGAGAAAGAGCAAAGTCGCCAAGGTGGAGCAATAAGGTGAGTCTTCTAAGAAGACAGGCAAACAAAATGTTTAAGCTAGCAAAGACCACGCAAAGCGAAGCGTGTCGGGACGAATACAGGGATCTATGGAGGATCTACAAGCGTGAAATTTTCAGGGCGAAGAGAATCTCATGGAAAAGTTTCTGTACGGACATAGAGTGCTCCAGCGAAACAGCTCGGTTGAGAAAAGTCCTAGCAAAGGGAAATACAGTCCAAGGACTAATAAAGAAGAGAACGGGGAATGGTCACGTAATATTGAGGAATCCCTTGAGGTGCTTCTCGATACATATTTCCCATCGGGAGATGGTTTAGAAGAGCCAGCAGACAGCACTAACACTTCGATTTCCCCCCAGCGGGTAAGGGGGTCAGAATATACCCGCGGTAGGTATGCCTGTCGTAAGAGGCGACTAATATACCAGATTCAAGGGGTGTGTTGCGCAACCCTTCAGGTTGCCAGCGCAATATATAGCTTCTCCAAACCCAATTGTCAACCTCACTTATCCGCGGCGAATCCTGTTTCACAAACAGACGAGGCTCTGGCGACCCCAAGCTCCTCATGGAACTTGGGGTGGGGAGGGAGGGGATGGCCTGAAGGTTTAATGTGGCCACATAAATCGCTCCCGAGATGGTCGGGCTAGTACCTTAATGGTGCTGTGGTACCGGAGCGTACCGGATCTGTATCCGGCAAAGGACCATCACATCGATAACACTTCCCAAAGCCTTCGGGAAGCAACCTTATCGCTACAACAACAACAACAACAACTCACACTTCGACCACGGAGCTGGTAGTGCCGGGCTTGGTGACCGATACCAAGATCGAGTGGGCAGTGAAGACGTTTTCTAAGTTTAAATCGCCTGGCCCAGATGGTATATTCCCGACCATGCTACAAGTCTTAAGTAGGGCGGGCGTGGAATGGCTTACAATAATATTCGATGGGTGCATAAGACTGAATCATGTACCGCACTCTTGGAGAACTGCTCGTGTTGCTTTCCTACCAAAGGCGGGAAAGATCTGTCACGTGTATGCCAAAGATGATAGACCCATTAGCTTAACATCATTTCTGCTCAAAACCTTTGAGAGGCTGATAGATGTGTACATTAAGTCCAACGTGGATGAAAAGCCGCTCTCCACAACACAACATGCGTACACCAAAGGCAAGTCGGTAGACACCGCATTGCATAGGGTGGTAATAAGCGTAGAGAAAGTCCTGGAATATAAGGAATATACTCTAGGAGTCTTCTTAGACATTGCCGAAGCTTTCAATAATGTCTCTAACTGGGCGATTATGGACGGTTTTAATTGCATTTAAGTACATCCAGCCTTAACCAGATGGATCCACTGCATGTTAAATTGCAGGAAGATTACATCACAATGGGGATTGTACGAGGCCACGAAATCAGTGGACAGGGGAACGCCGCAGGGAGGGGTACTATCACCTCTGCTGTGGACGCTGGTCATCAACCAACTGCTCAGGCGATTTGATGAGGAAGCCGTAAAACTTACGGCTTACGCGGATGTACGTTGCAATTGTCATAAGTGGAAAGTGCCTTCCAACGATTAGCTCTTTGATGGATCGAGTGCTTCATACCTGGTCATCAAATGTCGGGTTGAAAGTCAACCCGGATAAGACGGATATGGTCTTGTTTACAAAGAGGTACACGGTCCCAAATTGGATCAGGCCTAAGTTAGGTGGGGTGACTTTACAGGAGAAACCTTGCACAAAGTATCTAGGAATCATCCTAGACAGTAAGCTGTCATGGAAGCTCAACGTGGAGGAGAGGGTGAAGAAGGCTTCAACGGTGCTTTATGTATGTAAAAGAATGCTGTGATGTACGTGGGGCCTATCGCCCTCTCTTTCTCATTGGGTTTTTACAGCAATTGTAAGCCCTATCCTATTCTATGGAGTTCTCGTTTGATGGAAAGCCACACAAAAAGCAACCTACCTCAAAAAATTAGAGGGGGTACGCATGCTTAGCTTTACGGAAGCATTGAAAACAATCCCGACAGCTGCACAGAATACCATTCTGCACATTCCACCTGTAGACCTGGTAGCAAAGAACATAGCGTTAACAACTGCAACCAGGCTCGGTGCCTCGGGGCAGCTTGAGCGCCGACCATACGGCCATAGTAGTATAGCGTCATCAATCAAAAGACGAACAGACTACCTGATTCCCTATATGCGCTTCGAGGGCGATCTTAAGGCCACAATAGAGGTGGACGGTTGGCGCCAGGATGCTCAAATGGCGGGCGAGGCGATACATGTGTAGACAGATGGTTCTAAAGTAGCGGAAGGAGTAGGGTCTGCGGTATACTGTGCTGATCCGGAAATAAACAGATCCTTCAGGCTGCCAGATTACTGTAGCATTTTCCAAGCGGAAATAGTACCCGTAACCAAAGCAGTAGATACCCTGGAAGAAAATAGCTCAAGCTGCAGTCGTGTTAACTTTTATATTGACAGTCAAGCAGCAATTAAGGCAATAATATCGCATACCACAGCATCTAAAGGCGTGTTAGAGTCTAAGCAGTCCATGGAGAAAATCGGGACAGGGAGAAGCATACATCTATATTGGGCCCCAGGGCATAGGGGAATAGATGGGAATGAAAAAGCGGATGAATTAGCTAAAAAGGGCGCATCCCTTGAAGCTTGCTCCGTAGACGTCCCAATTAGACTGGGCGAAATTAAGCGAAGGCGAGAGGTGCACATGATCGACCAAGCAGGAAAGGCGTGGGTTCAAAAGCGGGGCTGTAAAGTGTCAAAGAATATGTGCAGGTCTTACAACCTTAGACTTACAAAGTTGCTTCTATCATTAAAAAGAGAGAACTGTACACTCATGACGAGTATTCTCACTGGACACTGCCTTCTGGCGTCACATGCCTTTAAATTAGGCTTGGTCAGTGATAGCAGATGTAGGAAGTGCGGGCTGGAGGAGGAAACGATCGAGCACGTTCTGTGCTCTTGCCCTGCGCTTGCCAGTCTAAGGCTCCATCTATTAGGAGTGATACAGCTTTCAGATCTTGAAGCAGCAAGTGGCTTAAATCCTAAGAGGCTTTTAGTATTTGCCAAGAGGACGGAGCTATTTTATAACATAGGTCCTGGTTTTTGATAGGGTTTTTAGTTTGGCCGTTAAAGCAAACTTCTGGTAACACTACGGAATTATTCAGTCTATGTGAGGTCCTAACGGACCGGCCAGTTCAACCTAACCTAACTTTATGCTACTTCAAGTTAATTTTGTTGCGATAAGTGGTCTTTTATGAATCTCTTCCATTATTACCATTTAAGAAATTTAAGAATATGCAATTGCATTTTAGCTGCACAGACAAGTGCTTCCGGTTTAGCTGGAAAATTCGCCAAAGTTACCTCAGGTATTGTCAAACGCGTAGCTCTGAGTAGTGGGACAAAGAACTTTGTTTTGCTTCTGAGTCTAAGCCATTGAACCTCTTAGGATGTACGCTATTTTCTCCCAGCATAGGGATAAATGTAATAACAAAGCTGGTGACTGAGTAAGCAATAAATAGTCAGTAGTAATATTGTATACGAGAAGACCAATAATAATACTTTATTTTTTTTTCCTACCTTATGTCTCATAAAAGTATAAACAAAGGTTGCAAGTAGAACCGATTTGTTACTGCAACGGCATGAAATTAAAATAATTCAAGTAAATTAACCTGAAATAAAATAAAATTAAATTAAATAAAACTACGATACACTCAATGAAACTAAATAAAATAAAGGCACTTGCAATAAAATTAGCTAAACCTTCAGAAAACCATAGGTTACAATAAAGTCAAGTAAAATAAAATAAGCTAAGCTAGTATCCAATAATTTGGGAAAAATTTAAACAACGTGACATCAGGACGGACAAGGCGACAGCTGTTTCGATTAAACCTTGTAAATCTCTTCAAAGCCTTTTCTCCCGGGAGTGGGAGTCGAACCCGCACTCCTACGATAGTTGAAATGGTTACAAACGCATTCAGCTACGTCATGCCTTAGTTGTTGTAAAGTTTTTCCCAATTGCCTTTTTTCGCATATATTATCTTCCACACATCACATAATTCGTATGTAGTTATGTGTTGAAGTTTTTCATGATTGTAAGGCGGTTTCATAGAAACTTGGTATTTTGCTGTTTTTGTTCTATTTATAGAACTACAACGAATTAACCAAATGTTGTATCTTTATGTGAATTAATCGGGGAATGCCCGTATTGCTTTAAATGTATGAACATTTATTTCAAGCAATTTTTAATTTTATAATTTATTTAATAATTTGGGAAAAAATTAAACAACGTGACATCAGGACGAGCAAGGCGACAGCTGTTTCGATTATACCTTGCAAATCTCTTTAAAGCCTTTTCTCCCGGGAGTGGAAGTCGAACCCGTACTCCTACGATAGTTTAAATGGTCACAAACGCATTCAGCTACGTCATGCCTTAGTTGTTGTAAAGTTTTTCCCTATTGCCTTCTTTCGCATATATGATCTTCCACAATTCACATAATTCGTATGTAGGTATGTGTTGAAGTTATGCATGTTTGTAAGGCGGTTTCATAGAAACTTGGTATTTTGCTGTTTTTGTTCTATTTATAGAACTACAACGAATTAACCAAATGTGGCCTCTTTATATGATATAATCGGGGATTGCCCGTTTTGCTTTAAATGTATGAATATTTATTTCAAACAATTTTTAATTTTATAATTTATTTAATAATTTGGAAAAATTTGAACAACGTGACATCAGGACGGACAAGGCGACAGCTGTTTCGAGTATACCTTGTAAATCTCTTCAAAACCTTTTCTCCCGGGAGTGGGAGTCGAACCCGCACTCATACGATAGTTGAAATGGTTAGAAACGCATTCATCTATGTCATGCCTTAGTTGTTGTAAAATTTTTCCCAATTGCCTTCTTTCGCATATATTATCTTCCACAATTCACATAATTCGTATGTAGGTATGTGTTGAAGTTATGCATGTTTGTAAGGCGGTTTCATAGCAACTTGGTATTTTGCTGTTTTTGTTCTATTTATAGAACTACAAGGAATTAACCAAATGCTGTCTCTTTAGGCCACAGGCCTAAATATCTCCCCCCCCCCTCGTAACATAACTTTCTTTGTTTATTTTCTTCGTTACTACCACCCGCATATTCTTGTGATCACTATACACACAGGCATGTGTGAGTGGTGGTACGTATGTATCTTAGATGTTTACCGCTGTGAGCCCGTGGTACAGCAACTTTGTTGCCGGGAAACCCAACGAAGTGGCTGTATCGTGGGTTCATCGGCTCATGTGGAAAAGAGTCTCGTCCTCTTTTGATCCAGCCGCCAGCAAAGGAACACGTAATCGCCCGTTCACGTAAGTGGTCAAATTCATAAAATAATTTCCGAAAATATCTTTAACATTTTCATTTTCACAACATCTGTTAATAAATTTCCTTAACACTTGTTGTATTTATACATATTGAATAAAAAACACTGTGAATTCCCTTGTATTAATACGAAACCTTTTTTGGTGTTTTTATTTTCTTCCTTTCTTTTCGCCTTAAACTATTTTTTAACAAATACGTGGGTGCGCGCCGTTGCCACCACGCAATTGTTCATGGTCTTTACCACGCCGGTAAGAAGAGCCAATCAATAATAATTACAGTCCACTCAACTCTCTAGGCATTAAAGCAAATATCAGCATACCAAACTCGTGAGAATACACAGGAAAAACCAAAAATTTCAACAGCAAATAACACAACTTTCTTGGTGATACCAGCGATTTTATATCCAATATACAACAACTGATAAATTTTGGTGGTACCTTTTGGAAACATCCAACAACAAAATTAAATTCACATTCGAGTACTCCGGATCAACGAATTAATAAAGGTACGTGGTTGAAAATATTCCGTGCTAGGTAGGGTTTTCCTTTTCACTTTTAATAAAACTTCTAAATAAAATTACAAAGTGACTCTTTATATGTAATAGTGCAAGTGATTTTGTTTTTTTTCTTCGTGAAGTGAGAAGTTTTTACTTTGTGCAAAAATAGAAAAAGGCGCTTAACGCAGTTATTTAAAGTTTGTGCAACACGCCTTGTGACTATCCGGAACAATCCCCCACCAGCGGTAAGATTTTCCGGACACAGCTCAAGGTAGCACAACACTGCTCTAAAGGGTTAACATAACTTCAAACACCGATTTGCGTCACTTTTCTATTTTCACCTTTGCAGGATTTATCTGAAAAAATTCATTTAATCCACTGCACAAAATTCGATTTGGTAAGGTTACTTTTTCAGAAACCTGTAAATTTATTTTAGGCGCACATTTAATTAAATAAAATTTTCTTCCACATAAAAATCGCTTGCACTTATTTACACGGGCAATACGTTTGCAATTTAGTTTGGTGCTATAGTACAAAGTGCACTTAGTTACATACACATATATTGTTGTTGTTGTTTGGGTGGCCAAAAGGCTTATTTCTTGTTCAATTTTTTAAAAATTGAATTATTTTTATTTTTCACTTGCGTCAATACACAAATCAGTTTTTGACTGATCTAATTTTTTGTGATACAAAAGATCACAGCCCTTGGTTAAATTACCAAAAAGTCCATAACGAACGTTCATACATTTCTTTATCTTTTCACTAACACCACTTTCTTCACTAGCCATTACTTATTGGCTTAGACAATTCAGTAGCAAATCTGCATTAGCACATTCCTTAACATTTACGTGGGTGTGCGCCGTTGCCACCACGAAATTGTACTTATCCCACTTGGCACATAAGCCTCTGTACAGTCCTTTTCACGTTAGCCATAACTTATCGGCTTACACAATCAATTGGTAAATTTGTGCATACATACGCATACACTAAATCCTTTCACTTGTCACATTATCACTTCCAAGTTCTGTCCTTTGGCGACATTTTCACTCACTACTCTCTGCAAAGGCAATTTCTGTATAAACTTTTGGGTTTTTATTTTTATCCACAATGGAGACCTACACACGCCAAGCAGATGCAGTGACGGAGTATGAAAATGACTTCAACGACATGTCACCTTCACAACACAGTAAACACTCCCTAATATACCAAAGGGATGAGTTAAAAACTCTGTGGGAAGCTACGAAGGTGACATACGAAAAGCTCTTAGGTTCATCAGAGCTTGATTCAAAGGACTTATCGGCTATCAAGAAGAAGCATAAAATGTGCTATTTCAGCTTCCTAAAGTGTCAGGCGGCAATAGCTGAGCTTTTGGAAAATTTTGAAAAGAAAGATAAGAAAGTAGATGTCTCAGATAATATGGAATATCATGTGCGCCTGCCAGCATGTGATACGGATATTTTCAAAGGTGACTATATTTCATGGCCGTCTTTTAGGGACATGTTCACTGCCATATATATTAATAATTGTAAACTCCATGCAGTGCCAAAACTATACTATTTAAGGCAAAAAACTCAAGGGGAACCCAAAGAGATAGTGGAACGGTGTTCCTTAACAACAGACGGTTTCGATACAGCGTGGAAAAATTTATGTGACCGATACGAAAACAAAAGTATCTTGGTCAATGCCCAATTAAAAATTCTTTTTAGTTTAAAAGCAGTTGAGAGCGAATGCGGTAGCTCCATTAAAAAACTGCAACGTGAAATAAACAATTGTATCTCAGCGCTTCAATGTCACAAGATTGACATATCAAACTGGGATGCAATTCTAACGTATTTGTGCTCCACAAAACTGCCAGAAACCACATTGGCTCTATGGGAACAAACCATAGCAAATAAAACAGAAATTTCAAAATGGGCAGATATGGATAAATTCTTATCCAGCAGATTCCAAACGTTGGAAACTGTCGTAGATATAAGAGGGGATACGGTTTCAAAACCCTCTAAGCCACATGCTTCTCGTTCCTCGGCAGATACATCGTCGAAACGATTAGGGTCCTACCAGGCAAGTGCAACAGTAGCCAAACCTACGTGTAAGATGTGCAAAAGTCCTGCACATCGAATTTCAAAGTGTGAAAAGTTCTTACGTTTAACACCCAATAAACGGTTTGAACAAATTAAGAGCAGGCGTGGGTGTATAAACTGCCTTTCTGCTGGCCATTCGGTGACAAAGTGCACTAGTCAAATGAACTGTGCCACATGTCATCATACGCTGCTTCATATTTCGAATCAGCCAAAACCAACAAATACTCCTGACACTATCGGAGCATCTACCTCACGGGAAGCTCAAATACGACGCAATGCTGAAAGAGAAAACGCTCCGATTAATAATGTGAACTCATGTTTCGCAAACACAAATAAAGGGGTATTACTAGGGACAGCTCAGGTCAATATTCGTTTTAATGGTGTTGACTATTCGACGAGAGCCCTAATAGACTCGGGATCTGAATGTTCATTCATTACCGAGAAACTAAAGCGCAGAATTAATCTGCCATCCAAACGCCTGCATGCCTAAGTTTCGGGCATCAGTAATACAATGTCTGCACAAGTAAAAGAAGCGTGCAACATACAATTGCGGTCACCGACAGACCCATTAATCGAGATCAATACGATCATGCTGGTTTTACCACAATTAACAGGAAATCTTCCAACTTGCCAAATAAACGCAATGACTAGGCGAGCATTCCCTGACTTAGTACTGGCTGACAAAAGATTCTTTGTCAATGAGCCAGTCGACTTAATTCTGGGCGGAGACATATACCCCCAAATTATGCTAGGCGGTATCAGGAAGGACGTGCTAAACACATTAATAGCACAGGAAACGGTGTTCGGCTGGATTTTGACAGGCCGGACAGATGCGGTTGATACAAATAAGACCCTAGTTTCATATTTCAATGAGGTCACTTTAGATAAACAATTGGCGGCTTTTTGGGAGATAGAGGAAATTCCAAAGAAAAGGAGCATCAATAACGATGACACTTACTGCGAGGAGCTATACAAATCCACAACAGTTCGGAACAACGATGGCAAATACGTAGTCTCCTTACCCTTTAGGAAAGAGTTTAGCTTAGGCCCCTCATTAAGAAGTGCGTGCTCTCAATTCTATCGCAACGAGACACGACTTGCGAAAAACCCAGTCCTTCAAACGGAAAACAATAGAGTTGTATCCGAATATGAAACTTTAGGGCACATGAAACAAATTGGCAATATTTCGCCAGACTCAAATGACTGTTACTTCCTACCTCACCATGCTGTTATAAAGGAGGGAAGTACAACGACAAAAGTCAGAGTCGTATTTAATGCATCTTGTCCTACCACTAATGGCAAAAGTCTAAATGATGCCTTATATCCAGGTCCGATTCTTCAATCCGACCTGACAATTCTTATACTACGTTGGCGGCTGTTCAAATACGTATTTAACAGCGACATAAAGAAAATGTATCGCCAAATATGGGTCAATGAAGACCAAACAAAATATCAGCGAATCATATTTCGCAAATGCCCCAAAAACCCAATTAACATTAATGAATTGAAAACGGTAACCTTTGGGGTTAATTGTGCTCCGTATCTTGCGATTCGAACGCTGCACCAACTAGCTGATGACGTGGAGACATCGCATCCAATTGCAGCAGATATACTGCGAAATTGCATGTACGTTGATGACGTACTCGCCGGTGGACACAGCATCGAAATTGCAATCAAGACAAGGGACGAAATATCATTGGCATTGCAATCGGCAGGTTTCCCATTGCGAAAATGGACGTCCAACTGCAAGAAAATCCTACAGGGTATACCGAAGCAACACCTATTAAGCGAGGATTTTCTTGAGTTTGAAGACACCAGCATGGTAAAAGCACTCGGTATCAGGTGGAACGCCCATTTCGACTACTTTTACTTCACAGCGAAAACCCTTTGACAATAACCACGCCGTAACAAAAAGGTCAATACTTTCTGCGATCGCAAAACTTTTCGACCCTCTTGGCTGGCTGGCACCAGTCGTAATTGTAGCCAAAATAATAATGCAAAATATTTGGTTGGAAGGGATAGGCTGGGATGAAGATGTGTCTGAAACTACTCTACATCGGTGGCAATCATTCATGACGGACTACGAAAAGATCAACGATATACGCATACCGCGATGGGTTCACTACACATTGAAGGACAATGTCGAAATACATGGATTCAGCGATGCCTCGGAAAAAGCATATGCCGCCACTGTTTTCCTGAGGGTACAAACAAAAGATCAAGTCTTCACCAATCTGTTGATGGCCAAAACGAGAGTAGCCCCGGTCAAAACCATATCATTGCCACGACTGGAACTCTGCGGCGCAGTCCTACTTGCAGAAATTATAGAGTCGGCCATAGAAAATATGCAACTTTCAAACATTAAAGTAACCCTTTGGACAGATTCGACTATAGTACTGGCATGGATCCGAAAACCACCATGTTCGTGGTCAACGTTTGTGGCACATCGAATAACGAAAATCATCGACAAAGTTGGAGACAAAGTATGGCGGCATGTAGACTCTGCGTCAAACCCTGCAGATTTGGCGAGCAGAGGCCTCCTCGCTTCGGATCTAATCGACAATTCTTTGTGGTGGCAGGGACCTTCTTGGTTACAAGAAGACAACGAAAATTGGCCAACACAAGAAGAAGATTACAATACGAATATGGAGGAAGAGGGTGAAAGTTCATACAACTTCGGTCAAAAATAACTTTGATATTCTGGATAGGTTTTCCGATCTACCGAGGGCTTTGCGGGTTATATCCTATATTCTTCGGTTTTTCCAGAATACGCACCCAACAACTAAAGCCTCTTTTAAAAGGGATTCTCATTCAATAGCTCCTGACGAAATAGAAAAAACAACACGAAGATTGATAACAATATGCCAGAGCAACATTATCAAGAAGAGTACGCAAATTTGAAGTCAGGAAAACTAATAAATGGGAAGAGTGAGATTTTACCCCTGAACCCATATATAGATGAAGAAGGCATCATTCGAACTGGGGCATCGAAAGACACGTCCCATAATGAAAGTCATCCCATTATTCTTCCTTATACTTGCAGGTTATCCAGACTTATAGTCCAATCCTCTCACGAGACCACCCTGCATGGAGGGAACCAGCTGATGCTACGTCATATCCGCACTCAGTACTGGATCCCACGTGTTAAAATAATGATACGGTCTGTTATCCACAACTGTAAGGTCTGTACTATTTACAGGAAGCGGACACAAACGCAACTTATGGGGATCCTTCCGAAGGAGCGCACCACCTTTTCTAGGGCCTCTACCAACACTGGGGTAGATTTCGCGGGACTATTCGATATAAAATCCTACCGAGGGAGGGGATGTCGAATTTCAAAAGGATATGTTTGCCTGTTCGTCTGCTTTTCGACGAAAGCCATCCATCTGGAAGCGACAAACGACCTTAGTACCGGGTCCTTCCTAGCTGCCTTCGCCAGATTTGTATCCAGACGAGGCTGTCCGAAAAACGTTTACTCCGACAATGGTACTAACCTTGTCGGCGATCGTTACGGCGATCGTTACGATCTGAGTTTAAGGCATTTCTGCCTGAAGCAAGGGACGGAACATTGAATAAATATAGCCATCACACTTTAGAATGGCATTTTATACCGCCAAGCGCTCCTCACATGGGAGGTTTATGGGAAGCGGTGGTAACAAGTTTTAAGACACACTTTAAAAAGATCGCGTCCGACCATAAATATACTTTAGAAGAGTTTACAACCCTCTTATGTCGAATTGAGGCCTGCCTCTACTCGAGACCTCTAATTCCCTAATCTAACGACCCTTCCGACCTGGAGCCGCTTACTCCAGGCCATTTTCTCGTAGGCGGGCATCTTTTAGCTCCACCTGAACTCGATTGTAGTGAAAACCCTGCCTCAATTGTAAACCGATGGCAAAAGATGAAAGCCCTTCATCAAACCTTTTGCAAAAGATGGAAATCGGAATATCTCACCGAGATCCAGAAACGGTATAAATGGAAACATCCACAATCCAACTTAAAACCCGGGGACCTAGTCGTCATCAAGGAGGATAACCTACAACCGAACGAGTGGAAAATGGGGAGAGTCGTCAACACACATCCAGGTTCCGATAACCGTGTACGTGTTGTTGAAGTCAATACAATCAAAGGACAAATTACGAGACCAATAGCGAAATTGGTACTACTTCCGCCCAACGACAACGAAAATGAACTTTAATAGTCCATATTCCTTTATCCCAAAAAACCCAGCTCTCGTTCACCCCGAACGAGGCCAACACACAAATAACCCAGCTCTCGTTCCCCCGAACGAGGCCAACACACCCTAACGCAGATTCACTATCTGCCGCAGAATACAATTGAATCATTTCTTTTCTCATCATCATAAAAATTCAACTGCCTATTGCCAAATTCCTCAAACGGGTTTTTGGGTTTGCGATATCTGTCACATTGCACCCGCAACCGCTTGGGCTTAAATGTAAAATAATTTTTTTTCAACTGTGATCACTTAAATGAGCATCCAAATGTATTATTTACATTTCTTTACAACAGTTAAATAAAATGAACTACCTATGTATACTGAGCCTCGTCCGTCCGGATGTCACGTTGTTTAAAAGCTTTCCCAGATTATTGAACGAATTATTGAATTGCTTCACATGAATGTTTTCATACATTTAAAGCGATACGGGCAATCCCCGCTTAACTCATACAAATAGACAACATTGGGTAATTCGTTGTAGTTCCATAAATGGAACACAAACAGCAACATTACCAAATTTCTCTGAAAACCGCCTTACCTACAAGCATAACTTTAACACATAATTACATACGAGATATGTAGTGTGTAAAAGAACAAAATATGCAAAGAAGGCAATTGGGAGAACTTTTCAACAGCTACGGCAAGACGCGGCTGAATACGCTGGTAACACTTCAACCATCGCAGGAGTGCGGGTCCAAGTCTCACTCCTGGGATCAAGGGCTTCGAAGAGTCCTGACCAAAGCTCTCAGCTGAGTATGTAATGTTCGGTTACACCTGAACTTAGCCTTCCTTACTTGTTAACATTAAAACCCCTCACCCAAAAATCCTTCTTTTCGCTCTCTGAAATTTTCACAAATCTTGAGAAACGCCATTTCTGCGATCAATAATCATATTTACCCTAGTAATGTCACGACAGACCTGCAACCAGCGCCTACTATTTAGCGCAGGTTCTTTCTTGAAAGTATCGTCCGATGAACCGCGGCGCACCCAATGGATACGAAATTGCGGAAATAAAACCTCGAAAAATCTTACAAACATCCAGCAACCGGCTGTTTCAAAAACACAAAATTTTAAGCAAAAATTTTCGGCAGAATAGATAAATAAATTCAGTGTGAAAATGCTGCAATGCGAGGAACTGAAGGATGATGAAGTTCCCTCAAATACGCTGGAACAGTTTACGGAATTGGATGAAGTACTTGAAACGATCAATACAATGAAGTACTGCGATGTATCAGGCTCTGAACGGAATTACGAAAGATATACGGAAGTTTTGTCCAGATACCAAGAGCAGCCTCATTTACTTGATCCATATTTGGGATTTGTTGTTGGGGCGATTGTTGGCAAAAGTGCACGATAAAGCATTACCAGAAAATGCAATTCATACTGCATTTAAATATGTGTATATGCTTAGCAAAGTGCGTACATATAAAGTGGTGGTAAAATTCTTGCCACACGAATTGACTGACTTGGAATTCGCATTGGATTTGCTCGAACGCCAAAATCCGACAACATAATAACTGAGAAACGCGTTATATGTTATTACTGTGCATGTCAATACTGGTTTTGAATCCATCCCATATGTCACGTCTAGACGCCTATACCACAACTGCTAGTGATGCAGGCCACCCTGCAATTACTGATGGGAACGGCATAAATGATGTTAAAATATTAATGAATCACGCACAAACGAAATCTAAAATGGAACGCCTTTTTGATATTTGTCAACTTTATTCGGCCAACAAATGATACATGCAGTAATATGCAGCATATTTAGCTGCGAAATACTTGGTACGCGCCGATATTAAAGAGATTTACTTGGAACGTTATTTGGACGAGATAACGTCGGCGCTGAGTGAATTGGATCACAAGGCAGAACACATTTTCACAACATCTGTTAATAAATTTCCTTAACACTTGTTGTATTTATACATATTGAATAAAAAACACTGTGAATTCCCTTGTATTAATACGAAACCTTTTTTGGTGTTTTTATTTTCTTCCTTTCTTTTCGCCTTAAACTATTTTTTAACAAATACGTGGGTGCGCGCCGTTGCCACCACGCAATTGTTCACTGTCTCTTTATATGATATTATCGGGGATTGCCCGTATTGCTTTAAATGTATGAATATTTATTTCAAGCAATTTTTAATTTTATAATTTATTTAATAATTTGGAAAAATTTAAACAACGTGACATCAGGACGGACAAGGCGACAGCTGTTTCGATTATACCTGGTAAATCTCTTCAAAGCCTTTTCTCCCGAGAGTGGGAGTAGAACCCGCATTCCTACGATATTTGAAATGGTTACAAACGCATTCAGATACGTCATGCCTTAGTTGTGGTAAAGTTTTTCCCAATTGCCTTCTTTCGCAATTATTATCATCCACACATTACATAATTCGTGTGTAGTTATGTGATGAAGTTTTTAATGTTTGTAAGGCAGTTTCATAGAAACTTGGTATTTTGCTGTTTTTTTCTATTTATAGAACTACAACGAATTAACCAAATGTTGTCTCTTTATATGAATTAATCGGGGATTGCCCGAATTGCTTTAAATGTATGAACATTTATTTCAAGCAATTTTTAATTTTATAATTTATTTAATAATTTGGGAAAAAATTAAACAACGTGACATCAGGACGAACAAGGCGACAGCTGTTTCGATTATACCTTGTAAATCTCTTCGAAGCTTTTTCTCCCGGGAGTGGGAGTCGAACCCGCACTCCTACGATAGTTGAAATAGTAAGAAACGCATTCAACTACGTCATGCCTTAGTTGTTGTAAAGTTTTTCCCAATTGCCTTCTTTCGCATATATTATCTTCCACACATCACATAATTCGTATGTAGTTATTGGTTGAAGTTATGTATGTTTGTAAGGCGGTTTCATAGAAACTTGGTATTTTGCTGTTTTTGTTCTATTTATATAACTACAACGAATTAACCAAATGTTGTCTCTTTATATGAAATAATCTGGGATTACCCGTATTGCTTTTAATGTATGAACATTTTTATTCCAAGCAATTTTTAATTTTATAATTTATTTAATAATTTGGGAAAAATTTAAACAACGTGACATCAGGACGGACAAGGCGACAGCTGTTTCGATTATACCTTGTAAATCTCTTCAAAGCCTTTTCTCCCGGGAGTGGGAGTCGAACCCGCACTCCTACGATAGTTGAAATGGTTACAAAGCTACGTCATGCCTTAGTTTTTCCCAATTGCCTTCTTTCGAATATATTATCTTCCACACATCACATAATTCGTATGTAGTTATGTGTTGAAGTTATGCATGTTTGTAAGGCGGTTTCATAGAAACTTGGTATTTTGCTGTTTTTGTTCTATTTATAGAACTAAAACGAATTAACCAAATGTTGTCTCTTGATATGAATTAATCGGGGTTTGCCCGTATTGGTTTAAATGCATGAACATTTATTTCAAGCAATTTTTAATTTTATAATATTTAATAATTTGGGAAAAATTTAAACAGCGTGACATCAGGACGGACAAGGCGACAGCTGTTTCGATTATACCTTGTAAATCTCTTCAAAGCCTTTTCTCCCGGGAGTGGGAGTCGAACCCGCACTCTTACGATAGTTGAAATGGTTACAAACGCTTTCAGCTACGATATGCCTTAGTTGTTGTAAAGTTTTTCCCAATAGCCTTTTTCGCATATATTATCTTCCACACATCACATAATTCGTATGCAGTTATGTGCTGAAGTTATGCATGTTTGTAAGGCGGTTTCATAGAAACTTGGTATTTTGCTGTTTTTGTTCTATCTATAGAACTACAACGAATTAACCAAATGTTGTCTCTTTATATGAGTTAATCGGGAATTGCCTGTATTGCTTTAAATGTATGAACATTTATTTCAAGCAATTTTTAATTTTATAATTTATTTAATAATTTGGAAAAAATTTAAACAACGTGACATCAGGGCGGACAAGGCGACAGCTGTTTCGATTATAACTTGTAAATCTCTTCAAAGCTTTTTCTCCCGAAAGTGGGTGTCGGACCCGCACTCCTACGATAGTTGAAATGGTTACAAACGCATTCAGCTACGTCATGCCTTAGTTGTTGCAAAGTTTTTCCCAATTGCCTTCTTTCGCATATATTATCTTCCACATATCACATAATTCTTATGTAGTTATGTGTTGAAGTTATGCATGTTTGTAAGACGGTTTCAAATAAACTTGGTATTTTGCTGTTTTTGTTCTATTTATAGAACTACAACGAATTAACCAAATGTTGTCTCTTCATATGAATTAATCGGGGATTGCCCGTATTGCTTTAAATGTATGAACATTTATCTCAAGCAATTTTTAATTTTATAAGGCTTTGAAGAGATTTACAAGGTATAATCGAAACAGCTGTCGCATTGTCCGTCCTGATGTCAAGTGGTTTAAATTTTTCCCAAATTATTAAATAAATTATAAAATTAAAAATTGCTTGAAATAAATGTTCATGCATTTAAACCAATACGGGCAAACCCCGATTAATTCATATCAAGAGACAACATTTGGTTAATTCGTTTTAGTTCTATAAATAGAACAAAAACAGCAAAATACCAAGTTTCTATGAAACCGCCTTACAAACATGCATAACTTCAACACATAACTACATACGAATTATGTGATGTGTGGAAGATAATATATGCGAAAGAAGGCTATTGGGAAAAACTTTACAACAACTAAGGCATGACGTAGCTGAATGCGTTTGTAACCATTTCAACTATAGTAGGAGTGTGGGTACGACACCCACTTCCGGGAGAAAAAGCTTTGAAGAGATTTACAAGTTATAATCGAAACAGCTGTCGCCTTGTCCGTCCTGATGTCACGTTGTTTAAATTTTTCCCAAATTATTAAATAAATTATAAAATTAAAAATTGCTTGAAATAAATGTTCATACATTTAAAGCAATACGGGCAATTCCCGATTAACTCATATAAAGAGACAACATTTGGTTAATTCGTTGTAGTTCTATAAATAGAACAAAAACAGCAAAATAACAAGTTTATATGAAACCGCCTTACAAACATGCATAACTTCAAGACATACGAATTATGTGATGTATGGAAGATAATATATGCGAAAGAAGGCAATTGGGAAAAACTTTGCAACAACTAAGGCATGACGTAGCTGAATGCATTTGTAACCATTTCAACTATCGTAGGAGTGCGGGTACGACACCCACTCCCGGGAGAAAAAGCTTTAAAGAGATTTACAAGTTATAATCGAAACAGCTGTCGCCTTGTCCGTCCTGATGTCACGTTGTTTAAAATTTTCCCAAATTATTAAATAAATTATAAAATTAAAAATTGCTTGAAATAAATGTTCATACATTTAAAGCAATACGGGCAATTCCCGATTAACTCATATAAAGAGACAACATTTGGTTAATTCGTTGTAGTTCTATAAATAGAACAAAAACAGCAAAATACCAAGTTTCTATGAAACCGCCTTACAAACATGCATAACTTCAACACATAACTACATACGAATTATGTGATGTGTGGAAGAAAATATATGCGAAAGAAGGCTATTGGGAAAAACTTTACAACAACTAAGGCATGACGTAGCTGAAAGCGTTTGTAACCATTTCAACTATCGTAAGAGTGCGGGTTCGACTCCCACTCCCGTGAGAAAGGCTTTGAAGAGATTTACAAGGTATAATCGAAACAGCTGTCGCATTGTTCGTCCTGATGTCAAGTGGTTTAAATTTTTCCCAAATTATTAAATAAATTATAAAATTAAAATTTGCTTGAAATAAATGTTCATACATTTAAAGCAATACGGGCAATCCCCGATTAATTCATATAAAGAGACAAAATTTGGTTAATTCGTTGAAGTTCTATAAATAGAACAAAAACAGCAAAATACCAAGTTTATATGAAACCGCCTTAAAAACATGCATAACTTCAACACATAACTATATACGAATTATGTGATGTGTGGAAGATAATGTATGCGTAAGAAGGCAATTGGGAAAAACTTTACAGCAACTAAGGCATGACGTAGCTGAATGCGTTTGTAACCATTTCAACTATCGTAGGAGTGCGGGTTCGACTCCGACTCCCGGGAGAAAAGGCTTTGAAGATATTTACAAGGTATAATCGAAACAGCTGTCGCCTTGTCCGTCCTAATGTAATGTTGTTTAAATTTTTCCCAAATTATTAAATAAATTATAAAATTAAAAAATTGCTTCAAATAAATGTTTTCATACATTTAAGGGCAATCCCCTATTAAATCATACAAACAGACAAAATTGGTTAATTCGTTGTAGTTCTAGAAATATAAAAAAACAGGAAAATACCAAGTTTCTATAAAACCGCCTTACAAACATGCATAACTTCAACTCATTAATTCATATAAAGAGACAACATTTGGTTAATTCGTTGTAGTTCTATAAATAGAACAAAAACAGCAAAATACCAAGTTTATATGAAACCGCCTTACGAACATGCGAAGATAATATATTCGAAAGAAGGCAATTGGGAAAAACTTTACAACAACTAAGGCATGACGTAGCTGAATGCGTTTGTAACCATTTCGACTATCGTAGGAGTGCGGGTTCGACTCCCATTCCCGGGAAAAAAAGCTTTGAAGAGATTTACAAGGTATAATCGAAACAGCTGTCGCCTTGTCCGTCCTGATGTCAGGTTGTTTAAATTTTTGCCAAATTATTAAATAAATTATAAAATTAAAAATTGCTTGAAATAAATGTTCATACATTTAAAGCAATACGGGGAATCCCCGATTAATTCATATAAAGAGACAACATTTGGTTAATTCGTTGAAGTTCTATAAATAGAAAAAAAACAGCAAAATACCAAGTTTATATGAAACCGCCTTAAAAACATGCATAACTTCAACACATAACTATATACGAATTATGTGATGTGTGGAAGATAATGTATGCGTAAGAAGGCAATTGGGAAAAACTTTACAGCAACTAAGGCATGACGTAGCTGAATGCGTTTGTAACCATTTCAACTATCGTAGGAGTGCGGGTTCGACTCCCACTCCCGGGAGAAAAGGCTTTGAAGATATTTACAAGGTATAATCGAAACAGCTGTCGCCTTGTCCGTCCTAATGTAATGTTGTTTAAATTTTTCCCAAATTATTAAATAAATTATAAAATTAAAAAATTGCTTCAAATAAATGTTTTCATACATTTAAGGGCAATCCCCTATTAAATCATACAAACAGACAAAATTGGTTAATTCGTTGTAGTTCTAGAAATATAACAAAAACAGGAAAATACCAAGTTTCTATAAAACCGCCTTACAAACATGCATAATTTCAACACATTAATTCATATAAAGAGACAACATTTGGTTAATTCGTTGTATTTCTATAAATAGAACAAAAACAGCAAAATACCAAGTTTCTATGAAACCGCCTTACAAACATGCATAACTTCAACACATAGCTACATGCGAATTATGTGATGTGTGAAAGATAATATATGCGAAAGAAGGCAATTGGGAAAAACTTTACAACAACTAAAGCATGACGTAGCTGAAAGCGTTTGTAACCAATTCAACTATCGTAGGAGTGCGGGTTCGACCTACACTCCCGGGAGAAAAGGCTTTGAAGAGATTTACAAGGTATAATGGAAACAGCTGTCGCCTTGTCCGTCCTGATGTCATGTTGTTTAAATCTTTCCCAAATTATTAAATAAATTATAAAATTAAAAATTGCTTGAAATAAATGTTCATACATTTAAAGCAATACGGGCAATCCCCGATTAATTCATATAAAGAGACAACATTTGGTTAATTCGTTGTAGTTCTATAAATAGAACTAAAACAGGAAAATACTAAGTTTCTATAAAACCGCTTTACAAACATGCATAACTTCAACACTTAACTACATACGAATTATGTGATGTGTGGAAGATAATATATGCGAAAAAGGCAATTGGGGAAAACTTTACCACAACTAAGGCATGACGTAGCTGAATGCGTTTGTAACAATTTCAGCTATCGTAGGAGTGCGGGTTCGACTCCCACTCCCGGGAGAAAAGGCTTTGAAGAGATTTACAAGGTATAATCGAAACACCTGTCGCCTTGTCCGTCCTGATGTCACGTTGTTTAAATGTTTCCCAGATTATTAAATAAATTATAAAATTAAAAATTGCTTGAAATAAATGTTCATACATTTAAAGCAATACGGGCAATCCCCGATTAATTGATGTAGAGACAACATTTGGTTAATTCGTTGTAGTTCTATAAATAAAACAAAAACAGCAAAATATCAAGTTTCTATGAAACCGCCTTACAAACATGCATAACTTCTACACATAACTACATACGAATTATATGATGTGTGGAAGATAATATATGCGAAAGAAGACAATTGGGAAAAACTTTACAACAACTAAGGCATGACGTAGATGAATGCGTTTGTAACCATTTCAACTATCGTAGGAGTGCGGGTTCGACTCCCACTCCCTCGAAACAGCTGTCGCCTTGTCCGTCCTGATGTCACGTTGTTTAAATTTTTCCCAAATTATCAAATAAATTATAAAATTAAAAATTGCTTGAAATAAATGTTCATACATTTAAAGCAATACGGGCAATCCCCCATTAATTCATACTAAGGTAGTATCTATAGGATAAAATTAGAAAATAATAAATATACCTTACTATATACTACATACTTAGTAATACATAAAATTGGATAATTTCCTTAGGGTCCCCTTCTTATATTTTTGAATAAGCCTTAGTATAGGCGCAGTTGTATTGCATTTTTTGCCATGCCCACACACAATTGTGGTAATGAATTAGGATTATATCAGGACGTTTGTCTTGCTAAATTAATATCAAAACAGACAAATCAATTTTCCCAGATTCCACCTTTTTTGTTTTTTCTTTCTTTTCTTTTGATTAAGCCTTTTGTTCACTAATAAGACGTGAAGAAAATTTATATCAAATCAACTATCAAGGATGAGCAGTTTTTTTTATGTTGATTTCATAAGATTGACCATTCGTTAGTATTCACCTTCAGAAGCTTACCTAATACTGGTTAAGTATAGATTTGGACTAAGTTTTTTTTTCAAATATAATTAATTTTAAATAAATTTGTAAATCAAAAGGGAATTCTGACATCTCCCTTCATTTAGAAGGCACAGGGTTTACAGGTAAGGTGCCACCGAAAATTTAGGTGCGTCGTGGCCATGGATTTGAGGGTGGGAAAAGCACCGGGGGTCGCAACAACACCCGCGGCGCCCCTTTGTATATTCGGCCTTTTTAATTTTTGTTTTAATTTTCAGCTTTTTTTTTTTATTTTTTGATTTTCAGCATTAGCAACCGGTCATGTCCGGTTCAGTAATTTATTTTGCGTTAGTTTTTTTTTTTTTTTGAATTTCTTTTTTTTTGAATTTTAAATTTTAAATGTTGTAACGGTCTGTCCGTGGCATCCGGTTCTGCCGGATGTCGTGTTATTTTGAAATTATAAGTGTTTTGAGTCGTCTCTGCGCTTCTGTCAGTTTTGAAAGGCATGATAGGAATTTTTTCTGTTTATGGCGCAGGACAGCAAGGTTGGCAAAAACCCAGCCCAGCCGACATGACTAGCCACAGTGCACAACGATATCATGCCGACTGCCTTCCTTGCTGCTCCACTGAAGATGCGTTACCATAACAAAATGTTCCGAAGAATTGGTATCAATTGCTGCGATGCTTTCTGTATATAGCTCACTATTCTATCGTCCAAAAGATAAAATCATACATGCTGATACAGTTGGTATGAACTTCAATCATATGCATGGTGATCATTTGAGTTTGTTGCAAGTCTATAATCAATGGCTTGATACAGGTTATAGCACGCAATGGTGCTAAATTATATTCACTATTGTTTATCCATTTAAAGAGGATCTAATAGCTACAGTAAAGGAGCATCAGGTAAAATACAGCACAATTTGAAAAATTAAAAACTTAATTTCTTATATATTCAGATATGCATAGTTATGGCTGGTTTTACAAATCTGTTTTACACAACCTAGACTTGTATCTGCCATGTGGGTTGCAGCGCCTATAGCTCAGAAAGGGCGAGGAATTGGGAAATGAAGTACGATCAAAAAATCGGTATGTGTTGCCCGACTTTATACCCAGCTTTTGCATGTGACTGTTCAGTCTACGGTGACCTGTAAGAATAGCTGTTAGGATTCGTAGGTTCGAGAGGCCTATTAATGCCCTATACACTTTTAATAACCACTTTAATTTTTACAGAACGCAGAATTGAAAGACACCATCCTAATAGTACCGGATCAATTTCATTTGGAATTGGTGGGGGTAATAAGGGACGAGATCAACCGAAAATTGGCCAATAAAGTAAGTTCAATCTATGTGTATGTGTATGTAAAATTACTAAACTTGCATTTTGTTGTAACAGGTTTTATAAATTTGGGTCTCTGCATTGCGCTCAAAGATAACGTATCAGATTTAATAATCCTTCAGGGGGATGGCGCTTCCCATATATAAATACCCTTGGATTCTTTGATGATATATTAATACCGTCATCTGCATTACAACATCCTTCCCGGTTCGAGGAAACTGAACAAGCTTGAGTATGGGAATATCCTCTAGAAGATGATCCTAAGTATGATTTATTCGTGGATATAGGAGCACCAATCAAATTTCGTCTTTTACGTGAAATTTCCGAAGAGAATTTACCAATTGGACCACCGAAAAGCAGCCACACGACGATCAGGTTCAGCAGCGGGTGCATCCGCCGGACAACCAGAATCTACAAAACAAACATAAATAAAGACTCAATACCGTATAGTGGTGTTTATAAAAAGATGAAGATACATATATTAATAATCATATCATGTATCAAATTTATTTTAGGCTGCTATTAATATTATATTATATAATTATAAAATATTAGTTCATATTGCATATTTCTTTCGAAATTTTCGGGAGTGAAATGCACTTCACATATTCATGCTGTTTTGAGATTCACTACGTCCTTTTGGCGGCAAAAATGAAGCCATTTCTTAGCCATTACTACATCCTTTAGAAAATGGAAAAGTATCCATTCGTTTTCACTGGTTTTCTTGTTGTTGTTATCACACCCAAACACAGAACAATGCATTATTAATATAACTATTTAATTAAAACTTCACAAATATACGTATATCAAAGCGCGGCTAAATGAAAATGAGTAATTTCTACGTCATCAAAAACAGCTAATATTTTGTTTACATGCGCAATGCGCAACCTTCTTTTGTGATTTGTGGCTGTACACTAGTGTGACCGCAAGTTATATGGAAAAGTTTTTATCGTATTTTCACTTGGCATACCCCTTAGATTTATTCAAAATTAAAAAAAAAATTATATATAAAAAATTGTAGATCGTTTGCATAAATATTGGGCGCACCTTGAGCAACAAAGTTAGATAAAAATGCTATTTTTCTCACTATGGCACGCTTTAAGTTTTCTTAACTGCAGTAATATTTATTTTATAGAAAAACTTCATTCACAAATATTCTAGGGACATATCTGATGGATAATGTTGCTCTGTATTAGTTTTCTTTAAATATTAAAATCCAGAAAAAAACCAAATTAAAAAATAACAGCGAAATTTTCACATATCTCGCATTCTTTGCCTGATGATTATTTATTTTATTAAATGGTGTAATTATAAAAAATTGTGTATTAAAATCTCCTTTGTGCTCATAGGAAATTGTTTTTGATAGTTTTTGACTACTTGCAATATATGTTGTTTTTGTTCCTCGTCTTTTGTGAGTATTGGGTTGTAGTCTTGCATCAATTTCACCGCTCGTTCAGCTGAATCGTTTACCACGTGAATGTCATTAACAATTTGAAGAGCAGTTTTAAAATTACTACCCGCAGGCCCTTAACTTGGATCATTTTTCAAAAATGCTGTATTGATTTTAAAGCGAAGAAAAAAATTGTTTGGCTCAGAAGAAATGAATTGATCCATTCCGCCTTCAATAACATGCATAACATTTAAATTTTGAACTGAGGCGCATTTTACGTCTTCATCTAAATTCTCACGACTCAATGCCTTCACCATCTCTTTTTTTGACTCAACAGAAACACTGTTATCAAAAAATGCTAAAGCCACACATTCAGGACTCAAGTACCATAAGTGGTTTTAAAATTTTTGTAATGCAACTTGAGATATATCAGCATCAATTTTTTTAAAAGAATCCAGTTTTTTCAAAAGCTGGAAATCTTTGTATGGTGCTTGTGCAGCAGAAGGGGCAGAGAACCACATCTCAACATATATTGAAACAATAAAAATACATATATTACCTAAAGCTTTACTATCTTTTACTGACAAATCAAATTCACGTCGAAATATAAAAATATTTTCAAGCAGTATATAGCTTTTGCCATCCATCTCGCGTGGTGGACAGCCCCAGGGGCGCGAAAAGCTGCGTCGCGAATAGGTGGAGTCTCGCCAAGAAATATTACTGTTAGCTCAAGAAACTCCCTGTAATCATCTCTTGGCTGTTTAGTTTTGATCGCATTGTTCACAAATTAATTTATTTTACCTTTATCTACTGTTAAATATTTTTGATATCGTTATCTTCCATTCCAGACTGATAAATTGCTCAAACATTTTTAAATTTGGGCTTTCGGTTTTACTCATCTTAATTTTAAAGGCACGTTTTAATACGACTACCAAAATGTGGTGACGGCAAGGTAGCCAAACCAGCTGCTTTTGAAGACTGTGTTCAATAGTCGTACAGGTTCCATTAAAACGGCCTGTATTTACGGCAGTTGTCTCGAACACCAAGGCTTTTATATGATCTTGAAGTCCCCATTCAAATATAGCTTTACAAACAGCAGACGCCTGCTCTCTGCCAGTTCCGCATTTAAATGCGGGCACTTCAAGTAGTTGCTCCGAACGCCCGCATGAAATTATGATTGGAAGTCTGTCAACTTTTTCATTCCCAGTTCAAATAAATTGCACAAAGTTTATTCTTGTTGAAACGTTCCTTTATATTTTTGAAGTGTTCTGCTCGTATCTTTTTTTTTGCATTATGTATTGACGTTTTATTTATAATAAAGTTTTGTACTTCAAGACCGACTGCGACCACAGATATAATTAAATGCACGGGTTTTCGATCACTGACCTTGCAAACGTCTACAGCGGCTGCAAGTTTTGTAGTCATTCTAAATTTAAACACTCTCATTTTTCTTGCTGGCGTTGGCATTACAGCTTCTGCTCCCAAGACCTGCTAAAAAGGAATTAAGTGTTCTGGTTACAGTTTTGTTAGGTAACCCTGTGTGTTTCAATTATTACTCATCTACGTTTTATATAGTTTCATTCTCACGTTCTACTTATAATTTATATCATTGAACTTACCTTATAGCTAGCAGCGATTTCGCTGATATCGCTCTCCGAACTGCAGGAAGAAGTTCAGCTGTTTCATCTGAATAAAGAGAGTACAAATAAATATATGTTATACTATATTAAAAATAATATACAATTTCTTCTTACTAGAAGCAGCTAATGCGCGATCATTCTGTTCTTTCCGTTTTTAATGATTTTGCTGATGTTCTTACATTCTTTCTTCACTTACTGCTGTTTTGTAATCGATGTCATACAACAACCCGGTCTACCTTTTTTCTTTGATTCTCCAAAAATAATTTGTCCTCTGAATTTTTAATAAGGTCCAGTGCATTTGCACTTGCTATATCAAATAAGTCATCTAACTTCGGCGTTCACGCTTCTTCTCTTTCTCTTTGCGTTTCCGATTTAATTTTAGAATTTTTATTCCCTTTCCTCCATGCATTATATAAATCTTCAAGTTTTGTTATGCAGTTTTGCTTGGTTCTAGTGGGGATTCGGACTTTATCCCAAAAAATATTAACTTTTTCGATCACTAATTTAGCACTCTAACGTAAATTTAATTATACTGCTCATAAATTAAAAAATAATACCTGCATAACTTCATTGTTAGAAGGTAGTTTACACCCACTTAAGGAAGGAGAAAAATTGCCTAACAAATGAATTTTTTCACGCAAAATTCTTGATGACATGTCTAATTACTTTCAATGCACGACAATAAGTGAAATGTAGTCGTCGTCAAGTAACAACAAAAATAATATTCTGCTCTGCTACTCAGTAAGAACTAACGACAAACTGTTGCACTAATTGTGTTGCAAATAATTATATGAAAATAAGTTCGTATGCAAAGAATGCGAAGATATGTGAAAATTTCGCTGTTTTTTTAATTTTGTTTTTTTCTGGATTAAATATTAAAGTTAAAGAAAACTAATACAAAGCAACATTGTTCGTCGGGCGTGGCTCCGCCCATTTTCATTTAGTTTGTCTAGAATACTTTTAATGCCATAAGTCGAACAAAAATTTACCAATCCTTCTTAAATTTGGTAGGGGCATAGATTCTATGACAGTAACTGTTTTCTGTGAAAATGGGCGAAATCGGTGGAAGCCACGCCCAGTTTTTATACACAGTCCACCGTCTGGCCTTCCTCTCGGCCGTTAACACAATAACTTGAGCAAAAAGCGGTATATCTTTACTAAGCTTAGTACACGTACTTATCTGAACTCACTTTATCTTGGTATAAAAAATGGCCGAAATCCGACCATAACCACGCCCACTTTATCGATATCGAAAATTACGAAAAATAAAAAAATGCCATAATTCTATACCAAATACGAAAAAAGGGATGAAACATGGTAATTGGACTGGTTTATTGACGCAAAATATAACTTTGGAAAAAACTTTGTAAAATGGGTGTGACACCTACCATATTAAGTAGAAGAAAATGAAAAAGTTCTACACGGCGAAATCAACAGCGTTTGGAATCTTGGCAGGAATATTGTTAATGGTATTGCATATATAAATAAATTAGCAGTACCCGACAGATGATTTTCTGGATCACCTGGTCCACATTTTGGTCGATATCGCGAAAGAGCCTTCACATATACATCTAAGGGCCACTCGCTTTTAAAACCCTCATTAATACCTTTAATTTGATATCCATATCGTACAAACACATTCTAGAGTCACCCCTGGCCCACCCTAATGGCGATATCTCGAAAAGGCGTCCACCTATAGACCTAATGCCAACTCCCTCTTAAAATGCTCAGTAACACCTTTCGTTTTATACCCATATCGTACAAACATTCTAGAGTCACCCCTGGCCCACCCTAATGGCGATATCTCGAAAAGGCGTCCACCTATAGACCTAATGCCCACTCCCTCTTAAAATGCTCAGTAACACCTTTCGTTTGATACCCATATCGTACAAACATTCTAGAGTCACCCCTGGTCCACCTTTATGGCGATATCTCGAAAAGGCTTCCACCTATAGAACTAAGGATTAATCCCTTTTAAAAAACTCATTACCACCTTTAATTTGATACCCATATCGTAAAAACACATTCTAGAGTCACCCCTGGCCCACCCTAATGGCGATATTTCGAAAAGGCGTCCACTTATAGACCTAATGCCCACTCCCTTTTAAAATGCTCAGTAACACCCTTCGTTTGATACCCATATCGTACAAACATTCTAGAGTCACCCCTGGCCCACCCTAATGGCGACATCTCGAAAAGGCGTCCACCTATAGACCTAATGCCCACTCCCTCTTAAAATGCTCAGTAACACCTTTCATTTGATTCCCATATCGTACAAACACATTCTGGAGTCACCCCTGGTCCACCTTTATGGCGATATCTCGAAACGGAGTCCACCTATGGAACTAAGGATCACTCCCTTTGAAAATACTCATTAACACCTTTCATTTGATACCCATATCGTACAAACATATTCTAGAGTCACCCCTGGTCCACCATTATGGCGATTTCTCGAAAAGGCGTTCATCTATAGAACTAAAGCCCATTCCCTTTTAAAATACTCATTACCACCTTTCATTTGATACCCATATCGTACAAACACATTCTAGAGTCACCTCTGGCCCACCTTAATGGCGATATCTCGAAAAGGCGTCCACCGATATACCTAAGGCCCGCTCCCTCTTGAAATGCTCAGTAACACCTTTCATTTGATACCCATATCGTACAAAAAATTCTAGAGTCAGCCCTGGTCCACCTTTATGGCGATATTCCTAAATGGCGTCCATCCATAGAACTATGGCCTACTCTCTCTTAAAATACTCTTTAATACCTTCCATTTGATACACATGTCATACAACCACATTCCAGGGTTACCCTAGGTTCATTTTCCTACATGGTGATTTTCCTTATTTTGTCTCTATAGCTCTCAACTGAGTATGTAATGTTCGGTTACACCCGAACTTAGCCTTCCTTACTTGTTTTTTTTTCATTACGATATATTTCGGTTACACGTCGGTAAACGTCTTCAAGGGACTATACAAAACAATGTATAAACAAATTTTCATACATGTAATATGCCATATTTTATAAACATAAGTACATTTTTGAGTTAAACGTCCGTTCGCGTTTGCGTGGAATTTTGTACTGTCGATTTTGTTGTGAGTTAAGCTCCCATTACTGATACTTAGCATAGACTTGACTTGACTTGGCGTAAACTTGGCAACTTAGCCACGATTATACTCCACTTGGCGCATACAACCTGGCATCATAATCAGCGTTGAAATTTACTTTTAAATAAATGTCAATTTGTTTGACAAAAAATGTCAAAATGAAATGGAAACAAACAAATGGCATCTCAAAATGTAAACGTCACTTAGAACTTACATAGAAAATCAAAATTCAACAGACTTCTAAGTCAAGTTAAGTGTTGCTAAGTTTTGAGTAATCAGTAACATGCAATGTTCATTTAACAGAACTGTAAGTGACAGTTCGCAAGCCAAGTCAAGTCTATGCTAAGTATCAGTAATTGAGCCTTAAGTGTCTGTACAAGTGAGCGACGTTGATCGTGTCTGTTTTGAAGTTTCCCTGCAAAAAATTTTGCGATTAGTCCCTAAAGAGACATGTCCCTGATTAATCCCTTTCGGGTATGATTATTCCCAATTGAACCCACATGGGTGGAGTTGGAGATTAGTTAGTCTTTTCTCAGTGATGCTTACACTACTTTCGGTGGTACTTTATATCGATACCTTTATATTGTAATATTTATCTCTTACTTTATCGATGACAACTAAAAAAAACACATTTAGTAAGTTTTTGGAACATTTATATTCCTTTGGTATGCTTGAAATTTGTTTGTTGCAATATATATGTATAAGTTGACAAATTTTTGTATTGCACTTTTTTGCGAAATTATCAGCTCCAATTCCAACACGCAACTGATGACCAACGGTTTTAGACACATCAATCGTGATGCTTGGATTTTTTGACAGGTAACTAAAATTTTTTATGCTCAAAAGAATTAGTCCGAAAAGTACACAGCTTACATAATTACATACCCTGCAAAAACGCTCCACTTCATTTTACTAGTCATTTTACGGTCATTGTGACTTTCTGCAGCGGTTATATATATAGTAATTTTTGCATGGGGCGATGCACTTTTGTGACCAAATTTTCCGTTTCATTCCTATTAATGTGATCGTGCATTCCGCTCCCACTTATAGGATATGAGCATAGCACTGTTCTGCTCACACACGTCACAATGCTCGTCAAATGGCGGTCATTTCTTCGGTCATTTCACTCTACATTTTCCAGTCTTTTGGCAATAAATTTTACTGCGGTTTTACCATTTATACAACCGCCATATAACTTGAATTTTACCTGCCGATTTACTTTACCTGGAGCAGCCATATGAATAAAAATGAACCAAAAAAATTTAATTTTCAATATTTATTATTTTCAAAATTATTATATATGTACATGAAATTGAAACTTATATTAATACAGTTCATATAAAAAAGAAGTAAGTACTTTAATAATAAATAAACTCGCTTAATTGGTTTTTGTTTTCCAGTTGAAATCTTTTCTAAGCGAGCAGAAAATAATTTTAAGCTTTAGAAAAAACTCCAATTATCTGAATAATCTACAACTTAAAGCTTAGTAGAAATTCAGATAAGGTTTCCTTTTTTTCAGATCAAGAATATTCAAAGGTGTCGTGGAATCAGATTGCTGTCGTAATTGGTGAACTTAAAAATGTACGACTAGTAATTGAGTCAGACTTATTATTGTTCTAAATCTAATCATTCTAGCAATAATTCTGCAACCCTTAGCAGAAGTATTGATTGGTTTCAAATTTAATTCCAATAGCAATCGTACCACGACATACTTTGTTATATATGTACATGAAATTGTAACTTAAATAAGTATTTTAATAATAAACTCGCTTAACTGGTTTTCGTTTTCCAATTGAAATCTTTTCCAAGCGAACAGAAAATAATTTTAAGCTTTAGAAAAAACTCCAATTATTTGAATAATCTACAACTTAAAGCTTAGTAGAAATTCAGATTAGGTTTACTCCTTTTTCAGATCAAGCATATTCAATTCAAGCAATAATTCTGCAACTCTTAGCAGGAGTGGTTTCAAGTCTAATTCCGACAGCAATAGGATCACGTCATATTTCATATATGTACATGAATTTGCAACATAAATTGATACGGTTGATATAAAGAAAAGTAAGTATTTTAATAATAAATAAACTCGCTTAATTGGTTTTTGTTTTCCAATTGAAATCTTTTTAAAGCGAGCAGGAAATAATTTTAAGCTTTAGAAAAAACTCCAATTATTTGAATAATCTACAACTTAAAGCTTAGTAGAAATTCAGATTAGGTTTACTCTTTTTTCAGATCAAGAATATTCAAAGGTGTCGTGGAATCCGATTGCTGTCGTAATTGATGAACTTAAAAATTCACGACTAGTAATTGAGTCAGACTTATTATTGTTCTATATCTAATCATTCAAGCAATAATTCTCCAACCCTTAGTAGGAGTATTGATTGGTTTCAAATCTAATTCCGACAGCAATCGTATCACGCCATCCCTTATTATATATGCACATGAAATTGCAATACAGTTGATATAAAGGAAAGTAAGTACTTTAATAATAACATAAACTCTCTTAATTTTTTGTTTTCCAATTGAAATCTTTTCCTGTGCAAGCACATCGCTAACCTGTGTTGGCAAAAGATATGATTATACTGTCTTCGATAGATAGTGGGACGAGCCGCTACTCGGCGAAGTAGAGATGACTGTTGTGTCGGTGGCTGCAGTTACAACAGCAGTTTCTAACTTTGCACCATCCGTACAGTGTGATGAATGCTTCACTGCCTTTTCCAATAGCTTGGCGCCAGCAATTTTTGCTGTTTGTAAAGCTTTAGCTGTAATGCAAATATATAGATGGGTTAAAGTGGTTTTCGTATGTTATTCAACAACTCACCCTATACCATCATCACAGCCTTCTCATCGATTTTGAATATGTGTACTGTTTCAGTATTCAGACCCAGTTAGTTTGGTGCAATATTTTCGATTTGATGAATATGTATACTATCCGTTAGGCAGACAATTAGGTGCGTTCGATTCATTCATATACTGTGGGTATTTGAGCCGTAGACGCAATGGCAGATATTTTGATTCTTTTTGAAGTGTAAAATTTGTAAACAGTTGGGTTTCTCTGCTGTTCCATCACCACTAGAGAGCTATTGAAGAAACGCTCGACCAAGATAATATGTTGCGATTTACGCGCATAGATTTTTTCCACCTTGTCACAGTTATTGATGGAGAAAATGCGAAAGCCATATTTACCATCCAATACGGAAATGGAACTGTAGACGAAGAAAAATTTTATAAAATTTAATAAAATAAAAAAATGATAGTTGTGCTAAAATGGGGTAACGTATTGTATGTTAAAGTATAGCGAAGTCTCAGCGGCTTTGTCCTGGTAAAAATTGAGTTTGAATAGGTTTTATCCTTCATTCTTAGAAACATGTACGAAGGTACCTGGTAAGATAATAAAAATCCTCAACGCTTTTTTTGCAATAACTTAAAAAAACTCATATTCAAACTTCTGCTTAACTTCTACATATCAATAGCTACCTTTACCACAAGGAGTCACTATTGCTTCTACGCCTATGCTATTGTTTCCTACATCGATGAGCTTTGTAATAAAAAAAAACAGCTATCTCCCCAATCTCTCCAGTTTTGTCGCCTCGCGAAACCTGATATTGTCACCAACCAAATCATCGGTGACCTTATTTAAGACATGGCCGCGCCAAATGTCGACCATATGACCTTACCCTACCGACTGTCTTACACCCTAAAATTTTGGGTGTGACTTTCGATCAGGATCTACATCTTGGAGAGCATGCACTAGTAATTGTAACGAAAATCCAGAGCTGTAACAAATATTTAATATAATTCGATAAATCGGCAGTACTTGGGGTAAATATAAATAGACGTATGCATAGTACGCGTCTCCGATATGGTCGCCAAGCCTAAAGGTTACTCACTGGAAAAAAAACAGGCCTGCCAAAATGCTGCCCCAAAACCGCTACGGGCTGCCTTCTTATATCCTCGGACCACCACCTGCACAATGAAGCGAGAAAACTCCCAATAAGGGAAAGAAATGAAATGCTAACCAAACAGTTTCTGTAGAATACCCTAAAACCTGGGCATCCCAACAGACATCTGATTGTTGATCCAACACCGCTTAGGGGCTTAAAGAGTTATCTCCGTAAGCATTATGAGGAAATACGACACCTGAGAACTCAGCCGAATGAAGCAAAAAAACACAAGCAGGTCTTTGGTGAACTCCACAAACAGGCGTCGGACCTTTATGTCAGGAATTGCCCGGTGAATCCAGTACTCAAAGAACAGTACCCAAAACTTGCGGAAGAGGAACGCATACTCTCCAGGGAAACGCGTGTCACTCTAGCTCAACTTCGTTCTGGATACTGTAACAGGTTAAACTCTTGCCTATCCAGAATCAACCCCGACATACAAAATGTATGCCCCGCTTGCAATGTGTCCCCACATGACACCAACCATCTCTTTAATTGTAATGTGGAACCAACGCCTCTAATACCCCTTTCATTATGCTCCACCCCTGTTGAAACAGCAAGTTTCCTTGGACTCCCGTTAGAGGATATCGATGACAATTTGTGATCGGTCGCACCTATTACGTGGGGCGAAGCACTGCTACAACAACAACAACCATCTCGGGAACGATTAATATCATCACTTTAAACCATCTAAGCCATCCCGCCCCACCCCCTATTTCCACGAGGAACTTGGGGTCGCCATTAAACATTACACTGAACGAGTCCACGGCGACGTTACTGATCAGTTTAACGCCTTACAGGTAGTTGGCAAAAGAAACGGCATATACGACCAGAAGGCACTCGAAGACGATGCCTCAAAACTACAACCAAAAGCAATAATTATCATTTCACTGACACAAATTTTATAGTTTCTTTCTTCGGGATTTGGACACAATTTTTTCATTATATTACTTAACAATTTAAAGGCTTCATTCTGTATTGCGAACGTTTGTATGTACATATATGTTGTATAAAGTATGTAATCTACCATCTTTTACGCGAAAGCCTATGCAAACGTGCACGATTCTGGGAATAGCTACGGTACATTGATAGCGTTGTTGTTCTATCATCACCTCTATACCCACTTTGCGACTTATAGCTACAGCTGCTGCTGCTTTTCCCGTAACCGCTTACAAGCTAACTTAATAAATCTTATATTTCCTTATGCATGTGGCATAAAAAGTCTACGTGTCTGGGACTGCCATCTGTGCCGCGATCTTCGACAAGGAAATGCCGAAATACCGTTTCCAATTTATCATTTTGTCTGACGCATGTTACCTAAAGTAAAATTTTATATAGACAGCCACTTACTATTAGTTCAGATCACTTAAATATATTTAACATACCCTCATATTTCTAGTACGCTCCCTCATAATTGTATCAATAATATTATGCACACGCTGCGCTAATGGCGTATCACCAATTATTGCAAAACGTTCTGCATTTACTTTTTGTGTACATTGCACACCAAATACTGGTTGTATGAATGTTTGTGGTAACTATTGTCGCAACGAAACAAATAGATGCACACCATTTTCGAGTATGTAGGCACCATCTTCCAGCATCATGGCGTCCAAGTCACAAGATTTGAAAACATCTGCTATGGTATTTGTGGCACGTAATGCTAAATTTAATATACGCAAACGTCGTTGACCACTAATCGATGTGAAGAGCAGTGCAATTTGTAAATATATATTCTCTTCAGGCGGTAATTTGTCGTCATGCTTGATTTTGATGGCAACAGATTTGTTGCAGTCTATTAGTGTGAGCAAATGTATATTAAAAACAATGTAAAATTTGTTCTAAATCGGGCATGTTCTGTATCTGACTTTCTTTCAAACTCGCTACCTGTGCCCGGCATATTTAAATGGGGTGGAAAGTGAACAGCAGATCATGCCTGTATATTTTAAACTTTATCCTACCTATACTAGCCAATTCCACATCGGTTGTATTTGTCATAAAGAAGTGTCCATAGAAGTCAGTTGGGCGTATGCCGGCTGAGGTGCGTACTCGCATTACTGCATCAAAAGCAATTAGCCGTGAAACATTTTTAATAATGTTCTCAATTAAACGACTGCCATCCAAATCAGCCTGTTATAAAATAAGAAAAATTTATTTATCGATTTATAATAACTATGTAAAATTATTATTACCTGAAAGTATGTATATTTGTAGACTTCACCGCCACTCTAACGACACACTTGTCGCAGTGTTGCTATATCAATATATGAATTATTGAAACAAAATAAATCGACTGATACACCATTTTGTACACATTCTTGACCCAGTTGATTATATGAGACACATTGTGGCGTGAGCACGGTTTTTTCTTTTTCATTACCAAGCAATTTACGATCTTCACGATTCTTCAATTTATCACGTCCTTCAACGATGGGTAGAGTTGAATTGAATACCAATAATTTGCCAGCACAATTCGATGCTTTCAAAGCTTCTAAGCCAGCTTGTATAGCTGGATAGAGTAGAGTTTCAGTTTCTCTTGTATCGACAAACATTTTGGGTATTTGTTCCATTAATGCATCTATTAAAGCTTCAGATTTTTCGGGTTGACAAAGGAAGCCATCGAGTAGAGGCATAAACATATCGTATTTAAGATGAATAAGTGCATGTAAACTTTTGAAGTAATATTAAACAATGCATCTACATACCTGCACATTTGCGGCTGTGCCAAACTACTTTTAATATTATAAAAATGTACTGTACTATTGTACTACGCGCATTTTAGATTTTTCCTGACCCTGATCGAAGGGTAAATTTTTTAGAATTTCTTTCACTTGTGAGCATAATAAATGCACTAATCCCGATTTGATGGTGTTATAAGATACATCAATTACAAATACAAATGCTGGTATCTCCGGGGGTGTATTATTCTGTATCAACAAAATAAGGAATTTGAAAATAACTTATATGAGATTTATTTTATAAGTTCTGCTTACGCGACAATAGTCCTTTGTAGCTAAAAACTCATATGTACCTAACACAAGTTCGGGACGTTCATATTTATCGACACGCTGTCCTGTGTGATCCAAATGTTGGAAATATTCACTTGGCACTGTTGAGAAAACACATGAATCAATGAACACAAGTAAGTAAAAGTGAAAGATTTTTTTTTACCTTCTGTTGTTACTTTACACATAAGACAATGGAAACGACCACCAGCATCTACAAATTGCATATTCGGTGACATATAAACCTTGGAACGATTACACCTAATTGGACCCAATGCACAAAAATTACAATGGGTGGCTCAAATTCACCCTCAACCGTGCGTGCCATTGGTGTGATGGTAAGCGTAAAGGGCAAAGCTGTTGTTTTTAATAAATCAGCTGTTGCAGGGGCCCTATTCAGTAACTGTGAGTTTTAAAATGTATACTTTTTCTTCATATAATTTGTATGAAAGAAAAATGTACATTTCAAAACTCATAGTTACTGAATAGGGCCTCAGGTAGGCAATACAAAGAGGACCTGCAAACGAGAAAGATCAATGTAATTGCCCATGGTTCAATGTAGTTGAACCATGGTAATTGCCAAACATGATTGCGTTGGGCTTGATCATACTGTTGCGGCTGTTGATATTTACCAGTAACAGGTGCAGGTGGTTGCTAAAGAAAATAACACAAAAATAATCATCAGCAAATTTTTAAATTATTAGTTGTATTAGCATAAATTATAACCAGGACGTCCGGACGTGTCCGGGTATTGGGGATTGACACGGCTTGGGTGGTTGACTGAGCATTGGCGTCTGTCCAGGTTGTGTTGGTGGCATCATTTGACCCATGTAACCACGTGGTGCACCTGGTTGTTGTAGCGGATTGGCTTGAGGCTAAGCTGTTTCACCATATTGACCAGCTATAAAATTATTGTTCGCTTGTTGTTGTTGCTTGTTGCGCTTGCATGTAAGTTCATGGTCTATTGGATAATGGTAGAGCATTTTGGTGAGTAGCATTATATGGAGGAGCACCTGGTAGGTTAGCATTTGTAAATGGTGTATTGGGTTATGGAGCAGTCCGACCCATGGATAAGCCGCTCCTAGAATTTGTTACCTGTTGGATGAAGAAAAGAGGAAAAATTAATATATGATTAACATCGGTTGATTTATTGGGTTAACTTAAGTACATTATTGAATTACTTTAAAGTTTGGGCGGCGCGAGTTAGAGCAGATTCATTTAATAGACTTACCGAAAGGGTGTTAATTATTGTTTTTTTTTATCCAATTAATGAATTGAAATTGAAATTACAAAAATTTTCCACCGCTGTTCTCTCGATGCTCAATAAAAAATGGCGGATTCGCAGAAAATTTGTTTGGACGCAACAATGACGTATTTTGCTATCGCTATAAATATAATAGGGGCGAGAGAGCACGATACATTGTGGGAAAGCAAAATTTGTCAGCATGCTATTTCATTTGCACAATTTTTCATTCCAAATCGTCACCCCTGTCAAAAATTCGTGTGGCTGTGTGCATTTTTGGTCACATGATTTTTGCAGGGTAATTATATCCCATTTTAAAAAGTCAAAAAACTGTGAAACCATCACAGGGTTGAGTGCAACCGTGCACCGTGCAATCGGGCATAGTATGTATGGCGATATACGCAAAGAAATATGAGAGTTTTCGATAGCATTAACAAAAGTTTGCAATCGGGAATTTACTACCACTAGTTTTGAAACAGCTGAAATAAGAAGTCAAATAAAAGTAAAAGCAGCTCAACTAAAATTTAAGAAAATATATAATTGGAGATTTCAGAAGAGGAAATCAGGAGCAACAATGAGAAGGCGAAGGTGTTTCCAAAATGAATAAGGTAAGCAAACGTCATATTAGGAGATTAGTTAACAGGGAAAGAACTAAGAACCGGGAAAAGTTGAGGTTAGGTAGAAATGACGCTGAATCAAGAGCGCCAGCGAGTAGAATTGTGGAAAGGGAAGAAGTGCTATCTATTGAGCAAAGTCGTCCAGTATAGGTACCATTCAGGAAGGGCCTAAAATTGTGGGCGATACGAAATAAGGAAACCCACAGAAGCATTACAGAGCTTCTAGCACTTCTTAGAGAACAAAATATGGATGTCCCTACGATAGGTTAGGTGGTAGCTGCCCTGATAAGGATAGCTCACTTGGACAACACGAAGGTCCGTTGTGATACCACATACACCAAAAATAACGGTGACCTAGATCCAGCTACTTAGAGAATCGTTGGGTAGCAACGATAAAGCTCCGAATGATACCGATCTCAACTTTGGATATATCCTCGGGAGATCCAAGTGAGTCGCGACCGAAGTACTTTCGCCTAATTCTGGCAAAAGCTGGACAATCAAGCATAAAGTGATTTGGTGATTCCACCTCATCATCCTCCATACAGCTGCAGCAGGATGGAGTTTCCAGTATATTGAGACGTACCGCATGGATACCCATGGGACAGTGCCCTGTCAAAACCCCAATGACCATTGATAGGTGAGCCTTAGTGAACCCAATTATTTCAGCAGACCTCCTGCCATCCACTTTCGGCCAGAAAGATCTTGCTACCCTGCAAGACGTGGTATCCGCCCAACGTTTGCTGAGCTGATTCGAGGCCCAGCTATGGAGGAGCAATCCACAGGTGGCCAGCGGGATCCCGAAGTCCCTACAGCCATCTTCATCCGGTTCAGTTGTACCGATGCGGGCTAAGAGATCCGCTTGACAGTTACCCGGGATATCACTATGGCCCGGGACCCAGATAATCTTAATTGTAAAATAATTCGATGCAATCGCAAGCGAGGTCAGGCACTCCCAGACCACCCTCGATCGCACTGTAGTTGAGCTCAAGGCCTTGATAGCCGATTGGCTATCAGAGTAGATGTTAAATTCCCTAACCGTGGTAGCACTGGATAGCATTCCATCCACCGCATCCTTAATCGCAGCAATTTCCGCTTGGAATACACTGCAGTGATCAGCCAACTTAAACTTGCGGCTTAAATTTAGCTCTTGACAAAAGACCCCCCCCCCCCACCAACCTTTCCATCCAGCTTTGACCCATCCGTGAACAAGTTAACCGGTCCCATGCCCCAGATAATTCCTCTTCCCCAATCCTCTCTCTCTGGAATAACTGGGGTGAAGGTTGTATAGGGAGCTGTTATCGGCATACAGTAGTCCGTTCTGTCCGGGATGAAGTCGAAACTGGTAAGAAGGCTAGAGTGTCCGCGGTCAGAAAGTCTATATCCCATATCACGAAGCCTGACCAACGACCTTGCCGCGGCCGCCTTTCCCGCAATATCTACTGGGTATATGTTAAGCATGACGTTCAGTGCCAAGGTAGGCGTTGTTCTGAGAGCGCCACTGATACCGATCAGCGCCGTCCGTTGCACTGACACTAACATTTTGGAGGTGCTCGCCGTGTCCAGTGCTTTCCACCAGACCAGCACCCCATATAGCAGAATCGGTTTGACCACCATCTCATAAAGCCAGTGTACTATTCTTGGGGAGAGTCCCCATCTCTTTCCGATAGCTCCTCTGCAGCAGTACAAGGCAATGGCGGCCTTCCTGGCCCGATCTTCCGCATTGGGTCTCCAGGACAGTTTCTTGTCCAAAACAATCCCCAAATATTTAACCCTATCAGAAAGTACCAACGGTACCCCTGCAATCGAGGGAGTTCTGAAATCGGGCACCTTATATCTTCTTGTGAAAAGGACCAATTCCGTTTTTCCCGGGTTGACCGCCAATCCACATGATTCAGCCCACCTAGCCACAGTATCCAGGTAGCCCTGAAGAACATCGCGCAGGGCGCCCAGAAATTTGCCTCTGACTAGGATAGCGAGGTCATCTGCATAGGCAACCACCCGACAACCATTGGCTTCCAGCTCCACAAGAAGCTCGTTGACTACCACAACCCAGAGGAGAGGAGATAGGACACCCCCTGTGGCGTACCCCTGCACACCTTCCTCTTAATTATGGCCCCTCCCCACTCCGCTGCGACAATTCTGCCGCATAGAAGTTTGCTAATAAATTCAACCAGAGCCGCCTCGACTCCTAAACCCACCAGAGCTCTTTCGATTGACCCCGGTAAGACATTGTTAAAAGCTCCCTCGATGTCTAGAAAGGCACCCAGAGCATACTCTTTGTGTTCTAGGGACCCCTCTATTTGCTTTACAATCGAATGGAGAGCCGTTTCCGTCGATCTGCCCTTGCAGTACGCATGTTGTGAAGCCGACAGTAACCCCCGAGGTATCCTTTCCCGTAGGTACAGGTCAATCAACCGCTCAAACGTCTTAAGAAGAAACGACGAGAGACTGATTGGCCTGAAATCCTTAGGTGATACATGAGAGCTTCTGCCGGCCTTCGGAATGAAAATAACCCTAACCGTGTGCCAAGACTTCGGGATATAGTTAAGCCTGAGGCAGTTAGTATATATGATGGCCAACCAGCGGCAGGAAATCCCCAAAGACCTTTGAAGCTGCGCAGGAATGATTCCATCCGGGCCCGGAGACTTATAGGGCTTGAACGACCCTATAGCCCAGGTTATCTGACTTTCCCGTATTGGAATGGCAGGCACTTCTGCATGGCCAACGACCGCCGACCATGCAGGCGAAGATCCCTGCGCAACTCGGACATCGGGAAAATGATTGTCCAGTAAAAGCCTTAGGGACTCCTCGCTACTCATCGACCAGTCCCCACCATCATCTCTCAGATACCCCAGAGGAGCGGGGTTCCTAGAGAGTATTTTTCTAAATCTCGCGGATTCATTGCAGCCTTCTACGTTTTCGCAGAAGCTTCGCCATGCATCTCGCTTGGCTATCCTTATTTCATATTTATAAATCCCCAGACTCACCTTATAGAGCTCCCAGTCCGAGGGTAATTTACTCCTCCTGGCTCTGTTGAAGAGCCGCCGACTGGACGCTCTTAGGTCGTCAAGAGAATCCGACCACCAGGGCGGCTTGCCCTTCCCCCTGTAAGTTTTCAATGGGCCGGACAGCTGAAAGGCGCTATTGCTTGCCGAGGTGAAGTTTTCCACCAGAACGTCTATCTCAGATTCGGACAGGCCCGAACTAATGATAGGCACCGCAGGCAGTAGCTCTCCCAGCTTCCTACAATACAAGTCCCAGTTAGTACTTTTAGGGTTCCTAAAAGATATTTTACCGGGACGTTCTTCGTTCACTGAGAACTGAATATATCGGTGATCAGAGAAGGAGTGCTCGTTGAGAACCCTCCATCCAGATATCCGACCTTCCAGTTCTCTACTAACCAGGGTGAGGTCCAGGACCTCCTCCCTTAACGCAGTAATAAAAGTCGGGTCATTCCCCCTATTACATATACAAAGTCCCTCATCTACAATAAAAGTAAATAAAGACTCACCTCTAGTGTTGGTATCCGAGCTTCCCCAAATGCTATGATGGGCATTTGCATCGGCACCGATGATCACGCCAACACCTCTCCGCCTTGCTTCAGCGGTGATTTCACCCAGTATCGCAGGTGGTGGTCCCACTACGTCCCCGTGGGGCATGTACGCTGAGACCACCCACATTTCATTACTTCCTCGCTCGAGGCAGACCGTGGTTACGTCAGCATTGCTGAAATTAGAGAGAATAAAAGCTTTAATCTCTTTTTTAACAAGCACACAGGATCTAGGCCTACTTGCCTCCGCATGCACCAAGGTGTTGAATTTTCCAGTCCTTAATCCAGAAATCTTACTGCCGTTACTACTCAGCCACGGCTCCTGGACAAGGACTATATCCACTCCGCCTTTTTCAAGGCAGAGCAACAAATTTGCGTAAGCCGCCTTAGAGTGCTGAAGATTGATTTGACGGATTTCCATCAAAAGCGCTCTTCTTCCGCACCCCATCCTTGGCGGATTCGTATTAGTATTGTCCATTCTAAAAAAGTCCCCCCTCAAGGCCGCTATCCGGAGCCGATTGTGTAGTCGCCCTTTAACGATCTCGTGGTTATCTATGCTACGCAGGGAGGCCACGCGAGGGTTGACGCATTACCTTATGAGTAATGCGTTCAGAGCCAGACCGGACGCGAAGCGGGAAAATCTTCAACCGCACCTACACCACCAACTTAACGGCGACGGAGCCGGAACGTACCTTGAGGCCCGCCACGGTTTTAACGGGACGTGGGCAGGTGCAGCATTAGCCTACCAGCCATTTTGGTAGGGTTTCACCCCGACCTACTAAAGTGGCAGAATACCGCACCTACCAGCCCAATGTCATCAAGTCAAAATGTAAAGTGAAATCAAAGTCCTTAAACAGTCCAGTTCGTCACCGTTGTGTACCGATCTTGACTCTCCCTCCCCTGAGCTCGGCACAATGACTCAAGGGGTGCGGGTTTTATCGAGTTGTCCTCTCTAGATCCGCCATTATCAGTAGAAGCAGGGGCACCTCGTGCAGGACGTGATAACTAATCACGCGTGACATTCGTCACTATGGCCGGTCTAAGACTGATATCAGTCCCTGATCCAGAGCCTGAAACCACTTATGATATCCAAGCCAAGTATCTTAGCCCCCATGGATGTCCCTAAAAGTGCTCAGACTCTACTAAACCAAGATAAAAGTAGATTACTTTTGCAAAATGTTAATCCCGGAATTTTTTTCAACTTTGGAATTAAAGCGCAACTAAAAAAATATCTGACTTATTACGGGATTATAATACCATAGTTGCAGATGTAAATATTGATGGCCTTCCATTGTACCGTAGGAGTATAATGCAGTTGTGGCCAATTTTATTTAGAATTGTTAATATTCCTAAGGTATCTGTTTTTGCTACTGCTGTTTATGTTGGAAATAGTAAACCAAGTTCATAGAACAATTTTTGAACGATTTTATTGAGGAAGTATCTGAACTTCAAGCTAATGGGTTTGAATGTAATGGACGTTGCATTACGTTTGAAGTAAGAGCGTTTGTATGCGATGCACCAGCAAAAGCGTTTCTTTGTGGGATAACGAGCCACTCCTCATGCCATGTTTGTGCCAAATGCACTGAAGTGGCGGGAAAAATCGATGGTGTTTTAACCTACAGTTCGAACGTAGGAACACTTGTGTCAAATAATAATTTTCTTGAACGCAAGTACCCATTTAAACATTCACCTGCTTTCAAAGTTAATTTGTTGCCTCTTGAAAAAGTGAATATCAAAATGATATGTCAAGTTCCTCTAGATTTTATGCACCTTATCGACTTAGGAGTGATGAGAAAGTTTCTATTAAGAATAATTAACAACAATTCAAACTATAAGTTTAAAAAAGAAACGAAATTAACATATCTCAAAAGCTAGTTGATTTATCTTCTCACATTACGAAAGAATTTGGTCGAAAGCCCAGAAGTTTGGAAGAAGTATCGAACTGGAAAGCTACCGAATTTCGAATGTGTCTTTTTTATTATGGGATTTATGTCTTTAAAGACGAACTTCCTAACGATGTTTATTACCTATTCCTTCTCTTGCATTGCGCTTGTAGATTATTATTCTGTCCCAAAACATTTAGGGTAAATATTGAAGTAGCTAGAAATTTACTAAAATTATTTGTAGAAAACTTCGCAGTTCTGTTTGGGGAAAACAGCATTTCGTATAATGTACACGGCTTACTTCATGTTTCAGATGACGTTGAAGAACTAGGTATTCCTTCAAGTTATTCTGCCTATGCCTTTGAAAACTATTTACAGATTTTAAAGTCATATGTAAAAAACCTATTCATATATTGCAACAAATCGCTAAAATGGTGAAACATGAGCATATTGTGATGCCTCCCAAATTCTCCGGTTTCAAAATCAAAAATGATATTATAAAAAGTTTTCACTTTAGCGAATTTATGTTGTCAAAAGATAGTCCAAATAATTTCTGTGCTGTGAAACCATTTCTGTACATAAAAATAGAAGAATGATTTTTTCCGTAAGAACGTGTCAGCTGATCGCTCTCTCACTAGACAGAGTTGCCTAGTAAACTTTTGTGCGCTAATTTTTGACCGTTTGCAATTTTATGCAAAAACGCCGAATTAAAGTTTGAAAAATTGTGGAAATAATTCGAAATAATTATGTAAAAGTGCTGATTATAAATATTTAATCTATTTATACTTATTTAATATGTATTCCGGCCTTTTACAATATCAAATATTAAATTGGAAAAAGTTGATGTTTCCATAAGCATACATGCAAAATGGTCAATTGATTCCTACGGGCTTGAGAGTTCGGTCAAACGTGCTTCGTACGACAAACGTCCTTACGTACGGCACACGTCGGTGGGTAACTGCCGCATAAGTGTCTGTACAAGTGATCGACGTTGATCGTGTCTGTTTTGAAGTTTAGTCGTATGTCTGGTGGTGTATGTATTATGTGTAACATTTTCCTGAAAATATTATAAGGACATTAATAAGAAGATCGATGTGTGCAGGTAATCTAGAAAAATCCGCAACACCAAAAACGTTTAAATCGGTAATCTACGTACCTCAACTATCAGAGCGTCTAATCAAGTCCAACTGTTACAATAATAAACAATTTAAATTAGCCCATAAACCCTGCAACACACTCAAAAGCATGTTCAATAAAACCAAGTCCATAATACCTCCTATGGAAAAAAGCAACGTCATTTACAAAATTCCGTGCAATGGCAACACCTACGAAGCATGCAGAAGTATTTACATAGGCACCACCAAATCGAAGTTAAAAATGAGAATATCACAGCAAAAACCGGACATGAAACATTATCATAACTTAAATAACCAAAAAACTGCACTAACAGCCCACTGTGCATCTAGTGGCCACTGTCCGAACTTTGAGAAAGCGTCGGTATTACAACAACAAAATCACTATAGAAAGATATTAACACTGGAAATGTTACACATAATACATACACCACCAGACATACGACTAAACTTCAAAACAGACACGATCAACGTCGCTCACTTGTACAGACACTTACTCACAACAAAATCGACATTAAAAAACTCCACGCCAACGCGAACGGACGTTTAACTCAAAAATGTATGTATGTTTATAAAAAATTTGTTTTTACATTGTTTTGTATAGTCCCTTGAAGGCGGTTACCGACGTGTAACCGAAATATATCGGAATGAAAAATAAAAACTGGTGTTTTTATTACTAAATATATTGACCTCGAGCCGGTACACATAAAACCAATACCTTCAAATAAAAAGGCCGGCAAACAAGAATATTGTTTTTCTACAAAATAAATATTACTGAAGTTAAGAACAATTAAAACGAGCCATAGTGAGAAAAATAGCATTTTTACCAAACTTTGTGAGCTCAAGGCACGCCCAACAATTATGCAAACCATATACAATTTTTTATATATATATTTTTTTTAATTTGGAATAAATCTAAGGGGTTTGCCAAGTGAAAATACGAAAAAAATAACGGTCACACTACTGTACATATTAGATCAGCTGTTTTTGATGACGTAAAAATTGCTCATTTCCATTTAGCAGGCTATACATAATTTCGAATACAGAAGTAAACAAAGTGAACGAAACTTATATTACTACTTAATTAAACTTAAATTTATAATAAACAGAAGAATTTTCTGATTCTGCTGATCCCACCAAGATAAGACACCCAGCCCTAATAAATTTGATACATGTTATGACCTTTATGTATAAAAATAAGTGCACATTTTTGGTGTTACTTTATAACTTGAGACCGGCTCCACCAAATTCAACCAAATTTCTACGGTACATTTGGACTACCATGTAGATGGTTTCTGTAAAGCTTGATTGAATTTGGTCTAGCGGTTCATGAGATATATAACACCAAGCTACGGATACGTTTCATACCAATAGATGGTGCTTATTTGCATATTTGCGTTATTTCATGAAATGGAATAGGTGGTGCTTATTTCCATTTTGCATTATTCAATTGACGTTTTTAAAATTACAATTTGACGTTCGGCATTTCTCAAGTGAAAGCCAAACGAAAACACGAAGTCATTTGTTTTGTTTTGTTTTTTTTTTTTTTGATAAAAACTGTGAAAAAAATAAATGAACTGGATTTAAGTAAATTCGGTATGTGCTGTGCTTTAATTTGGTGAGTAATGTCCCACTAACTTTATTAAGTGTGATTTTGTTGTGTCTAAGAAACAACATTGTAATAGAATTGCGTTGATTTTCTTTAGAAAAAACCATGAATACAGTTGAAATAATCTTGGAAACTGCTGACCGACTGCATTGTGATGAAGATGTCATACATTTCGCATTGGCAACTTCATTTTTGGCTGGGATTTTAGCAACAAGAATTCAAGAGTATCGACGAAGCGCTGATGCATTATTTCGGTCAATATTTTAGATTTCTTGAAATCAAAACCCGACATTCCGCATATTTCAACTGGTTCTTTTCAAATGGTCGCTTCCTTGCTGAAAATTTACAATATCGCTTCATTACATAACTGCCCCAACAAACAACGGTTCGCGCAACGTGTTCAATCTTCTTTCACGACGAGACATCACTTATTGGGAAAACGAATATACAGAATCGTTGACTGTTGCCATTCAACGTGCCTTTCTGATAGTTGTAAGATTTACATATAAAATGTTTCTTCGAAATACGGATCAAGTCAACATTAGAAACATTCGCCCACCTGCTTTCGAATATATATCGCTACAAGTATTTGGTAACCTAGTTCATGGATCCCTCGAGTTCAACGAATATATTCACCAGCGTCCCGAAAATTGTTGTTCCTACACACTTACTAACTTTTTACTCTGATGCCTTAAGAATAAAAAAATCAAAAAAAAAAAAAGTTATGAAGAAATGTATTTATGATGTGTTGTACTGATTCATCTGCATCTGATCGAGTTTTCTTAGACAAGAGTATGAACAATGATCATGGCTGCCATTTTGGCAATAGGGATTTTTCAGATACAATGGAAAAAGACACACCACAACACAACATATCTGTCACATCGTACTATCGGTGTATATTTACATTAGGTCTTTTTGTTATGAACTATGGAGAATCAACACGTGTGTTCAATATTTATGTAGTTTTCGATTCATAATTGAGTATTTCCTCATTTTCAATTGAATTCATATCAATATTTATAATACATTGGGAATTCCTTCTGTAAGTATGTCGTATCGTTGAACAAAAACATAGTAGACAATTGTGGCAATGATATATCATGTTTTTCTCTTCAAATTTATTTTTTCAAATGTTCTTTCTTCGTTCATTTTACAGAATACATTTAGTGATTTCAACTGTATCTAATCGTGCGCACGTGTTTTATTGTGTTTTTCATTAAATTTTTTGCACGGTTTGTATTTTCTTTTTGCCCTTTGGACATATACACATGTGCTTTTCTTAAATTAAATTTCTTGCAATGAACATGGGGTTTTAATGAATTTTTTTCCGTCGCCGTGTTCTAGAAAATATGTATCGTGCTGCTTTTAATTATGATCCACAAATTGAGTACAGTATGCATGGATATATTGGATTAATGAGTGCGATATGTACAGATTGTGAAGCAGCTAAGTTTCTGGGTGAAACGGCTGGCATGTGTTGTGCTAATGGCAAAGTGAAATTTTCGGCATTTGAAACTCCACCTGATCCATTGCACTTATTGAATTTTGGAGGATCACCAATGTCGAAGCATTTTATGAATCATACACAAGAACACAATTCACCATTTCAAATGACTTCTTTTGGTGCTACAAAAATTATAAGAGACAATTTTATGCCGAAATTGAAGGTGATTACTTCATGTGGAATATCTAATTGTTCTCTAGATCTAAGTAACAGTTTCTACAATGTTTTGAAGGATTCTTATCCAACATCAAATTACATTGCATACATATTACAGATACAAGGTCAGATTTATCATAGAGCGGGTGCATTGTTACCATTTCCTGACGCTAGCCATCAACTTTTGCAAATATATTTTATCGTTGATGAAAATCGTGAGTTGGATGAACGTTGCACAATTGGCTCACATACAAAACGAGCGATTATTTACGATCTCCAAAGATTTTTTCATCAGAACAATGAATTGGCGAAATTGTTTAAAACCGCTCTCGATCGTATGCCATCTGATAATCACAAAATCGTAATCAGAGCGGATAAAACGCCTTTTGGTGAGCATGCCAGAAGATTTAATGTACAGACGATTGATGAAGTGGCAATTGTAATTGTTGGCGATCAGTTTCAATCCCGTGATATTGTAGTTCATCGTAGAAATGAACAATTCCAGCGTGTTTCGGAGCTTCATCGCAGTTACGACGCATTACAATATCCAATTCCACATTGGAAAGGTGATGACGGTTATCACATTAATATACCAATGATAGATCCAAGAACCTGTGAATAATATACTAATTATATTAATCAGATATTAAATAAAAACTAAAACTTAAAATGGAATGAACATATTTTTTACAGGTCGAGATGTTCAAAAGAAAGTTGCGAATGGATTATTATGCGATGAATTATTATTATTATCGATTGATGATTCGTGCACAAGAACAAAATTACATTCTGAGATGTGGTAAACCTTTTCACCAATACATTGTAGACATGTATGCAAAAATTTACACTGAACGTCTCAATTTCATCCGATTCAATCAAGCCAAATTGCGATCTGAAGAGTACATATATGTATTTGCAAGATGCAATTACGAATGATGCAAATGTGAATGATTTCGGACGTCTGACTATATTACCAGGTTCTTATATTGGTACTCCACGCCACATACCCGAATATGCACAAGATGCTGTGTCATATGTTCGAAAATACGGCCGACCAGATCTTTTCATCACTTTTACATATAATCCGATGTGGAACGATATAAAAAATAATTTTTTCAGTCACCAACAGATCGACGCGATGTTACAGCACGTGTATTCCGGCAAAAATTGAAGGCACTGTTGGATGTACTCGATTGAATGGCAAAAAAGAGGTTTGCCACACGCACACATATTGATAAGGCTGGTACGTAAAATAACACCGGACGAGATTTATAGCGTCATATCAGACGAAATACCATATCAAACAATCGATTCCGAATTATTTGAAGTGGTAACAAAAAATATTATTCACGGTCCATGCGGTGAAATAAATATGAATTCACCATGTATGATCGATGGAAAATGTTCAAAGCGATATACGAGAGCATTAATTTCCGATACCATAACAGGCAATGACGGATATCCATTGTATTGACGTCGATCATTTGGAAATAATGCTAAAACGGCGATAATAAGAGTGCGCAATCAAGACATCGAAGTTGACAATCGGTCGTGCCATATTCACCGATACTGTCAAAAGTTTTTCAGGCTCACATAAATGTTGAGTACTGTAACTCAGTAAAGTCTATCAAATACATTTGTAAATATGTGAATAAAGGAAGTGATATGATAGAAATGATGAAATCACTCAATATCAAATGGGGCGATACATAACAGCAATAAGGTAGTTTGGCGTATCTTTTCGTTTCCTTTGCACGAAAGACATCCTGTTGTTGCCCATTGGGCAGTTGATCTGGAGAATGGTCAACGAGTTTATTTCACTACTGAGAATGTACAGCAGAGAGCAGCACAACCACCAGCAACTATTTTAACTGCTTTTGTTCAATTGTGTGATATCGAAACATTTGCCAGATATTTGATATATATTGATATAACGCCTGGAATGCATCATCGAAAAAATTTCATCGGCGTAAACAAGGAACACCAGTTGATGGTCATCCAGGTATTCTCCAAACAGATGCTTTAGGCAGGACGTATACGGTACATCCCAACAATGCTGAATGTTTCTATTTGCGAATGTTGTTGGTAAATGTTCGAGGACCAAAATCATTTCAGGATTTAAGAACATTTGCTAGAAGATGACACCGATTGGGACGCAACACTTCATGATGCATCGACTTCATCTCATCCACAGCAAATACGAATGCTATTTTTGATTATAATATCAACATGCATGCCATCGAATCCAATTGAATTGTGGAATAAATATAAAGATTACATGACTGATTTTAATTCGGATGCGTCGTAGAGCAATGGATCCTGATTTGCTGATAACATTGGAAATGTACAATGAAGCTTTGATAATAATTGAAAATATATGACTTGCGATTGCCAATAAAGCATTGGGGCAGTTAGCTTTATATAGCTATAGGATATATATGACAAAATCATGCAAGCTCTTTCTGGTAACACTGGTGGATTATATTTTTTGGATGCACCTAGCGGCACCGGAAAAACATTTGTGATTTCATTGGTTTTAGCAACTAATCGATGGCAACAGAAAATTGCTTTGGCACTCGCTTCTTCTGGAATTTCTGCAACTTTATTGGATGGAGGACGAACAGCTCATTTAGCTTTAAAATTGCCATTGAATATACAGGTGGTTGAAACTCCAACCTGTAACATATCTAAAAATTCAGCGATGGCAAAAGTTTTGCAACAAGCAGCGGTCATTCTGTGGGATGAGTGTACAATGGCAAACAAAAAAACCTTGGAAGCATTAAATCGAACGATACAAGATTTACGTGGAAATCGAAGGCTTTTTGGTGGTGCTTTAATTTTGTTGTCAGCTGACTTTCGACAAACATTGCCCGTTATTCCACGATCAACACCGGCAGATGAGATCAATGCATGTTTGAAGTCTTCCCTTTTGTGGCGATACGTGAAAAAATTAACATTACACATAAACATGCGTATACAGTTGCACAATGATCCGTCTGCAGATCAGTTCTCGTAGCAATTGTTAGAGATCGGAAATGGCAAAATTCCAATCGACAAAACAAATGGTTTGGTTACATTGCCAAACAATTTGTGTACAATTATCCAATCAAAAGAAGAATTAATTGAACGAGTGTTTCCAAATTTTGTTCAAAATGATATGAATCACGATGGGTTGGGAGAGCGCGCAATACTGTCACCAAAAAATGTACATTTCAATGAAATCAATCATTATATTCTGAAAAAATTGCCAGGTGTGGTGACAACATACAAGTCAGTGGATAGCGCAATGAATCAAGATGACGCAGTGAATTATCCAGTTGAATTTTTGAATTCATTGGAACCGTCTGGTATGCCACCGCATTGTTTAAATTTGAAGGTCGGCTCATCAGTTATTTTATTATGGAATTTAAATGCACCAAAATTGTGTAATGGAACAAGACTGAATGTAAAAAAGTTGATGCCGAATTTAATTGAAGTAACAATACTGACCGGCAAAGTGAAAGGTGAAATTGTGCTTATACCGCGAATCCCACTGATACCAACAGACATGCCATTTGAATTGAAGCGTTTGCAATTTCCAGTGCGCCTGTCATTTGCTATGTCAGTCAACAAGGCGCAAGGACAAACGCTTGGACTATGCGGATTGAATTTGGACGAACCGTGCTTTTCGCACGGACAGCTATACGTTGCCTGTTCCAGAGTATGCATTCCAAATTGTTTGTTTATTCATATCCCGATGGAAAAACGAAAAATGTAGTGTATCCAAATGTTTTGGATTACTTACTTACTTACTTAATTGGCGCTTAACCGTCTAAACGGTTATGGCCGTCCAACAAGGCGCGCCAGTCGCTCCTTCGCTCCGCCAACCGGCGCCAATTGGTCACACCAAGGGAGTTTAAATCGTTTTCCACCTGGTCCTTCCAACGGAGTGGGGGCCGCCCTCTACCTCTGCTTCCATAGGCGGGTTCCGATAGAAACACTTTCTTGGCCGGAGCATCATCTTTCATTCGCATAACATGGCCTAACCAGCACAGCCGCTGCGTTTTAATTCGCTGGACTATGTTGATGTCTGCGTATAGCTCGTACAGCTCATCATTAAATCTTCTTCGGTACTCGCCATCGCCAATGTGTAGAGGTCCATAAATCTTTCGAAGAACTTTTCTCTCGAACACTCCCAAAGCCGCTTCATCTGCTGTTGTCATGGTCCATGCTTCTGCCCCATATAGCAGAACGGGTACGATAAGTGACTTGTAGAGTATGATTTTCGTTCGCCGAGAGAGGACTTTACTTTTCAATTGCCTACCTAGTCCAAAGTAGCATTTATTGGCAAGACTGATTCTTCGCTGGATTTCAGTGCTGATGTTGTTGCTAGTGTTGATGCTGGTTCCCAAATAAACGAAGTCTTTTACTATTTCGAAATTATGGCTGCCAACAGTAGCGTGGTTGCCAAGGCGCATATGCGCTGACTCTTTGCTCGATGACAGCAGGTACTTCGTTTTGTCCTCATTCACCATCAAACCCATCTTTACCGATGTTTTGGATTAAGAATTGAAATAAAGATTAAAAAATTCTATGATATTTTATTCTTTTTCCAATATTTCTAAATTTGGCGTAGCGAAGCACACCGGAGTCCCGCTAGTACTTAATAAATATTTTACGCAAGAAATTTAATTTAAGAAAAGCACATGTGCAAACAAAAAATGCGCGGTCGAAATACAACCACACGTATATGTCAAAAAAACAAAACGAAAATACAAGCCGCGCAAAAAAATTTATGAAAAACACAATAAAACACGTGCGCACGATTAGATACAATTGAAATGACTAAATATATTCTGTAAAATGAAAGAAGAAAGAACATTTGAAAAAATAAATTTGAAGACAAAAACATGATTCATTGCCACAATTTTCTACTATGTTTTTGTTCAACGATACGACATACTTACAGAGGTAATTCCCAATGTATTATAAATATTGATATGAATTCAATTGAAAATGAGGAAATACTCAATTATGAATCGAAAACTACATAAATATTGAACACACATGTTGATTCTCTATAGTTCATAACAAAAAGACCTAATGTCAATATACACCGAAAGTACTATGTGACAGATATGCTGTGTTGTGGTGTATCTCTTTCCATTGTATCTGAAAAATCCCTAATGCCAAAATGACAGCCATGTTCATTGTTCATACTCTTGTCTAAGAAAACTCGGTCAGATGCAGATGAATCAGTACAACACATCATAAATACATTTCTTCATTACCTTTTTTTTTAATTTTTTATTCTTAAGACATCAGAGTAAAAAAGTTAGTAAGTGTGTAGGAACAACAATTTTCGGGACGCTGGTGAATATATTCGTTGAACTCGAGGGATCCATGAATTAGGTTACCAAATACTAGTAGCGATATAAATTCGATAACAGGTGGGCGAATGTTTCTAATGTTGACTTGATCCGTATTTCGAAGAAACATTGTTTATGTAAATCTTATGGCTATCAGATTTGGTAGTCGTAAATTTGCAAGTGGAATGGCAACAGTCAACGATTCTGTATATTCGTTTTCCCAATAAGTGATTTCTCGTCGTGAAAGAAGATTGAACACGTTGCACCAAACCGTTGTTTGTTGGGACAGTTGTGTAATGAAGAGATATTGTAAATTTTCAGTAAGTAAGCGACCATTTTACAAGAACCAGTTGAAATTTGCGGAATGTCGGGTTTTGATTTCTAGAAATCTAAAATATTGACCGAAATAATGCATCAACGCTTCGTCGATACTCTTGAATTCTTGTTCCCAAAATCCCAGCCAAAAATGAATTTGCCGATGCGAAATGTATGACATCTTCATCACAATGCAGTTGGTCAGCAGTGTCCAAGATTATTTCATCTGTATTCATGGTTGTTTCTAAAGAAAATCAACGCAATTCTATTACAATGTTCTTTCTTTGACACAATAAAATCACACTTAATAAATTTAGTGGGACATTAATCACCAAATTAAAGCACAGCATATACGGAATTTACTTAAATCCAGTTCATTTATTTTTTTTTTCACAGTTTTTATCAAAAAAAAAAAAAAAACAAAACAAAACAAATGATTTCTTGTTTTCGTTTTGTTTTCACTTGAGAAATGCCGAACGTCAAATTATAATTCCGGAAACTTCAATTCCATTGAATAATGCAAAATGGAAATAAGCACCGCCTATTTCATTTCATGAAATAACGCAAACATGCAAATAAGCACCATCTATTGGTACGAAACGTAGCCGTAGCTTGGTGTTATATATATCATGAACCGCTCGACCAAATTCAATCAAACTTTACAGAAACCATCTACATGATAGCCCAAATGTACCGTAGAAATTTGGTTGAATTTGGTGGAGCCCGTCTCAAGTTATAAAGTAACACCAAAAATGTGCACTTATTTTTATATATATAGATCATAACATGTATCAAATTTATTGGGGATGGGTGTCTTATCTTGGTGGGATCAGCAATCAGAAAATTCTTCTGTTTATTACTAATTTAAGTTTAATTAAACAGTAATATAAGTTTCGTTCACTTTGTTTACTTCTGTATTCGAAATTATGTATAGTCTGATTAGTTATTAAATTCTTATACTTACAAATAAATAAATGGATGATAGTGTTTAGACCCTTTAATATCTTATCTTATATACATATCTTAGCTTACATAATGTTGATTTTTTGTTTACAAATAAATAATAAAAATATTGACATTAAAAATAAATTATACAATTGAATAAATGTATTTAAACTTATTTAGTTATTTTTTAAATTAAAATAAAGAATCTCTAAGTACTTTTCTCAAAGCTGAGTCACTTTCACTGGAATGGGAAGCTATTTCTTAGCCACTACTGCATCCTTCGGAGAACGTAAAATCTCCATTAGTTTTCACTGGTTTTCTTGTTGTTGTTATCAAACCCAAACACACCAAAACGCATTATTAATATAATTATTTAATTAAAACTTTCCAAAAAAGTATACGTATATCAAAGCGCGGCTAAATGAAAATGAGCAATTTTTACGTCATCAAAAACAGCTGATCTAAAGTGTATAGTAGTGTGACCGTTATTTTTTTTGGTATTTTCACTTGGCCAACCCCTTACATTTATACCAAATTAGAAAAGATATATATATATAAAATTTTAGATCGTTTGCATAATTATTGGGCGTGCCTTGAGCCCACAAAGTTTGCTAAAAATACTATTTTTCTCACTATGGCTCGCATTAATTGTTCTTAACTTCAGTAATATTTATTTTATAGAAAAACTTTATTCAGAAATATTCTAGAGACATATCTGATGAACAATGTTGCTTTGTACTACTTTTCTTTAACATTAATATTTAATCTAGAAAAAACTTAATTAAAAAATAACAGCGAAATTTTCACATATCTTAGTATTCTTTGCATACGAACATATTTTCATATAATTATTTGCAACACAATTATTGCAACAGTTTACCGTTAGTTCTTACTGAGAAGCAGAGCAGAATATTATTTTTGTTGTTACTTGACGACGACTACATTTCACTTATTGTCGTGTACTGAAAGTAATTATACATTTCATCAAGAATTTTGTTACGCTATTTTTCTCCTTCCTTAAGTGGGTGTAAACTACATTCTAACAAAGAAGTTATGAAGGTATTATTTTTTAATTTATGAGCAGTATAATTAAATTTACGTGAGAGTGCTAAATTAGTGATCGAAAATGTGAATATTTTTGGGATAAAGCTCTAATCCCCACTAAAAACAAGCAACGTCGCATAACAAAACTTGAAGATTTATATAATGCATAGAGGAAAGTGAATAACAATTCTAAAATTAAATCGGAAACGCAAAGAGAAAGAGAAGAGGCGTGGACGCCGAAGTTAGATGACTTATTTGATATAGCAAGTGCAAATACACTGGACCTTATTAAAAATTCAGAGGGCAAATTATTTTTGGAGAATCAAACAAAGAAAGGTAGACCGGAGTTTATGTATGGCATCGATTACAAAACAGCAGTAAGTGAAGAACGAATGTAAGAACATCAGCAAAATCATTTAAAACGGAAAGAATAGAATGATCGTGCATTAGCTGCTTCTAGTAAGAAGAAATTGTATATTATTTTTAATATAGTATAACATATATTTACTTCTACTCTCTTTATTCAGATGAAACAGCTGAACTTTCTTCCTGCAGTTCGGAGAGCGCTATCAGCGAAATCGCTGCTAGCTATGAGGTAAGTTCAAAGTTATAAATTATAAGTAAAACGTGAAAATGAAACTATACACAACGTAGATGAGAAATAATTGAAACACACAACAACAACACATAACAAAACTGTAACCACAACACTTAATTCCATTTTAGCAGGCCTTGGGAGCAGACGCTGTAATGCCAACGCCAGCTAAAAAAAAACAAAAAATGACAGGATTTAAAAATATAATGACTCCGAAACTTGCAGCCGCTTTAGATGTTTGCAAGGTCAGTGATCGAAAATCCGTGCATTTAATTATATCTGTGGTCGCAGTCGGTCTTGAAATACAAAACTATATTATAAATAAAACGTCAATACATAATGCCAGAGAAAAAAATACGAGCAGAACACTTCAAAAATATAAAGCTGTTACCAGCTCTTACTAAGAATGAAAAAGTTGACAGACTTCCAATCATAATTTCATGCGGGCGTACGGAGCAACTACTTGAAGTTCCCGCATTGGACAAAGTGGAACTGGCAGAGAGCAGGCGTCTGCTGTTTGTAAAGCTATATTTGAATGGGGACTTCAAGATCATATAAAAGCCTTGGTGTTCAACACAACTGCCGTAAATACAGGCCGTTTTAATGGAACCTGTACGGCTATTGAACACAGACTTCAAAAGCAGCTGGTTTGGCTACCTTGCCGTCACCACATTTTGGAAGTCGTATTAAAACGTGCCTTTGAAATTAAGATGAGTAAACCGAAAACCCAAATGTAAAAATATTTCAGCAATTTATCAGTCTGGAATGGAAGATAATGATGTAAAAAATATTTAACAGTAGATAAAGGTAAAATAAATGAATTTGTGAACGATACGATCAAAACTAAACAGCCAAGACATGATTACAGGGAGTTTCTTGAGCTAACACTAATATTTCTTGGCGAGACTCCACCTATTCGCGATGCAGCTTTTCGCGCCCCTGGGGTTATCCACCACGCAAGATGGATGGCAAAAGCTATATACTGCTTGAAAATATTTTTATATTTCGACGTGAATTTGATTTGTCAGTAAAAGATAGGAAAGCTTTAGTTAATATATGTATTTTTATTGTTTCAATATATGTTGAGATGTGGTTCTCTGCCTCTTATGCTGCACAAGCACCATACAAAGATTTCCACCTTTTGAAAAAACTGGATTCTTTTAAAAAATTGATGCTGTTATATCTCAAGTTGCATTACAAAAATTTTAAAACCACTTATGGTACTTGAGTCCTGAATGTGTTGCTTTAGCATTTTTTGATAACAGTGTTTCTGTTGAGTCAAAAAAAGTGATGATGAAGGCATTGAGTCGTGAGACTTTAGATAAAGACGTAAAACGCGCCTCAGTTCAAAATTTAAATGTTATGCATGTTATTGAAGGCGGAATGGATCAATTCATTTCTTCTGAGCCATACAATTTTTTTCTTCGCTTTAAAATCAATACAGCATTTTTGAAAAATGACCCAAGTCAAGGGCCTGCGGATAGTAATTTGAAAACTGCTCTTCAAAGTGTTAATGACATTCACGTGGTAAACGATTCAGCTGAACGAGCGGTGAAATTGATGCAAGACTACAACCCAATACTCACAAAAGACGAGGAACAAAAACAACATATATTGCAAGTAGTCAAAAACTATCAAAAACAATTTCCTATGAGTACGAAGGAGATTATATTACAAAATGTTTATAATTACACCATTTAATAAAATAAATAATCATCAGGCAAGGAATGCGAGATATGTGAAAATTTCGCTGTTATTTTTTAATTTGGTTTTTTTCTGGATTAAATATTAATGTTAAAGAAAACTAATACAGAGCAACATTGTTCATCACATATGTCCCTAGAATATTTGTGAATGAAGTTTTTCTATAAAATAAATACTACTGAAGTTAAGATCAATTAAAACGAGCCATAGTGAGAAAAATAGCATTTTTAGCTAACTTTGTGGCTCAAGGCGCGCCCAATAATTATGCAAACGATCTACAATTTTTTTCTAATTTTGAATAAATCTAAGGGGTTTGCCAAGTGAAAATACGAAAAAAAAATGTTCCATATAACTTGCGGTCACACTAGTGTACAGCCAAAAATCACATTAGAAGATTGCGCATTGGGCATGTAAACAAAATATTAGCTGTTTTTGATGACGTAGAAATTACTCATTTTCATTTAGCCGCGCTTTGATATACGTATATTTGTGAAGTTTTAATTAAATAGTTATATTAATAATGCATTGATCTGTGTTTGGGTGTGATAACAACAACAAGAAAACCAGTGAAAATCAATGGATACTTTTCCGTTTTCCAAATGATGTAGTAATGGCTAAGAAATGGCTTCATTTTTGCCGCCGAAAGGACGTAGTGAATCTCAAAACAGCATGAATATGTGAAGTGCATTTCACTCCCGAAGATTTCGAAAGAAATATGCAATATGAATTAATATTTTATAATTATATAATATAATTATTAATAGCAGCCTAAAATAAATTTGATACATGATATGACTATTAATATATCTACATCTTTTTACAAACACCACTATACGGTATGGAGTCTTTATTTCTGTTTGTTTTGTAGATTCTGGTTGTCCGGCGGATGCACCCGCTGCTGAACCTGATTGTCGTGTGTCTGTTTTTTGGTGGTCCAATTGGAAAATTGCACGCAAAACACGAAATTTGATTGGTTCTCCTATATCTACGAATAAATCATACTTAGCACCATTTTCTAGTGGATATTCCCATACCCAAACTTGTTCAGCTTCCTCGAACCGGGAAGGATGCTGTAATGCAGATGGCGGTATTAATATATCATCAAAGAATCCAAGGGTATATATGTATGGGAAGCGCCATCCCCCTGTAGGATTATTAAATCTGATACGATATCTTTGGGCGCAATGCAGAGACCCAAATGTAATAAAACCTGTTACAACAAAATGCAAGTTTAGTAATTTCACATACATATACACATAGATTGAACTTACTTGATTGGACAATTTTCGGTTGATCTCGTCCCTTATTGCCTCCACCAATTCCAAATGAAATTGATCCGGTGCTATTCGGATGGTGTCCTTCAATTCTGCGTTCTGCAAAAATTAAAGTGGGTACTAAAAGTGTATAGGGCATTAATAGGCCTCTCGAACCTACGAATCCTAACAGCTATTCTTACAAGACACCTTAGACTGAACAGTCATATGCAAAAGCTGGGTATATTATCGACCAACACATACCGATTTTGTGATCGTACTGTAGCGAACTTCATTTCCCAATTCCTCGCCCATTTCTGAGCTATAGGCGCTGCAACCCATATGGCAGCTACACGTCTAGGTTGTGTAAAACAGATTTATAAAACCAGCCACAACTACTCAAATCTGAAAAGATAAGATATTAAGTTTTGAATTTTTCAAATTGTGCTGTATTTTACATGATGCTCCTTTACTGCAGCTATTAGATCCTCTTTAAATGGATAAACGATATTGAATATAATTTAGCACCATTGCGTGCTATAATCTGTATCAAATTATAGTTGACCGATAAGAACGATACATTTCTCCAATACATTTACGGTTAAAAACATTTTAGTTAAACAATTAAATTATTAATTAAAATAAAATAAATTTACACAAAAACATGCTTTTGTATTTTGCAATAAAAACATCATATCCGCTGTTCGATCAAGTCAACTGGTCGTATATGCGCAGAACGAAGCAATTTTGAACTCGTGAATGCGTAATCTGGGTTGGTGATTTGTGATACTAAACAATCCTCGTGTTCCAATTAAACATGAACCAGATACACCCATATGGATAACATTGTTGTTATACTGTTTTCACACAGACGGCTCATTGAATAATAAAGGCAGTTTTCTACATTAAGACGCTTATTGAGCTCAATCTTCCCTACAAATTTCGAATCTATAATTATTTCATTAGTAGCTAATCGAATGCCTAATGAAGTCAAAAGCACAATGCAACTCTTTTGGGAGCGTTCAGTTTCTTAGTTTTTGGTGTGTTCAGTGCTTAAAAATGTCATTTGTCAAAGTAAATGTCATTGTCTGCATGGCGGAACGATACAAGGTGGCCGCATCGAACAGCCGATTATAACCTTTTTTTATTTGATTTGATACATCAACTTCCGGCGCAGTACGATTTTGACATTTGTCCATCGAATTTACAAAAACAAAGTACATGGAATTCTTATTTATGTATGTAGGTATGTCACAATGCTGTCACCTTGTATCGTTCCGCCATGATAGTCTGTCATATAGCATTGTCATTTTATTCGCTTGACATTTCATCCTTCATACTAATCGAGCAGTTACTTCTGTGTTAAAGCAAAAAATTTACGATTTCATTAAAAGGTGAAAGGAGATGGAAGGTATTAAAGATTATTTTAAGAGGAAGTGGGCCATAGTTCTATAGATGGACGCCATTTAGGGATATCGCCATAAAGGTGGACCAGGCCTGACTCTAGAATTTTTTTGTACGATATGGGTATCAAACGAAAGGTGTTAATGAGTATTTTAAAAGGGAGTGGGCCTTAGTTCTATAGGTGGACGCCTTTTCGAGATATCGCCATAGAGGTGGACCAGGGGTGACTCTAGAATTTATTTTGTACGATATGGGTATCAAACGAAAGGTGTTAATGAGTATTTTAAAACGGAGTGGGACTGTGTTCTATAGGTGGACGCCTTTTCGAGATATCGCCATAAAGTTGGACCAGGGGTGACTCTAGAATTTGTTTGTACGATATGAGTATCAAATGAAAGGTGTTAATGAGTATTTTAGAGGGCGTGGGCCTTAATTCCATATGTGGACGCCTTTTAGAGATATCGCCATAAACGTGGACCAGGGGTGACTCTAGAATGTGTTTGTACGATATGGGTATCAAATTAAAGGTATTAATGAGGGTTTTAAAAGGGAGTGGCCCTTAGTTGTATATGTGAAGGCGTTTTCGAGATATCGACCAAAATGTAGACCACGGTGATCCAGAACATCATCTGTCGGGTACCGTTAATTTATTTATATATATAATACCACGAACAGTATTCCTTCCAAGATTCCAAGGGCTTTTTATTTCGCCCTGCAAAACTTTTTTATTTTCTTCTACTTAATATGGTAAGTGTCACACCCATTTTACCAAGTTTTTTTCTAAAGTTATATTTTGCGTCAATAGACCACTACAATTACCATGTTTCATTCCTTTTTTCGTATTTGGTATATAATTATGGCATTTTTTTCATTTTTCGTAATTTTCGATATCGAAAAAGTGGGCGTGGTCATAGTCGGATTTCGGCCATTTTTTACACCAATACAAAGTGAGCTCAGATAAATACGTGAACTGAGTTTAGTAAAGATATATCGATTTTTGCTCAAGTTATCGTGTTAACGGCCGAGCGGAAGGACAGACGGTCGACTGTGTATAAAAACTGGGCGTGGCTCCAACCGATTTCGCCCTTTTTCATAGAAAACAGTTATCGTCCTAGAATCTAAGCCTCTACCAAATTTCACAAGGATTGGTAAATTTTTTTTCGACTTATGGCATTAAAAGTATCCTAGACAAATTAAATGGAAAAAGGCGGAGCCACGCCCATTTTGAAATTTTCTTTTATTTTTGTATTTTGTTGCAACATATCTGTTTAGGCAGGATGCCTAACTTTTCCGCATCTGATTCCGATCCCCCAATGCAACTCTGCAAATCGATATTCGATACTCGACTTAATTTATAACCACCCACACCATCACCGCCACATGCATGTGCATGCATGTACATGCACGTGTATGTGTGCTTTTTGTCAGCACTCATGCATATGCATGTCGGGGTTGATGTGTGGGTGCCTTTCCCCTCCAAAACGGAAGATTTTGGGGGTCAACGGTTGTAGATTGCTATACAACCGGCCTCTTGGATTCTAACAGCCAACCAGCTAACATCTTCCGCCAGCGATCTCCACTGTTTTCAACAAGATATTCAGGTAATATTGTAACCAGTTTATTTTACTTTTACCCAATAAATCATATCTATTATAACGAGAAATCTCGTATTCTCTTATTTTATTCCAACCCGCTTATTCCCATTGAGATCGACCCCGGTGCGCCCACCTACCTCCAGGAGCAAACGCACCCCGGCCGAACATTTGGTCCATCTTCACCAGGAATTTGGAACACAGTACCTATACAGTCCACATCCGTACAAAATCATTATATACACGCTTGGTGATACACTTTGGTGGTAAAATTCTTTTGGTGATACTCAAAAATTAAGCAGAAGCTGATAAACACGCTTGGTGATACACTGTAATTAGCTAACAACATCTTGGTAAAACACTGAGTAAAGGACAGCCAGCTAAAGCAATTTCAACATCGCAAGCCAACTTGCCACATCATCACCAGAACAGCAAATCGCCACAAAGTAAGTGCAATATTTCTTGCCACAATTTTTTTGGTTATAAAAAATAAATAAAACCGAGTAAAAAATAAATATTCTCAGTGCCACACGCGTAGTGATTTGTTATTAAGTGCGAAAAGTGTAAAAAGATTAGTGACGAAAAGAAAAATAAGTCCAAACGCGTAACATTAACGCTTTTAATTCCTTGTGACTATCTGGCCTGTCCCCCCACCAGCGGTAAGGCTCTCCGGACACAGCACAAGGAAGAGGTACACATAACCTCAATTTCACATAAAATTTCACGCCATTCGATTTAAATTCTCTTTTTGCATCACGTTAATTTCACTAGTTTCTTAACAAATTTTCGCACAAGATTTATTACACGTTTTTACACTTTTCGTCGAGTTCATACCAGCGCGCGCACTTATTATACAATACAATTTAACTTGGAAGTGGCGAGTGGCCCCCTTTATTTACACAAAAGACATTGGTGTTGCTTCCCCCTGCTCCCTGTTTTACGGCACAAATAATCTGCAAAGTCAGACAAAAATAAACAAATTAAAAGTAATAATCAATTCTGCGTAATTTTAATAGTTGTTGGTTGGGTGATTCGCTCAGGTTTTCAAGTTTTATATCCCTTGATTAATTCGCTTTCCACTTTTCAACCATGAACATGGACTCCTACATTAGATTGGCCGATCGAATAATCGAATTCGAGGCCGATTTTAATGATATCAATGCGGCTCTGCACACTGTACACACTCTTGCAATACAGCAAAAAGAGTTGCAAGCCAAGTGGGAAAAAGCAGAGAACGCCCTAGAGGAGTTGCTTGGCTCTGACACGCTCGACGCAAAGAAAATTGCAGCGGTCAAGATCAAGCATAAAGCGGCATATGCCGTATTCTTGCGATGCATGTCGAACATGGCTGAACTTCAAGCCAAATTGAAGGAGGAAAAAGATAGGGCAGTCAAACCTGAGGGAGAACGCGCGCGCGAACACAGTATCCGCCTGCCAGCTTGCGATACTGAGGTATTCAAGGGCAACTACCTATCTTGGCCAACGTTTCGTGACCTGTTCACGGCCATCTATAAAAATAATCGCTTAAGCCCGGTAGAAAAGTTATTCCACCTTAACCAAAAAACCGAAGGTGAGGCAAAGGACATTGTCAAGAAATGTCTTTTGACAAATGAAGGCTTCGAAACAGCCTGGAGAAACCTATATGAGATATACGAGAATAAGCGGATTCTCGTGAACTCACAACTACAAATTTTATTTAATCTAAAAAAGATAGATAGCGAGTGCGGAAGCTCAATCAAGACCTTACAGCGCGACATAAATAATTGTTTGGCATCCTTAAAAACCCATCAGATCTATGTTTCAAATTGGGATGCGATTATTACTTATTTATGTTCGACAAAATTACCTGAAAATACGCTGGCTCTATGGGAGCAGAGCATTGACCACAAAACGGACATATCCAAGTGGGAGGATATGGACAAATTCTTGTCAAATCGTTTCCAGACACTTGAAACCGTGTCTGGTTTTACAGGTAATGCCACTTCTAAAGTGCAAAAGTCAAACGCGTCGCGCCAATCGACGGAGACCCCTACAAAAGGACTTGGTGCTTTTCAAACAAAAGTATCCAAGCAATCAACAAAATCAATGTGCAAAATGTGCAAATCTACGGAGCACAGATTACGCAACTGTTCACGTTTTTGCGATTTAGCCCCGGTAGAAAGGATCAAATTCGTTAAATCCACAAATGGCTGCTTGAACTGTTTATCCCCAGGACACACCGTGACGAGGTGCACCAGTTCGTACAACTGTTCCAAATGCCACTCTCGTCACCACACGCTCCTGCATGCGGACACACTTCAGCAACCGGCGGGGCGCAATCCTTTCAAAGATGCGGATAATACCCCATCAACTTCGGCACAGGCACGGAAAAGACAGGAATCGGGACAACCACCTTCCTCTGCGAACCAGAACGTCAAATCCTGCCATGCCAATTCCAGCACAGGCGTGCTATTAGGAACTGCTCGCGTACATATTCACCATAATGGTACCGACTTCTCCGCGCGGGCATTAATTGATTCTGGGTCTGAATGTTATTTTATAACAGAAAGACTGAAACGCAGAATCAATTTGCCAGCGAGGAAAATGCATGCCCAAGTATCAGGCATCACAAATGCGGTGTCAGCGCAGTTGAAAGAAGCGTCCATAATCGAATTACGTTCACCAGTGGACCCCTGCTTCAGCCTGACTACACCCGTTCTAGTTCTAGCCAAACTCACTGGGAATCTTCCATCCTGCCCTATCAACGCAATGACTATGCAGGCATTCCCAGATTTGGTTCTGGCAGACAAGAGGTTCTACGTCAATGAAGACGTAGACCTCATACTTGGCGGATACATATATCCCCACATTATAATGAGTGGTATAAAAAAGAATGTGCTAAACACACTCTTAGCCCAAGAGACAGTGTTCGGTTGGATACTAACCGGTCGTATCGAATCACCGAATCCAACGAAGAGCATTATGTCTTTCTACAACGAGGTTGCGTTAGACAACCAACTCAAAGCTTTCTGGGAGGTAGAAAATGTACCCAAAAATAAAATATTAAATGAAGATGAAAGGTACTGCGAACAATTATTTAAAGAAACAACGAAACGTGATGAAGATGGAAGATACACCGTATCACTACCATTCAGGCAGGATTGCCCTAATAACATTATTTTAGGACCGTTCCTGAAACGCGCATGCTCTCAATTCTTCCAGAATGAGGGGCGGCTAATAAAAAATCCAGATTTAGGTAAAAAATATGTTCGAGTGTTGTCAGAATATGAAACGCTCGGACGTATGGGAAAGTTAAAAAAGAATACCACATCCCACGATTCGGATCATTACTTCCTGCCCCACCACGCCGTTATTAAAGCGGAAAGTACCACTACAAAGGTACGCGTAGTATTTAATGCCTCTAGCCCTACGGCCAACGGTAATAGCCTAAACGATATTCTCCTCCCAGGCCCAGTTCTACAAGCCGATCTACCCATCATTATCTTACGATGGAGACTATACCGTTTCGTCTTCAATAGCGACATCGAAAAGATGTATCGACAAATTTGGGTGAACGAAAATCACACCAAATTTCAACGCATTGTGCATCGCACTTCCTCGAATGACCCTATTAGTCTTTACGCATTAAAGACGGTTACCTTCGGAGTGAATTGCGCTCCATATCTCGCGATAAGAACGCTCCTACAACTGGCTGACGACGTAGCAAATTCACACCCTACAGCGGCTAGAATGCTAAGAGAGAGTATGTACGTCGATGATGTTTTATCTGGAGGACACACAATAGCGTCAACCAGCAAAGCAAGAAACGAGATTCGCGAAGCCCTACACTCAGCTGGCTTTCCATTACGCAAGTGGACTTCAAATTGTAAAGAAATTCTAAAGGACATCCCCAAAACGGATTTGCTCAGCGAGGATTTCTTAGCGTTCGAAGAAGCTAGTTCGGTAAAAGCCCTGGGAATACGATGGAACGCTCACTCAGACGTATTTTATCTCAAGGCAGGAACCCTAGAAAATGGCGAAAACATCACCAAACGAGCATTCCTATCCGCTATCGCCAAACTTTTCGACCCTTTAGGCTGGCTTGCGCCAATGGTCATTGTGGCAAAAATACTCAAGCAGAGTATTTGGTTAGAAGGCACCGCTTGGGACGACCCAGTATCGAGCAGTACGCTAGAACGATGGAAAACCTTCACCGACCAATACCATGAAATCGATAAAATCAGGATACCTAGATGGGTCAACTTTTCTCCAGGAACCGACATCGAGATCCATGGATTTTGTGACGCATCCGAGAAGGCTTACGCAGCAGCCGTTTACATGCGCCTGAAAACGGATAACGACATCTGGACAAACCTGATGCTAGCAAAGACCCGAGTAGCCCCGGTGAAAACCCTGTCTCTTCCACTATTGGAACTTTGCGGAGCCGTGCTGTTAGCGGAAATCACCGAATCAATTTTCAGGAACCTTAAATTTGGACCGGTGAGAGTTCACCTGTGGACGGATTCAACGATCGTCCTCGCATGGATAAAGAAACCGCCTTGTTCCTGGTCAACCTTCGTCGCGCATCGGATCACCAAGATCATCGACATGGTCGGAAATAAGGACTGGTTGCACGTGAACTCAGAGTCCAACCCAGCAGATTTAGGTAGCAGAGGATTACCGGCGTCTGAATTGGTCAACAATTCGTTGTGGTGGCAGGGACCTTCTTGGCTGCAAGAAGACACTTCCCAATGGCCAGCACAAGAAAGTGACTACACTACCTCCGTAGAGGAAAAGAGGGCGCTTCCCAAGGCAGTCGGTTCTATGTACCGGAGCGACTCGGGATTTTTCCCGACCAAGGACTGTCATTTCAGTGTGACCCCATTTAATTTGTTTCGTCCCTCCCACAAATTGTCATCCTCCCAGCAGCTCCTTGCAGCAGGACTGCTACATATTCTCTTACTCCGGGAAGGTATCGAACCCAATCCGGGTCCGTCTCCTGACCCCGGTCCTGAGAAATGGTTTTGCTGCATTTGCCAGAAAAGAATCTTTTTAGGACGGTCATACTCTGTTCAGTGTGTCTCGTGCAAGGGATGGTTGAATCGGACAGGTTGTTCTGGGCTTGATCCCAAAACCCGACGTCCACGTAACTTTTATAAATCTTTTGTGGCTCCTTGCTGCTCACGCCCAAGGGCGTCCCGTAGTCTACGCCTAAGTGCCCCTCCACTACCTTCCAGCAGCCTCGCTGCTCAGCAAGCCACAACAAGTACCCGCTGCTGCTCGCGCCCCACGGCGCCAACAGCTCAAACAGCTAATACCACTCATAACTACTACCTTCGTAGTAGAGCTGGTAGCAATGCTGAGCATCAGCCCCTGCCCCCGTCTTCTTCTCCCCCCCCTCTTTTCTGGCAGCAATCGTGCAGGTCAGGGAAACAGACTCTTAGTCCCTCTCTCCGTTTGCACCGTCTGCCAGCACAGAATATATAGGTTTGCGACATCCGCTCAATGCAGCTCCTGCCTTGGGTGGTGCCACTTTCCTAGATGTTCTGGTCTCCGCGACGGCAACCCCTCGACGGGTTTCATCGCGCCATGTTGCCAGGTCGCAAACCCAAATCATCCGGGTACCCCAATGCTTGTCCAAGGGCGCCCAGTCCCAATGCCAGAACAGCAATTGCGTCCTGGCCTTCCACAACCTAGGCGTAGTCACCCGTCACTTACCCCTAGAGTGGCGGCGTCACCCCTCATGCACTTCAGAATTCTGCAGTTAAACTGTAATGGACTAACTGGGAAGATTACGGAGATAGTCGATTTCATGAAGCGGCACAACATCCGCATTGCTGCGATTCAAGAGACTAAACTCACAGCAAGATCTGCATTGCAGACCTGCTCTGGGTATAATGTCCACAGGAAGGACCGCGAGAGCGGAAATAGAGGCGGCCTCGCGTTTATTATACACCACTCTGTGCAATATCATATATTTGATCCTGGCATCGACCGCAGGGACAATGTCTTAGAACGTCAAGGCCTATCTGTCCGGTCAGGCGATGCAAATCTAGAAATCATCAACATCTACATCCCTCCTGTCACTTGTTGCCCCAGTGGATACCGCCCTAAAATCGAGGCCTTACTCACTGGCAACAATCGCATTATCTTAGGCGATTTCAATGCCCATCACGACCTATGGCATTCAAACTTGCGGGCGGACAGTAGGGGTGAGATGTTGGCGGATCAAATAGAAGAAACGACGTTCTGCAAAATAAACGGAGACGCCCCCACACGAATGGTAGGAAGCTGTCATAGCTCGCCAGATATCTCAATCGTGAGCGCAGAACTCGTAAACTGCGTCAACTGGCAGCCGATGGTAACATTGGCGTCCGACCACCTGCCCATACTTATTTCGTTCGAGCGTACCGCCGACTTCATCGTCACCGAAAAACGCACTTTCATAAACTTCAAAAAAGGAAAGTGGGAAGAATATAAATCTGCAACAGACAGCAGCTTTGCTGCCCTCCCTATCCCGACTGATGCCCGCCAAGGGGAGCGTGCCTTCCGTAAGGTCATTGAATCCGCCTCGGCACATTTCATTCCCGCCGGGAGAATTCCCGAAATCCGGCCCCACTTCCCGGCGGAGGCCGCGAGCTTAGCGAGGGAACGCGACCTTATTAGACAGCTTGATCCAGGCGACCCCCAAATAAGGGATATAAACCAACGCATCAGATTGCTTGTGGACGAACACAAGCGGGCGAAATGGGAAGAGCACCTAAGAGGTTTTAACCTCTCTACCGGTGTAGGTAAACTTTGGTCCACCGTAAAGTCCCTATCGAATCCGACTAAGCACAAAGACAAAGTGTCCATCGCCTTTGGCGATAAGGTGCTGTCGGATGCGGAAAAATGCGCGAGCGCTTTCTGCCGACAATATATAATGCATCACCGCTAGAGAGGTTGAGGACGCCATTGGTCGCGCTAAACCATCCAAAGCAGTGGGCCCAGACGGCATAGCCATGCCGATGCTTAAAAACCTAGGGAAAGAGGGTTTCAAATATTTAGCGCATGTCTTTAACCTGTCTGTCTCCACCTTTGCCATACCCGAGAAATGGAAAATGGCCAAGGTGGTCCCGCTACTAAAGCCTGGCAAACCAGCTAACGTAGGTGAGTCATATCGTCCGATATCTCTCCTATCGCCAGTGGCAAAGACGCTTGAAGCCATGTTGCTCCCTTATTTCCAAGCACATTTGCAGCTAGCCCCTCATCAGCATGGCTTCAGAAAACTTTATAGCACTACCTCCGCGCTAAATGTCATTAGCACCCAGATAAATTGCGGTTTGAAACAATACCCCCACCATAGAACAGTACTCGTAGCGCTAGACCTATCAAAAGCCTTTGGTACGGTCAACCATGGCTCATTACTGCAAGATCTGGAAGGGTCTACCCTTCCCCCATGTCTTAAAAGGTGGACCGCAAATTATCTGGGTGGTCGGCAGGCATCGGTGCAATTCAGAAACGAAACATCAAAACCAAGGAGAATTAAACAAGGGGTGACACAGGGTGGTGTCCTATCCCCACTTTTGTTTAATTTCTACATATCTAAGCTACCTTCACCACCGGAAGGAGTCACAATCGTTTCCTACGCCGATGACTGCACAATAATGGCCACAGGCCCAGAGATCGATGAGCTATGCAATAAAATAAACGGCTATCTCCCTGATCTCTCCAGTTTTTTCGCCTCGCGAAACCTGGCATTGTCACCGACTAAATCTTCCGCGACCTTATTTACAACATGGACGCCCCAAATGTCGACCATATTGAACATCCACGTCGATGGCACTACGCTTCCGACTGTCCTACACCCCAAGGTCTTGGGTGTGACGTTTGATCAGGATTTACATTTTGGTGCGCACGCAACCGCAATTGTTCCGAGAATTCAGAGCCGTAATAAAATCCTCAAATCCCTTGCTGGCAGTACCTGGGGAAAAGATAAAGAAACGCTCATGACCACATACAAAGCAATTAGCCAGCCGATTACGTGCTACGCGTCACCCATATGGTCGCCAAGCCTAAAAACTACCCACTGGAAGAAACTACAGGCCTGCCAAAAGACTGCTCTCAGAATCGCCACGGGCTGTCTTCTTATGTCCCCAGAACACCATCTGCATAATGAGGCGAGAGTACTCCCCATCAGGGAGAGAAATGAGATGCTGACCAAACAGTTTCTGTTGAATACCCAGAAACCTGGGCATCCCAACAGACATCTGATTGACGAACCAGCACCGCCTAGGGGCCTAAGGAGTCATCTCCGTAAGCATTTTGAGGAAATACGGCACCTGAGAACCCAGCCGTATGAAGCGAAAAAACACAAGCAGGTCCTTGGTGAACTCCATAGACAGGCGTCGGACCTTTATGTCGGGAATTGCCCGGTGAATCCAGTGCTTGAAGAAAAATATCTAGAACTCGCGGAAGAGGAACGCATACTCCCCAGGGAAACGCGTGTCACTCTTGCTCAACTTCGTTCTGGATACTGTAACAGGTTAAACTTTTACCTATCCAGAATCAACCCCGACATACAAAATGTATGCCCCGCTTGCAATGTGTCCCCACATGACACCAACCATCTCTTTAATTGTAATGTGGAACCAACGCCTCTAACACCCCTTTCCTTATGGTCCACCCCTGTTGAAACGGCAAGTTTCCTTGGACTCCCGTTAGAGGATATTGATGACAATTTGTGATCGGTCGCGGCTATTAGGTTGGGCGAGCATTGCTACAACAACAACAACAACAACAGGAAAAGAGAGCGAAGACCTGCGCAACAAAAACAGTAAATACTACCGATGTTCTCTAACGCTTTTCAGACCTACCTAGGGCTTTACGGGTGCTCTCATACGTTATGAGGTTCTACCGAAGAACTCACCCCGAAACAAAAAATTCATTCCATGTCATGTCGCACTTAATCTCCCCTGACGAAGTTAAGGCCACTACACGACTTTTAATTAAAAGCTATCAGAAGCAGCATTACAATTCCGAATATAATGTTCTAAAGGCCGGACAACCAATTACAGGGAAAATTGCAATACTCTCACTTAATCCCTACCTAGACCAACATGGTATCATTCGGGTGGGAGGGCGAATCGGGGCGCCAAAGAACTTAGCTTTTAATGAACGCCACCCAATCCTCCTCCCATACAACTGCCGGTTATCCCGTCTGACAGTCCTAATGTTTCATCAACAAAGTCTGAATGGGGAAAACCAACTCATGTTACGTCTGATACGCACCCAATACTGGATACCTAACATCAAAACCATGATTAGGGCAACCATTCATAATTGCAAAGTTTGCACTATACACCGAATGCGTGCCCAGACCCAACTTATGGGTATTCTCCCTCGCGAACGCACGACCTTCAGCCGTGCATTCACGAATACTGGAGTCGACTTCGCTGGACCCTTCGACATCAAAAGTTACCGCGGTAGAGGGTGTCGACTATCCAAAGGCTATGTCTGCCTTTTCGTGTGTTTTTCCACACGAGCTATTCATCTGGAAGCCACTAGTGACCTCAGCACTCCGCATTCCTGGCAGCTTTCGATAGGTTTGTTGCTCGGCGAGGATGTCCAAAGAACATCTACTCCGACAACGGAACCAACTTTGTCGGAGCCTCCAGAGCTCTCCGCTCGGAACTCAAAGCTTTCCTGGCGGACGCTCGCAACTAAACTCTATCCAAGTACAGTCACCAAATCCTGACATGGCATTTCATACCACCAGGAGCTCCTCACATGGGCGGGCTATAGGAGGCAGGGGCCAAGAGCTTCAAGAACCACTTCAAAAAGATCGCTTTGGATCACAAATTTACCCTTGCAGAGTTCAGCACCCTACTTTGTGGAATCGAGTACTGTCTCAATTCTCGACCGTTAAGCCCCTCCTCCAACGAGCCGTCTAACTTGGAGCCACTTACGCCAGGGCATTTCCTCGTTGGAGGGCACCTATTAGCACCACCCGAGATCGACGTCAGCGAGAATCGCACTTCACTCGTCAATCGATGGGAGAAACTTAAGGCGCTGCATCAAACTTTCTGCAAACGGTGAAAGACTGAGTATCTCACCGAATTGCAGAAGCGCGTTAAGTGGAAGCATCCACAATCAAACCTCAAATCGGGGGACCTAGTCGTCATTAAGGAGGATAATCTACCCCCCAACGAATGGAGATTAGGTCGGATAGCCAATCTTCACTATGGCCCCGATAACCGATTTCGAGTAGTCGAACTGGATACGGCAAGGGGACAAACCACTAGACCAATTACGAAATTGGTACTCCTTCCGTCCCACGACAAAGAGGATGAAAGGTAAGGGGCCAAATTCCGCCTTACAAAACCCCAAAAACCAAAATTCTATTTCCCCCGACTACCTAAAATCAGAGGCCCACGGTTGGTGATAGCAAAGCAAGCCTATTAAGGAACCCGCGACTTCGTGTCTCTCTATCCCTAAGCCTGCGTTTCTCCCGAGCCATATATTATAATTGACCCCCGGTCTCGTGATGGTGCGAGTCTACCGGAGGGGAATCTTAAAACGTACTACGCGATGGCAATGGGGAAAGGGAGCGCGGGACATAAAGACGCGTTGAACCACGCGCCGTTATGCCCCGCTATCCTTAAGCTTGTGTCTCTCCCGAGGCCCTAATTATAATCAACCCCCCCCGTCCCGTAATGGTGCGAGTTTACCGGAGGGCGATCCTACACCTTTCTTTTATTCTCTATCCCCGGTCTCGTGCTGAGTCTACCGGGGGGAATCCTAAACCTGACTACTGGTGGGCAATGGGGAAAGGGAGCGAGATGCACGAGGACGCGGGAGAGCTTACCGAAAGGTCGCAAACAAAAAAAAAACATTTTTTTCCTATGTTCTTTAACAACACTAACCGGGGGCCCCCTGAACAGAAAACCCCACAAGTCACTCCCTCACCCAGAGCGAGGACGCCAGAAAATCCCCAAATTCACTCGCTCGCCCCGAGCGAGGACACCAGAAACCCTCCCATTCACTCGTTATCGCATAACGAGGACATCATAAAAGCCTACCGCAGAAGGGCGAACCGATCTGTCACAGAATCTAAGGGCTTTCGGCCCTTTGTATATTTTAAATTTCCCAAAGTCAACCCACATTCACTCGCCCCGAGCGAGGACACCAGAACCCTAACGCAGATCCATTGTCTGCCAGAGAACACAATTGCACTCGGACAAAAGCACGAGGCCAAAAGAATTTTTTTTACTTAATGAGTAGGGACAGCCATATTCTACATAACGTCCAATTTCAGAATTGGGTTGAGGAACGCCGTATCTCAGAATGCTTTTCATTAACTGCTCTTATGCCAGAATGTATTGAACTTATGCTGATATAGGGAGCTTTCGAAACAAATTTTGAGATAGTGTATTATTGAATAAAATTCTGACGCTCGCCGTTCTTCATCTAAATTCTGAATGACCAAAACAATATTTAATCGTTATAAACTCACGAAGTACTTAGTAGACAAGTAATTATTTCCGCCAACACCTGGTGGCGTCTACAAATTTACTATCACTACTAATTTATTACTTAATGTACTTTTCCTTTACGTTTTTCGCTGAAGGGGATTGATTTATGCCCGTTTTTCCTTACATCGTAAAAGCAACCACCCTGCAAAAATCGTTGGACCATATGGTCCACTGGAGTACGTACAATTCTACTCCACTGTAATGCGCGAAGGACCAACTCATGTTTCTACACGAACATGTTGTAAGCCGATCATTGCTCGTTTTTAACGATTGCAATCACTACACAATGTTTATTGGACTGCGGGTACTCCGTGGATTACTCTGATGTAATGCGGAGCTGGAGTATATGGTCCGGTCCTAGGACATCGCAATGTTAATTGGACCATATTTTTTGTATGAATTGTGGTTAATTTTGGAGCACTCGCTTGGTCCATAGCGAGTACTCCATACATGCATGCATGGAGTACTCGCGATTTTTGCAGGGCAGTTCAGATTTAATTTGGGAGTGTCACAATATCAGTCATCATTGGACAAGAAGCTTCCGGTGATTGGATCATGGGGCCGGCTCTGCCGGTTCTCAAAAATCATTTTTGCCAATTTTATTAATTCATTACGTATTCTTGGACTTTTTAATTGATTACGAATGCGAATGTTAAAACCCCCCATTAATAACAACAAAAGGGTTCTGTACTTTATATCAGAATTAAACATCAGATATTAAACATCTTTAAAACTCTTAAAACCGCTCTAAATTATTGCTCAAGGTTTGACACAATCTACAAACAACTGTGGGCACATGCAAACTGAACTTCGTCTCAAAATCATAAAATGTTTAGTTAGTGATATGAGAGAACGTTTTGTCGGTTGGATACCTATTTTCAACAAAAAGGAGGAGTTTCACTGGCGAGGGTTGAGGAAATATCGCCAGTGCTCTTTTTCTGTACCCTGCTGTAGACGAGAACAAAATCAAAAGATGGATCGAAATCTGCTACGGAATTATAACATGGGATCACGGATCGAAAACTATTTTCACTCAAGCGAGACAAATTAGGCTATCCAACTATTTAAACGGAAAAATTATAATATATTATGGATCCAGTGAGTGCGAGTTGTCCTAGCTCACATATTTCATTAACCCGATACATCATTTCGGAGGTATTGTGATTTAAAAAAAAAAAAAAGGACATTCGATCACGGATCGTATGTTACGAATCGGCCCCTGCATATGGACCAACCAAAAGTCTGATTTTTATTCGGTATCGGAATTTTAATCATGTGAAACTGATGGACGAGATGATAAAATCGATTGAACTTTAGTTTAGTCCATGCAACAGCAAAAAAAAAAAAACACAACACTCATCCGACCATTAAACTATTAATCGCTTAATGTAGTATCGCCCTCCTATACGCCAACCACCACAATTGTTTCTTAACCATAGATTTTCATACCATCGTAATAGCAATGCAACAAAAGCAGGAGTTGCGACAATTTTCGATCGTATTTTATATAAGTAACTCTAACTAAAGCATTTGTCCGAATATATTATCTTCTAAATGATAAATGTGATTATATGGGCTGTTTTGCGCCATTCCCTTTGTGAATAAATTTTCTTTTTGAATGTTTCAATCCGTAATTATGTTTGCTATTTGCTGTACACAACTTGAAAATAATAAAAACAAAATTATTATTACGAACATTAAACACCGCAATAGATAGAGTACTCACAAGACAGGATCGTAGTGAAGTGCAAAGCAATTGGCGAAAAAAAACGTTACGGCTTCACCTCAACCACAGCAGCACCACCACCATCGTACTTCAGCCGTTACACAACCCGCCGCCAACTATAGATATTATAAAACAAATACTCAAAACAAAGTTGCCTTCACCATAATAATTTTCTGCCACCGGCATTTGTGTGTAGCCGGCAACTGGTTTATGGTTTGTTTCTGCTTCTAGTCTGTATCGCCAACGATTGTTACGGTGGTGGTGTAGGCAGCAGCAAGAGTATTACCTTTTGCAGGCGTTCTAACAGGAGCAACCCCAGGAGAACTCCCACTACCGCGACGGCACGCTACCACAAAAGATAATAATGCACATGCTGCCAGTTTTTCGTCACCTTCTTTTGACTCTAAATCCGAATCGCTTCCACCATTGCCCGTTTTGGAAGTGCTCATCGATTCCTCTTCTCTACTAGTGCTACTACTTTCTTCAGCAACTGAATCGCCGGCAGAGTCGTAAGAGGATGATGATGATGATGAGGTTAATCCGCAATGTGGAACAGGTGTTGGGTTCGAAATGAGTAACACTCGTATTCCATTACTTAATAATAAAGTTTTGTAATGTTTTTTTGTCGCTTTCCGACTTGTCTGGGAGGTCCCGATATGTCACTGCTGACTCTGTGTTTACCATAACTAAGGAATGCCGTCTCAAATTTCCAGGTCGTAAGAGGGTTGAGCAACGTGGGTTTACGCTCTGTCGCAAAATGTGTTCGGACCGTTTGGATATTGTTTTTTGCCTTTCGCAGAGGCGCACAGCAATGAGTTATATTCACACAACGTAAAAAGATGCCTTTGTTGCTTGAAATTTTGAAATTCCCCGAATATACATAAACTTTTGTTCCGACGTTCTTTCTGAAACAACGCCGCAAAGGCTATTTGGTTTTTTCTTTTTTGTGGCGAAATTTTTGAAACTCTTTTTAAGTTTACAGAAAATAATTAAAATTTACTGGTTTTTTCCTTCAAAATTTGCCACGAAATCCATTGAAAAACGAAGAAAATTCACCGAAATAAAATTTCTTCTGATGAATTTTTATTTATTTTGCCGTTTAACCCACGCAATCGCTTGCATTGTGCCAGAGAACCACCCAATTTGTAGCTGTGTACCTGAAATGAAATAAAAGAATACCTGAAATGAAATAAAAGAATAAAAAATTAGGAAAATTTATAAAAGTATCAAAAGGGAACGATACTAGTATACTTACCCAGCATATTTTTTCTTCATAAAGCCGGAGTCATTGGTGCCGTATGTCGTATCGCTGTATCCGTATCCCTAACGTAACCAGCTGTTTATAGTTACGACGGTAAACCAAAACACAGTTGGTTGGCTACGATACGGTTACGACCTTAGCGGCACCAATAATCGATTGCATTGATTCTCATAAGGTTGGTCGAATCAGCTGTTAAAAGGTTACCGATACGGTTACCGATAAAGCACCAATGTCTCCAGCTTAAAGAAAATTCATTCAAAAATGTCTGTATACTCATTTCCATGAATGAATGACATTTTTGAATGAACGAATTAAGGTTGCCACTCGATGACATTTGCTTTTGTCTTTTCTTACGCCGTAAACACATCGTGCGCGACCCCATGGGATCACAAATCGGATCCGCGGGATTCGACAAACTCGAGTGTTAGTACCCGAACAACTTTACTTTTGTTTCGACAAATGGAAAATTTTGTTTTACTTTGACAATGTGGGGCATAAAAACACCAGCAGAATCAGCTTTCTTGTGAGAAAAAAAAAAGTGAACCACTCGAGACCGAAATAATTTTCGATTTTTATTTGCATTGTTTTCTTTGTTAAAAGGATAGTGAAAAAAAAAAAACAAAAACATGTCAAACTCCCTAAGCTTTGGGGAACAGTGGTCTCGCTTTCAGGATAGAAATTGTTTTTGTTTTTTGAAGTTCCGACAAAGTTTCGTCAGTCCTTTTAGCCTGGAACCCAAACAAGTCCTACGCGAGCTAGGTAGGTGCCCAACACACCCTACCAACTAATATGGTTCGGGACACAAAGACAAAACAAACAACCAAAAAAAAAAAAAAACTTTGTCCATTCACCGTCCAAAAATTACAATTTATTTGTTCAAAAATATATTTACACCCCGACAAGACAGAGACCGACGTAATCCCGCTTACTGCGAGCTATGCTTTCGCTGGCGATGCAACCCCAGCTAGGAAGCCGAGGGGTGTCGCTTCCCGCAGCTGCACTTATAGGGTGCGAAACCCATGTGGAGATTGAGGTGGGCCTTCAATGTTGTAAAGCAGCTGAGCGTGTGCCCACACACTCGGCACACAAATTCCTGGCCGCCCGCGGAGTCTGCGCGCAACCAAAGGACCCCCTCATAACCCCGATAAAAACGGGTGTACCACGAGGGTCCCTCGTCATAATACCGCATCTTCAATATGATGCTATTATAGTTCCGCGGCACATTCAAGAATGTAACGCGCAGATTGGGACGAAGTTCGAACGATGCCCTGAAACGAAAAGGGAAGAAAGTGGTATCATTATATTATAGAAAATGATCCCATAACCAAAAAAAAGGGCCACAGTCCGTATACTCACATGTTTTTTTTCTCGGATAAAACTTGCCAATTCGCGTGTCACGCTACAAATGCCGGTATGCGCACAGACTCAGCGAGCATACCAACACTAAAATACAATGCTGCCAGACAAACCTCAGCAAATGAGTAAACCCAAAAGCGCTGATCACATGAACAGCGGTCGACGACAAGCTGAATTTCACACAACAAAATATGAGAGAAAAAAAACCCATAACTTACTTTCCATAGTAAAGCCTTCTTCTAAACTACGAAGAAATAACTTTCGAAGGAGAATTTTCAAGTTTTATTAGCCTAAACTTAACTGCGGAAAAGCTAATTGGAGATTATGATACCATTTTCAAGATTAATAAAAATAACTAAATGAAAGTTCAGAAACTTTTATGAAATCATAATTCAACCAAATGAACTTTATGAAAAACAAAAAATGAAATATTTCAGAATTCAGGTCGCGTCAGAACTCAAACGTGAATGTCCTCAAACACTTTCGCGACATGACCATTAGGTGTCGTTACGCTGCCAAATTGGCAGCACCGCACAGCTGCCTCACTCCAATGAGTTGAAGAGTTACCAGCTGATAGCTCTACAAACTGCCACACTCGATAGTATAGGCTATTCCCGCCAGGGTTGTGTTGAAATCAACAAACACCCCACAATTTGGGTTTCTCACACAACATGGCCCAAATCAACCCAAAGAGTGTTCCAAGGCAGCGAATAAGGGCCTCTTTACATCCATCGCACATCATATAAGCATGGAGTTGGTGCATTTTCATATTAGCACATGCAGTTGGTAGATTTTGGAATTTGGTTACGATTTTCGCTATTCGTCATGAGCTTTCGCACACAATTAGATGCTTCATTTGGTTGGCTTCTCACGCTTCTCGGAAAAGAAAATTTTTGGCTTCCAGGCACCGCAAAGACGGCGATAAGGGTGAATCGCTCCACGCAATGATAAATACCTACTAACTTAAATACGCCATGACTTGGGTGGGTGGCTTGGAATCACGTCCGTTCCAACCTCCCACGCTTATCACCAAAACAGGTAATTTTGCTCGTGTGGCTTGGAACCACGTCCGTTCCAACCTCCCACACACCGCAATCTTACTGCTTTTGGTAACTATGCATCAGCTGCTCGAAATCACGTCCATTCCGACAGCACCAACTGATAATATAATACATCATTTACAAAATATATGCACTGTAGCGAAAACGCGTAGCACCCAACCAACCTCACGGCCACTCGCCCCGGCACCTCAATAAGATGCCACACCTCCTCCATAAAATGCCGCAGTCGCCCTGAGAGCGATACGACAAGTTATACGTTGGAACGGAGACCTCGGCCTCTTCGTCCAACCACAAAACTGCAAATCTGGAACGGAGACCTCGGCCTCTCCATCCTGAACAAAAAAAAAAACAAAGGATAACAAAAGAAATGGTGCCATTCAGGAACGGAGAGCTTGGCCTCTTCGTCCAGCCTTACTGGCCATCGACTATATATATATTACGTTCTGATTTTCTATATTTAAGAATTATGTATAATTCAATGGCAAGAAATATTCACTTATACCTGTTCATAACCGTTAACTTTTCATCCTAGCTTAGGTGGCATGCTGAGCAAGTCGGGAAGGATTCCCGGCCACCCGCGAAGCTGGCGAACTCCTCATATAGATTAAGTTTAGAGTGTAAGTCTTATATTCATTTTTCTCGTTTCAGCGGAGGTCATTGGCGGAAAACGAGGTTGCGTATCGCAAGGGGGGCCGGCATGTTTAGGGAGGATGCCTAACTTGTCCGCATCTGATTGCGATCCCCCCAGCACTGTCAGCACTCATGCATATGCATGTCGGGGTTGATGTGTGGGTGCCTTTCCCCTCCAAAACGGAGGATTTTGCGGGTCAACGGTTGTAGCTTGCTATACAACCGGCCTCTTGGATTCTAACAGCCACCCAGCTAACATCTGCCACCAGCGATCTCCACTGTTTTCAACAAGATATTCAGGTAATATTGTAACCAGTTTATTTTACTTTTACCCAATAAATCATATCTATTATAACGAGAAATCTCGTATTCTCTTATTTTATTCCAACCCGCTTATTCCCACTGAGATCGACCCCGGTGCGCCTACCTACCTCCAGGAGCAAACGCACCCCAACCGAACAATATCATTACTGGAGTTGAATGTTGTTATAATTTACTTATATACTGTAAAGATATTTACTTTTCTTTTAAAATTTGAATTAAAAAAATTTTTTTTTTAAAAAGTGGGCGTGGTCGTTCTCCGATTTTGCTAATTTTTATTAAGCAGACATATAGTAATAAGAGTAACGTTCCTGCCAAATTTCATCATGATATCTTCAACGACTGCCAAATTACAGCTTGCAAAACTTCTAAATTACCTTCTTTTAAAAGTGGGCGGTGCCCATTGTCCAAAATTTTACTAGTTTTCTATTCTGCGTCATAAGTTCAACTCACCTACCAAGTTTAATCACTTAATCCGTATTTGGTAATGATTTTTCGAAATTTTCGATATCGAAAAAGTGGGCGTGGTTATGGTCCGATATCGTTCATTTTAAATAGCGATCTGAGATGAGTGCTCGGGAACCTACATACCAAATTTAATCAAGATAACTCAAAATTTACTCAAGTTATCGTGTTAACGGGCAGACGAACGGACGGACGGTCATGGCTCAATCGAATTTTTTTTCGATACTGATGATTTTCATATATGTAAGTCTATATCTATCTCGATTCCTTTATACCTGTACAACCAACCGTTATCCAATCAAAGTTAATATACTCTGTGAGCTCTGCTCAACTGAGTATAAAAAACAAGAGCTAAAGGAAAATAACGTAGGAATTGGCCATAAAAAAGAGCTGATCTAATGTTTATATGCGCAATGCGCAATCTTCTTGTATGATTTGTGGTATTATGACACTCATTCGATCAAGACTAGTGTCATTGTTCGGTAATTCGATAAATTCAACCGTCCATAAAAGCGAATTCCCATTGTCTGTCAAATAAAAGCAAAATTATGTATTATGAAGAAAAAAAGCTTAAGTACTGCAACTAGCCAGAAGTATAAAACGCTGAAGTGAATTTCATCGCGTAATTGTAGCTTTCTAAACATGTTACATGTGTTAAAAACTAAGCTTCATAATGACCATAGAATCGTTCATGGACTTGCTGTCCAGTAAAGATGAATGGCTGCAACAATGCACAAGAGCCAAGTCTATTCCAACCTTTTTGAAATTGGCAACAATTCTCAGATTTCGCACTAGGGATTTTCTCAACTGAGCATCGGCTACGAGAATACACTCGGGATTTTTTCCACCTGATCCTTTCTGCAAGTTCCTTTTGTTATAAACGGATTTTGTTCAATTTGTGAAAACAGCCTTCCAAGCAGTTGCTTTGTATTCACGACCTTGGACCTATATGTAGGGTTCTTATATTATATTAACTCAATTATTTTTATTTAACTTTGTTATTATGTTACCGTGGTGTGATGATAGCGTGCTCCGCCTACCACACCGTATGCCCTGGGTTCAAACCCCGGGCAAAGCAACATCAAAATTTTAGAAATAAGATTTTTCAATTAGAAGAAAATTTTTCTATGCGGATTCGCCCCTCGGCAGTGTTTGGCAAGCGCTTCGGGTGTATTTCTGCCATGAAAAGCTTTCAGTGAAAACTCATCTGCCTTGCAGATGCCCGTCCGGCCAATTTGTAGGGAAAATCAAGAGGAGCACGACGCAAATTGGAAGAGAAGCTTGGCCTTAGATCTCTACGAAGGTTATCGCGCCTTACATTTTTTTATTTTTATTATTATGTTACTTTGAACTTTGTAATTTTAATATATTTAAAGTATTTAATTTTTCAATTTTGATTTTTCTATTTTCAAAAATTTTCATTATTATTCAATTTTGTATTCAAAATAAAGCATCCTACAATATATCCGATTAATACAAATAGTTTGAAATTACTATTAGGTAGCGATAAAAGTAGAAGATAAAAACAAGAAACTTACGTTTTAAACAATTTTCTTCTAACTTGATACAGCGTCGACAACAAATTTCTATTCGCTTCAAAACTAGATACACAACGAAAATTTCGACGGAGATTAGATGTCATAATACCAATTTCAAATTCGATTTTCGATGATCGATAGCTAGCGAAGGTCGAAAAATACTCATAACAGGGGCCTTTGTTTCGAGAGAGTGCTGTCAAAATGCACATTTTTGTCATTGATGCCACTCCAAACAAAAATGAATAGATCTGAATATGGGGATTTTTAACATACATTTCGGCGATTTTATAGATTCAATCATTTAATAAAATAATAGTGGAAAAATATTAATTTCTTAAAATTTATTTTACAATTATACGACTAGTTAAGACGTGTGATGGTAGCGTGGTGTGATGGTAGCGTGCTCCGCCTATCACACCGTATGCCCTGGGTTCACACCCCGGGCAAAGCAACATCAAAATTTTAGAAATAAGGTTTTCAATTAGAAGAAAATTTTTCTAAGCGGGGTCGCCCCTCGGCAGTGTTTGGCAAGCGCTCCGGGTGTATTTCTGCCATGAAAAGCTCTCAGTGAAAACTCATCTGCCTTGCAGATGCCGTTCGGAGTCGGCATAAAACATGTAGGTCCGGTCCGGCCAATTTGTAGGGAAAATCACACCTTACATTTATTTATTTAAGAAGTAGATATACACATATCTAAGTAAAATTTACGTTTTGATTAAATTAATTAGTCAAATATTGTAACGATATATACTCACAGTGAAAACCAAATATTCTTTTGATATAATAGTTAACATCATTTAGTGGATAGGGCTTATCTTACACGTCTGACGTTCCAGGTTCTGTGATCAAAATTGGCTGGTTGCGTTGGGACTTTATATTTGCAAAACCTGTTTTTAGTGATAACTTTTTATTGGGAAATAATATTTACCCTCCGCCTTCGAACTAATAATATCTTCACTAAAAAAAAGTATTTTTATCTTTTTTCCCATAATTTTTGAAAGCATTTCTACAGTTGCAGGGCAAACTAAAGTTTACCGAAATTTTCCGGCCGGTTTTCGTTTGAGCTGGCACATTTTCTGTTCTGGCACCCGCTTCACCTGGCGCGAGCGATTTATCTGTGATTGTTGCCAGCGCAAATTTGAGATAATTCGCTCGTGGGAGCGAAAAAATGAGAGCGTAAACAAATGTTTCGTATCAAGTCATCTTTGGTTACTGCGCCAAATGCTCAGCGACTACTAAACGAAAGAGAATACGAATACGTTTGAATTGAGTGTGCACAATTAATCCCCTATTTGCCGACTTGACTTGACTTGAGAACTGTCACTTACAGTTCTGTTAAATGAACATTGCATGTTACTGATTACTCAAAACCAGGCATGCTTAACCAACGAACCGATATCATTTCGTTAAGATATTTTATTTATTTATTTATTTATTTCAATATTAATCTAGAAAATATAAAAAATTTTCACACAGATTACAAGAAGAAAAAGCATCTAAAAAAATAACAACCATTATTATTTTAACTTAAAAACGAATTAGCTAAGAAAAGTTCATTTAATCTTTGTTTAAATACTTCCTTCGTATAGGAAAAATCAAGATTTCCAGGGTTCATAAGCGAATTAAATTCTTTCAAAGCTCTAAAAATCGAAGCATTTGTTGCGTAATTAGTTCTAACAAACTCCAACCAGAAAATATCGTGATTCCGTAAACTCCTCTGCGGGATATTAAAACGTATTCTCTCAAGCAAGAAGGGACATTCAATTAATCCACTTATTAAGTCCAACACAAAAGTGAGGGACAGAATGGACCGTCTAGTATCTAAGGACTTTAAGCTAATAAGCAAACAACGACTCCTATAAGGGGGAATCGGGTCTCTGAAGTTTAATGACCGCAACGCAAAGCGGACAAACACTTTTTGAACTCGCTCAAGCCTCTTAATATGACAATCATAGTATGGTCTCCAGATAAAAACAGCGTATTCTAATTTGGAACGTACAAGCGAGGTGTACAGCAATTTTAAAATGTAGGGATCAGAAAAGTCAGAGCCAAAACGTCTAATGAATGCAAGTGTTGAATATTCCTTTGCAATTACGTAGCTCAAATGTCTGTGAAACAGAAATTTGGAATCGAATACAACACCTAGATCGATAATTTCGCTTAAAGTGAATAGTGGAAGCCCATCAATATTGTAAGATGTAGGCAGAAGACAGCGAGACTTAGAGTAGGAGACATGTGAGCATTTTTTAATATTTAAATTGTTTATTTCGTTTACACCAAATCGCCACATTATCTAAATCAGATTGGAGATTCGACACGTCCTCCTTACTTGTAATTGACGAATACAACTTTAAAACATCAGCATACAAAAGAAAATTAGTGTACTTGAAACAACTGGATATATCATTTATGAAGATAATGAAAAGGAGTGGACCCAATATGCTACCCTGAGGAACTCCAGACGTCGAAATGAACGAATCCGATGAGAACCCAATTAAAGTCATTTCGTTTCATTTATTAACGCTAAGAACGTCAAATTAACGAAATGATTTTGTTTTGTTTTCTGCCATATCAAAACGAAATCAAATCGTTTATGTTGATTATTATTCAAACTATGCTGGCATAGCTGATGGCGGATGGTGGCGGAATTATTAAAGGTGAAAGCATTAGCCAAGCTGATTGCAATTTTTCTCATGAATTTTGACAGTACGAACATTTCTTAGAGTATTTTTGACATTACCACCAACGAATTACACAAACAAATTACATGGAGTTTGTGTGTATGTCCGCTCGCTGTTACCACCTTACGGATTCAGCATGGCTATAGCATTGCCAGCACAATTCAAACATAAAGTATCACGTTTTTGTTAACGTTTTTAACGTTAACGAATGCTTTTCGTTTCGGGTAAAAACGAGATACAATTTATCTTGATAATTTCTTTATCGATAATATTTCGAAGTGTTTCAACGGAAACGGTGGAAAATTTTTGATAAACGATTAGCTTAACGTTAAGGTGCATCTCTGTTCAAAACTTAGCAACACTTAACTTGACTTAGAAGTCTGTTGAATTTTGATTTTCTATGAAAGTTCTAAGTGACATTTACATTTTGAGATGCCATTTCTTTGTTTCCATTTCATTTTGTCATACAAATTGACATTTATTGATTATGATGCCAGATTGTATGCGCTAAGTGGAGTATAACCGTGTCTAAGTTGCTAAGTCAAGTCATTGCTAAGTATCAGTAATGGGCCCTTAAAGCTCAATAAAGTATAAAATATTAAGCTGCAGACATTGGTGCTTTATCGGTAACCGTATCGGTAACCTTATAACAGCTGATTCGACCAACCTTATGAGAATCAACGCAATCGATTATTGGTGCCGCAAAGGTCGTAACCGTATCGTAGCCAACCAATTGGTTTTTGGTTTACCGTCGTAACGATAAACAGCTGATTACGTTAGGGATACGACAACAGCGATAAGCCGGAGTCATTGGTGCCGTATGTCGTATCGCTGTATCCGTATCCCTAACGTAATCAGCTGTTTATCGTTACGACGGTAAACCAAAACCCAATTGGTTGGCTACGATACGGTTACGACCTTAGCGGCACCAATAATCGATTGCATTGATTCTCATAAGGTTGGTCGAATCAGCTGTTAAAAGGTTACCGATACGGTTACCGATAAAGCACCAATGTCTCCAGCTATACGACAAACGGCACCAATGTCTACAGCTTTAACACCATAATAATGTGTCCACACGGTATTAATATAAGTAATATAATATAAGTCGATTTCGGTAGTATGATTTCGTAACATTCATTCCTGTCCACACGATCGTGCTTCCCCTTTCAAATAACATTTTGTTTTCGCTCACATTTTGTATTAGCATTTGAGTTTTCAATAAATTTCGTAAAATTAAATATTCAAAATGCATATAATAAACATAATGTTTTGTTTAAAGAGAGGTAATAGTCTAGTTGAGAGGTCGACTGCTAATACGCTACCAAAAATATCGAGAGAGGTGTCAAAAGACGTATTAATCTCGTGAACAATAATCCGATGGCGGAAAAGAAAAATTGTATATATATCCGGAGATATTTACAGTTGAAGTTGGCGATTTTCATGTGGTTGTGTTTGTACCCACAAAAAAAATTGGGTAATAGTCTAGTTAAGGGGTCGACTGCTAATACGCTACCAAAAATATCGAGAGAGGTGTCAAACGACGCGTCTTGACATCGATATTAATAATCCGAAGGCGGTAGCCACGGTTACACCACACACCCGGACTTGGCATGGCGTAGCCCAGGGTCATTTTTTATAAGCGCGGCCGAAGGCCGCCAACTCAGAAAATTGTTCTGCGTAAAAAAAAGTAAAAGTCTACGCTACCAAAAATATCGAGAAAGGTGTCCAACGACGCGTCTTGACATCAGTATTAATAATCCGAAGGCGAAAAATAAAAATTTTAACGCGTTCAAAAGATATTAACGAAAAACCGAAAAAAGACCCGCGGGTACCTCCGAAACCGGGGGTCGGATCCATAGTATTTTTGCGCAGAACACCTTTCTGCGTTGGCGGCCTTTGGCCGCCCTTATAAAAAATAACCCTGGGCTACGCCATGCCAAGTCCGGGTGTGTGGTATAACCGTGGATACCGCCAGGATGATGCACAATTTTTTTTGGGGTACTGTTTAGGCCACAGGCCTAAATATATCTCCCCTCCCTCGTAACATAATTTTCTTAGTTATTTTCCCCCGTTTACTACCACCCACATATGCTTGTGATCACTAATACACACAATCTCCAACTGCCTTTCTACTTCGAAGGCTAAGTTTAGATTCAAATTGTCAAAAAAAAAGAAAGGTTTAAAACTGGTCAATTGAAATAATAGCCTTCCAATTATTGAAGTTGTTTGTTATAAAAAGAGAAAGCCTTAAATCATCTTCATGGTGTCCAAACATAAGACAATCTATTGCTTTCCTCTACATGTCAAAATGGCACAACTATATGTCTTACTTATTGCGCTATTATTGTAAAATGGACTTTGCGAATGAACACATTGCGCATTGACCAAATAGAGTAAATTGTGGATATTTTGGCCGATGACAGAACGAAAACAGATACTAGAGTTTAAGCTATTTGAATTTAAATACATCAAAGTACATAGGTCTATCGGCGATTTCGTTGGAGCTTCATAACTCCGAAAAATTATGTCTAGTTCCAGATTTGTACTCAATTTTCTTGTTATCATGAAAGCTAAAACGAACCAGAGAGCCTACGTTAATTGACTGTAATTACAAATATTGTGTTTAAAAGAATATTTTTTCTTAGAAAATATAGAATTGTATATTACTCTTGCAAGTTGCCTACCCACAAACCAGTAAAGATACCGTGTTCCATCTGGCCACCACCATATACCGCCAAGAAGAGTATATGATGGAACTTGTATTAAGAGCTTTATAATGAATTGCCCTTTACCTAATTGTTTAATCACCAATTAAGGACGATCGAATGTAGGTTAGTACTTTCTCATGCAGTACCCTTTATATGCTACATTGGCAACACCTGTTTAGAACGATGACAATTTTCGGAATGGGAATGTTGAAATATTTTTCATTTGCTTCTTTATTATTCGATCCTTAGGCAAATTTCAATAAAAATCCTTTTCCAGTTAACTTCTTTGTGGATTATTACTATTTAAATAACGAAAAGGCGGGTAATCACAGACAATACTAAATATTTGTGTTGATATCTTGAATTGACTTTAATTAAAAGTAAGTCAGATTCCTGACTAAGGAGTGATTGAATGAAGAAACAGCATTCTTAAATCGATGATTAAAAATTTCAAATGATTTCACACTTTTAAGGCTCTGGTTTCAAAATTAACTATCTAACCTAATCACAGGGAGGTGTCCTCGGCGTAATATAGCAAAACTTCATTTCTTGTATTTTACTAATAAATCACAATTACATTAAGATTATGTACTTGAATATTACGCGTAGTTATTTTTATGTAAATGAATAATGATGTTAACAAAAACGTGTATGCTTCATAAAGTGATTGCCTATCTGATGCAGACAGGGCGTAGTATCATACTGATGACTTTATAGTTTCCATCTTCAGCTGAATACTTCAAAAAAATTAGTAATGATTGGTTGAGGACAGTTTGTTTTTACTTTAATTATAACGAATACTGATAGTTATCTTTCTTGTTGCTTATTTTTTTTAATAGATTTTGTTATTTGTTAAAAAATTTTAATTTTTTTGACCGCCGAAATATTTTGGATATTTTCCAAAATGAATGCCTAGATATAACAGCAACAAACTCATTTTGGATTAATAATTATGATTACTACCATAAAACAATGAAATGAACATCCTACGACAAAAGGAAAAGCAACTTCATGCTGTAATATACCTGAAGTTGTAGATGTGTCTTCTGAATATTCTACGCGAAGATAACGACCCAAATCATCCACTGCCAAATAAAAGGTCTCCCTATCGGTGTCAGGATCGCTAGAGGAAAGAAATGAAGAAATTCATTAATAAAATCACGTTTTACTTTCAACTCTTTAGGCAGACTGGTAAATAGCATTCCGGTGCATTTAAGCATGTCAATTCCATTTCAAAGCCATATGCAGCAGCCTCTTGTATTGGTGTTGGACATGTATGCACTGAATTTTGATGTACCATTTGTACACTTATAACAAGTACAGCTGCTCCATATGCCTGCGGAAGCAGACACTTGACTTACCGGTTTTTGGGGTGCTTGAAGCGGTCCACCAGACTAATCTGTCCCACCACATCACCAGCCAGGTCCCCAGAACGTACAACGTCATACAAGTCATTACAAGCAAACCAGTATCGACTTATACACCCGTTGGTAACCAAAATGAAAGACCATTCGTACACTGCGGATAACCTGAGACAGGTTTGCACTTGGGTAGATTGTGCAGATTTGTTCACTGAATTGATTTAAAAAACCACTAGCATTAGACCAGAACACTCGTATGTCAGGTATATCGAGCAACACCATTGCCAAACGCGCCAATCCCAAACCAACAGCATAACCAATTTGCTTATGTGCACCTGAACGCTGTAGTATCTCGTGACGCATATTACCACACCCGAGTACTTCAAGCCAATTGCCTTTATAAAGTATTTCCAACTCCCCCGAGGGTTGCGTGAAAGAAAATTATGTGTCCACCCAACGTTACTCCAATTGGATGCCGAATAAATCGCGTGCAAGACCAACCAATGTAATTTTCATCTCATGTTCAACTGCGTCTAATTTATGAAATACTGGAGAGTGTACTATCAATTCAGTTGCGCCTATACACTTCGCCGGCTACAAGAAAGTTACCTAAACCACATGAAGACAAATCTGATTCGTGAGCTGTGGTGGGTGCGCGTAACAAATGGTTGCGATTAATGTAATAACAATCTGCTTTGGCACGACTAACATGATCACTGGGAAACAGTCGATTATCAAAATTTTGTGCGAAACACCTTTTGACATATAGCTTTGCCAATGTGAAAAATACGATCAGCTGCGATATCACACCTTTCGCGCAAACAATAATACCTATAATTGGATGGGTTGGATTTTATATAAGGTGCCACGATTTTCAAACTTTTGTTGATTTGTAGGGGTAAAAGGGGTCCTAAAAATCACAAACTTATCATCCGCAACTCTAGGAAATTCTTAGTTTATGAAATATAAGCGTTTAAAAATGTAAATTTCACCGAACAAACTTAATGCGTTCTGACCGATTTCTTTAAAATACCGCACTTGGAATAAGTTCAAATCATTAACCTGAGTTATTTTAGCCACTACCGATGTTAACAACTAAGCCACAACGCGTTTTAATTTAATAATTAACGAAACTTAAAACCAGGCATGCTTAACGAACGAAACGATATCATTTCGTTACGATAATCAACGTTAATAAACGAAACGAAGTCATTTCGTTTCGTTTATTAACGTTAAGAACGACAAATTAACGTTAATTTGACGATCTTAACGTTAATAAACGAAACGAAGTGACTTCGTTTCGTTTATTAGCGTTGATTATCGTAACGAAATGATATCGTTTCGTTCGTTAAGCATGCCTGCTTAAAACTGAAAAAATACACCAGCGTCGACGAGTTCGTTTGTTTATTTTATAATCGAATTGTCATCTGCAACCGAAATAATATGGCAGAGCGAGTGTATTTTGAACGAGTAGACTGTTCGTTTATGTGTTAAGGGGCTGCCAGACCTGAAGGTAAGAATAGCCACGATTTTCAAACTTTTGTTGATTTGTAGGAGTAGAGGGGGTCCTAAAAATCACGAAATTACCATCCGCAGATCTAGGAAACTCTTAGTTTATGAAATATAAGCTTTTTAATTTCCAAATTTAGTAAAATTTCAACTTAAGTCCTGCACTTAAAATTCGGGTCGCACATGTCGATAGCGATATCAAAAGACGCGTATATGCGTCAAGATTCAGAATCCGAAAGCAGAAACTACATTTTTTATCTCGGTTAAAAGTTATTCGCGGAAAACCCGTCGGTACTATTGTCGCTTTTTTCGTTGTTGCAATTAAACAAACGAAAACAAATGAAGGTGGTGAATAGTGTTGCCAGCTCCGCAACAATATCTTTTTAACTTGTAGAAGATTATAAGGTGGTGACACGTCGACATAAATGCAAACAAACATACACTATCGATGTATTTTGTTTTGTAATTCTCTGAATAATTTGAAATTAATGTATTTGGCAGCGATTTAAGTTAGCACCCCCCCGAGTTCGGGGTTACACTTGGTATCAAATGAAAGAGGGAGTTCTGCCGATCATCTTAAAGTGCGCAGACTTATAGTTTACGAGTTATTTGATGTTAAAGTTTGCAAATTTAGCAAATTTCTATAGCACTCTCACTTACAATTTACACATCTTTCAAAACCTTTATGCTCATAAATATCTATATAAATTGGCAACGATACACTTAAATTTCATTTTAGTATATTTCACATATAATTCTTGCATTGTTTTTACTTAATTTAATTGTTTTTATTAAATAAATCGCCCTTTTGTAGCAACATTCACATTTATGTATGTATATATTTTATCGATGACATTACAAAGCTGTGCTGCCACACCAACAAAGAAAAAACAAATATAAATATTAACGTGCCACCTTTCAGTTAATAAAGAAAAAGGAAAATATATATTTTTACTACTATGCGGAAGGACATCACCGTGGCGGTAGCCACGGTTATACCACACACCCGGACTTGGCATGGCGTAGCCCAGGGTTATTTTAAATAAGCGCGGCCGAAGGCCGCCTACGCGGAAAGGTGTTCTACGCAGAATTACTGTGCATGGCACAGCCGGTGTTGGATCGGCTAACATAATAATAAACATAAGAGTTATAAGGTAATATGCGGAAGGACATCACCGTGGCGGTAGCCACGGTTATACCAAACACCCGGACTTGGCATGGCGTAGCCCAGGGTTATTTTAAATAAGCGCGGCCGAAGGCCGCCTACGCGGAAAGGTGTTCTACGCAGAATTACTGTGCATGGCGCAGCCGGTGTTGGATCGGCTAACATAACAATAAACATAAGAGTTATAAGGTAATATGCGGAAGGACATCACCGTGGCGGTAGCCACGGTTATACCACACACCCGGACTTGGCATGGCGTAGCCCAGGGTTATTTTAAATAAGCGCGGCCGAAGGCCGCCTACGCGGAAAGGTGTTCTACGCACACTAATCGGTTTCTAATCAGCACTGATCGACTAACCCATCAGTGTGCGGTAGAAATTGAGCCGTTATAGATAGAACATTGGATCAAATTCTGAATGGTGCTAAACGGGGATGGCTATCTAATGCAAAAATATAATTTAGAAAATCTTGCGCAGTTCAAGAGATGGCGCCAAATCGGGTTTCGGGGTCATATGTGTACGGATAAACTCCATTTTTTCATTGAAGGGTTAATTATGGAACTCTCAATCAAATTGTCGTTTAATCTACAAATGGATACCCACATATTGCCCAAAAAAAAATTTCCTATCCTGCTTGGTTCAAGAGATATGCACACTAATCAGTTTCTAATCAGCACTGATCGACTAACCCATCAGTGTGCGGTAGAAATTGAGCCGTTATAGATAGAACATTGGATCAAATTGTGAATGGTGCTAAACGGGGATGGCTATCTAATGCAAAAATATAATTTAGAAAATCTTGCGCAGTTAAAGAGATATGGCGCCAAATCGGGTTTCGGGGTCATATGTGTACAGATAAACTCCACTTTTTCATTGAAGGGTTAATTATGGAACTCTCAATCGAATTGTCGTTTAATCTACAAATTGATACCCACATATTGCCAAAAAAAAAATGTCCTATCCTGCTTGGTTCAAGAGATATGCACACTAATCGGTTTCTAATCAGCACTGATCGACTAACCCATCAGTGTGCGGTAGAAATTGAGCCGTTATAGATAGAACATTGGATCAAATTGTGAATGGTGCTAAACGGGGATGGCTATCTAATGTAAAAATAAAATTTAGAAAATCTTGCGTAGTTCAAGAGATATGGCTCAAAATCGGGTTTCGGGGTCATATGTGTACCGATATACTCCATTTTTTCATTGAAGGGTTAATTATGGAACTCTCAATCAAATGGTCGTTTAATCTACAAATGGATACCCACATATTGCCCAAAAAAAAATTTCCTATCCTGCTTGGTTCAAGAGATATGCACACTAATCGGTTTCTAATCAGCACTGATCGACTAACCCATCAGTGTGCGGTAGAAATTGAGCCGTTATAGATAGAACATTGGATCAAATTGTGAATGGTCCTAAACGGGGATGGCTATCTAATGCAAAAATAAAATTTAGAAAATCTTGCGTAGTTCAAGAGATATGGCTCCAAATCGGGTTTCGGGGTCAAATGTGTACCGATAAACTCCATTTTTTCATTGAAGGGTTAATTATGGAACTCTCAATCAAATTGTCGTTTAATCTACAAATGGATACCCACATATTGCCAAAAAAAAATTTCCTATCCTGCTTGGTTCAAGAGATATGCACACTAATCGGTTTCTAATCAGCACTGATCGACTAACCCATCAGTGTGCGGTAGAAATTGAGCCGTTATAGATAGAACATTGGATCAAATTGTGAATGGTGCTAAACGGGGATGGCTATCTAATGCAAAAATATAATTTAGAAAATCTTGCGCAGTTCAAGAGATATGGCGCCAAATCTGGTTTCGGCGTCATATGTGTACAGATAAACTCCATTTTTTCATTGAAGGGTTAATTATGGAACTCTCAATCAAATTGTCATTTAATCTACAAATGGATACCTACATATTGCCCAAAAAAAAATTTCCTATCCTGCTTGGTTCAAGAGATATGCACACTAATCGGCTCCGAGGAAACCCTTTTCTTTCCTAAAGTTAAAATTTGTGAGATTTCCCACTTCATGTACGAAACATAGAAAAATTTCCGCCTGCGGCGCCTTTCTTTTATAAAATTCAAATTTGTGAGGTTTTCCTATTTCATGTCCAAAAAATGCGACGCTTTTCTTTAATAAGCTTTAAATTCCAGATTTTTTCGATTTCATGTAAAAAAGCTAACAAAATCAATATGGTAAACAGAATGAAATGAATAAGCATTAGGTCTGAGACTTATGGCAGGATTTTGTAGCCTTTGACAGACATAGAGGAAGATTTGCAAATATGCTTTGGTTATTTCAAAGCGAAGTAAGTAAAGTTGTATTGTTTATTTTATGGCGGTGTCAAAGCGAAGTAGTCTGTGTTAAGATTACAACAGAACGGCTTGCAGTTTTATTCGCTTTGATCCGCAAAATTGTTCTATAACAGATTAACTTTTCGTTACGTGTTGAAGTCGAAGCATTTCCAAAGTTGAAGTCGTACGCGAAGCCAATGGCAAAAATAGTTATACCGTAGACATCTGGCACTATCAAATACTCGTTGATAGTTTAACGAATACGCATGTATGCATTCCTTGTTTTCGTTTGTTTAATTTCAACAACGAAAAAAAAAGCTATAATTGTACCGGCCGGTTTTTCGCTAATAACTTTAAAAATGTTTAAAAAAAATAGTTTCCGCTAATGAATTCTGAATCTTGACGAAAATACGCGTGTTTGGATACTAGTTTCGACAAGTTCGACGCGAATTTTAAGTGCAAAACTTAAGTCGTAATATTACCAAATTTCGGTATTTAAAAGCTATTTTTTCATAAACCAAGAGTTTCCTAGAGTTGCGGATGATAATTTTGTGATTTTTAGGACTCCCCCCACCCCCCGAAAAAAAAAGTTGGAAAATCGTGGCACCTTATATAAAATATTCCCCGCGCTATAGAAATCATTAACAATTCTTCGCCGTATGATAGAAAGTGGATGATTGCTTAGCAAATGTTTTTTGGCCCCCAGATAAGACAGTATTTTTGGTGTAACATTCGTCAAATCGTCTGTGGGATATGTAAGGCCGTTGAATTCTACAACTCTTTTAAATCCTTTGCACCGACACTGTTAGCCATTGGTTGGGTGTTTAGGATGGATTTGAAAGAATTCTCGGCTAACCAAATATTGGAGGGTGTCAATGCAAAAACATTTAGCTGGCGACATTTCCTTAATAGCAACATTCATACACAATTCGCCGAGCTCATTTGGTGTTTTGGATATGATCCGTGATTGTTAGAGGCATTACAATTTCTTCAGCGTTTACCGTATTTGCTGCAAGGCTATTATTTGGCACCGGCTTTAAATCTTCTTCACAAGTCTTCACAGAGTAATTGGTTGAGTTATTAGGAACGTATTGGTCACAATCTGGTGTTATAAACTAAACAGATTCTTCCACCTTTATTTCAGTTTCAGTGTTTTGTACTTTTGAAATATGTTCGCAGTCTGGAGTTATAAACCCAGCAGTCTTTCATATAATTTCAATGTTTTGTACTTTTTTGCGTTATTGGCTACTAAATTTGCAGAAAACTTCACCGCATAGCTGCTGTCTTATATTTGCTTCTTCGAATTTTATATTACAATTTGGTTATTTCCTTAGCTTTTAATACATGGACATGTTATAACCGTATACCTGCAAATAAAAGAGCAAAAATTTAGTAATAAAAAAGTCAGATTACGCATTTCAGTAACTATACTCACCGTGTGTTTTATATCAATGACATTTTTTTCCATTCAGGAAATGGAAACGCGTAGCAGATGTCAAAATCTCTACATTTAATTTCTGACTGTCAATGATTATTGCAATACAAACGTTAGGCCTCATGCGCAAGCATCTCGCGCACTACACGTCATGCACTACATGCCGCACGACATATCGAGCACAACACGCCACACATGTCGCGTGTCATATATCGACCAATCATTCATTTGGTGGAGATTCAAAATACTTAATTCCACAAATCTCAACATTATCGACAATACACGTCGAAAATAATGTTGAATGATAGAAATGCAACTTTGTTGTACTTTTTCAGCCAGGTTTCGAACCGTTCCGTGTGGTGGCAGGCCACTTGTTGTGAAAACAAAGTTCACCACAAATCAAAAATAAATTTTTAGGACTACTTTCGGCGACATCTACCGACCAAAATTACAAAAATTAAATTCTAAATAAACTAGTCCTAAAAGTCGGCGTCAGATAGAATTTAGCATTGCGTACGACTCCAACTTTGACGACAAAGTTATGCTTTAACGAAGTTTATTAAAGTTATCAGAATGAATGCACTAAATTCAAAACATAACGAAAAGTTAGGCAACTTCGACCCTTTAATAACTTTGACAAAGGTCGTATTTTATTTTGTTTCTTCAAGGTTCACAAATTGGGTTTGACGTTAAATTCAGGGCTGAAGTTTGGGGTAAACTGCTAACTGACGCCGCCCTAAGGCATCATTTACATGTACGGTTATTGAAATCACGTAAGATTTTTCCCCTTTTGCTTTTCCGTCACCTTGCGCCACCCAAACAGAACCCACCCAATTTATGTGGTCATGATCAATGTTACCGATATTCTTTGCAGATCATGACCCGTTTCGAAACTCTATTGGCCAAGTCAGAGAGAAGCGCCAAGCGCTTCGACGTCGCCTGCCAGCTCTGCGGTAGAAATCATAGTATGAGGCTCTGCGCTGAGTACAGAAGCAAGTCGCCCGAAGAAAGGTTACGGGCTGTCCTACTACAAAAATACTGCCCGAATTGTTTGTCGCCGTTTCATCGCGTTGACAACTGCAAAAGCAAATATCGATGCAAAAGGTGTAATGAGAAGCACCATACTACGCTTCACCTCGAGGACCAACGTCCTGCACGCGCAGAAACCATTGTCGTCGGCGACGACAACCAATCCGACGACGAGTTGTCGATCCACTTATCGGGACCAACTAAGCCTTGGGCCCAACAAGTCGAGGAGGCAGAGTTGGAAGAAGAAATGGCTAGAGCCGAACAAAACCCCTCAACCAGCAATCTTGGGATGCGTAGTTTTCGGCCGCTGCTACAGCATGAACGGAAGGCGGAGAAGTTCAAGAAAGAACGACAAAACAAGACAATTGGAGGCAGCAGGACACCGAACTCCATACGACATCATCGAAGGGAAACGCTGCCCATGGTCGGCCCAGAGCAGTTAAACGCGTAACGAGGCAAAATCGGAACAAAACCGCGCCATATCAAAGTAACGCGAGCAAAGTCGACAGAAGACTAGCGCTATTACACGCCGTACCAGCCGGCTTCAGAACGGGACGCCTATCCCAGACAACGACCCCATCACCCATCATGCGACCATTTGTGCCCATCGCCCCGACTGCCGTCGTACGGATCGAATCGCGGGACCACTTGCATTTGGTTCGAGCTATAGTCGATCCCTGCGCCACAAGAACAATTGTCGATGCAGAGCTGGTGCGCGACCTACAGTTAGAGCGTCATGAATCAGGGCAATGCACAATAATCCTTCGCGGGAAATTCGCGTCATCCACACACTTGACCACTCAAGCCAGCATTGTTGCAAGGCACTATCGGTTGAGTCCGCCATCAAATGTAGATCCAAAGATTGCCGCTCCATTCCAATTCATGCGGCTGGCCGACCCACAGTTCTACCGTTCATCGCCAATTCGGCTTACACTCGGCGCAGATATATACGCCGAAATGATGGTGATTGGAACGCCAGCAACAACAGGTGGCGGTCTCCTGACCCAACCGACCGTGTTCGGGTTGGTAGTCTCAGGAGCCTGCAAAAAATAGCAGTTTTTTTCATAAAAATAAGTAATTACAGCACGGAATTTAAAACCACGTACGTATATCTAATAACTTCTTATCTTTTTCCACAGGAGAGCGAAACGTGAGGTCAACCATCTGGCGTGCAGTGCTTGCAGTTCGCATCTGCACTGCCTTCTTTCGTTACAGCGCCCTACTGGACGTGCGATCACGTGGCATCCCTTTTTTTTTTAACTTTTTCTTTGTTGCTTACGGCAAGGGGGCCGGTATGTTTAGGCCACAGGCCTAAATATATCTCCCCTCCCTCGTAACATAATTTTCTTAGTTATTTTCCTCCGTTTATTACCACCCACATATGCTTGTGATCACTAATACTCACAGGCATGTGTGAGTGGTAGTACGTATGTATCTTAGATTTTTACCGCTGTGAGCCCGCGGTACAGCAACTTTGTTGCCGGGAAACCCAACGAAGAAGCTGTATCGTGGGTTCATCGGCTCATGTAGCAAATAGTTTCGTCCTCTTTTGATCCAGCAGCCAGCAAAGGTACACGTAATCGCACGTTCACGTAAGTTGTCAATTTCCAAAAATATATTTAATAATTTCCTAAAATATATTTTATATTTTCACCTTTCACAACATTTGTTAAAATCTTCCTTAACACTTGTTGTATCTATATACAATGAATAAAAAAACACTGTGAATTCCATTTTTTTAACACGAAACCTCTTTGGTGTTTTTACTTTCTTCCCTGTTTTTCGACTTAATCAACTTCTAACAAATACGTGGGTGCGCTCCGTTGCCACCACGCATTTGGTCACGTACAAACACAACAACAACCACATGGAAATCGCCAACTTCAACTGCAAATATCTCCGGACAGATATACAATCTTTTGACACCTCTCTCGATATTTTTGGTAGCGTATTAGCAGTCGACCCCTCAACTAGACTATTACCAAAAATACTGTGGATCCCACCCCCGGTTTCGGAGGTACCCGCGGGTCTTTTTTTGGTTTTTCGTTAATATCTTTTGAACGAGTTAATATTTTTATTTTCCGGCTTCGGATTAATAATATCGATGTCAAGGCGCGTCGTTTGACACCTCTCTTGATATTTTTGTTAGCGTATTAGCAGTCGACCCCTCAACTAGACTATTACTTAAAGATATTACTGGATGCTACTCCATTGGTTCAAGAATATCTGAACGGCCCAAACAACAAATTGGAGCTTCTTCAAAGGAAGAATAAAGGATTGTGGCTCAAGCTTTGGCTATGGTGGAACTTGCAAACGACCATGTTGCTAAGTATTAGCTCCGCTGATTTTAAGTTTAGATTTTTCTGGATCAAGGTCAGTGCAAAGTTTAAATTTTCTAAGCTGTCTAAATAAATCATACACACAGAACCGTACTCAATGCTTTTGGGACGAAATAAAGCAGCTTTCTTCAAAGAGAATTTTTGGATGAATAGGAAATCCTTTGAAATTTTATGTAACATAGTTAAAAATCTAAAAACGAGTGACGAAACATGCGGAAAGCCATCCCACTGGAAAGTGGGTAGCGATTGCTTTATATGCTCTAAGGTCATCAGCAGAGTACAGAAGCATCGCAAACATGTTCGGAGTCGACAAATCGACTGTGGGAAAAATTTTGATAGATTTTTGCCATGAAATTTGGGAGTGCTTGGGCCAATTTATTTGAAAATTTTTTTATGAATATGTTTCGGGGTTTGAATCACTTGGTTTTACGCAATGTATGAGAGCCATCGGTTAGATAATTCTAACCTCTTAATGGAACATTTATTTTATTCAAAGTACTATTATTATAGATGGATGTCATATCGAAATACATCCATCTAGTAAAGATGCGTCCGACTACTACAATTATAAAGGATGATATTCAACTGTGCTAGTGGCTTTAGTGTATGCAAGGTGAGCTGTGCATTTCTGCAATATTTTGGGAAAGATTTTATATGCATTGCTTGTCAATATTTAAAACAATATACCCTGCAGACTTCGCCCTTTTCTGAACATTTTGAAAAACTTGACTTTCAACAATTCTTCGTTCGATGGACGGGCCACTCAAGAATTGTCATCAAAGTCTTCTAACGGAAGCCCAAAGAAAGAAGCAGTTTTACATTGCGTATTCCAGAGTTAAGTCAGGACAGGTAAAAGTTTAACCTGTTGCAATGTTCAAATCGCAGCTGAGCCAGAGTGAGGAGCGTTTAACCCCCAGCGGGTAAGGGGGTAAGAATATACCCGCGATAGGTATGCCTGTCGTAAGAGGCGACTAAAATACCAGATTCAAGGGGTGTGTAGCGCAACCCTTCAGGTTGCCAGCGCAATATATAGCTTCTCCAAACCTAATTGTAAACCTCACCTATCCGCGGCGAATCCTGTTTCACTAACAGACGAGGCTCTGGCGACCCCAAGCTCCTCATGGAACATGGGGATGGCCTGAAGGTTCAATGTGGCCACATAAATCGTTCCCGAGATGGTCGGGCTAGCACCTTAATGGCGCTGTGGTACCGGGGCGTACCGGATCTGTATCCGGCAAAGGACCATCACATCGATAACACTCCCCAAAGCCTTCGGGGAGCAACCTTATCGCCACAACAACAACAACAACAGTGAGGAGCGTTTCCCTCGAAGGTGTTCAATCTCGATGGTTGGAAGTGGCTCTCTGATAACGGAGTTCACTGGGCGAGACTCTTCAGTGATATGCATCATTAAAAAGTCCTCGTTAGATGGACAAGCCACTCAAGAATTTTCATCAAAGTCCTCTAACGGAAGCCCAAAGAAACAAGCAGTTTTACATTGCGTATGCTAGAGTTAAGTCAGGACAGGTAAAAGTTTAACCTGTTACAATGTCCAAATCGCAGCTGAGCCAGAGTTAAGAGCGTTTCGCTAGAAGGTGTGCCCTCCCGATGGTTGGAAGTGGATCTCTCATAAGGAGTTCACTGGGCGAGACTCTTCAGTGATATGCATCATTTAAAAGTCCTGTGAGGTAAACAATTGGACGATGGCTAGTTGCTATCTTGGCCTACCTAAACAGGTACAATATCCGCATTGCTGCCGGTCAAGAAACTAAACTGAACTAGTTCGGCGCTGCAAATGAAGCTGGGTGCATTGTTCATCGTAAGCACGTTGAGACCTAGGTGACTTTAACACACACTATGGTCTTGGCATTCCAACTTACCCAACGGCAGTATCTGGACTTATTCAGAGCTTCAATCAGTGCCGCAATACTGCCAAAAAATTAAAAATAAAATAATAATAGTAAATAATAATAATAGAAAAGGATCAAAGAGTCTTATTTTTAAAGGTACAACGAAATACGGAATTTGGGTAAATTTGGGCAAACTAGACACTACGCTATAGTGTAGAAAAAGAAAGAGGTTTTCCTTTAGTACTGCTGCAGTGGTTGGTGCTCCGTACAAGTCACTTCTATCTCTCTTACCTATCCAGATTGACCCATATCTATTGTATGTCTCATGTGTGCATATGACGGAAAACCACGACACAGACCAACTAGTCAACTGTTCAGATGGATATACTTGAAAATGCTAGTTCCAAGATCCCGATGACACTTTTCCGAGGTGATTGCTGGACATAAAAAAATCATTTCTGCTTTTTCGAGCTTTGCAAGTAAAAAAAAATCTTTCAAAATACGTACATATATATCAATATAAATAATTCTACAGTAGCGAACACGAAAATAGCAGTGACATTTTTTAACGTGTTTTATCAGTTATTTCCATCTTTTATTTATTTTCGTTAATTTTGGAAACAACTTTAATGAATTTTATAACCAAAAAAATATAAACTGAGTTTCGAAAAAATTCAAAAATTCGAAAAGTATATAAAATCCTTCGAACTTTTTTACAGAATTTCTAAAATTAACTAAAATAAATCAAAGAAAAAAAGAACGTTAAAAATCCACTGATATTTTCGTGTTCACAGCTGTAGATATATTTAATAACTACTTTTCAGATGTCGCTTTATTTACATTAACATCGGAGCCCCAGGTCGGTGTAATGACACATGAATCTCGGCCCAAACCAATTATTTGACTCTCATCTACTTAAATACATGTCAAAAATCATTTGCAATGTAAATGTCCCTGTTTTAATAATCGGTGCCTCCGTGCCTTTCAGATTCTCCAATACGCTTATGAAGCCCTATCCATTTAGAATTTTTCAAAGCTCGCAAAAAAAACAATGCAATTATGCGTTATGAAAGTCAAGAAGGGTGGCGGAAAATGCGTTTGGCCAATTCGAGGCACGTTTTCGGAGATACCAAATGAATAATGCTGCAATAATAATAATAATAAAAAGTCGTAACTTAACATGTTTTAAAAAGGACGTAACTGAGCGGATGTGTCAAAAAGGTCGTGAATCGGAATTTCTGTTAACAAAGTCGTATCTCAACAAACCAATTAATAAAATCATACCTCAGCCATCTACTTACAAAGGTTGAAGCTGAAAAAATATTTTTGACAGGAGTGATATGAAGCTTTAATTCATTTTAAAACTAGTTAATTCATAGAAAAGGAATGAAAAATTCATTTTCATGATATAGGTAGTTCACCGAAATAAGTTCTATACGAATTGTAAAAAATATTTAAAAGTTAAAGGCGCATAGTCATAGTCAAAATAATAATTTAGTTGCACCTTTTTGACATAATTTTCTATGAGCTATCTGTCAAAAAAGTTGCAACTTAATTTAAAACCTTTTTTATTTTGACTATGACTATGCACTGTATCGCTCCTGTCAAAAATGTTATTCTTTTAGTTACAACCTTTTTAAGTGGTTTGCCGAAATACGACTTTATTAAAGATTGTGCTTTGATTTGATTTTTCGATTACGATGCTAGCTGGTGAAGTAGTGAAATTCAGAAATATGTCCTAGTAACCATCGCAGTTTGTAAACTCTGCAATTTTTCTCCAATGTCAATAACAAAAACAATTGTATAAAGCAATATGAGCATGTCTCGCTAATTAAATGGAGACAAAAATGGTTTCAATATCATGATCCGTTCAGAGGATATGACCAATAGAAGAAATTATAGTTCCACTTAAAATTGGCAAATTTTTATACTCAGTTGAGCAGTGCTCACAGAGTATATTAACTTTGATTGGATAACGGTTGGTTGTACAGGTATAAAGGAATCGAGATAGATATAGACTTCCATATATCAAAATCATCAGTATCGAAAAAAAATTTGATTGAGCCATGTCCGTCCGTCCGTCCGTCTGTCCCTTAACACGATAATTTGAGTAAATTTTGAGGTATCTTGATGAAATTTGGTATGTAGAATCCTGGGCACTCATCTCAGATCGCTATTTAAAATGAACGATATCGGACTATAACCACGCCCATTTTTTCGATATCGAAAATTTCGAAAAACCGAAAAAATGCGATAATTCATCGCCAAAGGCGGATAAAGCGATGGAACTTGGTAGATGGCTTGACGTTATGACGCAGAATAGAAAATTAGTAAGATTTTGGACAATGGTCGTGGCACCGCCCACTTTTACAAGAAGGTAATTTAAAAGTTTTGCAAGCTGTAATTTGGCAGTCGTTGAAGATATCATAATGAAATTTGGCAGGAACCATACTACTATTACTATATATGTGCTTAATAAAAATTAGCGAAATTGGATGAAGAACACGCCCACTTTTTAAAAAATTTTTTTTTTAAATTCAAATTTTAACAAAAATTTACCAATCCTTCTTAAATTTGGTAGGGGCATAGATTTCTATGACGGTAACTGTTTTCTGTGAAAGTGGGCGAAATCGGTGGAAGCCACGCCCAGTTTTTATACACAGTCCACCGTCGGGCCTTCCTCTCGGCCGTTAACACAATAACTTGAGGAAAAACCGATATATCTTTACTAAGCTTAGTCCACGTACTTATCTCAACTCACTTTATCTTGGTATAAAAAATGGCCGAAATCCGACTATGACCACGCCCACTTTATCGATATCGAAAATTACGAAAAATGAAAAAAATGCCATAATTCTATACTAAATACGAAAAAAGGGATGAAAAATGGTAATTGGATTGGTTTATTGACGCAAAATATAACTTTGGAAAAAACTTTGTAAAATGGGTGTGACACCTACCATATTAAGTAGAAGAAAATGAAAAAGTTCTACAAGGCGAAATCAACAGCGTTTGGAATCGTGGCAGGAATACTGTTAGTGGTATTGCATATATAAATAAATTAGCAGTACCCGACAGATGATTTTCTGGATCACCTGGTCCACATTTTGGTTGATATCGCGAAAACGCCTTCACATATACATCTAAGGGCCACTCGCTTTTAAAACCCTCATTAATACCTTTAATTTGATATCCATATCGTACAAACACATTCTAGAGTCACCCCTGGCCCACCCTAATGGCGATATCTCGAAAAGGCGTCCACCTATAGACCTAATGCCCACTCCCTCTTAAAATGCTCAGTAACACCTTTCGTTTGATACCCATATCGTACAAACATTCTAGAGTCACCCCTGGCCCACCCTAATGGCGATATCTCGAAAAGGTGTCCACCTATAGACCTAATGCCTACTCCCACTTAAAATGCTCAGTAACACCTTTCGTTTGATACCCATATCGTACAAACATTCTAGAGTCACCCCTGGCCCACCCTAATGGCGATATCTCGAAAAGGCGTCCACCTATAGACCTAATGCCCACTCCCTCTTAAAATGCTCAGTAACACCTTTCGTTTGATACCCATATCGTACAAACATTCTAGAGTCACCCCTGGCCCACCCTAATGGCGATATCTCGAAAAGGTGTCCACCTATAGACCTAATGCCCACTCCCTTTTAAAATTCTCAGTAACACCTTTCGTTGGATACCCATATCGTACAAACACATTCTAGAGTCACCCCTGGCCCACCATAATGGCGAATATCTCGAAAAGGCGTCCACCCATAGACCTAATGCCCACTCACTCTTAAAATGCTCAGTAACACCTTTCGTTTGATACCCATATCGTACAAACATTCTAGAGTCACCCCTGGTCCACCTTTATGGCGATATCTCGAAAAGGCTTCCACCTATAGAACTAAGGATTACTCCCTTTTAAAATACTCATTACCACCTTTCATTTGATACCCATATCCTAAAAACACATTCTAGAGTCACCCCTGGCCCACCCTAATGGCGATATTTCGAAAAGGCGTCCACTTATAGACCTAATGCCCACTCCCTTTTAAAATGCTCAGTAACACCTTTCGTTTGATACCCATATCGTACAAACATTCTAGAGTCACTCCTGGCCCACCCTAATGGCGACATCTCGAAAAGGCGTCCACCTATAGACCTAATGCCCACTCCCTCTTAAAATGCTCAGTAACACCTTTAATTTGATTCCCATATCGTACAAACACATTCTGGAGTCACCCCTGGTCCACCTTTATGGCGATATCTCGAAACGGCGTCCACCTATGGAACTAAGGATCACTCCCTTTGAAAATACTCATTAACACCTTTCATTTGATACCCATATCGTACAAACACATTCTAGAGTCACCCCTGGCCCACCTTAATGGCGATATCTCGAAAATGCGTCCACCGATAGACCTAAGGCCCGCTCCCTCTTAAAATGCTCAGTAACGCCTTTCATTTGATACCCATATCGTACAAACAAATTCTAGAGTCAGCCCTGGTCCACCTTTATGGCGATATCCCTAAATGGCGTCCATCCATAGAACTATGGCCTACTCTCTCTTAAAATACTCTTTAATACCTTCCATTTGATACACATGTCATACAACCACATTCCAGGGTTACCCTAGGTTCATTTTCCTACATGGTGATTTTCCTTATTTTGTCTCCATAGCTCTCAACTGAGTATGTAATGTTCGGTTACACCCGAAGTTAGCCTTCCTTACTTGTTTACAATACATAGGTATTTTTTTAAACAAAGTATTGGTAAAGGTCTAATAGCTTATCCTCTATCAAGAAAGGTAGCTATATTCGTTATCAAAGAAAATATTGTGAAATGTAGAAATAGAATTTTTTAATTTTCTAGTAAAATTTTTATTTTTTTTATTTTTAAGTAAATTGACCAGTTGTTGCTATAGCAGTGCTTCGCCCCATCCAATATGTGCGACCACTCACAAATTGTTATCAATATCCTCTAACGGGAGTCCAAGGAAACTTTCAGCTTCAACAGGGGTGGCCCAGAGAGACAGGGGTGTTACAGGCGTTGGTTCCACATTGCAATTGAAAAGATGGTTGTTGGCATGTGGAGACACGTTGCAAGAAGGACATACATTATGTATGTGGGGGTTGATACTTTACAAGTAATATTTTATCCTGTCACAGTATCCAGATCGAAGTTGAGCTAGAGTGGCCAGCGTCTCCCTAGGGAGAATGCTTTCCTCTTCTGCGCGGTGCTTTGTTAGTGAAAATGAGCGGTTGTTTATCTTAACCCCAAGTGCTGCCCGCAAAAGATTTGAGTATTTTGTTACGGCCCCGTATTTTAGGTACAATTGCGGATGCATGCTCGCCAAAATGTAGGTCCAGATCGAACGACACACCCAGTATTTTTTGGCTGTAAGACATTCAGTAGCGTGCTGTCGACGTGGATGTCCAATATGGTCTACATTTGTTTTGTGTATGTTGTAAATAAGGTCGACGATGATTTGGCAGGAGACAATGTCAGGTTTCGCGAGGCGAAAAAACTGGATGGATCAGGAAGGTAGCTGTTTATATTATTATATAGCTCATCGGTGGGTGAGCCGTGGCCTGTAACCATTACCGTGCCGTCATCGGCATGGAATGCAATGGTTACTTCTTCTAGTGGCGAAGGGAGTTGCCTAAATTACACCGTTCCTAAATTGTAACGTGCTGTGGTTTACTGTATGATAAGCTTTTGGTAGGTCTGGCGCTTCGAGTACTGTTCTATGGTGGGGTTTTTGATTCAATCCGCAATTTATCTGTGTGTTGATGGCATTTAGCACGGTGGTAGTGCTTTGAAGTTATCGAAAGTCAAGCCGATGATTGCAACCCGCAAGTTTGCGGCGAATTAAGGAAGCAAGATAGCGCCAAGTATCTTGGATAAGATTAGCTGGTTTCCGAGGCTTTGCCATTTTCCATTTTTCGGGGATAACGACGGTGGTACAAAGACAGGTTGAATATATTTGCTACATATTTAAATCCCTCTTTGCCAAGTTTTTAAGCATCGGAAGGGCTATTTGGCCATGAAGATGACATCTTCAACCTCTTTGGCTGTGATGGTAATGGGGGACGCGCTGTGTTTATGCTTTTGTGCGCGTCTGTTGGCCCGCCGTCTAGCTTTGTCAAGCGTGGAATGCATTACGTATTGTCGGCAGACTTTATCGCTAAAGGCGATGGATATTTTGTCGTTGTGCTTTGTCGGATTTGATAGGGACTTTACGGTAGAACATAGCTTATCTACACCGCCATAGAGATTACAATGCTTTAAATACTTCTCACATTTCACCAGCTTGTGTTCATCAACAAGCTGTCTGATGCGTTGGCTTATGTCCCTTATTTGGGGGTCGCCAGGGTCGTGCTGTCTTATAAAGTCGCGCTTTCTCGCTAAAGTTGCGGCCTCCGCTGGAAAGTGAGACCGTATTTCCGCGATTGTCTGTATATGCTTTGTTATCTTCCCACTTTCCTTTTTTGAAGCGATAAATGCGGCGTTTATCAGAATTAATAAATTCAAAAGAGTTGTTGCTTTGATAACTATAATAATATTTAAAAAAAAGTGTGATAATACTTCATATACATTTTTTTATTAATGTCGGATTTTTCTCCTACTGGAAAATAAATGACCTTTCATGAATTTTTTGCTTGGTCGGTCTAGCTTCAAGCGTTGCTGAGTAATTTGAGTTTGAGGTATTTTTTTCCAAAATGCCTCACAGTGGTGGCGATGTACTCTCATATATATGTATGCATATGTATGTATGCATGTGATGTTATGTAAAGATGTATATATGTGTGAAAAATAATTATTTAATAACAATTGCCGCTTTATTTATAATAGGGGACTCATTTAACCTTATAAATGCCTTATAAAGTGTGTAAACGTATAAATTTATCTAGTGCGTAAACGAGCTGTCAAATTTTGTATGAAAAATCATTTACACAATTTGTATAAATTTAAGGCCGCGGTACAATGACATATTTCATATAGATGCGTTTAACACAAGCTTATGCATTCCAATAACATCGCCACAATCAACCAAGATGTTGCGTTTGTAAATATGAAGGAACTTCAGACTTGGCAATTGAAGTTTATTACGCCTTGCCTTATACAACAACAAAAACAACAAAAATACTTGCTAACATAATTTTTGTGTCGTACTCGATTGTTAAATTGCAGTTTTTAATTGTGAAAAATGTTAGAAAATTGACCAACCAGTGGGAAAAATAATTTCACTTGCAAAGTGTGCCAACACCTTTAGCCAAAGCAAATGTCAAATTCTTCTTCTTACGATTTGCTTGGAACAAAATTGGGAATTGGCTACTTTTCAATATCAGATGGCGCCATTGTCGCTCATTCTACAGTTCTCCATAAAAATACGTGCAATCTCATCTATATGAAAAAGTGCTTATGTGTCGGAGCTGTTACGGGCACATTTCATGGTGTAAACGCGGTAAACTCAAAGGAACGCAACCTTACAGACATTACAGCAGGCATTTTCATTAGAAATCTTCAACATCAGCAAGTAATTTACAAAAATATCTTAGCAAAGGTGTTTTAGTTTTGATTTTTCACTTAATCTTGGCATTTTTTAATTTGTATAACATTCAACCAATTTTTTTGGGCAATAATTCAGCTGATCGACAATTAAGTTTATCAAGAATATTTCTAGGTGGTTCATATAACAGCGTGTGTAAATGGATATAATTTTACACCTTATAAGTTTATATGCTTTAATGAGTCCCCCTAATATGAAGTGTGTAGTAGACTGCACATGCATAAGTACATACATACATATGTACATATACAGGCCTGCGAGAGGGGGGGATCAAATGCGGGGATTCCCCCCGGACCCGGGGTTTCTCAGGGGGCCCGCGATTTAGAGGTACTAAGAAATTTTTTTAATTCAGGAGAGTCTTTAGTTGTTTCATGTGCAAATTTTAAGCCGAATTTCAAAAGCAACGAATATTGATAATGATTTTTTGCCTGGGCCTGGGGAGACAATAAAAACATTAAACAAAAATGTGTTTCTCAGGGGGCCCGCGATTTAGAGTTACTAAGACATATTTTTTAAATTCAGGAGAGTATTTAGTTGTTCCATGTGCAAATTTTAAGCCGAATTTCAAAAGCAACGAATATTGATAATGATTTTTTGCCCGGGCCTGAGGAGACAAAAAAACATCAAACAAAAATGTGTTTCTCAGGGGGCCCGCGAATTAGAGGTACTAAGAATTTTTTTATTTATATCAGGAGAGTCTTTAGTTGTTCCATGTGCAAATTTTAAGCCGAATTTCAAAAGCAAGGAATATTGATAACGATTTTTTGCCTGAACCTGAGGAGACAATAAAAACATCAAACAAAAATGTGTTTCTCAGGGGGCCCGAAATTTAGAGGTACTAAGAAATTTTTTTTTTAATTCAGGAGAGTCTTTAGTTGTTCCATGTGCAAATTTTAAGGGGAATTTCAAAAGCAACGAATAATGATAATGATTTTTTGCCTGGGCCTGAGGAGACAATAAAAACATCAAACAAAAATGTGTTTCTCAGGGGCCCCGAAATTTAGAGGTACTAAGACATTTTTTTTTAATTCAGGAGAGTCTTGGGCCCGCGATTTAGAGGTGCTAAGACATTTTTTGTAATTCGGGAGAGTCTTTAGTTGTTCCATGCGCAAATTTGAAGCCGAATTTCAAAGGCAACGAATATTGATAATGATTTTCTGCCTGGGCCTGAGGAGACAATAAAAACTTCAAAAAAAATGTGTTTCTCAGGGGGCCCGCGATTTAGAGGTACTAAGACATTTTTTTTTAATTCAGAAGAGTGTTTAGTTGTTCCATGGGCAAATTTTAAGCCGAATTTCAAAATCAACGAATATTGATAATGATTTTTTGTCTGGGCCTGAGGAGACAATAAAAACATCAAACAAAAATGTGTTTCTCAGGGGACCGCGATTTAGAGGTACTAAGAATTTTTTTTTTTAATTCAGGAGAGTCTTTAGTTGTTCCATGTGCAAATTTTAAGCCGAATTTCAAAAGCAACGAATATTGATAATGATTTTTTGCCTGGGCCTGAGGATACAATAAAAGCATCAAAAAAAATTTACGTTTACATGAATCCGAAATCGTAAGGTTTTCGTGGTGACACTGATGAAGGTTCATCTTCAAAAAGTCTTCCAACAATACCACCAACTCTGTATCAAAGTCCAGATTATTTAAATGACTTCGATATCGGCACCGTGAATAATGAGTTTTTGCGATCTGAAGAAGTCAACGAAATAATTCGACGAGGCCATCAAAAATGCCCTGTTATTTTTCCACGTGATTGTCATGACGAGGCATTTCCTACCTCGTTGTTAAACAGACTCTCGCCAAATGGAGAGAAAGTGGAGCGTGACTGGTTAGTGAGGAGTGCCAGTAGCAATGCTTTTTATTGCCTACCATGTCGTCTGTAGCAATACTTTAAATCGACCTACAATTTTTTGTGCGGATATTCGATATTCTATACGATAAACTGTCATCACACGAAAATACTCAGGATCACATTAAATGTTATATTCAATGGCGATCTTTACAAAATCTAATTTAAAACGAGGCTACAATTGATACACTTATCAATGAACAGCTAATCACTGAAACTCAACAGTAGAAAGAAATTGTATATAGAATTTTGGACGCTATTTTATTTTTGCTCGAAAGGGGCCTAGCTTTCAGAGGCGAAAGTATATATCTTGGTGAACGAAACAATGGAAATTTGTTGGGCATCTTAGAACTCATAAGCCATTATGATCCGATACTTACTTGCCGAAAAATACAAGTCGGACGTTTCTCAAAGCTTAGAATGCGAAGTAATTCACCTGAAACAAATTTACAAAGCAAATTTTGATAAAGGTCTGTCACCATTGGAATTGCTAAATCTATGTTCAAAATCTGTATACAATTATCTTTTACACTATACCTGTCACTGAAGCTCATGCAGAACGTTCTTTCGGTGTCCTTGCAAGAATCAAAAACGTTCATAGATCGTGTTCATCTCAAGAGCGAGTTTCAGGAAAAGATGAAAGATGTCTAGCTTTCAAGGCGAAGGTATATATCTTGGTGAACGAAACGATGGACATTTTTTGGGAATCTAAAATCTCATAAGCCATTATCATCCGATTCTTAGAGATAATTCCGAGAAATTTAGGATTTCACAACAGCAGCACAAATGTTTACAAGGTCAATATCTTTCCCCAGACATTCAGAACGAGTTTAAGAAATTTGTGCAAAGCACGTGAGGGAAACTATATTAGATCAAGGCAAGAAAGCCAAGTATTTTGCTATTATCGTTGATGCTATGCCTAGTCACGTTGACTACGTTCATTTTTCGCTAACTCCATTTCAATTCGAAAGCAACAAATTTTACAATTCAAGAACGGTTTTTGGCTTTCGTGAATTGTAACCAGAAAACTGCTAAGAAAATCGCTCTGAATTTATGTGGTCTCGATGGTGCAGAATGTTGTACGGCTGCAATTACTTTCTTCGGAGTTGTACAAAAAGTGTTTTACTACTTTCAGCAGCGTGGAGACAGCGATGGGACATCCTCAAAAAAAATGTACCGAGCTCACTTCATAGTGTTTCAGCCAAAAGCCAAATTTGACTGCGCAAGCATACGGCGATCTTACCGGCATTCTCAAGTACATCAAAAAGTTGAAATGTATCTTGTTGTCCTCAATTTGGTTCAAAATACTGACTACCATTAATGAAAGAAACGTGGTCCTCCAAGCTAGAGACGCCACCATAGATGTTGAGGTCCGACATCTAGGTGCCTTACTAGCTGATTTGAAGTTGATAAGGGACCAATGGGAAACAATTTTAAACGAATCCAAAACAGTTTCTATTCAATTGAACATCTCGCCAAAGTTTCCGGACATTCGAAAGAGAAAACACAAAAGACGTTTTGAAGATAATGGAAATGAGATGATTACGGATGATCCAGAGTCTGATTTTAAAAACAATACATTCTTGGTGATCGTCGATTCGGTAATCACTGGCATTACTGAACGATTTGCAGCTATGAGAAATTTAAACGAGACGTTTTCCTCTTTATGGCAATTTGAAGACATGGATGAAACTACGGTTCGGGCGAGCGCAGCAAAATTTGTCGAAAAATACAATTCGGACATTTCTCAAAGCTTAGAATGCGAAATAATTCACTTGAAACACATGTACGAAGCAAATTTTGATAAAGGTCTGTCACCTTTGGAATTGCTAAATGCCATCTACATATGTTCAAAATCTGTATACGATTTTCCCCAACATTTGTGTTGCTTTACGTATCTTTTGCACTATACCTGTAACTGTTGCTAGTGCAGAACGTTCCTTCTGCGTCCTTTCAAGAATCAAAAACTTCATAGATCGTGTTCATCTCAAGAGCGAGTTTCAGGACTTGCCACGCTTTGTGTTAAATCTGTTTTGGCAAGACAGTTAAATTTTGATATTATTATAAAAATTTGGAGCGAAAAAAGCAAGTAAAGCCACTCTTTGATATCCGAACTTTCTATGTTGAATAATTAAAATATATAATCATCATTAAATTTATCAGAAATGTATTAAAATGTTACCAAATAATTAGAACAGATTATTTGAAGCAATATGTTGCTGTTAAAAGAGAATTTTATGGCTACGTTACAATAAAATAGTATAAATAGTAAATATTCTGTGTTAATTTTATTGTCAGCTTTTATTCCAAAAAATCATTTAGTGGATGTGGCAACAATTTTTTTTAATGTAATCCATCAATAATTATTAATGAATGAGACGTCATTAATTCAAGTTAATAAATGTATTAGTGGATTTTTTATAGGGGGCCCGTAAATTGTTTAGTCCCGGGCCCGGATTTTCTCTCTTCGGCCCTGTACATATATATAAATATGTTTATGAATTGTTATAAAATACATATGTTATTAATTCAAATGTAGTGCAGAGGCCATTTGTGGACATTATAAAAATAAGTTATTTGCAGAAAAAGCATGCTACATATTAATGAACTTGCTTAATGTTCTAATATCATTTGATTAGCTCTCTTTTGGGTTTCAATTGTGCTCATTCATACCTGTAGATGTTAGACTCATACATAAATAAGAACATGCCATTAGTCACTGTTGGTGAATTCATTTGAATAAGTTTTAGTTGCACAATCGCTGGTGGGTGAGAAGGAGCACAGCTTGCAACCAAGTGTCATCCTGGAATAGTGAAACCTTTATTATATAAATAAAAAATTTATTACATTTGTTGTAAAGTGTCACATCGCAACATACTAAAGAAAAAGTAAGTGCATCAGTAATAAGTACATAAATCTGTATGGATATTGGAAGATTAATATGTCGTGTCAATAATTTCGCTTGCTCTGATGTAATCGGTAAACGAATATTTTTATTCTGTACTTGTGCGCGGCTTTACGTAATAATTTGAGGTTGCTAAAATTTTATAAAAAATACAAACAACTTAAAATTTAACTATCTTCATACATCTTTCAAGAGCGTTCACATCTGTGATAAACTAAAGATCTAACAATTTCCATTTATAAATACATATGTATGTATGTATGTCTGTACATATATATTTACCATTAATGTGAGCCAACATGATTCCGTGCTTATGTACATACGTAGTTACAAGCAGAGTAGGGCAAACTTTATTAAAATGGAGTGTTAAGGACAAATAACTTTGTTTGTTCCAAGAAATTTCATTTCCTTTACAAATATATTCTGTGGCATTTTATTAAAGGGTTCGAATGTTGATTTGTGTAAAAAGGCGACTCTACATGCGACAAGATATTTTAAGCGAAAAGATAAATGCTGTTAGATACCAATGTTCTTATCATTTTACATTTGCTATGGCCATTATTACGGAAAAGAAATAAGGGTGTATAAGTTCGGGTGTAACTGAACATTTTATACTCATCTAAGCGTTTCTATCATCATTTCAGTTTAAGACGCTGTGTACTATTAGACGTGTTTATTAAAAAGCTTCACCTTTTTATTAAACGTTTTCCTCTTCATAATGGAAGTAGGTAAGTGCACCCAGTTTTTGCACGATGGATAAATTTATCCATTTTGGCTTCTAAAACGTAGAATAATTATTTGTCAAAAAATGGGCGGTGCCACGGTCATTTTTAATGGGTAATGAGTGCCAAGGAACCCATAAGAAAACATCTCAAAATTTATTCATGTATCGTGTTCACGGACGGACATGGCCAAATGAATTAAAATTTTCAGCCTGATCATTTTGATATATGGATATTTTACCGATTAGTTGATGTCGTTACAAGCTACCATTATGTAAACAACAACAACGACTCCGTGAGCTTTGCTAAGCTGACTATACTAAACTTAAAAATTGCATACCCACTAGAGATATACGCCGCCGCCGCCGAATGCTTATGATTTCGAGTGCGGCATCCTTGGCTGAATAGTCACTCCCTAATGTTTCAAGGTGTTTCTCTGGTGTAGATCGGCAGCATAGCGCGACAAAAACATCAGTTAGAAAGTCTTCGGAGCTACACCTAGAGCTTCTAGGAAAGTGACGTCGCCGAAGGTATGAGTTCGAAGTCGCAGTCCTATAGCTTCTGTGCTGGCATATGGTGTGAGGGTCAGGTGACGCGGTAGCGACCGGTGGTCGGGATTGCTACTGTTCGCACATCGGGAATTGTAGCTCTTGAGAACAGCCGAAAAAACTGGAGGCGCCCTGTGCCACGAGAGTCATGAGTATTAATAGACCATTAATAGCAATCGTAAGTCGCCTTTGGGCGTGACCGCCAAGGAGCCACAAATGATTTAAAGACATTTTGCTTGCGACGATTATTAGGAGTTAGCCCCATGAAACTACGCTTTGCACGAGATATACAGACAAAAGTGTGACCATTTTATGTATCTCTATTCCTTTTCAGCAGACGCAGCAGTACCAATTCCAAATACCGGGGTTAGGTTCTAAGCCTCTCTGGAGTAAGTGATCGAGGGACAATACCTTCGCAAGGAGCTACTCCTGAAAATATTTGAACGATCTGCGAGATTTTGAGGCAAAACCCCCGGGGATCTTTCCGAAATGGCCAAAACGTTGAGTTCCTTTAATACATACAAACAAAACCTTTCCTAAATATTTTTTTTTTAATAGAAAAATCAAGCTTTATAAAGTAAGAAGACCGCCGTACGCTGGCGCGCCGCCCACGCCACTCCTGTGCACTTTATTACACTACAATTAGATGAGCTACAAAACTGCACCCTCAGAAATTTTTTGAAAGTTTTTAATAAGTCTGGAAAACTGATGAAAATTTGATTAATTGTTGGGAGCTTTGTGTAAGCTTTGAAATGTATATATGTATATAGTTTGTGTTATAGTTAGAACAATATTTTAAATTGGAATTATTAAAAACTAATAAATAAACATAATTTGGGAACAATACCGTTTTAAAGGGAGACCATATTATTTTTCACATAACCGTATATCAACATTTATGAGATTAATGCCTAAGAAAAGCAAAGAAGTCATTTCCATGAATATCTTTTAGTTTGTGTAGTAATCTCGCATCTAAAATTTAGTAGGTATGTTTAATGTGTATATTGAAACCAGCTAATTGAATAATTTTTCTTCTCTTAAAAATACGACTACTTTCTTATGTGCAGAATATATGCGTTGTAAATACTCCCTATGTGCATAGTCATGCATTCTACCATTTTCGTTCCTTACATTTTATAATAATCAACAAACCGTTTTGATAAGTTCTACAAACAAATACATACATGGATTTGGTCTCAATAACTGTATTTTATTTGTATGCTTACGCCCCGATTCTAGTGTGGTAACAACATTCTTCACCACTATAACGAAATCATGTGGAAACTTTTACATCCTTTTGGTATTCTATCCACGAAAGTAGCCGGATAATTTTTTACCCACAAAAGTAGGTGGTTACATCGAAATAACCACCCAACAGCTGTTGTTTAGAAAAAGGCAAAACTGAAAAATAAAGAATTGTAAGCGCAAATAAGTAAAGATAATAGTAAAAAAGTGTTGCCTCTTGCTATATATTATATATTTGTTTACATTATGTACTTTCACAGAATAAATTACAATATAGCTATGTAAAATCTTATGCATGTATGTACATATATACACATCGTCTCGTTTATTCGTTAACTGTGTATCTACGAGTGACACATTTTCGGTAAAGCCTTGGCGGAACCATACAAGGTGGCAGCATGGTGACATACCTACAAACATAAATAAAAATTTCATGTACTTTGTTTTTGTAAATTCGATGGACGAATGTCAAAATCGTACTGCGCCGGAAGTTGATGTATCAAATCAAATAAAAAAAGTTTATATTCAGCTGTCGCATGCTGCCACTTTGTATCGTTCCGCCATGGGTAAAGCGAAGAAAACCAACTTTTAAATTTCACCACAGACATTGGTGAGTTTTTCGGTGATGACAGCGTTACTACTTTGGCCAGAATCGCGAATAAAAGAACAGGTAACGATTTTCGGTTACATAATGTTCTGGGTACTATTTTACCGGTAACGCTCAGAATCGGCCCGTTAGTAGGTATGTACATATCGATGGTTGGTTGCACACAAATCCCAGGTGACGAATTTCAAATTTTTTATACTATCAAAACTTAGTATTAAACGTTTGAACCACTTGAACCGAACCGTTTCGGCGGGTCAGAGGTAGCCGCGAACCCGTGTACGACCCGGTTCAAGCTTTGCCTGAGTGATTCGAACCGCTTCGATTTTCGAGGCGGTTTGCAGCCCTGATATTAATAAGGAATTGTATCACAAATGAGCTCAGATCCAAATATTTATTTTATCCTCATAGATTTGATGTAATCGTATAACTTTTCAGTTTATAACTAAATGCCCGTCTGGGGAGGCATATAGGTTAGGTTGAACTGGCCTGAATAATTCCATAGTGTTACCAGCAGTTTGCTCAACGCCGAAATCATCGGAAAATCAACAAAACAAAATGAGTCACCAAACTGAAAACCATTATCAGAACCCACCCCTATGTTATAATATAATCCCGTCCTCTTTCCACGCTCAGAAAAAAACATTTACCTAAATTTGGGAAAACGATTGCAAAAAAAAATGATCTTTCAATTGAAAAAAATTTCAGTAGGGAAATTCTTTCTGTCTAGGAAGCGTAGTAAACGTATAATATTTTTCACGTTTTCTAGAACAAATATACAACACTTAGAGAACGCACCACTTGCACAAGAATTAATACATTCGATAAGACTCCGCATTTAGCAACAAAAGTCGAATAAAAAATTTATATTTTATGCATTTAAAATGTTTACAAAACTGTCGCGCACAGGAAATGGTTGTTGTTGTTGTGGCAATGCTTGTCATCAATATCCTCTAACGGGAGTCCAAGGAAACTTGCTGTTTCAACAGGGGTGGACCATAATGAAAGTGGTGTTAGAGGCGTTGGTTACACATTACAATTAAAGAGATGGTTGGTGTCATGTGGAGACACATTACAAGCGGGCATACATTTTGTATGTCGGGGTTGATTCTAGATATGTAAGAGTTTAACCTATTACAGTATCCAGAACAAAGTTGAGCCAGAGTGACTCGCGTTTCCATGGGGAGTATGCGTTCCTCTTCCACAAATTTTGGGTACTGTTTTTTGAGTACTGGATTCACCGGGCAATTCCTGGCATAACGGTCCGACGCCTGTTTGTTGTGAGCTCACCAAGGACCTGCTTGTGTTTTTTAGCTTCTCTAGTTCTGAGGTGCCGTATTTCCTCAAAATACTTACGGAAATGACTCCTTAAGTCCCTAGGCGGTGTTGGCTCATCAATCAGATGTCTGTTGGGATGCCCAAGTTTCTGGGTATTCAACAGGAACTGTTTGGTTAGCATCTCATTTCTCTCCCTAATGGGGAGTATTCTCGCCTCATTATGTAGATGGTGTTCTGGGGACATAAGAAGACAGCCCGTGGCGGTTCTGAGTGCAGTATTTTGGCAGGCCTGTAGCTTATTCCAGTGGGTAATTTTTAGGCTTGGCGACCATATAGGGGACGCGTAGCATGCAATCGGCTGGCCAATTGCTTTGTAAATGGTAATGAGCGTTTCTTTGTCTTTTCCCAAGTACTGCCAGCAAGGGATTTGAGGATTTTATTACGGCTCTGGATTTTCGGTACAATTGTGGCTGTGTGCTCACCTAAATGTAGATCCTGATCAAACGTCACACCCAAGATTTTGGGATGTAGGACATTCGGTAGCGTAGTGCCATCGACGTGGATGTTCAAAATGGTCGACATTTGGGACGTCCATGTTGTAAATAAGGTCGCGGAGGATTTAGTCGGTGATAATGCCAGGTTTTTCTAGGCAAAAAACTGGAGAGGTCAGGGAGGTGGCCGTTTATTCTGTGACAAAGCTCATTGATCTTTGGGTCTGGGCCTGTGGCCATTATTGTGCAGTCATCAGCGTAGGAAACGATAGTAACTCCTTCTGGTGGCGAAGGTAGCTTAGATATATAGAAATTAAACAAAAGTGGGGATAGGACACCACCCTGTGGCACCCCTTGTTTAATTCTTCTTTGCTTTGGTGTTTCGTTTCTGAATTGCACCGATGCCTGCCGACCACCCAGATAATTTGCGGTCCACCTTTTAAGACATGGGGGAAGGGTAGACCCTTCCAGGTCTTGCAGTGACGTGCCATGGTTGACCGTATCAAAAGCTTTTGATAGGTCTAGCGTTACGAGTACTGTTCTATGGTGGGGGTTTTGATTTAAACCATAATTTATCTGGGTGCTAATGGCATTTAGCGCGGTGGTGGTGCTATGGAGTTTTCTAAAGCCATGCTGATGACAGGCTAGCTGCAAATTTGCTTTGAAGTGGGGGAGCAAAATGGCTTCAAGCGTCTTAGCTACTGGCGATAGGAGATATATCGGACGATATGACTCTCCTATGTTAGCTGGTGGTAGGCTTTTAAGCATCGGCATGTCTATGCCGTCTGGGCCCACTGCTTTGGATGGTTTAGCATGACCGATGGCATCCTCAACCTCTTTGGCGGTGATGGTAATTGGTGACGCGCTGAATTTATGTTTATGTGCGTGTCTGTTGGCCCTCCGTCTATCTTTGTCAACCGTAGAATGCATTATATATTGTCGGCAGAAAGCGCTCGCGCATTTTTTCGCATCCGACAGCACTTTATCGCCAAAGGCGATGGAAACTTTGTCATTGTGCCTAGACGGATTTAATAGGGACTTTACGGTGGACCAAAGTTTACCTACACCGGCAGAGAGGTTACAACCGCTTAGGTGCTCCTCCCATTTCGCCCGCTTGTGTTCATTCACAAGCAATCTGATGCGTTGGTTTATATCCCTTATTTTGGAGTCGCCGGGATCGAGCTGTCTTATAAAGCTACGTTCTCTCGCTAAACTTGCGGCCTCCGCCGGGAAGTGGGGCCGAATTTCGGGAATTCTACCGGCGGGAATGAAACGATCCGAGGCGGATTCAATGACCTTGCGGAAAGCACGCTCCCCCTGGCGGGCATCAGTTGGGATAGGGAGGGCAGCAAAGCGGTTTTCTGTAAAGGATTTGTATTCGTCCCACTTTCCTTTTTTAATGAAAGTGTGTTTTTCTGCGACGATGAATTCGGCGGAACGCTCGAGCGAAATAAGTATAGGCAGGTAGGTGGTCGGATGCCAATGTTATCATCGGCTGCCAGTTGACGTAGTTTACGAGTTCTGCTCTCACGATTGAAATATCCGACGAACTGTGACAGTTTCCTACCATACGTGTGGGGGCGTCTCCGTTTATTGTGCATAACGTCGTTTCTTCTATTTGATCCGCCAACATCTCACCCCTACTGTCCACCCGCAAGATTGAATGCCATAGATCGTGATGGGCATTGAAATGGCTTAAGATAATGCGATTGTTTCCAGTGAGTACGGCGCTGATATTAGGGCGGTATCCACTGGGGCAACAGGTGGCAGGAGGGATGTAGATGTTTATGATTTCTAGGTTTGCATCGCCCGACCGGACAGATAATCCTTGACGTTCTAAGATACTGTCCTTCGGTCGATGCCGGGATCAAATATATAATATTGCACAGAGTGGTGTATGATAAACGCGAGGCCGCCTCCATTTCCGCTCTCGCGATCTTTTCTGTGGACATAATACCCAGAACAGGTCTGCAATGCAGATCTTGCTGTGAGTTTAGCCTCTTGAATCGCAGCAATGCGGATGTTGTGCCGCTTCATGAAATCGACTATCTCCGTGATCTTCCCAGTTAATCCATTACATTTTAACTGCAGAATTATGAAGTGCATAGGTGGAGACGTCGTAACTCTGGGAGTAAGTGACGGGTGACTACGCCTGGGTTGTGGAAGGCCAGGACGCGACTGCTGTTGTGGCCCTGGGACTGGACGTCCTTGGGTAAGCATTGGGGTACCCGGTGTATTTGGGTATGCGGCCTGGCAACACAGCGCAATGAAACCCGTGGGGGGGTTGCCGTCGCGGAGACCAGAATATCTAGGAAAGTGGCAAACGGTGCAAAGGGAGGTAGGGACTAATAGTCTGCTTCCCTGACCTACACAATTGCTCCCAGAAAAGAGGGAGGAGAAGACGGGGCAGGGGCTGATGGTCAGCATTTCTCCCGACTCTACTACGGAGATTGTAGGTATGAGTGGGAGCAGCCGTGTGAGTTGGTGGCGCCGTGAGGCGCGAGCAACAGCGTGTACTTGTTGTGGCTTGCTGAGCAGCGGGGCTGCTGGAAGGTAGCGGGGGGGGGGGGGGCTACGGGACGTCATAGGGCGTGAACAGCAAGGAGCCACAAAATATTTATACAAGTTACGTGGACGTCTGGTTTTGGGATCTAGCCCAGAACAACCTGTCCGATGCAACCATCCCTTACACGAGACACACTGATAAGAGTATGACCGTCCTAAAAAGATTCTTTTCCGGCAGATGCAGCAAAACCATTTCTCAGGACCGGGGTCAGGAGACGTACCCGGATTGGGTTCGATACCTTCCCGGAGCAAGAGAATATGGAGCAGTCCCGCTGCAAGGAGCTGCTGGGAGGATGACAATTTGTGGGAGGGACGCAACAAATTAAAAGGGGTTACACTGAAATGGCAGTCCTTGGTCGGGAAAAATTCCGAGTCGCTCCGGTACATAGAACCGACCTTGGGAAGCGCACAGGAAATGGTTATTGTTTACTTAAGCTCACAACTGCTAAAACCCGACCAAAAATATCGTGAGAGGTGTCAAAAGACGCGTTTTGATCCCAGGACCACGAATCTGAGAGCGAAAATTCAAAATTTTATTTCGTTTTGGAGATATTTGCCAACAAAAATGAAAATTTTCATGTGGTTGTTGTTGTTTTGATGATTTTGTAGTACCCAGAAGAAAAACTGTGGGTAAAAGTGTTTTGCGCGGATATAATTTTGGTCTCAAATCCGGTGTTGGACCCACCCAGGGTAATTTTTTATAAGCGCGGCCGAAGTCCACCAATGCAGAAAGGTGTTCTGCGCAAAAATACTATGGATCCCACCCCCGGTTTCGAAGCGCTCCGGGGCCATTTTTCGGTTTTTTGGAAATAACTTTTGACAGAAATAAAATCAAAACGCGTCTTTTGACACCTCTCCCGATATTTTTGCTCGGGTTTTAGCAGTTGTGAGCTAAAGTAAATAATTAACCAGGAAATTGTTTCTTTTTTAAATTAAAAATTAAATTTCAACATACTGTCAAACATTTTGTATTCAAATATGCATAGGGTATAGAAAATGTAGAAACCCAGCCGGAAATTAGTTAACTGGGACTTTTTTAAATGATTTGACACTTCCGGCGCGGTACGAATTTGACATTAGTCCATCGATTCACAAAAACAAAGTGCATTGAATTTTTATTTATGTTTGTCTGTATGTCACCGTGCTGTCACCTTGTATGGTTTCTATATGGTAGAAACTGTGGTAAATTTTTCACAAATATATTTTTTTGTTGCGTGTAGAAACGTTTTGACAGTAAAATGGAAAACTTTCTACGGGTTTTATGGTTTCTTATCAAAGATAATACCCATAATTTATTGAGCACTCGATCTTAGCGCTGAGCACCTCGATTATAAATCCACTGCTGTGACAGTTATCTACACAATTTAATTTTTAAAATTTCTTATGTACAACTTTCTTCATTCAAAGAAAGTTTTTCCTATAACCAAAAAAACAACCCTTTGCGCCATTCTTTTTCCACAAGCCTCTTGCACTTCCTCCATGGTGCCTCCGAAGATGGGTCTTATACCAGGATGCCGGGATAAATGCCTGCTTATTCTTCGGTTCGACAGCCACCACTGCGAGGACGTCAGTGGGGTGATTAGGCAGCATAGGTGACTGTAGCTGTCTCCTTACCTAAATTGCAGCTCGTACCCTTCCTCCCGATTGCGCGTAGTAAACGCCAAATCCGCGAGCACTGAGCCCAGAAACATTTCCTCCCGATGAGAGCCATGGCTTCTGGTTCAGCGCCACAATAATACTACTATTTCAGGGGTTAGGAGGATCTCGCTCGACGTCACTTTATTGTGTTGGAGGTTTTCCTGTAACACTAGAAGCACCATTGGGCTGTTTGTCCGCCTCCAACATCTTTGTCGTGACGTTTACGTCCTGCCCTCGCCCTATTGGCTTAATGCTTTCGAAGACCTCTCAGTCAGCTGTCACTGGCTTTTAATAAGTAAAAAGGCGATCATGGAAGGTCTTCAGTACATTGAAGTACAATATTATAGCAATAGCATCTAGTTGTAATAATGATAGTATCTGTTTATGGGTGACTTCAACTTGAGCAATATTGATTGGTCTTATATTGATGACAGTAATAAGCTCTATGCCAATAATGTAAATAGTATATCTGAATGCTATTTGATTGATAACTTATCCAGTTGCGGCCTTCCTCAGATAAATGATTTTTCAAATCGACTTTCTCGCATTTTAGACTTAATTTTTGTCAATGATAATGTAAATTTTTCTTTGTTTGAATGATTTGACCCTCTATCTACTCCTGGTATTCATCATATACCATTCGTTTTAAAGGTCGAATTCTACGAGTTTAATTCGGTTCATTATGACGAAGAAGCTATTATCTAGTTTTTGCTTCAGTAGAATGGATGTCGATATGGTTAATATTGCAGTCCAATGATTGGAATTCAATATTTTCCAACGTTGATGTTACCAATTGCTTTGAAATCTTTAAATATAAGTTAGGTGAGATCTGCGTAAAGCAGATCAAGAGACCCAGATATAAAATACCGTGGCATATCAAACGATTGTTAAAACTTAAAAATTAAAGAAACAAATATTGCAAGAAGTTAAATTATCCAAATCAGTTATATATAAAGAAAAATTTCTGTTGTATTCAAGTAAATTTAAATCCTTGAACATGTACTTGAAGCGTAATTATATTCTTAAGTTCGAATCGGATATAAAGCAAAGCGCAAAATCATTTTGGAGATATGTCAATTCCAGAAAATCGTGTTCGAGTATACCTTCTGCCCCAGCGGATTAGGGGATCAGAATATACCCGCGGTAGGTATGCCTGTCGTAAGAGGCGACTAAAATACCAGATTCAAGGGCTGTGTAGCGCAACCCTTCAGGTTGCCAGCGCAATATATAGCTTCTCCAAACCCAGTTGTCAACCTCACCTATCCGCGGCGAACCCTGTTTCACTAACAGACGAGGCTCTGGCGACCCCAAGCTGCTCATGGAACTTGGGGGTGGAGAGCGGGGAATGGCCTGAAGGTTTAATGTGGCCACATAAATCGTTCCCGAGATGGTCGGGCTAGCACCTTAATGGTGCGGCGATACCGGAGCGTACCGGATCTGTATCCGGCAAAGGACCATCACATCGATAACACTCCCCAAAGCCTTCGGGGAGCAACCTTATCGCTACAACAACTACAACAACAGTATACCTTCTGTTGTCTATCTCAATGAGACCCAAGCCCACTCTACTATTGATGCTACTAATCTCTTTGCTCATTTCTTCAAGTCAAACTACGAAGCTGACACTGAACTTGATAAGCTGTGTTGCACGAATATAAATTCCCCTATAAATTTTGGATCGCCAACCCTAACGCTCGCTAATATAGAAGAAGGAATCGATGTAGATGGGTCGCCTTGACACCTATTAAAAAATAGTCTGCCCTTGCTTCCCCATTGTTGGTTCTATTCAATAAATCACTTGAACGAGGAGTGTTTATTGATGCCTGGAAAGTCAGCAACTCCAGTGTTTAAAAGTGGTAATAAGAACTAGTGGTGGGTAATGACACTATTTTTTGAGTGTTAACACAGTAGCACAGGCACACTTTGCAGTGTTAACACATTGTGTTGACACAATTGTGTTATAACTGATTATCGAAAGTCGATATGAGTGTAGGCACAATATCAGAGCACAGTACTGTGTTACTTACCTCTAACGCCACGTTTGACGCCATGTAGAAGAGTAAATCATGGCAACATTTATCTTCTTTCATACTCCAACTTTTCAAAGTCATATCATCTGATCAAGAGGATAGTAAGTGCCCCTGTGGACACCATTTTTTTATGAAAAAATCAAAATAAAATAAAAATTATGAGAGCGCAGTGAGAATTTTAAAATCTTTTGAAATGTCATTATCCTCTCACCGGTTTTATCTTGTAATATTTGTATCAATCAACACACAAGCACAATGGACTATGTATGTATGTGCACTTACGATTTGAGTGTCATTCTCTGTGCTATAGAGTGTGTTACTGTGTTATGAGCATTTACCAGTTTGAGCGTCATTGCACAGTCAGCTTTGTGCCATCGAGTGTGCCACTGTGTTATAAATTAATCGATAAGTGTGCGTGTGCGTGCCGCACATTACTGAGTGTTAACACAATAACACAGCACAGTGCTGTGTTACTCAGCCTTAATAAGAACAATATTGCCAATTATCGACCAATTTCAAAGATATTCTCAGTCTCAATACTATTTGAGGCTGTAGTTAAAAATAAAATTTATTTTGCTGTAAATCGCTTACTGTTACTGTTGATGGGGCGACATCTGATCCTTTCATTGCGACTTCTGGGATTCCACAGGGTAGCATTTTGGACCCGCTTCTCTTCCTAAGTTTCATCAACGATATAATTAGTTGCTTCAATTACGCAAATTTTCTGTTCTATGCCGATGACCAAAATGTGGACCAGGGTGACCCATAACATCATCTGTCGAGTACCGCTTATTTATTTATATATGTCATACCACGAACAGTATTACTGCCAAGATTCCAAGAGCTTTTGATTTCGCCCTGAGAACTTTTTCATTTTCTTCTACTTAATATGGTAGGTGTCACACCCATTTTACAAAGTTTTTTCCAAAGTTATATTTTGCGTCAAAAAACCAATCCAATTACCATGTTTCACCTCTTTTTTCATATTTGGTACAGAATTATGGCATTTTTTTCATTTTTCGTAATTTTCGATATCGGAAAAGTGGGCGTGGTCATAGTCGGATTTCGGCCATATTTTATATCAAGATAAAGTGACCAGATAAGTACGTGAACTAAGTTTAGTTAAGATATTATTTCTTGCGCAAGTTATCGTGTTAACGACCGAGTGGAAGGACAGACGCACAGTGGCGCCTTTTGAGTTTTTTCTTTGCAAAAATCATAACTTTTGAACCAATGAAGATATTTTAAAAATTTAAAATGCAAATGAAAGGTAATTATTATTGCGTGAAAGCTCAGAATTTCGCAGATACAGGGTGCTTCAAAAAAATTCGCAAAATCGAAAATTTTTAGAAAAATGCACAACAATGCACAACAAAATGTTTTTAGTAAATAATAAAAAAAAATAAAATGAGATTTGTCTTATAATGAATTATTTAAGCATTAAATAAGATAAACTAATGATTTTGATAAGATAGCGTGGCACTGTCCACTTATGATAAAAAGTTGTATCTAATTAGCCACGTAATCAATAACTACCAAAATCGATAGACGTATTGTTTCTTTTATATGGCAATACTCTTATAAAACTCAAATGTCCGTTTTTGGTGCCACAATAACAAATAAATAAAATGTAAGGCGCGATAACCTCCGAAGACATCTAAGGCCGAGCTTCTTTTCCAATTTGCGTAGTGCTCCTCTTGCTTTTCCCTACAAATTGGCCGGACGGGACCTACATGTTTTATGCCGACACCGAACGGCAGCTGCAAGGCAGATGAGTTTTCAATGAGAGCTTTACGTGGCAGAAATACACTCGGAGTGCATGCCAAACACTGCCGAGGGGCGACCCCGCTTACAAAAATTTTCTTCTAATTGAAAAACCTTATTTCTAAAATTTTGATGTTGTTTTGCCCGGGGTGGGAACCCAGGGCATAAGGTGTGGTAGGCGGAGCACGATACCATCACACCACGGTGGCCGCGCCACAATAACAAGGTGCTTCAAAATTCATCGTAAAATTCTACATGTTTTTTTTAACTTACAAGCCAAATATGTATTTTATTAATAATTAAAAGTTATTGAAAGTGGTTCAATGAAACTTTATTTGAGCTAAAGATTAAACAGCCAATGAATTTTGGAAAAGGGGATTGGCACTGCCCATTTATGCCATTTGTACCAAACTCGATAGACGTATCTATTTCTATAAAAATTTAATACTCATTTGAAGGCGAAATGCCTAAGCTTTAAAATAAATTTGATAAACTTTAGAGAAATGCAATAACGAAAAGTATATATTTATAAATTACTAAATTAATTAATTCTTTTATTTGAAATAAAAAATTAACTTGTACATAGATATCTTATTTTTCAATAAAGTAACAAAATTGATTAGTAAATCTCTTTCTCATTGTTGTGATAAGAAGTGAGAAACTTATTTTATCTTAACATAGTCATCGTTACTGGAACATATATCTAACAAAGCAACCATTTCTGATCTATACGCATCTGTAAGTTCTTTTTGTGTTCTTACATACCTCGTAGATGATATGACTGGATCAGAAGAGATAGTTAACATGTTCAAAAGGTTCTCGTTTTGTCAAACTTGTGATACCTGGCAAGTGTTCATACATCTATAACTTTTGTAGTCCTTGTTCTTAGATTCTTGAGCTTCTTCAGATAATTCTCCTAATGGTAAGCACTAGTACTGTATTAAATCTGTTCCATGTGCTAAAATTTTATGTACCGTTGGTGTAAGTTTCTTCTCAGGATACTTTTGATGCAGCAACTCTGTAGTTTTAGATGCATATTCTCCAAATTTGGGTCCATTAGCTGGTTCATGGCAGTTTAAAATATTTAAAATTACTCCCAATCTTTTCACAATATCTCTATCAACTCTCTTTGTGTTTCCGTACCCATACTTTGGACAGTCAACTCTAAGGCCAATCTCTTTATAGAATGCATCCTGAATTATTTTTTTTCTCCTATTTTGTTTCTCCTTACATGGTGTATTCTCCTTCTTTTGGTAGTGTATAAGCCAGCTTCAAAACAAATTCCATAAATCTTATCCTAGCATGCAAAGGAGATATTCCATACTCATAATTTAGTTCGTCAGTTATTGAATCATCATGATTTTCAAAGTCCTTTTGGCTCTTCTTACAACTTGAACATTTCATTGTAGATGTCGTATTTGTTATTAAGTTCAAAAGTTTTCCATCGACCATTGTTAGAAGAAAATCATGCTTTCTTGTAATGACATTCCCCTCTTCAATTTCAATTATTGTTGGTTCTAATTTGGAAATTTGATTTTTTATATCACTCACTGTAGCTTTTATGAGTTCCGAAGACTCCTTCTCGTATTTAAATAATATCGGGCGGCACAATATAGTTGACGACGGACGTGGATTTTTCCAATATTCTGAAGCTTCATCTTTTAGTCGTAATGGAACAATAGAAGCCACAAACATATTACTATCTGTAATTGTTTCATCGTCTACATTTATTCTTTGTTTATATGCGCTTTGTCCTGATGATCCATCACAGCCCCACTTAGTTATCAATGCTAGCTCCTTTGGCAGTGATTTCAACTTTTCTTCAGTAAAACTTTGAAGGAGTCGTGTAGACGTATGATCCATTAGGTTTTGTAGCTCAATTTCAGCTGATACTTCGGTTATTTTGGGACTTAGAGGAACTGCTTCTTTCTTGGCTTGGGTAATTTTTTTGTATCCAGGTAAAATATCGGCATTACGTTGCAATAATTACTTACGCAGTATGATATATTTTTTCTTCGTTAAACCGAGATCTATTTATTTATTTATTATTTAAAGTCGACGACAAACTATGGTCGACTGCATAATATAAAAGATATATAAATATACAACTCAAAAGATAAAATTTAAGATATATCGAGCTTTCAACAATGTTATATTACAAACAAAGAAATATTAATGAACATTACTATTTAATTTCAGAATATAATAATAATAAGAAATATGAGCAGAAATAAGATCTTATGCCGAAATCTTATACTGGCGGAATGCATCATATTCCGCTCAGCATGATTTCGGAATGCAGTGGATTCCAATCTCCCTGTTGGAATGCAACAAGATTCCAATCAGCATGTCATGGGAATCCGGCAGTGCTAAGAGTAGTGTAATGAGGATACGCCATCACAAGGCATAAAAAAGTAACATGATCTGTGTTGTTGGAATGCACCGGATTCCAATCAGCTCGATGCCTGACCCATAAGATTATACTGCCGGAATGCATACGATTCCGGTCAGTGACTCATGAAAAAGCATGTTTTTTACGTTGTTGGAATGCACCAGATTCCAATCAACACAGTACTGTCTTGTTCCTTCTTAATGATACATGTTGATAAATGTTCCTCCATCCTTAAGCGAGATAGTTCCTGGTTTTTATCGAAGGAATAAAATGCCGGCAAATTAAATTAGCTTGTATCTCTTAAATTAGATAGGCAAGTACAGTAAACAGCGCCAAAGCTTCTTCGGGAGTGTATTTCCTAGGTAGCGCATTTGGTGGTGTGGGAATGCTATTTTGATCCTCATCAGTCGCACTGGACTTGCTACCGCAACTGCTTCTTTTATATGAGACTTCACGTTTTCTTCGTCTTTTTTATATTTAATAGCCAGTGCTCCTGAAAGATGAGTCGTGGCCATAGCTTTTGTGGTATCAGACAGCTTCCTTTTCCTTGTGTAGGTAGAACACTCTTCTATGGATTTTGTTGGTCTCCCTCTAGTTGGATTGGTTGACGTGCTAGGCCTTTCTTCGTCCAAACAAGTTTTGTCAGCTAGCCACTTTTCATGCTTACTTAGAAATTTTGAATTGTTACGATAGACGTCCTTCCATTTTCTTTCTATCATAATGTATTGTAAAGCAATTTTTTCTTTCAGGCCTTCCTTTTCTTTAATGCTTGTTTCACTCGGTAATTCTTTCATAATAGCCTCGACGAAGTCCCGTCTTGACTTTGTAGATTTAAACACCGCAAATAGTTTCGAGTTTTCTAGATACATATTGCAATTGGCTTCGAGTGTATCTGACTAAATATTAAACTGTGAACTATATTTAAAAAAACTATTCACTTTATTTAAGTAAACAGAATATTTAGTTCCTTAATCTCCAAAGGACGAATGATAATGTGCATTGTATGATGGATAGCTTTATATACCTACTCAAATTATTAAAATGAATTTCAGGTATACAATTCGTAACTAAAACAAGTAAGAACTGGACTGTCTTCGGCTGTGCCGAAGACTTCATACCTTTCATGAATGGGGCTGAACAATAATCTTATCACGTTCGTAATCTCCGAATAATCGGATGTATAAGATAAGAAATATATAGTGAACAGATCAGAATGTCGCAGATACAGGGTGCTTCAAAAAAATTCGCAAAATCGAAAATTTTTAGAAAAATGCAAAACAATGCACAACAATGCACAACAAAATGTTTTTAGTAAAAAATAAAAAAAATAAAATGAGATTTGTCTTATAATGAATTATTTGAGCATTAAATAAGATAAACTAATGATTTTGGTAAGATAGCGTGGCACTGTCCACTTATGATAAAAAGTTGTATCTAATTAGCCACGTAATCAATAACTACCAAAATCGATAGACGTATTGTTTCTTTTATATGGCAATACTCTTATAAAACTCAAATGTCCGTTTTTGGTGCCACAATAACAAATAAATAAAATGTAAGGCGCGATAACCTCCGAAGAGATCTAAGGCCGAGCTTATTTTCCAATTTGCGTAGTGCTCCTCTTGCTTTTCCCTACAAATTGGCCGGACGGGACCTACATGTTTTATGCCGACACCGAACGGCAGCTGCAAGGCAGATGAGTTTTCAATGAGAGCTTTACGTGGCAGAAATACACTTGGAGTGCATGCCAAACACTGCCGAGGGGCGACCCCGCTTAGAAAAATTTTCTTCTAATTGAAAAACCTTATTTCTAAAATTTTGATGTTGCTTTGCCCGGGGTGGGAACCCAGGGCATAAGGTGTGGTAGGCGGAGCACGATACCATCACACCACGGTGGCCGCGCCACAATAACAAGGTGCTTCAAAATTCATCGTAAAATTCTATATGTTTTTTTTTAACTTACAAGCCAAATATGTATTTTATTAATAATTAAAAGTTATTGAAAGTGGTTCAATGAAACTTTATTTGAGCTAAATATTAAACAGCCAATGAATTTTGGAAAAGGGGATTGGCACTACCCATTTATGCCATTTGTACCAAACTCGATAGACGTATCTATTTCTATAAAAATTTAATACTCATTTGAAGGCGAAATGCCTAAGCTTTAAATTAAATTTGATAAACTTTAGAGAAATGCAATAACGAAAAGTATATATTTATAAATTACTAAATTAATTAATTCTTTTATTTGAAATAAAAAATTAACTTGTACATAGATATCTTATTTTTCAATAAAGTAACAAAATTGATTAGTAAATCTCTTTCTCATTGTTGTGATAAGAAGTGAGAAACTTATTTTATCTTAACATAGTCATCGTTACTGGAACATATATCTAACAAAGCAACCATTTCTGATCTATACGCATCTGTAAGTTCTTTTTGTGTTCTTACATACCTCGTAGATGATATGACTGGATCAGAAGAGATAGCTAACATGTTCAAAAGGTCCTCGTTTTGTCAAACTCGTGATACCTGGCAAGTGTTCATACATCTATATCTTTTGTAGTCCTTGTTCTTAGATTCTTGAGCTTCTTCAGATAATTCTCCTAATGGTAAGCACTAGTACTGTATTAAATCTGTTCCATGTGCTAAAATTTTATGTACCGTTGGTGTAAGTTTCTTCTCAGGATACTTTTGATGCAGCAACTCTGTAGTTTTAGATGCATATTCTCCAAATTTGGGTCCATTAGCTGGTTCATGGCAGTTTAAAATATTTAAAATTACTCCCAATCTTTTCACAATATCTCTATCAACTCTCTTTGTATTTCCGTACCCATACTTTGGACAGTCAACTCTAAGGCCAATCTCTTTATAGAATGCATCCTGAATTATTTTTTTTCTCCTATTTTGTTTCTCCTTACATGGTGTATTGTCGTCGAAAACTTCTCCTTGTTTTGGTAGTGTATAAGCCAGCTTCAAAACAAATTCCATAAATCTTATCCTAGCATGCAAAGGAGATATTCCATACTCATAATTTAGTTCGTCAGTTATTGAATCATCATGATTTTCAAAGTCCTTTTTGCTCTTCTTACAACTTGAACATTTCATTGTAGATGTCGTATTTGTTATTAAGTTCAAAACTTTTCCATCGACCATTGTTAGAAGAAAATCATGCTTTCTTGTAATGACATTCCCCTCTTCAATTTCAATTATTGTTGGTTCTAATTTGGAAATTTGATTTTTTATATCACTCACTGTAGCTTTTATGAGTTCCGAAGACTCCTTCTCGTATTTAAATAATATCGGGCGGCACAATATAGTTGAAGACGGACGTGGATTTTTCCAATATTCTGAAGCTTCATCTTTTAGTCGTAATGGAACAATAGAAGCCACAAACATATTACTATCTGTAATTGTTTCATCGTCTACATTTATTCTTTGTTTATATGCGCTTTGTCCTGATGATCCATCACAGCCCCACTTAGTTATCAATGCTAGCTCCTTTGGCAGTGATTTCAACTTTTCTTCAGTAAAACTTTGAAGGAGTCGTGTAGACGTATGATCCATTAGGTTTTGTAGCTCAATTTCAGCTGATACTTCGGTTATTTTGGGACTTAGAGGAACTGCTTCTTTCTTGGCTTGGGTAATTTTTTTGTATCCAGGTAAAATATCGGCATTACGTTGCAATAATTACTTACGCAATATGATATATTTTTTCTTCGTTAAACCGAGATCTATAAACAGCGCCAAAGTTTCTTCGGGAGTGTATTTCCTAGGTAGCGCATTTGGTGGTGTGGGAATGCTATATTGATCCTCATCAGTCGCACTGGACTTGCTACCGCAACTGCTTCTTTTATATGAGACTTCACGTTTTCTTCGTCTTTTTTATATTTAATAGCCAGTGCTTCTGAAAGATGAGTCGTGGCCATAGCTTTTGTGGTATCAGACAGCTTCCTTTTCCTTGTGTAGGTAGAACACTCTTCTATGGATTTTGTTGGTCTCCCTCTAGTTGGATTGGTTGACGTGCTAGGCCTTTCTTCGTCCAAACAAGTTTTGTCAGCTAGCCACTTTTCATGCTTACTTAGAAATTTTGAATTGTTACGATAGACGTCCTTCCATTTGCTTTCTATCATAATGTATTGTAAAGCTATTTTTTCTTTCAGGCCTTCCTTTTCTTTAATGCTTGTTTCACTCGCTAATTCTTTCATAATAGCCTCGACGAAGTCCCGTCTTGACTTTGTAGATTTAAACACCGCAAATAGTTTCGAGTTTTCTAGATACATATTGGAATTGGCTTCGAGTGTATCTGACTAAATATTAAACTGTGAACTATGTTTAAAAAAACTATTCACTTTATTTAAGTAAACAGAATATTTAGTTCCTTAATCTCCAAAGGACGAATGATAATGTGCATTGTATGATGGATAGCTTTATATACCTACTCAAATTATTAAAATGAATTTCAGGTATACAATTCGTAACTAAAACAAGTAAGAACGGGACTGTCTTCGGCTGTGCCGAAGACTTCATACCTTTCATGAATGGGGCTGAACAATAATCTTATCACGTTCGTAATCTCCGAATAATCGGATGTATAAGATAAGAAATATATAGTGAACAGATATGCATACCTTAACGATTTTTAAGATAAATATAAAATAAAAAACAGGTAGGTACTTTGTGTGAGGATGCAAAGTTTCTGGTTTTTTGTGGTCTGCGTGTAAAAACTATGACTGCGAATCACGTATTTCAACAATATATGACGTAAACGTAACTATTTGATGAAATTTGATGAATTTTGAAGCTTCTAGCCGTAAAAAGGGGGCAAAAATTGAGTTTATATGGGGTATATAATATATATACCACCGATCTCTATGATTTTTTCAGACAATATATGCTATACACGTAAGCATTTGGTGAAATTTGAAGCTTCTAGCTGTTAAAATGGGGAAGAAATTGCGCAAAGTTTCTTATCTGAACAATCGGTTGTATGGGATATATACTATATATACCACCGGTATCTATGATTTTCTCAGACAACAATATATGCTATACACGTAAGCATTTAGTGAAATTTGAACATATCTAAACAATTTTTAAGATAAATATAAAATAAAAAATAGGTAGGTAATCTGTGTGAGGATGCAAAGCTTCACGTTTTTTGTTGTCTGCATGTAAAAACTATGACTACGAATCACGTATTTCAAAAATATATTACGTAAACGTAACTATTTGATGAAATTTGATGAATTTTGAAGCTTCTAGCCGTAAAAAGGGGGCAAAAATTGAGTTTATATGGGGTATATAATGTATATACCACCGATCTCTATGATTTTTTCAGACAACAATATATGCTATATACTTAAGCATTTGGTGAAATTTGAAGCTTCTAGCTGTTAAAATGGGGTAGAAATTGCGAAAAGTTTCTTATCTGAACAATCGGTTGTATGAGATATAAACTATATATACAACCGATCTCTATGATTTTTTTAGACAACAAGCTATGCTATATACGTAAGCAATCGGTGAAATTTGAAGCTTATAGCTGTTAAAATGGGGTAGAAATTGCGAAAAGTTTCTTATCTGAACAATCGGTTGTATGAGATATATAATATATATACAACCGATCTCTACGATTTTTTCAGACAACAATATATGCTATATACGTAAGTATTCGGTGAAATTTGAAGCTTCTAGCTGTTATAATGGGGCAAAAATTTGCGAAAATATATATATATATATATATATACTATATATACCACCATATATATACTATATATACCACCGATCTTTATGATTTTTTCAGGCAACAATATATGCTATATACCTAAGCATTCGTTGAAATTTGAAGCCTCTAGCTCTTAAAATGGGGCAGTAATTACGAAAAGTTCCTTATCTGAACAATCGGTTGTGGGGGATATATACTATATATACGACCGATCTCATCAATTTTTTCAGGCAACAATATGTGCAATATACGAAAGTATATGGTGAAGTTTGAAGCTTCAATCTGTTAAATTGGGTAAGATATTACAAAAATCCTCTTTTTCTGAAAAATCGGTTGTATGGGGATATATGCTATAGTGGTCCGATCCGGTCGGTTCCGACAAATGTCTAATCGGACACCCAAATACACCCGCTCACCAAATTTTATCAAGATATCTCAAAAATTGAGGGACTAGTTTGCATACAAACAGACAGACGGACAGACGGACAGACGGACATGGCTAAATCAACTCAGCTCTTCAACCTGATTATTTCGGTATATTTAATGGTGGGTCTATCTATTTTCCTTTAAGGACTTACAATTTTCGGTTTCGTGACGAAATTAATATACCATTTCATTTTCATGAAAGGTATAAATATAAAATAAAAAACAGGTAGGTACTTTGTGTGAGGATGCAAAGTTTCTGGTGTTTTGTGGTCTGCGTGTAAAAACTATGACTGCGAATCACGTATTTCAACAATATATGACGTAAACGTAACTATTTGATGAAATTTGATGAATTTTGAAGCTTCTAGCCGTAAAAAGGGGGCAAAAATTGAGTTTATATGGGGTATATAATATATATACCACCGATCTCTATTATTACGTTATCTACGTTATATACGTAAGCATTTTGTGAAATTTGAAGCTTCTAGCTGTTAAAACGGGGCAGAAATTGCGCAAAGTTTCTTATCTGAACAATCGGTTGTATGAGATATCTACTATATATACAACCGATCTCTATGATTTTTTCAGACAACAATATATGCTATATACTTCAGCATTTGGTGAAATTTGAAGCTTCTAGCTGTTAAAATGGGGAAGAAATTGCGCAAAGTTTCTTATCTGAACAATCGGTTGTATGGGATATATACTATATATACCACCGGTATCTATGATTTTCTCAGACAACAATATATGCTATACACGTAAGCATTTAGTGAAATTTGAACATATCTAAACAATTTTTAAGATAAATATAAAATAAAAAATAGGTAGGTAATCTATGTGAGGATGCAAAGCTTCACGTTTCTTGTGGTCTGCATGTAAAAACTATGACTAGGAATCACGTATTTCAAAAATATATGACGTAAACGTAACTATTTGATGAAATTTGATGAATTTTGAAGCTTCTAGCTGTAAAAAGGGGCAAAAATGAGAGTTTATATGAAGTATATAATATATATACCACCGATCTCTATGATTACGTTATCTACGTTATATACGTAAGCATTTTGTGAAATTTGAAGCTTCTAGCTGTTAAAACGGGGCAGAAATTGCGCAAAGTTTCTTATCTGAACAATCGGTTGTATGAGATATCTACTATATATACAACCGATCTCTATGATTTTTTCAGACAACAATATATGCTATATACTTAAGCATTTGGTGAAATTTTAAGCTTCTAGCTGTTAAAATGGGGTAGAAATTGCGAAAAGTTTCTTATCTGAACAATCGGTTGTATGAGATATATACTATATATACAACCGATCTCTATGATTTTTTTAGACAACAATATATGCTATATACGTAAGCAATCGGTGAAATTTGAAGCTTATAGCTGTTAAAATGGGGTAGAAATTGCGAAAAGTTTCTTATCTGAACAATCGGTTGTATGAGATATATACTATATATGCAACCGATCTCTACGATTTTTTCAGACAACAATATATGCTATATACGTAAGTATTCGGTGAAATTTGAAGCTTCTAGCTGTTAAAATGGGGCTAAAATTTGCGAAAATATATATATATATATACTATATATACCACCATATATATACTATATATACCACCGATCTTTATGATTTTTTCAGACAACAATATATGCTATATACCTAAGCATTCGTTGAAATTTGAAGCCTCTAGCTCTTAAAATGGGGCAGTAATTACGAAAAGTTCCTTATCTGAACAATCGGTTGTGGGGGATATATACTATATATACGACCGATCTCATCAATTTTTTCAGGCAACAATATGTGCAATATACGAAAGTATATGGTGAAGTTTGAAGCTTCAATCTGTTAAATTGGGTAAGATATTACAAAAATCCTCTTTTTCTGAAAAATCGGTTGTATGGGGATATATGCTATAGTGGTCCGATCCGGTCGGTTCCGACAAATGTCTAATCGGACACCAAAATACACCCGCTCACCAAATTTTATCAAGATATCTCAAAAATTGAGGGACTAGTTTGCATACAAACAGACAGACGGACAGACGGACATGGCTAAATCAACTCAGCTCTTCAACCTGATTATTTCGGTATACTTAATGGTGGGTCTATCTATTTTCCTTTAAGGACTTACAATTTTCGGTTTCGTGACGAAATTAATATACCATTTCATTTTCATGAAAGATATAAAAATGTATGTTGTTAACAAGTTCCAATAACAAAAACTACCTTACGGCCGTACTGAACTATATATACCTGCTCAGGCGCGTATTTATGCCCAAGGTTGTTTTACTTTATTTGATGTAAAACAATTTTTTTTTGTTTCAAACCTAAATTAAATTATCTTTAATTGCTATACAAGAAAACGACAATCGGCCGCCTTATTTACTCACGAAACCATTTTAAATACAACGAAAAAGAAGAAAAATTTCAAATTTTTCCCAATGTTGAAAATTGGTCAACTTTGAGCGGATCTACCTGGTAAACTATAATTTTCTGTGAAAACACAGTTATATATTCTTGATCCCTGGAAAATTCTCTATTAGAAACATGTATTAGATTTAGCGAACACTTTCATGATATTTTTGATATTTTTGCCATGCTTTAACGGCAGAGGCGCACTGTCGACTGTGTATAAAAACTGGACGTGGCTTAAACCGATTTCGCCCATTTTCATTTCACAGTTATCGTCATAGAATCTATGTCCCTACCAAATTTCACAAGGATTGGTAAATTTTTGTTGGACTTATGGCATTAAAAGTATTCTAGACGAATTAAATGAAAAAGGGCGGAGTTAAGCCCATTTTGAAATTTTCTTTTATCTTTGTATTTTGTTGCACCATATCATTACTGGAGTCGAATGTTGACATAATTTACTTTTATATTGTAAAGATATTAAATTTTTTGAAAGTAGGTGTGTTCGTCATCCGATTGCGCTAATTTTTATTATTATTTAGCACACATATAGTAATAGGAGTAACGTGCCTACCAAATTTCATAATGATATCTTCAACGACTGCCAAATTACAGCTTGCAAAACTTTTAAATTACCTTCTTTTAAAAGTGGGCGGTGCCACGTCCATCGTCCAAAATTTTTCTAATTTTCTATTTTGCGTCATAAGGTCAACGCACCTACCAAGATTCATCGCTTTATGCGTATTTGGTAATGAATTATCGCACTTTTTCGGTTTTTCGAAATTTTCGATATCGAAAAAGTGGGCGTGGTTGTAGTCCGATTTCGTTCATTTTAAATAGCGATCTGAGATGAGCGCCCAGGAACCTACATACCAAATTTCATCAAGATACCTCAAAATTTACTCAAGTTATCGTGTTTACAGACGGACGGACGGACATGGCTAAATGAATTTCTTTTTCACCCAGATCATTTTGATATGTAGAAGTCTATATCTATCTCGATTAGTTTATGCCGTTACGGATTACCGTTATGCTAACAAAGTTAATATACTCTGTGAGCTCTGCTCAGCTGAGTATAAAAAAGTGTTCACATGTTTGCTACTCAAAGTCTCGCTGTCCGCTACCTTCGTATAAAATGGATGGTCTTCGATTATCCACTTAAAGTGAAATTACTGATCTTGGTGTTGTATTCGATTCTAAATTTTTTGAAAACCACTCTCCGAAGTTCAACCAAACGATATTACTTCAGCAAGAGAAACCAGCTGATTGGTAGTTTTTTAGTATAATTTGACTATTAAAATTCCGGCGTTTTTGATATTAGTTCATAAAATTATTAAGGTAAAGTACATGGAATTTTTATTTATGCTTTTATGTATGTTATGCTTTTCATGCCTTTTCGCATTTGCAAAGAAAACACACCTGTGTTTTGGAGTGCAGACCCCTGTTTTAGAAGAACTTCACAACTTCGACACACCGACTTACATTCCAATCAATTAAAAACAAACATTGAAAAATGCGCGAGCTTTTAATAGACGGACAGTGGAAAACCGCAAGAAGACGGTTAACGCGGTAGCCGAAATATATCGTTAAATGAACAGTTTTGCTGAGTTCAATACTAATTGTTGGACATGAAGCCAGTAAACAAAAACTATAAGATAGAGAAACGAATTGAAATAAAATTTAACAAAATAAAGTTAAAACAAGTAAGGAAGGCTAAGTTCGGCTGTAACCGAACATTACATACTCAGTTGATAGCTATGGAGACAAAATAAGGGAAAATCACCATGTAGGAAAATGAACCTCGGGTAACCCTGGAATGTGTTTGTATGACATGCGTATCAAATGGCAGGTATTAAAGAGTATTTTAAGAGGGAGTGGGCCATAGTTCTATAGGTTGACACCTTTTCGAGATATCGCCATAAAGGTGGACCAGGGCTGACTCTAGAGTTTGTTTGTACGATATGGGTATCAAATGAAAGGTGTTAAAGAGTATTTTAAAACGGAGTGGGCCTTAGTTCTATAGGTGGACGGCTTTTCGAGATATCGCCATAAAGGTGGACCATGGGTGACTCTAGAATTTGTTTGTACGATATGGGTATCAAATGAAAGGTGTTAATGAGTATTTTAAAAGGGAGTGGGGCTTAGTTCTATAGGTGGACGCCTTTTCGAGATATCGCCATAAAGGTGGACCAGGGGTGACTCTGGAATTTATTTGTACGATATGGGTATCAAATGAAAGGTGTTAATGAGTATTTTAAAAGGGAGTAGGCCTTAGTTCTATAGGTGGACGCCTTTTCGGGATATCGTTATAAAGGTGGACCAGGGGTGACTCTAGAATTAGTTTGTACGATATGGGTACCAAATAAAAGGTGTTAATGAGTATTTTAAAAGAGAGTGGGCCTTAGTTCTATGGGCGGACGCCTTTTCGAGATATTGCCATAAAGGTGGACCAGGGGCGACTCTAGAATTAATTTGTACGATATGGGTATCAAATGAAAGGTGTTAATGAGTATTTTAAAAGTTGGTGGGCCTTAGTTCTATGGGTGGACGCCTTTTCGAGATATAGCCATAAAGGTGGACCAGGGGTGACTCTTGAATTAATTTGTACGATATGGGTATCAAATGAAAGGTGTTAATGAGTATTTTAAAAGGGAGTGGGGCTTAGTTCTATAGGTGGACGCCTTTTCGAGATATCGCCATAAAGGTGGACCAGGGGTGACTCTGGAATTTATTTGTACGATATGGGTATAAAATGAAAGGTGTTAATGAGTATTTTAAAAGGGAGTGGACCTTAGTTCTATAGGTGGACGCCTTTTCGGGATATCGTTATAAAGGTGGACCAGGGGTGACTCTAGAATTAGTTTGTACGATATGGGTACCAAATAAAAGGTGTTAATGAGTATTTTAAAAGAGAGTGGGCCTTAGTTCTATGGGCGGACGCCTTTTCGAGATATCGCCATAAAGGTGGACCAGGGGTGACTCTGGAATTTATTTGTACGATATGGGTATCAAATGAAAGGTGTTAATGAGTATTTTAAAAGGGAGTGGGCCTTAGTTCTATAGGTGGACGCCTTTTCGGGATATCGTTATAAAGGTGGACCAGGGGTGACTCTAGAATTAGTTTGTACGATATGGGTACCAAATAAAAGGTGTTAATGAGTATTTTAAAAGAGAGTGGGCCTTAGTTCTATGGGCGGACGCCTTTCCGAGATATCGCCATAAAGGTGCACCAGGGATGACTCTAGAATGCGTTTGTACAATATGGGTATCAAACGAAAGGTGTTAATGACTATTTTAATAGGGAGTGGGCCTTAGTTCTATAGGTGGACGCCTTTTCGAGATATCGCCATAAAGGTGGACCAGGGGTGACTCTAGAATTAATTTGTACGATATGGGTATCAAATGAGTGTTAATGAGTATTTTAAAAGGGAGTGGTGGTAGTTGTATATGTGAAGGCGTTTTCGAGATATCGATAAAAATGTGGACCAGGGTGACCCAGAACATCATCTGTCGGGTACCGCTAATTTATTTATATATGTAATACCACGAACAGTTTTCCTGCCATGATTCCAAGGGCTTTTGATTTCGCCCTGCAGAGCTTTTTCATTTTCTGTTACTTAATATGGTAGGTGTCACACCTATTTTACAAAGTTTTTTTCTAAAGTTATATTTTGCGTCAATAAACCAATCCAACTACCATGTTTCAACCCTTTTTTCGTATTTGGTATAGAATTATGGCACTTTTTTCATTTTTCGTAATTTTCGATATCGAAAAACTGGGCGTGGTCATAGTCAGATGTCGGCCATTTTTTATACCAATAGAAAGTGCGTTCAGATAATTACGTGAACTGAGTTTAGTAAAGATATATCGATTTTTGCTCAAGTTATCGTGTTAATGGCCGAGCGGAAGGACAGACGGTCGACTGTGTATAAAAACTGGGCGTGGCTTCAACCGATTTCGCCCTTTTTCACAGAAAACAGTTATCGTCCTAGAGTCTAAGTCGCTACCAAATTTCACAAGGATTGGTAAATTTTTGTTCGACTTATGGCATTAAATGTATCCTAGACAAATCAAATGAAAAAGGGCGGAGCCACGCCCATTTTGAAATTTCCTTTTATTTTTCTATTTTGTTGCACTATATCATTACTGGAGTTGAATGTTGACATAATTTACTTATATACTGTAAAGATATTAAATTTTTTGTAAAAATTTCACTTTAAGAAAAAGTGGGCGTGGTCGTTCTCCGATTTTGAAAATTTTTATTAAGCATACATATAGTAATAGGAGTAACGTTCCTGCCAAATTTCATCATGATATGTTCAACGACTGCCAAATTACAGCTTGAAAAACTTCTGAATTACCTTCATTTAAAAGTGGGCGGTGCCACGCCCATTGTCCAAAATTTTACTTATTTTCTATTCTGCGTTACAAGTTCAACGCACCTACCAAGTTTCATCGCTTTATCCCTCTTTGGTAATGAATTATCGCAATTTTTCGATTTTTCGAAATTTTCGATACCGAAAAAGTGGGTGTGGTTATAGTCCGATATCGTTCATTTTAAACAGCGATCTGAGATGAGCGCCCAGGCGTCTACATACCAAATTTCGTCAAGATATCTCAAAATTTACTCAAGTTATCGTGTTAACGGACAGACGGACGGGCGGACGGACGGACGGACATGGCTTAATCAAATTTTTTTTCGATACTGATGATTTTGATATATGGAAGTCTGTATCTATTTCGATTCCTTTATACCTGTACAACCAACCGTTATCCAATCAAAGTTAATATACTCTGTGAGCTCTGCTCAACTGAGTATAAAAATAAATAAAAGTAAAAAAAAAAAATAAAAGTAAAATTAATTTGTTGCAATAAAATGAAATGAAATAAAGCAAATGATTCAAAGTAAAATAAAATGTAATATTAATATATATGCGACCCTTGGTTTGAATTATATTTAATAACTATGTATTAGCTGGCTCTAGGTCATAAGGAGTAAAAATACACGTTTTTTTTTTAATTTTTCCCCAATAAATTTCGGTTGCGCATCGATAACCGTTCTTAAGACAACTGCAATTAGATTGTAACGAATTCTTGGGATTTCTGATATTTATGCACCTTCTTCTAACGTTCGAATGGCTAAATTGTTGAATAAATTACTCCAATATTCAGTATTGTAAACTGGTTGTTGTTGTTGTTTTTGTTGTAGCGATAAGGTTGCTCCCCGAAGGCTTTGGGGAGTGTTATCGATGTGATGGTCCTTTGCCGGATACAGATCCGGTACGCTCCGGTACCACAGCACCATTAAGGTGCTGGCCCGACCATCTCGGGATCGAGATATGTGGCCACATTAAACCTTCAGGCCATCCGCTCCCTCCCCAACCCCAAGTTCCATAAGGAGCTTAGGGTCGCCAGAGCCTCGTCTGTTAGTGAAACAGGATTCGCCGCGGATAGGTGAGGTTGACAATTGGGTTTGGAGAAGCTATATGTTGCGCTGGCAACCTGCAGGGTTGCGCTACACAGCCCCTTGAATCTGGTATTTTAGTCGCCTCTTACGACAGGCATACCTACCGCGGGTATATTCTGACCCCCCTAACCCGCTGGGGGATTGCAAACTGGTCTTTATTTAGATTACCTTGGGAGTAGTACTTCACAATTATACTTCACAACCAATGGCGTGTTTAAATCAAAACTGATTTCTCCAAAAGTCTAGACGTTTCACCTTCTAGAATTGTTGTATCTCCTGCTTGGTAATTTAGTTATATGAGTGTGTATGTATGAGTAAAAACTTCAGCTGATGACTACATGTGTGTGTGAGATATCTCTTCACTTCAAGCTGCTGGTTATGTGTGTGCATGTACTTCTTGTCGCCTTCCATGTATGTATGTAAATGATGACTAAATTGATGTGTTCATGTACTGGCAGCTTGCTTTATTGTTGTTCTGCCTTTATTTACTAACAACATAGTGATGCTAAAACTCGCCACAATATTATAAACAAATTTAACGTAAAAATTACACACAAAATTTTACCTATACAATTATAAACGTTTACATACATTCATTTACACAACTGGCTGCTTTGACGTGGAGATTGATACTGTCCAAGTGTCTGTAGATGTGTGCAATGATATCAGTGTCCGTTTTGTAATTCATTTTTATGCTCGGCGGCGTGTTTATTATATGTAAAGTTTCCTTGGTGTAGCATTGTTCTTGTGCTGAAACTGATGCTCTCTCGAAGTTTGGAGAAAGGCCGCTAGATGCACAGTGGGCCATTAGTGCTGTTTTTTGATAAATGAATCTTGACATTGATCGAAGTCAAACTTGTGTTGTGATATTCTAGTTTTTAATTTTTCGTAGTTTTTCCTCTTTTTATTAAGGTTTTATTGATATTAATAAGCGCAATATCTCATTCTCTATTTCAACATGCGTCGTATACAGCGCATTGCTGTATTCATTGTCATCGTTTTAGGGTGTTTCTAATGGAAATGGATGACTCGTCTTAACGTTGTTGGTTTCTTATACCACAGAAATTTGAATTTATTTCCTCGTCTGATTACAATAGAATCAAGTTAAGGTAGTTTACCCTCTTCTTCTAATTCTATTGAAAATTTGATGTGTTTGTTAAACGAATTCAACGCATTTAGTGTATTCTGTATCTCGTCTTCTCGTATAATAGCAAAAATATCATCGATATATTTACTTATTAATCTGGGCTTCTGTCCAAGTTCCCCCATCATCTTATTAAGTAGCTCCTCCATTATGATATCCTAATAACTGGTGAAGCAGGGGATCCAATCGGTATTCGTTTCAATTGGACGTATACCGTGTTCTTAAATTTAAAGTATCTACTTTCTTCTATACAAAATCTAATACCTTGTTTCGGCATAGTGGTAAATTCTTTTATAGTCGTCCATTTTCTTTGTATGATGTCAAGTGCTAAATTTGTTGGGAGACTGGGAAACAGTGAGACCACGTCAAAAGAAATTAGTTTTTCGGCTTCATATATACAAGTATTTGTCTTCTCTTTGAATACTAATGTATGTTTATACTCAGCTGAGTAAAGCTCACAGAGTAAATTAATTTTGTTCGCATAACGGTACCCCGTAGCATAAACTAATCGAGATAGATATAGACTTCTATTTAGCCATGTCCGTCCGTCTGTCCGTAAACTCGATAACTTGAGTAAATTTTGAGGTATCAAAATGAAATTTGGTATGTAATTTCTGGGCACTCACCATAACCACGCCCACTATTTCGATATCGAAAATTTCGAAAAACCGAAAAAGTGCGATAATTCATTACAAAAGACGGATAAAGCGATAAAACCTGGTAAGTGGGTTGACCTTATGACGCAGAATAGAAAATTAGTAAAATTTTGGACAATGGGCGTGGCACCGCCCCCTTTTAAAGGAAAGTAATTTAAAGTTTTGCAAGCTGTAATTTCGTCGTTGAAGATATCATGATGAAATTTGGAAGGAACGTTATTCCTATTACTATATGTGTTCTAAATAAAGATTCCCAAAATCGGATGACGAACACGCCCACTTTAAAAAAAAATTTTAAAAGTAAAATGTTAACAAAAAATTGAATATCTTTACAGTATATACGTAAATCAATTCGACATTCAACTCCAGTAATGATATGGTGCAACAAAATACAAAAATAAAAGAAAATTTCAAAATGGGCGTGGCTCCGCCCTTTTTCATTTAATTTGTCTAGAATACTTTTAATGCCATAAGTCGAACAAAAATTTACCAATCCTTGTGAAATTTGGCAAGCGCATAGCTTCTATGACGGTAACTGTTTTCTGAGAAAATGGGCGAAATTGGTTGAAGACACGCCCAGTGTTTATACACAGTCGACCGGCTGTTCTTCCGCTAGGCCGTTTACACGATAACTTGATCAAAAATTGATATATCTTTACTAAACTTAGTTCACGTACTTATCTGAACTCACTTTATCTTGGTATTAAAAATGGGCGAACAAGGGGATGAAATATGGTGATTGGATTGGTTTTTTGACCCAAAATATAACTTTAGAGAAAACTTTGTAAAATGGGTGTGACACCTACCATATTAAGTACAAGAAAATGAAAGCTCTGCAGGGCGAAATCAAAAGCCCTTGGAATCATGGCAGGAATACTATACGTGGTATTACATATATAAATAAATTAGCAGTACCCGCCAGATGATGTTCTGGGTCACCCTGGTCCACATTGTGGTCGATATCTCGAAAACGCCTTCACATATAAGGGTCACAACTAAGGGTCACTCCCTTTTAAAACCCTCATTAATACCTTTAATTTTATACCCATATCGTACAAACACATTATAGAGTCACCCCAGTAAATTCGGTAAAGCCTCCACCTATAGAACTCAGGCCCATTCCCTTTTAAAATATTCATTAAAACCTTTCATTTGATACCCATATGGTACAAACACATTCTAGAGTCACCCGTGGTTAGTATTACCATTTGTATGTATCCATGAAAAATACAATTTTGTCTCCAAAGCTCTGAGTATGTCATGTTCGGTTAGACCCGAACTTAGCCTTTTGTGGTCAACTTATGTTTCTCGGCTGTGAAAATCCATCCTATTTTTAAAAGTTGTTCGACCAAATTAATGTTTTTGGTCTGTAATCTTGATGTGGGATACTGTCTGTCAAAATATCACTCATTTTGTTGCTATAGTCCTCTATCTCCACGGTTTTATTTCCTTTGTCAGATGTTAACATTTTTATATTGTCATTTTTTCTTGGAAATATTCGTGTCCATGTAGATACAGAGACCGGTTACCGATGCGCAACCGAAGTATATTGAAGAAAAATTAAAAAAACGTGTGGTTTTACTCCTTATGACCTAGATCCAGCTAATAGTCAATAAATATGAAATTAAATATTATGAAGTAAAAAATAAAGGCAAATAAAACAAAGCAAAATAAAATAAGATAAATTGAAATGAATTGAAATAACATGATTAAAATTAAAAAAAAAATAAAGTTAAATAAGACTGATTTTAATCGACATGTTTGTTATCAGTTTGCTATCGAAAAGTTTTAAATTTATCTTCGAAAAATAATCGAATGTTATCTACAGAGAAACCTCTCCAAATGGACATCTCCCTTGCCCAGACAGTCTGTCATGCCCCAAGTTTTAGGCAACATTTTTAGAAGAAATTGCACTCCGTTAGGCGGACACTCCCTTGGCCGGACGCAGACAGTTATTTGCTATAAAATTGGAGAAAACCCTCTGCTGAGCGGACACGAACACCTCAGCGGCGTACATTTGGAGCTGTATTCTTAACAAATCAATCAAAAACCTCAAAAAAGTGTGAGTATATACAATGTACATCTGTATATCAATTTATACGTTTGAAAATTTACTGGGGATTGTTGTGTTACTATTCGAAAGTTAATTTCCTCGATTTGACACATCTTGTATTACCTTTCTCAACTTTAGCATTTTGCAGCTTCTGTCAACGTCTGAATCTCTGAACTGTGGAATAAAGAACTCAAATATTCAGTGTAGCCAAATACTGCTTATTTACAGCACTACTGAAGTAGGACTTCACAACTTAATTACTCGCGTACTTCACTAATAGCGTGATAAAATCAAACTGACGGATTTTTCCTCAGCTTGTGCCGCTTTTATACCCTCTGTTGCCTTCTTCGCATATTTTTCCTAAGGTCTAGACTTCTCGCCCATTTATGTATCTGATATTCACGTTTGTCTTCTAGTTATATGCGTGTGTATGTGTGAGTAATTACTTCTGCTCTTGGATGCTACCTACATTTATGTATGTGAAATTATCTCTTCGCTCTTAGCTTCCCTGGTTGTATGTATGTGTGGCTGCTTGCTTGGTTTACATGCACATATGTGTGGTTGCTTTCCTTGCAGCTGTTGTGCATTTATTTACTAGCAGCACAGTGACGCATCGAAATTGCTAACATTTGCCAGCCTTTCCAAATTACAACTTTTCTATTTCGTGGTTTCTTAATTTTTGTATGCGGTAGCTGACACCACTGATTCGCTTCACAACTTTGTACGGGCCTTCCCAGCTACACTGAAATTTTGATGGAACACCTTTCAGCCGGTGAGGGTTGTATAACAGTACCAAATCTTCTTCCAGGAAACCTTCCGAATTTTTGTTCTTGTCGCACCTATGTTTCATCTTACTACTTATTATCCTGGCCCCGTATCGTGTCTTCCGTGATCGAGATACTCATCTCTAAAAATTGCTTATTTGGTATCGTGTTATACGTGAACGTATGACTGGTATCGTAATTTGGTATTACGAGGTACTTCATAAATCGTAATTGTCACAAAATTTTATTCCATAGCAAAAAGTACAAAATGCAATTAAAATTTATTGAATTGAATACTTTTTTTGTAAAAATGTACATAAGCAGACAAAGAAATATACATGCATGCGTCATGTAAAAGCTTGGTTTTCTCGAAAGCGGTGCCACTATATAGCGGCCGTTACATAGCGGTAGAGTATGTTGTCAAAAATGTTGCTGTGTAAAAGTAATTATGTGGAAACTAAGAAGACGGTGAAGTTCACTGTAACGTAATATAGCGTCAGAGCATTAAATATTTTACGGCCGTCATGACAGTAGAAACTCGTTCATCACCGCTTTTTGCTACCGCTATTGTCAAAGCGGTGAACATTTTGCCAAATATTTGAAAATATTTATAAAATAAACAATATTTTTGAATATTATTCTTTCGAACATGTTTTATTTTTGTATGTGCGGTTAAAATAATAAGAGAAGAAACTAAAACAAGTAAGGAAGGTTAAGTTCGGGTGTAACCGAACATTACATACTCAGTTGAGAGCTATGGTGACAACATAAGGGAAAATAACCATGTAGGAAAATGAACCGAGGGAAACTCTGGAATGTGTTTGTATGACATGCGTATCAAATGAAAGGCATTAAAGAGTATTTTATGAGGGAGTGGGCCATAGTTCTATAGGTGGACGCCATTTAGGGATATAGGCATAAAGGTGGATCAGGGTTGACTCTAGAATGCGTTTGTACGATATGGGTATCAAATGAAAGGTGTTAATGAGTATTTTAAAAGGGAGTAATCCTTAGTTCCATAGGTGGACGCCGTTTCGAGATATCGCCATAAAGGTGGACCAGGGGTGACCCTAGAATTTGTTTGTACAATATGGGCATCAAAGGAATGGTGTTAATGAGTATTTTAAAAGGGAGTGGGCCTTAGTTCTATAGGTGGATGCCGTTTCGAAATATCGCCATAAAAGTGGACCAGGGGTGACTCTAGAATGTGTTTGTACGATATGGGTATCAAATTAAAGGTATTAATGAGGGTTTTAAAAGGGAGTGGTGGTTGTTGTATAGGTGGTCGCCTTTTCGAGATATCGCCTTAAAGGTGGACCAGGGGTGACTCTAGAATGCGTTTGTACGATATGGGTATCAAATGAAAGGTGTTAATGAGTATTTTAAAAGAGAGTAATCCTTAGTTCCATAGGTGGACGCTGTTTCGAGATATCGCCATAAAGGTGGAACCGGGGTGACTCTAGAATTTGTTTGTACAATATGGGTATCAAAAGAAAGGTGTTAATGAGTATTTTAAAAGGGAGTAACCCTTAGTTCCATAGGTGGACGCCGTTTCGAGATATCGCCATAAAGGTGGACCAGGGGTGACCCTAGAATATGTTTGTACAATATGGGCATCAAACGAAAGGTGTTAATGAGTATTTTAAAAGGGAGTGGGCCTTAGTTCTATAGGTGGACGCCGTTTCGAAATATCGCCACAAAGGTGGACCAGGGGTGACTCTAGAATGTGTTTGTACGATATGGGTATCAAATTAAAGGTATTAATGAGGGTTTTAAAAGGGAGTGGTGGTTGTTGTATAGGTGGTCGCATTTTCGAGATATCGCCATAAAGGTGGACCAGGGGTGACCCTAGAATTTGTTTGTACAATATGGGTATCAAAAGAAAGGTGTTAATGAGTATTTTAAAAGGGAGTAATCCTTAGTTCCATAGGTGGACGCCGTTTCGAGATATCGCCATAAAGGTGGAGCAGGGGTGACCCTAGAATTTGTTTGTACAATATGGGTATCAAAAGAAAGGTGTTAATGAGTTTTTTAAAAGGGAGTAATCCTTAGTTCCATAGGTGGACGCCGTTTCGAGATATCGCCATAAAGGTGGGCCAGGGGTGACTCTAGAATTCGTTTGTGCAATATGGGTATCAAACGAAAGGAGTTAATGAGTATTTTAACAGGAAGTGGGCCTTAGTTCTATAGGTGGACGCCTTTTCGAGGTATCGCAATAAAGGTGAACCAGGGGTGACTCGACTTTGTTTGTGCGATATGGGTATTAAATGAAAGGTGTTAATGAGTATTTTTAAAAGGGAGTGGGCCTTCGTTCTATAGGTGTTCGCCTTTTCGAGATATCGCCATAAAGGTGGACCAGGGGTGACTCTAGAATGAGTTTGTACGATATGGGTATCAAATTAAAGGCATTAATGAGAGTTTTAAAAGGGAGTGGTGGTAGTTGTATATGTGAAGGCGTTTTCCAGATATCGACATAAATGTGGACCAGGGTGACCCAGAACATTATCTCTTGGATACCGCTAATTTATTTATATATCTAATACCTGCAAAGATTTTAAGGGTTTTTTATTTCGCCCTGCAGAACTTTTTCATTTTCTACTACATAATATGGTAAGTGTCACAACCATTTTATAAAGTTTTTTCTAAAGTTATATTTCGCGTCAATAAAACAATCCAATTACCTTACCATGTTTCATCCCTTTTTTCGTATTTGGTATAGAATTATGGCATTTTTTTCATTTTTCGTAATTTTCGATATCGAAAAAGTGGGCGTGGTCATAGTCGGATTTCGTTCATTTTTCATACCAAGATAAAGTGAGTTCAAGTAAGCACGTGAACTAATTTCATTAAAGGTATGTCGATTTTTGCTCAAGTTATCATGTTAACGGCCATGCGGAAGGACAGACGGACGACTGTGTATAAAAACTGGGCGTGGCATCAACCGATTCCGCCCATTTTCACAGAAAACAGTTAACGTCATAAAATCTATGCCCCTACCAAATTTCAAAAGGATTGGTTAATTTTTGTTCGACTTATGGCGTTAAAAGTATCCTAGACAAATTAAATGAAAAAGGGCGGAGCCACGCCCATTTTGAAATTTTCTTTTATTTTTGTATTTTGTTGCACCACATCATTACTGGAGTTGAATGTTGACATAATTCACTTATATACTGTAAAGATATTAAATTTTTTGTTAAAATTTTACTTTAAAAAAAAAATTTTTTTAAAAGTGGGCGTGGTCCTTCTCCGATTTTGCTAATTTTTATTAAGCGTATATATAGTAATAGGAGTAACGTTCCTGCGAAATTTCATCATGATATCTTCAACGACTGCCAAATTACAGCTTGCAAAATTTTAAATTACCTTCTTTTAAAAGTGGGCGGTGCCACGCCCATTGTCCAAAATTTTACTAATTTTCTATTCTGCGTCATAAGTTCAACTCATCTACCAAGTTTCGTCGCTTTATCTGTCTTTTGTAATGAATTATCGCACTTTTTCGATTTTTCGAAATTTTCGATATCGAAAAAGTGGGCGTGGTTATAGTCCGATATCGTTCATTTTAAATAGCGATCTGAGATGAGTGCTCAGGAACCTACATACTAAATTTCATCGATATACCTCAAAATTTACTCAAGTAATCGTGTTAACGGACGGACGGACGGACGGACATGGCTCAATCAAATTTTTTTTTCGATCCTGATTATTTTGATATATGGAAGTCTATATCTATCTCGATTCCTTTATATATGTACAACCAACCGTTATCCAATCAAACTTAATATACTCTGTGAGCTCTGCTCAACTGAGTATAAAAACATGTAAAAATGCAAACTAAAATATTGTGGAGCGTCTGCAGTAAGTGTTCATAGTTTCCAACAAAGCGGTGCCGATAAAAACGGTGAGTATACCGGGCGCATTTTAACGGTCGTAACAAAGCCGCACCGCTTTTTGAGGAAACCAAGCCTTAAGTAAATATGATCCTGAAAAAACGACCTACGCAAAATTCCTTTGATGGGACCCTAAAATAAAAATCGTCACGTAGTACTCAGTTTAATTTTAATAAACTTAGAGATTTTCAGCGTACTCGATTACACGATGTATATGTCCCACTAATGGCAAGAGAGAATGGTCTGTAAACCATGCAATGCCGAAACCTGAATGCGTCTACAATGAATAAAAATAACAATTTATTATTTTTTATTAAGAAACAAATGTTTATTCGAGATTTCTGTTAAGCAAAAGTGTCTATAACATCATCAAATTTTAACGATGGGGCTATAGAATTTTCAATAGACAGAATAGCCAAGTTACATACTTGTCTTGTCTAATAAAGCTTTTTGAGTACACTCAGAGAAAACATCGGTCTAAAACGAACGAAACAAGTTCAAAACTCAAAACATTCATTGAAAAGGGTCTGCTAAGTATTCTTAACTCGTGACCGATGGACTTGTTTTAATAACAGTTTTTTCAAGCACACGGTTCGTATGTTATTACCAGTTTGGTATTGATGTGTGAATCTTTTGTGCTCATTTCAAGCACTACTTGGGCTTGATTTAAGATTTTTCGTTCTCACGCTTCGAGAACGATTTGTGGTCCATTTAACAGTTTCCGGTCTCAATTCAAGAACGGTTTGTGCTTGATCATTGGTGGGAGTGGGAAGGTAATTTTTTTTAATTAGTACCTATCTATTTTTTTTATTAATAATAATTTTTTTGTTAAAAGATTAAGAAAAACGCATAAAATGCGTTTTTTATATACATATTTCCCTTATTGAGAATTGCACCGTTTATTTCTTCTTGAACTTAATTTAAGAACATTGTACTTGATTTAAGTTAATTGTTCTCATTAATAGAGCATTTGTTCATATTTTAAGAGCAACCGACATAAAATGATTTATCTATATCTATTCTATAAATAAATCTTATAAAACAAAGTCGCTCAATGTCATTTCACGCACATCACTTCACACAGAATGCTCCGATTTTAAAGCGGTTTTTTGCATTTGAAAGCTTAGCTACGTGAGATGGATATTTTCAATATAATTTGAAGGTATATATTATAGGGGCGTGGTAAATTGCCAAAATGTAGTAAAAAATCATAAAATTTTTGTTTACACAGCTATAACTCATAAACGGATGGATGGATTTAAAAAATTATACTTCGCAGTAAAACTTTGAAACATTTACCTTCGTTCTGCATCACAAAAAATACTTGATTCCTATCTTATATTAGCAAAACTGTTTAAACAAAAGTAACATTTTTACCAAAAAAATACAGTGCGTGTCCGCTGTCAACTGTGCGCGTAAATTGGTTTGAGTGAGACATGAAGCACTGTTAATACAACACCAACAACAAGAGTGAGACATGATGCGTCATATACGTTCATACATAGCATTCGCTGCGTTATTTAACTTCGGGAGTACATTTATATGTAGGGATATATGTATGTGTTTTCATATCATATCAGCTTGACATATGTACATATGTACATACATATTTATGCGTGTTGCCAAGCTAATGCAATATAAATGGTTAAGAATGCATAAATCTCTTGGAAAATACTCTGTCGTTAAAAATATTGAACATTTCCTTAAAATTCTTAAACAATAGTTTTATTTTTTATATTTTTGTATGTTTAATAGTGTGTTCAATTTTACTTACGATTTTTTTAAGAATTAATGAACTTAACACCGATAAATGATAATTGTTATTCAATTGTTATTTTTGGTTTTATTGGGAAAAACTGAAAATAAGGAAACATTTACTGGCATATTGCGATCGTACTATTTCGAAAACCGCCACGTCATTACCGTCAGGCAATTTCGTAATGTTTATTTATTTCAACAGGTTTCACCGGGAATCGAACCGCGGTCAAACTGCTGAAATCACAACCGCCAAACCATTGGGCTATTGTGTTGTATTTGCTTTCTTGGCTTATTTCAGTTGTATCCCATTTTCACTCTCTCTCACAATTTGAGACATTCTGTCTCTACATTAATTTGTACTAGGCGTGCTTTTTTGTTATTGGTATTGTACCACTCCTCTTCAATGCAGAATATTTTTTGTGTACTATGTGTCAAATGGTACCATGGCAATATGCCAGTTAATGTTTCCTGTCTCTACATTAATTTGTACTAGGCGTGCTTTTTTGTTATTGGTATTGTACCACTCCTCTTCAATGCAGAATATTTTTTGTGTACTATGTGTCAAATGGTACCATGGCAATATGCCAGTTAATGTTTCCTTCTTTTCAGTTTTTCCAATAAATACAAAAATAACAAGTAAGGAAGGTTAAGTTCGGGTGTAACCGAACATTACATACTCAGTTGAGAGCTATGGTGACAACATAAGGGAAAATAACCATGTAGGAAAATGAACCAAGGGAAACCCTGGAATATGTTTGTATGACATGTGTATCAAATGAAAGGCATTAAAGAGTATTTTATGAGGGAGTGGGTCATAGTTCTATAGGTGGACGCCATTTAGGGATATAGCCATAAAGGTGGATCAGGGTTGACTCTAGAATGCGTTTGTACGATATGGGTATCAAATGAAAGGTGTTAATGAGTATTTTAAAAGGGAGTAATCCTTAGTTCCATAGGTGGACGCCGTTTCGAGATATCGCCACAAAGGTGGACCAGGGGTGACTTTAGAATGTGTTTGTACGATATGGGTATCAAATTATAGGTATTAATGAGGGCTTTAAAAGGGAGTGGTGGTTGTTGTATAGGTGGTCGCCTTTTCGAGATATCGCCATAAAGGTGGACCAGGGGTGACTCTAGAATGCGTTTGTACGATATGGGTATCAAATGAAAGGTGTTAATGAGTATTTTAAAAGGGAGTAATCCTTAGTTCCATAGGTGGACGCCGTTTCGAGATATCGCCATAAAGGTGGGCCAGGGGTGACCCTAGAATTTGTTTGTTCAATATGGGCATCAAACGAATGGTGTTAATGAGTATTTTAAAAGGGAGTGGGCCGTAGTTCTATAGGTGGATGCCGTTTCGAAATATCGCCATAAAGGTGGCCCAGGGGTGACTCTAGAATGTGTTTGTACGATATGGGTATCAAATTAAAGGTATTAATGAGGGTTTTAAAAGGGAGTGATGGTTGTTGTATAGGTGGTCGCCTTTTCGAGATATCGCCATAAAGGTGGACCAGGGGTGACTCTAGAATGTGTTTGTACGATATGGGTATCAAATTATAGGTATTAATGAGGGCTTTAAAAGGGAGTGGTGGTTGTTGTATAGGTGGTCGCCTTTTCGAGATATCGCCATAAAGGTGGACCAGGGGTGACTCTAGAATGCGTTTGTACGATATGGGTATCAAATGAAAGGTGTTAATGAGTATTTTAAAAGGGAGTAATCCTTAGTTCCATAGGTGGACGCCGTTTCGAGATATCGCCATAAAGGTGGACCAGGGGTGACCCTAGAATTTGTTTGTTCAATATGGGCATCAAACGAATGGTGTTAATGAGTATTTTAAAAGGGAGTGGGCCTTAGTTCTATAGGTGGATGCCGTTTCGAAATATCGCCATAAAGGTGGACCAGGGGTGACTCTAGAATGTGTTTGTACGATATGGGTATCAAATTAAAGGTATTAATGAGGGTTTTAAAAGAGAGTGATGGTTGTTGTATAGGTGGTCTCCTTTTCGAGATATCGCCATAAAGGTGGACCAGGGGTGACTCTAGAATGCGTTTGTACGATATGGGTATCAAATGAAAGGTGTTAATGAGTATTTTAAAAGGGAGTAATCCTTAGTTCCATAGGTGGACGCCGTTTCGAGATATCGCCATAAAGGTGGACCAGGGGTGACCCGAGAATTTGTTTGTACAATATGGGTATCAAAAGAAAAGTGTTAATGAGTATTTTAAAAAGGAGTAATCCTTAGTTCCATAGGTGGATGCCGTTTCGAGATATCGCCATAAAGGTGGACCAGGGGTGACCCTAGAATTTGTTTGTACAATATGGGTATCAAAAGAAAGGTGTTAATGAGTATTTTAAAAGGGAGTGGGCCTTAGTTCTATAGGTGTACGCCTTTTCGAGGCATGGCAATAAAGGTGGACCAGGGCTGACTCTAGACTTTGTTTGTACGATATGGGTATCAAATGAAAGGTGTTAATGAGTATTTTTAAAAGGGAGAGGGCCTTCGTTCTATAGGTGGATGCCGTTTCGAAATATCGCCATAAAGGTGGACCAGGGTTGACTCTAGAATGTGTTTGTACGATATGGGTATCAAATTAAAGGTATTAATGAGGGTTTTAAAAGGGAGTGATGGTTGTTGTATAGGTGGTCGCCTTTTCGAGATATCGCCATAAAGGTGGACCAGGGGTGACTCTAGAATGCGTTTGTACGATATGGGTATCAAATGAAAGGTGTTAATGAGTATTTTAAAAGGGAGTAATCCTTAGTTCCATAGGTGGACGCCGTTTCGAGATATCGCCATAAAGGTAGACCAGGGGTGACCCTAGAATTTGTTTGTACAATATGGGAATCAAATGAAAGGTGTTAATGAGTATTTTAAAAGGGCGTGGGACTTAGTTCTATAGGTGGACGCCTTTTCGAGATATCGCCATAAGGGTGGACCAGGGGTGACTCTAGAATAAGTTTGTACGATATGGGTATCAAATTAAAGGTATTAATGAGAGTTTTAAAAGGGAGTGGTGGTAGTTGTATATGTGAAGGCATTTTCCAGATATCGACCAAAATGTGGACCAGGGTGACCCAGAACATCATCTGTTGGATACCGCTAATTTATTTATATATGTAGTACCTGCCAAGATTTTAAGGGTTTTTTATTTCGCCCTGCAGAACTTTTTCATTTTCTTCTACTTAATATGGTAGGTGTCACAACCATTTTATAAAGTTTTTTCTAAAGTTATATTTCGCGTCAATAAAACAATCCAATTACCTTACCATGTTTCATCCCTTTTTTAGTATTTGGTATAGAATTATGGCATTTTTTTCATTTTTCGTAATTTTCGATATCGAAAAAGTGGGCGTGGTCATAGTCGGATTTCGTTCATTTTTCATACCAAGATAAAGTGAGTTCAAGTAAGCATGTGAACTAAGTTCATTAAAGATATGCCGATTTTTGCTCAAGTTATCGTGTTAACGGCCATGCGGAAGGACAGACGGACGACTGTGTATAAAAACTGGGCGTGGCATCAACGGATTTCGCCATTTTTCACAGAAAACAGTTAACGTCATAAAATCTATGCCCCTACCAAATTTCAAAAGGATTGGTTAATTTTTGTTCGAATTATGGCGTTAAAAGTATCCTAGACAAATTAAATGAAAAAGGGCGGAGCCACGCCCATTTTGAAATTTTCTTTTATTTTTGTATTTTGTTGCACCACATCATTACTGGAGTTGAATGTTGACATAATTTACTTATATACTGTAAAGATATTAATTTTTTTGTTAAAATTTTACTTTAAAAATTTTTTTTTTTTAAAGTAGGCGTGGTCCTTCTCCGATTTTGCTAATTTTTATTAAGCGTACATATAGTAATAGCAGTAACGTTCCTGCCAAAGTTCATCATGATATCTTCAACGACTGCCAAATTACAGCTTGCAAAACTTCTAAATTACCTTCTTTTAAAAGTGGGCGGTGCCACGCCCATTGTCCAAAATTTTACTAATTTTCTATTCTGCGTCATATGTTCAACTCATCTACCAAGTTTCGTCGCTTTATCTGTCTTTTATAATGAATTATCGCACTTTTTCTGTTTTTCGAAATTTTCTATATCGAAAAAGTGGGCGTGGTTATAGTCCGATATCGTTCATTTTAAATAGCGATCTGAGATGAGTGCTCAGGAATCTACATACCAAATTTCATCAAGATACCTCGACATTTACTCAAGTTATCGTGTTAACGGACGGACGGACGGACGGACGGACATGGCTCAATCAAATTTTTTTTCGATCCTGATTATTTTGATATATGGAAGTCTATATCTATCTCGATTCCTGTATATATGTACAACCAACCGTTATCCAATCAAACTTAATATACTCTGTGAGCTCTGCTCAACTGAGTATAATAATTGAATAACAATTATCATTTATCGGTGTTAAGCTTATTAATTCTTAAAAAAATCTTAAGTTTTATTTTTTGGTATTTTTGCATGTATATGCTAATATTTGTGCACTAAGGAGATTTAATTCTTCAATATATTTTTTATGCCAATTTGTATGCTGATCGCAAAGACAAATTAAATGAGTATCCACTTTTATTGTTTTTTTATGGCAGCCCTAAACGAGTTATTTTAGAAAGAACAGTTGGTTTTCACGAATTTTCTTATTAAAATTTGTACGTAAGTTGTTTGAGCTGTGCTAATAATTTATTTTATTTAATTTAAAATCAAAAAAAAAGTGAGCTTTTTTATCAATATTATTGCAAAGGTAAGTACTATACAGTGCGATTTTCTATATTATTTGGTATGATTTTTCGGTGAACTTTTTGAATGGACAAATAAAAGAAAGGAAAGGGAAGTAAAGGAAAGGAACGGAAAGGAAAGAAAAGAAGAAGAACGGAAAGGACAGGAAAGGCGAGGAAAGGAAATAAAGGCAAAGGAAATTAGGGGTTGGAAAGGAAGGGAGAAGACGGGACCGGCCAGCGAAAGAAAGGACAGGAAATTAAAGAAAAGGAAAGCAACGAAAAAATGGAAAGTATAGGAGAAAAGAGGATAAGAAAGGAGGAGAAAGGATGGGTAAGGATAGGAGAGGAAATGAAAAGAAAGGAAGGAAGGGAGAGAAAAGGAAAGGAAGGGAAAGGAAAGGAAAGGAAAAAAGGAAAATAGAGCGAGAAGAGAAAGGAAAGGAGAGGAAATGAAAACAATTAATTAAGATAATTTTTCCTTAACTTTCATCCATGCGGTTTAATATTTTAATAATAATTTATTGTTACGATTTTAATAAGTTTTTGAGTCGAGCTTTTCATAATAAGGTTTGATTGAGTGTTCAATTTTGACTTGTTGTGGTGCTGGAGAAAACGTCTTGATTCCAAGAATCCCGATAGTACCAACGGATCTCCCATTTCAATTCAAACGGCTACAGTTTCCAGTCAAATTATGTTTTGCAGTAACAATAAATAAGACCCAAGGACAAACACTTAAGATAGCCGGACCTAAGAGTTCAATGTTTCACATGTGGACAATTATATGTAGCTCTATCCCGTGTAACAAACAAAGGTAATTTATATGTTTTGGCTCCTGATGGGAGGTTATGTTAGGTTGAACTGGCCGGTCCATGAGGACCTCTCATAGACTGAATAAGTCCGTAGTGTTGCCAGAAGTTTTTTTTAACGACCAAACTGAAAAACCCTACCAAAAAGCAGGACCTATGTTATGAAATAACTCCATCCTCTTGGCAAATACTAGAAGCTTCCAAGGATTTAAGCCACTTGCTGCTTCTAGATCTGACAGCTGTATCACTTCTAATAGCTGAAGTCTTAGCCTGGCAAGCGCAGGGCAAGAGCACAGAACGTGCTCGATCGTTTCCTCCTCCAGCCTGCACTTCCTACATCTGCTATCACTGACCAAGCCTAATTTAAAGGCATGTGACATCAGAATGCATGAATCTACAGTCCTCTCTTTTTAATGATAGGAGCAACTTTGTTAGCCTAAGGTTGTAAGACCTGCACATAATTTTCGAAACTTTACACACCCACACCTTTCCTGCTTGGTCGATCATGTGCACCTCTCGCCTTCGCTTAATTTCGCCCAGTCTAATTGGGACGTCTACGGAGCAAGCTTCAAGGGATGCGCCCTTTTTAGCTAGTTCATCCGTTTTTTCATACCCATTTATTCCCATTTGCCCTGGGACCCAATATAGATGTCCCGATTACCTCCAGGGACTGCTTATACTCTAACACGCATTTAGATGCTGTGCTATGCGAGATTATTGCCTTAATTGCTGCTTGACCGTCAATATAAAAGTTAACACGATTGCAGCTTGGGCTATTTTCTTCCAGGGTTTCTACTGCTTTGATTACGGCTACTATTTCCGCTTGGAAAACGCTACAGTAATCCGGCAGCCTGTAGGATCTGCTTATTTCCGGATCAGCATAGTATACCGCAGACCCTACTCCTTCCTCTACTTTGGAACCATCTGTGTACACATGTATCGCCTCGACCGCCATTTGAGCACCCTTGCGCCAACCGTCCACCTCTATTGTGGCCTTAAGATCGCCCTCGAAGCGCAGATAGGGAATCAGGTAGTCTGTTCGTCTTGTGATTGATGATGCTATACTACTATGGCCGTATGGTCGGCGCTCAAGCTGCCCCGCGGCACCGAGCCTGGTTGCAGTTGTTAACGCTATGTTCTTTGCTACCAGGTCTACAGGTGGAATGTACAGAATGGCATACAGTGCAGCTGTCGGGGTTGTTTTCAGGGCTCCCGTAATGCTAAGCATTGATAGTCTGCATACCCCGTCTAATTTTTTGAGGTATGTAGGTTGCTTTTTGTGTGGCTTTCCACCAAACAAGAACTCCATAGTATAGGATAGGGCTTACAATCGCACTAAAAACCCAATGAGAAAGAGAGGGCAATAAACCCCACGTACACCCCAGCATTCTTTTACATGCATAAAGTGCCGCTGAAGCCTTCTTCACCCTTTCCTCCACGTTGAGCTTCCATGACAGCTTACTGTCTAGGATGATTCCTAGATACTTTGTGCAAGGTTTCTCTTGTAGGGTTACCCCTCCTAACTTAGGCCTGATCCAATTTGGGACCTTGTACCTCTTTGTAAACAGGACCATATCCGTCTTATCCGCGGTGACTTTCAACCCGACATTTAATGCCAAGGTATGAATATCCCGAAGCGCCCGATCCATCAAAGAGCTAACCGTTGGAAGGCACTTTCCGCTTATGACAATTGCAACGTCATCTGCGTAAGCCGTAAGTTTTACGGGCCCCTCATCAAACGCCTGAGCAGTAGGTTGATGACCAGCATCCACAGCAGAGGTGATAGCACCCCTCCCTGCGGCGTTCCCCTGTCCACTGGTTTCGTGGCCTCGTACAATCCCCACTGTGATGTAATCTTCCTGCAATTTAACATGCAGCCGATCCATCTGGTTAGGGCTGGATGTACTTTAATGTAATTAAGACCATCCATAATCGCCTATTTAGAAACACTATTGAAAGCCCCGGCAATGTTTAAGAGGACTCCTATTCCTTATATTCCAGGGCTTTCTCTACGCTTGTTACCACCCTATGCAATGCGGTGTCTACTGACTTGCCTTTGGTGTACGCATGTTGTGTTGTGGAGAACAGCTTTCCATCCACGTTGGACTTTATGTACACATCTATCAGCCTCTCAAAGGTTTTAAGCAGAAACGATGTTAAGCAAATGGGTCTATAATCTTTGGGCTACACGTGACCGATCTTCTCCGCCTTTGGTAGGAAAGCTACACGAGCAGTTCTCCAAGAGTGCGGTACATGATTCAATCTTATGCACCCATCGAATATTATTTTAAGCCATTCCACGACCGCCATACTTGAAACTTGTAGCATGGACGGGAATATACCATCTGGGCACGGAGATTTAAACTTAGAAAACGTCGTCACTGCCCATTCTATCTTGTTATCGGTCACCAAGCCCGGCTCTATCCGCTCCGTGATCGAAGTGTGAGTGCTGTCTGCTGGCTCTTCTAAACCATCTCCCAATGGGAAATGTGTATCGAGAAGCACCTCAATGGATTCCTCACTATTACGTGGCCATTCCCCGTTCTCTTCCTTTATTAGTCCCTGGACTATATTTGCCCTTGCTAGAACTTTTCTCAACCGTGCTGTTTCGCTGGAGCACTCTATGTCCGTACAGAAACTTTTCCACGACATTCTCTTCGCCCTGGAAATTTTACGCTTGTAGATCCTCAGTAGATCCCTGTACTCGTCCCGACACGCTTCGCTTTCCGCGGTCTTTGCTAGCTTAAACATTTCTTTTGCCTGTCTTCTTAGAAGATTCAGCTCATTGCTCCACCATGGCGGCTTTGCTTTTCCTCTGAATCTTCTTAGAGGGCAAGCTTTGTTATACGCAGTCATAAGCGTTCTTGTTAGGAATTCATTAAACTCCTCGAGTTCTTCCACATTGGCAACCTCTTTGGGTTGTCCCAGTTTCGTTTCTACCTGTTTCTGGAATTTAGTCCAGTTTGTTGACCTAGGGTTTCTAAAGGTTCCTTCCTTCTCTACTCTCTTTAGGGGGATACTGAAGCTGATATACGCATGGTCGGAGAAGGATGGTCTATCAAGAACCATCCAATCATACTTTGATTTATCACGTTCGGAGCTCAGTGTAATATCCAAAACATTGCTGGATGTTGGACCGATGGGACATTTCCCCTGTTGGCTATCAGCAAATTGTTTTCAGGATGTAACAAAATAGAGATTCGCCTCTCTCGTTCGTATCTGCTCCTCCCCACGCATTGTGGTGCGCATTTGCATACGCGCCTAGGACCAACCGCCCTCTGCGCCCTTCGTCCTGTACTAGCCTCTTGCACTTCATCGGTGGAACCTCCGCACCATGGGCCATGTAGCAGGACGCCAGGATAAATGCCTGCTTACTCCTTTGCTCAACGACCACCACTACGAGGTCTTCAGTAGTGTAATTAGGCAGCATATATGAATGCAGCTGTTTCCTTACCATTACTATAGCTCGCACCCGTCCTTCCGTTTGCGCATAGTAAACGCCAAATCCGCGCGCGCTAAGTCCAGAAACCTTTCCTCCCGATGAGAGCCATGGCTCCCGGATCAGCGCCACGTCAAACGAACTCTCCTCAAGGGTTAGGAGGAGTTCGCTCGACGCCACTTTACTGTGTTGGAGGTTTATCTGTAGGACTCGCAGCACCATTGGTCTGCTCCAGCACCTTTGTCGTGACGTCGTCGTCTTCGCCTTGCCCTTTTGGTTTAGAGTGTTCGATGCCCCCTTCAGCCTCTTGTTACTGTTGTGCCGGGTGTTCCTCTGTGCGACTCACAGCACCATCTGGCTGTTGGTGCTCTTCTAACACCTTCGTGGTGACGTCGGCTACCTCTACCCATCTTTTTTCCCTTAGGCTTTTGAGTTTCTTTTCGACTTCGCCCACTTCCAGCGTGTTAGGCTTTTTATCCTCGGGACTTCTTTTCCTGAGTCGCATATAAATTTTGCCTGTACCAAAAGTGCGTGTACAATATCTCCTCCGCCAGCTTGTTTATTTGGAAGATGTAGAACTGATCTTCCTCCGTAGGCCGAAATACAGTGAGTACCTTCCAATCCTGTGTCGGTATGTTCGGATTCTGATTCTGCAGAAGTCGCAGTGTATCCTCCGACTTCATCACGCATGGTATCCATACCTTAGCTTTTAATATCGTGGGGATTTGCGCCTTATCCACCACCTCAAACCGCGCATTCGTGCATTGCCTTTGGAGGTTTGGAACCACTTCCTCCAGCCATTGCAAGCTCGCGATGTTGTCGCACGCTATCATCTTCACACCATTATACCATCCCCCGAATCAAAGGTTGGAAGGGGCCTACTTGGTTGTTTCCGCATCATCTTAAGCATTAAACTAATAAGCTCCCTTTCTACAGATCTCCACCTTTCGCTAGTCATCTGTCCAAGAGGACTGCTACGATCAACCAACGCAACAGTCAGTGACTGCTTTGCCACATCACTCATCTTCTCGGGAAAAGCCGGCGTCTTAGTGTTAACTCACTTTGGCACCTCCGAGAAAGCCGGAGTCTTAGCTTTAACTCCCTTTAGCACCACCGAGAAAGCCGGAGTGTTAGCGTTATCTCCCTTTGGCTTATATCATACTTCCGTAGTTGGAACTTCCCTCTGACACGCAGCTTTCGAGGTAGATGCTACCTCGCTATTGGGGCCAGATTTCGGCCTACTTGTCTTGTCTATGCGACTGCCCTGCCTCGCGGCTCTGGGACTGGGTCCTTTCTGCCTCTTGAAAGCAGGCTTGTCACCTTCCGCCGAACGTTGCCTCTTCATTCTGCCATTCGACGCTTCTTCCTCCTCGTACCTGTTGCAGAACCAGGGGCGTAGCGAGGGTAACCCTGGAATGTGTTTGTATGACATGTGTATCAAATGAAAGGTATTAAAGAGTATTTTATGAGGGAGTGGGCCATATTTCTATAGGTGAACGCCTTTTCGAGATATCGTCATAAAGGTGGATCAGGGCTGACTCTAGAATTTGTTTGTACGATATGGGTATCAAATTAAAGGGGTTAATGAGTATTTTAAAAGGGAGTGATCCTTAGTTCCATAGGTGGACGCCGTTTCGAGATATCGCCATAAAGGTGGACCAGGGGTGACCCTAGAATTTGTTTGTACGTTATGGGTATAAAATGAAAGGGGTTAATGAGTATTTTAAAAGGGAGTGGGCCTTAGTTCTATAGGTGGTCGCATTTTCGAGATATCGCCATAAAGGTGGACCAGGGGTGACTCTAGAATATGTGTGTACGATATGGGTATCAAATTAAAGGTGTTAATGAGTATTTTAAAAGTGCGTGGGGCTTAGTTCTATAGGTGGACGTCTTTTCGAGATATCGCCATAAAGGTGGACCAGGGGTGACCCTAGCATTTGTTTGTACAATATTAGTAATAAATTAAAGATATTAATGAGGGTTTTAAAAGGGAGTGGTGGTAGTTGTATAGGTGGTCGCCTTTTCGAGATATCGCCATAAAGGTGGACCAGGGGTGACTCTAGAATGCGTTTGTATAATATGGGTATCAAACGAAAGGTGTTAATGAGTATTTTAAAAGGTAGTGGGCCTTAGTTCTATAGGTGGTCGCATTTTCGAGATATCGCCATAAAGGTGGACCAGGGGTGACTCTAGAATATGTGTGTACGATATGGGTATCAAATGAAAGGTGTTAATGAGTATTTTAAAAGTGCGTGGAGCTTAGTTCTATAGGTGGCCGTCTTTTCGAGAAATCGCCATAAAGGTGGACCAGGGGTGACTCTAGAATGTGTTTTTACGATATGGGTATCAAATTAAAGGTATTAATGAGGGTTTTAAAAGGGAGTGGTGGTAGTTGTATAAGTTAAGGCGTTTTCCAGATATCGAGCAAAATGTGGACCAGGGTGACCCAGAACATCATCTGTTGGATACCGCTAATTTATTTATATATGTAACACCACGAACAGTATTCCTGCCAAGATTTCAAGGGTTTTTTATTTCGCCCTGCAGAACTTTTTCATTTCCTTCTACTTAATATGGTAGGTGTCACACTCATTTTACAAAGTTTTTTCTAAAGTTATATTTTGCGTCAATAAACCAATCCACTTACCATGTTTCATCCCTTTTCTCGTAGTTGGTATAGAATTATGGCATTTTTTTCATTTTTCGTAATTTTATATCGAAAAAGTGGGCGTGGTCATGGTCGGATTTCGGCCGTTTTTTATACCAATACAAAGTGAGTTCAGATAAGTGCGTGAACTGGGTTTAGTAAAGATATATCGATTTTTGCTCAAGTTGTCGTGTTAACGGCCGAGCGGAAGGACAGACGGTCGACTGTGTATAAAAGCAGGGCGTGGCTTCAACCGATTTCGCCATTTTTCACAGAAATAAGTTATCGTCCTATAATCTAAGCCCCTACCAAATTTCACAAGGATTAGTAAATTTTTGTTCGACTTATGGCATTAAAAGTATCCTAGAAAAATTAAATGAAAAAGGGCGGATCCACACCCATTTTGAAATTTTCTTTTATTTTTGTATTTTGTTGCACCATATTATTACTGGAGTTGAATGTTGACATAATTTACTTATATACTGTAAAGAGTTAAAATTTTTTGTTGAAATTTGACTTTAAAAATTTTTTTTGGTCGTTCTCCGATTTTGTAATTTTTATTAAGCATACATATTGTAATAGGAGTAACGTTCCTGCCAAATTTCATCACGATATCTTCAACGACTGCCAAATTACAGCTTGCAGAAATTTTAAATTACCTTCTTTTAAAAGTGGGCGGTGCCAAGCCCATTGTCCAAAATTTTACTAATTTTCTATTCTGCGTCATAAGTTCAACTCACCTATCAAGTTTCATCGCTTTATCCGTCTTTGGTAATGAATTATCGCACTTTTTCGGTTTTTAGAAATTTTCGATATCGAAAATTGGGCGTGTTTATAGTCCGATATCGTCCATTTTAAATAGCGATCTGAGATGAGTGCTCAGGAACCGACATACCAAATCATCAAGATACCTCAAAATTTACTCAAGTTATCGTGTTAACGGACGGACGGACATGGCTCAATCAAATTTTTTTTCGATCCTGAAGATTTTGATATATGGAAGTCTATATCTATCTCGATTCCTTTATACCTGTACAACCAACCGTTATCCAATCAAAGTTAATATACTCTGTGAGCTCTGCTCAACTGAGTATAAAAAACAGCTCACTTGCACAGCGGCCACTGCACCAAGGCTATATGGACTTCCAAAGATCCATAAAGAGAACAGGCCTCTGAGACCAATATCATCTTCCGTAAAGAACAACCTTAGAGATGTGACGGTGGAAGATGACGAAATGCTAATATCGTTCGATGTAACATCCCTCTTTACCAACATTCCGGTACAATTGGCTATTCGCACAACTATGAGACAATGGGCAACATTAAAAGATCATACGACGTTAACAAACAAACAATTTCAAACCTGCTTGGAATTTTGTTTGAGGGATAATAATTACTTTACATACGATGGAAAATTCTACCAACAGGTTTACGGAATGTTAATGGGCAACCCACTGTCACCAACTGTAGCTGATATAGTGCTGTATAAGATTATTGACGACAGCATTGCCGAATTAAAAACTAAGGACATATATCAAATACATCAATAAGTATGTAGATGATATATTCGCAATAATAAAAACCAAGGAAGCGGAAGCAATACTAAAAACTCTAAACAGACAACATTATAAAATCCAATTTACAATAGAAAAAGAGAAAGAAAACAAAATAGCCTTCCTAAACGTTGAAATAATAAAATCAAATAATAAACTTAAAACTAGTTGGTACTCCAAGGCCGTAGCATCATCAAGGATGATAAACTATCACTCCAACCACCCATGGGTGCAGAAGAAAAATACGGCAATTAACTTTATTAAGAAAGTTCTAAACTTAAGCGAACAGGAGTTCATGAAAGAAAACGAACGACGAATTAAAAATATTTTATACCAAAATGCCTACCCTAATAAATATAGAAAATAGACACAGGCGTCAAATACATACCAGGCCTAACAGACAACAAATCAATGCAAAGCTTTACAAAGAACAACAACATAAAAATTACACACAAACCAATCCAAACACTTAGCACACTATTTACACAAACAAAAGACAAGATAAGCAAATACCAACAACACAACGTAGTGTATGAAATAAAGTGCAATGGAGCAATAGGAGAAGAATGTGATAAAATATATATTGGAACCACGAAGAGGTCGTTAAACATAACAATAAATGAGCATAAAACCGACGCGCAAAACAAAAAAACCACTGCAGCGCTTGCTGAGCACCTGACTAGCACAGGCCATACAGCAGATTTTGAAAACATGAAAATTATAGATATTGAGAGAAGAGAGAAATGCGCATACAACAAAAAGTAAACTAAACGATGAATTTCAAAGAAGATGTGGATAACATAAACTGCGCCTACGCGACTGCAATCAATTACAGTGTACGAGGCAATGGACGCAGTGGCTCTTTGTTGTAGTCCCAATTAAATTATATTTTAATGTGTGTAATTATACATATTAATGTAAGTGAAATATTGATGAATGTTGTTTGTTGTGAAAATATTAATAATTGTCATTTTTGATTTATGTTTTATGTTAAATAAACCAGGCTCCCTGAAGAAGATGTAAAAACATCGAAACGCGTAGGAGAACAAGGAAAAACTTAGTTTTTGTCTTTCATTAACGACCATAAAACTCTGAAAATCAATGTTAAATTTATAGCATTTTTTCGAAGTACACATTTGCTATTTTGAAATATAATGCAAATTTGACATTATTTTCCATGTGGAAAACACATTATTATAATGTAATATCTACATTTTTTTCACATCAAAAAGACATTTCAAAAATGTAAAATTCAAATTATTTGATAAATGAAAAAATAATGTGTTTTTCACATTTTAAAATGTAAAAATAAACATTAGTGTTTTTCCGTGTAGATATGACTTTTTTAAATTAAATTTCTTTCTATTCGATCAGTATCTTTCTTTTGAATTTTATATACGTATACGTTAGATCTCATGCATAGGCTCAAAAAGCATGAATTTTTCTTATTCCTGAAGGAGGTACTTCGGTTTTTTTTATCAGTTTATCTATGATTAATATTACAGGAATGTGATTCTGTGTTACCGTTGATGAAGTTTTAGATGTAATAGGAAAGAAAAGCCGACGCATGCGCTTGAGTTTTTAATGTAACCTTTTTCATATCATAAATACACGTACTTTAATGTTAAAGCTAAAGACAACATTTTTCTTATTTATTTTCGAATACAGCCGAATTTATCCCCTGACGGCAAATCGTCCAATAGGCACGGTCCGCATGACACCCTGGATTAGGCAGTTGGCAGTTCTTGGTCACCGACATCCCGCCGCCCTCCTATGAGGCGAAACGGCGTAGATGCCAGTCCTAAACAGCTCCGCCTCATACTTGGGCGCTATGGAGATCGGCTAAGCCCTCACACCAACGACAAGGTGCCTACCCTAGTGAGAGTCCTGATGGGAAAGCTGCAAACATTGTATACAATGAAATTTTATAATAAAGAAAATAAAAACTAACTGAATATGAACAGTTATTATTTATGGATATACATATATTTAACTTCGCTTTGGACTTAATTTTTTATATGAATTATATTTATTATTTATTTGAACCATTAACAAGGTGCGGGTTGCTAGTTATTATTAATAAATCAGCGAGGACTTTAATACACGACATTTTTTTTTATTTCGCCTCTGAAAGTGGGTCGAAAACTGATAATTTATCTGGCAAATGATTCAGAAATGTTTTTTATATCTGTTTATATATGTATCTCAACAAATTCTAGAGCTTTTTTAAAAGACCATTGTTATTTAAAACTTTTAAAGTGGAAGGCTGCAAAACCCTGGAATTTGAAACAATTTCATTCATTGGAATGAAACGCGATTTAAGTTGGTTTATAATGATGTCCAATGTTCACTTTTAACAAACTTTCCTGATCTTGGAGACGCTCATCTTCGAAAAGCTAAAGAAATTTCAGGGGTGGACAATTTTTCTGCTACACCATTCGATTCCATTTTTAAATTTTCAAATTCATGTCCACACCTTTCCAATTCTTCTATTTTAAAACGTTTTAAGGCATTTGAAATATCGGTGGGTTTAGACTAAATTGCTTTACAGGCTGCATCGATAGTAAGTAGAATCTTGCAATGGAACCAATAACATAACAAAATTGCAGTTTTCAATCTCTTTTTTGTGTGAAACAGCTTCATTTCTTTCATCTGATTTGCATTTTAACAGAATGTTTTCGTTAGCGCTTTTGAGCGACTTCAACAAACCGAACTTTTAAAGCAAAAACGACATCATTACGTCCTGCCCATCCTGCCCAAAAAAATTATAAATTTGCTGAATTGTTTTAAACAAAATTTTCATATCAATAACTTCTCCCACCTATAACGTGTACACCTCTAAAAATGAATCAACATATTTTTGTTTAGTTTGGTTGATGCTTAAGGATTAACTTGAAATTGTATTGTAACGGATTTTGGGAATTTCTGATAATTATGCATCTTCTACTAACGTTCGAATCGCTGAACTATCGAATAAATAAATCCAATATTCAGTATTGCAAAATGGTCTTTATTTAGACTACTTTGGGAGTAGTATATTTATACTCTCTGTTACCTCGTTCGCATATTTATCCTAAGATGTAGACCTTTCATCGAACATGGAACAGTTGTATCGCATAGTTAGCTATTTAGCTATATGTGTGTGTATGTGTGAGTAAGAACTTCTGCTCGTAGCTGTTGACTACATATGTGTATATCAGATAATTTTCTTTGCTTTGTGTACATGTACACAAGTGTGGCTGCTTGCTATTTTTGATGTTATGATTATTTACTAATAGCATAGTGATGCTAATATTCGCCACTCTGTCCTCCACCTAAATCTCATCGTCCCGATCAGACAAATTTTCCGATCTAAACGCTGCCAGCCTTTCCAAATGAACCAATTTCATTTTGTTTCGTGGTTTGCCAATGGTTTGTATGCGGTAAACTACATCGTTACACTGAAACTTCGGGGAAAAACCTTTCTTTCTTTGTGTGCTGTATACCAGCACCAAATCTTCTTCCCGAAAACCTTCCGAATTAGTTGCTATATCGTATATGGCTTTCATCTTGTCCCTTATAATCTTGGTTCGTTGTCTTATAAGATCGTGTATTTCCCTCATCTCTTCCGCCAAGACACCAGTGGATTTCTTGGAATTTGTTTGTAAACACTTCTGCTACTGTTTCCGCTTCTTGATTTGGGATTAGGTTTACCTCTGGGCATTTGCCTAAATAATCCATAACCACCAGTACATATTTGTTTCCGCGGTTACTAGTAGGAAATGGACCTGCGACATCCATAGCGATCCTTTCAAATGGTGCACCTGAGATATATTCCTTCATCTGGCCATGAATTCAGGTTTTGGGCCCTTTCGGTCTGCTGCAAACCTCGCAATTGGCAATCCACTCTGTGATCGACTGATGGCAACAAACCCAATAGAATCTCTGCTTAATTTTCTCGACCGTCTTCGTGATTCTAAGTAGTCCTCCACCTGGACCAGTACGTAGCTCACTGAGAACGTCAGCAATCCTTTTCATGACCATCCTCACTCTCCCATATTCGATGCAGGCAGCAGGATATCAATTTTAAACTGTTCCACTGTGCCCAATATGACTTCGCAATAGGACTCCCTGCTGACATCTCCTCTTTATTTAGTCTTTCGCTTCATTCGAGCCCTTGCATAACATGTAAAAGATCTGTATATTCTAACTGACAATTAGTTGTTCCATGTTCCATTCATCCGAACACGTTATAATTATAAGCTCAACATCTATGATTTCTTCCTTAGCCTCAGCTTTGCATTTCAAATAACATAGTCTTCGTGACATTGCATAGGCTCTCCCATGGGTACTACCTTTCCGACGCTCAATGGAAAAGTCATAGTTTTGTAGTCGCTGGATTCACCGTGCCATATGACCTTATGGATTATGGAACCGCAGGAAAATGTTTAATGCACTCTACCAATGCCAACAGCTCTCTCCGTGTAACGAAATAACTCCTCTGCGGTTTGCCAATTGATCGGCTGTAATATGCAACTACCTTCTCTTGTCCATCGACCAGTTGTGATAAAATGCCTCCTATAGCATATCTAATCTGTATCTAGAATAAACGTTGCTCCTGGAATCGGATATGCCAACATTGGGGCAGTGCACAAACGCTCTTTCAATTTTTGGAAAGCCACCTATTGCTCCTTCTTCCATTCAAAAGCTTTATTTTTCCTTGTAAGCTAATGGAGGCTATGGGATACTCTGGCAAAATTTGGTAAAAAACGGCGGTAATATGTGCACAGTCCAAAGAAAAATCTTTATTCGTGCAGGCTATGTGGTCTTGACCAATCCTTTACAGCTCCTATCTTTTCATTCGCAGTGCAGATGCCCTGAGCACTTTTTGGGGCTTAGTTTCAGACCGGCGCCAGCTATTCTCTGGAAAACTTCCTCCATGTTCTTAAGATGTCCATCAAAGTTCTTTCCCAATACGATGATGTCGTCTAGGTACACCAAACGTGTTGTCCAATGTAGCCCTTTCAATACCTGATCCATGAGTCTCTCAAAATTAGCTGGTGTATTACAAAGTCAAAAAGGCATCATTGTAAATTGCCAAAGATCATCTCCGACACTGAAGACTGTTTTCTCTTTGTCTTCCTCCTTCACCTCCACTTGGCAGTAGCCGCTTTTCAAGTCCAGGGGGGAAAATATCCAGATAATGGGTCCAGTGTGTCGTCAATTCTTGGAAATGGCTAGCTATCCTTTTTCGTGACGTCGTTCAACTTGCGGTAGTCCACGCAAAACCTCACTTTCCATCCTTCTTCTTTACAAGGACCACCGGTGAGCTCCATGGACTAGCTGATGGTTCGATGACGCCGCTGTCGCTAATTTCTTGTATGATTTGACTCACAACTTCCCGCTTCGCCAGTGGAACACTGCGAGGAGCTTGACGGATCAGTCTAGCATCTCCAGTGTCAATTCGATGTTACACAACGTTGGTGCGGCCTGGTCCATTTTGGTCAAATATGTTTGAGTACTTTATGAGCAGTTCTTTTGCCTTACTCTAGCCCCTCCGTCCATGCCGTGATGTCATTTGAAAGATCCATCTTGCTAGTTGAAACGTTTTCCTGGAGCTGTTCACAATTAATTATTATTTCATCCTCTTGGCATCTTCCCAATATAGTTCCTTTTGTCAGTTTGAGTGCTGACTTGAACTCATTAAGTACCGGAATACCTCCAACTTGTTTTGTCATAGCCAGGGGTTTTCCAATAAGTACGTTCGGTGTTGATTTAACTGCTGGCGCGACAACCCACAATTTCCTTGTCTCACAAGCTCCATCAACCGTTGCCCGGATGACTGCCTCCTATTTTGGTGGTATTTGCTCATTGCCCACCACCAGCACTCGTTTACTGCTGTAGCCTTTTTCGTAGCCGAAATTAAGTGGCACATCCATGTTCTTATATCGCATCGTCTTGATGCCTTGGTCGATTAAGAAGTCCACTCCAATTGAGATTTCATCAACAATCTCTGCCGCTATAAAATTGTGTAGTACCGTGCCGTTCACAATTGCGACTTCACATGCTACTTCTCCTAGAACGTGGGTGTCTTCTCCAGTCGCTGTTCGTAATCTTCTTGTTGGCTAAATCCGATCGAATGATGGAATAAGATGCACCCGTATCTACAGTCAGTAAACGTTCCTTTCCATCCACATGTCCTCCGACAGTAAGATTGCTTGACCTTCTTACAATTTGCGAAATAGATTTTATGGGTCATTCAATTGCGGGAGCCAGCTGTCGCCCTTTGAGGTTGACTCGCTTTAGTTTAACGATTGAGTGGACTTGGAGATTTGCTCATCTCCTTCAGCTCTACGTTTACGGCCACCCACATTGTTGGAACTATTAGGGTTGGTGCTGCAATAACGGGCAATATGCCCCGGCTTTTGCACACTTACAGCATTTAACTGCGCCTTTATACTTCTACTGCGTACCTTTCAATGCTTCCAAAATTGTGTCTACCCACTCTGGCCTTTCTGCTTCCACTCGATGGGCTTTGTATGCTGGTATACTCAAAAGTGAGGCAGTTTCCTGAGTCAGTGCATGTGATACCGGTTCAGCAAATGTTGGCTTGCGCGTCCGTATTTGCTCGATGGGCGAGCCTTGCAACATACGACGCAAACCCCTGCAAAGTCTCATTCGCTTTTTGGTAGCGGTTTTGCAACTCAATTTGGTATATATGTTCCCTATGCTCCCTTCCGTAACGTCTCTCGACAGCGGCCATCAATGCTTCATAACTGGTCCGTTCGTACTCTGGAATAGTCTGTAAGATTTCAGCTGCAGGTCCTTTCTATGCCACGAAGAGTGCAGCAACTTTATCTTCAGCATTCCAGTTGTTCACTGCTGACGTCTTCTCAAATTGAAGCTTATATACCTGGAAGTAAGAGAACCGTCAAAGGATGGTGTTTTTACCTTTGGATTACTCGCTGAAACTGCTGGGCGATTTAGCTGCATCTCCTGCATTCTTCCTTTTAATGCTTCTATGTATCTCGATATTAATTTTGTCCTCAAGTTGTAACATTTTTGTATCCTGTGCCTCCAGCTTCGATGATACCGTTATCGACTGTGCCTCCAGCTACGGGGATATGCGGGCCTCTTGCGCTTTCAACTACTCAGCCAACTGAGATTTCATATATCTCTTCTGTTCTTCCAGTTGAGATGTTATCTGTGTCTCATGTACTTCGAGCTGTGCTGACATATCGGTTGATATTTGTTACGACATTTATTTCAGAACTGCTAGTATCGCGTTAGTGTCTACACTTGCCAATGGACAAAGAATGCTCATATTGGTTTATACAATTGCTTTTGTTATTGATATTAGAGAAAAATTGTAAAGTTTTACAAACAGCGATGGTTAATAGGACATGTTTCTGAATTTCACTTCTTCTTCAGCTAGAACAAAAACAAGACTACTGAAGTATTACTTCACAACTTAATTACTCGCGTACTTCAATAATAGCGTTATAAAATCAAACTGACTGATTCTTCCTCAGCTTGTGTCGCTTTTATACCCTCTGTTTCCTCATTCGCACATTTCTGCTAAGGTCTAGACTTTTCGCGAACAGCTGCTCATTTGTTTCTCCTTTATGTATCTGATATTGACATTTATCTTCTACCCTACAAGACAGGTACTCGTTACCCAATCGATTACTTGATCGTCACCGATAACTTCGTCACCAATTATCGTCTTAATGACTTTTTACATTGCTGTCGTGAAAAAAGTAACGCACGACATTCCTTCTCGCTCGATGTTATTTACATTTTGAAGTTACTTCATTAGGTATATTTTCGTTATCGCTAACCAAAACATATGCAACAACAACAACAAGGGTAACTGGCTTGCCGGTTACCCGTACCGGTTACCTTCTGTCAATTCGCTTTTTCCATGAATGAAACGCGTCCTTTTTGTTTAAATAATATTTAATTAACAAATAATTCATATTTATAATGGTTTTTACAATTTAAGTTATTTCCTTATGACCCTAATAAACTTAACATATAAATAAATAAATAAAATATTGATATGTACACGCTACATAAATAATTTAACGTCCATTCATAGTCGTGCCCATTCTGCAACCTTGTTTCGAAGCTCAGAGTGATGCTGCCCAATTGTTCCCGTGCTGGTGTTGTTCAACATCAGTTGGCAGAGCCATATGAGTTTTGTAGGTAAAATACTGGAATATAGGCAGCCCCAATTCGTGCTTTCAAAGTTGATTCACAGATGATGTTGAGCATTTGGCCTTGATCCTTTCCCATAATATGCTTGGTAGGGCCTTATATGTGGTAATAAAAAGGCGGAGGGATAGTTGTCGCAGTTTTCCTGTTATTTGAGCCAACGTCTGTTCTGCTTACATCCACAGCTGAAATATTTGGAATATTGCTATGCGCACATCGTCAAAATTAAATTACCTAGAATGAAAAAGAAACTAATATCAGTAAGGATAGATTAAAAGTTTTTAATATAACCGGAAAAGTGCTCTATAAATAGGACTCCACGATTAGCTCTTTTCTGAGAGGCCAAAGGCTCAAGGGACTCAATGAGATTTCAGATAACCAGAATCAGGCCCTTGTGAAGTAACTTCAAGTGAACCTCCTCCATACCAAGGTATCTTCCGATGGCAGGGGTACCCGAAGATACTTCGCTGTTGCATTTATAGAAAGCATAAAATTATTTTTTTTTTTTTTATAAAATTATAACAAGGGTTAATTGATGATACGAAGTAAATTAGGCTCGCTACAAAGACAAAAACAAATAAATGCAGATGACTGTTTAATCCATTATGCGAAGTTCTTGAATGGATGTGCAAATTGAAAATTGCTTTCCCCGAGTAACCCGGGAACGAATTGATATTTAATTTAATTTATTTATTATTACGGCTGTTTAGGCCTAAAACTTAAACTACTAAATACAATTCATTATTATATCACTTATTTCTATTGAATATGCTGTTGGAATGCCATGTGATTCCGAAAAATCAAATTTACTGGCGTGACAAAGGGACGAGTGTGGGAGCCAGTCATTTAAGAAAGGTTGGAAAGGACGCGTTTCTAATCGTCCAGTGCTCCCAGCTTAAGGCAACAAAATTTGGAACTTATATTTTTCAATTATATTTGTATTTTAAGCTGTCGGAATGTATTGGTCTCCAATCAACACAGCTAAACATGTCTTTGGATGTTGGAAATTGAAAATAACGTGTACCCAATCACCCCTCAACTTTGTTTAGTAAAGACGCTGTCGGAATGCATGAAGATTCCGATCAGCACAGCTCAAAATATAATGGAAGGTTCAAAAGGACGTGTTTCCAATCCCCCCTGCTCCAACTTTTGTTTGACCTTATTTTGGTTACACATCATATAGTTTTATTGTTATATTAATGCTGTCGGAATGCGAGTGATTCCGATCAGCAACAGTAAATATAGGCTGATATATCTGTGTGATATGACTACGCCTATCCTTCTTTAGCAGCAGTGCCGTGCACCAGTTCTGTGTTGGACAGGAAAATAAAAGTTTGGTTGTCTCCAAGTTGATCATACGATACAGAATATACTCGCTTGCTACATCTAATTTTCCCCGATTTTCTGGGCTCAGTAAGGGTATCCTACTGAAAGGTGCATTTGATGCACCCTGCCCTCTGGCCGCTCACCCAACAACACCAGGCACGACGGAACTTGTCTTTTTTATTGGACGTTGGGGTAGCGCACTACCCTCAAGTGGCCCAATGAGACCAAACTAATCCTGTTCATGTCTTCGCACCCCGTGGGACCGCCATTAGGCATAGCGTCACGGGGGGAAAGGCGATTTAGTCGCCACTACTTCGTATGCGCATTTCTCTACGCTCCCTTTCGGCATGCATCAATTTCGTCATTACTATAAAGGCCATCTTGCTCACAGCAATCCCACAATCTATTTGTCCGCACATTCGTGGAACTAAATTTCTAATGGAAGGCTCCTCTCCAAAAACTCTGTTTACAGACAGTCTTTCGCCGTGAAAACGAGGGCAGTGAAACATTACATGTTCTGCGCTTTCCAATTCGGACGGACAGCTTGGACAGAAAGGATCCTCCTTTATCCCACGCTTATGTAGATATTCCTTGAAGCCACCGTGCCCGCTCAATATCTTTGTGAGGTCGTAATTTAGTTCGCCGTGTTTTGGCTTGTACCATTCCGCTATATTCCGGACTAGCATGAAGGTCCAGCGCCCTTTTCTCGAATCTTCCCACCGTTCTTGCCACTTAACTATTGGTCGTGACCTTGCGCTTTTCTTAGCATCTTCAGATGGTTGGCTGATTACAATGCCATACGGATCGCCCATTTCACCTGAGAGTAGATCTACTGGGATTTTCCTGGATAAAACATGGATCGCGTCGTCGGACACCATCCGATAAGCACATGCTATTCGTATAGCAGTAATACGGCTGCTAGAAATTTTTTGGTGGACTATTTTAGATCCGCGCCATACTGGTGGGGCATATAATATTATAAAGCTGATTTCTTTGGATAATAGCTGACGGGTAGCTTCGCCTGGGCCGCCGATGTTGGGCATTATTCGCGTTAGGGCTCCACTAACTCTAGAAACTTTCTCCCCCACCGCCCTGAAGTGCTCCTTAAAAGTTTAGTTTTGCGTAAATGTTTACTCCTAGATATAAAAAAAAAAAAAACTTTGAATTTATTTGGTAATCTCCTATGGTTAGGACTAACTCATCCGCAGTCCGCTTTGAGCTCACCAAAATCACTTCTGTCTTATTGCTAGCCATCTCCAGCCCCATGTTCGTCAACCATTCCTTTATTCTTCCCACGGCGTCATTACATAATGCTCGGAGCAGATCAAGTTTCTTGGCCACTGCTACTACGACAATATCATCTGCATAGCCGACAATTTCCGTGCCTCCGGGAAGGTCGATTTGTAGCACCCCGTCATACATCGCATTCCAAAGAGTTGGGCCTAGAACAGATCCCTGAGGGACAACGCCCGTGGTGTTGTGCTTTCTTGGTCCCTCATCCGTATCAAAAAGGAGTACTCCGTCGCTTGGATAGCTACCAATTATTCGGAGCAGGTACGGAACTTGTCTTGGGACACCCAAAGTGCACTCACGCTTCTCATGGCTCCAGCGGGTTAGGGGGCTTAGAGTATACCCGCGGTAGGTATGCCTGTCGTAAGAGGCGACTAAAATATCAAATTGGTTCAAGGGGTTGTGTAGCGCAACCCTTTCAATGGGTTGCCAGAAATATATGTGACGCGGCCTATGAAAAGGTGGCTTATGACTCAAAAAAAATAATGCAAAAGAAAAACTACTAAGAAACTGAAGAAATGCATTGTTTATCTTTAGCAGCTGTTTTTTTTTTAGTCATAAGCCACCTTTTCATAGGCCGGGTCACATATAGCTTCTCAAACCCAATTGTCCACCTCACCTACCCGTGGCGAATCCTGTTTCTTTAACAGCCGAGGCTCTGGCGACCCCATGTTCTTTATGGATCTACATTTGAAGGCGCTTAGTTAGCTGACATCGCTTACTTAAACGGTTGATTCTAAAGTAAAAGCCAAAACAAAATATAGGTTAGGTTGAACTGGCGGGTTCATGAGGACCTCACATAGACTAAACGAGTCCGAAGTGTTACCAGAAGTTTGTTTTAATGACCAAGCTGAAAACCCTATCAACGACCAGGACCTATGTTATAAAATAACTCCGTCCTCTTGACAAATACTAGAAGCTTCCTAGAATTTAAGCCATTTGCTGCTTCTAGATGTGACAGCTGTCAGCTGGAGTCTTAGCCCGGAAATCGCAGGGCACGAGCGCAGAACGTAATCGATCGTTTCCTCCTCCAACCCGCACTTCCTACATCTGCTATCACTGACCAAGCCTAATTTAAAGGCATGTGACTCCAGAAGGCAGTGTCCAGTAAGAATACCCGTCATGAGTCTACAGTCTACAGTTTAATGATAATGAAAATATAAGAATCAGTGTTTATGAATAACATATTTTAATTAATCTCTTACAACAACCTGATCGGTGGCTACATCGTCATGTAGGTAGTGTGGTGTTCCACCTTGTATAAACGTAGGTACTGTAGGTGCTCAACCGTGCAAATTGACATTAGCAGTAACATTATTTACATAAACATAACTTGGCATTTGTGCAGGCATCAATATAGCATACATTGGTCCAGTTCGGTGTGCACCAGCCACTGGTACAAACACTTTTGAATGCATAGCTTTCTTATAGATTGGATGTCCAGCAGTGCTCCGGTTGTGCCAATATGTAATGGGCTGCTCCGTCTCTTTGTACGGCTGTGTAGGTATCGGCGGGTGCAATGTATTACTAGTCTGCTCAAGATCGTATGGTACATAGATGACTCGAAGACACCAGAGGGGATTGGAGCCACAGTCTTTGCACCCAGAGCCAAAATATCAGTACCTCTAAAAGCACATCCGAGCATTTTTCAAGCGGAAGTATTCGGCATAAGTTAGTGCGCGAAGCTGAACCTTTAGCGCTGATACACCAATGAAACAATTGCCATTTGCGGCGTTTGAAATAAAGTCAGCACTAGTCCTTCAGTGCGTAGAAAAGCTGAATAAATTAGGAGCACAAAACGTAGTACTGTTGCCCTGGGTCCTAGGCCACAGGGAGTACAGGGTAAGGAGCAAGCGGACTCAGTTTTTAATTTGTTGCGTCCCTCCCACAAATTGTCATCCTCCCAGCAGATCCTTGCAGCGGGTCTGCGCCATACTCTCCTCTTCCGGGTCCTTCTCCTGACCCCGGTCCTGAGAAATGGGTTTGCTTCGTTTGCCGGAAAAGAATGTGTTTAGGACGGTCATATATATAAGGGCCTAAAATATTTCAATGAACTTCCTAATTACATAAAAAGTAGTAATAACTTCAATACTTTTAAAAAAAGTTTATTGGAGCATTGCGAACCCCTTTCAATAAGATAAAGTTTTTCTCCTCTTATTTTTTATATGATATATCCGATACTGGAGCGCGAAAAGGGAACGGTAATATTGGAAGCAGCAAAATACAATGCATCCGGCTTTAAGGAAAAGAAAATCGGTCGCCACCTGTAACTCCAGACAGTTCCAACAACTAATTTCGCTGGAATTCGGTATTTTCAGGCGAAATTTACTGTTGCTGATTGGAATCACTCGCATTCCGACAGCATTGATATAACAATAAAATTATATAATGTGTAACGAAAATAACGAAAATAAGACCAAACAAAAGTTAGAGCAGGGGCGATTGGAAACACGTCCTTTTCAACCTCCCATTATATGTTGAGCATGGGCTGATCGGAATCTTCATGCATTCCGACAGATTCTTTACTAAACAAAGTTGAGGGGAGATTGGATATACGTTATTTTCAATTTCCAACATCCAATGAAATGTTTAGCTGTGTTGATCGGAGACTAATACATTCCGACAGCTTAAAATACAAATATAATTGAAAAATATAAGTTCCAAATTTTGTTGCCTTAAGCTGGGAGCACTGGAGGATTGGAAATGCGTCCTTTCCAACCTTCCTTAAATGAGTGGCTCCCAGACTCGTCCGTTTGTCACGCTAGTAAATATGCTGATCGGAATCACATTGCATTCCAACAGCACATTCAATAGAAATAAGTGACTATAACAATGAACCTCTAGGAAGAACAAAACTAGCAGAGGAGGAACGCACTCTCCCTAGGGAAACGCGAGTAGTCACTATAGCTTAACTTCGATCTGGATACCGTAACAGGTTAAACTCTTACCTATCCAGAATCAACCCCGACATACAACCCACCCCTGTTGAAACAGAAAGTTTCCTTGTACTCCCGTTAGAGGACAATGATGACAATTTGTGATCGGTCGCACCTATTGGATGGGGCGAAGCACTGCTACAACAACAACAGCAGGCGGACAACCCGGAAAGAGAGGCAGCAACTGCATGACCCATCGATCCCGAGCCGTTCCTGCCAGTTCGCTCACAGGGGCATTTATTAGTAGAAGGGAGGGAAAAGAGAGAAGAACACTGGCGCAATATGCCAGGCCTGAGTCAATCTAATTTACTGTTAGGGGGTTACAGCACAACTCGATATAGGGCATTAATAGGCCTCTCGAAAGATAACCTAAGAATCCTAACGGCTATTCTTACAGGACACTGTAGACTGAACAGTCACATACATGGGTATAATATCGAACAACACATGCCGATTTTTTGATGGATCAGCAGACGGCGGACCATATCCTTCTAGAATGCGACGCAATTTCAAGACGTAGGGCTAAGTTTATGGGCTCACCATGGCTAGAGCATTCCCACATTTAATCCCTCAAGCCAAGAACACTGCTAGGGTTCATCAAAGAAGTCGGCTAGGATGGGGTGCTGTGAAGGAGATGTGCAAGTTACTGTGCAATCCTCAATAAATTATCTATCTATCTACGTTCAGCTAACAAGCACCATTGCGGTACTAGCCCCACCATCTCGGGAACTATTAATATGACTACATTAAACCTTCTAGGGATTGAATATTAATAATGACCGCAATGCGAAAATCTGCTAAAATGTACCATTCTCCATGGAATGCTCGATATATAACTTTCCACGTTTTGAAACAGTGATGAAAAGAGCAAAATTTACTAAAATTTTAACTGGCTCTGGGTAATAAGATGTTGATGCCCTCTTTTAACGCAATGTAATAACAGCTGCGACGCAGGGAAAATGACAAAAATCTTGTAAGTCTACTGATAATATTTAATTAATTCCTCCTCTTCTATGCAGTTCTATGCATACATACATATGTATTTTGCTCTCCAAACGCTGATTAAAAAAATCAATTGGTATTTACATGAACTTCTAACTCTGTCGTATTTGCATTCTTCAGTTGATTATTAACAAAAGCATGACAAATTATCACTAACAAATTCATACATGTTGTTTATATATTTAATATGGTAGACAATTTACTTACCCTTTCTGGTGCGATGATTCCTGGACAATCGGGCCTGACTAGACGCGATTTTTTTGCCTTAAGAGAGCGTGCTTAACGCGAACCATATCATGTTATGGCACACCTTTGGTGATGCAAACAATCAAAGAAATTTCTCCTTCTAATGCTTCTAGGATAGCAGCAGCAGCTCCCAGTGGCGCCACATAAATAACAGTTGCATGCAGATCAGTTGCCTTTTTTGCTACGGCTACCTATTCAATTTTAATTCACATTACATTATCTACTATTGCAATTTTTAATCAATACAAATCAATATAAATTACCGAAGCAAATACTGGCAAACCAAGATGCGTAGTTTCACCCTTTTTTAGGGAAATACATCCAACCAGTTTGGTACCGTATCCCAAAGCATGTTGGTTGTGAAAAGTACCTTGTTTAGCGGTAAATCCTTGGCAAATGACACGTTAATCTGCATTTAATTGTAGGTTTCCTCTGGTTTTGGCATATTCTGAGCTGAATCGCACCCCGGCGGAGATGCTATCTATTAGAATAATATAAGATTTTATTATTATTTAAAAATACACATACGTATGAATTAAAGCAGAAAGTAAATAATGTTGTTGTTGTTGTAGCGATAAGGACACTCCCGTTATCGACTTTGTTGGTGCTTTGCCGGATGCAGATCGGGTACGTTCCGGGAACCATTAAGGTACTAGCCCGACCATCTCGGGAGCGATTTAGTATGAGATAAAACCTTCTAGGCCATCCCGTCGATTCTATACAACTTAATATGGTAACGATTTAAAAGACGGTGCATCACCTAATTTTTATCAAAAATTATCAAACGTGGAATCAAAAGACGCGCCTCTAGTTCCGGTTTTAGAATCCGAAAATATAAATTTTTATTTCTGTCAAAACATAATTTTTTTGATAATTTTTAAATTAGGTCTTGTAAAACATTACCCTTAATATTATTTTGGGCGAAGGCCGCCAACGCAAAAAGGTGTTATCTGCAACAAAATTTTTAATTTCCGTCACATGTCACAACTAAAAGCACAAGAATTAAGCGAGGTTAAGCGAGAGCTTGTAAGAGTTTTATTCATAATGTAATAATAATAATAATTCCATCATGGTTTTATTAACATCTCTACAATTATATTTTTTCTTCGTTTCAATGTTTTCCGGAATAATTAATGAACTGTCATTTCGATGACAGCATGAAACGTCGATGTGTTTGTGGAGAGCGAAAAAAGCTTTGAATGTGTGAGTGAACTAGTTACCTCCGTCTTGTAGGGTAGTTATATGCGTGTGCATTATTCTCTTTCGTCTTTATTCGTGTATAGTTGTCGCTGAACAAGCAGAGTAGCAACATCAGGTGAGGCTATTGTTTATTTGCGCATTTGCGAAAAGATATTTTACAAACAAACGCTCATGCGCAGAATGTTTTCAGGGTTTAGTGCTAACAATTTATTTTGTTTAAATTTTTCCTTAGCAATAAAGTAGTATTTATATGGCATATTTATGAATTACTTTTTGTGTGTTAACAAACATGCGTGAATACGTTCTACCTCATTGATTTTTCGTCAACAACTAAACCACTACCAATAAGATGATTTCAGTTTTACTCACACAGCCACAGTTTTGATTTTGAGGACCACTGTCTTGGATTCTGCCTACTTATACGTACGTGAAATAATCTCTTCGCTCTTAGCTTCCCTGTTTGCTTGCTGTGTGGCTGCTTGCTTTGATGATGCTTACTTTGCTGTTGTTGTGCATTTATTTACAAGTAGCACAGTGACGCATCGAAATTGCTAACATTCGCTACAATATTCTATAACTTTTTATGTGTAGCAAACGTATACATAAACGCAATTTTAAAAACAAGGCTCATACGTGGAAATTATGCGCTGCTCCGCCATATGCCTCATTTACAGTTCTTATGTAGATATTGTACCTGGCAAAAACTGCGATTAGCATAGGGTGAATCTGGGAGGAGTCTCAAAGGAGTGTGCGATTAGTGCCAGTTTTGATCTCTTTGTATGCATCGAACTGTTCTCTTTTGTTTAAGCATGTCCTATGGCGGCGTAGAAAATATTATATACCGGCGGAATCGGCGTGGGCGGCACCTTGCGCTGCTTTTATACTCTCGGCGACCTCGTTCACCCATTTCTCCTACAGTCTAGACTTTTCACGAACAGCTGCTTCTATATTTCTCATTTCAATATCTGATATTCATGTTTGTCTTCTAGTTATATGTATGCATGGGACTGATTAATTTTACAAATGCAATTGGTTGATTTCAAATATATAAGCCAATTTTGAAGGCGATTTCATTATTTCCATTCAAAAATTTTGTTAGTGATTGCATGACTGTAAAAAAAAAACATTCAGCTTGATTATGAATGCATCGAGAGCGCTCCCACTCACGAGTGATCGCAAAATTTGTTGACTGAAATCACTGTTTTCAACCTTCCAAAGCAATTTCAATCTTTTACCAATGCCGCGCAAATAGGCAGATAAACTAATGGTCCTTCTCAATAACTGGGGTCCTGCATTTATACATATACCGCCAAAGACTGTCAAAACATCAGCTGTAAAAGAACTGTAGTCCAAAGGAGCCACTAAATCTCCTTGTGGGGAGGGAAATTAATAACCTCTGAAGAGTTCCTACCAATGGAATATTTTTTTTTTGTAGCTCAGATGAAGGAAAACGGGCAAGGTGACTCAGAGGAATAGAAAAACTTGGATCGCTGTAGGACGATGCCATGGAAATGGACATATCGATCGAAATTTGGAGGCTCTAACGGAATCAGTGATAGACCTACGTACTTTGATGTATTTAAACTTAAATGAATTGATCACCGATACACCTACATACGTACTTTGATGTATTTAAACTTAAATGACTTGAACTATAGTATTCTTTTTTGTTGTTACAGTATCGACAAAAGATGTCCAGTATTTACTTTATTAGGTCAATTCACAATGTGTTCATTTGCAATATCCATTTTACAACAATAGCAAAATAAGTAGGACATGTAGTAATATTTTGACATATAGCAAGAAAGCAATAGATTGTCTTTGCGAAGTTTCAGCAAAATTGGACTATATCTTCATTTATATAACTTTATATAACCAAGACTCCTGCGCTTTCATCTAACTAAGTTATCTGCGAGATATACCTAAAAAGGAAATCAAGAAATGCACAAGAGCCTCAAATCTTTTGATTGTTACACAATTAATGGAAGTAAAATCAACCCAATTACAAAGTATACAATATCTGCTATGACGTTCTATTTCCAGTATGTCTTCTGTTTGGAAACCATGAAGATGATTTAAGACTTTCTAGTTTTATAATAAACTAATTGAATAATTAGAAGGGGCTATTATTTCGTTTTACGTCTTTTTTGCACCCAACACCTAAATTGATTTAACATATCTGTAAACAATGAAAGTATACAAAAAAATAATCTTGGGGAAAGAGTATTTAGTACTGAACAAAAAAAAGTGTGCATTCATTTCAAGTTTACACTCATTAACACTATATTGAATTATATTTTACTATTCAATAACACACACACTTTGGCTTTGAGTTAAAGTATTTTAAGCCATTAAGGAATGGAGATTCATAATATCCATCCAAAAAATCACAATTTTAGGTTTATTTCTTATTTTTTTATTTACATTAGGGGCAAGGCTTAATTGTAGCGTAAATGAGCCTTAAGACAGCTGTTATTATAAGACGCATGATGTACTTTATTTACCTTATTCTAAGGTTTATCTGTCAGGAGCGAAACCAGTGTTTCATATTGCTTACAACCGCGCCTGCCAGTTTTTTGCTGAGAAGCTGATATGAAATGGAAATACCATTGTACAATCACCAGGTAAAAGCATCAGAGTTGCATTTTACATGTTTTTTCATTCGAAGCTAGTTATAAAATGTCAAAATTTGTTTATGTTTACATTTTTTGTTTATTTACTTTTGATGTGAAATTTTATAGGTAATTCTTTACTTTAGCTCACAACTACTAAAACTCGTCCAAATATCAGGAGAGGTGTCAAAAGACGAGCTTTGGACCCAGGACCAAGAATCCGAAAACGGAAATTGAAAATTTTATTTCTTTCCAGCTATATGTACAAACAAAGTTGAATATTTTCATGTGGCTGTTGTAATTTTGATGGTGTTGTCTCCCCACAAAAAAAAAAACTGTGGGTAAAAGTGTTTTGCGCGGATATAGATTTGGTCTCTCATGGTAATTTTTTATAAACGGGACCGAAAGCCGCCAATGCAGAAAGCTGATCTGCGCAAAAATACTATGGATTCCACCCCCGGTCTCGGAGCGTTTCGATGCTATTTTTCAGTTTTTTGGGAATATTTTTTGACAGAAATAAAATATTTCATTTTCTCTTTCGGATTCGTCGTCCTGAGTCCAAAACGCATTTTTTGACACCTCTCCTGATATTCTTGCACGAGTTTTTGCAGTTGTGAGCTAAAGTAAAGAATTACCCCGCAAGATCAAGGAAGAGGAAATATTGGGAAAAAGTTTGTGGCGTTAGCTTCCCTAAAATGCCTTAATTTGTTCGCTCCATTTTCAGGCCTGTGACCTTATTGTGGGAGCTCAGAGAGTAAATTTGATGCCCAACTCCACTCCATCGCTATATTTACCGTTTTTGATGTAAATATTCAGTTTCCCGAATGTTGTAAGATAAAAAATGTAATATAATTTTATGTATGACTTAGCAGTGCTAATCAAGAGTTTGTAAAACACTGAAGTTGTCCCATCGTCCCCAACGGTCATTCCTACAGTCAGCTACCAAAATATCGGACAATACTTTCGCCGCTACAACGTGAAGGAAGGACGAAGGATAAATAATAAAGTCCCTTCTACATGTTCGTTTTTTTTTTTAAATGGTACCGTTGGAGCGAAAGGCCAATACTTGGCACGGAACAGCTGCATCACACAAACGGATAAGCATGATGTACCACGAATAAGGTGTGAAAACCAGACGCAGTAAGCTCCCCTAGTTTCAGGGTCACCATTAGTTTACAAAGAGCGAAAATATGCTATACAAGTATACGGAAAACGGCCTTATCAGGCCACCACTAGTCAACAAAGAGAAAAAAATTACTAAACAATTATACCTACGAAAAGCGGCGCTTATCGGGGCCACAAACAGTTTACGAAGAGAAAATATTGCCAGACAATTATGTTTTACATGCTATAGACTTACTTTTGGATTATTTATATCATCCATATGATGGCAAGAAAAAACTGGAGTATAACCGATACTGAAGTTGAAAACAGAAATATTCCAAGCCGAACTTTTGCCGTAGCAGGTACCGATAGCAGATCCAGCCTAAAGCCGAAATTGCTACAAAAGCCTCCTGGTTAGAGCCAGAAAGAAAACCCGAAACCCTAATTGAAGTCAGTACTACAACCGAACTAGTATCCAAAAATTAAACCGAAAACAAAATCGGTTCCGAACAGAGGAGCAAAAAGAAAAATTGGATAAAACAACCATGCAATGGCGCTGAACCCGAAAGTTCTGTGGCATAGCGACTCAATTTGAAATTTTCAACACACCCATGCTTTTTTAATTAAAAAAGATTACATCTCAAGACATGAAGCACATATCCTTCAAATAAATCTGCACCTCAAATACCGACACGACGAGTTTCCAACGTTAAACGTTATTATGTATATATGTATCTTCTATATTTATTAGGTTACTAAATTACTTAATTTTTACTTTACAAAATACATGAAATTTTAAAATAAATCAGTACTTATTCATGCACATACTATTAACTTAGCATTTTATATACAATTTCATCCTAAATTTTCAACATCTCTTGAAGACAGTAACGTTAGCACTCATACATACATGTATTGAAAATAAGGTCCACTACAAAAAACATTTAGCAATAGCAATAACATTTCCCAATCTAATTTTAATAGTACTGTAACGAATTTACTGCAATTCCCCTTATTTGCAATCTTCTGCCAACGTTCGTATCGCTAAACTGTTGAATAAATAACTCCAATATTGAATAATGGAAAAATAGCCTTTATTAAAGTACTTCACAATAACACTTATACTTCGCAACGAATAGCTTGCTTAATAACTAAACTGATTGATAGCTCAAATGAAACTGATTTCTCCCTCTACTGTCGCGCCTTTTATTCTTTTTGATTTCTCATTGCATACTTCTATTCTCTTCCATTTCAGAACTTACTAGTTAGTTATCAGCCGGGGTGGGCGTGAGCTTAGCACCTGCTAAGCGACCATATATGTATACGATAAGCGAGAGCACAATGGCTGCTTCGTCAAAATCAACGACAGCTCTTTTAGTTTGATTTCGATGGTCGTACAGTGAGGAAGTGTCGCGCGCGCGCTTAAAACAGAGTAAAAAAGAGTGCGTGTGACACGTGTTCACCGTTCAAGCATTGAAATCAAACTAAATCAGATGTCGGCATTTAGTGGCACAATTTTGCACACTCAATTCACACGTATTCTTATACTCTTTAGTTTAGTAGTCACTGAGCATTTGGCGCAGCAACATCAATTGTGTGCGTAGCTCGAAATGTTGACGAATGTTGTCCAAATGTACGTATTTTGTAAACAGATATATGTATTAGGGGCGTGTATTTTGCAATAAAATGTATCTTAGGATAAACCATTATTTTACGGAGTAGAATTGCCAAAATTTAAAATCATGCATTCTTTTTTATACTATTGCGTAAAAATGCGTTGTTTAAAGAAAAATAAATTTTGTTTTTAAAAAAAGTTAAAAGCTGGTTAGCTGAAAAATTAATTGTCGTCTTTAGTTGAAATAGTAAGGCAGAGTAGGGCGTTTTCTGATGGTAAATTTGTTAAACGTACAACAGTAAAGATTTTCAATAAATTGAGTTATAATACCGAATTTATTGAAGGAGTAACTTTATCTCCGAGAACTGTAGTGCATGAACATTAAATCTAAAATCGAAAATATCTTACAAGATTGGAATTTTTTTTCGATAAGTACAGACGTTACCGATGTTCCTAAACTGGCAATTTGTATTCGTAGCATAATAGTGAATTTGATATTCTTAAATCTTTATTTTCCATTGAAAGCTTTTATGGTAACGTTATTGGAGCGTCTTTGTTCAAATGGCATGTTGTAATATTTTTTATTTTATTACGATATTAACAGATATGAGTTCGGAATTCAATGCGAGTTTAAAGTGCATATCTCTATCCTCAACTTACTTTTTTCATATATTCATCGAACTTAATTATATTGTATTGGAAATTATATTATGAAAAAGCACATAGCGCCCTAAACCAAAAAACACCACAACTTAACCTCCTCAGTCCCCAGGCTAAAATAAATGAAAAACCAATATTTTTTATATTTTTTTAGGTTATTTTCTTCTAAATTAACTATAAAATTCACATTTTATTGTTGTAACATATAAGGATTCTTAGCACTGGCAGGTGCAGCCAGCTGGAAATTTGGCTCGTAGGCCAACGAAAAACAAAAAACCGTTTTAAACTAAAAATTATTTAAAAAAAAGGACGAATTGTTTAAAATAGAAAGATTTCAAAACATTAAGTTAATTTCAGTAATGGTTGATGTAATACTAATATCTTATGAATGGAATTCCATAAAACAGTGTCTATCGCTAGCAATGCACAAAAACACATTGCAAGAAACGCATTTGAATCTGGTCTTTTGGTTGCATCCTTCCTTACGGCATCTCATAAATTTGTTTTTGTCCTGGACACCACATATGGGCAAATGTCTGCTTTCGGTCCGTCTCAAATCTTTTGGGGGTAGTGGCTGTAGGGATCTAGCTCTTTTTGTGAGGACATCCTCTTGGGTTTCGATGTCACTACGGCCTCTTTTACCAGCACATGCGGACAAACCTTCTCCTACGTACATCTTAAAATCTAAAAGGTCCATCAACTCACACTTCTTCGCACCAAATGAAAATTTGTCTTTTTTTATAAAGAAGCCAGGAGTTACACAGTGCGAGATCGATTAAGTGCCAAAAAACTCGTAGGGGCCACTTCTTTGTTCTGATATTAATACGGTAATAAGATATCAACCTGTCTGCAAGATCTACTCCGCCCATTGACGTGTTGTAACTTGCAACCGTATTCGGACAATTGACACTTAAGTATTTTTTGGCTTTCTTATCCCATCGATTAACAGATATAATTGGTGTTGTTCCGGTCGAAGTGGTCGCTAAAAGAACCGAACGACTGACCATCCATTTCACAACCGCTACTTTCTCATCTTCTCTTACAAACTCATTAAAGGTACCTCTGCCTCTTCTCAGAAGGTCATGGTCTGTTGAAAGTTTTGCTCGCAGCTCTTTGGGGATTCGGTTTTGTTGAATTGTACCAGTAGCAAATATTTCTTTTTCCATCAAAAAATCTAGCAGCTTTATCGATGTAAAATAACGGTCAGTAAATATTTCGCTGCCTTTTTTTATATTTTCTGCAAGTCTTTGCACTACTGTTCCCCCGATACCTAAATCGTGGTTGCATTTGTTATTGGCCCAAGTTTTTGCTCCCTGGTAAATGAAAAAGTTCAATACTAAATCATCTGGACTAGCAAGGACAACATTTTTCAAACCAACAGGACAGGGTTTTCCCCTAACATATTTTTTCAATTGAGTGGTACCGGAGAATGGAATCATTTGTTCATCGATGCTCAGTTTTGCTGGCTTTGGTAGGGATTGGCATTTTTTCAAAACGGTTTTTATAACTGGTTCAACCTTCCACAATTTGTTGTTTTCTTTTTTCTGTGGAGTAGCTCTTAAGTTGTCGACGAAATGCATATAATTTCTTAACTTAAAAAATCGATCCCTTGGTATCTGTGTAATGGCCGGAACTTTAAAAGCAGGTCGGTAGTACATCCTTAAAAAAAAAAAAAAATAAATGTAAGGCGCGATAACCTCCGAAGAGATCTAAGGCCGAGCTTCTCTTCCAATTTGCGTCGTGCTCCTCTTGATTTTTCCCTACAAATTGGCCGGACGGGACCTACATGTTTTATGCCGACTCCGAACGGCATCTGCAAGGCAGATGAGTTTTCACTGAGAGCTTTTCATGGCAGAAATACAATCGGAGCGCTTGCCAGACACTGCCGAGGGGCGACCCCGCTTAGAAAAATTTTCTTCTAATTGAAAAATCTTATTTCTAAAATTTTGATGTTGCTTTGCCCGGGAGTTGAACCCAGGGCATACGGTGTGATAGGCGGAGCACGCTACCATCACACCACGGTGGCCACTGACATCCTTACGCGAGGAAGTTTCATGCAACCAGCTAGTATGTGGGCCCCACATAATTTCTTGTACTCATTAGAATTTGAACTCAAATTTTGACCATTTTGTAGAGCGTACATATTACTCTGCTGTGAAATTTCTCGCCAAAAATCGTCATCAAAATATTCCGAGATATATTGGAAAGGTGTCCACTCAAATCTATCCTCTGCGTCCCATGCCTCGTCGGTAGCGAGCGCACTAGCCCCGTCAAATTCTTTGGCTAGCCATTTGAGCGGTTTTTTGTTTTGAAGAGTTACATCAACAAATTCTGGTTCAGCAATATTATCTTCTTCATTATCAGATTCTGGATTGTGGTCAGAATCGGAATAACTTGAAAAACTCATATTTGAACGATTAGGAACGAAATCCATGTCTTCGTCATCGGACAAACCTTCAAAATCACTGTCCATAAGCATCTCCATAACTTCTTCTTCTGTAAAGCGTTTTGCTACCAATTGTCCAGCCCACTGAACAGTTAAAAAACAGTATTTATATTTGAGTGGTATAAATTTATGTGAAAGATATCTTACTTACCTAATAGATGAAGTATGTTTCTCTTGATTTTAATAAAATATTAAACTTTATTTGAAGAAATAAAGCGAAAATAGTAATTGAAAATACATTAAAAGAGAACACCTGTTTTTTTCGAATAACTGTTCACTTATTGGATTGTATTACGACAGGGTTGTCATGCAAGCACAAAAAAACGATTCAATTGTAAACTTCAGATGTCCAGCTTTCCACAAAGTTGGATCGAATTAAAATTAATTTTAAATTGTTTATTCTATGTCCACCTAAAAAGTGTCCAGCGGGCTACACGCAAGGACCGAGGAGTTTAAAGGCCATTTTTGTAAAAGTTTTGAAAATTTTGTGGTGTACAGAAGCAGTATCATATAGCTAATCTGTTACTGAGTCGTAACAGTTTTTAGTTGAGGACGCAATATATGTAGAGAAGAATAGTGATAAACATTTTAAAGCATTTTTTTTTAATTGAGGATAATCCTCCTCGCTCAAATTCTTCCAGAAGTCAATAGTGTTTGTGACATCTGGAGCAACCATTTCACTCCTGAGTATGACGAGCTCGCATTGAATTGCGAACTCCTATCTGCTCACATCGCAATGAAAAGGTGCTTCGAAAAGGTCGATGACTGGTTTGACATTTTCAAATCGTTAAACCTGTCATCAAAGTTTTCGATAAGCGTTTCAAGAATATTACAATATTCCATTTTTTTACATCTAGTGCAAAATAGGGACAAAATTTTTGTTGTTTTTGGAAAACTTGAATAATTGTCTGAGCGTATTTCACACAGAAGCAAAAAAATTTTAGTTTTGAAAGCACTTAAGGCTTTATAGGCATCTGGGAAACTTTTAAATTTTCCTTGAAGTTCCAAGTTAAAATCATTTAAAAACTTTGTTACGTCGGACAAGAATGCCAAATCTAAAATGAACGTTTTGTTCTTCAATAACGAGATAAATCGCAATTCTTTTTTTTCAATTTCCAGGAATTGCAGAACTTCTGCCTTTAAGTCGAACAGTCTATTAGGCAGTCGGCGCGGCTCAACCATCTCACGTCTGTGAACATTTTAAGGTCCTTTGCTGCAACATTTTTGTCTTTAAGAAACATTTTAAACTTTCTGTGGGAAAGTAACTGGTGGCCACCACGTATTTTATTAGTAATTTCTTCTGCTGTTTTCATAACAGCGTGATTTGATAAGAACTTTGAGGAGAGAGCCGCCTGGTGTATAAGGCAGTGGAAGGTTGGAACTGAAATTCCATTAAGATTTAGTTGACCTACGAAGCCTTCGTGCCTACCGTCCATAATGTTCGCACCATCTGTACACACTCCCGAAAGTTTTCCCATATCAACGAAGGAAAAAAGCTTTTCATTTACAACACTGAACAGAGCTGCTCCAGTCACGTTACCATAAAGGTTTCAATGGAAAATAAAGACTCAAAAATTTCAAATTCACTATTCATGCTACGAATACAAATAGCCAGTTGGGAAACATCGGTAACGTCGGCACTTTCATCTAGGCATATCGAAAAAAATTTGCAACCTTGTAAAATATTTTCGATTTCGGATTTAATGTTAATGCATAACTTATCCGTACGATGGACCAGAGTACTCGAAGATAAAGGTACTCCTTCAATAAATTCGGTTTTATAACCGAATTTATTGAAAATCTTTACTGTCGTACCTTTAACAAATTTACCATCAGAAAACGGCCTAGCCTGTCCTACTATTTCAAATGAAACTAAAGACGACAATTCATTTTTCAGTTTCGTTCTACTTTTTTTCATTAGTAGAACTATCCATTGCAGTAAACCAGCCTTTAACTTTTTTCAAAAAAAAAATTTTTTTTTCTTTAAACAAATCATTTTGTTTCCTTTCGTTTAATTTGTCTTTATTTTTATGAAAAAAATTAAAATACCTTTTCAGCGTAGAAACGCGGTCATTTAAAAAGGACTTGTAGCATTAAATACATTGTGTTTGCCCAAAAGGGTTGGGAAACAAAATATTTCCCGCTTGCCATTGTGCGCATTAAAATAATAATAGCAAACGTTCTTTACTTTTTGCTTGCTAATAAGCGAATGAAGAACGCAAAATTATGCATCAAGCGATGTGCGCGATCATCGCGCTCTCACTAACACATCTGCATTTCAAATTTGCCGACATCTGAACTACATAAATAATTGATTTTGCTTTCTTGGTCGCTACGCGTTCGTGTTTACTAACACATTCTCAATTTGGTAACCGTGTAAATGTAGTGGTTCCCATCGCTGGCTATCAGCTACAAAATCGCCAGCCACAACTACGTTTATAACTTCTCATTTGAGTAATACTTGCACAAATTATTGCCCTCTCTTGTGACAACTCAGATAAGATATATGCATTTGTTTGTGCATTGCTTCTCCGCTGCTCGTATACGTAAATATGTGTAGACGCAATTATTGATTCGTTTATGTAGATACATAATGATTGAATTATTGATGTGAATTCACGTCACTGCTTAGCATCAGCCTAGAGATGGCAGTACCCCTTATATTTGCTAATATTCGTAACACTGCCCTCCACCTAAGTCTGATCGTCCCGATCAGACAAATCTCTTGATCTAAACGCTACTAGCATCTCCAAATGAACCACCCTTCTACTTCGTGGTTTCCTAATTGTTTGTATGTGGTAGATGGTGTCACTGATCCTCTTCACAACTTAGTACGGGCCTTCCCAACTGCACCGAAATTTGGATGGAACACCTTTCCGCCGGTGAGGGTTGTATAACAGTACCAAATCTCCCGCCAAGAAACCTTTCGAATTATTGTCCTCATCGTACCTGTGTTTCATCGTACTACTCAATACCCTGGTTCGTGCCTTCACACTCTGTTGTTTGGCCAATGAACTACTTCGTAGAGCTTGCGCTGGACGGATTTGCTTTGCATAATCAGTATCGTTCCGACGTTTCACAACAGTAGTGTGCCCTGGCTTGAAACCATCCTCGCATTCTTTCTGCGAAATTCTTTCCTTCGTTTCAGTACGTCCGTTAGGGCTTTTCAATGCTAGTGTTTCTCTCACAGGTACCTTCGGTTTTGAGTTGTTTGGACCATTCGTTCCATCAACCCTTGCCCGATCTTCTGCCTTTGACTTCTGCGGTTTTTGTCGGATTTCTTTCACCAGCACTCGATTACTGCTGAACCCTCCTTCCAAACTGAAGTTAAGTGGCACATCCTGGTTCTCATAGCGCATAATCTTTCTTGCCATATCGATCCTGATGTCATCGTCAACTAAGAAGTCCACTCCCAATATGACTTCACCAACGATCTCCGCCACAACGAATTTGTGTAGAACCATGACCTTCCCAATTAGGACTTCACATATCACTTCTCCCTGGACTTGGTTATACTCGCCTGTGATCGTACGCAACCTTGTTCCAGGTAACGGTTTTACTCTCCTCTTTACTAAGTCAGATCGCATCAAGGAATGAGATGCGCCCGTATCAACAGTCAGTACACGCTCCTCGCCCTCCCCATTCCCTCTGACGGTAAGACTGCTCGATTTCCTTCCAATTTGCGACACAGATATCACAGGACATTCAATAGGTGGAGCTAGCTCTCGATTTTTACATCTGGTACGCTCTTGCTTATCTCCTCCAGCTTTGCGTTTACGGCCACCCAAGTTGGAACTACCAGGACCAAGATCGTAATGACGTGCAATGTGACCGGGCTTCCCACATTTGAAGCATTTGATAACTCTTTCACTCCGCTTTTGCAATCCTTTCAGCGCCTCCAATATTGCGTCTACCCACTCTGGCCTTTCTACTTCCACACGGCGTGCTTTGAAAACTGGCTTTCTCAAAAGTGAGGCTGTTTCCTGAGTCAGTGCATGCGATACCGTTTCAGCAAATGTTAGTTTTGGATTCGCATATGTAGCCCGCTTCGTTTCCACATCTCGTATGCCTTTTATGAAGCTCTGGATTTTTACCCTTTCAGTGTATTCCACGGGTGCGTCCGCATTTGCAGGATGAGCCAATCTTTCAATATCTAAAGCAAACTCCTGCAATGTCTCATTTGATTTTTGGTAGCGGTTTTGCAACTCAATTTGGAATATCTGTTTTCTATGCTCGCTTCCATAACGTCGTTCTACAGTAGCCATCAATGCTTCATAACTGTTCCGTTCGTACTCTGGAATCGTCTGTAAGATTTCCGCTGCAGGCCCTTTCAATGCCACGAACAGTGCAGCAACTTTATCGTCCGCATTCCAGTTTTTCACTGCTGCGGTCTTCTCAAACTGTAGCTTGAAGACCTGGAAAGGAACGGAACCGTCAAAGGATGGTGTTTTTACCTTTGGATTACTCGTTGAAACTGCTGGGCAATTTAATTGCAACTGGTCGATACGTCCTCTCAAAGCATCCACCTCGGCCTCGATTTTTTCTTCAAACTGTAAAATTTTTGTATCTTGCGCCTCCAACTTCGAGGAAATACGTCATTCTTGCTCTTCGAGTTGAGCAGAGATCTGCGATGATATCTGTGCTCAAATTTGCGTCGACATTTCGGATATTCGTGCCTCTTGTGCTTCAATCTTCGCTGTTATTTCAGATGACATTTCTGCAATACGTGTCTCCTGTGATTCCATCTTGGATGCCATATATGTCTTCTGTTCTTCCATCTTGGATGATAAACGTGTCTCCTGCGATTCCAGTTGAGTTTCCATATTGGATGTTACTGTCGACTTTTGTGCAGATATTACAGCTAATATTGTGTTCAAGTCTGCGTTCCCCATTGTCTGCGGTGTTTCGTTTTTCTCCCCAATTTTTGTTGTTGTCTCGTCGCCATTAAGATGAAAGACATACTCTTCCACGTTAATTCCTTCTGATTCCATTGCCTCTCGTAGTCTTGCCTGAAGTTCGAGTTTATGGCCGGTTGTATTCAATCCACGGGCTTCCAACTCCTTTTTCAGTTGCTGGATCCTTAATTCACTTAACTTCGCCATGTCATTTTTGTGCTCTGCAACTCTGGAATTTATTCAACAATTCCTCTTCTGACACCAATTGTAACGAATTTACTGCAATTCTCCTTATTTGCAATCTTCTGTCAACGTTCGTATCGCTAAACTGTTGAATAAATAACTCCAATATTGAATAATGGAAAAATGGCCTTTATTAAAGTACTTCACAATAACACTTATACTTTGCAACGAATAGCTTGCTTAATAACCAAACTGATTGATAGCTCAAATGAAACTGATTTCTCGCCTCTACTGTCGCGCCTTTTATACTTTTTTATTTCTCATTGCATACTTCTAGGCTTTTCCATTCCAGAACTTACTAGTTAGTTATCAGCTACAAAATCGCCAGCTGCAACTACGTTTATAACTTCTCATTTGAGTAATACCTGCACAAATTATTGCCCTCTCTTGTGACAACTCAGATAAGATATATGCATGTGTTTGTGCATTGCTTCTCCGCTGCTCGTATACGTACATATGTGTAGACGCAATTATTGATTCGTTTATATAGATACATAGGACCGGTTTCACCAACTCGACTTAACTTAGTTAAGTCATATTTTTTAGTTTTTCTGTTTCACCACCAATGCTTAGCTAAGTCACAAATAAGCCTACCTGCCAGCTGGATTATTCTCGACTTTCAACAGTGTTGCTGTAGTACAAATTTTTGGCAGTATTGATACTTATTTCATTATGCAAATATAGCCACCCCGCTATTGTTGACATCTGCAATTTCTCTGAAGTGGCTTATTTGTATTCTCGGTGGAAAATTTGTAAAAAGTTTAATGGATCTTCGAGATTCTGGTGAAAGTGATTGCGATTTTGAAGCTCTGCAGGTAATCGTGCTTCGACGAGAAAGAAAAATTAAAGAGTGTCCTTCCTTTTTTCATTATTATGACGATGTTGACTTTCGCGAACGATTTCGTATGTGCAAAGATGCTGCTGGGTTTGTTTTTTCTTTAATAAAAGACAAAATTTATCTTGGAGCACGGTAAGTTTACATCATATTTTATAAATGTTACCCTAAATTACTTCTTCGTTTACAGCAACAACGCATCGCACTCCGGTTCTATGCTTCAGGATATTTTCAGCAAATTGTGGCAGACCTTTTCGGAGTTTCAAAAGCAAGTGCCGCACGTGCAATAACGCTAGTTTCCTACCACCTAGCATCCTTGCGACCAGATTTTGTGAAATTTCCTCAAACGGAACAGGAGCGCTTGGAAACACAGGCTTCTTTTAAAGAAAAGGCATGTTAAAATCATTTCCCCAGGTGAATATGCGTGAATAGTAATTGGAAAACAATATCTCTATCGGTTCTGTCCGGCTGTCATTTCAGTGTAATCCCATTTAATTTGTTGCGTCCCTCCCACAAATTGTCATCCTCCCAGCATATCCTTGCAGCGGGGTAAAAATCTAGTTGAGGGGTCGACTACTAATACGCTACCAAAAATATCGGGAGAGGTATCAAAATACGCGTATTAATCTCGAAAATATTAATCCGAAGGCGGAAAATAAAAATTTTATCTCAGTTCGCAGATATTTGCAGTTGTAGTTGGCGATTTTCATGTGGTTGTTGAATGTTGTCGTACCCACAAAAAAAATTTTGAACGTAAGTGTTTTGCGCGGACGATAACCACGGACAATAACCACGCCCACTTTTTCAATATTGAAAATTTATAAAAATGGAAAAAATGAGATAATTCAGTAACAGTTGCCATTAAGGTAGTGAAATTTGCAAGGTGGATTTGTTTTATGACGCAAAACATAAATTCCCAAAAATATTGGTATATGGGCATGGCAAAACCCACATTTAGAAGAAGAAAATTTGGAAGTTTAAAAAGCCGTAAATCAAAAGCCGTTAAAGATATTATATTGGCTTTGAAAATGAACAAAAGTGCCTGAAAGCCACTCCTACTTCTGCGTTTCAATTGCACAGCTGGGTATGTAATGTTTGGTTTCACCCGAACTTAGACCTTCTTACTTGTTTTTTAGTTTTGATTTTGCTCTGAAAAGTGTTAACACTGCACTAAATTTTTTTTGTGAAGTTATCATAAATAATAGCTTAAGAGAAAAGTTATCATAAATAATAGCTTAAGAGAAAAGTTAATAATTAATAATTATTTCAACTGAAATGATTTTTTTTCTGTTTTTCACAACAAAAAGGGAAACTGTATCCTATAAGAAGACTCACATTTTTAGTTGCAGGGAGGTTATCTTCATTGTGACTCTTTCGATGAATCTTTTAAACTGATTATTTTACAATAATACACACATGTGCACTTAAAAAAATTATTAAATTATTTCTTGTTGGTACATTTAAAATTGTGCTTTTGTCTTCTGTTTTCGTTCAAGAAGCTGAAGCTCAAGTAGTAGTTACATACACATAGTTAAACGAATTCAGGGTCAAAATGAGCACAGCCTTCAATTAAAGCTTAAGTGCTGCTACCACAATGCATAAATGTACATATGTACTAAAATACTTAACTATATATAAACATACTTATATAAATAAATAAATGTAAGGCGCGATAACCTCCGAAGAGATTTTAGGCCGAGCTTCTCTTCCAATTTGCACGTGCTCCTTTTTAATTTTTCCTACAAATTGGCGGGACGGGACCTACTTGTTTTATGCCGACCCCGAACGGCATCTGCGAGGCAGATGAGTTTTCACTGAGAGCTTTTCATGGCAGAAATACACTCGGATTTTCATGTGGTTGTTGTAATGTTGTCGTACCCACAAAAAAAATTGTGAACATAAGTGTTTTGCGCGGATATTGTTTTGGTCTGCAAACCCACCTGGACCCACCCAGGGTAATTTTTTATAAGCGCGGCCGAAGGCCGCCAATGTAGAGAGGTGTTCTGCGCAAAAATACTATGGATACCACCCCCGGTTTCGGAGAGACCCGCGGGTCATTTTTCGGTTTTTCGTTAATATCTTTTGAATGAGTTAAAATTTTTATTTTCCGCCTTCGGATTATTAATACTGATGTCAAGACGCGTCGTTTTACACCTCTTTTGATATTTTTGGATGCGTATTAGCAGTCGCCCCCTCAACTAGACTATTACCTGCAGCGGGACTGCGCCATACTCTCTTGCTCCGGGAAGGTATCGAACCCCTCACTACTTTCCAGCAGCTCTGCTGCTCAACAAGCCACGCCCACGGCGCCACCAGCTCATACGGCGGCTCCCACTCATGACTACAATCTCCGTAGTTGAGTTGGTAGCAATGCCGAGCATCAGCACCCGCCCCGTCTTCTTCACCCCTCTTGGAACCAACGCCTTTAAAACTCCTCTCATTATGGTCCACCCCTGTTGAAACAGCAAGTTTCCTTGGACTCCCCTTAGAGGACATTGATGACAATTTGTGATCGGTCGCACCTATTGGATGGGACGAAGCACTGCTACTACAACAACAACATTAATTTATATACAGGTGGTGATGATGGTGAAGTCTTTCGAAATAGAAAAGGGTTTTTTTCTTTCAATGTGCAATATGCGACAGAAAAATGAATATATTGGATATTGTAGCTCGATGGCCAGGATCTGTGCATGATTCAAGAATTTTTCGGAATTCGTGCATTTGCTATCGGCTTGAAAATAGGGAGTTTCAGAATGGCTTAATTGTTGCTGATAGTGGCTATGAAAACTCGAGCGCCGTGTTGACACCTCTATCAAATTGTACAAATAGAGCAGAAAATTTGTATAATGAGTCGCATATCAGAACACGTAATTGCATCGAGCGCTCATATGGTGTGGGGAAACGTAGATTTCCTGTGCTATCAATGGTCATTCGAATGAGAGTCACTAGAGTTCCTTACATTAAGGAGGAACAGCAGTATTGCATAATGTTTGCATTCGCTTTAATGATAAATACGCACCACAACTTTCACCTGATGTTAATGATGTTGTAATTAATGTTTTAACAGTCCCGCCAAATCGCTCAAATGAAGGGCGATCTCGAAATGACCATACCAGAAGAACAATAATTGATACATATTTTGCTCGACTATAACTTCATAACAATTTGCAATAATAAGGCAATATTAAAGTATATTTTGCTTGCCCCGCATATTCATATATCCTTTAATGCGAAACAGAATTTTTAATACATATTTTCAATGGTAGTCACCCATGGCCATGAGCGAACATATTTAGTGGAAGAGAAAATTCTGCATCCAAATGTAACCCGTCAGGGTGATATCGATATTTTCCAGCATAATGGTTACCGAACCAAATTTAGTACAACGCGCCAACATTTCAAAAACTGAAAAAACTTCCAGCAACCGATCGATAACAACACTATATTCGATGGCATTGCTTCCAAACACAAACAGCAGCAGCTCGATAATGAAAATACTGTAAAGTCAACAAAAGCCTTTGATATTCCTAAAGGAGAATGTAAGTAGAAATGCATTTCTGTATTTTCTTTTTAAAATAAATTTTATTATTTCTTCACAGATCCATTCTATTAAAGCTAACTGGAAAACACCAATGCTACTACGTGAACTCAATTCTTTCATGGCAGATATGTCGCTGAAGCCAGAAGTCGAAGGCATAATATTATTAATATAAATAATAATAATTTAATACTTTATAAACACTGTAATTAATTTATGTTGATTATATTTAGTGACAAAAAAACAACACCCAACACAGTGTTGTAAAATGAATTGCTTATTATTTTTTGGCCACTTAGCCTGGCGCAAATTCCCAAAGCTTCCTTTTATGTTACTGACCATGCTTTTGACCTTGTGACTTCTGAATATCATTTACATACTGAGGCCAAAATGCTCCCAGTTAGGGAAATCAAACGATTGGTCGACCAAAACAAAGGGACTAAGTGGCTGGAACATCTTAAGATTTGCAACCTCTCCGAAGGTGTCGGGAAACTATGGTCTACTGTCAAATCCGACCAAATACAACAACAATGTTTCCATCACTTTTGGTGATAAAACTTTGTCAAAGCCGGAAAAAGGCCCGAGCATTTTCTGCCGTCAATTCATACTGCACCCTCCGGGTGACAAGGCTAAACGACAAGCCATCAGACTAGCGCACAAAAAGCAAAAACACAAAGATGCGCCTCTTGACATAACCGTCGAGGAGGATGCGTTAGCCATCAAAGAAGCCAAGTCTTCCATAGCAATAGGCCTGGACGAGATATCCATGCTGATGCTTAAACACCTCGGCATAGAAGGAATCAAGTACCTCACGCACATTTTCAACCATGTCCATGCTGGCGTTAAAATGTCGAGGTGATGAGGGAATGAGCTACCTAACGCGAATCTTCAATCTGTCATTCCAGAGAAATGGAAACAGGCAAGACTGATACTGGGAATTCAACAAATCAAGGAGAATCATACCGTCCGATATCTCTCTTTTCACCAGTACCCAATACATTGGAATCCGTTCTATCCCCTTATTTTAATTCCAACCAATTTATGGCAGTTAAGTAAAAACTGCCGGCTTAGCTGTTACGCTGCTTGACATTGACCATTTTTGCCTTCTGATGAAGGTGGGCCTCAGACGACATAAGAAGACATCCGTTAGCAGTTCTGATGACAGTGTTTTGGCAGACTTGCAAATTCCTCCACTTCATATCAGAGAGGTTGGGCGACCATATCGGGCCGCGTAATCAATGACCGGCCAGTCAATAGCCTTATAAGTAGTTAGAACACCAACCTGTGGTACGCCCTACTGCATACTGCATAGACATACCATGTATATCTACTATTATATATTTTGAATGCCATTTTTCTGCTAGTAAAACTCGAGAACAGCCTAATTAGGTCTATACACGATGGGTCTGACTCGCGAGTCATCTGTGTACGTGTTGACTCGCTGACACCAGAGTCTTGTCGGTGTACCTAATACTAAAATATTTTCACTACCACTTTCAAACTGACTCTTGATTCAGACGCGCCTTGTATAGACCCTATAACCGATTATAATGAAATTTGTGACGCGAACTCTCTGTGCATGGTTAAAGACCTACACATATTTCTAAAAGGTATCGGGTTTCAAAAATACCGGTATACAGAGGGTTCAGCTCTATTAAACAGCTTCCCAGCTTGGCGAAACTCATGGCAACGGTTACGAAGATCTTTTGACCTGAATGGCTACTTGTGAAAGTAAGTGGTGGGCTACATCGAATCCGGAGGTCTGCTGGCCATGGTACTCTGCTACCTTACAGATAGAGCCAGCTAAAAAATAAAATTTGAGGTTTGACTTTTACTACACAAATCAGAAATAATAGTTAACAATTAATTTTGGGATAGAACTTGAATAGTTGAAATTTGTTTTTTATTATAACGTTGTATGTATGTAAGTATTTATTTGAAAATTTGTTCCTAGCACAACAATTTTGACAATTTATTTAACAGTGCTAGTCATGAATAGCATGAGCTATAAAAATTGAACATATATAATAATAATAAATTAGATTAATGAGATTAAATTAAATATAACGGATAATAGTTAAATATTTATGCATAGATGTTAACTAATTCTCTAATTCATTAAATAATTAGAATTAGTTCAACTAATTCCCATTAGATAATTGAAATTTTTATTCTAATGGTAAATCTAATTGCAATTAGTTGCCATTAGCAAATAAATTGGTTTACCTTTACAATTAGAAATCTAATTGACTTCTGCTAATGCAATTAGATATTCAATTAGCTCGAATTAGAATCAATTATTTATATTAGTTGAACTATTTCTAATTGTTTAATGAATTACAGAATATAAACCAATTGCATAAATTGCTAATTCTAATTGGAATTTAACATGTATGTATTTATGTATGTAGATGTAAATCTTAAAACTAAAGAAAAGTATTTAATAAATATTAAAAGATAGCAGTAGTGATGATAAATAACCTTTGGCTGATTATAGATCGAATATTATTTAAACAAATAAAGAAAGAAGACACAGAGACACGTTTATACGGCATACAATTTTTGCATTTCCAATTTGACTTTCTGTAAACGAATGTTGAGTATTTCCATTTCTAAAGCCTGCCGCTCCTTGAATTGGAAAACATCTAACTCGTGCCGCTCACGCATGATTTTCATTTGGAGCTCCACCCACTCCTCTTCTCTCTTTGCCAGGGAAACCTCTGCCTGCAATTTAGCTTTCGTGCATTTGCTTTTAGATGTCCTCTTATTATTATTCTCGCACTGTTTTTGAGGCGTCCACAGTGGTGTGCTCATTTTCTTTCTCAAGGTGGCAGGACCGGATGCAGGCGTTTCCAAATTGGGCTGAGGATTATCATTGTTTTCCGCCCCTGGGAGAGTACATCATTATTCAAACAAAAAAACTAAAATTTTACTGCAACTTACGATCCTCTTTCACAGCATCTGAGTCGGCAGCATTTGGAATACCATTCATCTCCTTTTCATTTAACATCGACAGCATCCCCTCCTCTGGACCTGTGAAGGTGTGCGTTGTCGCTGGACCGCCGCCCGTATCATAAACGCTCTTACGCTCATCAGCTGCCTTGTTTTTCGTCGTAAATTTTATGTTTTTATATTTTTTTTTAATTCCTTACATTCCCGAAAAATTTCATTTGTCGCGTTGAATTCTTCAGCAATCTTCTCCCATACGGCGTCTTTGTCCTTTAAATTTATGCAATCTGTTTTTTTCCCCTCAATTATGCTTGCATACTTACCACAAATTTCAAACAATTTGTTGGTCTCTAACGCACTAAAAGTGCATTTGCGCGACATATTTATTATTATTTTTTTTCAGTTTTGGGAATTGAATCTTCCAATTCCAATAAATGACAAGAGGACCCTTAAATTGCCTCTTAAATCGCCAGGTTAACAAACGTATAAGGGTAATATACTTGCAACATTTAGATGTGCCTAAGCAGCTAACACATGCCGCAATGTAAATACCCGTCGCACAAAAGTTTCCTTTAATATTTTCCTTTTTTTAAATCCAGTTTTACGCAAAAGTTGACAATTTATATAATGCGTTTCTCTTTTGATTGAATCACAAAGTACAGCAATTAGAAAAATCTTCAAATTTATACACAATTTATTATTTTTATTATAATAATTTTATCAAAAGTTGCCAATACGCAGCTGACAGCCGTAACTGAGAATATTTCAAATGTATTGGGTTGCGTGAAATTAAAGAGTAGCAAAAAATACTACTATGTATAAAACAGCTGATAGGGTTGTTGTATGTCAATTTCGTTAAGTAACTAAGTTGGTGAAACCGAAAAAAAACTAAGCCGCAAATCTGGATTAACTTAAGTCACAACGAAGTTTTAGTCTAAGTCGAGTTGGTGAAACCGGGCCATAATGATTGAATTATTGATGTGAATTCACGTCACTGCTTAGCATCGGCCTAGAGATGGCAGTACCCCTTAGTGTTGCTAATATTCGTAACAGTACAAAATAACGACCTTAGGCAAATAAAGTAGGAACTATATACATCCTAAAAAAGGTATCTCACTTTACATTAAACTGCTTTGGAATATAAATACATACATTAAAAGATGCATACAATACAAAACGGTCCCTTATTTATATATTGTATCGAATTTTCTGCAAATCCTCTTATTTGCCCTTTTGCTAGGTTCGTATCGCTAAACTGTTGAATAAATAACTCCAATATTGAATAATGGCCTTTATTAAAATACTTCACAATAATACTCAAAATGTGCAACGAATAGCTTAATAACCAAACTGATAGCTTAAAGGAAACTGACTTTCAAAATAATACTGCTATTGCTCGCTAGATATCGTCTTAGTCGTAACTGCTTGACAACTCAAATCAAACTGAATTCCAGCGCCTCTACATCTGTCGCCTTTTATACTCTTTGGTTTCCTCGTTCGCATATTCTAGAATCTACTAGCATTATCCATGAGCTCTCAAACTTCTCAGCTATAACTAAAATTGCACAATTTTATAGTTTTTCTAATTGCATACTTATAGGAGTATCTCAGATATATGCATGTGTTAGTGCATTGACTCTCCGCTGCTCGTATACGTACATGCTACCTATATGTAGACGCAGTTATTGTTTCGTTTATGTAGATACATAATGATTGAATTATTGATGTGCATTCACGTCACTGCTTAGCATCGGCTTAGAGACGGCAGCACTCCTTAGTTTTGCTAATATTCGTAACACTGCCCTCCACCTAGGTCTGATCGTCCCGATCAGACAAATCTCTCGATCTAAACGCTGCTAGCATCGCCAAATGTACCACTCTTCTACTCCGTGGTTTCTCAATGCTTTGTATGCGGTAGATGGTATCACTGATCTTCTTCACAACCTTGTACGGGCCTTCCCAACTGCACCGAAATTTGGATGGAACACCTTTCCGCCGGTGAGGGTTGTATAGCAGTACCAAATCTCCCTCCCGGAAACCTTCCGAATTATTTTCCTTGCCGTACCTGTGTTTCATCTTACTACTCATTATCCTGGATCGTTCCCTCGCACTCTGTTGCTCGGCCAATGAAGAACTACTTCGCAGAGCTTGCGCTGGGCGGATTTGCTTTGCATAATCAGTATCGTTCCGACGCTTCACAACAGTAGTGTGCCTTAGCTTGAAACCACCTTTGCATTCTTTCTTCGTTTTAGTACGTCCGTTAGGGCTTTTCAATGCCAGTGTTTCTCTCACAGGTACCTTCGGTTTTGATTTGTTTGGCCCATTTGTTCCATCAACCTTTACCCTTAAATTTCGTGGCCTTCGTCGAGTCTTCTCCACCAGTACCCGATTACTGCTGAACCCTTTTTCCAAACTAAAGTCAAGTGGCACATCTTGGTTCTCATAACGCATCACCCTTCTCTGCATATCGATCTTGATGTCATGGTCAACCAAGAAATCCACTCCCAATATAACTTCATCAACAATCTCCGCCACCACAAATTTGTGTAGAACCATGACCTTCCCAATCAATACTTCACATATCACTTCTCCCTGAACTTGGTTATACTCGCCAGTCACCGTACGCAACTTTGCTCCAGGTAACGGTTTTACTCTCCTGTTGACCAAGTCAGATCGGATCAAGGAATGAGATGCGCCCGTATCTACAGTCAGTACTCGTTCTTTGCCATCCACATTCCCTCTGACGGTAAGACTGCTCGATTTTCTACCAATTTGCGACACAGATATCACAGGGCATTCAATAGCTGGATCTAGCTCTCTACCTCTTACTCGCTCTTGCTCATCTCCTCCAGCTTTGCGTTTACGCCCACCCACATTGTTGGAACTATTAAGGCCAAGATCGCAATGACGTGCAATGTGACCGGACTTCCCGCATTTGAAGCATTTGATAACTTTTTCACTCCGCTTTTGCGATCCTTTCAGCGCCTCCAATATTGCGTCTACCCACTCTGACCTTTCTACTTCCACACGGCGTGCTTTGAAAATTGGCTTACTCAATAGCGACGCTGTTTCTTGAGTCAGTGCATTGGATACCGTTTCTGCGAATGTGGGTTTTGGGTTTGCATATGTCGCTCGCTTCGTTTCTACGTCCCGTATGCCATTTATAAAACTCTGGATTTTTACCCTCTCGGTGTACTCCACGGGTGCGTCCGCATTTGCCAAATGTGCCAACCTTTCAACATCCGAAGCAAACTCCTGCAATGTCTCATTTGCTTTTTGGTAGCGGTTTTGCAACTCAATTTGGAATATCTGTTTCCTATGCTCGCTTCCGTAACGTGTCTCTAAAGCGCTCATCAATGTTTCGTAGTTGTTCCGCTCGTACTCTGGGATGGTCTGTAAGATTTCCGCAGCTGGTCCTTTTAAAGCTACGAACAATGCAGCAACTTTATCTTCAGCATTCCAGTTGTTCACTGTTGCGGTCTTCTCAAAATCTGAATCTTAAACACCTGGAAAGGAACAGAGCCGTCAAAAGTTGGAGTTTTTACCTTCGTATTGCTTGCTGAAACAACTGGGCGAATTAGTTGCAATTCCTGTATACGACCTCTCAAAGCATCCACCTCTGCCTCGAATTTTTCTTCAAACTGCGTTATTTTCTCGTCCATACGCGCTTCGAGTTTTGATGATATACGTGCCTCTTGCTCTTTCAGTTGTGTTTCCATCTTTGATGTAATTTGTGTCGACATTTCTGAAATACGTGTCTCATGTGATTCCAGCTGGGGTGCCATATATGTCTTCTGCTCTTCCAGTTGAGATGACATTTGCGACGACATTTCGGATATACGTGTCTCCTGTGCTTCCATCTTGGATTTTATACGTGTCTCCTGCGATTCCAATTGTGATGACATGTTGGTGGATATTTGTGATGACATTTCGGACATTTGTGCCGATATTGCAGCCAATATCATGTTCAAGTCTGTGTTCGCCATTGTCTGCGGTGTTTAATTTTTCTCCTCCAATTTTGTTGTCTCATCGCCATCAAGATGAAAGACATACTCTTCCACGTCAATTCCTTCTAATTCCATTGCCTCTCGTAGTCGTGCCTGAAGTTCGAGTTTAATGCCGGTTGTATTCAATCCACGGTTCTCCAACTCCTTCTTCAGTTGCGGGATCTTCAATTCACTTAACTTTGCCATGTCCTTGTTGTCCTCTAGAATTTATTCAACAATTCCTCTTCTGACACCAATTGTAGCGAATTTTCTGCAAATCCTCTTATTTGCCCTTTTGCTAGGTTCGTATCGCTAAATGTTGAATAAATAACTCCAATATTGAATTAATTTAAAATTATCGAATGAATGGTGCCATCGCAATATCCGTTTCACGTTAATCTAATTAGAGCTAATTACCATAATTATGATCCTATTTCTAGGGCCCTCGGTGAATTTAACAAAATTTTTCGTAGTTTTTATCTTGATTTCGCACTCCCGATATCGTGTTTTAGTGCTAAATTAGATTCATATTATGTATAATTTTAATTTTAATACGTATCTACAAATAAGATTCTGATTTGTAAATGCTAGTCTGTAAGATTATTGCAATCATAGACCTAATAAACTGAATTGAATTGAATTGAATTGAATATGCCAGTAAATGTTTCTTTCCTTCTTTTTGGTTTCTCTTAGACAAACATAATAAATGAATATTCAATTATTATAAGCCGATGTTAAGCTCATGAATTCTTAAAAAAATAAGTATAAATTGCACACGCCATTAAACAAACAAATATTCATATTAATTAGCTAAAAAATACAGAATGTTCATTTCTATACATGGGCTAAGCCTGTACCTGGAATATGTATGTGAATATATGTAAGTAAACTGGATTAAATATCCACAAGCGAATTTAGGCCTAGTTTTTTTTCCAACTTAGGTCGTGCTCCTTTCAATTTTTCCTACAAGTTGGTGGGACTGGTCCTACATGTTTTACACCGACTCCGAACGACATTAGCAAGACAGATGAATTTTCACTGAGACATTTTTATCGCTGAAATACACTCGAAATCACTACCGAGTGGCGGCTCCGCTTAGAAAAAGTTTTCTAATTGAGAAAACTTGTTTCTTGTTGAAATTGCTTTACCCGGGGCCTAAACCCAGGATTTTTGGAGGAGGTGGAGCACGCTACGATATATAGAATAGGGGAAATTTAAAAAGTGCACGTGTCCCGTAAAGACGATATTTTTTAAAATTTTGTTTGTTATTTTAACAAGCCTTGATTCAAGAACTACCAAATATGTTTGCTTTTGTTTTTAAGCGGTTTTATTTAGCTTGACTCTGTGTAGCGTTGTTTACGAATTTTGTAATTGAAATTTAAGTAACTTCCCGATAAGCTACAAGCTCGAAACTTGGAATATAGTTCAGAACCCGATGACAATGCAATGCAAAGAAAAAAAACTCGGCTAGCTGGCGCATGGATCGATATATTAAAAAAATCTTATTTTTTGGTCCGATTTGGCTCATATTTTGAACACATTATACATACAGATATAGAAGTGAAAGCGTGAAGCGCATAACCTGATTACGGTTCATTTGGTCTTACTTATGCATGTACGAATATATCATTTGTAGCTATGGACCTATGCAATTCTTTTCTAGCTTTTAGTATTATTATACTCAGTTGAGCAGAGTTCACAGAGTATATTAACTTTGATTGGATAACGGTTGGCTGTACAGGTATAAAGGAATCGAGATAGATATAGACTTCCATATATCAAAATCATCAAGATCGAAAAAAAAAATTGTTTGAGACATGTCCGTCCGTCCTTCCGCCCGTTAACAAGATAACATGAGTAAATTTTGAGGTATATTGATGAAATTTGGTATGTAGGTTCCTGAGCACTCATCTCAGATCGCTATTTCAAATGAACGATATCGGACTATAACCACGCCCACTTTTTCGATATCGAAAATTTCGAAAAACCGAAAAAGTGCGATAATTCATTACCAAAGACGGATAAAGCGATGAAACTTGGTAGGTGAGTTGAATTTATGACGCAGAATAGAAAATTAGTAAAATTTTGGACAATGGGCGTGGCACCGCCCACTTTAAAAGAAGGTAATTTAAAATTTTGCAAGCTGTAATTTGGCAGTCGTTGAAGATATCATGATGAAGCTTGGCAGGAACGTTACTCCTATTACTATATGTATGCTTAATAGAAATTAGCAAAATCGGATAACGACCACGCCCACTTAAAAAAAAAAATTGTTAAGTAAAATTTTAACAAAAACATTTATATCTTTACAGTATATAAGTAAATTATGTCAACATTCAACTCCAGTAATAATATGGTGCAACAAAATACAAAAATAAAAGAAAATTTCAAATTGGGCGTGGCTCCGCCTTTTTTCATTTAATTTGTCTAGGGCACTTTTAATGCCATAAGTCTAACACAAATTTACCAAACCTTGTGAAATTTGATAGGGGCTTAGATTCTAGAACGATAACTTATTTCTGTGAAAAAGGGCGAAATCGGTTGAAGCCGCGCCCAGTTTTTATACACAGTCGACCGTCTGTCCTTTCTCTCGGCCATTAACACGATAACTTGAGCAAAAATCGATATATCTTTACTAAACTCAGTTCAGGTACTTATCCGAACTCACTTTGAATTGGTATAAAAAAGGACCGAAATCCGACTATGGCCACGCATACTTTTTCGATATAGAAAATTACGAAAAATTAAAAAAATGCCATAATTCTATACCAAATACGAAAAAAGGGATGAAACATGGTAATTGGATTGGTTTATTGACGCAAAATATAACTTCATATAAAAAATTTGTAAAATGGGTGTGACACCTACCATATTAAGTAGAAGAAAATGAAAAAGTTCTGCAGGGCGAAATAAAAACCCTTGAAATCTTGGCAGGAATACTGTTCGTGGTATTACATATATAAATAGATTAGCGGTATACAACAGATGATATTCTGGGTCACCCTGGTCGATATCTGGAAAACGCCTTCACATATACAACTGCCACTACTCCCTTTTAAAACCCTCATTAATACCTTTAAGTTGATACCCATATCGTACAAACACAATCTAGAGTCACCCCTGGTCCACCTTTATGGCGATATCTCGAAAAGGCGACCACCTATAGAACGAAGGCCCACTCCCTTTTAAAAAGACTCATTAACACCTTTCATTTGATACCCATATCGTACAAAAACATTCTAGAGTCACCCCTGGTCCACCTTTATGGCGATATTTCGAAAAGGCGACCACCTATAGAACGAAGACCCACTCCCTTTAAAAAGACTCATTAACACCTTTCATTTGATACCCATATCGTACAAAGTCTAGATTCACCCCTGGTCCACCTTTATTGCGATATCTCGAAAAGGCGCCCACCTATAGAACTAAGGCCGACTCCCTTTTAAAATACTCATTAGCACCTTTCATTTGATACCCATATTGTACAAACGCATTCTTGAGTCACCCCTGGTCCACCTTAATGGCGATATCTCGAAAGGGCGTCCACCTATAGAAATAAGGCCCACTCCCTTTTAAAATACTCATTAACCCCTTTCATTTGATACCCATATCGTACAAACAAATTCTAGGGTCACCACTGGTCCACCTTTATGGCGATATCTCGAAACGGCGTCCACCTATGGAACTAGGGATCACTCGCTTTTAAAATACTCATTAACACCTTTCGTTTGATACCCATATCGTACAAACAAATTCTAGGGTCACCCCTGGTCCACCTTTATGGCGATATCTCGAAACGGCGTCCACCTATAGAACTAAGCCCCACGCCCTTTTAAAATACTCATTAGCACCTTTCATTTGATACCCATATCGTACAAACATATTCTAGAGTCACCCCTGGTCCACCTTTATGGCGATATATCGAAAAGGCGACTACCTATAGAACGAAGGCCCACTCCCTTTAAAAAGACTAATTAACACCTTTCATTTGATACCCACATCGTACAAACAAAGTCTAGAGTCACCCCTGGTCCACCTTTATGGCGGTATCTCGAAAAGGCGTCCACCTATAGAACTAAGGCTCACTCCCTTTTGAAATACTCATTAACACCTTTCGTTTGATACCCATATCGTACAAACAAATTCTAGGGTCACCCCTGGTCCACCTTTATGGCGATATCTCGAAACGGCGTCCACCTATAGAACTAAGCCCCATGCCCTTTTAAAATACTCATTAACACCTTTCATTTGATACCCATATCGTACAAACATATTCTAGAGTCACCCCTGTTGTTGTTGTTGTAGCAATGCTCACCCCACCTAATAGCCGCGACCGATCACAAATTGTCATCAATATCCTCTAACGGGAGTCCAAGGAAACTTGCTGTTTCAACAGGACCATAAGGGGTGTTAGAGGCGTTAGTTCCACATTACAATTAAAGACGTGGTTGTAGTTATTGAACCTACGTTTTTATTTTATAGTAAAAATTTGAATTAGATTTTTTAAACAGCCTAAAAGTATACGTCAATATTTTTTTATTTTTTACAACAACGAAAATTTTTGAAAATTGGAAATCAATATTGAAACTTAAAATATTGATAATACATTTAAAAATTAAAAAGTTCAAAGTAACTAAAATACAAAGTTGAATAAAGATTATAAGAGCCATACATTACTCCCCCTTCAAGAAAATTTATCATTAAACAAATTGAATGTAACTCTCTTTTTATGTAAATTCTTGGTGTTGTTTGTGTCTGTTGTCTCAATTATTGCAGGTTTTAATCTATCAATAGGAACAGTTTTAATATTATTATCTATTTCAAGTTTAAAACATTTTTGGTCTTTTTCCACAATTTTGTAAGGTCCTTCATATGGTTGTTGTAATGAATGTTTATTAATGACTCGAACGAATGCAAATTTACAAGTTTGAAGATCTTTTGGAACATAAATTCCAGTATCAGCATCTTTATGATGACTTAAATTTAATCTAACATTTCGAAAATGTTCACGTAAATTACTTAAAACTTCAGTTGATGAGAAATTTTTAGCTGATGGCACAACAAGTTCCCCTAGCAAACGTAAATTCTGACCGAAAACCATTTCCGCTGGTGTAGCCGAAATATCTTCTTTGTAAATAGATCGCAAACCAAGTAATATGACAGGTAACTCGTCATACCAATTATTTGTGTCCTCTCTAGCTATTATAGTAGTCTTTAATTGTCTATGAAACCTTTCAACCATACCATTTCCTTGAGGGTGATATGCGGATGTTGTAATTTGGTGACTACCAAGTAATTTAGTTAGCTCTGAAAACAATTTCGATGTAAATTGGCTACCTTGATCAGTTGTTATCTTTAACGGAACTCCAAACCGAGAAATATATTCTCTAAAAAACTTATTTGCAATTGTAATTGCTGAAATATCTTTTAATGCATATGCCTCAGGCCAACGGGTAAATCTTTCAATAATCGTTAAAATATATCGATGTCCTTTTGAAATAGGTAATGGTCCAACTATATCTAAATGGATGTGTTCAAATCTATTCTTGGGAATTTGAATTTTGACAACAGGGGATTTTGTATGACGATAAACTTTAGACTTTTGACAATTAAGACACTCTTTTGACCAAATATTAATATCCTTTTTCATATTGGGCCAATAATATTTTTTAACTATGAGCCGTCGTGTAGCTCTTGTACCCGGATGTGCTATTCCATGTAAAATATCAAATACTGTCTTTCGCAAATTACTCGGTACAAATGGCCTAGGAGTTTCTCCTGAAATTTCACACCAAATATTAAAAGTTAAAATGGGAATACTAATTAGTTTTAAATTTAGATATTGAGAATCAGATACAAGTTGATTTAAGTCATCATCTTTTTGTTGTTCAGTTTGTAAAATTTTAAAATTCAGTTCTGTATTATATATTGCATTAACCTCAAAAGCTCTAGATAGCGTATCTGCTACAACATTGGATTCACCTTTAATGTATTGTATGTCATCAGTAAATTGTGCTATAAATTCCAAGTGTCTCGTTTGTCTAGGACTTCGTTCTGTTTTTGAATTTAAAGCAGTAGTCAAAGGTTTATGGTCCGTATAAACTGTAAATTGTCTTCCTTCCAAAAGATATCTAAAATGTTTTATATTTAAATAAATCGCCAATAATTCCCTATCAAAAGCACTATACTTAATTTCAGTTGGAGAAAGTTTTTTAGAAAAGAATGCAATGGGCTCAATTTTATTATTGTAATTTTGTTGTATAACGCCCCCAATCGCTGTGTTAGATGCATCTACTGTTAAAGATAATTTAGCATCTTTGTTAAAATGATTTAACAATATCGTAGATGCAAGTTTATCTTTAATGCATTCAAAAGCTTCATTCGAATTCTCGTCCCATACCAAAGTTTTGTCACGTTTCTTATTTACTTTGTTAATGAGATCATAAATTTTGTTTGTAAATTCTGCTAGTTTTGGAATGTATCTATGATAATAATTTACCATACCAATAAATTTCTGTGCCTGCTTAACTGATTTTGGACGTTCGAAATTGCGAATAGGTGATACCTTTTCATCGGAAGGTCGAATACCTGTTCCAGAAATATTATGTCCTAAAAAATCTATATTTGTTACACCAAAAGTACATTTACTTGGTTTAATGTTTAAACCGTACTCTGTAAGGCGTTGAAAAAGGATACGTAAATCTTTTAAATGTTGTTCTTCGTCTTTACTTGCAATAAGTAAGTCGTCGATGTAAGCATATACAAAATCTAAGTCACCTACTACCTCGTTTATGAATCTTTCAAAGGTTTGTGCAGAATTTTTAAGCCCGAAAGGCATTCTCATGAATTCAAACATACCGAAAGGAGTTGTAATAGCAGTTTTGTAAATATCTTCTTCAGCCATAGGAATTTGGTGATATGCCCTAACTAAATCTAATTTTGAAAATATATTTTTATTATGAAGGTTCATATTAAAATCTTGAATGTGAGGTAAGGGATAACGATCAGGAACAGTTACAATATTCAATCTTCTAAAATCACCACATGGACGCCAATCATTCAACTCTTTTTTAGGTACAAGGTGAAGTGGTGATGCTACTGAAGAATTTGAAGGCCTACAAATGCCTGTTTTAACTAAGAAATCAAACTCCGTTTTCGCGACTTTGTATTTTACCGGATCTAAGCGCCTGGGCTTAGAAAATTGAAGACTACCTTCTGTTACAAGTCGATGTACTGTTGTATGTTTAACAGGTTTAGTATAATCTGGCTCTGAAATAAGTGACGGAAACTTTCTTAATAATTTTGTAAATTTATTGTCAACCACAAATAATTTAGGTAATGGAATATCACAAAAGTAGGATACTGCATTAACTGAGAGATTGGTTAATGGATCTACTAAACGTTTATGTTTAATGTCAATAAGAAGACCATATTTACAAAGAAAATCAGCGCCAATTATTGGCTTGGCTATATCCGCAATCAAAAATGTAAAGGGAAATTCACGTCTTAAGCATAAATTTACGTTTAAAAGCCTTTTCCCGTAAATGGCAATTGTTGAGTCATTAGCTGCAGTGAGGAAATTTAGACTCGGGTTATACCGAAATTTCTGCTCCACTATCTATTAAAAAATTTTGTTTGTTTTCTCTATCAAAAATAAATAAGCGACTCGTCGAAAATTCTAAATTTCCGTTGTTCGTCGCTGCAACAACGGAAGAATTTAGTTTTGTTGAATCCTTGTTTTTGTTATAAGAACAAGGTTGTTCACAACTTCTGGCATTATTTCCAAATTTGTAGTGAAATCTACACAACCAATTTGGATTATTACGCGAGTTTGAACGATGCCTAAAAGAATTTCTAAAATTATTCCTAGAATTAGAACGCGACCTAGATTTTTTTTTATACACTTCTGTTTTAATTTCTGCTAACTCCAAAGAAAGTTTCTGAAAACTTTCACACATTAAAGAAGTGGTTTTAACTAGATTTTCAATAACTGAATTTTAAGCTTTTGTATCTGATATTGTATTTACTGAGAAAACTTCTTTTTTATTCATAATTCATTAATGTTATTAGAACTTGAACTAGCTAAAATCATACTCAAATTTTTAGCAAGTTTACGCATCCAAATTTTCTTTAAAATATTTTCACTAAAATTTGATCCGGCTAATATAATTAATGAACGATAAAATTCTGATGGTTTACGATCATCCATCTCAGAATCATTTAAAATTTTATCAAGTTTCGAATTTAAACAAATACCTTGTTTCGAATTTTCGCTAAGTGAGTGTCTTTCTATCAACACTTTTTTAAGTTCAGCAAATTTGTTATTAATGGGGGGATTTTGGATAAAATCCAAAATAGTTATTATCACTTCCTGCGGAAGTGCTGTAATGATGTATTCGTATTTAGCGTTTTCTTGTGTAAAGTTTTTAGTACTAAATTGTGTTTCGGCATGAATAAACCATGCTTCCGGACAATTAGTCCAAAATTGTGGTAGTTTTACTGAAACTGCCAAAATTTCATTTTGAGTAACATTTGTATATGGATTTGTAATTTGTTGTTGAGAAGTATCATTTGATAAATCTATCAAAGAGGCATTTAAATTATTAGTAAGTGTAAATGTTTGTGTATTATGTTGTGGTGAACGAAACATTTTGAATTAAATAAAAAAAGAGTTCACTAACAAAACAGTAAAATAAACTAGTAATTCTATAAAAAAGGAGTTTACAATAATAATAATAATATTTATATTTTAATATACATACATAAAAAAATATTATTATTCAAATACTTGCGAATATTTATTTATTTATGCAATGGCTTTTGATGATGTCTTCAAATTAATGGCTTTATAAGATTTGCAATGGCTTTGTAAGAGTTTTCGCTCAGTTGTTGCATAATCCACTTTTTAACTGTTGCAGACGTAGAAAGCAAAGTAATTTCGATCACAGTGAACGTGTTCGTATAAGCAAAAAGAAAAAAAAAATTTGCCTTGATATTTGAACGTTGGCCCAATTAGAAATTGGCTAACGTAGCGCTTATTGATTTGAGTTGTCTTGCAATCCTGGGACCAGGAAAAAATATGTTTCAGCAGAATTTTACCAAAGCGAAAAACATGTCTGCAAGATGATTTTTAAGATAATACGTCGATACACAAAAGTTGATTATAGTTATTGCAATCACTGTAACAGGAATCAGTTGATGCAAATCAGCATTATACTTCGGCTAAAATACAATTTTCACACTAATGCTGCATATGTTGTCGATTTATTCACAAATTCTTTTTCCTCATTCATCACTGATGTTTTTGGAACTATGTTTCTTAGGCAATGTTCAAACGTTGTGGGCCACACTGAATCGAAGCAATTATTAATAAATTGCTGATGTGTTGTTGGTAATATTGTCTTGCCGCTTGCGGGCTTTTTGTAACTCATTAACAGTTTTATCAATTCGGTTTATAGATTTAAGGCAGAATCGCCAATTGTAGTTATTGAAACTACGTTTTTATTTTATAGTAAAAATTTAAATTATATTTTTTAAACAGCCTAAAAGTATACGTCAATATTTTTTTTATTTTTCACAACAACGAAAATTTTTGAAAATTGGAAATCAATATTGAAACTTAAAATATTGGTAATACATTTAAAAATTAAAAAGTTCAAAGTAACTAAAATACAAAGTTGAATAAAGATTATAAGAACCCTACAGTGGTTGGTGTCATGTGGGGACACATTGCAAGCGGGGCATACATTTTGTATGTCGGGGTTGATTCTGGATAGGTAAGAGTTTAACCTGTTACAGTATCCAGAACGAAGTTGAGCAAGAGTGACACGCGTTTCCCTGGGGAGTACGCGTTCCTCTTCCGCGAGTTTTGGATAATTTTCTTTAGGTACTGGATTCACCGGGCAATTCCCGGCATAAAGGTCCGACGCCTGTTTATGGAGTTCACCAAGGACCTGCTTGTGTTTTTTCACTTCATACGGCTGGGATCTCAGGTGCCGTATTTCCTCAAAATGCTTACGGAGATGACTCCTTAAGCCCCTAGGCGGTGCTGGTTCATCAATCAGATGTCTGTTGGGATGCCCAGGTTTCTGGGTATTCAACAGAAACTGTTTGGTCAGCATCTCATTTCTCTCCCTGATGGGGAGTATTCTCGCCTCATTATGCAGATGGTGTTCTGGGGACATCAGAAGACAGCCCGTGGCGATTCTGAGAGCAGTATTTTGGAAGGCCTGTAGTTTCTTCCAGTGGGTAATTTTTAGGCTTGGCGACCATATGGGTGACGCGTAGCACGTAATCGGCTGGCTAATTGCTTTGTATGTAGTCATGAGCGTTTCTTTATCTTTTCCCCAGGTACTGCCAGCGAGGGATTTGAGGATTTTTTTACGGCTCTGAATTCTCGGAACAATTACGGCTGCGTGCTCACCAAAATGTAGATCATGATCAAACGTCACACCCAAGATTTTGGGGTGTAGGACAGTCGGTAGCGTAGTGCCATCGACGTGGATGTTCAAAATGGTCGACATTTGGGACGTCCATGTTGTAAATAAGGTCGCGGAAGATTTAGCCAGGTTTCGCGAGGCGAAAAAACTGGAGAGATCAGGGAGGTAGCCGTTTATTTTATTGCATAGCGCATCGATCTTTGGGCCTGGGCCTGTGGCCATTATTGTGCAGTCATCGGCGTAGGAAACGATTGTGACTCCTTCCTGTGGTGAAGGTAGCTTAGATATGTAGAAATTAAACAAGTGGGGATAGGACACCACTCTGTGGCACCCCTAGTTTAATTCTCCTTGGTTTTGATGTTTCGTTTCTAAATTGCACCGATGCCTGCCGACCACCCAGATAATTTGCGGTCCACCTTTTAAGACATGGGGGAAGGGTAGACCCTTCCAGGTCTTGCAGTAACGAGCCATGGTTGACCGTATCAAAAGCTTTTGATAGGTCTAGCGCTACGAGTACTGTTCTATGGTGGGGGTATTGATTTAAACCGCAATTTATCTGGGTGCTAATGGCATTTAGGACGGTGGTAGTGCTATGGAGTTTTCTGAAGCCATGCTGATGAGGGGCTAGCTGCAAGTTTGCTTGGAAATAAGGGAGCAAAATGGCTTCAAGCGTATTTGCCACTGGCGATAGGAGAGATATCGGACGATACGACTCACCTATGTTAACTGGTTTCCCAGGCTTTAGTAGCGGGACCACCATGGCCATTTTCCATTTATCGGGTATGACAAAGGTGGAAAGAGACAGGTTGAAGACATGCGCTCAATATTTGAAACCCTCTTTCCCTAGGCTTTTAGGCATCGGCATGGCTATGCCGTCTGGGCCCACTGCTTTGGATAGTTTAGCACGACCAATGGCGTCCTCAACCTCCTTAGCAGTGATGGTGATTGGTGACGCGCTGAATTTGTGTTTATGTGCGTGTTTATTGGCTCTCCGTCTATCTTTGTCGGCCGTAGGATGCATTATATATTGTCGGCAGAAATCGCTCGCGCATTTTTTCGCATCCGACAGCACTTTGTCGCCAAAGGCGAGGGAAACTTTGTCTTTGTGCTTAGTCGGATTCGATAGGGACTTTACGGTGGACCAAAGTTTACCCACAACGGTAGAGAGGTTACAACCTCTTAAGTGCTCCTCCCATTACGCCCGCTTGTGTTCATCCACAAGCAATCTGATGCGTTGGTTTATACCCCTTATTTGGGGGTCGCCTGGATCAAGCTGTCTTATAAGGCCACGTTCTCTCGCTAAGTTTGCGGCCTCCGCCGGGAAGTGGGCCGGATTTCGGGTATTCTCCCGGCGGGAATGAAACTTGCTGAGGCGGATTCAATGGCCTTACGGAAGGCACGCTCCCTTTGGCGGGCAGCAGTCGGGATAGGAGGGCAGCTAAGCGGTTGTCTGTAAAGGATTCATATTCTTCCCACTTTCCTTTTTTGAAGTTTATGAAAGTGCGTTTTTCAGTGACTATGAAGTCGGCGGTACGCTCGAGCGAAATAAGTATGGGCAGGTGGTCGGATGCCAATGTTACCATCGGCTGCCAGTTGACGCAGTTTACGAGTTCTACGCTCACGATTGAGATATCTGGCGAGCTATGACAGCTTCCTACCATACGTGTGGGGCGTCTCCGTTTATTGTGCAGAGCGTCGTTTCTTCTATTTGATCCGCCAACATCTCACCACTACTGTCCGCCCACAAGTTTGAATGCCATAGATCATGATGGGCATTGAAATCGCCTAAGATAATGCGATTGTTGCCAGTGAGTAAGGCCCTGATTTAGGGTGGTATCCACTGGGGCAACAGGTGGCAGAAGGGATGTAAATGTTGATGATTTTGTCAATCAGTCTCTGCTGTGTACGGACGTGTTTCACTAAGTAGAGCTCTGTGTTTTTCATTTCACGATATTTTTCTATTTGTGTAATACAAATTTATTTTGTGCTTAAACAAATATTAACAAATATAATCAAATATTGTGCTTAAACAAATATTAACAAATATAATCAAAAATAAGATTTAAATCTATTCCGTGCAATTCAATATATATATAAACAATATAAATTATAAAGCAGTGCATGTGTATGTTGATTTGAGCTGTTGACAGTTTGTCTGCTTCGTATATTCTTTGCCTTGTCTACACGTTGTTTTTGTCTTCATAGCTGTTTTACACAAACAATATGCCCTGTTTCTGTGGACACAGAGTTGAACGCGCTCAAAGTAGTGTACAGTGTGAAAAATGTAAAAAAGTTTATCACCTGCAGTGTGTTGCTGGTACCTTAGCTGCCGATTTGGATCACTTTAAAAATTCGGACGAAATGTATATTTGTGGCGATTGTGCTGTTGATGACAATGCTATTGCTGTACAAAAACAACAGCAACAACATGTAAATGATAATTATCTAAATTTTATGTTATCGTTTATTCTTGCCGAAGTGAAAAGTTTGCGAGCACAGCAAGCAAGCGCGGTTGCCGGTATACACTCTCTGCAAGTGGACAAAAACCAGTTATTAGGCGAATTAGAAATTTTACGTTCCGAGCTCAGTAATTTACATAAGCTCTATGATGAAGCGGTGGGTGGTGTACTGCGTGGTAGTGCTGGCAAAAAAAAAGAAACGAAACAAAGACAAAGGCACAATCATGGTTAACAATTCTGCCGACGCTAACATTGAAAAGAGTTCTGGCCCTGTTTCTGCTGCCAATGTCCAAAGCAATTTCAATGATGCTGTTAACTCTGCCGAAGTGCCTTGCGCTACTAACACTGCTAATGCTGGCGCTAACATTTCTATGAACACTGCCTTTTCTCATGCTGTTAATAACCAAAATATTGTAAATGATTGCAACACTGCGCGTAATTTAAATGGTAATGACGCTATATCGAATAACGATAACATTGTTGATGTTGCTGGAAATTTGGGTGATACTAATTTAGATCCGGCTGGTCCTAGGTTGGTTACTGTCGTGCCGCCCCGAAGGGCTATTTTCGTATCAAGATTGCATCCATCTCTGACGGAGTCTGATGTTGTTAATTATATCTTAGCTAAGATTAATAGTACAGGTTCTATTAACATTAGTGCACATAAATTTGTTTTTAAGTATGTGAGGGATTTTTCTTCATTTAAAATATCAGTTCCAGATGTATATTTTGATATGGTTCTTGACAAATCTGTTTGGCCTATACATTCGGTGGTACATTTGTACACCACAAATTCGAAGGTTGAGCCTCGCGCATGTATAGTTTCAAAAAACTTGATTACCAGCCCTGCCAATACGATTCAAAAGTAACTATTCACTATCAGAATGTTCGTGGTTTACGTTCTAAATTAAATGCGTTTTACCTTAACAATTTTACTTTTACAGCGGAAGTGATTGCTTTCACAGAGACTTGGCTAAAACCTGATAATTTAAATTCAGAGTTATTTTCAAATGACTACGTTGTTTTTCGGTGTGATCGTCAGTCGAGAGCAGGCGGTGTCCTGATAGCTGTATTGTCCAGTATTTCTACTGAATTGTTGAGCTTTGAGGACGTGCTTGACATAGAATTCATAGCTGTAAAGCTCTTGTTCCCGAATTTCTTCTTATGTATTTCTTGTTCCTACATACCGCCTCGGTCAGATATGTACGTTTATGATTGCCATAAAGCAGTTATCCACAGCCTACATTCTCGTTTGCGTGATAACGATCGCCTAGCGGTTCTTGGGGACTTTAATTTACCATACGTTAGTTGGATTGGCAACGATGATTCAAACTTTTTGACTCCTGTTACTCAGCATGATTTTATTGGTTCGCTTATGGAATTGCCGCTAGTTCAGATTAATAATGTAGTGAATTCTAAAAATAAGTTGTTTAATTTAGTTTTTGGTGATAGTTCAATAGGTACTGGTCTCAGTCGAATCCCTGCCTTATCCGTGCCTGAAGATCCTTTGCACCCCACACTTGAGGTTACACTGGACAATTTACTGCCTACGATTAATTTCATGGAAGTTTCATGTCGTTCTCGTTCGAGATGTTTTAAAAAGGCTAACTTTGATTTGCTTAATCAACTGTTAGCTTTCCACGATTGGTCTGACCTTTGTGCTTGTACTGATGTTGAGGTTGCCATGTCTATTTTTTATAGTTACCTAAGTGACTTTATTAATCGTTGCGTTCCGGTTCATTTTGTTAAGGCTAAAAGTAGTAAACCACCTTGGTTCTCGAGGCAACTTGCTAACCTGAATAATATTAAATCGAGGCTATATAAGCGTTTTAAAAGATCTGGTTCTTCTGAAGATTTTTCTAAATATTTAGTTGTGCGTTCTAATTTCCAACGCCTGAATCACAACTGCTACAAGTCGTATTTAACAAGACGCAAAATTGAGTTTTTTAACAATCCTAAAAAATTTTACGGGGTTGTTAATTCAAAGCGCAAATCTTCGGGATTTCCATCATCTTTGTCTTTGGGTGGCAAGAATGCTAGCCTTGACCGGTAGTTATCCGTTCGAAATAGTTAGTTCTAACTGTATTCTCAATCCAGTCAGTGATAGTGCCACTGTACTTCAGAGTTTTTTAGCTCTGAAACCGATTTTTTCTCCAGGGCCCGATGGTATTCCTGGCTGTGTGCTTAAGTTCTGTGCTGTGAACTTAACAGAACCGATCGTAAAATTGTTCAATTTATCTTTGCAATCGGCGTCATTTCCATCAGTTTGGAAACAGTCATTTATCATATCTCTGCACAAGAAAGGTAGTAGATCTAATATTGAGAATTATAGGGGAATTGCTAAGCTTTCAGCTATTCCTAAAACCTTTGAAGAAATAATTACCTGTCAGCTTCAACATTCGTGTACTTCCATATTATCACCCTTTCATCCTGGGTTTGTGAGTTGTAGATCAACCACCACAAACCTACTTGAGTTTACCTCTTTAGTTCGGAATGGTTTTTTGGCTAGCAAGCAAACAGATGTGATTTATACGGATTTTAGTAAAGCCTTTGATTCAGTGAATCACGAACTTCTGATTCTGAAGCTTGATTTACTGGGTTTTCCGAAGAATCTGACTTCATGGCTCTCAAGCTATCTTTCTAATAGAACCCAAAAGGTGCTTTATAAAAATATTATTTCAAAATCAATTAATGTTACCTCTGGTGTACCTCAGGGCAGTCATTTAGGCCCATTGCTTTTTACTATTTTTATTAATGATCTGCCACAGATTTTGAATCATTCACGAGCTCTAATGTATTCCGATGATGTAAAAATATGCTATACATGCTTGCTTTCGGATTTAACTCGCTCAAATCTACTTCAGGTTGATTTGGACTCATTTCAACGTTGGTGTACAATAAATTCATTAGTTCTAAACTGTTCCAAATGTAAGTTCATGACATTTCATCGCGTGAAGCCTGTCCTGTCATCTTATGCACTTTATGGCACTCTTATGGAGCGTATATCTTCGATTAACGATTTAGGGTTTATGTTTGACTCGAAACTGTGCTTCAATTCACATATTTAAGCTATTACTAATAAAGCAATGGGTACCCTAGGTTTCGTTAAACGCTGGGCTAAGGAGTTCAAAGATCCGTATATGACCAAAGTCCTCTACACTTCGCTGGTCCGCCCAATACTTGAGCATTGCTCGTGTGTTTGGTGTCCATTATATATTACTCATATAAAGCGTATTGAGTCCGTGCAGAAACAATTTAAAATTTTTACTCACGGGCCTTTAACTGGGACTCAAATCTTCATCTTCCGTCTTATAGAAGTCGACTTCTTCTCATTAATTTGCCAACTCTGGAAAATCGTAGAATATTACTCGGGGTAATGTTCCTGCATAAGCTAATTCTAGGTGAGGTTGACTCCTCTGAGCTGCTAAGCCGATTGAACTTTGCAGTTCCTGCTAGGGTGTCCAGACACTACGTGCCCTTCCATTTACCCCTGTGTCGTATAAATTTTGGCAAAAATGATCCTATACGTGTTTGGTGCTCGTACTATAACGACTTGTATAATTGCATTAGTATCGAATGTTCGTTTGTTGCCTTACGCAATGCTATACTTGTCAGTCTCAACTGATATCTTAAAGTTTACTTGTTTAATTTGTAATTATAGTTTAATTTTATTTCTTGTTCAATGTAAAACAAAATTGTAAATTTTTAATTAATTCCATTTTTAATTCTATACTTGTATTTTTACGCTATGTTTTTTTATGTTACTTTCCTTTGTATTTTGTTAGTCGACCACTCTTGTTAGTTGCCTTTAAATAATTAAATAAATAAATAAAAAAAAATAAAATTTTCTAGGTTTTCATCGCCTGACCGGACAGATAGGCCTTGACGTGCTAAGACATTGTCCCTGCGGTCGATGCCAGGATCAAAAATATAATATTGCACAGAGTGGTGTATGATAAACGCGAGGCCGCCTCCATTTCCGCTCTCGCGGTCTTTCCTGTGGACATTATACCCAGAGCAGGTCTGCAATGCAGATCTTGCTGTGAGTTTAGTCTCTTGATTCACAGCAATGCGGATGTTGTGCCGCTTCATGAAATCGACTATCTCCGTAATCTTCCCAGTTAGTCCATTACAGTTTAACTGCAGAATTCTGAAGTGCATAAGGGGAGACGCCGCCACTCTGGGGGTAAGTGACGGGTGACTACGCCTGGGTTGTGGAAGGCCAGGACGCAATTGCTGTTGTGGCCCTGGGCAAGCATTGGGGTACCCGGATGATTTGGGTTTGCGACCTGGCAACATGCCGCGATGAAACCCGTCAGGGGATTGCCGTCGCGGAGACCAGAACAACTAGGAAAGTGGCAACACCCAAGGCAGGAGCTGCATTGGGCGGATGTCGCAAACCTATATATTCTGTGCTGGCAGGCGGTGCAAACGGAGGTAGGGACTAAGAGTCTGTTTCCCTGACCTGCACGATTGCTGCCGGAAAAGAGGGGGGAGAAGACGGGGGCAAGGGCTGATGCTCAGCATTGCTACCAACTCTACTACGAAGGTAGTAGTTATGAGTGGTATCAGCTGTTTGAGTTGTTGGCGCCGTGGGGCGCGAGCAGCAGCGGGTACTTGTTGTGGCTTGCTGAGCAGCGGGGCTGCTGGAAGGTAGTGGGGGGGGGGGGGGGGGGGCGCTTAGGCGTAGACTACGGGACGCCCTTGGGCGTGAATAGCAAGGAGCCACAAAAGATTTATAAAAGTTACGTGGACGTCGGGTTTTGGGATCAAGCCCAGAACAACCTGTCCGATGCAACCATCCCTTGCACGAGACACACTGAACAGAGTATGACCGTCCTAAAAAGATTCTTCTCCTGCAGATGCAGCAAAACTATTTCTCAGGACCGGGGTCAGGAGACGGACCCGGATTGGATTCGATGCCTTCCTGGAGTAAGAGAGTATGGAGCAGTCCTGCTGCAAGGAGCTGCTGGGAGGATGACAATTTGTAGGAGGGACGAAACAAATTAAATGGGGTCACACTGAAATGACAGTCCTTGGTCGGGAAAAATCTCGAGTCGCTCCGGTACATAGAACCGACTGCCTGGGGAAGCGTAGAGTCACCCTGGTCCACCTTTATGGCGATATCTCGAAAAGGCGACCAGCTATAGAACGAAGGCCCACTCCCTTTAAAAAGAGTCATTAACACCTTTCATTTGATACCCATATCGTACAAACAAATTCTAGAGTCACCCCTGGTCCACCTTTATTTCGATATCGCGAAAAGGCGACCACCTATAGAACGAAGGTCCACTCATATTCTAGGGTCACCCCTGGTCCACCTTTATGGCGATATCTCGAAAAGGCGTTCACCTATAGAACTAAGGCTCACTCCCTTTTAAAATACTCATTAACACCTTTCATTTGATACCCATATCGTACAAACAAATTCTAGAGTCAACCCTGATCCACCTTTATGGCGATATCCCTAAATGGCGTCCACCTATAGAACTTATGGCCCTCATAAAATACCCCTTAATGCCTTTCATTTGATACACATGTCATACAAACACATTCCAGGGTTACCCTCGGTTCATTCTCCTACATGGTTATTTTCCCTTATGTTGTCACCATAGCTCTCAACTGAGTATGTAATATTCGGTTACACCCGAACTTAACCTTCCTTACTTGTTTTTTCTTAATGTTTTCAATAAAACCGTATGACTAAAAAATGTTTTTAAAATTATTTTATTTATTAATATTAATAGTTTCGCTGAAGTTTCACCTGACTGACTGGTGTCCCGTACAAACGGATGCTTTTTTGCGATTTTTCACGCACATATATAAATATTTCAAGAGCAGCTTTATATTTTTATTTGCACATATACCATACAATCCTAATACACTAAAAACTTTGTCTGAAAAAGTAATTGTTTTTCTTTAGTTAAGACCTAAAAATGAAAAAAAATGTGTACGATTTGTCCCATACCAATCGTGGGATGCTCCAGTTGCAATTATTGTGAAGAGCTGGTTCAATATTATCAACATCGCTAGTTGCTACATCGCTGCCTCTATTTAAGAAGACGTAGACGACTTCCCTATAGAATCTGAGCAGTCCCTGAACATTAGTTACCAGATCGCCCTTTTCGTTCGTTTTCGGTAATATTTTAAGTTTTAAGCTATTGCATAGATTTTATCTCGGGCTTGGCGACTAAATCAAAAAAAAACCGTAACGGATATTTGTCAAAAAAGGTTCGAAAAAGCTCGAAAAGGTTCGAAAAGGTTCGTAAAGGTTCGGTGTTAGCAACAGGCCAAATACATAAAATTGGATCTCTATCATTAACAGCGGTGAGCACCACTACATTTACACGGTTGCCAAATTGAGAATGTGTTAGTAAACACGAACGCGTAGCGAGCACGAAAGCAAAATCAATTATTTATTTAGTTTGATTTCAATGCTTGAACGGTAAATACGTGTCACACGTACTCTTTGGTACTCTGTTTTAAGCGCGCGTGCGACAATTCCTCACCGTACGACCATCAAAATCAAACTAAAAGAGCTGTCGTTGATTTTCACGAAGTAGCAATTGTGCTATCGCTTATCGTATACATATATGGTCGCTTACAAGCCAACCTAATAAAACCGCACTGCGTTTTTTTAGCGCACGCAAACAACCGGCGTTTTTTGCCCTAACCCAAATAAGCATACGTTGCGACAATGTAAAGCATGTGTGCAAACGTCAAATCTAAATGTCACGCAGAACAAAAATTGGAAATCGAGTTAGGTTTTCACGCAGCAAATTCAATTTGAGTTGCTCTCATACAAGTTGTATGTGCATGAGACATTTTTGACAGAAATGACTTGCGTGCGTTTATATTAGGTTGGCTTGTTAGCAATTAAAAATAAAGTTAAAGTTAAAGTTAAAGTTAAAGTGAAAGTTAAAGTTAAAGTTAAAGTTGAAGTTAAAGTTAAAGTTAAAGTTAAATTTAAAGTTAAAGTTAAAGTTAAAGTGAATGTTGAAGTTAAAGGGAAAGTTAAAGTTAAAGTTAAAAATAAAGTTAAAGTTAAAATGAAAGTTAAAGTTAAAGTGAAAGTCAAAGTTAAAGTTAAAGTTAAAGTTAAGGTTAAAGTTAAAGTTAAAGTCAAAGTTAAAGTTAAAGTTAAGGTTAAAGTTAAAGTTAAATTTAAAGTTAAAGTTACAGTTAAAGTTAAAGTTAAAGTTAAAGTGAATGTTAGAGTTAAAGTTAAAGTTAAAAATAAAGTTAAAGTGAATGTTAAAGTTAAAGTTAAAAATAAAGTTAAAGTTAAAGTGAAAGTTAAATATTAATTTCTCATTTATTCAATAAAAGTAAAAAATTTGTTTTCTTATCGGTCACCACGCTTAAAAAGGTTAACTTGAATTAATATCAAAGACAAAACTTGAATTAATATCAAAGAAAACAAAATGTTGCATAAATATTATAATTGCATAAGTTGATAATATGCAATAGCTTTACCGCGGCAGTCCCCGAGTGCCACACGTCCTCTTTTTCCTATACTCTGTGCTATTTTTCGATCGGTTGACAGCCATGAAGCTTTATGGATTTTTAAATGTTTAAACCTTGAGCTGGATATGAAAATATTTCGGGAAATAGCGACGTCGATTATCCTCACTCCATTTGTTATTACCTGAAATTGCTGTGTAAATGTACATATTTGTATTTATTTATTTAAAGTCGACCACAAACGTAAAATGGTCGACTACATGATAAAACAAATAAGGAAGGCTAAGTTCGGGTGTAACCGAACATTACATACTCAGTTGAGAGCTATGGAGACATAATAAGGGAAAATCACCATGTAGGAAAATGAACCGAGGGTAACCCTGGAATGTGTTTGTATGACATGTGTATCAAATAAAAGGCATTAAAGATTTTTTTAAGAGGGAGTGGGCCATAGTTCTATAGGTGGACGCCATTTAGGGATATTGCCATAAAGGTGGATCAGGGTTGACTCTAGAATTTGTTTGTATGATATGGGTATCAAATGAAAGGTGTTAATGAGTATTTTAAAAGGGAGTGATCCTTATTTCCATAGGTGGACGCCGTTTCGAGATATCGCCATAAAGGTGAACCAGGGGTGACCCTAGAATTTGTTTGTACGATATGGGTATCAAATGAAAGGGGTTAATGAACATTTTAAAAGGGAGTGGGCCTTAGTTCTATAGGTGGACGCCTTTTCGAGATATAGCCATAAAGGTGGACCAGGGGTGACTCTAGAATGCGTTTGTACAATATGGATATCAAACGAAAGGTGTTAATGAGTATTTCAAAAGGGCGTGGGGTTTAGTTCTACAGGTGGACGCCTTTTCGAGATAGCGCCATAAAGGTGGACCAGGGGTGACTCTAGAATGTGTTTGTACGATATAGGTATCAAATTAAAGGTATTAATGAAGGTTTTAAAAGGGAGTGGTGGTAGTTGTATAGGTGGTCGCCTTTTCGAGATATCGCCATAAAGGTGGACCAGGGGTGACTCTAGAATGCGTTTGTATAATATGGGTATCAAAGGAAAGGTGTTAATGAGTATTTTAAAAGGGCGTGGGGCTTAGTTCTATAGGTGGACGCGTTTTCGAGATATCGCTATAAAGGTGGACCAGGGGTGACTCTAGAATGTGTTTGTACGATATGGGTATCAAATTAAAGGTATTGATGAGGGTTTTAAAAGGGAGTGGTGGTAGTTGTATAGGTGGTCGCCTTTTCGAGATATCGGCATAAAGGTGGACCAGGGGTGACTCTAGAATGCGATTTTACAATATGGGTATCAAACGAAAGGTATTAATGAGTATTTTAAAAGGGAGTGGACCTTAGTTCTATAGGTGGTCGCCTTTTCGAAATATCGCCATAAAGGTGGGCCAGGGGTGACTCTAGAATATGTTTGTACGATATGGATATCAAATGAAAGGTGTTAATGATTATTTTGAAAGCGCGTGGATCTTAGTTCTATAGGTGGACGCCTTTTCGAGATATCGCCATAAAGGTGGACCAGGGGTGACTCTAGAATGTGTTTGTACGATATGGGTATGAAATTAAAGGTATTAATGAGGCTTTTAAAAGGGAATGGTGATAGTTGTATATGTGAAGGCGTTTTCCAGATATCGACCAAAATGTGGACCAGGGTGACCCAGAACATCATCTGTTGGATACCGCTAATTTATTTATATATATAATACCACGAACAGTATTCCTGCCAAAATTTCAAGGGTTTTTTATTTCGCGCTGCAGAACTTTTTCATTTCATTCTACTTAATATGGTAGGTGTCACACCCATTTTACAAAGTTTTCTTCTAAAGTTATATTTTGCGTCAATAAACTAATCCAAATACCATGTTTCATCTCTTTTGTCGTATTTGGTATAGAATTATGGCATTTTTTCGTTTTTTCGTAATTTTCGATATCGAAAAAGTGGGCGTGGTCATAGTCCGATTTCGGCCATTTTTTATACCAATACAAAGTGAGTTCAGATAAGTACGTGAACTGAGTTTAGTAAAGATATATCGATTTTTGCTCAAGTTATCGTGTTAACGGCCGAGCGGAAGGACAGACGGTCGACTGTGTATAAAAACTGGGTGTGGCTTCAACCGATTTCGCCCTTTTTCACAGAAATAAGTTATCGTCCCAGAATCTAAGCCCCTATTAAATTTCACAAGGATTGGTAAATTTTTGTTCGACTTATGGCAATTAAAGTATCCTAGACAAATTAAATGAAAAAGGGCGGAGCCACGCCCGTTTTGAAATTGTCTTTTATGTTTGCATTTTGTTTCACCATATCATTACTGGAGTTGAATGTTGACATAATTTACTTATATACAGTAAAGATATTAAATTTTTTGTTAAAATTTTACTTAAAAAATTTTTATTAAGCATTCATATAGTAATAGGAGTAATGTTCCTGCCAAATTTCATCATGATATCTGCAACCACTGCCAAATTACAGCTTGTAAAACTTTCAAATTGCCTTCTTTTAAAAGTGGGCGGTGCCACGCCCATTGTCGAAAATTTTACCAATTTTCTATTCTGCGTCATAAGTTCAACTCACCTACCAAGTCTCATCGCTTTTTTCGTCTTTGGTAATGAATTATCGCAATTTTTCGGTTTTTGGAAATTTTCGATATCGAAAAAGTGGGCGTGGTTATAGTCCGATATTGCGATCTGAGATGAGTGCTTAGGAACCTACATACCAAATTTCATCAAGATTCCACAAAATTTACTCAAGTTATCGTGTTAACGGACAGACGGACGGACGGACGGACGGACATGGCTCAATCAAATTTTGTTTCGATCCTGATGATTTTGATATATGGAAGTCTATATCTATCTCGATTCCTTTATACCTGTACAACCAACCGTTATCCAATCAAATTTAATATACTCTGTGAGCTCTGCTCAACTGAGTATAAAAATAGACATATGTATGTATACTTCAAAAGCTAAAATTTAAATATATCGAAATTTCAACAATGTTGTAGTAGAAAGAATAATATATATAACAATACAATTAAATTACTGAATATAGAATATAAAAATAAAAGAAAACAAAATAAAATCGTATGCTGGCGGAATGCATCAGATTCCGCTCAGCAAACGTTCTTAATGCGCATGGTTCCGATCGGTTTCCTGTGGGAATGCAAACAATTTTCCAATCAGTATGTCGTCGGAATGCGGCAGAACTCTGGTAGTATAGTGCTGTATGCCATCACAATGCATAAAAAGTATCATGACTTGCGTTGTTGGAATGCACCGGATTCCAATCAACTCGATACCTGTCCCATAAAATTATACTGCCGGAATGCATGCGATTCCGGTCAGTATCTCGTGATAAAGCATGTTTTCAACGTTGCTGGAATGCACCAGATTCCAATCAACACAGTTCTGTCTTGTTTCTTTTTAATGTTCCAAGTTGAAGAGTCAATTATCAGCCCGTTCTTATACAATATCGTGTCTGATAAAGCATGATTTCAACGTTGCTGGAATGCACCAGATTCCAATCAACACAGTTCTGTCTTGTTTCTTTTTAATGTTCCTGGTTGAAGAGTCAATTATCCAACCCGTCCTTATACAATATCGTGTCTGAGTTTTTTACGGGACAAATAATGTAAAAAGAAAAAATTAATTAGATGCTACCTCTCAGGTTAGATAGGCGAGTATTGCATTAAGTAAAGTGGCAAAAGTACAGGCAAGACTAATACTAATGTACAAGTCATTGTAGTGCGAGCACCAGATAAGCAGTGTATTATTTTTAGCAAAGCTTCGACGATCAAAGGAGGGAGGTTAAATGAAAAGGTACATAGTGTCTGGATACTCTAGGAGGTACAGCAAAATTCAATCGGCTTAGAAGGTCTCCAATAATGAGCTTATGGATAAACAATACCCCAATTAATATTCTGTAATTTGCTAGAGTGGGTTAGTTAATAAGAAGAAGCCTACTTCTGTATGGTGGTAGGTGAAGATTTGAGTCCCAATTAAGACCACGTAATGCAAACATCAGAAATTGTTTTTGTACAGATTCAATACGCTTTATATGATATTGAGAGACAGGACACCAAACATATGAGGAATACTCAAGTATTGGACGGACCAGCGATGTGTAGAGAGTCTTAGTGAGGTCATCAAACTCTTTAGCCCATCTTTTAACGAATCCAAGTAAACCCAACACCTTGTTGGCAATAGATGAAACATGCATGTTAAAACACAGTTTCGGATCAAAAAGGAGTTTAAATTGGCCTGAAGAAGGTTTATCGGCAGGACAATAAGTGTAGCAAAGTTCTACAGCATCCGCATACATTATAGTATGGGAATGCAACATAATATGGGGTAAGTCGTTTATGAACAGGGTAAATAGCAAAGGGCCTAGGTGACTTCCTTGAGGTACAACGGAGAAAACTACGAACGATTCTGAGAGATTACATTTGAACAGGACTTTTTGGGACCTGTTAGAAAGATAGCTAGTCAGACAAAATAAAAGGCGAAACGGAAAGCCCAAAAATGCAGCTTATGAATTAATAGCTCATGGTTGACGATATCGAATGCTTTACTGAATTGGCTCATATATATTTGCAGCGCAGTACTTAAGCACGCAAGTGGGAACACCATCTGGTCCCGGAGAAAACGTGGGTGTCAAGGATTGAAGACTCTGAAGAACAATATTACTATTAATATTAGGATTCAGAATTTAATTCGACCTGTATAAGCGAAACGGGTAATGACCGGAATGAAAACTGCTGGAGGAATAAGTTGACTTAAAGAATTCTGAAAATAGTTCTGCAATGCTTTTTTATGTCCAAAAATAAATGAGGAAGGATACCCAGAATGTTTCTGTTTGGAATTTACAAAACTGTAAAACTTTTTTGGATTTTTAAGCTATTGCATAGATTTTATCGCGGGCTTGGCGACTAAATCAAAAAAAAACAAACTGTAACGAATATTTGTCAAAAAAGGTTCGAAGGGGCTCGAAAAGGTTCGGTGTTAGCAACAGGCCAAATACATAAAATTGGATCTCTATCATAAACAGCGGTGGGCACCACATTTACACGGTTACCAAATTGAGAATGTGTTAGTAAAAAATTATTTATTTAGTTTGATTTCAATGCTTGAACGGTGAACACGTGTCACACGCACTCTTTGGTACTCTGTTTTAAGCGCGAGTGCAACACTTCCTTAACGTACGACTATCGAAATCAAACTAAAAGAGCTGTCGTTGATTTTCACGAAGTAGCCATTGTGCTATCGCTTATCATATACACATATGGTCGCTTACAAGCCAACCTAATAAAACCGCACTGCGTTTTTTTAGCGCACGCAAACAACCGGCGTTTTTTGCCCTAACCCAAATAAGCATGCGTTGCGACAATGTAAAGCATGTGTGCAAACGTCAAATCTAAATGTCACGCAGAACAAAAATTGGAAATCGAGTTAGGTTTTCACGCAGCAAATTCAATTTGAGTTGCTCTCATACAAGTTGTATGTGCATGAGACATTTTTGACAGAAATGACTTGCGTGCGTTTATATTAGGTTGGCTTGTTAGCAATTAAAAATAAAGTAAAAATTAAAGTGAAAGTTAAAGTTAAAGTTAAGGTTAAAGTTAAAGTCAAAGTTAAAGTTAAAGTTAAAGTTAAAGTTCAAGTTAAAGTTAAAGTTAAAGTGAATGTTAAAGTTAAAGCGTAAGTTAAAGTTAAAGTTAAAAATAAAGTTAAAGTTGAAGTTAAAGTTAAAGTTAAAGTTAAAGTTAAAGTTAAAGTTAAAGTTAAAGTTAAAGTTAAAGTTAAAGTTAAAGTTAAGGTTAAAGTTAAAGTTAAGTTGAAGTTAAAGTTAAATTTAAAGTTAAAGTTAAAGTTAAAGTTAAGGTTAAAGTTAAAGTTAAAGTTAATATTAAAGTTACAGTTAAAGTCAAAGTCAAAGTTAAAGTTAAAGTTAAGGTTAAAGTTAAAGTTAAAGTTGAAGTTACAGTTAAAGTTAAAGTTAAAGTGAATGTTAAAGTTAAAGCGTAAGTTAAAGTTAAAAATAAAGTTAAAGTTAAACTTAAAGTGAATGTTAAAGTTAAAGCGAAAGTTAAAGTTAAAAATAAAGTTAAAGTTAAAGTGAAAGTGAAAGTTAAAGTTAAAGTTAAAATTAAAGTTAAAGTTAACGTTAAAGTTAAAGTTAAAGTTAAAGTGAATGTTAAAGTTTAAGAGAAAGTTAAAGTTAAAATTAAAAATAAAGTTAAAGTTAAAGTGAAAGTTAAAGTTAAAGTTAAGGTTAAAGTTAAGGTTAAGGTTAAAGTTAAAGTTAAAGTTAAGGTTAAAGTTAAAGTTAAAGTCAAAGTTAAAGTTAAAGTGAATGTTAAAGTTAAAGCGAAAGTTAAAGTTAAAGTTAAAGTTGAAGTTAAAGTTAAAGTTAAAGTTAAAGTTAAAGTTAAAGTTAAAGTTAAAGTTAAAGTTAAAGTTAAAGTTAAAGTTAAAGTTAAAGTTAAACTTAAGGTTAAAGTTAAAGTTAAAGCCAAAGTTAAAGTTAAAGTTAAAGTTAAGGTTAAAGTTAAAGTTAAAGTCAAAGTTAAAGTTAAAGTGAATGTTAAAGTTAAAGCGAAAGTTAAAGTTAAAGTTAAAGTTGAAGTTAAAGTTAAAGTTAAAGTTAAAGTTAAAGTTAAAGTTTAAGTTAAAGTTAAAGTTAAAGTTAAAGTTAAAGTTAAAGTTAAAGTTAAAGTTAAAGTTAAAGTTGAGGTTAAAGTTAAAGTTAAAGTTAAAGTTAAAATGAATGTTAAAGTTAAAGCGAAAGTTAAAGTTTAAGTTTAAGTTAAAGTTAAAGTTAAAGTTAAAGTTAAAGTTAAAGTTAAAGTTAAATTTAAAGTTAAAGAGTTAAAGTGAATGTTAAAGTTAAAGCGAAAGTTAAATTGAATGTTGAAGGTAAAGCGAAAGTTAAAGTTAAAGTTAAAGTTTTTTTTTTTTTTTTTTTGTGTTTCGTGGAAGGAGGAAATGCTTTATGCACTGACCGGGATATTTCTTCCATGAAGGCCTACCCACTAAAACCTAACCTCCCACGGCCCGCGCAAATCCCCGTACCTGGGACCGCGTTTAGCAATACTTCGGGTACGGGTGCGCGCTACGTGAGCTCTATGGCTACTCTCACACTAATGGGCTAGGCATCCGTCTTCTCGTTTACTGGTAAGTATATGCCTCACATATGTGCTGACCGTATCCCATCTGTCTCTTCGACAGGTCATGTTATTAATGACACTGCCCGGGGATAGGTCGCCAAGTACCTCTTCTACCCTCCTTCGCTGATGGGAGAAGTCCCTGCATTCGAAGAAGGTGTGGCGTACATCGTCTATTTTCCCACAGTACAGGCAGCTCGGGCTATCAACCTTACTCACTCTGTGTAGGTATTTGCGGAAGTAACCGTGTCCCGTTAGAAACTGGGTCAGGTAAAAGTCTACCTCTCCGTGCGGTCGTTTCAACCATGGATTCAGTTCAGGGTTTAGTTCCCTAGTCCACTTTCCTACGATGCTGTTGCTCCACTGATCTTGCCAGCGTCGGATCGATTCTTCTCGCGCCTGCATGGCAACAGCAGCTCTACTTGCTTGCGATCCGTTGTCATATATTGTTTTTCTTTCCTCAACGAGAAGATATATCGGTATGGTTCCCGCAACGACCAGGACAGCTTCTGCTGATACCGTGCGGTAAGCCGTAGATATTCGCAGCGCCCCTCTGTGTTGGACCGAGGTGAGGGCGACTCGGTTCTTCCGGTATTTCATTGCGTTCGCCCAGATTTCTGCACCATATAAGAGTATACTATCCGAGGCTGATGCAAGCAACTTCCTTGTGTATGGCTTTGGGCCACCTGTGTTTGCCATTAATCTACTCAACTGCGCTATTATGCGCGCAGCTCTTTCGCAGGCCCCTCGTATGTGATCCGAGAAGTTGAGTTTGCTGTCTAACCTCACTCCCAGATATTTCGTTGAAGCGAGTGTTTCTATTGGCTGGTCCCCAACCATCATGTTCCTGGTAGTGGGAATACGTCTCTTTGTGAGGATGACGATCTCCGTTTTGGCTGTTGCTAACTGGAGACCGTGCTCAGCCATCCACCTATTTACATTACGCATGACCTGGTTTAATTTTAGCTGTGCCAGCTCGCAGCTTGGTGCTGTTATCACAGCTGCCACGTCGTCTGCAAAGGCAACGAGGGAGGTGCTTTCTGGCATGTCTAATCGAAGAAGACTGTCGTAAGTTATATTCCGAACCCTGGGCTGCTCCACTTGTTATTTTTACCTTTTTTGACCGTGAGTACTTTCATATATTAGATACCTCTCTCTTAGGTAGTCCCTTAAAATTTCTAACAAATATTGCGGTACTTTGAAAGTGCTTTCTAGTGCCTCAAGCATGTCCTCCCACCTAGCTGAGTTAAAAGCGTTTTTGACGTCCAGCGTGACCAGCAACACTATAGGTCTTGCTCTGTGGCACGCTGTCTCGGCTTTCTTGACTGCGTCTATAACTGCTGCTATGTAATCGATTGTGGAGTGCACCCTCCGAAACCCATGCTGTTTGGGCGACAGTCCTCCGGCGTCCTGTAACGCTCTGGTGAGGCGTTGCTTCAGGAGACTCTCCATCAATTTCCCTGCTGTGTCCAACATACATAAGGGACGGTAGGATGATGGAGAGTTGGGATCTCCTTTCCCTTTTGGAATGGGAACCAGTCGTGCTGTCTTCCATATGGTGGGGAAAGTTCTTTCTTCGAGACATTTGTTGTACATGTGCAACATAAGTTCTGGGCAGTTATTTGCAGCTAGTCTAATTGTCTCCGCGGATATTCCGTCGGGCCCAGATGCTTTCCTAGGTTTCATAGTTCGCACGGAAGTTTTAAGATCTTCTTCTTGGAATGGTTCCACGTTGCGATCTTCATGGGTAATGTACCCGCCCTCCCTATGCAGTTGGGTGGGAAACAGGCCATCCACAATGTTCCTTATTTGGTTCTCGTCCATCAGCTAGTTTGGCGGACGGAACTTCTTCATTACTATCTTATATCCCTGCCCCCAGGGGTCTCGATCCACTTCCACGCAAAGCGCTTTCCAGCACTTAAGCTTGCTTTGCTTAATGGCAGCACTAAGAGCTTTCTTCGCTCCTTTGTACGCTTCCGACTTTTCTAGAGCCTCAGGCCTGCCGCGCGCGCGAGTTGCTAGCCTTCGCATCCTTTGGCATATTTTCCGCAGCTCCGCGATTTCGCTATTCCACCAGTATACCTGCTTTTTACCCCTCCACACTCCCCTCCGTGGCATAGAGAGGTTGCAAGCGTGGCGAAGACAGCTCATTTTCTTTTCAACCGTCTCTTCCGTCGGACTGAAGTTGTTGATTATCCGTCGGGCATCCCCCAGTACTGATGCGGAGAACGTGGCAAAGTCGACCTTGGATGCGTCCCATGCTTTTGTTCTACGTGGCCCGTTCGGAATCTGCCTCTGACCGGGATCGTTTAGGTGGAAAGTGATGTAGTTGTGATCGCTGCCAGTCAGATCCTCTATGACTCTCCATCCAGCAGCGGTCAGCAGCAGGCTTTCTGACACTAGTGTTACATCGAGGATCGAGTATCCAAAGCCTGGCCGTCGGTATGTAGGGGTCGTACCAGTGTTAAGCACGTTCAAACCGAGCCTGGCTGCCATCTCAAGGACTAACCTTCCACGGGTGTTAGTCTGCGGCATTCCCCATTCGACGGCTCTTGCGTTAAAGTCTCCCGCCACAACCAGGCTACTAGTTAAGTCCCTCAGGTCGTCTTCAATAAGTTCAAGCTTCTCCCTGAACGTTTGAATGGGATCATTCGGGGACAAGTAGCAGCTTACTATTGTGGTATTATTCGTAGTTAGGCGGACGTAGCCTTGTCCGGCAACACGGTTCACAATATTGGCGTTTGCATCTGTCATCCAGATTGCGGCGGTGCCGGTGTTGTCTATATGCCAATCATTTCGGGCTCTATAGGGTTCGCTGATGATAACGCTGTTAGCTTTATGGTCTAAGACCAACTGTTGTAGTAGCTCATCAGCAAGTCTGCTCCGGTTTAGGTTGCCTTGGATAAAACTAATCACTATTGAATTGAGACTTTGGCCTTTGCAACAGCGAGTGCCGCTCTGAAAATGCTGCATGCTCCAGATCCAGGGACATGATCGAGCTTCTGTGTATTACACAGGTAACATTTTGGAGCTGCGGTACAGGCCGAAGCTTTGTGGCCGCTTTGCCCACACTTCCAGCAGGCGTTACTCCTGTCTGGACCCTTGCATTCTGCCTTCCGGTGTCCGTAGCCGAGACACCTAAAGCAGCGTTGTACTTCTGCTCGCTGTCTGATTCGGCACTGTATCCATCCGATCGGAATTTTACCTTTTTTGAGTAGGGCGTTGCCAATATTCTCGTCCACTTCGACGACCGCCATTTTCTGTTCTCTTTGGTTTGCTGCGAACACAGAGACACGGAGAGGTCTAGTGATTTCTTCTTTTCCGACCTCCCTCCTTAAAGTGAATATTAAAGTTAAAGTTAAAGTTGAAGTTAAAGGTAAAGTTAAAGTTAAAGTTGAAGATAAAGTTAAAGTTAAAGTTAAATTTAAAGTTAAAGTTAAAGTTGAAGTTAAAGTTAAATTTAAAGTTAAAGTTAAAGTTAAACTTAAAGTGAATGTTAAAGTTACAGCGAAAGTTAAAGTTAAAGTTAAAAATAAAGGTAAAGTTAAAGTTAAAGTTAAATTTAAAGTTAAAGTGAATTTTAAAGTTAAAGCGAAAGTTAAAGTTAAAGTGAATGTTAAAGTTAAAGCGAAAGTTAAAGTTAAAGTTGAAGTTAAAGTTAAAGTTAAGGTTAAATTTAAAGTTAAAGTTAAAGTTGAAGTTGAAGTTAAAGTTAAAGTTAAAGTTACAGTTACAGTTAAAGTTAAAGTTAAAGTTAAAGTTAAAGTTAAAGTTAAAGTTAAAGTTAAAGTTAGAGTTAAAGTTAAAGTTAAAGTGAATGTTAAAGTTAAAGCGAAAGTTAAAGTTAAAGTTAAAAATAAAGGTAAAGTTAAAGTTAAAGTTAAATTTAAAGTTAAAGTGAATTTTAAAGTTAAAGCGAAAGTTAAAGTTAAAGTGAATGTTAAAGTTAAAGCGAAAGTTAAAGTTAAAGTTGAAGTTAAAGTTAAAGTTAAGGTTAAATTTAAAGTTAAAGTTAAAGTTGAAGTTAAAGTAAAAGTTAAAGTTAAAGTTAAAGTTAAAGTTAAAGTTAAATTTAAAGTTAAAGTTAAAGTGAATGTTAAAGTTAAAGCGAAATTTAAAGTTAAAAATAAAGTTAAAGTTAAAGTTAAAATGAAAGTTAAAGTTAAAGTCAAAGTTAAAGTTAAAATTAAAGTTAAAGTTAAAGTAAAAGTAAAAGTTGAAGTTAAAGTTAAAGTTAAAGTTAAAGTTGAAGTTGAAGTTAAAGTTAAAGTTAAGGTTAAATTTAAAGTTAAAGTCAAAGTTAAAGTTAGAGTTAAAGCTAAAGTTAAAGTTAAAGTTAAAGTAAACGTAAAAGTTAAAGTTAAAGTTAAAGTGAATGTTAAAGTTAAAGCGAAAGTTAAAGTGAATGTTAAAGTTAAAGCGAAAGTTAAAGTTAAATTTAAAGTTAAAGTTAAAGTGAATATTAAAGTTAATGTTAAAGTTGAAGTTAAAGGTAAAGTTAAAGTTAAAGTTGAAGATAAAGTTAAAGTTAAATTTAAAGTTAAAGTTAAAGTTAAAGTTGAAGTTAAAGTTAAATTTAAAGTTAAAGTTAAAGTTAAAGTGAATATTAAAGTTACAGCGAAAGTTAAAGTTAAAGTTAAAAATAAAAGTAAAGTTAAAGTTAAAGTTAAATTTAAAGTTAAAGTGAATTTTAAAGTTAAAGCGAAAGTTAAAGTTAAAGTTAAAGTTAAAGTGAATGTTAAAGTTAAAGCGAAAGTTAAAGTTGAAGTTAAAGTTAAAGTTAAAGTTGAAGTTAAAGTTAAAGTTAAAGTTAAAGTTAAAGTTAACGTTAAAGTTAAAGTTAAAGTTAAAGTTAAAGTTGAAGTTGAAGTTAAAGTTCAAGTTAGAGTTAAAGTTAAAGTTAAAGTTAAAGTTAAAGTTAAAGTGAATGTTAAAGTTAAAGCGAAAGTTAAAGTTAAAGATAAAGTTAAAGTTGAAGTTAACGTAAAAGTTAAAGTTAAAGTAAAGTTAAATTTAAAGTTAAAGTTAAAGTGAATGTTAAAGTTAAAGCGAAATTTAAAGTTAAAAATAAAGTTAAAGTTAAAGTTAAAATGAAAGTTAAAGTTAAAGTCAAAATTAAAGTTAAAATTAAAGTTAAAGTTAAAGTAAAAGTTAAAGTTAAAGTTGAAGTTAAAGTTAAAGTTAAAGTAAATGTTAAAGTTAAAGCGAAAGTTAAAGTTAAAGTTGAAGTTAAAGTTAAAGTTAAAAATAAAGTTAAAGATAAAATGAAAGTTAAAGCTAAAGTTAAAGTTAAAGTTCAGGTTAACGTTAAAGTTAAAGTTAAAGTGTAACGTAGCAAATGCTACGCCACAATATCTATTTCCCATTTAACGCCCACCCCTAACATTATATTTTCCATTTACTGCCCACCCCTAGTATTGTATGTACCGACATACATATACATACATACTGGCCCAACAACCATCGCGCAAACACAAGGCAAGCCAGCGATGGTGAACGAAAGTCCCTATCGAAGCCGACTAAGCACAAAGACAAAGTTTCCATCGCCTTTGGCGATAAGGTGCTGTCGGATGTGAAAAAATGCGTGAGCGCTTTCTGCCGACAATATATAATGCATCCTACGGTCGACAAAGATAGACAGAGAGCCAATAGACACGCACATAAACACGTCAGCGCGTCACCAATTACCATCACCGCTAGAGAGGTTGAGGACGCCATTGGTCGCGCTAAACCATCCAAAGCAGTGGGCCCAGACGGCATAGCCATGCCGATGCTTAAAAACCTAGGGAAAGAGGATTTCAAATATTTAGCGCATGTCTTCAACCTGTTTCTTTCCACCTTTGTCATACACGAGAAATGGAAAATGGCCAAGGTGGTCCCGCTACTAAAGCCTGGGAAACCAGCTAACGTAGGTGAGTCATATCGTCCGATATCTCTCCTATCGCCAGTGGCAAAGACGCTTGAAGCCATTTTGCTCCCTTATTTCCAAGCACATTTGCAGCTAGCCCCTCATCAGCATGGCTTCAGAAAACTCCATAGCACTACCTCCGCGCTAAATGTCATTAGCACCCAGATAAATTGCGGTTTGAATCAATATCCCCACCATAGAACAGTACTCGTAGCGTTAGACCTATCAAAAGCTTTTGATACGGTCAACCATGGCTCGTTACTGCAAGACCTGGAAGGGTCTACCCTTCCCCCATGTCTTGAAAGGTGGACCGCAAATTATCTGGGTGGTCGGCAGGCATCGGTGCAATTCAGAAACGAAACATCAAAACAAAGGAGAATTAAACAAGGGGTGCCACAGGGTGGTGTCCTATCCCCGCTTTTGTTTAATTTCTACATATCTAAGCTACCTTCACCACCGGAAGGAGTCACAATCGTTTCCTACGCCGATGACTGCACAATAATGGCCACAGGCCCAGGCCCAGAGATCGATGAGTTATGCAATAAAATAAACGGCTATCTCCCTGATCTCTCCAGTTTTTTCGCCTCGCGAAACCTGGCATTGTCACCGACTAAACCTTCCGCGACCTTATTTACAACATGGACGCCCCAAATGTCGACCATATTGAACATCCACGTCGATGGCACTACGCTACCGACTGTCCTACACCCCAAAATCTTGGGTGTGACGTTTGATCAGGATCTACATTTTGGTGCGCACGCAACCGCAATTGTTCCAAGAATTCAGAGCCGTAATAAAATCCTCAAATCCCTTGCTGGCAGTACCTGGGGAAAAGATAAAGAAACGCTCTTGACCACATACAAAGCAATTAGCCAGCCGATTACGTGCTACGCGTCACCCATATGTTCGCCAAGCCTAAAAACCACCCACTGGAAGAAAATACAGGCCTGCCAAAATACTGCGCTCAGAATCGCCACGGGCTGTCTTCTTATGTCCCCAGAACACCATCTGCATAATGAGGCGAGAATACTCCCCATCAGGGAGAGAAATGAGATGCTGACCAAAGAGTTTCTGTTGAATACCCAGAAACCTGGGCATCCCAACAGACATCTGATTGACGAACCAGCACCGCCTAGGGGCCTACGGAGTCATCTCCGTGAGCATTTTGAGGAAATACGGCACCTGAGAACCCAGCCGTATGAAGCGAAAAAACACAAGCAGGTCCTTGGTGAACTCCATAGACAGGCGTCGGACCTTTATGTCGGGAATTGCCCGGTGAATCCAGTACTTGAAGAAAAATATCCAGAACTCGCAGAAGAGGAACGCATACTCCCCAGGGAAACGCGTGTCACTCTTGCTCAACTTCGTTCTGGATACTGTAACAGGTTAAACTCTTACCTATCCAGAATCAACCCCGACATACAAAATGTATGCCCCGCTTGCAATGTGACCCCACATGACACTAACCATCTCTTTAATTGTAATGTGGAACCAACGCCTCTAACACCCCTTTCCTTATGGTCCACCCCTGTTGAAACGGCAAGTTTCCTTGGACTCCCGTTAGAGGATATTGATGACAATTTGTGATCGGTCGCGGCTATTAGGTGGGGCGAGCATTGCTACAACAACAACAATGCTTGGGAATTTTCATTCGTGGCGCGCTGTGCTTGATAATGCGAGCATAATTCTCAATGTGTTCATAGTTACATATGAATATAATGATTGGCCGGAATACACCAAGCACACTTCGCCGTAGGTAAGTGAAGTTCGTGTCGGCCGCCATCGGCGGTCGACAAGGGGTGCCCTTTGAGTTAGGAGGGTGCGTTACAAGGTCGGTTCCAGAGATGGTACGCCCCCCATACTTATCGGGCGCCCTGCCGGTTTACCCACATTTCCGGTGAGTAAGACGGGATTTACGCCCCTTATTACTCACTGGAAAGGTAATGCCCGAGCAGCCTTATCGGGTAGGAAGGAAACCCGTCCCAACGCCAGTGGCGGGGCGGATTTCCCCACTACCCTGGCAGACTGCCCGAGCCAATATAAATACATTCGAGGGACTCCTTTTGGGTCAACGGGGGGTAAAGTTACAAGGTCGGTTCTGCCGATGGTACCCCCCCCCCCCCCCCCCCCCCCGTCCTATTGGGCAACCCTAATATGTTGTAATCATCTCCTCTGCGTAAGACGGGGCTCTCTCTCTTGGGGCGTGATCATCACTACCGCCGTTATCACCCCTTGGCGAGAGCCACCGTCATTCACCGTCGTCTTCACCATCTGAGCCACCGCTAGCTTGCACTATACCTCTCTCTGTGGAGAGCCGTCGTCCTTGTCTGAGAGCCGTGTGTGTGTGTTCGAAATAAAAACACTAATTTACTGTGTATTTATTTAGGTGGGGAAGTGGGACCTCCATCCGACTCTGGATTGACTTGAGCATACCTCAGCCCTTGACCAAACCCACCTCATAAATGGCGCCCGAGCAGGTACCCGTCTCCTCAGGCGACTGTGCCAAAACCAACGAGAGCACCAACACTGTAGGAACGGGTTCACCGAACACATCACCAACAATTGACACAAAGATAAGCTAAAACACCACCACCACGCTCAACGTCGACTCTCTAGGTTGGATTTATCTGCTGAAGAAAGAGAGGCTAATCGAAGAATGCAAACGCTACCGAATCTACACCGCAGGACATACCGGCGCCGAATTGCGCAGCACACTCAGCGCATACGCCCGAGAGCAACGAAAGCGTAAGTCAACAGAAAATCTTTTGAAAGAGGTAGAGATGGAAATCGCCGCCGAAGAGGCCCGGCCAGTCACATCTACGCAAAACACCACGCCGGCCGTCACAATTAAAGCAATATCCCCCCAGCGCGAGCAGAGCGGCATAAGTAACACGGAGGTCATTAATACAGTCCGCCGCTGCGATGTACATTACGCTGGAGGCGACACATTATACGATTTCCTGGAAAAGATTGAGGAACTGGCAGAATGCTATCTGATTAAGCCAGATCAACTCCTCCCAACCCTTCCAGGGATACTGCGTGGCAAAGCCCTTCAATGGTTCTGCCTGCGAAAACAACAACTACACACATGGGCTGACTTCCGCTCCGAAGCCGGAAAATTCTTTTTGCCGAAGCGACACATTAGCCAGCTAGAGGACGCTATCCGCCAAAGAAAGCAGACGAGCAGAGAAAAGGCCAAGGACTATATTCTCGCCCTCCAGACGATGATTCGCCGCCACCGGACTTTGTGCAAAGAAGATCATCTAGAACGCACATACGACGGACTACGGGTGGAGTATCGACTTTTTGTGAAGCGGGGCGAGTTCCAAACAATAGAGCAGCTTATGGAGCTCACCGACAAGTACGAACTACTGCGGAGCGAAGAAGCCAAACATAGCCGACTGTTAGCACATAGCTTAAGCACAGTAATAATCGAGGAGCTGGAGGAGCAGAATGATGAAATAACGCACTCCCTGTCCACACTCACTGACCGTTACGGTGCAATAAACACTTGCTGGCGATGCAATAAACGCGGCCACCACCGCTCCCTTTGCACCAACAAAAGACGAATTTTTTGTTCTAGATACTGAAGAGACGGAACGCTCTCCAGGGATTGCGCATGCTACTGAATGAACCGAAATAATCCGATAACACCCGCACTATTATCATCCGTAGCCAAAGGGAAGGGGAACGACGGACGTTTTTACATACAGGTGTCCATCGAAGGATTGATGTGCCGCGCCCTGATCGACACGGGGGCCACCGTGACATACATCAATGAAGTCGCTACGTGCAACTCGCCGACCAATCGTGCATTGCGAGCACCCACTCCTACCCGGGCAAAGTCAAATACAATGGTCAAACAGCCAGTACGTTGGTATCTGTTATCCCTAATTTGGCCGAGAGTGTTATCCTGGGTATGGAGTTTTTGGCAAAGCGCAACGTTACCGTCACACTGGATGGAAAGCCCCTTACCACAGCCGGTACAACAAAGGCAAACGCACCCGTAACCCTGCATTACATAAGAGAAACGGAATACTTCAACGAAGAGCGAAAGAGAGAACACCTAGAGCTCATAGAAACACATCAAAAAGCACTCACACTCCTAAAAGGGCCAAACACTGCCGCAGAACACAGACATAACACAACACTAAAACAACGTTATTACCCGGCCATCCTCCTCAGCAATAATGGTGAGCAACTCGTCACTAACGCCCCGGCAACGATCCTGAAGGATCATAACATCACCCACCGATTTACCGTAGCGTATGGCCCCCACAAAAATCCTACCGAACGCGTTAATCGCGTTATCAAAACAAGGGTGGCACAACGTACGAAACAAGACCATCGGAACTGGCAACAGGAATTACCACAGGAAAAAGCGTTCGCCATAAATACAACCCAACACAAATCAACCGCCGAAATAAATTTTAACCGCAACTTCGTCGGGCCGAGAGAAGCACGAACAAAAGATGCCATGCCCGAAGAACCGCCTACACTCGACGCAGTACCGTGGCCGCTAAATAAGCCACGAATACTGGACGTTAAGACATTCTGGGGCCCGCCATTAATAGCCGGCCATCTAAACGCCATCGTATGCGAGAAACCAACACTATACCGTATGCACCAACCCGAGAGCCACACGATACTATTAATGGAAACCACGCCCCAGACTTCTTCGCCCGGACTATGGCTAAATCGCAAAAGGGTGTCACACGGCGCGTAGGGTGGACGAAGATCACGCCATAATCAAGCTGAAAGAACACTCCAAGATGGTACGATTCGCTGGCTGAGGAGAAGCAAGATCCGACCTAGTTTGATAAGTTTTCTATACATGAAATGTAAATACCTTAATTTTGAAATGTAAATTTAAAATGTAATATAAAAATGTACATATGTAAATACCTTAATCTTGAAATGTAAATTTAAAATGAATTTCGTACTTGCAATGTAAATTTAAACACACAAATGAAATGTACACATTATTGTTGAAAAAAAGAGAGGAAAAAAAAAATCAATCATAGTATAAAAACATCAACGAACACGTATACACACATGTCGGCCGAGCCATCGGATTCAACCGATGGTAAAACATACCTGGGCTCTGCCCATGGTAGTTCAGGCCTCCGCGCAAAAACCCTAGAATGCCACAAACTTTCGTCCGCCGAAGTAGGAGGGGGACTCTAACGTAGCAAATGCTACGCCACAATATATATTTCCCATTTAGCGCCCACCCCTAGTATTGTATGTACCGACATACATATACATACATACTGGCCCAACAACCATCGCGCAAGCACAAGGCAAGCCAGCGATGGTGAACGCACAATGCTTGGGAATTTTCTTTCGTGGCGCGCTGTGCGTGACAATGCGAGCATAATTCTCAATGTGTTCATAGTTACATATGAATATAATGATTGGCCGGAATACACCAGGCACACTTCGCCGTAGGTAAGTGAAGTGCGTGTCGGCCGCCATCGGTCAACGGGGGGTAAAGTTACAAGGTCGGTTCTGCCGATGGTACTTCCCCCCCCCCCCCCCCCCCTATTACTCAGAGGAAGGGTAATGCACGAATATACGGCTCAGGTACTAATAGACACTTCGCCGTAGGTATAACATCATCGCCATCCCGATCCTTGGACATCCCATCCCAAAGTCTAGCCACCACCGTCGCCATAGCTATTTGGTTAGAACTACTACCGCCGCTATCACCCCTTGGCGAGAGCCACCGTCATTCACCGTCGTCTTCAACATCTGAGCCACCGCTAGCTTCCACTATACCTCTCTCTGTGGAGAGTCCTCGTCCTTGGATTATAATATATTCTCAGCGACACTACCTAGGGAAATCTCTCTCTCTCTCTCTCTCCTGGATTCAAGGTTGCGGATATTTTAGCCTGAGAGCCGCGTGTGTGTTCGAAATAAAAACAATAATTTACTGTGTATTTATTTAGGTGGGGGACCTCCATCCGACTCTGGATTGACTTGAGCATACCTCAGCCTTTGATCAAACCCACCTCATAAAAATTAAAGTTAAAGTTAAAGTTAAAGTCAAAGTTAAAGTTAAAGTTAAGGTTAAAGTTAAAGTTAAATTTAAAGTTAAAGTTACAGTTAAAGTTAAAATTAAAGTTAAAGTTAAAGTGAATGTTAAAGTTAAAGTTAAAGTCAAAGTTAAAAATAAAGTTAAAGTTAAAGTTAAAGTGAATGTTAAATTTAATGTGAAAGTTAAAGTTAAAGTTAAAAATAAAGTTAAAGTGAAAGTTAAATATTAACTCCTCATTTATTCAATAAAAGTAAAAAATTTGTTTTCTTATCGGTCACCACGCTTAAAAAGGTTAACTTGAATTAATATCAAAGACAAAACTTGAATTAATATCAAAGGAAACAAAATGTTGCATAAATATTATAATTGCATAAGTTAAAGTTAAACTTAACTTTAACCGCGGCAGTCCCCGAGTGCCACACGTCCTTTTTTTTTTAAAAAATTTGAGCGTTAAAACAACTTAAGTATTCTTTATAACAAAGCTGGGTAAGACGGTGAAAGGTAGAACAAGCTACTAGATATTTTGAAAAGTCTACAGATGCTCCAGATTTTTTGAATCTTTTACAAAGCCTTCATTTAATGTTATTAAGTCTAATAAGTTCCCTTGAAAACCATGGCGGTTTATTCGCGCACAAGGTGCGACGAATAGGAACACAGTTTTAAAAGAAGCCGTCAAGTGTACTATACAATATAGCAATTGCTGAATCGATATCAGTGCAGTCGTAGAGGTCGCGCGGTGGGAAGCCATCAATTCGTTGAGCATAATAAAGTCAGTTTTGTAGAAGCATCTGGAGGGGGGGGGGGGGGGGGGGTGGACAAATTGATTGGTTCATGCGAGGTTGAGTGATATCGAGTGCTATCTCAAGCGTAGGATGTAGAAGGACTTCAGGAGAGGATAATGGTGGAATTTGAGCAAGGGCAGTACCCACCGAACCATCAAAATACTAAACTCAGCATCTTATTTATATTATTTGTACATTATTAATTTGAAGCAGGAATGAATCCAACAGGCATTTGAAAAAATCGTGTTCAGTTGTAGGTGTTAAAAAATTTTAATGAGTAATATTAACCCAAGTAACTGTTGACAAATTAAAATCCCCAACAACCACAAGTCGATCGTTATTTCCCAACTCAGGATGCAAGTCGCAAATGGTCAAGCTATGACTAGTATACACATGCATATCCGAGCGCTTCCCAAGGCAGTCGGTTCTATGTACCAGAGCGACTCGGGATTTTTCCCGACCAAGGACTGTCATTTCAGTGTGACCCGATTTAATTTGTTGCGTCCCTCCCACAAATTGTCATCCTCCCAGCAGCTCCTTGCAGCAGGACTGCTCCATATTCTCTTACTCCGGGAAGGCATCGAATCCAATCCGGGTCCTTCTCCTGACCCCGGTCCTGAAAAATGGTTTTGCTGCATCTGCGGGAAAAGAATCTTTTTAGGACGGCCATACTCTCTTCAGTGTGTCTCGTGTAAGGGATGGTTGCATCGGACAGGTTGTTCTGGGCTTGATTCCAAAACCCGACGTCCACGTAACTTTTATAAATATTTTTTGGCTCCTTGCTGTTCACGCTCAAGGGCGTCCCGTAGTCTACGCCTAAGCGCCCCCCCCCCTTCCTCCCACTACCTTCCAGCAGCCCTGCTGCTCAGCAAGCCACAACAAGTACCCGATGCTGTTCGCGCCCCACGGCGCCAACAACTCAAACAGCTGCTACCACTCATAACTACTACCTTCGTAGTAGGTCAGGGAAACAGACTCTTAGTCCCTACCTCCGTTTGCACCGTTTGCCAGCACAGAATATATATGTTTACGACATCCGCCCAATGCAGCTCCTGCCTTGGGTGGTGCCACTTTCCTAGATGTTCTGGTCTCCGCGACGGCAACCCCCCGACGGGTTTCATCGCGCCATGTTGCCAGGTCGCAAACCCAAATCATCCGGGTACCCTACTGCTTGCCTAAGAACGCCCAGTCCCAGGGCCACAACAGCAATTGCATCCTGGCCTTCCACAACCCAGGCATAGTCACCCGTCACTTACCCCCAGAGTGGTGGCGTCTCCCCTTATGCACTTCAGAATTCTGCAGTTAAACTGTAATGGACTAACTGGGAAGATTACGGAGATAGTCGATTTCATGAAGCGCCACAACATCCGCATTGCTGCGATTCAAGAGACTAAACTCACAGCAATATTTGCATTGCAGACCTGCTCTGGGTATAATGTCAACAGGAAAGACCGCGAGAGCGGAAATGGAGACGGCCTCGCGTTTATCATACACCACTCTGTGCAATATTATATGTTTGATCCTGGCATCGACCGCAGGGACAATGTCTTAGAACGTCAAGGCCTATCTGTCCGTTCAGGCGATGCAAACCTAGAAATCATCAACATCTACATCCCTCCTGCCAATTGTTGCCCCAGTGGATACCGCCCTAATATCAGAGCCTTACTCACTGGCAGCAATCGCATTATCTTAGGCGATTTCAATGCCCATCACGATCTATGGCACTCAAACTTGCGGGCGGACAGTAGGGGTGAGATGTTGGTGGATCAAATAGAAGAAACGACGTTCTAAACAATAAACGGAGACGCCCCACACGTATGGTAGGAAGCTGTCACAGTTCGCCAGATATCTCAATCGTGAGCGCAGAACTCGTAAACTGTGTCAACTGGCAGCCGATGGTAATATTGGCATCCGACCACCTGCCCATACTTATTTCGCTCGAGCGTACCGCCGACTTCATCGTCACTGAAAAACGCACTTTCATAAACTTCAAAAAAGGAAAGTGGGAAGAATATGAATCCTTTACAGACAACCGCTTTGCTGCCCTCCCTATCCCGACTGATGCCCGCCAAGGGGAGCGTGCCTTCCGTAAGGTCACTGAATCCGCCTCGGCACGTTTCATTCCCCGTGTAGAATTCCCGAAATCCGGCCTCACTTCCCGGCGGAGGCCGCAAACTTAGCGAGAGAACGTGACCTTATAAGACAGCTTGATCCACGCGACCCCCAAATAAGGGATATAAACCAACGCATCAGATTGCTTGTGGACGAACACAAGCGGGCGAAATGGGAGGAGCACCTAAGAGGTTGTAACCTCTCTACCGGTGTGGGTAAACTTTGGTCCACCGTAAAGTCCCTATCGAATCCGACTAAGCACAAAGACAAAGTTTCCATCGCCTTTGGCGACAAAGTGCTGTCGGATGCGAAAAAATGCGCGAGCGCTTTCTGCCGACAATATATAATGCATCATACGGTCGGCAAAGATAGACGGAGAGCCAATAGACACGCACATAAACACAAATTCAGCGCGTCACCAATCACCATCACCGCTAAAGGGGTTGAGGACGCCATTGGTCGCGCTAAACTATCCAAAGCAGTGGGCCCAGATGGCATAGCCACGCCGATGCTTAAAAGCCTAGGGAAAGAGGGTTTCAAATATTTAGCGCATGTCTTCAACCTGTCTCCTTCCACCTTTGTCATACCCGAGAAATGGAAAATGGCCAAGGTGGTCCCGCTACTAAAGCCTGGGAAACCAGCTAACATAGGAGAGTCGTATCGTCCGATATCTCTCCTATCGCCAGTAGCAAAGACGCTTGAAGACATTTTGCTCCCTTATTTCCAAGCAAATTTGCAGCTAGCCTCTCATCAGCATGGCTTCAGAAAACTCCATAGCACTACCACCATAGAACAGTTTTCGTAGCGCTAGACCTATCAAAAGCCTTTGATACGGTCAACCATGGCTCGTTACTGCAAGACCTGGAAGGGTCTACCCTTCCCCCATGTTTTAAAAGGTGGACCGCAAATTATCTGGGTGGTCGGCAGGCATCGGTGCAATTTAGAAACGAAACATCAAAACCAAGGAGAATTAAACAAGGGGTGCCACAGGGTGGTGTCCTATCCCCACTTTTTTTTAATTTCTACATATCTAAGCTACCTTCACCACCGGAAGGAGGCACAATCATTTCCTACGCCGATGACTGCACAATAATGGCAACAGGCCCAGGCCCAAAGATCGATGAGCTATGCAATAAAATAAACGGCTACCTCCCTGATCTCTCCAGTTTTTTCGCCTCGTGAAACCTGGCATTATCACCGACTAAATCTTCCGCGACCTTATTTACAACATGGACGTCCCAAATGTCGACCATTTTGAACATCCACGTCGATGGCACTACGCTAACGACTGTCCTACACCCCAAAATCTTGGGTGTGACGTTTGATCAGGATCTACATTTTGGTGAGCACGCAGCCGCAATTGTTCCGAGAATTCACAGCCGTAACAAAATCCCTCGCTGGCAGTACCTGGGGAAAAGATAAAGAAATGCTAATGACTACATACAAAGCGATTAGCCGATTACGTGCTACGCGTCACCCATATGGTCGCCAAGCCTAAAAATTACCCACTGGAAGAAGCTACAGGCCTGCCAAAATACTGCTCTCAGAATTGTCACGGGCTGTATTCTTATGTCCCCAGAACACCATCTGCATAATGAGGCGAGAATACTCCCCATCAGGGAGAGAAATGAGATGCTGACCAAACAGTTCCTGTTGATCTGATTGATGAACCAGCACCGCCTAGGGGCTTAAGGAGTCATCTCCGTAAGCATTTTGAGGAAATACGGCTCCTGAGAACCCAGCCGTATGAAGCGAAAAAACACAAGCAGGTCCTTGGTGAACTCCATTAACAGGCGTCGGACCTTTATGGCGGGAATTGCCCGGTGAATCCAGTACTTAAAGAAAAGTATCCAAAACTCGCGGAAGAGGAACGCATACTCCCCAGGGAAACGCGTGTCACTCTTGCTCAACTTCGTTCTGGATACTGTAACAGGTTAAACTCTTACTTATCCAGAATCAACCCCGAAATACAAAATGTATGCCCCGCTTGCAATGTGCCCCACATGACACCAACCATCTCTTTAATTGTAATGTGGAACGAACGCCTCTAACACCCCTTTCCTTATGGTCCCCCCCTGTTGAAACGGCAAGCTTCCTTGGACTCCCGTTAGAGGATATTGATGACAATTTGTGATCGATCGCGGCTGTTAGGTGGGGCGAAGCATTGCTACAACAACAACAACAGCGGGGTGGTATAGAAGAACAGCAAACAGTTACGCGAAAGACACCAAAGGAAAGTCTAACTGCTATGAATTCGATATTCGTACATTATTAATTTGAAGCACGGATGAATCCAACAGGCATTTGAGAAAATCGTGTTCAATTGTAGGTGTTAAAAAATTTGAATGACTAATATTAACCCAAGTAACTGTTGACAAATTAAAATCCCCAACAACCACAAGTCGATCATTATTTCCCAACTCAGAATGCAAGTCGCAAATGGCCAAGCTATGACTAGTATACACATGCATATCCGAGCGGGGTGGTATAGAAGAACAGCAAACAGTTACGCGAAAGACACCAAACGAAAGTCTAACTGCTATGAATTCGATATTGGTACATTATTAATTTGAAGCAGGGATGAATCCAACAGGCATTTGAGAAAATCGTGTTCAATTTTAGGTGTTAAAAAGTTTGAATGACAAATATTAACCCAAGTAACTGCTGATAAATTAAAATCCCCAACAACCACAAGTCGATCATTATTTCCCAACTCAGAATGCAAGTCGCGAATGCCCAAGCTATGGCTAGTATACACATGCATATCCAAGCGGGGTGGTATATAAGAACAGCAAACAGTTACGCGAAAGACACCAAACGAAAGTCTAACTGCTATGAATTCGATATCAGAGACATCGTTCAACGAAATCAGCTCATACCAAAGAGTATATATTTGTTAAGAGGCGTCACTCGATACTTTTGTTGTTGCCAAAGCAAAGAGGCCACGAACATTTTGGTAATTAATGATGAGATGGGACGAATCAGTAATTACCTTTGAGTTGTTGTTTCTGTGTTAATCATTACGTTTTTGGGATTAACCGATATAACAGGTTCAGCCCTCGACTTTGTGGTAAATAAATGTACAACAGTATGTACCGGCCAAAAAGATGGATCAAGCACTTTGTCGAAGAATGCACCAGAAACAGGTATTTTAAACGAGGAAATGTCTCTCTCATACTTAACCTGCGTAGTAGTAGCAGCTGGTTGACCTAGCGTTGTTGTTCGAACCAGTCAGTGACGTTTGGTTGCTGCAAGCCACAACAATTGTACCCGCAGGAACCGCCAAACTATTGGTTACTGTGGTTGTAGGAGGTAAAGAAACAGGTGGAGGCAAAGGTAAAATTGGGGAGGCTAATGAAATTAACAGTGGTGTCATGGGGGCGATCCATGCTGGTTGGAACGATGTTAACAAGGTCAGAAATCACCGTAGCATCACTAGAAAGCTCGGTAGACCGTTGAGGGGATTTCTGAGTAACATTAGTCGTGAAATCTTTGGCTGGCGCGTTCAGATCGGTCCGTGTAGTTGGAGGTACAGACGTATGAAGAAAACTTTGCCCCAGACCCGAAACAAGTTGGAGTTATTGTTAGGCATGCATTTTTTTCGTTTTGGTGACTCGGAAATTACTTTCAATTTCTTTAAATGAGTCTCCATCATTTTAAATCTTTCGCACGAAAACCAATGAAAATATTATTGAACTCTTTCTGAGGTTGTCTCATGAAAGCACGCATGTCATTTTCTACTGTGCGGCAATCATGACAGGCCTAGTTTAGCCCAATTTTGCTGGATATCAAGTCAACAACTCGACCACCTATGTGTGAAAATCCTGCCTACGAACAAACATAAGCCAACAGCAAACATAAGTGTCACCTCGGGATATTTTCCCTTGGGAGGCACCCTTCTTGAAACAACAATCCAACATTATTGTAAATTAAGAGACCTCACTAAAATCTTATACAAAGACGAAAAAAAAAACACAATAACTCTTCTTAAAACAAATTTTTTTGATGGGCACTCACTAAGATGTTCTAGTGTGAGTTATTTTGGAGCACTGTATGCTAACAGTTGGCAGCGCTTATCAGACAGTAAACAGAGCAGGGGGGCAATTCACGTTCTGTGGAGTGATAAAATGAAAATAAGTTTTCAAACATTTGAACAAATTTTGCCGCAATATTTATTGAACGTTTATTACGATTTTATACACTGTAAGCTAATAACTGAACTGTATATATTTAAAACAATTTATATGCAGAATTTAGGTTGTTTACAAAAGTAACAAGTAGGGAAGGCTAAGTTCGGGTGCAACCGAACATTACATACTCAGTTGAGAGCTATGGAGACAAAATAAGGAAAATCACCATGTAGGAAAATGAACCTAGGGAACCCTGGAATGTGGTTGTATGACATGTGTATCAAATGGAAGGTATTAAAGAGTATTTTAAGAGAGAGTAGGCCATAGTTCTATGGATGGACGCCATTTAGGGATATCGCTATAAAGGTGGACCAGGGCTGACTCTAGAATTTGTTTGTACGATATGGGTATCAAAACAAAGTGTTACTGAGCATTTTATGAGGGAGTGGGCAATAGGTCTATAGGTGGACGCCTTTTCGAAATGTCGCCATTAGGGTGGGCCAGGGGTGACTCTAGAATGTGTTTGTATGATATGGGTATCAAATGAAAGATGGTAATGAGTATTTTAAAAGGGAGTAATCCTTAGTTCTATAGGTGGACGCCTTTTCGAGATATCGCCATAAAGGTGGACCAAGGGTGACTCTAGAATGTTTGTACGATATGGGTATCAAACGAAAGGTGTTACTGAGCATTTTAAGAGGGAGTGGGCATTAGGTCTATAAGTGGACGCCTTTTCGAGATATCGTCATTAGGTTGGGCCAGGGGTGACTCTAGAATGTGTTTGTACGATATGGGTATCAAACGAAAGGTGTTACTGAGCATTTTAAGAGGGAGTGGGCATTAGGTCTATTGGTGGACGTCTTTTCGAGATATCGTCATTAGTGTGGGCCAGGGGTGACTCTATAATGTTTGCACGATATGGGTATCAAACGAAAGGTGTTACTGAGCATTTTAAGAGTTAGTGGGCATTAGGTCTATAGGTGGACGCCTTTTTGAGATATCGCCATTAGGGTGGGCCAGGGGTGACTCTAGAATGTGTTTGTACGATATGGGTATCAACTGAAAGGCGGTAATGAGTATTTTAAAAGGGAGTAATCCTTAGTTCTATATGTGGACGCCTTTTCGAGATATCGCCATAAAGGTGGACCAAGGGTGACTCTAGAATGTTTGTACGATATGGGTATCAAACGAAAGGTGTTACTGAGCATTTTAAGAGGGAGTGGGCATTAGGTCTATAGGTGGACGCCTTTTAGAGATATCGCCATTAGGGTGGGCCAGGGTGACTCTAGAATGTGTTTGTACGATATGGGTATTAAATGAAAGGTGGTAATGAGTATTTTAAAAGGGAGTAATCCTTAGTTCTATAGGTGGACGCCTTTTCGAGATATCGCCATAAAGGTGGACCAAGGGTGACTCTAGAATATTTGTACGATATGGGTATCAAACGAAAGGTGTTACTGAGCATTTTAAGAGGGAGTGGGCATTAGGTCTATAGGTGGAGGCTTTTTCGAGACATCGCCAATAGGGTGGGCCAGGGGTGACTCTAGAATGTTTGTACGATATGGGTATCAAACGAAAGGTGTTACTGAGCATTTTAAGAGGGAGTGGACATTAGGTCTATAGGTGGACGCCTTTTCGAGATATCGCCATAAAGGTGGACCAAGGGTGACTCTAGAATGTTTGTACGATATGGGTATCAAACGAAAGGTGTTACTGAGCATTTTAAGAGGGAGTGGGCATTAGGTCTATAAGTGGACGCCTTTTCGAGATATCGTCATTAGGGTGGGCCAGGGGTGACTCTAGAATGTGTTTGTACGATATGGGTATCAAACGAAAGGTGTTACTGAGCATTTTAAGAGGGAGTGGGCATTAGGTCTATTGGTGGACGTCTTTTCGAGATATCGTCATTAGTGTGGGCCAGGGGTGACTCTATAATGTTTGCACGATATGGGTATCAAACGAAAGGTGTTACTGAGCATTTTAAGAGTGAGTGGGCATTAGGTCTATAGGTGGACGCCTTTTTGAGATATCGCCATTAGGGTGGGCCAGGGGTGACTCTAGAATGTGTTTGTACGATATGGGTATCAAATGAAAGGTGGTAATGAGTATTTTAAAAGGGAGTAATCCTTAGTTCTATATGTGGACGCCTTTTCGAGATATCGCCATAAAGGTGGAGCAAGGGTGACTCTAGAATGTTTGTACGATATGGGTATCAAACGAAAGGTGTTACTGAGCATTTTAAGAGGGAGTGGGCATTAGGTCTATAGGTGGACGCCTTTTAGAGATATCGCCATTAGGGTGGGCCAGGGTGACTCTAGAATGTTTGTACGATATGGGTATCAAACGAAAGGTGTTACTGAGCATTTTAAGAGGGAGTGGGCATTAGGTCTATAGGTGGAGGCCTTTTCGAGACATCGCCAATAGGGTGGGCCAGGGGTGACTCTAGAATGTTTGTACGATATGGGTATCAAACGAAAGGTGTTACTGAGCATTTTAAGAGGGAGTGGGCATTAGGTCTATAGGTTGACGCCTTTTCGAGATATCGCCATTAGGGTGGGCCAGGGGTGACTCTAGAATGTTTGTACGATATGGGTATCAAACGAAATGTGTTACTGAGCATTTTAAGAGGGAGTGGGCATTAGGTCTATAGGTGGAGGCCTTTTCGAGACATCGCCAATAGGGTGGGCCAGGGGTGACTCTAGAATGTTTGTACGATATGGGTATCAAACGAAAGGTGTTACTGAGCATTTTAAGAGGGAGTGGACATTAGGTCTATAGGTGGACGCCTTTTCGAGATATCGCCATTAGGGTGGGCCAGAGGTGACTCTAGAATGTTTGTACGATATGGGTATCAAACGAAAGGTGTTACTGAGCATTTTAAGAGGAAGTGGGCATTAGGTCTATAGGTGGACGCCTTTTCGAGATATCGCCATTAGGGTGGGCCAGGGGTGACTCTAGAATGTTTGTACGATATGGGTATCAAATGAAAGGTGTTACTGAGCATTTTAAGAGGGAGTGGGCATTAGGTCTATAGGTGGACGCCTTTTCGAGATATCGCCATTAGGGTGGGCCAGGGGTGACTCTAGAATGTGTTTGTACGATATGGATATCAAATTAAAGGTATTAATGAGGGTTTTAAAAGCGAGTGGCCCTTAGATGTATATGTGAAGGTGTTCTCGCGATATCGACCAAAATGTGGACCAGGTGATCCAGAAAATCATCTGTCGGGTACTGCTAATTTATTTATATATGCAATACCACTAACAGTATTCCTGCCAAGATTCCAAGGGCTGTTGATTTCGCCTTGTAGAACTTTTTCATTTTCTTCTACTTAATATGGTAGGTGTCACACCCATTTTACAAAGTTTTTTCCAAAGTTATATTTTGCGTCAATAAACCAATCCAGTTACCATGTTTCATCCCTTTTTTCGTATTTGGTATAGAATTATGGCATTTTTTTCATTTTTCGTAATTTTCGATATCGATAAAGTGGGCGTGGTTATGGTCGGATTTCGGCCATTTTTTATACCAAGATAAAGTGAGTTCAGATAAGTAGGTGAGCTAAGTTTAGTAAAGATATATCGTTGTTTGCTCAAGTTATTGTGTTAACGCCCGAGCGGAAGGACAGACGGTGGACTGTGTATAAAAACTGGGCGTGGCTTCCACCGATTTCGCCCATTTTCACAGAGAACAGTTACCGTCATAGAATCTATGTCCCTACCAAATTTGAGAAGGATTGGTAAATTTTTGTTCGACTTATGGCATTAAAAGTATTCTAGACAAACTAAATGAAACTGGGCGGAGCCACGCCCATTTTGAAATTTTCTTTTATTTTTGTTTTTTGGTTGCATCATATCATTACAGGAGTTGAATTTTGACTTAATTTACTTATATACAGTAAAGATATTAAATTTTTTGTTAAAATTTGAATTTAAAAAAAAAAATTTTTAAAAAGTGGGCGTGTTCTTCATCCAATTTTGCTAATTTTTATTTAGCACATATATAGTAATAATAGTAGCGTTCGTGCCAAATTTCATCATGATATCTTCAACGACTGCCAAATTACAGCTTGCAAAACTTTTAAATTACCTTCTTGTAAAAGTGGGCGGTGCCACGCCCATTGTCCAAAATCTTACTAATTTTCTATTCTGTGTCATAACGTCAACCCATCTGCCAAGTTTCATCGCTTTAACCGCCTTTGGCAATGAATTATCGCATTTTTTCGGTTTTTCGAAATTTTCGATATCGAAAAAGTGGGCGTGGTTATAGTCCGATATCGTTCATTTTAAATAGCGATCTGAGATGAGTGCCCGGGAATCTACATACCAAATTTCATCAAGATACCTCAAAATTTACTCAAGTTATCGTGTTAACGGACGGACGGACGGACGGACGGACGGACGGACATGGCTCAATCAAATTTTTTTTCGATCCTGATTATTTTGATATATGGAAGTCTATATCTATCTCGATTCCTTTATATATGTACAACCAACCGTTATCCAATCAAACTTAATATACTCTGTGAGCTCTGCTCAACTGAGTATAAAAATAATACACGATTACAGAGCGATCAAAAACATGTCCGCGCAACAAAAAGCTTACAAGATTTGAACTGGTATGAAATAAATAAATTTGTTCATCGCCTAATACGTGGAAAGAAGCGGTAGAGTCTACAAATCTCGATTTTGTATGTGTGCTCTATATGTGTATTTTTCATTTTGAAAAGTAAAGACCGTTATACATAAATAATATCACAACATCTTCAGTCGTTTTTGAAGACGATGCAGAGATTTTCGTGTGGCCTTAGTAAGCGTCGCCACGCGCTTTTTCAAGATAGTCAAATACAGTTTTTAAGGAAACCTTATGAATTCATATATGCCTATATTGCTACGTCAGGCTAGGTACACTCATGGCGGAAGATACAAGGTGGCAGCACGGGACAGCTGATTATAAACTTTTTTTTATTTGATTTGATACATCAACATCCGGCGCAGTACGATTTTGACATTTGTCCATCGAATTTACAAAAACAAAGTATGTACATTGAAATTTTATTTATGTTTGTAGGTATGTCACCATGCTGCCACCTTGTATCGTTCCGCCATGAATACACTCGCAAACATCAGAATGCCGATATATTGCTGTTTAAATGTTTATTGTTTTTTATTTATTTAAATTTTTTCTTGTCACACTAATGCTGATACAATCACAAAAATTTTATAGGCTGTCTTGTTTTGACTTCGAATTCAAAACTCATTGCGAGCATTTTCTATTAGCAATATAGGAGTACTACATATGTGCGGCATCGATACTTTTTTTTTTAATTTCTAACACTATTTATGTATAATGGCGTTTAATTTCTCAAAATAATATAAATCCGTCAAATTTAATGCAAGTGGATTTGGAGTTCGAATTTGTTCAATCGATTTTTAGCGGCAATGGAAACTGCCCAGCAGTATTGTTCAGCATGAAAATACTATATAATTCGTACAAAAGCATCAGCAGAGATGTAGTTACAAAACCTGAAAATTCTCATTCGCTTTAACACAGGGGTGGCCGCGAATAAGAACTATCTGTAAACTGATGATTAAGAAGTGAAGGTTTCTGTAGTGAGAACTTCTACATGAAAAAAAATATCCCATCGGAAGGTAAAGTATCCACAAGAAAAAGCGAATGAACAGGAAGTGGAAGTATCCGCAGGAATAATGTCGTTACAATTCAGTAAGAATATCAATAGCAAACAATATTTTAAACGCCATTATTTTATCAAATAGAGGTAATATTTATTTGACATAAAATAAACTTAAAATATTCAATTATAAAAATAAAAAAACTAAAAATACGTATTCCGTATACATATGTATGTAGAAAAAATTCAGTCAATTCACATTTTAAAGAGTCTTCTTCGTTATTTTTTTTAATTTCAGGTACACAATTTTATGTGCATAAATACATATATTGCCTTATTTATTTTTCTTTTGCAATGATACCGCTTTGTATTTCTTGTTCTTAATTTTCTGGAAGGCGCTGCACACATCTCTTGTATAATCGGACATTGAATAACCGTCTCTTTGTATGGATTCTGAAAATTTTAAGATACAAATTATTTAAAAACCTGACTAACAACAGAACACGTTACTGTTTGCAAAATTATAAGCAAAACATATGAGTATAAAGATGGAGGGGGAGTTGGGGTGGGATGGTAGAGGGAGTGAAAGTGTAACAGGAAGAGAGAAAACATCATCAGCTGGGTATGCTACTAAAAAAAAAAATCCTTGATACTCACCGTACAAAGCTCTGTTAAGGTTGACAAAGTCTCGCAGGCCCTTTTTGCTCGACCGCCCAGAGTAATTCATTTCGAAACACAATTCTTCCGAAAGTATCCTATGCAAATACTTATGAATGCCATCCGGCATGAGTATAGATCTAAAAATTATGACCTTTAAATAGAAAAAAAATTATATTATTAAAATAAGGATTTTTAATTAAATTATTGCCACCTTACATATCTTTCAAAATCCGTTTTCACTTTATTTTCAAGTTCTTCAATTTCCAAGGGACTTGAAACTGGAAAATTAGCTTTGGGACTTCGGATATTTTCGCAACCCTTTTCTAAAGCTGTTAAAATTTTTACATTTTGATTAATGACCGTATTTGTTACGTCTGAAAAGAAATATATATTTCTAAGAAAATTATTACTTTCCAAACAAGTGACGAATTAACTTATTTTTAGCTTTTAGACATACCTTTTAAGCATTGAATTTCGTTACGTAGTTGCTGCATCTCAGAACTAATATTATTTTCATCAATTTCAAAGCTTTGCATTTCCATTATTCGCTTTTATTTTTAAGGTTATATATTATATACGTACGTATTTATTTTAAATTTATCTTTAAGCTTCTTGAATTGAAAGGGTGTGAATGAGAGGTATCAAAACTGCACTTGTGGCTTCATATGGTAGGTACATATATTTAAAACTAATGTTGCTAACCAAATGCGATTCAGAAATTTCGGACACGGTATCATTTACCAAGAGGATGCCCATTGATTTGCTTTGTATAGGTAGGTCGAAAAAGTTTTTGGTATTTAAGTACGCTCGACCTTTTATAAAATAGTGCCCATTCATTGACATTAAACAACAAATATTGTTCGACATTTTAGATGTCAAAACAAAGTTTTGAAAATTGAATTGAGTTATTAAACCTTGGGCATTGAATTTTGGACCAATTTTTATTTTTTCTGTATTTGACTCATAAAATGAAAATTTGTTGGCTAACTGTTGAAAAATGTGTGTGGGTTTTCGAACACATCGCTTTACTTTCTGTAGAAAGTTTTCAAATCTGTAAGCTGAAAATGAATTTATGTGTCCAATTTCCCTAACACATTGAGCCAAATTAATTAAGTTGTGGACATTATAGGTTAATCCTTCTATAGGAAAAACATTTTCAAATTGTTGAACAAAATGCTGAAATAATTTTTCAGCCACTTCTATATTTGACCTATATGATTCGCGCAACAAACACCTATACCCACATGTTAATAAAAGAAAAAGGTAATAACAGTCTTCTGGAACTATATCCTTCAATACAACTGGTCCAGTGTATGAAACAAATTGCCTAAATTCAATTGCTTTCCAGCACGCTAGTTCGTGAAGACCACAGGGTTGTCTGGCGAATTCCTTTGGAATGAAATGCTTTAGGGGAAGAAGCTTCGATGAAATATTTTCTAGGCTGCATTTATTCAATTTAAAAGCTTTAACGTTTTTCCTTCTACTATCATTTTAAAAAATTTTTTTGCAATACCGAGGTCAAGAAGATGCATCGGATCTAAAGGAAAACTAGTAATCATATTTATGTTTAAGCTCTCTATAGTCAAACTATTGTCATGGAAGTATTGCAAGTGATGGTTTAAGAACGTTCTCTTTCTGAACTCATCATCTGAAATCAAATGACTAGATTCTTTACTATATGTTGTTACATTATTTACTCGTGCACCAATTTGTGTACACTTCATACATCCGTGTAACGAGTTTGTACCAAGGGTACCGCACATAAATGCACGGGCAGGTGCATCACAAATGAAAGATCCCCCATTTTAATGTTACTACCTTCTTCCCTAGTTTAAAAGGACTACTGGTGAGCCGTAAAATTTCATTAGAGAAGTCATGTAAGTATTGATTTACATTAGAAGGTTTCGTACTTCCCTCGTAGGACCCTATTAGAAAAACCTCACTGTGAGGAACATTTTGAAAAAATCCCAATATTGGCCACACACTTCTTTTAGAACTCTTATACAAAGGCAAACCAACCACATTTATGTCCAAAATTAATTCGTGGCCACTTTCAAAATTTTGTTGAATAAATGTGAGATAATTTTCAATGCCTATATGCGTATACTGGCCAGGGGAAATGCTCCGAATAATTATACCTGATTTACCCTGTTTCAATAAGCCGTTGGAAGTTAGAGGAACTTCAATATTTTCAGAATTCAATAAACGTAACAAACCATCTAGTTGAAGGCGTGTGAGATTTACAATTCTATAAAACACTATAAGTTTTTCTTTCAAATTTAATTCTGGGTTACCTAAATCTTTAATATTCGCCGGGAAACTAGATTCTGCAATATCTTCATGCAAGAATTTATCGGCGTGTTTGCTGGGAAACTCGGACGGACATGAAAAAGTGCTCTGAAGCATGTTTTTTTTTAGCTTTTGCGGACAATCAAATTTCGTTTGCTTAAACCACTCATTTCACAGATTTTGTTCAGTTTAGTAATTTCACTGTATTAATAAACATTTCAGATTATTTTTTTTATTAAATATTTTATTTTATTTACACTTTCACTCCGACCTACGAAAAGTGACGCTTCAACAAATAACTTCCAGAAACAACTAATTACAGAGCTGCCAGCTATAATTATACTCAGTTGAGCAGAGCTCACAGAGTATATTAACTTTGATTGGATAACGGTTGGTTGTACAGGTATAAAGGAATCGAGATAGATATAGACTTCCATATATCAAAATCATCAGGATCGAAAAAAAATTTGATTGAGCCATGTCCGTCCGTCCGTCCGTCTGTCCGCTAACACGATAACTTGAGTAAATTTTGAGGAATCTTGATGAAATTTGGTATGTAGGTTCCTGAACACTCATCTCAGGTCGCTATTTAAAATGAACAATATCGGACTATAACCCCGCCCACTTTTTCGATATCGAAAATTTCGAAAAACCGAAAAAGTGCGATAATTCATTACCAAAGACGAATAAAGCGATGAGACTTGGTAGGTGAGTTGAACTTATGACACAGAATAGAAAATTAGTAAAATTTTCGACAACAGGCGTGGCACCGCCCACTTTTAAAATAAGGTAATTTAAAAGTTTTACAAGCTGTAATTTGACAGTCGTTGAAGATATCATGATGAAATTTGGCAGGAACGTTACTCCTATTACTATATGTATGCTTAATAAAAATTAGCAAAATTGGAGACCGACCACGCCCACTTTAAAAAAAATTTTTTTTAAAGTCAAATTTTAACAAAATATTTTTTTTAAAGTCAAATTTTAACAAAAAATTTAATATCTTTACCGTATAGAAGTAAATTATGTCAACATTCAACTCCAGTAATGATATGGTGAAACAAAATGCAAAAATAAAAGAAAATTTCAAAATGGGCGTGGCTCCGCCCTTTTTCATTTAATTTGTCTAGGAACAAAAATTTACCAATCCTTGTGAAATTTGATAGGGGCTTAGATTCTGGGACGATAACTTATTTCTGTGAAAAAAGGCGAAATCGGTTGAAGCCACGCCCAGTTTTTATAAACAGTCGACCGTCTGTCCTTCCGCTCGGCCGTTAACACGATAACTTGAGCAAAAATCTTTACTAAAATCAGTTCACGTACTTATCTGAACTCACTTTGTATTGGTATAAAAAATGGCCGAAATCGGACTATGACCACGCCCACTTTTTCGATATCGAAAATTACGAAAAACGAAAAAATGCCATAATTCTATACCAAATACGAAAAAAGGGATGAAACATGGTATTTGGATTAGTTTATTGACCCAAAATATAACTTTAGAAAAAAACTTTGTAAAATGGGTGTGACACCTACCATATTAAGTAGAATGAAATGAAAAAGTTCTGCAGGGCGAAATAAAAAACCCTTGAAATTTTGGTAGGAATACTGTTCGTGGTATTATATATATAAATAAATTAGCGGTATCCAACAGATGATGTTCTGGGCCACCCTGGTCCACATTTTGGTCGATATCTGGAAAACGCCTTCACATATACAACTACCACCACTCCCTTTTAAAAGCCTCATAAATACCTTTAATTTGATACCCATATCGTACAAACACATTCTAAAGTCACCCCTGGTCCACCTTTATGGCGATATATCGAAAAGGCGTCCACCTATAGAACTAAGCCCCACGCCCTTTCAAATTACTCATTAACACCTTTCATTTGATATCCATATCGTACAAACATATTCTAGAGTCACCCCTGGCCCACCTTTATGGCGATATTTCGAAAAGGCGACCACCTATAGAACTAAGGTCCACTCCCTTTTAAAATACTCATTAATACCTTTCGTTTGATACCCATATTGTACAAACGCATTCTAGAGTCACCACTGGTCCACCTTTATGCCGATATCTCGAAACGGCGACCACCTATACAACTACCACCACTCCCTTTTAAAACCCTCATTAATACCTTTAATTTGATACCCATATCGTACAAACTCATTCTAGAGTCACCCCTGGTCCACCTTTATGGCGATATCTCGAAAAGGCGTCCACCTATAGAACTAAGCCCCACGCCCTTTTAAAATACTCATTAACACCTTTCGTTTGATACCCATATTGTACAAACGCATTATAGAGTCACCCCTGGTCCACCTTTATGGCGCTATCTCGAAAAGGCGTCCACCTGTAGAACTAAACCCCACGCCCTTTTGAAATACTCATTAACACCTTTCGTTTGATACCCATATTGTACAAACGCATTCTAGAGTCACCCCTGGTCCACCTTTACGGCGATATCTCGAAAAGACATCCACCTATGGTAATAAGGATCACTCCCTTTTAAAATACTCATTAACATCTTTCATTTGATACCCATATCGTACAAACAAATTCTATACTCAACCCTGATCCACTTCTATGGCAATATCCCTAAATGGCGTCCACCTATAGAACTATGGCCCACTCCCTCTTAAAATACTCTTTAATGCCTTTCATTTGATACACATGTCATACAAACACATTCCAGGGTTACCCTCGGTTCATTTTCCTACATGGTGATTTTCCCTTATTATGTCTCCATAGCTCTGAACTGAGTATGTAATGTTCTGTTACACCCGAACTTAGCCTTCCTTACTTGTTTTTATTAAAATTGGACAGTCCTGAAAATTTCACTGCGTGTTCAGCTGAAATTTTCGGTATACCTGAAATACTGCCTTCCTATTCAATCCATTTTTCAGGCCATTCATTTCTTTCTGAGTTTCAGGGCATTTTTAATGCTGAAATTTTACCAAAATTTATAACACCTTACCTCAAAAAATGCTGGGTACCCATGTATGATACATATGTAGGTGTATACTATGTTTATAAAGCGCATGTTCACTGCTGCATATGTAATATAATAAAGGCATATTTGTTTCTATTTTTTATGTTATGATACACACAACATGTTGTATTAATAAAACAAATGCTAATATATAGTGTTATATTTCTTTAACAGAGATCAATTACAAAATGTCATCACGCTTTTATAAATTTGGAGTGACAGCTTTGAGTGCTTGCATTGGTTCGCTAGCAGCCACTTGGATTTGTACAGATAAGAACTCCCCATATGTGGTAAGAATATAGTACATAGTTTTTAAGTTAAAAAATTGTTTTTAATATTACAAAAGAAAATTTTAATAGGTTCATAATGAGGTTGTGCGACCTCCAAAGAGAAAGCGTACTTTGCCCCCCCGTTTGGATCAAATCAAAAGTCTTCAGAGTGGTGAAGAATTTGATGTTTTGATAATTGGAGGAGGCGCAACCGGGGCTGGTTGTGCGTTAGATGCAGTTACCAGGGGTTTGAAAACTGCTCTTGTTGAAGCGGATGACTTTGCCAGCGGAACTTCTTCCAGATCTACGAAGCTTATTCACGGTGGTGTCCGTTACTTACAGAAGGCTATCTTGGGGGTGAGTAGATCGTTATTATAAAAAAACGTTACATTAAGGTAGATAAATGATGAAGTTATTATTATTATTTTTAGCATTAAGGGGGGCCTTATGCAGTTCTACTGAAAACGCTAAAGAAATAAGTTGAAATAAGTTTCAGCAGCCAAGTCTGAAGTGCTGTTTATATTAATAAACGCAAAATCTTGCGCGATTGTGAAGATGTTCACTTCTGCATCAAAACTCATGAACCTGAGAAAATTCATTGCGACGCTGCCATAAGCAATGAAAAAAAACGTCACTATCATTCAAAACTTAGACAGTGAAAAACTCCAGTGAAAACTACAGTGATAGCGATAATAACGGATTGGAGCTGGGAATATATCGGAAATATGTTTTGGTGATGATTTCGGTATTTGTGCGACACTTTCGCGACTATTTCGAAATAGTTTCAGGATAGGTCTGATTACACTCAACACGGCGTCTGCAGACCACAACCACAATAAACTAAAGCGTGACGACAACCGTAGCCAAGCATTAGCTACTTGATTTCTTTGAACGCGACAGTCACACACATAAATTACAACAAACAGTAGCGAAAAATTTACAAAAAATAATAATGTTTGGAAAATGATTTTGTTATTTACTTCTATTTTAGCTTTTATTTATAAAATAAGAAATACCACACACTGTCGCTACCCAAAAATAGAATAAAGTTTCATCTGGCTACAACGGCATAACGATCCTCATAAGATCATGTGTAAAAATAATTTGACAGGTGTCGCTTTGTAGCCGCCGTCGTGAATGTAATCAGGCCTGATATCAAAACCGCACTGCGTTTTTTTAGCGCACGCAAACAACCGGCGTTTTTTGCCCTAACCCAAATAAGTATGCGTTGCGACAATGTAATGTATGTGTGCAAATGTCAAATCTAAATGTCACGCAGAACAAAAACTGGAAATCGAGTTAGGTTTTCACGTAGCAAATTCAATTTGGGTTGACCTCATACAAGTTGTAAGTGCATGAGAAATTTTTGACAGAAAATGACTTGCGTGCGTTTATATTAGGTTGGCTTGTAAATCAGTTTTTGCTTGTTTTTCGTAAAACTAACATCTCAAAAAGTATTAAAGCTTTTATCAACGTCACAAAAGTACAGAAATATCTCCGTTGCTATAGCTTCGTTTTGAGTGAGATTGAATTAACTGTAATCTAAGAGAAGAAAACTAGAGAAAAAAGGGAAGCTTGTCGTTGTATTCGAGAAAAGTGGTACCAGACGGTGAAGACTAGGAATTATTTGCATCCGCCTTAGGTTGCCCTAGAAACTCCATTGCATATTGCTTAACTTTAGGGGGACTCATTAAAGCAACGTCGTTACAAAGCTATTCTTATAAATGACTTGCTGATTAAGAGTTCTGATGAAAATTACTGCTGTTATGTCCCCAAGGTTGCATTCCTTTGAGTTTAATGCGCTTAATTAATTATTTTTCATAAAAAATTTGGCAGTTCATTTACGCACAAGATAAATGTATGCGTTCACACATTTTATAAGGTTTAATGAGCCCCCTTTTGTCTCGAATATTGTCCACTGTGTATGACTCAGAACTTTCACACTTTGGAAAATTTTATTTTGATTTCGGGAATTGCTCCACTTGTCATGGTCTAAGCATTTTAATCAAAAAAATCTATATTAAATAAGACTCTGTGAGTACATTTTTTTGTTGGATATTTCACTCTGCTAAGGCACCCACTTTGTTCTCACGTGTATAGCTGCAACACATGGGTGGTCAGATAAAACTCGTTTAGTGAAGTTTTTCAAACATTCGCGTTCTTTTCGTAAAACAAATTATTTTTTTATGGAATCGAAAGAAAACAAAGGAAATAGGCGCAATCATCGCGCTCTCACTAATAAATCTGCAACAAAATCCTCAAGTCGCTTGCCGGCAGCACCTGGAGAAAAGATGAAGACATTTTGCCAACCACGTACAAAGCAATTGGTCGGCCGCACAGGAGCTACGCGTCACCAGTTTGGTCGCCTGGTCTTAACACATACTAGAAAATACTGCAATCAGAACTGCCACCGGATGTATTCTTATGACCCCCGTACACCACCTACATAGTGAGGCCAAAGAGCTCAACCTTAAAGAGCACAACGAAATATATACTTTGAAATAAGTAAAGAATCGATAACGCATACGCATACGCAAACGCAAACCAACAAATATGATAATCTTTAAAATCAGTTTGAAATGCTGAACGGACAGTTTTTGCTAAATTGTCACAAACCAGGACATCCTGGTAAACAATTGCTTGATCTACGGGGGTTAAAGGAACATCTCCATAAGGACTATGACGAGATCCGGCACCTGACAACACAACCGTTTGATCCAGACAATCATAACCAGGCTCTTAACCAAATCCACACAGAATCGGCAAACGGTAAAAATCTTACCTGTCTGGAATCCACCCCGACATACGTAATGTATGTCCTGCATGCGATGTGTCCCCACATGACACCAAACATCTTTTCAGTTGTAATGTGACACCTATGCCTCTAGCAACAATCTCCCTATGGTCCTCCCCTGTTGAAACTGCCAGTTTCCTTGGACTCCCATTAGAAGACTTTGATGACAATTTTGTGAGTGGTCGTTCCCATTTAATGGGACGAGACACTGGTTACACAACAACAATATGGCAGTAAATATTACGGCCGTCATAGGGGTAACTCTTTCATCGACGTTTTTTCCCAAATATTTCAAAAACACCGTATTGTGGTGGTATCGCGTTCCGCTTACCAAACCGAAGATCCTGGGTTAACGGCCCAGGAAAGCAACATCAAAATTTTAGATACAAGTTTTTTCAATTAGAGTAAAGTTTTCCCAAGCGTGTTCGCCCTTTGGCATTGATTTCGCATATACTCCGAGTGTATTTCTGCCATAAAAAGCTTTTCAGTGAAAACTCATCTGCCTCGCGGATGCCGTTCGGTGTCGGCATAAAATGTGTAGGGCCGATCCCGCCAATTTGTACAAATAATTAAAAGGAACATGACGCAAATTGGAAGAGAAGTTCGGACTTAAATGTTTTCGGAGGTTATCGCGCCTTACATTTATTTCATTTCAAAAACACACAAAAAATATTTTTGAAAATCTTTTTTTTTACCAATGGAATCGACTGGATAAACTATTCCTGCTTTACAAAAAAAACGGTGCCGCAAACGCTGGTGAGTAAAGCGACTGTTCTTTAATGGTCGTAATGTAGCGGCACCGGCCCTCATAAAATACTCTTTAATGCCTTTCATTTGATACACATGTCATATAAACACATTCCAGGGTTACCCTCGGTTCATTTTCCTACATGGTTATTTTCCCTTATGTTGTCACCATAGCACTCAACTGAGTATGTAATGTTCGGTTACACCCGAACTTAACCTTCCTACTTGTTATTCTTCATTTATATTAGTTTCGTTTCTTGTTTTCCCGCCAGTTTATGTACATACAAAATTGGAAACTCTTGCAATCAATTTTTCGGTAACTTTCCGGTGAGCTAGAATCTTGGAACTTCGAACATACATCGGAACCCTAGTGAAAAAGGCGTTGATAGGTGGTCCAGGGATCGTGAAGACTCAAAAAATCTTCTTTAAGAAACTAATATTCTTTTTTGGCGACCTTTTTATTTAAAGATATTGGTTTTATGTGTACCGGCTCGAGGTCAATATTGTAACGATTTTACTTGCAAATCCTCTTATTTGCAATCCTCCGCTAAGTTCGAATCACTAAACTGTTGAATAAATAACTCCAATATTGAACAATGGAAAAATGGCCTTTATTAAAGTACTTCACAATAACACTTATACTTTGCTACTCGCTGGCTTAATAACCAAACTGATTGATAACTCAAATGAAACTCTACTATTGGCCGCCAGATCGCGTGCTTAATCAAACTGATTGATAGCTCAACTCAAACTGAATTACAGCGCCTCTACATCTGTCGCCTTTTATACTCTTTGGTTTCCTCGTTCGCATTTTTCTAGAATCTACTAGCATTGTCCATGAGCTCTCAAACTTCTCAGCTATAACTAAAATTGCACAATTTTATACATCTTTTAGGCGCTTCCAGAATCTACTAGTCCAGTAGCTCTCAAACTTCTCAGCTGTAACTACAATTGCACAATTTTATAGTTTTTCTCATTGCATACTTATAGGAGTATCTCAGATATATGCATGTGTTAGTGCATTGCCCCTCCGCTGCTCGTATACGTACATGGTACCTATATGTAGACGCAGTTATTGTTTCGTTTATGTAGATACATTATGATTGAATTATTGATGTGCATTCACGTCACTGCTTAGCATCGGCTTAGAGACGGCAGCACTCCTTAGTTTTGCTAATATTCGTAACCCTGCCTTCCACCTAAGTCTGATCGTCCCAATTAGACAAATCTCTCGATTTAACCGCTGCTAGCCTCTCCAAATGAACCACTTTCATTTTGGTTCGTGGTTTGCCAATGGTTTGTATGCGGTACACTACATCGTTGATCCGTTTTACAACTTTGTATGGGCCTTCCCAGTTACACTGCAATTTCGGGGACAAACCTTTTTTTCGTTGTGGGTTGTATAACAGCGCCAAATCTCCTTCCCGAAACCCTTCCGAATTAATTGCTTTATCGTACCTCGCTTTCATCTTGTCCCTCATAATCTTTGCTCGTTGCCTTACCAGATCGTGTATCTCTCTCAGCTCTTCTTCCAAGACACCAGTGAATTTCTTGAAATTCCTCTCCGCATCGGCATCTATCCCATACTTCAAATCAGCTGACTGTCTAAGGTCATTCCCAAAAATTACTTTTGCGGGAGTTTGGCCCGTTGTGTCATGTACTGCCGATCGTTAGGCCATCAAGAATAATGATATGTGTGTATCCCAGTCCTTATGGTACTTGTCTACTACTTTCCTTAAATTCTCCTCCAATGTTCTATTGAAACGTTCCACCATACCATCGGACTGAGGATGCAATGCAGTTGTCCGTGTTTTTCGAATGCCCAACTTCTTGCACATTTCTTGGAACACAGCTGATTCAAAATTCCTGCCTTGGTCAGAATGTAACTCCATTGGTACACCATACCTTGCAACCCATTCGTTTTTAACCACTTCTGCTACTGTTTCTGCTTCTTGGTTTGGGATTGGGTATACCTCTGGTCATTTACTGAAATAATCCATAACCACCAGTACGTATTTGTTTCCGCGGTTGCTAGTAGGAAATGGACCTGCGACATCCATGGCGATCCTTTCAAATGGTACACCTGAAATATACTGCTTCATCTGGCCATGACTTCGGGTTTTAAGCCCTTTCGCTCTGTTGCATACCTCGCAATTGGCAATCCACTCGGTGACCGACTGACGGCAACCAACCCAATAGAATCTTTGCTTAATTTTCTCGAGTGTCTTCGTGATTCCAAGATGACCTCCACTTGGACCATTGTGCAGCTCGCTGAGCACGTCAGGAATCCTCTTTCTGGGAACAACTATCAGTGTCTTCTTGCATTGGTCATCTCACTCTTCCATACTCGATGCAAGCAACCGGATATCAATTCTAAACTGTTCCACTGTGCCCAATATGACTTCGCAATGGGACTCTCTGCTGACATCTCCTCTCTGCTAGGTCTTTCGTTTCGTTCGAGCCCTTGCATATCATGTGACAGATCTGTATCTTCTAGCTGACACTTTCTTAGTTGTTCCTTGTCCCATTCATCCGCACACGTTATAGTCATTAGCCGGACATCTATAATGTCTTCTTTAGCCTCGGCCTTTGAACAATGCTTGCATTCCAAACTACATGGCCTTCGTGACATTGCATCGGCATTTCCATGGGTACTACCTTTTCGATGCTCAATGGAAAAGTCATAGCTTTGTAGTCGCTCGATCCACCGTGCCAATTGTCCTTCCGGATTACGGAACTGCAGAAGCCATTTCAACGCTGCGTGATCTGTCCTGACACGGAATCGCTGGCCGTAGAGGTATTTGTGAAAATGTTTAATGCACTCTACCAATGCCAACAGCTCTCTCCGCGTAACACAGTAGTTCCTCTCTGGTTTTCCAATCGAACGGCTGTAATATGCAACTACCTTCTCCTGTCCATCGACCAGTTGTGATAAAACGCCTCCTATAGCATATCCACTCGCATCTGTGTCTAGAATAAATGTTGCTCCTGAAATCGGATATGCTAACATTGGGGCAGTGCAGAAACGCTCCTTCAATGTTTGGAAAGCCACTTCTTGCTCCTTCTTCCATTCAAAAGCTTTATTTTTTCTTGTAAGCTCATGGAGGCTATGGGATACGCTGGAAAAATGTGGTACAAATCGGCGGTAATATGTGCACAGCCCAAGGAAACTTCTTAATTCATGTAGGTTCTGTGGTCTTGGCCAATGCTTTACAGCCTCTATCTTTTCGTTCGCAGTGCAGATGCCCTCTGTCGTTACCTTGTGACCCAAATAATTTACTTCCTTTTTAAACAGCGCACACTTTTTGGGACTTAACTTCAGACCAGCGCCAGCTATTCTTTGGAAAACTTCCTCCAAGTTCTTAAGATGTTCATCAAAATTCTTGCTCAATACGATGATTTCGTCCAGGTACACCAAGCATGTTTTCCAATGTAGTCCTTTCAGTACCTGGTCCATAAGTCTCTCAAAAGAAGCAGGTGCATTACAAAGTCCAAAAGGCATAACTGTAAATTGCCAAAGACCATCACCGACACTGAAGGCTGTTTTCTCTTTATCTTCCTCCTTCACCTCAACTTGCCAGTAGCCGCATTTTAAGTCCAGCGTGGAAAACCATTTCGTACCAGATAGCGAGTCCAGAGTGTCGTCAATTCTTGGCAATGGGTAGCTATCCCTTTTCGTTAAGTCATTCAACTTCCGGTAGTCCACGCAAAACCTCATTTTTCCATCCTTCTTTTTTACAAGTACTACCGGTGAGCTCCATGGACTAGCTGATGGTTCGATGACGCCGCTGTCGCTCGTTTCTTGAATGATTTGACTCACAACTTCCCGCTTCGCCAGTGGAACACTACGTGGAGCTTGACGGATCGGCCTCGCATCTCCAGTGTCAATTTGATGTTTCACAACGTTGGTGCGGCCTGGTTTAGAATCATCCTGGTCAAATATGTTCGCGTACTTTAGGAGCAGTTGTTTTGCCTTACTCTGATATGCTTCCTCTAGCCCCTGCGTCCATGCCGTGATGTCATTTGAAAGATCAGTATTACTAGCTGAAACGTGTTCCTGGAGCTGTTCACAGTTAATAACTACTTCAGCCTCTTGGCATCTTCCCAAAATAGCTCCTTTAGTCAGTTTGAGTGGTGACTTGAACTCATTGAGTACTCTTACCGGAATACGTCCATCTTGTTTTGTCATAGCCAGGGTTTTTCCTAAAAGTATGTTTAGTGCTGATTTGTTTGCTGCTTCGACAACCCACAATTTGTTTGTCCCACAATCTACATCAACCTTTGCCCAGATGACTGCTTCGGATTTTGGTGGTATTTGCTGACTCTCTTCCACCAGTACTCGTTTACTGCTATAGCCTCTCTCGTAGCCGAAATTAAGTGGTTCATCCATGTTTTTATATCGCATCTTCTTGCTTTGCATGTCGATCTTGATGCCCTGGTCGATTAAGAAGTCCACTCCAATTATGATTTCATCAACAATTTCTGCCACTATAAAATTGTGTACTACCGTGACGTTCCCAATTGCGACTTCACATTCTACTTCTCCAATTACCTGGGTGTCCTCTCCCGTGGCTGTACGTAATCTTGCTCCAAGCAATGGTCTTATCTTTTTGTTGACTAAATCCGCTCGAATGATGGAATGAGATGCACCTGTATCTACAGTCAGTAAACGTTCTTTTCCGTCCACATGTCCTCCAACAGTAAGATTGCTCGATCTTCTTCCAATCTGCGAGATAGAGATTATGGGGCATTCAATTGCGGGAGCCAGCTGTCGCCCCTTGCGGCTGACTCGATTTAGTTTAACGATTGAGTGGTCTTGGAGATTTGCTCATCACCTTCTGCTCTGCGTTTACGACCACCCACATTGTTGGAGCTATTTGGACCGCTGCTGCAATGTCGTGCAATATGACCTGGGTTGCCGCACTTGAAACATTTAATAACTCCGGCATTTTTCTGTTGTGATCCCTTCAGTGCCTCCAAAATTGTGTCTACCCAATCTGGTCTTTCCACTTCTACCCGATGAGCTTTGTATGCTGGTTTACTCAATAGAGAGGCCGTTTCCTGAGTCAGCAAATGTCAGCTTTGGGTTTGCGTATGTAGCTCGCTTCGTTTCCACGTCCCTTATGCCATTTATGAAACTCTGGATTTTTACCCTTTCAGTGTATTTCACGGGTGCGTCCGCATTTGCAAGATGAGTCAATCTTTCAATATCTGAAGCAAACTCCTGCAATGTCTCATTTGCTTTTTGGTAGCGGTTTTGCAACTCAATTTGGAATATCTGTTTTCTATGCTCGCTTCCATAACGTCGTTCTACAGCAGCCATCAATGCTTCATAATTGTTCCGCTCTCCTTCGGGAATCGTCTGTAGGATTTCCGCTGCTGGCCCCTTCAATGCCACGAACAGTGCAGCAACTTTATCTTCCACATTCCAGTTGTTCACTGCTGCGGTCTTCTCAAACTGTAGCTTAAAGACCTGGAAAGGAACAGAACCGTCAAAGGATGGTGTTTTTACCGTTGGATTACTCGCTGAAACTGCTGGACGATTTAGTTGTAACTGCTCGATACGTCCTCTCAAAGCATCCACCTCGGCCTCGATTTTATCCTTTCGACCACTGAAGCCTTCATGAAACTGGGTTAGTTTTTCTTCCATATGCGCTTCCAGTTTAGATGATATACGGACTTCCTGCTCTTCTAGTTGTGTGGAGATCTGAGATGATATCTGTGCGGAAATTTGTGAAATACGCCTTTCTTGTGCTTCAATTTTCGATGTTATTTCTGACGATATTTCTGCAATACGTGTCTTCTGTTCTTCCATCTTGGATGTTATACGGTTCTCCTGGGATTCTAGTTGAGATGCCATATTTATCTTTTGTTCTTCCAGTTGAGATGCCAGTTGAGATGTTATATCTATCTTTTGCGATTCCAGTTGAGAAGCCACTGTCGATGTTTGAGCAGATATTGCAGCCAAAATCATGTTCAAGTCTGCTTGTAACTGTCTGCGTAACTGTCTCTTCCATTTTTGTTGTTTCCTCGCCATCAAGATGAAAGTCATACTCTTCCACGTCAAGTCCTTCTAATTCCATTGCCTTTCGCAGTCGTGCCTGAAGTTCTAGTTTAATGCCGGTTGTATTCAATCCACGGCTCTCCAACTCCTTCTTCAGTTGCTGGATCTTCAATTCACTGAACTTTGCCATGTCCTTGTTGTCCTCTGGAATTTATTCAACATTCCCACTTCTGACACCAATTGTAACGAATTTTACTTGCAAATCTTCTTATTTGCCCTTTTGCTAGGTTCGTATCGCTAAACTGTTGAATAAATAACTCCAATATTGAACAATGGAAAAATGGCCTTTATTAAAGTACTTCACAATAACACTTATATTTTGCTACTCGCTGGCTTAATAACCAAACTGATTGATAACTCAAATGATACTCTACTATTGGCCGCCAGATCGCGTGCTTAATCAAACTGATTGATAGCTCAACTCAAACTGAATTACAGCGCCTCTACATCTGTCGCCTTTTATACTCTTTGGTTTCCTAGTTCGCATTTTTCTAGAATCTACTAGCATTGTCCATGAGCTCTCAAACTTCTCAGCTATAACTAAAATTGCACAACTTTATACATCTTTTAGGCGCTTCCAGAATCTACTAGTCCAGTAGCTCTCAAACTTCTCAGATATATGCATGTGTTTGCGCATTGACTCTCCGCTGCTCGTATTCGTACATGGTACATATGTGTTTTCGTATTCGTTTATGTAGATACATAAAGATTGAATTATTTGTTTGTAGTTTACAGTCTCTCGCGCACACATAGGCGTATAAGTAAATGCATCTGTGTGTAACATCTCTCGGCTGCCTTATATATGTGTATACATGATTTGATTATTGACGTAAATATCGCTTAGCATCGCCTTAGTGATGGTATAGCTTAGTGATGCTAATATCCGTGACACTGCCCTCCACCTAATTCTGATCGTCCCGATCAGACAAATCTCTCGATCTAAACGCTGCTATTCTCTCCAAATGAACCACTTTCATTTTGGTTCGTGGTTTGGTAGTGGTTTGTATGCGGTATACTACATCGTTGATCCGTTTTACAACTTTGTATGGGCCTTCCCAGTTACACTGCAATTTCGGGGACAAACCTTTTTTTCGTTGTGGGTTGTATAGCAGCACCAAATCTCCTTCCTGAAACCCTTCCGAATTAACTGCTTTATCGTATCTCGCTTTCATCTTGTCACTCATAATCTTTGCTCGTTGCCTTACCAGATCGTGTATCTCTCTCAGCTCTTCTTCCAAGACACCACTGGATTTCTGGACATTCCTCTCCGCATCGGCATCTATCCCATACTTCAAATCAGCTGGCAGTCGAAGGTCATTGCCAAAAATTACCTTTGCGGGAGTTTGGCCCGTTGTGTCATGTACTGCCGATCGTTAGGCCATCAAGAATAATGATATGTGTGTATCCCAGTCCTTATGGTACTTGTCTACTACTTTCCTTAAATTCTCCTCCAATGTTCTATTGAAACGTTCCACCATACCATCGGACTGAGGATGCAATGCAGTTGTCCGTGTTTTTCGAATGCCCAACTTCTTGCACATTTCTTGGAACACAGCTGATTCAAAATTCCTGCCTTGGTCAGAATGTAACTCCATTGGTACACCATACCTTGCAACCCATTCGTTTTTAACCACTTCTGCTACTGTTTCTGCTTCTTGGTTTGGGATTGGGTATACCTCTGGTCATTTACTGAAATAATCCATAACCACCAGTACGTATTTGTTTCCGCGGTTGCTAGTAGGAAATGGACCTGCGACATCCATGGCGATCCTTTCAAATGGTACACCTGAAATATACTGCTTCATCTGGCCATGACTTCGGGTTTTAAGCCCTTTCGCTCTGTTGCATACCTCGCAATTGGCAATCCACTCGGTGACCGACTGACGGCAACCAACCCAATAGATTCTTTGCTTAATTTTCTCGAGTGTCTTCGTGATTCCAAGATGACCTCCACTTGGACCATTGTGCAGCTCGCTGAGCACGTCAGGAATCCTCTTTCTGGGAACAACTATCAGTGTCTTCTTGCATTGGTCATCTCACTCTTCCATACTCGATGCAAGCAACCGGATATCAATTCTAAACTGTTCCACTGTGCCCAAAATGACTTCGCAATGGGACTCTCTGCTGACATCTCCTCTCTGCTTGGTCTTTCGTTTCGTTCGAGCCCTTGCATAACATGTGACAGATCTGTATCTTCTAGCTGACACTTTCTTAGTTGTTCCTTATCCCATTCATCCGTACACGTTATAGTCATTAGCCGGACATCTATAATGTCTTCTTTAGCCTCGGCCTTTGAACAATGCTTGCATTCCAAACTACATGGCCTTCGTGACATTGCATCGGCATTTCCATGGGTGCTACCTTTTCGATGCTCAATGGAAAAGTCATAGCTTTGTAGTCGCTCGATCCACCGTGCCAATTGTCCTTCCAGATTACGGTACTGCAGAAGCCATTTCAACGCTGCGTGGTCTGTCCTGACACGGAATCGCTGGCCGTAGAGGTATTTGTGAAAATGTTTAATGAACTCTACCAATGCCATCAGCTCTCTCCGTGTAACACAGTAGTTCCTCTCTGGTTTTCCAATCGAACGGCTGTAATATGCAACTAACTTCTCCTGTCCATCGACCAGTTGTGATAAAACGCCTCCTATAGCATATCCACTCGCATCTGTATCTAGAATAAATGTTGCTCCTGAAATCGGATATGCTAACATTGGGGCAGTGCACAAACGCTCCTTCAATGTTTGGAAAGCCACTTTTTGCTCCTTCTTCCATTCAAAAGCTTTATTTTTTCTTGTAAGCTCATGGAGGCTATGGGCTACGCTGGGAAAATGTGGTACAAATCGGCGGTAATATGTGCACAGCCCAGGGAAACTTCTTAATTCATTTAGGTTCTGTGGTCTTGGCCAATCCTTTACAGCCTCTATGTTTTCGTTCGCAGTGCAGATGCCCTCTGCCGTTACCTTCTGAACCAAATAATTTACTTCCTTTTTAAACAGCGCACACTTTTTGGGACTTAACTTCAGACCAGCGCCAGCTATTCTTTGGAAAACTTCCTCCAAGTTCCTAAGATGTTCATCAAAATTTTTGCCTAATACGATGATGTCGTCCAGGTACACCAAGCATGTTTTCCAATGTAGTCCTTTCAGTACCTGGTCCATGAGTCTCTCAAAAGTAGCTGGTGCATTACAAAGTCCAAAAGGCATCACTGTAAATTGCCAAAGACCATCACCGACACTGAAGTCTGTTTTATCTTTATCTTCCTCCTTCACCTCACTTGCCAGTAGCCGCTTTTCAAGTCCAGCGTGGAAAACCATTTCGTACCAGATAGCGAGTCCAGAGTGTCGTCAATTCTTGGCAATGGGTAGCTATCCCTTTTCGTTACGTCATTCAACTTCCGGTAGTCCACGCAAAACCTCATTTTTCCATCCTTCTTTTTTACAAGTACTACCGGTGAGCTCCATGGACTAGCTGGTGGTTCGATGACGCCGCTGTCGCTCGTTTCTTGAATGATTTGACTCACAACTTCCCGCTTCGCCAGTGGAACACTACGTGGAGCTTGACGGATCGGCCTCGCATCTCCAGTGTCAATTTGATGTTTCACAACGTTGGTGCGGCCTGGTTTAGAATCATCCTGGTCAAATATGTTCGCGTACTTTAGGAGCAGTTGTTTTGCCTTACTCTGATATGCTTCCTCTAGCCCCTGCGTCCATGCCGTGATGTCATTTGAAAGATCAGTATTACTAGCTGAAACGTGTTCCTGGAGCTGTTCACAGTTAATAACTACTTCAGCCTCTTGGCATCTTCCCAAAATAGCTCCTTTAGTCAGTTTGAGTGGTGACTTGAACTCATTGAGTACTCTTACCGGAATACGTCCATCTTGTTTTGTCATAGTCAGGGTTTTTCCTACAAGTATGTTTAGTGCTGATTTGTTAGCTGCTTCGACAACCCACAATTAGTTTGTCCCACAATCTCCATCAACCTTTGCCCAGATGACTGCTTCGGATTTTGGTGGTATTTGCTGACTCTCTTCCACCAGTACTCGTTTACTGCTATAGCCTCTCTCGTAGCCGAAATTAAGTGGTACATCCATGTTTTTATATCGCATCGTCTTGCTTTGCATGTCGATCTTGATGCCCTGGTCGATTAAGAAGTCCACTCCAATTATGACTTCATCAACAATTTCTGCCACTATAAAATTGTGTACTACCGTGACGTTCCCAATTGCGACTTCACATTCTACTTCTCCAATTACCTTGGTGTCCTCTCCCGTGGCTGTATGTAATCTTGCTCCAAGCAATGGTCTTATCTTTTTGTTGACTAAATCCGCTCGAATGATGGAATGAGATGCACCCGTATCTACAGTCAGTAAACGTTCTTTTCCGTCCACATGTCCTCCAACAGTAAGATTGCTCGATCTTCTTCCAATCTGCGAGATAGAGATTATGGGGCATTCAATTGCGGGAGCCAGCTGTCGCCCCTTGCGGCTGACTCGATTTAGTTTAACGATTGAGTGGTCTTGGAGATTTACTCATCACCTTCTGCTCTGCGTTTACGACCACCCACATTGTTGGAGCTATTGGGACCGCTGCTGCAATGTCGTGCAATATGACCTGGGTTGCCGCACTTGAAACATTTAATAACTCCGGAATTTTTCTGTTGTGATCCCTTCAGTGCCTCCAAAATTGTGTCTTCCCAATCTGGTCTTTCCACTTCTACCCGATGAGCTTTGTATGCTGGTTTACTCAATAGTGAGGCCGTTTCCTGAGTCAATGCATGTGATACCGTTTCAGCAAATGTCAGCTTTGGGTTTGCGTATGTAGCTAGCTTCGTTTTCACGTCCCGTATGCCATTTATGAAACTCTGGATTTTTACCCTTTCAGTGTATTCCACGGGTGCGTCCGCATTTGCAAGATGAGCCAATCTTTCAATATCTGAAGCAAACTCCTGCAATGTCTCATTTGCATTTTGGTAGCGGTTTTGCAACTCAATTTGGAATATCTGTTTTCTATGCGCGCTTCCATAACGTCGTTCTACATCAGCCGTCAATGCTTCATAATTGTTCCGCTCTCCTTCGGGAATCGTCTGTAGGATTTCCGCTGCTGGCCCCTTCAATGCCACGAACAGTGCAGCAACTTTATCTTCCGCATTCCAGTTGTTCACTGCTGCGGTCTTCTCAAACTGTAGCTTAAAGACCTGGAAAGGAACAGAACCGTCAAACGATGGTGTTTTTACCTTTGGATTACTCGCTGAAACTGCTGGACGATTTAGTTGTAACTGCTCGATACGTCCTCTCAAAGCATCCACCTCGGCCTCGATTTTATCCTGTCGACCACTGAAGCCTTCATGAAACTGGGTTAGTTTTTCTTCCATATGCGCTTCCAGTTTAGATGATATACGGACTTCCTGCTCTTCTAGTTGTGTGGAGATCTGAGATGATATCTGTGCGGAAATTTGTGAAATACGCCTTTCTTGTGCTTCAATTTTCGATGTTATTTCTGACGACATTTCTGCAATACGTGTCTTCTGTTCTTCCATCTTGGATGTTATACGGTTCTCCTGGGATTCTAGTTGAGATGCCATATTTATCTTTTGTTCTTCCAGTTGAGATGTTATATCTGTCTTTTGCGATTCCAGTTGAGAAGCCACTATCGATGTTTGAGCAGATATTGCAGCCAAAATCATGTTCAAGTCTGTGCTTGTAACTGTCTGCGTAACTGTCTCTTCCATTTTTGTTGTTTCCTCGCCATCAAGATGAAAGTCATACTCTTCCACGTCGTCCTTCTAATTCCATTGCCTTTCGCAGTCGTGCCTGAAGTTCGAGTTTAATGCAGGTTGTATTCAATCCACGGCTTTCCAACTCCTTCTTCAGTTGCTGGATCTTCAATTCACTGAACTTTGCGATGTCCTTGTTGTCCTCTGGAATTTATTCAACAATCCCACTTCTGACACCAATTGTAACGAATTTTACTTGCAAATCTTCTTATTTGCCCTTTTGCTAGGTTCGTATCGCTAAACTGTTGAATAAATAACTCCAATATTGAACAATGGAAAAATGGCCTTTATTAAAGTACTTCACAATAACACTTATATTTTGCTACTCGCTGGCTTAATAACCAAACTGATTGATAACTCAAATGATACTCTACTATTGGCCGCCAGATCGCGTGCTTAATCAAACTGATTGATAGCTCAACTCAAACTGAATTACAGCGCCTCTACATCTGTCACCACCAGACATACGACTAAACTTCAAAACATACACGATCAACGTCGCTCACTTGTACAGACACTTACTCACAACAAAATCGATAGTACAAAACTCCACCCCAACGCGAACGGACGTTTAACTCAAAAATGTATGTATGTTTATAAAATATGGCATATTACATGTATGAAAATTTGTTTTTACATTGTTTTGTATAGTCCCTTGAAGACGGTTACCGACGTGTAACCGAAATATGTCGGAATGAAAAATAAAAACTGGTGTTTTTATTACTAAATAATTACTAAATGACGTTACATACACCACCAGACATACGACTAAACTTCAAAACAGACACGATCAACGTCGCTCACTTGTACAGACACTTAAGCTGGAGACATTGGTGCTTTATTGGTAACCGTATCGGTAACCTTATAACAGCTGATTCGACCAACCTTATGAGAATCAATGCAATCGATTATTGGTGCCGCTAAGGTCGTAACCGTATCGTAGCCAACCAATTGGGGTTTGGTTTACCGTCGTAACGATAAACAGCTGATTACGTTAGGGATACGGATACAGCGATACGACATACGGCACCAATGACTCCGGCTTTACTCACAACAAAATCGACAGTACAAAATCCACGCCAACGCGAACGGACGTTTAACTCAAAAATGTATGTATGTTTATAAAATATGGCATATTACACGTATGAAAATTTGTTTTTACATTGTTTTGTATAGTCCCTTGAAGTCGGTTACCGACGTGTAACCGAAATATATCGGAATGAAAAATAAAAACTGGTGTTTTTATTACTAAATATATTGACCTCGAGCCGGTACACATAAAACCAATATTCTTTAAGAAACTTTGAACGAAATTTTGGGTTCTATAAGGTTGTTATATTTAAGATATAAGAGTTTTATAGATGGGACAGGGATCGAGATATTTAGAAAGTTCATTTACAACATGTGGAGTTTTGCGACCGCTATTGGAGTAACTTTCCGTGGAGCTAGATTCGTGAAATTAAGAGCTTACTTCAGTACTCTATAACAATGCAACATAAAAGAAAAAGTTTTCGCTAGGTGGCCCAGGGACCGTGAATATTCCAAAAAATGTTACGAACTTGGAAATTTTGCTTTAGTCAACGGAACTGATTGGCTGGATCAAATTCTCCACAGCTAAAAAAAGGAAACATACCTTGACATGGAATGACTGACGATGTGGGAGGCTAAGGCTGGGTTTAAACTCCAGTTAAAGTTGGTTAGACTTAATCTTGCCACTTTGTTCGATAGCATCAAATTTTGTCAATCACTTTAGTCATCTTTAACTGGAGTTTAAACTCGCACAGAAAAACCCACCCTACAAACACCAAAATTCGGCAGTGACGGCATACGGTCCCAAGCCTCAACATATATCTAGACCAATCGTCAATAGATAAGCTCATTTAGCAGAAAAAGTTGAATAATGAAAAAATACATGTACACTGAAAGAAAAAGACTGGTAAAATCAACCGAAATGCGAGTCAATTCAACCGAAATTTCTGTTAATTTTTATCCATCGCAACAAGATCTTGAATCAACTGCGCACAAATCTCTGATTCGTAATTGACCGTTTTAGTAGTCAAATGAACAAAAAAAGGTGGTGCGACAGCTTTGTACGAAAGTACCTATGTTGCTATATAATAAATAAATAAATGTAAGACGTGATAACCTCCGAAGAGATCTAAGGCCGAACTTCTCTTCCAATTTGCGTCGTGCTCCTATTGATTCTCCCTACAAATTGGCTGGACGGGACCTACATGTTTTATGCCGATTCCGAACGGCATCTGTAAGGCAGATGAGTTTACACTGAGAGCTTTTCATGGCATAAATACACTGGGAGCGCTTGTCAAACACTGTCGAGGGGCGTCCCCGATTACAGAAATATTCTTTCGTGGCAGGCGGAGCACGCTACCATCTACCATATACATACATACGTAAATATGTGAATACATTAATAGGCAAGCTTTGTACATATACATACATATGTACACACTTAAACCTCGTTTTCATTATGGCAGATATGTTGTCCAGTGTTGCCAAAATAATGAAAACGGGCTGCCAAATAGTGTCAGTTGCGTTGGCAGTCAGGTTTGACAGCTCACTGTCAGACAAAACGGCATCCAAGTGAAAACGACCAAATTTCAGTTTGCCAGCGCACTTGCCAACGTTTGACCCACAAAACATATTTGGCAACTTGCTGGAAAGCCTGTCATTAAACGTGCGCACAGCTGATTTCACACATCACATATACAAGGTAAATTTTATAAAATTTTAAAAAAGTTTATTTATTAATTTGTTGCATTGTGCTTTTTAGTTTAAAGTTAACACGGGGGACGTAGTGGATCAGTCAGCTTCAAATTCTTCAATTTTCGTTCACCCCGTCGGTAGTACCACTGAAAAAAAGAAGCGGGTGAGAAAACTGACCGAAAAATGGACAACCGAGCAAACGGATAGGCTAGTGCAGGAATTAGAGGTCAGGGAAGGGACCTGGAATTTTCTTTCGCCTCAATACAGGGACCGGAATTTGAGGGAGGCTCAATGGCAAGATGTGGCGGATATTTTAAAGATGTCGCGATCTGAGGTATCTGCCAAGTGCAGCAGCCTGCGCTGCTCTTTCCGCGTAAGTTCTTTTTATACTCAGCGTGCTTTGCATACAGAGTAAATTAACTTTGATTGGATAACGGTTGGTTGTACAGGTATAAAGGAATCGAGATAGATATAGACTTCCACATATCCAAATCATTGGTATCGAAAAAAAATTGTATTGAGCCATGTCCGTCCGTCCGTCTGTCCCTTAACACGATAACTTGAGTAAATTTTGAGATATCTTGATGAAATTTGGCACGTAGGTTCCTGGGTACTCATCTCAGATCGCTATTTAAAATGAACGATATAGGACTATAACCACGCCCACCTTTTCGATATCGAAAATTTCGAAAAACCGAAAAAGTCCCATAATTCATTACCAAAGACGGCTAAAGGGATAAAACTTGCTAGGTGGGTTGACCTTATGACGCAGAATAGAATATTAGTAAAATTTTGGACAATGGGCGTGGCACCGCCCACTTTTAAAAGAAGGTAGGTAGGTAGGTTGAACTGGCCGGTCCATGAGGACCTCACATAGACTGTTACCAGAAGTTTGTTTTAACGACCAAACTGAAAACCCCTATCAAAAACCAGGACCTATGTTATAAAATAACTCCGTCCTCTTGGCAAATACTAGAAGCTTCCTAGGACTTGAGCTACTTGCTGCTTCTAGATCTGACAGCTGTATCACTCCTAATAGCTGGAGTCTTAGCCTGGCAAGTGTAGGGCACGAGCACAGAACGTGCTCGATCGTTTCCTCCTCCAACCCGCACTTTCTACATCTGCTATCACTGACCAAGCCTAGTTTAGAGGCATGTGACGCCAGAAGGCAGTGTCCAGTCAAAATACCCGTCATGAGTCTACATTCCTCCCTTTTTAATGATAGGAGCAACTGTGTAAGTCTAAGGTTGTAAGACCTACACATAATCTTCGACACTTTACAGCCCCGCACTTGAACCCACGAATTTCCCGCTTGGTCGATCATGTGCACCTCTCGCCTTCGCTTAATCTCGCCCAATCTAATTGGGACATCTACGGAGGAAGTTTCAAGGGATGCGCCCTTTTTAGCTAGTTTGTCCGCTTTTTCATTCCCATCTATTCCCATATGCCCTGGGACCCAATATAGATGTATGCTTCTCCCTGTCCCGATTCTCTCCAGAGACTGCTTACACTCTAACACGCATTTAGATGCTGTGCTATGCGAGATTATTGCCCTAATTGCTGCTTGACTGTCAATATAAAAGTTAACACGGTTGCAGCTTAAGCTATTCTCTTCCAGGGTTTCTACTGCTTTGGTTACGGCTAATATTTCCGCTTGGAAAACGCTACAGTAATCCGGCAGCCTGTAGGTTCTGCTTATTTCCGGATCAGCGCAGTATACCGCAGACCCTACTCCTTCCACTACTTTGGAACCATCGGTGTACACATGTATCGCCTCGTCCGCCATTTGCGCACCCTTGCGCCAACCGTCCACCTCTATTGTGGCCTTAAGATCTCCCTCGAAGCGCAGATAGGGTATCATGTAGTCTGTTCGTCTTGTGATTGATGACGCTATACTACTATGGCCATATGGCCGACACTCAAGCTGCCTCGAAGAACCGAGCCTGGTTGCGGTCGTTAACGCTTTGTTCTTTGCTACCAGATCTACTGGTGGGATGTGCAAAATGGCATACAGTGCAGCCGTCGAGGTTGTTTTCAGGGCTCCCGTAATGGCAAGCATCGATAGTCTGCATACCCCCTCTAATTTTTTGAGGTATGTTGTTTTTTGTGTGGCTTTCCACCAAACAAAAACTCCATAGTATAGAATAGGGCTTACAATCGCTGTAAAAACCCAATGAGAAAGAGAGGGCGATAGGCCCCACGTACACCCCAGCATTCTTTTACATGCATAGAGTGCCGCTGAGGCCTTCTTGACCATCTCCTCCACGTTGAGCTTCCAGCACAGCTTACTGTCTAGGATGATTCCTAAATATTTTGTGCAAGGTTTCTCCTGTAAGGTCACCCCTCCTAACTTAGGCCTGATCCAATTTGGGACCTTGTACCTCTTTGTAAACAAGACCATATCCGTCTTCTCCGCATTGACTTTCAACCCGACATTAGATGCCCAGGTATGAATATCCTGAAGCGCCCGATCCATCAAAGAACTAATCGTTGGAAGGCACTTTCCACTTATGACAATTGCAACGTCATCTGCGTAAGCCGTAAGTTTTACGGGTCCCTCATTGAATTTCCTGAGCAGTTGGTTGATGACCAGTGTCCACAGCAGAGGTGATAGCACCCCTCCCTGCGGCGTGCCCCTGTCCACTGATTTCGTGGCTCGTACAATACCCATTGTGATGTAATCTTTCTGCAATTTAACATGCAGCTGATCCATCTGATTAAGACAGGATGTACTTTAATGTAATTAGGACCATCCATAATCGCCCATTTTGCAACATTATTGAAAGCACCGGCAATGTCCAAGAAGACTCCTAGAGCATACTCCTTATATTCCAGGGTTTTCTCTATGCTTATTACCACCCTATGCAATGCGGTGTCTACCGACTTGCCTTTGGTGTACGCGTGCTGTGTTGTGGAGAGCAGCTTTTCATCCACGTTGGACTTTATGTACACATCTATCAGCCTCTCAAAGGTTTTGAGCAGAAATGATGTTAAGCTAATGGATCTATAGTCTTTGGTATACACGTGACCGATCTTCCCCGCCTTTGGTAGAAAAGCTACACGAGCAGTTCTCCAAGAGTGCGGTACATGATTCAGTCGTATGCACCCATCGAATATTATTTTAAGCCATTCCACGACCGCCCTACTTGAGACTTGTAGCATGGCCGGGAATATACCACCTGGGCCCGGCGAATTAAACTTAGAAAACGTCTTCACTGCCCACTCGATCTTAGTATCGGTCACCAAGCCCGGCACTACTAGCTCCGTGATCGAAGTGTGAGTGATGTCTGCTGGCTCTTCTAAACCGTCTCCCGATGGGAAATGTGTATCGAGAAGCACCTCAAGGGATTCCTCACAATTACGTGACCATTCCCCGTTCTCTTTCTTTATTAGTCCCTGGATTATGTTTCCCTTTGCTGGGACTTTTTTCAACCGTGCTGTTTCGCTGGAGCACTCTATGTCCGTATAGAAACTTTTCCACGAGTTTCTATTCGCCCTGGTAATTTCACGCTTGTAGATCCTCTGTAGATCCCTGTACTCGTCCCGACACGCTTCGCTTTCCGCGGTATTTGCGAGCATAAACATTTCTATTACCTGTCTTCTTAGAAGACTCTGCTTATTGCTCCACCATGGCGGCTTTTTTTTTCCTCTGAATCTTCTTAGAGGGCAAGCTTTGTTATACGCAGTCATACGCGTCCTTGTTAGGAATTTATTCGACTCCTCCAGTTCCTCTACATTAGCAACCTCTTTGGGTTGTCCCAGTTTTGTTTCTACATGTTTCTGGAATTTAGTCCAGTTCGTTGACCTAGGGTTTCTAAAGATTCCTCCCTTCTCTACCCTCTTTAGGGGGATGTTGAAGCTGATATACGCATGGTCGGAGAAGGATGGTCTATCAAGAACCATCCAATCATACCTTGATATATCACGCTCGGAGCTCAATGTAATATCCAGAACATTGCTGGATGTTGGACCAATGTATGTAGAGACATTTCCCCTGTTGGCTATCTGCAGATTGGTTTGCAGGATGTAACAAAACAGAGATTCGTCTCTCTCGTTCGTATCTGCTCCTCCCCACGCATTTCGGTGCGCATTTGCATCTGCGCCTATGACCAACCGCCCTTTGCGCCCTTCCTCCTGTACTAGCCTTGTGCACTCCTTCGGTGGAACCTCCGCAGCATGGGCCATGTAGCAGGACGCCAGGATAAATGCCTGCTTATTCTTTTGCTCAACGGCTACCGCTACGAGATCCTCAGTGGTGTAATTAGGCAGCATATATGCAGCTGTTTCCTTACCATTACTACAGCTCGCACCCGTCCTTCCGTTTGCGCATAGTAAACGCCAAACCCGCGCGCGCTAAGTCCAGAAACCTTTCCTCCCGATGACAGCCACGGCTCCTGGATCAGCGCCACGTCAAACGAACCCTCCTCAAGGGTTAGGAGGAGTTCGCTCGACGCCACTTTACTGTGTTGGAGGTTTATCTGTAGGACTCGCAGCACCATTGGGCTTTTTACCCCCCTCCAGCACCTTCGTCTTGACGTCGTCGTCCTCCCCCTGCCCTTTTGGTTTAGAGTATTCGAAGCCCCCTTCAGCCTCTCGTGACTGTTGTGCCGGGTGTTCCTCTGTGCGAGTCACAGCACCATTTAGCGGTTGGTCCCCTTCTAGCACGTTCGTGGTGATGTCGGGGACCTCCACCTGTCTTTTTTCCCTTAGGCTTTTGAGGTCCTTTTCGACTTCGCCCACCTCTAGCGTGTTAGGGTTTTTATCCTCGGGACTTCTTTTCCTGAGTAGCATGTAAATTTTGCCAGTGCCAAAGGGCATTTTACCAAGCTGCGTGTACAAAATATCCTCCGCCTGCTTGTTTATTTGGAAGATGTAGAACTGACCATGCTCGGTAGGCCGAGATACAGTAAGTACCTTCCAATCCTGTGTCGGTATGTTCGGATTCTGATTCTGCAGAAGTTGCAGTGTATCCTCCGACTTCATCACGCATGGTATCCATACCTTAACTTTTGGTACCGTGGGGATTTGCGCTTTATCCACCACCTCAAACAGCGCGTTCGTGCCTTGCCTTTGGAGGTTTGGAACCACTTCCTGCAGCCACCGCAAGCTCGCGATGTTGTCGCACGCTATCATCTTCACACCATTATACCATCCCCCCGAATCAAAGGTTGGAAGGGGCTTACTTAGTTGTTCCCGCATCATCTTAAGCATTAAGCTAATAAGCTCCCTTTCCACAGATCTCCACCTTTCAGTAGTCATTTGTCCGAAAGGACTGCTACGATCAACCAGCGCCACAGTCAGTGAGTGCTTTGCCGCATCAATCATCTTCTCGGGAAAAGCAGGAGTCTTAGTATTATCTCCCTTTGGCACCTCCGAGAAAGCCGGAGTCTTAGCGTTAACTCCCTTTAGCGCCTCCGAGAAAGCCGGAGTCTTAGCGTTATCTCCTTTTGGCTTATCTCCTACTTCCTTAATTGGAACTTTCCTCTGACTCGCAGCTTTCGAGGTAGTTGCTACCTCGCTATTGGAGCCCATCTGTCTTACAGCTTTGGGCCTACTTGTCTTGTCTATGCGACTGCCCTGCTTCGCGGCTCTAAGACTGGGTCCTTTCTGCCTCTTGAAAGCAGGCTTGTCGCCTTCCGCCGAACGTTGCCTCTTCATTCTGCCATTCGACGCTTCTTCCTCCTCGTACCGGTTGCAGAACCGAGGGTTTCTCGCAGCAAACCTTTTGAACTGCCTTCGACCTACTTCTACCACTTCATGGGCCCATTCCAAGCGGTCGATCTCCACTTCTGTTTGGTCGACCGCTGCTCCCAAGCGTTGTACAATTCGTAGTGCTGCACGGTACTGCGAGAGAGCTCTTTTACTTCCTCTGCTCCGTACCTTTCTCCACTCTTCTACTCCGTTTTCATTTGTGTGCTTCTCCAACACGGAGTTCATTGAATCAGCACTACTCTTGCTTCCCGAGTCCGACGCATCGCTTAATTCGTATTTGTCGTCCTTGGATTGCGACTCCGCCCTCCTCTTTACATCGTCCTTATTACAGTCAGGTAATGAGTCGTTCATATTGGTCGTACGACCACCTGCCCGACAAGGCGGGCTCAGCGGTCCAGTATTATATACGGGGAAAGGACCGTCCGCCACAGCTCCGTACCCTTCTCCACTCTTCTACTCCGTTTTCATTTGTGTGCTTCTCCAACACGGAGTTCATTGAATCAGCACTACTCTTGCTTCCCGAGTCCGACGCATCGCTTAATTCGTATTTGTCGTCCTTGGATTGCGACTCCGCCCTCCTCTTTACATCGTCCTTATTACAGTCAGGTAATGAGTCGTTCATCTTGGTCGTACGACCACCTGCCCGACAAGGCGGGCTCAGCGGTCCAGTATTATATACGGGGAAAGGACCGTCCGCCACAGCAGCGCCCTTTACTGTGGTAAGGCCATTAAACTTCCCGAGGTGGCCCGATATCGGGAAGGCTCCGTTCGAATACAGCCGAATTTATCCCCTTGCTGCAAATCGTCCAATAGGCACGGTCCGCATAACACCCTGGATTAGGGGGTTGGCAGAAGGTAATTTAAAAGTTTTGCAAGCTGTAATTTGGCAGTCGTTGAAGTTATCATGATGAAATTTGGCAGGAACGTTACTCCTATTACTATATATGTGCGAAATAAAAATTAGCAAAATCGATTGAAGAACACGCCCACATAAAAAAAAAAATTTTTAAAAGTCAAATTTTAACAAAAAATTTAATATCTTTACAGTGTATAAGTAAATTATGTCAACATTTGTCTCTAATCAAAGAAATCAAATACTCACTTTTAAGAAGTCGTCTTTCAAAGCTTCAAAAATAGAACGACATGTCTCACGTATTGCATGACATATGGCAGTTTTTCCCAACAGGAAAACAGTCATCAGGCTGGAAAAGCTATCTCCTGTTGCCAAGTAACGTAAAGTTACTGCCAACTTTTCCCCTACCGAGATAGCTTCCCGGAACTTTGTATTAGCTTTGTAAACGTATGGGGTTATGTGCTCCACAAGAAAGTCAAAGTCCTCCAGAGTCATCCTCAAAAAACTGTTACACCATTTTGGATCTCGCACGAACAGCTTAGAACTCAGTGTAGCATAGAACCCACATGTTCCTCTATCCCGAAGCCCTGGCCTAACCCACCACTGCTTCCGCTTCCTTAGCTGGTTCCGCTTTCTTGTCCATGCCCTTATGCTTGTCACAAAACAAAGTGTCGCAGCAGCTATCGCCATTTTTTATTTTTCCGAATTTTTTTGTTTAAAATAATTATTTGATCGGCTTTTACAAAATTTAGTTCACTATCGCACTGCTTATATTTTAATTTTTTGTCTTTTGTTCAAAAGAATGTATCAGCTGATGGGCTGTCAAAAATATTTACTTAACGTTTGACATCAGTGGTAAAAACTGGATGTCAATCGACTGACACCACAATTTTATGACAGCCTTCGGCACACACTGCTATATCGACTTCATGCCAGTTTTTAATATGTAATGAAAACACATTTGACACCAAATCGCCATGGTGACAGTTAAGTCAGTATTTGATGTCAGTGATTTTGACACAGTGAAAACCAAGCATTATTAAGCGAACTTCAATTGGGTTTACATCAAATATGCTGGCACACATTAAACATCATACATTTTATTATTTTGTTTTATTAAACGCACTTTCACCAAATTTTATATTTTATAATTTATTTAATTTATAGTTTTGAACTTCGCCTTGCAAATGGAATCCCAAATAGTAGTCACCAAACTGATTCTTGTAAGTTATAGAAAAGTAAAGAATCAAATCGCTAGAAGGTAATTCACCACTGGAGTAACTTTACATGTAATTCGGCAAGTTTATTTTCGTAACACTTTAAGTTGAAACGATTCCAAAACAACTCAAACTTTTATGTTGTTGGAAACATCAACATTAAAAATGATATTTTTTATCATCTTATTAAATTCGTTCGCGTAATACAATTCATAAAAACTTGAACAAAATGTTACTAACTTTGGAAAAATCCTATTCGTTCAAACAAAACTTTTGCGCAATTTTGCATTTCGCTTGGAGGAGAAGTTGCAAAATTTTACGCGATAAATAGGTGTCCCGACATTTCATAATTTTTTTGCACTGTAAATTCAAAAAAGGGGTTTTCGTTTTGTATTGATAACTGAAAAACTAGTTTTTTGTTGTTTTCCCATTTTGTGTTTTTTCGATTTGGTGGTTTTCTTATTTTGGTATTTTTTTTTTAACAAGTGGGACCATCGTCATAAGTACAAAGTAGAGAGCGCAGTGAGCGTAAAATTCTCTTTGAAATTTGCTCATGTATTGACTGTTGATCGCTGTTGGAATGACCAGTGAGATCAGTTGTGTTTACAGAAAAATCAGTTAGATTGATTAGGAATCTGTCAATTTTACTGAATTTTGTTAACCTAAGAGCGACTGTTTCTCTTCTGTTGAAATGACTAAACTAATTTGTTCGCTTGACAAAGAAGTCGGCCGATCAATTTCACCGAATCTCCGTTAAGTCAAGAACAACAGAACCGATTTGTTGATTTTACTAGCACCATTTATTCCAGTATATAGGGACAAATTTTGAAGCAACTATGCTTCACAAAACCAGAGCTTTTACCTGATGGCATTTCATATCAGCTTGATATCTGTATGTACATATTTTAATTTATCTATATCTATGCATATAAAGATGGATGTATGTTTGTATGCTGCTTATGGACTCCGCAACCACTCCCCCGGTTTTATTAAAATTTTCAGGGTCGTCTCATGGCAAACCGAAGTGAAGTGGTTCGCGGAAAGTGAACCAGGGACCGATATATTCGATCAAATTCTACTAATGGTTCGATTTGACTGAAATTTAGTATTAATTCATGTGTGTGGTTTTTGTACATAATTAATGTTTGTTTTTAAACTTTTCGATACTGATTGCTATAATTTGTATTTGCGCCTGCCGCATTCAAAGTAATCTAGTGGCCATCGCTTGGCTACGGTTGTCGTCGATCTTAGCTCTATTATGGTTGTGGTCTGTATCTGCCGTGTTCAATCTAAAAAGGCCTTTTCGTTTCCATTACGTTATGTATTAGGGTATATAGGTATTTTGTTAATTTCAATGCCAATATTAGAGTCCGACCGATTAACCGGCGCCGGCATCGACCTTTTTTTGAACGATTATTTCTCATCAAAGGTGCTTCTTATTATATTTGATGTTAATTGGATATTCTTGTGTAAATATTTTTTTCAATCTAATTTCGAATTGTTTCTCTAGAGCTTGTTAAGAAAGTAAAATTAAAATCACACAAACTTCACTTAAGAAACAATGCATTTTACTTTACCAGTTTACTTTGTTAGACTAAAATTTACTGGACTTTAATCAGCATCGGTCGCACACTAGCCAATATTTTGTCGTTTGTGTCTCCCTAGTTTAGCGTTGGGCGTTTTGCAATTTTACTAAAATGCACTAACCACAAAAAATTTCGTGTAAACGTTTTTTCACTATCACTAAATCTTTTATATCACATAGTGAATTTTTTAGTGATCACTAATTTTTAGCAATTTTTTTGCACTATCACTCAAATTTTGTTTGAAATTGCATTTCATTTTTTTCATTTTAATTTTTTTGAAATTGCATTCAATAATATTGGGACTCTATTAGGGAATATTTTATATTGGCATATAACTTGCATATTTATAACGGATACAAACATAAAAATGTTGGTTTGTTTTTCTCTTAAGGGTTGGTTTCCTCGGGAAACGGTGCCGCTACATTACGACCATTAAAAAACAGTCGCTTTACTCACCAGCGTTAGCGGCACCGTTTTTTGTAAAGCAGGAATAGTTTATCCAGTCGATTCCATTGGTAAAAAAAAAAAAGATTTTCAAAAATATTTTTTGTGTGTTTTTGAAATAAAATAAATGTAAGGCGCGATAACCTCCGAAAACATTTTAGTCCGAGCTTCTCTTCCAATTTGCGCCGTGTTCCTTTTAATTATTTGTACAAATTGGCGGGACCGGACCTACACACTTTATGCCGACACCGAACGGCATCCGCAAGGCAGATGAGTTTTTACTGAAAAGCTTTTTATGGCAGAAATACACTCGGAGTATATGCCAAATCAATGCCAAAGGGCGAACACGCTTGGGAAAACTTTCCTCTAATTGAAAAAACTTGGATCTAAAATTTTGATGTTGCTTTCCCGGGCCGTTAACCCAGGATCTACGGTGTTTTTGAAATATTTGGGAAAAAAAGTTGATGAACGAGTTACCCCTATGACGGCCGTAATATTTACTGCCCTATTGTTGTTGTGTTACCAGTGTCTCGTCCCATTCAATGGGCACGACCACCCACAAAATTGTCATCAAAGTCTTCTAATGGGAGTCCAAGGAAACTGGCAGTTTCAACAGGGGCGGACCATAGGGAGATTGTTCCTAGAGGCGTAGGTTCCAAATTACAACTGAAAAGATATTTGGTTTCATGTGGGGACACATCGCATACAGGACATACATTACGTATGGCGGGGTGGATTCCAGACAGGTAAGATGGACCAGGGGTGACTCTAGAATGTGTTTGTACGATATGGGTATCAAATTCAAGGTATTAATGAGGGTTTTAAAAGGGAGTGGTGGTAGTTATATAGGTGGTCGCCTTTTCGAGATATCGCCATAAAGGTGGACTAGGGGTGACTCTAGAATGCCTTTGTACAATATGGGTATCAAACTAAAGGTGCTAATGAGTATTTTAAAAGGGAGTGGACCTTAGTTCTATAGGTGGACGCCAAGATATCGAAATAAAGGTGGACCAGGGGTGACTCTAGACTTTGTTTGTACGATATGGCTATCAAATGAAAGGTGTTAATGAGTCTTTTTAAAAGGGAGTGATCCTTAGTTCCATAGGTGGACGCCGTTTCGAGATATCGCCATAAAGGTGGACCAGGGCTAACCCTAGAATTTGTTTGTACGATATGGGTATCAAACGAAAGGTGTTAATGAGTATTTTAAAAGGGAGTGAGCTTTAGTTCTATAGGTGGACGCTTTTTCGAGATATCGCCATAAAGGTGGACCAGGGGTGACTCTAAACCTTGTTTCTACAATACGGGTATCAAACCCAAGATGTTAATGAGTATTTTAAAAGGGAGTGGGCCTTAGTTCTATAGGTGGTCGCCTTTTCGAGATATCGCCATAAAGGTGGAGCAGGGGTGACTCTAGAATATGTTTGTACGATATGGGTATCAAATGAAAGGTGTTAATGAGTATTTTAAAAGGGCGTGGGGCTTAGTTCTATAGGTGGACGCTTTTCGAGATATCGCCATAAAAGTGGACCAGGGGTGACTCTAGAATGTGTTTGTACGATATGGGTATCAAATTAAAGGTATTAACGAGGGTTTTAAAAGGGATTGTATATGTGAAGGCGTTTTCCAGATATCGACCAAAATGTGGACCAGGGTGACCCAGAACGTCATCTGTTGTATACCGCTAATTTATTTATATATGTAATATCACGAACAGTATTCCTGCCAAGATTTCAAGGGTTGTTTTTTCGCCCTGCAGAACTTTTTCATTTTCTTCTACTTAATATGGTAGGTGTCACACCCATTTTACAATTTTTTTTCTAAAGTTATATTTTGCGTCAATAAGCCAATCCAATTCCCATGTTTTATCCCTTTTTTCGCATTTGGTATAGAATTATGGCATTTTTTTCATTTTTCGTAATTTTCGATGTCGAAAAAGTATGCGTGGTCATAGTCGGATTTCGGCCATTTATTATACCAATTCAAAGTGAGTTCGGATAAGTACCTGAACTGAGTTTAGTAAAGATATATCGATTTTTGCTCAAGTTATCGTGTTAACGGCTGAGTGGAAGGACAGACGGTCGACTGTGTATAAAAACTGGGCGTGGCTTCAACCGATTTCGCCCTTTTTCACAGAAATAAGTTATCGTCCTAGAATCTAAGCCCCTACCAAATTTCACAAGGATTGGTAAATTTTTGTTACACTTATGGAATTAAAAGTACCCTAGACAAATTAAATGAAAAAGGGCGGAGCCACGCCCATTTTGAAAATTTCTTTTATTTTTGTATTTTTTTGCACCATATCATTACTGGAGTTGAATGTTGACATAATTTACTTATATACTGTAAAGAGTTAAAATTTTTTGTTGAAATTTGACTTTAAAAATTTTTTTTTTTAAAGTGGTCGTGGTCGTTCTCCGATTTTGTAATTTTTATTAAGCATACATATTGTAATAGGAGTAACGTTCCTGCCAAATTTCATCACATCTTCAACGACTGCCAAATTACAGCTTCCAAATTTTAAATTACCTTCTTTTAAAAGTGGGCGGTGTCACGCCCATTGTCCAAAATTTTACTAATTTTCTATTCTGCGTCATAAGTTCAACTCACCTACCAAGTTTCATCGCTTTAACCGTCTTTGGTAATGAATTATCGCACTTTTTGTGTTTTTCGAAATTTTCGATATCGCCTTCATATAAATGGAGAAAATCACCGAAAAATGTATCTTATATAAAGACATATTCTTCCTTTGAATTTAAAATTTTGATATAGAAATTGTAAAAATATTTATGAGAAATAAAAATATAAAAGTGGAACGCACATTACTTGGATTGCAAAGTTGGCAGAAAAGGAGACAACTTATCAATATATAGTCAATTGCGCTCCACCTTTATATTTTTATTTCCCATAACTATTTTTACAACTTCTATGTAAAAATTTTAAAATCAAAATTCAGCAAGAATATGTCTTTATATAAGGGTACATTCTTCGCTGATTGTGTCCATTTATATAAAAGGAATGCTTAAACATTTTTTATTTTCTACTTTTTAGTTCTAGGTCTTATTTATTAGAAGGCGAAAAACATGCTGATGCGGAATTAAATCACCCTGAAGTATTTTCTTTTTAAAATTTAAAATGCAAACGTGGATATCTACCTATGCAACACTTAAATGGATACATACAAGAATTTTCTCGAAAATCTACAGCCAATATTTCATTGTACATCTACATCGATTTCATAGTAATTTTATATCATTTGAATTAATAAATAGTCCATAAATTTAGAACAAAATCAATACAATATTACTCATCATTGTTTGGTAAATTCGAGCCGAATTTTTGGATTTAATATTATCGTACGCACAGTGTATTTTATCAATTAGTATTATTAGAGTCTTTTGTAGCTCATGTAAAGGGTAAAGCGCCATTTCGGTCATCTTTTCATTTTCATCATTGCAATGTCTTTAGCATCATTGTAAGATCAACGAGGCAGATACAGAGCCTCAATAACAAGCGCCTTTAATATTTCAAGTGAAATGAGCAACGAAACACCTTTGGCAGAATTGGAAGTTAGGATTTCCAATCTGAATGAAGCATGGAAACAATTGAATACCGTAGAAAAACAAATAAAGGAGTTGGAAGAGAGAGTGCACCGTTTGCAGAATATATATGTTTCCGACATCTGTCCAATGGAGTTCCTGCCTTGGACGGTGCCACTCTCCTAGATGTTCCGGTCTCAGTGATCCTCCGAAGGGTTTCATCGCGCCATGTTGCCAGGCTGCACACCGAACTGCATCGGGTACTCCGATTGCTACCCAAGAACCTCCAGTCCCACGGCAACAACAGCACTTACGCTCTAGTATCCCTCAACCCAGGTGCAGTCACCCGTCACTTACCCCCAGAGTGACGACGTGTTCCCCGTTGCACTTCAGAATACTTGAGTTAAACTGTAATGTGTTAACTGGGAAGATCACGGAGATAGTCGACTTTATGAAGCGACACAACACCCGCATTTCTGTCATCCAAGCGACTAAACTCACGGCAAGGTCTACTTTGCAGACCTGCTCTGGGTATAACGTCATAGAAAAGATCACGAGAGTGGAAGTGGAGGCGGTCTCGCATATATCACCCACCACTCAGTGCAATATAATCTATTTGATCCCGACATCGGCCGTAGTAACAGTGTCCTGGAACCTAAAGGCATATCTGTCTAGCGATGCAAATTTAGAAATTATCAACATCTACATCCGTCCTGTCACCTGCTGCCCTAGTGGATACTGCCCTGAATCAGCGCGCTACTCACTCACGCATTGCTCAAGGCGATTTCAATGTCCCTCACGATCTGTGGCTTTCTGATCTACAGACGGACAGCTGGGGTGAGATGCTGGCGGACCAAATAGAAGAAACAGCGTTCTGCACGATAAACGAGGACGCCCACACACGTATGGTAGAAAGCTGTCATAGTTCGCCTTACATTTCCATCGTGAGCGCATACTCCTTTCGCTCAAGCGTTTAGCTAAATTTTTCATAACTGAAAAACGCATCTTCATCAACATTAAAAAAAGGAAAGTTGGAAGACTACAAAACATATACACACAATCGCTTTGCTGCCCTCCCAACCTCGACCTCTCTACCGTTTGTTTTACACCCAAAAATACTGGGTGTGATGCTCGATCAGGATATACATTTTGGCGAGCATGCAACCGCAAGTGTACCTTAATCCAGAGCCGTAATAAAATCCCGGCCACTTGCATGCTACGCGTCCCCGATATGGTCGTCAAGCCTAAAGACTACTCACTGGAAGAAGATACAGGCCTGGAAAAACACTGCTCTCACAACCGCCACGGGCTATCTTCTTAAGTTCCCGGAACACCACCTACACAGTGAGGCGAGAGCAATCCCTATAAGGCAGAATGAAATGCTGAACAAACAGTTTCTGTTGAACACCCAGAAACCTGGGCATCCCAATAGACATTTGATTGATCAGGCTCCACCTACCAAGGGCTCAAGAGGTCATCTTCGCAAGCATTATGAGGAAATACGGCACTTGAGAATACAACCGCATGAAGAAAAAAAAAAACACACAAACAGGTCCTCAGTGATATCCACAAAAAAGCGTCAAACCTCTATGCCAGGAATTGCCAGGCAAACCCCGTCCTTAAAGATAGATACCCTGAACTTGCAGAAGGGGAAAGCACTCCCCCTGAGGAGATGCGCGTCACTCTAGCTCAACTTTGATCTAGATACTGTAAAAGGTTAAACTCTTACCTATGAGACCCTTGCAATATGTCGCAATAAGACACCGACCTTCTCTTTAATAGCAATATGGAACCAGCACCCATAACACCCCTCTCACTCTGGTCCACCCCTGTAGGAATTGAAAGTTTCCTTGGGCTCCCGTTAGAGGATATTGATGACAAGTTATGAGTGGTCGCACCTATTGGATGGGGCGAAGCACTGACACAACAACAACAGCACAAAACGCGCTCGTCCGTTTCCTCCTCCAAACCGCATTTCCTACATCTGCTATGACTAACCAAGCCTAATTTAATGGCATGTGACGCCAGGAGGCAGAATACCCGTCATGAGTCTATATTCTTCTCTTTTTAATGATATGAGTAACCTTGTCATGTCACATGGTATTCGAAATTTTGCAGCCCCGCGCTTGGGTCCACGCTTTTTCATTCCCATCTATTCCCCAAGTGAGTTTAAATCGCACCTGGTCCTTCCAGCGGAGTGGAACGCAACAAAGAGTTCTACGTAAATGCGGCATTACATAGGACGCTTTACCCAGTGATGTGTGGTTGATAGCTCTTCTGACAAAGTTAGAAGTAGTATGTAAATACCGATTCTAGCCCAAATGGAGAAAGGAAAAGTATATACACCGACACACATATATATACAACAAAACAATTTCGTTGCCTACTTTTAGGCGCACACGTTCTTAAGCTTAGAGCTTTCGGTTTGTGTTCTGGCTGATCTTCCGGTTCCGGCTTGTGATCTGGCTAACTTCCGCTAGGTGGCGCATAAGAAAAAGCTTAGTGGTGTATAAGAAAAACCTTACAGCTTTTTACCTTTAGCAGACCTTTGCCGTGGACATGACAGCATATAAATTTATATCAACAAACCGCAAAATACATACCGACACAGACAGCAGACATATACATACATTTAGATAAGGGCTACTTGTCTCAATGTATATAAGTTGAACATCTTTTGAGTAAAAAAATAAGGATCGTTAAATGGGGGCCCTACATTTTTAAAGGGCCGGAAATTTTTAAATGTCCCCTCATATTTCTAATGAGTCCTAGACTTCACCCGAGCCGTTTTAAAGAGTCCCATAGATTTCTAATCGAGCGACTGCTCCCCAATCCTCCACCCCCTCCCCCTCTTTTTTCTCGTCTACAAAAGTAGCGGTTGGACACCTGTAGTACCGCCCAATCCCAACCCCAAACCCCCAACCCCCAACCCCAACCCCCAACCCCAACCCCCCATTTTTCTCGTCTACAAAAAGGAGTCGATGGGCACTTGTAGTACCGCCCCCCTTTTATTCTTGTTTGTAAAACGGGCCTGTCGGGCACCTGATCAGGGGCAGATTGTTAACTAAAGGTTATCTTAATATTGAACTCATGATTTTCCATTATTGAACATTTGTGTGACCATGCCGTTACATATGTTTGTTTGATTGTAAGTTTGTGTACACATGCTGTTGCTGGTCCATATATATGCATGTGAGAATTTCATAATTCCATTTGGGCTCCTTAAAAATGGGAGCATATACATAAATTATATCTTTTTAAATTTGAATATTGAATATTTTGTGTACATGCCATCACATATGTTTGTACATGGGAATTTTATTAAACCACACTGATAAGAACCCTCAACCGTACAACATTGAAATATATTTATATGTATATATGTAAATAAAACTTCATGCTGTATTTCATTTAATTAAATTCGTTATCAGAATTTTCCGTAAGTATAAAACATAGAAACCTGATCAGGGGCAGATTGAACATTTTATTTGTATGTACATACTTACATATATGATTGTTTGATTGTAAGTTTGTGTACATATGCTGATGCTGGTCTATATATATGCATGTGAGAATTTCTTAACTAAAGGTTATCTTAATATTGAACTAATGATTTTTTTGTTTTGTATTTCAATAAAACATGTTCTCACTTTGATTACAACCATTTGGGCTCGTTTGGTATTTTATTAGATGAGTTTAAGTGATTTTAAAAGATGTTTATTCGAAAAGAAATTGTACATTGACTCAATGTATATTTTTAGATCAAAATGTCATGAATTGTATACACAAGAAATAAATAAATTAACATTAAGGTTTTTTAGATGATAAGAGATTTGTAAAAAATAATGGATTTAATACCTACGCCTGGGAATCTATGTATAAGAGAAAAAATCAAAATATGCTGATAAGAAACCTTAACTGATCAACATTGAAACATATATATATATATATAATATATAAGTTTGTGTACCTGCATTTAGGCGCATACGTTCTAGCTGATCTATAAGGAAAAGCTTCGAATTGTTTGTTTTGTGTTCTGACTGCAAGAAAAAAAGAGCTTAGAAGTTCATCAGTGCGGGAGAGTATCGAGCTCAGATTTTAAATGGGGGGACTCCAAATTTTAAAAGGATCCATATTTCTAAAGTATATAAGTGTGGGCGAAATATAAAAATACTATTTTATGCCAAATTATGTTTCACCTGTCTGTGCTTAACGTATAAAAAGCCTACCATTACAATGATATTTCTTTATTAATTTTCATAATGTTTGCGACAGTAGATGTTCAAGGCTTTAAAGCATACGATAATAGATTTATTGTAAAGGAAATAGCTGTGGTCCTCAACAATGAAGAATTCCATTGTTTCCACATAAAAGCTCCATTTGAATTTTCGGATCTGAGTAAGGAAAATCAACGACAAGCTAATTGGTTAATGTTACACCACAATAATTTATTATGGTCCTATGGAAGCGATAGTTTTAAATCTGTAAAAAACTATTTGATGTCAACATTGAAGAACATAAAAGTTTATGTTAAGGGGCGACAAAAAAGCGTATGGATAGCAGAGTTCCTCCAAAAGCCGGGGTTTAACATTGAAGAGAAGAGTACAGGATGTGATGGAATGAATCTCTTTAGATTATATAGTTTACACCCAGATGTTGTGCGTTGTAAATATCATTTTCATACTAATTGTAATGTGAAAATCAACCAACGACAAATTCGTTGTGCTTTAAAATCAGCATATATTTTGTTCAAATACATATCGGCTAGTAATCTAAATTTATAATGAAATAAAATAGAATTAGAAATCTTAACTTTAGTGTTTTTTTATTTTAAAAGGGTGAGAATAAGAAGAAGAAGAGAAGTAAATATATAAATACATTGTTTTCCAATATCAACCTCATTTTAAATTGACGTAAACAAAGGGATATATCACAATGAAGTTTAAATTTTATATCTCATTATTATTATTTGTTTTCAAAACTACCTACGGAGCACCATTTTGGGAAAACCTAGATAGTAATGCGCTTGCGATAAACCAAAACTCGAAAAGTATTCAATTTAATTTAACAATATCTACCGAATAGTAATGATATTTTATCAATCAATATTTCATTATTATTACTAAAACAAAGTGAGCCTCTTTTAACTAATGACGAAGAAGAAATTGAAGTGTTGTCAACGATACGATTATTTTCACCATCCACAACAATGGCACCATCGTCTAAAGATGATTTTTCAACGGAAGGGAAGCCTATGAGAACTTTTACTATAGATGAAGCTATAGAGGCATTTCGTAGAGAGCTCATTGAAAAGGAATCTGATATTGGAGGAATCATTGAGGCAAAACAAGCATTTTATCGACATTTTAAATTGGAATATGATAATTTTGATCTACCAATTCGTTGTACTTATGATAGTAGATACACGGAAAAAATGTTGAGCATCAAGTGCTTTGAATATCGTGAAATTGAAACTGAACGAATTCTTAGTAATGGTGATATTGAAAATATTATAGCCCAGGATACTTCATTTAAAAGACCACACATAGAAATAATTGATGTGAAAAACTATAGACAAACATATAATATGATCATTGTATAATGTGTCTCACACGTGTATAGATAAAAATAAAAAAAACCGATATGAAATTAGCTAATTTAATAAAAATTTTACTTGTTTACCTGTTTAACTTAAGTTATGGAACAAGTTATCCCTATAATCAATTTATGAATCAAGAACAAACTATAAACAGCTTTAGAAATTTTGAAAATAGTAAACAGACTAGTTTTGAATACAATATTCCAAACACTTCATTACGTTTAAAAATAAATGTAACAATTCATTGTTAGATCAGAGTTTTCCTGAGCTCAACCCATCATTATTAAAAACAACAGCAACAACAACAACAACGCAGAGCCTTGGGGGATTTTTTAGACCAACTATTCGCGATCAAAGGAGTGAGTCACATGGTGTGAAAAAAGTGAATACACCATTCTAGAGGCTATTGGCAATTTTAAAGAATTACTAGTTGAAAAGGAAAAGAGAATAGGAGGCATTCTTGAAAGCCCAGAGGATTTTTATAGACATTTAAATTTAGTTTACGATAATTGTGAAATACGAATTAAATGTTCTTATTACAGCAATTATATACAGCGTACTTTAAATATCTATTGCTTTGTATTTCCGGAAGACAATACGGATACATTACTTAAACGAGAAGCATTATATGAGCACACTTCGTACGATATAAATCCAACAATAATTCATGTTGATCGTTATTATCAAACATTGCATATGAAGGTTCAGTAATCACAAACATGTCATCGCCGTCGTCAGCAGCAGTAGACATATTTAATTTTCTGAAACAATTTAAACATATTTTACCTGAAGAGTAGAGGAAAAGACTTTTCGAAATTAATTCAAAAATTGAGTATAGAGATAAATTAAGTAAAATAAAAAATCGATTCGGTGAACACTATGAAAACTGTGTCTGGTCGAATTCTAATAGCACAGATGGTCCAGACACTTGCAATTGCTCACACCGAGAGCGTTTAGATGAGGAAGCCTATAGAATTATAAACACTTACACAAAAATTTATAATCAACTGCGTTGTAAATTTTACCTGTAAATACTTACTTTTTCAAATAAACCTTTTAAATAAATAAATAAAAACAATTTTTATTTTAAATTTTAAAATTTTATATTTTTTAGTATTTTAAAGAGAGTGTTATAGCACCCTCCATAAATTGAATTTCGCCCACCCCTATGGACCATAAAGCGTCCATATCTTTTTCGCAAAGTGATACTGAGACAGAAAAATTTCCCGCCTCAGTGTCACTTAAATCCGTATCTGTAACAACCAATGTTAGGTTAGATACATTAAGGAACTCCGGTTGCAGCCTCAGGTATTCCACCATCCCTTCCGTGATCTAATCAAGCAGCTCTTCACGCTGCTGGTCGTCCTCTAGAATGCAGTGCCACGGGGAGAAATCATTAGAGTGATCATCCCTCCTAACGTGGGCATTAATCATCATTTTTAGATTTTATACGTAAATCAATCTTAGTAAAAAATTTGAATAATGTAAAGTAGATCTGAGCTGAGCTTTTATAGTAGAAGAATAGAACAATAAAGTACTTTTTGTGTCTGATAAGAAATGTGTAATCTAATTTTAACATACCATCTCATTATAGTAAGCAATGCGTAATCTACTTGCAACATGTCATCTCATTAAGCAATGCGTAATCTACTTGTGTGCGTCTGTGTTTCAGAAAAGGAAGATAAGGGAAGTACATTTGACAAAGTGTTTGCGGGACCAGTTTTTGTTATGAACATGAAACGGCCGAGACAGTCTTAATTAGTAGAATGCCCGCATCCTCTAACAATTTGATTCTATCCAATTCTCCCAATTTCATTCTTTATAAGTTTTCCTTTTAACACTTTCCTGGTCTTAACAAGATTTGGTAATACAGTCTTATGATTACTTGACGTGATTTTTAATGAGTGATCGAAAAAAATCTGTTACCTATCAGTTGTGTATCTGATAAGAATCTGGTAAATCTGTTACCTATCAGTTGTGTATCTGATAAGAATCGGATAAATCTGTTATCTACCAGTTGTGTATCTGATAAGAATCTTATAAATCTGCTAGCTATCAGTTGTGTATCTGATAAGAATCTGGTAAATATGTTACCTATCAGTTGTGTATCTGATAAGAATCGGATAAATCTGTTATCTATCAGTTGTGTATCTGATAAGAATCTGATAAATCTGTTACCTACCAGTTGTGTATCTGATAAGAATTTGGTAAATCTGTTACCTATCAGCTATGTATCTGATAAGAATCTGGTAAATCTGTTACCTATCAGTTGTGTGTATCTGATAAGAATCTGGTGTGGTATATTTCTTTTATAGATCTTTTATAGCTGTATAAAATTATCGAACCCCTTTCGATATCGACCTCTATTATAGGATCTGAAGCCACCAATACATTAAAAAGAAATCGCTCGTTTAAAATCATGTCAAATAATCATATGACTGTATTAGCAAATCTTGCTAAGACCATGAAATTATTAAGAAAATCTAAAAAGAATATTTTGATAGCTTTGGAAATTTACAGCCACCGATTGAACTGATTAATTAATCACTGAAGAGTTGCAAGAAGCAAATATTATTAAGTAATATCAGTATACATAAATCTGGACCTTCCTCATTTGATAATAGAAGATCGAAAACGAAAACAAATTCAATAATAATTAACCTAGCTGCTCCTAAAGAAGACGATAATACCATTTCGAAAGTATTCTTTTTCGAAGCGTTAAATAAGATAAAACTGAATTATGTTTTTTTATTCTTTTATTTTATAATGATTCCAAGCGTAGGTATTAATTCCATTATTTTTTACAAATCTCTTATCATCTAAAAAACTTAATGTTAATTTATTTATTTCTTGTGTATACAATTCATGACATTTTGATCTAAAAATATACATTGAGTCAAAGTGCAATTTCTTTTCGAATAAACATCTTTTAAAATCATTTGCAGAAAGTTTGAGAGTAACACATTGTTTAACACCCTTAATTTTTTTAATATCTTTTTCTTCTTGATCGATGCGAATGGAATACATGTTTGCTCTCAAACCAATAAATTCCTTCATTAATTTACCATTACATTCATCCTTCATCATACCCAAAACCTTTTTGTTTAACAATGGAAAATGAAACACATTTGGATTTGGGTATGCAGATGTATCAAATTGCATGCTTATATCCTTACGAATATCATCATAAAAGTCATTTGTCTTTATATCGTAAATAAAGGAGTCATTATCCATATAGTTAAGATTAACATTTTCACAATATTTTGGTTTAATATAATCATAATGAAATTCATACATTTTCAGTTTAGAAAGTTCTAAAACGGTAAAACATATATAAATGGGTTTATTGTAAATTGTGAAACCTTTATTCAATTGTATTGCAATCATATTATCAGTAAATTGTTGTGCGGTATTTTTCTTTGCTTGATTCATTACGATTCCTCTCACTTTTTATTATTAAATAAACAAATATCAGCAGCGTTCTTATGGCAAGGTAGCTCAATATTAGAAGCTCACAATCACACGCACAGCGATAGGCCGATAACTCAAGGAAAATTACCCAGGTTTTATGGAAAAACACGCAAATACTTAAGAGCACCAAAAAAACACGTCTTACTCAATTGACATTTGTTACTTATTCGTCATATTAAAAAAAAAAAAATTCTTAAATAAGTTGTCGTTATCAATCTGTTAACCGTATAAGATGAATAACGAAATTACTTTCATAGGCATCCCAATGCCGAAAATTCTCGAGCTGAAATTGCCAACCATGAAAGAAGTTATGTGCGTATTTTTTTACCAGTTAAATAGTCTTAAAGCTTCTGTCTCAAAAAGTGCTAAAAATGCAGCAGCTCAGGTTATAGAGCTTTGGAAAAAATATGGTATTCCTACTACCAAACGTCAAAATATAGAGAGAAGAATTGTTCGATGTTATTACAAGTGGCGAAGTATAACAAAAAATTATAAACGCAAGAAATCACCATCCCAGAAAAAGAAAGAATCGTCACTTAAAAAAGATTTTAAAATGTTTTTCGATGTTGTTGATCGAAAGTCCTTAAAATCGTTTAATATCAGCATTAAGGACTTGTATTTGAATCAGAAAAGCGGCAAACGTAAAGCATTTGTCCATCACAACGTAATTTCACCTAACATAAGTGCAAGTTGGATGGCAGCAGAACAAATAAGGATAAGGATTTATTTTTAATCAATAACTAGCACAACGATTTGTGGTCTTTTAAATTTCCGAACTTGTCATTATTTCGTTTCCCAAAACAATATTCTTTTTTTTTGTCTAGATCTAAGTCAACCATGGTCATCCTACAGCGAGTGTAGGTTTTACGTGAGTGCCTGTCTTCGAAGACCTAACCTCACGCATGTACCAAGTACACAGGTCAAAGCGGGTCTGACCAGCCCCCAAGGCTCGCTTACCTTGGTACCAATCGATAATGTGAGTGGACACATCATTACCTTGGTGGGGTTGGAGGCCTATCTAACACCTCTTCCATTCTATGGGTCATGGCACCCGGTTGCAATGCAACTCCACATTCGAGCTGACCAACTCTTACCGCATTCGGATATCAACCACAGCCACCACATGGTCATCCTACAGTAGGATTAGTGACAGTGAAATGTCGGATCCCATATCTTTATTCAGTCCAACTACACATTTTGGTTCGGATTTTACTTATGAACAGCCAACACAGAAAAACTCAACCAAATTTAATGTTCTAACCCCAGAACTCATCTCTGATCTTGACAGAGCTAATGTCGGTAGTAGAAACGCAATGTTCATAATAACTCCAGTTTTGTCAAGTGTTGGCATCAGGATAGAAGATACAACTCTTAGTTATAAAACAATTCAACGAACCCGTATGATGCTAAGAGAGGACATTGCTCAAGGACTGAAAGACGATTTTAAAACACATGATAAATACGTCGTACACTGGGATGGGAAATTGCTGCAAGATATTTCTGAGTCAAAAACCGTAGATAGGCTTCCAATTCTTCTCACTGCATTTGGATATGAGTTACTTGGAGTTCCAAAAATGGAGTCCGGATCATCAGAAAACCAAACATCACCAATTTTGAGGACTTTAGATAAATGGGGTATTACTCGATACATCAAAGCAATGTGTTTCGACACGACTGCTATGAATACAGGTAATAATCGTAAGCATAGGTCTCATCTCAATTGTTCTTCAATTCATGGATCTAATTGTTGGTCTTTTTTAAGAAATAAATAAAATATAAAATTTACTTAACAAAAACTTATTTTTTCTGAAATGAATAATTTTATTACAAAATGCACTCAATACGCATGAGTTCTGTGGTATACATATGTATATTTTCGATTGTGTTGAGTAAAATGAAAAGAAAAGATGTAGCTACCTGCTAGCTACCTGCTAACTACCAAATCCTTTCTACTTGAATCGCATTAACGAGCGTTAGGTACGTGTATGAATGTATGCATGTGCGGTGGCACATTTATGTATTCGTAAAAAATGTTCCGTTGTTAACTGTATCTCTGTGTATCTCTTTTACGGTTTGGTAAATGAAAAAAGGAATTTTACCTTTTTTGTAGACCGTGAAATTTCCCATTTAAATATCTAAAATTCGTTACTTAATATTTTGCTGTTTTTGAGCTACACAACTTTTAACAAAACCTTATGGGTTTCAGAAATTAGTCAATTTTCGACCTCGAAGAACTTTGTAATGGTCACATTAATGAAACAAATTTATAAGAGAGCGTTCAATTCCCTGCATAAACTGTGGTAAAAGTTGGCTGTACGATTTTTGGGTGAGAAGATATATTCATTTACATAAAAGCTTTTCACGAAAACAAAAAACGTCGATGAGGCACGCTTTCCCATTAACATAAAAAACTCATATTTGGTCATTATACTCCATTTATGGCCAGGAATTCGAAAATCTGTGTACCCTTTGAAAAAAACGAAAATCGATTTTTTTTGGCCCACCCTAATATACATATAAATATGCTTCAATGTTGTACGGTTGAGAGTTCTTATCAGTTGGGGGTTGGGGGTTGGAATTGGGCGGTACTACAGGTGTCCAACTGCTACTTTTTGTAGACGAGAAAAAAGAGGGGGGGGGGGGGGGTGGAGGGATTGGGGAGCAGTCGCTCGATTAGAAATCTATGGGACTCTTTAAAACGGTTCGGGTGAAGTCTAGGACTCATTAGAAATATGAGGGGACATTTAAAAATTTGCGGCCCTTTAAAAATGTAGGGCCCCCCATTTAACGATCCTCATTTTTTTACTCAAAAGATGTCCAACTTATATACATTGAGACAAGTAGCCCTTATCTAAATGTATGTATATGGGTGGGTGTGTCTGTGTCGGTATGTATTTTGGGGTTTGTTGATATATATATATATACTAGCAGACCCGGCAGACGTTGTTCTGCCCTAAATTTGGCCTATCTGCATACATTTTAATAAGCTTTTTCCGTCTAACTCTGCCCTACCCCTCTACACTTTTTCCTAATCTCTTTATTCACTCCTCCCTCCGTCTTTTTCGCTTCATCTCCATCTTCGCCTCATTCTATCTCTTTCTAAGTCTCTTTCTCTCCTTTCTCTTCTTTCAAGTTTTTCTCCTTCTTCTTCATCTCTTATTGCCAGTCCCAGAGGGTGGTATGTATTTTTTTCCAGTCCCATTTGGGGTCTCAGTCCAAGTCCCACTCCCAGTCTCAGTATCAGTCCCAGTTCTAGTCCTAATCCCAGTCCCAGTCCATCTCTATTATACTTCCCGGAAAAAAGCTTCGAAAATACTAATATAGGAAAATTTATATACGAAATTTCAGGCAAATCAAATAGGACGTATGCAAATAAGTATGTGGGTATTATTAATTCATGTCTTTATTTCGGCTTCGCATGCATATTTATCAGTTTTGCCAGGTTGATGCGCCTAAATCGAATATCACAATGAACTTCAGAGCTCTCAGCAACAGCTTTCATTTGACATCCATAATACACACACATTCTAGCGGTAGCCGGGTCCATGTTTTGGCCTTTATTTCGAGACCCTAGTCACTCAGCGGTGTAAAACTTACTCTGTATTATATCACACATCAACGGCTTCAATTTGGTACCCATAATGTAAAAACACATTCTAGGTGTATCCGGGTCCATGTTTTGGGCTATATCTCGAGACCCTATCCTCCCAGTTGTATGAAAATTATCCTATACTATAGCACTCATCAGCAGCTTTCATTTGATATCCATATTGTATAAACACATTCTAGGGGTACCCAGGTCCACGTTTTCGGCTATATCTCGAGACCCTAGCCTCCGAGTTGTATGAAAATTATCCTGTGCTATAGCACTCATCAACAGTTTTCATGTGATATTCATATTGTATAAATACATTCTAGGGGTACCCGGGTCCACGTTTTGGGCTATATCTCGAGACCCTAGCCTCCCAGTTGTATGAAAATTATCCTGTGCCATAGCACTCATCAACAGTTTTCATTTGATATCCATATTGTATAAACACATTCTAGGGGTACCCGGGTCCACGTTTTGGGCTATATCTCGAGACCCTAGCCTCCCAGTTTTATGAAAATTATCCTGTACTATAGCACTCATCAACAGTTTTCATTTGATATCCACATTGTATAAACACATTCTAGGGGTACCCGGCTCCACGTTTTGGGCTATATCTCGAGACCCTAGCCTCCCAGTTGTATGAAAATTATCCTGTACTATAGCACTCATCAACAGATTTCATTTGATATCCATATTGTATAAACACATTCTAGGGGTACCCGGGTCCACGTTTTGGGCTATATCTCGAGACCCTAGCCTCCCAGTTGTATGAAAATTATCCTGTGCTATAGCACTCATCAACAGTTTTCATTTGATATCCATATTGTATAAATACATTCTAGGGGTACCCGGGTCCACGTTTTGGGCTATATCTCGAGACCCTAGCCTCCCAGTTGTATGAAAATTATCCTGTACTATAGCACTCATCAACAGCTTTCATTTGATATCCATATTGTATTTATTTATTTATTTTATTTATTTATTTTTTTAAAGTCGACGCAAACACAAAGCGGTCGACTAATTATTGTAATAGACAGATATATACATATGTACAATACAGAGCCATTCTTAAAATTAAAAAATTCAAAAAAGGTACATAGAAAATTTGTATGTTATAAACATTTGACATCGCATTGTATAAGAAAAAAATAAAATTAAAATATCAGGCTAAACATAAGAGTATAGCAGTATGTAAAGCAGCAAACGAACATTCAAAGCCAATGCAGTTATGCAAATCATTGTACCGCGAGCACCAATGGCGCAGGGGACTGTTTCTAGCAAAATTTTGCCGGCATAGACGTAAATGAAAAGGCACAAAATGTCTGGACGCCCTAGCAGGAACCGCAAAATTTAGTTGACTGATTAGGTCAGGCGAGTCAATCACACCAATGATGAGCTTGTGAATGAACATAACGCCAAGTAATACTCTACGATTCTCTAGAGATGGCAAACACATTCTAGGGGTACCCGGGTACATGTTTTGGGCTATATCTCGATACCCTAGCCGCCCAGTTGTATGAAAATTATCCTGTACTATAGCACTCATCAACAGCTTTCATTTGATATCCATATTGTATAAACACATTCTAGGGGTACCCGGGTCCACGTTTTGGGCTATATCTCGAGACCCTAGCCTCCCAGTTGTATGAAAATTATCCTGTACTATAGCACTCATCAACAGCTTTCATTTGACATCCATATTGTATAAACACATTCTAGGGGTATCCGGGTCCACGTTTTGATCTCAAGACCCTAGACACGTAGCGAACAAAAGGTAGACGTTGGCCGATTCTCAGACCTAGCCTCCCAGTTGTATGAAAATTATTCTGTGCCATAGCACTCATCAACAGTTTTCATTTGATATCCATATTGTATAAATACATTCTAGGGGTACCCGGGTCCACGTTTTGGGCTATATCTCGAGACCCTAGCCTCCTAGTTGTATGAAAATTATCCTGTACTATAGCACTCATCAACAGCTTTCATTTGATATCCAAAATGTATAAACACATTCTAGGGGTACCCGGGTACATGTTTTGGGCTATATCTCGAGACCCTAGCCTCCCAGTTGTATGAAAATTATCCTATACTATAGCACTCATCGACAGCTTTCATTTGAGATCCATATTGTATAAACACATTCTAGGGGTACCCGGGTCCATGTTTTGGGCTATATCTCGAGACCCTAGCCTCCCAGTTGTATGAAAATTATCCTGTACTATAGCACTCATCAACAGCTTTCATTTGATATCCATATTGTATAAACACATTCTAGGGGTACCCGGGTCCACGTTTTGGGCTATATCTCGAGACCCTAGCCCCCCAGTTGTATGAAAATTATCCTGTACTATAGCACTCATCAACAGCTTTCATTTGACGTCCATATTGTATAAACACATTCTAGGGGTATCCGGGTCCACGTTTTGATCTCAAGACCCTAGACACGTAGCGAAAAAAAGGTAGACGTTGGCCGATTCGCAGACCTACCCAATATGCTCACAAAATTTCATGAGAATCGGTTCAGCCGTTTCGGAGGAGTTCAGCCTCTAAAACCGTGACAGAAGAATTTTATATATTAGATATATACATATATATATATATATATATATATATATATATATATACATATATAATTTATATGCTGTCATGTTTACGGCAAAGGTCTGCTAAAGGTAAAATGCTCTAAGCTTTTTCTTATGCGCCACCTAGCGGAAGTTAGCCAGAACACAAACCAGAAGATCAGCCAGAGCACAAACCGAAAAAGCGTATTCGCCACCTAGCGGAATTGTTGAATGACCTTGAGAGGTGGTAAAAATTTCAAGTCAAGATAAATATAGACCTGGTTTCATTCCTTCGGTCAGACTCATCCCAGACTGGCCGAAAATAATAAACTTGTCCCATTCCTAATGCCAGACTGGTGGCAGACTGTCCAAAAGGATTGAGCTTTTAGGCTGAGATATGCACCGAGCTTTCCATACAAAATGTGATCCAGAAGACTCATTGTAGGGTTCGTATTATTTTTATTTAACTTTGTATTTTGGTTACTTTGAACTTTGTAATTTTTAAATGTATTATCAAAATTTTAAGTTTCAATATTGATTTTCAATTTTCAAAAATTTTCATGGTTGTAAAAAAAAAATAAAAGATATTGACGCATACTTTTAGGCGTTTTAAAAAAATATAATTTAAAGTTTTGCTATAAAATAAAAACGTGGTTTCAATCTCCACATTGGCGATCAGCCAGACTTTTAAATAGCTCACGAACGTTAATAGCACGTAATCGCGTAAAATTTTACAATCGTTTTTCATCAAATGAAGTTGAGGAATTTGAGCTAGTTTCTCGTCATACTTGTTTAGTGTTTTAACCTAAAAGTGAAGTACAATTGAAATATTCAACATTGAGTTGCGAAAATTTAAAAGAACATTCACGAACCTATCTGAGGACTGGAAGCTGTGAAATGAATAGAATATAAAGAAATTGAATGCATTTACAATAAGAAATTAATAAAGGCAAATATCCTTAAGGGGTGTAGAAAAGTGCAGTTTAAAAAGAACATACGAGTTTTAAAAGCTTGCTTTATCGATAGAAAAATTATTACAAAAAAATTCTCAAGTGTACAAGTTCTTAAAAAGTTAATAGCACCCAAAGTCAATTGTGTGAGTGGGCGTCCCTTTCTAGATAAACAATAGCTAATAACAAAGCACACCAACAAAAGTGTTGATAGTCTGCGAAACGTAGCATACTCTGCGCGTCTCCAATCTCGCCAACCACAAGCTGTTTGGCGTACCTTTCTCCAATAGCAACCTCAATTTGGCGGCGATTTGTCGAAAGGAAATCAGTTCAAAAACCCTAAATGCTTAAGATCGTCATAGAACATCGAAGGAGGCACGGAAACTTAAAGAAGCAGTGATTACATAAATTTTATTACCAAAGCTTCATGAACACAAACTAATTAAAAATTCAAGACTGTCAGCTAGCGAAATGTGCATGTGTTTGCTGAAACACAACGGCATTTTTGGATTAAACCACAAATGTACAGTAACAGCAATAACGAGCTAATCAAAAACTACTATCAAATTTGAAATCCTTTGGTATTCAATTTATGAACGCATACTATACATATTTGTTTGGAACCACATTTAAGCGGCGTCTATAAAAGTTCTTATCCATATTACACCCATCTACCCCTTCATCAAAGCCATTACATAAACACATCTGTCACATTTGACTTCAACGATTGAGCAGCAAAACAATCAAAAGCCACTGCATAAACATCAGTTGCAGCAGCAGAAAGAATATCCGTATCAAGTATTTTTTTATCAACGACGTCATTTTCCTGCATTGTAACAATAATTTTGGTGAGAAGTCATATCTATTTTGTTTTTGTGTATGAATATATTTTATATATGTATGTATACTAAAATATAGATATATTATTATTATTATTATTGTAAACTCTCTTTTCATAGAATTACTAGTTAATTTTACTGTTTTGTTAGTGAACTCTCTTTTCATTTAATTCAATAATGTTTCGTTCACCACAACATAATACACAAACATCTACACTTTCTAATAATCTAACTGATTCATTTATAAATACCCCAAATGACACTTTACAACAAAATATTACAAATCAGTATGATAATTACAATCAAAACGAAATTTCAGCAACATCAGTCAAACTTCTACAATTTTGGACTAGTTGTCCAGAAGCGTGGTTTACACATGCTGAAACACAATTTAGTACAAAAAATATAACCCAAGAGAATAACAAATACGAACACATTATAACAGCACTTCCACAAGAAGTAATAGTAACAATTTTAGATTTTATCCAAAATCCACCCCTCACTAACAAGTTTAGTGAACTTAAAAAAGTTTTGATAGAAAGACATTCACTTAGTGAAAATTCAAAACTAGACAAAATTTTAAGTGCTTCAGAAATGGGTGATCGAAAGCCCTCTGAGTTTTATCGGTCATTAATTTTGTTAGCGGGTTCAAGTTTTAGTGAAAATATTTTAAAGAGAATTTGGTTGAGAAAACTTCCCAAAAATTTAAATTTCATTTTGGCTAGGTCAAGTTGTGATAATATTAATGAGTTAACAAAATTAGCAGATAACATTTTTGAAGCTATGAATAAAAACGAAGTTTTCTCAGTAAATACAAATCCAGATACAAAAGTTCAAAATTCTGTTGTTGAAAATCTAGTTAAAACAACCTCTTTGATGTGTGAAAATTTTCAGAAACTTTCTTTGGAGTTAGCTGAAATTAAAACAGAAATGTGTTGGAATCAATCTAGGTCGCGTTCTAATTCTAGGAACAATTTTAGAAATTCTTTAGGCGTCTATCTAACTCGCGTAATTATCCAAATTGGTTGTGTAGATTTCAGTACAAATTTGGAAATAATGCTAGAAGTTGTGAACATCCTTGTTCTTATAACAAAAAACAAAGACTCAACAAACTAAATTCTTCCGTTGTTGCAGCGACGAACAACGGAAATTTAGAATTTTCGACGCGTCGCTTATTTATTTTTGATAGAGAAAACAAACAAAATTTTTTAATTGATAGTGGAGCAGAAATTTCGGTATTACCCGCGTCTAAATTTCCTCATACGAAACGTTCAGACATAATTCTCACTGCAGCTAATGGCTCAACAATTGCCACTTACAGGAAAAGGCTTTTAAACGTAAATTTAGGTTTAAGACGTGAATTTCCCTTTACATTTTTGATTGCGGATATAGCCAAGCCAATAATTGGCGCTGATTTTCTTTGTAAATATGGTCTTCTTATAGACATTAAACATAAACGTTTAGTAGATCCATTAACCAATCTCTCAGTTAATACAGTATCCTACTTTTGTGATTTTCCATTACCTAAATTATTTCTGGTTGACAATAAATTTACAAAATTATTAAAAGAGTTTCCGTCACTTATTTCAGAGCCAGATTATACTAAACCTGTTAAACATACAACAGTACATCGACTTGTAACAGAAGGTAGTCTTCCATTTTCTAAGCCCAGGCGCTTAGATCCGGTTAAATACAAAGTCGCGAAAACGGAGTTTGATTTCTTAGTTAAAACAGGCATTTGTCGGCCTTCAAATTCTTCAGTAGCATCACCACTTCACCTTGTACCTAAAAAAGAGTTGAATGATTGGCGTCCATGTGGTGATTTTAGAAGATTGAATATTGTAACTGTTCCCGATCGTTATCCCTTACCTCACATTCAAGATTTTAATATGAACCTTCATAATAAAAATATATTTTAAAAATTAGATTTAGTTAGGGCATATCACCAAATTCCTATGGCTGAAGAAGATATTTATAAATCTGCTATTACAACTCCTTTCGGTATGTTTGAATTCATGAGAATGCCTTTCGGACTTAGAAATTCTGCACAAACCTTTCAACGATTCATAAATGAGGTAGTAGGTGACTTAGATTTTGTATATGCTTACATCGACGACATACTTATTGCAAGTACAGACGAAGAACAACATTTAAAAGATTTACGTATCCTTTTTCAACGCCTTACAGAGTACGGTTTAAACATTAAACCAAGTAAATGTACTTTGGGTGTAACGAATATAGATTTTTTAGGACATAACATTTCTGGAACAGGTATTCGACCTTCCGGTGAAAAGGTATCAGCTATTCGCAATTTCGAACGTCCAAAATCAGTTAAGCAGCAGCAGAATTTACAAATAAATTTATGATCTAATTAACAAAGTAAATAAGAAATGTGACAAAACTTTGGTATGGGATGAGAATTCGAATGAAGCTTTTGAATGCATTAAAGATAAATTTGCATCTACGATATTGTTAAATCATTATAACAAAGATGCTAAATTATCTTTAACAGTAGATGCATCTAACACAGCGATTGGGGGCGTTATACAACAAAATTACAATAATAAAATTGAGCCCATTGCATTCTTTTCTAAAAAACTTTCTCCAACTGAAATTAAGTATAGTGCTTTTGATAGGGAATTATTGGCGATTTATTTAAATATAAAACATTTTAGATATCTTTTGGAAGGACAACAATTTACTGTTTATACGGACCATAAACCTTTGACTACTGCTTTAAATTCAAAAACAGAACGAAGTCCTAGACAAACGAGACACTTGGAATTTATATCACAATTTACTAATGACATACAATACATTAAAGGAGAATCCAATGTTGTAGCAGATACGCTATCTAGAGCTTTTGAGGTTAATGCAATATATAATACAGAACTGAATTTTAAAATTTTACAAACTGAACAACAAAAAGATGATGACTTAAATCAACTTGTATCTGATTCTCAATATCTAAATTTAAAGTTAATTAATATTCCCATTTTAAATTTTAATATTTGGTGTGAAATTTCAGGAGAAACTGCTAGGCCATTTATACCGAGTAATTTGCGAAAGACAGTATTTGATATTTTACATGGAATAGCACATCCTGGTACAAGAGCTACACGACGGCTCATAGTTAAAAAATATTATTGGCCCAATATGAATAAGGATATTAATATTTGGTCAAAAGAGTGTCTTAATTGTCAAAAGTCTAAAGTTTATCGTCATAAAAAATCCCCTGTTGTGAAAATTCAAATTCCCAAGAATAGATTTGAACACATCAATTTAGATAGACCATTACCTATTTCAAAAGGACATCGCTATATTTTAACGATTATTGAAAGATTTACCCGTTGGCCTGAGGCATATGCATTAAAAGATATTTCAGCAACTAAAATTGCAAATACGTTTTTTAGAGAATATATTTCTCGGTTTGGAGTTCCGTTAAAGATAACAACTGATCAAGGTAGCCAATTTACATCGAAATTGTTTCAAGAGTTAACTAAATTACTTGGTAGTCACCAAATTACAACATCCGCATACCACCCTCAAGGAAATGGTATGGTTGAAAGGTTTCATAGACAATTAAAGACTACTATAATAGCTAGAGAGGACACAAATAATTGGTATGACGAGTTACCTGTCATATTACTTGGCTTGCGATCTATTTACAAAGAAGATATTTCGGCTACACCAGCGGAAATGGTTTTCGGTCAGAATTTACGTTTGCCAGGGGAACTTGTTGTGCCATCAGCTAAAAATTTCTCATCAACTGAAGTTTTAAGTAATTTACGTGAACATTTTCGAAATGTTAGATCAAATTTAAGTCATCATAAAGATTCTGATACTGGAATTTGCGTTCCAAAAGATCTTCAAAATTGTAAATTTGCATTTGTTAGAGTCATTAATAAACATTCATTACAACAACCATATGAAGGACCTTACACAATTGTGGAAAAAGACCAAAAATGTTTTAAACTTGAAATAGATAATAATATTAAAACTATTCCTATTGATAGATTAAAACCTGCAATAATTGAAACAACAGACACAAACAACACCAAGAATTTACATAAAAAGAGAGTTACATTCAATTTGTTTAATGATAAATTTTCTTGAAGGGGGAGTAATGTAGGGTTCGTATTATTTTTATTTAACTTTGTATTTTAGTTACTTTGTAATTTTTAAATGTATTATCAATATTTTAAGTTTCAATATTGATTTTCAATTTTCAAAAATTTTCATGGTTGTAAAAAAAAATAAAAGATATTGACGCATACTTTTAGGCGTTTTAAAAAAATATAATTTAATGTTTTGCTATAAAATAAAAACGTGGTTTCAATCTCCACACTCATAAACATACTACTTTTAGCAAACCGTCCCTTGTAAATCTGACCTTATTGTAACATGTATTTTGAACATACAAATATATATTGGGATCTCATTTCAAGGTGCATTATTGATACGCACACTTCTGTTGCCGATTCAGTATCGATACTTTGAGTGTCGAGCCTTTTTGATTCGATACTTTCGGGTGTACGGTACTTGTAGAGCGCTACTGGATATGATTCCCGTATCGGTATATTGTAATCAATATCGTGTCCCTGAAAGCAACACATAATTAATCGAGTCAAAAGCTTTCTAAAAGTGTAGTAAGGTCAGTGGTTTTTATCAAGGTATGCTCCTTTATCATCTAACATTTTTATGACAGCCGTGGAGCAGGCTGGAACAATATTCTATAAAAGCGTGCAATCACTGGCATATGCTGATGACATTGATATCATCGGCCTAAACACCCGCGCCGTTAGTTCTGCCTACTCCAAACTGGGAAAAGAAGCGGTAAATATGGGTTTGGTGGTGAATGATGAAAAAACGAAGTACCTGCTGTCATCGAACAAAGAGTCAGCGCATATGCGCTACTGTTGGCAGCCATAATTTCGAAATAATAAAAGAGTTCGTTTATTTGGGAACCAGCATCAATACTAGCAATAACATCAGCTCTGAAATCCAGCCAAGAATCACTCTTGCGAATAAATGCTACTTTGGACTAGGTGGGCAATTGAAAAGTAAAGTCTTCTCTCTGCAAACGAAAATCATACTCTACAAGTCACTTATCGTACCCGTCCTACTATACGGTGCAGAAGCATGGACCATGACAACATCAGATGAAGCGGCTCTGGGAGTGTTCGAGTGAAAAGTTCTTCGAAAGATTTATAGACCTCTACGCGTTGGCGATGGCGAGTACAGATGAAGATTTAACAATGAGCTGTACGAGCTCTACGCAGACATCAACATAGTCCAGCGAATTAAAACGCAGCGGCTACGCTGGCAAGACCATGTTATGCGAATGAAAGATGACGCTCCGGCCAAGAAAATGTTTCTATCGGAACACGCCTATGGAAGCAGAGGTATGGGGCGGCCCTCAACTTCGCTGGAAGGACCAGGTGGAAAACAATTTAAACTCGCCTTGTTGGACGGCCATAACCGTTTAAACGGTTAAGCGCCAATTAAGTAAGTAAGTAAATGGAGCAGGCTTGTCTTGCTCAGAAGCCAGACTTATTTGGAAGACAAGTTAAGTTGTCAACATGCTCATGTATTTTTTCGGACAACAATATCTCGTAGGCTTTTAAGAGTGCAGTCCGAAATCACTGGGACAACAAGCCCACTTAGTTTTAGCGGCGGGTTGAACCGTGGCAGTTTTCCACTCATCAGAAATATGAGTCCGATGAGGAAATTGAAATAAATATAAATATTTATGAGCAAGAGCTCTTTTCAGACTTCGTTTATTTTCAGAACTGTCTTAGACCCATTTACACAATTTCTATGCGTTACTGATAATATTTATTTGTTTCGAGGTTAGATTGGTTATTGGAAATTGTTTACATGTCTTCTTATTCCTGTGTACATGATAACGTAATGTGAGTTATTTTATCTTAGTGTCTTTTTATGCTATTGAGATGCGTAGGTTGTTATCTGTTTAATAATACAAAACTATTTGGGTTTTATTGCTTATTGTAGCGATGGTGCATTTCTATTGTTACACATATTGTTTGTCCGTTGCAGTTCATGATAAAGCATATCAGAATGGGTGTGGTGTACAAGTAAGCGCTACGAGACCTGAAGCGAGGGTAGGTCGTTAACTCCCCTCCATCTTAAGACGTAGCGTGAGAAGTATAAATTTACAAAATTTCTCAAAGGTTGGATAGTGATTGGAGAATGAAATTGGGTATCAACTTGAGAACTATCTGGTCTAAGAATAACTAGATAATGATGTTAGAAACACTTTTTGGCCGGAGCGTAATCTTTCATTCGCACAACATGGCGCAGCCGCTGCGTTTTAATTCGCTGGAATATTTTGATGTCTGCGTAGAGCTCGTACAGCTCATCGTTAAATCTTCTTCGGTACTCGCCATCGCCAATGCGTGAGGTCCATAAAACCTTGTCGTATCTACAAATTATCTAGATAATAAAACACCAATGTTGCCGTACAAAAAAGCCTACCCCAAAGGCTTAAACTGTTACTGAAAAACTGCTCAGTAATTTGCGAGGAGTTTAAGTGTGAGCAGAGTTTAAGCTTAGCCAACTACTTAAAAACCGGGCCTAAGTGTATGTATTCGCCAAACTTGTTCGGTATTTGCGTTGAACCTATTGGTTGTTCATTTGGTCGGCGTTCATACTTATTTGTGAGGCAAATTTCGCAGTCTTGTACTTCTTTTTTTAGAAGCGTCACGTATGTTTGGCCAGAAGTATCTGATCGAAATTTCCCGTGCGTTATTTTTGAGGTTTCTGTGAGCACGTTTGTGTGCGTCTTGTATGATTTGTTCTTGTTCGGTTTCGGTGATTTCGTCCACCAATGTTTGCGCTAGTACGATCGATACAGTTGGAAATGTGTTGGTAGTGTCATTTTCGACGTACAATAATATTTGCTCGTCTATTGGCAGAGCATTAGTTACCTTTGGTTTAATTATAATTTTTAGTCTGTCTAGCAATTCATTTTTGGTGTTAAAAACAAGTAAGGACGGGACTGTGTTCGGCTGTGCCGCAGACTTCATACCTTTCATGAATGGACTGAACAATAATCTTATTCCGTTCGTAATCTCCAAATAATCGGATGTATAAGATAAGAAATATATAGTGAACAGATGTACATACCTAAACGATTTTTAAGATAAATATAAAATAAACAAGTAAGGACGGGACTGTCTTCGGCTGTGCCGAAGACTTCATACCTTTCATGAATGGGGCTGAACAATAACCTTATCCCGTTCGTAATCTCCAAATAATCGGATGAATAAGATAAGAAATATATAGTGAAAAGATGTACATACCTAAACGATTTTTAAGATAAATATAAAATAAAAAATGGCAAAAAACCCCCTTATCTGAACGATCGGTATGGGATATATATTATATGTAGCTCCGATAGAAATGATTTTTACAGGAAATCTTCTATGATATATTAGAATATATCACCAAGTTTCACGTTTTTATATTCGAAACTAAGGGAGAAATGGCCAAAAATCTTTCTATCTGAACGATCGGTTGTATGGGATATATATTGATGGTGAATGGTGGTTAATGGTGATGGTGAATGAGGACAAAACGAAGTACCTGCTGTCATCAAGCAAAGAGTCAGCGCATACGCGTCTTGGCAACCACGCTACTGTTGGCAGTCATAATTTCGAAATAGTAAAAGACTTCGTTTATTTGGGAACCAGCATCAACACTAGCAACAACATCAGCACTGAAATCAAGCGAAGAATCAATCTTGCCAATAAATGCTACTTTGGACTAGGTAGGCAATTGAAAAGTAAAGCCCTCTCTCTGCGAACGAAAATCATACTCTACAAGTCACTTATGGTACCCGTCCTTCTATATGGGGCAGAAGCATGGACCATGACAACAGCAAATGAAGCGGCTTTGGGAGTGTTCGAGAGAAAAGTTCTTCGAAAGATTTATGGACCTCTACGCGTTGGCGATGGCGAGTACCGAAGAAGATTTAATGATGAGCTGTACGAGCTATACGCAGACATCAACAGAGTCCAGCGAATTAAGACGCAGCGGCTGCGCTGGCTAGGCCATATTATGCGAATGAAAGATGATGCTCCGGCCAAGAAAGTGTTTCTATCGGAACCCGCCTATGGAAGCAGAGGTATAGGGCGGCCCCACTCCGTTGGAAGGACCAGGTGGAAAACGATTTAAACTCCCTTGGTGTGACCAATTGGCGCCGGTTGGCGGATCGAAGGAGCGAATTAAGTAAGTATGTAAGTAAGTAAGCTGCGATCGAAATGATTTTTTCATGAAATCTTCTATGATATTTTAGAATAAATATCACCACGTTTAACGTTTTTATATGGGAAATTAAGGGAGAAATGGCCAAAATCTTTACATCTGAACGATCGGTTGTATGGGATATAACTATATACAGCTCCGATCATAGTGATTTTTTCAGGAAATCTGCTATGATATATTAAAATAAATATCACCAAGTTTAACGTTTTTATATTGAAAATTAAGGGAGAAATTGCCAAAAATCTTTCTATCTGAGCGATCGGTTGTATGGGATATATACTATACATAGCTCCGATCAGAGTAATTTTTTCAGGAAATGTTCTATGATATATTAAAATATATATCACCAAGTTTCACGTTTATACTTTCTAAATTAAGGGAGAAATGGCCAAAAATCCTTCTATCTGAACGATCGGTTGTATGGCATATATATTATATATAGCTCCGATCGAAATGATTCTTTCATGAAATCTTCTATGATATATTAAAATAAATATCACCAAGTTTAACGTTTTTATATTGGAAATTAAGGGAGAAATTGCCAAAAATCTTTCTGTCTGAACGATCGGTTGTATGGGATATATACTATATATAGCTCCGATCAAAGTGATTTTGTCAGGACATCTTCTAAGATATATTAGAATATATATCACAGAGTTTCACGTTTATACTTTCTAATTGCGGCAGGAATGACCAAAATCGTCTTATCTGAACGATCGGTTGTATGGGAGATATATGTTATAGTGGTCCGATCCTACCGGATCCGACAAATGTCTATTATAATACAAAAGTACATCCTTGTGCCAAATTTCATTGAGATATCTCAAAATTTGAGGGACTAGTTTGCGTTCAAACAGACAGACGGACGGACAGACGGACATGGCTATATCAACTCAGTTCGTCGCCCTGATCAATTCGGTATACTTAATGGTGAGTCTATCTTCTATATTTCTCAACGTTACAAACATCGGACCAAAGTTAATATAATATTTCTTGTTCATGAAAGGTATAAAAATAGGCAGGTACTTTATGTGAAGATGCAAAGTTTCAGGTTTTTTGTGGTCTGCGTGTAAAAACTATGACTACGAATCACGCATTTTAACAATATATGACGTAAACGTAACTATTTGATGAAATTTGATGAAAAACTATGACTACGAATCACGTATTTCAAAAATATATGACGTAAACGTAACTGATTGATGAAATTTGATGAATTTGGAAGCTTCTAGCCGTAAAAAAGGGGCAAAAATGACAGTTTATATGGGGTATATAATATATATACCACCGATCTCTATGATTTTTTCAGACAACAATATATGCTATATACGTAAGCATTTGGTGGAATTTGAAGCTTCTAGCTGTTAAAATGGGGCAGAAATTGCGCAAAGTTTCTTATCTGAATAATCGGTTGCATGAGATATATACTATATATACCACCGATCTCAATAATTTTTTCAGACACCAATATATGCTACACACGTAAGCATTTGGTGAAATTTGAAGCTTCTAGCTGTTAAAATGGAGCTGAAATTGCAAAAAAAAAATATATATATATACTATATATACCATCATATATATATTATATATATCACCGGTTTTTTTACACAACAATGTATACTATATACGTAAGCAATACAACCGATCTCTATGTTTTTTCAGACAACCATATATGCTATATACGTAAGCATTCGCTGAAATTTGAAGCTTCTAGCTGTTAAAAAGGGGGCTGAAATTGCGAAAATGTATATATATACTATATATACCACCATATACATATATACTATATATACCACCGATCTTTATGATTTTTTCAGGCAACAATATATGTTGCATTTTTTGAAATTTGAAGCCTCTAGCTCTTAAAATAGGGCAGTAATTACGAAAAGTTTCTTATCCGAACAATCGGTTGTGGGGGATATATACTATATATACGACCGATCTCATCAATTTTTTCAGACAACAATATGTGCAATATACGAAAGTATATGGTGAAGTTTGAAGCTTCAATCTCTTAAATTGAGGAAGATATGACAAAAATCCTCTTTTTCTGAAAAATCGGTTGTATGGAGGATACATGCTATGGTGGTCCGATCCGGCCGGTTCGGACAAATGTGTAATCGGACACCCAAATACACCCGCTCACCAAATTTTATCAAGATATCTCAAAAATTTAGGGACTAGTTTGCATACAAACAGACAGACGGACAGACGGACATGGCTAAATCAACTCAGCTCTTCATCCTGATTATTTCGGTATACTTAATGGTAGGTCTATCTATTTTCCTTTAAGGACTTACAATTTTGGGTTTCGTTACGAAATTAATATACCATTTCATTTTCATAAAAGGTATAAAAAGCGTATGACGGCTGTTAGAAACTATATTTTGTGAGAATATTTCGACAGGGTTCTCATCAGACTGTTTTCGATAATTTGATCTCTAAATGAGTTTAATGTTTGTTTTACTCCTTTGAGTTTTTCTGGCTGAGTGTTGGGAGTTATCAGAGTTTGCAGCGTTGTTTATTTACTGGCGAGAAAGTACATCAGCGACAACGTTCTGATGTCCAGGTTTGTAAATGAGTTTTGCACCATATTCTTCAATGAAGTTTTCCATCTTTTTAATTTTTTATTGGGATTATTTTCTGATATGGAGAATATTGAATATTGATGGTCAGTGTAAATTGTTAAATCAGTATACCATACAAGTAATTACGTAGTTTCTGTAGTGACCAACAATTGCGATTAGCTCGTTCTCATTCGTGGAGTAATTATGTTCTGTTTCGCTGAGCGTTCGTGAAATAAATGATATGGGTTTTTGGTTTTGAGATAATACGGCTCCTATAGCGTTGTTGCTAGCATCTGAAAATGTGGTTGGAAGAGTTCAACCTGGGTTTGCAGTTCCTCTTTTTCTTCAGTGCTTCTAGTGTAAGTTCGTCTAAGGTGCTTTTTTTTGCGCTTTGATTTTTGATATGCCACCGTTCTCTCCTCTGAGGAAATTAATGATATGTTTGACGATGGCAGCAAAATTCTGTATACATTTTCTATAATAACTAGCGAGACCTAGGAAGGAACTGAGTTCTTTCAGTGTTGTGGGAATAGGGAAATTTTTGATTGTCTGTACTTTTGCAGGGTCAAATGTGATACTGTGGTATTTAATTATATACCCTAAGTATTCCACGGAGTCTTGGAAAAAGTGGGATTTCTCGTTGGAGATTTTCATGTTGGCCTGGTGAATCGCGTTTATGATTATGTGGATATGTTCATCGGGAGAGGAAGAATAAATGAGAACATCATCTATATAAACGTATGCGAACTTCCCGATATATGGTCTAAGGATATTATCCACACATCTTTGAAAGATGGATGGGGCATTTTTCAAGCCGAATGGCATACAAAGGAATTCGTACTTAGGTCCATTTACACTAAAGGCTGTTTTTTCCCTGTCGGATTCCTTGATAAGGATCTGATGGAAACTAGACTTTGAATCTAAGGATGTTAATACCTTCGCATTACCTGGATTCTGTAAGGTCATAGCCAGATCAGGTATGGGGTATCTCTTTGTGATAGTTTGAGCGTTTAGCTTCTGAAAGTCTACGACCATTCTGCGCTTAGGTTTCCCTTGTTCATCGGTACCTCGGACAGTCACTAAGTCCAAATTGGAGAGTTGTACGGACTTTTGCTTGATTGAATTATTTCTTTTTTTTTAAGTTTCTTGGATTCTGTGTTAATGAAGTCGTTATCGGACGTAGGGTACGGATACTGCTTGGTCCAAATAGGATCTTGGGATTTCGTTGTAATGGTAGCTTGTATCGCGGTAGTATAAGGTAGCACTTCGTTTGTGATTTAGTTTTTTTGCATAATTTCTTCGATTTTTGCAATATACTTTTCACTATTAACTGTATAATTTATTTTTTGCACAGATCCACTTTCTTTCTTGGCCCTATATTTATAACTGAGCTTATACTCGAAAAGGTCGATCTCTGCTTTTATTTTTCTAAGTCCCTGTTCACCCAGAAGCATATCAAATTCTTCTAATGCATCTGTTTCAAAAAATGTGAGATTATGTTCTAATAGTGTTACAATTTTTTTTGATTTTGTTATTGAGTAACCGTGAAAAGTTTTCACTTTTACAGGTTTAATGGGAATAGACTTACCCATGTTGCATTTTTTACTTATGTAACTGTTTGTTGCTCCAGTGTCAATCAGGATGTTAATTAGTTTGCCTATATCCCTGCAGTGGCTTTGCAGACACGGCAAATGTTTCATATTCATCATTTTCATATTCTGGTCAAAGTGATTGTAATTCTTCCTCATGTGTTCGATTTACACCTTGTACCTTCTGTTGTGTGTTGTAGTTACGAGATGAAGAATTTCGGTCTCTTTTTTGAGGATCTCCACGAAATTGATTATTTGGAGGTAGCCCTTGCATTTGGCAGTCATAGCTGTTTTGTTGTGGAGCAAAATGATTCCTACTATAATTTCCGGATCTCGTGTACTGCTGTGATGGATCTACGTCCATTGGTTCGTGCTGTTGACTGGGTGCAGTTTGGTTGTATTGCACCTGTACACTGGGTCTTTACTTTTGTGGTACCTGTTGTTGTTGTTGTTGTTGTAGCGATAAGGTTACTCCCCGAAGGCTTTGGGGAGTGTTATCGATGTGATGGTCCTTTGCTGGATACAAATCGGGTACGCTCCGGTAACACAGCACCATTAAGGTGCTAGCCCGACCATCTCGGGAACGATTTATATGACCACATTAAACCTTCAGGCCATCCCTCCCTCCCACCCCCAAGTTCCATGAGGAGCTTGGGATCGCCAGAGCCTTGTCTGTTAGTGAAACAGGATTCGCCGCGGATAGGTGAGGTTGACAATTGGGTTTGGAGAAGCTATATATTGCGCTGGCAACCTGAAAGGTTGCGCTACACAGCCCCTTGAATCTGGTATTTTAGTCGCCTCTTAGGACAGGCATACCTACCGCGGGTATATTCTGACCCTCTAACCCGCTGGGGACTTTGTGGTACCTCGTGTTATCTTCTGCCTTGGTTTTGGTACTGCAGTGTAATATTATATTGTCTGTGCTTATTATATTGCGGAACGTCGAATTGTGAGTTCACGTTATCGTGGTATATCGTACTTGCGATAGCTTAAGCGGGGTCTAAGTTCTTTGGATTGTGTCTATATAGAGTGCCGCTGGTATATTTGCTGTTCAGACCAAGAATGAATGTCCTTATAGCGTCCTTGGTTGCATATTCTTTCATAGGTGATGGATTTCCTGAACTTCCCATCTCAATTTTAGTGAGCGCAAGATTAAGTGCCTTGCTGACTTCGCAATGGAACTCTGCCAAGGTTCTTTTTCCCTGCCGTATTCTCTTCATTTCTTCGAGCAACACATGCAGAGGTCTCCGGTCCACATACGAGAAAAAATCGTTCTAAAATGAACGAAACAAGTTCAAAATTAAGAAAGTTCATTGACAAAAGTCTGTGTTAATCACGTTTTTTCTTAACTCGTGACCGATGGGCTTGTTTTAAGAACAGTTTTTCCAAGCACACCGTTCGTATTTTATGATCACCTTGGTATTGATGTGTGAACCTTCTGTGCTCATTTCAAGCACTGCTTGGCCTTGATGTAAGATTTTTCGTGCTCACGCTTCGAGAACGATTTGTGGTCGATTTAATAGTTTTCGGTCTCAATTCAAGAACGGTTTGTGCTTGATCATTGGTGCGAGGGCTAAAGTGCCATTTTTTTATTAATAAATAATTCTTTTCTCATTAATAAAAAATATTAATAACAAATAAACTATTATTAAAACCCAAAAGGTTAGAAAAAATGCATAAAATGTCGTGTAGTACATGGGTGTAGTAGAGTAATTCTTTATATTTTCCATGTGTCCGGGAACTTTTCCTCCGTGATCGATATTTTTTCTTGTCGCCTGTGAATATTGGTAACGTTTTGAAAATGTCTAAGTTGATTTGTGACTCATTGGTTATATGTGGTATACAGTCCTGGTATTGGTTGGTGACTGTGATGTTAGATGTTGCGACGGAGCTTATTCTCTGTTGGATTTCAGTGAGTCCTGTGGTCAGAGCAGAGACTTGTGCTGTCAGGCCTGCGATCTCTTGTGTTGTCATTTCGGGGTTTATATCCAACGATGGGCGCGATAGATTGAAGCTTTCTTGTCGCTTTCTCCGCGAATCCAGTGTGATGTGCTGTCTGCTGGTATCAGGATGCGTTGTATGTTACTATAACGTTGATTGAATGTTGTATCTGTATATCTTATTCTTTATTTTTTCCAATTTTCCAGGAATTAAAATTTTTTTTTTTTTTGAATTAAAAGCACTTTTTTCAAAGATCTCGTGCTGGAAGTCCTTCCCGTGACATTTTTTCCTATCCTTTTCTTTAATGGATAGTGATGGCTTAAAGGTTTGGTTGAGCCCCCAGTTATGAGTCCGAGCAAAGAGGATAAATATAATAAGAGCCGTCACTCGTTATTTTTTAGGCATTTACTCGGTGTAAACTGTGAGGTAGTCGCCACTTTTTTTTTGGGCGAGATGTTTATAAATGTCTTCTATATATTTTCATGGGATATTTGTGTTTATTTTTCCGACTGTATTTAATTAATTATTTAATTCTCTTTCCAAAAAACACGTTTGCATAAAGTGACAACACCGCATGGATAAATGGAAGGCAATTCAGAAATGTCCCTCATAAAACAAAAGTAGCGACTACCTCACAGTTTACATCGAGTAAATGCCTAAAAAATAACCAGTGACTGCTCTTATTATATTTATCCTCTTTGGTCCGAGTAGGAAGGTGTGTTTTGTTAGCAAAAAATTATATCTCTCACCTTTTTCCTCTGAAAACACAAGAATTCTGTTATTACTCAGCAAAAGCATTGCAACATGTCGTAGCACATAAAAATGGCACGAGCGCCATCTGTGTACGAAATGTTTGACGTAAATTAAGTGTGCGTCAACAGTATTAGATACATTGGCTCTGAAACCATTGACCATCTCATGCAGTGCATTTTTGAAATTCAAGAGTGACACCTATTTTGACCAAATTTTTATAGTACCCTCACCAGAGATGAGCGTGCATACACCATCTTGCTGAGGTAGCGTGCCATTAGAATTTGTGCTAATTAGAATTTGACTCTACTAAAACAATGTAATGGTAAATAAGCAAACTTTAAACGCTAATATCTCATGAACAAATTAACCAATTTAAATTTTTATAATTTTGTGCAAACATGCTCATGAAAAGCTTTCATTTGATATATATTTCATTTATGTACATATTGTAGTTTAGCCTAGCTAAGCGCCGTGTTTTAGAATAATACTATAGATATATTTATGAGCAAGAGCTCTTTTCAGACTTCGTTTATTTTCAGAACTGTCTTACATTTTTAGTCTTACATCTATTTATACTATTTCTATGCTTTACTTATAATATTTACTTGTTTCGAGATTACATTGGGTATTGCAAATTGTTTACATGCCTTCTTATTCCTGTGTACATGATAACGTAATGTGAGTTATTTTATCTTAGTGCTTTTTTATGTTTTTGAGATACGTAGGTTGTTATCTGTTTACTAATACAAAACTTTTTGGGTTTTATTGCTTATTCTAGCGATAGTGCATTTCTATTGTTACACATATTGTTTGTCCGTTGCAGTTCATGATAAAGCATATCATAATAGGTGTGGTGTACAAGTAAGCGCTTATCATGGTGTACGAGACCTGAAGTGAGGGTAGGTCGTTAACTTCAGGGAAGTTGTGATGCTTTGATTAATGATATGAGTGTAAGTCTTCTCAGATATATTTGTATTTTTAAATAAGAAACTGCATATGTATATCCCCCCGAGTTGAGAATCAAAGATTCCTAATCCTGCAGGCCTACTTCTTGCAGCTTGACTCAGTTTTTTCTGTTGTTGGTATTGTTATTATACCTTTCAGAAAAAGGAAATGGTATATTAATTTCGTCACGAAACCCAAAATTGTAAGTCTTTAAAGGAAAATAGATAGAACCACCATTAAGTATACCGAAATAATCAGTTTGAAGAGCTGAGTTGATTTAGCCATGTCCGTCTGTCCGTCTGTCTGTTTGTATGCAAACTAGTCCCTCAATTTTTGAGATATCTTGATAAAATTTGGTGAGCGGTTGTATTTGGGTGTCCGATTAGACATTTGGCGGAACCGGCCGGATCGGACCACTATAGCATGTATCCTCCATACAACCGATTTTTCAGAAAAAGAGGATTTTTGTAATATCTTACTCAATTTAACAGATTGAAGCTTCAAACTTCACCATATACTTTCGTATATTGAACATATTGTTGCCTGAAAAAATTGATGAGATCGGTCGTATATATAGTATATATCCCCCACAACCGATTGTTCAGATAAGAAACTTTTCGTAATTACTGCCCTATCTTTAGAGCTAGAGGCTTCAAATTTCAACGAATGCTTACGTATTTAGCATATATTGTTGTCTGAAAAAATCATACAGATCGGTGGTATATATAGTATATATATGGTGGTATATATAGTATATATATATAGTATATATATATATTTTCGCAATTTTAGCCCCATTTTAACAGCTAGAAGCTTCAAATTTCACCGAACTCTTACGTATATGGCATATATTGTTGTCTGAAAAAATCGGAGTTCGGTTGTATATATAGTATATATCTCATACAACCGATTGTTCAGATAAGAAACTTTTCGCAATTTCTACCCCATTTTAACAGCTATAAGCTTCAAATTTCACCGATTGCTTACGTATATAGTATACATTGTTGTGTAAAAAAACTGGTGATATATATAATATATATATGATGGTATATATAGTAAATATATATAGTATATATATATTGTTTTTTGCGATTTCGGCCCCATTTTAACAGCGAGAAGCTTCAAATTTCACGAATTGCTTACGTGTATAGCATATATTGATGTCTGTAAAAATCATTGAGATCGGTGGTATACATAGTATATATCTCATACAACCGATTGTTCAGATAAGAAACTTTGCGCAATTTCTGCCCCGTTTTAACAGCCAGAAGCTTCAAATTTCACCAAATGCTTACGTATATAGCATATATTCCTGTTTGAAAAAATCATAGAGATCGGTGGTATATATATTATATACTTCATATAAACTGTCATTTTTGCCCCTTTTTTACGGATAGAAGCTTCAAAATTCATCAAATTTCATCAAATAGTTACGTTTACTTCATATATTTTTTAAATACGTGATTCGTAGTCATAGTTTTTACATGCAGACCACAAAAAACGTGAAGCTTTGCATCCTCACACAAAGTACCTACCTATTTTTTATTTTATATTTATCTTAAAAATCGTTTAGATATGTTCAAATTTCACCAAATGTTTACGTGTATAGTATATATTGTTGTCTGAAAATATCATTGAGATCGGTGGTATATATAGTATATATCTCATACAACCGATTGTTCAGATAAGAAACTTTGCGCAATTTCTGCCCCGTTTTAACAGTTAGAAGCTTCAAATTTCACCAAATGCTTACGTATATAGCATATATTGGTGTCTGAAAAAATCATAGAGGTCGGTGGTACATATATTATATACCCCATATAAACTGTATTTTTTGCCCATTTTTTACAGCTAGAAGCTTCAAAATTCATAACATTTCATCAAAAAGTTACGTTTACGTCATATATTGTTGAAATACGAGATTCGTAGTCATAGTTTTTACACGCAGACCACAAAAAACCTGAAACTTTGCATCCTCACACAAAGTACCTACCTATTTTTTATTTTATATTTATCTTAAAAATCGTTTAGGTATGTAGATCTGTTCACTAGATATTTCTTATCTTATACATCCGATTATTCGGAGATTACGAACGGGATAAGATTATTGTTCAGCCCCATTCATGAAAGGTATGAAGCCTTCGGCATAGCCGAAGACTGTCCCGTCCTTACTTGTTTTTATTTATTTTGCTTGTATGCCGATGAAACATTGGAGCATAATCATAGTCCTGAGTTAAAGCATTGTTCACCTTGTGTGGCAATAAACGATAGAGTATACTTCATTCCTTAGGCCCTCAGATTGTCAGTTAAACTATGCTTAAACTTATTATGCAGTTTTTCAGTATAATTTAACTGAAGCTTAGGTTGAGCTTAAACGGGCGATCTAGCTCTGTTAAACTCTAATTAACCTATCATTTATTTGGGTTCGTTCGCAACGGCGTAGAATATAACCAACAAGCATTTTGGCTTGAGTACCATTAGAGCTCATGTTGATAACTAGCAACTTGGGAATCAAAGCGTTTTCAACCAAAAAGGGAATGTTTTATACAGCAAAATATGCTGTTACTTAAGTTGAGAAAAAGATAGTTCTCAACTTGTACTCAAGTGTGGTTCTCTAAATGGACTCAAAGGTAAGATTCTAATACTGCATTATTTTCAAGAAAATAAAATAAAACATATTGTGACGAATATTGCCATCACTAGTAATCATAGTACAGGTTTACAAGAATGATATGTATGAGAAGGAAAGAATTTCTTTCTCTTTCTAACACACTGCCGTTTGACACATCGGTCAGTGTCAAACTATTGTGGAACTCAGTGGAACATGTGTTTGACATTGAACGAAGTGTCAAAATTACGGGGGTTGCTGTCGTGGAAAACGAAACAGGGAAACAAAAAAAGGAGCGGAATATCAGATATGGGTTGCTGTGATAGTAAATTTTTTGAGCGAATTTATTATAAAATGTAGTGCACCTGTATGGGTCCTACAGAAAATTATACAAAAGCCTTGAATCGGGGTATCTGAGGACGCGTAGTCATTCCCGTATTAAGAATACAAACACGGGTGCTAAGTTTTTCTACCCGTTCAAAAGTTCTCCGCGAAAACAATTGAAACCGAGGTCGCCTGTAATAACCCGTCCAAAAATGTGGAAAGAGAAATGAAAATACGCGTTTTGTCCTATTATCAATAGTCCAAAGGTGAAAAAGTATTCGAATTATTGGAAGCGAGGCAAAAACGCTTCTATTAATACCTCCCCCGACGGTTTTGGTCGTGTTTTAGCAATCGTCCCCGGTAAAAAAGTATCACAATTTGTTAATTAAAATTGTCCAAAATATATGGATTTTAAAGAAAGATGCAATTAAGTGCTCGTTTGAAAGTAACTAAGGATATTTCTTTGTAATTTTACGATAAAAATTTTACGCAGTTTTCGTTAGCAGCTAATAAACTTTTCTGGGACCTAAGAAGTACAACAGTGACAAATAGCATCCACAAAAAAAAAAAAAAACGTACAAGAACAAGCATTTTATCAGGTGAGCGTGGCTGTGTATGTGCGTGCTGCTACATATCCTACTTGTAGACCTGTACTATACTAGTAATAAACTCCCAACACAAAAACATTGAAGCGAGCCAAAATGTGTACATAAACACATCAATCATCATTTACACCAGGGCTATTTAAAACTGAAAGTGCACCTGTTATAGTGAGAGCGCTATCGTCGCGATGATCGTGCGGGTGAATTGATTTTTCATTTAGTCGCTTACTAGCACTGATGACCTGATACCATGGTTCAACTATATACAGGTTGGCTCATCTGTAAAGCAACAAAATATGTCTGTTCAAATTGTCAAAATCTGTGTATTGGTGTTGGTGCGAATGGTATGGAATGGAAACATAAAACTTAGCTTTTTTGGATGTGTAAGTAAAATGTTGGCAATGGGTTGGTTTCATTTTGAGTTTGCCATCTCCTTTTGACAATCCCTTCGACCATGCAATAACATAAATAAAATCAGCTGATGAGATGAGCCAACCTGTACATAATTGAACCATGCCTGATACGAAACATTCATTCTCTCTCAATTCGTTTCCAGGAATGGGTCTTGAAGTTCATTTGATTGTAAACAAAAGTTCATTCGTTTCCAAGAATGGGTCTTGAAGATCAGCTGGCTATAGTGTTGCCTGAAATAAGCAAAAAAAAAAACAAAACTCCAAGAAAACCGTTCGGATTCATTATTTTCAAACAAATCAGCAATTAAGCGGATAAAAACTTATTAAAATTTATAAAAAAGGCAAATTTTTGTAGAAATATTTTATGGTAGATAAGTGAAAAAATATGAAATAATATATTTCGATTGCGTTGCTTTGCTTTGTTGATCTGGCAGCGCTATAAGGTAACAATGAACGGATAGCCCCTTTTTCACTTTGATGCGACCAAAACGTTTATGTACACACATATGTATATCCACATACAATAAAAAACGCAAAAAATGTATAAGAAATTACGAAATTAAATCACTTGGTGAAGTATCTGCGTTGTTGTCTGCAAAAGGCTGTTAATTAAATATATTGCGTTAACCTGTACGTATACCTACAATTTATCTCAGCTGTCAAAAATGGAATGTCGCAACGCTCCACAAAAACATGGCCTTTATGCATCCATTTACATCAGTGCGAAGACTAAGAAGCTGACTTTTTCACCAATCGAAAACCCGTTTCGTGTGCAGCCCTTCGATGAAAGGTGTTGTCACTGATAAATTTTCCACGGGTGAAAAAGAGTTATTTTTTTCTTCGGATTTTTAATCCTGAAAAAATTCGAGTTTTTTGATATCCCATTTGACAATCTTGAGTAAATTCTCGGTGAAAATCATAAATTAAACCTTTACCATGTAAAATACCCCAAAGTTATTCCGAAATGTCCAAATTTGATTTTGAGGATGATGTCATCTATGATCAATGTTATAAAAAATGCACATTTTCACGCGCTCTCAGAGAGCGAGAAGTTTCATATCAGGTCATCAGTGCTTACTAGCAAGCAACGAGCTAACAATAAGCATATGTATCGCGCATAATTGTTCATACTTATTTTGATACCGATCAGCCAACACCCATCACCGATGTTGCTACGCCAAGTGCCAAGCACTGATGACCTGATATGAAACTTCTCGCTCTCTGAAAGCACGTGAAAATGTGCATTTTTTATAACGTTGGCCATAGATGCCATAATGCTCAAAATCAAATTTGGGCATTTCAGAAAAACTTTGGGGTATTTTAGATGGTAAAGGTTTAATTTATGATTTTCACCGAAAATTTACTCAAGATTGTCAAACGGAATATCAAAAAACTCGAATTTTTGTCAGTATTACAAATCCGAAGAAAAAAATAACTATTTTTCACCCGTGGAAAATTTATCAGTGACAACACCTTTCAGCGAAGGGCTGCACACGAAACGGGTTTTGGTAGCAACTTTCGATTGGGGAAAAAGTCAGCTTCCCTACAAGAAACGCTGATAGTTTTACTAATACACTCACACTTGTAATTGACAATGCTGATCCTGCGATGACGTAAACATTGATACTCAAATTTATGTATGTTCCTTTTTTCGCTCACGCATGTCCGCATGTTCCCAACGACAGCCTATAATCATGAAAAAGGACTCAAACTGGGAAAGCTTCGGACACCTGGTACAGAACAAAAGAACGTACAGCAGATACCATTATGCATGTGAGACAGATACATAATTCTCAACGGAATTTTATGTATGTGAGAACAGTTTATCCGATTTAATCATATTGTCACTACTGACTGTCAAATGACAATCAAATGATTATCACGGTTGTTTTGTTATTTTTTAAATTCCGCCATTTTCAACCGAAGAAAACCATATAAAAATAAGTTTAAAAAATGAAAAAGAGAGCATTTCAAAGCTCCATGCTAAAAGAAAAAAATCGAAAATAATATTAAAAAACACCAAAAGCTGTCGGAATGTATGGTGCGCACTCTAAAATTTGATACCCGAAAAATAATAGTGTTTAGTGGTGATTCATTTTTAAAGGTGTTTCCGCATGAATTTCTGAATTTAAATTGAACAATCTGAACTCGAATTCTTATAAAAATATTTATTTTCAACAAATAAAAAACACGTATGCTTATATCACGTACAAAATTAAAAACGTAATGAAATAAAGTAAATAAAAAGCAAAAAGCATTGTTTCATTTTTGGCGGAATACAACAATGGTCAGTTATGATAGTATAACAGTCAAACCTGATATCTACAGTAAACTATCATTTATGACACTTTTTGATAGTTAGAGTCTCAGCACTGATCCAGGAAAAGGATTGAGAGTGAGCAGTACGGCTATATACTTAATCAGTAGGCCATGTTGGTGTACAAGAAGGAGACAAAAACTCACACGTACACGGTTGTTTACATCACATTTGCGCAAGTCCCCTTAAGTTCGTGATAGAAAGTTTGTATGAGGCGCTGATCGTTAGGTTGACATTGCTGACAATCAGATGATAGTCATATGATAGTCAGTATTCTTGTAGGGTTCTTAGTCTTCGCATTGATGTAAATGTATGCATAAAGGCCATGTTTTTGAGGAGCGTTGTGACATTCTATTTTTGACAGCTGAGATAAATTGCAGGTATACGTATAGGTTAACGCAACATGTTTAATTAACAGCCTTTTGCGGACGACAACGCAGATAGTTCACCAAGTGATATAATTTCGTAATTTCTTATACATTTTTTGCGTTTTTTATTGTATGTGGATATACATATGTATTTACATAAACGTTTTGGTCGCATCAAAGTGAAAAAAGGGACTAGTCGCTTATTGTTATCTTATGGCGGTGCCAGAGCAACAAAGCAAAGCAACGCAATTGAAATATATTATTTCATATTTTTTCACTTATCTACCACAAAATATTTCTACAAAACTTTACCTTTTTTATAAATTTTAATAAGTTTTTATCAGCTTACTTGCTGATTTATTTGAAAATAATGAAACCGAACGGATTTCTTGGAGAATTTTTTTTGCGTATTTTAGGCAAATCTATAGCCATCTTACTTCAGACCCCATTCTTGGAAACGAATGAACTTTTATTTACAATTGAATGAACAGACAGCTGGTTTCAAACCCCTTTCCTGGAAACAAATTGAGAGAGAATGAAAGTTTCGTATCAGGTCATCAGTGGTGCCAAGCGACGGCTAACACAATTAACGATGACAGAGCGAATCATATGCGTGTGAATTGAGAGGGCACAATTGTGCTATGAAATGAATAGCCCTGATTTACATCCATATATATACGGCACGAGGAGATATTACGCGCGCACACTTGTAGTCATCTGCCAAGGAGTTGCTACACATATACACGCATCCCAGCCAGCTTTTTTGAAAATTTTGATAAAAAAATGTTTAAATATCATACCCCAAGATGACTAAAAACGTTCACATTTAAAAACATTTTCTGTTCGAAAATTAACGTATCGTCGGGAGAAAAATGTACCATAAATGTGATTATTCTTGAATAATAATTTATGATTCCTATTTCGAAAAGCTTTTTATTTATATTTGATATCATTGTAAAATTGAGCTTTAATAGTTTTAGAGTAATATTTGACTACTTTTCACAGTCATTTTCTGATCATTTTCGTGTATATATTTCAATCGTTTTGGTTGAGATTTTTGAATGCCATTATAATGCATTTATTCTTCATATCTCATTCAAAATAGGAAACTACATAATAATCTTCATCAGGGGAAGAAAACATGCGAAAGTGAGCTATTCGAACCACAGCTACCTCGCAAACAAACTTGACCGATATACACCTGTGACTACAACATCCAACATCAGCATTATCGTCTGCATCTTAAAATACGCATACGATACGGGATGTTGAAGCCGTTTCCAGGTACATATGTCAAGATAGTTTCACTTACCTGGGGTTCAAATAGCTCACAACCTTTGTATTGTCCAATCATTATGTATTTTCTGGGAAGCCCAAGATGGAGAAATGGTTGGGGAAATCTTCAGTCACATTTACATTATTTACATTTTAAAGAATATCTTTTGTAAAAATAATAAAATTTTTATATATTTTTCCTTAGCTTCATGATTGAAAAAATATGTGCATGTAAAGAAAAAAAACAAGATTTTTAATGAAAAGTAAAATATAAACAAGTATAAAATTCATTATTCAGTAAACAAATATATTCATAAAAGATTCAGAAAGCTGACTGAAAAATTATTATACATTTTTATCACCTAAAGTAAACACTTTTCAATATATATGACATTTCATTCAAATATGATTCCAAAATGTGATTAAAAAACTATATTCAGTTTTTGATCATCAAAGGTAAGCATATTTGATTATTCTTTTTGTTGGTTTTTATGAAATATTAAAATTTAGTCATTAAAGGACTTCAAAAATTATTCCAAAAAGTGATCGAAAAATGCTTTTTAGTTTTTCATCATCAAAAGTATTCATATTTGACTATTTCATTTATTCAATTGTATGATAACTCATTATTTAGTCAGAAAGAGTAATGAAATTGTATTGATATGTAGGGAAATTCAAAATTTAATCACCTAAATGCTGAGTGGGATATGATTATGAGAAACGCACAAACTACAAATATACATATATATAGCTACATAAGTACCCAGCAAAAACTGCCTAACGCATTCACGTATACAAATTCAAAATCTGCAGCTGTCATCACGGTTGCCACACCATGTTTTCATTTGGGACCAAAATTCATCGAAAAAAAGGACCAAATTTTTGTTTAATTTTATTAGTATAAAATACAAAATTTTAGGATGTTTCCATATGAAATTTTGCTAAACATAGTGAAGACTTTCCTTTAATTCAAGCTGACCAAAGAAATATATGTGCATGCAACCAAAAATGGTACTATATTTTGACATAGGATAAGTCTATGTCTTTCACCAACCAAACGTTGTGAACCTAGTTTTGGTCACAAAGCTCTTGGTTCTAGCATTATGTTGTTGATTGCAATGAAATAAAATGTATAGTGCAGTTAGGTTTTAGTAAAACGGTTCAAAATTTGCGTTCTGGTGTTGCCGAAATATGTATGTGGAAAACTCAGTAAATCATAAATGAAACTAGGCAATTTTGTTAGTGCTATTTTTATAGATGCTTACTTTATCCCTTAACGTTTAAACTTCATATCAGAGCCTAGATTCAGTAAGTGTGAGTTTTGTTCCCAGGTCTCAGGGGTTCTGCTGGCACCTACGGGAATAATTTTATACAAAACATTTCTTCCGACATCAAATCTCTTTTGCATTTTCTTCCTTCTGTCTTCGAGTTAAAATATTTCTTGTGCCAAGATACTAAGTTTTCAATTACCTTGCGTGGCTTAACACCACAATAGTCCTGGAATTCCTTAAACTCATTGAGCTGGGTGAGAAAGATTTAAATATCAACGGGCCAAACGAGAAATAATACATAGCTTTTCTTTGTATAAGTTTTGAAAGTGTTAGGCTCACGGCAAAGTGCTCGCTATAAGCTATGCTAGGCGAGAAGCAATTTTTATTTTCATATATTTTACATAGTGTTGTATAACCGATCGAAATATCTAGCCGTTATTAGTATTATTATTCAGTAAGTATGAGTTTTGATCCCAGGCATCAGGGGTTCTGCTAGCATCTACGGGAATAATTTTATACAAAACATTTCTCCCGAAATCAAATCTCTTTTGCATTTGCTTCCTTCTGTCTTCGAGTTAAAATATTTCTTGTGCCAAGATACTTAGTTTTAAATTACCTTGCGTGGCTTAACACCACAATAGTCCTGGAATTCCTTGAACTTATTGAGCTGGGTGAGAAAGATTTAAATATCAACGTGCCAAACGAGAAGTAATGCGCAGAATTTCTTTGTATAAGTTTTGAAAGAGTGCTCGCTATAAGCTATGCTAGGCGAGAAGCAATTTTTATTTTCATATATTTTAGATAGTGTTGTATAACCGATCGAAATATCTAGCCGTTATTAATATTATTATAAAATAAGAGTTTTTTTTTGATTAGTCGGTTATTTCATCAACAATTAGCGACAATGTGTTTGCCAACTCTTTTCTTTTTAATGCCTGGCATAAATTATATCCTAGGTTAAATTTTATTGTTCTGGCACATTTTATTGACTGAGCGCGCACTACTGTTGTGAAACAACATTTTGCAATACAGAATATTGGAGTTATTTATTCAAAAATTTAGCGATACGAACTTTAGGAGAAGGTGTAATATAAGTGGATTTTCCTTAAATTCGTTACAATATATAATTTATTATACATTTATAACGCTTCATTACTGTTACCAACCAGGTGCTTATTCTCACAGTAAACAGCTGTCCGCTGTGGTGGTACCACCTTGGAGAACATTTTTTTCAACTCCACCTCAACTCGACATCTAATATAGGCTATCAATCAACTGGTGCAATGTGCTGGATATTTATTGGAGAACTATTTTTTTCTCTCAAGGGCTGGATAATAATTTGAAAATAAGGTTGGAGATCAACTCGAGTTCTGTAATTTTTACAAAATATCTCAAAGACTGGACAGTGATTGGAGAATGAGGTTGGATATCAACTTGAGAACTATCAGGTTTAAGAATAATAAGAGAATAATGTTCGATATCAACTTCATAACTAGGTATATATTTGTTTGGAGAAATGTTTTTTGGGTGTTTGTTAGGTGTACCAAATCCAGATGCTGCCTTGCCTAAAAATTATATAGATAATAAAGTCAACCATGATTAAAATAAAGCACACTTTTCATTGAAGCTGGAGTTAACTTATTTAGCGCCAATAATTTGATTGATTATGCCCCATTGTTTTACCATTTTAGATAAAAGATTATTTATAATAGAACTGCTCTCTTACTCGCTATCATCCAATTTCACATATAAATTTTTAAAAGTAATATCTTATTTTTAGCTAGACCTTGAACAGTATAGAATGGTGAAAGAAGCGCTTCAAGAGCGAGCCGCTATGCTTGAATCAGCACCACATCTTACTCATCCTTTACCAATAATGTTGCCTGTATATCAGTAAGTAATTCTAGGTTATATTCTTTTTACATACCTCTATGTTCGTGTTGTCTTGTTTATTTTATTTTTTATATACATATATACATAAACAAAGTGCTAAAAATTTCTTACTAAGGCCCTGTGGCAAAAAGCGTTAAAAAAACCGAAGACAAATTTTGACACTTGTGAACGTCAGAATGTTCTCTAGCCCCATTCAGGTGTTCTCATCCCGTTGACGTTTTCTTTTGTTCTTTTGTCCTGACAAGTTCAGTATGCATAATTTAGAGGGCTGTCTATCAAACATTACTGCTTTTAATTATATTACCATCAGAGTAGATTTTACTATACGTTTAGAAATATAATACACAATATAAGCCCCTACCAGAATTGTTTAGGTAAAAAGATTTACGTAAGGCTAACGACAGAGTGGGCGAAAAGCGTTGCTATTATATAAAGATAGAAAACTTTGCAAATTACTTCTTATGAAATATTTTAAAACTTGTCAGAGTACCAGAAATATTCCAAGCTTGTAAAATACATAAAAACAACAAGTAAGGAAGGCTATGTTCGGGTGTAACCGAACATTACATACTCAACTGAGAGCTTAGCTGCGTTGGTTTCGTAGATGGTTTATAATTAATATGGTTTTTAATTCCATATCACATACGTTTGGGAAATATCTACCAAATTGTAGACCAAGGGTGACGTTTTTTGGAACGATATTCCTTCATCCTTTTCAGATAAGGGAAAATCACCATGTAGGAAAATGAACCTAGGGTAACCCTGGAATGTGTTTGTATGAAATGGGCATCAAATTAAAGGTATTAAAGAATATTTTAAAATGGAGTGGGCCTTAGTTCTATAAGTGGACACCTTTTCGAGATATCGCCATAAAGGTGGACCAGGGGTGACTGACTCTAGAATATGTTTGTATGATATGGGTATCAAATGAAAGGTGGTAGTGAGCATTTAAAAAGGGAGTGGGCTTTAGTGCTATAGGTGGGCGCCTTTTCGAGATATCGCCATAAGGGTGGAACAGGGGTGACTCTAGAATGTGTTTGTACGATATGGGTATCAAATGAAAGGTGTTAATGAGTATTTTAAAAGGGAGTCGGCCTTAGTTCAATAGGTGGACGCCTTTTCAAGATATCGCCATAAAGGTGTACCAGCGGTGACTCTATAATGTGTTCGTACGATATGGGTATCAGATTAAAGGTATTAGAGAGGGTTTTAAAAGGGAGTGGCCCTTAGTTGTATATGTGAAGGCGTTTTCGAGATATCGACCAAAATGTGGACCAGGGTGACCCAGAACATCATCTGTCGGTTACCGCTAATTTATTTATATATGTAATACCACGAACAGTATTCCTGCCATGATTGCAAGGACTTTTGATTTCGCCCTGCAGAACTTTTTCATTTCCTTCTACTTAATATGGTTGATGTCCCTCCTATTTTACAATTCCTTCTACTTAATATGGTAGATGTCACTCCTATTTTACAAAGTTTTTTCTAAAGTTATATTTTGCGTCAAAAAACGAATCCAATGACCATGTTTCATCCCCTTTTTCGTATTTGGTATAGAATTATGGCATTTTTTAAGTTTTCGAAATTTTCGATATCGAAAAAGTGGGCGTGGTCATAGTCGGATTTCGCCCATTTTTAATACCAAGATAAAGTGGGTTCAGATAAGTACGTGAACAAAGTTTAGTGAAGATATACCAATTTTTGCTCAAATTATCGTATTAACGGCCGAGCGGAGGGACAGACGGTCGACTGTGTATAAAAACTGGGCGCGCCTTTAACCGATTTCGCCCATTTTCACAGAAAACAGTTATCGTCAAGGAAGCTATGCCCTTACCAAATTTCACAAGGATGTGTAAATTTTTATTCGACTTATGGCATTAAGAGTATTCTAGACAAATGAACAAAAAAAGGGCGGAGCCACATTTTGAAAATTTCTTTTAATTTGGTATTCTGTTGGACCATATCATTACCGGAGTTGAATGTTGACATAATTTACTTACATACTGTAAAGATATTAAATTTTTTGTTAAAATTTTACTTTTAAAATTTTTTTAAAGTGGGTGTGTTTGTTATCCGATTTTGCTAATTTGTATTAAGAACACATATAGTAATAGGAGTAACGTTCCTGCCAAATTTCATTACGATAGCCTCAACGACTGCCAAATTACAGCTTGCAAAACTTTTAAATTACCTTCTTTTAAAAGTGGGCTTGAACCAGCTTGAATCAGCACCACATCTTACTCATCCTTTACCAATAATGTTGCCTGTATATCAGTAAGTAATTCTAGGTTATATTCTTTTTACATACCTCTATGTTCGTGTTGTCTTGTTTATTTTATTTTTTATATACATATATACATAAACAAAGTGCTAAAAATTTCTTACTAAGGCCCTGTGGCAAAAAGCGTTAAAAAAACCGAAGACAAATTTTGACACTTGTGAACGTCAGAATGTTCTCTAGCCCCATTCAAGTGTTTTCATCCCGTTGACGTTTTCTTTTGTTCTTTTGTCCTGACAAGTTCAGTATGCATAATTTAGAGGGCTGTCTATCAAATATTACTGCTTTTAATTCTATTTCCATCAGAGTAGATTTTACTATACGTTTAGAAATATAATACACAATATAAGCCCCTACCACAATTGTTTAGGTAAAAAGATTTACGTAAGGCTAACGACAGAGTGGAAGCGAAAAGCGTTGCTATTATATAAAAATAGAAAACTTTGCAAATTACTCCTTATGGAATATTTTAAAACTTGTCAGAGTACCAGAAGCATTCCAAGCTTGTAAAATACATAAAAACAACAAGAAAGGAAGGCTATGTTCGGGTGTAACCGAATATTACATACTCAACTGAGAGCTTAGCTGCGTTGGTTTCGTAGGGTTTCGTAGTATGGTTTATAATTAATATGGTTTTTAATTCCATATTACATACGCTTGGGAAATATCTACCAAATTGTAGACCAAGGGTGACGTTTTTTGGAACGATATTCCTTCATCCTTTGTCAAATAAGGGAAAATCACCATGTAGGAAAATGAACCTAGCGTAACCCTGGAATGTGTTTGTATGACATGGGCATCAAATGAAAGGCATTAAAGAGCATTTTAAAAGGGAGTGGACCTTAGTTCTACAGGTGGACACCTTTTCGATATATCGCCATAAAGGTGGACCAGGGGTGACTCTAGAATGTGTTTGTATGACATGGGCATCAAATGAAAGGCATTAAAGAGCATTTTAAAAGGGAGTCGGCCTTAGTTCACTAGGTGGACGCATTTTCGAGATATCGCCATAAAGGTGGACCAGCGGTGACTTTATAATGTGTTCGTACGATATGGGTATCAGATTAAAGGTATTAGAGAGGGTTTTAAAAGGGAGTGGCCCTTAGTTGTATATGTGAAGGCGTTTTCGAGATATCGACCAAAATGTGGTCCAGGGTGACCCAGAACATCATCTGTCGGGTACCGCTAATTTATTTATATATGTAATACCACGAACAGTATTCCTGCCATGATTGCAAGGGCTTTTGATTTCGCCCTGCAGAAATTTTTCATTTCCTTCTACTTAATATGTTTGATGCCCCTCCTATTTTACAATTCCTTCTACTTAATATGGTTGATGTCACTCCTATTTTACAACGTTTTTTCTAAAGTTATATTTTGCGTCAAAAAACGAATCCAATCACCATGTTTCATCCCTTTTTTCGTATTTCGTATAGAATTATGGCATTTTTCAAGTTTTCGAAATTTTCGATATCGAAAAAGTGGGCGTGGTCATAGTCGGATTTCGCCATTTTTAATACCAATATAAAGTGGGTTCAGATAAGTACGTGAACAAAGTTTAGTAAAGATATTCCAATTTTTGCTCAAGTTATCGTATTAACGGCCGAGCGGAGGGACAGACGGCCGACTGTGTATAAAAACTGGGCGCGCCTTTAACCGATTTCGCCCATTTTCACAGAAAACAGTTATCGTCATGGAAGCTATGTCCTTACCAAATTTCAAAAGGATGTGTAAATTTTTATTCGACTTATGGCATTAAGACTATTCTAGACAAATTAAATAAAAAAGTGCCCATTTTGAAAATTTCTTTTAATTTTGTATTCTGTTGGACCATATCATTACTGGAGTTGAATGTTGACATAATTTACTTACATACTGTAAAGATATTAAATTTTTTGTTAAAATTTTACTTTTAACATTTTTTTAAAGTGGGTGTGTTTGTTATCCGATTTTGCTAATTTGTATTAAGAACACATATAGTAATAGGAGTAACGTTCCTGCCAAATTTCATTACGATAGCCTCAACGACTGCCAAATTACAGCTTGCAAAACTTTTAAATTACCTTCTTTTAAAAGTGGGCGGTGCCACACCCATTGTCCAAAATTTTACTACTTTTAAATTTTGCGTCATAGGGTCAAGCCACGTACCAAGTTTCATCGCTTTATCCGTCTTTGGTAATAAATTATCGCACTTTTTCAGTTATTCGAAATTTTCGATATAGAAAAAGTGGGCGTGGTTATAGTCGGATTTCGTTCATTTTCAGTAGCGATCTGAGATGAGTGCCCAGGAACTTACATACCAAATTTCATTAAGATACCTCAAAATTTACTCAAGTTATCGTGTTAACGGACAGACGGACGGACATGGCTTAATGAATTTCTTTTTTCGCCCAGATCATTTTGATACATAGAAGTCTATATCTATCTGGATTAGCTTATGCCGTTACGGGGTACCGTTATGCGAACAAAATTAATATACTCTGTGAGCTCTACTAAGCTGAAAATAAAAATCGCTTCTTGCCTGGGATAGCTTATAGCGAGTAATCTGACGTCAGCCTAACTTTGTATTCCCCAACATAATATAGCAAACATTTTACAGAAAACTAATTTCTCTGTGGAAAATTTATGCGAAAAATTAAGCAATCAAAATTTATTACTTTTGTTATACACTTATATAAATACTGGCAAATAAAGCTGCTAAAAAAGTGAGGTTATTGCACTATGTTGTAGACAAATACATTCACATGTATGCAATCAAACTTTTTTGTCAAGATTAAAAGAAAAACTAGTTTAGTTTTTGTTCAATATTTCCGCGTATCACATTCATCTAGGAGGAAAAGGAAAGTCCGGGCAAAGCAGTTGTTGGGCTGTGTTGAATTAATCCAAGCATTTCCAATGCCGCATAAATTAATTTAGCCAAATAAGAATTGCAGTATTCATTCGCTTTTATTAGAAAAAAGAGTACTTTACAAAAGACCGATTTATGAATACATAACAGGATCAACTAACTGAATTAACTTACAGCGCAAAACCTGCTGTGTCATATATATGTATGTATAAAAAAGGGTTGCCATATAATATGAGATTGTATTTGACAGTGATATCTCAACACTTCCACTCATTGTCTAATACAATTTCAGCTATATTTTAAAACTCCTTGTTAATCAAATGTTAAATTCATATATTGGCATAAAAGTATGTGCCGATTCTTATTTAATGGCTTTGTAAATATATCTGCAATTTGTTCTTCGGTACAAATATATTCCAAGTCGAAATTTTTCCTTTATGAAGTGATATTGGACATCAATATGCTTCGTTCGTTTGTGGAATACCGGGTTTTTGATTAGTCGGATCGCGTATAGCTTGACCTTGAAATCGTTTTTCTCCGACAGCTCGGTCATAAGTAAATTTAACCAAACTAGCTCTTTAACTGCTTGACAGACGGCTACATACTCCGATTCTGTTGAAGAAGTTGATACTGACTGTTGCCTGATTGACGCCCAACTAATAACACCCGAACCAATATGGAAGACATAACCGCTCGTTGATTTTCTAGTATCTGTGTCTCCAGCGTAGTCTGTATCGCTATAACCAACAAAATCAAATTTACTGTCGCTTTTGTAAAGGATTAAAGGTACTTAACGTGCCCCTTATGTACTTCATGATTCGTTTTACAGCATTAATATGTGCTGCAGTTGGTCGCTCCAAATATCGGCTCACGACACCTATAGCATAACTGATATCTGGCCTTGTTCCGATTGCCAAACACATCAGATTGCCAACGGCTTCTCAATATGGAAACGATTTTCCGTGCTCGTCGTTTACAAAATCACTAAGCTTTTGATTGCAGTCCATCGGAGCTGATACTGCTTTACAATCCGTCATGTTAAAACGATTTAAAACTTTCATGGCATATGCTTTTTGATGTATATGGATTAAATTATCGGATAACTTTTCAATTTCAAACCCGAGAAAATATTTGGCTTCAAATACTTTTACTGCAAAATGTTGTCTCAAGTGTGAAATGATCACATCAATTTCGCTCTCTTCGTTTGTTGCTAACAATCCATTATCCACATAGATGGCGATAATGGTTATTTTATTGTCGTTCTTACGAACAAACACACTCGGATCCGAACTGCTAGGCCTAAAATCGAATTTGCGAATGAAAAACGTGAATTTTTGGTTCCAGCATCGCGAAGCTTGCTTAAGTCCATATAAGCTTTTGATTAATTTGCATACGCGCCCACTCTTGTCTTCATAACCAACTGGCTGTTTCATATAAACATTTTCCTTTAGTTCACCGTACAAAAAAGCTGTTTTAATGTCGAACTGAATTGGCTTCATTTTGTGACTCGCTGCCAAAGCCAAAATTAATCGAACCGACGTATATTTCACTACTGGACTAATAATTTCTTTATAATCGACACCATACTGTTGTGTGAAACCACGAACAACTAAACGCCCTTTGAATCGTTCTATCGTGCTATCTGGATTTTGCTTCACTTTGAACACCCAACGGTTGTCAATTACCTTTTGATCTTTCGGAGCATCAACTAGTTTCCAAGTGCCATTAAGTATGAGGGATTCATATTTTTCGTCCATCGCATGCTTCGACTGTTGCACTTCTTTTGAATTAATTGCCCCCTCATATGATATTGGTTCACACATTAACGCCGAATAACCTGATTCGATCAGTCGACTTGGTGTATTAACTTTTGGTCGAAAATTATATCGCTCATTTTGTCGCGATTCATGATCATCATACGTCTCCTCATCATTTGTCAAAACATTTTCTTCTTGGGAAGTGATTTCATCTTTATGTTCAGACTCTTGCTCACAATTGTTGCTGACCTCGCTATCTTCAATTTCTGATTCTTCGTCAATCACATACTTGACAGGTTGCTTCTCGTTGAATCGAATGTTGCAACTCATAAAAACCTTTTCGCTACATGGATCATACAACCGGAAATTTTTATTTGTGGACTCGAAACCAATTAAATAAACCTTTTTTGCTTTTGGGTCCCATTTCTTACGACCCGTTTGTTTCGGAATCTGTAAAGAGCATTCGGTTTTTGCATGACCCAAATGTGGTTTGCGATCAAACCATTTTTCATATGGCGTGCTTCCAGCGCAATTGCTGTTTGTTGTGCGATTCAATAAATATTTTGCTGTGCGTACTGCTTCCGACCATAGTAATTTCGGCAAACCACTTGTAATGAGCATTGTTCTCGCACTTTCGTGGACAGTACGATTGTCACGTTCGATGCTACCATTTTGCTTGGGAGTGAACGGCGCGATGCCTTCAAGCTGAATACCTTCATTTCTTAATAAGTTTGTCAATACTTTTCGATTGATAAATTCTTTTCCATTATCGAATCGAAAATGCTTGATTTGTGCACCATTCATATATTTAACAAGTGGTACTAATGACTTCAAGTGACTATAAGCCTCATCTTTTCACTTTAGTAAAAACACAAACGAAAACTAGTGGCTTCATCTTTCACTAACATAAAGTAGCGAATACCACCTACTCCATTAATTTCACTCGGCCGCACAAGTCTACATGCATATATTTGCCTCTTGCTGATGCTCGCTTAACAGACGTTTTGTGTGTTGCTCTGGTCATATTACCATATACGCAATCTGCGCAAAAAAACTTTCATTATCAGACAAACTGACACCAGTAACTAGACCATTCTTACACATTTGCTTGATAGCGTCAGCATGCACATGTCTCAAACGACGATGCCAATGCTGCAATGAAACAGCGGCAACGTTTGCATATTCATCAATATGTAATCGAAAACTCATTTTAATTTGATTCAGTTCGTTGCGTTTTCCTACGGCAACAACTTTGTTCAACTGGTCGACAAATTTGCAACCTTCTTTGTCGATTATCACTGTGATACCTTTATCTGTTATCATGCTTGTTGATAGCAGACTTTCGCTGAGTTCCGGAACGTACAGTACATTTTCTAGACGAACTGGCTTCCACTGATTGTCTACTTTTACATAAATTAGAATTGTTCCTATTCCTTCGATTTGTAAGCAAATATTGTTTGCGATTTTAACTTTGCTACCGTTTGTGTGCTTTCGTAGCGTAGAAAACCATTCTCGATGAAATGTCATATGTTTTGTTGCTGCAGAATCGGCGTACCAACTATCAGATTCTTTAATTGGTAATTCCATTGTTTGCTGTTCGGAACACCATGCCATTTCACCACCTTCTTTGCTGGTTTTGCCTGTAGATTTTCTTTCATATTTTGGACAGTCTTTATCTCTAGCCCAATGGCTTTTCTGCCCGCACGCATTACATTTCGTTTTTTGCTTCAAATGATCAATTTTTGATTTCGGATTTGAATCTTTTCGATTATATAGTTTCGGCTTAGTTTTTGTTGAAAACGCTGCGCAAAAACCAGCTGTTTCTTCTCCATTTAGTCGATTTAGATATTCTTCTTCGAACTGTAAAGATGACATCAATACATTAATCGTTCGATTTTCTTTAGTGTTGTACCACACTGTTTTATAATTATTAAAATGACGTTAAACCAGTAATGATACGTGCCATCATTAATCTATCGGATAGTTTTTCATTTTGCTGTTCGATTTCTGACGCTAGTTGATTAACTCGAGCTACTACCGATTCATCATCTCGCATTTTCACTGTAAAAAATTCTTTTTTTTGTTGTTATATCGGCCTACTGATTTGTAAGATCGCGAGTTTGAATCGGGCTCAAGGCTCAACAATAATTATTTTATCATTATTATTGTTATAATATATTTTTTCTTAATTGAAAAAACTTTAAATTAGAATAGAAGAAAGTTAAAATTTAGACAACTGCCAAAGCTCGTTGTATAGATCCATTTCGGGAACTACTAAATTCCTTCATCGTCAACGTCAGTTTTTTCAATGAAGAAAAAATTTATCATAACAATAGTAATGATAAATTAATTATTGTTAGGCCTTGAGCTCGATTCGAACCCGCGATCTTACAAATCAGTAGGCCGATAAAACAACAAAAATTGTTAATACATCCCAGAGCACGGTGAAAATGTGTCAATAAAATTTGACACTATGGCAGCATTGCCATCAAAGAAGTCCAGTTTTCACATTCATTCTGCAACAGATGTCGCAGTGTTCTGAATATCAATTGGCAAGAACCAGAATAGAAGTAGGATTAATGAAGACAAACAAAAAACCGCTGTGGTGGCTGAATGGCTATAGCAGCGGCGCCCAAACGTTGCCGATTGAGGAATTTAGCAGTTCTCGAAATGGATCTATACAACGAGCTTTGGCAGTTGTCTAAATTTTTTCTTTTTTCTATTCTAATTTAATAATTTTTTCAATTAAGAAAAAATGTATCATAACAATAATAATGATAAATTAATTATTGTTAGGCCTTGAGCTCGATTCGAACCCACGATCCTATATGTGCAAACATCTGAAACCATTCCTGGCCAGTAATATTTCTGACGTAGTCGGGATAGCGTCTTGTGGATGCCACCATGACCAGCGGACGGTGAGGTGTGAGACGACTCTATCAGCCCCGGTCGCAATTCCGACGGAACCCAGAGCTTCCAGGTCTGGTCCGCTAGAAGATCGTCCCCCCTGTCGAATTGCGTCCGTTTATAAACGTAACCGTCCGATATGCATAAGCCTGGTGAAATGTCTTTGTTCTCGGTCACCGTCTTTTTTAACTCCGTATACTCCTCCGACTCGAAGCACGGTGACTCGAGACATACGTCGATGGCTCTGTCGTTCGTCAGTATTTCGTCCATGTGCATTCGTGGGAGTGTGTCGAGAACCACGTTTTGCACACCTTTTCGATGTTGGATATCGAAATCATAACCCTGGAGTTTCAAGCTCTACCTTGCCAACCTCCCAGAAAGATCTTTCTGATTCATGAGCCATTTGAGGCTGGCATTATCAGTTATGATGGTGAACGGGGTTCCCTCCACGTAAGGTCGGAATCGCTTAACACTCACGATAGCGGCGTAGCATTCCAGTTCGGTGATGCTACAGTTTTTCTGCGCCTTATTTAATTTTGCCGAAACGTAGACAATAGGTCTTTCGTTCTGGTCATCGTCCAACTGAAACAAAACCCCTCCAACTCCGTCTGTCGATGCGTCGCATTGTATGTAAAACTTTCGATTGAAATCCGGGTGCATAAGCACCGGTGCCGAAACCAAACTCTGCTTTAAAATTTCAAATGATTTCATCGCTTCGTCAGTCAGAGTGAATTTCTTAATTTTGTCTTTCTTGAGGCAGTCGTGCAGCGGAGCTGCATTAGTCGCATAGTCCTGTATGAAACGTCGGTACCAGCCCGACATACCCAGGAACCGTCGTAGTTGCTTCGGGGTTTTCGGAACTGGAAAGTCCCTCACATCTACCACTTTAATGGCTTCTGTTCTAATGCAACCATCCCCGACTACGTATTCTAGATATCGAACTTCTTTGAAACAGAACTTGCTCTTTTCTACGTTAATTGTTAACTTAGCCTCGCGAAGACACCGAGCGACCTTTTCCAAGAAACACATATGTGACTCGAAATCTACCGAACACACTAACAAATCGTCCAAATAAACAAAAACGTATTCACGTAAAGCGGCCGGAATGACCTTGTCGATGAGACGACACATTCGTTGTGCTGCATTGCACAACCCGAAAGGCATAACAGTAAATTGGTATAGGGGTCGGCCAGGGACAGTGAAGGCGGTCTTTTCCCTTGAATCCTTCTCCAGAGGAATCTGCCAGAACGCGTCCTCGCACCCTCGGCGGACACGAGCCCCGCCACACTGGCAACATGTGGCCACACATTCCCATTCATACCTTTATTCACATTTTGGCCCCTGATTGGCACAATAAAGGCCTATTTACCGCCTAGGAGTGCCGCTGAGCCTTTTCCTAAGCAGCTGGCCCTCGCCCCTGAGTCCAAGAGAGCCAGGACCTCATGACCTCCTATCTTTGTTTTGGCGTAAAACCTGTTACCTCCTTTCATTGTAACAATTGTTGAAACTATTTTATTCTACAACCTTTTAAATATTTTTTCTTTTCCCTCATCTTCTCTATCTTCTTAAAATTTCTGTTTTCCCTACTTGCATTTATTGTATCACAACATATTCTTTTTCTTGCTTCTTCGTACTCTAGCTTTCTTTAGTGTAAACTCTTAATCTCCTTTTTTCCCGTGTCATTCCTGCCTGCTTCACTTCTTCCCTGTTTTCCGTATCCCTTTTCCTCAAAATTTTTACTTGAGTGTTGCCGGATTGCCTGTCTTCTGGCTAGAGTCCACGGTTAACTCCGCCAGGCTGGGGTTTCCCTGTTTTGGTTTAAACACGCAAAAGGACGAATCACTTTCACACCCAGAACAGACCATATTGTGGAACGCGGACGAACATTTATTTGGTTTTTGTGCTTCTGCCGGGTTTTTCACAAAATGATCCACCGGCATACCACACGAAAAATACAACATTAAGTGGAAAGGCGAAGCACAAAAGGAATTGACGGCGGACTTAGACGCAGGACTAACAGAAGGACGAACACTATGGGGATTGGTTCGGGTTTGGTGTAGAGGTTGAGGCTGGGATTGGTACTGGGGTTTCCCAACAATAGCTTCGACTTTTGTTTCCTCTCCTCCCCTTGACTGCTCAAAATCGACCTCGTTAACTACCCTAGTCCTAATCTTATTCTTTTTAATAAGTTTTTCGGCTCTCTTGCATTCCGCCTTGAGCTCCGCCAACGAGTCCATTTTTATGGCGAAGGTCAAGTTGGCCAGGTATGGTTTGAAGTTGCCCTGATTATGCCAACCAACTCCCTCTCAGGGATCCTCTTCCGCAAACGGAATGCCATGTTATGGACTTCGGCAAAAAAGTCGTCGAAAGCTTCCGCGGGCAGCTGTTTCCTCTCCATGATTTCACGATTGATTTCATAGTCGGACTCGGCAGTCTTGAAGTGGCTCAGTAGCTCGGACTTTAGCTCAAAGTAGCCAAAGTTCGGCTCCTCCGCATGGTCTTCAAGGACCTGCCAATACCACTTCAGGCACCGCCGGAAACCAGACAATGAAAGTCCGTGAAAAGCTAGAAGAAGGAAATATTATGCTGCTCGCGCGTACTTTCCACCCGAAAGATGAAGCTTTCGACGCTTATGCCTTTACTGGTCCCATCGAATTTGATGTGCCATTTTTCCAAATCCAACTTTTTCCACCTTGGAGGGTCACTACCATCTCGCTCAGTAATCCGACTGCCACTCGGAACACTGTTGCCTGTAGCAGTTTCTCCCCTTTGGTTCTGAGGCTCGGGCGTGGATGCCACAGCGGACCGATGTCCCACCGCGTGACTGGATGCCTCAATCTCTGCCACGCGACCACCAAGATGATCGACATTGGTCTTGATGCTTCGCACTTCACCCTGCATCACCAAATCTTGTTGTTGCGCCATCATCGCCATCATGCGGCTCAGCTGTTCAACATTGGTTGCATGCTCATTGGCGTCGGTGAGAGGAGCATTTATGCCGCCGTGAACCATTGCTGGTGCGTTTAGCGATGGAACATTGCCCCCATGTGCATCCACGTTCTCGCTATCGGACATTTGGCACACCAAATCGATCTTCTGGGTGAAATTTAAACTATTTTCCGAGTCGTTGAAAGACACCCCGTTCGCGAAAGAGAGTCTATCGGGCGTTCAGGGCCAAACGAACCGAAAATCCGCGAAGCGCACCTATTGAAATAATCCGTGGGTACAACGTCTATGGCCCGCGGAATCCCTGTGTCAATTTGTGTGAAAAGTGAACCAGCAATCAGGTTTTCAAGGGCCCTGGCACGACTCCTTGTAACACGCCTATTGGAATCTAAAATTCCCAATCGCCCAAAAGGTCTTTCCTCGGTATGTTTGTCCTGGCCTTGGTCAGACATTCACTGTCTGCAGCGGCAAAAACTTTTAGCCAAAAATCCAAAAAAAAACGCAAGAACAATCGAAAAATAAAAAGAGCGAACTAGAGATTTTGTCCCGGACACCCTAATACCTCTAAAGACACGATATCCCGACCGCAACCCAAATGGTAAAAAAAAGAAAAAAATTATGTGAAAAAGAAAAAAATGATATGCAAAGAAAATATTCCGATAAAAACAATCTGTTTGTATTTGCAGATCCAAATAATAAAAAATAAATATAAGTTCAATAATAGGTCCAAATTCACCCAAAACCCAATACAAAAATGTATAAATAAAGGCTATTAAATAATCGATATAAAAATTACAATATATGTATATAAAATTCAACTCAATTATTAAGTAATATGTTTGTGTGTATGTATGTATGTGTATGGTAATTCAAGCAATTTGTGGGTTTATGCGTATGACAAAAGAAAACTTACACGTTAATATCAAAAACAAAAATTTTGAAGTATATAAAAAAAAAATTTATTAAAACTGAAGTTAAATTCAGGGGCTATGTGCGTGTGTGTGAGAATTCAAACAATGTGTGTTTGGGTGTAAATATATTATGTATATGATAATCGAAATAATAGAAACTTGAGACTTACAAAAGTGAGAATTCAAATTATATGTTGGCTTCTGTATGTATGAGTAGCAAGAAAAACTTTTTTAATTTTAAATGTTAAATGTCTAGTATCCAACCCAAAAAATATGACCCAAAACCAAAAACAAGATAACTCAGATATTAAAAATTAAATACAAATAATATTTTTGATACCTAGTGATCTAGTTTTGACGATTTAAGGGTCTGACCCAGAATCCAAAAAAATACCTCAGGGATAAAACTGAAAGTAAAATAAAACTAAAACTAAAACCAATCTCTAACGCTATGTTAGTGTGTGTGAACTCGCTAGATGTAGACGTTGTAGGAGTTCATTAGCAGGAAAACTCTATAAAAAAAATAAAAAAAAATTGAGATTGCAACCAAAAAAAGGTAAAAGAAACAGCGTAGTCTGTATGGATGAATACAACCAAGTAAACCAATAAAAAAAAACTAATGGAAAAAATATTAAGATTCCTTGAAATCAAAATTCAAACCTTATTTTTGTGGTTGTCTCACCCTAATTCGACTAAGAAATAATCAGTAAAAAAAATTTTTATAACCTCGCAACTTCAAAAATATTAAATTTTGAATTTGGAATAAAAAGTTAACAAATGAAATTTAATGTATTTGTATTGGTGTCTGTGGTGCTGCCTTGGCGAAGGTTCAGCGAAGGTATTTAGCCCGTCTCTATGTATTTGAAGTCTGGTCAATCGTGCAGTCCGTGGAAGTATGGCACTTCACGTTCAAGAACTTATTCCTAAGTGTGGATGCCACACCTCCTACTCCTAAATATCGTTGCGACGACTGTAAACCTCACTTACCGGGAATGCTGGTCTCCCGGTGAGGTAGCCTGAACAGCTCGCCACGATCTCCTACCTAAGTCCGTCACTAGCTAAGTGTCATACCAGGTAGCACTTAATCAAATTGCAGGAACCCGAAGAAGGAACCCTGGTATGAGCACTTCGCTAATCCCTATCTTATTGTCATGATGACACTTGTCGGCCATCATGACGGTCCCTGTCCAGTCAAAAGACCGAAATAGGGATTGGGATCGGAAGGATAAGAGGGATTTAAAAAAATCTAAGGAATGAAAGGTAAAAAACAGATTAAGAAATTTAAAAGTAACAAACAAGAATTTAGTAATCAAAGGAAAAATGGAAAATTGAAATTTAAAATAAGGGATAATTAACTAAGTGAATGAAATTAAAATTTGATCGGGCTATTGTCGTTGAAAATAGAAAGGGTAAAAATTGGAAGAAAATTTTGGAAACAAAACAAAAATATAAGCGGATCTTGAAGGATTAATGGAGATCGAAAAAAATTTGCAAAACAAACTACAAATTTAGAAATGATTTGAAATAAAAAAAAAAAACAAATGGAAAGACAACAAAAAAACTAAAAAAGGTGATCGGGCCCCACGTTGGGCGCCATTGTGACGTGGCTGACTGTTTGGGTGGTGAGGAGCGGCGGCAAGCAGGTATGCTTGCGGGCCCAGGCTAGCTCGTCGTCTTGGGCGGGGTATTGCACCACCGACCTCACCCACAGCCACATGAACAAGAAGGGTTCATACCTGCATATGTTGTAAAAGAAGGGAAAGTTGAAAAAGATGTAAACACATGTGAGAGGTAAAGTTAAGAGGGGGGAAAAGACGAAGGCCTGTCCTGTCAGGTGGAGTCTACCCTCCCTCTGCAGTGCAACTTGCACCGCACCGTGGGCATTGTGCTGACTCCTATCTACTTACAGTGCCCCCAAGCTTGACACTAGTTTGTCCGTGTGTCACTCAGTAATTTTCCCCTACCACTCACCTTCACCTAACCTTACCGCGCACAAGCGCAGCACCAACACCAAAATTAGACTTAGCCCTGCATTATTAAAAGCTACGTTTTTATCCAAACATTTTAAATTTTATTAACAATTTAATTTTTGCTTATAACTATACCCTGGAGCTATCTATCCTATAGAATGCAAAAAAAACCACTTAGAATTAAATTTCAACAAAAAAAGCAAAACCAAAAACATAAGATTTCAATTCAATTCGATTCAATTTAATACAATGGTTTGTAAAAAAGAATATAAATAAATAAAAGAAGCAAGGTGTGGGGTATCTTATTTCCGTAGAAATAATTATTTCTGATCCACGCTAATATACTGATGTGCTGAAATAGTAGGAGTCAAAAACATATATACATACGCTCACGGTAGCCACCCTCAATCACTCAACCAAGATCACTCCCTAGTGGTCTTTGGTAATGAGTGCTTTGGTAGTATGAAATCTACCAGCGTGAAGATCAAAAAAAAAAATAATGTGTATTCTACCAAAAAAATGCCTTTTGTGCGGAAGGCACACTAACATTCCTAATCTCGGGTTTGTGAGGTTAAAAAAAAGTTATATTGGAATTGGTAAAAAGTAAGTACAAAACAAAAATATAAAAAAATGGCAAAAATTTGAAAATTCTAATTTGGTGCTACCATAGATAGCAGAAACCATGTGTAAAAGAAAAATGTGTATATGGTAGAAGACGGAGATATAAAAATACTAAGAAAAAATTAAATGCCAAACTGAAGTGGACAAATTAAGAAAATGAAGAAACGAAAAGAAAAAAATTATGGAGGCAAAAGTACCACCATTAACTCCTGAAATATGGAGTTAAAGTAAAAATCAGAATTTATATGCGCGAAAAAGATATGCTTGGCCCCGGAAATGACTACCATTTTGCCCGTTCCCTATCAAACTTATGCTCCTTATAACAATATCTAAATAAATGTAATAATCTATACAAAATATGCAACAATCATAATATAGTAAAAATGTGTTGTTGGAAAAGCTCCTCCCTCCGCCGATGTTCTTTGTTACTTGTGTTACCAAGATGTGTGACTAGCGCAAAAATGGATACAAGCTGTCGCCAAACTTATATTGGGTTGATTCAAGTTGTGTGTTCGTAGAGGATTTTGGTTTTATGTGGTGTCGTGGCTGTTGTTGTTGCGGTCCAGTACTGCCGGTGAGAAATGATGTCGATTCTGCCAATTTTATTAGGTTTTTGCAGTTGTTGTTGTGGTGTGCGCAGGCAAAAAATTAAATATAATGTAGTGCTTGTGGATGCGTGGTAATTGTTGTTGAGCGGTCTGCCGACGGTAAGATGTAATTGTCGTTGGGCGGTACGCCGCCACTATAAAAAAGTATGCGATGACTGTTATGTTATGTCCTAAGTGACCATGTTCTTGTGGTTGTTGTTGGGCGTTACGCCGCCAATATAAAGACGTTGTTGTAGGGCGGTACGTCGCCAATATAAAAAAAAGATGCTGTTGTGGTTGTTCCGGCCGTATGTTGTCAATAAAACAAATGCTGCGGTGGTTGTTGTTGTGGTGTGCGCCACCAACTTAAAAATATAATATAGTGCGTGGTGGTAGTTGCCGGGCGGTATGTAGCCTATTTAACCGGTGATGTGGTTGTTGTTGTATACGTGGTTGTAGACGTGGAGTGCCGTCGGGAGTTTGATGCCGCTAATTTGCCTTTTGAGGCCGTAAAACGAAACTTTAAATTCTCTCAGTGGCTTCTTTCCAGCAGGGAGTGCCCTGGTCTTAGCAGTGGCGATAGCCTTTGTGGTCTAGTTTATTTCTGCTGCAACGGTCATGATCGGGAGCTAGCTGGCAAACCAGATTTGCCTGATTCTAGCGGTCGCGAGACACTTTTCGCCGCGCACTACACAATTAAGAAAAAGGTACTTGGCTACAAAATTTAGTAAACAGGCTTTTACTTCGGTTTGAGGCGCGCACTAAAAACTTGGATTATTTAAAGATTCGTAAAATTTTTTTTTTGTTTGTGTTAACCACTTTCCACTTACACCCACTGGCACTGATAAAATAATACTTTAGCCGTTGGCTCATTTTTCCCCTTCTTATAGCCACCGCCGTGGTAAGGAACGTTACCCAGAAACGGAAATTCCTCCCTATACATGCCAAACTTTCTTTTCGGCTTTCCCGTATTTCATCGATACGTTCATATAATCATGCACTCATACATTCACACGCTTACCGCTCCACAAAACGAACACCTACAGAGATATATTTGGTTCGTGCCTTGACCGCTCACACTGATGCATTCACACGCTCATAGCCTTGCACAAATACACATCCACATACATAATACAGAACAAAACAAACACATAAGGTGCATGGCATTAATTAATGTTGCTAGGTTTTTAGCAACATGGTGATATTTTATTTATTATAACAGCATGATGCCAAGCGCAACATCTTATTTCCGATGCAACATTGTGTTCACTATAGCTATAATGTTGTAAATACATGATGTCATTAGATTAGTGGCAACATTACGGCTAAGGCACGGACCTGGACACAAAACACATAAACAATAGACGCATATACACTCTGCTACTCATTCAAGCCAGTATGGAGACAGGCTGTCGTTACACGTTCCCAAACACCAGTAAAACATTCGCATGTACCATTTAACAGATCGATGATTGACTTTATAAAGTTCCATAAGCATATCAGAGAGATCAACTCACCCTATGTGCTTGTTGTATTCTGATGCAATAGCTGGTCTTGGGACATCTATAAATTGCTTTTTATTTGCGCTCCAACGACGACATGTTCCAATTGCCTCATCTCCAACAAATGTAGATAACAACTGTACAGCTTTGTTGTCCAACCAGCGAACTGTAGCAATTTCTTGTTTTACTTCGCACTTCATATCGTAAGATCCTCTGCCAAGCTTTTTCAAATCAGATTCGGACAATTATCGAAGTACAGCTTGTAGTTTTTGAACTTGGGGACCGAGGATGCCAAATATAAAATGATGTCAGATGATATTCCAAGATATAGTCTTGAAGGGCAGGTTCCATCGCCAACGTAGAGGGCGAAGTCATATATAATTCCGGATGAACCTGCAAGTATAAACATTTTCATGCCCCATTTATGGGGTTTGGCGGGATTATATTGCTTGAATGCTGATGCTCCTAAAAAGTTTAATGCAAGGCGTCAACTTACCTTTGTAAAACTTACCTTTGTAAACTTTGTTGAACTTACCTTTGTATGCTATTACTTGCTCATCAGTACTTTGGTGTTCTTATTGAGCTAAACTGTTGAGTTTGTGTTTGAGCATCGATAAAATTGGACATATTTTATACAGCTTGTCATAGTGAGAATCACCTTTTTTAGGTTGCTTCGATTTGTCAGAGAAATGGAGGAAATTCTTAATATTTTCAAATTTGTTGCTCGGCATCGAATCCGTCACTGCAGTCAACTTTAGCTATTGGGACCATGCCATTTGGAAGCTTAATCACACCCAAATATAACAAAATCCCACATTATCGAAAATGTCCTCTTTAGTGCATTTCAGTTCAGACCAGGACTCTTGAAGTGCATATAAGTTAGTCTATTTTACAATAAATTCAATCGCTGCATCGTCAAAAAATGAACGGAAATACTGTATTGGGCTATTCACTATTTCAACATCTTCTAGTCGATTTTCGAATGGTACATCTCCTCTATCGAAACAAAGACAAATCTACTTTTTCCAGGGCAATAATTTCGGCACACTCAGGATACTCTTCATCACGTTCTACATTGGCGATACCGTTTAACAAATCAATCTCAAATTCCTCACCTTTTTACAAAATTTCGTTCAAATTTTTTTGTAAAATATCAGCCTCATCAACTTCGCACTCTTCATCAGAAGACTCGTCCCAATCAAACTCCAGAGCTGCTTTTATATCTGCTTCAGAAAGTCCGTTGCCCGATGTTGCTTACAAGCAACTCAAGAAAAGAATAAATTATAGATTCCAACTATGCAACTTGTTTTTAAATATTTTAATACTTAATTTTTATTTCACCTTTTAGTGTTACAACTGCGTATTTAGTTTTTTAATTACCTAATTATAAGTATTTTTAATAATTTTTTTTTGTTTTGCACTAAAATTTCAGCACGCTCAATATGATCGACTAAACTCCGAATAAAGCATCACCGTTACGTTAATCGCCACACAAAAGACACTTTTTTGTTGGTTTCCTTTTCTTAGAACTGTAATTAACCAGCTCGATGCATGACTTGAAGAGTTAGTTTTGTTTGGTTCATATAAAACGGTACAAAAGTCAAAGTTGCCTTTAAGCAACTTTGGGGTCGGAAAGATACGACTTTATTAACGACTTCGCTCATATGCAGCCTTATTAACAGAATGTCTGAGATACGCCCTTAACAAAACTATTAAGTTACCACCTTTCTATTAGGATAGGTCGACATACATATATGCAATGGCAGACAAAAAATTATTTGAGACTCGTTTTGTTTTGAAATTATTTTTAATGTTTCAATATAGGGTGGTTTTAGTTTTTTTTGTTAGCTCTTATACGCTTAATCTCCGTATAGTTAATTTGGTAGCTGGGGCTGGGATGCATCGAGTCGGGGCCTCCTTTTGCTTTTAGAAAAGTCGGTGACATATTTTTATACATATACATTCATACGAAAACACAAACATCGCCTATCTAGATCTGAAGGGAGCTAACTTTGAATTTATTTACTGATAAACTTTGTTTTTAAGTTGACGCCTGTTTAGATCTACATAGGTGCGCAATATGGATATCAACTTTACCAAAACAGAAAAGATTTTCAATTCATTCAGTATTGCCAAGGTCTTGTAAACCTCGTAAATAAAATGGTGTATTATATGGTTTACGATGCCTTTCCGGTTCACAAGGCATTTGCAAATTTGAACGAGTTGCCCCAATAAGTGACAATATTTTAACGTTTCGTGTTTTAGGTGGTGGCAAGTACCTTACTATTGGGTTGGAATTAAGTGTTATGATCTCGTCGCTGGTGATAGAAATGTCAAAAGTTCATACTATCTTACAAAGAAGGACGCTTTGGAGCTTTTTCCTATGCTGAAAAAGGATAAACTCTGTGGAGCACTTGTGTATTATGACGGTATGTACACCAAATTCCTTGTAGCTAGTTATGTATTAATATATTTATGTAATAAAATTATATATTAAAATTAGGCAGTTCAAATACGTTCGTAAGATGTAAAAAGTCATCAGTAAAAAGCATTTAAAAATTTAAATTTATGCCACCGCTAGTCCTTTTATTATTATGTATATACAATTTTTTGTTGATAATTTGCATTTTTAACGAGAAAATTTTGAAAATAAACAAATTTTTTGACAGTAACTTAGCTTACCTGACACGGTGGTCAATTATAACTGTGACGAGCTTGCACCTCAGATTTTCTTTTTGAACATGATTGGGGAATCATTATCATTATAATTATCATTTATTTAACAATCATTATTAGTACATCAAGTCAACGAAAGGTGATAATGAGTATTTTAAAGGGGAGTGGGCCTTAGTTATATGGGTGGACGCCTTTTCGAGATATCGCCATAAAGGTGGACCAGGGGTGACTCTAGAATTTGTTTGTGCGATATGGGTATCAAATGAAAGGTGTTAATGAGTATTTTAAAATGGAGTGGGCCTTAGTTCTATAGGTGGACGCCTTTTCGAGATATCGTTATAAATGTGGACCAGGGCTGACTCTAGAATGCGTTTGTACAATATGGGTATCAAACGAAAGGTGATAATGAATATTTTAAAATGGAGTGGGCCTTAGTTCTATAGGTGGACGCCTTTTCGAGATATCGTTATAAAGGTGGACCAGGGCTGACTCTAGAATGCGTTTGTAAAATATGGGTATCAAACGAAAGGTGATAATGAATATTTTAGAAGGGAGTGGGCCTTAGTTCTATAGGTGGACGCTTTTTCCAGATATCGCCATAAAGGTGGACCAGGGGTGACTCTATAATGTGTTTGTACGATATGGGTATCAAATTAAAGGTATTAACGAGGGTCTTAAAAGGTATATGTGAAGGCGTTTTCGAGATATCGACCAAAATGTGGACCAGGGTGACCCAGAACATCATCTGTCGGGTACCGCTAATTTATTTATATATGTAATACCACGAACAGTATTGCACTGTGGGTACAGGGCTGCAAGAGGTCCATTTCAAATCCGCCTGCTCTTATATTATATATCAATTTCTTCTTGTTGACACTTTGCCTTAAACTTTCTTTTTATGATACCTCTACAATCATGAACCCATGGTTATGCCTGCGAGCTCTTACTCATTTGAAAAAAAAAAAAACTGTTATTTAAAACTGCAAATATCTTGCTATTAAAAGAATTTTGAAAAAAAGTAAATAATGCTCGTACGTCAGTACATAAACTTGTTTGTTCCATTGAACAAAAACCTTTCGATCTGAGACCATATGCCAAGATTCAAATGCTAGATAGTGCGTTTTTAGGACTGTTGGATAGTGATGCTCAAGTTTGCTGTATAGGTTCCAAATTAGCTGAATCTCTTAGTAAGCAAGGTAGTCTTCGCAAGCATACTATGTCCGTGTACACCGCCGACGGAAACCAGCAAATTGTGTATGGTACAATCGATCTGAAGGTAAAGTTCGAGGGAAAAGAAGAAACTATTGAGTTTCTTGTTGTCCCAAGTATGAAACAGGAAATTATTCTGGGATACAGTTCTGGGTAAAATTCAAGATAGCACCTCATGTTATATCCGAGATTTCTGTAGATACAAAAGAAGATGAAAATAGTATTTGCTTAGACAATGAGCAAAAGAAAGAGTTAGAGCGAGTGAAGAATAGGTTTCCAAGTTTCGAAAGAGAAGGACTTGGAAAAACTTCACTTATGGAGTATAAGATAGAACTTCAACCAGATGTCCGTCCGATCAAGCAGCGATACTTCCCTATATCTCCGGCCGTAGAGAAACTTGTTCATGCGGAGATAGATGAAATGATTAAACTTGGTGTAATCGAGGAGGCTCCGAATAGTCCTTGGTCCAGTCCGATGGTTTTAGTTAAGAAGCCTAACAAAGTCCGTCTGTGCCTTGACTCACGAAAAGTTAATAGCGTAACCATTAAGGACGCTTATTCGCTTCCACAAATTGATGGTATCCTTAGTAGGATACCAAAGGCTCAATTTATAAGTTCTCTCGACTTGCGACGTGCCTTTTTGGCAAATCCCCCTCGCAGACACCTCCAGAGATTACACATGCTTCACCGTCCCTAATCGTCCGCTTTACAGGTATTGCGTTATGCCATTTGGCCTATGCAACACTCCACAAGCTTTATGCCGCTTGATGGATCGCGTAATTTCACCTCAGCTTAAAAATCAAGTTTTTGTTTATTTAGACGACTTACTAATAGTGTCTGAAGATTTTAAGAGTCATATGTCCGTATTATCCGACGATGCTTACCAATACTGTTGGTGCGCGAACGAAACGGACGTGTTTGTCTTGAGCATAATGGATGTCAGTGAAAAATATATCTTATATGATATAAATTATCTAAAGTGAAAGCTTTAAAGAAGTAAGAGACAGTGACTCTATTTTATAATAATACATTTTGTTGAAAATCAGTGGAAATTATTTTATATAAATAATATCTGAAGTGCCGTTTAACATGCCTTCCGAGTGTTGTGATTGCACAGCGAAATTGTCGCTCATAGATGAAATCGTGGAGTGTCATGGGGGCTGCGGTAAAAGCTATTGCCTTAAATGCAGTAATATTAAGAGAGCAGAATTAAAAGTTTTAAATGAAAACCTTAACATTAAATGGTTTTGAAATGAATGTAGCTTATCTATCAATAACATGAAATTTTTGGAAATAAAACATGTAATTGAAAAATCCGAACAAAATAAATTGAAGAAAAACGATGTGAAGGAAATTGTTGATGATATTTTTAATAGGAAGTGTCAAAAATTTAAGAGCGACATAGTAAATGAACTTAGTGTTATATTAGACCAACAGCTACAAGCGAAATATGATGAAATGAAAAAACAAATAGTTCAAGAAGTGACCAAAGGGTTAAACAATAACATCGCAAAGAGTAAATTACCGAACGAACAAAGCACAACTAATTTGAATGCAATAAATGTGGAGAGCAATGTTAATAACAAACCGACATATGCACAAGCAGCAAAGAAGAATGTCAACAAAGTAGTTATTAAACCAAAAGGGAATGCAAAGAAAAATAACAAAGAAACAAAAAATGCTCTTATATCGGTCATTGAGCCGACAGAATGCCTTATTAAAGATGTGAGAGCAATCAACAGTGGCGGCATAATTGTTGAATGCGCTGATGGAAATGCATTAGAAACAGTGCAAAAGAAAATCAGTGAACAGATCGGTGAAAAATACGAAGTTGAAAAGATAAGAAACCAAACAAAAAAGAAAATGGTTTAAGTGTTGGGCCTAACAAGTAAACTAAGCGAAGAAAGAATTGTTGAATGTATAATAAAACAAAATGAAATGGATGACAGCAATGTTATCAAAATAATAAAAGTATATGAGGATAAAAACAAACGCGAAGAAAGGTATAATGTACTTTTAGAGAGTGATTTTGATACATGCGAGTTGTTAATTGCGAAAAGAAGAATCAAAATAGAATACGATAGTTGCAGAGTGTTCGAATATTACAACGTACTAAGATGTTTTAAATGTTTAAGCTTTCTGCACAAAGCCAATGAATGTACGAACAAAATTGCCTGTGTAAAGTGCGGTGGTGCACATGAAGAAAAAGACTGTAAGTCTGAGGTAATAACGAACTAGTGCAAAAAAAAAAAAAGTTATTAGACGTTGACGTGAATCATTCTGCATTTAGTGTTAAATGCCCGGCATATACAAAATACTGCCAACAAAAAAAGCCAAACCGTAAATAGCAACTATTAGGCATATATCTTAATATAAATAGAATCTTAGCTAACAAATGTGAACTTGAAATGCTAATATATGAAAAAAATCCGTTTATTGTGTTATGTTCCGAATCTAGAGCGACATGTAATATAGAAGAAAGCGAATTAAAAATAACTAATTACAATATCGTTAGATGTGACTCGCACAGCAGACATACTGGCGGTGTACTTATATACGTTCATGAAACAATAGAATATAAGGTTATATACAACAGCAGTATAAGCCAAAATGTGTGGTGTATAATTATTAAAATAAGGAACAGTGGTACAAAATGGTGTGTCGGAGTATTATATCATTCACCCAATAGCAATGACATTGATTTTATATATTACTTAAATGAAAGTATTTTAGTGAAATTTGTACCAACTGAGAGTAATATTCTTGTAGGAGATTTCAATATAGACATGAACAGAAATACTACAATTCGAAATAGCTTAAATGACACTATAGCAAATGTATGCATGACCCAAAAAATAGATTTCAATACCCGAATCACAGAAACCTCCCAAACAAGGATTGATTTATTATACTCTAATAGTGATAACATTAATTTGAGAGACTTGAAGATAATAAAATATCTGACCACGAAACAATTAGGTTTAATCTGATATCAGAGAAAGAATACCAAATGCGTTTAAAAAACTGTATAACCTCATGGGAATACTACAGTGCTGAGAATCTTTGGAATATATTCCGAAACTATAACCTGAGTTTAATGAATATGGTATCAGTCGAAGAAAAAGTTCGAATAATAAATGATGTTATGGCTCAAGCCATGAAATGTTTAACTTTTGAAAAACAATTTGAAGTAAAACTCATGAACAAATGGTATGATCGAGAGCTAACAGACTTAAATAAGTGTAAAAATAGCTTGTATAAAATTTGTCAAATAAACGGTGACTGTATAAAACTATAAACAGGCAATACAAAAAATTAATTAAAATTAAGAAGACTAAATACCTAGAAAATAAAATTTCAATAAATAGCAAAAATAGTAAACAAATGTGGAAATGTCTAAAAGACACTGTAAATTTGAAAAAAGAAAAATCTCTAATTAAAAAGATCGAAATCGATAATAAAGTATATGAAGATGGGAAAGGTATATCTAATAATCTTAATATATTTTTCGTTAAGAGTATAAAAGATATAAACAATGACATTGAAATAGTCACAAATAACTTTAACCACGAATACAACGTGACAAGCTGCTTCGAATTTGATGAAGTGACTGTCGATACAGTGACACAAATTGTTAAGAAGTTTAAACATAAGATAGGCGGAAATAATCTTATTACGGAAGATGTAATTAAAGACTCTGTTATGTACACGGGATACCTTTATGCGAATATTATTAATGAAAGCTTCAGAACTGGTACAATGCCAGACTTTTGGAAGCTAACAACAGTTAAACCCATTCAAAAAGTTAAAAATACTATAAAATCTAATGAAATGCGACCCATAAATACCTTGCCGGCCGATGAAAAAATCATTGAATCAATTTTAAAAGAACAGCTGGAACAGTACCTGGAGTTGAACAAAATTGTAATACCAGAGCAATCTGGTTTTCGAAAAAAATATTCTTGCTAGTCTGTTTTAAACTCAATTGTTTTTGAATGGAAAAACCAACTTAATGAAAAAAATTTTGTAATTGCGGTATTCTTAGACCTAAAACGAGCGTTCGAAACAATATCTCAACAAATTATGATAGAAAAACTTTACAGCATTGGAGTGAGAGATAAAGCGCTTGCATGGTTCAAAAGTTACTTCTCAAATCGTCGCCAAAGAACTCAAGTAAATGGAACATTTCTCTCAAATGAAACACCAGTCGATATTGGCCTTCCACAAGGATCAGTACTTGCACCAATATTGTTTAAAATATATATAAATGATATAATTTAATCAGTAAAGCATTGTAACTTAAAGTTGTTTGCAGATGATACTCTCATTTCGATAAGCGATAAAATTTTTAATATAGCTATGCAAAAAATGCAATCAGACCTAGATAATATATACCTATGGCCGTGCCAAAATAAATTAAAGATAAATGCCGATAAGACCAAGTATATGATTCTGAGTAGAACCCCCGTTAGTAACAGTTATGAACTAAAAATAGACAACAGTGTACTTATGGAAGTGTCAAAACTAAACTATTTAGGTATAGTTAATGATAATAGATTGAAATTTGAAGACCACATAAATGGTCTTAAGCAAAAGATTGCTAAAAAAATAGGTTTCCTGTACAGGTCATGTAAATACGTATCGAAGAAGCACAAGATCTTAGTATATAGAACTATAGTGGAGCCCCATTTTACTTACTGCCCTACCATACTGTTTCTGGTGGCAGATAACATAATAGATAGCTTACAGAAAATGCAAAATAAGGCGATGAGATTTATATTAAATAAACAACGTGATACTCCGACAAGTGATATGCTGAACATATTACAATGGCTTAGTGTTAAACAGCGTATACTTTATTTTGTAATGATTTTTGTTTTTAATATTAAAAAAGGGAATTTACCGGAGTATTTGAGCAATAGTATTGCATACCAAAAAGATATTCACAATATTAATACTAGAAATAAGAATAATTTTAGGCTTCCGCTCTTTTCCACAGAAAGCGGACAGCTCAACTTATTTTACAAAGGATTAAAAAGATTTAATTAACTTCCTATAGATATAAGAAACTGTGAAGAGCTGAATGTATTTAAAAAGAAATTAATATCATATTGTCGTACAACTGCAATAAGATAGATAGAAGAGATCTCATATAATATGTAATATGTGATATGGAGTTATTAATCTAGGCTTATAAGCTGTAATAAATAAATAAATAAATAAATAAATTAAGGAAAGCAGGCCTTACAATTAACATTGATAAAAGTAGGTTTTGTATCAAAGAAGTCAAGTATCTCGGTTACATTGTAGGTAATGGTACGCTCAGAACAGATCCCGATAAAGTTTCTGCCATAATGAGTTATCCAGTTCCCACGACTGTGAAACAGTTAAGACGCTTTCTTGGAATTGCCGGTTGGTGCCGCCGCTTCGTTCACAATTTTGCTGCTGTCACTTCTCCCTTAACCAATCTCCTTAAAAAGAGCAAAGCATTTGCTTGGAATGAAGAAGCCCAGAAATCATTTGATGTTCTAAAACATAAATTATGCTCCGCACCAATTTTAGTCAGCCCGAACTATAACAAACCATTTATTATTCAATGCGATGCAAGTAAACTTGGTGTTGGTGCAGTGTTAGCTCAAAATAACGAAGAAGGAATCGAAATGCCCATAGCCTACTTCTCACAAAAATTAAATAAAGCTCAGAGTAACTACAGCGTTACTGAGCTGGAATGTCTTGCTGCAGTTCTAAGCTTAAAAAAATTTAGAGCATATGTGGAAGGGCAGGACTTTTCGATTGTCACTGACCATGCCAGTTTACAGTGGCTCATGCGGCAAACTGACTTATCCAGTCGGTTAGCCAGATGGTCGCTTAAGCTGCAGGATATCGTTTTAAAATAGAGCATAGGAAGGGTTCTCAGAATGTAGTGCCAGATAGCCTGTCACGTCAGAATTTTGAAGAAGTTAACGAGTTATCAGTCCATCCATTAGTTGATCTTAAGTCGTCCGAATTTTCGTCCGATGAGTATAACAAATTAATATACCACGTCCGTAATAACTCAAGCTGATTACCTGACTTACAGGTTGTAGACAATTTTGTATATAAGCGGACGGAACATCCTGATGGTGATCCGTCACGAGAAGTACATAATTGAAAATTATGGATCCCAAAATCATTAGCCCAAAAAGTGATAGAGGATGCTCACTGTTCACCAAATAAATGCCATGGAGGCATAGCCAAAACATTGGAACGCTTGAGAACGAACTTCTTTTGGCCAAACATGATTGTCGATGTGATACTTGTCGACAGAGCAAAGCGCCAAATGCCACGCTACGCCCTCCAATGACAGCACAGTTTACAGTCCAACGTCCTTTCCAGAAGCTATATATTGATCAACTTGGTCCGGACCCTAGATCCGGGCAAGGAAATATTAGTATTTTTATTGTACTTGCTCATTTAACCAAATTTCCTTTGATTAAAGAAGTCCGCAATTTTAATACGTCCGCTATTTGCAAGTATACGAGAGAAATTTTCAGTATTTTCGGAACACCCGAAATTGTTTTGAGTGACAACGGCAAGCAATTTAAGTCTGCACAGTTTAACAATCTGCTAGTTGAAAGAGGTGTTAAACACGTTTATACGGCATTATATAGCCCACAGGCAAATGCCAGCGAACGGGTTAACCGCTCAATAATTGCGGGTATACGGGCATATCTTAAGGGTGACCAAACTTACTGGGACCAACATCTGCCAGATATTGCTGAGGCACTTAGGAGTTCATACCACCAATCTATAGGCTGTACACCTTATTTCGCATTATTCGGTCAACAAATTCTATCACACGCTAAAGAGTACACTTTACTCAGAAAACTTGAGAATTTAGATGAATCTCCAATAACAAGAAATGACAAACTTAAACTTGTGCGAAAGAACATCACGGATAATATTAAACAAGCGTTCGAGGCTTCGGAAAAGCGTTACAATCTACGTAGTTCTACAACGAGCTTCAAAGTTGGCGATTTTGTTTATAGGAAGAACTTTGTTCAGAGTGATGCTACTAAAAAGTTTTGTGCGAAATTTGCCCAAAAATTCGTTAAGGCAAAAGTCGTTGGAGTGCAGGGTTATAACATGTACGAACTGGAGGATGAAAGCACAGTGAAACTAGGAGTTTATCATAGGAAGAATATTCAGGCAAAAAGGATCTGAGATGTTACGCACCGCACCAACACTCTAGGGGGGGGGGGGGGGGGGGTGTACCGTGGGTACAGGGCTGCAAGAGTTCCATTTCAAATCTGCCTGCTCTTATACATATTACATATCAATTTCTTCCTCTTGTTGACACTTTGCCTTAAACTTTCTTTTTATGACACCTCCACAATCATGAACCCATGGTTATGCCTACGAGCTCTTACTCATTGGAAAAAAAAATTGTTATTTAAAACTGCAAGTATCTTGCTATTTATTGCTTGCAATAACTCCCCCCAAGAAATTCATATGGTTGAATGAATACCATAAATAAAGCTCCTAGCGAATTTTGTGCTTATTAAACACAACTTAAAATATTGTAAAGTTCATTTTTTTGAACATATGATTTGCGATATTTTGTACCGATACATTCTCCAGCTGGTTGCTAAGCCTTTAACTATTTCCGCGGGAAAATGCTCTTTCTTTTCCTACGGAACCGGCGAGCTAAACACTTCTTCACAAATCTTCAATCGTAAGTTTTTCTTTGAACCTCTCATAAATGTAAAGTAAAGTCTGATTGTTTTTCAAAATAGTGAAAAAAAAATTAAAATACCTAGAAAAGGGTATGATTAACAATTTTAATCGGTTCGGTTCGGCAGTATTTAAGTGATAAAGCTGCTTATGAATAAATCAGCCTATCAAGTACATTACATTTTTTCAATTGGTAAGTGTTCCCCTTTTTTAACCCTTTATTGCAAGTAAAGTGTGCGATTAGAGTGAAGTGAATTAAATGAGTAATTTTTCCTAGATTGTCTTGAGGATTTCCTAAGTGGATTTTTCGCTGCATATCCTTGATCGAACATATGCCATATCTTCCACGTCGACATAATCGAAGCATCCCAACCAATCTAGTTACATCAAAACGCTGGTGCATCAATTAAGGAAAAAGAAAACCTATATCTAATATCTTATTAGTATTTTCATATACATACATACGTATTTATGACCACCTCTCCGACGGGGAAAGGTGTAAAATATACCAGGAAATCTAGTATATCTGTTCAAAGCCTTAAAATTTTGAAATATTTACACTAGCTATCAGGACCGTTTGTTCATTGCAAATTACCAGTTTTCTTATATAGAGAGCTAAACTAATTTATCAACATATGAGCCGTTTATTTTGAAAGAATAAGAAAACTGATGTAAAAGAAAAGAATATTATTCATTTTAGTATAGCTATAAAACACTTAGTTATACAAACATAATTATTTCGTAAGTTATTGTTGTAATCATGTGGTTTAGAACCGCATGATAACAACCCTAGCTTAACTCAACATGTCATCAAGATTCTTTTCAATTCCTCTGTAGCTTTTCCAGAGAGACCTTATGGTAAGCGAGTTTCATTCATAATCGCATTTATCTGCTCTAATCTTGCATTTTTTTTCTTTTATTTTCGCTTATGATCTCTCTGGCTCTTTAACTCCCTAAGTACAGTGTGAATCCAAAAATTAGGACAACTTAAATAATTTTTTTTGCGGCAATACTTATTTGTGGTCGAATAAAACTAGTTTTTTGATAACCTAATAATAATTCTAAATGCGTAAAACAAATTAAAAATATCAACAACACACATGTCAAAGAATTAATAACAATAATGACCATCGTGCTGCTGTTCACTAGCGAGAAGGTCTTCGACGCGACGTGGGACTGCATTATCGACATTGTGGGCGAGTGCTAATGTACCATTTTAATATTGTTATACGCCACTGTAGTCTTATCTAATTTTTTCATGGAGACTTCTCAATACTCTTTTTTTGTGCGACCAGAGAAACTCTCTGAGTTTTATATTTCTATGCGAAACTCTTGGAGTTTTACGCATGTATATTTTTTTTTGCGAAACCAGACATATATGTACATACGTCTATATAACTTTGCCGTAAGAAAGAATTTCAATAAAAAGACGAAAAAAAAAGAGCATATGTTGAGGTAGGTCAGGAATGTCATAGTGAATACCCACCAAAAAAATTTGTTAGTGAATCTAAGAAAAGTATTTCAATTAAATATAGATATTTGTAATTGATTGTTTTTTTTTTCAAACAACTTGAAACTCTCGATTTTTTGTGGCAACCGTATAGAGCAAGGTGTTGTCCCCCAGCGGGTTAGGGGATCAGAATATACCCGCCGTAGGTATGCCTGTCGTAAGAGGCGACTAAAATACCATATTCAAGGGGCTGTGTAGCGCAACCCTTCAGGTTGCCAGCGCAATATATAGCTTCTCCAAACCCAATTGTCAACCTCACCTATCCGCGGCGAATCCTGTTTCACTAACAGACGAGGCTCGGGCGACCCCAAGCTCCTCATGGAATTTGGGGGTAGGGAGGGAGGGAATGGCCTGAAGGTTTAATGTGGCCACATAAATCGTTCCCGAGATGGTCGGGCTAGCACCTTAATGGTGCTATGGTACCGGAGCGTACCGGATTTGTATCCGGCAAAGGACCATCACATCGATGACACTCCCCAAAGTCTTCGGGGAGCAACCTTATCGCTACAATAACAACAACAACTGAGTTCAAAATTTCAAATATTATCTTGGTAAGATAACAAATGTATATTAAAAACTTAATGATCTTACAATGGATTGAAGATATATTTTAATTTAAATAAAATTGTGATTATGATTGTTTAAAGTTAAACATTTTGGTCTGATTCTGATGGAGGTGTAGGTGGTTTAACCGGGCATCTTTAACACCAACGATGCCATTGTAGGGTGGGTTAGGAGCAGCCGTAAACCCTATACGGGCGAGCTGCAAGTAAGGTGGTAGGAAGACGTGGTTTTCAGTTAGGCACCCTTAGGCTTATAGATACTAGATTTCCCTCAGTGTGCAAATAGTGTAGTTTACTGTGTTAGAACGTTAGTTTTGGAAGGAATTCGCTTGATCGCGTGGCTGCGTTTAGGAACCCACGAAATTGAAGCTCCGGGTTGAGCCAGTGCACACGCCGCAGTTACGTGATGACGATACAAGCGTCTTTCAGAAATCCTTAATAGGGTCATCCAACTGACGGTTTCATAACAGTATTCCTGCCATAATTCCAAGGGCTTTTGATTTCGCCCTGCAGAACTTTTTCATTTTCTTCTACATAATATGGTAGGTGTCACACCCATTTTACAAAGTTTTTTCTAAAGTTATATTTTGCGTCAATAAACCAATCCAATTACCATGTTTCATCCCTTTTTCCGTATTTGGTATAGAATTATGGCATTTTTAAAATTTTTCGCAATTTTCGAAATCAAAAAAGTGGGCGTGGTCATAGTCGGATTTCGGCCATTTTCTACACCAATGCAAAGTGAGTTCAGATAAGGACGTGAACTGAGTTTAGTAAAGATATATCGATTTTTGCTCTAGTTATCGTGATAACGGCCGAGCGGAAGGACAGGCGGTCGACTGTTTATAAAAACTGGGCGTGGCTTCAACCGATTCCGCCCTTTTTCACAGAAAACAGTTATCGTCCTAGAATCTAAGCCTCTACCAAATTTCACAAGGATTGGTAAATTTTTGTTCGACTTATGGCATTAAAAGTATCCTATACAAATTAAATGAAAAAGGGCGAAGTCACGCCTATTTTGAAATTTTCTTTTATTTTTGTATTTTGTTGCACCATATCATTACTGGACTTGAATGTTGACATAATTTACTTATATACAGTAAACATATTAAATTTTTTGTTAAAATTTAACTTAAAATTTTTTTTTTATTTTAAAGTGGGCGTGGTCGTTCTCCGATTTTACTAATTTTTATTAAGCATACATATAGTAATAGGAGTAACGTTACTGCCAAATTTCATCATGATATCTTCAACTGCCAAATTACAGCTTGCAAAACTTTTAAATTACCTTCTTTTAAAAGTGGGCGGTGCCACGCCCATTGTCCAAAATTTTACTAATTTTCTATTCTGCGTCATAAGTTCAACTCACCTACCAAGTTTCATCGCTTTATCCGTCTTTGGTAATGAATTATCGCACTTTTTGTGTTTTTCGAATTTTCGATATCGAAAAAGTGGGCGTGGTTATAGTCCGATTTCGTTCATTTTAAATAGAGATCTGAGATGAGTGCCCAGGAACCTACATAACAAATTTCATCAAGATACCTCAAAATTTACTGAAGTTATCGTGTTAACGGACGGACGGACGGACATGGCTCAATCAAATTTTTTTCGGTACTGATTATTTTGATATATGGAAGTCTATATCTATCTCGATTCCTTTATACCTGTACAACCAACCGTTATCCAATCAAAGTTATTATACTCTGTGAGCTATGCTCAACTGAGTATACAAATAGAAAAGAAAAAGCGAAAGAAGAAGGGTTGGGGTTGTACAGCAAATAGTGAGTTAAGGTTTCAGGCCATTTGGTGTTAGGTTTAAATATTATGACTGTAAAAAAAAATTTTAAGAATTTGCCTATAGTTGTTTTGGTTTAGAGAGTTTCGTAATGAAGTGGGAATTGAATTCCAGATACGTATGGCGTTGACGAAAAACAGCGAGTATAGGCCATATGGTTAAAGCGGGCAGCATTAGAGTGCATGAACGAGTTGACCTATCGAATACAAGTTTTTCATACAAATACGGAGGCGACTTTGAAGAGAGTAGGCGAAAGAGAAATATGCAACTCCTAGCCCTTTGATACTCAAGAAGGTTACAACCTAAGAGTCGTGTCCTCCAGGGAGATATGTGGTCGAATTTGCGCAACCCATAGACATAACGAGTAATGTAATTGAATGCCACCTCCATTTTATGAGCGGATACTGAATCAAGATTATTGCATACCAACTCCGAGTATGTTATGATTGGCATAATAAGTTGTAAGGCGAGTTTTCTACTAGTATCAAGGGGAGTGTAGAGCGCTGATAGACCTTACCCACAGCAGCATTAACGTGATCAATGCAGGTCAGACCTAGAATTTATTATAACACCAAGGTTTTTTACTTTATTTACTGACTGTACGATAGAGTTACCTATGAATATACCAGGTAATACGAAATATCTTTCTTTGCAATATGCAACAAGTACGATTTTGAGGCGTTAAGACATATACCATTATCCTTCGACCAACATAATATAGACGACAAGTCAGTATTTTTTTGCCCACATAAGTCACGAACATCACTAAATCATCTAGATAGATACAACTGAATATCATCAGCATATGCGTGCATATTTACAAATTTGCATATATTAAAAACATCATTTACAAAAAGGCTAAATAACAAAGGACCAAGTATTGACCCCTGGGGAACGCCAGACATTATTTCTTTTGGTTCTGATCAAGCGCCGTTGCAGACAAACTGAGATCTACCAGATAAATAACTTTCCATCAACTTACAAGCACTATTACCGAAACCAAGGTGTTTTTGTAACTTTTGGCATAACAGCGAATAATTTACTGAGTCGAAAGCCTTTGAAAAGACAAGTAGACATAGGAGCGTAAGTTTCCTTTAGTCAAAAGGCACGCGTATTTCATCGAGGAGTTTTATTAAGGCAGTTGAACAGCTGTGTCCAGCTCTAAAGCCAGATTGATTTGGTGATAACAAGCTATGTTGAATCAAGTGCGAGTTGATTTGTTTCGCTTATAAAGTTTCAAACGCTTTGGACAGAACAGGTAAAATACTTTGTTACGTGCGGTGTTTCCGCCAGGCGGACGCATGCTCTCCCGATTGCCTCACCATCATGTTGCATGCCCCAGTCGCCGCACTGGTATGCTTGCTTTTAGCACGAGCTAGCTCGCCGGACTACGGGGTGGTTCTTGAGACTCTGAGTCATACCAACCGCACCATACAAGAAAAAAAAACCTGAGACTCTCCATGTTCACTCTAGGGATACCACGCTGCCCGGGAAAACTCCCCCCCCTTGGCCAAAGATGACGATTGGCCAGCCATTCACAACCCACCTTTCCATGGTCGACAATGGCTAATGATATTGTTGCCGACCCCTATATGAATGCCCGTATCTGCCCCCTTAAAATTCAACCCCTCTTACTGTCCACAGGTCCGTCCGTCTCCCCCACATCTAAAAGAATATCGTCACCAAATCTGCAAATTAACAATTCATGTTTATTATATTAATATGTCATATAAATACGTATGCTATCATATGTAGCTATGATTTTACAACTAATTAACTAATTAGCCTTAAAAATTATGTACCTGAACATCCCTCCCTTTGCCCAAGACCATGCATGCGTGCATATATATATATACTTAGGTATGTATGGCGTGTGATCTATGGCAATGCTAGCCGCTCTTTACGTGAGCCCTTATACGTACCTTACATATATGCACTCATGCACTTGGGCGCATTGTCATTAAAAAAAAAATACCTCTTTTCACCGGAATCTTCCGCATTACAATATAGTTTTAGTTTAGGGTCTAATTCGGTGACCGATATTATTTACATTCTATGAGCTACGTTATATAATGGCTGACCTGTTCAACCGGTCTTGGTTTAAGTATATACGAATGTTTAATCTAAAAATTACATTAACTTATGCGTATACGTGCCTCCAGTTCCTGTACTCATCCCCGAGTGATTATTATCAATAGTACTTGCTAATTCAAATTGTCATTCGTGGTTGCCTAGGTTGTAAAAAAAACTAATAAACGTATATGTAGGGTACCAGCATTTGGCGTTATCGGTACCCTCTACGGGCCTCACAACTGCAACTCTAGGCATACGTACGAGCGCAGGATCGCCCCCCCCCCCCTTTTTTTGCAAAACAAACCAAAAGCAAACCAACGCAACAAACCGAACGGGTTAGGTTCCTCTAGGAGTTCATTAGACATTTAAATTCAATTCCCAACTGGCCTTACAAGACGTCTTGTATCCGAGAATACGTCCAGGATAATTGGATGGTCCCTCGGTGGCGAATAATTTATCTCTCCCTTAAGACCCTTCCCTTTGGCCTTATTCCCCTCCCAACCTTAAATTTGAATCTGTATTTCGAGGGCGAGACTACGCCGTTCGCTGTGCCCTCGAACACTCCGACAATTCACCACCAAATATGGCTACCCACAAGTACGTTTATATACTTAACCCAGTGTACTAAACCTACTCTACTTAAACTAGCGAAACCTGGTGGTTGTTAGACCATAATGTTGCCTCACGAAATCGATATGGCCGTATAGGGTATTTGCGCCTTGGATGAACGTTGCTGCGTCCTGATGGGAATATCCTTGGAGGTGGTTATACTGCTTCCAAGTGTGCCTCAGTTGCCCAGGGAAGTTATACCTTCACACAGGGTCGTCTATATGCGGTGTTTCGTCTTCCGCCCTTTTCGTGCCGGGTCGACCAATTCACTTGCGGGTGCCGCGGTTGGTTCCCTAACCGCGTGGCCCCGAACGTCTTGGCGATACGCTAGCTGTTTCGCCCGGCTGGACCCGACTGTGGCTGTGGGGACGAGATATTATTTTCCTACGTTCCCGCATTCATTACGTTCACTTACCTATTTCCAACGCCGCTGGCGAATGTTGCAGTTTGTCAAAAATATGGTTGCAGCCCAGGCACGTATATGCCTTGCTGTGGATGCCTGCCGATTCTGCGCCGAACAATTACCAACCTTGGTGGTCCAAACGGGTACTCGCGATGGGGTGCGCTTAAACTTTGCGCCCCTGGATGGCCTCCGACTGCAAAAGGGTTAACCGGTGGTAGTGATTGCCGCGATTTGTTTTTTTCCTGGTGAGAACTTTTCTCTTGGTGCGTGTGTTCACCTCCGCTGCTGTCTATAAAAAGGGAAGTAGGCTGCGGAAATTGCACCGATAAGCGTGCAACTGATGTCTGTCATTTGCTGACATGGCATGGACAAGAGGTTGCCAGATTTTAAGTCCAGATCCGTAGCACAGGGTGACCGCAACAACTTATAGGTCTATAATCACTGGGGGTGCTTGCTTTATCAGGAAAGTGCGAGGTAGTAATTGCATGATTTATTATATGAATTATTGTCCCCATTATAAAAGGCAGAATAGTATTCACAAATATAATAGGGATATCGTCAGCTCCAGTTGCTATGGTCTCAATTTTATACAGGCAGGTAAAGCTTCCGATACCGCAGAAAATTCAAAAGTTTCACCACTATAGCAAGCCGATGCACTAGACAAATCCTTGACAGAACTCAGACTACATGCAGAACTACTAACAAACGCATTATTAAGAATATCTGAACTTAAAGTGCATTCAGAGAGGACGTTCCCACACACCGTAGAGGTTTTATATTACGCCACAGAGCCTTAGATGGAAGATCTGGGTCAAGACGCCATGAGAAAAAACTTGCAATTTTCGATCCTTAAAATCTTTGTAACTAGGTTTCTTGCCCTTTTATAAGAGTTCCAGTCCGAGTCACGCCTAATACTCCAAATTCTGTACGCTTTGTTACGAGCTTTAATTGCAGCTACAACTTTCCTATTAAACCAAGGGTATGCTAAGGACTTGACCTCTCGGGTACGTACAGGAACATGCCTGTCGAATTTCTTGATAATATTGTAATTTAGAAAATCTAGCTATTCATTCACAGTTGGAAGATACCAACATTCACGCCAATCAACACTGGCCAGATCGGTGAAAAGGAATTACTGCACTCAAAAAAAAGTTATCATCAAGGCAATGCCATCTAGGCATCAATGTGCAATTTTTGATTATCTTTTTTCGTCATCAATGATCTTATGTTATTGACATTTTCGAAATATTAGTTTGATACTTGTATTTGTCAAGTTAATAGACTACATACAAATGTAATGCGTTTTATAACCAATCTAGTATTAAATGTGTTACGGTCTGCTGCTACGGCATATGGCTGCGATCCACTTGGGAGCGTGTTCACGGGAACACACCTAGCGATGTGGCGAAGGTTGCGATGAAAATTATCGAAAACAAGAAGGAAATGACAGACCGGCGATCACTAAGAAAAAAAAGAGCCTTTTTTAACTACCACGTTTTCGGCAGACGACACGAAAAAGAAGAAAATTTCAATTAAGTGGATGGCACGCGTCCGGAAAGGCCAAAAAAAAAAAAAAAAAATGAGAATACAGCAATAAGTGTGTAATAGATACTCGTGTGGACTTGGCATTTCAGTACAAGCCAACAAAATTTGAAACAAGTTGAAGTGACGATTAATTGTACTACGAAATTGATATCAGCAACCATAACCTAAAAGTCTAATGAGTTGTGAAGGCTTTGACTAAACTCCAAAACGTGTGCGTACGTGGGTCTCATCGTTGGAATTGCGTGTCGTCTATGAAAAACGGCAAACTCATACAGAACAAGTGGTTCCAACATATTTTTCCAGCTAAGTCTTTAGGAAAAGGCACTCCGTTCAACTATAAAAAAACAAAGAAAACTAGTTGTACACCAGGAAAGTGCAAAGGAAGTAACAATATTACAGAAGTTACGAGAAAGATATCTGCAACGTTATCAATCAATCTGCAGAAAAATAAATGTGATCTAAAAAGACAACATTTGAAAATCGTTTATAACATACTTCTCTGCTATTAACTATAAAAAGCAGAACTTATTCCATTTATGTTCAATCAGTCATCTTTTACTAAGTATAAAATATACGAATTTTGCTGAACGCATTAAAACAGCGAGGAGTCTCACTACAATTGAAAAGTTGGTTCAAACATTTGCAAGCGGTTAGGTGTACATGAATGTGGTTGCAGTAAAGTTACAACCACCTGTGGCACACACTTTATATGCTCATGTGCCCGTTGAAACGGCAATGTTAGCCACAACCCATCTATATGGTCCAACAACGACTCAATTGGCAACACCACCACCAGACTTACAGAAACCACCAGTTACAACAACAACAGCAGAGCCGTAATTACAGTGCGGCAACAATAGCGCCAACGAAATCGCGCGCTGCCACCATCCGCGCGCACGCTACCATACTCGACGGCGCATCGTCGCGCGCAATAGCCACCAGCTTTACTAACAACGGCAGCCGGGCCGCCAACTATAGGCCGCTGCAGCATCACGACGCGGACCGCAACAACAACAGGGCCCCGAACCTAGGCCTGTTGCAACGCCACTCACAGTAACCACAACATTTAGAACAATGGGTGAGTTCGTTCCATGTCACTGACCACTACACTCCACTTAAGTCTTAATATGCAGTACATTTCTTTTACAAACGCTTATTATAAAACCTTAGCAAAATTACTTTGAAAGCGCGAACGCAAGATTCAAACCATACGCAGGCCGTTCATGAGAGCGCAAATTTTTGTTGGGTGTAACCAAGCGAAAATTTTTTTTTGTTTCGTTTGGTTCGAAAATTACTGCTAACATGCGGTCCTGGTCTAAGTAACAAGTCGTAGCATACCTATAAGGTTCTTTTTTTTGTATTTCATACACTCAAAAAAAAAAAAAAGAAAGGAACTAAGTATAAATACCTTTCCCCGTTTGGAGGGTTATCAAGAACTAAATGTAAAAAGGTTGCAATCAATAAAATTTTTTTTTCTATATACGTCTTTATTTTATTTGTTTGTGAGTTTTTGTTGAGAACTTTGGATATATTTTCCTTGCCCAGCCGCAACGCAGGGGCAGTCTCCAGGGGGCTTGCCCCTGGGACTGGTTGGGGGTGTTGAGGCCTCCCGTCCATCCTCGCTGGACACCCCTCCTGCCTCCGCCGCAATGGGTGGAGCGGTTTCGGAACCGCTCCCCCAGTCTGGCGGGACAGGAAGGAGTGCCACTCTGAATCCCAGCTCATCCCACGTCCCAGGTGGTAGATTCGAATACCACCTGGACTGTGACGGGTTGAGCCGGGATTCAGAGTGGCACTCCTTCCTGTCCCGCCAGACTGGGGGAGCGGTTCCGAAACCGCTCCACCCATTGCGGCGGAGGCAGGAGGGGTGTCCAGCGAGGATGGACGGGAGGCCTCAACACCCCCAACCAGTCCCAGGGGCAAGCCCCCTGGAGACTGCCCCTGCGTTGCGGCTGGGCGTGTTGAGACCGACCCGTGTGTGCCTGGAGTGACCCTAGTGACCCCAACCAGTCCCGGAGGGGGCCTTAAGACCCCCTCGCACTGCGGTTGGGAGCACTAGGGACATGTATGAATGAGTTTATGTAATTTTTTTTTTCATTTTTTAGTTTTGCCTGTATCCCGAGTGCCTTCGGAGGGGGATGTCAGCATTCCCATGAGTATTAGGACACATATTTAACTGAAAATTTTTTTTTGCGATTTTTTTTTGCAGTAATTATTCGCGCTCAAATTTTTATTTTTTTTTTCCTCCATATAATTTTTTTTTCTAAGCGCCGTACGGGCATAAGTTTTGCTTGACCAAAAATTTTTTTTTCCCCCTGAACATGTCGCGCGACCAGCCATTCGGGCATCAGGGCCGGAACACACCGTTCGGGAGCGCGGGGAATTACAGGGGAAACCCGAATCGGGGTAGCAATAATAGGGGGGCTTTCCCCAAGGCCAGGCGTCCCTTGGTGGTGCACACCCCAGTAGGGGGACATCGCGGAGATCCCGCGCTGTTTAACATAGGCTCGGACCTGAACGACCCGCGCGACAAAATAGACATACCCGTAAGCACCAGTCATGTGAACGTGCACGATATCTCGGGGCTAATGCCCAATGCGGCGATCTACGCACCCGAAGGAGCTGGTGCCTTACCCCCAAACCAGGACATAGGAAATTTCGGAGACGCTACAAGCGATCGGACCTTAGGAACGCAGGACGAAGCCAACCGTGCAGGCTCGTGGGTGGACGTGCTACACCAACTGTTTCAGGCTTCGCAGGAGGAAATGCGGAGAGAGATGGGCTCAATTAGATCCAACATGGCCCAGCTCAACGCCGCTCTCGAATCCACGCAGCAAGCGCACCAGCAACACAGGAACGCGAGTAGGATGGACCGTAACCCATTGCCATCGGGAGTACCACCAATGTACCCGACTCCAAGCAGCATCACCGTAAAACCGCAGGAGTGGAAAATCGCGTTCGACGGCAATGGCAGCGTAGCCGATTTTCTGTTTAAACTGAACACTTTGTGTGAGCGCACACAATGCCCGGACGAACAAATAATGGCCAGTTTCCACTTGTTCCTTTCTGGACGAGCCGAAGAGTGGTACTGGCTGTTTACCAAACAAAACCCAAATGCGACTTATGCCTTCTTGTGCTACTCGTTAAAAAGAGAGTTTGGCACTTTGAAAACGGACCACGAGATCATGATGGAGATCTCCATGCGGAAGCAAAAGGCAAGTGAGTGTTATGACGTGTTTCACGCGGACATAATCTCCTTGAACGCGCGCTTAAGGGAGCCAATGTCAGAGCTTCTACTGATTGACATAATAAAAAGGAACGTCAACAGTAGCCTTAAGCTAATGCTTTTTAATGCGGACGTGAGGAACCTCCATGATCTACGCGATGTAGCACGCAGAGGTGAACAAGTGCTGAAAGAGAGCAAGCTGTTGGGAGCCATTTACCCAGGACGGCATGTAAGCGAGGCACGCGTGACAACCCCGGACATGAAGATGGAAGGCGAGGACGGCGAGATAGACCCGCAGATAGAGGCGCTGGAATATAGACGCAGCAGAAGACCGGACTACTCGGGAATCCAATGCTGGAATTGCCAAGGAATGGGGCACTCCTATATATATTGTGAGGAACCCATAAAAAGTCCTTTTTGTTTTAAATGTGGGTATAAGGGTGTATTCACCCCCAAATGCCCTAGGGACCATCGCAGGCAGGGAAACCAGTACCCGAGCGAGAAGGCGGGGGAACCTCGTTCGGCTTCATAGCCCCCACATCAGCCAGTGCTCGAGGCGTCGTCCCGTGCGCTGACCCAGAGGGCGAATCTCTGCATGGAGGTGGTGAGCTTCCGAGGTGCTGTAGTACCCTGGCAGAAGAGCCCTCCAAAGTAATAATAACTTACCCTGACAGTACAGACAGTTCTGAAGCCGAGAGTCGAACGTCCTCTTTCACGATGGGCGAGCAAATCAAAATTCTGCGACGCCAGCATAGGGATGTCGCGTGCCAAACGCAACTTTTCCCAACCCTAAAAGAAAGGGAGGATAGGTATGAACAATTGAGACATACCATTTTTGACCAATATCCGGTATCGGACAATATTTTGAAGTGTAGGAAGAGATACCACCGGAGAGTACAGGAGCGTAGACTGCTGCAAGCCACCACGTTAACGCTTACAGAGGACGAAAGGCCTTTAGTAAAGGCTAGAATTAAAAATAGTTTTCTTGTAGGGTTGTTAGACTCGGGAGCCAACGTCTCCATCTTAGGGAAAAATGGAGTAGAATTCCTAAAGGATAACGGCTCCGAATATCAGCCCTTACATGCGTTCGTATATACCGCAGGCGGCAACAAACAAAAAATTTTAGGCTCAGTATCTCTGCCGGTCACTTTTAAAAATCTCACAAAGATTATTCGTTTTTACCTTGTTCCCTCATTGCTCCAAGAAGCATACTTCGGGGTAGATTTTTGGAGAGCATTCGCGTTAGCTCCCGAAATATTCCCGAGCGTAGAGTGTTTAGAGACTAGGCTTGAAAAGGAAGAGGAACTTAACCTCCATGAATTGTCACCAGAACAGAAATCAGAATTGCGAAAAGTCATCGAGACGTTTCCTTCGTACGAGAAGTTAGGCCTAGGGCAAACTAAATTAGTGGAGCATCACATCGACACCGGTGATGCTGTGCCTATAAAAAGCAAGCATTTTCCTCTTTCGCCGCCGAGGCAAGCCGAAGCTTTTAGAGAACTAGACAGGTTACTACAGTTATGAGTTATAGAAGAATCCAACTCCCCGTGGTGTAGTCCTGTAGTACTGGTCCGGAAACCAGGCAAAGTCAGGCTGTGCATAGATTCGAGAAAGGTCAACGCGGTGACTAAGAAGGATTCGTACCCCCTGCCTCATATCAACGGCTTATTGAGCAGACTGAAAGATACGCATTTTATTAGTGGCATTGATCTGAAAGACGCGTTCTTCCAGATCAAATTGACAGAGTCCTCGAAGAAAAAAACAGCATTCGCAGTTCCGGGGAGGCCTCTGTACCACTTCAAGGTGATGCCATTTGGTCTGTGCAATGGACCGCAGACTATGAGTAGGCTGATGGACAAGGCGATCCCTTCGCGTCTGCGAGAGAACGTCTTTGTCTACCTGGACGATCTGATGGTATGTAGCACTAATTTTGAGGATCATCTAAAATTGCTAGCGGAAGTGGCGAACTGTTTGAGAGATGCAGGTCTGACAATAAATGTGGGAAAAAGTAAATTTTGTCAGAAAGAAATACGCTACTTAGGGTATTTGATAGGCAGCGGGTGTCTGAAAGTGGATCCGGGAAAAGTAGAAGCAATACAAAACTTCCCGATCCCTAAATCCCCTCGGCAAGTGCGTAGGTTTGTGGGCATGGCGAATTGGTACCGAACGTTTATTACCAATTTTGCTGACTTGGCAGGTCCCTTGACCGACTGTCTCCGTAAGTCAGCAGGCCCATTCAAGCTTACCTCTGAAGCTGTAGAGGCCTTCGAGAAGCTAAAAGTAGCTTTGAGTTCCGCCCCTGTTTTGGCCCAACCAGACTTTTCAAGGGAATTCGTAATACAATGCGACGCTTCCAAAATAGGTGTTGGCGGAGTGTTGTTCCAGGTCGACGATGAGGGCGCTGAGCATCCAATCGCGTTCGTATCGAAAAAGCTGAATAATGCTCAACGCAATTATACAGTAACCGAGCTGGAATGTCTCGCAGCCATAATTAGCGTGAAGCGTTTCCGACCCTATGTCGAAGGATTACCTTTTCGGATTGTTACGGACCACTCCAGTCTCAAGTGGTTGATGACACAAAAAGACTTGAGCGGGAGATTGGCGAGATGGTCACTCCTACTGCAAAGATACGATTTTAGAATGGAACATCGTAAGGGCACCCTGAATGTAGTACCAGACGCGTTGTCGCGTTTTGACGTTGACGAGTTAACTTTCACTACCACACCCGGAGAAATAGACTTAGTCTCTCCCGAATTTACCAGCAATGAGTATTTAGACTTAATTCGGACCGTCACCGAAAACGAGGAGTCACTTCCGGATTTACGAGTTGTGGACGGTGTAATCTTCAAGAGAGTTAAGTTTCGTAAGGGGTTGGAAGGGGAAGAAGACTCGCTGTGGCGTTTGTGGTTGCCAAAAGGGTTGACTGAGGAAGCAGTGAGATTAGCACATGACGCTAACCGGAGTTACCATGGCGGATGGCAGAAAACCTTAGAGCGTGTTAGGCAGAAGTACTTCTGGCCGCAGCAGGCTAAGGACGTCAGGGACTACGTCCAGCGTTGTGACACCTGCAAAACGGTAAAACCCACCAATCAGCAGTCGAGACCATCTATAGGGAGTACCTTTGAATCCAAAAGGCCATTTCAGCGGTTGTATTGCGACTTTCTAGGGCCGTATCCGAGATCCAAGCGGCGAAATCAATTTCTTTTCATAGTACTAGACCATTTTTCCAAATACGTTTGGCTAAAACCCATGCAGAGAGCTACCACTGTTAACGTTATAAATTACTTCGCTTCAGAAATTTTTCCGGCTGTAGGGGTCCCTGAGTTTATTCACAGTGACAATGGTAAACAGTTTATCTCGAAGGAAATGAACCAATTTTTTGCAAACTACGGGGTGACGCACGTGAGGACGGGGCTATATTCTCCCCAAGCGAACGCATCCGAACGCGTCAATAGAGAAATTGTTTCTAAGATTAGGATTTTCCTGAAGGATAAACCTGACCACACTAATTGGGATAAGCATATACCCGAAATTTTATCAGTTTTGAGAAGTGATTTTCATACGGCGATTCAGTGTTCTCCATACTTTGTATTATATGGCCAAAACATGGTCCAGCATGCCTCAACGTACAACATTTTAGGGAAACTCGACAGCCTTCGAGAAGACCAGGTTACGGTAGAAAGCCGAGCTGACAAGTTGACCAATATTCGTGAGCAGATCCGTAGAAATTTAGATCAGGCCAAGGATAGGGGAGCAATCACCTATAACAAGCGCTCTAGGCAAGTCAACTACAAGGAAGGTCAGGAAGTTTTCAGAAGAAACTTTGCCTTAAGTAACTTCAAACAGGGCATTAACGCCAAATTCTTACCGAAATACCTGAAGTGTCGCGTGCTTCGAAAAGTAGGCAATGCGTTGTATGATCTCGAGGACCTAAACGGGAAATTAATAGGTCGCTTCCACGCTTCGGACATTCGTCCGCAATGAACCGGAAAACGTTTCCCTACCGAACTACAATTTGATTTTTTTTTGTATACCCACCAATTGGACTTTTGTCTGGGCGTTTTGGCGGTCGGGGACATCTCGCCCAGTATCCTCCCCGAGCACTGACCTCATAGGATGTTCACACGCGACTCACCGAGGACCGTGAACACCCTGGCAGTCCACGCTTAAGCCGGACTAGCCTTTCGGAGTTTGGACGAGTTCTCCCCATCAAAATGTCTATACTTTTTTTTTTGTCTTGCCTTTTGTGGGGGCGATAACCACTAAAACCTTTCGGAGTTTTGACGAGTTCTCCATAACAAATGTCTACTTGCCGCAAAGCCCTTTTAAAACTAGGAAACGAAATTAATTCCCAAATTTGACTAAATTTTTTTTTGATGGACCTATGTTGCCCGGCTAGCTCGTAGTAGGACTTTGAGACTCTTATCTCAGGGGTGAGTCGTGCCCCACGTTGCTTGTCGTCGAAGTTCCCTGGCAGTAGCTTCCCACAGCTGACCCGGTTTCCTGTTCGCTTCATCGTCAGGTCTCCAAAGCGAAGCAGGTTTGTTACGGTCTGCTGCTACGGCATATGGCTGCGATCCACTTGGGAGCGTGTTCACGGGAACACACCTAGCGATGTGGCGAAGGTTGCGATGAAAATTATCGAAAACAAGAAGGAAATGACAGACCGGCGATCACTAAGAAAAAAAAGAGCCTTTTTTAACTACCACGTTTTCGGCAGACGACACGAAAAAGAAGAAAATTTCAATTAAGTGGATGGCACGCGTCCGGAAAGGCCAAAAAAAAAAAAAAAAAATGAGAATACAGCAATAAGTGTGTAATAGATACTCGTGTGGACTTGGCATTTCAGTACAAGCCAACAAAATTTGAAACAAGTTGAAGTGACGATTAATTGTACTACGAAATTGATATCAGCAACCATAACCTAAAAGTCTAATGAGTTGTGAAGGCTTTGACTAAACTCCAAAACGTGTGCGTACGTGGGTCTCATCGTTGGAATTGCGTGTCGTCTATGAAAAACGGCAAACTCATACAGAACAAGTGGTTCCAACATATTTTTCCAGCTAAGTCTTTAGGAAAAGGCACTCCGTTCAACTATAAAAAAACAAAGAAAACTAGTTGTACACCAGGAAAGTGCAAAGGAAGTAACAATATTACAGAAGTTACGAGAAAGATATCTGCAACGTTATCAATCAATCTGCAGAAAAATAAATGTGATCTAAAAAGACAACATTTGAAAATCGTTTATAACATACTTCTCTGCTATTAACTATAAAAAGCAGAACTTATTCCATTTATGTTCAATCAGTCATCTTTTACTAAGTATAAAATATACGAATTTTGCTGAACGCATTAAAACAGCGAGGAGTCTCACTACAATTGAAAAGTTGGTTCAAACATTTGCAAGCGGTTAGGTGTACATGAATGTGGTTGCAGTAAAGTTACAACCACCTGTGGCACACACTTTATATGCTCATGTGCCCGTTGAAACGGCAATGTTAGCCACAACCCATCTATATGGTCCAACAACGACTCAATTGGCAACACCACCACCAGACTTACAGAAACCACCAGTTACAACAACAACAGCAGAGCCGTAATTACAGTGCGGCAACAATAGCGCCAACGAAATCGCGCGCTGCCACCATCCGCGCGCACGCTACCATACTCGACGGCGCATCGTCGCGCGCAATAGCCACCAGCTTTACTAACAACGGCAGCCGGGCCGCCAACTATAGGCCGCTGCAGCATCACGACGCGGACCGCAACAACAACAGGGCCCCGAACCTAGGCCTGTTGCAACGCCACTCACAGTAACCACAACATTTAGAACAATGGGTGAGTTCGTTCCATGTCACTGACCACTACACTCCACTTAAGTCTTAATATGCAGTACATTTCTTTTACAAACGCTTATTATAAAACCTTAGCAAAATTACTTTGAAAGCGCGAACGCAAGATTCAAACCATACGCAGGCCGTTCATGAGAGCGCAAATTTTTGTTGGGTGTAACCAAGCGAAAATTTTTTTTTGTTTCGTTTGGTTCGAAAATTACTGCTAACATGCGGTCCTGGTCTAAGTAACAAGTCGTAGCATACCTATAAGGTTCTTTTTTTTGTATTTCATACACTCAAAAAAAAAAAAAAGAAAGGAACTAAGTATAAATACCTTTCCCCGTTTGGAGGGTTATCAAGAACTAAATGTAAAAAGGTTGCAATCAATAAAATTTTTTTTTCTATATACAATTTAAGGAAAATATATCCAAAGTTCTCAACAAAAACTCACAAACAAATAAAATAAAGACGTATAGAAACATTTAAGCATATACGTAACATATTTTTGTATTATACCTTATATAACACAGTTGTAGATGTACATACATACGAGCATATGAGAAAGAAATGAAAATATGCGAAAGTTTAAATAATGCAAAAGAAAGAAAAATTTAAGCTAATTGTATTTATTCTAGAGCTTTGCTTAATTTACAATTATTAAGAGATAAATATTGATGATAATGCTTTGATTAATAAAAACCTGGGTGAGATTACTGTTCAAATTCTTCCTAGTAAAGACCTTCAATGTGAAGAAATTGAACTTTCGGGAAATATTAATGAAAATTTAACAGAAATTAATGATGAAGATTCTAAAGAAGAATCTCAAACTAAAGCTTCATGTTCTGGATTTCCAAGTCTTCTTGATAGTTATAAAGCTGTTGGTAATAGTGTGACTCAAAGTGGTCTTCGTCGTTCTAGTAGATTAAAATATAGACATGACAGCTTTGATTAATTTCGTTCATTATACGTTCCGAATATTAATAGTTTAATCTAAGTATCGACTTTATTGATTTTCTTATTTAACATTGAATAAAACAAAATGACTGGCGTCCTGTGGAGTAACTCCAGTATTAGCAATTTAAGTTAAAATAAAACAAAGAGTTTGTAGACATTTCAAATAAGTTCTTAGATGAGGACAGCTTGGTTGGCAATAACCACCTAAGAAATTATATCGAACGGTTATAAGGAATTTATAATGAATTGTCAATAAATTAAAAAAAAAAATGGGAATGCTGAGGTCTCCTTTCTTTTAGAGGGCACCTAAGGTATACAGGTAAGGGGCCACCGAAAGATTAGGTGCGTCGGTGGCCATGGTTATTTGAGGGTGGGATAAAGCACCGGGCGTCGCAACAACACCCGCGGCGCCCCCTATGTATATTCGGCCCTTTCCTTTTTTATTTATTTTAATTTTCAGCTTTTTTTTGCAATTTTATTTTTCAGCAGTTTTTTTTGAATTTTGATTTTAGAGTTAGTAACCGGTCATGTCCGGTTCGGTAATTTTTGTTGCGTTTAGTTTCTTTTGAGTTTCTTTTCTTTTGAATTTGAATTTAAATCTTTGAATGTTAACGGTCTGTCCGTGACATCCGGTTCGGCCGGATGTTGTTTTCTTTTGAATTTATAAGCGTTTTGAGTCGGTCTCTGCGCTTCTGCCAGGTTTTTTGAATTTGACAGCTGCTAGTTTTGATAGGCATGATAGGAACATTTTTCTGTTTATGGCGCAGGAACAGTAAGGTTGGCAAGGACCCGCCCCAGCCGACAATGACTAGCCACTGTGCACCAACATATCATGCCGACCGCCTTCCTTACTGCTCCATTGTAAATGCGATTCCATAACAAATGTTATCATAATTAAACTAGGAAATTTATACAGGTATCATTTTGATACATTTTAAGGGCGAAACAAATATTTTCCATGGGCAAATCAATAGTCAAGATGCAAAATTGATACTTTTAATTGTACTTTTTATAATATTTATCGTTGCATTGATACCAAAAAATTATACCGTTTATAGTTTCGTTTTTGCACATCGTGTATTAAATTAATAGTGATACTTTTTTTTTTGAGTGTGTCAATTGATCTATAATCTCGAAAACTATAACGGCTTCCAATACTTGGATGGTCAAATTTGAGGTCTAAAGAACAAAATATAAGGTCATGGTCCGACAAAAACGATATCTGGTCATATTTTAGGGCAATTGAGGGGTCAGAAATGATAAAATAGTCAAGCAGACTAGGACGACAGTTATTAACATACCTCGTGGGTACACTCGTGCATAGTACAGGTCTACAAGTAGGATATGTAGAAGGACGCACATACACAGCCACGCTCACCTGATAAAATGCTTGTTCTTGTCCGTTTTTTTTTTGTGGATGCTATTTGGCACTGTTGTACTTCTTAGGACCAAAAAAAATTTAGTAGCTGCTATCAAAAACTGCTTAAAATTTTTATTGTTATATTACAAAGAAATATACTTATTTACTTTCAAAGGAGCACTTAATTACATCTTTCTTTAATATCCATATATTTTGGACAATTTTAATTAACAAATTGTGATACTTTATTACCGGGGAAGATTGCTAAAACACGACCAAAACCGTCGGGGGAGGTATTAATAGACGCGTTTTTGCCTCGCTTCCAATAATTCGAATACTTTTCCGCCTTTGGACTATTGATAACAGGACAAAACGCGTATTTTCATTTTTCTTTCCGCTTTTTTGGATGGGTTATTGCAGTCGACCTCGGTTTCAAACTGTTTTTCGCGGAGAACTTTTGAACGGGTAGAAAAACTTAACTCCCGTGTTTGTATTCTTAATACTGGAATAACTACGCGTCCTCAGGTACCCCAATTGAAGACTTTTTTATAATTTTCTGAAGGACCCATATGGGTGCACTTAAAATTTCCTACTAAATTCGTTCAAAAAAATTTACCATCACAGCAACCCATATCTAATATTCCGATCCCTTTTTTGCTTCCCTGTGTCGCTTTCGACGAAGCAACCCCGGTAATTTTGACACTTCGTTCAGTGTCAAAACTCATGTTCCACGCAGGTTCCACTGGGTTCCACGCTAGTTTGACACTGACCGAAGTGTCAAACTGCCGTGTGTTAGAAAGGGAAAGAAATTGTTTCCCTCTCATACATATCATACTTGTAAACCTGTACAATGCACTCGTGTTTAAAACAGAAAGACCAGCTCCAGCAACGTTATCCAACAGTCTATGACTATAACAGTCACGAACAAGAAGATTAACATTTAGATCGGCACAGATTACCAAATAGTCATAGTCAACTACATATGAAGCCAAAGACGAAAATAGTGTGTCAAGACTTATGGATTTGTGGGGATTATAAACACACGAGACAAGCATTTTAACAGTGCTATCAAACAGTTCAACGAACAAATACTCTACCCCTGGATCCTCGGACATCAGTATTAATTTCACTTTAATACTCTTTTCGCAATAAATTGCCATTCCTCCACCTTTTTTATGCTTTCTATCATTGCGAATAAGGCTGTAATTATTGATGTTGAAGTGAATGTCATTCAACTGATATGTATGTACACCAGGTTTCTGTTACACAGATAACGTAAACAGCAGAATTCTCAAACACCTTAACCTTTATGTTGTTCACATAGAACATTTATCAACGCAAGGCTTTTTTCAACAGCACCACACACGCCTCTGCTATGGGACATAGACGTCAAACAAACAACCCAAAACAACTATAAGGGAAAGAACTAAAAAACACGCATTGATAATTACATGCATTTCGGGTGATGCCAAATAAAAGTGAGAAAAGTAGTGGAAGATGAGAGAAAAGAAATTGAGACATAAGAATAAAGCTACACACTAATTTAGTAACAGAATATTCGTGTTAATTTAATTTAAAATCGTTCAGTTCTTCAAGCGGATATTTTCACGACCTGAGAATCAGTGCTTTCTCTTATGAAAACTTCACCTCTTAGCGTAAATGCCGACTTTATTTTTCCAGCTCTTCTTAGCCGCAATGCTGCCTGCAGAATTTTCCTATTATCGAGCGATATAGGTTAGGTTAGGTTGAACTGGCCAGTCCGTGTGGACCTCACATAGACTAAATAGGTCCGTAGTGTTACCAGAAGTTTGTTTTAACGACCAAACTGAAAAACCCTATCAAAAACCAGGACCTATGTTATAAAATAATTCCGTCCTCTTGGCAAATACTAGAAGCTTCCTAGGATTTAAGCCACTTGCTGCTTCTAGATCTGACAGCTGTATCACTCCTAATAGCTGGAGTCTTAGCCTGGCAAGCGCAGGGCAAGAGCACAGAACGTGCTCGATCGTTTCCTCCTTCAGCCAGCACTTCCAACATCTGCTATCACTGACCAAGCCTAATTTAAAGGCATGTGACGCCAGAAGGCAGTGTCAGAATACCCGTCATGAGTCTACAGTCCTCTCTTTTTAATTATATAAACAACTTTGTTAGTCTAAGGTTGTAAGACCTGCACATAATGTTCGACACTTTACAGCCCCGCGCTTGAACCCACGCCTTTCCTGCTTTGTCGATCATGTGCACCTCTCTCCTTCGCTTAATTGAGACGTATACAGAGCAAGCTTCAAGGGATGCGCCCTTTTTAGCTAATTCATCCGCCTTTTCATTCCCATCTATTCCCATATGCCCTGGGACTCAATATAGATGTATGCTTCTCCCTGTCCCGATTCTCTCCAGGGACTGTTTACACTCTAACACGCATTTAGATGCTGTGGTATGCGAGATTATTGCCTTAATTGCTGCTTGACTGGCAATATAAAAGTTAACACCATTGCAGCTTGGGCTATTTTCTTCCAGGGTTTCTACTGCGTTGGTTACGGCTACTATTTCCGCTTGGAAAACGCTACAGTAATCCGGCAGCCTGTAGGATCTGTTTATTTCCAGATCAGCACAGTATACCACAGACTCTACTCCTTCCACTACTTTGGAACCATCTGTATACACAGGGTCGCCTCGTCCGCCATTTGAGTACCGTTGCGCCAACTGTCCACATCTATTGTGGTCTTAAGACAGCCCTCGATGCGCAGACAGGGAATCAGGTAGTCTGTTCGTCTTATGATTGATGACGCTATACTACTATGGTCGTATGGTCGGCGCTCAAGCTGCCCCGAGGCACCAAGCGGGGTTGCAGTTGTTAACGCTATGTTCTTTGCTACCAGTCCTACAGGTGGAATGTGCAGAATGGCATACAGTGCAGCTGTCGGGGCTGTTTTCAGGGCTGCCGTAATGCTAAACATTGATAGTATGCATAGCCCCTCTGATTTTTTTAGGTAGGTTGCTTTTTGTGTGGCTTTCCACCAAACAAGAACTCCATAGTATAGGATAGGGATACAATCGCTGCAAAAACCCAATGAGAAAGAGAGGGCGATAAGCCCCACGTACACCCCAGCATTCTGTTACATGCATAAAGCGCCGTTGAAGCCTTCTTCACCCTCTCCTCCACGTAGACAGCTTAGTGTCTAGGATAATTCCTAGATACTTTGTGCAAGGTTTCTCCTAGGGTCACCCCTCTTAACTTAGGCCTGATTCTATTTGGGACCTTGTACCTCTTTGTAAACAAGACCATATCCGTCTTATCCGCGTTGACTTTCAACCCGACTTTTGATGCCCTGGTATGAATATCCCGAAGCGCCCGATCGATCAAAGAGCTAATCGTTAGAAGGCACTTTCCACTTATGACTATTGCAACGTCATCCGCGTAAGCCGTAAGATTTACGGGTCCCTCGTCAAATTGCCTGAGCAGTTGGTTGATGACCAGCGTCCATAGCAGAGGTGATAGCACCCCTCCCTGCGGCGTTCCCCTGTCCACTGATTTCGTGGCCTCGTACAATCCCCATTGTGATGTGATCTTCCTGCAATTTAACATGCAGCCGATCAATTTGGTTAAGGCTGGATGTACTTTAATGTAATTAAGACCATCCATAATCGCCCATTTGGAGACATTATTAAAAGCCCCGGCAATGTCTAAGAAGACTCCTAGAGCATATACCTTATATTCCAGGGCTTTCTCTACGCTTATTACCACCCTATGCAATGCGGTGTCTACCGACTTGCCTTTGGTGTACGCATGTTGTGTTGTGGAGAGCAGCTTTTCATCCACGTTGGACTTTATGTACACATCTATCAGCCTCTCAAAGGTTTCTAGCAGAAATGATGTTAAGCTAATGGGTCTATAATCTCTGGCATACACGTGATCGATCTTTCTCGCCTTTGGTAGGAAAGCTACACGAGCAGTTCTCCAAGACTGCGGTACATAATTCAGTCTTATGTACCCATCGAATATTATTTTAAGCCATTCCACGACCGCCCCACTTCAGACTTTTAGCATGCCCGGGAATATACCATCTGTGCCCGGCGATTTAAACTTAGAAAACTTCTTCACTGCCCACTCGATCTTGGTATCGGTCACCAAGCCCGGTACTACCCGCTCCGTGATCGAAGTGTGAGTGCTGTCTGCTGGCTCTTCCAAACCATCTCCCAATGGGAAATGTGTAGCGAGAAGCACCTCAAGGGATTCCTCACTATTACGTGACCATTCCCCGTTCTCTTTTTTTATTAGTCCCTGGACTTTTCTCAACCGAGCTGTTTCGCTGGAGCACTCTATATCCGTACAGAAACTTTTCCATGAGATTATCTTCGCCCTGGAAATTTCACGCTTGTAGATCCTGAGTAGATCCCTGTACTCGTCCTGATACGCTTCGCTTTCCGCGGTCTTTGCTAGCTTAAACATTTCTTTTACCTGTCTTCTTAGAAGACTCAGCTCATTGCTCCACCATGGCGGCTTTGTTTTTCCTCTGAAACTTCTTAGAGGGAAGCTTTGTTATACGCAGTCATAAGCGTCCTAGCACGAATTCACACACATTGGCAACCTCTTTGGGTTTTCCCAGTTTCATTTTTACCTGTTTCTGGAATTTAGTCCAGTTTGTTGACCTAGGGTTTCTAAAGGTTCCTCCCTTCTATACCCTCTTTAGGGGGATGCTGATGTTGATATACCATGATCGGAGAAGGATGGTCTATCAATAACCATCCAGCGTGCGATATACTTTCGAATATGTTGAAGTGACCCTCAAGACCAGTTACGGATAGAGGTATCGAAGATTTAGTATGCTTGCGAAACTCCCCTAGCTCATTCCTATCTAATCGCTCGTTTCTATCGAACTGCTCGTTCTATCATAAGCAAGCAAGTGTCAAACATGTCGGTAATTTATTTTCTAGAATATTTTGACGTGCGTTCGATTTGTTCTATCAATTGTGTAGCAGATAAATTAATATAAATACTACTTTTAAAGATATTTTACAAATACAGTGAAATTCCTTATAACCGGACACTCGCCGTTGCAGTGTTTTTGACGGCTATGGGAGATGTCCGCTTCTAAGGGATGAAGTCACAAAATATATACCACACATATAAATTATATTATATATAGTTTATCTAAGAAATTTTTGGAAGTAAAGAATATATGCATACTTTAGTATTACGTATAAATACATATACATATATCGATTAAGTACATTATACATTGCACTCCTTATCTCCAGCCATGTTAGCACCAAACAAAATTGTGAGTCTTTCCTTTGATAGTTTACCGCCCACGAATTTTTCGGATTTAGGAGCTAGGGTTTTGTCAGGTAAGGCATGAAAGAAAACGCCACTTTCGTCTGCGTTGTAAATGTCTTGAGGCTTGTAACTGGTCAACAGAGATGGAAGTTTTGTCCTAAACTGTTCGACACCATTCTGGTTTACATCTGTAGCTTCATCTTATATGCATTTGAAAGCAACATTATTCCTTATTCGCCACTTGTTTAACCATCCATCTAAAGTATTAAAATTAGGTACACCCAGATTGCCTGCAATTTCCATTGCCTATGCTTTCAAAATGGGACCAGAAATCTGAATGTTTTGACTTCTAGCCTTAGCGAGCCAATTAAAACACATCTTATCTATTTCAGAGCCCCCTTCTTTAAGAAAACTTCGCTTTTAATGAACATTAACTCCAGATTCCCATTTATAACGAATTTTTTCTTTATTTTTATTGATTTCAGCAGCTTACGTTTTGCCAATATTGAACCTTTCAAAGCAAAAGAAACGTGTACCTACTACCACTACATTTTTGGGCTCACTATACTTTACCTTTTTGCAACTCCACGTACTGATAAATTATCTTTTTTTCTTTAATAGAAAGTAACTTATTTTCGGCGCCATATTTTTACGATCTTTGAACGCAACCATTCGCATGCAACAGACTTAACAAACTGAATGGAAAACTACCCTTAATTTTGAAACACACGGCTTGAATGTGTGTATACATGTTAAAAGGGGAATCACCTATTTCATTTTTATAATGAACAACAAAGCTAGCTTCTGATATTTTTGAATTTTGTCCGGTTATGAAAATGGTTTGAAATACTTTGTCCGCATCCGGTTATTAGAATGTGCGTTTATTAGGATGATATTTGTATGAAAAAATTAATGAAAAACATGTGTGCCCAAAATCTGTCCTGTTATTGGAGCTTTCCGGTTATAAGGACTGTCCGTAATGGGGAACTTCACTGTATCTTGAACGGAATCAATTTTGCGGTTTAGTAATGGATAAGTAAGTATTAATAACATCGGTGCTTTGTTTGCTTGTTGCTAAAACGGGTGCATTTTAGATTTATTGTAAGAAAGCCCACAGTAGAAAATCTGTCGGTTCAGGAAGATGATGAAGTTCAGCAAGAAAATGAACATCAGGAAGAAACTGATGAAAATACAGAAGAAAAGTAGGTATTTGTGATTTTTGCGCTATTCAAAAGTTATTTAAGCTGCATTAATTTTGTTTAGTGAAGATTCAAAAAGAACTAGAAAGTTTAGGGTGGAGTGGCTACAAAAGTTTTCGTGGTTGGAAAATAAAAACGGAGCAGCATATTGTAAGGCGTGCTATAAGGACACGAAAAATCTTCTCTACATTTAAAACACATTAAACACAAAAGTCATCGAATGCTAATAAACACTTTTTGGATACAGAGAAATGCAATTTGGACAAAATGGTGAAGCTCACTGAATTCATTATGGTTATGTTCTTAGTAGCACACAATTTAGCTTTTTTTGCTTATGGATTACTTACCTGAGCTTTTATCAGAATGTTGCCCAGATTCAGAAGTTGCCAAGCGTATAAAATGCGCCAGAAAAAAATCTTTAAAAGTTACTGAAGAAATTTAAAGTGCCACTATTAATTTCAACATTAAAATCATCTAAGTTTTCAATTATAATAGATGAGACAACCGACGTCTCACTTAAACAGTGCTTAGTGCTAGTTGTGAGATATTTGCAAACATTTTATTGTATGCGATCATTTTCTGGCTCTTTTAGAATTACCAAAATGTGATGCAGGATCTATTTTTGAAGCAATAAAAAGCTTCTTTTAAAATAAAGGTATTCCATTCGGAAACATCGTTGGCTTGGCTACCGATGGAGCCAGTGAAATGGCCGGAAAATTAGGGGACGTGAAACCTTTTTTTCAGCGAGAAACAAACGTTATTTTTATTTAAAATGCATTTGCCACTCTTTGCAATTGTGTTCTGGCTATGCATGTATGCAACTTCCCCATAACGTTGATTGGCTGTGCCGTAACATTTATAGCTATTTTTCACACAGCCCTAAGCGAGTGTACGATTTTAAGGAGTTCCAAAATTATTGCTCCGTTAAGCCCCATAAAATTGTCTACGACTAGTTGGTTGTCCTTAGAAGGTGTCGTCTCCCGTATAAATGAGCAATGGAACTCCTTCAGGCTTTTTTATAAATTGTAAATTAGAGGTCGATGCGGTACGATCAGCTCAATTAGCTGAAGAAATGGATGATGAAACGCAAGTGTACTTTTTATTTATTTCCTTTGTGCTACCTTTTATTAAGAACATAAATAAAGAGTTTCAGTCTGAGCACAGTCGCCTAACCTACCTGTATTCAAATATAAAATCACATTACTTGTTGATTTTAAGAAATTTTATTTAAAAAAACATACTTCACCTTGATATTGACTACAAAAGCAGTTCAAATTACATTGAAGTGTCAAACATTTTTATTGGTACAAAATCAGAACTTTTTCTATTAAAAACGAGGGCTACTTCCAGTGACGTTATTAAAATTAAATGCATAATCCTAAAAATTTATATAGAGTTATTAGATCAAATCAGACTGAGATTCGATTTCGAAAGAAAAGACTTGGAACTTTTAAAAATAACCTCTAACCAAGTATTATCAGAAAATTATAATTCAATTTTAGATTTAATTTTACATTTTCAAAGCTTATGTAATGTCGATTTCGATACAATTGTAACCCAATGGAATTTATTGAGATTAACTGATTGCAATTTAATTTCAGATATGGGCATTAATAGTTTTTGGAAAGAAATCAGTTCCTTTAAAAATGGACTTGGAGAATCAATGTTGACCTGACCTTTCAAACTTTGTATTTTTCTTATTATCATTGCCTCACAGTTCTGCTGCAGCAGGAAGGAATTTTCATCTCTTAAATTAATAAAATCAGATTTATGAAATTGGAAAGAAATTTAAGAGATTGGAAATTAAAACCATACATAATATAATGGTTTGCAAAGAACTTATAAAAAAGGATCAAGTATAGTCAGCAAAAAAAGATTTTTTCGTTAAAAAAGATTAAACAGAATGTTAACAACAATATTATCATAAATTTTTTTTTAAAGAAAACTTGTTACTTTTGTATTAAAAACTTGAATTAGAATAACATTATTTTTTACGTTTATATATCGTGCTTTATATATCGCTTCTGTGTAAGCCAGCGTTCAAAGCACGCCGTGCGGAAGTAGAAAGGCCAGACTGGGTCAACACAACATTGGAGGCGCTGAAAGGATCGCAAAAGCGCAGTGAAAGATTTATCAAATGCTTCAAATGCGGGAAGCCTGGTCACATTGCACGTCATTGTGATCTTGATCCTAGTGGTTTCAACATTATGAGGAAGTTGGATGGGATGAGCAAGAGCGAGTAAGATGTAGAGGTCGAGAGCTAGCTCCAGCTATTGAATGTCCTGTGATATCTGTGTCGCAAATTGGAAGGAAATCAAGCAGTCTTACCGTCAGAGTGGATGTGGATGGCAAAGAACGTGTACTGACTGTAGATACGGGCGCATCTCATTCCTTGATTCGATCTGATTTGGTCAACAGGAGAGTAAAGCCCTTACCTGGAGCAAGATTGCGTACGGTTGCTGGCGAGTTTAACCAAGTCCGGGGAGAATTGATCTGTGAAATCTTAATTGGGAAGTTCATGGTTGTACACAAATTCGTTGTGGCGGAGATTGTTGATGAAGTCATATTGGGAGTGGACTTCTTAGTTGACCATGACATCAAGATCGATATGCAGAGAGGGGTTATCCGTTATAAGAACCAGGATGTGCCACTTAACTTCAGTTTGGAAAAAGGATTCAGCAGTAATCGAGTACTGGTGTAGAAGGCTCGACAAAGACCACGAAAGTCAAAGGTAAAGGTTGATGGATCGAATGGAGCAAATAAAGCGAAATAAAAAGTACTTGTGAGAGAAACACTGGCATTGACAAAACTAAATGGACGCACAAAAACGAAGTAAGATAATTTCCCAGAATGAATGCGAGGGTAGTTTCAAGCCAGGGCGCACTACTGTTGTGAAACGTGGCAACGATGCTGATTATGCGAAGCCAATCCGTCAAGTGCAAGCTCTACGAAGTAGTTCATTGGCCAAACAACAGAGTGTTAGGGAACGAATCAGGATAACAAATAATAACTTCCCATATTCGTATAAACAGTTGATCCAAGCAACCTTATGGAAATCAATATAATTTGTCAATGGTGCCATACCACAACGCCATACCATATATATAACCAATAGCCAATCAATTGGCTTTTGAGTTCGCCATATCCATAACCTATAAATATTTGAGTTAGTGAGTTTACCCTGCTAGACACCTCTCAGTTATTTGAGGCATCAATTGACAGATATGGCTGATGGAAATTTAGGTCACAACGTAAAGCAAAGTTTCTATCAGGTTGTTAGAGGCGACATGACAAACCTGATGTAAACATTTTGTATACGTGTATGCATACACATACATACCAAGGTTTTCCATAGGAATAAAAGGAAAAATTTATGCGAGTGTATTAGTGATGTCAAAAATTCTGTTAATGTGTTGGAGTGTCCGTCAGCTCTGTCTAGCAGGGTATTAACTTATGGGATGTTTTGTTATACTCAGTTGAGCAGAGCTCACAGAGTATATTAAGTATGATTGGATAACGGTTGGTTGTACAGGTATAAAGGAATCGAGATAGATATAGACTTCCATATATCAAAATCATCAGGATCGATAAAAAATTTGATTGAGCCATGTCCGTCCGTCCGTCCGTCCGTACGTCCGTTAACACGATAACTTGAGTAAATTTTGAGGTATCTTGATGGAATTTGGTATGTAGGAAAATTAGTAAAATTTTGGACAATGGGCGTGGCACCTCCCACTTTCAAAAGAAGGTAATTTAAAATTTTGCAAGCTGTAATTTGGCAGGAATGTTACCCCTATTCCTATATGTACGCTTAATAAAAATTAGCAAAATCGGGGAAGGACCACGCCCACTTTAAAAAAAATTTTTTTAAGTAAAATTTTAACAAAAAATTTAATATCTTTACAGTATATAAGTAAATTATGTCAACATTCAACTCCAGTAATGATATGGTGCAACAAAATACAAAAAATAAAAGAATATTTCAAAATGGGCGTGGCTCCGCCCTTTTTAATTTAATTTGTCTAGGATACTTTTAATGCCATAAGTCGAACAAAAATTTACCAATCCTTTTGAAATTTGATAGGGGCATAGATATTATGACGTTAACTGTTTTCTGTGAAAATGGGCGAAATCGGTTGAAGCCACGCCCAGTTTTTATACACAGTCGTCCGTCTGTCCTTCCGCATGGCCGTTAACACGATAACTAGAGCAAAAATCGACATATCTTTACTGAACTTAGTTCACGTACTTATCTGAACGCACTTTATCTTGGTATAAAAAATGAACGAAATCCGACTATGACCACGCGCACTTTTTCGATATCGAAAATTACGAAAAATTAAAAAAATGCTATAATTCTATACCAAATACGAAAAAAGGGATGAAACATGGTAATTGGATTGGTTTATTGACGCGAAATATAACTTTAGAAAAAACTTTGTAAAATGGTTGTGACACCTACCATATTAAGTAGAAGAAAATGAAAAAGTTCTACAGGGCGAAATAAAAAACCCTTGAAATCTTGGCAGGTATTACATATATAAATAAATTAGCGGTATCCAACATGTGATGGTCTGGGTCACCCTGGCCCACATTTTGGTCGATATGTGGAAAACGCCTTCACATATAAAACTACCACCACTCCCTTTTAAAACTCTCATTAATACCTTTAATTTGATACCAATATCGTACAAACACATTCTAGAGTCACCCCTGGTCCACCTTTATGGCGATATCTCGAAAAGGCGTCCACCTATGGAACTAAGCCCCACGCCCTTTTGAAATAATCATTAACACCTTTCATTTGATACCCATATCGTACAAACATATTTTAGAGTCACCCCTGGTCCACCTTTATGGCGATATCTCGAAAAGGCGACCACCTATAGAACGAAGGCCCACTCCCTTTTAAAAATACTCATTAACACCTTTCATTTGATACCCATATCGTACAAACAAAGTCTAGAGTCACCCCTGGTCCACCTTTATTGCGATACCTCGAAAAGGCGTCCACCTATAGAACTAAGGATCACTCCCTTTTAAAATACTCATTAGCACCTTTTTTTTTGATACCCATATTGTACAAACAAATTCTAGGGTCACCCCTGGTCCACCTTTATGGAGATATCTCGAATTCCCACCTATGGAATTAAGGATTACTCCCTTTTAAAATACTCATTAACACCTTTCGTTTGATACCCATATTGTACAAACGTATTCTAGAGTCACCCCTGGTCCACCTTTATGGCGATATCTCGAAAAGGCGACCACCTATACAACTACCACCACTCCCTTTTATAACCCTCATTTATACCTTTAATTTGATACCCATATCGTACAAACAAATTCTAGGGTCACTCCTGGTTCACCTTTTTGGCGATATCTCGAAACGGCGTCCACCTATGGAACTAAGGATCACTCCCTTTTAAAATACTCATTAGCACCTTTTTTTTGATACCCATATTGTACAAACAAATTCTAGGTCACCCCTGGTCCACCTTTATGGAGATATCTCGTATTCCCACCTATGGAATTAAGGATTACTCCCTTTTAAAATACTCATTAACACCTTTCGTTTGATGCCCATATTGTACAAACGCATTCTAGAGTCACCCCTGATCCACCTTTATGGCGATATCTCGAAAAGGCGACCACCTATACAACTACCACCACTCCCTTTTAAAACCCTCATTTATACCATTAATTTGATATCCATATCGTACAAACAAATTCTAGAGTCACCCTGATCCACCTTTATGGCGATATCCCTAAATGGCGTCCACCTATAGAACTATGGCCCACTCCCTCATAAAATACTCTTTAATGCCTTTCATTTGGTACAATGTCATAAAAACACATTCCAGGGATTCCCTCCTACATGGTTATTTTCCCTTATGTTGTCACCATAGCTCTCAACTGAGTATGTAATGTTTGGTTACACCCGAACTTAACCTTCCTTACTTGTTTTGGATACGTTTTGACTAGCTGACTTATTATTTTTGGACTTTGTTAGTATTTTTTTGCAGTTTCATCTATTTTATGTCGTTATTATTTGTTGTCATATTTTTTTAGTTAAATCGCCAATAACCCATGGCAATAGATATAATAAGGTAAAAATGTGGTTTTGATTATGGCATTATGACTACGCCAAATTTAGAAGACCCTTAACGGGCGCAACAGTATAAAATTGATAAATTTCCATACCATACACCTAAAAATTTTCCAACTAAACTCACCCAAGCCGTCTTACCATATTTAAATTTGAAATATTCGAATAATAACCCTGATAGACAGTCAGTCATTTGAGGCATCAATTGACAGATATGGCTGCTGGAAATTTACATCAGGGCGTAAAGCAAAGTTTCTATCAGGTTGTTAGAGGCGACATGACAAACCTGATGCAAACATTCTGTATACGTGTATGCATACACATACATACCATGGTTTTCCATAGAATAAAAGGAAAAATGTATGCGAGTGTGATGTGTGATGTCAAAAATTCTGTTAATGTGTGGGAGTTTCCGTCAGCTCTGTCTAGCAGGGAAACTCTTTTATTCGACAGGTATTCGTAATTCGAATATCATTTATTCGTTTAGTTGGAATAATATTATCTTATTTTTCCAATAGCTTCCCTCACTATTCGAATAATGATGGTCAAAATAAAATTTAAATTATTCTTGCGACAATATTTTCTTTATATTAGATGCTTTTTTCGGAAAACAAATGGTTTTTATACTCAGCGTGCTTTGCACACAGAGTATATTAACTTTTATTGGATAACGGTTGGTTGTACAGGTATAAACGAACCGAGATAAATATAGACTTCCATATATCAAAATCATCAGTTTTGAAAAATGATTTGATTGAGCACTTTCCGTCCGTCCGTCCACCCGTTAACACGTTAACTTGAGTAAGTATTGAGATATAGAATGTTGAAATTTGACATGTGGACTGGTATTGAGACTCTTGATAAAAATTTGAAAACAAATTTTAAAATGGGCGTGGTACCGCTCACTTGTGATAAAATCAATTTTACAAATATTATTAATCATATATCAAAAATCGTTAAACCTATCGTAACAAAATTCGGCAGAGAGGGTGCCTTTACTATAAGGAATGCTTTGAAGAAAAATTAACGATATCGGGTAAGGACCACGTCCACTTTTATATAAAAGATTTCTAAAAGGGTCGTGGACGAAGAAAATAAGCTATATCTTTGCAAAAAAGAGCTTTGTATCAATAGAATTTTACTTTCTAAATTGAATTATAACATTAAATTGGAAAACACTGAAATTTTTGAAAATGGGTGTAGCACCGCCCCTTTTATAACTAAGCAATTTTATATGTTTCGGGAGCCATAACTCGAAGAAAAATTAACATATCGTAATGAAATTGTGTACATATATTTTCCTTATAGGAGAAAATATTTCTAGTAAAAGTGGACGGGATCAGTTAAAGACCACGGCATCTTAGATATAAAACAAGTTTAAAAGGGTCGTATACTAGAATAATAAGCTATAACTTAGCAAAAAAATAGTTTGGAATCAATGATATTTCACTTATAAAGTTTTATTGTAAGAGGAAATGGGGAGACATTTCTTTTTAAACGGGCGGTGCCACGTGTTATGTAGAAAAGTAATTTATCTGAAATGAAATGTAATTGAAGCTCACCCTGAGTATATAATGTTCGGTTACACCCGAACTTAGACACCTTCACTTGTTTATTTTACAAATATTGAAAGTATCATTTAATTGGATAATTTTGTATTACTATTCCTATTACCAACTCTCAGAGGATACTAAGCGTAGGTACACCATAATACCAATATTGACATGGTTAAGATTAGTTACGCATTTTTTTCATGCGATTGCCGTTTCGATCTTGGAGTACGTAATTCGATCCTGTTTTGCATGAAGAGGAAAAACGAAAGTGAATCTAACTCTGAAAATCGATTGTTAATTTCCACTGTACACAAGTTTGTATGTGTTAATAAACGGAGAGAACTAAGGGAATGAGCGAAACCGAATTGATAAATTATTTCCGATTGGACGTGTGGGTATAAGAAAGATATAATGTTTTATTAACTTTTTTAAGATATTCTACGATTTGAATATCCAAGTTCAAATATACCTTAAAATATACTGCCAGAACAGATAAATACGATCGATTTTACTGACAATTTAATGCTTTGCAAAACCGACAATTAAAAACAGTTCACATTAACTTTTGCCGAAAATTGGTTGCGAAAAGAGCGAAAACTATATTACGAGCGATCGCATTTATCTCTCCCTTGTGCACTTGTGTATCTGAATAGCTTTGAATAAATAAACTTCTTCGAAAATGTAATTAAGAAAATCTATTTTCTTAACAAATTAATTATATAACATGCACGTGTTTTTCCAACTGTTTGCTGAAATTCGATCCTGTTTAATTTTGTCTTTATCTTCTTCTTTCTGTTGATGTTGTCTTCGTTTTTCTGCCTATCTTTGCTGTACGTGTAAAAGCGACTTAGTTTGAAATTTTCAGTGAAATCGAACCAAGGAAAAGCCGGTACGAACTCACGACAGATTTGCAAGGGGGTTTTAATTATATTTACAAATATTTAAAAAAGATAGGTAGGTATTTACAACGAATCAAGTTGATTACAATAGATAACCTGTAGGACACGATTATTGCTCGTTACGATACGGCTGACGGTTATCAAAAGACATTTCTCTCCTAATACGGTTTTAGTAATGGTGTAAAGGTGTTACCTATATTCCGAAAAACTTACGAAATACAATAAAAATAAAACCTAGTTCATTAAAAAAATCAAGTCAGTTTGTATTTCGTTAGGGTTTTTTGATGTTCGGGTGTTTTTTCTTTATTTTTTCTGACAAATGAAAATTTTGTTTTTGGTGTTAAATGTTTTGTGCAAAAATACCCAACTATACTCAACTTTTTTGTGAAATAAATGAACCAAGAGATCGCGAAATAATTTTTCCGTGTTAGGTTAGGCTTAAGTGGCCGGTCAATAAACGCCTCACATAGACTGAATGTGTCCATAGTGTTACCAGAATTTGTTTGACGACCATACTGAAGAACCCTAATCAGGTGCCAGGACATACGTTATAGAATGACTCCGCCCTCTTCGCAAATACTAGCAGTTTTCTAGGATCCAGCTTAATTGCTGCCTCGAGATCTGGCAACTCTGCCGCCCTTAATAGCTGGAGCCTTGACCTGGCGAGCTCAGGACACGAACACAGAACGTGCTCAACCGTTTTTTCCTGCAGCTCACACTTCCTGCACTTGCTGTTACTGACGAGGCCTAACTTATAAGCATGTGACGCCAGAAGGCAATGTCCAGTCAGTATGCCCATCGTGAGCCTCAAGTATTCTCTCTTTAGAGATATGAGCCACTTTATAAGTCTAATACCGTAGGCTTTGCATATGCTCTTAGAAATTTTACAGCCCCGCATTTTTGTCCGTGCCTTTCCTGCTTGATGGATCATATGCAACTCCTGTCTCCTATTGATTTCTCCCAAGCGGAGTGGGACGTCTATCGTCGACTCAGCGAGTGTTGCACCCTCCTTTGCCAACTCATCGACCTTTTCGTTACCTTCTATTCCTTTATGACCTGGAACCCAGTAAATATGTATGGTCCGGCCTAAGCGAAGTTTTCCCAATGCTCCAATGCTCCTTTGCCTCGCGCAGATGAAGTTTAACATGGAGCCGATCCAATTTGCTAAAACTGGATGAACTTCAATCGAGTTGAGATTGTCTGTTATTGCTCTTTTCGAGACATTGTTGAAAGCTCCGGCAATGTCCAGAAAAACATCTGGGCATATTTGTGGTGTTCCAGGGCCTTCTCTATATTCATAACCACCCTATGCAAAATATGTCAAACTAATAGGCATGTTGTGTTTCGGGTGCAGATGACTGGCTTTTCCCGCTTTCAGTATGAAGACTACTCGAGCCGTTCTCCATGATTGCGGAACGTGGTTCAGTTTAGATTATTCTTAGCCATTCAATAATCGTTCCGCCGGTCATCTGCAGCATAGCAGGGAATGTCCCATCTGGGCCCAGCGATTTGAACATAGCAAACGTTTATATTGGCCATTCAATTTTGCTATTTGTCACCAATCCTGGTACCTCTCGCTCCGTATTAGGACTGTAGACGTGGTTACATAATTCTTCCGCATCACCTCCTGATGGGAAGTGTGTGTTAAGTAGTGCATCAAGGGACTCTTCACTATTGTGTGACCATCCCTCGTCGTCCTTTTTTGTCAGTCCCTGGACTATATCTCCTTAAGATAGGACTTTCCTCAGTCTCGCATTTTCGCTGGAGCTTTCTATGTTGGCACAGAAATTATTGCATGAAATCCGCTTTGGCCTCTTGATTTAGCGTTTATAGATCCTCAACAGATCTCTGTATTCGTCCCAGCACTCTTCGCTTTCCTCAGCTTTTGTCGGCTTAAACATCTTTTTTACCTGCCCTCTAAGAAGACTCAGCTCCTTACTCCACCATGGTGGCTTTGCTCTCCCCTTGAATCTTCTTAGAGGACAAGTATTGTATGCAGTGGTCAGCGCCTTTGATAAGAAGTTGTTGCACTCCTCCAACTCCTCTACGGTGGCAACTTCGTTAGGCTGCCCTGGTCTTCCTGATACACATCTCGGAAATTTGTACCAGTCCGTTGCCCTGGGGTTTCTAAAGGTTTTCGCCTTCTCTACCCTCTTTAGGGGTATTCTGAAGCTGACATATGCATGGTCTGAGAATGATGGCCTGTCCAGGACTCTCCATTCATGTCCCGATATATCCTGCTCAGAACTCAATGTGATATCAAGCACATTGCTTGATTTAGGACCAGCATATGTAGGCACGTTACCCTGTTGGCCACCTGTAGACTACTCTGCAGTATGTAACAAAAAAGGGACTCACATCTATCATTAATATCGTCCCCTCTCCATACGTTGTGATGCGCATTTGCGCCTGTGATAAGCCGTCCCCTGAACCATTCTTGATCCACTAGCCTTTGAACTCCCTTGGCGGGGCTTCCGCCATGGGCCATGTAGCAGAATGCCAAGATAAGGGATGTTTTTTTTCCCTCTATTGCGACTACCGCTAGGTCGTGAGATAGCATGCACTGGTATAGGTGTTTCCTTACCATGAATGCAGCTCTAACTGCTCTGCTCTCCGTCTTTGCGTAATAAACGCCCAATCCGCGAGCGCTGAGTTCGAAACGTGTATTCCGCCTTTACCACTCGGGGTGTCAAGACCTTGGCCTTTGGTATCGTGGGGATCAGTGTTCTAACAGCTCTCTGCAGCAATTCTAAAGTCGCGTTATTGGTGGAGGTTATCAGTTTAACCCTGTTGTGCCATCCAGCTGTTTCGAAGGCTTGTAGCGGTCTGTTTGGTTTATCATGCATTATTTTGATCATGATACTGATCAGCTCCCCTTCTACATATTTCCACCTTTCGTTTGATATCTGCCCATTGGGGACGCTGCAATCTAGTAGTGCCACAGTCAGGGACAGCTTCGCCATTTCGCTCACCTTCTTCTCGGTGAAAACTGGATTCTCAGCGTTAGCTCCCTTTTGTTTCATCGAGCAAGCTGGAGTCTGATTGTTATCTCCCTTTAGCTTATTAAGATTTGTGTTTTTGCTTCTCAAGCCATTATTACCTTCCTTCTCCTGTATTGCAGCTTTTCAGGTACATGGCTTTCCAGTACTTATAATTCCTTCTTCGATCCGCTTTGCAGAATGATTTCTGTCATTTGAGAGGATTATCTTAAGCTCCCTATCTCGTTGTTCCAGTTCCAACATTAGTTCTTTGTACGGGCTAGTATGCCGCTCCTTTACCGAGCGCACTGACTGCACACTAACATCGCTATCCGCGTCCGAGTCATCACTGATAGCGATTTCCTCTTCCCCGGCTTGCGACACCATCGCCTTTTCCTTCTCCTTACTTTCTTTTAAAATATCTGACTTCATCTTGGTCGTACAACCACCTGCCCACAAGGCGGGCTCCGCGGTCTAATGTTAAAAATGGGGACAAGCCCCTTGCTGTGGTAAGGTCATCATTACTTCCCGAGGCGGCCCGGTATCGGGAATACTCCGTTCAAATAGAGCCGAATATACGCCCTGGCTGCAAATCGACCAATAGGCACGGTCCGCAGAACACCCTGGATTAGGGGGTTGGTTCCGTGTTATTTGCATTGTATTCTGAAAAAAAAATTGATGAAAAATAAAATTCCAAATATAAACGATAACATGTCAAACTTATTTATTTTTGGGGAATATATTGGTCTCGTTTTCTCTTGTTGGAATTTGTTTTTGTATTCTAATACAAAATAAAGTAGTGCCATATAGGTATGAGGGAATAATAGCTTTAAAAAATGACGAGGGTGTGGCGTAGACTGGGTTAGTCCCCATACAAAAAAAAAAAAAAAAGTTGCTAATGTCCGCCCTTAAATTTAAAGATTATGTTGAGAGGATTTCGGAATTTTATTTTTTTTATTTTTTTTTTTTTGATCCTTCGAAATACAGCCGAAAAGATTTTTTCGTTGTAACTTGGTTATTTGACGTCCGATTTTTAAAATTGATATGTCATTATTTTGGCCTTAAGATGCTTCACACTTCCGTTTAATGTCCTTTAAGCTATGAAGTCATTTTCACATGATTAGGTCAGCTAATATATGTTTTTTTCCTTACCAAACGAAAGTATTTAAACCTTCAAGAAAAGTTAATTTTAATTTATTATAATTTATTTACTTTGACTTCCCCTATTCATGATATTTGGCATATCTTTGTTAACTTTTCAATGCAAACCCTGCAATTTTTCCTCCAAAAATATCATGAGTTTTAGGTCTAAGTATAATAAATAAGAATCAGGTAAAATAACAGTTGCAATAAATATTGAAAGTGCTGTAACTTCTTTGTTTATTATTTTAGTAATCTGGTTTCAAAGCAACATTTTCTTGCATTTTTAAGTAATTTCGTTCGGTAAGGAAAAAAGCATGCATTAGGGGGGGGGGGGGGGGGGGGGGGTAAAATTTTGTTAGCTGACCTAATCATGTGAAAACGACTTCATAGCTTAAAAGGACATTCAACGGAAATGTGAAGCTTCTCAAAGCCAAAATAATGACATATCAATTTTAAAAATCGGACGTCAAATAACCAAGTTACAACGAGAAAACCTTTTCGGCTGTATTTCGAAGGATCAAAAAAAAAAAAAATTAAAAAAATTTTTCCGAAACGCTCTCAACATAATCTTCAAATTTACGGGCGGACATTAGCAACTTTTTTTTTCGACCCAGTCTAGTGTGGCGGTAAGGGCTCTTCGACTTAAAGTAGTATATTTGACGCTTTTTCTCATCCATTATTCATATTTATATAAAATAATCACAATTTATAGGTCAGCAAGATGATGCGAGAATGTGTTTAGCGGTGGCCCTTACTGCTGCACGCCATGGTGCTACTGTTTGCAACCACGTCGAAGTGCAAGAACTTTTGAAGAAAGATGAAAATGGAAAAAAAGTGTTATGTGGAGCAAAAGTCAAAGATCACATTTCAGGAAAAGAATTCACTGTGAAAGCTAAATGTATTATTAATGCTACTGGACCTTTCACTGATTTCATACGAAAAATGGATGATCCCAGCGTAAAAACCATTTGTTGTCCAAGTTCCGGTGTACATATTGTGCTTCCTGGCTATTACAGCCCTGATCAAATGGGTCTCTTAGATCCCTCAACGTCAGATGGGCGTGTAATTTTCTTCTTACCATGGCAGAGACAAACTATAGCTGGTACAACTGATTTGCCCTGTGAAATTACTCATACTCCAAGCCCAACAGAAGATGAAATTCAATTTATTTTAAGTGAAATAAAAAATTACTTAAACACGGATGTTGAAGTTCGCCGTGGTGATGTGTTATCTGCTTGGAGTGGTATTAGACCACTTGTGTCGGATCCAAATAAAGGAGACACACAATCGTTAGCTAGAAATCATATTGTACATGTAAGTCCGTCAAATTTGGTAACGATCGCTGGTGGAAAATGGACTACATATAGAGCTATGGCCGAACATACTCTTGATGCTGCTATTAAAGGTTAAAATAATATTAATGTAGCTGTTTAAGTTAAAGCCTTATACATTTAATTTTTAATAGCTTGCAATTTAAAGCCTGAACGAGCTGAAGCTGTAACATCGTACTTAAAAATAGAAGGCGGACAAGGTTGGACACCGACAATGTATATTCGTTTAGTTCAAGATTTTGGCTTGGAATGTGAAGTTGCTCAACATTTGGCAAAATCTTATGGTGATCGTGCATTTGCTGTTTCAAAAATGGCATCTCTTACAGGCAAACGTTGGCCTATTATTGGAAATCGTATCCATCCAGAATTTCCATATATCGACGCCGAAATACGATATGGTATCCGCGAATATGCCTGCACTGCTGTGGATATGATTGCTCGGCGATTACGCTTAGCATTTTTAAATGTACAAGCAGCTTCAGAGGCCTTGCCTGTTCTTGTCGACATAATGGGAGAAGAACTTCATTGGTCTAAAGAAGAAAAAGAGGTGAGCAATAAAAATTCGTATGTAACGAAATATAAACCTGGATTTATAGAATATTAAATGTATGTTTAGATTAGTGGCTCATACACTAAGGATGGCGTGGACACACTGCAGACTATGAGGCACAGTTTTTTTCAGTATACCCAACATTTTAAACTAAATGCCTTGAGAAATACCCGCCGAAGAGGGCATGGTATTGGGTATTCAATTTAAATTTTTAATTATTATTTAACAGGTCTGGTACAAACAATCACTTGAAATATACAATGCACTATAAAATACACCAAAAATAACAATTTTCATAGCATAATTCCACCCAGAGATTTAACTGTTAAGATATATTAAATATCATATTTTAACGTGAATTGTCTTCATTGTAGTTTTATTTGCATTTTATTATTTCATATTGGAAAGGTATGAAGTGGAACCACACTATGCTCGACGCCAGTTGTAACGAATCTTTTTCCCTGCCCCGATGCTTCTTTAATAATTGCTGGGGTTTACTCGCCGTGTCCAGGGCTCCGTACAATATTATTATACTTTGGGGGCATTTTGCAAGTCGTATTCCCACTTTATATACTTGCGTTTACGTGCTTTCGAAATTTTGCGTTGATGAATTATGTTGGCTAGAGGTTACTCGAGTCCCGTTAGCGTTTGATTATGGGGAGCATTGGTGACGGGTCTATGCTGGCGTTTTGTTGCAGAGTTTACTGTCGTGGTTGGCACTCTGTCGCATTGTTGCTGCGCTAACTGTCGTGGTTGGCTCTTGGCCGTTGTGTGGACCGCCGTGTGAGCTGCCGCTGTTACGCTTCGCCTAACGGTCAACTGTGGCGGATCGGCGAAGCGCAGCCTTAAAAGCATATAATGAGCGGGGAAAGCCACAACACTCAAGTACGACTCAGTTCACGTCTAATCTGAATTGCGATGTCTCGCATTGGTTAAAACCTATTTAAGGGCTATTCCACTTCAGCTTAGATCTAGGTTTGCTACTACAGCTCGATTTCCGAGAGGAGATCGTCCCATCGCTGGTGTCTTGATTTAGTGAGCTGCGATGCTGGTGAATTGTACGCCATTCCCGGAAATGACGTGGCACGCCTTATAGGGACCAGTTCCACCCATTTTCTGAAACGGTCGAAGAATACTGAGAGCATGGTGTTGCCATGTGTGGATCGTGGAAGGAGTCCAATGAAATCGACACAGAGTATGGGAAATGGTTCCAGTCCTCCTTGTCCTTGACACGCCTCGCACTGGCGTAGGTAATGGCTGGCGTCGCGAAATATCCCTGGCCAATAATATCGGTTGGCGATGCGTGATACCGGCCGGCGAATAACATATAGTCGGCGTACTTCTCTGGGCTGGTGTGTACTTCGTTAACGCGTCGATGCCACCACTTGCATTGCTGATTCCTTGTCGTGGCTTGTAGTAGAGTCTCCAATGGCTGTCGGGATAGTGTGCCCGCAACCATATTTTGTTTCTCTTTCCTGTACTTAATATCGAAGGCGCGTTGTTGCAGCTCCAAAGCCCATCGTGTAATTCGGTCTGAATGGCCTTCAATGGAATTCAGCCACTTTAGTGACATGTGATCGGTTATCACGTTAAATCTGGATATTTCTTGAATCTATAAAGTGTTAAGTTGGTTTTGTCATTCTTTCAGAATTTGTTTGAAGAATGCCGTACGTCAGAATTTTATTCAAAAACACACTACCTCAAAACTCCCTATCTAAGCATAAAGTGTTAAGTTGGTTTGGTCATTCTTTCAGAATTTGTTTGAAGAATGCCGTACGTCAGAATTTTATTCAAAAACACACTACCTCAAAACTCCCTATCTAAGCATAAGTTCAATGCATTTTGACATGAGATTAATAAAAAACATTTTGAGATAAGGCGTTCTTCAACCTAATTCTGATATAGGGCCTTTATGTGATAAATCCTTAAATGGGGAATTTGAAAAATATTTTCAGATATGACGATTTCGAACTGGCAGCCGACATGGGATGATACTCCACTCAGCACAACTTAGAACTTTATATTCTGGCCCCGACTTTGACAGAAGAGCTAAGCTTTTGTACGGCCCTGCTTCACAGGGAGTATTTATCTTTTTATTCTGAAATTTCGGAAAGCTCCTTTCCGTTTAAGTATTAATGGAAGTGTTCCGGACAAACCGTTAATTTATAATATTCTGAACACGTTTTTTGGATACCACCTCACACAATATTGCAAATATAAAACGATTCCACAAATTCTTGAATGGAAACGAATGTTCCGAACATACGAAATGAATAAGTTAACACGCTCAATGAGTACATTCCGTTATGGCATCTCCATTACTTACTAATTGCATTTTTAGATGAATCGATTTACTAGTCGAGTTTTTGACGTCGAACGATGAATTTGAAATTGGTGTAGGTCTCGTATGTTCATTGGTTTTCGAAAGTGCACAATTCCTTGGTGTCGGTAATTTTCATAAAATTACCCTTGTTCAGCCACACTAATATATCATGGCATAGTTAATAAATTCATTATAAAATTAAAAAAAACGTTCTAAGGAATTATGCAATTCAGTACTTATCGGATATTAGTAAACTGATTGCTTCCTATTTCTATACTAATATTTTTTCGAAAAATCGCAAAGAACACAGATAACGGATGTGAACTCGATTTGGGAGCAAAACGGCTGCAATTGTCAAAAAATGTGTCAACCGAGCAAACTTCTTGTGATTGAATCATGAACTGCTATTACCTTACTTTGAACAGCGGAACAGCGGAAATTGATAGCAGATGGAGAGGATTGCATACAAACTATTCAAGATAAAGAGCAGCAAGAAATTGAGAGGAACAATCTAACCACACTAATACGGGATGAGCTGAGAAAGCCTAAAAGTAGCGTGAGAGATAAATTTGTATTAGATACACTACACTCCACAAATAAGTTCCTAAAAAACAATAAAAATGTACTTGTTCTGAATGCCGATAAAGGCAATGTTACGGTTTTAATGTATAAGGATGAGTATGAAAAGAAGTTACAACAGATGGTTAACGACATTTCCACTTACAGAGTACTAAAACGAGACCCCACTAATAAGCTTCAGGAAAAAAATAATGAAATTGTAGAGAAACTATTTAAGCATAAAATTATCGATACGAAAGAGAAATACCAATTAATAACCAAAATGGCCATCGCGCCAAGACTATATGGCTTACCTAAAATCCATAAAGAAGGATTACCATTGAGACCCATTTGTTCGTCTGTCAATTCCCCATCATACAAGTTATGTAAATATGTTGTCAATGTCCTTGAAAATATAACTAAAACATCTAAATATAACGTAAAAGACACTATCGCCTTTAAGAACAAAATTAAAGATACCTACATCTTTGACGACGAGAGTCTCGTTTCCTTTGATGTTGTCTCATTATTTCCAAGCATCCCAGTAGATCATGCCTTGGAAATTATAGCTTCCAAGTGGGATGATATAAAGAACCATACAACTCTTACTAAGGAACTTTTTATGAATATGGTTCGGTTCTGCATAAGAGATAATAGATATTTAGTTTCAACAATAAAATTTATTAGCAGCGGTCAGGAATGCCTATGGGGTCACCAGCATCCCCTGTAATAGCGGATATTGTGATGGAAGAATAGTTACAGAAATTCGAAGAAGATTCCCATCACAAGCCACGTTTATTAACGAAATATGTGCACGATTTGTTCGCCATCGTAAAAACGGATGCCGTGGAAGATATGCTTAATATTTTGAATGGATACAATAGGAGCATCAAGTTTACTGTTGAAGTCGAAACTGATGGACAGCTGCCATTTTTAGATACCTTAATAATAAGAAGGAATCATCAACTTTCATTTGATTGGTACAAGAAGCCCACTGCATCGGGTAGGCTAATCAATTATAAATCGAATCATGACAAGGCAACGATAGTCAACACAGCCAAGAATTTTGTCAGAATAGTTCTCTCCATTAGTGATGAAGTATACCACGAGGAGAATATAAAAGCAATAAAAAACATATTAGAAAATAATGAGCTTCCAACACATATAATACAGAGCTATATAAGAGATTATTTCGTAAAATTAAATACAAATAAACCAACTAATGATACAAAGAAAATGTATAAATCGACCACATTTGTATCTGGTCTGTCTAATAGAATAAAATATTCAATCATATATGACAGAGAAAGATTTAAATTAGCTTTCACATACAACAATACGTTGCAACGGAGGATTTTTAGCAATACGAAAAGCAGAATAGAGAAATTTGATAAATCGGACGTTATATATAAAATTAATTGTAATGGCGACGGGTCCCACGTATGCGACAAAGTATATGTGGGGACAACTAAATCGAAATTGAAGACGAGGATTTCCGGACATAAATCAAATATCAAAAATCGTGACAACCCTAATGACAATAAGACAGCTTTAACTCAGCACTGCAGAACCACTGGACACTCTCCCGACTTGGAAAATGTAACAATAATGCAGCATGAGAGAAACAGCAATAAACGCTATATACTTGAAATGTTACACATAATAAATACACCAAGTGACAAACGCATACATTTCAAATCAGACACAGACCATTGCGCCTACGCCTATAGAGAACTTATCAACAAAAACAAAAAAGGCTTATACCTCACCTGTTCACCTGCTGCTGATGTGAGCGCCGCTTACGGTTGGAGAATTAACGTATTGTTGTTTGTATAAAAATTTGTTTACGATTACTGTATTTTATTGTTTATATTTTTTTAAAGTTCTTCTTTTACCCTTGTTTGTTAAAATATAAAAAATATAAAGTTAGTCGACCAGGTGCAGTCATAAGTGTAAGTTGGCACTTGCGACAATTGTATAATTATGTATGTATGTACCAATGTATCTATAAATGTTTTTCGTTTTTTTTCAGTCCTGAAGATGACTTCAGATTGAAGTCGAAATATTGGCAAGACAAACCATTCGACAAATAAATATACATTGTTTAAACACACTTGGTGTATTTTAATAAACATATGTAAATATTGGCCTAGAGCGCAAACATACTTTGAATATATTAACTAAAAGGCCTGAATACAAGAAATTAATTAAATAAATTATAAAATATAAAATTTGGTGAAAGTGCGTTTAATAAAACAAAATAATAAAGAGTATAATGTTTAATGTGTACCAGCATATTTGATGTAAGCCCAATTGACGTTCGGTTAGTAAGTTCCACCGCGGTGTGAGGGTAGCGTGCTCCGCCTGCCACACCGTATGCCCTGGGTTCGCACCCCGGGCAAAGCAACATCAAAATTTTAGAAATAAAGTTTTTCAATTAGCAGACAATTTTTCTAAGCGGGGTCGCCCTCCGGCAATGTTTGGCCAGCGCTCCGAGTATATTTCTGCCATGAAAAGCACTCAGAGAAAACTCATCTGCTTTGCAGATGCCGTTCGGAGTCGGCATAAAACATGTAGGTCCCGTCCGGCCAATTTGTAGGGAAAATCAAGAGGGGCACGACGCAAATTGGAAGAGAAGCTCGGCCTTAGATCTTTTCGGAGGTTATCGCACCTTACATTTATTTATTTATATGCAACATAGGTACTTTCGTACAAAGCTGTCGCAACAACTTTTTTGTTCATTTGACTACTAAAACGGTCAATTACGAATCAACGATTTGTGCGCAGTTGATTCAACATCTTGTTGCGATGGCTAAAAATTAACAGAAATTTCGGTTGAATTGACCCGTATTTCGGTTGATTTTTCATTCTTTTTCTTTCAGTGCACTTTCAACTTTTGTGAAGTGTTTCAGCCACAAAAAAATTTACATTTTCGAGTTAAACACATACATTTTCATATGTTCTATATAGCAAAAATAAAAATTGGGTCCACTTAATCATATATATCTCAAGAACGAATTGAGCAATTCTAAAACTGTTTAAAGTTTATAAAAAGCAATAAAAGTTGCTATGAACTGTGCATACAACACTTTTTGCTAGGCAGATTCAAGATAACGAACAATCATTACGGATTTTTTCAATTTTTGTTTGTACTTAGCGAGTGAGGATTTCGAAAACATTTTATTTTTTTGCTGATCTTTTTCTCTCTCTTATTTAAAAAAAAAAATAAGCTTTCTTTCAACAAAATCGATGAACTAATAAAAAGTTATAAGCATTCAAATAAATATATCCATATAGTAAAACTTAAGTATCCTACAAATAATGGCATATGTACATATGATTCTGTTTTAACTCTATGATCTTCTTTTATAATTGAAAAAGTTATGTGTCTTGTTTTTACGCTTATTTAGATTAGGATCGGTTTCTCTTATGAATTCCAACAGTAGTCACCCATCATAGCGACATCCCAGAATCCTTGATACCGACTTTCAATCATTTTCATTTGCTGGTGAAACCTTTCGCCATGCTCGTCACTATCGTCGCCAAGATTTTGCGGGAAAAAATTTAAATGGGAGTGTAGAAAATGAATTTTTAAAGGCATATTTACTCCTGAAAGAAAATAAAAAAGTATATTAGATAAATACATAAGTGACACATTGTATATAATTTTCTTAGGCTGGATTTATCTTTCAATTCAGATCAAAGTTTTTTTTTTACATTTTGCTCGCTCTTGTTTGTTCGGAACTGGACGATGAATTCAGATTTAGGGCTATATATCTCATGTAAATTTAAAAATTTTCATACAAATTTTTTGTTTATCGGGCAGATAGGTTTTAAAGTTAACTGAGAAGACTGTCTTAAATGTCTTTTTTATTTACCCATTTCCGCATAGTTTTGGATTAAGTCGTTCACTATCATCTCGTAGTTAGGACTTTTGTGTTTGCCTAAAAAAGAAGTAACGATCTTTTCAAAAGAATCCCTCGCTGCTGCCTCCACTGGTGACAATAGTTCTTTGAAATGGTTATTGGTCATTATTTTTCTTATTTGCTGTCCCACAAAAATCCCTTCCTTTATTTTTCCTTCTGAAATCTCTGGAAAGATTGTCTTCAAATGATGAAAAGCTTCGCCTTCTTTGTCCAAAGCCTTGACAAAGTTTTTGATAAGGCCGAGCTTGATGTGGAGCGGAGGTAGAATTATTTTTTTCTTCTTTATAAGTAGGGAGTATTTTATGTTATCCACCCCAACTTGAAACTCGATTCGTTCTGGCCAATCCTTTATGATGTAGTGGTTTTGACGATGTCGGCTATCCCATTTGCATAGAAAGCAACAGTATTTTGTGTATCCACTTTGTAGACCACATAACATTCCAACGACTTTAAGATCGACACATATTTTCCAATCATGTTCTTCGTATTTGATTAATTTGAGCAATTTGCATTATCTCATATGTTTCCTTCGTATTTACTGCATGCGCGATCGGGATAGATGGCTTTTTGTTGCCAATATGCAATAATACGGCCTTTAAACTTAATTTATCGCCGTCTATGAAGAATCGCCACTCTTTTGAATCATATGGTTCACCAAACTGTTTGAATAGACCAGCAATGTCCTTGCAGTAACAAACACTACCCTCCTTCGTATAGTACTTGGAAAATTGTTCGTGACGAGTTCTATAATATGTTACCTTAACATCGGATGAAACAAATTTAAATTGTTGCATACGAGAGGCGTGTAGTTCGGCCTTTTCCGTTTACAAGTCCAAATCACTTATCCAATCATTGAGTTGTGCTTTTGACAAACAGTTATTTTCGTTTCCCGTTTGAAATACAGTACAACATGATGCCGCGTAATCAGATACTGCTGTTCAGAATGAAACTGGAGCCGAAACTAAAGTTAAATTTGATTTGGCTTCCGTTGAATTTAGTTCTGGTAATGACACTGTAGATACGCTCACATAGGTTACTTTTCTTGACTTTCCAACCCCAAGTACTTTTGTAGTACAAATATAGCAGTCCGTTGAATGGCCATTTGGTTCCCTCTAATTCATTGGTGTAATAAATTTCATATGTCGCCTAAATATATAGTTTCAGAAATTAGTCAGCTATGCATTAAAAGGGAGCAAATTCCTAATTTTTACAACGCACCTTTTTGTTCCAGTTTCCAAAAAAATCAATTCGACTCGACATGTGGTGCACACAGTATTCGGTGTCCATGGGTTTTCATCGTTTTTAGGCTCTATTCCAAAATACTTATAGTATGTAAATTTCAAAGGATTTGAAAACACACGTCGCATCCTTTTACCGATAAATTGACCGCAGATGAAACAGAACATATCTGGATCATTTGTACACTCAAACTCTCGCGCCCTTTTATTCATATTATATTTTTAAGTAAATGACGGGTTATAAACTGCAATTATAAACTGAAAAGTATCCGGCGAGCTTTTCAGATATTATAAAGCAACAAGAGGCACGTACTATTATTTATACCTAGATCAAGTAAAAATTCAAGCCTACATAGACAAAAAGGTTCCCTAGTTCTACAAAGAAAATACTACCTGCCTTAAAAATATGCTCTTGCTTGAAATGTACCTGAGTTTGAGAAAACGACACTAACAAAAATCTGCCTGCTAACTAACTGATATACGAATACTAACACATATGTACCAGCAGGGTTCTTAAGTATTAAATGGATATTTATTTGAATGCTTATAACTTTTGTATTAGTCCATCGATTTTGTTGAATGAAAGCTTTTTTTTTTGTAATAAAACATATCTTAGAGAGAAAGTACAAATTTTTTTATATGTTTACAAAAAAAATTTAAAAAATCCGTAATGATTGTTCGTTATCTTTGAATTTGCAGGGCCTAGCAAAAAGTGGTGTATGCACAGTTTATAGCAAATTTTAATGGCTTCAAACCGTTTTAGGATTGCTCAATTCGTTCTTGAGATATATATGATTAAGTGGACCCAATTTTTTTTTTTGTTTTGAAAAAACGGTAATTCGTAAATATCTCAAAAACATTACCACAGAATTGAAAATAACCTTATTTTTCGGAATCAGGGGTGATTTTACATAGGAATTTCATAATGGCGTCTCTGGTGCAGAAAAAAATTAGAATTTGTGATCCTGTGTAATTTTTAGAAATAGTTTGACAAATGCTTAGTTATCGCTTGATTGAAAATGGTTTTCAGTCACTGATGGTAAACACGTAATACGGGCCCTGAATATTCTATTTTGATAGATTTTTTTAATTTTTCTCACGTTTGGCAATAAAAATCTTATCTTTGGAATCTTCAAAAAACATCTGTCATACATAATTTTAAAAACTGTTCCTACCTTAAAATATTTTCTTATCACAAAAACTACATGACATATGAATCTTCTGTGTTTCGAGCTTTAATTTTGTATGATAATAGCAAATCCCCATCTAGAGTTTTAACTGTTGAGATATATTAAATCTCATATTTTAACTTGCAATGTATCCACTGTAGTTTTAGAGTTTTGAGGTTTTGTTTTTTCGTATTGGAAACCCTATAAAGTGGGGCCACGGTAGCCACTATCGACTTTATCGGTGGTAGTGTCCAGCGACTTTTTTGATATCATACTTAAGTCAACCGACGAAAAACAATTTAAGTAAGCAATTGCTCATCCATTCATCGGTCTATCCGTAAGCCTATTTTTCCGTGGGGGCATCATTTAGAGAAATGTATTGTAATGAATTTTAACACACTACTTCTTTTGACCGCGACTAATACTACTGTAAAAAAAATTATTTCAAAGTGAAATATAATTCTGTGATACTGATTAACGAGACAGTTGCTGTGTCGTTGCAAAATGTACAGCAATTGGTTCTTATGCTACCAAGGAGGTGAGCGTGCGTAGCTATTGTGTGCCCTATCCGGAGACGTATGTATGGAGTTAGAAAGTTGATTGGTATTGTTGAAGGATATACTGGCTTGATCCTTGCTGAGTTGAATATAGCATAATGGCGATTATAAGAAATCCAATCGATGGCCAGTATAGAGTGCATCCTTTCGTTGATGAGACGATATATATAAGATTTTGTGAAGAAGCTGAGTGTAAATGTGGGCGCGTTAGATGCATGTTTTGCTAATTCGGCAGCGTAAGAATTTCCTGTTATACCAGTGTGGCTTGGAACCCACATTAGCTTATCAACATCAAAAAAAAATGTGTTTCTCAGGGGGCCCGCGATTTAGAGGTACTAAGACATTTTTTTAATTCAGGAGAGTCTTTATTGTTCCATGTGCATGATTTTTTGCCTGGGCCTTCGAACAGTGAGGGGATAATAAAAACATTAAACAAAAATGTATGTTTAAATGAATCCGAAATCGTAAAGTTTTCGTGGTGACACTGATGAAGGTTAATCTTCAAGAAGTCTTCCAACAATACCTCCAACTCTGTATCAAAGTCCAGATTATTTAAGCTACTTCGATATCGGTACTGTGAATAATGAGTTTTTGCGATCTGAAGAAGTCAACGAAATAATTCGTCGAGGTCATCAAAAGTGTCCAGTTATTAATCCACGTGATTGTCATGACGAAGCATTTCCTACCTCGTTGTTAAACAGAATCTTGCCAAATGGAGAGAAAATGGAGCGTGAATGGTTAGTGTGGAGTGCCAGTAGCAATGCTTTTTATTGCCTACCATGTCGTCTGTTAAGCACCAATACTTTAAATCGACCTAAAATTTGTTGTCCTGGCGGATATTCGAAATTCCAGGTATGGAAGAAGCTATACGATAAACTGCCATCACACGAAAATACTCAAATGTTATATTCAACTAGAAGACCTGGCAGACGTTGTTGTGCCCTAAATTTGGCCTATCTGCATACATTTTAATGAGCTTTTTCCGTCTTACTCTGCCCTCCCGCCCTCTTCCCTTTTCCTAATCCTTTTATTCACTCCCCCTACGTCTTTTTCGCTTCATCTATCTCCATCTTCGTCTCATTCTATCTCTTTCTCAGTCTCCTTCTCTCTTTTCTCTTCTCTCAAGTTCTTCTCATTCAAGTTCACACATTTTAGCGTTTCTTTTAATATATATAAATTTTTATTTTTCACACTTCACTATAATATTAAAACGAAATGCAGATATTCGGTGCTTCTGAAATTCGGCTTAAAAATTGCACATTGAACAACTAAAGACTCTCCTAAATTAAAAAAAATGTCTTAGTACCTCAAATCGCGGGCCCCCTCAGAATCCGCGGGCCTCCCTCTCGCCGGCCCTGGTGATGTGCTATATATATATATGTGTGTATATATATATATGTGTGTATATATATATATATGTATAAGTATGTAAAGTTAAATAAGCACGTGCACAAACATATCCATGCCAACTGAAAATAGGTGCACCACTGCGTAAACGTAACATTTTATTATTATGTATAAACAAATAAAAAAATTTGAAAAAAAAAAAAATATTACGACTATAAACTGAGATATAACCTATCCTATCTCTCAAGTTAGATCAAACTACACACGGGGTGCAAAACAAATTAAAAATCGGTTCAGTAGTTTAGGAGTCTATCGCGGCCAAAAATGTTGTGACACGTGTTTTTTATATATTAAGATGGCGATCTTTACAAAATCTATTTCAAAAGGGGGCTACAGTTGATACACTTATCAATGAACAGCTAATCACTGAAATTCAAAAGTGGAAAGAAATTTTATATAGAATTTTGGACACTGTTTTATTTTTGGGTGAAAGAAGTCTAGCTTTCGACGGCGAAAGTATATATCTTATTGAACGAAACGATGGAAATTTTTTGGGCATCTAAGATCTCATAAACCAATATGATCCGATACTTAGAGATCATTTGGAGAACGTTAGGATTTCACAACAGCAACACAAACGTTTACAAGTTCACTATCTTTCCCCAGATATTCAGAACTAGTTTATAGAAATTTGTGCAAAGCACGTGAGGCAAACTATATTAGATCAAGGCAAGAAAGCCAAGTATTTTGCCATTATCGCTGATGCTACGCCTGATGCTAGTCACGTTGACTACGTTCATTTTGGGCTAACTCCATTTCAATTCGAAAGCAACAAATTTTACAATTCAAGAACGGTTTTTGGCTTTCGTAAATTGTAACCAAAAGACTGACCAGAAAATCGCTGATCTAGTTTGCCATACTTGATTGAAGATTGTTGTGCACAAGGGTACGGTAACGGCGCCAATATAAAAGGAGCTTACAACAGAGCACTACGTCACATTCTCGAAAAAACTCGAATGCTGATTACTCGCCTTGTGTAACCCACAGTCTAAGTTTATGTGGTGTTGATGCTGCAGAATGATGTACGGCTGCAATTACTTTCTTCGGAGTTGTACAAAAATGTTTTACTATTGGCAGCAGCACTCCACAACGATAGGTAGGTAGGTGAAATGGCTGCGACCCTGGTCGCCCACGTAGCTATTTAAAGCCGTTTGATGCCATGTAACTCGTCTAAAAACCTACGGAATATTACGGTCAATGTATTACAACCAGCCAGACTTGTTGATAAAATAAGAATATTCGGGATTGTTATTACAGATAACCCTCTGAGGTCTTCTAGAAAGGGGGTTTCAAGGAACCTTAGCCGGGATCTAGCTAGAGCCGGACATTTACACATAAAGTATTCTTTTGTCTCCCTGACATTTGGATCTTTGCAGCTTCTGCAGTAGTCGTTATACGGAATGCCCATCTTTTCCGCATGCGTACCTACTGCCCAATGACCGGTGCAGACTGCTATCAGTTTGCGTGTGTTAGCCCTGGATTTGTTCAGAAGACTTCTCGTCCTCTTTCCGTCATAGTTTGGCCAAATGGATTTTGATATTGCACAGGTGGTGATGTTATTCCACTTTGTTTGTGCTTTCTTCAAGTAGAAGCTTTGGATATTCCCCTTGGCTACTGCTAAGGGTATGGCTACTTCGACACTGGTTATTTTCTCGTTCATCTCCGATGAGCCCCTTCGTGCTAGCTCGTCGGCCTTCTCGTTACCCTCTTACCCCCTATGACCCGGGACCCAGATAACGCGTAGTTCTAGATTGGTGGATAACATGCCCACACTAATTTTGAGTTAATGTGTGGCGAGGAAAGCGCTTTTATCGCTGCTTGGCTATCCGACAGGATGCAAATTTTACCAGCTATATTCAAGCCCTGCAGTGATTTGCAGGCTTGCCAAATCGCCAGGATTTCTTCTTGAAACATGCTGCAGTGCTATGGGAGTCTGAATGAAGCAGACAAATCTAGGGACTCAGAGCAGACTCCGGACCCCACTCCCGATTCCATACTGGAGCCGTCAGTGTAGATTTGGATGTCGTCGACCCTTAAGCCCGGGTTTCTCTTCCTGCTTGGAATGGCGGTAATACAACCGTACTCAAACTACAGTTTGCGAGGGTAGTAATCTGTCTCAGTACAACGTGTACCATCCGGAAGTTTTTTGAGGATACTATTACGCCCTTGCTGAGTATCTTTCCAACACCCAGACTCCCTGAGTCTCAGTGCGGTTTGTGACGATGTACAAAGTATATGCAAGTCTGATCGGAAGAAGGTGCAAAATGGGGTCTAAAGCAGCTGTGGGGTAAGTGCGTCCGGCCCCTATGGCACAAACGCACGCAGTGCGCTGGACTTTTTGGAGGCTGGTGAGATTGTAGCTCTTACTTAGAGCTTCCCACCAGACTATGGAACCATAGGTAAGCACCGGTCGCACCTCTGCCTCGTACATGCAAAGGACCATGCTTGGCTTGAGTCCCCATTTCTTACCAAACATTGATTTGCAGGCATAGAAGGCGATGCAGGCCTTCCGTACCCACTCTTCGATGCATACTTTCCAATTCAACTTGCAGTAAATTGTTAGTCCCCGCCCACGATAGGACATCCTCAAAAAAATGAACCGAGCTCTCTTCATAGTCTTTCAGCCAAAAGCCAAATTTGACTGCGCTAGCATACGGCGATGTAACCGGTATTCTCAAGTACATCAACAAGTTCGAATGTATCTTGCTGTCCTCAATTTGGTTGAAAATACTGACTACCATTAATGAAAGAAACGTGGTCCTCCAAGCTAGAGACGCCACCATAGATGTTGAGGTCCGACATCTAGATGCCTTATTAGCTGATTTGAAGTTGATCAGGAACCAATGGGAAACAATTTTAAACGAATGCAAAACAGTTGCTATTCAATTGAACATCTCGCCAAAGTTTCCGGACATTCGAAAGAGAAACCCCAAAAGACGTTCTGAAGATAATTTAAATGAGATGATTACAGATGATTCAGAGTCTGATTTTAAAAACAATATATTCCTGGTGACCGTTGATTCGGTAATCACTGGCATTACTGAACGATTTGCAGCTATGAGAAATTTGAGCGAGACGTTTTCCTTTTTGTGGCAATTTGAAGACATGGATGAAACTACGGTTCGGGCGAGCGCAGGAAAATTCGTGGAAAATACAAGTCGGACATTTTTCGAAGCTTAGAATGCGAAATAATTCATTTGAAACACATTTACGAAGCAAATTTTGATAAAGTTCTGTCACCATTGGAATTGCTAAATGCCATCTACATATGTTCAACATCATTCAAAGTATGTTTGAGCTCTAGGCCAATATATACATATGTTTATTAAAATACAGCAAATGTGTTTAAACCATGTATATTTATTTGTCGAATGGTTTGTCTTGCCAATATTTCGACTTCAATCTGAAGTCATCTTCAGGACTGAAAAAACGAAAAACATTTATAGAGACATTGGTACATACATACATAATTATACAATTGTCGCAAGTGCCAACTTACACTTATGACTGCACCAGGTCGACTAACTTTATATTTTATATTTTAACAAACAAGGGTAAAAGAACATTAAAAAACATAAACAATAAAATACAGTAATCGTAAACAAATTTTTATACAAACAACAATACATTAATTCTCCAACCGTAAGCGACGCTCACATCAGCAGCAGGTGAACAATTGTGCAAACGAAGTCACACTCTTATTATAAGCCTTTTTTGTTGTTGTTGATAAGTTCTCTATAGGCGTAGGCGCAATGGTCTGTGTCTGATTTGAAATTTATGCGTTTGTCACTTGGTGTATTTATTATGTGTAACATTTCAAGTATATAGCGTTTATTGCTGTTTCTCTCATGCTGCATTATTGTTACATTTTCCAAGTCGGGAGAGTGTCCAGTGGTTCTACAGTGCTGAGTTAAAGCTGTCTTATTGTCATTAGGGTTGTCACGATTTTTGATATTTGATTTATGTCCGGAAATCCTCGTCTTCAATTTCGATTTAGTTGTCCCCACATATACTTTGTCGCATACGTGGGACCCGTCGCCATTACAATTAATTTTATATATAACGTCCGATTTATCAAATTTCTCTATTCTGCTTTTCGTATTGCTAAAAATCCTCCGTTGCAACGTATTGTTGTATGTGAAAGCTAATTTAAATTTCTCTCTGTCATATATGTTTGAATATTTTATTCTATTAGACAGACCAGATACAAATGTGGTCGATTTATACATTTTCTTTGTATCATTAGTTGGTTTATTTGTATTTAATTTTGCGAAATAATCTCTTATATAGCTCTGTATTATATGTGTTGGAAACTCATTATTCTCTAATATGTTTTTTATTGCTTTTATATTCTCCTCGTGGTAGACTTCATCACTAATGGAGAGAACGTAAAAACGGATGCCGTGGAAGATATGCTTAATATTTTGAATGGATACAATAGGAGCATCAAGTTTACTGTTGAAGTCGAAACTGATGGACAGCTGTCATTTTTAGATACCTTAATAATAAGAAGGAATAACCTACTTTCATTTGATTGGTACAAGAAGCCCACTGCATCGGGTAGGCTAATCAATTATAACTCGAATCATGACAAGGCAACGATAGTCAACACAGCCAAGAATTTTGTCAGAAGAGTTCTCTCCATTAGTGATGAAGTCTACCACGAGGAGAATATAAAAGCAATAAAAAACATATTAGAGAATAATGAGTTTCCAACACATATAATACAGAGCTATATAAGAGATTATTTCGCAAAATTAAATACAAATAAACCAACTAATGATACAAAGAAAATGTATAAATCGACCACATTTGTATCTGGTCTGTCTAATAGAATAAAATATTCAAACATATATGACAGAGAGAAATTTAAATTAGCTTTCACATACAACAATACGTTGCAACGGAGGATTTTTAGCAATAACAAAAGCAGAATAGAGAAATTTGATAAATCGGACGTTATATATAAAATTAATTGTAATGGCGACGGGTCCCACGTATGCGACAAAGTATATGTGGGGACAACTAAATCGAAATTGAAGACGAGGATTTCCGGACATAAATCAAATATCAAAAATCGTGACAACCCTAATGACAATAAGACAGCTTTAACTCAGCACTGTAGAACCACTGGACACTCTCCCGACTTGGAAAATGTAACAATAATGCAGCATGAGAGAAACAGCAATAAACGCTATATACTTGAAATGTTACACATAATAAATACACCAAGTGACAAACGCATAAATTTCAAATCAGACACAGACCATTGCGCCTACGCCTATAGAGAACTTATCAACAACAACAAAAAAGGCTTATAATAAGAGTGTGACTTCGTTTGCACAATTGTTCACCTGCTGCTGATGTGAGCGTCGCTTACGGTTGGAGAATTAATGTATTGTTGTTTGTATAAAAATTTGTTTACGATTACTGTATTTTATTGTTTATGTTTTTTAATGTTCTTTTACCCTTGTTTGTTAAAATATAAAATATAAAGTTAGTCGACCTGGTGCAGTCATAAGTGTAAGTTGGCACTTGCGACAATTGTATAATTATGTATGTATGTACCAATGTCTCTATAAATGTTTTTCGTTTTTTTCAGTCCTGAAGATGACTTCAGATTGAAGTCGAAATATTGGCAAGACAAACCATTCGACAAATAAATATACATGGTTTAAACACATTTGCTGTATTTTAATAAACATATGTATATATTGGCCTAGAGCTCAAACATACTTTGAATATGTTCAACATCTGTATACGAGTTTCCCCAACATTTGTGTTGCTTTACGTATCTTTTGCACTATACCTGTCAATGTTGCAGCGAAAAAAGCAAGAAAAGCCACTCTTTGATATCCGAACTTTCTATATTGAATAATTAAAATTTATAATCACCATTAAATTTTCAGAAATGTATTAAAATGTTACCAAATAACTAGAAAAGATTATATGAAACAATATGTGGCTGTTAAAAGAGAATTTTATTTCAACGTTACAATAAAATAGTATAAATAGTAAATATTCTGTGTTAATTTTATTGTCAGCTCTTAGTCTTAAAGTCATTTAGTTGATGCGGCAAACATTTTTTTTATGTAATCGATCAATGATTCATGAATGAGACGCCATTAATTCAAGTTAATCAAATGTATTAGTGGATTTTTTATAGGGCGCCCGTAAATTGTTTAGTCCCGTGCCCGGATTTTCTCTCTACGGCCCTGCCAAGAGGATAGCTGGGAAAGGACGTCTACAAAGGAAGAGGATATGGAACTAAGGTCAGATTATTTGGAAAATATGAGAAGGTCGTTAGCGTATAGCTCGTGACGTATATTAGGAACATTTGATAGGATAGAACTGATTTCGTCAAATGCTATGGTGAACAAACTAACTGAAAGCGGTGATCCCTGAGGGGTTCCGTTATCTAAGGAAAGTGAAGTAGAAGATGAACCAGAAATCAGAACTTTGATTTTACGTTTTATAGGAAAGATTTTACGAAATTGGAAATACGGGGTCCTATCTACCATTTAATTAATTGCCTTAGAACTACGTGTAGGCCACCACGATCAAACACCTTTTCGTAATCAAGAGAGAGAAGGGATACGTGGTTTTTGTTTGATTGAGCATCACAAATGAAGTGGTCAAGGTACAGAAGGGCATCAATTGTGCTTTGGCCTTTTTTAAATGTAACCTGATTAGAGTGAATGAGCTTTTTAAATTGGAGGAACCAGGAAAGCTAGTAGCAATAATTTGTTCTAAGAGTTTTCCTAGGCAAGGCAGGAGAGAAATGGGACGATAGCTGGTAACTTCGGAGGGGGGTTTGCCAGGTTTTAATATTGGAATGATGGCGCTGGTTTTCCAGACTTGGGGGATGATGGAGGTTTGAAAGATCTTGTTGTAAAGTTTAAGAAGTCTATTGAGGAGAAGAGGAGGTATCTAATCCAGGAGTTTTACCGTTAAGGGGGTAGGTAACTATAGGAGAGAATAGATTGCTTGCTAGAAAAGTATTCGGGTGAGAAATTGGAGTCAGAGGAGATGTTAGAGAAATAAGTAGCGAACTCTAAAGCTATATTCTGAGGATATAGTAGAGTGCCTTGTGGGGAGTTGAGGGGCGGGATAGGAGAGGAGGTTAAGTTACCAGATAATCTTTTTATGTTTGTCCAAATCATTTTGGGATCAGAAGAGGAATTTATGCTGGTGGTGAGAGTCTGAAAAGATTTAGCTTTAGCTAACTTCGCTTTTCTTCTAAAAATGGCATTCGCTTTTTTATATGCTAAAATATTCGATGGGGAGCGGTTATGTTTGAAATGATGCCAAGCTTGTTGCTTGTGAAGTCTAAAAGAAGAAAATTCATTATCCCACCAAGGAGGGTTGTTATTACGGGGTTTAGGAGAGGTTTGTGGAATGGATTGGTTGACTGCAGATCTAATAATTTTTTGAATCCTGGAAGTTTCTTGATTTATGTTATTAGAAGAAGGAAGAGTATCTGAGTACTTCAAACAAACATCTTCGAATTTAGGCCAGTCAGCTGAAGAAGTTTTAAAGAATATTCTGGCCTGAAGTTTAATGTGCTACATAAATCGTTCCCGAGATGGTCGGGCTAGCACCTTAATGATGCTGTGGTACCGGAGCGTACCGGATCTTTATCCGGCAAAGGACCATCACATCGATAACACTCCCCAAAGCCTTCGGGGAGCAACCTTATCACTACAACAACAACAACAACATAGAAAAATGATTGCTTCCATGTAGATCATGGGTAATGTAAGGTCAATGTGGGTAAAAGTGGAATGAGTGGAGAAGTGGGTAGGAGAACCATCGTTAAGTACGAAACAGTCGGAGCTAAGTACAGCATCTTCAATTGCTCGGCCTTTGGTGTTAGATGAGGGAGAACCCCAAAGAGGACACCAGGCATTGAAGTTACCACCAAGAAAGAAAGGAGTAGAGCCAGGTGGGAGAAGGTTCAGGAAATCAGCTGAAGTATATGTTTGATATGGCGGGGAATAGGCACAAATTATATTGATTTTAAAGGGGGAGGAAATTTCAAGGGAAAGGGACAAGATGTTCGAAGGAGATATAGAGAGAATGTTATGTTGAATGTTTCTTCTAATCAGGATTGCGATACCTTGCTAGCTTGATGTGTTAGACGGGAGGTTATAGAAGTGACCAATATAGGATTTTGGGGTATAAGCTGTTTTATTGTTTGCTATATGTGTTTCATTAATAATATAACAGAGGGGTTGTGTTCTTTAATTAATATTTCAAGTTCAAAGTAGTTATTTATGTAACCGTTAATGTTCCATTGAAGGATAGTTTACATCATGAAAATAAAAGGAAAATGTGTCAGGAAATATGTTTCGATGAGCGAGGGGATGTTTGAGGTGGGAAAGGAAGTTGGTGAAGGCACGGAGGCGGGAGGCAAATTAATGGCAGGAGATGAGGATAAGGGGAGAGGAGAGAAGGGAGGGGAAGGAGAGTTATTTAGGGAGGATACTGAGGGAGATGGAGTATTAATGCAGTCTGTAGGGACTGAATGGTTGTTGGTTTTAGATAGGGTGTTGTTGTTGTTTGAATTTTTAGCAATAATGTTGAGGTTGGAGTCGTTTGAGAGTAAGTTGTTTTCATTTTTGAAGGAATTGAAGGTATTGAAAGAAGCGTTGTTGCTGGGAGCAGTTATGTTGGCATAAGAAAATAGTGTAGGAGTAGTTGGAGTTTGAGCCTTATAAATGCTGATGGCTTCGCTCATTGAGCATTTGTGAATAAGTTTAATTTTGAGTATTTCTTTAGATTGGACAAATTTTGGACAGTCATTAGAAGAAGCAGGATGTTCACCACCGCAATTCGCACATTTCACTCTAGTAGAATCAGAGAGGAGGAATGGTTAGGGGGAAAATTGCAGATCACGCAGGATGGAGTACTGTTGCAGGGTTTGGTAGTGTGACCTAACAATTGGCGCATGGGATTTGGATAATAGGGACGGATATCAAGAGTTCGCCAGGCAACTTCAATACCACTAGGTCAAGTGTATTTCTCAAACGTTAGAAGTATTGCGCCAGTATGCTCTCGCTTGCCATTGTTTAGTTTGGTGAATTTGTGAACTGCAGTAACGCCTTGATCTTTCAGACCATCAATTATTTCCTCATCAGCAAGTTGGCAGATAAATGGAGCATAAATCGTTCCTTTTACTGAATTAAGTGAGTTATGAAGTAAAATTTCAACAGCACCAGCGCCGGGCAGGTGTTTAGTTGAGAGAAATTTGTCGGCAATTTTTTGGTTTTTTACGAGTAGTAGTAGACTACCATCTCGAAGAGATGTGATGTTGTTAACGTCTTTACTAATTGATTGTATACCTTTGTAGACAGCAAAACAAGATGTGGATGAAATCAGTTTTTTGTCGTCCTTCGATTTTATTACCAGATACTTAGGATCATCCTTCTGTGTTATAGGTAATTCCGGGAACAAGTCAAGTGTTGAAGTTATTGGGTTTTTTCTTGGTTTTTAGGAGCTGCAGCCAAAGGTGCAAACCAATTATCTCCAGCTTGCTGGCCCCGAGGGGCATTTTGATGGATTACGATTTTATCAAATTAAATTTTTAATTTAAAGTTATATCAAAAGAATAAAAAAGCACGTGGAAAACTTCAAAAGGCAAATTTAGGTTAAGTAGCGCAAAGAGAAAGTAGCGAGTATAAATCCCAAACGAATTAAATGCGACCGTACGGCTTGACAGTTCGGTAGCGAATGTGCTAAAATTTTATATGCGAAGTTGCAAGTCTTTGCATCGATTTCGAAGACGGTTGAAGATGTCGTGATTTTATTTATAACCATCTTTCCTTCTCAAAATCAGTTGATTACCGCGCCCATTTTCTATATAAAAATTAAAAATACAAATTCGAGATCTGTAGTATCTACCGCTTCTTCCCATGTATTTGGCAATGACAAATTGTACATATGTATGTATATAGTTCATAAAAATATATTTACGTAGCATTTTCATATATTAATTAATGATTAATTAAAACGTATTTGAGTTTCATCGAAATAATTTCAATGAAAATAAGCAAACATACGAGTAAATACGTAAATATTCATACAGCAGTGACTGTAAAGGCTTGGTTTCCTCGGAAAGCAGTGCCGCTTTATTACGACCGCTAAAGAACGGCGGGTATACTCACCGTTTTCAGCGGCACCGCTTTGTTGGAAACTATGAACACTTCAGACGATCGACAAAATTTTATTTTACATTTTTCCTTTGTTTTTTAGTTTTTCGTCATATTTTTTTAACTGCACATACAAAAATAAAACATGTTCAAAAAAATTTTAATTCAAAAATTTTGTTTATTTTATAAATATTTGACAAAATGTTCACCTCTTTGAAAATAGTGGTGGCAAAAAACGGCGATGAACGAGTTTCTACCATCATGACGGCCGTAATATTTTATGCCCTGCCGCTATATTACGTTACGGTGAACTTCACCGTCTTCTCAGTTAACACATAATTACTTTTACACTGCAACATTTTTGACAACATACCCTACCGCTATGTAACGGCCGCTATATAGCGGCACCGCTTTCGAGGAAACCAAGCCTTACAGCGGCAATTACCTACCGACGTGTGCCGTACGTACGGACGTTTGTCGTACGAAACACGTTTGACCGAACCCTCAAACCCGTAGGAATCAATGTGTGCGTCTGTGTACATGTACATAACATATTTGTGTGTGTATTGTTTACAGCAAAGTACTGTTGCCATTGACCAGTTTGCATGCATGCTTATGCAAACATCAACTTTTGGAATTACAATTTTTCATGGTGAAAATGGCAGAAACAAATACTGAATAAGAATTTCTAGTTCATTTATTTGTAACCTCCAATTTCATATAATAATTTTAGGATATTTCAAAAAAATTTTAAACAACCATTAGGCCTTTTTGTATAATAACTGTAATTGGTCCAAACATAGCACACAAAATATTTAATAGGCAACTATGTCTTGTGGGAGAGCGATCAGCTGACACACGGAAAAAATCAAAATTGTTTTGACTTCTACGTTCGTGCGTTGAATGTCGGTGAGTTTTCGTTTACATTGCACACTTATAAGTTAGGTCGTGTCAGCTGACACGTTTTTTCTACGTACGTTCGTGGCTAACTGCCGCTTAAGCCAGCATTGCATTGCAATGTCATACAAACATACATATCAGCAGGCATGACGGCCTGCGCTAATCAATCTTAATACAATGTTGCTGTGGTTGACAAAACACTTCGCTCAAATACTTTTTCTTTACAACTACGCTTGCATAACCGAAGCAAAATCGTAAGCTCAGCGAATCTGAACAGGTTGTCTCTAAAAATAATAGAATTTATCGCATCCGCTCTAGACGAAATGGATGAGCTGAAAGTAAAGTCTGATGGCGTGAAGCCAAATGAGCTACTTGCTGCAATTCAAACACCGCAGTTCATAATTTCGTTGACAGTGCTCAAACAAATCTTCGGATTGACTAAAATTTTGAGTCTCAATTTACAGAAAGAAGACTGTGACTTGAGTGATTGCATTGAATATGCTAATGATGTCTATGACGAAATAAAGGACATGCGTACCAAAGCAGATAAAATATTCCGAGAAATTTTCGAATCAGCGACACACATTGCTCAATCGATTGGTCAGAAAAATTGAGACAGTTATGGTGGAGATGCTGAAGAGTACTATAGGAAATCAATCTACAACCCATTCTTGGACAAGTACTCTGAGGAGCTGGAATCGAGATTTTTAAAGCAGCAAGATCTGCTTTCCAAGATACAAAATGTTATTCCAGCAAAATGTGCAGATATCGATGAAGCTGAAATAGACAGGACCATCTTTGCTTTCAAGGAAGTATGACCGAGTGAATTTACTGAAATTACTGAAGAAATAAAATCTGATTATAAAATGTGGAGACGGTAAGAAGTATTTCTAGAATCTATGCAACTTCCATTTGGTAGTTCAAAATTATACAATTATATATACATTGTAAAAGATTTTGCATGAAAATTCCTCTCAGGGAGCGACAAAAAAACATTTTTAGAAGTTCTCGATGTATGTGATGTGTAGTTCTACAAACAAAATTACCGGCTCCTTCAAATTAGTGCTACACTTCCAGTCACAGTAGCTTCAAGTGAACGGTCATTTTCAACTTTACGCAAATTGAAGACGTATTTGCGTAACAAGACTGGAGAGGAACGACTCAATGGGCTGGCGTTACTTAATATTCATCGCGATGTGACTAGTGACCAAGTACTAGATATTTTTGCGAAAAAAAGGCGACTAGACATTACTTTGTGAATGCTCCAGTCTTGCTTTTTGGTGCTTTTTTAAAAGAACCTATTTTTGTTATTAAAAAATATAAAATCAACTGCAAAATCAGTATTATTTGGATATATACTTCTCTTGTACCTTATTTTTTTGTTGAGTTAGCTGTACTTTCATAACTCTGTTGAAGTTTGATTTGAAATAAATATGAAAACTTACATTAAACATTACACCTTTATATTTACCGTGAACTGATACTTGGGCGCAGAAATGCAATATGGAATTTTAAAATGGACTGAGGGTATAATTTGAGGTATTTTGAAACGCTCACTACTACTTACAAAGCAATTGGCCGGCCGATTGCATGCTACGCGTCCTCGATATGGTCGCCAAGCCTAAAGCTTACTCACTGGAAGAGAATACAGGACTGCCAAAATACTGCCCTCAGAACCGCTACAGGCTGTCTTCTTATGTCCCCAGAACACCACCTATACAATGAGGCGAGAGTACTCCCCATCAAGGAGAGAAATGAAATGTTGAAAAAGTAGTTTCTGTTGGATGCCCAGAAATCTGGGCATCCCAACAGACATTTGATTGATGTATATACCTCCCAGGGGCCTAAGGGGTCATCTCCGTAAGCATTAAGAGGAAATACGGTACCTGAGAACACAGCCGTATGAAGCAAAAAGGCAAAAAAGTGATATCCACAAACAGGCGTCGGACCTCTATGCCAGGAATTGCCAGGCGAATCCAGTACTTAAATAAAGATACCCAGAACTAGCTCTCCCTGGGGTAACGCGCGTTACTCTAGCTCAACTTCGATCTGGGTACTGTTACAGGTTAAACTCTTACCTATCCAGAATCAACCCCGACATACAAATGTATGCCTTGTTTGCAATGTGTCCCCACATGACACCAACAATCTCTTCAATTGTAATGTGGAATCAACCCTCTAACAACCCTCTCACTGTGGTCAACCCCTGCTGAAACAGTAAGTTTAGTTGAACTCCCTTTCAAGGACATTGATGACAATTTGTGATCGGTCGCCCCTATTGGATGGGGCGAAGCACTGCTACAACAACAACAACAAACAAGTGTTGTAAATAAAGAGCATTTTGCTATACTTAATATTTGAGTTATTTATTTAATAACAGATGGTGCAGAATAATCAAGAACTTCTCAAAATTAGCTAAAATATATTGTAACGAATTTAGTGCAACTCCTCTTATTTGTAACCTTCTACTAACGTTCAATACATTAAACTTTTGAATAAATAACTCCACTATTCAATAATGCAAAATGGCCTTTATTAAAGTACTTCACAATAACACTTATACTTCGCAACTGATAGCTTGCTTAAATCAAACTGATTTTTGTTCCTCTACTGTTGCCGCTTTTATATTGTCCGGTTTCCTCGCCGACATGTTTCTAGGCGCTTCTATTTCCAGAATTTACTAGTTAGTTCTCAGCTATAACCACAGATGCCCGATTTTATAGCTTCCCTCATAGCCCATGCCAGTGTCTATGTAAGTGATATTTGCACAAATGAATGCATGCTTTTGGGAGTATCTCAGATATATGCATGTGTTTGTGCGGTTGCTCACCGCTCCTTGTATGGACATATGGGTAGACATAATGATTGGTTTGTTGATGTGCATACGAGTCACTGCTTAGTATCGGCTTAGAGATGATAGTACCCTTTAATGTTGCTAGTATTCCTCACAATATTATAAATTGTTGTCAACGTAGGATTTTTCATTACTTAAAGAAAATCGTTGTATGTTTTCTCCTGGAATGAATATTACTTTAAGAAAATTTGTCAGATATTAATTGTGATCTGTCATCTATTTCACAATGGGCTACTGTTAATTGTCTTTGTTTGAATGCTGTTAAGTCATATGTGTTGCCTATAAGTAGCAGTGTAGTGCATGTAGAAGATATCCCAAAGTTGTATATTGGTAACGCTGATTTAGTAATTACTGGAAAGGTTAAAAATTTGGGATTTGTTGTAAACTCTACGATGACTTGCTCAGACCATATAAACAAAGTTGTAAGCAAAGTGTATATTGTTCTACGTAGATTACGAATGTCCGCTTCATTTACGCCTCTTGAGGCGAGAAAGAAACTGGCACTTCAACTAATTCTACCCCACATCACCTATTCTGAGCTTGTATATAGCAAGCTAGATTCTGCTTCGTCGCGAAAAATTGAAGTTGCGTTTAACAATGTTACGCGTTACGTCTACGGACTCAAGAGATATGATCACATCACTGCATGGAAGACCAAAATTCTGGGGTGTACTATTTCCAACTATCTTGCTGCTGGAAATTGTACGTTCATGTATAAGCTTTTAGAATATAAAGCTCCGGAATAACTTTACGTTAAATTAATACTAACAAGATCCAGAAGGCATTAAACTCTGATAATCCCTAAATATAAATACCTGTCCTCTTCACGGCTTTTCTTCGTTAATGCTCCTAGGCTCTGGAATTCAATTCCAGAAGATGTTAAAGCTGTTATGGGTAGATGTAACTACAGAAGGGTAATTCACAATTATTTTATTTCTACAGTGTGAAAGTGATTGCGATCTGACTTGCCCTATGCATATTTCATTCCTCTATTTTTCCTTTTACTAAATTTTTCAAATTCTAACTTTAAAATTACAAATATAATTTTAATAATAAATCACTTTTGAATTTAAAATACTACGTTTATGTTGTAAGTTACTTGCGAATTGTAATAGACCTAAGGTTTAAATTTTTTTTTTTGAATTTCCAATTTCGTATTGTACTTTAAAAGACTCAGTCTTACATGTACACCCACACATTATAAATAAATAAATAAATATAATCTTGCTGGCCCATTTCTAAACTAGTTTTTAAAATGAAATGCTTGCTTTCCTGGGAGGTGAGTAGCAGGCTTCAATAGGTACTAGTGAGTTGGGGTTCATATATTTATGACTTCTCTAGCTATAGGCTTTTTTTACAAATTCAGTCTTCGGGTCAAATCCGCCAAACAGGGTAAATGGTAAACAAATTATTATTTTTGCTTTTCTTGGTAGAATTCCTAGCTTAACAATCTTCCTTCCGTGTTCCCTAAACTATAGAGCTCATCCTCATATGATTTTAATATTATTTCCTTATAGAACCAAATAAAGCAAGCCAACGAATTTTTGGCTCATGAAATGGGTCAAATAGTTAACAGGACATCAAAGGAAAGAATTCCAATAAAACTATCAAAGGACGAAGTTCAAACGTATGTTAAACGATTTCAGATTATTGATAAGGATAAAAAGGGATACGTATCAATTAACGATATCCGCCGAGCTCTTAAGGTAAGTTATCAATCAGTTCTTATATGTTATAAAATTTAGGGTCCAATATCTAAGCTTTTTAACTAAACAAAAATATAACTTATACTGTGCCCTTAATACAGTGGCTGCTATAAGCAACGCTAGGCGTGAAGGATACTTTGTTCATATATTTTTCAATAAGAAATAATGTTTATATATGTGTATGTAAAAGTAAACTAAAAGAAATAAATGCAAAGCGCAATAGCCTCCGAGAAATTTTAGGCCGAGCTTCTCTTCCAGTTCGCGTCTTGCTTCTTTTAGTTTTTCCTACAAATAGGCGGGACAGGACCGAACGGCATCTGCAAGGCAGATGAGTTTTCACTGAAAAGCTTTTCTTGGCAGAAATTCACTCGGAGTATTTGCCAAATCACTGCCGAGGGGCGACCTCGCTTAGGATTTTTTTCCAATTGAAAAAACTAGTTTCTAAATTTTTGATGTTGCTTTGCCTGGGAATTGAACCCAGGATCTTCGGACGGATAACGCAGAAGAGATTCTAAAACTTACGTCTTGTTGTCGTTCATTGCTTTGCTGCCTTGGATTTCTTTGAAGTCTTGGGTTCCAAGCCAGAAGTAATGACGGAACTTTATCGGAACATAAAAACAAAAAATATTTCGAATAAAGCGAGACCAGTATTAGAGAAAAATTAATGAGTTTGGCAAGTTATTGTTTATTTTGCAAATTTTATTTTTCATCATCCTTTTTTCACAAAAAATACAATGCAAATTTCATTTATTCGCCCTCTTTTGGGTCACTTATTTGACAACCATATTGAATATAATTGTGTATTTGCGCACAAATTTTGCAACCTAAAAACAAAATTTTCATTTGTCAACAAAAAAAAAAGAGCCGAATGTCAAAAAAACCTAAAAAAGTACTACATACTGACTAGTTTGTTTTTAATAAACTAGTTTGTATTTGTAGCTTTTTCTATATCTTTTGTTTTTTGGAATATAATTTACACTTTTAAACTAATGCTGAAAAAATACAAGAAAATAAGGTAGTTTCACAAAAGTATTACACATGATTCAATCACAATAGGTTTGGTCGGCTGACAAATTTTTTGACAGTTGCAGCCATTTGGCTCCCAACTCGAATTGACATCCGTTAACTGTGTTGTTTCTTTGCGATTTTTCGAAAAATATTAGGAGTAGAAATAGGAAGCAATCAGTTTACAAATATCTGATAATTCCTTAGATTTTTTTTTTTTAATTTTATGATGAATTTATTAACTACGCCATGATCTATTAGTGTGGCTGAAAAGTGCTGGAATCGATCACTTTCCTAAACCTATGAACATACGAAACCTAAACCAATTTAAAATTCATCTTTTAACGTCAAAAGCTCGACTAGTAAATCGATTCACGTCAAAAATGTTATAAGTAAGTATTAGAGATGCCATAACGAAATTTACTCATTAGCATGTTAACTTATTCATTCCGTATGTTCGGAACATTCCCCTCCATTTAATAATTTGTGGAATCGTTTTATATTTGGAACAATATGTATATACTTATTTAGAATATTCGGACCTCGTGAGGTGGCATCTTTTTTTATCATTTCATTGCGGCTGCTGATTATAGTATCACCCCATGCCGGCTGCCAGTTCGAAATCGTCCTATCTCAAAATACTTTTCAAAATTTTCCCATTTCAGAATTTGTCACAAAAACGCCCTATATCAGAATAAGGTTGAAGAATCCTTATCTCAGAATGCTTTTCATTACCTCTCCCTCTTATGTCAAAATGCACATGAACAGATTTTTAAGTTTGAGAGTGTCAAACCTCTGTCATCATTGGAGAACTCTAGTAATAGAATCAAGGGTATTACATAGATCGATTTGTTTTGAATATTATTTGAAGAAATGAAATGTCGCTAAACAGAAAGGATAAAATTTGGAAAAAACGTTTAATAAAAATCTATCCAGGTTAGGTTAGGTTGATGAGGACCTCACATAGAATGTGTCCGTAGTGCTAACTACCAAACTGAAAACCCCTATCAAAAACCAGGACCTATGTTACAAAATAGCTCCGTCCTCTTAGCAAATACTATAAGCTTCCTAGGACCTACGCCACTTGCTGCTTATAGATCTGACAGCCGTATAACTCGTAATAGCTGGAGTCTTAGCCTGGCAAGAACAGGGCACGAGCTCAAAAGGTGCTCGATCGTGTGCTCCTCCAACCCGCACTTCCTACATCTGCTATCGTTGACCAAGCCTATCTTAAAGGTATGTGTCGCCAGAGGGCAGCATCCAGTCAGAATACCCGTCACAGGTCTAAAGTCCTCTCTTTTTAATGATACTCCTACTTTGTTAGTCTAAGGTTGTAAGACCTACACATGATCTTCTATACTTTGCAGCCCCGCGTTTGGTTTCACGCCTTTCCTGCTTCTTTTTTTTTTAATAATGTCCCAATCTTATTGGAACGCCCACGGAGCAAACATCGATGCGCCCTTTTTGCTAGTTCATCCACTTTTTTGCTGCCATCTATTCCTAGATTCTAGCTTCTCCCTGTCCCGATTCTTTCCAGGGATTGCTTACATTCTATCACACTTTTAGCTATTGTTCCACTCGAGATTATTTCCTTAAAAGCTGCTTGGCTGTCAGTATAAAAGTTGACGCGGCTGCAGTTTAAGTTTTTTTCTCCCAGTGATTCTATTGATTTGTTTACGCCTATTACTTCCGCCTGAAAGACGCTACAGTGATCTGGCAACTTGTAGGATCTGCTTATTTCCGGATTGGCACAGTATGTGCCATTAGTTTTCAGAGCTCTCGTAATGCTAAGCATTGGTAGCCTGCATACCCCCTTTAATTTCTTCAGGTAGGTTCTTTTTTGTGTGGCTGTAAACCAAACAAGGACTCCATACTATAAAGCGTTTACAATCGCTGTAAATACCCAATGAGATAGAGAAGACGATAACCCACACGTACACCCCAGAATTCTTTTACATGCATAAATTTCCGCCGAGGTCTTCTTCACTATCTCCTCCACGTTGAGCTTCCACGGCAACGTGCTGTCTAAGATGATTTTGTGCAAGGTGTCTCCTGTAGGGTCACCCTCCTAATTTAGGCCAATCCAATTTGGGACCTTACACCTCTTGGTAAACAAAACCATATCAGCGACATTAGATGCCCAGGTATGAATATCCCAAAGCTCCCGATCCACCAGAGATAATCGTTGGAAGGCACTTTTCCTTATGACATTATGACAATTGCAACATCATCTACATAAGCCGTAAGTTTTGCGGGTCCCTCATCGAACCGCCTGAGCAGTTGGTTGATGACCAGCGTTCACAGCAGAAGTTATAGCACCACACCCTGCGGCGTGCCCCTGTCCACTGATTTCGTTGCTTCATACAATCTCCATTGTGAGGTAATCTTCCTGCAATTTAACATGCAGCCTATCCATCTACCCGATCCGTGATCAAAGTGTGAGTCTGTCTGCTGGCTCTTATGAATCATCTCCCCATGGGTAATGTGTATCGAAAAGCACCTAAAGGAACTCCTCACTAATACGTGACTATTCCCCGTTCTCTTTCTTTCGTAGTCCCTGGACTACGTTTCCCCTCAACCGTGCTGTTTCGCTGGAGCACTATATGTCCCCAGAGTAATTTTTGTTTGTGACTCTCTTCGCCCTGGAAATTTCACGCTTGTAGATCCTCAATAGGTACGCTTCGTTTTCCGCGGTCTTTACCAGGTTAAACATTTCTTTTACCTGTCTTCTAAGAACATGCAGCTCATTACTCCTCCAGGACCTTAAATGGCAAGCTCTGTTACACGCAGTAATAAGTCACATTGACAACCCCTTTCGGTTGTCCCAGTTTGCTTCTGGAATTTCGTCCAGTTGGTTGACCTAGAGTTTCTAAGGATTCCTTCGTTCTCTACCATCTGTAGGTAGGATTCTGAAACTGATATACGCATGGTCGACGAAGGATTGGCTAGCAAGAACCATCCAATCATACCTTGATATATCACGTTCAGAGCTCAATGTACTAATATCAAAAAAATTGCTGGATGTTGGACCAATATATGTAGGGACACTTCCCCTTTTGGCTACCTGCAAATTGGTTTGCAGGATGTAATAAAATAGAGATTCACCTCTCCCATTTGTATCTCCTCCTCCCCACGCATTGTGGTGTGCATTTGTATCCGCGCCTATGACCAACCTCCCTTTACGCCTTTCGTCCTGTACTAGCCTCTTGCACTCCACCGGTGGAATCTCCGCAGTATGGGCCATGTAGCTGGATTCCAGGATAAATTCCTGCTTATTCTTCGGTATATATGAATGCACAATTCCTTTCGTTTGCGCGTAGTAAACGGAAAAACCGCGTGCGTTGAGCCCAGAAAGCTTTCCTCACGATGAGAGCCACGTCAAACGAACGTTCTTCGAGGGTTAGGATGAGTTTGCTCGACGCTACTTTACTTATTTGTAATACTCGAAGCAACAATAGGCTGTTTGTCCCCCTCCAACACATTCGTCATGACGTCTACGTCTTCCTCTTGCAGTTTTGGTTTAAGGCTTTCGAGGTCCTCTTCAGCCTCATAGTAAGATGAAAGAAAAATCTTACCATTATTACCCTCGGGACTTCTTTTCCCGAGGCGTAAGTGCTGTGTTGAATGTTCCTGTACCATTTGGATGTTTGGCGCCCGCGTCCACCTCTCCGACTTCGCCCATTTCAAGCGTGTTTGAGTCGTTATCCTTCGGATTTCTTTTGCTGAGCTGATATATATTTTTGTTGTATCCCAGGATATTTTGCCAAGCTGTGTGTACAATATATCATCCGACTGCTTCTTTATTTGGAAGATGAAGTACTGACCCTCCTCCCTAGGCCAAGATGATTAAACATCTTCCAGCTGTTAAACAATTTCTAAAAATTTTAAGAGTTATGGATCTAACAAGTTCTATTTGCCGCTGGCTCATTTATGTAATCAATCCGATATACAATATCAGAGCTATTACTTACTTACATGATTGGCGCTTAACAGTTTAAACGATTATGACCGTCCAAGGCGTCGTGCCAGTCGTTTCTTCGCTCTGCCAATTGGTCACACCAAGGGAATTTGAATCGTTTTCCACCAGGTCCTTCCAGCGGAGAGGGGACCGCGCTCTTCCCCTGCTTCCATAGGCGGGTTACCACAAAAACACTTTCATAGCTGGAGCATCATCCTTCATTCACATAACATGGCCAAGCTAGCGTAGTCACTGCGTTTTAATTCACTGAACAATGTTGATATCTGCGTAAAGCTTATACGGCACGGTGTGCCTGAAGCAAGTTTAATGGGTCAAAGCACAACCAATTTTCTCGTGGATTCTTATTTTATGGACCAAATTAAAAAAAAAACAAAACAAGTTTTGCACTTGTAAATTATGTGAACTTGCGAGAGCTCCAGGACATCAGAATTTCGTCAAAATTAGGATAAAAAACACAAAGAAAATATCTCGTAAATCAGGTGTCCCTCTGCAATACGACAATATTGTGAAACACATTCAGTCCACATTACCTCCAAAATCTCAAGAACATTTAGTAGTCGATTTGATGAAAAATATTACTTTGAATTCGAATAATAATGTGCCAAAAAACCGTGGTGCTGAAATTACTTTATCTCAAAAGGTCGGTCGACCACTAAGGGTAACATTCAATAATAAAACTGAAAGTAAACAAAAACCTATTAAAAGTGAAGATGTGTTGAAAATCGGGACAGAATTTGGACTTTCAAATAATATTGTTGTTGGCGTAGCCTCAGAGTTGCGTAGAACTACCAGAAATAGAAAAATGTTCGAGCCACAATTAAGGGAAAAACTGCGTACTATGAGACACTCATTAGACAACTATTTTATGGTAAAGGAGTGCAATGTCATTCGCACAAAAGTGAATAATAAGAAGATTAAGAGTACAGAAACATTAGCGTATTGTAGTAGCATTGATGGTCTTTTAGACGTGATTCGTGAAAAGAGAGGTGTAAATGAAACGCATTTGAAATTTGGAATTGATGGTGGAGGTGTATTTTTGAAAATTTGTCTTTCGGTCCAAGCGACGAATCTCACCAATGAAGGCGAAGAACTTTGTACAAGGGAGCTGGTATTCCATCCAAGTTTAAGGATACTGGCGTAAAGAAATTTTTTTTGCTTGGAATTGTCGCTCATACCGAAGAAAATTATGAAAACGTAGATATGTTGTGGTCATTACTACAAATAGGTGGATATGAGGCGACTATAGCAACGGACTTGAAATTAGCCAACATTCTCACAGGAATTGCATCCCATTCTAGTTCTTTCCCGTGTACATGGTGTTCTGCTCACAAGGACCACCTAGATATTTGCGGAGAATACAGAACTGTAGAAACTTGTGCTAAAAATTATACTGCTTGGCGGGAGAGTGGTAGTAAGAAAGTTCAAGTAAAAAACCATGAAAATTGTGTGCATGTACCCATTATTTCTATTAAAAAAAAGATACACAAATAATAGACATTATTCCTCCACCTGAACTTCATTTAATGTTAGGAGTCGTCAACACACTTTATAAGCAAATAAGCAAGGAGTTCGAAAAAGATGCTGCTGAATGGGCTAAAAAATGTGAACTAGCCAGCAGTTTATTCATGGCGGACACGGCTTTGCAGGAAACGCGTGTCGAACACTTTTGAAGAAAGTGGATATCTTGCGAAGTTCTTGTTCTTCGGGATGCTTGAAATATGTTTGCTGCTTTGCCGACTTCAATAATGTAATAACTTCATGTTTTTCCAGTGATCTCAAAATAACTTATGAAGATGATATAAAAAAATTCGCAAAAAGATACAAAGATTTGGCGATTTCTGTCACTCCTAAGGTACATGCTGTCTTTTTTCATGTTCCTGAGTTTTGTAAAAGAACACAACAAGGTCTTGGATTTTATAGCGAGCAAGCTATGGAATCAGTACACGATGATTTCAAAAGGATTTGGAAAAATTACAAGGTTCCAAAAGACCATACAGATTATGGAAGAAGACTACTCCAAGCAGTGTGACAGTATAATTCAAGGCACATATAATAATATAAGGTTTCCCCTATAGTTAAAGTCATTGTTTCTTTTTCTCAAGATTTCTAAACAATTCTAATAAAAAAATATAATTTATGAATTTCTTATGGACACATGGTTCCAGAAAAAATTAATTATTAACATTTTTTTATGTTTTCACATTAAAAAAATTGGTAAAAATAATAGAATCTATGGATCTTATATCAAAAAAGTTAGTACTGATTTTTTGTAATTTTCAAAATTTAAATCGAATTTTCTCAAAAACGGCTCGGTAGAAAAAGCTTACATTTTGGATTCTGACTTAATTTGGTCCATAAAATAAGAATCCACGAGAAAATTGGTTGTGCTTTGACCCTTCAATTAAACTTGCCTCAGGCACACCGTGACAGCTCATCATTAAATCTTCTTTGATACTTCCTGTCGCCAACGCGTAGAAGTCCGTAAATCTTTCGAAGAACCTTTATCTCGAGCACTCTCAAGGCCGCTTCATCTGATGTTGCTATGGTCCATGCTTTTACACCATTAAGCAGAACTGGTTCGATAAATGACTTATAGAGAATGATTTTTGTTTGCCTAGAGAGGACGTTACTTTTCAATTTCATTTATTGGCAAGAGTGATTCCCCACTGGATTTCAGAGCTGCTGTTGTTGTTTGTGTTAATGCTGGTTCCCAGGTGAACGAAGTTTTTCACAATTTCGAAATTATGGCTGCCAAAAGTAGCGAGGCTTCCAAGGCGCAACCGAGTTGACTCTTTGATCGATGACAGCAGATACTTCGTTTCTCCCTCATTAACCATCAAACCTATCTTTTCCGCTTCTTTTTACAGTTTGGAGTAAGCAGAACTTGATATTGATATCATCAGCATATGCCAGTAATTTCACGCTTTTATAGAATATTGTTCCAAAGCTGTTAAATTCTCTAGGTAGTATAATTTTCTCCAGCATCAAATTAAAGAAATCGCGAGATAGGTGGTTATCTTGAATGAAACCTCATTTAGTCTCGAACGGCTCGGAGAGGTCCTTCCCGATTCTGACTGAGATGATGGTGTTGCTCAACGTAATTTTGCATACCCGTATAAGTTTTGCGAGGAAACCAAATTCGGACATAGCGGCATATAGGCAGCTAATTTTCGTGCTGTCCAAGGCTGCTGGAAAATCGACGAAGAGGTAATATGTGTCCATTCTCTTTCACCAGTTTTTTCCAAGATTTGATGCATTGTGACAATCTGGTCGATGGTAGATTTACCAGACCTGAAGCCGCACTGATAAGGTCCAATCAGCCTATTCACGGTGGGCTTCAATCTTTCGTACAATACACTTTATAGGACCTTATATGCGATATTAAGACTGCTGATTTCGGGATAGTTGTGGACTGGGCAAAGAACGCTTGGACCATATTTTGCAAAGAAGCTGACGCATGTGCCTTAAGGTCGCGGCACAATGAAATTTTTCATATAAATGCATTTAACACAAGCTTATGCATTCCAGTAACATAGCCACAATTAACCAAGATGTTGCGTTTATAAATATGAACTTGGCAATTGAAGTTTATTTCGCTTTATAAACGTTCTCCCTATACAACAAAAATACTTGCACATATTTTGTGTCGTATTCATTTCTTTAATTGCGAAAAATGTTAGAAAAGTTACCAACGAGTGGGAAAAAAATGTCACTTGCAAAGTGCGCCAGCACCCTAAGCCAAAGCAAATTTCAAATTTTTCTTCGCATGCTTGGCTTGCAACAAAGGTTTGCAAGTTGGCTAATTTTTCATGTCAATCTACCGTTCTCCATAAAAATATGTGCAATGAGTAGTCATAATGCATAAGATTGAGTTAAATGCATCTATAAAACAAGTAAGGAAGGCTAAGTTCGGGTGTAACCGAACATTACATACTCAGTTGAGAGCTGTGGAGACAAAGTAAGGGAAAATCACCATGTTGTAAAAAGACCCTAGGGTAACCCTGGAATGTGTTTGTATGACATGTGTATCAAATGGAAGGTATTAAAGAGTATTTTAAGAGGAAGTGGGCCATAGTTCTATAGATGGACGCCATTTAGGGATATCGCCATAAAGGTGAACCAGGCCTGACTCTAGAATTTGTTTGTACGATATAGGTATCAAATGAAATGTGTTAATGATAATTTTAAGAGGGAGTGGTCCTAAGTTCTTTAGGTGGACGCCTTTTCGAGATATCGCCATAAAGGTGGACCAGGGGTGACTCTAGAATTTATTTTGTACGATATGGGTATCAAATGAAAGGTATTAATGAGTATTTTAAAAGGGCGTGGGCCTAAGTTCTATAGATGAACGCCTTTTCGAGATATCGCCATAAAGATGGACCAGGGGTGACTCTAGAATTTGTTTGTACGATATGAGTATCAAATGAAAGGTGTTAATGAGTATTTTGAGAGGGCGTGTGCATTAGTTCTATATGTGGACGTCTTTTCGAGATATCGCCATAAAGGTGGACCAGGGGTGACTCTAGAATTTGTTTGTACGATATGGGTATCAAATGAAAGGTGTTAATGAGTATTTTAAAAGGGAGTGGGCCTTAGTTCTATAGGTGGACGCCTTTTCGAGATATCGCCATAAAAGTGGACCAGTGGTGACTCTAGAATTTGTTTGTACTCTAGAATTTGTTTGTATCAAATGAAAGGTGTTAATGAGTATTTTAAAAGGGCGTGGGGCTTAGTTCTATAGGTGGACGCCTTTTCGAGATATCGCCATAAAGGTGGGCCAGGGGTGACTCTAGAATTTTTTGTACGATATGGGTATCAAATGAAAGGTGTTAATGAGTATTTTAAAAAGGAGTGGGCCTTCGTTCTATATGTGGACGCCTTTTATATGGATGCCGTTTCGAGATATCGCCATAAAGGTGGACCAGGGGTGACTCTAGAATTTGTTTGTACTATATGGGTATCAAATGAAAGGTGTTAATGAGTATTTTAAAAGGGCGTGGGCCTTAGTTCTATAAGTGGACGCCTTTTCGAGATATCGCCATAAAGGTGGACCACGGGTGACTCTAGAATGCGTTTGTACAATATGGGTATCAAATGAAAGGTGTTAATGAGAATTTGTTTGTACGATATGGGTATCAAATGAAAGGTGTTAATGAGTATTTTAAAAGGGCGTGGGCCTTAGTTCTATAGGTGGACGCCTTTTCGAGATATCGCCATAAAGGTGGACCAGGGGTGACTCTAGAATTTGTTTGTACGATATGGGTATCAAATGAAAGGTGTTAATGAGTATTTTAAAAGGGCGTGGACGCCTTTTCGAAATATCGCCATAAAGGTGGACCAGGGGTGACTCTAGAATTTGTTTGTACGACATGGGTATCAAATGAAAGGTGTTAATGAGTATTTTAAAAGGGAGTGGGCCTTAGTTCTATAGGTGGATGCCTTTTCGAGATATCGCCATAAAGGTGGGCCAGGGGTGACTCTAGAATTTTTTGTACGATATGGGTATCAAATGAAAGGTGTTAATGAGTATTTTAAAAAGGAGTGGGCCTTCGTTCTATATGTGGACGCCTTTTCGAGATATCGCCATAAAGATGGACCAGGGGTGACTCCAGAATTTGTTTGTACGATATGAGTATCAAATGAAAGGTGTTAATGAGTATTTTAAGAGGGCGTGGGCCTTAGTTCTATATGTGGATGCCGTTTCGAGATATCGCCATTAAGGTGGACCAGGGGTGACTCTAGAATTAGTTTGTACTATATGGGTATCAAATGAAAGGTGTTAATGAGTATTTTAAAAGGGCGTGGGCCTTAGTTCTATAAGTGGACGCCTTTTCGAGATATCGCCCTAAAGGTGGACCACGGGTGACTCTAGAATGCGTTTGTACAATATGGGTATCAAATGAAAGGTGTTAATGAGTATTTTAAAAGGGCGTGGGCCTTAGTTCTATAGGTGGACGCCTTTTCGAGATATCGCCATAGAGGTGGACCAGGGGTGACTCTAGAATTTGTTTGTACGATATGGGTATCAAATGAAAGGTGTTAATGAGTATTTTAAAAGGGCGTGGGTATTAGTTCTATAGGTGGATGCTTTTTCGAGATATCGCCATAAAGGTGGACCAGGGTGCCTCTAGAATGTGTTTGTACGATATGGGTATCAAATTAAAGGTATTAATGAGGGTTTTAAAAGGGAGTCGCCCTTAGTTGTATATGTGAAGGCGTTTTCGAGATATCGACCAAAATGTGGACCAGGGTGATCCAGAACATCATCTGTCGGGTACCGCTAATTTATTTATATATGTAATACCACGAACAGTATTCCTTCCAAGATTCCAAGGGCTTTTGATTTCGCCCTGCAAAACTTTTTCATTTTCTTCTACTTAATATGGTAGGTGTCACACCCATTTTACCAAGTTTTTTTCTAAAGTTATATTTTGCGTCAATAGACCAATCAAATTACTAGTTTCATCCTTTTTTCGTATTTGGTATAGAATTATGGAATTTTTTTCATTTTTCGTAATTTTCGATATCGAAAAAGTGGGCGTGGTCATACTCGGATTTCGGCCATTTTTTACACCAATACAAAGTGAGCTCAGAGTAAGTAACGTGAACTGAGTTTAGTAAAGATATATCGATTTTTGCTCAAGTTATCGTGTTAACGGCAGAGCGGAAGGATAGACGGTCGACTGTGTATAAAAACTGGGCGTGGCTTCAACCGAAAAACAGTTATCGTCCTAGATTCTAAGCCTCTACCAAATTTCACAAGGATTGGTAAATTTTTGTTCGACTTATGGCATTAAAAGTATCCTAGACAAATTAAATGAAAAAGGGCGGAGCCACGCCCATTTTGAAATTTTCTTTTATTTTTGTATTTTGTTACACCATATCATTACTGGAGTTGAATGTTGACATAATTTACTTATATACTGTAAAGATATTAACTTTTCTTTTAAAATTTGATTTAAAAAAAATTTTTTTTTAAAAGTGGGCGTGTTCGTTCTCCGATTTTGCTAATTTTTATCAAGCAAACATATAGTAATAAGAGTAACGTTCCTGCCAAATTTCATCATGATATCTTCAACGACTGCCAAATTACAGCTTGCAAAACTTCTAAATTTCCTTCTTTTAAAAGTGTTCAGTGCCACGCCCATTGTCCAAAATTTTACTAGTTTTCTATTCTGCGTCATAAGTTCAACTCACCTACCGAGTTTCATCGCTTAATCCATATTTGGTAATGAATTATCGCACTTTTTCGATTTTTCGAAATTTTCGATATCGAAAAAGTGGGCGTGGTTATTGTCCGATATCGTTCATTTTAAATAGCGATCTGAGATGAGTGCCCGGGAACCTACATACCAAATTTCATCAATATACCTCAAAATTTACTCAAGTTATCGTGTTAACAGACAGACGGACGGACGGACGGACGGACGGACATGGCTCAATCGATTTTTTTTTGATACTGATGATTTTGATATATGGAAGTCTATATCTATCTCGATTCCTTTATACCTGTACAACCAACCGTTATCCAATCAAAGTTAATATACTCTGTGAGCTCTGCTCAACTGAGTATAAAAAACTGCTTATGTGACGGGACCGACCACCCAGATAATTTGTGGTTCACCTTTTAAGACATGAGGGAAGGGTATACCCTTCCATGTCTTGCAGTAACGTGCCATGGTTTACCGTATCAAAAGCTTTTGATAGGTCTAGCGCTACGAGTACTGTTCTATGGTGGGGCTTCTGATTTAAACCAAAATTTATCTGGGTGCTAATGGCATTCAGCGCGGTGGTGGTGCTACGGAGTTTTCTAAAGCCATGCTGATGACAGGCTAGCTGCAAATTTGCTTTGAAATGACTTCAAGCGTCTTTGCTACTGGCGATAGGAGAGATACCGGGCGATATGACTCTCCTATGTTAGCTGGTTTCCCAGGCTTTAGTAGCGGTAACACCTAGGCCATTTTCCATTTTTCGGGTATGACCAAGGTTGAAATAGACAGGTTGAAGACATGTGATAAATATTTGAAACCCTCTTTCCCTAGGCTTTTAAGCATCGGCATGGCTATGCCGTCTGGGACCACTTCTTTGGATGGTTTAGCATGACCGATGGCATCTTCAACCTCTTTGGCGGTGATGGCAATTGGTGACGCGCTGAACTTATGTTTACGTGCGTGTGTGTTGGCCCTCCGTCTATTTTTGTCGACCGTAGAATGCATTATGTATTATCGGCAGAAAGCGCTCGCGCATTTTTTCGCATCCGACAGCACTTTGTCGCCAGAGGCGGTGGAAACTTTGCCATTGTGTCTAGACGGATTCGATAGGGACTTTACAGTGGACCAAAGTTTACCTACACCGGCAGAGAGGTTACAACCGCTTAGGTGCTCCTCCCATTTCGCCCGCTTGTCTTCATCCACAAGCAATCTGATGCGTTGGTTTATATCCCTTATTTTGGAGTCGCCGGGATCGAGCTGTCTTATAAGGTCACGTTCTCTCGCTAAACTTGCGGCCTCCGCCGGGAAGTGGGGCCGAATTTCGGGAATTTTACCCGCGGGAATGAAACGAGCCGAGGCGGATTCAATGACCTTGCGGAAAGCACGCTCCCCTTGGCGGGCATCAGTTGGGACAGGGAGGGCAGCAAAGCGGCTGTCTGTAAAGGATTTGTATTCGTCCCACTTTCCTTTTTTAAAGTTAATAAAAGTGCGTTTTTCTGCTACGATGAAGTCGTAGCCAGTTGACGCAGTTTACGAGTTCTGCACTCACGATTGAAATATCCGGCGAACTGTGACAGCTTCCTACCATACGTGTGGGGGTGTCTCCGTTTATAGTGCAGAACGTCGTTTCTTCTATTTGACCCGCTAACATCTCACCCCTACTATCCACCCGCAAGTTTTTGGGTTGTGGAAGGCCAGACTACGGGGCGTCCTTTGACGTGAACAGCAAGGAGCCACAAAAGATTTATAAAAGTTACGTGGACGTCTATTTTTGGGGTCTAGCCCAAAAAAACTTGTCCGATGCAACCATCCCTTACACGAGACACACTGACAAGAGTATGACCCTCCTAAAAAGATTCTTTTCCAGAAGATGCAGCAAAACCATTTCTCAGGACAGGGGTCAAGAGACGGACCCGGATTGGGTTCAATACCTTCCCGGAGCAAGAGAATATGGAGCATTCCCGCTGCAAGGAGCTGCTGGGAGGATGACAATTTGTGGGAGGGACGCAACAAATTAAATGGGGTTACACTGAAATGGCAGTCCTTGGTCGGAAAAATCCCGAGTCGATCCGGTACATAGAACCGACGGCCTTGGAAATGGGCGATCATGGATGGTCTTAACTACATTAAAGTACATCCAGCCATAACCATATGGATCGGCTGCACGTTATATTGAGCTAGATTACCTCACAATGGGGAGCCCACGGTTCGATGAGGGACCAGCAAAACTTACGGCTTACGCAGATGACGTTGCAATTGTCATAAGAGGAAAGTGCCTTCCAACGATTAGCTCTTAGGTGGATCGGGCGCTTCGGGATATTCATACCTGGACAACTAATATCGGGTTGACAGCCACACAGAGAAGACGGCTATGGTCTTATTTACTAAGAAGCACAAGGTCCCAAATTGGATCAGGCTTTCGTTAGGAGGGGTGACCCTACTATAGGGGGAGAAACCTTGCACAAAATATTTAGGAGTCATCCTAGACAGTAAAGTGTCGTTGAAGCTCAACGTGGAGGAGAGGATGAAGGCCTCGACGGCACTTTATGCATGTAAAAGGATGCTGGGGTGTACGGGGGTTTATCGCCCTCTCTTTCTCATTGGGTATTTACAGCGATTGTAAACCTTATCCTATACTATGGAGCTCTTGTTTGGTGGAAAGCTACACAAAAAAGAAACTACCTCAGAATATTAAAGGGGGTATGCAGGCTATCAATGCTTAGCCTTACAACCCCGACGGCTGCACTGTGTGCCTTTCTGCACATTCCACCTGTAGACGTGGTAGCAAAGAACATAGCGTTAGCAACCCCAGCGGGTTAGGGGATCAGAATATACCCGCGGTAGGTATGCCTGTCGTAAGAGGCGACTAAAATACCAGATTCAAGGGGCTGTGTAGCGCAACCCTTCAGGTTACCAGCACAATATATAGCTTCTCCAAACCCAATTGTCAACCTCACCTATCCGCGGCGAATCCTGTTTCACTAACAGACGAGGCTCTGGCGACCCCAAGCTCCTCATGGAACTTGGGGGTGGTGAGGGAGGCAATGGCCTGAAGGTTTAATGAGGCGACATAAACCGTTCCCGAAATGGTCGGGCTACCACCTTAATAGTGCTGTGGTACCGGAGCGTACCGGATCTGTATCCGGCAAAGGACCATCACATCGATAACACTCCCCAAAGCCTTCGGGGAGCAACCTTATCGCTACAACTACAACAACAACATAGCGTTAGCAACTGCAACGAGGCTCAGTGCCTCGGGGTAGCTTGTACGCAGACCATATGTCCATAGTAGTATAGCGTCATCAATTACAGGGTGAACAGACTACCGTGCAGTCATCGCCATAGGATACAATGGTGACTCCTTCTGGTGGCGAAGGCAGCTTCGATATGTAGAAGTTAAGCAAAAGCGGGGAGAGGACACCACCCTGTGTTACCCCTTGTCTAGTTCTTCTGGGTTTAGATGTTACGTTGCTGAATTTCACCGATGTTTGCCGACCAGACAGATAATTTGCGGTCCACCTTTTGAGACTGGGAGGAAGGGAGGACCCTTCCAAGTCTTGCAGTAACGTGCCGTCGTTGACTGTATCAAAAGCTTTTGATAAGTCTAACGCTACGAGTACTGTTCTGTGGTGGGGTTTTTGATTCAATCCGCAATTTATCTAAGTGTTGATGGCGTTTAGCGCTGTAGTAGTGCTTAGCTAGGTTTCGAAAGCCATGCTGATGACTGGCAAGTTTGCGGTCCACCTTTTGAGACTGGGAGGAAGGGAGGACCCTTCCAAGTCTTGCAGTAACGTGCCGTCGTTGACTGTATCAAAAGCTTTTGATAAGTCTAACGCTACGAGTACTGTTCTGTGGTGGGGTTTTTGATTCAATCCGCAATTTATCTAAGTGTTGATGGCGTTTAGCGCTGTAGTAGTGCTTAGCTAGGTTTCGAAAGCCATGCTGATGACTGGCAAGTTTGCAGTGAAGTAGGGAATGAGAATGGCTTTAAGCGTCTTTGCTACTGGCGATAGGATAGATATCGGATGCTAAGATTCTCCTATGTTGGCTGTTTTTCCAGTCTTTAATAGCGGTAGCGGTACCACCCTGGCCGTTTTCCATTTTTCATGGATCACAAAGGTGGACAAGGACAAGTTGAAGACATGCGCTAGATATTTAAGTCCCTCTTTGACGAGTTTTTTAAGCATCGGCAAGGCTATGCCGTTGTTGTTGTTGTTGTAATGGGAGAAACACTCCCCGAAGTATTTGGGGAGTGTTACCGATGTTGGTGGTCCTTTGCTGGATACAGATCCGGTACGTTCCGGTAATAAGCACCATTAAAGACTAGCCCGACTATCTCGGAAACGATTTGGAATTACCACATGAAACCTTCTAGGGCATCCTGCCTTCCCACTCCCTAGATCCATAAGGAACTTGGAGTCGCCATAACCTCGGCTGTTAAAAAACATGTTCCGCACGGGTAGGTGAGGTCGAAAATTGGATTGGATAAGCTATATATTGCACTGGCAAGCCCTTGAAAGGGTTGCGCTACACAACGCCTTGAATCAGTTTGGTACTTTAGTCGTCTCTTACGACATTAAAAACTGGTCTGTCTAGAATCTTGAATCCGAAGGCTTTTTGGCGTTATGTGAAGTCAAAGAGATCGCGTTCTAGTATTCCCTCTGCTGTATTTTACAAAGATACACAAGCGGATTCGGCTTTAGATGCTGCAAATCTTTTTGCAGATTTTTTCAGCATGAATTTCGAGGCTGACCCTGACTTGAGTAGTGGTGGTTTTTTTAGTGGCTTGGATGCTAGTGGTTTTTCACTAAACTTTGGGGCTCTTGAACTCTCTTTACAACTTCTTGAACTTGGGATTCGTCAAATCAAAATGTCGTCACAGACTGGTGTCGATGGGTTGTCGTCTCACATTTTTAAGGCGTCTTCATTGATGCATGGAAAATCTCCTTTATCACGCCAGTTTTTAAATCTGGCAATAAAAATGATATTTCCAATTATCGCCCTATTTCTAAAATTTCTACTGTCTCAAAACTTTTTGAATGCATAGTGAAAAATAAAATTCTTTTCTCCATTCATCGTCTCATCTCTGTTGATCAGCATGGATTCATGTCTGGGAGATCAACCACTTCTAATTTAGCAGTTTTCTCCGAATACTGCATTGAAGTCTTTAGTAACAGCGCCCAAGTTGACACCGTGTATACTGATTTTTCGAAAGCGTTTGATAAAGTTAACCATCTTGTCTTGTTATCAAAGTTACATAGTTTTTGCTTCCATTCAAATTTTTTAAATTGGATTAAATTGTATCTTTCTAATCGATCATGTGAAGTTGTAGTTCGGGGTGTCCTCGTATTCTTTTATTGCCCCTCTGGGGTTCCTCAGGGAAGTATATTGGGTTCGATTTTTTTTGTGATGTTCATCAATGATATTACTACTTGTTTTAAATATTCTAAATTTCTCTTGTATGCTGATGACATGAAGATTTTAGCAAAATAATGTGTTCCTATGAATCGGCGGATCTTCAGAGTGATCTTGACAATGTTGTAGCTTGGTGTCAGAAAAATATGCTTCCCTTAAATATTAAAAAATGCTCCCATGTCTCCTATTCCAAGTCCCGTACTCTTATCCCTACTTCATATTTTATTGGTGGCTCACAACTAGACATTGTTTCTAAAATCACTGATCTTGGGGTGGTCTTTGATTCCAAGTTTACTTTTCATAGCCATCTTAACTATACCATAGCTAAGTCGTACTCTATGCTGGCTTTTGTCAGACATTTCAGTTCAGATTTCTCCGATCCGTATACTTTAAAGACACTTTTTACTTCACTGGTACGCTCAAAACTAGAATATGCTGCTTTTATTTGGCGTCCGTATTATTCTTGTCATATTAGTCGATTGGAGAGGGTTCAGAAAATCTTTATTAAGTATGCTCTGCGACCTCTTCATATTGAGCTTCCGGTTCCCGCTTATGAGTCTAGATGTTTGCTTATCGGTCTTAAGACACTAAATTGTAGGAGAACCTTCTTATCTTTAACTTTCATTTTTAATTTGATATGTGGGGTGGTGGACTGCCCCTTTTTACTTGAACGTATTTTCTCTCTTATTCCTAATATTTGTTTAAGGAATCATGCCACATTTTATGTGGGGCTGGCGAGGACCAATTATGCTGCCAATGCTCCTGTTGTCAGAGCTCTTAAAAAGTTTAATTTGCTTCCGAAATCTTCAGTTTTGGATTTCTCCTTTTGTGAAAAAAGGTTTAAAATGCTACTTAATGACCAGTTAAGTTAGTTGGTATTTGCCTACATTTGTAATTAGTCTGTAAGGAATGTAACAATTTCAAGATTAAAAAATATATATAAATAAATAAATAAATAAACTTCTACATCTGATAAAATTGTAACAGGTCGATTTCTACATTGTAGATATTTGAGACAAATTTATAGAAGGTGTCATAATTAGACCATCTAAACCCAAATTAACACTTTTTAGAATTTTAGGTAGGAGGCCAACCTTCGAAAGCGTTCCCAGAACGCCTACATAGTCTTTTGGGCACAGTTAAAGCGATTGAAAGTCTTATTTGACATGTACACATGTTTATACAATTTGCAAAATTATCAACTTTTTATTATACATTTTTACAAAAGTTGGGCGCATTTTTTAACAAAAATTTACTTGGTTTTTCTTGCAGAACTTCGGTGATGCTGACGTATCGGGTGAACAACTTCATGAGATACTTAGAGAGATTGATACTAATATGAATGGACAAGTTGAACTTGACGAATATCTACAGGTGCGTATATTGGATTGAGTAAAAAAGGCGATGGTGTAGCAATAAACATTCGCTGTGGAACCCCAAAAACCAAATTAATTTTTTAGCTTCATGCAGAGTAAGTTATGGTTCACCGAGTCGTGCTTTAGAGAAGTCAAGGAGGCATAGTAAAGTCAGTTCGTTTTTGTCAAAGGGCACTTTAATATCATCTATAATATTTAAAACGGCTGTGAAGCAGTTCTGTTTTGCCTAAAGCCAGACCAAAGCGGTGCCAGCAGTTTCAATTTGTCAATACGGTCAGGGATTTTGTCAGTTATTAACATTTCAAATACTTTAGAGAGCGCGTCCAAAGTAGTTCTTGGTCGACCGCGATTATGACCAGATGTTTATTTGGTTTTAGCAATTGTCTTTACCGAAGGAATCTTACAATCTCATGTGATTAATGAAATAAGTGAGCGTTGGCAAATTCATCGCACGAGCATTTTTACAAATTTAATAAGGATATGATCTGCGCCAATCGCATTTGACTTTACTTTATGAATACATCCAGCTATTTTAACTTCCGACACAGTTCTCAACTCAAACACCTGACCAAGAGGCACAGTAGATGTATGAGAGAATGTGAGGAAGATATGATAAGCAGATATAAGGGTGGCCCGACTAACAAAGTCATCATTTAGGATTTCAGGACTAAGGTTACATTCCGAACTATCACTTACAAAGACGCGCAGGCTTTTTAAGTTGCGCCAAAAGACATGATTTGAGAGTGACGTCCCTCGCATTTTGCTAAAATACTTAGTTTTCTCAAGCTTAATCCGTGCAGGCGTGAACTCATTACGCGCGAGCTTATATGCACGCCAATTAGCCTCCGTGCGGCTCCTTTTCCCATTCCGAGTAGTTTTCATATACCAAACGATGACAGTACAAATCACTACATAGGTGATTCACTTTTAAGCCATCACAAATAAGGACAGGCGACAACATATTAAAATCTTCGTAACCATTACCTACATCCCGATAAAAGATCTTTTGATGAATAGACTCAAACTTTTTATCTTTCTCTGAATTGACCCATTCACAAGGAAGAAAAAATATTTTTTTACGGATTCAGACCCTTTCAACATTTGCGGACTCAGTCCACTGTACATACACTCAGGAACCCAGAGAATAACTAACATATATATTCCTCGTGCCAACTGATGTCCAAGTGGCTATCGCCTCGATATCAGTACGCTACTCTGCAGCGAAAACCGCTTATCTTTGGCGATTTCAACGCTCACCACGATCTCTGGTATTCCATATTGCCGGGCGTTACGTAAAGGACTGTGTGATGTGATGATTCCTCGAGGCGTACCTCTGCCCTTACGGCGTGGACGATAGTAGTGTTAGTTCCGTTTGCCATTGTTATTTCGTCGGCCACTCTTACCATCTCTGCGCTTCCAGGGCTCACCACATCCGGTAGCTTAGTTGAAACGAAACTGCTTGAGGCTCCTGTATCGATGACTACTTCCGCTAATTTAGCGCTATGCTGGGCTAGGGCGTAAAGGCGACCGTGTTCCTGATATATTACTACTGCTGATTCGGTGCTAGATTCCCTGGGCTCCCCGCGCCTTGCCCCTGGTGTAGCCCTCTGTCGTATCCCTGTTGCTGACGGCAGCACTCAATTGTTCATACATCGTTTCGGCCGCATTTCCAACAAAAGATTTTTGGTGGGTTACGGCATCTTCTGGCATAGTGTCCTTTTTATATATTGTTTGGATCGAAAACCTGAGCGTATGGTGGTATATAGCGCTGTACGTTTTATGGCTGCTGGTGGGATCATCGTTCTCACTGCGGTGAAGAAATTCTACTTCTGTCACCAACGACGTGCCTCGCCATTGCGCCGCTCCTTTCACAGCTCTGGTCGTTGATGTACCCGGCATGCTCCAGCTCTGTATCGCCAGAACATAGTTTTTGTACCTTTCGCGAACAAGCTGCCTTCGTTGCCGTATTTCGTCCTCTAGACGCTCGAAATACCTGGCTGGTAGGAAGAATCCTAAAATATCGTACTTTAAGGGCGCCCAGTTGTTCCAGTATAAGTTGTTGTTGCGATATCATTGAAGTGCGGTGCCACCTAATAGTTCGGGCACCGCTCTTGGGAGAAAGTCAACATTTAGCATAAACACTTCGTCTAATTCTTCCAGCCGTTCGATGAAAGCTAAATGCTCCGCCCACCTGTGTACTTCACTGACAACTTTCGTACCGTACGGTCGGTGTTTAAGCTAGTGGGATGTCGTACCGTTACCCAGGACGATGAGTATTGTTGTGGGGTTGCTGTATTCCTGGAAGGAAACCTGAACTGGCTTTGCTCTGGTAGTCTTCCGGGGATGTTTGTGGTCTTATGCGCTGTGAAGCGGTCAAAACCGCTGACCTACTAATCTAAGCCCATGGCTCTCTCCTATAAGTCACACTGTCCTGCAATGGTCAAGACCTATATGCAGCCCAGATTCTCTTCAATTTCAGCTCTGATCCCAAGCACAACTTCACACTCCGTTAGCCTCGGTGCAGATGTGTGTTGGAGTTGTGCTTCGGCTACCGACGGCGTACTTCTACTGCGGTCGACGTAAACTAACGCGGGACCACGATGTTGTGGAGGACGTTTGCTTACCAGGGAGCGAGCGTGGTATTAAGCGTTGTGGACCAGTCAAAACCAGCTTACCCACTTTTCTCAACCCACGGTTTTCTTCTATCAATCGCACTGTCTTGCAATGGTAAAAACCTATATGCAATCCAGAGACTCTTCAGTAGTTGACCCGGTCGCAACCACAACTACGTGCTGATCGACTGCTGTGCTAATGTGTTTTTTTTCTATCCAGTGCGCTTTGTGTGAATAGCTTGGTTGGTTGCGTTGCCATCGTTACTGTGTTGCGGCAGTGATGTTTCTGAGACGTTTTTGTGTTTCGTGTTGTGTTGGCTATGTGCTGATCGTGTTTCTGGGCGGTGTTCGTTTTGTGTGGGCCAAAATAATGGTTTATATGTGGTCTCACAGCACATACGACAAATACGATACCTTGAAAATTTTCTATATATAAGTATATCAGATGTTGTTGTCAAAGAAATTATTTATTTATTTCTGAGTTTCGTAAGGGTTTTCGTAAAACAAAACTGCAAAATAACAACGAAAAAGTAATAAATATTATCAAAAAGACAAGCGGTTTAATAAATTTCGGTTTTGTAATGCGTTTTACATATGACCTTTTTTACGGATATATTTAAACACGACATAGTACTATGTATATATAGGAAATTCACAAGGTCTCCTATTCGCCATATGTGCTAAAATTTAATAAATTTTAGTATTGGAAACAATGGAAACAACTCAAACCTTCCAATTTCACATGGCTACGATACTCGTGTGAATTGCCAAACATTGTTCACATGGGTCGTATTTAAAAAAACACTACGTAAGACAATAATAGACTTTGCGAACTTCCTAAATGTTTCATATCTATTATTTTATATCGGCTTGCCATATTAAAAGTAACATTTAAAAACTTGTTCAGAAGGCATATGAGGCTTTTCACGTCAAGTGTTACCACTCCAAAAACTTGATATCACCAAAATCCACCAAAGTTCACCTGTGCAAAAGGAGTGACCGAAATATTTACGGATTACGATGATACAGGGTGTCGAAAATTGGCCTTTTTTTTGCGATTTTTTCGATAAATATTTAGATCACTAAAGTTCAACGTACAAAAAAATTTTGATGATTCTTATGCTAATTTTTTTGTACCTTTCCAAAAAATTATTTAAATAACTTGAAAAATGTTTGTAATAAATATTTTAAACTTTTCAAATTTTGCAACTTTTTGTAAAATGATCCTGCTTCGATTTATATTTTGTGTTGCTCAAGATAAAGCCCAATAATACCCCAATTTTTCTGCGTTTGTTCGTCTTGAAGCCTATGGGAACTTTCAAACCGATGCTTTCTGATACCATCGTGATTAATTTTGAAAGTCCAAAAAACTATAAAAATTGACTTAGCCCACAAAGTGACCTGTATATTTTTATACGGAAGAAGATTGGAGCAAGATTGAAAAAAATCTAACCGGCTAGTATTGCATAAACATTTTTTTTTAATTGAAAATTTTTAATTTTAATTTTATCTTGATTTTTTGCAATACGAACCCCTCCTACAAAAAATGTATAAGTTTTGAAACTGTGGCGCTAGACTTCAAGGCGAACAAACGCAGGAAAATTGGCATTGTTCCACAAAGTTAACTATGTATTTTTGTAGGGGAATTAAATCGAAGCAGACTCATCCCACATAGCATATGGAAGATTGATTAAAGTATAAATCACCACAATGAGACATTTTCGACTCCTTTTGATGACTAAAACATGTTTAATCAATTCTGCGATCAAAAGAAGACTCGAAACCCACTCCCTCTTATGAGTGAAATATGATTTATTGAAAAAGCAACAACAAAATGTAAAGCGATCACAAAAAATGATTTAAATAAGATTCCAAATAGACTCTTAAACGTCTCGAGAAAGAATCGCAAAAGCTTTAAAACACACTTAAAAATTATTCCCACAAGACTCATAAATGATGGTAAATATGACTCGAAAAAGACTAAAATACTGATTAGAAATATAGGTTAAAAGAGGCTCACCAAGTATAGTCGCGCGTAGGGTACCCCCGACGAGGGAGTCTTTTCTGATCAGAAAATGAGCGCATATATGCTTATTTTGATCATGCTGGAGACCCGAAAAAGACTCTAATATGATTAATTATTTCAAAAAATGCTGGGTGGGATCTTACAAAAAGTTGCAAAATTTGAAAAAGTCGAAAAAATATTTACAAACATTTTTCTAACTATTTTTTAAATAATTGTTTCTGAAAAGAACAGTACACAAGTAATATAAGAATCATCCATATTTATTAGAAAAAAAATTGCAAGGAAAAAGCCAATTTTCGACACCCTGTATCATCGCAATCCGATAATATTTCAATCACTCGTTGACGTAAATGACATAAATATGTAAAAATTTCGAAAGTGCTAACTTTTATAGGTATACATGGCACTTCGATATGGAGATATATAAATGTTATTAATATTATTTTGGTTATACATAATGTTTAAAAGTCGAAAATGTTTTTGTTTATTTCAGATGATGTCAGCTATAAAAACTGGAGATGTTGCATATTCTCGCTTTGCTAGAATGGCTGAAATGGAAGAGCAAAAGCACGAAGCAGCTCAACTTAAGCATAAAATTAGTGTTGATCGCTCAGGAGGTGGATTATAAGTTGATGTTTTATTGACTAAATCTTTATAAAGTTTTTGTATGGTTGTTATTATTTACTACAACGAAATTATGTGTTTTCGTATACACATATAAACATAGGTATAATACATAAATATTTTCCTGAAAAAAGACGTTAATACATAAAAAATTGCTTTAAGCTAGTATAGCTAAAAATTCTGGATTTCTCCCTTCACTACGAACAACTTTTATTAATAAAATTAAAAACATACTTATAAAACTCACAACATTGGTTTCATTATTATGATGTTTTGGCAGATAACATCTATAAAATTTATTTATTAATTTATTAGTCTACAAATTTAACAATTATTCAGACTAAGTATACCCATAATATAAAAAGTACACTCATGTTCTTACTTTTTTAAACGGTTTTATTTAGGTTGACTTAACGGGCTGCACGGCCAGCGCGAATTTTGTAATTAAAATTTAAGTAACTTCCCGATAAGCTACAAGCTTGGAACTTGGAATATAGCTCAGAAGTCGACGACAATGCAATAATAAAAAAAAAATCGCCGCTAGGTGGCGCAAGGATCAAGGTATTCACAAAATTCGTATTTGTGGTCCGATTTCGCTCATATTTGGAACACATAATACATACAAGAATAGAAAGCGACCTATGAATAAAATAAATAAAAAAAAAATGTTAAGTTAAACGGTTTTATTGAAAGCAATACTTACATTAAGTAATAATAATACTAAAAGATATAAAATAAAATAATTAAAAAAAAATTTTAAGTTACACCAAGTAGTAATAATACTTGTTGGGTCAGGCATATACATAAATACAAACCTTCATCGTGTCACAGAAGATGTAATGTTGGATCATTGGTCATATTGAACTTGATGCTGGGTTGCATATATTACATACATATACGTATATATACTCAACTGTATTTACTCATATTTAAAATATCATAACTTTGGAGTTCTATAAATTGTAAGCATTAAGTAACTGAATTACTCTTATACACACATGTATGTATGTATCATGTACAGCTACGAACATTCTCTCTATTGCTATATTTCATACTATGCTTTGTGCTATATTTGTCATAGTTTCATGAATTTTAATTAAATAAATAAAAAAATAAATGTAAGGCGCGATAACCTCCGAAGAGATCTAAGGCCGAGCTTCTCTTCCAATTTGCGTCGTGCTCCTCTTGATTTTTCCCTACAAATTGGCCGGACGGGACCAACATGTTTTATGCCGACTCCGAACGGCATCTGCAAGGCAGATGAGTTTTCACTGAGAGCTTTTCATGGCAGAAATACAATCGGAGCGCTTGCCAGACACTGCCGAGGGGCGACCCCGCTTAGAAAAATTTTCTTCTAATTGAAAAATCTTATTTCTAAAATTTTGATGTTGCTTTGCCCGGGTGTTGAACCCCGTTGTTAGTCCTTCTACACAGTAATTTATAAATTTTTTGGATTTATTTAATAAAATAAGGCATTAAATATTTGTTGTTTGATACCACAAAAATTTGAAAAAAAACTTTCAATCTCGTCAGCTGAATTGAATTGTAGCTTAGCGATTTTGGAAGCGTATTTTAAGCAAGTAATGACAGTCCAAACAGAAAGACAGAACTTAGATCCAAACGAAGCGCAGCGCGACACTAGAAGCGAGATTGAAGACACATATATCGCTATTAAGGTTTGTATCAAGGATCAATTGGGGGCTGAAGGTCACAACACAACCATTGCTGACACTTCGACCTGTGTCTCTCATTCAACTTCAATGAAGCTACCACGGCTGTCATTTCCAACATTCGATGGCAAGTATTCAGAATACAAAAACTTCATAACGTCGTTTAAGACAGTCGTTGACAATCAGCCTATTCTATCGGCTATCGAAAAGTTTAATCAACTGATTAATTGCTTAAAGGGAGCGGCCCTAGAAAATGTAAAGGCATTTCAAATCTCGCCTGAAAATTATCCGAAGGCGCTTGAACATCTCAAGGATCGCTATGACAACCCTACTCTTGTCTTTTTGGACAACATAAATTCACTTTTCAAACTGCCAAACGTTTCCAAATCGAATGCGCAACAATTGCGAAGTCTCACACACAACGCTTCCGCCCTATATAATTCATTACTGTCACTTGGTTCTGAGTCACAAATTGCTCAGGCAATGCTCATATCTATTGTTATGGACAAGGTCGATCAGGACACGAAGAAGAAATGGAATGAGTTTTTAGACTTTCGAGATCTCCCGACATGGGTATCATGCGTTGGGGTAGTGGAACGACGTTGCCAATATTCAGAATCTATAGGTAAGGCCGGTGTAGATATGCATTCGAGTCAACCAGCGGTGAGTAAACCACGCAACCAAAAACCACAATGACAGTGGTTGACCTTCAACTGCACATCCCAAGCCTGCCTTGTCTGCTCAAATACGGAACACAGAATCTTCAAATGTCCACAATTTATTGCAACTACAATAAGTCAACGCTATGATACAGCAAAAAGATTGAGCCTTTGTATTAACTGTCTTGGTAAAGGCCAGCACGCTGCGAAATGTCCATCAATGAAAAGATGCCGAACGTGCTCTCGTCCACATCACACGCTGCTGCATCGCGATGTTAGTAACACTACTTCATTGCCTGCACAATTGGCATCTCAACCCATAACGACTGTACAGCGGAGTTCAGATGCAGTAGTACACACACATACAGACTCTTGTTTGAATCGAATCATACTAGCTACAGCTTTGGTTCTGGTTAAAGATGCAACCGGTCGTTATAAAATTGGACGCGCATTACTAGATTCCTGCTCGCAGGTAAACTTTGCAAACACTTCGTTTGCCCCGTAAGAGAAGCAACTTGGAAATTCGCAGCATTGGAGATTCGCAAACACAAGTTAAGCAACGTTCGGCCACAACAATCAAATCACGCTTCACAGAACAAGAATTACCTCTTGATTTTTGTGTTACATCCCATATTGCCTACCATCCCGAGTCTGAAATCGACATTTCATCATGGTATCTCCACAAAGATGCGCAATTGACTGATGAAGGGTTTAACAAGTCGCGACGCATTGTTTTGCTCCTTGGCACTGAAGCATTTTTCGAGATTCTATCGGTTGGAGAGGTGAAACTTGGTCCAAACTTGCCTGTTTTGCAAAGACCCTCTTGGGATGGGTGGTTTCCGGTCGTTGTGATGCTAAACCCACAACCCCCCATAGCTATGCACTATCCCTGGACAATTCTATAAACCAAAACGTCGAGCGACTGTGGCGTATCGAAAATGTTAGCAGACCTGTTGATACCTACACTCCTGAACAACGCAGATGTGAGGAGTTCTTCAAAAACACCATTCGTCGAGAAAGTGATGGCAGAATCGTGGTTCATCTTCCATTCAAGGATGATCCCAGCTCCCTAGGTCGTTCATATGAAACTGCGCGCAGACGCTTTGAAGCTCTTGAACGTCGCTTAAGTCGTACACCAGATGTTAAGCAACAATATACAGATTTTATGTTAGAGTTCGAACGTTTGGGTCACATGAGCTTGGTGAGTACTCCGAATCTAAGTGTCCCGCATTACTATATTCCCCACCACTGTGTACTTAAGCCGAACAGTACGTTAACTAAACTACGGGTCATCTTTGATGCCTCCTGTCAGACTACGTCACAAAGGTCACTAAACGACTTGTTGATGGTCGGACCAACCATACAGCCCGACCTATACACACTTCTTCTACGTTTTAGGTTGTATCGCTATGTAATTACTGCCGATATCGTAAAAATGTTCAGACAGGTTCTCGTGGATGAGGAGGATCGCAAGTTTCAGTATATACTCTGGCGAAATAGTTCGAATGAATCGCTTTGCACATACATATAAACTCAATACAGTCACTTACGGTACCGCCGCCGCTCCATATCTTGCCATACGCAGCATGACGTATTTGGCCGACACCTATGCGGACAAGTTTAGAATTGGTGCTGGCGCCATAAAATCGTCGTTTTATGTAGATGGTTTTATATGTGTAGCAAATACTATTGATACTCTTCGCGCAATCAAAACAGAAGTTACCGAAGTACTTCGTCGTGTCAGATTTGAACTTGCAAAATGGCATTCAAACTACAGTGAATTTGTCAATGATTGCACTATCAAGGAGCTGAATCTGGACAACACTATAACTAGTACTTTGGGTTTAAGATGGAATCAACAACAAGACGTGTTTATGTTCTCACTGGTGCCAAAGCAGTCATTCAACGTTGTCTCTAAACGCTCAATACTGTCAGTGGCTTCATAACTATTCGATCCATTGGGCTTAGTGTCACCTATCATAATAGTGGCAAAAATTATTTTACAAGAACTGAGGCTACTTAGGCTGCAGTGGGATGAATCAGTCCCACACAATGCCCACACTGCATGGCTATCGTTTCTCTTATCGCTTTCGTCGTTGGAGTCGCTTACAATTCCACGATTTTGTCTACAACCACACTCTCAGAGTCTTCAGTTGCACGGTTTCTGCGATGCATCAATCAGAGCCTATGGCTGTTGCATCTACGCCCGTACGGTTCGCCCTAATGGCGAAGTTGAGGTGAAGCTTGTTACGTCGAAATCACGTGTTGCACCAACGCGAAAGCTATCGCTTCCAAAATTGGAATTGTGTGGCGCCCATTTGTTGGCGCAACTTATCGCCAGGATTAAGACGAACTTTTTTGAAAGCAAGTATTTAACGTTCTTGTGGTGTGACTCACAAATCGTGCTATATTGGATTCAGCAACACTCCGCCACACTGTCCACGTTCGTCGGTAATCGAATATTTGAAATACAGGAGCATACCTCCAGCTGCCATTGGAAATATGCTCCATCCCACTTTAACACCGCCGATCTAATATCAAGAGGTTGTACTGTGGATAATCTTAAGAAGTCGATATGGTTCTACGGCCCTGCATATTTAATACAAAACCAAGACGAGTGGCCAACGCACAAGCTGGGGACATTGATCAAAACATCGTTGACTCGGAAAGGCGCAAATCAGCCTTCGTTGTCACTAACATTTCAAACCATCTACTCGAAGTTATCTACACCATCAGTTCGCATAACCGTTGCTTGCGCATTGTAGCCTGGATGCTTCGATTTTACTATACCAGCAGAAAACTGTGTACCTTTGACACAACGAACCGTCGCCACAAGAATTACTACGTGCAAGGCATTGTATTATTTGGAACCTGCAGACCAAATATTTCTCCGCTGAGATACAAGAACTCCGCAAGGGAAGAGAGGTCAATAGCCAACTTAAGTTTTTAAATCCTTTTTTGCAGGAGACTGATGGCTTTGAACTGCTTAAGGTTGGAGGCCGCTTGGAGTTGGAAAACGTTGAATACACCCAGAAACATCCGATATTACTTCCAGGTAAAGACGACTTTGTTCGGCGATATGTTGAATTTGTTCATCATCAAAACTATCATGCCGGCCCAAAGGTACTAGTTGGCCTAATACGCCTACGATTTTGGATTGTTAATGCACGAGAAGTAGCACGCCGCATCGTTCGATCATGTGTACACTGTGTTCGCTACCGACCAACCCTGGAAAGGCAAATAATGGGTAACCTACCCGTAGAACGACTACCGCCATCGAGACCATTTTCCTGCGTATCCGAGGAAAGGTTCCCTACAAGACCTACATCGCCATTTTTTATATGTTTTGCCACGAAGGCCGTGCATGTTGAAGTGGTATCTGACTTGTCGACTGATGCATTCATCGCGGCATTGAAGCGCTTGGTAGCCAGGCGCGATCTTCCCTCCGACATATTTTGCGATAACTCAACCAACTTCACAGGTGCCAGCAACAAATTGGAGGCACCCAAGAACTTTTTATTCAAGGACGAAAAAATTCATTCGATCAACAAATTGTGTCTAAATGAATTCATCAACTTTCATTTTATTCCTCCCAGGGCCCCCCTCCCCCATTTCAGCGGATTGTGGGAGTCAGCTGTAAAAAGCGTCAAAGGGTTACTCAACAGAACTTTAATGAACACACGGCTCACATACGAAGAGCTAACCACTGTTATAGCAGAAGTAGAAGCGATTTTAAACTCCCGCCCTTTGTCTCCGCTTTCTTCGGACCAGAATGACTTGGATGCACTCACACCAGGCCATTTCCTCACCGGTGGTGCTATGCGCGCATTGCCAGAAAATCCAGTTATAGAGTTGGATCATTCGGAACACTAGCGAAAAGTAAGCTCAATCAAACAACATCTGTGGCGTCGCTGGTCTCAAGAATATATCAACGAGACTCAGGTGCGTAATAGCTGGAACAAGCCATCACGAAAGCTAACCGTGGGGCAAATGGTTATCGTGCATGATGATAACACGCCCCCTCAATGTTGGGTGTTGGGTCGTATTGAATCAGTTATGGCTGGTAAGGATGGTCGTGTGCGGGTTGCCGACGTTCGTACTGCAAAGGGAATAATTCGCCGCCCTGTACATAAATTAGCTTTGTTGCCAGTCTCTTGAAATTTGGCAAATACTTTCAACGGGGCCGGGATGTTGGGTCAGGCATATACATAAATACAAACCTTCATCGTGTCACAGAAGATGTAATGTTGGGTCATTGGTCATATTGAACTTGATGCTGGGTTGCATATATTACATAAAAATCAGTGAGCTGCAATTATTCATCTGTTAAGGTTATTAGTGGACTAACCAAAAAATGAGTATTAGTGCGTACACAAACAAAGAATATCAAGCACTTATATCCACTAAAACACATTTACATAGTCATGCTTCGTAAATTGAATAACCGCTCATAAGCTACGAAGCAGTTCAGTACTCAATTGTCTTATTGAGCAAGAAAGTCAACTGTGTTATACGAAAACACCAATTGTAACAAGTAAGACTAACAGTACAATCAAAGGAATACAGTCATATCAGCCTTCTGATGCTAGCAGCACAACGATGTACACGAAACTAAACTGAATGCAGCGCTAAAGAAAAACCGATAATAAACGAAGTATACAGTGTATTAAACACGAAACCAACGTGCTACTGAGTTAAAACGACTATGATTTCAGTTTATTCTCAACAACAAAGCCGGCCAAAAGTTGCACATTGTGCAATTTAAGTTCATATATTCATACCGACACTAACGATGTGTGATCACGATCGTTTGCTTTCGCTTGTCAATCACTAAAATAAACAGTGAATGCAAAAGGAAAAGTCCATGCTACTTTTTGGGCACATAATAGAAACAATATGCTGCAATGTTAAAGTGACTTTTAATATGTTTTAGTTAGTAATATTAACTTCCTTTGAACATACATATTAATATTGACTATTTAAATATTAATAATTAATTATTAACAAATATTGACAAATTAATATAAGTAACTTTTTATACGTTCTAGTTAGTTTTATTAATTTTTATAAATTTTTTTTTATTGAATACCTTTATGTTTTGAAAATATATTTCTATCTTTACATTTACTTTGTTTTATAGTTATTTCTTAATGAAAAACTGAATTTTTTTAAAGTAAATTTTGTATTGAAGAAACACCATACCTTATTTTATAAAAAAGTTTTATCTGGCTAGCTCGACCTCCGCGTTCTTAGTTATACGAATATAAGTAAATATAGTCAGGATTAGCTTGAAATCAAATAACCAAAGTCCTTTTTAATTTCAGACTTCACAGTCCACATTTTCTTTTAGCACACTGTGGGAAGTTGTCACTCAACTTTTACACACACTTATGCAATTGTTTTAGTATTTGTGTGGCCGGCTCTGCTCAACAATGTCATATATGTATGGGACATATGGGGCACTCGTATGTACTTTCTATTTTATGTGCTAGTCACTCATAGTATTTTTCTGTACTTGACTAAGTACACATTTAGACACAATTTTTTGGCTCACGACTAAGTGCACTAATTTTATTAGTACTCAAAGCAGATCCCTGATACATATACGTATATAAACACAACTGTATTTACTTATATTTAAAATATCATAATACCTGTATGACACTACTTTATTTTCGTGTATTTTTTCTTATATTTTATCTTTAATTTTTTGTCGCACTCCCTCCTAATACGGCTTCAGTACTGGTGTAAGTGTGTAAACTATATTTCAAAAAACTAACGAAATACAAATAAAATGCAATCTAGTTCATTAAAAACAAACGAGCCGGTTTGTATTTCGATAGGTTTTTTTTTGACCTTCGGCCGCTTTTTCATTATTTTTTTCTGACACATGAAAATTTTGTTTTTAGTTTGAAAATTTAGTGCATAAAAACACAATTAAAATCAACTTTCTTGTGAAAAAAGTGAACCATTAGAGACCGGAATAATTTTCGCGTATTATTTGCATTGTTTTTATTGTTAAAAGTGTTAATGTAAAAATAAAATGTAAAACAAAAACAAAAACATGTCAAACTCACTAATTTTGGGGGAATAGTGGTCTCGCTTTTTCATGATAGAAATTGTTTTTGTGTTTTGAAGTTCCGATAAAGTTTCGTCAGTTTTTTTAGCCTGGAATCCAAGCAAAAATAAAGTAGTGTCATATATGCTTAACTTTGGAGTTCTTTAAATTGTAAGCATTAATACCTATATGACATTACTTTATTTTCGTGTATTTTTTCTTGTATTTTATCTTAAATTTTTTGTCGCACTCCCTCCTAATACGGCTTCAGTACTAGTGTAAGTGTGTAAACTATATTTCAAAAAACTAACGAAATACAAAGAAAATGCAATCTAGTTCATTAAAAACAAATGAGCCAGTTTGTATTTCGATAGGTTTTTTTGACATTCGGCCGCTTTTTCATTATTTTTTTCTGACACATGAAAATTTTGTTTTTAGTTTGAAAATTTAGTGCATAAAAACACAATTAAAATCAACTTTCTTGTGAACCATTAGAGACCGGAATAATTTTCGCGTGTTATTTGCATTGTTTTTATTGTTAATGTAAATGTTATTAAATTGTTAAATGTAATGTAAATAAATTAAATGTAATGTTATTAAAATGTAAAACAAAAACAAAAACATGTCAAACTAATTTTGGATGAATAGTGGTCTCGCTTTTTCATGATAGAAATTGTTTTTGTGTTTTGAAGTTCCGATAAAGTTTCGTCAGTTTTTTTTAGCTTGGAATCCAAGCAAAAATAAAGTAGTGTCATATATGCTTAAGTAACTGAATTACTCTTATACACACATGTATGCATGTATCATGTACAGCTAGGAACATTCTCTCTATTGTTATATTTCATATTATGCTTTGTGCTATATTTGTCATAGCTTCATGAATTTTAATTGCTTGACTAATAAAACAGTTCGAAGTCCGACAGCATACATTACGGGTGATTTAATTTTCAATGGTTTCACCCCCACAATATTCACAGGTCAGCAAATATTTCTGATCATACAATACTAAAAGATAGAAAATAATTAGGTAGGTCCTAGTCATCATACTAGTCATCACACTCCTCATCAATTTAGGGCGTTGATCAGACAATTAAATAAAAGCGTTGGGCGCCTGAAATTTCTAAAAATGATTAAGGTTCAGTTGGTCTTATATATGACTATCAATAGAAATTGCCAGGAACTTGACACATATACCATTGAATATTGTGATGTCCATAGATGCTATGCATGGAAATTCAAAATTAGGGATACCCACTATTACCTGATCTGATAACAACTAAATACTGCTAAAAATAACCGTTTTATAAAAATATTATTCGGATCATAATCAATACAAATTAAATTACCTATCGAATGGTGTACGAGTCAAGTTCCTGGCATAAATGGTTTCACTTTTACTGACGAAACACAAAAATTTTTTTCTGAAAAATCGCTGTTTTTCCTAACTTTGACCTCAATGAGGCACGTTTTAACATTATCGGATTGGCCTGAAATTTTGTATGTATCATTTTCTAATCTATTGGCATATTTTATGGGGGTGACCGAGCGGAAAATCTAAATTGATTTCTTGTGGCCACCCTAGTGTGACACCTACCATATTAAGTAGAAGAAAATGAAAAAGTTATGCAGGGCGAAATCAAAAGTCCTTGGAATCATGGCAGAACTACTGTTTGTGATATCACATATATAAATAAATTAGCGGTACCCGACAGATGATGTTCTGGGTCACCCTGGTCCACATTTTGGTGGTCGATATCTCGAAAACACCTTCACATATACAACTAAGGGCAACTCCCTTTTAAAACCATCATGAATGCCTTTAATTTGATACCCATATCGTACAAACACATTATAGAGTCATCCCTGGTCCACCTTTATGGCGATATCTCGAAAACGCGTCCACCTATAGAACCAAGGCCCACTCCCTTTTAAAATACTCTTTAATACCTTTCTTTTGATACCCACGTCATACGTCCATGGTTACCCTAGGTTCATTTTCTAACATGGTGATTTTCCCTTATTTGACATAGGATGAAGGAAAATCGTTCTAAAAAACGTCACCCTTGGTCTACAATTTCTCGGACTCTCTTATCGGACTCATAATTAAGAGCGCTTCGAAAAAATTTCAGGAGTGATTTAAAAAAAAAATGTCAGAGAAATGCGTTCAAATTTAACCAAATTTTCATATTTTAAAAAAATATTCAAATAAAACGAATTGATAGCTGAAGAAAGATAGCAAAGACAAGTTGCTCCACTCTTTAGTCTTACCATTTGTATGTATCTACGAAAAAGACAATTTTGTCTCCAAATCTCTCAGCTGAGTATGTAATGTTCGGTTACACCCGAACTTAGCCTTCCTTACTTGTTTTGGTTGCCCTTGTTTAAAATAAATTTTGTATCTTCTATTTTTTAACTCTTGTTTTTCGTTCAATTCGATTTTCCATCCATATATGCACAGGTAATTCTCAAACTTGTTATGAAATGTTTAAAGTATGTATGTAAAAGGGAAGTCTGGCAACTCTCCAATGCTCCCATTAGATGAGGTAAAACGGAGTAACATCCGAAGAGAGGAAGTCAGTCGTCAAGTCGTGACTCAACAGAACGTTGATCGGTTGAAAGTTGTAAAGTTGATCGTTGGCATTAAACCTACCTATGTCATTTAAGTTGAATTAACTACTTAAACGTCAATTATATCCATACCGTGAATTTTAATATTGAATACTAATTTACTCATGAAATATGATATCAATAAACTTACTGTTTTTTACATTTGGGGGCTCAACCGAAGTCATATAAAAAAACTTAATAAGAACGATTAACGGCATAGTAAAGTATGCTGTGCGAAATTTCCAGCCCGTTAGTATAAAATATTAACGTGCGTGTGTGCGCCGAATTCATTTCGCGAAGGAATGTCTTTATTCCAAACCGAAGTTACCGAAAAGAAATTACAACAACCTCAAAAGCGCTCTCAGAGACTTGCAAAAACGGTGAACTCCGCGGCCGAAAGCGAAGACGAAAAAGTAGAAACGATAGTTAGAAGTAGTGAAAATATGGAGGCAAAGATCGAAGAAAATAATAAGAGCTTACAAGAAGTTATAAAACTGCTTACGTTGAAAATAAAAGCTGATGAAACTAAACAAAATGAACCAAAGATAACCGTGGAAATTTTGCGAAAATTGTGCCGGACTTCGATGGTCAAAACATGCCGGTACAACATTGGTTTTCTAACTTCGAACAAAACGCGGACGCTTACGGTCTAAACGAAAAACAAAAATATGTTCAGGCGCGTAACAAAATGACTAAAACTGCGCAAATATACCTAGAATCCGTGTTTGTAAGTACGTATACAGAGCTAAAGAAAGCGCTAGAAGCAGAATTCAAGAAAAATTGGGGAAGTGCGGAAGTGCATAAAAAACTAAGTGATAGAAAGAAGAAAGCTGAAGAGACGTTTCACGAATATGTTTTACATATGAAAAAAATAGCCGCTCTTGGTAGTGTTGACATTGATTCGGTAATTCGTTATATAGTCGACGGCTTGAATGTAAAGAAAGAGTGCAAATACATTATGTACACTTGCAAATCGTGGTCGGAACTTTATGAAAAACATGAAATGTACGAACATATGCAAGGCGAGACCGAAAATACAAATAAAAATATATACAGTGGTGGTAAAAAAAGTACACAAAGTGTTAAAACTAATCATTGCTTTAACTGCGGTTCAGTGGAGCATTTAAGAAAAGACTGCAAGGCTGGCACAAAATGTTTTAGGTGTAATGGTAATGGACATATGTATGTCAAAAAATTTTACACAAATCTCGAAGAGTGTGCAACTGGTGAAAGATCTAAAACGTTTTAAGGTGGTACGAATAAACGATGTTGAGGTCAGCTGACTTGTTGATACAGGGGCTGATGTTTCGATTGTCAAGGCCAGCATTTACAAAAAATTTAATGACTCTAATATGCAGAAATGCTACACAGTGTTAAGTGGGCTAGGGAACAACAAAACCATGCCGATAGGTGACTTTATAGGCATTGTCAATGTATATGGCATTGAAATGCAGCAGCGGTTCATCGTAGTTCATGACAGCAAAATTGGGTATGATGTGTTATTGGGGTATGACTTTGTTTCAAAATTTCATGTCACGATGAATGAAAAGGGTTTCACGTTTGTGTTGCCATCAGCGACCGTTGCCTCCGAAGTGGTCGACGAGTTGAAGGTATATAATATTAGCGAAAGTATGGTAGAAATTAGCACTCCACCGCAATTCCAATCAGTTATCCAGTCTCTAATCAACGAATACAAGCCAACAACTTCGAGCGTCGAATGTCCAGTTACGCTCAAACTAGTACCAGACGGGAACATCAAACCCTTTCGCCAGCAGCCGAGCCGTCACCCTCCCGTCGAATGCGAAGCAATTAAACATCAAGTCGATTGTTGGTTGGAAGATGGCATTGTGCGTAGATCATCGTCGAATTTTGCAAGTAGAGTCGTAACAGTTAAGAAGAAGAATGGAACCCTTCGAGTTTGCGTTGACTTTCGACAACTCAACAGTATGGTTCTTAAAGATTGCTTCCCGGTACCGCTTATCGATGACGTGCTCGAGGCACTTCAAGCAGCGGAAGTTTTCTGTGTCATGGACTTGGAAAATTGCTTTTTGCGTATTTCAGGATTTGATAGCCAAGCACGTAATGCAGCTGTACATGGACGATATTATTGTCTATGCGCAGACAGACGACGAATGCATAGCGAAACTTAAAGTAGTTTTGGAAGTTGCGGCCAGGTTTAATCTTAAAATTAATTGGAAGAAATGCCATTTTTTAAAACGAAAAATTAATTTTCTGGGGCATCAAATAGAGAACGGCAAAATTTGGTCAAGTACCGAGAAAACAAACGCAGTTAGACATTTCCCCATGCCGAAGAATATTAAAGCGATGCAATCTTTTCTAGGCCTGACGGGTTTTTTTCGAAGATTTATTCAGGGATATTCGCAGCTGGCACACCCCCTGACCAATCTTTTGAAAAATGATGTACCATTTAAGATGGAAGCAGCTGAACTAAACGCGATAAAGCTACTGAAAGATGCACTTTGTAGAGGACCAGTCTTAAAGCTGTATTGTAGGAATGCACCCACGGAGCTACACACAGATGCCTCCAAAGAGGGCTTCGGGGCAGCACTGTTACAGAGATTCGACCAACAGCTGCACCCTGTTTTTTACTGGAGTAAGAAGACGTCGTCAAGTGATGTCAAGCGCCACAGTTATATATTAGAAGTCAAAGCAGCATACCTAGCTATTAAAAAGTTTCGGCATTATTTGATTGGTATAAAATTTACGCTGGTAACAGACTGCGTAGCATTTACGCAAACCGTAAGAAAAAATGACGTTCCAAGGGAAGTAGCGCAGTGGAATTTACACATGCAAGATTTTAATTTCGATGTTGAACCTCGAGCAGCTGATAAGTTGAAACATGTAGACTCACTTAGTCGCTATCCGAGTATTCTAGTCGTTTCTGCGAGTATTTCTGCACATTTAAAAGTGGCGCAAGAGAAGGATAGTTTCATCACCGCAATTCGGGAGTTATTGAAAACAGGCCCATATGACGGATTCAAACTAAAAGGTGATATTTTGTATAAAAGCGTCGGGGGAAATGACCTTCTGATAGTACCTCGGGCCATGGAACGTACCATAATAGCAGAGGCGCATAATGTCGGCCACTTCGCAGTTCAAAAAACGATACACTCGGTGCAACAACAGTTTTGGGTACCACATTTGGAGCGAAAAGTAATGAACATAGTAGGCTGCTGTGTACATTGTATAATACACAACAGAAAGCTGGGTAGACAGGAAGGGTATTTGAACTGTATCGACAAAGGCGAGAGGCCTCTACATACGGTGCACGTCGACCATCTGGGGCCGATGGATTCAACAGCTAAACAATATAAATTTATATTGCCAATGGTGGATGGCTTCACTAAATTCGTTTGGCTTTTCACAACAAAATCTACCGGCTGTGAGGAAGTCATCAAAAAGTTGGATGAGTGGTCAAACATATTTGGCATGCCTACACGTATAGTGAGTGACCGTGGAGCAGCGTTCACCTCAAATGCGTTTGAGGAATTCGTAAGAAAAAATGGGGTTGAACATGTATGGTGCACTACAGGTGTTGCCCGTGGCAATGGTCAAATTGAGCGTATTAATCGATCTATTCTTTCCATAATATCCAAGCTGTCAACAGAGGATCCTTCAAAGTGATACAAGTTTGTTCCGCAAGTCCAAAAAGCAATAAACTCTCAATATCTCAGAATCTAAGCTAAAAGCAGTGATAAGTTGTTGTCTATGCTGGAACAAGAAATCATCGATGACTTTGAAGAAGAGCGAAGAAGGGTGCGGGAGGTGACGAAAAGTGAAATACAGCGAGCTCAAAATATTTATAAGAAGCAGTACGATAAGAAGCGCAAAGAGGAATACGCATATAAAGCAGGTGATCTGGTTGCAATTAAGCGCACACAATTTGTCGCCGGTAAAAAGTTAGCAAGCCCATTTCTTGGCCCATACGAAGTTACTAAAGCAAAACGCAATGGCCGATACGACGTCAGAAAAGCTGCACAAATAGAAGGCCCAAATATTACGTGTACGAGTGCAGATAATATGAAGCTGTGGAGATACGTAGAATCCAACGAAGATTTGCTGTCGTCAGGGTCTGACGACGAGTTGTCAGATGGCCGAATGTAAAAGGGAGGTCTGGCAACTCTCCAATGCTCCCATTAGATGAGGTAAAACGGAGTAACATCAGAAGAGAGGAGGTCAGTCGTCAAGTCGTGACTCAACAGAACGTTGATCGGTTGAAAGTTGTAAAGTTGATCGTTGGCATTAAACCTACCTATGTCATTTAAGTTGAATTAACTACTTAAACCTCAATTATATCCATACCGTGAATTTTAATATTGAATACTAATTTACTCATGAAATATGATATCAATAAACTTACTGTTTTTTACATGTATATATGCAGATAACATCACCAAATAAGAAGAATTTCTCAATAAGAGAAATATATGAAAAAATGCATATTATGCATCTTAAATCAAGCACATCAACACCAAACTAATCATAAAATACGAACGGTGTGCTTGGAAAAATTGTTCTTAAGGCAAGCCCATCGATCAGGAATTAAGAAAAAACGTACTTAACGGATTTTTGTCTACGAATGTTCTTAATTTTAAACTTCTTTCGTTCGTTTCAGAACGATTTTTTCTCTGAGTGTATTAGCTAATTTAACATAGTAGAGTATTATAGGCGACCGCGTATATATTAGTGTTGGGAACTATGGAATGAAAACTATGGAGTTATTCGTAGTTCACTCATTTTCGTTCATTCGATAGTCATTTGAAATTCGTTCATTACTAATTTTTCGAATTACTAGTTTGGTATGAATTATTTGTTCATTACTATTTTTTCAAACCGTTCGTTCTATTTAAATTTTTATTGTGTATATATCAGTAATCTCAACTAAAAAGGTATTAAAATAAATTTTAACGCTTAGCATACTTCAGCCTAATCGAAAAACATTTTAAGCGTGGTAATTATTTGAAATTTTTATCTGAGGAAGTGCTTTTAACTATTTAAATTGTGTAGAGGTATTTATAATGCGGCCTGGATTGAAGAGATCTTCCGTTTGGGAGTTTTTCACACAAAATGGCAATGAAGTTAAATGCCATATATGCAAAAAATTTAAATTTTCTGGAAACACATCAAATTTAAATGACGCCACAAGCATCCATCTTCCTCAGAATAGACGAAGGTAATTTTTTACTTTAACTAACAACTCCTAAAACTCGTCCAAAAATATCGGGAGAGGTGTCAAAAGACGCGGGCCCAGGACCACGTATCCGAAAGCGGAAATTGGTCATTTTATTTCTTTCCAGAGATATTTGCAAACAAAATCAAAAATTTTCACGTGGTTGTTGTAATTTTGATGATTTTGTAGTGCCCACAAAAAAATTTGGGTACAAGCGTTTTGCGCGGGTTTAGTTTTGATTTCAAAACCGATTTTGGACCCAGCCAGGGTAATTTTTTATAATTTCGGACAAAAGCCGCCAATACAGAGAGATGTTCTATGCAAAAATACAATGGATCCTACCCCCGGTTTCGGATCGCACCGAAGCCATTTTTCGGTTTTTTGGAAATATGTTTTGACAGATATAAAATTTTTAATTTCCGCTTTCGGATTCGTCGTCCTGGGTCCAAAACGCGTCTTTTGACACCTATCCCGATATTTTTGGACTAGTTGTAGCAGTTGTGAGCTAAAGTAAAGAAGAACCCAAAGGAATGTAACTTCAGGAGAAATAGCGCATGTGCATCCTGTTGTTGTTATTGTAGCGGCATAAAATCTCCCCAAAGGTTTGGGGGAGTACTGATATATTAGTCATATGAACTGGTAAGACAAAAAACTCAGTGGGTTGCGAACCGAACCCGTTTGAATATCATACATTCCCTTTGCATAACATGTAACAAAGGCATTTAAATTGAATATTTGCATTATTTACTTGAAGCAAAATTTACCCCATTTTAGTCACATTCAACATTTTGTCTTATATAGATTTTTTCCTTAGCTACCCCGGTAGTTCCCAACACCAAAACTGTGACCAAGAAGTGCCAACCCCCTAATCCATGGTGTTATGCGGACCGTGCCTATTGGACGATTTGCAGCCAGGGGATAAATTCGGCTGAGCCACAAGCCAACGACGACGAAAACTCATTAAGCGATGCGTCGAACTCAGGGAGCGAGAGTAGGACTGATTCAATGAACTGTGTGTTGGAAAAGCATACAAAGGAAAACGGAGTAGTGGAGTGGAGAAGGGTATGGAGCAGAGTAAGTAAGAGAGCTCTCACGCAGTACCGTGCAGCACTAAGACTTGTCCAATGCTAGGGAGCAGTGGTCGACCCACCAGAAGTGGTGATCGTGCGCTTGTAATCGGCTCGTGAGGCGATAAAAGTAGGTCGAAGGCAGTTCAAAAGGTTTGCTGCGAGAAACCATCGATACTGCAACCGGTACGAGGAGGAAGAAGCGTCGAATGGCAGAATTAATCGGCAACGTTCGGCGGAAGGCAACAAGCCTGTTTTCAAGAGGCAGAAAGGACCTAGTCCGAGAACCGCTGGCAGGGCAGTCGCATAAACAAGACAAGTAGGCCTAAAGCTGTAGCTGGTGGATAAAGCGCAAATCTACACGGCACCAAACACCCCAATGGTGCTGCGAGTCTTACAGATAAACCTCCAAAACAGTAAAGTGGCGTCGAGCGAACTCCTCCTAACCTTTGAGAATGGTTCGTTTGACGTTGCGCTGATCCAGGAACCGTGATTGCTATCGGGAGGAAAGGTTTCTGGACTCAGCGCGCGCAGATTTGGCGTTTACTACGCGCAAACTGAAGCACGAGTGCGAGCTGTAGTCATAGTAAGGGAATAGCTGCATTCATATATACTGCCTAATTACACTACTGAGGACCTCGTTGTAGTGGCCGTTGAGCAAAAGAATAAGCAGACATTTATCCTGGCATCCTGCTACATGGCCCATGCTGCGAATGTTCCACCGATGGAGTGCAGGAGGCTAGTACAGGGCGAAGGCGGTTGGTAATAGGCGCGGATTCAAATGCGCACCACAGTGCGTAGGAAGGAGTAGATAAGAATCAGAGAGGCGAATCTCTATTTTGTTACATCCTGAAAACCAATTTGCAGATAGTCAACAGGAGAAATGCCCCTACATACATTGGTCCAACATCCAGCAATGTTCTTGATATTACATTGAGCTCCGAACGTGATATATCAAGGTATGATTGGATGGTTCTTGATAGACCATCCTTCTCCGACCATGCGTATATCAGCTTCAGCATCCCTCTAAAGGGTGGTAGAGAAGGTAGGAACCTTTAGAAACTCTAGGTCAACGAACTGGACGAAGTTAAACAGGTAGAAACAAAACTGGGACAACCCAAAGAGGTTGCCAACATGGAGGAACTGGGTGAGTCTAATAAATTCCTAACAAGGACTCTTATGACTGCTGTGGTAGTTGATAAATATACCACTATTTAATTGTACACACTATTTTATTTTTTTATAAAATATCTTTATTTTAATGACTCCTAAATGTATGTTACAATACGTTTATAATATTCAAACCGAATGAAAATTTTTTGAAAGAATAATTTCAAAATTGAAATATAAAAAATTAACAAGAACAAAAATTAAATTTATTTAAAGTAGGTACATTTAAAGTTGAATATAAATATAACCCTACAATACTCCCCCTTCCGGAGATTTAACGTTAAGTAAATTAAAAGTAACTTTCTTTTTTGTTTTTGTGTTAGGTATCTGTATTTTATCAATCATTGCTGGTTTTAAACGATCAATAGGAATAGATTTAATTTCATTATTTATCTCAATTTTAAAGGTTTTAATATGTTTTCAATAACTCTATAAGGACCTTCATACGGATGCTGCAAGGAATATTTGTTTATTACACGTACAAAAACAAAATAATAATCTTTTAAATCCTTTGGAACAAAAATGCCGCTAGAATTTTTATGATGTTCCAAAATTGATTTAAAAATTTTAAAATGTTCACGCAAACTACTTAAAACATCTGCTGAAGTTACATTCTCTGTAGTCGAAACAAATAATTCACCAGGTAATCTTAAATTTTGGCCATAAACCATTTCAGCTGGTGTTGCTGAAGTACCTTCCTTAAAAATCAATCGCAAACCCATAAGCACTATTGGTAACTCTTCATACCAATCCCTGGACCCATTCCTAGCCATTATTGAAGATTTAAGCTGTCTATGGAAGCGTTCTATCATTCCATTAGCTTGGGGATGATAGGAAGAAGTCGTTATTTGATGACTTCCAAGAAGTTTCGTTAATTCTAAAAAAAGTTTGAAGTAAACTGAGATCCCTGATCCGTTGTTATTTCAATGGAACCCTAAAACGTGAAATATATTCCTTAAGAAATTTATTTACAACCGTAACTGCAGAAATATTTCTTAGCGCGAATGCCTCTGGCCAACGTGTAAATCTATCAATTACAGTTAATATGTAACGTAATCCCTTTGAAACAGGCAAGGGTCCAACAATATCTAAGTGAATGTGTTCAAATCTAGTTTTTGGAATTGGAATTTTCACAACTGGAGATTTTGTATGACGATATACTTTCGATTTTTGACAACTTATACATTCTTTGGACCAAGTATTGATGTCTTTATTCATTTTTGGCCAAAAATATTTCTTAACTATCAAACGACGTGTAGCTCTACTACCAGGATGTGAAATCCCATGTAACATATCAAATATTATTTTTCTTAAATTGTTTGGAATTAATGGCCTAGGAATTTCTCCTGACACTTCGCACCATATATTAAAGTTAAGAACAGGAATTTTTATTAGTTTCAAATTTAAAAATTCACTGTCTTGTTGTTGTTCACTTTGTAAAATTTTTAAATTAATGTCCGAATTATTAATCGCTTCTACTTCAAACGCACGAGATAGTGTATGAGCTACAACATTTTCCTGTCCTTTAATATACCTAATGTCATTCGTAAATTGTGCAATGAATTTCATATGTCTAGCACCCCTATTGGGAGTGTCGATCAGCAGTAGAATAGAAATTTGTCGACCGAGTCGATTGTCTTTTATTTTCGTATTGTGTAACTCGATCGAAAAAAATTTGTACCATTGTGAATAACTCGCTGCAAGAAGACGAGAAAGAAGAAAACTCGCTGAATTGCAATCAGCTGTTTACCATTTGTTTACATTTTTGCCGTGTTTGATAAAACCAAAATTTCAAAACATTTTTAAAATAAATTTAAATTAGATATTTTATAATAAATATTATAAATGGATTGTGTTGAGCTGTGGTTAAGTGATAGTGAGGAAGATGAAGATGCACATACAAGGCTAATAGAGCTGGCAAGGGAAAGACGCAAGCTGAGGGATTCGTCGAATCCTTTGGAAATGGAAGATCACATGTAACTATCTGGATTTAATTTGTCTTAAAGTTAAAAATTTATTAAAGCTCCCATTTATACAGATTTTTGAAAAACTTTCGTTTACCGAAAGCTGCATTTGCGGATTTACTGGCATTGCTAGATGCCAAACTACAACCTGGGGTTAGAAAGACATCTATCCCAACAATTTTAAAGCTTGCAGCAACTTTACGGTTCTGTGCTCACGGATCATACCAGCTGAGTGTAGGCAATGACTTTAATATAGGATTCGGCCAATCTACAGTATCTCTAGTTTTATCTGAAGTATTCCCAGCTTTGGAGGAATACGTTTGCAGAAATTGGGTGACAATTCAATATACTGCGGAGGAAAAGCGTCAAGCAAAGCTTTATTTTTTTGAAAAAAGTGGAATACCAGGCGTGATAGGTTGCATAGACGGGACGCATGTCAAAATTGTTGCTCCAAAAAAGGACATTCAGCATTTGTATTATAATCGCAAAGGATATTATAGTTTGAATACAATGATAGTAAGTATTTTACAAAGAAAATATCGTGGAGTTGATAATTTTTGTTATTTCATAGGTTTGCGATAATGCCATGAGAATCCGCTATGTCAATGCCAAGTATCCGGGGGCAACGCACGATGCAAACGTTTTCAACATGTCCACATTGAAACCACGATTGGAAGATGACTACCGTAGGGGTGAAAGAAATATAATATTAGGTATGTAAAGTACTCCATACACCTATTTGTGAACGTGAAAATGGTCCGTGGTGATTTCTGAAGTCTACCCAAAGGCACAGTATTCCATATGAATTCTTAGCAAATGAATACCACAGCATGACGCTCTTAATACCCGCCCAAAAATATTTGGAGGGGTGTCAAAAGATGTGTTTTGGACCCAGTATTGCGAATCCGAAATATAAAATAAAAAATTTTGCTTTTGTCAAGAGATATTTGCAAAAGAAGTTGAACATTTTTATGTGCTTGTTGTAGACCCAAAAAAATTTTGTGTTAAACTCAGCCAGGGTAATTTGCTGGCGTATAGATTTAACAAATCCCTTTGCATGTTAAAGCACTGCAGCCAATAGATTCGATTTTCAACAAAATCTGTGATTCAACTAGAAATTTGGGGCGGTAATACGAACATTAGATTTTTACATGCAATGGCATTGCATACGTACAAATTTAAGTGTGAGCTTGAAAATAAGAATATTCATTGTTTTGAATATAACAATTAGAAAGATATTTGTGTTGTAAAAAGCGGTGTAACAAAAAATATATTAGACAAAAGAAATATATTCACGTTAGCAAGGTGTATGGAGTCCTTAATGCTTAACTTATTTTCATAATTTTATGGTTGTAAAATATGTAAACATTTAGGCGATGCAGGTTACGCCCTACAACCTTATATGCTTACGCCATACCGAAACCCAGAAGATGGAACAGCAGAATGTATGTTTAACAGAAAACATTCCCAAGGAAGGAATATTGTGGAACGTACTATTGGAGTCCTTAAAAATCGATTTAGGTGTTTATTAGGGGCTCGTGCGCACCACTATGAGCCAAAGAAAGCTACACAAATAATAAACGTATGCGCAGCTCTTCACAACATTTGTTTATCTTATAATGTTCAATTATCAGATGAAGAAATATCTGACTATCAAAACCCGAATGACGATTTCCAAGATAGCACAACATATGAAGGTGGTCAGTGGCAAACGAAGAAGCTAGGGCAGTTAGAAATAATATTTTACAACATATGCAGTTCTAGTTTTACGATGATAACAAACAATTTTTATTTAGATTCATATTCAGTCCATTTTAAATTCAGAGTACACTTATTTTAAATTAACTAAGGCTAACTAAAAAAAATTCATGTTTTTTATTAACATAAATCAAAATATCACTTCATGTAAAAAAATATCACAACTTCAGGTGTGAATAAAAAATGTATCTTAAAACTACTATCTACATAAAAAATCAAATTATTTCAAAGTTACTATTTACATTTAAAATATCACATTGCCTTAAAACTACTATTCACATTAGTGCTTTGGTAATTCTCTCCTTCTCCAACTCCAAAATCTGTTCTTTCAACCTTAATTTATCTCTCCTATGCTTTTTCTTATTAATAATTTCTTCTTTTAGCAGTTTAAACTTTTCTTTTTCAATTTCTAGTTTCTCTTGCTTTAAAGTTACAGTCCAAAATTTAGCGCAACTAACCTCTTCATGTATCCTTCTATATTTACAACACTTTTCTTAATACCTAATGTATTTCTTTTCAGGGCCTTAAAATGTTTACTTTGAATGTCAATCTGCTTCTCCAACAGTGCTAACCTTTTTTCCTTTTCGCTTATATTTTTCGACCTTCTTGCTGGAGTTGCCTGTAGTGCAGCTCTTTCCTGGATCTCACATGATACGCTTCTTTCAGGTACTTCATTTTCCTGCTCATCTTCAACAATTTCAGTCGACCTACCACCAACTCTTGATTGGACCACCACATTGCCCATTCCAATTTCTTCGCCAGGGGGATCAATATAGGCGTCAATACTTAAAAAACTAATAATAGCTTCCTCTATCGCCGAAAACGTATGGACGTTATTTGGGCCTCCACCAGTTGCTTGGTACTCCATTCGGTTCTGCGAACATTTTTTCTTCGTTTTACTTTTCAAGTCCGTCCACACCTACAAAGGAATGTTCAGTATTTTCTTTATGGACGCTATATACAAATTTGTTTACCTTTAACCACTTTTCCCAAGAACGCATCGGTAGTCCCAAGCTATTGAGCTCAGCCGCTATCAATTCCCATCTTGATTTTCCCTGGGCTTTCCCACACACGCCTTTGCCTAAATCAGGATGTTCTTGCATTAGTTGCACCAGTCTTGCGATTTGCCGTTTATTGCTTACAACTTTTGACCTGCAATTAAAATAAACACTTTTTATTATTTAGGTTTACATTTTTTACTTTTATTCAAATTTTTTTACTTTTTTTCTTCCATTTTTTTTTTTTTTTTTTGGGTTAGGTTTAATGGCACGGACGTTTATCCATAAAGCCAGGTTAAATCTCAGTTGGTTATTTCTTTCGATTATTGTAAAAAAGTTTATGTGTAATGTTGGCTTCACTAATACACAATGGTAATACCATAGCGGCCAGAACCATGTGTAGCAGCTTGCTGTTTGGTATTCATTCTTGTAATTGTTCGTATTTCTGGTTTTAAAAATGGCGCCACGCTAGGTTCTATTCAGTTTGATTGGTTTTTGAATGGCACCACGCCAGGTTATATTCAGTTTGGTTGGTTTTTGAATGGCACCACGCCAGGTTATATTCATTTGGGTTGGTTTTTTGGATGGCACCACGCCAGGTTATATTCCATTCGCTTAGTATTTTAGATGGCACCACGCCAGGTTAAATTCGATTTGATTAGTTTTTAACAGATTGTGAAACTCTATATGATGACTATAGCGGGGCATCTGCCCTTTTGTTGTTGGTTTTAAAATGGCGACACGCCAGGTTCTATTCAATTGGATTGGTTTTGAATGGCACCACGCCAGGTTTTATTCAGTTTGGTTGGTTTTTGAATGGCACCACGCCAGGTTGTATTCGTTTGGGTTGGTATTTTAGATGGCACCACGCCAGGTTATATTCGATTTGGGTTGGTATTTTAGATGGCACCACGCCAGGTTATATTCCGTTTTTTTGGTATGTTAGATGACACCACGCCAGGTTATATTCAATTTGATTTGTTTTAAAAGGTTGTGAATCTCTATATGATGACTATAGCAGGGCATTAAATGCCCCTTTGATTTTTCCGTTTTTCTTCTGTGGCTTAATATATTATTGGTATTTCATGTTTTTCAAGATTTATGGTCAAATTTGATACAATGTAACTTTATGGTTGTAACGCACATATGTGTCCTCTCAACTAGTCCACCATTTGGTAATTTCAGTCTTTGGTTTTAATTTGTTTTATTTTGCTAAGAAAATTTTTTGTCGTAAATTGTTTTATATTATAACACGTTTATGTGGATTGATTATATGTACATTACTGTACATTTATTTTAGGTTTTTTTCGTTTTAATTACAGTTATATGTTCCGTTTGTCCTCGGTGACATTATATATTTTCCAAATCGATATGTATATACATAGCGAGATAGATTTATATATATATAAATTGGCATTGTTTTAAATTTATTATTTTAACATAATAATACTGATTAAATTTATTATATTGGATAATTGCCCGCTAGCAATTGACCGTGTTTGACACTGAAAAGGGTATAAACGAAGGTTTTATACATATATGTTTGAACTTCACATGTGGTTTATTTATTCCTTTGAATTTTTAGGCACGATAGCACTTGAATATTTTTAAAAAATTTCGCAAAATGATGTTTAGATATATTTTGTTTAATGGTTTACTCCAAGTACGATAATATTTAATTTGATCTTTGTTATTTCGATTTCCGCACTATCCTTCATTTTGTTCTCAACCGCATGAATCACGTCCTATTTTTTGCACACGGTTGAGCTGTGGGGAAAAACGAACTTAACGCGAGGACGTTACAAACCGAAGAAGTGTTCTTCCATTTTTAAATTTTTTCACTTTTTTTACTTCACTTAAACGCTTCAACGACTGCAAAATGGCTGTAGAAAGACAATCGATCAAAAGAGTATTCACAGTCGATAAATGAGCGAGCGATCGACATTCGCAATAGGGGGGGTGATAATCGATAATCGCTTAATAGTCGATTATCTATTCTCAGTCGACACTCGCAATAGGGGTGTAGTTGTCTTGCACTGCGTTCTGTTTTCGAATTTAAAGCAAATACTTGTGATCTGTGAAAACTGTAAATTGACGTCCTTCTAGAAGGTAACGAAAATGTTTAATGTTCAAATAAATAGCTAATAGCTTCCTATCAAATGCACTATATTTAATTTCGGATGGAGACAATTTCTTTGAAAAGAATGCAAGTGGTTCTGTTTTATTATTAAACGTTTGATGTATGACATCACCTATTGCCTTATTGGATGCATCTACATTTAAAGAAAGTTTTGCATCTTTGTTAAAATGATTTAAAAATATCGCAGATGCAAACTTTTCTTTAATGCATTCGAAAGCTTTATTAGATGTATCGTCCCAAATTAAAATCTTGTCTCGCTTCTTATTTGTTCTATTAATTAAATCATAGATAACTGTCAACTCTGATAATTTTTGTATATATCGATGGTAATAATTAACCATAACAATAAATTTTTGTGCCTGCTTAATAGATTTTGGACGATCAAAACTTCGAATGGCTAAAACTTTTCCTTCCGAGGGCATAATTCCCGTTTCACAAATATTATGTCCTAAAAAGTCAACATTTGTTACGCCAAAAGTACATTTACTTGGTTTTTTATTTAAACCGTACTCCGTGAGGCGCTGAAATAGTACGCGAAGATCTTTGAAATGTTGTTCCTCATTTTCGCTTGCCACTAAGAGATCATCAATATATGTAAAAACAAAGTATAAATCATTAACTAGTTCATTAATAAATCGTTGAAAATTTTACGCGGAGTTTCTAAGCCCGAAAGGCATTCGTACAAATTCAAACATGCCAAAAGGCGTAGTGATTGCAGTTTTATAGATATTTATAGACCACCGCTGAATTAGAAGGCATACATATCCCTGTCTTTACTAAAAGATCGAATTCAGTTTTAGCTACTTTGAATTTAATAGGGTCTAAACGCCTTGGTGTAGAAAATGGCAAATTTCCTTCAGTGACTAGCCGGTGAACTGTTGTATGTCTAACTGGTTGTGAATAATCTGGTTCAAAAAAAAAGGAAGGAAATTCTTTCAATAACTTTGTATATTTGTTATCAACAGCGAAAACTTTTGATAGAGAAACATTACAAACACATAAAATTGTGTTAACTGAAAGACTTGTTACCGGTTCCACTAAGCATTTGCGTTTAACATCAACTAAGAGACCATATTTACACAGAAAATCAGCACCGATAATTGGTTTGGCTATATCTGCTATTAAAAACGTGAACGGAAATTCGCGACGCAGTCCTAAATTTATATTTAAAAGTTTTTTACCGTATGTCGAAATCGTTGAACCGTTAGCTGCCGTTAAAATAATATCTGATGACTTTTTCGAACATGAAGATTTTGAAACCGGAAGCACTGAAATTTCTGCTCCACTATCTATTAAAAAATTCAATTTGTTTGCTTTATCAAAAATAAATAAGCGGCGTGTAAAGGTGTCTAAATTTCCGTTGTTTGTCGCCGCAACAACGGATGACTTTAGTTTGACGAACTATTTTTATTTTTAAAAGCGCATGCTTGTTCGCACTTCAAAGCCTGATTACCAAATATACAATGATACCTACAGAGCCAATTTGAGTTGTCACGAGACTTTGACCGATATCTAGAGGGACTTCTAAAACGATTCCTACTAAAAGATCGGGACCTTGAATAATTTTAACTCATCTGTTTCTTAATTTCACTGATCTCTAATGATAATTTTTCAAAATTTTTGCAAATAATGTTAGTCGTTTTAACCAATTGAAATAATTGCATTTTCGCTTTTAGAATTTTGAAAATTACTAACTGAAGCTATTTCATTTTTATTATAAGTTTCCCAAATATTCCCTCACTAGGGTAGGCACCTTGTCGTTGGTGTGAGGGCTTAGCCGAACTCCATAGCGCCCGACTATGGGGCGGAGCTGTTTAGGACTGACCTTTACGCCGTTTCGCCTCATAGGAGGGCGGCGGGATGTCGGTAACCATGAACTGCCCACCCCCTAATCCAGGGTGTTATGCGGACCGTGCCTATTGGACGATTTGGAGCCAGGGGATAAATTTGGCTGTATTCGAACGGAGCCATCCCGATACCGGGCCACCTCGGGAACTATTTATGGCCTTACCACAGTAAGGGGCGCTGCTGTGGCGGACGGTTCTTTCCCCGTATATAATACTGGACCGCTGAGCCCGCCTTGTCTGGCAGGTGGTCGTACGACCAAGATGAACGACTCATTACCTGATTGTAATAAGGACGATGTAAAGAGGAGGACTGAGTCGCAATCCAAGGACGACAAATACGAATTAAGCGATGCGTCGGACTCGGGGAGCGAGAGTAGTGTTAATTCAATGAACTCCGTGTTGGAGAAGCACACAAACGAAAACGGTGTAGAAGAGTGAAGAAGGGTACGGAGCAGAGGAAGTAAAAGAGCTCTCTCGCAGTACCGTGCAGCACTAAGAATTGTACAACGCTTGGGAGCAGTGGTCGACCCAACAGAAGTGGAGATCGAGCACTTGGAATGGGCCCCTGAAGCGGTTAAAGTAGGTCGAAGGCAGTTCAAAAGGTTTGCTGAGAGAAACCTTCGGATCTACAATCGGTACGAGGAGGAAGAAGCGTCGAATGGCAGAATGAAGAGGCAACGTTCGGCGGAAGGCAACAAGCCTGCTTTCAAGAGGCAGAAAGGACCCAGTCCTAGAGCCGTGAGACAGGGCAGTCGCATAGGCAAAACAAGTAGGCCCAAAGCTGTAAGAGAGATGTGCTCCAATTGCGAGGTAGCAACTACCTCGAAAGCTGCGAGTCAGAGGGAAATTCCAACTACGGAAGTAGGAGATAAGCCAAAGGGAGATAATGCTAAGACTCCGGATTTCTCAGAGCGGCTAAAGGGAGTTAACGCCAAGACTCCAGCTTTCTCGGAGGTGCCAAAGGGAGATAACACTAAGACTCCTGCTTTTCCCGAGAAGATGAGTGATGTGGCAAAGCAGTCACTGACTGTGGCCCTGGTTGATCGTAGCAGTCCTTTCGGACAAATGGCTACTGAAAGTTGGAGATCTGTGGAAAGGGAGCTTTTTAGCTTAATGATTAAGATGATGCGGGAACAACCAAGTAAGGCCCTTCCAACCTTTGATTCGGTGGGATGGTATAATGGTGTGAAGATGGTAGCGTGCGAAAACATCGCGAGCTTGCGGTGGCTGGAGGAAGTGGTTCAAACCTCCAAAGGCAAGGCACGAACGCGCGGTTTGAGGTGGTGGATAAAGCGCAAATCCCCACGGTACCAAAAGTCAAGGTATGGATACCATGCGTGATGAAGTCGGAGGATACACTGCCAATTCTGCAGAATCAGAATCCGAACATACCGACACAGGATTGGAAGGTACTTACTCTATCTCGGCCTACCGAGGATGGTCAATTCTACATCTTCCAAATAAACAAGCAGGCGGAGTATATTTTGTACACGCAGCTTGGCAAAATGTCCTTTGGCACTGGCAAAATTTACATGCGACTCAGGAAAAGCAGTCCCGGGGATAAAAACCCTAACACGCTAGAGGTGGGCGAAGTCGAAAAGGACCTCAAAAGCCTAAGGGAAAAAGAGAGGTGGAGGTCCCCGACATCACCACGAACGTGCTAGTAGAGGATCAACCGCTAAATGGTGCTGTGACTCGCACAGAGGAACACCCGGCACAACAGTCACGAGAGGCTGAAGGGGGCCTCGAATACACTAAACCAAAAGGGCAAGGGGAGGACGACGACGTCAAGATGAAGGTGCTGGAGGGGGAACAACAGCCCAATGGTGCTGCGAGTCCTACAGATAAACCTCCAACACAGTAAAGTGGCGTCGAGCGAACTCCTCCTAACCCTTGAGGAGGGTTCGTTTGACGTGGCGCTGATCCAGGAGCAGTGGCTTTCATCGGGAGGAAAGGTTTCTGGACTTAGCGCGCGCGGGTTTGGCGTTTACTACGCGCAAACGGAAGGACGGGTGCGAGCTGTAGTAATGGTAAGGAAACAGCTGCATTTATATATGCTGCCTAATTACGCCACTGAGGATCTCGTAGCGGTGGCCGTTGAGCAAAAGAATAAGCAGGCATTTATCCTGGCGTCCTGCTACATGGCCCATGCTGCGGAGGTTACACCGATGGAGTGCAAACGGCTAGTACAGGAGGAAGGGCGCAAAGGGCGGTTGTTCATAGGCGCAGATGCAAATGCGCACCACAATGCGTGGGGAGGAGCAGATACGAACGAGAGAGGCGAATCTCTGTTTTGTTACATCCTGCAAACCAATTTGCAGATAGCCAACAGGGGAAATGTCCCTACATACATTGGTCCAACATCCAGCAATGTTCTGGATATTACATTGAGCTCCGAACGTGATATATCAAGGTATGATTGGATGGTTCTTGATAGACCATCCTTCTCCGACCATGCGTATATCAGCTTCAACATCCCACTAAAGAGGGTAGAGAAGGGAGGAACCTTTAGAAACCCTAGGTCAACGAACTGGAATAAATTCCAGAAACATGTAGAAACAAAACTGGGACAACCCAAAGAGGTTGCTAATGTAGAGGAACTGGAGGAGTCGAATGAATTCCTAACAAGGACGCTTATGACTGCGTATAACAAAGCTTGCCCTCTAAGAAGATTCAGAGGAAAAGCAAAGCCGCCATGGTGAAGCAATGAGCTGGGTCTTCTAAGAAGACAGGTAGAAGAAATGTTTAAGCTCGCAAAGATGGCGGAAAGCGAAGCGTGTCGGGACGAGTACAGGGATCTACTGAGGATCTACAAGCGTGAAATTACCAGGGCGAAGAGAAACTCATGGAAAACTTCTGTACGGACATAGAGTGCTCCAGCGAAACAGCTCGGTTGAAAAGTCATAGCAAGGGGAAACATGGTCCAGGGACTAATAAAAAAAGAGAACGGGGAATCGTCACGCAATAGTGAGGAGTCCCTTGAGATGATTTTCCCATCGGGAGATGGTTTAGAAGAACCAGCAGACATCACTCACGCTTCGATCACGGAGCTAGTAGTGCCGGGCTTGGTGACGGATACCAAGATCGAGTGGGCAGTGAAGACGTTTTCTAAGTTTAATTCGCCGGGCCCAGATGCTATATTCCCGTCCATGCTACAAGTCTCAAGTAGGGCGGTCGTGGAATGGCTTAAAATAATATTCGATGGGCGCATACGACTGAATCATGTACCGCTCTCTTAGAGAACTGCTCGTGTAGCTTTTCTACCAAAGGCGGGGAAGATCAGTCACGTGTATCCCAAAGACTATAGACCCATTAGCTTAACATCATTTCTGCTCAAAACCTTTGAGAGGCTGATAGATGTGTACATAAGGTCCAACGTGGATGAAAAGCTGCTCTCCAAAACACAGCATGCGTACACCAAAGGCAAGTCGGTAGACACCGCATTGCATAGGGTGGTAATAAGCATAGAGAAATCCCTGGAATATAAGGAGTATGCTCTAGGAGTCTTCTTGGACATTGCCGTGGCTTTCAATAATGTTGCAAAATGGGCGATTATGAATATTCTTAATTATATTGAATCCTGCCTTAATCAGATGGATCGGCTGCATGTTAAATTACAGAAAGATTACATCACAATGGGGATTGTACGAGGCCACGAAATCAGTGGACAGTGGCACACCGCAGGGAGGGGTGCTATCATCAACCAAATGCTCAGGCAATTCGATGAGGGACCCGTAAAACTTACGGCTTATGCAGATGACGTTGCATTGTCATAAGTGGAAGGTGCCTTCCAACGATTAGTTCTTTGATGGATCGGGCGCTTCGGGATATTCGTACCTGAGCATCTAATTTCGGGTTGAAAGTCAATGCGGAGAAGACGGATATGGTCTTCTTAACAAAGAGGTACATGGTCCCAAATTGAACCAGGCCTAAGTTAAGAGGCGTGACCTTACAGGAGAAACCTTGCACAAAATATCTAGGAATCATCCTAGACAGTAAGCTGACATGGAAGCTCAACGTGGAGGAGAGGGTCAAAAAGGCCTCAACGGCGTTCTATGCATGTAAAAGAATGCTGGGGTGCACGTGGGGCCTACCGCCCTCTCTTTCCCATTGGGTTTTTACAGCGATTGTAAGCCCTATTCTATACTATGGAGTTCTTGTTTGGTGGAAAGCCACACAAAAAACAACATACCTAAAAAAATTAGAGAGGGTATGCAGACTATCGATGCTTAGCATTACGGGAGCCCTGAAAACAACCCCGACAGCTGCACTGTATGCCATTCTGCACATTCCACCTGTAGACCTGGTAGCAAAGAACAAAGCATTAACGACCGCAACCAGGCTCGGTGCTTCGGGCAGCTTGAGCGCCGACCATATGGCCATAGCAGTATAGCGTTATCAATCACAAGACGAACAGACAACCTGATTCCTTATCTGCGCTTCGAGAGTGATCTTAATGCCACAATAGAGGTGGACGGGCATATGGGAATGGATGGGAATGAAAAAGCGGACGAACTAGCTAAAAAGGGTGCATCCCTTGAAGCTTGCTCCGTAGACGTCCCAATTAGATAGGGTGAGATTAAGCAAAGGCGAGAGGTGCACATGATCGACCAAGCGGGAAAGGCGTGGGTTCAAGCGCGGGGCTGTAAAGCGTCGAAGATTATGTGTAGGTCTTACCACCTTAGACTAATACAATTGCTTCTATCGAGTCTAGCACGTTATCCCCAAAATCAAAATCCCCAAAACAAAATCTCCAAAATCAAAATCCCCAAACTCATACTTCCCAGCACAAAATCCCCATTTTATGTGTGAAATAAATTCAAATTAGGTTTAAAATTGCCGCGACCAAAAAAGGCTAATAATCCATACCAACTTTCTGCATCTTCTTGCGATCCTTTCAGCGCCTCCAATATTGCGTCTACCAACTCTGGCCTTTCTACCTCCACACGGCGTGCTTTGTAAACTGGCTTACTCAAAAGTGAGGCTGTTTCCTGAGTCAGTGCATGCGATACCGTTTCAGCAAATGTTTGTTTTGGATTCGTATATGTAGTCCGCTTCGTTTCCACCTCTCGTATGACATTTATGAAGCTCTGGATTTTTACCCTTTCAGTGTAGTCCACGAGTGCGTCCGCATTTGAAAGATGAGCCAGTCTTTCAATATCTGAAGCAAACTCCTGCAATGTCTCATTTGCTTTTTGGTAGCGGTTTTGCAACTCAATTTGGAATATCTGTTTCCTATGCTCGCTTCCGTAACGTCTCTCTAAAGCGCTCATCATTGTTTCGTAGTTGTTCCGCTCGTACTCTGGGATGGTCTGTAAGATTTCCGCAGCTGGTCCTTTTAAAGCTACGAACAATGCAGCAACTTTATCTTCAGCATTCCAGTTGTTAACTGTTGCGGTCTTCTCAAATTGTATCTCAAAGATCTGGAAAGGAACAGAACCGTCAAAGGATGGTGTTTTTACCTTTGGATTACTCGTTGAAACTGCTGGGCGATTTAGTTGCAACTGCTCGATACGTCCTCTCAAAGCATCCACCTCGGCCTCGATTTTTTCTTCAAACTGTAAAATTTTTGTATCTTGCGCCTCCAACTTCGAGGAAATACGTCCCTCTTGCTCTTCCAGTTGAGCAGAGATTTGCGATGATATCTGTGATGAAATTTGCGCAGACATTTCGGATATCCGTGCCTCTTGTGCTTCAATCTTCGCTGTTATACGGTTCTCCTGCGATTCCAGCTGAGTTTCCATCTTGGATGCTATGCGTGTCTCTTGCGACATTTGTGCCGATATCGCAGTCAATATCATGTTCAGGTCTGTGTTCGCCATTGTCTGCGGTGTTTCATTTTTCTCTTCAATTTTTGTTGTTGTCGCGTCCCCATCGGGATAAAAGACATACTCGTCCACATCAATTTCTTCTGCTTCCATTGCCTCTCGTAGCCATGCCTGAAGTTCGAATTTAACGCCGCTTGTATTCAATCCACGGCTCTCCAACGCCTTCTTCAGTTGCTGGATCTTCAATTCACTGAACTTTGCCATGTCCTTGTTGCCTTCTGGAATTTATTCAATAATTCCTCTTCTGACACCAATTGTAACGAATTTACTTGCAATCCTCTTATTTGCAACCCTCTGCTAAGTTCGAATCACTAAACTGTTGAATAAATAACTCCAATATGTAATAATGCAAAATGGTCTTTATTAAAGTACTTCACAATAACACTCAAACTGTGCACGAATAGCTTGCTTAATAACCAAACTAATTGATAGCTCAAATAAAACTCTACTATTCAAAATAATACTGCTCTTGGTCGCTAGATATCGTCTTAATCGAAATCTCAAATCAAACTGAATTCCAGCGCCTCTACAATTGCCGCCTTTTATACTCTTTGATTTCAACCTTCGCATTTTCTAGGCGCTTCCGGAATCTACTAGTCCAGCAGCTCTCAAACTTCTCAGCTGTAACTACAATTGCACAATTTTATAGTTTTTCTCATTGCATACTTATAGGAGTATCTCAGATATATGCATGTGTTTGTGCATTGACTCTCCGCTGCTCGTATACGTACATGGCACATATGTGTAGACGCATTTATTGTTTCGTTTATGTAGATAAATAATGATTGATCTATGGATGTGCATTCACGTCACTGCTTAGCATCGGCTTAGAGACCATAGAATCGCTCAGTGCTGCTAACATTCGTTACAATATCATAATGAAATTTGGCAGAAACTTTACTACTATTTCTATATGTATGCTTAATAAAAATTAGCAAAATCTGAGAACGACCACGCCCACTTTTAAAAAATTTCTTTTTAAGTCAAATTTTAACAAAAAATATAATATCTTTACAGTATATAAGTAAATTATGTCAACATTCAACTCCAGTAATGATATGGTGCAACAAAATACAAAAATAAAAGAAAATTTCAAAATGGGCGTGGCTCCGCCCTTTTTTATTTCATTTGGCTAGGATACTTTTAATGCCATAAGTCGAAAAAAAATTTAACAATCCTTGTGAAATTTGGTAGGGGCTTAGATTTTAGGACGATAACTGTTTTCTTAAAAAAAGACGAAATCGGTTGAAGCCACGCTCAGTTTTTATACACAGTCGACCGTCTGTCCTTCCGCTCGGCCGTTCCACGATAACTTGAGCAAAAATCGATATATCTTTACTAAACTCAGTTCACGTACTTATCTGAATTCACTTTGTATTGTATAAAAAATGGCGGAAACCCGACTATGACCACGCCCACTTTTTCGATATCGAAAATTACGAAAAATTAAAAAAATGCCATAATTATATACCAAATACGAAAAAAGGGATGAAACATGGTAATTGGATTGGTTTATTGACGTAAAATATAACTTTAGAAAAAAACTTTGTAAAATGGGTGTGACACCTACCATATTAAGTAGAAGAAAATTTAAAAGTTCTGCAATGCGAAATCAAAAGCCCTTGGAATCTTTGGCAGGAATACTATTAGTGGTATTACATATAAATAAATTAGCGGTACCCAACAGATGATGTTCTGGGTCACCCTGCTCCACATTGTGGTCGATATCTCGAAAACGCCTTCACATATACAACTACCACCACTCCGTTTTAAAACCCTTTATTCCTTTAATTTGATACCCATATCGTACAAACACATACTAGAGTCACCCCTAGCCCACCTATAGAACTAAGGCCCACTCCCTTTTAAAATACTCATTATCACCTTTCTTTTGAAACCCATATTGTACAAACGCATTCTAAAGTCAACCCTGGTCCACCTTTATAACGATATCTCGAAAAGACGTCCACCTATAGAACTAAGGCCCTCCCTTTTAAAATACTCATTACCACCTTTCATTTGATACCCATATCGTACAAAAAAATTCTAGAGTCACCCCTGGTCCACGTTTATGGCGATATCTAGAAAAGGACTAAGGACCACTCCTTCTTAAAATACTCATTAACACTTTTTATTTGATACCCATATCGTACAAACACATTCTGGAGTCACCCCTGGTCCACCTCTATGGTGATATCTCGAAAAGGCGTCCACCTATAGAACTAAGGCCCACTCCTTTTTAAAATACTCATTAACATCTTTAATTTGATACCCATATCGTGCAAACAAATTCTATAGTCACCCCTGGTCCACCTTTATGGAGATATCTCGAAAAGGTGTCCACCTATAGAACTAAGGCACACGCCCTTTTAAAAAACTCATTAACACCTTTCATTTGATATCCATATCGTACAAACAAATTCTAGAGTCACCTCTGGTCCACCTTTATGGCGATACCTTGAAAAGGCGTCCACCTATAGAACTAAGGCCCACTCCCTTTTAAAATACTCATTAACATCTTTCATTTCATACTCATATCGTACAAAAAAATTCTAGAGTCAGCCCTGGTCCACCTTTATGGCGATATCCCTAAATGGCGTCCACCTATACAACTATGGCCCACTCCCTCTTTAAATACTCTTTAACACCTTCCATTTTATACACATGTCATACAAAAACATTCCAGGGTTACCCTAGGTTCATTTTCCTACGTGGTGATTTTCCCCTATTTTGTCTCCATAGCCCTCAACTGAGTATGTAATGTTCGGTTACATCCGAACTTAGCCTTCCTTACTTGTTATATTTGGGGTTGTTTTGTACGCTTTTGAAAAGGCTGGCTGATCGCCAATGTGGTAGTTGATAAATATACCACTATTTAATTGTACACACGCTATTTTATCTTATCTGAGGGGGGCCCGTGATACATACATACATACATACTAAGACATTTTTTTAAATACAGCAGAGTCTTTAGCAACGAAAATCTTCATTTCATTTTAATATTATAGTGAAGAGTGAAAAATAAAAATCTATATATATATAAAAAGAAAGGCTAAAATGTGGGTTAGTTGGTTGCCGGTGTTTGAAGAGATGCGTGGTTCGATTTTGTTCAAACTTTCACACAAGTTGCGTAAACCTCACGCGGTGGTTACTACAGGTACAGGGTCTCGAGATATAGGCCAAAACGTGGGCCAGTGAATGCCTAGACAGTGTTTATACAATATGGATATCAAATGAAAGCTGTTGATGAGTGCTCTGGTACAGAGTAATATATTATCCAGAGACGGACTGGGATTGGGATTAGGACTAGGACTGGGACTGAGACTGGGAGTGGGACTGGGACTGAAATAAAATACATACCACCCTCTGGGACAGGTAATAAGGGATGCAGAAGAATGAGAAGGAATTGCGAGAAGAGAAAAGAGAGAAGGAGATTGAGAAAGAGATAGAACGAGACGAAGATGGAGATAGATGAAGCGAAAAAGACGGAGGGAGGAGTGAATAAAAGGATTAGGAAAAAGTGAAGAGGGGGGGAGGGCAGAGTCAGACGGAAAAAGCTTATTAAAATGTATGCAGATAGGCCAAATTTAGGGCAGGGCAACGTCCGCCGGGTCTTCTAGTTTTTTTATAAAATATCTTTATTTTAATGACTCCTAAATGTATGTTACAATACGTTTATAAAATTCATAACCGAATGAAAATTTTTAAAAGAATAATTTCAAAACTGAAATATAAAAAGTTAACAAGAACAAAAATTCACTTTGGTTAAAGTAGGTACATTTAAAGTTGAATATAAATATAACCCTACAACTGCGTATAACAGTAGCTTGCCCTCTGGTAAAAGAAATGTTTAAGCTAGCAAATACCGCATAAAGCGAAGCTGGTCTTGACGAGTACAGGGATTTACTGAGCGTTAAATTTCCATGACGAAGAGAATCTCATGGAAAATTTTCTGTACGGACATAGAGTGCTCCAGCGAAACAGCTCGGTTGAGAAAAGTCAAAGAAAAGGCAAGGGGAAATATGGTCCAGGGACTAATAAAAAAAGAGAACGGGGAATCGTCACGTAATAGTGAGGAGTCCCTTGAGATGCTTTTCCCATCGGGAGATGATTTAGAAGAGCCAGCATATAGCACTTACATTTCGATCACGGAGCAGGTAGTGCCGGGCTTGGTGACCGATACCAAGATCGAATGAAGGCGATACCAAGATTAAATGGCCGGGCCCAGATAGTATACCCGGCGATGCTCCAAGTTTCAAGTAGAGCGGTCGTGGAATGGCTTAAAATAATATTCGATGTGTGCATAAGACTGAATCATGTACTGCACTCTTGGAGAACTGCTCGCGTAGGTTTCCTACCAAAGGCGGGGAAGAGCGGTCACGTGTATTCCAAAGATTATATACGCATTAGCTTGACATCATTTCTGCTCAAAACCTTTGATAGGCTGATAGATGTGTACATAAAGTCCACCGTGGATGAAAAGCTGCTCTCCACAACACAACATGCATACACCAAAGATAATTCGGTAGACACCGCATTGCATAGTGTGGTAATAAGCATATAGAAATCCCTGGAATATAAGGCATATGCTCTAGGAGTCTTCGTAGAGATTGGCGGGGCTTTCAAAAATGTTTCTAAATGGGCGATTATGGATGGTCTTAATTACATTAAAGTACATCCAGTTGGATCTGCTGCATGTTAAATTGCAGGAAGATTACATCACAATGGGGATTGTACAAGGCTACGAAATCAGTGGACAGGGGCACGCCGCAGGGAGGGGTGCTATCACCTCTGCTGTGGACGCTGGTAATCAACCAACTGCTCAGGCGATTCGATGAGCGATCCGTAAAATTTACGGCTTACGCAGATGACGAAGCTTGGTCGTCCCAATTAGACTTGGCGAGATTGGGAGAAGGCGAGAGGTGCACAGGATCGACCAAGCGGGAACGGCGTGGGTTCCAGCGCGGGGCTGTAAAGTGTTGAAGATTATGTGTAGGTCTTACAACCTTAGACTAACAAAGTTGATTCTATCATTAAAAAGCGAGGACTGTAGAATCATCACGAGTATTCTGACTGGACACTGTCTTCTGGTGTCACATGTCTTTAAATTAGGCTTGGTCAGTGATAGCAGATGTAGGAAGTACGGGTTGGAGGAGGAAACGATCGAGCACGTTTTGTGCTCGTGCCCCGCGCTTGCCAGTCTAAGACTCCAGCTATTAGAAGTGATACAGCTGTCAGATCTAGAAGCACCAAGTGACTTAAATCCTAGAAATCTTCTAGTATTTGCCAAGAGGACGGAGTTATTTTATAACACAGGTCCTGGTTTTTGATAGGGTTTTTTCAGTTTGGTCGTTAAAACAAACGTCTGGTAACACTACGGACTCATTCAGTCTATGCGAGGTCCTCATTGACCGGCCAGTTCAGCCAACACTAGTATATATGCTCAAAAAGCAGCTGTATGCCAGGTAGAAGGCTGACGTGAGGTGCTCATTAAGTGGCTGACGTAAAGTGCCCAGAAAAGAGCAGTCACGGTATGTCCAAAACGTGCGAGTTACATTATGTTTCATTAACAGAATTGTTAATATTTAATTTATATTAGCTTTGCCTTTAACTTCAATTTCATTATTAAAAATAACGTTTTGTAATTATTAAAATATTATTTTAATGATAAATAAAGATATCATATACACGTAATTGGCGCAGTCAACGGAAAGAACCTACATTTTGTAAAAACAAGAAAGCCTGTACAAGAGCGGAGGATTTTTGCAAAAAAAGGAAAGAAGCCATACACATAAATTGTGAAAAATTTTGAAAATTAAAAAGAAAAATTCGAATTATAAGTCAAATAAAAAAAGTACGTAACGAAAAATTTTCAATTTTATATCAAATAAAAAAATTTTCATATTTACAATTCAAATTGAAAATTATAATTGTGAAGAGCTGAAAATGAACTTATTACAACAAAAAGAACATTAAGCGAGTAAATGCTTAAAACAGTAACAGTAAAGGTAAATATAGCTGTGAAAATTAAATATATAGCTAAAAAAAATACGCAATGATAAGTGCTTCTCATATTTAGTAATTTATTAATAAAATATATCAAATCTCTATTGGATCACTTATCCTATCCATAAGAAAAATAATAATTTTCTTTGAGATTTACATATATTCCAAATATTCTACATTAATCGTTAACTACGTTAATTCAAGTATTATTCGGTAATATCGTACAATGGCGCAAAATAATGCTTCAAATACGGCACCGATATCAACGTTTCAACTTTCAATCAATGATGTCATCAAAGATGCACACAGAATTTATGAGTTTAGGGGAGATGGAACATACGCCCTTTCTTCATTTCTAAGAGAAACAGATGAAATTCTTGGAATAGTGAACACAAATCCAGCGGCTTATGAATATATTTTACGGAGAGTTATTCTTAACGAAATACAAGGTAAAGCTTTACATGTAATAAGAACATTGCCTGTAGATGTGAATTGGGTGGCAATTAAAGATATTTTAGTAAAAAATTTTGGAATACGGGAGACATATCATCAAATTTATCAAGAAGCGTTTGCAGTTCGAAATATTAACATAACAGATTATTTTAATTTACTTTTAGAAAAATTGTCAAAATTAAATGAGAAATACGAGTATGATGTTGATAAACCTTTAGAGTTTAGCCCATTATATTCTGAAAAAATTATATTACGTACATTTTTAAATAATATTGATGTAAACTTGGCTTCTATTATAATCAATAGAAATATAAATATGTTAAGAGATGCTTTTAGCTTATTAGAAGTTGAGGGTTTAATACGTAGTAAAGTAAGAAATTAAAATACTTTTTTATGTTGTTTGGGCCAATTTATAAATGATTGGTTTGCTAAAATGAGCATTTGTGGCCATAAATTGAAACAGGGTATATTTGTTGTTCCCGACGCGTTTCGACGTTTACCTTACGTCTTCTTCTTTGGGGATATTAATATTAACATTAATAATTATTTGGTTCAAGTACTAATACAATTTGTTGCACAACATTATTCACACATTAAATGACATTTTTTATTTTTTTAACATTCTCTTGCATCTCTGTACAACAGCTGAGAAGACGCTGCTTATATTATCCTTTTTATTCAAATAATTTAAAATTTACAAAAGAAAAAATTCAACCACATTCAAATAATAATAACTGGCATAATTCATATGAACAAAATTTTCGAAACGAAAACTATATACAAAATTTTAGAGGACAACAACCCATTAATTCGGTCAATCAAAATTATCAACGCTACTCAAACAGAAATGACGGTGCAGGCTTGGGACAAAATAATAATAATAATAATTCACGATAATTTGACCAATCTAAAATATATTTTTTTAATAATCAAAGACGTAATGGTAATACATATTATAAAAAAATGAAGTTGACCCACTGGATACTGATTATCTACAAGTAGAAGATATAGAAAGAAATGAGGTGTCAAATTTTCATTTAATGGCCTATAAGGAACACTTCCACTGATTAGTTTAAATATACAAAATGATAAAATTGTTTGTTTAGTAGATACTGGCTCATCAACATCTATTTTAAATGAAAATGCATTGCCAACTTACAAACGAATTTCTTTAAAAAAAATCGTTGAAATTTAAGTCGATTAATAGTGAAACAGAAATAAAATATGAAATAATAACAGATTTACCTAAAGAATTTAATAGGGATGCAACAATGTCATATAAGTTATGTAGTTTTAAAGGAAAAAATTTTGATGCAATTTTAGGGCAAAATATATTGAAGCCGTTAAATGCAATTATAGATATGGGAAAAGAAATAATTACTATAAATAATTGTGAAATCAAATTTTTAAAAGAATATCCATATAATTTAAATGATATAAATCAACTCGATATGATAAAATTAAATAAAACAACTACCGATCACCTATATAGAGGGCTGAATTTAGAAGAAAAAAATGTGTTACAAAAAATATTAAATGAGTTTCAGGATTTAATCTATACTGAAGGCCAGCAACTGACATACACAAATATTATACAACATGAAATTAAAACAATAAATGATAAACCAATATGTAATAAAATTTATAGATATCCTCAAATCCATGAGCAGGAAGTAAGTAAAAAAATAGCAGATATGTTGAAACAAGGCATAATACAGGAAAGCAGTTCTCCTTATAATAGTCCTCTCTGGGTCGTGCCCAAAAAAAACAGATCTTGCTGGACAAAAAGGTGGAGAATTGTAGTTGATTATAGAAAACTTAATGAGATTACAATGGATGACAAATTTCCAATACCGAATATTGAAAATCTTTTAGACAAACTTGGACGGGCACAGTATTTCTCAACTTTGGACTTGGCAAAAGGGTTTCACCAAATTCTGGTTAAACAAGAAGATCAGTCAAATACTGCCTTTTCCACTCCCTACGGCCATTATGAATACGTTCGGATGCCTTTTGGGTCAAAAAATGCTCCTGTAACTTTCCAAAGGTTAATTAATAAAGTTTTGAAAGATTTTATAAACAAAACATGTGTAGTATATTTAGACGATATACTTATATTCTCAACAAGCTTCGAAGAACATAATATCAGTATTAAACAAATAATGAATACATTGAGAAAGGCGCAATTACAAATACATATTGACAAATGTAATTTTTTTTCGAAAGAAACTTTGTATTCAGGTCACGTCTTGACACCTGAAGGCGTCAAACCAAATCCCAAAAATAATCAGATATATATTGGATCTTAAGATACCAACGACCGTTAAACAAATAAAGTCCTTTCTCAGTATGTGTGGATATTATAGAAAGTTTGTTAAAGATTTCGCAAACGTAGCTTATCCAACGGTAAAATATCTAAAACAAAGACGTCAAGCTTAATATAAATGATTCAAATTTTATAAATTCTTTCGAAAAATTAAAAAGGATAATTACTGAAGTACCAGTACTTAAATACTCAGACTTTAATAAGACTTTTGAGTTGGCAACTGATGCCAGTTCTTATGCGATCGGGGCAGTGTTACAGCAGGAAAATCATCCAGTTTGCTTTGCCAGCAGAACACTGAATGACCATGAACGTAATTATTCTGTCACAGAAAAAGAGATTTTGGCCATTGTTTGGGCTGTTGCATACTTCCGTCCATACTTATATGGTGTTAAGTTTAAAATTGTATCTGATCATCAACCGCTCAAATGGTTGTACACAAAAAACGCAAGGAAATGATGCAAATCCAGGCTTTACAGATGGTTGATTAAATGAAGCGATTATAATATGAATATAGACTATATAAGAGGTAGAGAAAATCATGTTGCGGATTTTTTAAGCAGCATTAATACTGATAGTCATGAGATAAACGTAGGTGATTACAATAATTTAAGTGCCTTATACAACAATGTAGACGACAATGCAATAACAATACATTCTCAGTTTGAAGATTTGCATAATTACATACATATTCTAGATTCCGTAGTCAATAGGTTTCCAGTTCAAATTTTGTTAACAAATACAAAGACTACTGAATTTAAAATAGTAAATAACAAAAAAAAAAATATTTATATTAGTTTACAAGACATTGACAACAACTTAGAAGAAATTTTGCGGAAATATATTTAGGGTGGAAAAGTAGGTATTTACACAGACTTTGATGACAAAAAATATAATTTTTCAGAAAAAAATATCAAAATTTATGAAAATGAAGCAAACGTTAAATTTTATAAATGTTCATATCATGCCAAGGATATGAGTTCGGAAAGTGATGCCTTTAAGGAAATTCATATGTATCACAGATATGAAACAGGACACACTGGTATTAACGAAAATTACGAAGGACTAAAAAGATGTATATATTATCCAAATTTAAAGGTTTTAATTCAAAACAAGTAGGGAAGGCTAAGTTCGGGTGCAACCGAACATTACATACTCAGCTGAGAGCTATGGAGACAAAATAAGGAAAATCACCATGTAGGAAAATGAACCTAGGGAACCCTGGAATGTGGTTGTATGACATGTGTATCAAATGGAAGGTATTAAAGAGTATTTTAAGAGAGAGTAGGCCATAGTTCTATGGATGGACGCCATTTAGGGATATCGCCATAAAGGTGGACCAGGGCTGACTCTAGAATTTGTTTGTACGATATGGGTATCAAAACAAAGTGTTACTGAGCATTTTAAGAGGGAGTGGGCAATAGGTCTATAGGTGGACGCCTTTTCGAAATGTCGCCATTAGGGTGGGCCAGGGGTGACTCTAGAATGTGTTTGTATGATATGGGTATCAAATGAAAGATGGTAATGAGTATTTTAAAAGGGAGTAATCCTGAGTTCTATAGGTGGACGCCTTTTCGAGATATCGCCATAAAGGTGGACCAAGGGTGACTCTAGAATGTTTGTACGATATGGGTATCAAACGAAAGGTGTTACTGAGCATTTTAAGAGGGAGTGGGCATTAGGTCTATAAGTGGACGCCTTTTCGAGATATCGTCATTAGGGTGGGCCAGGGGTGACTCTAGAATGTGTTTGTACGATATGGGTATCAAACGAAAGGTGTTACTGAGCATTTTAAGATGGAGTGGGCATTAGGTCTATTGGTGGACGTCTTTTCGAGATATCGTCATTAGTGTGGGCCAGGGGTGACTCTATAATGTTTGCACGATATGGGTATCAAACGAAAGGTGTTACTGAGCATTTTAAGAGTGAGTGGGCATTAGGTCTATAGGTGGACGCCTTTTTGAGATATCGCCATTAGGGTGGGCCAGAGGTGACTCTAGAATGTGTTTGTACGATATGGGTATCAAATGAAAGGTGGTAATGAGTATTTTAAAAGGGAGTAATCCTTAGTTCTATATGTGGACGCCTTTTCGAGATATCGCCATAAAGGTGGACCAAGGGTGACTCTAGAATGTTTGTACGATATGGGTATCAAACGAAAGGTGTTACTGAGCATTTTAAGAGGGAGTGGGCATTAGGTCTATAGGTGGACGCCTTTTAGAGATATCGCCATTAGGGTGGGCCAGGGTGACTCTAGAATGTGTTTGTACGATATGGGTATTAAATGAAAGGTGGTAATGAGTATTTTAAAAGGGAGTAATCCTTAGTTCTATAGGTGGACGCCTTTTCGAGATATCGCCATAAAGGTGGACCAAGGGTGACTCTAGAATGTTTGTACGATATGGGTATCAAACGAAAGGTGTTACTGAGCATTTTAAGAGGGAGTGGTCATTAGGTCTATAGGTTGACGCCTTTTCGAGATATCGCCATTAGGGTGGGCCAGGGGTGACCCTGGAATGTTTGTACGATATGGGTATCAAACGAAATGTGTTACTGAGCATTTTAAGAGGGAGTGGGCATTAGGTCTATAGGTGGAGGCCTTTTCGAGACATCGCCAATAGGGTGGGCCAGGGGTGACTCTAGAATGTTTGTACGATATGGGTATCAAACGAAAGGTGTTACTGAGCATTTTAAGAGGGAGTGGACATTAGGTCTATAGGTGGACGCCTTTTCGAGATATCGCCATTAGGGTGGGCCAGAGGTGACTCTAGAATGTTTGTACGATATGGGTATCAAACGAAAGGTGTTACTGAGCATTTTAAGAGGGAGTGGGCATTAGGTCTATAGGTGGACGCCTTTTCGAGATATCGCCATTAGGGTGGGCCAGGGGTGACTCTAGAATGTTTGTACGATATGGGTATCAAACGAAAGGTGTTACTGAGCATTTTAAGAGGGAGTGGGCATTAGGTCTATAGGTGGACGCCTTTTCGAGATATCGCCATTAGGGTGGGCCAGGGGTGACTCTAGAATGTGTTTGTACGATATGGATATCAAATTAAAGGTATTAATGAGGGTTTTAAAAGCGAGTGGCCCTTAGATGTATATGTGAAGGTGTTCTCGCGATATCGACCAAAATGTGGACCAGGTGATCCAGAAAATCATCTGTCGGGTACTGCTAATTTATTTATATATGCAATACCACTAACAGTATTCCTGCCAAGATTCCAAGGGCTGTTGATTTCGCCTTGTAGAACTTTTTCATTTTCTTCTACTTAATATGGTAGGTGTCACACCCATTTTACAAAGTTTTTTCCAAAGTTATATTTTGCGTCAATAAACCAATCCAGTTACCATGTTTCATCCCTTTTTTCGTATTTGGTATAGAATTATGGCATTTTTTTCATTTTTCGTAATTTTCGATATCGATAAAGTGGGCGTGGTTATGGTCGGATTTCGGCCATTTTTTATACCAAGATAAAGTGAGTTCAGATAAGTAGGTGAGCTAAGTTTAGTAAAGATATATCGTTGTTTGCTCAAGTTATTGTGTTAACGCCCGAGCGGAAGGACAGACGGTGGACTGTGTATAAAAACTGGGCGTGGCTTCCACCGATTTCGCCCATTTTTACAGAGAACAGTTACCGTCATAGAATCTATGTCTCTACCAAATTTGAGAAGGATTGGTAAATTTTTGTTCGACTTATGGCATTAAAAGTATTCTAGACAAACTAAATGAAACTGGGCGGAGCCACGCCCATTTTGAAATTTTCTTTTATTTGTGTATTTTGTTGCATCATATCATTACAGGAGTTGAATTTTGACTTAATTTACTTATATACAGTAAAGATATTAAATTTTTTGTTAAAATTTGAATTTAAAAAAAAATTTTTTTAAAAAGTGGGCGTGTTCTTCATCCAATTTTGCTAATTTTTATTTAGCACATATATAGTAATAATAGTAGCGTTCCTGCCAAATTTCATCATGATATCTTCAACGACTGCCAAATTACAGCATGCAAAACTTTTAAATTACCTTCTTGTAAAAGTGGGCGGTGCCACGCCCATTGTCCAAAATCTTACTAATTTTCTATTCTGTGTCATAACGTCAACCCATCTGCCAAGCTTCATCGCTTTAACCGCCTTTGGCAATGAATTATCGCATTTTTTCGGTTTTTCGAAATTTTCGATATCGAAAAAGTGGGCGTGGTTATAGTCCGATATCGTTCATTTTAAATAGCGATCTGAGATGAGTGCCCAGGAATCTACATACCAAATTTCATCAAGATACCTCAAAATTTACTCAAGTTATCGTGTTAACGGACGGACGGACGGACGGACGGACGGACATGGCTCAATCAAATTTTTTTTCGATCCTGATTATTTTGATATATGGAAGTCTATATCTATCTCGATTCCTTTATATATGTACAACCAACCGTTATCCAATCAAACTTAATATACTCTGTGAGCTCTGCTCAACTGAGTATAAATATTAATAATTGTGATATTTGTAATAGAGTAAAGTATATTAGAAATCCTACAAGGCCTAAATTTTATTTGACTGATACTCCAAAATATAAAAATTAAATTATAAATACGGACATATATACTAATTCTAAATCAAATTTTTTAACTTTTATTGATCGATTTTCAAAATTTGCAACAGCGTATAATCAAATAATAATTGAAAAACTGAGACATTATAAATCACAGAAGGGATATTTCCATACTTTAATTGCAGATAATGGATTTAAATGCATTAATATCAAAGATTATTTAAAAACAGAAAATATAAATTTACACTTAAATAAACCGAGTAATCATCCAGGAAGTGCTGACATAGAGAGACTACACAGTACTTTGACATAAAAGATTAGAATTTTATATTTAGAAAATAATGCGTTAAGTATTAAAGAAAAAATTGATAAATCTATCGAATATTATAATAATTCATATCATTCAATTATAAAAGAAAAACCAATAAATGTCGAAGCTGGTAACTGCATTAAAAACAATGGGGCATATTCATAGTCAAGTTAAAGTATGCGCTAAAAAAGTTAGAGCATATTTCAATAAAAAGTATACTTTATTTTTATCATAGTCGCAAAAAAGCCGGATTCATCGGTTAGAGCCATCGCTAAAGTTAGAGAAGCGAAAAGCTGTCACTAAAGCTATTACTAAAATCTGTCAAATGAAATGAAGTTTTAATTTACGTCTGTATTCGGTAATTTAAGCTGTATTTTTGATTCAAGAAGAGTGAAAATGTCTTACTTTGAGGAAATCGAAAGAGATTTTGAAATTATTGACGATTCGCGATTAATGAGAAAGCCAAAAATATATAAAGAAGGAGTTGATCCATTTGTTTTAGGGTACAAGGTCCCTTTAAATACTAAAAAAAACATAATTCGTTTTGCGAGCAAAGCTCATTATTTGATACAATTAGTATTCTTTTTGGTATTAGACAAAAAGTGCACACGGCGATGGTTACTGGGGTATGTTTCTGAATTTCACGTCTTCATCGGATGGCGAGCTTCGAACTCAAGCACCTGCATTTGAAAAACAAGCTGATGACGAAGTGAAATTCAGAATCAAGTCCTTGTGACCATCTCTCTAATATGAATAACAAACGTAATTCAATCTAAATATTTCAAATATATTACATGTTAACACCGTTCTATCATTTGGTGCTAACCATTTCTTATTGTATTTGTATCTAGATTTGTGTATAAAATAAATAATAAAACTAATTACCACAAAATACTTAAATGGAATCATTATTCCAAGCAGATATGCGTATATATACTGTGAGGACCAAATAAATCCTCATTAATTTGGCCCACACAAAACGACCCCACAACATATTTGACACGACATTAACACAACAAGTGGCCACAAAAGGCTCTAGCAACACGATCAACCAACAAGTCTCAGCAACACAACGAGCGGTCGCAACATTTAACAGCAACACGGCCAACCAACAAATCTCAGCAACACAACGAGCGGTCGCAACATTTAACAGCAACACGGCCAACCAACAAATCTCAGCAACACAACGAGCGCACGCAACCATTTGAGCTAGCAACACCAAACACAACAGCCATAAAACGAGCGACACAGCAGCAAAGCAGTCAGTCAGCACGGAGCTGTGGTCGTGACCAGAGCTACTAGCGAAGCATATCCCTATTGCAGTTGATCTTCTCTATGCAATAGGAATCCACTTCATAGGAGCGAGTCGTGGAATGGTGATTGCGGTTGATCTTCTCTACGCATCACCCCCAGAGACCAAAGGCCCCGCCACAGTAACGCGCAACCGCGACAGGTGACACCCGCTCACCTCCGTCAGTAGAAGTACGCCGGCAGAGGCCGCAACTGAGCGGCAACGCACGTAAGCCAGCGCGAACCGCGGCAGCAGTGGTACGCCGACAGAGGTCGCGTCAACGCGGCGACGCATAGCGTAGCCAGGGTAAGCCAGCGCCAAGCGCGGCGGCAGAGCGCAGCAGAGGTACACCGACAGAGTAATACAAGTAAGCGCCGACGTAGGGCGCGACAGGGCATCGCCTCAGCAATACAAGTAAACGCCGACGTAGGGCGCGACAGAGTGTCGCCAGCAAATACGAGTAGACGCCGACGCAAGGCGTGGCAGAGAATCACCCAGCAACCAGCAATACAAATAGACGCCGACGCAAGGCGCAGCAGAGTAATACAAGTAAACGCCATCATAAGGCGCGTCAAGGCACCGACGCCACATACTAACGGGATCCGTTTAACGGAACACGGCGACAGAGCATCGCCTCAGCAATAAAAGTAGACGCCGACGTAAGGCGCGACAGAGCACCGCAGCAGAGAGAAACGCCGACATAAGGCGCGTCAAGGCACCAACGCCACATACTAACGGGATCCGTCTAACGGAACACGGCGACAGAGCATCGCCTCAGCAATACAAGTAGACGCCGACGTAAGGCGCGACAGAGCACCGCAGCAGGGAGAGACGCCGTCATAAGGCGCGTCAAGGCACCGACGCCACATACTAACGGGATCCGTCTAACGGAACACGCCGACAGAGCATCGCCTCAGCAATACAAGTAGACGCCGACGTAAGGCGCGACAGAGCACCGCAGCAGGGAGAGACGCCGTCATAAGGCGCGTCAAGGCACCGACGCCACATACTAACGGGATCCGTCTAACGGAACACGGCGACAGAGCATCGCCTCAGCAATACAAGTAGACGCCGACGTAAGGCGCGACAGAGCACCGCAGCAGAGAGAGACGCCGTCATAAGGCGCATCAAGGCACCGACGCCACATACTAACGGAATACGGCCGGACCGCTAAGGCCCGCCACCGCAATCAAGGATACCGCAAGTTAATCCAAGTGAAATTGAAAATGAAGTATACAAACACGTTTTATTTTATATTATAGAATTTAGAACCAATAAAGAGAGTGAAGTTTTTTATATTAAATCGATTTGCAAGGTGCCCCTTTAATACAAATTTATTGTAAACGAACCCTGGGCAAGGCGAGTATACCCAAGCAAATATCAAAGAAGCAACGGGGCACGAAAAAGCTTCGTTACAATTGGCGCCCGAGCAGGGACCCTGCAAATCGTACAACGTCAGAAGGAACATCCCTGAGGAGAAACCTAACCGTAAAATGGCCGACCAGATTGATACCACGTGGTTAGACAACATTTCAAAGGAGCAGCTGATATCCATCGCACAGGAATTGGGTATTGAGCACACAGGCACCACCCGGGAGATCCGAAAGCGCATAGCGGCTCTGGCTTCGAAAGCAAATGTTGACGCGGAAATACAGGAAAATTTTTTATCCATAGAAGCCGCTTATAAGGGAACAGACACGAGTGACTTAAATGAGGTTAAGACACCGATTCCGTCAAACGGAGGGGAAACCATGAACAACACAGATAGACCAGCAGAGCGAGACCAGTTCGCGTATCCTCCCAGGAACACAGCACCCCCACAACAGTACTTACCATCAGGAATAGCGGTACCACCCAACGGTACATCTCAGGCACCTCCCAGGAGTACAGTACCCACACGACAGCACGTACCATCAGAAATTACGGCATCATCAACCGGCACATCTCAACCCACGCAACCGTACTTACCAGCGGGAATGACGACACCAGCCATGAACTATACAGGCCAGGTAACTCAAGCACCAACCGTGGTGTTCGCGCCCATCATCGACCAGGTAAGAAAGTGGTCCGTAAAGTATGAGGGTGGACGGGACTCGTTAGCGTTCATCGAACGGTTAGAGGAATTAGCCGAAGTATACGCGCTAAACGTGGACCTCCTGCCAAAAACCATGCGCGAGCTACTAGGGGCGCCGCGCTACAATAGTATCGCAATAACAATGCGCACTGGGGAGAGTGGACAAGCTTCAAAAAGGATTTTTTACGTTTCTTCCTACCAGTCAGGTACTTCGAGCGGCTCGACGACGACATACGCCAACGAAGGCAGCATAACAAGGAAAAGTACAAGGATTACGTACTAGCTATACAGAGCTTGATGAGACACGCAGGGTACACCAGCGAACAGCAGCTGGAACGAATCTTCCGTAACAGCCACCCCGATTACCAACTTTACATCCGTCGGAGGGACTTCACTAATCTCGCAGAGCTCCTGACACTCGCCGAAGAATACGAGAACATACACGAGGACTATCGAAGATCAGCAGGCGGACATCACCGCGAAGTTACGCGACACATCGCCAGTGAAACAACCCGGGTGTCACCATCAAAACCTGAAACACAACCACCACCACCACCACCACCACCGAACCTAATGAACCGCACGCCTCCAAGCAATCAGAGATACGACCCCAACGGCGTATGCAGGAGATGCGGCGAACGAGGACATGACACCAATAGGTGCCGAATCCCACAGAAAATTTTTTGCTGGGAATGTGGCCGCAACGACATACGAACCATCGAATGCTGCCGCCGACGTCAGGGAAACGACAGAGGGCTCCACGAAGAAGAAGACACCATGAGCCCGAGGGACCTAGCGCCGAAACGGCAGTAACGATACCCAAGGAAGCCAGCGCTGAAACGGCAGTAACAATGTACCAAGAGCATGGTCGCCCCTACGCCGTAGCCAAGCTCGGCGCGGAATCAGCCGAGGCGGTCATCGACACAGGGGCATCAAGAAGTTTCGTCTCGAGCAACTTAGCAGAACGTGTGGTGAACTCGGGAAGCGGAGAAATGGTGAGAGTGGCCATCAAAATAACGATGGCAAACGGGACTAGTACTACCATCTTCGACGCCATAAGGACTGAGGTACGCCTCGGAGAAGCGTCACTCCACACAGTTTTACACGTCATGCCCGGAGCGATCGACGACATCATACTGGGCCTAGATATGCTAGGAAGCATGGGAGCCACAATATCATGTGGAGAAGGCCACCTCGTGCTAACCAGACCCATTGCCCAGCACACACAGAATCCGGGAGCCGCGCCAGAAACTATTCAGAGAACAACACCAGCAAGAACGAATATCACCAGGTACGACAGCCCTGGGACTATTCAAAGTACACCATCAGCCAGAACGGATATCGCCAAGTACGACAGCCCTGGGACTATTCAAAATTCAACATCATCAAGGACGGATATCGCCAGGTACGACAGCCCTGGGACTATTCAAAGTACACCATCAGCCAGAACGGATATCGCCAGGTACGACAGCCCTGGGACTATTCAAAATTCAACATCATCTAGAACGGATATCGCCAGGTACGACAGCCCTGGGACTATTCAAAGTACACCATCAGCCAGAACGGATATCGCCAGGTACGACAGCCCTGGGACTATTCCAAATTCAACATCATCAAGAACGGATATCGCCAGGTACGACACCCCGGGGACTAATCAGAGTATAACACGAGCGAGAAAGGGTAACCCCGGGTACGACACCCCTGGAGCCTCATCTGGAACCATTCAGAGTATAACCGAGCAGCAGTAACTTCAAGCACGACGGCATTATGCAAAACAACGACGACGACATACAAGAAGAAGCGGAATGAGTACGCGGTTTTCTAGCATAGGAACTCCGAAAATTCGAGAGCATGAGTGGGGTGACGACAATAGCCGAGCATAGGATTATCCTGACGGACGACCGCCCTATCAAGCAACGTTACTTCCCACGCAACCCAGCTATGCAGACCATCATCAACAACGAAATTGACGAATTACTCCAGAAAGGATGCATCGAGCCATCATGTAGCCCACACAGCGCACCAATCGTACTAGCCAAGAAGAAAAACGGGAAGTGGAGGTTATGCGTGGACTATCGGCAGCTTAACGCCCGATCCGTACCCGACGCGTACCCCTTACCCAGAATACAACATATATTGTACAAGCTACGACGGGCGAAGTATATCAGCAGTTTGGATTTGAAAAATGGCTACTGGCAAATACCACTGGAGACCCAGAGCCGTCCCTACACAGCTTTCACGGTACCGGAACGCGGGTTATTCCAGTGGCGCGTTATGCCGTTCGGCCTACACTCCGCACCCGCAACGTTTCAAAGAGCACTAGATCAGGTTATTGGACCGGAGATGGAACCCTACGCTTTCGCTTACCTCGATGACATAATCATCATAGGATCCACCTTGGAGGAGCACATTCGCAACCTGAAAGAAGTGATGCTACGACTACAGCGCGCCAACCTCAGAATAAATCCGGAGAAATGCGAGTTTTTCAAGAAAGAAATTCAATACCTAGGACACGTAGTAAGCGACAGGGGAATTCACACCGACCCCGAGAAAGTTGCAGCCATCAAAGACCTGAAACCACCAACGAACGCGAAAGAGGTGCATCGATATCTCGGTATAGCATCTTGGTACCGACGATTCGTGCCCGACTTCGCGACGATCAGCCAGCCACTCACAACCCTGCTGAAAAAGGGCAAACACTGGAAGTGGGGAGCCGAACAACAGGAAGCCTTCGAGGTCTTAAAGCAAAAACTAACGGAAGCACCGATACTTGCCTGTCCGGACTTCACCAAGACTTTCACCTTGCAAACGGACGCAAGCAATTTCGGGCTAGGCGCCGTATTGACACAGGATTTGGAAGGCGGAGAACGCGTGATCGCCTACGCCAGCAGGAAACTCAACAAGGCGGAAACCAACTACTCGCCTACCGAGAAGGGATGCCTCGCGATCGTCTGGGGAATACGCAAGATGAGGCCATACTTGGAAGGGTACCGATTCAGGGTAATCACGGACCATATGTCTCTAAAGTGGCTAAACTCCATCGAAAGCCCCTCCGGCCGTATAGCACGATGGGCCTTTAGACTTCAGCAGCACACCTTCGACATAGAGTACAGGAAAGGAAAGCTGAACCTGGTAGCAGATACACTATCACGCCAGCCACTGGAGACCCTACGACTGGCAACGACAACAGAGCGACCATGCAAGTGGTGGCACAAGCGCGTGAATGAAGTGCGCACTAACCCCGAGAAATATTCTGACTACATGATACAAGATGGACAACTGTACCGCCATATTCCCTGCCGGTCACAAGATGAGGAAGCGGTACCTTGGAAACTTTGTGTACCCACACCACTGCGACAACGAGTATTAGAAGAAAATCACAATATACCAAGCGCTGGACACATGGGCATCCGCCGGACAGTAGCGCGGATTGCCAACCGGTACTACTGGCCCGGCATGTTTCGGGACATCAGTCGATACGTACGACAGTGCGAGTCTTGCCAGAAGTACAAGGAAACACAGCAAAAGCCGGCCGGAAAGATGCTCACACAAGTGGCCCAAGAACCATTCGCCACGGTATGCGTCGATTTCGTTGGACCACTCCCACGATCCACACACGGGAACTCGATGCTACTAGTATTTTTCGACCGCTTCAGCAAATGGGTGGAACTGGTCCCCATGAGGCGTGCGACAGCAGAAGGCCTACGCCGTGCGTTCAGAGAACGCATCCTCGCAAGATTTGGTGCTCCCAAGATACTGATATCGGACAACGGCGTCCAGTTCACCAGCACAATGTGGCAGCGTTACCTCAGGGAAATGGGGATACGACAATAATTCACGGCACCCTACACCCCGCAAGAAAACCCGACGGAACGGGCGAACAGGACAATCAAGAGAATCATAGCACAACTCACCAGATCACAGCACAACAGATGGGACGACCGTCTCCCAGAAATCGAGCTGGCCATCAACACCAGTGTGACCGCGTCCACAGGATACAGTCCAGCCTTCCTCGTACAAGGACGGGAACCGCGACTACCAGGGGCATTGTTTGACGAGGTCAACCTGGACACGGGCACAGCTACCACAACGGCAGAAGAGAAATCTTACAGAATGCAAGAGGCATTCAGAATAGTGAGGCAGAACATGGAACGAGCGGCGGAAAATCAAGCACGGCACTAAAATTTACGGCGGAGAAAATGGACCCCCGTAGTCGGTGAACTAGTGCTCGCAAAGGAACACCATCTCTCCAAGGCCGGCGAAATTTCGCGGCAAAGTTGGCCCACAAATATGACGGACCCTACCAGATCCTAGGATATGTATCACCAGTGATACTCAAAGTACGAAAACCCAACGGCGGGAAGGAGAAAACGGTCAATAATGGGGAGCTAAAGCCATATCATGCAGCAGAGACCATCGCGGGAAATTAAAATAAATACAGGGAAAATAATCTAATTAATATTAAGGATGGGAGGATAAGCAAGCACCGGTCATTCTATCGCAAACCACCGAGGCGACAACACGTTCTTTTGCTACGAATTTTTTTCCAAAAAAAAAAAAAAAAACCAACAACCTAAGATGGAGAGCCATAACGCCAAACTAAACAACAGCGTCAAGCGTATGCGCCAGCATTACGAGGAGGAGAAAGCAAAGCACCCCAGGGTAGTACTGCTGGAAGGAGCTACCGGCGCCGACGTCAGCAACACGCGTGGAACCACACGCACAAACACGTACGCTGACGTCGCACGCAACGTTACACCACCAAGCGCTACTGGCGCCGACGTCAGCAACACGCGTGCAACTAAGCGCGAAAACACGTACGCTGACGTCGCACGTATCATCACACCACCGAACACCACAGGCGGCGACGTCAACAACATGCGTGCAACTACACACGCAAACACGTACGCTGACGTCGCACGCACCATTACATCACCAAACACTGCAGACACCTACACCAACACCACGAACACCGAGTCAGCCGCAGCAGCAGCTTATGTCAACACCAACATCAGACGCGCGGCGGAAGCAGCCAGACGGGCAACGGAACTCGTGACACGCACCACGCGCATATCTAAATGGGAGGAAGTCGCGGCCAAGGCCCACAACAAGACCAGCACATCACCACATACAATCCTTACACAGTCAAACAACCAATCCCGGAAGACAACACGGAACCGGTAGCACCAGACGCCGAAACAGAGCCACAACAAACAACAGCAGGCCACCAAGAGGTGATAATCGAGGCCCACGACGCGGATGGACCAACGCTAAACCAATTCCCGAAAATTGCAGAAAGCGTGCGAGACATTTTCCGACGCATCGCCGAAGGCAAAGGACGCTCCCGCGTAAAATTTCGCACACGGGAATACACCGTCACGGTGGTAAAAGACAGGGCCCGCATACGAATACTGTGCACCGAGGGCTAAATTTCTGAAGTGGGGGGGAGTGTGAGGACCAAATAAATCCTCATTAATTTGGCCCACACAAAACGACCCCACAACATATTTGACACGACATTAACACAACAAGTGGCCACAAAAGGCTCTAGCAACACGATCAACCAACAAATCTCAGCAACACAACGAGCGGTCGCAACATTTAACAGCAACACGGCCAACCAACAAATCTCAGCAACACAACGAGCGCACGCAACCATTTGAACTAGCAACACCAAACACAACAGCCATAAAAGGAGCGACACAGCAGCAAAGCAGTCAGTCAGCACGGAGCTGTGGTCGTGACCAGAGCTACTAGCGAAGTATATCCCTATTGCAGTTGATCTTCTCTATGCAATAGGAATCCACTTCATAGGAGCGAGTCGTGGAATGGTGATTGCGGTTGATCTTCTCTACGCATCACCCCCAGAGACCAAAGGCCCCGCCACAGTAACGCCCAACCGCGACAGGTGACACCCGCTCACCTACGTCAGTAGAAGTACGCCGGCAGAGGCCGCAACTGAGCGGCAACGCACGTAAGCCAGCGCGAACCGCGGCAGCAGAGGTACGCCGACAGAGGTCACGTCAACGCGGCGACGTATAGCGCAGCCAGGGTAAGCCAGCGCCAAGCGTGGCGGCAGAGCGCAGCAGAGGTACACCGATAGAGTAATACAAGTAAGCGCCGACGTAGGGCGCGACAGAGCATCGCCTCAGCAATACAAGTAAACGCCGACGTAGGGCGCGACAGAGTATCGCCCAGCAAATATGAGTAGACGCCGACGCAAGGCGTGGCAGAGAATCACCCAGCAACCAGCAATACAAATAGACGCCGACGCAAGGCGCAGCAGAGTAATACAAGTAAACGCCATCATAAGGCGCGTGTAGTGCCACCGCATATAAATTAGAATAACATGAACATACTTAAAGCTATAGTCTGTTAACGCCTTTATAACATAAGTATCATATATTTATATTCTACCGCTAATTTCTCTTTGTACCAATCATACATTAATCAGCTACTCTGTAACTGTCTATTAAAGTTAATAAACTCAGTCTCAGCAGAACCTTGTAGCTGTGCAGTGTTTACTTAATTTAGTTCGCATTTATAAAAGTAAGTACCTGTACACGGCGACTGTACATGGCGACCGCGACAGTAGTACAACACAAACAAAAGAAAAAAAAACGTTTAAAAGACAATTAACTAAGTGAGAATTTCACTTTTGTGCATAAAATATTTAATTACTATCTGTAATTGAAAGTTAAATAATAGAAAAAAGTGCTCTTATTTTATAATATCATATAAAGGCCCCAAAAATTTCGTTTATTGCCAATTTTTAACGGTTACGAAGAAAAGTACGAATAGCTTACAAATGCGTGTGCAATAAATAGCGAAGAACGAACGATATCTTCCGATTTGCGGCAGACCAAGTCGTGGGCGTGCGCTGGAATACTTTTGTTTGCAAAAAGCGCAGTCTGTTGAAAATCTGAACAGTGGCTTGGACAAAGTGCAAAAATATGTATTTATGCTGAGTTTTGATTGCATACAATTTGCAAAATTCGTCATTAAAAAGTGTATGAGGGAAAGGTGTTTTAAATAAAACAACAAACAAAACTATTTAAGATTACTTTTTATAAAAGCCACGCAAAATTTGCGTCACAACCACTGGAGGTCAGTGCCAGAAAATTACGTGTGTATTTAAAAAAGAGACGAAAAGTCCAGAAAAACAAAAAAAAAAAATGCATATATACGTATGCAGAAATACTTTATTAATATGTAAAGGCGAACAGAGTGGTGTGCAATAAGCAGTACATATGTACACAAACATCACATGAAAGTTAAAAAATATATAAAAACTACAACGATTAAATTATTAAAAAGTTCAACAGAGATAAAATGGAAAAAATTCAGCTAATAGAAGGCAACAACAATAAAAGATAACACTTTAACAATTTTTAAAAAGTGAATAATTGCTAAACAAAAATTACAACTACATGAAGTACGAAAACAAACACGGATATACAAATATGTAAAAATCAACTAAACGTAATATACAAACCGTAAGAATTTTAGAGCCGGCAAAGTCAATGTACTTAAAACATATAATAGACGGCACAAAACGGGAAAGAAATACCTATATATACACATAAAATACGCAACAGTTACTTATGTACACACTTTAATGCAAAATTAAAACATAAAGAAAAAATTATTACTTTCAATACAACAAACATTAAATATGCAAAACATCGGAAGTCAGAGCGCAAATCGGCTGTTACAACAGCTAAACGATATTCGGCAAGGGCAGCAAAGAGTCAACCGATACAACAACGAAGGCATGAAGTAAAACCAGTAAACACCGGCAGATACAACAACAGACAAAACAGCGAAGAGGAGTTACAGTGGTACAGCTAAGTTAAATTACTAACATTGTACATATATTAATAAATTAAATTCAACATTTTTACATACAATTCATACATACATATAAAGAATAAGAAAAAATTACTAGGGCTTTTGTTAAACCAATAGTTTAAATATATTAAAATGAAAAACAACAATAAATTAGCAAAGTCACTTTTTGAATAAGCTGAATTAGGGTGTGTAGGATTTTTCACGATAAATTATTCAATTGCTATGAGTGATATTGAAGCAAGGGCAAAAGAAGCTCAAGAGTCATTTTTAAAAATCACCAAACGAATTTTACAAAGTCGCCCATTATCTACAAGAGAAGAAAAATTAACAGAATACAAAGAATTACTTATCGAATCGTATAATTCAATTATATCTTTAAACTTAGAAAACATTTCAAGTGTTAACGTAAAATCCATTAACGATATTATAGTACGTTGTAGAGAGCAGCTTATCAAATGTTTTGCTAAGCTAGTATGCAGAATAAAGGTTCCACAAAATTTTACTTCATTACTGTGTGAAGATATTATTAAAGATTACGAATCAGGTGACGAATTCGTATATGATACTTTGCAAGTTTCCGGAAAAAATATTAAACGGCACGCTTCCTTAAATGCGTTAGATAATTTAGATAATTTACTTGCTTTCCAAGACAAGCAATACGTATTTACTAAAGAACCAAACGCGAGTATTTTTAAACATTCAAATATGGCTACCGTAGAGCAAAAAAAAATCATTTGTAACAATGTGTGCGTCTATAATTCGTGAAAATTATTCCGGTGACCCACTGGCTCTCGAATCGTTTATAGATAAAATAGATCTTGTTGAAAGTTTAGCTGAGGAAAACTTAATACCCACGCTAATATCATTTTTGAAATCTAAACTGGAAGGAAAAGCTCGAGAAGCTCTTCCTACGAGTATTTCATCTACCAACGATATAAAACTTTCCCTGCGAGCACGAATAAAGCCTGACAACTCAAAGGTTGTTGCAGGAAAAATCGCAGCCCTACATGTAAGCAACAATAATTATTTGAATTTTTCTAAACGTGTAGAAGAACTATCAGAGGCTCTTGAACGTTCTTTAATCATTGAAGGCATAACACAAGCAAAAGCTCACGAGATGGCAGTCGAACAAACTGTCAACGTTTGCCAACTAAATGCCAAATCAAGCTTAGTTAAATCAATCCTTGCCTCAACCCATTTTAAATACCCAAAAGATGTTGTAGCAAAATTAATCGTTGAACAGAACAATGAAGTACAAGAAAGACAGATATTGGCGTTTCGTGCTCGTACCAGCAATAACTTTAGATCGTACCGTGGCAATCAAAGGGGATCTTATGGGCATAACTTTAGTCGAGGTCACAACAGTAGTCGAGGTTTTAGGCAAAACCACAACAGCAACGCACATTTTTCTAACAATAACTCGAGACAAACTCAAAGAGTTCCTAGCGGCAGAAACAATAACAACTATAACAATAATTCAAGACATACCAATAACAATAGACAAACCAATGTCCGTACTTTAAACGCGGAAGCCCCTCAGGAGCGAACACTGAGGGAGCAAACCGAGTAAATTCGGCCAACAAAGAAGGCGAAGTGTCCATATATTGCTTAAATTTAAACTACACAGATTTTGTTGAGTTAGGATGTACCGATTCCCACAAATGGTGCACATTTCTTGTTGACACACAAGCAGACATCTTAATTAAACTTTCCGCCTTAAATAAAGATACGCCCATGGACAGCGATAATATAATAAACATAACAGGTGTCACAGCAGGTACAGTGTTGACTCTTGGAAAAATAACAACGAATTTAACAACATCCAATTACTTTTTTAAACATACATTACATGTCGTCCCAGACAATTTTAACATCCCCTCTGATGCCATTCTTGGCAAAGATTTTCTCAAAGCATACAGATGCAACATAAATTATGCAAATGATCGTCTTTCGTTTTGGTTAAATAACCAAAAATTTGAGATTCCAATTTTACACAGTACAAACGTTAATACATGCATCATACCACCCAGGTGTGAGGTGTACCGTGTCTTTAACTTAGGGAAACCCAACCGACAGCTATTCATAGAATCGCAGGAAATTTGCGACGGCGTTTTCACGGCAAGGTGTATTGCCAACAGTAGCAATCCTATATTAAAAATTATTAATACAACAGATAAAGTGAAGCTAGTTAACAATTGTCACGTTCAATCAGAAATGTTAAGCAACTACAATGTTTATTCTATTAATAAAACAACAGCAGATGCAAAACGCATAAGCGAACTTACAAATATACTTACTCAGCAAATACCTAGGAATGGAAAAGAAAATTTATTAAACCTATGCCTTCAATACGCAGATATATTCGCATTACTTACTTACTTACTTAATTGGCGCTTAACCGTCTAAACGGTTATGGCCGTCCAACAAGGCGCGCCAGTCGCTCCTTCGCTCCGCCAACCGGCGCCAATTGGTCACACCAAGGGAGTTTAAATCGTTTTCCACCTGGTCCTTCCAACGGAGTGGGGGCCGCCCTCTACCTCTGCTTCCATAGGCGGGTTCCGATAGAAACACTTTCTTGGCCGGAGCATCATCTTTCATTCGCATAACATGGCCTAGCCAGCGCAGCCGCTGCGTTTTAATTCGCTGGACTATGTTGATGTCTGCGTATAGCTCGTACAGCTCATCATTAAATCTTCTTCGGTACTCGCCATCGCCAACGCGTAGAGGTCCATAAATCTTTCGAAGAACTTTTCTCTCGAACACTCCCAAAGCCGCTTCATCTGCTGTTGTCATGGTCCATGCTTCTGCCCCATATAGCAGGACGGGTACGATAAGTGACTTGTAGAGTATGATTTTCGTTCGCCGAGAGAGGACTTTACTTTTCAATTGCCTACCTAGTCCAAAGTAGCATTTATTGGCAAGATTGATTCTTCGCTGGATTTCAGTGCTGATGTTGTTGCTAATGTTGATGCTGGTTCCCAAATAAATGAAGTCTTTTACTATTTCGAAATTATGGCTGCCAACAGTAGCGTGGTTGCCAAGGCGCATATGCGCTGACTCTTTGCTCGATGACAGCAGGTACTTCGTTTTGTCCTCATTCACCATCAAACCCATCTTTACCGCTTCTTTTTCCAGCTTGGAGTAAGCAGAACTAACAGCGCTGGTGTTTAGGCCGATGATATCAATGTTATCAGCATATGCCAGTAATTGCACGCTTTTATAGTATATTGTTCCAGTGCGGTTAAGTTCTGCAGCTAGTATAATTTTCTCCAGCATCAAATTAAAGAAATCGCACGATAGGGGGTCACCCTGTCTGAAACCTCGTTTAGTTTCGAACGGCTCGGAGAGGTCCTTCCCAATTCTGACTGAGCTGATGGTGTTGCTCAGCGTCATTTTGCACAGCCGTATAAGTTTTGCGGGGAAACCAAATTCAGACATAGCGGCATATAGGCAGCTCCTTTTCGTGCTGTCGAAGGCGGCTTTAAAGTCGACGAAGAGGCGATGTGTGTCGATTCTCTTTTCACGGGTTTTTTCCAAGATTTGGCGCATTGTGAAAATCTGGTCGATGGTAGATTTACCAGGTCTGAAGCCGCACTGATAAGGTCCAATCAGCCGGTTCACGGTGGGCTTCAATCTTTCGCACAATACACTTGAAAGGACCTTATATGCGATATTAAGAAGGCTGATTCCACGATAGTTGGTGCATTTTGCAGTATCCCCCTTCTTGTGGACTGGGCAAAGAACACTTAGATTCCAACCGTCGGGCATGCTTTCGTCCGCCCATATTTTGCTAAGAAGCTGCTGCATGCGCCTTACCAACTCCTCGCCGCCGAACTTGAATAGCTCCGCAGGCAATCCATCAGCGCCCACGGCCTTGTTGTTTTTCAATCTGGTTATTGCTATTCTAACTTCGTCATAATCGGGCGGGGGACATATATTCCATCATCATCGATTGCGGGATCGGGTTCTTCATCTCTGCGCGGTGAATTGCTGCCTCCATTTAGGAGAGCAGAGAAGTGTTCCCTCCATAATCTAAGCACTCTCTGGACATCAGTTACAAGGTCGCCGTTTTCATTCCTACAGGAGTTTGCCCCGGTCTTAAAACCTTCCGTCTGTCGCCGTATTTTTTGGTAGAATTTTCGGGCGTTATTCCTGGTGGCTAGCAGCTCAAGCTCCTCGCACTCACGCCTTTCTGTTTCTGCTTTTTTCTTCCTGAAAAGGCGTCTCGCTTCCCTTTTCAACTCACGATATTCGCATTAAAGGATGACGTAATGACAATAAATAATTTTTATGAGCAAAAACTTAGAGTAAAGGATGCAACGTCAGTTTATATGAAGAATTACCGATTACCCTATTCGCAGCGAGAGGAAATTGATAGGCAAGTAAAAACTCTTTTAAAAAACAATCTTATAGAAGAAAGTAATTCAAACTACAACAGTCCTCTTATTTTAGTTCCAAAAAAAAGCAGTGAAGGTCAAAAAGCTTACAGAATGTGTGTTGATTTCCGTGCTATCAATAAAAATCTTATAGCTGATAAATTTCCTTTGCCCCGCGTTGATGATATCTTAGATAATCTAGGCAGAGCAAAATTTTTTTCCACGTTGGACCTCTTCTCAGGATTTCATCAAATTCCGCTTCATGTTGACTCGCGCGATATCACGTCATTTAGTACTGATCGAGGTGCTTTTAGATGGAAGGTTTTGCCATTTGGATTAAATGTTGCCCCCAATTCATTTTCACGAATGATGTCCATAGCGTTTTCGGGAATTTCTCCGAATGAAGCATTTTTATATATCGACGATATTATTGTCATTGGATGTAGCGAAGAACATCACTTAAAAAATCTTAAGAAAGTTTTTGATACCTGCCGAACATTTAACCTTAAATTAAATCCACAAAAATGTAACTTCCTTCGATCCGAGGTAACATTCCTAGGTCACAAATGCTCGTCAACTGGAATTTCACCGGATAATTCAAAAATTGACAAAATTCAAAGCTACCCTATTCCGACAGATAAAGATTCTTGTAGGCGATTTGTTGCTTTCGCGAATTACTATCGCAGGTTTATACCCAACTTCGCTTTGCTAGCAGCACCATTAAATGCACTAAGTCGAAAAAATGCGCAATTTTTCTGGAGTGATGAATGCAAACATTCATTTGAATGTTTAAAAATGGCTTTGATTTCACCAAAAATTTTGCAGTATCCTGACTTCACAAAAAAATTCATTGTAACAGTCGATGCATCAAAAACAGGTTGCGGCGCAGTACTAAGCCAGCTCCATGACGGCAACGATTTACCTGTGCATTTCGCTTCTAAATCATTTAGCAAGTCTGAACAAAACAAGCCTATTATAGAGCTAGAACTGTTAGCGATTTACTTCGCTATTAAGCAATTTCGACCATACATATATGGAACGCATTTCACGGTTAGGTCAGACCATAGACCACTGGTCTATCTTTTCAACATGAAAGATACAACATCAAAACTTGCCAGAATCAGGTTAGAACTCGCGGAGTACGATTTCACAATCGAATATATCAAAGGAAAAACCAACGTAGCAGCTGATGCACTTTCGCGCATTTCATTTTCTGATTTAAAACAAGAATCTAAACACATTCTGGCAATGAAAACTCGGTCAATGACGAAAAAATTTCAACCAAATACAAACAATGAAAGTCACACTTTCACAGAGAAAGTTATGGTGTATGATAAATTCGAATTCGAATTTTCCAAGAAAATACCGAAAATAAGATCTCAAATATGTAATGATAAAAATAAAATAAATTTTAATGTTCTTATATTTGCGCATATTAAATCCAAACGTATTTTTTTAACTAATGTTGCTATTGTTAACGAAACTCTGAATTTAGATGATTTGCTTTCGAGGTTGCAAAAGGCGGCCGACAGTCAGCACTTTAAGAAAATAGAATGGCCAAAAGATGACATAATTTTTAAACATATTTCCATATCCGAGCTAAAAGCCAAAGGAAATGACATCCTAAAAACATTAGAAATAATATTAACTGACCCGGTGGAAACAGTGACTGATAATTCCAAAAAACTACAGTTAATGACCATTTACCACACTGACCCATTATCAGGTGGTCATTGTGGAACAAAAAAGCTATACGCGAAACTGAGAACAAAGTTTTATTGGAAAAATATGACGAGAGATATATCTAAATTTGTGAAGCTCTGCGTGGATTGCATACACAACAAAGTTAAGCCCAAAAATAAAAAAAAATTAGTTATTACGGCAACACCAATAAAGCCTTTCGATGTTGTTGTAGTCGACACAATCGGGCCTTTACCAACCTCTGATATCGGTAACAAGTTCGCTGTTACCTTGATATGTGATTTAACAAAGTATCTTGTAACCATAGCAATACCTGATAAAACAGCCAGTACTGTTGCCAAAGCCATTTTCGAAGGGTTCATTCTTACCTACGGTGTAATGAATACCATTAGAACGGATTTAGGCACCGAGTATAAAAACGAAATCTTTAACGAATTATGTAATATTTTAAAAATAACCCATGACTTTTCTACGGCTTACCACCATGAAACAATCGGTACAATAGAACGTAACCATCGCGTTTTTAATGAATATCTTCGCGCATACTTGAATGAAACATCCTCTGACTGGGATACCTATTTAAAATATTTCACATTCCATCATAACGTAACCGTAAACTCAGCTTTCGATAATAAGATAACGCCATTTGAGTTAGTTTTCGGCAAAAACGCTATATTACCGCAAGAGGTACAAACTGTTACAATCGATCCTATTTACAATATTGATAACTATGCTAAAGAAATGAAGTATAGGATGCAAAATTCGCATAATCTTGCAAAAAGTTTGATAAGTAAACACAAAGCTCGAAACAAGTTGCTATATGATAAAGGCGCGCGACCGTTAAATTTGAAAATAAATGACTTGGTACTAGTCGAAAGACAGCCCTACGAAAAACATAACAGCATCTATGAAGGCCCATTTCAGATTCAAAAGGTCGACGGTGTTAATGTCACATTCTTTGATGAAACACAAAAAAAATCTAGAACGATACACAAAAATAGGTTAAGGAAAATTAATTAAAAAAAAAAAAAAATAAAAAATAATTTATAAAGTGGATATGTACAATTTTAGCCTTAAAATATATATTCACGCGCATATGTATCTATGAATTTTTAGATTAGTGCTGAACAAACTCTTAAACTTATACATTTATGGGAAAAAATTTTTTGAATTACGTACCTACATTTTACATTTTCAATAAAACACTCAAATTGATTAAACTGAACGAATAAAAAAAAAAAAAGGGAAAAATATAACTTACCAATTTAAAAAGTTATTCGTTCAGTTCGTTCAATTAGTGTACAGCCCTGACAGCGGGACGATGATTGTATCAAGCCTGATCAACTTGATGCAGTCTTCTTTCCTTTGGAAGGATGGTGTAGTGCCACCGCATATAAATTAGAATAACAAGAACATACTTAAAGCTATAGTCTGTTAACGCCTTTATAACATAAGTATCATATATTTATATTCTACCGCTAATTTCTCTTTGTACCAATCATACATTAATCAGCTACTCTGTAACTGTCTATTAAAGTTAATAAACTCAGTCTCAGCAGAACCTTGTAGCCGTGCAGTGTTTACTTAATTTGGTTCGCATTTATAAAAGTAAGTACCTGTACACGGCGACTGTACACGCGTCAAGGCACCGACGCCACATGCTAACGGGATCCGTTTAACGGAACACGGCGACAGAGCATCGCCTCAGCAATACAAGTAGACGCCGACGTAAAGCGCGACAGAGCACCGCAGCAGAGAGAAACGCCGACATAAGGCGCGTCAAGGCACCGACGCCACATACTAACGGGATCCGTCTAACGGAACACGGCGACAGAGCATCGCCTCAGCAATACAAGTAGACGCCGACGTAAGGCGCGACAGAGCACCGCAGCAGGGAGAGACGCCGTCATAAGGCGCGTCAATGCACCGACGCCACATACTAACGGGATCCGTCTAACGGAACACGGCGACAGAGCATCGCCTCAGCAATAAAAGTAGACGCCGACGTAAGGCGCGACAGAGCACCGCAGCAGAGAGAGACGCCGTCATAAGGCGCGTCAAGGCACCGACGCGACATACTAACGGGACCCAGCTAACGGAATACGGCCGGACCGCTAAGGCCCGCCACCGCAATCAAGGATACCGCAAGATAATCCAAGTGAAATGAAAAATGAAGTATACAAACACGTTTTATTTTATATTATAGAATTTAGAACCAATAAATAGAGTGAAGTTTTTTATATTAAATCGATTTGCAAGGTGCCCCTTTAATACAAATTTATTGTAAACGAACCCTGGGAACGGGGAGTATACCCCAGCAAATATCAAAGAAGCAACGGGGCACGAAAAAGCTTCGTTACAATACATATAAAATAGCGAACAGAAAAATAGCAGTGCAATTTTTATTAAATTTCGTAAATTTTCTATAACATCTATGTGGCAGTTTATTAGTTCCCGCAAGCAGTCTCTCTCGCGGTTACTCCAGTTTTGTTCTCTTTTATTGTTCTATAGTAATAAATACAAATTTTAATTAATTAACGAGGTTAAAATATATTTTTCATTAACTAATTGCTTACTTTTTGCATTTTTAGCAATCAGGCGCAAGAAATGAATAACAACAAGCAAACGTCAATACGACTGATTTGACAACATCGCGTAATGGATTTTTTGTATGTAATAGAATTTTGCCTAAAGTAGGCTCTCGTTACAGCATGCCACTAAACTGACTATGATATACTTAGAAATGAAATGTACTCTATCTTTTTAGTGCCGCACCAAGTGAAGCATACTCTAACTCAGCACTATGAATATGCCTCAATATATACAAAAACATTATAGATGAAAAGAAAAGATATTTAAATAAAATAAACCTTAAAAGAGAAAATTACGATGAAAAGAGGAAAGAAGAATACACAAAGAATTTTAAAAATGTTCGACATAAAGAACAGTCTAAATTTATAAAAAGTGAATTAAAAAATATAGCTGTTAATAATATTAAAAGAAAATATAAATACACTAATAAATATAACTTTGGAGGTGTTAGTCCAAAATAATAAACTTATATACAAATTTCAAGCTTATTATACATACAATTTTAAAATAGTTGTACATTTTTTAATATTCTTTAATATGTATGCATTTACTCGTATATAAATGGGTAAATTTAATTTAGTAAAAATGTATGTATATTTACATATCTTATAAATAACTCAATTGTTAAACATATTCAAAATTTTATTAACTTTAATTAATACTTACTCCTATTATCTTTGGAATTTTGTATTGGCTCTTAATTTTAATTTTAACGGGGGAGAAGTTACATTATGTTTCATTAACAGAATTGTTAACATTTAATTTATGTTAGCTTTGCCTTTAACTTCAATTTCGTTATTAAAAATAACGTTTTGTAATTTCAGTTATAAGATTTTGTTTCAATAAAGCACAAGCTGTTGTCGGAATATTAAAATATTATATTAATGATAAATAAAGATATCATATACACGTAATTTGCGCGTGGGTCTTTATTTGTTTAATCTACAAATAAATAAAATCTTATAAACTAGTTGTCACTAGAAAAGTATATATAAAAATAAGTTTAATTAGTTCAGTTTCACCAAATAATAAACCCTGTTAGTTTTTATAAACATTATAAATTTTTATCAAAATAAATCCAACTCCTACTCCTAGCTTCTTCCCTAGCTTTATAAGAGGTGACTGAAGTAAAAACCCTCGGCCAACCTCTGCTGTCGACTGGAGCCAAAACCTCCAGACGAATATAATCTAAGCACAAATGAAGTCAGATATCTTCAAGTGCGCTCTTGATCGGTAGTAATAAAGCCTACCGACTCATATGTCTGTTTCCAAATCTCTGAATTTCAATGCGAATTCGTCGCCCATATATATTAAATTTGCACGCAGCCAAACGGTTATTATACTCAGCTGAGCAGAGCTCACAGAGTATATTAATTGTGTTCGCATAACGGTAATCCGTAACGGCACAAACTAATAGAGATAGATATAGACTTCTATATATATATCTGGGCGAAAAAAGAAATTCATTTAGCCATGTGCGTCCGTCAGTAAACACGATAACTTGAGTAAATTTTGAGGTATCTTGATGAAATTTAGTAATAAGTAGTAAGAAGGTAATTTCAAAGTTTTGCAGGCTGTAATTTGGCAGTCGTTGAAGATATCATGATGAAATTTGGCAGAACTCCTATTACTATATGTGCGCTAAGTAAAAATTAGCAAAATCGGATTACGAACACGCCCACTTTTAAAAAAAAAAATGTAAGTCAAATTTAAACAAAAAATTGAATATCTTTACAGTAAGTAAGTAAATTATGTCAACATTCAACTCCAGTAATGATATGGTGCAACAAAATACAAAATTAAAAGAAAATTTCAAAATGGGTCTGGCTCCGCCCTTTTTCATTTAATTTTTCTAGGATACTTTTAATTCCATAAGTCGTACAAAAATTCACCAATCCTTGTGAAATTTGGTACGGGCATAGATTCTATGACGATAATTATTTTCTGTGAAAATGGGCGAAATCGGTTAAAGCCACGCCCAGTTTTTATACACAGTCGACCGCCTATCCTTCCGCTCGGCCGTTAACACGATAAAATAAATGGAAATAAATGTAAGGCGCGATACGGCATCTGCAAGGCGGATGAGTTTTCACTGAGAGCTTTTCATGGCAGAAATACATCCGGAGCGCTTGCCAAACACTGCCGAGGGGCGACCACGCTTAGAAAAATTTTCTTCTAATTGAAAAACCTTATTTCTAAAATTTTGATGTTGCTTTGCCCGGGGTGTGAACCCAGGGCATACGGTGTGGTAGGCGGAGCACGCTACCATCACACACGGTGGCCACCAACACGTTAACACGATAACTTGAGCAAAAATCGATATATCTTTACTAAACTTAGTTCATGTATTTATCTGAACTCACCTTATCTTGGTATAAAAAATGGCCGAAATCCGACTATGACCACGCCCACTTTCTCGATATCGAAAAATACGAAAAATTAAAAAAATGCCATAACTCTATACCAAATATGAAAAAAGGGATGAAACATGGTAATTGGATTGGTTTATTGACGCAAAACAAAACTTTGTAAAATGGGTGTCACACCTACCATAATAGTTAGAAGAAAATGAAAAAGTTCTGCAGGGCGAAATCAAAAGATCTTGGAATCTTGGCAGGAACAATATCGTGGTATTACATATATAAATAAATTAGCGGTACACGAAAGATGATGTTCTGGGCCACCCTGGTCCACATTTTTGTCGATATCTCGAAAACGCCTTCATATATACAACTAAGGGCCACTCCCTTTTAGAACCCTCATTAATACCTTTAATTTTATACCCATATCGTACAAACGCATTCTAGAGTCACACCTGGTCCACGTTTATTGCGATATCTGGAAAAGGCGTCCACCTATAGAACTAAGAACCACTCCCTTTTAAAACACTTATTAACATCTTTCATTTGATACCCATATCGTACAAACGCATTCTAGAGTCACTCCTTGTCCACCTTTATGTAGATATAGAACTAAGGCCCACTCACTTTTAAAATACTCATTAACACCTTTCATTTGATACCCATATCGTACAAATTCTAGAGTCACCCCTGGTCCCCCTTTATGGCGATATCTCGAAAAGGCATCCACCTATAGAACTAAGGCCCACTCCCTTTTAAAATACTCATTAACACCTTTCATTTGATACCCATATCGTACAAACAAATTTTAGAGTCAGTCCTGGTCCACCTTTATGGTGATATCCCTAAATGGCGTCCACCTATAGAACTATGGCCCACTCTCTCTTAAAATACTCTCTAATACCTTCCATTTGATACCCATGCCATACAACCACATTCCAGGGTTACCCTAGGTTCATTTTCCTACATGGTGATTTTCCCTTATTTTGTCTCCAAAGCTCTCAGCTGAGTATGTAATGTTCGGTTACACCCGAACTTAGCCTTCCTTACTTGTTTTATGATAACAATTTTCAATTAGTAATATTAACAATATATTACAACCGTTATTCCGGTGGATATTTTTTTTTCATAAATTTCCATGCACCTAATCAGTGTTGCCAGAAAAAAATTCTTTGGGGCTAAATCTAGAAAAAAGGGCTAGAAAGAGCTAAATTTCTTCAAGAAAATACTTTTTTTTACTTTTGCTTTGCCATTTGGAGGTAAGGTATCGATAAAGAGTAAGAAGTATTTTTCATACAATTACCATGACCGCAAAAATACGACTTGCCAAAATGTTTGCCGGTGAAAATTAATTTAAATTTTTTCAAATTTTTTTATTCAATTTTTAACGTCCTACGGATGTACGAATCACCATTAAAATACACGTGTGCGATATTCAAATTTATGTTGGGACGAGATGTGTTTGAAGGGCCTTAGACTTCAAAATCTATGATTTCGTCCTCATAAGATTAATTATTATTATGTGCTACACTCATAACTATATTTTGAGTTCATTAATTTTAAAAGATCGTTCTTTATTTCCAAGTCATGACAGCATTTATTCAGCCATTTAAGACCACTTCTTATTGTCAGAAGGTAATTCAACATAACTAAATTCATTTTGGTTTTGTATTTGCTTCTGATCAAATTCATGTTTGAAAACGTTCTTTCGATTTCGGCATTACTTAGTGGCAGCACAAGAAATGTAAGCACAAAATCGACAAGCTTTTGGAATAATATTATTATACGCTTTAACATCAAACCAAAAACTTAATGTTGAAGTCACATTTTTCCAATTTTCGAGATAGATATTTTTCCACTGCATTTATAATCTGGTTATTTCATCAGTGCTACTTATACTTGTTTTTTCATTTTTGAAATATGAAAACCATTGAGGTTTTACAACTCTCAATGTTTTTCAACCGAAAATAAATCTATTTTGCTAAGCGTTTCTACAACGTGCTGCAAGCGTTGCCTTAATTGCTCTATTAATTTAATTATGAAGTCGCGACATATATTACGTATCCTTCTTTCAATGAATTCGGCTATACATTTATCTTCTTTTTTAATTCGTATATATTCTTCAAAGGTATAATGAAAATAAGGTACGGGACCCAAAAATTTATTATAATCTGAAGTTAAAGGGTCGAAACTCTTAGAAGGTGACACTATGCTGTTGCACAAGCTGGAAAGCAAATATACAACCTCATGGCACAGTTTATCGATTCAAGTTTTTGTTATCAGTTGAATACCGAGTTACCGCATCGTACATAACGAAACAAATAAAATAAACTTCGACACACATAAAACACATTACAAGTTTCACAATACGTATTGCCGAAATAGATTTGGAGCCAAAAAGGGGCAAACATTTTAAAGAGGGCCAGAAAAAGAGCTAGGGGCTAAACCGGTATATTTGGAACTAAACGCAAAAAAACGCCTATATTTGGCCCCAAAAGCATCAAAATGACAACACTGCACTTAATACTCGTCGTTGAGTTCAGTGTATTTACATTTGCTCGCATGTCGTGTTTTCCAGCTTTCGCTTTACCTATGGTATTTGACGTGTGTTTGTACGTCTGTTCGTTGTCACTTGATTCTAATGCAGACATCGGCAAATAATGGCACAATTGTGCAGACTCAATTCACACGTATTCTTATTCTCTTTAGTTTAGTTGTCGCTGAGCATTTGGCGCAGTAACATCGATTATGTTCGTAGCTCGCTATGTTTTCGAATGTTATTAGCAAGCAACAAGCAAAGATCGTTTGTTAGTTTTTTCAATGCGCACAAGCGAAAAATATTTAATGTTGACCAACGCTTTTGCCCAAATATAATGTATATAATTGTATAAACCTTTTGCTTGCCATTGTGTGCATTAAAAATATAATAACAATCGATCTTAGCTTGTTGCTTGCTAATAAGCGAATGAACTACGCAAACCGATGCATAAAGTGATGTGTGCGATTTTCGCGCTCTCACTAACACATCTGCATTTTGAATTTACCGATGCCTGTTCTAATACAGGCATCGGCGTTTCATAGATTAATTGATCAGACAAAGAGGTTACGTTCTGCACACAGACAGGTTGCGCTCTTTGCTTACCAAATGATTTAATCGTCGCTGAACAAGTGGCGTAGCAACATCGTGTGTGGATATCGCATGTTTGCGCAGCGAATGTTAAAAATATGCATGAATGTACGTAAAATTTTTTTGGTTAGCATAGAAAATTGTTCGCTTTATATATTGCGCATCAAAAAATAGAATACTTTGTTAGTTGCTATCTAAAAAGTGACTGACATTAAAACCAATTGGTTCGCGCGATCAATGCGCTCTCACTTACCTATACACTTGCATTTACAAATCTGCTTACGCCTGTTCTAATCATGGCGGAACGACACAAGGTGGCAGCATGGAACAGCTGATTATAAACTTTTTTTATTTGATTTGATACATCAACTTCCGCCGCAGTACAATTTTGACATTTGTCCATCGAATTTACAAAAACAAAGTACATGGGATTTTTATTTATGTTTGTAGGTATGTCACCATGCTGCCACCTTGTATCGTTCTGCCATGGTTCTAATGCTGCGTTGGCATTGCTCGATGCTTTCGACTTCTGCTTTGCGGTGTGTGTTGGTATGTCGTATGCTAGTGCGTAAATAAGTTTGCTGAATTTCCGATCAGTAGCGGCGCCTTTTTTTTGGCGACTTGCTCCTGATCTCTGTTCACTCAAATTAATATCTTGTGTTTGTCGTTGTGTGCATTGGACTGCGCATCCACAAAGGGTTGGTTGGCCGATGCATTTTTATGTTTCGTGCGGGTCCGCTACTTCTCCAAATGTTCCGTGGACATTAGGGTGACTCTATATTTAAAATTTATGTTTGGGGAAATGTAAACATTTTGCTTGCGTGCAAAAGGGCGGAAGTCTAATTTGTAATTAAATTCAGTAATTAATAGTTCAATATACAACAGAATATGTATATTTTGGCGTATAATTCATAAATATATATGTATGTACATTTCGGGTACTTCATAGGAAATGTATAAGTAATAAATTAAAAGTTATAAATTCAAATATTCAAGTATTTGCATTATAAAATGTATGTATAAAAATGTATATGTTGTGAGGGTACAATACCCTCGGATTTGGGGACCTCACACACTTAAGTGTAGTCTTTAGTAAAATTGGAAATGTTTATCTTCGAATTCATGTTATCCTTCCTAAAATTGTGATTTCTTGACATGCCGGCGATGGCAAAATATGTGAAGTAAATATACAGTAGTAACTCGGGTAAAAGTCTAGTTGAGAGGTCGACTGCTAATACTTTACCAAATATATCAAAAGAGGTGTCAAACGACGCGTCTTGGCATCAGTATTAATAATCCGAATGCGGAAAATAAAAATTTTAACTCGCTCAAAAGATTTTAACGAAAACCCGAAAAATTACCCGCGGGTCCGTCCAAAACTGGGGGTGGGATCTATAGTATTTTTGACCAGAACACCTTTCTGCATTGACCGCCTTCGGCCCCGCTTATAAAAAATTACCCTGGGTGGCTCCAACACCGCTTTGGAGACCAAAACTATATCCGCGCAATACGCTTATGTTCACAATTTTTTTTGTGGGTACAACAACATGAAAATCGCCAACTTCAACTGCAAATATCTCTGGAAAGAGATACAATTTTTTTTCTGCCTTCGGAGGTCAATACGCGTCTTTTGACACCTATCTCGATATTTTTGGTAGCGTATTAAGCGCCAAATACACGACACGAACATTTCCTCGAACATTCCCGTTATGTCATGTTTCTGCGACCTTTTCTGTCGTGTATGGTGGTGTTTGCCAGTTCGCGCAAATGTTCTCCAAAAATCAAAATATTTTAATTTTTGGCGAACATTTGCGCGAACTGTTCGTGCGTGTATGGCGAAATAGCTCATAATCGTAGTAATTTCTGAACGGAACAGACGTGCGCGGAAAAGTAAAATGGACAATAAAAAATTTCTGAGTGAATTTATTGAAATGTATAAATCTTTGCCATCATTGTGGCAAGTAAAAAGCAAAGATAATTGTATTTTTTTACGCTTAATTGATACAGCGAGCAATATTGCTGCAGCACAATTGTTGTCCGTATTCATCGCTGTCTGAAGGAGAACTAATGTTCGGCCAAAAGTTCATATGGTGTATGGCCAAAGCTGCGAACAAGATTGCGGAATGTTCGCGGAAATGTTCGTGTCGTGTATTTGGCGCTTTAGCAGTCGACCCCTCAACTAGACTTTTACCGTAACTCGATTCGTGCACATACTCGGTACTTGCACACCTCGATTCTTGCAACATAGATAATTTTGCCATAACATACTCAATACTTACCAAATCTAAAAAACGTTTTTTTGGGTAACGGTTCCTTAGATTCAATAAAATTCGGGGAAGTCCCGATTTATTTCGGTTATGAATTGCTGTGATTGGCTAAACCTCTTAAATAAATAAATGTAAGGCGCGATAACCGACGAGATCTAAGGCCGAGCTTCTCTTCCAATTTACGTCGTGCTCCTCTTGCTTTTCCCTACAAATTGGCCGGACGGGACCTGCATGTTTTATGCTGACTCCGAACGGTATCTGAAAGGCAGATGAGTTTTCACTGAGAGCTTTTCATGGCAGAAATACACCCGGAGCGTTTGCCAAACACTGCCGAGGGGGGAACCCGCTTATAAAAATTTTCTTCTAATTGAAAAACCTTATTTCTAAAATTTTGATATTGCTTTGCCCGGGGTGTGAACCCAGGGCATACGGTGTGGTAGGCGGAGCTAGCTAGCATCACACCACGGTGGCCGCCGCTAAACCTCTTACGCACATGTATTTTGGGACATTTGAATCAGTTCTAACTTATGTTTTATTGAGTGGTACGGTCGCATAATGACAGGGAAAAAATTAACGTTGCTTACAATAAAACAAAAAGCTGACATTAAAAGATAGCTAAGTCGGAAGAGATTATATCAGCATACATTATTTGCTTCGACTTGGGCTGCATGTTGGTGTCTTTGCTCGGTTAATGAGAAGCTTATTTTTATACTCAGTTGAGCAGAGCTCACAGAGTATATTAAGTTTGATTGGATAACGGTTGGTTGTACATATATAAAGGAATCGAGATAGATATAGATTTCCATATATCAAAATAATCAGGATCGAAAAAAAATTTGATTGAGCCATGTCCGTCCGTCCGTCCGTCCGTTAAAACGATAACTTGAGTAAATTTTGAGGTATCTTGATGAAATTTGGTATGTAGGTTCCTGAGCACTCATCTCAGATCGCTATTTAAAATGAACGATATCGGACTATAACCACGCCCACTTTTTCGATATCGAAAAACCGAAAAATTGCGATAATTCATTACAAAAGAGAGATAAAGCGACGAAACTTGGTAGATGAGTTGAATTTATGACGCAGAATAGAAAATTAGTAAAATTTTGGACAATGTGCGTGGCACCGCCCACTTTTAAAAGAAGGTAATTTAAAATTTTGCAAGCTGTAATTTCGCAGTCGTTGAAGATATCATGATGAAATTTGGCAGGAACGTTACTCCTATTACTATGTGTACGCTTAATAAAAATTAGCAAAATCGGAGAAGGACCACGCCCACTTACAAAAAAAAAATTTTTTTAAAGTAAAATTTTAACAAAAAATTTAATATCTTTACAGTATATAAGTAAATTATGTCAACATTCAACTCCAGTAATGATATAGTGCAAGAAAATACAAAAATAAAATTTCAAAATGGGCGTGGCTCCGCCCTTTTTCATTTAATTTGTCTAGGATACTTTTAACGCCATAAGTCGAACAAAAATTAACCAATCCTTTTGACAGGGGCATAGATTTTATGACGATAACTCTTTTCTGTGAAAATGGGCGAAATCGCTTGATGCCACGCCCAGTTTTTATACACAGTCGTCCGTCTGTCCTTCCGCATGGCCGTTAACACGATAACTTGAGCAAAAATCGACATATCTTTAATGAACTTAGTTCACGTGCTTACTTGAACTCACTTTATCTTGGTATGAAAAATGAACGAAATCCGACTATGACCACGCCCACTTTTTCGATATCGAAAATTACGAAAAATGAAAAAAATGCCGTAATTCTATACCAAATACGAAAAAAGGGATGAAACATGTTAAGGTAATTGGATTGTTTTATTGAAGCGAATATAACTTTAGAAAAAACTTTATGGTTGTGACACCTACCATATTAAGTAGAAGAAACTGAAAAAGTTCTGCAGGGCGAAATAAAAAACCCTTAAAATCTTGGCAGGTATTACATATATAAATAAATTAGCGGTATCCAACATATGATGTCCTGGGTCACCCTGGTCCACATTTTGGTCGATATCTGGAAAACGCCTTCACATATACAACTACCACCACTCCCTTTTAAAACTCTCATTAATACCTTTAATTTGATACCCATATCGTACAAACTCATTCTAGAGTCACCCCTGGTCCACCTTTATGGCGATATCTCGAAAAGGCGTCCACCTATAGAACTAAGGCCCATTCCCTTTTAAAATACTCATTAACTCCTTTCGTTTGATACCCATATTGCACAAACGAATTCTAGAGTCACCCCTGGCCCACCTTTATGGCGATATCTCGAAACGGCGTCCACCTATGGGACTAAAGATTACTCCCTTTTAAAATACTCATTAACACCTTTCTTTTGATACCCATATTGTACAAACAAATTCTAGAGTCACCCCTGGTCCACCTTTATGGCGATATTTCGAAAATGCGACCACCTATACAACAACCACCACTCCCTTTTAAAACCCTCATTAATACCTTTAATTTGATCCCCATATCGTACAAACACATTCTAGAGTCACCCCTGGCCCACCTTTATGGCGATATCTCGAAACGGCGTCCACCTATGGAACTAAGGATTACTCCTTTTTAAAATACTCATTAACACCTTCCTTTTGATACCCATATCGTACAAACACGTTCTAGAGTCACCCCTGGTCCATCTTTATGGCGATATTTCGAAACGGCGTCCACCTATGGAACTAAGGCCCACTCCCTTTTAAAATACTCATTAACACCTTTCTTTTGATACCCATATCGTACAAACATATTCTAAAGTCACCCCTGGTCCACCTTTATGGCGATATCTCGAAAAGGCGAACACCTATAGAACGAAGGCCCACTCCCTTTTAAAAATACTCATTAACACCTTTCATTTGATACCCATATCGTACTAACAAAGTCTAGAGTCACCTCTGGTCCACCTTTATTGCGATACCTCGAAAAGGCACATTTTGGTCGATATCTGGAAAACGCCTTCACATATACAACTACCACCACTCCCTTTTAAAACTCTCATTAATACCTTTAGTTTGATACCCATATCGTACAAACTCATTCTAGAGTCACCCCTGGTCCACCTTTATGGCGATATCTCGAAAAGGCGTCCACCTATAGAACTAAGGCCCATTCCCTTTTAAAATACTCATTAACTCCTTTCGTTTGATACCCATATTGCACAAACGAATTCTAGAGTCACCCCTGGCCCACCTTTATGGCGATATCTCGAAACGGCGTTCACCTATGGAACTAAGGATTACTCCCTTTTAAAATACTCATTAACACCTTTCTTTTGATACCCATATTGTACAAACAAATTCTAGAGTCACCCCTGGTCCACCTTTATGGCGATATCTCGAAAAGGCGTCCACCTATAGAACTAAGGCCCACTCCCTTTTAAAATACTCATTAACTCCTTTCGTTTGATACCCATATTGCACAAACGAATTCTAGAGTCACCCCTGGCCCACCTTTATGGCGATATCTCGAAACGGCGTCCACCTATGGAAGTAAGGATTACTCCTTTTTAAAATACTCATTAACACCTTCCTTTTGATACCCATATCGTACAAACACGTTCTAGAGTCACCCCTGGTCCATCTTTATGGCGATATTTCGAAACGGCGTCCACCTATGGAACTAAGGCCCACTCCCTTTTAAAATACTCATTAACACCTTTCATTTGATACCCATATCGTACAAACATATTCTAAAGTCACCCCTGGTCCACCTTTATGGCGATATCTCGAAAAGGCGAACACCTATAGAACGAAGGCCCACTCCCTTTTAAAAATACTCATTAACACCTTTCATTTGATACCCATATCGTACTAACAAAGTCTAGAGTCACCTCTGGTCCACCTTTATTGCGATACCTCGAAAAGGCGTCCACCTATAGAACTAAGGCCCACTCCCTTTTAAAATACTCATTAACTCCTTTCGTTTGATACTCATATTGCTCAAACGAATTCTAGAGTCACACCTGGCCCACCTTTATGGCGATATCTCGAAACGGCGTCCACCTATGGAACTAAGGATTACTCCCTTTTAAAATACTCATTAACACCTTTCTTTTGATACCCATATTGTACAAACAAATTCTAGAGTCACCCCTGGTCCACCTTTATGGCGATATTTCGAAAATGCGACCACCTATACAACAACCACCACTCCCTTTTAAAACCCTCATTAATACCTTTAATTTGATTCGCATATAGTACAAACACATTCTAGAGTCACCCCTGGTCCACCTTTATGGCGATATTTCGAAACGGGGTCCACCTATAGAACTAAGGCCCACTCCCTTTTCAAATACTCATTAACTCCTTTCGTTTGATACCCATATTGCACAAACGAATTCTAGAGTCACCCCTGGCCCACCTTTATGGCGATATTTCGAAAAGGCGTCCACCTATAGAACTAAGGCCCACTCCCTTTTAAAATACTCATTAACTCCTTTCGTTTGATACTCATATTGCTCAAACGAATTCTAGAGTCACACCTGGCCCACCTTTATGGCGATATCTCGAAACGGCGTCCACCTATGGAACTAAGGATTACTCCCTTTTAAAATACTCATTAACACCTTTCTTTTGATACCCATATTGTACAAACAAATTCTAGAGTCACCCCTGGTCCACCTTTATGGCGATATTTCGAAAATGCGACCACCTATACAACAACCACCACTCCCTTTTAAAACCCTCATTAATACCTTTAATTTGATACCCATATCGTACAAACACGTTCTAGAGTCACCCCTGGTCCACCTTTATGGCGATATTTCGAAACGGCGTCCACCTATAGAACTAAGGCCCACTCCCTTTTAAAATACTCATTAACACCTTTTATTTGATACCCATATCGTACAAACATATTCTAAAGTCACCCCTGGTCCACCTTTATGGCGATATTTCGAAACGGCGTCCACCTATAGAACTAAGGCCCACTCCCTTTTCAAATACTCATTAACTCCTTTCGTTTGATACCCATATTGCACAAACGAATTCTAGAGTCACCCCTGGCCCACCTTTATGACGATATCTCGAAACGGCGTCCACCTATGGAACTAAGGATTACTCCCTTTTAAAATACTCATTAACACATTTCTTTTGATACCCATATTGTACAAACAAATTCTAGAGTCACCCCTGGTCCACCTTTATGGCGATATTTCGAAAATGCGACCACCTATACAACAACCACCACTCCCTTTTAAAACCCTCATTAATACCTTTAATTTGATACCCATATCGTACAAACACATTCTAGAGTCACCCCTGGTCCACCTTTATGGCGATATTTCGAAACGGCGTCCACCTATAGAACTAAGGCCCACTCTATTTTAAAATACTCATTAACACCTTTTGTTTGATGCCCATATTGTACAAACAAATTCTAGGGTCACCCCTGGTCCACCTTTATGGCGATATCTCGAAACGGCGTCCACCTATGGGACTAAGGATTACTCCCTTTTAAAATACTTATTAACACCTTTCTTTTGATACCCATATTGAACAAACAAATTCTAGGGTCACCTCTGGTCCACCTTTATGGCGATATCTCGAAACGACGTCCACCTATGGAACTAAGGATTACTCCCTTTTAAAATACTCATTAACACCTTTCGTTTGATACCCATATCGTACAAACACATTCTAGAGTCACCCCTGGTCCACCTTTATGGCAAATTCTCGACCACGTATACAACAACCACCAATATACATCATTCAACCACCACTCCCTTTTATAACCCTCATTAATACCTTTAATTTGATACCCATATCGTACAAACACATTCTAGAGTCAACCCTGGACCACCTTTATGGCGATATTTCGAAACGGCATCCACCTATAGAACTAAGGCCCACTCCCTTTTAAAATACTCATTAACACCATTCGTTTGATGCCCATATTGTACAAACAAATTCTAGGGTCACCCCTGTTCCACCTTTGTGGCGATATCTCGAAACGGCGTCCACCTATGGAACTAAGGATTACTCGCTTTTAAAATACTCATTAACACCTTTAATTTGATACCCAACTCGTACAAACGCATTCTAGAGTCAACCCTGATCCACCTTTATGGCTATATCCCTAAATGGCGTCCACCTATAGAACTATGGCCCACTCCCTCATAAAATACTCTTTAATGCCTTTCATTTGATACACATGTCATACAAACACATTCCAGGGTTTCCCTCGGTTCATTTTCCTACATGGTTATTTTCCCTTATGTTGTCACCATAGCCCTCAACTGAGTATGTAATGTTCGGTAACACCCGAACTTAACCTTCCTTACTTGTTCTTAATGATAACATACTACAAACTTTTATATCTCACGTTCCGATGCGCACGAGTGTACGCAAGGCCCCTTCTTCCCCGCGGTTTAACAGAGTAGTCTTTAACGCAATCAGAAAGCGCAACAAATTGCATTCTACCTGGAAGAGAGTACGCCCGGTAGAGAAATTAATGTTATTTAAAGCAGCCAGAAATGAAGTCACTCTCGTCATCAAGCAGGCAAAACGTAAATATTTTTCAAAATATTCAGACCCTGCACTTCCATGCAGTGTTTTGTGGCGAAATCTTCGAAATCTTAAGAAACTTGCTAGTCGCAATATTGAGTGCTCGCTTGAACCCGCCCTTATGAATGACGCATTTGTTAGCCGTGCCTCCCCCTTGCTCTCCCACCCTTCATCCGAGCTATTCGTGTCGTGTTAACTATGCTGGGCAAATTTTTGAGTTTAGTGCTGTGTCTGAACTCGATGTTGCTAAATCTGTGTTTAAAATACAATGTAATGCAGTTGGGGTGGATGGAATTCCTATTAAATTTAATAAAATTATTCTGCCTACTATCCTACCAACACTCACACATGTTATAAACCACATCTTCACCACATCCTGCTTTCCTGATGAGTGGAAAATTGCGACGGTTATTCCTGTTGCTAAATCTGCCTCTGCGTGCAGTCCTAATTATTTCCGTCCCATCAATATTTTGCCCGCATTGTCCAAAGTAGTTCAGTCCATAATGTCTGAACAAATTTATATCTATTTAAATAACTCAAATTTGATATCTCCATTTCAGTCTGGCTTTAGAGCCAAACATAGATGTGCTACCGTGATAGTTAAGATACTTGATGACATCCGCATACTATTTGACAGGAACCACCTTACTCTGATTTGTTTTCTTGACCTCTCTAAGGCATTCGATTCGGTAAACCATGCACTGCTGTGCGCTAAGCTTGTGAGATTCTTTGGTTTTAGTGAATCGGCGGTACGTTTAATGAAGGAAGGGGGATCTCAGAGTGTAAAAGTAGGCTCAGTTACTTCTGATCTGCGTCCTCTTTCGGTTGGTGTTCCACAAGGCTCTATATTGGGTCCACTTTTGTTTAGTATGTTTGCCAAGGATGTGTTCTCCACGTGTTGCCATTTTCAAATGCACGCTTATATAGATGATATACAATTGTACAAGTCGCGGCCTTTTGATAAGACGGATGAACTGTGTGCTGATTTCAACGAAGACCTGTCATCTATCGAAGCATGGGCTTCGCATAATAGTCTTCGTCTGAACTGTGCCAAATCATATGTGCTTCCAATATGTAATAGACGACTGGACTGCTCAGCCATTCCCCTACTGTTTATAGGTCATGAGAGTGTTCGTTTTGAATCAAAAGTGACTAATCCTGGCTTTATCATAAATTCCGGCCTAACATGTACTGATCACGTAAATTCTGTTATACGTAAAGTTTATTATGTCTTGAGGAACTTTGTGACGGACTTATTTCTGCTGAGGTATGCCCAGTCCGTCCAGGGTTCATATAGTTGGTGGGAGAACCTATTCCGATTGAAATAAATAAACAAAGGAGTTCCGAAAACGTTATAAGGTTTATTTAAAAATTCAATGTCCCGAATAGCTACTCCTATTCTCTGTCCCTGTCTAGATAAGAGTAGCTGAGGTAGAACCCCTCTGCTAAGCTCTCCGTCAGTTGGAGTAGAAACCTCCTACTGAATATAAAACTAATCACGAAATGAAGTAGAAACCTTCAGGTCGTGTTCTGGTCAGTGGTAGAAGCCCACTGACTCATATGCCTATCTCCTAGCTTCTGACCTTACAAGCTAATTTGCCGCCCTTATATATGATTTCGTATGCCGGCGGAGGGTTATTTCCTAAAAATAATTCATCAGTAATAATTCCTCCGTTATAAAATTATGTAGGACTGCGCGCAGGCAGTCAGTAATTTTACAATAACAATTATAACAATTATAACAGTTATAAAAGGTGGAAATGCAAAAATCGAATACTACTTTAACACTACTTTCGCTGAATTCTATTAGTACATACATACGCTTCCATGCTAACATACGTTTTCCCTTATTCCATTATCATGTCTATGGTTTGTACATATATATATGCATACTTTCGATCATGTAGGATAATCCGCTATCCCGGCATATAGTATCCCAATTTTCGGGAGCCCTAATATACATAGCGAACAGTGTACCTAATCTCGTACATACATTTGCTGTATGCCTGCCGTGTTTTCCAATCTTCCCTTTACCTATTGAATTCAATCATTTGTGTTTATGCGTATGTTCGCTGTCGCTTGTTTCTGATGGTGCGTTGGCCTCGCTTGATGCTTTCGACCTCTGCTTGCGGCGTGCGTTGGTGTGTCGTATGCTCGTGTGTAAGTATGTATAGAAAAGTTCCAATTAGTAGCGGCGCTTATTTTGCCGACTTTTGCTGCTGATCCCCGTTTATCCAAATTATTATGTATGTTGTATTTGTAGTTGAGTGCACTGGATGCGCAAAGGGTTGGTTGACCGGCGCAATTTTGTGTTTTGTGCGTATCCAACTCCCTTCCAAATATTTAAGTGTATGTTAGGGTGACCTATATTTGAAATTTATGTGGGCGAAAATGTAAATATTTTGCTTGCGTGCAATAGTGCGCAAGTCTGGTTTGTCCTTCAATTTAGTAAATAATAATTCAATATACAACAGCATATATGTATTTTGACGTGTAATTCATAAAGATATAATTCATGTCATAAAAATGTATAAATGTTAAATTCAGAGTTAAATTCAATTTTTGTATAAAATGTATGTGAAAAGATGAAAAAATAGGTATATGTTGTGAGGGTACAAAACCCTCGGTTTTGGGGTCCTCACACTCCCCCCTCACCTACCGCAGCGAAGCTTACGGTCACCATGCCGGAGCGTGTGATCCGTACTCGGAAGCAGTGCCCGCCCACACTGCGCCGGAAGGATTGTCGGGTACGTAGCTCTGGTTGGTCCAGGTGTCTTCGTATCTCTTCCACGAGTTCCTGGGGTAGTGGGTCAATTCCGGATTGGTTGTCCCAGCAGACCGGTGTGGTGGTCGGGGCTTCGTTCAGCCAGCGCCCTATCTCCCTTACGATGCTGCCTGCGTCGTCGTGGCTGTCGTTAGCCTCGCTGGCCATCAGGCTCAATGTGTCGCTATTTCTGTCTTTGGGGCTGCCGTCGACCCCGCTGGCCATACGGCTTAATATTTTGCTGTCGTCGTTGTTGCTGTCATTGGGGCTGCCGTTGACATCGTTGGTCTTACGGCTTAATGTTTGGCTACCGTCTTGGTCCGGTGCTCCGTCTATCGCCTCCACGATCCTCACCTTGGTCGGGGGTTCCGTCCTCGTGTTGGGGTCGTATATCCGCATTCGGAGGGCGACGTGTCGCCTGTATTCGACGAACCCCCGGTCCTGTACCTCTTCGTCGTTCTGGCGTATCGAGAGCTCGCTCTGCTGTTTTGGTGGTGGTTCGTTGTCGTCTTCGTCCTCGCTCTCTGAGGAAATGGGAATCGGTGTAGGGTCCCGAACGACGGCCCACTCCTCGAATTCGGACCTATACTCTTCGGTGCTGTCATCGCCGCTTCCCTCCTCGTACGTGGCAGCCAGTGGCGTTTGCCGTAGCCGCATCCTCAATGGGGCCCACTCGCACCCTTCACTTTGTTCTTCGGAAAAATTATGTGTGTTCATTGTTACTCGCTTTACGATACTTTGAGGTTTGGCCTGCCGCGGCCCGGTTTATAAATGTTTTCTTCTGACGCGCTAGACGGTACTTTTCCTGGCAGCGGTTATCACTCAATCCTTCTTACCGAATTAGTTATTGTAACTTTCATCAGGATGTTGCTATGTTGTTGCTGCTAGTCGCTGCCCTTCCAGTTGGTGGTATGTGTGATGCCAGCCTGTACTTCGAATAAAAAACTGGTGGATTTTCTTTAGGGTGCTCCCAGCGTATATGGTGGATTTTTATTTTTTCTTTTGTAAAAACGTGGTATATCATGAGCCTAGATAAGGAGTACATTTATGTGATTATATAATTGTGGTTAGAGTTTACTGGGCTTTAGTGGTTGATTCGAAGTCCGGGTACTTCTTGAAATGAAATTTCTTCATGTATGATTTGATTCTGTTCCGCCATGGGTGAAATTTAGCGAATATATGTTTGATGCGCTACAAAAGAAAAAACACCAACAAAAAACCAATTTGCTATAATCAAAGGGAGTATATGTAACCATTTGTATGCTTCAATCAAATGTGGCAAAAGTTTGCTGTTCAGATAACAACAAGCCAGAGCTTAAGCCTTCTGAGGCCATGAAAATTGTTAAAAGGGGTTGGATGACTTTGTTTACACATATGTACATATTTGAATCAAATTATTAGCTTAAAGTTTCTTCCTGTTGTGCTTTTAACTATAAAGTGATTCCAACAATAAATCCTAAATACTTCATTCTGTCGAGACCAAATTTACTTTTGCTAACATTTATAGTTAAACCAGCCTTCCTTAGTTGAGCGGCCACTTCCAATAGATGAGTAAGGTGTTCTTCAAACGTTCGCGACATTATCAGCAGATCATCAAGGTAGACGAATACATGAGATTTGAGGTGGTATGGAATCACTTTATCCATTAGTCGACACATGGTTTGGGGAGCGTTGCATAACCCAAAAGGCATACGCTTAAACTGATATAAAGGACGATTGGGTACCGTGAAAGCTGTTTTAGGGCGAGATTCTGGAGAGAGGCTAATTTGCCAAAAGGCATCTTTTAAATCAATTTTAACAAGGCATCTTTTAAATCAATTTTATACATCGCACTGGCGGAAGTCGTGAAAGTAGACCTTCAATATTCGGCAAAGGATACGCATCCTTGACTGTCACTAGCTTTACCTGGCTTAACCACTAACACACCTGGAGAAGACCAGGGCGAACCTTCAGCTTCTTCAAGCTCGAGCATCCTATCAATCTCTTGGCTGGAGAAATTGGGTAATATCTCTGTTTAATAGGGATGGCTGTGCCGGTATCTATAGTATGCTCTATCAATTTAGTTGATCCTAGCCCTTCTTTCTCGAATGATGGGAAGGCAGCTAGAACATTTTCTAAACGAGATCTCTGAGGTGACGTCAGTGCATCAAAATCTACTTCAGAAGACAATGTATTAATATTAGTTTCTGGTGTCACTTTTAACCCAAAAGCTTGCCAAAAGTCCATTCCACATATTACCTCATTCGCCACTGTCGGCTCTAACAAAAATTCAAACTCATTGTCGCAGTGGTTAAACGATAATAATATCGAAATAGAACCTACAATATTTTGTTTCTTACCATCTGCTGTCCTAATGCTATCAAAAACTTTTCTATATCCGTACTTACGACCATCAATAATTGATTTTGCTAAATTTGACCCTATACAGCTCGTATTAGCTCCACTGCCCAATAGAGCCAAATAATCTTTTCCGAAAATATTTAGATTGGCATATGGACGTATGTCAGCCCCGTTGTAAACGATGGCTGAAATAACCATTTTTCGTAACTTTCTCTTCAGCTGCCAATAGTCATGCATACGCCCCGCTGATCTACTTTGTAAAGATTTCCTAGTATTATCTGAAAATATTCTTGCCCGAACACGTTGATAGTCGGCTAACCTAACAGGGTAAGGTCGATAGCGAGATGGTGGGTGTATGGATCGCTTTGCAAAGTTATGAGGACCTCGAATCTCCATCTCGTTTGGCGCTAGTCTATGTGTTTCGTTACGTTTCAACAATTTAGGTGGAATATTATCAATCGATTTAGTTGGTAATGGGTTTAGTTCCGAGGCGGGTTCGATGGACGTCCGTCCAATGTCCAACTAACATCCCTCGTCCTGTTTTCCGACGGTTGGTTACACTTAGCACAATTCGGTTTGTAAGTGTTTACTTCCCCGCAACCATAAAAAAAAATTCTCCTGCTCTTTAGGCAGTCATGATACCGATGGCCAATTTCTTCACAGTTCCAACATTTAAGGGAATTGATTGCTAACGCATCGATACCGGTCGTTATCTCTTCAATTTCTACATTCACATTACTTGTATCACCGATGTTGTGTGCCACTTCATAAAGATTTTTGCGGACTGGGTTCGCCCGAGGCGCAGACGCTTGTAAGTCTCTGAAACACTTTTCTTGTTTTCGAACTTCTTTACGCAACGTGTGAATGTCCTCTATTTCCAAATGTAATAACTCATGTCGCAATTCCGGTTTCAGGTTTCGTCATAGAATTTCGTCAAGCTTAGATTCACTTATTTGAAAACTGCATCATCATTACTGCATCAAAGAATTCGTCAAATAATTCTGTCGGTTTTTGCTTTCGTCTCCTAATCTTATCTCGAATTTCTGAATCGGTTGAGTAATCTTTGAACTGACGCCGAAGAGCGTCGCATAACTCACACCACTCGAGATTATCTACGCGCTGCCTATACCTCCAAAACCATTTAAGTGCTTTTCCATCGAATATGGAGTGTATATGTTTACATAAAAAAAAAAAAAAAAAATAAATGTAAGGCGCGATAACCTCCGAAGAGATCTAAGGCCGAGCTTCTCTTCCAATTTGCGTCGTGCTCCTCTTGATTTTCCCTACAAATTGGCCGGACGGGACCTACATGTTTTATGCCGACTCCGAACGGCATCTGCAAAGCAGATGAGTTTTCACTGAGAGCTTTTCATGGCAGAAATACACCCGGAGTGCTTGCCAAACACTGCCGAGGGGCGACCCCGCTTAGAAAAATTTTCTTCTAATTGAAAAATCTTATTTCTAAAATTTTGATGTTGCTCTGCCCGGGAGTTGAACCCAGGGCATACGGTGTGATAGGCGGAGCACGCTACCATCACACCACGGTGGCCGCCATTGTTTACATAAAACCTCAAAATTACCATTCAGATGTAAAGACGTTAGGGTATTGATACGATAGATGAACTGGTCCGTCGTTGTTGTTGTTGTTGTAGCATTGCTTCGCCCCACCTAACAGCCGCGACCGATCACAAATTGTCATCAATATACTCTAATGGGAGTCAAAGGAAACTTGCTGTTTCAACAGGGGTGGACCATAATGAAAGGGGTGTTAGAGGCGTTGGTTCCACATTACAATTAAAGAGATGGTTGGTGTCATGCGGGGACACATTGCAAACGGGGCATACATTACATATTTGTATGTCGGGGTTGATTCTGGATAGGTAAGAGTTTAACCTGTTACAGTATCCAGAACGAAGTTGAGCAAGAGTGACACGCGTTTCCCTGGGGAGTATGCGCTCCTCTTCCAGAAGTTTTGGGTACTTTTCTTTGAGTACTGGATTCACCGGGCAATTCCCAGTATAAAGGTCCGACGCCTATTTGTGGAGTTCACCAAGGACCTGCTTGTGTTTTTTTGCTTCATACGGCTGGGTTCTCAGGTGCCGTATTTCCTCAAAATGCTTACGGAGATGATTCCTTAAGCCCCTAGGCGGTGCTGGCTCATCAATCAGATGTCTGTTTGGATGCCCAGGTTTCTGAGTATTCAACAGGAACTGTTTGGTTAGCATCTCATTTCTCTCCCTGATGGGGAGTATTCTCGCCTCAATATGTAAATTGTGTTTTGGGGACATAAGAAGACAGCCCGTGGCGATTCTGAGCGCAGTATTTTGGCAGGCCTGTAGCTTCTTCCAGTGGGTAATTTTTAGGCTTGGCGACCATATGGGTGACGCGTAGCAAGTAAATTGCTTTGTATGTAGTAATGAGCGTTTCTTTATATTTTCCCCAGGAACAGCCAGCAAGGGATTGGAAGATTTTATCACGGCTCTGAATTTTCGGAACAATTGCGGCTGCACGCTCACCAAAATGTAGATCCTGATCAAACGTCACACCCAAAATTTTGGGGTGTAGGACAGTCGGTAGCGTAGTGCCATCGACGTGGATGTTCAAAATGGTCGACATTTGGGACGTCCATGTTGTAAATAAGGTCGCGGAAGATTTAGTCGGTGAGAATGCCAGGTTTCGCGAGGCGAAAAAACTGGAGAGATCAGGGAGGTAGCCGTTTATTCTGTTGCAGAGCTCATCGATCTGTGGGCCTGGGCCTGTGGCCATTATTGTGCAGTCATCGGCATATGAGACGATAGTGACTCCTTCTGGTGGTGAAGGTAGCTTGGATATGTAGAAATTAAACAAAAGTGGGGATAGGACACCACCCTGTGGCACCCCTTGTTTAATTCTTCTTGGTTTTGATGTTTCGTTTCTAAATTGCACCGATGCCTGCCGACCACCCAGATAATTTGCGGTCCACTTTTAAGACATGGGGGAAGGGTACACCCTTCCAGGTCTTGCAGCAACGTGCTATGTTTGACCGTATTAAAAGCTTTTGATAAGTCTAGCGCAATGAGTATTGTTCTATGGTGGGGGTTTTGGTTTAAACCGCAATTTATCTGGGTGCTGATGGCATTTAGCGCGATGGTGGTGCCATGGAGTTTTCTGAAGCCATGCTGATGACAAGATAGCTGCAAATTTGCTTGGAAGTAGGGGAGCAAAATGGCTTTAAGCGTCTTTGCTACTGGCGATAGGAGAGATATCGGACGATACGACTCTCCTATATTAGCTGGTTTCCCAGGTAGCGGGACCACCTTGGACATTTTCCATTTTTCGGGTATGACAAAGGTGGAAATAGACAGGTTGAAGACATGTGCTAAGTATCTGAAACCCTCTTTCCCTAGGCTTTTAAGCATCGGCATGGCTATGCCGTCTGAGCCCACTGCTTTGGATGGTTTAGCGTGACCAATGGCATCTTCAACCTCTCTGGAGGTGATGGTAATTGGTGACGCGCTCAATTTATGTTTATGTGCGTGTCTGTTGGCCCTCCGTCTATCTTTGTCGACCGTATAATGCATTACATATTAACGGCAGAAAGCGCTCGCGCATTTTTTCGAATCCGACAGCACTTTATCGCCGAAGGCGATGGAAACTTTGTCATTGTGCTTAGACGGATTCGATAGGGACTTTACGGTGGACCAAAGTTTACCCAAACCGGCAGAGAGGTTACAACCTCTTAGGTGCTCCTCCCATTTCGCTCGCTTGTGTTCATCCACAAGCAATCTGATGCGTTGGTTTATATCCCTTATTTGGGGGTCGCCTGGGTAGAGCTGTCTTATAAGGTCACGTTCTCTCGCTAAATTTGCGGCCTCCGCCGGGAAGTGGGGCCGAATTTCAGGAATTCTCCCGGCGGGAATGAAACGTGCCGAGGCGGATTCAATGAACTTGCGGAAAGCAGGCTCCCCTTGGCGGGCATCTGTCGGGATAGGGAGGGGAGCAAAGAGGTTGTCTGTAAAAGATTTGTATTCGTCCCACTTTCCTTTTTTAAAGTTTATGAAAGTGCGTTTTTCTGTAACGATAAAGTCGGCGGTACGCTGGAACGAAATAAGTATAGGCAGGTGGTCGGATGCCAATGTTACCATCGGCTGCCAGTTGACGCAGTTTACGAGTCCTGCGCTCACGATTGAGATATCCGGCGAACTGAGACAGCTTCCTGCCATACGTGTTGGGGTGTCTCCGTTTATTGTGCAGAACGTCGTTTCTTCTATTTGATCCGCCAACATCTCACCCCTACTGTCCGCCCGCAAGTTTGAATAACATAGATCGTGATGGGCATTACAGTCGCCTAAGATAATGCGATTGTTGCCAGTGAGTAAGGCGCTAATTTTAGGGCGGTATCCACTGGGGCAACAGGTGGCAGGAGGGATGTAGATGTTGATGATTTCTAGGTTTGCATCGCCTGACCGGACAGATAGGCCTTGACGTTCTAAGACATTGTCCCTGCGGTCGATGGCAGGAGGCCGCCTCCATTTCCGCTCATGCGATCTTTTCTGTGGACATTATACCCAGAACAGGTTTGCAGTGCAGTGTCTTGAATCGCAGCAATGCGGATGTTGTGCCGCTTCATAAAATCGACTATATCCGTGATCTTCCCAGTTTGCTCATTACAGTTTAACTGCAGATTTCTGAAGTGCATAGGGGGAGACGTCGCCACTCTGGGAGTATGTGACGGGTGACTACGCCTGGGTTGTATCCGTTGAACCATTAAATCTTATTTGCCAATTTCTAATAATATTCGATATTTTTTGGTTTGCCAAAGTAATATTACCTATGCCGATCGATTCCCTCTTCATGGGTTGGTAAATACACGTCTGGAGTTTCTTTCTTCGTAAGGAACTTCCCGTGGCCATTCGAGTGCTTCCTCCTGTCGACGCTGGACTGGAGGAGGTGTTCTACGGCGATTTAAATTGATATTATGATGCAAGGTTTACATTTCACTCGTGATGATACTAGTTATTTCATTACGAAAATCACTCAAGAACTGACTATTAATTTCCTGTACTCTACGTTCATTGACACTACCTATATGATTCGCTGAGGTCGTACGAGGATTTCCCGGACTCTGCGATTGACCACCGACGTGAGTGCTCGCAGAAGTAACTCGATGTTGGGGATTTCCTCGGCCCTGCCTACTTGTATTGCGTCACTCTCGAGGTACTGGTCCCGTTCCTCGATTGTTGGAATCTCCCATCATTTTAATATCTGAGAGGGCGCATGTTTGCCTACAAACCGGGCATGTTTGGTTGCTACCTAACCAGGTACTAATACACGATAAATGAAACTTATGCTTGCATGCCGTTTCGACTTTTTCGGCATTAGTCAGAAAATGTTCACTACATATAGTGCAAATAGTGTTATTCATACTAGCGGCTCCTCCGCTGGCCCTATCTGGACTATGAGTAATAGGCATATCGGTTGATTTACACGCAAAAAAAAAAAAATAAAATAAAAATTAGCTAGTTAGTCAGTTCGGCAATATCAACTAGATATCTTTAGCAAAAAAAAAGTTATTATGAATTAAAATTTGTTTTGTATCTTATAGGCTTACAATCAAAATTCAAAAATAAATAGAAATAGAAAGACTACCCTGTAGGGTATGTCATGGCGGATAACCTACTGAGAAAGGAAAATGATTGTTAATAAAACGTTGTTGTTGTTGCTTCGCTTATAAAATTACTAACTTACTAATTTATTTCTTCGGTTTGATATCCCGATTTGGTCTATAAGGATTGATCAACATCCTCAGAAGAAGTATTTAGGTGAAACCCGAATTGACATAACGATATATGTATATAAAACCTTTTTAATTTTTTTTTTTTTTGTCAATATGAAACGAAGGGTAAGATTAAGCTAACAGCTAAATCAGAATTATCCTCTAAGTTCGGCTGAAAAAAAAGTATTAATATCGTATTAATATCAGCTGGCAGTCGAAGGTCATTGCCAAAAATTACCTTTGCGGGAGTTTGGCCCGTTGCGTCATGTACTGCCGATCGGTAGGCCATCAAGAATAATGATATGTGTGTATCCCAGTCCTTATGGTACTTGTCTACTACTTTCCTTAAATGCTCCTCCAATGTTCTATTGAAACGTTCCACCATACCATCGGACTGAGGATGCAATGCAGTTGTCCGTGTTTTTCGAATGCCCAACTTCTTGCACATTTCTTGGAACACAGCTGATTCAAAATTCCTGCCTTGGTCAGAATGTAACTCCATTGGTACACCATACCTTGCAACCCATTCGTTTTTAACCACTTCTGCTACTGTTTCTGCTTCTTGGTTTGGGATTGGGTATACCTCTGGCCATTTACTGAAATAATCCATAACCACCAGTACGTATTTGTTTCCGCGGTTGCTAGTAGGAAATGGACCTGCGACATCCATGGCGATCCTTTCAAATGATGCACCTGAAATATACTGCTTCATCTGGCCATGACTTCGGGTTTTGTTCCCTTTCGCTCTGTTGCATACCTCGCAGTTGGCAATCCACTCGGTGACCGACTGACGGCAACCGACCCAATAGAATCTCTGCTTATTTTTCTCGAGTGTCTTTGTGATTCCAAGATGACCTCCACCTCGACCATTGCGCAGCTGGCTGAGCGCGTCAGGAATCCTCTTCCTGGGAACAACTATCAGTTTCTTCTTGCATTGACCTTCCTCACTCTCCCATACTCGATGCAAGCAACCCGATATCAATTCTAAACTGTTCCACTGTGCCCAATATGACTTCGCAATGGGATTCTCTGCTGACATCTCCTCTCTGCTTGGTCTTTCGTTTCGTTCGAGCCCTTGCATAACATGTGACAGATCTGTATCTTCTAGCTGACACTTTCTTAGTTTTTCCTTGTTCCATTCATCCGTACACGTTATAGTCATTAGCCGGACATCTATAATGTCTTCCTTAGCCTCGGCCTTTGAGCAGTGCTTGCATTCCAGACTACATGGTCTTCGTGATATTGCATCAGCATTTCCATGGGTACTACCTTTTCGATGCTCAATGGAAAAGTCATAGCTTTGTAGTCGCTCGATCCACCGTGCCAATTGTCCTTCCGGATTACGGAACTGCAGAAGCCATTTCAACGCTGCGTGATCTGTCCTGACACGGAATCGCTGGCCGTAGAGGTATTTGTGAAAATGTTTAAAGGCACTCTACCAATGCCAACAGCTCTCTCCGTGTAACGCAACAGTTCCTCTCTGGTTTTCCAATTGAACGGTGTAATATGCAACTACCTTCTCATGTCCATCGACCAGTTGTGATAAAACGCCTCCTATAGCATATCCGCTCGCATCTGTATCTAGAATAAACGTTGCTCCTGGAATCGGGTATGCCAACATTGGGGCAGTGCACAACCGCTCTTTCAATGTTTGGAAAGCTACTTCTTGCTCCTTCTTCCATTCAAAAGCTTTATTTTTTCTTGTTAGCTCGTGGAGACTATGGGCTACGCTGGCAAAATTTGGTACAAATCGGCGGTAATATGTGCACAGCCCAAGGAAACTTCTCAATTCATGCAAATTCTGAGGTCTTGGCCAATCCTTTACTGCCTCTATCTTTTCATTCGCTGTACAGACACCTTCTGTCGTTACCTTGTGGCCCAAATAATTTACTTCCTTTTTAAACAGCGTACACTTTTTGGGACTTAACTTCAGACCAGCGACAGCTATTCTCTGGAAAACTTCCTCCAAGTTCTTAAGATGTTCATCAAAATTCTTGCCCAATACGATGATGTCGTCCAGGTACACCAAGCATGTTTTCCAATGTAGTCCTTTCAGTACCTGGTCCATAAGTCTCTCAAAAGAAGCAGGTGCATTACAAAGTCCAAAAGACATCACTGTAAATTGCCAAAGACCATCACCGACACTGAAGGCTGTTTTCTCTTTATCTTCCTCCTTCACCTCAACTTGCCAGTAGCTGCTTTTCAATTCCAGTGTGGAAAACCATTTCGTACCAGATAGCGAGTCCAGAGTGTCGTCAATTCTTGGCAACGGGTAGCTATCCTTTTTCGTAACGTCATTCAACTTCCGGTAGTCCACGCAAAACCTCATTTTTCCATCCTTCTTCTTTACAAGTACTACCGGTGAGCTCCATGGACTAGCTGATGGTTCCATGACGCCGCTGTCACTCATTTCTTGTATGATTTGACTCACAAATTCCCGCTTCGCCAGTGGAACACTACGTGGAGCTTGACGGATCGGCCTCGCATCTCAAGTGTCAATTTGATGTTTCACAACATTGGTGCGGCCTGGTTTGGAACCATCCTGGTCAAATATGTTCGCGTACTTTATGAGCAGTTGTTTTGCCTTACTCTGATAGGCTTCCTCTAGCCCATGCGTCCATGCCGTAATATCATTTGAAAGATCAGTATTACTAGATGAAACGTGTTCCTGGCGCTGTTCACAGTTAATAACTACTTCGGCCTCTTGGCATCTTCCCAAAATAGCTCCTTTGGTCAAAGTGAATGGTGACTTGAACTCATTGAGTACTCTTACCGGAATACGTCCATCTTGTTTTGTCATAGCCAGGGTTTTTCCTACAAGTATGTTCAGTGCTGATTTATTTGCTGCTTCGACAACCCACAATTTGTTTGTCCCACAATCTCCATCAACCTTTGCCCAGATGACTGCTTCGGATTTTGGTGGTATTTGCTGACTCTCTTCCACCAGCACTCGTTTACTGCTGTAGCCTCTCTCGTAGCCGAAATTAAGTGGTACATCCATGTTTTTATATCGCATCGTCCTGCTTTGCATATCGATTTTGATGCCTTGGTTGATTAAGAAGTCCACTCCAATTATGATTTCATCAACAATACCTGCCACTATAAAATTGTGTAGTACCGTGACGTTCCCAATTGCTACTTCACATTCTACTTCTCCAGTTACCTGGGTGTCCTCTCCCGTGGCTGTACGTAATCTTGCTCCAAGCAATTGTCTTATCTTCTTGTTGACTAAATCTGATTGAATGATGGAATGGGATGCACCCGTATCTACAGTCAGTAACCGTTCCTTTCCATCCACATGTCCTCCGACAGTAAGATTGCTTGACCTTCTTCCAATTTGCGAGATAGAGATTATGGGGCATTCAATTGAGGGAGCCAGCTCTCGCCTCTTGCGGCTGACTCTATTTAGTTTAACGATTGGGGGGACTTGGAGATTTGCTCATCTCCTTCAGCTCTGCGTTTACGACCACCCACATTGTTGGAACTGCTAGGGTTGGTGTTGCAATGTCGTGCAATATGACCTGGGTTGCCGCACTTGAAACATTTAATAACTCCGGCATTTTTCTGTTGTGATCCCTTCAGTGCTTCCAAAATTGTGTCTACCCAATCTGGTCTTTCCACTTCCACACGATGAGCTTTGTATGCTGGTTTACTCAATAGCGACGCTGTTTCTTGAGTCAGTGCATAGGATACCGTTTCTGCGAATGTGGGTTTTGGGTTTACATATGTCGCTCGCTTCGTTTCTACGTACCGTATGCCATTTATAAAACTCTGGATTTATACCCTCTCGGTGTACTCCACGGGTGCGTCCGCATTTGCCAAATGTGCCAACCTTTCAACATCCGAGGAAAACTCCTGCAAAGTCTCATTCGCTCTTTGGTGGCGGTTTTGCAACTCAATTTGGAATATCTGTTTCCTATGCTCGCTTCCATAACGTCTCTCGACAGCGGCCATCAGTGCTTCATAGCTGTTCCGTTCGTACTCTGGAATAGTCTGTAAGATTTCCGCGGCAGGCCCCTTCAGTGCCACGAACAGAGCTGCAACTTTATCTTCGGCATTCCAGTGGTTCACTGCTGCGGTCTTCTCAAACTGTAGCTTAAAGACCTGAAAAGGAACAGAACCGTCAAAGGATGGTGTCTTTACCTTTGGATTACTCGCTGAAACTGTTGGGCGATTTAATTGCAACTCCTGTATACGACCTTTCAAAGCTTCTATCTCAGCATCAATTTTGTCCTCGAGCTGCACAATTTTTGTATCCTGTGCTTCCAGCTTTGATGTTACCCTTGCTTCCAACTGCGAAGACATTTGCGCCACGTGCAATGATAAGCGCTCCCCTTGTGCTTGTTTGGTTGCTACCTAACCAGGTACTAATACACGATAAATGAAACTTATGCTTGCATGCCGTTTCGACTTTTTCGGCATTAGTCAGAAAATTTTCACTACATATAGTGCAAATAGTGTTATTCATACTATCGGCTCCTCCGCTGGCCCTATCTGGACTATGAGTAATAGGCATATCGGTTGATTTATACGCAAAAAAAAAAATAAAATAAAAATTAGCTAGTTAGTCAGTTCGGCAATATCAACTAGATATCTTTAGCAAAAAAAAAGTTATTATGAATTAAAATTTGTTTTGTATCTTATAGGCTTACAATCAAAATTCAAAAATAAATAGAAATAGAAAGACTACCCTGTAGGGTATGTCATGGCGGATAACCTACTGAGAAAGGAAAATGATTGTTAATAAAACGTTGTTGTTGTTGCTTCGCTTATAAAATTACTAACTTACTAATTTATTTCTTCGGTTTGATATCCCGATTTGGTCTATAAGGATTGATCAACATCCTCAGAAGAAGTATTTAGGTGAAACCCGAATTGACATAACGATATATGTATATAAAACCTTTTTAATTTTTTTTTTTTTTGTCAATATGAAACGAAGGGTAAGATTAAGCTAACAGCTAAATCAGAATTATCCTCTAAGTTCGGCTGAAAAAAAAGTATTAATATCGTATTAATATCAGCTGGCAGTCGAAGGTCATTGCCAAAAATTACCTTTGCGGGAGTTTGGCCCGTTGCGTCATGTACTGCCGATCGGTAGGCCATCAAGAATAATGATATGTGTGTATCCCAGTCCTTATGGTACTTGTCTACTACTTTCCTTAAATGCTCCTCCAATGTTCTATTGAAACGTTCCACCATACCATCGGACTGAGGATGCAATGCAGTTGTCCGTGTTTTTCGAATGCCCAACTTCTTGCACATTTCTTGGAACACAGCTGATTCAAAATTCCTGCCTTGGTCAGAATGTAACTCCATTGGTACACCATACCTTGCAACCCATTCGTTTTTAACCACTTCTGCTACTGTTTCTGCTTCTTGGTTTGGGATTGGGTATACCTCTGGCCATTTACTGAAATAATCCATAACCACCAGTACGTATTTGTTTCCGCGGTTGCTAGTAGGAAATGGACCTGCGACATCCATGGCGATCCTTTCAAATGATGCACCTGAAATATACTGCTTCATCTGGCCATGACTTCGGGTTTTGTTCCGTTTCGCTCTGTTGCATACCTCGCAGTTGGCAATCCACTCGGTGACCGACTGACGGCAACCGACCCAATAGAATCTCTGCTTAATTTTCTCGAGTGTCTTCGTGATTCCAAGATGACCTCCACTTGGACCATTGTGCAGCTGGCTGAGCACGTCAGGAATCCTCTTCCTGGGAACAACTATCAGTTTCTTCTTGCACTGACCTTCCTCACTCTCCCATACTCGATGCAAGCAACCCGATATCAATTCTAAACTGTTCCACTGTGCCAAATATGACTTCGCAATGGGACTCTCTGCTGACATCTCCTCTCTGCTTGGTCTTTCGTTTCGTTCGAGCCCTTGCATAACATGTGACAGATCTGTATCTTCTAGCTGACACTTTCTTAGTTGTTCCTTGTCCCATTCATCCGTACACGTTATAGTCATTAGCCGGACATCTATAATGTCTTCTTTAGCCTCGGCCTTTGAACAATGCTTGCATTCCAAACTACATGGCCTTCGTGACATTGCATCGGCATTTCCATGGGTACTACCTTTTCGATGCTCAATGGAAAAGTCATAGCTTTGTAGTCGCTCGATCCACCGTGCCAATTGTCCTTCCGGATTACGGAACTGCAGAAGCAATTTCAACGCTGCGTGATCTGTCCTGACATGGAATCGCTGGCCGTAGAGGTATTTGTGAAAATGTTTAAAGGCACTCTACCAATGCCAACAGCTCTCTCCGTGTAACGCAACAGTTCCTTTCTGGTTTTCCAATTGAACGGCTGTAATATGCAACTACCTTCTCTTGTCCATCGACCAGTTGTGATAAAACGCCTCCTATAGCATATCCGCTCGCATCTGTATCTAGAATAAACGTTGCTCCTGGAATCGGGTATGCCAACATTGGGGCAGTGCACAACCGCTCTTTCAATGTTTGGAAAGCTACTTCTTGCTCCTTCTTCCATTCAAAAGTTTTATTTTTTCTTGTTAGCTCGTGGAGACTATGGGCTACGCTGGCAAAATTTGGTACAAATCGGCGGTAATATGTGCACAGCCCAAGGAAACTTCTCAATTAATGCAGATTCTGAGGTCTTGGCCAATCCTTTACTGCCTCTATCTTTTCATTCGCTGTACAGACACCTTCTGTCGTTACCTTGTGGCCCAAATAATTTACTTCCTTTTTAAACAGCGTACACTTTTTGGGACTTAACTTCAGACCAGCGCCAGCTATTCTCTGGAAAACTTCCTCCAAGTTCTTAAGATGTTCATCAAATTCTTGCCCAATACGATGATGTCGTCCAGCTACACCAAGCATGTTTTCCAATGTAGTCCTTTCAGTACCTGGTCCATAAGTCTCTCAAAAGAAGCAGGTGCATTACAAAGTCCAAAAGGCATCACTGTAAATTGCCAAAGACCATCACCGACACTGAAGGCTGTTTTCTCTTTATCTTCCTCCTTCACCTCAACTTGCCAGTAGCTGCTTTTCAATTCCAGTGTGGAAAACCATTTCGTACCAGATAGCGAGTCCAGAGTGTCGTCAATTCTTGGCAACGGGTAGCTATCCTTTTTCGTAACGTCATTCAACTTCCGGTAGTCCACGCAAAACCTCATTTTTCCATCCTTCTTCTTTACAAGTACTACCGGTGAGCTCCATGGACTAGCTGATGGTTCCATGACGCCGCTGTCACTCATTTCTTGTATGATTTGACTCACAAATTCCCGCTTTGCCAGTGGAACACTACGTGGAGCTTGACGGATCGGCCTCGCATCTCCAGTGTCAATTTGATGTTTCACAACATTGGTGCGGCCTGGTTTGGAACCATCCTGGTCAAATATGTTCGCGTACTTTATGAGCAGTTGTTTTGCCTTACTCTGATAGGCTTCCTCTAGCCCATGCGTCCATGCCGTAATATCATTTGAAAGATCAGTATTACTAGATGAAACGTGTTCCTGGAGCTGTTCACAGTTAATAACTACTTCGGCCTCTTAGCATCTTCCCAAAATAGCTCCTTTGGTCAAAGTGAATGGTGACTTGAACTCATTGAGTACTCTTACCGGAAAACGTCCATCTTGTTTTGTCATAGCCAGGGTTTTTCCTACAAGTATGTTCAGTGCTGATTTATTTGCTGCTTCGACAACCCACAATTTGTTTGTCCCACAATCTCCATCAACCTTTGCCCAGATGACTGCTTCGGATTTTGGTGGTATTTGCTGACTCTCTTCCACCAGCACTCGTTTACTGCTGTAGCCTCTCTCGTAGCCGAAATTAAGTGGTACATCCATGTTTTTATATCGCATCGTCCTGCTTTGCTTATCGATTTTGATGCCTTGGTTGATTAAGAAGTCCACTCCAATTATGATTTCATCAACAATACCTGCCACTATAAAATTGTGTAGTACCGTGACGTTCCCAATTGCTACTTCACATTCTACTTCTCCAGTTACCTGGGTGTCCTCTCCCGTTGCTGTACGTAATCTTGCTCCAAGCAATGGTCTTATCTTCTTGTTGACTCAATCTGATCGAATGATGGAATGGAATGCACCCGTATCTACAGTCAGTAACCGTTCCTTCCCATCCACATGTCCTCCGACAGTAATATTGCTTGACCTTCTTCCAATTTGCGAGATAGAGATTATGGGGCATTCAATTGAGGGAGCCAGCTCTCGCCTCTTGCGGCTGACTCTATTTAGTTTAACGATTGGGGGGACTTGGAGATTTGCTCATCTCCTTCAGCTCTGTGTTTACGACCACCCACATTGTTGGAACTGCTAGGGTTGGTGTTGCAATGTCGTGCAATATGACCTGGGTTGCCGCACTTGAAACATTTAATAAATCCGGCATTTTTCTGTTGTGATCCCTTCAGTGCTTCCAAAATTGTGTCTACCCAATCTGGTCTTTCCACTTCCACACGATGAGCTTTGTATGCTGGTTTACTCAATAGCGACGCTATTTCTTGAGTCAGTGCATAGGATACCGTTTCTGCGAATGTGGGTTTTGGGTTTACATATGTCGCTCGCTTCGTTTCTACGTACCGTATGCCATTTATAAAACTCTGGATTTTTACCCTCTCGGTGTACTCCACGGGTGCGTCCGCATTTGCCAAATGTGCCAACCTTTCAACATCCGAGGAAAACTCCTGCAAAGTCTCATTCGCTCTTTGGTGGCGGTTTTGCAACTCAATTTGGAATATCTGTTTCCTATGCTCGCTTCCATAACGTCTCTCGACAGCGGCCATCAGTGCTTCATAGCTGTTCCGTTCGTACTCTGGAATAGTCTGTAAGATTTCCGCGGCAGGCCCTTTCAGTGCCACGAACAGAGCTGCAACTTTATCTTCGGCATTCCAGTGGTTCACTGCTGCGGTCTTCTCAAACTGTAGCTTAAAGACCTGAAAAGGAACAGAACCGTCAAAGGATGGTGTCTTTACCTTTGGATTACTCGCTGAAACTGTTGGCCGATTTAATTGCAACTCCTGTATACGACCTTTCAAAGCTTCTATCTCAGCATCAATTTTGTCCTCGAGCTGCACAATTTTTGTATCCTGTGCTTCCAGCTTTGATGTTACCCTTGCTTCCAACTGCGAAGACATTTGCGCCACGTGCAATGATAAGCGCTCCTCTTGTGCTTCCATCTTAGATGTTATACGTGTCTCTTGCGATTCCAGTTGGGATGCTATACTTGTCTTTTGTTCTTCCAGTTGTGATGACATGTTGGTGGATATTTGTGATGACATTTCGGACATTTGTGCCGATATTGCAGCCAATATCATGTTCAAGTCTGTGTTCGCCATTGTCTGCGGTGTTTCATTTTTCTCCTCCAATTTTGTTGTCTCATCGCCATCAAGATGAAAGATATACTCTTCCACGTCAATTCCTTCTAATTCCATTGCCTCTCGTAGTCGTGCCTGAAGTTCGAGTTTAATACCGGTTGTATTCAATCCACGGTTCTCCAGCTCCTTCTTCAGTTGCTGGATCTTCAATTCACTGAACTTTGCCATGTCCTTGTTGTCCTCTGGAATTGATTCAACAATTCCTCTTCTGACACCAATTGTAACGAATTTACTTGCAAATCCTCTTATTTGCAATCCTCTGCCAAGTTCGAATCACTGAACTGTTGAATAAATAACTCCAATATGTAATAAAGCAAAATGGCCTTTATTAAAGTACTTCACAATAACACTCAAACTGTGCAACGAATAGCTTGCTTAATAACCAACTGATTGATAGCTCAAATGAAAATCTACTATTCAAAATAATACTGCTCTTGCTCGCTAGATAGCGTCTTAGTCGAAACTGCTTGACAGCTCAAATCAAACTGAATTCCAGCGCCTCTACATCTGCGGCCTTTTATACTCTCTGGTTTTCTCGTTCGCATCTTCTAGAATCTACTAGCATTGTCCATGAGCTCTCAAACTTCTCAGCTATAACTAAAATTGCACGATTTTATACATCTTCTAGGCGGTTCCAGAATCTACTAGTCCAGTAGCTCTCAAACTTCTCAGCTGTAACTACAATTGCACAATTTTATAGTTTTTCTCATTGCATACTTATAGGAGTATCTCAGATATATGCATGTGTTAGTGCATTGACTCTCCGCTGCTCGTATACGTACATGGTACCTATATGTAGACGCAGTTATTGTTTCGTTTATGTAGATACATAATGATTGAATTATTGATGTGCATTCACGTCACTGCTTAGCATCGGCTTAGAGACGGCAGCACTCCTTAGTTTTGCTAATATTCGTAACAGTATTCTACATTAATTAAGAGAGGTGAGAACAATCTTTTTTATAGAAAAAAGGAAGTCCGAGCTATCAAATGTGTTTGAGTGAGAGTTATAATCTTGGCATAAACGCCGAAAAGGTTCATTTTGTTCGAAATTCGGTCTACATTGTTTCAGCAGAAGAGGTTTGAAGTGTCTCGATGTCCGAGAGGGAACGCAAAAGTTCACTTCATTCAGAAGGAAAGGGCTCGAAATTGATCCATTTAAAAGTTTTTTCATAAATATTACACCAAGCATTTCCCTTCGACTAGCAAGAGTTGGAAGATTGATAAGCTTTAATCGATTAGTATAAGGTGGAAGATTAGTTAAAGAGTCCCATTGAAAATTTCTTAAGACAAATAGTAAAAATTGTTTTTGTATTGATTCGAGACTGTCTGCATGGACTTGATAACGCGGATTCCAAATTATTGAGCCGTATTCTAATATTGGCCTAACTAATGTTGTAAAAAGTGCTTTAGTTATGTAAGGGTCGTCAAATTCTTTTGACCACCGTTTAACAAATGCAAAAACACCTTTGCCTTTATTCACTGTAGCATTAATATGAAGATTGAAATTAAGTTTGGAATCCATCATAACTCCCAAGTCAATAAAATTATTTACAGTTTCTAGACTATAGTCGTTAATTGTATATGAAGCTAGTGGCGAAACTCTCCGAGAAAAACACATGAATTTACATTTTTTGAGATTGAGCGGCATATAATTTACATTGCACCAGGTAACCAAGTGATTTAAATCCATTTGAAGCAAGAAATGTTCCTCAACCGAGGCACATGATTTGAAAAGTTTTTCATCGTCTGCGTACATCAAGATTTTTGAGTATTTAATTGTACTAGATATATCGTTTATGAACAACAAGAACAGAATCGGACCAAGCTGGCTGCCCTGAGGAAACCAGAAGAAACATTGATGACCCCACAAAGTGTATTTTTAAACATTACTTTTTGCGTACGATAACCAAGATACGAAGAAATCCAACATATAAGACGGGGTTGAAAACCGAGTTGGCCGAGCTTATGAAAAAGTAATGGGTGTGATACTTTGTCTAAAGCTTTACTGAAATCGGTGTAAATTACATCAGTGTGAAGGCCTTTTCTAAATCCATTAGAAACGTGGGTGGTAAATTCTAGTAAATTGGTGGTAGGTGATTTGCCCTTACAGAACCCATGTTGCGAGCTTGCAATTATGGGGGAAATAGAGAATGTTAGGTGGTGAGTAACAATAGCCTCAAATAACTTTGGGATAGCGGATAACTTTGCTATGCCCCGGTAGTTTTCTATTGCAGACCTGCTTCCATTTTTATGAAGCGGGATAAAAAAAGATTCCTTCCACATTGTTGGGAAAACGCCATAAATTAAAGATAAATTAAATAAATATGTTAGCGGCTGATAGATGTTTGCAGCAAATTTTTTAAGAAAGTGTGTCGGGATCCTGTCTGGGCCGTATGTATATGATACTTTTAAAGTTTTTAAATAAGATAATACATCTTCTGAAGATATAAATGGAGCTATGATTGAATAACATAAATTAATATGGTATGGGTATTCATTAGGTGAAACGTTGGTCTCAATAGAGTAATTTGATTTGAAAAATTCCGCAAAGAAGTCGGCGATCCCTTGATCTCCAAACCTAATTGTCAACCTCACCTATCCGCGGCGAATCCTATTTCACTAACAGACGAGGCTCTGGCGACCCCAAGCTCCTCATGGAACTTGGGGGTAGGGAGGGAGGGGATGGCCTGAAGGTTTAATGTGGCCACATAAATCGTTCCCGAGATGGTCGGGCTAGCACCTTAATGGTGCTGTGGTACCGGAGCGTACCGTATCTGTATCCGGCAAAGGACCATCACATCGATTACACTCCCCAAAGCCTTCGGGGAGCAACCATATCGCTACAACAACAACAACAACATCTCTTGATCATCGCTGGAAATATTATCTTGGAATTTCATGGATGATGGAAACCTTTCACCCTGCGTTTAGAGTTTACGAATCCGTAAAATACCTTCGGGTTGCAAGTTATATTTATTTTCATTTTGCAAAGATAAGCCTTGTAACACTTTTTGTTCAATTGAAAATACTTGCAGCGTAGAATCGAATACTGTAAGTAATGGTTATGTAAACCCGTCTTTTTGAACAATTTGAAAGATCGAGACTTTTTATTCTTTAAAATTTTCAGCTCTTTAGTGACCCATACTTGGCTTGTATCGGAATGTACACAAATCCGCTTAGGTAATTATTTTTCAAAAATACAGTAAATGGTATTGTAAAAGTGAGAAACGCTTTGCTCCACATCAGCATTAAATATTGGCCACACTATTCGAGATAGATCACAATTTAATTTTTTGAAATTGGCCTTCGCAAAGTCGAAGCGACAACTGGAGTTGTATCGTTTATTTCCGCTGTTACAAGCATTACTTACAACTTCGTAAACTATTTTGAGGGAAGGGTGGTAAGCATCTTGAGGTTCAATAATGGGTTCGCATCGACTAATGGAATATTTAGAGTCATCATCCACAAAGGCGAAATATAACACTCTTCCGAATTTATTCGATTGTATGTTGATTTACTGAAGGCACAGCTCAGACATTCCGTCTAGAAATTCATTGTTGGAAGACTTTGACGAAACTGGTACGATATTAAAGTCAGAGATGCGCCATGATATGTGCGGCATATTAAAGTCACCCAAGACAATAATGGAATCGGAAGGCTTTAGCATCGAATTAACAGTTTTTAGCCAGGAAATGTGATGCATATAAACGAACAGTTCAGAAGATGGCGGGATATAACAAATGGCCAAATAAATGTGGATATTTCCTAGTTGTGTGTATATGCGCAAGAACTCAGTTGTATCGGTGGCGGGTACGCAAATCTCTTCAGATGGTATTGAAGAGTGTACAGCAAGTAGAACTCCACCTCCAACTCTGTTCAGGCGGTCATTTCGATATATTTGGTAGTCATTACAGAGGATCTCTGAGTTAAAAACATTTCAGCCAGGTTTCTGTTAAAGCAATTATATCGTAAATTGAGTTAAATGATTTTAAAAACAGTTCTGTTAACTTGGTGTTTATGCCTCTAACATTTTGGTAAACTATATCTAAAGCAGATTCTACGTTCAGTTTTTTGACTCAGTGTTATTAAGAGGGATCTTTGCTAAGTTTGGAACACTCTAATTCCGCCTATATTCAAATTCCCGCACAAGTGCCCCAGAGGGCCAAAAATCGTTACTGAAGATAGTGTCAAAATGTTCAATAGGTACATCTAATCTAAAGGAAGATACGTTTCTTTTCATAACTAAAATAAAATTTCCGAATTGTTACGTCATGGGTTTTCCTTTTTGAAAAGATATACGATTTCAGATCCTCCTCAGTTGTATCCCTCGCGAATCTTGACACGAATATCGATTTTTTAGGGGGGACTACAACCAACTTCCTAGTTCCAGGCTCAGTGAACGGTGTGCAGGTTCAATATTTTTTCTAGCTGCTAGTTTTGTTGGAGGTGCCTTTGATGTTGAAGTCTCTACTGTAAGTGGGCTTGGAGATGCTAAGTTTATTAATTCTATCGTGCTGGGTGCAGGAACGATTGGGTTCTGGGTGTTTTGAACGGGGTCTAGGGTCAGTACGCCAGCCGAGACATCAGTTCGTTTTCGTTTGCTGTCACGACTGTCGCTATTAGCATTAGCAGCTGAATCGGTAATACATTTGAAAGTTTTTAACAAGTTTTCATAATACTTGAATTTATCCCCTAATGTAGAAAGTTCCTTGCCGATTTCGGAGAATGCGTTTCGGGTATGTTTGAAAAGCTTAAAAAGATCCACTTCCATGGATCTGAATTTCAAGCACGACCAACGCACACCCTTGTTATCGTTGATCGCATCACACACCCTTGCCGTCAAACTAGCGCACTTCATATGAGCAAGCTCATCACAAAGCCAGCACGACACGAAACGCTCGGTATCACCTTTCAATTGGCAGTTAACAAAATTGCAAGACATTATAAGTTAAAGTAAAATTGATTAAGCAGACGGAGGCAGTGAAAATAGTTTGGAGATCACAGTAAGAAAATCCCTGTTTGAGCAGTTTGAAGATCACTGTATGAGCAGTTTAAGATCGCTATTAACTGACGCTTAACAACACACAATGCACACAGCTGTGGTAGTGAAAAGAAAATGAAATAAATGTGCACGAGCAAATAACAATTGAAAACTGAAAATAAATATGTAAATGCCAATCAAATGCAACAATAAATATGCAAAGTGACTCGGCAAATATGTATGTATGTATATATACACTTTATCAATTATTTTTAAGATACAATTTATTTTAGTAAAGAAAAGCAGAACTTTAAATTGCTGAATGCCGTACACAAAATGTTAACACTTATTTTTAGCACAATAATTATTTATACAAACAAATTTATTGATTTAAGACAAAATAAGTAGAAATCAAAACACAACTTCACAGCGTGTTTCATATGCTATCAGTGGAAACGTTAAACCAACGGTATGAAATCAAGTATTCCCCGAAATCAAAAAAAAATCCTGTTTTATAACCTTTCCACTTTAAGCATAAAAATAAACTAGAACAATCCTTAGTAAAATCCACTGAAGGAATTCGAAATAATCCAAATACAATAAGTCCTCCTTCTTTTACTAAGGCAAACAAAATTATCAAAAATATAGGAGCTTAGACAAGGGTGTGATGATTTTAGTTTTTACACTACATAGGTAGGATTATTTCGGGTGAAATCCAACTTACTCAGAGATAATACTAAGAGATAACCGAAATTTTCCTGTAAGATTGTTTAAACACCTTGTCGGGCCTACGTTGGGCGCCAAAATTTTCTGTAATGAAATTTCTCCTAAATTCAGCTGCTTAGAAAAATATTCAGGGATTAGGGTAGGTGCTTGCACTTGAGGCGGGTCTGCATACCTTGCTATGCTACAGCTTAGCTCAGGGAAAAGGGGTGGGCTTGCCTCGGTACTTACAGCGAAAGCGTTACTAAAAATTTAAATGTATGCAGAGAGAGATATTTCAACAAAACAAAAGAAAACCAGCGAAATAAAAAAAAATTACCGCAGCCTCGTACACAACTGTATACCTATCATCATGGGATATGTCTAAACTGGTGAGGAATCACGCAGCAACAACAATAACCGAAAGAGGGAGGTAAAAGGTGGCATTTCCCCCTCTGTCTTTACCCACCCAACCTGTTAATGAATTTCGTAAATTTTTGTTCATTACCCCAATATAATACTTACCCAGTTTACCATGATCTAACGCTACATTTCGTCATTCAATAAAGGCAACTCAGCAATTCATTTTGGAAATTGCATACAAAAACTTTAATAATTTCATAATAGTAGGAATTTACATATAATTGTGATTACAACTAACCTAATAGAGACTTATTTCCCTTTTTTCTCTCTTCACCCCAATAATAACTTAAAAGGATAAGGTATCATTTATTTAGTTCTTATTTTATTAATTACATTTAAGTATATCTTTTCAAAATCCTTAAGCCAATTTTTGTTTTCTACTCCAAGCAAAAGTCTAAAAAAAAATTATCCAACCCATTGAAATCGGTTTCCTAACTTTCAACTCAGGATAAGAATCAAATAAAAAAAAAGAATTTCAAAATTATGTAATTATAATTACTTCCACCTATGTATGTGTACCATTAAACAAAAATAAAAGTTTCAATTAGGTATATTTACATAGGTAAGGATGTTAAAATCTATAACAAAAGCTATATAAAAAGAATATATGCATGTGATTGTAAATTGTCATCTGCTGCATCGATGCGACGATGGGCCCAGTGACGACGATGAAGTTCGAAGTTGCGTTGCGTTGATGATGTTGCTGTTGGTGAAATTTAGCGAATATATGTTTGATGCGCGACAAAAGAAAAACCAAAACCATGTAACCATTTGTATGCTTCAATCAAATGTGGCAAAAGTTTGCTGTTCAGATAACAACAAGCCAGAGTTTAAGCCTTCTGAGGCCATGAAAATGGTTAAAGGGGTTGGATGACTTTGTTTACACATATGTACATATTTGAATCAAATTATTAGCTTAAAGTTTCTTGCTGTTGTGCTTTTAACTATAAAGTGATTCCATTCAAAAACATTCGGAAAATGATAATTACGACAAAAAAAATAAAAGGTTAACAATATTGAAAAATTTTAGTTAAATTTCTTTTTTTTTTGTCATAAAGGAAAATATTTATAAACAAAATTCTATGCGTATTTGAGCATAGCCAAAAATATTTTTAATTCCAATTCATTTGTAGAAATAAAATTTTTTTTATTTTTTTTTTCCTACCGATCACCCTTTCTATCTTATTTTAGATAACCTAATCTACATTAATCCGCCTTCGGAAGGTTTCTCGGGAACGGGAACTGGGCCTGAATCCTCTGCTAATAATGAAGCTACAAAGATGCACGTGGGAGGGGATTTTATTTTGATTTGGCTGCACAGCACTATGCAACTATTTGTAGCATATAGGAGATGATGGAACGTTTTCATAGATTTCGTTTTATCTTCATATTTGTTTGTTTATTCATTCAAAATTAAATTTATAATCGGAAAAAAATTAAATTTTCTTTTGCGCTTCCGAAAATTAATTGTAAGAGTAGGAAAGTTATTTATTATTATTTACCATACTCCAATGAAATATAACAACAAGCCTCGGATAAATACACTCTCTATTGATGACGACCATCGCAAACGTTTGAAGGACAATGAATTGAGGGCATGCACCTGGAACGTCCGCTCCCAATGGGATTGGTGCAGATGTCCGGCTGGTTGATGTCCTCGTCGAAGCAAAATCTGACATCACCGCCATCCAAGAAATGTGTTGGACGAAGCAAGGAAGAAAGAAGATCAAAAATTGTGACATATATTGGAGTGGCCATACGAATAAGCGCAGTTTCGGCGTCGGATTCGTGGTGGAAGAGAGACTTTGTCGCCAAGTGCTGGCTTTCACGCCTGTGGACGAGCGTCTCGCCGCTATCCGAATAAAAGCAAAATTTTTTAATATATCATTCATCTGCGCCTATGCGCCGACAGAGGAGAAAGACGATGAGGTGAAAGACACTTTTTATGATCAATTAGAACGCACATACGAGCGCTGTCCCCGTCATGATATAAAAGTCGTGCTTGGCGACTTTAACGCCAGGGTGGGCAAAGAAGGTGTTTTTGGCCCTACAGTCGGAAAGTTCAACCTACACAATGAAACTTCTCCTAACGGACTGAGGCTGATTGACTTTGCCGGTGCTCGAAACATGGTCATATCCAGCACGAGGTTCATGCATAAAAAGATACATCAAGCTACATGGCTGTCTCCTGATGGAAATACTCGCAATCAGATCGATCACGTTGTAATAGACGAACGGCATGCCTCCAGTGTTTTAGATGTGCGCACGATCCGAGGACCTAACATCGACTCGGACCATTATTTCGTTGCAGCCAAAATACGCACCCGCCTCAACGCGGCTAAAACCAAGGAACAAAAAGCACAAGGAAAGCTAGACGTCGAAAAGCTTCAATCACAACAGACTGCCAATGATTTCGCAACTCGTCTCTCACACCTGCTCTCTGAGAGCACAACTCATCCTGAAGGAATACAGGAGCAGTGGGAGCATATCTCCAAAGCACTTCGTACTGACACCGAGGAAAAAATTGGTTACTGGCGGCCACGAAAAAACAACTGGTACGATGAAGAATGCCGCGTTGCAACCGAAAGAAAAGACGTTAAAAGCGAGCGCGACAAGAGGAGTGTGTGAACGCTATCGTGAGTTGAAAAGGGAAGCGAGACGCCTTTTCGGGAAGAAAAAAGCAGAATCAGAAAGGCGTGAGTGCGAGGAGCTTGAGCTGCTAGCCACCAGGAATAACGCCCGAAAATTCTACCAAAAAATACGGCGACAGAAGGAAGGTTTTAAGACCGGGGCAAACTCCTGTAGGAATGAAAATGGCGACCTTGTAACTGATGTCCAGAGAGTGCTTAGATTATGGAGGGAATACTTCTCTGCTCTCCTAAATGGAGGCAGCAATTCACCGCGCAGAGATGAAGAACCCGATCCCGCAATTGATGATGACGGAATATATGTGCCACCGCCCGATTATGACGAAGTTAGAATAGCAATAACCAGATTGAAAAACAACAAGGCCGTGGGCGCTGATGGATTGCCTGCGGAGCTATTCAAGTTCGGCGGCGAGGAGTTGGTAAGGCACATGCAGAAGCTTCTTAGCAAAATATGGACGGACGAGTGCATGCCCGACGGTTGGAATCTAAGTGTTCTTTGCCCAGTCCACAAGAAGGGGGATACTGCAAAATGCACCAACTATCGTGGAATCAGCCTTCTTAATATCGCATATAAGGTCCTTTCAAGTGTATTATGCGAAGGATTGAAGCCCACCGTGAACCGGCTGATTGGACCTTATCAGTACGGCTTCAGACCTGGTAAATCTACCATCGACCAGATTTTCACAATGCGCCAAATCTTGGAAAAAACCCGTGAAAAGAGAATCGACACAAATCACCTCTTCGTCGACTTTAAAGCCGCCTTCGACAGCACGAAAAGGAGCTGCCTATATGCCGCTATGTCTGAATTTGGTTTCCCCGCAAAACTTATACGGCTGTGCAAAATGACGTTGAGCAACACCATCAGCTCAGTCAGAATTGGGAAGGACCTCTCCGAGCCGTTCAACTAAACGAGGTTTCAGACAGGATGACCTCCTATCGTGCGATTTCTTTAATTTGATGCTGGAGAAAATTATACTAGCTGCAGAACTTAACCGCACTGGAACAATATTCTATAAAACCGTGCAATTACTGGCATATGCTGATGACATTGATATCATCGGCCTAAACACCCGCGCTGTTAGTTCTGCTTACTCCAAACTGGAAGAAGAAGCGATAAAAATGGGGTTGATGGTGAATGAGGACAAAACGAAGTACCTGCTGTCATCGAGCAAAGAGTCAGCGCATATGCGCCTTGGCAACCATGCTACAGTTGGCAGCCATAATTTCGAAATAGTAAAAGACTTCGTTTATTTGGGAACCAGCATCAGCACTAGCAACAACATTAGCACTGAAATCCAGCGAAGAATAAATCTTGCCAATAAATGCTACTTTGGACTAGGTAGGCAATTGAAAAGTAAAGTCCTCTCTCGGCGAACGAAAATCATACTCTACAAGTCACTTATCGTACCCGTCCTGCTATATGGGGCAGAAGCATGGACCATGACAGCAGCAGATGAAGCGGCTTTGGGAGTGTTCGAGAGAAAAGTTCTTCGAAAGATTTATGGACCTCTACGCGTTGGCGATGGCGAGTACCGAAGAAGATTTAATGATGAGCTGAACGAGCTATACGCAGACATCAACATAGTCCAGCGAATTAAAACGCAGCGGCTGCGCTGGCTAGGCCATGTTATGCGAATGAAAGATGATGCTCCGGCCAAGAAAGTGTTTCTGTCGGAACCCGCCTTTGGAAGCAGAGGTAGAGGGCGGCCCCCACTCCGTTGGAAGGACCAGGTGGAAAACGATTGAAACTTCCTTGGTGTGACCAATTGGCGCCGGTTGGCGGAGCGAAGGAGCGACTGGCGCGCCTTGTTGGCGGCCATAACCGTGTAGACGGTTAAGCGCCAATTAAGTAAGTAAGTAAATTTTTTTGTACATCCAAATTTTTATGAAAGTGAACGGTGTGCAGGTTCAATATTTTTTCTAGCTGCTAGTTTTGTTGGAGGTGCCTTTGATGTTGAAGTCTCTACTGTAAGTGGGCTTGGAGATGCTAAGTTTATTAATTCTATCGTGCTGGGTGCAGGAACGATTGGGTTCTGGGTGTTTTGAACGGGGTCTAGGGTCAGTACGCCAGCCGAGACATCAGTTCGTTTTCGTTTGCTGTCACGACTGTCGCTATTAGCATTAGCAGCTGAATCGGTAATACATTTGAAAGTTTTTAACAAGTTTTCATAATACTTGAATTTATCCCCTAATGTAGAAAGTTCCTTGCCGATTTCGGAGAATGCGTTTCGGGTATGTTTGAAAAGCTTAAAAAGATCCACTTCCATGGATCTGAATTTCAAGCACGACCAACGCACACCCTTGTTATCGTTGATCGCATCACACACCCTTGCCGTCAAACTAGCGCACTTCATATGAGCAAGCTCATCACAAAGCCAGCACGACACGAAACGCTCGGTATCACCTTTCAATTGGCAGTTAACAAAATTGCAAGACATTATAAGTTAAAGTAAAATTGATTAAGCAGACGGAGGCAGTGAAAATAGTTTGGAGATCACAGTAAGAAAATCCCTGTTTGAGCAGTTTGAAGATCACTGTATGAGCAGTTTAAGATCGCTATTAACTGACGCTTAACAACACACAATGCACACAGCTGTGGTAGTGAAAAGAAAATGAAATAAATGTGCACGAGCAAATAACAATTGAAAACTGAAAATAAATATGTAAATGCCAATCAAATGCAACAATAAATATGCAAAGTGACTCGGCAAATATGTATGTATGTATATATACACTTTATCAATTATTTTTAAGATACAATTTATTTTAGTAAAGAAAAGCAGAACTTTAAATTGCTGAATGCCGTACACAAAATGTTAACACTTATTTTTAGCACAATAATTATTTATACAAACAAATTTATTGATTTAAGACAAAATAAGTAGAAATCAAAACACAACTTCACAGCGTGTTTCATATGCTATCAGTGGAAACGTTAAACCAACGGTATGAAATCAAGTATTCCCCGAAATCAAAAAAAAATCCTGTTTTATAACCTTTCCACTTTAAGCATAAAAATAAACTAGAACAATCCTTAGTAAAATCCACTGAAGGAATTCGAAATAATCCAAATACAATAAGTCCTCCTTCTCTTACTAAGGCAAACAAAATTATCAAAAATATAGGAGCTTAGACAAGGGTGTGATGATTTTAGTTTTTACACTACATAGGTAGGATTATTTCGGGTGAAATCCAACTTACTCAGAGATAATACTAAGAGATAACCGAAATTTTCCTGTAAGATTGTTTAAACACCTTGTCGGGCCTACGTTGGGCGCCAAAATTTTCTGTAATGAAATTTCTCCTAAATTCAGCTGCTTAGAAAAATATTCAGGGATTAGGGTAGGTGCTTGCACTTGAGGCGGGTCTGCATACCTTGCTATGCTACAGCTTAGCTCAGGGAAAAGGGGTGGGCTTGCCTCGGTACTTACAGCGAAAGCGTTACTAAAAATTTAAATGTATGCAGAGAGAGATATTTCAACAAAACAAAAGAAAACCAGCGAAATAAAAAAAAATTACCGCAGCCTCGTACACAACTGTATACCTATCATCATGGGATATGTCTAAACTGGTGAGGAATCACGCAGCAACAACAATAACCGAAAGAGGGAGGTAAAAGGTGGCATTTCCCCCTCTGTCTTTACCCACCCAACCTGTTAATGAATTTCGTAAATTTTTGTTCATTACCCCAATATAATACTTACCCAGTTTACCATGATCTAACGCTACATTTCGTCATTCAATAAAGGCAACTCAGCAATTCATTTTGGAAATTGCATACAAAAACTTTAATAATTTCATAATAGTAGGAATTTACATATAATTGTGATTACAACTAACCTAATAGAGACTTATTTCCCTTTTTTCTCTCTTCACCCCAATAATAACTTAAAAGGATAAGGTATCATTTATTTAGTTCTTATTTTATTAATTACATTTAAGTATATCTTTTCAAAATCCTTAAGCCAATTTTTGTTTTCTACTCCAAGCAAAAGTCTAAAAAAAAATTATCCAACCCATTGAAATCGGTTTCCTAACTTTCAACTCAGGATAAGAATCAAATAAAAAAAAAGAATTTCAAAATTATGTAATTATAATTACTTCCACCTATGTATGTGTACCATTAAACAAAAATAAAAGTTTCAATTAGGTATATTTACATAGGTAAGGATGTTAAAATCTATAACAAAAGCTATATAAAAAGAATATATGCATGTGATTGTAAATTGTCATCTGCTGCATCGATGCGACGATGGGCCCAGTGACGACGATGAAGTTCGAAGTTGCGTTGCGTTGATGATGTTGCTGTTGGTGAAATTTAGCGAATATATGTTTGATGCGCGACAAAAGAAAAACCAAAACCATGTAACCATTTGTATGCTTCAATCAAATGTGGCAAAAGTTTGCTGTTCAGATAACAACAAGCCAGAGTTTAAGCCTTATGAGGCCATGAAAATGGTTAAAGGGGTTGGATGACTTTGTTTACACATATGTACATATTTGAATCAAATTATTAGCTTAAAGTTTCTTGCTGTTGTGCTTTTAACTATAAAGTGATTCCATTCAAAAACATTCGGAAAATGATAATTACGACAAAAAAAATAAAAGGTTAACAATATTGAAAAATTTTAGTTAAATTTCTTTTTTTTTTGTCATAAAGGAAAATATTTATAAACAAAATTCTATGCGTATTTGAGCATAGCCAAAAATATTTTTAATTCCAATTCATTTGTAGAAATAAAATTTTTTTTATTTTTTTTTTCCTACCGATCACCCTTTCTATCTTATTTTAGATAACCTAATCTACATTAATCCGCCTTCGGAAGGTTTCTCGGGAACGGGAACTGGGCCTGAATCCTCTGCTAATAATGAAGCTACAAAGATGCACGTGGGAGGGGATTTTATTTTGATTTGGCTGCACAGCACTATGCAACTATTTGTAGCATATAGGAGATGATGGAACGTTTTCATAGATTTCGTTTTATCTTCATATTTGTTTGTTTATTCATTCAAAATTAAATTTATAATCGGAAAAAAATTAAATTTTCTTTTGCGCTTCCGAAAATTAATTGTAAGAGTAGGAAAGTTATTTATTATTATTTACCATACTCCAATGAAATATAACAACAAGCCTCGGATAAATACACTCTCTATTGATGACGACCATCGCAAACGTTTGAAGGACAATGAATTGAGGGCATGCACCTGGAACGTCCGCTCCCAATGGGATTGGTGCAGATGTCCGGCTGGTTGATGTCCTCGTCGAAGCAAAATCTGACATCACCGCCATCCAAGAAATGTGTTGGACGAAGCAAGGAAGAAAGAAGATCAAAAATTGTGACATATATTGGAGTGGCCATACGAATAAGCGCAGTTTCGGCGTCGGATTCGTGGTGGAAGAGAGACTTTGTCGCCAAGTGCTGGCTTTCACGCCTGTGGACGAGCGTCTCGCCGCTATCCGAATAAAAGCAAAATTTTTTAATATATCATTCATCTGCGCCTATGCGCCGACAGAGGAGAAAGACGATGAGGTGAAAGACACTTTTTATGATCAATTAGAACGCACATACGAGCGCTGTCCCCGTCATGATATAAAAGTCGTGCTTGGCGACTTTAACGCCAGGGTGGGCAAAGAAGGTGTTTTTGGCCCTACAGTCGGAAAGTTCAACCTACACAATGAAACTTCTCCTAACGGACTGAGGCTGATTGACTTTGCCGGTGCTCGAAACATGGTCATATCCAGCACGAGGTTCATGCATAAAAAGATACATCAAGCTACATGGCTGTCTCCTGATGGAAATACTCGCAATCAGATCGATCACGTTGTAATAGACGAACGGCATGCCTCCAGTGTTTTAGATGTGCGCACGATCCGAGGACCTAACATCGACTCGGACCATTATTTCGTTGCAGCCAAAATACGCACCCGCCTCAACGCGGCTAAAACCAAGGAACAAAAAGCACAAGGAAAGCTAGACGTCGAAAAGCTTCAATCACAACAGACTGCCAATGATTTCGCAACTCGTATCTCACACCTGCTCTCTGAGAGCACAACTCATCCTGAAGGAATACAGGAGCAGTGGGAGCATATCTCCAAAGCACTTCGTACTGACACCGAGGAAAAAATTGGTTACTGGCGGCCACGAAAAAACAACTGGTACGATGAAGAATGCCGCGTTGCAACCGAAAGAAAAGACGCTGCCTACAGGGCTACGTTAAAAGCGAGCGCGACAAGAGGAGTGTGTGAACGCTATCGTGAGTTGAAAAGGGAAGCGAGACGCCTTTTCGGGAAGAAAAAAGCAGAATCAGAAAGGCGTGAGTGCGAGGAGCTTGAGCTGCTAGCCACCAGGAATAACGCCCGAAAATTCTACCAAAAAATACGGCGACAGAAGGAAGGTTTTAAGACCGGGGCAAACTCCTGTGGGAATGAAAATGCCGACCTTGTAACTGATGTCCAGAGAGTGCTTAGATTATGGAGGGAATACTTCTCTGCTCTCCTAAATGGAGGCAGCAATTCACCGCGCAGAGATGAAGAACCCGATCCCGCTATTGATGATGACGGAATATATGTGCCACCGCCCGATTATGACGAAGTTAGAATAGCAATAACCAGATTGCAAAACAACAAGGCCTTGGGCGCTGATGGATTGCCTGCGGAGCTATTCAAGTTCGGCGGCGAGGAGTTGGTAAGGCACATGCAGAAGCTTCTTAGCAAAATATGGACGGACGAGTGCATGCCCGACGGTTGGAATCTAAGTGTTCTTTGCCCAGTCCACAAGAAGGGGGATACTGCAAAATGCACCAACTATCGTGGAATCAGCCTTCTTAATATCGCATATAAGGTCCTTTCAAGTGTATTATGCGAAGGATTGAAGCGCACCGTGAACCGGCTGATTGGACCTTATCAGTACGGCTTCAGACCTGGTAAATCTACCATCGACCAGATTTTCACAATGCGCCAAATCTTGGAAAAAACCCGTGAAAAGAGAATCGACACACATCACCTCTTCGTCGACTTTAAAGCCGCCTTCGGCAGCACGAAAAGGAGCTGCCTATATGCCGCTATGTCTGAATTTGGTTTCCCCGCAAAACTTATACGGCTGTGCAAAATGACGTTGAGCAACACCATCAGCTCAGTCAGAATTGGGAAGGACCTCTCCGAGCCGTTCAACTAAACGAGGTTTCAGACAGGATGACCTCCTATCGTGCGATTTCTTTAATTTGATGCTGGAGAAAATTATACTAGCTGCAGAACTTAACCGCACTGGAACAATATTCTATAAAAGCGTGCAATTACTGGCATATGCTGATGACATTGATATCATCGGCCTAAACACCCGCGCTGTTAGTTCTGCTTACTCCAAACTGGAAAAAGAAGCGATAAAAATGGGGTTGATGGTGAATGAGGACAAAACGAAGTACCTGCTGTCATCGAGCAAAGAGTCAGCGCATATGCGCCTTGGCAACCATGCTACAGTTGGCAGCCATAATTTCGAAATAGTAAAAGACTTCGTTTATTTGGGAACCAGCATCAGCACTAGCAACAACATTAGCACTGAAATCCAGCGAAGAATAAATCTTGCCAATAAATGCTGCTTTGGACTAGGTAGGCAATTGAAAAGTAAAGTCCTCTCTCGGCGAACGAAAATCATACTCTACAAGTCACTTATCGTACCCGTCCTGCTATATGGGGCAGAAGCATGGACCATGACAGCAGCAGATGAAGCGGCTTTGGGAGTGTTCGAGAGAAAAGTTCTTCGAAAGATTTATGGACCTCTACGCGTTGGCGATGGCGAGTACCGAAGAAGATTTAATGATGAGCTGAACGAGCTATACGCAGACATCAACATAGTCCAGCGAATTAAAACGCAGCGGCTGCGCTGGCTAGGCCATGTTATGCGAATGAAAGATGATGCTCCGGCCAAGAAAGTGTTTCTGTCGGAACCCGCCTTTGGAAGCAGAGGTAGAGGGCGGCCCCCACTCCGTTGGAAGGACCAGGTGGAAAACGATTGAAACTTCCTTGGTGTGACCAATTGGCGCCGGTTGGCGCAGCGAAGGGGCGACTGGCGCGCCTTGTTGGACGGCCATAACCGTGTAGACGGTTAAGCGCCAATTAAGTAAGTAAGTAAGTAAATTTTTTTGTACATCCAAATTTTTATGAAAGAATTTAGAATTCAGTAAATGAAAAAAAATGTCCGAAATATAATCACGATTTTTAATTCTTTTCTAGTTTTTGGCATTCTTTCGAAAACATTATTGAAAATTTGGAATTTTTAACTGAGACTATTTATTTCTACGAATTTTCAATTTTTTTTTTTCCAACAAAGCACTTGGGACTATATATTTTTCGTTTTTTTCTTGTAAAACTCTTCACCAATTAAATTTTTTTTTCGTTTTTAAAGATTTTTTAGACTTTTTAGTTCTTTCAATTATGCAGCGTTTTCAACTCAGGAAAAACAGGAAGAATTTTGCGTTTTTTTTATTATTTTTTTTTTTTTAACTTTCAAAAATTGTTTAGTTTTTTTGTTTTTTTTTTTGTAAATTTTAAATAATTTGTTCGTGTTTAGGTAGTTCCCAACATTTGTATAAAACCTTGTGTTTTTTTTTTTTTTATAATTGCTCCACAATTAATTTTTTTGTTTCAATTTTGTCTTTTTAATTTGTACACCTTTTTAATTTAACTTCCGGACGAATATGCCTTAATACAGCGCAACTGATATACCGCGACATACTTTTTACTTGGCTCTAGCCACAGACACGACCATCACTCCATCAATATCATCAAAAACTGACTTCTTCCAATACGACTCATCGCGCTCTACCCTTTTGTTAGCTAAAGCCTCCTCATATCATACTTGATATACGGGATAATCGGATGATCAATAAGCCGTTAAAATTGGTCACCTGATCTACATTTTAAGCCTTTGCTACTCCACTCTTTGTTTGTACGAGCGAAGAAAAAAAAAAGCATAAAGAACATTATGAAATTCGACGTCTGAATAGGCTGCGGTAGGGACTCCAATCCCGACAATCCTAAGTCCCGAAAATACTTGATTTGCCTATCAGTTGAGATGAAATTAGACCTGCCTCGGCTCGCTGGTTGAAGACGGGCTGTTGCACTGAGCTTTGAAGAAGATGACAAACAAATTCTTAAATATTTTTGACTTAAGACACGTTCGAGCTTTTCGCTGAGATAGCGTCGCCTTCAATGGTTCCGGCGATAAGCAAATTAAAGTTAAAGAAACAAATCTAATGCTCAGATTATAGTATTGTAAATATATTTTCCAAATAAAATGTACGAAACTTTGAGAGCTAAACTGTAGAAAGAAACACAAAATTCCTAAATCTCGGGACTAATCCCGATCTTGGGATTAAAATTAGATTGGATCTATATCACTGATCACCTGATATTACGGTTGAGCCTGGCTTAGCATACATAAGTAGGTAAGCGTGGTACATACATAGTGGATGCTGTGTTATCATCCTGTCTTATGGGATATGGTAATGAGCGGATCGAGACTCGAATTTCCCAGTGGTAAATTCATCTGGTCATCATCATAAACAATTTTAAATGTATTCAGAGGAGATATACTGACGATATTCCTATTAACGCGTTCAGTGTCCTTTCGTGGTCGTCCACTTCGATAACGTGTGAATAAAGTCACCTATTCAATATATTTCGTCCAGAATCTCCTTAGGTATAATGATTTTACGAAAAGTAACAAGGAAAACAGGATAAAACTGAAATTTAGCAAAGAAAGCAAATACAAAACAATAGCCCAATGGTTAGGCGATTATGATTTCAGCAGTTTGACCGTGGTTCGATCCCCGGTGAAACCTGTTGAAATAAATAAAAAAAAAACATTGCGAAATTGCCTGACGATGATGACGCGGTTTTCGAAATGGTCCACCGCAATATGCCAGTAAATGTTTCTTTTTTTCAGCTTTTCCCAAAAAACAAAAATAATAATTGAATAGAAATTATTATTTACCGGTGTTAAGCTCATTACTTCTTAAAGATCTTAATGCGGCAGTTACTCACAAACGTACGTACCAAAAACGTGTCAGCTGACACGACCTATCTTATGAGTGTGCAATGTAAACGAAAACTCACCGACGTGCAACGCCCGCACGTACGTAGCCCGGAACGTAGAGATCAAACCAATTTTGATTTTTTCCGTAAGAACGTGTCAGCTGATCGCTCCCTCACTAGACAGAGTTGCCTAGTAAACTTTTGTGCGCTAATTTTTGACCGTTTGCAGTTTTATGCAAAAACACCTAATTAAAGTTTGAAAAATTGTGAAAATAATTCGAAATAATTATGTAAAAGTGCAGATTATAAATATGTAATCTATTTATATTTATTTAATATTAATTCCAGCCTTTTACAACATCAAAAATTAAATTGGAAAAAGTGATGTTTCCATAAGCATGAATGCAAAATGGCCAATGGCAACAGTGGTTATCTGTAAATAATACACACACAAATATGTTATGTACTTGTACGGGTTTGAGGGTTCGGTCAAACGTGTTTCGTACGACAAACGTCCGTACGTACGGCACACGTCGGTGGGTAATTGCCGCTTAAGTATCATATAAATCTATTTAAAATAAATATACATTTATGTATTAACATTTACACACTTGTTTACTAATAAAGACTCAAGCACAAATTTGGTTACGAAATACAACTGTGATCTGGCAACCTTGGTGCGTGTAAGGAAAAGTTTCTGATCGATCTGCTATATTAGCCATCATCCGGTTGCAAAGACCCTGGGCCAGATAAATAACTTTGCATGTAAATGCAACAACAACGATTTGAGCCAGATAAATCCAGAAAGAAGTCTGGTTCAATTTGTGAGCCAGATAATTTGTTAATTACTTGTCTTTAGTTTGGCAACGCTGACTTTAAAAAACCTACTTTTTCAAAAATATATGTCCCTGCTTAGCCTTTCGTCGTATGAGTTAAATAAAAAACAGTGGCGACATCTGCCTATCACATTTCACGTGTGCGAAAATATTACGACCTCTGCTTCTCAAGTCTCTGAATGATCCAGAGCATTCCCGTGAGAATTGAGCGTGATCCGGAGCTGTAAAACTCACTGGATGACGGCTATTCTCAAATTTGTTCAGTTTTGCGTGACGCTATATTCATATTTTCAAGATAACAACATTAAATATAGTGCAATACATCTGGGACACATAAAAACATCATCAGATCCAGTGAATTGATTCTAGTATCGATATAATTTGTTCTCTAGCTGTGAGCTGCGTTTTTTGTTTTTGTTTCTGCTGCCGCCAGTTTGCTTTATTTAAAAGCCACAACAACAACAACAGGGCGTACTGGCCGCGCAGACGTGGTTTGTGTATTTGCTAAACCCATATATTTTCCTGTGCTGCCAGCTATTAATAAATTAATAATAAATTATTTGCTTTGAATATGGATGATTTCTGCGGTAAGCGCGATAAAGGTTTTGGCCGTAATGACACGGCTACTGAGCCTTACAATGGCTTCTGTAAAATTATAAAAGATAATTACCACATTCGCTATTTGTTTTCTGAGTGTGTGAATGTGCCTGACAGATTATCTGAAGCATTTGATTCTCTCCTTGCCTCGAAAAAATTGAGGCTTGAAGCCATCATGATGGCATTTGAAGTTAAGTTTAAAGACTTTTCTATGCAGTTAGATCATCTGAGGAATTTAACTTCGAATAACACACCTTCAACGAGTAAGGCAAAAGTGAAGAATCGTAACAAGAATATTGCGAAAGATAAAGATAAATCTAAATCAAACTCCAATGAAGGCAAAGCTAAAAGTGTTAACAACAACGATATTAATATTGGTGCACTAGCTGCCGAAATTTGTGCGTTAAAAACAGCTGTTAGTTCGTGCGCTATCATGTCGGATAACAATAGCGACAATAGATTTATTTACTTTTTCGCCTTTGCCCACTTCTCACCGTTCGCAGACTGTTGCTCCTCCGCTTACCACTCTATGCCTGGATCAGTGATACTGACAGCCAATAATGCAAAATCTTCAACATCAACAGCTCTTGCTACGCCCATATCTCCTTCGTATGCGTCTGTTGTTCTGTCCCCATCTGATATCACCAGCGTTTATGCTTGTGCACAATCTACTATAGCCAAAGATTATTGAAAATAAAGATGTTGCAGGGACGAAAAATCGTGTGAAGCAAGCTTCACAAAACTTCTAGTAGGTCACATTCACCACTTACCACAGCATAATTTGTTAACTACCACTGTCTGTATTTGTTATTTAATAATTACTAGAAGACCCGGCAGACGTTGTCCTGCCCTAAATTTGGCCAATCTGCATATCTAGGGGTACCCGGGTCCACGTTTTGGCCTATATCTCGGGACCCTAGCCACCCAGGGGTATGAAAATTACCCTCTACTAAAGCACTCACCAACAGCTTTTATTTGATATCCATATTCTATAAACACACCCTATTGGTACCCGGGTCCACGTTTTGCCCTATATCTCGAGACCCTAGTCGCCCAGGGGTATGAAAACTACCCTCTACTAAAGCACTCATCAACAGCTTTTATTTGATATTCATATTCTATAAACACACCCTAGGGGTACCCGGGTCCACGTTTTGGCCTATATCTCGAGACCCTAGTCACCCAGGGGTATGAAAATTACCCTCTACTAAAGCACTCATCAACAGCTTTCATATGATATCCATATTCTATAAACACACTCTAGGGGTACCAGGGTCCACGTTTTGGCCTATATCTCGAGGAAATATGCTGTTTTGAGTATTTTCCCGGCAAGTATTCGAATTTTTCTCACCTTTTAAACCTTCCCTAGACCTCCACGAATAATTCAAGACCAAGATAAATCCGTTCAGCCGTTCTCGAGTTTTAGCGAGACTAACGAACATCAATTCATTTTTATATATATAGATTTGTACACTTTTTATTCAGGTAATGTGTTCAGCATTTTAACTTTTACTCTCTAAAACTTCAATCAATGTATTTCTGTGCTTAAACTATGTTAAAAATTGTGTTAAAGTTTTTGGTGTGGTGAAAGTGACCTACTAGAATTTTGTTACGCTCCGCTGCTTTCCACCGAAGTTTGCGCCTGAAACATCTTTATTTTCGATAATATTTGCTGTAGGTAGTAATGCAGTTGCTGCTCACGCCAATGATTTTGCTGACAATTCTGCTATCGCCAACACCAATAACGCTGCCGCTAACCCCGTCAACGCAATGCGTGTATCACAAAAGAACACAAATCAGTCAAAAAAATATAAAAATAACAAACCACGTAGCGTAGTTGTAGGCACAAAAACAAGTTGTGAGCTTGATGTTGCTGTTCAACTCAAATGGTTTCATGTGAGCTCATTCAAGCCTTCTGTTCAGTAAACTGATATATCTACTTATATAACCAAGCAAACTAATATACAGTCAAAATTCATTTCATGCCATAAATTAGTCAAGAAGGATGTGGCGATAGAATCGATAAGTAGAGTCAACTTTAAAATCGGAGTTCCATAGGCTGATCCGACAAAATGCTGGACCCAGAGCTTTGGCCGACGAATGTCAAAAGACCGACTGGACAGAATTCATGGTGGCGTGCTGATTGCCGTTCACACCAGTTTTTCTGCAGAGGAAGTGCATTTTGCAGACTCTGTTGATATCGAGTTTCTTTGCGTGTGTGTGAGCGTTTTAAATTTTAAATATTTTATTGCCACCTATATACCACCCCAATCGGATATTTTCATTTATTTGAGACATTCCTCTTTAGTGAAATCAGTTGTTTCTATGGTTAGTTCCTCTGATTCTATCATATTGCTTGGCGACTTTAATCTACCTTGCGTGTCTTGGAGTCTAGTCGATGGGTTAATGGTCCCTACTTCTTCCCGGGATATATTCTTTCAGTTTTAAATGAGCTTGCAGATGCAGGACTTTATCAATTAAACAATGTTCGTAACAAATACGGGAAATGTCTAGATTTGATATTCACAGACGACACCTTGAATTGCTCCGTTCATAGATGTGATCCATTTGTATTGCCAGAAGATGCTTATCATCCAGCTCTTGCTCTTTATTTGGAGTCGTATAGTCTTCCTAGTCAAAGTCAGAAGGTCGTGAGAGAGACATCTCGGCGGTTTTTGTTCAAGAAAGCTAATTAGTTTTAGCTAATCTATGAATTGTCAAAAATTACCTGGCGATTACACCGGTGATATTGATGAAAGTACATGTCACTTTAACAATGTACTCTACGTCTTATTTCATAAATGCATACCGCTAGCAAATATCTCTACAGCTACTTCGTCAATTGCATGGAGCACTAAAGAGCTCAAATGTCTTAAAAATCGTAAGACGCGCGCGTTTAAGCGACACAAACTTTCAGGAACCAGGACTGCCTATGCTACTTATGCTGTTTTACGTCATAAGTACAACTCGTTAAACAGCAGTTGCTATAAAGTTTATATTGATAGGATTAAAAATAAATTTTTTGCAAAATTAAATCATTTTACAGCTTCGTTAACTCCAAAAGAAAAATTAAAGGATTTCCTTCTACCATGAAGTTTAACGATATTATTTCTAACGACAATTCTGTTATTGCTAATATGTTTGCTGATTTCTTCCCATCGAACTACTTTAATATATCTGATTCGGTGCCTTCGGATTACCCATTCAAACTGTATCCGCTGAATTCAGTGTCAGTCCCTAGTATTTGCGTGAAGGATGTTTTATGGCATCTAGAAAAACTGAAGGTTGCCTATTCTGCCGGACCTGACCAAATTCCATCAATTGGGCTTAAAACAAGTGCTCTATACCTTTATCAACCTTCAAATTCTCTGTTTAACGCTTCCCCGAAACAAGGGATGTTTCCCAGACAGTGGAAGGAGTCTTTTATAATTCCTCTCTATAAAAGTGGTAGCAGATCCTGTGCCACAAATTATAGGGGAATTGCCAAATTGAGTGTTGTTCCAAAGCTTTTCGAGTCGATCATCACCAAGCAACTAGCGCATAGTGTATCTTCGGTGATTGACTTGTCACAAGATGGCGTTTATAAGGGGAGATCGGCTGTGTCTAATTTGCTCGAGTTCACAACCATTGTATCCAACAGCTTCAAGTTTAATTGTGAATCTGATGTAATTTACACTGATTTTAGCAAGGCTTTTGATAAATTCTCCCATAGCTTACTCTTGTACAAACTTGATCAACTGGGCTTTCCACCTTTGTTTCTTTCTTGGATCTCTTCTTATTTATATGGAAGAAAGCAAACCGTTATATTTAAAAATAGTTGGGCTCATTTTGTTAATGTGACTTCAGGTGTACCGCAAGGTAGTCATCACCTTGGTCCAGTGTTATTCCTACTTTTCATTAACAACCTACCAAGTGTTTTGAAGCACTGCAGCCATTGATGTATGCGGATGACGTCAAACTTATTATGCCTATCAGCTCACCAGATTATAGACCGCTTCTTGTGAACATCATGTCATTAAACCTATCTAAATGCAACTTCATGTGTTTTACACGTAAGCCCTTTCATCCCCATGCTTACGTGCTTGATGATTGCATCATTAATCAAGTCACCAGCTTCTCTTACGTAGGCGTATTAATGTACCCCAGGCTTGATTTTAAATCACACGTTGGATCTTGTGTAAATAGGGCTAAAGATACCTTGGCGTTTGTTAAGCGATGGTCCCAGGAATTTAACGATCCATATGTTACTAAAACTCTCTTTACATCATTGGTGAGGACCATATTGGAGTATGCTTCGATAATCTGGAACCCGCGTTATCAGGTTCATTGTGATAAACTGGAATCGGTCCAAAAACAATTTTTGATTTTCGCTTTGAAACATTTACCTTGGGACGCGTCGCGGAATATTCCGCCCTACAGCAGCCGATTGAAAGGTTTACAGTTGCCTACTCTACAGAGCCGTAGAGAGATGCTTGGTGTCATATTTATAGTAAAACTTATAAGAGGGATCATTTCTAGTCCATTCTTGTTCGGCGAAATTCAGTTCAATATTCCAGTCAGACCATCTAGACATTTTCAACTACTGCACACAATTGTTTCTAGATCAAACTTTGAAATGAATGAACCGCTTCGTAGCCTATTACAGGATTTCAATAAACACTGTTAAAATTTAGACACTTGCGACTCGATATTCGGAATTAAAAAATATTTACTTACCACCTTAAACACGTAGGTCAAATCGAATAGGTTCCGACCCCCTATAACTCTGTAATAAATATGTTTTTAACCTCTTTACGTTAGATAAGCAACTAAATTTTAAACTTATTTTATTTTGACTTTGACTATGCGCCTATAACTTTTAGTCAAGTGTTTGCTTTTTGGTTTGTATAATTGTTTATTTGATTCGTTGACCGGTAAATAAATAATGTATGTATATAATGCGCTGCATCTGTTATATTGAAAACACAACTTAATAAAACACAATATACAATCAAACGCAGTAGAAAGCACTAATTATAACCTACGAAACTCTCAGAACATCAGGACTCACTTTTTTCGAACTGAAAGATGCGCTAGATCTATAGAAGTTACAGTATAAGATTATTCAATAAATTACCGTTAGAGATAAAAAATATAAATAACATTCTACTATTTAAACGATATGTAACAAACTTACTACTATCTAACTATAATTTTAGAATATAAACATATATACTTAAAATATTTATGGAACAATCCAATTTATTTTATCCTCTAATTAGGAATATTTCCTCTTGCCACAACTGATTGATGCAAAATGAGAAAAATATATTCGTTATCTTCTCGCACAAAATTTTATATTTTTTGAGAAAATTGATGTATGTATATATATTGTATATCAAAGTTGTTAATAAAGGAAAAAAAATGCTATGTATTTTGTTCTTGTAATTATATAATTTTATTGTAATTTGTTATTTTAATTTTTCTTGTATTTCAAATGGTTACCTATCTGTGAGGACTACGTCCTGTAGATAAATAAATAAATATCTTTAAATCTTTAAATAAATAAATACTAAAAAAATAAATGAGTATTAACAAAGCAACAAACAAACCAAAATATATGCACATAGGCATCTAAATATACATAAATATTTGAACGTAAACATGTAAGTTTTTTTTTTATTAAAAGAAAATCGAATAATAAAGAAAGAAGTTCGAATAAATTGTTTGTACCTAATAAACGAATAAAAAGTTCGAATAAATATTATTCGAGTTATTTGATACGAATAATTTTATTCATTTCTTCGAATATTGTTCTAAAATAATTCCACCGCAAATATGGTGCCGTTTTAGTATCTATAATCCACATAGATATTTGATGTTGATAGCACTGTAGCACAGAGGTTCATGTCCCCGCTATTAAGCACAACTCGTTTTGTAGCGAGTTATTTAACCCCTGCCGCGAATCTTCAATATTTGCTATCCGCTAGATGGGTCTAACTCTCCTTTGCGCGTCTAGGCTAGAGAGTTACAAGCAAGCATACTTACAAGTAAAGCTAATATAAGCGTGTGTATCGCTCTCCTTGCTTGCGCTTCTTAAAGAATATTTCATACAGGTTCGTTTGTCAGCAATTCGGTATTTATTGTAAAATTGTATCAAAAAAACGGAATACGTTTACACGAGTGGTTATTGTATAAAAATACACATGCATACAATCACCTTCGAATTTGTTTCAATGTGAAGGACTGTCCGAAGCAATATTGGACGAGAACCTCACTTGGCGCAAGCTCGAAGCCGATTAAAGCTGGAGTCATTGGTGCCGTATGTTGTATCGCTGTATCCGTATCCCTAACGTAATCAGCTGTTTATCGTTAAGACGGTAAACCAAAACCCAATTGGTTGGCTACGATACGGTTACGACCTTAGCGGCACCAATAATCGATTGCATTGATTCTCATAAGGTTGGTCGAATCAGCTGTTAAAAGGTTACCGATACGGTTACCGATAAAGCACCAATGTCTCCATCTTAAATTTTATCATGATGAGCAAAAATTTATCAAGCCACAATACTTAACTAAAATAACAGTATTGCATTTAAATATGTACAATGGGGTTGCTAATTAACATGAATAGTACGTTTTACAGATATGTTACAAATAGTATTGATACAAAGTATTAACTGCAAGGTATGGTTGTTACAGCCTCCCCCTAGGATACTGAAATCGACACGATGAGGCATCCTACTATGTATTCTTTCGGGGCCGACCTCGACGTCTGATCATGTTGACTGGATCCTCGGATACAGAAGTGGCACTTCTATATGGAGTTAGCGATGATGCCTGATAAGTGCCCAACGGTTGCTGTATATTGTCTTCATGTGCTATTACGTAAGCCGTAGCACCTTGTTTTTCGATAATGACGTACGGGCCATCCCTTTTAGGAATGAATTTGGATGTTACACCTTTCGCAGCGTTGCTTAGGACGTGAGTGGTAACCAGCACCTTTGACCCAATCTCTAAACCCTTTTGGTTACGTCGTCGTGGATTAGTGACGCTCTTATTAGCATCTTGTTGTCTCTGCTCGCAATCACGAGCAGATGCGAACACATCAGCGAGTGTGTCAAGTATGGGGTAATTTCAGCAATGAAATTTTCAGCGTGTACGATGGATTTCAAATCATTTTGGACATCATCGATGGTCCTCAACTCTCGCCCAAATTTAAGGTAAGCCGAAGTAAAGCCAGTGCTTTGACAGCGTGTGGTATTCATGGCGAAACGTATAGCTGGTATTCTTTCTGCCAAATTGCGGTGCCGTTTCCCAACCAGTATGACCAATTGTATCTTCAAGCCGCGGTTCTTCCTCTCAACAGGATTCGCCTGTGGGTGATATACGGGCGTAAATATTTGCTGTATGTTAAGGCAAAAGGCAACCTTCTGCATCACTCCAGACACAAACTGGACCCCGTTGTCACTAATAACCTTCCTTGGGATTTCGTATCTCAAGAATACCTCGTCGATCAAAACTTTAGCACAATTTTCGGCGCTTGCTTCAGCCAGGGTAAAGAGTTCGACCCAACGACTAGCAATATCTCCTACAATGAAAATCCATTGAAACCCCTTTTCGTCGATAGGCAATGGTCCAAATAAATCGATAGCGATTGCTTCAAATCCCTCGTTACTAGATATCGTTTGATACAGCCCCATTGGCTTAAGATTAGTCGCTTTATACCGTTGACAGTCGATACAATTCTTAACGTGTGTTTCTATATCTTTTCGAATGCCAGGCCAGTAATAGCGAGAAGTGATTTTATAGGAGGTTCGGTCGATTCCGTAGTGACCGGCTGTATCTTTGTTATGATGTTGCTCTAATATCGCCGTTCGTTCCTTCTTAGGGATAACTAACTGCGCGTCCCCATTCTCTTCGTCGTGATAGCAGTAGAGTACACCATCATTCATCGTGTACCCTCTCTTAACCCAATGAACTGCATCGTCAGTGTTCTTTTCAAAACAGTCAATAATACTTTTTAGTTCAGGGTCATCAAGTTGACCTTCTCTAATATCTTTCGCTCCTCTTCGGGGGAGTTCCACAACAAACGAACATATATGACAAATTTCTTCTGGTCCATGTTCTTCTCCGCAAGGTGGCCTTGATAGCATATCAGCCACCACATTTGTTTTTCCCGGTTTATAGTCGATACTTATATTATACGGTTGTAAGATTAAGGCCCAACGTGCTAGGCGTCCAGAAGGAGACTTCAGGCTCATTAGCCATTTAAGTGGTTGATGATCCGTAATGAGGGTTACCTCGGATCCATATATATACCCGCGGTACTTCTGTACGGCCCAAACGGTTGCTCTCTTTCGATCGTTGAATAATTTCTTTCAGCTTTTGACAGTAGTCTACTCGCGTATTCGATAGGATGCTCATCTGCTCCCTCCCACTGGAGCAATACTGCCCCTAATGCATACCCACTTGCATCGGTCTTTAAATTATGGTCGGTTTTCGTCGGCTTGTTTCAAAATGGGTGATGTCGTCAATAATCTTTTCAACTCGTCGAACGCCGATTGTTGCTTATTCGTCCATGACCAGACATCATTTTTCTTTATTAAATGTGATAATGGCTTTGCGATGTCCGCAAACTGGGAACAAAACGCCTGTACCAAGAGCAAGTCTGAAGAAATGACAGCAACTCTTATTATTCTTCGGAGCTTTTCGTAGTACTATCGCTTCAACTTTATGTGGGTCAACCATTATACCATTTGGAGTCAATATGTGCCCCAAATACTTAACTTCGTGGCACGCAAAACAACACTTATCGAAGTTTGCCTTCAGGCCAAATTGTCGTAAACTGCCGAAAAGTTGTTTCAGCTGTGCCAAGTGTTCATTGAATCTATTTGAGCACAAAATAATGTCATCTAAGTACGCAAGAAGAATTTGACTGTTTAACGATACTTTAAGTCGGTCTATTAGACGCTGGAACGTAGCTGGTGCATTACGTAAACCAAAAGGCATACGTGTAAATTTGTACATGCCGAATGGTGCGACGATTGTCGTTTTATCTTGATCACTCTCCTCAACTCCAATCTGCCAATAACCAGACTGTAAATCTAATGTGGACATGAAATTAGTCGTTTTCGCTGCTTGCAGTAAGTCATCAATACGGGGCAGGGGATACCGATCTGCCTTCGTTATGGCATTTAGTTCCCTGTAGTCAATACAGATACGTATCCCCCCTGTCTTCTTCGGTACAATTACTACAGGAGCAGCCCATGGTGATTCGCACTCAATAATCACTCCTGTCTCCAACGTCTTAGCTATTTCATGCTTTAGTTCTTCTTTACGTTGTGGCGATATACGATATGGTGGCAAAGCGACTGGAGGATGTTCGCCCGTGTCGATCCGATGTGTGATCAACGGCGTTGCCGAAGTTGGTTCTCCAAATATGCCGGCGTTCGCCCGAAGCAATGCATCCAGCTCTACTTTCTGTTCGTTTGTTAAGCTCCATCTTCGTTTTTCTTGGTCTTTTACTTCCATCATATATATAGGGAGGAAGTTTTCAGCAATATATTTATCGTAATCCTCTAAGGGTTCCTTCATTTTGATAGGTGGTGCAAACAAACGCTATGTATTCTCGAGAGTTATCTCCCCAATAGGCAACGAACTTCTAAAAATATCTTGCACCACGCCTGGTGAATAGTCATTTTGGGGTGGCCACTTTCTTTTTATGAGTGGTCCATAATTCGTCTCTGGGCTTCAGGCGGATTGTCATCGCTTGACTTTTTCGTACACTTTTCAATATATTGCAGAAAGTTAGAACATTCGTTAAGAGCTTTTGAAGTCGACTCGTCATGGTTCGTCACCACATGTGCTCCAGCGATGTCCATTGCGAATATTTGAGTGCTATCTGGTTTAACAAAATCGTATTTCACCTTTGGTTCTTCATTAAAATACCAAAATCGCTGTGGGAGATTAAGGACGATTCCTGACTGCTCCATAAAGTCAGCTCCGATCAACGTACGATTTTTCATAGCATTTGGCAGTGATATGAGCCGAATATTTCACAAATAGTGGATTGCACCCTTTGAGTAGTTGTGGTGCCATCTGCTAAGGAGACGTCAGCCATTACCTCTTGGAATATACACCCCTTACTACTAAGAATTTTCTTTAAATTTGCGCTACCAACGCTCGTTTTGTACCCGTTATTGTATAAAAAAAACACATGCATACAATCACCTTCGAATTTGTTTCAATGTGAAGAACTGTCCGAAGCAATATTGGACGAGAACCTCACTTGGCGCAAGCTCGAAGCCGATTAAATTTTATGATGATGAGCAAAAATTTATCAAGCCACAATACTTATCTAACATAACAGTATTGCATTTACATATATACAATAGGGTTGCTAATTAACATGAATAGTACGTTTTACAGATATGTTACAAATAGTATTGATACAAAGTATTAACTGCAAGGTAGGGTTAAAAAAGGCTGAATTTGACCATTGAATTATATCTAGCTTTATATACTGAAAATATGGAAATGAATTTCAGGTATATTTTTCAGTTCGTAAACAAAAAATGTGAGTTTAATAGCAAAATCAAAAAAAAAGCGACCTTACGAACGTTCGAAATTCGCCTACTTATACTACCTGCCTACCTGCTCAAGTGCCCATTTACACTCAAGGTGGCTTAACTTTATTTGGTAAAAAAAATAAATCGCAGCTGACGAATAGATTTCAGAAAACTGAATATTTAGAAAAAAGGAATGTAAATTTAACGTTTGTGCTTTTTGGACTTTTTTTTAATTTTCCATACAAGTTTGAAAAAGGACCTAAAAAAAGACTTTTCGTCAGTAAAATCGGTTAACTTTTACCAAAAACAAGTAAGGAAGGTTAAGTTCGGGTGCAACCGAACATTACATACTCAGTTGAGAGCTATGGTGACAACATAAGGGAAAATAACCATGTAAGAAAATGAACCGAGGGAAACCCTGGAATGTGTTTGTATGACATGTGTATCAAATGAAAGGCATTAAAGAGTATTTTATGAGGGAGTGGGCATAGTTCTATAGGTGGACGCCATTTAGGGATATCGCCATAAAGGTGGATCAGGGTTGACTCTAGAATTTTTTTGCACGATATGGGTATCAATTGAAAGATGTTAATGAGTATTTTAAAAGGGAGTAATCCTTAGTTCCATAGGTGGACGCCGTTTCGAGATATCGCCATAAAGGTGAACCAGGGGTGACCCTAGAATTTGTTTGTACAATATGGGTATCAAAAGAAAGGTGTTACTGAGTATTTTAAAGGGAGTGATCCTTAGTTCCATAGCTGGACGCCGTTTCGAGATATCGCCATAAAGGTGGACCAGGGGTGACCCTGGAATTTCTTTGTACGATATGGGTATCAAATTAAAGGTATTAATGAGGGTTTTAAAAGGGAGTGGCGGTAGTTGTATAGGTGGTCGCCTTTTCAGAGATATCGCCATAAAGGTGGACCAGGGGTGACTCTAGAATGGGTTTGTACGATATGGGTATAAAATTAAAGGTATTAATGAGGGTTTTAAAATGGGGTGGTGGTAGTTGTATAGGTGGTCGCCTTTTCGAGGTATCGTCATAAAGGTGGACCAGGGGTGACTCTAGAATGCGTTTGCACAATATGGGTATCGAAAGAAAGGTGTTAATGGGTATTTAAAAGGGGGTGGGCCTTAGTTCTATAGGTGGACGCCTTTTCGAGGTATCGCAACTTAGACTTTGTTTGTGCGATATGGGTATCAAATGAAAGGTGTTAATGAGGGTTTTAAAAGGGAGTGGTGGTAGTTGTATAGTTAAAGGGAGTGATCCTTAGTTCCATAGCTGGACGCCGTTTCGAGATATCGCCATAAAGGTGGACCAGGGGTGACCCTGGAATTTCTTTGTACGATATGGGTATCAAATTAAAGGTATTAATGAGGGTTTTAAAAGGGAGTGGTGGTAGTAGTATAGGTGGTCGCCTTTTCAGAGATATCGCCATAAAGGTGGACCAGGGGTGACTCTAGAATGTGTTTGTACAATATGTGTATCAAAAGAAAGGTGTTACTGAGTATTTTAAAGGGAGTGGGCCTTAGTTCCATAGCTGGACGCCGTTTCGAGATATCGCCATAAAGGTGGACCAGGGGTGACCCTGGAATTTCTTTGTACGATATGGGTATCAAATTAAAGGTATTAATGAGGGTTTTAAAAGGGAGTGGTGGTAGTTGTATAGGTGGTCGCCTTTTCAGAGATATCGCCATATAGGTGGACCAGGGGTGACTCTAGAATGTGTTTGTACAATATGTGTATCAAAAGAAAGGTGTTACTGAGTATTTTAAAGGGAGTGGGCCTTAGTTCTATAGGTGGAAGCCGTTGCGAAATATCGCCATAAAGGTGGACCAGGGGTGACTCTAGAATATGTTTGTACGATATGGGTATAAAATTAAAGGTATTAATGAGGGTTTTAAAAGGGAGTGGTGGTAGTTGTATAGGTGGTCGCCTTTTCAGAGATATCGCCATAAAAGTGGACCAGGGGTGACTCTAGAATGTGTTTGTACAATATGTGTATCAAAAGAAAGGTGTTACTGAGTATTTTAAATGGAGTGGGCCTTAGTTCCATAGCTGGACGCCGTTTCGAGATATCGCCATAAAGGTGGACCAGGGGTGACCCTGGAATTTCTTTGTACGATATGGGTATCAAATTAAAGTTATTAATGAGGGTTTTAAAAGGGAGTGGTGGTAGTTGTATAGGTGGTCGCCTTTTCAGAGATATCGCCATAAAGGTGGACCAGGGGTGACTCTAGAATGTGTTTGTACAATATGTGTATCAAAAGAAAGGTGTTACTGAGTATTTTAAATGGAGTGGGCCTTAGTTCCATAGCTGGACGCCGTTTCGAGATATCGCCATAAAGGTGGACCAGGGGTAACCCTGGAATTTCTTTGTACGATATGGGTATCAAATTAAAGGTATTAATGAGGGTTTTAAAGGGGAGTGGTGGTAGTTGTATAGGTGGTCGCCTTTTCAGAGATATCGCCATAAAGGTGGACCAGGGGTGACTCTAGAATGTGTTTGTACAATATGTGTATCAAAAGAAAGGTGTTACTGAGTATTATAAAGGGAGTGATCCTTAGTTCCATAGGTGGACGCCGTTTCGAGATATCGCCATAAAGGTGGACCAGGGGTGACCCTAGAATTTGTTTGTACAATATGGGTAACAAAAGAAAGGAGTTACTGAGTATTTTAAAGGGAGTGATCCTTAGTTCCATAGCTGGACGCGGTTTCGAGATATCACCATAAAGGTTGACCAGGGGTGACCCTGGAATTTCTTTGTACGATATGTGGTGTATCAAATTAAAGGTATTAATGAGGGTTTTAAAAGGGAGTGGTGGTAGTTGTATAGGTGGTCGCCTTTTCAGAGATATCGCCATAAAGGTGGACCAGGGGTGCCTCTAGAATGTGTTTGTGCAATATGTGTATCAAAAGAAAGGTGTTACTGAGTATTTTAAATGGAGTGGGCCTTAGTTCCATAGCTGGACGCCGTTTCGAGATATCGCCATAAAGGTGGACCAGGGGTGACCCTGGAATTTCTTTGTACGATATGGGTATCAAATTAAAGGTATTAATGAGGGTTTTAAAGGGGAGTGGTGGTAGTTGTATAGGTGGTAGCCGTTTCAGAGATATCGCCATAAAGGTGGACCAGGGGTGACTCTAGAATGTGTTTGTACAATATGTGTATCAAAAGAAAGGTGTTACTGAGTATTATAAAGGGAGTGGGCCTTAGTTCCATAGCTGGACGCCGTTTCGAGATATCGCCATAAAGGTGGACCAGGGGTGTCCCTGGAATTTCTTTGTACGATATGGGTATCAAAGTAAAGGTATTAATGAGGGTTTTAAAAGGGAGTGGTGGTAGTTGTATAGGTGGTCGCCTTTTCAGAGATATCGCCATAAAGGTGGACCAGGGGTGACTCTAGAATGTGTTTGTACAATATGTGTATCAAAAGAAAGGTGTTACTGAGTATTTTAAGGGGAGTGGGCCTTAGTTCTATAGGTGGAAGCCGTTGCGAAATATGGGTATAAAATTAAAGGTATTAATGAGGGTTTTAAAAGGGAGTGGTGGTAGTTGTATAGGTCGTCGCCTTTTCAGAGATATCGCCATAAAGGTGGACCAGGGGTGACTCTAGAATGTGTTTGTACAATATGTGTATCAAAAGAAAGGTGTTACTGAGTATTATAAAGGGAGTGGGCCTTAGTTCTATAGGTGGAAGCCGTTGCGAAATATCGCCATAAAGGTGGACCAGGGGTGACTCTAGAATATGTTTGTACGATATGGGTATAAAATTAAAGGTATTAATGAGGGTTTTAAAAGGGAGTGGTGGTAGTTGTAGAGGTGGTCGTCTTTTCGAGATATCGCCATAAAGGTGGACCAGGGCTGACTCTAGAAAGCGTTTGTACAGTATGGGTATCACACGATAGGTGTTAATGAGTATTTTAAAAGGGAGTGGGCCTTAGTTCTATAGGTGGAAGCCGTTGCGAAATATCGCCATAAAGGTGGACCACGGGTGACTCTAGAATGTGTTTGTACGATATGGGTATAAAATTAAAGGTATTAATGAGGGTTTTAAAAGGGAATGGTGGTTGTTGTATAGGTGGTCGCCTTTTCGAGATATCGCCATAAAGGTGTACCAGGGGTGACTCTAGAATGCGTTTGTACAATATGGGTATCAAACGAAAGGTGTTATTGAGTATTTTAAAAGGGAGTGGGCCTTAGTTCTATAGGTGGAAGCCGTTGCGAAATATCGCCATAAAGGTGGACCAGGGGTGACTCTAGAATGTGTTTGTACGATATGGGTATAAAATTAAAGGTGTTAATGAGGGTTTTAAAAGGGAGTGGTGGTAGTTGTATAGGTGGTCGCCTTTTCGAGATATCTCCATAAAGGTGGAACAGGGGTGACCTTAGAATGCGTTTGTACAATATGGGTATCAAACGAAAGGCGTTAATGAGTATTTTAAAAGGGAGTGGGCCTTAGTTCTATAGGTGGAAGCCGTTGCAAAATATCGCCATAAAGGTGGACCAGGGGTGACCCTAGAATTTGTTTGTACGATATGGGTATCAAATTAAAGGTATTAATGGAGGTTTTAAAAGGCAGTGGTGGTAGTTGTATAGGTGGTCGCCTTTTCAGAGATATCGCCATAAAAGTGGACCAGGGGTGACTCTAGAATGCGTTTGTACAATATGGATATCAAACGAAAGGTGCTAATGAGTATTTTAAAAGGGAGTGGGCCTTTGTTCTATAGGTGGAAGCCGTTGCGAAATATCGCCATAAAGGTGGACCAGAGGTGACTCTAGAATGTGTTTGTACGATATGGGTATAAAATTAAAGGTTTTAATGAGGGGTTTAAAAGGGAGTGGTGGTAGTTGTATAGGTGGTCGCCTTTTCGAGATATCGCCATGCGTTAAGTATTTTAAAGGTAGTGGGCCTTAGTTCTATAGGTGGAAGCCGTTGCGAAATATCGCCATAAAGGTGGACCAGGGGTGACTCTAGAATGTGTTTGTACGATATGGGTATAAAATTAAAGGTATTAAAAAAAAAAAAACAATAAATGTAAGGCGCGATAACCTCCGAAGGAATCTTAGGCCGAACTTCTCTTCCAATTTGCGTCGTGCGCCTCTTGATTTTCCCTACAAATTGGCCGGACGGGACCTACATGTTTTATGCCGACACCGAACGGCATCTGCAAAGCAGATGAGTTTTCACTGAGAGCTTTTCATGGCAGAAATACACCCGGAGTTCTTGCCAAACACTGCCGAGGGGCGACCCCGCTTAGAAAAATTTTCTTCTAATTGAAAAATTTTATTTCTAAAATTTTGATGTTGCTTTGCCCGGGAGTTGAACCCAGGGCATACGGTGTGATAGGCGGAGCACGCTACCATCACACCACGGTGGCCGCCGGGAGTGGTGGTAGTTGTATAGGTGGTCGCCTTTTCGAGATATCGCCATAAAGGTGGACCAGGGGTGACTCTAGAATATGTTTGTAAGATATGGGTATCAAATGAAAGGTGTTAATGAGTATTTTAAAAGGGCGTGGGGCTTAGTTCTATAGGTGGACGCCTTTTCGAGATATCGCCATAAAGGTGGACCAAGGGTGACTCTAGAATGTGTTTGTACGATATTGGTATCAAATTAAAGGTATTAATGAGAGTTTTAAAAGGGAGTGGTGGTAGTTGTATATGTGAAGGCGTTTTCCAGATATCGACCAAAATGTGAACCAGGGTGACCCAGAACATCATCTGTTGGATACTGCTAATTTATAAGATTTCAAGGGTCTTTTTATTTCGCACTGCAGGACTTTTTCATTTTCTTCTACTTAATATGGTAGGTGTCACAACCATTTTACAAAGTTTTTTCTAAAGTTGTATTTCGCGTCAATAAACCAATCCAATTACCATGTTTCATCCCTTTTTTCGTATTTGGTATAGAATTATGGAATTTTTTTCATTTTTCGTAATTTTTGATATCGAAAAAGTGGGCGTGGTGATAGTCGGATTTCGTTAATTTTTTATACCAAGATAAGGTGAGTTCAGGTAAGTACGTGAACTAAGTTCAGTAAAGATATGTACCCATTTCTGCTCAAGTTATCGTGTTAACAACCGAGCGGAAGGACAGACGGACGACTATGTATAAAAACTGGGCGTGGCTTAAACCGATTTCGCCCATTTTCACAGGAAACAGTTAACGTCATCAAATCTATGCCCCTACTAAATTTCAAAAGGATTGGTAAATTTCTGTTCGACTTATGGCATTAAAAGTATCCTAGATAAATTAAATGAAAAAGGGCATATCCACGCCCATTTGGAAATTTTCTTTTATTTTTGTATTTTGTTGCACCATATCACTACTGGAGTTGAATGGTGACATAATTTACTAATATACTGTAAAGATATTAAATTTTTTGTAAAAATTTTACTTAAAAAAAAAAAAAAATTTTAAAAGTGGGCGTGGTCCCTCTCCGATTTTGCTAATTTTTATTAAGCTTATATATAGTAATATGAGTAACGTTCCTGCCAAATTTCATCATGATATCTTCAACGACTGCCAAATTAAAGCTGGAAAAATTTTAAATTACCTTCTTTTAAAAGTGGGCGGTCCCACGCCCGTTGTCCAAAATTTTACTAATTTTCTATTCTCCGTCATAAGTTCAACCCACCTACCAAGTTTCATCGCTTTATCTGTCTTTGGTAATGAATTATCGCACTTTTTCCGTTTTTCGAAATTTTCGATATCGAAAAAGTGGGCGTGGTTATAGTCCGATATCATTCATTTTAAATAGCGATCTGAGATGAGCGCTCAGAAACCTACATACCAAATTTCATCAAGATACCTCAAAATTTACTCAAGTTATCGTGTTAACGGGCGGACGGACGGACGGACGGGCATGACTCAATCAAATTTTTTTTCGATCCTGATGATTTTGATATATGGAAGTCTATATCTATCTCGATTCCTTTATACCTGTACAACCAACCGTTATCCAATCAAACTTAATATACTCTGTGAGCTCTGCTCAACTGAGTATAAAAAAAAACCGATTTATATATTTTTTACACCAAAAGAAAGAAAGCATAAAACAAAAACAAATCCATTATAAATAGACCGACAAAGAACCAAAACTACACAATTTTGCTAGGGTTGAAAATTTTTCTACACAGAAAGGTGTTACTGAGTATTTTAAAGGGAGTGGGCCTTAGTTCTCTAGGTGGAAGCCGTTGCGAAATATCGCCATAAAGGTGGACCAGGGGTGACTCTAGAATATGTTTGTACGATATGGGTATAAAATTATATTTATAGAACTACAACGATTAACCAATTTTGTCTGTTTGTATGATTTTTAATAATCGGGGATTGCCCATATTGCTTTTTTAAATGTATGAAAACATTTTTTATTTGAAGCAATTTTTTAATTTTATAATTTATTTAATAATTTGGGAAAATTTAAACAACGTGACATCAGGACGGACAAGGCGACAGCTGTTTCGATTATACCTTGTAAATCTCTTCAAAGCCTTTTCTCCCGGGAGTGGGAATCGAACTCGCACTCCTACGATAGTTGAAATGGTTGTAAACGCATTCAGCTACGTCATGCCTGTTGTAGAATATGTTTGTACGATATGGGTATAAAATTAAAGGTATTAATGAGGGTTTTAAAAGGGAGTGGCGGTAGTTGTATAGGTGGTTGCCTTTTGAGATATCGCCATAAAGGTGGACCAGGGGTGACTCTAGAATGCGTTTGTACAACATGGGTATCAAACGAAAGGTGTTATTGAGTATTTTAGAAGGGAGTGGGCCTTAGTTCTATAGGTGGAAGCCTTTGCGAAATATCGCCATAAAGGTGGACCAGGGGTGACTCTAGAATGTGTTTGTACGATATGGGTATAAAATTAAAGGTATTAATGAGGATTTTAAAAGGGAGTGGTGGTAGATGTATAGGTGGTCGCCTTTTCGAGATATCTCCATAAAGGTGGAACAGGGGTGCCTCTAGAATGCGTTTGTACAATATGGGTATCAAACAAAAGGCGTTAATGGGTATTTTAAAAGGGAGTGGGCCTTAGTTCTATAGGTGGAAGCCGTTGCAAAATATCGCCATAAAGGTGGACCAGGGGTGACCCTAGAATTTGTTTGTACGATATGGGTATCAAATTAAAGGTATTAATGGAGGTTTTAAAGTGGACCAGGGGTGACTCTAGAATGCGTTTGTACAATATGGTTATCAAACGAAAGGTGTTAATGAGTATTTTAAAAGGGAGTGGGCCTTTGTTCTATAGGTGGAAGCCGTTGCGAAATATCGCCATAAAGGTGGACCAGAGGTGACTCTAGAATGTGTTTGTACGATATGGGTATAAAATTAAAGGTTTTAATGATGGGTTTAAAAGGGAGTGGTGGTAGTTGTATAGGTGGTCGCCTTTTCGAGATATCGCCATAAAGGTGGACCAGAATGCGTTTGTACAATATGGGTATCAAACGAAAGGTGTTAAGGAGTATTTTAAAAGGGAGTGGGCCTTAGTTCTATAGGTGGAATCCGTTGCGAAATATCGCCATAAAGGGGGACCAGGGGTGACTCTAGAATGTGTTTGTACGATATGGGTATAAAATTAAAGCTTTTAATGAGGGTTTTAAAAGGGAGTGGTGGCAGTTGTATAGGTGGTCGCCTTTTCAGAGATATCGCCATAAAGGTGGACCAGGGGCGACTCTAGAATGCGTTTGTACAATATGGGTATCAAACGAAAGGTGTTAATGAGTATTTTAAAAGGGAGTGGGCCTTAGTTCTATAGGTGGAAGCCGTTGCGAAATATGGCCATAAAGGTGGACCAGGGGTGACTCTAGAATGTGTTTGTACAATATGGGTATAAAATTAAAGGTATTAATGAGGGTTTTAAAAGGGAGTGGTGGTAGTTGTATAGGTGGTTGCCTTTTCGAGATATCGCCATAAAGGTGGACCAGGGGTGACTCTAGAATGTGTTTGTACGATATTGGTATCAAATTAAAGGTATTAATGAGAGTTTTAAAAGAGAGTGGTGATAATTGTATATGTGAAGGCGTTTTCCAGATATCGACCAAAATGTGAACCAGGGTGACCCAGAACATCATCTGTTGGATACCGCTAATTTATAAGATTTCAAGGGTTTTTTATTTCGCACTGCAGGACTTTTTCATTTTCTTCTATGGTAGGTGTCACAACCATTTTACAAAGTTTTTTCTAAAGTTATATTTCGCGTCAATAAACCAATCCAATTACCATGTTTCATCCCTTTTTTCGTATTTCGTATAGAATTATGGCATTTTTTTCATTTTTCGAAATTTTCGATATCGAAAAAGTGGGCGTGGTTATAGTCCGATATCATTCATTTTAAATAGCGATCTGAGATAAGCGCTCAGGAACCTACATACCAAATTTCATCAAGATACCTCAAAATTTACTCAAGTTATCGTGTTAACGGGCGGACGGACGGACGGACGGACACGACTCAATCAAATTTTTTTTCGATCCTGATGATTTTGATATATGGAAGTCTATATCTATCTCAATTCCTTTATACCTGTACAACCAACCGTTATCCAATCAAACTTAATATACTCTGTGAGCTCTGCTCAACTGCCATAATTCTATACCAAATACGAAAAAAGGAATGAAACATGGTAATTGGATTGGTTTATTGACGCGAAATATAACTTTAGAAAAAACTTTGTAAAATGGTTGTGACACCTACCATATTAAGTAGAAGAAAATGAAAAAGTTCTACAGGCCGAAATAAAAAACCCTTGAAATCTTGGCAGGTATTACATATATAAATAAATTAGCGGTATCCAACAGATGATGGTCTGGGTCACCCTGGTCCACATTTTGGTCGATATCTGGAAAACGCCTTCACATATACAACTACCACCACTCCCTTTTAAAACTCTCATTAATACCTTTAATTTGATACCAATATCGTACAAACACATCTCGAAAAGGCGTCCACCTATAGAACTAAGCCCCACGCCCTTTTGAAATAATCATTAACACCTTTCATTTGATACCCATATCGTATAAACATATTCTAGAGTCACCCTTGGTCCACCTTTATGGCGATATCTCGAAAAGGCGACCACCTATACCCATATCGTACAAACAAAGTCTAGAGTCACCCCTGGTCCACCTTTATTGCTATACCTCGAACCTATAGAACTAAAGCCCACTCCCTTTTAAAATACTCATTAACACCTTTCGTTTGATACTCGTATTGTACAAACGTATTCTAGAGTCACCCCTGGTCCACCTTTATGGCGATATCTCGAAAAGGCGACCACCTATGGAATTAAGGATTACTCCGTTTTAAAATACTCATTAACACCTTTCGTTTGATACCCATATTGTACAAACGCATTCTAGAGTCACCCCTGGTCCACCTTTATGGCGATATCTCGAAAAGGCGCCACCTATACAACTACCACCACTCCCTTTTAAAACCTAATTTATGCCATTAATTTGATACCCATATCGTACAAACAAATTCTAGAGTCAACCCTGATTCGCCTTTATGGCGATATCCCTAAATGGCGTTCACCTATAGAACTATGGCCCACTCCCTCATAAAATACTCTTTAATGCCTTTCATTTGATGCACATATCATACAAACATATTCCAGGGATTCCCTCCTACAAGGTTATTTTCCCTTATGTTGTCACCATAGCTCTCAACTGAGTATGTAATGTTCGGTTACACCCGAACTTAACCTTCTATGTTAGATGCGTGTATTTTGCGGAACGATCGCGGAATCGGCTTTACCGATTTGAATGAAATTTGGTACATATATAGAGTATCACATTCTAAGACTTTCTATATAGGTGTTGCCACTGAGGGTGTTTTCACAAGGTTGCCACCTTTTTGAAATTTTGAATAAAATTGCATGAGATATGCCAATATGGGTGTCAAACGAGGTTGCCCCTCACCTAATTATATGTGTATATTCTTCTGTATATCCACTACTATCTCGGTAACGGACCAACCGATTTGGGTGAAATTGGGTACTGAGTTATTAAGGCAATGGGTATGTGAATTATATATTCACATACGTTCTACATACACATATTCTATTGAAGCTTTTAAGAAGTACATTAAAGTAAAAATCCCCAAGACCTTAAGTTGTAATTACCTGTTAAACAAATTGTTTTCAAGTTTTTTTTTCGGTTAATGATCGATATGTTTTTGAAATCTTTTTTAAAAGAACTCAAAGGTAAGTAAAAATATATGTATAAAAAAAGTTGAATATTTATAAAGACGACATATAGAACAAAGTATATTATGAGGATACTCGACGAATACCGAGCAAAGCTGAAATTTTAGATTTTGTTAGGCTTTTTCGGCAGAGGCGCGATAGTGCGATGGTAAGGTACTCAATACTCCTGTAACATACTCACGTAAAATACTCAAAAAATTACCATATAATTACTATAACATCTGCAAGTAGTATATTTTAGTTCTGGATACAAAATAAAATTGTTAGCTCATAATGCATTTAGACCAGGAAGAGACGTCTGGAGTGGTTACTTCTTCACGTTCCGTAAAAAATTGTGTGGCTTCATTTGTTGGTGTAATCGCCATTTTTCTTATTCCCATTCTAATCCGTTCTTCTTCTGTCACTGCAAAATAAAATGATTGCTAATAAATAAGACTTTATTCTTAATCCAGAAGTTTATATAAAATTGGTATGTCCATATCTTGCAATCGGTTAGGAGAGGCGAAAACTTGTATGATTATAGACACATATCTACGTGTTCTAAAAGAAAGGTGGTAACTTAAAAGATTTTATAACAAGAAGGTATCTCAGACATAAACTTAATTTAATTCTTTTTCACAATTCATAAACAACTTAAAAAGGTAGCTATATATGTTATACTATATTTCGGCACCCCGATGTTTACGACTGTACCGTCTGTACTAGCAATATCGGAGTATTACATACACTGAGGGTCAAAAATAGTAAAATCAAATACAAAAGCATATTATTTGACTAAAAACATCAATGAAACCGCTGTATAGAGCAAATTATTTAAATAAAACATGCACATGTTTCATATGACATTGAACACGAAATTATTCGATTCGAATATGCAATATTTGAAGCTCAATTGAAAACTTTCATATTAAATTTTACTTCCTAGTTTTTGAAAGCGATCTGAATACGAAATATTAGCGTGTAATAAGACGATATTCAAATCCTTTTCAAATATGAAATATTGAATTAAACAAATTACATGTTTAATTGTTTTTCGAATATTAAATAGTATATTTAAACTTGCTTTTTATGGTTTTATAGGTACTTATTTTTTATCTGTGAGTTAAGCTGGCTCGAGGTCAGGTGTAATAAAACACAAGAAGTTCTTGTATAACCGATATATTTCGATTACCTTCGGTAATCGTCCTCAGGGTAACTATTAACAATAAAAAACAACATGAAAATTATAATCAAACAATATATCACAAATAACAATAATTTTTCTAATTACATATATTTATTTCACTTTTTCACTGTCTGACGTGGAGTATTATACTGTTTATTTTTTGTCAACAAGTGTCTGTACGACTGTGCAGTATTATCAATATCTGTTTTGTAGTTAATTCGTATGTTTGAAGGTGTGTTAACGATATGTAACATTTCTACTGTGTACCTCTTCTTCCATTTCTCTTCTTTCTCAACAACTGAAGCGTCGTCGAAGTTCGGACTGTGATAACTGCTGGCACAGTGGGACATGAGAGCTGTTTTATGGTTGTTAGTAGAATAACATTGTTTGTAATCAGATTTGTGTTGTGACAGTCGAGTTTTTAATTTTGCTTTGGTTGTGCCCACATAAATCTTATTGCACGATTCTTTATCATTACCTTTGCAAGGAATTTTATATACAACATCGCTTTTTTCGGTGTTTGGTATTTTTGATTTTGTTTTATTGAAAATATGTTTTAGAGTGTTTATTGGTTTATGGGCAATTTTTGTTTCTTCGCTATTATAGCAATCTGATTTGGCAAGTCGCTCTGATAAACCAGGTACGTAAATAACAGATTTAAATGTTTTTGGGGTTTTTGGTATAATATCTCGGTTTGTTGATCCCGTTCTTCTTATTAAACTTTGTACAATATTCTCTGGAAAATCATTATCTCTTAATAGTAATTTAATTTCTTCTATAGTTTCTTTGTGGTAAGTGTCGTCCGATATTTGTAGCGTTCGTCTTATACAGCCCGTTGCTGTATTGATAATCATCGTCTTTGGGTGTTTGGAGTTAAAATTGATGATGCGTCCTTATGATATTGATTTCTTATACCACTTCAATTTAATTTTATTGCCTTCTCTTATTACAAGTGAGTCCAGGTAGGGTAATTTTCCATCTTCTTCGAAATCCGTAGTAAATTTTATATGTCGATCAAAGGAGTTTAATACGTCAAGTGTGTTTTGTACCTCGGTTTCTTTTACTATCGCAAAAATGTCATCAACATATTTTGCTACAGATCTTGGCTTTTGTATTAGGTTTTCAATGCTATTTTCCAACAACTTTTATTAATATGTCTGCTATGATAGGTGAGGTCGGTGATCCCATTGGTAATCCTTGTAGTTGAGTATATATCTTGTCATTAAATTTAAAATATCTATTTTCCTCAATGCAGAATTTTACTATTTCCATAAACATTTTTCTAGGTATTTTAGTGTACTCTTCTATTATTGTCCATTTTTCTCTTATTACGTCAAGTGCAAGTTGTGTGGGTATGCTAGGGAACAGTGATACAACATCGAAAGAAATAAGTTTTTCATCGTCACAAATAAATGTATTGTTTATCTTTTCTTTAAAATCAATGGTATTTTTTACGTTGTAACTCGAATTTAATGTTAATTTCTTTAAAATGTTTGAAATATATGTACAAAGGCCGTAGGATGGCGATGTTATAGTTGAACATATGGGCCTGAGAGGTGTACCTTCTTTATGAATTTTGGGTAGACCTGACCTCGAGCCAGCTTAACTCACAGATACATTATTAAAGGTCACTAAATTAACTTAATACAAAGGCGGAAGGCACGCCGTAAAGCAAAATAACGAAATGGGATATGCGGAAATAAAAAACAACAACAGCAACTCAAAAACAACGATAAACAAGTTCCAATATATATCAAAGAAACTGGTAAAAACTAAATCGAGTATAAAATTCCTATTAAAGTGCAGAAAATCCAATTTTATAAAAAATGCAACTAAATTTAATAAATTAATTGTATTTGACCACGACATAAACAGAGATATTGATAGCATCTTAGATACACATACATTTAACTACCATACAAAAATACTAAATTTGCTGATTAAACACAAGCACACATTACTAACAAGACAACAACAACAGTTCGAGGGAATTACAAAATATCTTAAGAAACGATTAAACGCGCATGATTTTGAAGAATTTTTGAAGAGTGAAAAATATGTAACTAGCGGGCTAACAGCAACATTAAAGAAAAAACAAGAGAGTAAATATGAGAGACTAAAAAATGAGTACAGCAACATTTTAGTCGACAATAAACAAGATTGCTTTATAAACAAAACGAAAGGGGATTTCCCATTGGACATAAAATCGCTCTTAGCTAAGGGTCCAAAATTCGCGCTACCAATTGAAAACAAGAGTTTTCCTATATTTAAATATATCGCGGATGGGGAAGAGCTCATACAAACACACAAAATCAAAGAGCAGCAAGAAGAAGCTCGCACAAAGTTTTCTCTATTAATAAAAGAATACAGAGCAAAAAGCAAACCAAGTGCAATAGATCGTGCAATAGTGGACACAGTAGAACGAACACGTAAATTTCTTAGGCAAAATGACAATATTAGAATTATAACATCTGACAAAGGCAATAAAACAGTAGCAATGGAAATTGACGATTACAACAATAAAATGAACGATATACTTAATAACTTGACCATGTACAGAGTACAAAGGCAAGATCCTACGTCTAGACTTCAAACTAAAAATAATCTTTTAGTTGACGGATTGCTTAAAATGGGACTTATTTAAAAGCCTGAGAGGAACAAGATGATTACAACAACGGCATTACCACCGAGGATTTACGGGCTACCCAAAATTCATAAAGAAGGTACACCTCTCAGGCCCATATGTTCAACTATAACATCGCCATCCTACGGCCTTTGTACATATATTTCAAACATTTTAAAGAAATTAACATTAAATTCGAGTTACAACGTAAAAAATACCATTGATTTTAAAGAAAAGATAAACAATACATTTATTTGTGACGATGAAAAACTTATTTCTTTCGATGTTGTATCACTGTTCCCTAGCATACCCACACAACTTGCACTTGACGTAATAAGAGAAAAATGGAGAATAATAGAAGAGTACACTAAAATACCTAGAAAAATGTTTATGGAAATAGTAAAGTTCTGCATTGAGGAAAATAGATATTTTAAATTTAATGACAAGATATATACTCAACTCCAAGGATTACCAATGGGATCACCGACCTGACCTATCATAGCAGACATATTAATGGAAAAGTTGTTGGAAAATAGCATTGAAAACCTAATACAAAAGCCAAGATCTGTAGCAAAATATGTTAATGAAATTTTTGTGATAGTAAAAGAAACCGAGGTACAAAACACACTTGACGTATTAAACTCCTTTGATCGACATATAAAATTTACTACGGAATTCGAAGAAGATGGAAAATTACCCTACCTGGACTCACTTGTAATAAGAGAAGGCAATAAAATTAAATTGAAGTGGTATAAGAAATCAATATCATCAGGACGCATCATCAATTTTAACTCCAAACACCCAAAGACGATGATTATCAATACAGCAACGGGCTGTATAAGACGAACGCTACAAATATCGGACGACATATACCACAAAGAAACTATAGAAGAAATTAAATTACTATTAAGAGATAATGATTTTCCAGAGAATATTGTACACAGTAGAAATGTTACATATCGTTAACACACCTTCAAACATACGAATTAACTACAAAACAGATATTGATAATACTGCACAGTCTTACAGACACTTGTTGACAAAAAATAAACAATATAATACTCCACGTCAGACAGTGAGAAAGTGAAATAAATGTATGTAATTAGAAAAATTATTGTTATTTGTGATATATTGTTTGATTATAATTTTCATGTTGTTTTTTATTGTTAATAGTTACCCTGAGGACGATTACCGAAGGTAATCGAAATATATCGGTTATACAAGAACTTCTTGTGTTTTATTACACCTGACCTCGAGCCAGCTTAACTCACAGATACATTATTAAATGGTACTTATTTTTATTAAATATAATTTTGACCATTTTTGTTGTTATATCGGCCTACTGATTTGTAAGATTGCGGGTTCGAATCGAGCTCAAGACCTAACAATAATTTTTTATCATTATTATTGTTATGATAATTTTTTTTTCTTAATTGAAAAAAATTTTAAATTAAAATAGAAGAAAGAAAAAATTTAGATAACTGCCAAAGCTCGTTGTATAGATCCATTTCGGGAACTGCTAAATTCCTTCATCGGCAACGTTTAGGCGCCGCTGCTATAACCATTCAGACATCATTGTTTCTTAAAGCTGCTACAAAATCATACCGTTATTAATGAGTTGCCACGTAACTGTTATTCATTTTTCAGGTACCGAATTAAATTAAATTGCAAATGTTTCTTCCACAATATAATTTTAATTGACGAATCGCACTAATTATCGAACTTCGTTATCTAGAATTAATATTTCGGTTGAACTTACGTTCGGGATTATTTGGGGACCCTTCTGGGGTATTTCTGTATGGTTTTCGGAATACGTCCGGGATCCCGACATCATAATTTCGTGACCATTTGGGTACCCTTCCGGTATAAATTTGGATGGTTTTCGGGATCCCGTCAGGGTTATTTCGGGATCATTTCCGGACCATTCTGGGATCATTTCTGGATGGTTTTCGAGATCCCGTCAGGGTCATTTTGGGACCCTCCTGGGATCATTTCTGGATGATTTTCGGGATCGGTCCAGGATCCCGCCATGGTAATTTCGTGACCATTTGGGTACCCTTCCGGTATAAGTTTGGATGGTTTTCGGGATCCCGTCAGGGTTATTTCGGAATCATTTGGGAACCCTTCTGGGATCATTTCTGGATGGTTTTCGGGATCCCTTTGGGATCATTTGGGGATCCTTCTGGGATCATTTCTGGATATTTTTCGGGATCCCGTCATGGTCATTTTGGAATCATTTGGTGGCCCTTCTGGGATCATTTCTGGATGATTTTCAGGATCCGTCCAGGATCCCGCCACGTTCAATGCGTGATCATTTGGGGAGCGTTCCGATATAATTTTGGATGGTTTTCGGAATCCCGTTAGGGTTATTTCGGGATCATTTCTGGATGGTTTTCGGGATCCCGTCAGGGTAATTTTGCGATCATTTGGGACCCTTCTGGGATCATTTCGTGATGGTTTTCGGTATCCCGTCAGGGTCATGTCAGGACTATAGATATAGTTTAAAAAAAATTAAAAAACTCGTTTTATCAACCTAAAAAATGAAAAATAAATATAAACTGTATCAAAATAGAGTCTAATATATTAACAAATAAATTCATTTCAGAGTAAAAAACGTGGAGTGCCATTTACTATTTTTCATAACTTTCCTCTCAAAGATAGTTGCCAATAGAAGGATTGTTAAATTTTATTTAAATATGTATATCAAGCACCCCACGCTTTTAACTCTGAATTAAATTTGTCTGTTAATAACTTAGATTTTATTTTGAGGTGATTAATTATGATTTATTATTCGTTTATTATTTGTACTTGTAATATTTACAATTTGTACTTAAAAAATATTATCCTATTATTTAATTGGGTTAGCTATTAAACCATGTTTCTTTTTTGTTTTTAACTGTTAACTAGTAACGTATAATAGCAAAACGATCCCAAGGATCTTTTTCCAAAACGGGCTGAAATGTGTATCAATTTAATTTACGGGCCCCCTATAAACAATCCACTAATACATTTAATTAACTTGAATTAATGACGTCTCATTCATGAATCATTATTGATGGATTACATCAAAAAAAAAACGTTTGCCACATCAACTAAATGATTTTTGGTCTAAGAGCTGACAATAAAATTAACACAGAATATTTACTATTTATACTATTTTATTGTAACGTAGAAATAAAATTCTCTTTTAACAGCCACATATTGTTTCAAATAATCACATCTAGTTATTTGGTAACATTTTAATACATTTCTGATAAATTTAATAATGATTATAAATTTCAATTATTCAATATAGAAAGTTCGGATATCAAAGAGTGGCTTTTCTTACTTTTTTCGCTGCAAAATTTGTATAATAAAATCAAAATTTAACTGTCTTGACAAAACGAATTCAACACAAAGCGTGGCAAGTCCTATGATCTATGAAAGTTTTTGATTATTGAAACGAAGCTGAAGGAAAGATCTGCACAAGCTACAGTGACAGGTATAGTGCAAAAGATACGTAAAGCAACATAAATGTTGGGGAAAATCGTATACAAATTTTGAACATATGTAGATGGCATTTAGCAATTCCAATGGTGACAGAACTTTATCAAAATTTGCTTCGTAAATGTGTTTCAAATGAATTATTTCGCATTCTAATCATTGAGAAATGTCCGACTTGTATTTTTCGACAAATTTTGCTGCGCTCGCCCGAACCGTAGTTTCATCCATGTCTTCAAATTGCCACAAAAAGGAAAACGTCTCGCTCAAATTTCTCATAGCTGCAAATCGTTCATTAATGCCAGTGATTACCGAATCAACGATCACCAGGAATGTATTGTTTTTAAAATCAGACTCTGAGTTATCCGTAATCATTTCATTTAAATTATCTTCAGAAAGTCTTTTAGATTTCTTTTTCGTATGTCCGGAAACTTTGGCGAGATGTTCAATTGAATAGATACTGTTTTGCGTTCCTTTAAAATTGTTTCCCATTGGTTCCTGATCAACTTCAAATCAGCTAATAAGGCATCTAGATGTCAAACCTCAACATCTATGGTGGCGTCTTTAGCTTGAAGGACCACGTTTCTTTCATTAATGGTAATCAGTATTTTGAACCCAATTTAGGAAAGCAAGATATATTCGAACATGTTGATATACTTGAGAATGCCGGTAACATCGCCATATGCTTGCGCATTCAAATTTGGCTGTTGCCTGAAAGACTATGAAGAGAGCTCGGTACATTTTTTTTTAGGATGACCCATCGTTGTGGAGTGCTGCTGAAAATAGTAAACATTTTTGTACAACTCCGAAGAAAGTAATTGCAGCCGTACAACATATTGCAGCATCAACATCACATAAATTGAGACTGTGGGTTGCACAAGGCGAGAAATCAATATTCCACTCATTGTCGAGAATGTGACGTAGTGCTCCGTTGTAAGCTCCTTTCATATTGGCGCCGTTATCGTACCATTGTGCACGACAATCTTCAATCAAGTATGGCAAATTAGATCAGCCATTTTCTGAGCAGTTATTTTGTTACAATTCACGAAAGCCAAAAACCGTTCTTGAATTGTAAAATTTGTTGCTTTCGAATTAAAATGGAGTTAGCGTAAAATGAACGTAGTCAACGTGACTAGCATCAACGATAATAGCAAATGGCTTTCTTGCCTTGATCTAATATAGTTTCCCTCACGAGTAAGGCCCAGGCAAAGAATCATTATCAATATTCGTTGCTTTTGAAATTCGGCTTAAAATTTGCACATGGGCCAACTTAAGACTCTCCTGAATTAAAAAAAAATTTCATATTACCTCTAATCGCGTGCCCCCTGAGAAACACATTTTTGTTTGATGTTTTTATTGTCTCATCAGGCCCAGGCAAAAAATCATTATCAATATTCGTTGCTTTGAAATTCGGCTTAAAATTTGCACATGGAACAACTAAAGACTCTCCTGAATTAAAAAAATGTCTTAGTACCTCTAAAATGCGGGCCCCTTGATAAGCCCCGGGCCCGGGGTAATCCCTCCCCCCCGTCGGCCTCTGCTTACATCTATGATTAAAGGTTCTCTGTATAGCATTTAAATACGTGCGTATTAAACTTTGGTCTGATCTTATTACTTTTGAACACGGACATATTTAAACGCCAATGAGGTAAAAATATTAATTTTTACTATGCACATTTTCTCTCCGTGTAGGTATACGACTACAGCTAGACATGGAAAAGGGGTAAATATTTTAATGGTAAATACCCCGAAAATTGGTTATATAAGGTAAAAATGGATAAATACCCAAATATTTAACGAAAAGAAGGGTAAAAATAATATTTTGGAAAATATGGGAAACTAACACATAAATTCAATCCAAAATGTACCCAATTTGTAATGTATTGGTGGGTAGTTATTCATTGCTCTATCGGTTGAATTACTTTTAATCTGTAATCAGGGCCGTACAGAGAAAATCCGGGCCCGGGACTAAACAATTTACGGGCCCTCTATAAAAAATCAACTAATACATTTAATTAACTTGAATTAATGACGTCTCATTCATGAATCATTATTGATGGATTACATCAAAAAAAAATTTTGCCACATCAACTAAATGATTTTTGGACTAAGAGCTGACAATAAAATTTACACAGAATATTTACTATTTATATTATTTTATTGTAACGTAGAAATAAAATTCGCTTTTAGCAACCATATATTTTTTTAAATAATATTTTCTAGTTATTTGGTAACATTCTAATACATTTCTGATAAATTTAATGATGATTATAAATTTTAATTATTGAATATAGAAGGTTCGGATATCAAAGAGTGGCTTTTCTTGCATTTTTCGCTGCAAAATTTTTTTATAATAATATCAAAATTTAACTGCCTTGCCAAAACGGATTCAACACAAAGCGTGGCAATCGTGAAACTCGCTCTTGAGATGAACACGATCTATGAAAGTTTTTGATTCTTGAAGGGACGCTGAAGGAACGTTCTGCACTAGCTACAATGACAGGTATAGTGCAAAAGATACTGTAACGAATTTACTGCAATTCCCCTTATTTGCAATCTTCTACCAACGTTCGTATCGCTAAACTTTTGAATAAATAACTCCAATATTGAATAATGGAAAAATGGCCTTTATTAAAGTACTTCACAATAACACTTATACTTTGCAACGAATAGCTTACTTAATAACCAAACTGATTGCTAGCTCAAATGAAACGGAATTCTCGCTTCTACTGTTGCCGCCCTTTTATACTGTCCAATTTCCTTGTTGCATATTTCTAGGCTTTTCTAATTCAAGAACTTACTAGTTAGTTATAAATTTCTCAGCTACAACTACAGATGTATAATTCTTATAGCTTCTCTCATACCCCATGCGTTTGTATGTGTGAGCGACACTTCCCCAATTACAATTGAATACCTTTAGGAGCACCTCAGATAAGATATCTGCATGTGTCTGAGCGTTGCCTCTCCGCTGCGTGTACGTGTATGTGTAGACACAATGATTGAATTATTGATGTGAATTCACGTCACTGCCCAGCATCGGCTTAGAGATGGCAGTACCCCTTAGTGTTGCTAATATTCGTAACACTGCCCTCCACCTAAGTCTGATCGTCCCGATCAGACAAATCTATCATCTAAACGTTGCCAGCCTTTCAAAATGGACCACTTTCATTTTGGTTCGTGGTTTACCGATGGTTTGTATGCGGTACACTACATCATTGATCCGTTTTACAACTTTGTATGTGCCTTCTCAATTACACTGCAATTTCGGGGACAAACCTTTTTTACGTTGTGGGTTGTATAACAGCACCAAATCTCCTTCCTGAAAACCTTCCGAATTAATTGCTTTATCGTATCTGGCTTTCAACTTGTCACTCATAATCTGTGTTCGTTGCCTTATCAGATCATGTATTTCTCTTAGCTCTTCTTCCAAATAACCAGTGGATTTCTTGACATTTCTCTCCGCATAGGCATCTATCCCAAAAATCAAATCAGCTGACTGTCTAAGGTCATTCCCAAAAATTACTTTTGCAGGGGTTTGGCCCATTGTCTCATGCACTGATGATCGATAAGCCATCAAGAATAATGGTATGCGGGTATCCCACTCTTTATGGGACTTGTCTACTACTTCCCTTAAGTGCTCCTCCAATGTTCTATTGAATCGTTCTACCATAACATCGGATTGAGGATGCAATGCAGTTGCCCGTGTTTTTCGAATGCCCAATGATTTACACATTTCCTGGAACACAGCTGATTCGAAATTCATGCCTTGGTCAGAATTTAACTCCATTGATATACCATACCTTGCAACCCGATTGTTTATAAACACTTCTGCTACTGTTTCCGCTTCTTGATTTGGGATTGGGTATACCTCTGGCCATTTGCTGAAATAATCCATAATTACCAGTACATATTTGTTTCAGCCCTTGCTAGTAGGAAGTGGACCGGCGATATCCATAGCGATCCTTTCAAATGGCGCACCTGAGTTATATTGCTTCATCTGGCCATGACTTCGGGTTTTGGGCCCTTTCGCTCTGCTGCAAACCTCGCAGTTCGCAATCCACTCAGTGACCGACTGACGGCAACCAACCCAGTAGAATCTCTGTTTAATCTTCTCGAGCGTCTTCGTGATTCCAAGATGACCTCCGCTTGGACCATTATACAGCTCGATGAGCACGTCAGGAAATCTCTTTCTGGGAATAACTATCAGTTTCTTTTTTCTTTCACCATCCTCACTCTCCCATACTCGATGAAAGCAACCGGATATCAATTCTTAACTGTTCCACTGTGCCCAATAGGACTTCGCAATGGGACTCTCTGCTGACATCTCCTCTCTGCTTGGTCTTTCGTTTCGTTCGAGCCCTGGCATAACATGTGACAGATCTGTATCTTCAAGCTGACACTTTCTTAGTTGTTCCTTGTCCCATTCATCCGTACACGTTATAGTCATTAGCCGGACATCTATAATGTCTTCTTTAGCCTCGGCCTTTGAACAGTGCTTGCATTCCAAACTACATGGTCTTCGTGACATTGCATCGGCATTTCCATGGGTACTACCTTCTCGATGCTCAATGGAAAATTCATAGCTTTGTAGTCGCTCGATCCACCGTGCCAATTGTCCTACCGGATTACGGAACAGCAGAAGCCATTTTAACGCTGCGTGATCTGTCCTGACACGGAATCGCTGGCCGTAGAGGTATTTGTAAAAATGTTTAATGCACTCTACCAATGCCCACAGCTCTCCCTGCGTTACGCAGTAGTCCCTCTCTGGTTTTCCAATCGAACGGCCGTAATATGCAGCAACCTTCTCCTGCCCATCGACCAGTTGTGACAAAACGTCTCCTATAGCATATCCACTCGAATCTGTATCTAGAATAAATGTTGCTCCTGGAATCGGATATGCCAACATTGGGGGCAGTGCACAAACGCTCCTTCAATGTTTGGAAAGCCACCTCTTGCTCCTTTTTCGATTCAAAAGCTTTATTTTTTCTTGTAAGCTCATGGAGGCTGTGGGCTACGCTGGAAAAATGTGGTACAAATCGGCGGTAATATGTGCACAGCCCAAGGAAACTTCTCAAATCATGAAGGTTCTGTGGTCTTGGCCAATCTTTTACAGCCTCTATATTTTCGTTCGCAGTGCAGATGCCCTCTGTCGTTACCTTGTGACCCAAATAATTTACTTCCTTTTTAAACAGCGCACACTTTTTGGGACTTAACTTCAGACCAGCGCCAGCTATTCTCTGGAAAATTTCCTCCAAGTTATTAAGATGTTCATCAAAGTTCTTGCCCAATACGACGATGTCGTCTAGGTACACCAAGCATGTTTTCCAATGTAGACCTTTCAGTACCTGGTCCATGAGTCTCTCAAAAGTAGCTGGTGCATTACAAAGTCCAAAAGGCATCACTGTAAATTGCCAAAGACCATCACCGTCACTGAGGGCTGTTTTCTCTTTATCTTCCTCCTTCACCTCAACTTGCCAGTAGCCGCTTTCAAGTCCAGTGTGGAAAACCATTTCGTACCAGATAGTGAGTCCAGAGTGTCGTCAATTCTTGGAAATGGGCAGCTATCCTTTTTCGTAACGACATTCAAATTCCGGTAGTCCACGCAAAACCTCATTTTTCCATCCTTCTTCTTTACAGGTACTACCGGTGAGCTCCGTGGACTAGCTGATGGTTCGATGACGCCGCTGTCGCTCATTTCTTGTACGATTTGATTCACATGTTCCCGTTTCGCCAGTGGAACACTACGAGGAGCTTGACGTATCGGCCTCGCGTCTCCAGTGTCAATTTGATGTATCACAAAATTGGTGCGGCCTGGTTTGGAAGCATCCTGGTCAAATATGTTCGCGTACTTTAGGAGCAGTTGATTTGCCTTACTTTGATAGTCTTCCTCTAGCCCCTGCGTCCATGCCGTGATGTCAATTGAAGAGCTCCTTTGGTCAAATTGAATGGTGACTTGAACTCATTGAGTACTCTTACCGGAATACATCCATATTGTTTTGTCATAGCCAGGGTTTTTCCTACAAGTATGTTCAGTGCTGATTTGTTTGCTGCTTCGACAACCCACAATTTGTTTGTCCCACAATCTCCATCAACCTTTGCCCAGATGACTGCTTCGGATTTTGGTGGTATTTGCTGACTCTCTTCCACCAGCACTCGTTTACTGCTGTAGTCTCTCTCGTAGCCGAAATTAAGTGGTACATCCATGTTTTTATATCGCATCGTCTTGCTTTGCATATCGATTTTGATGCCTTGGTTGATTAAGAAGTCCACTCCAATTATGATTTCATCAACAATACCTGCTACTATAAAATTGCGTAGTACCGTGACGTTCCCAATTGCTACTTCACATTCTACTTCTCCAATTACATAGGTGTCCTCTCCCGTGGCTGCACGTAATCTTGCTCCAAGCAATGGTCTTATCTTTTTGTTGACTAAATCCGCTCGAATGATGGAATGAGATGCGCCCGTATTTACAGTCAGTAAACGTTCCTTTCCTTCCACATGTCCTCCAACAGTAAGATTGCTCAATCTTCTTCCAATCTGCGAGATATAGATTATGGGGCATTCAATTGCGGGAGCCAGCTGTCGCCCCTTGCGGCTGACTCGATTTAGTGGTCTTCGAGATTTGCTCATCTCCCCCTGCTCTGCGTTTACGACCACCCACATTGTTGGAACTGTTAGGGTTGGTGTTGCAATAACGCGCAATATGCCCTGGCTTCCAACACTTAAAAAAACATTGGACTGCATCATTATTCTTCTGCTGCGTACCCTTCAATGCTTCCAAAATTGCGTCTACCCAGTTTGGCCTTTCCACTTCCACGCGATGAGCTTTGTACGCTGGCAAACTCAAAAGTGAGGCTGTTGTGTTGAGGCGCATATGTAGCCCGCTTCGTTTCCACATCTCGTATGCCATTTATGAAGCTCTGGATTTTTACCCTTTCAGTGTATTCCACGGGTGCGTCCACATTTGCAAGATGAGCCAATCATTCAATATCTGAAGCAAATTCCTGCAATGTCTCATTTGCTTTTTGGTAACGGTTTTGCAACTCAATTTGGAATATCTGTTTCCTATGCTCGCTTCCGTATCGCCTCTCTAGAGCGCTCATCAATGTTTCGTAGTTGTTCCGCTCTCCCTCGGGAATAGTCTGTAGGATTTCAACAGCAGATCCTTTCAATGCCACGAATAGTGCAGCAACTTTATCTTCCGCAATCCAGTTGTTCACTATTGCGGTCTTCTCAAACTGAATCTTAAACACCTGGAAAGGAACAGAACCGTCAAAGGATGGTGTTTTTACCTTTGGATTAATCGTTGAAACTGCTAGGCGATTTAGTTGCAACTGCTCGATACGTCCTCTCAAAGCATCCAATTCGGCCTCGGTTTTTTCCTCAAACTGTAAAATTTTTGTATCCTGGGCATCCAGCTTCGATGTTACCCTTATCTCCTGTGCCTCTAGCTGCGAGGTTATGCGGGCCTCCTGTGCTTTCAACTGTTCAGCCAACTGAGATATCATATATGTCTTTTGCTCTTCCAGTTGTGATGACATATTTGTGGATATTTGTGATGACATTTCTGTTATACTTGCCTCTTGCGCTTCCAGTTGGGATGCCAATTGCGACGACATTGATGCTACTGTCGATGTTTGTGCAGATATTGCAGCCAATATCATGTTCAAGTTTGTGCTGCTAACTGTATGCGATGTTTCGTTTTTCTATTCAATTTTTGTTGTCTCCTCGCCATCAAGATGAACGGCATACTCTTCCACGTTAATTCCCTCTAATTCCATTGCCTCTCGTAGCCGTGCCTGAAGTTCCAGTTTATTGCCGGTTGTATTCAATCCACGGCTGTCCAACTCCTTCTTCAGTTGCTGGATCTTCAATTAACTGAACTTTGCCATGTCCTTGTTGTCATCTGGAATTTATTTAACAATTCCTCTTCTGACACCAATTGTAATGAATTTACTGCAATTTCCCTTATTTGCAATCTTCTGCCAACGTTCGTATCGCTAAACTGTTGAATAAATAACTCCAATATTGAATAATGGAAAAATGGCCTTTATTAAAGTACTTCACAATAACATGCAACGAATAGCTTGCTTAATAACCAAACTGATTGCTAGCTCAAATGAAACTGAATTCTCGCTTCTACTGTTGCCTCCCTTTTATGCTGTCCGATTTCCTTGTTGCATATTTCTAGGCTTTTCTAATTCCAGAACTTACTAATTAGTTATAAATTTCTCAGCTACAAAGACAGATGTATAATTTTTATAGCTTCTCTCATACCCCATTCGCTTGTATGTGTGAGCGACACTTCCACAATTACAATTTCATACCTTTAGGAGCACCTCAGGTAAGATATCTGCATGTGTCTGAGCGTTGCCTCTCCGCTGCGTGTACGCGTATGTGTAGACACAATGATTGAATTATTGATGTGAATTCACGTCATTGCCCAGCATCGGCTTAGAGATGGCAGTACCCCTTAGTGTTGCTAATATTCGTAACAATACGTAAAGCAACACAAATGTTTGGGAAAATTTTATACAGATTTTGAACATAGATGGCATTTAGAAATTCCAATGGTGACAGACCTTTATCAAAATTTGCTTCGTAAATGTGTTTCAAGTGAATTATTTCGCATTTTAAGCTTTAAAAAATGTCCGACTTGTATTTTTCGACATATTTTGCTGCGCTCGCCCGAATCGTAGTTTCATCCATGTCTTCAAATTGCCACAAAAAGAAAACGCCTCGCTCAAATTTTTCATAACTGCAAATCATTCTGTAATGCCAGTGGTTACCGAATTAACGATCACCAGGAATGTATTGTTTTTAAAATCAGACTTTGAATCATCCGTAATCATCTCATTTAAACGTCTTTTCGGTTTTCTCTTTCGAATATCTGGAAACTTTGGCGAGATGTTCAATTGAATAGCAAATGTTTTGCATTCGTTTAAAATTGTTTCCCATTGGTTCCTGATCAACTTCAAATCAGCTAATAAGGCATCTAGATGTCGGACCTCAACATCTATGGTGGCGTCTCTAGCTTGGAGCACCACGTTTCTTTCATTAATGGTATTTTGAACCCAATTTAGGACAGCAAGATACATTCGAGCTTGTTGATGTACTTGAGAATGCCGGTAACATCTCCGTATTCTTGCGCAGTCAAATTTGGCTTTTGTCTGAAAGACTATGAAGAGAGTGCGGTACATTTTTTTGAGGATGTACCATCGTTGTGGAGTGCTGCTGAGAATAGTAAAACATTTTTGTGCTACTCCGAAGAAAGTAAAATGCAGCCGCACAAAATCAGCATGCACCATTAACACCACATAAATTGAGACTGTGGGTTGCACAAGGCGAGAAATCAGCATTCGAGTTTTTGTCGAGAATTTGACGTAGTGCTCCGTTGTGAGCTCCTTTCATATTGGCGCCGATATCTTACCCTTGTGCACGGCAATCTTTTAATGGGATTTCATGTTTACCTAAAGTATGGCAAATTAGATCAGCGATTTTCTGACAAGTTTTTTGGTTACAATTCACGAAAGCCAAAAAGCGTTCTTGAATTGTAAAATATTGTTACGAATATTAGCAAAACTAAGGAGTGCTGCCGTCTCTAAGCCGATGCTAAGCAGTGACGTGAATGCACATCAATAATTCAATCATTATGTATCTACATAAACGAAACAACAACTGCGTCTAAATATAGGTATCATGTACGTATGCGAACAGCGGAGAGTCAATGCCCTAACACATGGATATATCTGAGATACTCCTATAAGTATGCAATGAGAAAAACTATAAAATTGTGCAATTGTAGTTACAGCTGAGAAGTTTGAGAGCTACTGGACTAGTAGATTCTGGAAGCGCCTAGAAGATGTATAAAATCGTGCAATTTTAGTTATAGCTGAGAAGTTTGAGAGCTCATGGACAATGCTAGTAGACTCTAGAAGATGCGAACGAGGAAACCAGAGAGTATAAAAGGTCGCAGATGTAGAGGCGCTGGAATTCAGTTTGATTTGAGCTGTCAAGCAGTTTCGACTAAGACGCTATCTAGCGAGCAAGAGCAGTATTATTTTGAATAGTAGAGTTTCATTTGAGCTTTCAATCAGTTTGTTATTAAGCAAGCTATATCTTGCACAGTTTGAGTGTTATTGTGAAGTACTTTAATAAAGGCCATTTTGCATTATTACATATTGGAGTTATTTATTCAACAGTTCAGTGATTCGCAAGTGATTTTGCAAGTAAATTCGTTACAATTGGTGTCAGAAGAGGAATTGTTGAATAAATTCCAGAGGACAACAAGGACATGGCAAAGTTCAGTGAATTGAAGATCCTGCAACTGAAGAAGGAGCTGGAGAACCGTGGATTGAACACAACCGGTATTAAACTCGAACTTCAGGCACGACTACGAGAGGCAATGGAATTAGAAGGAATTGACGTGGAAGAGTATGTCCTTCATCTTGATGGCGATGAGACAACAAAATTGGAGGAGAAAAATGAAACCCCCCCGACAATGGCGAACACAGACTTGAACATGATATTGGCTGCAATATCGGCACAAATGTCCGAAATTTCATCACAAATATCCACCAACATGTCATCACAACTGGAAGAACAAAAGACAAGTATAGCATCCCAACTGGAGTCGCAAGAGACACGTATAACATCTAAGATGGAAGCACAAGAGGAGCGCTTATCATTGCAGGTGGCGCAAATGTCTTCGCAGTTGGAAGCACAGGAAGCAAGGGTAACATCAAAGATGGAAGCACAGGATACAAAAATTGTGCAGCTCGAGGACAAAATTGATGCTGAGTTAGAAGTTTTGAAAGGTCGTATACAGGAGTTGCAATTAAATCGCCCAACAGTTTCAGCGAGTAATCCAAAGGTAAATACACCATCCTTTGAGGGTTCTGTTCCTTTTCAGGTCTTTAAGCTACAGTTTGAGAAGACCGCAGCAGTGAACCGCTGGAATGCCGAAGATAAAGCTGCAGCTCTGTTCGTGGCACTGAAAGGGCCTGCCGCGGAAATCTTACAGACTATTCCAGAGTACGAACGGAACAGCTATGAAGCACTGGTGGCCGCTGTCGAGAGAGGTTATGGAAGCGAGCATAGGAAACAGATATTCCAAATTGAGTTGCAAAACCGCCACCAAAGAGGGAATGAGACTTTGCAGGAGTTTGCCTCGGATGTTGAAAGCTTGGCACATTTGGCAAATGCGGACGCACCCGTGGAGTACACCGAGAGGGTAAAAATCCAGAGTTTTATAAATGGCATACGGGACGTAGAAACGAAGCGAGCGACATATGCAAACCCAAAACCCACATTCGCAGAAACGGTATCCTGTGCACTGACTCAAGAAACAGCGTCGCTATTGAGTAAACCAGCATTCAAAGCTCATCGTGTGGAAGTGGAAAGACCAGATTGGGTAGACACAATTTTGGAAGCACTGAAGGGATCACAACAGAAAAATGCCGGAGTTATTAAATGTTTCAAGTGCGGCAACCCAGGTCATATTGCACGACATTGTAACACCAACCCTAACAGTTCCAGCAATGTGGGTGGTCGTAAACGCAGAACTGAAGGAGATGAGCAAATCTCCAAGTCCCCTCAATCGTTAAACTAAAGAGGGTCAGCCTCAAGGGGCGACAGCTGGCTCCCTCAATTGAATGCCCCATAATCTCTATCTCGCAAATTGGAAGAAGGTCAAGCAATCTTACTGTCGGAGGACATGTGGATGGAAAGGAACGATTACTGACTGTAGATACGGGTGCATCCCATTCCATCATTCGATCAGATTTAGTCAACAAGAAGATAAGACCATTGCTTGGAGCAAGATTACGTACAGCCACGGGAGAGGACACCCAGGTAATTGGAGAAGTAGAATGTGAAGTAGCAATTGGGAACGTCACGGTACTACACAATTTTATAGTGGCAGGTATTGTTGATGAAATCATAATTGGAGTGGACTTCTTAATCAACCAAGGCATGCAAAGCAAGACGATGCGATATAAAAACATGGATGTACCACTTAATTTCGGCTACGAGAGAGGCTACAGCAGTAAACGAGTGCTGGTGGAAGAGAGTCAGCAAATACCACCAAAATCCGAAGCAGTAATCTGGGCAAAGGTTGATGGAGATTGTGGGACAAACAAATTGTGGGTTTTCGAAGCAGCAAATAAATCAGCACTGAACATACTTGTAGGAAAAACCCTGTCTATGACAAAACAAGATGGACGTTTTCCGGTAAGAGTACTCAATGAGTTCAAGTCACCATTCACTTTGACCAAAGGAGCTATTTTGGGAAGATGCTAAGAGGCCGAAGTAGTTATTAACTGTGAACAGCTCCAGGAACACGTTTCATCTAGTAATACTGATCTTTCAAATGATATCACGGCATGGACGCATGGGCTAGAGGAAGCCTATCAGAGTAAGGCAAAACAACTGCTCATAAAGTACGCGAACATATTTGACCAGGATGGTTCCAAACCAGGCCGCACCAATGTTGTGAAGCATCAAATTGACACTGGAGATGCGAGGCCGATCCGTCAAGCTCCAAGTAGTGTTCCACTGGCGAAGCGGGAAGTTGTGAGTAAAATCATACAAGAAATGAGTGACAGCGGCGTCGTCGAACCATCAGCTAGTCCATGGAGCTCACCGGTAGTACTTGTAAAGAAGAAGGATGGAAAAATGAGGTTTTGCGTGGACTACCGGAAGTTGAATGACGTTACGAAAAAGGATAGCTACCCGTTACCAAGAATTGACGACACTCTGGACTCGCTATCTGGTACGAAATGGTTTTCCACACTGCACTTGAAAGCGGCTACTGGCAAGTTGAGGTGAAGGAGGAAGATAAAGAGAAAACAGCCCTCAGTGACGGTGATGGTCTTTGGCAATTTACAGTGATGCCTTTTGGACTTTGTAATGCGCCAGCTACTTTTGAGAGACTCATGGACCAGGTACTGAAAGGACTACATTGGAAAACATGCTTGGTGTACCTGGACGACATCATCGTATTGGGCAAGAATTTTGATGAACATCTTAAGAACTTGGAGGAAGTTTTCCAGAGAATAGCTGGCACTGGTCTGAAGTGAAGTCCCAAAAAGTGTACGCCGTTTAAAAAGGAAGTAAATTATTTGGGCCACAAGGTAACGACAGAAGGTGTCTGTACAGCGAATGAAAAGATAGAGGCAGTAAAGGATTGGCCAAGACCACAGAATCTGCATGAATTGAGAAGTTTCCTTGGGCTGTGCACATATTACTGCCGATTTGTACCGAATTTTGCCAGCGTAGCCCATAGTCTCCACGAGCTAACAAGAAAAAATAAAGCTTTCGATTGGAAGAAGGAGCAAGAAGTAGCTTTCCAAACATTGAAAGAGCGGTTGTGCACTGCCCCAATGTTGGCATACCCGATTCGAGGAGCAACGTTTATTCTAGATACAGATGCGAGCGGATATGCCATAGGAGGCGTTTTATCACAACTGGTCGATGGACAAGAGAAGGTAGTTGCATATTACTGTCGTTCAATTGGAAAACCAGAGAGGAACTATTGCGTTACACGGAGAGAGCTGTTGGCATTGGTAGAGTGCATTAAACATTTTCACAAATACCTCTACGGCCAGCGATTCCGTGTCAGGACAGATCACGCAGCGTTGAAATTGCTTCTGCAGTTCCGTAATCCGGAAGGACAATTGGCACGGTGGATCGAGCGACTACAAAGCTATGACTTTTCCATTGAGCATCGAAAAGGTAGTACCCATGGAAATGCCGATGCAATGTCACGAAGGCCATGTAGTTTGGAATGCAAGCATTGTTCAAAGGCCGAGGCTAAAGAAGACATTATAGATGTCCGGCTAATGACTATAACGTGTACGGATGAATGGGACAAGGAACAACTAAGAAAGTGTCAGCTAGAAGATACAGATCTGTCACATGTTATGCAAGGGCTCGAACGAAACGAAAGACCAAGCAGAGAGGAGATGTCAGCAGAGAGTCCCATTGCGAAGTCATATTGGGCACAGTGGAACAGTTTAGAATTGATATCCGGTTGCTTGCATCGAGTATGGAAGAGTGAGATGACCAATGCAAGAAGACACTGATAGTTGTTCCCAGAAAGAGGATTCCTGATGTGCTCAGCGAGCTGCACAATGGTCCAAGTGGAGGTCATCTTGGAATCACGAAGACACTCGAGAAAATTAAGCAAAGATTCTATTGGGTTGGTTGCCGTCAGTCGGTCACCGAGTGGATTGCCAATTGCGAGGTATGCAACAGAGCGAAAGGGCCCAAAACCCGAAGTCATGGCCAGATGAAGCAGTATATTTCAGGTGCACCATTTGAAAGGATCGCCATGGATGTCGCATGTCCATTTCCTACTAGCAACCGCGGAAACAAATACGTACTGGTGGTTATGGATTATTTCAGTAAATGGCCAGAGGTATACCCAATCCCAAACCAAGAAGCAGAAACAGTAGCAGAAGTGGTTAAAAACGAATGGGTTGCAAGGTATGGTATACCAATGGAGTTACATTCTGACCAAGGCAGGAATTTTGAATCAGCTGTGTTCCAAGAAATGTGCAAGAAGTTGGGCATTCGAAAAACACGGACAACTGCATTGCATCCTCAGTCCGATGGTATGGTGGAACGTTTCAATAGAACATTGGAGGAGCATTTAAGGAAAGTAGTAGACAAGTACCATAAGGACTGGGATACACACATATCATTATTCTTGATGGCCTAACGATCGGCAGTACATGACACAACGGGCCAAACTCCCGCAAAGGTAATTTTTGGCAATGACCTTCGACTGCCAGCTAATTTGAAGTATGGGATAGATGCCGATGCGGAGAGGAATTTCAAGAAATTCACTGGTGTCTTGGAAGAAGAGCTGAGAGAGATACACGATCTCGTAAGGCAACGAGCAAAGATTATGAGGGACAAGATGAAAGCGAGGTACGATAAAGCAATTAATTCGGAAGGGTTTCGGGAAGGAGATTTGGCGCTGTTATACAACCCACAACGAAAAAAAGGTTTGTCCCCGAAATTGCAGTGTAACTGGGAAGGCCCATACAAAGTTGTAAAACGGATCAACGATGTAGTGTACCGCATACAAACCATTGGCAAACCACGAACCAAAATGAAAGTGGTTCATTTGGAGAGGCTAGCAGCGGTTAAATCGAGAGATTTGTCTAATTGGGACGATCAGACTTAGGTGGAAGGCAGGGTTACGAATATTAGCAAAACTAAGGAGTGCTGCCGTCTCTAAGCCGATGCTAAGCAGTGACGTGAATGCACATCAATAATTCAATCATTATGTATCTACATAAACGAAACAATAACTGCGTCTACATATAGGTACCATGTACGTATACGAGCAGCGGAGAGTCAATGCACTAACACATGCATATATCTGAGATACTCATATAAGTATGCAATGAGAAAAACTATAAAATTGTGCAATTGTAGTTATAGCTGAGAAGTTTGAGGGCTACTTGACTAGTAGATTCTGGAAGCGCCTAGAAGATGTGTAAAATCGTGCAATTTTAGTTATAGCTAAGAAGTTTGAGAGCTCATGGACAATGCTAGTAGATTCTAGAAGATGCGAACGAGGAAACCAGAGAGTATAAAAGGCCGCAGATGTAGAGGCGCTGGAATTCAGTTTGATTTGAGCTGTCAAGCAGTTTCGACTAAGACGCTATCTAGCGAGCAAGAGCCGTATTATTTTGAATAGTAGAGTTTCATTTGAGCTATCAATCAATTGGTTATTAAGCAAGCTATTCGTTGCACAGTTTGAGTGTTATTGTGAAGTACTTTAATAAAGGCCATTTTGCATTATTACATATTGGAGTTATTTATTCAACAGTTCAGTGATTCGAACTTGGCAGAGGATTGCAAATAAGAGGATTTGCAAATAAATTCGTTACAATGCGTTTGCTTCTGTTCTCTTTAAGTATTACGCTTGGCTGATGAAATTTGTTCTGTAGCTGAGCAGTCTCAGATCGCGACGCTTGACAAACCGCTGCCCAAACGATATTAATACTTTTTTTTCAGCCGAACTTGGAGGATAATTCTGATTTAGCTGTAAGCTTAATCTTACCCTTCGTTTCATATTGGAAAAAAAAAAAAAATTAAAAAGGTTTTATATACATATATCGTTATGTCAATTCGGGTTTCACCTAAATACTTCTTCTGAGGATGTTGATCAATCCTTATAGACCAAATCGGGATATCAAACCGAAGAAGTAAATTAGTAAGTTAGTAATTTTATAAGCGAAGCAACAACAACAACGTTTTATTAACAATCATTTTCCTTTCTCAGTAGGTTATCCGCCATGACATACCCTACAGGGTAGTCTTTCTATTTCTATTTATTTTTGAATTTTGATTGTAAGCCTATAAGATACAAAACAAATTTTAATTTATAATAACTTTTTTTTTGCGAAAGATATCTAGTTGATATTGCCGAACTGACTAACTAGCTAATTTTTGTTTTATTTTTTTTGCGTATAAGTCAACCGATATGCCTATTACTCATAGTCCAGATAGGGCCAGCGGAGGAGCCGATAGTATGAACAACACTATTTGCACTATATGTAGTGAAAATTTTCTGACTAATGCCGAAAAAGTCGAAACGGCATGCAAGCATAAGTTTCATTTATCGTGTATTAGTACCTGGTTAGGTAGCAACCAAACATGCCCGGTTTGTAGGCAAACATGCGCCCTCTCAGATCTTAAAATGATGGGAGATTCCAACAATCGAGGAACGGGACCAGTACCTCGAGAGTGACGCAATACACGTAGGCAGGGCCTAGAAAATCCCCAACATCGAGTTACTTCTGCGAGCACTCACGTCGGTGGTCAATCGCAGAGTCCGGGAAATCCTCGTACGACCTCAGCGAATCATATAGGTAGTGTCAATGAACGTAGAGTACAGGAAATTATTAGTCAGTCCTTGAGTGATTTTCGTAATGAAATAACTAGTACCATCACGAATGAAATGTAAACCTTGCATCATAATATCAATTTAAATCGCCGTAGAACACCTTCTCCAGTCCAGCGTCGACAGGAGGAAGCAGTCGAATGGCCACGGGAAGTTCCTTACGAAGAAAGAAACTCCAGACGTGTATTTACCAACCCATGAAGAGGGAATCGATCGGCATAGGTAATATTACTTTGGCAAACCGAAAAATATCGAATATTATTAGAAATTGGCAAATAAGATTTAATGGTTCAACGGATAATATGACGACGGACCAATCCTCAACCCAGGCGTAGTCACCCGTCACTTACTCCCAGAGTGGCGACGTCTCCCCCTATGCACTTCAGAAATCTGCAGTTAAACTGTAATGAACTAACTGGGAAGATCACGGAGATAGTCGATTTTATGAAGCGGCACAACATCCGCATTGCTGCGATTCAAGACACTGCACTGCAAACCTGTTCTGGGTATAATGTCCACAGAAAATATCGCATGAGCGGAAATGGAGGCGGCCTCGTGTTTATCATACACCACTCTGTGCAATATCATATATTTGATCCTGGCATCGACCGCAGGGACAATGTCTTAGAACGTCAAGGCCTATCTGTCCGGTCAGGCGATGCAAACCTAGAAATCATCAACATCTACATCCCTCCTGCCACCTGTTGTCCCAGTGGATACCGCCCTAAAATTAGCGCCTTACTCACTGGCAACAATCGCATTATCTTAGGCGACTTTAATGCCAATCACGATCTATGGCATTCAAACTTGCGGGCGGACAGTAGGGGTGAGATGTTGGCGGATCAAATAGAAGAAATGACGTTCTGCACAATAAACGGAGACACCCCCACACGTATGGCAGGAAGCTGTCACAGTTCGCCGGATATCTCAATCGTGAGCGCAGGACTCGTAAACTGCGTCAACTGGCAGCCGATGGTAACATTGGCATCCGACCACCTGCCTATACTTATTTCGCTCGAGCGTACCGCCGACTTCATCGTCACAGAAAAACGCACTTCATAAACTTCAATAAAGGAAAGTGGGACGAATATTAATCTTTTACAGACAACCTCTTTGCTGCCCTCCCTATCCCGACTGATGCCCGCCAAGGGGAGCGTGCCTTCCGCAAGGTCATTAAATCCGCCCCGTTTCATTCCCGCCGGGAGAATTCCCGAAATTCGGCCCACTTCCCGGCGGAGGCCGCAAACTTGGCGAGAGAACGTGACCTTATAAGACAGCTTTATCCAGGCGACCCCCAAATAAGGGATATAAACCAACGCATCAGATTGCTTGTGGATGAACACAAGCGGGCGAAATGGGAGGAGCACCTAAGAAAGAAGAAGAAACTTTAAATGATAAATTAAAACAAACTTCTAATCCAATATTTAAATAAAAATTCCACAACCAGCATTATCATCAGAAAGAGAAGCATCAGTATAAAAAATTTAAAAATTACGAGATTTATAATCATTTAAAATTTCATTATAATGATATTTAATAATATTAATTGGCAATAACGATTTTTTCATAGGTAAAGTTTTATCAATAATTAACAAATTCGATCGAGAGAAATGATGAATAATCATATCAATATTATCAAAAATTGACTTATATTCTTTATAAAGAGAAGAATAGCTAGAATTACAATTCATATAATCAACAATAGAAGATTTAAAATAAAAAAATAAATAAATGTAAGGCGCGATAACCTCCGAAGAGATCTAAGGCCGACCTTCTCTTCCAATTTGCGTCGTGCTCCTCTTGATTTTCCCTACAAATTGGCCGGACGGGACCTACATGTTTTATGCCGACTCCGATCGGCATCTGCAAGGCAGATGAGTTTTCACTGAGAGCTTTTCATGGCAGAAATACACTCGGAGCGCATGCCAGTCACTGCCGAGGGGCGACCCCGCTTAGAATTTAATTGGATCATTATAAGCAAAGCTTTTAACTAATTCTTTAGTCATAAGCAATTTAGAACGTCCAATAGGTGGTAATTCATTTGATAAAGCATAAATGGTATGAATAGGTGTAGAAGGAGTTACTCCCAAACACCTTCTAAGAAATTTATTTTGTAAAGTGCGTATCTTTATAGAAGAAGAAGATGAAGTATTTACCAAAGATGTATTCGAGTATTCAATTTTAGATCTAACTAGGGATTTGTATAAATTCAGCGCTTTCTGAAGAAGTAGAACAGACTTAATATTAGTTAAATATTTGAATAAATTTATATTTGCACTTGAATTTTTGACTATCATATCATAATGATCATTTACAGAAAGAGACTTATTTAAAATACGACCAAGAATTTTAATAGAATTGACTTGAGATAAATTTAACCATACATACATACCATTAACCACAACATTAACAACCTTTTTACAACCTTTACTAGTACGCATAACTTTAGTTTTAGAAGCATTGAAATATAAATTTAAAGAAGAACATAAATTTGCAAATTCATTTAATTTATCTTGAAGATTTAAATTAGCATTTTCAAATTTGTTACCAGCAGATATAATAAAGAAATCATCAGCAAATTGAAAAACAGAAGTATTACAGTCATTTAAATCATGAAATTTAGCAGTGTATATGTTAAATAAAATAGGAGATAAACAACTAACCTATGGTAAACCATTAAAAATTTCAGCAACATCATTATTAATTTTAAGTCTTCCGAAAGCTAAGAAGTTAATAGTCCAATTAATATATCCTATCTCAATACCAAACTCAAACAATACATTTTTAGGAATACTAATATCGACACAATAATAGGCATTACTAAAATCAGTCGAACAAAGACTAATATTTTTATTTTGACTTTTAAATATACTTATTTCATGAAGAATATGATTAATACACATTGTTGCAGACTTATTTTTTCTATAAGCAAAAGAAGTACTTGGAAATTTAGAATTTACCTCAAGAAAATTATATATTTTATTTAATACAAGCATTAATTATTTTAAGTGGAACAGAAATGAGAGCTATAGGTCTAAAATATACGAAAGTGCAGTTTTAAAATTATTTAAAGTGTTATCAGAAAAAGCTTTAATCATTTTATTGGTAATTCTATCTAAACCAGCAGCAGAATCTCTAGGTTTCTTATTTAAAACATCAACAATATCATCATAAGAAAAAGCTAAATTGATATCAATTTCAACACATTCATTTAAAGGCGTACTCACAGAATTTGGAGGCACTTGATCTTTTAACATATTCAAAAAACTTAAATTATTATCTTTACACCATACAGAGTTTCTATTAATACTGAAATCACCCCTTAATGATTTAACAAAACGCCAAGCACTTTTACCAATACCTTTATTAATGTCGTCAATTTTACTATTAAAATGATTTTTCTTAGCTTTTTTAACAACCTTTTTGATAGACTAGGAATAAGTTCAACTTTCTTATAAGCAATTTTTAAAAATCTAAAAGCTTTAGCAGTTTCATCAATCCACCAAGCTTTTGGAATTTTCGAATGACTAACTGTATAAGTAACACAATTAATTTCATTATTTATTTTACTTTCAAAATCATCTATATTAGAGTCAATTTCAAGCTTACTAAGAGAATTTAAAAGTTTGTTACTAGCCAAAAACTTATTCAAGTTATTTGTAGCAATATCACTTTCAATTATAATTGGCATATGGTGACTACCACCAATTCTTATAATTCGTATACCATCAACAAAAAATTTGAAGTTGTTGTTTTATTTGTAGCAGTGCTTCGCCCCACCTAACAGCCGCGACCGTTCACAAATTGGCATCAATATCCTCTAACGGGAGTCCAAGGAAACTTGCTGTTTCAACAGGGGTGGACCATAATGAAAGGGGTGTTAGAGGCGTTGGTTCCACATTACAATTAAAGAGATGGTTGGTGTCATGTGGGGACACATTGCAAGCGGGGCATACATTTTGTATGTCGGGGTTGATTCTGGATAGGTAAGATTTTAACCTGTTACAGTATCCAGAACGAAGTTGAGCAAGAGTGACACGCGTTTCCCTGGGAAGTATACGTTCCTCTTCCACAAGTTTTGGGTACTTTTCCTTGAGTACTGGATTCACCGGGCAATTCCCGGCATAAAGGTCCGCCGCCTGTTTGTCGAGTTCACCAAGGACCTGCTTTTGTTTTTATGCGGCTGGGTTCTCAGGTGCCGTATTTCCTCAAAATGCTTACGGAGATGACTCCTTAAGCCCCTAGGCGGTGTTGGCTCATCAATCAGATGTCTGTTTGCATGCCCAGGTTTCTGGGTATTCAACCGGAACTGTTTTGTTAGCATCTCAGTTCTCTCCCTGATGGGGAGTATTCTCGCCTCATTATGTAAATGGTGTTCTGGGGACATAAGAAAACAGCCCGTGGCGATTCTGAGAGCAGTATTTTGGCAGGCCTGTAGCTTCTTCCAGTGGGTAATTTTTAAGCTTGGCGACCATATGGGTGACACGTAGCACGTAAACGGCTGGCCAATTGCTTTGTATGTAGTAATAAGCGTTTCATTATCTTTTCCCCAGGTACTGCCAGCAAGGGATTTGCGGATTTTATTACGGCTCTGGATTTTCGGAACAATTGCGGCTGCGTGCTCACCAAAATGTAGATCCTGACCAAACGTCACACCCAAGATTTTGGGGTTTAGGACATTCGGTAGCGTAGTGCCATCGACGTGGATGTTCAAAATGGTCGACATTTGGGACGTCCATGTTGTAAATAAGGTCGCGGAAGATTTAGTCGGTGATAATGCCAGGTTTCGCGAGGCGAAAAAACTGGAGAGATCAGGGAGGTAGCCGTTTATTATGTTGCAGAGCTCATCGATCTGTGGGCCTGGGCTTGTGGCCATTATTGTGCAGTCATCAGCGTATGAGACGATAGTGACTCCTTCTGGTGGTGAAGGTAGCTTGGATATGTAGAAATTAAACAAAAGTGGAGATAGGACACCACCCCGTGGCACCCCTTGTTTAATTCTTCTTGGTTTTGATGTTTCGTTTCTAAATTGCACCGATGCCTGCCGACCACCCAGATAATTTGCGGTCCACTTTTTAATACATGGGAGAAGGGTAGACCCTTCCAGGTCTTGCAGTAACGTGCCATGGTTGACCGTATCAAAAGCTTTTGATAGATCTAGCGCTACGAGTACTCTTCTATGGTGGGGTTTTTGATTTAAACCGCAATTTATCTGGGTGCTGATGGCATTTAGCGCGGTGGTGGTGCTATGAAGCTTTCTGAAGCCATGCTGATGACAGGCTAGCTGCAAATTTGCTTGGAAGTAGGGGAGCAAAACGGCTTCAAGCGTCTTTGCTACTGGCGATAGGAGAGATATCGAACGATACGACTCTCCTATGTTAGCTGGTTTCCCAGGCTTTAGTAGCGGCACCACCTCGCCCATTTTCCATTTTCCGGGTATGACAAAGGTGGAAAGAGACAGGTTGAAGACATGTGCTAAGTATTTGAAATCCCCTATCCCTAGGCTTTCAAGCATCGGCATGGCTATGCCGTCTGGGCCCACTGCTTTGGATGGCTTAGCGTGACCAATGGCATCTTCAACCTCTCTAGCGGTGATGGTAATTGGTGACGCGCTGAATTTATGTTTATGTACGTGTCTGTTGGCTCTCGGTCTATCTTTGTCGACCGTAAAATGCATTACATATTGACGGCAGAAAGCGCTCGCGCATTTTTTCGAATCCGACAGCATTTTATCGCGGAAGGCGATGGACACTTTGTCATTGCTTAGACGGATTCGATAGGGACTATACCGTGGACCAAAGTTTACCCAAACCGGCAGAGCGTTTACAACCTCTTAGGTGCTCCTCCCATTTCGCCTGCTTGTGTTTATCCACAAGCAATCTGATGTGTTGGTTTATATCCCTTATTTGGGGGTCACCTGGGTCGAGCTGTTTTATAAGGTCACGTTCTCTCGCAAAATTTGCGGCCTCCGCCGGGAAGTGGGGCCGAATTTCGGGAATTCTCCCGGCGGGAATGAAACGTGCCGAGGCGGATTCAATGACCTTGCAGAAAGCACGCTCTCCTTGGCGGGCATCAGTCGGGATAGGGAGGGCAGCAAAGAGGTTGTCTGTAAAAGATTTGTATTCGCCCCACTTTCCTTTTTTAAAGTTTATGAAAGTGCGTTTTTCTGTAACGATGAAGTCGGCGGTACGCTCGAACGAAATAAGTATAGGCAGGTGGTCGGATGCCAATGTTACCATCGGCTGCCAGTTGACGCAGTTTACGAGTTCTGCGCTCACGATTGAGATATCCGGCAAACTGTGACAGCTTCCTACCATACGTGTGGGGGCGTCTCCGTTTATTGTGCAGAACGTCGTTTCTTCTATTTGATCCGCCAACATCTCACCCCTACTATCCGCCCGCAAGTTTGAATGCCATAGGTCGTGATGGGCATTAAAGTCGCCTAAGATAATGCATTTGTTGCCAGTGAGTAAGGCGCTAATATTAGGGCGGTATCCACTGGGGCAACAGGTGGCAGGAGGGATGTAGATGTTGATGATTTCTAGGTTTGCATCGCCTGACAGGACAGAATGCAGATCTTGCTGTGAGTTTAGTCTCTTGAATCGCAGCAATGCGGATGTTGTGCCGCTTCATGAAATCGACTATCTCCGTGATCTTTCCAGTTAGTCCATTAGAGTTTAACTGCAGAATTCTGAAGTACATAGGGGGAGTAAGTGACGGGTGACTACGCCTGGGTTGAAGAAGGCCATGATGCAACTGCTGTTGTGGCCCTGGGACTGGGCGTCCTTGGGCAAGCAGGTGGGAGGGAGGGAGGGAGCGGTAAGGCGTAGACAATGGGACGCCGTTGGACGTGAACAGCAAGGAGCCACAAAAGATTATAAAAGTTACATGGACGTCGGGTTTTGGGATCAAGCCCAGAACAACCTGTCCGATGCAACCATCCCTTACACGAGACACACTGAACAGAATATGACCGTCCTAAAAAAGATTCTTTTCCGGCAGATGCAGCCAAACCATTTCTCAGGACCGGGGTCAGGAGACGGACCCGGATTGGATTTGTTACCTTCCCGGAGCAAGAGAATATGGAGCAGTCCCGCTGCAAGGAGCTGCTGGGAGGATGACAATTTGTGGGAGGGACGCAACAAATTAAATGGGGTTACACTGAAATGACAGTCCTTGGTCGTGAAAAATCCCGAGTCGCTCCGGTACATAGAACCGACTGCCTTGGGAAGCGAAAATTTGAAGTTTATATTACTATTTGAAAAAGCAAGATCCAGAACAGAACCAGTAGTTGATTTAAAATCTTTAAAAAAAGTAAAGTTACCATCATTCAGAATTTGAAATGAAGATTGTTGAATTAAATCAAAAAGATGATTACCTCTTGAGTTATTAATATTATCTCCCCAACCAATATATCTAGCATTAAAATCACCAACAATAAGAACATTTCTATAGCTTTCCAAAAAACTAATGAGTCTATTTAATTCATTAACAAAGTCAGAAACGCAAATGCTAGGCGGAAAATAAGCAGTACAAATAATTAAATTATGATTTAAATTTAAAGTTTGTATTATAAGAACATCATAAGCAGAAGTAAAGTTAATTCTTTTAAATTTAATACATTTTTCTCTAACTCTGACACAATACCTTTTTGATATTCAAAAGTATTGTACACTAGAATGCTTTTTGATGAATTTGATCTATTATTTCTTGACACATTTATTTTTGAATTTATAAAATTAACCCTTTCATCACCCTTACTAGCAATCTCAGAATATGATCTTTGTAAATGACTTATTTATTAACACATCCTTATCAATAATTTCATTTATAACATTTTCTGTAGTTAGAGTTGGAAAAACTTCATCATCAACAGATAAAATATTAAATCTATTAGACCTTGGATAATAAATATCCAAAACCTCCTTTCTAGAAAGCTTCTTCATGTTCTGATTTGATTAATCATAACTTCTTTCGACCAAATTTCACATTTATCTTTATTTTTCGCATTATGACGGGATTTTCAACATAATATGCAAACATTGGCTTGACATGTAGAATTATTACATTCATTATTACCACAAATAATACATCTTTTTTTAGCTTTGCATCTTAGTTGAGTATGTCCTAACCTCCCACAATTTAAGCATTGTCTCAAAGGAGGAATATAAAAATTAACCTCCAATTTAGTGTATTCAAAAATTATGAATTTATGTATTTATTCTTCTCATTTTTGCGCAAAAATCTTTTAACAGAAACTATCGGAACTGCAGAAATAGCATCCTTTAAAATAAAATTTCATTATAACAGTAGGGAACACCCCTAATAACACCATAAAGCTCTCATGATGATTTGGGAATAAACGGCTTTAAACCTTTCTTCAATAGTCTTTTAACCTTTACAAAAGTATTGGCAGCATACGTATTTTTGAAGAAAACCTTATACAAAGATTTCCCTACTGCAGTAATAGTTTCTATATCTGAAAACCTCAGACTTTTAATTTGACAATATAATGATAACCCATTATTAAATTTTTCACTCGTCATAGCCGTACACTCTGAAGAATCCACTAGAACCAAAAATCTCCTTTAAAAGATGGAGGATATAAAATTAATAAGGGAACATTATCATTACTAGTTACTTCTTCAACAGATAAATTAGAAATATTATTATCAACAAAAGTAGTTTCATTAACATCAGTAACAGTATTGTTAATTGCAGAGTTAACATTGACAGAATTGGGAGGAGTAGCTACATCAATATCGATATCAATATCTTTTTCATAGATATTATTCTCCATAGCTGAATTCCTCAGTGAATCACACATATGATTATTATCAGGGTTTGAATTGCTTACTGAAAAAATAGTAAAATTTATAAATTTTTGGCTTTACCAACAATGAGTTTTTTGTCGGTTTGGAATTTTTGTATACAGCTTACATTTGAAGGGCTTAGAACCAAAAGGATCTAAGTAACATCGACGTTGAATTGAGATAATTAAGGTTAAAGTAAATTACTTATTGTAAATTCTGGGTAAATGCGTTTGAAATGATTCCTGTCTAAATGAATGCAGGTTAGTCAACTAATTCAAAGGATGTTTACTGCAGATGGAAAATAACTGTAAATTTCCAAAAATTATTGCAAAAATTTTCAAAAATTATTGCAATAAAATTTCGAACGTGGATTGCTCGGCCAAAAGAACATGTCGAATTTTTTGAGTACGCAGTCTTGTAGCCCGATTAATTTTAGTATAATAAAGTGCTAAACTTAAGTTCTGAGGAAGTCTCGCTGATTTTTGGCAATTTTTTTTCTGGATCCAAGTGCACTTAGACCCTTTTGACTCCAAAAATTGTTGCAATAAAATTTCGAACGTTGATTGCTCGGCCAAAATAACATGCAGAATTTTTTCGTGTACGCAGTTTTGTAGCCCGTTTAATTTTAGTATAATAAAGTGCTAAACTTAAGTTCGTAGGAAGTCTCGCTGATTTTTGGCAATTTTTTTCTGCATCCAAGTACACTTAGACCCTTTTGGCTCCAAAAATTGTTGCAATAAAATTTCGAACGTAGATTGCTCGACCAAAATAACATTTAAAATTTTTTCGAGTATGCAGTTTTGTAGTCCGTTTAATTTTAGTATAATAAAGTGCTAAACTTAAGATCGTAGCAAGTCTCGCTGATTTTTGGCAATTTTTTTTTTTTCTTACGAGGATAAGGACTTTTTTCCATATAAAAAAAATTACGTTAAAAAATTCCTATGGGGTATAGGTAGGTTGGTTGAACTGGCCGGTCCATGAGGACCTCACTATAGTGTTAACTACTTTGTACTCTTTACTTTAATTTTTAAAATAATTTTAATTGAGTTTTCGTATTAACTTAAAATTTTGAATAACTTCAAAAAAAAGAAAATTCTAATTAGTTGGAAAATATCTAAACTCAAAAATAAACAAAAATAAATTTTTTATTGCAAACCAAAATAAAAGTTTTTTTTAAAATATCAACTTGAATGTTGATATATTGGCGATCCCGCGAACCTTTTTTAACTGTGTGACAAAATTACGATCTCAATCTCTGCTACTTCAACTATTGGAACCAGGAGCGTTAAACCAAACATCACGCCAAACTTTGCCATCTTCTGCACTACGAACCAATTCTGGCACATCAAAACGTGGCACATTGAAAAGATTCATCATAACTCCTTTCTGGTTACAATATTTGATACGTGCTTCGCCCCATAGCGATTCAAGTGGAAAACACCAGTCTTTCGTTTTCTTATCGTGATGATCAACTTCGAATTGGTCAAAATCAATTCGTTCAATATCTTCGACTACTACTTCGGTATCACCACCAGCCCACCAGTCGTAAATTAAAATTTCGGTAGGCATCAGTGAAAACCTTTGAATTAACTTCGTGATCTAAGTTACGGGCCTTGATACGTTGCTTAACAACATCAACGGGGCAGTCCAAGTAGATAACCAAATGCGGTTTAAGAAGTTCATGAATGGTATTTTGACGTATTTCATGATAAACTGAATGAGCGCCAGAAGAAAGGAAACCATTTCTAAGCATTGCTTCCGCGAACACAAAATCAGAATAGCAACAGCGATCCAAAACAACAATCAAAAATTTTCCATGAAACTACCCTTCAATCAATTTAAAACTAACTGCGATAACAACAATCAATATTTTTATAAAATTTTATTTTTTAATCTTCAATTATGTCAATATATACACAAAATAGTTAGTATAATTTTTATTTTCGAATTATTGATAAAATTTAAACTAAAGAACAAAAAAAAAAAATAATAATAATAAGATAATTATGTAAACTTTTTCTCCAGTATATAACTAAATACATTTACCAACTATATATACATAAACTTTCACAGCAAAAAATATTCTAACCAAAAATACAAAGAACTCAAACTAATTACTACAATCAATTTTAAAAAATCTCAAAATATTTCTTGAACAAATTTTTATTGACTTATTTTCTCAAATATCAATTCTATCCTCAAACAATTAAAGGAATCAACTTTTCATTCCTTATCAACAACTTGGACATACATTATGCAGAGTACAATTATATATTGAACATATATTCTGCATAATACAAGTTTCTAATTTTTGAGTAATTGTGCACACAAAGTTGCCATCTACTATTACTCAACCTAATTCTAGATTCTTCAATCACATCATGATAAATAAGAATATTATATTTCGCAAACAACATAGCAATAACACATCAAAATATTAATATACATAAATTAATACTATAAGTAAACAATACCAACAACTAAAAATAAGCTATCATGTACATCAAATCATCAAAAGATTGGGTACTTACATCAATATTAACATAAACTTTTAACTCAATTAACACATGTTTCAAATTTTCTTGGAGGGGGAGTAAATATAGTGTTAACTACTTTGTACTCTTTACTTTAATTTTTAAAATAATTTTAATTGAGTTTTCGTATTAACTTAAAATTTTGAATAACTTCAAAAAAAAGAAAATTCTAATTAGTTGGAAAATATCTAAACTCAAAAATAAACAAAAATAAATTTTTTATTGCAAACCAAAATAAAAGTTTTTTTTAAAATATCAACTTGAATGTTGATATACTCACACAGACTGATTGAGTCCGTAGTGTTACCAGACGTATGGGGTATAACTCAAGAAAAAAATTGCCAAAAATTAGGGAAGTTTTTTACAAAACTAAGATTAACTTACTTACTGCCTTAAAAACTGCTTACTCAAAGGAGTTCTAAAAATCTTGAGCAAAAAGTTGAAAATTCGGCAAATTTTCGCGAATTTCGCATACATTAGGTATAGTGATATTATATTAAGTATTTACAGAAAATATACAACGTACAGTTGCAGTTCAGCAAAAATTTCGCTATTTTTAACCCAGGTATGCCCAAAAACTAATTAATACAAGAAATCTTTAAATTTTTCTTTAATTACGATACTTAAATAGATATTAGAGCAAATCCGGAAAGAAACATAAAAAAGGATAATTTCAATCGGTTTTATAGACCGACCCTTTTTACAGGACACCAAAACTTGTTTGTGGCGATTTTCAGCAACAAAATCGTGTAACTTTAATCACTATCATAATATTTTGTTTATAATCCATTCTATCTTGTCAAAAAAAGTAGTTCTTGTTGAAATTTGCATTTTTCATGGTGGACGATTTGGGCTGTGAATCACCGTGTGTCTAATTATCGTAATCAGATAAAAGAGTGCCGTGGGCTTCATCAAGTTCTGCATTTTCATGTTCCTTCTTAGCTTGACTTTTTTTTTGTAAATGTTTGATGTTTGTCTCATGGGGAATATTCATATAAAAATCGTGGTGGACAGGTGAAGAAGCTGGGTCAAGTTTTCCCATTTTAGGTATGGAATCTTCAACGGAGTTGGGTGTAACGGCTTAAACACATCTTCGTTTAGCAGGAAAGATGGTCTTCCGACTTTCAGCGCTGAGCATTTTTCGCTTTGGTTCACGGAGCATCAAAATTTCTTACTAAACTATAGCAAAAATAAAAGAAGTTCTCTTTCTTGTATTGGAGCCGTACAATCTCATGTCACTTTATTGGCCCTTTTTCAGCATCCTTTTTTGGGTCAATCAATATGCTGTTTAGATAATCGAATGAAACAAAATCAGTTTTTTTCATTTCATACACAGTGAATTTTTTTGATGTTTTTTTTATAACTCTTGTCCAGTCTTCTGGAACAAAAACAGATAATAAGGAGTTCTTAGCTTTTTCAATGCGGGCGAAAGAGCGGTCACAATCCATGTATGAATGCCCAATTTCAAAAAAAATTTGATCTTTTTTCCAATTTAGTAGATTGGACAAGATACATAAACAATTTAGCAATATTTTTGTTTTTGTTCTGGCCTCCGCATTGATCACTAAAACAAATCAAACGGGCGACGGTATCAGGAAGACCTTTCACATACTAAAACAAAAGAGGATACAAATAGGGACTTGTCTTTATAATGTTTTGCAAATAAAATTGTAAGTAAGAAAACCGAGAAGCAAACACTTTCATTAAATAACTAAATATTTTTAGCTTTGTGTGATTAATATAACACAAGTACTTACGGGAAATGATGTTATTTAGTTCACTCATTTCCAATCAGTTTAACTTGAGCAAAAATGTCGTAAGCACACAAAATATGTAAATTTGATACCACGAATTAGATGAAAATTTGTTGTAATAACAGCTGACTTTCTAAACGTCAGTTTCATTTTATTTTATTTTGTCACTGCTATACGATGATGTATTTTCATGTAAGCCTGCTTTTACATTAGTCAAGTATTGAACCCAAGTCTGCGGCACAGACGAGAGAGGGGAGAGGTTTCTTCACCTCTTTCAAATCAGCGAGACTTCCTACGAACTTAAGTTTAGCACTCTGTTATACTAAAATTAAACGGGCTACAAAACTGCATACTCAAAAAAGTTTTAAATGTTATTTTGGCCGAGCAATCAACGTTCGAAATTTTATTGCAACGATTTTTGGAGCCAAAAGGGTCTAAGTGCGCTTGGATGCAGAAAAAAATTGCTAAAAATCAGCGAGACTTCCTACGAACTTAACTTTAGCACTTTATTATACTAAAATTAAACGGGCTATAAAACTGCGTACTTGAAAAAATTCTGCATGTTCTGTTGGCCGAGCAATCAACGTTCGAAATTTTATTGCAACAATTTTTGAAGCCAAAAGGGTCTAAGTGCGCTTGGATCCAGAAAAAAAATTGCCAAAAATCAGCGAGACTTCCTACGAACTTAAGTTTAGCACTTTATTATACTAAATTTAAACGGGCTACAAGACTGCATACCCGAAAAAATTCTCCATGTTCTCTTGGCTGAGCAATTAAATTTTATTGTTTGGAGAAGCGCACTTAGATCCTTTTGGCACCAATCATTAATGCAATAAAAATATAGTACGTATATGGCACTAAAATGTCCAAAATGGCTTTGATCGCATTGTCAACAAATAGACACTATATTAAATATACAAATATGGGTATAACTCAATTTTTAAAAAAAATTCACTTAGATCCTTTTGGTTCTGAGCGCTTCATCTGTATTTGAAAAATAGTTCAGCAAAGCAAACAAATTTTTGTTTTTTTTTTCATTTTACTGCAGATATTACTTGAACGGATGCGAGCTGTCTAGTCAGCAGAAAAAAAATGAATATTTTACTGTGCTTTGAAGCTATAAGTATTTCATGATTAACTATTTTTAAGTAAACATTTTTCAGTTGTTTAACAGCCGAAATTCTGGTTTCAAATTACTTGCTGAAAATAAGTAAAAGTAATTTTTTTTTACTATTTCAGCAGAACTATTTAATTTTCAAAGGGACATACAAACAATTGTACGATGTATTGATCGTAATAGCCTTCATCTACGAGTAGGTATTTCTTGTTTTTATGTTGTTTTAGTCCCCGACACACATATATACGCATGCTTCTACTGAAAAAAAAAGACAAATACGTACGTACAAAATCTGCACCTCCACCGGTAGCTTGGTATATGCACTGGAGTCACTCGGGGTTTTTTCGCGGGACCAAAGCATGGCATTTTAATGTAGCATGGCTCAATTTCTCTCGGATCGTTCAAATATTGTCACACAATGAGTAGCTTCTTGTGGAGAGGCTGTCCTTCGTTCGGTCCTAGAGACTAGCACTGTCCCATCTACCGAAGAAATACATATTTATAAAACAGGCACATATGTGTCACATACAAAACGCGATGTTTTAGGCTAACCCCTAATACTTGTTGTCGACGCGATTTCTTTAAAACATGTATGACTCCTTTCTGTTCACAAACAAAAGCGATTCACGCCACGTTTAAGCGCACCTACGTTCCTTCCTCATCTATTAGCACCAAAGCTGGTCTGATAGCCAAACAAAATTCTCGTTTGTTGTAGCGCTAAAACACGCCTGAAGTTAAGAGATACAATCTCACAAGCTCGAAATGCCCGACCACCAACATTCACGTGAGACAAGATCATAAGATTACTCACACCGTGTGCACCGTATGTCTACGATAAAGACACTCCCCGAAAGCACTAGCCCGACCATCTCGGGAACGATTAATATGACCACATTAAACCTTCTAGGCCATTCCGCCCTCCCCACCCCCTGGTTCCATGAAGAACTTGGGGTCGCCAGAGTTTCGCCTGTTAAATATGAGTATGATACACTCATATTTGTAACAGGATTACCTACTACACCAAAGGACCTGATTTTTTAAATTTTTTTAAAGAACATTTTTTCATCTTCGTCAGAGTAAGTGCAATAGTATACATGGGCCAATAAGCCGTTGCCACGCCAGTCTTTCAAAATTGTAAAATACGTAATTTAAGTCATCATTGCGAGGATGTTCCCCTTAATTTTTAAGATTGCACTCTTCGTAAGTTACGGATATATCTTATATATATATGTTTGTATTTTTATAAGGAAAGTGGAAGAGTTGTCTGCCGATTGTATATTTTTTTCCTCTTCCACTTCCTCCTTGAATAGGAATATCTGAAGATATTGCTCCCGACATGAAGGCAATAGCTCAATTAGGTATTCAAATATCGAAAAGTCAATTTACAGGATATATTTGATATACATATAAAAACTTTGCGTGGCTATATACCGATTACGGCCATTTCTTGTAGGAACGTTACTCGTGTTCGAAAGTAGCGGCGTGACAAATTTCATTGCAACAATTAGCAGCAAACGAGAATTTTTCTATCAGGCCAGATTTGGTGCTAATAGATGAGGAAGGAACGGAGGTGCGCTTAAACGCGGTGTGAATCGCTCTTGGTTGTGAACAGAAAGGAGCCATACATGGTTTAAAGAAATCGCGCCGACAACAAGTACTAGGGGTTAGCCTAAAACATCGCGTTTTGCATGTGACATATATGTGCCCGTTTTATAAATATGTATTTCTTCGGTAGATGGGCAGTGCTAGTCTCTAGGAACGAACGAAGGACAGTCTCTCCACAAGGAGCTACTCATTGTGTGACAAATTTTGAACGATCCGAGAGAAATTGAGCCATGCTACATTCAAATGCCATGCTTTGGTCCCGGAAAAAACCCCGAGTGACTCAAGTACATATACCAAGCTACCGGTGGAAGTGCAGATTTTGTACGTACGTATTTGTCTTTTTTTTTCAGTAGAAGCATGCGTATATATGTGTGTCGGGGGTTAAAACAACATAAAAACAAGAAATACCTACTCGTAGATGAAGGCTATTACGATCAATACATCGTACAATTGTTTGCATGTCCCTTTGAAAATTAAATAGTTCTGCTAAAATAGTAAAAAAAAATTACTTTTACTTATTTTCAGCAAGTAATTCGAAACCAGAATTTCGGCTGTTAAAAAACTGAAAAATGTTTACTTAAAAATAGTTAATCATAAAATACTTATAGCTTCAAAGCACAGTAAAATATTCAATTTTTTTTCTGCTGACTAGAAAGCTCGCATCCGTTCAAGTAATATCTGCAGTAAAATGAAAAAAAAAATTTGTTTGCTTTGCTTTTTTCTGTTGCTGAAATATTTTCCAAATTTAAATTCAAGCAATTTTGTAATACTTAAAATTAGTTCAGCATTTTCAAACCCTGATTATTATTACCAAATTTTATTAGACCATTTTTTGATAATTCACAAAAATTTGACATTTTTGACATTACTAATTTTAATTTTTTTTGACTGACTAGCATCATCTACTACATCAGCGAAGGACGCCACCGACTTAAGAGACGGCGACGTCATAACACGTTTGCCCTATTTAGGAGCTTTAAAAACAACTTTTTTAAGTTTTTTAATTTCTAAAACAAATCAAACAAAAAATGTAACAAACAACAATGGAGAAGGTATCAAGGATATCCACAGAATGAGGATAATCCTTCAATAAAAAAAAACACCAAATTAACTCACCAGATCAACACACAAATCGCTCGAATCGCTAAACTGTTGAATAAGTCACTTCAATGTTCAGTATTGCAAACTAGTATTTATTTAGATTACTTCGGGAGTACTTCAACATTATACTTCACAACCAATAGCGTGTTTAAATCAATCTGATCACTGATTGTTCAGCTTGCACTGCTTTTAAACTATCCGTTGCTTCGTTCGCATATTTCTCCAAAGGTCTAGACGTTTCACTTTCTAGAGCTCTTGTATCTCCTGCTTGGTAATTAGTTATATGAGTACATGTATATTTGTAGTTTATAGCCATATGCGTGTGTATATGTGAGTACCTATTTCGGTTGATGGCCACATCTTTGTGTGTGAGATAGCTCTTCGTCGCCTTCAACATACGTGTTGATAGCTTTAATGTGTACATGTATATAAGAGTGGATGCTTCATGTTTTGTTGTTGTGAGATTATTTACTAACATCTTAGTGATGTTCATATTCCTCACACTGCCCTCCACCTAAGTCTGATCGTCCGTATCAGAAAAATTTCTCGATCTAAACGCTACTAGCCTCTCCAAATGAACCACCCTTCCAATTTGTGGTTTCCCAATTGTTTGTATGCGGTATATGACGTAATTGATCCGCTTCACTACTTTATACGGGCCTTCCCAGCTACACTGAAATTGTGATGGAACCCCTTTCCTCCGGTGAGGGTTGTATAACAGTACCAAATCTTTCTTCAAGAAACCTTCCGAATTGTTGTTCTCGTCATACCTCTGTTTCATCTTACTACTCATTATCCTAGTTCGTTGCCTCACACTCTGTTGTTTCGCCACTGGACTACTTCGTAGGATTTGATCTTCGCGGATTGGGTTTGCATAAGCAGTATTGTTTTGACGTTTCACAACAGTAGTGTGCGCTGGCTTGAAACCACCCTTGCATTCTTTCCTTCGTTTTAGTGCGTCCATTTGGGTTTGTCAATGCTAGTGTTATTCTCGCAGGTACCTTTGATTTTGATTTGTTTGGCCCATTCATTCCATCAATCTTTGCCCGATCTACTGCCTTTTACTTTTGTGGTCTTTGTCGAATTTTCTCCACCAGCACTCGCTCACAGCTGAACCCTTTCTCCAAACTGTAGTTTAGTGGTACATCCTTGTTTTTATATCGCATAATCTTTCTCTGCATATCGATCCTGATACCATGCTCAACTAAGAAGTCCACTCCCAATATGACTTCATCAACAATTTCTGCCACAACGAATTTATGCAGAACCGAAACCTTCCCAATTAAGACTTCACATACCACTTCTCCCTGTACTTGGTTATACTCGCCAGTGATCGTACGCAACCTTGCTCCAGGTAATGGCTTTACTCTCCTGTTGACCAAATCAGATCGGATAAGGGAATTAAATGCGCCCTGACTGTAGAAGCCAGTACACGCTCCTTGCCATCCACATATCCTCCAACGGTAAGACTGCTCGACTTTCTTCCGATTTATGATACCGAGATAACGGGACATTCAACAGCTGGAGCTAGCTCTCGATCTTTACATCTGACTCGCTCTTACCTATATCTCCAGCTTTGTGCTTAAGACCACCCATGCTGTTGGAACTACTAGGATCAAGATGGCAATGACGTGCAATGTGACCTGGCTTCCCGCATTTGGAGCATTTGATAACTCTTTAACTCCGCTTTTGCGATCCTTTCAGTGCCTTATTGTGTCTACCCAGTCTGGCCTTTCTACTTCCACACGGTGTGCTTTGAAAGCTGGCTTACACTGAAGCGATGCTGTTTCCTGAATCAGAGCATGTGATACCGTTTCTGCGAATGTAGGTTTTCGGGTTGCGTACATCGCTCGCTTCGTTTCGACATCCCGTATGCCATTAAAAAAACTCTAGATTTTTACCCTCTCGGTGTATTCTACGAGTGCGTCGGCATTTGCGAGATGGGCCAATATTTCAATATCCGACGAAAACTCCTGCAAAGTCGCAATAGCTTTTTGGTAGCGGTTTTGTAACTCTATTTGGTATATATGCTTCCTGTGTTCGCTTCCGTATCGCTTCTCTAGAGCGCTCATCAATGTTTCGTAGTTGTTCCGCTCTCCCTCGGGAATAAAAAAAATAAATGTAAGGCGCGATAACCTCCGAAGAGATCTAAGGCCGAGCTTCTCTTCCAATTTGCATCGTGCTCCTCTTGCTTTTCCCTACAAATTGGCCGGACGGGACCTACATGTTTTATGCCGACTCCGAACGGCATCTGCAAGGCAGATGAGTTTTCACTGAGAGCTTTTCATGGCAGAAATACACCTGGAGCGCTTGCCAAACACTGCCGAGGGGCGATCCCGCTTATCTTCTAATTGAAAAACCTTATTTCTAAAATTTTGATGTTGCTTTGCCCGGGGTGTGAACCCAGGGCATACGGTGTGGTAGGCGGAGCAGGCTACTATCACACCACGGTGGCCGCTCCCTCGGGAATAGTCTGTAGGATTTCAGCAGCAGATCCTTTCAATGCCACGAATAGTACAGCAACTTTATCTTCAGCATTTCAGTTGTTCACTGTTGCGGTCTTCTCAAACTGAAGCTTAAACTCCTGGAAAGGAACAGAACCGTCAAAGGATCGTATATTTACTTTTGCATTACTCGTTGAAACTGCTGGGCGATTTAGTTGCAACTCCAGTATAAGACCTCTCAATGTTTCAATCTCGGCATCGATTTTGCCCTCGAGTTGTAAAATTTTTGTATCCTGTGCTTCTAACTGCGAAGACATTTGTGCCACCTGCAATGATAAGCGCTCCTCTTGTGCTTCCATCTTGGATATAATCTGTGTCGATATTTCTGAAATACGCGTTTCTTGTGCTTCAATCTTCGATGTTTTTTATGACGACATTTCCGAAAAACGTGCTTTTTGTCGTGTCTCCTGTGATTCCAGATGGGATGCCATATATGGCTTCTGTTCTTCCAGTTGAGTTCTTGGATGTTATACGTGTCTCCTGTGATTCCAGTTTCGATGACATGCTGGTGGATATTTGTGATGACATTTCGGACATTTGTGTCGAAATTGCAGCCAATATCGTGTTCAAGTCTGTGCTCGCCATTGTCTGCGGTGTTTAATTTTTCTCCTCCAATTTGGTTGTCTCATCGCCATCAAGGTGAAAGACACACTCTTCTACGTTAATTATTTCTGATTCCATTGCCTCTAGTAGTCGTGTTTGTGGTTTGGATTTATTGCCGGTTGTATTTAACATACGGTTCTCCAACTCCTTTTGAGCTGCTGGATCCTCAAATCACTTTACTTGGCCATATCCTAGTTGCCTCTGGAATTTATTCAACAATTCCTCTTCTGACACAAATTGTAACAAATTTTGAGAAATTCCGCATATTTGAAACCTTCTGCTAACGCTCGAATCGCTAAACTGTTAAATAAATCACTTCAATGTTCAGTATTACAAACTATTCTTTATTTAGATTACTTCGGGAGTACTTCACAACCAATAGCATGTTTAAATCAAAACTGACCACTGATTGTTAAGCTTGCACTGCTTTTATACTCTCCGTTTCTTGGTTCGCATATTTCTCCAAAGGTCTAGACGTTTCACTTTCTAGAACTCTTGTATCTCCGCCTTTTTGTATTTAGTTATTTAAGTACATGCATATCTGAAGTTTATAGCCATATGCGTGTGTATGTGTGAGTAACTCCTTCGGCTGATGACCACATCTGTGTGTGTGAGATAGCTCTTCGTCGCCTTCTACATAAGTATTGCTAGCTTTAATGTGTACATGTACATAAGAGTGGCTGCTTCATGTTTTTGTAGTTGTGTGATTATTTACTAATATCTTAGTGATGATAATATTCGTCACATTATACATTGTAAAATAAAATATTTGCATTAATTTATACAGATTTATTCATGAGCAATCTCAAAGCATGAATGCTGAGGAAGCTATTATCAATAGATTGAAGGTGTGTTATATGAATTTGTTTAATATTTCAATATTCTCTCAGTAAACGATTTCATAACTTTTAAACCTTATTTTCTTCTTTTTTTTTATGATTTTTCGGTCAATTTATTTTTGTAGATTTTTGTTGGTAATAGGCTTTTTTGACCAATCGTTTTTTAATTGCAAATAAAGATATTTATTTCAATTTTTCCACCTAACGTTTCGCTAGACTTCCTAGCATCATCAGAGGTGATCTAATTTATTAACAACAATAAAGATAAAAATATTTACATTAATTTATGGTATAAAGACTACTTTAATTTATATATATAAATTTACTTTATATATGTAACGAGAACAACACTAACATTGATTTACATACGTACAAATATAGACAACACTTACGTAATATATTTGTTATTTAAATATTAAAACTAAAAGAATTAGTACCATTTAACATTGGTATCATTGTCATACTGATTCTTAACTATAAACATAAAAGGTAAACAGCTGCTATATTTTGTGTGTCCTCTTTCTTGTTTATCGTATTTGCCCGTTTTTCCAATATTCTCAGACTTTCCAATGTATATCTGGCTCTCCCGTGTTTGTTCCTATCTATTATTTTTGTATTAGCCAGATCAGCTGAGTGTCCACTTGTTGTGATATGCTGAGCTAAGGCGGTGGTGGTTTTTTTGTTTTGTATATCAGCTTCGTGCTCTTTCAATCGGATTCCCAGTGCACGTTTGGTAGTCCCTATATATACCCTGCTGCAGATTTCATTTTCTTTACCTTTACACGTTATTTCATATACCACATTGTGTTGTTCTAATTTTTCGGTTGGGCTTTTTGTGTTAGTAAATATACTTGCTAGTGTGTAGTTTGATTTATATGATAAAGATATGTTTTGTTTGTCGTGGAATATAGTTTTGCTGAGGTTTTGGGTAAGTTTAGGTACATAGGTTACACTGAAGTATTGTTTTGACTTATTTTCCTTATGTGTCGTTGTGTTGTTTTGTGCGTTATTTATTTCTCTTATTATTTGTTCTATTAGATTTTTAATTAGGGTGTGTGGGTAGCTATTGCTTTTAAGCATTTTATCAATTTTTTGCAAGTTTGTGTTCCAGTATTGCTTGTCACTTATAGTTAGTACTTTCTTTATCAAATTTTTCGCTGTGTTTATTTTGTATTTCATTGGCTGGGACGAATGAAAATTTATCAGTCTGCCGGAGGATAAAGGCTTTGCGTACCACTCAAATGAGAGGCTTCCATTATTTATATTTTTATATATTCTTACGTCCAGGTATGGTATGCTGTCATCTCTCTCCATTTCAATCGTAAACTGAATTTTGTTGTGATATTTGTTAAGTGTTTCTAATATTAAATCCACGTCCTTACGTTTTACAATCGCCAGAATGTCGTCCACATATTTTACTAAAAATTTTATGTCGATGTCATGTTTTTGTTTCAGCTCATTTAGAGTTTTATCAATAAGGTCATCTAGAATTATATCCGCTATTGTAGGTGAGAGCGGATTGCCCATTGGCATACCAAAAGTTTGAGCGTATATGTCGTTGTCATAAATAAAATAATTATTATCAAGTAAACAAAATCTTAAAATTTCTTGGAATTTGCATTTGGGTATATTTGTTAAAGAGTTGATTTTATCAAATTTTTCCATTATTATTCGTATGGCGAGATTGGTGGGAATGTTCGTGAATAGTGACACGACGTCGAAAGATACAAGAGCTTCTTCTTTGTCGATTATCATATTTTGTAGTCTCTCTTTCAGCCTAAACATATTTTTAATGTTGTACTCTTCCGAGGTTATATTCTTTATTATGTCTCCTATATGTTTCGATAGCTGGTAGCATGGTACATTCACGGATGATGCAATTGGGCGTAAGGGTGTATTGGGCTTGTGTATTTTTGGTAACCCGTAAAGTTTTGGTGCAATCGCTGCCAAGCAAGTTAACTTGTGTTTTTCTTTAATGTTTATGTATTTTTGTTTGTATAGATCGTTGACTATTCTGTTGTTTTTCTTTTGCAGTGCATTTGTTGGGTCTGTTCTCAGTTTTCTGTAAGTGTTTTTGTGTTCCAGTAGCTCTTCCATTTTCTCTTTGTAGTCTCTTTTGTATATAACCACAGTTTTGTTTCCCTTATCTGCGTCTGTTATGACTATGTTGTTTTTGTGTAGGTTTAGAAATGCTTTGCATTTGTTGTATGTTTCTAATATAAATTTTTCCAATGAATTGTTTTTTATGTTTCGTTTAAATTGGAGAATTCTGTTGCTCACTTTGTTTCTCGCCATTTCTTTGGTATTTTCATCGCCCAATGCTTGGATTGCTTGCTCAATTTCTGATATTGTGTGTATTGCGGAGAAGTTTTTTCTTGTCGTCGGAAGAGTAAATTTTTTCCCTAACGATAGGAGCCATTTAACTTCTTCAGGAAAGTTTATATCGGTTTTGTTCACAAACCAGTCATTGTTTGTGCATATCCCCATGTTTCGTAGTTGTTGGGCTTTCAGATTGTTAATTTTTGTTGTATGTACTTCATTTACTTCTTTCGCCACTCTCTGGCCATAAAAATTTTGTTTATTTTTGAAAGTTTTTAACTCACCTTCGTTGAGATTGCGTTCTAGTTGCTTTTCTGCGTGGTAAATGTAATCCTTGGTAATTTTTATATCTAAATTTGTTTGGGTTATTTCCATGTTCATTACTTTACGCAAAAAGTGGAATTTAGTTTTATGAAGTTGTTGTTGTAGTTTTTGGGATGTTGTGGTTATTTTAACTTTTTCAACTGCGTTCATTAAATGATTTGGAATAATGTCATACCTTTTGCACTCTAATAAGAATTTTAGGCGTTCCATTTGCTTGGATAATTTTTGCGTTAGCTTACTAAAGTGTTTTAGTGTTATGCACGTATGTTCGTCGTATTTGTACCGCATGTGTTTGTAAAAATCCTTCATTTTCCTTTATTGTTGTTGTTGGGTGATATTTCGGCAGGCCTTCCGAGATGATTAATTTTATGATTTTTCGGTCAATTTATTTTTGTAGATTTTTGTTGGTAATAGGCTTTTTTGACCAATGGTTTTTTTAATTGCAAATAAAGATATTTATTTCAATTTTTCCACCTAACGTTTCGCTAGACTTCCTAGCATCATCAGAGGTGATCTAATTTATTTACAACAATAAAGATAAAAATATTTACATTAATTTATGGTATAAAGACTACTTTAATTTATATATATAAATTTACTTTATATATGTAACGAGAACAACACTAACATTGATTTACATACGTACAAACATAGACAACACTTACGTAATATATTTGTTATTTAAATATTAAAACTAAAAGAATTAGTACCATTTAACATTGGTATCATTGTCATACTGATTCTTAACTATAAACATAAAAGGTAAACAGCTGCTATATTTTGTGTGTCCTCTTTCTTGTTTATCGTATTTTCCCGTTTTTCCAATATTCTCAGACTTTCCAATGTATATCTGGCTCTCCCGTGTTTGTTCCTATCTATTATTTTTGTATTAGCCAGATCAGCTGAGTGTCCACTTGTTGTGATATGCTGCGCTAAGGCGGTGGTGGTTTTTTTGTTTTGTATATCAGCTTCGTGCTCTTTCAATCGGATTCCCAGTGCACGTTTGGTATTCCCTATATATACCCTGCTGCAGATTTCATTTTCTTTACCTTTACACGTTATTTCATATACCACATTGTTTTGTTCTAATTTTTCGGTTGGGATTTTTGTGTTAGTAAATATACTTGCTAGTGTGTAGTTTGATTTATATGATAAAGATATGTTTTGTTTGTCGTGGAATATAGTTTTGCTGAGGTTTTGGGTAAGTTTAGGTACATAGGTTACACTGAAGTATTGTTTTGACTTATTTTCCTTATGTGTCGTTGTGTTGTTTTGTGCGTTATTTATTTCTCTTATTATTTGTTCTATTAGATTTTTAATTAGGGTGTGTGGGTAGCTATTGCTTTTAAGCATTTTATCAATTTTTTGCAAGTTTGTGTTCCAGTATTGCTTGTCACTTATAGTTAGTACTTTCTTTATCAAATTTTTCGCTGTGTTTATTTTGTATTTCATTGGCTGGGACGAATGAAAATTTATCAGTCTGCCGGAGGATAAAGGCTTTGCGTACCACTCAAATGAGAGGCTTCCATTATTTATATTTTTATTGAAATAAATATCCTTATTTTCTTTATTTTTATTCCAACAGCAAGCTTGTGGGTATGAATTTACAAAAAAATTACGTCGGACGTTTACGAATATTTCACTCTCGGTTGATTTGAATAATAAATTTAGTAACCATTTGAAACAGGAAAATATGGACTTGGGTACGCACTTAATTCTTATTTGGTATAAAAAACCTTCTAAACCCGTGTTTTTGTCACATTTACAGGCATTAATTTATCAATCGAAGTGCTTCAAGCTGGTGCTTGGCCATTGGGACCAACACAGGTCGTTTTTCCTTTTGCTGTGCCTCATGAATTGGAGAAATCAATTAAAATGGTATGCTGTTTTTCTTTCAACTCCGTCGCATACGGGTACTAGAACCTGCTGGATAACAAGGCTACCACTTCGCCAACACTATCTAAAGAAAGTTTGTTTGCTGTGCTTTGCAAACAAAAATTCTGTTCCGTACATCAAGATTTTTAATACGCTCCTAAATTTGCCAATCGAACCCCCTGATCCGAATATTAGAGGGGTTACAGTTTATGTAGGCTTCATAATCTGAGGTAGAGGTCCCAACTCTGTGGACACTTTCAGTCTATGTGTGGTCACTATTGACCGGCCAGTTCAAACCAACTCCTATAAGTAATCTACTTTTTCCTTTTCTTGTAGCGACAAGCAGACACCCGAAGGTTTCGGTAGTTTTATCGATGTTGGTGATCCTTTGCAGGATCTTATATTACGGAAAATAGCACCATAAACTAACTAGCCTGACCTACTCGGGAATAATTTGACATGACCACGCTTCCCAAGGCAAAACAAAAAAATATAAAACTCGGGCGTTAAACACGCCCTCTTTATTTGCCGGCTGACTATGACTACAAAACTTATACTCTCCATTTGGATGCAAACAATTGTTTGATGATTGTCTTTTGTCATGAGAAACGGGCGAATTCAATACTACGTTCACTGCAATTATCTCAGAGGCATTAAACCTATACATACATATATAGTAAATACCTATGCGTCCACTTACATCTCCAGATAAGGGAGATTAAATCGAACAATCAAATTCAATGCAGATAAGTTAGCTTTAATACATCGCTATCGCGATAACATAATTTATAGCTATCATCCGGTGGCAATATCCTGAGCCAGATAAATAATTTTGCATGTAAATGCAACAACAACGATTTTAGCCAGATAAATCCAGATAGAAGTCTGGTTCAATTTGTGAGCCAGATAATTTGTTAATTACTTCTTTTTAGGTTGGCAACGCGGCCTTTAATATACCTACTTTTTCAAAAATAGATGTCGCTGCTTAGCCCTTCGTCGTATGAGTTAAATGAAAAACAGCGGCGACATCTGCCTATCACATTTCACGTGTGCGAAAATTTCACGACATCTGCTTCTCAAGTCTCTCAATGATCCAGAGCATTCCCGTGAGAATTGAGCGTGAGCCGGAGCTGTAAAACTCAGTGAAAGACGGCATATATCAGAAAACAACAGCGCTGCCATATACAAAAACTGAAAGAATCCATCGTTACAATGGTCACCACTTCACAATGTACAACAGAAACAATTTTCGATTATAGTTGAAAGCAAGTGGTACAAGCCTACTGGAATCGCTATCCTAATCCATCAAGGTAAGTTAGTTTCTGTACATAATGTACATTAATTAATAGTATTATCTTAACAGTACGCACATTCTAACCGAAAATACAATCAAACGTGAGGTGCGTGATTGTAAATTATACATATTAACGCCGCTTACTTTCCAAAACAAATCCAGTACCAAAATTGGGCCAACGCTTTTACAATAATGCGCCAGTAAAAATTATTGAAGATTCCATATTGGGTCCAACAAAGAATACATGTCACATATACCCGCAATATTGCATTTAAGAAAATTATGGTGAGTAGAAGATAGGAAGAAACATATAAAGAGTAGACAATTTACGTTAATAATTTGGGAAACATTTAAACAACGTGACGTCAGGACGGACAAGGTCCCCCAGCGGGTTAGGGGATCAGAATATACCCGCGGTAGGTATGCCTGGCGTAAGAGGCGACTAAAATACCAGATTCAAGGGGCTGTGTAGCGCAACCTCTCAGATTGCCATCGCAATATATAGCTTCTCCAAACCCAATTGTCAACCTCACCTATCCGCGGCGAATCCTGTTTCACTAAAAGACGAGGCTCTGGAGACCCCAAGCTCCTCATGGAACTTGGAGGTGGGGAGGGAGGGAATGGACTGAAGGTTTAATGTGGCCACATAAATCGTTCTGGAGATGGTCGGGCTAACACCTTAATGGTGCTGTGGTACCGGAGCGTACCAGATCTGTATTCGGCAAAGGACCATCACATCGATGACACTCCCCAAAGCCTTGGGGAAGCAACCTTATCGCTACAACAACAACCACAACAACAGAACGGACAAGGCGACAGCTGTTTCGATTATACCTTGTAAATCTCTTCAAAACCTTTTCTCCCGGGAGTGGGATTCGAACCCGCACTCCTAAGATAGTTGAAATGGTTACAAACGCATTCAGCTACGTCATGCCTTAGTTGTTGTAAAGTTTTTCCCAATTGCCTTCGTTTGCATATATTCTTCTACACATCACATACTTCGTATGTAATTATGTGTTGAAGTTATGCATGTTTGTAAGGCGGTATCAGGGAAACTTGGTATTGTTGCTACTTGCTTGTTGCCACTTCCGGGAGAAAAGGCTTTGAAGAGATTTACAAGGTATAATCGAAACAGCTGTCGCCTTGTCCGTCCTGATGTCACGTTGTTTAAATTTTTCCCAAATTATTAAATAAATTATAAAATTAAAAATTGCTTGAAGTAAATGTTTTCACACATTTTAAGCAATACGGGCAATCCCCGATTAACTCGTAAGTGAAAATGTTTATCGTAGAAATTTTGTTCTTAGTGATCGTTCAAAAAAGTTCAACGCTAAATTTTCCCCAGTTTTTATTAAAGCCAAAGTTTTTAATAAAAAGTAAGGAAGGCTAAGTTCGGGTGTAACCGAGCATTACATACTCAGCTGAGAGCTTTGGAGACAAAATAAGGGAAAATAACAATGTAGGGAAATGAACTTAGGGTGCAATGTGTTTGTATGACACGGGTATTAAATAGAAGGCATTAAAGAGTATTTTAAAAGGGAGTTGGCCATAGTTCTATAGGTGGACGCTTTTTCGAGAAATCGCCGTAAAGATGGGCCGGGGTGACTCTATAATGTGTTTGTACGATATGGGTATCAAATGAAAGGTGTTAATGAGTATTTTAAAAGGGGTAGGCCTAAGTTGTTATGAGGCGTTAATGAGTATTTTAAAAGGGAATGGGCCCTAGTTCTATAGGTGGACGCCTTTGCGAGATATCGACATAAAGGTAGACCAGGGGTGACTCTAGAATGTGTTTGAACGATATGGGTATCAAATGAAAGGTGTTAATGAGTATTTTAAAAGGAGCGGGCCTTAGTTCTATAGGTGGACGCCTTTTCGAGATACCGACATAAAGGTGGACCGAGGGTGACTCTATAACGTGTTTGTACGATATAGGCATCAAATGAAAGGTGTTAATGAGTATTTTAAAAGGGGTAGCCCTAAGTTGTATATGTAAAGGCGTTTTCGAGATGTCGACCAAAATGTGGACAAGGGTGACCCAGAAAATGATCTGTCGGGTACCGCTAATTTATTTATATATGTAATACCACGAACAGTATTCCTGCCATGATTCTAAGGGCTTTTGATTTCGCCCTGCAGAACTTTTTCATTTTCTTCTACTTAATGTGGTAGGTGTCACACCCATTTTACACAGTTTTTTCTAAAGTTATGTACATTTTGCGTCAAAAAACCCAATCCAATCACCATTTTTCATACCTTTTTTCGTATTTGGTATAAAATTATGCCATTTTTTTAATTTTACGAAATTTTCGATATCGAAAAAGTGGACGTGGTCATAGTCGGATTTCGCCCATTTTTAATACCAAGATAAAGTGAGTACAGATAAGTACGTGAACTAATTTTAGTAAAGATATATCGATATTTGCTCAAGTTATCGTTTTAACGGCCGAGCGGAAGGACAGACGGTCGACTGTGTATAAAAACTGGGCGTTCAACCGATTTCGCCCATTTTCACAGAAAACTGTTATAGGAGCTATGCCCTTACCAAATTTCACAAGGATTGGTTAATTTTTGTTCGACTTATTTCATTAAAAGTATTCGAGACAAATTAAATGAAAAAGGGCGGAGCCACGCCCATTTTGAAATTTTCTTTTATTTTTGTAGTTTGTTGCACCATATCATTACTGGAGATGAATGTTGACATAATTTACTTATATACTGTAAGATATTCAATTTTTTGCTAAAATTTTACTTTGAAATTTTTTTGTTTAAAGTTGGCGTGTTCGTCATCCGATTTTGCAAATTTTTGTTTAACACATATAGTAATAGGAGTAACGTTCTTACTGTGGTATTATGCATGATACCAATTTATGTCAATATTTTTGCACTATTATTCATCATATTCTAATACCCTAATACTGTCTATGCAGACCACCCATATAGTATGCACATTACAATGTTGACCCAAATACATTTCATTTACCCCACACAGCGGGAGTTCAACATCACTCACTAATGCCGACGGCAAGACCCGTATCTAGTTACAATACACTGGCATAGTGACGAGCCCGCTAATAGCGTGACCAAGTGTCAATGACAACTCGTCAATACGCCTGCCAAAATTTCACAGTTACAATTTGTAAAAATAGATCGAACTAATATGCTGACTCAGTATGTAAACATTAAGAATGCAATTTATTAGTGTTAGTGTAATTATGTATATGTAGACTAGACAAATTTGTATAAAAGGGAAGACTATTTTAAATAAAAGACAATTGCTTTGTAACGCGTATCAACAAAACTTTCTTTTTCTAAACCAATCATTACATGGCAATCCTGCCAGCTTGGTCAAGAAACAGCAAAACTTCTAAAGGCCTTGCTGGATGAAGATCCTGGATAATAAACCAAGGAGGATTCGCCTTTCAATCATTACATGGCGATCCTGCCAGACTAGAGTTAAAATTGGCAAAACTGCTAAAAATCTAGCTAGAGGAGACCCTGCAAAATTTAAACAAAAAGTAAATTCATTATATTCTGCAATAAGGCAAACAGAACAAATTTCCTTTTTAATAAATTTTGATTTCTACGCTCAAAAATCGAGCGAAGGGTCATACTTGCAGACAAGGCCAGCAAAAGGACAACACAAAAAATTATACAGCTTAAATTAACAGAAGAAGGAGCGCGTAGGTGAAGTGGAATATACACCCCAGGATAAAAGCATTAGGCGTGAATAGCAGTTGAAGTGGAATATACACCCAGGATAAAAGCATTAGGCGTGAATAGCAGGTGAAGTTGAATGTACAGACCAGGATCCCAACATTAGGCGTCAATAACAGGTGAAGTGAAATATATACCACAGGATCCCAGCATTGGACGTGAATAACAAGCTGGAGAAGCAACAATTAAATAAAAATGTTTTAGAATAAGTACGTATATTTTTAGAATCAATTGAGCGGCCCAGGGACGCTAAGCTATGAGCAAAACCTTCGTTTTTGCTTAGGGAATTTTTTTTCTCTCCTCTTCTCTTTCCTCAACGTAGGACTAGCTTAATAAAAAAAAAACTTTGAAAAAAAAAATTATATAAATAAAAATTCTCAAATATGTTGAAAAAAGGAAGAAGAATTTAATTTTAATTTTATAATTTGTTGAAAAAAAAAATTTTTAGAAATATTCATATACCGAGTAAATTGGAATGTCGGAAAAATATTTTAAACACCCCATTGAGTGGGAAGACAAAGTAATTTTAGACGCAGGAACAATAGATACGAAAAAAAATTAGAATGGTCTGGAAAAAGATAGGCATTAAAAGGGAACCCAGAATTGAGGATGTAAAAAATCCCACAATCAGGGTAGAAGAAACCATGCTAATGATTCGAAGTGTGTTCCCGGAAACGCCAAAAGTTAAATTATAATAGCTTTTTTCAATTCTTGCTATGAATAAACATTTATGAATATTTTATACTAAGCTAGTTATAAATAAAATAAAGTATTTAACATTTTATTAAAATTAGAGAAGTTTCAAAATGTCTTGGTGGGCAAAAATAGCCCAAGGCATTATGATAGCCATAGTTGGCTACGAAGTAGGGAAAGAAAATTCTGAAGCATCAGAAAATAGAATAGTAAAATATGAACCACCAGCCGCGGTAGAAACAAAAACGAACCCAAACATTCCTGATCTTTTGCTAGCAGTGTTAATCTGCGTTATCGTGCTATTTACCATTGCAATAGCCACGATACTCAAAAATTATATGAAAATGAAATACAGGCAATTAACACCTGTTCAAGCTCGTATCTAGAAAATCTTATTTTTGGCATTCTTTTATTTAAAGATTTTTATTTAAATTTAAAACTCAATTTGATTTTAAGGAAGAGCAACAAATAATTAGAATAATAACCCCCAAAATCTCCCAATCGAAAGTAAAGGCATACTCATTAACCCTGCCAAAATTTAATAGCAAATCAAAATTTTCTTAATTCCTTTGAATGCTCCTGACAAAGATGGTCACGAAGGAATAGGAAATTCTAGGACAGTGGAAATAGGCAAAAACTAGGTAAAAAAAACTAATACCAAAAAACCAGCCAATAATAACAACAACAAAAAAATGAAAAAAGTCACAAAGAGAACCTATAAAAATATATGTGAAGCGCTATATAAATTTGCAACAATTGTATGTATGTGTAGACTAGACAAATTTGTCTATAAGGGAAGACAATTTTAAATAAAAGACAATTGCTTTGTAACGCTAACCATCAGCGTATCAACAACACTTTCTTTTTCCAAACCAATCATTACATTACCAAAGTTCATCATGATATCATGAACGACTGCCAAATTACAGCTTGCAAAAATTTTAAATTACCTTCTTTTAAAAGTGGGCGGTGCCACGCCCATTATCCGAAATTTTACTAGTTCTCTATTCTGCGTCATAAGGTCAACCCACCTACCAAGTTTTATCGCTTTATCCGTCTTTGGTAATGAATTATCGCACTTTTTCGGTTTTTCGAAATTTTCGATATCGAAAAAGTGGGCACGGTTATAGTCCGATTATCGAAACTAAATACCAAATTTCATTAAGATACCTCAAAATTTAATTAAGTTGTCGTGTTTACGGACAGACGGACGGGCATAGCTAAATGAATTTCTTTTTTCGCCCAGATCATTTTGATATATAGAAGTATATATTTATCTCGATTAGTTTATGCCGTTATGGGGTACCGTTATGCGAACAAAGTTAATATACTCTGTGAGCTCTACTCAACTGAGTATAAAAAGGGAAACAACATGTATCAATTGCAAGATAAAGAAAATGGTAGCACAGCTTGGTATCATGCGAAAGAAAGCAAGTCTTGTCAAACCCAATGTTAATGTTTGCCACAACTCTAGGAGAAAAAGGGCGAAGCACTGAAAACAGAGTTGTTTTATATGGGCATAAATAGGTGTCTACTAGGGCTTGCAGCCATTTTCCTTCGCTCGAAAAGTTCTTTTTGGATTTGGCGATCATCAGGAGTTCATCTTTAAGTATATCTCTGGTGATAAAGTATTTTTTTTTTGGTTTTTTTCAAAGTTTAAACTTAAATAAAGTAAAGTTTTGAAATGACTAAGTTTTAAATAAATAAGCTTTGAAACGTAATTATTGAGAAACAAAATAAAATACAATATACACAACGTATGTACATATTCGAGGAGGAAGGTGAAGCATTTCGCTCTTGAGCCTATAATCCAATATATTTTCATCGGAAATAGCATTTTTTGCTCCAGAGGAGGAAGCCCGCAAACATAATTTAGCTTATAAAAAAACACCTTTAATATATATTTGGGAAAAACTCTTTAAGTACAAGAACATTAAAGAATGCAGGGAGTTTGACTTTTCAAAACCAAAAAAATGTCTGTCGAAAAAAAAGAAAAGGAACTGTTTGCAACATTTTTGAGAGTCAGCCAACGACTCACTTAGTATTTCTCTACCACTTGGGAAAACAAGTAAATCGCAGTTTTGAGCTGACTGTACAGCGTTTCTCTAATCTAAACTATGAATTAATTAATAGCTAAATAATATTAAAAGTGATGTGATTTCAAACTACATGGTCTTCGTGACATTGCATCGGCATTTCCATGGGTACTACATTTTCGATGCTCAATGGAAAAGTCATAGCTTTGTAGTCGCTCGTTCCAACGTGCCAATTGTCCTTCCGGATTACGGAACTGCAGAAGCCATTTCAACGCTGCGTGATCAGTCCTGACGCAGAATCGCTGACCGTAGAGATATTTGTGGAAATGTTTAATGCACTCTACCAATGCCAACAGCTCTCTCTGTGTAACGCAATAGTTCCTCTCTGGTTTTCCAATTGAACGGATGTAATATGCAACTACCTTCTCCTGTCCATCGACCAATTGTGATAAAACACCTCCTATAGCATATCCACTCGCATCTGTATCTAGAATAAATGGTGCCCCTGGAATCGGATATGCTAACATTGGGGCAGTGCGCAAACGCTCCTTCAATGTTTGGAAAGCCACTTCTTCCATTCAAAACTTTATTTTTTCTTGTAAGCTCATGCAGGCTATGGGCTACGCTGGAAAAATTTGGTACAAATCGGCGGTAATATGTGCACAGCCCAAGGAAACTTCTTAATTCATGTAGTTTCTGTGGTCTTGGCCAATCCTTTACAGCCTCTATCTTTTCGTTCGCAGTGCAGATGCCCTCTGTCGTTACCTTGTGACCAAAATAATTTACTTCCTTTTTAAACAGCGCACACTTTTTGGGACTTAACTTCAGACCAGCGCCAGCTATTCTTTGGAAAACTTCCTCCAAGTTCTTAAGATGTTCATCAAAATTCTTGCCCAATACGATGATGTCGTCCAGGTACACCAAGCATGTTTTCCAATGTAGTCCTTTCAGTACCTGGTCCATGAGTCTCTCAAAAGTAGCTGGTGCATTACAAAGTCCAAAAGGCATCACTGTAAATTGCCAAAGACCATCACCGACACTGAAGGCTGTTTTCTCTTCATCTTCCTGCTTCACCTCCACTTGGCAGTAGCCGCTTTTCAAGTCCAGCGTGGAAAACCATTTCGTACCAGATAGCGAGTCCAGAGTGTCGTCAATTCTTGGCAATGGGTAGCTATCTTTTTTCGTTACGTCATTCAACTTCCGGGAAGTCCACGCAAAACCTCATTTTTCCATCCTTCTTCTTTACAAGTACTACCGGTGAGCTCCATGGACTCGCTGATGGTTCGATGACGGAGCTGTCGCTCATTTCTTGTATGATTTGACTCACAACTTCCCGCTTCGCCAGTGGAATACTACGTGGAGCTTGACGGATCGGCCTCGCATCTCCAGTGTCAATTTGATGTTTCACAACGTTGGTGCAGCCTGGTTTAGAACCATCCTGATCAAATATGTTTGCGTACTTTAGGAGCAGTTGTTTTGCCCTACTCTGACATACTTCCTCTAGCCCCTGCGTCCATGCCGTGATGTCATTTGAAAGATCAGTATTACTAGCTGAAACGTGTTCCTGGAGCTGTTCACAGTTAATAATTACTTCAGCCTCTTGGCATCTTCCCAAAATAGCTCCTTTAGTCAGTTTGAGTGGTGACTTGAACTCATTGAGTACTCTTACCGGAATACGCCCATCTTGTTTTGTCATAGCCAGGGTTTTTCCTACAAGTATGTTCAGTGCTGATTTGTTTGCTGCTTCGATAATCCACAATTTGTTTGTCCCACAATCTCCATCAACCTTTGCCCAGATGACTGCTTCGGATTTTGGTGGTATTCGCTGACTCTCTTCCACCAGCACTCGTTTACTGCTGTAGCCTCTCTCGAAGCCGAAATTAAGTGGTACATCCATGTTCTTATATCGCATCGTCTTGCTTTGCATGTCGATCTTGATGTCCTGGTCGATTAAGGAGTCCACTCCAATTATGATTTCATCAACAATCTTTGCCAACATAAAATTGTGTACTACCGTGACGTTCCCAATTGCGACTTCACATGATACTTCTCCTAGAACCTTGCTGTCTTCTCCAGTGGCTGTACGCAATCTTGCTCCATGCAATGGTCTTATCTTCTTGTTGACTAAATCCGCTCGAATGATGGAATGAGATGCACGTGTATCTACAGTCAGTAAACGTTCCTTTCCATCCACATGTCCTCCGACAGTAAGATTGTTTGACCTTCTTCCAATTTGTGAGATAGAGATTATGGGGCATTCAATTGAGGGAGCCAGCTGTCGCCCCTTGCGGTAGACTCGCTTTAGTTTAACGATTGATTGGACTTGGAGATTTGCTCATCTCCTTCAGCTCTGCGTTTACGGCCACCCACATTGTTGGAGCTATTGCGACCGCTGCTGTAATGTCGTGCAATATGACCTGGATTGCCGCACTTGAAACATTTAATAACTCCGGCATTTTTCTGTTGTGATCCCTTCAGTGCTTCCAAAATTGTGTCTACCCAATCTGGTCTTTCCACTTTCACACGATGAGCTTTGCATGCTGGTTTACTCAATAGTGAGGCCGTTTCCTGAGTTAATGCATGTGATACCGTTTCAGCAAATGTGAGCTATGGGTTTGCGTATGTAGCTCGCTTCGTTTCCACGTCCCGTATGCCATTTATAAAACTCTGGATTTTTACCCTCTCGGTGTATTCCACGGGTGCGTCCACATTTGCGAGATGAGCCAGCCTTTCAACATCCGAGGCAAACTCCTGCAAAGTCTCATTCGCTCTTTGGTGACGGTTTTGCAACTCAATTTGGAATATCTGTTTCCTATGCTCGCTTCCATAACGTCTCTCGACAGCGGCCATCAATGCTTCATAGTTGTTCTGCTCTCCTTCGGGAATCGTCTGTAGGATTTCGGCTGCTGGTCTTTTCAATGCCACGAACAGAGCTGCAACTTTATCTTCAGCATTTCAGTTGTTCGCTGCCGACGTCTTCTCAAATTGGAGCTTAAATACCTGGAATGGAACAGAACCATCAAAAGTTGGGGATTTTACCTTCAGAGTAGACGTTGAAGTGATTGGACGGTTCAATTGTAACTCCTGAATCCGATCTTTCAAAGCATCCATCTCGGCCTCCACTTTATTTTGTCGTTCACTAACAGCCTCCCGCTGCGATGAGAATTTTGTTTCCTGTGCCTCCAGCTTTGTTGAGATACGCTCTTCTTGTGCTTCGACCTGTAATGTTATGCGTGCCTCTTGTTCTTTTAATTGTTCTGCAATTTGTGACGCCATGTGTGTTTTCTGTTCTTCCAATTGTGTTTCCATCTTGGATGTTATACGGTTCTCCTGCGATTCCAATTGGGATACCATATATGTCTTCTGTTCTTCCAGCTGTGTTTCCATCTTGGATGTTATTCGTGTCTCTTGGGATTCCATCTGTGATGACATATACGTTTTCTGTTCTTCCAATTGTGAAGTTACTTGCGACGCTATTTCTGAAATGCGTACCTCCTGTGATTCTAGTTGGGATGATATTTGCGACGACATTGATGTTACTGTCGATGTTTGAGCAGCTATTGCAGCCAATATCATATTCAATTCTGTGCTCGTAACTGTCTGCGATGTTTCGTTTTTCTCTTCAATTTTTGTTGTTGTCTCGTTCCCATCAGGATAAAAGACATACTCGTCCACATCAATTCCTTCTGCTTCCATTGCCTCCCGTAGCCGTGCCTGAAGTTCGAGTTTAAAGCTGCTTGTATTCAATCCACGGCTCTCCAACTCCTTCTTCAGTTGCTGGATCTTCAATTTACTGAACTTTGCCATGTTCTTGTTGTCCTCCGGAATTTATTCAACAATTCCTCTTCTGACACCAATTGTAACGAATTTACTTGCAAATCCTCTTATTTGCAATCCTCTGCTAAGTTCGAATCACTAAACTATTGAATAAATAACTCCAATTTGTAATAATGCAAAATGGCCTTTATTAAAGTACTTCACAATAACACTCAAACCGTGCAACGAATAGCTTCTTAATAACCAAACTGATTGATAGCTCAAAGAAACTATACTATTCAAAATACTATTGCTCTTGCTCGCTACATAGCGTCTTAGGCGAAACTGCTTGACAACTCAAATCAAACTGAATTCCAGGGCCTCTACAATTGTCGCGTTTTATACTCTTCGATTTCAACCTTCGCATCTTCTAGGCGCTTCCAGAATCTACTAGTCCAGCAGCTCTCAAACTTCTCAGCTGTAACTACAATTGCACAATCTTATACATCTTCTAGGCGCTTCCAGAATCTACTAGTCTAGCAGCTCTCAAACTTCTCAGCTGTAACTACAATTGCACAATTTTATAGTTTTTCTCATTGCATACTTATAGGAGTATCGCAGATATATGCATGTGTTTGTGCATTGACTCTCCGCTGCTCGTATACGTACACGGTACATATATGTAGAAGCAGTTATTGTTTCGTTTATGTAGATACATAATGATTGAATTATTGATGTGCATTCACGTCACTGCTTAGCATCGGTTTAGAGATGGCAGCACTCCTTAGTTTTGTTAATATTCGTAACAATATATATATATATATATGTATGTATTTTCACAGATTACCTCTAATTGCTGGATCTGACTGGAACACGTCTCGCTGAGCTGAAGTTTTAAAACAAGTGAAGGACTGCAAGATTTGATTTTGCCAATTTTACCGGTCGAACTGTTTATTTCTTCCAGCGATGATTTAACATAGCTAGCATAAATTTCGACCGCTAATGTTAACTAAAGAAATTACGAGGGCGACCGGCGAAGTTTAAAAGTTTTAGCTCTAGGCCTAAACATGCCGGCCCCTTGCGAGACGCAAGGTAATTAACAAAATACGTATTCCAACCACGAGTTCCAGGAGTTGCTTAAAACTTAGTATAAAACTATCTCTAGCTCCGGTCCCAATGCAGTCACTAAAGTCTAGAGGAAAGGAGGAAGTTAAATAATAAACGTGGCAAATTTTCAATGGTGCAATAAGTTTTATTATTCAAATTCAATTCATCGTATCTCATCAGAATTTAATTACAAGTATATACGATACTCTACACTATAATAAATGAACAAAAAAGTATAAAATCATTCAGCATGCGCCCGATAAGACCCACCCGAATACTGTATTCTGAGCCAAAAGTGGTCCCAGTGTGCCAGCAGGAATTGCGCCCAGCAAAATTTTTGGATTAATTTCCGCACCTAAAACCAGTTCTACTGGTGCGGCCACATGGAATTGCGGGTCAGCGAGCTTCAAGTTGCAGTAGTGGCTCGCTATCGCCACATCAATATTCATCAATATTCCTCACAGGAGTTCTTCTTTTAAAATTGTTTACACAGACCGCATGCGTGGTGATAGTCACTGACTGGCCATGCTTCCCCGGCAACCGAATAAAGCACCCCATCTGGTTGCCTATCCAGTCCTTATGTAAGCACAGCCCTCGTGCTAACGCCGTGGAGATAAGCGCGGTTGTAGCGCATGGATCGATAAGTGCGCGCACTGGCCATAAACGACCGCGAATCTCAATCTCCACCATCGCTGTCGGTGTGATCGATGTGAGGCACTGGATAGGCTGGGGTGGCATGCTTTGGTTCATTATGGCTCCCGATGGGAACTGTTTCGGGAGGTAGAATGCACGAGATTCCACTCTCCCCTGCTGGTATTTGAAATCATTATGTGCTCGTTTGTGGGTTCGGGCTGCACGACGCTGGTTTTTCCGCGGTTGGAAAGTTTTCATTACCAATCCGCCTTGTCTTTCATGTTGTAGAAGCGGCCGGAAGCGCTCTGGTTCCGGTCCGCTCGTGGGGACTGGGTGGAATGCACGCGATTCCACTCCAAACACCTCAGCTGGGCGGAAAGCAGATGTTTCCGCTCCAGCATCTTGTAAATCATAATCTGAGTCGTGGCGGAGATGCCAGGATTCCGCTCCGACCCCAGATGCATACAAAGAAATTGCATCGCTTTCACTCGGTTCATTTCTCTTTGGTCTGTCATCATCTTTCATGTGCAACATGGTGTGGTGATTGTCACCGCATTTTTTACATCTGCCTTCATGGGTGCACTTCGCTGCCGTATGCAACGACGACAGGCAGTTGGTACAGTAGTATTTTTTGATGGCAATAATCCATCGCTCTTCTGGCTTACTTGGACGAAATCTTGGGCAAACTCGTAACGGGTGCCTGTTTTCGCACACCCGACAGAACAAAGAGTATAAATTCGTATTTTTTGCGTATGGCAGTGAAGCGTGTCATTTCTGCAATAAATAATAAATTTTTTGTTTTCAAAAAAAAAGGTATACACTTCTGGAATGGCGAGCAATAATTGAATTATAAATGGTGGTTGTTGGCAATAAGGTTCACAGATTTTACAGTAAAACTCTTAAGCTATCATGGAACATATTTATTGACTCGCCAAACATATTCATTTGACTTGAAAATGATATCCTCGGGCCCGCAAAACAAAAAAAACAAGATAATAGCGTGAAAGTACTGTTAAAGGTCATTGTTAGCTATTTTTCACAAAATTGCATTTTGACTGACAATCTTGTTTGATGGTCTCCACGCACCTTAATATGCTTGACCAACATATACTTGAGGTGGGAGGTTATCGAAATCGTTTTGGTTTCGATAACCTAATCTCATACATAAGTTTAATTAATTTGTGAATGGTCGCCGGTTGTGAAAAAAAGCGTGTCGCGTGAAAAAATTGTGGTAATAGTGCAGTTTACGGTACCCACCCAAATTTGGGCCAAAATTTTCGAGTGAGGTATCAAAAGACGCGTATTTACGTATAGATCAAGTGCTCGTCGCGAAAATAGTGCGGGTTTCGAAGTAAAAAGTGCCAAAGTAATAAAAAGTGGTAGTGTAAATGCGTGCGGGTGAAAAAGAAAAATGTTTGAAAGGAAAAATGCTAAAATGAAAATATGTCCATACATACATACGTACCTAAAGAGGAAAAAAAAATAGAAAAAAGAACTAACTCCTTCCCAAAACACATAAAATGCCTAACGGCCATTAATTATTAGTAAAATAATTTACTCTTATCGTGTAAAGTCTTGTTTTTTGTGTTTTTAGCACTCCATTGAATAGCGGCTAATCGGATGACGCTGATAGTGTGGGTTGCATGAGGGCGTAAATTAAAAAATTATGTACTTTATACTAAGGAGGGTGTATGCAATGGTATTGGTAGAAGATGAGATGTCTACGTGCCGATATCTTTACCATTATGATATCCTTTTTTCTATTACATCAGCCAAAAAAATCGAAAATTGAAAAAAGTGAGAAACAAATTTTTATTTTTTTTTTTGACCACTCTCATGTACTTTACATGAAGAGAAAGAATGATTTATATATTGAAAAATTAGTGGATTCCGCTAAATTAAGCAATGTCTAACGACTATGTGTGGGAAATAAAATTTTTTTCCTTTTTTCAACTAGTTTTATATGGTTGGCCTAATGTGTGCGCACATTTTTATGTACATATGTCCATATGTGATTTATGGTTTTCGCACCCAGCAGACAATCGGATTAGCCATAAGCTTTGAAAGAAGTGGCGAAAAGAAGTGAAAATGTTGGGTACCAAAAAGTTAGAAAAAAAATAACATACCCTGATGTGTGTATAAAAAACCATGCATATGTACATATAAACTAACACGCATTCGGCGGTGCCAGAAAATCATTTTTTTGTCTCCGAATTTTTTCTGTTAAAAGTTAAATTTAATGTTAGCATGTTTGGGTTTTAATATTTTATGCCGAATTTGATGTAGTAGGGTCCTGATGGGTAGGGTTAGCTGATGGGAGTAGTACTAGTTTGACAAGTGGTCTTGTCACTTGTCCTCTTTCTGTACGAACGTCGACGACTCGTACCCGGTTATCGGAACCCGGGTGTAAATTTACTACTCTCCCAAGCCTCCATTCGTTTGGCGGTAGGTTATCCTCTCTGATGACCACCATATCTCCAACTTTTATATTTGATTCCCATTTTGTCCTTTTCTGTAGTTCCGAAAGATATTCGGTTTTCCATCTTTTTCAGAATGTTTGATGCAAGGCTTTTTATTTCTCCCAACGATTAACTACCGATGCTGGATTTTCGTTGATTTCTAATTCTGGTGGGCTAATAAATGGCTGCCAATTAAAAAGTGTCCCGGTGTAAGGGGTCCTAAATCCGATGTCGTTTGAGGCTGGGCTAAGAGGACGTGAGTTAAGGCAGGATTCAATATTACATAGAAGTGTGCTGAACTCCTCGATTGTAAATCTTCCCCTAGATGCTACCTTTTTAAAATGATTTTTAAAGCTTTTCACACCCGCTTCCCAGAGTCCGCCCATATGTGGAGCTCCCGCTGGTATGAAATGCCAAGTTAATTCCTGATGAGCATATTTTGATAACGTCTGAGCTCGAGAGTCTGCCAGTAATGCCTTAAACTCTGCTTTGAGTGCGCGAGACGCACCTACAAAGTTGGTTCCGTTGTCTGAGTATATATTTTTTGGGCATCTTCGTCTAGCTACGAACCTTGAAAAAGCTGCTAGAAACGATGAAGTGCAGAAGTCGGTAGTGGCCTCTAAATGTATAGCCTTGGTAGAAAAACATAAAAATAGACAAACGTAACCCCTGGAGGTGCGGCACCCGCGCCCACTATAACTTTTTATGTCGAATGGCCCTGCAAAGTCCACCCCTGTATTGGTAAACGCGCGTGAAAAGGTTGTTCGTTCTTGCGGAAGAATACCCATAAGCTGACTCTGGGAACGTTTTTTGTAGATCGTGCAGATCTTACAATTATGAATAACTAGCCTTTACCCGCGGCCCCGTCCGCAAGGATAAAATTAAATATATGGGATATTAACGTTAGCCTGCTTATCAAGTTATCTGTTTAAAAAGATGTTTCTGTCTAATAGATTTTATTTTTGTAATTGAGTAAAAAAAGAACTAAATGAGCTGATAACCTGATAGGATCCCCAAATGATCCCGAAAATATTCAGAAAAATCCACGAAATGACCCCGACGCTATCGCGGACAGATCCCGAAAACCATCTAGAAATGCCACGGAAGGGTCTCCAAAAGTTCCCGGAATAGTCCCAAAAAACCCGAAATGACAACGACACGATTCTAGACTTATCCAGAGAACCACAAAGAAATGATGCCTGAAGGGTACCAAAATGATCCCGAAATAGTCCCGAAAAAGTTCCGAAATGACCCTGACGGGCTCCCGGACGGTTCTCAAAAACCATCCAGAAAATATCCAGGAAGGGTCCTTAGGTGATCCACGACGGATCGCGAAAACCATACAGATATGATTCCGGAAGGGTCCCAAAATGATCCCGTATTAGTCCCGAAAAAGTCCTGAAATGACCCCGACGGGATCCCAGACGGATTCCGAAAATTATCCAGAAATGATGCCGGAATGTCCTCAAATGATCCCTTAATAGTCCTGAAATTACCGAAACCCATCCAGAAATTATGCCGCAAGGGTCCCCAAATGATACCAGTCGATAAAAAGTCTCGAAATAACCCCGACGGGATCCCGGACGGATCCCCAAAATCATATAGAAATGATGCCGGAAGGTACCCCAAATGATCCCGAAATAGTCCCGAAATAACCCTGGCAGGATCCCGTACGGATCCCGAAAACCATACAGAAATGATGCCGAAAGGGTCCTCAAATCATCCCGTATTAGTAGAGAAAGTCCTGAGTTGACCCCGTCGGAATCCCGGATGGATCCTCAAAACCATATAGAAATGATGCCGGAAGGTACCCCAAATGATCCCGAAATAGTCCCGAAATGACCCTGGCAGGATCCCGTACGGATCCCGAAAACCATCCAGAAATAATTCCGAAAGGGTCCCCAAATCATCCCGTATTAGTCGAGAAAAAGTCCTGAATTGACCCTGTCGGGATCCCGGATGTATCCCGAAAACTATCCAGAAATGATGCCGGAAGGTATCCCGAAATAGTCCCGAAATGACCCTGACGGGATCCCGGACGGATCCCTAAAACCATCTAGAAATGGTGCCGGAAGGTACCTCAAATGATCCCGAAATAGTACCGAAATGACCCCGACGGGATCCCGGACGGATCCCGAAAACCATCTAGAAATGATGCCGGAATGTACCCCAAATGATCCCGAAATGACCCCGACGGGATACCGGACGGATGCCGAAAACCATCCAGAAATGATGCCGAAAGCGTCCCAAAATGATCCCGTATTAGTCGAGAAAAATTCCCGAAATGACCCCGACAGGATCCCGGACGGATCCTCAAAACCATATAGAAATGATGCCGGAAGGTACCCCAAAGGATCCCGAACGGATCCCGTAAACCATCTAGAAATGGTGCCGGAAGGTATCTCAAATGATCCCGAAATAGTACCGTAATGACCCTGACGGTATCCCGGACGGATCTCGAAAACCATCTAGAAATGATGCGGGAAGGTACCCCAGATGATCTCGAAATAGTCCCGAAATGGCCCCGACGGTTTCCCGGACGGATCCCGAAAGCCATTCAGAAATGATGCCGAAAGCGTCCCCAAATGATCCCGTATTAGTCGAGAAAAAGTCCCGAAATGACCCCGACGGGTTCCCGGACGGATCCCGAAAAGCATCCAGATATGATGCCGAAAGGGTCCCCAAATGCTCCCGTATAAGTCGAGAAAAAGTCCCGAAATGACCAAGACGGGATCCCGGACGGATACCGAAAACCATCCAGAAATGATGCCGAAAGCGTCCCCAAATGATCCCGTATTAGTCGAGAAAAAGTCCCGAAATGACCCCGACGGGTTCCCGGACGGATCCCGAAAAGCATCCAGATATGATGCCGAAAGGGTCCCCAAATGATCCCGTATAAGTCGATAAAAAGTCGCGAAATGACCAAGACGGGATCCCGGACGGATCCCGAAAACCATCTAGCAATGATGACGGAAGCTACCCTAAATGATCCTGTATTAGTCGAGAAGAAGTCCCGAAATTACCACGACGGGATCCCGGACGGATCCCGAAAACCATCTAGAAATGATGCCGGAAGGTACCCCAAATGATCCCGAAATAGTCCCGAAATGAGCCCGACGGGATCCCGGACGGATCCCGAAAACCATCCAGAAATGATGCCGAAAGCGTCCCCAAATGATCCCGTATTAGTCGAGAAAAAGTCCCGAAATGACCCCGACGGGTTCCCGGACGGATCCCGAAAAGCATCCAGGTATGATGCCGAAAGGGTCCCCAAATGGTCCCGTATAAGTCGAGAAAAAGTCCCGAAATGACCAAGACGGGATCCCGGACGGATCCCGAAAACCATACATAAATGATGCCGAAAGCGTCCCCAAATGATCCCGTATTAGTCGAGAAAACGTCCCGAAATGACCCCGACGGGATCCCGAAAACCATCTAGAAATGATGCCGGAAGGTACCCCAAATGATCCCGAAATAGTCCCGAAATGACCCCGACGGGATCCCGGACGGATCCCGAAAACCATCCAGAAATGATGCCGAAAGCGTCCCCAAATGATCCCGTATTAGTCGAGAAAAAGTCCCGAAATGACTCCGACGGGTTTCCGGACGGATCCCGAAAAGCATCCAGATATGATGCCGAAAGAGTCCCCAAATGATCACGTATAAGTCGAGAAAAAGTCCCGAAATGACCAAGACGGGATCCCGGACGGATCCCGAAAACTATCTAGCAATGATGACGGAAGCTACCCTAAATGATCCTGTATATGTCGAGAAAAAGTCCCGAAATTACCACGACTGGATCCCGGACGGATCCAGAAAACCATCTAGAAATGAAGCCGGAAGGTACTCCAAATGATACCGAAATAGTCCCGAAATGACCCTGACGGGATCCCGGACGGATACCGAAAACCATCTAGAAATGAAGCCGGTAGGTACCCCAAATGATCCCGAAATAGTACCGAAATGACCCTGACGGGATCCCGGACGGATCCAGAAAACCATCTAGCAATGATGCCGGAAGCTACCCCAAATGATCCCGTATTAGTCGAGAAAAAGTCCCGAAATTACCCCGACGGGATCCCGGACGGGTCCAGAAAACCGTCTAGAAATGAAGCCGGAAGGTACCCAAATGATCCCGAAATAGTCCCGAAATGACCCTGATTGGATCCTGAACGGATCCCGAAAACCATCTAGCATTGATGCCGGAAGGTACCTCAAATGAACCCGTGTTAGTCGAGAAAAAGTCCCAAAATTACCCTGAAGGGATCCCGAACGGATCCCGAAAACCATACAGAAATGATTCCGAAAAGGTCCCCAAATGATCCCGTATAAGTCGAGAAAAAGTCCCGAAATGACGAAGACGGGATCCCGGACGGATCCCGAAAACCATCCAGAAATGATGCCGAAAGCGTCCCCAAGTGATCCCGTTTTAGTCGAGAAAAAGTCCTGAAATGACCCCGACGGGATCCCGGACGGATCCCGAAAACCATCTAGAAATGATGCGGGAAGGTACCCCAAATGATCCCGAAATAGTCCCGAAATAACCCCGACGGGATCCCGGACGGATCCCGAAAACCATCCAGAAATGATGCCGAAAGCGTCCCCAAATGATCCCGTATTAGTCGAGATAAAGTCCCGAAATGACCCCGACGGGTTCCCGGACGGATCCCGAAAAGCATCCAGATATGATGCCGAAATGGTCCCCAAATTATCCCGTATAGGTCGAGAAAAAGTCCCGAAATGACCAAGACGGGATCCCGGACGGATCCCTAAAACCATCTAGCAATGATGCCGGAAGCTACCCCAAATGATCCCGTATTAGTCGAGAAAAAGTCCAGAAATGACCCCGACGGGATCCCTGATGGATCCCGAAAACCATCTAGAAATGATGCCGGAAGGTACCTCAAAGGAACCCGCATTAGTCGAGAAAAAGTCCCAAAATGATCCTGAAGGGATCCCGGACGGATCCCTAAAACCATCTAGCAATGATGCCGGAAGCTACCCCAAATGATCCCGTATTAGTAGAGAAAAAGTCCAGAAATGACCCCGACGGGATCCCTGATGGATCCCGAAAACCATCTAGAAATGATGCCGGAAGGTACCTCAAAGGAACCCGCATTAGTCGAGAAAAAGTCCCAAAATGATCCTGAAGGGATCCCGGACGGATCCCGAAAACCATCTAGAAATGATGCGGGAAGGTACCCCAAATGATCCCGAAATAGTCCCGAAATGACCCCGACGGGATCCCAGACGGATCCCGAAAACCATCTAGAAATGATGCCGAAAGCGTCCCCAAATGATCCCGTATTAGTCGAGATAAAGTCCCGAAATGACCCCGACGGGTTCCCGGACGGATCCCGAAAAGCATCCAGATATGATGCCGAAATGGTCCCCAAATGATCCCGTATTAGTCGAGAAAAAGTCCCGAAATGACCCCGACGGGATCCCGGACGGATCCCGAAAACCATCGAGAAGTGATGCCGAAAGGGTCCCCAAATGATCCCGTATTAGTCGAGAAAGGGCCCCGAAATGACCCTGATGGGATCCGGACGGAACCCGAAAACCATCCAGAAATGATGCCGAAAGGGTCCTCAAATGATCCCGTATCAGTCGAGAAAAAGTCCAGAAATGACCCCGACGGGACCCGGACGGATCCCGAAAACCATCCAGAAAGGATGCCGAAAGGGTCCCCAAATGATCCAGTCTTAGTCGGGAAAAAGTTCCAAAATGACCCCGACGGGATCCCGGACGGATCCCGAAAACCGTCCAGAAATGATGCCGGAAGGGTCCCCAAATGATCGCGAAATAGTCCCGAAATGATCCCGGAATAGTCCCGAAAATGTCCAGAAATGACCCCGGCGGGATCGCGGACGGATCCCGAATACCATCCAGAATTGATCCCGGAAGGGTCTCGATATGACCAAAACGGGATTACAAATAGGGTGAAGATAATTATAAAACCATGTTAATAAGGCAACAGGCGCGTTGGAGCGAATGAAGAGTTACAAAGAAACATACAGGTAAAGCTAATAAAAGCGTGCTAATAAAAACAATTGAAGGAGGGCGGATGGCGGGAGGAGGAGAGTACCACTGATCGTTTTTCCAAAATTGTTTAGATCTCGATCTGTATGAGCCAGATACCAAAAATTATTGATTTTAGGACAAAATTTACATTGAGTTATAACAATTTATAGATTTTGCACGACGAGAGGGGAAAGGGGGGGGGGGGGGGGTGTATCACTGCTCACTTTGTCAGCCCTCTACTTATTTCTCCCACTGAGTTTGTAATATTGGTGAAGGTCAGTATACGTAAAGTTATAATGTGTAAAAATTGTTTAAAAGTAATTATTCGAAGGAGTCGTGGGACCCCCTTCCCCCTTTCCATGTTCGAAAAAAATTTCGCCGGTAGCCTATTATCTCTGTCCCAAATTTCATCAAAATCCGTGAAGCCGTTCTGGCGTGATTCAGTCGCAAAGACAAAAAAATATAATAATTAAATTATAACTGTTCCTAGGGGGCGGAGACCACGCCCCTTTTGCAAAATATATAGCTAGTAGATCCTTCTAGACTATTGGCTATATGCATGCCAAATTTCATACAAATCCGTCCAGCCGTTCTTGCGTGATTGAGTCACAAAGACAAACGTATGGACAAACATCCAAACATCCAATCTTTGCAATTTATAATATAACATATATTAGATTGACCTAATCATAGTTTTGACCTTAGGAATCCAATATTGCGTTCGGATAATACGCAACATTAGCTGGTTTTCACCGTGAAATGACTCTTCATGGACAAACTGGACGAACAAACGGAAAAACCTACAATTGTATGGCAAGATGACGGGATGACGTTCGGAATACGCCAGGTCGCTAGATGCACCAAGTCGCCCGCCCGTTCTCACAACTTCGTCTTGATCGAGGAATGGATTTAATGGAAGTATTTCGCTTTTTGACTCAAGGGGTTCTTTAGCTTTCAATTTACTTATTTCTGCTCCGTAGTGTTGCTTCTGAGCGATTTTAATCAGACGGGTAGTCGTAGATTTAATTTCATCTGATGAAATTAAGCAAGAGTCCGGCTGGCTCGAAGTTTTCGTTTTCGGATGGGTTCTTTGAAGAAATCTTAACACATATGAGATTACCCTCAAAGCTCGCGGTAGACTAGAAAACCTGTCAAGAATGTCACTACTGTTGTCCGTAGTTGTTGCTGCATGAACATGCACTCGTTTTTCCTCAACGTTTGTTGTGAAATCCGTATCTTGAGTCGGCCAATTTTCCTCATTTTCTTGGAGCCAAGAAGATCCCTGCCACCACAGCGTGTTGTTGACTAAATCCTGAGCTGTACACCTCTGCTTGCTAAGTCTGCGGGATTTGTACCTGAGTCCACATGAGACCAGTTCTTGTTTCCAACCTTGCCGATGATTTTTGTTATCCGATGGGCGACGAAGGTTGACCATGAGCATGGTGGTTTACGAATCCAAGCCAAAACAATGGTGGAATCAGTCCAAAGACGAAAATTAAGGTGGCTTAAATTGAGGTTAGTTATGATTGATTCGACGATTTCCGCAAGTAGTACTGCCCACACAGCTCCAGTCGTGGAAGAGAGATCGTTTTGACTGGAGCCACTTTGGTTTTAGCTAAAAGTAAGTTGACAAGTACATTGTCATCATTTTTCACACGTAAATATACTGCTGCCGCGTATGCCTTTTCGGAGGCATCGCAAAATCCGTGAATTTCTATATTTCCTGTTGGAGAAAATGATACCCATCGAGGTATCCGTATTGTATCTATTTCCTTATAATTGGAAGTAAAGTTTTGCCACCGGTCTAATGTTGAAGGAGATACGGTTTCATCCCAACCAGTCCCCTCCAACCAAATATTTTGTATTATCATTTTTGCCACAATAATAGTTGGTGCTAGCCACCTTAATGGATCGAAGAGTTTCGCGATAGTAGACAGTATTGCTCTTTTTGTGGTCTTATTTTCGCCCTCAATTGGCTTTGTTGTGAAATGAAATTGATCGGAATGCGCATTCCACCGAATACCCAAAGCTTTCACGCTACTAGAATCCTCGAATTCTAGAAAATCGTCGCTCAATAAGTGAGCTTTTGGAATGCCTTGCAATATTTCACTACTATTCACGGTCCATTTTCGCAATGGAAACCCAGCTGATTTTAAAACCCCAGAAATTTCATCCCTTGCTCTTATCGCAGAGTCAATAGTATGCCCACCCGAGAGAACGTCGTCGACATACATATTTGTTCGCAAAATATTCGAGGCTATTGGACGAGAACTTTCGGAGTCATCAGCCAGTTGAAATAAAGTCCTTATTGCCAAATAGAGCGCACAATTGACACCGAAAGTAACCGTTTCAAGCTCATATAAACTGATCGGATCAGTTGGGCTTCAGCGGAAGACTATTCGTCGGTATTTTGTTTGATTGGCATCTACTCGGATTTGCCTATACATCTTCTCAATATCGCTATTGAAGACGTATCTAAAAAGTCTCCAGCGGAGAATTAAGGTGGGTAAATCCGCCTGAAGCACTGGACCCGGCAGAAGAATGTCATTCAAACTTACACCATTCGAGGTGGATGAAGACGCATTAAAAACTACCCCAACTTTCGTTGAGATACTTTCCTCCTTAATAACCGCATGGTGAGGTAAATAGTAATTGTCGACCGAATCGGCCGACTGAATTTCTTTTATTTTGGTCATATGATCCATGGATTCATACTATATTATCACCCTGTTATATTCCCTCTGCAACTCTGGATTTTTCTTAAGTCTTGTCTCATTCTTGTAGAACTGAGAACACGCTATCCTTAACGATGGGCCCAGGTTTAACTCAGCGGGGAATTCTGACCTATATGGAAGTGACACGATGTATCTTCCGTCAGAGCCCCGCCGAGTTGTCCGCTTGTAAAGTTCCTCACAGTAGGATTCTTCCGTTGTGAGGGCTTTAGTTTTGGGCAAATCTTCGAGTTCCCAAAAAGTGCTTAGCTGCTTGTCTAGGGCAACTTCATTAAAAAAGGAGACTCGATTGTAATTGGTTGGACTAGCTGCGTCAGCACGACCAGTCAGTATCCAGCCCAACACAGTTTCCTGGGCTAGAAGAGTATTTAGAATATTCTTCTTAATACCGCTCAAGATAATTTGCGGATATAAATCACCTCCTAGAACAAGATGGACTTGCTCATTGACGAATAATCTTTTATCCGCCAAAACCAGATCAGGGAATGCTTGCCGTGTTAGCGCACTTACATCGCAAGTTGGCAAATTACCTGTTAAGTGTGGTAAGACTAACACCACAGCATCTATAGAAATAAGTGGGTCAACTGGTGATCGCAATTGTATGGCGCATGCCTCTTTCACCTGTGCAGAAATTGAATTATTTATGCCCGAAACTTGAGCATGAATTTTTCTAGTTGGTAGGTTGATTCTGCGCCTACGTCTATCCGTAATAAAAGAACATTCAGAGCCAGAGTCTATGAGAGCTCTGGCTGAAAAATCTACACCATTATAATGAATGGTTACACGAGCCGTCCCTAATAATACACCTTTACTCGTATTTGCGAAATTTGATTTTAAATTAACGGTTTTATCTGCCTTTCCTTGTTTTGCAGATTTATTTTTCGATTGAGCCTGCGCAGATGTGCCTGGCAAATCATCGGCCGAATCGGTGGTTTCATTCACCTTTGTATTTTTTGTTGATTTTGCTGTCGGCAGATGTAAAAGAGTATGATGTCTTTGGTGGCATGTGAAGCAGTTGTAAGGACTCGTGCATCTAGACACCGTATGACCCATCATGAGACAATTGAGGCAACAACCATTCTTTTTGACAAAGGATATTCTATCGGATGGTGCTAAGTTTTTAATTTTAGGGCACGAGTGTAGTTTATGGTCGGTACTTTGGCACATTTTACATGCATTTTTCGCGACGCTAGCTTGGAAAGCACCAAGCTTCTTTTGCGGTGGTTAAGAGGAATGCGTATTGCTTTGCACCTTTGTCGTAGGCTTTGGCATGATTCCTCTTAAACCCGAGACCGATTCTAAAGTTTGGAAACGATTTGACAGAAATCGGTCCATGTCCGCCCACTTGGAAGTTTCTGTCTTGTTTTCAACTGACTGTTCCCACAGTGACAGGGTAACATCAGGTAATTTCGTTGAACAAAGATATGTGATGATTGGGTCCCAGTTCGAAATGTCAATGTGATGACATTCAAGTGAGGATATACAATTGTTTATATCCCGTTGCAGCCTTTTAATTGACGTGCCGCATTCAGTCTCAACTGCTTGAAGACTGAATAAAACTTTTAGTTGGGTATTGACCAGGATTCTCTTATTCTCATATCTATCGCAAAGGTTTTTCCAGGCTACGTTGAAGCCTTCATTTGTCAGTTCACATTTCCTGACAATTTCTAGCGCCTCACCTTGTGTCTTTTGTGTAAGGTAAAATAGTTTTTGAATGGGTGAAAGCCGTTTGTTTAAAATGTAAATGGCCGTGAACATATCACGAAAAGATGGCCGTGATACATAATCTCCCTTAAAAACTGCCGTATCACAAAATGGCAATAGCAGATTATATGGTGTAAGAGAAAAATCCTCTTCTTTTTGCTGCTTTTCTAAATTATCCATGAGCTTATTTATTTTACTCATGCAACGGACAAACACTGTGTAAACTGACTTATTTTTCTTTCTAATTGACACAATATTAGCGGCAGTAATTTTATCGTCAATTAGCAATTGTTCAAAAGCTTCTTTCGCTTTCGCCCACATGGATCTCAACTCCTCTTCCTGAAGTTTCAGGGAAAAAGTGGAGTGGTCGCTTGCGGCTATGGCCATGAATCCCATTTCGAACTCTTGGACTGAGTCAGCCAAACGAGTGTATGCCTCCATATTAAGGTGTGCAAAAAAAGAAAGAAAAAAACAACAAGAAGAAAAACTACAAGGAAAACTTCTCTTTTCCAAACTATAAGATAGCGCAGAGTCAAAATCTGTACAAGAGAAAAAAAAACCCAATATGGACGTGTGTAACAAACGCCTGCCAACAAAACAACCAAATTAAAATCACCGAGATCGCAAAAAAGAAAAAGATCAAAAATTAAAATTTTATATTTTTCAATAATTTCTTGAGCCACCCTAATAGAGTGCTGTAAGAACGCTTATATATATATTGCTCGCCTGAAACCTGATAGACAAACGGGCTATTTGTAACCAAATTAACTGACCCTGCACACAAAATCACTAGCACTTTAACTCAATTTTATTTTATTCACTCGAATGAATTATTCAAATAATCAAAGCAATATTTAATACCAAATGTATTGTGACGTTTGAAGTGATTGTTGTGAGAAAAAAACTTTTGAAAATTATTAAGTGCAATTATAAGGCAAAGTGACGTTATATTCACAGTGAATTGTTGTTGTTTTTGGAAAGCTAAATACCAAAGGGTGCAAGTAGCGAAAAGCACTATGGAATTAATTTATTCCCGAAAATGAAAATACTTGCAGATTTAAATATATTTTCCAAAAACACAAGTTGTACAAATATGTGAGTTTATAAACTCTCTTTGCGCTCAAAATCCCTCGCACTTTCCAATCAAATTTGTAAATTCACTTCAACACTGATTATTTTATTTATATATATATTTTTTTTTTGTATTAATTTGCACCATTAAAATCAACCACGTACCTTTTATTTTTATTTAATAGGAAGATCAGGAACTAAAAATTGCAAATTTGTGTTGTTGTTGCTGCTCCTCAGAATTATTGCCAGTGGTTATATCATTGGTTCACTCAAGGATGCTGTTGTTGAGTGGACTGCAAACTGGTGTTGAATGGACTGTAATGACTTTGTTGGTTGTAAGAGAGGCGATGATGGACCAATGTCTTGACCGGACGAGGCGCTCGGACAAGTATTTAGTTCGACCAAAATGAAATGAAAAGAAAAGTGCAGTATTAATATTTAATATTAATAATTACTTTATTTTCAAGTATTTGGTCAAATTAAATAATTAAAATATATTGCAACGAATCTGCTGCAATTCCCCTTATTTGCAATCGTCTGCCAACGTTCGTATCGCTAAATTGTTGAATAAATAACTCCAATATTGAATAATGGAAAAATGGCCTTTATTAAAGTACTTCCCAATAACACTTATACTTTGCAACGAATAGCTTGCTTAACAACCAAACTGATTGATAATTCAAATGAAACTCTACTATTGCCCGCCAGATTGCGTCTTAATCGAAACTGACTATAGCGCCTCTACCGCTGATGCTTTTATACTCTATGATTTCCTCGTGGCATCTTCTAGGCGCTTCCAGAATTTTACTTAGTTAGTTATAAATTTCTCAGCTACAACTACAGATGTATAGTTTTTATAGCTTCTCTCATACCCCATGCGCTTGTATGTGTGAGCGACACTTCCCCAATCACAATTGCATACCTTTAGGAGCATTTCAGATAAGTTATCTGCATGTGCTTGTGCGTTGCTTCTCAGCTGCGTATACGTACATATGTGTAGACATAATGATTGATTCGTTTATGTAGATACAAGTGACTGCCTGCTTTATTATTGATGTGATTTCATTTACTTAGCATCTGACTAGGGATGTGAGTATCACTTAGTGTCACTCATGATCGTCACACTGCCCTCCACCTAAGTCTGATCGTCCCGATCAGACAAATCTCCCGATCTAAATGCCGCTAGCATCTCCAAATGTACCACTCTTCTACTCCGTGGTTTCCCATTGCTTTGTATGCGGTAGATGGTATCACTGATCTTCTTCACAACCTTGTACGGGCCTTCCCAACTGCACCGAAATTTGGCTGGAACACCTTTCCACCGGTGAGGGTTGTATAGCAGTACCAAATCTCCCTCCCGGAAACCTTCCGAATTATTTTCCTTGTAGTACCTGTGTTTCTTCTTAGTACTCATTATCCTGGATCGTTCCCTCGCACTCTGTTGCTTGGCCAATGAAGAATTACTTCGCAGAGCTTAATCTTGACGGATTGACTTTGCATCATCAGTATCGTCTTGAGGTTTCACAACAGTAGTGCGCGCTGGCTTGAAACCACCCCTGCATTTTTTCTGGAAAATTCTTTCAGTCGTTTTAGTGCGTCCATTAGGGTTTGTCAATGCCGGTCTTTTTCTCGCAGGTACTTTTAATTTCGCTTTGTTTGGCCCATTCGATCCATCAACTTTTTCTTTTGACTTTCGTGGCCTTTGTCCAGTCTTTTCCACCATTACTCGATTACTACTGAACCCTTTCTCCAACTTGAAGTTAAGTGGTATATCCTGGTTCTTATACTGCATAATACTTCTCTGCATATCGATCCTGATGTCATAGTCAACTAAGAAATCCACTCCCAATATGACTTCATCAACGATCTCTGCCACAACGAATTTGGACTTGGTTATACTCGCCAGTAATCGTACGCAATCTTGCTTCAGGTAATGGCTTTACTTTCCTGTTGACCAAATCAGATCGGATCAAGGAATGAGATGCGCCCGTATATACAGTCAGTACACGCTCCTTGCCATCTACATTTCCTTTGACGGTAAGACTGCTCGATTTCCTTCCAGTTTGCGAGATAGGTATCACACGACATTCAATAGCTGGGGCAAGTTCTCGATCTTTACATTTGACTCGCTCTTGTTTGTCTCCTCCAGCTATGCGTTTACGACCAGCCAAGTTGGAACTACCATGACCGGTGCTGCAATGACGTGCAATGTGATTTGGGTTAACGCACTTGAAACACTTCATAACTCCGGCATTGTTTTGTTGTAATCCCTTCAGTGCTTCCAAAATTGTGTCTACCCAATCTGGTCTTTCCACTTCCACGCGATGAGTCTTGTATGCGGGCTTACTCAAAAGTGACGCTGTTTCCTGAGTCAGTGCATGGGATACCGTTTCAGCAAATGTTGGCTTTGGGTTCGCGTATGTGGCTCGCTTCGTTTCGACGTCCCGTATGCCGTTAATAAAGCTCTGAATCTTTACCCTTTCAGTGTATTCCACGGGTGCGTCCGCATTTGCAAGATGAGCCAATCTTTCAACATCCGAAGCAAACTCCTGTATTGTCTCATTTGCTTTTTGGTAACGGTTTTGCAACTCAATTTGGTATATCTGTTTTCTATGCTAGCTTCCATAACGTCTCTCGACAGCGGCCATCAATGCTTCATAGTTGTTCCGCTCTCCCTCGGGAATCGTCTGTAAGATTTCGGCTGCTGGCCCCTTCAATGCTACGAATAGAGCAGCAGCTTTATCTTCAGCATTCCAGTTGTTCACTTCTGACGTCTTCTCAAATTGAAGCTTGAATACCTCGAAAGGAACAGAGCCGTCAAAAGATGGAGTTTTTACCTTCGGATTGCTCGCTGGAACAGCTGGGTGTTGTAACTGTTGCATAAGACCTTTCAACGCTTCTATCTCGGCATCAATTTTGTCCTCGAGTTGTAAAATTGTTGCATCCTGCTCTTCCAGTTTCGCAAAGAGCTGCGATGATACCTGTTCCGAAATTTGTGTCGACATTCCAGATATACGTGCCTCTTGCGCTTCCAGTTGAGATGACATATGCAACGCCATTTCTGAAATGCGTGCCTCCTGTGACTCCAGCTGAGGTGCCATTGTCGATGTTTGTACAGATATTGTGCTCGTCACTGTCTGCGGTGTTTCGTTTTTTTCTTCCATTTTTGTTGTTGTTTTGTCGCTATCATAATGAAAGACATACTCATCAGCATTGTAGATTCCTTCAAATACCATAGCTACACTTAGTCGTTTTTGTAGCTGGGATTTATCGCCAGAAGTAGCTAATCCACGGACTTCCAACTACTCCTTCAGTTGCTGGATCGTCAATTCACTCAACTTTGCCATGTCCAAGTTGTATTCCCAATCTTCGGAATTTATTCAACAATTCCTCTTCTGACACCAATTGTAACGAATTTGCTGCAATTCCCCTTATTTGCAATCTTCTGCCAACGTTCGTATCGCTAAATTGTTGAATAAATAACTCCAATATTGAATAATGGAAAAATGACCTTTATTAAAGTATTTCACAATAACACTTATACTTTGCAACGAATAGCTTGCTTAACAACCAAATTGATTGATAGTTCAAATGAAACTACTATTGCCCGCCAGATTGCGTCTTAATCGAAACTGACTATACTTACTTATTATAAATTAGTTAGTTATAAATTTCTCAGCTACAACTACAGATGTATAGTTTTTATAGCTTCTCTCATACCCCATGCGCTTGTATGTGTGAGCGACACTTCCCCAATCACAATTGCATACCTTTAGGAGCATTTCAGATAAGTTATCCGCATGTGCTTGTGCGTTGCTTCTCAACTGCGTATACGTACATATGTGTAGACATAATTATTGATTCGTTTATGTAGATACAAGTGACTGCCTGCTTTATTGTTGTTGTGACTTCATTTAATTAGCATCTGACTAGGGATATGAGTATCACTTAGTGTCACTCATGATCGTCACAATATATATATGTATGTATTTTTACAGATTACCTGTAATTGCTGGATCTGGCTGGAACACATCTCGCTGCGCTGAAGTTTTAAAACAAGTGAAGGAATGCAAGATTTGATCTTGCCAATTTTACCGGTCGAACTGTTTATTTCTTCCAGCGATGATTCAACATAGATAGCATAAATTTCGACCGCTAATGTTAACTAAAGAAATTACGAGGGCGACCGGCGAAGTTTAAAAGTTTTAGCTCTAGGCCCAAACACTCTGAATCTTTACCCTTTCAGTGTATTCCACGGGTGCGTCCACATTTGCAAGATGAGCCAATCTTTCAATATCTGAAGCAAACTGTTTTCTATGCTCGCTTCCATAACGTCGTTCTACAGCAGCCATCAATGCCTCATAACTGTTCCGTTCGTACTCTGGAATCGTCTGTAAGATTTCCGCTGCAGGCCCTTTCAATGCCACGAACAGTTCAGCAACTTTATCTTCCGCATTCCAGTTGTTCACTGCTGCGGTCTTTTCAAACTGTAGCTTAAGGACCTGGAAAGGAACAGAACCGTCAAAAGATGGAGTTTTTACCTTCGTATTACTCGCTGAAGCAGCTGGGCGATTTAATTGCAACTCCTGTATACGACCTCTCAAAGCATCCACCTCGGCTTCGATTTTTTCCTCAAACTGCGTTATTTTCTCGTCCATACGCGCTTCGAGTTTTGATGATATACGCGCCTCTTGCGTTTCGAGTTGTGCTGTTTTGCATGCCTCTTGCTCTTTCAGTTGTGTTTCCACCTTTGATGTTATGCGTGTCTCCTGTTCTTCAAGTTGAGATGTTATATCTGTCTTTTGCAATTCCAGTTGAGATGACATGTTGGTGGATATTTGTGATGACATTTCGGACATTTGTGTCAATATTGCAGCCAATATCATGTTCAGGTCTGTGTTCGCCATTGTCTGCGGTGTTTCTTCCATTTTTCTTATTTCCTCGCCATCAAGATGAAAGTCATACTCTTCCACGTCAATTCCTTCTAATTCCATTGCCTGTCGTAGTCGTTCCTGAAGTTCTAGTTTAATGCCGGTTGTATTCAATCTACGGCTCTCCAACTGCTTCTTCAGTTGCTGGATCTTCAATTCACTTAACTTTGGCGTGTCCAGGTTGTATTCGAAGTCTTCGGAATTTATTCAACAATTCCTCTTCTGACACCAATTTTAACGAATTTACTGCAAATCCTCTTATTTGCAATCTTCTGCTAAGTTCGAATCACTAAATTGTTGAATAAATAACTCCAATATTGAATAATGGAAAAATGGCCTTTATTAAAGTACTTCACAATAACACCTATACTTTGCAACTAGCTTAATAACCAAACTGACTGGTATCTTAAATGAAACTGATCTATTGCCCGACAGAAAGCGTGCTTAACTGAAACTGCTTGTAGCGCCTCTACCGCTGGTGCTTTTATACTCTGTGATTTCCTCGTGGCATCTTCTAGGCGCTTCCAGAATTTACTTAGTCACCGCCATATAATTATTACTACAGATGCACGTATATAGCTTCTCATATGCTTGTATTTGTGAGCGACACTTCCACAATTACAATTGTATACTTTTGGGAGCATCTCAGATATCTGCATTTGTTTGTGCATCTCTTCCATGGTTCAATTATGTACAGGTTGGCTCATCTCATCAGCTGATTTTATTTATGTCATTGCATGGTCGAAGGGATTGTCAAAAGGAGATGGCAAACTCAAAATGAAACCAACACATTGGCAACATTTTACTTACACATACAAAAACTGCTAAGTTTTATTTTTCCATTCCATACCATTCGCACCAACACCAATACACAGATTTTGACAATTTGAACAGATATATTTTGTTGCTTTACAGATGAGCCAACCTGTATATAGTTGAACCATGATCTCTTCTCTGCGCCCGTGTACGTACATATGTGTAGATATAATGATTTATTCGTTCTGCTTTATTGTTGTTGTGACTTCATTTACTTAGCATCAGACCAGGGATGTGAGTATCACTTAGTGTTGCTAACATTCGTAACAATACGTTTAATTAAAAAAAAATTTAAATACTATTAATGTAAATGTTTATTAGAAAATGTCATACATATGTTTTGTCGATGTTATGATTATTTTATGCTTTTTGTCCAAATAAATAAATTTCCTGAGGAAGGTACAAAATAGCATCGAAACATGTAGAATGAAAAAGTAAAAAACATTGGCCAAAAAGATCCAAAAGATTCCCACAAAATTAAAAAATTATTGGCCCAACTAAAACAAACCGAAAACAAGAACTTTCCGTTCTGCTTTCTTCAAGGTAGCTGGGTAGTAATGATAACATTAGGAATTAAAATACCGTCGAAATATAGTGATTACATTCGATTCATTCCAAAAAATATCAAAAGAAATTTCGTTATTTGAGGCTATTTCTTTTAGAAATTTTTCTTGTTTCGTAATTTCTGCTTCCAATTTTTTCCAAAGGAACTGAAATTTTCAATTACAATACAAGGAATGCCAAAAGTAATTAGGAATTTCCCATTTCTTAAAGGAATTGCAAAATTATTTGAAAAACTCCCAGTGTAAAAATAATTTTGCGATTCAAAGAATGGTTGTATGTAGTCATACTGCAGGTAATTATTATTACTCTCTCCCTTTTCTAGCTAGCACTTTCTCAAATATATTTGTGATAATAAGTAAAATGAAGAAGACCTAAACTGGGTGACATCTTCTGGCTTGAAATCATACTATGACCTCCTTGGTAGAGCCGATGATATCCGGGTTACTCGAGTATTAACCGGGTTTTCGGTAATAGGGTACCCGGGTTCTTCTTGCAGTAACTCAAGTTCAAATTGATGCCAGCGCGAAAAAATGCCTATTAAAAGGAAACTGTTTCTATATTTTTGATATAACTTTTCCCGGGACTTGAACCCAGGATTTTCGGTGTGGTAGGCATGCAACCATCACGCGGCGGCCTCAACACATCAAAAAGTGTAACAGTAACTTGTTTATGAAAAGCTATACGATTACACCAAATCTATGAGAATCAAGTAATACTATTTTAGTTGGTTTGGCATACATGTGGGAATGATCAGGTAGTAAGGATAGGCTGCAGTATAGTCTGGTAACTACAGAAAATAGAGAAAGGGTGGCAACATCCAACGAGCCGACGGCAAGTGGTGTTCATGACGAAAGTTCAGTTGAAGTTGAAATGTAAGACACAAAAGCATTGTTTACTATATAGTTTGGCAGCTTAAATAGAAGTTATATTGCGAATAGAGTGGAAGGCAGTGGACTAGGCAATCGAATGTCATATAATGAAGGAATGGTGGTCGGAGTTTTTTCAAAGTTAAAAAAAAATGATAAAAGCTTTAATATAACTAAAACTATTGTTTTAATAACAACAACAACGCCTTATAAATTCTATATACATAAATTCGTAAGGATTATCTCACTTTAAAATTTGAGTTAGATAATCTAAAGTTTTTTTTGAAATTGAGTCGAGAACTGTGCGTGTGAATGTGCGAATTTTCACCGATCAGCTGTTAGTTGCGCTACTTGGTAAAATTTACAAAGCACAAAAGGTCTTAAGTGGTATCAGTTGTAAAGGTTTACAAGTAGGATATGCTTGTTCTTGTTCGGTTTTTTGTGGATGCTATTTGGCACTGTTGTACTTCTTAGGTCCAAGAAAAAGTGTAGTAGCTGCTAACGAAAACTGCATAAAAACTTTGTTGTAAAATTACAAAGAAATACCCTTATTTACTTTCAAAAGAGCACTCTCTTTAAAACCCATATGTTTTGGACAATTTTAGTTATCAAATTGTGATACTTTATTACCGGGGACGATTGCTAAAACACGACCAAACCCATTGGGGGAGGTATTAATAGACGCGTTTTTGCCTCGCTTCCAATAATTACAATACTTTTTCGCCTTTGGATTATTGATACCAGGACAAAACGCGTCGTTTCATATCTCTTTCCACATTTTTGGACGGGTTATCGCAGCCGACCTCGGTTTCAAACTGTTTTTCGCGGAGAACTTTTGAAAGGGTAGAAAAACTTTGTACCCGTGTTTGTATTCTTAATGCTGTTCAATGTTTAACACTTTTAACATTTATGTATGTACATGCTTTTTGATATGCACACATTTTGCTTGGTAATTTAATACGCCTTTTACAGTTTATATCTGCATATTGGTAGTTACTCATTTCACTGCACTTTGAGTTGATTGCATGTGTTTGTATGAGGATCGTCAAATAGGTTATCCTTATGTATTTGAGCCTTTATGAAGCAAACAGAATAATTGCAAAATTATTTGAAAAACTCCCAGTGTAAAAATAATTTTGCGATTCAAAGAATGGTTGTATGTAGTCATACTGCAAGTAATTATTATTACTCTCTCCCTTTTCTAGCTAGCACTTTCTCAAATATATTTGTGATAATAAGTAAAATGAAGAAGACCTAAGCTGGGTGACATTTTCTCACTTGAAATCATACTATGACCTCCTTGGTAGAGCCGATGATATCCGGGTTACTCGAGTATTAACCGGGTTTTCGGTAATAGGGTACCCGGGTTCTTCTTGCAGTAACTCAAGTACAAATTGATGCCAGCGCGAAAAAAATGCCTATTAAAAGAAACTTTTTCTATATTTTTGATATAACTTTTCCCGGGACTTGAACCCAGGATTTCCGGTGTGGTAGGCATGCAACCATCACGCGGCGGCCTCAACACATCAAAAAGTGTGACAGTAACTTGCTTATGAAAAGCTATACGATTACACCAAATCTATGAGAATCAAGTAATAATATTTTAGTTGGTTTGGCATACATGTGGGAATGATCAGGTAGTAAGGATAGGTTGCAGGATAGTCTGGTAACTACAGAAAATAGAGAAAGGGTGGCAACATCCAACGAGCCGACGGCAAGTGGTGTTCATGACGAAAGTTCAGTTGAAGTTGAAATGTAAGACACAAAAGCATTGTTTACTATATAGTTTGGCAGCTTAAATAGAAGTTATGTTGGGAATAGAGTGGAAGGCAGTGGACTAGGCAATCGAATGTCATATAATGAAGGAATGGTGGTCGGAGTTTTTTCAAAGTTAAAAAAAAAATGATAAAAGCTTTAATATAAATAAAACTTTTGTTTTAATAACAACAACAACGCCTTATAAATTCTATATAAATAAATTCGTAAGGATTATCTCACTTTAAAATTTGAGTTAGATAATCTAAAGTTTTTTTTTGAAATTGAGTCGAGAACTGTGCGTGTGAATGTGCGAATTTTCACCGATCAGCTGATAGTTGCGCTACTTGGTAAAATTTACAAAGTCCAAAACGTCTTAAGTGGTATCAGTTGTAAAGGTTTACAAGTAGGATATGCTTGTTCTTGTTCGGTTTTTTGTGGATGCTATTTGGCACTGTTGTACTTCTTAGGTCCAAGAAAAAGTGTAGTAGCTGCTAACGAAAACTGCATAAAAACTTTGTTGTAAAATTACAAAGAAATACCCTTACTTTCAAAAGAGCACTCTCTTTAAAACCCATATGTTTTGGACAATTTTAGTTATCAAATTGTGATACTTTATTACCGGGGACGATTGCTAAAACACGACCAAACCCATTGGGGGAGGTATTAATAGACGCGTTTTTGCCTCGCTTCCAATAATTAGAATACTTTTTCGCCTTTGGATTATTGATACCAGGACAAAACGCGTCGTTTCATATCTCTTTCCACATTTTTGGACGGGTTATCGCAGCCGACCTCGGTTTCAAACTGTTTTTCGCGGAGAACTTTTGAAAGGGTAGAAAAACTTTGTACCCGTGTTTGTATTCTTAATGCTGTTCAATGTTTAACACTTTTAACATTTATGTATGTACATGCTTTTTGATATGCACACATTTTGCTTGGTAATTTAATACGCCTTTTACAGTTTATATCTGCATATTGGTAGTTACTCATTTCACTGCACTTTGAGTTGATTGCATGTGTTTGTATGAGGATCGTCAAATAGGTTATCCTTATGTATTTGAGCCTTTATGAAGCAAAGAGAATATTTGAGTTTGATCGCTCCTTGAAACGCCAATTTCAATAGCAAAGAGGGTAAAACCAAAACATCGTCTTTAAATAAAAACGAAAAGCGATGAGCGAGCGAAATAATTGCTTAGTGCAAAGAGAGTGCAAGAACAAACAATGTTTGAGTTTGTATAGAGCAGACGTTGGCAAAATGAAAATGCAGATGTGTTAGTGAGAGCGGGATGATCGCGCATATAATTTGATGCATCGTTTTGCGTTGTTAATTTGCTTATTAGCAACCAACAAGACAAAATTGTTTATTAATTTTTGTTTAATTTTGCCAATTCTACTCAGTAAAATAATGGTTTATCCTAAGATACATTTTTTTGCAGAATATGGGGTATTGTTCTGTTTACAATATATTACTCCTAATATACATATGGGCAACATTCGTCAACATTGCGAGCGACGCACTCCATCGATGTTACTGCGCCAAATGTCCAGCGAATACTAAACGAAAGAGAATAGGAATACGTGTGAATTGAGTGCGAACAATTTTTTCACTGTTTGCCGACGTCTGGTATAGAGCATGGTGGAACTATACAAGGTAGCAGCACGAAACAGCTGGTTATGGGGTATTCCATCCCATTTCGACCAATTTTGAACCCGACCCCTTTAGAATTGGCTGAAAATTTTTCTTCTTTTTCTAGCTTACGAAAGACGTTTTTCAGAATTTTTTCAAATTTTTTCATCCAACTCAAAAAAAGTTATGAATTTAAAAAAAAAACACCGTTTTTGTTTTCAAAATGCTATAACTTCAAAAATTGACCGTTTGGGATATTTTTTTTCTTTTAATTTGTTTTTAAATGTAGTTTTCGGAAAAAATACAAAAAATTTTTTAAATTTGTTTTCTTAATTTTTCAGTTTTTCGAGATTTTTTGAATTTCGCCATTTTTTTTCTCATAAAAAACTTCAATCAATTCTGCAATCATCCCCACGAATCCCGGAGTGGGGCGATTTTTTTTTAATATTTTTTTTTTATTTAATTGAAAAAAAAAATTTCTAAAAAAACAATTTTTTTTTATCAATTTTATTTATATAACAAAAAAATGTAAGAAAATGATTTATAAGTATTCTTTTCTTTATATATTATGGTATTATTTTTAGAAAACTTACATGTTTACTGTGTCAGTCATTAATCCTGGTTATTTTAATCGTAGATTACCATAATATATAAAGAAAAGAATACTTAAAAATCATTTTCTTACATTTTTTTGTTAATTTTCAAAAGTAAATTTTTTTTTTCAATTAAATAAAAAAAAAATTTTAAAAAAATCGGCCCACTCCGGGATTAGTAGGGTTGATTGCAGAATTGATTGAAGTTTTTTATGAGAAAAAAAAATGGCGAAATTCGAAAAATCTCGAAAAACTGAAAAAAAACTTTAAACATTTTTTTTATTTTTTCCGAAATGTACATTTAAAAACACGTTTAAAAAAAAAGATCCCAAACGGTCAATTTTTGAAAAATTTATAGCATATTGAAAACAAAAACGGTGTTTTTTTTTTAAATTCATAACTTTTTTTGAGTTGAATGAAAAAATTCTGAAAAACGTCTTTCGTAAGCTAGAAAAAGAAGAAAAACTTTCAGCCAATTCTAAAGGGGTCGGGTTCAAAATTGGTCGAAGTGGGATGGAATACCCCTTATACACTTTTTTATTTGATTTGATACATCAACTTCCGGCGCAGTACGATTTTGACATTAGTCCATCGAATTTACAAAAACAAAGTACATGGACATCTTATTTATGTTTGTATGGTTCCGCCATGGTATAGAGCAGACATCGGCAAATAATGGCACAATTGTGCAGACTCAATTCACACGTATTCTTATTCTCTTTAGTTTAGTTGTCGCTGACATAGTGTACAAGGACAAGTGTGTTGACTTCTTTCTGACAGGCACTCGCTTAAGTGAGCATAACGGGAAAATCTGAGTTGCCATTGTTGTTTCGGTTGAAAACGGTCCATTAGGGTTCTGTGCAGAGACGTTAAAGATTGAAACAGGGTTTACGTAGTCACAAAAGTGTAGCTCCTGTTCCACAACATTTTAATTTTATATCATAGCGAAAATTGTTCAGTTCAGAGTTATTGATTTTCTTTAAAAATTTAATTTAATACATGAGGTTACTCCTAAGAGTAAAAAGCATAGAAAACGTAGAGTTTTTCAAACTATTGTGAAACACTTTTTAAACTCAACAACAAAGTATATCGGTAAAATATTTTCTTGGATTTCTGTACGCAAGTTCATTATATTTTTGTAATACAAGGACCTGTAAAAAGCAGAGAAAACGTAGAGTTTTTCAAATTATTGTGAAAAACTTTTTAATTTGAATTTCTGTGCCCAAGTTCACTATATTTGTGTAACACAAGAATCTGGAGGTCAATTCCTTGACTATGAAAAACTGAAAAATGTACACTTATTGAAAACTCATTTGGACACACAATTTACACTTTGAATTTAGTTGTGTTTTTATGCAAAAAATTTTGAAACTAAAAAGAAAATTTTCATTTGTCAGAAAAAATAAAGAAAAAACCGCCTAATGTCAAAAAACCCTATCGAAATACAAACTGGCTTGTTTGTTTTTAATGAACTACGTTGTATTTTTCTTGTACTTCGCTAGTTTTTTATACTCAGTTGAGCAGAGCTCACAGAGTATATTAAGTTTGATTGGATAACGGTTGGTTGTACATATATAGAGGAATCGAGATAGATATAGACTTCCATATATCAAAATAATCAGGATCGAAAAAAAATTTGATTGAGCCATGTCCGTCCGTCCGTCCGTTAACACGATAACTTGAGTAAATTTTGAGGTATCTTGATGAAATTTGGTATGTGGGTTCCTGAGCACTCATCTCAGATCACTATTTAAAATGGACGATATCGGACTATAACCACGCCCACTTTTTCGATATCGAAAATTTAGAAAAACCGAAAAAGTGCGATAATTCATTACAAAAGACAGATAAAGCGACGAAACTTGGTAGATGAGTTGAACTTATGACGCAGAATAGAAAATTAGTAAAATTTTGGAGAATGGGCGTGGCACCGCCCACTTTTAAAAGAAGGTAATTTAAAACTTTTGCAAGCTGTAATTTGGCAGTCGTTGAAGATATCATGATGAAATTTGGCAGGAACGTTACTCCTATTACTATATGTACGCTTAATAAAAATTAGCAAAATCGGAGAAGGACCACGCCCACTTTAAAAAAAAATTTTTTTTTAAAGTAAAATTTTAACAAAAAATTTAATATCTTTACAGTATATAAGTAAATTATGCCAACATTCAACTCCAGTAATGATATGGTGCAACAAAATACAAAAATAAAAGGAAATTTCAAAATGGGCGTGGCTCCGCCCTTTTTCATTTAATTTGTCTAGGATACTTTTAACGCCTTAAGTCGAACAAAAATCAACCAATCCTTTTGAAATTTGGTAAGGGCATAGATTTTATGACGTTAACTGTTTTCTGTGAAAATGGGCGAAATCGGTTGATGCCACGCCCATTTTTTATACACAGTCGTCCGTCTGTCCTTCCGCATTTCCGCTAACACGATAACTTGAGCAAAAATCGACATATCTTTAATGAACTTAGTTCAAGTGGTTACTTGAACTCACTTTATCTTGGTATGAAAAATGAACGAAATCCGACTATGACTTTTTCGATATCGAAAATTACGAAAAATGAAAAAAATGCCATAATTTTATACCAAATACGAAAAAAGGGATGATAATACCTTTAATTTGATACCCATATCGTACAAACTCATTCTAGAGTCACCCCTGGTCCACCTTTATGGCGATATCTCGAAAAGGCGTCCACCTATAGAAATAAGTCTCACGCCCTTTTAAAATACTCATTAACACCTTTCATTTGATACCCATATCGTACAAACATATTCTAAAGTCACCCCTGGTCCACCTTTATGGCGATATCTCGAAAAGGCGAACACCTATAGAACGAAGGCCCACTCCCTTTTAAAAATACTCATTAGCACCTTTCTTTTGATACCCATATTGTACAAACAAATTCTAGGGTCACCCCTGGTCCACCTTTATGGCGATATCTCGAAAATGCGACCACCTATACAACAACCACCACTCCCTTTTAAAACCCTCATTAATACCTTTAATTTGATACCCATATCGTACAAACACATTCAAGAGTCACCCCTGGTCCACCTTTATGGCGATATTTCGAAACGCCGTCCACCTATAGAACTAAGACCCACTCCCTTTTAAAATACTCATTAACACCTTTCGTTTGATGCCCATATTGCACAAACAAATTCTAGGGTCACCCCTGGTCCACCTTTATGGCGATATCTCGAAACGGCGTCCACCTATGGAACTAAGGATTACTCCCTTTTAAAATACTCATTAATACCTTTCTTCTGATACCCATATTGTACTAACAAATTCTAGGGTCACCCCTGGTCCACCTTTATGGCGATATCTCGAAACGGCGTCCGCCTATGGAACTAAGGATTACTCCCTTTTAAAAAACTCATTAACACCTTTCGTTTGATGCCCATATTGTACAAACAAATTCTAGGGTCACCCCTGGTCCACCTTTATGGCGATATCTCGAAACGGCGTCCACCTATGGAACTAAGGATTACTCCCTTTTAAAATACTCATTAATACCTTTCTTCTGATACCCATATCGTACAAACGCATTCTAGAGTCACCCCTGGTCCACCTTTATGGCGATATCTCGAAAAGGCGACCACCTATATAACAACCACCACTCCCTTTTAAAACCCCCATTAATACCTTTAATTTGATACCCATATCGTACAAACACATTCTAGAGTCACCCCTGGTCCACCTTTATGGCGATATTTCGAAACGGCATCCACATATAGAACTAAGGCCCACTCCTTTTTAAAATACTCATTAACACCATTTGTTTGATGTCCATATTGTACAAACAAATTCTAGGGTCACCCCTGGCCACCTTTGTGGCGATATCTCGAAACGGCGTCCACCTATGGAACTAAGGATTACTCCCTTTTAAAATACTCATTAACACCTTTCATTTGATACCCATATCGTACAAACGCATTCTAGAGTCAACCCTGATCCACCTTTATGGCTATATCCCTAAATCGCGTCCTCCTATAGAACTATGGCCCACTCCCTCATAAAATACTCTTTAATGCCTTTCATTTGATACACATGTCATACAAACACATTCCAGGGTTTCCCTCGGTTCATTTTCCTACATGGTTATTTTCCCTTATGTTGTCACCATAGCTCTCAACTGAGTATGTAATGTTCGGTTACACCCGAACTTAACCTTCCTTACTTGTTTAAATATAGTTCACACACTTACACCAGTACTGAAACCTTGTTGGCTCCCTCGACAAAAAATATAAGAGAAAATACAAGAAAAATGCATAGAAATGCATGTCATATAGGAGTTTGATTTGTTCGCCCTCTACAGTACCGTTTTATTTGCAGGAGACTTTCACAGCTACAAAAATTAAGCCGAATTTACATAGAAGCTTTAGTTGTGTTGCATTCATTAATTCATCTGTCGGTTGAAGTATCGAAAAATTTACATACGTGCCTACGCTTTGGCAACGCCAGACGAAAAACAATGAATCGCCGTACGTTATCTTTGCTTTGAAGCGGCTAAAGCCAACTTAAAGTATTTGAAAAATCCAAGGTGTGGAAATGAAAATATCTAGCATCAATACTGCGGGCCATTTTTTTCTCAACGGAATATCATAGAGAGTAAAATTTTGCGTATGTGCTTTTCCTTGCGTGCAAAAATGTGCTCAAGAACAATTTTTTTGCACGGTTTTTGCAACAATTTTAAAAATAGAAATTTATTTCACAGAAATAAAAAATGTGATCTTAAAGAGTTTTTAATTACAAGCAAATTGGTGTTTGAATTGTCGGTAAAAGTCTAGTTGAGGGGTCGACTGCTAATACGCTACCAAAAATATCGAGAGAGGTGTCAAAAGACGCGTATTGACCTCGACAATAATAATGTGAAAAATAAACTCAATTCAGTAAAAAAAATAACATAACATACATAAATTTATCAATTCACATTGTCAGTTTTATTTAATATAAAATAAGATTTACTGGAGCACTTACATAAATGAAATGTTAGATTTCATCGTTTGATTTGCTTACATTAACTTTTTCTAAATATGTACATTTTAAGAGCTTGAATCAGCCAATTAAAACCTTCCGTGCTTTTTGGTCTGCGAATATGGAAATTGCCGATTCAAAACTAATGCTGCGAGCAAGTCTGGACTCCAACGCCAATGCTCCAAGACTTGTCAAGCGATTGTGGCTCATAGTAGAACGTAAAAAATGTTTCACGCGAGACAATAGACTAAACGAACGCTCCCACAATGACTGGAAGTGTGCAAAATAATCTTAATGCTATGCAGATATTCGGAAATAATAATTCCATCTTCAAGTCATGAAATTTGTTCAGAAGTTGAAATGGTGGCTGCGAATCACATCCCAAATTTGCTAAGTGGATGGCTTTGAGATGAATGATTTCATCTATTAGATCCGTAGAAATATCGATACCATAAATCGTGCAAAATGCCGCTGCCTTTTCTCTCAGCTCTTCTTCCGTCAGATCCTGATACTTCCACAAAAAACTAAATTTAATCGCAATGTCATTTACGGCTTCGAAATGTCTTGTCATGTTACCAATCAAGCAGTACAAAAGCACGTAAAAAACTTGCTGTTTGAATTGAGTTTTGGAATCACACTCAGGTGATTCGCCAGGTAATTCATCGAACTGGCACTTTCTTATCTTCCTTCTTTTCTCTGCGAAGATATTCACACCTCCTATACTCCCTGCCAGAACCTTACATTCTTGAAGTATGATCGACCATTGATCCCTGAATTTCTTCAGCTCATCAATCAGGCTACGTATATTTTCTATTTCCACGTCTAGTGTGGCATTTCTAGCTTGCAGTACCAGATTTCGATGGTAGATTGCCGTCAACACTTTGAGCCAAATGGAGGCTTAGAGGATACTCTCAAATTTCCCCATATATGCTTCCATACCTTCCAAATCCGTTACTGTTTCTGAACTCAGATTCAAAAGCTTGATTTCATCAATAGCTTTCTTGGGGAATGTGAACTGCGAAAGGTTGCACACTATCCACACGAGCAGACCATCGTGTTTGTGACATGCTGTGCAAGGAGGAATTAGTTTTTTCCTTGAGAATTTCCCATCTCTGAGGGCTTGCGCTAAAGATATTATACAATTTCTGCGTAATACCGAAAAATGTGATGACTTCTGCCCAGCATTCAGCAGCTTGCACTCCACATAAATTTAAACTATGACAAGCACAAGGTGCAAATATTGCCAGGGAGTTATCTCTCAGGATATGACTCTGCGCTCCTTTGTAATGACCGCTCATATTACTGCCATTATCATACCCTTGCCCACGGCAGTCATCCAGTGGAATATACTGCCTTTTTAGAGTGCTGCGAATCAGCTCAGCGATAGCTTCTCCTGTTTTTGCGTTACAATCGACAAACTCTAAAAAGCGTTCTTGGATTTTCCATTTTCAGGAGTCCCTGTCTAATAAAACATAACGCAATATAAAAACAGTCTGCTCACTATGCTCCGAATCAGGGGTCGCATCCACTATTACTGTGTAATACTTGACGGACTTTCTCTCGCCTTCTATCTTTCTAATTACTTGACTTGCACAGATTTCTATGAACTCATTTTGTATTCCATCAGGCAAATAATGTGCTTGGAGACAATTCTCTTTCGTTTGAGATTCCCTCACCTTCTCCAAATGTTCATGCAATAGGGGGTCATAATTGCTGATCAGTTCGAAAATACTCCAGCGAGCTGCTTAATTTTTAAGGGCTTCCGCTAAGAGAAAATCCAATGAACTTGCATTTCGAATTCTCATTTCATATTGGCGCCACTCTATATAGCAAGTTTTATGATTTTGACTATTTTCGTGTTCAGGAATTTTGTCGTGTGACCTCTTCCAACCTTTTTCATTAGAATAACCTGAAGATTTTGTCAAAACTGATCGGGTATTTTCGGAAATTTTGCTGAAAAGCCGGCATGGAAAACAAAAAAGCGCTTCTTTTGTTGCACTCCAAACGAGCCAATCACGCTTTACTTTTTCTCCGTTTTTTTAGAGTAGTATGGAGTGTGATTTGAAGGAAATGGCGACCACTTGAGTTGTTGGGAAGTCGAAATAAAATATGATTTTAAGTTAGTTGAAGCATTTTTTACAGATAGCGCTTATAAAATTGTGTCAAAAACGTTTATCTAACTTAAAATCATCCCTCTCAGCGGCCCTGAAAGTATTTAAAAACAGAATACATACATACTTTCGAAAATACTTTGAAATCAAAAGCTTACATTTTGGTATTATTAAGCGCTGTACGCAGATCAAAAAACATTGAAGAAAAATTTAGCAAATAGCAGTAGACATAAAATTTTGGTATTTCACGATGAATGATACCAAATCCTCTCCCACAGCCAAGCTCACGATCCGCCACTACCTGGTATAGATCCGCCTTGAGCCAAGCGTAAGCAATTGAATTTGTCGAAAATCAAAGAATATGAGCATAATTTAGGTGGTTGCCGAACATTGGACGAAGAAGACACGAAAGCAGCACAATTCGAATGTCAAGGGAACGAGAAAATCGAAGCTAAGTGAAGCAGAAAGTAGTATTGTAGTTTATCATAGTTTTTTTGATAATGTTTTCACTTATTTATTTTGTATTAACTTTGTACTTAGAATTTCATTTTAAAGAACCTAGCAGAAGCACTGTTAAAGCAGGAGTCATTGTTGCCGTATGTCGTATCGCTGTAGTCGTATCCCTAACGTAATCAGCTGTTTATCGTTACGACGGTAAACCAAAAACCATTTGTTTGGCTACGATACGGTTACGACCTTAGCGACACCAATAATCGATTGCATTGATTCCCATAAGATTGGCCGAATCAGCTGTTATAAGGTTACCGATACGGTTACCGATAAAGCACCAATGTCTGCAGCTTAAGAATGTATAGTGGCTCACAGCTTATTTCGTGCAGCTTTAGAACAAAATTGTTGAGCTATATAGAAAGGAAACTAGTGACGGTGTCAAAGAAATTCAAATGCACAATTTTAATAAAAATATGATTTCATTTGAACAAATACCTAATTTTCATGTGTTTACACGTTTGTGCTAATTATTTAATAAAAACTAAAATTATCTAAAAAACTAAGGTCATGGCTTACTTCGTGCACTGCGCCCTGCCTCAGAAAACACTACTTTTTATTTAGTTTAGTACCTCGTACGACAACATTTTTGTTAAATAACATCTTCAAGATGATTTTTCATAGATGCAATTAGTTTTGGAGCGGCTTCGGGTGGTACCTTATGCCTTTCTTCGACGCGAGTAGTTTTTAAATAGCTAATCTTACTAATCTTCCTTTGCCGTGTAGCCGATTCCAAAACTGACCACAAATTTTCAATGGCATTTAAGGCGAGAGATTGTGGAAGTGGATCCATGAGGTGTGGACAGGCCCATATTACCCATGCCTGCACAATACCGGCACAATCCTGGATATGTTTTAAGGGTATTTGTCTTAGTTATTGCGAAATCGATCACGTACACCTAAATTAGGGACAATTTGCAACAAATTGCTTTTCGTAAGGTTAAATACAAATTTTTGTCCATTGTGGCATCAAAGAAAGTTATTTTTCCAAATCCAGAAGCAGCCAAGTAGGCCCAAACCCATCACACTTCCACCGCCATACACAAGAGTTGCCCCCAATTTTTTATTTTGAGCTCTGTATTTGCTTTACACCTCACTTTAATCATGCCATATAAGCCACATACAAATATAAAAATATTGATTCAGACATAATACGTGCGGTGTTAAGCAATTTTTATATATGTGGCTTATATGACATGATTAAAGTGAGGTGTAAAGCAAATACAGAGCTCAAAAAGCAATTTCAGAGCTCAAAAATAAAATTTTGAAGGCAACTGTAGTGTATGGCGGTGGAAGTATGATGGGTTTGGGCCTACTTGGCTGCCTCTGGAGTGGGCAAAATAACTTTTTTTGATGCCACAATGGACAAAAATTTGTATTTAACCTTACGAAAGGCAATTTGTTGCAAATTATCCCTAATTTAGGTGTACGTGATCGATTTCGCAATAACCAAAACAAATACCTTTAACACATATTCAGGATTGTGCCGGTATTGTGCAGGCATGGGTAATATGGAACTGTCCACACCTCATGAATCCACTTCCACAATCTCTCGCCTTAAATGCCATTGAAAATTTGTGGTCAATTTTGGAATCGCTATTTAAAAACTACTCGTGTCGAAGAAAGGCATAAGGTACCACCCGAAGCCGCTCCAAAACTAATTGCATCTATCAAAAATCATCTTGAAGACGTTATTTAGCAAAAAGGTGGTCATACGAGGTACTAAACTAAATAAAAAGTAGTGTTTTCTAAGGCATGGCGCAGTGCACGAAATAAGCCGTGACCTTAGCTTTTGAGATAATTTTAGTTTTTATTAAATAATTAGCACAAACGTAAACACATGAAAATTAAGTATTTGTTCATATAAAATCATATTTTTATTAAAATTGTGCATTTGAATTTTTTTGACACCGTCACTAGTTTCCTTTCAATATAGCTCTACAGTTTTGTTCTGTATCTGCACGAAATAAGCTGTGAGCCACTGTATGTACAAGAATAATTGTTACAACCACAACGAGGCTAAGTAATACAAAAGATTTTTAATCGATCTAATGATCAGTAATGATATGCTTACAAAAGTAATGTTCAGTTTATGGTAAATTGGCATGAAGAAACAAGAAAACTTTTATTTAGTTTTTGTGGTTATACTTCACAACCATTTATCAGACATAAATATTTTCAAAAAGCATAAAAATAACAAATAAGGATGTCTAAGTTCGGGTGAAACCGAACGTTACATACCCAGCTGTACATCTACGCACTTTTACAAAATCTTTTATATAAAAGAAGGCGATTTAACCGATTTAATCCATTTTTACTGAAAATATTTCCTGATAAAAGGCATACATGGGCACCAAATGTTTCGTCGAGCTATGGCTTCAGAAACGTTGGGAAATGCATTGTAAGAAAGTGGCAGTGCCACGCCCATTTTTCAAGAATTGAATTTTTTCCCATTTCCTGTTATAATGGCACAAAATACGATTGGTACAAAACTATTTTTCGCTAAGATATAGCTTATTTTTTTTTATAGCTTATTATTTTCGTATACGACCTTTTTCATTTCATTTCATTTATTTAACAAATTTGTACAACTAAGAATTTAAAGTCTTTTATATGTACATCAACTGACATTAAAAACGTATGCTAATACATTTTATGTAAATGGGAAGTTTACAATATAAAACTTAAAGAAAATTAAAATTTACGTACTGACATAAAAGTATGCGTTTTATATATGCATTTACTTAAATTAATCTTATAACTATTACAAATTAATCTAGACACATGAATAGCAGAGGTACAGAAAACAATGAAAGGAGAAACAAGGAAATTAGATGACATAAAGATTATTTTAGAAATAATATTTTAGTCAAAATATAGAAGAAATATCAACATTAGCGAAGTATTTCAGTATAATGCTTTTGAAATTGCTATTATTCAGCCCTACTTTAATTGATTCGGGAATTGAGTTCCAAAGTCTAACAGCGCTAATAAAAAACAATCTGCTAGACGTTAAGTATTTGTTTTCTTTGAGTTCTGGTAAAATGCAGTTTGTCATAAAGATACTTGGGGATCTTACATTCTAATAGTTTAAACACGAACATGCAGTTTCTGGCAGCCAAGTAATTAAGGATGTTGCATCCCAGAATTTTATCCCTCCAGGGTGATATGTGATCGTATCGACCTCCCCCGTGCATGTACCTGGTAACATTATTGAAGGTTACATTGATATTTTTGGTGGACTCCGAGTCAAGTTTAGTAATCACAAGTTCAAAGTATGTGAAGTGGAGTACAATTAGCTGCATTGCAAGCTTGCGACGAGTTTCCTGTGGTGTGAAGGGTGCCGATATGCGTAAGGTTCGCAGTATTACATAAACATTGCGGACTACTTTATTAACATGGTCGAAAGAAGTTAATTTGTTATTTAATAAAAAGCCTAAATTTTTAACTTTGTCAATGGTATTAAGGGCCTGCGAGCCGATCTTTAAAGACGGAATACTTTCAGGGCCGATTTCATTTTTGGATATCGGCATAACGTACGATTTTACAGCGTTAAGACATAAAGCGTTATCTTTAGCCCAACAGAAAACAGCAGACAGATCACTGTTTACTTTGAAGCATAAGTTTTCAACGAGGCCAACACGATTAGAAAGGTACAACTGAATATCATCAGCATATGCGTGGACGTTAGCATACTTACACACGGAAAACACATCATTGACAAACATACTAAATAATAGAGGACCAAGAACTGATCCCCGCGGAACACCTGCTTTAATTGATTTGAATTCTGACAAAGCTTTCTCTCCTCTGACATTTTGGTCCCTACCTTGGAGGTAACTAGCCATGACTTTAATGGAACTATCAGAAAAGGCAAAGAGTGACGGAGTTTCCAGCACAATAGCTCGTGGCTGACCAAATCGAATGCCTTAGAGAAATCCAACATGCAAAGAATGGTTAGGTCGCCATTATCAAATGGCCCTCTGATGCCACCATGATTTTTACCATAGCAGTGGCACAACTGTGTTTAGGCTTAAAGCCAGACTGTAGAGGAGAGAGCAAGTTGTTTTCTCTAACAAAATTTTTAAAAATCTTTTATACAAAAGTGGGCGTGGTCCTTAACCGATCTCGTCCATTTTTTCTAGAAATATTTCCTGCTATAGGGAAAATTTGTGTACCCAATTTTATTATGATCCGTTAATTTTTTTCGAGTTATGGCTCCCAAAGCATAGAAAATTGTTTATTCATAAAAAGGGCGATGCCACGCCCATTTTTTAAATTTGAAGTTTTTCCTATTTATTGTTATAAATCCACTTGGGAAATGAAATACCTTTGATATAAAGCTCTTTTTTTTTTTGCAAAGATATAGCTTTTTCCTTATAGTAAAGGCAACCTCTCTGCCGAATTTTGTTACGATAGGTTTAACGATTTTTGATTTATGATTAATAATATTTGTAATCACAAGTGGGCGGTGCCACGCCCATTTAAAATTTTTTTTATCAAGAGTCTCAATATCAGTCCACACGTCAAATTTGAACATTCTAGGTGTATTATATACTAAATATTCAGGTTTTTTGTGTTTTCCAAAATGTTATATATATAAAAAGTGGGCGTGGTTATTATCCAATTTCGCTCATTTTCAATACCAATCTATTCGGGGTCCGGATAAGCTCGTGTACCAAATTTGGTTAAGATATCTCGATATTTACTCATGTTATCGTGTTAACGGTCAGACGGATGGACGGACATGGCTCAATCAAACTTTTTTTTCGATACTGATGATTTTGATATATGGAAGTCTATATCTATCTCGATTCCTTTATACCTGTACAACCAACCGTTATCCAATCAAAGTTATAATACCCTGTGCACAAGTACAGCTGGTTATAAAAATTTTAAGATGGACGCCCAGGGGATATGTGTTCTTAGAGTTAAGGCGCTAAGAGAAAAGCTTAGGGAGTTTAATTTAAGTAAATCGGAACTTAAAAAAATTTTCAGAATAGGCTGTTCGAATATTTTGGTTTAAATAGTGAACAAAATGAGCAAGAAAATGATAACGAATCTGTTCATTCTGTATATGCAGATGCCGGCATAAGTGAGGAGTATCGTTCAGCGCGACGAGGAAGGGCATTTTGTACCCTTCGAGATATCGAAGGTAGCATTTCATCGTTTTCGGAAGATAGCACATATGACGTAAACCAGTCAGTGGGATTCGGAAATCGAGGATGTGGCTGACACGGTAGGGTGGAACAATTCACAGAAGTACGTGTATGTAAAATAATTATTGAAGGGATCCGCGGAGCTTTATACCCGAGGTTTAGTGGGTGTCAAGGATTGGGCATCACTTAAACAGTAACTTGTGAAAGAGTTTGGTGAAAAGTTATGTGCTACAGAAGTACATCGCGCGTCAAAAAATAGGAAAAAGCAGGTGAAAGAAAGTTTGTTTGATGAGCAAAGTACTTCCAAAGTGATAGTAAGGTTAGCGTTAGTAATGCAAGTACCAGTGGCGCTAATGCTAGCAGTAGCAGTACCAGCAGCGTCAAATGCTTCAAACATAAGCAGATACGCCATTAGTCGCATCAATATAAAGGCAAGCAGCAAATGTAAAAGACGTAAAATCAGATAAATATGTTAAGTGATGGAAAAGCAAAAATGCATGCGCAAATTTTAGATGCATTCTTTTTTAGAAGTAACCTTAAATGATTTTACATTCAGGGCACTGGTGGATACCGGTAGTAAATTTTCGGTAATGAGGTACGATACCCTAATGATACTAAGCGACGTAGAACTTTCAAAAAAAGGTACAAATGTACGGAGTATGCAGAGACCAGCTCACGATATTGGGTAGGTTCATTGCTAACATTTATGTAGATGAAGTTTTATTGAAAACAACTTTTTACGTGGTTCTGGAGGGTTACCCCATTTATCCCAAAAATCTAAATCCCCAAATCAATATCCCCAAAATCAAAATCCCATAATCAATATCCCCAACACGAAATCCCCATTTTCTGTGTGAAAAACAGTCAAATTGGGTTTAAAATCGCCGCGATTTTAGGAGTTATGTTTATGGGTTACCCCCTTTATCCCCAAAATCTAAATCCCCAAATCAAAATCCCCAAAATCAAAATCCCATAATCAAAATCCTAATTTGAATGTTTTTCACACAGGAAAAGGATAGCTTTATTTATTCTATTTCCAAATTAACACTTCAATATTGATGATTTCACAATTATTTATTGGGCACATTAAAGCAAATACAGTGCAACGCAATAACTTATAAATGCAATTAATATAGTATTTACATAACAAAAAAATTCAAAAATCATTGCATTGCAGATAAACATTTAAACATTAAACGGCACATATTGTTTTTTTTTTGTTTTTACAAATTATAAATACATACATACATAAACAATAAATGGAAAAATACACTTCATTTGTCAAAAAGTAAGGGAAAAAATCAAAACTTAAATTACAAAGGGAGATATTATAAGCTATGGATTTCAAATAGGAAAGCTTCTCTAAATTCAAACGACGTTTAACAAGTTTTTTAATTTTTTTTACTCGTTCCGCATTTTTTATATTTTTTATATACTTGCGCCTGTTTGCATCTTTTCTATATTTGTCCTTATTTCAATCATTTCTTTCCTTAATTGTCTTATTATTTCATATACACCACTTTTTTTTCCCTACAGCTACTATGAGCCTACGGTGCCAAGCCTCGACAGAATTTTGAGTGCGTTGAAAATTGTATTTAAATGAATCCGAAACACACCAAAATGTCGGGTTATATTACGGTGCACCCAAATTTTTATTCGATTTTATGTAATCTTGTTTATACCACTCACAATTTTTTTTTAAATCCATATCGTCAAAGCTGGCCCTTAATTCAGTATAATAATCAAAAACATTTTCTGGAGGAACAAATGATAAACTTTTCAGCATACGAATTGCTATGCTTAACCCTTCATCATTGCCGTATATTTGAGCAAACCCTTCTTTCTGGACTCGTCTCCAAATGATCTGGCCGAAGTGGAACAAACATCCTTTGTATTGAGCATCAGGAGAATATTCTTTTGCCACAGTCGAGATGGTTTGCTCAAAATCTGTTATAATCCTTTCTGGATTAAAATTAATATTGTAACGAATTTTACTCGCCTGTGACCGTACGCAACCTTGCTCCAGGTAATGACTTTACTCTCCTGTAGACCAAATCAGATCGAATCAAGGAATGAGATGCCCCCGTATCTACAGTCAGTACACGCTCTTTACCATCCACATTCCCTCTGATGGTAAGACTGCTTGATTTCCTTCCAATCTGTGACACAGATATCACAGGACATTCAATAGCCGGGCAAGTTTTCGTTCTTTACATCCGACACGCTCTTGCTCATTTCCGCCAGCTTTGCGTTTACGGCCACCCACATTGTTGGAGCTATTGGCCCCGGTGCTGCAATGTCGTGCAATATGACCTGGGTTGCCGCACTTGAAAAATTTAATAACTCCGGCATTTTTCTGTTGTGATCCCTTCAGTGCTTCCAAAATTGTGTCTACCCAATCTGGTCTTTCCACTTCCACACGATGAGCTTTGTATGCTGGTTTACTCGATAGCGAGGCCGTTTCCTGAGTCAATGCATGTGATACCGTTTCAGCAAATGTCAGCTTTGGGTTTGCATATGTAGCCCGCTTCGTTTCCACATCTCGTATGCCATTTATGAAGCTCTGGTTTTTTACCCTTTCAGTGTATTCCACGGGTGCGTCCGCATTTGCAAGATGAGCCAATCTTTCAATATCTGAAGCAAACTCCTGCAATGTCTCATTTGCTTTTTGGTAGCGGTTTTGCAACTCAATTTGGAATATCTGTTTCCTATGCTCGCTTCCGTATCGCCTCTCTAGAGCGCTCATCAACGTTTCGTAGTTGTTCCGCTCTCCCTCGGGAATAGTCTGTAGGATTTCAGCAGCAGATCCTTTCAATGCCACGAATAGTGCAGCAACTTTATCTTCCGCACTCCAGTTGTTCACTGTTGCGGTCTTCTCAAACTGAATCTTAAACACCTGGAAAGGAACAGAACAGTCAAAGGATGGTGTTTTTACCTTTGGATTACTCGTTGAAACTGCTGGGCGATTTAGTTGCAACTGCTCGATACGTCCGATCAAAGCATCCACCTCGGCCTCGATTTTTTCTTCAAACTGTAAAATTTTTGTATCTTGCGCCTCCAACTTCGAGGAAATACGTTCTTCTTGCTCTTTCAGTTGAGCAAAGATCTGCGATGATAACTGTGCTGAAATTTGCGCCGACATTTCGGATATCCGTGCCTCTTGTGCTTCAATCTTCGCTGTTATACGGTTCTCCTGCGATTCCAGCTGAGATGACATTTGCGACGATATTTCGGATATACGTGTTTCTTGTGATTCAATCTTTGATGTTATACGTGTCTCTTGGGATTCCATCTGTGATGACAGTTGAGAGGTTATTTCTGTCTTTTGCGATTCCAGTTGGGATGCCAATTGTGACGACATGTTGGTAGATATTTGTGATGAGATTTCGGACATTTGTGCCGATATTGCAGCCAACATCATGTTCAGGTCTGTGTTCGCCATTGTCTGCGGTGTTTAATTTTTCTCTTCAAGTTTTGCTGTTGTCTCGTCCTCATCAGGATAAAAGACATACTCGTCCACATCAATTCCTTCTGCTTCCATTGCCTCTCGTAGCCGTGCCTGAAGTTCGAGTTTAACGCCGCTTGTATTCAATCCACGGCTCTCCAACTCCTTCTTTAGTTGCTAGATCTTCAATTCACTGAACTTTGCCATGTCCTTGTTGTCGTCTGGAATTTATTCAACAATTCCTCTTCTGACACCAATTGTAACGAATTTTACTTGCAAATCCTCTTATTTGCAATCCTCTGCTAAGTTCGAATCACTAAACTATTGAATAAATAACTCCAATTTGTAATAATGCAAAATGGCCTTTATTAAAGTACTTCACAATAACACTCAAACTGTGCAACGAATAGCTTGCTTAACAAAAACACTGATTGATAGCTCAATGAAACTCTACTATTCAAAATAATACTGCTATTGCTCGCTAGATATCGTCTTAATGGAAACTGCTTGACAACTCAAATCAAACTGAATTCCAGCGCCTCTACAATTGTCGCCTTTTATACTCTTTGATTTCAACCTTCGCATCTTCTAGAATCTACTAGTCCAGCAGCTCTCAAACTTCTCAGCTGTAACTACAACTGCACAATTTTATACATCTTCTAGACGCTTCCAGAATCTACTAGTCCAGTAGCTCTCAAACTTCTCAGCTGTAACTACAATTGCACAATTTTATAGTTTTTCTCATTGCATACTTATAGGAGTATCTGAGATATATGCATGTGTTAGTGCATTGACTCTCCGCTGCTCGTATACGTACATGGTACATGTATGTAGACGCAGTTATTGTTTCGTTTATGTAGATACATAATGATTGAATTATTGATGTGCATTCACGTCACTGCTTAGCATCGGCTTAGAGACGGCAGCACTCCTTAGTTTTGATAATATTCGTAACACTGCCCTTCACCTAAGTCTGATCGTCCCGATTAGACAAATCTCTCGATTTAAACGCTGCTAGCATCGCCAAATGTACCACTCTTCTACTCCGTGGTTTCTCAATGCTTTGTATGCGGTAGATGGTATCCCTGATCTTCTTCACAACCTTGTACGGGCCTTCCCAACTGCACCGAAATTTGGATGGAACACCTTTCCGCCGGTGAGGGTTGTATAACCGTACCAAATCTCCCGCCAAGAAATCTTTCGAATTATTGTTCTCATGGTACCTGTGTTTCATCGTACTACTCACCCTGGTTCGTTCCTTCACACTCGATTGTTTGGCCGATGAAATACTTCGTAGAGCTTGCGCTGGATGGATTTGCTTTGCATAATCCGTATCGTTCCCAAGTTTCCCCACAGTAGTGCGCTCTGGCTTGAAACTACCCTCGCATTCTTTCTCGGAAATTCGTTGCTTCGTTTTCCTGCGTCTTTTAGGTTTTGTCAATGCCAGTGTTTCTCTCACAGGTACTTTTGATTTTGATTTATTTGGCCCATTCGATCTATCAACCTTTGCCTTTGACTTTCGTGGTCTTTGTCGAGTCTTTTCCACCAGTACCCGATTACTGCTGAACCCCTTTTCCAAACTAAAGTTAAGTAGTATGTCCTGGTTCTTATAGCACATAATTTTTCTCCGCATATCGATCCTGATGTCATGGTCAACCAAGAAGTCCACTCCCAATATGACTTCATCAACGATCTCCGCCACAACGAATTTGTGTAGAACCATGACTTTTCCAATTAATACCTCACATACCACTTCGCCTTGGACTTGATTATACTCGCCTGTGACCGTACGCAACCTTGCTCCAGGTAATGACTTTACTCTCCTGTAGACCAAATCAGATCGAATCAAGGAATGAGATGCCCCCGTATTTACAGTCAGTACACGCTCTTTACTATCCACATTCCCTCTGATGGTAAGACTGCTTGATTTCTTCCAGTCTGCGACACAGATATCACAGGTCATTCAATAGCCGGGGCAAGTTTTCGTTCTTTACATCCGACACGCTCTTGCTCATTTCCGCCAGCTTTGCGTTTACGGCCACCCACATTGTTGGAGCTATTGGCCCCGGTGCTGCAATATCGTGCAATATGACCTGGGTTGCCGCACTTGAAACATTTAATAACTCCGGCATTTTTCTGTTGAGATCCCTTCAGTGCTTCCAAAATTAAGTCTACCCAATCTGGTCTTTCCACTTCCACACGATGAGCTTTGTATGCTGGTTTACTCAATAGCGAGGCCGTTTCCTGAGTCAATGCATGTGATAACGTTTCAGCAAATGTCAGCTTTGGGTTTGCATATGTAGCCCGCTTCGTTTCCACATCTCGTATGCCATTTATGAAGCTCTGGATTTTTACCCTTTCAGTGTATTCCACGGGTGCGTCCGCATTTGCAAGATGAGCCAATCTTTCAATATCTGAAGCAAACTCCTGCAATGTCTCATTTGCTTTTTGGTAGCGGTTTTGCAACTCAATTTGGAATATCTGTTTCCTATGCTCGCTTCCGTATCGCCTCTCTAGAGCGCTCATCAATGTTTCGTAGTTGTTCCGCTCTCCCTCGGGAATAGTCTGTAGGATTTCAACAGCAGATCCTTTCAATGCCACGAATAGTGCAGCAACTTTATCTTCCGCAATCCAGTTGTTCACTATTGCGGTCTTCTCAAACTGAATCTTAAACACCTGGAAAGGAACAGAACCGTCAAAGGATGGTGTTTTTACCTTTGGATTAATCGTTGAAACTGCTAGGCGATTTAGTTGCAACTGCTCGATACGTCCTCTCAAAGCATCCACCTCGGCCTCGATTTTTTCTTCAAACTGTAAAATTTTTGTATCTTGCGCCTCCAACTTCGAGGAAATACGTTCTTCTTGCTCTTCCAGTTGAGCAGAGATCTGCGATGATATCTGTGCTGAAATTTGCGCCGACATTTCGGATATCCGTGCCTCTTGTGCTTCAATCTTCGCTGTTATACGGTTCTCCTGCGATTCCAGCTGAGATGACATTTGCGACGATATTTCGGATATACGTGTTTCTTGTGCTTCAATCTTTGATGTTATACGTGTCTCTTGGGATTCCAACTGTGATGACAGTTGAGATGTTATTTCTGTCTTTTGCGATTCCAGTTGGGATGCCAATTGTGACGACATGTTGGTAGATATTTGTGATGACATTTCGGACATTTGTGCCGATATTGCAGCCAACATCATGTTCAGGTCTGTGTTCGCCATTGTCTGCGGTGTTTCATTTTTCTCTTCAATTTTTGCTGTTGTCTCGTCCTCATCAGGATAAAAGACATACTCGTCCACATCAATTCCTTCTGCTTCCATTGCCTCTCGTAGCCGTGCCTGAAGTTCGAGTTTAACGCCGCTTGTATTCAATCCACGGCTCCCCAACTCCTTCTTTAGTTGCTGGATCTTCATTCCCCTGAACTTTGCCATGTCCTTGTTGTCCTCTGGAATTTATTCAACAATTCCTCTTCTGACACCAATTGTAACGAATTTTACTTGCAAATCCTCTTATTTGCAATCCTCTGCTAAGTTCGAATCACTAAACTGTTGAATAAATAACTCCAATTTGTAATAATGCAAAATGGCCTTTATTAAAGTACTTCACAATAACACTCAAACTGTGCAACGAATAGCTTGCTTAATAACCACACTGATTGATAGCTCAATGAACTCTACTATTCAAAATAATACTGCTATTGCTCGCTAGATATCGTCTTAATCGAAACTGCTTGACAACTCATATCAAACTGAATTCCAGCGCCTCTACAATTGTAGCCTTTTATACTCTTTGATTTCAACCTTCGCATCTTCTAGAATCTACTAGTCCAGCAGCTCTCAAACTTCTCAGCTGTAACTACAATTGCACAATTTTATACATCTTCTAGGCGCTTCCAGAATCTACTAGTCCAGTAGCTCTCAAACTTCTCAGCTGTAACTACAATTGCACAATTTTATAGTTTTTCTCATTGCATACTTATAGGAGTGCCTCAGATATATGCATGTGTTAATGCATTGACCCTCCGCTGCCCGTATACGTACATGGTACATATATGAAGACGCAGTTATTGTTCCGTTTAAAAAATTTATACAATTAAATACGTTGTATTTGCGCAAAAGGGTTGGTCAACATTAATATGTTTCGCTTGTGCGCATTGAAAAAATTAACAAACGATCTTCGCTTGTTGCTTGCTAATAACATTCGACAACATTGCGAGCGACGCACACAATCGATGTTGCTACGCCAAATGCTCAGTGACTACTAAACTAAAGAGAATAAGAATACGTGTGAATTGAGTGTGCTCAATTGTGCTACTAAATGCCGATGCCTGATGTAGATACATAATGATTGAATTATTGATGTGCATTCACGTCACTGCTTAGCATCGGCTTAGAGACGGCAGCGCTCCTTAGTTTTGCTAATATTCGTAACAATATTTTGAGCTAAAGCCAAATTAAATAGCTGGCGAAAGAATTCATTATACGCCTTCTTAGATTTTTTACTCATCAAGCAAAAAACTAGAGGAAGAAATTGACCATCAATTAGCCCTTGAGTGGTGAAAAGCTGACAAAAGCTGTCGGCACTACAAAAAATGATCCATCCATCACCCAGCACCGTGATCTTCCTAATTCCCTTAACGCCTATAATAATATCACTCAAAACGAACAGATTTCCTTCCAAGTACTTCAAGTCCTCTGGTATGTTTATGTCTTGTAGGGTTTCTGGTTTTCTGCTAGTGTTTGTTGTTTTTCGAATACGACTTATTTTAGAATTTTTTGCCCGTTTAGAAGGCAGGTACACGCGACATTCAGATGGACATTGTACAATGGTTTCTCTTATAATTTGGGAAGGTTCCAGAGGAGATGATGATCCCAGATCTTTCACTTTATTATTGGAGTTAGAGATTACCAAATGATGGGCCTTTGGATCGTGATTATGCGTGGTAGACACCGGTGAACAACATATTCGCCATTGTTTAGTTTTGTTATAACATAACTGTTACAGCCACATAATACATTTAGCTTCTAGTAGTTATTCAACACTGAAATTATCGATTGTTATTATTCTTTAGAACATACGATCTTCGTCGATTTCCGTACTCACACGGACTTATACACATTTTTTGAAACTAAGATATCACATGTGAAATTTAAGGTTAATCATTGCAATTTGAACAGTGTCCGAGTTAAGATAACTTAGTATAAATCACAAGTAAAATTGTCTGTATTTCTTCACTAAAAAAGTATGTATACTTATCTAAACTTAAATCATATTCTGTTAATAAGAGAAATTCCAATTTCCTCCAGGAATTTTAACTCTTTATGTCACTCCTGGTTATATCCAGTCCTGATTTGAGTTCAAAATCGACGAAGATCGGCAGAACATACGCAGAATAAATTTCTCCGCTTACATTTAATTAAAATTCTTTTTTAGTTATCAACAACTTATACGGACCAATCGCCGGACTAACTTGGTGCCGGAAATCAACTATAGCAATCGATCGAAAGAAAAATCACAATATCTATACTCTACCTCGCATTATGTACAAAATGAGCCATTCTAGTTTACAGGATCAATCATCCGGCCACCCAAAACCAAATCCTCCCGAATACCAGCAAAAGCAGCAGCAACTTGACACAACGGCGACGAACAAACTTCCATTAAGCTTCGCCTCGTGTGCCTCTGCAAATACTCAAGTGCGTTGAAGGTCACTGGAGTTACGAAGACTCGCTGAGGAAGAACAAATAAAACTAGAATTCGTTGCCAGGAAGTAAGTGCAGTTCAAGAATGGATAAATTCGGTGAATGCTGCACCAAAGGAATCTACAATGCTTGGTGTTGCGAATGCGCCACAAACCGCTGAAGATGCACTAGATTCTGTAAATGCGCCAGCAGCCAATGGAAATAACATCACACGTAATCACATAAACTCACAAACTGCTGATTATAGAAGAGGAAACGTCACTAGCAACACTCGGAATTACAATACACAGGCTACGTATATTCCAAACGCAACCATGAATTACAACCGGCACGCGGAACTTATTATAGGCGATCAATCATGCCCTAACACTTACCCTATGCGGGCGGAATGCACAATGTTTGAACAAGGTAGAACACAAGAAAATGCAGCGACAACAAACGGCCGCGTAAATTTTGCTTTCAACACTTCTCGATATAACTCCACGATGTTACATATGCCCTCTTCGTTAATAGGGCCACAGAATTTTGCACCTCCACCACGTGTGTCAAACATGAGGTTCCCACAACTTACAGAAACTACACCGATTAATAATAATAACCATAACAACTTGACTTTGCAACAAATAAACGCACGTCACTCAGTTCCACGCGAATTACCCACATTCTCTGGACAACCGGAAGAGTGGCCAATTTTCAGTGCCACGTATGACTGGTCTACAACGGTCTGTGGGCTAAATGATGCAGAAAACTTAATCCGACTTAAAAAATCTCTAAAAGGAGAAGCGTACAACGCTATTCAACATATCTTAATACACCCGGCATGTGTGCCTGATGCTATATCGACACTAAAAATGCTATATGGCCAACCAGAGAAAATCATCAACTCTATTAAAAACAAAATAAAAGCAATGTCACCAATTAATCAAAATAAGTTGGAAACTTTCACTTCTTTTGCTGTGAATGTTAAAGGCTTAAGAGCTACTATAGAGGCATCCGGCTTATATAATGAATTAGAAAACTTGTCTCTATTGCAAGAGCTTCAGATTGGATATTTGACGTCGGAATTTCTGCAAGCAGTGTAAATGTAAATCAAGTTATGCAAACGTCAGACAGTAAAAACGTTGTATTTGCGCAAAAGGGTTGGTCAACATTAATATTTTTCGCTTGTGCGCATTGAAAAAATTAACAAACGATCTTCGCTTGTTGCTTGCTAATAACATTCGACAACATTGCGAGCGACGCACACAATCGATGTTGCTACGCCAAATGCTCAGTGACTACTAAACTAAAGAGAATAAGAATACGTGTGAATTGAGTGTGCTCAATTGTGCTACTAAATGCCGATGCCTGATGTAGATACATAATGATTGAATTATTGATGTGCATTCACGTCACTGCTTAGCATCGGCTTAGAGACGGCAGCACTCCTTAGTTTTGCTAATATTCGTAACAATATTTTGAGCTAAAGCCAAATTAAATAGCTGGCGAAAGAATTCATTATACGCCTTCTTAGATTTTTTACTCATCAAGCAAAAAACTAGAGGAAGAAATTGACCATCAATTAGCCCTTGAATGGTGAAAAGCTGACAAAAGCTGTCGGCACTACAAAAAATGATCCATCCATCACCCAGCACCGTGATCTTCCTAATTCCCTTAACGCCTATAATAATATCACTCAAAACGAACAGATTTCCTTCCAAGTACTTCAAGTCCTCTGGTATGTTTATGTCTTGTAGGGTTTCTGGTTTTCTGCTAGTGTTTGTTGTTTTTCGAATACGACTTATTTTAGAATTTTTTGCCCGTTTAGAAGGCAGGTACACGCGACATTCAGATGGACATTGTACAATGGTTTCTCTTATAATTTGGGAAGGTTCCAGAGGAGATGATGATCCCAGATCTTTCACTTTATTATTGGAGTTAGAGATTACCAAATGATGGGCCTTTGGATCGTGATTATGCGTGGTAGACACCGGTGAACAACATATTCGCCATTGTTTAGTTTTGTTATAACATAACTGTTACAGCCACATAATACATTTAGCTTCTAGTAGTTATTCAACACTGAAATTATCGATTGTTATTATTCTTTAGAACATACGATCTTCGTCGATTTCCGTACTCACACGGACTTATACACATTTTTTGAAACTAAGATATCACATGTGAAATTTAAGGTTAATCATTGCAATTTGAACAGTGTCCGAGTTAAGATAACTTAGTATAAATCACAAGTAAAATTGTCTGTATTTCTTCACTAAAAAAGTATGTATACTTATCTAAACTTAAATCATATTCTGTTAATAAGAGAAATTCCAATTTCCTCCAGGAATTTTAACTCTTTATGTCACTCCTGGTTATATCCAGTCCTGATTTGAGTTCAAAATCGACGAAGATCGGCAGAACATACGCAGAATAAATTTCTCCGCTTACATTTAATTAAAATTCTTTTTTAGTTATCAACAACTTATACGGACCAATCGCCGGACTAACTTGGTGCCGGAAATCAACTATAGCAATCGATCGAAAGAAAAATCACAATATCTATACTCTACCTCGCATTATGTACAAAATGAGCCATTCTAGTTTACAGGATCAATCATCCGGCCACCCAAAACCAAATCCTCCCGAATACCAGCAAAAGCAGCAGCAACTTGACACAACGGCGACGAACAAACTTCCATTAAGCTTCGCCTCGTGTGCCTCTGCAAATACTCAAGTGCGTTGAAGGTCACTGGAGTTACGAAGACTCGCTGAGGAAGAACAAATAAAACTAGAATTCGTTGCCAGGAAGTTTAAGCTATTGGAAAATGACGTAGTTGAATCGAGTAACGATTCGGGTTCTGTGAAAGTAAGTGCAGTTCAAGAATGGATAAATTCGGTGAATGCTGCACCAAAGGAATCTACAATGCTTGGTGTTGCGAATGCGCCACAAACCGCTGAAGATGCACTAGATTCTGTAAATGCGCCAGCAGCCAATGGAAATAACATCACACGTAATCACATAAACTCACAAACTGCTGATTATAGAAGAGGAAACGTCACTAGCAACACTCGGAATTACAATACACAGGCTACGTATATTCCAAACGCAACCATGAATTACAACCGGCACGCGGAACTTATTATAGGCGATCAATCATGCCCTAACACTTACCCTATGCGGGCGGAATGCACAATGTTTGAACAAGGTAGAACACAAGAAAATGCAGCGACAACAAACGGCCGCGTAAATTTTGCTTTCAACACTTCTCGATATAACTCCACGATGTTACATATGCCCTCTTCGTTAATAGGGCCACAGAATTTTGCACCTCCACCACGTGTGTCAAACATGAGGTTCCCACAACTTACAGAAACTACACCGATTAATAATAATAACCATAACAACTTGACTTTGCAACAAATAAACGCACGTCACTCAGTTCCACGCGAATTACCCACATTCTCTGGACAACCGGAAGAGTGGCCAATTTTCAGTGCCACGTATGACTGGTCTACAACGGTCTGTGGGCTAAATGATGCAGAAAACTTAATCCGACTTAAAAAATCTCTAAAAGGAGAAGCGTACAACGCTATTCAACATATCTTAATACACCCGGCATGTGTGCCTGATGCTATATCGACACTAAAAATGCTATATGGCCAACCAGAGAAAATCATCAACTCTATTAAAAACAAAATAAAAGCAATGTCACCAATTAATCAAAATAAGTTGGAAACTTTCACTTCTTTTGCTGTGAATGTTAAAGGCTTAAGAGCTACTATAGAGGCATCCGGCTTATATAATGAATTAGAAAACTTGTCTCTATTGCAAGAGCTTCAGATTGGATATTTGACGTCGGAATTTCTGCAAGCAGTGTAAATGTATATCAAGTTATGCAAACGTCAGACAGTAAAAACGTTGTATTTGCGCAAAAGGGTTGGTCAACATTAATATTTTTCGCTTGTGCGCATTGAAAAAATTAACAAACGATCTTCGCTTGTTGCTTGCTAATAACATTCGACAACATTGCGAGCGACGCACACAATCGATGTTGCTACGCCAAATGCTCAGCGACTACTAAACTAAAGCGAATAAGAATACGTGTGAATTGAGTGTGCTCAATTGTGCTACTAAATGCCGATGCCTGATGTAGATACATAATGATTGAATTATTGATGTGCATTCACGTCACTGCTTAGCATCGGCTTAGAGACGGCAGCACTCCTTAGTTTTGCTAATATTCGTAACAATATTTTGAGCTAAAGCCAAATTAAATAGCTGGCGAAAGAATTCATTATACGCCTTCTTAGATTTTTTACTCATCAAGCAAAAAACTAGAGGAAGAAATTGACCATCAATTAGCCCTTGAATGGTGAAAAGCTGACAAAAAGCTGTCGGCACTACAAAAAATGATCCATCCATCACCCAGCACCGTGATCTTCCTAATTCCCTTAACGCCTATAATAATATCACTCAAAACGAACAGATTTCCTTCCAAGTACTTCAAGTCCTCTGGTATGTTTATGTCTTGTAGGGTTTCTGGTTCTCTGCTAGTGTTTGTTGTTTTTCGAATACGACTTATTTTAGAATTTTTTGCCCGTTTAGAAGGCAGGTACACGCGACATTCAGATGGACATTGTACAATGGTTTCTCTTATAATTTGGGAAGGTTCCAGAGGAGATGATGATCCCAGATCTTTCACTTTATTATTGGAGTTAGAGATTACCAAATGATGGGTCTTTGGATCGTGATTATGCGTGGTAGACACCGGTGAACAACATATTCGCCATTGTTTAGTTTTGTTATAACATAACTGTTACAGCCACATAATACATTTAGCTTCTAGTAGTTATTCAACACTGAAATTATCGATTGTTATTATTCTTTAGAACATACGATCTTCGTCGATTTCCGTACTCACACGGACTTATACACATTTTTTGAAACTAAGATATCACATGTGAAATTTAAGGTTAATCATTGCAATTTGAACAGTGTCCGAGTTAAGATAACTTAGTATAAATCACAAGTAAAATTGTCTGTCTTTCTTCACTAAAAAAGTATGTATACTTATCTAAACTTAAATCATATTCTGTTAATAAGAAAAATTCCAATTTCCTCCAGGAATTTTAACTCTTTATGTCACTCCTGGTTATATCCAGTCCTGATTTGAGTTCAAAATCGACGAAGATCGGCAGAACATACGCAGAATAAATTTCTCCGCTTACATTTAATTAAAATTCTTTTTTAGTTATCAACAACTTATACGGACCAATCGCCGGACTAACTTGGTGCCGGAAATCAACTATAGCAATCGATCGAAAGAAAAATCACAATATCTATACTCTACCTCGCAGTATGTACAAAATGAGCCATTCTAGTTTACAGGATCAATCATCCGGCCACCCAAAACCAAATCCTCCCGAATACCAGCAAAAGCAGCAGCAACTTGACACAACGGCGACGAACAAACTTCCATTAAGCTTCGCCTCGTGTGCCTCTGCAAATACTCAAGTGCGTTGAAGGTCACTGGAGTTACGAAGACTCGCTGAGGAAGAACAAATAAAACTAGAATTCGTTGTCAGGAAGTATAAGCTATTGGAAAATGACGTAGTTGAATCGAGTAACGATTCGGGTTCTGTGAAAGTAAGTGCAGTTCAAGAATGGATAAATTCGGTGAATGCTGCACCAAAGGAATCTACAATGCTTGGTGTTGCGAATGCGCCACAAACCGCTGAAGATGCACTATATTCTGTAAATGCGCCAGCAGCCAATGGAAATAACATCACACGTAATCACATAAACTCACAAACTGCTGATTATAGAAGAGCAAACGTCACTAGCAACACTCGGAATTACAATACACAGGCTACGTATATTCCAAACGCAACCATGAATTACAACCGGCACGCGGAACTTATTATAGGCGATCAATCATGCCCTAACACTTACCCTATGCGGGCGGAATGCACAATGTTTGAACAAGGTAGAACACAAGAAAATGCAGCGACAACAAACGGCCGCGTAAATTTTGCTTTCAACACTTCTCGATATAACTCCACGATGTTACATATGCCCTCTTCGTTAATAGGGCCACAGAATTTTGCACCTCCACCACGTGTGTCAAACATGAGGTTCCCACAACTTACAGAAACTACACCGATTAATAATAATAACCATAACAACTTGACTTTGCAACAAATAAACGCACGTCACTCAGTTCCACGCGAATTACCCACATTCTCTGGACAACCGGAAGAGTGGCCAATTTTCAGTGCCACGTATGACTGGTCTACAACGGTCTGTGGGCTAAATGATGCAGAAAACTTAATCCGACTTCAAAAATCTCTAAAAGGAGAAGCGTACAACGCTATTCAACATATCTTAATACACCCGGCATGTGTGCCTGATGCTATATCGACACTAAAAATGCTATATGGCCAACCAGAGAAAATCATCAACTCTATTAAAAACAAAATAAAAGCAATGTCACCAATTAATCAAAATAAGTTGGAAACTTTCACTTCTTTTGCTGTGAATGTTAAAGGCTTAAGAGCTACTATAGAGGCATCCGGCTTATATAATGAATTAGAAAACTTGTCTCTATTGCAAGAGCTTCAGATTGGATATTTGACGTCGGAATTTCTGCAAGCAGTGTAAATGTAAATCAAGTTATGCAAACGTCAGACAGTAAAAACGTTGTATTTGCGCAAAAGGGTTGGTCAACATTAATATTTTTCGCTTGTGCGCATTGAAAAAATTAACAAACGATCTTCGCTTGTTGCTTGCTAATAACATTCGACAACATTGCGAGCGACGCACACAATCGATGTTGCTACGCCAAATGCTCAGTGACTACTAAACTAAAGAGAATAAGAATACGTGTGAATTGAGTGTGCTCAATTGTGCTACTAAATGCCGATGCCTGATGTAGATACATAATGATTGAATTATTGATGTGCATTCACGTCACTGCTTAGCATCGGCTTAGAGACGGCAGCACTCCTTAGTTTTGCTAATATTCGTAACAATATTTTGAGCTAAAGCCAAATTGAATAGCTGGCGAAAGAATTCATTATACGCCTTCTTAGATTTTTTACTCATCAAGCAAAAAACTAGAGGAAGAAATTGACCATCAATTAGCCCTTGAATGGTGAAAAGCTGACAAAAAACTGTCGGCACTACAAAAAATGATCCATCCATCACCCAGCACCGTGATCTTCCTAATTCCCTTAACGCCTATAATAATATCACTCAAAACGAACAGATTTCCTTCCAAGTACTTCAAGTCCTCTGGTATGTTTATGTCTTGTAGGGTTTCTGGTTCTCTGCTAGTGTTTGTTGTTTTTCGAATACGACTTATTTTAGAATTTTTTGCCCGTTTAGAAGGCAGGTACACGCGACATTCAGATGGACATTGTACAATGGTTTCTCTTATAATTTGGGAAGGTTCCAGAGGAGATGATGATCCCAGATCTTTCACTTTATTATTGGAGTTAGAGATTACCAAATGATGGGCCTTTGGATCGTGATTATGCGTGGTAGACACCGGTGAACAACATATTCGCCATTGTTTAGTTTTGTTATAACATAACTGTTACAGCCACATAATACATTTAGCTTCTAGTAGTTATTCAACACTGAAATTATCGATTGTTATTATTCTTTAGAACATACGATCTTCGTCGATTTCCGTACTCACACGGACTTATACACATTTTTTGAAACTAAGATATCACATGTGAAATTTAAGGTTAATCATTGCAATTTGAACAGTGTCCGAGTTAAGATAACTTAGTATAAATCACAAGTAAAATTGTCTGTCTTTCTTCACTAAAAAAGTATGTATACTTATCTAAACTTAAATCATATTCTGTTAATAAGAGAAATTCCAATTTCCTCCAGGAATTTTAACTCTTTATGTCACTCCTGGTTATATCCAGTCCTGATTTGAGTTCAAAATCAACGAAGATCGGCAGAACATACGCAGAATAAATTTCTCCGCTTACATTTAATTAAAATTCTTTTTTAGTTATCAACAACTTATACGGACCAATCGCCGGACTAACTTGGTGCCGGAAATCAACTATAGCAATCGATCGAAAGAAAAATCACAATATCTATACTCTACCTCGCAGTATGTACAAAATGAGCCATTCTAGTTTACAGGATCAATCATCCGGCCACCCAAAACCAAATCCTCCCGAATACCAGCAAAAGCAGCAGCAACTTGACACAACGGCGACGAACAAACTTCCATTAAGCTTCGCCTCGTGTGCCTCTGCAAATACTCAAGTGCGTTGAAGGTCACTGGAGTTACGAAGACTCGCTGAGGAAGAACAAATAAAACTAGAATTCGTTGCCAGGAAGTATAAGCTATTGGAAAATGACGTAGTTGAATCGAGTAACGATTCGGGTTCTGTGAAAGTAAGTGCAGTTCAAGAATGGATAAATTCGGTGAATGCTGCACCAAAGGAATCTACAATGCTTGGTGTTGCGAATGCGCCACAAACCGCTGAAGATGCACTAGATTCTGTAAATGCGCCAGCAGCCAATGGAAATAACATCACACGTAATCACATAAACTCACAAACTGCTGATTATAGAAGAGCAAACGTCACTAGCAACACTCGGAATTACAATACACAGGCTACGTATATTCCAAACGCAACCATGAATTACAACCGGCACGCGGAACTTATTATAGGCGATCAATCATGCCCTAACACTTACCCTATGCGGGCGGAATGCACAATGTTTGAACAAGGTAGAACACAAGAAAATGCAGCGACAACAAACGGCCGCGTAAATTTTGCTTTCAACACTTCTCGATATAACTCCACGATGTTACATATGCCCTCTTCGTTAATAGGGCCACAGAATTTTGCACCTCCACCACGTGTGTCAAACATGAGGTTCCCACAATTTACAGAAACTACACCGATTAATAATAATAACCATAACAACTTGACTTTGCAACAAATAAACGCACATCACTCAGTTCCACGCGAATTACCCACATTCTCTGGACAACCGGAAGAGTGGCCAATTTTCAGTGCCACGTATGACTGGTCTACAACGGTCTGTGGGCTAAATGATGCAGAAAACTTAATCCGACTTCAAAAATCTCTAAAAGGAGAAGCGTACAACGCTATTCAACATATCTTAATACACCCGGCGTGTGTGCCTGATGCTATATCGACACTAAAAATGCTATATGGCCAACCAGAGAAAATCATCAACTCTATTAAAAACAAAATAAAAGCAATGTCACCAATTAATCAAAATAAGTTGGAAACTTTCACTTCTTTTGCTGTGAATGTTAAAGACTTAAGAGCTACTATAGAGGCATCCGGCTTATATAATGAATTAGAAAACTTGTCTCTATTGCAAGAGCTTCAGATTGGATATTTGACGTCGGAATTTCTGCAAGCAGTGTAAATGTAAATCAAGTTATGCAAACGTCAGACAGTAAAAACGTTGTATTTGCGCAAAAGGGTTGGTCAACATTAATATTTTTCGCTTGTGCGCATTGAAAAAATTAACAAACGATCTTCGCTTGTTGCTTGCTAATAACATTCGACAACATTGCGAGCGACGCACACAATCGATGTTGCTACGCGAAATGCTCAGTGACTACTAAACTAAAGAGAATAAGAATACGTGTGAATTGAGTGTGCTCAATTGTGCTACTAAATGCCGATGCCTGATGTAGATACATAATGATTGAATTATTGATGTGCATTCACGTCACTGCTTAGCATCGGCTTAGAGACGGCAGCACTCCTTAGTTTTGCTAATATTCGTAACAATATTTTGAGCTAAAGCCAAATTAAATAGCTGGCGAAAGAATTCATTATACGCCTTCTTAGATTTTTTACTCATCAAGCAAAAAACTAGAGGTAGAAATTGGCCATCAATTAGCCCTTGAATGGTGAAAAGCTGACAAAAAGCTGTCGGCACTACAAAAAATGATCCATCCATCACCCAGCACCGTGATCTTCCTAATTCCCTTAACGCCTATAATAATATCACTCAAAACGAACAGATTTCCTTCCAAGTACTTCAAGTCCTCTGGTATGTTTATGTCTTGTAGGGTTTCTGGTTCTCTGCTAGTGTTTGTTGTTTTTCGAATACGACTTATTTTAGAATTTTTTGCCCGTTTAGAAGGCAGGTACACGCGACATTCAGATGGACATTGTACAATGGTTTCTCTTATAATTTGGGAAGGTTCCAGAGGAGATGATGATCCCAGATCTTTCACTTTATTATTGGAGTTAGAGATTACCAAATGATGGGCCTTTGGATCGTGATTATGCGTGGTAGACACCGGTGAACAACATATTCGCCATTGTTTAGTTTTGTTATAACATAACTGTTACAGCCACATAATACATTTAGCTTCTAGTAGTTATTCAACACTGAAATTATCGATTGTTATTATTCTTTAGAACATACGATCTTCGTCGATTTCCGTACTCACACGGACTTATACACATTTTTTGAAACTAATATATCACATGTGAAATTTAAGGTTAATCATTGCAATTTGAACAGTGTCCGAGTTAAGATAACTTAGTATAAATCACAAGTAAAATTGTCTGTCTTTCTTCACTAAAATAGTATGTATACTTATCTAAACTTAAATCATATTCTGTTAATAAGAGAAATTCCAATTTCCTCCAGGAATTTTAACTCTTTATGTCACTCCTGGTTATATCCAGTCCTGATTTGAGTTCAAAATCGACGAAGATCGGCAGAACATACGCAGAATAAATTTCTCCGCTTACATTTAATTAAAATTCTTTTTTAGTTATCAACAACTTATACGGACCAATCGCCGGACTAACTTGGTGCCGGAAATCAACTATAGCAATCGATCGAAAGAAAAATCACAATATCTATACTCTACCTCGCAGTATGTACAAAATGAGCCATTCTAGTTTACAGGATCAATCATCCGGCCACCCAAAACCAAATCCTCCCGAATACCAGCAAAAGCAGCAGCAACTTGACACAACGGCGACGAACAAACTTCCATTAAGCTTCGCCTCGTGTGCCTCTGCAAATACTCAAGTGCGTTGAAGGTCACTGGAGTTACGAAGACTCGCTGAGGAAGAACAAATAAAACTAGAATTCGTTGTCAGGAAGTATAAGCTATTGGAAAATGACGTAGTTGAATCGAGTAACGATTCGGGTTCTGTGAAAGTAAGTGCAGTTCAAGAATGGATAAATTCGGTGAATGCTGCACCAAAGGAATCTACAATGCTTGGTGTTGCGAATGCGCCACAAACCGCTGAAGATGCACTATATTCTGTAAATGCGCCAGCAGCCAATGGAAATAACATCACACGTAATCACATAAACTCACAAACTGCTGATTATAGAAGAGCAAACGTCACTAGCAACACTCGGAATTACAATACACAGGCTACGTATATTCCAAACGCAACCATGAATTACAACCGGCACGCGGAACTTATTATAGGCGATCAATCATGCCCTAACACTTACCCTATGCGGGCGGAATGCACAATGTTTGAACAAGGTAGAACACAAGAAAATGCAGCGACAACAAACGGCCGCGTAAATTTTGCTTTCAACACTTCTCGATATAACTCCACGATGTTACATATGCCCTCTTCGTTAATAGGGCCACAGAATTTTGCACCTCCACCACGTGTGTCAAACATGAGGTTCCCACAACTTACAGAAACTACACCGATTAATAATAATAACCATAACAACTTGACTTTGCAACAAATAAACGCACGTCACTCAGTTCCACGCGAATTACCCACATTCTCTGGACAACCGGAAGAGTGGCCAATTTTCAGTGCCACGTATGACTGGTCTACAACGGTCTGTGGGCTAAATGATGCAGAAAACTTAATCCGACTTCAAAAATCTCTAAAAGGAGAAGCGTACAACGCTATTCAACATATCTTAATACACCCGGCATGTGTGCCTGATGCTATATCGACACTAAAAATGCTATATGGCCAACCAGAGAAAATCATCAACTCTATTAAAAACAAAATAAAAGCAATGTCACCAATTAATCAAAATAAGTTGGAAACTTTCACTTCTTTTGCTGTGAATGTTAAAGGCTTAAGAGCTACTATAGAGGCATCCGGCTTATATAATGAATTAGAAAACTTGTCTCTATTGCAAGAGCTTCAGATTGGATATTTGACGTCGGAATTTCTGCAAGCAGTGTAAATGTAAATCAAGTTATGCAAACGTCAGACAGTAAAAACGTTGTATTTGCGCAAAAGGGTTGGTCAACATTAATATTTTTCGCTTGTGCGCATTGAAAAAATTAACAAACGATCTTCGCTTGTTGCTTGCTAATAACATTCGACAACATTGCGAGCGACGCACACAATCGATGTTGCTACGCCAAATGCTCAGTGACTACTAAACTAAAGAGAATAAGAATACGTGTGAATTGAGTGTGCTCAATTGTGCTACTAAATGCCGATGCCTGATGTAGATACATAATGATTGAATTATTGATGTGCATTCACGTCACTGCTTAGCATCGGCTTAGAGACGGCAGCACTCCTTAGTTTTGCTAATATTCGTAACAATATTTTGAGCTAAAGCCAAATTGAATAGCTGGCGAAAGAATTCATTATACGCCTTCTTAGATTTTTTACTCATCAAGCAAAAAACTAGAGGAAGAAATTGACCATCAATTAGCCCTTGAATGGTGAAAAGCTGACAAAAAACTGTCGGCACTACAAAAAATGATCCATCCATCACCCAGCACCGTGATCTTCCTAATTCCCTTAACGCCTATAATAATATCACTCAAAACGAACAGATTTCCTTCCAAGTACTTCAAGTCCTCTGGTATGTTTATGTCTTGTAGGGTTTCTGGTTCTCTGCTAGTGTTTGTTGTTTTTCGAATACGACTTATTTTAGAATTTTTTGCCCGTTTAGAAGGCAGGTACACGCGACATTCAGATGGACATTGTACAATGGTTTCTCTTATAATTTGGGAAGGTTCCAGAGGAGATGATGATCCCAGATCTTTCACTTTATTATTGGAGTTAGAGATTACCAAATGATGGGCCTTTGGATCGTGATTATGCGTGGTAGACACCGGTGAACAACATATTCGCCATTGTTTAGTTTTGTTATAACATAACTGTTACAGCCACATAATACATTTAGCTTCTAGTAGTTATTCAACACTGAAATTATCGATTGTTATTATTCTTTAGAACATACGATCTTCGTCGATTTCCGTACTCACACGGACTTATACACATTTTTTGAAACTAAGATATCACATGTGAAATTTAAGGTTAATCATTGCAATTTGAACAGTGTCCGAGTTAAGATAACTTAGTATAAATCACAAGTAAAATTGTCTGTCTTTCTTCACTAAAAAAGTATGTATACTTATCTAAACTTAAATCATATTCTGTTAATAAGAGAAATTCCAATTTCCTTCAGGAATTTTAACTCTTTATGTCACTCCTGGTTATATCCAGTCCTGATTTGAGTTCAAAATCAACGAAGATCGGCAGAACATACGCAGAATAAATTTCTCCGCTTACATTTAATTAAAATTCTTTTTTAGTTATCAACAACTTATACGGACCAATCGCCGGACTAACTTGGTGCCGGAAATCAACTATAGCAATCGATCGAAAGAAAAATCACAATATCTATACTCTACCTCGCAGTATGTACAAAATGAGCCATTCTAGTTTACAGGATCAATCATCCGGCCACCCAAAACCAAATCCTCCCGAATACCAGCAAAAGCAGCAGCAACTTGACACAACGGCGACGAACAAACTTCCATTAAGCTTCGCCTCGTGTGCCTCTGCAAATACTCAAGTGCGTTGAAGGTCACTGGAGTTACGAAGACTCGCTGAGGAAGAACAAATAAAACTAGAATTCGTTGCCAGGAAGTATAAGCTATTGGAAAATGACGTAGTTGAATCGAGTAACGATTCGGGTTCTGTGAAAGTAAGTGCAGTTCAAGAATGGATAAATTCGGTGAATGCTGCACCAAAGGAATCTACAATGCTTGGTGTTGCGAATGCGCCACAAACCGCTGAAGATGCACTAGATTCTGTAAATGCGCCAGCAGCCAATGGAAATAACATCACACGTAATCACATAAACTCACAAACTGCTGATTATAGAAGAGCAAACGTCACTAGCAACACTCGGAATTACAATACACAGGCTACGTATATTCCAAACGCAACCATGAATTACAACCGGCACGCGGAACTTATTATAGGCGATCAATCATGCCCTAACACTTACCCTATGCGGGCGGAATGCACAATGTTTGAACAAGGTAGAACACAAGAAAATGCAGCGACAACAAACGGCCGCGTAAATTTTGCTTTCAACACTTCTCGATATAACTCCACGATGTTACATATGCCCTCTTCGTTAATAGGGCCACAGAATTTTGCACCTCCACCACGTGTGTCAAACATGAGGTTCCCACAATTTACAGAAACTACACCGATTAATAATAATAACCATAACAACTTGACTTTGCAACAAATAAACGCACATCACTCAGTTCCACGCGAATTACCCACATTCTCTGGACAACCGGAAGAGTGGCCAATTTTCAGTGCCACGTATGACTGGTCTACAACGGTCTGTGGGCTAAATGATGCAGAAAACTTAATCCGACTTCAAAAATCTCTAAAAGGAGAAGCGTACAACGCTATTCAACATATCTTAATACACCCGGCATGTGTGCCTGATGCTATATCGACACTAAAAATGCTATATGGCCAACCAGAGAAAATCATCAACTCTATTAAAAACAAAATAAAAGCAATGTCACCAATTAATCAAAATAAGTTGGAAACTTTCACTTCTTTTGCTGTGAATGTTAAAGGCTTAAGAGCTACTATAGAGGCATCCGGCTTATATAATGAATTAGAAAACTTGTCTCTATTGCAAGAGCTTCAGATTGGATATTTGACGTCGGAATTTCTGCAAGCAGTGTAAATGTAAATCAAGTTATGCAAACGTCAGACAGTAAAAACAAAAAAGCTTTTGTTTACTCTCACGCTACTCAGCAAAAGAAATGTTGCGTTTGCAAACTGAATTGCAACAATGTTGCGAAGTGTCAAAAATTTCTTAGCATGGATCGAGCAATGCGTTGGAATATTGTGAGACAACATAACCTCTGTAAACAATGCCTCAGGCAACATGTTGATAGAGCAAATTTCAAAAAGGTTGCGAAGTGAATGGGTGCGTTTATAAACATCACTCTCTTTTGCATCGTTTTTTCAGTACACGAAATGAGGGCCAACAACAAAAGCAACCACAACTGCAGCCAATTGAAAAGCAATTAGCAAATGTCAAAACAAATGCAAACAGCTGTAATGCGCATTGCAATAAAAATCAAAACGTTTTATTTAGAATTTTGCCTATCACAATATTTGGTAAGGACAATAAGTCTGTTAAAACTTTTGCATTTATTGACGAAGGATCGTCAATTAGGTTAATGGACCAATCAATTGCTGAAGAATTGAATCTAAGTGGAAAAAGCGAGCCACTATGCCTGAAGTGGACAGGCGACGTGCGGAGGACCGAAAACGAATCGAAGGCAGTAAATATACAAATTGCTGGACCAAATCAGCGAAAAATAAATCTTAAAGCACAGACGGTGAACAAATTATCTCTTCCAATGCAGAGTCTTGACTATGGAAAAATCAGTGAGGAATACAAGCACATAAGAAACCTACCGATATCGAGCTACACCAATGCTATTCCTACACTTTTAATTGGTATCGATCACTTTAAATTGGGACTAGCGCAAGACATAAGGGAGGGTCAGCCAACCGAGCCAGTAGCAATAAAAACAGTGTTAGGGTGGCACGTTTATGGAACAGGTGGGGATAAATCAGCGGCACATGAACAGTGGAATTTCTGCGTATGCGAATGCTCAAAAGAAAACGATGATGAACTGCATGCTGCGGTTAAGAAGTTTTACGCATTTGAAAGTCTAGGCATTGTTGCTACGCAGAAGTCGTTACCTTGTAAAGAAGATGAGCGTGCTTTGAATCTGTTACACGAATATACTCGCCGAGGTCCTAATGGCCACTACGAAAGTTACCTTTTGTGGCGCTTTGGTGAATTTGAATTGCCGGAGAGCTACATTATGGCAAAAAATAGACTTATCTGTTTGGAGAAAAAGCTCCAACGCGAACCAAATCTTAAAGCCATATTTGATACCACTATAGCTGATTATTTAAGAAAAGGATATATTCATAAACTAACGAGCAGCGAGATGAACGAAAACGAACAAAGGCGTATATGGTATTTACCAATATTTGCGGTGTTCAACAAAAATAAGCCAGGCAATCGCGTGTAGTATGAGACGCTGCCGCTAAATCACACGGCGTTTCCCTTAACACTTTTCTGTTGAAAGGACCCGATCTAATCGTATCCCTGCCCGCAGTTTTATGCCGGTTTAGGCAAAAGGCTATTGCTATATCAGCCAACATTCAAGAAATGTTTCATCAAGTATTGATTCGCCCCGAAGATCAACACGCTCAACGTTTTCTTTGGCGTGGGTGTGATGCTTCCGTAGAGCCGGATATTTTTTTTATTAAGATGATGATCTTTGGAGCAGCTTGCTCTCCATCGACTTCACAATTTGTTAAAAACTTGAATGCTGAACGATTTGTCAGTAGCCAAGCCAGAGCAGTCGATGCTATTCAAAACAACCACTATGTTGATGACTACTTAGAGTCCATCGACTCTAAAGAAGAAGCCATCACTCTTGCGCATAACGTCAATACATTCACAAGACTGGTGGGTTCAATATTTGTAATTGGTGCTCCAATTGTTATTTGCAATCCTCTGCTAAGTTCGAATCACTAAACTGTTGAATAAATAACTCCAATTTGTAATAATGCAAAATGGCCTTTATTAAAGTACTTCACAATAACACTCAAACTGTGCAACGAATAGCTTGCTTAATAACCACACTGATTGATAGCTCAATGAACTCTACTATTCAAAATAATACTGGTATTGCTCGCTAGATATCGTCTTAATCGAAACTGCTTGACAACTCAAATCAAACTGAATTCCAGCGCCTCTACAATTGTAGCCTTTTATACTCTTTGATTTCAACCTTCGCATCTTCTAGAATCTACTAGTCCAGCAGCTCTCAAACTTCTCAGCTGTAACTACAATTGCACAATTTTATACATCTTCTAGGCGCTTCCAGAATCTACTAGTCCAGTAGCTCTCAAACTTCTCAGCTGTAACTACAATTGCACAATTTTATAGTTTTTCTCATTGCATACTTATAGGAGTGCCTCAGATATATGCATGTGTTAATGCATTGACCCTCCGCTGCCCGTATACGTACATGGTACATATATGAAGACGCAGTTATTGTTCCGTTTAAAAAATTTATACAATTAAATACGTTGTATTTGCGCAAAAGGGTTGGTCAACATTAATATTTTTCGCTTGTGCGCATTGAAAAAATTAACAAACGATCTTCGCTTGTTGCTTGCTAATAACATTCGACAACATTGCGAGCGACGCACACAATCGATGTTGCTACGCCAAATGCTCAGTGACTACTAAACTAAAGAGAATAAGAATACGTGTGAATTGAGTGTGCTCAATTGTGCTACTAAATGCCGATGCCTGATGTAGATACATAATGATTGAATTATTGATGTGCATTCACGTCACTGCTTAGCATCGGCTTAGAGACGGCAGCACTCCTTAGTTTTGCTAATATTCGTAACAATATTTTGAGCTAAAGCCAAATTAAATAGCTGGCGAAAGAATTCATTATACGCCTTCTTAGATTTTTTACTCATCAAGCAAAAAACTAGAGGTAGAAATTGGCCATCAATTAGCCCTTGAATGGTGAAAAGCTGACAAAAAGCTGTCGGCACTACAAAAAATGATCCATCCATCACCCAGCACCGTGATCTTCCTAATTCCCTTAACGCCTATAATAATATCACTCAAAACGAACAGATTTCCTTCCAAGTACTTCAAGTCCTCTGGTATGTTTATGTCTTGTAGGGTTTCTGGTTCTCTGCTAGTGTTTGTTGTTTTTCGAATACGACTTATTTTAGAATTTTTTGCCCGTTTAGAAGGCAGGTACACGCGACATTCAGATGGACATTGTACAATGGTTTCTCTTATAATTTGGGAAGGTTCCAGAGGAGATGATGATCCCAGATCTTTCACTTTATTATTGGAGTTAGAGATTACCAAATGATGGGCCTTTGGATCGTGATTATGCGTGGTAGACACCGGTGAACAACATATTCGCCATTGTTTAGTTTTGTTATAACATAACTGTTACAGCCACATAATACATTTAGCTTCTAGTAGTTATTCAACACTGAAATTATCGATTGTTATTATTCTTTAGAACATACGATCTTCGTCGATTTCCGTACTCACACGGACTTATACACATTTTTTGAAACTAATATATCACATGTGAAATTTAAGGTTAATCATTGCAATTTGAACAGTGTCCGAGTTAAGATAACTTAGTATAAATCACAAGTAAAATTGTCTGTCTTTCTTCACTAAAATAGTATGTATACTTATCTAAACTTAAATCATATTCTGTTAATAAGAGAAATTCCAATTTCCTCCAGGAATTTTAACTCTTTATGTCACTCCTGGTTATATCCAGTCCTGATTTGAGTTCAAAATCGACGAAGATCGGCAGAACATACGCAGAATAAATTTCTCCGCTTACATTTAATTAAAATTCTTTTTTAGTTATCAACAACTTATACGGACCAATCGCCGGACTAACTTGGTGCCGGAAATCAACTATAGCAATCGATCGAAAGAAAAATCACAATATCTATACTCTACCTCGCAGTATGTACAAAATGAGCCATTCTAGTTTACAGGATCAATCATCCGGCCACCCAAAACCAAATCCTCCCGAATACCAGCAAAAGCAGCAGCAACTTGACACAACGGCGACGAACAAACTTCCATTAAGCTTCGCCTCGTGTGCCTCTGCAAATACTCAAGTGCGTTGAAGGTCACTGGAGTTACGAAGACTCGCTGAGGAAGAACAAATAAAACTAGAATTCGTTGCCAGGAAGTATAAGCTATTGGAAAATTACGTAGTTGAATCGAGTAACGATTCGGGTTCTGTGAAAGTAAGTGCAGTTCAAGAATGGATAAATTCGGTGAATGCTGCACCAAAGGAATCTACAATGCTTGGTGTTGCGAATGCGCCACAAACCGCTGAAGATGCACTAGATTCTGTAAATGCGCCAGCAGCCAATGGAAATAACATCACACGTAATCACATAAACTCACAAACTGCTGATTATAGAAGAGCAAACGTCACTAGCAACACTCGGAATTACAATACACAGGCTACGTATATTCCAAACGCAACCATGAATTACAACCGGCACGCGGAACTTATTATAGGCGATCAATCATGCCCTAACACTTACCCTATGCGGGCGGAATGCACAATGTTTGAACAAGGTAGAACACAAGAAAATGCAGCGACAACAAACGGCCGCGTAAATTTTGCTTTCAACACTTCTCGATATAACTCCACGATGTTACATATGCCCTCTTCGTTAATAGGGCCACAGAATTTTGCACCTCCACCACGTGTGTCAAACATGAGGTTCCCACAACTTACAGAAACTACACCGATTAATAATAATAACCATAACAACTTGACTTTGCAACAAATAAACGCACGTGACTCAGTTCCATGCGAATTACCCACATTCTCTGGACAACCGGAAGAGTGGCCAATTTTCAGTGCCACGTATGACTGGTCTACAACGGTCTGTGGGCTAAATGATGCAGAAAACTTAATCCGACTTCAAAAATCTCTAAAAGGAGAAGCGTACAACGCTATTCAACATATCTTAATACACCCGGCGTGTGTGCCTGATGCTATATCGACACTAAAAATGCTATATGGCCAACCAGAGAAAATCATCAACTCTATTAAAAACAAAATAAAAGCAATGTCACCAATTAATCAAAATAAGTTGGAAACTTTCACTTCTTTTGCTGTGAATGTTAAAGACTTAAGAGCTACTATAGAGGCATCCGGCTTATATAATGAATTAGAAAACTTGTCTCTATTGCAAGAGCTTCAGATTGGATATTTGACGTCGGAATTTCTGCAAGCAGTGTAAATGTAAATCAAGTTATGCAAACGTCAGACAGTAAAAACGTTGTATTTGCGCAAAAGGGTTGGTCAACATTAATATTTTTCGCTTGTGCGCATTGAAAAAATTAACAAACGATCTTCGCTTGTTGCTTGCTAATAACATTCGACAACATTGCGAGCGACGCACACAATCGATGTTGCTACGCGAAATGCTCAGTGACTACTAAACTAAAGAGAATAAGAATACGTGTGAATTGAGTGTGCTCAATTGTGCTACTAAATGCCGATGCCTGATGTAGATACATAATGATTGAATTATTGATGTGCATTCACGTCACTGCTTAGCATCGGCTTAGAGACGGCAGCACTCCTTAGTTTTGCTAATATTCGTAACAATATTTTGAGCTAAAGCCAAATTAAATAGCTGGCGAAAGAATTCATTATACGCCTTCTTAGATTTTTTACTCATCAAGCAAAAAACTAGAGGTAGAAATTGGCCATCAATTAGCCCTTGAATGGTGAAAAGCTGACAAAAAGCTGTCGGCACTACAAAAAATGATCCATCCATCACCCAGCACCGTGATCTTCCTAATTCCCTTAACGCCTATAATAATATCACTCAAAACGAACAGATTTCCTTCCAAGTACTTCAAGTCCTCTGGTATGTTTATGTCTTGTAGGGTTTCTGGTTCTCTGCTAGTGTTTGTTGTTTTTCGAATACGACTTATTTTAGAATTTTTTGCCCGTTTAGAAGGCAGGTACACGCGACATTCAGATGGACATTGTACAATGGTTTCTCTTATAATTTGGGAAGGTTCCAGAGGAGATGATGATCCCAGATCTTTCACTTTATTATTGGAGTTAGAGATTACCAAATGATGGGCCTTTGGATCGTGATTATGCGTGGTAGACACCGGTGAACAACATATTCGCCATTGTTTAGTTTTGTTATAACATAACTGTTACAGCCACATAATACATTTAGCTTCTAGTAGTTATTCAACACTGAAATTATCGATTGTTATTATTCTTTAGAACATACGATCTTCGTCGATTTCCGTACTCACACGGACTTATACACATTTTTTGAAACTAATATATCACATGTGAAATTTAAGGTTAATCATTGCAATTTGAACAGTGTCCGAGTTAAGATAACTTAGTATAAATCACAAGTAAAATTGTCTGTCTTTCTTCACTAAAATAGTATGTATACTTATCTAAACTTAAATCATATTCTGTTAATAAGAGAAATTCCAATTTCCTCCAGGAATTTTAACTCTTTATGTCACTCCTGGTTATATCCAGTCCTGATTTGAGTTCAAAATCGACGAAGATCGGCAGAACATACGCAGAATAAATTTCTCCGCTTACATTTAATTAAAATTCTTTTTTAGTTATCAACAACTTATACGGACCAATCGCCGGACTAACTTGGTGCCGGAAATCAACTATAGCAATCGATCGAAAGAAAAATCACAATATCTATACTCTACCTCGCAGTATGTACAAAATGAGCCATTCTAGTTTACAGGATCAATCATCCGGCCACCCAAAACCAAATCCTCCCGAATACCAGCAAACGCAGCAGCAACTTGACACAACGGCGACGAACAAACTTCCATTAAGCTTCGCCTCGTGTGCCTCTGCAAATACTCAAGTGCGTTGAAGGTCACTGGAGTTACGAAGACTCGCTGAGGAAGAACAAATAAAACTAGAATTCGTTGCCAGGAAGTATAAGCTATTGGAAAATTACGTAGTTGAATCGAGTAACGATTCGGGTTCTGTGAAAGTAAGTGCAGTTCAAGAATGGATAAATTCGGTGAATGCTGCACCAAAGGAATCTACAATGCTTGGTGTTGCGAATGCGCCACAAACCGCTGAAGATGCACTAGATTCTGTAAATGCGCCAGCAGCCAATGGAAATAACATCACACGTAATCACATAAACTCACAAACTGCTGATTATAGAAGAGCAAACGTCACTAGCAACACTCGGAATTACAATACACAGGCTACGTATATTCCAAACGCAACCATGAATTACAACCGGCACGCGGAACTTATTATAGGCGATCAATCATGCCCTAACACTTACCCTATGCGGGCGGAATGCACAATGTTTGAACAAGGTAGAACACAAGAAAATGCAGCGACAACAAACGGCCGCGTAAATTTTGCTTTCAACACTTCTCGATATAACTCCACGATGTTACATATGCCCTCTTCGTTAATAGGGCCACAGAATTTTGCACCTCCACCACGTGTGTCAAACATGAGGTTCCCACAACTTACAGAAACTACACCGATTAATAATAATAACCATAACAACTTGACTTTGCAACAAATAAACGCACGTCACTCAGTTCCATGCGAATTACCCACATTCTCTGGACAACCGGAAGAGTGGCCAATTTTCAGTGCCACGTATGACTGGTCTACAACGGTCTGTGGGCTAAATGATGCAGAAAACTTAATCCGACTTCAAAAATCTCTAAAAGGAGAAGCGTACAACGCTATTCAACATATCTTAATACACCCGGCGTGTGTGCCTGATGCTATATCGACACTAAAAATGCTATATGGCCAACCAGAGAAAATCATCAACTCTATTAAAAACAAAATAAAAGCAATGTCACCAATTAATCAAAATAAGTTGGAAACTTTCACTTCTTTTGCTGTGAATGTTAAAGGCTTAAGAGCTACTATAGAGGCATCCGGCTTATATAATGAATTAGAAAACTTGTCTCTATTGCAAGAGCTTCAGATTGGATATTTGACGTCGGAATTTCTGCAAGCAGTGTAAATGTAAATCAAGTTATGCAAACGTCAGACAGTAAAAACAAAAAAGCTTTTGTTTACTCTCACGCTACTCAGCAAAAGAAATGTTGCGTTTGCAAACTGAATTGCAACAATGTTGCGAAGTGTCAAAAATTTCTTAGCATGGATCGAGCAATGCGTTGGAATATTGTGAGACAACATAACCTCTGTAAACAATGCCTCAGGCAACATGTTGATAGAGCAAATTTCAAAAAGGTTGCGAAGTGAATGGGTGCGTTTATAAACATCACTCTCTTTTGCATCGTTTTTTCAGTACACGAAATGAGGGCCAACAACAAAAGCAACCACAACTGCAGCCAATTGAAGAGCAATTAGCAAATGTCAAAACAAATGCAAACAGCTGTAATGCGCATTGCAATAAAAATCAAAACGTTTTATTTAGAATTTTGCCTATCACAATATTTGGTAAGGACAATAAGTCTGTTAAAACTTTTGCATTTATTGACGAAGGATCGTCAATTAGGTTAATGGACCAATCAATTGCTGAAGAATTGAATCTAAGTGGAAAAAGCGAGCCACTATGCCTGAAGTGGACAGGCGACGTGCGGAGGACCGAAAACGAATCGAAGGCAGTAAATATACAAATTGCTGGACCAAATCAGCGAAAAATAAATCTTAAAGCACAGACGGTGAACAAATTATCTCTTCCAATGCAGAGTCTTGACTATGGAAAAATCAGTGAGGAATACAAGCACATAAGAAACCTACCGATATCGAGCTACACCAATGCTATTCCTACACTTTTAATTGGTATCGATCACTTTAAATTGGGACTAGCGCAAGACATAAGGGAGGGTCAGCCAACCGAGCCAGTAGCAATAAAAACAGTGTTAGGGTGGCACGTTTATGGAACAGCTGGGGATAAATCAGCGGCACATGAACAGTGGAATTTCTGCGTATGCGAATGTTCAAAAGAAAACGATGATGAACTGCAAGCTGCGGTTAAGAAGTTTTACGCATTTGAAAGTCTAGGCATTGTTGCTACGCAGAAGTCGTTACCTTGTAAAGAAGATGAGCGTGCTTAGAATCTGTTACACGAATATACTCGCCGAGGTCCTAATGGCCACTACGAAAGTTACCTTTTGTGGCGCTTTGGTGAATTTGAATTGCCGGAGAGCTACATTATGGCAAAAAATAGACTTATCTGTTTGGAGAAAAAGCTCCAACGCGAACCAAATTTTAAAGCCATATTTGATACCACTATAGCTGATTATTTAAGAAAAGGATATATTCATAAACCAACGAGCAGCGAGATAAACGAAAACGAACAAAGGCGTATATGGTATTTACCAATATTTGCGGTGTTCAACAAAAATAAGCCAGGCAATCGCGTGTAGTATGAGACGCTGCCGCTAAATCACACGGCGTTTCCCTTAACACTTTTCTGTTGAAAGGACCCGATCTAATCGTATCCCTGCCCGCAGTTTTATACCGGTTTAGGCAAAAGGCTATTGCTATATCAGCCAACATTCAAGAAATGTTTCATCAAGTATTGATTCGCCCCGAAGATCAACACGCTCAACGTTTTCTTTGGCGTGGGTGTGATGCTTCCGTAGAGCCGGATATTTTTTTTATTAAGGTGATGATCTTTGGAGCAGCTTGCTCTCCATCGACTTCTCAATTTGTTAAAAACTTGAATGCTGAACGATTTGTCAGTAGCCAAGCCAGAGCAGTCGATGCTATTCAAAACAACCACTATGTTGATGACTACTTAGAGTCCATCGACTCTAAAGAAGAAGCCATCACTCTTGCGCATAACGTCAATACATTCACAAGACTGGTGGGTTCAATATTTGTAATTGGTGCTCCAATTGTCCGGAAGTTTTAAAAACATTGGGCGAATCAGCCGCCAAACTTAAAATTAATATCAGCGGCGATAACACCACGGAAAAAGTACTAGGAGTTTTCTGGATTCCCAGTGACGACGTAATTACATTTAAACTTTCACCTTTAATGTGGCATGAAAATATTTTTAACGGGATCAAAGTTCCAAGGAAACGTGAGATGTTAAGCATGGTAATGACTATATATGTCCCCCTTGGTCTAATCAATAATATATAAATATTTGGAAAAATATTATTACAAGCCGTCTGGCGCAGCTCAGTCAAATAGGATGAAGAAATTGGATCCAGTCTAGCAGAAGAATGGTTTCAATGGCTAAAATGTTTGCCTACATTAGAAAATATCAAAATTCCGCGTTGCTATATAAAATACCATGCTAATTACGAAGGAGCTGATGTTCAGCTGCATACCTTTGTCGATGACAGCGATTCTGCTTATGCCGCAGTATGCTACTTACGTGTATCAAAAAATAACGTCGCAGAATGCTCTCTCATAGGTTCAAAGGCTAGAGTAGCGCCTCTAAAACAAATTTCAATCCCCAGACTGGAATTGATGGCAGCACTGATAGATGTTCGGTTCTCATGGTCCGTATCGGATTCATTATCGATTAAGATAAGCCGTAAAGTTTTTTGGTCTGATGCCAAAACAGTTTTAAGCTGGCTGCACTCAGATACTAGACGCTATCATCAGTTCGTGGGACTGCGCATAGGCGAAATTTTGGAACCAAGCGACCTTTCAGAATGGCGATGGATTCCGTCACGTTGAATTCCGTTAACGTTGCAGATGAAGTCACCAAACGTCATAATAGATTTGACGTCACTTCATGTGGGCGTTGGTTTAATGGCCCGGACTTTCTTTGCAGGCCTGAGGACGAGTGGCCACAAGAACAACATAATATTGAAGCTACTATTACTGAGCTGAAAAAACATGTCCTTCAAATACTAGAAGTAACACCACTAGTAGATGTAAATCGCTTCTAAAAATGGTGTCGGCTATCTGGGACTATGGCTTATGTTATGCGCTATATTCAAAACTGGAAGAGACGCAAGCTAAATCAGCAATTGCTTTTCGGAGAGTTACAACAAGAAGAGCTTTATAAGAGTGAATTATTTCTTTACCGACAAGCACAGCTCGAAACATTTTCAGAAGATATTGCGCAGCTAAAAAGTAAAAACCGTCTAACGAAAACCTCTTCACAATACAAAGTGACAGCATATCTTGATAAAGACGACATTTTAAGGGTGGACAGCAGAATAGCTAATGCGCCGGGGCCTCGGGAGAACCCAATATTTCTTCCTAAAAATGGTCGCACCACAGCCCTAGTCGTTCGGCATTTCCATTCGAGATTCCATCACTTAAATAATGAAACCGTGATAAATTAATTACGCCAATATTTCTATATTCCACGCTTACGATCAACAGTGAAATCAATTTTGAAAGAATGTCAAATATGCAAAATTATGAAGGCTAAACCCGCACCTCCACAAATGGCAATATTACCACGAGCACGTACCACTCCATACGTAGCCACATTCACGTTTACAGGTATAGATTATTTTGGACCGATCCTTGTTACGGTGGGATGTCATAAAGAAAAAAGATACGGTGTTTTGTTTACATATTTGACATTGAGAGCTATTCACGTGGAAATTCCTTTCTCTTTGACGACGACCTCTTGTATCTTGGCATTAAGGAGTTTCATATCTCGCCGAGGCACGCCCCGAGAATTTTACAGCGATAATGCTACTAATTTTGTTGGCTCAGAACGGGAATTACGAGAAGCTTTAGAAGCCGTTGACAAAAAGGTGCTCGTTCGCTCTTTCACAACCGCAACGACATCATGGAAATTCATCACACCGGCGGCTCCTCACATGGGGGGCGCATGGGAGCGCCTGGTTCGCCCATTTAAAAACATATTTTATAAAATTACTCCGACTCGGGCACCGACTGGTGAGCTGCTTCATAGTATGACGATGGAAATAGAAAATATCATTAACTCCCGACCATTAACGTATATACCAATCGATAGTGACCAAGAGGAAGCCTTAACCCCCAATAATTTTTTGTTGGGTAGTTCGAATGGGATGAAACCCCTTGCCATCTTTGATGATCACCATACTATTCTACGTCATACGTGGCTTACTGCCCAACAATATGCTCAGCATTTCTGGCAGCGGTGGTCAAGGAATACTTACCAAGCTTAACTTGCCGCACAAAATGGCATGAAAAGAAGAAGCCGATTCGAGTAGGAGGTTTGGTGGTGGTTGTTGACCCTGGAACTGTAAGAAATGTCTGGCAGAGAGGTAGAGTGCTAGATACAAAGACTGCTTCGGACGGACAGGTTCGGAGTGCCACTATACAAACCTCGCAGGGAGTTTTCGAAAGACCGGCTGTCAAATTAGCAGTACTAGACGTGGCTGGGGAAAAGGAGTAAGCCCACGAATGCTTCTGGTCTTACTGGAAGGGGGAATGTTACCGCCACATAATACATTTAGCTTCTAGTAGTTATTCAACACTGAAATTATCGATTGTTATTATTCTTTAGTACATACGATCTTCGTCGATTTCCGTACTCACACGGGCTTATACACATTTTTTGAAACTAAGCTATCACATGTTAAATTTAAGGTTAATCATTGCATTTGAACAGTGTCCGAGTTAAGATAACTTAGTATAAATCACAAGTAAAATTGTCTGTCTTTCTTCACTAAAAAGTATGTATACTTATCTAAACTTTAATCATATTCTGTTAATAAGAGAAATTCCAATTTCCTCCAGGAATTTTAACTATTTATGTCACTCCTGGTATATCCAGTCCTGATTTGAGTTCAAAATCGACGAAGATCGGCAGAACATACGCAGAATAAATTTCTCCGCTTACAATAACCTTTGCACAGCAGGGATTTCCTTTGCGCGACCAACGAATTTCTTTTGTCTTATTTTTTGAATGGAAGTGGTATTCAAAACCATTCAAAAATATTTTGTCGTTGCCTTTATTTGATTTTATAACAGCAACTTCCATTTTTTCTATGGGCACATTAAAGAAAATACAGTGCAATTCAATAACTTATAAATACAATTAATATAGTATTTACATAACAAAACAAGTAAGGTAGGTTAAGTTCGGGTGTAACAGAACATTACATACTCAATTGAGAGCTATGGTGACAAAATAAAGGGAAAAAAACTATGTAGGAAAATGAACCGAGGGTAACCCTGGAGCGCGTTTGTATGTATCAAATGAAAGGTATTAAAGAGTATTTTATCAGGGAGTGGGCCATAGTTCTATAGGTGGACGCCATTTAAGGATATCGCCATAAAGGTGGACCAGGGCTCACGATATGGGTATCAAATGAAAGATGTTGATGAGAATTTTAAAAGGCGTGGGCTTAGTTCTATAGGTGGACGCCTTTTCGAGATATCCCCATAAAGGTGGACCAGGGGTGACTCTAGAATGCGTTTGTACAATATGGGTATCAAACGAAAGGTGTTAATGAGTATTTTAAAAGGGCGTGGGGCTTAGTTCTATAGGTGGACGCCTTTTCGAGATATCGCCATAAAGGTGGACCAGGGGTGACTCTAGAATTTGTTTGTAAGATATGGGTATCAAATGAAAGGTATTAATGAGTTTTTTAAAAGGGCCTGGCCCTTAGTTCGATAGGTGGACCCCTTTTCGAGATATCGCCATAAAGGTGGACCAGGGGTGACCCTAAAATTTGTTTGTACGATATGGGTATCAAATGAAAGGGTTTAATGAGTATTTTAAAAGCGAGTGGGCCTTAGTTGTATAGGTGGACGCCTTTTCGAGATATCGCCATAAAGGTGGACCAGGGGTGACTCTAGAATGTGTTTTTACAATATGGGTATCAAACGAAAGGTGTTAATGAGTATTTTAAAAGGGCGTGGGGCTTAGTTCTATAGGTGGACGCCTTTTCGAGATACCGCCATAAAGGTGAACCAGTGGTGACTCTAGAATTTGTTTGTACGATATGGGTATCAAATGAAAGGTGTTAATGAGTATTTTAAAAGGGAGTGGGCCTTAGTTCTATAGGTGGACGCCTTTTCGAGATATCGCCATAGAGGTGGACCAGGGGTGACCCTAGAATTTGTTTGTACGAAAGGGTTTAATGAGTATTTTAAAAGGGAGTGGGCCTTAGTTCTATAGGTGGACGCCTTTTCGCGATATCGCCATAAAGGTGGACCAGGGGTGACTCTAGAATGCGTTTGTACAATATGGGTATCAAACGAAAGATGTTAATGAGTATTTTAAAAGGGTTGGACGCCGTTTCGAGATATCTCCATAAAGGTGGACCAGGGGTGACTCTAGAAAGCGTTTGTACAATATGGGTATCAAACGAAAGGTGTTAATGAGTATTTTAAAAGGGCGTGGGGCTTAGTTCTATAGGTGGACGCCTTTTCGAGATATCGCCATAAAGGTGGACCAGGGGTGACCCTAGAATGCGCTTGTACAATATGGGTATCAAATGAAAGGTGTTAATGAGTATTTTAAAAGGGAGTGATCCTTAGTTCCATAGGTGGACGCCGTTTCGAGATATCGCCATAAAGGTGGACCAGGGGTAACCCTAAAATTTGTTTGTACGATATGGGTATCAAATGAAAGGTGTTAATGAGTATTTTAAAATGGAGTGGGCCTTAGTTCTATAGGTGGGCGCCTTTTCGAGATATCGCCATAAAAGTGACTCTAGAATGCGTTTGTACGATATGGGTATCAAATTAAAGGTATTAATGAGGGTTTTAAAAGGGAGTGGTGGTAGTTGTATATGTGAAGGCGTTTTCCAGATATGGACCAAAATGTGGACCAGGATACCCAGAACATCATCTGTTGGATACAGCTAATTTATTTATATATGTAACACCACAAACAGTATTCCTGCCAAGATTTCAAGGGTTTTTTTTATCTCCCCTGCAGAACTTTTTCATTTTCTTCTGCTTAATATGGTAGGTGTCACACCCATTTATACAAAGTTTTTTTGTAAAGTTATATTTTGCGTCAATAAACCAATCCAATTACCATGTTTCATCCCTTTTTTCGTATTTGGTATAGAGTTATGGCATTTTTTTCATTTTTCGTAATTTTCGATATCGAAAATGTGGTCGTGGTCATAGTCGGATTTCAGCCTATTTTCTATACCAATACAAAGTGAGTTCATATAAGTATGTGAACTGAGTTTAGTAAAGATATATCGGTTTTCGCTCAAGTTATCGTGTTAACGGCCGAGCGGAAGGACAGACGGTCGACTGAGTATAAAAACAGGGCGTGGCTTCAACAGATTTCGCCCTTTTTCACGGAAACAAGTTATCGTCCTAGAATCTGAGCCCCTACCAAATTTCACAAGGATTGGTAAATTTTTGTTCGAGTTATGGTATTAAAAGTAACCTAGAAAAATTAAATGAAAAAGGGCGGAGCCACGCCCATTTTGAAATTTTCTTTTATTTTTGTATTTTGTTGCACCATATCATTACTGGAGTTGAATGTTGACATAATTTACTCATATAATAAATAATTAATATAGAGCGGTAAACGACTTACACAATAAAGAATTAAAATTGAAACACCTTATAGTCGTTTATATATATATATATATATATATGTTTGCTTTATTTGGCAAAACAATTGTTTCGACACTCGTGACGTGTCATCATCAGTTGCTAGTTATCAACTAACCATTGTCTAAATATAAACAAAGTATGCCTATGCAAATCAAACATCCAAAATTTTTGTAAAAGCTAATGCAATGCGAAAATAATAAAAAGAGAGTTTAAACAACAACAACAAAATACAAAAATAATTATGTACATATGTATGTAATATGTAATAACAATATATGAAACAATCTAAGTTTACTGGAATGCTGTGAAGATACTAGAGTACAGTGGGCCTGTATCACGATTTACAGAATCATTTTTGTTTACATATATATGTAGAGATTCTAAAATGTTTAATTTTTTAATATTACATTCCGACTTAATTAACTGGCAATCGTCCTCACTTATTGCATGTTCAGCGATTCCACTTCTGGGATCAATATTCTGAACATATTTTAGGTGCTCATGTAATCTGATTTGTACAGTGCGGGTCGATTGGCCGATGTACTTTGCGCCGCATATATTCTAGAGTCACCCCTGGTCCACCTTTATGGCGATATTTCGAAACGGCGTCCACCTTTAGAACTAAGGCCCACTCCCTTTTAAAATACTCATTAACACATTTCGTTTGATACCCATATTGTACAAACGCATTCTAGAGTCACCCCTGGTCCACCTTTATGGCGATATCTCGAAAAGGCATCCACCTATACAAGTACCACCACTCCCTTTTAAAATACTCATTAACACCTTTCTTTTGATACCCATATAGTACAAACAAATTCTAGGGTCACCCCTGGTCCACCTTTATGGCGATATCTCGAAACGGCGTCCACCTATGGAACTAAGGATTACTCCCTTTTTAAAATACTCATTAACACCTTTCATTTGATACCCATATCGTACAAACAAATTCTAGAGTCAACCCTGATCCACCTTTATGGCGATATCCCTAAATGGCGTCCACCTATAGGACTATGCCCACTCCCTCATAAAATACTCTTTAATGCCTTTCATTTGATACACATGTCATACAAACACATTCCAGGGTTTCCCTCGGTTCATTTTCCTACATGGTTATTTTCCCTTATGTTGTCACCATAGCTCTCAACTCAGTATGTAATGTTCGGTTACACCCGAACTTAACCTTCCTTACTTGTTATGTATAAATTACATTACAAAACCCTGCCAGCAGTTTTCTGGTAATTTTATCGTCTATCGTCAAGAAGAACTTATTCGATACATTTTGCAGTTAATAAGGCGATAGAAATTCATTTGACAAACAAAACTTATACTTTAAAGTAATTTTTTCTCCAAGAAGATATTTAGGCGATGGAGATCTGTAACGTTTTGAATTTTCCTTTTTTCAATTATTTTGAGAACTTTTGCAGTTTACTTTCGTAGTTTCCTTCTATTCAATAGCTATATTAATGATATTATGCTAATTTTGCGATATTTTCTCATCGTCGGTTCACTACCAGATCTAGGTTTTTCATTTAAATTTTTTAATATTTTTTCACAGTATTTTTAATAATAAATTACTTAATAAATTAATATTAAATAAAATTAAATAAACCAAAACTAAATAAATAGAAAATGAAATTTAAATCCGTGATCTGGCATTGAACCGACGACTTTAGCACGGTAGTTGAAGACCTAAAGCTGCAGTCATTGGTGCCGTATGTCGTTATGTCGTTATGTCGTACCGCTGTAGTCGTATCCCTAGCGTAATCAGCTGTTTATCGTTACGACGGAAACCAAAAACCAATTGGTTGGCTACGATACGGTTACGACCTTAGCGGCACCAATAATCGATTGCATTGATTCCCATAAGGTTGGTCGAATCAGCTACTATAAGGTTAACGATACGGTTACCGATAAAGCACCAATGTCTGCAGCTTAAGCCTCTGTGCCACTGATGTACAAAAGAAGTTGTTGTCAAATTCGCAATATAACATTGACATGGTTAGAACAGAAAGAAGATATGAAAACACAATGCAAATAGAACGTGTACCGTTAGGTTATTCCCCATCATTTTACTTTATGCTTATAGTCATAAAAAAAAAATAAATGTAAGGCGCGATAACCTCCGAAGAGATCTAAGGCCGAGCTTCTCTTCCAATTTGCGTCGTGCTCCTCTTGATTTTCCCTACAAATTGGCCGGACGGGACCTACATGTTTTATGCCGACTCCGAACGGCATCTGCAAGGCAGATGAGTTTTCACTGGGAGCTTTTCATGGCAGAAATACACCCGGAGCGCTTGCCAAACACTGCCGAGGGGCGACCCCGCTTAAAAAAATTTTCTTCTAATTGAAAAACCTTACTTCCAAATTTTTGATGTTGCTTTACCCGGGGTGCGAATCCAGGGCATACGGTGTGATAGGCGGAGCACGCTACCATCACACCACGGTGGCCGCCATGCTTATAGTCATACTTACATATATATAAATGCGTAATGATGTTAATACGCGTCAGAACTTTAACTTATGATTTAATTAAAATTTTTGTGATTTTGTGTTAGCCCCAAAAAAAAGTGCGGGGATTTTGTGTTGGGGATTTTGGTTATGGGATTTTAAATTTGGAGATTATGTATTTGGGATTTTTTTTACCTGGGGATTCTGTGTTTGCGAATTTTTTTTTTTTGGATTTAGGGGCACTCCCGGTACGGGAGCGTGATCTCCCGTATGCGGCAATAATTGGAAGCGACGTATTGAAAAACTTTTGAATTGATCGTTAGGAAAGACGGAAGAGAGTTCCGTAGTTTAGAAAATCAAGTGGCTGTAACGCCAAATCGTAAAATTGCTAATATGAATGATGTCGTGCTGTAGGAGGCTGATGATAAGGCATCGATTTGCACAGATATTGTCAAGGTGGTCAATAAAAATGGTACAGGGGTAGCAGGGGACATCAGTAGTGGAAGTATCGTTGTTTCAAAGAGTAATGCAAACAATACAGTAGGAAATAAAAACGATCTGGGGCAAAGTAAAGTGGCAAAGGAATAAAACCTTTTGCTAGAAGAATTCAATGCGTTGTGCAAGTGTGCAAGTGTAGAAAAAGATTTATCGCATTTAAGTGTAGCCAAAGCGGAAAAAGTCGATGCCGGTGAAATCAATCTTGACGGATGAAATACCGATCTATCAGCGACCGCGTCGTATGTCGTACCCTGATCAATGTTGGGTTAACGAACAGGTTTTAAGTTGGCTTAAAGAAGGTATCATTAAGAGAAGTACATCGGCGTATGCTTCGCCAATAGTGGTCAATTCCAAAGAGGATGTATCCAAAGAAAATAATCAGGGACAATTTTCCGATGACTGGAATTGATGAAGATTTGAATAGGTTGGCAGGGGCAAAAGTGTTTTCAACGCTCGATTTGAAAAATGGATTTTTTCATGTGCCGATCGAACAAGGTTCTACAAAGTATACTTCATTTGCTACTCAAAATGGGCAGATAGAGTTTTGTTTTGTTGCATTCGGCATCTCGAATTCCCCGGCAGTGCTTTGTCGCTATGTGCAAGCTATTTTTCAAGACTTATTAAAACAGTGAATCGTCATAGTTTATACGCACGATATAGTGATTCCAGCAAAGGATGAGGAAAAAGGTCCCCGTAAGCTAGAAATTGTGTTGAAACATGCGAGTGAGAACGAGTCGAGTATAAAATGGTTGAAATGTCAGTATTTAAAGAAGCAACTCAACTTTTTAGGCCATATAGTAGAAAATGGGAAAATTTTGCCTTCGAATGAAAAAACAGAGGCCATTGAGAATTTTCCAATACCATCAAATAAGAAGCAGACGCAAAGGTTTTTAGGGATCACATCATTTTTTCGGCGATTCGTAAAAAAGTGTGCAGAGGTAGCCAAACCTCTGACAGACTTACTCAGATTGGACGTCAAATGTAAGTTGGCAAAAAAACACCTGTTAGCGATAGATGGATTGAAACGAGCGTTAGTGAACGCGCCGGCCTTGAAGTTATTTAACCACGGAGCTGAAATTGAAGTATATGCGGATGCATCTAAGTATGGCTTTTGTTTCAAAAAATTCTGAAGACCAAGCACTTCCCCCTGTTGTATTTCTGAGTCGCAGAACTTCGCTAACCGAAGAAAGGTACAGTTCCTATGAACTCGAAGTACTAGCTGTAGCATTACAAAAATGGACTGATTGCAATGCGTTTGCGATGACCGTCAAAAGAAGGGACGTTCCAGATAGGTACGCGGATGAAACGCTAACGCCGTGCTTATTGTCTTTTGATAGACAACCCTTCAAAGTATAGGTTGAGACAGGTACAAAGGGAAGATGACTGGATAAGAGCGGTGAAAAGGTCTTAGAAAATGAAAGCTACGAAAACTTTTTTGTAAGAAACGAGTTACTCTATAAAGATACTGTAAAAGAACTTATAGTTGTACCGTTGATGATGGAAGAGGAAGTGATAAAACTAGCACACAGCCAAGGGAAAAGTATTATTATGTTCCAAGCTTGAGTTCATAGGTAAATAGGTTAGTAAAAGGGTGTATTGGGTGCATCATAACTGATGCCGAATCGGGGAAAAAGGAAGGATTGTTAACGACAATTGACAAAGCTTGCGAATTTAGGCACATACCATATTGATCACGTCGGTCCTCCCACAGCTACGCAGAAACGATATAATCATATTTTAGGTGTAGTTGACGGATTTCCAAAATTTGTTTGGCTATATCCGACAAAGTCTACAGGGGCAGACGAGGTAGTCGATCGATCGACAACAAAAACAAGCAGCTATGTTTGGAAATCCTAAGCGAATAGTGTCAGATAGGGGAGCGCATTTTACTTCGAATCTGTTAAGTGAATACTGTGAGCAAGAGAAGATGCAGCACCTACAAATAGATACGGGGGTACCTCTCGGGGTAACAGCCAAGTGGAGCGGGTCCATAAAATAGTTGTTCCGATGATCTGAAATCTAAGGCATGCAAACCCGGCCCACTGGTACAGCCATGTAGATAAAGGGCAGAAAATAATCAATAATACTGCTCCCCGAAGTACGAAAATTAAGCCATTTAAAATTATAACATGTTTAGAAATGAAAACAGTCGAATGTCCGGATTTACGAGAAATGCTAAATGAACAGAAATTGATAAATTAAACGAAGAAAGAAATTTAGTAAGGAAGACTGCGCAAGAGAACATTAATAATAAAAAAATATAAAACCGTAAAGCTTTCAATAGAAAGAGAAAAGCTAACACAAATTATAAAGTTAACGAATGAGTGGCTATCAAAAGAACGCAATTTGGAACCAGTCTAAAATCACCGTACAAGGTGACCGCCAGGTATGAAACCCTGGCATTCCTCATTCGGGTCGAATAACCCGTCAGAATGGCCGAATATGGGAATGAGAACAGGTAGTAAGGATAGGCTGCAGGATAGTCTGGTAACTACAGAAAATAGAGAAAGGGTGGCAGTTGAAGTTGAAATGTAAGACACGAAAGGTCTTAAGACGTATCAGTTGTGGTTGTGCGCGCTTGCTCTCGGTTATATTTAAATTAAAATATCTCTCACAATTCTATTTTACTTACTTACTTACTTAATTGGCGCTTAACCGTCTAAACGGTTATGGCCGTCCAACAAGGCGCGCCAGTCGCTCCTTCGCTCCGCCAACCGGCGCCAATTGGTCACACCAAGGGAGTTTAAATCGTTTTCCACCTGGTCCTTCCAACGGAGTGGGGGCCGCCCTCTACCTCTGCTTCCATAGGCGGGTTCCGATAGAAACACTTTCCTGGCCGGAGCATCATCTTTCATTCGCATAACATGGCCTAGCCAGCGCAGCCGCTGCGTTTTAATTCGCTGGACTATGTTGATGTCTGCGTATAGCTCGTACAGCTCATCATTAAATCTTCTTCGGTACTCGCCATCGCCAACGCGTAGAGGTCCATAAATCTTTCGAAGAACTTTTCTCTCGAACACTCCCAAAGCCGCTTCATCTGCTGTTGTCATGGTCCATGCTTCTGCCCCATATAGCAGGACGGGTACGATAAGTGACTTGTAGAGTATGATTTTCGTTCGCCGAGAGAGGACTTTACTTTTCAATTGCCTACCTAGTCCAAAGTAGCATTTATTGGCAAGATTGATTCTTCGCTGGATTTCAGTGCTGATGTTGTTGCTAATGTTGATGCTGGTTCCCAAATAAACGAAGTCTTTTACTATTTCGAAATTATGGCTTCTATTTTAAATAGTATTATAATTCACTTAAACTCTAAGTTAAAATATTTAATAAACAATGAACTAAACTGTTTAATTATCGCACATACATACTTCTGTTTTACATTTGAATTTGCTGGGAACATGGAAAAAAAGTTTTAGTAATAACTTTTATTCAAATAATATTAGGCCGGTCATCTTTGTCCCTAGGAGTATTCTATGTATGTGATCATAATTTTACCAGTCGGCTGCTGTAGGTATCTTAAAATCTCGAAAAATTGAAATGTTGGATGACATCAGTTTGCAATAAAACGATCGATATGTATTTCTTAAATATGATGCACATTTCTGCCAAATAATGCAACCATATTTGTGAAATGCACGCACAAAGAGTCGAAAGAAATCAAATAGATAAATACATACATTCCGCCGCCAGCAAATCCAGCAAATAGGAAATTTAAGCACGCACGAAACTCTGTAAACCCAGAGATCTTTTTTCTAGAAGAAAATAATTTAGAAATACTAACTAAATCTGCTGTATGTCAACCATTCCAGGCCTTGCTACTATCGACGTTTTCGGAATATCGTTATAAAAACTGACCAGGGTTGACTCTAGAATGCGTTTGTAAAATATGGGTATCAAATGAAAGGTGTTAATGAGTATTTTAAAAGGGCGTGGGCCTTAGTTCTGTAGGTGGACGCCTTTTCGAGATATCGCCATAAAGGTGGACCAGGGGTGACTCTAGAATTTGTTTGTACGATATGGGTATCAAATGAAAGGTGTTAATGAGTGTTTTAAAAGGGAGTGGGCCTTATTTCTATAGGTGGATGCCTTTTCGAGATATCGCCATAAAGGTGGACCACGGGTGACTCTAGAATTTGTTTGTACGATATGGGTATCAAATGAAAGGTGTTAATGAGTATTTTAAAAGGGCGTGGGCCTTAGTTCTGTAGGTGGACGCCTTTTCAAGATATCGCCATAAAGGTGGATCAGGGGTGACTCTAGAATTTGTTTATACGATATGGGCATCAAATGAAAGGTGTTAATGAGTATTTTAAAAGGGAGTGGGCCTTAGTTCTATAGGTGGATGCCTTTTCGAGATATCGCCATAAAGGTGGACCAGGGGTGACTCTAGAATTTGTTTGTACGATATGGGTATCAAACGAAAGGTGCTAACAAGTGTTTTAAAAGGGAGTGGGCCTTAGTTCTATGGGTGGACGCCTTTTCGGGATATCGCCATAAACGTGGACCAGGGGTGACTCTAGAATGCGTTTGTACAATATGGGTATCAAATGAAAGGTGTTAATGAGTATTTTAAAAGGGCGTGGGCCTTAGTTCTATACGTGGACGCCTTTTCGAGATATCGCCGTAAAGGTGGACCAGGGGTAACTCTAGAATTTGTTTGTACGATATGTGTATCAAATGAAAGGTGTTAATGAATATTTTAAAAGGGAGTGGGCCTTAGTTCTATAGGTGGATGCCTTTTCGAGATATCGCCATAAAGGTGGACCAGGGGTGACTCTAGAATTTGTTTGTACGATATGGGTATCAAACGAAAGGTGCTAACAAGTGTTTTAAAAGGGAGTGGGCCTTAGTTCTATGGGTGGACGCCTTTTCGGGATATCGCCATAAACGTGGACCAGGGGTGACTCTAGAATGCGTTTGTACAATATGGGTATCAAATGAAAGGTGTTAATGAGTATTTTAAAAGGGCGTGGGCCTTAGTTCTATACGTGGACGCCTTTTCGAGATATCGCCATAAAGGTGGACCAGGGGTGACTCTAGAATTTGTTTGTACGATATGGGTATCAAATGAAAGGTGTTAATGAGTATTTTAAAAGGGCGTGGGCCTTAGTTCTATACGTGGATGCCTTTTCGAGATATCGCCATAAAGGTGGACCAGGGGTGACTCTAGAATTTGTTTGTACGATATGGGTATCAAACGAAAGGTGCTAACAAGTGTTTTAAAAGGGAGTGGGCCTTAGTTCTATGGGTGGACGCCTTTTCGGGATATCGCCATAAACGTGGACCAGGGGTGACTCTAGAATGCGTTTGTACAATATGGGTATCAAATGAAAGGTGTTAATGAGTATTTTAAAAGGGCGTGGGCCTTAGTTCTATACGTGGACGCCTTTTCGAGATATCGCCATAAAGGTGGACCAGGGGTGACTCTAGAATTTGTTTGTACGATATGGGTATCAAATGAAAGGTGTTAATGAGTATTTTAAAAGGGCGTGGGCCTTAGTTCTATAGGTGGACGCCTTTTCAAGATATCGCCATAAAGGTGGGCCAGGGCTGACTCTAGAATTTTTTTGTACGATATGGGTATCAAATTAAAGGTATTAATGAGGGTTTTAAAAGGGAGTGGCCCTTAGTTGTATATGTGAAGCCGTTTTCGAGATATCGACCAAAATGTGGACCAGGGTGATCCAGAACATCATCTGTCGGGTACCGCTAATTTATTTATATATGTTATACCACGAACAGTATTCCTTCCAAGATTCCAAGGGCTTTTGATGTCGCCCTGCAAAACTTTTTCATTTTCTTCTACTTAATATGGTAGGTGTCACACCCATTTTACTAAGTTTTTTTCTAAAGTTATATTTTGCGTCAATAGACCGATGCAGTTACCATTTTTCATCCCTTTTTTCGTATTTGGTATATAATTATGGCATTTTTTTCATTTCTCGTAATTTTCTATATCGAAAAAGTGGGCGTGGTCATAGTCGGATTTCGGCCATTTTTTACACCAATACAAAGTGAGTTCAGATAAGTACGTGAACTGAGTTTAGTAAAGATATATCGATTTTTGCTCAAGTTATCGTGTATAAAAACTGGGCGTGGCTTCAACCGATTTCGCCCTTTTTCACAGTTATCGTCCTAGAATCTAAGCCTCTACCAAATTTCACAAGGATTGGTAAATTTTTGTTCGACTTATGGCATTAAAAGTATCCTAGACAAATTAAATTAAATGGGCGGAGCCATGCCCATTTTGAAATTTTCTTTAATTTTTGTATTTTGTTGCATCATATCATTACTGGAGTTGAATGTTGGCGTAATTTGCTTATATAATGTAAAGATATTAACTTTTCTTTTAAAATTTGAATTAAAAAAAAAATTTTTTTAAAAGTGGGCGTGGTCGTTCTCCGATTTTGCTAATTTTTATTAAGCAGACATATAGTAATAACAGTAAAGTTCCTGCCAAATTTCATCATGATATCTTCAACGACTGCCAAATTACAGCTTGCAAAACTTCTAAATTACCTTCTTTTAAAAGTGGGCGGTGCCACGCCCATTGTCCAAAATTTTACTAGTTTTCAATTCTGCGTCATAAGTTCAACCCACCTACCAAGTTTCATCGCTTAATCCGTATTTGGTAATGATTAATCGCACTTTTTCAATTTTTAGAAATTTTCGATATCGAAAAAGTGGGCGTGGTTATTGTCCGATATCGTTCATTTTAAATAGCGATCTGAGATGAGTGCCCAGGAACCTACATACCAAATTACCTCAAAATTTACTCAAGTTATCGTGTTAACGGACAAACGGACGGACGGACGGACATGGCTCAATCGAATTTTTTTTCGATACTGATGATTTTGATATATGGAAGTCTATATCTATCTCGATTCCTTTATACCTGTACAACCAACCGTTATACAATCAAAGTTAATATACTCTGTGAGCTCTGCTCAACTGAGTATAAAAATAGGTAAAGCTTGGAACAACTCCCAAAATATTAGGATTATCCAGACCCCTAGTTTGCAAAATTCAGAAGAAAATTGGCACTACTAATGCATATGTACATTTGTCATTAAATCGGACGTCCACGTTAGTGTTGTAGTTTATTACCCCAAAATTAGTAAGGGGTAGCTTTTCACCAATAACGTAATTTGAAATAAAAACATACTTACGAAATATTTCATAAATTTTAAAATCGTCGTTGATTGATTTCTTTCTTATAATTTTGTATTTTTCAAGTGCATCTGTTTTGCAAACTACACATTTTGTCATCTCTAATATTGCCGCCTCTCCAATTTTTTCGTATAAATTCAGTTCTTTATCCCAGAAGAAAGGAAGGTTTCTTTCTTTTAGACTCGTCCTTAGATCCTGGAATAGCTTTAACAAGCAAGGTAAGAAAATATCAGTACAGGGTTTTAACTCAGTAAATGTGAGTTTTTAAAAGTACACTTTTCTTTCATATAAATAGTATGAAACAAGAATTTTCATTTTAAAATTCACACTTATTCAAATAAAAGAAATAAAAAAAGGTTTATTTAGTTATTTAAATTGACATTTCCATACAAATTTCCAATTACAATAGCTTGATAACCCTGATAAGAAATGGCACACATTTGCTTTTTTTGGGAGTTGTATAACATTCACTATCAGACCCGGCACAAGTTGTTCTGACCTAGTTTTGGTCTATCTGCATAACTTTTAAGAAGTTTTTACTCTCCTTCGCCCCTCTCCCCTTTTCCTTATGCTTTTATTAACTTCTCCTCTCTTTCTCTGCGTCTCTTTCCCCTCTCCGTATTTTCTCTCACTTCTTTTCCGCTCCATCTATCCCTATCTTCGGTCCTAGTCCCAGTTCCAGTCGGTCCATTTTCCGGTGAAGTTTCGTAAATTCTAATCTAGGCAAAAAACTACCTATTGTGGCGAATTTAACATCACTATGTTGTTAGTAAATAAAGGCACAACAACAATAAACCAAGCTGCCACTCTTGTGTACATGAACAAATCAATCATCATTGACACACATACATACAAGGCAACGAAGAGGTACTCACAAATACATGTAATCATCAGACGAAGTAGTTACTCACACATACACCCGCATATGGCTGTAAGATAAACATAAACTACAAATATACATGTATATAGATGGTAACCAAGCAGGAGATACAAAATTTCTAGAAAGTGAAACTTAGACTTAGGAGAAATATGCGAACGAAGAAACGGAGAGTATAAAAGCAGCGCAAGCTGAGTGATCAGTAATCAGTTTTGACTTAAACGCGCTATTGGTGGTGAAGTATAATTGTGAAGCACTACTCCCAAAGTTATCTAAATTAAGATCAGTTTTTTTTCAGTTAAATAAATAAATAAATAATAGTTTAAAAAAACTAAAAAAAACGCTTTTATAGCTAACCGAACTAAAAGATAGAAAATAATTTTCAATTAAAAAGAGTTTATATAACAGTAGTAGAAGGTCAAACAATCATTTATAGTTAATCACCTCAAAATAAAATTATAGTAAAATTTAAGTTATTAACAGAATAACTTAATTCACAGTAAAAAGCGTGGGGTGCATTTGACTACATTTCATATCTTTCCTCTCAGATAGTTGCCAATAGAATGATTGTAACATTCAATATCAAGCACCCCACGCTTTTACTGTGAATGAAATTATTCTGTTAATAACTTAAATTTTACTATAATTTTATTTTGAGGTGATTAACTATAAATGATTGTTTGACCTTCTACTACTGTTATATAAACTCTTTTTAATTGAAAATTTTTTTCTATCTTTTAGTTCGGTTAGCTAAAAAAGCGTGTTTATTTAGTTTTTTTAAACTATTATTTATTTTAAATTTTTTAGTTCAAGTAATTTTAAAAGTTTTAGTCGAGAGTGATGAAACCGCGAAACGGCAGCGGTCCATGGATGAATCCAACCCCACGGAACCGAAAAGGGCCAAGACGCAGGGAGACTGGACGCGGTCTTTCGCCGAAATTGCCAAGGGTCGGCAGATAATTGGCATTATAGACGAGAGCAGCGAAGATGGCAGGATCCCGTAACAACAGTGGAAGTGGATCGAGGCCGCGCTCGCTACGGTGGCCGTTAAGGTTAATAAAGACAACCCTGGTCCACCGCCATCTTACACCGATGCAGGGTGGTTCCAGAGCAATGTCAAGCTAATTGCCTGTGACGACGCCAGGTCGCCGTCACGCTGATAGGGGTGGTAGCAGTGTGCAGTGTGAGAAGTGCAAAAAAGTTTATATAAAATAATTAAAAAAGTTTATCACTTGCATTGTGTTGTTGGCACTGTGGCTGCTGATTTGGATTATTTCAAATGGCCTGATGAAATTTATATTTGTGGCGAGTGTGCGGTTGATCATCGTGACGTTGATCTATCTCCGAGTAATGCTCTCGCCGTACAACAACAACACCATCAACAACAACAACAGCATTAGCCCCAAATAAATTGTGCAAATGATAATGAGCTACATCAAGTGTTATCAACTATTCTTGCCGAACTGGAAAGTCTGCGAGCAGAGCAGGCCGGTGCAGTTGCGTGCATACACTCTCTACAAGCAGATAAAAACCAGTTATTAGGTGAAATGGAACTTGTGCGCTCTGAGCTTACTAATTTATGTAAGCTTTACGATGAAGGTGTTGCTGGTGCGCTTTCCTCATTATCATCACAGCTCACTGATCTGCGTCATAGTGCGGGCAAACACAGAAACAAAAACAAAATCAATAACAAAAACGAAAATGCGATTAAAGGTAGAGCAAAGAATGGTAGCAAAGATAATTCTGTTCGCTCCCCTCACTCTAGTGCACTCGTAGTTGACAGCGGCCCCGTGCCATCAATTATACCTGTGAGCTATACAACTGTTAACCCCAGTACTGCTGCTAACTTTGCAATGTCTAGTAAGAACAAGACTCCAGCTTCAAAAAAAAAAAAAGAATGCTGTTGGGAACAGCACTAATTCTGTTAATGCTGATGATTCCGGTGGTGTTAATGTTAATGTTCCTGTACCTGTTAATAATGCTGATATTCCGAATACAACTGGTGCTACTGCTAACATTTCATTGTCTAGTAAGGACAAGACAACAGCTTCGAAAAACAAAGCGAATGCTGTTGGGAACAGCACTAATTCTGTTAATGCTGATCATTCTGATGCTGTTAATGTTCCTGCTATTCAACCCAATTCTGAACCTGGTGCTCCTAGGGAGGTGACTGCTGTTCCCCCCCCCCCCCCCCCCCCCCCGTAGGTCCATTTTTGTGTCACGGCTCCACGCATCGCTGTCGGAAGCTGATATATCTAACTACGTATGCTCCAAGCTTGGTGTTGAACTTAACAGTAATATTAATGTTTATAAGTTTAATTTTAAGTCTGGGAGAGAGATCTCTTCTTTCAGAATCTTAGTTCCTGACAAGTTTTTTGATAGGGTACTCGATTCTACTTTCTGGCCGAAACACTCTGTGGTGCATTTGTTTACTAGAAAGTCGAACAGTGACCGCGCTACTTTAAATGCATCAAAAAACTTGACAGGCAACACTCCAGAAGTGGTACAAACTTAAATTATGTCTTATCAAACGTAAATAATATCTTACTTAGTATATTTTATCAGAACGTTAGGGGGTTGAATACCAAATTAACGGAAATTTGTCTACTGAGTCATGAGAGTCCTTATGATGTACTCGTTTTTACTGAGACTTGGCTAAAACCAACAGTTTTTAACGCTGAAGTTGTATCGAGTTCGTTTCAAGTGTTTAGAAAGGACCGACTGGCCAGAGCTGGTGGAGGTGTGTTAATTGCCGTTCACACTAGGTTTTCCGCGGAGGAACTACATTTTCCTGACTTTGAGGATGCTGAGCTTCTTTGTGTGAGAGTAAAACTTTCCTCAACCTACAAATATTTTATAGCCAACTACATTCCCCCACAATCTGATATTTCCTTATATTTCAATCATTCCTCAGTAGTGAAATCTGTGTGCAGCACTGCCAGGGCCTGTGATTCTGTCACTGTACTTGGCGATTTTAATCTGCCATGTGTGTCATGGAGTCTTATCGACGGGAAGCTAGTCCCTACTTCTTCTCGCGCTATCGACTATGATTTCCTAAACGTGTTTGCAGATGTTGGACTTTTTCAAATTAACAACATTCAGAATAAATTCGGTAAATGGATTTAATTTTCTCAGACGATTCAAATTGTTTTGTAAATCGATTCGATCCCCTTGCCCTGCCTGAAGATGTGTATCATCCTGCTCTCGCGATGTTTATGGAATCTTATAATTTATCTGAGCGTTCCTCCAACGTAGTGCGAAAGACCACTCACCGGTTTCTGTTTAGAAAAGCCAATTGGTCTAAAGTAATACTCGAAGTATCGAGAATAAATTGGCCTGAGTACGATGGGGATATTGGTGAGAGTATATCCCATTTTAATAATGTACTATACGGAATATTTAAAAAATGCATACCTACGTCCGAAACCACTGCTATATCATCATCGGCTTGGAGCACTAAAGAATTGAAACGCCTGAAATATCAGAAGACGCGTTCATTCAAACGCTACAAACTTTCTGGATCAATGACTGACTATGCCGCCTACTCAATTTTACGTCACAAATATAACACATTGAACAGAATTTGTTATAGGAACTATATCAGTAGGATTAAAAGTCAAATTTTTGTCAATCCTAAGTCGTTTTATAGCTTTGTGAATTCAAAAAGGAAGATAAAAGGGTTTCTTTTTCCAATGAAGCTAAATGATCAGATTTCCAATGATAGCTTCGAAATTGCTAACATGTTTGCGGATTTCTTCGAATCTACTTATTCAAACACCTATGATTACCCGCCATTGAATTATCCTTTCAGATTATCTCCTCTGGATTCCCAGGCAGTCCCATATATATGTACTGATAATGTTTTAATTCATCTGGAAAATCTAAAAATTTCTTACTCTAGTGGTCCGGATCAAATTCCGCCGGTAGTGCTGAAATCATGTGCTCGATACTTATATCGACCTCTAGCCTGTTTGTTTAATGCGTCCCTGAAGCAAGGGGTATTCCCCAAGAAGTGGAAAGAATCATTCATTATACCACTGCATAAAAATGGAAGCAGAACGTGTGTTATAAATTATAGAGGAATAGCCAAACTCAACACAATTCCTAAGCTATTTGAATTGATTATCACAAAACAGATTGCTTTTAGAGTATCTTCATTAATTGACTTTTCACAACATGGCTTTTGCAAGGGTAAATCAACGGTGTCCAACTTGCTCGAGTTTACAACCTTTGTATCCAACAGTTTTAAGACTAATTGTGAAGTCGATGTTATTTATACTGATTTTAGTAAGGCATTTGATAAAGTTTCTCATTCTATACTTTTACTCAAACTTGATCGGTTAGGATTTCCTCCTTTGTTTCTATCTTGGGTTTCTTCTTATGTGAAGGAAAGAAAACAAACAATTGTCGGTCTCGGTTCATAAACGTAAATTCTGGTGTTCCTCAAGGCAGCCATCTTGGTCCGGTTTTGTTCCTGTTGTTCATTAATGACCTTCCTAGTGTTTTGAAGAGCTGCAAGCCGTTGATGTACGCTGATGATGTCAAACTTGTAATGCCTATCCGCTCACCCGTGGATAGGGCATGTCTTCAGGCTGATCTGAATAGTCTTGGTGACTGGTGTAATGTAAACGCCATATCACTAAACCTACCTAAATGTAAGTTCATGTGTTTTACAAGGAAGTCCTTCCAATCCCATGATTATGTTATTAGCGACTATGTAATCAAGCAAGTCACTAAGTTTATTGATTTAGGCGTTACTATGGACCCAAAACTCGATTTTAAACTTCATATTGAAACTTGCGTGAATAGCGCTAGAGGTACTTTGGCCTTTGTTAAACGTTGGTCTAAAGAATTTAATGACCCATGCGTTACAAAAACTCTTTTTACATCATTAGTCAGACCTACTTTGGAATATGCTTCAATAATTTGGAATCCGCGTTATCAGGTTCATTCTGACAAGCTGGAATCGGTCCAGAAACAATTTTTGCTTTTCGCTTTAAAACACTTACCATGGGACCCTTCTAAAAATCTTCCCCCCTATTGCAGCCGGTTAAAACTAATACAGCTGCCCAATTTGCAGAGCCGCAGGGAGATGCTTGGCGTCTTATTTATTGTTAAATTAATAAGAGGGTCAATAAATAGTCCATTTTTGCTTGGCGAAATTAAGTTTAACGTTCCTATTAGGCCATCTAGACATTTTCAATCAATTTTTGTAGCTACATGCAGGTCGAATTATGAAATGCACCAACCACTTCACTGTTTATGTCGTGATTTTAATAAACACTGTAAAAATTTAGACGTCAGCGACTCGTTTCTTGGTATTAAAAAATACCTTTTAACTACATTAAATTTGTAATTCGAAATGAAGCAAAGAACGCTAAACCGTGATATACTGTTCAACCCTCTGTTTCAAATTTGAAGTACTTGTTTGCAAAATTGCGTAGTGATCATTATTTTTATATGTAATGAAATTCTGTATAAATGCTATTCTGTATATATTTTATCTACTATTAATTTGCTTTATTGTCAATTTCATAAATTATTATTTACTAGCTCCTTCATGAGTACATTTTAACACATTTACAACATTTTATCTTTTACTTACTTCTAAGTGTTTAATTGAAATTGTCAAGCGTTTGGTTCAATACTGTTTAAATATTACTTTAAAATTGATGGCTGCTTATGTTGTTTATATCATGTATTACATCTGAGATTTAAGTGCCGGTATATTTGGTCTGTGTAATTGTTTAATTTGTAGACTAATAAATAAATAAAATAAATAAAATAAAATAAATATCCGGGCGCGCGCCTCAAGGTAGTGGAGGCGTGTGATATCCCTTCACGAGCAAGGGCTAGAGCCTGGGTTCCAGTGACACCAACGGACCCAGCTGACATCCTGGAGCTGCTCCAGGAGTACAACCCGCCACAGGTTTGGAAGTCAACCCAGATAAAATCGAGCTTGTCCTCTTCACGAGGAGGTACAAAGTACCGAATCTTACACCGCCAAGAATTGGGGGTACATTCTTAGCGTTTAGCGATCAAGTCAAGAATTTGGGAGTCATTCTGGATAGGATGCTATTATGGAGTGACCATATAGTGCAGCGATCAAGAAGGCAGCAGCAGAGCTGTTCACCTGCAAGAAGGCAATTGGCACCTCCTGGGGATTCTCCCCTAAGGTGACCTACTGGATTTACACAGCCATTGTGCGCCCGATTCTTCTTTATGGTGCCTTGGTCTGCTGTCCTGCACTAGCTAAAATCACCTATCTTAAAATGCATCAATGCAACGGAGTTCGGGGCTCTGCATTACCATGGCTCTCGGCTCCACTCCAGATTCATTAATAAAGGAATGCGTTTTTCGCATTATGTGCAAAGTTTCAAATCTATGGTCATTTTAGGTGGACATGTCCGTTAACCTTATGTCACCCCACCATCACATTATTGCATTGTCATTTGTCTTGATACGTGTGCAAAGCTTCAATCAAACTTATGGCCATTCAAAGTGGTAATAAGGCCAATTGACCTTATGGCCGTTGACCTTATGTCACCGCACCATCACATTAATGCATTGTCATCGAGCCTTGATACGTGTGCAAAGTTTCAATCAAACATGTGGCCATTCAAAGTGGTAATAAGGCCAATTGACCTTATGGCCGTTGACCTTATGTCACCGCACCATCACATTAATGCATTGTCATCGAGCCTTGATACGTGTGCAAAGTTTAATCAAACTTGTGGCCTTCCAAAGTGGTGCCAACGCCAATTGACCTTATGGCCGTTGACCTTATGTCACCATATCATCACATTAATGCATTGTCATCGAGCCTTGATACGTGTGCAAAGTTTCAATTAAACTTATGGCCATTCAAAGTTGTAATAAGGCCAATTGACTTTATGGCCGTTGAACTTATGTCACCGCACCATCACATTAATGCATTGTCATTGTTGAGCCTTGATACGTGTTCAAAGTTTCAATCAAACGTATGGCCATTCAAAGTGGTAATAAGGCCAATTGACCTTATGGCCGTTGACCTTATGTCACCACACCACCAAATTAATGCATTTTCATCGGTCCCTGATACGTATGCAAAGTTTCAAATTAATCAGACTTCTAGAAACCGGTGAAAAGTAAGCTCAAAGATTCCGTTGCATACAGGCCAAGCTAATAAAAGCGTGTTAAAAAATGTTGTCTTTAGCTTTAACAAGTACGTGTATTTAGAATATGATATGAAAAAGGTTACATTAAAAACTCAAGCGCATGCGTTGGCTTTTCTTTGCCATTTCATCTAAAACTTCATCAACGGTAACAATTTGATCACGGTGGATGCTTAGTGATGCAATCGATTTTCACTCATCGTGTTTCTCAAATAGTTTTTAATCAGCCTAAGAGTTGAAAAAGATCTCTCGTTCGTTGCCGTTGTTACTGGAAGCGTACACAAGATTTTCAACAACATGTGAACATTAGGAAAAGCAACAGAATCGCATTCCTGTAATATTAATCATAGATAAATTGATAAAAAAAAAAACCGAAATACCTCCTTCAGGAATAAGTAGAATTCATGCTTCTTGAGCCTATGCATGAGATCTAACGTATACGTTTATTCAAAAGATTCAAAAGAAAGGACTGATCGAATAGAAAAAAATTTAATTTAAAAAAGTCATATCTACACGGAAAAAACACTAATGTGTTTTTTACATTTTAAAATGTGAAAAACACATTATTTTTACATTTATCAAATAATTTGAATTTTACATTTTTGAAATGTGTTTTTGATATGAAAAAAATGTAGATATTACATTATAATAATGTGTTTTCCACATGGAAAATAATGTGAAATTTGCATTGTATTTCAAAATAGGAAATGTGTACTTTGAAAAAATGCTGTAAATTTAACATTATTTAAATGTGGAGAATAAAATCAAACTACGAGAATTAGTATCGTTTAGTTCGACAAACAAACAGAACCGTAAGCAATGTTTATATGTATGTTTATATGTAGCTTATCGCCGTGACGTAAGGGCAGAAGAATCATGCAAATTCGGACGCATGTAGTTTTCATATTTGCCTTTTCATTCCGATGAATGTAATTGCGGTTGAGACAAACGAGGAAACGCCTGAATTGAGTATATTCACGCATGCAATAAGTTGGTTGATTTTAAATCAATGTCGATTATGTTCGTTTAAGAAAATTGGATCATTGAACACGATCATGTTGCCGAATGTAATCGAACGTTGTTGTGTTCGATTTTGCTGTTCTCTGATATGTATGTAGATGGTCGTTAGGCAAATTTATAAGGAAACTTCTTTATGAAATTATAGTAAAAGTTAACATGTACATTTGTATATTTAATAAATTGCAGAATTATTATGAAACGAATATGATTAAAATATAAGTGTTCACTTCGTAAATACATATGCTTGCATATTAAAAATATAATATCACCAACAAAGTAAATACGTAGCAGAATTATAAAGAAATTTATTAATATGGACATAAAAACATGAAATATTTGAATTGGAACGACCTAAAAAATCAAATGATCCTTAGGCAGGGGGGTTTAAACCCCCAAACTCTCTCTCCGCCCCCCCGTCGCTACGCCCCTGACAAGACAACAACAAAAATAGAAGAGAAAAACGAATAAGTAAAGGTGTCTAAGTTCGGGTGTACCCGAACATTATATACTCAGCGTGAGCTTCAATTGCACATTTCATTTCAGATAAATTACTTTTCTACATAACACGTAGCACCGCCCGTTTAGAAAAAAATGTCTCCCCATTTCCTCTTACAATAAAACTTGATAAGTGAAATATCATTGACTCAAAACTATTTTTTGCTAAGTTATATCTTATTATTCTAGTCTACGACCCTTTTAAACTTGTTTTATATCAAGTTGCCGTGGCCTTTAACCGATCCCGTCCATTTTTATTAGAAAAAATAAACATTTTCTACTATAGGGAAAATTTGTGTACCCAATTTTATTACGATCCGTTAATTTTTTTCGAGTTATGGCTCCCGAAACATAGAAAATTGCTTAGTCATAAAAGGGGCGGTGCCACACCCATATTAAAAAATTTTAGTATTTTCCAATATACTCTTATAATTCAATTTAAGAAGTAAAATTCTATTGATACTAAGCTCTTTTTCGCTAAGATATAGTTTATTATTTTCGTCTACGACCCTTTTAAAAATCTTTGATATAAAATTGGGCGTGGTCCTTAACCGATTTCGTTAATTTTTCTTCAAACCATTCATTATAGTAAAGGCAACCTCTCTGCCGAATTTTGTTACGATAGGTTTAACGATTTTTGATTTATGATTAAAATTTTTTTAATCTCAATATCAGTCCACACGTCAAATTTCAACATTATAGCTGTATTATTTACTAAATAATAGGGTATTTTGTGTTTTTCAAAATGTTATATATATAAAAAGTGGGCATGGTTATCATCCGATTTCGCTCATTTTCAATACCAATCTATTCTGGGTCCATATAAGCTCGTGTACCAAATGGTGAAGATATCACAATATTTACTCAAGTTATCGTGTTAATGGACAGACGGACGGACGGACATGGTTCAATCAAATTTTTTTTATATGGATTCGATTCGACTATTGGTAATGATATTATGCCTGGGCCTTCGAACAGTGAGAAGACAATAAAAACATCATACAAAAATGTATGTTTACATGAATCCGAAATCCTAAAGTTTCGTGGTGACACTGATGAAGGTTCATCTTCAACAAAAAGTCTTCCAACAAGACCACCAACTCTGTATCAAAGTCCAGATTGTTTATTTATCCAGATTATATATTATTTACTTCGACATCGGTACCATGAATTATGAGTTTATGCGATCTGAAGAAGTCAACGAAATAATTCGTCGAAGTCATCGAAAGTGTCCTGTTATTTTTCCACGTGATCTTCATGACGAGGCATTTGCTACCACTGGTTGGTGTGTAGTGCCAGTAGCAATACTTTTTATTGCATACCATGTCGTCTGTTAATCACCAATACTTTCAATCGACCTAAAATTTGCTATCTTGGCGGATATTCGAAATTGCATGTGTGGAAGAAGCTATACGATAAACTGCCAGCACACGAAAATACTCAAGATCACATTAAATGTTATATTCATTGGCGATCTTTACAAAATCTAATTCAAAAGGAGGCTGCAATTGATACACTTACCAATGAACAGCTAATCACTGAAACTCCGAAGTGGAAAGAAATTTTATATAGAATTTTGGACACTATTTGATTTTTGGGTGAAAGAGGCCTAGCTTTCAGAAGCGAAAATATATATCTTAGTGAACGAAACAATGGAAATTTTTTGGGCATCTTAGAACTCATAAGCCATTATGATCCGATACTTAGAGATCATTTGGAGAAAGTTAGGATTTCACAACAGCAGCACAAACGTTTACAAGTTCGCTATCTTCCCCCAGACATTCAGAACGAGTTTATAGAAATTTGTGCAAAACACGTGAGGGAAACTATATTAGATCAACGCAAGAAAGCCAAGAATTTTGCTGGTATCGTTGATGGTACGCCTGATGCTGATCACGTTGAACAGACTACGTTCATTTTGCGCTACCTCCATTTCAATTCGAAAGCAACACATTTTAAAATGCAAGAACGGGTTTGGGCTTTCGTGGATTGTAACAAAAAAAACTTGTCAGGAAACCGCTGATTAAATTTGCCATACTCTAGGCAAACATTAAATCCAATTAAAATAGTGTGGTGCACAAATGTACGATAACGGCGCAAATATGAAAGGAGCTTACAACGGAGCACAACGTCACATTCTCGACAAAAACTCGAATGCTGATTACTCGCCTTGTGCAACCCACAGTCTGAAAAAAAATTCAGAAATCAATATTCAGAAGTCAAAATTAAGAAGTCAAATTTTGCGCAAAATTTAATGTTTTTTTGCTGTCTGATTACTTTATGAATTTTGACTTCTGAAATTTTTTCAGCCTGGAACACAGCAACGTCGCAAGAAGGCGTTATATCCAATCGAATTATGGAATATGTAAGCTAACACGCTCAGCCACTGCCCATTCATACGACTCCCACGTTCGATCAACACACGCGCCGCAACGTCAGCACATTTTGTTTCCCATCGATCGTTGCATGCGCTGCAGCGAAAGCATATTTGTATTTCATCATGAAATGCAATACCAATAATTTAATAACGCAACGCTTGTGGGAAATCAAGGCCACGGCCATTCTCGCCTGCATTCTAACACACTTGCGTAAGGGTTGCGCCGGCGCTGAGGTTTCTTTGGCAAACCGCCAAGAACGTTTGGGCAGTTGCTGTCGGGGATCCGTACGACTAAGTCGATTTGTTAGTTATATACAACCATTTTTGAATAAAGTATATTTGTTAACTTTAAATTTGAGTGCTTACTAATTTCAACTTCTTAGTTTGTTTGGAGCGAGTTGGCTCCTTAATTTTTTTAAGTGAAAGGATCTGAGATCCTTAAGTTGTATAATATCACCAACATGGGTGAAGTCCGTACAAATAATTCTATCGAACGGTGGCACAACATCATTCGAAGTGCGTTTGGGACATACCCTAAAATATTTGATTTCATAAATTTCAATTTCAAAATAAAAAACGAACATGTACAATAACAGAAACAAAACTGCAGCAATTTTCAGTTGGAGGCGAGCCATATCGGAAACGCAAGAGAAATATTTAGACTTCGTTTTTTTAATATTATAAATTCATTTGAAAAAGATAAACGCGAAGAGATTTAATTAATTACATGCTTGCTATTGCACACAATATAAAATTTTAGATTTACTACTTTGTCACGTTGTTTAAATTTTTCCCAAATTATTAAATTAATTATAAAATTAAAAATTGCTTGAAATAAATGTTTTCATACATTTAAAGCGATACGGGCAATCCCCGGTTAATTAATATAAGTTTCTGAATTTTGAGAAAAATTTAACATTTTTTCTGTCGTCTGATTACTTTCTGAATTTTGTCTTCTGAATTTTGCCTTCTGAAATTTGACTTCTGAAATTTGACTTCTGAGATTTGACTTCTGTTTTGATCTCTGAATTTTGTCTTTCAGAAAATGGGTTCTGACAAATATTTTCTGAAAAAATGTGTTTCTGAATTTTTGTTTTCTGATTTTATGAGGGGCACCGCGACATCTAGATGCCTTATAAGCTGATTTGAAGTTGATCAGGAACCAATGGGAGACAATTTTAAACGAATGCAAAACCGTTGCTATTCAGTTGAACATCTCGCCAAAGTTTCCGGACATTCGAAAGAGAAAACTCAAAAGACGTTTTGAAGATAATGGAAATGAAATGATTACGGATGATCCAGAGTCTGATTTTAAAAACAGTACATTCTTGGTGATCGCTGATTCGGTAATCATTGGCATTACTGAGAAATTTGAACGAGACGTTTTCCTTTTTGTGCAATTTAAAGACATGGATGAAATACGGTTCGGGCGAGCGCAGCAAAATTTGTCGAAAAATACAAGTCGGATGTTTCTCAAAGCTTACACAATAATTCACTTGAAACACATTTACGAAGCAAATTTTGATAAAGGTCTGTCACCATTAGAATTGCTAAATGCCATCTATGTTCAAAATCTGTATAAAATTTTCCCAAACATTTGTGTTTCTTTACGTATCTTTTGCACTTTAACTATCACTGTAGCTAGTGCTGAACGTTTTTTCAGCGTCCTTGCAAGAATCAAAAACTTTCATAGATCGTGTTCATCTCAAGAGCAAGTTTCAGGACTTGCCAACTTTGTGTTGAATCCGTTTTGGCAAGACAGTTAAATTTTGATATTATTATAAAAAAATTTGCAGCGAAAAAAGCAAAAAAAAAGCCACTCTTTGATATCCGAACCTTCTATATTGAATAAATAAAATTTATGATCATTATGTTTATCAGAAATGTTCTAAAATGTTACGAAATATATAACTAGAAAAGATTATTTGAAACAATATGTGGTTGTTAAAAGAGAATTTAATTTCTACGTTACAATAAAACAGTATAAAAAACAGAATATTTTGTTAATTTTATTTTCAGCTCTTAGTCCAAAAATCATTTAGTTGATGTGGCAAAAATTTTGTTTGATGTTATCCATCAATAATGATTCATAAATGAGACGTCATTAATTCAAATTAATCAAATCTATTAGTGGTTTTTTTTTATAGGGGCCCGTAAATTGTTTAGTCCCGGGCCCGGATTTTCTCTCTACGGCCCTGCACAGGAGGCACGCATTTCAGGAATGTCGTCGCAAATGTCATCTCAACTGGAAGAACAAAAGACAAATATAGCATCTCAACTGGAGGAACAGAAGAAATATATGACATCAAAAATGGCATCCCAGTTAGATGAAAAGAAAACATATATGGCGTCACAAATTGCAGAATAGTTAAAAGAACACGAGGCACGCATAACATTACAACTCGAAGCACAAGAAGAGCATATTTCAACGAAGCTGGAGGCACAGGAAACTAAAGTCTTATCGCAGCTGGAGGCTTTTAGTGAACGACAAGATAAAACGGAGGCCGAGATGGATGCTTTGAAATATCGGATTCAGGAGTTGCAACTGAACCGTCCAATCACCTCAACGTCTACTCTGAAGGCAATATCTCCAACGTTTGATGGTTTTGTTCCTTTCCATGTATTTAAGCTCCAATTTGAGAAGACGTCAGCAGCGAACAACTGGAATACCGAAGATAAAGTTGCTGCACTTTTCGTGGCATTGAAAGGGCCTGCAGCTCAAATCTTACAGACAATTCCAGAGTACGAACGGAACAGTTATGAAACATTGATGAGCGCTATAGAGAGGCGATACGGAAGCGAACACAAGAAACAGATATACCAAATTAAGTTGCAAAACCGTTACCAAAAAACGAACGCACCCGTGGAATACACCGAGAGGGTCAAAATCCAGAGCTTTATAAATGGCATACGGCACGTGGAAACAAAGCGAGCTGCATACGCAAACCCAAAACCAACATTTGGTGAAACAGCAGCCCATGCATTGACTCAGCAAACTGCCTCACTTTTGAGTAAACCAGCATACAAAGTCCATCGCATGGAAGTAGAAAGACCAGAGTGGGTAGACGCAATTTTGGAAGCTTTAAAGGTAACGCAACAGAAGAATAATGATGCAATCAAATGCTTTAAGTGTGGAAAGTCAGGGTGCATTGCACGTTATTGCAGCACCAACCCCATTTCAACAATGCCGGTGGTCGTAAAGACAGATCTGAAGGAATGAGCAAATATCCAAATCCACTCCATCGCTAAACTAAAGCGCAAGAGGCGACAGCTGGCTCCCGCAATTGAATGCCCCATAATCTCTATCTAACAAATTGGAAGAAGGTAGAGCAATCGGAGGGCATGTGGATGGAAAGGAACGTTTACTGACTGTAGATACGGGCGCATCTAATTCCATCATTCGATCAGATTTAGTCAACAAGAATACAAGACCATTGCTTGCAGCAAGATTATGCACAGCCACTGGAGAGGACACCCAGGTAATTGGAGAAGTAGCATGTGAAGTCACAATTGGGAACCTCGCGGTACTACATAATTTTATAGTCGCAGAGATTGTTGATGAAATCATAATTGGAGTGGACTTCTTAATCGACCAAGGCATCAAGATCGACATGCAAAACAAGACGATGCGACATAAGAACATGGATGTGCCACTTAATTTCGGCTACGAGAAAGTCTACAGCAGTAAACGAGTGCTGGTGGAGGAGAATCAGCAAATACCACCAAAATCGGAGGCAATAATCTGGGCAAAGGTTGATGGAGATTGTGTGACAACAAGTTGTGGAAAAACCCTGGCTACGACTAAACAAGATGGACATATTCCGGTAAGAGTACTCAATGAGTTACGTCACCTCGCAAACTGACCAAAGGAGCTATATTGGGAAGATTCCAAGAAGCTGAAGTAATTATTAACTGTGAGCAGCTCCAGGAAAACGTTTAACTAGCAAAGATGGATCTTTCAAATAACATCACGGCATGGACGGAAGGGTTAGAGGAAGACAATCAGAATAAGGCAAAACAACTGCTCCTAAAGTCCGCAAACATCTTTGACCAAGATGGTTCCTACGCCGATGACTGCACAATAATGGTCACAGGCCCAGGCCCAAAGATCGATGATCTATGCAATAAAATAAACGGCTATCTCCCTGATTTCTCCAGTTTTTTCGCCTCGCGAAACCTGGCATTGTCACCGACTAAATCTTCCGCGACCTTATTTACAACATGGACGCCCCAAATGTCGACCATATTGAACATCCACGTCGATGGCACTACGCTACCGACTGTCCTACACCCCAAAATCTTGGTTGTGACGTTTGATCAGGATCTACATTTTGGTGCGCACGCAACCGCAATTGTTCCAAGAATTCAGAGCCGTAATAAAATCCTCAAATCCCTTGCTGACAGTACCTGGGGAAAAGATAAAGAAACGCTCTTGACCACATACAAAGAAATTAGCCAGCCGATTACGTGCTACGCGTCACCCATATGGTCGCCAAGCCTAAAAACCACCCACTGGAAGAAACTACAGGCCTGCCAAAATACTGCTCTCAGAATCGCCACGGGCTGTCTTCTTATGTCCCCAGAACACCATCTGCATAATGAGGCGAGAATACTCCCCATCAGGGAGAGAAATGAGATGCTGACCAAACAGTTTCTGTTGAATACCCAGAAACCTGGGCATCCCAACAGACATCTGATTGACGAACCAGCACCGCCTAGGGGCCTAAGGAGTCATCTCCGTAAGCATTTTGAGGAAATACGGCACCTGAGAACCCAGCCGTATGAAGCGGAAAAACACAAGCAGGTCCTTGGTGAACTCCATAGACAGGCGTCGGTCCTTTATGTCGGGAATTGCCCGGTGAATCCAGTACTTGAAGAAAAATATCCAGAACTCGCAGAAGAGGAACGCATACTCCCCAGGGAAACGCGTGTCACTCTTGCTCAACTTCGTTCTGGATACTGTAACAGGTTAAACTCTTACCTATCCAGAATCAACCCCGACATACAAAATGTATGCCCTGCTTGAAAATTGAAATTTTACGAAATGTTTAAAATTTTAACGAAAGAGTATTTTTCAAGAAATTGGATCTCAAGCATTTTTGTTTTCGTAGATTATCCCAGAAATGGTTTTTGCATAAGAAATGATTTTTCCATCTACAAGGCGCAGAAATTGTTTAAATATTCATTTGTTTATAGAAAATTTATTGCAAACCAACAACAAAAACGATTTTTGCAAAAAAAATAATTTTACTCTGTACTTGAATGTCTCTTGAATCTATATCTAAAATATTGTCCCGTTCGGCGCTTACTTTTGGATAAACAATTAATTTCCCAAAACAATCCAAATATTTTTAATTGCTAATTAAAAAAAAACACTATGCAAAACTTTGCAACAAAATTCACACAGTGTTCTTCTCGACTACAAAACTCGACTCTGACCAGGTGAAAAAACCTTACCCTATCTGATAAACCTATTCTTCCAGCAGCTCGCACTACCTACATCTGCTGTTACTGTCGAGGCCTAATTTATAAGCATGTGACGCCAGAAGGCAGTGACCAGTTAGTATGCCCATCATTAGTCTTAAGTCTTTTTTCTTTAGAGATATAAGCAACTTTGTAAGTCTGATATCGTAGGATTAGAACACGATCTTAGAAATTTTGCAGCCACGTGCTTCTCTCACGAGGATTGAGATGTATTCTGTCGATGCATCGACCGAAGCGCCTACTTATCGGCCTTTTCGTTACCTTCTATCGCTTTATGACCGGGAACTCAATATAGAAGTCATCGTCCGGCCTGGACGAAGTCTCTCGAATTCTTGTTTACATGACACTTCTTAATAAAGAATTCTGTGAGATTAATGCTTTAAGGGTCGCCTAACTATCAATACATATATTGACGCGACTGCAGCTTAAACATGCTTCCTTCCAGAATTTCTGTTGCTTTCTTCACGTCTGTGGCGGTTTACTAACTAGCCTTTTTACAATAGTCAATGAGAGTCATTTTACTTCGCGACACGATTCACATGTCATTCAATGATAAATGTCAAAATGAGTTTTATACTCTTTCTTACTTTGTTCTTTGTTCGAGCGGCCGTGACAAGCGCACGCATTCATCATAAATTTGTAAAAACTAAATCGCAAACACTGTGGTTCATCCGCGAATAAAATCAAGAAATATTTATATAAAGTTATACAGTGTGTTTCCTTGATTCGGCAGCGATAAAGCGTTTCATTAGAAACCATCATTTGTTGGAATAATTCTGCCGACAAAGAAGCCCACATTGGTGACCCCGACATATAACAAATACAATACAGTGAACAAGGTGCAAATACATATTCGCATTGCCCTCATCGTTTATCGACTCGGGAATGGAATAAACTTACCAAAAACATTAAAGCATCGATATTTTCACAAAACCAAAAGTGAATTTAATCAGAAAAGTGCAATCAAAATCGTCTTTTTTGCAAAAGTCAAAAAATTAAAAACGCACAAATTTCACCAGCTGATTCACACATTACGTCACTTGTGCGCAACAAAATTAAATTGTTTGCAACACAAAAACATTATTATCCAAAAAATTGATTTGGGAAACGTGCCCAACAGAAGCCGAAGTGGAAGATAACCAGTATCTTGACGATTTCAACCAGAGCTTTCGGATGATATTCAAGATGGACGAATCGAACAATTCAAATGGACAATCAGCATCAAACGTAAGTACCGCTAGCAATTTTCCTTTACCTGAAATTAGTAGAATTACAATAAGGGCACCGACGTTCGTAAAAAATGAACCGGATTTATTTTTTATTCAAATGGAAGCTCAATTTACCAACGGTGGAATCACTAGAGATAACGCTAAATATAATCATGTCATTGCTGCACTCGATCCTCAATATTTGTCAATGGTTTCTGATTTGATTCGTAATCCGCCGGACGACGGCACAAAATATGAAACATTAAAAGCGCGTTTAATTAATGAATATACAGCATCTGATCAAAAGAAATTAAAAGTTTTGTTAACAGAAATCGAACTCGGTGATGACAAACCATCGCATTTATTGCGTAAAATGCGTGATTTAGCACGAAGTTCTATGAGTGATGAAGCATTAAAATCACTTTGGATCGATCGTCTGCCCGAAAATGTGAGAGCGGTTGTAGCCATTTCTAACGATAATTTGAACACATGCGCCACTCTGGCCGATAAAGTAGTGGAATTAACTTCTTCGAAACAAATCTCCGAAATCAAAACGGAAATAAACCCTTCTTTGTCACAATTAAAAACACAAATTGATGAACTCACAAAATCGTTTAATGACTTTAGGGCAAGTCGAAGTAAAAGTCCCAACCGAAACAACAACAGTAACAGACGTTCTCGATCTAAATCAAATAGAAAACATCCATATTGCCGTTATCATTACAAATTCGGGGCACTTGCTCGCAAATGTGAACAACCTTGCCGGTTCAAAAAACCTGAAGGCAGTTCAAACGATAATTCGGAAAACTAAAAACCACTTCGCCACCGACGGTACACGAAGTGGAATCAAATCTCACTCGCCGTCTCTTCGTCACTGATCAATCAAATCATCGTAAATTTTTAGTCGACACTGGCGCAGACTTATCAATTTTGCCAAAAAATTTATTCAATAAATTAAATAAACCAAATTCCTATAAACTTTTCGCCGCAAACGGCACACCCATAGAAACTTTCGGTAGCATTACTTGCAATGTCAATTTAGGACTAAGACGTGATTTCATTTGGACATTTTTGATAGCAAATGTGTCCAAACCCATTCTTGGCGCTGATTTTCTTGATGAATACGGATTGCTGGTTGATATAAAAAATAAACAATTGATCGATGTTCATACAAATTTACGAACTAAATGCAATTCTCATCTTACACATTATCAAAGAGTCTCTTCGGTTCATTGCAAATCTGATTTCAGCGAAATAATAAATGAATTTGTAGATCTCACTCTGCCTCCAACCTTCAATAAACGTGATAATTTGAAACCTAGTACGGTAAAACATCAAATTATTACAACGGGTCGTCCCACTTTTTCACGAGCACGTCGTTTAAACCCTGAAAAACTTAAACTAGCTAAAGTTGAGTTCGAAGCAATGCTAAAAGCGGGAATTTGTCAACCAAGTAAAAGTCCTTGGGCAAGCCCATTGCACATAGTACCCAAAAAAGGCGGCACATGGCGTTTTTGCGGTGATTATCGTGCTTTAAATGCCGTTACAATTCCTGATCGATATCCCTTACCTCACATCCAAGATGTAACACATATATTTGCAAACAAACAAATTTTTTCAAAAATCGATCTCGTTAGCGCATACAATCAAATCCCAATAGCAGAAGAAGACAAAGAGAAAACTGCAATCATTACACCCTTCGGCTTATTTGAATTCAATGTGATGACTTTTGGTCTCAGAAACGCATCTCAAACTTTTCAACGTTTCATGAACAGTATTTTTCACGATCTTGATTTCGTCGTTGTCTACATCGATGACATTTGCATAGCTTCAAATGACATGAGCGAACATCGAAAACATTTGAAAATTGTCTTACAACGTCTTAAAGAAAAAAACATTAAAATCAACCTTGCCAAATGCGAATTTGGACAACAAAAAATCACTTTTCTCAGTCACATCGTCACAAAAGATGGCATTTTACCAAAAACTGAAAAAGTTGATGTCATTAAAAATTTCAAAAAACCTGAAAAAGCACACGAACTCCGTAGTTTTTTGGCAATCCTTAACTCATATCGTCGCTTTCTACCGAATGCTGCTCAAATCCAAGGCAAACTTCAGCTGCTAATAAAAGGCAACAAAAAAAAAGATAATTCGCAAATTGCTTGGAACGACGATGCATCTTTAGCATTTGAAAAATGTAAAGCTGATATCGCCAACGCTGTCCTGTTAGCTCACCCAATTCCCAATACAACTTTGGCATTACACGTGGATGCTAGTAATCACGCAATAGGGGCAGCCCTTCACCAAATCAACAATGGTCAACTTCAACCATTAAGTTTCTATTCCAAACGATTAACCGATACCCAAAAGCGTTATAGCACCTATGATCGTGAACTTTTGGCAATCTTTCAGGCAATCAAACACAACAAATTTATGATCGACGGACGCAATTGCATTGTGTATACTGACCATAAACCATTAACATTTGCCTTTCGACAAAATCCCGACAAAGCTTCACCCAGACAAGCACGTCAACTTGATTTCATTGGTCAATTCACAACGGACATTCGTCACATTTCCGGCAAAGATAACGTTGTTGCAGACTTATTGTCGCGCATTGAAGAAATCAAAGTTAACGATATCAGCTTAGAACTTCTAGCAAATTCTCAAATAAACGACAACGAACTAAATGACATTCTGGAAGGAAAAATCCCATGTTCTTTAAATTTGAACAAAATTTATCTTCCTGGTTCTAATCTGCACGTTTATTGCGACACATCTTCTAAGCAAATCAGACCCTTTATCGTCGGTAACATGCGAAAGAGAATTTTCAATCTGGTGCACAACATCTCGCATCCTGGTAAAAGGGCTTCTGTCAATTTATTAACCGAACGTTATGTATGGCCAAACATCAAATCGGATGTCTCTAAATGGTCAAGTGAATGTGTTAATTGCCAAAAAAGCAAAGTTCACAAACATAACAAAACTGCTTTAGCTAATTTCAATGCACCTGACGGTCGTTTCAAACACATAAATATTGATATCATTGGACCTTTGCCGTTATCCAAGGGATTCCGTTATTGCTTAACATGCATTGATCGTTTCTCACGCTGGCCAGTTACAATCCCCATCGAAAACATGACAGCTGAAACGGTAGCCAATGCACTCATTCGTGGATGGATTTCACACTATGGCGTACCATTATATGTCACAACCGATCAAGGTCGACAATTCGAATCGAATGTATTCAAAGAATTGAATCGTCTTCTTGGTTGTAAACACATCCGTACCACTCCCTATCATCCACAAGCCAACGGCTTGATTGAACGTTTCCATAGAACTCTGAAGGCATCAATCATGTGTCATCAAAACGAAACTTGGTATGACGTGTTACCTTTAATCATGCTCGCATTAAGAACGACAATTAAAAATGATTTACAAGCTTGTCCAGCTGAATTGTTATACGGCACAACTTTAAGATTGCCGGGCGATTTTCTCGATGACAAAACTACTGATCTCTCGACAGATTTTGTTAAAAATCTAAAAAACGTCATGAACCAAATCAAAACCATTGTCACTTCGAATCACTCTGTGAACCATTGTTTCATTCAAAAAGAACTTTCGAATTGCACACATGTATTCCTACGTGATGATTCCGTTAGAGCACCATTTAAACAGCCATATTATGGCCCATTTGAAGTTGTTAAACGAAAAGAAAAAAATTTCGACATTCGGGTAAATGGAAGATTGGTAACGGTATCATGTGACCGTTTAAAAGCAGCTGTATCATATAAGGATAATAATGAAACGAATACCAAAAATTTTATTGTAAAAAATAATGTTAAAGAAAACAATGAACCTCTTAGTCAAAAATTTGAACATGCCAAAAAATCCAATAACGTTAACTGTGTACCCACAGAAGTTAGAACACGATCAGGAAGACTGATTAGAAAACCCAATCGTTTTGTAACTTTTTCAACGTGATCGGTGGATCACTGGTGGGGGAGTATGTGGCGGTTTACTAACTAGCCTTTTTACAATAGTCAATGAGAGTCATTTTACTTCGCGACACGATTCACATGTCATTCAATGATAAATGTCAAAATGAGTTTTATACTCTTTCTTACTTTGTTCTTTGTTCGAGCGGCCGTGACAAGCGCACGCATTCATCATAAATTTGTAAAAACTAAATCGCAAACACTGTGGTTCATCCGCGAATAAAATCAAGAAATATTTATATAAAGTTATACAGTGTGTTTCCTTGATTCGGCAGCGATAAAGCGTTTCATTAGAAACCATCATTTGTTGGAATAATTCTGCCGACAAAGAAGCCCACACGTCTACAATCCGGTAGTTCTGGTAATAGGCACCATTAAGGTACTAGCCCGGTCGTCTCGGGAACGAGATAATATGAGCCTCGCCTGCTAACCTAACTTCGCCTGCTAAACGTGTATGATACATTCATATTTGTATCAGGATTCCCCTCGGGAGGGTATGGTTGACAATTGGATCGTGAAAGCTGTGAAACTATGTATCGCGCTTATAAGCCCCTTAAATCCTGTATGCACTTGTATCGTATATTCTGCCGTCTCCGCAACCATGTGACAACCCTCCAACTTTGCTCTGGGTCCAAGACATCTTTTTTGAAGCTCAGGCACGGGACCATGTAGTCTGTACGCTCTATATTAAATGACGCTATACTGTTGTGGCAATACGGTCTGATCTCACGAACAAAAAAATCAGATTTTTCGGTAGCCTCTGTCGACTTCATCGGTGGTAGCGTCTCAGGAAATCGATAGCCGATTTAAGTCAACAAAAAAAAAATGGTTCATCCGTCAGCCTATCCATCTCATAAGTTATCTTTACATGTTTTCTTGCTATCACTTTCATTCTAAGAAATGTAATGTGAAGAAGTCCAACATACTACTTCTTCTGACCGTGACTAAGACTCCTGCTTAAAAGGGCGTAATAGATATTCAATCACTCCCACTTTTTATCTATCATCTATTAATATTTTAAAATGAAGTTTCCAAAAGATGACTGGGCAAAAAAAAAGTTTAAAGTCATGCAGAAAAGGAGTTACAGGGCTTTAAAATCATACAGAAACACACATACAGACACGATAATGTTGCTTTGATTTCCTTGTTGTGTTGTGTGTTTCCTTATCAATGCACAAACATTCGAACACATTAAAAGCCCCGTCACATAAGCAGTTTTTCATATGGATGCGTTTAACGCAATCTTACATATGCATGATGAGTAGATTGGACGGCAGATCGAGCGACACTGACGCCATCTGACATGGAAAAGTAGCCAACTTCCAACTTTTGATTCAAGCAAAGCTTGAGAAGAAGAAATACGGCACCTGAGAACCCAGCCGTATGAAGCGGAAAAACACAAGCAGGTCCTTGGTGAACTCCATAGACAGGCGTCGGTCCTTTATGTCGGGAATTGCCCGGTGAATCCAGTACTTGAAAAAAAATATCCAGAACTCGCAGAAGAGGAACGCATACTCCCCAGGGAAACGCGTGTCACTCTTGCTCAACTTCGTTCTGGATACTGTAACAGGTTAAACTCTTACCTATCCAGAATCAACCCCGACATACAAAATGTATGCCCTGCTTGAAAATTGAAATTTTACGAAATGTTTAAAATTTTAACGAAAGAGTATTTTTCAAGAAATTGGATCTCAAGCATTTTTGTTTTCGTAGATTATCCCAGAAATGGTTTTTGCATAAGAAATGATTTTTCCATCTACAAGGCGCAGAAATTGTTTAAATATTCATTTGTTTATAGAAAATTTATTGCAAACCAACAACAAAAACGATTTTTGCAAAAAAAATAATTTTACTCTGTACTTGAATGTCTCTTGAATCTATATCTAAAATATTGTCCCGTTCGGCGCTTACTTTTGGATAAACAATTAATTTCCCAAAACAATCCAAATATTTTTAATTGCTAATTAAAAAAAAAACACTATGCAAAACTTTGCAACAAAATTCACACAGTGTTCTTCTCGACTACAAAACTCGACTCTGACCAGGTGAAAAAACCTTACCCTATCTGATAAACCTATTCTTCCAGCAGCTCGCACTACCTACATCTGCTGTTACTGTCGAGGCCTAATTTATAAGCATGTGACGCCAGAAGGCAGTGACCAGTTAGTATGCCCATCATTAGTCTTAAGTCTTTTTTCTTTAGAGATATAAGCAACTTTGTAAGTCTGATATCGTAGGATTAGAACACGATCTTAGAAATTTTGCAGCCACGTGCTTCTCTCACGAGGATTGAGATGTATTCTGTCGATGCATCGACCGAAGCGCCTACTTATCAGCCTTTTCGTTACCTTCTATCGCTTTATGACCGGGAACTCAATATAGAAGTCATCGTCCGGCCTGGACGAAGTCTCTCGAATTCTTGTTTACATGACACTTCTTAATAAAGAATTCTGTGAGATTAGTGCTTTAAGGGTCGCCTAACTATCAATACATATATTGACGCGACTGCAGCTTAAACATGCTTCCTTCCAGAATTTCTGTTGCTTTCTTCACGTCTACAATCCGGTAGTTCTGGTAATAGGCACCATTAAGGTACTAGCCCGGTCGTCTCGGGAACGAGATAATATGAGCCTCGCCTGCTAACCTAACTTCGCCTGCTAAACGTGTATGATACATTCATATTTGTATCAGGATTCCCCTCGGGAGGGTATGGTTGACAATTGGATCGTGAAAGCTGTGAAACTATGTATCGCGCTTATAAGCCCCTTAAATCCTGTATGCACTTGTATCGTATGTTCTGCCGTTTCCGCAACCATGTGACAACCCTCCAACTTTGCTCTGGCTCCAAGACATCTTTTTTGAAGCTCAGTAACGGGACCATGTAGTCTGTACGCTCTATATTAAATGACGCTATACTGTTGTGGCAATACGGTCTGATCTCACGAACAAAAAAATCAGATTTTTCGGTAGCCTCTGTCGACTTCATCGGTGGTAGCGTCTCAGGAAATCGATAGCCGATTTAAGTCAACAAAAAAAAAACGGTTCATCCGTCAGCCTATCCATCTCATAAGTTATCTTTACATGTTTTCTTGCTATCACTTTCATTCTAAGAAATGTAATGTGAAGAAGTCCAACATACTACTTCTTCTGACCGTGACTAAGACTCCTGCTTAAAAGGGCGTAATAGATATTCAATCACTCCCACTTTTTATCTATCATCTATTAATATTTTAAAATGAAGTTTCCAAAAGATGACTGGGCAAAAAAAAAGTTTAAAGTCATGCAGAAAAGGAGTTACAGGGCTTTAAAATCATACAGAAACACACATACAGACACGATAATGTTGCTTTGATTTCCTTGTTGTGTTGTGTGTTTCCTTATCAATGCACAAACATTCGAACACATTAAAAGCCCCGTCACATAAGCAGTTTTTCATATGGATGCGTTTAACGCAATCTTACATATGCATGATGAGTAGATTGGACGGCAGATCGAGCGACACTGACGCCATCTGACATGGAAAAGTAGCCAACTTCCAACTTTTGATTCAAGCAAAGCTTGAGAAGAAGAACTCGACATTTTTTTTTTTGGCTAAGGTTGCTTTCACACTTTGCAAGTGAAATTATTTTTCCCACTCGTTGGTAATTTTCTAACATATTTGGCAGTTAATAACTGCAATTTAACAAATGAATAGGACACAAAATATGATAGCAAGTTTTTTTTTGTATAGTGAGAATGTTTATAATAGTGCTTTGCGAAGTTTTGTGTGCAAAATAAATTTCAATTGCTTAATCTGCTAAACTGGCGGGACGGGAGCTATGTACATGTTTTATGCCGCCTCCAATCGGAATCTTCAATGCAGACTCCGCTTAGAAACACTTTTTTTATTTGATAAAACTATTTTATAAATTTTGATGTTGCTTTGCCCGGGACTTCGGTGTAGTAGGCGGAGTACGCTTCCACCATGCCACGGCGACCGCCAAAAAGTCGGATAAAAGCTTTTTATGAGAGTCTTAGGAGCCACATCGATATCTTATTTAGGCTCCTAAGGCGCATATCGGGTAAAGGCAAAGTCGGAGGTGTTATCAGCCACCCAGTTCACATACCCTATCTTTTAGACGATATGGCACTTTTCCAAGGCTGTTATTTTATGAAACGCCAACTATACATCGAAGTCAGCATTCGATGCGTCGCACCCCTAATATTAATAAACGTATGATTGTCCATTCAGTGTTGATATAACAAAGTAATATACAAACATTAACATCAAACGTATAATGAATTTGAAAACTCTAGCCCAGCAATAGCATAAGACAGATTTCATTAAATATCATTGGAAATAGAACGGATATACACATTAGATGAAACAGAAGCAACGGTATGCAACCACAGCAATGCAAAAAACACGACACCAAAGAAAAAATTACCTTTTACGTCCTTCAAACACACGATGCAGCAATTTGGGAAATGTGTTCTCTATTTGCTTGTATGCTTTTATGTACATTTTAACATACTTTTTAAGCTTGGCAGTGCGGGCTACGTAATGGTCGGCTGCGCTACGCTGGACTATTCCAATGCTCGACAGTATGAATTGCATTAGCATTGTGTGTGTAAATTGAATATTTCTCAGACATTACCAAAACGTACTTCACTATAAGTACTTCCTTCCTACGCACCTCACCAAATCTACAAATACTTGATGCTTACATAGCTGTCAGAAATCAGAAGATACATTCATTCCACATGAAGATAGCATAAGAACGAATTTGGTTGTCACACGATAGGCTTATACTATATCGTTGGGCAGTTACCCTATCACTCAATATTTAGTGATTTTGGAAGATACCGCTATTTCGAGATATTTTAGCTAGTCTTAGTAGCAGAAGGCAGCTCGTGTGTAATAGGGTGGAGGTCAGGCCTAATAAAGAGTCAGCACTAACGGTTCTGCGAACGTTGTAGTTTATGTAAATAAACGTTGAGTGCAAGCAATGAAATTGGAAATATACATAAATCTTACATATTATATAATACTTCAATTGCAATAGTTCTTTCTAAGAAGTTACGGTATTCGCCTAGAGGTATAGAAACCACCAAATCAGATTATGTCACATGCTCATTCAGAATGAATATTAGGGGAACCAATGAAAAAAAAACCCCAGCGGGTTAGGGGGTTAGAATATACCCGCGGTAGGTATGCCTGTCGTGAGAGGCGACTGAAATACCAGATTCAAGGGATTGTGTAGCGCAATCTTTTCAGGTTGCCAGCGCAACCAAACCCAATTGTCAACCTCACCATCGAACGGCGAATCCCCTTTAAATAACAGACGAGGCTCTGGCGACCCCAAGCTCTTCATGGTACTTGGGGGTGGGGAGGGAGGGATGGCCTGAAGGTTTAATGTGGCCATATAAATCGTTCCCGAGATGATCGGGCTAGCACCTTAATGGAGCTGTGTTACCGGAGCGTACCGGGTCTGTATGCGGCAAAGGACCATCACATCGATAACACTCCCCACAGTCTTCGGGGAGCAACCTTATCGCTACACCAACAACAACAGATCAGAGAAAATCGACGAGATCCCTTACGGAATGGCAGTTCACTCAAATCAGACAAGCAGAGAGGAGAAGGGTAAGTATCAGAGGGATTAAGAGAACCCTCCGACAATACCGTGCAGCATTGAACATTATCTAGCGCTTAGGACCAGTGGTGGACGCAACAAACCTCGAGAGTGAGAGCTTGGCATGAGAGCGAGAGGTGGCAAAAGATATCCGAATGCAATTCAAGAGTTTTGCTGAGGGCAATTCGGTACTGCAACTAGTATGGAGAGGAAGAAACTGCATATGGCAGAATTAAACAAACACGTATAACCATCGAAATGGCACTAAATCGATCTTTTCTGCTACTTCTGATGATGCAAAAAAAAACAACGTTGTCTACATTGCGAACTATTTGAGAGAATCCGGTTTATTCGGTACTGCAACTAGTATGGGGAGGAAGAAACTGCATATGGCAGAATTAAACAAAAACGTATAACGTATGCTACGTCTGTTGCTGCAAAGAAAAACAACGTTGTCTACATTGCGAACTGTTTGAGATAATCCGAGTTTACCCCGGTTTTTGGGGTCTTTATCAAAGATGAGAAGTAAAATTTAAGCTTAATAGCCAAAGTGGCAAGGTTAAATTAAACTCACTTTTACCTCCAGCTTAAACTCGCACTGAAAAAACAGGCATTTAAGTGAATTCAATTTTGATATAAAGACTTTAGAAGTATACACTTACAAGAATAACAATTAACATACTTTTGTTTTTTCTCAAACATCAACTTAGTTTTCACGCAGTTGCATGCTTGCTACAAATGAAGACCTCTGTCTGCCTAGGTAAGTTATATCATCCAGACACATTAAAGTTAAGGGATATTTCTTTAATTATTAACCCTAAAATTTTATTGGAACAACTTTGTTAGGATGTTTAGAATTCGTATTTATATTTAACAAGTAAGGAAGGCTAAGTACTGGTGTAACCGGATATTACATACTCAGCTGAGAGCTTTGGAGACAAAATAAGGAAAATGAACCTTTTTTTTTGCGGGGAGGCTGAAAAATCCCTAATGCACCATAATTGCCGTCGGTTGCCGTCGCAGCAACCGTGTGTCCGTAGACTAAAAAACAGCCCCGTTTTGGAACCGTCGCCCACCCCGGCACCACTTTCGCATTAATTCAGGGTGGCGTTCCATATTTCTCATCTTTGAAGAGCCTACTGTTGTCCCTGCGTCCAGGTTCCCGCTATTTGCTCTGAGTGTCCATTTAATCGCCACTGCTTCGTAAGCGCATTTCTCTGCGCTCCCTCTCAGCATCCATCAGGGGTATCATTACTATAAATGCCATTTTGCTCACTGCAGTCCAGCACTCTTTCCTGTTACACATATGTGATACTAAATTTCTCGTGGTAGGTTCCTCCCCAAAGACTCCATGCAAGGCGAGTCTTTCCTCGTGGAAACGGGGGCAGTGGAACATAACGTGTTCTGCGTTTTCTAACTCCGTGGTACACATTGGGCAATGAGGATCTTCCTCTATCCTACGCTTCCATAAATACTGTTTGAAACCGCCACGTCCACTCATTATCTGCGTGAGATGGTAGTTCAGTTCGCCGTGCTTCCGCTCATTCCATTGAGCTACGTTCCAAACTAGCGTGAAAGTCCAACGCCCTTTACTCGAGGCCTCCCACCGTTCTTGCCATTTAGCTATTGTTTGTGTCCTTGCTCTTTTCTTCAGATGGTCGCTCGATATTAGTGTTATACAGATCGGCCATTTCGCTTGCCAGTAAGTCCACTGGAATTTTCCGGGTTAGAACCAGGATCGCGTCGTCGGACACCGTCCGATAAGCACTTGCTATTCTTAAAGAAGCAAGTCGGTACGCTGCTAATATATATATTTGATGGGCCCGTTTAGATCCATACCACACTGGTGCTGCGTATAGTATTATTGAGCTGGTTACTGTGGACAATAGCTGACGTGTAGCTTCGCTCGGACCACCAATGTTACGCATTATTCGCATAGTGCTCCATTAACTTTTCTTAATTTTCTCCCCCACCGCTCTGAAGTGCTCTTTGAAAGTTAACTTAGAGTCAATGTGCACTCATAAGTATTTTAAGTAATCCTTTGAAGTGATTTGATGATCCCCGACATTTAAGACTAACTCGTTCGTCGACCGTTTGGAGCTTACTAATACCACTTCCGTCTTTTGGCTAGCCAACTCCAGTCCCGTATTGGTCAGCCATTTCTTTATTCTTGCTACGGCATCATTACATAATGCTTGAAGCAGGTCCAGTTTCTTGGCCACTACTACCACTGCAATATCATCAGCATATCCCACAATTAGCATATTTTCTGGTAGATCAATCTTTAGCACCCCGTCATACATTACATTCCAAAGCGTTGGACCGAGAACAGATCCCTGTGGGACGCCCCCAGTGATTTTGTACTCTTTTGCTCCTTGATCCGTGTCAAAAAGAAGTACTCTGTCTTTAAGGTAGCTACCTATTATTCTGCGTAAGTAAGCTGGTGTGCCGAAGCTTTGCACCGCTGCGATTATCTGCATCCAGTTCGCAGTGTTAAAAGCATTCTTGATGTCCAACATAATCAGTGCATAGAACTTCCTTTTATTTTGGCCTCCAGAGATAGCTTCTCTAGCTATATTGACGACTGTTTGTATTGCATCTACGGTGTATCTTGATTTGCGAAATCCATATTGACTATTCGATAAGCCACCTGGTCTTTCTAGAGTTAGCTGTAGGCGCTCACTGATTATACGCTCGAAAATCTTCCCTAGGGAATCCAGCATACAAATTGGCCTATATGAGGATGGTTGGTCCGGCTGTTTATCACGTTTCAGCAATAGGACAAGTCTTTGTCGTTTCCACGGGGGAGGGAACACGCCTTCTTGCATACAGGCATTAAAAAGATCAGTAAATAATGTAGCCCTAGTTGTGATCGCGGCTTTAAAGGCTATGTTTGGTACTTCGTCGGGTCCTGGGGATTTGTTATCAGCAACTCTGTTTGCAGCGTCCAGCACCTCTTGCTCTGTAATTTGCGGTCTTTCCGTACTTTCTATATCCTCGCTTGGATAAGTCCAGCGATCTTGCGCCGGGAAAAGTGTTTCAACAATAGTATTCATCAGTATCGGGCAGGTAGGTTGATGTGATATGGGTCCTTTAACTCTGGCCATCACAGTTTTGTAGGCGGATCCCCAAGGATCTAGTTCGACATTAACCAGCAGTTCCCCAAAGCATAACTTTTGCTCTTTTTTATGGCATTTTTAAGTGCCTTTCTTTGTGCGACATAGGTGCTGTGCGCTATTCTTCGTGCTTTGTAACATTTTCTACACTCTTCCGCAATTTCGGCATTCCACCAATATACCGGAGTGCGCTGTGCTTTTCTGCGACTTCTGGGCATGGCAGCATTACATGCCATACATAGCAACTTAGTGATTTGAACCGACTGGTCTTCCGCATGCGATTCTCGTACTATGGCGTCCTTCCAGATAATGTCAAATATTTGTGGGTCGAAAGGTGGTGTTTCCATTTCCTACTTTGTCGATGTCTTGCTGCTACCGATCGTGGAGTTTCGAGCAGCTCTACGCTAATAGCTTTATGGTCGCTGTGTGTGTAGACGTTGCTTATGGACCATTTTGCTTGTCTTGCTATTTCGCTGCTAGCGAAGGTGAGATCTATAATGGATCGTGAGGTGTGTCGAAGGTATATATCCCTGGTTCATTTAGGAGTTCTAGCCTTAAAGAAGTAAGGCTTTCGAGAAGAACTCTCCCTCTTTCGTTGGTTCGTCTACTTCCCCCATTTCCCTTGGAAAATTAACCTAGGGTAACCTTGGAATGTGTTTGTATGACATGGGTATCAAATGGAAGCTATTAAAGAGTATTTTAAAAGGGAGTGGGTCATAGTTCTATAGGTGGACGCCATTTCGGGATATCGCCATAAATGTGGACCATGGGTGACTCTAGAATGTGTTTGTATGATATGGCAATCAAATGAAAGGTGTTAATGAGTATTTTAAAAGGGAGTGGGCCTTAGTTCTATAGGTGGAAGCCTTTTCGAGATATCGCCATAGAGGTTGACCAGGGGTGGCTCTAGAATTTGTTTGTACGATATGTGTATCAAACGAAAAGTGTTAATGACTATTTAAAAGGGAGCGGGCCTTAGTTCTATAGGTGGACGGCTTTTCGAGATATCGCCATAAAGGTGGACCAGGGGTGACTCTAGAATGTGTTTGTACGATATGGGTATGATATGAATGGTGTTAGTGACTATTTTAAAAGGGAGTGGGCCTTAGTTTTATAGGTGGACACCTTTTCCAGATATCGCCATAAAGGTGGACCAGGGGAGACTCTAGAATGTGTTTGTATGATATGGCAATCAAATGAAAGGTGTTAATGAGTATTTTAAAAGGGAGTGGGCCTTAGTTCTATAGGTGGAAGCCTTTTCGAGATATCGCCATAGAGGTTGACCAGGGGTGGCTCAAGAATTTGTTTGTACGATATGTGTATCAAACGAAAAGTGTTAATGAGTACTTTAAGAGGGAATGGGCCTTAGTTCTATAGGTGGACGCCATTTCGACATATCGCCATAAAGGTGGACAAGGGGTGACTCTAGAATGTGTTTGTAATATATGGGTATCAAATGAAAGGTGTTAATGAGTATTTTAAAAGGGAGTGGGCCTTAGTTCTATAGGTGGACGCCTTTTCGAGATATCGCCATAAAGGTGGACCAGGGGTGACTCTAGAATGCGTTTGTACGATATGGGTATCAAATGAAAGGTGTTAATGACTATTTAAAAGGTAGCGGGCCTTAGTTCTATAGGTGGACGGCTTTTCGAGATATCGCCATAAAGGTGGACCAGGGGTGACTCTAGAATGTGTTTGTACGATATGGGTATGATATGAATGGTGTTAGTGACTATTTTAAAAGGGAGTGGGCCTTAGTTTTATAGGTGGACACCTTCTCCAGATATCGCCATAAAGGTGGACCAGGGGAGACTCTAGAATGTGTTTGTATGATATGGCAATCAAATGAAAGGTGTTAATGAGTATTTTAAAAGGGAGTGTGCCTTAATTCTATAGGTGGAAGCCTTTTCGAGATATCGCCATAGAGGTTGACCAGGGGTGGCTCTAGAATTTGTTTGCACGATATGTGTATCAAACGAAAAGTGTTAATGAGTACTTTAAGAGGGAATGGGCCTTAGTTCTATAGGTGGACGCCATTTCGACATATCGCCATAAAGGTGGACTAGGGGTGACTCTAGAATGTGTTTGTACGATATGGGTATCAAATGAAAGGTGTTAATGAGTATTTTAAAAGGGAGTGGGCCTTAGTTCTATAGGTGGACGCTTTTCGAGATATCGCCATAAGGGTGGGCCAGGGGTGACTCTATAATGGGTTTGTACGATATGGGTATCATATGAAAGGTGTTAATTATTATTTAAAAGGGAGTGGGCCTTAGTTCTATAGGTAGACGCCTTTTCGAGATAAAGCCATAAAGGTGGACCACGGGTGACTCTATAATGTGTTTGTACGATATTGGTATCAAATTAAAGGTATTAATGAGGGTTTTAAAAGGGAGTGGCCCTTAGTTGTATATGTGAAGGCGTTTTCGAGATATCGACCTAAATGTGAACCAGGGTGACCCAGAACATCATCTGTCACGTACCGCTAATTTATTTATATATGTAATACCACGAACAGTATTCCTGCCAAGATTCCAAGGGCTTTTGATTTCGCCCTGCAGAACTTTATCATTTTAATAAGGTAGGTGTCACACCCATTATACAAAGTTTTTTCTAAAGTTATATTTTACCATGTTTCATCCCTTTTTTCGCATTTGGTATAGAATTATGGCTTTTTTTCATTTTTCGTAATTTTCAATATCGGAAAAAAGGGCGTGGTCATAGTCGCGTTTCGGCCATTTTTTATACCAAGATAAAGTGAGTTCAGATAAGTACGTGAACTAAGTTTAGTAAAGATATATCAATTTTTGCTCAAGGTATCGTGTTAACGGCCGAGCGGAAGGACAGACGGTCGACTGTGTATAAAAACTGGGCGTGGCTTCAACCGATTTCGCCCATTTTCACAGAAAGCAGTTATCGTCATAGAATCTGTGCCCCTACTAAGCATTGGTAAATTTTTGTTCGACTTATGACGTTAAAAGTATTCTAGACAAATTAAATGAAAAAGGGCAGAGCCACTCCCATTTTGAAATTTTCTTTTATTTTTGTATTTGTTGCCCCATATCATTACTGGAGTTGAATGCTTACATAATTCACTTATATACTGTAAAGATATTCAATTTTTTTTTTTTATTTGACTTAAAAATAGTTTTTTTTTTAAGTGCACGTTCCTGCCAAATTCCATCATGATATCTTCAACGACTGCCAAATTACAGCTTGCAAAACTTTTGAATTACCTTCTTTTAAAAGTGGGCGGTGCCACGCCCATTGTCCAAAATTTTACTCTTCTCCCTCATAAGGTCCACCCACCTACCAAGTTTCATCACTTTATCCGTCTTTGGTAATGAATTATCGCATTTTTTCGGTTTTTCGAAATTTTCGATATCGAAAAAGTGGGCGTGGTTATAGTCCGATATCGTTCATTTTAAATAGAGATCTGAGATGAGTGCCGGGGAACTTACATACCAAATTTCATCAAGATACCTCAAAATTTACTCAATTTATCGTAATAACGCACAGACGGAAAGACGGACGGACGGACGGACATGGCTCAATCAATTTTTTTTTTCGATACTAATGATTTGTATATATGGAAGTCTATATCTATCACGATTCCTTAATACCTGTACAACCAACCGTTATCCAATCAAAGTTAATATACTCTGTGTGCAAAGCACGCTGAGTATAAAAAGAACGGCGTGGCTACGCCTTCTACCGTCGCTCGTATGCTATAAAAAAGGTTCGCCTATTTTTCCCCATATATCTGGCTCTAAAAAAATGTATGCTGTTCATAAAAATACCCAGGTTAGGTTAGATTGAGCTGGCCGTTCAATAAAGACTTCACATAGACTGAATGTGTTTCAGTGCAACCCCATTTAATTTTTTTCGTCCCTTCCACAAATTGTCATCCTCCCAGCAGCTCCTTGCAGCGGGACTGCACCATACTCTCCTGTTCCGAGAAGGTATCGAACCCAGTCCGGGGTCTTCTCCTGACCCCGGTCCTGAGAAATGGTTTTGATGCGTTTGCTGGAAAAAAATCTATTTAGGACGGTCATACTCTTGTCAGTGTGTCACGTGCAAGGGATTGTTTCATCGGACAGGTTGCTCTGGGCTACATCCCAAAACCCGACGTCCTCGTAACTTTTATAAATCTTTTGCGGTTCCTTGCTGTTCACGGCCAAGGGCGTGCCGTAGTCTACAACTCAGCGCCCCCCACTATCTTCCAGCAGCTCTGCTGCTCAGCAAGCCACAACAAATAACCGCTGCTGCTCGCGCCCTACGGCGCCACCAGCTCATACGTCTGCTCCCACTCATAACTACAATCTCCGTAGTAGAGTCGGTAGCAATGCCGAGCATCAGCCCCCCCCCCCCCCCCCCCGTCTTCTTCTCCCTAACTGGGAAGATCACGAAGATCGTCGATTTCATGAAGCGGCACAACATCCGTATCACTGCGATTTAAGAGACTAAACTCACAGCAAGATCTGCTCTGCAGACCTGTTCCGGGTATAATGTCCACAGAAAAGATCGCGAGAGCGGAAATGGAGGCGGTCTCGCGTTTATCATATAGCACTCAGTACAATATAATATATTTGATCCCGACTTTGGCCGCAGAGACAGTGTGTTTAAACGGCACGGCTTATCTGTCCGGTCAGGCGATGTAAACCTAGAAATCATCAACATCTACATCCCTCCTGCCACCTGTTGCCCCAGTGGATATCGCCCTTATATCAGAGCTCTACTCATTGGCGATAATCGCATTATCTTAGGCGATTTCAATGCCCATCACGATCTATGGCATTCAAACCTGCAGGCGGACAGCAGGGGTGAGATGTTGGCGCATCAAATAGAAGAAACGAGGTTCTGCTCAATAAACGAAGACGCCCACACTCGTATGGTAGAAAGCTGTTACAGTTCGCCAGATATATCAATCGTGAGCTCAGGACTCGTAAACGGCGTCAACTTGCAGCCGATGGTAACATTGGCATCTAACACCTGCCTATACTTATTTCGCTTGAGCGAGACGCCGACTTCATCGTCACAGAAAAACGCACTTTCATAAATTTTATAAAAGGAAAGTGGGATGAGTACAAATCCTTTACAGAGCGTCGCTTTGCTGCCCTCCCTATCTCGACTGATGTTCACCAAGGGGAACGTGCTTTTCGCAAGGTCACAGAATCCGCCGCGGCTCGTTTTATTCCCGCCAGAAGAATTTCCGATTCCATTTCCGGCGGAGGCAGCAAATTTAGCGAGCGAACGTGACCTTCCCCGACAAATGGAAAATGGCCAAGGTGGTCCCGCTACTAACGCCTGGGAAACCAGCTAGCATAGGAGATTCATATCGCCCAGTAGCCAAAACACTTGAAGCCATTCTCCTCCACTACTTTAAAGCAAATTTACAACCAGCATATCATCAGCATGGCTTTAGAAAACTACATAGCACAACCACGGCGCTAAATGCCATTAGCACCCAAATAAATTGCGGTTTAAATCAAAACCCCCACCACAGAACAGTACTCGTTGCGCTAGACCTGTCAAAAGAGCTTTTGATTCGGTTAACCATGGCACGTTAGTGCAAAATTTGGAAGGGTCTACCCTTCCCCCCAAGTCTTGAAATGTGGACCGCAATTTACTGGGTGGCTGGCAGGCAACGGTGCAATTTAGGAACGCAACTACAAAGCCAAGAAGAATTAAACAAGGGGTGCCAGAGGGTGGTGTCCTATCCCCACTTTTGTTTAACTTCTACGTATCAAAGCTACCTTCGCCACCAGAAAGAGTTACTATCTTTTCCTACGCCGATGACTGTCAATAATGGCCACAGGCCCAGGCCAACAGATCGACGAGCTTTACAACAAAATAAACGGCTACCTCCTTGATCTCTCCAGTTATTTCGGCTCGCAAAACATGACACTATCACCGACTAAATCATCGGCGACCTTATTTACAACATGAACGTCCCAAATGTCGACCATTTTGAACATCCACGTCAATGGCACTACGCTGCCGACTGTCTTACACCCTATAACCTTGGGTGTGACGATTGATCAGGATCTACATTTTGGTGAGCATGCAACCGCAATTGCACCGAAAATCCAGAGCCGCAATAAAATCCTCAAATCTCTTGCTGGCAGTACTTGGGGAAAAGACAAAGAAACGCTCATTACCTCATACAAAGCAATTGGCCAGCCGATTGCATGCTACGCGTCCCCTATATGGTCGCCGAGCCTTAAAACCACTCACTGCAAGAAGCTGCAGGTCTGCCAAAATACTGCTCTCATAACCGCCACGGGTTGTCTTCTTATGTCCCCAGAACACCATCTACATAATGAGTCGAGAATACTCCCCATTAGGGAGAGAAATGAAATGTTAACCAAACAGTTCCTGTTGAATACCCAGTAACCTGGGCATCTCAACAGACATCTAATTGATGAGCCAACACCGCCCAGTGGCTTAAGGAGTCAGCTCCGTAAGCATTATGAGGAAATACAGCAGCTGAGGACACATCCGTATGAAGCCAAAAACACAAGCAGGTCCTCAGTGAACTCCAAAAACAGGCGTCGGACCTCTATGCCAGGAAATGCCCGGTGAATCCTGTACTCAAAGAACAATACCCAAAACTTGCAGATGGGGTCGCACACTCCATAGGGAAACGCGAGTCACTCTAGCTCAACTTCGATCTGGGTACTGTAACAGGTTAAACTCTTACCTATCCAGAATCAACCCCGACATACAAAACATATGTCCTGCTTGTAACGTGTCCCCACATGACACTAACCATCTCTTTAACTGTATTGTGAAACCAACGCCTCTAACACCCCTCTCATTATGGTCCACCCCTGTTGAAACATCAAGTTTCCTTGGACTTCTGTTAGAGGATATTGTATTGACGTGGGCAAATATTACAGGAATATACATATTGAGTTGCAATGCACCGCCTAGTAGAGTTCTTCTCGAAAGCTTTACATCCCTGAGGCTAGAGCTTCTAAACGATCCGGGGAAATATAAATTCGACATTGGCAGTTAGCGATCCATTATACATGGGTCTCACGTTTGCTAGTAGCGAAATAGCGAGACGAACAAAGTGGTCCCAGTAACGTCTACACACTGAGCGACCACAAAGCTATTAGCCTAGAGCTAGTGGAAACTTCACCAAGGATAGCTTCCAAACAACTACATAGAAGAAAATGGAAACAACACCTTTTTAAACCATTTTGTTTGGAATGATGCCCCATTTCCAAAGACACATGCGGAGGACATGTCGGTTGAAATATTTATGTCATTAATTACGGTGTGGTGCTTCAATGCCAAGAAGTCGCGCCAAAGGAAATCGGACTCCAGTATACTGGTGGAACGACGAAATAGCGGAGGAGCTTAGAAAATACTGCAAAACACAGCAAAGAGCACAAAGGGGACCGCTCATCGGCACGATATGATGAGCTACAAAGTATATACAAATCCCAAAAACAGCGCCAAAAAATGTCATAAAAAGAGCAAGAAAGCGTGCTTCAAGAAACTAATAGAGTGCCGAGGTTGATCCTTGGGGATTGCCTTATAGCCATAGCAGTATAGCGTTACAATAACGTAACTCCCCCTGTACTCCCTTATTCATCTAAACCTGAACCTCCCTGTACTTATTTTTCCATAGCATATTCAACAACCACTAAATTGCAAACCAATGAAAAAGCACAATAATGGTGCGTCGACTTCTCAACCAGTTTCTATAGCATGGCCGAAAACCACTTGTACTTATTGTTTTATAGCGTAGCCAACAACCACTAAAATAGCAAACCAATGAAAACCACAATAATGGTGCATTGAATTCTCAACCAGTTTGCGGCACCACACATATAAACATTGAATTCGCATTTTTGCAATTCAGTCCTCGCAGGTGAGCCAGCGGGAGTGGTTGTCTTTTTAAAGACAAAATTGCCGCTCCGGCTAGCTGGCCGAGTGGAAGGGGGCGCTGTCATGGCGCGGGTCACCCTCCACCAGAGTTGGACGACGCGAGTGGTGTCTTCGGACTATCCTTCCCTCCGTCGCCCACCCTATTGTTGAGCGGCCCGCTGCCTTAATGACCAAATAACCCCCCTCCCCCGCGGCTCGGACTGAGCGGAAGGGGCGCTGTCATGGCGCGAGTCACCCTTCACCTGGGCTGGACGACGCGAGTGGTGTCTTCGGACTATCCTTCCCTCCGTCGCCCACCTCGGTGTTGAGCGGCCCGCTGCCTTAATGACCAAATGGCCCCTCCCCCCTCAGCTCTAATTTTAGTAGGCTGGCCGGAGCGGAGGAACCAGTCCCTCTAGTTAGCTGGGGAGAAGAGGGTGCGGCCGTGGCGCGAGTCACCCCCTGCTGGGCCAGGACGACGCGAGTGGTGTCTTCGGACTACCCTTCCCTCCGTCGTCCTGGCCTGGTAAGGAATGACCCGCCGCCCGAACGACCGCACGACCCCCTCTCCGCAGCTCTGGTTTCGGCCGTGAGCCGATGCGTGCGCATAAGGGGCTACCGCTGTGCCGTTAAGGTGCACTTCCCCTCCGCCACGGGTCGACCCACGGCGTCTCGGCTGGTACAACCCCACCCCCCTTACGCACCTTCTACTAGTGTGCAAGTAGGGAGGCGGGGGTGTCCAGCGGTGAAACCAGCACTAACCCGAGTCCTCGCAGTTTCTCCCGCAGGTGACTGACCCCGCCGATTACCGAGCCTGCCGAAGACGTTCGATCAGCCCGATCCTACCGCAGTTAAGCCGCTGCATCCGTCACGCCGCTGCTACGACGTCCGTTGGCTGTCCGCCATCCTACCGCCGTTAAGCCGCTGCATTCGTCGCGCCGCTGCTACGACGCCCGTTGGCCGTCCGACATCCTACCGCCGTTAAGCCGCTGCATCTGTCACGCCGCTGCTACGACGACCGTTGACCGTTCGCCACCCTACCACCGTTAAGCCGCTGCATCCGTCACGCCGCTGCTACGACGTCCGTTGGCCGTCCGCCATCCTACCGCCGTTAAGCCGCTGCATCCGTCCCGCCACTGCGACGACGATCGTTGGCCGCTTGCCATCCTACCGCAGTTAAGCCGTTGCTTCTATCCCGCCGCTACTTCCGTACCGCCGTACCAGTCCGTCCGTTACCCGACCGTTCAGCCGCCCTACCGAACCTCCGTTAGTCGACGCTCCGCCCCCCCCTCGCCATCTTGCGACGGAAAGCTGCTGTCCGCCTAATATCTCCAGCCGTGTGTGCGTGTGTTCGTAACACATAAATATTGTGTATTTATTCAGTAGGGGTTTGTGGGACCTTTACTCGACTCTGGATTGACTGAGCGTTACCCCAGCCTTAGACAAAACCCACCTCATAGTATATATGGTCCCATGCCTGAGCTTCGAAATAGATCATGGGACCAGAATTGATCCGGAGGGTTGGTAGCAGGGTGCAGAAATGACTGAACATACTATACACGTCTATAAGGATGGTTCCAAGTTAATTTAAGGAATCAGGTCTGCTGTGCACCGTGCCGATCAAGAAAAAAGTCACAAAGGGATAGAAAGTAACGAAAATACGGATGAGTTGGCATAGGAGGGTGCAACACTCGCTGAATCGACGATAGGCGTCCCAATTCATTTGGGAGAAATCATGCAAGAAACAGCTCATCTGGAACCGCTGATTTGAACAAGGCAAACGTTTTTATTGCCCTTTTAATTCTGGTGCTTGTCACCAATCCTGGTACCTTTCGCTCCGTGTTATGATTGTATATGTGGTTACATAACTCTTCCGCATCATTTCCTGATGAGAAGTGTGTATTGAGTAGTGTCTCAAGGGACTCTTTACTACTGTGTGACTGTTCCCCGTTGTCCTTCTTCATCAATCACTGGAATGCATCTCCCTTAGATAGCAAATTCCTTGGTCCCGCCGTTTCGCTGGAGCATTCTATGTTCGCACAGAAATTTTTCTAAAAGCCCTTTTTGACCTGTTGATTCAACGTTTGTAGATCCTCAACAGATTCTCTGTATTCGTCACTAAAGCCCTCGCTTCTCAGAGGAGAAGCTTGTTGTACGCAGTTGTCAGAGCCTTTGATAAGAGCTGGTTGCACTCCTCCGCTAGGTCTTCGGTGCTGCAGTTAGATAGCATACAAGAATAAAGGTGTCTTCTTACCATGACTGCAGCTCTAACCCTGCTTTCCATCTTTGCGTAATATATTCTGAGTACGCGAGCGCTGAGTCCAGAAACCTTTCCTCCAGATAAGAGCCATGGCTCCTATATCAACTCCACATCAAACGAACCCTCCTAGAGAGTCAGGAGGAGCCTGTTCGATGCCACTTAACTGTGTTGGAGATTTATCTGTAAGACTCGCAGTACCATTGAGCTTTGTGTGTCTCTCAAAGTTCTCCGCCACTCCGCTCACGCAATGGATTTTTTCGCTGTTTTCAGGGTCGGGTGGTCCGTTTCTCTCTCCCCTGCTCAAAGCGTCTTTGTTAGTCCCGCAGCATCATTGAGCTGTTTTTATACTTAAAACACTGCCGCCTCGACGCCTATGATCTTGTCTCTTTCTGCTACTTTCGCCTTTGGTACGTGCTCAATCCACCACCTTCAACCTTGCTCCCTCTTGTTTTTGAAGGTCTAAAACAACTCTTTGCAGCCATTCTAAAGTCGCGTTATTGGTGCAGGTCATCAGTTTAACCCCATTTTACTATCCAGCTGTTTCAAAAGCTGGAAGCGGTTTATTAAATATTTTTTATTTGTTTCATCATGTATAATTTTGATCATAATACCAATCAAGTCCCTTCTACGGATCTCCACCTTTCGATCTGCCGATTGGTAGTAGTGCCTCAGTCAGGGATTGCTTCGCACATCTTCTTCTCTGTGTCTTGTGTCTTTGTTTCTCTGTATTACAGCTTTTGAGGTAGATGGAATTAAAATAAAAAAAAAATAAATGTAAGGCGCGATAACCTCCGAAGAGATCTAAGGCCGAGCTTCTCTTCCAATTTGCGTCGTGCTCCTCTTGATTTTTCCCTACAAATTGGCCGGACGGGACCTACATGTTTTATGCCGACTCCGAACGGCATCTGCAAGGCAGATGAGTTTCCACTGAGAGCTTTTCATGGCAGAAATACAATCGGAGCGCTTGCCAGACACTGCCGAGGGGCGACCCCGCTTTAGAAAAATTTTCTTCTAATTGAAAAATCTTATTTCTAAAATTTTGATGTTGCTTTGCCCGGGAGTTGAACCCAGGGCATACGGTGTGATAGGCGGAGCACGCTACCATCACACCACGGTGGCCGGTGGTAGATGGAATTGCAGTACTTATATTTCCCTCTTCGATCCGCTTTGCAGATGTTGAGGAAGAAAATTTTTCTAAGCCCTCGCCGGTGTTTGGCAAGCACTCCGAGTGTATTTCTGCCATGAAAAGCTCTCAGTGAAAACTCACCTGCTTGCAGATGCCGTTCGGAGTCGGCATAAAACAAGTAGGTCCCATCCCGCCAATTTGTAGGAAAACTTAAAAGGAGCACGACGCAAATTGGATGAGAAGCTCGGCCTAAAATCTCTTCGAAGGCGCCCTACATTTGATTTTATTTGAAATGGCTGAATTTTCCCAACAAGCAAAGTAAACGTAAGACCACGTTTACACATGCCTTAACAAATCGTTCCGCTCCTGGAAACTGGATTATTTTCTGTAAAATTTTCAAGTGTCTCTTTTATTTTGTACCTCCAAAATTCGTTCATAATTACCGATTTATATGGGAACTCTAGTTTTATAATTAACGATTAAAAGTTAAGTACGGAAAGGAAGATAATCACTTTATATGTTTATAAAATTGCTCAAATTTCAATCAGTTTCTTCAACCCTTCTGTAATTTCAAGGCAGCCGGTTCTACGTACCGGAGCGACTCGGGATTTTTCCCGACCAAGGACTGTCATTTCAGTGTAACCCCATTTAATTTGTTGCGTCCCTCCCACAAATTGTCATCCTCCCAGCAGCTCCTTGCGCGGGACTGCTCCATGTTCTCTTGCTCCAGGAAGGTATCGAACCCAATCCGTCCGTCTCCTGACCCCGGTCCTGAGAAATGGTTTGGCTGCATCTGCCGGAAAAGAATCTTTTTAGGACGGTCATACTCTTGTCAGTGTGTCTCGTGTAGGGGATGGTTGCATCGGACAGATTGTTCTGGGCTAGATCCCAAAACCAGACGTCCACGTAGCTTCTATAAATATTTTGTGGCCCCTTGCTGTTCACGTCCTAGGGCGTCTCGTATTCTACGCCTTAGCGCCCCACCACTACCTTCCAGCAGCCCCACGGCGCCACCAACTCATACGGCTGCTCCCACTCATACCTACAATCTCCGTAGTAGAGTCGGGACCAATTCCGAGCATCAGCCCTTGCCCCCGTATTCCCCCCCCCCCTCTTTTCCGGCAGCAATTGTGTAGGTCAGGGAAACAAACTATTATTCCTACCTCCCTTTGCACCATTTGCCAGCACAGAATATATATGTTTGCGACATCCGCCCAATGCAGTTCCTGCCATGGACGGTGTACTTTCTAAGATGTGCTGGTCTCCGCGACGGCAACCCCCCGACAGGCTTCATTGCGCCATGTTGCCAGGCCGAATACCCAAATACACCGGGTACCCCAAATGCTTACCCAAGGGCGTCCAGTTCCAGGGCCACAACATCAGCGCCTTACTCACTGGCAACAATCGCATTATCTTAGGCGATTTCAATGCCCATCACGATCTATGGCATTCAAACTTGCGGGCGGACAGTAGGGGTGAGATGTTGGCGGATCAAATAGAAGAAACGACGTTCTGCACAATAAACGGAGACGCTCCCACACGTAAGGTAGGAAGCTGTCACAGTTCGCCGGATATATCAATCGTGAGCGCAAAACTCGTAAACTGCGTCAACTGGCAGCAGATGATAACATTGACATCTGACCACCTGCCTATACTTACTTCGCTCGAGCGTACCGCCGACTTCATCGTCACAGAAAAACGCACTTTCATACACTTTAAAAAAGGAAAGTGGGACGAATACAAATCCTTTACAGACATCCGCTTTACTGCCTTCCCTATCCCGACTGATGCCCGCCAAGGGGAGCGTGCTTTCCGCAAGGTCATTGAATCCGCCTCGGCTCGCTTCATTCCCGCCGGTAGAGTTCCCGAAATTCTACCCCACTTTCCGGCGGAGGCCGAAAATTTAGCGAGAGAACGTGAACTTATAAGACAGCTCCATCCCGGCGACCCCCAAATAAGGGATATAAACCAACGCATCAGATTGCTTGTGGATGAACACAAGCGGGCGAAATGGGAGGAGCACCTAAGCGATTGTAACCTCTCTGCCGGTGTAGGTAAACTCTGGTCCACCGTAAAGTCCCTATCGAATCCGTCTAGACACAATGACAAAGTTTCCATTGCCTTTGGCGATAAAGTGCTGTCGGATGAGAAAAAATGCGTGAGCGCTTTCTGCCGACAATATATAATGCATTCTATGGTCGACAAAGATAGACGGAGGGCCCACAGACACGCACATAAACATAAATTCAGCGCGTCACCAATTACCATCACCGCCAAGGAGGTGGGGCATGCTAAGCCATCCAAAGCAGTGGGCCCAGACGGCATAGCCATGCTGATGCTTAAAAGCATAGGGAAATAGGTTTCAAATATTTAGTGCATGTCTTCAACCTGCCTCTTTCCAACTTTGTCATTCCCGAAAAACGGAAAATGGCCAAGGTGGTCCCGATACTAAAGCCTGGGAAACCAGCTAACATAGAGGAGTCATATCGCCCGATATCTCGCCACAGGGCCAGGCCCACAGATCGATGAGCTTTGCAACAGAATAAACGGCTACCTCCCTGATCTCTCCAGTTTTTTCACCTCGCGAATCCTGGCATTGTCACCAACTAAATCCTCAGCGACCTTATTTACAACATGGACGTCCCAAATGTCGACCAGTTTGAACATCCACGTCGATGGCACTACGCTAGCGACTGTCCTATACCCCAAAATCTTGGGTGTGACGTTTGATCAGGATCTACATTTTGGTGAGCATGCAGCCGCAATTGTACCGAAAATCCCGAGCCGCAATAAAATCCTCAAATCCCTTGTTGGCAGTACTTGGGGAAAAGACAAGGAAGCGCTCATTACCACATACAAAGCAATTGGCCAGCCGATTGCATGCTACGCGTCCCCTATATGGTCGCCAAGCCTTAAAACCACTCACTGCAAGAAGCTGCAGGTCTGCCAAAATACTGCTCTCAGAACCGCCACGGGCTGTCTTCTTATGTCCCCAGAACACCATCTACATAATGAGGCGAGAATACTCCCCATCAGGGAGAGAAATGAGATGCTAACCAAACAGTTCCTGTTGAATACCCAGAAACCTGTGCATCCCAACAGACATCTGATTGATGAGCCAACACCGCCTAGGGACTTAAGGAGTTATCTTCGTAAGCATTATTAGGAAATACGGCACCTGAGAACTCAGGCGTATGAAGCAAAAAAACACAAGCAGGTCCTCAGTGAACTCCACACACAGGCGTTGGACCTTTATGCCAGCAATTGCCCGGTGAATCCAGTACTCAAAAAACAGTTCCCAAAACTTGCGGAAGAGGAACGCATACTCCCCAGGGGAATGCGAGTCACTCTAGCTCAACTTCGTTCTGGATACTCTTACAGACTTAACTCTTACCTATACAGAATCAACGACGACATACAAAATGTATGTCCCGCTTGCAATGTGTCCCCACATGACACCAACCATCTCTTTAATTGTAATGTGGAACCAACGCCTCTAACACCCCCTTCATTATGGTACACCCCTGTTGAAACAGCAAGTTTCCTTGGACTCCCGTTAGAGGATATTGATGAAAATTTGTGATCGGTCGCAGCTATTAGGTGGGGCGAAGCACTGCTACAACAACAACAACAACTTTATATGTAAACTAGGTCTAATATAAGTTTCCGTGATTTCGTGATTATTTGGGTACTCCTTGGGGATCATATCTGGATGGTTTCATTTCAGAACTTTTTCGGAACTATTTTGGTAATATTCGGGGACTCTTCAGGGATCATTTCTGGATAGTTTTCGGGATCCGTCCGGGATCCTCTTCATTTCTGGTTGGTTTTCGGGATCCCGTCAGGGTTATTTCGGGACTCTTTCGGGATAATTTGGGGACCCTTCCGGCATCATTTCAGGATGGTTTTCGGGATCCTGCCGGGATCCTATCAGAGTCATTTCGGAACTATTTCGGGATCATCTCTGGATGGTTTTTGGGGTCATTTCGTGACTTTTTCTGGGCTATTCCGGGGCCATTTGGGGATCCTTCCGGTTTCATTTCTGGATGGCTTTCGGGATCTCGTCAGGGTTATTTCGGGACTTTTTCGGAATCATTTGGGGTTCTTCCGGCATCATTTCTTTATATTTTTCGGTATCCGTCCAGGATCGCATCAAAATCATTTCGGGAATTTTTCTAGACTATTTCGGGATCAATAGGGGACCCTCCGGCAACATTTCTGGATGGTTTTCGTGATCAGTCCTGGATCCCGTCAGGGTCATTTCCTGACTTTTTCGGGATCTTTTTGGGACCCTTCCGGGATCATTACTGTATAGTTTTTGGAACCCCATCAGGATAATTTCGGGACTTTTTCGGGATCATTATGGGAACCTTCTGACATCACTTCTGGATGGTTTTCGGAATCCGTCCGGGGTGCCGTAGGGGTCATTTCGTTACTTTTTCTGGACTATGTCGGGATCATTCGGAGACCCTTCCGGGATCAATTGTGCATGGTTTTTGAGATCCGTTCGGAATCCAGTTAGGGTAATTTCGTGACTTCTTCTGGATTATTTATGGATCATTTGAGGACCCCTCAAGGATAATTTCTGGATGGCTTTCGAGATTTGTCCGGGATTCCGTCGTGATCATTTCGGGAGTAATTTGGTATCATCTTGGAACCCTTTCGGGATCATTTCAAGACCCGCTAGCTCAAGAAACAGGTAGTTCAGCACACATGCCTTTTTAAATTATGAGATTTTATGACCATGGATTTGGTGCAAATTATTCGTAATTAAAATTCGGTACGTTTCATCGTTAATATCTAACACAGCTTTTTAGTTCTATTTTTGAGTTTTTTTAATGAATCCTGTAACGAACTGTTACAACTATAATTATTTTGTAATATTTTAACCAACTAAATACCCGAAAAAGCAACACTATTGTCATCTAAATTCTCTTTGGTTTTAGCTAATTGTGGTTCCACTCCTTTGTTCTTTGAATAGTAATTCCTTCACCCTTGTCAGTTATTTTAACTTAAAAACAAAATGTATTTTGTTAATTCGAAAAAACTGTATTGTACTATTCACGTAAGCGTGCCTTTCAGGTTTTCAGCTCATTTAGTTATTTTTTTTTTTACTCTATTACAAAAATAAAATACATTAGAAGCAGGCTATCGTGAATGGCCCATATATTTTATTTTCTCCTTACGGACGGGGCCGCGGGTAAAGGCTAGTAAGCTTATAAATGTATGCTTGTATATCGTTTAACATAGCAAGTTTACTCTAAATTACTTTTAAAAACATTTATAGAAATACCGGTTGGTTTCATATGTAACACTTTTGTTAAAGTGTACAAGACAAATTATTTATTTTTGTTTAAAATTTTGTATTTGTTTATAAAATTTGTTTTGAATTATTTTTAAAACATTGGACTGAATAAATATGTATATTTAACTACGGGTATGAATTTAGGTTACACAATTATTTTTTAATTAAAACTCAAAAATAACACCGTCTGGATAATCCCGAAAAATCCCGAGAGAAAAAAAGTGTATCTCAGGTAACGAAATGTCAAAACTTACGAAAAAATTAAGGAGGAATTGAGAAAAAACAACTAAGAATTTGTTCGCGCTACAAATTTTGTGCAGTTAAGTTTCTTTATATTATTTGAACTTTTTCTGCCTTATTTTAAATTTTTACAGAATGACGTCCACCAGCAAGGCCACTCTTGCGTTATTTGTAGTTGCGTTCTACGACAAACTTTCGTCACCAACTCAAATGCAATTTTCGTATAAAACACCACGGCAATTGTAACTTGTCAAAATCGACAAAGATATCATTTGTCTTTTCGTTATTGAGTCTTAGGGTTGGCAAAACTTATTGAATAGCAGAAATGAGAATATTATTGTTAAGCTAAGTCGCCTGTGGCCGAATGTTGTCAAAACAAGTAAGGACGGGACTGCCTTCGGCTGTGTCGAAGACTTCATACTTTTCATGAATGGAACTGAACAATAATCTTAATTCGTAACCTCCAAATAATCGGCTGTATAACATAAAAAATATATAGTGAACAGATGTGCATACCTAAGCGATTTTTAAGACAAATATAAAATAAAAAAATAGGTAGGTACTTTGTGTGAGGATGCAAAGTTTCAGGTTTTTTGTGGTCTGCATGTAAAAACTATGAATAAGAATTACGTATTTCAACAATATACGACAAAAACGTAAGTATTTGATGAAATTTGTTGAAATTTTAAGCTTCTAGCCGTAAAACAGGGGCAAAAATGACAGTTTATATGGGGTATATACTATATATACCACCGATCCCTGTGATTTTTTCACAACACAAAATATATGCTATATACGTAAGCAATTGGTGAAATTTGAAGCTTCTAGCTGGTAAAATGGGGCAGAAATTGCAAAAAGTTTCTTATCTGAGCAATAGGTTGTACGAGATATATACTACATGTATATACCACCAATCTCTATGATTTTTTCAGACAACAATATATGCTATATACGTAAGCATTCGTTGAAATTTGAAGCCTCTAGCTCTTAAATTGGGGCAGTAATTACGAAAAGTATCTTATCTGAACAATCGGTTGTGGGGGATATATGCTATATATACAACCGATCTCATTCATTTTTTCAGACAAAAATATGTGCAATATACAAGAGCATATGGTGAAGTTTGAAGCTTCAATCTGATAAATTGAGGAAGATATGACAAAAATCCTCTTTTTCTGAAAAATCGGTTGTATGGAGGATATACCCTATAGTGGTCCAATCCGGCCGGTTCCAACAAATGTCCCCCCCGGGCCCGAGGTTTCTGAGGGAGCCCGCGATTTAGAGGTACTAAGACATTTTTTAAATCAGGACAGTCTTTAGTTGTTCCATGTGCAATTTTTAAGCCGAATTTCAAAAGCAACGAATATCTGCATTTCGTTTTAAGATTATAGTGAAGTGTGAAAAACATTTTGAAAAGTCCTTTTCCTTAAAATTTAAGAATAAATATTTCATTTGGCAGCTGACTCAAAACGCTTTATAAATGCAAAACACCTGAGGGAAACTATATTAGATCAACGCAAGAAAGCCAAGTATTTGATGCTACACCTGATGCCAGTCACGTTGAACAGACTACGTTCATTTTGCGCTACACTACCTCCATTTCAATTCGAGAGCAACAAATTTTACAATTCAAGAACGGTTTTTGGCTTTCGTGGATTTTAAAAAGAGCTTACGATTTCCTCTCGAACACAAGCGAGATTTTCGAGACCCGAGAAATCGAAAACTCTCGCGAATTTCTAGACATAAACTTAATCGCTGTATGGACAGTATTTATACACTTGGTTTTATTGTGACTTCTTACTTGATTTTATTGCTTTCCAATGACACTTATCTCAAAACATATTTATTATACATATAATTTTGTTCACAATATTTTATTTTTTTAACGAGACATCGAGAACACGGCTTCTCGCGAGATTCTCGAATCTCGAAATACTCTTAATACTCGCGATCTTCTCGACTTTCAATTAAGTCGCTGCATTGGCATTTCGGTGTTTTTACTTGTAGTTTTGTGGACATTGTGGATAGAAGGCGAGACTCGCGAAAAATCTCTTTTCGAACAAGTTCCAGAAATCGTAAGCTCTAATTGTAACCAAAAAACTGGTCAGGAAATCGCTGATTTAATTTGCCATACTCTAGGTCAACATGAAATCCCATTAAAAGATTGTTGTGCACAAGGGTACGAGAACGGTGCCGATATGAAAAGAGCTAACAACGGAGCACAACGTCATATTCTCGACAAAAAATCGAATGCTGATTACTCGCGTTGTGCAACCCACAGTCTCAATTTATGCGGTGTTGATGCTACAGAATATTGTACGGCTGCAATTATTTTCTTCGGAGTTGTACAAAAATGTTTTACTATTTTCAGCAGCAGTCTACAACGATGGGACATCCTCAAAAAAAATGTACCGACCTCTCTTCACAGTCTTTCGGACACTAGAATTGGGCAATCAGACCATTCGCAAACGATGTTCCAGGATTAACACAAGCACTAAACGCATTACTTAAGCTAAATTTAACTGCACAAGCATACGGAGATGTTACCGGCATTATCAAGTACATAAACAAGTTCGAATGTATCTTGCTGTCCTCAATTTGGTTCAAAATACTGACTACCATTAATTAAATAAACGTCGTACTCCGAGCTGGAGACGCCACCATAGTTGTTGAGGTCCGACATTTAGATGCCTTATTAGCTGATTTGAAATTGAGCAGGAACCAATGGGAAACAATTTTAAACGAATGCAAAACAGTTTTTCTGATGATCCAGAGTCTGATTTCAAAAACAATACATTCTTTGTGATCGTTGATTCGATAATCACTGGCATTACTGAAGGATTTGCACCTATGAGAAATTTTAACGAGACGTTTTCCATTTTGTCGCAACTTGAAGACATGGATGAAACTACGGTTGGGGCGAGCGCAGCAAAATTTGTCGAAAAATATAGGTCGGACTTTTCCCAAACGTTAGAATGCGAAATAATTCACTTAAAACACATTTTTGAAGCAAATTTTGATAAAGGTCTGTCACCACTGGAATTGCTAAATGCCATCTATGTTCAAAATCTCTGTAAAATTTTCCTCAACATTTGTGTTGCTTTACGTAACTTTTGCACTTAACCTGTCACTGTAGCTAGTGCAGAACGTTTTTTCAGCGTCCTTGCAAGAATCAAAAACTTTCGTAGATCGCGTTCATCTCCAGAGCGAGTTTCAGGACGCGCCATGCTTTGTGTTGCATCTGTTTTGGCAAGACAGTTAAATTTTGATATTATTATAATAAATTTTAGAGCGACAAAAGCAAGAAAAGCCACTCATTTATATCCGAACCTTCTAATTCAAATTTATAATCATATCAGAAATCTACTAAAATGTTACCAAATAACTAGAAAAGATTATTTGAAACAAAATGTGGCTGTTAAAAGAGAATTTTATTTCTACGTTACAATAAAAAATTATAAATAGTAAATATTCTGTGTTAATTTTATTTTCAGCTCTTAGTCCAAAAATCATTTAGTTGATGTGGCAAAAAAGTTTTTTGATGTAATCCACCAATAATGATTCATGAATGAGACGCCATTAATTCAAATTAACCAAATGCATTAGTGAATTTTTTATAGGGGGCCGTAAATTGTTTAGTCCCGGGATTTACTCTCTACGGCCCTGCACATACACACGCATATAACCAAGTTGCAAAGCAGGAGATACAACAATTATAGAAGGTGAAACGTCTAGACCTTTGGAGAAATATGCGGACGAGGCAACAGAGAGTATAAAAGCTGCGCAAGCTGAGGAATGACTAATCAGTTTTGATTTAAGCACGCTGTTGGTTGTGAAGTATAATTGTGAAGTACTACTCCCAAAGTAATCTAAATAAAGAACAGTTTGCAACACTGAATATTGGAGTGATTTATTCAAAAGTTTAGCGATTCGAACGTTAGCAGAAGGTTTCAAATATGCGGAATTTCCCAAAATTCGTTACAATACATAAACACAAAACACTCATTGAATTTTTTAACAATGGGCGTTCTGAAAATTTCAATAAAAGTTAAAACTAAAAACAAAACGGAAAATATATTTAAATGACTTCGAATTGTCAATAGTAACACGTTGACATATAAAGGAATGCTCACAGTTTCGATATGCTATTGTGATAAATTTAAACATATTTAAAATAAAACGGTCTGTGAGTACCCTTATAAAAGAGCTTAGTGATTTCCTAAAGCTTTTTTGGTATAAGGCAAACACATAATACATTAGAGCCACTCACGAAAAGTATGTAGGAACTCATGCAAAACTGGAAAACGCATTATGAAAATTGTTTCATTTAAGCTCCTATTATTTGAGTGAGCATGGTGTAATAACCACGTGAAGTAAGACGTTAGTTGCCTTGCTCTGTCAGTCAGCTATCTAAAAAAGTTGTCCCCAAAAAAGTGTTGCTTTTTTGCATTTTTAGGAGGAAATGTACAAATTAGTAGTACAAGTCTTTGTAAAAACAAATTGTTTTGGTCGAACCAAGGGGTTTCCTTTGGGCAGCACTACCCAAGACTTTCGAGGAATGTTATTGTCATTCCTACAATAAGACCCCCAAAAATGACATTCCGAATATAATAATCATCGTTACTGTTGTCTCTTTTGCTGCTTTTACCTTAAAGTCAGCCCCCAAACATTTAAAGGAATGTTCAGTGGTATTAGCCCGACTTACTTACTTACTTACTTCATTGGCGCTTAACCGTCTAAACGGTTATGGCCGTCCAAGAAGGTGGGCCAGTCGCTCCTTCGCTCCGCCCAAGGGCGCCAATTGGGCACACCAAGGGAGTTTAAATCGTTTTCCACCTGGTCCTTCCAACGGAGTGGGGCCGCCTTCGATCTCTGCTTCTATAGGCGGGTTCCGATAGAAACACTTTCTTGGCCGGAGCATCCTCTTTAATTCGCATAAAATGGCCTAGCCAGCGCAGCCGCTGCGTTTAAGTTCGCTGGACTATGTTGATGTCTTCGTATGTCTTGTACAGCTCATCATTAAATCTTCTTCGGTACTCGCCATCGCCAAAGTGTAGAGGTCCATAAATCTTTCGAAGAACTTTTCTCGCGAACACTCCCAAAGCCGCTTCATCTGCTGTAGTCATGGTCCGTGCTGCTGACCTATATAGCAGGACGGGTACGATAAGTGACTTGTAGAGTATGGTTTTCGTTCGCCGAGAGAGAACTTTACTTTTCAATTGCCTACCTAGTCCAAAGTAGCAATTTTTGGCAAGATTGATTCTTCGCTGGATTTCAGTGGTGATGTTGTTGCTAGTGTTGATGCTGGTTCCCAAATAAACGAAGTCTTTTACTATTTCGAAATTATGGCTGCCAACAGTAGCGTGGTTGCCAAGGCGCGTATGCACTTACTCTTCGCTCGATGACAGCAGGTACTTCATTTTGTCCTCATTCACCATCAAACCCATCTTTACCGCATCTTCTTCCATTTTGGAGTAAGCAGAACTAAGAGCGCAGGTATTTAGGCCGATGATATCAATGTCATCAGCATATGCCAGTATTTGCACGCTTTTATAGAATATTGTTCCAGTGCGGTTAAGTTCTGCAGCTAGTATAATTTTCTCCAGCACCAAATTAATAAAATATAATGATAGGGGGTCACCCTGTCTGAAACCTAATTTAGTTTCGAACGGCTCGGAGATGTCCTTCCCAGTTCTGACTGGTCTGCTGGTGTTGCTCAACGTCATTTTACACAGCCGTGTAAGTTTCGCGGGGAAACGAAACTCAGACATAGCGGCATATAGGCAGCTCCTTTTCGTGCTGTCGAAGGCGGCTTTAAAGTCGACGAAGAGGTGATGTGTGTCGATTCTCTTTTCACGGGTTTTTTCCAAGATTTGGCGCATTGTGAAAATCTGGTCGATGGTAGATTTACCAGGTCTGAAGCCGCACTGATAAGGTCCAATCAGCCGGTTCACGGTGGGCTTCAATCTTTCGCACAATACACTTGAAAGGACCTTATATGCGATATTAAAAAGGCTGATTCCACGATAGTTGGTGCATTTTGCAGTATCCCCTTCTTGTGGACTGGGCAAAGAACACTTAGATTCCAATCGTCGGGCATGCAGTCGTCCGCCAATATTTTGCTAAGAAGCTGCTGCATGCGCCTTACCAACTCCTCTCCGCCGTACTTGAATAGCTCCGCAGGCAATCCGTCAGCCCCCCACGGCCTTGTTGTTTTTCAATCTGGTTATTGCTATTCTAACTTCTCCATAATCGGGCTGAGGGACATATATTCCATCACCATCGATTGCGGGATCGGGTTCGTCATATCTGCGCGGTGAATCGCTGCCTCCATTTAGGAGAGCAGAGAAGTGTTCCCTCCATAATCTAAGCACTATCTGGACATCAGTTACAAGGTCGCCATTTTCGTTCCTACAGGAGTTTGCCCCGGTCTTAAAAGCTTCCGTCTGTCCTCGCACTCACGCCTTTCTGCTTCTGCTTTTTTCTTCCTGAAAAGGCGTCTCGCTTCCCTTTTCAACTCACGATAGCGTTCACACACTCCTCTTGTTGCGCTCGCTTTTAACGTAGCCCTGTAGGCAACGTCTTTTCTTTCGGTTGCAACGCGGCATTCTTCATCGTACCAGTTGTTTTCTCATGGCCGCCGGTAACCAATTTTTTCCTCGGCGGCAGTACGAAGTGCTTTGGAGATATGCTCCCACTGCGTCCGTATTCCTTCAGGATGAGTTGTGCTCTCAGAGAGCAGGTGTGAGAGTCGAGTTGCGAAATCATTGGCAGTCTGTTGCGATTGAAGCTTTTCGACGTCTAGCTTACTTTGGGATCTTGTTTTTAATACACATTAGGAGCAGATATGTTTTACCTCCAATTTATAACGATAAATCAACAAAGCCGTTGGAAATATGTAAGGTCACTTTCAAGTGGGTCGGTTAAACTATTTCTCATTCAAGTGCCACAAAAGCAGTGAAGTTCAACCCAGTAACGGGGTTACATAAGTACCACAAATATTGATGACAACTCAATCTATGTCCGGTTTTGATTGAAAGATTGAACTGCAATTGCGCCCAGTCTACATGCATTGAACTTTACTGCTCATCAAAGTTTAAGTGGCAAAATTTGAACTTTTAATTTTTATTCTATATTATTAGTAATCTTGTTGTTGTTGTTGTAGCAGCGCTTCGCCCCATGCAATAGGTACGACCAATCGCAAATTGTCAAGAATGTCCTCTAACGGGAGTCCAAGGGAACTTTCTGTTTCAACAGGGGTATACCATGATGAGAGGGGTGTTAGAGGCGTTGGTTCCACAATATAGTTAAAGAGATGGTTGTTGTCATGTGGAGACACATTGCAAGCAGGACATATGTTTTGTATGTCGGGGTTGATTCTGGATAGGTAAGAGTTTAACCTGTTACAGTACCCAGATCGAAGTTGAGCTAGAGTGACGCGCTTTTCCCTAGGGAGAGTGCGTTCCTCCTCTGCTTGTTTTGCGTATTGTTCTTTAAGTACTGGATTCACCGCGAAATTCCTGGCTTAGAGGTCCGACCACTGTTTTTGGATTTCACTGAGGACCTGCTTGTGCTTTTTAGCTTCATACGGTTGTGTTCTCAGGTGCCGCATTTCCTCATAATGCTTACGGAAATGACCCCTTAAGCCCCTGGGCGGTGTAGCCTCATCAATCATATATCTGTTGGGATGCCATGGTTTCTTAGTATTCAACAGAAACTGTTTGGTTAGCATTTCATTTCTCTCCCTTATGGGGAGTATTCTCGCCTAGTTATGTAGATGTTGTTCTGGGGACATAAGAAGACAGCCTGTTGCGGTTCTGAGGGCGGTATTTTGGCAGGCCTGTATTTTCTTCCAGTAAGTAGCCTTTAGGCTTAGCGACCATATCGGGGACGCTTAGCATGCAATCGGCTGGCCAATTGCTTTGTAAGTGGTAATGAGTCCTTTATATTTACCCCAAGTACTGCCGGCAAGAGATTTGAGGATTTTATTACGGCTCTGGATTTTCGGTACAATTGCGGTTGCATGCTCTCCAAAATGTAGATCCTGATCGAACGTCACACCCAAGATTTTGGGGTGTAAGAAAGTCGGTAGCGTGGTGCCATTGACGTGGATGTTCGAAATGGTCGACATTTGGGACATCCATGTTGTAAATAAGGTCGCCGATGATTTAGTCGGTGACAATGTCAGGTTTCGCGAGGCGAATAAACTGGAGAGAACAGGCAGATAGCTTACAAAGCTCATCGATCTGTGGGGCTGGGCCTGTGGCCATTATTGTGCAGTCATCGGCGTAGGAAACGATAGTGACTCCTTCTGGTGGTGAAGATAGCTTTGATATGTAGAAGTTAAACAAAAGTGGGGATAGGACACCACCCGGTGGCACCCCTTGTTTAATTCTTGTTGGTTTGGATGTTGCTTTCCTGAATTGAACCGAGGCTTGCCGACCAGACAGATAATTTGCGGTCCACCTTTTAAGACTTGGGGGAAGGGGAGACCCATCCAGGTCTTGCAGTAACGTGCCTTGGTTGACCGTAGCAAAAGCTTTTGACAGGTCTAGCGCAACGAGAACTGTCCTATGGTGGGGGTTTTGCTTTAATCCGAAACTTTTCTGTATACTTATGGCAGTTGGCTCAGTTTAGTTGCAAATTTGATTTAAAGTAGGGGAGCAAAATGGCTTCAAGTGTCTTGGCTACTGGCGATAGGGGAGATATCGGGCGATAATAATCTCCTATTTTAGCTGGTTTCCCAGGCTTTAGTAGCGGGACCACCTTGACCATTTTCTATTTTTCGGGGATAACAAAGGTGGAAAGGGGCAGGTTGAAGACATGTGCTAGATATTTAAATCCCTCTTTACCTAGGTTTGTAAGCGTCGACATGGCTATGCCTTCTGGGCCCACTGCTTTAGATGGTTTAGCATGACCGATGGCATCCTCAATCTCTTTGGCGGTGATGGTAATTGGGGACGCGCTGTGTTTATGATTATGTGTGCGTCTGTTGGCCCGCCGTCTAACTTTGTCAACCGTAGAATGCATTATATATTGTCGGCAACAGGCGCTCGCTCGTTTTTTCGCATCCGAGAGCACTTCTTCCGGCGGGAGTAAAACGATTCAATGACCTTGCGGAAAGCACGTTCTCCTTGGCGAGCATCAGTCGGGATAGGGAGGGCAGCAAAGCGATTGCCTGTAAAGGATTTGTACTCATCCCTCTTTCATTTCTTAAAGTTTATGAAAGTGCGGTTTTCGGTTACGATAAAGTCGGCGGTTCGCTCGAGCGAAATGAGTATAAGCAAATGGTCAGATGCCAATGTTATCCTGAGGCGTAGACTACGGGACGCCCTTGCGTGTGAACAGAAAGGAGCCACAAACGATTTATAAAAGTTACGATGACGTCGGGTTTTCGGATCTAGCCCAGAGCAATCAGTACAATGCAACTATCCTTTGCACGTGACACACTGGCAAGAGCATGACCGTCCTAAAAAGATTCTTTTCCGGCAAACGCAGCAAAACCATTTCTCAGGACCGAGGTCGGGAGAAGGACCCGGATTGGATTCGATACCTTCCCGGAGCAGGAGAGTATTGCGCAGTCCCGCTGCAAGGATCTGCGTGGAAGATGACAGTTTGTGGGAGGGACGCAAAAAATTAAATGGGGTTACACTGAAATGACAGCCCTTGGACGGAAAAATCCCCAGCCGCTCCGAGCGAGTAATTTAATCTCTCACTGGGCCTTAGTATCTCCTTTTGTATTGGCGTTAGGTGTCAGAATTAAGCTGCCACATCTTTTTTCAATGGGTATAAATATTTTACCGGTTCTGGCAGTTGAAAATTCACCTGCACCGTTTCACATTGCATACATCTTCTGTCTTTTTCTATTTACTTCACCTGGTGATTCCACCATGTGAGTGCGCTTTCTTATTATTCATTTCTAAAGGAAATTTCTCTCAGTCTAGAATACCTGCAAATCGTAGAACATTTTCCACCTTTTCTAGATTAAATGTAACATACACGTGGAACGCACCATTTACACAAACACTTTCCTTTGACCATGGAATTAGCGAAGGAGATGAAACATAAAATGTATATTTTATACAATGAAATGTTTTAAGAAGCTACCGCTCACAAAAATTGTGGTCTCTTTAACAAAATTTAAATTTTTCACATTATTGTCGAAATTATAAATTAACCAACCATGCTTGTAGTTGGGTGTAGAAAACTTTTCGACATTTTAATGGAAAACTTTCCACGTTGGCATGGTTTCAAGAGAGAAAGAATACCCTATAAGACTTACTGCTATTACAACACAACTTATCGGCTGACTCCAAAAAAATGTCGACTCCTTGGCTGCTCTCCATAAAAATAAAGTTTTTATATAGTAGCTTTTTAAGTTGCTCATGTTTTGGTGTCTATCTCGAAATTTTTTCATAATCCTCAATGCATTCTTTAATGTCTTTTTATCATTTATCAACTCGTTTTCTAGACAATCATAAGATGCCCGAAATGAAATAACATTAGGCACATCTTTAATCGGTTTGGGAATAGCGTCCCAACTTCCTGTAACATAGGTTATCGCTTGAGAGGGGCATAAAACAATCGCCGGAACAAAATCAACTGAATATTTATACGGGGTTTTTATAAAAATTGTATGCGCTGGACCCTGCTTCCTGTATGTAATAGCTGATACAGTTCCTTCAAATACAATTTGACTATGTAGGTCTTGTAATGCTTTTGTAAAACGACCCTCTAACCAGCTTTGCAATAGTCGTATTGAAAGAAGATTATGCTCATTTACACATTTTTTCAATACTTTATGAGTTTTAACATGTTGCGTTTGATTTGAAATGGTTTGAAGGACCTCAGTCAAATCTAGTATTACGTTTCCTGGAACTTTGTGATCTTTTACAACAATTATTCTGTGAATTTCTGGTAACTTTAGCCGGATTACGAGATCATATTCGTCGGGATACTTTACTTTGAGATTATCGCCATAGCTGCCTGCAAATACGAAGTAAAAGGTAAAGAAATTATTTATTATTATTATTTTTGACAATACATATATTTACAGTGACAAGCAGTAACATGTTGCATTACTTTTAAATTCAGCCACCACTCCCACACAGGGCCTTGTACTTCTTAATATCTAAGCTATACCTATATGACCTGCTTTATTTTTGCTTGGATTCCAAGCTTAAAATACTGACGAAACTTTATCGGAAAGTCAAAATGCAAAAACAGTTACAAACGAGAGCAATGGAGACCAATATTACCCACAAAATGAATAAGTTTGACATGTTATTGTTGACTTCTTTCATTTCATTTTTCATAAAATTTTTTTACAATAAAACTATGAAAATATAGCCGAATAAATATTACACGATGGGTTGGTTGTTTTTTTTCACAAGAACGTTGATTTTCGCTACATATGTGTACACAAAATTTTCAAAATAAAGATAAAATTTTCATTTGTCAAAAAAATTAAGAAAAACCGCTGAATCCCAAAAAACCCTATCGAAAAACAAACTAGCTCTAGCTCGTTTGTTTTTAATGAACTAGGTTGTATTCTTCTTGTACTTCGTTAGTTTTTTGGAACATATTTAGTTTACACACTTACACCAGTACTGAAGCTTGTAATATTGTGGTTTGGGTTCGAACGAAGAAAATAATTCATTCATGTTCGTTTCAGCAATATTCAATACGATTTATTATAACAAAAAAAGTGTTGCCCTGGTCCTATTTTTCAACACCAATTTGCCAGTATCCGGACTGTAAATCTAAAGTTGAATGAACTTTGTGGCTTTAGCTGCGTGTAGTAAATCATCAATGCGAAGCAATGGGTACCGATCTGCTTTGGTGATAGCATTCAATTCCCGATAGTCGATACAGATGCGGATTCCACCTGTCTTTTTCGGAACCATTACTACTGGAGCTGCCCACGGTGACTCACACTCGACAATAACTCCGATTTCCAGCATTTTATCGACCTCATGTTTCAACACTTCTTTACGTTTTTCCGATATGCGGTATGGTGGTAAGGCAACTGGAAGATGTTTGCCTGTATCTATTCGGAGTAAGGCCATCTGCGCTTTTATGAAGTAACATTTTTAATTCCAATTTCTGCTCTGTCGTTAGACTACTACCTTTATTGTGGTTTTCATTGACTTGGACCATATACAAAGGAAATATTTCCTCGACGATTTGCTTTTCGTAGCCTTCCAACGGTTTCTTGATTTTTATCGGTGGTGCAAACAGCCTAGAAGTATTTTCGGGAGTGATCTCTCCAACCGGTAAATATATTCCGCACCGAACGTGGTGAGCAATCGTTGTCGTTTGCACGCATTCCTTTTGTGCGCGGCCCATAGTTTCTCTCTGGACAAGTTTCTGGAGGTTCAGCATTACTTGTGCTTTCTTTGGACTCATTGGCTCGTTTTATAAAGTTTGAATATTCTCTCAAAACTTTGGAAGGAGACAGCTGATTTGCTTTTACGTGTTCACCAACGACATCTATGGCGAATATTTGGTGGTTGTTGTTAGGCTTAGCGAAGTCACCAGAAGCGTTGCCCCATATTTAAGACAATACCCGCTTGCTCCATAAAATCTGATCCGATAAGCGTCCAATTACCTGCAGCATTTGGTAAGGATATCAAACGAAACGCACACGATTACCTATATTTATATCGCAAATCGTGGATTGTACTCTTTGAGTAGTGGTGGTACCATCTGCCGAAAAAAGGTCTGCTAGGACTTCCTGGAATACGCACCCTTTACTGCTTAAAATATTTTTCAAGCTTGAACTTTCAACACTTATTTTTGCTCCTGTATCGAACAGAGCTTCACCTTCCAACTGAAACATTTTATAACAAACTGCCGGAAGGGAGCTACCAACGGGAGTGGTGGTCACGTAATTTAGCGACAATGGTTGAGGACTTTCCTTAATACACCCGGAGCATTTCGGGCAATTAGCGCGGTGTACGCCTGGTGCGGCACAGCCATAGCATGAAAAAGCTGCTGTGCGCTTGGACGATCTTGCACTTTCACTTGCGTTATTATTTTGTTTTTGGTTTTTGAGCCGTCTGCGACTGTTGCTCCTTTTGTTTTTTGAGACAAACATCTACAGTATGGCCACGCAATCTACAAAGCGAGCATCTTTTTTGCCCTTCTACAAATTCACTTTTGTCGGACGTTGCATTCGTAAGCTCTTTTACTTCAGCCAAGATCATTTCAGCATCTCGACAACGGGATATTAATTCGTCAAACGTTGAAAATTTTTCACGGCTCACGCGCTCTCTAATCTTCATAGACAAGAGGCCGTATACCATATTTATCTGTTATTATTTTGTTTTTGGTTTTTGCGCTATCTGCGACTGTTGCTGCTTTTGTTTTTTGAGGCAAACATCTACAGTATGGCCACGCAATCTACAAAGCGAGCATCTCTTTTGCCCTTCTACAAATTCACTTTTGTCGGACGTTGCATTCGTAAGCTGTTTTACTTCAGCCAAGATCATTTCAGCATCTCGACAATGGGGGATATTAATTCGTCAAACGTTGAAAATTGTTCACGGGTCACGCGCTCTCTAATCTTCATAGACAAGAGGCCGTATACCATATTTATCTGTACTTCTGCTGAGGGTATCCGTCAATTACGAAAACAATAACCGTTTCCTACAAATAAAACTATCCGTCGATTCACGTTGTTGTTGCTTCGTGTCAAATATATTTAGAAAAATTGTCCAATCGGGCAGTGGAGGCGAAAACGTATTGCGTATAAGCTCAATAGCATCTTTAACAAGTAAAGCTGGAGTCATTGGTGCCGTATGTCATATCGCTGTATCCGTATCGCTAACGTAATCAGCTGTTTATCGTTACGACAATAAACCAAAACCCAATTGGTTGGCTACGATACGGTTACGACCTTAGCGGCACCAATAATCGATTGCATTGATTCTCATAAGGTTGGTCGAATCAGCTGTTAAAAGGTTACCGATAAAGCACCAATGTCTCCAGCTTAAGTAAGGTTAAGTTCGGGTGTAACCGAACATTACATACTCAGAGCTATGGTGACAACATAAAGGAAAATAACCATGTAGGAGGGAATCCCTGGAATGTGTTTGTATGACATGTGTATCAAATGAAAGGCATTAAAGAGTATTTTATGAGGGAGTGGGCCATAGTTCTATAGGTGGACGCCATTTAGGGATATCGCCATAAAGGTGGATCAGGGTTGACTCTAGAATTTGTTTGTACGATATGGGTATTAAATTAATGGTATAAATGAGGGTTTTAAAAGGGAGTGGTGGTAGTTGTATAGGTGGTCGCCTTTTCGAGATATCGCCATAAAGGTGGATCAGGGGTGACTCTAGAATGCGTTTGTACAATATGGGTATCAAACGAAAGGTGTTAATAAGTATTTTAAAAGGGAGTAATCCTTAATTCCATAGGTGGACGCCGTTTCGAGATATCTCCATAAAGGTGGACCAGTGATCACCCTAGAATTTGTTTGTACGATATGGGTATCAAATTAAAGGTATAAATGAGGGTTATAAAAGGGAGTGGTGGTAGTTGTATAGGTGGTCGCCTTTTCGAGATATCGCCATAAAGGTGGACTTAGGGTGACTCTAGAATACGTTTTTACAATATGGGTATCAAACGAAAGGTGTTAATGAGTATTTTAAAAAGGAGTGGGCTTTAGTTTTATAGGTGGACGCCTTTTCGAGGTATCGCAATAAAGGTGGACCAGGGGTGACTCTAGACTTTGTTTGTATGATATGGGTATCAAATGAAAGGTGTTACTGAGTATTTTTAAAAGAGAGTGGGCCTTCGTTCTATAGGTGGTCGCCTTTTCGAGATATCGCCATAAAGGTGGAACAGGGGTGACTAGAATATGTTTGTACGATATGGGTATCAAATGAAAGGTGTTAATGATTATTTCAAAAGGGCGTGGGACTGTTCTATAGGTGGACGCCTTTCCGAGATATCACCATAAAGGTGGACCAGGAGTGACTCTAGAATGTGTTTGTACGATATTGGTATCAAATTAAAGGTATTAAGAGTTTTACAAGGGAGTGGTGGTAGTTGTATATGTGAAGGCGTTTTCCAGATATCGACCAAAATGTGGACCAGGGTGACCCAGACCATCATCTGTTGGATACCGCTAATTTATTTATATATGTAATACCTGCCAAGATTTCAAGGGTTTTTTATTTCGCCTTGTAGAACTTTTTCATTTTCTTCTACTTAATATGGTAGGTATCGCAACCATTTTACAAAATTTTTTCTAAAGTTATATTTCGCGTCAATAAACCAATCCAATTACCATGTTTCATCCCTTTTTTCGTATTTGGTATAGAATTATGGCATTTTTTTAATTTTTCGTAATTTTCGATATCGAAAAAGTGGGCGTGGTCATAGTCGGATTTCGTTCATTTTTTATACCAAGATAAAGTGCGTTCAGATAAGTACGTGAACTAAGTTCAGTAAATATATGTCGATTTTTGCTCTAGTTATCGTGTTAACGACCATGCGGAAGGACAGACGGAGGACTGTGTATAAAAACTGGGCGTGGCTTCAACCGATTTCGCCCATTTTCACAGAAAACAGTTAATGTCATAAAATCTATGTCCCTACCAAATTTCAAAAGGATTGGTAAATTTTTGTTCGACTTATGGCATTAAAAGTATCCTAGACAAATTAAATGAAAAAGGGCGGAGCCACGCCCATTTTGAAATTTTCTTTTATTTTTGTATTTTGTTGCACCATATCATTACTGGAGTTGAATGTTGACATAATTTACTTATATACTGTAAAGATATTAAATTTTTTGTTAAAATTTTACTTTAAAATTTTTTTTTGAAGTGGGCGTGGTCCTTCTCCGATTTTGCTAATTTTTTTAAGCATACATATAGGAACAGGAGTAACGTTCCTGCCAAATTTCATCATGATATCTTCAACGACTGCTAAATTACAGCTTGCAAAATTTTAAATTACCTTCTGTTAAAAGTGGGCGGTGCCACGCCCATTGTCCAAAATTTTACCAATTTTCTATTTTGCGTCATAAGTTCAACTCGCCTACCAAATTTCATCGCTTTATCTGTCTTTGGTAATGAATTATTGCACTTTTTCGGTTTTTCGAAATTTTCGATATCGAAAAAGTGGGCGTGGTTATAGTCCGATATCGTTCATTTTAAATAGCGATCTGAGATGAGCGCTCAGGAACCCACATACCAAATTTCATCAAGATACCTCAAAATTTATTCAAGTTATCGTGTTAACGGACGGACGGACATGGCTCAATCAAATTTTTTTTCGATCCTGATGATTTTGATATATGGAAGTCTATATCTATCTCGATTCCTTTATACCTGTACAACCAACCGTTATCCAATCAAAATTAATATACTCTGTGAGCTCTGCTCAACTGAGTATAAAAACAGACACGGTATCTTTCACGCCGATCCACCATGTCGCTGCGTAATCCTCCAACAACAGTGGCATTCCACGCAAGGCATCCGCATCAGAAATTTTTTCGATATGCTTATACATGGTGATAGCTGATACGAACTCTTCAACTGCCGACGGGCCTCGCTGTCCACGGAAACGTGCTGTACATTTTGTGAAAGAACCACATTTATTGCCACCTGCGATTGCTTCCAAAGTTTGTGCAAATTGTGCCTCAGAAAATGTAGGCATTTTTTTTCTGTCTCGTCTTCTGAATTGATGATCGGCAAAATTAATTTAGGCAAAATTTAGAGAAAATGTTAAAATAGTGTTGCAGCTTAACATAAAATGTACATTAACAGACATGTTCTAAGTAGTAGTATATTACATTGCAAGTATGTTACATATTGCTTACATAGAATAATTGCAGGTATGTTACATTACTTAGATAGAATACATATTATTGAATTACGAAAGGCAGCCTTGTTACAAGCTGTTTTAGGAGGGAGTGCAAAAAAAATTGAGGAAAAAATATAAGAAAAAAGTAAGGAAGGTTAAGTTCGTGTGTAACCGAATATTACATACTCAGTTGAGAGCTATGGTGACAACATAAGGGAAAATAACCATGTAGGAGGGAATCCCTGGAATGTCTTTGTATGACATGTGTATCAAATGAAAGGCATTAAAGAGTATTTTATGAGGGAGTGGGCCATAGTTCTATAGGTGGGCGCCATTTAGGGATATCGCCATAAAGGTGGATCAGGGTTGACTCTAGAATTTGTTTGTACGATATGGGTATCAAATTAATGGTATAAATGACGGTTTTAAAAGGGAGTGGCGGTAGTTGTATAGGTGGTCGCCTTTTCGAGATATCGCCAAAAAATTTGGATAAGGGGTGACTCTAGAATGCGTTTGTACAATATGGGTATCAAATGAAAGGTGTTAATGAGTATTTTTAAAAGGGAGTGGGCTTTCGCTCTATAGGTGGTCGCCTTTTCGAGATATCTCCATAAAGGTGGACCAGGGGTGACTCTAGAATATGTTTGTACGATATGGGTATCAAATTAATGGTATAAATGAGGGTTATAAAAGGGAGTGGTGGTAGTTCTATAGGTGGACGCCTTTTCGAGGTATCGCAATAAAGGTGGACCAGGGGTGACTCTAGACTTTGTTTGTACGATATGGGTATCAAATGAAAGGTGTTAATGATTATTTCAAAAGGGCGTGGGGCTTAGTTCTATAGGTGGACGCCTTTTCGAGATATCCATAAAGGTGGACCAGGGGTGACTCTAGAATGTGTTTGTACGATATTGGCATCAAATTAAAGGTTTTAATGAGAGCTTTAAAAGGGAGTGTTGGTAGTTGTATATGTGAAGGCGTTTTCCAGATATCGACAAAAATGTGGACCAGGGTGACCCAGACCATCATCTGTTGGATAATTTATTTATTTATGTAGTACCTGCCAAGATGTCAAAGGTTTTTTATTTCGCCCTGTAGAACTTTTTCATTTTCTTCTACTTAATATGGTAGGTGTCACAACCATTTTACAAAGTTTTTTCTAAAGTTATATTTCGCGTCAATAAACCAATCCAATTACCATGTTTCATCCCTTTTTTCGTATTTGGTATAGAATTATGGCATTTTTTAAATTTTTCGTAATTTTCGATATCGAAAAAGTGGACGTGGTCATAGTCGGATTTCGTTCATTTTTTATACCAAGATAAAGTGCGTTCAGATAAGTACGTGAACTAAGTTCAGTAAAGATATGTCGATTTTTGCTCTAGTTATCGTGTTAACGGCCATGCGGAAGGACAGACCGACGACTGTGTATAAAAACTGGGCGTGGCTTCAACCGATTTCGCCCATTTTCACAGAAAACAGTTAACGTCATAAAATGTATGCCCCTACCAAATTTCAAAAGGATTGGTAAATTTTTGTTCGACTTATGGCATTAAAAGTATCCTAGACAAATTAAATGAAAAAGGGCGGAGCCATGCCCATTTTAATATTTTTTTTTATTTTTGTATTTTGTTGCACCATATCATTACTGGAGTTGAATGTTGGCATAATTTACTTATATACTGTAAAGATATTAAATTTTTTGTTCAAATTTTACTTTAAAAAAAATTTTTTTAAAGTGGGCGTGGTCCTTCTCCGATTTTTGCCACGCCCATTGTCCAAAATTTTACTAATTTTCTATTCTGCGTCATAAGTTCAACTCGCCTACCAAATTTCATCGCTTTATCTGTCTTTGGTAATGAATTATTGCACTTTTTCGGTTTTTCGAAATTTTCGATATCGAAAAAGTGGGCGTGGTTATAATTCGATATCGTTCATTTTAAATAGCGATCTGAGATGAGCACTCAGGAACCTACATACCAAATTTCATCAAGATACCTCAAAATTTACTCAAGTTATCGTGTTAACGGGCGGACGGACGGACGGACGGAAATGGCTCAATCAAATTTTTTTTCGATCCTGATGATTTTGATATATGGAAGTCTATATCTATCTCGATTCCTTTATACCTGTACAGCCAACCGTTATCCAATCAAACTTAATATACTCTGTGAGCTCTGCTCAACTGAGTATAAAAACAGACACGGTATCTTTCACGCCGATCCACCATGTCGCTGCGTAATCCTCCAACAACAGTGGCATTCCACGCAAGGCATCCGCATCAGAAATTTGTTCGATATCATTATACATGATGATAGCTGATACGAACTCTTCAACTGCCGACGGGTCTCGCTGTCCAAGGAAACGTGCTGTACATTTTGTGAAAGAACCACATTTATTGCCACCTGCGATTACTTCCAAAGTGTGTGCAAATTGTGCCTCAGAAAATGTAGGCATTTTTTTTCTGTCTCGTCTTCTGAATTGCTGGTCTCAAAGTTGGGCGCCAATGTAATATTGTGGTTTAGGTTCGAACGAAGAAAATAATTTATCCAGGTTCATTTCAGCAAAACTCAATACGATTTATTATAACAAAAAAATGGATGTACATTACAGAGTAGATATTTATTGTATATTAAATTAATTTATGCATTTATTGTAGAATTAAACGTTCTGGCGATTTAGTATACGTATGTTAAACGTTTGTGAATAATGTGTGTGCGTGTGCATGCAATACACTGTCCCAAGCAATGTCGGATGAGAGCGTCACATGTATACACACAAACTTCGACTTTGTTTCAAGTTAAGCACTGTCCGAAGCAATTTTGGACGAGAACCTTCCTCTTCGCAAGTTCGAAGCCAATTGAATTCAAAAATGATCGGCAAAATGAATTTAGGCAAAATTTAGAGAAAATGTTAAAGTAGTGTTGCAGCTTAACATAAAATGTACATTTACAGACATGTTCTAAGTAGTAGTAAATTACATTGCCGGTATTATTACATATTGCTTAGATAGAATAATTGCAGGTATGTTACATTACTTAGATAGAATACATATTATTGAATTACGAAAGGCAGCCTTGTTACAAGCTGTTTTAGGAGGGAGTGCAAAAAACACTGAGGAAAAAATATAAGAAACAAGTAAGGAAGGTTATCGCCATAAAGGTGGACCAGGGGTGACTCTAGAATATGTTTGTACGATATGGGTATCAAATGAATGATTATTTCAAAAGGGCGTGGGGCTAAGTTCTATAGGTGGACGCCTTTTCGAGATATCGCCATAAAGGTGGACCAGGGGTGACTCTAGAATGTGTTTGTACGATATTGGTATCAAATTAAAGGTATTAATGAGAGTTTTAAAAGGGAGTGGTGGTAGTTGTATATGTGAAGGCGTTTTCCAGATATCGACCAAAATGTGGACCAGGGTGTCCCAGAACATCATCTGTTGGATACTGCTAATTTATTTATATATGTAATACCTGCCAATATTTCAAGGGTTTTTTATTTCGCCTTGTAGAACTTTTTCATTTTCTTCTACATAATATGGTAGGTGTCACAACCATTTTACAAAGTTTTTTCTAAAGTTATATTTCGCGTCAATAAACCAATCCAATTACCATGTTTCATCCCTTTTTTCGTATTTGGTACAGAATTATGGCATTTTTTAATTTTTCGTACGTTTCGATATCGAAAAAGTGGGCGTGGTCATAGTCGGATTTCGTTCATTTTTTATACCAAGATAAAGTGCGTTCAGATAAGTACGTGAACTAAGTTCAGTAAAGATATGTCGCTTTTTGCTCTAGTTATCGTGTTAACGGCCATGCGGAAGGACAGACCGACGACTGTGTATAAAAACTGGGCGTGGCTTCAACCGATTTCGCCCATTTTCACAGAAAACAGTTAACGTCATAAAATCTATACCGCTACTAAATTTCAAAAGGATTGGTAAATTTTTGTTCGACTTATGGCATTAAAAGTATCCTAGACAAATTAAATGAAAAAGGGCGGAGCCACGCCCATTTTAAAATTTTATTTTATTTTTGTATTTTGTTGCACCATATCATTACTGGAGTTGAATGGTGACATAATTTACTTATATACTGTAAAGATATTACATTTTTTGTTAAAATTTTTCTTAAAAAAAATTTGTTTTTTAAGTGCGCGTGGTCCTTCTCCGATTTTGCTAATTTTTATTAAGCGTACATATAGGAATAGGAGTAACATTCCTGCCAAATTTCATCATGATATCTTCAACGATTGCCAAATTACAGCTTGCAAAAGTTTTAAATTACCTTCTTTTAAAAGTGAGCGGTGCCACGCCCATTGTCCAAAATTTTACTAATTTTCTATTCTGCGTCATAAGTTCAACTCGCCTACCAAATTTCATCGCTTTATCTGTCTTTCGTAATGAATTATTGCACTTTTTCGGTTTTTCGAAATTTTCGATATCGAAAAAGTGGGCGTGGTTATAGTCCGATATCGTTCATTTTAAATAGCGATCTGAGATGAGCGCTCAGGAACCTACATACCAAATTTCATTAAGATACCTCAAATTTACTCAAGTTATCGTGTTAACGGGCGGACGGACAGACGGACGGACATGGCTCAATCAAATTTTTTTTCGATCCTGATGATTTTGATATATGGAAGTCTATATCTCTCTCGATTCCTTTATACCTGTACAACCAACCGTTATCCAATCAAACTTAATATACTCTGTGAGCTCTGCTCAACTGAGTATAAAAATACACGAGAACAAAGTAGTGGCATTAGTGGCACTCCTATAATCCACCTGTTGAGTTCATTTAATTAAACATCTTAACACAACTGCTGCCCTTAAACATGTAGAGTTTATGCAAATCTGATAACATAAGGATTAACATGCAAGTCTACACAGTTGCATTCTTTTAATCTCTTTGATTTTATTGCTCGTAACTTCTACCCATCAAAAAACGCGAGTACTCCATAAATAGTGTAAGGAATACTCCTTTAGGAGTAAAGGAGTGTTCCAAAATTAATCTGTATTCATACAAAAAAAGTGCTCCAATTAACATTGCGATGTCCTAGGAGAGGAGTATGTGATCCCACTCTCGCTTAGTTTGTGAGTATTCCATAGAGTACATACGTGAGAGTACTTTCCAAAGTACTTTCACTGTAGTACTCCATGGAGCACCCACAGAGGATCATATGCCAAAGTACTAAAGAGGAAATGTGTCGGAAAGAAATATCGGAGTGAATTTAATTTAAAATGAATGTAAATTAAGAGGGGAAATACAACTTTTATATTTTATACTACGAATATTCTTATGTTATTTAGCATTTCGTGAATAAAGAAACTAATATTTCTCTATACTATAGTATGAATACATAAAACCAGTGCGCGGTTGCATTTTATCAGAATCGCCATAGTAAAATTTTATTATCAGTTATTTGTATGCAATATTTTACTTTTGGCAACTCTGTTCGATCGTCATCGTGTCGTGATCACGGTCGTTAAAAAACGAGCAATGATCGGCTGATGGTGGCCCGCAAACGTATTGCAAAGGAGTATTGTTAGAGTACTCCAACATGAAGAAAATGGATCAAGTAATCCAACAATTTTTGCAGGGTAATAATTAGTTATTAAGAACTAGTAAAATGACTTTTGAAATTATATGTGCATAATATAACGATTACATATATCAACCGCTTAATTGTAATAAGCTTCAAATTGCTAAAATAAATGAAATTCCTAGAGCTATCATTTTCTTCATTTGGATATTTTGCAAGTAAAGCGCCGCATCATTCTGGTCCTTCGGAGGCGAATCGCTCCACACGCATACAACATACATACATGGAAACCGCAAGTATATATAACCCCAAATTTCTGGTGTTAACATTTCCGCATGGTCTATGACCAAATAAATACATACATACGACAATTAAAACATCATTACTTATTAATACATATTATGAATAAACCTTTACAATAAATATCTGCGTTATTTATTAACACTCCGCAAAATCCATTAAGCTTAAGGGAATATACGCTGTTAATTAACTTCCTGCAAAATCCATTTAACCTCAACTTGAAAATTTATCCTACACATAAAAATGTCAGCGCTTGTCAAAACTAAACGCTGTCAAAAGGTACATGACCAAGAGTAACGACGAAGCATTTATTTCTTACTTACTTACTTACTTACTTTATTGGCGCTTAACCGTCTAAACGGTAATGGCCGTCCAACAAGGCGCGCCAGTCGCTCCTTCGCTCCGCCAACCGGCGCCAATTGGTCACACCAAGGGAGTTTAAATCGTTTTCCACCTGGTCCTTCCAACGGAGTGGGGGCCGCCCTCTACCTCTGCTTCCATAGGCGGGTTCCGATAGAAACACTTTCTTGGCCGGAGCATCATCTTTCATTCGCATAACATGGCCTAGCCAGCGCAGCCGCTGCGTTTTAATTCGCTGGACTATGTTGATGTCTGCGTATAGCTCGTACAGCTCAACATTAAATCTTCTTCTGTACTCGCCATCGCCAACGCGTAGAGGTCCATAAATCTTTCGAAGAACTTTTCTCTCGAACACTCCCAAAGCCGCTTCATCTGCTGTTGTCATGGTCCATGCTTCTGCCACATATAGCAGGACGGGTACGATAAGTGACTTGTAGAGTATGGATTTCGTTCGCCGAGAGAGGACTTTACTTTTCAATTGCCTACCTAGTCCAAAGTAGCATTTATTGGCAAGATTGATTCTTCGCTGGATTTCAGTGCTGATGTTGTTGCTAGTGTTGATGCTGGTTCCCAAATATACGAAGTCTTTTACTATTTCGAAATTATGGCTGCCAACAGTAGCGTGGTTGCCAAGGCGCATATGCGCTGACTCTTTGCTCGATGACAGCAGGTACTTCGTTTTGTCCTCATTCACCATCAAACCCAACTTTTAAAAACCCATCTTTACCGCTTCTTTTTCCAGCTTGGAGTAAGCAGAACTAACAGCGCGGGTGTTTAGGCCGATGATATCAATGTCATCAGCATATGCCAGTAATTGCACGCTTTTATAGTATATTGTTCCAGTGCGGTTAAGTTCTGCAGCTAGTATAATTTTCTCCAGCATCAAATTAAAGAAATCGCACGATAGGGGGTCACCCTGTCTGAAACCTCGTTTAGTTTCGAACGGCTCGGAGAGGTCCTTCCCAATTCTGACTGAGCTGATGGTGTTGCTCAACGTCATTTTGCACAGCCGTATAAGTTTTGCGGGGAAACCAAATTCAGACATAGCGGCATATAGGCAGCTCCTTTTCGTGCTGTCGAAGGCGGCTTTAAAGTCGACGAAGAGGTGATGTGTGTCGATTCTCTTTTCACGGGTTTTTTCCAAGATTTGGCGCATTGTGAATATCTGGTCGATGGTAGATTTACCAGGTCTGAAGCCGCACTGATAAGGTCCAATCAGCCGGTTCACGGTGGGCTTCAATCTTTCGCACAATACACTTGAAAGGACCTTATATGCGATATTAAGAAGGCTGATTCCACGATAGTTGGTGCATTTTGCAGTATCCCCCTTCTTGTGGACTGGGCAAAGAACACTTAGATTCCAACCATCGGGCATGCTTTCGTCCGCCCATATTTTGCTAAGAAGCTGCTGCATGCGCCTTACCAACTCCTCGCCGCCGAACTTGAATAGCTCCACAGGCAATCCATCAGCGCCCACGGCCTTGTTGTTTTTCAATCTGGTTATTGCTATTCTAACTTCGTCATAATCGGGCGGGGGGACATATATTCCATCATCATCGATTGCGGGATCGGGTTCTTCATCTCTGCGCGGTGAATTGCTGCCTCCATTTAGGAGAGCAGAGAAGTGTTCCCTCCATAATCTAAGCACTCTCTGGACATCAGTTACAAGGTCGCCGTTTTCATTCCTACAGGAGTTTGCCCCGGTCTTAAAACCTTCCGTCTGTCGCCGTATTTTTTGGTAGAATTTTCGGGCGTTATTCCTGGTGGCTAGCAGCTCAAGCTCCTCGCACTCACGCCTTTCTGCTTCTGCTTTTTTCTTCCTGAAAAGGCGTCTCGCTTCCCTTTTCAACTCACGATAGCGTTCACACACTCCTCTTGTCGCGCTCGCTTTTAACGTAGCCCTGTAGGCAGCGTCTTTTCTTTCGGTTGCAACGCGGCATTCTTCATCATACCAGTTGTTTTTTCGTGGCCGCCGGTAACCAATGTTTTCCTCGGCGGCAGTATGAAGTGCTTTGGAGATATGCTCCCACTGCTCCTGTATTCCTTCAGGATGAGTTGTGCCCTCAGAGAGCGGGTGTGAGAGTCGAGTTGCGAAATCATTGGCAGTCTGTTGTGATTGAAGCTTTTCAACGTCTAGCTTTCCTTGTGTTTTTTGTTCCTTGTTTTTAGCCGCGTTGAGACGGGTGCGTATTTTGGCTGCAACGAGATAATGGTCCGAATCGATGTTAGGTCCTCGGATCGTTCGCACATCTAAAACACTGGAGGCATGCCGTCCGTCTATCACAACGTGATCGATCTGATTGCAAGTATTTCGATCAGGAGACAGCCATGTAGCTTGATGTATCTTTTTATGCATGAACCTCGTGCTTGATATGACCATGTTTCGAGCACCGGCAAAGTCAATCAGCCTCAGTCCGTTAGGAGAAGTTTCATTGTGTAGGCTGAACTTTCCGACTGTAGGGCCAAAAACACCTTCTTTGCCCACCCTGGCGTTAAAGTCGCCAAGCACGACTTTTATATCATGACGGGGGCAGCGCTCGTATGTGCGTTCTAATTGTTCATAAAAAGTGTCTTTCACTTTTGCTTTTATTCGAATAGTGGCGAGACGCTCGTCCACAGGCGTGAACGCCAGCACTTGGCGACAAAGTCTCTCTCCCACCACGAATCTGACGCCGAAACTGCGCTTATTCGCATGGCCACTCCAATATATGTCACAATTTTTGATCTTCTTTCTTCCTTGCTTCGTCCAACGCATTTCTTGGATGGCGGTGATGTCAGATTTTGCTTTGACGAGGACATCAACCAGCCGGGCATCTGCACCAATCCCATTCAGCGAGCGGACGTTCCAGGTGCATGCCCTCAATTCATTGTCCTTCAAACGTTTGCCATGGTCGTCATCAATAGAGAGTGTATTTATCCGAGGCTTGTTGTTATATTTCATTGGAGTATGGTTTTACGTGGCGGGTCCCAAGCCCAGCGCACAACCCGCTCAGCGGGGGTGAAATTATTACTTGGCACGTTTATATAGCGAGCCGCTTGCTCCAAGACGGACGCCCGCTTGCAGCCGCACCTAGAAGTGTACAGACGCTGCCGATGAAATCTCCCCCGGCTAGCCCTTAAACCGATTATGTCAGAGTGGCCTAGCCAGGTTGTCGCCTTCTCACATTAGCTCACCGCTAAACGGGTGTTTAGCGGCTACCCAGAGGATACTTGGCCGCAAGCGACCGGCAGTAGTGAGCTGCTTGAACCGCATGCAAAAGAATCGCTCTGGCCATTCCCAGGTGAATGGCGGTCAGAAGCTTTCCCCACTTTCGTGGACTTCTACACACGGCCCCACGGCATTTATGTCAGATTTGGATAATGCCGAAAGCTATTTTCAGTTATTAAATGAACAGTGGGTACGATTTAATACAGCCCAAGATGAGGTCGAGATTTTTTGGGGTGCAGATAACATCGAGGTTGAACAGAACGGCGCATCCAGGCCGAGACCTGGTACGCTACAGCATTATCGAATTTCAAAGCGCGTACAGAAGTGTAGGACCGAATCAGTTGCTGCCAACCTTCGCGGGCGATTTGACTGAGCGGGTTGCTTTCTACGACGTCTTTTGTACTCTCGTAGATTCTAATACTTCTTTGTCAGGTGGTCAAAAGCTACACTATTTACATAGCTGTTTAAAGGGTGATGCTCTTAGCATTATCAGCGGTTTCAAAATTTCGCGATGCCAACTATACAGAGGCATGGAATCTACTAAAGTCAGAAAATAAAGTTATGCGAGTTATTGTCGAAGATCACCTTCGAACTATCACAGCTATACGTAAGGCGACGAGTGACACTGCTGACTCTATTATGAGCGTATTGAATGCATTTCAACAACATATAAGGGAACTTAAGGCTTTAGGGCGACTAATCGATTTTTGGGATGATTGGTTAGTCCATGGAATTGTACAAAAACTTGCCTTTGAAATTCGCAAACAGTGGGAGTTGTCGCTCACTAGCGACGATCCTCCGACCTTCGAAGGTCTTTCAGGGTTTCTGGAAATAAAATGTCGCTCGTTAGCGATGATATCAACGCCGACACACCAACTATCGACAGGAAAGCCGAACACACAAAAACCAGTCGGAAAATCAGCAAAAGCTTTTCATGCCACCGCACATTAAACGCGTTGTACATATTGTAACGCAAGTCACAAAATCTATTCTCGTGAACAATTTCGTAGCCTAGATTCAAATGCTAGATCAAAATTCGTCAAAGAGTCCAAGACGTGCTTAAACTGTTTAAGTAATTAACATTTTAAGGAACGCTGCAATAGCGCGTCTTCCTGTCGAATATGTCGGCAGCGACACCATACATTGCTTCACAATTCGCCAGAGGCATATCTACATCTTCTCACGTCGTCGACTCACCCCGCACCGCTCCAGTTACGCTACCCGCTGCTAGCTCTCCCCCGCAAACCGCAGTTACCCCGCCTACGCTTGCCTTAGTTCCAAGGTCAACCCAATGCCTACAACCAGGCCCGACGAGAGGGGATGGAGAAGGGAGGGATTCCCCCGGGCCCGGAGTTTCTGAGGGGGCCCGAGATTTAGAGGTACTAAGACATTTTTTTTAATTCAGGAGAGTTTTTTGTTGTTCCATGTGCAATCTTTAAGCCGAATATCTGCATCGTTTTAATATTATAGGGAAGTGTGAAAAATAATTTGAAAAGTCCTTTTCCTTAAAATTTAAGAATAAATATTTCATTTGGCTTAAAAAGAGTTTATAGAAATTTGTGCAACACACGTGAGGGAAACTATATTAGATCAACGCAAGAAAGTATTTTGCTATTATCGTTGATGCTATGCCTGATGCTAGTCATGTTGTTCGTTTTGCGCTATCTCCATTTCAATTCGAAAGCAACAAATTTTACAATTCAGGAACGGTTTTTGGATTTCGTGGATTGTAACCAAAAAACTGGTCAGGAAGTCGCTTATTTAATTTTCCATACTCTAGGTAAACATGAAATCCCATTAAAAGATTGTTGTGCACAAGGGTAGGATAACGGCGCCAATATGAAAGGAGCTTACAACGGAGCACAACGTCACATTCTCGACAAAAACTCGTATGCTGATTACTCGCCTTGTGCAACCCACATTCTCAATTTATGTGGTGTTGATGCTGCAGGATGGTGTACGGCTGCAATCACTTTCTTCGGAGTTGTACAAAAATGTTTTACTATTTTCAGCAGCAGTCCACAACGATGGGACTTCCCAAAAAAAAATGTACCGAGCTCTCTTTACAGTCTTTCAGACACTAGGTGGTCGGCGAGAATTGAGGCAAACAGACCATTCGCAAACCATGTTCTAGGATTAACACAAGCACTAAACACATTATTTAAGCTAAATTTGACTGCACAAGCATACGGAGATGTTACCGGCATTCTCAAGTACACCAACAAGTTCGAATGTATCTTGCTGTCCTCAATTTGCTTCAAAATACTGACTCCCATTGATGAAAGAAACGTAGTACTCCAAGCTAGAGACGCCACCATAGGTGTTGAGGTCCGACATCTAGATGCCTTTTTAGCTGATTTGAAGTTGATCAGGAACCAATGGGATACAATTTTAAACGATGGCAAAGCAGTTGCTATTCAATTGAACATCTCGCCAAAGTTTGTGGACATTCGAAAGAGAAACCCCAAAAGACGTTTAGAAGATAATGGACATGAGATGATTACGGATGATCCCGGGTCTGATTTTAAGAACAATACATTTTTGGTGATCATTGATTCGATAATCTCTGGCATTACTGAACGGTTTGCAGCTATGAGAAATTTTAGGGAAACGTTTTCCTTCTTGTGGCAATTTGAAGACATGGATGAAACTACGGTTCGGGCGAGCGCAGCAAAATTTGTCGAAAAATACAAGTCGGACTTTTCCCAAAGCTTAGAATGCGAAATAATTCACTTAAAACACATTTTTGAAGCAAATTTTGATAAAGGTCTGTCACCATTGGAATTGCTAAATGCCATATATGTTCAAAATCTGTATACAACTTTCCCCAACATTTGTGTTGCTTTACATATCTTTTGCACTATACTTGTCACTGTAGCTAGTGCAGAACATTTCTTCAGCGTCCTTTCAAGAATCGAAAACTTTCATATTATCGTGTTCATCTCAAGAGCGAGTTTCAGGACTTGCCACGCTTTGTTTGAATTCGTTTTGGCAAGACAGTTCAATTTTGATATTATTATAAAAAAAAATTGCAGCGAAAAAACCAAGAAAAGCCACTCTTTCATATCCGAACCTTCTATATTGAATAATTAAAATTTATAATTTTTTAATTTATTTGGATTAAAGTCGACACAGACACAATGCGGTCGACTACTAAGATATATAAAACATAAAATTAATGTTACAATTAAAAATAATTAAATTCAACAATACATATGAAAGAAAGTACAAAATATCAGGCCAGACGTGACAGTATTGAATTATGCAACTCGGAAAACGAACATTCAAAACTGATGCAGTTATACAAGTTGTTGTAGTGCGAACACCAGCTTCGCAGTGGATTGTTTTTGGCAAAATTTTGCCGGAAAAGTGGTAAATAAAAAGGCACAAAGTGCCTAGACGTTCTACCAGGAACAGCAAAATTTAGTCGACTAACAAGATCAGATGAGTCGATCTCGCCCATAATGAGCTTGTGAATGAACATTACCCCGAGTAAATAAAATAAAAATTAAATGTAAGGCGCGATAACCTCCGAAGAGATCTAAGGCCGAGCTTCTCTTCCAATTTGCGTCGTGCTCCTTTTGATGTTCCCTACAAATTGGCCGGACGGGACCTACATGTTTTATGCCGACACCGAACGGCATCTGCAAGGCAGATGAGTTTTCACTGAGAGCTTTTCATGGCAGAAATACACTCGGAGCGCTTGCCAAACACTGCCGAGGGGCGACCCCGCTTAGAAAAATTTTCTTCTAATTGAAAAACCTTATTTCTAAAATTTTGATGTTGCTTTGCCCGGGGTGTGAACCTGCGGCATACGGTGTGGTAGGCGGAGCACGCTACCATCACACCACGGTGGCCGCCAAGTAAAGTTCTTCGATTTTCTAAGGTTGGCAGATTTATAAGGAGAAGCCTATTTCTATATGGTGGCAAATTCACACTAGAATCCCAGTTAAGATCACGTAGTACAAATATAATCAATTGCTTCTGTACTGACTCAACATGCTTTATACAGTTTTGATATCCTGGGCACCAGACACACGAACATTGCTCTAAGATTGGTCGTACCAACGATGTGTAGAGGGTCTTAGTCAGATACGGATCATTAAACTCCTTATCCCATCGCTTCACAAAACCGAGTATACCCGTTGCTTTGCTTACCATTGATGAAATATACGTACTAAAAGTCAGTTAAGGATCAAAAAGAACGCCTAGATCACTGACGACAGATATACGCTCCAAAGACGTGCTGTTTAACGTATACGATGTCAAACTTGGCTTCACTCGGTAAAATGTCATTAGTTTGCACTTCGAGCAATTCAAAACTAACATCATAAAATCTATACCCCTACCAAATTTCAAAAGGATTGGTAAATTTTTGTTCGACTTATGGCATTAAAAGTATCCTAGACAAATTAAATGAAAAAGGGCGGAGCCACGCCCATTTTAAAATTTTCTTTTAGTTTTGTATTTTGTTGCACCATATCATTACTGGAGTTGAATGTTGACATAATTTACTTATATACTGTAAAGATATTAAATTTTTTGTTAAAATTTTACTTAAAAAAAATTTGTTTTTTAAGTGCGCGTGGTCCTTCTCCGATTTTGCTAATTTTTATTAAGCGTACATATAGGAATAGGAGTAACATTCCTGCCAAATTTCATCATGATATCTTCAACGATTGCCAAATTACAGCTTGCAAAAGTTTTAAATTACCTTCTTTTAAAAGTGGGCGGTGCCACGCCCATTGCCCAAAATTTTACTAATTTTCTATTCTGCGTCATAAGTTCAACTCGCCTACCAAATTTCATCGCTTTATCTGTCTTTCGTAATGAATTATTGCACTTTTTCGGTTTTTCGAAATTTTCGATATCGAAAAAGTGGGCGTGGTTATAGTCCGATATCGTTCATTTGAAATAGCGATCTGAGATGAGCGCTCAGGAACCTACATACCAAATTTCATCAAGATACCTCAAATTTACTAAAGTTATCGTGTTAACGGGCGGACGGACGGACGGACGGACATGGCTCAATCAAATTTTTTTTCGATCCTGATGATTTTGATATATGGAAGTCTATATCTATCTCGATTCCTTTATACCTGTACAACCAACCGTTATCCAATCAAACTTAATATACTCTGTGAGCTCTGCTCAACTGAGTATAAAAATACACGAAAACAAAGTAGTGGCATTAGTGGCACTCCTATACTCCACCTGTTGAGTTCATTTAATTAAACATCTTAACACAACTGCTGCCCTTAAACATGTGGAGTTTATGCAAATATGATAACATAAGGATTAACATGCAAGTCTACACAGTTGCATTCTTTTAATCTCTTTGATTTTATTGCTCGTAACTTCTGCCCTTCAAAAAACGCGAGTACTCCATAAATAGTGTAAGGAATACTCCTTTAGGAGTAAAGTAGTGTTACAAAACTAATCTGTATTCATACAAAAAAAGTGCTCCAATTAACATTGCGATGTCCTAGGAGAGGAGTATGTGATCCCACTCTCGCTTAGTTTGTGAGTATTCCATAGAGTACATACGTGAGAGTACTTTCCAAAGTACTTTCACTGTAGTACTCCACGGAAGCCCCACAGAGGATCATATGCCAAAGTACTAAAGAGGAATTGTGTCGGAAAGAAATATCGGAGTGAATTTAATTTAAAATGAAAGTAAATTAAGAGGGGAAATACAACTTTTATATTTTATACTACGAATATTCTTATGTTATTTAGCATTTCGTGAATAAAGAAACTAATATTTCTCTATACTATAGTATGTATACATAAAACCAGTGCGCGGTTGCATTTTATCAGAATCGCCATAGTAAAATTTTATTATTAGTTATTTGTATGCAATATTTTACTTTTGGCAACTCTGTTCGATCGTCATCGTGTCGTGATCACGGTCGTTAAAAAACGAGCAATGATCGGCTGATGGTGGTCCGCAAACGTATTGCAAAGGAGTATTGTTAGAGTACTCCAACATGAAGAAAATGGAACAAGTAATCCAATAATTTTTGCAGGGTAATAATTAGTTATTAAGAACTAGTAAAATGACTTTTGAAATTATATGTGCATAATATAACGATTACATATATCAACCGCTTAATTGTAATAAGCTTCAAATTGCTAAAATAACTGAAATTCCTAGAGCTATCATTTTCTTCATTTGGATATTTTGCAAGTAAAGCGCCGCATCATTCTGGTCCTTCGGAGGCGAATCGCTCCACATGCATACAACATACATACATGGAAACCGCAAGATATCTAACCCCAAATTTCTGGTGTTAACATTTCCGCATGGTCTATGACCAAATAAATACATACATGCGACAATTAAAACATCATTACTTATTAATACATATTATGAATAAACCTTTACAATAAATATCTGCGTTATTTATTAACACTCCGCAAAATCCATTAAGCTTAAGGGAATCTACGCTGTTAATTAACTTACTGCAAAATCCATTTAACCTCAACTTGAAAATTTATCCTACACATAAAAATGTCAGCGCTTGTCAAAACTAAACGCTGTCAAAAGGTACATGACCAAGAGTAACGACGAAGCATTTATTTCAGATTTGGATAATGCCGAAAGCTATTTTCAGTTATTAAATGAACAGTGGGTACGATTTAATACAGCCCAAGATGAGGTCGAGATTTTTTGGGGTGCAGATAACATCGAGGTTGAACAGAACGGCGCATCCAGGCCGAGACCTGGTACGCTACAGCATTATCGAATTTCAAAGCGCGTACAGAAGTGTAGGACCGAATCAGTTGCTGCCAACCTTCGCGGGCGATTTGACTGAGCGGGTTGCTTTCTACGACGTCTTTTGTACTCTCGTAGATTCTAATACTTCTTTGTCAGGTGGTCAAAAGCTACACTATTTACATAGCTGTTTAAAGGGTGATGCTCTTAGCATTATCAGCGGTTTCAAAATTTTGCGATGCCAACTATACAGAGGCAGAATATAAAGTTATGCGAGTTATTGTCGAAGATCACCTTCGAACTATCACAGCTATACGTAAGGCGACGAGTGACACTGCTGACTCTATTATGAGCGTATTGAATGCATTTCAACAACACATAAGGGAACTTAAGGCTTTAGGGCGACTAGTCGATTTTTGGGATGATTGGTTAGTCCATGGAATTGTACAAAAACTTGCCTTTGAAATTCGCAAACAGTGGGAGTTGTCGCTCACTAGCGACGATCCTCCGACCTTCGAAGATCTTTCAGGGTTTCTGGAAATAAAATGTCGCTCGTTAGCGATGATATCAACGCCGACACACCAACTATCGACAGGAAAGCCAAACACACAAAAACCAGTCGGAAAATCAGCAAAAGCTTTTCATGCCACCGCACATTAAACGCGTTGTACATATTGTAACGCAAGTCACAAAATCTATTCTCGTGAACAATTTCGTAGCCTAGATTCAAATGCTAGATCAAAATTCGTCAAAGAGTCCAAGACGTGCTTAAACTGTTTAAGTAATTAACATTTTAAGGAACGCTGCAATAGCGCGTCTTCCTGTCAAATATGTCGGCAGCGACACCATACATTGCTTCACAATTCGCCAGAGGCATATCTATATCTTCTCACGTCGTCGACTCACCCCGCACCGCTCCAGTTACGCTACCCGCTGCTAGCTCTCCCCCGCAAACCGTAGTTACCCCGCCTACGCTTGCCTTAGTTCCAAGGTCAACCCAATGCCTACAACCAGGCCCGGCGAGAGGGGAGGGGGAAGGGAGGGATTCCCCCGGGCCCGGAGTTTCTGAGGGGGCCCGCGATTTAGAGGTACTAAGACATTTTTTTAATTCAGGAGAGTTTTTTGTTGTTCCATGTGCAATCTTTAAGCCGAATATCTGCATCGTTTTAATATTATAGGGAAGTGTGAAAAATAATTTGAAAAGTCCTTTTCCTTAAAATTTAAGAATAAATATTTCATTTGGCAGCTGGCTTAAAAAGAGTTTATAGAAATTTGTGCAACACACGTGAGGGAAACTATATTAGATCAACGCAAGAAAGTATTTTGCTATTATCGTTGATGCTATGCTTGATGCTAGTCATGTTGTTCGTTTTGCGCTATCTCCATTTCAATTCGAAAGCAACAAATTTTACAATTCAAGAACGGTTTTTGGATTTCGTGGATTGTAACCAAAAAACTGGTCAGGAAGTCGCTTATTTAATTTGCCATACTCTAGGTAAACATGAAATCCCATTAAAAGATTGTTGTGCACAAGGGTAGGATAACGGCGCCAATATGAAAGGAGCTTACAACGGAGCACAACGTCACATTCTCGACAAAAACTCGTATGCTGATTACTCGCCTTGTGCAACCCACATTCTCAATTTATGTGGTGTTGATGCTGCAGGATGGTGTACGGCTGCAATTACTTTCTTCGGAGTTGTACAAAAATGTTTTACTATTTTCAGCAGCAGTCCACAACGATGGGACTTCCCAAAAAAAAATGTACCGAGCTCTCTTTACAGTCTTTCAGACACTAGGTGGTCGGCGAGAATTGAGGCAAACAGACCATTCGCAAACCATGTTCTAGGATTAACACAAGCACTAAACACATTACTTAAGCTAAATTTGACTGCACAAGCATACGGAGATGTTACCAGATGTTACCGGTATTCTCAAGTACACCAACAAGTTCGAATGTATCTTGCTGTCCTCAATTTGCTTCAAAATACTGACTCCCATTGATGAAAGAAACGTAGTACTCCAAGCTAGAGACGCCACCATAAGTGTTGAGGTCCGACATCTAGATGCCTTATTAGCTGATTTGAAGTTGATCAGGAACCAATGGGATACAATTTTAAACGATGGCAAAGCAGTTGCTATTCAATTGAACATCTCGCCAAAGTTTGTGGACATTCGAAAGAGAAACCCCAAAAGACGTTTAGAAGATAATGGACATGAGATGATTACGGATGATCCCGGGTCTGGTTTTAAGAACAATACGTTCTTGGTGATCATTGATTCGATAATCACTGGCATTACTGAACGATTTGCAGCTATGAGAAATTTTAGGGAAACGTTTTCCTTCTTGTGGCAATTTGAAGACATGGATGAAACTACGGTTCGGGCGAGCGCAGCAAAATTTGTCGAAAAATACAAGTCGGACTTTTCCCAAAGCTTAGAATGCGAAATAATTCACTTAAAACACATTTTTGATGCAAATTTTGATAAAGGTCTGTCACCATTGGAATTGCTAAATGCCATCTATGTTCAAAATCTGTATACAACTTTCCCCAACATTTGTGTTGCTTTACATATCTTTTGCACTATACTTGTCACTGTAGCTAGTGCAGAACATTTATTCAGCGTCCTTTCAAGAATCAAAAACTTTCATATATCGTGTTCATCTCAAGAGCGAGTTTCAGGACTTGCCACGCTTTGTTTGAATTCGTTTTGGCAAGACAGTTCAATTTTGATATTATTATAAAAAAAATTGCAGCGAAAAAACCAAGAAAAGCCACTCTTTCATATCCGAACCTTCTATATTAATAATTAAAATTTATAATTTTTTAATTTATTTGGATTAAAGTCGACACAGACACAATGCGGTCGACTACTAAGATATATAAAACATAAAATTAATGTTACAATTAAAAATAATTAAATTCAACAATACATATGAAAGAAAGTACAAAATATCAGGCCAGACGTGACAGTATTGAATTATGCAACTCGGAAAACGAACATTCAAAACTGATGCAGTTATACAAGTTGTTGTAGTGCGAACACCAGCTACGCAGTGGATTGTTTTTGGCAAAATTTTGCCGGAAAAGTGGTAAATAAAAAGGCACAAAGTGCCTAGACGTTCTACCAGGAACAGCAAAATTTAGTCGACTAACAAGATCAGATGAGTCGATCTCGCCCATAATGAGCTTGTGAATGAACATTACCCCGAGTAAATAAAATAAAAATTAAATGTAAGGCGCGATAACCTCCGAAGAGATCTAAGGCCGAGCTTCTTTTCCAATTTGCGTCGTGCTCCTCTTGATGTTCCCTACAAATTGGCCGGACGGGACTTACATGTTTTATGCCGACACCGAACGGCATCTGCAAGGCAGATGAGTTTTCACTGAGAGCTTTTCATGGCAGAAATACACCCGGAGCGCTTGCCAAACACTGCCGAGGGGCGACCCCGCTTAGAAAAATTTTCTTCTAATTGAAAAACCTTATTTCTAAAATTTTGATGGTGCTTTGCCCGGGGTGTGAACCTGGGGCATACGGTGTGGTAGGCGGAGCACGCTACCATCACACCACGGTGGCCGCCAAGTAAAGTTCTTCGATTTTCTAAGGTTGGCATATTTATAAGGAGAAGCCTATTTCTATATGGTGGCAAATTCACACTAGAATCCCAGTTAAGATCACGTAGTACAAATATAATCAATTGCTTCTGTACTGACTCAACATGCTTTATACAGTTTTGATATCCTGGGCACCAGACACACGAAGATTGGTCGTACCAACGATGTGTAGAGGGTCTTAGTCAGATACGGATCATTAAACTCCTTATCCCATCGCTTCACAAAACCGAGTATACCCGTTGCTTTGCTTACCATTGATGAAATATACGTACTAAAAGTCAGTTTAGGATCAAAAAGAACGCCTAGATCACTGACGACAGATATACGCTCCAAAGACGTGATGTTTAACGTATACGATGTCAAACTTGGCTTCACTCGGTAAAATGTCATTATTTTGCACTTCGAGCAATTCAAAACTAGTAAATTTGCAGTACACCAGCATTGAAATGAGTCCAAGTCTGCCTGAAGAAACTCCACACGGGAAGACTCCGAAGGCAAGTATGAGTAACAAAGTTTAACATCATTCGCATACATAAGAGTTCGGGAATGTATGAGAGTTTGTGGTAAGTCATTTATAAACAAGGTAAAAAATAACGGACTAACGACTACCCTGAGGCATACCAGACGTTACATCAAACAACCTAGAAAGACTGTTTTTAAACAAAACTTGTTGAGTCCGATTCGCGAGATAGCTTTCGAGCCGTGCAAGCAAATGCTTCGGAAATCTAAGTAAATCAAGTTTGTAAACTAAAAGCTCATGATTGACAGAGTCAAACGCTTTACTGAAGTCGGTATAGATCACATCCGTTTGCCTATTGTTTAAAAATCCATCCACTACAAAAGAAGTAAACTCTAGCAAGTTGGTAGTAGTTGATCTACGCGGCACAATACCATGCTGGCAGGGCGATAATATGGAGCTACACATGTGTTGAAGTTGGCATGTAATTATTCGCTCAAATGTTTTGGGAATTGCTGAAAGCTTAGCTATACCTCTATAGTTCTCGATACTAGGCCTACTACCTTTTTTGTGCAAAGGTATAATAAATGATTTCTTCCAAATCAATGGAAAAGTGGCAGTTTCCACAGATAATTGGAATATTTTATGTATCGGCTCAGAAAAGTTAACTGCACAGTATTTGAGTACACAATTAGGAACACCATCTGGACCCGGAGAAAGAATCGGTTTCAAACCGAGAAGGCTCTGAAGAACAGCATTCTTATCAATTACTGGATTAGGAATGCAATTAAAACTTTCCAAGTTGTAGGAGTGTTGACCGGGTTGAAAACGTTTAGATGAGTAGGTCGACTTGAAGAATTCTGCAAATAATTCCGCAATATCATTATCAGAACTAGCATTCTTGCAACCAAAAGAAAAGGTAGCTGGAAAACCGATGTTTTCCTCTTGAAATTAACAAAACTGTAAAATCTTTTCGGATTGTTGAAAAATTAAAATTTACCACTGCTTAAGTACAACTTATAACATTGTTGGTTTAGACAATGAAAGTTGCAACGAGCAGCCGAATATTTAGAAAAATCGGCAGAAGATCCTGATCTCTTGAAACGTTTATAAAGCCTAGATTTAACATTATTGAGTCTTATAAGTTGTCTTGTAAACCAAGGTGGTTTACTTGTTCCACCACTAACACATCGAAGGGGAACACAGCTTTGAAAGAAGCCATCAAGAATACCGTAAAGTAATGAAGTCGCTGAGTCGACGTCATTATTCGAATAAAGATCTGACCAGTCATGAGTAGCAATCAATTCGTTGAGCTTTATGAAGTCCGCCTTATAAAAACATCTTGAGCGGGATCGAGATTTTAATTTTGTAAAGCACAGCTCCTTAGGAGGCTGAACAATATCAATTGCTATTTCAAGCGTAGGATGTAAGGGATCTTTTGGAAAAGATAATGGAGAAATACGATTGAGAGCAATACCCGCTGATTCATCCACAAATACCAGGTAAGAATCTTGTTTTTACAATTTAAAACATTGTTGATCTGTACGAGAGATATATCTAAAATATTCTTAACGAAATCATGATGACAGGTGGGAGTCAAAGTGTTTGAGTCACTCAAGCTAATCCAATTTACCGAAAGTTGAAATCACCAAGAACAACTAAGCGATCTTTGTCTCGCAACTGAGAGTAAAAGTTTCGAATAGCTAAATTATGGCAATTGTAAACATACATATCAGACCGGGCGGAATATTTGAGCAACAAATATATGAGCTAAAACATCGCAGTGAAATCTTTACTGCTATAAACTCAATATCAAATGCGTTGTCCGACAACAGCAACTCGGATGAAAGGCTTGAGTCCACAGCAATAAGAACACCGCCTGCTCTAGATACACGATCACGCCGGTAAACGACGTAGTTACTTGAAAAAAGTTTAGCGTTAAAATTGTCACGTTTTAACCAGGTATCGGTGAAAGCAACAACCTGCGCTGTAAAAGCGAAACTGTTAAGAAAAAAATTAAAGAAAAAAAAAACTTTTTTAAAAATAAGCTTTTATTATTTTGGTTAATAAAATTAACTAAAAAGTAAACAATAAATTGACTCTAAAGAAATATAACACTTTATAAGTTCATTGTAAGCTTAAACGATAATTAGGCTTTTTCGTCTGCGACAAAAAAATTCTATATTGTACATAATTATATATTTTTAACATTAAAACTTTACACCTAAATTATTAAATCTTACAGTTTATATCACAGTCCTAATTGTTCTAATAAAAAACGTGTTAAATTTTGATGGTATAATTAAGAACATTTAGGATCCCATTTTCTTGCTATCGCAATGTAACACACTTTTATTAGAACAATTAGGACTGTGATATAAACTGTAAGATTTAATAATTTAGGTTTAAAGTTTTAATGTTAAAAATATATAATTATGTACAATATGGAATTTTTTTGTCGCAGACGAAAAAGCCTAATTATCGTTTAAGCTTACAATGAACTTATAAAGTGTTATATTTCTTTAGAGTCAATTTATTGTTTACTTTTTAGTTAATTTTATTAACCAAAATAATAAAAGCTTATTTTTAAAAAAGTTTTTTTTTTCTTTAATTTTATTTTTTACTTTTTAGTTCGTTTTATTAACAAGTAATAGAAGCTTGTTCTTAGAAAAGCTTTAAATATAAGTATAGGGGGTGAAACAAAAACACATATTTCAGTTACATCTGCGTATAATGCGTATTGGAATTTATTAGTACACATTTTATGCGCAGCAACTTAAGAGGTGTATTTAAAGTTTAAAGCATTGTAAATATAAGTATTGAAGTCATGAGCCTGGGCATTCGCGCAATTTTAGTGATGTAAATTGCATGGCGCCAGCGCCAATGCGGTGCTAGCTCAATGGTAGCTCATTGACGAAAAGAACTCCAAGCGAATTTTTGACGCTACTTAGTAGTGAGCGCGTAGTACATTTTACTTGCGCTATTGAGTGAAACGACTTTTGTGTGTCAGGCACGAGTTTGGTGTTATTGGCGCTACTGGCAATGATGACACTGAGCTGTTGACGGTAGCGCTGGTAGTTCAGATTTTGAATCAGAGAAAGAATTGATGACCCGTGTGAATTATTATGGCTTTGGCCGTTTAAATTATTATGGTGTATTTGTATATTTTAGATTTAATGCACAATTAATATTTGTGTGTTTGAGCGGCCAAATAATAACAGTAGTTTTGCTAAAGTGCTGCTTAGTTGATGGAATGTCGCTAATTTCCTAGCGATGATCAGCAGATTGTCAATATTTCGTTCAACGGACGCGCGAAATTGTCACATCTGCTCAAAGTTTCCAAGATTTTCCATTCTTGATTTAACTTAAGCTGTTATGCCAATATTTTTCAGCCAGCTTTTTTCAAATAGGTAATTTTTCCAAAAGCAAAATAAAGTACAGAAAAGATTACAGAGTTAAACAGCCTTAAAAATTCAACTATGTTGGTTATACACAGAAATACAACAGAGGGTTATGTCACCGCTTTTCGCAAGCGTTGAGATTCACCACGCGTGACACGCGTGATTCACCACGTCCAAATATCACAATCCACGGATAGGTACCGGCGGGTTTGTATGAGACTTAGGCTGTTATGCCAAAGTAAATACAAATCTTTACCGATAACTGTGTTATCGATTAATTTATCGAATTCTAACAAAGTAATATTGCATTGTCATCGGAGTTATACATGTGTGCAAAATTTCAGCTCAATCGGACAACGGGAAGTGTATCAAATTTAACTTGCAAGATTCCATTACAGACAACAAAAGTGAAACTAAATAAAAGCTTATAAAAAGGTATTTAATTTAGATCGTAAACGACGAACATTTTGGTAATGAACGACTATAGAGAGTGAGTCGGTGACTACTTTTTTGCTGTACCCGCGGTGAAGGTCATTGGGTTTTTTGGCACTATATTGGTATTTTTCTTGTACAAATGCACCACAGAATGTTCCGGCCAAAAAGAGCTGTCAAGAACACTATCAACATAAAGGTGTGGCACAGTTATTTTAAATGATCAAATTTCCCTTTCATATTTAAAGTTAAATTTGAAAACTTCTGCACTGGAATTATTAATATTAAGTTTAGAGCATATATAATTTGAAATATCACCATTATATTTATCAGAAATGTACTAAAATGTTACCAAAGAACTAGAAAAGATTATTTGAAACAATATGTGGCTGTTAAAAGAGAATTTTATTTCTACGTTATGCCTATATGACACTACTTTATTTTGTCTTGAATTCCAAACAAGAAAAACTGACGAAACTTTATCGGAACTTCAAAATACAAAAACCATTTCTACCATGAGAAAATAAGACCACTATTCCCCTCAAAATTAGTGAGTTTGACATGTTTTTGTTTATGTTTTAAATTTTATTTTTTATTAACATTTTTAACAATAAAAACAATGCAAACAAGACGGGAAAATGATTTCAGTCTCTGATGGTGCACTTTTTTCTCAGTAAAGTTGCTTTTAGTTGTGTTTTTAGGCACGAAATTTTCAAACTAAACACCAAATTTTCATTGTCAGAAAAAATAAAGAAAAAAACGGCCGAAAGTAAAAAAATAAACTTTCGAAATGCGAACTGGCTCATTGTATCTTTCTTGTATTTCGTAAATTTTTTGATATATAGTTTACACACTTACACCAGTACTGAAATCGTATTAGGAGTGAGGGCGACAAAAAATATACGAGAAAATACAAGAAAAATACAGAAAAAATAAAATAGTGTCATATAGTTATTACAATAATCCAGTATAAATAGTAAATATTCTGTGTTAATTTTATTTTCAGCTCTTAGTCCAAAAATCATTTATTTAATGTGGCAAAAAATTGTTGTCTGATGTAATCCATCAATAATGATTCATGAGTGAGACGTCATTAATTCAAATTAATCAAATGTGTTAGTGGATTTTTTTATAGGGGCCCGTAAATTTTTTAGTCCCGGGCCCGGATTTCCTCTCTACGGCCCTGCCTACAACACAAAAAGCTATGTTTTTATCAACCGCCCTAGTAAGGGTATGTGATTTTACTGATCGATGGCAGAATGCTCGATTATTATTCAATTCAGGTTCTCACGGCACATTCTTATCTGAGGCATGCGTACAACATCTAGGTTTAACTCGCAAATCTTCGTTCATATGTGTAACGGGAATTGGCGTTCTCAGGGTGGTTGTTGTAAGGGCGAGACGTCATTACTGCTTTCTTCGCGACATTCAAGTGAATGCTACGCCATCAATGCATTATATCTTCAAAAGAGTACGGACGATTTGCCGTCGCATAGTTTAAGCGTTCCTGAATGGTCTCACATCAAGGGATTGTTTTAAGCTGACCCTCACTTTATGGAACCCGGCCGTGTAGACATGACGCATAGACTACATGGATCGACTCATTTTAACTGAGCTGCGTAAAGGCCCACCTGGTACGCCAATAATACAAAAGACAGTCTTCGGCTGGACGTTGTGTAGAAACGTAGATACATCCGTTCCACCCGAAACCATATACAATCATTGCACTGTGATGTAAATTTAGACAGAGCATTAGCTAGATTGTGGGAACTCTAAGAAGCACTGCAAACACGATATCTTACCCACGAGGAACGGTACTGCAAGCGCATTTTGAATCTACTCATAGTAGAAATCCGGACAGACGTTTTGTAGTGGAGTTACCACTCTAGGTCGACGTACCGTTAGACGAATCAAGAGATCTCGCTGTACGAAAGCTCTTAAGAATGGAGCGCAGATTCGCCGGTGATCAGGAGCTGTGGGCATGCTATAACGAATTCATGCAGGAATTACTTGAAATGGGTCATATGGAGGCCGCGCCTTAAACGAACAAATATGCCTATTACATGCCACATTATGCTGTTATAAAAGAGTCCAACGTCACGACAAATCTGCTAAAACCACAACGGGGAAATCCCTCAACGAAGCGCTTTATGTTGGTCCACAATTACAAGAAGACTTGTACTCAATTCTTTTGCGCTTTAGAATACATAAATACGCAGTAAATGCAGACGTTGCAAAAATGTATCTACAAGTCTGTGTTTCGGATGAACATGTTGCCTTACATCATAGAGGATTGATATAAAAGAGACGTCAGTTCGATTTTCATTTTTAATCTACCTGATTGGCGGGTATTAGAAAATTATCTTCTACACATTTTTAAGAAGTTTATGTTAATATATATGGTAATTGTTGGAAAAAGGATGAATGGTTGAATTAGTACAATCCCTTAAAACAATCAAAAATACCTCATGAAAATGTGTAGAAGCAATTTAAAATTACCCCTCAAATGGGGCATTACAAATAAATGTCACAAAAAGTATGAACTGTCTCTTATTATATTAATCCTCTTTGCTTGCATCGAATTGTTTGGCGCTCTAACACATCTCTACCCATTACAGACTATCGCATGCTACGCGTAACTTATAGAGTTGCGTCCGCATCGAATTTGGCTGTCAAATCGATGCAACAAACGGTGATACAATCTTCCCAGAATTCGGTCACCGTAATCCTTAAGGATTTTTACATGGATGATCTTCTCACTGGTGCGTCTAGCAAGTCGGAGGTCAAGGCATTGCAACGAAATGTGTTCGATATTCTACGAAAAGCTGGGTGCGAGTTAAGAAAATGGGCGTCAAATTGTACGGAGTTAAATGAGACAATCGCTAGTGAATCCAAGAACATATCGCACTAAACCGTAGATGGCAACAATGTACGCGCTGTTATATGGAAGAGGACTATTTTACATTTTTTATTTCTCTAGGAGAACCGCCCCGCGTCTCAACTAAGAGAGCATTTTTGGCAGATGCCAGCAAACTTTTTGATCCATTGAGTCCACTTTCACTCGCAACGATTAAGTCGGAAATGTTGTTTCAGGATAAATGGCGTTCCAATACCGGATGGGACGACCCAGTGCCAGATACGATAGCCAAGACGTGGCTTGATCATCGCACGCAAAACTGCTGTAAAACTTGCACGCCTATGCTGCCGTAATACGCGCACACCATACATGATGATGGTCACATCACAATCGGCTTAATTTCTCCACAGACTAAGGTTGCCCCGCTAAAAACAACAACATTACCTCGTCGCGAGTTGTGCGCAGCATGCATGTCAGACATCCTGTTATACTACCAAAAAACTCTCCGCTTTCAAAACTGGTTGTTTTCGACATACATGACTATACGATACATGCCCGCCCCGCATAATGCAATTAATCCTACAACGCCGCTATTGGGTCGTGGGTGCTCGCAACTTAATTCGTAATATCTATCGAAAATGCGTCAAATGTACCGCTTTAAATGGAAAGCTCGCAACGCAATCAAAGGGTGATCTTCCTTCGTCTCGCATAACGTACGCTCGCTGCTTCACTCGTACAGCAGTAGATTTTGCTAGGTCTTATGTATACAAATTTAAGTATGGAAGGGGAGCTATTTCCGTAAAAGAGTATATATCTTCATTTGTCTGCATGTGCTCAGGTTCAATGCACCTTGAGTTTGTTGGAGATCTTTCAAGTTCCTTGTTTCTAAATGCCTTTAATTTCGTTGGTGCAGAAAGGAACTCCGTGAGAAATATCAAGCGTGCACGCAAGACCACCAACTTCAATATCTTTTTGCAGACTCTGCTATTGATTTGCGATTCAATCCAGCGTCCGCAGCTCACACGTTAGGATATTGGGAAACTGGAATCAAACGCATAAAGTATCACCTTAAATGCTCTCTTCGTGAAACTCTCTTAAGCTATGAGGAGTTTAGTACGCTCTTAACGTAGTTGGAGGCTTGTGTTAATTCCCGTCCATTATGCGAGATTTCAACAGATGGAAACGACTTATCGATTTTAACGTCTGGGTACTTTCTGGTAGGCGAACCATTGCGGGCAATTCCAGAACCTGAGAGTCGAGGGTTTTCTGGAACCCTACAATAAAGGTGGCTGTTGGTCTCTGCTATTCGTCAACATTTTTGGCGCAGTTGGAGAGACGAATACATCGTCAGCTTGCAACGACGTGCTAAGTGGTTTCGTCCATCACGATATTTTCAAGAAGAAGACGTCGTCGCTATTGTATCGAATTTACTTGCAAATCCTCTTATTTGCAATCCTCTGCTAAGTTCGAATCACTAAACTGTTGAATAAATAACTCCAATATTGAATAATGGAAAAAAATGGCCTTTATTAAAGTACTTCACAATAACACTTATACGTTGCTACTCGCTGGCTTAATAACCAAACTGATTTATAACTCAAATTAAACTCTACTATTCAAAATAATACTGCTATTGCTCGCTAGATATCGTCTTAATCGCAACTGCTTGACAACTCAAATCAAACTGAATTACTTCTTACTCGCCTGCACCGCTTTTATAGTTTACGCTGCATACTTCTAGGCTCTTCGATTTCCAGAAGTTACTAGTTGTTTCGGCTACAAAATCGCCAGCCACAACTACGTGCACAAATTATTGCCCTCTCTTGTGACCACTCAGATAAGATATATGCATGTGTTTGTAGTTTACAGTCTCCCGCACACACATAAGCGTATAAGTAAATTCATCGGTGTGTGACATCTCATCTCTCGCTGCCTTGTATGTAAATGTTGCTTGTCGGAATGTGTACATATGTGTAGACGCAATTATTGATTCGTTTATGTAGATACATAATGATTGAATTATTGATGTGAATTCACGTCACTGCTTAGCATCGGCCTGGAGATGGCAGCACTCCTCAGTTTTGCTAATATTCGTAACACTATTTTTAATGAAACATCTCCTCCAACAAAGTATTTTCATGGGCTTGTTGTTTTTTGCCAGATTTGTTGTACACACACTAATGCAGAAAGGTGTTCTGCGCGCATTTAGTTTTGCTCCCCAAACCGGTGTCGGACCCACCCAGGGTTATTTTTTTTAGATCGAGGCCGAAGACCGCCAACGCAGAAAGGTGTTCTATGCAAAAAAAAAATGGATCGGGCCCCATATTTCCGACCCTCTCGGGGTCATTTTACGGTTTTTTGTAAATAACTTTCGACAGAAATCAAATTTTTGGTTAAAGCGGAGGTCGAGACGCGTCTTTTGATACCACCTCTGAAATTTTTTGATAAAAATTAGGTGGTGCACGGTCTTGTAAAACGTTACCATTGATTTAAATAGGAATGAAATTCCTAGAGCTATCATTTTCTTCATTTGGATATTTTGCAGGCAAAGCGCCGCATCACAACCTCTTCAAAAAATTTGGAACAAATATAACTACAACAAAAGTTACAGCTGGCAAAAAAACACAAGTTTTACAGCAGTTTTGCACTTATGTATTTGTTTAAGCATTTTTTACAATTTAATTTAAAATTATTTCTTGGACTCTCAAGATATGCTCAAGAAATTCTTCTACGTTTCAATTGATGCATCAGACCGCATCTTGAACGAAATTTTGTAAAGAAAATGATTAAGGGAAAATACATATCAGTTTAAAAAAAAAAACTTTGCCTTAAAAAGGGAAAATAAAAATGTCTTGAGCATTTTCTAAAATGTTAAACACATTAGGGGGACTCATGTAACCGTATAAATGCCTTATAAAGTGTGCAAATGTATAAATTTATCTAGTGCGTAAACGAGCTGTCAAATTTTGTATGAAAAATCATTTACACAATTTGTATACATTTACGCGCACATTTCATTGTGTAAACGCGGTAAACTCAAAGGAATGCAACCTTGCAGACATTACAGCAGGCATTTTCATCAGAAACCTCCGATATCAGCAAGAAAGGCGTTTTAGTTTTGATTTTTCACTTGATCTTGGCATTTTTTAATTTGTACAACAATCAAAAAAATTTTGTTTGGCAATAATACAGCTGATAAACAATCAACTTTAACAAGAGTATTACTAGGGGCGTTCATATAACAGCGTGTGTAAATGGATATAATTTTACACCTTATAAGTTTATATGCTGTCATGAGTCCCCCTATTTTCTTAGATACCACAACAATTTGCTTTCCACACAACTTTATCTATCAAATTGACCTTGACGTACCGCTGTCGTATTACTTATTTAATTGGCGCTTAACCATTTAAACGGTTATGACCGTCCAACAAGGCGCTCCAGTCGCTTCTTGTTGTGGTATTAACAGTGCTTCGCCCTATTCAATGCGAACGACCAATTACAAATTGTCATCAAAATATTCTAACGGAATTCCAAGGAAACTGGTAGTTTCAACAGGGGCAGACAATAGGGAGATTGGTGTTAGTAGCGTAGGTTCCACATTGCAGTTGAAAAGATGGTCGTGTCTCCCTTGGCAGTGTGCTTTCTGCTTCTGCAATAATAGGATATTATATATTGATAACGTGGTTCATCGGGTGCGTCCTGGCAAAGGCGGTTACCGATTCTGCGTGGGTTTTGCTTAGGGCCTCTTTATGCTCGCCTGGATCAAACGGCTGTGTTCCCTTAACCCTCTTGGAGGCGGGGTAGATCAAACAGTTGTTTGCTAGGGTGTCCCGCTTTGTGTCAATTTAGCAAAAACTGCCTAATCAGCATTTCGGTATGCTCTTTAATATTGAACTTTTTGTCTCAATATGTAGGTGATGTTCAGGTGTCATAAGGAGACATCCCGTTCAAGTTCTGATTGCAGTATTTTGAGAGGCCTGCAGCCTTTTCCAATATGTGATTTTAAGACCAGACTACCAAACTGATGACGTGTGGCACATGAGCGGCCGGCCAATGGCTTTGTACGTGGTTATTAATGATTTTCTATCTTTTCCCCAAGTTCTGCCAGCAAACGACTTGAGGATTTTGTTGCGGCTTTGTACGTTACATACAACTTCGGTAGCATGTGCCTTGAAGGTGACAATATTATCGAACTTTGCCCCTAAGACCTTCGGGTGACTGATGGTCGGCAGCGTAATACCATCGAGTGAACGTCTAATATTTGCGTCATATGTTCCTTGAACGGCGTGAATAGAGTGACGGTGTATTTGGCCGGTGATAATGCCAGGTTGCGCGAGGTGAAGAAACTAGAAAGACTAGGGAGATAACCTTTTATTCTAAAAACTAATTCATCTATTGGAGGGCCAGGTCCCGTTGCCAATATCGTGCAGTTATCCGACATAGAAAATTATGATAACTCCTTATGTGAGACCCCCTGTTTAATTCTCCTAGGATGTGAGGTTTCGTTCCTAAATTGAACCGCCGGTTGCTAACCATTCAGTCGATTCAGGCGGCCGATTCTTTTACACAATGGGGAAGGGGCGAACAGTTTTTGTCATGTAGTAGCGTGCCGTGGTTGACTGTGTCATAAGCTTTCTACAGGTCGAGTGCCACGAGCACCGTTCTATGATGGTGTTTATCCTGATTTTATCCGTAATTTATCTGAATGATTATGGTATTTTGCACGGTGGTAGTGATGTGTATTTTGCGGAAGCCGCGTTGATGGCTGCTAGGTGAGGATTCGCAGTAAAATGAGGGATCAGGGCGGTTTTCAATGTCTTCGCTACTCGCGAAAGGAATGATATCGGTCAATATGACTCGCCTTCGTCAGTTGGTTTCCCAGGCTTTAGTAGTGGAATTATCATTGGCATTTCCATTGTTAGGGAATGGCAAAGAACTTCAATGACAAGTCTTTTGGATAGCTTCTTCAACCTCTGTGGAGGTGATGGAAAAGGGCGATACACTGTTTGCACGATGTCTGGTCTTGTATACGAAGGATGTATTACAAATTGTCGGCAAAAAGTGCTCGCGCATTTCTTCGAATCTGACCAAGTTGTATCGCCAAAAGCGGTGGAAACTCTATCATTGTGTTAGATTATATAAAGGTTTGACGGTTGACCACCCGCAGAAAGGTTGAAGTTCTTTAGATGCTCCTCCCATTTGGCACGTTTGTGTTCATTTACCATCCGCATATTATCCATGTTGAGTTTCCTAATATGGAGGGCTCTAGGGTCGAGTTGTCACACTAGGCCACGAACCCTTTCTAAGTTTGAAGCTTCAACGGGAACATGGGGTATGATTTCTGGTATTCTACCGACCGAAATAAAGCGTGCCAAATCTGGAGCTCACCTTTCTGGGCATCTGTCGGAATAGGGAGAGCAGCAAAAAATTGATTTGTGGAGGCCGTGTAGTCTTCCCAGTTAGCTTTTTTGAAATTAATAAATGGTTCTTCTTCGTTTGGTCAACTAGCACCAATTGGTCTTACCAAGGGCATTTAAATCCGTTTCCACATGGTACTTCCAGCGGAGTGGGACCGCTCTCTTCTTCTGGCGGGATCCAATAAAATACTTTCTTAGCTGGAGCATCATCTTTCATTCGCATGCGGCCACCGTTGGAAAATGAGGCCGGAGTTTCGGAATTCTTCCAGCGGGAATGAAACGAGCCGACACAGATTAAATGACCTCGCGGAAAGGACGTTCCCCGGTGATGGTGTTATCTAACTGCCACCGGATGTCTCCTTATGACCCCCGAACACCATCCACACAATGAGGCCAAAGAGCTCAATAAGCACTATGATGAGATCCGGCACCTGCCACCACAGCCGTCTACACAGTGAGGCCAAAGAGCTCAACATTAAAGAGCACAACGAAATGCTGAACAGGCAGATTTTGCTAAATTGTCACAAACCAGGACATCCTAACCTAAGGGTTAAGGGAACATATCCATAAGCAATATGGTGAGATCTGGCACTTGCCACCACAACCGTTTGACAAGCATAATCAGGCCCTAAGCCAAATCCACACAGAATCGGTAAACGCTTTTGCCAGGATGCTCTCCGTGAACCCTGTTATTAATATGCAATATACTACCCTTGCAGAAGAGGGAAGCCCACTACCAAGGGAGACATGAGTCATCCTGGCCCAACTTCGTTCTGGATACTGTAACAGGTTAAACTCTTTTTGGTCCAGAATCAGCCCCATGTATATTCTGCATGCGATGTGTCCCCACATGACACCAACCGTCTTTTCAATTGCAATGTGGAACCTACGCCTCTAACACCAATCTCCCTATGGTCCGCCTCTGTTGAAACTGCCAGTTTCCTTGGACTCCCGTTAGAGGACTTTGATAACAATTTGTGAGTGGTCGTGCCCATTGAATGGGGCGAAGCACAGTTAACACAAAAACAAGAACAGAACGGCTTTAAGTGTCTTGGCTACTGGTGATAGGAGAAATAATGGGTGATAAGAGTCTCCTACGTTAGCCGGTTGTCCAGGCTGTACAACCCTCCCCATTTTCCATTTTTCAGGGATGACGAAAGTAGTCAGAGACAGGTTGAAAACGAGCGCTAGGTATTTTAATCCTTCATGGCCGAAGTTTTTAAGCAACGGCATGGCAATCCCTTCCGGGTATACCGCTTTGGATGGCTTAGTATTTCTTTCACCCCCATTGTCCCTTTAAGAGCCCCATCAAAGTGCAGGTAGGGAACTAGGTAGTCTGTTCATCCAGTATAGCCGTATGGTTTGCGTTCCAGCTGCCCCGAAACATTGAGTCTTGTTGCAGTTGTTAGCACCAGGTTTACAGCTAGAATAATCAGAACGACATACAGTGCAGCCGTCAGTGTTGCTTTCAGCGCTCCCGTTATGCTAAGCACATACCCCCTCTAATTTTTTGAGGTACGTTCAATTTTGAGTGGCCGTTCATCACACAAGGACTCTATAGAATAGGATTAGGCTTTACAATCGCCTTAAATATCCTAACTTTCCGTCTGTCTCTCAAAGATTTTTGATGAGTAATAATGATATTTCGAAGACGAATGGGCACTGAGCCGGGTTTGCACTGCACGCGAAATGATTCACAAAAAAACTTAGTAATGTTAATCAGGGAATGCCTCACTGATCGCGAACGGATTTAACTATTCACAAATCTCAGCACTGGTTATTAGGAAATGCCTCAAACTCACTGAAATGCACATGTGGTATGGAATATTTGCGTGATATTAAATATTTGTGTGAAGTGTGAACTAACGTAATATGTGTAGAATATACATGTGATATTGAAAAAATATAAATACGATTTGTAATACAACACAATACAATACAAAGAGATACGCTGTTTTTACAAAAGGTTTGTTGGTTGAGTGGTAGGTTTGGTGCTAGCTACCCTGATAGGGGAAGCTCTCTTGGAAAACATGAAGGTCCGTTGTGATACCACATACAATAAAATAAAATAACGGTGACGTAGATAAAGCTACTTAGAGAATCGTTGGGTAACAACGATAAAGTTCCGAATGATACCGATCTCAACCTTGGGTAAATCGTCGGGAGATCCAAGTTTGTCGCGACTGAAGTACCTTCGCCTTGTTCTGACAAAAGCTGGGCAATCAAGCATAAAGTGATGTGATGATTCCACCTAATCATCCTCCATACAGCTGCAGCATGACGGAGTTTGCAGTATATTGAGACGTACCGCATGGTGGATGGATTTTTTTCATCAGGAGTATAGCAAAAACGCAATCTACAGATGATTCTAAGAAAAATTGCTGAAGATACCATAGCTCTAAGTCGGATTTCGAGTCCACCACTTTTGCAAAATTGATATTTTGTTATATGAATGTAGGGTTTGGCCAAAAAATCTTCATAGATTCTCATAGAATTATAGGAAAAATATCATATTGGGCTTACTTTAAAAGTACTTTACTTACATTTCAGAACCTGTATTAATATCTATAGTGTTTTTGAATGCGGCCACAGTGGTGTGATGGTAGCGTGCTCCGCCTACCACACCGTATGCCCTGGGTTCACACCCCGGGCAAAGCAACATCAAAATTTTATAAATAAGGCTTTTCAATTAGAAGACAATTTTTTTAAGCGGTGCCGCCCCTCGGCAGTGTTTGGCAAGCGCTCCGGGTGTATTTCTGCCATGGAAAGCTCTCAGTGAAAACTCATCTGCCTTGCAGATGCCGTTCGGACGCAGCATAAAACATGTAGGTCCTTTCCGGCCAATTTGTAGGGACAATTAAGAGGAGCACGACGCAAATTGGAAGAGAAGAGAAGTTCGGCCTTAGATCTCTTCGGAGGTTATCGCGCCTTACATAAATTTTTTTTTTTTTTAGTTTTTGAATTTTAGTAGAGATATCAGGCTAAAAGTATGAGAAATTTGCCTAAAATGAACTATATTATCATTTTTAACAAATTTCTTAAGGACATTTTTTTTCTTTACAGCTAAAATAAGTTCAGAACATTTCCAACAACTTTCGCTCCGACAGTTTTTCTTTTTTCGAGTTCGTTTAGAAGAAAGGAATTTTCAAAAAAAAAAAACCTATATTTTTAAGTAATAAGCAAAAAACACAATTTTTATAATTTTTATGTAATTTATTTAAAAAATTATTTTTTTAATTAGAATTGACCATTTTAACGTATTTTTCAAAATAAAAGTAATGTTATATTATTATTTTTTAAAATCTTTTTTGCTCTCCATTCGTGGTTGTTTTTCACGACCTTCTGCTGTAACAGCCATAACACCTTCAGGTTTTTTTTTCTATAACACATTTGGAAACGGATGTTAACAACTGTACATATCTTTCTGTTCCTTGTATATGCATTGGAATATTAGGATCATCTAGTGTTGGCTCATCATAATCTAAGAATTGTACCAAGTGATCGTAAGGAATATTTCTTGTGAATTCCGGTCCAGATAGTAATTATCGTCAAGTATTTTTTCTCGATAATATAAAAATTTGTTCATAGCTTTATCACGTATGGCTTTTCTATCATCAAATAACATTAATAAAATGTTTTCTGGATGAGCGTAATATGAGTTATTTTGGATTATACCATCTATTACACCATATTCAAAAAATATTATAAAATAATTTTAAGAAATGCATACCTGAAATTTTTCACAGTGTTGAATGTCTTTGTATATTTTTCCACTTGCTGCTCTTGGTCCACTGGTGACTGTTTTCCTGCAAAAATCGTTGGATCATGTGGTCCACTGGAGTACTTACCATTATACTCCACTGTAATGCAGCAATGGACCAACTCATGTTTCTACACGAACACATTGTAAGCCGATCATTGCTCGTTTTTAACGATTGTAATCACTACACGATGTTTATTGGACTGTGGGTACTCCATGGATTACTCTGATGTAATGCGAAGCTGGAGTATATGGTCCAGTCTTAGGACATCGCAATGTTAATTGGACCATATTTTTTGTATGAATTGTGGTTAATTTTGGAGTACTCGGTTGGTCCATAGCGAGTACTCCATACATACATGCATGGAGTACTCGCGATTTTTGCAGCGTTTATCTAATGCTCTGAATAAATGACCAAATGGTAATTCATTGAAATGAAGCAAACATATATACCAGTGCAGTGACTTATTTAAATGCTTTTCTAAAAGTCTTATAACACCATTTTCTATTCCAGTATTAGCTGGTTTTCCATCGCTACATATGCCAATTAATTGATTTTTGGTTTTCTGCTATTGAAGAATTCATTTAATTTTTTTAATTTGTGTTTGCATTTTCTTCTTCACCCAACTTAACATATCAAAGTAATTTAGCATTAGGCTCTTTTAGAATAACCAAAAGGGGTTCTTTTATCATATTTGTATGAAATTTCTCATTAATTTTCTCTCTAGTTAATGAATAATTTTTTCTGCCATCGAAAGAAAGTGCAGTTATGTTGGAATCTATGTATCGTTTACTAAGCACTTCATCTCTAGCTTTAATTTTTTCTCTTGCAACTTTAGATTTATCCATTATGACAAGTTCACCACGAACATCTCGAAAATTTATATCTTCGAAAAGGGTTGTTGCTAAACATGAAGCAACTTTATCTGAAACACCGAATCTGTCACACATCATAGCAAAATTTATAGCATCGTATCGTTGAGTATAATGTCCTCGTTTCATTCCTCGTGTTCCAATGGTACATGAACCAGATAAGGATATAGATTTAACATGCAAATGCAACAACAATGTGATCCATATGATACAGATTGTTGTGGCATTTGCATGTTAAATCTCTATCCGTATTTGGTTCATGTAACATTGGAACACGAGGATTGTAACAGATACTTCTGCAACTGCTTAATTTGCAATTTGTGCTTCACCTGTTTCCATATCTGTTCGTATGTTGGATCATCACTATCTGTTGGCATTGCTGGTGTTGTTGTAGGTGTTTCTTCTACAATGTCATCCATATATTTAGGTATTGTGAATTTTCTATCATTATGCTGGTCCATCATAAATTCTTTTAAATGGTTTGGTATTAAACCACATGAGCATTCTGTTTTCTTTAACTTGCATTTACATTTTCCAAATAATTCATTTGTTGATTGTACGAATGCTGTAAATTCCTGAACTCTTTTCGATGTTTAATGCTTTCAATTGTTTTTGTTTTTTTGTTTTTATCGGCCTATTGATAAATGATTCAAGGTTCGATTCGAGCTTAAGGCCTGAACAATAATTTTTTTCTAATGATAATTATTGTTATTTTTTAATTTTTCTAAATTTGAAAAATTGTATTTTGTTTTTGGAATAGTAAGTAGAAAAATTTTTTCAGACAACCTGCCATAGCTGCGCAGATAGATCCATTTCGAAGGGTGTTAAGCCTTCATCATCAGTACGCTTTGGCAAATTTGCTACTTCTATTCCTTTTTACCAACTATATTTATTCAGTGTTGCGCCATCTGGTGCAAATCACTGATAATGCTGGATTTTTGTTTATTGTCAATTACTTTGTTTGACATTCCCAAGTGCTCATGGTTTATTAACAATTGTTTTTGTTTTTATCGGCCTATTGATAAATGATTCAAGGTTCGATTCGAGCTCAAGGCCTGAACAATAATTTGTTTCTAGTGATAATTATTGTTATCTTTTAATTTTTTTAAATTTGAAAAATTGTATTTTGTTTTTGGAATAGTAAGTAGAAAAATTTTTCAGACAACCTGCCATAGCTGCGCAGATAGATCCATTTCGAAGGGTGCTAAGCCTTCATCATCAGTACGCTTTAGGAATGCTGCGCTAACCATTTAGCTATACAGCGGTGGTTTGTTTGACTGGCAAATTTGCTACTTCTATTCCTTTTTACCAAGTATATTTATTCAGTGTTGCGCCATCTGGTGCAAATCACTGATAATGCTGGATTTTTGTTTATTGTCAATTACTTTGTTTGACATTCCCAAGTGCTCATGGTTTATTAACAATTGTTTTTGTTTTTATCGGCCTATTGATAAATGATTCAAGGTTCGATTCGATAATGCTTTCGTGATATTTTTCAATCAAAACCTTTAGTTTTCTCAGAATACTACGTCTATCAATTAGGTGATTATTCAATTAATTCCAAATTTTAACCAATTTATCAATTACATGAGGAGTTCAATTTTCATGCGAAATCATTTTACTTTGAATTTTAGCATGATCACATAAAAAAAATTAAATCTTAAAATGTCACGACTAGACGGTAAATTCAGGTTATTTAAATCACTTGATAAACCAAATGCAATAATATCGTGTTCAATTATATGTGATAAAGTGCATTCAGATGATGTAGAAGGATTTGGTTCATCCATTTTAAATTTAAATACAAAAAGCTGTAAAGAAAAAAAATGTTCCATACGAAATTAATTAAAAATGATAATATAGTAGTTAAAAGTTCATTTTAGACTTATTTCTCATAATTTAAGCCTGATATCTCTACTAATATTCAAACACACTATAGATATTAATACAGATTCTGAAATGTACTTAAAATACTTTTACAGTAAGCCCAATATGATATTTTTCCTATAATTATATCTGAAGCTATGGAGATTTTTTTGGCCAAACCCTACATTCATATGGCAAAATATCTATTTTGCAAAAGTGGGGGAATCGAAGTCGGACTTAGAGCTATGGAAAAAAATTTTACCCGCCCTAACATACATACATAGTACATGCATATGCGCAAATGCATTGACAGGCACTCGGTTAAGTTAGCATAACGGGAAAATCTGGGTTGCCATTGTTTCGGTTGAAAACGGTCAATTAGGATTCTTTTCAGAGACGTTAAAGATTGAAATAGGGTTTATGTACTCACAAAAGTGTTGCTGTGTTCCACAAAATTTTAATTTTATATCATGGCGAAAATTGTTCAGATCTGAGTCATTGATTTTCATTAAAAATCTAATTTATTACATGAGGTTGCTCCTCTTAGTCTAAAAAAACATAGAAAATAAGGACGTGTGGAACTCAGGGACTGCCGCGGTAAAGCTATTGCATATTATCAACTTATGCAATTATAATATTTATGCAACATTTTGTTTTCTTTGATATTAATTCAAGTTTTTTCTTAAACTTTAACTTCAACTTTATTTTTAACTTTAACTTTCACTTTAACTTTATTTTTAACTTTAGCTTTAACATTCACTTTAACTTTAACTTCCACTTTAACTTTAACTTAACTTTAACTTTAACTTTAACTTTAACTTGAACTTTAACTTTAACTTTAATTTTAACTTTAACTTTAATTTTAATTTTAACTTTAACTTTAATTTTAACTTTAACTTTAACTTTAACTTTAACTTTAATTTTAACTTTAACTTTAACTTTAACTTTAACTTTAACTTTACCTTTAACTTGAACTTTAACTTTAAAGAAGAAATCACTAGACCTCTCCGTGTCTCTGTGTTCGCAGCAAACCAAAGAGAACAGAAAATGGCGGTCGTCGAAGTGGACGAGAATATTAGCAACGCCCTACTCAAAAGAGGCAAAATTCCTATCGGATGGATACAGCGCCGAATCAGACAGCGAGCAGAAGTGCAACGCTGCTTTATGTGTCTCGGCTACGGACACCGGAAGGCTGAATGCAAGGGTCCAGACAGGAGTAACGCCTGCTGGAAGTGTGAGCAAAGCGGCCACAAAGCTTCGGCCTGTACCGCAGCTCCAATATGTTACCTGTGTAATACACAGAAGCTCGATCATGTCCCTGGATCTGGAGCATGCAGCATTTTCAGAGCGGCACTCGCTGTTGCAAAGGCCAAAATCTGAATTCAAAAGTGATTAGTTTTATCCAAGGCAACCTAAACCGGAACAGACTTGCTGATGAGCTACTACAACAGTTGGTCTTAGGCCATAAAGCTAACTGCGTTATCATCAGCGAACCTTCTAGAGCCCGAAATGATTGGCACATGTACAACACCGGATATGGATGATAGATGCAAATGCCAATATTGTGAATCGTGTTGCCGGACAAGGCTACGTCCGCCTAACTACGAATAATACCACAATAGTAAGCTGCTACTTGTCCCCGAATGATCCCATTCAAACGTTCAGGGGCAAGCTTGAACTTACTGAAGACGACCTGAGGGACTTAACTGGTAACCTGGTTGTGGCGGGAGACTTTAACGCAAGACTAACACCTGTGGAAAGTTAGCCCTTGAGATGGTAGCCAAGCTCGGTTTGAACGTGCTTAACACTGGTACGACCCCTACATACCGACGGCCAGGCTTTGGATACTCGATCCCCGATGTAACACTAGTGTCAGAAAGCTTGCTGCTGACCGCTGCTGGATGGAGAGTCATAGAGGATCTGACAGGCAGCGAACACAACTACATCACTTTCCACCTAAACGATCCCGGTCAGAGGCAGATTCCGAACGGGCCACGTAGAACACTATCATGGGACGCATCCACGGTCGACTCTGCCACGTTCTCCGCATCAGTACTGGGGGATGCCCGACGGATAATCAACAACTCCAGTCCGACGGAAGAGACGGTTGAAAAGATAATGAGCTGTCTTCGCCACGCTTGCAATCTCTCTATGCCACGGAGAGGAGTGTGGAGGGGCAAAAAGCAGGTATACTGGTGGAACAGCGAAATCGCGGAGCTGCGGAAAATATGCCACAGGATGCGAAGGCTAGCCACTCGCGCGCGCGGCAGGCTTGAGGCTCTACAAAAGTCGGAAGCGTAAAAAGGAGCGAAGAAAGCTCTTAGTGCTGCCATTAAGCAAAGCAAGCTTACGTGCTGGAAAGCGCTTTGCGAGGAAGTGGATAGAGACCACTGGGGGCAGGGATTTAAGGTAGTAATGAAGAAGTTCCGTTCGCCAAACCAGCTGATGGACGAAAACCAAATAAGGAACATTGTGGATGGCCTGTTTCCCACCCAACTGCCTAGGGAGGACGAGTACGTTACCCATAAAGATCGCAAGGTGGAACCATTCCAAGAAGAAGAGCTTAAAACTGCCGTGCGAACTATGAAACCTAGGAAAGCACCTGGGTCCGACGGAATACCCGCGGAGGCAATTAGACTAGCTGCAAATACCTGCCCAGAACTTATGTTGCACATGTACAACAAATGTCTCGAAGAAAGAACTTTCCCCACCATATGGAAGAGAGAACGACTGGTTCTCATTCCAAAAGGGAAAGGAGATCCCAACTCTCCATCATCCTACCGTCCCCTATGTATGTTGGACACAGCAGGGAAATTGATGGATAGTCTCCTGAAGCAACGCCTCACCAGAGCGTTACAGGACGGCGGAGGAGTGTCTCCCAGACAGCATGGTTTTCAGAGGGGGTACTCCACAATCGATGCCATAGCAGAAGTTATAGACGCAGTCAAGAAAGCCGAGACAGCGTGCCACAGAGCATGACCTATAGTGTTGCTGGTCACGCTGGACGTCAAAACGCTTTTAACTCAGCTAGGAGGGATGCCATGCTTGAGGCACTAGAAAGCACTTTCAGAGTACCGCAATATTTGTTAGAAATTTTAAGGGACTACTTAAGAGAGAGGTATCTAATATATGAAACCACTCACGGTCAAAAAAAGGTAAAAATAACAGGTGGAGCAGCCCAGGGTTCAGTACTAGGTTCCGATCTCTGGAATATAACTTACGACAGTCTTCTTCGATTAGACATGCCAGAAAGCACCTAGACGGTAAATTCAGGTTATTAAATTCGCTTGATAAACCAAATGCAATAATATCGTGTTCAATTATGTGTGATAAAGTGGATTCAGATGATGTAGAAGGGTTTGGTTCATCCATTTTAAATTTAAATACAAAAAGCTGTAAAGAAAAAAGTGTTCCATACGAAATTAGTTAAAAATGATAATATAGTAGTTAAAAGTTCATTTTAGGCTAATTTCTCATAATTTAAGCCTGATATCTCTACTAATATTCAAACACACTATAGATATTAATACAGATTCTGAAATGTACTTAAAATACCTTTACAGTAAGCCTAATATGATATTTTTCCTATAATTATATCAGAAGCTATGAAGACTTTTTTGGCCAAACCCTACATTCATATGGCAAAATATCTATTTTGCAAAAGTGGGGGAATCGAAGTCGGACTTAGAGCTATAGAAAAAAATGTTACCCGCTCTAACATACATACATAGTACATGCATATGCGCAATGCATTGACAGGCACTCGGTTAAGTTAGCATAACGGGAAAATCTGGGTTGCCATTGTTTCGGTTGAAAACGGTCAATTAGGATTCTTTGCAGAGACGTTAAAGATTGAAATAGGGTTTATGTACTCACAAAAGTGTTGCTGTGTTCCACAAAATTTTAATTTTATATCATGGCGAAAATTGTTCAGATCTGAGTCATTGATTTTCATTAAAAATCTAATTTATTACATGAGGTTGCTCCTCTTAGTCTAAAAAAACATAGAAAATAAGGACGTGTGGAACTCAGGGACTGCCGCGGTAAAGCTATTGCATATTATCAACTTATGCAATTATAATATTTATGCAACTTTTGTTTTCTTTGATATTAATTCAAGTTTTTTCTTAAACTTTAACTTTATTTTTAACTTTAACTTTAACTTTCACTTTAACTTTATTTTTAACTTTAACTTTCACTTTAACTTTAACATTCACTTTAACTTTAACTTCAAGTTTAACTTTAACTTTAACTTAAATTTAACTTTAACTTTAACTTTAATATTGGCAACGCCCTACTCAAAAGAGGTAAAATTCCTATCGGATGGATACAGTGCCGAATCAGACAGCGAGCAGAAGTGCAACGCTGCTTTAGGTGTCTCGGCTACGGACACCGGAAGGCTGAATGCAAGGGTCCAGACAGGAGTAACGCCTGCTGGAAGTGTGGGCAAAGCGGCCACAAAGTTTCGGCCTGTACCGCAGCTCCAATATGTTACCTGTGTAATACACAGAAGCTCGATCATGTCCCTGGATCTGGAGCATGCAGCATTTTCAGAGCCGCACTCACTGTTGCAAAGGCAAAAATCTGAATTCAAAAGTGATTACTTTTATCCAAGGCAACCTAAACCGGAGCAGACTTGCTGATGAGCTACTACAACAGTTGGTCTTAGGCCATAAAGCTAACTGCGTTGTCATCAGCGAACCTTATAGAGCCCGAAATTATTGGCACATAGACAACACCGGCGCCGCCGCAACATGGATGACAGATGCAAACGCCAATATTGTGAATCGTGTTGCCGGACAAGGCTACGTCCGCCTAACTACGAATAATACCACAATAGTAAGCTGCTACTTGTCCCCGAATGATCCCATTCAAACGTTCAGGGACACGCTTGAACTTATTGAAGACAACCTGAGGGACTTAACTGGTAACCTGGTTGTGGCGGGAGACTTTAACGCAAGAGCCGTCGAATGGGGAATGCCGCAGACTAACACCTGTTGAAGGTCCTTGAGATGGCAGCCAGGCTCGGTTTGAACGTGCTTAACACTGGTACGACCCCTACATACCGACGGCCAGGCTTTGGATACTCGATCCCCGATGTAACACTAGTGTCAGAAAGCTTGCTGCTGACCGCTGCTGGATGGAGAGTCATAGAGGATCTGACTGGCAGCGATCACAACTACATCACTTTCCACCTAAACGATCCCGGTCAGAGGCAGATTCCGAACGGGCCACGTAGAACAATAGCATGGAACGCATCCAAGGTCAACTCTGCTACGTTCTCCGCATCAGTACTAAGGGATGCCCGACGGATAATCAACAACTCCAGTCCGATGGAAGAGACGGTTGAAAAGACAATGAGCTGTCTTCGCCACGCCTGCAATCTCTCTATGCCACGGAGAGGAGTGTAGAGGGGTAAAAAGCAGGTATACTGGTGGAACAGCGAAATCGCGGAGCTGCGGAAAATATGCCACAGGATGCGAAGGCTAGCAACTCGCGCGCGCGGCAGGCCTGAGGCTCTAGAATAGTCGGAAGCGTACAAAGGACCGAAGAAAGCTCTTAGTGCTGCCATTAAGCAAAGCAAGCTTACGTGCTGGAAAGCGCTTTGCGTGGAAGTGGATCGAGACCCCTGGGGGCAGGGATATAAGATAGTAATGAAGAAGTTCCGTCCGCCAAACCAGCTGATGGACGAGAACCAAATAAGAAACATTGTGGATGGCCTGTTTCCCACCCAACTGCCTAGGGAGGGCGGGTACATTACCCATGAAGATCGCAACGTGGAACCATTCCGAGAACAAAAGCTTAAAACTCCCGTGCGAACTATGAAACCTAGGAAAGCATCTGGGCCCGACGGAATACCCGCGGAGGCAATTAGACTAGCTGCAAATAACTGCCCAAAACTTATGTTGCACATGTACAACAAATGTCTCGAAGAAAGAACTTTCCCCACCATATGGAAGACAGCACGACTGGTTCTCATTCCAAAAGGGAAAGGGTATCCCAACTCTCCATCATCCTACCGTCCCCTATGTATGTTGGACACAGCAGGGAAATTGATGGAGAGTCTCCTGAAGCAACGCCTCACCAGAGCGTTACAGGACGCCGGAGGACTGTCGCCCAGACAGCATGGTTTTCGGAGGGGGCATTTCACAATCGATGCCATAGCAGAAGTTATAGACGCAGTCAAGAAAGCCGAGACAGCGTGCCACAGAGCAAGACCTATAGTGTTGCTGGTCACGCTGGACGTCAAAAACGCTTTTAGCTCAGCTAGGTGGGAGGACATGCTTGAGGCACTAGAAAGCACTTACAAAGTATCGCAATATTTGTTAGAAATTGTAAGGGACTACTTAAGAGAGAGGTATCTAATATATGAAACCACTCACGGTCAAGAAAAGGTAAAAATAACAGGTGGAGCAGCCCAGGGTTCGGTACTAGGTCCCGATCTCTGGAATATAACTTACGACAGTCTTCTTCGATTAGACATGCCAGAAAGCACCTTCCTCGTTGCCTTTGCAGATGACGTGGCAGCTGTGATAACAGCACCAAGCTGCGAGCTGGCACAGCTAAAATTTAACCAGGCCATGCCTAATGTAAATAGGTGGATGGCTGAGCACGGTCTCCAGTTAGCAACAGCAAAAACGGAGATCATCATCCTCACAAAGAGACGTATTCCCACTACCAGGAACATGATGGTTGGGGACTAGCCAATAGAAACACTCGCTTCAATGAAATATCTGGGAGTGAGGTTAGACAGCAAACTCAACTTCTCGGATCACATAGGAGGGGCCTGCGAAAGAGCTGCGCGCATAATAGCACAGTTGAGTAGATTAATGGCAAACACAGTTGGCCCAAAGCCATACACAAGGAAGTTGCTTGCATCAGCCTCGGATTCTATACTCTTATATGGTGCAGAAATCTGGGCGAACGCAATGAAATACCGGAAGAACCTAGTCGCCCTCACCTCGGTCCATCGCAGAGGGCGCTCCGAATATCTTCGGCTTACCGCACGGTATCAGCTGAAGCTGTCCTGGTCGTTGCGGGAACCATACCGATATACCTTCTCGTTGAGGAAAGAAAAGCAATATACGACAACGGATCGCCAGCAAGTAGAGCTGCTGTTGCCATGCAGGCGCGAGAAGAATCGATCCGACGCTGGCAAGATCAGTGGAGCAACAGCATCGTAGGAAAGTGGACTAGGGAACTAATCCCTGAACTGAATCCATGGTTGAAGCGACCACACGGGAGGTAGACTTTTACCTGACCCAGTTTCTAACGGGACACGGTTACTTCCGCAAATACCTACACAGAATGGTTAAGGTTGATAACCCGAGCTGCCTGTACTGTGGGAAAATAGACGATGTACGTCACACCTTCTTCGAATACAGGCACTTCTCCGATCAGCGAAGGAGGGTAGAAGAGGTACTTGGTGACCTATCCCCGGGCAGTGTCATCAATAACATGACCTGTCGAAGAGACAGATGGGATATACTTACCAGTAAACGAGAGGACGGATGCCTAGCCCATTAGCGTGAGAGTAGCCATAGAGCTCACGTAGCGCGCACCCGTACCCTAAGTAATGCTAAACGCGGTCCCTGGTACGGGAATTTGCGCGGGCCGTGGGAGGTTAGGTTTTAGTGGGTAGGCCTTCATGGAAGAAGGGAGTCCTACACTCGGAGAGTCTCGCAGTGAGGCTTAAATATCCCGGTCAGTGCATAAAGCATTTCCTCCTTCCACGAAACACCAAAAAAAAAAAAAAACAAAAAAACACCTTTCACTTTAACTTTCACTTTAACTTTAACTTTATTTTTAAATTTAACTTTCACTTTAACTTTAACATTCACTTTAACTTTAACATTCACTTTAACTTTAACTTTAACTTTAACTTTAACTTCAACTTTAACTTTAACATTCACTTTAACTTTAACTTTCACTTTAACTTTCACTTTCACTTTAACATTAACTTTAACTTTATTTTTAACTTTAACTCTCACTTTAACTTTAACATTCACTTTAACTTTAACTTTAACTTTAACTTTAACTTCAACTTTAACTTTAACATTCACTTTAACTTTAACTTTCACTTTAACTTTCACTTTCACTTTAACATTAACTTTAACTTTATTTTTAACTTTAACTTTAAAATTCACTTTAACTTTAAATTTAACTTTAACTTTAACTCCAATTTTATGTATTTGACCTGTTGCTAACACCGAACCTTTTTCGAACCTTTTCGAATCTTTTTTGACAAGTATCCGTTACGGTTTTTTTTTTTTTTTGATTGAGTCGCCAAGCCCGCGATTAAATCTATGTAATAGCTTAAAAGTAGTTTCTCAAATTATTGTGAAAAGCTTTTTAAACTCAACAACATCGGTACAAGAATATCGGTAAAATATCTTCTAGGATTACTGCATTTCTATACCCAAGTTCATTATATTTGTGTAATACAAGAATCTGGTAACAGAATTTTTAAATGAAAAGACAACAATGTTATTGCCAAAAAATATATCATATATCCAAACTTTTTTTAAATGCTATTTGTGCCTGCTCTTTTGGTTTATTTCCACTCACAGCACCGTTTTATTAACGGGAGACTTTCACAGCGCCAGAAATTAAGGCGGATTTACATAGAAGCTTTGGTTGTCTTGCATCCATCTGACGCTTGGTAGGCCCATAATATAACAATGAGACTCCTTCACGTTTTCTTCGATTTGAAACGATGAAATAGTTGTAAATCCTCCTTTGGCAGTTTCCCAACTTTTTGAATCCCTTAAAATTCAACAAACTTTGCGTAGCAAGATATGGGAACAGCCATAAATTTAACTCATCTGTCGGTCGAAGCATCGCAACAAAAGGCAGATTTACATAAACGCTTTGGTTGCATGCCCACGCTTTGACAACGGCATTCGAAAAACAATGAAATACCTTGCAGTTATCTTCGCTTTGAAAGCGTTTATATAAATTTGCCCCTATGCATTTGTGTAAACAGCCATCAAAGTGAAATTATTCATTAGGAAAACTTGTTACACGTGTGGTGATTTATATTTAATTAAGTTTCTCTTGACTTTTTTGACTCCAATTTAAATAAATTTTAGTTTCCGTATGTTTTGGATGTTTCCATTGTTGGAGGCCACAAATCTTCTATTATTTATATTTCCGTGGAAGTATATGTAACTTTTTCATTTGTAAATACTACAGAAATTGATTAAACTATCAAATGCAACTCAGCTTAAAGTAGTCTTACGTACCAAAAATGTAACTCTAGACCTCGCTTAGTTGACTCACTTGGTATGGTACACTATGCGCAAATGCAAGCTAGCACAAGCATTGTACAGGTTTACAAGTATGATATGTATGAGAGGGAAACAATTTCTTTCCCTTTCTAACACACGGCAGTTTGACACTTCGGTCAGTGTCAAACTAGCGTGGAACCCAGTGGAACCTGCGTGGAACATGAGTTTTGACACTGAACGAAGTGTCAAAATTACCGGGGTTGCTTCGTCGAAAGCGACACAGGGAAGCAAAAAAGGGATCGGAATATCAGATATGGGTTGCTGTGATGGTAAATTTCTTTTAACGAATTTAGTAGGAAATTTTAAGTGCACCCATGTGGGTCCTTCAGAAAATTATAAAAAAGTCTTCAATTGGGGTATCTGAGGACGCGTAGTTATTTCAGTATTAAGAATACAAACACGGGAGTTAAGTTTTTCTACCCGTTCAAAAGTTCTCCGCGAAAAACAGTTTGAAACCGAGGTCGACTGCAATAACCCGTCCAAAAAAGCGGAAAGAAAAATGAATAGACGCGTTTTGTCCTGTTGTGAATAGTCCGAAGAGAAAAAGTATTCGAATTATTGGAAGCGAGGCAAAAACGCGTCTATTAATACCTCCCCCGACGGTTTTGGTCGTGTTTTAGCAATCGTCCCCGTAAAAAAGTATCACAATTTGTTAATTAAAATTGTCCAAAATATATGGTTATTAAAGAGAGATGTAATTAAGTGCTCGTTTGAAAGTAAATAAGTATATTTCTTTGTAATATAAGAAAAAAAAATTTTAAGCAGTTTTCGATAGCAGCTACTAAACTTTGTTTGGTCCTAAGAAGTACAACAGTGCCAAATAGCATCCACAAAAAAAACGAACAAGAACAAGCATTTTATCAGGTGAGCGTGGCTGTGTATGTGCGTGCTGCTACATATCCTACTTGTAGACCTGTACAATGAGCACAAGCGCAAGCTGCGAATAAAAACTGCAGAAGATCTCGCTATTTGAAAAATAGGGGACTCGAAGAACATGTACATACATATACCCGTATATGTAAAGCAGCGGTCCTCACCTAGTTGAATAATTATTGGCGCCACTTCACACGTATTATTATTCTATTTCGTCTTTATTCGTCTTTAGTTGTCACTGAACAAGCATAGTAGCAACATCAGGTGAGGCTATTGTTTATTTGCGCATTGGCAAAAGATATTTTACAAACAAACGCTCATGCGTAGAATGTTTTCATGGTTTAATGTAAACAATTTATTTTGTTTAAATTTTTCTATAGGCTCAAGCATTAAAGTAGTATTTATATGGCATATTTACGAATTACTTTTTGTGTGTTAACAAATATGCGTGCATACGTCCTACCTCATTGATTTTTACCACTACCAATAAGATGATTATAGTTTACTCACACAGCTACAGTTTTGATTTTGGGGACCCCTGATGTAACCCTGCAAAAATCGTTGGATCATGTGGTCCACTGGAGGACTTACCATTATACTCCCCTGTAATGCAGCAATGGACCAACTCGTGTTTCTACACGAACACATTGTAAGCCGATCATTGCTCGTTTTTAACGATTGTAATCACTATACGATGTTTATTGGACTGTGGGTACTCCACGGATTACTCTGATGCAATGCGCAGCTGGAGTATTGGTCCAGTCCTAGGACATCGCAATGTTAATTGGACCATATTTTTTGTATGAATTGTGGTTAATTTTGGAGTACTCGGTTGGTCCATAGCGAGTACTCTATACATGCATGCATGGATTACTCACAATTTTTGCAGGGAACCGGCCCGCGCAGGACATGATTTTTGTTTTCGATGAAATTTTAATATGTTGCTCTTTGGTCAATATAATGAAACACGTCTATTATATTAGCCTCATAAAAATTATTTTTCGGATTTATCGGCAATTGAATTCGATAAAATGCAATCGATATTTTATTCACCTACTTTTTCAACTGTCAATAACTTTGTCAAAAATGAACTGATTCTAATGATTTTTTTAATGTTCGTTATTACATTGGCTTTTACATTTATAAGAATATAGTTTAAAAAAAAATTTTTTTTTAGTATTTAGTACCTTTTTCCCCCACTTGGGTAGGCACATTTTCGTTTGTGTGAGGCTTAGTCGAACTCCGTAGCGCCCGACTATGAGGCGGAGCTGTTTAGAACTGACATCTACGCCGTTTCGCCTCATAGGAGGGCGGCGGGATGTCGGTGACCAAGAACTGCCAACCCCCTAATCCAGGGTGTTATGCGGACCGTGCCTATTGGACGACTTGCAGCGAGGGGATAAATTCGGCTGTATTCGAACGGAGCCTTCCAAATACAGGGCAACCTCGGGAAATATTGATGGCCTTACCACAGTAAGGGGCGCTGCTGTGGCGGGCGGTTCTTTCTCCGTATATAATACTGGACCGCTGAGCCCGCCTTGTCTGACAGGTGGTCGTACGACCAAGATGAACGACTTATTACCTAATTGTAATAAGGGCGATGATAAGAGGACTGAGTCGCAAGCCAAAGACGACAAATACGCATTAAGCGATGCATCGAACTCGGGGAGAGAGAATAGTGCTCATCCATTGAACTCCATGTTGGAGAAGCACACAAATGAAAACGGAGTAGAAGAGTGGGGAGGGGTACGGAGCAGAGGAAGTAAAGTAGCTCTCTCGCAGTACCGTGCAGCACTAAGAATTGTATCCCCCAGCGGTTTAGGGGGTCAGAATATACCCGCGGTAGGTATGCCTGTAGTAAGAGGCGACCAAAATACCAGATTCAAGGGGCTGTGTAGCGCAACCCTTCAGATTGCCAGCGCAATATACAGCTTCTCCAAACCCAATTTTCAACCTCACCTATCCGCGGCGAATCCTGTTTCACTAACAGACGAGGCTCTGACGACCCCATGGAACTTGGGGGTGGGAAGGGAGGGATGGCCTGAAGGTTTAATGTGGACATATAAATCGTTCCCCAGATGGTCGGGCTAGCACCTTAATGGTGCTGTGTTACCGGAGCGTACCGGATCTGTATCCGGCAAAGGACCATCACATCGATAACACGCCTTCGGGGAGCAACCTTATCGCTACAACAACAACAACAACTAAGAATTGTACAACGCTTGGGAGCAGTGGCTGACCCAACAGAAGTGGAGATCGAGCGCTTGGAATGGGCCCATTAGGCGGTAGAAGTAGGTCGAAGGCGGTTTAAAAGGTTTGCTGCGAGAAACCCCCGGTTCTGCAACCGGTACGAGGAGGAAGAAGCGTAGAAAGGCAGAATGAGACGGCACTTTATGCATGTAAAAGAATGCTGGGGTGTACGTGGGGCTTATCACCCTCTCTTTCTCATTGGGTTTTACAGCGATTATAAGCCGTATTCTATACTATAGGGTTCTTGTTTGGTGGAAAGCCACACAAAAAACAACATACCTCAAAAAATTAGAGGGAGTATGCAGACTATGCTTAGCATTACGGGAGCCCTGAGAACAACCCCGACCGCTGCACTGTATGCCATTCTGCACATTCCTCCTTTAGACCTGGTAGAAAAGAACATAGCATTAGCAACTGCAACCATGCTCGGTGCCTCGATGCAGCTAGAGCGCCGACCATACGGCCATAGTAGTATAGCGTCATCAATCACAAGACGAACAGACTACCTGATTCCCTATCTGCGCGTCGAGGGAGATCTTAAGGCTACAATAGAGGTGGACGGTTGGCGCAAGGGTGCGCAAATGGCGGAAGAGGCGATACATGTATACACAGATGGTGCCAAAGTAGTGGAAGGAGTAGGGTCTGCGGTATACTGTGCTGATCCGGAAATAAGCAGATCCTACAGGCTGCCGGATTACTGTAGCGTTTTCCAAGCGGAAATATTAGCCTTGATCAAAGCAGTAGAAACCCCGGAAGAGAATAGCTTAAGCTACAACCTCGTTAACTTTTATATTGACAGTGAAGCAGCAATTAAGGCAATAATCTCGCATGGCGCAGCATCTAAATGCGTGTTAGGGTGTAAGCAGTCTCTGGAGAGAATCAGGACAGGGAGAAGCATACATCTCTATTGGGTCCCAGGGCATATGGGAATAGATGGGAATGAAAAAGCGGATGAACTAGCTAAAAAGGGCACATTCGTTGAAGCTTGCCCCGTAGACGTCCCAATTAGACAACATGATCGACCAAAGCGGGAAAGGCGTGGGTTCAAGCGCGGGGCTGTAAAGTGTCGAAGATTATGTGCAGGTCTTACAACATTAGACTAACAAAGTTGCTTTTATCATTAAAAAGAGAGGACTGTATACTCATGACGGGTATTCTGAATGGACGCTGACTTCTGGCGTCACATGCCTTTAAGTTACGCTTGGTCAGTGATAGCAGATGTAGGAAGTGTGGGTTGGAGGAGGAAACGATCGAGCACGTTCTGTGCTCGAGCCCTGCACTTGCCAGGCTAAGACTCCAGCTCTGAGGAGTGATACAGCTGTCAGATCTAGAAGCAGCAAATGGCTTAAGTCCTAGGAAGCTTCTAGTATTTGCCAAGAGGACGGAGTTATTTTATAACATAGGTCCTGGTTTTTGATAGGTTTTTCAGTTTGGTCATTAAAAACTAACTTCTGGTAACACTACGGACTCAATCAGTCTATGTGAGGTCCTCATGGACCGGCCAGTTCAACCTAACCTATCCTAGTACTTTTTCTATATTGAGCGAGCAGTCTATATTTAAACTTGGCTGAATACCTATTAGCAAAAATTCGTTGTTTTCGAGATATGAATTTTTGAATATTAACCATTTTTCCGCCCATATATTGATGCAATGCAGATCAGCATACAATTGCTTTGTCAAAAATTAACCAACTTTCATTATTTTTTCTTCGAAATGTTCGTTATTACTTTTAATTTTATATAAATTTATGAACAATAGCATATAGATTAAAAAGAAAAACATTTTTTTTTTGTATTTAGTAAAAATTCATGACTTTTTTCAAAAATTAATATTTCAAAAAAAAGTTATTTTTTTTTTTGCGTAAACTTTTTCCATATAGTGTGAACAGAATATATTTCAACTCGGCTAAATGCCCATAAGCCAAAATTCGTTGTTTTCCAAATATGAATTTTTGAATATTAAACTTTTTTCGCCATATATTGGTGCAATACATATCAGCATACAAGGCGATCAATGCGAAATGCTTAAAATTAATAAAAATATCACATTTATTATTGAAAACATTCATTTGTTGTTATTTCTCAGAATTACAGTGATTTTGTAGTAAATCGGCGGCATCGTAGCAATAGTATAGAATGAAGAAAGGCATATAAATTTTTTTTAAACTATAAGCTAATGTTTATAAATTTATGTAAAAGTAAATGAAAAATAGGTGAATATATATCGATTGGATTTTATCGAATTCAATTGTCGATAAATCAGAAAAAAATTTATAAGAGGCTATAAAAGAACACGTGTTTCATTATTTTGACCAAAGAACAACATATTAAAATTTCATCGAAATCAAATTCATGTCCCGCGCGGACCGGTTGTCTTGAAATGGAATGAGCCTACATCATCTATTACACAGCTCGATTATTTTACGCCCAGCCTTCAATTGCATCGTAATTTTAGTTAAATCAAAGCGGCTATCTGTAAAAGATTTGTATTCATCCCACTTTCCTTATTTAAAGATTATGAAAGTGCGTTTTTCGGTGACGATGAAGTCGGCGGTACGCTCGAGCGAAAAGGTGGTTGGATGCCAATGTTACCATCGGCTGTCAGTTGACGCAGTTTACGAGTCCTGCGCTAACGATTGATATATCTGTCGAACTGCGATAGCTTCCTACCATACGAGTGGGGGCGTCTCCGTTTATTGTACATAACGTCGCTTCTTCTCTTTGATCCGCCAAACATCTGACCCCTGCTGTCCGCCTGCTGGTTTCAATGCCATAGATTGGGATGGCCATTGAAATCGCCTAAGATAATGCGATTATCGTCAGTGAGTAAGGCTATGATATTGGGGTGGTATACACTGGAGCAATAGGTGGCAGGAGCGATGTAGATGTTAATGATTTCTAGGTTTACATCGCCTGACAGGACAAATAAGCTGTGACGTTCTAAGACACGGTCCGTGCGGTCGATGTAGGGATCAAATATATGATATTGCACTGAGTGGTGTATGATAAACGCGAGACCGCCTCTATTTCCGTTCTCGCGATCTTTTCTGTGGACATTATACCCAGAACAGGTCTGCAGAGCAGGTCGTGCTGTGAGTTTAGTAGCGTATACTACGGGACGCCCTTGGGCGTGAATAGCAAGGAGCCACAAAAGATTTATAAAAGCTGCGACGACGTCGGGTTTTAGGATCTACCCAGAACAACCTGTCCGATGCAACCATCCCTTGCACGTGACACACTCACAATAGTATGACCGTCCTCAAAAGATTATTTTCCGGCAAACGCACCAAAGCCAGTTCGCAGGACCGGGGTCAGGAGACGGACTCGAATTGGGTTCGATACCTTCCCGGAGCCGGAGAGTATGGCGCAGTCACGTTGCAAGGAGCTGCTGGGAGGATGACAATTTGTTGGAGTGACGCAACAAATAAAATGGGGTTATGCTGAAATTACAGCCCTTGGTCGGGAAAAATCCCGAGTCGCTCCGGTACATAGAACCGGCTGCCTTGCTTCTAATGAATTCTAAAAGGGGAATTCTCATTTCCCTTGTTTGTTTTGTAGTTTGTTCCTGACAAGGGAGCTTCAAAATGTGACAAACCTTGTATAATTCAACAATGGGCGAAATATCTTTGCGTAACTTGTGAAATGTCAGTGCCCTGTGCGGAGAAGTTCGTCGTCGTTCGGCATTGTGTTAACAGGGTCCGTATTACGTTTAACGATCCGTCATCAGAGTCATGAAATATCTTATGATGTACTGGTATTTACCGAAACTTGGTGCGGGTTCAAATCCCACTCCCGGGAGAAAAGCCTTTGAAGAGATTTACAGGGTATAATCGAAACAGCTGTCGCCTTGTCCGTCCTGATGTCACGTTGTTTAAAATTTTCCCAAATTATTAAATAAATTATAAAATTAAAAATTGCTTCAAATAAATGTTTTCATACACTTGAAGGAATACGGGCAATCCCCGCTTAACTCATACAAAAAGGCAACATTGGTTAATTCGTTGTAGTTCTATAAATAGAACAAAAGCAGCAACAATACCAAGTTTCTTTGAAAACCGCCTTACCAACAAGCATAACTTTAATACATAATTACATACGAAGTATGTAGTGTGTTAAAGTATAAAATAAGCAAAGAAGGCGATTGGGAAAAACTTTACAACAACTAAGGAATGACGTGGCTGAATTCGTTTGTAACACTTCAACCATCGTAGGAGTGCGGGTTTAAATCCCACTCCCGATAGAAAAGGGCTTTGAAGAGATTTACAAGGTATTGTGACGAATATTAGCAACACTAGGGGATACTTTCATCTCTAAGGCCATACTAAACAGTTGTATGTACATAAACAAAACAATCATTATGTCTACACATATGTACATACAAGCAGCGGAGGGATACGCACAAACACATGCATATATCTGAGATACAAAAGTATGCAATAATCGGTGGAAGTATTGCTCACATATACACGCGCATATGGCTATGCGAGATGCTTTAACCGTGCATCTGTAGTTTATAGCTGGTAACTAAGTAGTAAATTCTAGAAGAAGAAACGCCTAGAAGTATGCGAACGAGACAGCAGAGAGTATAAAAGGAGCGGAAGCTGAGTAAGCCGCAATCAGTTTGATTTAAGCACGCTATCAGTTGCGAAGTATAAGTTTTATTGTGAAAGTAGTCTAATAAATACCATATTGCATTATTGAATATTGAAGTTATTTATTCAACAGTTTAGCGATACGAACGCTAGTAGAAGGTTGCAAATAAGTGGAATTTTCCAAAATCGTTCCAGTATACGTTGTTTAAATTTTTCCCAAATTATTAAATAAATTAAAAAACCAACAGGCCAGAGTTGGTGGAAGTGTGTTAATTGCCGTTCACACTATTTTTTATGCGCAGGAAGTGCATTTTGCAGACTCAGAGGATTCTGAGTTGCTTTCCGTGAGAATAAAATTGTCCTTAACCTACAATTAATTCATAGCAAATTATATTCCTCCATATTCTGATATTTCTTCATATTTGAAGCATTCCTCAATAGTGAAATCTGTTTTCTGTATGGCCAGGTCTTGTGATTCCGTCATTGTACTTGGCGATTTCAATCTTCCGTGTGTGACTTGAAGTTTTGTAGATGGGTTGCTAGTTCCTATTTCTTCTCGTATCAACTTCTACGAGTTTCTAAATGCCTTAGCTGATGTTGGACTTGTTCAAGTAAATAGTATTCCGACAAATTTGGAAAATGCCTGGATTCATCCAATTTGCCTGTAAATCGATGTGATCCCTTTAGCTTTGCCTGAAAATGTATATCATCCAGCTCTTCCGCTATATTTGGAATCTCACGTTCAATCTGAGCTTACTTACAAGTTAATGAGTAAGACCCCTCGCCAGTTTCTATTTAGAAAAACGAATTGGTCTGAGCTTATATATATTTGAAGTATCAAAAAAAGTTGGTGTGAGCACGATGGGGACATTGAAGAGAGTATATCTCATTTCAACAATTATACGCAATATTTTATAAATGCATACCTATTTCGGAATCCACTACGGTACCATCTATTGCTTGAAGCACTAGAGAAATGAAACGCCTAAACAATCAAAAGACGTGTTCATTCAAGCGATACAAGCAATCTGGAACAATGACTTGCATATGCCGCTTACTCTATTTTACGTCACAAGTATAACATGTAAAACAGGAGCTGTTATAAGAACTATATTAATGCGATTAATAACCAAATTCTTTGTAACCAAAATCCTTCTACAGTTTCTTTAATTCGAAAAGGTTAGAGTGTTTCCTTCTACGGTGAAGCTAAATGATAAAATTTCTAGCGATAACTTCAAGATTGCTAACATGTTTGCGGATTTCTTCAAATCTAATTATTCAAATACCTCCGACTCCCCGCCATCCATTTAGATTTACTTCACTGAATTCACAGGTAGTTCTTTATATATGTACTTATGATGTTCTAACTCACCTGGAAAATCTGTAAATTTCCTATTCGAGTGGACCGGATCAAATTCCGCCAATTGTGATGAAATATTGTGCCCATTTCTTATGTCGACCTCTAACCTGCTTGTTTAGTGCGTCTCTGAAGCAAGGGATATACCCAAAAAGTGGAAGGAATCATTCATAATACATAAAAGTGGGAGTAGATCGTGTGTTATAAATTATAGAGGAATAGCTAAGTTTAGCACTATTCCTAAACTATTTGAATCGATCGTCACAAGCCAACTTGCTTTTGGAATTTCGTCAGTAGCTGACTTTTCACAACATGGTTTTTGTAAGGGTAAGTCTACTTGGAAGAGAAGCTCGGCCTTAGATCTCTTCGGAGGTTATCGCGCCTTACATTTATTTTTTTTTTATTTTAAGTCTACTGTGTGCAACTTGCTTGAGTTTACAACCTCGGTATTGAACAGATTTAAGTCTAATAATGATGATATCATTTACACTGATTTTAGTAAAGCATTTGATAAGGTTTCCCATTCGATACTCTTATTAAAACTTGATCGGTAAGGCTTCCGTTCATTGCTTCTGTCCTGGATTTCTTCTTATATGAAGGAAAGAAAAAAGTCATATACAATAATTGTTGGTCTCAATTCATAATTGTAACTTCTGGCGTTCCACAAGGCAGCCACCTTGGTCCTATTTTGTTAATGTTATTCATTAACGACTTTTCAATTGTTTTGAAGCACTGCAAGCCGGTGAGGCTTTATAATGAAGCCTTAGCTGGATTTTAAATTTCATATTGAATCTTGCATGAATAGGGCTAAAGGTACTTTGGCTTTCGTTAAACGTTGCTCTAAAGAATTAAATGACCCATACATTACAAAGACTCCTTTAATATCTTTGGTTTGGTACTTCGATAATCTGGAATCCGTGTTATCAGTTTCATTCTACCAAGCTGGAATCAGTCCAGAAACAATGTTTGCTTAGTGAAATCAAGTTTAATGTTCCTATTAGGCCAAAGAGTATATATTAACAAAGAGTATATATTTGTTAAGAGGCGTCACTCGATACTTTTGTTGTTGCCAAAGCAACCCTGTCATGTCGAATGTGATTCTCAAGGAAGTTTTGTTTAGTTTTCTTTAACTGCACCCTATATATTTATGCGGTGAAGCGACTTTGCATAATTACGATTTTTGGAAAGAGAATTAATTAATTAATTTAATACAATCAATAAAATAAACACAAATACCCCACGAGAATGTATAGAACGCATTTTTATAAATACATCTGACAAAAAACAACCAACATCGCCTGTGACTTGTTTCTCGGGATTAAAAAATATCTTCTAGCTATCTTAAATTTGTAAGCTGAAATGGTGAAAAGAATGCCAAACCACTATAATTTTTTTGAACCCTCTATTTCGAATATGTGAAGTGCCATTGACTGGAAATTGTTCATAAAGCTGTGATTTGATCGTTATTAATATTATGTATGTTTTAAAATTTAGTCTATAAAATTTATGTATATACTATTGTTCATTCGTTTTCTAATACTTAAATTCACGTGTGCCCCTACTGGGCAAACAGCTCCTTCAAGCACACTTTTTACTTTTTGCTAGCTGGTTTTGAGATGTTTATTACTAATTTAAGTATCTCAGATTATCAAGCGTATAATTAAACACCGTTATTTATATCGTACATGTTATATTTAAGTCCTTTTCTGCATACTTCGCCTGTATGATTGTTTAATTTGTAGCCTGATAAATAAATAAATTAAATTATATCTAAAAAATTTAAGTAAGTAGTGTAAGTTTCTCTCACTTTGTACTGTCAGTTCGTAATTATATATAGTCTGGTTAATTATTAAATTTGTAGACTAAAATTAAATAAATAATTTTCAGAAATAATTTGACAGTTGCATAGTTATCGGCTGAGGGAAGTGGTTTTCCATCTCCAATAGGTGGCCAGCTTTAAAGTCCCGACACATAAGCAGTTTTTCATATAGATGAGTTTAAGACAAGCTTATGCATTATATGTAGATTGCACGTATTTTTATGGAGAACGTTAGAATGAGCGACACTGGCGCCGTCTGATATTGAAAAGTAGCCAACTCCCAAATTTTGTTGCAAGCAAATCATAAGAAGAAGAATTTGACACTTGCTTTGGCGAAGGGTGTTGGCGCACTTTGCAAGTGCAGTTATTGTTCCCACTGGTCGGTAAATTTTCTAACATTTTTCGCAATTAAAGCCTGCAATATAACAATCGAATACGACAAAGAATACGTTAGCAAGTATTTTTGTTGTATAGGGAGAATGTTTATAACAGTGTTTCGCGAAATTTTGTATGTGAATGGGCAAGACGTAATAAACTTCAATTACCAAGTCTAAATTTCCTTCATATTTTCAAACGCAACATCTTGGTTGATTTTGGCGATGATATTGGAATGCATAAGCTGTGTTAAACGCATCTATATGAAAAATATCATTGTGCCGCGGCCTTTACGAACGAGTATAGAAATGCTTGATACCCGGATATCTAGAGCTATAATATTTACAGCTATTCTGTTTTGTTTGAAAGTAGACAACTCGGGCAGTGAACAAAATTCACACAAAGAGAATGGGCGCTTTCAGCGAACCCAAGTGTTCATCAGTGAGTGATAGTTTTCTGAACGCACCGTTGAGTATTTTTGATCCAGTCGACGGTTTGGATTTTACGGAAAATTACTGAGCACAATTTCATTCGCACAACGTGTTTATTCGGCTATCTGACAGTTCTTTGACATTTTAAGGTGTTGGTTATGAATAGAATTTTTCCTCTAAATATTCACCCCTCTAATGGTTGTCAATAGCTAGAAAATTAGTGTCGACGCTCATTAATTGGTATCGGCGTTGTCAAAGTCGATAACTATTGATGAGTGTTGATGCTTCTTCGGTATCGGCTAAAACAACATTGAAATTATGTTGACGTGGCGTGACACAAAATTTGTCAACATACTTTTTGGTGACGATAAGCGCTGCAATACGAAATTCGGCTCTTAAAAATTGGTAAAATAAGCCTTATTTATTCTTATAAATACACGTTATTTATTTATTTTTAATCAAATTTCAGAAAATGGTAAGAATAACTAACAACAACCAATTCATGAAGTTTGTTGCAGAAGTTCCAACAAATTTTAAGGACCAATGTCAAGGTATTGCAACCAAATTGGAATACTCTCGGACCGCCACTCAAAAATGCTGAAGGTTTGCAAAAGGTGAAAAACTGTTTATTTTACTACGTACATACATGTGTATGTAGTTTTTGAGAGACCTTAAATAAAAGGTCAAAAGAAAGCTTGTCCACAATAAACAAGAGTGTCATGCCACGGGAGGGGGAAGGGTACAGGCAATTGGTGCTAAGCCCACTGGAGGAGCAGGTTGCGAATTTTGTACATTTTAAATCACAAATTTTACACTAAACATCAAATAATAACTGAACAAATTGTAAATAAACAATTGTCAAAAGTATAGGTATCATAGTTTTTCTATAAAATAATCGATAACACGTCAACGTCAATACATTGTTTTAGTAAATACCCATTCTGCATTGACGTGACGTTGATGTCGATACGACGTGGTGGTTGACATTGACAACCACAATAGGGGTGATTATAGTGAAATGTGAAAAGTAATGTAAGAAGTCGTTTTCCTTAAAAATTAAGGATAATTATTTCATTTTGCAACTAACCGTTTAGAGAACAAATGTTCTATCAGTCAACTGATGGAAACATGTTTGCCACGTATAAGCAAAAGTATTGTTGGGTGAAAGCCCCCAAGCATTAATTAAATATTATGCCAGTGAGCTAAATATGCTTACGCACATCAATACCAATGTATGTACCTACATATACATATATTAGTGTAGACATATATATCGTAAGTTGAACTATTTCCTCTGTATCTTTTTTGCGAAATCAGAATCCTTTAGTTTGTCACTCCAAAATGCACCATTCTGAGAAATAAGATATTTTATGATAGATAATAAAGAAAACATATCTTAAGGTAAGAACTTTATTATACTTTGCGCTTTAATATTGTCTTACAGGTTTTATTTCTCTCAATATACTTACGATATGGATGTATGTTACCTTTTAGGTATACACCATTGTAAAATTTTGAAAAAACTTCATCATTTTTTAATTTGCTCAAAATACTGTTTCTTAAACATTCTAAATTATTCATATATTGTCTTCTAAAAGGCTTTATGTTAATATCCTTATTGATTTTGGCGAAAATGTTATCCATGATCGCTAGTACAACACTAACTGAGATCAGTGTTGCCGTTTTGGTTATATTTAACCAAAACCTTGTAATTTCTTTCCATATTGCGCAATTGTTCAGATGGGCTAGGGTACGCTTACACAGCCACCGATAAACCGAAAAATTGCAATCAGCTGATAAAATCGGCCGGGCTGGTGCTCAAATTACAACCGATTATCGGCCGGCAGCTTTTTTTCTTACATTTTACTTTTTCGCAAAAATACGCATGCGTTTATGCTTTTATGTACTTATCCCATAACGGCCGGCTGTTTTGCATACAATTAATCAATTTTTCAGTCCATGGCACAAATAATTAATTTTTCACAGTAAATGCACGCAATTTACGGGACGATAAAATTGAACACGCGCGAGAACAATTCGGTGATCGGTTGAAATGTACACACGCTCATCTAAATACATATGTTTATTTTTATCGGACGATTACGACCGGCATCGGGCGATCAAAATCGGTGGCTGTGTAAGCGTACACTTAAAAATAAAACGTTCGTATCTATGGCAGTCACAAAATGAAAATGAAAGGTAAACGAGAACGTGAACTTTAACGAGAACGTTTATTTCCATAAATACAAAATGAAGATTAAATGATACATGAAATTCATAAGTACATATTAAAATTACTTACCGCAAATTTTTCCTCTTTGACATCCACGAATCTTGTAAAACTTAGCACCCTCCAAATTTATGTACGAAGCAATAGAGAAATAAAATATGTGGCCCCTATTACGGGCATTTTTCGATCTACCGAACATCGAAAATCGAAATTGAAATTGGTATTATGAAATCTAATCTCTGTCGAAATTTTCTTTGTGTATCTAATTTTGAAGCGAATAAAAATTTGTTGTCGACGCTGTATCGAAATCGAAGAAAATTGTTTGAAAAGTAAGTTTTTTGGATTCATCTTCTAATTTTTTGCTATCTAATAGTAATTGCAAACTATTTGTATTAATCGTATATAGTGTTGGATGTTTTATTTTTATTAAAATGAATATCCACACAAAAATTATTTAAAAGAAAATGTTACATTTTCATGATGCAAAATTGAATAATAATGAAAATGTTTGAAAATAGAAAAATCTATATTGAAAATTAAAATATTGTAAAACATATTAAAATTACAAAGTTCAAAGTAACATAATAAATACAAATATTTGAGTCAATATAATTTAAGAACCCTACATATAGGTCCAAGGTCGTGAATACAAAACAACTGCTTAGAAAACTGGTTTCAAAAATTGGACAAAATCCGTTTATAACAAAAGGAACATGCTGAAAGGATCAGTTGGAAAAATTTCCGAATGCATTCTCGTACCCGATGCTCAGTTGAGACAACCCCTAGCGCAAAACATGAGAATTGTTGTCAATTTCAAAGTGGTTGGATAGACTTATGAAGTTAATTTTTAACACACGTAACAACATGTTTAGAAAGTTACAATGTTTAGAAAGCTACAATTACGCATTGAAATTCATTTCAGCGTTTTACACTTCTGGCTAGTTCCAGTACTTAAGCTTTTTTCTTCATAATAAATATTTTTGCTTTTATTTTATTTGACAGATGATGGAAATGTGCTTTTCTGAACGGTTGAATTTATCGAATTATCGAACAATGACACAAGTTTTGATCGAATGAGTGTCAAAATACCGAATGAAAATTCCCCTTCAAAAAATGCGAGTACTCTATAAATAATGTAAGGAATACTCCTTTGGGAGTATAGGACTGCTCCAAATCTAATCTGTATTCATACAAAAAATGTGCTCCAATTAACATTGTGATGTCCTAGGAGAGGAGTAGGTGATCTAACTCTCGCTTTGTTTGTGAGTATTCCATAGAGTACATACGTGAGATTACTTTCCAAAGTACTTTCACTGTAGTACTCCATGGAGCACGCACAGAGGATCATATGCCAAAGTACTAAAGAGGAATTGTGTCGGAAAGAATTATCGAAGTGAATTTAATTTAAAATGAAAGTAAATGAAAAGGGGCAACACAACTTTTATATTTTATACTACGAATATTCTTATGTTATTTAGCATTTGCGTGAATAAAGAAACTAATATTTCTTTATACATACCATTGTATGTATACATAAAACCAGTGCGCTGTTGCATTTTATCAGAGTAGCCAAAGTAAAATATTATTATTAGTTATTTGCATGCAATATTTTACTTTTGGCAACTCTGTTCGATCGTCATCGTGTCGTGATCGCTGTCGTTAAAAAACGAGCTTTGATCGGCTGATGGTGGTCCGCAAACGCATTGCAAAGGAGTATTGTTCGATTACTCCAACATGAAGAAAATGGAACACGTAATCCAACAATTTTTGCAGGGTCGTTCGATCAGCTCTTTCGACCACAGTTGAAGATCGAATTTGTCTCATAATAGGGGCCTGTATCTATGCGATCGATATTCGCAATGATCGATAAAAGTAAAATGTCAAAGAAGAGCTGTCACCTGCTGAAAGTTACTTTGGTACACATTGATAACAAAGTGTTTACACTAGGTTAGGTTGAACTGCCCGGTCCATGAGGACCTCACATAAACTGAATGAGTCCGTAGTGTTACCAGAAGTTTGTTTTAACGACCAAACTGAAAACACCTATCAAAAACCAGGACCTATGTTATAAAATAACTCCGTCCTCTTGGCAAATACTAGACGCTGCCTAGGACTTAAGCCTCTTGCTGCTTCTAGATCTGACGGCTGTATCACTCCTAATAGGTGGAGTCTTAGCCTGGCAAGCGCAGGGCATGAGAAGATTAAGGCAAAAGGAGCATGTATCATAATAGAGATGTTAAATTGATATAATTTTAGTGGTTAAGCATTGTTATTGTAATATCGCCGTTTGCTGCGCGCAAATTAGTATAAAAGGGCGACAAGTCCTGAAGTAAATTGAGTAGTTAGATAACAATAGCTAGGCATAGTAATTGCCTGGTTAAACTGGCCAGCGATTAGTACACCTGGGGGCTTTGACCTCACGAGTACTTAGGCAGTACATTTGTTGGGCGGTTGGGCGGCACCCAAATCATTTTTAAATATATTAAAGTACTTTCGAGGTGAAATCGTGGTCGTGTAAATTGAATCAGAGTAATTCAGCTGAATATCGCGAAAAGCCGAAAACCGATACGCTACTATAGTGAAAAAATCTAGATTTGTGTAAGGTTCACATCCAAATATATAATTCTAAATTTGTGAAAAGTTCACCTCCAAATATATTATCGCACACCTATTGATTTACAGAAATTTTTATTTGGGTTTGTTGGCTAGACCTATACGGTCTTCATAATTTCATTTGAATCGGTTATTGATTTGAAACCAAGACACCAGTTTGAGATCAGCGGCAAACCGTCACCACCACATCATCGCCGCGAGGGCGCCATTGCTGTCGCGCCACGCCACATACATCACCATAGAGGAGCCGTTTCCTAACCAACCCTATCAAGGAAATCGGTGAGTACCATCCTCTAGTTTATCTAATGGTCCTTCGTCGCCATCGAAGAAACCAGCGGTTTTAATAATAAACATACATAAATATATATTAAGTATATCCCCCCGAGTGTATTTTGGAGGCTTCCGCCAAATGCAAAGTTTTCCCGCCAAAATTACATTGTTTCCCGCCATAATTATATTTTTTCCCGCCAGGAAAATATATGTATATTTCCATCCCTATACACACCTATACATAAACGGGGTGCATCAAAAAGTAAAGACAAATCCCACACACACTTGCACAAAGTTAGTTCATTTCCTTTTAATACTTGTGTCCCTTGCGGTTTAATTTAAATACATATCCTCACATTTATATTGTTGGCGATACCCAGCAAAAAATTCGGTCACATTTGCATTATTTGCAATACCCATCAGTAAATTCTGCCACTCAACCCAACTGGTCCCAGCCTACGCCAATCCTGATCAATAAGAAAACTTCTACCTTTGGGTTTCCCGTATAAATAAAGGCTCGGCAATCTCCAAAATAGCTAAAGTAAAATTAAGTAAGTTCCTTTTCAGAATGGCTAGCGTGGTCGAAAATAAATTTATATCCGAAACGGATCTCTTTTCGGATTACTGCGCTCGGTTCGGCACAACCGAGATCCAAGATAACACCGAGGCATCCCTAAAAATAGAATATAAAAATATCGAGGTGTTCTGGGAAAGGGTACAGAGCGCATATGACGCCGTCGTAGAGTCAGATGACAACGACCTTCCCGAAGACTTTAAGGCCTCAGATTTCAATAAATACCGCGCCTTCCTTATAGCGTATGAGGACACAAAGGCAAGAATAGGCGATCAACTCCAGCTAAGGGTACTAAGCAATCCCGTCCCCGCTACAACCACCACTCCCCAAGAAAGTTCCGGGATATACCTCAAAGTACCCGCCTGTGACACCGAAGTCTTTTACGGGAGTTATGATCAATGGACGTCCTTCCGTGACATGTTCACGGTGGTCTACATCAACCACCCCAAACTCTCGAGCGCCCAAAAATTGTATCATCTCAGGTACAAAACTCAAGGAAAAGCCGGCCAGATAGTAAATCAATTCCCACTTAGTGATGACAACTTTGCTCTGGCTTGGGAAGCCCTCAAATCCCGTTACGAAAATAAAAGAGTCTGGGTCTATAATCAAATAAAAGTCCTAATCAACCTCAAGGCCATTCAGACTGAAAACAGCGAAGATATTCAGCGATTGCTATCCTCTGTAAACAACTGCCTCCAGATATTAGCAACCCAACAAGTCTCGACAGAGAGTTGGGACCCCATATTAATATAACTGGTAACCTCAAAACTCCCAGAAAATACAGTTGCGCTTTGGGAGCAATTTTTAAGATCCAGAAGAGACCTGCCGAACTGACAACTCGCTACGAGATAGTGGAAAGGGTGGATCAATGGCGACCAGCCAAACCCCGATATAATTCACCCTCCACAAATATCTCAAGGCCTCCCGCAAGTCAGAATAATCCCCAGTTCAGGCAGAGCCAAACCCAAAACCAAAGCCGCAACAACCCGCACTATAGCAACTACCCCCAAAATCGCACAAATGCTCATGTGGCCGAGCATCAAAAAATCTACGCCTGCAGAATGTGCAAGCAGTCCTCCCACACGCTACAAAGCTGCTTGCGTTACAAAAAGCTGGCTATCCCTGAGCGGAAAAAATTCGTGAGAGATAACAACCTGTGCGAAAGTTGTCTATCCCAAACCCACCTCTTAAAAGACTGCACAAGCACAAGGACGTATCTCTACTGCCAAGGTCGCCACAACTCCACCCTCCACGACACCGGAGTATCTCATCAAACCATTGGCCCTCGAAGAACGGCATCCCAAGTAGCAACTAGTCAGGACGTTACCAACCCAGATCCCAACGAAGAACTTCCCACCACTTCAAACGCTGCCCGCATCCAATCGTTTCATGCAGAAAATGATAGCCAAATCATCCTCCCTACAGCGATAGTGTCGGTAGAACACCGAGGGTACTGCTTCAGGCTCAGAGCCTTAGTGGATCAAGGGTCAGAACGTAGCTTCATCTCTTCAAAAGCTCAAATCAAGCTAGGCCTCCCATATACCCACTCCCTATTTGAAATATCGGGCATGGGAGGCGGAGTAGTAGAAACCTCCAACAAGTTGTGCTCACTGGCCCTACTCTCAAAAAACCACAAGGTGAAAATAAAGGCCCAGGCAATCGTGCTACTTCGTCTCATTAGGAAACTCCCAACACTCAGGCTAAATAACGACCAAATGCGTAAATGGTCCCACCTCAAGCTAGCAGACCAGAATTCTCAGAAACCCTCCCAAATCGATCTGGTGTTAGGCAGCGATCTCATCCCTCAATTCATGCTAAATGGCATAGAAAAGATCTCGCCCACACTGCTAACCCAAAACACAATATTTGGCTGAATAATAAGTGGCCAAACCTCCGAAAAGGTCGGATCACACTCCTCTCAAGCGTGGGAAGTGACGAATGTCCAGCTGAATGAACAGCTAAGGCAATTCTGGGAAATCGAAGAAATATCCAGAGTGCGAGTGGAAACCCCAGAAGATAAAATGTGCGAAGACTTTTATCAAAGCACAACCACTCGCATGGATGACGGTCGATATATGGTTCGGCTCCCCTTTAAACCAACATTCCCGAACGATATCGACCTAGGCCAATCCCGTACTGCAGCCCTACGACAGTTCCACGGTATGGAACGTACTCTCTCAAAAAAGGGCGATCTCAAGCAGCAATACGACCAGGTACTCGAAGAATATCATTCCCTAGACCACATGGAAGAATGCAGTCCCACTGAAGTAGAATCTCGAGGTAAATACTGCTCGTTCTATCTCCCTCACCATGCAGTCGTAAGGCCAGACAAGAAGACAACAAAAGCCAGAGTTGCATTCAACGCCTCTAAAAAGTTGGGTTCCGGTCACTCCCTTAACGATGTTTTATGTACCGGACCAACCCTCCAACCCGATCTCCGACTTATGTTGTTGAAATAGCGGACATATAAATATGTGTTTAATGGCGATGTCGAGATAATGTACCGCCAAATTGTCTTGGACCCCGATGACCGAGACTACCAACGGATAATATTCCGAACCCCCGAACACAGTCCAATAAAGGACTACAAGTTAAAAAAGATCACCTTCGGGGTTAACTGCGCGCCTTTCCTGGCTATTCACACTCTACACGAGCTGTCGAAAGATATAGCCGATTCCCATCCTCGCGCAGCCCCAATACTAAAATCCGGGACGTATGTTGACGATATTTTATCTGGCAGTCATGATCTCCAATCAGCCGAGCAATCCCTAACAGAGACTATAGAGGCTCTCAATTCAGCCGGCTTTCCCCTAAAAAAGATCACGGCAAACCATCCCAACATCCTCCAAAAAATATCGAAAACTGATCTGCTGGAAACAAGCTTTCTCGAGTTCGAAAAGACTGGGCATCCAGTGGAACGCCCTAACGGATACATTCTCGTATACCGTCAACTCAAATCCGGCATCCACTGCAGCCACGAAGCGGCAAATCCTCTTCTCCATTGCGAAACTTTTCGATTCCGCAGGGTGGCTCACGCCCATAATGATCCAAGCGAAGATGCTCATGCAAGAATTGTGGTTAGACGGGGCCGAATGGGACGAGGAGGTTAAACCCACCCGTCTAGCCAAATGGGCGCAGTTCTCTCAAATTCTTCCCTCTATCTCAGCCATCCATATACCCCGATGGATGAATTTTACGCCCGATCAATATGTTGAGCTCCACGGATTCTGCGACGCCTCAGAAAAGGCTTATTGTGCTACCTAGTACCTAAGAAGTACCGTCGGTACTCAATCCGCTCTCACCTTATAATGTCCAAAGGCAAAGTGGCTCCTCTCAAAACTATTAGTCTTCCACCCCTGGAGTTATGCGGAGCGCTCTTGTCAGCAAAATTAGTCGCAGCAGTCCAACCCCATCTCGGCCTAAGTCAAAAAAAATTAATTATGTAGTCCGATTCCGAAATCGTGCTAGCCTGGCTGGAAAAGCCACCCACTCTTGGAAAACATACGTCTCCAACCGAACAGCGCAGATTATAGACCTAGTTGGAATTGTCCCTTGGCGACATGTGCGAAGCACGCCGACGTCATGCGCCCGAAAATCCGTCTGCTGAGCTTGACTCAGTCGAGATTCTTCGCTTCCGAAAGAGCGTCCCTCGAAAATTCAGAACCAATCGGAAAGCGAAGTTCCCTACTGACACTTGACCCCTTCCTGGACACAAACAGGATTATCCGTGCCAACGGACGATTAGTAAACGCCGACATGACCTACAATGAGTGTCATCCCATCATTCTCCCCGAAAAGGCTAGATTTACTACCCTCTATATAAGGTTTATGCACGAGAGCTTCCTCCATGCGGACATCCGCCTCCTGCAACAAGCTATGATGCAGGAATTCTATACCCCCCCGACTCAAACCTCAGCTGAAAAAGTGCATTTTCCAATGTAAAGTCTGCACCATCCATAAGCGACAAACGCAATCCCAAATAATGGCAGCTTTACCCCTCGAACGATATAATTTCGGGCCCCTTCATTACTACTGACGTAGACTTCGCAGGCCCGTTTCAAATAAAAGCTTCGATACTCCGATCTCCAACCCTCGTAAAAGGCTTTGTGGCCGTTTTCGTTTGCTTCACCACCAAGGCGATCCATCTGGAATTGTGTTCGGATCTCACCAGTAAGGCTTTTCTCGCTGCCTTCGCCCGGTTTGTAGGGCGTCGAGGGTACCCGAAACAAATGATGAGCGACAACGGCACAATATTCATTGGTGCTAAGCGAGCTACCGAAGTAGAGTTCGTCACCTTCCTCAACGAAGCCTCGACAGATATTGTCCAAAAGTACGCGCCACAAGGCATCGAGTAGAAATTTATACCCCCCGGCGTACCCCACATGGGCGGATTACGGGAATCTGCCGTCAAAAGCTTTAAAACCCATTTTAAAAAGGTCGCCGGAACGCACAGCTTCACCTTTGAAGAATTCTCGAGTTTATTAATTCGTATAGAGGCCGTACTCAATTCTCGTCCCATCTCTCCGCTTTCTCAGGACCAAGCGGATCTCACCGCTCTCACACCTGGCCAATTTATCCCAGCCGCACCCCTTCTCGCCATCCCCGAGCCGAACTATAAACACCTCTCTATGATCAACCGTTGGGAACGGTTGAAAGTTTTACATCACCAATTCAGCAAGCGCTGGAAGAACGACTATCTCATGGACTTACACCAGCGTTATACATGGCAAACCGCTCAACCTCCCCCTAAAATCGGCGATTTAGCCGCCATTAAGGAAGACCACTTACCCCCAAGCGAATGGCGTCTAGGTAGAGTGAAGAGCGCTCATTCTGGCAGAGATGGACACGTACGAGTGGTCGACGTACGCACTCAAAACGGTGTTCTCACTAGGCCGCTAACAAAATTGTGCTTCCTGTCACCAACGGAGCCTGACTCAGACCCCATGGTTCCCTTTCATCTCCCGAACCAATTACAGTCCACTAAGCTCAACTATCGACACCATCCCAGAACATAATTGAATCATCCCGTATCGCATACGGGCAGTCCCTAACTTGGTGTCTCTTCTCAGGCGCACAACTAATACACATTCATCTCGCTCGCTGGAATCGCGAGTCGTAGTGCCCGCAGCCCCACCACGACACACCAATACCGCGATGGCCGACTACCGGAAATGCCGATTGTGTATGTGGCATCACGCCCTCTTGAGGTGCCTTGCCTTCTTGGCCACGCAGCCGCAACAACGCGCATTAATTGCTCCGGCACATCTATATTGCACCAACTGCTTGGCGCTGTCCCATCGCACCAACGAGTGCACCTCCACCAAACGCTGTCGGGTCTGCGGGCATCCCCATCATACACTACTACATCGGGAAACCGGAGGTCGCCACCCGTCATGTGCCGTTCCACCACAGTAGGAGGCTCGTCCGACATCACGCCGAACGGAGTCGCACCGTCGCATTTCCGCAACTCATCGTCGACGTCGCCAGCCACCACTCACCCATCGTTCTTCGAATGCGCGTCAACCTCAACGGCCATCAAATGTCGAAAACCGCACTATACGATGCACCGCCACCGTCCTGCGCACTTCAACTTACAAAAATGAAGTTGGGAAAATACTGATTCAAGAAGCAGTTCGGGCTCTGACCGAGTCGCAGCACACGTTAGGCGCTTAGTATGCCTAGGCGGGCCAGGATGCTTACGTGGCGTAGGCTGCCACCCGTCCCATCTCCTTATTGTACATACGTACATCTATGAATTTATTTATAACCCGAATCTTGTATGATATTCATTTATATTGAATTGTAGTATACTGAATTATCCACAAAATTAATGAATTGTATGTAGCCTTAAATTTCCCATTGGGAATCTTCATGGACATGTGGCAGCCCCCACCGCAATGATCGATAAAAGTCAAATGTCAAAGAAGAGCTGTCACCTGCAGAAAGTTACTTTGGTACACATTGATAACAAAGTGTTTACACTAGGTTAGGTTGAACTGCCCGGACCATGAGGACCTCACATAAACTGAATGAGTCCGTAGTGTTACCAGAAGTTTGTTTCAACGACCAAACTGAAAACACCTATCAAAAACCAGGACCTATGTTATAAAATAACTCCGTCCTCTTGGCAAATACTAGACGCTGCCTAGGACTTAAGCCACTTGCTGCTTCTAGATCTGACAGCTGTATTACTCCTAATAGGTGGAGTCTAAGACTGGCAAGCGCAGGGCATGAGAAGATTAAGGCAAAGGGAGCATGTATCATAATAGAGATGTTAAATTGATATAATTTTAGTGGTTTAGCATTGTTATTGTAATATCGCCGTTTGCTGCGCGCAAATTAGTATAAAAGGGCGACAAGTCCTTAAGTAAATTGAGTAGTTAGATAACAATAGCTAGGCATAGTAGTTGCCTGGTTAAACTGGCCAGTTAATAGTACACCTGGGGGCTTTCACCTCACGAGTACTTAGGCAGTACATTTGTTGGGCGGTTCTCACCCCCCCCCCCCCCCCTCCGTCAACCGGAAGGATTAGTAGGTGGTTTTCACATCGGCTACCCTTTAATTAGCCAGGCTTAGACCTAAGAGAAAAAAATAACTTAAATAAAATACATACATACGTTTATATATAATTACAGGGTTTCTTTTTACTAGGCACCTAACTTTATTCTAGTGAACCATGATCGGGCCGAGTTCTACCCCGGCATAAGGAAACGTCCGTCACAAATGGCGCCCGAGCAGGGCTTCTAATCAGAGTAATCAAAAATTGAGAAAATCTCCAGCAAAAGAAACCACAGAGGATTTCGGGACACAAACCACAGAGGATTACGAGACACAAAATCTCCTGGAAAAAGGCACAGAGGGAAGGCAAAATAACCAGCAGGCATTGTGAAGGTCACTTGGGTGTATTACGTCAACCGTGAGGACCTTTCAAATGCGCATCCAAGTTTGGGCTGGAAGAGCTTCGCAAGCGGCGAGCAGGCTTCATCCAGACTAGAGGTACCGACGCAACATTCCAGGACCGATTCACAGAATTAGCTCTACAGCACGCCCCACTAGTAATCACGGTAAGCCCACCAACTCCGAAAGAAAACACCGAGCAAACATCGCCAGGTGGCAACGCACAGGAAAACGTCAACGAAACAACCAGGCACGAGGAGGGGTCACAAACACCGCCATAAACCATTTACCAGCGAGCGTTACATGCTAATATTATGGATCCCGTACGGAAATGGGGCTTGCGATACGACGGAGGTAAGGACCCGCTGGGGTTTATTGAACGGATCGATGAGCTGGCAGACAGCTACGAAATTGGCCGCAACTCCATCCCACGAGCACTACCAGAATTGCTCGGGGATAAGACACTGTTGTGGTTCCACAACAACAACCGACACTGGAAGGAATGGGAATCCTTCAAGAGAGACTTCTTGCAAATTTTCTTGAGTTCCCGATATTTCGATCGTTTAGTCGATGAAATCAGACAGCGTGTTCAAAGGCTAGGTGAGAATTTTAATGATTACGTATTATCATTACAGGGGCTGATGCAACACTCCGACTACACTAGTGCCCAGTAGCTTACCAGGTGTTTACGCGCCGTAGGCTGCCACCCGTCCCATCTCCCTCTTGTACATACGTATTATGAATTTATTTATAACCCCAATCTTGTATGATATTCATTTATATTAAATTGTAGTATACTGAAATATCCACAAAATTAATGAATTGTATGTAGCCTTAAATTTCCCATTGGGAATCATCATGGACGTGTGGCAGCCCCCACCGCGTAAATCCACCAAATTGAATTCGCCGCAAGTACAGGATGGCGATCCGGCATGATCGCCACCTGTCAAAAAACCACCACCTTTTGGTCTCCTTTGTTTTGATTTATCATAAATTTGAAGAAGCGGCGCGTTTTTTACTAACTTTTCTTTTGCAAGTCCGCCATGGTTTTTCAGTTTTTCCTAAAATAATTGTCGTGGTTTTCTCGCTTTTGCGGCACCCAAATCATTTTTAAATATATTAAAGTACTTTCGAGGTGAAATCGTGGTCGTGTAAATTGAATCAGAGTAATTCAGCTGAATATCGCGAAAAGCCGAAAACCGATACGCTACTATAGTGAAAAAATCTAGATTTGTGTAAGGTTCACATCCAAATATATAGTTCTAAATTTGTGAAAAGTTCACCTCCAAATATATTATCGCACACCTATTGATTTAAAGAAATTTTTATTTGGGTTTGTTGGCTAGACCTATACGGTTTTCATAATTTCATTTGAATCGGTTATTGATTTGAAACCAAGACACCAGGGTTTTGTTCAGGAGAAATCTATCGAGTGCGTAAAGAAAGATCATCGAGGTTTTGGAGAAAACAGTGCTCCACAATCCAGGACAACCATAAAATCGAGTGCGTATAGCAGAAGCAGAAACTTGCTGGAAAACCATCTTGTACAAGGCGTAAGTTTGATATCAGCGGCAAACCGTCCCCACCACATCATCGCCGCCAGGGCGCCATTGCTGCCGCGCCACGCCACATACATCACCATAAAGGAGCCGTTTCCTAACCAACCCTATCAAGGAAATCGGTGAGTACCATCCTCTAGTTTATCTAATGGTCCTTCGTCGCCATCGAAGTAACCAGCGGTTTTAATAATAAACATACATAAATATATATTAAGTATATCCCCCCGAGTGTATTTTGGAGGCTTCCGCCAAATGCAAAGTTTTCCCTCCAAAATTACATTGCTTCCCGCCATAATTATATTTTTTCCCGCCAGGAAAATATATGTATATTTCCATCCCTATACACACCTATACATAAACGAGGTGCATCGAAAAGTAAAGGCAAATCCCACACACACTTGCACAAAGTTAGTTCATTTCCTTTTAATACTTGCGTCCCTTGCGGTTTAATTTAAAAACATATCCTCACATTTATATTGTTGGCGATACCCAGCAAAAAATTCGGTCACATTTGCATTATTTGCAATACCCATCAGTAAATTCTGCCACTCAACCCAACTGGTCCCAGCCTACGCCAATCCTGATCAATAAGAAAACTTCTCCCTTTAGGTTTCCCGTATAAATAAACGCTCGGCAATCTCCAAAATAGCTAAAGTAAAATTAAGTAAGTTCCTTTTCAGAATGGCTAGCGTGGTCGAAAATAAATTTATATCCGAAACGGATCTCTTTTCGGATTACTGCGCTCGGTTCGGCACAACCGAAATCCAAGGTAACACCGAGGCATACCTAAAAATAGAATACAAAAATATCGAGGTGTTCTGGGAAAGGGTACAGTGCGCATATGACGCCGTCGTAGAGTCAGATGACAACGACCTTCCCGAAGACTTTAAGGCCTCAGCTTTCAATAAATACCGCGCCTTCCTTATAGCGTATGAGGACACAAAGGCAAGAATAGGCGATCAACTCCAGCTAAGGGTACTAAGCAATCCCGTCCCCGCTACAACCACCACTCCCTTAGAAAGTTCCGGGATATAACTCAAAGTACCCTCCTGTGACACCGAAGTCTTTTACGGGAGTTATGATCAATGGCCGTCCTACCGTGACATGTTCACGGCGGTCTATATCAACCACCCCAAACTCTCGAGCGCCCAAAAATTGTACCATCTCAGGTACAAAACTCAAAAAAAAGCCGGCCAGATAGTAAAGCAATTCCCACTTAGTGATGACAACTTTGCTCTGGCTTGGGAAGCCCTCAAATCCCGTTACGAAAATAAAAGAGTCTGGGTCGATAATCAAATAAAAGTCCTAATCAACCTCAAGGCCATTCAGACTGAAAACAGCGAAGATATTCAGCGATTGCTATCCTCTGTAAACAACTGCCTCCAGATATTAGCAACCCAACAAGTCTCGACAGGGAGTTGGGACCCCATAATAATATAACTGGTAACCTCAAAACTCCCAGAAAATACAGTTGCGCTTTGGGAGCAATTTTTAAGATCCAGAAGAGACCTGCCGAACTGACAACTCGCTACGAGATAGTGGAAAGGGTGGATCAATGGCGACCAGCCAAACCCCGATATAATTCACCCTCCGCAAATATCTCAAAGCCTCCCGCAAGTCAGAATAATCCCCAGTTCAGGCAGAGTCAAACCCAAAACCAAAGCCGCAACACCCCGCACTATAGCAACTACTCCCAAAATCGCACAAATGCTCATGTGGCCGAGCATCAAAAAATCTACGGCTGCAGAATGTGCAAGCAGTCCTCCCACACGCTACAAATCTGCTTGCGTTACAAAAAGCTGGCTATCCCTGAGCGGAAAAAATTCGTGAGAGATAACAACCTGTGCGAAAGTTGTCTATCCCAAACCCACATCTTAAAAGACTGCACAAGCACAAGAACGTATCTCTACTGCCAAGGTCGCCACAACTCCACCCTCCACGACACCGGAGTATCTCATCAAACCAATGGCCCTCGAAGAACGGCATCCCAAGTAGCAACTAGTCAGGACGTTACCAACCCAGATCCCAACGAAGAACTTCCCACCACTTCAAACGCTGCCCGCATTCAATCGTTTCATGCAGAAAATGATAGCCAAATGATCCTCCCTACAGCGATAGTGTCGGTAGAACACCGAGGGTACTGTATCAGGCTCAGAGCCTTAGTGGATCACGGGTCAGAACGTAGCTTCATCTCTTCAAAAGCTCAAATCAAGCTAGGTCTCCCATATACCCACTCCCTATTTGAAATATCGGGCATGGGAGGCGGAGTAGTACAAACCTCCAACAAGTTGTGCTCACTGGCCCTACTCTCAAAAACCCACAAGGTGAAAATAAAGGCCCAGGCAATCGTGCTACCTCGTCTCACTAGGAAACTCCCAACACTCAGGCTAAATAACGACCAAATGCATAAATGGTCCCACCTCAAGCTAGCAGACCAGAATTCTCAGAAACCCTCCCAAGTCGATCTGGTGTTAGGCAGCGATCTCATCCCTCAAATCATGCTAAATGGCATCGAAAAGATCTCGCCCACACTGCTAACCCAAAACACAATATTTGGCTGGATAATAAGTGGCCACAAACCCCCGAAAAGGTCGGATCACACTCCTCTCAAGCGTGGGAAGTGACGAATGTCCAGCTGAATGAACAGCTAAGGCAATTCTGGGAAATCGAAGAAATACCCTGAGTGCGAGTGGAAACCCCAGAAGATAAAATGTGCGAAGACTTTTATCAAAGCACTACCACTCGCATGGATGACGGTCGATATATGGTTCGGCTCCCCTTTAAACCAACATTCCCGAACGATATCGACCTAGGCCAATCCCGTACTGCAGCCCTACGACAGTTCCACGGTATGGAACGTACTCTCTCAAAAAAGGGCGATCTCAAGCAGCAATACGACCAGGTACTCGAAGAATATCATTCCCTAGGCCACATGGAAGAATGCAGTCCCACTGAAGTAGAATCTCGAGGTAAATACTGCTCATTCTATCTCCCTCACCATGCAGTCGTAAGGCCAGACAAGAAGACAACAAAAGCCAGAGTTGCATTCAACGCCTCTAAAAAGTTGGGTTCCGGTCACTCCCTTAACGATGTTTTATGTACCGGACCAACCCCCCAACCCGATCTCCGACTTATGTTGTTGAAATAGCGGACATATAAATCTGTGTTTAATGACGATGTCGAGATAATGTACCGCCAAATTGTCTTGGACCCCGATGACCGAGACTACCAACGGATAATATTCCGAACCCCCGAACACAGTCCAATAAAGGACTACAAGTTAAAAAAGGTCACCTTCGGGGTTAACTGCGCGCCTTTCCTGGCTATTCGCACTCTACACGAGCTGTCGAAAGATATAGCCGATTCCCATCCACGCGCAGCCCCCATACTAAAATCCGAGACGTATGTTGACGATATTTTATCTGGCAGTCATGATCTCCAATCAGCCGAGCAATCCCTAACAGAGACTATAGAGGCTCTCAATTCAGCCGGCTTTCCCCTAAAAAAGATCACGGCAAACCATCCCAACATCCTCCAAAAAATATCGAAAACTTATCTGCTGGAAACAAGCTTTCTCGAGTTCGAAAAGGCTGGGCATCCAGTGGAACGCCCTAACGGATACATTCTCGTATACCGTCAACTCAAATCCGGCATCCACTGCAGCCACGAAGCGGCAAATCCTCTTCTCCATTGCGAAACTTTTCGATCCCGCAGGGTGGCTCACGCCCATAATGATCCAAGCGAAGATGTTCATGCAAGAATTGTGGTTAGACGGGGCCGAATGGGACGAGGAGGTTAAACCCACCCGTCTAGCCAAATGGGCGCAGTTCTCTCAAATTCTTCCCTCTATCTCAGCCATCCATATACCCCGATGGATGAATTTTACGCCCGATCAATATGTTGAGCTCCACGGATTCTGCGACGCCTCAGAAAAGGCTTATTGTGCTACCCTGTACCTAAGAAGTACCGTCGGTACTCAATCCGCTCTCACTTTATAATGTCCAAAGGCAAAGTGGCTCCACTCAAAACTATTAGTCTTCCACCCCTGGAGTTATGCGGAGCGCTCTTATCAGCAAAATTAGTCGCAGCAGTCCAACCCCATCTCGGCCTAAGTCAAAAAAAATTAATTATGTAGTCCGATTCCGAAATCGTGCTAGCCTGGCTGGAAAAGCCACCCACTCTTGGAGAACATACGTCTCCAACCGAACAGCGCAGATTATAGACCTCGTTGGAATTGTCCCTTGGCGACATGTGCGAAGCAAAGGCAACCCTACGGATCTTGGAACCAGAGGATGTAGCCCCGACGATCCCGCTAACTCATCGATATGGTGGAATGGTCCAGAGTGGCTTTCCAGACCACCCGAGGACTGGCCAACACCAACGGCCAGAAATATTGTAGCCCCCGAACTTCGCCGAGTCGAAGCACTGCATGCAGCGGAAGACTCAGAAGATGTCTTAGCACGGTTTTCCTCATATCCCCGCGCGTAACAGCGTACTTGTTGAAATTTATAACTCAGCTTAGAAATGCTGTAGGAGGCAATCGTACTCCTAACGATCCCGACCTCTCTTATGCCGACGTCAGGCGCGCGAAAATCCGTCTGCTGAGCTTGACTCAGTCGAGATTCTTCGCTTCCGAAAGAGCGTCCCTCAAAAATTCAGAACCAATCGGAAAGCGAAGTGCCCTACTGACACTTGACCCCTTCCTGGACACAAACGGGATTATCCGTGCCAACGGACGATTAGTAAACGCCGACATGACCTACAATGAGTGTCATCCCATCATTCTCCCCGAAAAGGCTAGATTTACTACCCTCTATATAAGGTTTATGCACGAGAGCTTCCTCCATGCGGACATCCGCCTCCTGCAACAAGCTATGAGGCAGGAATTCTATAACCCCCCCCCCCCCCCCCCCTAAACCTCAGCTGAAAAAGTGCATTTTCCAATGTAAAGTCTGCACCATCCATAAGCGACAAACGCAATCCCAAATAATGACAGCTTTACCCCCCGAACGATATAATTTCGCGCCCCCTTCATTACTACTGACGTAGACTTCGCAGGACCGTTTCAAATAAAAGCTTCGATACTCCGATCTCCAACCCTCGTAAAAGGCTTTGTGGCCGTTTTCGTTTGCTTCACCACCAAGGCGATCCATCTGGAATTGTGTTCGGATCTCACCAGTAAGGCTTTTCTCGCTGCCTTCGCCCGGTTTGTAGGGCGTCGAGGGTACCCGAAACAAATGATGAGCGACAACGGCACAATATTCATTGGTGCTAAGCGAGCTACTGAAGTAGAGTTCGTCACCTTCCTCAACGAAGTCTCGACAGATATTGTCCAATAGTACGCGCCACAATGCATCGAGTAGAAATTTATACCCCCCGGCGCACCCCACATGGGCGGATTATGGGAATCTGCCGTCAAAAGCTTTAAAACCCATTTTAAAAAGGTCGCCGGAATGCACAGCTTCACCTTTGAAGAATTCTCGAGTTTATTAATTCGTATAGAGGCCGTACTCAATTCTCGTCCCATCTCCCCCTTTCTCAGGACCCAGCGGATCTCACCGCCCTCACACCTGGCCAATTTCTCCCAGCCGCACCCCTTCTCACCATCCCCGAGCCGAACTATAAACACCTCTCTATGATCAACCGTTGGGAACGTTTGAAAGTTTTACATCACCAATTCAGCAAGCGCTGGAAGAACGACTATCTCATGGAGTTACACCAGCGTTATAGATGGCAAACCGCTCAACCTCCCCATAAAATCGGCGATTTAGCCGCCATTAAGGAAGACCACTTACCCCCAAGCGAATGGCGTCTAGGTAGAGTAAAGAGCACTCATCCTGGCAGAGATGGACACGTACGAGTGGTCGACGTACGAACTCAAAACGGTTTTCTCACCAGGCCGCTAACAAAATTGTGCTTCCTGTCACCAACGGAGCCTGACTCAGACCCCATGGTTCCTTTTCATCTCCCGAACCAACTACAGTCCACTAAGCTCAACTATCGACACCATCTCAGAACATAACTGAATCATCCCTTATCGCATACGGGCAGTCCCTAACTTGGTGTCTCTTCTCAGGCGCACAACTAATACTCATTCATCTCGCTCACTGGAATCGCGAGTCGTAGTGCCCGCAGCCCCGCCACGACACACCAATACCGCGATGGCCGACTACCGGAAATGCCGATTGTGTATGTGGCATCACGCCCTCTTAACGTGCCCTGCCTCCTTGGCCTCGCAGCCGCAACAACGCGCATTAATTGCTCCGGCACATCAATATTGCACCAACTGCTTGGCGCTGTCCCATCGCACCAACGAGTGCACCTCCACCGAACGCTGTCGGGTCTGCGGGCATCCCCATCATACACTACTACATCGGGAAACCGGAGGTCGCCACCCGTCATGTGCCGTTCCACCACAGCAGGAGGCTCGTCCGACATCACGCCACCCGGAGTCGCACCGTCGCATTTCCGCAACTCATCGTCGACGTCGCCAGCCACCAGTCACCTATCGTTCTTCGAATGCGCGTCAACCTCAACGGCCATCAAATGTCGAAAACCGCACTATACGATGCACCGCCACCGTCCTGCGCACTTCAACTTACAAAAATGAAGTTGGGAAAATACTGATTCAAGAAGCAGTTCGGGCTCTGACCGAGCCGCAGCACACGTTAGGCGCTTAGTATGCCTAGGCGGGCCAGGATGCTTACGTGGCGTAGGCTGCCACCCGTCCCTTCTTGTACCTACGTACATCTATGAATTTATTTATAACCCGAATCTTGTATGATATTCATTTATATTGAATTGTAGTATACTGAATTATCCACAAAATTAATGAATTGTATGCAGCCTTAAATTTCCCATTGGAAATCTTCATGGACGTGTGGCAGCCCCCACCGCAATGATCGATAAAAGTCAAATGTCAAAGAAGAGCTGTCACCTGCAGAAAGTTACTTTGGTACACATTGATAACAAAGTGTTTACACTAGGTTAGGTTGAACTGCCCGGTCCATGAGGACCTCACATAAACTGAATGAGTCCGTAGTGTTACCAGAAGTTTGTTTCAACGACCAAACTGAAAACACCTATCAAAAACCAGGACCTATGTTATAAAATAACTCCGTCCTCTTGGCAAATACTAGACGCAGCCTAGGACTTAAGCCACTTGCTGCTTCTAGATCTGACAGCTGTATTACTCCTAATAGGTGGAGTCCAAGCCTGGCAAGCGCAGGGCATGAGAAGATTAAGGCAAAGGGAGCATGTATCATAATAGAGATGTTAAATTGATATAATTTTAGTGGTTTAGCATTGTTTTTGTAATATCGCCGTTTGCTGCGCGCAAATTAGTATAAAAGGGCGACAAGTCCTTAAGTAAATTGAGTAGTTAGATAACAATAGCTAGGCATAGTAGTTGCCTGGTTAAACTGGCCAGTGAATAGCACACCTGGGGGCTTTCCGTCAACCGGAAGGATTAGTAGGTGGTTTTCACATCGGCTACCCTTTAATTAGCCAGGCTTAGACCTAAGAGAAAAAAATAACTTAAATAAAATACATACATACGTTTATATATAATTACAGGGTTTCTTTTTACTAGGCACCTAACTTTATTCTAGTGAACCATGATCGGGCCGAGTTCTACCCCGGGATAAGGAAACGTCCGTCACAAATGGCGCCCGAGCAGGGCTTCTAATCAGAGTAATCAAAAATTGAGAAAATCTCCAGCAAAAGAAACCACAGAGGATTTCGGGACACAAACCACAGAGGATTACGAGACACAAAATCTCCTGGAAAAAGGCACAGAGGGAAGGCAAAATAACCAGCAGGCATTGTGAAGGTCACTTGGGTGTATTACGTCAACCGTGAGGACCTTTCAAATGCGCATCCAAGTTAGGGCTGGAAGAGCTTCGCAAGCGCCTAGCAGGCTTCATCCAGACTCGAGGTACCGACGCAACATTCCAGGACCGATTCACAGAATTTGCTCTACAGCACGCCCCACTAGTAATCACGGTAAGCCCACCAACTCCGAAAGAAAACACCGAGCAAACATCGCCAGGTGGCAACGCACAGGAAAACGTCAACGAAACAACCAGGCACGAGGGGGGGTCACAAACACCGCCATAAACCATTTACCAGCGAGCGTTACATGCTAATATTATGGATCCCGTACGGAAATGGGGCTTGCGATACGACGGAGGTAAGGACCCGCTGGGGTTTATTGAACAGATCGAGGAGCTGGCAGACAGCTACGAAATTGGCCGCAACTCCATCCCACGAGCACTACCAGAATTGCTCGGGGATAAGACACTATTGTGGTTTCACAACAACAACCGACACTGGAAGGAATGGGAATCCTTCAAGAGAGACTTCTTGAAAATTTTCTTGAGTTCCCGATATTTCGATCGTTTAGACGATGAAATCAGACGGCGTGTTCGAAGGCTAGGTGAGAATTTTAAGGATTGCGTATTATCATTACAGGGGCTGATGCAACACTCCGACTACACTAGTGCCCAGAAGCTTACCAGGTGTTTACGCGCCGTAGGCTGCCACCCGTCCCATCTCCCTCTTGTACATACGTATTATGAATTTATTTATAACACGAATTTTGTATGATATTCATTTATATTAATTTGTAGTATACTGAAATATCCACAAAATTAATGAATTGTATGTAGCCTTAAATTTCCCATTGGGAATCATCATGGACGTGTGGCAGCCCCCACCGCGTAAATCCACCAAATTGAATTCGCCGCAAGTACAGGATGGCGATCCGGCATGATCGCCACCTGTCAAAAAACCACCACCTTTTGGTCTCCTTTGTTTTGATTTATCATACATTTGAAGAAGCGGAGCGTTTTTTACTGACTTTTCTTTTGCAAGTCCGCCATGGTTTTTCAGTTTTTCCTAAAATAATTGTCGTGGTTTTCTCGCTTTTGCGGCACCTAAATCATTTTTAAATATATTAAAGTACTTTCGAGGTGAAATCGTGGTCGTGTAAATTGAATCAGAGTAATTCAGCTGAATATCGCGAAAACCCGAAAACCGATACGCTACTATAGTGAAAAAATCTAGATTTGGGTAAGGTTCACATCCAAATATATAATTCTAAATTTGTGAAAAGTTCACCTCCAAATATATTATCGCACACCTATTGATTTAAAGAAATTTTTATTTGGGTTTGTTGGCTAGATCTATACGGTTTTCATAATTTCATTTGAATCGGTTATTGATTTGAAACCAAGACACCAGGGTCTTGTTCAGGAGAAATCTATCGAGTGCGTAAAGAAACATCATCAAGCTTTTGGAGAAAACAGTGCACCACAATCCAGGACAACCATAAAATCGAGTGCGTATAGCAGAAGCAGAAACTTGCTCGAAAACCATCTTGTACAAGGCGTAAGTTTGAGATCAGCGGCAAACCGTCACCACCACATCATCGCCACCAGGGCGCCATTGCTGCCGCGCCACGCCACATACATCACCATAAAGGAGCCGTTTCCTAACCAACCCTATCAAGGAAATCGGTGAGTACCATCCTCTAGTTTATCTAATCGTCCTTCGTCGCCATCGAAGAAACCAGCGGTTTTAATAATAAACATACATAAATATATATTAAGTATATCCCCCCGAGTGTATTTTGGAGGCGCCCGCCAAATGCAAGGTTTTCCCGCCAAAATTACATTGTTTCCCGCCATAATTATATTTTTTCCCGCCAGGAAAATATATGTATATTTCCATCCCTATACACACCTATACATAAACGAGGTGCATCAAAAAGTAAAGGCAAATCCCACACACACTTGCACAAAGTTAGTTCATTGCCTTTTAATACTTGTGTCCCTTGCGGTTTAATTTAAATACATATCCTCACATTTATATTGTTGGCGATACCCAGCAAAAAATTCGATCACATTTGCATTATTTGCAATACCCATCAGCAAATTCTGCCACTCAACCCAACTGGTCCCAGCCTACGCCAATCCTGATAAATAAGAAAACTTCTCCCTTTGGGTTTCCCGTATAAATAAACGCTCGGCAATCTCCAAAATATCTAAAGTAAAATTAAGTAAGTTCCTTTTCAGAATGGCTAGCGTTGTCGAAAATAAATTTATATTCGAAAGGGATCTCTTTTCGGATTACTGCGCTCGGTTCGGCACAACCGAGATCCAAGATAACACCGAGGCATCCCTAAAAATAGAATATAAAAATATCGAGGTGTTCTGGGAAAGGGTACAGAGCGCATATGACGCCGTCGTAGAGTCAGATCACAACGACCTTCCCGAAGACTTTAAGGCCTCAGCTTTCAATAAATACCGCGCCTTCCTTATAGCGTATGAGGACACAAAGGCAAGAATAGGCGATCAACTCCAGCTAAGGATACTAAGCAATCCCGTCCCCGCTACAACCACCACTCCCCAAGAAAGTTCCGGGATATAACTCAAAGTACCCGCCTGTGACACCGAAGTCTTTTACAGGAGTTATGATCAATGGCCGTCCTTCCGTGACATGTTCACGGCGGTCTATATCAACCACCCCAAACTCTCGAGCGCCCAAAAATTGTACCATCTCAGGTACAAAACTCAAGAAAAAGCCGGCCAGATAGTAAAGCAATTTCCACTTAGTGATGACAACTTTGCTCTGGCTTGGGAAGCCCTCAAATCCCGTTACGAAAATAAAAGAGTCTGGGTCGATAATCAAATAAAAGTCCTAATCAACCTCAAGGCCATTCAGACTGAAAACAGCGAAGATATTCAGCGATTTCTATCCTCTGTAAACAACTGCCTCCAGATATTAGCAACCCAACAAGTCTCGACAGAGAGTTGGGACCCCATATTAATATAACTGGTAACCTCAAAACTCCCAGAAAATACAGTTGCGCTTTGGGAGCAATTTTTAAGATCCAGAAGAGACCTGCCGAACTGACAACTCGCTACGAGATAGTGGAAAGGGTGGATCAATGGCGACCAGCCAAATCCCGACATAATTCACCCTCCACAAATATCTCAAGGCCTCCCGCAAGTCAGAATAATCCCCAGTTCAGGCAGAGTCAAACCCAAAACCAAAGCCGCAACACCCCGCACTATAGCAACTACTCCCAAAATCGCACAAATGCTCATGTGGCCGAGCATCAAAAAATCTACGCCTGCAGAATGTGCAAGCCGTCCTCCCACACGCTACAAAGCTGCTTGCGTTACAAAAAGCTGGCTATCCCTGAGCGGAAAAAATTCGTGAGAGATAACAACCTGTGCGAAAGTTGTCTATCCCAAACCCACATCTTAAAAGACTGCACAAGCACAAGAACGTATCTCTACTGCCAAGGTCGCCACAACTCCACCCTCCACGACACCGGAGTATCTCATCAAACCAATGGCCCTCGAAGAACGGCATCCCAAGTAGCAACTAGTCAGGACGTTACCAACCCAGATCCCAACGAAGAACTTCCCACCACTTCAAACGCTGCCCGCATCCAATCGTTTCATGCAGAAAATGATAGCCAAATCATCCCTACAGCGATAGTGTCGGTAGAACACCGAGGGTACTGCTTCAGGCTCAGAGCCTTAGTGGATCAAGGGTCAGAACGTAGCTTCATCTCTTCAAAAGCTCAAATCAAGCTAGGTCTCCCATATACCCACTCCCTATTTGAAATATCGGGCATGGGAGGCGGAGTAGTACAAACCTCCAACAAGTTGTGCTCACTGGCCCTACTCTCAAAAAACCACAAGGTGAAAATAAAGGCCCAGGCAATCGTGCTACCTCGTCTCACTAGGAAACTCCCAACACTCAGGCTAAATAACGACCAAATGCGTAAATGGTCCCACCTCAAGCTAGCAGACCAGAATTCTCAGAAACCCTCCCAAATCGATCTGGTGTTAGGCAGCGATCTCATCCCTCAAATCATGCTAAATGGCATAGAAAAGATCTCGCCCACACTGCTAACCCAAAACACAATATTTGGCTGGATAATAAGTGGCCAAACCCCCGAAAAGGTCGGATCACACTCCTCTCAAGCTTTGGAAGTGACGAATGTCCAGCTGAATGAACAGCTAAGGCAATTCTGGGAAATCGAAGAAATACCCAGAGTGCGAGTGGAAACCCCAGAAGATAAAATGTGCGAAGACTTTTATCAAAGCACTACCACTCGCATGGATGACGGTCGATATATGGTTCGGCTCCCCTTTAAACCAACATTCCCAAACGATATCAACCTAGGCCAATCCCGTACTGCAGCCCTACGACAGTTCCACGGTATGGAACGTACTCTCTCAAAAAAGGGCGATCTCAAGCAGCAATACGACCAGGTACTCGAAGAATATCATTTCCTAGGCCACATGGAAGAATGCAGTCCCACTGAAGTAGAATCTCGAGGTAAATACTGCTCATTCTATCTCCCTCACCATGCAGTCGTAAGGCCAGACAAGAAGACAACAAAAGCCAGAGTTGCATTCAACGCCTCTAAAAAGTTGGGTTCCGGTCACTCCCTTAACGATGTTTTATGTACCGGACCAACCCTTCAACCCGATCTCCGACTTATGTTGTTGAAATAGCGGACATATAAATCTGTGTTTAATGGCGATGTCGAGATAATGTACCGCCAAATTGTCTTGGACCCCGATGACCGAGACTACCAACGGATAATATTCCGAACCCCCGAACACAGTCCAATAAAGGACTACAAGTTAAAAAAGGTCACCTTCGGGGTTAACTGCGCGCCTTTCCTGGCTATTCGCACTCTACACGAGCTGTCGAAAGATATAGCCGATTCCCATCCACGCGCAGCCCCCATACTAAAATCCGAGACGTATGTTGACGATATTTTATCTGGCAGTCATGATCTCCAATCAGCCGAGCAATCCCTAACAGAGACTATAGAGGCTCTCAATTCAGCCGGCTTTCCCCTAAAAAAGATCACGGCAAACCATCCCAACATCCTCCAAAAAATATCGAAAACTTATCTGCTGGAAACAAGCTTTCTCGAGTTCGAAAAGGCTGGGCATCCAGTGGAACGCCCTAACGGATACATTCTCGTATACCGTCAACTCAAATCCGGCATCCACTGCAGCCACGAAGCGGCAAATCCTCTTCTCCATTGCGAAACTTTTCGATCCCGCAGGGTGGCTCACGCCCATAATGATCCAAGCGAAGATGCTCATGCAAGAATTGTGGTTAGACGGGGCCGAATGGGACGAGGAGGTTAAACCCACCCGTCTAGCCAAATGGGCGCAGTTCTCTCAAATTCTTCCCTCTATCTCAGCCATCCATATACCCCGATGGATGAATTTTACGCCCGATCAATATGTTGAGCTCCACGGATTCTGCGACGCCTCAGAAAAGGCTTATTGTGCTACCCTGTACCTAAGAAGTACCGTCGGTACTCAATCCGCTCTCACTTTATAATGTCCAAAGGCAAAGTGGCTCCACTCAAAACTATTAGTCTTCCACCCCTGGAGTTATGCGGAGCGCTCTTATCAGCAAAATTAGTCGCAGCAGTCCAACCCCATCTCGGCCTAAGTCAAAAAAAATTAATTATGTAGTCCGATTCCGAAATCGTGCTAGCCTGGCTGGAAAAGCCACCCACTCTTGGAGAACATACGTCTCCAACCGAACAGCGCAGATTATAGACCTCGTTGGAATTGTCCCTTGGCGACATGTGCGAAGCAAAGGCAACCCTACGGATCTTGGAACCAGAGGATGTAGCCCCGACGATCCCGCTAACTCATCGATATGGTGGAATGGTCCAGAGTGGCTTTCCAGACCACCCGAGGACTGGCCAACACCAACGGCCAGAAATATTGTAGCCCCCGAACTTCGCCGAGTCGAAGCACTGCATGCAGCGGAAGACTCAGAAGATGTCTTAGCACGGTTTTCCTCATATCCCCGCGCGTAACAGCGTACTTGTTGAAATTTATAACTCAGCTTAGAAATGCTGTAGGAGGCAATCGTACTCCTAACGATCCCGACCTCTCTTATGCCGACGTCAGGCGCGCGAAAATCCGTCTGCTGAGCTTGACTCAGTCGAGATTCTTCGCTTCCGAAAGAGCGTCCCTCAAAAATTCAGAACCAATCGGAAAGCGAAGTGCCCTACTGACACTTGACCCCTTCCTGGACACAAACGGGATTATCCGTGCCAACGGACGATTAGTAAACGCCGACATGACCTACAATGAGTGTCATCCCATCATTCTCCCCGAAAAGGCTAGATTTACTACCCTCTATATAAGGTTTATGCACGAGAGCTTCCTCCATGCGGACATCCGCCTCCTGCAACAAGCTATGAGGCAGGAATTCTATAACCCCCCCCCCCCCCCCTAAACCTCAGCTGAAAAAGTGCATTTTCCAATGTAAAGTCTGCACCATCCATAAGCGACAAACGCAATCCCAAATAATGACAGCTTTACCCCCCGAACGATATAATTTCGCGCCCCCTTCATTACTACTGACGTAGACTTCGCAGGACCGTTTCAAATAAAAGCTTCGATACTCCGATCTCCAACCCTCGTAAAAGGCTTTGTGGCCGTTTTCGTTTGCTTCACCACCAAGGCGATCCATCTGGAATTGTGTTCGGATCTCACCAGTAAGGCTTTTCTCGCTGCCTTCGCCCGGTTTGTAGGGCGTCGAGGGTACCCGAAACAAATGATGAGCGACAACGGCACAATATTCATTGGTGCTAAGCGAGCTACTGAAGTAGAGTTCGTCACCTTCCTCAACGAAGTCTCGACAGATATTGTCCAATAGTACGCGCCACAATGCATCGAGTAGAAATTTATACCCCCCGGCGCACCCCACATGGGCGGATTATGGGAATCTGCCGTCAAAAGCTTTAAAACCCATTTTAAAAAGGTCGCCGGAATGCACAGCTTCACCTTTGAAGAATTCTCGAGTTTATTAATTCGTATAGAGGCCGTACTCAATTCTCGTCCCATCTCCCCCTTTCTCAGGACCCAGCGGATCTCACCGCCCTCACACCTGGCCAATTTCTCCCAGCCGCACCCCTTCTCACCATCCCCGAGCCGAACTATAAACACCTCTCTATGATCAACCGTTGGGAACGTTTGAAAGTTTTACATCACCAATTCAGCAAGCGCTGGAAGAACGACTATCTCATGGAGTTACACCAGCGTTATAGATGGCAAACCGCTCAACCTCCCCCTAAAATCGGCGATTTAGCCGCCATTAAGGAAGACCACTTACCCCCAAGCGAATGGCGTCTAGGTAGAGTAAAGAGCACTCATCCTGGCAGAGATGGACACGTACGAGTGGTCGACGTACGCACTCAAAACGGTGTTCTCACCAGGCCGCTAACAAAATTGTGCTTCCTGTCACCAACGGAGCCTGACTCAGACCCCATGGTTCCTTTTCATCTCCCGAACCAACTACAGTCCACTAAGCTCAACTATCGACACCATCTCAGAACATAACTGAATCATCCCTTATCGCATACGGGCAGTCCCTAACTTGGTGTCTCTTCTCAGGCGCACAACTAATACTCATTCATCTCGCTCACTGGAATCGCGAGTCGTAGTGCCCGCAGCCCCGCCACGACACACCAATACCGCGATGGCCGACTACCGGAAATGCCGATTGTGTATGTGGCATCACGCCCTCTTAACGTGCCCTGCCTCCTTGGCCTCGCAGCCGCAACAACGCGCATTAATTGCTCCGGCACATCAATATTGCACCAACTGCTTGGCGCTGTCCCATCGCACCAACGAGTGCACCTCCACCGAACGCTGTCGGGTCTGCGGGCATCCCCATCATACACTACTACATCGGGAAACCGGAGGTCGCCACCCGTCATGTGCCGTTCCACCACAGCAGGAGGCTCGTCCGACATCACGCCACCCGGAGTCGCACCGTCGCATTTCCGCAACTCATCGTCGACGTCGCCAGCCACCAGTCACCTATCGTTCTTCGAATGCGCGTCAACCTCAACGGCCATCAAATGTCGAAAACCGCACTATACGATGCACCGCCACCGTCCTGCGCACTTCAACTTACAAAAATGAAGTTGGGAAAATACTGATTCAAGAAGCAGTTCGGGCTCTGACCGAGCCGCAGCACACGTTAGGCGCTTAGTATGCCTAGGCGGGCCAGGATGCTTACGTGGCGTAGGCTGCCACCCGTCCCTTCTTGTACCTACGTACATCTATGAATTTATTTATAACCCGAATCTTGTATGATATTCATTTATATTGAATTGTAGTATACTGAATTATCCACAAAATTAATGAATTGTATGCAGCCTTAAATTTCCCATTGGAAATCTTCATGGACGTGTGGCAGCCCCCACCGCAATGATCGATAAAAGTCAAATGTCAAAGAAGAGCTGTCACCTGCAGAAAGTTACTTTGGTACACATTGATAACAAAGTGTTTACACTAGGTTAGGTTGAACTGCCCGGTCCATGAGGACCTCACATAAACTGAATGAGTCCGTAGTGTTACCAGAAGTTTGTTTCAACGACCAAACTGAAAACACCTATCAAAAACCAGGACCTATGTTATAAAATAACTCCGTCCTCTTGGCAAATACTAGACGCAGCCTAGGACTTAAGCCACTTGCTGCTTCTAGATCTGACAGCTGTATTACTCCTAATAGGTGGAGTCCAAGCCTGGCAAGCGCAGGGCATGAGAAGATTAAGGCAAAGGGAGCATGTATCATAATAGAGATGTTAAATTGATATAATTTTAGTGGTTTAGCATTGTTTTTGTAATATCGCCGTTTGCTGCGCGCAAATTAGTATAAAAGGGCGACAAGTCCTTAAGTAAATTGAGTAGTTAGATAACAATAGCTAGGCATAGTAGTTGCCTGGTTAAACTGGCCAGTGAATAGCACACCTGGGGGCTTTCCGTCAACCGGAAGGATTAGTAGGTGGTTTTCACATCGGCTACCCTTTAATTAGCCAGGCTTAGACCTAAGAGAAAAAAATAACTTAAATAAAATACATACATACGTTTATATATAATTACAGGGTTTCTTTTTACTAGGCACCTAACTTTATTCTAGTGAACCATGATCGGGCCGAGTTCTACCCCGGGATAAGGAAACGTCCGTCACAAATGGCGCCCGAGCAGGGCTTCTAATCAGAGTAATCAAAAATTGAGAAAATCTCCAGCAAAAGAAACCACAGAGGATTTCGGGACACAAACCACAGAGGATTACGAGACACAAAATCTCCTGGAAAAAGGCACAGAGGGAAGGCAAAATAACCAGCAGGCATTGTGAAGGTCACTTGGGTGTATTACGTCAACCGTGAGGACCTTTCAAATGCGCATCCAAGTTAGGGCTGGAAGAGCTTCGCAAGCGCCTAGCAGGCTTCATCCAGACTCGAGGTACCGACGCAACATTCCAGGACCGATTCACAGAATTTGCTCTACAGCACGCCCCACTAGTAATCACGGTAAGCCCACCAACTCCGAAAGAAAACACCGAGCAAACATCGCCAGGTGGCAACGCACAGGAAAACGTCAACGAAACAACCAGGCACGAGGGGGGGTCACAAACACCGCCATAAACCATTTACCAGCGAGCGTTACATGCTAATATTATGGATCCCGTACGGAAATGGGGCTTGCGATACGACGGAGGTAAGGACCCGCTGGGGTTTATTGAACAGATCGAGGAGCTGGCAGACAGCTACGAAATTGGCCGCAACTCCATCCCACGAGCACTACCAGAATTGCTCGGGGATAAGACACTATTGTGGTTTCACAACAACAACCGACACTGGAAGGAATGGGAATCCTTCAAGAGAGACTTCTTGAAAATTTTCTTGAGTTCCCGATATTTCGATCGTTTAGACGATGAAATCAGACGGCGTGTTCGAAGGCTAGGTGAGAATTTTAAGGATTGCGTATTATCATTACAGGGGCTGATGCAACACTCCGACTACACTAGTGCCCAGAAGCTTACCAGGTGTTTACGCGCCGTAGGCTGCCACCCGTCCCATCTCCCTCTTGTACATACGTATTATGAATTTATTTATAACACGAATTTTGTATGATATTCATTTATATTAATTTGTAGTATACTGAAATATCCACAAAATTAATGAATTGTATGTAGCCTTAAATTTCCCATTGGGAATCATCATGGACGTGTGGCAGCCCCCACCGCGTAAATCCACCAAATTGAATTCGCCGCAAGTACAGGATGGCGATCCGGCATGATCGCCACCTGTCAAAAAACCACCACCTTTTGGTCTCCTTTGTTTTGATTTATCATACATTTGAAGAAGCGGAGCGTTTTTTACTGACTTTTCTTTTGCAAGTCCGCCATGGTTTTTCAGTTTTTCCTAAAATAATTGTCGTGGTTTTCTCGCTTTTGCGGCACCTAAATCATTTTTAAATATATTAAAGTACTTTCGAGGTGAAATCGTGGTCGTGTAAATTGAATCAGAGTAATTCAGCTGAATATCGCGAAAACCCGAAAACCGATACGCTACTATAGTGAAAAAATCTAGATTTGGGTAAGGTTCACATCCAAATATATAATTCTAAATTTGTGAAAAGTTCACCTCCAAATATATTATCGCACACCTATTGATTTAAAGAAATTTTTATTTGGGTTTGTTGGCTAGATCTATACGGTTTTCATAATTTCATTTGAATCGGTTATTGATTTGAAACCAAGACACCAGGGTCTTGTTCAGGAGAAATCTATCGAGTGCGTAAAGAAACATCATCAAGCTTTTGGAGAAAACAGTGCACCACAATCCAGGACAACCATAAAATCGAGTGCGTATAGCAGAAGCAGAAACTTGCTCGAAAACCATCTTGTACAAGGCGTAAGTTTGAGATCAGCGGCAAACCGTCACCACCACATCATCGCCACCAGGGCGCCATTGCTGCCGCGCCACGCCACATACATCACCATAAAGGAGCCGTTTCCTAACCAACCCTATCAAGGAAATCGGTGAGTACCATCCTCTAGTTTATCTAATCGTCCTTCGTCGCCATCGAAGAAACCAGCGGTTTTAATAATAAACATACATAAATATATATTAAGTATATCCCCCCGAGTGTATTTTGGAGGCGCCCGCCAAATGCAAGGTTTTCCCGCCAAAATTACATTGTTTCCCGCCATAATTATATTTTTTCCCGCCAGGAAAATATATGTATATTTCCATCCCTATACACACCTATACATAAACGAGGTGCATCAAAAAGTAAAGGCAAATCCCACACACACTTGCACAAAGTTAGTTCATTGCCTTTTAATACTTGTGTCCCTTGCGGTTTAATTTAAATACATATCCTCACATTTATATTGTTGGCGATACCCAGCAAAAAATTCGATCACATTTGCATTATTTGCAATACCCATCAGCAAATTCTGCCACTCAACCCAACTGGTCCCAGCCTACGCCAATCCTGATAAATAAGAAAACTTCTCCCTTTGGGTTTCCCGTATAAATAAACGCTCGGCAATCTCCAAAATATCTAAAGTAAAATTAAGTAAGTTCCTTTTCAGAATGGCTAGCGTTGTCGAAAATAAATTTATATTCGAAAGGGATCTCTTTTCGGATTACTGCGCTCGGTTCGGCACAACCGAGATCCAAGATAACACCGAGGCATCCCTAAAAATAGAATATAAAAATATCGAGGTGTTCTGGGAAAGGGTACAGAGCGCATATGACGCCGTCGTAGAGTCAGATCACAACGACCTTCCCGAAGACTTTAAGGCCTCAGCTTTCAATAAATACCGCGCCTTCCTTATAGCGTATGAGGACACAAAGGCAAGAATAGGCGATCAACTCCAGCTAAGGATACTAAGCAATCCCGTCCCCGCTACAACCACCACTCCCCAAGAAAGTTCCGGGATATAACTCAAAGTACCCGCCTGTGACACCGAAGTCTTTTACAGGAGTTATGATCAATGGCCGTCCTTCCGTGACATGTTCACGGCGGTCTATATCAACCACCCCAAACTCTCGAGCGCCCAAAAATTGTACCATCTCAGGTACAAAACTCAAGAAAAAGCCGGCCAGATAGTAAAGCAATTTCCACTTAGTGATGACAACTTTGCTCTGGCTTGGGAAGCCCTCAAATCCCGTTACGAAAATAAAAGAGTCTGGGTCGATAATCAAATAAAAGTCCTAATCAACCTCAAGGCCATTCAGACTGAAAACAGCGAAGATATTCAGCGATTTCTATCCTCTGTAAACAACTGCCTCCAGATATTAGCAACCCAACAAGTCTCGACAGAGAGTTGGGACCCCATATTAATATAACTGGTAACCTCAAAACTCCCAGAAAATACAGTTGCGCTTTGGGAGCAATTTTTAAGATCCAGAAGAGACCTGCCGAACTGACAACTCGCTACGAGATAGTGGAAAGGGTGGATCGATGGCGACCAGCCAAATCCCGACATAATTCACCCTCCACAAATATCTCAAGGCCTCCCGCAAGTCAGAATAATCCCCAGTTCAGGCAGAGTCAAACCCAAAACCAAAGCCGCAACACCCCGCACTATAGCAACTACTCCCAAAATCGCACAAATGCTCATGTGGCCGAGCATCAAAAAATCTACGCCTGCAGAATGTGCAAGCCGTCCTCCCACACGCTACAAAGCTGCTTGCGTTACAAAAAGCTGGCTATCCCTGAGCGGAAAAAATTCGTGAGAGATAACAACCTGTGCGAAAGTTGTCTATCCCAAACCCACATCTTAAAAGACTGCACAAGCACAAGAACGTATCTCTACTGCCAAGGTCGCCACAACTCCACCCTCCACGACACCGGAGTATCTCATCAAACCAATGGCCCTCGAAGAACGGCATCCCAAGTAGCAACTAGTCAGGACGTTACCAACCCAGATCCCAACGAAGAACTTCCCACCACTTCAAACGCTGCCCGCATCCAATCGTTTCATGCAGAAAATGATAGCCAAATCATCATCCCTACAGCGATAGTGTCGGTAGAACACCGAGGGTACTGCTTCAGGCTCAGAGCCTTAGTGGATCAAGGGTCAGAACGTAGCTTCATCTCTTCAAAAGCTCAAATCAAGCTAGGTCTCCCATATACCCACTCCCTATTTGAAATATCGGGCATGGGAGGCGGAGTAGTACAAACCTCCAACAAGTTGTGCTCACTGGCCCTACTCTCAAAAAACCACAAGGTGAAAATAAAGGCCCAGGCAATCGTGCTACCTCGTCTCACTAGGAAACTCCCAACACTCAGGCTAAATAACGACCAAATGCGTAAATGGTCCCACCTCAAGCTAGCAGACCAGAATTCTCAGAAACCCTCCCAAATCGATCTGGTGTTAGGCAGCGATCTCATCCCTCAAATCATGCTAAATGGCATAGAAAAGATCTCGCCCACACTGCTAACCCAAAACACAATATTTGGCTGGATAATAAGTGGCCAAACCCCCGAAAAGGTCGGATCACACTCCTCTCAAGCTTTGGAAGTGACGAATGTCCAGCTGAATGAACAGCTAAGGCAATTCTGGGAAATCGAAGAAATACCCAGAGTGCGAGTGGAAACCCCAGAAGATAAAATGTGCGAAGACTTTTATCAAAGCACTACCACTCGCATGGATGACGGTCGATATATGGTTCGGCTCCCCTTTAAACCAACATTCCCAAACGATATCAACCTAGGCCAATCCCGTACTGCAGCCCTACGACAGTTCCACGGTATGGAACGTACTCTCTCAAAAAAGGGCGATCTCAAGCAGCAATACGACCAGGTACTCGAAGAATATCATTTCCTAGGCCACATGGAAGAATGCAGTCCCACTGAAGTAGAATCTCGAGGTAAATACTGCTCATTCTATCTCCCTCACCATGCAGTCGTAAGGCCAGACAAGAAGACAACAAAAGCCAGAGTTGCATTCAACGCCTCTAAAAAGTTGGGTTCCGGTCACTCCCTTAACGATGTTTTATGTACCGGACCAACCCTTCAACCCGATCTCCGACTTATGTTGTTGAAATAGCGGACATATAAATCTGTGTTTAATGGCGATGTCGAGATAATGTACCGCCAAATTGTCTTGGACCCCGATGACCGAGACTACCAACGGATAATATTCCGAACCCCCGAACACAGTCCAATAAAGGACTACAAGTTAAAAAAGGTCACCTTCGGGGTTAACTGCGCGCCTTTCCTGGCTATTCGCACTCTACACGAGCTGTCGAAAGATATAGCCGATTCCCATCCACGCGCAGCGCCAATACTAAAATCCGAGACGTATGTTGACGATATTTTATCTGGCAGTCATGATCTCCAATCAGCCGAGCAATCCCTAACAGAGACTATAGAGGCTCTCAATTCAGCCGGCTTTCCCCTAAAAAAGATCACGGCAAACCATCCCAACATCCTCCAAAAAATATCGAAAACTTATCTGCTGGAAACAAGCTTTCTCGAGTTCGAAAAGACTTGGCATCCCGTGGAACGCCCTAACGGATACATTCTCGTATAACGTCAACTCAAATCCGGCATCCACTGCAGCCACGAAGCGGCAAATCCTCTTCTCCATTGCGAAACTTTTCGATCCCGCAGGGTGGCTCACGCCCATAATGATCCAAGCGAAGATGCTCATGCAAGAATTGTGGTTAGACGGGGCCGAATGGGACGAGGAGGTTAAACCCACCCGTCTAGCCAAATGGGCTCAGTTCTCTCAAATTCTTCCCTCTATCTCAGCCATCCATATACCCTGATGGATGAATTTTACGCCCGATCAATATGTTGAGCTCCACGGATTCTGCGACGCCTCAGAAAAGGCTTATTGTGCTACCCTGTACCTAAGAAGTACCGTCGGTACTCAATCCGCTCTCACTTTATAATGTCCAAAGGCAAAGTGGCTCCACTCAAAACTATTAGTCTTCCACCCCTGGAGTTATCGGAGCGCTCTTATCAGCAAAATTAGTCGCAGCAGTCCAACCCCATCTCGGCCTAAGTCAAAAAAAATTAATTATGTAGTCCGATTCCGAAATCGTGCTAGCCTGGCTGGAAAAGCCACCCACTCTTGGAAAACATACGTCTCCAACCGAACAGCGTAGATTATAGACCTCGCTGGAATTGTCCCTTGGCGACATGTGCGAAGCAAAGGCAACCCTACGGATCTTGGAACCAGAGGATGTAGCCCCGACGATCCCGCTAACTCATCGCTATGGTGGAATGGTCCAGAGTGGCTTTCCAGACCACCCGAGGACTGGCCAACACCAACGGCCAGAAATATTGTAACCCCCGAACTTCGCCGAGTCGAAGCACTGCATGCAGCGGAAGAGTCAGAAGATGTCTTAGCATGGTTTTCCTCATATCCCCGCGCGAAACAGCGTACGTGTTGAAATTTATAACTCAGCTTAGAAATGCTGTAGGAGGCAATCGTACTCCTAACGATCCCGACCTCTCTTATGCCGACGTCATGCGCGCGAAAATCCGTCTGCTGAGCTTGACTCAGTCGAGATTCTTCGCTTCCGAAAGAGCGTCCCTCAAAAATTCAGAACCAATCGGAAAGCGAAGTGCCCTACTGACACTTGACCCCTTCCTGGACACAAACGGGATTATCCGTGCCAACGGACGATTAGTAAACGCCGAAATGACCTACAATGAGTGTCATCCCATATTCTCCCCGAAAAGGCTAGATTTACTACCCTCTATATAAGGTTTATGCACGAGAGCTTCCTCCATGCGGATATCCGCCTCCTGCAACAAGCTATGAGGCAGGAATTCTATACCCCCCCGACTCAAACCTCAGCTGAAAAAGTGCATTTTCCAATGTAAAGTCTGCACCATCCATAAGCGACAGCTTTACCCCCCGAACGATATAATTTCGCGCCCCCTTCATTACTACTGACGTAGACTTCGCAGGCCCGTTTCAAATAAAAGCTTCGATACTCCGATCTCCAACCCTCGTAAAAGGCTTTGTGGCCGTTTTCGTTTGCTTCACCACCAAGGCGATCCATCTGGAATTGTGTTCGGATCTCACCAGTAAGGCTTTTCTCGCTGCCTTCGCCCGGTTTGTAGGGCGTCGAGGGTACCCGAAACAAATGATGAGCGAAAACGGCACAATATTCATTGGTGCTAAGCGAGCTACTGAAGTAGAGTTCGTCACCTTCCTCAACGAAGTCTCGACAGATATTGTCCAAAAGTACGCGCCACAAGGCATCGAGTAGAAATTTATACACCCCGGCGCACCCCACATGGGCGGATTATGGGAATCTGCCGTCAAAAGCTTTAAAACCCATTTTAAAAAGGTCGCCGGAACGCACAGCTTCGCCTTTGAAGAATTCTCGAGTTTATTAATTCGTATAGAGGCCGTACTCAATTCTCGTCCCATCTCCCCTCTTTCTCAGGACCCAGCGGATCTCACCGTCCTCACACCTGGCCAACTTCTCTCAGCCGCACCCCTTCTCGCCATCCCCGAGCCGAACTATAAACACCTCTCTATGATCAACCGTTGGGAACGGTTGAAAGTTTTACATCACTAATTCAGCAAGCGCTGGAAGAACGACTATCTCATGGAATTACACCAGCGTTATAGATGGCAAACCGCTCAACCTCCCCCTAAAATCGGCCGCCACTAAGGAAGACCACTTACCCCCAAGCGAATGGCGTCTAGGTAGAGTGAAGAGCACTCATCCTGGCAGAGACGGACACGTACGAGTGGTCGACGTGCGCACTCAAAACGGTGTTCTCACCAGGCCGCTAATAAAATTGTGCTTCCTGCCACCAACGGAGCCTGACTCGGACCCCATGGTTCCCTTTCATCTCCCGAACCAACTACAGTTCACTAAGCTCAACTAACTGAATCATCCCGTATCGCATACGGGCAGCCCCTAACTTGGTGTCTCTTCTCAGGCGCACAACTAATACACATTCATCTCGCTCGCTGGAATCGCGAGTCGTAGTGCCCGCAGCTCCGCCACGATACACCAATACCGCGATAGCCGACTACCGGAAATGCCGATTGTGTATTTGGCATCACGCTCTCTTGAGGTGCCCTGCCTTCTTGGCCACGCAGCCGCAACAACGCGCATTAATTGCTACGGCACATCAATATTGCATCAACTGCTTGGCTCTGTCCCATCGCACCAACGAGTGCACCTCCACCGAACGCTGTCGGATCTGCGGGCATCCCCATCATACACTACTACATCGGGAAACCGGAGGTCGCCATCCGTCATGTGCCGTTCCACCACAGCAGGAGGCTCGTCCGACATCACGCCGCCCGAAGCCGCACCGTCGCATTTCCGCAACTCATCGTCGACGTCGCCAGCCACCAGTCACCCATCGTTCTTCGAATGCGCGTCAACCTCAACGGCCATCAAATGTCGAAAACCGCACTATACGATGCACCGCCACCGTCCTTATTGTGCTACCCTGTACCTTAGAAGTACCGTCGGTACTCAATCCGCTCTCACTTTATAATGTCCAAAGGCAAAGTGGCTCCACTCAAAACTATTAGTCTTCCACCCCTGGAGTTATGCGGAGCGCTCTTATCAGCAAAATTAGTCGCAGCAGTCCAACCCCATCTCGGCCTAAGTCAAAAAAAATTAATTATGTAGTCCGATTCCGAAATCGTGCTAGCCTGGCTGGAAAAGCCACCCACTCTTGGAAAACATACGTCTCCAACCGAACAGCGCAGATTATAGACCTCGTTGGAATTGTCCCTTGGCGACATGTGCGAAGCAAAGGCAACCCTACGGATCTTGGAACCAGAGGATGTAGCCCCGACGATCCCGCTAACTCATCGCTATGGTGGAATGGTCCAGAGTGGCTTTCCAGACCACCCGAGGACTGGCCAACACCAACGGCCAGAAATATTGTAACCCCCGAACTTCGCCGAGTCGAAGCACTGCATGCAGCGGAAGAGTCAGAAGATGTCTTAGCATGGTTTTCCTCATATCCCCGCGCGAAACAGCGTACGTGTTGAAATTTATAACTCAGCTTAGAAATGCTGTAGGAGGCAATCGTACTCCTAACGATCCCGACCTCTCTTATGCCGACGTCATGCGCGCGAAAATCCGTCTGCTGAGCTTGACTCAGTCGAGATTCTTCGCTTCCGAAAGAGCGTCCCTCAAAAATTCAGAACCAATCGGAAAGCGAAGTGCCCTACTGACACTTGACCCCTTCCTGGACACAAACGGGATTATCCGTTCCAACGGACGATTAGTAAACGCCGACATGACCTACAATGAGTGTCATCCCATATTCTCCCCGAAAAGGCTAGATTTACTACCCTCTATATTAGGTTTATGCACGAGAGCTTCCTCCATGCGGACATCCGCCTCCTGCAACAAGCTATGAGGCAGGAATTCTATACCCCCCCCCCCCCCCCCCCCCGACTCAAACCTCAGCTGAAAAAGTGCATTTTCCAATGTAAAGTCTGCCCCATCCATAAGCGACAAACGCAATCCCAAATAATGACAGCTTTACCCCCCGAACGATATAATTTCGCGCCCCCTTCATTACTACTGACGTAGACTTCGCAGGCCCGTTTCAAATAAAAGCTTCGATACTCCGATCTCCAACCCTCGTAAAAGGCTTTGTGGCCGTTTTCGTTTGCTTCACCACCAAGGCGATCCATCTGGAATTGTGTTCGGATCTCACCAGTAAGGCTTTTCTCGCTGCCTTCGCCCGGTTTGTAGGGCGTCGAGGGTACCCGAAACAAATGATGAGCGAAAACGGCACAATATTCATTGGTGCTAAGCGAGCTACTGAAGTAGAGTTCGTCACCTTCCTCAACGAAGTCTCGACAGATATTGTCCAAAAGTACGCGCCACAAGGCATCGAGTAGAAATTTATACCCCCCGGCGCACCCCACATGGGCGGATTATGAGAATCTGCCGTCAAAAGCTTTAAAACCCATTTTAAAAAGGTCGCCGTAACGCACAGCTTCGCCTTTGAAGAATTCTCGAGTTTATTAATTCGTCTAGAGGCCGTACTAAATTCTCGTCCCATCTCCCCTCTTTCTCAGGACCCAGCGGATCTCACCGCCCTCACACCTGGCCAATTTCTCTCAGCCGCACCCCTTCTCGCCATCCCCGAGCCGAACTATAAACACCTCTCTATGATCAACCGTTGGGAACGGTTGAAAGTTTTACATCACCAATTCAGCAAGCGCTGGAAGAACGACTATCTCATGGAATTACACCAGCGTTATAGATGGCAAACTGCTCAACCTCCCCCTAAAATCGGCCGCCACTAAGGAAGACCACTTACCCCCAAGCGAATGGCGTCTAGGTAGAGTGAAGAGCACTCATCCTGGCAGAGACGGACACGTACGAGTGGTCGACGTGCGCACTCAAAACGGTGTTCTCACCAGGCGGCTAATAAAATTGTGCTTCCTGCCACCAACGGAGCCTGACTCGGACCCCATGGTTCCCTTTCATCTCCCGAACCAACTACAGTTCACTAAGCTCAACTAACTGAATCATCCCGTATCGCATACGGGCAGTCCCTAACTTGGTGTCTCTTCTCAGGCGCACAACTAATACACATTCATCTCGCTCGCTGGAATCGCTTGTTGTAGTGCCCGCAGCTCCGCCACGATACACCAATACCGCGATAGCCGACTACCGGAAATGCCGATTGTGTATGTGGCATCACGCCCTCTTGAGGTGCCCTGCCTTCTTGGCCACGCAGCCGCAACAACGCGCATTAATTGCTACGGCACATCAATATTGCATCAACTGCTTGGCTCTGTCCCATCGCACTTACGAGTGCACCTCCACCGAACGCTGTCGGATCTGCGGGCATCCCCATCATACACTACTACATCGGGAAACCGGAGGTCGCCATCCGTCATGTGCCGTTCCACCACAGCAGGAGGCTCGTCCGACATCACGCCGCCCGAAGCCGCACCGTCGCATTTCCGCAACTCATCGTCGACGTCGCCAGCCACCAGTCACCCATCGTTCTTCGAATGCGCGTCAACCTCAACGGCCATCAAATGTCGAAAACCGCACTATACGATGCACCGCCACCGTCCTGCGCACTTCAACTTACAAAAATGAAGTTGGGAAAATACTGATTCAAGAAGCAGTTCGGGCTCTGACCGAGCCGCAGCACACGTTAGGCGCTTAGTATGCCTAGGCGGGCCAGGATGTTTACGCGGCGTAGGCTGCCACCCGTCCCATCTCCTTCTTGTACATACGTACATCTATGAATTTATTTATAACCCGCATCTTGTATGATATTCATTTATATTGAATTGTAGTATACTGAATTATCCACAAAATTAATGAATTTTATGTAGCCTTAAATTTCCCATTGGGAATCTTCATGGACGTGTGGCAGCCCCCACCGCGTAAATCCTCCAAATTGAATTCGCCGCACGTACAGATCGCCACCTGTCAAAAAACCACCACCTTTTGGTCTCCTTTGTTTTGATTTATCATAAATTTGAAGAAGCAGCGCGTTTTTTACTAACTTTTCTTTTGCAAGTCCGCCATCGTTTTTCAGTTTTGCTAAAATAATTATCGTGGATCTCTCGCTTTGCGGCAATCAAATACTTTTTAAATATATTAAAGTACTTGCGAGGTGGAATCGTGGTCATGTAAATTGAATCAGAGTAATTCAGCTGAATTTCGCGAAAAGCCGAAAACCGATACGCTGCTATAGTGAAAAAATCTAGATTTGTGAAAGGTTCCCATTCAAATATATAGTTCTAAATTTGTGAAAAGTTCACCTCCAAATATATTATCGCCTGCAACCACGGCAACCAACCCCATAGAATCTCTGCTTAATTTTCTCGAGTGTCTTTTTGATTCCAAGATGACCTCCACTTGGACCATTATGTAGTTCACTGAGAACGTCGGTAATCCTTTTCCTTGGAACAACTATCAGTTTCTTCTTAATTTGACCATCCTCACTCTCCCATACTCGATGCAAGCAGCCAGATATCAACTCTAAACTGTTCAACTGTGCCCAATATGACTTCGCAATGGGACTCTCTGCTGACATCTCCTCTCTGCTTGGTCTTTCGTTTCGTTAGAGCCCTTGCATAACATGTGACAGATCTGTATCTTCTAGCTGAAACTTTCTTAGTTGTTCCTTGTCCCATTCATCCGTACACGTTATAGTACTAAGCCGGACATCTATAATGTCTTCTTTAGCCTCGGCCTTTGAACAGTGCTTGCATTCCAAACTACATGGTCTTCGTGACATTGCATCGGCATTTCCATGGGCACTACCTTTTCGATGCTCAATGGAAAAGTCACAGCTTTCTAGTCGCTCGATCCACCGTGCCAATTGTCCTTCCGGATTACAGAACTGCAGAAGCAATTTTAACGCTACGTGATCTGTCCTGACTCGGAATCGCTGGCCGTAGAGGTATTTGTGAAAATGTTTAATGCACTCTACCAATGCCAACAGCTCTCTCCGCGTAACGTAATAGTTCCTCTCTGGTTTTCCAATCGAACGGCTGTAGTATGCAACTACCTTCTCCTGTCCATCGACCAGTTCTGATAAAACGCCTCCGATAGCATATCCAATCGCATCTGTATCTGGAATAAAGGTTGCTCCTGGAATCGGATATGCCAACATTGGGGCAGTGCACAAACGCTGTTTCAATGTTTGGAAAGCCACTTCTTGCTCCTTCTTCCATTCAAATGCTTTATTTTTTCTTGTAAGCTCAGGGAGGTTATGGGCTACGCTCGAAAATTTCGGTACAAATCGCCGGTAATATGTGCACAGCCCAAGGAAACTTCTTAGTTCATGCAAGTTCTGTGGTCTTGGCCAATTCTTTACTGCCTCTATCTTTTCATTTGCTGTACGGACACCTTCTGTCGTTACTTTGTGACCCAAATAATTTCCTTCCTTTTTAAACAGCGCACACTTTTTGGGACTTAGTTTCAGACCAGCGCCAGCTATTCTCTGGAAAACTTCCTCCAAGTTTTTAAGATGGTCATCGAAGTTCTTGCCAAATACGATGATGTCGTCGAGGTATACCAATCATGTTTTCCAGTGCAGTCCTTTCAATACCTGATCCATGAATCTCTCAAAAGTAGCTGATGCATTACAAAGTCCAAAAGGCATTACTGTAAATTGCCAAAGAACACCTCCGACGCTGAAGGCGGTTTTTTCTTTGTCTTCCTCCTTCACCTCCACTTGCCAGTAACTACTTTTCAAGTCCAACGTGGAAAACCATTTCGTACCAGAGAGCGAGTCCAGGGTGTCGTCAGTTCTTGGCAATAGGTAGCTATCCTTTTTCGTGACGTCGTTCAACTTCCGGTAGTCAACGCAAAACCTCATTTTCCCATCCTTCTTCTTCACAAGTACCACAGGTGAGCTCCATGGACTAGCTGATGGTTCGATGACGCCGCTATCGCTCATTTCTTGTACGATTTGAGTCACAACTTCCCGCTTTGCCAGTGGAACACTACGAGGAGCTTGACGGATCGGCCTCGCATCTCCAGTGTCAATTTGATGTTTCACAACGTTGCACAGTGGCGCCTCTTCCGTTAAAGCATGGCAAAAATCATAAAATCATGAAAGCGTTCGCTAAATCTAATACATGTTTCTAATAGAGAATTTTCCAGGGATCAAGAATATACAACTCAGAACTACAGAAAATTATAGTTTACCAGGTATAGCCGCTCAAAGTTGACCAATTTTCAACATTGGGAAAAATTTTAAATTTTTCTTCTATTTCGTTGTATTTAAAATGGTTTTGTGAGTAAATAAGGTGGCCGGTTTTCGTTTTCTTGTATAGCAATTAAAGATAACTTAATTTAGGAGTGAAACAAATAAAATTTTTTTTTTTTTTTTGTTAAAAGTTGGCGGATATAGCTGTTTTTCGAAATGCCTATTTTTAGGCCCTTTTTAAAACTTTGATGGAAAAAAAATATTAAAATATGTGCTCTGTCAAATTAAGAGTCGTTATTTGTGAAATATTCAGTTACCTAAATTCATAAAGTCTACCTGCGTCCAGCTGCAACTTCACTTTTTACATCAAATAAAGTTAAACAACCTTGGGCATAAATACGCGCCTGAGCAGGTATATATAATTCAGTACGGCCGTAATGTCGTTTTTGTTATTGGAACTTGTTAACAACATACATTTTTTTAGTTACGAATTGTATACCTGGAATTCATTTTAATAATTTGAGTAGCTATATAAAGCTATCCATCACAGTTCACAGTTTAATATTTAGTCAGATACACTCGAAGCCAATTCTAATATGTATCTAGAATACTCGAAACTATTTGCGGTGTTTAAATCTACAAAGTCAAGACGGGACTTCGTTGAGACTATTATGAGAGAATTAGCGAGTGAAACAAGCATTAAAGCCTGGAAGAAAAAATTGGTTTACAATACATTATGAAAGAAAGAAAATGGAAGGACGTCTATCGTAACAATTCAAAATTTCTAAGTAAGCATGAAAAGTGGCTAGCTGAAAAACTTTTTTGGGTGGACTTGGAGATTTGCTCATCTCCTTCAGCTCTGCGTTTACGACCACCCACATTGTTGGAACTGTTAGGGTTGGTGTTGCAATAACGCGCAATGTGCCCTCGCTTTCCACACTTAAAACATTTGACTGCATCATTATTCTTCTGCTGCGTACCCTTCATTGCTTCCAAAATTGTGTCTACCCACTCTGGTCTTTCTACTTCCACACGATGAGCCTTATATGCCGGTTTACTCAATAGGGAGGCAGTTTCTTGAGTCAATGCATGTGATACCGTTTCAGCAAATGTTGGCTTTGGGTTTGCGTATATGGCTCGCTTCGTTTCGACGTCCCTTATGCCATTTATAAAACTCTAGATTTTTACCCTCTCGGTGTATTCCACGGGTGCGTCCGCATTTGCCAAATGAGCCAACCTTTCAATATCCGTAGCAAACTCTTGCAACGTCTCATTAGCTTTTTGGTAACGGTTTTGCAAATCTATTTGGTGTATTTGCTTCGATTGTTCGCTTCCGTATCACCTCTCTAGAGCACTCATCAATGTTTCGTTTTTGTTCCGCTCCCCCTCGCGAATAGTCTGTAGGATTTCAGCAGCTGGTCCTTTCAATGCTACGAAGAGTGCAGCAACTTTATCTTCAGTATTCCAGTTGCTCACTGTTGCGGTCTTCTCAAATTGTAGCTTAAAGACCTGGAAAGGAACAGAACCGTCAAAGGATGGTGTTTTTACCTTTGGATTACTCGTTGAAACTGCTGGGCGATTTAGTTGCAACTGCTCTATACGTCCTCTCAAAGCATCCACCTCGGCCTCAATTTTTTCTTCAAACTGTAAAATTTTGGATCTTGCGCCTCCAACTTCGAGGAAATACGTTCTTCTTGCTCTTCCAGTTCAGCAGAGATCTGCGATGATATCTGTGCTGAAATTTGCGCCGACATTTCGGATATTCGTGCCTCTTATGCTTCAATCTTCGCTGTTATTTCAGATGACATTTCTGCAATACGTGTCTCCTGTGATTCCATCTTGGATGCCATATATGACTTCTGTTCTTCCATCTTGGATGTTAAACGTGTCTCCTGCGATTCCAGTTGGGATGCCATATTTGTGGATATTTGTGATGACATTTCTGCTATGCGTGTTTCCCGGGTTTCCATTTTTGCCGATATCTGTGATAACCAAGCCAATATCGCATTATTCTAGCCGCTTGCTTCTGAACTCGGACTTCCGTTCGTCTCTTCCATTTTTGTTGTCTCGTCCCAATCAGGATAAAAGACCTACTCGTCCACGTTAATCCCTTCTGCTTCCATTGCCTTTCGTAGTCTTGCCTGAAGGTCGACTTTATTGCCGGTTGTATTCAACCCACGGGCTTGCAATTCCTTTTTCAGTTGCTGGATCCTTAATTCACTTAACTTCGCCATGTCTTTGTTGTGCTCTGGAACTCTGGAATTTATTCAACAATTCCTCTTCTAACACCAATTGTAACGAATTTGCTGCAATTCCCCTTATTTGTAATTTTCTGCCAACGTTCGTATCGCTAAACTGTTGAATAAATAACTTCAATATTGAATAATGGAAAAATGGCCTTTATTAAAGTACTTCACAATAACACTTATACTTTGCAACGAATAGCTTGCTTAATAACCAAACTGATTGATAGCCCAAATGAAAATAATATTGCTATTGCTCGCTAGATAGCGTCTTAATCGAAACTGCCCATAGCGCCTCTACCGCTGTGCTTTTATACTCTGTGATTTCCTCGTGGCATCTTCTAGGCGCTTCCAGAATTTACTTAGTTAGTTATAAATTTCTCAGCTACAACTACAGTTGTATAATTTGTATAGCTTCTCTCATACCCCATGCGCTTGTATGTGTGAGCGACACTTCCACGATCACAATTGCATACCTTTAGAAGCATTTCAGATAAGATATCTGCATGTGCTTGTGCGTTGCTCTCAGCTGCGTGTACCTACATATGTGTAGACACAATGATTTATTCGTTTATGTAGATACATAATGATTGATCTATGGATGTGCATGCAAGGAGCTGCTTAGCATCGGCTTAGAGATGGCAGCATCCCTTAGTTTTGCTAATATTCGTAACAATATATAATTATGTAATACAAATTATGTAATGGAAAAGAACTATAAGTAATAAAAACTATATCAAAGATTGTATTTATGTGTGCAAATGAATAGCCCTCGTATAAGGTAGTAGTTTCTCTGAAGGTTGTTTTAAAACCAACATTGTTTACTTGCAACAAATAAATAAAAAAGTGTACCCATAGGTTCCTGCAAAAGATTAGCAAACGAGCTCGCATACGACTATCGCCAGGAAAACTGGGAAAGTAAAATTTGTTAATGTATTTGTATTTGGTGGTTATAAAATATAACTTCGTGTTCTAATTCCCTTTTTGGTTTTAAAATAACTTTTCTGTGTATTTTAAAGAAAGTTTTCGGTTGTTTTTCAAATTTACAATATTTTTAATTGTAGTAATATATAAATTGTAATATGTGTTTTGTGAGCGTAGCTTGTTAAAATAGTAGGTTCAAAATTGTTTGCTTCATAGTACATAGAGTACCAACATGTTGTTATATTGTACGACGCACGAAAAATTGGATCTTAAACACAAGCGCGCAATACGGCCAACAACAATCTTCGGATACCATTTAAGATTATATTAGTAAAATGGTTTTCGAATTTCTTACACCATTTTTTGTTTCATTTAAGTACATACATTTTTCTCCACCCCGCAGGTACATACGGTTACTCACAAAAATAAGTAAGTACACACTTGGTTTATGCTGAAAAAAATTCAAATGCAGTGGCTCACAGCTTAATTGATAATTGTCATCTAAAATATAATAAAATTTCAAAAATGACCATCAAAATTTTGAAATTTTGTTTCAGAATTTATAGAAAATTTTTAGGTATGTAGTTTTGTAGCTCAATAACATATTAACAATAGCATTGTTCCAAATTGCTGGAAAGTATCAACTATAGTACCTGCGGAAAAAGTCAAAAATACAGTAAGGCCAGAGGAACTGCGCCCAATTAATACGCTACCCGCAGATGAAAAAATTATGGAAACGGTGGTTAAAAATCAATTAGTGGCATATCTAGATAAATACCAAATTATTATACCTGAACAATCTGGGTTTAGGAAAAGCCATTCTTGCGAAACCGCACTGAATATGGTTATTGCGGAATGGAAAGAGGATATAACTGATAAGAAAGTTGTGATCTCAGTCTTTTTAGACTTAAAACGTGCTTTTGAAACTGTGGATAGAGAGGAACTGCTGAATGTTATGTTTAATAATGGGATAAGAGGAAAATCCTTGGAATGGTTCAAAAGCTATTTGAGTAATAGAAAACAGAAGACGATAATTGGAAGTGCAGTTTCACCGGTTGCTGATGTACATATTGGGCTACCGCAAGGTTCAGTTTTGGCACCGCTATTGTTTTCAATATATATTAACGATATTAAAGAATGCTTGAAATATTGCAATATTCGACTATTTGCGGATGATGCATTGATAACCATTAGTGAAAGAAGTGCGGGCTTTGCGGTATCGAAAATGCAAGAAGACTTAGACTCCCTCTACAAATGGCTATGCCATAGAAAGTTGAAAGTGAACGTGGATAAAACCAAAAGTATGATATTTTGCAAAAATCAAAGCATTATGGGGGCCAATAACCTTAGCAATATTACTCTGAAGATAAGAAATGTTGAAATTCAGCAAGTAGACAAGATCAAATACCTAGGAGTCTGGATCGACAAAAACCTTAGATTTGGAGAACACATAAGTTATTTAGAAAACAAAATTGCAAAAAAATTGGTTTTATGTACAGAACTTGTAAATATATTAGTCAACGACACAAATTATTAGTGTATCGATCAATTATTGAACCGCACTTTATCTATTGTCCAACAATCCTGCTATTAGCAAATGACACACAAATAAAAAAACTGCAGATACAACAAAACAAGGCAATGCGATTAATTTTAAAATGTTCGCTTAGAACACCAAAAACTACAATGCTAAATATGTTAAACTGGCTCAGTGTAAAACAGTCGATATATTATTTCACATTGAAATTTATACATCATATGAAATTAGGAATAACACCGAATTATCTCAACGGGAGAATACATTTTAATCATGAAATACATAACTATGGAACTAGAAGCAGCGGAAATATAAGACTGCCTAGAGTAAGAACGGAGTTCGCGAAGAAGACTTTAGAATATATAGGTTATAAAATGTACAATGAATTACCAAATGCGATAAAAGACTGTGAAAATATTAATAAGTTTAAAGCAAAATTATTTTTATACTGTAAGTCATTAAGCATGTAATGTATACAATTTATTTATATATATATATATTTTTTTTTTTTTACCTTGAACTAGGTCTTAAAGACCGTAAATAAATAAAATTATTATTATTATTATAATAATATTTTAGTATAATAATGTACAATTTAGAAATAGCTCAACATTTTTTCTGAATTTTCAGAATTTTTTTCGGCCAGGGTGTTAAACAATATCCCACATACAAAATTCATTTTTGTTCATGCGATGTATGGAAAAAAATTGCTCAAAACCCTCTCCGAAAAAATTCTGAAAATGCAGAAAAATGTTGAGCTATTCCTAACTTGCACATTATTATGCTAAAATTTATTGGGCTACAAAACTGCATACTCACATATTTTCTAAAAATTCTGAAACAAAATTTTAAAATTTTGATGGTCATTTTTGAAATTTTGATTAACACTCCTGACCTTTGAATAATGAAATGTTCGAATAAAAGATTAGGAGACTTTGAATTTCAGATAGTGATTATTTTTATTAAAAGAAATTCTTTCCCTTTTATACATAATTTCTTAACCTATACATTCATAATTATTCTAATACTTACGAGCTAAAGATATGTAGATTTGTATTAGTGGTGTGTATATATGTCGATTTGTATTAATAGTATACATATATGTAGGTTTGTATAAACGGTATGCATACATGTAGATTTGTATGCAAAGTCAGCAGATTGCTATTCATGTAAAATGTTTGTATGTGAATATTTGGTTAATTCACATTATTGGTTGTATATAAATATTTTGGTGGCAAACTAACATTGACGATCGGCAAGTGTATTGACCGGGGTGAGTGACTAAGCAAATTTTGTAATGTGTGAACTCACAAGTGTTTCATATTCGGCATTCCATTGATGTTGGCTTACCGCTGTGTTAGGTCAATGTAATTTATGTTGTAATATGATAATGCTACACCATCCGCCTTAGAAAAAGAGGATTATATAATTGTTTTGTGAACAATTGCATAAGACTCTTTGTTGGAATTTTAAATGATTTTGGTATTTTACTGTAACTTGATATTATAGTGAAGGAGTTTGTGTTCTTTGTTTCTAATTTGCTGACCTTGATACTTTTATTATTTTTACATTTTATATATTTTTTTTAACAATGTTTTGTACAAATCTTTTTTTTTCAAAATTATAAATTTAACGATTATTTTACTTATTTTATTTATTTTCTATATTTTACTTATTTTACAGTCGAATTTTAAATGTGTCGACCCACCTAAAATCCTCTTTTTCTAGAAGTTTTTATTAAATAACCGAGGAAATTGGAATGCTTATTTTACGATTATTTGCTGTACATTATCAAAAGGTGTTTCAAATGTGTTTAAGCCTATTCTTATGAATTATTAATTCCTTATCTTTATTGTTCCTATTACTAGTTTTTTCTCTATGTGGTATTAAAGTAAAATTGTTATTTTTGTCAATTTTCTTTACCTTATTCTTTCCTTTATATCTACTGTCTAGCTTATGGCTAGCTTCTTCTCTAACTAATACTAGATCACATATTTTTATTTCCTTACTGGTGCTACTTTTATCATAATTAACTTTTTGTTTTTCTTTAGCTTCTTTCACTAATTTTCTAGCTCTTTGTTGTGCTATTTGAAGTCTATATTTAACTTCTTTATCATATGTTTCGTGATTATACACTGGGCTTATTTTATTCTCATCTAGGAATTTGTACGTCGGTGGATTTTTCGCAAATATAAGCTCGTAAGGGCAATACCCGGGTACGGTCGATGGGGTCGTGTTGTAGCAGTAAGCGAAATACTTGAGGTATTCATCCCAATCACCTTTGTCACTGGATATGTATGAACGTACATATTCGTTGAACGTTCTATGACTGCGTTTTACGGTGCCCAAAGTTTGATGATGGTATGGTGTTGAGGTTTTATGCTCAATTTTTAACAGTTTGCATAGTTCTTCGAATAAGCAATTTTTGTATTCGGTACCATGTCTGTTAGGATTGTTTTCATGCAACCATAAATCAGAATGAAGTGTTCGAATACAGCTTTAGCAACTGTTATCGCGTGTTTGCTCGGAACTGGAATTGCTACTAAATATTTGGTGAGATCGCATATGATGGTCACTGCGTATTCGTTTCCATTTATTGATTTCGGTAATGGTCCCACCGTATCGATCTGTACTATATCAAAAGCCTTCGGAGGTGTCTCCGTTATTGTCATTGGATCCTTTACATGCTTATTTATTTTATTTTTCTTGCAGTGGATGCAGTTATTTACGTATTTCTTTATGTCACCTCGCATATTTTTCTAGCTATAGCTTTGTTTGATTTTCTTTATCACACGATTTATTCCTGGCTGGCCACCACTAATAAGATCGTCATGATATTTGTGCAGAATTTCTTTAATTTTCCCAGGATTAGTCACGTACATAACCTCTGGGGTTAGTTCAATTGTTATTTTTTTGAAAACCCTATTTCCTATTTCAATAAATTTGCCTACTCGAGTATAATTTATTTTAAACAATTTGTCCCCTAAGGACAACTGTATCCTTTCAAGTCCTAAATTGGCGGCTTCTTGCCTGATAAAGAATTCTCCTAAGTCAATTTTATCATCTACAATTAGGTTGCTTGTGTTTATAGTGCTACAAATTTTCTTTCCCTTTTTGAAATGTAATTTCGGAGGATTGAAAATTAGCCTGACATGTCTTATTACTTCAAATTTATCAGGCATGCTTAACCAACGAACCGATATCATTTCTTTACGATAATTAACGTTAGTAAACGAAACAAAGTCATTTCGTTTCGTTTATTATCGTTAAGAACGTCAAATTAACGAAATGATTTTGTTTTGTTTTCTGCCATATCAAAACGAAATCAAATCGTTTATGTTGATTATTAATTTCAAACTATGCTGGCAAAGCTGATTGTTGGCGGAGTCATTAAAGGTGAAAGCATTAGCCAAGCTGATTGCAACTTTTCTCATGAATTTTGACAGTACGAATATTTCTCAGAGTATTTTTGACATTACCACCAAAGAATTACACAAACAAATTGCATGGAGTTTGTGTGTGCATGTCCGCTCGCTGTTACCACCTTACGGCTTCACCATGGCTATAGCATTGCCAGCACAATTCAAACACAAAGTATTACGTTTTTGTTAACGTTTTTAACGTTAACGAAAGCTTTTAGTTTCGGTTAAAAACGAGATACAATTTATCTTGATAATTCCTTTATCGATAATATTTCGAAGTGTTTCAACGGAAACGGTGGAAATTTTTTGATAAACGATTATCTTAACGTTAAGGTTCATCCCTGAAATCTATTTAGCGCTTCCATATATTTTGGGTTTCTCTGTGTGACTTTCTTCAGTTTTTACATTATTTTTGATATCTTTAGCTGCTGATATAGTTGTGACTTTCATTATTTTGCATGCTTCCACTGAAATTTCTTTTAAATTTGTAATGTTAATGCGAGACAATGCGTCCGCTACATGATTTTCTTTTCCAGCAATGTACTTCACTTCGAAATCGTATTCTTCTAACTCAAGTCTTACTCTTGTTAACTTAGATGAAGGACTTTTCATCGAGAAAAGGTATGTTAAAGGACGATGGTCGGTTTTAATTAGGAATTTCCTGCCATAAACGTATGGTCTGAAGAAGGTTATGGCCAAATTGATTGCTGCTAATCCTTTTTATATTGTAGCTTTTTTTGTTTCACCTTTTGTGAATGATCTAGAGGCGTAAGCAATTGGTAACTGTTTGCCATCGTGCTCTTGGCTAAGGACTGCTCCGCAAGCATACCCACTAGCGTCTATGCAGAATTCTTTATTGAAGTCGGGGTATTGCAAAAGTTGTGGGCTGATTAATGCTTCCTTTAAGTAGACGAAAGCTTTTTGAAATTCTTCTGCCCCGTCGAAGGAAATATTCTTTTTGCAAAGCCTAGTTAATTTTCTTGAGTACTCTGCGAAATTCGGTACAAATCTTCTGTAATAGTTGCAGAACGCTAAAAACCTTTTAACTTCATCTGCTGTTTTTGGTGTTGGGTAGTTTTGAAGTGTTTCAAATTGTGTTTGGGTCAGGTAGTATTCCTTTGCTTGTGCATTTATGTCCTAAATAAGTTACTTCTTCACTGAAAAATAGGCACTTATCTGGATGTAATTTTAAATTGTATTTCCTACAAGTCGAGAAAACATCTTTTAAATTTTTCAGCATGGGTTTTTCTGAACACCCTAGTACAACTAAATCATCCATATAGAGAAATGCTTGGGATGGTTTGAGGTCCGCAAATGCCAGTGTCATCATTATTTTGAATGAATTTGGTGCTACTTTTAATTCATAGGGTAGTCTTTTGAATCTATATGCACCATTTTCTGCTGTGAATGAGGCTATATTTCTAGAGTCCGGGTGTGATTATTTTTGATGAAAACCTGACATAAGGTCTAGGCATGAAAAATATTTTCCTCTTCCAAGTTGGTCTAAAATATCATTGTATAACATTAAAGAGAACACGATCAATTTTCAATTGGACTTCACTGTCCTGTACTTTTTCAGCAACTGTCTTTATTTTCCCAAAAACCCAATTCACATAAAACGGTGCTTAAACTTAAAACATGATGCATATACTGTATATGCCCTTTCTGATTGCAGTTAGGCCAAACTGACTTAGCTAAAGCTGTATGTATATATTATTTATGTACATTGTGTTTAGAGAGACAAAAGAAATAGGAAAATATGTATTGAAATGGTGTTATGCAGTACTTATATATTATACCAATGTAATATATGCGAAACTGTATGATAAGATGGGCGCAGTATTTGTGCACTAGCAGAGGGGTGCTTCTGGGTAATTATTCCCAATATCAAACATCCTGCCCAGCTGAACCCTCGCGGTTCAGAATTTCTTCGGCTATTCCAGTCAGCCTCACAACCTTTTGTACTGGTCGCTGACACTGGCGTTTGACGTATGTTCCTTCCGAAGTTAGTTGGCCTCCGTTGTATGCAATGGTAACCACTCGTACAAGGCCATCGCTGCCAGGGTGGGCATCAATAATGCGACCAATTCTCCAGTACGCCGGTGGCAAGTTCTCATTTCGAATAAGGTTCAGACCTCATCCACTTGCTGCGTGCCTGGAGCGAGGTCAAATATTCATTCTGCCAGCGTACCCAAAAATGCTCGTACATTTTTTGCAACCGTTGCCAGTACACTAGGTGGTTTTCGGGGATGTCCGGCAGGGGCCGTTCTGGACGGCTATTTAGAGGGCGGCCAATAAGAAAATCGCCCGGTGTTAGAGCCAAGACACCTTCCGGGTCATCGTGTAATGCCATAAGTGGCCGGGAGTTTAAACAGGCTTCAATCCTTGTTAGAAGCGTATTAAGGTCATTATAACGTAATGATTGTCTGCCTATGATGCGAAGTAGATGCTTTTTGGTCGAGGGAACAGCCGTCTCCCAGATTCCTCCAGGATGTGGCGCAGCTGGTGCTATGAAATTCCATTGAATTCCCGATGAAGCTACATGCTGCTGCGCGTACGTTGACATCCAGGCCTTTAAATAATCACGCATCTGCCTATCAGCTCATACAAATTGAGTACCATTGTCGCTGAAGAGCTTAGCACAAATTCCGCGGCGGATTATAAAGCGATCATATACATCTATGAAGGACCTGGTGCTTAAATCTTCTGCAAGTTCTATATGGAAGGCGCGTGAGGCCATACACACGAATACTTCCGCATAAGTCTTCGTCGTTGCATTTGACCTCTTGCCACCCATGCGTACATGAAACGGGCCACAATAATCGAGACCACTGTTTGAAAACGGTGGGGCCACAAGTACTCGTTCTCTAGGCAGCGATGCCATTTGCTGCTTCTGAACGATTCGCTGATGTCGCCGGCACACGCTACATCTCCAGACGTACGCCTTCACTTGTGACCGCGCGTGTATTACCCAGAATCTTTGTCTTAAATATTGTAACATCTGCTGAATACTTCCATGAAGACATCGATGATGGGCATCAGCAATTAGTAAGTTGGCAAATGTACCCTTGGGTATAATAATTGGGTGCCGTGCGGTATGTTGGCATGTTTGAGGCGTCCACCGACTCGAATTGTACCTTCATCGTCCATGTATGGGTTAAATGTCAAGATTTGACTTCTCCTATCGAGCCTAAAATTTGATTTAAGGACACTAATTTCAGTTTTGTACTCCTTACCTTGCACTTGTTTAATAGTGAGATGAAGGGCCCATTCGCGTTCTTCAGCTGTCACCGGTTTCGACCTCTGACCTTTGTAGAATTTGAGGAATCGCCGTAGCCTCACTGTTGTGTTCAGGACGCGACCAAGTGTGCTAAATTTGTCAAGAAGAGGAATGCGATGACCAATGCTACTGTTGTAAGTAATTGATGTTCTGGGTTTATAGCTACGAATGCACGCAGAGGGTGACATTCCGCAGTATGCGATTGGTAATGATCATCAGTAAGTTCTGAAACCACAGCCTCATCATCATAATGAAGCTGGCAAAGAGGTGGACCTGTCCATCACAATGGATGGCACTGGAGAGCGCAGGGCTTAATTCCTCGGCTTGCACAATCAGCCGGGTTGAACTCGGAGCGAATGTGGTGCCAACATGTAACGTCGGTATTGGCCTGTATGAATGCCACGCGATTAGCCACGAATTTCTTTAATGACTCTGGCTGATTGCGAAGCCAATAATGGACTATTGTCGAGTCACTCCAGAGTATATAAGGTGAATGTTCCAAACGCAAAGCATTCCTTACATGATTGAGGGTTGTAACAAGGAGGTGAGCCGCACATAGCTCCAAACGTGGTATTGTAACTCCCTTTACCGGTGCCACCTTGGTTTTAGCAGTAACAAGCGCCATCTTGGAATCACATACTGTTCGCATAGATAACAGCAGCGTAGGCCCTTGAGCTGGCATCACAGAACCCATGTAGTGTAACCGATGCAGACGAGGACATGTATAACCAACGAGATACCCTAACTTGCGCTAATTCCTGTAGACCGTTTCGAAACTCGAGCCATTGATCGCGCAAATCTGTGGGAAGTGGAGTATCCCAATTTAGGTCTGCCTTCCACAACAGTTGAATAAAAATTTTCGCCACAACAACAACAGGCGCAAGGATACCAACCGGGTCGTACAATTTAGCTACGTCACTTAAAATATTCCGCTTAGTCGGTGATGTGTGGATTTCGGAAATACGGACCTTAAATAATAGTTCATCGGTTAGTTGATCCCAATGTAAGCCTAAAACAGTTGCTTTGGAATCGCTGAATTCAATGTCTTCTGATGATTTCTCTGGTACGGTGATCGCTCCAAGTGTTTTGGCACAATTGGAGTTCTATTTGCTTAAAATGAAGTGACCTTGACGAAGTACTTTAGCCACATCTTGGGCGCAATGAACAGCCTCCTCGGAAGAATCAAAACTCTCCAAGTAGTCGTCCACATAAAATGCACGAAGTATGCTATTTCTCGCTGTAACTGCGCGGCAATCATTGGCGACAATCCCGAAATTATCTATGGCACATTGGCGTAATGAACGGATCGCATTGTACGGACCACTTGTCATGCCGTACGTCACCGTGGCTAACTCAAATATGCGTAATGAATCTAAAGGAGACTCTCGCCACAAAATACGTTGCGATTTACGATGCAATGGATTGACCTCAACCAACCTGGCGGAACATTTTCCTTATATCTGCAGTTATGGCAATCCGGAATCGGCGGAACCGGTGAAGAATATCTATCAAATTATCTTGAAGTTGTGGTCCTGCAAACTGCGTGTCGTTGAGAGATAACCATTGGTTGTTTTACAAGACGCGTTAAATACAAAACGAAATTTTCCCGTCACCGCGTGGTGAGGGATGTAGTAGCATTCCGTTGGGTCAATCGAGTCATAATCGACTGAATTCATATTTCCAAGCGCAATGTACTCGCGCATAAACGTGATGTAATTGTTGCGAATTTCAACGTCGCCGGCTAGCTTACGGTCAAGGTTGAAAAACTGACGTCACCTAAAGCAGGCGCATCCGGGCGAAAGGGGATTTGTACACTATAACGGCCATTTGATATGCGCCGTAACGTGTTGATGAATATGCGTTCGCATGGATCTACTGAGAGGTCGGATGCAGGGCCAATCTCCTCCACTTGCCAAAACCTCTGCAAAAGCTCGTACAGTCGCTGACTGTTGGTGCATTTACTGATACAAAGAGCGCGTTTTGACTCGCGTCGTGTATGGATTGTCGCAGGGCCGAAAACAACCCAGCCTAGGCGGGTGCGCAGCGCACACGGCTCGTCGAGAGATCCCTCAGAAATACCTTCGGCTATTAACGCTGACCAAATATCGGCACCAATAAGCAAATCGATCTTGTCGGGCGTGCCAAAATTTGGATCAGCAAGTTGGAGTCCTGAAATGTGGTTCCAGGCAAAGGTGTCAACCTTTGACACTGGTGTCGTAGTCGTTATGGTTGGCAATATGTAAACCTCGAATTGTACTGAAAACGTGTTATCGATGACGGATGTCATTTGCACCGTCGTGGTGCCTTTAGTATAAATTGTTGCGTTTGCCCCTATACCTTCCACTCGTATCTCGCCAGGGGTTCTGCGGAGATTCAAAAATTTAAACATGGATTCACTGAGGAAGCTCACCTGAGATCCGATGTCGCATAGTGCCCGACACTCATGTGGATGTCCATAGCAATTAGCCAGCTGAACTCTGGCCGTTGCAAGTAAGATAGTCCGGTCACCTTGGACATTGAATGACTGGACCTCATCTGTATGTCATTGCTGACGTGAATACACTCGTGGCGGAGTTGGTCCTTGTGCCGGTGCATTTGTCGAGGTGGATGACGAAGTGGAGCTGGATATTGCTGGTACTGAGTTTCTAGTTTCTTGGCTTACTCCTTGTGCTGTATCTCCACCACGACAGAGCAAAGTGTTATGTTTCTGTTTGCAGATCGAGCGCACACCAGAAGAGCACTGCCGACTGGTATGCCCTGGCCGGAGACAATTGAAACATACTGATACCTGTTTTACAGTCTCCCTGCGTTTTTGTACATCTAAGTTGCGAAAACGTTGGCATTTCATTAGGCGATGATTAGCTGAGCACTGTGGGCATACAGCATCTGGTGACACACGCAATGATTGCGTGGCGTTTGCGGTACCAACATGCGCCTTAACAGTACGCCCAGAACCGCGCTTGAGCGCAGGTTGCATAATAGCAGACGTTGGTGTAGAATTGATATTGTCGGAACGCCTCTCGATAAACTGTAGTAAGTCCTCTAGCTTCGGTATGTCCGACCTTTTTAAGGCTCATACCCCATTCGTTTCGCGTCGTTGTCGGTAGCTTAGGCAAAAGGACCGGAACGGCAATTGCATCCCAGTGTTCCACAAGAATTTCCATTACGGCGAGGGCGCGGAATGAGTTGCGCACACAATCGACAATGTTTCGCAGCGCAAGCGGAGTCTCTGCTGGATTATCTGGAAGATTAAGGAGGCTCTGTACATGTGTTTCGGATAATAGACGGAGATTGTCATAACGGCGTTTTAACTCTGACCACACCTCATCGTAGCCATGGGAACCCTGTCTTGGTCGACACATTGACGAAGCTTGCCTAGTTTGAAGGCAGGGTTCAAGTCGGATCGGTTATGTACCAAAGTTTCGAATAAATCCTTAAAAGCCAACCAACTTGTGCCTTTCCCATCAAAACGAGGAATTGTTAAAGGGTCTAGACGCATATCAGCCTGATGGTTGGTTATCGTAGGCTTCACCTGAGTAGCAAGAGGTTTTAAACGACGCTGTAACGCAACACATATTGTAGTGCACAGCTCCTCTGTTGTAGCAAATAATTCATTATGAGCTGTAACCTCCTCTTGTTTGGCCTTGCCTACTAGATCCAAGTGATGCTGTACAAACCGGTCAAAGTGTTGGTTTAGGCGGCCAAGTAACACCTCACACTCCACGTCGTCGGGATCGAAGTTTTCATCTTGGATTTCCCTTCCAAGATGCGCAATTGACGAGTGCGCTGAGGCACGTAAATTTAATGCGGCCATAAAATATAGGCTGATAATATAGGTGATCGTGGTTCCTTACAGGAGGCACCAAAATATATAACATTAAAAAGAACACGATCAATTTTCAATTGGACTTCACTGTCCTGTACTTTTTCAGCAACTGTCTTTATTTTCCCAAAAACCAAATTCACATAAAACGGTGCTGAAACTTAAAACATGATGCATATACTGTATATGCTCTTTCTGATATGCAGTTAGGTCAAATGGTCTTAGCTAAAGCTGTATGTATATATTATTTATGTACATTGTGTTTAGAGAGACAAAAGAAATAGTAAAATATGTATTGAAATGGTATGTGCGACTCTCAGTGCAATTAACTGTGCTGTGATAGATATGTACAGAGGTATGTAGGTAAATATGTTATGCAGTACTTATATATTATACCAATGTAATATATGCGAAACTGTATGATAATATGGGCGCAGTATTCGTGCACTAGAGGGGTGCTTCTGGGTAATTATTCCCAATATCAAACAATCATCGATTCTTAGAAGAGGGAATTTACCCGCTGCTAGTTTTTTGTTTACTTGTCTGTAGTCAACTACCAGTCTCCATCTCTTTTCTGTATTACCTGGTAGTGATTTTTTAGGTACCAGTAAAATTGGACTGTTGTATTCTGATATTGAAGGTTCTATAATGTCATCTTCAATCAATTTATTAACCTGTTTACTTATTTCTCTTTTTAGTTGCTCGGGTAATCTATAGTTTTTTATGTATACTGGTGTGTCATCTTTCATGTGCAGTTTTTGTTTATAAAAATTACTAGTGGAAATTGGTTCTGTTTCTAGTACAAAAATGTCAATGAATTCTGTGCATAATGAAGATAATTGTGAATTGACAAATTTTGGGAAATTTTTGGTTAATGTTTTTAATTTTTCTGTGTCATTACTCTGTTTATTGTGTGTTTTTGTTTTAATTAAATTATAGTCATCTAAGTTTTCAGCATGTATTTTGTAATTTTGAATAGTTCTATTTTTATGTGTGGTGTTAATAATTCTGACGAAAGTTTGATCTTTATTTGTGATTGTGTTTGCTACAAAAATGCCTTCAGCCAGTTGTTGATGGGGTATGAATATGGTTTTATTATCAGAGTTTACTGTTACCTGTCTAATGACTTCAGATCTAGCATTGTGATTGTTTGGGGAAAATCATATTGTCTTAGGATTAGTTTATCCTCTGTTTTGCCATAATATAGAATACAATTATATTTCTTTATAAAATCCAAACCTATTATTCCATCGCACGGTATTGGAAAGTCGTCTTCTACGACGTGAAATTTATGATGAATTAGAAGATCACCTCCTTTTAAATCGGCTTTGATTGTGCCTAATATACTGGTTATACCTTGACCAATGCCCTTTAAGTCTGTTATTTGTTTTGTATTTATTTTTGTATGATTAATTATTTGATTCTTTTTAATAATGGAGATATCAGCTCCTGTGTCTACTAAGAAATTTGAAATTGAGTTATTTAAAGATGTTTTTGTAGATATATAACTATTTCAGTGTATATTTAGTACACATATTTTCCTATCTACTGATTTTGAAGTGGAGTTTCCTGGTTTTCCTGCTGATTGCAGCTACGTACATTGCGTGTCTGATTGCGTGTTTGATTATAGGCTCTATTTTGGTTTTGCAATCTTCCTTGAGGATTATTATTATTGTTAGTATTCCCTCTATACTTATTGTTATATCTTGGTTGTGGTCTAAATCTCCTACCTCGGTAACCTCCATAGCTGTTAACTTGGTGACCTCCATGGAAATTACTTCGGTATTGGTTTTGTTGACGTATATTTAAAATTGTGTTCGAGCTGCCTGTGATTTCCGTGCAGCTGTTTGTGAACTTTGAGATTGCTTCATTCATTGTTGTGAACGTTCCCGCCTGCATAATCATTTTCACTTTTTCTTTGGAGCAGTTCTTACACATGGCTTTGACTGCTGCTTGGGTAGCATATCTCGTTGCCAAGTCTGGGTTTAATCCGTCCGAGATATAGGCTCCCTCCAATGACCTAGATATCGTTTCTATTTCTGCAGTATACTGGTTTGCAGTTTTGCTGCGCTGTTGGATATTTAGTAGTTTTGCTGTCAAAACTTCTACTGATTCGCCTTTTATTGCTGTTCTTAATTTTAATTTTATTTGCTCAATTGTAGTTTCGGTGCTAATAAAATTTCTTGCGGTGCCCTTTAGCTTGGTCTTTATCATGCTTATCGCTAAGGCTTCATGATTGCCCTTGATTTGGTCTAGAATATCAAGGGCATCTAAGAAACTATGCAAATTTTCAGGCTTGCCATCGAACTCTGGTAGCACTGATGAGGCAGTGATGATAAATTCTACTACTGTTTGCGCCATTGTGACGTTTATGAGGGGTATATGTGTAGTGGTTTATGTTCTTCCCCTGATGAAGTTTGACTCAATGATGGTGAAGGGAATTCAATTTGGAAACTTTCCTCTATAGTAGTTGGTATGGGGATTTCGATATTATATCTTGCTAATGAAGATACTAATTTATCCCGTACTGTTGAAAAAATTGGTTGAACCTCTTTTTGGTGATCGTTAGTAACTATGTGATTTACTTTACTGATCAACTCTTTTATAACATTTAAGGCTTCTAAAATTATGTTCAAATGTTTTACTATCGTTTCTGTTTTTATGGTAATATTTTTGTTTATGCACTTGTATGATTTATCGGCTTTTAATTTTTCTTCTGTTAATTTATCATGGATTTCTTGCCATGTATTCATTTCTCTTTGAAATTTCCTTTAAACTCTTTGTATATTTCTTAATTGTCTCAATTTGTTTTTTATGTTATTTTTTATTAAAATTGCTATTGCGATAATCAAGAATGTAGTCACACAAACAAAAATAGTTAACCATTTATCAGACATTTCTTCTTTACTTTCTATACTCGCTTTTGGTTCACGCTTGACATTTAAGGCTTCTAAAATTATGTTCAAATATTTTACTATCGTTTCTGTTTTTATGGTAATATTTTTGTTTATGCACTTGTATGATTTATCGGCTTTTAATTTTTCTTCTGTTAATTTATCATGGATTTCTTGCCATGTATTTATTTATCTTTGAAATTTCCTTTAAACTCTTTGTACATTTATTAATTGTCTCAATTTGTTTTTTATGTTTTTTTTTTATTAAAATTGCTATTGCGATAATCAAGAATGTAGTCACACAAACAAAAATAGTTAACCATTTATCAGACATTTCTTCTTTACTTTCTATACTCGCTTTTGGTTCACGCTTGATCGCGCTTTCAAAGTTGTTTTCGCTATTTTCCTTACCAACTTCGTATCCTGCGATACCTATTAGTATACCATTTAATATGGTTTTCCACCATGCCATGTTTAAAAATTAGTAAAGAAAATTTGTATTTAATAATTTTTTTTTATTTATTTATCAACGGTCGTATGTTTTAATTCTAAAATTTGGAATTTTGTATTTTTAAAAATTTATTTTTCATTTGGGAAGACCATTCGTAACATCCCAGCTATTTCTTCTTCCCTTGTTGTAGGGTTTTTCACATCTTCTATTGTAGGTTCCCTAGTCATTCTTATTTTCTTCCAAAATTATTTTAACCATTGCAGTTTTCTTTCATAATCTACCTTTCCCTTATCTATAATTACTTTATCTTCCCATGCAATGGGGTGTTCCCAGTATTTAGCTGGCATTCCAATTTACTCAAAAAGTTATATTTTTTTTTTTATATATATATATAATATTTATTTTTTGCTTCTCAGTTCTCTAATTTTCTTTTTTAATTTTAACCTATCCTCGGTATTTGTTGTTAAATTTAATTGTTTAAAGGTCTCAGCTATCTCTTTCTTTATTTTAAATTGTTTACATCCCCGTTTTCTTTTTCGGATTTTTGCGGTAGGTATTTTGGGTATTTCTTCCTTTTTTATAGACTGGTTCCGTCGCCAGTACTCTTCTATAGTAATTGGTGTCGGACCTTGTTTAATGGTGTTACGGGTTTTAAGAACTCCCTTAGAAATTTTTATGAATTCTCTTATAGTGTCTTCACACTTTTTAAAAATTCTGTGAAATTCTTCTTCCGTTTCTATTTCTTGCATACTAGAGAGATAACTGAGCTTCTTTATTATTATTTTTTTAAATTAAAAAAAATGTTGTCCAACGTTTAAAACATATGTTCTTCCTATTTCTATTTTATTAAATTTTCTTTACAACGAATTATTTTCAATTCCTACTTAGAGAGAAAAAAAATCCTTCCTTTCGTTTTTGCTCATAGTTTAGCGTCCATAAAGGCCGCCCAATTTGTTTCTAAATTTTATACTTACTTATATTTTATATTGCTGCTAGTTAGAATGTTGCTGGTTACCAATCTTCATATTTTACGATACCAGTCATAGTGCTGATCTATTGTTATTGTAGATATTCCACTTGATTTTTGCCCGATCGCCAGTCATGCTGCCAGTTGTTTCCTGTTTTGGTACTAAATTGCTCAGATTTATTCCACCCTTTTATGCGTTGTAAAAGATGTAAATATCGCCTGCAAAAATTGCTGGTATGTTGATTGTTTGAAATTAATGCATTCTATTAGGTGGTTGAACATAATTCATGTGGTTTGTGTTTGCAATTGCGTTTGCATATATGCGTATGCGTTAAATTGATTTTTGTTGCTTGCTTGGAAATAATTCGTTGGTTTGTGTTTGCATTTGGGTATTCATATGCGTTATTTATCCTTTGCTCCTTCCAAAGTATTTCTTTTGCCAATTTGGCAGGATTTCTTTAATGTCCTGCTTTTTCAAGCTGGCAGGATCTTTACCTATAAAATCTTTTTAGCGTTACTTGATCAGCAACTTTTTAATTAAAAGATTGAACTGCCAGGCTCTTTTCCAGTCAGATCGTTTTTATCAGTTATGCTGATTTGATCTGAACTGGCAGGGTCGCCATGAAATGTTCGAATAAAAGATTAGGAGACTTTGAATGCCAGATAGTGATTTTTTTTATTAAAAGAAATTCTTTCCCTTTTATACATTATTTCTTAACCTATACATTCATAATTATTCTAATACTTACGAACTAAAGATATGTAGATTTGTATTAGTGGTGTGTATATATGTAGATTTGTATTAATAGTATGCATAGGTTTGTATAAACGGTATGCATACATGTAGATTTGTATGCAAAATCAGCAGATTGCTATTCATGTAAACTGTTTGCATGTGAATATTTGGTTAATTCACATTATTGGTTGTATGTAAATATTTTGGTGGCAAACTAACATTGACGATCGGCAAGTGCATTGACCGGGGTGAGTGACTAAGCAAAATTTATAATGTGTGAACTGACAAGGGTTTCATATTCGGCATTCCATTGATGTTGGCTTACCGCTGTGTTAGGTCAATGTAATTTATGTCGCATAATATTTTAATATGATTATGCTATTACAAAAATGTATTGGCATAGAAGTTCTTGATGCGTAATGCCGCAAATGTATTGCATAGGTGGGCATGACGTATAATGCTACAATAACTTTTGAAATTTTTTTGAATGTGGTTTCTGTTAGGGAATTTGCGATATTTTAGATGAAAACTATCAATTAAGCTGTGAGCCACTGCATTTGAGTTTTTTTCAGCATAAACCAAGTGTGTACTTACTTTTGTGAGTAACTGTATGTAGCTTCTAACGATTTCCAGCAATGATTTATAGAGGAATATGTAGGTATCCGTAGAGAGTTTGTGCTCACGAAGTTAGCTATCCTGGGCCTATGTATACTTATAGTTATGTTATCGTATATTCATTTAATATATGTGATTGTGTAGCCAAAAAAAAAAACGCTATAGAGCTAAGTTAATTATATAAGTCAATAAGATCGTTCCTCATCTTTGGTATTTATGTACGTATACTAGACTAAGTGCTATTTTTTTTTTTTTTTTGTATTTTTGTAGTTAAAGAAGTTTAGTGCACATCACTTTTTATCTAATATGTTGTCATAATAGTAGTATGACGTAGTACATGTATTGGTCATATATATAGGTATAAGTTTACAGGTGTTGTTTATTTCCTATTAACGGAAAATATATGTATTTGAAATATTTTAAAATGCGTTGTTCTTTAACCAACTTCTTTTCTTGCCTCTGCTTCATTTTCTGCTGATACCCAACTCTCCTCTTTGTTTTTTAAATATTCTCACAGGAGGTTTAGAAAGGATATTGTACATGCACATGCATCTAGGAAGGAAGTAGGAAATTTTCGAAGTGACTTTTGTCAGTGAAAAATCTAATTTTTAAACAAAAAAAAGTCGTGCTCGAATGAACTGGAAAACTTCATTTTACTAATACTGGATTTGCCGTCTTTGTTTTAGCGTAAATTGCAATATAATAAATTTGCCTTACGTGTTTTCGCTATGGACAGAACTCACCCACTGTGTCAGTAGTGTTGTGCCGTTGTTGACTAATATTACCATTTCCACTATGTGTCGGAATCTCTCTTGGCGTTGGATGCGCTTGATTATGATGAGGTGATTTGTGCGACTGCTGATGATGATGATGATGCGTACTCATGTGGTGGGAGTTATGATGCTGTGTCAGTTGAGCTGAATTAGGAGTTGACAATACATCGACCAGACTTTCAATGGCAGCGATCTCTTGTTCCGAGGAAACGATTTCCTTCAGACACTGTACGCCGTTGAACTTTTTGAGTGCGACCGTGTAACAGTTTTGATAACGTCGGTTGAGCCCTTTCCTCTCAGCCAGTTGAGGCTGTGGTCCGCTTAGGTTTATAAACAATGCAGACCTCGTGAAATATTGGTTTACAAGCCTAAAGCGATGGTACCAGCTAAGGCGCTTGCGAAAACACTTGGCTGAAATATTTGATATGCGCCCACGCGAAGGTAATTAGTGGCGTGGAAATTTTTCCTTAACTTGGAACAGTGGCCAGAGAATTAATTGAATCACGAGTGCAACAAAATCAACGAATGTTATTTTCTTTTTATATTTGTTTCTCATCAACACTGTTATTAATCATTTAACGACCAGGTGCTTAACGCTGCAGGCAATACCATCAATTTCGTCCAACCAGCTGCATAGCTGTGCCCCATATGGAATTGCCTCGAAACGGAAATGTTCCTTACTTGATGCAAATCCGAAAATGAATTGTTTAGTTTGGGTTATAGATCGGGTATTTCCTCAGCCTCTTTCCTCTTTCATGAATCATCCAAGTAGGTACTAGTAAATCGAAGACTTCGCCGCTGGTGGCAGGTTAGGTTAGGTTGAACTGGCCGGTCCATGAGGACCTCACATAGACTGAATAAGTCCGTAGTGTTACCAGAAGTTTGTTTTAACGACCAAACTGAAAAGCCCTATCAAAAACCAGGACCTATGTTATAAAATAACTCCGTCCTCTTGGCAAATACTAGAGGCTTCCTAGGATTTAATCCACTTGCTGCTTCTAGATCTGACAGCTGTATCACTCCTAAAAGCTGGAGTCTTAGCCTGGCAAGCGCAGGGCAAGAGCACAGAATGTGCTCGATCGTTTCCTCCTCCAGCCCGCACTTCCTACATCTGCTATCACTGACCAAGCCTAATTTAAAGGCATGTGACGCCAGAAGGCAGTGTCCAGTCAGAATACCCGTCATAAGTCTACAGTCCTCTCTTTTTAATGATAGAAGGAACTTTGTTAGTCTAATGTTGTAAGACCTGCACATAATCTTCGACACTTTACAGCCCCGCGCTTGAACTCGCGCCTTTCCTGCTTGGTCGATCATGTGCACCTCTCGCCTTCGCTTAATTTCTTTGAGTCTAATTGGGACGTCTACGGAGCAAGCTTCAAGGGATGCGCCCTTTTTAGCTAGTTCATCTGCTTTTTCATTCCCACCTATTCCCATATGCCCTGGGACCCAATATAAGTGTATGCTTCTCTCTGTCCCGATTCTCTCCAGGGACTGCTTACACTCTAACACGCATTTAGATACTGTGCTATGCGAGATTATTGCCTTAATTGCTGCTTGACTGTCAATATAAAAGTTAACACGATTGCAGCTTGGGCTATTTTCTTCCAGGGTTTCTACGGCTTTAGTTACGGCTACTATTTCTGCTTGGAAAACTCTACAGTAATCTGGCAGCCTGTAGGATCTGCTTATTTCCGGATCAGCACAGTATACCGCAGACCCTACTCCTTCCACTACTTTGGAACCATCTGTGTACACATGTATCGCCTCCTCCGCCATTTGAGCACCCTTGCGCCAACCGTCCACATCTATTCTGGCCTTAAGATCACCCTCGAAGCGCAGATAGGGAATCAGGTAGTCTGTTCGTCTTGTGATTGATGACAATATACTACTATGGCGGTATGGTCTGCGCTCAAGCAGTCCCGAGGCACCGAGCGTGGTTGCAGTTGTTATCGTTATGTTCTTTGCTAGCAGGTCTCCAGGTGGAATTTGCAGAATGGCACACAGTGCAGCCGTCGGGGTTGCTTTCAGGGCTCCCGCAATGCTATGCATCGATAGTCTGCATACTCCTCTAATTTTTTGAGGTAGGTTGCTTTTTGTGTGGCTTTCCACCAAACAAGAACTCTACAGTATAGGATAGGGCTTACAGTCGCTGTAAAAACTCAATGAGAAATGGAGGGCGTTAAGCCTCACGTCACCCCAGCATTCTTTTACATGCATAAAGTGCCGTTGAAGCCTTCTTCACCCTCTCCTCCACGTTGAGCTTCCATGACAGCTTACTGTCTAGGATGATTCCTAGATACTTCGTGCAAGGTTTCTCCCGTAGGGTCACCCCTCCTAACTTAGGCCGGATCTAATCTGGGACCTTGTACCTCTTTGTAAACAAGACCATATCCGTCTTATCCGCGTTGACTTTCAACCCGACATTTGATACCCAGGTATGAATATCCCAAAGCGCCCGATCCATCAAAGAGCAAATCGTTGAAAGGCACTTTCCACTTAAGACAATTGCAACGTCATCCGCGTAATCCGTACGTTTTACGGGTCCCTCATCAAATCGCCTGAGCAGTTGGTTGGTGACCAGCGTCCACAGCAGAAGTGATGTCACCTCTCCCTGCGGCGTTCCCCTGTCCACTGATTTCGTGGCCTCGTACAATCCCCATTGTGATGTAATCTTCCTGCAATTTAACATGTAGCCCATCCATCTGGTTAAGGCTGGATGTACTTTAATGTAACTAAGACCATCCATAATCGTCCGTTTAGAGACATTATTGAAAGCCCCGGCAATGTCTAAGAAGACTCCTAGACCATATTCCTTATATTCCGGGGCTTTCTCTACGCTTATTACCACCCTATGCAATGCGGTGTCTACCAACTTGCCTTTGGTGTATGGATGTTGTGTTGTGGAAAGCAGTTTTTCATCCACGTTGGACTTTATGTACACATCCATCAGCCTCTCAAAGGTTTTGAGCAAAAATTATATTAAGCTAATGGGTCTATAATCTTTGGCATACAAGTGACCGATCTTTCCCGCCTTTGGTAGGAAAGCTACACGAGCAGTTCTCCATGCACCCATCGAATATTATTTTATCCATTCCACGACCTCCCTACTTGAGACTTGTAGCATGGCCGGGAATATACCATCTGGGCCCGGCGATTTAAAACGTCTTCACTGCCCACTCAATCTTGGTATCGGTCACCAAGCCCGGTACTACCCGCTCCGTGATCGAAGTGTGAGTGCTGTCTGCTGGCTCTTCTAAACCATCTCCCTATGGGAAATGTGTATCGAGAAGCACGTCAAGGGGGTTCCTCACTATTACGTGACCATTCCCCGTTCTCTTTCTTTATTAGTCCCTGGACTATATTTCCCTTTCCTAGGACTTTCCTCAACCGTGCTGTTTCGCTGGAGCGCTCTATGTCCGTACAGAAACTTTTCCATGAGATTCTCTTCGCCCTGGAAATTTCAAGCTTGTAGATCCTCAGTAGATCCCTGTAATCTTCCCGCCACCCTTCGCTTTCCGCGGTCTTTGCTAGCTTAAACATTTTTTTGCCTGTCTTCTTAGAACACTCAGCACATTTCTCCACCATGGCGGCTTTGCTTTTCCTCTGAATGGTGGCAACCAATATTTTTTTATTTCAGATCGGGCAAGTTCTAGCAAAATGAACTTTTCTCCTGACCATGGTTCAACTATATACAGGTTGGCTCATCTGTAAAGCAACAAAATATGTCTGTTCAAGTCGTCAAAATCTGTGTATTGGTGTTCGTGCGAATGGTATGGAATGGCAACATAAAACTTAGCAGTTTTTGTATGTGTAAGTAAAATGTTGCCAATGTGTTGGTTTCATTTTGAGTTTGCCATCTCCTTTTGGCAATCCCTTCGACCATGCAATGACATAAATAAAATCAGCTGATGAGCCAACCTGTACATAATTGAACCATGCTCCTGACCCAGCCAAAAACGAAAAGGGAAAAAGAATGAAGAACCGAACAAAGCAGCCAACTTCCGTATCTGGTTCCCACCAATAAATCTATACACCGATATTCTGTCGAAGCGACTCGAATTGTGATCGCTATATCGTTTTGTTCAACCCAATGGTTAGCTCATATCCCTGTCACACATCACCTGTTCAGATTTCAATGTCGTCGTGTTGATGATACGCGTATGGGATTCAGAGGCAACCTTTGTGTCGTGAGAGAATTATACGCATTGTGTTGATTCATTTTGCCTTTGTCATCTCATTTTGACAATTCCTATGCCAGTGAATTGGAAGAAGACCAAATTCAGCTGATGAGATGGAATTCTTGGCGATGCCGCCCGCACGAAATTAACACAGAAAGTGTTTAACCACCCCAGGCGACCATGAGTGATGGTGAATCCTAACCTTTTCACCTATCACTAGCCAACTAGTACGTACGCTTTGAAGACCTGGCGATGAAGCGAACAGGAAACCGATTCACTTGTAGGAAATCCCCCTCAGGAACCTACGATGTCAGTTAACGTGGGTCACGACTCACCCCTAAGATAAGAGTCTCAAAGTTCTACCGCGAAGCTAGCCGGGCAACAGAAGGTCCATACAAAAAAAGTAAACCAAGTCAATTGATAAATTAAGTTTGTTTCTTAGTTAAAAGGGTTTAAGATATTTGGCAGGAATTTGGCGTTAATTCCCTGTTTGAAGTTACTCAAAGCAAAGTTTTTCCGGAAAACTTCCTGACCTTCCTTGTAGTTGACTTGCCTAGAGCGCTTATTATAGGTGTTTATCCCCCTATCCTTTGCCTGATCTAAATTTCTACGGATTTGCTCACGGATATTAGTCAAGTTGTCGGCTCTATTTGCTATGGTAGCCTGGTCTTCCCTAAGGCTGCCGAGTTTTTCCAAAATATTGTAAGCTGATGCATGTTGAACCATGTTTTGACCATATAATGCAACGTGTGGAGAGCACTGAATCGCCGTATGGAAATCGCTTCTCAAAACTGATAAAATCTCTGGTATATGCTTGTCCCAATCGGTATGGTCTGGTTTATCCTTCAGGAAAATTCTTATTTTAGAAACAATCTCTCTATTGACTCATTCTGAGGCGTTCGCTTGAGGAGAATATAACCCCGTCCTCACATATTTCACCCCATAATTTCCTAAAAATTGTTTCATTTCTTTCGAGATAAACTGTTTACCATTGTCGCTATGGATGAACCCAGGGACCCCTACAGCTGGAAATATTTCTGAAGCGAAGTTATTTATAACGTTAACAGCTGTGGCTCTCTGCATGGGCTTTAGCCAAACATACTTTGAAAGATGGTCCAACACTATAAAAAGAAACTGATTTCGCCGCTTAGATCTTGGATAAAGCCCTAGGAAATCGCAATATAACCGCTGAAATGGCCTTTCCGAAGTGTAGGTACTGCCTATAGGTGGTCTCGACTGTTGATAAGTGGGTTTTACAGCTTTGCAAGTGTCACAACGCCCCAAGTAGTCCCTGACGTCCTTAGCTTGCAGTGGCCAGAAGTATTTTTGTCTGACACGTTCTAGGGTTTTCTGCCACCCGCCATAGTAACTTCGGTTGGCGTCATGTGCTAAACTCACGGCTTCCTCCGTCAACCCCTTCGGCAACCACAAACGCCAAAGCGAGTCTTCTTCCCCTTCCACCCCCTTACGAAATTTAACCATCCACCACTCGTAAGTCCGGAAGTGACTCTTCGTTTTCAGTGACGGTCCTAATAAAATCTAGATATTCGTTACTATTAAATTCAGGGGAGACTAAATCTATTTCCCCGGGTGTGGAAGTGAAAGTCAACTCGTCGGCATCAAACCGCAAAAGCGCATCGGGTGCTACATTCAGGGTGCCTTTGCGATGTTCCATTCTAAAGTCGTATCTTTGCAGTAGAAGCGACCACCTCGCGCTTTTGCGTCATCAACCACTTGAGACTGGAGTAGTCCGTTATAATCCGAAACGGTAATCCTTCAATATAGGGTCGGAAACGCTTCACGCTGACTATGGCGGCGAGACATTTCAGCTCGTTTACTGTATAATTGCGTTGAGAATTATTCAGCTTTTTTGAAACGAACGCGATTGGATGCTCAGCGCCCTCATCATCGACCTGGAACAACAACCCACCAACACCTATTCTGGAAGCATCGCGTTGGATTACAAACTCCTTGGAAAAATCGGGTTGGGCCAAGACAGGAGCGGAACTCAAGGCTACTTTAAGTTTTTCGAAGGCCTCTATTGCTTCAGCAGTAAGTTTGGAAGGGCCTGATGACTTACGAAGGCAGTCGGTCAAGGGACCTGCAATGTCAGCAAAATTTGTAATAAATGCCCTGTACCAATTGTACCATGCCCACAAACCTACGCTCCTGCCGAGGGGATTTAGGGATCGGGAAGTTTTGCATCGCTTCTATTTTCCCTGGATCCACCTAAATATTGAATTTCCTTCTGACAAAATTTGCTTTTCTTTACGTCTATTGTCAGACCTGCGTCGGTCAAACACTTTACCACTTTCGCCAGCAACTTCAGATGGTCCTCAAAATTCGTACTGCATACCATCAGGTCGTCCAGGTAGATGAAGACATTCTCCCGCAGACGCGAAGGAATTACCTTGTCCATCAGTCTACTTCTAGTCTGTGGTCCATTGCACAGACCAAAGGGCATTACCGTGAAGTGGTTCAGAGGCCTCCCCGGAACTGTGAATGCTGTTTTTTCTTTGGAGGACTCCGTCAATCTGACCTGAAAGAACGCGTCCTTCATATCAATGCCACTAATAAAGTGCGTATCCTTCAGTATGCTCAATAGGCCGTTAACGTAGGGCAGCGGGTATGCGTCTTTCTTAGTTACCGCGTTAACCTTTATGGAATCTATGCACAATCTAACTTTACCTGGTTTCCGGAACAGTACCACAGGGCTACACCACGGAGACTTCGATTCCTCGATAACTCCCATTTCGAGTACCCTGTCTATCTCGCTAAAAGCCTCGGCTTTCCTCGGTGGCGAAAGAGGGAAATGTTTGCTTTTTATAGGAGTCGCATCACTAGTGTCAATGTGATGCTGCACTAACTTCGTTTGTCCCAGACCTAACTTTTTAAATGAAGGAAACGCCTCTATGACCTTCTGTAAATCTCTTCTCCGGGTTGGTGACAAATCACGGAGATTAAGTTCTTCGTCCTTTTCATTGCTAACCTCTATGCACTCTACACTTGGGAATAATTCGGGAGCTAACGCAAATGCTCTCCAAAAATCAACCCCGAAGTAAACTTCTTGGAGAAGCGAGGGAACAAGGTAAAAACGAATAACCTTAGTGGTATTTTTGAAGGTGACTGGTAAAGATATCGAGCCTAAGATTTTTTGCTTGTTCCCACCCGCGGTATATATGAATGCATGTAGGGGCTGATAATCGAATCACAATTCTTTCCCAAGATGGAGATGTTGGTTCCCGAGTCCAACAACCCCACAATAAAACTGTCTTTGATTTTTGCCTTAACGAGAGGCCTTTCATCCGCCGTAAGCATTAACGTGGTGGTTTGCAGCAATCTACGCTCCTGTACTCTCCGGTGATATCTTTTCCTGCACCTCAAAATATTTTCTGATACCGGTAGCTGCGAGAGACCCACCCTTCGGTTCAGCGCACGGGACGACGCCTCGATCACTGGCTGGTATGGGGGATATGACACCGAACGAGGTTCCCCGGTCTTCTCGCTCGGGTACTGGTTTCCCTGCCTACGATGGTCCCTAGGGCATTTTGCAGTAAATACTCCCCTATGCCCGCATTTAAAACAAACCGGATTGCTAATGGTTTCCTCACAATAAATATAGGAATGACCCATAGCCTGACATCTCCAATACTGGGTTCCTGAATAGTCCGGTTTCCTGTTGCGTCGATATTCCAACGCCTCTATCTGAGGATCAGGTTCGCAGTCCTCGCCTTCCATCGTCAAGTCCGGGGTTATCGTGCGGGCCTCGTTCACGTGACGTCCCAATGACTTGCTTTCCTTCACCACTTTTTCCCCTCTGCGTGCTTCTTCATGTAGATCATGAAGGGTTCTCACTTCCGCGTTGAAAAGCATCAGCTTAAGGCTTCTGTTGACGTTCCTTTTTATGATGTCAATCAGTAAAACCTTGACATTGGTTCCCTTAGGCGCGCATTTAAGGAGACTATGTGCGTGTGGATTACGTCATAGCACTCACTTAGCTTCTGCTTACGCATGGAGATCTCCATCATAATCTCGTGGTCAATTTTTAGGGAACCGAATTCTCTCTTTAATGAATAGCACAAAAATGCATAAGTCGCGTTTGGGTTTTGTTCTGTAAACAAACAATGCCACTCTTCGGCCCGCCCAGAAAGGAATAGGTGGAAACTAGCCATAATTTGATCGTCAGAGCACTGTGTACGCTCACACACGGTGTTTAGCTTAAACAGGAAATCCGCGACGCTCCCAGTACCATCGAACGTTATTTTCCACCCAGTTTTACCTCAATGCTGCTCGAAGCAGGGTTCTTTGGGGTTACAGCCGCTGGAATTGGGTTACGTTTCGTTTTAATCGCGTTCCTGTTAAAATTCATTGATTGTTGAGCAGACTCGAGAGCTGCGTTGAGCTGATCCATGTTGTTTCGGATTGTCCCCATCTCCCTCCGCATTTCTTCCGGCGAGGCCCGGAAAAGTTGGTGTAACACTTTCACCCACGAGTCTCCACGAGGAGCTTCGGCAGGGGTCCGTGGGGTATGCGCCCTATCGTTTGTAGCTCCTCCAAAATTCCCATGATTTAAAGGCAAAGCACTAGCTCCATCCAGTGCATATGTCGACCATTGGTCATTAGCCCCTAGGTGTTATGCGTGTTTATCAGGGGCGCGCTAAGATTGCTGGTGCTTCCCTGTCCATCCATTTTCCCGTTCTGGTCATTTTGGTCTGAGCTTGCATTCGTTTCCGCTGGACCTCCATCTCGGCTCGGGTCATGCGACATTATAATCAAAAAAATTTGTGTAAATTGCTAAACTTGAGTATTGGTGTTATAAAAAAAACGTCTATCTAAAGCCAAACGTAAGGCAGTTTGGGGTTAAAGAAAAAGGTCAGAATTCACCCCCCCCCCCCCCCCCTTCACCCTATATTATAGACGATGATTGGTTTAAAAAAAATATATATTGAAAAAAATTCGCGAGCGTTCAATTTAGTATTGATTCGGTAATCGTATCGAACACAAAAGAAAATGCTGAAAATAAACTGATTATTTAAATATACGTGTAAGAAATACCAAAACGTGTCTAAGTTTGCAAAGATAGTTCTGTTTTTAGAAGTTAATTATTCAAGGTTCGATTCGAGCTCAAGGCCAGAACAATAATTTTTTTCTAATGATAATTATTGTTATTTTTTAATTTTTCTAAATTTGAAAAATTGAATTTTTAAAATTAAAAAATAACAATAATTATCATCAGAAAAAAATTATTGTTCTGGCCTTGAGCTCGAATCGAACCTTGGCCGATAAAAACAAAAACAATTGTTTAGAAGTTAATGGGAATGCTGACATCCCATCATTAGATGGCACTGGTATATAGGCAAAAAAGAAATTTTGTTACAAAAAAAAATCACTCATACTTGTCTCTAGTGCTCCCAACCGCAGCGCAAAAGGGGGTCTTAGGGACCCACCTATGGGACTGGTTGAGGCCACTAGGGTTAGTTCCAGACACACACAGTTTAGCCCCAGCACACCCAGCCGCAACGCAAGGGCGATCTCCAGGGGCTCACCTCTGGGCCTGCCTGGGGCGTTGGGGCTCCCGTCCATTCAAACTGGACACCACTCCTGCCTCCGCCGCAATGGATGGAGCGGTTTCAAAAGCCGCTCCCCAGACTGGTGGGACAGGAAAGGGTGCCGCTTTGAATCCCAGCTCAACCCGTCGTAAACCCAGTGGTATTCTAGGGTACTACCTGAGACGTGGGATGAGCTGGGGTCTTTATAACACACACCCACTCCCACCAGACAACACAAAAAAAAAAAAAAAAAATACAAATATAAGCAATAGTTCTCTAAAAATTGTTAAAAAATTGAGAGAAAACGAAGTAACACAACGGTTCAAGATGTAATTATAGAAATTGATAAAGAAGGCTTTACTAAGATCCTTGCTGTTGACCATTGCTGAACATTGGATGGGAAAGATTGAGAGTGTATGATGCGATAAGCGTACTGATGTTCTACAAATGCAAAGGATTCAATCATAGAGCCTCAGAGTGCAAAAATGATGAAGCGTGCCATAAATGCAGTAGGAAACATAGCTCGAAAACATGTAATGAAAATCCGGTAAAAAAGTGCTTAAATTGCATAAAAGCAAAAGAAAAGTTGAATTTACAAATAGAAATTAATCACGATGCATTTGGCAGAGAGTGTCTATATAATAAAAAAACAAAGACTCGGGTATTAGCAATTAAAAGATAATGAAGATATTAATTTAAAAGTAAAAAATAAGCAACAAAATAAGAATAAAACATATGGGGTATTCCTACCCATTTCGACCAATTTTGAACCCGACCCCTTTAGAATTGGCTGAAAGTTTTTCTTCTCTTTCTAGCTTATAAAAGACGTTTTTCAGAATTTTTTCATCCAACTCCAAAAAAGTTATGAGTTTTTAAAAAAAACACCGTTTTTGTTATCAAAATGCTATAACTTTTTCAAAAGTTGACCGTTTGGGATATTTTTTTTTTTTAAATTTGTTTTTAAATGTACTTTTCGGAAAAAATACAAAAAAATTTTTAAAGTTTTTTTTTTAATTTTTCAGTTTTTCGAGATTTTTCGAATTTCGCCATTTTTTTTTCTCATAAAAAACTTCATTCAATTCTGCAATCATCCCCACTAATCCCGGAGTGGGCCGATTTTTTTTTTTATTTTTTTTATTTAATTGAAAAAAAATTTTTCAAAAATAAAATTTTTTTTATCAATTTTATTTTTATAACAAAAAAATGTAAGAAAATGATTTTTAAGTATTCTTTTCTTTATATATTATGGTAATATACGATTAAAATAACCAGGATTAATGAAAAGAATACTTAAAAATCAGAAATCAATACTTAGAATCAGAAAAGAATACTTAAAAATCATTTTCTTGTTATATATATAAAATTGGTAAAAAAAAATTATTTTTGAAAATTTTTTTTTTTCAATTAAATAAAAAAAATACAAAAAAAATCGGTCCACTCCGGGATTAGTGGGGATGATTGCAGAATTGATTGAAGTTTTTTATGAGAAAAAAAAATGGGGAAATTCGAAAAATCTCGAAAAACTGAAAAATTAAAAAAAAAAACTTTAAAAATTTTTTTGTATTTTTTCCGAAAAGTACATTAAAAAAAAAAAGATCCCAAACGGTCAATTTTTGAAAAAGTTATAGCATTTTGAAAACAAAAACGGTGTTTTTTAAAAATTCATAAAATTCTGAAAAACCTCTTTCGTAAGCTATAAAAAGAAGAAAAACTTTCAGCCAATTCTAAAGGGATCGGGTTCAAAATTGGTCGAAATGGGATAGAATACCCCATATATAAAGTGTATATATCTCAATACCAATAGCATTACGGCCAACAAAAATGAAGTACAGAGAATGATTGAAGAAGAAATGCCAAATATTATTTTATTCATTTAATATAAGTGAATCAGAAATAAATATAGTTGGCTATAATCATATTAGATGTGATTCATATAGCCGACATACAGGTGGTGTCCTAATATATACTCATAAAGCGATCGAATGTAAAGTAGTTTATAATAACAGTATAAATAACAAATTATGGTGTATTGTGACAAAAACGCTCAATAACACGATTAAATGGCAAATTGGTTTAGTTTACCACTCTCTAAATTCAAGTGATGCTGAGTTTATAAAATATATCGGGGAGATACTGGAAGAATATTTTAGTGAAAATGAAAATAATGTCGTAATTGGCGACTTTAACATAAATGTAAATCTTCATTCAACATACACAAACCAGCTATCCCATACATTCGCGACAACGTCAATGCACCAACTAATTAATTTCAATACAAGAGTAACTGAAACGTCGCAAACTAGAAAAGACCTACTTTATAGTAATAGTGATGAAATAGAAATAAAAAATATGGAAAACCAAAGAATATCTGACCACGAAACCATCTGCTTCAATCTGCCTGTTCAAAAAAGGCATAAAAAGAGGATATACGAAATTCGCGTGTGTTGGAATAACTATACAAAAGAAAATCTAATAGCTCTACTTAGAAATTACAACTTCATGGAAGCTAATGATTGTGATATAAGACTTAAAGTTCAAACAATAAATTCTATCTTGTGTGATATAATGGGAATGCTTACCTACGAGAAACGAGTACAAATAAAATTAGTAAATAAGTGGTATGACCGCGAACTAACTGAACTTAACAAATTAAAATATGAGCTTTTCAAGCTTGCGAAAAATACAAATGAATGGGACAATTATAATCATACAAAACGGCACTATAAGAAATTAATTAAAATAAAAAAGAAACAATTTATGGAAAATAAAATAGCGGCAAATTATAATAATCAAATACTAATGTGGAAATGTCTAAAAGATGCCATAAACTTGAACAGTGACGCATCGTTATAAATAATATGATCATTGAACAAGACTATGAAATTGCAAGCCAACTAAACCTTTACTTCGTCGAGAGCATAAGAACAATTTGCAATAATATTGAATCAACTACACCAGATGAAACCCCAGAGGATAGTATTAGAAGTGTATTTAAATTTAAACAAATAAACGTGGAACAGCTCATGAGAACAAGTGCGACTTAAAAAAATAAGTACGGAGGAAAAAAGCTGGTATCTGAAGGTGTATTTAAAGACAGTACGGAATACTTAGGATATGCCTATACGTGTATTATCAATGAAAGCTTTAAAAAGGTGTCTTTCCGACAAGTTAGAAAATCTCAACAGTTGTATCAGTTGAAAAAGTCAAAGGGACGGAAAAACCGGAGGAAATACGGCCCATTAATACGTTGCCCAGCGATGAAAAAATTATAGAGAAAATCGTCAAGGACCAGCTTCTAGGGTACCTGAACAATCAGAAAATTATAATACATGAGCAATCGGGCTTCAGGTCCAAACACTCTTGTGAAACTGCCCTAAACTTGGTAATAACGGAATGGAAAGAAGCCATGTCAAAAAAACACATACCAGTTTCGGTATTCATAGACCTAAAAAGAGCTTTTGAAACAATTGACAGGGTTATCCTGTTGAGAAAGCTAAAAGGAATAGGAGTACGAAATACGGCTCTTGATTGGTTTAAAAGCTGCCTTACTGGAAGAAAACAAAAAACAGTAATCAGAAATGCACAGTCGCCCGAGATAGATGTTGAAATAGGTCTACCGCAGGGATCTGTACTTGCAGCAATTTTGTTCATTATTTACATAAACGATATTAAAAACTGTCTTAAGGCTCCATTACTGATACTTAGCATAGACTTGACTTGACTTGGTGTAAACTTGGCAACTTAGCCACGATTATACTCCACTTAGCGCATACAATCTGGCATCATAATCAGTTTTGAAATTTTCTTTTAAATAAATGTCAATTTGTATGACAAAATTTCAAAATGACCTGGAAACAAACAAATGGCATCTCAAAATGTAAACGTCACTTAGAACTTACATAGAAAATCAAAATTCAACAGACTTCTAAGTCAAGTTAAGTGTTGCCAAGTTTTGAGTAATCAGTAACATGCACTGTTCATTTAACAGAACTGTAAGTGACAGTTCTGAAGTCAAGTCAAGTCTATGCTAAGTATCAGTAATGGAGCCTTTAGCCATTGCAACATACGACTTTTCGATGATGATGCATTATTGACAATAAGCTGTCCAACGGAGATAGAAGCTGTGTCCAAAATGCAAGCGGATTTGGATGCTATATATAAGTGGATGTGCCAAAATAAGTTAAAACTAAATATTGAAAAAACAAAATGGATTATCATGAGGAGAAAAATAACAGAAGGCAATATTACCCTAAAAATGGCAAATAGTACTATACAAAGGGTTGATGAAATGAAATACCTAGGAGTAATATTTGATGAGAAACTCAAGTTTGATGGGCATCTGAAATATATAGAGGCAAAAATATCAAAAAAAAATTGGATTTATGTTCCGAACGTGAAAGCACGTGAGCAAATATTACAAAACAATGGTCTATAGGTCTATTGTAGAACCACACTTCATATATTGCCCTACAATTTTATTTACGTTATCTGACTCGAGCATTACAAAACTACAGGTGAAGCAAAATAAAGCTATGCGGTTCATCCTCAAAAAACGATATGACACTCCAATGCACGAAATGCTTAATAGCCTAAATTGGCTGAGTGTAAAACATGGTTCAATTATGTACAGGTTGGCTCATCTCATCAGCTGATTTTATTTATGTCATTGCATGGTCGAAGGGATTGTCAAAAAGAGATGGCAAACTCAAAATGAAACCAACACATTGGCAACATTTTACTTACACATACAAAAACTGCTAAGTTTTATGTTTCCATTCCATACCATTCGCACCAACACCAATACACAGATTTTGACAATTTGAACAGACATATTTTGTTGCTTTACAGATGAGCCAACCTGTATATAGTTGAACCATGGTGTAAAACAACTCACTGTTTACTACACTTTAAAATTTATACATAATATCAAACTAGGTAACCTGCTGACATATTTGAACGACCGCGTGTTATATAATAATGAGGTCCATGCTTATCAAACGAGAAATAATTTTCATTTGCCAGCTGTAAGATCGGAATTCGACAAAAAAAAAATATATATTACGATGGAATAAGAGAATACAACGAGCTACCAAATGATATAAAACAATGTCGAAATAGCAATCAATTTAAGAAATTATTGTTCAACTACTGCAAAACAATGCCTTTTAGATAATTTAATGATGTAAACACAAAAATCAATTGCAATAACATAAAGAGATCTCATAGGTGTAATTTTAGAAATTTAAGGAATTAAGTCTACAAGACTGTAAATAAATAAATAAATAAATGTTGAGGAAAAAGAAAAAAAAATTGTAAAAGGGACCTGTAGTGGAATTCACTAACTTATAACGATGCGATTTGTCGAGATTTTAATTAACGATTTTGTCGCTTGCCTTATCGATTGTACTATTCACTAACTTAGTTTTAACGACTCCCAATAAATAGTAGAAAGGTGGCAGCACAGCTTAACGAAACCTAAAAAATGCGAAAAGCACAAAAGGAATGCCAAAAATAAACAAATTCCCTATACTAACTGCTTTTAAAAGTTATTATTATGCAAGTTTTGAGATACAGTTTGCGTTATCAACAAAAGGTAAGTAAATGCGGAATTAATTTCATATTTCTCGACATAACAAATGTAAGAAGGGGTTTTTCACTGCACAACCTTCTCACTTTATATTTTGTCAGGATTTAAACACACATGTTTTAACGTTATAATATTTAATGAATAATAGTATGTATTAAAAGAGTTTAATTAAAGTTACATTGAAAGTTAGAATATTTGATTATATTTCATTTGGCCACACACGAATGGATGATGTTAATCGTTTCGACTCTTGTTGGTAACTAACTCGTCGTGAGAGAAAGACTATTAGGGTTGCTGTTGGTCGGTAATATGCAAATATGATAGGGTTGCAATTATTCGTCTTACAGTCGGCTATTCTGACATTGATGGGCGCCCTCGTCCATCCTCGTGGTCGTCGAAGTATTCGATTTCGTCATAATCATCAGGTGGAAATTTACACCACCGTTTTAGTTTATCTGAAGCAAATACAGATGAGTAATGCCTCTTCGTACGCTGTGATTTAGGCAAATCTTCGATGACGTATCTGTCGTTGCTTAGAGCTTTCGTTACAATGAAAGGACCTTTATAACGGGGCTCTAGCTTTCTGGACGTACCTGTGCTCGTAGGTTCATTTTCAGCTAGCACCAGATCGCCTTCTTTATACTGTGTTGGTTTGATATGCTTGGAGTCATAACGAATTGATACGTTGCGCTACGTTAAATCTAAGCTCTTGCAGTTCTTCATTCGTTACTACCTCGTCATTTTGTAGTAATTGAGTTAATCGATTCTTTAAAATATCGCGCGGTTGAAACCCATATACTAATTGGAATGGTGTACAACCCGTTGTTTTATTTATCATCGTGTTTATTGACCACTGTATATTGCGGAGATTATCGTTCCAATGTTTATCATCTGTAGTCGTTGGTAACAACATTGACAATATTGTACGATTTGTTCTTTCTGCATGTGAATTCGCTCGCGGAGTTCGTACCGCATTTAAAATACTTTTAATGTCGTTTTCTTTGCAATACCTCTGGAATTCTTTGGAAGTGAAAGCACTCCCACGATCGCTTACAATTCTTTGCGGAATACCAAAGTAACTACTTATGTCGTTTAGAACTGTGATTACATGCTTAGTCGAGGTGTCTTTCACAGCCCGAAGGATTGTGAACTTTGTGAAAGCGTCCACTATCACCAAAACGTGTTCATTTCTTTTTGCGCTTTTGGGAAATGGCCCCAAATGGTCGATATGAAGGGTCTTGTGCGGAATAGGATCAATTTCATCATAGTGGTACTCACCCTCATTTTTACCGCCTGGTCTTGGATTGTATGCACATTCTACGCATGACTTTAATAACTCGTCACATAACAACGCATTCTTGGAAACCAGAACTTTGTTTGAATGCGCTGCAATGTTTTCTCTAAACCCATATGACCCGTTCTGCTGTGATTGTCATCAACCACTCGATATCTTAACGATTTTGGCACAACCCACAAAAGTTTATTGTCTAATTTGCGGTATAGCCTTTCGTTTTCAACAGTGTACTCTTTTCTAATATTGAATTTGTTAATTCGTAGATCTTCGATGATTTTCTGAATATTCGGATCTTGCATTTGCATTGAATGCACCCAATCTGCTTCGTCAATTGCTATTTTGTAGACTTTCATATCGGCTACTTCTAATTTTTTGGCTGACTCGACCGGCGCTCGGCTGAGACAGTCTACGTGCTCCATTCTTGTCCCTGAACGATGAACTACGTCTATGTCAAACTCTTGGATTCGCAGCCACCATCTAGCTACTCGCGGGATCATTTCGCGTTTTTTCATGGTCGACTTTATTGCATTACAGTCGGTAACTACTTTAATGTGCTTGCCTAATATATAGTACATAAAACGTTCAAGAGATTCAACCACCGCAAGGGTTTCTAACTCGTAGCTATGGAATTTGCTTTCAGAGTCGCTCGTAGCTTTACTATAATAAGCTATTGGTCGTAAACCATCTTTTTCGCGTTGCAGAAGTACGCTCGCTAACCCTATTGAACTTGCATCAGTATGCAGTTCATGCTCAGCGTCAGCACGATATGCTGTCAACAATGGTTTTGATGTTAACTTTGCCTTAAGCTCATTAAACGATTGATCATGTCGAGATGTACACTCAAAGGGCACATCTTTGCGTAACAATTGCCGTAATGGCTCAGATATCAGGGCATATGCAGGAATAAACTTCCGGAAATAACCACTCAAACCAAGAAATTTTCTAATGTCACTTACATTTTTAGGTTTTTCAAACTTTTCTATTGCGATTGTCTTTACCATACCTGGGCTGATACCGTCAGCTGTTAACTCGTGACCTAAAAAGTTTATAGCGTCTTTAAAAAACTCGCATTTATTTGCATTTAGGGTAAGTCCAAGTTCACGCAGAACACTGAATACACGTCTGAGTTTAGGTAACAACTCATCAATTGAATTAGCACCTACCAATATATCGTCCATGTAGTGAATCATGTCACCACCAACTTTCTCTTGTACTTTTGCCATCAGTCGCTGAAATACAATTGGTGCATTACGCAACCCAAATGGCATTCTTTTGAATTCATAGTGTCCACACGTCGTTATGAAAGCGGTATATTTACGACTTTCCTTTTCGATTGGTATCTGATAATACCCACTGTTCAGATCTAACACACAAAAATATCTAAACTGTTTGGCTTCATGCAGCCGCTCTTCAATATTTGGTACAGAAAAAATTTCTTTTTTAGTCAGTTCATTTAAACGTCTGTAGTCAATACAAAGCCTATCTTCACCATTTTTCTTTTTTACTAATAATACGGGACTAGCAAATTCGGAATTTGATTTTACAATTATACCTGCATTTAGCAGATCGTCAATCATTTGTGCCAAAATTTTCTTTTCAGGCTCAGGCACTCTATAAGGTACTTGAGCTACCACTTTATCTGAATTCAGCTCTATTGTCATTTCTACAGAATTGGTTTTACCAACATTTGCTAAACCTTTTGAAAACAAGTCACTAAAATCGCTTAACACATCGATGAGTTTCGTTTGCGCCACTGTATCCTCAATACCACACGCTAATTCACAGATTATTTCATTCTGTTTAACATTAATTTCTCTGTTACATTCGATTAAGTTGTTCTCAATTAGTTTTGGTAACTCACTCACAAAGGCCTCATTTTCAAAATGCATTTTACCATTTTTCAATTTGACACTCAAATTCGGATAAATTAATATATCCTGCCCCAATAACATATATGTTTTCAAAACATCGTCATCAACGATATAAAGATATGTCTCAACAATAACTTCATCAATACACATTTCAACCTTTATTTTATTGTTTAGTACTTTTACACCACCACAAATACCTTTCATTTGCAGTAAACACTTTTCTTGCTCAATATCGATACATTTTGCTATCGATTCTTTAATCATAGAACATTGACTACCTGAGTCAATAAATGCTTTAAATTTGTCCCCATTTATCGATACCATCTTACTGAAGCATTTATCGTAATCACTCACATCGTTTTGTCGCACATCACCATTTTGTTTGTACCACTTCGAGACTCGCTTTTAGTATTTTGTATTTCACTCTTTTTCTCTCTCTTTTGTGGTTTCGAGCACTGTCGCGAAATATTTCCATGCTCTCCACAATTATAGCAAATAATCTTACTAGCATTCTCGCTACTTTTGACATTCTTGCTTTCCACACTTTGTTTACTTTCTGATTTATAGCGATTCAATGTATCACCACTCTTTCCACAGTTTAAAAAATATTCGCTCAACGCTTCGCGCATTTGTTTGACAGATTCAAACCTAATTGCAGCAATAGCTAATTGTAATTCACGATTTCTTAACCCGTCGCGAATATACTTTATGATTGCAGCTTCACTCAATTTTAGTTTTTTCCCTAATGCATTCATACGAAAGCAATAGTCAACCACCAATTCGTTGCTTTTCCTAGACGCATTTGACATCATATAATGCACTTGCGCCTCGTCAACATGTTGCTCAAATTCTAATTTCAAAGCAATAGCAAAATCATTCCAATTGGAATGAACGACCGACAACGCGTCAAACCACACACGCGCTGCGCCTTTCAACTCGCTGTATACGGCCAACAATAAACATTTATCGTTAAACTGATATGCTACACGCACGGCATTTACACGATCGATGAATTGTTCAACTGTTATAGAATTTTGATTTGATGGATCAAACACGGGAATAGTCTCAGCAATTTCTTTAACCGAACTACTTCGCACTGTCGAGCTAACAGAAACTGGCGATGACACAATTTCTCTTTGACTATTCACGTTTGCTACTGGGACCGCGTTTTGCATGACTGTAATTACATTTTGCAGCATTTCGCGCAAATAATTTATTTGCTCTTGTAAACTCGATGTTTCGGCCATTATAAATTCAATTTCTTCACCACCGTTTGCTTCTATTAACCTTTGTATTCTGCAATTCTGCCCGTGACCCGGTCGTGGCAAGCTCTTTTTCGCGTAAAATTGTTTCCAATTGATCAACACGTAGATCATGAATTTTCAGCATTTTAATTTGCTAATATTTTCTTATTAGAATTACCCAAATTTGTGTATGTCTCACTCGCTCGTTTGCCTTTTAATTACTCTTGTATATGTAATTGCACACATTTATACATATATTCGTTTGCTTTTCGTTACGCCGTTTGTGTCTACACTTCTTTGAATTTTGTTGCACCGACTCTCTGCAGCCAACAACAATTCCTACTAAGCGATATTAGCACACAAACACACACAAGAGAAATATGACACTCGTCATATAACTCGTTCGTTCAACAAAGAGAGTTCGCTTTTGAGAAGATGAAATTCTTCATCTACAACAACTACACTCGCTGAAATTTGAATTTACTCGCCAACCGTCACTATTCGACGCGATGGAAAATGTTCGCTTTTAATATGCACGCACAAACATGTTCGACTTCAGAAACGGCTTTTGCGATTTTACGCACAAACATTTCGATTGAATCCCCGGTTTATGTTTTTGATTTTATACAATTAAACACGAACAAATTGCGATGTACATTTACACATTTTTTCACAAATTTTCATATTTTTGGAAACGATTTGTACTCGCGTTGATTGCTATGGGCTTCGCAATCTCACTTCTGAGCTGTAAGAAGGGGTTTTCACTGCTCAACCTTCTCATTTTATATTTTGTCAGGATTTAAACACACATGTTTTAACGTTATAATATTTAATGAATAATAGTATGTATTAAAAGAGTTTAATTAAAGATACATTGAAAGTTAGAATATTTGATTATATTTCATTTGGCCACACACGAATGGATGATGTTAATCGTTTCGACTCTTGTTGGTAACTAACTCGTCGTGAGAGAAAGACTATTAGGGTTGCTGTTGGTCGGTAATATGCAAATATGATAGGGTTGCAATTATTCGTCTTACACAAATTTCTCATATTAAAATAGAATGGCGTCATCAATTAATACCAATCAAAGGAGAAGCCGTACAACAGCCGGGCAGTTAAGTCGAATGGTGGAATTTTTAATGGAAACTCCGGGATTAGCGGGTTATTGATATTGTTTGATAGTGATATTGTTAAGTTTGACGATATCGAATCGAATTTTTACTACCAAGGTAGCTATTTTTACTACCAAAGTAGCTATTTTTAATTTCCAAAAGAAATAGATTTATGTAAACGAATGAATGAATTTTATACATTGAAATAAATGTATTATGTATAAAATTGAGCTGTGTTAAAACCTCATAAGTATTTATTTTGATTTTAAAAGACACGAAGTTCGTTTCTATTGAAATGATATTGTTAAGTTTGACTGTTCGGTATGATGGAAGTTTTCGCTACCAAAATAGACCAAATATAAAATAAAACGCCAAAATGTTTGCTCTACATTCCTGTAGATTTTTTTATTTATAAGTTTGTTAAGTCTGTACTTAAGTATAGTAATTAGCAATAAGTTGGTCTTGAACACGTTTCGCTATTGAAGAGGGTGCGCCCTGATTAACATTGCTATCACTTGGGCTTTGATCTAAGTATTCAGTGTCAGGCTCGTGTATGGGTTCACTTAATCGGATGTTATGCAACACTGCGCATGCGTTAACTATTCTACCAGTAAATCTTGGATGATACGAAAGAGTCCTTTGCTGTGATAGGCATCGCCATGTTCCTTTGAGAACACCAAAAATTCTCTCGACTGGGTTTCGAGCTTTACACAATGCCTCATTGTACCGAAATTTTGTGCTCCCCTCTGGTTGGTTAGGCAAAGGAGTCATCAGCCAGGGTTCTAAAGGGTATCCAGAGTCACCTGCAAGTAGTTTTGTGTGCGATTTTATTTTCTGGGAAATTTCAGTGCATTAAACACACTTACCTATCAAAAACATGTTTCGGCTACCATTTTCAAAATTTTTTTGCATCACTCTCCGTACTGCAGAGGAGCTCCAGTAATGCATCGTGTCTTGCTTCTGAGAATTTAGCATTGACATTCAATATCTTTAGGTTGGGGTCACAAATCTGTATATAAAAATATATTATAATCAAAAAAGTACAATACATTTCTTTGAATTATTGCTTTTACCATTTGTACATTTATTGAATGGTATCCATGGTGATTTACATATGCCTCTTCATGATTTCTGGGGCTCATGATCGACACATGAGTGCAATCAATAGCCCCAATAGTACCTTCCACAAATGGTGCAGGTGACGCAGAAAAAATTTCCTTCGCAGCTTGCCACTCTATTTGAGTCATTGGAAACTTTACTTTATCGAAAAACAAAGAATGGTTGATAGCATTTGTTACGCGATGTATACAGCGGCTTACAGACGACTGGCTCATTGATATGCCCCATTGTTCTCCAACAAGCCGTTGATAACAACCAGTTGCGAAGAAGCGTAAAGCAGTTAGAACCTGAAATTTTTATAATAGTGTTCAATTGAAAATTATATGAAATTCCATGATTTACCTGTTTCTCTGTTGATATCGCAGTTATTCTTGTACCCCTTAATTGACCATCAAGTTGAGAAATAACATCATGAGCCAAGTCTGGGGTTAGTCGGTACAGCTTTCGAAACTCCGTTGCATTCAGGTGGAATGGGTTATCTACTTCTCTAAGAAGGCGTCTGTCCACTGGCGATGGCCTCAGTAACTCTTCATCTTGTGATAAAACGTATGCCAAGTACTCAAATGCCATTTGATTTATAAATAAAGCAGCTTTTCGTGTTTTAAGGTATTTAATTAAAGCTCCGATTTTCTTTTTTAACTAAAATTGTCAGAAATGTAAATTTCGTGATTTTTAACGCAGCCAATTCACTTGCCGTTTATTTAACAACACAGCTGATCGTCGTTTAACGAATATTGATACAAAATAGTTACTGAATAACGAGATCGTTATAGTTATCGATTCGCAAATAAAGCGATGGCAAATATCGTTAAAAAAGTTAGTGAATTCCACTACTGATCTACAGTGAATTGTCGCTAACGAAATATTTAAACATTTATTGGAAGAATTAATTGCAACTGAAATCTAATTGTAAGAAAAATCTGTAAGAATTAATTGAATTTAAAATCGCTTAGAAGTATGAATTGGTAAAAATCTCAAAATTGTGGTAAACTGTTCAACAATCCATTTACGGACGCACCGCTTTATTAAAAAAAAAATCATATATTTTCACGGACGCACCGCTTTATTTAAAGAAATCTCAATTGGTTTTTCAAGAAACCACCGTGTTATATCACAACAAAAAATCTCACATTGTATGGTTTAATAAGAGTTTTATAAGGGTTTCATAAGGCTGGTTTTACGTCTTATTAGTAGGGAATTAATAAGGAACTTATAAGGAGTTTCGCAGCGGGTAATAACATGGAAAAATGAAATTTATTAATTATAAAGAATATAAAGTTGAAATTTTTAAATTTGATTAATATATGGCCTAATGAATTCCAGGAAGGATACTGAATGCAAAAAAACTTAGAAACTTTTGAACTTGCCAGGACTTAATAAGGAGTTTGTAAGGAACTCGTGTTCGAAAAGAAAAATCTCGAAGGAAATAAGCAAAATTTGAAAGAGAATTTATTAAATTATATCAGTTAAAGCGCACTAGAGTGTATCAATTGGCAATTATAATTATATGCAAAACCCGAAATAAAATTTAAAATATTGTATATATTACAATTACCAAATTCCGCAAAGTACCGTCTGCAAAATAACCTTAAAAAAAAAAATGATGGATGTTTCAAGCAAAAGAGGCTGTCCACATGCTATGTAATTTCACGCGCCCAACGCTTTTATTTAATTGTCTGATCAACGCCCTAGATTGATGAGGAGTGTGATGACTAGTAACTAGGACCTACCTAATTATTTTCTAGCTATTAGTATTATTATTACTTCATGTAATTATTGTTTTCAATAAAACCATTTAACTTATAATTTTTTTAAATTATTTTAATAGATAAGATGAAAGTTGCTCGCATCGAGGCGTGGTCGTGATACTTAGTTTGCGCGTGGTATTTGAGCTTTTCTAGCGCTTTCTTCCATTTTTTAAAACCGGTTTTAATCAACACGTTTGAATTTTGATGACTACCTTCCCCAACTTCCTCTTTTGCAAAACGCTGCATCTTCGACTGCTGAGTATGACAGCCACGGATATGTTTGTAGCCAGGACAGCTGAAATTTACGATTACAACCGCCGACCTTCGTTGCTGGAAATGCAAAAAAGGCAGCTGCTGTTCATACATTTGCTAGCAGTTGATATTTTCTTCATCGTCCAATGTTCTTCGACAAAAGCGCTCCACGTCATTTGCTCTATTAAGCATCTTTTGCCCCTTCTACAAATTGGGAAAAAATAAATAAATTTCAGATATTTAGCTTATGCAAGTTAAGACTTGAATTATTAAAACGTCACTCAATTAAGAAGGTCATTAGAACTAACTCCAATGTGAATGAAACTAAGTGTGATATCTTATCTGTCAACTGCCTGACAGGATGTTCAATATGGCTACTTTTCAGCGTTTTGACAGGGTTTTCAATATGGCGGCGCATATCCTCAGCGGGTGATAGAAAGTGATACAGAATGAGACAGCGATAGTCAATTACAAATCAGGTGATGCAATCACTTTGGAATTTTGACGTCTATGCCAAACAATGACTAACTCATTCAAACACTGCAAACTTATCAGTGTGAATCACGATTATATTTAAAATAATATCCACTAAAAAGTGTTTACAAGAGTTCACAAATCACACACAGAAGATCGTGCATTCACGAGTTCAAAATTGCTTCGTTCTGCGCATCAACGTCACACTTGACTGCTTCAGCGAATGAAAGAGAGAAAAAACAAGAGCTAACAGAAAATGACGTAAAAATTGCCTTTAAAATAATGTTTACATGCGCATTGCGCCACTTTCTATAATTCCATCATGGTGAGTACTGGGTGAGTAGTGTCGATACTTTTGGAAAAAATACTCGATTTTTTTTGTAATCGATGCTTTTTAGGAAATACTGAGTAAAGTATCGATATTTTCCGTCGATACCTGATGACTATAATTTTTTTTCAAATTGTAACGTTACTAATATCATGACAGATGTTTGAAAGAAAAGTTGGTAAAAGTACATATATCGTACACCTAGATCTAGAGAGAGTTGAGTAAAAAATCTGAAATTTTGAAGTTATGCGTTCCACCGGGCTACCCTCTTCAATGCCTACCGATCTGTATATTCGATTAAATAATACCTCCACTAATCAGGCTCAGGTATTCTGAGTGCTGGTAGGATACTCAGCAAGGGCATAGTAGTATCCAAAAGAAACTTCCGAATGATACACGTAGTTTCAAAACTGTTTACTACCCTCGCAAACTGAAGATTTAGTACGGTTGTAATATCATCATTCCAAGTAGGAACGAGTGGAGGAGAAATCCAGGTATGGCTGACGGAATTGCAATCTACACTGACGGCTTCAAGATGGAATGAGGTTTGGGGTGCGGAGTCTACTCTGAGTCTGTATTATTTAGGTACAAGCCCATCGCATTGCAGCGTGTTTAGAGCAGAATTTCAATATATCCTAATACTTTACGTTCCAAAAGAATGAAAAAAGCTACTCCAACTAAACACACAAATAATTAAAATTATTATAAAAACAACAGTTAAAACAATTTCAAAAATAAACAAGTACTATTTGTAATTAAATTACATAAAAAAATTCTAAATATATTACACATCCTCGCGATTTGGCAAACCTGCAAATCACTGAAGGGCTTAACCTTAGCTGGTAAGATTTGCAACCTGTCGGATAGTCAGGCAGCAACCTGCAACCTGTCGGATAGGTCAGGGAAACAGACTCTTAAGGCCCCATTACTGAGACTTAGCATAGACTTGACTTCACTTGGCGTAAACTTGGCAACTTAGCCTTGATTATACTCCACGTAGCGCATAAAATCTGGCTTCATAATCAGTAAATGTCAATTTGTATGACAAAATGTCAAAATGAAATGGAAACAAACAAATGGCGTCTCAAAATGTAAACGTCACTTAGAACTTACATATAAAATCTAAATTCAACAGACTTCTAAGTCAAGTTAAGTGTTGCTAAGTTTTGAGTAATCATGAACATGCAAAGTTCATTTAACAGAACTGTAAGTGACAGTTATCAAGCCAAGTCAAGTCTATGCCAAGTATCAGTAATGGGGCCTTTAGTCCCTACCTCCTTTTGCACCTTTTGCCAGAAAAGATTATATATGTTTGCGACATCCGCCCAATGCAGGTCCTATTTTGGACGGTGCCACTTTCCTAGATGTTCTGGTCTCCGCGACGGCAACCCTCGACGGGTTTCATAGCGCCATGTTGCCAGGCCGCAAACCCAAATACACTGGGTACCCCAATGCTTACCCAAGGACGTCCAGTCCCACGACCACAACAGCAGTTGCGTCCTAGCCTTTCACTACCCAGGCATAGTCACCCGTCACTTACTCCCAGAGTGACGGCGTCTCCCCCGTTGCACTTCAGAATTCTGCATTTAAACTGTAATGGGTTAACTGGGAAGATCACGGGGATAGTCGATTTCATGAAGCGGCACAACATCCGCATAGCTGCGATTCAAGAGACTAAACTTACAGCAAGATCTGCTCTGCAGATTTGTTCTGGGTATAATGTCCACAGAAAAGATCGCGAAAGCGGAAATGGAGGTGGCATCGCGTTTATCATACACCACTCTGCGCAATATCTTATATTTGATCCCGACATTGGCCGCAGGGACAGTGTCTTAGAACGTCAAGGCTTATTTGTCCGGTCAGGCGATACAAACCTAGAAATCATCAACATCTACATCCCTCCTGCCACCTGTTGCCCCAGTGGATACCGCCCTAATATCGGCGCCTTACTCACTGACAATAATCGCATTATCTTAGGCGATTTCAATGCCCATCACGATCTACGGCACTCGAACTTGCAGGCAGACAGTGGGGTGAGATGTTGGCGGATCAAATAGAAGAAACGAAGTTTTGCACAATACACGGAGACGCACCCACATATGGTAGGAAGCTGTCACAGTTCGCCGGATATATCAATCGTGAGGGCAGGACTCGTAAACTGCGTCAACTGACAGTCGATGGTAACATTGGCATCCGACCATCTGCCTATACTTATTTCGCTCGAGCGTACCGCCGACTTCATCGTCACAGAAAAACGCACTTTCATAAACTTTAAAAAAGGAAAGTGGGATGAATACAAATCCTTTACAGACAACCGCTTTGCTGCCCTCCCTATCCCGACTGATGCTCGCCAAGAGGAGCGTGCTTTCCGCAAGGTCATTGAATCCGCCTCAGCTCGCTTCATTCCCGCCGGTAGAATTCCCGAAATTCGGCCTCACTTTCCGGCGAAGGCCGCAAATTTAGCGAGAGAACGTGACCTTATAAGACAGCACGATCCCGGTGGCCCCCAAATAAGGGATATAAACCAATGCACAGATTGCTTGTGGATGAACACAAGCGGGCGAAATGGGAGCAGCACCTAAGCGGTTGGAACCCCTCTGCCGGTGTAGGTAAGCTTTGGTCCACCGTAAAGTCCCTATTGAATACATCAATATATAATGCATTCCACGGTCGACAAAGATAGACGGATAGATAGAACAGACATGCGTATAAAAATAAATTCAGCGCATCTCCAATTACCATCACCGCCAAAGAGGTTGAGGATGACATCGGTCATGCTAAACCATCCAAAGCCGTGGGCCCAGATGGCATAGCCATGCCGATGCTTAAAAGCCTAGGGAAAGAGGGTTTCAAATATTTAGCGCATGTCTTGAACCTGTCTCTTTCCACCTTTTTCATTCCCGAAATACGGAAAATGGCCAAGTAGGTCCCGCTACTAAAGCGTGGGAAACCAGCTAACATAGGAGAGTCATATCGCCCGATATCTCTCCCATCGCCAGTAGCCAAGACGCTTGAATCATTTTTGCTCCCCTACTTCAAAGCAAATTTGCAGCTAGCCTGTCATCAGCATGGCTTTAGAAAACTCCATAGCACCACCACCGCGCTAAACGCCAATAGCACCCAGATAAATTGCGTTTTAAATCAAAACCGCCGCCATAGATGGTGATGGTAGGTGATTTGTGGGACAAATAGGCTGACGGATAGACCGATGAATACATGAGCAATGCTAACGATTTTTACGTTAAACTAGCCAAAACCCCAAAAAAAAAATTCAGAGATAAAGAAAAATATTATATTAAGATTTATGTACATAAAAAAGTTCTGTCTATTAACTTGTTCGTGGCTGCGTATATGAAGATGTAATTCAGTGCATTTGTGTGAGTATGTGATCTCCAATCCACACTAAAACACTCGTAGATCAATAAAAGGTATTATCTACAAAGAAAAGTAGCCAAAGCTCAAAAATAAAATAACAGTTTTAAAGCTTCAGTTTCCCTTTCAGAATTTCCAAATGCGTGGGGACCGAAATAGAAAGAAAGATAGAAAAAAAGTCCAAATTAGCTAAAAAATAAAATTGTATCCTTAAGGAAGTAAAAAAAGAAAGAAAAATATCTAAGAGTATTTTTTAAACCCTAAAATGAATTATGAATCTGAGAGACAAGGGCGTGTTTTTTGTAAATTATTTTTTCAAAAATTTAATGAAGAATAAAAATTTTTTATCAAATAAAAGCATATGACGAGAACTTCAATTACTTCTTGTTGATTAGTCTCTAAAAAAACCTTGTCTCTAAAATCAATGAAAAGCCATTTCGATTTTAACTGAACAATTCAAAATTAATGATGTTTGCTTTGGCGAAGGTTTCTTAATGCGAAAGGTCCGTATCTATGCATCTAGTGTCAAGCAGTGTTGCAATTTTAGATTTTTTTCAAGCTAGATTTAGCTTCTTTTTTCTCCGGTTAGCTTGAAAAATTGCGATTTAGCTTTAAGCATTTTTTTAACTTTTCTCAGCGAAAATTCATCTGCTTTGTAGGGAAAATTAAAAGGAGCACGACGCAAATCGGAAGAGAAGCTCGGCCTAAATCTTCTCGAAGGTAAATCGCGCCAAATATTTGTTTTTATTTATTTTTTACTTATAAATATGGGCAAGTCTGGGTTCTTGACGAGACATGCATTTAAACCTGCATAAAAAGGAGCATAAGCAGCGGTTTGAATATTATAATGTTTGGATAACCCTCTCTAGAATACTTCAGTTAGAAGTAATTTTTTAACATTTGCGAAAGTAGGCAAAACTTAGCGGGGGGAAATTTCACATTCCTTAAATGAGGCGCTGAAGGTGAATGAAGACCGTGTGTTCGTAGATTTTCGAAATATAAAATATATTTTTAAAACGCTGGTTGCTAATATAAGCGAAATTATGGACGTGACAATTTTATCAAAAAACTCTTTTTCATAAGCATACATCTACTGGCATATAACATTCCACCTGTTTAGTCTTCGATGCATTCTTATGTCATTCAAATGAGTACAATTTTGTGCTTCTTACGATGTACAAATGTAAGATTTATTGACTGAAATATCTTAGAAACAGTATAAAATAAACCCAAACCAATGTGTGGACCTGTGTTATAAAATAACTCCGTCCTCTTGGCAAATACTAGAAGCTTTCTAGGACTTAAGCGACTTGCTGCTTCTAGATCTGACAACTGTATTACTCTTAATACCGGGAGTCTTTGACAGGAAAGCGCGGGGCACGAGCACAAAATGTGCTCGATCGTTTCCCCCTCCAACCCGTTCTTCCTACTTCTGATATCACTGACCAAGCCGAATTTAAAGGCATGTCACGCCAGAAGACAGAGTCCAGTCAGAATACCCGTCATGAGTCTACAGTCCTCTCTTTTTAATGATAGAAGCAACATTGTTAGTGAATGGTTGTAAGACCTACACATAATCTTCGACACTTTACAGTTCCGCGCTTGAACCCACCCCTTTCCCGCTTGGTCCATCATGTGCACCTCTCGCCTTCTCTTAATATAGCCAAGTCTAATTGGGACGTCTACGGGCAAGCTTCAAGGGATGCGCCCTTTTTAGCTAGTTCATGTGCTTTTTCATTCCCATCTGTTCCCATAAGCCCTGGGACCCAATATAGATGTATGCTCCTCCCTGTCCCGATTCTCTCCAGAGACTGCTTACACTCTAGCACGCATTTAGATGCTATGTTATGCAAGATTATTGCCTTAATTGCTGCTTGACTGTCAATATAAATGTTAACACGGTTGCAGTTTAAGCTATTATCTTCCAGTGTTTCAACTGCTTTGGATACAGCTAATATTTCCGCTTGGAAAACGCTACAGTAATGTGGCAGCTTGTCGATCTGTTTATTTCCGGATCAGAACAGTATACCGCAAACCCTACTCCTTCCACTATATGTTCATAACATACCGAGATACCCAATGACACCATGTCTTCCAAAACATTGGCGTAGGTCACTCTCTTCTTTTTGGGGTGCTCGAATTCTGCTTTTCGAGCCAGATAGCATCTCAAGAATCCCGTTGTTTCTTAACGAGACAATCTTCGGCGTTTTTTATCCTCAGACCTAAATAAAGATAGAGTGTCATATTTTTTTAATAATTATTAGTAACATTTGCTACTCCAAGAAATAGAAGGTTCACCCCATCCCCTTCATTTAAAAAGATCGGCCACAAATTATCCTAGTGGTCGGCAAGCGTCGCTTAAACAGGGGATACCGCAGGGTGGTATTTTTTCCCCACTTATGTTAATTTCTACATATCAAAGCTCCCTTCCCCACCAATTTCCTATGCCGACGACAGCACAATAATAACAACGGGGCCTGCCCCTCAATATAGACGACTTAGTTTCCGAAATCTCCCCAGTCTTCTGGTTCTGTCTCCTCGCACAATCTGGTACTGTTACCGGTCAAGTCCACAGCAAGCTGTTTACAACGTGAAAGCAACAGATAACGCAAATATTTTTCGTTCACGTATGGCGTTGTACCATTCGACAACACTCTTACACTCTCTCAAGGCGCTTGCCGGCAGCACCTGGGGAAAGAACAAAGAAACGCTGCTATCAACTTACAAAGCATTTGGCCGGCCGCTCATGTCCCTCACGTCACCAGTCTCATTGCCTGACTTAAAAAACACACACCGAAAAATGCTGCAGGCCAGCCAAAATACTGCGCTTATAACTGCTACGGAATGTCTGATTATGACCCCTAAACACCATTTTCACAGTGAAGCTTAATAAAAAGCAGCGCAATGAAATGCTCAACAGACAACAAACACAATTCAACTGCTGGACAGTGGACGAAAGTGGTAACAAAAGGATTTATGTGATTTTGAGGCAGATGTTGCACTGGAAACTAATAATCTTTCGTAAAGCGTAAAATCAACATCAAATGTGATATGTACGTTGGTGAAGCATTTGCTTGACAAAAGATTAAACGCCCACAAACGTATGCATATGCCCGACGATCAGAAATTGGAATGTACGGACACAATATGGATGGATAGAAGGGCACAATATGGATTGTGATTGCAAATCCTATCGAAAAGATTATTTGCAAACTTGGAAACTCACAGCGCATCTTGAAATATGGATGCCGCTAATTTAACTACGCAACAACACGACTACAACTGAGGGCAAAATGCGTGGTATATTACCATTTAATTCTTCATATCAAAAATACCTCTGACTTTCCTACATGTTGTTCCAAAAAAATGGTCCTTCACCAAAGAAATGCTCGGCTTACGGTGTATTTTAGTGTACAATTAAATATTTACAAAATTTCTCTTGTCTTTTGTTTTCTTTTGTTTTGCGATTTTTGAGTGAAGTTGGCTGTCAAAAAATTTCACTGATGTATTTTAGGATATTTTGAATTCATACAAGTGGCGAATGTTTGATAAAAACGTTCACAATAGTAAACAACCTCGACCACCAGTTTAATCGCTGTACGATTACTTAAATCATTTGCTCAATAGTCTTTTTCAAACATTTTTGTAGGCGACTGGTACATTGCATTATTTACATATTTTAAAATGTTCGCTTTAGGACATTGTGAATTCATACAAGTGGCGAATGTTTGATAAAAACGTTCACAATAGTAAACAGCCTCGACCACCAGTTTAATCGCTGTTCGATTACTTAAATCCTTTGCTCAATAGTCTTTTTCAAACATTTTTGTAGGCGACTGGTACGTTGCATTATTTACATATTTTAAAATGTTCGCTTAAGTGGCTGCTCACATTTAATCTATTAACTAGATTTTGGAAATGAATAATAATATGAAGTCTGATTTTCTGTAGACAAATTTAATAGAAAAGCTGATTTGAAACACAAATGGGTAATTCATGCACTTCAATTTAATAACCGCTTACAAAAAACAAACCTTTCTTCCATTCTCTGGCCATTCGCGACAGCCGTTCTCCCTGTCAGTAATTATTTGACTGGTAGGTATGGCAATGGAGGAATAGAAGGATTTTTCACTTGTATGAATTCACAATGATTTTAGGACTTCATATTGTGAATGAGCCGTTTTTTCTACTTTCAACACTACCTTTCAAGTCGGTTATTGAATATCCTACTTCACGGGGAGTAGATAAAATAACCGAGTTAGTATTGTTGCTTTGAATGTAATTCGATGAATAAGCGAGTGCTCTTTTCAGACTTGCTTAGAATAGAATGCGTTTCCTGTAATGATTAAAACGCCCATTCAGCAACCTATTAATAAAAAGTTGAATTAAAAATTTCTATATGCACCTACTAGGTACATATCGTAACGAATTTACTGCAAATCCTCTTATTTGCAACCTTCTGCTAAGTTCGAATCACTAACTGTTGAATAAATAACTCCAATATTGAATAATGGAAAAATGGCCTTTATTGAAGTACTTCACAATAAATAATACTGCTATTGCTCGCCATATAGCGTCTTAATCAAAACTTCTTTCAGCGCCTCTACCGTGGTTGGCTTTATACTCTTTTTGCATCTTCTAGGCGCTTCCATTTCTAGAATTTACTAGTTGGTTATCTGTTATAATTATAACTACAGATGTACGTGTATAGCTATCATATGCACGTGTGTTTGTGGGCGACACTTTCACAATTACAATTGCATACTTTTGAGAGCATCTCAGATAAGATATCTGCATGTGTTTGTGCATATCTTCTCCGCTGCGGGTACGTAAATATGTGTAGACATAATGATTGATTCGTTTATGTAGATACATGATTGATTTATGGATGTGCATACAGTCACTGCTTAGCATCGGCTTAGAGATGACAGTACCTATTAGTGTTGCTAATATTCGTAACACTGCCCTCCACCTAAGTCTGATCGTCCCGATCAGACAAATCTCTCGATCTAAACGCCGCTAGCTTCTCCAAATGTACCACTCTTCTACTTGGTGGTTTCCCAATTGTTTGTATGCGGTAGATGACATCACTGATCCTCTTCACAACTCTGTACGGGCCTTCCCAACTGCACCGAAATTTGTATGGAACACCTTTCCGTCGGTGAGGGTTGTATAACAGTACCAAATCTCCCTCCAAGAAACCTTCCGAATTATTGTTCTCATCGTACCTGCGTTTCCTCTTACTACTCATTATCCTTGATCGTTCCCTCGCACTCTGTTGTTTGGCCAATGAACTACTTTGTAGAGCTTGCTCTGGACGAATTGAGTTTGCATCATCAGTATCGTCTTGACATTTCACAACAGTAGTGCGCGCTGGGTTGAAACCACCCTTGCATTCTTTCCGAAAAATTCTTTCAGTCGTTTTAGTGCGTTCATTAGGGTTTGTCAATGCCGGTTTTTTCTCGCAGGTACTTTTAATTTCGCTTTATGTGGCCCATTCGATCCATCAACCTTTTCTTTTGACTTTCGTGGTCTTTCTTGAGTCTTCTCCACCATTAATTGATTACTACTGAACCCTTTCTCCGAACTGAAGTTATGTGGTATATCCTGGTTCTCATAACGCATCACCCTTCTCTGCATATCCATCTTGATGTCATGGTCAACCAAGAAGTCCACTCCCAATATGACTTCTTCAACGATCTCCGCCACAATGAAATTGTGTAGAACAATGACCTTTCCAATTAATACCTCAAATACCACTTCTCCTTGGACTTGATTATACTCGCCAGCGACCGTACGCAACCTTGCTCCAGGTAATGGTTTTACTCACCTGTTGATCAAGTCAGATCGGATTAAGGAATAAGATGCGCCCGTATCTACAGTCAGTACACGCTCCTTGCCATCAAGCTTTCCTTCGACGGCAAGACTGCTCGATTTTCTTGCAATTTGCGACACAGATATCACAGGAAATTCAATAGCTGGGGCAAGTTTCCGTTCTTTACATCTGACACGCTCCTGCTCATCTCCTCCAGCTTTGCGTTTACGGCCACCCACATTGTTGGAACTATTAGCACCAAGATCGCAATGGCATGCAATGTGACCGGGCTTCCCGCATTTGAAGCATTTGATAACTCTTTCACTCCGCTTTTGCGATCCTTTCAGCGCCTCCAATATTGCGTCTACCCACTCTGGCCTTTCTACTTCCACACGGCGTGCTTTGAAAACTGGCTTACACAGAAGCGACGCTGTTTCCTGAATCAGAGCTTGTCACACCGTTTCTGCGAATGTTGGCTTTGGGTTTGCGTATGTAGCTCGCTTTGTTTCGACGTCCCGTATGCCATTTATAAAGCTCTGAATCTTTACCCTTTCAGTGTATTCCACGGGTGCGTCCGCATTCGCTAAATGTGCCAGCCTTTCAACATCAGACGGAAACTCTTGCAATGTTTCACCAGGCCTCTGGAAGCGTTTCAGTAACTCCATTTAGTATATCTGTATCCTATGCTCAGTTCCGTATCGTCTCTCTAAAGAGCCCATCAATGCTTCATAACAGTTCCGTTCGCCCTCTGGAATGGTTTGTAAAATCTCAGCTGCAGGCCCTTTCAACGCCACGAATAGTGCAACAACTTTATCTTCAGCACTCCAGTTGTTCACTGCTGCGATCTTCTCAAACTGAATCTTAAAGAGCTGGAAAGGAACAGATCCGTCAAAAGGTGTAGTTTTTACCTTTGGATTGCTTGCTGAAACAGCTGGGCGATTTAGTTGTAACTGCTCCATACCACCTTTTAAATCGTCTACTTCTGCCTGAAATTGAACCATTTTTGCATACTGCGCTTCCAGTTTTGTTGATACCTGTTCCAAAATTTCTGCCGACATTTCAGACATACGTGCCTCTTGCGCTTCCAATTGAGATGCCATATATGTATTTTGGTCTTCCAGTTGAGATGACACTTGCGACGTCATTTCTGAAATTCGTGCCTCCTGTGCCTCCATCTTGGATGTTATACGTGCCTCCTGTGATTCCAGTTGAGTTTCCATCTTGAATGTTATCTGTGTCGACATTTCTGAAATACGTGTTTCTTGTGCTTCAATTTTCGATGTTACTGTCGACGTTTGTGCAGATATTGCAGCCAATATCACGTTCAAGTCTGTGCTGGTAACTGTCTGCGATGTTTCATTTTTCTCTTAAATTTTTGTTGTCCCCTCGCCATCAAGAGGAAAGACATACTCTTCCAAGTTAATTCCATCTGCTTCCGTTGCCTCTCGTAGAAGTGCCTGAAGTTCGAGTTTAATGCCGGTTGTATTCAATCCACAGCTCTCCAACTCCTTCTTCAGTTGCTGGATCTTCAATTCACTGAACTTTGCCATGTCCAAATGGTATTCCCAATCTCCGGAATTTATTCAACAATTCCTCTTCTGACACCAATTGTAACGAATTTACTGCAAATCCTCTTATTTGCAACCTTCTGCCAAGTTCGAATCACTAAACTGTTGAATAAATAACTCCAATATTGAATAATGGAAAAATGGCCTTTATTAAAGTACTTCACAATAAATAATACTGCTATTGCTCGCCAGATAGCGTCTTAATCAAAACTGCTTTCAGCGCCTCTACCTTGGTTGCCTTTTATACTCTTTGATTTCCTCGTTGCATCTTCTAGGCGCTTCCATTTCTAGAATTTACTAGTTGGTTATCTGTTATAATTATAACTACAGATGTACGTGTATAGCTATCATATGCACGTGTGTTTGTGAGCGACACTTCCACAATTACAATTGCATACTTTTGGGAGCATCTCCGCTGTGTGTACGTACATATGTGTAGACTTATGATTGATTCGTTTATTTAGATACATGATTGATTTATGGATGTGCGTACAGTCCCTGATTAGCATCGGCTTAGAGATGGGAGTACCCATTAGTGTTGCTAATATTCGTAACAATATGATATTACATATTAACATATACACAAACATCCATGTCTTATTACCTCCTTAAGTTTTGATGAAAAATTTCTAATTAATTCTACAAAACTTTATTTTTAAGCGCAAAACGAATTGTTAACAACTTGTAAATGCTGTGGCTTACGAAACGAGTCAATATGTACATATTGATGTTACATACTTTCTAACCATATATTCATATACACAAGATCGTAAATTTTATATTGCAACATCATAGTGCTCCATGATCCCAGCATGCGTCCACGGCGCGCTTCATTTTGAGATTCACTACAATCAATCAAAAATATGCATACATACATGCATACATATATTACTACTTAAAGCATACTATATTGTGAAGAATATTAGCATCGCTAAGCGATACTACCATCACCAAGCCGCCACTCGTATGTACGTAAACAATCAAATCATCATCTACACACATACATACAAGGCAACCGAGAGATACTCATAAACACATGTAACCATCAGCGAAGTAGTACTCACATATACAGACGCATATGTCTACAAACTAAAAATATACATGTAGATGGCTGGTAACCAAGCATGAAGTTCCGAAATTACTAGACCTTAGTATAAATAAGCGAATGAAGCAACGGAGAGTATAAAAGCAGCACAATCTGAGTAGTCAGTAATCAGTTTCATTTAAACACGCAATTAGTTGTGAAGTATAAGTATTATTGTGAAGTACTCTCAAGGTAGTCTAATAAAGACCATTTTGCATTACTCATTATTGCAGTTATATATTCGACAATTTAGCAATTAGAACGTTTGCAGAAGGTGTGCAATAATCGGAGTTTCACTAAATTCGTTACAATTGGTGTCACCCCCCAAATCGTCCAATAGGCACGGTCGTCATAACACCTTGGATTAGGGGGTTGGTAGTTCTTGGTCACCGACATCCCGCCGCCCTCTAATGAGGCGAAACGGCGTAGATGCCAGACCTAAACCGCTCCGCATCATAGTAGGGCGCTATGGAGTTCGGCTAAGCCCTCAAACCAACGACAAGGTACCTACCCTAGTGAGGGAGGTATGTGTACTTAAAAAAAAATCAAGAAAATTCATATACAAAATCAAAAATTTAAATTTTCGATATATTTAGTAAGACTGCATTTTCAAAAGTTAAAAACCAGTTTATATTCTTTTTTTAATATATAATACCAAAATCTGCGAAAAATGCAGTTTCGAAAAATTGTTGGCAAGGGCCTTTGGAAACTAATGTATTATCTCATACATACTATCTTTTATGTATGTAGATATACTGTTGCACGAACTGAAATAGTTGTAGTAGTAGAAGAGTGATAAAATTCTTGATTTTAAACAACTTTTATAAAACACAAATTACATCTGTAAATTATTTTATTCACTTTTTATCCAATTGAAGTAAACATTACTCTAAATTTTTTACTAAATGTGTGAAATGTTTATGCTGTTATGTTTCTTGTGAAAAAATGAATGAAACGCTTAAAAAGTTGCCTTAAACCTCTAGCTTTTTTCTTAGCCTTAAAAATTTAAATTTAGCCTTTTTTAGCTTTTATTTTTTTTCCATTTAGCCTTTTTTCTCAAAGATTTCTGGCAACACTGGTGTCAGTCGTCATGCTGTCCATGGAAGTGTGGCACATCGCGCTCGTGAACTAATTCCAAAAATTGGCGACGGGAAGAAAACCTGACTTTAGCAATGCTGGATCTACCTTACTGACTTTAACAGCTCGCCACGATCTCCCACTAACGTCCGCCTGTTAGCTAAGTACCATGCCAGATACCTCTTTATCCAGCTGTTGGAGCTCTAAAAAGAAACCCTATTATGCTCGCCCAGCTTCTCCCTATCCCTTCGTCATGATGACACGTGTCTTCCAGGTGGGGACTTTGCCACCATGACGGTCCCTGTCGTAAGTCTAGAAAAAAAAATTGGGATTGGAATTTTCAGGGTAATAGAAAAGGGAAGAAAACTGAAATAAAATCTACATAATTTAAAAGTGGTACCTAGATAAAGTATGTGAAATTAAAATATGATCGAGGTATTTTTGTTGGGGGTTTAAAAGATGAAAAGCGGATAAAAAAATGCTTAAAAATTAATGGGAAATAAAAGCAAACTGAAGAAAAAAAGGTTACTAGCCTATAGCGTTTTTACTTGGCTGACTGCTTGGGTGGCGAGGAGCGGTGGCAAGCAGGTATGCTTGCATACCAGGCTGGCTCGTCGTTTTGGGAGGGGTGTTTCATGGCCGTCCTCACCCACAGCCACATGAAAAACAAGAGGGTTCATACCTGCATGTGTGTGAAGAGATTGAGGGAACAAGAATGAGAATGAACGTGAGGGGAAGAGACACAAAGGCTTACAAGTTAAGGGGGAGAAAAAAAGGGGCCTGTCCTGTCAGGTGGAGTCCTCCCACCCTCTTCAGCGCAACATGCGAAGCCGCGGACACTGTGCTGACTCCAAAAACTTACAGTGCCCCCAAAACTGTCATAAGTTTGTCAATCTGCCACTCAGTCATTTTTCCTATACTCACCTTCAACAACTTGGCGCGCACAAGCGCAGCACCTACACCAAATAATTAAGGATTAGATTATTGAAGAAAAATATATATCCATACGTATTATTAATTGATACAAAACTCTAGTTTATCTTAGAAATCTTAGCGATAGTGCTGGTTAATCTAATTCAAATAAAACGTTTAAAAAAAAATTGGTTTGTTACTGTTCGACAATTCGCAGTAACTTGAAATTAACAAAACTTTTTATCTTGAATAAATCAAAACTGGATAAACGAGATAAATTTAAAAATAACCATTAAAACTTATAATATGAAACAAAGACATAAATTCATGATTTTTGTAAAAAATACTAATATTGTTATTGAGTTTCAAAAGATTTAATTCACCTATGCTTTTCAAAACTATTTTCTTATACATCCTAGTTGGTATGATTAATATCCTAAATATATAAATTCGAGTTCAACAAAAAAATATTTAAAAAATAAAAAATATCTGGTTAAGATAAGAATGACAATTGATTCATATAAAAATTCATTTCATTGAAGCAAACTAACATGCAACAGCTATTTTTTAATGCGAGCAGGTTAATCCCTGATCTAAAAAAAGATATATGTAAAGGGAGAGTAGCAAAGAGAAAAATAAAACATTAAAGAAACAAATATAGGTATAGTTGCAAAAAAATGTATACTAGAGCACGCGCCCAACGCTTTTATTTAATTTTCTGAGCAACGCCCTAGATTGATGAGGAGTGTGATGACAAGTACCTAGGACCTACCCAATTATTTTCTAGCTTTTAGTATTATTATTACTTCATGTAAATATTGTTTTCAATAAAAACGTTTAACTTAAACATTTTTTTTTATTATTTTATTTTTTCATAGGTCGCTTTCTATTCTTGTATGAATTATGCGTTCCAAATATAAGCCAAATCGGACCACAAATAAAATTTTTGTGAATATCTCGATCCTTGCGCCACCTAGCGGCGATTTTTTCCATAGGTCGCTTTCTATTCTTGTATGTATTTCTAATGTGAGCCAAATCGGACCACAAATACGGTTTTTTTAATATCTCGATCTCTGCGCCACCTAGCGGCGATTTTTTCATAGGTCGCTTTCCATTCTTGTAGGTATTATGTGTTCCAAATATGAGCCAAATCGGACCATAAATACGATTTTGTGAATATCTCTATCCCTGCGGTGGCGATTTTTTCATAGGTCGCTTTCTATTCTTGTATGTATTATGTGTTCCAAATATGAGCCAAATCGGACCACAAATACGATTTTTGTGAATATCTCGATCCTTGCGCCACCTAGCGGCGATTTTTCATAGGTCGCTTTCTATTCTTGTATGTATTATGTGTTCCAAATATGAGCCAAATTGGACCACAAATACGATTTTTGTGAATATCTCGATCCTTGCGCCACATAGCGGCGATTTTTTCTTATTATTGCAATGTTATCGCGTTCTGAACTATATTCCAAGTTTCAAGCTTGTAGCTTATCGGGAAGTTACTTAAATTTAAAATACAAAATTCGTGTCAGGCAACCAACCAGCCTGTCAAGTCAAGCTAAATAAAACCGTTTAAAAACAATTTCTACCATGAGAAAGCGATACCACTATTCCCCCAAAATTAGTGAGTTTGACATGTTTTTGTTTATGTTTTAAATTTTATTTTTACATTCACATTTTTAACAATAAAAACAATGCAAATAACATGGGAAAATTATTTCGGTCTATGATGGTTCACTTTTTTCACAAGAAATTTGAATTATTTGTGTTTTTATGCACAAATTTAAAACAAAATTTTCATTTGTCAGAAAAAAAGAAAAAACGGCCCAATGTCAAAAAAACCTACCGAAATACAAACTGGCTCGCTTGTTTTTAATGAACTAGGTTGCATTTTTCTTGTATTTCGTTAGTTGTATGAAATATAGTTTACACACTTTCACCAGTACTGAAACCGTATTAGGAGGGAGGGCGACAAAAAAAAATAAGAGAAAATACAAGAAAAATACACAGAAAATAAAGTAGTGTCATATAGGTATAACTTCAAACAATATTATTATCACAATTATAACTGCAACTATGTAGTATTAAGCGTATCTAAAATATTGGTTTAGATTCTATTTCGCATCAATAAAATTAATATTCTCAAATTTTAAATTTAAGTCTTTAGACTCTATACATTTAATAACATCAAAGCTAATCCATTTATTTATTATTTTTTACATGTTTAGATATTTTCGCATTATTTTCATAGAGATAAATTCCCTCGGGTCAGAGACGATATCATCAAACCTGGTTGGGCAGTGTAGGGAGAGCGCCATGATTCCGGCGAGCCGGTAGATCGTTACCCTGATATGGGTGCCGGGGCATCGAAAAATACAGGGTAACGAGATGGCGGATGAGCTGGCACGGCGTGGAGCGGCTCTTGATGTCTCAGGAGCGATGGAGGTCCTTGCACCCCTGGGACTCATCAAGGGTCGCATCTCCCAGCACTGGTTTAGGGAGGCCAAAAATAAGTGGAATCGGCTGCGGACCTGTAGAGTTTCCAAGAGCATGTGACCATTATATAACGAAAAACGATCGGCAGCTGTACTTAAGATGAACAGAAGGAATATATTCAGAGTAGTTGCGGTGCTCACGGGGCATTGGACAATTGGGTACATGCGGCACGGGTGGGACTGGAACACAATACCTCCTGTCGCAGCTGCAAGCTTCCGGAGGTGGAGGAAACGGTTGAGCATCTGCTGTGCGAATGCCCAGCACACTGTCGAAGCAGAATAAAGTTTCTTGGAAAGCCTTTTTTCGAAAGCCTCCCAGAACTCAAGGACGTTAGACCGGGAGAGCTTTTCAAATTTATAAACTCCACGATATAAGAGGACGGGTTTTCCCTGAGGCGCGTGAAAATGTGTATTAGTCTTCTTACAGCACCCTTTCATTGGTTAACTCACTAGTTTGTGGTATCAAAACGGCGCATCAATTGGGAATCGCCACACCAACCAACCAACCCAACGAAGATAAATTTCTTTTACAATATGATAATCACAGGTATGATTTCCAGAAACTAAAATAGCACCATCCTTTATAAACCCAATTTCTTAATTTTTTGTATAATCTTAGGACATTTAGTCCTTTCTGATCATTTTTATTTATATTTTTTAAAATTTCCGATGTTTGCGAAATAACTTTAAAGCTTAATTCATTTAGCTTATTATCTACTAATAATAAATCATCATGATCCGGGGTTCCAGCCATCCACTTCCATAAAGTTCCTAGTTCATTAATTCCGCTTTTCAAACGCCTTTAATTTTTTTGTAGTTGTCCTAATAAAATTCTCTAAGAGCTCTATTTCTGGGTCCGTATTGATATGGAACTCGTCATGTATGTAAGTATCCTTAACATTGTCATAACCTAAATTTTTATTGTAATCATATTTATCTGATCGTAATATCTCAGAAAAATAAGTTCAATTTGTGACATGAAAAGGGTCATCAAAGTCATTGTATTATACTACTTATATATCTTCTATTATATAATCTAGCATATCCAACCCTACTTTAGTAAATAACTCACAATTGCAATAAGCATCATTTCCTCCAAATAAAAATTAAGATTTTGTCAGGAACACAAATATCGTCGGTTCAGAAACACACATACAATCGATTCACTATACACATTCCTATATATACATATTACTGCACAACCACCTTTATTGTACACACTTGAATATACATATTATTAAAGATTGTTCTAGACACGAACTATGATAAAATAAGTGCCTTCTCAATCGTTCTATTTTATTTAACAAAAGTAATTTGTACCAAAGTTAAGGTACATTACATGGTGCCGAAACCCGAATTAAAACGAAAAAATGCCAGAATCAGCAACTAATAGCGAAAAACCAGACCACAATATTAGACCACCAAAAAGTTTTATCATCAACAATTACCAAAATGTGGCAAACGAGTGGAAATTGTGGCTTCAACAATTCGAGTGGTACGCGATCGCGACAGAACTGGATACTAATAAACCAGAAGTGCAAGTCGCAGTATTCATGTCGTCGGTAGGAAATGACGCAGCAGTAATTTACAATACTTTAAATTTAACAGAAAGTGATAAAAAAAAGCGTAAGCACAATCAAAAGCCGATTTACAGAATATTTTACACCCCAAATCAACGAAACGTGCGAAAGATATGTATTCAACACCATCGTACAAAAGGAGTGTCAAACATTTGATGAATTCGTTACAGATATAAGAAGCAAAATTAAAAATTTTGGCTACGGGACGTTAGAAGACACTTTCATTCGCGACAGAATAGTAGTGGGTATAACAAATGATACAACAAGAGAAAAACTACTAGCGGAAAGCAAATTAACCCTGGAAAAAGCAATAGATATATGTCACTCTGCAGAGCAAGTTAAGATGCAGGTAACAACAATGAAGCAAGCGGCCACAGTTGACGCCGTTACGTGGAGCAAAAAGCAAAATAAAAGAGACATCAAACAAACTAACAGAAAAGATGAACCCTTTCACTGCAATAGGTGTGATACCACGCACGGTCGCCGTAACTGTCCGGCCTTCAAAAAGGTTTGCCAAAAATGCAAAAGAAAAGGCCACCATACCAAATGTTGCAAAAGCAAAACGGTCAACGAACTGGTCCAAGACCGAGAAAGCAACGATTACAGTTTTTTAGTGTCTACGGTAGGTGCGGATTTAGACAGTGTGGACGTCGAAGACTGGTATGAAGAAGCTACGCTGGCTAAAAACGTAATGGTAAAGTTTAAGCTTGACACAGGTAGCCAGTGCAACGTGTTAAACTACGAAATAATAAAGAAAACAGACTTTCACATCAGTCCATCGCCAACAAAGCAATTAACATCGTTTTCAAACCATAAAATCCCCGTACTGGGTGAAGTGGTCATAGACACGCTTATTAAAAAACAAGAGGTACCTATAAAATACTTAGTTGTCAAAGCGGATGTTATAGCAGTGCTTGGTAAGTCAACATGTGAGAAATTGAAATTAGTGAAGCGTATTGAAACTTTAACGGTTGATGAAAACTTGTTTGAAGGAATTGGTTGCCTTAAGCAATACAAATAGGACATAAACTTAATAGAAAATCCGAAACTAAGCATATGCCCTGCGCGAAAAATCCCGCATACTATTAGACAGAAGGTTACAGATGAGCTTGATAGTATGGTAGCGCAAAAAATAATTAAACCCATAACCAAGCCGACACCGGCTGTGTCACCCATGGTCGTAGTAAAAAAAAATAATAAAATTAGACTCTGTTTAGATCCATCGGAGATAAATAAAAATCTCAAAAGACGTTATTATCCACTTACTACGTTAGAAGAATCTACAGCCCGCATCCACGGCTCTAAGTGGTTCACGTTACTCGATTGTAAAAAAGGCTTTTGGCAACTGCAAGTAACACCCCGAACTTCAGAATATCTGACATTCAGTACCTCATTCGGAAGATACTCTTGCTTGAGAATGCCATTTGGCTTAGCATCGGCTCCGGAACTTTTCCAACAAGTAATGAATTCGTTGATAGCGGACGTAAAGAACACGGAGGTGTCTATGGATTATGTTCTCTTGCATGCCACCAGCAAACTAGAACTAGGGAGGATCACTCAAGAGGTACTTGACAAATTCAGAAAAGCAGGCCTTAAGCTTAATAAAGAAAAATGTGATTTTAATACACAAGAAGTAAAGTTTCTGGGACATATAGTCTCCGGTGAAGGGGTAAAACCTGATCCCGAAAAAATAGAAATTATAACGAAAATTAAGCAACCGGAAAACGTGAAAGAGTTGCAAAGATTCTTGGGTATGGTAACATACGTGTCGAAATTTATAAAAAATTTGGCAGATATCACCCAACCACTAAGACAATTATTGCGAAAAGATGTTGAGTGGGTGTGGGATACGCAACACAATGAAGCATTCAATAAATTGAAAAATCTGTTAAAGAATCCACCAGTACTAGGGTATTATGACACGAAAGCGCCAATTTTGCTGTCAGTAGATGCCTGTAGTTATGCATGCGGCGTAGTACTAATACAAAAACAGAAGCCGATCGCTTACTGTGCGAAATCGTTCACAAAAACTGAACAGAGCTATAGCCAATTAGAAAAAGAAGCAAACGCCATTCTAGTCGCATGTAAAAAATTTCACATGTACATTTGGGGTTGCAAAGTTTTAACGATTGAATCTGACCATAAGCCTCTTGAGACAATATTTAAAAAGCCAATTACAGATGCACCACCGAGATTGCAAAGAATCATGTATCAAATCCTGCCTTATAATCCAAAAGTTACTTATAAAAAGGTACGGAATTGTATGTAGCAGATTTACTGAGTAGAGACTGCGAAAACTTAGATAGTGAAGATTTAAATACAGAAAATTTACAAATATATGCTATTGTGCCATTCACGAAAACGCGAAAAGACGAACTTAAAGCAGAGACCTCAAAAAGTAAAGAACTTAATGATTTAAAGTCAACCATATTAAAAGGATGGCCAGAGACCATCAATAAAGTGCCGGTAAATCTCAAAAAATATTGGTACTACAGAGAGGCTCTGAGCGTTTACGAGGACATAATTTTTGAAGATCACAGAGTATTGGTTCCAAACTCAATGGTGCCATTAGTAATGAAACATTGCCATCTTAGTCATAAAGGACTACAAGGGACGCTAAAACTGGCCCGTGACAATATATTCTGGCCAACAATGACCAAAGATTTAACTGAGTACATAAAAACTTGCAGTGCATGCAGCAAAATACAGAAAGATAATCAGATGGAACAAATAAATTTACAAACAGCACCGAAACGGCCATGGAGTGTTGTCGCTTCGGACATATTCCACTTAAGAGGAAAGGATTACATCCTCATTGTGGATAGCTACTCAGAATACTTTGACTTTAAACAACTAAACAATATCACCAGCTTCAACGTCATTAAAGAACTTAAGACATGGTTTGCTACCTTCGGCATCCCGGAAGTACTATTATCAGATGGTGGTAAACAATTTGATTGCAGCGATTTCAGGGCCTTTCAGAAAGAAAGAACTTTGAACATAGAATTTCGAGCCCTCATTTTCCACGTTCAAATGGTCTAGCCGAACGCTATGTACAAGAGGCAAAAAACCTGATGAAAAAGTGCCTCGAAGACAACACAGACATACAGCTAGCACTGCTACATCATCGGAATACTCCACGCATGGACCTAGGGTCTCCAGTTCAACGGTTAAATAACAGAAGAACCAGAACGCTATTACCTACCAATGAAAAGCTACTCAATCCAAAAATAATAAAAAATGTAAGCAAAAAACTAACAAAACTCAAGGAAGGTGAGAAAGAAACAGCAGATAGAAATAAAAAACAGAGTAGAGAATACAAAACGCAAGAGAAAGTACTGCTTAGACAAAGCCATAATAACTGGGTTCCACCTTATATGGTGAGACCAGAAGGACACCGCTCGTACAGAGTACAAACCGAGGATGGCGCCATATACAGAAGAAACACATGGCATCTTAAGTCAGCCACTTCATCCCTCGACGTTGATCCTAACTCGTCCACAGATCGTCCTACTGTTGAACCAAAAAACCAAAGTTCTTCGAGTCCAACACAGCCACCTACAGAAACCACAACACAATAATGTTCGCCAGATGACGTGCCTCGTGAAGCTGAACCTTCCACGCCCGCTACGTCACAGGATGCAGCTAGCCTCAATCATCCACCACACACTTACTCTGGACGTTTAATTAAGAGACCCGCAAGGTACCGCTGAAAAGGAGGGATGTCAGGAACACACCTATCATCAGTTCAGCAACACACATACAATCGATTCACTATACACATTCCTATATATACATATTACTGCACAACCACCTTTATTGTACACACTTGAATATACATATATTTTTAAAGATTGTTCTAGACACGAACTATGATAAAATATGTGCCTTCTCAATCGTTCTATTTTATTTAACAAAAGTTTAAAAAGTATTATTCTATTTTTATGATTGATCCTTACTTTATTTCCTAAATCATCTATCACCACTTATTTTTTTAAATCTAAGTTTTAACACATTTCTCTCCCTTGTAATTTTTTAATATATAACATCACTACGTTGGTATGTTTTCCGAATCCTACTTCTATTTTCCCCATCTAACATTTTATTTTGCGCCGTCAAAACTTCGACCCACGTGCATCATGTGGCACTCTATTTAAAATTATTTGAAATAGCTTTTCTTCTGTTACTGACTGAATCGTTTTATTGTATTGTAACGAATTTAGGAAAATTCCGCTTATTTGAAACTTTCTACTAACGTTCGAATCGCTGAACTGTCGAATAAATAACTCTAATAATCCGTATTGCAAACTGGTATTTATTTAGACTAAATTGAGAGTAGTACTACACAATTATACTTCAAAACTAATAGTTCGTTTAAATCAAACTGTATACTGACTACTCAGCTTGTGTTGCTTTTATACTCTCTGTTGCTTCATTCGCTTATTTCTACCAAGGACTAGTAATTTCGTGAACTTCATGCTTGGTTACCAGCCTTCTACGTACATGTATATTTGTAGTTTATAGTCTCTCGCATAGCCATATCCTGCGTATATGTAAGCATTACATGTGTTTATGAGTGTCTCTCCGTTGCCTTGTATGTATGTGGATAAATGATGATTAATGTGTTTATGTTTAAAGCAAGCTTAATGTTTTTGTTGATCTGCATTTAAATAGTTATGTGAAAATTCGCCACACTGCCCTCCACATAAGTCGGATCGTCCCGATCAGACAAATTTCCTGATCCTGATCTAAACGCTGCCAGTCTTTCCAAATGAACTACTTTCATTTTGGTTCGTGGTTTCCCAATTGTTTGTATGCGGTAAACTACATCACAACTTTGTATGGGTTTTCCCAATTACACTGCAATTTCGGTGACAAACCTTTTTTTCGTTGTGGGTTGTATAGCAGCACCAAATCTCCTGCCCGAAAACCTTCCGAATTAATTTCTTTAACATATCTGGCTTTCATCTTGTCACTAATAATCTTGGTTCGTTGTCTTACAAGATTATGTATTTCCCTCATCCCTTCCTCCAAGACACCGGTAGATTTCTTGGCATTTCTCTCCACATCGGCATTTATCCCAAACTCCAAATCAGCTGGCAGGTTAAGGTCATTGCCAAAAATTACTTTTGCGGGGGTTTGCCCGTTGTCTCATGCACTGCCGATTTGTAAGCCATCAAGAATAATGGTATGCGTGTATCGCACTATTTATGGAACTTGTCCACTACTTTCCTTAAGTGATCCTCCAGTGTTCTATTGAATCGTTCCACCATACCATCGGACTGAGGATGCAATGCAGTTGTCCGTGTTTTTCGAATGCCCAGTGTTTTACACATTTCTTGGAACACAGCTGATTCTCCCTTGGTTAGAATGTAACTCTATTGGTACACCATACCTTGCAACCCAATTGTTTATGAACACTTCTGCCACAGTTTCCGCTTCTGATTTGGGATTGTGAATACCTCTGGCCATTTGCTGAAATAATCCATAACCGCCAGTACATATTTTTTTCCGCAGATGCTAGCAGGAAATTGACCTGCGACATCCATAGCGATCCTTTCAAATGGCGCACCTGAGTTATATTGCTTCATCTGGCCATGACTTCGGGTTTTGGGCCCTTTTGCCCTGCTGCAAACTTCGCAGTTGGCAATCCACTCAGAGACCGACTGACGGCAACCAACCCGATAGAATCTCTGCTTAATCTTCTCGAGCGTCTTCGTAATTCCAAGATGACCTCCACTTGGACCGTTATGTAGCTCACTGAGAACGTCGGAATCCTTTTCCTTGGAACAACTATCAGTTTCCTCTTACTTTGATCATCCTCACTCTCCCATACTCGATGCAGGCAACCGGATATCAATTCTAACGTGTTCTACTGTACCCAATAAAACTTCGCAATAGGAATTTTGGTTTTTCGTTTCGTTCGAGCCCTTGCATAACTTGTGAAAGATCTGTATCTTCTAGCTGACACTTCCTTAGTTGTTCCATGTCCCCTGCACCTGAACACATTATAGTCATATGCCGGACATCTATGATGTCTTCCTTAGCCTCAGTTTTCGATCAGGGTTTGCATTCCAAATTACATGGTCTTCGTGACATCGCATCGGCATTCCCATGGGTACTACATTTCCGATGCTCCATGTAAAAGTCATGGCTTTGTAGTCGCTCGATCCACCGTGTCAATTGTCCTTCTGGATTACGGAACTGTAGAAGCCATTTCAACGCTGCGTGATCTGTCCTCACGCGGAATCGCTGGCCGTAGAAGTACTTGTGAAAATGTTTAATGCACTCTACCAATGCCAACAGCTCCCTCCGTGTAACGCAACAGTTCCTCTCTGGTTTTCCAATTGATCGGCTGTAATATGAAACTACCTTCTCCTGTCCATCGACCAGTTGTGATAAAACGCCTCCTATAGCATATCCACTCGCATCGGTATCTAGAATAAATGTTGCTCCTGTAATCGGATATGCCAACATTGGGGCAGCGCACAAACGCTTTTTCAATGTTTGGAAAGCCACTTCTTGCTTCTTTTTTCCATTCAAAAGCTTTATTATTTCTTGTAAGCTCGTGGAGGCTATGGTCTACGCTGGAAATGTTGGTACAAATCGGCGGTAATATGTGCACAGCCCAAGAAACTGCTTAACTCATGAAGATTCTGTGGTCTTGGCCAATCCTTTACTGCTTCTATCTTTTCATTCGCGTTACAGATGCCCTCCGTTGTTACTTTATGACCCAAGTAACTAACTTGCTTCTTGAACAGGGAACACTTTTTGGGACTAAGTTTCATACCAACACCAGCTATTCTTTGGAAAACCTCCTCCAAGTTCTTCAGATGTTCTTCGAAGTTCTTTTCCAATACGATGATGTCGTCTAGGTACACTAAGCATGCTTTACAATGTAGTTCTTTCAGTACCTGATCCATGAGTCTCTCAAAAGTTGCTGGTGCATTACATAGTCCAAAGGGAATTACTGTAAACTGCCATAGTCCATCTCCCACACTGAAGGCTGTTTTCTCCTTGTCTTCCTCCTTCACCTCCACTTGCCAGTAGCCACTTTTTAAGTCCAGTGTGGAAAACCATTTTGTATCAGATAGCGAGTCCAGGGTGTCGTCAATTCTTGGCAATGGGCAATTCAACTTCCGGTAATCCACGCAAAACCACATTTTTCCATCCTTTTTCTTCACAAGTACCACCGGTGAGCTCCATGGACTAGCTGATGGTTCTATTATGCCGCTGTCGCTCATTTCTTGTATGATTTGACTCACCACTTCCCGCTTCGCCAGTGGAACACTACGAGGAACTTGACGGATCGACCTCGCATCTCCAGTGTCAATTTGATGTTGCACAACTTTGGTGCATCCTGGTTTGGAACCATCCTGGTCAAATATGTTGGCGTACTTTAGGAGCAGTTGTTTTGCCTTACTCTGATAATCTTCCTCTAGTCCCTCCGTCCATGCCATGATGTCACCTGAAAGATCAAGATTGCTAGTTGAAACGCCTTCCTGGAGCTGTTCACAATTTATTACTACTTCAGCCTCTTGGCATCTTCCCAAAATAGCTCCTCTGGTCAGTTTTAGTGGTGACTTGAACTCATTGAGTACTCTTCCCGGGATACGTCCATCTTGTTTTGTTATAGCCAGGGATTTTCCTACAAGTAAGTTCGGTGTTGATTTGTTTGCTGCTTCGACAACCCACAATTTGTTTGTCCCACAATCTCCATCAACCTTTGCCTAGATGACTGCTTCTGATTTTGGTGGTATTTGCTGACTCTCTTCTACCAGCACTCGTTTACTGCTGCAGTCTCTCTCGTAGCGAAATTAAGTGGCACATCCATGTTCTTATATCGCATTGTCTTGCGCTTTGCATGTCGATCTTGATGCCTTGGTCGATTAAGAAGTCCACTCCAATTATGATTTAATAAACAATCTCTGCAACTATAAAATTGTGTAGTACCGTGACGTGTCCAATTGCGACTTCACATGCTACTGCTCCTACAACCTGGGTGTCTTCTCCTGTAGCTGTACGCAATCTTGCTCCATGCAATGGTCTTATATTTTTGTTAACTAAATCCGATCGAATGATGGAATGAGATGCGCCCGTATTTACAGTCAGTAAACGTTCCTTTTCATCCACATGTCCTCCGACAGTAAGATTGTTTGACCTTCTGCCAATTTGCGAGATAGAGATTATGGGGCATTCAATTGAGGGAGCCAGCTGTTGCCCATTGCGGCTGACTCGATTAAGTTTAACGATTGAGTGAACTTGGAGATTTGCTCATCTCCTTCAGCTCTGCGTTTACGGCCACCTAAACTGTTGGAACTATTGGGACCGGTGCTGCAATGACGTGCAATGTGACCTGGGTTGCCGCACTTGAAACATTTCATAATTCCGGTATTTTTATGTTGTGATCCCTTCAGTGCTTCCAAAATTATGTCTACCTAATCTGGCCTTTCCACTTCCACACGATGACCTTTGTATGCTGGTTTACTCAAAAGTGACGCCGTTTCCTGAGTCAGTGCATGGAACACCGTTTCAACAAATGTTAGCTTTGGGTTTGCGTATGTAGCTCGCTTCGTTTCCACGTCCCGTATGCCGTTTAGAAAGCTCTGGATTTTTACCCTCACGGTGTATTCGACGGGTGCGTCCGCATTTGCTAGATGGGCCAGTCTTTCGACATCCGACGCAAACTCCTGCAAAGTCTGATTCGCTTTTTGGTAACGGTTTTGCGATTCAATTTGGTATATCTGTTTCCTATGCTCGCTTCCATAACGTCTCTCGACAGCGGCCATCAATGCTTGATAACTGTTCCGTTCGTACTCTGGAATAGTCTGTAGGATTTCAGCTGCAGGTCCTTTCAATGCCACGAACAGTGCAGCAACTTTATCTTCAGCATTCCAAGATGGAGTTTTTACCTTCGGATTGCTTGCTGAAACAGCTGGCCGATTTAGTTGCAGCTCCTGTATACGACCTCTCAATGTTTCAATCTCGGTATCGATTTGGTCCTCGAGTTGTAAATTTTTGTATCCTGGGCCTCCAGTTGCGAGGATATGCGGTCCTCTTGTGCTTTCAACTGCTCAGCCAACTGAGATGTCATATATGTCTTCTGTTCCTCCAGTTGTGGTGCCATATATGTTTTCTGTTCTTCCAGTTGAGATGACATTTGGGCTTCAATCTTGGATGTATTCGTGACTCTTGGGATTCCATCTTGGATATTAAACGTGTCCTGTGATTCCAGTTGCGATGACATGTTGGTGGATATTTGTGATGACATTTAGGATATTTGTGCCTATATTACAGCCAATATCATGTTCAGGGAGACGAAAGACATACTCTTCCATATTAGATCCTTCTGATTCCATTGCCTCTTGTAGTCGTGCCTGAAATTCGAGTTTATTGCCGGTTGCATTCAATCCACGGCTCTACAACTCCTTCTTCAGTTGCTGGATCTTCAATTCACTCCACTTTGTCATGTGCTTGTTGTATTCAAAATCTCCGGAATTTACTCAACAATTCCTCTTCTGACACCAATTGTAACGGATTTAGGGAACTTCCGCTTATTTGAAACTTTCTACTTACGTTCGAATCGCTGAACTTTCGAATAAATAACACTATTATTCCGTATTGCAAACTGTTATTTATTTAGACTAATTGGAGAGTAGTACTTTACAATTATACTTCACAACTAATAGCGCGTTTAAATCAAACTTATTACTGACTACTTAGCTTGTGCTGCTTCCATACTCTCTGTTGCTTCATTCGCTTATTTCTACTAAGGTCTAATAATTTCGTGAACTTCATTATTGGTTACCAGCCATCTACGCACATGTATATTTGTAGTTTATAGTGCAAGAGACTGTAGCCATATACGTGTGTATATGTGAGTACTACTTCGGCTGATGATTACATGTGTTTATGAGTATCTCCCCGTTCCCTTGCATGTATGTGGGTAAATGATGATTAATGTGTTTATGTAGCTTGCTTTAATGTTTTCGTTGTTGTGCATTTATTTAGTGATGTGAAAATTCGCCACAGTATTGATGTACAGCACGATATATCGACTCAATTTACTCATTAGTTGTGCTATGATTTGGGCTACAAAATATATTCTTATTCCCTATCTTTGCATTAAAGATTTAAATTGCATTGTAATGAATCTAGGTTCATTATCAAAGTTATTTCCTTCAATGGATTTTACCTTCAATTTTTTTGATACCATTTGAATATACATCAACGGGAGTGTTAAATTTTCAGCATAAAAAATATCCATATGTACTTGTTCACCCTCTCTTTCTGATATTGGAACTTCACCAATTGAAATCTTTTTTGGGTGCCTGTCGTATTTCGCAAATGTCTTGAATACTGTTCGAAATTGCTTGTATATTTCAGGCCAATAATATTGATCTTTAATTTGTTTTAAGTTTTCTCTATAGTTGCGGTGTGCGCGATTATGGGTTTGATATATAATAGCCGCTTGGTGTTCCCTATTAGTAATAACATTAGGGAAAGTTCGAGAATGCATAAGTTTTGTCGACACGTTTGATCTTCTAAAGTACTTCAGGTGTGCAGTAAATTGCGGCAACCAATTTTGGATTTAAATATTCTGTCAAAACTGCAGTAATATTAGCTTCGTTCGGGTACTCCAGTTTTCTGTTGATTTTGCAAATTTTGCAAGTTTTTCTGTTCGCGTACAACAAAAAATTAAGAAAAAGAGATAGTAAAGTGACATTTCATTTTGCTGAGAGCTTCAAACAGATCTGCAACAGCAGATCGAAAAACTGCTGGTTGTAATTTACGCAAATTGCGAAATTTAATTCAAGTATTTCGGCCGGAAAATAAAGCATGGATAAGGTATATGTTAATGAAAATAATGAGGGCGAACATCTAGAATTGGTGACTGTCGCGGAACAAGATGGACAAACTTTACGAGCTTTCCATTTTTTCAACTTTTTTAATTTTTTGTACCGCCAAATAATTCATCAGCTGTTCGCTAATTGTGATAGTTTTTGATGGATTTCTGTTCGCGTACTTTTTTACATATTTTTCTCTATGAGAGGAAACGGCTGATATTTGAGAGGATTTTGGCTGTTTCTGTTGGAAAAATACGCGAACAAAGATATTTTCAGGTTGATTGCATTCGATCAAAAGTCGTTTGCCAATTAGAATTTGCTGTTGTAAATGGTTCCATGGCTTTTTTGTTTCAGCAATTTCATACCGTCACTCCTTCCAGCAGAATTCTGCGTATTCGTTAAAGAGTCGCTTGAATTACTTTTATTATTTTCAGACTCTCTTACATTATTTAAAATTTGCTGGTATAAAGCGTCTGTAACCTGTCACGCAGACCATGTCACTTGGAATACAAACACTGTTCGAAACCTGATGCAAGGAAGACGTCATAAATGTCCGGCTTATGGCCATAACGTGTACGGATGAATGGGACATGGAAAAACTAAGGAAGTCACAGTTAAAAGATACAGATCTGTCACATGTTATGTAAGGGCTCGAACGAAACGAATGACCAAATAGAGGGGAGACATCAGCAGACAGTACTATTTCGAAGTCATATTGGGCACAATGGAACAGTTTACAATTGATGTACGGTTGTATGCATAGAATATGTGAGAGTGAGAGTGAGTGAGAGTGAGGATGATCAATGTAAGAGAAAACTCATAGTGGAGGCCATGTTGGAATCACGAAGACGTTCGAGAAAATTTGGCAGAGATTCTACTGGGTTGGTTGCCGTCAGTCGGGCACTGAGTAGATTGCTAACTACGAGGTTTGCAGGAGGGCACAAAACCCCGAAGCCGTGGGCAGATGAAGCAATATATTTCAGGTGCACCATTTGAAAGGATCGCCATGTATGCCGCAGGTACATTCCCTACTAGCAACCACGGAAACAAATACGTACTGGTAGTTATCGATTATTTTAGCAAATGGCCAGAGGTATACCCAATTTTAAATCAGGAAACGGAAACAGTAGCCGAAGTGTTTACAAACAATTGAGTTGCAAGGTATGGTGTACCAATAGAGTTACGTTCTAAACAAGGCAGGAATTTTGAATCAACTTTGTTCCAAGAAATGTGTAAAACATAGAGAATTCCAGAAACTCGGACAGCTGCATTGCATCCTCAATCCGATTTTATGGTGAACCATTCAATAGAACCTTGGAAGAGCACTTAAGGAAAGTAGTCGACAAGTTCCACAAAGAGTGGGATAAACACATATCATTATTCTTGAAGGCTTACCGATCGGCAGTGCATGAGACAGCGGACCAAACTCCCGCAAAGGTAATTTTTTGTAGTGACCCTGCGACTGCCAGCACACTTGAAGTTTGTGATAAATGCCGATGCGGAAAGAAATGCTAAAGAATCCACTGGTGTATTGGAGGAAGAAATGAGAGAAATACATGACCTTGTACGACAACGAAACAGGATTATGAGTGACAAGATAAATAATACGATAAAGCAAATAATTCATAAGGTTTTCTGGAAGAACATTTAATGCTGTTATACAACCCACAACGAAAAAAGGTTTGTCCCCGAAATTTCAGTGTAACTGGGAAGGCCCACACAAAGTTATAAAACGGATCAACGGTGTTGTTTACCGCATACGAACCATTAAAAATACCACGAAACAAAGTGAAAGTTGTTCATTTGGAAGTTTTGGCAAAGTTTAGATCGGGAAATTTGTCTGATCGGGACGATCAGACTTAGGTGGAGGGCAATGTGGCACATGTGTACTTTAGATTCGTCACTGTGCTACTAGTAAATAAATACATAGCAACAGCAAAGTAATCAAAATAATTATTGTTAGACTTTGAGCTCGATCGTACCCATGGTTTAATACAAGGTTACCCATTACAAATCACCTACCCAGATCGCGTATTCACGAGTTCAAAGTTGCTTCGTTCTCCGCATGTACGTCACAGTTGACCCTTGAACGAATGAAAAAAATAGCGAGAAAAAGAGCTAGAGGAAAAGGGTAAATTAATACGTCATAAAAAACAGCTTATCTAATCTTTACATGGGCATTGTGCAATCTTTAAATGATTTGTGGTTATCCATGTAGCGTTATGCCACCCTGTACTTTTAACAATCCAAACTCCCACCCCTACAAGATAGGTACTCGTTACCTAATCGATCACAAATCACACACAGAAGATTATGCATTCACGATTTCAAATTGCTTCGTTCTGCGCATCTACGTCACACTTGACTGCTTCAGAGAATGAAAAGAAAAAACAAGACCTAAAGAAAAATTACGTAAAAATTGCCCATAAAAAACAGCTGAACTAATGTTTACATGCGCAATGCGCCACCTTTTATTCCATCATGCTAATCGATTACTTCATCGTCACCGATAACTTGGTCACCAATTATCGTCTTAATCACTTTTACATTGATGTCGTGAAAAAAGTAACGCACGCGCTCTCTCAAAATAGTGTACGTGTGACTCGCTTTTTCGCTCTTACCTATTGTGTTTTCTACATTCCTTCTCGCTCGATGTTATTTACATTTTTAAGTTAGTTCATTAGGTATGTTTTAGTTATCGCTAACCAAAACATATGCAACAATACTATGGGTAACTGGCCTGCCGGCTACCCGTACCGGTTACCTTCTGTCAAATCGCTTTTTGCATGAATTAAAGGCGTCCTTTTTGTTTAAATAATATTTAATTAATAAATAATTCATTATTATCAGTTTGCAGAGCCATATCAATTTTGTACGTAAAATGCCGGAATATAAGCAGCCCCAATTCGTGCTATCAGAGTGGACTTACAGGTGATATTGAGCCTTTGGTCTTGACCCTTTCCCATAATATGCTTGCTAGGGCCTTATATGTGGTACTAAAAAGGCGGAGGATAGTTGTCGCAGTTTGCTTGTAATTTGAGCAAATGTATATTCTTACAGCCACAGCTGGAATATTTGGAATATTGTTATGCACACATCGTCAAAATCAAATTACCTAGAATGAAAAAAAAAAAAATAATATCAGTATGGATAGACTAAAAGTTTTTAATATAACTGGAAAAGTGCTTAATAAATAGGGCTCCACAATTAGCTCTTTTCTGAGAGGCCAAAGGCTCAAGGGACTCAAGGAGATTTCAGATAACCAGAATCAGGACCTGTAAAGTAAATTCCACCATGCCAAGGCATCTTCCGGTGGCATTTATAGAGAACATAAAAATATAACAACGGATAATTGATTGATGTTACGAAGTAAATTAGACGTGATGACTGTTTAATCCATTATGAAAAGTTCTTGAATGGATGTACAAATAGTACGAGTAACCCAGGAACGAATTGATATGACTACGTATATCCTTCTCTAGCAGTAGTACCGAGCACCATTTCCCTGTTGGACAGAAAAATGAACGTTTGGTTGTTTCCAAGTTGATCATATGCCAGAACAGAACTTGTTTGCTGCATCTGACCAGTACATCTAATTTTCCCAGATTTTCTGGGCTCAGCAAGGGTATCCTCATGAAAGATGCATTTGTTGCACCGTGCTGCTCACCCAACAACACCAGGCACGATGGAACTTGCCTTGGGACACCCAAAGTGCACTCACGCTTCTCATGGCCCCAGCTGGTTACTAGGGGGTTTAGAATATACCCGCAGTAGGTATGCCTGTTGTAAGAGGCGACTAAAATACCAAATTTATTCAAGCGGTTGTGCAGCGCAACCCTTTCAATGGGTTGCTAGCGCAATATATAACTTCTCCAACCCAATTGCCAACCTCACGTACCCGTGGCGAATCCTGTTTAACAGCCGAGGCTCTGGTGACCCCAAGTTCCTTATGGATCTACATTAGATAGCGCTTAGTTAGCTAACATCGTTTACATAACCGGTTGATTCTAAAGTAAAAACTAAAACAAAATATAAGAATCGGTGTTTATGAATAACATATTTAAAGTAATCTCTTATAACAACCTGATCGGTAGCTACATTCCCATGTAGGTAGTGTGGTGTTCCACCTAGTATAAACTAGGTACTGTATGTGCTCAACCGTGCAAATTGACATTAGCAGTAACATTATTTACATAAAGATTGCTTGGTATATGTGCTAGCGTCAATATGGCATACATTGGTCCAGTTTGGTGTGCAGGCGCTGGTACAAAAACTTTTGAATGCATAGCTTTAATATAGATTGAATGTCCAGCAGTGCTCCGGTTGTACCAATATGTAATGGGATGCTCCGTATCTTCGTGCGGCTATATAAGTATGGGCGGGTACAATTTATTACTAGTCTGTTCAAGATCGTATGATACACAGATGGCTCGAAGACGCCAGAGGGGATTGGAGCCACAGTCTTCGCACCCAGAGCCAAAATATCAGTACCTCTAAAAGCACATCCGAGGATTTTTCAAACAAGTATTCGCCATAAGTTAGTGCGTTGAGCTGAACCCTTAGCGGGGATACTGCAATGAAACAATTGCATTACTCAGTTAGACAGTCAGGCCCAACCGTTCGAAATAAAGCACTGGTCCTTGAGTGCGTAGAAAAGCTGAATGAATTAGGAGCACTCAACGTAGTACTGTTGGCCTGGGTCCCATGCCACAGGGGAGTAGAGGGTAATTAGCAGGCGAAAAACCTAGACAGAGAGGTAGCAACTGCATGACCCATCGGTCCCGAGCCGTTCCTGCCAGTTGGTTCACAGGGGCACTTATTAGTAGAATGGAGGGAAAAGAGAGAAGAACACTGGAGCAATACGCCAGGTTTGAGGCAATCTAAGTTAATGTTAAGAGGTTATAGCGCAAGTTGCTACAGGACAATAATAGACCTCTCAAAAGATAACCTAAGAATCCCATGAGCTATTCTTACAGGGCATTGTAGACTGAACAGCCGTATGCAGAATCTGGGCATATTATCGAATAACACATGCCGATTTTGTGATCGATCAGCAGACAACGGACCATGTCCGCCTAGAATGCGACGCAATCTCAAGATGTAGGGCTAAGTTTATGGACTCACCATGGCCAGAGCATTCCCACATTCAATTCCTCAAGCCAAGAATACTGCTAGGTTCATCAAGGAAGTCGGATTGGATGACGTGCTGTGAAGGAGATGTGCAAGTCACAGTGCAATCCTCATAAAATAATCTATCTATCTACGTTCCGGTAACAAGGACCATTGAGGTACTAGGCCGACCATCTCGGGTACTATTAATATGACTACATTAAACCTTCTAGGGATTGAATATTAATAATGATCGCAATGCGAAAGTCTGCTAAAATTTACCATTCTCCATGGAATGCTCGATATATAACTTTGCACTTTTTGAATCAGTAATGAAAAGAGCAAAATTTACTAAAATTATAACTGGCTGTGGGTAATAAGATGTTGCTTTCCTCTCTTAACGCAATGTATTGGCAACCGCGGCGAAGCAAAAATGACAAAAATCTTGTAAATCTATTGATCGTAATAAATTAATTCCTCCCTTTCAAATACAGTTCTGTGCATACATTCATATGTATTTTGCTCTACAAACGCTAATTAAAGAAATCTATTATTTACATGAACTTCGAACTCTTTGGTATTTGCATTCTTCGTTTGATTATCAAAAAAAGCATGACAAATTATCACTAACAAATTTATACATGTTGCTTATATATTTAATATGGTAGGCAATTTCCTTACCCTTTCTGGTGTGATGATTCCTGGACAATCGGGCCTGACTAGTCGCGATTTATTTTTCCTTAAGAGACCGTGCTTAAAGCGGACCATATCATGTTGTGGCACACCTTCGGTGATGCAAACAATCAAAAGAATTTCTGCTTATAATGCTTATAGGATAGCAGCAGCAGCTCCCGATGGCGGCACATAAATAACAGCTGCAGGCGGATCAGTTGCCTTTTTTGCTTCGGCTATGTATAGAATTTTAATTCACATTACACTATCTACTATTGCAATTTTTAATTATGTTATGGTCCACTTGGGAGATTCACCCTTGGAACGTACCAGTTGGCTAGTGATAGGGAAAAGGTTATACTATGTTCAAACAGAAAAATAAATTGAGGAAATTTCGATTTGAATTGAGTGCTGTTCATACAACTCGATTTAGCTTACACAATAGTAATTTGATAGCTGGTTGTCTCATCTCTACAGCAAGAACATACCTTTGTTCAGACTGTCAAAATGTGCGCGTTGGTATTAGGCGAATGAAATGGAATGAAAACATAAAACTTTGAAATTTTTGTGTGTTGTAAGAAAATGTGTTCAATGTTTTGGTTTAATTTTGAGTTTGCCATCTTCTTTTGGCAATCCCTACTCCAGTGAAATCAAAGACATAAAATCAGCTGATGAGATGAGCCAACCATATAGTTCAGCCGTGCGTAGCTGACGTTTAAATATACTCAATAAACACACTTTACAATGTTGCATTTGCAGTTTCAAACAATTTATTACGCAATGTTTTTTAAATTGGAAATTTATTATTACAATTTATTATATGACAAATTGCGTAATAAATTGCCCAAATAGTATAAATTGCCAATTTGGTGTGTGTTTGAACCTAGTATTAGGATTCACCCTCACTCATGTCTGCCTGGGGTGGTAAAAGCTGCAGACATTGGTACTTTATCGGTAACCTTATAACAGCTGATTCGACCAATCTTATGAGAATCAATGCAATCGAATATTGGTGCCCCTACGGTCTTAATTGTATCGTAGCCAACCAATTGGTTTTTGGTTTACCGTCGTAACGATAAACAGCTTATTACGTTAGGGAAACGACTACAGTGATACGACATACGGCACCAATGACTCCCGCTTAAAACAAATTTTTGTTAATTTCGCGCAGGTTATCGCGAAAGAATCCAGTGTTGTGGGAAAATTCCCAAAAACGGCAACCACCATGGCGTAACTATACAAGGTGACAGCTGACTTTTAGTTTTTATACGATTTGACACATTAACTTTCAACGCAGTACGACTTTGACCTTAGTCCATCGGTTCACACAAAAAAAGTATATGGAACTTTTAATGATGGCTGCAGGAACGTCACCGCGACTACCACCTTGTATGGTTCCACCATGGCAACCACAGTTAAATCATGTGATTTAACGGCGCCGTTCCACTGCGCAGTCGCAATAATGGAACGGAAGTTTTCCTAGAATGCCATGGTGTGGGTGTCCATTTTGGGCAGAAAGGAGCAGAAAAATTTGCAAGCGTGGTGGTCGCGAAAGGTTGTACCTTTTCCTCCGCAAAAAAAGCGGCCAAAAAAATCTAACTGGACATTGATGTCGCGAATGCAGTATTGAATTTAAATATAAAAAAAAAGAAAAGTGCGTTGAGTGTGGCCGGCCGCAAAAAGAGTATTGCTCCCGGGAAAATAAAGTATATGGCAAGCGTGGTGATCGGGTGGCCGAATGTCTTAAGGCAAATATTTTATTATAAACGGCTCAAATTTGCTATCATATTCGCAACGAATTAATAAATGGTGCTAAACGTTTTTTGCATAACCACAGTGCGTGGGAACAAAAGTTCGGAAAATATAAAAGCGGAAATTTTAGATTTCGAGTGGTCTTGGTATTGCTTTGCACGCAGTAGAGCACTAAAGCGCTTGGCGTAGCATCGCCGCCATTAAATAAGAGAAAAACCAGGCGCAAAGTCAGTACGTCGCCACTAACCACATAATTTTCTTATTTTTCGCTTAACACTGGCTAAAGAAAGCGTCTTCGAAAGGAAGAAATTGCACGCGTCATGGTCGGTGGAAGTCCAAAAACGTTGGCAAATAGTTCAAGATAAATTGATATTAAATAGAAATGTGCTTGTGTTGAAAACGGAGTGGCCAGTCGTTTAAAACCAAGCTGCGTTTATCGTTTGAAGAGGTGTCAAAGTAATATTTATTAGTTTTACACAAAACTGTGAGAGTGGATTGCGAAGAAAAACAGATTCGCAAAAGTAACGTGGGTACTATAGAGACAGCTGGTGGAACCGAGAAATTCTGCCAGCTCATTGGGCCCATGAGTAGCTACAGAGCAGGACCAGTTCCGGAATACATGTTATCGACCGATATAAACTTGACATTTAGTTAGATAATTCATTTGGCGCGGATGGTGCACAAAGGGAAAACTCCCACCTGCGCTAACAACAACAAGTCGATGACATATTTTGTTACTTTGCAAATAGTTAAAATTTTCACTACCTGTGTTGAGCGGTTTTAAAAGTATACCCCTTACCATTGCAAAAGCATTGAAGGTTGAAACTGCAAGCTAATATAACCACTGCCGGCATATCAGCGAAAAGAGCGCTGCATATAGGCCCACTGTATTGACCCTACATCAACAGCACCACCAACACACGCAGCCACTATCGACAGCGCCAACCACCTCGCTCAACCACTATCTATAACACCACCACCACCACCACTAATATCTAACCACCACCAGCAGCGCCAACATTGCGCGCCAAATCCGCGCACGGCCACTATTAGCAGCGCCAACACCACGCTTCAATACTACCAGACGCAACCACAACCATTTCGACGCACCAACCACGAGCGCAACCACCAGCAACAGCGCCTACCATTACAACGCGCCAACCACCATAGCAGATGCAACCACAACCACTTCGACAGCGCCAACCACGAGCGCAACAACCACCAGACGAAACACCACCACCAGTTGCAACGAACGCATCAGAGCCGCCGACATAGGCCTGCTGCAACACCACCAGCCTTAGTAACAACAACAGCAGGGCCGCCGAACATAGGCCTGCTGCAACACCACCAGCCTTAGTAACAACAACAGCAGGGCCTGCTGTAAAACTAGCTACAACAACAACGACGTTCGAAACATGGTGAGTTCGTTCCGTAATACGGACAAACTAAGAATGTGAAAATTTATTAGTTTTTTTATTTAAAATCTTTATAAAAATATATATTTTAAATAGCGATGCATAAAAGGTTACATTTATATTTCCATCAACACTTGCAGCAGACCGCAACGCAGTAAAACAACAAATAATTTTTATCCAGCTTATGTGATGTAAGAGGACTATACACCTTTCCAAGCCTGTCGTGGTAAAGCTCGTTTTCGATAGATTTAGAAATTCAAAGCCCTTACCACGAACTCTAATCCGCTGAGTTCATGATCGTGCTGTAAAACTGGTAGGGATTAGCAAATTTGAAGACCGTATCGACAATTTAATACATGTTCAAAAAAGATTTTGTTAAAGCCGAACAACATCACATAAGCAGGGAGCGGTTGGTTATAATTACTGCGCTTTATGCTGCTTCAAGTTAATTTTGTTGCTATAGGTGATCTTTTATGAATCTCCTCCATTATTACTATTTATGAAATTTAAGAATATGCATTACATTTTAGCTGCACAGACAAGTGCTTCCGGTTTAGCTGGAAAATTCGCTAAAATTTACTTCGGGTATTGTCAAACGTGTAACTCTGAATAGTGGGACAAATATCTTTGTTTTGCTTCGGAGTATAGGCCGTTGAATCTTTTAGAATGTACGTTATTTTCTCCCAGCATAGGGATAAATATAATAATAAAGCTGTTGAATGAGTAAGCAATAAATAGTCAGTAGTAATATTGTATACGATAAGACCAACAATAATACTTTATTTTTTTTTATCTTATGCCTCATATTTCGGACATTTTTTGATAAACGATTAGCTTAACGTTAAGGTGCATCCCTGTTCCAAATATTCCAGCTGTGGCTGTAAGAATATACATTTGCTCAAATTACAAGCAAACTCCGTTTATGCCCTTCTGCGGATAAACAAAGGTTGCAAGTAGAACCGATTAGTTAATTTTAGTGAACTTTTGCGCTGCAACGGCATAAAATTAAACCAATTCAAGTAAACTAACCTGAAATAAAATAAAATTGAATTAAATAGAACTACGATACACTGAATTAAACTAAATAAAATAAAGGCACTTGCAATAAAATTAGCTAAATCTTCAGGAAACCATAGATTACAATAGAGTCAAGTAAAATAATATAAGCTAAGGTAGTATCTATAGGATAAAATCAGATAATAATAAATATATGTTACTACATACTACATATTTGGAAATGCATAAAAGTGAAAATTTTCCTTTTTGCTTTAGGGTTCACTTAGCATATTTTTGAATAAGCCTTAGTATAGCCTTAGTTGTTTTGCATTTATTGCCATGCATACACACATTTGTGGCAATCAATTACGATTATATCCGAACGTTTGTCTTACAAAATCAATATCAAAACAGACTTATCAATTTTCTCACGTTACACCTTTTTTGTCCTTTTTTTCTGATTAAGCCTTTTTATTCACTAATAAGACGTGAAGAAGTTATAGAATGAAATCAACTATCAACGGTGAGGCAGTTTTTTTTTATGTTGATTTTATAAGATTGACCATTCGTTAATATAAATCTTCAGAAATTTGCCTAATACTGTTTAAGTATATACATTCCACAAAGAGTGGGATAAACACATATCATTATTTTTGATGGTTTACCGATCGGCAGTGCATGAGACAACGGACCAAACTCCCGCAAAGTTAATTTTTTGTAGTAACCCTGCGACTGCCAGCACACTTGAAGTTTGTGATAAATGCCGATGCGGAAAGAAATGCTAGAAAATCCACTGGTGTCTTGGAGGAAGAAATGAGAGAAATACATGACCTTGTACGACAACGAACCAGGATTATAAGCGAAAAGATAAATAATACGATAAAGCAAATAATTCGTAAGGTTTTCTGAAAGAACATTTAATGCTGTTATACAACCTACAACGAAAAAAAGGTTTGTCCCCGAAATTTTAGTGTAACTGGGAAGGCCCATACAAAGATGTAAAACGGATCAACGATGTTGTTTACCGCATACGAACCATTAAAAATCCACTAAACAAAGTGAATGTTGTTCATTTGGAAGCTTTGGCAAAGTTTAGATCGGGAAATTTGTCTGATCGGGACGATCAGACTTAGGTGGAGGGCAATGTGGCACATGTGTACTTAGATGCGTCACTGTGCTACTAGAAAATAAAGGCACAACAACAGCAAAGTAAGCAAAATAATTATTGATAGACTTTGAGCTCGATCGTACCCATGGTTTACTACAAGGTTACCCATTACAAACCACCTACCCAGATTGCGTATTCACGAGCTCAGAATTACTTCGTTCTGCGCATATACGTCACAGTTGACCCTTGAGCGAATGAAAAAAAGATCGAGAAAAAAGAGCTAGAGGAAAAGGGTAAATTCATACGTTTTTTTTTTTTGCTTTGTGGTTACCCATGTAGCGCTATGCCACCCTGTATTTTTAACAATCCAAACTCCCACCCCTACAAGACAGGTACTCGTTACCTAATCGATCACAAATCACAAACAGAAGATTGTGGATTCACGAGTTCAAAATTGCTTCGTTTTGCGCATCTACGTTACACTTGACTGCTTCAGCGAATGAAATAAAGAGAGAAAAACAAGAGCTAAAGGAAAATGACGTAAAAATTGCCTATAAAAAACAGTTGAACTAATGTTTACATGCGCAATGCCCCACCTATTTTCCACCATGCTAATCGATTACTTCATCGTCACCGATAACTTGGTCACCAATTATCGTCTAAATTACTTTCGCATTGATGTTTTGAAAAAAGTAACGAACGCGCTCTCTCAAAATAGTGCACGTGTGACTCGCTTTCTTGCTCTTACTTATTGTGTTTTCCACATTCCTTCTCGCTCGATGTTATTTGCATTTTTAAGTTAGTTCACTAGGTATGTTTTAGTTATCGCTAACCAAAACATATGCAACAACAATACTATGGTAACTGGCCTGCCGCTTACCCGTACCGGTTACCTTCTGCCAAATCGCTTTTTGCATGAATTAAAGGCGTCCTTTTTGTTTAAATAATATTTAATTAATAAATAATTCATTATTAAAATGGTTTTTACAATTTAAATGATTTCCTTATGACCCTAGTAAACTGTTCATATGTGTATATTGACATGTACAAGCGACATAAATACATTAACGTCTATTCATAGTCGTGACCTTTCGGAAACCTTGTTTAGAAAATTAGAGTGACGCTACCCATTTTTTCCTGAGCTGGTGGTGTTTTTCTACATCAGTTTGCAGAGCCATATCAATTTTGTACGTAAAATGCCGGAATATAGGCAGCCCCAATTCTTGCTATCAAAGTGGATTTACACGTGATATTGAGCCTTTGGTCTTGTCCCTTTCCCATAATATGCTTGGTAAGGCCTTATATGTGGTACTAAAAAGGCTGATGATAGTTGTCGCAGTTTGCTTGTAATTTGAGCAAATGTATATTCTTACAGCCACAGCTGGAATATTTGGAACAGGGATGCACCTTAACGTTAAGCTAATCGTTTATCAAAAAATGTCCACCGTTTCCGTTGAAACACTTCGAAATATTATCGATAAAGAAATTATCAAGATAAATTGTATCTCGTTTTTAACCGAAACGAAAAGCTTTCGTTAACGTTAAAAACGGTAACAAAAACGTGATACTTTATGTTTGAATTGTGCTGGCAATGCTATAGCCATGGTGAAGCCGTAAGGTGGTAACAGCGAGCGGACATACACACACAAACTCCATGTAATTTGTTTGTGTAATTCGTTGGTGGTAATGTCAAAAATACTCTGAGAAATGTTCGTACTGTCAAAATTCATGAGAAAAGTTGCAATCAGCTTGGCTAATGCTTTCACCTTTAATGACTCCGCCATCAATCAGCTTTGCCAGCATAGTTTGAAATTAATAATCAACATAAACGATTTGATTTCGTTCTGATAGGGCAGAAAACGAAACAAAATCATATCGTTAATTTGACGTTCTTAACGTTAATAAACGAAACGAAATGACTTTGTTTCGTTTATTAACGTTAATTATTGTGACGAAATGATATCGGTTCGTTGGTTAAGCATGCCTGATTTGGAATACATCGTCAAAATCAAATTACCTAGAATAAAAAAAAAAACTAATATAAGTAAGGATAGATTAAAAGTTTTTAATATAACCGGAAAAGTTCTTAATAAATAGGGCCCCACAATTAGCTCTTTTCTGAAAGGCCAAAGGCTCAAGGGACTCAAGGAGATTTCAGATAACCAGAATCAGGACCTGTAAAGTAAATTCAAGTAAACTTCCGGTGGCAGGGGTACCCGAAGATACTTCGCTGTTGCATTTATGGAGAACATAAAAATATAAAAAGGGATAATTAATTGATGTTACGAAGTAAATTAGACGTGATGACTGTTTAATCCATTATGACAAGTTCTTGAATGGATGTACAAATTGTACGAGTAACCCAGGAACGAATATTCCCTCCTGTGTCGAATATTCCCTCCTCTCTCTTCCTTGGCGATAAAACTGTTGATACTCCAGCTGATCCGGTAAATCTGTTCGCTGAGTTTTTCATGGTCAACTTCGCGTCGGACCCTGATAATAGTGATGACATTAGATTCAACATACAACCATCGATAAATTTTGGAAATCTTGCACTGTCTTTTGATGATGTCGTTTGTGGGATCTCTCGACTTAAACAGTCATCAAATACCGATGTTGATGGTCTGTCAGCAATTTTATTTAAGCAGTGCGAAGCTTTTGTTTATCCCCTTTTATTAATATTTAATAGTTCCCTTTCCTCGGGTACTTTCATTGACGCGTGGAAACTGGCTTTTATTACACCTATTTTTAAGAGTGGCAATAAAAATGATATTAGCAACTACAGACCCATTTCAAAACTTTCCGCCACGTCAAAGCTTTTCCAAGAGCATAATCCAAGAAAAATTACTTTTTTTCGTTAAGAATATTGTATGTCCAGAACAACATGGCTTTCTTCCCGGACGCTCAACTTTGACTAACTTAGCTATTTTTTCTGATGACTGCATCGAAGCTTTTCAGTCTGGGTGTCAGGTTGACGCAGTATATACAGACTTTTCTACAGCTTTTGATCGGGTTTCTCATGTAGTCCTGGTTAAGAAGCTGGCCTGTATGGGTCTCCACTCAGTGTTTCTAAAATGGATTGAATCATACCTACAAAACCGCAGTAGTAGGGTTGTTGTGGACAATGTGAGGTCTTCGTCTTTCGTTGCCTGTTCTGGTGTCCCACAAGGAAGCATCCTAGGACCACTTTTCTTCATGTTGTTCATTAATGACATTCGCTCTTGCTTCTCTGCAGTTACATAGATTTCTACTATATGCGGATGATTTAAAAATCTATTCTTTTATTCACAGTCAGTATGACTCTGAATTGCTGCAATTAGATTTGGATAATTTAAGTACATGGTGTAATAGCAATCGGTTAACTCTTAACTTAAAAAAATGTTTTCATATAACTTTTTCAAAACGCGTTAATGTCATTGATACCTCATACCATTTATCTAACTCGCCCCTTATAAGGGTTAGTGAAATAAAAGATTTGGGAGTAACTTTTGACTCCAAATTTATTTTCGCAAACCATATTAATCGTTGCATCTCGAAATCGTATGCCATGCTTGCATTTCTTAGGCGTCATAGGTCGGAATTCACTGACCCTTACACCCTAAAGCTTCTTTATACAGCGTTTGTGCGCTCTAAACTTGAGTATGCCTGTTTCATTTGGTCACCGTATTATCAGAGCCACATTGAATTGAGCGGATCCAGAAAGTATTCTTATATTTTGCTTTGCGCAGCTTACGCTTCTCTGAACCCATTCCGATTTATGAAGCTAGACGCGTATTGATTAATTTAAAGTCACTGCAGAACAGGAGACTAATTTTGTCGCTGTCGTTTATTTTTGACGTTTTTCGCGGTGCGACTGACTGCCCAATGCTCCTTGAGAGGATTTTTATAAATATTCCTGCCAGAGCGCTTAGGTACTCTGAATTCTTCAATGTTCGTCTTTTCAAAGCTCTTTATGCAATCAATGCTCCAATTAATAGAACCTTGATTGAGTTTAATAGAATTTATTTGGAAATAGATAGAGCGCTTTTTAAGTACAATAAACCCTTTTTATAAGTAAGCCATTTATTTATACTAGTAATTTGCCTACTGTTACCACATATTTCTACTTAACCTGTAAGATTTTGTATTTTAATTTGCTTAATAAATAAATACTAATACTACGTCTATCCTTCTTTAGCAGTAGTACCGAGCCCCAGTCCCGTATTGGACAGGAAAATAAACGTTTGGTTGCCTCAAAGTTGATCATATGACAGAACAGAACTTGTTTGCTGCATCTGACAAGTACATATAATTTTACCAGATTTTCTGTGCTCAGCAAGGGTATCCTCATGAAAGATGCATTTGTTGCACCGTGCTGCTCACCCAACAACACCAGGTACGACGGAACTTGCCTCGGGACACCCAAAGTGCACTCACGCTTCTCATGGCCCCAGCTGGTTATTAGGGGGCTTAGAATGTACCCGCGGTAGGTATGCCTGTCGTAAGAGGCGACTAAAATACCAAATTTATTCAAGCGGTTGTGTAGCGCAACCCTTTCAATGGGTTGCCAGCGCAATATATAGCTTCTCCAACCCAATTGCCAACTTCACATACCCGTGACGAATCCTGTTTAACAGCCGAGGCTCTGGCGACCCAAAGTTCCTTATGGATCTACATTTGAAGGCGCTTAGTTAGCTAACATCGCTTACATAACCGGTTGATTCTAAAGTAAAAACTAAAAAAAAATATAAGAATCAGTGTTTATGAATAACATATTTAAAGTAATCTCTCACAACAACTGCATCGGTGGCTACATTCCTATGTAGGTAGTGTGGTGTTCCACCTAGTATAAACGTAGGTACTGTATGTGCTCAACCGTGCAAATTGATATTAACAGTATTTTTATTTACACAAAAATTGCTTGGTATTTGTGCTAGCATCAATATGGCATACATTGGTCCAGTTTGGTGTGCAGGCGCTGGTACAAACACTTTTGAATGCATAGCTTTAATATAGATTGAATATCCAGCAGTGCTCCGGTTGTGCCAATATGTAATGGGATCCTCCGTATCTTCGTGCGGCTATATAAGTATGGGCGGGTGCAATGTATTACTAGTCTGTTCAAGATCGTATGGTACACAGATGGAGGGAAAAGAGAGAAGAACACTGGAGCAATACGCCAGGTTTGAGACAATCTAAGTTACTGTTAAGAGGTTATAGCGCAAGTTTCTACAGGGCAATAATAGACCTCTCAAAAGATAACCTAAGAATTCCATGAGCTATCGTTACAGGGCATTGTAGACTGAACAGCCGTATGCAGAATCTGGGCATACTATCGAATAACACATGCCGATTTTGTGATCGATCAGCAGACGGCGGACCATGTCCGCCTAGAATGCGACGCAATCTCAAGATTTAGGGCTAAGTTTATGGACTCACCATGGCCAGAGCACTCCCACATTCAATCCGTCAAGCCAAGAATACTGCTAGGGTTCATCAAGGAAGTCGGCTTGGATGACGTGCTGTGAAGGAGATGTGCAAGTCACTGTGCAATCCTCATAAAATTATCTATCTATCTACGTTCCGGTAACAAGCACCATTGAGGTACTAGCCCGACCATCTCGGGAACTATTAATATGACTACATTAAACCTTCTACGGATTGAATATTAATAATGACCGCAATGCGACAGTCTGCTAAAATTTACCATTATCCATGGAATGCTCGATATATAACTTTGCACGTTTTGAATCTGTAATGAAAAGAGCAAAATTTACTAAAACTTTAACTGGCTGTGCAATGTAATAGCAACGGCGGCGCAGCAAAAATAACAATAATCTTGTAAATCTACAGGTCATAATTAATTAATTCCTCCCTTTCAAATGCAGTTCTATGCATACATTCATATGTATTTTGCTCTACAAACGCTAATTAAAGAAATCTATTATTTACATGAACTTCGAACTCTTTGGTATTTGCATTCTTCGTTTGATTATCAACAAAAGCATGACAAATTATCACTAACAAATTTATGCATGTTGTGTATATATTTAATATGTTCGGCAATTTACTTACCCTTTCTGGTGTGATGATTACTGGACAATCGGGCCTGACTAGTCGCGATTTACTTTGCCTTAAGAGACCGTGCTCGGATAGCAGCAGCAGCTCCCGGTGGCGGCATATAAATAACAGCTGCATGCGTATCAGTTGCCTTTTTTGCTTCGGCTATCTATAGAATTTTAATTCACATTTCATTATCTACTATTGCAATTTTTAATCATGTTATGGTCTATTTGGGAGATTCACCCTTGGAACGCACCAGTTGGCTAGTGATAGGGAAAAGGTTAGGATTCACCCTGTCTGCCTGGGGTGGTAAAAGATGCAGACATTGGTGCTTTATCGGTAACCGTATCGGTAACCTTATAACAGCTGATTCGACCAACCTTATGAGAATCAATGCAATCGAATATTGGTGCCGCTAGGGTCGTAACCGTATCGTAGCCAACCAATTGGTTTTTGGTTTACCGTCGTAACGATAAACAGCTGATTACGTTAGGGATACGACTACAGCGATACGACATACGGCACCAATGACTCCCGCTTAAAACAAATTTTTGTTAATTTCGCGCAGGTGGCATCGCGAAAGAACGCAGTGGTGTGGAAAATTCCCAATAACGGCAACCACCATGGCGTAACTATACAAGGTGACAGCTGACTTGTAGTTTTTATACGATTTGACAAATTAACTTTCAACGCAGTACGACTTTGGCATTAGTCCATCGGTTGACAAAAACAAAGTATATGGAACATTTAATGATGGCTGCAGGAATGTCACCGCGACTACCACCTTGTATGGTTCCACCATGGCAACCACAGTTAAATCATGCGATTTAACGGCGCCGTTCCACTGCGCAGTCGCAATAATGGAACGGAAATTTTCCTCGAATGCCATGGCGTGGGTGGCCATTTTGGGAGAAAAGAGCAGAAAGTTTTGCAAGCGTGGTGGTCGCGAAAGGCTGTACCTTTTCCTCCGCAAAAAAAGCGACCAAAAAAATCTAACTGGACATTGATGTCGCGAATGCAGTATTGAATTTAAATATAAAAAAAAAAAAAGAAAAGTGCGTTGAGTGTGGCCGGCTGCAAAAAGGTTATTGCTCCCCGGAAAATAAAGTATATGGCAAGCGTGGTGATCGGGTGGCCGAACGTCTTAAGGCAAACATTTTATTATAAACGGCTCAAATTTGCTATCATATTCTAATAAGTGGTGCTAAACGTTTTTTTCATAACCACAGTGCGTGGGAACAAAAGTTCGGAAAATATAAAAGCGGAAATTTTAGATTTCGAGTGGTCTTGGTATTGCTTTGCACGCAGTAGAGCACTAAAGCGCTTGGCGTAGCATCGCCGCCATTAAATAAGAGAAAAACCAGGCGCAAAGTCAGTACGTCGCCACTAACCACATAATTTTCTTATTTTTCGCTTAACACTGGCTAAAGAAAGCGTCTTCGAAAGGAAGAAATTGCACGCGTCATGGTCGGTGGAAGTCCAAAAACGTTGGCAAATAGTTCAAGATAAATTGATATTAAATAGAAATGTGCTTGTGTTGAAAACGGAGTGGCCAGTCGTTTAAAACCAAGCTGCGTTTATTGTTTGAAGAGGTGTCAAAGTAATATTTATTAGCTTTACACAAAACTGTGAGAGTGGATTGCGAAGAAAAACAGATTCGCAAAAGTAACGTGGGTACTATAGAGACATCTGGTGGAACCGAGAAATTCTGCCAGCTCATTGGGCCCATGAGTAGCTACAGAGCAGGACCAGTTCCGGAATACATGTTATCGACCGATATAAACTTGACATTTAGTTAGATAATTCATTTGGCGCGGATGGTGCACAAAGGGAAAACTCCCACCTGCGCTAACAACAACAAGTCGACACTTGGAAACGACAAATCACAGATCAATTTGGACTGTGTACATACCTATCGCATTGCCTGCTTAAATATTCATAGTACTCAATAATTAATTGCGTTTGCTATACATTGCAGCTCCCGGCCTTCGTATGACATATTTTGTTACTTTGCAAATAGTTAAAATTTTCACTACCTGTGTTGAGCGGTTTTAAAAGTATACCCCTTACCATTGCAAAAGCATTGAAGGTTGAAACTGCAAGCTAATATAACCACTGCCGGCATATCAGCGAAAAGAGCGCTGCATATAGGCCCACTGTATTGACCCTACATCAACAGCACCACCAACACACGCAGCCACTATCGACAGCGCCAACCACCTCGCTCAACCACTATCTATAACACCACCACCACCACCACTAATATCTAACCACCACCAGCAGCGCCAACATTGCGCGCCAAATCCGCGCACGGCCACTATTAGCAGCGCCAACACCACGCTTCAATACTACCAGACGCAACCACAACCATTTCGACGCACCAACCACGAGCGCAACCACCAGCAACAGCGCCTACCATTACAACGCGCCAACCACCATAGCAGATGCAACCACAACCACTTCGACAGCGCCAACCACGAGCGCAACAACCACCAGACGAAACACCACCACCAGTTGCAACGAACGCATCAGAGCCGCCGACATAGGCCTGCTGCAACACCACCAGCCTTAGTAACAACAACAGCAGGGCCGCCGAACATAGGCCTGCTGCAACACCACCAGCCTTAGTAACAACAACAGCAGGGCCTGCTGTAAAACTAGCTACAACAACAACGACGTTCGAAACATGGTGAGTTCGTTCCGTAATACGGACAAACTAAGAATGTGAAAATTTATTAGTTTTTTTATTTAAAATCTTTATAAAAATATATATTTTAAATAGCGATGCATAAAAGGTTACATTTATATTTCCATCAACACTTGCAGCAGACCGCAACGCAGTAAAACAACAAACAATTTTTATCCAGCTTATGTGATGTAAGAGGACTATACACCTTTCCAAGCCTGTCGTGGTAAAGCTCGTTTTCGATAGATTTAGAAATTCAAAGCCCTTACCACGAACTCTAATCCGCTGAGTTCATGATCGTGCTGTAAAACTGGTAGGGATTAGCAAATTTGAAGACCGTATCGACAATTTAATACATGTTCAAAAAAGATTTTGTTAAAGCCGAACAACATCACATAAGCAGGGAGCGGTTGGTTATAATTACTGCACTTTATGCTGCTTCAAGTTAATTTTGTTGCTATAGGTGATCTTTTATGAATCTCCTCCATTATTACCATTTATGAAATTTAAGAATATGCATTACATTTTAGCTGCACAGACAAGTGCTTCCGGTTTAGCTGGAAAATTCGCTAAAATTTACTTCGGGTATTGTCAAACGCGTAACTCTGAATAGTGGGACAAATATCTTTGTTTTGCTTCGGAGTATAGGCCGTTGAATCTTTTAGAATGTACGTTATTTTCTCCCAGCATAGGGATAAATATAATAATAAAGCTGTTGAATGAGTAAGCAATAAATAGTCAGTAGTAATATTGTATACGATAAGACCAACAATAATACTTTATTTTTTTTTATCTTATGCCTCATATTTCGGACATTTTTTGATAAACGATTAGCTTAACGTTAAGGTGCATCCCTGTTCCAAATATTCCAGCTGTGGCTGTAAGAATATACATTTGCTCAAATTACAAGCAAACTCCGTTTATGCCCTTCTGCGGATAAACAAAGGTTGCAAGTAGAACCGATTAGTTAATTTTAGTGAACTTTTGCGCTGCAACGGCATAAAATTAAACCAATTCAAGTAAACTAACCTGAAATAAAATAAAATTGAATTAAATAGAACTACGATACACTGAATTAAACTAAATAAAATAAAGGCATTTGCAATAAAATTAGCTAAATCTTCAGGGAACCATAGATTACAATAGAGTCAAGTAAAATAATATAAGCTAAGGTAGTATCTATAGGATAAAATCAGATAATAATAAATATATGTTACTACATACTACATATTTGGAAATGCATAAAAGTGAAAATTTTCCTTTTTGCTTTAGGGTTCACTTAGCATATTTTTGAATAAGCCTTAGTATAGCCTTAGTTGTTTTGCATTTTTTGCCATGCATACACACATTTGTGGCAATCAATTACGATTATATCCGAACGTTTGTCTTACAAAATCAATATCAAAACAGACTTATCAATTTTCTCACGTTACACCTTTTTTGTCCTTTTTTTCTGATTAAGCCTTTTTATTCACTAATAAGACGTGAAGAAGTTATAGAATGAAATCAACTATCAACGGTGAGGCAGTTTTTTTTTATGTTGATTTTATAAGATTGACCATTCGTTAATATAAATCTTCAGAAATTTGCCTAATACTGTTTAAGTATATACATTCCACAAAGAGTGGGATAAACACATATCATTATTTTTGATGGTTTACCGATCGGCAGTGCATGAGACAACGGACCAAACTCCCGCAAAGTTAATTTTTTGTAGTAACCCTGCGACTGCCAGCACACTTGAAGTTTGTGATAAATGCCGATGCGGAAAGAAATGCTAGAAAATCCACTGGTGTCTTGGAGGAAGAAATGAGAGAAATATATGACCTTGTACGACAACGAACCAGGATTATAAGCGAAAAGATAAATAATACGATAAAGCAAATAATTCGTAAGGTTTTCTGAAAGAACATTTAATGCTGTTATACAACCTACAACGAAAAAAAGGTTTGTCCCCGAAATTTTAGTGTAACTGGGAAGGCCCATACAAAGATGTAAAACGGATCAACGATGTTGTTTACCGCATACGAACCATTAAAAATCCACTAAACAAAGTGAATGTTGTTCATTTGGAAGCTTTGGCAAAGTTTAGATCGGGAAATTTGTCTGATCGGGACGATCAGACTTAGGTGGAGGGCAATGTGGCACATGTGTACTTTAGATGCGTCACTGTGCTACTAGAAAATAAAGGCACAACAACAGCAAAGTAAGCAAAATAATTATTGATAGACTTTGAGCTCGATCGTACCCATGGTTTACTACAAGGTTACCCATTACAAACCACCTACCCAGATTGCGTATTCACGAGCTCAGAATTACTTCGTTCTGCGCATATACGTCACAGTTGACCCTTGAGCGAATGAAAAAAAGATCGAGAAAAAAGAGCTAGAGGAAAAGGGTAAATTCATACGTTTTTTTTTGATTTGTGGTTACCCATGTAGCGCTATGCCACCCTGTATTTTTAACAATCCAAACTCCCACCCCTACAAGACAGGTACTCGTTACCTAATCGATCACAAATCACAAACAGAAGATTGTGGATTCACGAGTTCAAAATTGCTTCGTTTTGCGCATCTACGTTACACTTGACTGCTTCAGCGAATGAAATAAAGAGAGAAAAACAAGAGCTAAAGGAAAATGACGTAAAAATTGCCTATAAAAAACAGTTGAACTAATGTTTACATGCGCAATGCCCCACCTATTTTCCACCATGCTAATCGATTACTTCATCGTCACCGATAACTTGGTCACCAATTATCGTCTAAATTACTTTCACATTGATGTTTTGAAAAAAGTAACGAACGCGCTCTCTCAAAATAGTGCACGTGTGACTCGCTTTCTTGCTCTTACTTATTGTGTTTTCAACATTCCTTCTCGCTCGATGTTATTTGCATTTTTAAGTTAGTTCACTAGGTATGTTTTAGTTATCGCTAACCAAAACATATGCAACAACAATACTATGGTAACTGGCCTGCCGCTTACCCGTACCGGTTACCTTCTGTCAAATCGCTTTTTGCATGAATTAAAGGCGTCCTTTTTGTTTAAATAATATTTAATTAATAAATAATTCATTATTAAAATGGTTTTTACAATTTAAATGATTTCCTTATGACCCTAGTAAACTGTTCATATGTGTATATTGACATGTACAAGCGACATAAATACATTAACGTCTATTCATAGTCGTGACCTTTCGGAAACCTTGTTTAGAAAATTAGAGTGACGCTACCCATTTTTTCCTGAGCTGGTGGTGTTTTTCTACATCAGTTTGCAGAGCCATATCAATTTTGTACGTAAAATGCCGGAATATAGGCAGCCCCAATTCTTGCTATCAAAGTGGATTTACACGTGATATTGAGCCTTTGGTCTTGTCCCTTTCCCATAATATGCTTGGTAAGGCCTTATATGTGGTACTAAAAAGGCGGATGATAGTTGTCGCAGTTTGCTTGTAATTTGAGCAAATGTATATTCTTACAGCCACAGCTGGAATATTTGGAACAGGGATGCACCTTAACGTTAAGCTAATCGTTTATCAAAAAATGTCCACCGTTTCCGTTGAAACACTTCGAAATATTATCGATAAAGAAATTATCAAGATAAATTGTATCTCGTTTTTAACCGAAACGAAAAGCTTTCGTTAACGTTAAAAACGGTAACAAAAACGTGATACTTTATGTTTGAATTGTGCTGGCAATGCCATAGCCATGGTGAAGCCGTAAGGTGGTAACAGCGAGCGGACATACACACACAAACTCCATGTAATTTGTTTGTGTAATTCGTTGGTGGTAATGTCAAAAATACTCTGAGAAATGTTCGTACTGTCAAAATTCATGAGAAAAGTTGCAATCAGCTTGGCTAATGCTTTCACCTTTAATGACTCCGCCATCAATCAGCTTTGCCAGCATAGTTTGAAATTAATAATCAACATAAACGATTTGATTTCGTTCTGATAGGGCAGAAAACGAAACAAAATCATATCGTTAATTTGACGTTCTTAACGTTAATAAACGAAACGAAATGACTTTGTTTCGTTTATTAACGTTAATTATTGTGACGAAATGATATCGGTTCGTTGGTTAAGCATGCCTGATTTGGAATACATCGTCAAAATCAAATTACCTAGAATAAAAAAAAAAACTAATATAAGTAAGGATAGATTAAAAGTTTTTAATATAACCGGAAAAGTTCTTAATAAATAGGGCCCCACAATTAGCTCTTTTCTGAAAGGCCAAAGGCTCAAGGGACTCAAGGAGATTTCAGATAACCAGAATCAGGACCTGTAAAGTAAATTCAAGTAAACCTCCACCATGCCAAGGCATCTTCCGGTGGCAGGGGTACCCGAAGATACTTCGCTGTTGCATTTATGGAGAACATAAAAATATAAAAAGGGATAATTAATTGATGTTACGAAGTAAATTAGACGTGATGACTGTTTAATCCATTATGACAAGTTCTTGAATGGATGTACAAATTGTACGAGTAACCCAGGAACGAATATTCCCTCCTGTGTCGAATATTCCCTCCTCTCTCTTCCTTGGCGATAAAACTGTTGATACTCCAGCTGATCCGGTAAATCTGTTCGCTGAGTTTTTCATGGTCAACTTCGCGTCGGACCCTGATAATAGTGATGACATTAGATTCAACATACAACCATCGATAAATTTTGGAAATCTTGCACTGTCTTTTGATGATGTCGTTTGTGGGATCTCTCGACTTAAACAGTCATCAAATACCGATGTTGATGGTCTGTCAGCAATTTTATTTAAGCAGTGCGAAGCTTTTGTTTATCCCCTTTTATTAATATTTAATAGTTCCCTTTCCTCGGGTACTTTCATTGACGCGTGGAAACTGGCTTTTATTACACCTATTTTTAAGAGTGGCAATAAAAATGATATTAGCAACTACAGACCCATTTCAAAACTTTCCGCCACGTCAAAGCTTTTCCAAGAGCATAATCCAAGAAAAATTACTTTTTTTCGTTAAGAATATTGTATGTCCAGAACAACATGGCTTTCTTCCCGGACGCTCAACTTTGACTAACTTAGCTATTTTTTCTGATGACTGCATCGAAGCTTTTCAGTCTGGGTGTCAGGTTGACGCAGTATATACAGACTTTTCTACAGCTTTTGATCGGGTTTCTCATGTAGTCCTGGTTAAGAAGCTGGCCTGTATGGGTCTCCACTCAGTGTTTCTAAAATGGATTGAATCATACCTACAAAACCGCAGTAGTAGGGTTGTTGTGGACAATGTGAGGTCTTCGTCTTTCGTTGCCTGTTCTGGTGTCCCACAAGGAAGCATCCTAGGACCACTTTTCTTCATGTTGTTCATTAATGACATTCGCTCTTGCTTCTCTGCAGTTACATAGATTTCTACTATATGCGGATGATTTAAAAATCTATTCTCTTATTCACAGTCAGTATGACTCTGAATTGCTGCAATTAGATTTGGATAATTTAAGTACATGGTGTAATAGCAATCGGTTAACTCTTAACTTAAAAAAATGTTTTCATATAACTTTTTCAAAACGCGTTAATGTCATTGATACCTCATACCATTTATCTAACTCGCCCCTTATAAGGGTTAGTGAAATAAAAGATTTGGGAGTAACTTTTGACTCCAAATTTATTTTCGCAAACCATATTAATCGTTGCATCTCGAAATCGTATGCCATGCTTGCATTTCTTAGGCGTCATAGCTCGGAGTTCACTGACCCTTACACCCTAAAGCTTCTTTATACAGCGTTTGTGCGCTCTAAACTTGAGTATGCCTGTTTCATTTGGTCACCGTATTATCAGAGCCACATTGAATTGAGCGGATCCAGAAAGTATTCTTATATTTTGCTTTGCGCAGCTTACGCTTCTCTGAACCCATTCCGATTTATGAAGCTAGACGCGTATTGATTAATTTAAAGTCACTGCAGAACAGGAGACTAATTTTGTCGCTGTCGTTTATTTTTGACGTTTTTCGCGATGCGACTGACTGCCCAATGCTCCTTTAGAGGATTTTTATAAACATTCCTGCCAGAGCGCTTAGGTACTCTGAATTCTTCAATGTTCGTCTTTTCAAAGCTCTTTATGCAATCAATGCTCCAATTAATAGAACCTTGATTGAGTTTAATAGAATTTATTTGGAAATAGATAGAGCGCTTTTTAAGTACAATAAACCCTTTTTATAAGTAAGCCATTTATTTATACTAGTAATTTGCCTACTGTTACCACATATTTCTACTTAGCCTGTAAGATTTTGTATTTTAATTTGCTTAATAAATAAATACTAATACTACGTCTATCCTTCTTTAGCAGTAGTACCGAGCCCCAGTCCCGTATTGGACAGGAAAATAAACGTTTGGTTGCCTCAAAGTTGATCATATGACAGAACAGAACTTGTTTGCTGCATCTGACAAGTACATATAATTTTACCAGATTTTCTGTGCTCAGCAAGGGTATCCTCATGAAAGATGCATTTGTTGCACCGTGCTGCTCACCCAACAACACCAGGTACGACGGAACTTGCCTCGGGACACCCAAAGTGCACTCACGCTTCTCATGGCCCCAGCTGGTTATTAGGGGGCTTAGAATGTACCCGCGGTAGGTATGCCTGTCGTAAGAGGCGACTAAAATACCAAATTTCTTCAAGCGGTTGTGTAGCGCAACCCTTTCAATGGGTTGCCAGCGCAATATATAGCTTCTCCAACCCAATTGCCAACTTCACATACCCGTGACGAATCCTGTTTAACAGCCGAGGCTCTGGCGACCCAAAGTTCCTTATGGATCTACATTTGAAGGCGCTTAGTTAGCTAACATCGCTTACATAACCGGTTGATTCTAAAGTAAAAACTAAAAAAAAATATAAGAATCAGTGTTTATGAATAACATATTTAAAGTAATCTCTCACAACAACTGCATCGGTGGCTACATTCCTATGTAGGTAGTGTGGTGTTCCACCTAGTATAAACGTAGGTACTGTATGTGCTCAACCGTGCAAATTGATATTAGCAGTATTTTTATTTACATAAAAATTGCTTGGTATTTGTGCTAGCATCAATATGGCATACATTGGTCCAGTTTGGTGTGCAGGCGCTGGTACAAACACTTTCGAATGCATAGCTTTAATATAGATTGAATATCCAGCAGTGCTCCGGTTGTGCCAATATGTAATGGGATCCTCCGTATCTTCGTGCGGCTATATAAGTATGGGCGGGTGCAATGTATTACTAGTCTGTTCAAGATCGTATGGTACACAGATGGAGGGAAAAGAGAGAAAAACACTGGAGCAATACGCCAGGTTTGAGACAATCTAAGTTACTGTTAAGAGGTTATAGCGCAAGTTTCTACAGGGCAATAATAGACCTCTCAAAAGATAACCTAAGAATTCCATGAGCTATCGTTACAGGGCATTGTAGACTGAACAGCCGTATGCAGAATCTGGGCATACTATCGAATAACACATGCCGATTTTGTGATCGATCAGCAGACGGCGGACCATGTCCGCCTAGAATGCGACGCAATCTCAAGATTTAGGGCTAAGTTTATGGACTCACCATGGCCAGAGCACTCCCACATTCAATCCGTCAAGCCAAGAATACTGCTAGGGTTCATCAAGGAAGTCGGCTTGGATGACGTGCTGTGAAGGAGATGTGCAACTCACTGTGCAATCCTCATAAAATTATCTATCTATCTACGTTCCGGTAACAAGCACCATTGAGGTACTAGCCCGACCATCTCGGGAACTATTAATATGACTACATTAAACCTTCTACGGATTGAATATTAATAATGACCGCAATGCGACAGTCTGCTAAAATTTACCATTATCCATGGAATGCTCGATATATAACTTTGCACGTTTTGAATCTGTAATGAAAAGAGCAAAATTTACTAAAACTTTAACTGGCTGTGCAATGTAATAGCAACGGCGGCGCAGCAAAAATGACAATAATCTTGTAAATCTACAGGTCATAATTAATTAATTCCTCCCTTTCAAATGCAGTTCTATGCATACATTCATATGTATTTTGCTCTACAAACGCTAATTAAAGAAATCTATTATTTACATGAACTTCGAAATCTTTGGTATTTGCATTCTTCGTTTGATTATCAACAAAAGCATGACAAATTATCAATAACAAATTTATGCATGTTGTGTATATATTTAATATGTTCGGCAATTTACTTACCCTTTCTGGTGTGATGATTCCTGGACAATCGGGCCTGACTAGTCGCGATTTACTTTGCCTTAAGAGACCGTGCTCGGATAGCAGCAGCAGCTCCCGGTGGCGGCATATAAATAACAGCTGCATGCGTATCAGTTGCCTTTTTTGCTTCGGCTATCTATAGAATTTTAATTCACATTTCATTATCTACTATTGCAATTTTTAATCATGTTATGGTCTATTTGGGAGATTCACCCTTGGAACGCACCAGTTGGCTAGTGATAGGGAAAAGGTTAGGATTCACCCTCACTCATGTCTGCCTGGGGTGGTAAAAGATGCAGACATTGGTGCTTTATCGGTAACCGTATCGGTAACCTTATACCAGCTGATTCGACCAACCTTATGAGAATCAATGCAATCGAATATTGGTGCCGCTAGGGTCGTAACCGTATCGTAGCCAACCAATTGGTTTTTGGTTTACCGTCGTAACGATAAACAGCTGATTACGTTAGGGATACGACTACAGCGATACGACATACGGCACCAATGACTCCCGCTTAAAACAAATTTTTGTTAATTTCGCGCAGGTGGCATCGCGAAAGAACCCAGTGGTGTGGAAAATTCCCAATAACGGCAACCACCATGGCGTAACTATACAAGGTGACAGCTGACTTGTAGTTTTTATACGATTTGACAAATTAACTTTCAACGCAGTACGACTTTGGCATTAGTCCATCGGTTGACAAAAACAAAGTATATGGAACATTTAATGATGGCTGCAGGAATGTCACCGCGACTACCACCTTGTATGGTTCCACCATGGCAACCACAGTTAAATCATGCGATTTAACGGCGCCGTTCCACTGCGCAGTCGCAATAATGGAACGGAAATTTTCCTCGAATGCCATGGCGTGGGTGGCCATTTTGGGAGAAAAGAGCAGAAAGTTTTGCAAGCGTGGTGGTCGCGAAAGGCTGTACCTTTTCCTCCGCAAAAAAAGCGACCAAAAAAATCTAACTGGACATTGATGTCGCGAATGCAGTATTGAATTTAAATATAAAAAAAAAAAAAGAAAAGTGCGTTGAGTGTGGCCGGCTGCAAAAAGGTTATTGCTCCCCGGAAAATAAAGTATATGGCAAGCGTGGTGATCGGGTGGCCGAACGTCTTAAGGCAAACATTTTATTATAAACGGCTCAAATTTGCTATCATATTCTAATAAGTGGTGCTAAACGTTTTTTTCATAACCACAGTGCGTGGGAACAAAAGTTCGGAAAATATAAAAGCGGAAATTTTAGATTTCGAGTGGTCTTAGTATTGCTTTGCACGCAGTAGAGCACTAAAGCGCTTGGCGTAGCATCGCCGCCATTAAATAAGAGAAAAATCAGGCGCAAAGTCAGTACGTCGCCACTAACTACATAATCTTCTTATTTTTCGCTTAACACTGGCTAAAGAAAGCGTCTTCGAAAGGAAGGAATTGCACGCGTCATGGTCGGTGGAAGTCCAAAAACGTTGGCAAATAGTTCAAGATAAATTGATATTAAATAGAAATGTGCTTGTGTTGAAAACGAAGTGGCCAGTCGTTTAAAACCAAGCTGCGTTTAGTGTTTGAAGAAGTTTCAAAGTAATATTTATTAGTTTTACACAAAACTGTGAGAGTGGATTGCGAAGAAAAACAGATTCGCAAAAGTAACGTGGTTACTATAGAGACAGCTGGTGGAACCGAGAAATTCTGCCAGCTCATTGGGCCCATGAGTAGCTACAGAGCAGGACCAGTTCCGGAATACATGTTGTCGACCGATATAAACTTGACATTTAGTTAGATAATTCATTTGGTGCGGATGGTGCACAAAGGGAAAACTCCCACCTGCGCTAACAACAACAAGTCGACACTTGGAAATGACAAATCACAGATCAAGTTGGACTGTGTACATACCTATCGCATTTCCTGCTTAAATATTCATAGTACTCAATAATTAATTGCGTTTGCTATACATTGCAGCTCCCGGCCTTCGTATGACATATTTTGTTACTTTGCAAATAGTTAAAATTTTCACTACCTGTGTTGAGCGGTTTTAAAAGTATACCCCTTACCATTGCAAAAGCATTGAAGGTTGAAACTGCAAGCTAATATAACCACTGCCGGCATATCAGCGAAAAGATCGCTGCATATAGGCCCACTGGATTGACCCTACATCAACAGCACCACCAACACACGCAGCCACTATCGACAGCGCCAACCACCTCGCTCAACCACTATCAATAACACCACCACCACCACCACTAATATCTAACCACCACCAGCAGCGCCAACATTGCGCGCCAAATCCGCGCACGGCCACTATTAGCAGCGCCAACACCACGCTTCAATACTACCAGACGCAACCACAACCACTTCGACGCACCAACCACGAGCGCAACCACCAGCAACAGCGCCTACCATTACAACGCGCCAACCACCATAGCAGATGCAACCACAACCACTTCGACAGCGCCAACCACGAGCGCAACAACCACCAGACGAAACACCACCACCAGTTGCAACGAACGCATCAGAGCCGCCGACGTAAGCCTGCTGCAACACCACCAGCCTTAGTAACAACAACAGCAGGGCCGCCGAACATAGGCCTGCTGAAACACCACCAGCCTTAGTAACAACAACAGCAGGGCCTGCTGCAAAACTAGCTACAACAACAACGACTTTCGAAACATGGTGAGTTCATTCCGTAGTACGGACAAACTAAGAACGTGAAAATTTATTAGTTTTTTTATTTAAAATCGACTAATTGATTGTATACGGTATTCCTTATAAAAATATATATTTTAAATAGCGATGCATAAAAGGTTACATTTATATTTCCATCAACACTTGCAGCAGACCGCAACGCAGTAAAACAACAAACAATTTTTATCCAGCTTGTGTGATGTAAGAGGACTATACACCTTTCCAAGCCTGTCGTGGTAAAGCTCGTTTTCGATAGAGTTAGAAATTCAAAGCCCTTACCACGAACTCTAATCCGCTGAATTCATGATTGTGCTGTAAAACTGGTAGGGATTAGCAGATTTGAAGACCGTATCGACAATTTAATACATGTTCAAAGAAGATTTTGTTAAAGCCGAACAACATCACATAAGCAGGGAGCGGTTGGTTATAATACTGCACTTTATGCTGCTTCAAGTTAATTTTGTTGCTATAGGTGATCTTTTATGAATCTCCTCCATTATTACCATTTATGAAATTTAAGAATATGTATTACATTTTAGCTGCACAGACAAGTTCTTCCGGTTTAGCTGGGAAATTCGCCAAAACTTACTTCAGGTATTGTCAAACGCGTAACTCTGAATAGTGGGACAAATATCTCTGTTTTGCTTCTGAGTCTAAGCCATTGAATCTCTTAGAATGTACGTTATTTTCTCCCAGCATAGGGATAGATGTAATAATAAAGCTGGTGACTGAGTAAGCAATAAATAGTCAGTAGTAGTATTGTATACGATAAGACCAAAAGTAATACTTTATTTTTTTGTTTATCTTATGCCTCACATAAACAACGGTTGCAGGTAGAACCGATTAGTTAATTTTAGTGAACTTTTGCGCGGCAACGGCATAAAATGAAACCAATTCAAGTAAATTAACCTGAAATAAAAGAAAATTGAATTAAATAGAACTACGATACACTGAATTAAACTAAATAAAATAAAGGCACTTGCAATAAAATTAGCTAAATATTCAGGAAACCATAGATTACAATAGAGTCAAGTAAAATAATATAAGCTAAGGTAGTATATATAGGATAAAATCAGATAATAATAAATATATGTTACTACATATTACATATTTGGTAATACATAAAATTGAAAATTTTCCTTTTACCTTAGGGTTCTCTTATCATATTTTTGAATAAGCCTTTTTGTTGTTGTTGTTGTTGTAGCAGTGCTTCGCCCCACCTAACAGACGCGACCGATCACAAACTGTCATCAATATCCTCTAACGGGAGTCCAAGGAAACTTGCTGTTTCAACAGGGGTGGACCATAGAGAAAGGGGTGTTAGAGGCGTTGGTTCCACATTACAATTAAAGAGATGGTTGGTGTCATGTGGGGACACATTGCAAGCGGGGCATACATTTTGTATGTCGGGGTTGATTCTGGATAGGTAAGAGTTTAACCTATTACAGTATCCAGAACGAAGTTGAGCCAGAGTGACACGCGTTTCCCTGGGGAGTATGCGTTCCTCTTCCGCTAGTTTTGGATACTTTACTTTGAGTACTGGGTTCACCGGGCAATTCCCGGCATAAAGGTCCGACGCCTGTTTGTGGAGTTCACCAAGGACCTGCTTGTGTTTTTTCGCTTCATACGGCTGTGTTCTCAGATGCCGTATTTCCTCAAAATGCTTACGGAGATGACTCCTTAAGCCCCTAGGCGGTGCTGGCTCGTCAATCAGATGTCTGTTGGGATGCCCAGGTTTCTGGGTATTCAACAGGAACTGTTTGGTCAGCATCTCGTTTCTTTCCCTGATGGGGAGTATTCTCGCCTCATTATGTAGATGGTGTTCTGGGGACATAAGAAGACAGCCCGTGGCAATTCTGAGAGCAGTATTTTGGCAGGCCTGTAGCTTCTTCCAGTGGGTAATTTTTAGGCTTGGCGACCATATGGGTGACGCGTAGCACGTAATCGGCTGGCTAATTGCTTTGTATGTAGTCATGAGCGTTTCTTTATCTTTTCCCCAGGTACCGCCAGCAAGGGATTTGAGGATTTTGTTACGGCTCTGAATTCTCGGAACAATTGCGGCTGCGTGCTCACCAAAATGTAGATCCTGATCAAACGTCACACCCAAGATTTTGGGGTGTAGGACAGTCGGTAGCGTAGAGCCATCGACGTGGATGTTCAAAATGGTCGACATTTGGGACGTCCATGTTGTAAATAAGGTCGCGGAAGATTTAGTCGGTGATAATGCCAGGTTTCGCGAGGCGAAAAAACTGGAGAGATCCGGAAGGTAGCCGTTTATTTTGTTGCATAGCTCATCGATCTGTGGGCCTGGGCCTGTGGCCATTACTGTGCAGTCATCGGCGTAGGAAACGATTGTGACTCCTTCCGGTGGTGAAGGTAGCTTAGATATGTAGAAATTAAACAAAAGTGGGGATAGGACACCACCCTGTGGCACCCCTTGTTTAATTCTCCTTGGCTTTGATGTTTCTTTTCTAAATAGCACCGATGCCTGCCGACCACCCAGATAATTTGCGGTCCACCTTTTAAGACATGGGGGAAGGGTAGACCCTTCCAGGTCTTGCAGTAACGAGCCATGGTTGACCGTATCAAAAGCTTTTGATAGGTCTAGCGCTACGAGTACTGTTCTATGGTGGTGGTTTTGATTTAAACCGCAATTTATCTGGGTGCTAATGGCATTTAGCGCGGAGGTAGTGCTATGGAGTTTTCTGAAGCCATGCTGATGGGAGGCTAGTTGCAAATTTGCTTGGAAATAAGGGAGCAAAATGGCTTCGAGCGTCTTTGCTACTGGCGATAGGAGAGATATCGGACGATACGACTCTCCTATGTTAGCTGGTTTACCAGGCTTTAGTAGCGGGACCACCTTGGCCATTCTCCATTTCTCGGGTATGACAAAGGTGGAAAGAGACAGGTTGAAGACCTGCGCTAAATATTTGAAACCCTCTTTCCCTAGGCTTTTAAGCATCGGCATGGCTATGCCGTCTGGGCCCACTGCTTTGGATGGTTTAGCGCGACCAATGGCGTCCTCAACCTCTTTAGCGGTGATGGTGATTGGTGACGCGCTGAATTTGTGTTTATGTGCGTGTCTGTTGGCCCTCCGTCTAACTTTGTCGACCGTAGAATGCATAATATATTGTCGGCAGAAAGCGCTCGCGCATTTTTTCGCATCCGACAGCACTTTGTCGCCAAAGGCGATGGAAACTTTGTCTTTGTGCTTAGTCGGATTCGATAGGGACTTTACGGTGGACCAAAGTTTACCCACACCGGTAGAGAGGTTACAACCTCTTAGGTGCTCCTCCCATTTCGCCCGCTTGTGTTCATCCACAAGCAATCTGATGCGTTGGTTTATATCCCTTATTTGGGGGTCGCCTGGATCAAGCTGCCTTATAAGGTCACGTTCTCTCGCTAAGTTTGCGGCCTCCGCCGGGAAGTGTGGTCGGATTTCGGGAATTCTCCCGGCGGGAATGAAACGTTCCGAGGCGGATTCAATGACCTTGCGGAAGGCACGCTCCCCTTGGCGGGCATCAGTCGGGATAGGGAGGGCAGCAAAGAGGTTGTCTGTAAAGGATTTATATTCTTCCCACTTTCCTTTTTTAAAGTTTATGAAAGTGCGTTTTTCGGTGACGATGAAGTCGGCGGTACGCTCGAGCGAAACAAGTATAGGCAGGTGGTCGGATGCCAATGATACCATCGGCTGCCAGTTGACGCAGTTTACGAGTTCTGCGCTCACGATTGAGATATCTGGCGAACTGTGACAGCTTCCTACCATACGTGTGGGGGCGTCTCCGTTTATTGTGCAGAACGTCGTTTCTTCTATTTGATCCGCCAACATCTCGCCCCTACTGTCCGCCCGCAAATTTGAGTGCCATAGATCATGATGGGCATTGAAGTCGCCTAAAATAATGCGGTTGTTTCCAGTGAGTAAGGCTCTGATATTAGGGCGGTATCCACCGGGGCAACAGGTGGCAGGGGGGATGTAGATGTTGATGATTTCTAGGTTTGCATCGCCTGACCGGACAGATAGGCCTTGACGTTCTAAGACGTTGTCCCTGCGGTCGATGCCAGGATCAAATATGTGATATTGCACAGAGTGGTGTATTATAAACGCGAGGCCGCCTCCATTTCCGCTCTCGCGATCTTTTCTGTGGACATTATACCCAGAGCAGGTCTGCAATGCAGATCGTGCTGTGAGTTTAGTCTCTTGAATCGCAGCAATGCGGATGTTGTGCCGCTTCATGAAATTGACTATCTCCGTAATCTTCCCAGTTAGTCCATTACAGTTTAACTGCAGAATTCTGAAGTGCATGAGGGGAGACGTCGCCACTCTGGGGGTAAGTGACGGGTGACTACGCCTGGGTTGAGGAAGGCCAGGACGCAATTGCTGTTGTGGCCCTGGGACTGGGCGTCCTTGGGCAAGCATTGGGGTACCCGGATGATTTGGGTTTGTGACCTGGCAACATGGCGCGATGAAACCCGTCGAGGGGTTGCCGTCGCGGAGACCAGAACATCTAGGAAAGTGGCACCACCCAAGGCAGGAGCTGCATTGGGCGGATGTCGCAAACATATATATTCTGTGCTGGCAAACGGTGCAAACGGAGGTAGGGACTAAGAGTCTGGTTCCCTGACCTACACGATTGCTGCCGGAAAAGAGGGGGGGAGAAGACGGGGGCAGGGGCTGTTGCTCAGCATTGCTTCCGACTCTACTACGAAGATTGTAGTTGTGAGTGTTAGCAGCTGTTTGAGTTGTTGGCGCCGTAAGGCGCGAGCAGCAGGGGGTACTTGTTGTGGCTTGCTGAGCAGCGGGGCTGCTGGAAGGTAATGGGGGGCGCTTAGACGTAGACTACAGGGCGCCCTTGGGCTTGAACAGCAAGGAGCCACAAAAGATTTATAAAAGTTACGTGGACGTCGGGTTTTGGGATCAAGCCCAGAGCAACCTGTCCGATGCAACCATCCCTTACACGAGACACACTGAACAGAGTATGACCGTCCTAAAAAGATTCTTTTCCGGCAGATGCAGCAAAACCATTTCTCAGGACCGGGGTCAGGAGACGGACCCGGATTGGATTCGATACCTTCCCGGAGCAAGAGAATATGGAGCAGTCCTGCTGCAAGGAGCTGCTGGGAGGATAACAATTTGTGGGAGGGACGAAACAAATTAAATGGGGTTACACTGAAATGACAGTGCTTGGTCGGGAAAAATCCCGAATCGCTCCGGTACATAGAACCGACTGCCTTGGGAAGCGCCTTTTTCCTGCCCCGTTGCTTCTTCAATAAATGCTTGGGATATACTCGCCGTGTCCAAGGTTCACTTACAATAAATTTGTAATTCGGGACACCTTGCAAATCGTTTTCATATAAAATTCACTTTATTTCTTTAACTCTATTTATTTTATTACTATAATGAAAATAATGTAATAAAAGAAAGATGTATTTGTATTCTTCACTTCGCTTTGTGCTTGCTCTATGGTTAGTGGTTGTAGTGCCATAGTAAATTGCATTAAAATAAATTGCAGCTGGCAACCCTCTTTAGAAAAGTGCAAGATGTAACCATACATCAGATGCACTTGGCATCACTAAAGTTGTTGGAGTCGAGCAACTTGGAGAGTTTCTGATTGGTTGAAACTGCCGTTGCTCGACGCCATGATTAATCTCGACGCCATCATTAATTGCGTTGCTAAGAAACGTAAAGAAAAGCTGCCTAGTTACAGAGTTGCGTTAGGGGCAGTTTTCAGTTTGAAGTTAACCGGCCGACGCATCACTCGCGAAAACTAAAGTAAGCTAAAATAAATGTGCTAACTAAAAAGTTATAGTTTAGCAAAGTGCAGTGTTTAAGAACAGTAAAGAAATTAGAGAGTTTTAAACAAAGTTATAAAGAAACTAAAAAATTGTAAATAAAGTTTTAAAAGAAGGCGAGAACTAAATTTTACGAAAAAATACAATTAAATATAGTTGAAATAAAAAATAAAAACAGTTTTCATTAATTTAAAGAAGAAAAATTGAAGGTGAGTGTATGCGCCTGGCAGCCGGGTGAGTGCGCGCAGAACGTTTCGGCAGGATCCGAATATGGATCCTCGATATGGCGACCGTGGGCCGAAGCCCTGTAAATGCGGCGAGTGGCCGGAGGCAAGCCTCCCAACAGGCGTGGGAATTAGAGAAAAGAAAAAAAACCCACTTAAGATTAAAAAATTAATAATTAACAAAAGACATATATGTATATATACATACAAAGAGAGTTACAAAATTTATAAAATCACAAAAAAAGTTTAAAATCAACAAAAAAAAAATTCAAAAAAAATATAAAACATTAAAAACCATTACAAAAAAAATATAAAAATTTGAAAAAAGATACAAAAAAAATACAAAATTTACAAAATCCCTTCAAAATAAAATTTTTAAAAAACATTGAAAAATCTACAAAAAAAATACAAGTTTAAAAATTCTACAAAAACATCATAAAAGTTCAAAATCAAAAAAATTACAAAAAAAGGACAAAAGATTAAAACCATTAAAAATTTTTTTTAAAAATTTGAAAAAATTTACAAAAAAATTTCAAAAACCATTTCAAAAAAAATTATAATATATAAAATCATTACAAAATATATAAAACTGAGGAAAATCTACAAAAAAATTTAAAATCATTAAAAACCAACAAAAAAAAAAAAACAAATATATAAAAATTAACAAAAACCTACAATTTGAAACTGTACAAGAAAACACTTTTTTACGAAATGAGCAAAAAAAACGGCAGTGGTCGTGGATTTTTCTGGCAGTGGCTAGTGGTAGAAAAAATCGGTTGAAAAAATATACATATACACATAATACCAAGACTTAATAAAAAACGGAAATAATACGAAAATTCAAAGCTAATAAAACAACAAACTAATCGGCAGCAGAAATAATAAAAGAAATTAGAAAGAAACTGGAAAGAAAAAAAAAAACGAAATTTTGAACTATAAAATCCAAAGACGAAACTGTACCACATAACTAGTGAAAAAACGGCACTAGCCACGCCACCATCATAACGGCAAACCACCGAAATAGCGGAAGGCTAGTGACGCCCTCAGCAACAGCAAGCGCAGCAGCAGTACACCAGGCGCAGCAGAAAAACAGCAAACGGTAAAACGCAGAGGCACTTGGTACGGAATTTTTTTTTTATACTCACTTTTATACTATTTAAACTCATTTTATAAAAACTACTTAAAATTACTTTTTTTCAATTTCTGTACGTTACAAATCCAATTTTCACACCATTTTCTATAATATGAAGAAAAAAAATTTTTTTATTAATAAATACATACACACAATACATCCATCAAATTTAATAAAATATACATACATAGGTATATGCGTAAGGGTTTAAGTAGGCACTGTGGAACAGGGTCAGACAAAAATAGAAAATTTTTTTTTTATTTTTCATTAATTGCTTCTAGTTTTAGTCCCACTCTGCCCTACAGTGGGCTCCATCAACACAAAAATACAAAAAAAAAAAATATTTTTTACTTCTCGTAAGCGGTGCGTCCGCGTAAAAATGTGATCACAATTTTTTTTTAAATCCCAGTGCGTCCGAGGACATTTATATCACAATTTTGAAAAGATGCGGTGCGCCCGTATCTATAAAAATAAAACCTTGCAATTTTGATAAAAGCGGTGCGTCCGTTTTTAATTATTTGCCATTCTTTAATTTTTGCATTTAGATAATAAAAATTCCAAAATTATAATTTTTGCCATACGTTTCAAATTAAAACATTTTTTTCACATTCAAAATTCTTACATTTCAATAAATATATTCGTAAACAATATTCAACACCTTTTAAATTCTTTCAGTTTGACTCTCTCAAATCCCACTTGTCTTTCAATTCTGCATAACTTTTCAAATCAAGCATAATCCATTCTCGAATAATCCTCTCATTCAAATTTAATTTCTTTTAAATTCAATTTCTATTCAATCTTCATAAACAAATTCCACATATCTTGCAACAAAAAAATTTTTAATATTTTGTCTGTTCGTTTCAAAACGTATGGACCTGAGAAACGGGAAGGTAGTTTCTAAAAATTCACATCCAAGTTCAAGTTCCAAAAAATTAGAGCAAGATTTAGATTTCAAAAACGCAGAACAAGATTTAGATTCCAATAATTCAGATTCTGATTCAGCTTCAAGTGCATCGTCAACTGATACTTTAACAAGTGAACATTATAAATTATCCCTGAGTGCAGACCGTTTAGGATTTGCTGATCAACCTGTACTTCAAAATTCCAGTTTGTCTATTCTAACTCCGGTTCTTAACGTTACAACCGTTGCCACAATCGAGGAGAAAAAATCGTTTATTAGTACTTGTGCCTCGATTATGCGGGAAACTACAGTGGAAACCAGTTAGCACTTGGCTCATTTATAAATAAAGTTGAATTAATGGAAGTATTCTCTAACGAAAATTTAACTCCTACTTTTATTGCATTTTTAAAATCCAAACACGAAGGCAAAGCTCGAGAAGCCCTACCAACGCATATAGAATCAGTCAGCCAAATTAAAGAAGCGCTATGTAATAAAATTAGGCCAGACAACTCGAAAGTTGTCGCGGGAAAAATTGCAGCCTTAAGAGTAACCAATAACAATTTTTCAGAATTTTCAAAGCAGGTAGAAGAACTTTCTGATTCGTTAGAGCGCTGTCTAATCATTGAAGGTATGACGCAAGCAAAAGCCCATGAGATTGCGGTTGAACAAACCATTCGCGTTTGTAGATTAAATAGTAAGTCAGATATGGTGAAATCAATCCTTGCGTCAACAACCTTCAAAGGTTCAAAGGACGTAGTAGCGAAAATGATTATAGAGCGATAACAGGAAGTTAAAGAGCGGCAAGTGTTAGCGTTTCGGTCACGTCCGATAAGATATAATAATTTCCGTGGAAATTCCAGAGGTAACAGTAATTTCAGATATAAAAACAATAGTAATTTTCGATTTAACGGTAATACAATAGACAACACAATAATACAAATTTCCGAAATAACAATTATAACAGAGACAATAATCGCAATTAAAATAGGGGCAATAGCAATTCCAACAATAACAATAATAATCGGTCCGGAAATAACAGAAATTCAAATAATCAGGGTTCAAATTCTAGAAATTCAGCCAATGTTCGTTCTTTAAATGCCGAAGCCCCTCAGGCGCGAACACTGAGGGAGCAAGAGCAATTCGACTAAACACTTCTCAGTCAATATATTGTCTAAATTTAAATTTTTCCGATTTCGTCGAAGTCGCTTGTAGCGATTCACATAAAATATGTTCTTTTTAGTAGATTTACAGGCAGACATTTCATTAATAAAAGTTTCCAGTTTGGCAAACGATGTAGAAGTAGACGGTAGTATCGTAAAAAATATAACAGGCGTAACAACAGACACGGCAACAACACTAGGAACAGTTAATACAAGTATAATTGCATCGAAAACATTTTTTCCTCTGACTTCACGTTGTCAATGACAACTTTATTATTCCTTCGGACGGTATAATAGGAAAGACTTTCTAAAAACGAACAAATGCATAATCAATTATGCTAATGACATAATTACATTCGGACAAGGGACAGAAAAGGTAAATATTTCAATTTTGCATAGCACTTCAACAAATACTCTTGTAATCCCACCAAGATGCGAAGTTTTTCGTGTTTTTAGCTTGGAAAATTCGACAAGTCCAGTTTTTGTTGATTCTCAGGAACTTTGTAACGGTGTTTTCACAGCAAAATGTATCGTTGATACAAAAAACCCAATAATAAAAGTTATCAACACCACCGACGAGGTCAAGTACGTAAAAGATTTCAATATTCAAACTGAAGACATTAAAATCTTCAATGTCTATCGCATAACGATTCAAAACGCATAGAAGAGCTTAAATCAATTTTAGCAAAACAAATGCCTTCTTATGCTAAAAAGAAATTACTTGATTTATGTTTGAAATATTCTGATATTTTTGCATTAAAAATCGACTTAATGACGCTTAATAGTTTCTACGAACAAAAACTTAGATTAACTGACAAAACCCCTGTCTATATTAAAAATTACCGCTTGCCATACACAACGCGAAAAAATAAATAAACAAGTCGAAAACCTATTACAGAATGATTTAATCGAACCTAGTTTTTCAAATTATAACAGTCCTTTAAGAAGATCCAACAGGCAAAAAGTCATATCGTATGTGCGTAGATTTCAGAGCAGTCAATAAAAAGCTTATAGCCGACAAATTTCCACTAGCACGCGTTGATGACATACTCGACAATCTTGGCAGAGCCAAATACTTTTCAACTCTAGATCTTTTTTCTGGTTTTCACCAAATACCCCTTCACCCTAAATCTAGAGGTGTAACTTCTTTCAGTACAGATCGAGGAGCTTTTCGTTGGAAAGTTTTACCTTTCGGGTTGAATATAGCACCAAACTTTTTTCTCGTATGATGTCAATAGCATTTTCAGGCATTTCGCCAAATCAGGCTTTTATGTATATTGACGACGTTATCGTCATTGGTTGTAGTGAGACACACCACCTTAAAAATTTAGAAAAAGTTTTCGAAACCTCTAGAAAGTTCAATTTAAAGCTGAATCCAAACAAGTGCAATTTCCTTCGTTCCGAAGTAACTTTTCTAGGCCATAGATGTACGTCAAAAGGTTGCTGCCAGACGATTAAAAAATAGACGCTATCAAAAGGTATACTAAGCCAAAAGACAAAGATACGGTTAGGCGATTTGTCGCATTTGCAAATTATTACAGGTGATTTTAAGATCGCGGGTTCGAATCGAGCTCAAGGCCTAACAATAATTTTTTATCATTATTATTGTTATGATAATTTTTTTCTTAATTGAAAAAATTTTTAAATTAGAATAGAAGAAAGAAAAAATTTAGACAACTGCCAAAGCTCGTTGTATAGATCCATTTCGGAAACTGCTAAATTCCTTCATCGGCAACGTTTAGGCGCCGCTGCTATAACCATTCAGCCATCACAGCGGTTTTTTGTTTGTCTTCATTAATCCTACTTCTATTCTGGTTCGTGCCAATTGATATTCACAACACTGCGACATCTGTTTCAGAATGGATGTGAAAATTGGACTTGTTTTATGGCAATGCCGCCATAGTGTCATATTTTATTGACACTTTTTCCCCGTGCTCTGGGATATATTAACAATTTTTGTTGTTATATCGGCCTACTGATTTTAAGATCGCGGGTTCGAATCGAGCTCAAGGCCTAACAATAATTTTTTATCATTATTATTGTTATGATAAATTTTTTCTTAATTGAAAAAATTTTTAAATTAGAATAGAAGAAAGAAAAAATTTAGACAACTGCCAAAGCTCGTTGTATAGATCCATTTCGGGAACTGCTAAATTCCTTCATCGGCAACGTTTAGGCGCCGCTGCTATAACCATTCAGCCATCACAGCGGTTTTTTGTTTGTCTTCATTAATCCTACTTCTATTCTGGTTCGTGCCAATTGATATTCACAACACTGCGACATCTGTTTCAGAATGGATGTGAAAATTGGACTTGTTTGATGGCAATGCCGCCATAGTGTCATATTTTATTGACACTTTTTCCCCGTGCTCTGGGATATATTAACAATTTTTGTTGTTATATCGGCCTACTGATTTTAAGATCGCGGGTTCGAATCGAGCTCAAGGCCTAACAATAATTTTTTATCATTATTATTGGTATGATAAATTTTTTCTTAATTCAAAAAATTTTTAAATTAGAATAGAAGAAAGAAAAAATTTAGACAACTGCCAAAGCTCGTTGTATAGATCCATTTCGGGAACTGCTAACTTCCTTCATCGGCAACGTTTAGGCGCCGCTGCTATAACCATTCAGCCATCACAGCGGTTTTTTGTTTGTCTTCATTAATCCTACTTCTATTCTGGTTCGTGCCAATTGATATTCACAACACTGCGACATCTGTTTCAGAATGGATGTGAAAATTGGACTTGTTTGATGGCAATGCCGCCATAGTGTCATATTTTATTGACACTTTTTCCCCGTGCTCTGGGATATATTAACAATTTTTGTTGTTATATCGGCCTACTGATTTTAAGATCGCGGGTTCGAATCGAGCTCAAGGCCTAACAATAATTTTTTATCATTATTGTTGTTATGATAAATTTTTTCTTTTTTTGAATTTTTGTTAATATATCCCAGAGCACGGGGAAAAAGTGTCAATAAAATATGACACTATGGCGGCATTGCCATCAAACAAGTCCAATTTTCACATCCATTCTGAAACAGATGTCGCAGTGTTGTGAATATCAATTGGCACGAACCAGAATAGAAGTAGGATTAATGAAGACAAACAAAAAACCGCTGTGATGGCTGAATGGTTATAGCAGCGGCGCCTAAACGTTGCCGATGAAGGAATTTAGCAGTTCCCGAAATGGATCTATACAACGAGCTTTGGCAGTTGTCTAAATTTTTTCTTTCTTCTATTCTAATTTAAAAATTTTTTCAATTAAGAAAAAATTTATCATAACAATAATAATGATAAAAAATTATTGTTAGGCCTTGAGCTCGATTCGAACCCGCGATCTTAAAATCAGTAGGCCGATATAACACACAAAAATTATTACAGGTGATTTATACCGAATTTTGCGTCACTGGCAGCGCCTTTAAATCGTTTAGATCGGAAAAAGTTGAATTTGTTTGGGACGAAGCGTGAAAACGCTTTCGAAAAACTAAAACTTGCATTAATGTCTCCTCAACTTCTACAATACCCTGACTTTACAAAAGAGTTTATAATTGCAGTAGATGCTTCTAAGAGGGGCTGTGGTGCTATATTAAGCCAAAAGCATGGTGATAACGATTTACCAATTTGTTTCGCGTCAAAATCTTTTAATAAAGCAGAACAGAAAAAAGCAATTATCGAATTCGTCGTCCATATGTTTACGGTACAAATTTCACAGTAAAACCCGATCATAGATTACTAGTTTATCTTTTTAACATGAAAGACCCTTCGTATAAACTTTCTAGAATTCGATTAGAACTGTCAGAATATAAATTTACGATTGAATATATAAAAGGAAAATCTAACGTTGTGGCTGATGCTCTTTCACGCATTAGTACAGACGAAATAAAAGAATCTACAAAGCATGTTTAGCAGTTCAAACGCAATCACAAACTAAACAAAAGGGATTACAAAATAAAGACGATAATTTTACTGATACTTTTTGCGAAGCGCCTAAAGTACAAGTTTATGACAAATTTTCATACAATTTTTCAAAAAAGATACCGCGAATAAAGTCGACTATACAATTGAATAAAAATAATGAGACCTCCAATATAAAAATTTATGCGCATTTAAAACATAAAAAACTAAATTTACTTAATTTTGTGAATGCTAACGGAAAAACAAATTTATATGAGTTATTTCGAGGCTTGAAAAAGCAGCCGGCAGTCACAATATTAAGCAGTTAGAATGGCCAAAAAACGATATATTTTTCAAAGAATTTTCAATTACAAAGTTTAAAATCAGCGGTAATAAAATTTTAAAATCATTACAAATAATACTAACAGACCCTGTAGAAACTGTAACAGAAACAGAGCAAAAACAAAAACTTATGACAATTTATCATGAGGACCCTTTGTTAGGCGGTCATTGCGGTACAAAACGATTATATTCCAAATTAAGGACAAAATACTATTGGAAAAATATGACAAGAGACATTGCGAATTTGTTAAAAATTGCAATAAATGCCTTTTAAATAAAGTAAAACCAAAAACAAAGGAAAATCTTGTCTTGAATCCAACACCCTGCAAACCCTTTGACATAGTAATTGTCGATACAATAGGTCCAATTCCGGAATCCAAATATGGTAACAAGTTCGCTGTTCCTATGATTTGTGACTTTTCTAAATACCTGGTAACAGTAGCTGTACCAGATAAATCAGCAAAAACTATTGCTTGTGCTAATTTTGAAACCTTTATATTAACATATGGTACAATGAAAGCTATTAGATCCTATTTAGGAACGGAATATAAAAACGAATTATTCTCTGAATTGATAAAACTTCTAAGGATTGATCATGATTTCTCAACAGCTTACCACCACGAAACTGTTGGTACTGTTGAAAGAAATCATAGAGTCTTTAACGAATACTTGCGTGCATATCTAAATGAAACGTATTCAGATTGGGATACATATTTAAAATACTTTACATTTTTACACAATACTACAAGTAGTTCGGTTTTTGATAATAAATTTACTCCCTTTGAATTAATATTTGGCAGAAAAACTACAATGCCACATGAATTGCAAAAAGAGCAAATTGATCCGATCTACTATGTAGAAAACTACACAAAAGAGCTTAAGTTTAGAATGCAAAAATTGCCTAAAATGGCAAAAAATTTGATTAATAAGCATAAGATTAGAAATAAAGATTTATACGATAAAACGGCTAAGCCTTTAGAAATTAAAATTAATGATACAGTTTTAGTAGAAACAGAACCTAGAAATAAACATAAAAATATATATCAAGGTCCCTACATAGCAAAGAATATTGATGGGCCAAATGTAACAATTTGTGAGATAAGAAAAGAAAACGAAAAAATTGTACATAAAAATCGAGTACAAAAAATTATTTTATTTAATAGTCTATTATAATTATCTTTAGATATAAATATATTTTAAAAATCCGCCAATGAAAGCTAAAAAAAACAAATAAATATACATTTAATTATGTAGATTCTACAATAAGAAGAAAAAACCGGTTTACTTCAAACATGAAATAAAATATTTCAAACTAACTTTTATATATTTCACTTCATTCAAAATTTTCTTTTCATTTTTAATCATCTTTATAGAAGTTGCACTGTGATGAACGAATGAGTCCCGGGTTAGAGCGCCCTAATGCAAGCAAACTCCTTCGTTCATAACATTACAACAACATATTAAAGCCTAAAGAAGAATGTGGCAAGATTAATTACTAATCTTACCAAATTCTTCTTTTCTAAAGGGGGATGATGTAGTGCCATAGTACATTGCATTAAAATAAATTGCAGCTGGCAACCCTCTTTAGAAAAGTGCAAGATGCAACCATACATCAGATGCACTTGGCATCACTAAAATTGCTGGAGTCGAGCAACTCGGAGAGTTTCTGATTGGTTGAAACTGCCGTTGCTCGACGCCATGATTAATCTCGACGCCATCATTAATGTCGTTGCTAAGCAACGTAAAGAAAAGCTGCCTAGCTACAGAGTTACGTTAGGGGCAGTTTTCAGTTTGAAGTTAACCGGCCGACGCATCACTCGCGAAAACTAAAGTAAGCGAAAATAAATGTGCTAACTAAAAAGTTATAGTTTAGCAAAGTGTAGTGTTTAAGAACAGTAAAGAAATTGGAGAGTTTTAAACAAAGTTATAAATAAACTAAAAAATTGTAAATAGTTTTAAAAGAAGACGAGAACTAAGTTTTACGAAAAAATACAATTAAATATAGTTGAAATAAAAAATAAAAACAGTTTTCATTAATTTAAAGAAGAAAAATTGAAGGTGAGTGTGTGCGCGTGGCAGCCGGGTGAATGCGCGCAGAACGTTTCTGCAGGATCCGAATATGGATCCTCGATATGGTGGGCTAACGGTCCTCGTGTCCCGTTAGGATCGTCCCATTAGGACGCCTTGCTGGTCGTTGCCTGGGTGTGTGTAAATGTATTTCTGTAACGCCCTGCGTCGGCGTGTCTCTCGTACGGCTAGCGACTGCGCTGTCTCTGCTGCGGCTTATGTGGGTGCGTCTGTGTGCGTGTGTGTAACTCTAATATGGTTGAAGTCGTGTATTTGCGTAACTCTGCTGCGGTCAACGTAGTATGCCTGCGTAGCGCTGTTGCGGCCAGCGTCGTAGGTTAGCGTTAGTCTGCTGTGGCCAACGCACTATGTTTGCGTAGTGCTGTTGCTGCCACGTTGTGACTAGCATAGCGCTGTTGCGGCCAGTGCTGTATGTTAGCATAGTGCTGTTGCGGCCAACGTTGTATGTTAGCGTAGCGCTGTTGCGGCCAGCGTTGTATGTTGTCGTGACCCTACTGTGGCCAACGTCGTATGCTTGCGTATGGCTGCTGTGGCGCGGTAACCGTCGGCGCAGGCGGACGGACGTCACCTGTTCGCGGGTGCGCGTTACTGTGGTAGGGCCGTTGCTTACGAAGTCTCAAGCGGTGTTTGGTGGTATAACCGACACATTCACCACTTGAGGCCACGACTCACTCCTATGAAACGATCTCTCCGGATGGTACAACCGATACCTTCGACGGACGCTCCACTGGTAGCTCCGGTCACAACCACAGCTCCGTGCTAACTAAGTGCTGTACTGCTGTGTCGTTAATTTTATAGCTGTTGTGTTTGGTGTTGCTAGATCAAATGGTTGCGTTGCCATGGTTAACGTGTTGCTACTAAATGTTACGAACGCCATTTGTGTTGCTGAGACTTGTTACTTTGTTGTGTTGCTATAAGTGTTGTGATTTCTAGTCGTGTTGCTGAGACTTGTTGGTTTGTCGTGTTGCTAGGGTCTTTTGTGACTGGCTGTTGTGTTGAAGCTGTGTTGAATATGTTGTGGGGCGTTTTGTGTGGGCCAAATTGATGGTGTTATATTTGGTCCTCACACTCCCCCCCCCCCCCCCCCCCCCTCCTTCCGCACTTCGGAGAGTCGGTCCTCGGTATCCAGTAATCGTATACGCGCCTTGCTTTTCACTATGGTGATATCGTACTTCTCTGTTTGGAACCGTATTCGGGAGTAGGCTTTGCCTTCGGCGATGCGTCGGAGTGCGTCCCGTACTTCCCTTGCTATCTCCGGGAATAGGTCCGGCATTGGTCCATCTGCTCTTGGGCCTCGATCGTTATTACTTGATGGCCTTCTGTTGTCGGTCGTGGCTTCGTTTTGGTGTCTGGTATCAGGGATTGAGTGTCATCTTCGGTGCTTGGTTGTGGAACTGTGTGAGGATGGTATGTGGTGATAGTGGTTTGTGTTATCTCCTTGGGTTTTCGACCGTCCCGCGGGAACCGTGTCAGCATTTTTGTGCGCTTTTTGCTCGCCATTTCCTCCGCGAACGGCTGTCTACACAGTCCAGGTATCCATTCTCCGCTCCCCCTGTATCGTATAACCTTCTCCATGTTCTCGGCCAGTATAGGCTTAGTTGTATTGCATTTATTGCCATGCCTACACACATTTGTGGCAATCAATTACGATTATATCCGAACGTTTGTCGTACAAAATCAATATCAAAACAGACTAATCAATTTTCTCAGGTTACACCTTTTTTTGTCCTTTTTTCTGATTAAGCCTTTTTTTCACTAATAAGATGTGAAGAAGATATAGAATCAAATCAACTATCAAGGATGAGGCAGTTTTTTTTTATGTTGATTTTATAAGATTTACCATTCATTCATATAAATCTTCAGAAGCTTACCTAATACTGTTTAAAGTATGTATACATTCTGACTAAGTTTTCCAATTATAATTAATTTTAAACAAATATTGTACTTGTTGCAGAACGCCCTGTGTTCAATAATTTTAGTAGTAAATTTTATGATCTGGTAACCTTGAAATGTAAACTCGCCGTTGTCTGCCAAGTCCCATTTTGTAATATGAAAAACCGCCATTCGTTGGCAAGCAGTCGGATGAAGCACACAGCGGTAAGTAGAAAATTTGTCATTTTGTCATTTGTAATGTGATTTTACTAATTTGTAACCTAATTTAGAAATAAACCACCCAACCTACCATTTAATAAACCAACATCAATTGTTCACAACTGGGTGCGTTAAATTCGCAAGCTTGAGCCAAGGACATCAAACTTTATTTCGCTGTTGACCAAATTGGCTGCGCTTACTGCGCTCGTCACATCAGCAACGCCATGCCCGTAATATTTTGCCAATAACAGCAGCGAGCATTTTATTGCAAAAAAAACGTTCTCCGTTCAAATTTTCAACAGGTATATATCAATGTTGTAATTGTTCGCCATTTTAACGCCAGTAATACACCACCGTGAAAGCCACTACAACGCCACGTCAACGTCGCCGTCTCAGCCAGGAACGTCGCGACGCTAGCAAAGTCGTAGCACCACTTCGCAACGCAAGGTAAATGTATGTATGCACATTTCTGCCTATATTTCACAACATCGGCGCCTAAAAAGCAGTAAATACGTTGATATTTGTGCCATATATATCAAACAAAGATTCGGGTAATTAATAAATTTAGAGCCACGAATCTGCGTAGTTAAGCCACGAGTCTGCCTCTATACATATATGTTATTTAATAGCCACGCTTCTGTATTAACTGCTTCAATACACCTGCTACATATGTTGCACACACCGCCACGTAGAAGTTCTCGCCTTATGAATAGTAGTAACAACATGGATAAGAACGCCACATTATCCCCAATAACGGAAACGCCGTCCAGCAAGGCCACAAGGACACGTTCAGAAACACAGGTATACAGTGCCCCTAGTAAGTCCGCGGTAACCGAACCAGTACACATCCATGATGGAGCCCCAATTGCCTCAGCCAGCCAAACGGTTATAACCACGGGTACTTCGCCGACGCCAAGCCATGCCCAAAGTAACCACGGTGGTCATAATTACGACGAGATGGAAAAACGTATAGCCATGTTGGAGCTCCATCTGAAAGCCACTCAGGTACAGTTACAACAACGGGAGTCCCAGGACTATGCCCTTCGGTCAACGGGATTGCACAACGGTAGTTCTGCTGTTACCTACGCCAGCAGCGTCGTCTTGCAGTCGCAGCTAATGCTGCCGAAGTCAACGCAAGCACCTCCAGTGCTACCACAGTCAACGCAGACGCGGATTGAGCCGTCGCCAATGCCAATTAAAACACAGTCGAATGCCTCTACGCCATTTATCGAAGACCCTTGTATACCTCCGCCCAATTCTAGAAATTTATACAATTTTTGTCAACCCAATGCAACACCTTATGATTTGCGCTATACCTCCGCGCTACATTCAAATAATTTATTTTCAGCTCAGTCGTCAGCCGCTCCGACGTCGACGCCTCAAGTCAGTGGGGCTTGCAACAACGTACAGTATGTACCCTATAATTTGAACCCTTCCAAAAAATTGCTAGATTTGCCTGAGTTTAGCGGTAGGGCTGGGGACTGGCCTATGTTTTATGCATCTTTCGTAGAGTCGACGGCGGCATACAGATATAGCAACTTCGAAAATAACCAGCGTCTCCAAAAGTGCCTTAAGGGTGATGCACGTGAAACGGTCAAGTCACTACTCATCCACCCTAATAATGTAAATAGCTTTCTAGAACAGTTCAAGTTTAGATTTGGACGACCAGAACAACTGGTTCGTAGTCAGTTAGCGCAGGTTAAAGAGATAGCACCAATCTCTGAGAGTATGTTAGGGAAAGTTATATCGTTTGCAATGAAAGTGAAAAACATCTGGGCACTTTTGGAATCTGCCGGTGCCGAGCATCATATGGCCAACCCTATGTTACTCGACGAAGTTATCGCCAAGTTACCCATGAGCAAACGCATTGAGTGGGGTCGGCATGCAGCCACCATACCCGCTCGAGCCACAATATTACATTTTAGCGACTGGCTCACCTCACTCGCCAATGTCATATGCACCATCAATGATGACTGCCAACTCGCTGCTCGTGATCTTCCATGTAGATGATACTACTCTGCGGAGTTGTCCTATTTGCCAAGGTCAACACAAACCATCAGAGTGCAAACGCCTAACTGGAGCCACGGTGGCCGATCGATGGACCCTAGTTAAATCTCGACGATTATGTTTTGCCTGCCTAAATGGGGGTCACATCACCAGCAATTGCAGAAGGCGAAAGGGTTGCGGCATCGATGGATGCAGTAGAGCACACCATAAATTATTTCATGAGTCTCGGTCAGAGCGTCCGCCAGCTCCATCAACATCGTCGTCACGAAGCGCCTCCCTTGTTACGTCCAGATCTACTTCGCCACTAAACAATGCTCAACAGCAGCCGCTTAGCGATAAGGGAGCGACCGTTTTAAGCTGTTCTACCAACTCGCCAAAGGTTAAGTTACTCTACCGCATTCTACCTCTCACACTGTACGGAAAGCAACGATAGATAGATGAAGGTTCATCTATAACGATGATGGAAGACAGCCTCGTAAAGAAGTTAAACCTGGTAGGATGGCCGTACAGTCTGAACGTTCAATGGTTTGGGGGACAATCGGTTCAAGAGCCCGCCACCTTAGTCGAATTACAAATAAGCGGAGCTGGTATGAACAAAAAACACAAGCTGCGACAGGTCCATGCCGTACGTAATCTAAAGCTGCCAACACAAAGCCTTAGTTGCAGTGACCTGGAAATGGACGACAAGGAAGCAAGTCAACTGCTAGTGCAGCCGCACTCAGGAGCCACACCTCGACTTCTCATCGGGATTGATAACTGCCACTTGGGCATAGGTTCAACAATCATCACGATGAGGAAACACGGTCCGTTTGCAGCCAAAACAGAACTGGGTTGGGTAGCGTTTGGTCCTGTCAGCAAATCCCGTCCTTCTATAGCTACATGTCTTTTTTTGAAATGTAACCCATATGAAGTGCTTCATAACATAGTTGCCGATTTTTTCGAGACCGAAAGTTTTGGCGTTAGACCATCGCTACCAATCGAGAGCGACGCCGATATACGCACACGATCTATTTTGGAGTCGACAACTTGTCGTGTTGGACGAAGATATTAGACGAGACTTATATGGAAGGATGATAATATTCAGTTGCCGAACAGTTACAATATGGCGCTCAAGAGGCTAAAGAGCGTTGAAAGGAAAATGAACTGCGATGCCGAGTTTGCTAAAGCGTATAAACAAATCATTGATAGCTATATAGGGAAGGGTTACGCACGTAAACTCACTACGTCGGAATCTATCTTGTCATCGCCGCGTACCTGGTACCTGCCCCATTTTGCCGTAGCAAATCCGAACAAGCCTGGAAAACTTAGATTCGTGTTCGATGCCGCCGCCCAGGTCAATGGTATCTCCTTGAATAGCTGCTTACTTAAGGGACCGCAGGAGTACAAGCCTTTGCTTTCGATTCTCTTCCGCTTTCGTGAACGAGCGGTGGGCCTGTGTGGCGACATTAAAGAAATGTTTCACCAGATATTAACACGTCCGGAAGATAGGTGTGCCCAGCGCTTTCTGTGGCTCAGTGGCCAACCACCCGATATATACGAAATGTGTGTCATGACGTTTGGAGCTGCTTGCTCCCCTTGCACGGCTCATTATGTTAAGACGCGAAATGCGTTGGAACACGTCGATGACAATAGTTATACGTCACGGGCCGTGACTGCGATCTTGGAAAATCACCATGTGGACGACTTGGTAGATAGTTTCGACTCAGCAAAGGAAGCCATAACCGTTGCAAACCAAGTAAGGGAGATCCACAAGGATGCCGGCTTTGAGCTCCATAATTTCACGTCAAACTCGGAGGAAGTGATTGCAGCATTGGGTGGGGTGGACGTCGACAAGGTCATTGGATTAAAAGATGGACTGCAGACTGAGAGAGTTCTTGGGTTACATTGGCACTCTACAACGGACTGTTTTAAGTTTGGACTGAAGTTTAACGAAGTAAGCGAGGCGGTAGTAAACGGAGGTAGGTGCCCAACAAAGAGGGAACTTCTCAGTGTTGTTATGTCCATATTTTACCCACTGGGACTCCTAGTGAACTTCGTAATAGGAGCAAAGGTATTGATGCGAGAAGTGTGGAGGCACGAAACACATTGGGATGACCCACTCCCAGCAAACATAGCCGAATCATGGGAAAGATGGCGAAAGCAACTGCCAGCGGTAATGGAGTATGCCTGCCCTGGCTTCTATTTCCGAAATGGTGCGCCGAAATCTCTACAGTTATACGTATTCGTCGACGCCTGCGAAAATGCCTTTGCTGCTGTCACATATTGGAGAGCAACGAATGCCCGAGGTGAGATAGAGGTCACATTCATCTGTGCGAAATCAAAGTGCGCTCCACTAAAAACTTTGACCATACCGCGATTAGAGCTGCAGGCCGCAGTTTTAGGAGCTCGTCTTCAACAAGCTGTGCGAGAAGCGCATTCTTTCAAAATCGACAAATGTTTTCTTTGGAGTGATTCGGGAACAGTTATCAAATGGATTCGAAGCAAACATCGTAAATATAAGCCCTTCGTGCAGCATAGAATCGCCGAAATCTTAGCCGCTACTCACGAGTCCGATTGGCGCTGGATATCCACAGCACAAAACGTGGCCGATGAAGCCACTCGAGCCAATCATAATATCGTGCTTAGTCCTAAGACTCGTTGGGTACAAGGTCCATCATTTCTGCTCGAAGGGGAATATGCTTGGCCTACTGAAGATGGAATCTCTGCCGATGTTGTTCATGAAGAAGAATTGCGCCCACAGCATACATTTATCACCGTATGCAAACATTTCATTGACTTCGATCGGTTCTCTTCATACAATAGGCTACTACGAACTACCGCCTGGGTTGTGCTGTTCGTCGAGATATGCCGCCGAAGCCAAAATAAAACCCGGACGGTCTTACAGCTAACAATCTCGAAGCGGCAAAGCTTCTCCTATGCCGCATCGTTCAGAATGATTGCTTCCCCGAAGAAATCCAACAGATCCAAGATGGAAAAGAAATATCAAATCAGAGCCCTTTGGTGCAGTTGTCGCCGTATCTGGATGATAATGGTATGCTACGTGTTCGTGGATGTATAGATGCAGCCAGCTGGCTCCCGATATGTACTAGACGCCTTATAATATTGCTGCCAAAACATTTGCACACGAAACTGATAACGGAGCATTATCACATCCGCACGGGCCATCAAAATACCGAAGCCACCATATGCGCTATTCGTCGAGAGTACTGGGTGCCGCGTCTAAGAACCCTTGTACGAAATGTCATCGCTAACTGTAAGGTTTGCCGCCTACGGAAAGCAGCACCAGCCCCGCCATTAATGGGGCCGTTGCCAGTGGATCGACTTACGCCCTACGTAAGGCCGTTTACTTACACTGGTATGGATTACTTCGGGCCACTTAACGTAACAGTGAGGAGGAGTACAGAAAAGCGGTGGGTAGCACTTTTCACATGCCTAACCACGCGGGCTGTGCATCTGGAGGTAGCTCACGATCTGAGCACTGACTCCTGCATCATCGTAATCAGAAATTTTATTAATCGTAGGGGCGTCCCTACAAGGTTGAGGTCAGACAATGGGAAAAACTTTGTTGGTGTGAACAACGAGGTCAAGAGATTCACCGAGGTATTTGATTGCGAGCGTTTCCAGGGCGAGTTTTCTCGACGAGGTGTAGATTGGGTGTTCAGCTCACCGTATAACCCAGCTGAAGGTGGCGTTTGGGAGATAATGGTGCAGTGTGTCAACGAGTCCTACATCAAACGCTTAAAGAGGTTGCACCTCGGGAACATACACTATATAGCTTCCTTGTTGAGGCGGAAAACATCGTTAACTCCCGGCCACTAACGCACTTGCCCATCTCTCCAGACCAAGAACAGCCATTGACGCCGAATGACTTTTTATTGGGGCCGAATAATACTGCGCATACGCCCAGCGTCGACAACGTATTGGCAGGTCCCGTGGCTCTACGACAACAGTGGCGCGTGGCTCGTCAACTCAGAGATCACTTCTGGAAAAGGTGGGTGCTGGAATATCTCCCCACGCTAACACGTCGAACGAAGTGGTGCCAGTCTACGAAACCGTTCAAAGAAGGAGCGCTAGTGTTCATCTGCGATCCAAATGTGCCAAGAAGAGAGTTGTGTCGTGGCGTGGTGGAGCGATTGTATCCTTCGAAGGACGGAGTTGTCCGCCAAATTGATGTACGAACGAACTCTGGGGTGAAGAGAAGAGCTGTAGCCAAGTTGGCCGTTCTGGACGTTGAGTCTGGTGAATAGAGTGATTCGCGGGGGCGGGGATGTTGCAGAACGCCCTGTGTTCAATAATTTTAGTAGTAAATTTTATGATCTGGTAACCTTGAAATGTAAACTCGCCGCTGTCTGCCAAGTCCCATTTTGTAATATGAAAAACCGCCATTCGTTGGAAAGCAGTCGGATAAGGCACATAGCGGTAAGTAGAAAATTTGTCATTTTGTCATTTGTAATGTGATTTTACTAATTTGTAACCTGATTTAGAAATAAACCACCCAACCTACCATTTAATAAACCAACATCAATTGTTCACAACTGGGTGCGTTAAATTCGCAAGCCTGAGCCAACGACATCAAACTTTATTTCGCAACAGTACTATAAATGTGAATGCTGATTGTCCGTGTTATTTAGAAGGCACGTATGTATACAGGTAAGGGGCCATCGAGAATTAGGTCCGTCGATGGCCATGGATGAGAGTGGGTGAAGCACCTGGCGTCGCAACAAAACCCGCGGCGACCCCTATGTATATTCGGCCCTTTTATTTTTTTTTGTTCTCTCCCTTTTTCAGCTTTTTTTTGTGGTTTTCAATAATAGTAACCGGTCATTTCCGGTTCGGTTAAATTTTTTTTGAATTTTGAATGTTTAACGGTCTGTCCGTGACATCCGGTTTGGCCGGATGTTGTTTTAGTTTGAATTATAGCGTTTTGAGTTGGCTCTGTGCTTCTGTCAGTTTTGTTAGGCATGATATGACCTTTTTTCTGTTTATGGCGCAGAACAGCAAGGTTGGCAAGAACCCCGCCCAGCCGACATGACTAGCCACAGAGCACCACTAGATCATGCCAACTGCCTTCCTTGCTGCCCCACTGTAGATGCGAAACCATAACAATCAATATAAATTACCGAGGCAAATACTGGCAAACCAAGATGCGTAGTGCCACCCTTTTTTGGAGAAATACCTTCAACCAGTTTGGTACCATGTTGCAAAGCTTGTAGCCTGTGGAAAGTACCTTGTTTACCGGTAAATCCTTGGCAAATAACACGTGAATCGGCATTTAATTGTAGGTTTCCTCTTGTTTTGGCATATTCTCAGCTTAACCGCACCCCGGCAGAGATGCTATCTATTAGAATATAACATTTTTTTTATTATTTAAAAATGCACATACGTATGAATGAAAAGCCGAAAGTAATTAATGTTGTTGTTGTTGTAGCGAAAACCGTTATCGACTTTGATGGTCCTCTGCCGGATGCAGATCCGGTACGTTCCTGTAACAAGCACCATTAAGGGATTAGCCCGACTACTTCGGGAACGATTTGATATGACCACATAAAGGCTTTTAAGCCATCCCGCACTTCCACCCCCTAGATCCATAAGGAACTTAGGGTCTCCAGAACCTCGGCTGTATATATTATGCTAGCAACCCCTTGAATCAATTTCTATTTTGGGGTTGATTCTGGATATGTAAGAGTTTAACCTGTTACAGTACCCAGATCGAAGTTGAGCTAGAGTGACGTGCGTTTCCCTAGGTAGACTGCGTTCCTCTTCTGCGATTTAGAGTAGGAGCGGCCGTGGGGTGCGAGCAAAAGCGGATACTTGTGGTGGCTTGCTAAGTAGCGGGGCTGCTAGAGGGTAGTGAGGCGCGCTAAGGCGCATACTACGGGTTTTGGGGTCCAGCCCAGAACATCCCGTCCGGTGAAGCCATCCCTTACACGTGACACACTGACAAGAGTGTGACCGTCCTAAAAAGATTCTTTTTAATGGGTGAAAAACGAGTCCAATAATCTCTTACTTGTTCGGCGTAAAACCACAGCTGCCCATCCTTTAACAACAACTTGAGAAAATCCAATCGCTCCTGTATTTGCATATTATGCGGATAACGTCCATCAATGCATAAAGTGTTCCGCTCAACATTCGGCATTTCAGCAATCATGTTGCGAGTTTTATCCATATATGCAGTTAAACTGTTCGTAACAGGTATGACGAAAGTATAATCATTTTGCAAACGTTCAACTACTGTGGCGCCGCTGAGATTCGAACCTACACACTTTGGGATTTTCTATACAAAATTGTGAACGGCGTCTTCGCAAGCTCAGCCACAATACCACCCAACGTCATGTTAACAAAATGTAATGCTATATTATTTGTTCAATGTATGAGTAAATTGTTTTTTTGGCGAATTTCGTTGATATGGTGAATTATTTTTGTGACTTTCGTTTACTGAATACCGAAATCATCTCAAGTCACAAAATTGTCTCTAAAGGAAAATCTCAAATTTAGAGACTTGAGATGAGATTGAATTACAGAATTCAGCCGTAAGTGTTTGTTGAGTACGCGGAGCATGACTTGGCGATTAAACATACAAGCAAATTCGCGTATTAAACGCAATGCTAGCAACACCGAGTTTTCAAAGTCTGCGACTTATGGCCCCATTTTCATAGTACTATCCGAAGTTTGATTATGCCCAATAACCTATGATCTCTTCATAAAAATGTTGAAATCGTTATTGACGTAAAACGGAACGAATTCCTGAATTCTGGTCATCCTCAATGGATGGCTTACAACTGATCCTGTCTGATAGGGTTACTGTCAGTAAGGAATCAGGAGGTCTGCTGGCCACTTGTAGTATTTTTCATCTATTTGTCGTCAAGAAGTGTGTCTCAATGACGATGGTCTATTCTTTTTGCAACGGCATCCCATTCGATAAATATGTGTTCTACCACACATATGATCAGTTTTCTTATGCATAAATCACTTTGTCTCCTTAGCTTTGTTAACCAGAGAATACTTGGCTTTCTGTGCAATCACTATGGGAGCGGGCTATCTCGAACAGCATCTTCTCACTGAATTTTTTCTTTTCTCTCTGCATCTTTCTTTATCACTATTGTGGGCAGTGAATTTCTGTTTCTTGTTCGTCGTGTAGGCAGCCTGCCTGAATTTTTTCGCTACAGTTTTTTTGATCCGAGCCCGAAGTCTATAACTTTCATCTTTGTTTTCAAAACAGAAAATATTAAACTAATTTTTACGAAAGACTTATCTAGGTAGTGGTACCATTTTTTACATTTAAGTTCAAATAAAATAAACGTTAAGTTCAAATCAAATAAAGAAACGAATTATAACGCCCTATTTCATTGATTTATCAGATTTCATTTGTTATTTTAATATAATTTTACAAAATTTTATGCATTTGTTTTTGTAGAATTTAAACACCTTTTTAATAACGGGATTAAATTATTCCCGTTTTTAACATGGTTCAACTATATACAGGTTGGCTCATCTGTAAAGCAACAAAATATGTCTGTTCAAATTGTCAAAATCTGTGTATTGGTGTTGGTGCGAATGGTATGGAATGGAAACATAAAACTTCGCAGTTTTTGTATGTGTAAGTAAAATGTTGCCAATGTGTTGGTTTCATTTTGAGTTTGCCATCTCCATTTGACAATCCCTTCGACCATGCAATGACATAAATAAAATCAGCTGATGAGATGAGCCAACCTGTACATAATTGAACCATGCGTTTTTAATTTGCTTCTTAAAAACAACCAAGAGTGCGGAGTGTAAAATTTTCAAAAATTCTGCATCTGAAACCCCATGTAATTGAATCGCGACTCGAACCCGCGACCTTACAAGCCAGTAGGCCGATATAACAAACAAAAGTTTTAGTACATCCCAGATCACGGTGAAAAAGTGTCAACGAATATGACACTATGGCATCAATGCCATAAAACAAGTCCAATTTTCACATGGTTTTTGCAACAGATGTAGTAGCGCTGTGAAAATCAATTGCCATGAAACAGGATAGAAGTAGAAATAATGAGGACAAACAAACAACCGCTGTGATATGAATGGTTATAGCAGCGGGCCTAAACGTTGCCGATGAAGGAGTTTAGCAGTTCCCGAAAGGGATCTATTCAACGAGCTTTGGTAGTTATGTCAATTTTTCTTCCTTATATTTTAATTTAATACAATTTTTTTTAAGAAAAATATATCATAATAATAAAAAGATAAAAAAATTATTTTAGGCCTTGAGCTCGATTCGAACCCGCTATCTTACATGTCAATAAGCCGATATAACAACAAAAAAATTTCTTTTTAAACATTCAGCTCTAAAAACTTGTTTAATTCGGTCACAAACTACAATAGCAGAGTGCACTACGATGGCTTGAAATGGACTTAAGTTATTTACAGGCACAGTAGGACTTAGTCAGCTTTGAAAAAAAAAAATTGGTAAATTAGAATGCAGTTTTGATATGTATCGACTCAAATGTCAATGCCCGGCGAGGCGATGATCGTTGTCGCTCGGCATTGCGCTCACAGCTTAAAAACCCCATCACACAAGCAACATTCATATAGATGCGTTCAACACAATCTTATGAATTATGAGTACATTGCACGTATTTTTATGGAGAACAGCTGATCAAGCGACACTAGCACCATCTGAGTGGAAAAGTAGCCAACTTCAAAATTTTGTAACAAGCAAAGCATAAGAAGGAGACATTTGATTTGGCTAAGGGTGCTTCCACATCTCACAAGTGAAATTATTTTTCCTACTTGTTGGGACTTCTCTAAAATTGTTCACAGTTTAAAACTGCAATTTAACAAATGAATAGAACACAAAATATGTTAGCAAGTTGTTGTTGTAGCGATAAAGATACTCCCCGAAGGCCTTGGGGAGTGTTATCGATGTTGATGGTCATTCACTGGATGCAGAACTGGTACGTTCCGTTACCAAGCCCGACCATCTCGAGAACGCTTTGGTATGATCACATGCGACCTTCTAATTCGGGGTCGCCAGAGCATCGGCTATTAATGAAACAGGATTCGCCAAGGATAGGTGAGGTTGGCAATATATATTGCGCTGGCAGCCCCTTGAAAGGGTTGCGCTACACAACCCCTTGAATTTATTCATTTATTTAAATTTATATTTTACAAATTAATTTGTAAAATATATTTTAGAGACTGGGCTACTAGGCCATTTGCCTCTCGGTCGATTTATATTTCGTGGAGTAGATTACGTTTCTTGAGTGCTTCGGTTGTCTGCTTTATTGTGGAATCCCTGCTGCAATCACGTAGTGCTGATAAGTTGGAGTTGGTCCTAGATGTGGGACAATCAATAAGTAAGTGTTTGATGGTTAGAGGAACATTGCACTGGTGACAGCAGCGTTGACTGGTATGATTGTAGTAATGCTCGGATGTGAATTTTGTTACACCTACTCTCATTCTCGCTATTTGGATGCATTCCTTTCTCGAATAGCTCTCGTGATAGTTCGGACGATCGGAGTTTATGTTGTGGGTTTTCAAAAAACAGTTTGCTGTTTGCCACGATTTGTCTTTTAAGTTTTTAAGGTGTGTTTTTATGTATATCGTTATGGTGGACTACAAGCATGGAGTCTCAGTTACAAGTGGCATGCTAAAGGATTGCCTAGCAGCTTTGTCCGCTAGCTCATTGCCTGCTATCCCCACGTGACCTGGTATCCATAGAAGATTAATATCGCTACGTATATTAACTTCGCTTAGTGCAAATCTGCGAGCTTCACTGTGTTCGTCGGTTAACGCTTTTGCCACACTTAAACAATCGGAGGCAATTACCGCCCTCTGTTGTTAGGTGCTGCGTGATGCAGCGCGAATTTGATTGCTGATAGTTCTGCATTAAATATACCAGCATATGGCGATACAACGCCGTATGTTCGGTGTTTCTCCAATAAGAGACCCGTCGGTGAAATAAAATATATGAGTTGGATGTCCCTCTTTATAGTGGTTGTACACCTCCGGAGATGTACCGTTTTTCTTTGCGATGCTCAATTAGACGTTAATTGAGATGTTTGTGGTGGTTTCGTACTTGTCTGGTGGTTTTGGTGGTATTGATGTGTGGATGTTAAGGAGGTACTTGCAAATAGCTTGAATACCGCAAGTGCTCCTCCCTACAAGAATACTGACTATCATATGACTATCGTCTGATTGTCAGCAATGTCAACCTAACGACAGCGCCTCATACAAACTTTCTATCCCAAACTTAAGGGGACTTGCGCAAATGTTATGTAAACAACTGTGTACGTGTGAGTTTTTGTCTCCTTCTTATATCTGCTGTATGTTCTTTTGTTCTGTACCAGGTTTCCGAAGCTTTCCCAGTTTTCGTCCTTTTTCATGATTATAGGCTGTCGTTGGGTACATGCGGACATGCGTGTGTGAACAAAGGAACATACATAAATTTGAGTATCAATGTTTACGTCATTGCAGAATCAGCATTGTCAATTACAAGTGTGAGTGTATTAGTAAAACTGTTTCTTGTAGGGCTGTAGGTTGTTGTGGGCTGTAGGTCTTTAGGTTTTTTTTGGCCTAGTTAAGAAACTCCAGAATGCCTTGTGTAGTGGATGAGAGGTAGTTACAATGGCTTTGGCCGCTAATTTTCCTGAACGATTATGGACAAGCCACTGAAAGTCGTTGTAGCGTGCATTGAATTTGGCGGAACCCCTTGAATTTATTTACTATTTTAGTCGCCTCTTATGACAGGCATACCTACCGTGGGTATATTCTAGCCCCCTAACCCGCTGGGGATAAGCAAGTTATTATTCGTGTATAGTGAGAATGTTTATAACAGCGCCTCGCGAAATTTTGTATGTTAATGGCAAGGCGAAATAAACTTCGCTCGTCGTCTGAAGTGCCTTTATATTTACAAACGCAACATTTTGGTTGATTGTGGCATGCATAAGATTGCTTTGAACGCAACTATATTAAAAACTCTATTGTGTCTCGGCCAAATCGACATAAGATCTCACGCTTGACGCACAAACGTGCCCTCTTGGCGGTACAGTGCCGGCCATTATTTTCATAATTTAAGTAGTCGGGTAACCCGGTGGTATTTCATCTTTGATATGTTCCGCTCTCCTTTGGAATTTCAACAAACACGTATTTTGAGATTTTTAATAAAGGCGTGTATCAAAAATGTGTGAATGCTAATTAAAGAGAGAAATCTGTTAGAAGAAAAATGTAAATCATTTGTTTATGAAAGAAATCAAAGCGTTTATGCATCTGTTGTTGTGAGAGAATGGATTATAACAAATATTGCTAAAGTTGGCGATAAATTTTTTGTATTTGAAGTGACGTGTAAGGGTTCACTGATTTTACAAGCCTGTGTTGGAGCATTAAATTGGATATTTTGTTTATCAGGTGCGTTCCTACCTCAACACGATTTGTTAAACAGACGTGATTCATATACTAAAATTTGTAAATGCTAAAGATTAGACGAAAAACATAAAAATACTTTAATTAGCATCACTGTATTTGGTGATGCTTTAATTAAACGAATAATGTCCAAAAGACGGGTACATGAAAAAAACAGCTTTGAATTCAAAAACAATTTTGGCGGACCTCTTAAGTGCATATCGATTGTGAATTATTAAAGAATGTTATTTCATTCTTATATAATAGCTAGTAGCTAGATACATCTTTTAATTTGTTTTGCTAATACAGATGGAAAAACGTTTGTCCCAGAGAAAAGCAAAGGAAATAATTAAAAACTGGGAATAAAATGGGGTTACATTTTACCAAGATGAATTAAACAAGAGGTGCCACAGGGCGGTGGGCAGCGATTTAGAATAGCACCCCCCGAGTTCGGGGTTAAGCTTGGTATCAAATGAAAGAGGGAGTTCTCCCGATCACAAATATATATAACTTAAAGTGCGCAGACTTGTAGTTTACGAGTTATTTGATGTTAAAGTTTGCAAATTTAGCAAATTTCTATAGCACTTTCACTTACAATTTACACATCTTTCAAAACCTTTATGCACATAAATATCTATATAAATTGGCAACGATACACTTATAATTTCATTTTAGTATATTTCACATATAATTCTTCCATTGTTTTTACTTAATACAAAGAGTATATTTGCTTAATATAAAAGTTTTTATTAAATCAATCGCGCTTTTGTAGCAACATTCACATTTATGTATATATATATTTTATTGATGACATTACAAAGCTGTGCTGCCACATCTAAAAAACGGAACAAGTGCAGAATCGAAAAATAATTTATAAAAATATCTTTCATCTGATGTATATATATCTTTAACTTTTCTAGTCTTTATTTACCAAAAATTTGAAAAAGCTCTTTTTTGCATTCGTGAACGAGCTGATATTACCTTATAACTCTTATGTTTATTGTTATGTTAGCCGATCCAACACCGGCTGCGCCATGCACAGTAATTCTGCGTAGAACACCTTTCCGCTTAGGCGTCCTTCGGCCGCGCTTATTTAAAATAACCCTGGGCTACGCCATGCCAAGTCCGGGTGTGTGGTATAACCGTGGCTACCGCCACGGTGATGTCCTTCCGCATATTACCTTATAACTCTTATGTTTATTGTTATGTTAGCCGATCCAACACCGGCTGCGCCATGCACAGTAATTCTGCGTAGAACACCTTTCCGCGTAGGCGGCCTTCGGCCGCGCTTATGTAAAATAACCCTGGGCTACGCCATGCCAAGTCCGGGTGTGTGGTATAACCGTGGCTACCGCCACGGTGATGTCCTTCCGCATATTACCTTATAACTCTTATGTTTATTGTTATGTTAGCCGATTCAACACCGGCTGCGCCATGCACAGTAATTCTGCGTAGAACACCTTTCCGCGTAGGCGGCCTTCGGCCGCGCTTATTTAAAATAACCCTGGGCTACGCCATGCCAAGTCCGGGTGTATGGTATAACCGTGGCTACCGCCACGGTGATGTCCTTCCGCATAGTAGTAAAAATATATATTTTCCTTTTTCTTTATTAACTGAAAGGTGGCACGTTAATATTTATATTTGTTTTTTCTTTGTTGATGTGGTAGCACAGCTTTGTAATGTCATCGATAAAATATATACATACATAAATGTGAATGTTGCTACAAAAGCGCGATTTATTTAATAAAAACATTTAAATTAAGTAAAAACAATGCAAGAATTATATGTGAAATATACTAAAATGAAATTTAAGTGTATCGTTGCCAATTTATATAGATATTTATGAGCATAAAGGTTTTGAAAGATGTGTAAATTGTGAGAGTGCTATAGAAATTTGCTAAATTTGCAAACTTTAACATCAAATAACACGTAAACTATAAGTCTGCGCTCTTTAAGTTATATATGTTTGTGATCGGGAGAACTCCCTCTTTCATTTGATACCAAGTTTAACCCCGAACTCGGGGGGTGCTAAACTAAATCGCTGCCATATCCTCTAACGGGTGTCCAAGGAAACTTGCCGTTTCAACAGGGGTGGACCATAAGGAAAGAGGTGTTAGAGGTGTTGGTTCCACATTACAATTGAAGAGATGGTTGGTGTCATGTGGGGACACATTGCAAGCGGGGCATACATTTTGTATGTCGGGGTTGATTCTGGATAGGTAAGAGTTTAACCTGTTACAGTATCCAGAACGAAGTTGAGCAAGAGTGACACGCGTTTCCCTGCGGAGTATGCGTTCCTCTTCAGCAAGTTTTGGATAATTTTCGTTAAGTACTGGATTCACCGGGCAATTCCCGGCATAAAGGTCTGACGCCTGTTTATGGAGTTCACCAAGGACCTGCTTGTGTTTTTTCACTTGTTGTTGTTGTAGCGATTAGGTTACTCCCCGAAGGCTTTAGGGAGTGTTATCGATGTGATGGTCCTTTGTCGGATACAGATCCGATACGCTCCGGTAACACAGCACCATTAAGGTGCTGGCCCGACCATCTCGGGAACGATTTATATGGCCACATTGAACCTTCAGGCCATCCCTCCCTCCCCACCCCCAAGTTCCATGAGGAGCTTGGGGTCGCCAGAGCCTCGTCTGTTAGTGAAACGGGATTCGCCGCTCGAAGGTGAGGTTGACAATTGGGTTGGAGAAGCTATATATTGCGCTACACAACCCCTTGAATCCCAACATCATCAATAAACTGTTTTTTCACTTCATACGGCTGGGTTCTCAGGTGCTGTATTTCCTCAAAATGCTTACGGAGATGACTCCTTAAGCCCCTAGGCGGTGCTGGTTCATCAATCAGATGTCTGTTGGGATGCCCAGGTTTCTGGGTATTCAACAGGAACTGTTTGGTCAGCATCTCATTTCTCTCCCTGATGGGGAGTATTCTCGCCTCATTATGCAGATGGTGTTCTGGGGACATAAGAAGACAGCCCATGGCGATTCTGAGAGCAGTCGCTTCCCAAGGCAGTCGGTTCTATGTACCGGAGCGACTCGGGATTTTTCCCGACCAAGGACTGTCATTTCAGTGTGACCCCATTTAATTTGTTTCGTCCCTCCCACAAACTGTCATCCTCCCAGCAGCTCCTTGCAGCAGGACTGCTACATATTCTCTTACTCCGGGAAGGTATCGAACCCAATCCGGGTCCGGTTCCTGGCCCCGGTCATGAGAAATGGTTTTGCTGCATCTGCCAGAAAAGAATCTTTTTAGGACGGTCATACTCTGTTCAGTGTGTCTCGTGCAAGGGATGGTTGCATCGGACAGGTTGTTCTGGGCTTGATCCCAAAACCTGTCGTCCACGTAACTTTTATAAATCTTTTGTGGCTCCTTGCTGCTCACGCCCAAGGGCGTCCCGTAGTCTACGCCTAAGCGTATCCCTACTACCTTCCAGCAGCTTCGCTGCTCAGCAAGCCACAACAAGTACCCGCTGCTGCTCGCGCCCCACGGCGCCAACAACTCAAACAGCTGCAACCACTCATAACTACTACCTTCGTAGTAGAGCTGGTAGCAATGCTGAGCATCAGCCCCTGCCCCCGTCTTTTTCTCCCCCCCTCTTTTCTGGCAGCAATCGTGCAGGTCAGGGAAACAGACTCTTAGTCCCCGCCTCCGTTTGCACCGTCTGCCAGCACAGAATATATAGGTTTGCGACATCCGCTCAATGCAGCTCCTGCCTTGGGTGGTGCCACTTTCCTAGATGTTCTGGTCTCCGCGACGGCAACCCCTCGACGGGTTTCATCGCGCCATGTTGCCAGGTCGCAAACCCAAATCATCCGGGTACCCCAATGCTTGCCCAAGGGCGCCCAGTCCCAAGGCCACAACAGCAATTGCGTCCTGGCCTTTCACAACCTAGGCGTAGTCACCCCTCACTTACCCCTAGAGTGGCGGCGTCACCCCTCATGCACTTCAGAATTCTGCAGTTCAACTGTAATGGACTAACTGGGAAGATTACGGAGATAGTCGATTTCATGAAGCGGCACAACATCCGCATTGCTGCGATTCAAGAGACTAAACTCACAGCAAGATCTGCATTGCAGACCTGCTCTGGTTATAAAGTCCACAGGAAAGACCGCGAGAGCGGAAATGGAGGCGGCCTCGCGTTTATCATACACCACTCTGTGCAATATCATATATTTGATCCTGGCATCGACCGCAGTGACAATGTCTTAGAACGTCAAGGCCTATCTGTCCGGTCAGGCGATGCAAATCTAGAAATCATCAACATCTACATCCCTCCTGTCACCTGTTGCCCCAGGGGATACCGCCCTAATATCAGGGCCTTACTCACTGGCAACAATCGCATTATCTTAGGCGATTTCAAAGCCCATCATGATCTATGGCATTCAAACTTGCGGGCGGACAGTAGGGGTGAGATGTTGGCGGATCAAATAGAAGAAACGACGTTCTGCACAATAAACGGAGACGCCCCCACACGTATGGTAGGAAGCTGTCATAGCTCGCCAGATATCTCAATCGTAAGCGCAGAACTCGTAAACTGCGTCAACTGGCAGCCGATGGTAACATTGGCATCCGACCACCTGCCCATACTTATTTCGTTCGAGCGTACCGCCGACTTCATCGTCACCGAAAAACGCACTTTCATAAACTTCAAAAAAGGAAAGTGGGAAGAATATAAATCTGCAACAGACAGCAGCTTTGCTGCCCTCCCTACCCCGTGATGCCCGCCAAGGGGAGCGTGCCTTCCGTAAGGTCATTGAATCCGCCTCGGCACATTTCATTCCCGCCGGGAGAATTCCCGAAATCCGGCCCCACTTCCCGGCGGAGGCCGCGAGGGATCGCGACCTTATAAGACAGCTTGATCCAGGCGACCCCCAAATAAGGGATATAAACCAACGCATCAGATTGCTTGTGGACGAACACAAGCGGGCGAAATGGGAAGAGCACCTAAGAGGTTGTAACCTCTCTACCGGTGTGGGTAAACTTTGGTCCACCGTAAAGTCCCTATCGAATCCGACTAAGCACAAAGACAAAGTTTCCATCGCCTTTGGCGATAAGGTGCTGTCGGATGCGAAAAAATGCGCGAGCGCTTTCTGCCGACAATATATAATGCATCCTACGGTCGACAAAGATAGACGGAGAGCCAATAGACACGCACATAAACACAAACTCAGCGCGTCACCAATTACCATCACCGCTAGAGAGGTTGAGGACGCCATTGGTCGCGCTAAACCATCCAAAGCAGTGGGCCCAGACGGCATAGCCATGCCGATGCTTAAAAACCTAGGGAAACAGGGTTTCAAATATTTAGCGCATGTCTTCAACCTGTCTCTTTCCACCTTTGTCATACCCGAGAAATGGAAAATGGCCAAGGTGGTCCCGCTACTAAAGCCTGGGAAACCAGCTAACGTAGGTGAGTCATATCGTCCGATATCTCTCCTATCGCCAGTGGCAAAGACGCTTGAAGCCATTTTGCTCCCTTATTTCCAAGCACATTTGCAGCTAGCCCCTCATCAGCATGGCTTCAGAAAACTCCATAGCACTACCTCCGCGCTAAATGTCATTAGCACCCAGATAAATTGCGGTTTGAATCAATATCCCCACCATAGAACAGTACTCGTAGCGTTAGACCTATCAAAAGCTTGTGATACGGTCAACCATGGCTCGTTACTGCAAGACCTGGAAGGGTCCACCCTTCCCCCATGTCTTAAAAGGTTGACCGCAAATTATCTGGGTGGTCGGCAGGCATCGGTGCAATTCAGAAACGAAACATCAAAACAAAGGAGAATTAAACAAGGGGTGCCACAGGGTGGTGTCCTATCCCCGCTTTTGTTTAATTTCTACATATCTAAGCTACCTTCACCACCGGAAGGAGTCACAATCGTTTCCTACGCCGATGAATGCACACCATATTGAACATCCACGTCGATGGCACTACGCTACCGACTGTCCTACACCCCAAAATCTTGGGTGTGACGTTTGATCAGGATCTACATTTTGGTGCGCACGCAACCGCAATTGTTCCAAGAATTCAGAGCCGTAATAAAATCCTCAAATCCCTTGCTGGCAGTACCTGGGGAAAAGATAAAGAAACGCTCTTGACCACATACAAAGCAATTAGCCAGCCGATTACGTGCTACGCGTCACCCATATGGTCGCCAAGCCTAAAAACCACCCACTGGAAGAAACTACAGGCCTGCCAAAATACTGCTCTCAGAATCGCCACGGGCTGTCTTCTTATGTCCCCAGAACACCATCTGCATAATGAGGCGAGAATACTCCCCATCAGGGAGAGAAATGAGATGCTGACCAAACAGTTTCTGTTGAATACCCAGAAACCTGGGCATCCCAACAGACATCTGATTGACGAACCAGCACCGCCTAGGGGCCTAAGGAGTCATCTCCGTAAGCATTTTGAGGAAATACGGCACCTGAGAACCCAGCCGTATGAAGCGGAAAAACACAAGCAGGTCCTTGGTGAACTCCATAGACAGGCGTCGGACCTTTATGTCGGGAATTGCCCGGTGAATCCAGTACTCGAAGAAAAATATCCAGAACTCGCAGAAGAGGAACGCATACTCCCCAGAGAAACGCGTGTCACTCTTGCTCAACTTCGTTCTGGATACTGTAACAGGTTAAACTCTTACCTATCCAGAATCAACCCCGACATACAAAATGTATGCCCTGCTTGCAATGTGTCCCCACATGACACCAACCATCTCTTTAATTGTAATGTGGAACCAACGCCTCTAACACCCCTTTCCTTATGGTCCACCCCTGTTGAAACGGCAAGTTTCCTTGGACTCCCGTTAGAGGATATTGATGACAATTTGTGATCGGTCGCGGCTATTAGGTGGGGCGAGCATTGCTACAACAACAACAACAACAACATTCTGAGAGCAGTATTTTGGCAGGCCTGTAGTTTCTTCCAGTGGGTGATTTTTAGGCTTGGCGACCATATGGGTGACGCGTAGCACGTAATCGGCTGGCTAATTGCTTTGTATGTAGTCATGAGCGTTTCTTTATCTTTTCCCCAAGTACTGCCAGCGAGGGATTTGAGGATTTTGTTACGGCTCTGAATTCTCGGAACAATTGTGGCTGCGTGCTCACCAAAATGTAGATCCTGATCAAACGTCACACCCAAGATTTTGGGGTGTCGGACAGTCGGTAGCGTAGTGCCATCGACGTGGATGTTCAAAATGGTCGACATTTGGGGCGTCCATGTTGTAAATAAGGTCGCGGAAGATTTAGTCGGTGATAATGCCAGGTTTCGCGAGGCGAAAAAACTGGAGAGATCAGGGAGATAGCCGTTTATTTTATTGCATAGCGCATCGATCTTTGGGCCTGGGCCTGTGGCCATTATTGTGCAGTCATCGGCGTAGGAAACGATTGTGACTCCTTCCGGTGGTGAAGGTAGCTTAGATATGTAGAAATTAAACAAAAGTGGGGATAGGACACCACCCTGTGGCACCCCCTGTTTAATTCTCCTTGGTTTTGATGTTTCGTTTCTAAATTGCACCGATGCCTGCCGACCACCCAGATAATTTGCGGTCCACCTTTTAAGACATGGGGGAAGGGTAGACCCTTCCAGGTCCTGCAGTAACGAGCCATGGTTGACCGTATCAAAAGCTTTTGATAGGTCTAGCGCTACGAGTACTGTTCTATGGTGGGGGTATTGATTTAAACCGCAATTTATCTGGGTGCTGTTGTTGCTGTTGTTGTAGCAATGCTCGCCCCACCTAATAGCCGCGACCGATCACAAATTGTCATCAATATCCTCTAACGGGAGTCCAAGGAAACTTGCCGTTTCAACAGGGGTGGACCATAAGGAAAGGGGTGTTAGAGGCGTTGGTTCCACATTACAATTAAAGAGATGGTTGGTGTCATGTGGGGACACATTGCAAGCAGGGCATACATTTTGTATGTCGGGGTTGATTCTGGATAGGTAAGAGTTTAACCTGTTACAGTATCCAGAACGAAGTTGAGCAAGAGTGACACGCGTTTCCCTGGGGAGTATGCGTTCCTCTTCTGCGAGTTCTGGATATTTTTCTTCAAGTACTGGATTCACCGGGCAATTCCCGACATAAAGGTCCGACGCCTGTCTATGGAGTTCACCAAGGACCTGCTTGTGTTTTTACGCTTCATACGGCTGGGTTCTCAGGTGCCTTATTTCCTCAAAATGCTTACGGAGATGACTCCTTAGGCCCCTAGGCGGTGCTGGTTCGTCAATCAGATGTCTGTTGGGATGCCCAGGTTTCTGGGTATTCAACAGAAACTGTTTGGTCAGCATCTCATTTCTCTCCCTGATGGGGAGTATTCTCGCCTCATTATGCAGATGGTGTTCTGGGGACATAAGAAGACAGCCCGTGGCGATTCTGAGAGCAGTATTTTGGCAGGCCTGTAGTTTCTTCCAGTGGGTGGTTTTTAGGCTTGGCGACCATATGGGTGACGCGTAGCACGTAATCGGCTGGCTAATTGCTTTGTATGTGGTCAAGAGCGTTTCTTTATCTTTTCCCCAGGTACTGCCCGCAAGGGATTTGAGGATTTTATTACGGCTCTGAATTCTTGGAACAATTGCGGTTGCGTGCGCACCAAAATGTAGATCCTGATCAAACGTCACACCCAAGATTTTGGGGTGTAGGACAGTCGGTAGCGTAGTGCCATCGACGTGGATGTTCAATATGGTCGACATTTGGGGCGTCCATGTTGTAAATAAGGTCGCGGAAGATTTAGTCGGTGACAATGCCAGGTTTCGCGAGGCGAAAAAACTGGAGAGATCAGGGAGATAGCCGTTTATTTTATTGCACAGCTCATCGATCTCTGGGCCTGGGCCTGTGGCCATTGTCGTGCAGTCATCGGCGTAGGAAACGATTGTGACTCCTTCCGGTGGTGAAGGTAGCTTAGATATGTAGAAATTAAACAAAATCGGGGATAGGACACCACCCTGTGGCACCCCTTGTTTAATTCTCCTTTGTTTTGATGTTTCGTTTCTGAATTGCACCGATGCCTGCCGACCACCCAGATAATTTGCGGTCCACCTTTTAAGACATGGGGGAAGGGTAGACCCTTCCAGGTCTTGCAGTAACGAGCCATGGTTGACCGTATCAAAAGCTTTTGATAGGTCTAACGCTACGAGTACTGTTCTATGGTGGGGATATTTATTTATTTATTAATTTATTTATTTAGTCTAGTAACAAATGTTTAGTACAGACACTTATGACTAAATTACAGAGACCAGCTTATATTAAGCAATGGAGAACATTAACAAGAAGAATTTATATTATTACAGATTAAGTAATTTTTTAGTTTAAGTTGAAAAGCGTATTTTGAGTCGGAGAAATCAATATCCAAAACACTAGAGAAGCAATTAATTTCTGATAGGGCTCTGTTAATAGGCGCTTTTGAGTTATAAACAGTTCTACTCAGCCCTATGAAAAAGATTTCAAAGTGGCGGAGGTTTCTACAGGGAGTATTTAAGCATATTCTTTCAAGAAGCAGCGCGCAGTCAATTTTGCCCCTGAAAAGATCGAAAATGAACAACGAGGCCAAAAGAATTCTGCGATTGTTAAGGGATAATAAGGATATTAGTTGGCATCGAGACTCATAAGACGGGATCGGTTCAGAGAAACGTAATGAAATAAACGCGAAGCGCATAAAGATTTTTTGAACCCGCTCCAGGCGGTTGATGTGAACTGTGTGGTAGGGCCGCCAAATGAAAGCCGCATACTCAAGTTTGGACCGCACAAAGGACGTATATAAAACTTTGAGTGTGTAGGGGTCAGAGAAGTTTGCGGAATGGCGTCTGACAAAAGCAAGCATTGAAAGCGCCTTAGAAATTGTGAAGCTGACGTGAGTGTTAAAATTAAACTTTGAGTCGAAGTATACCCCCAAGTCTTTAACTTCAAGATTCGTTCGAAGAAAGGTTTCTGCAATATGATAGGAGGTATGAAGTGGCCTCAGCATTTTACCATACGTCACAGTGTGGCACTTACTTATATTAAGGAAAAGACGGTTCTTAACACACCAGATATAAAGCTTATTAATCTCAGATTGAAGAACAACGACATCTTTATAACAACTGATCTCAGAATAGATCTTGAGATCATCAGCATAAAGCAGAAATTTGGTAGATGAGAAGCAAGAGCTAATGTCATTAATGAACAAGATAAATAGTAAAGGGCCCAGAATACTGCCCTGGGGCACTCCAGAGGTGGCCCAAAATGGTTTCGAATAAACACCGTCAACATTTACAACATTACTTCTGTTGTGCAGGTAAGATTTAATCCACTGTAGGAACGTAGAGTGGGACCCATAACAAGCTAATTTCGCAATTAAAATTTTATGAGAAATTTTATCGAATGCTTTGGAGAAGTCAAGGTATATTGTATCAACCTGAAAACCCCGCCTAAATGCCGCGTAGCAATCCTCAGAAAAGACAGCGAGGTTCGTTAATTGATTCAAACCGCAATTTATCTGGGTGCTAATGACATTTAGCGCGGAGGTAGTGCTATGGAGTTTTCTGAAGCCATGCTGATGAGGGGCTAGCTGCAAATGTGCTTGGAAATAAGGGAGCAAAATGGCTTCAAGCGTCTTTGCCACTGGCGATAGGAGAGATATCGGACGATATGACTCACCTACGTTAGCTGGTTTCCCAGGCTTTAGTAGCGGGACCACCTTGGCCATTTTCAATTTCTCGGGTATGACAAAGGTGGAAAGAGACAGGTTGAAGACATGCGCTAAATATTTGAAACCCTCTTTCCCTAGGTTTTTAAGCATCGGCATGGCTATGCCGTCTGGGCCCACTGCTTTGGATGGTTTAGCGCGACCAATGGCGTCCTCAACCTCTCTAGCGGTGATGGTAATTGGTGACGCGCTGAGTTTGTGTTTATGTGCGTGTCTGGAGATATCTGGCGAGCTGTGACAGCTTCCTACCATACGTGTGGGGGCGTCTCCGTTTATTGTGCAGAACGTCGTTTCTTCTATTTGATCCGCCAACATCTCACCCCTACTGTCCGCCCGCAAGTTTGAATGCCATAGATCATGATGGGCTTTGAAATCGCCTAAGATAATGCCATTGTTGCCAGTGAGTAAGGCCCTGATATTAGGGCGGTATCCACTGGGGCAACAGGTGGAAGGAGGGATGTAGATGTTGATGATTTCTAGGTTTGCATCGCCTGACCGGACAGATAGGCCTTGACGTTCTAAGACATTGTCCCTGCGGTCGGTGCCAGGATCAAATATACAATATTGCACAGTGGTGTATGATAAACGCGAGACCGCCTCCATTTCCGCTCTCGCGGTCTTTCCTGTGGACGTTATACCCAGAGCAGGTCTGCAATGCAGATCTTGCTGTGAGTTTAGTCTCTTGAATCGCATCAATGCGGATGTTGTGCCGCTTCATGAAATCGACTATCTCCTTAGTCTTCCCAGTTATACGGCAGTTACTCACGAACGTACGTACCAAAAACGTGTCAGCTGACACGACCTATCTTATGAGTGTGCAATGTAAACGAAAACTCACCGACGTGCAACCCCCGTACGTACGTAGCCCGGAACGGAGAAATCAAAACAATTTTGATTTTTTCCGTAAGAACGTGTCATCTGATAGCTCTCTCACTAGACAGAGTTGCCTAGTAAACTTTTGTGCGCTAATTTTTGACCGTTTGCAGTTTTATGCAAAAACACCTAATTAAAGTTTGAAAAATTGTGAAAATAATTCGAAATAATTATGTAAAAGTGCAGATTCTAAATATGTGATCTATTTATATTTATTTAATATTAATTCCAGCCTTTTACAACATCAAAAATTAAATTGGAAAAAGTTGATGTTTCCATAAGCATGCATGCAAAATGGTCAATGGCTACAGTGCTTATCTGTAAACATTACACACACAAATATGTTATGTACATGTACACAGACGCACACATTGATTTCTACGGGCTTGAGGGTTCGGTCAAACGTGCTTCGTACGACAAACGTCCGTACGTACGGCACACGTCGGTGGGTAATTGATGCTTTAGTCCATTACAGTTTAACTGCAGAATTCTGAAGTGCATAAGGGGAGACGTCGCCACTTTGGGGGTAAGTGACGGGTGACTACGCCTGGGTTGGGGAAGGCCAGGACGCAATTGCTGTTGTGGCGCTAGGACTGGGCGTCCTTGGGCAAGCATTGGGGTACCCGGATGATTTGGGTTTGCGACCTGGCAACATGGCGCGATGAAACCCGTCGGGGGGTTGCCGTCGCGGAGACCAGAACATCTAGGGAAGTGGCACCACCCAAGGCAGGAGCTGCATTGGGCGGATCTCGCAAACATATATATTCTGTGCTGGCAAGCGGTGCAAACGGAGGTAGGGACTAAGAGTCTGTTTCCCTGACCTACACGATTGCTGCCGGAAAAGAGGGGGGGAGAAGACGGGGGCAGGGGCTGTTGCTCAGCATTGCTTTCGACTCTACTACGAAGATTGTAGTTATGAGTGGAAGCAGCTGTTTGAGTTGTTGGCGCCGTGGGGCGCGAGCAGCAGCGGGTACTTGTTGTGGCTTGCTGAGCAGCGGGGCTGCTGGAAGGTAGTGAGGGGGCGCTTAGACGTAGACTACGGGACGCCCTTGGGCGTGAACAGCAAGGAGCCACAAAAGATTTATAAAAGTTACGTGGACGTCGGGTTTTGGGATCAAGCCCAGAACAACCTGTCCGATGCAACCATCCCTTGCACGAGACACACTGAACAGAGTATGACCGTCCTAAAAAGATTCTTTTCCGGCAGATGCAGCAAAACCATTTCTCAGGACCGGGGCAGGAGACGGACCCGGATTGGATTCGATGCCTTCCCGGAGTAAGAGAATATGGAGCAGTCCTGCTGCAAGGAGCTGCTGGGAGGATGACAATTTGTGGGAGGGACGAAACAAATTAGATGGGGTCACACTGAAATGACAGTCCTTGGTCGGGAAAAATCCCGAGTCGCTCCGGTACATAGAACCGACTGCCTTGGGAAGCGCCACGGTGATGTCCTTCCGCAGAGTATACCCTTCTGGGCTACGGTTATTTTTTATAAGCGCGGCTGAAGGCCGCCTACGCGGAAAGATGTTTCAACTTTTCAAAATGAGTAGTAAAATTTTATATTTTCCATTTTCTTTATTAACTGAAAGGTGTTAAGGTAATATTTATATTTGTTTTTTTTTCTGTTTATGTGGCAGCACAGCTTTGTAATGTCATCAATAAAATATATATATATAAAGGTACATGTTGCTACAAGAGCGCGATTGATTTAATAAAAACATTTATAATAAGTAAAAACAATGCAAAACTGAAATGTGAAATATACAAAAATGCAATTTAAGTTTATCGTTGCCAATTTATATAGATATGTATGTGGATTAAGGTTTTGAAAGATGCGTAAATTGTAATTTAAAGTGCTATAGAAATTTGCTAAATTTGCAAACTTTAACAACAAATAACTTTTAAATTATAAGTTTGCGCACTTTAAAATATATATATTTGTGATCTGGACAACTCCCTCTTTCATTTGATACCAAGTTTTACCCCGAACTCGAGGGGTGCTATTCTAAAATTTTCCCCCCAAGCCAGTCGGTTCTATGTACCGGAGCGACTCGGGATTTTTCCCGACCAAGGACTGTCATTTCAGTGTGACCCCATTTAATTTGTTTCGTCCCTCCCACAAATTGTCATCCTCCCAGCAGCTCCTTGCAGCAGGACTGCTACATATTCTCTTACTCCGGGAAGGTATCGAACCCAATCCGGGTCCGTCTCCTGACCCCGGTCCTGAGAAATGGTTTTGCTGCATTTGCCAGAAAAGAATCTTTTTAGGACGGTCATACTCTGTTCAGTGTGTCTCGTGCAAGGGATGGTTGCATCGGACAGGTTGTTCTGGGCTTGATCCCAAAACCCGACGTACACGTAACTTTTATAAATCTTTTGTGGCTCCTTGCTGCTCACGCCCAAGGGCGTCCCGTAGTCTACGCCTAAGCGTATCCCCACTACCTTCCAGCAGCTTCGCTGCTCAGCAAGCCACAACAAGTACCCGCTGCTGCTCGCGCCACACGGCGCCAGCAACTCAAACAGCTGATACCACTCATCACTACTACCTTCGTAGTAGAGCTGGTAGCAATGCTGAGCATCAGCCCCTGCCCCCGTCTTCTTCTCCCCCTCTCTTTTCTGGCAGCAATCGTGCAGGTCAGGGAAACAGACTCTTAGTCCCTGCCTCCGTTTGCACCATCTGCCAGCACAGAATATATAGGTTTGCGACATCCGCTCAATGCAGCTCCTGCCTTGGGTGGTGCCACTTTCCTAGATGTTCTGGTCTCCGCGACGGCAACCCCTCGACGGGTTTCATCGCGCCATGTTGCCAGGTCGCAAACCCAAATCATCCGGGTACCCCAATGCTTGCCCAAGGGCGCCCAGTCCCAAGGCCACAACAGCAATTGCGTCCTGGCCTTCCACAACCTAGGCGTAGTCACCCGTCACTTACCCCTAGAGTGGCGGCGTCACCCCTCATGCACTTCAGAATTCTGCAGTTCAACTGTAATGGACTAACTGGAAAGATTACGGAGATAGTCGATTTCATGAAGCGGCACAACATCCGCATTGCTGCGATTCAAGAGACTAAACTCACAGCAAGATCTGCATTGCAGACCTGCTCTGGTTATAATGTCCACAGGAAAGACCGCGAGTGCGGAAATGGAGGCGGCCTCGCGTTTATTATACACCACTCTGTGCAATATCATATATTTGATCCTGGCATCGACCGCAGGGACAATGTCTTAGAACGTCAAGGCCTATCTGTCCGGTCAGGCGATGCAAATCTAGAAATCATGAAAATCTACTTCCCTCCTGTCACCTGTTGTCCCAGTGGATACCACCCTAATATCGAGGCCTTACTCACTGGCAACAATCGCATTATCTTAGGCGATTTCAATGCCCATCACGACCTATGGCATTCAAACTTGCGGGCGGACAGTAGGGGTGAGATGTTGGCGGATCAAATAGACGAAACGACGTTCTGCACAATAAACGGAGACGCCCCCACACGTATGGTAGGAAGCTGTCATAGCTCGCCAGATATCTCAATCGTGAGCGCAGAACTCGTAAACTGCGTCAACTGGCAGCCGATGGTAACATTGGCATCCGACCACCTGCCCATACTTATTTCGTTCGAGCGTACCGCCGACTTCATCGTCACCGAAAAACGCACTTTCATAAACTTCAAAAAAAAAAAAGTGGGAAGAATATAAATCCGCAACAGACAGCAGCTTTGCTGCCCTCCCTATCCCGACTGATTCCCGCCAAGGGGAGCGTGCCTTCCGTAAGGTCCTTGAATCCGCCTCGGCACATTTCATTCCCGCCGGGAGAATTCCCGAAATCCGGCCCCACTTTCCGGCGGAGGCCGCGAGCTTAGCGAGGGAACGCGACCTTATAAGACAGCTTGATCCAGGCGACCCCAAATAAGGGATATAAACCAACGCATCAGATTGCTTGTGGACGAACACAAGCGGGCGAAATGGGAAGAGCACCTAAGAGGTTGTAACCTCTCTACCGGTGTAGGTAAACTTTGGTCCACCGTAAAGTCCCTATCCAATCCGACTAAGCACAAAGACAAAGTTTCCATCGCCTTTGGCGATAAGGTGCTGTCGGATGCGAAAAAATGCGCGAGCGCTTTCTGCCGACAATATATAATGCATCCTACGGTCGACAAAGATAGACGGAGAGCCAATAGACACGCACATAAACACAAACTCAGCGCGTCACCAATTACCATCACCGCTAGAGAGGTTGAGGACGCCATTGGTCGCGCTAAACCATCCAAAGCAGTGGGCCCAGACGGCATAGCCATGCCGATGCTTAAAAACCTAGGGAAAGAGGGTTTCAAATATTTAGCGCATGTCTTCAACCTGTCTCTTTCCACCTTTGTCATACCCGAGAAATGGAAAATGGCCAAGGTGGTCCCGCTACTAAAGCCTGGGAAACCAGCTAACGTAGGTGAGTCATATCGTCCGATACCTCTCCTATCGCCAGTGGCAAAGACGCTTGAAGCCATTTTGCTCCCTTATTTCCAAGCACATTTTCAGCTAGCCCCTCATCAGCATGGCTTCAGAAAACTCCATAGCACTACCTCCGCGCTAAATGTCATTAGCACCCAGATAAATTGCGGTTTGAATCAATATCCCCACCATAGAACAGTACTCGTAGCGTTAGACCTATCAAAAGCTTTTGATACGGTCAACCATGGCTCGTTACTGCAAGACCTGGAAGGGTCTACCCTTCCCCCATGTCTTAAAAGGTGGACCGCAAATTATCTGGGTGGTCGGCAGCCATCGGTGCAATTCAGAAACGAAACATCAAAACAAAGGAGAATTAAACAAGGGGTGCCACAGGGTGGTGTCCTATCCTCGCTTTTGTTTAATTTCTACATATCTAAGCTACCTTCACCACCGGAAGGAGTCACAATCGTTTCCTACGCTGATGACTGCACAATAATGGCCACAGGCCCAGGCCCAGAGATCGATGAGCTATGCAATAAAATAAACGGCTATCTTCCTGATCTCTCCAGTTTTTTCGCCTCGCGAAACCTGGCATTGTCACCGACTAAATCTTCCGCGACCTTATTTACAACATGGACGCCCCAAATGTCGACCATATTGAACATCCACGTCGATGGCACTACGCTACCGACTGTCCTACACCCTAAAATCTTGGGTGTGACGTTTGATCAGGATCTACATTTTGGTGCGCACGCAACCGCAATTGTTCCTAGAATTCAGAGCCGTAATAAAATCCTCAAATCCCTTGCTGGCAGTACCTGGGGAAAAGATAAAGAAACGCTCTTGACCACATACAAAGCAATTAGCCAGCCGATTACGTGCTACGCGTCACCCATATGGTCGCCAAGCCTAAAAACCACCCACTGGAAGAAACTACAGGCCTGCCAAAATACTGCTCTCAGAATCGCCACGGGCTGTCTTCTTATGTCCCCAGAACACCATCTGCATAATGAGGCGAGAATACTCCCCATCAGGGAGAGAAATGAGATGCTGACCAAACAGTTTCTGTTGAATACCCAGAAACCTGGGCATCCCAACAGACATCTGATTGACGAACCAGCACCGCCTAGGGGCCTAAGGAGTCATCTCCGTAAGCATTTTGAGGAAATACGGCACCTGAGAACCCAGCCGTATGAAGCGGAAAAACACAAGCAGGTCCTTGGTGAACTCCATAGACAGGCGTCGGACCTTTATGTCGGGAATTGCCCGGTGAATCCAGTACTTGAAGAAAAATATCCAGAACTCGGAGAAGAGGAACGCATACTCCCCAGGGAAACGCGTGTCACTCTTGCTCAACTTCGTTCTGGATACTGTAACAGGTTAAACTATTACCTATCCAGAATCAACCCCGACATACAAAATGTATGCCCTGCTTGCAATGTGTCCCCACATGACACCAACCATCTCTTTAATTGTAATGTGGAACCAACGCCTCTAACACACCTTTCCTTATGGTCCACCCCTGTTGAAACGGCAAGTTTCCTTGGACTCCCGTTAGAGGATATTGATGACAATTTGTGATCGGTCGCGGCTATTAGGTGGGGCGAGCATTGCTACAACAACAACAACAACGGCACCTGAGAACATAGCCGTATGAAGCTAAAAATCTAGCAGGTCCTCAGTGAACTCCACAAACAGGCGTCGGACCTCTATGTCAGGAATTGCCCGGTGAATCCTGTACTCTAAGGGCAATACCCTAAACTTGCAGAAGAGGAACGCACATTCCCTAGGGAAACGCGAGTCACTGTAGCTCAAATTCGATCTGGATACTGTAACAGGTTAAACTCTTAACTATCCAGAATCGACCCCGACATACAAAACATATGTCGTGCTTGCAATGTGTATACACATGACACCTTGAAAACGAATTGCGAGCTTCAGGCGCCACAACAACACCAAAGGGCTGCGACTCGTGCATGTGGGAATAAATTCCAATGAGCCTATCTTTGTTAATGCATCGCTGACCAAAAACAACTATGAGATTTTCAAGGCTGCGATCCATCTAAAGAAGAGGAAAAAGGTTTCATCGGTGTTCACAATGCGGGATATGGTGCATATAAAGCGAAAAATCAGCGACCGACCCGAAGCAGTCACCAACCCGGCGGATTTTTCCCGACCAAGGACTGTCATTTCAGTGTAACCCCATTTAATTTGTTGCGTCCCTCCCACAAATTGTCATCCTCCCAGCAGCTCCTTGCAGCAGGACTGCTCCATATTCTCTTGCTCCGGGAAGGTATCGAATCTAATCCGGGTCCGTCTCCTGACCCCGGTCCTGAGAAATGGTTTTGCTGCATCTGCCGGAAAAGAATCTTTTTAGGACGGTCATACTCTGTTCAGTGTGTCTCGTGTAAGGGATGGTTGCATCGGACAGGTTGTTCTGGGCTTGATCCCAAAACCCGTCGTCCACGTAACTTTTATAAATCTTTTGTGGCTCCTTGCTGTTCACGCCCAAGGGCGTCCCGTAGTCTACGTCTAAGCGCCCCTTATAAGGCAGCTTGATCCAGGTGACCCCCAAATAAGGGATATAAACCAACGCATCAGATTGCTTGTGCATGAACACAAGCGGGCGAAATGGGAGGAGCACCTAAGAGGTTGTAACCTCTCTACCGGTGTGGGTAAACTTTGGTCCACCGTAAAGTCCCTATCGAATCCGACTAAGCACAAAGACAAAGTTTCTGCATTGCAGACCTGCTCTGGGTATAATGTCCACAGGAAGGACCGCGAGAGCGGAAATGGAGGCGGCCTCGCGTTTATTATACACCACTCTGTGCAATATCATATATTTGATCCTGGTATCGACCGCAGGGACAATGTCTTAGAACGTCAAGGCCTATCTGTCCGGTCAGGCGATGCAAATCTAGAAATCATCAACATCTACATCCCTCCTGTTACCTGTTGCCCCAGTAGATACCGCCCTAAAATCGAGGCCTTACTGGCAACAATCGCATTATCTTAGGCGATTTCAATGCCCATCACGACCTATGGCATTCAAACATGCGGGCGGACAGTAGGGGTGAGATGTTGGCGGATCAAATAGAAGAAACGACGTTCTGCACAATAAACGGAGACGCCCCCACACGTATGGTAGGAAGCTGTCATAGCTCGCCAGAAATCTCAATCGTGAGCGCAGAACTCGTAAACTGCGTCAACTGGCAGCCGATGGTAACATTGGCATCCGACCACATGCCCATACTTATTTCGTTCGAGCGTACCGCCGACTTCATCGTCACCGAAAAACGCACTTTCATAAACTTCAAAAAAGGAAAGTGGGAAGAATATAAATCTGCAACAGACAGCAGCTTTGCTGCCCTCCCTATCCCGACTGATGCCCGCCAAGGGGAGCGTGCCTTCCGTAAGGTCATTGAATCCGCCTCGGCACATTTCATTCCCGCCGGGAGAATTCCCGAAATCCGGCCCCACTTCCCGGCGGAGGCCGCGAGCTTAGCGAGGAAACGCGACCTTATAAGACAGCTTGATCCAGGCGACCCCCAAATAAGTGATATAAACCAACGCATCAGATTGCTTGTGGACGAACACAAGCGGGCGAAATGGGCAGAGCACCTAAGAGGTTGTAACCTCTCTACCGGTGTAGGTAAACTTTGGTCCACCGTAAAGTCCCTATCGAATCCGACTAAGCACAAAGACAAAGTTTCCATCGCCTTTGTCGATAAGGTGCTGTCGGATGCGGAAAAATGCGCGAGCGCTTTCTGCCGACAATATATAATGCATCCTACGGTCGACAAAGATAGACGGAGAGCCAATAGACACGCACATAAACACAAATTCAGCGCGTCACCAATCACCATCACCGCTAGAGAGGTTGAGGACGCCATTGGTCGCGCTAAACCATCCAAAGCAGTGGGCCCAGACGGCATAGCCATGCCGATGCTTAAAAACCTAGGGAAAGAGGGTTTCAAATATTTAGCGCATGTCTTCAACCTGTCCCTCTCCACCTTTGCCATACCCGAGAAATGGAAAATGGCCAAGGTGGTTCCGCTACTAAAGCCTGGGAAACCAGCTAACGTAGGTGAGTCGTATCGTCCGATATCTCTCCTATCGCCAGTGGCAAAGACGCTTGAAGCCATTTTGCTCCCTTATTTCCAAGCACATTTGCAGCTAGCCCCTCATCAGCATGGCTTCAGAAAACTCTGTAGCACTACCTCCGCGCTAAATGTCATTAGCACCCAGATAAATTGCGGTTTGAGTCAATACCCCCACCATAGAACAGTACTCGTAGCGCTAGACCTATCAAAAGCCTTTGATACGGTCAACCATGGCTCATTACTGCAAGACCTGGAAGGGTCTACCCTTCCCCCATGTTTTAAAAGGTGGACCGCAAATTATCTGGGTGGTCGGCAGGCATCGGTGCAATTCAGAAACGAAACATCAAAACCAAGGAGAATTAAACAAGGGGTGCCACAGGGTGATGTCCTATCCCCACTTTTGTTTAATTTCTACATATCTAAGCTACCTTCACCACCGGAAGGAGTCACAATCGTTTCCTACGCCGATGACTGCACAATAATGGCCACAGGCCCAGGCCCAGAGATCGATGAGCTATGCAATAAAATAAACGGCTATCTCCCTGATCTCTCCAGTTTTTTCGCCTCGCGAAACCTGGCATTGTCACCGACTAAATCATCCGCGACCTTATTTACAACATGGACGCCCCAAATGTCGACCATATTGTACATCCACGTCGATGGCACTACGCTACCGACTGTCCTACACCCCAAAATCTTGGGTGTGACGTTTGATCAGGATCTACATTTTGGTGCGCACGCAACCGCAATTGTTCCAAGAATTCAGAGCCGTAATAAAATCCTCAAATCCCTTGCTGGCAGTACCTGGGGAAAAGATAAAGAAACGCTCATGACCACATACAAAGCAATTAGCCAGCCGATTACGTGCTACGCGTCACCCATATGGTCGCCAAGCCTAAAAACTACCCACTGGAAGAAACTACAGGCCTGCCAAAATACTGCTCTCAGAATCGCCACGGGCTGTCTTCTTATGTCCCCAGAACACCATCTGCATAATGAGGCGAGAATACTCCCCATTAGGGAGAGAAATGAAATGCTGACCAAACAGTTTCTGTTGAATACCCAGAAACCTGGGCATCCCAACAGACATCTGATTGACGAACCAGCACCGCCTAGGGGCCTAAGGAGTCATCTCCGTAAGCATTTTGAGGAAATACGGCACCTGAGAGCCCAGCCGTATGAAGCGAAAAAACACAAGCAGGTCCTTGGTGAACTCCATAGACAGGCGTCGGACCTTTATGTCGGGAATTGCCCGGTGAATCCAGTACTTGAAGAAAAATATCCAGAACTCGCGGAAGAGGAACGCATACTCCCCAGGGAAACGCGTGTCACTCTTGCTCAACTTCGTTCTGGATACTGTAACAGCAAAGAGTATATATTTGTTAAGAGGCGTCACTCGATACTTTTGTTGTTGCCAAAGCAAATTACTCGATGTTTTCTCAAGGTAGTCGTTGGTTTTTTTTGCCAGATGTATTTATAAAAACGCCTTCTATACATTTTCGTGCGGTATTTGTGTTTATTTTATTGATTGTATTAAATTAATTAATTAATTCTCTTTCCAAAAATCGTAATTATGCAAAGTCACTTTACCGCATAAATATATAGGATTCAATTAAAAAAAACTAAACAAAACTTCCTTGAGAATCACATTCGACATGACAGGGTTGCTTTGGCAACAACAAAGTATCGAGTGACGCCTCTTAACAAATATATACTCTTTGGTAACAGGTTAAACTCTTACCTATCCAGAATCAACCCCGACATACAAAATGTATGCCCCGCTTGCAATGTGTCCCCACATGGCACCAACCATCTCTTCAATTGTAATGTGGAACCAACGCCTCTAACACCCCTTTCCTTATGGTCCACCCCTGTTGAAACGGCAAGTTTCCTTGGACTCCCGTTAGAGGATATTGATGACAATTTGTGATCGGTCGCGGCTATTAGGTGGGGCGAGCATTGCTACAACAACAACAACAACAAAGAGCTGATGCTCTATTGTGAACTAGCAGTGAACAAGTAATTTACTTGCAATTGTGTAAATTTTGTAAACAAGGGTATATTTCCTTAAAATACAACAAAAATAGAAATAAAAAATGTATAAAATAATGTTAAGTATTGCACTTATACTAGGTTCAAATACACACCAAATTGGCAATTTATACTATTTGGGCAATTTATTACGCAATTTGTCATATAATAAATTGTAATAATAAATTGCCCATTTAAAAAAAATTGCGTAATAAATTGTTTCAAACTGCAAATGCAACATTGTAAAGTGTGTTTATTGAGTATATTTTAACGTCAGTTACGCATGGCTGAACTATATGGTTGGCTCATCTCATCAGCTGATTTTATGTCTTTCATTTCATTGGAGTAGGGATTGTCAAAAGAAGATGGCAAACTCAAAACCAAAACATTGAACACATTTTCTTACAACACACAAAAATTTCAAAGTTTTATGTTTTCATTCAATTTCATTCGCCCAATAATGTGCGTGTTCATTTTGACAGTCTGAACAAAGGTATGTTCTTGCGGTAGAGATGAGCCAACCAGCTATCAAATTACTATTGTGTAAGTTAAATCGAGTTGTATGAACAGCACTCAATTCAAATCGAAATTTCCTCACTTTATTTTTCTGTTTGAACATAGTATTAGGTTGGTATTGATTGAGCGCGAGGAGAATATAAATGTGAAAGCGATTCGGAGACAATTAAGGGACAGTTCTAACCCTTTGAAGCTAAATGATTCACTGATTTCAGCACTTTTGAATATCAAGTTATAGTTTTTTCGCCAATATTACAGGGTAAACAAGCCGGCATTCTAATATTTGCTAGATATCTTACCAACTCCTTGCCCCCATTGAAGCACAAATTTGGAGTTCCACCAATTGTAAAGTTGAGTACATGTCTTCGTTTTTACGCATAGGGAAAGGCGTTGGAAAGGACCAAACAGTGGGTCTTAGCCAATCTTGTTTCAGCGAGGTGCTCAACATTTTGGAACCGTTGCTTTGTCCACAATGGATAGCTTGGCCGACTAATACGTTGTCATAAAAAATAGAATTTACATACTTAGCAATACAGGAATTTCACTTTTTTCCACTCAGTTTCCGATTGTGCATTATTTATTGATTTATTTCTAATAATAAAAGTACATATAATTATAAAGAGTACCAAATTTCAAAACAAATAATTACTTACATTTTGTTTTCCTCACGTTCGCCTGTAAAATATAAGTGAACAAATTTGGGTTTCCCCGCTGTTCATTTCACCCGAACAAAGAGTTGCCGATAAGGTGAAATCTTTTTCGAACACGAAAAATTCTTTCGCCACCCTCTGCGATAGGGTGAACAAAAACTGAATATTTTCGGGCGAAAAAAAAATCGCGATAAGGGTGATTGTCGTCGGCTTTTTTTATGACCGTACGTGTATATAGATTTTATAGCCAAAACCTGCGGGTTATATCTTTATCGTTAATACAACAACAACAACAACAATATCGCTTCAGCTTCTGCACGCTTTATCCCGGCCGGTCGAATATCTGAAATCATACCTCATTTCCCGGCTGAAGCTGCAAACCTATCAAGAGAACAACTCCCCATTAGATACCCTCATATTAACAATCTCAGCTTGGTTATAATGCATCCTTCAATAGACAAGCCAGACGTCGTGGGAACAGACGGGCATATAAACACAAACACGACGTGTCACCATTACCATCACCCCCACAGAGGTTGAAAACGCTATTAAAAAGGCAATCAATATACCCAGATGGAATAGCCATGCCAATGCTGAGAAACCATGGTGCTGAGGCAATAAACTACCTGCTGTTGTATTAAGGATAAAAAACCTCCATGATTGTTTTGGGAAGTGGTATCGATGTTGATGGTCCTTTGCCGGATATAGATCCGGTACGTTCCGGTAACAAGCACCATTGCGGTACCAGCCCGACCATCTCGGGAACGATTAATATGGCCACATTAAACCTTCTAGGTAAAACCAGATGTCTGATCCCAGGTTTCTGGGTATTCAACAGAAATTGTCTGTTCAGCATTTCATTTCTCTCCCAAATGGGAAGCACTCTCGCCTCACTGTGTAGATGATATTCTGGGGACATACGAAGACAGCCCGTAGCGGTTCTGCGAGCGGTTCTTTGACAGGCCTGTATATTCTACCAGTGAGCAACCTTTAGGCTCGGCGACGCGTAGCTTACAAGCAGCCAGCCAATCGCTTTGGATGTGGTAATGAGCGTCTCTTTATCCTTACCCCAAGTGCTGCTGGCAAGAGATTTGAGGTTTTTATTACTGCTCTGGATTTTAGGTACAATTGCGAATGCATGCTCGCCGAAACGGAGATCCTGATCGAACGTCACACTTAGTATTTTTGGGCGTAAGACAGTCGGTAGCGCAATGCCATCGACGGGGATGCCCAATATGGTTGACATTTGTCTTGTGGATGTTGTAAATAAGGTCGCCGATGATTTGGTCGGTGACGAACAAAGGTTTCGCGAGGAGAGATCAGGGAGATAGTTGTTTATCTTATAACATAGCTTCTTGATGCGTGGGCCGGGACCTGTGGCCTTTATCGTGCAGTCTTCGGCGTAGGATACAATGGTAACTCCTTCAGGTGGCTGCGATGTGTAGAAGTTAAAGAAAAGCTGGAATAGGGTACTACCCTGTGGCACATCCTATTTAATTCTTCTGTGTTTAGACGTTTCGTTCCTGAATTGCACTGACGCCTGCCGACCAGACAGATAATTTCCGGCCACCTTTTAAGACTAGGGGGAAAAGAGGACCCTCTTTCAAGTCGTGCAGTAACGTGCCATGGTTGACTGTTTCAAAAGCTTTTGATAAGCCTAGCGCTACGAGTACTGTTCTGTAGTGCGTTTTTTGGTTTAATCCGCAATTTATCTGTTGATGGCGTTTAGCGCAGTGGTAGTGCTATTAGTTTTCAAAAGCCGCGCTGATGATTGGCAACACGCAAGTTTGCGGTGAAACAAGGGAGCAGAATGGACTAAAGTTTCTTGGCTACTGGCGATAGAAAGGATATCGGACAGTAAGGTTCTCCTACGTTAGCTGGTTTCGCAGGCTTTAGTAGCTGTACCACCTCCTTCGATGTTCTATGACGATCTTAAGCATTTAGTGTTTTTGAACCGATTTCATTTCGACAAATCGCCGCCAAATTGAGGTAGCTTTTGGAGAAAGGTACGCCAAACAGCTTGTGGTTGGCGAGATTGGAGACGCGCAGAGTATGCTACGTTTCACAGACTATGAACACTTTTGTTGGTGTGCTTTGCTATTAGCTATTGTTTATCTAGAAAGGGACGCCCACTGACACAATTGACTTTGGGTGCTATTAACTTTTTAAGAACTTGTGCACTTGAGAATTTTTTTTGTAATAATTTTTCTATCGATAAAGCAAGCTTTTAAAACTCGTATGTTCTTTTTAAACTGCACTTTTCTACACCCCTTAAAGATATTTGCCTTTATTAATTTCTTATTGTAAATGCATTCAATTTCTTTATATTCTATTCATTTCACAGCTTCCTTTTGCCTTTCACTGCGTAAGCACATTCTATTCGCTTGATTTTCTTATTATTTTTACCGACAATCTTATAAACTAAATATATCAAGCGACATTATTGTTGTTGAGTTTGTGCATCGCTAAGATGTTTTGTCTTGTCGAAATTAACATTGATGTTAGTGGCTTGCGTTTCTCTTCGTGTTCACGTTGCTTCTCCAATTGAGCTAATTTTAATTACTCTTCTTTTTGCCTTTTTAGTTGCACACAACACAATTTTTTAAATAGGCAGAGATCGCCAATGGGGAGATTTAAACGACGTTTTAATTTATAAAAACTTTAGACTATATTTATTAATACGCCTTAATGTATGCGTCTATTTTATTTTTTTATTTTTCACAACCATGAAAATTTTTGAAAATTGAAAAATCAATATTGAAAATTAAAATATTGATAATACATTTAAAAATTACAAAGTTCAAAGTAACTAAAATACAAAGTTAAATAAAAATAATAAGAACCCTACAGAGAGCTGGGAAGAACCAACAGGGCGACACTATTTTCAGAAAAGAAAACGCCATTAGTGTTTATATATTTATCACTTCTCTACAATGTATACTATGTGTTTGTAAATGAGAGAGTTAAGCTTTTCTGGCAACACAGTTGCCAGATGTAGTGCGATTACTAAACAAGTGTAACTAATAAAGGACTATCCTATCCTATAGCAGGTTAGGTTAGGTTAGGGTGGCTGCCCGAGGGCACACTTATAATAAATAATTATGTAAAAGTGCTGATTATAAATATTTAATCTATTTATACTTATTTTATATGTATTCCGGCCTTTTACAATATCAAAAATTAAATTGGAAAAAGTTGATGTTTCCATAAGCATACATACAAAATGGTCAATGGGAACAGTGCTTATCTGTAAACAATACACACACAAATATGTTATGTACATGTACACAGACGCACACATTGATTCCTACGGGCTTGAGAGTTCGGTCAAACGTGCTTCGTACGACAACCGTCCTTACGTACGGCACACGTCGGTGGGTAACTGCCGCATTACTCACGAACGTACGTACCAAAAACGTGTCAGCTGACATGACCAATCTTATGAGTGTGCAATGTAAACGAAAACTCGCCGACGGTCAACGCACGTACGTACGTAGCCCGGAACGTAGAAGTCAAAACAATTTTGATTTTTTCCGTAAGAACGTGTCAGCTGATCGCTCTCTCACAAGACAGAGTTGCTTGTTAAACATTTTGTGTGCTATATTTGGACCAATTGCAGTTATTATACAAAAAGGCCTAATGATTGTTTAAAATTTTGTTGAATTATCCTAAAATTATTATATAAAATTGGAGGTTACAAATAAATGAACTAGAAATTCGTATTCAGTATTTCTTTCTGCCATTTGCACAATGAAAAATTGTAATTCCAAAAGTTGATTTTTGCATAAGCACGTACGGACGTTTGTCGTACGAAACACGTTTGGCCGAACCCTCAAGCCCTTAGGAATCAATGTGTGCGTCTGTGTTCATGTACATAACATATTTGTGTGTGTATTGTTTACAGCAAAGCACTGTTGCCATTGACCAGTTTGCATGCATGCTTATGGAAACATCAACTTTTTCCAATTTAATTTTTGATGTTGTAAAAGGCTGGAATTAATATTAAATAAATATAAATAGATCACATATTTAGAATCTGCACTTTTACATAATTATTTCGAATTATTTTCACAATTTTTCAAACTTTAATTAGGTGTTTTTGCATAAAACTGCAAACGGTCAAAAATTAGCGCACAAAAGTTTACTAGGCAACTCTGTCTAGTGAGAGAGCGATCAGCTGACACGTTCTTACGGAAAAAATCAAAATTGTTTTGCTTTCTACGTTCCGGGCTACGTACATACGTACGGGCGTTGCACGTCGGTGAGTTTTCGTTTACATTGCACACTCATAAGATAGGTCGTGTCAGCTGACACGTTTTTGGTACGTACGTTCGTGAATAACTGCCGCATAACTGCCGCTTCAAGCACAACTTTGGTTACGTAAATATAACTAAATAAATGAACATTAACAAACCAACCCCAAACAAACAAAAACATATGCACATATGCATCTATACACACATAAATATATGTATGTATACATACATGTGCATGCTCACATGTACAAGCGATGAGGGTAAGATAAGCAGAATTTTTCTTATTTTAAGGCCAAATTAAACTTCCTTAACCCTAACGCCATAGTCGTAACCATACCCATATCCATATCCATCTCCTAAAAATCGTGAAAATTTCATAAAAATGAAAAAAAAAACGCAAAAAATTACAAACATATTCCACAAAAAACAAGTCTCTTAGTCAAAACGTATACAAAACAATGAATAAAATCTACAAAAAGCTATTAAATTTACCAAATAAAATGTTTTTACGTTATGGATATGGCGAGAAACCAAAAACCAATTGGTTGGCTATGGTATGGTTATGGCCTTAGCGTTATGGTATGGCACCATTAATCGATTACATTGATTTCCGTAAGGTAGGTTCGATCATCTGTTTTATCTGGTTATGGTTTTATGGTTATAAGTCACCATTAATTGGCCCTTTACTGTTCGAAATATTCGAATTGTACGCACTATTCGAATAATAAGGAAAGGAATTCGCATAAATGGCAACGAATAATCGAATTAAAAGTTCTAATAAATATTATTCGAATTACGAATACCTGGCGAATAAAAGAGTTTATTATTCGAATAATTTTTATTGGAATAGTCGCACCCCTAGTATTTATAAGAAGATTTCATTTGGTTATCACATTGTAGTTCAATCAATTCCATTTGCAAGTATCGTGGTGCATCAAAAGAATCGAAAGTAAAAGGCGCAGCGAACAAATCAAGCTTTGCTTTTATTGGAAATAACTCAACAAAGCGTTCCTGAACTGTTGTGAGTTCCTCGACGCATTTACGTCTTGAGTTTCAGTAAGTGTTTTAAAGCCCGAAAAAAATCAAAGTTTTTTACATTTAATTGTCTTTTCCATAAATATATTTCTCGAATGCCTCAATTTTACCATCCCAATCAAAAATTAGGGAAGAACTTAATGCGGACGTCCATTCAGGATCCACCAGCTCTGGGAAAAGGTTTCCTTTCTCTTCCTATAATACCAATTGTATAGCCAAAAATGGATAGGTTAACTCTCTAGAAAATTTTGTACTAACCAAAAATACAAACACATATATTCGCAACTCAAAGAATCCATTTAAAGTTGCACCACGACTTAACCAGCGAATCTCACTATAACATGGAATGTCCGTATGCTCGCTTTCAGCAAATTCTAAAAAATGCTCTGAACTGGCAATGACTCAAGTCATGAGCGCGTAATAAGTTTACACACTTTACAACGGTTTTCATAACATTTTGTAAACAAAATCATTTCTTGATGTATACGGCAATGAATCACAATTAAATTTTTGGCTATATTATCACTATCAAGCTTTTGTCGAATTCTTGCAATTAGACCTATGTTCGCCTATGTTTAACTATGCATCAACTCCTCGAATAAAAATTGCTAGTTGTGCTATGTCAGATATGTCTATACTCTTGTCAGTTGCCAATGAAATTGCTAGGAATGATTTGAGAGCTGAAACTCCGTACTTTCTGCCATTTCATCTACTCGCCGCTTATTGTTCTTCGATATAAGCAAACTCCTTCAAATTAAGACAATTCTGAAGGGGTTAAAATTTCTACTGCTTTTAATATGCAGGACTTGACCATTTCGCCATCAAAGAATGAACGATTTCCTCGAAAAAGCTTTAACGCAATTTCATAACTTGCACGCTGTTTATTTGGGCACAATCGTGTTATGTTTTCCAAGTTTATATATATATATATATATATATCGCTGGTAAAGTCTAAATCGGCTATTATACGATCCGGAAACAAAATCGGGTTTTTGCCCGTAACCCGATATTTTGGGGGTGCCTGGAGAATCTTGTATTCAGTCCTGCTTAGATCTTCGAGATCTACTAGTAAAATGGCATGACTTCCCAGATACTTTCACTTTTGTCTTTTTTGTAACTCTGTAATTTGACAAATTATTTACTCCAACGGATCTGAATTCATGTCTGGATGCATACATTTCTTTCCCTTCCTCTCCTTCATATCCATCGTACTCACTTCGATGCAGCTCGTAGTGCCTTTTTATGTTGAATCCCTTGCACACCACACGTTTTTTACACACAAGGCTTTGCGTTTCTCCGTCAGCATCTTTGCAAAAAAATCCCACTTCGGATTTAAATTTGATAACTTTCTCTTATAAGCTGCCACGTTCATATTTTACACTGAATGTTTTCTATAAGTCGGAGGTAAACGCAGGCCTAAAATAAGAAGAAAGTACAATTATGTACACTCGTTTATGTTTCTATCAGAATTTGAACACAGTGCACTTTATTTTGATTTTGAAATTTCAAACACTAATTTTAACATTCACTGCACGCACACTGAACATAGTATAATACTATTTTTATGCGAAAATTATGTTTAACTTATCCTGCCAAAAAATAACGTTTAAAAGTTAAGAAATTACAAAATTCTATTTTTATTTATGAAATGTCAAAACTTATATGAAAGATAAAGGAATATTTTTAATTTTTCTTAACAGGTCAAAATGCACATCTAATTTTCACACTCACAAGCCGCAATAATGTGCATTTACCTATAGACCTGATTTTGAAGGTTTCAAATATTATTTTATAAATTTGGCTTGCTTCATATTTTAATTAAGACTTCATATTATTTTGCACCTTCAGGGTGGTACCGGCAAGCACACCTGCAAAGTTTAGCAGGATCTTCTTGACTTATCTAATATATATCTAATATATATTGTTACGAAACATCTCTAAACCGATGCTAAGCAGTGACTTGATGCACATCACTAAATCAGTCATTATGTCTACACATATGTACGTACGCGCAGCGGAGAAGCAACGCACAAACACATGCAGATATGTTATCTGAGATGCTCCCTAAAGTATGCAATTATAATTGTGGAAGTGTCGCTCACAAATACACGCGCATATGAGAGCTACACACGTGCATCTGTAGTTATAATTATATACCAGTAACTAAGTAAATTCTGGAATCGCCTAGAAGATGCAACGAGGAAATCACACAGTATAAAAGCAACAACAGCAGTTTAAGCATTCCATCTGTCGAGCAGTAGCAGTGTTATTTTTAAAAAGTACTTTAATAAAGGCCATTTTGCATTATTGAATAGTGATGTTATTTATTCAACAGTTTAGTAATTCGAACGTTAGCAGAAGATTGCAAATAAGGGGAATTGCAGAAAATTCGTTACAATATATTGTAACGATTTTACTGCCAATCTTATTTGCAACCTTCTGCTAAGTTCGAATCACTAAACTGTTGAATAAATAACACCACTATTCAGCAATGCAAAATGGTCTTTATTAAAGTACTTCACAATAAATAACTCTACAGATAGCGTGCACCTTTCCGCCGGTGAGGGTTGTATAACAGTACCAAGACTCCCTCCAAGAAACCTTCCGAATTATTGTTCTCATCGTACCTGCGTTTCATCTTACTACTCATTATCCTTGATCGTTCCCTCGCACTCTTTTGTTTGGCCAATGAACTACTTTTTAGAGCTTGCTCTTGACGGATTGGCTTCACATACTCAGTATCGTTCCGACGTTTCCCAACAGAAGTGCGCGCTGGCTTGAAACCACCCTTGCATTCTTTCTGGAAAATTCTTTCAGTCGTTTTAGTGCGTCCATTAGATTTTGTCGATGCCAGTGTTTCTCTCGCAGGTACTTTTGATTTCGCTTTATTTGGCCCATTCGATCCATCATCCTTTGCTCGATCTACTTTCCTTGACTTTCGTGGTCTCTGTCGAATCTCCTCCACCAGCACTCGCTTACTGCTGAACCCTTTTTCTAAACTGAAGTTAAGTGGCGCATCCTGGTTCTCATAACGCATCACCCTTCTCTGCATATCGATCTTGATGTCATGATCAACCAAGAAGTCCACTCCCAATATGACTTCATCAACAATCTCCGCCACAATGAACCATGACCTTTCCAATTAATACTTCACATATCCCTTCTCCTTGGACTTGATTATACTCGCCAGTGACCGTACGCAACCTTGTTTCAGGTAACGGTTTTACTCTCCTGTTGACCAAGTCAGATCGGATTAAGGAATGAGATGCGCCCTTATCTACAGTCAGTGCACGCTCCTTGCCATCCAGTTTTCCTTCGACGGCAAGACTGCTCGACTTTCTTCCAATTTGCAACACAGATATCACAAGACATTCAATAGCTGGGGCAAGTTTTCGTTCTTTACATCTGACACGCTCTTGTCATCTCTTCCAGCTTTGCGTTTACGGCCACCCACATTGTTGGAACTATTAGGACCAAAATCGCAATGACGTGCAATGTGACCGGGCTTCCCGCATTTGAAGCATTTGATAACTCTTCCACTCCGCTTTTGCGATCCTTTCAGCACCTCCAATATTGCGTCTACCCACTCTGGCCTTTCTACTTCCACACGGCGTGCTTTGAAATCTGGCTTACACAGAAGCGACCCTGTTTCCTGAATCAGAGCTTGTGACACCGTTCTTGCAATGTTTTACCAGGCTTCTGGAAGCGGTTCAGTAACTCCATTTGGTATATCTGTCTCCTATGCTCAGTTCCGTATCGTCTCTCTAGAGCGCCCATCAATGTTTCGTAGTTGTTCCGCTCCCCCTCCGGAATAGTCTGTAGGATTTCAGCAGCAGATCCTTTCAATGCCACGAATAGTGCAGCAATTTTATCTTCAGCACTCCAGTTGTTCACTGCTGCGGTCTTCTCAAACTGAATCTTAAACACCTGGAAAGGAACAGAGCCGTCAAAAGATGGAGTTTTTACCTTCGTATTGCTTGCTGAAACAACTGGGCGATTTAGTTGCAACTCCTGTATATGACCTCGCATTTGTTTCAATCTCGGCATCGATTTTGTTCTCAAGTTGCAAAATTTTTGAGTCTTGCGCCTCCATCTTCGAAGAAATACGTCCTTCTTGCTCTTCCAGTTGTGCAGAGATCTGCGCTGATATTTGTGCCGACATTTCGGATATTCGTGCCTCTGGTGCTTCACTCTTCGATGTTGTACGGTTCTCCTGCGATGCCAGTTGAGATGCTATACGTGTCTCCTGTGATTCCATCTGTGATGACATATACGTTTTCTGTTCTTCCAGTTGAGTTTCCATCTTGGATGTGATCTGTGTCGACATTTCTGACATTTGCGACGACATTGATGTTACTGTCGATGTTTGTGCAGATATTGCAGCCAAATCATGTTCAAGTCTGTGCTCGTAACTGTCTGCGATCTTTCGTTTTTCTCTTCAATTTTTGTTGTTGTCTCGTCCCCATCAGGATAAAAGACATGCTCGTCCACATCAATTCCTTGCAACTCCATTACCTCTCGTAGCCGTGCTTGAAGTTCGATCTTATTGCCGGTTGTATTCAATCTACGGTTCTCCAACTCCTTTTTCAGTTGCTGGATCCCTAATTCACTCAACTTTGCCATGTCCAAGTTGTATTCCCAATCTTCGGAATTTATTCAACAATTCCTCTTCTGACACCAATTGTAACGATTTTACTGCAAATCCTCTTATTTGCAACGTTCTGCTAAGTTCGAAAAGTACTCTACTATTGCTCGATAGATAGCGTGCTTAAGCAAAACTGACTCTCGCGCCTCTACTGGTGTCGCCTTTTATACTGTTTGGTTTACTCGATGACATTTCTAGGCGGTTCTGTTCTAAAATCTACTAGTTGGTTATCTGCTATAAGTTTCTCAGCTATAACTACAGATGCACAATTTTTATAGCTTCTCTCACAGCTCATGCGCGTGTGTTTGTGAGCGACACTTCCACAATTATATTGCATATCTCAGATAAGATATCTGCATGTGTTTGTGCGTTGGTTCTCCGCTGCGTGTACGTACCTATGTGTAGACATAATGATTGAATTATTGATGTGCATCAAGTCACTGCTTAGCATCGGCTTAGAGATGGCAGTACCCCTTAGTGTTGCTGATATTCGTAACACTGCCCTCCACCTAAGTCTGATCGTCCCGATCAGACAAATCTCTCGATCTAAACGCCGCTAGCATCTCCAAATGTACCACTCTTCTACTTCGTGGTTTCCCAATGGTTTGTATGCGGTAGATGGTGTCACTGATCTTCTTCACAACTTTGCACGGGCCTTCCCAACTGCACCGAAATTTGGATGGTGAGGGTTGTATAACAGTACCAAATCTCCCTCCAAGAAACCTTCCGAATTATTGTTTTCATCGTACCTGCGTTTCATCTTACTACTCATTATCCTTGATCGTTCCCTCGCACTCTTTTGTTTGGCCAATGAACTACTTTGTAGAGCTTGCTCTTGACGGATTAGCTTCACATACTCAGTATCGTTCCGACGTTTCCAAACAGAAGTGCGCGCTGGCTTGAGACTACCCTTGCATTCTTTCTGGAAAATTCTTTCAGTCGTTTTAGTGCGTCCATTAGGTTTTGTCAATGCCAGTGTTTCTCTCGCAGGTACTTTTGATTTCGCGTTATTTGGCCCATTCGATCCATCATCCTTTGTTCGATCTACTTTCCTTGACTTTCGTGGTCCCTGTCGAATCTCCTCCACCAGCACTCGCTTACTGCTGAACCCTTTTTCCAAACTGAAGTTAAGTGGCACATCCTGGTTCTCATAACGCATCACCCTTCTCTGCATATCGATCTTGATGTCATGATCAACCAAGAAGTCCACTCCCAATATGACTTCATCAACAATCTCCGCCACAATGAATTTGTGTAGAACCATGACCTTTCCAATTAATACCTCACATACCACTTCCCCTTTGACTTGATTATACTCGCCAGTGACCGTACGCAACCTTGTTCCAGGTAACGGCTTTACTCTCCTGTTGACCAAGTCAGATCGGATTAAGGAATGAGATGAGCCCGTATCTACAGTCAGTACGCGCTCTTTGCCATCCAGCTTTCCTTCAACGGCAAGACTGCTCGACTTTCTTCCAATTTGCGACACAGATATCACAGGACATTCAATAGCTGTGGCAAGTTTTCGTTCTTTACATCTGACACGCTCTTGCTCATCTCCTCCAGCTTTGCGTTTACGGCCACCCACATTGTTGGAACTGTTAGGACCAAATCGCAATGACGTGCAATGTGACCGGGCTTCCCACATTTGAAGCATTTGATAACTCTTCCTATTCCGATTTTGCGATCCTTTCAGCACCTCCAATATTGCGTCTACCCAGTCTGGCCTTTCTACTTCCACACGGCGTGCTTTGAAAACTGGCTTACACATAAGCGACGCTGTTTCCTGAATCAAAGCTTTTGACACCTTTTCTGCGAATGTTGGCTTTGGATTTGCGTATGTAGCTCGCTTTGTTTCGACGTCCCGTATGCCATTTATAAAGCTCTGAATCTTTACCCTTTCAGTGTATCCCAGAGGTGCGGCCGCATTCGCTAAATGTGCCAGCCTTTCAACATCAGACGCAATTTCTTGCAATGTTTCACCAGGCTTCTGGAAGCGTTTCAGTAACTCCATTTGGTATATCTGTCTCCTATGCTCAGTTCCGTATCGTCTCTCTAGAGCGCCCATCAATGTTTCGTAGTTGTCCGCTCCCCCTCGGGAATAGTCTGTAGGATTTCAGCAGCAGACCCTTTCAATGCCACGAATAGTGCAGCAACTTTATCTTCAGCACTCCAGTTGTTCACTGCTGCGGTCTTCTGAAACTGAATCTTAAACACCTGGAAAGGAACAGAGCCGTCAAAAGATGGAGTCTTTACCTTCGTCTTGCTTGCTGAAACAACTGGGCGATTTAGTTGCAACTCCTGTATATGACCTCGCATTGTTTCAATCTCGGCATCGATTTTGTTCTCAAGTTGCAAAACTTTTGTGTCTTGCGCCTCCATCTTCGAAGAAATACGTCCTTCGTGCTCTTCCAGTTGTGCAGAGATCTGCGCTGATATTTGTGCCGACATTTCGGATATTCGTGCCTCTTGTGCTTCAATCTTCGATGTTGTACGGTTCTTCTGCGATTCCAGTTGAGATGCTATACGTGTCTCCTGTGATTCCATGTGTGATGACATATACGTTTTCTGTTCTTCCAGTTGAGTTTCCATCTTGGACGTAATCTGTGTCAACATTGCTGACATTTCCGACGACACTGATGTTACTGTCGATGTTTGTGCAGATATTGCAGCCAAATCATGTTCAAGTCTGTGCTCGTAACTGTTTGCGATGTTTCGTTTTTCTCTTCAATTTTTGTTGTTGTCTCGTCCCCATCAGGATAAAAGACATATTCGTCCACATCAATTCCTTTTTCGATCTTATTGCCGGTTGTATTCAATCCACGGTTCTCCAACTCCTTTTTCAGTTGCTGGATCCTCAATTCACTCAACTTTGTCATGCCCAAGTTGTATTCCCAATTCCTCTTCTGACACCAATTGTAACGATTTTATTTTGGGACTTTTACGTGACTATTCCGGGATCATTTCTGGATGGTTTTGGGGATCCCTTCGGGTCATATGGGGACTTTTTCGGAATTATTTTGGTATCATTTTGGGACCCTTCCGGGATAATTTCTGTATAGTTTTTGGGATCCATCCAGGATCCTGTCGGGGTTATTTTGGGACTTTTACAGGACTATTCCGGGATCATTTCTGGATGGTTTTGAGGATCCCGTCGGGTGATATGGGGCTTTTTCGGGACCTTTTCGGGATCACTTTGGAACTCTTCCGGGATAATTTCTGGATGGCTTTCGGGATCCCGTCGATGTCAATTCGGACTTTTTCGTGACTATTTCGGGGTAATTTTGGGACTATATCGGGATCATTTTGGGACTCTTCCGGGATAATTTCTGTATAGTTTTGGGATCCGTCCAGGATCCCGTCGGGGTTATTTTGGAACTTTCACGGGACTATTCCGAGATCATATCTGGATGGTTTTGGGGATCTCGTCGGGTCATATGGGGACTGTTTCGGACTATTTCGGTATAATTTTGGAACCATTCCGGGAATAGGGAATATTCCGGGTTAAATTTAGGATCCTTCCGGGATAATTTCTGTATGATTTTCGGGATCTGTCGGTGATCCCGTCGGAGTTTTTTCGGGACTATCTCTGGATCATTTGCGGACCCTTCGGAGATCAATTCTGGATGATTTTCGGGATCCCGTTAGGGTAATTTCGGGAAGATTTTGGGACCCCTGCGGCATCATTTCTGGATGATTTTCGCGATCCCTCCAGGGTCATTTCGGGATCATTTCGTGATCCATCTGGGTCACGTCGTTTCGGTATCCTTCCGGGATCATTTCTTGATCCCGTCAGGGTCCTTTCGGGACTATTTCGGGATCATTTGGGACTTTTCCGGGATAATTTCTGGATGGTTTTCGGGATCGGCCCGGGATCTCGTCGGGGTGAATTCGGGACTTTTTCGGGATAATTTGGGACTTCCGGGATCATTTCTGTATAGTTTTTGGGATCCGTCCAGGATCCCGTCGGGGTTATTTTGGGACTTTTAAGGGGCTATTCCGAGATCATTTCTGGATGGTTTTGGGGATCCCGTCGGGTCATATGGGGACTATTTCGGTGTAATTTTGGGACCCTTCCGGGATCATTTCTGGGAAGTTTTCGAGATCCGTCTGGGATCCTGTCGGGGTAATTTCGGGACATTTTCTGGGCAATGTCAGGGTAATTTCGGAACTATTACAGAATCATTTCTGAATGGTTTTCGGGATCCGTCAAGGATCCCGTCGGAGTTATTTAGGGAATATTCCGGGTTTAATTTAGGATCCTTCCGGGATAATTTCTGTATGATTTTCGGGATCTGTCTGGGATACCGTCGGATGTTTTTCGGGAATATCTCTAGATCATTTGCGGACCATTCGGAGATAAATGCAGGATGGTTTTCGGGATCCGTCCGGGATCCCGTCAGGGTCATTTCGGGACCCCTCCGGGATAGTTTATGGATGATTTTCGGAATCCCGTTAGGGTAATTTCGGGATGATTTTGGGACCCTTGCGGCATCATTTCTGAATGATTTTCGCGATCCCTCCAGGGTCATTTCAGGATCATTTCGTGATCCATCTGGGATCCCGTCGTTTTCGTATCCTTCCGTGATCATTTCTGGATCCCGTCAGGGTTTTTTCGGGACTATTTCGGGATCATTAGGGGACCTTTCCGGCATATTTTTCGGGACTGTTCCGGGATCATTTGAGGACCATTTCGGTATAATTTCTGAATTATTTTTGGGATTCGTCCGAGATCCCGTCGGAGTTATTTCGGGACTTATCCGGGATCCCTCCAGAGTCATTCCTGGATGGTTTTCTGGATCCAGTCAGGGTCATTTCGGGACTTTTTCGGGACTACTTCGAGATCATTTGGATACCCTTCCGGCATTATTTCGGGATCCATATGGAATCCCGTCAGCGTACTTTCGGACATTTTTCAGGGCTATAGCGGGTCCCGTCGAAAACGTTTCGTGACTTTTTTAGGAGTATTTTGGGATCATTTGAGGATACTTCAGGGATAATTTCTGTATGGTTTTCGGGATCGCTCCAGGATCCCGTCAGGATCATTTTGGAACCCATCCGGAATAATTTCTGGATAATTTTCGGGATCTGTGCGGGATCCCGTCGAAGTTCGGGATTATTTTTGGGACCCTTCCGGAATAATTTCCGTATGATTTTAGGGATCTCCCGGGGTCCCGTCGGATTTTTTTCGGGATTTTCTGGACTCTTTCGGGATCATTTGCGGACCCTTCAGAGATCAATTCTGGATGGTTTTCGGGATCCGTCCGGCATCCCGTCAGGGTCATTTTGGGACTATTTCGGAATCATTTTGGGGCCACTCCTGGTTAATTTCTGCATGATTTTCGGGATTTGTTCGGGATACCGTCGGCATCATTTCGTTACTATTTTGGTATAATTTATTTATTATTTTATTTATTAACATATAAATGTTTATTCTGACACAACAATTTAAAACAAAATTATCTTAAAGTGCCAGTCACGTGGGGCCCTTCCGGGATCATTTCTGGATGGTTTTCGGGATCCGTCCGGGATCTCGTCGCTCGTTCGGGACTTTTACGGGAGTATTCCGGGGTCATTTGGGGATCCTTCTGGATGGTTTTCGGGATCCCGTCAGGGTTATTTCGGGACAATTTCGGGATCATTTGGGGACTCTTCCGGTATAATTTCTGTATGATTTTCGGGATCCGTCCAGGTACCCGTCAGGGTCATTTCGGGACTATTTCAAAATCATTTTGGGACCCTTGCGGAATCATTCCTGGATAGTCGGGTCATTTAAGGACTTTTTCGGGATCATTTGGGGACCCTTCAGGGATCCTGTCTGGACGGTTTGCGGAATCCCGTCGGGGTCATTTCGTGACTCTGGATTATTTCAGGATCATTTGGAGAGTTTGCCGGCACCAGTTCTGCAAGGCTTTGGGGATCAATCTGTGATCCCGTCAGGGTTATTTCGGGATAATTTGGGGACTCTTTAAGGATCATATCTGGGATCCGTCCGGGATTATTTCGGGATAACTTGGGGATCCTTTCCGGATCATTTGTGGATAATTTTCGGAAACCGTCCGGGATCCCGACGAGGTCATTTCGTCACTTTTTCTGGACTATTTCAAGATCATTTGGAACCCTTCTGAGATCAATTCAGGATCCGTCCGGGATCCCGTCAGGGTCATTTCGGAACAGTTTTGGAATTATTTCGGGATCATTTGGGGATCTTGTATCATTTCTGGATGGCTTTCGGGATCCCGGCAGGGTTATTTCGGCACTTTTTAGGGATCATTTGGGGTTCTTCCGGCATAATTTCTGGATGGTTTTCGGGATCCCTCCTGGATTCCGCCAGGGTCATTTCGGGATAATTTGGAGACCCTTCAGGGATCATTTCTGGATGGTTTTCGGGATTTGTCGGGATCATTTCGGGACTATTTTGGTATCATTTTGGTACCCTTCCGGGATCAAAAATGTATTGTACTATTCTTGTAAGAGTGCCTTTCAGCTTATCAGCTCATTTAGCTCGTTTTTTTTACTCTATTACAAAAATAAAATACATTAGACAAAATAATTTTTAAACAGATAACTTGATAAGCAGGCTAACGTGAATAGCACATAAATAAAGGAACCAAGGGCATGACTGATGTGTTCATTGGCGTACAGTGCAGAATGTATTGGGAGCCAGCATCTGAGGTTCCTATTTCATACATATTTATTTTTGAGCGGGGAGTAATATATGTATGTGATATCTTTAGAAGATCTTGCTTCTTTGCCGCTGCTCCTGCCCGCTGACGGTGTGCTTCCCCACCTGTAGCTGTGCATGTGGAGCAGCCGAAGAGAATTTTATAACTAATAAGTGGGAGAAAATGCATGAGCAGTAGGCCGGGTCGATTTGTGGGGAGGCAAAAAAAAATCGCCCATTGCTCTGTGAAAATAATATTCTAGGGATCAAAATAAGAAACTTTGCCGAAGGAACCATACCTCTAAAACGAATTCTGATGTCCCCCCCGCGATTTAGAGGTACTAAGACATTTTTTTTTAATTCAGGAAAGTATTTAGTTGTTCCATGTGCAAATTTCAGGCCGAATTTCAAAAGCAACGAATATTGATAATGATTTTTTGCCTGGGCCTTCGAACAGTGAGGAGACAATAAAAACATCAAACAAAAATGTATGTTTACATGAATCCGAAATCGTAAAGTTTTCGTGGTGACCCTGATGAAGGTTCATCTTCAAAAAGTCTTCCAACAATACCACCAACTCTGTATCAAAATCCAGATTATTTAAACGACTTCGATATCGGTGCCGTGAATAATGAGTTTTTGCGATCTGAAGAAGTCAACGAAATAATTCGTCGAAGTCATCAAAAGTGTCCTGTTATTTTTCCACTTGATTGACAGGACGAGGCATTTCCTACCTCGTTGTTAAGCAAAATCTTGCCAAATGGAGAGAAAGTGGAGCGTGACTGGTTAGTGTGGAGTGCCAGTAGCAATGCTTTGTATTGCCTACCATGTCGTCTGTTAAGCACCAATACTTTAAATCGACCTAAAATTTGTTGTCCTCGCGGATATTTGAAATTCCAGGTATGGAAAAAGCTATACGATAAACTGCTATCACACGAAAATACTCAAGATCACATTAAATGTTATATTCAATGGCGGTCTTAACAAAATCTAATTCAAAAGGAGGCTATAATTGATACACTTATCAATGAACAGCTAATCACTGAAACTCAAAAATGGAAAGAAATTTTATATAGAATTTTGAACACTATTTTATTTTTGGGTGAAATAGACCTAGCTTTCAAAGGCGAAAGTATATATCTTGGTGAACGAAGCAATGGACATTTTCTAAGATTATGATCCGATATTTAGCGATCATTTGGAGAAAGTTAGGATTTCACAACAGCAGCACAAACGTTTACAGGTGCACTATCTTTCCCCATACATTCAGAATGAGTTTATAGAAATTTGTGCAAAGGCTCGTGAGGAAAACTATATTAGATCAAGGCAAGAAAGCCAAGTATTTTGCTATTATCGTTGATACTATGCCTGATGCTAGTCACGTTGACCACATTCATTTTGCGCTAACTCCGTTTCAATTCGAAAGCAACAAATTTTACAATTCAAGAACGGTTTTTCGCTTCGTGAATTGTAACCAAAAAACTGGTCAGAAAATCGCTGATCTAATTTGCCATGCTATAGGTAAACATGAAATCCCATTAAAAGATTGTCGTGCAGAGGGGTACGATAACGGTGCCAATATGAAAGAAGCGTATAACTCACATTCTCGACAAAAACTCGAATGCTGATTACTCGCCTTGTGCTACCCACAGTCTCAATTTATGTGGTGTTGATGCTGCAGAATGTTGCACGGCTGCAATTACTTTCTTCGGGGTTGTACAAAAATGTTTTACTATCTTCAGCAGCACTCCACAACGATGGGACATCCTCAAAAAAAGGTACCGAGCTCTCTTCGTAGTCTTTCAGACAAAAGCCAAATTTGACTCCGCAAGCATACGGAGATGTTACCGACTTTCTCAAGTATATCAACAAGCTCGAATGTATCTTGCTGTCTTCAATTTGGTTCAAAATACTGAGTGGCCCTCCAAGTTAGGGATGCCGCCATAGATGTTGAAGTTCGACATCTAGATGCCTTATTAGCTGATTTGAAGTTGATCAGGAACCAATGGGATACAATTTTAAACGAATGAAAAACAGTTGCTATTCAGTTGAACATCTCGCCAAAGTTTCTGGACATTCGAAAGAGAAAACCCAAAAGACGTTCTGAAGATAATTTAAATGAGATGATTACAGATGATTCAGAGTCTGATTTTAAAAACAATACATTCCTGGTGATCGTTGATTTGGCAATCACTGGCATTACTGGACGATTTGCAGCTATGAGAAATTTGAGCGAGACGTTTTTCTTTTTGTGGCAATTTGAAGACATGGATGAAGCTACGGTTCGGGCGAGCGCAGCAAAATTTGTCGAAAAATACAAGTCGGACATTTCTCAAAGCTTAGAATGCGAAATAATTCACTTGAAACACATTCACGAAGCAAATTTTGATAAAGGTCTGTCATCAATGGAATTGCTAAATACCATCTACATGTGTTTAAAATCTGTATACAATTTTCCCCAACATTTGTGTTATACCTGTCACTGTAGCTAGTGCAGAACGTTCCATCAGCGTTCAAGAATCAAAAACGTTCATAGATCGTGTTCATCTCAAGAGCGAGTTTCAGGTGTTGCCACGATTTGTGTTGAATCCGTTTTGGCAAGACAGTTAAATTTTGATATTATTATAAAAAAATGTGCAGCGAAATAAGCAAGAAAAACCACTCTTTGATATCTGAACCTTCTATATTGAATAATGAAAATGTATAATCATCACTAGATTTATCAGAAATGTATTAAAATGTTACCAAATAACTAGAAAAGATAATTTGAAACAATGTGTGGCTGTTAAAAGAGAATTTTATTTCTACGTTACAATAAAATAGTATAAATAGTAAATATTTTGTGTAAATTTTTTTTTCAGCTCTTAGTCCAAAAATCATTTAGTTGATGTGGCAAAAATTTTTTTTTATGTAATCCATCAATAATGATTCATGAATAAGACGTCAATAATTCAAATTAATCAAATGTATTAGTTGTTTTTTTATAGGGGGCCGCAAATTGTTAGTCTCGGCCCCGGATTTTCTCTCTACGGCCCTGTGTGCCGTACATAAATACTAACCTTCTTCTTCATACAAAATAAAATAGATTTACAAAGATCTTCTTATTGGAAACTTGTTGTAAACGACATTAAAAAAAATTTCAAAAAGTTACTTTGTATTTTTTATGAACTATCCCCTAAATTCAAAATGAAATGCCACTTATAAGTACATATCTTTTTCGCAAAAGTTTATATTTGAACTATTTCTTACACCCAAAAAGCCATTATAACACAACTGCTTGAAAATGATTCATTGCATATAATGTGTTTTCTGTATTTTCACATATTTTAATAACAAATAAAGTGTGAAATTCAGTTTAGATATTTTGAAGGAAATTTCTCCGTAAAAACCTAAGTGTTTGAAAATTGTTTAGTTAAAATTTAAAATTGGCACTGTTATGATTTAATGAACAATTCTCTCTCTTACAGGCCACAAATACAGATACAGCTCGCTCGAAATTTCTGTTTTCCCCCTGCGGTTTAGGTTCCCCCATTACCTGCCACATCAAGCACGCAGAATTGCACGCTGTCAGCACAGTGAACATGTTTTCCCGCCCCTACTATATAGGATATATGCGTATTAAAATGACAGAAACAACTGGCCATAATGCTCAATAAGTGAGTTTTTAAGTTGATCCCTCGAAGTGTCGGAAATAAAAAGCAGCCATGTGATATTTGAGCGGGTTTTGTGCATATACATACAATAATTGTGTAGAGTGATTGGTACTAAATAAGTGTGTTCAACTCAGCTCCGTTCATTTGAATGTTTATTCTGTAGTCAAATTTTCTTGTGTTTAATTCAATAACTTCATTCTTTCTTCGAATGAGTTCAGAAGTGCCTTTACCTTTTAAACCACATTCACTCCCAAGTAATGAATGAATGAAGGAACAGCAATTTTAAATGCTTTAAAACCTTAAATGATTGCACAGTTTTACACCTCTGCACGTGAGTCGTTGAACTGGAGTTATTACTTGACGCCGTTCTACTATTGACTGACTTCACATAATCTTGCACGCTAGTTTAGAGTTGCCATTTTCTAGTGTTATACTATGTTCAAACGGAAAAATAAATTGAGGCAATTTCGATTTAAATTGAGTGGTGTTCATACAACTCAATTTAGCTTACACAATAGTAATTTGATAGGTGGTTGGCTCATCTCTACAGCAACAACATACCTTTGTTCAGACTGTCAAAATGTGCGTGTTCGTATTAGACGAATGGAATGGACTGAAAACATAAAACTTTGAAATTTTTGTGTGTTGTAAGAAAATGTGTTCAATGTTTTGGTTTCATTTTGAGTTTGCCATCATCTTTTCACAATCCCTACTCCAGTGAAATGAAAAAAATAAAATCAGCTGATGAGATGATCCAACCATATAGTTGTGCCATGCGTAACTGATGTTTAAATCTACTCAATAAACACACTTTACAAGGTTGCATTTGCAGTTTGAAACAATTTATTACGCAGTTTTTTTTTTTTTTTTAAATGGCAATTTATTATTACAGTTTATTATATCATAAATTGCGTAATAAATTTCCCAAATGGTATAAATTGCCAATTTGGTGCGTGTTCGTATATAGTATTAGTAATTGTTCTTCACACAAAGTCTAAGTTAATTTAAAAATAACTTAGTGTAAATAATTGAAAGAAATTCCTAAAATTGTATAGCAACGAATCTCAAAATAAGAATAAGAAAATGTTGTCACACTTATCAACACGTTTACCAAAAAACTTGAGGGGGTATGTAGAGTATCAATGATTAGTATAACGGGAGCCTTAAAAACTACCCCGACAGCAGCTTTGCACGCCATTCTACACATCCCACCTGCAGACCTAATGGCCAAAAACATCGCGTTAGCAACTGAAACAAGGCTTAAGGCCTCGGTCAGCTTGAGTGCAGTCTATATGGCTAAAGCAGTGTAGCGCCATCTAATATCTGCCAAACGGGATATTTGGTCCCGTGGCTGAGCTTCGAAAGAGATCTTGGGGTTAAAATTGAGGTTGGTGCCAGGTTGCAGAAAATACTATACACGTGAATACGGGTAGTTCCATATTAATTAAAGGGTTATGGTCTGCTGTTTACTGCGTCCATCCAGAAATAACTAGATCCTACAGGCTATTGTAGCGTCTTTCAGCCGGAAATTATAACCGAGAAGAAAGCTGCAAAAATTCTGGAGGAAGCGTGCTTCAGCTGCAGTCGCGCAAATATATACATATATTGATGGTCAGGCGGCGATTAAGGCAATAATCTCACACAGTACTTAATCAAAAAGTGTTCTGGAAAGCAAAGAAGCATTGGAAAAACTTCGCTTAGGCCGGACCATATAGCCATATGGGATTCCCATTCATAAAGAGATAGAAGGTAAGGAAAAGGCCGATGAGTTGGCAAAGGAGGGTGCAGTACTCGCTGAAACGACAATAGACGTCCCAATCCGTTTGAGAGAAGTTAAAAGAAGACAGGAGCTGCATATAATCCATCAAGCAGGAAAGGCGTGGACAAAAGCGCGAAGCTGCAAAATTTCTAAGATCATATGCAAAGCCTACGATATTAGACTCACAAAGTGGCTCATATCTCTGAAGAGAGAAGACTTAAGGCTCACGATGGGCCTTTTGGCTTAACATGCTTATAAGCTAGGTCTCGCCAGTGACAGCAGGTGTAGGAAGTATGAGATGCAGGAAGAAACGGTTGAGCACGTTCTGTGTTGTTGTTGTTGTTGTAGCAGTGCTTCGCCCCACCTAACAGCCGCGACCGATCACAAATTGTCATCAATATCCTCTAACGGGAGTCCAAGGAAACTTGCTGTTTCAACAGGGGTGGACCATAATGAATTGGGTGTTAGAGGCGTTGGTTCCACATTACAATTAAAGAGACGGGTGGTGGTCATGTGGGGACACATTGCAAGCGGGGCATACATTTTGTAGTATTAGATTCGACCCCTGATATATCCCACGTTGCCCAGCTATCGTTCGTTTTTAGATATGTCCAGCAAAATTGGGTCCCCGTTGAACGATTTCTAAAATTCATGGAGAACACGGGGCACAAGGCGATATAATCAGCTGATGCTATTTTAAAAACTCTGACTGACCTCGGATTAGACATTGCTGACTGTCGCGGTCAATCATACGATAACGGGAAAAACATGTCTGGAGTTTATATTGGTCTTCAAACTCGGATAAAAGCATCAAATCCTGCAGCAGAATACGAACCTCGCGCTACTCATTCGCTGAATTTAGTGGGTGTACATGCAGTGGAGAATTGTCCGGAAGCAGCGGCATTTTTTTTTACAATTCAAAGCTTGTACAACTTTTTTACTGCATCGACGAAAAGTTGGGAGCATCTGAAATCTTACTTACTTACTTACTTACTTAATTGGCGCTTAACCGTCTAAACGGTTATGGCCGTCCAACAAGGCGCGCCAGTCGCTCCTTCGCTCCGCCAACCGGCGCCAATTGGTCACACCAAGGGAGTTTAAATCGTTTGAAATCAGCTGCCTCAAAACCCATCAGCTCGATACGACGCAGTTAAAATTCTGAATGATAATTATGTCAAAATTATTGAAGTTTTGATAGCGATTGAAGAAGATTTGACAGAAAAAGCAATTTGTCGGCAAGAAGCGAATGGCATTCGAATTCAATTGGAGAAGCCTGAAACTTCATTTCTGACTATTTTGTGGCACTTCCTGCTTGCAAGATTCAATGCAGTGACTCAAAAATTACAAGCTGTTGAATGCAGTATTGCCGAAATCATTGAACATTACAAGGGACTGCAAAAGATTGTCTCTGACTGTCGGGATGAATTTGATGAATACGAGAAACGAGCCCTCGAGTTATCAGAAGATCCAGAGTACCATTCCAGTAAGACACGAAAACGGAAACATAAATTGAGAACAGATGAATCGGTTCGTGGAGAAGTGACACTGTGCAGAAGAGAAAATTTCAGAGTAAATATCTTCAATGTTATTCTAGATAATTTGACTGTGGAATTAGAAGAGAGACGCAAGGCATACGATAAAATCAACAAAAAATTTATGATTATCCCCAAGGCGAGCGAATTGTCTTCTAACGAAGAAATCAGAATGGAATCGAAGGCTCTGATATCTACGTTCTCGTCTGATTTGGAACTGATGACGAATTCGTCCATTTTTTTGCTTATTGCAAAGAAAATAATATTAAGACGAAATCTCCTCTGAATGTTATGAAGCTTATTCGGTCCAATGATTTGAACACAATTTTTCCGAACGTTGACATCGCATATCGCATGTTTGCTAACATGGCAGTGACTAATTGCAGCGCCAAAAGGTCTTTTTCTTGTTTGAAAAGGATAAAAAATTACCTTCGCTCCAAAATGACTGAAGATCGACTCAACAGTTTAGCACTGCTTTGTGTTGATTCTGATATTCTTCTCTCTTTGAATTTTGAACATTTGATTACAGATTTTGCCTCCCATAAAGTAAGACGCAAGTGTTTTTGAATAATCTTTTCCATATGTCTGTGTTATTAGTTTTCTGACAATCTATAAGTTTCTTGAAACTAAAAATATTTTGTGATACGCTTCATTATATAAATAAAAATAAAATAAATATTCTTTCTAAGAAAACTCGAATCAAATTTTTTCAATCCGTAAAATATATCAGTAATAAAATGTCACCACACGAAGGCAAGTACGGTTTTTTTTTGGAAATATTGGGGCGCGGCTTGTTTGTTTAGGTAAATCCGCCCCTGTATATGGGTGATATAGTCCTACTGGGGAACCGAGCTCCCAAAACTAACTTCGGTAGCGCGCCAACAGGGACCTTCCGGGTGGTGTGGAAAAACATATTTTTCAATTCAATTTCAAGTAATTTCACCATAACTCTATGTCAATTTCATTTGATTTTACACAATTTTCATATTTTTGTTTAAGGAGCTCCATACCAAAACGTTATAATTACATGTGAAAAGTTTGCAGAAAATTTAAGAAAATACAATCAAAAAGTACAAAGTCTTAGATCAAATTCAAAATTTTAAAGAAAAAGTGCAGTAAGTTAGACCAGTTTGCTATATTTCCAACACTTGATGCATAGGTCGAATTTCGACCACAGGCGATACTAGTTTATTATGAAACTATGTACATTGTGGTATGTAAGCATTAATGTAAGTACGTATTTGTAGGTTAATAACTTTTTTTTAAATAGGAAAGAATTTCTTCAATAAAAATGAATATCATTCTGACGCTAAACCTCAGCGCTTCTATTTTATTATTCGAAATATTACAAGACCACACCGACTAAATTGTGCTTAAATATGGTCAGATGCGCAAAGTGTTGTGAAAAATCCTTCGGAAAAAGGCAGTAAGTGCCAGTCAATGCGTTGGGCGATATATGCAAACGGTCAACATGGCCAAGTTCTACTGAAAAGCCTCCTTATATCTAAACCCAATCAAATAAAATATTTTAACTTTCCTAAAAAATAGTATAAAACATATATTTTTTTAGAATATGCTTTTAGCAATGTACTTTTGGCAACGAAAGTAAACTTGGGGTGTTAGGGAAGGAAAAGCTAGAAAAATATGGAGAACAATAAATAATACACATGTCGAAATGCAATGTTATATTCATAGTGAAACATGGAGCGGTTAGGTGATGTTCTGGAAGTGTTTGGCCTTAGGCGATGTTGAAAGTTGGCTTTTTTAGAAAGATCCACGAATTTTCACTACTATCAGAATATGTGAAAGAAAAATTTTAGTGCCAAAAAATTGGGTTTGGATCAATCATGGGGGTATTAGCAGGGCAATGATCCCGAACACACAGCGAAAATTTTAAAGACCGGATTCTCTATCACTCTCCATGCAAATAGGTCACCCACCTTAACCCACCGAGCATCGATGGGAGAACCTAGACAGAAAGACCCGCAAAAGGAATGTTAGTAGTAAGATATACTCAAAGCCGCTATGGTAATGACAGAAAATTGAACAGGGGGTGACAGCATTGTCCATGTCATGTCATCCGTGATAAACGCAAATAGCACACAAAGTACTGGAAAGTGACAACATATTGTTTTGTGCTTTCTTTTGACAGAAAAAATATAAATCATTTCCCTATTTAATTATTCCTACATTAAAATAATTTTTCTTTATAATTTTCTGACTTCAGCCTTCAACACTAACAACATATGCTTCAAAAAAGCCTACTACTTCTGTTATATACGCTACCGTCTTACAGTTTCTTCTTAAATTTTTGGAGATTATTTTTTTTTTATTTTTTTATTCCAATGGGATCTTTCTTTCTAGCCCATTGTGAATCAGTTGCTGACCCTATATAGGAATCTGAAAATAAAGAAGTCATAGATGCATAGGCGCATGTGCTTGCATCAAAGTATGATGGCTTAATTATGTGAGCCGTGTCAATAAGCATCTCTGCAAAACTAAGCATTTTTATCATTATCATATGAAAATAAAAAATTGAATTCGAAAATGTGTAAGGCATAGTTTTAAATGAGCTTCCATATACCGTAGATGTTAAAATCTATACATACATTTAATAACATTGTAACATGCGGAAACCTAACTATTCCTTATATTGAGCAAAATTAATGAGGGCTCACTCGTATTAGAAGGTAAAACCATGGCGAACGACACGAGATAGCAGCATGGTGACATACCTACAATCATATATAAAAGTTCCATGTACTTTGTTTTTGTAAATTCGATGGACAAATGTCAAAATCTCGCCGGAAGTTGATGTATCAAATCAAATAAAAAAAGTTTATAATCAGCTGTCCCGTGCTGTCACCTTGTATCGTGAATAGTGAACAGCCTCGATCACCTGTTCAATCGCTGTTCGATTACTTAAATCAATTGCTCAATAGCGTTTTTCAAACATTTTTGTAGACGACTGGTATATTGCACTATTTACATAGATATTTTAAATTATTTGCATAGCTGGCTGCTCAAATTTAATCTGCACTGATAAGGTCCAATCAGCCGGTTCACGGTGGGCTTCAATCTTTCGCACAATACACTTGAAAGGACCTTATGTGCGATATTAAGAAGGCTGATTCCACGATAGTTGGCGCATTTTGCAATATCCCCCTTCTTGTGGACTGGGAAAAGAACACTTAGATTCCAATCGTCGGGCATGCACTCGTCCGCCCATATTTTGCGAAGAAGCTGCTGTATGCGCATTACCAACTCCTCGCCGCCGTACTTGAATAGCTCCGCAGGCAATCCATCAGTGCCCACGGCCTTGTTGTTTTTCAATCTGGTTACTGCTATTCTAACTTCGTCATAATCGGGCTGAGGGACATTCCATCATCATCGATTGCGGGATCGGGTTCTTCATCTCTGCGCGGTGAATCGCTGCCTCCACTTAGGAGAGCAGAGAAGTGTTCCCTCCATAATCTAATCTCTGGATATCAGTTACAAGGTCGCCGTTTTCGTTCTTACAGGAGTTTGCCCCGGTTTTAAAACCTTCCGTCTGTCGCCGTATTTTTTGGTAAAATTTTCGGGCGTTATTCCTGGTGGCTAGTAGCTCAAGCTCCTCGCACTCACGCCTTCTGCTTCTGCTTTTTTCTTCCTGAAAAGACGTCTCGCTTCCCTTTTCAACTCACGAAAGCGGTCACACACTCCTCTTGTTGCGCTTGCTTTTAACGTAGGCCTGTAGGCAGCGTCTTCTCTTTCGGTTGCAACGCGGCATTCTTCATCGTACCAGTTGTTTTTTTGTGGCCGCCGGTAACCAGTTTTTTCCTCGGCGGCAGTACGAAGTGCTTTGGAGATATGCTCCCACTGCGTCTGTATTCCTTCGGGATGAGTTGTGCTCTCAGAGAGCAGGTGTGAGAGTCGAGTTGGGAAATCATTGGCAGGCTGTTGTGATTGAAGCTTTTCGATGTCTAGCTTTCCGTGTTTTTTGTTCCTTGGTTTTCGACGCGCTGAGGCGGGTGCGTATTTTGGCTGCAACGAGATAATGGTCCGAATCGATGTTAGGTCCTCGGATCGTGCGCACATCTAAAAAACTGGAGGCATGCCGTCCGTCTATCACAAAGTGATCGATCTGATTGCGAGTATTTCGATCAGGAGACAGCCATGTAGCTTGATATATCTTTTTATGCATGAACCTCGTGCTGGATATGACCATGTTTCGAGCACCGGCAAAGTCAATCAGCCTCAGTCCGTTAGGAGAAGTTTCATTGTGTAGGCTGAACTTTCCGACTGTAGGGCCAAAAACACCTTCTTTGCCCACCATGGCGTTAAAGTCGCCCAGCACGACTTTTATATCATGACGCGAGCAGCGCTCGGATGTGCGTTCTAATTGTTCATAAAAAGTGTCTTTCACCTCATCGTCTTTCTCCTCTGTCGGCGCATGGGCGCAGATGAATGATATATGTATTAACAAATTTTGCTTTTATTCGGATAGCGGCAAAACGCTCGTCCGCAGGTGTGGACGCCAGAACTTGGCGACAAAGTCTCCCTCCAACCACGAATCCGACGCCGAACTGCGCTTATTCGTATGGCCACTCCAATAGATGTCACAATTTTTGATCTTCTTTCTCCTTGCTTCGTTCAACGAATTTCTTGAATGGCGGTGATGTCAGATTTTGCTTTGACGAGGACACCAACCAGCCGGCCATCGGCACCAATCCCATTCAGGGAGCGGACGTTCTCGGTGCATGCCCTCAATTCATTGTCCTTCAAACGTTTGCCATGTTCTTCATCAATAGAGAGTGTATTTATCCGCGGCTTGTTGGTATATTTCATTGGAGTATTGTTTTACGTGGCGGGTACCAAGCCCAGCGCACAACCCGCTCAGCGTACTATAAGGAATGCTTTGAAGAAAAATTAACGAAATCGGTTAAGGACCACGCCCACTATTATATAAACGATTTTTAAAAGGGTCGTGGACGAATAAAATAAGCTATATCTTTGCAAAAAAGAGCTTTATATCAATTGTTTTTCATTTCCCAAGTGGATTTATAACAATAAATAGGAAAAACTTCAAATTTTAAAAAATGGGCGTGGCACTGCCCCTTTTATGTCTAAACAATTTTCTATGTTTCGGGAGCCATAACTCGGAGAAAAATTAACATATCGTAATGAAATTGTGTACACATGTTTTCCTTATAGCAGAAAATATTTCTAGTAAAAATGGACGGGATCGGTTAAAGACCACAGCAACTTAGATATAAAACAAATTTAAATTAGAATAATAAGCTATAACTTAGCAAAAAATAGTTTTGAATCAATGATATTTCACTTATCAAGTTTTATTGTAAGAGGAAATGGGTAGACATTTTTTTTGAATGGGGGTGCCACGTGTTATGTAGAAAAGTAATTTATCTGAAATGAAATGTGCAATTGAAGCTCACGCTGAGTATATAATGTTCGGTTACACCTGAACTTAGACACCTTTACTTGTTTACTCACAAAAAATGGCTTAAACGGTTTGTAAACAGATGATTTTTATTTTTAGCAAAATACCCTTTTAATATAATGCCAGATAGACAAATGTAACTTGTGTTACTTGGTTTTATTGAACGGTCGGAAAAAAGCAGAAGTGATAAAATGCAACATGTATCACATAGGCTTAATTCATAATCTTATAACTTTAAACGAGCAATTTTTGTATATTTGTATATTCGTATATTTGTATGTTTGTATACCCGAACGATCTCGGGAACGGCTCAACCGATTTAAATGAAAATTGGCACAGAGATAATGTATCACCTTCTGAGACTTTCCACCTAGGTGTTGCCACTCAGAATGTTTCACAAGGTTGCCACCTATTCGAAATTAAAAAAAAAAAATTGCATGAGATATGCCGATATGGGTATCAAACGAAAGGTATTTCACATCGCATTACAATAGGGACATTTTTGAGTAGGGTTGCCATTTAGGGTTGGGATAGTTAGACGAAATAGTACTCTACTGATTACATGTAGAACAAAGTATGTTAGTATGTTATGCGGCATACTCGAAGATTGCCGAGCAAAGCTCGTTCGCCCAGGTACTAGTCCCTTACAAGAGAATTATATTCAACTGCGTCTGAAGCGTCATTCAGATACGGATAGAAATATAATATACAAATGCAACAACAATGTTATCCATATAGATCAAATGTTATCTGGATCACTGCCACTCCAAAGAAAAATTTGTAAAACTAAATATAAATATCTTTACACTAATTTTTCAATAATATGACTCGTTGAAGTTAAAGATAAACAAGTAAAAGAAAAATTTACTTTTTTATTAATTTAATAAAACCAAACATTGAAACTGCGCCAACTATCGCGGAATCAGCCTTCTTAATTAGCATATAAGGTCCTATCAAGTGTATTGTGTGAAAGATTGAAGCCCACCGTGAATCGGCTGATTGGACCTTATCAGCGCGGCTTCAGATCATAAATCTACCATCGACCAAATTTTCACAATGCGCCAAATCTTGAAAAAAAAAAGCCCCTAAAAAAGAATCGACACACATCACCTCTGCGTCGATTTTAAAGCCGCCTTCGCCAGCACGAAAAGGAGCTGCCTATATGCCGCTATGTCTGAAGTTGGTTCCCCGCAAAACTTATACGGCTGTGCAAAATGACGTTGAGCAACACCATTAGCTCAGTCAGAATTGGGAAGGACCTCTCCGAGCCGTTCGAAGATAAACGAGGTTTCAGACAGGGAAACCCCCTGTCGTGCGATTTCGTTAATTTGATGCTGTAGAATGTTATACTAGCTGCAGAACTTAACCGCTCTGGAACAATATTCTAGAAAAGCGTGCAATTACTGGCATATGCTGATGACATTGATATCATCGGCCTAAACACCCGCGCCGTTAGTTCTGCTTACTACAAACTGGAAAAAGAAGCGGTAATGATGGGTTTGGTGGTGAATGAGGACAAAACGAAGTACCTGCTGTCATCGAGCAAAGAGTCAGCATATGCGCCTTGGCAACAACGCTACTGTTGGCAGTCATAAAACGAAGTACCTGCTGTCATTGAGCAAAGAGTCAGCGCATATGCGCCTTGGCAACCACGCTACTGTTGGCAGTCATAATTTCGAAATAGTAAAAGACTTCGTTTATTTGGGAACCAGCATCAACAAAATCAGCAACATCAGCTCCGAAATCCAGCAAAGGATCACTCTAGCCAATAAATTCTACTTTGGACTAGATAGGCAATTGAAAAGTAAAGTCCTTTCTGGGCAAACGAAAATCATACTCTACAAGTCACTTATCGTACCCGTCCTGCTATATGGTGCAGAAGCATGGACAATGACAGCATCAGATGAAGCGGCTCTGGGAGTGTTCGAGGGAAAAATTCTTCGAAAAATGTATGGACATCTACGCGTTGGCGATGGCGAGTACTGAAGAAGATTCGAACTAAATATATTTATTAGCGTTACCAAATCCCCCGTATTGGCCGTGATATCCCGTATTTTTCATTAATTTTAAAATGCCATATCGGGAAATGATTCGACCCGGCATTTTTTCAAAATCAAAATTAATCAATTATAATCTGCTACGAAACATGACAATATTTCGTTTTACAAGAAAGGCTTACCCAATACAACTTTAAACGCGGAAGTGATTATAATTGGCTACAACTAGTAAGAGGTAATGTTTATAAGGCACATTGGCGTCTTTGCAAAATCTAAAGTATCCAAGAGGAATACCAAGCTTATGAGAAGTTCCGACGAGATTATAGATTGGAGTAATGTAAATGTAGGTTGAACACGGCTATAGTTTCCTTGATCTTGATCACTTTTGCAATATTTCAGGAAGAAATGGCCATAGCCCCAAAAATGTCATTCAACCCATCTGGTCATGAAAAGGGTTTGCTACACTTTGCTAAAACCCAAAACACTGCTAGTTTTTCCAGGACCCGTGTTATAAATCAAAGGTTGCCATGGATCAAAGAAAGAGGGCAGCCCACCCTCCGCTGGAACGACCAGGTGGTAAAACGGTTTAAATATCCTTCGTGTGAACAATTGGCGCCAGTTAACCCCACGAAGAAGCGACAGACGCGCCATGTTATACGGCTAAGCGCCAATTAAATAAAGTAGGTATGTTATAAAATAACTTTGTCCTATAAGCAAATACTAGGAGCTTTCTAGACCAGTTCTAGTTGCTGCTTCTAGATCTGATAGCTGTGCCACTCCTAATAGTCTTAGCTCAAGAAGCCCCGAGGCATTAAGTTTCATTGCAGTTGTGAACGATGTGTTCTTCGCCACCAGATCTACAGGTGGAATGTGCAAAATGACATACGGTGCAGCCGTGGGGTTGTTTTCAGGACTCCGTTATGCTAAGCATAGATAGCCTGCATTTCCCCCTAATTTTTTGAATTAAGTTCTTTTTTGCGGGCCTTCCACCACAATCGCTAATAATATCCAATGAGAGGGAAAAAGGTGATAAGTCCAATGTACACTGCAGCATTATTTAACATGCAGTTAGTGCCGTCGAGGACTTCACCACTTTCTCCTCCACTATGAGCTTCCACTCCAACTTACTGTCTATAATGAGTCCTAGATATTTTGTACAAAGTTTTTGTAGCAGGGGCACCTCTCCTAACTTAGGCCTAGTCCAATTGGGCATCTTATACTTCTTGGTAAACAAGACCATATCCGTCTTTTACGCGTATCTATATCCCGAAGATCCCGATCCATCAAAGAGCTATCTGCTGGAAGTCACTTTTCACTTATGATCACTGCAACGTCATATGCGTACGCCGTTAGCTTGACTGATCCATCTTCGAGCCACCTGACCAAAATAGGTGCTAATACCCCACCCTGCAACTTCTCCGTATTTATTCATTATGTGGCCTCATAAAGCCAGTAGTTGTTGTTCAATCGTTGAATGATAATTTTCTGAACGCACCATGCAGCATATGTGATCCATTCAACGGTTGGGATTATACGTCAAATTACTAAGAATACATTTTCCCTACATTCGCAACGAGTTTATTCAGCTATCTAACGGTACTTTGATATTTTAAAGTGTTATGAATACAATTTTTCTTCTTAACATTATAGAGAAGTGTGAAAAATAATTTAAGCTAGTGTTGGGAACTATCGAATGAAAACTATGGAGTTATTCGATAGTTCACTCATTTTCATTCATTCGATAGTTACTTGAATTACTAGTTTTTAGTATGAATGATTCGTTCATTACAATTTTTCCGAATTACAAGTTTTTGGTATGAATGATTGTTCATTACTATTTTTTCGAATCGTTCGTTTATTTAAATTTTTACTACGCAGTTTTAACGCTTAGCATACTTCAACCTAATCGACAAACGTTTTAAGCGTGGTAATCATTTCATTTTTTATCTGAGGATGTGCCTTTAACTATTTAAATTGTGTAGAGCTATTTATAATGCGATATAGATTAAAGATATCTTCCATTTGGGAGTTTTTCACCAAAAATGGCAATGAAGTTAAATGTCATATATGCAAAAATAATTTTAATCTTCTGGAAACACATCAAATTTAAAGGACCATCTACGCCGTAAACGTCCGTCACCCTCAGAACAAAGGAATAGCGCCTGTAATTTCTGACGAGGAACGTAGTTCTACTTCTCTTTTGTCAACTACTGCAGTAAGTACAGCGAGTTGTTCCTTAACAGTACCTGCCGAAGACTTTTCCAATAGTGAATGTTTGAGAAGGACTGTTCAAACCAAATTATGTTGTTGAACAATACAGATACAAATTCATTTTCACTAATCTTCTGCCTGTTGTTGTTGTTGTCGTGACGGTATAAAATCTCCCCTAAGGTTTGGAGGAGTACTGATATATTGTCCATATGAATTGGTAAGACCAAAAAACTCAGTGGGCTGCGAACCAAAACCTTTTGCATATCATGCATGCGTTTTGGATAATATGTAACAAATGCATTTAAATTGAATATTTGCATTATTTACTTGAAGCAAAATTTACCACATTTAGTCACATTCAACATTTTGCCTTATATAGGGTTGTTCTTTAGCTCCCCGGAGGGTAAACAATCCAGAAAGTGTTCTTTTGTATAGTAAATGAACTGGCCTCGGGCTAGCTAAACAGCAGATCAAATGATTGAATGAAAAAATTCATTCGATAGTTTAAAACATTCAGTAACTAACTATCGATAGTTGAATTCATTCGATAGTTTCCATGACTAAATTAAGCAGTCCTTTTCCTTAAACATTGGGGATTATGGTGTTTATTATTTGTAATAAAATATACTTTGTATTTCATACTTTAAATTTTTAAAATAATTTTTATCTTGTTAACTTTTGTTAATGAAATTTTTTTAGCTTACAAAATGAAAATTTTTGATTTATAAATTTCTAACTTTCAATTTATTAATAAATATTTTTTCAAGAATATTTAAATATTGTGCGTTAACTTTGTTGGCAATACTGCTCATCGGAACTACAACTACAATAAACTAATCTAAAGCCATTGCGAATGCAATCAATAAGAAGATAATTGGGTATTTTAAAGCTATTGAGAGTTGAAAAAATAAGAGGAGAATTGGATATTTTAAAGCCATTTCGAATCAATAAGAAGAAAAAGACACACATACTTATTTAAAGTAATTTCTTCAATCAAAATTTAAAAGATGAACAAACAGTAATTTTAACAAAACAATTTATAATTAAATTTTGTGAGAAGCATATATGTAATACTCCTATATTGCTAATAGAAAATGCTCGCAATGTGTTTTGAATTCGAAATCAAAACAAGACAGCCTATACAATTTTTGTGATGGTAGCAGCATAAGCGTGACAAGAAAAAATTTAAATTTAGGTACATTCGATTATTGAATACAAAAACAAAAACGTTTAAGCAGCAATATATCGGCACTCTGATGTTTGGGAATGTACCTAGCCTTTTGTAGCAATATAGGAGTATTACATATATGGTGAGAAGGCTATTTAAAAATACAATATTTTACCGAATTGATCAGGTTGTTTTAACATGAATCTACTTTTTCACTGTTCCTACATGTCAGATCAACATAAGGAACAGTGTGAATTTAACATGATCACAAACGTTTGAATCAACATGACTTCCTGTTAATACAACATTATTTGTCTCGTTTAAATTAAACCCTATGCCATGTTACTCTAACACGATCTGACATGTTAAACTAACACTATACTATGTTGAAATAACACGATATGTCATGTTAAATCGTGCTAATCATGTTAGATTAACAGGGTTTTATTGTTAAATTAACACGATCTATCATGTTAATTTAACAGGATGTTATTGTTAAATTAACAAGATCTATCATGTTATTTTAACAGTTTTTTTGTTAAATTAACACGATTTATCATGTTCTTTAAACATAGTTTTTATTGTTATATTAACATGCTAAAAATAAAACACCTCGTTTTTGGTTTTTTAAATTAATTTTATTTATTTATGACATTTTCAATTAAGGATTGTTTTTTTATACAAATGTGGACATTTTGAGTGGCACTCGGTGTACAAAAAAATAACAAAAAAATAAGGTGCCAGTGTGAAAGCCGCTCCCTGAATTTTATTCTTAGCCCAACCTCTGTCTTTGGGAAAATGTCAGCCAAGTCAGCATCGTTTAGAAGACACATGCTTTCAGCATCTAAGCCACAATCTGAAAATAAAACAAAAATCGTTTCTTTAAAAACTTTCTAAATTGCCCAAGCAATTGTAAAACTGCTAAAATACCAAACGACGCCATGCCCAGTATTTCTGCGCAGAACACTTTTTTGCCTAATGTGATTACAACAACCACATGAAAACTTGCAACTTTGATTGAAAATATCTCTTCACAGAAGGAAACAAATACCAAACTCTGTTCTGCACATAAATACCATGGAAGCGCCTTCGGATTATTAATACCGAGGTAACACGAAAAATTACACAAATTACTTACCCAAAACTTTTTATAAAACTCGCTCATCAAATTGCATCCTAGCGCCAATAATTTCTCGTAAAGCTTCCACTTCTTTATTCGGAGAATAATCAACTAATATTTCCTCTGGAGTCTCAACAAATAAAACATCTGACTCTTGGTCGAAATGAGGCATAAGGGAATTTATTTGTTCGCACATTTAGTTGGCACAATTTCACAAAATAAAGTTTTAGATATGTAATTAAAAATTCACACAATTTTTCGCCAAGCATGCGCTTGCACATTAAAATCGGAATAATGCAAGAGGCAGCGCAGCCATGGCGGAACAGTATAAGGTGGCCGCGGCTCGCCATAATTACAAACGTTCCATGTGTTTTGTTTTCCTAATTCTCTAGTGTAATGTCAAAATCGTACTACGCTAGAGAACGTTATGTCAAATCTTATGAAAAAAATAGCAATCAGATGCTTACCGACGCCACCTAGTTTTGATCCGCCATGCAGCGCAGCATAGAAAAACGAACGAATAGTGTTGCCACAGAGAGATTTTTTATCCAAAATGTAAACTAAATAATAAAATGGCGTGTTTAACTACTAAGTTAGTTTCTAATGTCAAGCTAGTTTTTTGTACTCTATTTTTGCATATATGGACAAAATCGCCAAAAAAGAAACCACAGAAAAAATTAGATTTTTTTCAAATTTTGTGTGCTTTTGATTGTTTTGTGGTTACACACATGCCAAAGAAACCTATGCTTGAAAACAACGCGCAACCCCTCGAAAATATACGATAGTTTCTGTAGTGTTTCTTAATGAAAATTTTTTTTTAAAATTGCATTATCTAACGAATAGGTGCGTTGCATTTCAGGAATATTATTTCTAACGCTCTAGTTACCTTTTTCGAGCAGATTTAGGTCAACTTAAAATAATTAGATAAAATATTTCGAGTTGACTGTTTTGAGTACTTTTGATCACAATAAATTCGATCGCATGTATGTAACGTATTCACGTAACGTAACAGTCAAAAATTCAAAATAGATTTTTCTGCAAAATCTAGCAAGCCAACAAACCAGAAAAAATCAACTTTCTTCATTCCAAGTCTATTTTTCATATAAACTATAATATTAGTAGAGTTTGTAGTTAAGACCTTGTTCAGAGCCCAAAGTTGTTTGTAACGTTTGGGGTTTGCACGGTTTTTCGCGCATTACTTTTGATCGAATTGAGATATTAAATTTCTGTTTCCAGATTCCTAATCTAGACGTAAATACGCGTGTTTGGGTCCCCCATTTGATATATTTTATCAGATTTTCGGTAGGTACCCATATATACATATACACACTAAAATATTAATTTCCTTTAGGTTCTACTTTCACAGTTGTGATCTGTACGAACCCCTCCACCATTCCCAGAAAGTAGTTTTTCCTAAAGCGTGATGTTCTCTCGTACAGTTTCTCAAATATGCCACAAACAATAATGTTTCTCTTTTTCGATAAGAGAACTTTGGTACTTTGGTACTTTTGGCCATTTTACCTTACCAATACTGGCAACACAGACCACGCCTTAACTTCTGTTCTTTTGAGAACAAAATTCTGTTCATAACCTTTGATGGGGGACAGATGGCGGTCGAAAACAACACTTGTTCATGTTAAATCAAACCGAATTTATGGTGAGGGATACACACTAATGTAATTCTAATGCAGAAATAATTCATGTTATTTTAACCATACGATTCATGTTAAAATGTTCGTGTTGATTTTTCGAAATTGTTTTTGCTTTACGTACTAGAGCTGTTCATGTTGATTCAACATGATTCATGTTAACTAAAAATGTAAGAAATTTTTCTGTGTGTATATAATGTACGTGATTAGTAAACTTTTTAAATGCAACTATCATTACAACAACAAAATTTATAATGAAATTATACTTATTTGAACGTATAAACTCTTAAAGGGACTTCATACTTTATCGCTTATTACAAAATCCAATATTCAACCAATAGCAATATCAATTATAGTTATAAAATTTACCAATCCAAAGACAATTTATTTCTCCTACAATTTAAAATATATACGATAGTACAAAAAAACCTCTATATAGATTACCAAATAAGACTAAATATAAAATATACAAATATTAATTAAAAAAAGAAATTGCATCGTTGTGCTTCCCATGAATATTATTGTAACCAATTTCAACAAAATTTTAAACGTATCTTCAAACAAATTTATGAATCCTTCAATTTTGAACAAAAAATTTCAAGTAGTTTTTGAGAATACTTACAATGAAGGTATATCAGCAAATAGAAGCCTGATCCAAAACTTGTCAATAACATTTTATAATTTTTCTATTTAAATTTACACATTTTTTATACAAATCTAGACCATTGTGAATGAAACTAAGTGTGATATCTTATCAGTCAACTGCCTGACAGGATGTTCAATATGGCTACTTTTTAGCGTTTTGATAGGGTGTTCAATATGGCGGCGCATATCTTCAGCGGGTGATAGAAAGAGATACAGAATGAGACAGCGATAGTCAATTACAAATCAGGTGATCCAATCACTCTGGAATTTTGACGTCTATGCAGAAGATATCACACTTAGTTTCATTCACAATGATCTAGACATTTTATTTAATTTGTTCACTCCCTTTCCATAAAATTTTTAAATATTTTTTTTATTTTCTATTATCTTAAATAAATATTTTCGTATGGTTCTACGTTCACCAATACGAACTGGTAATTTTACAAATTCTGAAAATCAAAAGAATAATATTATGTTCAAACAGAAAAATAAATTGAGGCTATTTCGATTTAAATTGAGTGGAGTTCATACAACTCTATTTAGCTTACACAATAGTAAATTGATAGCTGGTTGGCTCATCTCTACAGTAACAACATATCTTTGTTGAGACTGTCAAAATGTGCGTGTTGGTATTAGGTGAATGGAATGGAATGAAAACATAAAACTTTGAAATTTTTGTGTGTTGTAAGAAAATGTGTTTAATGTTTTGGTTTCATTTTGATTTTGCCATCTTCTTTTGACAATCCCTACTCCAATGAATGGAAAGACATAAAATCAGCTGATGAAATGAGCCAACCATATAGTTCAGCCATGCGTTACTGACGTTTATATATACTCAATAAACACACTTTACAATGTTGCATTTGCAGTTTGAAACAATTTATTACGCAATTTTTCTTAAATTGGCAATTTATTATTACAATTTATTATATGACAAATTGCGTAATAAATTGCCCAAACAGTATAAATTGCCAATTTGGTGTGTCTTTGAACCTAGTATAATACAAATTACACAATTAATCAGAACACAACACAAAATGCAAACATTAATACAACACAACATAATATTTCTAGTCCCACACAAGATACTCTTTCGAATACTACTCTTTCGAATTTTACAAATAATTACTTTAGATATGTTCCTTCTATTAAATCTATTAAATTACCACAATTTTGGCAAGAATGTCCTGATGCCAGGTTTTTACTTGTTGAAGGACATTTTGAAATTAACAATATCAACGATGATAATTTCAAAATGTTTTAGTTACTCTTCAACGAGATATTATATCTAAAATTATTGACGTTATTAACCCTTAATTAAAAAGATTTTATGTGAAAGATTTTCTCTTAGTGAAGAGAAACGATTAGAACAATTATTTTCAAAAACATAACTTAATTCAAAATTTACAAAAGAGATTCGGATCTTACATTAACTGCAGCTAACGGTTCTTCATTCGAAACTTTCGGTACAAAACTTCTTAAAATTGATTTAGGTTTACGAAGAGATTTTGAATTTCCCTTTATTATTGCGAATATTGATACACTTATTTTAGGAGGAAACTTTTTAGAGAAATTTGGAATTATGGTTAATATGAAAAATAAAGAAATAATGGATTTTACAACAAAAATTAAGGGTTCTGGATCTTCTGAATTTTCTGACATTTTTTCACTCAATATTCCTATTGTCGAAAATAACTTTTAAAAATTACTAAATGAATTTCCGTCTATTACCTGTGAGCCAGATTACGCTAATGAATTGAAACACCATAAGGTTCGCAGGATAGAATCAAGAGGAGTTTTACCTTTTTCAAAACCCGGACGCCTTGATCCAGCCAAACTGCTAAAGCTGAATTTGAATTCTTAGTTAAAACGGGTATATGCAAACTCTCCAATTTTCCCATTGCATCTCCTCTTCATCTCGTTCCTAAAGAAGTACCAAATGATTGGAAACCTTGTGGAGATAACCGAAGATAAAATTTTATTACTACACCAGATCATGATTCATGATCTGACAATTGATTTGAAAAATAAACAATTTTTTCCAAAATCGATCTTGTATGCGCGTATCATCAAATCCAATGTCCGAAGAAGACATATACAAAACGGCAATAACCACTCCTTTTGGAATGTTTGAATTCATAAGAATGCCTTTTGGTTTACAAAACAGCGCTCAAACTTTCCAACGCTTTATTAATAAAGTATTTTCTGATTTTGATTTTGTATTTACATACATTGATGACGTTCTCATTGCCAGTTATGATGAAGATCAACATATTAATCATTTAAAAGCAGTTCTCAAACGACTTGAAGAATATATCTCAAAGATCAAACCTTCGAAATATACTTTTACGCCCCGATTCTAGTGTGGTAACAATATTCTTTACCACGGTAACGAAATCATGTGACAACTTTTACACCCTTTTGGTATTCTACCCGCGAAAGTAGCCGGATAATTTTTTACCCACAAAAGTAGGTGGTTACATCGAAATAACCACACAACAGCTGTTGTTTAAAAAATGCAAAACTGAAAAATAAAGAACTGTAAGCGCAAATAAGTAAAGATAATAGTAAAAAAATGTTGCCTCTGGCTATACATATTAGTTACATTATGTACTTTCACAGAATAAATTACAATATACCTATGTAGAAAATTATGCATAATATGCATATACACATCGTCCCGTTTATTCGTTAACCTCGTATCTACAAGTGAGACGTTTTCGGTAAAGCGAACATGGCTGCCACACCATGTTTTCATTTGGGACCATAATTCATCGAAAAAAAGGACCAAATTTTTGTTATATTTTATTAGTATAAAGTAAAATTTTTTGAATGTTTCCGTATAAAATTTTACTAAACATAGTGCAGACTTTCCTTTAATTCAAGCTGAACAAACAATTATATGTGCATGCAACCAAAAATGGTACTATATTTTGACATAGGATAAGTCTATGTCTTTCACCAACCAAACGTTGTGAACCTAGTTTTGCTCACAAAGCACTTGGTTCTAGCAATATGTTGTTCGTTGCAATGAAATAAAATGTATAATGCAGTTAGGTTTTAGTAAGAAACGGTTCAAAATTTGTGTTCTGGTGTTGCCGAACTATGTATGTGGGAAACTCAGTAAATCTTAAATGAAACTAGGCAATTTTGTTAGTGCTATTTTTATAGATGCTTACTTTTTCCCTTAACGTTTAAACTTCATATCAGAGCCTAGATTAAGTAAGTGTGAGTTTTGATCCCAGGCTTCAGGGGTTCTGCTAGCACCTACCTTCCGAAATCAAATCTCTTTTGCATTTGCTTCCTTCTGTCTTCGAGTTAAAATATTTCTTGTGCCAAGATACTTAGTTTTCAATTATCTTGCGTGGCTTAACACCACAATAGTCCTGGAATTCCTTAAACTCATTGAGCCTGGGTGAGAAAGATTTAAATATCAACGTGTCAAACGAGAAGTAATGCATATAATTTTTTTGTATAAGTTTTGAAAGTGTTAGGGTCACGGCAGAGTGCTCGCTATAAGCTATGCTAGGCGAGAAGTATTTTTTATTTTCATATATTTTACATAGTGTTGTATAACGGATCGAAATATGTAGCCGTTTTAATATTATTAAAAACAAGAGTTTTTTTTTTTTGATTAGTCGGTTACTTCATCAACAATGTTACTTCACGACAATGTGTTTGCCAATACTTTTCTTTTTAATGCCTGGCATAAATTATATCCTAGGTTAAATTTTATTGTTCTGGCACATTTTATTGACTGAGTAATTTTTTATGGTGAGAGTTCCATTGAAGTAAATTCAAAATTATATGGGGCCCAACGAAAGTGTGGCGAATTTTTGGCAATATTGTGAATTTTTACCTGAGTGAAAAAAAAGAAAAGTACCAATCGTGGCTACTGCCTAAAACGGACCAAAATTGAAGATAAGGGACCAGCGGACCAAATGGGGTTGGAAGGGACCATTTTTGGTCCAAATGGACCACAGTGGCAACCGTGAAAGCGAAGAAAACTACCTTTCAAATTTCTCCACAGATACTGGTGAGTTTTTCGGTGATGACAGCGTTACCACTTGGACCAGAATCACGGATAAAAGAACTGGTAACGATATTCGGTTACATAATCTTCTGGGTACTATTTTACCGGTAACGCTCAGAATCGGGGCGTTAGTGTAAGTAAATTAGACTTCTTAAGTCACGAAATTTCAGCTGAAGGCATTAAATTCTCTACAGATCGAATTGAAATCACAACAAATTTTGAAAAACCTATTTCTATTAATAAATTGCAAAATTTTTTAGGTATGGTAAATTACTATCATAAATATATTAAAATGTTAGCAACTGAACTTAGTCCTCTGCATAAAATGCTTACACATGCTGTTAAAAACAAAATCAAACAATTAAATTAGACAAATGAAACCACATTAGCTTTCGAAAATGTTAAAAAACTTATTGCTAAATATACTCTACTGACTCATTTCGACAAAAGTGGTACATTATCGTTAGCAGTGACGCATCAGATGTTGCTATTGGAGCAGTTTTACAACAAACTAGCAATAATATACTAGAACCATTAGCATATTTATCGAGAAAGTTATCTCCAACAGAAACTAATTATTCAACATTTGATCGCAAACTTTTGACAATTTATAATTCAATTAAACATTTCAAACATTTTCTTGAAGGTATAATATTTAAAATTTACACTGATCACAAAACTTTAACTCAAGTTCTAAATTTTAAAGTCGATAGATCTCCTCGTCAATGACGACATCTTAATATATTTCTCAATTTAAAAACGATATTCAATATATATATGGAAAAGAGAACTTAGTTGCCGATACACTTTCCCGTGTTCCGTACTGGATTCACCGAGCAATTCCTGACATAAAGGTCCGACGCCTGTTTGTGGAGTTTACCAAGGACCTGCTTGTGTTTTTTTGCTTCATACGGCTGGGTTCTCAGGTGCCGTATTTCCTTAAAATGCTTACGAAGATGACACTTTAAGCCCCTGGGCGGTGTTGGCTCATCAATCAGATGTCTGTTGGGATGCCCAGGTTTCTGGGTATTCAACAGGAACTGGTTGGTTAGCATTTCATTTCTGTCCCTGATGGGGAGTATTCTCGCCTCATTATGTAGATGGTGTTCTGGGGACATAAGAAGACAACCCGTGGCGGTTCTGAGAGCAGTATTTTGGCAGGCCTGTAGCTTCTTCCAGTTGGTAATTTTTAGGCTTGGCGACCATATGGGTGACGCGTGGCACGTAAACGCCTGGCCAATTTATTTGTATGTAGTAATGAGCGTTTCTTTATCTTTTCCCCAGGTACTGCCAGCAAGGGATTTGAGGATTTTATTACGGCTCTGGATTTTCGGAACAATTGCGGCTGCGTGCTCACCAAAATGTAGATCCTGATCAAACGTCACACCCAAGATTTTGGGGTGTAGGACAGTCGGTAGCGTAGTGCCATCGACGTGGATGTTCGAAATGGTCGACATTTGGGACGTCCATGTTGTAAATAAGGTCGCGGAAGATTTAGTCGGTGATAATGCCAGGTTTCGCGAGCGAAAAAACTGGAGAAATCAGGGAGGTAGCCGTTTATTCTGTTGCAGAGCTTATCGATCTGTGGGCCTGGGCCTGTGGCCATTATTGTGCAGTCAACGGCGTATGAAACGATAGTGACTCCTTCTGGTGGTGAAGGTAGCTTAGATATGTAGAAATTAAACAAAAGTGGGGATAGGACACCACCCTGTGGCACCCCTTGTTTAATTATTCTTGGTTTTGATGTTTCGTTTCTAAATTGCACCGATGCTATGGAGTTTTCTGAAGCCATGCTGATGACAGGCTAGCTGCAAATTTGCTTGGAAGTAGGGGAGCAAAATGGCTCCAAGCGTCTTTGCTACTGGCGATAGGAGAGATATCGGACGATACGACTCTCCTATGTTAGCTGGTTTCCCAGGCTTTAGTAGCGGGACCACCTTGGCCATTTTCCATTTTTCGGGTATGACAAGGGTGGAAAGAGACAGGTTGAAGACATGCGCTAAGTATTTGAAACACTCTTTCCTAGGCTTTTAAGCATCAGCTATGCCGTCTGGGCCCACTGCTTTGGATGGTTTAGCGTGACCAATGGCATCTTCTACCTCTCTGGCGGTGATGGTAATTGGTGACGCGCTGAATTTATGTTTATGTGCGTGTCTGTTGGCCCTCCGTCTATCTTTGTCAACCGTAGAATGCATAACATATTGACGGCAGAAAGCGCTCGTGCATTTTTTCGAATCCGACAGCACTTTATCGCCGAAGGCGATGGAAACATTGTCATTGTGCTTAGACGGATTCGATAGGGACTTTACGTTGGACCAACGTTTACCCACACCGGCAGAGAGGTTACAACCTCTTAGGTGCTCCTCCCATTTCGCCCGCTTGTGTTCATCCACAAGCAATCTGATGCGTTGGTTTATATCCCTTATTTGGGGGTCGCCTGGGTCGAGCTGTCTTATAAGGTCACGTCCTCTCGCTAAATATGCGGCCTCCGCCGGGAAATGGGGCCGAAGGCGGGAATGAAACGTGCCGAGGCGGGTTCAATGACCTTGCGGAAAGCACGCTCCCCTTAGCGGGAATCAGTCGGGATAGGGAGGGCAGCAAAGAGGTTGTCTGCGGTACGCTCGAACGAAATAAGTATAGGTCGTGACAGCTTCCTACCATACGTGTGGGGGCGTCTCCGTTTATTGTGCAGAACGTCGTTTCTTCTATTTGATCCGCCAACATCTCACCCCTACTGTTCGCCCGCAAGTTTGAATGCCATATATCGTGATGGGCATTAAAGTCGCCTAAGATAATGCGATTGTTGCCAGTGAGTAAGGCGCTAATATTAGGGTGGTATCCACTGGGGCAACAGGTGGCAGGAGGGATGTAGATGTTGATGATTTCTAGGTTTGCATCGCCTGACCGGACAGATAGGCCTTGGCGTTCTAAGACATTGTCCCTGCGGTCGATGCCAGGATCAAATATATGATATTGCACAGAGTGGTGTATGATAAACGCGAGGCCGCCTCCATTTCCGCACGTTCTGTGTGCCTGTCAAGGCTCCAGTTATTATGGGCGGCATAGTTGCCAGATCTTGGGGCAGCAATTAAGCTAGGTCCTAGGAAACTTCTAGGTTTTGCCCCGGACGGAATTATTCTATAACATAAGTCTTGGTACCTGATTGGGGTTCTTCCGTTTATTCGTCAAACAAATTGTGGTAACACTATGGACACATTCAGTCTATGTGAGGTCTTTACTGACCGGCCGGTTCAACCTAACCCAAACTATCAATTATAGAAATTTTATGTGTTCTTAACGAAATACTGGTATACAATAATTTCACTTCAAAATTGTTGTGGCTTGTAGGCTTTCAAACGTCTGCAATTCCTTTCTTTAGTTTAAGCTTTAAATCTTAGTCTTGTTGTTGCTTCCTTCCTTTCTGTGGTTAATTGCAGTTTAACGTTATTTGATTGCTGTTGGAGCATTCCACGGTTGGTACGCTTCTCGTAGCAGCCGGTTTTGTGTACCGGAGCGACTCGGGATTTTTCACCCGACCAAGGGATGTCATTTCGGACCGTTCCACACCTTCCTGCTCCGGAAAGTTATTGAACCCTAATCCGGCCCTAGGATGTGACTGCTGCGTATGCTGGAAAAGCATCTATCTCAGACGACCATCTCTTATCAGTGTGCCGTGCAAATGGCTGTATTGTTACAAAACTTGTGGCTCCCTGCTGTTCTCGTCCAAGGACGTTCCGCGGTTTACGCTCAATCGTACCTCCGCCACCTTCTAGCGGTGTTGCTCGCGCCAAACGGCACCTCCAGCTCACACGTCCGCTCTCACCCATCTTTCCCATCTATGCAGCATGGCTAGAAGCAATGCTAAGCACCAGTATCTGCCTCCGTGCGGCACACGCACTCGCGTAAAAAGGAATAATCAACACCTATAGTTCCACATTACGTGCTTCGTATGCCTGCTAAGAACATTTATAATTGCGACATCAGTCCAACATACTTCAATCCCTGGCCGCTGCCATCATCATAGATGTTCCGGGATTAGCAATGCTAACCCTTAGCCTCTCTTTTTTGTTGAACAGTGCCGTTTTCACTAAAAGCTTTTCATGTCAGAAATACACTCGGAGTGTTTGCAAATCCCTTCCCGGGATTTGAACCGAGGACTTTCGGTGTGGTAGGCGGATCACGTTACTACCACACCACGGCGGCCGCCATGGGGTACGCTTCTCGTAGCAGCCGGTTTTGTGCACCGGAGCGACTCGGGATTTTTCTCGACCAAGGACCTATAGTTTCACATTACGTGCCTCGTATGCCAGCTAAGAACATTTATAATTGCGGCATCAGTCCAACATACTTCAAGCCCTGGCCGCTGCCGTCATCATAGATGTTCCGGGATTAGCAATGCTAACCCTTAGCCTGTTTTTTTGTTGCACAGTGCCGTTTTCACTGAAAAGCTTTTCATGGCAGAAATATACTCGAAGTGTTTGCAAATTCCTTCCCGGGATTCGAACCCAGGACTTTCAGTGTGGTCGGCGGATCACGCTACTACTATACCACGGCGGGTGCCAACAAAATACAACGGTAAAATATCCATTGTTTTTGGTGATAAAACTCTGTCGGGCTAGAAGAAATGTGAGAGCGCTTTCTGCTGCCAATTTTTAATGCACCATGCAGTAGGTAACGCTCGACCCATCGATTCCTAAAGCAGTCGGTGCTATGTACCGGAGCGACTCGGAAGTTTTCCCGAACAAGGACTGTCATCTCAGCGTAACCCCATTTAATTTGTTGTGTCCCACCCACAAATTGTCATCCTCCCAGCAGCTCCACAGCGGGACTGCGCCATACTCTCCTGCTCCGGGAAGGTATCAATCCAATCCGGGTCCGTCTCCTGACGCCGGTCCTGAGAAATGGTTTTGCTGCGTTTGCCGGAAAATAATCTTTTTAGGACAGTCATATTCTTGTCAGTGTGTCACGTGCAAGGGATGGTTGCATCGGACAGGTTGTTCTGGGCTAATCCCAAAACCAAACGTCCTCGTAACTTTTATAAATCTTTTGTGGCTCCTTGCTGTTCACGCCCAAGGCCATCCCGTAGTCTGCACCATAGCGCCCCGCACTTCCTTCCAGTAGGTCTGCTGTTCAGCAAGCCACAACAAGTACCCGCTGCTGCTCGCGCCCTACGGCGCCGCCAGACTATACACCGCTTCAACTCATAACTACAAGCAAGTGGGTAGCAATGCCGAGTCCGTACCATCTTTTGCACCGTTTACCAGCACAGAATATATGTATACTTTCCTAGATGTTCTGGTCTCCGCGACGGAAACCCCCGACGGGCTTCATTGCGCCATGTTGCCAGGCTGCAAACCCAAATACACCGGGTACCCCAATGCTTACCCAGGGACGTCCAGCCCCAGAGCCACAACAGCAATTGCGTCCTAGCCTTTCACAACCCAGGCGTAGTCACCCGTCATTTACTCCTAGAGTGACGACGTCTTCCCCGCAGTTAAACTGTAATGGATTAACTGGCAAGATCGCGGAGATAGTCGATTTCGTGAAGCGGCACAACATCCGCATTGCTGCGATTCAAGAGACTAAACTCACAGCAAGATCTGGTCTGCAGACCTGTTCTGGGTATAATGTCCACAGAAAAGATCGCGAGAGCGGAAATGGGGCGGTCTCGCGTTTATCATACATCACTCAGTGCAATATCATATATTTGATCCCGACATCGGCCGCAGAGACGATGTCCTAGAACGTCACGGCTTATCTGTCCGGTCAGGCGATGCAAACCTAGAAATATCAACATCTACATCCCTCCTGCCACCTGCTGCCCCAGTGGATACCGCCCTAATATTAGCGCCTTACTCACTGGCGATAATCACATTATCTTAGGCGGTTTCAATGCCCATCACGACCTAAGGCATTCAAATTGCAGGCGGACAGCAAGGGTGAGATGTTGGCGGATCAAATATAAGAAACGACGTTCTGCACAATAAACGGAGACGCCCCCACTCGTATGGTAGGAAGCTGTCACAGTTCGCCAGATATATCAATCATGAGCGCAGGACTCGTAAACTGCGTCAACTGGCAGCCGATTGGCACCCGACCACCTGCCAATACTTATTTGGTTCGAGCGTACCGCCGACTTCATCGTCACCTAAAAACGCACTTTCATAAACTTTAAAAAAGGAAAGTGGGATGAATACAAATCCTTTACAGAGAGGCGCTTTGCTGCCCTCCCTATCCCGACTGATGCTCGCCAAGGGGAGCGTGCTTTCCGCAAGGTCATTGAATCCGCCTCGGCTCGCTTTATTCCCGGCGGAAGAATTCCCGAAATTCGGCCTCATTTTCCCTTATAATACAGCTCCTTCCCGGCGACCCCCAAATAAGAGATATAAGCCAACGCATCAGATTGCTTGTGGATGAACACAAGCGGGCGAAATGGGAGAAGCATCTAAGTCGTTGTAACCTCTCTGCCGGTGTGGGTAAGCTTTGGTCCACCGTAAAGTCGCTATCGAATCCGTCCAAGCACAACGACAAAATTTCCATCGCCTTTGGCGATAAAGTGCTGTCGGATGCGAAAAAATGCGCCAGCGCTTTCTGGCGACAATATATAATGCATTCTACGGTTGACAAAGTTAGACGGAGGGCCAACAGACACGCACATAAACATAAATTCAGCGCGTCCCCAATTACCATCACCGCCAAAGAGGTTGAGGATGCCATCGGTCAAGCTAAACAATCTAAAGCAGTGGGCCCAGACGGCATAGCCATGCCGATGCTTAAAAGCCCAGGAAAATGGAAAATGGTCAAGGTGGTCCCGCTACTAAAGCCTGGGAAACCAGCTAACATAGGAGAGTCATATCGCACGATATCTCTCCTATCGCCAGTAGCCAAGACGCTTGAAGCCATTTTGCTCCCTTATTTCAAAGCAAATTTGCAACTAGCCTGTCATCAGCATGGCTTTAGAAAACTTCATAGCACAACCACCGCGCGCATTTGCACCCAGACTAATTTGCGGTTTGCGGTTTCCAGATTGATTTTTAAATAAGGTTAGGGCGAAACCAAGACCTGCTAGGCCAATTTCGTTCGCGGATTCGGATTTTGAGTATCACAATACTTGGGAAAACATCCGTGGCTGTGACTTACTCCCGGCGTTGCTTATATACTATCTCAACTCTGATTCGTACAATTTCGAGAACGAGCTACTTTAATGTTTAAGGTAAAAATGAAATTCCAAATCGAGTCCTTACAACATAAAAGTAATGAAAATAATGTAGAAACGTAATAGGGGGACTCATGTAACCGTATAAATGCCTTATAAAGTGTGTAAACGTATAAATTTATCTAGTGCGTAAACGAGCTGTAAAATTTTGTATGAAAAATCATTTACACAATTTGTATAAATTTACGCGCACATTTCATTGTCTAAACGCGGTAAACTCAAAGGAATGCAACCTTGCATACATTACAGCCGGCATTTTCATCAGAAATCTCCAACATCAGCAAGTAAAGGCGTTTTAGTTTTGATTTTTCACTTAATCTTGGTATTTTTTAATTTGTATAACAATCAAAAAGATTTTGTTTGGCAATAATACAGCTGAAAAACAATCAAGTTTATCAAGAGTATTACTAGGTGCGTTCATATAACCGCGCGTGTAAATGGATATAATTTTACACCTTATAAGTTTATATGCTTTCATGAGTCCCCCTAATATCCTTCAACTTGACTATATAAAATACAACTTAACTCATATTTTCAATTTAAACAAAAGAATTGTCAGTATTTTCAATGAATAGAAATACTTGTAGGGGAAAAGCAAACAAACAATTTTACAAGCGAGTGAAATTCTAAGCACTTATAATTTAAGGTGCTTAGCTAAGCGGCGTTTATTCCTTTGAATTTCATGAAAAATTTCGTATTTTGACATGTTGTATTTTTTTTGTCTTGACTGCATGAAGCTTCAGAATAAAAAAACCTATTATTTGAAATTTATACATTGAACACTTTGCCCGAATTTCAAAACTTTGCTTTGTAAAATTTATAAAACGAAAGACAAATTTTTTTTTTCAATAATATTTTCTTGTCAACGTTTGGTTTATTTTTTGGAAATAATAGGTGCTTTTTAGCTTCCTCCCTCAAATAGTAACATCGCGTCCTTGATTAGGCTCAGTGGAAATATTTTCAGTTTCCAAAAAGTGCGCTGTACTTAATTCTCTCTCTTGATTGGACTCCACCAGATAATTTTCATTTTGCAACAAGTTCGTTGTATTTGACTCTTGTGCAACCAAAATCATATTCTGCAAAGGGGCAAGTCTAGCTGCTTGCCCGTACTCATCAGCCTCTCTAGCATCTACAATAGTTGAAAATATAATTGCATATATCTACGATAAATTTGCCGTAAGGTTCCATCCATCCATCCGTCCGTCAGGCCGACTTGCAGTCCATATTCATATGTGATTTTGCTATAATTTATATTTGAATATAGGTATTTTACTGAAATTTGGCACACAATTCCCTTTGATCAGGACAGAGGTTTATACAAAAAGTGGGCGTAATAGTTGTGTAGCCACGTCCCTATTATATAAAATAAATCTCATACAAAATTAATCCTTCGATTACTCCATCTTAAGAGATTTTGTTAAAAAGTGGGCGGTGCCACGCCCACAAAAACAACTTTTTTCTGGCGTTGACTTGCCTCCAACCAGGCAACGCACATACCAAATTTGAAGATCATAGCTCTCTTAGGTATCGAGTAATCGAAGGATTAATTTTGTATGATATTTATTTTAAATAAAAATGGGCATGGCTACACACCGATTACGCCCACTTTCCAAAGGTTTTTTCCTATATCATTTGGCACCCCTATACGATATTGATGTTAGAATTTTATTCATATCGCTTTACAGGTTACACCGTTACAAACATATTTTAAAATTAGTATACATATTTTTATTTATATATATATAAATGTAGGCGTGGTTATCATCCAATATTGATATTTTTTGTGGAAAAAGTTTCCGTCATACACTCAAGACGCGCACCAACTTTCATCGAAATATCTTCAACCGTTTTCGATATATCGGTATGGAGATCATAGCCCTCTTAGGTATTAACGTATCGGGGAATAGGTTTTATATGGAATGCTCTCTATATATATAAAAAGGGGCATGGCTACATTCCAGTTACGCCCACTTTTTTTAGAAACCTCTGTCCTGATCAGGGGGAATAGTGTGCTAAATTTCAATAAAATATCTATATCCAAATACAAATTATACCAAAAATACATATGAAGATGGACTGCAAGGCGGCCCGACGGACGGATGGATGGATGGAACCGTACGGCAAATTTTTTATTTTATTTTCGGTAGCGTCTACCGAAAAAAAAATCGGTAGCCTCCACAGATTTAATCGGTAGCGTCTACCGATTCACGATCGGTAGCCTCTACAGATTATCATCGGTAGCGTTTACCAATTTTTTTTTTCAGTTTATGAAAAAAAAAGTATGTACGAGGCTTTGGAGGTTAGAAATCTAGACAATTATTTTCCGCGTGGGAAAACTTGATTTACAACTTACCTTGTACGTTTTCTACTTGCTGTACTTGGGGGGAGTAATTAGGAAATTAAAAGAATCTTCGACATCACCCATTGGCGTTTCCATTTTGGTTATAAAAGTTCACAACAAAATCAAAACCTGCGCTTTTTCTTACCGATAACGATTCTCACCGTAAACACCTGTTGCCGCGTTGTACGCACCCTGTAGGGAAAATCTCTAGTTCTGAACTAGCGTGCTTCTACACCTTTTTCAGTTTAAATTCAGAAAGTTACAATTCATATTCAGAAAATTACAATTCAAGTTCAGAAAATTTCAGTGTACGCTTTATTGAAATTTTCTGAACTTGAATTGTAATTTTCTGAATATGAATTGTAACTTTCTGAATTTAAACTGAAAAAGGTGTAGTGCATACGGAACGACTACTAGTTCGCCCTCAATCTCTTTTGCATGCTTTCAACTGGGCAATTTAACATGGCGATGTCAATTGTAAGTTTTTGAACTAGAGAAAATCTAGTTACTGTCGGACTAGTTCTTTTTTGGCACTTAAGATCTAGTTCTGAACCAGAAATTTGTCTCACTAGTTACTGATTCCCTTACATGGCATGTATACGCGAGTTGAGATAAAATAGAACGGAACATTTTTCTCAAACTAAGTTGAGCTATTCGGTTTAAACATATTTAAATATATAAATATATTTTTGATTGCTTTGGAATTTTCTCAGATAAATCACAATGGAAATATGTATTTGAAAAATAAAAAAAATAAAACTGGCAAAAAATGAGTTGAGATAGTTTACATCGCAGCATTCGAGATGAGATGAAACGAACGTAACTCACGAGTTAGTACAAAATGAAATGGAGAACGCGAGTTGAGACAGTTTACTGAACTGAGCGCGAGATAAGATAAAACAAAATGTTCGCAACGAGTTGGTACAAAGCTGCTCGGGGCCATCGAAACTTACTATGGAAAAAATATAAAAAATGTGACAGCACTGAAAAAAAATTGTATAACAAAAAGTTTTCATATATTTGGTGTGTTCGAATTTTAGAATTAATAGCGAGTAATAGAAATGTCCTTAAATAAAGAATGGGAGCATGAGCTCCTTTTTTGCGAAAATTTTGAGTGTGAAGCACAATGTATGTTGTGCTTTGTAACTATGAAAAAAATTTCGAAATACCAGTTGAAACGTCATTTCTTCACGTGTCACCAAAACTTTTTTGAAATGGTTAAAGGGGATGAAGGAAGGCTAGAAAAGGTAAAAGCCTTAAAAGAAGAGTTTCTTGAGTATGATGCGAGAAGAATACTTGATGTGATTGAAGACGAAGGCCCTCCAAATCATGTCAGAATTTTATACACCAAAGATAATGATAATATGTGCGAATTGAAAGCGTCGTACACGACAAGCTTACGTATAGCATCAAGTTTGAAGCCCTTTTCTGATGGACCTTTAATAAAAGAAATATGCCAGGAGATGCTTCCATGTTTTGGGAGTAAATGGAAGGGTAATGGCAAGCGAAATAAGCAGGGTAAAACTATCCCGATCAACAGTAACACGTCAAATTGAAAATTTACACCAATATTTAAATAATAAATTGAGAGGGAAAATGGATGCATTCAGATATTTTTCCATTGCAGTTGATGAGTTTTGTGACATAGCAGATACTAGCCAGCTCTTGAGAGGTACGTAGTTTTAAAGCATAATATAATGCTATCACAGGTAAAAAAAATTACTTTTCAGTAAAAGTTTGGCAAAAATGTATATTTTAAACCACAAAAAAAAAAAAAAAATCACCATCGAAATATCTGATATACTTCAGAAAATTTCACCCAGCTAGTACTATATTTTTACTAAAATCTCACTTATCAATGCTTAGGAATACGCATTATTGATGATGATTTTGAAGGAGATGTTTGGTATCATGCCACTTTTGGAAAGTACGAGAGGAATAGATATATTCAAAGCTATTTATAAAAAGTTCAATGACAATCTTGCTTTGACAAAACTATCTGATATATGTACAGACGGAGCACCAGCCATGGTTGGTAAGAATAACGGTCAGCTAATCAAAAGGGGAATAGAAGTACCTGCATATCACTGCATAATCCATCAAGAAAACTTATGCGCTCAATGGAAGCATGCCACTAAAACTATTGATGTAGTAGTACAAATTTTAAAAAATATAAGAGGAGGTCATAACGCACTTACAAATAGAAAATTTTAGAAATTTCTAGACGAATGCAAATGTCAATATGGTGATTTGGTAATGTTTACACAAGTAAGGTGGCTGAGCAGAGGAAAATGCTTAACACGATTTTTTGAAATAAGAAATGAAATACTAGATTTCGCTATATTAAATTTAAAAGACACGGACTTAATAGAAGCTATATCTTCAGAAAATTGTAAGTTTGATTTAGCATTTTTAGCAGATACTACTAACCACTTAAACATTTTAAACTTATCGTTACAAGGAAAAAATAAAACTATTTTTGAGATGGCCGATTTTATAAGTGGCTATATATAAAATTGACATATTTTTGGCCGACCTACAAAAAGAAAAATTGTTCCACTTCCCTTCTTTAAGGACAATTTTTAATGAGTATGAAAATATAGACTTTGATTTTAGTTACATGAAAAGCAGCATAGAAAGCTGGAAAATAAGTTTTCAGAGCCGATTCAAAGATTCCGACGAAATTAAACAAATTTCACCAATTTTTTGCAGTCCCATGACTTGTGATATATTATCGCAAAGTCCACAGTTTCAGATGGAATTGTGCAATTTACAAACTGATTCATTCCTTAAGGAAACGAAATTACAAGGAATTGATTTTTGGAAAAGTACAAGCAAAGACAAGTATCCGAAAGAAACGAAATATTAAAATACTTGTCTATGTTTAGTAGTACATATATATGTGAGAAAGCATTTTCCAGCCTTAAATTAATCAAAACGAATCTAAGAAACTCCTTGACCCAAGACCATTTAGAAGCCGTTATACAATTATCCACATATAGTGCAACAATAGACATTGAAGATGTTATCAAAACATTCAAATAAAGTTGTGACAGGCAATATAATTATATTAAGTATACACATTATGAACTTGTTACTGCGTTTATTCTATTTAACTATTCTATGTTTGTTGTATTATTATATGTAGATCTATACATATGTACATAAAATTACTTGAACTGTACTACAATATTATTTACAAAAAATAATTCCATTTAAAAGAAAAAAATTTTTGTTTTTCTCAGTGCAATTATAATTTTTGTAGTTGTGTTAGTATTTACACTTCAATACAAAAATTTTTGAGCAGCCCTGGTCAACCGCTCATTTTTTATGTATCTCAAGCATCGTATATCTCGCATAGGCAGTTTTATAGCTCCCTGGTTAAAATAAATATAAATAAAAAAATCGTCGTACAATTGTGTGTGAACCTCGAAAGGTTTTGGTGAGTTACGAGCTCCTCTAATAATTTGTGCCCAACCATCAGGCACGTATACCGGAACATTCTTCGCTTTTCTTTCAATTTTGGAAGCAACTGAATCACACTCATTTCTCTGTGACCGGATTCAAAAAATTTGTGGCTGTTGTTGTTGTAGCGATAAGGACACTACCCAAATGTCTTGGGGAGTGTTATCGATGTTGATGGTCTTTTGCCGGATGCAGATCGGGTACGTTCTGGTACCAAGCCCGACCATCTCGGGAACGATTTGTTATGACCACATCCGACCTTCTTGGCCATACCGCCCTCCCACCCCCTAGATCCATGAAGAGTTCAGCGTCGCCAGAGCATCGGTTGTTAATGTAACAGAATTCGCCACGGATAGGTGAGGTTGACAATTGGGTTTGGAGAAGCTATATATTGCGCTGGCAACCTGAAAGGGTTGCGCTACACAACTCCTTGAATCTATTAGGTATTTTAGTCGCCTGTTACGACAGGCATACCTACCGCGGGTATATTCTACCCCCCTAACCCGCTGGGGGAAAACATTGTGGTCGATCGTTTTGATTGTGGGGTGATTTTGACACAGAGCCATGCACATTACCACAAATGTTTTATTTTTTTGCTGCCCTCCGCATCCATCTGACATCATTCTGACTGCCGACATGATTGTTTGCAGCATTACGTATTTGTAAATACATGTCGATATTTCCACACCGCAAAACCCCGACCATAGAACAGTACCCGTTGCGCTAGACCTATCAAAAGCTTTTGATACGGTCAATCATGGCACGTTACTGCAGGACCTGGAAGGGTCTACCCTTCCCCCTTGTCTTAAAAGGTGGACCGCAAATTATCTGGGTGGCCGGCAGGCATCGGCGCAATTTAAAAATGCAACATCAAAACCAAGAAGAATTAAACAAGGGGTGCCACAGGGTGGTTTCCTATCCCCACTTTTGTTTAACTTCTACATATCAAAGCTACCTTCGCCACCAGAAGGAGTTACTATCGTTTCCTACGCCGATCACTGCAGAATAATGGCCACAGGCCCAGGCCCACAGATCGATGAGCTTTGCAACAAAATAAACGGCTACCTCCCTGATCTCTCCAGTTTTTTCGCCTTGCGAAACCTGACATTATCACCGACTAAATCATCGGCGACCTTATTTACAACGTGGAAGTCCCAAATGTCGACCATCTTGAACATCCACGTCAATGGCACTACGCCACCGACTGTCTTACACCCCAAAATCTTGGGTGTGACGTTCGATCAGGATCTACATTTTGGTGAGCATGCAGCCGCAATTGTACCGAAAATCCAGGCGTAATAAAATCCTTAAATCTCTTGCTGGCAGTACTTGGGGAAAAGACAAAGAAACGATCATTACCACTTACAAAGAAATTGCCAGCCGATTGCATGCTACGCGTCCCCGATATGGTCGCCAAGCCTAAACACTACTCACTAGAAGAAGCTACAGGCCTGCCAAAATACTGCTCTCAGAACCGCCACGGGTTGTCTTCTTATGTCCCCAGAACACCATCTACATAATGAGGCGAGAATACCCCCCATCAGGGAGAGAAATGAAATGCTAACCAAACAGTTCCTGTTGAATACCCAGAAACCTGGGCATCCCAACAGACATCTGATTGATGAGCCAACACCGCCCAGGGGCTTAAGGTGTCATCTTCGTAAGCCTTATGAGGAAATACGGCACCTGAGAACACAGCCGTATGAAGCCAAAAACACAAGCAGGTCCTCAGTGAACTCCACAAACAGCCGTCGTGAGCCAATTTTCAAAGTAAATATATGCGCAGGCATTCCTTTCGGTTCTAAGGAGTATAGAAATTCATTTGAATAATTCACAATTTGATCTTCATCTGTCGATCGATTTATATTTCGCCACTTCGCCAGGAATTTGGTTTTGATGCGATCATTGATTTTGTTAACATGATCATATTTGGGAGCTAAGACAAAAACCTTCGTCTTGATCGAAGGAACCTATAGCCGAAATTTGGTGATGATTGAAGTGTGGGGAATACTTTTCCATAGGGACACACACACAGAATTTGATTTTTATAGAAGATGTAGATAGACTGAAGCTATCAAATTTTTTTAACGACGGCAGATTACTAAACGTCCAAAAGGAATAACAGCCAAACTCAACAATGCAGTCAAACTTTAGGTGTTAAAATAACCTAAGTTTGTACGGCAGCCATAGTTCGGCAAAATCCCATTTGTAGGGAAGGTGCCACACCCCTTTTTCCCAATTCCACATTTTACTGAAGGTGTTAGGACTTAACGTCATATAGCTCCTTACCAATTTTCATTATCCTACCATTACTACATCCAGAGATATGCAGTATGATATATTCAATTTGTATGGGAGGTGCCACGCCCCTTTTACATATTCAAATTATTTTTAGCCTAAAACCTTCCCATTGATCGAAGGAACCTATAGCCAAAATTTGGTGATGATTGAAGTGTGAGAAATACGTTTCCATAGGTAATACACACACAGAATTTAATTTATATATATATAGATTGAATTTTGGTGCGATGCCCCTATTTATAAAAACAACCCGTTTTGTGTATAAACTCATTTATGTTTAAGCTGACAGAAGTAACCTTTTTACTTTTTAGTGTTTTATGATTTTTTCTTAATTCTTTTTAGTTTTCATGGCTATTTATCAAAAAGTTATATATTAATGTGTGTAGAGTTTACCAAGGAGTAGAAATTTATAGCAATTACGCCAAAATATCTTTTAGAAAAATATGATAAAATAAAATATCAGCTTACGTAAAATAATTTAAGATGCAATTGTTAAGGTTGTTAATAACTAATTATTTCAGTTTTCATGTATTTCCAGATATTTTGTAGCTGTTGATGACGCTCAACTACTATGGGGAAACTACTTTCGAAAATATTTGGAAACAAGGAAATGAGAATTTTAATGCTAGGTCTAGATGCTGCAGGCAAAACAAGTATCCTTTTTGAATATAAATTCGTAAATGCTATGCTCATTAATTTTTATTGCAAACAATTTTTTCATGTACATATGTATACATATTATCTGTTTTATAATTAGATATCGAGCCAGTCTTTTGATTCTCGTTATACCGTTTAATATTTAAATGGACAACATGGTAATCAAATCCTGTTTTTATAACAACACAAAAATGTTCCCGAATTTTAAAATTTTTAAGAGTATAATGGCGCTTTGCATTTTCAATCATGCTGGGAGGGAGTTAAGGAAAATATTGGCCCTTACAATTATTGCACAAGCTACATAGTTTTTCAAGGTATTATTTGACTAGATTGCGTGCGGAAAATAATATTAAAAGCCAAACCTAAGTTGCAACTAAAGGTGGTTGTAACCTATTTATTTATACTGTAGTTCGCCCAGTGGTTGCAATTCAACCACTACAGGGGCGGAACTATACCTTTGCTTTCTTTCCCTTCTTTCCTCTCTTTTCATCTTCTAATTTCTTTTTCTTTCTTTTTTTATGCTTTTCTTTTTTTCTTTATTTTCCTTTCGTTTAATTTCTTTTCCTCCTGTCAGTTCCTTTACTTTCGCTTACTTTCTTTGTTATTGTTGTTGTAGCGATAAAGACACTCCCCCAAGGTTTGTTCATGGTCCTAGCCCGACCTTGTCGGGAACGATATATTATGACCGCATTGAACCTTCTAGGCTTTGTTACAGTGCTCGACGTGTCGTGATTACATTGAACACTGACCGTAACCACAAAAATGCGGCCACGTAAAAAAATTATTAATTAAACTGTTAAGACGGTCTTTCCGTAATTAACTTATGGTCTAAACATGTTCGGGTGGATTTTTTGTTTTTATATTTTGTTAAAAGCAATGATGCAAAAGTTATTTATATTCAATTATTATTCATTTATTATTTATTGGCGGCCACCGTGGTGTGATGGTAGCGTGCTCCGCCTATCACACCGTATGCCCTGGGTTCAACTCCCGGGCAAAGCAACATCAAAATTTTAGAAATAAGATTTTTCAATTAGAAGAAAATTTTTCTAAGCGGGGTCGCCCCTCGGCAGTGTCTGGCAAGCGCTCCGATTGTATTTCTGCCATGAAAAGCTCTCAGTGAAAACTCATCTGCCTTGCAGATGCCGTTCGGAGTCGGCATAAAACATGTAGGTCCCGTCCGGCCAATTTGTAGGGAAAAATCAAGAGGAGCACGACGCAAATTGGAAGAGAAGCTCGGCCTTAGATCTCTTCGGAGGTTATCGCGCCTTACATTTATTTTTTTTATTTATTCATTTATTGAATATTAACACTTAAAATTTACAGTAGAAGATAATGTATTGAAGGTAGATTTAGACAAATGATATTTGAAAGGTTTGAATCAAAGATTTATAAAATGATTTTTATGAATTGAATGATGCGCTTAAGGCCTTTTTCCGCGATCGCACGTATATGTTCCGCTGACTATCGCGCAAGGATATTGACACATGTAAACGCAAGATGGACAAAGGCTTCACCGCAAGTGCGTGTGTTGATTAATATAAATTGACAAACTTATGATACTGTTTGGAGATACTTTCTTTAAGATGGATTTGATTGGTGATATGTTGAATGGATTGAATCTGCTTGAAGATGGTTGCACTTCGTTGGTAGAATGCGGTCCCCTTGCATTCGTACAAGGCTAAACTTTTGAAAACTGTATCCAAATCGAGGGTTGGGTAAGGTAGATTTCGGTATATATTGATATACTTTTTAGACATTGTTTAACGTCCCAATGATGGATTCGTCCGCTTTGATGCATATAATAGTTCCATGATAAAATATACGTAGACTGGTTTTCCTTGTCAGCTGATTTGGTTTGGTATTGTCTCTGAATGACAAAAACTGATACTCTTGCCACAAGATGACTATCATGTAAATAAGACTAGCTTTGGAAGATGATATTTAAAACCATATTTTTTGGATAATAAATTATGTTGGGGTAAAAGTGGATTCAGAACCGACTTATTGTATGACCATATGATGAAATTCCTTATAGATGTTTTTTTTACTTGTTTTTGATACGATGTTGCTTAAAGATTTATGATCTTCAATTAGAGTACGCTTACACAGCCACCGATTTTGATCACCCGATGCCGGTCGTAATCATCCGATAAAAACAAACACATGTATTTAGATGAGCGTGTGTACATTTCAACCGATCACCGAATTGTTGTCGGCCGTTGTCGTTTTTCACTCCCGATAAATTCGTTGGTGTTCAATTTTATCGTCCGATAAACTACGTGCATTTCCTGTGAAAAATTAATGACTTTTGCGATGGACTGAAAAATTGATTGTGTGCAAAACAGGCGCCCTTTATGGGATAAGCACATAAAATCATAAACGCAGGCGTATTTTTGCGAAAAAGTAAAGTGTAAGAAAAAAAGCTGCCGACTGATATTCGGTTGCAATTTTAACACCAGCCCGGCCGATTTCTTCAGCTGATTGCAATTTTTCGGCTCATCGGTGGCTGTGTAAGCGTACCCTTAAGGCTCCATTACTGATACTTAGCATAGACTTGACTTGACTTGAGAACTGTCACTTACAGTTCTGTTAAATGAATGGTGCATGTTACTGATTACTCAAAACTTGGCTTAACTTGACTTAGAAGTCTGTTGAATTTTGATTTTCTATGTAAGTTCTAAGTGACGTTTACATTTTGAGATGCCATTTGTTTGTTTCCATGTCATTTTGACATTTTGTCATACAAATTGACATATATTTAAAAGTAAATTTCAAACCTGATTATGATGCCAGATTGTATGCGCTAAGTGGAGTATAATCGTGGCTAAGTTGCCAAGTTTACGCCAAGTCAAGTCAAGTCTATGCTAAGTGTCAGTAATGGAGCCTTTAGAATGAGCTTCGTTAACCGCATATAGCTCGATGTTTTTCTTTCGAGCTTGTACCACCGCTATGTAAAATGATGGATGGTTATCGCAAGTGAACTGTTTATGATTAGGTTTGAATACGATATTAAACGTGATTCGACAAAACGAAAATATTAAAATGTAAAGATGATATTTGTCATTAAAATGACGGTGTGTTCATTCATGCGATAAAAGTTGGTTTATTTAGCTGTGTTAAAACTTGAAGTTTATATTTATGTCACAGCTCTGTAAAGCTTTCGAAAGTGGACTGTATTTAAGATAAATTGGTCAAAGAATTAAATATGTTTATTTTCTTTTTTTTTGAAAGTTAGACCAAAGACGAATTAAACTTTTGTTCTTTGAAGTGTTGAGATGATTTCGATCGTTTCTTGTGTGGTTCACTAGAACTTCGGAGGGATTGTGTGTTGAGTTCTGAGGGTTGTATTTAGGAAACGAGTGTTGCCATTTGGTTATTGGGACATTTTGCATCCTATGAAAAAGAATACTAACTGCACACGTCTTCCATATGTTTGAAGGCTTTTCCATTCGCGAGAGTGAAATTTTTGTTTTCCAGATTGGTACATGATTTACGAGGAGGTTGATGATATTTGCCATGAGAAGGGTACTACACATTTCCAGCAAGAAAAAGCTGACTGCTTGCAGTATTTTAACATTAGGTTTTGGGAAGATATGATGCCAAATAAAATACAGCAATAAGAAAATTATGTTAATATGATTGCTTATTGGCGATAGCAACCTTGCGTGGCCAAGAAAATTCGAAGACGAGGAAAGAATTTAATGTTGTCTTTCAATATTTGCTCCCGAAGATGTTACTGAAAAGGTTTCCTTGGGTGGTCACAGTTTGGCGATACTTTGAAACTTTTTCCCAATAAAGTTCTTTTTTGTTCTTGTTTCTCTAGTGGTTAGGAGTGAGTTGTTTTCGCTTATCGTTAAAGTGTGATTGAATTAGCCTTTGATCCGGGTTTTCTCGTCACTGGAGGATGTAACATTATATGATGGTTTTAAGCGAAGAAGTTGGTGCAAAATCTGATTTGTTTCACAAAGTTGAAACGCTCAGCTACACTGAGCTTTCGAAATTCGGGACAAGAATTTAGGGTGTGATTTTCATTGCATAATTTGCAAGTCAACGCAAGTTTATCTCTTAGGTGAGATCTGGTGCATTTGTACTCTTGTAGTCGTTCGACCACTTCGTAAGGACTGATGAGAAATTGGTTCACTTGGAACCAATTAGGAAGTTCTTTTCTGGATTTTAGCGATTTCTCCCAGAGATATAATGTTTCCTTTGGTAGCTTGGAAGAACATAAATAAATTGAGATAGGGTCCCAATCAGAAACTGAAATTCCTTGCGATTTTAGGATTACAAGACAATCGTTGATAGTGTTCTGCACCTTTTGAATGCCATCGCTATTTTCCGAGGTAACTGGAGAGATATTGAAAAGCAATTTCAACTGCTTGTCTATTAGCATTTGTTTGTATTCCAATCGGGCTTTTAGAGCTTCCCATTGTCATCGGACATAGGGTATTGCTTCACTATTGCACCCACTTTTCCTCGAGTCTTATTTCGCAAATGGTATAGTTCCTGTGCGAGAGTCAGTTTCGGATGGTTGAGCAGACGGCCGTGACATGTCACGAAAGGATGAACACTCCTCATAGCTACCGTAGAGAATTTCTGTATCGCACGGAGGCACCTTGATATATGATATAGAATTTTGATTCGAAGACAAGGACTGACCGGAAGAGTTTTAGTTGGTCTAAGATGTTCTATTTACAGGTATAAAAGCAATCGGCGCAAAGCTGAAATTTGTTGTGGATTTTCTCTTTAAACTCCGTAGAAAGTACGCTTTCTCTGGCTATGCAGGCGTTTACGTAGGCGGTTTTCAACTTGATCCAACGGCTGTTGAGGTCTTCCAACTTAACATCCAATAAAAAGGCGGTTTGGTCGTCCGGATCTTCTTTTTGAAAATTGGTACAAAATGATGTTGGAGTCGAAGATACATTTTGACATGATTTCTGATAAAAGCATAATTGGAGACTAACTTTGATTTGAAAAAAACAAAAAACAAAAAGCAGGGATGATAAGCTGGAAGGAGACTATTTGAGTTCACACGCAGTTATGTGCACGAAAATTGGAGTTTGAAATGAGCAAATTTAACACTACAGGCGCAAGCCGAGAGACGCTGATTTTGAAAGTGGACTTTCCGTCTGTCACTCGAATGGTTTAGGTTTATAATAACGATTTTTCAAAAAGAATGGCCACTTAGTCGGTTTTGCACTGCACAGCAATGTTAATTAGGGAATAACCCACTGAGCGCAAAGCTATTTCACAGAAAAACTAAGCTCGGTTAATTAGGGAATGTCCCAAACTCACTGAAATATTATTGATAAATAATATCAATCTGGTAACACCATTTCCATTCTTTCTACTTTTGTATTCTTGTTATACATACTTTAAATAAAGTTAGTTGCTATTCTATCATTACACTGCGAGCAAGTATTTTTTATCTGATCAACAGGTTATGGGCCCTTTGCAGTAATTTAAAAATGGCAACCGGTGGTCGGGAAAATTTTGACGTGTGGAAACGGCACGCGAAGTCGTACCTCGTTATCAAAAACTGCTGGAAGGTGACTGATGGTTTTCGGTATCCGTTCGGGATCCCGTCGTGGTCATTTCGGGATTATTTTGGGACTTCCGGGATCTGTATAGTTTTCGGGATCCGTCCGGGATCCCGTCGGGGTTATTTTGGGATTTTTTCGGTAATATTCCGGGACTATTTCGGTATCATTTGGGGACTCTTCCGGCATCATTTCTGGATGGGCTTAGGGATCCGTGCGGCAACCCATTTTTCCAATGAACCAATTTCTTTTTCACGTGTTTTCGGGTTTTGTCAACTTTGGTGTTATCTATATGCACTAATTAACAGGCAGACTGCCCAACCCTCACTTATGTTAGAACTGGAAATTGATTATGAAATGGGTTGGGAAAACCCCCACCGGGATTACGCTTAAACTAAAATCTCAACCTATTCGTAAAGAAAGCGGAGGTGGAGAACCACCACTTCCTCCCAGTCGGTGGAGTTGGTAAAACTCCCACCGAGTCTAAAACTTAAAGATACCTTGTTCTTCCTGAAGGTTGCGGTGATGGAAAAACCACCACAATCCCTCTAACGATGGGGTTGGAAAAACCCCCAAAGTTACTAAATTAAAGAACTCGTGAGATGGAAAAAACCCAGGAGACCTATTCACCGTTAACAAAGGCGTTAGCAGGCTACTATACCTAGCTGGCTACTCCTCAAATTCGCAAAATGTGTAGCCTTTTTATACTTGTCCACGCGCAGGTAGACAGTTATCCTGCAACAATAAATCTTACTTATTATATGTATTTACACCCGTATATTCAATTATTTACTTGCATATATGTATTTATTTCTAGCATGCGAGCTCATTGGTACGCATCTCCAGTTAGTTAGCATAGTTAACTTTCAATTTCCCTCTGCTGCCTGCTTATTGTGCTTTGTTGTTGCCAACGGGTTTGTCGCCCTTCGTTAGTAACTCGCATTTGTAATGCTTATGGCTGGCTAGTACCCATGCTGTGTTGTTGGTATGCCGAGGTGACGTCTTTCTAGTACATTGCTCTTTTTTTGTTTCCTCTTTGTGTGACGGTTCGCTTGAATGTCTCCTGTGCTTGGTTGCAATTTCTTTGTATACGTATGTTTGTACGTTTTTGGTGCTTTTGCAGTGGGAGCTTATGTGTGTTGCTTATTGCGTTGCTGTATTCCCATCGTTGTTTAGAATTCCAGCAGGTTCGTTGATCTCAATGAAAAATATAATATTGTTACGAATATTAGAAAAACTAAGGGGTGCTGCCAACTCTAAGCCGATGCTAAACAGTGATATCATGCACATCCATAGATCAATCATTATGTATCTACTACATAAACGAATCAATAATTGCGTCTACACATATGTACGTATACGAGCAGCGGAGAATCAATGCAAAAACACATGCATATATCTGAGATACTCCTGAAAGTACGCAATGAGAGAAGCTATAAATCGTGCAATTGTAGTTACAGCTGAAAAGTTTGAGAGCTGATGGAAGCGCCTAGAAGATGCGAACGTTGAAATCAGAGAGTATAAAAGGCAGCAGATGTAGAGGCGCTGGAATTCAGTTTGATTTGAGCTATCAAGCAGTTTCGATTAAGACGCTATCTAGCGAGCAAGAGCAGTATTATTTTGATAGTAGAGTTTCATTTGAGCTATCAATCTGTTTGGTTACTAAGCAAGCTATTCGTTGATAAGTTTGAGTGTTATTGTGAAGTACTTTAATAAAGGCCATTTTGCATTACTAATATTGGAGTTATTTATTCAACAGTTTAATGATTCGAACTTAGCAGAGGGTTGCAAATAAGAGGATTTGCAAGTAAATTCGTTACAATATCCAACCAGAATATTTGCCGTATGCGCGCAGAGAAAATTATGTTTTTGCGAAATAATATATATATATAAGTGTATATTAGGGCATTTCAAAAAATGATTATTTTATGTGTGTAAATGCAATTTATATAATTCAGTTTTATATGTTTTAAATGCTATATGTACTGATTTAAATTCATTGTCATATACATTAGGGTGTTTCGAAAAATGATATATAATTTGTAATTGTAGATTATCCAGGTTTGAATGTGTGGGCCCAAAGCCGGTGGATTTGGGTCGTCACACTCTCCCCTCACCTGCCGCAATCAGAGTTACTGTGACCAGGCCTGTCCTCGTCGCCCCTGACATACCCGAACGTCTCCGTGCTCGGTATGTCGGTCTCGCCGTCGTAGGCAACTTTCTGCTCTTCTAGTGGCACTGGGCCCACCGTATGGTAGCTACTTTCGCTTTCGCTGTCGTAGGCAGCTTCTTCTTCTGTTGGCACTTGGCCCGTCGTATAGTGGTTGTCCTGGTCGTCGTAGCCTTCTACTTCTTCTGTTTTCACTTGGCCCGTCGTATGGTGGTTGTGCTGGCTTAGGTGCCGCCGGATTCGGGTACGAGTGAACCGTCCTTAGCACTCTCTGCGGTGTATCTTGTGCTGTCGCTCTTGTCCATGTTTAGAAACTTTTGATCTATTTTCGGCGTTGTATTCCCCTTTTTATAGGAGTCCTCGCTGTTTGTCTAATGGCAATATTCCCGGCAGCATTACTTTCGTTCCTCTTTGTTTTTGCAGGATAATTCCACTTCTTCATATGCTCCAGCGGGCTTTGTTTGTGTGGTCCTGCTGCTGCGGAATGATGATGTACCAATATACGAATGTAAATTCAATGTTATACGTATATGTACATTAGGGTATTTCAAAAAAAAAAAAGAATTTATGTAGGTAAATTTGGAAATTGTAAAATTTGAAAAATGTGGTTTTGCGTGTGTGGGCCCCAAAGCCGGTGGTTTTGGGTCCTCACGCTCCTCAATTTCTCGTAGTGGTCAATGCTTTCGTTCTTTATGGGGAAATCTCTCGCGATCTGGGCCTTGTTCTAAAATGAAATGTTATGCAGAATTCGGTCATCGGGTTATAGCATTGGCTGGCTATGTGGTTGGCGTAGTTCATCGCCGTCTGGGGCTTGCGCCAGTAATACCGCATCATTGCATGCGCGATAGATTTCCGTATCCCCAAGTGTCCTGCGCTTGGTGTGTCGTGAATCTCGTTAAGCACTCTTCGCCTCTCCAATCTCGGCACGCTTAACTTCCACGGTACCGCATCCTCACCATCCATTTGACTTCCAATTCGTCTGTATAGTCTTCCTTCGTCTATGACGTATTCGGGAAACTTCTCTGGTGTCTTCGTTACTGCAGCCATCTTTGACGTGCACCACTTGCAACTCAAACTGTCTTCATGTGTCGTAAGGCTACCCAGCTGTTCCTCTAGTGGCTGCCTCGACAGTGCATCTGCGACCACGTTCATCTCACCCTTCCTATACTGTACGTCGAACGAATACTGATGTAACTCGAGTGCCCATCTAGCGATCCGGCCTAACCGACTTTTGATCGCGTTCAACCATTTCAAAGCCAGGTGATCGGTGATCACCGTGAAATTGTACCCTTCCAAATACGGTCTCATTTTCCTTATTGCCCACACGATTGCTAAACATTCCTTCTCAGTTGGTGAGTAGTTCATCTCGGCTTTATTCAACCGGCGGCTAGTATACGCTATCACCCGCTCCTCGTCATCCAACTCCTGTGTGAGAACTGCTCCGAGACCATAATTGCTCGCGTCCGTCTGTAATATAAATCTTTTAGTGAAATCTGGGCAAGCTAGTGCCGGTGCTCGTATTAGTGCATCCTTCAACGCTTCGAATGCCGCCTGTTGTTTTTCGAACCATTTCCACCTACTTCCCTTCTTCAACATTGACGTCAGTGTGTGCACAACTTGTGAAAAGTCGGTTCCGAACCTCCGGTACCATGAAACTATACCCAGTAATCGCCTTAACTCTCGTATGTTGTGTGGTGGCGTCAGCTCCTTGTTAGCCGCAACGCTGACGACGTGGCCTAGATATTTCAAACTTTTATTAAAAAACTCACATTTCTCTGGGTTGATCTTCAGATTCGCCCTCCGTAGCCGCCGAAATATTTCTCCTAAGTGCTTTATGTGCTCTTCCGAGGTTGTGCTGGTGATGATGATATCATCCAGGTAGGCAAACACATTTATCTGGGCCAATAATACGGTCGAGTGCTCGCTGAAACCTAGCCGGAGCGGAATGTAGACCGAACGGCATCACTTTCCATTGATACAACCCTCGGCTGGGCACGGTGAATGCTGTATACTTCTTGCTATCTTCTTCCATCGGGATTTGCCAATAATCATTTTCGAGGTCCAGACTGCTGATAAAACGCGTTGAGCTGCGGATAGTCAACGCAGAGTCTCCATTTGCCGCTCTTCTTCCGGGCTAGAACTATTGGTGCACTGTGTGGGCTGTGAGATGGTTCGATGCAATCTTTCTCTATCAGCTCGTCAATCTCCTTGTTTATGATCTCCTTCACCTTTGGGTTCTTAGGGAAATACCGCTGTTTGATTGGACGGTCATCTCGCATCACTATCTTATGCGTGGCAATGATGGATACTCCTGTCATCTCTTCGAAAATCTGTAATTCACGCTTTAGAAAGGTACTCACCGCCACGTCACTCCTCACGTCTTTCTCGATACTTGCGCTACCTTCGTCGTCCATCATGGATGTACACGTTACTATCTCCTGCGCTCTCTCTTCTGTTCGTAGCGTTATTGTTTCGTTGCCACACCTCAGCTCAAATTTAGCCTTTGCCAGATAGTCTGTCCCGATCACCATGCTGTCGGCTAACCCAGGCAGAACTAGCAATTCACTCTGATACACTTGATCCCCCAGTTTTACCTCTGCGTCCACTGCCTCCGCTATCCATGCTGCGCTGCCATCGCCCATCACCACTCGTGTCTGTATCTTCTTGAACCTCCGTGCGTCTATTTTCGCCGCTGTCTTCTCGCTGATGAAACTTGGTGTCGCCCCCGTATCGACTGACGCCATGACTTCTTCTCCATCCAGAGTTACTGCAGCCAAGATTCGCCCTTGGGTCTGCCTAAATGTGCTTACTGAGTACAAGGTTGGATTTGTTGAGACGCCACCCCTCGATACAAATGGGGTCTCTGCCCGTTTCCCTACTGTCCACGACAGCAGTAACGCGTTGGTATACCTACTCCGCCACACTGCCAGCAGAAATCTCTTCGTTGCGACACACATGTGCGTAGTGTCCGCTTTCCCCGCATCGCCTGCATGCGTTCCGTGGATCGATAGGCCCTTGGTGTGGTCTCGTCGCATACTCTGGCGTGCTCGCTTGTCCTTGCGCCTCCGGTCTCCGATCTCCTCATCTCTCATCTTCGTGCATATAGTGATAATGCCCGGCTGGCCGTCGCGCCACAAAAGGTTTCCCCGCTGGCCTCAGCGGTTCTTTCTCCGGTTAGATGTTCTCGTAGTCCTCGGCCATGCTTATCAGTTCCTCTATGCTGGTGAGCTCGCTCCGTTTGATGTAAAGCTGGTACTCTCGTCGACAATTTCTGTAAATCCGGTTCACACGCTGCCGGATCTCATCATCTAGCTGCTCGAAATACCTCGATCTCAGGAAAAATTTTAGAAAGTCCTTCTTGAAGGCTTCCCACTCTTGCCACTGCTTGTTGTTGTTCCGGTACCACATCAAGGCCTTGTCCTTCAGCAACTCAGGTAACGCTCGTGGGATGGAATCGCGACCAACTTCGTAACTGTCGGCCAGCTCCTCCACCCGCTCAATGAAACTAAGTGGCTCCTTCCCGCCGTCGTACTTCAACCCCCACTTACGTACTCGGTCCATTACGTTGGCGTGCGACACCGGCTGGCGCGTGGCGTATATCGGCGTTTGCAAACTTCCTCTTGGATCCGCCGTCTGATTTATCACTTTTGGTGCGGGGCCGCTGCCGCCGGGCACTACTAATTCGTTGTTGTTTGGTGTTGGTGGCCTGACCGGCCGGGTATGCTGAAGAGCTAGCTCTTCAAAACGTGTCTCAAACGCTGAGTCATTGCCCTGTGCCTGGATGAAGTTCGCCAAGCGTTTCCGTAGCTCTTCTACCGTCCCTGTGCTCTCCACTTCAAACTCCGTGGTATATTTCACCACCTCGTCGCGGTTGAGGTAATATACCCAGGTTACCTTTCCCATCGTGCGCGTCTACTCTGAATTCCCCTGTGTGATCTTCCTGTGATTTTACCACCTGTTATCCTCTTGTTGATTGTACTCCTCTCGTGATTATCATCGTATTGTTACTTGTTTACCATGTGACTATATTCAGTGTCACTGCTTGGGCGCCATTTGTGACGGACTTTTCCTCAAGTCGGTTCTACGCCGATGGGGTTGGGAAAATCCCCACCGGGACTACGCTTAAACTAAAATCTCAACCTATTCGTAAACAAAGCGGAGGTGGAGAACCGCCACTTCCTCCCAGTCGTGGAGTTGGTAAAACCCCACCCGAGTATAAAACTTAAAGATACCCTGCTCTTCCTGAAGGTTGCGGAGGTGGAAAAACCACCACAATCCCTCTAACGATGGTTGGAAAAACCCCCAAAGTTACTAAAATAAAGAACTCGTGAGATGGAAAAATCCCAGGAGTCCTATTCACCGCTAAACAAGGCGTTAGCAGGCTACTATACCTAGCTTTGTTGCCCTTTTATACTTGTCCACGCGCAGGTGGTCAGTTATCCTGCAACAGTAAATCTTACTTATTATATGTATTTACATAAGGTATCCTACGTTTAACGGTATTATTCTACCCATGTATTCAATTATTTACTTGCATTGCTTGTATTTATTTCTAAATTACATATGTAGTAATTCGTACAGGACTGCCCCCTAGCATGCGAGTTCATTGGTATGCATCTCCAGTTAGTTAGCATAGTTAACTTTCAATTTCCCTCTGCTGCCTGCTTATTGTGCCTTGTTGTTGTCAACGAGTTGGTAGCCCTTCGTAAGTAACACGCAAGTGTAATGTTTATGGCTGCCTAGTGCCCATGCTGCTTTGTTTCCTCTTATTGCGATGTCCGCCTTGACGGCTCGCTTCAATGCCTGTTGTGGTTGGTTGCAATTTCTTTGTATACGTATGTTTGTACGTTTTTGGTGCTCTTGCAGTGGGAGCTTATGTGTGTTGCTTATTGCATTGCAATATTCCCATCGTTGTTTGGAATTCCAGCAGGTTTGTTGATCTCAATGCAAAATATAATAAATATCCAACCAGAATACTTGCCGTATGCGGGCAGAGAAAATTATGTTTTTTTGCGAAATAATAAAAATATAAGTGTATATTAGGGTGTTTCAAAAAATTATTATTTTATGTGTGTAAATTCAATTTGTATAATTCAGTTTTATATGTTTTACATGCTATATGTACTGATATAAATCCATTGTCATATACATTAGGGTGTTTCGAAAAATGATATATAATTTGTAATTCAAATACGATTTATAAATGTTCAAATAAGTTGTGACAAATATTTATAGGTTCGAATGTGTGGGCTCCAAAGCCGGTAGATTTGGGTCCTCACAACATATCAAAAAGGTATGTATTAACTATATGACACTACTTTATTTTTGCTTGGATTCCCAGCTAAAAAACTGACGAAACTTTATCGGAAAGTCAAATTACAAAAACAATTTCTAACAAGAGAAAGAGAGACCAATATTGTCCACAAAATAAAATAATTTTACATGTTTTTGTTTATGTTTTAAATTTTATTTTTGTCATTAGCATTTTTCAAAACACGGGGTCAGTTTTACATATTTATGTTTGTTTGTTTAATGGTGTGTTCAATTTATAGTTATTATTTAAGAATGCATGAGCTTAACACCGGGTTATTGCAATTATTATGTTTTCTAAGAGAAACAGAAAAGAAATAAACATTTACTGGCATATTGCGATGGGGCCATTTCGAAAACTGCCACCTAATCATCATCAGGCAATTTCGTAATGTTATCAAAGGTCTCACCTAGATTCGAACCGCGATTCGCTGTGTTAAGCTCATGAATTCTTAAATAATTTTTCAAAACAAACACAATGCAAATAACACGGAAAAATTAATTCGCGCTCTGGTGGGTCACTTATTTCACACGAAAGTTCATTTTAGTGGAGTATTTTTGCACAAAATTTTCAAACTAAAAACTAAATTTTGATTTGTCAGAAAAAATTTAGAAAAAACAACCGAATGTCAAAAAAACCTAACGAAATACAACCTGGCTCCTTTGTTTTACCTATATGACACGCCTCTGTAGACAATCGCTAGGTTATCAGCATATGCCACAACCTTCCCGCTCCCCCAACTAGTATCTCTTAATAGCAAGTTTACCGTAAGGTTCCATAGTAGAGGGGAAATGACACCACCCTGGGGCGTGCCCCTTGCTACAAATCGTGTTATATCAACCTTCCCCAGTGAAGAAAGGACTCCTTCCCCTGAGCAGTTGATCAATCAGTCCCACTAGGGGTCTATTTACGTCCAGACCAGTTAAAGCATTGTTAATGGCGTCTGGACTTATATTGTTGAAAGCTCCTTCAATGTCTAGGAAGGCCACAAGACAATAATCCTTTTCGAACAAGGATGTTTCGATAGTGGAGACTAGGATGTGTAGCGCAGTCTCTGCTGATTTACCTTTGCTGTACGCGTGTTGATAGCTCCTATCAATGTTTGTAGTAAGAAAATCGCTAACTATTCTCTCTAGGGTCTTCAGTACCAAGGATGAAAGACTGATAGGTCTGGAGTCCTTCGGCTCGTAGTGAGAGGCTTTGCCTGCCTTAGGAATGAATATGACCGTGGCGCTCCTCCATGCACACGGAATATAGTTCAGAGCGAAACAAGCGGTATATATGTGCCGCAGCCAGTTGGCTGATAACTCCAAAGATTGGATAAGTTGAGCGGGGACAATCCCGTCTGGTCCAGCAGCCTTCATCATCATCATCATCCTCCTCAACTCCTATTGGAGCATAGGGCCTCGACCACCGACTTAAATCTTATTCTGTTAGGTGCAGTTCTTGTGATGTCATTCCACGTATATCCTGCGTCTTCGAGTTCTTTATCCACAGTTCTGCGCCAAGTTTTCGCAGGTGCACCAGGTCGTCGGCTTCCTTGTGGATTCCATCGCAATGCTTGTCTGGCTATATTTACTGGAGGTCTTCTGAGAGTGTGACCAATCCACGACCATTTACGCTTGGTTATTTCTGTGGTAGCCTTAGGTTGATTTGTTCTAGACCATAAGTCGTCATTTGAAATTCTTTCCGGCCATCGAATTTTCAGGATTCGGCGCAGACATTTATTAATAAAAACTTGTAGACGTTTCTGAATTGAAGTTGAGCTTTTCCACGTCTCGCAAGCATAAAACAGTACTGATTTAACATTCGAATTAAACAGTCGAAGCTTCGTTTTTAAAGATATTTGGCTGGACCTCCACACGTTTACCAGTTGCCCAAAAACCATTCTTGCTTTGTTTATGCAAGACTGAACGTCCTCATCTGCACCGCTCTTATTTGAGACAATACTACCAAGATAAACAACGGACTCTACACCTTCGATTTCATTTCGTCAACCGTAAGCGTCAATGGCCTTGATGAAATACTATAGCCGCATCTTATGACTTTGGCTTTCGCTGTATTGATGCTTAGTCCGGCCTCCTTTGCATATGTGTTGACAGCTTCTAAATTGTGTTGAAGGTCAGTACTTCTGTGGCTTAGCAGACAGACATCGTCTGCATATTCTAAATCCCCTAGCTGAGTGAAAGGCGTCCACTGTACACCGTGTCCACCATTTTCTGCGTTCCTCATAATCTCGTCTAATGCCAAGATAAACAAGAGCGGCGAGAGTATGCATCCCTGTCGCACCCCGCTTTTAATTTCGAAGGGTTCTGAGAGGCGCCCATCGTGACTGACCCGGCACTTAAATTCGGCATACATTGCCTTTATAATGTTGATTATTTTATTGGGCATCCCTCGTTTTCGTAGTATTTCCCAAATATATGTATTTCCTGTCGAGACTATCAAAAGCCTTTTTAAAGTCGATAAAAAGTAAATAAGCTGATGTTCTGTATTCTAGGCATTGTTCAACAATGATTCGGACGGTATTTATTAGATCAACACAGGATCGGTTTTGTCTAAAGCCAAACTGATTTTCTCTTAGAGTTCCATACACCGCCTCTTGAATTCGGGACAGTAAGATCGTGGAGAACACTTTGCTAGGAATCGAGAGTAAGGTGATACCTCTGTAGTTGTTACAATCAGAGGTATCTCCCTTTTTTGCGACTTTTACAAGTATGCCTTCATTCCACTGACGAGGGTAGGATTCTTCTTCCCATACCTGACGGAAGATTGGAGGTAAGGTTTCAGCTGCGGTATCTGGATCTGCTATGAGGTATTCAGCATATATATCATCAGTTCTTGGGGCCTTGCCCTTTTTTAAGGACTTGATTGCTGAAATTATTTCATTTTTCGTAGGGGGCGCGCTGTTTACCCCATTGAAGTGGGGTTGGCTGTTGTAGTTTGCAGCAATAGTGTTGGAATTTAAGGTCGCTTCACCTACAGGATTATTTAATACTTTCTTGAAGTGTTCCACCCATACACTCATTTGTTGTTCGCTTTCAGTAATAAGATTTCCGTTTAAGTCTTTTACTGGTTTTTGACGACTCCTGTATTTTCCGGTGAGTTCCCTACTAATCTCATAGAGTTCCCTCATATTATTTAATCTGGCTGCCGTTTCAGCTCGACTTGCTAATGTGTCAGCCCATTCCCTCTTGTCTTTTCTAGCAGACTTCTTAATTTGCTTGCATTTTTCTTTATACCTTGCGGATAACTGCCTTGCTTCCTCCGTGTCATTGTTGTTCGTCCGTCTGAGAAGCGATTCTTTAATTTTCCGCCGCTGTTCAATAAGTGTCCACGTATTATTTGTTAGCCATACTTTCTTTGCTTTGTTTTTGTGTCCAAGGATACTGCTACCAAGTTCTTGGTAGATATTATTAACGGAGTCTAGCCTGTCACCTGTACTACCACTCATGTTTACCTGTTCAACACGTTCGCGTACTGCGGCATTAAAGGCATTTTGATATTCTTCATGCTTTAGTTTCTCAATATCAATTTTCTTGCTAATTTTTTGAAGGTTTTTCTGTACTGCGGCTACCTTAAATCTGAAACTACCAGCTACAAGGTAGTGATCGCTACCAATATCTGCTCCTCTTTTAACGCGCACATCTAGCAAGGATGACCTCCATCTGCTGTTTATTAGTACGTGATCAATTTGGTTATTAGTGCGTTGATCCGGAGACGTCCATGTTGTTTTGTGGACTAATTTATGTGGGAATAAGCTTCCACCGATCACCAGACCGTTTTCACAACAAAATTCTATAAGCCTACTACCATTGTCATTCCGGGTACCAGGGCTGTGTTTACCCATGTATATATCTAGACCATCATTGTCAGATCCAACTTTAGCATTAAAGTCGCCCAGAATAACACATATGTCCCCTTGATTAACGTGTGAATTTACGCAGCTGTTGAGCGTATCGAAAAATTCGTTTTTGATTTCGTCATTTTGGCTTTCTGTTGGTCCATAAACATTGATGATGACTAGTTTCCTTGCTCTAGTGCGGAGTTTAAGTATAATAATTCTGGGGCTTATCGGCACCCATTCAATAATACTTTTCGCTATTGTACTTGTTATTAAAAAACCTACGCCGCTGGTGTGACTCTCTCCTTCATTTCGGCCCGAGTATAGTTCCTTGGTCATTTATTCGGCCATATCCTGTCCATCTGCACTCTTGTGTGGCTAATATGTCTATTTTGTATCGGTGCATTTCCCTCCGTAGCTGTTCAAGCTTACCACTCTCATAGAGAGTTCGTACATTCCATGTACATATTTGTGTTTTATGCTTCATGCCGATTCTGTGATGTTTGTTACTTTCAGGAATATGATCTTGGTCGGTCGTTTCAGTTTCATTCATCCTAATATTAAAGCGTGAATTTGGCACCTCCACATCCGATGTGCCAGCTGCCGAAGCAGAGGGATTGTGTCGCAAATGCTGGTTACCCCGTGGAGAATAGTTTCCGTTATCGTTTTGATCCATGCTAGAATATTATTTAAATTTCAATCAGCGAGTGATGAGTTCACAGATTGCTCGAAGCAGGCCGCTCCTTACATGGAGAACAGACGCCCACCTGCCGGCTACTCGGCTCTCAAAGAGGCGACAGTTTGTTTTTTTTTTTTTTTTGTACTTTGGTTCCCTCACTAGGGTAGGCACCTTGTCGTTGGTGTGAGGGCTTAGCCGAACTCCATAGCGCCCGACTATGAGGCGGAGCTGTTTAGGACTGACATCTACGCCGTTTCGCCTCATAGGAGGGCGGCGGGATGTCGGTGACCAAGAACTGCCAACCCCCTAATCCAGGGTGTTATGCGGACCGTGCCTATTGGACGATTTGCAGCCAGGGGATAAATTCGGCTGTATTCGAACGGAGCCTTCCCGATACCGGGCCATCTCGGGAAGTGGTTATGGCCTTACCGCAGTAAGGGGCGCTGCTGTGGCGGACGGTTCTTTCCCCGTATATAATACTGGACCGCTGAGCCCGCCTTGTCGGGCAGGTGGTCGTACGACCAAGATGAACAACTCATTACCTGAATGTAATAAGGAGGATGTAAAGAGGAGGACTGAGTCGCAATCCAAGGACGACAAATACGAATTAAGCGATGCGTCGGACTCGGGGAGCGAGAGTAGTGCTGATTCAATGAACTCCGTGTTGGAGAAGCACACAAATGAAAACGGAGTAGAAGAGTGGAGAAGGGTACGGAGCAGAGGAAGTAAAAGAGCTCTCTCGCAGTACCGTGCAGCACTAAGAATTGTACAACGCTTGGGAGCAGTGGTCGACCCAACAGAAGTGGAGATCGAGCGCTTGGAATGGGCCCATGAAGCGGTAGAAGTAGGTCGAAGGCAGTTCAAAAGGTTTGCTGCGAGAAACCCTCGGTTCTGCAACCGGTACGAGGAGGAAGAAGCGTCGAATGGCAGAATGAAGAGGCAACGTTCGGCAGAAGGCGACAAGCCTGCTTTCAAGAGGCAGAAAGGACCCAGTCCTAGAGCCGCGAGGCAGGGCAGTCGCATAGACAAGACAAGTAGGCCCAAAGCTGTAAGACAGATGGGTTCCAATAGCGAGGTAGCAACTACCTCGAAAGCTGCCAGTCAGAGGGAAGTTCCAACTACGGAAGTAGGAGATAAGCCAAAGGGAGATAACGCTAAGACTCCGGCTTTCTCGGAGGCGCTAAAGGGAGTTAACGCGAAGACTCCGGTGTTCTCGGAGGTTCCAAAGGGAGATAACACTAAGACTCCTGCTTTTCCCGAGAAGATGAGTGATGTGGCAAAGCAGTCACTGACTGTGGCGCTGGTTGATCGTAGCAGTCCGTTCGGACAAATGACTACTGAAAGGTGGAGATCTGTGGAAAGGGAGCTTATTAGCTTAATGCTTAAGATGATGCGGGAACAACCAAGTAAGCCCCTTCCAACCTTTGATTCGGGGGGATGGTATAATGGTGTGAAGATGATAGCGTGCGACAACATCGCGAGCTTGCGGTGGCTGGAGGAAGTCGTTCCAAACCTCCAAAGGCAAGGCACGAACGCGCGGTTTGAGGTGGTGGATAAAGCGCAAATCCCCACGGTACCAAAAGTTAAGGTATGGATACCATGCGTGATGAAGTCGGAGGATACACTGCGACTTCTGCAGAATCAGAATCCGAACATACCGACACAGGATTGGAAGGTACTTACTGTATCTCGGCCTACCGAGGATGGTCAGTTCTACATCTTCCAAATAAACAAGCAGGCGGAGGATATTTTGTACACGCAGCTTGGCAAAATGTCCTTTGGCACTGGCAAAATTTACATGCGACTCAGGAAAAGAAGTCCCGAGGATAAAAATCCTAACACGCTGGAAGTGGGCGAAGTCGAAAAGGACCTCAGAAGCCTAAGGGAAAAAGGCAGGTGGAGGTCCCCGACGTCACCACGAACGTGCTAGAAGAGGACCAACCGCTAAATGGTGCTGTGACTCGCACAGAGGAACACACGGCACAACATTCACGAGGGGCTGAAGGGGGCCTAGAATACTCTAAACCAAAAGGGCAAGAGGAGGACGACGACGTCAAGACGAAGGTGCTGGAGGGGGACAAACAGCCCAATGGTGCTGCGAGTCCTACAGATAAACCTCCAACACAGTAAAGTGGCGTCGAGCGAACTCCTCCTAACCCTTGAGGAGGGTTCGTTTGACGTGGCGCTGATCCAGGAGCCGTGGCTCTCATCGGGAGGAAAGGTTTCTGGACTTAGCGCGCGCGGGTTTGGCGTTTACTACGCACAAACGGAAGGACGGGTGCGAGCTGTAGTAATGGTAAGGAAACAGCTGCATTCATATATGCTGCCTAATTACACCACCGAGGATCTCGTAGCGGTGGCCGTTGAGCAAAAGAATAAGCAGGCATTTATCCTGGCGTCCTGCTACATGGCCCATGCTGCGGAGGTTCCACCGATGGAGTGCAAAAGGCTAGTACAGGAGGAAGGGCGCAAAGGGCGGTTGGTCATAGGCGCGGATGCAAATGCGCACCACAATGCGAGGGGAGGAGCAGATACGAACGAGAGAGGCGAATCTCTATTTTGTTACATCCTGCAAGCCAATTTGCAGATAGCCAACAGGGGAAATGTTCCTACATACATTGGTCCAACATCCAGCAATGTTCTGGATATTACATTGAGCTCCGAGCGTGATATATCAAGGTATGATTGGATGGTTCTCGATAGACCATCCTTCTCCGACCATGCGTATATAAGCTTCAGCATCCCACTAAAGAGGGTAGAGAAGGGAGGAACCTTTAGAAACCCTAGGGCAACGAATTGGACTAAATTCCAGAAACATGTAGAAACGAAACTGGGACAACCCAAAGAGGTTGCTAATGTAGAGGAACTGGAGGAGTCGAATGAATTCCTAACAAGGACGCTTATGACTGCGTATAACAAAGCTTGCCCTCTAAGAAGATTCAGAGGAAAAGCAAAGCCGCCATGGTGGAGCAATGAGCTGAGTCTTCTAAGAAGACAGGTAAAAGAAATGTTTAAACTCGCAAAGACCGTGGAAAGCGAAGCGTGTCGGGACGAGTACAGGGATCTACTGAGGATCTACAAGCGTGAAATTACCAGGGCGAAGAGAAACTCATGGAGAAGTTTCTTACGGACATAGAGTGCTCCAGTGAAACAGCACGGTTGAAAAAAGTCCTAGCAAAGGGAAACATAGTCCAGGGACTAATAAAGAAAGAGAACGGGGAATGGTCACGTGATAGTGAGGAATCCCTTGAGGTGCTTCTCGATACACATTTCCCATCGGGAGACGGTTTAGAAGAACCAGCAGACATCACTCACACTTCGATCACGGAGCTAGTGGTGCCGGGCTTGGTGACCGATACCAAGATCGAGTGGGCAGTGAAGACGTTTTCTAAGTTTAAATCGCCGGGCCCAGATGGTATATTCCCGGCCATGCTACAAGTCTCAAGTAGGGCGGTCGTGGAATGGCTTAAAATAATATTCGATGGGTGCATAAGACTGAATCATGTACCGCACTCTTGGAGAACTGCTCGTGTAGCTTTTCTACCAAAGGCGGGGAAGATCGGTCACGTGTATCCCAAAGACTATAGACCCATTAGCTTAACATCATTTCTGCTCAAAACCTTTGAGAGGCTGATAGATGTGTACATAAAGTCCAACGTGGATGAAAAGCTGCTCTCCACAACACAGCATGCGTACACCAAAGGCAAGTCGGTAGACACCGCATTGCATAGGGTGGTAATAAGCATAGAGAAATCCCTGGAATATAAGGAGTATGCTCTAGGAGTCTTCTTGGACATTGCCGGGGCTTTCAATAATGTTGCAAAATGGGCGATTATGGATGGTCTTAATTACATTAAAGTACATCCTGCCTTAATCAGATGGATCGGCTGCATGTTAAATTGCAGAAAGATTACATCACAATGGGGATTGTACGAGGCCACGAAATCAGTGGACAGGGGCACGCCGCAGGGAGGGGTGTTATCACCTCTGCTGTGGACACTGGTCATCAACCAACTGCTCAGGCAATTCGATGAGGGACCCGTAAAACTTACGGCTTACGCAGATGACGTTGCAATTGTCATAAGTGGAAAATGCCTTCCAACGATTAGTTCTTTGATGGATCGGGCGCTTCGGGATATTCATACCTGGGCATCTAATGTCGGGCTGAAAGTCAATGCGGAGAAGACGGATATGGTCTTGTTTACAAAGAGGTACAAGGTCCCAAATTGGACCAGGCCTAAGTTAGGAGCGGTGACCTTACAGGAGAAACCTTGCACAAAATATCTAGGAATCATCCTAGACAGTAAGCTGTCATGGAAGCTCAACTTGGAGGAGAGGGTCAAGAAGGCCTCAACGGCACTCTATGCATGTAAAAGAATGCTGGGGTGTACGTGGGGCCTATCGCCCTCTCTTTCTCATTGGGTTTTTACAGCGATTGTAAGCCCTATTCTATACTATGGAGTTCTTGTTTGGTGGAAAGCCACACAAAAAACAACATACCTCAAAAAATTAGAGGTGGTATGCAGACCATCGATGCTTTGCATTACGGGAGCCCTGAAAACAACCCCGACGGCTGCACTGTATGCCATTCTGCACATTCCACCTGTATACCTGGTAGCAAAGAACAAAGCGTTAACGACCGCAACCAGGCTCGATGCTTCGGGGCAGCTTGAGCGCCGACCATATGTCCATAGTAGTATAGCGTCCTCAGTCACAAGACAAACAGACTACATGATTCCCTACCTGCACTTTGAGGGAGATCTTAAGGCCACAATAGAGGTGGACGGTTGGCGCAAGGGTGCGCAAATGGCGGACGAGGCGATACATGTGTACACCGATGGTTCCAAAATAGTGGAAGGAGTAGGGTCTGCGGTATACTGCGCTGATCCGGAATTAAGCAGATCCTACAGGCTGCCGGATTACTGTAGCGTTTTCCAAGCGGAAATATTAGCCGTAACCAAAGCAGTAGAAACCCTGGAAGAGAATAGCATAAGCTGCAACCGTGTTAACTTTTATATTGACAGTCAAGCAGCAATTAAGGCAATAATCTCGCATAGCACAGCATCTAAATGCGTGTTAGAGTGTAAGCAGTCTCTGGAGAGAATCCGGACAGGGAGAAGCATACATCTATATTGGGTCCCAGGGCATATGGGAATAGATGGGAATGAAAAAGCGGACGAATTAGCTAAAAAGGGCGCATCCCTTGAAGCTTGCTCCGTAGACGTCCCAATTAGATTGGGCGAGATTAAGCGAATGCCAGAGGTGCACATGATCGACCAAGCAGAAAAGGCGTGGGTTCAAGCGCGGGGCTGTAAAGTGGCGAAGATTATGTGTAGGTCTTACAACCTTAGACTAACACAGTTGCTTCTATCATTAAAAAGAGAGGACTGTAGACTCATGACGGGTATTCTGACTGGACACTGCCTTCTGGCGTCACATGCCTTTAAATTAGGCTTGGTCAGTGATAGCAGGTGTAGGAAGTGCGGGTTGGAGGAGGAAACGATCGAGCACGTTCTGTGCTCGTGCCCTGCACTTGCCAGGCTAAGACTCCAGCTATTAGGAGTGATACAGCTGTCAGATCTAGAAGCAGCAAGTGGCTTAAGTCCTAGGAAGCTTCTAGTATTTGCCAAGAGGACGGAGTTATTTTATAACATAGGTCCTGGTTTTTGATAGGGTTTTTCAGTTTGGTCGTTAAAACAAACTTCTGGTAACACTACGGACTCAATCAGTCTATGTGAGGTCCTCATGGACCGGCCAGTTCAACCTACCTACCTTGTACTTTGGTTTATTAACGAAGTGTCCTTCTTCGGCCTGTGTGGTCCGCGGGAGATATTTGATTTCTCTCCTACCACCCATATCTGGGAGGCATTCCCCTATCCGCCACCTGGGGACGCGCCCTCTAGGGATTTCAGGCTCCCCCGAAGGAAAAGGTTTACAACTTCTAACTGCCCACCTCACCCTCTCCTCAGTGATGGGTATATTCACAGCTTGGGCTGCGGCAGGTACTTCCGGTGCGTTGGTCATATTTCCCGGGAAATGTTGTCCAGGAGCAGCTCTAGGGTTTCCCCTTCTGTGCTGGTCCAGGTACCATTTGGTCTCCGCAGAAAGCTAATAGCTGTTTCCGTCTTAGAAAGCACGATCCGTAGCCTTGATGTGTCAACGACACATCCGACTCCAGTGCAGAAATTTCTCCATGAAGTTCCCTTCGCTTGATCATGGAACCACCAGTGAGGTTTACGCTTACCGCGTGGTTTTGGTATTGGACAATTTTGAAGACATGATCTAATTTTCGGACTAAGTCCACCCCCCTCCGTCTGGCAACACCCGGCCAGTGCGGCCAAGCGCAAGTGCAGCTCAGCTGTGTTTGCCAACCACCACCGCGCTCACTCTCAGTTCAGTTGAGAACTACCCTCCCACACGCATCGATCGTATCCGTTCATCGGTTTAATTTCCCGCCAGCCGTCGCGTAGTTAGTCTAAGAGCCCGTGGCGGCCAGGCCTTAGTTAAAGTATAAAATCTAAAAATTTCTCTATGTATGTCCACTATACGGGTAAGAACGATCCCAGGCTATGAGACTTCGATGGCGGTGGCTTTGGCAGGTAAGAGGTAGTAAAGGTGTATAAAATTGTGTCTCAAATTAGTTATAGTATAAAGCTCAGTTTTCACATATTTTATTAGTGCTAATCTAAGAAATCGCCTCGTCCGCAGCCAGACACTTAGTGCAGTTCCAACCACCTGCCAGACATCCTTAAACTATGGTTAATTTGAATTGTACTTTAGTTATAGTATAAAACCTGAATTTTATACATGTTACTTGGAGAACTATAAAATGATGTTTCCTCAGTAGCCAGACAGTTTTGATGGTTCCCCTATATTGCCAGACACATTAAAGATCTAGTATAGGTGCGCGCGCGAGGGATATATGCGTAAGCGAGTGAGATAGTGCGCTCGGTGCACGGCGACCTCTTGTGATATACTGTAGTGAATTGTTATACGTACAGCAAAAGTTTTATTATTAATTTGTGCAGATTTTATAAAATAAGTGCGATCCAGTTGTAATAATAAAGTGTTGTCATGGAAGAGGAAAGCAACAAATTAATTTGTTTTGTTTGTAAAAAAAAACGATGGCAAAATAAAATTATTTTCTGAAGAGACATTAAAGAAATGTCACACCATTTGGGAAGTGAGAAAAAAAAATAACCTCAAATACAAAAATATTATTTTACCTGATGAATATACTGATGGGGGTTATCCCCGGGAATGTCATAAAGCGTTCACAGAACTTATGAAAAAATATTACACTTCTGAACCTGTACGTTGTAAGAAAAGAAGTGCAAATGAACAATTAACCATTGTAGTTGCAGAGAACTTATCTTCAGTAACGCCATTGACACCTGAGTTGACTACAAACTCAATAACAGAATCTCCGACAGCATCAGAGCAAAATTTATTTTCTCAATCAATAGAACCGCAACCTTCAACTTCTCAAGAGCAATCTCAATTACCGCCTGTACTTACTGAACCTTCAACAACATCACAAGCTGTTTTAGTTTCTGAATCAGGAACATCACATTCTACAACTTATGAAGAAAATCCTGGCGTAAGTAATTACCTCGGTGCCATTGTCAATGTGTCATATAGATGGAACTATTTGTAAAACAGATAAATCAGCATTGATGAAGTGTTTATAGAAAGAGGTGACGCACGAGCAACCACGTCACATTGATGTATTAATAATTGAAGGCTTTTTTTTATTGCACACGATGAAAAACGTTACAAAAAAAAAAATTGAAGGTATTTCTAGAAAAATGTTGCAAATGGTTACTCAACTACAATCGTTTAGAATCGATGTAATCTTTGATCAATACCTTACACCATCTATTAAAGATTATGAGCATTCTCAACGTTTTGAATCTGCACAATTGGGGTATAACATAACTGGACCTGAGGAATCGCGACCAAGCGATTTTACAAAAGAACTAAAGAATTCAAATTTTAAAGAAGCTCTTGTCGATTTTTTTATTTTACATTGGGCAACTGATGAAATGGCGTCATTTATTGGTAACAAGATTATACACGTAAATTTTAGAAAATGTAATTTTTTCACATCTAATAATTCTAAATTTACATCAATTATTGATGAAGAACCGTCATGCCCGGAACATGAAGAAGCAGATACAAAAATAATATACCAAGCAGATACAAAAATAATATCCAGCGAATATTGTAATCCGAAGTGTTGATACAGACATTTGGGCTTTAATGCTTGCTCATATGCATCAACTAATTCGTTTGTTTGGATGCTGACGGGAACTGGAAGCAACTTAAGATACGTGGACCCAACAAAGATACACGCAGAATTAGGAGAATCTGTTTGTCAAAGCTTACCAGGATTCCATGCAGTAACAGGGTACGATTATAATCCTGCATTATTCAGGAATAGAAAATTAAAACCTTATAAACTTTTGAAAAAATCTGATGAATTCCAGCAAGCTTTCATTAGGTTCGGTGACAGTGAATTAACTGAAAATAAAGTTGAACAGTTGCGGCCACCGTGGTGTGATGGTAGCGTGCTCCGCCTATCACACCGTATGCCCTGGGTTCAACTCCCGGGCAAAGCAACATCAAAATTTTAGAAATAAGATTTTCAATTAGAAGAAAATTTTTCTAAGCGGGGTCGCCCCTCGGCAGTGACTGGCAAGCGCTCCGATTGTATTTCTGCCATGAAAAGCTCTCAGTGAAAATTCATCTGCCTTGCAGATGCCGTTCGGAGTCGGCATAAAACATGTAGGTCCCGTCCGACCAATTTGTAGGGAAAATCAAGAGGAGCACGACGCAAATTGGAAGAGAAGCTCGGCCTTAGATCTCTTCGGAGGTTATCGCGCCTTACATTTATTTTTTTAATTTTAAAGTTGAACAAGAAAACGTGTTTAATATTATTCAAAAATTTATATGCAATATATACAATATTCGTAATATCATTGATGTTGATGCAGCTAGACTTCAAACCTTCATAGATTCGTATACAGTCTCTTCGAAAAAAATTGCGAAACTTCGACGCTAGCAGTTTACCACCATGTAAAAATGAATTATTACAGCAATTTTTGCGAGCAAATTATATCTGCACTATTTGGAAAATGCTCATCTACAAAATCCAACTTCTTATGGACCAGAAAATAATGGTTGGGTACTGGAAAATGACCAATACCATTTTAAATGGTTTGAGGGGGATCAACTACCAAATTATGTCAGTGATTCTTTAACAACTTCGTCAGGTATGTTATTATGATTTCAAATTATTATAGATACATTTCAAACTATTCATTAGCATAGTTATGGTTTTGGTTTACTTATTACAGAAAATGACGAAGAAGGAGATACTGACGACGACAGAAGTAGCAGTGGTGAGGACGATGAAGATATCCGCGAGACCAATGAAAATAATTGAATACTTTTTTGAATTTAATAATAATAATAATACTCGATTAAAAATATTATTTTTTTACTTTGTATTCAGTGGCTATAATTATAATTAAACTTTTTTTCATTCAATGTTTTACTACCACAATAATTCTTCCTTCCTTACAGTATAAACAATTTTTTACAAAATTAAATATTTAAGCGAAGCTTACAAACGTCTTAACCGTAATTAATTACATTTTTGGATTATTGATTTAAAGATTAATTCATGAACGCACTATCTCACTCGCACCCGCTTACGCATATATCCCTCGCGCGCGCACCTATACTAGATCTTTAATGTGTCTGGCAATATAGGGGAACCATCGAAACTGTCTGGCTACTGAGGAAACATCATTTTATAGTTCTCCAAGTAACATATACAAAATTCAGGTTTCATACTATAACTAAAGTACAATTAAAATTAACCCTACTTTAAGGGTGTCTGGCAGGTGGTTGGAACTGCACTAAGTGTCTGGCTGCGGACGAGGCGATTTCTTAGATTAGCACTAATAAAATATGTGAAAACTGAGCTTTATACTATACCTAATTTGAGACACAATTTTACACACCTTTCCTACCTCTTACCTGCCAAAACCACCCCCACCCAAGCCTCATAGCCTGGGATCGTTCTTACCCGTATAGTGGACATACATAGAGAAATTTTTAGATTTTATACTTTAACTAAGGCCTGGCCGTCACGGGCTCTTGCTCTAAGTTTTTAATTCTTTAATTTTCTTTAATTTAAATAAATTCAATTTTGTAACTTTGTTTATCGTTTGAATTCTGAGTGATCAACATAAATAAATACATATATATACAAATCTATAAGTGCCTAGTGCTAAATAATTAAACAGACAAGCCTGTTCTAAGGCATTTGAGAATGCCGATGTGAAGATTTCTACCAGACCCTCTAGCTCCTCCGTTGTTGAAGGGCTTTGTGGGGCAGTGCTGGTAGTTCTCTTGCTAACAGCTTTAACGAAGCTTTTTCGTGCCCCGTTGCTTCTTTGATATTTGCTGGGGTATACTCGCCGTGCCCAGGGTTCGTTTACAATAAATTTGTATTAAAGGGGCACCTTGCAAATCGATTTAATATAAAAAAAACTTCACTCTCTTTATTGGTTCTAAATTCTATACTATAAAATAAAACGTGTTTGTGTACTTCATTTTCAATTTCACTTGGATTATCTTGCGGTATCCTTGATTGCGGTGGCGGACCTTAGCGGTCCGGCCGTATTCCGTTAGCTGGGTCCCGTTAGTATGTGGCGTCGGTGCCTTGACGCGCCTTATGACGGCGTCTCTCTCTGCTGCGGGGCTCTGTCGCGCCTTACGTCGGCGTCTACTTGTATTGCTGAGGCGATGCTCTGTCGCCGTGTTCCGTTAGACGGATCCCATTAGTATGTGGCGTCGGTGCCTTGACGCGCCTTATGACGGCGTCTCTCTCTGCTGCGGTGCTCTGTCGCGCTTTACGTCGGCGTCTACTTGTATTGCTGAGGCGATGCTCTGTCGCCGTGTTCCGTTAGACGGATCCCGTTAGTGTGTGGCGTCGGTGCCTTGACGCGCCTTACGTCGGCGTTTACTTGTATTACTCTGCTGCGCCTTGCGTCGGCGTCTATTTGTATTGCTGGTTGCTGGGTGATTCTCTGCCACGCCTTGCGTCGGCGCCTACTCGTATTTGCTGGGCGAAACTCTGTCGCGCCCTACGTCGGCGTTTACTTGTATTGCTGAGGCGATGCTCTGTCGCGCCCTCCGTCGGCGCTTACTCGTATTACTCTGTCGGTGTACCTCTGCTGCGCTCTGCCGCCGCGCTTGGCGCTGGCTTACTCTGGCTGCGCTATGCGTCGCCGCGTTGACGTGACCTCTGTCGGCGTACCTCTGCTGCCGCGGTTCGCGCTGGCTTACCCTGGTTACGTTGTGCGTCGGCGGACCTCTGCTGCGCTTTGCTGCCGCGCTCTGCGCTGGTTTACGTGCGTTGCCGCTCTGTTGCGGCCTCTGCCGGCGTACTTCTACTGACGGAGGTGAGCGGGTGTCACCTGTCGCGGTTGCGCGTTACTGTGGCGGGGCCTTTGGCCTCTGGGGGTGATGCGTAGAGAAGATCAACCGCAATCACCATTCCACGACTCGCTCCTATGAAGTGGATTCCTATTGCATAGAGAAGGTCAACTGCAATAGGGATATACTTCGCTAGTAGCTCTGGTCACAACCACAGCTCCGTGCTGACTGACTTTGCTGCCGCGCTCTGCGCTGGTTTACGTGCGTTGCCGCTCTGTTGCGGCCTCTGCCGGCGCACTTCTACTGACGGAGGTGAGCGGGTGTCACCTGTCGCGGTTGCGCGTTCCTGTGGCGGGGCCTTTGGTCTCTGGGGTGATGCGTAGAGAAGATCAACCGCAATCACCATTCCACGACTCGCTCCTATGAAGTGGATTCCTATTGCATAGAGAAGATCAACTGCAATAGGGATATACTTCGCTAGTAGCTCTGGTCACGACCACAGCTCATTGCTGACTGACTTTGCTGCCGCGCTCTGCGCTGGTTTACGTGCGTTGCCGCTCTGTTGCGGCCTCTGCCGGCGCACTTCTACTGACGGAGGTGAGCGGGTGTCACCTGTCGCGGTTGCGCGTTACTGTGGCGGGGCCTTTGGTCTCTGGGGGTGATGAGTAGAGAAGATCAACCGCAATCACCATTCCACGACTCGCTCCTATGAAGTGGATTCCTATTGCATAGAGAAGATCAACTGCAATAGGGATATACTTCGCTAGTAGCTCTGGTCACGACCACAGCTCCGTGCTGACTGACTTTGCTGCCGCGCTCTGCGCTGGTTTACGTGCGTTGCCGCTCTGTTGCGACCTCTGCCGGCGCACTTCTACTGACGGAGGTGAGCGGGTGTCACCTGTCGCGGTTTGTGCGTGTGGTTCCACGCGTGCTGCTGACGTCGGCGCCGGTAGCTCCTTCCAGCAGTACTACCCTGGGGCGCTTTGCTTCCTCCTCCTCGTAATGCTGGCGCATACGCTTGACGCTGTTGTTTAGTTTGGCGTTATGGCTCTCCATCTTAGGTTGTTGGTTTTTTTGTTTTTTTTTTTTGGAAAAGAAATTCGTAGCAAAAGAACGTGTTGTCACCTCGGTGGTTTGCGATAGAATGACCGGTGCTCGCTTATCATCCCATCCTTCATATTAATTAGATTATTTTCCCTGAATTTATTTTAATTTCCCGCGGTGGTCTCTGCTGCATGATATGGCTTTAGCTCCCCAATATTGACCGTTTTCTCCTTCCCGCCGTTGGGTTTTCGTACTTTGAGTATCACTGGTGATACATATCCTAGGATCTGGTAGGGTCCGTCATATTTGTGGGCCAACTTTGCCGCGAAATTTTCGCCGGCCTTGGAGAGATGGTGTTCCTTTGCGAGCACTAGTTCGCCGACTACGGGGGTCCATTTTCTCCGCCGTAAATTGTAGTGCCGTGCTTGATTTTCCGCCGCTCGTTCCATGTTCTGCTTCACTATTCTGAATGCCTCTTGCATTCTGTAAGATTTCTCTTCTGCCGTTGTGGTAGCTGTGCCCGTGTCCAGGTTGACCTCGTCAAACAATGCCCCTGGTAGTCGCGGTTCCCGTCCTTGTACGAGGAAGGCTGGACTGTATCCTGTGGACGCGGTCACACTGGTGTTGATGGCCAGCTCGATTTCTGGGAGACGGTCGTCCCATCTGTTGTGCTGTGATCTGGTGAGTTGTGCTATGATTCTCTTGATTGTCCTGTTCGCCCGTTCCGTCGGGTTTTCTTGCGGGGTGTAGGGCGCCGTGAATTGTTGTCGTATCCCCATTTCCCTGAGGCAACGCTGCCACATTGTGCTGGTGAACTGGACGCCGTAGTCCGATATCAGTATCTTGGGAGCACCAAATCTTGCGAGGATGCGTTCTCTGAACGCACGGCGTAGGCCTTCTGCTGTCGCACGCCTCATGGGGACAAGTTCCACCCATTTGCTGAAGCGGTCGAAAAATACTAGTAGCATCGTGTTCCCGTGTGTGGATCGTGGGAGTGGTCCAACGAAATCGACGCATACCGTGGCGAATGGTTCTTGGGCCACTTGTGTGAGCATCTTTCCGGCCGGCTTTTGCTGTGTTTCCTTGTACTTCTGGCAAGACTCGCACTGTCGTACGTATCGACTGATGTCCCGAAACATGCCGGGCCAGTAGTACCGGTTGGCAATCCGCGCTACTGTTCGGCGGATGCCCATGTGTCCAGCGCTTGGTATATTGTGATTTTCTTCTAATACTCGTTGTCGCAGTGGTGTGGGTACACAAAGTTTCCAAGGTACCGCTTCCACATCTTGTGACCGGCAGGGAATATGGCGGTACAGTTGTCCATCTTGTATCATGTATTCAGAATATTTCTCGGGGTTAGTGCGCACTTCATTCACGCGCTTGTGCCACCACTTGTATGGTCGCTCTGTTGTCGTTGCCAGTTGTAGGGTCTCCAGTGGCTGTCGTGGTAGTGCATCCGCTACCAGGTTCAGCTTTCCTTTCCTGTACTCTATGTCGAAGGTGTGCTGCTGAAGTTCCAAGGCCCATCGTGCTATACGACCGGAGGGGCTTTCGATGGAGTTTAGCCACTTTAGAGACATATGGTCCGTGATTACCCTGAATCGGTACCCTTCCAAGTATGGCCTCATCTTGCGTATTCCCCAGACGATCTCGAGGCATTCCTTCTCGGTAGGCGAGTAGTTGGTTTCCGCCTTGTTGAGTTTCCTGCTGGCGTAGGTGATCACGCGTTCCCCGCCTTCCAAATCCTGTGTCAATACGGCGCCTAGCCCGAAATTGCTTGCGTCCGTTTGCAAGGTGAAGGTCTTGGTGAAGTCCGGACAGGCAAGTATCGGTGCTTCCGTTAGTTTTTGCTTTAAGACCTCGAAGGCTTCCTGTTGTTCGGCTCCCCACTTCCAGTGTTTGCCCTTTTTCAGCAGAGTTGTGAGTGGCTGGCTGATCGTCGCGAAGTCGGGCACGAATCGTCGGTACCAAGATGCTATACCGAGATATTGACGCACCTCTTTCGCGTTCGTTGGTGGTTTCAGGTCTTTGATGGCTGCAACTTTCTCGAGGTCGGTGTGAATTCCCCTGTCGCTTACTACGTGTCCTAGGTATCGAATTTCTTTCTTGAAAAACTCGCATTTCTCCGGATTTATTCTGAGGTTGGCGCGCTGTAGTCGTAGCATCACTTCTTTCAGGTTGCGAATGTGCTCCTCCAAGGTGGATCCTATGATGATTATGTCGTCGAGGTAAGCGAAAGCGTAGGGTTCCATCTCCGGTCCAATAACCTGATCTAGTGCTCTCTGAAACGTTGCAGGTGCGGTGTAGGCCGAACGGCATAACGCGCCACTGGAATAATCCGCGTCCCGGTACTGTGAAAGCTGTGTAGGGCCGGCTCTTGGGCTCCAGTGGTATTTGCCAGTAGCCGTTCTTTAAGTCCAGGCTGCTGATGTACTTCGCTCGTCGTAGTTTGTCCAGGATGTGTTGTATTCTGGGTAAGGGGTATGCGTCGGGTACGGATCGGGCGTTGAGCTGCCGATAGTCCACGCATAACCTCCACTTCCCGTTTTTCTTCGTGGCCAGTACGATCGGTGCGCTGTGTGGGCTACAAGATGGCTCGATGCATCCTTTCTGGAGCAATTCGTCAACTTCGCTGTTGATGATTGTCTGCATGGCTGGGTTGCGTGGGAAGTAACGTTGCTTGATGGGGCGTTCGTCCGTCAGGACAATCTTGTGCTCGGCTATTGTCGTCACTCCACTCATGCTCTCGAATTTTCGGAGTTCCTTTGCCAGAAAACCGCGCACTCGTTCCGCTTCTTCTTGTATGTCGTCGTCGTTGTTTTGCATAATGCCGTCGTGTTTGAAGTTACTACTGCTCGGTGCTGTTACACTCTGAATGGTTCCAGATGGGGTTCCAGGGGTGTCGTACTCGGCGTTACCCTTTCTCGCTCGTGTTATACTCTGATTAGGCCCCGGGGTGTCGTACCTGGCGATATCCGTTCTTGATGATGTTGAATTTTGAATAGTCTCAGGGCTGTCGTACCTGGCGATATCCGTTCTGGCTGATGGTGTACTTTGAATAGTCCCAGGGCTGTCGTACCTGGCGATATCCGTTCTTGATGATGTTGAATTTTGAATAGTCCCAGGGCTGTCGTACCTGGCGATATCCGTTCTGGCTGATGGTGTACTTTGAATAGTCCCAGGGTTGTCGTACCTGGCGATATCCGTTCTGGCTGCTGGTGTACTTTGAATAGTCCCAGGGCTGTCGTACCTGGCGATATCCGTTCTTGATGATGTTGAATTTTGAAAAGTCCCAGGGCTGTCGTACCTGGCGATATCCGTTCTGGCTGCTGGTGTACTTTGAATAGTCCCAGGGCTGTCGTACCTGGCGATATCCGTTCTTGATGATGTTGAATTTTGAAAAGTCCCAGGGCTGTCGTACCTGGCGATATCCGTTCTTGATGATATTGAACTTGGAATAGTCCCAGGGCTGTCGTACCTGGCGATATTCGTTCTTGCTGGTGTTGTTCTCTGAATAGTTTCTGGCGCGGCTTCAGGATTCGGTGTGTGCTGGGCAAGGGGTCTGGTTAGCACGAGGTGGCCTTCTCCACATGATATGGTGGCTCCCATGCTTCCTAGCGTATCTAGGCCCAGTATGATGTCGTCGATCGCTCCGGGCATGACGTGTAAAACTGTGTGGAGTGACGCTTCTGCGAGGCGTACCTCAGTCTTTATGGCGTCGAAGATTGTGGTGCTAGTCCCGTTTGCCATCGTTATTTTGATGGCCACTCTCACCATTTCTCCGCTCCCAGAGTTTACCACACGTTCTGCAAGGCTGCTCGAAACGAAACTTCTCGATGCCCCTGTGTCGATGACTGCCTCGGCTGATTCCGCGCCGAGCTTAGCTACGGCGTAGAGGCGACCATGCTCTTGGTACATTGTTACTGCCGTTTCAGCGCTGGGTTCCTTGGGTATCGTTACTGCCGTTTCGGCGCTAGGTCCCTTGGGCTCACGGCGCCTTCTTCTTCGTGGAGCCCTCTGTCGCTTCCCTGACGTCGGCGGCAGCGTTCGATGGTTCGTATGTCGTTGCGGCCACATTCCCAGCAAAAAAATTTCTGTGGGTTTCGGCACCTATTGGTGTCATGTCCTCGTTCGCCGCATCTCCTGCATACGCCGTTGGGGTCGTATCTCTGATTGCTTGGAGGCGTGCGGTTCGTTAGGTTCGGTGGTGGTGGTTGTGTTTCAGGTTTTGATGGTGACACCCGGGTTGTGTCACTGGCGATGTGTCGCGTAACTTCCCGGTGATGTCCGCCTGATGATCTTCGATAGTCCTCGTATTCTTCGGCGAGTGTCAGGAGCTCTGCGGGATTAGTGAAGTCTCTCTGACGGATGTAAAGTTGGTAATCGGGGTGGCTGTTACGGAAGATTCGTTCCAGCCGCTGTTCGCTGGTGTACCCTGCGTGTCTCATCAAGCTCTGGATTCCTAGTACGTAGTCCTTATACCTCTCCTTGTTGTGCTGCCTTCGTTGGCGTATGTCGTCGTCGAGCCGCTCGAAGTACCTGACTGGTAGGAAGAAACGTAAAAAATCCTTTTTGAAGCTTGTCCACTCTCCCCAGTGCGCATTGTTATTGCGGTACCATTGTAGCGCGGCGCCCCCTAGTAGCTCGGGCATGGTTTTTGGCAGGAGGTCCACGTTTAGCGCGTATAGTTCGGCTAACTCCTCTAACCGTTCGATGAACGCTAACGGGTCCCGTCCACCTTCATACTTTACGGACCACTTTCTTACCTGGTCGATGATGGGCGCGAACACCACGGTCGGTGCTTGAGTTACCTGGCCTGTATAGTTCATGGCTGGTGCCGTCATTCCCGCTGGTAAGTACGGTTGCGTGGGTTGAGATGTGCCGGTTGATGATGCCGTAATTTCTGATGGTACGTGCTGTCGTGTGAGTACTGTACTCCTGGGAGGTGCCTGAGATGTACCTTTGGGTGGTACCGCTATTCCTGATGGTAAGTACTGTTGTGTGGGTACTGTACTCCTGGGAGGTGCCTGAGATGTACCGTTGGGTGGTACCGCTATTCCTGATGGTAAGTACTCTTGTGTGGGTACTGTACTCCTGGGAGGAAACGCGAATTGAGTTTGTTCTACTGTTGTAACGGCGACCTTCGGTGTGCCTCCTCCGTTCGACGGAGTCGGTGTCTTAACCTCATTTACGTCGCTCATGTGCGTAGTTTCCTTGTAGGTGGCTTGTAGGGATAAAAACTTTTCGTGGATTTCCGAGTCCGTATTTGCCTTTGAGGCCAGTGCTGCTATGCGCTTTCGGATTTCTCGGGTGGTACCTGTCTGCTCAATACCCAATTCCTGTGTGATGGATATCAGCTGCTCCTTTGAAATTGTGTCTAACCACGTGGTAACGATCTGGTCGACCATTTTGTGGTTAGGTTTCTCGTCAGGAATGTTCCTTCTGACGCGCTAACGATTTGCAGGGTCCCTGCTCGGGCGCCAATTGTAACGAAGCTTTTTCGTGCCCCGTTGCTTCTTTGATATTTGCTGGGGTATACTCGCCGTGTCCAGGGTTCGTTTACAATAAATTTGTATTAAAGGGACACCTTGCAAATCGATTTGATATAAAAAAAACTTCACTCTTTATTGGTTCTAAATTCTATAAGATAAAATAAAACGTGTTTGTGTACTTCATTTTCAATTTCACTTGGATTATCTTGCGGTATCCTCGATTGCGGTGGCGGGCCTTAGCGGTCCGGCCGTATTCCGTTAGCTGGGTCCCGTTAGTATGAGGCGTCGGTGCCTTGACGCGCCTTATGACGGCGTCTCTCTCTGCTGCGGTGCTCTGTCGCGCCTTACGTCGGCGTCTACTTGTATTGCTGAGGCGATGCTCTGTCGCAGTGTTCCGTTAGACGTATCCCGTTAGTATGTGGCGTCGGTGCCTTGACGCCCCTTAGGACGGCGTCTCTCTCTGCTGCACTCTGGCTGCGCTATGCGTCGCCGCGTTGACGTGACCTCTGTCGGCGTACCTCTGCTGCCGCGGTTCGCGCTGGCTTACCCTAGTTACGTTGTGCGTCGGCGGACCTCTGCTGCGCTTTGCTGCCGCGCTCTGCGCTGGTTTACGTGCGTTGCCGCTCTGTTGCGGCCTCTGCCGGCGTACTTCTACTGACGGAGGTGAGCGGGTGTCACCTGTCGCGGTTGCGCGTTACTGTGGCGGAGCCTTTGGTCTCTGGGAGTGATGCGTTGAGAAGATCAACCGCAATCACCATTCCACGACTCGCTCCTATGAAGTAGATTCCTATTGCATAGAGAAGGTCAACTGCAATAGGGATATACTTCGCTAGTAGCTCTGGTCACGACCACAGCTCCGTGCTGACTGACTTTGCTGCCGCGCTCTGCGCTGGTTTACGTGCGTTGCCGCTCTGTTGCGGCCTCTGCCGGCGCACTTCTACTGACGGAGGTGAGCGGGTGTCACCTGTCGCGGTTGCGCGTTACTGTGGCGGGGCCTTTGGTCTCTGGGGGTGATGCGTAGAGAAGATCAACCGCAATCACCATTCCACGACTCGCTCCTATGAAGTGGATTCCTATTGCATAGAGAAGATCGACTGCAATAGGGATATACTTCGCTAGTAGCTCTGGTCACGACCACAGCTCCGTGCTGACTGACTTTGCTGCCGCGCTCTGCGCTGGTTTACGTGCGTTGCCGCTCTGTTGCGGCCTCTGCCGGCGCACTTCTACTGACGGAGGTGAGCGGGTGTCACCTGTCGCGGTTGCGCGTTACTGTGGCGGGGCCTTTGGTCTCTGGGGGTGATGCGTAGAGAAGATCAACCGCAATTACCATTCCACGACTCGCTCCTATGAAGTGGATTCCTATTGCATAGAGAAGATCAACTGCAATAGGGATATACTTCGCTAGTAGCTCTGGTCACGACCACAGCTCCGTGCTGACTGACTTTGCTGCCGCGCTCTGCGCTGGTTTACGTGCGTTGCCGCTCTGTTGCGGCCTCTGCCGGCGCACTTCTACTGACGGAGGTGAGCGGGTGTCACCTGTCGCGGTTGCGCGTTACTGTGGCGGGGCCTTTGGTCTCTGGGGGTGATGCGTAGAGAAGATCAACCGCAATCACCATTCCACGACTCGCTCCTATGAAGTGGATTCCTATTGTATAGAGAAGGTCAACTGCAATAGGGATATACTTCGCTAGTAGCTCTGGTCACGACCACAGCTCCGTGCTGACTGACTTTTTTGCTGCTGTGTCGCTCCTTTTATGGCTGTTGTGTTTGGTGTTGCTAGCTCAAATGGTTGCGTGCGCTCGTTGTGTTGCTGAGATTTGTTGGTTGGCCGTGTTGCTGTTAAATGTTGCGACCGCTCGTTGTATTGCTGAGACTTGTTGGTTGATCGTGTTGCTAGAGCCTTTTGTGGCCACTTGTTGTGTTAATGTCGTGTCAAATATGTTGTGGGGTCGTTTTGTGTGGGCCAAATTAATGAGGATTTATTTGGTCCTCACACAGCTCATTATGTAGTTCCCAGTTTGTATTACGTGGGTTACGTCTCGCAATGGGCTGATCGACGAAGAACTCTAACATTACTTCAATATACCGGTAGTCTGACAAGGAATGTTCCTCAAGAACACGCCATTTTTTAACCCACCCAAAAACGCTTTCGCTACAAATAGTGAGGTCAATAACCTCTTCGGTTTTTAGTAATAAAAGTTGGTTCATTACCTACATTGCAAACTACCAGGTTATTTGTTAAAAGGTGATCAAAAAGTGACTCACCACGAGTGTTTATGTCGGAACTACCCCACTGCACGTGGTGGGCGTTTGCATCTGTCCCGATGAGCAGATGGCCTTTGCTTGAGTCGGCCACCAGATCTTTTACCGTCTTTTACGGAGGAGGTTCCTCTGCATCGTACGGCATATAAACGGAGGCTAGCGTTAATTCGGTGCCTCCGCTTGCCAAGCTGGCCGCTGTAACGTCACCATTGCTATAATTAGGTAAGAGAAAGATATTTAGCTCAGACTTTACTAAAATGCAGGTTCTAACTTTACCTTCATTTGCAGCTCGGATGAGCTTAAACCCAATGGCCCCCAATCCGCAAATCCTTGAGTTGTTCACCCAGGGTTCTTGGATAAGAACAACGTCGACGTCGCCTTTAGAAAGGCGACTTATGAGGGCAGCCGAGGCTGCCTTACTTTTGTGCAGGTTTATCTGGAGCAACCTCAGCATGAGCTTGCTCAGACTCCCCTGCCTCCATCGCCGTGATGTTGTGATCCTCTTCGTCGCTATCCAGCAGAGCATCCTCCATCGACAATTGCCCAGAGCCCCTGCGCAATTTGACGTAGCAAAAGCCAGGCTTTCGGCATCGGAGATTTCCGCTTCCACTTCGGGTGCCTCAATGTCCGTGTTCAAGGAGGCACTCGAAATGGATGCGCGCTGTGCGTCCCCACGGTATACGTGAATTACGGCCTCGGCTCCTTCCTTTGCTCTGTCTAAGGGCTCGAGCGCTTCCTTATTCAGGGACAACACGACCTGTCTCCTAGGTCCTACAGCGTCTTCGACTTGGATGACACTCCAGTCCAGCGTTGGGACAGCTGGGTTCATTAGTAGCAGCATCCTGAGAATTCTCTCAGGTTCTACTGGAGCCCATGCCCTGGCCCTTGGCCGAGCCGGAATGTCCTTCCAGTCGACGACCTCGATAATCGCCCGGGATAGACTTGTCCCAGCTTTGCGGCTGCTTCCTTGTACAGCGCAATAGACCTTGCGTCTTCACAAGCGAGTACCTTGATTTGGCCCTGGTACCATCCTGCATCAGAACCTCGCGGCGGACTACCCGGAGACTCCATCAGCACGTCGGGAACGGCGTTACCGATTTCATTCCGGATGTACGGCCACTGGTCTTTAGGGATTGCACCACGGTCATTCCCTCGGTCCAGGATTCCTATAATGATCTGGCCCTTGGCTACCTCGGCAAAGCTGGGTTTGGCTACCGCGGGGTGATTCTGGTGCCTTTTCGGCGGTGGTTTAATATCCTCGTCGAACCTTTGACACTTTTATGGGGTTGCGCTTTCTACATTTGTTGGCAGCGAACTCCGAAAATTCGGCAGTAGAGCTCGCGCCCTTTCCACCGAATTCCTGGCGTTCTCTGACAGCGTTTCCAGTGGAACGCCCTCATACCTTGACAGGACTTTTGCAGCCTTTCTCTTGTTCCTGTGGAACGATCCCTTGTGAACTCTTCTTGTGAAGGGGTCCGACCCGTAGTTGCCCTCGCGGTCGTACCCCCGGATGATGTCTTATTTATGGCTCCTTTCTCCTTTGGCTCAGTGTGACCAGATCGTGGGACCCCTGTCACAGCCGTGGGGAGAACAGTCGCCGTACCGGCGTCAGACGGGCACGCAGCATCAGCAGGCGCGTCAGTGTTCGCCGTTGCCAGCGCAACTACCTTCGCCGCCATACTGGTGCTTGCCCCCGTCAGATCACCTAAGATCGTATTGACTGAGGTTGCCCTCTTGTCGTCCACCCTTCGTTTCCAACGTAGTCGTTCCCCCGGTAGAAGTAGCTGTTGCGGCCCTATTTTCCCTTGGCTCGGAGTGGCCAGGTCCAGAGACCTCTGCCACAGCCGTGGGGAAAATTGTTGCCATTCCGGCGCTTGGTCGGTGTCCGGCATCAGCAGGCGCGTCAGGGTTCGCCGTTGCCAGCGCAACTCCCTTCGCCGCCATACTGGTGCCGACCCCCACCAAGTCGCTCTTCCCTCTAACGTTGGTAGCCCTCCCTAGTTCACTAGGGCGTATGGGTACCTTTGGTGTTGTCCTTCTCCCTGTGGAGGAGGCCGGAGTTTCTTTTTTATATTGATTTTTTCTATTCATCTTGTTCGTACGACCCCATGCTAGACGAGGCCAGCTTAGGGTCAACTTATTGAAAAGGGGGAAAAATGTCGTCCGCCGCGGCAGAGGCCCTTACCGCGGTAAGACCATTTCTACTCTCTGAGGCGGCCCCGTGTCAGAGAGGCTCCGTACAAATACAGCCATATTAACCTCCCGGCTGCAAACCATCCAATCGGCGCGGTACCCCGCATAACACCCTGGATTGGGAGGGGTGCAGAAAAAAGATGAAAATGGGTTTATTTGAGAAAACTTTCACAGTTTTGTTAAGTTTTCCTACTTGATATGTATATCGTTGAAGTCGTGTGAGTACTGTACTCCTGGGAGGTGCCTGAGATGTACCTTTGGGTGGTACCGCTATTCCTGATGGTAAGTACTGTTGTGTGGGTACTGTACTCCTGGGAGGTGCCTGAGATGTACCGTTGGGTGGTACCGCTATTCCTGATGGTAAGTACTCTTGTGTGGGTACTGTACTCCTGGGAGGAAACGCGAATTGAGTTTGTTCTACTGTTGTAACGGCGACCTTCGGTGCGCCTCCTCCGTTCGACGGAGTCAGTGTCTTAACCTCATTTACGTCGCTCATGTGCGTAGTTTCCTTGTAGGTGGCTTGTAGGGATAAAAACTTTTCGTGGATTTCCGAGTCCGTATTTGCCTTTGAGGCCAGTGCTGCTATGCGCTTTCGGATTTCTCGGGTGGTACCTGTCTGCTCAATACCCAATTCCTGTGTGATGGATATCAGCTGCTCCTTTGAAATTGTGTCTAACCACGTGGTAACGATCTGGTCGACCATTTTGTGGTTAGGTTTCTCGTCAGGAATGTTCCTTCTGACGCGCTAACGATTTGCAGGGTCCCTGCTCGGGCGCCAATTGTAACGAAGCTTTTTCGTGCCCCGTTGCTTCTTTGATATTTGCTGGGGTATACTCGCCGTGCCCAGGGTTCGTTTACAATAAATTTGTATTAAAGGGGCACCTTGCAAATCGATTTGATATAAAAAAAACTTCACTCTTTATTGGTTCTAAATTCTATAAGATAAAATAAAACGTGTTTGTGTACTTCATTTTCAATTTCACTTGGATTATCTTGCGGTATCCTTGATTGCGGTGGCGGGCCTTAGCGGTCCGGCCGTATTCCGTTAGCTGGGTCCCGTTAGTATGTGGCGTCGGTGCCTTGACGCGCCTTATGACGGCGTCTCTCTCTGCTGCGGTGCTCTGTCGCGCCTTACGTCGGCGTCTACTTGTATTGCTGAGGCGATGCTCTGTCGCAGTGTTCCGTTAGACTTATCCCGTTAGTATGTGGCGTCGGTGCCTTGACGCCCCTTATGACGGCGTCTCTCTCTGCTGCACTCTGGCTGCGCTATGCGTCGCCGCGTTGACGTGACCTCTGTCGGCGTACCTATTGCTAAAGCTTATTGAAATCAAACTAATTTACTATCGCTTGCATCGCGCTGCCTTTATACTCTCAGTTAGACTCGTTCACACATTTCTGCTAAGGTCTAGACTTTTCATGAACATCTGAAACAGTTGTACCTCGTACTTGGTTATTTAGCTATATGAGTGTGTATGTGTGAGTAACAACTTCTGCTCTTAGCTGAGGACTACATATGTGTATGTGAGATAATCTCTTCACTTCGAGCTGCTGGTTATGTGTGTGGAATATTCTTCGTTGCCTTGTGCATAAGTGTGGCTGGTTGTTTTTTGTTGTTGTGATTATTTACTAACAGCATAGTGAAGCTAACATTCGCCACAATATTAATTAAGTATTACACTCAGCTAATGATATTTCTTCTGTGGCTGAGCAGTTTTAGATCTCGACGCTTTGGATCTCAATATTGTTTCGATGTTAAAATTTTTTATTCATTCTTTATTTCTTTTATCCCCAAGGTATATGAAATTCGTAGCGAGCAAAAAAACATAGACCTCTATAATTTTAACACCTTTTAGCACAAATGTGAAGCAAAGTATGAAATATGGAAAAGATTTCTTTGTCACAGGGTTTCATAGCGCCGATGATTATACTTATACTGCTATAAATTGGGAAAGTCGGACAAGTTACGATATACTTTTTTTCAAAATGTTTGATATAATTTCACGTAGAATTCGAACATGCTAAACATTTTCTTCGAAAAATTCAATGCAAACAAGTTACCCTACCCTAACAAATTAACAACTTTTTATTTTTTAAACGGTTTTATTTAGGTTGAGCTGACTGGCACGAATTTTGTAATTGAAATTTATGTAACTTCCCGATAAGCTACAGGCTTGAAACCTGTAGTATATAGTTCAGAACCCAATGACAATGCAATAATAAATAAGGATCGAGATATTAACAAAAATCGTATTTGTGGTCCGATTTGGCTCATATTTGGAACACATAATACATACAAGAATAGAAAGCGGCCTATGAAAAAAAAATCGGCGCTAGGTGGCGCAAGGCTCGAGATATTCACAAAAATCGTATTTGTGGTCCGATTTGGCTCATACTTGGAAAACATAATACATACAAGAATAGAAAGCAAACCTATGAAAAAAAAATCGCCGCTAGGTGGCGCAAGGATTGAGATATTCACAAAAATCGTATTTGTGCCGATTTGGCTCATATTTGGAACACATAATACATACAAGAATAGAAAGCGACCTATGACAAAAATCGTCGCTAGGTGGCGCAAAGATCGAGATGTTTAAAAAAATCGTATTTGTGGTCCGATTTGGTCCATATTTGGAACACATAATACATATATGAATAGAAAGCGACCTATGATGTCCGATTTGGCTCATATTTGGAACAAATATTACATACAGTCCGGTAGAAGTGACATTAAAATATTTTGGAATTGGAGGAGGGACAAGCCTGCGTAGCGCAGAGTTGAGTAAAGTCTTTGGAAGGATTATGTATTCAGGACTTAGATTGTAACAAATTGTCAGGAAAGAGTCCATGTAATAATGGGTCGCTAAAAGAACTAAATAGAATGAGAAATAATAGGCAATTAAATAAAGACTAAAAACTTGAAAATAAAATAATTTAAAAAAAAATGTTAAGTTAAACGGTTTTATTGAAAACAATACTTACATGAAGTAATAATAATACTAAAAGCTATAAAATAATTAGGTAGGTCCTAGGTACTAGTGATCACACTGCTCATCAATATAGGGCGTTGATCAGACAAATAAAATTATTGGACGCGTCAAATTTCTATTAATAGTCATATATAAGACCAACTGAAACTTAATAAGGCTATGCTACGCCTCACACTTTTAGAAATTTCACGTGCCCAACGCTTTTATTTAATTGTCTGATGAGGAGTGTGATGACTAGTACCTAGGACCTACCTAATTATTTTCTAGCTTTTAGTATTATTATTACTTCATGTAAGTATTGTTTTCAATAAAACCGTTTAACTTAAAATTTTTTTTTAAATTATTTTATTTATAATCAAGTCTTATGCCAATTTCACACAAAGGCTTAATGAACACTGAAAGAAAAAGACTGGTAAAATCAATCGAAATACGGGTCAATTCAACAGAAATTTCTGTTAATTTTTATCCATCGCAACAAGATGTTGAATCAACTGCGCACAAATCGTTGATTCGTAATTGACCGTTTTAGTAGTCAAATGAACAAAAAAAGTTGTTGCGACAGCTTTGTACGAAAGTACCCATGTTGCCATATACATAAATAAATATATGTAAGGTGCGATAACCTCCCAAGAGATCTAAGGCCGAGCTTCTCTTCCAATTTGCGTCGTGCTCCTCTTGATTTTCCCTACAAATTGGCCGGACGAGACCTACATGTTTTATGCCGACTCCGAACGGCATCTGCAAGGCAGATGAGTTTTCACTGAGAGCTTTTCATGGCAGAAGTACACTCGGAGCGCTTGCCAAACACTGCCGAGGGGCGACCCGCTTAGAAAAAATTTCTTCTAACTGAAAAACTTTATTTCTAAAATTTTGATGTTGCTTTGCTCGGGGTGCGAACTCAGGGCATACGGTGTGGCAGGCGGAGCACGCTACCATCACACCACGGTGGCACTTACTAACCGAACGTCAATTGGGCTATATCAAATATGCTGGCACACATTAAACATTATACACTTTACTATTTTGTTTTATTAAACGCACTTTCACCAAATTTTATATTTTATAATTTATTTAATTTTATTAGTTTTGAACTTCGCTTTGCAAATAGAAATGAATTTGGTAGTCACAAAACTGATTCTCAATTCTTTCAGTTGCAGCTCAGCTCATTCTCAATTTCTTCTCTCGCATGTAGCTGTCACACTTCATTGTTTCGAACAAAACTTGTATAAATGTTTGACATAACATTTTAAATAGAGAACTTGCAAGTTATAGAAAAGTAAAGAATCAAATCGCTAGATTCGGCAAGTTTAATTTTCGTCACACTTTAAGTTGAAACGATTCCAAAACAACTCAAACTTTTATGTTGTCGGAAACATCAATATTGTAACAACACCCCAAGCGCAACTCACCACATCAAACATACATCAGCTGATGTATGTACTAGTTGACCGAACACGCTCGCACGGGCGAATGCAACCCGGCGCCTGAGTGGCTCGGCCATTATAATTTGGCAGCTGAAAAAGAGACACACAAATTCCGAGAAGTTCAATAAATGTATACTTTACACTTTAAATCAAATTTTGAATAAAAGTAAAACGTTTAAACATTACTCGGAAGTATTATTATTATAAAAAGTCACTACAGCATTGGTGATTCGGGGACGCAGGTTCATATTGCTTGTAGGGACTTTGTTAATATTTTTATTATTTGTTAATATTTATTTTATAAAATTTAAATTTGTTATTTGAGATATTTTAGATTTAGGTTGTTTTTGAATTTATGTTTTTCAAAAAGAAAATTTTAGACTTTTATGTTGATTGAATTTTTGTAAGAAAAATAAATAATTTTCTTAATACTAAAAATTTATATTTTAAATTCATTAACCAACTACATTGGCGATCTTGGGTGAAGAACGACTGGCACTAATTTGCGGCTAATCAACCTGTCGACCAACTAACCGAACTGGATAATCGGAAGAAAATTATATCAATAATTGTGTTCTTAAACGATTTTTAAATTAATTGCTCCAGCGCTGCAGAATGTACATTGGATATTTCTGATACTTCGGACACTTTCGCTGGCCAAGTTATTGTTATACATGTCGCTGGTGTTGGCTGCTGATTTAATGTATCTGTTGTTGGGGGCATACATGCGGGTGTTGATAGTTGCTGTTCATCTTCAGCTTCAATTGTACTTAGTAGTTTCGTTACTACACTTCTCATTTTGCTTTTTAAATTTTGAGGCAACATCATCAATTAAGAAACCAGCATCCGCTAATTGTTTTAGACCTTGTTTCATATTACGTGGAAATTCAATAAATGAACGTATACGTGCTCCCTCTATAACATATTCAGGATATTCACGTCGATACAATTATAAATCATTATTACTATTACCACAACTGTGTGTATGATTGAGGCTGTGGTTATTGTATTGCGCCGCTGCTGTTGTTGTCGCACCGCTACTAGCTATGCTATTATATTGATACGTAACAACGCATAAACCAACTGTTGCAGCAGACGTCGTCAGATCCTCACCAACATTGTTGCTTTTCTACACATTTGATTCACCACTACCGATAGCAACAGCAATTGTTGTTGAACTTGTCACTTATTAAAAATTTAAAAAAACCATCAAATACATATATACAAAATTTATAGCATATAAGAAGTTGCGATTTTGTTGTCAATCATTGACTTTGAAAACAACGTTAGGAAGAAAACATCATCATAATAATCGAGTATCGTTATCATATGTAATTGATTTATGATTTAATATAATCATTTGTTGCCAATCATTGACATTGTAGTGGAAATCAAATTGGTGAGGTGTCTCGTATTATTTTATGTTTGATATTTGTATGTATTTATTTTTATATGTATGTATTTAAGTATTTACACATACGATAATTTAAACTAAATATTTTAAATTATATATTTAAAATATTTTTATCTGTAAACACTCTCTTCCAGAAATTTCCTTTCTTCTTTTTATAATTATAATTATTATTTATTTATTAATTATAATTATTATTTATTTATTAATTATAATTATAGTTCCAATAAATACATTTGATTTACTCTTAATAGAAAATTTACTTTAAAATCATAATTAATTAGTTAAAATGTTTCGTTCTGCACAGCACAAAATACACACAATATACAAACTACACTCACAAACAATTTAAATGACTCACTAATTGATTTACGGCGACAACCTGGCTAGGCCACTCTGACATAATCGGTTTAAGGGCTAGCCGGGGGAGATTTCATCGGCAGCGTCTGTACACCTCTAGGTGCGGCTGCAAGCGGGCGTCTGTCTTGGAGCAAGCGGCTCGCTATATAAACGTGCCAAGTAATATTTTCACCCCCGCTGAGCGGGTTGTGCGCTGGGCTTGGGACCCGCCACGTAAAACCATACTCCAATGAAATATAACAACAAGCCTCGGATAAATACACTCTCTATTGATGACGACCATGGCAAACGTTTGAAGGACAATGAATTGAGGGCATGCACCTGGAACGTCCACTCACTGAATGGGATTGGTGCAGATGCCCGGCTGGTTGATGTCCTCGTCAAAGCAAAATCTGACATCACCGCCATCCAAGAAATGCGTTGGACGAAGCAAGGAAGAAAGAAGATCAAAAATTGTGACATATATTGGAGTGGCCATGCGAATAAGCGCAGTTACGGCGTCGGATTCGTGGTGGGAGAGAGACTTTGTCGCCAAGTTCTGGCGTTCACGCCTGTGGACGAGCGTCTCGCCGCTATTCGAATAAAAGCAAAATTTTTTAATATATCATTCATCTGCGCCCATGCGCCGACAGAGGAGAAAGACGATGAGGTGAAAGACACTTTTTATGAACAATTAGAACGCACATACGAGCGCTGCCCCCGTCATGATATAAAAGTCGTGCTTGGCGACTTTAACGCCAGGGTGGGCAAAGAAGGTGTTTTTGGCCCTACAGTCGGAAAGTTCAGCCTACACAATGAAACTTCTCCTAACGGACTGAGGCTGATTGACTTTGCCGGTGCTCGAAACATGGTCATATCAAGCACGAGGTTCATGCATAAAAAGATACATCAAGCTACATGGCTGTCTCCTGATCGAAATACTCGCAATCAGATCGATCACGTTGTGATAGACGGACGGCATGCCTCCAGTGTTTTAGATATGCGAACGATCCGAGGACCTAACATCGATTCGGACCATTATCTCGTTGCAGCCAAAATACGCACCCGCCTCAACGCGGCTAAAAACAAGGAACAAAAAACACAAGGAAAGCTAGACGTCGAAAAGCTTCAATCACAACAGACTGCCAATGATTTCGCAACTCGACTCTCACACCTGCTCTCTGAGGGCACAACTCATCCTGAAGGAATACAGGAGCAGTGGGAGCATATCTCCAAAGCACTTCATACTGCCGCCGAGGAAAAAATTGGTTACCGGCGGCCACGAAAAAACAACTGGTATGATGAAGAATGCCGCGTTGCAACCGAAAGAAAAGACGCTGCCTACAGGGCTACGTTAAAAGCGAGCGCGACAAGAGGAGTGTGTGAACGCTATCGTGAGTTGAAAAGGGAAGCGAGACGCCTTTTCAGGAAGAAAAAAGCAGAAGCAGAAAGGCGTGAGTGCGAAGAGCTTGAGCTGCTAGCCACCAGGAATAACGCCCGAAAATTCTACCAAAAAATACGGCGACAGACGGAAGGTTTTAAGACCGGGGCAAACTCCTGTAGGAATGAAAACGGCGACCTTGTAACTGATGTCCAGAGAGTGCTTAGATTATGGAGGGAACACTTCTCTGTCCTCCTAAATGGAGGCAGCAATTCACCGCGCAGAGATGAAGAACCCGATCCCGCAATCGATGACGATGGAATATATGTCCCCCCGCCCGATTATGACGAAGTTAGAATAGCAATAACCAGATTGAAAAACAACAAGGCCGTGGGCGCTGATGGATTGCCTGCGGAGCTATTCAAGTTCGGCGGCGAGGAGTTGGTAAGGCGCATGCAGCAGCTTCTTAGCAAAATATGGGCGGACGAAAGCATGCCTGACGGTTGGAATCTAAGTGTTCTTTGCCCAGTCCACAAGAAGGGGGATACTGCAAAATTCACCAACTATCGTGGAATCAGCCTTCTTAATATCGCATATAAGGTCCTTTCAAGTGTATTGTGCGAAAGATTGAAGCCCACCGTGAACCGGCTGATTGGACCTTATCAGTGCGGCTTCAGACCTGGTAAATCTACCATCGACCAGATTTTCACAATGCGCCAAATCTTGGAAAAAACCCGTGAAAAGAGAATCGACACACATCACCTCTTCGTCGACTTTAAAGCCGCCTTCGACAGCACGAAAAGGAGCTGCCTATATGCCGCTATGTCTGAATTTGGTTTCCCCGCAAAACTTATACGGCTGTGCAAAATGACGTTGAGCAACACCATCAGCTCAGTCAGAATTGGGAAGGACCTCTCCGAGCCGTTCGAAACTAAGCGACGTTTCAGACAGGGTGACCCCCTATCGTGCGATTTCTTTAATTTGATGCTGGAGAAAATTATCCTAGCTGCAGAACTTAACCGCACTGGAACAATATACTATAAAAGCGTGCAATTACTGGCATATGCTGATGACATTGATATCATCGGCCTAAACACCCGCGCTGTTAGTTCTGCTTACTCCAAGCTGGAAAAAGAAGCGGTAAAGATGGGTTTGATGGTGAATGAGGACAAAACGAAGTACCTGCTGTCATCGAGCAAAGAGTCAGCGCATATGCGCCTTGGCAACCACGCTACTGTTGGCAGCCATAATTTCGAAATAGTAAAAGACTTCGTTTATTTGGGAACCAGCATCAACACTAGCAACAACATCAGCACTGAAATCCAGCGAAGAATCAATCTTGCCAATAAATGCTACTTTGGACTAGGTAGGCAATTGAAAAGTAAAGTCCTCTCTCGGCGAACGAAAATCATACTCTACAAGTCACTTATCGTACCCGTCCTGCTATATGGGGCAGAAGCATGGACCATGACAACAGCAGATGAAGCGGCTTTGGGAGTGTTCGAGAGAAAAGTTCTTCGAAAGATTTATGGACCTCTACGCGTTGGCGATGGCGAGTACCGAAGAAGATTTAATGATGAGCTGTACGAGCTATACGCAGACATCAACATAGTTCAGCGAATTAAAACGCAGCGGCTGCGCTGGCTAGGCCATGTTATGCGAATGAAAGATGATGCTCCGGCCAAGAAAGTGTTTCTATCGGAACCCGCCTATGGAAGCAGAGGTAGAGGGCGGCCCCCACTCCGTTGGAAGGACCAGGTGGAAAACGATTTAAACTCCCTTGGTGTAACCAATTGGCGCCGGTTGGCGGAGCGAAGGAGCGACTGGCGCGCCTTGTTGGACGGCCATAACCGTTTAGACGGTTAAGCGCCAATTAAGTAAGTAAAGTAATTGATTTACCAAATGAAAATTTTTCTGAACATATTATTAATCCTTATGAAAATACTAGAACAAATGAAATTTCTGCAACGTCAATTAAACTTCCACAATTTTGGACTAATTGCCCTGACGCATGGTTTGTACATGCAGAAATGCAATTTAGCACTAAAGGTATTACTCAAGAGAATACTAAGTACGAATATATTGTAACAGCACTTCCGCAGGAAGTAATTATAACTATTTTAGATTTCATTCAAAATCCTCCTCAGAATAATAAGTATTCTGAACTTAAAAAAGTTCTGATAGATAGATTTTCACTTAGTGAAAATTCTAAGCTAGATAAAATTTTAAGTGATTCTGAGATGGGTGACCGTAAACCCTCAGAATTTTATCGCTCATTAGTTTTGCTGGCAGGTTCAAATTTTAGTGAAAATATTTTAAAAAAACTTTGGATGAGGAAATTACCAAAGAATTTAAATGCAATTTTAGTTAGTTCAACTTCAAATAATATTAACGAGCTAACGAATTTAGCGGACAATATTTGGGAGGTGATTAATAAAAATGAAGTTTTCACGGTTAACAATATTTTAGATAATAGATATCAAAATTCTGTTATTGAAAATTTAGTTAAAACAACTTCTCTTATTTGCGAAAATTTTCAAAAATTATCTAGATTAGATTAGATTAGATTAGATTTATTCATTCTTTCAATAAGTTTTTTACATATATGTATACAATAGGAACTTAACTTAAAAAATTATTAATAAATGAAAGAAAGTTAAGCCATTCAGTAAAATAGTATGCAATTTTAGTGTTGAATGCCGTCACAAATTAAGAATCATGAACATGTACGATATGTGTGGGGTGAAGGTAAAGATAATCCATAAGTTCAATGAGTTAAATAATGAAAATAATAAAGCATTAAAAATAACAATTTTGGTTTCAGTTCACTAAGTGACAGGGTTCAGCAAAGTTTTGATCTCGTCGTGTGACAGCTCTAATAAAAATGATTTAACATTTTTTAAAAATTCTCGCAAATTCCTAATGACACGCATAGTCGCAGGTATCTTATTGAAGACTTTACAAGAAACGATAGTAAAGAAGTTATTAAAATGAGTAGTACGAGAAGTGGGAACAACAACAAGTCCCAGTGAGTTTTGCCTTAAGTTATAATTATCAGAGACGAGGCTGTGTAAATACCCACAGCGAATAAAAAATATTTTTAACGTTTTATAATAGTACATGTGCTTTACCGGAAGAATTTTCATTTCCCTGAATAAGTCCATGCTGTGGTGAAAACGGTTAACGTTGCATATCTTCCTTATGAAAAATTTTTGAGTAATAAGAAGTTGCTGGATATTATTGTGAGAAGCACCCCCCCAACAGCATATGCCATATTGAAGCCTTGAGTGAACCAACGCGTAGTAGATTGTTCTAAGCGTTGCGTTTGAACATATCTTCCTCAGACTATAAAAATAGCGAACCGTGGATCGCATGTAGGACTTCAGGCGAGAAATATGTGTTGACCAACTTAAGGATGGGTCCACAGAAATTTCCAGATATTGGAAGACTTTAACTCTTTCAATTGGAAAACACTTGTCGCTACAAGTTGTTTCAGAATTATACCACGTTCCAGAGCACAACAAATTGTTTAGAGCAAAATGTTCGCAGTCAGTGGCGTGGAATATAATATCAATATCGGGAGAGATTTTTGAATGTAAATCGAAATACATCATCTGTGTTTTCCTGCTAACAATCATTTTATGTGTAGCAAACCACACTCTCAACAGATGAACATCATAGTTGACACCTGCTACCAAATCTAGATAGTTCTTTGAACTATAGGCTATAGCAAGGTCATCTGCAAACGCGGTAACCTTCCCAAAAAAGGGCAGGGCAAATAAGGAATTCAAATAAACTAAGAACAATGTCGGACCTAAGACAGAACCTTGAGTTACATACCTAATATTTATCCATGCCCCTTAAAGGGTTAATTGAAACTTAACTCGAGAGTGCACATTGAGTAAAACAAAACAAGTAATAAGCAAAGCTAAGAAATATGTAGACTGAGAACAGTTCTCCGTTCTTGGGTCATAGTCGAGACGAGAGGAATCAATTGTATTCTTGATGTTGAGTTGTTTAACACGTAATTCGGATCATCTGATTAAAATAATAAGTCTTACGTTACATAAAAATTACTTTCGACAAAAGAAAATGTATTTAACTTTAAATAAGATCTAAGAAATATAGTTTTGTTAAAATAAAGAAAGTTTCATTAAATGGTAATTTTTATTTATTTGGCGCAGTCGGTGAAATCGCTTAAAAGCCGCGAACTTTGTAACAAAGTGAAAAATAATACTTTCGCTAAAAAAAAAAACTGAATTGAACTAAATTTCGAGCTATAAGTTTCACATGAGAAACAGCAATAGTTAATTATATTAATTATATAAAATTATAAAATTGTAATGCGAAAGGTAATTTGCCTCATATATTGTAGTAGCTTATAATGCTAACTATTTAAACAAAAAAAAAAAAAGAGAAAAAAAATTACTAAAAAGTACAGTTGCGAACAAATATACATAAGTTAAAAGTTAAAAATAATAACGCCAAAAGAAAAAAAGGAGAGTGAAAAATTTGACTGCACACACAAAAAAAAAAAAAAAAAAAAAACAGGTTTCTAAAACACAAAGGAAAAACACAAAAAAAAGAAATAAAATAGCGAACATTTGCGGCGAACACAAAAAAAAAGAAAAAAAAAGCAAGCGCAAGTTATTTTACAAAGAGAACAACAAAAGTAAAATAAAATAAAAACCTAAGGAAATACTTAGGTGAGACATAACTGAGATTCAAAGTTGCTTATGCGAAATAAATAAAAGCAAATATACACCAAAGAAAATAAACATCATTTTTGGAGAGAGCTGAAGTCAACATGTCATCCACAGTGTTCGATATTATAAAAGAAATTCCATCCTTTTCTGGACAGCCAGAAACATTGGCCTTATTTATTAAGCATGTAGATTGTTTGTTTAACTATACTCTTCAGGAAACTAGTGATGTTAATGAAAGAAATTTAGTTTTTTTACAAGTGAGATCTAAAATAATTGGAAGAGCAAATAAAATTCTTATAAATCATAATAATCCAGAAAATTGGGAGGAAATTAAAAGCGTTTTAAAAACCAATTGTAATATTGCTGATTCTATCGAAACTATTATAAATAAAATAAAACTGTTAGAGTTCAGAAGTTCTGTTGAAGTGTTATATGAAGAAGTCGTAACTAAAATGACTGAACTTAATATTAAATCAAATTTGTCTACAGATATACCGGAATGGTATAACAGCAAACAAAACGAAGCAATGATTTTGAGGCTATTTATCAATAAGTTGCCAAATGGTCCTAAATTAATATTAAATGCCAGAAACCCAAGAACACTTTCCAAGGCAAAAGAAATTTTGATTGAGACTGATAATTTTTATCAAAATTATAGTAGAAACACTAGAGAAAAGGCATTCGGGTTCAAACAAGCTGAAACAAATAATTATAGACACATTACTACAAATAATTCATTGAACTCTGGACTACAAAATAACGACAATTCGCAACAAAATGCAAATAATTTAGGAACTTTCAGAAGAAACTATGATAATTTTAATGTTTTGAATGAAAGTAGGTCTGGAAATATTCGCCATAATACCACTTTTCGACCAACTAATTTTTCACAAAACAATTCCGGTAATTTTAGACCTAGCAACGCATCCCAGTCTAGTAGTTATAATCAACGTGCTCCATTTCAGTCCGACAGCCTTCGACGAAATCCTGTGAATAGTTCCACAAATGTTAGGCAAAACATCGTAGGAAATCGAGATCAGGTATTAGAAAGTATGGACATCGGAAACCTCGATCCGGATTTTCCATTGGAAGCGTCCGTACTCTTCCCTGCATAGTCGTCAAAACCAAATCTATTCCTTTAAAATTATTAATCGACTCCGGAGCAGGAACATCGATTATTCAAAAAGGTCTATTCCATAACTCTTTTCAAACGAAACTGAGTAAACCCCTACACTTAAATACGATAAATTCAAAGGCGGCCATATACTCGAAAATTACCATCCCCTTATTTAAAGAGTTCAATTTACCAAATGCATATATTGAAATGCTCGAAACAGAACTAAATAGTGATTTTGATGGAATAATCGGCTGTAACTTATTAAAACCTTTGCGTAGCAGAATCGATTTTGAAAAATCTCAATTGATTTCGGAGAAAAGTACCTTACCTTTAATTTTCGATAGGTCACCAGCAAAGCTATCTGATGACGAAACCAAAAGCTTTGTTAATAATATTTTTGATATTAATTTCCAAAGCCCCGAAATTGGAAAAATCATAGATAAATTTAAATATGACCATCTTAATTCAGAAGAAACAAAATACCTAACCGAAATTATAAAAAAATTCAAAAACGTATTTTATTTCGAAGGAGATAACCTATCATCCGCTGCAAAATATAAACACAAAATTTTGACAAAACACGATATTCCCGTGTATTCCAAAGTGTACCGATACCCTCAGATACATCAACAAGAAGTTGAAAGACAAATATCTGAAATGCTCAACTCTGGTATTATTAAAAAGTCTACCAGTCCTTATAGCGCACCCATATGGATCGTTGCGAAAAAATCCGATAACTCAAGCTTGCAGAAGTGGCGGCTCGTCGTGGATTATCGCAAATTAAACGAGATAACCATAGAAGACAAATTCCCCATTCCAAATCTGGAGGATATCTTCTCTAAGTTGGGTAATGCTCACTACTTTACCACCATAGATCTGGCTAAAGGTTTCCACCAAATTGTTGTTGATGAAGCAGACCAACATAAAACCGCATTCTCGACTTCTAACGGCCATTACGAATTTACTCGTATGCCGTTTGGTTTAAACAACGCTCCTGCGTCATTTCAGAGAATGATGAATGAGGTTTTGCATGACTACATCAACAACATTTGCGTGGTATACCTGGACGACATATTGGTATTCTCTACTTCACTTCAAGAGCATAGAGATTCCCTTAATAAAATATTTACGAGATTAGTTGAATATAATTTGAAGGTACAGATCGATAAATGCAGTTTCTTTCGGCATGAAACTGAGTACTTAGGGCACATCATAACTGACAACGGAATAATGCCGAATCCAAATAAAATTGCAGTTATTAAAAGCATTCAGCTACCACGTACAACGAAAGAAATTAAATCCTTTCTGGGCATTACAGGTTTTTACCGTAAGTTCATTAGGGACTACTCAAAAGTAGCCCTTCCAATGACCAAATTTCTGAAGCATAACGCAAAAGTCGATATATCGGATCAGATGTACATTGAATCATTTAACAAGCTTAAAGATCTTATATGTACCAGTCCCGTGTTAGCATACCCTGATTTTAAGAAGCAATTTACCTTAACAACTGACGCTAGTAACGCGGCTTTGGGCGCTGTGCTTTCCCAAAACGGTCATCCGATAGCATACGCTTCTCGAACTCTAAACCAACACGAGATAAACTACAGCACAATAGAAAAGGAGCTTCTATCTATTGTTTGGGCTACAAAGCAATTCAGGCCGTATCTTTTTGGGCGAAAATTTAAGGTACAAACGGACCATCGGCCACTAGTTTGGTTAAATTCTCTTAAAGAACCCAACTCCAAACTCCAAAGGTGGAAGATTCATTTAAATGAATACGAGTTTGAAATTGAGTACATCAAAGGAAAAGACAATTATGTAGCCGACTTTCTCAGTCGCGTAGGTGTAAACCATTTAAATGATGACGAAATTAGGTCTGACATAGCTACCATACATAGTGGTATAGAGAATAATGATGACCATATCTATATAACAGAAAATCCTGTTAACGTTTATAAATATCAATTGATTATAGAAAAATCAAATTCAAACTCTTTCGTCAACAAATTTTTATATAAGAAAAAAAGAAGAATGACTTTGCGTCTTCAAGAATATGACGAAAATTACGTATTAAAAGTTCTAAAAGAAATATTTCCTATAAAAGGAACAGTGGGAGTATATTGTAAAGAATTTGATATGTTTAAAAAATTCCAAGAATCTATTGTAAAATATTTTTCAAATGCAACAAATATGAAAATGTTAAAATGTAACAAATGTTTAGAAGATATAACAAGTTTAGAAAAGCTACTAGAGATAATCCAAGAAAACCACATCGATAAAAATCACAGAGGTATCGAGGAGACTTATTTGGAACTAAGAGATATAATTTACTATCCTAACCTAAAGTTAGAAATACATAAGTATATCAACAACTGTATCATTTGTAATATGTGTAAATATGATAGAAATCCATGCAAAATTAAATTTTCAATAACAGAGACGCCTAGCAGACCCAATGAAATAATACATATCGATACCTGGTTCGCAAATAAGAATTCAATGTTTCTTACATGCATAGATAAATTAACTAAGCATGTTTCGATACATCCAATTACAGATAGAAATTCTACATCGATTGTTAGTTTGCTAAAACAAAGATTTGCTATCTTAGGAAAACCTTGTAAAATTGTAGCTGACAACGAGTTTAATACAGCCTTCATAAAAAACTTCCTCTCTGAAGAAAACATTTTATTTCATTTTACTTCGCCCAACACTCATACTGGAAACTCTGACTTAGAGAGGTTTCATTCGACACTAAATGAGCATATGCGTTTATTTAAGCTTAGTGAAAGGACTAAGGATATGGAAAATAAAACCTTAGCTTTCAAGGCAGTAGAAATTTATAACAACACGATACACTCTACAACGAAATATAAACCAAACGATCTCTTACATTCAAATCTAAATTCAAAAGAATGGGAAATTTTGAAAAAACGAGTAGAAAGTTATAAACGTAAAAGAATTGGTAAGTTAAATGAAAATAGAGTAGATCATCAACAATACCGCGAAAGAGAACTAGTTAAGAATCTAGGATTTCATAATCTAAAACATTTACCAAAATATGTTATCAAAAATGTAAAAGAAAAGGGAAATACGTATTTCAAAGATGATAAAGGATGTAAACGCGATAGGCGAACAATAAAGAGAATTTTTAAACACCAAAAGTCTATTGAAAATGCAACTTTCGATAAAAAACAAATAAGTAGAGATTATTCGAAGAGAAAACAAAAATAAATATGTGTAAATATCTTTGCTTTTACCATAAAGAATTATTCATTCACGTGTTAATAACATTGACATCAAAAATAATGAAATATATATTGATTTACTTTTAAGAAAGAAAAACGCATTTCAGGAGTAATGCTTAATCATGCGCGGTTGGAGTTACATACCTAATATTTATCCATGCCCCTTAAAGGGTTAATTGAAACTTAACTCGAGAGTGCACATTGAGTAAAACAAAACAAGTAATAAGCAAAGCTAAGAAATATGTAGACTGAGAACAGTTCTCCGTTATTGGGTCATAGTCGAGACGAGAGGAATCAATTGTATTCTTGATGTTGAGTTGTTTAACACGTAATTCGGATCATCTGATTAAAATAATAAGTCTTACGTTACATAAAAATTACTTTCGACAAAAGAAAATGTATTTAACTTTAAATAAGATCTAAGAAATATAGTTTTGTTAAAATAAAGAAAGTTTCATTAAATGGTCATTTTTATTTATTTCTTGGGGTACTCCCAGGTCAATAGTAACAGAATCACTGAAACAACTGCCAACCTTAACTTTTTGCGCTCTTCCTGATAAGTAAGATTTCAACCAGTTATACATAAAGCCACGAAAGCCCACGCAATGTAATTTATTTAACAAGATTTGGTGATCTACCATATCAAATGCTTTCGTGATATCTACGAATAGGCCAGCACAGTTCTTTTTTTGTCTAACTCGCTATATATAAAGGAACAAAAGTTCAAGAGGGCATCTTCGGTGGAACGTCCACATCGAAAACCAAATTGCATCGGGCTGAAAAAATTTTTGTTGTTAAGAAAATCAAGAATTCTACGTTTAACAAGCTTTTCAAAAGTTTTCGAGATGGAAGAGAGCAAAGAAATTGGTCGGTAATTGTTTATATCCTTTTTGTCACCCTTTTTAAATAAGGGAATGACTACAGCACATTTCAAGTCAGTAGGAAAAATTCCAGAAAAGATGCTTTTGTTAAACAAATAAACTAAAATAACGACTAAATTTAAAGCGACATTTTTCAAAACCTGATTGGAAATTCCATCAGAGCCACACGATCTGGAGTTATCTAAAGAATTAACTGCCTTTAATATTTCAGCGCCGGTAAAAGGTACAAAGTAAAAACTGCTGCCTGAGGTCGAAAATGTAGGGTTAATCAGCGAAGTTTCGCATGTGCCTGCAATTGTGTGAATTAGACCGACTGAAGAAAAGTGACAGTTAAAGAGATTTGCTACAATTTTGGGATCAGAAATGTTTACACCACTTTGTAATAAAATAATTGATGAGTCGACTGATTTAGAACCCCGATTAAAAATATTGTTTATTACCTTCCATTCCTTCTTTGGGTTCCCATGCGATTCTCTGAACTCATTTCTATAGAAATTGTCGCGTTCAAAACGGACTTCTTTCCTTAACTTTTTACATAAGCCTCTATACCGATTACGAATCCTCGTATTGGACGAATATTGAGCACACTTTCTCCCAAGCTTATTTTTAAGGCGGATGGTTTTAACCAACCGCTGGCTGATCCAAGGCTTCAACTTTATTGCAGACCTAGGTGGAGTGAAAGAAAAGCTTGCTGCCTGTATATGGCTAATAAAGATATTTAAGAAGATTTGGTATGCAACAGAAACGTTATCTTCAGCATAAACTAAGTCCCAGGACTCAAACCGCAGGCTTTGGTTGAGGGAACCGAAATTAATCCTGGTGAATTTAGAATTAGCATTACTGCTATTCGGGGTTGTTTTTTTGCGTGTAATGTTTATTACTAAGCCTGTCATAGAATGATCTGTAATGTTGAGATTGAGATTTATACCAGTAACAATATTAAATATATAACTGCTGCTGCGAACAAATACATGGTCGAGACAGCTCCCAGAAACACTACGAGTAGGTTCATTTAAAAAGGATGTTAGCCCATGATTAGTCATAAGCATAAGGTAGCTATCAGTTATAGCATTTAGGTTGAGGATATCTAAATTAAGGTCACCTAGAATAAAAAAGTTACCAGAATTTTCACTGCAAAGAAGATTTGAAAACTCATCCAAAAATATCTGAACAGCGACCGAGTGTAGCCTGTAGACACACATGAAACTGAAAACTTTGGAATCCAACCTTAAAGATATCTTTAAAATGTCAGCACTCGTAATATCATATTCTAAGTATTCACATTCATAATTACTTCTTACAAAAACTCCAACACCACCCGCTGAATATCGGTCATTTGTATTTGCAAAGAAAGTATAGCCAGGTATAGTAAAGTCACGTATTTCGTGACAGTATATCCATATTTCGGAAACAAAAATTAAATCCGGTTTGATTTTAAATAATACCAAATTACAGAGCAACAAATCAAAATTTTGCCGAAGACTGCGTATGTTTTGATGGACAACAACAAAAGAGTCACTAGTATTACATAATAAATTTAAATCTTTGATTGGGCTGATTACGGAGTGGCTGTTATTATTTAAAAAATCGAAAGAGACCATTTAATTTATTATTAATAAAAATAAATAAAAAGGAAAACTAACTCACTTTTGACAAATCGTCAAAAGTTCTTAAATAGACAACCACGTCATTATCAGCCTTTTTCATCAAAATACTGCCATTCTTAACCCACAGATATTTATAACTTTTCTCTTTTTTTATTTTTTTTGCCACTGTGAACAGAGCTCGATTGTAGCTGGTGAGACTGTCGTTAATAAATATATTGCTTTTGTTTGTATCACCAAGAACTTCGGTAGTTAATTTTCTCTTCATCTTACGTTTGCTCGACATTATTTTACTCTTCATTTCAACTGAAGCAAAGTGCACTCGCACCACATTTCTCAAATGAGAAGATTCAGTTCCCTGCTTTATTTTTTTTTTACATAGCATCTGCTTATGTCGTCAGAAGTGACAGTTATGCCAAAAGCAGAGCCTAAAAGATTTTTTGTGACTTCACTTGCATTGTCACTTGTTAGTTGCGGCACACCAACAATGTCCACAGCACTGCTGAGCAGTTGCTGTTCTCTCCAGTTCAATAAACCTTCCAGCTTGCTCACTCTATCGCACAATTTTGCGTTTTCCTCTTTGAGCTGCTTCACTATGCTGAGGAAATCAGAGAAATTAAAACTCAAATTAATGAAAATCGTTCACGATCACGATCAAATAAAAGAAATAGTTTTCGAAATACATTTATACGTGGATCTAATTCACGTAATAACCCAAATTGGTTGTGCAGATTTCACTATAAATTTGGAGATAAAGCAATGAAGTGTGAACAACCTTGTTCATATAGTAAAAATCAAAATTCAACAAACTAAATTCGTCCGTTGTTGCAGCGACAAACAACGGAAATTTGGAATTTTCAACTCGTCGCTTATTTATTTTTGATAAAGAAAACAAACTAAATTTTTTGATAGATAGTGGAGCAGACATTTCAGTATTACCTGCATCAAAATTTCCACATGCAAAACGTTCGGATATTATTCTTACTGCAGCTAATGGGTCAACAATTTCTACCTATGAAAAAAAGGTATTAAATGTAAACTTAGGTTTACGTCGTGAATTTGCCTTTGCGTTTTTGATAGCTGAAATAGCAAAACCCATTATCCAAGCTCACTTTCTTTTTAAATATGGTCTTTTGATAGATATTAAACAAAAACGTTTGGTAGATCCATTGACAAATCTACCTGTTAACACAATCTCATATTTTTGTAACATTCCTCTTCCCAAATTGTTTACTGTTGATAATCATTACTTATCACTGAACCAGATTATACAAAGTCAGTAAAACATACCACGGTACACAAACTTATAACAGAAGGTAATCTTCCACATTCGAAGCCCAAGCGCTTAGACCCAATTAAATATAAAATTGCTAAAAGTGAATTTGATTTTTTAGTTAAAACAGGAATTTGTCAACCTTCTAGTTCTTCAGTAGCTTCTCCACTTCATTTAGTACAAAAAAAGAATCAAATGACTGGCGTCCTTGTGGTGATTTCAGAATATTAAATGTTTGTGCCATACCAGATCGTTATCCCTTACCGCATATTCAGGATTTCAATATGAATCTCCATAATAAAAAGATATTTTCAAAGTTAGACTTAGTTGGAGCTTATCATCAAATACCTATGGCTAAAGAAGACATTTATAAAACTGCGATTACCACTCCTTTTGGCATGTTTGAATTTATTAGAATGTCCTTTGGTCTTAGAAATTCAGCTCAAACTTTTCAAAGATTCATAAATGAAGTAGTAGGTGACCTAGATTTTGTATTTACCTATATCGACGACTTACTTCTTCCATTCAGTTTAAATATAGCACCATTCATTCTCACGAATGATGACAATAGCTTTTTCCGGTATACCTCCCAATGTCGCATTTTTGTACGTCGACGATATCATCGTCATAGGTTGTAGTGAAGCACACCATATTAAAAATCTTTCAAAAGTTTTCAATACCTGTAGGTCTTTCAATCACAAACTTAACCCAAATAAATGCAACTTTTTACGACCAGAAGTTACATTTTTAGGTCACAAATGTTCAGCCAAAGGTTAGTTGCCAGGCGACTCCAAAATAAACACAATCAAAAAGTATACAAAACCGACTGACAAAGACGCGGTACGACGATTCGTCGCGTTCGCAAACTATTACAGAAGGTTTATACCTAATTTTGCGTCTCTGGCGGCGCCTCTAAATCGATTAAGCAGAAAAATAGTTGAATTTGTATGGGATGTAGAGTGCGAAAGGGCATTTTTATCTTTGAAAGCAGCATTACTCTCACCAAAATTACTTAAATATCCAGATTTTACAAAACAATTCATTATTACGGTTGATGCTTCCACAACTGGATGTGGCGCTATTTTGAGTCAAGAACAGCAAGGTAGTGATTTACCAATTTGTTTCGCGTCTAATGAATTTAATAAAGCAGAGCAGAAACAACCAATTATAGAATTGGAACTCTTAGCTATCTATTTCGCAATAAAGCAGTTTCGACCATACTTTTACGGCAAAAATTTCATCGTAAAGGACAAAACAGGCAAACAACAAAAATTTACATAAGAAAACTGACAAAAACGTCGAAAAAAAGTTTCACGGATAAGATCTGAAATTACGTACGATAAAAATAATAAAACAACAAGTTTAAGAATTTTTGCGCATATTAAACATAAAAAACTCGAGTTACTTAGTTTTGAGATTGCTAACGAAATAATGACTTTAGAGAAATTACTTTCGAGGCTTGAATCAGAAGCCGGCAAGCGCAAAATTAAGCAGATTGAATGGCCTAAAAACGATATTTTGTTCGAACATTACACTATTACAAATTTCAAAAAAATTTGGAAATAAAATGTTAGAATCACTAGAAATTATTTTAACAGATCCAGTGGAGACAGCAACAGACGAGGACACAAAACTAAAACTATTGAAAATATATCGTAACGACCCAATTTCAGGTGGACATTGTGGAATGAAAAAATTATACGCAAAACTACGAACAAAATTTTATTGGAAAGATATGACTCGTGATATATCGAAATATATCAAAAATTTTTATAGATTGTCTTTTAAACAAGGTTAAACCTAAAACAAAAGAAAAACTTGTTTTAACACCAACTCCTTGTAAACCATTCGATATACTAGTAATTGACACGATAGGACCCCTACCTGAGTGCAAATATGGTAACAAGTTCGCACTTACCATGATTTGCGACATGACTAAATACCTGGTAACAGTCGCTGTTCCAGACAAATCAGCAAAAACAATTGCTTCAGCGATTTTTGAAGGCTTTATTTTGACATGCGGCGCAATGAATGCCATAAAATCGGATTTAGGTACAGAATTTAAAAATGAATTATTTGAAGAATTAACTAAACTTTTGAATATTAAACATAATTTTTCAACTGCATACCATCACGAAGCTGTTGGCGTAACCATAGAGTTTTTAATGAATACTTACGTGGATATTTGAAAGATACTTTTTTCTGATTGGGATGCTTATTAAAAATACTTTACTTTCCTACACAATACTACGAGTAGCACAGTTTTCGACAGTAAATTTTCGCCTTTCGAGTTAGTTTTTGGAAAAAAGGCAACTTTGCCTAATGAATTAAGTAAAGAAAAAATTGACCCAATCTATAGTGTCGAAAACTATTCCAAAGAAGTTAAGTTTAGAATGCCGAAAGCAGACAAAATGGCACAAACCTAATAAATAAAAATAAGTTACAAAGCAAAAATTTTTGTGATAAAACGGCTCGTCCGTTAATTGTTAAAATCGGAGATAAAGTACTTTTACGGAAAGAACCCCATCACAAACATGAGAATATTTATCAAGGTCCGTTTACTATAACTAAAATTAACGAACCTAATGTTATAATTTGTGATGAATTTACAAGAAAAGGAAAGATTGAACACAAAAATAGAATTAATAAAGTAAATCAATAACTACTTGTTTATACTATACTCTTATATACAAAAAAAAAAATTTCCTTTACAAACAGCCAAGAAGGCAGAACAAAAATCATACAAATTTAAATTTAAACACAAAAAAAAAAAACCGAAAAATTCGTATACTTATATACTTATTTTCAAATATGCCAATTGGCATAGCAAAAACTCCCTAGCTTTAAAAACATAAGACAAACATATGTTAAACTATACACTTAAGATAAATGAAATTGTAACAAAACGAAAAAAGACTATATGATAAGTTAATAATACTTTAAACGTTATAAACAAAAAAAAAAAAATACTTTAACTAATAGTTTAACTAATAGTACAAAATACATTAAAAATACGAAAAAAAACTGAACTGAATTCTTGAATCAAAATTTTATGCATATTTCATGCAACTACTATTTGCATATTGCAATGCAAAAAGTTTCAATAACATTGTACAAATAAATGAAATTTTCATAAATTAAAACTATTTTTCATATTAAATAAGATAATACTATGTATTAATTGGAACATAGGCTGATGTATGTTTGAGTTCCATATACAACATCTTTTACACCAAATAATGTCGGGCAAGAAGAAGCCAGCAGAATTGATCACTCTGCCGACTTCTTCTTCCCAAAGGAGGGTGATGTAACGACACCCTAAGCGCAACTCACCACATCAAACATACATCAGCTGATGTATGTATTAGTTGACCGAACACGCTCGCACGGGCGAATGCAACCCGGCGCGTGAGTGGCTCAGCCATTATAATTTCGCAGCTGAAAAAGATACACACAAATTCCGAGAAGTTCAATAATTGTATACTTTACACTTTAAATACAATTTTGAATAAAAGTAAAAAGTTTAAACATTACTCGGAAGTATTATTATTATAAAAAGCTACTACAGCATTGGTTATTCGGGGACGCAGGTGCATATTGCTCACCTAAAACAAATCTGAAGGTAATTTACGTATTTCTGTGAAAGAATACTACAACTTAACTTGTTTGGTTGATTTTCCGACAGGGTGGATAAATGATGTATATTGGAACGATTTTCCGTCATCCCTTGTCGAATTTGGTTTTGAGACAAACCGGTTTCGGCGTTGTGCCATCATCAGTGTCGATTTTCGTTCTATTATGTTGTTGTCGTTTGTCCTGTATTTATAGTTCGTAGGTATATGAGCAGATATTGTCAAATTGATGCTTGTGTATATTTAGTTATGTGTATGTGCTGTGTGTTCATTCAGAACCGAGGGTGGTTTACTAATCGATTTGTGTGGCTGACTGGGGTAGGTAGAAATCTGTGATTTTAGTCGTTTGACCTTCTTTGTCGGTTTTTTGTTTTGGTGTGTTAATTGTTTTGTGTTTATTTGTTGTTGTGTGTTTGTCTGTTGTACCTGTGTGATTAAGTTGTTTCCTGTAAACAAGTTTTAAAGGCTCGAATATTGTGTCAGAAATTGTGTTTATCTGTTCGTTTATTATTCTATCGTCGAATGTTTTCTGTTTGTAGATTTCCATGTTTTCGAGTACGTTGAGACGTCGGCCCTTTTCTTGTATGTGAAGAACCCTAACTGTTTTATTGATGTTTGCTGGGGAACATTCATTCAAAGCCAACGGCACATATTTGGTTAGGTGCAACATCTACGGGTAGTTGCGCATGCGTTTTATTTTGATTGCATTTATAGTTAAGCAAAAGGTAAAATAGTTGTGGGCTTAGTCGAAGATGTTGGCGGGGTTATCTTAAATGGAAGGTTAGCTGGTGATGTGACTGGTGAATTTACGTTTTGCGGTGTTGTTGGTAGTTCGATTATAGATTACGTCATATGCTCTTTCGATCTTCTCTCGGCAGTTAAAAATTTTTCAGTGGATAAAAAAGAATTTTCAGATCATATGCCGCTTTGCATTCATTTCGAGGTTTCCGTGAAGGAAAGTAATACTCCCGTAAACTTATGTCCCGCGAAGATACCGTGGAAGCAGGTGCATGCGCAAAGGTATCCCAGTCTTATCAGCTCAATGCCCATGTGTGATTTTGCTATACAGATGATGAAATTGACGTTATGGTATATACTTTGACAAATAAGAAAAAACTGCTGCCGCTGATTGTTGCAAGAAATCCAACTTTATTCCGGAGCAGGTGTGGTTTGACAGCCAATGTTTTAAGGCGCGCAAAAAGATGTTGAAACACTTATGTTTTCTTTTCTACACGAAAATGTCGCCTTCACGCCAGCCCTCCAAAAAGTTATGTTTTGTTGTAAAATCAGCTTAGCCTCAATAGAGGGCATCATTATCTTTTCTCAACAACCTACCCCCAAAAATGGCCAAAAATGCAACATTACTTGCCCTCGCTGCCATTGACGGTGCAGAAAGCAGCCCAGTCAATTAGCTGATGAATCACACGAAGCTGAAGCGAATGCTATGAACCACACGAAGCTGAAGCGAATGCTATATACGTACGTATGTGTAGCCTCATGCCTCACTCAAAAGCAATTTGCGATCACAGTTGATAGCGAACAACCACACGAACTGCATTTTTTTGTAAAAATGGATACAATTTTTGTTCTTTTCAAGTCATGCAGGGTGGCACTGAACATTTTAAGTGGCTTCAATTTCATAGGGCGAAGTGAGAATCTTAAAAATGTTTGCCCCCGAAAGTGACGACATTTTCGTGTAGAAAAGAAATCACCATTAGATAAACTTAGGTCAAGTGGTACTGAAGAGGCTCGTGGGTTATATATTGCACTACGTACTAGTTATTTCAAGCTCTGCGCTAAGAAAAAGTTAGAATATAAATGTAAGGAAATTGACTTATTAAATACTGTCAGAAACTCGGGGGACTGGTGGAAGGTTGCTAACTCGTTAAAAAATCGCCCTCCCAGTGTAACTGGCAATTTAGCGTTGAGTGATTTTTACAACTATTTTAAGATTCTGTTGTCGGATACAAATGAAGTTCCTTGCATGCACTGGGCGTTGCCTTTGGTGATCGACCCTTTTCTCGATGCTCCTTTTGAGCCCCGTGAGCTGCAGCTGGTTCTCAAAGGTTTAAAAGACAACAAGGCTCCCGGTCAAGATCGTATCTGTTATGAGTTTTACAAGTACGCACCAGAATGTCTCTTAACTGAGCTTCTTGCTTTGTTCTACATAATATTTTTAAAGAAACAAATTCCTCAATCGTTTCGTAACTCTATCATAATTACTCTTTTCAAAAAGGGTGATCCCGATCTTCCATCCAATTACAGGGGGCTATCACTGCTTAATTCAATATACAAAATTTTCGCTGGTTTGCTTCTGAGCCGCATCAATGCTTGGATTGATTGTAACAATATAATTTCTGAATTCCAGGCGGGTTTTCGTAAAGGACAATTTGGACAATTTGTTTAATTTAACTAGTATAGTTCAGTTAAACTTTGGTGCGAAGAAGAAAACTTTCGCCTTTTTTGTTGATTTTTTGTGTGCTTTTGACACAGTTCCACGGAATATCCTTTTCTAAAAGTTAGCCCAGCTCGGCCTGTCCAGCCACATTATAGAGGTTTTTCGCTCCATTTATGAAGAAACAGCCAGTCAGGTATGGATGGGTGGAGTGCTGTCAGATCCTTTTACTGTTAACCACGGTGTACGGCAAGGTTGCTTGCTGAGTCCAAATCTGTTCTTATTATACATCAACGATTTAAGTTGCAATCTCTCCGGCGGTGTAAAGGTTGCTGACACAAAAGTAAAAGTACTTATGTACGCCGACGATGTCGTTCTTTTAGAAGACTACCACTGTTACAGAAAATGATAAATGAGCTTTACGTGTATAGTATGCAGTGGGGTTTGAGAGTTACCTGGCCAAATCTAAAATATTTGTGTTCAGGGAATGTAGCAGGGGTCCTTCTTTTCGTTGGCCTTATGGTAGCGATGTTATTGGGATTGTAAATGAGTACAAGTATCTGGGAGTTCTCTTGAATTACAAACTATCTTTTACAAAGCACCTCGAGGCAAAACTAGCTGAGGTTAAAACAGGGATAAATGCTACCTGGTCAAAATACATAAATAACCCTCGCATTTGTATCTCAAATAAGATGAAAATTTTCGAGGCAGCATGTAGGTCCATTATGTTTTATGGTGCGGAAGTCTGGGGTGTGGATAAGTTTGAATGCGTAGAGAAACTTCTTCGCTTCTTTTTAAAGAAGTTAATTTTTTTACCAGCTAATACACCAAACTATGTATATGTTACACCTTGAATCAGGTTTATCGTCGCTATTCAGTCACACCTTGCGCATTCACATGCTTTATATTGCGCGCTGTTTAGGTTTGGCAGCAAATAGACTGCCTCGAGTTGTAGCAGAGGAGACAGTGAGACAGGGGTCGTACTGTGTCAAAAAGTGGAGAAACGTTTATGAAAGTGTTGACATGGTGCCTCTGTCTGACTTTTCTTCCGCATCACTTAATATGAGCATACCAATTTTACTAGAGAAATTAATCCAAAAAGAGTTTGCAGACTATGCCTATAGTTCTTTTTAGTCGTCACATGATCTTTACTCCGACTTGCTCCCTATGTACTCTACCTATTTTAACGATGAGTATTCTGCGTACGCCAGAAGTCTGATTTTCCGAGCAAGGGGTGGCTTGCTAAATCTTAATGCTCGATGTTTTAAAAATGTTTTTTCCAAAAACTGTTCTATGTGCAATTTATGTGTAGCTGAAGACACCCATCACTTCATTGGGATATGCCCTATATATAAAGACATACGGTTTAATTGTTTTGGTGAGAAAGTTTTAGATATGCAGAAGGTGGTAAATATCCTTAAGGGTTATAACTATAACTCACTCTTTGTTTATACAAGAAATTGCGTTAAGTATAGAGAACTTATTGTCAACGAATTTTGCTAAATTAGTTGTTTAGTGTTAGCTGGCTAGGCCATGTTATGCGAATGAAAGATGATGCTCCGGCCAAGAAAGTGTTTCTATCGGAACCCGCCTATGGAAGCAGAGGTAGAGGGCGGCCCCCACTCCGTTGGAAGGACCAGGTGGAAAACGATTTAAAATCCCTTGGTGTGACCAATTGGCGCCGGTTGGCGGAGCGAAGGAGCGACTGGCGCGCCTTGTTGGACGGCCATAACCGTTTAGACGGTTAAGCGCCAATTAAGTAAGTAAGTAAGTAAGTTGTTTAGTTATAAGTGATATTAAGACACACAACATTTATTGTTATTGTCTGGAATCTTTATTTATCTTTATTTATTTTTATATGTTTATAGTTTTAATTCATTTTGCTTTACTTTTGTAATTACTATTTGAAAGAAAATAAATACATCACTACTACACTACTACTATTTATAGTTAAGAAGAAAACGGCAGATTTCCATTTTAACTATTTTTGTAAAAACGAAATATTTTTTTGGGGCTGCTGACAGATGCTCACTTAATGAAGCAAAAGTCCCTGTATGAAAAGGGAAACCTTATTATTTCATTAAATAGAATTATGATTTGATTAAGTTTCTGTGTGAAAACGGTATTAAATTGGAATTTAGACGTATAACTTTAACTATATTTAAATTGTCTTAGCATAAAGTTTGAGTTTTTCTTAACTTATATATAATAAAATAGCAATTCTTTACAAGCTCAAATTGGGACAGTCTGTCACTACGATTCCGACAGTCGGCTTTAACGTCGAAACTGTAACCTATAAAAATGTAAAATTCAACGTGTGGGACGTAGGTGGTCAGGACAAAATTCGACCACTATGGCGGCATTATTACACAGGTATTTCATATATGTTTTTTAAATTATTTAAAAAAGTGTTGATATCCTTTCTGTCAATAGGTACACAAGGTTTAATATTTGTTGTGGATTGCGCTGACCGCGACCGAATCGATGAAGCGCGAACGGAACTTCATAGAATAATAAATGATAGAGAAATGAGAGACGCCATTATTCTGATATTTGCCAACAAACAAGATCTTGCTGATGGTAAGATTATATTATATATACGTATATACATTCACTAATTAGCGCTTAACCGCCTAAGCGATTTTGGCCGTTTCGTAATAAGTCACGGCAGCCTTCTCTGTTTCGCGATAACTGACGCCATTTGGGAGCACCAAAGGAGGTCAAGTCTTCCTCCACCTGTATCTCTCAACTCAGTGGTGGTCACTCTCTTCCTCTGCATCTTAACTGAGTTGTCGACTGAAATACTTTCTTGGCCGGGGCGTCCAGTCAGCGAAGCCTTCGGGTTTTATCCGCTTTCCTATCGTCCTATCAGCGTAAAGCTCATTATACCTCCCTCAATGCGCGCCGTCGGTATCACGGACAGGACTATAAATCTTCCGAAGAACTTTTCTCTCGAACACTTCAAGAGCCAGCTCATCGTCTCTCGACACCGTCCATGATTTCGAGCCATACATCAGGACAGGTATGATGAGCGACTTGCAGTCCAAAGTAGCACTTGGTGGCAAGAGTTATTCACCGTTTGATTTCTAAGCCGACATTGCGTTTTCTGTTAATGCTGGTTCCCAAATAGACGAAATCATTCACAGTCTCGAATTCATACTCTTCAACAGTGAAGTGGGCGAATGCACCGAATCTGGGATGACAGCAAGTATTTCGTCTTGTCCTTATTTACCACAAGACCCACTTTTTTGCTTCTGAATTAAGTAAAACACGTTTTCCTTCTTTCGCGATCAGAATATAATTGCCGACCAGAAGTCGGCCATTTTATTTGCCTTTATTCCTTTAGTGTTCTCTTTTTACGAAGTTGCATTAATGACTTAAATATAGTACATTTCTTAATGTAGTACTTAATCTAGTATAGTAGTACAATTCACTTTTTATATTCAGAGTTACCATCTTACAACTCGGCCAATCTGACACTGTAATCGACCTCGATACATTATAACTTAAATTCTAACAAATTTTATTCTGGTTGCTCCACATCTCTATTAGGTATTTGAGTCCAACTTTTAATTCTGCAAGCCTCAACTACTCCGTCATAAGGCAACTGCGTGAGTTGACAGTTATCGATATCGCGTATAACATACCTGTTATGACCGAGTACCTTATGTGTTACATATGGACCTTTGTACAAGGGAATGCATTTTTTATTACCTCCACTATCAACGTTTCTTATAACAACATAATTCCCTACTTCGTACGTCCTGGTCTCGGTCTTGTTCTGAGAGGATCGGCGTGTCGTATTCTTGCTTGGCTGATATTCTATTTGACGCATCATTTCGCATCAGCTCCAGGTTCCTATAACTGTCTGGGAAAAGTTTATCCTGGAAATACTCGGTGAATTCATCCACTATTACGCCTCTTTGTTCAACCCCAAACAATAACAGACTTGGTGTCTTTTTGCACGTACTATGGGCAGAATTGTTTATTGCGTACTCAAACTCCAGTAGCCTTTTAACCCAGTCGTCATGGCTTATCTCGTCAGTCAGTTTTCCCAACATCGTCTTTAACACTCGATTAACTCTCTCCACTTGTCCATTAGCTTGGGGGGATGCTACGGCAACTTTTACGCAGTTTATGTTATTCTTTAACAAAGACGCTGAGAACTCCAAAGAGGTGAAACAGGTCCCTCTATCGCTTACTATACGCCTCGGTCGGCTATAGTAATTGAAATATGTTTGAAGAGCGGCAGTTACTTTTCGTGTACTTGTAGAGTTTTTTGGGTATAGTTTAACATATTTAGTAAAGGCATCGACTACCACTAAAATGTGCTTGGGTTTAGATTTCAGTGATGGCAGTGGTCCAAAGTGGTCGATGTGAATAGTGTCAAATGGTAAAGGCGTTTTGGGAACGGAGTATAAGGTTTTCTCTTTGGAATGAGGAGGGCTAGCGTACATGATACATTTTAAACAATTCCTAATTATGAGTTATTTGAAGCAATTTTAATTTTTTTATTTATTTAATAATTTAGGAAAAATTTAAACAACGTGACATCAGGACGGTAAAAAGCGACAGCTGTTTCGATTATTCGATTCGCCTTGTCCGTCCTGATGTCACGTTGTTTAAATTTTTCCCAAATTATTAAATAAATTCCTAATGAATTTCTCCACTTTCATTCGCATACGTGGAAACCAATAATAAAGACTTAAGTTGCTGAGAGTTTTATCTATAGAAATATGACCCATTTTCTCGTGTATTAATTGTATGACATTGTTTTCCATTTCATACGGTACGTAAAGCGCATCTTTACCGTTCGTCTTAGATCTATATACTAATCCATTAATCAATTTATAATCTCTAAGCTCCTCATTTCCCAGTTGCTTTCGCACCGACCGAATATCTTGATCCCTTTCCTGGGCTACTTGAATACGAAACTCTACCTCATCTGAAATTATTATTGACGCTGTCTTCTGCTCAAAGCATCTACATGTCCCTTAGAAGTGCCCTTCTGTGCTGTATTTTATAATTATAATTTTTGAATTCCAAGGCCCATCTTGCTATCCTAGGATTCAACTGTTTTCTATCGAGATTCATAGCTCAAGAATTGCAATCCGTGACTAACGAAAACTGTAACCTTGCAGGTAATGTCTAAATCTTCGTAGTGCTTATACTATGAACAGCGTTTCTAATTCAAAACTGTGATACTTCGACTCCGAAGTCGAAGCGGTTTTAGAAAAATACGAGATCGGGTGAAATTTGTCATCTTCCTGACGTTGCAACAAAACTGCACCGAAACCAGTACTACTAGCATCACAGTGTAATTCAGTCTCCTTTGTTGGGTTATAGATGGCCAAAACAGGGCTCTTAACTAGTCTAGACTTCAGTTCCAAGAAGGTTTCATGGCATCTCTTATCTAAATCGAATTTTGTATTTTTTTTTAATAAGTTCTGTAGGAGTTTAGCGATTTCTGAATATTTAAGCTATTGCATAGATTTTATCGCGGGCTTGGCAACTAAATCAAAAAAACCGTAACGGATATTTGTCAAAAAAGATCCGAAAAGGCTCGAAAAGGTTCGAAAAGATTCGTAAAGGTTTGGTGTTAGCAACAGGCCAAATACATAAAATTGGATCTCTATCATAAACAGCGGTGGGCACCACTACATTTACACGGTTACCAAACTGAGAATGTGTTAGTAAACACGAACGCGTAGCGAGCACGAAAGCAAAATCAATTATTTATTTAGTTTGATATCAATGCTTGAACGTTGAACACGTGTTTTAAGCGCGCGTGCGACACTTCCTCACCGTACGACCATCGAAATCAAACTAAAAGAGCTGTTTTTGATTTTCACGAAGTAGCCATTGTGCTATCGCTTATCGTATACATATATGGTCGCTTACAAGCCAACCTAATAAAACCGCACTGCGTTTTTTTAGCGCACGCAAACAACCGGCGTTTTTTCCCTAACCCAAATAAGCATGCATTGCGACAATGTAAAGCATGTGTGCAAACGTCAAATCTAAATGTCACGTAGAACAAAAATTGGAAATCGAGTTAGGTTTTCACGCAGCAAATTCAATTTCAGTTGCTCTCATACAAGTTGTATGTGCATGAGACATTTTTGACAGAAAATGACTTGCGTGCGTTTATATTAGGTTGGCTTGTTAGTAGGTGCTAAGCTCACGCCCACCCCGGATCATAAAGTTAAAGTTAAAGCGAAAGTTAAAAATAAAGTTAAAGTTAAACTTAAAGTTAAAGTTAAAGTGAATGTTAAAGTTAAAGCGAAACTTAAAGTTAAAGTTAAAAATAAAGTTAAAGTGAAAGTTAAAGTTAAAGTAAAAGTTAAAGTTAAAATTAAAGTTAAAGTTAAAGTTAAAGTTAAGGTTAAAGTTAAAGTTAAAGCTAAAGTAAAAGTTAAAGTTAAACTGAATGTTAAAGTTAAAGCGAAAGTTAAAGCTAAAGTTAAAATGAAACTCAAAGTTAAAGTTAAAGTTTAAATTAAAGTTAATGTTAAGGTTAAAGTTAAAGTTAAAGTTTCGCCCTTTTTCACAGAAACAAGTTATCGTCCTAGAATCTAAGCCCCTACCAAATTTCACAAGGATTGGTAAATTTTTGATCCATTTATGCCATTAAAAGTATTCTAGACAAATTAAATTAACAAGGGTGGACCACGTCCATTTTGAAATTTTCTTTTATTTTTATATTTTTTGCACCATATCATTACTGGAGTTGAATGTTGACATAGTTTACTTATATACTGTAAAGATATTCAATTTTTTGTTAAAATTTAACTTTAAACAATTTTTTTAAAGAGTGTTCGTCATCCGATTTTGCTAACTGTTGTTTATATCACATATAGTAATAGGAGTAACGTTCCTGCCAAATTTCCTCATGATTACTTCAACGACTGCCAAATTACAGCTTGCAAAATCTTTAAATTACCTTCTTTTAAAAGTGGGCGTTGCCACGCCCATTGTCCAAAATTTTGATAGTTTTCTATTCTGCGTCATAAGGTCAACCCACCTACCAAGTTTCATCGCTTTATCCGTCTTTGGTAATGAATTATCGCACTTTTTCGGTTTTTCGAAATTTTCGATATCGAAAAAGTGGGCGTGGTTATAATCCGATTTCATTCATTTTAAATGGCGATCTGAGATGAGTGCCCAGGAACCTACATACCAAATTTCATTACCTCAAAATTTACCCAAGTTCTCGTGTTTATGGACAGACGGACGGACGGACATGGGTAAATGAATTTCTTTTTTCGCCCAGATCATTTTGATATATGGAAGTCTATATCTATCTCGATTAGTTTATGCCGTTACGGGGTACCGTTATGCGAACAAAGTTAATATACTCTGTGTGCTATGCTCAGCTGAGTATAAAAATAACACTTAAATTTTTTTTATAAAAATTTTATTAAAATGAATTAATTCAATTAGCTATTAATAGTAAAATAGGTAATACTAGTACTAAAACAAATAATAAAGTTAAACAAGTAATTAATTAATAATAAATTAGTCTAAGGTAAAGGCTTGAAAAAACGTTCTCACTCGTTGGCAGCAGCTCGACGAAGAAATAATGCTTTTGTGGCCACCTGTTGTGGCTCTATACATTTCCTCAAAAGTTTTGTCAAAGGCAGGGTGTCCTTCCAAACATAAGAAAATACAGTGCCACACATGAGTATTGGAACATGAACTTTTAGCACTATTCACCAGGTTTTGCTTTTCCAAATTAGTTTCGCCTTTGTTTATACAAATATGTGCCAATATACACATAATATCTTAATTAATATTAATTATATTTTTTCACGGTAGCAAAACTTGGTGAAAACTGCGAAAATTCTGTGCCAATACCTATTCCCTGTACTGTATAGGTACTTCTGAAAGAAAAAATATGAAAATGGAATGGTTTTGTGATTAAAAAGATAACACATATATGTACGGCACATATCGTCGTATCAGAATGCAGTTTTGTTGTCCACTTAAGTTCAATCTAACAAAATAAAGAATTAAACTTTATACTTTTTATGGAAGAAAATATGAAGCACCCTTCGCAAAAAAGCAATGCGAATTTCGATTTTTTAAACAAGTACTTTGTTGTTCCAAAATCCATTGGACTACAAAACTACATATTCAAAAAGTTTCTGAAAATTCCAAAGACATTTTTTTGAATTTGTATGAAGATTTTCAAAACCCTTTTTGAACTAGAATTAAATGGATTTCATAAACAACTTACTTACATTTTCATTAGCTGTTTTCTCCAGCACATAAAGCCTTTTCTTAGAGGATGTCTCGATTTTCTGTAAACTGGAAGTGTTATTAACAAAATATTAAGGAAAACATAAGTTTTCTTGCCTGTTTTCTCCACTTATGTAGTAGTTTTTATAAAATTTTTTGTTGCTCCGCATAAATTTCTGCAAATAATTTTCACTAATTTACTTAGATACGTGTAATACAAGAGTCTTTAAAAGTAACCAGGTTTGACATGGAGGTAATGGCCATTTTACCCGAATACATTTTTTTGTAAATTTTTTTACGTTTTACTTTCCTCTTTGATTCTTACTTACTCAATTGGCGCTTAACCGTTTAAACGATTATGGCCGTCCAACAAGGCGCGTCAGTCGCTTCTTTTCTCTGCCAACCGGCGCCAGTTTAAATCGTTTTCCACCTGGTCCTTCTAGCGGAGTTTGAGCCGCCCTCTACCTCTGCTTCCATAGGCGGGTTCCGAGAGAAACACTTTCTTAGCCGGAGCGCCATCTTTCATTCGCATAACATGGCCTATCCAGCGCAGCCGCTGCATTTTAATTCGCTGAACTATGCTGATGTGTGCGTAAAGCTCGAACAGTGCATAGTTAAATCTTCTTCGGTACTCGCCAACGCGTAGAGGTCCACAAATCTTTCGAAGAACTTTTCTCTCGAACACTTCCAGAGCCGCTTCATCTGGTGTTGTCTTTGATTCAATCAAAGTAAAAAGGCAATTTATGGTTGAACGTCATAAAATCGGCCAAAAAATTGGCTTGAGTAAAAAAGACCCTTCAAAAATAATTCAAGTGAAGTACCAAACCACAATAAATTCTACAAAGCACATGTGCCAATCGATATAAATGTATCCTGGAATGAAAATTTTTGAAAAATATGTGGTGAGTATAAGTTCATCACGTACTTGCAGATTGCCAATGGGGAAAACTTTTAACATAGTACAATGATTTCTCAATATAGTAAATTGCTGCTGATTGACGCTGCCCAAACTCAAAATAATACTAAACTGTTTTTAGGGCATGTGCCAAACAGTAGCAAAGTGTTATGGTGAGATATCTTTTGACTGTGGTGAATTTTTTTTTCATATCTGTCAAACATTTTCATTCCAACAGTCTTGCACAGACCCTTGGTTTCGTTGTATAATTATTACAGGATTTTTTCACATGGACGATAAAATGCGCAAAGTTACAAATCTTGATTTAAATAAGTCAAATTTTGCAAACTTTGATGATGCATTACATACTGATTATCTTCCGCTATCGGATCAACAGTAATAACAACGAAACGCTGCATCCGATACATGCCCGAAATTTTTTTGCTTTTTTTTTAAGTTGTACCTTAAAGCAAAATGCCACCTTCCATACGGCATAACCGGTTACTTTGGTTTATAATACAAAGCGAACATGGCAATGCCTTCAGTCATCAGTGACATAATTTTTATTTGATCTGGCAAGACAGCAAAACTCATGAGTAGGAATGTATACAATATATGAATGGACAATAATGCAAAAATGATATCCCCTTTCCCACTCTGACATTTAGCCAGAACAAACTTTTTTTTTTATAGAGGAGATGACAGCTGAAGATTTTGCATTTGTATACGTGAATGCGTTAGGCGGTTTTTGCTGGGTATGTACCTCACAAGGGCAAACGTCATTATAGCTGTGTAGTTGTATTTACATTTTGCTTTGCTAATGTGAAATTTAAATTAGTTTACCTAATTTTTTAATTATATTTTGTGATTAAATTGAGTGCATTAATCGTAGTTGTCAAAATAAAGCAATTGGCTTGTTTTTATATTAATATTTTATGAATTTTAATTCAATTTGTGTTTCGCATTGTGTTTGCGGAGTCATATTGCATTGTGTATTTGTTGAAGCTTGGTTGACAGTCATCCTATCTCCTTTGCAAATTGTTTTTGTGCACACTTTTTGTTTTATTGCGATTTCACTTTTATCCCAGCTGTTCGCTTGTATTTCAAACTTGCAGGGTTGCTCTTCTTAATATAAATTTTAGTGCTGTATACTATTTTATTATATATTGGCCCGTTGTCATACCTCGTGTTCCAATGACACATGAACCAGATACGGATAGAGATTTAACATGCAAATGCAACAACAATGTGATCCATATGGTACATACTGTTGTTGCATTTGCATGTTAAATCTCTATCCGTATCTTGTGCATGTGTCATTGGAACACCAGGATAGTCAAGTTAGAATAGAGTTTTATCGACTTAAACATGACTCTAAATTAAACATCGTTTTAAGTCAGTCATAGTCAACTTAAGCACTGTTCTAAGGGCCAATTAATGGTGACTTATAACCATTTAACCATAACCAGATAAAACAGCTGATCGAACCTGCCTTATGGAAATCAATGTAATCGATTAATGGTGCCATACCATAACGCTAACGCCATAACCATACCATAGCCAACCAATTGATTTTTGGTTTCTCGCCATACCCATAACCTAAAAATATTTGAGTTGGTGAATTTAATAACTTTTTGTAGATTTTATTCAATGTTTTGGATACGTTATGACTAAGAGACTTATTTTTTGTGGAATATGTTTGTAATTTTTTGCGTTTTCTTCATTTTTATGAAATTTTCACGATTTTTAGGTTAAGGCACCATTAATCGATCACATTAGAGATGGTTATGGATATGGGTATAGTTACGACTATGGCGTTAGGGTTAAGGAAGTTTAATTAGCCCTTTATCTCTAAAAATGAGTTTTAATTTTAAAATGGTGTGAACGTCATTTTAAAATATTAAAATCACATTTAAGTTGACGTTTTGCGTTGCATACTTGCGAAAATACGAGAAATTTAATATAAAAGTGAAATTATTGAAGTGAAAGTGAAAAAATGCATAGAAATCAACGAATTTTGCAGGATTTTGCGATTTTAGATGATGCAATCCCAAGTAGGAGGGAAAAAGTGTATAAGACGCGGTACGTTCCTTTCCAAATGGAGGAAGACGATTTTTATATGCGATATCGATTCGATAAGGCTACGGTTCTATATCTCATAGAAATTTTGGATATTGACGAACCTTTGAATAACAGGGGACTTCCAATTTCATCCAGCCTACAGGTTCTCACGGCGTTGCGATTTTTAGGAAGAAATGTTTACCAAAAAAGTAACATTTGTGGGTGCTATAATTTTTGCTCTGCAGAATTTTACTTGAATTTACCAATTTTGGTCATTTAAGGTGGTCTTCATGGAATGCCACAGTGTACAGTTGGAAGGGTTATAAAAAACATATGCGAAATATTGCCCTTTTGTTGCCACACTTCATTGCATATCCATCCAATCAGGAGTTGGCTGATGTAAAATCTAAGTTTTACAACGATTCCAGATTTCCTGCAGTTATTCGAGCAATTGATTGCACATACGTTAGGATAAAACGCCCTGCGAAAGATGTTGGAGTGATGATGGCAGAACATTACCTTAATAGAAAGGGGTATTATTCCTTAAACGTCCAGGCTAAACTTGTTTGCTCACTTTATTGTGTTTTTAATCATATAATCTAAAATACATCCATAGATCGTATGTGATGCAGACTGCAAAATTTTGGATAATGTCGCAAGATCTCGTGGCTCAAAGCATGACGCTCGGATTTGGAAGAAGTGCCAATTAAAAAATTAATTAGAGAGAATGAGAAGTTCTCATAATAGTGTACTACTGAGAGATGGAGGATAGATACCCTTTATCACCTATTTTGCTAACCCCTGTTAGGAATCCTTCACACCACAGGAAGAGAGGTATACACATCACGATGTGCTTGGCAATGTGCATATTTATTCATATTTAATTTTGTTCTGATGATAGGTACAACAGGTCACATATTGCCACTCGAAGCAAAATAGAATGCCTAAACGGACAGATTAAATCGAAATTCCGTTCTATTTTCGAACGTCTTCGTGTAGATTTGGATACAGCTGTTATTATTGCTGCGGCTGTACTTCACAACATCGCTAAGGAACGGAATTTGACATGTAAGTTAAAGAAAAATCAATTTTTAAACGCTGTATTGTCGTATTTTTTTCTTTACAGTCTTAGATGCTGAATCTGCCATAGAGCCCTGGCAGCAACAAATGCCAATGCGCCACCAAATGTACCTAAAGGTACGTCCACACGGGTAAGGAAATAGCAAAGTTGTATAGCAATTGTTTTAAAACAATTGCAACTTGTTATACAACCAAGTTATCTAATTCCTTTGATCTTTACCGACAACCTCTGGGTAACATGTAACCTGCTATAAAAACAGAAAAAAAGTTACACAACATCGTGTCATACAACATTTTTATGTTATGTTTTTTTCCCCCAGCGGGTTAGGGGGGGTCAGAATATACCCGCGGTAGGTATGCCTGTCGTAAGAGGCGACTAAAATACCAGATTCAAGGGGCTGTGTAGCGCAACCCTGCAGGTTGCCAGCGCAACATATAGCTTCTCCAAACCCAATTGTCAACCTCACCTATCCGCGGCGAATCCTGTTTCACTAACAGACGAGGCTCTGGCGACCCTAAGCTCCTTATGGAACTTGGGTTTGGGGAGGGAGGGGATGGCCTGAAGGTTTAATGTGGCCACATAAATCGTTCCCGAGATGGTCGGGCCAGCACCTTAATGGTGCTGTGGTACCGGAGCGTACCGGATCTGTATCCGGCAAAAGACCATCACATCGATAACACTCCCCAAAGCCTTCGGGGAGCAACATTATCGCTACAACAACAACAACAACAACATACAACATTTTTAGTTGAATTTCTAACAAGTTACATAACATTGGTTATATAACTGTTTGTAACACGTTTTGTTACTGGTGTGGACGCACCTTAATACCACCACAGGAAAAGCGTTTCGTTCAGCATTTATTAATGCTCATTTTTAGTAATGTTTAATAATTGATACACCTCGGCATATCGCATGCACCTGCATTGTGATGTAAACGCCTTAAGATTTTCAATCATGTGATTTAATTCGAACGCATTAAGGTTGTCAAAAACTACTTGAATGAAAACAAATCACCCATGTACATAATAAAGAAAAGTCAACAAGCCACTACTTCGTGTAAATACGTATGGACATATAAAAAAGGTTAAATTTCAACAATTTATTTAATAAAACTATAATTAATAATTCACCGAGAGTTAATAAACGAACCGCACACTAATTTCCCCACCAAATTTCATCGAAAAGTTTTATATTTAACTCGGAATCGCTAGTAGTGCACTGGGGAAACATACAGCCTCGACTGCTAGGACGCGTCCAAAAATATCGAGATAGATGTCAAATTATGCGTATTTTAACTCTGTGATGAGATACATATTTTCGTTGAAGTTGGGGTAGCGTTATACAAGACCAACTAATTTTTGTCAAAAATTATGAGCGGTCTCTGTTGTATTCCGCCAGAATTTTTTTTAAGTGCGCCAAAGGCTGCCAGTACAGAAAAGTGCTCTGTGCAATAGTACTATGGATTCCACCCCCTCCTTCGCATAATTGATACCGAGGTCAAAGCCAGTATGACCAGTGGCGAATACACACTAAGTTCGTAATGCTCTTTAATGTTGAGCTCGTTTGCCTCACTATGTGGACGATGTTCAGGGTCATATGAAGCCATCTCGTGGCAGTGTTTTTAAGACTAGGCGACCAGGCTGGTGGCGCGTAGCACATTGTCGGCCGGCCAATGGCTTCGTAAGTGGTTAGCAAGGTTTCTTTATCTTTTCCCCAAGTGCTACCGGCTAGCGACTTGTGGATTTTGTTCCAGCTTTGTACTTTGTATACAATTTCGGTGGTATGCACTTTAAAGGTGAGAGTGTTATCGAACGTTGCCTCTAGGATCTTTGGGTAGCTGACAGTCGGTAGCGTAACACAATCAACGTTAACGTCCAATATTTGCGCTTTCCACGTGTAAACAGAGTGCCCGAGGATTTGGTCGGCGATAGTACCTGTCGCACGAGGTGAGGAAATTAGGGTAAAAGTCTAGAACAGGGCTCGATTTCCAACACGCGTCCAAAGGACCATCAACATCGATAACACTCCCCAAGGCCTTCGGGGAATTTCCTTATCGCTACAACAACAACAAGCAGTCGTCGACAAGACTTTACGTTACCTTTAATCCATTTCTCTTTTTACAAATACAATAACATATATACAAGTATTGAATTATAAAGAAAGATATTTTTGAAACAAATATTTGTATATTTCATTCAGACCTGTTAAATTTGAATTAGCATTAGTAATCAATTAATTAGATGCCTTTTTAATGGCCTATGATTATTTCAATTGTTTTCCGAAAAAATCAGTTACTAATTGATTGCCATTAGAAAAAAATCATGATTATTTCCTATTATTGAAAAAATCAAAAAAAAAAAATATTACATTTTATTATTTTTGATTTTTTCGATTACTTTTGTTTTTTTTTAATTTTGATATTTTTTTGATTTTTTTTTTTTTGATTTTTTTTGATTATTTTTCCGCTTTGTTGAAAGAAAAATTCTCCTTTGTTGCATGCACGGGATAATTTCTACATAAAAGTACGAATATATACATGCATCATGTAGGGCGTTGGTATATGAGCGTTGACCTAAACTTATTCGGAAATTATACACGCATGTGCATATTTTACTACACTCAATATATAAAATAATGTAGGATCGAAAACGGCGGTTTTTCTAATTGCCCAGACAATATGTAAAAAAAATGTTGGATTCATAGGTTGGCATCCAAAAGCTTTCATTTAGCAACGATTCTTTATGGTTTTATCCTTAATTCTAGCCAATTTTGTTATATCCAAAATAAATATATCCACTATTTTGGATAACGTTATGGCTATGCACTGATTATTTTGTACATACAAGAACATTGCTGGATGTAACGGTATATCGTGAGCGCTTATCTAGGCATATGTTTTACGATAAAACAATATGATCAAACAATATGTATGAGTAATACTACTAAGGTTGATAGCTTCACTTCCAACTGGAGCCATCCTCTAAGTTGTCATTCATCATTATGATCAGTTGTCTAACCAAAGGTTGTTATATACCAAATAAATTTATTAACATATGTCCATGTACATTAGATTGAAACTTTTGTTTATTTCCTTATGAGCACGTCTAGGATATTTCCTATAAAATTTTAGGTTTTGCATAGTAAGCTATATTTTTATACTCAGAGTGCTTTGCACACAGAGTATATTAACTTTGATTGGATAACGGTTGGTTGTACAGGTATAAAGGAATCAAGATAGATATAGACTTCCATATATCAAAATCATCAGTATTGAAAAAAAAATTGATTGAGCCATGTCCGTCCCTCTGTACGTTAACACGATAACTTGAGTAAATATTAAGATATCTTCACTAAATTTGGTACACGAGCTTATTTGGACCCAGAATATATTGGTATTGAAAATGAGCGAAATCGGATGATAACCACGCCCACTTTTTATATATATAACATTTTGGAACACACAAAAGATCTGATTATTTAGTAAATAATACACCTAGAATGTTGAAATTTGACGTGTGGACTGATATTGAGACTCTTCATAAAAATTTGAAAAAAGTTTTTAAAATGGGCGTTCGACCGCCCACTTGTGATTAAATCAATTTTACATTTATTATTAATCATAAATCAAATATCGTTAAACCTATCGTAACAAAATTCGGCAGAGAGATTGCCTTTACTATAAGGAATGCTTTGAAGAAAAATTAACGAAATCGATTGAGGACCACGCCCACTTTTATATAAAAGATTTTTAAAAGGGTCGTGGACGAATAAAATAAGCTATATCTTTGCAAAAAAGAGCTTTTTATCAATGGTATTTCATATCCCAAGGGGATTTAAACAGTAAATAGGAAAAACTTCAAATTTAAAAAAATGGGCGTGGCACCGCCCCTTTTATGACTAAGCAATTTTCTATGTTTCTGGAGCCATAACTCGAAGAAAAATTAACGGATCGTAATAAAATTTGGTACGTAGGGTCGTAGACGAAAATAATAAGCTATATCTTAACGAAAAAGAGCTTTGTATCAATAGAATTTTACTTTCTTAATTGAATTATAACATTAAATTGGAAAACACTAAAATTTTTGAAAATGGGTGTGGCACCACCCCTTTTATGACTAAGCAATTTTCTATGTTTCGGGAGCCATAACTCGAAGAAAAATTAACATATCGTAATGAAATTGTGTACACATATTTTCCTTATAGCAGAACATATTTCTAGTAAAAATGGACGGGATCGGTTAAAGACCACGGCAACTTAGATATAAAATAAGTTTAAAAGTGTCGTAGACTAGAATAATAAGCTCTAAATTAGCAAAAAATAGTTTTGAATCAATGATATTTCACTTATCAAGTTTTATTGTAAGAGGAAATGGGGAGACATTTTTCTTTTAAACGGGCGGTGCCACGTGTTACGTAGAAAAGTAATTTATCTGAAATGAAATGTACAATTGAAGCTCACGCTGAGTATATAATGTTCGGTTACATCCGAACTTAGACACCTTTACTTGTTATTACTAACAATGGAAATTCCAAACACATTTGTTTGCCTATCATACATTATTTTTTTTGACATGGTTGGATATTTTCCAAGAATATATACATATATATATAGATTTTAAAAGTCTATAACAGCGGTCGGCTGCTAATACATGCCCTAAAAGACTTAGATTGACCTCAGTATTAATAATCCGAAGGCGGAAAACAAAAATTTTGAGTCGTTCAAAATATATTAACGAAGAAAAATGCTTATATATGATAAAGCTCTCTAAATGAGACGAAGAACACTCACATAGTGGCGATGATATGAAACCAATTTTACATATTACTAAAATAAAGCGAACAATATGATAAACTTTGATTACAAAACAATCAGTGCATAGCCATAACTTAATCCAAAATAGCGGATATATTAATTTTAGATACAAAACAAAATTAGCTTGACTTAGGGATGAAAACATTGTTATTTTATATACTGAATGTAATAATGCGCATGTGTATATACTTACCTGAGAATATGTTTGAATCAACACTCATATACTATTCGCCCTATATGTTGCATGTATATGATCACCTCGGTAAGCGCTTACGATTTACTATTGCATCCTAAAATGTACTTATATGCATGCAACAAACGAAAATTTTTCTTTCAGCAAAGCGGAAAAATAATCAAAAAAATCAAAAAAAAATTGAAAAAATCAAAAATAATCATTACTTTTGATTATTTTTGATTTTTTTCTGATTTGTAATTTTTTTTTTCGATTATTTCTGATTTTTTTGATTTTTTTCAATAATCGGAAAAAATCATGATTTTTTTTATTGATTATTTTTTTAATCAATTGAAAAGTAATCATTAAAAATATAAAATAATGGCAAGTAATCAATAAATGGCGTTTCAAGAAAATAATCAATGGAACGGCTAATAATTACCATTAGTAATCATTATTTAACAGGTCTGGTTTCATTATTCAGTCTTTTCTTTTAGTTTGCAAATTGTGTAAATAAGATAGTTCATATATCTTGAAGCTACAATATAAAATAACAACTCAAATGCAAAATAACAAAAATGGAATAAAAACTATATACATATGTCCATTAAAAAAACAATCAATTCGTAATAAAAACTAAAAATTAACTCAATAGTCCGTGCTACCACCGGCCTGGGCTACCGATTTTGGCCGTATTCCTTCGAAGTCCACCCTGCAGCTGGAAATTTCTTCCTACGCATCTGCAGAATCATCGTCGTGCAGCTCCGCAACCACGTATGTGTCGCTGTATATCAAAGTAGTGTCCTCCTCTAACTCAGGAGCTATCATGCTCTGAATGAGGAGATCTTCGCAATCCACATTTGGCACTTGAATAACATTACCTGTAGCTCTTTCTGCTCTCCTCTCTGCACCAAATGATTTTTTAGCTGCCCCTTGCCCACTGTTGACGTAATTTTGTGACCTCCCTTTCATATCCAGCAGTCAGCATTGTCATTTGAACCTAGTTCCATGCATCTCTCTTCTTTGCTATAATTGCACCATCATTTGATTTATCCTCGATGCGGATGTGGGAATCAATGCATTCACGCAAGCAGGCCTTTTTCCCTATGGTCCAATTTCCCTCGCGGACTCGTTGTTTCGTTTCCTAGAACAACTATTATTTTATTATTATTATTATTCCATACTCCATTAGGAGCTTAAGGATTCAACAAAAGTTAAGTTATTTATTTAACAAACTTACATTTTCGGTTTCTACTTACATTTTTCTGCTGAATTTTAAAACAATTTGTGTAAAAATAAATAAATAGAAAAATGGCGAAATAAATGTTGTCGCTTTGCCGGTATGTATCCTTTTTGTAAATATCAGCAGGCAGAGGGTGATATTTTAAAATAGCTGGAATTCCTTCATTAGGCTGATCGGAACCTTTTTTTCATGTGGTGACCCTTTTCATGCTAATTTTAGCTGAAATATGTGTTTAATATGACTATGACAGACTAAAATTTTAAATGCTATTCTAAATTTTGGCAAGATTTTAACTAAACAGTATTTTAGTCAGCGACTATGATTACGGGCCATTAAATTTTTCTTTATTACTTTCTGAAAATGATCTGCATTTACAACAATTGTCAGGTAAAAAGCGATTTAGAACGCTTTGTGTCTTGCTGGCTTTGTGGTGGGCTCGCCCATTCAAAATGCGCGGGATTGTCAGGTACAGTTGTGGACAACATCAATGGTGTCACCACGGGAGTGCGTTGGTCATGTTGTTGTTGTTGTTGTAGCAGTGCTTCGCCCCATCCAATAGGTGCGACCGATCACAAATTGTCATCAATATCCTCTAACGGGAGTCAAAGGAAACTTGCTGTTTCAACAGGGGTGGACCATAATGAGAGGGGTGTTAGAGGCGTAGGTTCCACAATACAGTTAAAGAGATGGTTGGTGTTATGTGGGGACACGTTACAAGCAGGACATATGTTTTGTATGTCAGGGTTGATTCTGGATAGGTAAGAGTTTAATCTGTTACAGTCAGGGCTGTCATGGAACTCAAGTCGGTTTTGCGTTTTGTCGGAATGGTGTCATAAAACCGTATTGGTTTTGCTCTTTTCGAATGTAAATAAAAGCGATGTTCGAATCAGCTTCTTTGATGTTAATTTTTTTTGCCAAATTTTATATAATAATTCTTTTGTGCATCTAAGTAAACAGAAATAAACAAATTTATTGACATCACAATGGCATCATGAGTTGTAGCATTTATGTTATTGGAAGAAGAAAGTTGCTAGAAGCTCAAAAGGAATATTTTGAGAGATCACAGCAATCCATTTGAGTTGCCAGAGACAGCGTAATTAAAAATTTTATTAATGAGGGTTTCTAAATATTTTTACTGTATTTGAAGTTACATTGCATACTATCACATAAACAAAGAGGCTTTCCGAATGGTATTGGACACCATTGAAGGACGCTTAACTCGCTCGAAAGTTCTGCCAGTGCTGCAACTAGCAGATATGTACGTAACGATTTTTAGCTGAAGGATCCTATCAAAGATCAGTTGGCAAGGATTCTAGCATGAGTATAGGTAGAAGCACGGTGTCAACGATTTTAGATGATGTGCTTCGTGAAGGCCTTCGCAATATCTGGGTGTTTCTCTATAAATTCAATCAAAATACTGTTCTGCATTGAATTTTTATGCTTTCCCCTATTAAGAATGAAAATATATGTAAATTTACATTTATTTTTATCAGAGAATTTTTACACAAACTTCTGTTTTTATAAAATAAACCTTTATTTACTTATTTACATTTTTAGAAAATATTAAACTGCAATAGAAAAACAACTATGAAAAAATGAAATCCAACAGCATTTAACTGATTGGTTTGTTTCCGATAGCAAAATCGATATTATCGGATTCTGTGACACCTAAAACCGACACTAATTCCAATTCGAACATTAAACCGATAACATTGGATTTCGTGACACCAAAGTATATTTTTTTTTGTCGTTTTGAAATTCGATTCCGACAACAATTGGATTCCATGACAGCCTTGAGTATCCAGATCGAAGTTGAGCTAGAGTGACGCGCGTTTCCCTAGGGAGTGTGCGTTCCTCTTCTGCAAGTTTTGGATATTGATCTTTGAGGTCCGACGTTGGTCATGCAGATCAACTCTGAAGTAGATCTTTTTAGGCTGTTTAAGCAAACGCGCAATGCGTTTTCTGAAATACCTAAAGAGTTTTCCGTAATTAGTGAAAATTTTAGGCATTATGATAACTTGTTCAATCCTGTTAAGTGTTTGGATGAGCTATCACACTTCCAATAAAGATCAGGATAGCAGTTACAAAAAACCAAAGGGCACCAAAAACCAACCCAACGCTTTGAGTCTGACCCCCTCTCAAAATGATCCTCCACTCCAGGTGTTAGAGTTGAAAAACCTAGCTTCCCCAAATCCCCAAGCTGTAGTGCCTTCCACTTCGAAGGTCACGAATACAACGAACCCTGAATCTTAAACTGCACCTCCTATAGTAGAAACATCGGTTAAGAGTTCTAGTCTCGAAAAAAAATCTATTTTTGTGTCTATAAAATACTGAATTCAAAATCTACCTTCGGTATATATTACCAAAATGTTAGAGGTTTAAACTCAAAGTTAAGCGATTTGTATTTAAAATCTTTTCACTGTAATTACAATATTATTGCTTTTACTGAAACTTGGTAAAAACCACATGTTTTTAGTTCCGAAATTTTTTGTGACGAGGATCAGTCTTATAGAAATGATTGCTTCAACAGAACCGGGGATGATGTGTTGCTGGCTGTAGATTCATCAATATAATCCGAGGAGGTTAATTTACCAGCTACTGATGACATTGTTTTTAAAAGCCTCCGAATCCTAGACAGAGGACGGATTTACTTAGTGGTTTGCAACATTCCTCCTTCATCTGATCAATCAGTGTATATGCAGCATGTCTCACTGATAAAAACTGCTTATTCGATGATGAAGCCATGTGACACAATGCTTGTCTTGGGCGATTTTGAACTGCCGCATATATCAGGGAACACATATGTATGATCATAATATTGTACCAGTCTCTTCTAACGTGTAACAACGACTTTTTGAATGAAACATCCGACCTTTGCCCTAATCAGATCAATATTTTTATACTCAGCGTGCTTTGCACACAGAGTATATTAACTTTGATTGCATAACGGTTGGTTGTACAGGTATAAAGGAATCGAGATAGATATAGACTTCCATATATCAAAATCATCAGTATAGAAAAAAATTTGATTGAGCCATGTCCGTCCGTCCGTCTGTCCGTTAACACGATAACTTGAGTAAATATTGAGATATCTTCACCAAATGTGGTACACTTAGCTTATCTGGGGGCCAATTCACGTTCTGTGAAGTGATAAAATGAATTTTCATACATTTGAAAAAAAATTTGTATGAGATTTTTTTCATTTTATCACTTCACAGAACGTGAATTGGCCCCCTGGACCCAGAATATATATATAACATTTTGGAAAACACAAAAAACCTGATTATTTAGTAAATAATACACCTAGAATATTGAAATTTGACATGTGAACTGATATTGAGATTCTTGATAAAAATTTAAATTTTTTTAAATGTGCGTGGCACCGCCCACTTGTGATAAAATCAGTTTTAAAAATATTATTAATCATAAATCAAAAATCGTTGAACCTATCGTAACAAAATTGCCTATACTATAAGGAATGCTGTGAAGAAAAATTAACGAAATCGGTTAAGTACCACGCCCACTTTTATGTAAAAGATTTTTAAAGGGTCATGGACGAATAAAATAAGCTATATCTTAGCAAAAAAGAGCTTTATATCAATGGTATTTCATTTCCCAAGTGGATTTATAACAATAAATAGGAAAAACTTCAAATTTAAAAAAATGGGCGTGGCACCGCCCGTTTTATGACTAAGAAATTTTCTATGTTTCGGGAGCCATAACTCGAAGAAAAATTAACATATCATAATGAAATTGTGTACACATATTTTCCTTATAGCACAAAATATTTCTAAAAATGGACGGGAGCGGTTAAAGACACCCCAGCGGATTAGGGGATTAGAATATACCCGCGGTAGGTATGCCTGTCGTAAGAGGCGACTAAAATACCAAATTCAAGGGGCTGTGTAGCGCAACCCTTCAGGTTGCCAGCGCAATATATAGCTTCTCCAAACCCAATTGTCAACCTCACCTATCCGCGACGAACCCTGTTTCACTAACAGACGAGGCTCTGGCGACCCCACCTTAGAGCACCTTAATGGTGCTGTGGCACCGGATCGTACCGGATCTGTATCCGGCAAAGGACCATCACATCGATAACACTCCCCAAAGCCTTCGGGGAGCAACCTCATCGCTACAACAACAACAACAGCGGTTAAAGACCACGGCAACTGAGATATAAAACAATTTTAAAAGGGCCATAGACTAGAATAATAAGCTATAACTTAGCAACAACCGCACAACCCGCGGTGCTCTTCCATTTTTATTGGGCTTTGTTCACATACAAATCTCGAATATATCCCTTAGCCAACCCCAGGCGTATATCTACTTTGATACTGGTTACTCGCTCACACATGACAATGAAATAATAAGAAAAATTAAAGCTCCGCATGGATCGAAATTATTCAATTAAATTCAAATCGTATTTGTGGTCTGATTTGGCTCATATTTGGAACACATATTATTAAAAAAATATCCCGCTAGATGCGGCAAGGGTCGAGATATTAAAAATACTCGTATTTCTGGTCCGATTTGGTTCATATTTGGAACAAATATTACATACGGTCAGGTAGAAGTGACATCAAAATACTTTGGAATTCGAGGAGGGACAAGCATGCGTAGCACCGAGTCGAGTAAAGTTTTTGGAAGGATTATGTATTCCGGACGTAGATTGTAACAAATTGTCAGGAAAGAATCCTTGTAATAATGGGTCACTAAATGAACTATGTAAATAGAATGAGAAATAATAGGCAATTAAATAAAGACTAAAAATTGAAAATAAAATATTTAATAATTTGGGAAAAATTTTAAACAACGTGACATCAGGACGGACAAGGCGACAGCTGTTTCGATTATGCCTTGTAAATCTCTTCAAAGCCTTTTCTCCCGGAAGTGGGAGTCGAACCCACACTACGATAGTTGAAATGGTTATAAACGCATTCAGCTACGTCATGCCTTAGTTGGTGTAAAGTTTTTCCCAATTGCCTTTTTGCATATTTTAATCTTTTAGACATTGCATACTTCGTATGCAATTTTGTGTTTTCAAAGAAACTTTGGTTTTGTTGCTATTTTTGTTCTATTTATAGAACTACAACGAATCAACCAATTTTGTCTGTTTGTATGATTTAATCGGGGATTGCCCGTATTGCTTTTTTAAATGTATGAAAACATTTATTTGAAGCAATTTTTTAATTTTGTAATTTATTTAATAATTTGGGAAACATTTTCAACAACGTGACATCAGGACGGACAAGGCGACAGCTGTTTCGATTATACCTTGTAAATCTCTTCAAAGCCTTTTCTCCCGGGAGTGAGATTTGAACCCGCACTCCTACGATGGTTGAAGTGTTACAAACACAATCAGCCACGTCATGTTTTTCGTTGGAAGCATCAGAAGTCGCAGCAAAGGATCGTTTATGTACTGTTTCAAAATTATACGTCCGTGTTTCATTCTGCCACTTGAAGCTTCTTTCTCCTAATTATTGTTTGCTGTACCTTCTATTACCTCCTCTCGGACCCATGCCGAGCGCTCACTTCCAGGTTTGTTGCGCCGACCCTTGCTCCTAAGCGCTTGATAATTTTAATGCTGCACGGGACTGTGGAAAGGCTCTATTAAATCCTTCTTCATTCTTCCTTTTCGATAGGATTCACATGCGTTCCATAACGGACCCAATTGACTCTGTAGAGATGGGATTGTACCGGGTATTTGCCATTTTTATGGGTAAATACCAGGAAAATACCGGGAATATTCCTTTTTTGTATCATTTTTTGAATATTTAAAAATCATCTGAATCGAGGCAGCTTGGAAGAACAATTCAGCAATTAAATTTATGCGTCATTTGAAATTAAAAAAATTTCGTTTTGATTTTAAACAAACAACCCAGCAAACATTCGGATTCAACAATTAGTCCGAAAGGAGTCCAAATTTTGGATCGTTTGCACTTACTATGCCTCTAAAATAAGTCTTATACATGCCTTTTTCCGATATCATTTAAAACCCTTATTGGCCTCATATACTGCTAATTTTGAGTTCTTTTATGACACTATTTCTGGGCTTTTAGGAAAAATTTTTGACACATATCCGAAGCGGAATATAGGGGAAAAAATTGCATTTTTTTTCTACGACAATTTATTCTAAATGAAAAGTTAACGAAATTAGTACTAATTGAATTAAATTTTTATTTAGAATAAATTGTAGACAAATTTCTGAGTTTTTATTCCGGTGTTGCCTAGTTTACTAATTTTTATATTTTACGTTTGTTCATAATTTCATGAAATCATAGTCATAACAGAATCTTGGTGATAGCATTATTGATGCTGATATTTTTCACATATTTCGGACTCATATTGGACTCCCGAACTGTGAGCGCTTCAAGAATGTTTATAGGGATATATATGTTTGTTAAAGCGAGTTTGGAGCAAATATTGATGCTTTTTTTTAATAAAATATGAATTACATTTGTACATTATTATTACCCTTGCTATTCTTTTTTTTTACTAGCATCAACGTTTTTCCGCTCCTAAACGCTTCTCCACATTTTTAATGTGACCGCAAAGCTGCCGCGCTCTGTCTTGATGTATCGAACCATATATGCCCCCAATAAGGGCTGACGATGACTAATAAATAGGCTAAATAGGTGTCATATAACTAGAGTTTGTTAGAGTTAAAAATGACGCCGAAAGAGTTCATGTACAGGCCAAATATAACCTGTTTAAAAGCGTTTAGGACTCATATCGGATTCTTATTTAGGCTCAAATGAAAAGTGTTAATAGGCTCATAAAGGACAACTATTGCATGAAGGGAAATACATTAATGCCCCTAAAATGAGCTAAACCGAACGAAAAAAGTACGTGAAACCGCCGTAAAATTAACATTTTTTAATTTTACATTATGAAGTGATAAGTGCAAAACGTAGAGTCAACATTGCTATAATGTTGAGAAGACATTAAAAAAAATGATTATAGAATAAGGTACTATTGATACGAAAAATGTCATATTAACATTTTTTCAACGTATGATTGATATGAAAAATAATGTTAGCTTGACATGTTTTAATGTTAATATGATATGAGGTTAATGTAAAACGAATAAGATAAAATGTTAAATAAAACACAGTGAGAAATTTACTTTTGAATTCATTACTTATTTAGTACCGTTTATATTTATTGCATTTTATCGTAATATATTTACCTAAAATACCTTATTTATATTATTATTATTCTAAAATAATAGTGTCGAAAAAAATCAGCTTGAACTTTTTATAACCCACCTTTAAAATTCAATTGCGAGCGCACTTGCCTAAAGGTGAAATTACTTAATAATAGTGTATGTGAACTTACACTGTTTCATTAGTCCAGCGACAAAACGCAAATTAAAAATATTGAGTATATTACATTTTTCGATTTCCACATAAAAATTTGTTCACGTAATTCAGCCCTTAGGCCAATGTTTGCTTGTCCCGGAAAAACTGCTTTTAAATCCTCCTCATTTATAAACTTCAGTCTTTTGTATGTGAAACCGCAATCTGTTTTCGCAAAATTGAGCATTATAAATAAAATAAATAAATGTAAGGCGCGATAACCACCGAAGAGATCTAAGGCTGAGCTTCTCTTCCAATTTCCGTCGTGCTCCTCTTGATTTTCCCTACAAATTGGCCGGACGGGACCTACATGTTTTATGCCGACTCCGAACGGCATCTGCAAGGCAGATGAGTTTTCACTGAGAGCTTTTCATGGCAGAAATACACCCGGAGCGCTTGCCAAACACTGCCGAGGGGCGACCCGCTTAGACACATTTTATTCTAATTTAAAAACCTTATTTCTAAAATTTTGATGTTGCTTTGCCCGGGGTGCGAACCCAGGGCAAAGGGTGTGGTAGGCGGAGCACGCTACCATCACACCACGGTGGCCGCCATTGAACATTAAGCTAGTTTAATTTCGAGTAATGTCGAATACCTACCAATAAACACCTTGAAGGTATCTCCCAAGTTGAACGATTCGAGCAACTCCTTCATATTTGCTTCGCCATCTTACATTTGCTCTTCAGCAGTTTCAATGATGATAGCGCCGCAATCCTCCTTCACGAATTCCAAAATTGACTCCGACGATGGCAGTGTGTCATTTGTTTCACCCAGCAAAAATATATTTTCCATTTTTACTTTATTTTCTTATATTATTTTGCTCTTTACAATTGCACGCCGAATTGATATATGTACTTTTACAGATGTGAGACCTTGACATTTTTTTAACGTTAAAACAACATGAGACGATGACGAATTGACAACGAAAATGAAAATTTTAATTTATTAACATTTTTTAACGTTAAAACAACATGACACGATGTGGAAATAATAAAGAAAATGGAAATTTGAATTTTTTAACATTTTTTAACGTTAAACAACATGAAAGGATGTGGAAATGACAACGAAAATAGAAATTTACTTTTATTAACATTTTTTGATGTTAAAGTAACATGGTCCAATGAGAAACTTACAACAAAAATGTCTAGTTTTAATGTGGTTTTAACGTTGAAAATTGATATTATAATGTAAAACATGACATTGTTAATTCGACATTTCTGCTGCAAATTTAACGTGAAACACGTTAATTAAGCATTATTTCTATGAAAACTGATAATTTTTGACTTACATTGCAATTAACATGGCGAAATGTTGAATTTACATTGTAATTCTTCGTTCAGTGTAATAACGACTGTAAACGCTCCGATTTAGATATTTTTTCTGACTCTTTTTTGGCTTACATTTTTTGCCTGGGTTAACTAAAATTTCTGCAACGGTATTCATTGTTGGGAAAAGATTTATTAAAAACGCTGAATTACAGATTAAAACTATTTAACTGATAGTGCAATGGATACCTACCGCTATACCGCGCTATAGATTTCGGCTATCACACCATCGACAAGGTGCCTACCCTAGTGAACGCATTGAGTAACCTATTAGTAACAACAAATCAAGAAATTCATGTTTCGCCATATTGAAGTCAACATTATGATGAAATTTATTTAATGTCTGCAAGTTTAGACTACCGTCTGAGAGATGGCCAGTTGGGGTCCGGAAAACGGTTCGAATAATTTAATGCATTTTATCAACTTAGAAAAAATAATTAGAAAGCCACTAAAAACTTCGGCCCCTGTTTTTTCGAACTTTTTATTTATTTTTACTTTAATCCATATTTGCTACAAATGTAGACTATCCAGCCGGTTAGGGGCTTAGAATATACCCGCGATAGGCATGCTTGTCATAAAAGACGACTAAAATACCCAAATGATTCAAGGGGTTGTGTAGCGCAACCCTTTCAAGGGGCTGCCAGATTGTTGCTAATGCTATTTCTACTTAAGCTAATGAATAAAAGGAATAGCTCCCATTGTATTTAAAAAAAGGTAAAGCAACCTGTGGAAAAAACTAAAACTAATCTGAATAAAATAGACACATAAAAGTTGAATATAGGCAGGGTAGTAAACAGAAACAATGGTACTATCATTATTAGTGGGAATTCTGCTACGGCTAAAAATAAAATAAAAGATGCACTTACAGAAAAGTTGGGTCAAAACAAATATAATATTGCTTAGCCTAAAGTATATTTACCATAGATAATTGTTGTTAATATCAGTGCCAAGCACACTAGGAAGAAGAAATAGGTAGCAGGATTGAGAGATGCCAAACTTAAATGTTTAAAAATCATCCATTCCAAGAAAACACAAGAAGCCCTCATATGAATGCCATTATTGAAATTGAGTGCAAGTATTTTGAAGATGTTTTGAAAACTAAAAAAATTAATGTTGGTTGGGATCGTTGCCCAGTTTACGATGGGCAACCAGTAAGAAGGTGATATAAATGCTTAGGGTTTAACCACATAGCTATTAATTGTACTCAAAAACAAAGAGTAAGGCCCGGGTTTTCAGTACAAGTTCTACTCAGTTTGTCAGTTAAACTACGCTTAAACTTATTCTGCATTTTTTCAGTCGACTTTAACTAAAGTTTAAGCTGAGCTTAAACGGCCGATCTAGCAGGGTTAAACTCTAGTTAGCCTATCAGTTATTTGCGTTCGTTCGAAATGGCGTCGAATATACCCAACAAGCGTTTGGGCTTCAGCACTATTAGAGCTCATGTTGATAACTATGCATACTATATAAAATCTCAAGAGTTGTTTCGAAACAGTGGCTTATCTCGAGAATCATAACGTACAGCAAATGAGGAAATTTTTTATAAAGCAAAAAATGCTATTACTTAAGTTGAAAAAATTTAATTAACAACTTGTGGTGCTCTAACTGGACTCAAATGTAAAATTCCATTCTACAGTATTTTCAAGAAAATTAACTAAAATATATATAATTTATTTTTGAGTAATTACGCTTCATTGCTGCTATCAACCAGGTGTTTATTTCTCACAATAAACAGCTGTTGGTTTTGGTGGTACCACCTAGCAGATTTTTCTTCAACTCCACCTCAACTGGATATCCGGTGTAGGATATCAACTGGAGAAATGTGTTGAATATTCATTTGAGAACTGTGTATTCTCAAAATCTCTCGGAAGCTCGATAATAGCTCGAAAATATTAATGACATTGGGGATCAACTCAAAAACTCCCAATTTTACAAAATTTCTGAAAGGTTGGTAGTGATTGGAGAATGAAGTTGGATATCAATTCGAGAACTATCTGGTTTAAGAACAATTGAATAATGATGTTGGATATCACCTGCGGCACTATATATGTATATATTTCGTTGCAGAAATTTTTTTTCCATGTTTGTTGGGTAAACAAAATCCAGCTGTTGCCGTATCTACAAATTATCTAGATAACAAAAAAACCAATATTGCCGCACAAAATAGCCAACCCCAAAGGCGGCATTTGAGTTCAACAGTTCGCGTTATCATTTTGTCGTTGTAAGGTTGTGCTTAAAATTCCTTGCAGCTCAACCATATGAATAATCGGGACTTGTCACATATGGTTGAGTAAAAACAAATAACGGGATTATATATTGTAACGAATTTACTGCAAATCCTCTTATTTGCAATCTTCTACTAACGTTTGAATCACTAAACTGTTGAATAAATAACTCCAATATTTAATAATGCAAAATGGCCTTTATTCCAGTTCTTTGTAATAACACTACAATTGATTTTCAAAATAATACTGCTATTGCTCGACAGATAGCGTGCTTAATCGAAACTTATTGTAGCGCCTCTATTGTTGAGGCCTTTTATACTCTTTGATTTCCTCGTTGAATCTTCTAGGCGCTTCTGTTCTAGAATCTACTAGTTGGTTATATGTTATAATTATAACTACAGATGTACGTGTATAGCTCTCATATGCGCGTGTTTGTGAGCGACACTTCCACAATTATAATTGCATATCTCAGATAAGATATATGCATGTGTTTGTGCGTTGTTTCTCTGCTGCGTGCTGCTTAGTGTTGCTAATATTCGTAACAATATTAATGCACAGTCATGTACACATAACCAAAATGAATATAAATTCTTTAAAATATAACACCTAATACGACGAAAATGCTTTTACAAAAATAAGATAACCGAAAAATAAGTACCCCAATTTTAATTGAAAATACTATTGTACAAAAACCCACAATTGAATGTAATTTTGTGACTGGCGTGGTGCCATGTAAAAACCAATTTTGATTGAATATACTTTTCGACAAAAACCATCACCAATTCTAAATGAAAAATAAATAACTTAACTAAAGACAAATTGAATATAACCTGGCGTGGTGCCATGTAAAAACCAACCTTAATTAAAAATACGAACAATTACAAGAATTAATACCATATCGCAAGCTGCTACACATGGTTCTGGCCTCTATGGTATTACCATTGTGTACCACTGGTGCCAAAATTACATATACACTTTGATGATAACAACAATCTGAAGAAAGAACCATCTGATATACAACCTGGCGTTATGGACTAACGTCTGAGCCATTCAACCAAACCCCAAAACAAAAGAAAAAAAACACCCCAAAGGCGGCCTTAAACTGTGACTGAAAAACTGCTGAGTAGTTTAACTGGAGTTTAAATAGTTTAAGCACACCCCAAAGGCGGCCTTAAACTGTGACTGAAAAACTGCTGAGTAGTTTAACTGGAGTTTAAATAGTTTAAGCAAACCTAGTTTAAGTTTAGCGTAGCCAACTACTGAAAAACCGGGCCTAAGTGTTTGGGAGCATAGAGAGTGAACATGTAAATATGTGTGGAATTTGTGTAGATGCTAATCAAAAATTAGGTTTCAATTTATGCACTGATCCCAATATTTTCAGTCCAGATTGCGCAGTTTATGAAATAACTTAAAACTGGAAAAGCAAAAAATCGATTATTAGCAACCAAGACTTAATCGTCGAGGAAGGGGGGCTTCCAGTTTAAAATGTATTTATTTAAATATCTGTAGTTTTTTAGCTAACTAAGCAGAACTAGAAATGCTAATAGAATAAGTATACTCGGAAGCTTGTATAACATTAGAAATTAGTTTAGTTTAGTTTATTAATAAATTTGTATAAGTGAGCCTATTGTCTCTTAACGTACAACAACATTCGGATATTTACCAACAATACAATATTTTTTAATTTCTAAATTTATTTTTAATATACATTATGTTAAATAAATATATCATGAAAACTAATCGCCCAATTAAATCAAAACACATTCAACTATTCTATGTATGAGTATTTGTATGAATGCTCAAAAAGGTATTTGACTAGTTTAGTAAAAAGAAAAATAATTATTTAAAAAAAAAATCAAAAATAAAAGAATGAACCTATTCAGAAATGAAATAAAGCCAATTTAAAGCGCCTGGTATTGCGTTAATTTTTAATGTTATTTGGTAGTGAGTTCCATAATTTGATAGCACCGACAAAGAATGTTCTGGAAGATGTAAGATACCTATAGCGTGAAACAATAAGGTTGCCAGTTCTGTCTGATTTTGAAAAACTTAAATTTCTAAAGAGGTATTCCGGTAGCCTTTTATGGATTAAATCGTGCAGGAACCCTAAAATGCGATAATTCATAAAACTAACGAGACTACAGCTAAGTATCTTGGAGGAAAACTCCGATATATGATCAAATTTACGCCTAGAAAATATATATCGAGCCAGCTGCAACTTCTTCTGTGACTCACTGTCGATATTGCCGAAAACAATCCCCCCAAAGGATATCAGTGGAACTATAAGAGTTCTCACCAATTTTAGTTTCACATTAATGGGAATTAAATCTGCTGTATGCCACAACTTTCTTAGTACGAAGTATATTTTGCTTAAAGTATAGTTTACATGGTCCTTGCATCCAAGGTATGAGTTCAACTTAAATCCAAGGCTAGTAACCACAGACTCATAACTAATAGCAATGGCTAGCAAGGATAAAGTAGGCAATGTCGTAGCCAGCTTCCGGGAATACGCCAAACACATAGTCTTGATCTTAGAAGCGTTTAGATTTAATTTATTGTCACTTGCCTATGAAGATATGCGCTGAAGGTCTTCATTTATTCTGCACACCAGATCCTCTGATAGGCCAATCGGACGAGAAAGGTATACTTGAGCATCATCAGCATACATATGTGTCGATACGCTCTTTGAAATATTGGTCATATCATTAATGAAAATAGAAAACAGAATTGGATCGAGAATGGATCCCTGTGGCACCCCCGAATCAAGGCGTTTCGTCTCGGAGCAACTAGTTCCAACCAATACCTTCTGCAAGCGACCTCTAAGATAATTTTCAAGCAATATCTATTTTTAATCCTAACTTTTCAATAATGCAAAATGGCCTTTATTAAAGTACTTCAAAATAACACTTATACTTCGCAACTGATAGCTTGCTTAAATCAAACTGTTTGTCGTGCCTGAACTGTTGCTGCTTTTTATACTGTTTGGTTTCCTCGTTGACATATTTCTAGGCGCTTCTATTTCTAGAATTTACTAGTTAGTTATCAGCTATAAAATTACCAGCTACAACTACGTTTATAGCTTCTCATATGCGCGTGAATATGTGAGTACCTAATGCTTGCGCAAATTATTGCCGACTTTTGGGAGTATCTCAGATATATGCATGTGTTTGTGTGTTGCTCTCCGCTGCTTGTATGGACATATGTATAGACATAATGATTGATTTATTGATGTGCATACAAGTCACTGCTTAGTATTGGCTTAGAGATGATAGTATCCGTTAGTGTCGCTAATATTCGCATCAACATATTCTAATCAAAAACCAAAACATGAATTTTAACTGAATTTGAACATGTACCTTATTTATAACTACTGTAACTAAGTTACATATATACATAAATATGTACATTGAACCTTTTTATACATTACCATTTGATGTATAGCTATTATATTTAAGACTCATGAATTACGTTAAATCCATGAATTATATCTATATTTATATCTATTATAGTATAACAGTCCACACTTCGCCGCTCTGGCAACCCCATCGGTGAGTTGACAGATCGGGTTGGTGTGTACATACATATATACATATGATTTGTTTTGACATTTGCTTTATATTAATTATTCGAATTTATCCACTCGGAGTGACACAAGTTTTTGTAAAAACCCATTCTCTTTGTAAATTGAAGTACAAAAAATATATAATTTAATTAAGTTTGCCGCTGTGTACAAGTAAACATAAGTTCTCTTTTTTTTTTCTTTAACAAATTTGTGTTAAATTGGATACCCAACTAAGTTCTAATTGTGAAATTAGAATTGCGCTGCTATCCAAGCTTTTCTATTGAAAATTGCGCAAAGTTCAAGTTCTCAGTAACTAAACGCTACAGGACGTATTCAACACAACGCCGCTGTACCATCAACGCACCGCCACCACATCATACCACCATCGTCATACTCATCACATCGCCATCGCCGCCACCGAAGCAGCCAAATCCACATCCAAACAAAGGGAAGTGCACTTGCAGCACCATAAAAATGCAACGCGCTGCTACTGCCGCCACAATCCTCGCCATCATCACCACAGCTACATCCCACCGCAGAAAAAAGCAGGTAAATTGTGCATTATCCACACCCCCTTAAACAGGCCTTCCCAACTACACTGCAATTTCGGGGACAAACCTTTTTTTCGTTGTGGGTTGTATAACAGCACCAAATCTCCTTCCTGAAACCCTTCCGAATTAATTGCTTTATGGTATCTGGCTTTCATCTTGTCAGTCATAATCTTTGCTCGTTGCCTTACCATATCGTGTATCTCTCTCAGCTCTTCTTCCAAGACACCAGTGGATCATTGACATTTCTCTCCGAATCGGCATCTATCCCAAACTTCAAATCAGCTGGCAGTCGAAGGTCATTGCCAAAAATTACCTTTGCGGGAGTTTGGCCCGTTGTCTCATGCACTGCCGATCGGAAAGCCATCAAGAATAATGAAATGTGGGTATCCCACTCCTTATGATACTTGTCTACTACTTTCCTTAAATGCTCCTTAAATGCTCCTCTAATGTTCTATTGAAACGTTCCACCATACCATCGGACTTAGGATGCAATGCAGTTGACCGTGTTTTTCGAATGCCCAACTTCTTACAAATTTCTTGGAACACAGCTGATTCAAAATTCCTGCCTTGGTCAGAATGTAACTCCATTGGTACACCATACCTTGAAACCCAATCGCTTGTAACCACTTCTGCTACTGTTTCCGCTTCTTGGTTTGGGATTGGGTATACCTCTGGCCATTTACTGAAATAATCCATAACCACCAGTACGTCTTTGTTTCCGCGGTTGCTAGTAGGAAATGGACCTGCGACATCCACGGCGATCCTTTCAAATGGTGCACCTGAAATTTACTGCTTCATCTGGCCATGTCTTCGTGTTTTGGGTCCTTTCGCTCTGTTGCAAACCTCGTAGTTGGCAATCCACTCGGTGACCGACTGACGGCAACTAACCCAATAGAATCTCTGCTTAATTTTTTCGAGCGTCTTCGTGATTCCAAGATGACCTCCACTTGGACCATTATGCAGCTCGCTAAGCACGTCAGGAATTCTCTTTCTGTGAACAACTCTCAGTTTCTTCTTGCATTGACCATCCTCACTCTCCCATAATCGGTGCAGGCAACCGGATATCAATTCTAAACTGTTCCACTGTGCCCAGTATGACTTCGCAACTCTCGGCTGACATCTCTCTGTTTGGTCTTTCGTTTCGTTCGAGCCCTTGGATAACATGTGACAGATCTGTATCTTCTAGGTGACACTTTCTTAGTTGTTCCTTGTCCCATTCATCCGTACACGTTAAAGTCATTAGCCGGACATCTATAATGTCTTCTTTAGCCTCGACCTTTGAACATTCCAAACTACATGGCATTCGTGACATTGCATCAGCATTTCCATGGGTACTACCTTTTCGATGCTCAATGGAGAAGTCATAGCTTTGTAGTCGCTCGATCCACCGTGCCAATTGTCCTTCCGGATTACGGAACTGCAGAAGCCATTTCAACGCTGCGTGATCTGTACTGACGCGGAATCGCTGGCCGTAGAGGTATTTGTGAAAATGTTTAAAGGCACTCTACCAATGCCAACAGCTCTCTCCGTGTAACGCAGTAGTTCCTCTCTGGTTTTCCAATTGAACGGCTGTAATATGCAACTACCTTCTCCAGTCCATCAACCAGTTGTGACAAAACGCCTCCTATAGCATATCCACTCGCATCTGTATCTAGAATAAATGCTGCTCCTGGAATCGGATATGTCAACATTGGGGAAGTGCACAAACGCTCCTTCAATGTTTAGAAAGCCACCTCTTGCTCCTTCTTCCATGAAAAAGCTTTATTTTTTCTTGTAAGCTCATGGAGGCTATGGGCTACGCTGGAAAAGTTTGCACAAATCGGCGGTAATATGTGCACAGCCCAAGGAAACTTCTCAATTCATGCAGGTTCAGTGGCCTTGGCCAATCCTTTACTGCCTCTATCTTTTCATTCGCAGTACAGATGCCTTCTGTCGTTACTTTGTGACCCAAAAAATTTACTTCCTTTTTAAACAGCGAACTTTTTTTGGGACATAGTTCCAGACCAGCGCCAGCTATTCTCTGCAAAACTTCCTCTAAGTTTATAAGATGTTCATCAAAGATCTTGCCCAATACGATGATGTCGTCCAGGTACACCAAGTATATTTTCCAATGTAGTCCTTTCAATACCTGATCCATGAGTCTCTCGAAAGTAGCTGGTGCATTACATAGTCCAAAGGGCATTACTGTAAATTGCAAAAGACCATTTCCGACTCTGAAGGCTGTTTTTTCTGTGTCTTCCTCCTTTACCTCCACTTGCCAGTAGCCACTTTTCAAGTCCAGTGTGGAAAACCATTTCGTACCAGAGAGCGAGTCCAGAGTGTCGCCAATTCTTGGCAATGGGTAGCTATCCTTTTTCGTGACGTCGTTCAACTTGCGGTAGTCCACGCAAAACCTCATTTTCCCATCCTTCTTCTTCACAAGTACCACAGGTGAGCTCCATGGACTAGCTGATGGTTCGATGACGCCGCTGTCGCTCATTTCTTGTACGATTTCACTCACAACTTCCCGTTTCGCTAGCGGAACACTACGAGGAGCTTGACGTATCTGCCTCGCGTCGCCAGTGTCATTTTGATGTTTCACAACATTGGTGCGGCCTGGTTTGGACCATCCTGGCCAAATATTTTTGCGTACTTTAAGAGCAGTTGTTTTGCCTTACTCTGATAGGCTTCCTCTAGCCCCTCCGTCCATGCCCTGATGTGGTTTAAAAGATCAGTATTACTAGTTGAAACGTGTTCCTGGAGCTGTTCACAGTTAATAACTACTTCAGCCTCTTGGCATCTTTCCAAAATAGCTCCTTTGGTCAGTTTGAGTGGTGACTTGAACTCATTGAGTACTCTTACCGGTATACGTCCATCTTGTTTTGTCATAGCCAGGGTTTTTCCTAAAAGTATGTTCGGTGCTGATTTGTTTGCTGCTTCGAAAACCCACAATTTGTTTGTCCCACAATCTCCATCAAATTTTGCCCAGATGACTGCTTCTGATTTTGGTGGTATTTGCTGAATCTCTTCCACCAGCACTCGTTTATTGCTATAGCCTCTCTCGTAGCGGAAATTAAGTGGCACATCCATGTTCTTATATCACATCTTCTTGCTTTGCATATCGATCTTGATGCATTGGTCGATTAAGAAGTCCACTCCAATTATGATTTTTCATCAACAATCTCTGACACTATAAAATTGTGTACTACCGTGACGTTCCTAATTGGGACTTCACATGATACTTCTCCTAGAACCGTGGTGTTTTCTCCAGTGGCTGTACGCAATCTTGCTCCATGCAATGGTCTTATCTTCTTGTTGACTAAATCCGCTCGAATGATGGAATGTGATGCACCCGTGTCTACAGTCAGTAAACGTTCCTTTCCATCCACATGTCCTCCGACAGTATGATTGTTTGACCTTCTTCCAATTTGCGAAATCGAGATTATGGGGCATTCAATTGAGGGAGCCAGCTGTCGCCCTTGCGGCTGGCTCTCTTTAGTTTAATGATTGAGTGGACTTGGAGATTTGTTCATCTCCGTCAGCTCTGCGTTTACGGCCACCCACATTGTTGGAACTATTAGGACCGGTGCTGCAATGACGTGCACTGTGGCCTGGGTAGCCGCACTTGAAACATTTCATAACTCCAGAGTTTTCTGTTGTGATCCCTTCAGTGCTTCCAAAATTGTGTCTACCCAATCTGGCCTTTCTACTTCCACACGATGGGCTTTGTACGTTGGCTTACTCAAAAGTGAGGCAGTTGCCTGAGTCATTGCATGGGATACCGTTTCCACAAATTTTGGCTTTGGGTTCGCATATGTGTCTCGTATTCCATTTATAAAGCTCTCAATTTAACCCTCTCGGTGCATTCCACGGGTGCGTCTGCATTTGCGAGATGAGCCAATCTTTCAACATCCGACGCAAACTCCTGCAAAGTCTCATTTCCTTTTTGGTAACGGTTTTGCAACTCAATTTCGTATATCTGTTTTCTATGCTCGCTTCCATAACGTCTCTCGACAGGGGCCACCAATGCTTCATAGTTGTTCCGCTCTCCTTCGGGAATCGTCTGTAGGATTTCGGCTGCTGGCCCCTTCAATGCTACGAATAGAGCTGCCACTTTATCTTCAGCATTCCAGTTGTTCACTGCTGCCTTTTCTCAAACTGTAGCTTAAAGACCTGGAAAGGAACAGAGCCGTCAAAAGATGGAGTTTTTACCTTCGTATTGCTTGCTGAAACAGCTGGGCGATTTAATTTCAACTCCTGTATACGACCTCTCAAAGCATCCACCTCGGCTTCGATTTTTCCTCAAACTCCGTTATTTTCTCGTCCATACGCGCTTCGAGTTTTGATCATATACGCGCCTCTTGCGCTTCGAGTTGTACTGTTATGCGTGCCTCTTGCTCTTTCAGTTGTGTTTCCATCTTTGATGTAGTCTGTGTCAACATTTCTGAAATACGCGTTTCTTGTGCTTCAATCTTTGATGTTATGCGTGTCTCCTGTGATTCTAGTTGAGATTCCAGTTGAAATGTTATATCTGTCTTTGGCGATTCCAGTTGGGATGACATTTGTTTTTCCTGGGCTTCAATCTTGGATGTTATACGATTCTCCTGGGATTCCAATTGTGATGACATTTGTGACATTTGGTTCAACACTGCTAGTATCGCGTTAGTGTCAACACTTGCCAATGGATTCGGAGTCTCTATCTTCTCCTCGATTTTAGTCGCTGGCTCTTCCACATAAGGATAAAAGACATACTCGTCTACATTAATTCCTTCGAACTCCAACACCTCTCGTAGCCGTGCTTGAAGTTCGATCTTATTGCCGGTTGTATTCAATCCACGGCTCTCCAACTTCTTCTTCAGTTGCTGGATGCTCAATTCACTCAACTTTGCCATGTCCAACTTGTATTCGCAATCTTTGGAATTTATTCAACAATTCCTCTTCTGACACCAATTGTAACGAATTTAGTGCAATTCCGCTTATTTGCAACCTTCTAATAACGTTCGAATCACTAAACTGTTGAATAAATTACTCCACTATTCAATAATGCAAAATGGCCTTTATTAAAGTACTTCACAATAACCCTTATACTTCGCAACTGATAGCTTGCTTAAATCAAACTGATTGTCGTGCGTCAACTGTTGCTGCTTTTTATACTGTTTGGTTTCCTCGTTGACATATTTCTAGGCGCTTCTACTTCTAGGATTTACTAGTTAGTTATCAGCTATAAAATTACCAGCTATAACTACGTTTATAGCTTCTCATATGCCTACTTTTGGGAGTATCTCAGATATATGCATGTGTTTGTACGTTGCTCTCCGCTGCTTGTATGAACATATGTATAGACATAATTATTGATTTATTGATGTACATACAAGTCACTGCTTAGTATTGGCTTAGAGATGATAGTATCCCTTAGTGTTGCTAATATTCGTCACAATATTTAAGATACTCCTCAAACGATCGTTGTCAGTGTTCAATTAATGATTGGGAAATTTATATATCACTTTTTATAAAACAGTTCGTTGCGATTCTCATAGCAGGCACACAGGAGGGGTTGTCTTATAAGGGAAGCAAACCGGTTTAAAATTAGAAATAATGGATCCATTAATAAAAACATCTGGTGTGGTCATTAGTTTAAAAAACTGCGACTTTAAATGGCAAATCGGTGACCTATATCACTCTCCAGCGATAGCGAATTTTTGTGTCACTTGGATACTATACTAACAGAAGTATGAAAATGAAACGAATTCCCTTTTAATTGGTGATTTTAATATAAACTTAAATGTGGTTTCCGCGTTTACATAGCTGTAGATTGAATGAAATTTTTGCACGTTGCTTTGGCACAAATGATAATTTTCCATACTAGAGTGGCAGAGACGTCACAACAAAAATTCATCTACTATATTCAAACGTCAACATGCAGTCTTGTGCAAATCATGGCGGAACGATACAAGGTGGCAACTTGGTGATACCTACAAACATATCGCTCATTTTCTGCAACGTCTTCATAACTCAAAAAACATGACTTTTGAGTTAATAACATATAAATATTATGGTCTATGTTGTATAAAAAAATCTTCGTGATCAGTTAAAAATTTAGCACGTGTTATAAAAATGAAAATATGCGTTTATATGCGCAACATATGGCAGTTAAAATCTTTGAATGGCTCTCCTGGAAAATTGCGTTTTTTGAGTTATGGCGACGTTGCAGCAAATGAGCGATATGTAAATAAAAATTGCATGTACTTTGTTTTTGTAAATTCGATGGACAAATCTCAAAATTTTACTGCGTCGGAAGTTGATGTATCAAATCAAATAAAAAAAGTTTATAATCAGCTGTCCCATGCTGCCACCTTGTATCGTTCCGCCATGGTGCAAATCTAGTAAATAATAGAATTTCTGATCATGAAGCCATTTCATTTGGCATCAAAATTAATAATTCAGTTGCGAAAAACGATAACTTCGACATCATGGGAAAATTATACCGCCGATAACGTTTTAAATTTGTTAAATGGTTAATCAAATTAATACCTGTATAGTGTGCGAGAAAAACAAAGAAGTACAATTGAGAAATAAGTGGTAGGACCACAAATTGACTGAATTAAACAGATGTAGTCAAGTGTATGTGGAAGCACCTTAAACAAGCAGTTAATTTAACTGAAGGAAAGGACAATATAATGACGGTAGTGGTATGGGATGTAGTATAAGATAAATCTCTAAATATTGCTGGAGCATTGGAATCCTTTTTCATTGGTATTGTTGATATTAATAGAGAAATCGATGTTCTTGATGGTATTGGTAACTTGCATTCTAGAATTTGTACACGTTTTTAACTAAACGAAATTTCGCTTGAAGAATAAAATTGGTGGCAAAACCTTTAAAATGGAGTAATTAAGAAGTCGATCATATATGGGACACTTCTATGCCGAAATTGGTAATAAATCCATCAGAAATGGAAGAGTGCCTGAATCATTCAAATTATCAACTATAGTGTTAATAAGGAAGGTGAAAAGTTCGATTCTAGCAGAAGATTTGAGACCAATTAATACATTAGGGTAGGTTAGGTTGAAGTGGCCGCCCGAGGACACACTTAGGCCAGTGATATTGGTCCCGTTGTGATATCACGAAAATACACCGTTACCTTTCTTCTTCGAATCATTTTGACGTCATGGTCCATAACCTGGCTCAAATTATATAGAAATTGAGCACCCAAAAAGCACTGCCGTGTACAACTTAGTGGCAGGCAGTTGCAGATGAGGTGAACCACCCTTTCCTCCTCCACTCCTGCAGCATGGACGATAAGGCGCCTTCCTGCATGCCATCTTTCGTCGGCATGACGGTGGTGTGCTCCTTTGGCATTAACCTGCATGTGGAAAGGGACATACCTAAGCGTTCTTGGCAGAATTCGTCTGGTTGTACCCTGCCTACCGCGTTCATCTGCAATGCTGTTTCTCCTTGATGCCCCTATGTCCAGGGACCCATGTCAAGTGTACACTTTTCTGTTAGGTCATCTCTTGAAGAGATCGGCACAGTTTCGTGTTGGTCAGAATTGAACGTGTAGGAGCCAAGAGATTTAGCTTAGAGCCGTCTGTGTATATGGAAATGCTGCCGTCAATAGCAAGGCAAATCCAATCATCCCTACTGGGAATGTTTATCATAAAATTGGTTTCCGCAACTGTTGTGGTCGCACAGCTACCCGTGCTAGAAGGAAAAAACAAGGTATTTGTTTAGTATACTAGAGTGCCCTGTGGTCTTCCAACAGGACATCTCCCTTAAGCGCAGAGGTGACGTTGCCCCTGCTCGCTAACCTACTAGATCCAATGGAAGGATGCCAAGAATGATCTTAAGAGCTTCGCTAGGCGTTATTTTTCGAGCAATGCTTATGATGTGTATTGGAACAATTTTTCGTCATCCCTTGTCAAATTTGGTTTCGAGACAAACCGGTTTTGGGGTTAAGCCATCATTAGTGTAAATTTTCGTTCTGATCTGTTGTCGTTTGTCTTGTGTTTATAGTTCCTAGGTACACGAGCAGGTATTTTCAAAATGGTTGTTTGTGTATATTTATGTGTATGTGCTGTGTGTTCAACACCGAAGGTGGTTTTTACTAATCGATTTGTGTGGCTGACTGAGGCAGGTAAAAGTCAGCAATTCTAGTCGTTTGACCTTCTTTGTGGGTTTGTTGCTTTGGTGCGTTTATTGTTTTCTGTTTATTAGTTGTGTGTTTGTCTGTTGTACCTTTTTGATTACTGCGTTTCTTGTAAACAAGTTTTAAAGGCTCAAATATTGTGTTTATCTGTTCGTTTATTATTCTACCGTCTAATGTCTTCTGTTTGTAGATTTCCATGTTTTTGAGTACGTTCCAACGTCGGCCTTTTGCTTGTATGTGAAGGACCCTGACTGTTTTATTGATGTTTGCTGGGGAACATTCATTTTCGACCATGCAGGAGTTACCATTGCAATTTACCCCGATGACTGCTCGATAATGTCAATAAGTCCCAGCTCATACATTGATGAGCTATGCTATAAAATTAACGACTATCTCCATTGTCTTTCCAGTTTTTTCACCTCGCGAAATCTCGCAGTGTCACCCACTAAATCCTCGGCGACTTACATATTTACAACGTGGACAAAGAATATGTCGACCAAATTGACGTGGATGTCCGTGCATTACGCTACCGACTGTCCTACACCTAAAAATACTTGGCGTGACGTTCGATCAGGATCTACATTTTGGCCAGCATGCATACGCAATTGTACCTTAAGTCCAGAGCCGTAATAAAATCCACAAGTCTGTTACCACTTGGGCACTTGGAGCAAAGACAAAGAAACGCCCATTACCACTTATAAAGCAATTGGCCGGCCGCGTGCTTGCTATACGAGTTCCCAATATAGTTGCCGAACCTAAAAGAAACACACTAGAGAAACTGCAGGCCTCTCAAAACACTGCGCTCAGAACTATCAGGGGATGTCTTCTTATGCCTCCACAACAATATGCATGAGGCAAGAATACTCCCCATGAAGGAGAGAAATGAAACGCTATGACGCTGCGCCCCCAAATCAGGGTCATAAGCTTGCGCATCATACTGCTTGTAGATAAACAGCGGGGTGAAATGGGAGGAACATCCAAAGAACTGTAACCCCTCTGTCGGTGTTGGTAAGCTATGTTTCTCTATAAGCCGACATTCGGGCGGCAATACGTAATGCATTCTTCTGTTGACAAGTTCAGGCGACAAGGATATATCACATACAACAACAGCAAAGCGGATAAAACAAAATTTTCAGTTTCTGAGACATGATATATTTTAACAACTGACTGATGGCATTATTTTCAGTCTCGTATTATACTCCTTTGTTTTTTATAAATTTTTCTTATTAAAAATGTTTTGATTTTTGAGTCTAAAGTGAATAAATACGAAATAAATTTCTATTTCACTATTAAAAGGTTTATTTTTTACTAGCCTTTACACGCGGCCCCGTCCACAAGGAGAAAATGAAATATATGGGCTATTCACGTTAGCCTGCTTATCAAGTTATCTGTTTAAAAATATTTTTCTGTCTAATGCATTTTATTTTTGTAATTGAGTAAAAAAAAGATCCCGGACGGATTCCGAAAACCATCTAGAAATGATGCCGGAAAATACCCCAAAAGAACCCCGAAATGACCCCGTCGGGATCCCGGACGAATCCCGAAAACCATCTAGAAATGATGCCGGAAAATACCCCAAATGATCCCGAAATAGCCCCGAAAATGTCCCGAAATGACCCCGTCGGTATCCCGGACGGATCCCGAAAACTACCCGAAATGATGCCGGAAAGGTCCCCAAATGATCCCTTAATAGTCCCGAAATGACCCTGATGGGATCCCGGACGGATCCCGAAAACCATCCGAAAGGGTCCCCAAATGATCCCGAAATAGTCCAGAAAAAGTCCCGAAATGACCCCGACGGATCCCAGACGGATCCCGAAAACCATCTAGAAATGATGCCTGAAGGTACACCAAATAATCCCCTAATAATCCCGATATGGCCCTGACGGGATCCCAAACGGATCCCGGAAACTATCCAGAAATGATACCGGAAAGGTTCCCAAATGATCCCCAAATAGTCCCGAAATGACACGGACGGGATCCCAGGATCCCGAAAACCATCCAGAAATGATGCCGGAAGGTACCCCAAATGATCCCGAAAAGTCCTGAAATGACCCCGGCGGGATCCCGGATGGATCCCGATAACCTTCCAGAAATGATGCCGGAAGGGACCCAAAATGACCCCGAAAAAGTCCCGTAATGATCCCGGAAACCATCCAGAAATGATCCCAGAAGGGTCTCGATATGACCCTAACGGGATTACAAATAAGGTGAAGCTAACTATAAAACCTTGTTAATAAGGCAGCAGGCGCATTGGAGCGAATGAAAAGTAAAGCTAATAAAAGCGTGTTAATAACAACAATTGAAGGAGGGCGGATGGCGGGAGGAGACGGAGAGCACCGCCGGTCGTTTTTCCAAAATTTTTTAGATTTCGATCTGTATGAGCCAGATACCAAAAATTATTGATTTAGGAGAACATTTATATTGAGTTATAACAATTTATAGATTTTCCACCAGAGGGGGAGAAGGGGGGGGGGGGAGGGGGGACGGAGGGTGTCACTGCTCATTTTGTAAGCCCTCGACTTATTTGAGCTATTTGGTTGTAATATTGGTGAAGTTCAGTAAAGGTAAAGTTATAATGTGTAAAAATTAGTAAAAAGTAATTTTTCGAAGGGGTCGTGCGACCTCCACCCACTTTCCATGTTCGAAAAAAATTTCTCTAGTAGACTATTGTCTGTGTCCCAAATTTCATCAAAATCCGTGTAGCCGTTCTGGCGTGATTCAGTCACAAAGACGAAAAAATATAATAATTAAATTATAACTGTTCCTAGGGGGCGTGGACCTCCCCCCCTTTGGAAAAATATATAGCTAGTAGATCCTTCTAGACTATTGGCTATATGTGTGCCAAATTTCATCCAAATCTGTCCAGTCGTTCTTGCGTGATTGAGGCACAAAGACAAACGTCTGGACATCCAAACATCCAAGCTTTCCCATTTATAATATATACTAGCCTTTACCCGCGACCCGTCCGCAAGGAGAAAATGAAATATATGGGCTATTCACGTTATCTGTTTAAAAAATTTTTCTGTCTAATGCATATTTTTATAATTGAGTAAAAAAAGAACTAAATGAGCTGATAACCCAAACGTAGGATCCCAAATGATCCCGAAATTATCCAGAAAAAGCCACGAAATGACCCCGACGCTATCGCGGACGGATCCCGAAAACCATCCAGAAATGGCCCGGAAGGGTCTCCAAAATTTCCCTGAAGAGTCCCAAAAAAAAACCCGAAATGATAACGACACGATTCTAGACTTACCCAGAGACCCACACAGAAATGATCCCTGAAGAGTATCAAACTTATCCCGAAATAGTCCCGAAAAAGTTCCGAAATGACCCTGATGGATCTCAAAAACCATCCAGAAAATATCCAGGAAGGGTCCCTAAATTATCCCGACATAGTCCAGAAAAAGTTCCGAATTGACCCCGAGGGCATCCACGACGGATCGTGAAAACCATACAGAAATGAATCCCTCATGGATCCGGCAAACATCAAGTAATTTATGCCCCAAATGATCCCGAAATAGTCCGTACAGATCCCGAAATCCATCCAGAAATAATACCGGAACGGTCCCCAAACCATCCGGTCCGAAAACCATCCAGAAATGATCCCGAAATAGTCCCTAAGAAGTCGCGAAATGTCTCTGACGGAATCTCAATCGGATCCCTAAGTGAGCCCGACGGGATCCCGCACAAATCCCAAAATCCATCCACGAATGATCTTGGCCCAAAATGATCCCGAAATAGTTTCAGAAAAGTTCACAAATTACCCTGACGGGATCCCGGACGAATCCCGAAATGACCCTGGCGGGATCCCTTACGGATCCCGAAAACCATGCAGTAATGATGTCGGAAGGGACCCAAATGATCCAGAAATGATGCCGGAAAGGTTCCCAAATGATGCCCAAATAGTCCCGAAATTACCCTGAAGGTATGACCCCGACGGGATCCCGAAAACCATAAATGATGCCAAAAGGGCCCCATATGATCCCGAAAAAGTCCCGAAATGTCACCGACGGGATCCCGGAAGGATCCCGAAAACCATCCAGAAATGATGCCGCTAGGTACCCTAAATGATCACGAAATAGTCCCGAAATGACCCCGACGGGATCCCGGACGGATCCCGAAAACCATCCAGAAATAATGCCAAAAGGACCCCATATGATCCCGGAAAAGTCCCGAAGTGTCCCCGGCGGGATCCCGGACGGATCCCGAAAACCATCCAAAAATGATGCCGAAAGGGTCCCCAAATGATTCCGTATTAGTCGAGAAAAAGTCCCGAAATGACCCCGATGGGATCCCGGACGGATCCCGAAAACCATCCAGAAATTATGGCGGAAGGAACCCAAAATGACCCCGAAAAAGTCCCGTAATGATCCTGGAAACCATCAAGAATTTATCTCTCAAAGGTACGCAAGTGATCCCGAAAATACCCCGACGGTATGCCGAACGGATCCCGAAACCCATCCAGAAATGATGCCGGAAAGGTCCCAAAATGATCCCGAAATAGTCCCGAAATGATCCCGGAATAGTCCCGAAAATATCCCAAAATAACCCCGACGGGATCCCGGACGGATCCCGAAAACTATACAGAAATGATCCCCGAAGGGTCCCAAAATGATCCCGAAATAGTACCGAAAAAGTCCCGAAATAGCCCCGGCGGGATCCCGGACGGATCCCGAAAACCATCCAAAAATGTTCGCGGAAGGGTCTCGATATGACGCCAACGGGATTACAAATAAGGCGAAGCTAATTGTAGAACCATTCTAATAAGGCAGCAGGCGCGTTGGAGCGAATGAAGAGTTACAAAGAAACATACAGGTAAAGCTAATAAAAGCGTGCTAATAAAAACAATTGAAGGAGGGCGGATGGCGGGAGGAGAAGGACCGCTGCTCGTTACCAAAAACTATTGATTTAGGAGAAATTTTATATTGAGTTATAACAATTTATAGATTCTACACCAGAGGGGGAGAGAAAGGGGGGGGGCGGAGGGTGTCACTGCTCACTTTGTAAGCCCTCGACTTATTTCACCGATTGAGTCTGTAATATTGGTGAAGGCCAGCATACGTAAAGTTATGTGTAAAAATTATTAAAAAGTAATTGCTCGAAGGGGTCGTAGGACCCCCACCCTTCTTTCCATGTTCGGAAAAAATTTCGCTAGTAGACTACTGTCTGTGTCCCAAATTTCATCAAAATCCGCGTAGCCTTTCTGGCATGATTCAATCGCAAAGACTAAAAAAATATAATAATTAAATTATACCTGTTCCTAGGGGCCGGGGCCTTTTGAAAAATATATAGCTAGTAGATCCTTCTAGACTATTGGCTATATGTGTGCCAAATTTCATCCAAATCCGTCCAGACGTTCTTGTGTGATTGAGTCACAAAGGCAAACGTCTGGAAAAACATCCAAACTTTCCCATTTATAATATATATTAGATTAGATTAGATGCTACACTCAAGGCGAATTCAGTACCAGGTGTTGTTATCCCAACTCTTGATAATTTTTCATACAACGCCTTGTACAACAGTATGTCAGTTAATCGAAGTCAATGAAAATTTTCTTTTGGCTTGACATTCTTCTGCACGACATGGTGTAGATTCGCCTTGGCTACACTCATGTCAAGGCGAATCCATACAAGGTGGTGGCAAAGCGAATTCAACCAATTAGCCGCGCAGAAGAATGTCAAGTCAAAATAAAATTTTCATTGATTGACTGACATATTGTAGTACAAGGAGTTGCACGGAAAATAATCAAGAAGAAACAATCAGCTGTTTGGATAACAACACCTGGTACTAAATTTGCCTTGACTGATGTATTCAGAAATACTTCATACGAATTTACGATGAAAGTTGTATTTGGCTCAAGGAAAACCTATCAATGTGTTACAAAGCGAATTAAACCCAATTCGCCGGCCAGAAGAGTGTCAAGTCAAAGAAAATTAGCAATGATTTCTGTTAACTTACATATTGTTGTACCAAGACGTTTTATGAAAAATATCAAGAAGAAGCAATCAACTGCTGGGATAACACCACCTGGTACTATATTTCCCTTGATTTGCGTAGTATTAGAAACCGTATTCACAAATTGGTCGAAACCAGTATTATATTTTTATAGCAAAAACTTTTATTGACAAACGCCTAAAACTATCTTTTTATATTTATTACAATTTTTTATAGAATGAAAATTTTTGATATTTAAAAATTCAAAATAATGAAAATAAAATTATTGAACATAAATTATTGAATTCACAAAGTATATAAAGTTAAGAGGTAAAATGTATAATATAAGAGAAACCCTACACTATGTATACATTTTTAACAATAAATTAAAATAGTGCCTGTGGTTTTGCCGTCTACCTTTAAATTGGAGTAACTCCACGGGAAGCCTGAGCTATATTTTAATTCGAAGCTAGACCACCTCAGATTTTTCTTCTGATTCCTTATTTGTGAGCTAAAAAAAGCTCCTCAGTAAAATTTTACGAAAATTCCTCGAGCGCTTTTTGGGAAAACTGCATTTTGGTGCATTATCTATAACATCAATTGAATTGTTTGACAGTGAAAATGTACCACAATTTGTAGGTCTAGTCGACAAGTACTTAGAATTTCCATTATACCCTCAAACTCTGGTGGAAGGGGCCAAGAACCCCTTTTCATTGGTAGATTCATATATTTGTCATATTTTTATTTTTGTTGGGCTATGAACAAAACTTTTATGTCACCATAAAAGGGTCGCTTTTGCATTTTTAACGAAGTATAATTTGTAAATTTATATTTATAAATGTCAGAGAAGCCTTACTAAATATATTGAAAACCTAACGTAGTGCATCACTTCTTCATTTTGTATAACGAATTTCTTGACAATTTTGGTTACGTTCATATACAACTGATTAGTGAAAGGAGCCGTAGTCAATTCTGCTTTCACCAAGATACGAACTTTAACTTTAAAATAAATTAAGGTTTTATTGTTGAATTATTCGATTTCATATGAAGACGCAACATGGTATAAATAAAAAAATTTATTTTCGTTTGTTACAGAACCAATATTTTTTGCTTAGAAGTGGTCAAAGTGAATTTTCTCAGCCGAATTTCAATGTTTGACCAGATTGATGAGGAGTGTGATGACTAGTGCCTAGGACTTACCTAATTATGTTCTAGCTTTTGGTATTGTTATTACTTAATGTTGTTTTCAATAAAACCGTTTAACTTAAATTTTTTATTTTTTTTCATTATTTTATTTTCAAGTTTTTAGTCTTTATTTAATTGCCTTTTATTTCTCATTCTATTTAGTTCGTTTAGTGACACATTATCACAAGGATTCTTTCCTGACAATTTGTTACAATATAAGTCCTCAATACATAATCCTTCCAAAGACTTTGCTGGACTCGGCGCCACGTATGCTTGTCACTCCTCGAACTCCAAAGTATTTTGATGCCACTTATAGCGGACTGTATGTAATCAGTGTTTAAAAAACTGCAGTCGGAATAGTAAAAGTCACCAAAATTTCGATTTTCATAGACTTTACTGTTCGTCGACTTGCTTGTGCTTGCGCTTTTGAGAAAAAACCACAGTCTCAGTTCTTGCACAAGCAAAAAACGAAAAGCGAAAGAAATGAAATGCCGTAAACAGTCGCACCTTCGTATATTTAATTATTGATATTACTGCGGCTTTCCTCAGTGGCCACAGTCGCTGTAAAATCAATAACGTTGATTTTAACAGTCGTGAAATATGAAAATCAACGCTTTTTGCAAACTGAAAGCGACTGATACTTTGCGTTTGGCTATGATTATTGTTTACTAAAACGAGGCGCCACAGCGTCGTACGTAATACGCTGTACATACATGCATTGTTTTCTTCACACAGCCATCGAAAATTTACCCCTTTTTGACCATCAGGATTTTTAACTATCGTTTTACTTTATTATTTATTTATTTATTTATATTTTAATTGTACAGCGTATTACGTACAACGCTGTAGCGCATCGTCTTAGAAAACAAAAATCATAACAAAACGCAAAATATCACTCGCTTGCAGTTTGCAAAAAGCGTTAATTTTCATATTTCACGACTGTTGCTTCTTGCGACTGTTAATTTCTGCGACTGTTAAAATCACTACTATTGATTTTACAGCGACTGTAGGCACTGAGGAAAGCCGCAGTAATATCAATAATTAAATATACGAAGGTGCGACTGTTTACGGCATTTCATTTCTTTCGCTTTTCGTTTTTTGCTTGTGCTAGAACTGAGACTGTTGTTTTTCTCAAAAGCGCAAGCACAATATTTGTTCCAAATATGAGCCAAATCGGACCACAAATACGAGTAGTTTTAATATCTTGATCCTTGCGCCACCTGGCGGCGATTTTTTCATATATCGCCTTCTATTCATGTATGTAATATGTGTTCCAAATATGAGCCTATCCGACCATAAATACGATTTTTTTAAATATTTCGATCCATGCGCCACCTATCGGAGTTTTTTATCTTATTATTGCATTGTCATCGGGTTCTGAACCATATTCCAAGTTTCAAGCTTATAGCTTATCGGGAAATTATTTCTATTTTAATTAAAAAATTCGTTCACAACGGCCGGCCTGTCAAGTCAAGCTAAATAAAACCGTTTAAAAACGTTAGGATTTTAAAATGATAGCACACACAACAAATATACGCTTTTGTGAATTGCCTAAATAATTTTTCTGTCTTTTGTATTACAGCAATGAAACCACACGAAATTCAGGAGAAACTAGGCTTAACTAGAATAAGAGATCGCAATTGGTACGTTCAACCATCATGTGCAACAACGGGAGATGGCCTTTATGAAGGTTTAACATGGCTTACTTCCAATCATAAGTTATGAAAAATATTAAAGTCTTATTAGAGAATTCAATATATATAAGATACACATGCTTACCATGCTTTTTAGCAAACGAACAACAACAGTAGATATTAAGAAAAATTTGTAAATTATATAAAGAAAAATTAGAAGAAAGTTTGTTTGGTTATTCATATATACGTTAAAGAATTAAGCTACATAAATCATATAATTTGTAAATATATGTTTAAATAAAATTAAATATGAATAATTCAAATGAATGAGAAACTTGTAACGACCTTAATATATATTTTAAGTTTATGTTCCAATGAATTTGGCTTTGCAAATGTTTAGTTTTGAACCAACGACACCTACCTAAAGATTTGACCCAGTTAATACATATGTACGTTTAAAAAAAATCATCCCATTGGGCTTTCACGCAAAAATTACAGTTTAAATAAATAATCCTGTTGATAAATAAAAGCCTGTGATATTAAATATGTATTACAACAGTTTGCAAACATTGTTTATCTATTTCCTGCACATTCTCCTCCTGTGTGTGTCGAATACTTATTTAATTGGCGTTTAACCGCCAGTCGCGTCCTTGTTGTGCTAACTGGATCAATTGTAAATTAAAATTATTTTCCACCAAGTCCTTCCAGCGGAGTGAGGTCCGCCATCTACCTCTGCTACATTTTTTATTGTTTTGTTTTAATTGAAACATTTAAATTATAGGAACAGTTGAAATTTGTATAACAATTGCCAGTCACTCAGAGCCGGCATATGGGTGTAAATCTTCTTCGGTACTCGCCGCAGCGGCCGCGGTGGTGTGATGGTAGCGTGCTCCGCCTACCACAACGAAGATCCTGGGTTCACGCCCCGGACAATGCAACATCAAAATTTTAGAAACAGGTTTTTTAAATTAGAAGAAAATTTGTCTAAGAGGGGTCGCCCCTCGGCAGTGTTTGGCAAGCACTCCGAGTGTATTTCTGCCATGAAAAACTCTCAGTGAAAACTCATCTGCCTTGCAGATGCCGTTCGGAGTCGGCATAAAACAAGTAGGTCCCGTCCCGCCAATTTGTAGGATAAATTAAAAGTAGCACGACGCAAATTGGAAAAGAAGCTCGGCCTAAAATCTCTTCGGAGGTTATGGCGCCTTACATTTATTTTATTTTTATGCTACTGCTTTAAAACTAAGATTATGTTCAAGAAAAAGTACTTGTATGTTCATTGTTTTACTTTTACAAGAATGCTATTAAAGTTTTAAATTTAAAATTTAATTTAAATGTTGTACCAGTTTTTTAGTGCGTGTTCAAACTACAGGCAAAAGTAATGTCAATTTATTCTTGGCACTTTGGCTATTTAGCTTTTATTTTACTTCTCATCTTCGTTAAACCGCCCAAAGACCGGGATAACCTCGAGTTATCTTAAACAGTTTACAGTGTAAACAACGTTGCTTTTCATTATTTAATAATTTGGGAAAAATTTAAACCACGTGACATCAGGACGGACAAGGCGACAGCTGTTTCGATTATACCTTGTAAATCTCATTAAAGCCTTTCTCCCGGGAGTGGGATTTGAACGCGCACTCCTACGATGGTTGAAGTGTTACAAGCACTTATTTGTATTGTTGGTTTTCCGACAGGGTGGATAAATGATGTATATTGGAACGATTTTCCGTCGTCCCTTGTCAAATTTGGTTTCGAGACAAAACGGTTTTGGCGTTGTACCATCATCAGTGTCGATTTTCGTTCTGATGGCACAACGCCGAAACCGGTTTGTCTCGAAACCAAATTTGACAAGGGATGACGGAAAATCGTTCCAATATACATCATTGTTACAAAAACATTCAGCCACGTCATGTTTTTCGTTGGAAGCATCAGAAGTCGCAGGAAAGGATCGTTTATGTGCTGTTTCGATAGTTATACGTCCGTGTTTCATTCTGCCACTTGAAGCTTCTTTCTCCTAATTATTGTTCGCTGTACCGAAGGTTTCTCGCGGCAAAACCCTTGAACTGCTTTCTGTTACCTCCTCTCGGACCCATGCCGAGCGCTCACTCTCCAGGTTTGTTGCGCCGACCCCTGCTCCTAAGCGCTTGCTAGTTTTAATGCTGCACGGGACTGTGGAAGGGCTCTACTAAATTCTCTGATCCGTACCCTTCTTCATTCTTCTTTTTCGATAGGATTCACATGCGTTCAATAACGGACCTAATTGACTATCTGTAGAGATGGGATTGTACCATGTATTTACCATTTTTATGGGTAAATACCGGGAATATTCCTTTTTTGTATCCTTTTTTGAATATTTAAAAATAATCTGAACCGAGGCTGCTTGGAATTGCAATTCAGCAATTAAACTTATACGTCATTTGAAATTAAAAAAATTTCGTTTTGATTTTAAATAAACAACCCAGCAAACATTCGGATTCAACAATTAGTCCAAATTTTGGATCGTTTGCACTCACTATGCCTCTAAAATAAGTCTTATACATGCCTCTTTCCGATAATAATTAAAGAGCTTATTGGCCTCATATACTGCTAATTTTGAGTTCTTTTATGACAATATTTCTGGGCCTTTAGGAACAATTTTTACCCGTATCAGAAGCGGAACATAGGGGAGAAAATTCCATTTTTTTCTATGACAATTTCAATTAGTACTAATTTCATTAAGTTTTCATTTACTGCATAGTTTACTAATTTTATTATTTTTTGTGTGTTCATAATTTCATTAAATTGTAGTCATAACAGAATCTTGGCCTGATTGCATTATTGAGGCTGGTATTTTTCACATATTTCGGACTTATATTGGACTCCAGAACTGTGAGCCCTTCGAGATTGTTTATAGGGTTATATATATTTGTCAAAGCGAGTTTGGAGCAAATATTGGTGGTTTTTTTTAATAAAAAATGAATTACATTTGTACATTATTATTACCCTTGCTATTCTTTTTTTTTTTTACTAGCATCGCCGTTTTCCCGCTCCTATACGCTTCTCCAGCGAAATATATATCTAGTTCCGGAAGTGATATCCAACATCATTATTTAATTATTCTTAAACCAGATAGTTCTCGAGTTCATATTCAACTTCATTCTCCAATCACTATCCAACCTTTGAGAAATTTTGTAAAATTAAAAGTTTTCGAGTCGATCTAGAACGTCATTCATATTTTCCAAAAATTATCCTAATTTCGAGAGATTTTGAGAAATTTAAAGTTCTCAAATGAATATTCAACATATTTCTACAGTTGATATCCGACATTGCATATCGAGTTGAGGTGGAGTTGAAAAAAATCTCCAAGGTGGTACCACCAAAACCAACAGCTGTTTATCACGAGAAATAAACACCTGGTTGATAGCAGTGATGGAGCGTAATTTATCAAAAATAAATTATATAGGTGACCGCCGTGGTGTGATGGTAGCGTGCTTCGTCTACCACACCGAAGATCCTGGGTTCACGACCCGGGTAAAGCAATATCAAAGTTCTAGAAACAAAGTTTTTCAAATAGTAGAACATTTTTCTAAGCGGGGTCGCCCCTCGGCAGTATTTGGCAAGCACCCCGAGTGTATTTCTGCCACCAAAACCTCTCAGTGAAAACTCATCTGCCTTGCAGATGTTGTTCGGAGTTGGAATGAAACAAGTAGGTCCCATCCCGCCATTTTGTAGGAAAAATTAAAAGGAGCACGACGCAAATTGGAATGGAAGCTCGGCTTATAATCTCTTCGAGGTTATCGCGCCTCACATTTATTTATTTTTTTAATTATACATATATATCTCATTTTAGTTTCGTTAAAACACTGTAATAACATTTGAGTCCAGTTAGAGCATCACAAGTTGGGAATTAAATTTTTTCAACTTAATAGCATTTTTTGCTTTATAAAAAATTCCCTCTTATGATGAGTACTCTATGATTCTCGATTTGAGCCACTGTTTCGAAACAACTCTTGAGAATTTAGAAGTATGCCTAGTTATCAATATGAACTCTAATGGTACTCAAGCCCAAATGCTGGTTGGGTATATTCGACGCCATTTCGAACGAACGCAAATCACCTATAGGTTAACTAGAGTTCAACTCTGCCAGATCGGCCGCTTAAGCTCAGATTACACTTCAGTTAAAGTGGACTGAAAAACTGCAGAATAAGTTTAACTGGCAAACAGAGTTGAACTTGTACTGAAAAACTGGGCCTTATAGTTAAAAATTACGCCGAAAGAGTTCAATTAGAGGCCAAATATGACCTGTTTAAAAGCCTTTTAGGACTCATATCGGATTCTTATTTAGGCTCAAATGAAAAGTGTTAATAGGCTCATATAGGACAACTATTGCATGAAGGAAAATACATTAATGCCTCTCAATTGAGCTAATAACGACTGTAAACAATCCGATTTAGATATTTTTTCTGACTCTTTTTTGACTTAAATTTTTTGCCTGGGTTAAATAAAATTTCTGCAACGGCATTCATTATTGGGTAAAGATTAATTAAAAATCTGGATTACAGATTAAAACTATTTAACTGATAGTGCAATGGATATCTACCCACCAATTTATTGCAATTCGGGTACATCTTGGATTGAATTTGTGTGTTTGTTTCTTGTATATTCGAAAAGATTATTTCTACTCTTCTTTTGGGTAATTTTTAAACGGGTTTATTTAGCTTGACTTGACAGGCTGGTTGGTTGGCTTGGCTGGCCTGCACGAATTTTATAATTGAAATTTAAGTAACTTCCCGATAAGCTATAAGCTTGAACCTTGGAATATAGTTCAGAACCCGATGACAATGCAATAATAAGAAAAAAACTCCGATAGGTGGCGCATGGATCGAAATATTTCAAAAAATCGTATTTGTGGTCCGATTTGCCAAATATTTGGGGATAACCTCGAGTTATCTTAAACAGTTCACAGTGTAAACAACGTTTTTCATTTAATAAATTGGGAAAAATTTAAACAACGTGACATCAGGGCGGACAAGGCGACAGCTGTTTCAATTATACCTTGTAAATCTCTTTAAAGCCTTTTCTCCCGGGAGTGGGATTTGAACGCGCACTCCTACGATGGTTGAAGTGTTACAAGTACTTATTTTGTTTTGTTGATTTTCCGACAGGGTGGATAAATGATGTATATTGGAACGATTTTCCGTCATCCCTTGTCAAATTTAGTTTCGAGACAAAACGGTTTTGGCGTTGTACCATCATCAGTGTCACAACGCCGAAACCGGTTTTTCTCGAAACCAAATTTGACAAGGGATGACGGAAAATCCTTCCAATATACATCATTGTTACAAACACATTTAGCCACGCCATGTTTTTCGTTGGAAGCATCAGAAGTCGCAGCAAAGGATCGTTTATGTGCTGTTTCGATAGGTATACGTCCGTGTTTCATTCTGCCACTAGAAGATTCTTTCTCCTAATTATTGTTCGCTGTACCGAAGGTTTCTCCGCGGGAAAACCCTTGAACTGCCTTCTGTTACCTTATTATTAATCACATATCAAAAATCGTTAAACCTATCGTAACAAAATTCGGCAGAGAGATTGCCTTTACTATAAGGAATGCTTCGAAGAAAAAGTAACAAAGTCGGTTAAGGACCACGCCCACTTTTATATAAAAGATTTTTAAAAGGGTCGTGGACGAATATAATAAGCTATATCTTTGCAAAAAGAGCTTTATATCAATGGTATTTCATTTCCCAAGTGGATTTATAACAATAAATAGAAAAGACTTCAAATTTTAAAAAATGGGCCTGGCACCGCCCCTATTATGGCTAAGCAATTTCCAATGTTTCGGGAGCCATAACTCGAAGAAAAAGTAGTTCAGAATAGAACCATATGTATATGTATTATTGCGCAGCCTTTTAACACTATTAAGCACACAAAACAAACAACAATAGCATTTCAAATCTACAGCTGGGTATGTAACATTCGGTTTCACCCGAACTTAGACTTCCTTACCTCTTGCATTTCTTCTGGAGAAAGTTTTGCCTTTTTGAACATCGGTAAAATTCAAAATAAATGCACCCTGCCTACATCATGTTACAATCAAATATACGACATACAATTATTTAATACCCCGTCACTAGGATAGGCACCTTGTCGTTCGTGTGAGGGCTTAGCCGACCTCCATAGTGCCCGACTTTGAGGCGGAGCATTTTAGGACTGGCATCTACGCCGTTTCGCCTCCAAGGAGGGCGGCGGGATGTTGGTGACCAAGAACTGCCAACCCCCTAATCCAGGGTGTTATGCGGACCGTGCCTATTGGACGATTTGCAGCCAGGGGATACGGATCAGAGGAAGTAAAAGAGCTCTCTCGCCGTACCGTGCAGCACTAAGAATTGCCCAACGCCTGAGAGCAGTGTTCGACCCAACAGAAGTGGAGATCGAGCGCTTGGAATGGGCCCATGAGGCGGTAGAAGTAGGTCGAAGGCAATTCAAAAGGTTTGCTGCTAGAAACCTTCGGTTCTGCAACCGGTACGAGGAGGAAGAAGCGTCGAATGGCAGAATGAAGAGGCAACGTTCGGCGGAAGGCGAAAAGCCTGCTTTCAAGAGGCAGAAAGGACCCAGCCCCAGAGCCGCGAGGCAGGGCAGTCGCATAGACAAGACAAGTAGGCCCAAAGCTGTAAGACAGATGGGCCCCAATAGCGAGGTTGCAACTACCTCGAAAGCTGCGAGTCAGAGGGAAGTTTCAACTACGGAAGTGGGAGATAAGCCGAAGGGAGATAACGCTAAGACTTCGGCTTTCTCGGAGGTGCTAAAGGGAGTTAAAGCCCCTGCTTTCTCGGAGGCGCCAAAGGGAGTTAACACTAAGACTCCGGCTTTTCCCGGGAAGATAAGTGATGTGGCAAAGCAGTCACTGACTGTGGCGCTGGTTGATCATAGCAGTCCTTCGGACAGATGGATACTGAAAGGTGGAGATCTGTAGAAAGGGAACTTATTAGCTTAATGCTTAAGATGATGCGGGAACAACCAAGTAATCCCCTTCCAACCTTTGATTCGGGGGGATGGTATAATGGTTTGAAGATGATAGCGTTCGACAACGTCGCGTGCTTGCGGTGGCTGGAGGAAGTGGTTCCAAACCTCCAAAGGCAAGGCACGAATGCGCGGTTTTAGGTGGCGCAAATCGCCACGGTACCAAAAGTTAAGGTATGGATACCATGCGTGATGAAGTCGGCGGATACCCTGCGACTTCTGCAGAATCAGAATCCGAACATACCGACACAGGATTGGAAGGCACTTACTGTATCTCGGCCTACCGAGGAAGGTCAGTTCTACATCTTCCAAATAAACAAGCAGGCAGAGGATATATTGTACACGCAGCTTGGAAAACTGTCCTTTGGTACAGGCAACATTTATATGCGACTCAGGAAGAGAAGTCCCGAGGATAAAAATCCTAACACGCTGGAAGTGGGCGAAGTCTAAAAGGACCTCAAAAGCTTAAGGGAAAAAAGACGGGTGGAGGTAGCCGACGTCACCACGAAGGTGTTAGAAGAGGACCAACAGCCTGATGGTGCTGTGAGCCGCACAGAGGAACACCCGGCACAACAGTTACAAGGGGCTGAAGTGAGCTTCGAACACCCTAAACCAAAAGGGCAAGGGGAGGACCACGACGTCACGACGAAGGTTCTGGAGGGGGACAAACAGCCCAATGGTACTGCGAGTCCTACAGATAAACCTACAACACAGTAAAGTGGCGTCGAGCGAACTCCTGCTAACCCTTGAGGAGGGTTCTTTTGACGTGGCGCTGATCGAGGAGCCGTGGCTCTCATCGGGAGAAAAGGTTTCTGGACTTGGATCCGGATTTGGCGTTTACTATGCGCAAACGGAAGGACGGGTGCGAGCTGTAGTAATGATAAGGAAACAGCTGCATTCATATGAGCTGCCTAATAACACTACTGAGGACCTCGTAGTAGTAGCCGTTGAGCAAAGGAATAAGCAGGCACTTATCCTGGCATCCTGCTACATGGCCCATGCTGCGGAGGTTCCACCGATGGAGTGCAAGAGGCTAGTACAGGACGAAGGGTGGTTGGTCATAGGCGCGGATGTAAATGCGCACCACAATGCGTGGGGAGGAGCAGATACGAACGAGAGAGGCGAATCTCTATTTTGTTACATCCTGCAAACCAATTTGCAGAGAGCCAACAGGGGAAATGTCCCTACATACATTGGTCCACCATCCAGCAATGTTTTGGATATTACACTGAGCTCCGAACGCGATATATCAAGGTATGATTGGATGGTTCTTGATAGACTATACTTCTCCGACCATGCGTATATCAGCTTCAGCATCCCCCTAAAGAGGGTAGAGAAGGGGGAACCTTTAGAAACCCTAGGTCAACAAACTGGACTAAATTGCAGAAACAGGTAGAAAAGAAACTGGGACAACCCAAACAGGTTGCAAATGTGGAAGAACTGGAGGAGTCTAATGAATTCCTAACTAGGACGCTTATGACTGCGTATAACAAAGCTTGCCCTCTAAGAAGATTCAGGGGAAAAGTAAAGTCGCCATTGTGGAGCAATGAGCAGAGTCATCTAAGAATACAGGTAAAAGAAATGTTTAAGATAGCAAAGACCGCGGAAAACAAAGCGTGTCGGGACGAGTACAGGGATCTACAAGCGCAAAATTTACACACACAGAGTGCTCCAGCGAAACAGCACGGTTGAGAAAAGTCCTAGCAAAGGGAAATATAGTCCAGGGCCTAATAAAGAAAGAGAACGGGGAATGGTCACGTAATAGTAAGGAATCCCTTGAGGTGCTTCTCGATACACATTTCCCATCGGGAGATGGTTTAGAAGAGCCAGCAGACAGCACTCACACTTCGATCACGGAGCGGGTAGTGCCGGGCTTCGTGACCGATACCCAAATCGAGTGGGCAGTGAAGACGTTTTCTAAGTTTAAATCGGCGGGCCCAGATGGTATATTCCCGGCCATGATACAAGTTTCAAGTAGGGCGGTCGTGGAATGGCTTAAAATAATATTCGGTGGATGCATAAGACTGAATCATGTACCGCACTCTTGGAGAACTGCTCGTGTAGCTTTCCTACCAAAGGCGGGAAAGATCGGTCACGCGTATGCCAAAGATTAGCTTAACATCATTTCTGCTCAAAACCTTTGAGAGGCTGATAGATGTGTACATAAAGTCCAACGTGGATGAAAAGCTGCTCTCCACAACACAAAATGCGTACACCAAAGGCAATTTGGTAGACACCGCATTGCATAGGGTGGTAATAAGCGTAGAGAAAGCCCTGGAATATAAGGAATATGCTCTAGGAGTCTTCTTAAAAATTGCCGGGGCTTTCAATAATGTCTCTAAATGGGCGACTATGGATGGGGTATGGCCTTAACCAGATGGATCGGCAGCATGTTAAATTGCAGGAAGATTACATCACCGCAGGGGGGGGGGTGCTATCACCTCTGCTGTGGACGCTGGTCATAAACCAACTGCTCAGGCGATTTGATGAGGGACCCGTAAAACTTACGGCTTACGACTTACGGAAAGTGCCTTCAAACGATTAGCTCTTTGATGGATCGGACGCTTCGGGATATTCATACCTGGGTATCAAATGTCGGGTTGAAAGTCAACGCGGATAAGACGGATATGGTCTTGTTTGAAAAGAGGTACAAGGTCCCAAATTGGATCAGGCCTAATTTAGGAGGGTTGACCCTACAGGAGAAACCTTGCACAAAGTATCTAGGAATCATCCTAGACAGTAAGCTGTCATGGAAGCTCAACGTGGAGGAGAGGGTGAAGAAGGCTTCAATGGTACTTTATGCATGTAAAAGAATGCTGGGGTGTACGTGGGGCTTATCGCCGTCTCTTTCTCATTGGATTTTTACAGCGATCGCAAGCCCTATCCTATGCTATGGAGTTCTTGTTTGGGGGAAAGCCATACAAAAAGTAACCTACCTCAAAAAATTAGAGGGGGTATGCAGACTATCAATGCTTAGCATTAAGGCAGCCCTCAAAACTACCCCGACAGCTGCACTGTATGCCATTCTGCACATTCCACCTGTAGACCTGGTAGCAAAGAACATAGCGTTAACAACTGCAGCCAGGCTCGGTGCCTCGGGGCAGCTTGAGCGCCGACCACACGGCCATAGTAGTATAGCGTCATCAATCACAAGACGAACAGACTACCTGATTCCCTATCTGCGTTTCGAGGGCGATCTTAAGGCCACAATAGAGGTGGACGGTTGGCGCAAGGGTGCTCAAATGGCGGACGAGGCGATACATGTGTACACAGATGGTTCCAAAGTAGTGGAAGGAGTAGGGTTTGCGGTATACTGTGCTGATCCGGAAATAAAAAGATCCTACAGGCTGCCGGATTACTGTAGCGTTTTCCAAGCGGAAATAGCAGCCGTAACCAAAGCAGTACAAACCCTTGAAGAAAAGGGCTGCAATCGTGTTAACTTTTATATTGACAGTCAAGCAGCAATTAAGGCAATAATATCGCATACCACAGCATCAAAATGCGTGTTAGAGTGTAAGCAGTTCCTGGAAAGAATCGGGACAGGGAGAAGCATACATCTATATTGGGTCCCAGGGCATATGGCAATAGATGGGAATGAAAAAGCGGATGAATTAGCTAAAAGGGCGCATTCCTTGAAGATTGCTCCGTAGACGTCCCAATTAGACTGGGCGAAATTAAGGAAGGCGAGACGTGCACATGATCGACCAAGCAGGAAAGGCGTGGGTTTAGGCGCGGGGCTGTAAAGTGTCGAAGATTATGTTCAGGTCTTACAACCTTAGACTAACAAAGTTGCTTCTATCATTAAAAAGAGAGGACTGTAGACTCATGACGGGTATTCTGACTGGACACTGCCTTCTGGCGTCACATGCCTTTAAATTAGGCTTGGCCAGTGATAGCAGACGTAGGAAGTGCGGGCTGGAGGAGGAAACGATCGAGCACGTTCTGTGGTCTTGCCCTGCGCTTGCCAGGCTAAGACTCCAGCTATTAGGAGTGATACAGCTGTCAGATCTAGAAGCAGCATGTGACTTAAATCCTAGGAAGCTTCTAGTATTTGCCAAGAGGATGGAGTTATTTTATAACATAGGTACTGGTTTGTGATAGGGATTTTCAGTTTGGTCGCTAAAACAAACTTCTGGTAACACTACGGACTTATTCAGTCTATGTGAGGTCCTCATGGGCCGGCCAGTTCAACCTAACATAACCTATTTAGTACCAAGATAAAGTGAGTTCAGATAAGTACGTGAACTAAGTTTAGTAAAGATATATCGATTATTGCTCAAGTTATCGTGTTAACGGCCGAGCGGAAGGACAGACGGCCGACTGTGTATAAAAACTGGGCGTGGCTTCAATCGATTTCGCTTATTTTCACAGAAAACAGTTATCGTCATAGAAGCTATGCCCTCACCAAATTTCACAAGGATTGGTAAATTTTTGTTCGACTTATGGCATTAAAAGTATTCTAGACAAATTAAATGAAAAAGGGCGGAGCCACTCCCATTTTGAAATTTTCTTTTATTCTTGTATTTTGTTACACCATATCATTACTGGAGTTGCATGTTGACATAATTTACTTATATTAATTTTTTTGTTAAAATTTGACTTTTGAATTTTTTTTTTGAAGTGAGCGTGTTCGGCATCTGATTTCGCAAATTTTTATTTAGGCCAAATGTCGTCATGATATCTTCAACGACTGTCAAATCACAGCTTGCAAAACTTTTAAATTACCTTGTTTTAAAAGTGTGTGGTGCCACGCCCACTGTTCGAAATTTTACCAGTTTTCTAGTCTGCATCTTAAGTTCAACCCGCCTACCAAGTTTCATCGCTTTATCCGTCTTTGGTGATGAATTAGCGCAATTTTTCGGTTTTTCGATATCGAGAAAATGGGCGTGGTTATAGTCCGATTTCGTTCATTTTAAATAGCGATCTGAGATGAGTGCCCAGGAACTTACATACCAAATTTCATTAAGATACCTCAAAATTTGCTCAAGTTATCGTGTTAACGGACAGCCGGTGGACGGACGGACGGACATGGCTAAATGAATTTCTTTTTTCGCCCAAATCATTTTGATATATGGAAGTCTATATCTATCTCGATTGGTTTATGCCGTAACGGGGTACCGCTAGGCGAACAAAATTAGTATACTCTGTGAGATCTGCTCAGCTGAGTATAATGAAACGAATTCCCTTGGCTCATTCCATTTCAAAACAACCGGTCCGCGCAGGACATGATTTTTGATTTTGATGAAATTTTATTATGTTATTATTTGGTCAAAATAATGAAAACATGTTTTTTGTTTTGCCTCAATAAATTTTTTTTTCGGATTTATCGGTAATTGAATTCCATAAAATGCAATCGATATTTTATTCACCTATTTCTTCAACAGTCAATAACTTTGTCAAAAATTAACCGATACTCATGATTTTTTCTATGAAATGTTCGTTACTACATTTACTTTTATATAAATTTATAAACAATAGCATATAGTTAAAATTTCTTTTTTTAGCATTTAGTAAAAATGTGTGACTTTTTTTCAAAAATTAATATCTCAAAAAAGGTTAGTTTTTTGTTTAAACTTTTCCTATATTGAGCGAACAGTTTATATTTTGACTAAATGCCTTTTCAGTTGTTTTTGAGATATGAATTTTTGAATATTAATCATTTTCTCCCATATATTGATGCAATGCATATCAGCATACAATTGCTTTGTCAACAATTAATCGATTCTCATGATTTTTTCTTTGAAATGTTCGTTATTACTGTGAATTTTATATAAATTTATAAACAATAGCATATAGTTTAAAATTTTTTTTTAATATATTGTAACGAATTTACTTGCAAATCCCCTTATTTGCAATCCTCTGCTAAGTTCGAATCACTTAACTGTTGAATAAATAACTCCAATATTGAATAATGGAAAAATGGCCTTTATTAAAGTACTTCACAATAACACTTACACTTTGCTACTCGCTGGCTTAATAACCAAACTGATTGATAACTCAAATGAAACTCTACTATTGGCCGCCAAATCGCGTGCTTAATCAAACTGATTGATAGCTCAACTCAAACTGAATTACTTCTTACTCGCCTGCCCCGCTTTTATAGTTTACGCTGCATACTTCTAGGCTCTTCGATTTCCAGAAGTTACTAGTTAGTTCGGCTACAAAATCGCCAGCCACAACTACGTGCACAAATTATTGCTCTCTCTTGTGACAACTCACATAAGATATATGCATGTGTTTGTGCATTGCCGCTCCGCTGCTCGTATACGTACATATGTGTAGACGCAATTATTTATTCGTTTATGTAGATACATAATGATTGAATTATTTATGTGAATGTTTGTAGTTTACAGTCTCTCGCGCATACATAGGCGTATAAGTAAATGCATCTGTGTGTGATATCTTTCGGCTGCCTTATATATGTGTATACATGATTTGATTATTGACGTAAATACTGCTTATCGTGGCCTTGGCATCGCCTTAGTGATGGTATAACTTAGTGATGTTAATATCCGTGACAATATATATATACAATATATATATACATTTTGATTGGCACTCCATAACTCGAGAACGGCCCTACAGATTGCCATGAAATTTTTAGGAAAGATACAGGAAGGAGAGATGATGGTTAGTTGATTTTGAAATCCCAAATCGGTTTAGCCATATATATATAAAAATTAAATTCTACGTATGTGTGTGTTCTGTATGGAAACGTATTTCCCACACATCAATCATCACCTAATTTTGGTTATGGGTTCCTTCGATTAACGGGAAGGTTTTAGGCTAAACATAATTTCGATATATAAAAGGGGCGTGGCACCTCACATACAAATGGAATCTTTGGTACTGCATACCTTTGAAGGTATACATGCCAGAACATTAAAATTCAGTAAGGAGTTATATGAGGTCAATCCCTAACACCACCAAGAAAAGGCGGAATTGGGAAAAAGGGGGCGTGGAACCTCCCATTAAAATGGAATCTTTGGTACTGCATAACTTTGAAGGTATATGGCTAAACGAGCGTGGCAACACCGGCACACTGGCAGGTGCAACCCTGCCGCCCACTTAACACACCACACACTAACACTAACACTAACACGTTCACACACAAAAATTGCCACACCACACATATACACTCATATATAAACAAAATCACAATTTGTATAATTTTCATACGACTCGGTCGATTCGCGCCATCGCAGCTACAAGTTGTTAAATAAATAATTGCTATACTTTCCTTAAAGTTGGAAATCCTTTTTCTTTTCATTTTATTTTTCGCTACGATTGTTCGAAGGTGAGTGCAGTGGAGTGAATAGTGCAGATAAAAGGGCTAAAATTATCTATGGTCCATCAAGCCGTAAAGAAAGGCACCTATGGACAGTGAAAAAAAAAAAAAAAAAAAATACAGTCCACACAAAAAATAAATAAATAACAAAATATTATACAAAAGCCCAAGTGCAAAATAGTTAAAAGTGCACTAGCAAAAAAAAATACATAAAATACATACATTGAACATAAAGATTAATAAATCAAAAGATCGGGCGCGGTGCAAAATAATTACAAAAACAAAATATACGCGGAAAATCACATAAAATAAAACAAACAGAACGGGCTCGAAAACCTCAAAAACATATAAAACATATATATTTATATATAACTACAGTGAAACTGGATACATATTAGGGTGAAAAAAAACAAAATTTTTATTCAAAATCCGCAAAACACAATATTCTAAAAATTGTTATTAAACGTTTAAAAAATTAAATTGAGGGTTAAATATAATTCCGGGCGTGTATTTATAACAAAAAAAAAAAAAAAAAAATACATTAAAACTTACTTAAAAACTAATACCAACAACACAGGTACTCACTCTAACCCCTGATAGAATGCGGTAAGTTTTATCTAACCAATAATAGAATAGCATTAGTGGAAAAAAAGGAAGCAAATACTTTAAAAATAAATTGTTAGTCCCTAACGGCTAATAAATTTTTTCCTGTGCTAGCACAATAGCAAATCCAAAAAGACCGCTATAATTGCAAGTATATACTTGCCAATATTGTCCCGCAATACCCCTTCGCCTTTTAAAAAAAGAGCTCGAAGCAGGATTGCTTAACAAAAAAAAAATATATATATACATATATCTAAGTAAAAAAAATTAATTGCGCAAAAAGTAGGATTTGCACTATATTATATATATACATATCACATATTTCGATATTACATATACAAATATAAATTTATAGTCCCGTTGTTTGTACCCAAAAAGAACATAATATACATATTTTGATCAACCTTATATCTAAACAAACGATAAAATAAACTATTGAGCCCATAGACAAATCATACAAAGATAGATCCATAATAAAGGACAAAACTCAAAAAAAAAAAAAAAACGCATCTCCTGCTTATTTTTCTGGTTGCTAAGCGCAACTTAATCTCGATAAAATAAAAACAAATTAACATTCAAGTTTTCACTTGCAAATTTATCCCGCAATACCCCCTCTGCTTGCGTCTCTTAACATATCCATAAGTCAAGCAAAGGCAGGATTGTGTAAACTAAATAAGCAGTAGGCACCAGAAAATGGAAAAATAATAATCATTTCCAACGCACTTTACTTTACTTATTACTTAAATACATATATTACAAAGCATATTCAGGGTAAAATTTGCACAAACAAATAAACGCTTGGTCAGCGACAAAGCTGCAATATAAGAAAAAACCCAAATCACCAGTTCCTTGACTTTAAAGGAAAGAGAACCAAAACAAAACAAATTTATTATTTATCTATTGTTCTAGACATACAAATAAACAAACATACATATATACAAGTAAGGTAATAACCGGTCTTACTTGAAGCGCAACCCAACAAACTTTTTTAGCATAAAGGCATTAAGTTTGATAAAAGATAAACAAAGATCTGTTTGATTGCATATTTATTGCATTAGTTAATTACTTAAATTAATACCGCGTTAGAAACTACAGTCGCGCGCAAAACAAAAGAAACAAAAAAATATAAATACAAAATTACATATCATAATTAAATTTGTACCTCTTTATTTGCATTTATTATAAACGCGAAAATAAAAAAAAAAAAATAAATAAAAACAACTTCCACTTAGTGAAGAAAACCAAGCCATAAATATATTACATATATAACACATTTTTGAAATAAATGTCAACTGACCATAAAACGCCTCTTTTAATTCCACCAAAAATGGGTGATGAATAAAAACCCCAAGGTACCCCTGCAAACGCTACAAGCGCAAAACAGGGTTCAAAAGCCAAAAAAGGGAAAGATTTTTCAGCTGCAAAATTCATTGCAGAAAGTGACAGTGTCATAAAATACTGCACTAGATTCTCCTCATTACCTATAGAGGAAAACACGGAATCGGTTCTCGAGGTAAAAGAAAAATCGCTTGAAAGATTTTGGACACGACTCCAATCTGCGTATGACGCAATTATCGAAACTGACGATTCAGAGTTACCTGAGAATTTTAAAGACTCGGCGTATTCAAAATACGAAAACTCCTTAGACCGATACGAAGAAACAAAGGCTATGACCTCCGATCAACTCAAACTTCTAAAGCCGGTTACTGCACCTACTCCACCTCAACGAGTAGAGCTGCCCCAAATACCAAATAACGAAGCAAGTTCAGGCATATATCTTAAAGTGCCGGCATGTGATACCGAAGTATTTCATGGGGGTTATGAACAATGGCCGTCCTTCCGGGACATGTTTACAGCCGTATATATAAATCACCCAAAGTTATCACAAGCCCAAAAATTATACCATTTAAGAAATAAAACCAAAGGTCAAGCAGCGGCTATAGTAAAACAATTCGCACTTAATGACGACAATTTTAATCTGGCTTGGGAAGCGTTAAAGAGTAGATATGAAAATGAACGAGTGTTGGTTGATAAACAAATAACCACATTAATGAACTTGCCAAAAATTCAAAAAGAAACAAGTGAGGAATTTCTTAAATTACAAGCAACAGTTACAAACTGTTTATCGGTTCTAGCAACCCAAAATATTCCCACTGAAAACTGGGACCCCATTCTGGTAAATACTTGCGCTGCCACACTACCAGAAAAATCATAAATTTTATGGGAGCAATCTCTCTCATCCCGAAAAAAAATGCCCAACGTGGCAACAAATGAAAGATTTCCTCACCACCCAGTTCGAAATCGCAGAACGGGTAGATAATAAAGCAACAAAGCCGAAAAATATGCAACAAATGCAAAACAAAAGCTTCTTTAAACCCCAAGCCAATAATTATAATTCAAACAATAAGAGTTTCAATAGAAACCAGTCGTTCACTTCAGAACAACGAAGATATCTGTCATGCGAACTGTGCAATGGAGGTCATGTAATAAGATCTTGCGAGAAATTTAAAAACTTGTCAGTAAATGAGAGAAATAATCTGGTTAGAACCAATAAACTCTGTACAAACTGCTTATCTAGTACTCATTCGCTACATAATTGTCCGAGCAAATACAGCTGCTCACATTGCCAAAGGAGACATAATTCGTTGCTCCATAATAACAATTATAATAATAACCAAAATAGCTTTAACGCTAAAAGAACCACAGGACTAGCTGCAACTGCTACGTCTGAAAATCCCGAAACGGGAAATCCCGAAAATTGCTAAGAACAACCATGTTGCTCAAAATCTGCCAACATTCAAACGCTTCTTTCCGATAATGAAAGCAAAACCTTACTACCCACAGCAATTGTTTCTATAGAACACCGAGGAGAATTGTTTAAATTAAGAGCCCTTTTAGATCAAGGATCACAGCGATCCTTCATAACCTCTAAGGTTCAAAGCAGGTTGAATCTGCCAACCAGACCAGCCAATTTCGAAATTTCAGGTATGGGCGGAAGAGTAGTACAAAACTCAACTAAAATCTGCCTCATTACCCTGGTTTCTCACAACGCCGATCAAAGAATAAAAGCACACGCTATAGTTCTACCACGACTTACAAATATGCTTCCAAACTATACTATTAGCAGAAAGCATTGGCAAAAGTTTTCGCATCTGAAACTAGCCGACCCTAATTGCCATACACCAGATCAAATCGACATATTATTGGGAAGCGACTTAATCCCCCAAATATTACTAGAAGGTGTTGAGAAAATTTCCAACACCCTTTTGGCCCAAAATACCATTTTCGGATGGATTTTAAGCGGCCAAGTCAAAGAAAAAGTCTTCACATTCACAACACAAGTGGAAGATATTTCGAATGACGATCTTAACTCACAATTGAAAATATTTTGGGAAGTGGAAGAACTCCCTTCCATACCCGTTACTACACCTGAAGATAAGTATTGTGAAGCTTTCTATGAATCCACAACTACAAGATCAGGTAACTATCCAGATACACTCTCCTTAGGTCAATCACGAACCTCAGCACTTCAGCAATTTCTAAGTATGGAAAGAAACTTACTTAAGAAAGGCGATCTAAAAACCTCATATGATAACGTCCTTGAGGAATACCTACAATTAGATCATATGGAAGCAGTAAATTCCTATGAAAAAATTGCAAACGGTAAATATAAATCATTTTATCTCCCACACCATGCAGTTATTAAACCTGAAAAACTTACAACAAAAGTAAGAGTGGTATTTAATGCATCTAAAAGAACGAACTCAGGCAATTCGCTAAATGATGTTCTATATACGGGACCAACATTGCAACCCGACTTAATGTTACTGATTTTACAGTGGCGTACGTATAAATACGTATTCAATGGTGACGTCGAAAAAATGTACAGACAAATCCTTGTACATACAGACGACCCAGATTACCAACGTATAATATTTCGTAATTCACCTAGTAGTCCGATACGAGACTACAAATTGAAAACGGTGACATTTGGCGTAAACTGCGCCCCCTTTCTAGCCATTCGAACATTGCATGCAAAAGATACCAAAGCGCAACTACCTCTAGCCGCCCCGGTGCTTAGCTCTCAAACATATGTAGACGACATCCTGTCTGGAAGTCATAGCCTTTCCCTAGCGTGCGAATCACTGCATCAAGTCATCAAAGCTCTTGATTCAGCAGGATTCCCGTTAAAAAAGATAACTGCAAACCATCCAGAAATACTGGCAAATATAAATAAATAGCATCTATTAGATACAAACTTTTTGAAATTTGAAAAAGAGAGCACCACCAAAACCCTGGGCATACAGTGGAATGCGATATCAGATCAATTCTCATACACGCTTGAGTCAAGATCTGCAATATCAGCAAAAACGAAAAGACAAATTCTGTCATCTGTGGCAAAACTTTTCGACCCCGCAGGATGGCTTGCGCCAATTATGATACAAGCGAAAATCCTTATACAAGAATTATGGCTAGATGGAACAGATTGGGATGAAGTAGTCAAACCACTTCGGTTAATAAAATGGACCCAATTTGCAAATAACTTGCATACTATATCCGAGATACAAATACCTCGGTGGGTGAACTTCTCACCCGATGATCATGTGGAGCTCCACGGCTTCTGCGATGCATCGGAAAAAGCATACTGCGCAGCTATTTACATACGAACGCAACACAATGGCAGAACTACAAGCCATTTATTAGTTGCAAAAGGTAAGGTCGCACCCCTTAAAACCGTAAGCCTTCCACGGCTTGAGCTATGCGGAGCACTTCTGCTCGCCAAACTAGCCTCAACCGCACAAAGCAGCTTAAAGCTAAGCAATCGAAAATTATATCTGTGGTCTGATTCAGAAATTGTCTTAGCTTGGTTAGAAAAACCACCGTATACCTGGAAGACATATGTACGTGTCAAACCGCACGGCTCAAATTCTTGACCTAGTTGGGCCAGCAACTTGGCGACATGTAGCCAGTGCTGATAACACTGCGGATCTTGGCACAAGAGGCTGCAAACCACTGAACCTAACAACCACAACACTTTGGTGGAATGGCCGTCATTGGCTAACAGAATCACCAGAATCATGGCCAAAGTCCCCTGCACGTAATATCATAGCCCCGGAAAGTCGAACAATCGAAGGCTTCCATGCGACTCTGGAGGAAAACGACATCCTTGAGCGATTTTCGTCGTTCCTCCGAGCGTTAAGGGTAATAGCGTATATGTTTCAATTCGTAAATCGCTTAAAGAATAAAGTAAGAGGAATCCCAAATACCTCAAGTTATGCTCTAACGCATCAAGATGTGCAGCGGGCAAAAATATCCTTAATTGAATTCACACAAAATCGATATTACAACAGTGAAAAGGCATTGTTGACGGCATCAAAGCCGATTGACAAAAAGAGCCCACTGTTAGTTCTTACCCCCTTTTTAGACTCGAAGGGTCTGCTTCGGGCCAATGGTAGACTAGCAAACTCCAATATGAGCTACAATGAACGGCATCCTATATTAAAAAATAAAAATAAAAATCCTATCTTAATCCTATCTAAATCCTATATTAATTCCGGAAAAATCCGCATTTGCCACACTTTTTATTGATTACCTGCACATATTAATGTTACACGCCGAACCTCGGCTAATGCAACAAATGATCCGACAGGAATTTTATATACCCCGACTAAAGCCGTTAATAAAAGGGTGCATTTTCATGTGTAAAGTATGCACATTGCATAAACAGAAAATGCGCACGCAGATCATGGCAGCTTTACCACCTGAGCGCTGCAATTTCACTCTGCCCTTCACTATCACGGGTGTTGATTTTGCCGGACCTTTCCAGCTAAAGGCCTCGATGCTAAGGTCTTCTACCATAACGAAGGGTTACGTGGCCGTCTTTGTATGTTTTACGACAAAAGCGGTGCACTTAGAGTTATGTTCTGATCTTACCACTTCAGCTTTTCTCGCGGCATTTGCACGCTTTGTCGGACGGCGAGGATTTCCCTCAAAAATCATGAGCGCCAATGGAAAAACCTTTATCGGTGCAAAAAGAGCCACCGAAAAGGAGTTCATCCAATTCGCTCAGCAAGTCTCGCCGGAAATCATTAAAAAATACACACCCCAAGGCATTAATTGGCAATTTATTCCCCCCAGTGCACCACACATGGGTGGACTATGGGAATCAGCAGTAAAAAACTTTAAATTACATTTTAAGAAAACAACTGGCAATAATAAATTTACGTTCGAAGAGTTTACGACTCTTTTAATATGAGTGGAAGCCGTTCTAAATTCACGGCCACTCTCAGCGCTCTCGCAAGACCCCTCCGATTTTACAGCCCTTACTCCTGGGCATTTTCTAAGAGGAGCTCCACTTCTGGCTATCCCTGACGCAAATGTGGACTCACTATCCCTCATAAATCGATGGGAACGAACTAAAATTATCCATCACGAATTCAGTCGCCGATGGAAGGGGGAATATCTAAAAGACCTCCTTAAACGATATCGATGGAAAAATACACAAGAAGCTCCAAAAATTGGAGAATGCGTCCTAATTCATGACGAATGTCTCCCTCCAACTGAATGGCGGCTAGGTCGCATTGAAAAGGTACATTATGGCTCCGACGGTCACATCCGAGTAGTTGAACTGCGTACGCAAAACGGTACACTCACTCGACCGCTCGTAAAGCTTTGCTTTTTACCTATCGACCCTACCACCGATAATATTGATCATACAAATATCTAATAGCATAAAAATAAACCAAACCTAAACAAATTAACCGATCTACACGAATATGCTTTAAAAACCAATCAAAAACCGCTTAAATGATAAATAAGATATTTATATTTATATATTTACATATGTCCATAAAGCTGCTTCTATCAAGCACTCAATATGCCCTTATGAGACACTAAAGTCCATTCTTTCTCCATACAGGGTATCATGGACATGGAAGTGGATGAAGCCGCCCCAAAACCGTTCCTCGAGCACGCGCAACCCCGACAGCAGCGCCGCGCAACACTGCATCCCGAGCAACGGGCCCACCGGACCAAAGTCCTCGTCCTGCATCGCAGAGGCCTAATATAGCGGCGTGCGCTGCCCACTCTGCCGCCGCCCACATGCGCTACGCCTATGCGCAATATTTCGTGGCATGCAACCGCTTCAACGGCAGCAGGTGGCACAAGCGCACGGCCATTGCCTAAATTGCTTGGCATTGTGGCATGCAACGACGGAGTGTACCTCCAGCACATTATGCCAACTGTGTGACAGGCCACACCATACCCTGCTCCACCGGACATCAAGGCGCAACGTCGCCGTCGTGCCATCACCACGCAACAACGTGCGTCAACGGCCACGCACTCATCATCAACCACAAGCACCACGTCCCTATTGGCAGCAGAACCAGCATCCAAGGCAGTGGACCCACCCAGGGGCCCGCTATCGCCCTCAAGCATCACATCGTGGACCATCAACCACGCAGCGCAGCCGTCGCCCATCAGGGCTAAGTAATGTCGTGGCAACCCTACAGCAGCTACAACGATTGCTGAAAAAAAAGCGCGCCTAAAATCATATCCACACCATTAGGAATAAACTACATACAGAGTGTGTGTGCCTACATGGTGATCAAAAGGAATATAAACAAAAAAGGCAACTCTTAGAGACCAATTGTACAGCGAACAACGGGACATTCATATGGCTTAGCAGCTAAAGGCTTGCACTGATATGAATGTTGGAGAATCGAGTTCAACGCTCAGCTCCCGAAAAGCTAGCTGATGAAGAAGTGAAATTCAGAAACATGTCCTAGTAACCATCGCCGTTTGTAAACTTACAATTTTTCTCTAATATCAATTACAAAAACCATTGTATAAAGCAATATGAGCAAAGCTCGCCAATTAAATACATATGATCAGATTGATATAATAGTAACAGCGGAAGTATTAAAAACAAATACTGTAAAAATCCGAACAAATGTTACTAAGCTTTCAAAAGCGCGCCTAAAAATCATATCCACACCATTAGGAATAAACTACATACAGAGTGTATGTGCCTACATGGTGATCAAAAGGAATATAAACAAAAAAGGCAACTCTTAGAGACCAATTGTACAGCGAACAACGGGGCATTCATATGGCTTAGCAGCTAAAGGCTTGCACTGATATGAATGTTGGAGATTCGAGTTCAACGCTCAGCTCCCGAAAAGCTAGCTGATGAAGAAGTGAAATTCAGAAACATGTCCTAGTAACTATCGCCGTTTGTAAACTTACAATTTTTCTCTAATATCAATTACAAAAACCAATGTATAAAGCAATATGAGCAAAGCTCGCAAATTAAATACATATGATCGTATTGATATAATATTAACAGCGGAAGTATTAAAAACAAATACTGTAAAAATCCGAACAAATGTTACTAAGCTTTCAAAAGCGCGCCTAAAAATCATATCAACACCATTAGGAATAAACTAAACTACATACAGAGTGTATGTGCCTACATGGTGATCAAAAGGAATATCAACAAAAAAGGCAACTCTTAGAGACCAATTGTACAGCGAACAACGGGACATTCATATGGCTTAGCAGCTGAAGGCTTGCACTGATATGAATGTTGGAGATTCGAGTTCAACGCTCAGCTCCTGAAAAGCTAGCTGATGAAGAAGTGAAATTCAGAAACATGTCCTAGTAACCATCGCCGTTTGTAAACTTACAGTTTTTCTCTAATATCAATTAAAAAAAAATAACCTCTTTTGAGATACTCATTTTTGAAAAAAGTCATAAATTTTAACTAAATACTAAAAAAAAATGTTATTTTAAACTATATGCTATTGTTTATAAATTTATATAAAAGTAAATGTAATAACGAACATTTCTAAGAAAAAAATCATGAGAATCGGTTAATTTTTGAAAAAGTGATTGGCAGTTGCAAAAACAGGTGTATAAAATATCGATTGCATTTTATGGAATTCAATTACCGATAAATCAAAAAAAAAATTTTATGAGGCAAAAAAAAACACGTTTTCATTATTTTGACCAAAAAACAACATTAAAATTTCATCGAAATCAAAAATCCTGTCCTGCGCGGGCCGGTTGTCTGTGTTACCCAGCCTTAGAGGGGTTACAATTCTTTCAATGCTTCTCCCCTTTCATCTGCTTGTGTTTGTCCACAAGCTGCCTAGTGCGTTGGTTTATTTCCCTTATTTGGGGCGCCGGGGTCGTGCTGCCCTATAAGGTCACGTTCTATCGCTAGAGTTGCGGCCTCCGCTGGAAAATGTGGCCGGATTTCCGGGACTCTTCCGGCGGTGGTAAAACGAGTAGAAGCGGATTCAATGACCTTGCGGAAAGCACGCTCCCCTTGACTGATATCAGTCGGGATTTAGAGGGTAGCAAAACGATTGCCAGTATAAGTTTTGTAATCTTCCCACTCTCCTTTTTTAAATTGATGAAAGTGCGTTTTTCAGTTGTGATGAAGTCGGCAACTCACTCGAGCGAAAGAAGTATGGATAGGTGGTCGGATGCCAATGTTACCATCGGCTGCCAGTTAACGCAGTTTACGAGTCCTGCGCTCACGATTGATATATCTGCCGAACTGTGACAGATTCCTACCACACGAGTGTGGGCGTCTCCGTTTATAGTGCAGAACGTCGTTTTTTCTATTTGGAATGCCACAAATCGTGGTGGGCATTGAAATCGCCTAAGATAATGCGATTATCGCCAGTGAGTAGTGCGCTGATGTCAGGGCAGTATCCACTGGGGCAACAGGTGACAGGAGGGCTGTGTATGTCGATTATTTCAAAATTTACATCTTAGATCTTGCCGTGAGTTTAGTCTCCTGGATCGCAGCAATGCGGATGTTGCGCCGCTTCTTAAAATCAACTATCTCCGTGATCTTGCCAGTTAAACCATTACAGTTTAACTGGAGTATTCTGAAGTACAACGGGGAAGACGTCGTAACTCTGGGGGTAAGTGACGGGTGACAACGCCTGAGTTGAGGGAGGCCAGGACGCAAGTGCTGCTGTGACCCTGGGACTGGACGTCCCTGGGTAAGCATCGGACTACCCGGTGCAGCTGGGTTTGCGGCCTGGCAGCGCACTATGGAAAATCGTAGAACAGCTGTTGATTAAAAATGGTTTTTTTCAATGTCGCTACTGGCATGCTTTTTTATTTTAATCAATAGTTTAAGTTCAAAACTAGACTATAATATCAAAAAATTATACACATTATATGAAATGCTTTTTTTACAACATCACAAACTTTATAGTTTTGTCGGACGTCCATGGTAAGCCCGTTCCCTTCATCACTTTCAAACTGATTTTAATGTTATACGTTACAGGAAAAGGTATGGTGTATTATATTTCTGGAAAACCCGTTTTTTGAAGAATATGAAACAACTAATATGTTTTTAATATTATGTTAATGTTTACCTTAAAATAATTGCAAAATAAAATATGGTGAAAAAAGTTTTTTTTAAAGTTCATCGAGACTTTTGAGAGTTGCCCACGTTTACCGACGCTTTACATTTTATGTTGATTTGTAGCCTAGCTATCCATAAACATAATCAAATAAAAACAAGCAAGGACGGGACTGTCTTCAGCTGTGCCGAAGTCTTCATACCTTTCATGAATGGGGCTGAACAATAATCTTATCCCATTCGTAATCTCCAAATAATCGGCTGTATAAGATAAGAAACATATAGTGAAAAGATGTACATACCTAAACGATTTTTAAGATAAATATAAAATAAAAAAATAGGTAGGTACTTTGTGTGAGGATGCAAAGTTTCACGTTTTTTGTGGTCTACATGTAAAAACTATGACTACGACGTAAACGTTAGTATTTGATGAAATTTGAAGCTTCTAGCCGTAAAAAAGGGGCAAAACTGACAGTTTATACGGGGTATATAATATATATACCACCGATCCCTATGATTTTTTCAGACAACAATGTAAGCATTTGGTGAAATTTAAAGTTTCTAGCTATATACGTATGCATTTGCTGAAATTTGCTTCTAGCTGTTAAAATGGGGCTGAAATTGCGAAAAGTTTCTTATTTGAACAATCGGTTGTATGAGATATATGCTATATATGACACCGAACTCTATGATTTTTTCAGACAACAATGTAAGCATTTGATGAAATTTGAAGTTTCTAGCTGTTAAAATGGGGCTGAATTGGGGAAAATATATATACATTATACATATATATACCACCATATATATACTATATATACCACCGATCTCTATGATTTTTTCAGACAACTATATTGCTATATATGTAAGCATTTGGTGAATTTTGAAGTTTCTAGCTGTTAAAATGGGGCTGAAATGGCGAATATATATATATATATATATACTATATATACCACCATATAAATACAACCGATCTCTATGATTTTTTCACACAACAATGTATGCCATATACGTAAACAATTCGTGAAATTTGAAGTTTCTAGCTGTTAAAATTGGGCTAAAATTGCAAAAATATATATATATACTATATATATATTAGATCTCTATGATTTTTTCACACACGTATATACGTATGCATTTGGTGAAATTTGAAGTTTCTGGCTGTTAAAATGGGACAGAAATTGCGAAAAGTTTCTTATCTGAACAATCGGTTGTATGAGATATATACTATATATACCACCGATCCCTATGATTTTTTCAGACAACAATATATGCTATATACGTAAGCATTTGATGAAATTTGAAGTTTCTAGCTGTTAAAATGGGCCTGAAATGGGGAAAATATATATACATAATATATATACCACCATATATATACTATATATACCACCGATCTCTATGATTTTTCAGACAACTATATATGCTATATATGTAAGCATTTGGTGAATTAAAATGGGACTGAAATTACGAAAATATATATATATACTATATATATACTATATATACCACCATATGTATACTATATGTAGTTTTGGTTGTAATCTTTTATTATTTTAATCACTTAAAACTACTTACAAAAAGGTTATGAAAAAAGTATGATTTGCACAAACATGTGCTTGCGATGACGGCGATGAAAAGAAAGAGAAAAAGTAATTGTTTTTGTTTTACATTTTGACAACTGGCTGTGGTGAACTTTGGTATCAGCGGGACGTAGGCCACGCGTGACATCACGTAGCTGTTGAATGATCTCGGATTCGGCTCTTTTATCATCGCTAACGAAAAATTCGGATGGTAACTTAAGCGTTGTACCATACACAAGTTCTGCTGATGTGCAATGTATGTCCTCTTTAAAAGTGCAACGTAATCCCAGCAGTATTATTGGCAAGTACGATGTCCATCTTTGAGAGTCATGACACAGAATCGCTGTTTTTAGCGTTCTATGCCAGCGCTCTATTATTCCATTCGCCTGCGGATGATATGGCGTGGTGCGCTGGTGACGTATTCCCAATAAGTTCATCAGCTCCTGGAATATCGATCCAACGAACAAATCGTACGTAACATCAAGAGGAACCAAATCTCGAGATCCACCCATTGATCAAGGTGCGTGCCCCTGTGTTGGCAGTCGAGTCGGCGATGGGAATAGCTTCTGGCCAACGGGTGAAGCGGTCGATGATGGTCAGACAGTATCGACAACCATCTGCTAGCGGAAACGGGCCCACAATATCGATGTTACTATGAGCAAACCTCTGCGACGGAAGGCTCCTTCTAACAAGTGGTGTGGTCGCATGACGGCTTATTTTGTTGCGTTGGCATTGTACGCATGAGTGGACGAATTCGATGCTGTCTTTCCGAATACCGGGCCATACGAAGCGTTCACACAAAAGCTTTGTAATGCCCCCTGAACCAGGATGTGATAGGCCGTGGGTAGATCGTAAAATTTGTCTTCGGAAGTATTTAGTGATGAATGGTCGAATTCGGTCATTTGAGACGTCACAATATACTAAGTTCGCGCTGAAAGGAAAAGCAAAACGTTTTAATTTTAAAGAATGAGTACTACCTTCCTCCATCAGCATTCGCAGCTTTTCGTCGTTTGCTTGGTCTTCGGTTAGGTCGTCATAATTTATTGCAGGGATGCACCTTAACGTTAAGCTAATCGTTTATCAAAATATTTCCACCGTTTCCGTTGAAACACTTCGAAATATTATCGATAAAGAAATTACCAAGATAAATTGTATCTCGTTTTTAACCGAAACGAAAAGCTTTCGTTAACGTTAAAAACGTTAATAAAAACGTGATAATTTATGTTTGAATTGTGCTGGCAATGCTATAGCCATGGTGAAGCCGTAAGGTGGTAACAGCGAGCGGACATACACACAAACTCCATGTAATTTGTTTGTGTAATTCGTTGGTGGTAATGTCGAGAATACTCTGAGAAATGTTCGTACTGTCAAAATTCAGAAAAGTTGCAATCAGCTAATGCTTTCACCTTTAATGACTCCGCCATCAAAATGGATAATATAGCATTTCCAGCATAGTTTGAAACTAATAATAAACATAAACGATTTGATTTCGTTTTGATATGGCAGAAAACGAAATAAAATCCTTTCGTTAATTTGACGTTCTTAACGTTAATAAACGAAACAAAGTCATTATGTATGATATCGGTTCGTTGGTTAAGCATGCCTGATTTATTGGCGTAAGTAGCGTGTCGCAGCGTACATGGCAGTTATTTCCCTGTCATAGGTGCTGTATCGCATCTCGGCGGCCGAAAATTTACGCGAAAAAATCCCAGAGGCACAGTTCCTTTTTTAATGATCTGGTTGAGGACTGCACCGGCGTCAAAATTTGATGCGTCCACCCATAGTGAAATTTCAGCGTCGGGGGAAGGATGTGCCAGTAATGTGCAGTTTGCCAACTGTTGCTTGCACTTTTCGAAATATCGTATGCTTTCTGGTGTCCTATCAAGCAACATATTGTCGTTACGTTGGTTTTCCGGAACCAGTTCAAAGAGCGGCGATTGAGTTTGTATTGCATCCTTCAAAAATCGGCGGTAGAAATTCATCATCGCCAAAATCGTTTTAGCTCCTTTGCAACCGTCGGCCGTGGGTACTCGATTAAAGCTTTAACGCGCTCTGGAAGAGGTAGAATGCCTTCACTGGTAATGCGGTGACCAAGAAAGTTTAGCTCCGAGGCGCCTAACTCGGACTTGGCAACATTGATGGTTAGTCCATTATCTTTAAGTGGTTGAAATAAATACGATGTGAAGGTGTGATTCGTGTTCTTCTGGTGGTGCCGAAGCAATGCAAACGTCATCGAGGTAGGCGAATACAAAATCAAGGCCTCGGAAAACCTCGGGTATCAGCCTTTCAAAGGTTTGGGCAGCGTTGCGCAACCCAAAGGTCATATAATGAAATTCGTAGAGCCCAAACGGCGTAGTTATTGCCAGAGCGGGTAACGATCCGGCACCGTATTGGCGTTTAAGGCGCGATAATCACCACAAGGTCTCCAAGAACCGTCCGCTTTTCTCATCATATGCAGTGGGCTCGCCCAGTTGCTACATTACGGAAGACAAATGCCTAGCTTCATAAGTGTTTCGAACTCAGCACGTGCTGCGCTAAGTTTCTCCGGTGATAATCGGCGAGGCTTCGCAAACACGGGCTGTCCTGTAGTTTCAATGCAGTGTACGACCGTTGCTTTTGGTTTTGCTTCGGGATTCGGAGTACGTGTAATTTCGGGGTACTGTTTTAAAATGTTCGAGAAGGGCACGCCGACATCAATCATTTTAACTGATCCTTTATTATACGCCCCTTTCTCACAAACTGTTTTAAGCGAAGTTAATTCGTCACGCAAGCACTTATGCTTCAAGTCGGCTATAAAACTGAAATTAGCTAAAAAATATACCCCTATAATTGCATGGCTCCCGTCTGCAATTAAAAAATTCCAAATAAATTCGCGGCGCAGGCCTAGACTAAGTTTTAGTAGCACTTGGCCATAGACGTTTATAGCACTGCCGTTTGCGGCAAACAATTTTGTGGATGTAGGTGTAGCTCGAGCGGAATGTTCACTTTTTGGAACAACTGATACATCAGCACCCGTATCTATCAAAGAAATTATGTTTGTTGTTACCTCACGAATGCATAGGCGCGATGTATTTACAATTTCGAAGCGTTCCCCTAACTCCGATACTTCAGCTGAGCTGGCCTATTGCGAAGATGGGTTTTTAGAATTTGCCTTTCTAACAAAAGCACATGGTGTTCTACAATTCTTTGCTTTCTCCTTATACGTGTCATGATACCAACATACATCATCGGCAGATTTACGATTATTAGATCGGGACCGTGAGTGCGAGCTGGAGCGTGATTGGGAACTTAACGATGTGCGCGGTTATCTAAAAGTGTATGAACATCACGCAAAAGTGCTGAAATTTCATTTTGCATTTTCTGCATATCACTTAAAGTTGATGAAACTGCTGCCACTTCAGTAGTAGAAGCATTTAAAGATTCTATTATTGAGTCTGCAATACGTAACCTTTGCGCCAATGGAACTTCTGCCGCAATAATTGCTGCACATGCATGCGGTGGTAGACGACCGATCCAAAGATTGAGCAACAATTTTTCACTCAGCGAAGTGCCTAGTACGCGCTCATTTCATTGTAAAGTTCACTTGGTTTTTAGTTTAATAGGGGCATTTCCGCGAGCACCCTTTGCAAGCGCCGCTGCTCGCTGTCGGCAAAATGCTCAATCACTTTATGTTTTAATTATATATTTCCCGGTGATAGGTGTTGTTTCGATCGCAGGTCGAAGCTCTATTAAACGATGTGGAGGAACGCTTGCTAATACAATATTGTACATCCGTGTGTCCCCAATGATCATGCACGCCTCAAACCAGAACTCGAGGGAATAGAAGTACGCCTCAATGTTGCTTTCTGAATGTGTAGGCAGAGGCAATTTGGGCAAAGAAAGCGCGTGGATGCCCTGCATATTTCTAGAGTCCGGCGTGTGAGAAATTGAAGTGCTGTCATCTTCCGCCCTCTCGAAGAATTGTCGGGGTCACCAATTGTAGTTTTGGTTGTAATCTTTTATTATTTTAATCACTTAAAACTATCTACAAAAATGTTATGAAAAAAGTATGATTTGCACTAACAGGTGCTTGCGATGACGACGATGAAAAGATAGAGAAAAAGTAATTGTTTTTGTTCTACATTTTACATTTTGACAAATGGCTGTGGTGAACTTTGGTATCAGTTGTTGGAGCGGCCATATCACAGGAGAGGTGTGGCAATCCATAGTTGCCACATATATATACCACCGATCTCTATGATTTTTTCACACAACAATGTATGCTATATACGTAAGCAATTGGTAAAATCTAAAGTAGCTGTTAACATGGGGCAGAAATATCGAAGTTTCTTATCCGAGCAATCGGTTTTATGAGATATATACTATATATACACCCGATCTCTATGATTTTTTCAGACAACAATATGTTCTATATACGAAACCATTTGGTGAAATTTGAAGCTTATAGCTCTTAAAATGGGGCTGAAATGGGGAAAATATATACATATATATATAATGGGGAAAATATATATATATATATATATTCCCCATTTCAGCCCCATTTTAACAGCTATAAGCTTCAAATTTCACCAAATGGTTTCGTATATAGCACATATTGTTATATATATATATATATATATATATATATATATATATATATATATATCTGCTATATATACCACCATATATATACTATATATATACTATATATACCACCGATCTCTATGATTTTTGCAGACAACAATATGTGCTATATACGTAAGCATTCATTGAAGTTTGAAGCCTCTAGCTCTTAAAATGGGGCAGTAATTACGAAAATTTTCTTATCTGAACAATCGGTTGTGGGGAATATATACTATATATACGTCCGATATCATCCATTTTTCAGACAACTATATGTGCAATATACGAAAGCATATGGTGAAGTTTGAAGCTTCAATCTGATAAATTGAGGAAGATGTGACAAAAATCTTCTTTTTCTGAAAAATCGGTTGTATGGAGGATATATGCTATAGTGGTGCGATCCGGCCGATTCCGACAAATGTCTAATCGGACACCTTAATACACCCGCTCACCAAATTGTATCAAGATATCTCAAAAACTGAGGGACTAGTTTGCATACAAACAGACAGACGGTGAGACGACAGACGGCCATGGCTAAATCAACTCAGCTCTTCATCCTCATTATTTCGGTATACTTAATGGTGGGTCTATCTATTTTCCTTTAAGGACTTACAATTTTTCCGGCGGCCACCGTGGTGTGATGGTAGCGAGCTCCGTCTACCACACCGTATGCCCTGGGTTCGCACCCCGGGCAAAGCAACATCAAAATTTTAGAAATAAGGTTTTTAAATTAGAAGAAAATTTTTCTAAGCGGGGTCGCCCCTAGGCAGTGTTTGGCAAGCGCTCCGGGTGTATTTCTGCCATGAAAAGCTCTCAGTGAAAACTCATCTGCCTTGCAGATGCCGTTCGGAGTCGGCATAAAACATGTAGGTCCCGTCCGGTCAATTTGTAGGGAAAATCAAGAGGAGCACGACGCAAATTGGAAGAGAAGCTCGGCCTTAGATCTCTTCGGAGGTTATCGCGCCTTACATTTATTTTTTTTTTTTTACTTACAATTTTGAGATTCGTGCCAAAGTTAATATACCATTTCATTTTCATGAAAGGTATAAAAATAGGTAGGTACTTTGTGTGAGGGTGCAAAGTTTCACTTTTTTTGTGGTCTGCATGTAAAAACTGTGGCTACGAATCACGTATTTCAACAATATATGTCGTAAACTTAAGTATTTGATGGCTTCTAGCCGTGAAAAAGGGACGAAAATGACAGTTTATATGGGGTATATAATATATATCACCGATCCCTATGATTTTGTCAGACAACAATATATGCTATATACGTAAGCCTTTGGTGAAATTTGAAGCTTCTAGCTGTTAAAATGGGGCTGAAATGGGGAAAATATATATATATATACTATATATACCACCATATGTATACTATATATATATTATATGTACCACCGATCTCTATGATTTTTGCAGACAACAATATGTGCTATATACGTAAGTATTCGTTGAAGTTTGAAGCCTCTAGCTCTTAAAATGGGGCAGTAATTACGAAAATTTTCTTATCTGAACAATCGGTTGTGGGGAATATATACTATATATACGTCCGATATCATCCTTTTTCAGACAACTATATGTGCAATATACGAAAGCATATGGTGAAGTTTGAAGCTTCAATCTGATAAATTGAGGAAGATGTGACAAAAATCTTCTTTTTCTGAAAAATCGGTTGTATGGAGGATATATGCTATAGTGGTGCGATCCGGCCGGTTCCGACAAATGTCTAATCGGACACCTTAATACAACCGCTCACCAAATTGTATCAAGATATCTCAAAAACTGAGGGACTAGTTTGCATACAAACAGACAGACGGACAGATGGCTCTTTATCCTCATTATTTCGGTATACTTAATGGTGGGTCTATCTATTTTCCTTTATGGACTTACAATTTTGAGATTCGTGCCAAAGTTAATATACCATTTCATTTCCATGAACGGTATAAAAATGGGTAGGTACTTTGTTTGAGGATGCAAAGTTTCACGTTTTTTGTGGTCTGCATGGAAAAACTATGACTACGAATCACGTATTTCAACAATTTATGACGTAAACGTAAGTATTTGATGAAATTTGAAGCTTCTAGCCGTAAAAAAAGGGGCAAAAATTACAGTTTATATGGGGTATATAATATATATACCACCGCTCCCTATGATTTTTTCAGACAACAATATATGCTACGCAGGCCCGTCGAGAGGGGAGGGGGAATGGGGGGATTCCCCCGGGCCCGGGCTTTCTCAGGGTCCCGCGGTTTAGAGGTACCAAGAAATTTTTTTTTAATTCAGGAGAGTCTTTAGTTGTTTCATGTGCAAATGTATGTTTACATGAATCCCAAATCGTAAAGTTTTGGTGGTGACACTGATGAAGGCTCATCTTCAAAAAGTCTTCCAACAATACCACCAACTCTTTACCAAAGTCCAGATTATTTAAGCGACTTCGATATCGGTACCGGGAATAATGAGTTTTTGCGATCTGAAGAAGTAAACGAAATAATTTGTCGAGGTCATCAAAAGTGTCCTGTTATTTTTCCAAGTGATTGTCAGAATCTTGCCAAATAGAGAGAAAGTGGGCCGTGACTGGTTAGTGTGGAGTGCCAGCAGCAATGCTTTTTATTGCCATGTCGTCTGTTAAGCACCAATACTTCAAATAGACCTAAAATTTGTTGACCTGGGGGATATTCGAAATTCCAGGTATGGAAGAAGCTATACGATAAACTGCCATCACACGAAAATACTCAAGATCGCATTAAATGTTATATTCAATGGCGATCTTTACAAAATCTAATTCAAAAGGGGGCTACTATTGATACACTTATCAATGAACAGCTAATCACTGAAACTCAAAAGTGGAAAGAAATTTTATATAGAATTTTGGACACTATTTTATTTTTGGGTAAAAGAGGCCTAGCTTTCAAAGGCGAAAGTATATATCGTGGTGAACGAAACAATGGACATTTTTTGGGCATCTAGGATCTCATAAACCATTATGATCCGATACTTAGAGATCATTTGGAGAAAGTTAGGATTTCACAGCAACAGCACAAACGTTTACAAGTTCACTATCTTTCCCCAGACATTCAGAACGAGTTTATAGAAATTTGTGCAAAGCACGTGAGGGAAATTATATTAGATCAAGGCAAGAAAGCCAAGTATTTTGCTATTATCGTTGATGCTATGCCTGATGCTGGTCACGTTGAACAGACTACGTTCATTTTGCGCTACCTCCATTTCAATTCGAAAGCAACAAATTTTACAATTCAAAAACGGTGTTTGGCTTTCGTGAATTGTAACCAAAAAACTGGTCAGAAAACCGCTGATCTAATTTGCCATACTCTAGGTAAACATGAAATCCCATTAAAAGATTGTCGTGCACAAAGGTACGATAACGGCGCCAATATGAAAGGAGCTTAGAAGTCACAACCCACAACCCAAGTTTACAACCCACAGTCTCAATTTATGTGGTGTTGATGCTGCAGAATGTTGTACGGCTGCAATTACTTTCTTCGAAGTTGTACAAAAATGTTTTACTATTTTCAGCAGAAGTCCACAACGATGGGACATCCTAAAAAAAAATTTACCGAGCTCTCTTCATAGTCTTTCAGACAAAAGCCGAATTTGACTGCGCAAACATACGGAGATATTACCGGCATTCTCAAGTACATCAACAAGTTCGAATATATCTTGCTGTCCTCAATTTGGTTCAAAATACTGACTACCATTAATGAAAGAAGCTTGGTCCTCCAAGCTAGAGACGCCACCATAGATGTTGAGGTCCGACATCTAGTTTTTTTTATTAGCGGATTTGAAGTTGATCAGGAACCAATGGGAAACAATTTTAAATGAATGCAAAACAGTTGCTATTCAATTGAACATCTCGCCAAAGTTGCCGGACATTCGAAAGAGGAAACCCAAAAGACGTTCTGAAGATAATTTAAATTAGATGATTACGAATGATTCAGAGTCTGGTTTTAAAAACAATACATTCCTGGTAATCGTCGATTCGGTTCCCAGCCAGCATTTTTTGAAAATTTGTATCAAGAAATATTCAAATATCAGACGATTGAAAACGTTCAAATTTAAAAGTATTTTTTCTTCCAAAATCAATGCATCATCGTGAGAAAAGTGTACCTCGAATGGGGTTATTCTTGAATAATCATTTATGATTCATATTTTTAAACACTTTTTATTTTATTTTTCTTCATCATATTTGATATTTTTGGAAGATTGTGCTTTACTTGTTTTGGAATAAAATTTGATTACTTTTCACAATCATTTTTTGATCATATTTAAGAACATTTTTCAATCATATTAAATTATGTTTTGGAATCGTTTGTGAATACGATTATGATTCATTTGTCCATCATATTTAATACATATTTAAATACTATATAATAATCATATTCCATCAGCTGATGAAAGCGCATCTGGACAACTGCTAGGGGACATCTTAGGTTAGGAACAGCATTTACATTTCTTTAAGTCTTGAATATGTTTTCTTTCTTGAATTTTATGATTGAAAAAAATTTCACCATATGAAGAAAAATCAGATTTTCAATGAAATGTTTAGGTTCAACAAGTAGAACATTCATTATTTAGCCAACAAGGATACTCTGAAAAGAGTAAGAAAGTTGATTGAAAAATAATTGTAAATTTTGGATCACCTAAGGTAAACAAATTTAATTCAAAAGTTATTCCAAAATATGATTGAAAATTTGTTTTCAGTTATTGAGTAAACTAATTTTATTATTCTCTTTGTTCATTTCTATATAAAATCTTAAAGTTTAATCTTCAAAGTTATTCAAAAATCGTTTCAAAAAGTGATCAAAAAATGATTTTCAGTTTTTGATCTTAAAAGTAACAATTTTTTATTATTTGTTTTCTTCAATTGTATAAAAAATCAGTATTTAGTCGCAAGGAGTAATCAAATGGTATTGATATGTAGGGAAATTCAAAATTTAATCACTTTAATGCTGATTGGGTAATCACAAGCATTACTGAACGATTTGCAGCGATGAGAAATTTGAGCGAGACGTTTTCCTTTTTGTGGCAATTTGAAGACATGGATGAAACTACGGTTCGGGCGAGCGCAGCAAAATTTGTCGAAAAATACAAGTCGAACATTTCCCCGATACTTGTGTTGCTTTACGTCTCTTTTGCACTATACCTGTCACTGTAGCTAGTGCAGAACGTTCCTTCAGCGTCCTTTCAAGAATAAAAAACTTTCATAGATCGTGTTCATCTAAAGAGCGAGTTTTAGAACTTGCCACGCTTTGTTTTGAATCCGTTAAATTTTGATATGATTATAAAAAACTTTGCAGCGAATAAAGCAAGAAAAGCCACACTTTGATATCCGAACCTTCTATATTGAATAATTAAAATATATAATCATCAGAAATGTATTAAAATGTTACTAAATAACTAGAAAAGATTATTTGAAACAATATGCGGCTGTTAAAAGTGAATTTTATTTTTACGTTACAATAAAATAGTGTAAGTAGTTTATATTCTGTGTTAATTTTATTTTCAGCTCTTCAGTTTCTTATCTGAACAATCGGTTGTATGAGATATATACTATATATTCCACCGATCCCTATGATTTTTTCAGACAACAATATATGCTATAGACGTGGCATTTGGTGAAATTTGATGTTTCTAGCTGTTAAAATGGGGCTGAAATTGAGAAAAGTTTCTTATCTGAACCATCGATCTCTATAATTTTTTCAGACAACAATATGTGCTATATACGAAAGCATTTGGTGAAATTTGAAGCTTCTAGCGGGATAAAAATTGAGGGACTAGTTTGCATACAAACCGACAAGCGGACAGACGGACATGGCTAAATCAACTCAGCTCTTCATCCTCATTATTTCGGTACACTTAATGGTGGTTCAATCTATTTTCCTTTAAGGACTTACAATTTTGAGATTCGTGCCAAAGTTAATATACCATTTAATTTTCATTAAAGTAGGTAGTTACTTTGTGTGAGGATGCAAAGTTTTTTTGTGGTCTGCATGTAAAAACTATGACTACGAATCACGTATTTCAACAATATATGACGTAAACGTAAGTACTTGATGAAATTTTAAGCTTCTAGCCGTAAAAAAGGGGCAAAAATTACAGTATATATGGGGTATATAATATATATACCAACGATCCCTATGATTTTTTCAGACAACAATATATGCTATATACGTATGCATTGGTGAAATTTGAAGCTTCTAGCTGTTAAAATGGGGCAGAAATTGCGAAAAGTTTCTTATCTGAACAATCGGTTGTATGAGATATATACTCCACCGATCTCTATGATTTTTTCAAACAAAAATATATGCTATATACGTAAGCATTTGGTGAAATTTGAAGTTTCTAGCTATGCTAAATTGCGAAAATATATATATATACTATATATACCACCGATCCCTATGATTTTCTCATACAACAATATATGCTATATACGTAAGCATTTGGTGAAATTTGAAGCTTCCAACTGTTAAAAGGGGGAAAGAAATTGCGAAAAGTTTCTTATCTGAACAATCGGTTGTATGAGATATATCCTATATATACCACCGATCTCTATGATTTTTCACACAACAATGTATGCTATATACGTAAGCAATTGGCGAAATCTAAAGTTTCTAGCTGTTAAAATGGGGCAGAAATTGCGAAGTTTCTTATCTGAACAATCGGTTGTATGAGGTACATATATACTATATATACCACCGATCTCTATGATTTTTTCACACAACAATGTATGCTATATATGTAAGCAATTGGTGAAATCTAAAGTTTCTAGCTGTTAAAATGGGGCAGAAATTGCGAAAAGTTTCTTATCTGAACAATCGGTTGTATGAGGTATATACTCCACCGATCTCTATGATTTTTTCAAACAAAAATATATGCTATATACGTTAGCAATTGGTAAAATCTAAAGTTTCTATCTGTTAAAATGGGGCCGAAATTGCGAAAAGTTTCTTATCTGAACAATCGGTTGTATGAGATATATTCTATATATACCACCGATCTCTATGATTTTTTCACACAACAATATATGCTATATACGTAAGCAATTGGTGAAATCTTAAGTTTCTAGCTGTTAAAATGGGGCAGAAATTGCGAAAAGTTTCTTATCTGAACAGTCGGTTGTATGAGATATATACTATATATACCACCGATCTCTATGATTTTTTCACACGACAATGTATGCTATATACGTAAGCAATTGGTGAAATCTAAAGTTTCTAGCAGTTAAAATGGAGCAGAAATTGCGAAAAGTTTCTTATCTGAACAATCGGTTGTATGAGATATATACTATATATACCACCCATCTCTATGATTTTTTCAGACAACAATATATGCTATATACGTAACTAATTGGTGAAATCTAAAGTTTCTAGCTGTTAAAATGGGGCAGAAATTGCGAAAAGTTTCTTATCTGAACAATCGGGTGTATGTGATATATACTATATATACCACCGATCTCTATGATTTTTTCACACAACAATGTATGCTATATACGTAAGCAATTAGCTGTTAAATGGGGGAAGAAATTTCGAAAAGTTTCTAATCTGAACAATCGGTTGTATGAGATATATACTCCACCGATATCTATGATTTTTTCAAACAAAAATATATGCTATATACGTAAGCATTTCGTGAAATTTGAAGTTTCTTGCTGTTAAAATGGGGCTAAATTGCGAAAATATATATATATACTATATATACCCCCGATCCCTATGATTTTCTCATACAACAATATATGCTATATACGTAATCATTTGGTGAAATTTGAAGCTTCTAACTGTTAAAATGGGAAAAGAAATTGCGAAAAGTTTCTTATCTGAACAATCGGGTGTATGAGATATATACTATATATACCACCGATCTCTATGATTTTTTCACACAACAATGTATGCTATATACGTAAGCAGTTGGTAAAATCTAAAGTTTCTAGCTGTTAAAATGGGGCAGAAATTGCGAAAAGTTTCTTATCTCAACAATCGGTTGTATGAGATATATACTATATATACCACCGATCTCTATATATTTTTCACACAACAATGTATGTTATATACGTAAGCAATCAGTGAAATCTAAAGTTTCTAGCTGTAAAATGGGGGAAGAAATTGCGAAAAGTTTTTTGTCTGAACAATCGGTTGTATGAGATATATACTCCACCGATCTCTATGATTTTTTCAAAGAAAAATATATGCTATATACGTAAGCATTTCGTGAAATTTGAAGTTTCTAGCTGTTAAAATGGGGCTAAATTGCGAAAATATATATATATACTATATATATATACTATATATACCCCCGATCCCTATGATTTTCTCATACAACAATATATGCTATATACGTAATCATTTGGTGAAATCTAAAGTTTCTAGCTGTTAAAATGGGGCAGAAATTGCGAAAAGTTTCTTATCTGAACAATCGGGTGTATGAGATATATACTATATATACCACCGATCTCTATGATTTTTTCACACAACAATGTATGCTATATACGTAAGCAGTTGGTAAAATCTAAAGTTTCTAGCTGTTAAAATGGGGCAGAAATTGCGAAAAGTTTCTTATCTCAACAATCGGTTGTATGAGATATATACTATATATACCACCGATCTCTATGATTTTTTCACACAACAATGTATGCTATATACGTAAGGAATTGGTGAAATCTAAAGTTTCTAACTGTAAAATGGGGAAAGAAATTGCGAAAAGTTTTTTGTCTGAACAATCGGTTGTATGAGATATATACTCCACCGATCTCTATGATTTTTTCAAACACAAATATATGCTATATACGTAAGCATTTCGTAAAATTTGAAGTTTCTAGCTGTTAAAATGGAGCTAAATTGCGAAAATATATATATATACTATATATACCCCCGATCCCTATGATTTTCTCATACAACAATATATGCTATATACGTAATCATTTGGTGAAATTTGAAGATTCTAACTGTTAAAATGGGGAAAGAAATTGCGAAAAGTTTCTTATCTGAACAATCGGTTGTATGAGATATATACTATATATACCACCGATCTCTATGATTTTTTCAAACAATTATGTATGCTTTACACGTAAGCATTTGGTGAAATTTGAAGTTTATAGCTGTTAAAATGGGGCTAAATTGCGAAAATATATATATATACTATATATACCACGGATCCCTATGATTTTCGCATACAACAATATATGCTATATACGTAAGCATTTGGTGAAATTTGAAGCTTCTAACTGTTAAAATGGGGAAAGAAATTGCGAACAGTTTCTTATCTGAACAATCGGTTGAATGAGATATATACTTTATGTACCACCGATCTCTATGCTTTTTTCACACAACAATGTATGCTATATACGTAAGCAATTCGTGAAATCTAAAGTTTCTAGCTGTTAAAATGAGGCAGAAATTGCGAAAAGTTTTTTATCTGAACAATCGGTTGTATGAGATATATACTATATACACCACCGATCTCCATGATTTTTTCAGGCAACAATATGTGTTATATACGAAAGCATTTGGTGAAATTTGAAGCTTATAGCTGTTAAAATGGGGCTGAAATGGGGAACATATATATACATAATATACTGTATATATATACTGTAACGAATTTGCTGCAAATCCTCTTATTTGCCATTTTGCTAGGTTCGTATCGCTAAACTGTTGAATAAATAACTCCAATATTGAATAATGGAAAAATGGCCTTTATTAAAGTACTTCACAATAACACTTATACTTTGCTACTCGCTGGCTTAATAACCAAACTGATTGATAACTCAAATTAAACTCTATTATTGGCCGCCAGATCGCGTGCTTAATCAATAACTGATTGAGTGCTCAACTCAAACTGAATTACAGCGCCTCTACATCTGTCGCCTTTTATACTCTTTGGTTCCCTCGTTAGCATTTTTATAGAATCTACTAGCATTGTCCATGAGCTCTCAAACTTCTCAGCTATAAATAAAATTGCACAATTTTTATACATCTTTTAGGCGCTTCCAGAATCTACTAGTCCAGTAGCTCACAAACTTCTCAGATATATGCATGTGTTAGTGCATTGTCTCTCCGCTGCTCGTATACGTACATGGTACATATATGTAGACGTAGTTATTGTTTCGTTTATGTAAATACATAATGATTGAATTATTGATCTCGATCTAAACGCTGCTAGCATCGCCAAATGTACCACTCTCCTACTCCGTGGTTTCTCAATGCTTTGTATGCGGTAGATGGTATCACTGATCTTCTTCACAACCTTGTATGGGCCTTCCCAACTGCACCGAAATTTGGATGGAACACCTTTCCGCCGGTGAGGGTTGTATAACAGTACCAAATCTCCCTCCCGGAAACCTTCCGAATTATTTTCTTTGCCGTACCTGTGTTTCATCTTACTACTCCTTATCCTGGATCGTTCCCTCGCACTTTGTTGCTCGGCCAATGAAGAACTACTTCGCAGAGCTTGCGCTGGACGGATTTGCTTTGCATAATCAGTATTGTTCCGACGCTTCACAACAGTAGTGTTCCTTGGCTTGAAACCACCCTTGCATTCTTTCTTCGTTTTAGTACGTCCGTTAGGGCTTTTCAATGCCAGTGTTTCTCTCACAGGTACCTTCGGTTTTGATTTGTTTGCCCATTTTTCCAGCAACCTTTACCTTTGAATTTCGTGGCCTTCGTCGAGTCTTCTCCACCAGTACCCGATTACTGCTGAACCCTTTTTCCAAACTAAAGTTAAGGGACACATCTTGGTTCTCATAACGCATCACCCTTCTCTGCATATCGATCATGATGTCATGGTCAACCAAGAAATCCACTCCCAATATAACTTCATCAACAATCTCCGCCAAAACAAATTTGTGTAGAACCATGACCTTCCCAATCAATATTTCACATATCACTTCTCCCTGAACTTGATTATACTCGCCAGTGACCGTACGCAACTTTGCTTCAGGTAACGGTTTTACTCTCCTGTTGACCAAGTCAGATCGGATCAAGGAATGAGATGCGCCCGTATCTACAGTCAGTACACGTTCTTTACCATCCACATTCCCTCTGACGGTAAGACTGCTTGATTTCCTTCCAATTTGCGACACAGATATCACAGGACATTCAATAGCCGGGGCAAGTTTTCGTTCTTTACATTCGACACGCTCTTGCTCATTTCCGCCAGCTTTGCGTTTACGGCCACCCACATTGTTGGAACTATTAGGACCAAGATCGCAATGACGTGCAATGTGACCGGACTTCCCGCATTTGAAGAATTTGATAACTTTTTCACTTCGCTTTTGCGATCCTTTCAGCGCCTCCAATATTGCGTCTACCCACTCTGGCCTTTCTACTTCCACACGGCGTGCTTTGAAAACTGGCTTACTCAATAGCGACGGTGTTTCTTGAGTCAGTGCATAGGATACCGTTTCTCCGAAGTTGGGTTTTGGGTTTGCATATGTCGCTCGCTTCGTTTCTACGTCCCGTATGCCATTTATAAAACTCTGGATTTTTACCCTCTCGGTGTACTCCACGGGTGCGTCCGCATTTGCCAAATGTGCCAACCTTTCAACATCCGAAGCAAACTCCTGCAATGTCTCATTTGCTTTTTGGTAGCTGTTTTGCAACTCAATTTGGAATATCTGTTTTCTATGCTCGCTTCCATAACGTCGTTCTACAGCAGCAATCAATGCTTCATAATTGTTCCGCTCTCCTTCGGGAATCGTCTGTAGGATTTCCGCTGCTAGCCCCTTCAATGCCACGAACAGTGCAACAACTTTATCTTCCGCATTCCATTGGTTCACTGCTACGGTCTTCTCAAACTGTAGCTTAAAGACCTGAAAAGGAACAGAACCGTCAAAGGATGATGTCTTTACCTTTGTATTGCTTGCTGAAACAGCTGGGCGGTTTAATTGCAACTCTTGTATACGACCTCTCAAAGCATCCACTTCGGCTTCGATTTTTTCCTCAAACTGCGTTATTTTCTCGTCCATACGTGCTTCGAGTTTTGATGATATACGCGCCTCTTGCGCTTCGAGTTGTACTGTTATGCGTGCCTCTTGTTCTTTCAGTTGTGTCTCCATCTATGATGTAATCTGTGTCGACATTTCTGCCATACGCGTTTCTTGTGCTTCAATCTTCGATGTAATCTGTGTCGACATTTCTGACATACGCGTTTCTTGTGCTTCAATCTTGGATGTTATGCGTGTCTCCTGCGATTCCAGCTGAGATGACATGTTGGTGGATATTTGCGATAACATTTCTGTTATACGTGCCTCTTGCGCCTCCAGTTGGGATGCCAATTGCGACGACATTGATGCTACTGTCGATGTTTGTGCAGATAATGCAGCCAATATCACGTTCAAGTCTGTGCTGGTAACCGTCTGCGATGTTTCGGTTTTCTCTTCAATTTTTGTTGTTGTTTCGTCCCCATCAGGATAAAAGACAAACTCGTCCACATCAGTTCCTTGCGACTCCATTACCTCTCGAAGCCGTGCTTGAAGTTCGATCTTATTGCCGGTTGTATTTAATCCACGGTTCTCCAACTCCTTTTTCAGTTGCTGGATCTTCAATTCACTGAACTTTGCCATGACCAAGTTGTATTCCCAATCTTCGGAATTTATTCAACAATTCCTCTTCTGACACCAATTGTAATGAATTTGCTGCAAATCCTCTTATTTGCCCTTTTGCTAGGTTCGTATCGCTAAACTGTTGAATAAATAACTCCAATATTGAATAATGGAAAAATGGCCTTTATTAAAGTACTTCACAATAACACTTATACTTTGCTACTCGCTGGCTTAAAAACCAAACTGATTGATAACTCAAATTAAACTCTACTATTGGCCGCCAGATCGCGTGCTTAATCAATAACTGATTGAGTGCTCAACTCAAACTGAATTACAGCGCCTCTACATCTGTCGCCTTTTATACTCTTTGGTTTCCTCGTTCGCATTTTTCTAGAATCTACTAGCATTGTCCATGAGCTCTCAAACTTCTCAGCTATAACTAAAATTGCACAATTTTTATACATCTTTTAGGCGCTTCCAGAATCTACTAGTCCAGTAGCTCTCAAACTTCTCAGATATATGCATGTGTTAGTGCATTGTCTCTCCGCTGCTCGTATACGTACATGGTACATATATGTAGACGTAGTTATTGTTTCGTTTATATAAATACATAATGATTGAATTATTGATGTGCATTCACGTCACTGCTTAGCATCGGCTTAGAGACGATAGCATCGCTCAGTGCTGCTAACATTCGTTACAATACTATTATTATACAAAATGTGCTATATACGTAAGCATTCGTTGAAATTTGAACCCTCTAGCTATTTAAATGGGTTGAAAAGTTTCTTATCTGAACAATCGGTTGTAGGGGATATATACTATATATACGTCCGACCTCATCCTTTTTTTCAGACAACAATATGTGCTATATATAAAAGCATATGGCGAAGTTTGAAGCTTAAATCTGATAAATTGAGGAAGATATGACAAAAATCTTCTTTTTATGAAAAATCGGTGGTTTGGAGGATATATGCTATAGTGGTCCGATCCGGCCGATTCCGACAAATGTCTAATCGGACACCTAAATACACCCGCTCACCAAATTTTATCAAGATATCTCAAAAATTTAGGGACTAGTTTGCATACAAACAGACAGACCGACAGACGACAGACGGACATGGCTAAATCAACTCAGCTCTTCATCTTCATTATTTCGGTATACTTAGTGGTGGGTCTATCTATTTTCCTTTAAGGACTTACAATTATGATATTCGTGCCAAAGTTAATATACAATTTCATTTTTATGAAAGGTATAAAAATAGGTAGGTACTTTGTGTGAGGATGCAAAGTTTCACGTTTTTTGTGGTCTGCATGTAAAAACTATGGCTACGAATCAGGTATTTCAACAATATATGACGCAAACGTAAGTATTTGATGAAATTTGAAGCTTCTAGCCGTAAAAAAGGGGCAAGAATGACAGTTTAAATGGGGTATATAATATATATATCACCGATCCCTATGATTTTTTCAGACAACAATATATGCTATATACGTAAGCATTTCGTAAAATTTGAAGTTTCTAGGTGTTAAAATGGGGCTGAAATTGAGAAAAGTTTCTTATCTGAACCACCGATCTCTATAATTTTTTCAGACAACAATATGTGCCATATACGAAAGCATTTGGTGAAATTCGAAGCTTCTAGCTGGACAAAAATTGAGGGACTAGTTTACATACAAAATGACAAGCGGACAGACGGACATGGCTGAATCAACTCAGCTCTTCATCCTCATTATTTCGGTATACTTAACGGTGGTTCTATCTATTTTCCTTTAAGGACTTACAATTTTGAGATTCGTGGCAAAGTTAATATACCATTTAATTTTCATGAAAATCGGTAGGTACTTTGTGTGAGGATGCAAAGTTTTTTTGTGGTCTGCATGTAAAAACTATGACTACGAATCACGTATTTCAACAATATATGACGTAAACGTAAGTATTTGATGAAATTTGAAGCTTCTAGCCGTAAAAAAGGGGCAAAAATTACAGTTTATATGGGGTATATAATGTATATACCACCGATCCCTATGATTTTTCCAGACAACAATATATGCTATATACGTAAGCATTTGGTGAAATTTGAAGTTTCTAGCTGTTAAAATGGGGCAGAAATTGCGAAAAGTTTCTTATCTGAACAATCGGTTGTATGAGATATATACTCCACCGATCACTATGATTTTTTCAAACAAAAATATATGCTATATACGTAAGCATTTGGTGAAATTTGAAGTTTATAGCTGTTAAAATGGGGCTAAATTGCGAAAATATAAATATATACTATATATATATACTATATATACCACCGATCCCTATGATTTTCTCATACAACAATATATGCTATATACATAAGCATTTGGTGAAATTTGAAGCTTCTAACTGTTAAAATGGGGAAAGAAATTGCGAAAAGTTTCTTATCTGAACAATCGGTTGTATGAGATATATACTATATATACCACCGATCTCTATTATTTTTCACACAACAATGTATGCTATATACGTAAGCAATTGGTGAAATCTAAAGTTTCTAGCTGTTAAAATGGGGCAGAAATTGCGAAAAGTTTCTTATCTGAACAATCGGTTGTATGAGATATATACTATATATATGACCGATCTCTATGATTTTTTCACACAACAATGTATGCTATATACGTAAGCAATTGGTGAAATCTAAAGTTTCTAGCTGTTATCTGAACAATCGGTTGTATGAGATATATACTATATATACCACCGATCTCTATGATTTTTTCACACAACAATGTATGCTATATACGTAAGCAATTGGTGAAATCTAAAGTTTCTAGCTATTAAAATGGGGCAGCAATTGCGAAAAGTTTCTTATCTGAACAGTCGGTTGTATGAGATATATACTATATATACCACCGATCTCTATGATTTTTTCACACAACAATGTATGCTATATACGTAAGCAATTGGTGAAATCTAAAGTTTCTAGCTGTTAAATGGGGGAAGAAATTGCGAAAAGTTTCTTATCTGAACAATCGGTTGTTATATACCACCGATCTCTATGATTTTTTCAAACAAAAATATATGCTATATACGTAAGCATTTGGTGAAATTTGAAGTTTCTAGCTGTTACAAGGGGGCTAAATTGTGAAAATATATATATATCCCATATATATATACTATATATACCACCGATCCCTATGATTTTCTCATACAACATTATATGCTATATATGTACGTAAGCATTTGGTGAAATTTGAAGCTTCTAACTGTTAAAATGGGGAAAGAAATTGCGAAAAGTTTCTTATCTGAACAATCGGTTGTATGAGATATATACTATATATATCACCGATCTCTATGATTTTTTCACACAACAATGTATGCTATATACGTAAGCAATTGGTGAAATCTAAAGTTTATAGCTGTTATCTGAACAATCGGTTGTATGAGATATATACTATATATACCACCGATCTCTATGATTTTTTCACACAACAATGTATGCTATATACTGTCGACACAGATAACATCCAAGATGGAAACACAGCTCGAAGAACAGAAGACATATATGGCATCCCAACTGGAAGAGCAGAATACATATATGGCATCCCAACTGGAATCACAGGAGGCACGTATTTCAGATATGACGTCGCAAGTGTCATCTCAACTGGAAGACCAAAAGACATATATGGCATCTCAATTGGAAGCGCAAGAGGCACGTATATCTGAAATGTCGGCAGAAATTTTGGAACAGGTATCATCAAAACTGGAAGCGCAGGATGCAAAAATGGCTCAATTTCAGGCAGAAGTAGATGATTTAAAAGGTCGTATGGAGCAGTTACAACTAAATCGCCCAGCTGTTTCAGCAAGTAATCCAAAGGTAAAGACACCATCCTTTGATGGTTCTGTTCCTTTTCAGGTCTTTAAGCTACAGTTTGAGAAGACCGCAGCAGTGAACCAATGGAATGCTGAAGATAAAGTTGCAGCTCTGTTCGTGGCACTGAAAGGGCCTGCCGCGGAAATCTTACAGACCATCCCAGAGTACGAGCGGAACCACTACGAAACATTGATGGGCGCTCTAGAGAGACGATACGGATCTGAGCATAGGAGACAGATATACCAAATGGAGTTGCTGAACCGCTTCCAGAGGCCTGGTGAAACATTGCAAGAGTTTGCGTCGGATATTGAAAGGCTAGCACATTTAGCGAATGCGGACGCACCCGTGGAATACACTGAAAGGGTAAAAATCCAGAGCTTCATAAATGGCATACGAGATGTGGAAACGAAGCGGGCTACATACGCAAACCCAAAGCCAACATTCGCAGAAACGGTGTCACAAGCTCTGATTCAGGAAACAGCGTCGCTTCTGTGTTAGCCAGTTTTCAAAGCACGCCGTGTGTAAGTAGAAAGGCCAGAGTGGGTAGACGCAATATTGGAGGCGCTGAAAGGATCGCAAAAGCGGAGTGAAAAAGTTATCAAATGCTTCAAATGCGGGAAGTCCGGTCACATTGCACGTCATTGCGATCTTGGCCTTAGTAGTTCCAACAATGTGGGTGGGCGTAAACGCAAAGCTGGAGGAGATGAGCAAGAGCGAGTAAGAGGTAGAGATCGAGAGCTAGCTATTGAATGCCCTGTGATATCTGTGTTGCAAATTGGTAGAAAATCGAGCAGTCTTACCGTCAGAGGGAGTGTCGATGGCAAGGAGCGTGTACTGACTGTAGATACGGGCGCATCTCATTCCTTGATTCGATCTGAATTAGTCAACAGGAGATTAAAACCGTTACCTGGAGCAAGGTTTCGTACGGTCACAGGCGAGTATAACCAAGTCCAGGGAGAAGTGATATGTGAAGTACTGATTGGGAAGGTCATGGTTTTACACAAATTCGTTGTGGCGGAGATCGTTGATGAAGTCATATTGGGAGTGGACTTCTTGGTTGACCATGACATCAAGATCGATATGCAGAAAAGGGTGATGCATTATAAGAACCAGGATGTGCCAATTAACTTCAGTTTGGAAAAAGGTTTCAGCAGTAATCGAGTACTGGTGGAGAAAATTCGACAAAGGGCACGAAAGTCAAAGGTAAGGGTTGATGAAACGAATGGGCCAAACAAAGCGAAATCAAAAGTACCTGCGAGAAAAACACCGGCATTGACAAACCCAAATGAATTTTGCAAGAATTTTGCAGGAAGCATGCAAGGGTGGTTTCAAGCCATCGCGCACTTCTGTTGGGAAACGGCGGAACGATACTGTCAAGCCAATCCGTCAAGCGCAAGCTCTGCGAAGTAGTCCATTGGTCAAACAACATAGTGCGAGGGAACGACTAAGGATAATGAGTAGTAAGGTCAAACGCAGGTACAATGAGAACAATAATTCGGAAGGTTTCTTGGAGGGAGATTTGGTACTGTTAAACAACCCTTACCAGCGGAAAGGTGTTCCAGCCAAATTTCGGTGCAGTTGGAAAGGCCCGTACAAAGTTGTGAAGAAGATCAGTGATACCATCTACCGCATACAAACCACTGGGAAACCACGAATTAGAAGAGTGGTACATTTGGAGATGCTAGCGGCAGTTAGATCGGGAGATTTGTCTGATCGGGACGATCAGACTTAGGTGGAGGGCAGTGTCACGGATATTAGCATCCCTAAGCTATACCATCACTAAGGCGATGCTAAGCGGTGTTTACGTCAATAATCAAATCATGTATACACATATATAAGTCAGCCAAGAGATGTCACACACAGATGCATTTACTTATACGCCTATGTGTGTGCGAGAGACTGTAAACTACAAACTCACATACATCTGAGAGACGCTGAAAAGTCGAAAATTGTAAACAAGTAGAAACTATATGAGAACTATAAACACTCGAAATGGTTGGTAAGTTCTGGAAATAGAAGAGCCTAGATGTATGCAGCGTAAACTATAAAAGCGGCACAAGCGAGTAAAAAGTAATTCAGTTTGATTTGAGATTTGGATTAATCGCTATCTAGCGAGTTATATCAGTATTATTTTGAATAGTAGAGTTTCATTTGAGCTGTCAATCAGTTTGGTTATTAAGTAAGCTATTCGTTGCAAAGTACAAGTGTTACTGTGAAGTACTTGAATAAAGGCCATTTTGCATTATTACATACTGGAGTTATTTATTCAACAGTTTAGCGATACGAACTTAGCAGAGGGTTGCAAATAAGAGGAATTGCAAGAAAATTCGTTACAATACGTAAGCAATTGGTGAAATCTAAAGTTTCTAGCTATTAAAATGGGGCAGAAATTGCGAAAAGTTTCTTATCTGAACAATCGGTTGTATGAGATATATACTATATATACCACCGATCTCTATGATTTTTTCACACAACAATGTATGCTATATACGTAAGCATTTGATGAAATCTAAAGTTTCTAGCTGTTAAAATGGGGCAGAAATTGCGAAAAGTTTCTTATCTGAACAAGCGGTTGTACATATGAGATATATACTCCACCGATCTCTCTGATTTTTTCAAACAAAAATATATGCTATATACGTAAGCATTTGGTGAAATTTGAAGTTTCTAGCTGTTAAAATGGGGCTAAATTGCGAATATATATATATATATACTATTTATACCACCGATCCCTATGATTTTCTCATACAACAATATATGCTATATACGTAAGCATTTGGTGAATTTGAAGCTTCTTACTGTTAAAATGGGGAAAGAAATTGCGAAAAGTTTCTTATCTGAACAATCGGTTGTATGAGATATATACTATATATACCACCGATCTCTATGATTTTTTCAAACAAAAATATATGCTATATACGTAAGCATTTGGTGAAATTTGAAGTTTCTAGCTGTTAAAAGGGGGCTAAATTGTGAAAATATATATATATACTATATATATATACTGTATATACCACCGATCCCTATGATTTTCTCATACAACATTATATGCTATATATGTACGTAAGCATTTGGTGAAATTTGAAGCTTCTAACTGTTAAAATGGGGAAAGAAATTGCGAAAAGTTTCTTATCTGAACAATCGGTTGTATGAGATATATACTATATACCACCGATCTCTATGATTTTTTCACAGAACAATGTATGCTATATACGTAAGCAATTGGTGAAATCTAAAGTTTCTAGCTGTTAAAATGGGGCAGAAATTGCGAAATGTTTCTTATCTGAACAATCGGTTGTATGAGATATATACTATATATACCACAGATCTCTATGATTTTTTCAGACAGCAATATGTGCTATATACGTAAGCATTCGTTATAATTTGAACCCTCTAGCTCTTAAAATGGGGTGAAAAGTTTCTTATCTGAACAATCGGTTGTGGGGGATATATACTATATATACGACCGCATCTTTGGTGGAAGCAGTAAGGAAGGCAGTTGGCATGATGTGTTGGTGCACAGTGGCTAACCATTGTCGGCTAGGGCGGGTCCTTGCCAACCTTACTGTTCCTGCGCCATAATCAGAGAAAAGTTCCTATCATGCCTATCAAAACTAAAAGCTGTCAAAATCAAAAAAATCCTGACAGAAGCGCAGAGACCGGCTCCAAACGCTTATAACTTCAAAATAACACAACATCCGGATGAACCGGATGTCACGGACAGACCGTTAACATTCAAAAAATTTAAATTCAAAAAAAATAACCGCAAAAAAAATTTACCGAACCGGACATGTCCGGTTACTAAAGCTGAAATTCAAAAGAACAAAAAAAAAGCTGAAAAGTAAAAGAAAGGGAAAAGGGCCGAATATAACTTGGGGGCGCCGCGGGTGTAAGTCCCACCCTCGAAACCATGGCCACCGACGCACCTGTATATCGGTGGCCCCTTACCTGGTAACCCTACGTGCCTTCTAAATGAGCCAGAACACCAGCATTCCCATTTTAATTACAAAGTTTATTCAAATTTCATTATTATTAACGTATGTATGCTACAAAAAAAATTTTACGGTAGTACAGGTTTCTTAACCAGGGCTACCGCATAGGCTCCAAAGCCAAAACAAGGCTGCTTATAGCATCGTCCTAAGACAACTTCAGAACGAGAAAAAAATGTTGAACTACGAGCAGCTATTTACGCTATGAAAATGTATGTAAGTGCGTGTAGCATATAAAGGGAGAGAAAAAAAAATGATCCAACAGTTTCCCACTTTATTGGGCCGAAATTGAAAACGAAATCTGGCTAAGTTTGTCCTGTTGGGGTTCCTTTCTTTCCTCTTACTTTTGCTCGTAATATTTCAAGCTATACCTATATTTATGTCACCCACTTTTTTTTTGATAAGGGTTATAAACGCTTGGTGTGAGAAAAAAAATGTAATTAAATGTGCTAATGGATAGTAAATATACTACATACAAAGTAAAAATTTGGTTTAATGCCGTTTTTTTCTTGTTATTCACAAAACATATTTTAGGGCTATAAAGTTTGGATACAAATTCCGATAATTGGGGCCCCCTTACAAAATTATTATGTTATTGTAGTAGAACTTATTTTGAGTTTAACAAAATATCAAATTGGTATAACGCATAGTATAATGACACTAATATGTAATATGTACTAAGAAAATTTGTTATAAAAGCAATTAAGATTAAATTTGGGGTAAATCATACTCCTCGAAGAAATCGTTTCACATATTCAAGTAAAACGTAAACTTTTAAATTCATAGTAAATCATACTCGTCAACGAAATCGTTTTACATATTCGAGTAAAACATAAACTTTTAAATTTATAGTAAAATTAACGGAATCGTTTTACATGCTCAGGTAAAACGTGAACTTTTAAATTTATAGTAAAATTAACGAAATCGTTTTACATGTCCAAGTAAAACGTAAACTGTTTTGCATTTACCAGTCAGTGCTGGTATTGTTTTGTTTTTTTTCTTGTTCTAAGTTAATTAAGCCTCTTTAACTTAACATTACGTTACGTCTACTTTTTAACTTTACTACAAGTGGATGCTGCTTGCTCTCTTTAACTTAGGTATATGCATGTATGTATGTATTACATGTTAAGATTCTATACTAGGGTTGTAGCCTTAAATTTGAATATGTTGGTATATTAATACTATATGTCGTTGCAGAGTCATAAAAAAATGAAAGAACAAGGTTGAGGCTACAAATACGTATATTTAGTCAGTATCGGAACGAACTCACCGCCTTAACCGCTGGATTCGTTGTCGTAATCGGGATGGCCGCAGGCCCAGGTTCGCTGCCCTGCGGTTGTTGTTGTAGCTGGTATTGTTACGCTGGTATCGTTGTAGCCTGAATGGTCGTGGCTGATAATATTTCGACTAGTATTGTTGTAGCCGGTATGGTCGTAGCTGATAAGGTTGCGGCTAGTATTGTTGTCGGTGGTACCGCCTGCTGTTGGTGTTAACATAAGTGGCCGCAGGCCTATGGTCGCGGCCCCGCTACGTGCGTTGCAACTGGTGGTGGCGGTACGTCTGGTGGTTGTTGCGCCCGTGGCTGGCGCTAATGAAGGGGTTGGGGGAGGTATTACCGATGGTGGTGCCCGTGGTAATAGTAGGCGCCGTTGGTGGTGGGTGGCGCTTTGGTCCGAGGTAACCGAATGACCCGCGTGGCGATAAAGCTTCGTGCTGGCCTTTACGAGCCGTATGACTTGGCCATTTTGACGTTAGTTGTATTACGCGGCAGCGTACTGCTGGCCCTGGAGACGGAGGTGGTGTCTGACGCTTTTGCGCAGGTGGTAGTGTTCTTCGTAAACGTAGAGGAAGGGGTTTATCTCACTAGGTGTGACAGTGAACGCCGACCTACTTCAACTGGATCTTGGGTCAACACAACACAACCGGTGTAAGGTTTATTACCACCCAAAATTAGACGCGTAGAAGCGAGGTTTGTCGGAATGAACGGTTTCGGTACTTTGCGCTATCGACTCCTTCCTAGTTTCTGGGCATTTACCTGTTTACGCGCACAGCCGGCGAGGGTGTTTTGTGATTAGTTGAGTATCGTTGGGGAGGCGCAGTTGAAGTGAGCAATAAAGTTACTGAAGCAGTATAGTAACTGAGCTTGACGCCTTTGCTGTTGAAGTTATGCCCCTAGATGTTATATAATCCCTTTTATATAATTGCAGAGCCGCCAAAAATTTTGGTCATGCAATTTACCAACCTTCCTCCTTTTTTTCTTGCCGGAAACTCATGGCAATTTTCGCTAGTGATGGCCGGTCTGTTTTTCCCTTGTTTTTATCGCAACTTTCGCCCCATCACTAGGTGTGTTCGCGCGAATACGCTCCCAAGTGGACCGTAACCGTAGACCGTAGCAGCAGACACTAACAAATTTGAAGCCTCTAGCCGTAAAAGAGAAACGATATTTAAAGCTTATAATTTGTCTTTATAATTTTTGCACGGTTATGCCCTTAACTTTTACAGTTCTTTCGTTTCTTACTATCTTCTTCGTTTCTCTTTACAAGTGTCAGTTGAATTGCTATAATGTGTACTTTACATTGGATTAATGATTGGACATAACCAATTATAGTAATGCGTATGTTACATTAGAAATAAAATATAATTAGGTGATTAAATAGTAGGTAAATAGAGTTTAGTAATAAGTAGAATTAAGTAGTACGTACTTTACATCTCCCCCATTGGGGAAGAGATTTGCAAAATCTTTTTTTTTTGCTTCTTTTTTTGTTGTTTTTTTTTTTGTTTTGATATAATCTTATTTATCTAATTTTCATGCTTTGGAATGGGAATCAGCATTGTGACATGAAAAACATTGGATTCTGATTTTTTATGACCGGTATTTATATTTTATACATTGAATATGAAACATTTTCTAAAATTTCAAAAGGTCATATTTTGAGTTCATCTAATTTGTTTCTATTTAAGCGATTTCCATTTTGAATATATACATGATCTTCTACCTCGAATATATGATGATTTCGGTTTCCATCAAATCTTGTCTTATTATAGTTATGAGATTTTATACTATTTTCAAATGCTATCTTTCTATCTTGTTCAAGTTCATTTGTTGTTTTCGCATGTTTTAATTCATTTGGTACTAAAGTAGTATCCTTTCCTTCTAATAAATATTTAGGACTGACGCGTTACCGTATGTTCGGTTTCATTATAACTTTTAACACATTCATGAGCCGCTGTTGTCCATGCTAATTTTTTGTTTTCGTCATTCATTCTACATCTGATTTTATTTACCAACGTTTGGTTAAGTCTCTCATTTAATCCATTAGAGAATGGTGCGTTTGCCGCCGTGTTTTTCTTTTAAAAATCTTTTAAGCTCCATAGAATTAATGGCCGGATATTGGTCAGCTAATATCATTCCTATTTCATGGTCTTCTAACACCTTTTTGATCAATTTTATAAAATCACTCAAGTTTTAGATGTCAAAATATAGGCATATCGTGTGAAGTGGTCCACTAACAAGTGTAAGTATTTTTTTGTAGATCGTGAACCACCCTATTGTATCTATGGAAACTATCTCGAACGGAATAGTGGCAGGACCTTAATGAGACAACTGTCCATACTTCTTTTGTCCTCTTGATTTGTTCTTTATGTTATATTTCACAATTTTCACAAATTTTCTTTATATTTTTGGTTAAATTTATCGCTGTATAAAATGGTCTGATTTTATCTTGTATTTGTTTTTTTCCTATATGACAGTAATATTCATGTACTTTTTATACCTTTCATGAAAATGAAATGGTATATTAATTTCGTCACGAAACCGAAAATTGTAAGTCCTTAAAGGAAAATAGATAGACCCATCATTAAGTATACCGAAATAATCAGGTTGAAGAGCTGAGTTGATTTAGCCATGTCCGTCTGTCCGTCTGTCCGTCTGTCTGTTTGTATGCAAACTAGTCCCTCAATTTTTGAGATATCTTGATAAAATTTGGTGAGCGGGTGTATTTGGGTGTCCGATTAGACATTTGTCGGAACCGACCGGATCGGACGACTATAGCATATATCCTCCATACAACCGATTTTTCAGAAAAAGAGGATTTTTGTAATATCTTACCCAATTTAACAGATTGAAGCTTCAAACTTCACCATATACTTTCGTATATTGCACATATTGTTGCCTGAAAAAATTGATGAGATCGGTCGTATATATAGTATATATCCCCCACAACCGATTGTTCAGATAAGGAACTTTTCGTAATTACTGCCCCATTTTAAGAGCTAGAGGCTTCAAATTTCAACGAATGCTTAGGTATATAGCATATATTGTTGTCTGAAAAAATCATAAAGATCGGTGGTATATATAGTATATATATGGTGGTATATATAGTATATATATATAGTATATATATATATATATTTTCGCAAATTTTAGCCCCATTTTAACAGCTAGAAGCTTCAAAGTTCACCGAAAACTTACGTATATAGCATATATTGTTGTCTGAAAAAAATCATAGAGATCGGTTGTATATATAGTATATATCTCATACAACCGATTATTCAGATAAGAAACTTTTCGCAATTTCTACCCCATTTTAACAGCTATAAGCTTCAAATTTCACCGATTGCTTACGTATATAGCATATATTGTTGTCTGAAAAAATCATAGAGATCGGTTGTATATATAGTATATATCTCATACAACCGATTGTTCAGATAAGAAACTTTTCGCAATTTCTGCCCCATTTTAACAGCTAGAAGCTTCAAATTTCACCAAATGCTTAAGTATATAGCATATATTGTTGTGTGAAAAAATCATAGAGATCGGTTGTATATTTAGTATATATATCACACAACCGATTGTTCAGATAAGAAACTTTGCGCAATTTCTGCCCCGTTTTAACAGCTAGAAGCTTCAAATTTCACAAATTGCTTACGTATATAGCATATATTGTTGTCTGAAAAAATCATAGAGATCGGTGGTATATATATTATATACTTCATATAAACTCTCATTTTTGCCCCTTTTTTACGGCTAGAAGCTTCAAAATTCATCAAATTTCATCAAATAGTTACGTTTACGTCATATATTTTTGAAATACGTGATTCGTAGTCATAGTTTTTACATGCAGACCACAAAAAACGTGAAGCTTTGCATCCTCACACAGATTACCTACCTATTTTTATACCTTTCATGAAAATGAAATGGTATATTAATTTCGTCACGAAACCGAAAATTGTAAGTCCTTAAAGGAAAATAGATAGACCCACCATTAAGTATACCGAAATAATCAGGTTGAAGAGCTGAGTTGATTTAGCCATGTCCGTCTGTCCGTCTGTCTGTTTGTATGCAAACTAGTCCCTCAATTTTTGAGATATCTTGATAAAATTTGGTGAGCGGGTGTATTTGGGTGTCCGATTAGACATTTGTCGGAACCGACCGGATCGGACCACTATAGCATATATCCTCCATACAACCGATTTTTCAGAAAAAGAGGATTTTTGTAATATCTTACCCAATTTAACAGATTGAAGCTTCAAACTTCACCATATTCTTTCGTATATTGCACATATTGTTGCCTGCAAAAATTGATGAGATCGGTCGTATATATAGTATATATCCCCCACAACCGATTGTTCAGATAAGGAACTTTTCGTAATTACTGCCCCATTTTAAGAGCTAGAGGCTTCAAATTTCAACGAATGCTTAGGTATATAGCATATATTGTTGTCTGAAAAAATCATAAAGATCGGTGGTATATATAGTATATATATGGTGGTATATATAGTATATATATATAGTATATATATATATATATTTTCGCAAATTTTAGCCCCATTTTAACAGCTAGAAGCTTCAAATTTCACCGAATACTTACGTATATAGCATATATTGTTGTCTGAAAAAAATCATAGAGATCGGTTGTATATATAGTATATATCTCATACAACCGATTGTTCAGATAAGAAACTTTTCGCAATTTCTACCCCATTTTAACAGCTATAAGCTTCAAATTTCACCGATTGCTTACGTATATAGCATATATTGTTGTCTGAAAAAATCATAGAGATCGGTTGTATATATAGTATATATCTCATACAACCGATTGTTCAGATAAGAAACTTTTCGCAATTTCTACCCCATTTTAACAGCTAGAAGCTTCAAATTTCACCAAATGCTTAAGTATATAGCATATATTGTTGTGTGAAAAAATCATAGATATCGGTTGTATATATAGTATATATCTCATACAACCGATTGTTCAGATAAGAAACTTTGCGCAATTTCTGCCCCGTTTTAACAGCTAGAAGCTTCAAGTTTCACAAAATGCTTACGTATATAGCATATATTATTGTCTGAAAAAATCATAGAGATCGGTGGTATATATATTATATACTTCATATAAACTCTCATTTTTGCCCCTTTTTTACGGCTAGAAGCTTCAAAATTCATCAAATTTCATCAAATAGTTACGTTTACGTCATATATTTTTGAAATACGTGATTCGTAGTCATAGTTTTTACATGCAGACCACAAAAAACGTGAAGCTTTGCATCCTCACACAGATTACCTACCTATTTTTTATTTTATATTTATCTTAAAAATCGTTTAGATATGTTCAAATTTCACTAAATGCTTACGTGTATAGCATATACTGTTGTCTGAAAAAATCATTGAGATCGATGGTATATATAGTATATATCTCATACAACCGATTGTTCAGTTAAGAAACTTTGCGCAATTTCTGCCCCTTTTTAACAGCTAGACGCTTCAAATTTCACCATATGCTTACGTATATAGCATATATTGTTGTCTGAAAAAATCATAGAGATCGGTGGTATATATATTATATACTTCATATAAACTGTCATTTTTGCCCCTTTTTTACGGCTAGAAGCTTCAAAATTCATCAAATTTCATCAAATAGTTACGTTTACGTCATATATTGTTGAAATACGTGATTCGCAGTCATAGTTTTTACACGCAGACCACAAAAAACCAGAAACTTTGCATCCTCACACAAAGTACCTACCTGTTTTTTATTTTATATTTATCTTAAAAATCGTTAAGGTATGCAGATCTGTTCACTATATATTTCTTATCTTATACATCCGATTATTCGGAGATTACGAACGGGATAAGATTATTGTTCAGCCCCATTCATGAAAGGTATGAAGTCTTCGGCACAGCCGAAGGCAGTCCCGTTCTTACTTGTTTATTTTATATTTATCTTAAAAATCGTTTAGATATGTTCAAATTTCACTAAATGCTTACGTGTATAGCATATATTGTTGTCTGAGAAAATCATAGATACCGGTGGTATATATAGTATATATCCCATACAACCGATTGTTCAGATAAGAAACTTTGCGCAATTTCTTCCCCATTTTAACAGCTGGAAGCTTCAACTTTCACCAAATGCTTACGTGTATAGCATATACTGTTGTCTGAAAAAATCATTGAGATCGATGGTATATATAGTATATATCTCATACAACCGATTGTTCAGTTAAGAAACTTTGCGCAATTTCTGCCCCTTTTTAACAGCTAGACGCTTCAAATTTCACCATATGCTTACGTATATAGCATATATTGTTGTCTGAAAAAATCATAGAGATCGGTGGTATATATATTATATACTTCATATAAACTGTCATTTTTGCCCCTTTTTTACGGCTAGAAGCTTCAAAATTCATCAAATTTCATCAAATAGTTACGTTTACGTCATATATTGTTGAAATACGTGATTCGCAGTCATAGTTTTTACACGCAGACCACAAAAAAACCAGAAACTTTGCATCCTCACACAAAGTACCTACCTGTTTTTTATTTTATATTTATCTTAAAAATCGTTAAGGTATGCAGATCTGTTCACTATATATTTCTTATCTTATACATCCGATTATTCGGAGATTACGAACGGGATAAGATTATTGTTCAGCCCCATTCATGAAAGGTATGAAGTCTTCGGCACAGCCGAAGACAGTCCCGTTCTTACTTGTTTTTTATTAATTTCATGCTAAACGACGCTGTTAGTAAAATCTTTCACGATTTCCAACTTTTTTGTAATATACATATATGTTGTTTTTAAAATTGAGGTTTTCTCTAATGTTTCTTAACTGTACATTCTCCTCTTGATCTCTTTGTATGTCCTCTAGCGTTATTAAATTTACTATTTTGAGGTTTTCATCATTATCTTCATACGGATCTAGTACTGGATTTCTACTTAAAAAATCTGCTTCTAAGTTGTATTTTCCTGGTGAATATTTAATTTCAAGATCATATTGGGAAAGGTAATATGTTAGTCCCCAAGTTCCTGTTGTTGTTGTTGTTGTAGCGATAAGGTTGCTCCCCGAAGGTTTTGGGGAGTGTTATCGATGTGATGGTCCTTTGCCGGATCCAAATCCGGTACGCTCCGGTGCCATAGCACCATTAAGGTGCTAGCCCGACCATCTCGGGAACGATTTATGTGGCCACATTAAACCTTCAGGCCATTCCCTCCCTCCCTACCTCCAAGTTCCATGAGGAGCTTGGGGTCGCCAGAGCCTCGTCTGTTAGTGAAACAGGATTCGCCGCGGATAGGTGAGGTTGACAATTGGGTTTGGAGAAGCTATATATTGCGCCGGCAACCTGAGAGGATGCGCTACACAGCCCCTTGAATCTGGTATTTTAGTCGCCTCTTACGACAGACATACCTACCCAAGTTCCTCATCTGTTCTAGCTCTTATATTCAGTTTTTCTAAGGGTTTATGATCTGAGAAAACTACGAACTTTCTTCCTATAACCCGGTGTTGCCAATATTTTGCAGCTTCTTTTATTGCAAGGCATTCCATATATATTGCTTTTCTCCTTTTTTGCACCTCATTTAGTTTTTTTGAAAAATAGGCAACTGGCTTTTCTTCATTATTTTCTTGGGATTGTTTTAAAACAGCTCCAATTCCAAGCATACTCGCATCGGTGTATATGTGTATAGGTAAGTTTGGATCAAAAATGGCTAGAATAGGTTGAGAACAAAGCAATCTCTTTATATCTTCAAATGATTTCAGGCATTGTTCTGACCATACGAAGTCTGGACCTTTCCTGAGTAAGTTATGTAAAGGATCCAATATGATGGAAATATTCGGTATGTATTTGTTGTAAAAAGTTATTTTTCCTTAAAACTGTCTAACATTTTTCCGTGTTTTTGGTGTAGGAAACTCTCGAAGTGATATTAAATTATCTTTTAAGGGACTAATATTATTCATTTTAATGATATGACCTAAATACTTACCGCAATCTGCTGCAAAAGTACATTTCGATAGTTTTAACCTAAGCCTTAAGCAGAAGTGACAAATGTTTTATATGTTCCGGGAAGGATTTTGAAAAAATTAGAATGTCGTCTATATAATTAACTGAAAATTCAGTGAGTTTGTGTTTTCTTATTATATTACTTAGAATTCTCTGGAAAATTGATGGCGATGTTTTTAAGCCAAAAGGTAAACATGTCCATTGAAAATGACCTTCTTGTGTCACAAAAGCTGTTTTCTACCTATCCTCGATTCGTAATGGAATTTACCAAAACGTTGAGTTTATATCAAGCGTTGAGAAAAATCTGCAGTTTCGTGTCTTATCTACCAAGTCATCAATTATTGGAAATGGTTGTGATTGAGGAACTACAATTTTATTTAAATCGCGAAAGTCTATGCATAGCCTTGTTTTCTTGTTTTCCTGTCTTTTAAAAGCCAATGGTACTGGAGCAGCGAATAGGCTATACGATCTTCTATGAGATTTTTCTGTAATAATTTTGAAATTTGTTGTTCTATTTCCTTCCTATCTTCGATCGTGCATCTATATGTTATTTTACTGCAATACTTATCTATTAGTAAATCTATACGTGCTTCGTAATCTTTCACCGTACCAATGTCATATCTGTCTCTAGCGAATAGATTTTTATATTTTTCAATTAATTCATTTATTTCTGACTTTTTATTGACGTCTAAATGTTGGACAGCAATAATACAATTTACCTGTATCCAAATGTTCATTGAAATTTAATTCGTATTCGTTAATATGTTTATCAAGGCAGTTACATTCATTGAAATTACCCATGGTGAAATTTTCATATTTTGACTCCGAAAATAATTCTAAATCTTTAACAGTACAATTTGTGTATCTTTGGGATATAATTAAGTTTTCATCTTGTACTAATTTAAATAATTTTATGCAATCTAAACCAATTAGAAAATCGTAATCAAAATGTTTTTCATTTACTACAAAAACCTTTATTTCTTTTTCAATATCAAATATTTTAGTTTTTATAGTTATCAATCCTTCGACCTCTTTCACATCATTGATCGTTCTTAAATTTGCAGTATAGATATTACTATTTTTCGGTTTAAAGCGAACAAACATGAATTTATTAAAGACACATTAGAACCAGAATCGTAAATCCCATATATTTCAACGATTCCGTTTAATAATAATTTAACTTTGATCAATGGTGGAACTACACGTTTTTTGGATCCATATTATTCAATTCCCATTCCAATTCATTATTGATAACACTTTTTATGCTTTTCTCACTGTCTTTGTTTTTAAACCAACACGCCGATTCGGTATTATGGCGTGTACCCGTATTTTCTTTTTCACAGATTTTACATGGGTTCTTTTTCTCAATTTTTTCTTTCGAATAAGAAGTTGGCACGTTCTTTCTATCAACAAACTTTCGGGCTACTAGGTGTCAAGCTTTCTTATCTCACTATAAAGTTCTTCTGTAGTATTTACTTTTTCTCTATCTATTCTGTCTGCCACATAATTTGGCAACCCTTCTGCAATAAGAACAATTAATGTCCCTGTGTCAATAGACTTTCTTACTTCTAATAAAATTCTTTCTTTTTTCAGAGCATAATCTAAAAGTGAGCCTGCTTTGTATCTAAACGAGACTGCATATCTGCTTGCAGCTCATCATTTATTTGCAAACGTAACATAAAAGTTTTCTTTCCATTTTTCCCATTCAGAAGTTAGCGAAAATTTAATAAGCATAGAGCTGTACCAATCTAAGCATGATTTTTCTAAGAACAATCTGAGTATCTCATTTTTCTCCTCATCTTTTTGTATATTTAATCGCTCAAACTCACTTTCAAATATATTGATCCATTGGTTGGCATTTGAGTTTTTCGCTGTAAATTTTTCTAGTACAAATTTTTCCGAAACTTTCTTTAGATTAGGTTGTTCACATTTTTAATTGTTTTCACTAAGTCTATTTAAAGCTCTCGACAGCGCCTCCTCTGAAATACCTGCAGTGGGGTTTGTATATGTGACCTCTTCTTCTAGGAAATAATCTTTGAATTGCATATTTCCATCACTGTCCATATAAACGCCAGCTAATTCCTGCCTTTTTTTAAATGTATTTTTTAATTTTCCATAAGTAGGTGTTTCTATTATTTCTTTGTGTAATCCTGCAATTCTGTAGGTATTTTAAAAGTTTGATCCTCAGTTGTGGTGATTGATGTTATGGCGATTATATTTGTCTTTCCGTCCTCGCTAGATTTAACCACAAATTCGAACTTAAGCTTCTCAATATTTCTCCAATTAGCAAAAATGTCGTTTTGTAATGTGTGTATAATTTGTATCCACCAAACAGCAACAAATATACAAACTTAATTGAGTTTCTCTATAAAAGAGTGTTTTATATTATTAATATTCCATTTTAATTACAATAATATTCTTAATTTATTTACCTATAAAAGAGAAACGACATTTAAAGTTTATAATTTGTCTTGATAATTTTTGCATTACGGTTATGCGCTTAATTTTTACAGTTCTTTCGTTTTCTATCTTCTTCCTTTCTCTTTACAAGTGTCAGTTGAATTGATATAATGTGTACTTTACATTGGATTAATGATTGGACATAACCAATTAAAGTAATGCGTATGTTACATTAAAAATAAAATATAATTAAGTGATTAAGTAATAGGTAAATAGAATTTAGTAATAAGTAGAATTAAGTAGTATGTCCTTTACATATATGTATACCACCGCTCCCTATGATTTTTTCAGACAACAATATATGCTATGTACGTACGCATTTAGTGAAATTTGAAGCTTCTAGCTGTTAAAATGGGGCAGAAATTGCGAAAAGTTTCTTATGTGAACAATCGGTTGTATGAGATATATACCACCGATCTCTATGATTTTTTCAGACAATAATATATGCTATATACGTAAGCAATTGGTGAAATTTGAAGTTTCTAGCTGTTAAAATGGGGCAGAAATTGCGAAAATATATATATATATTATATATATACTATATATACCACCGATCTCTATGATTTTTGCAGACAACAATATGTGCTATATACGTAAGCATTCGTTGAAATTTGAAGCCTCCAGCTCTTAAAATAGGGCAGTAATTACGAAAAGTTTCTTATCTGAACAATCGGTTGTGGGGGATATATACTATATATACGTCCCATTCTTCCTTTTTTTCAGACAACAATATGTGCAATATACGAAAGCATTTGGTGAAATTTGAAGCTTCAAGCTGGACAAAAATTGAGGGACTAGTGTGCATACAAACAGACAGACGGACAGACGGACATGGCTAAATCAACTCAACTCTTCACCCTCATTATTTCGTGGGTCTATCTATATTCCTTTAAGGACTTACATCTTCATTTTTGCCCCAATTAAGGACTTACAATTTTGAGATTCGTGCCAAAGTTTATATACCATTTCATTTTCATGAAAGGTATAAAAATAGGTAGGTACTTTGTGTGAGGATGCAAAGTTTTTTTGTGGTTTGCATGTAAAAACTGTCATACAAATCACCCATTTCAACAATATATGACGTAAACGTAAGTATTTGATGAAATTTGAAGCTTCTAACCGTAAAAAAAGGGGCAAAAATTACAGTTTATATGGGGTATATAATATATATACCACCGATCCCTATGATTTTTTCAGACAACAATATATGCTATATACGTATGCATTTGGTGAAATTTGAAGCTTCTAGCTGGTAAAATGGGGCAGAAAGTTTCTTATCTGAACAATCGGTTGTATGAGATATATACTATATATACGACCGATCTCTATGATTTTTTCAGACAAAAATATATGCTTTGGGGAAATTCGAAGTTTCTGGCTGTTAAAATGGGGCAGAAATTGCGAAAATATATATATATATTATATATATACTATATATACCACCGATCTCTATGATTTTTGCAGACAACAATATGTGCTATATACGTAAGCATTCGTTGAAATTTGAAGCTTCCAGCTCTTAAAATAGGGCAGTAATTACGAAAAGTTTCTTATCTGAACAATCGGTTGTGGGGGATATATACTATATATACGTCCCATTCATCCTTTTTTTCAGACAACAATATGTGCAATATACGAAAGCATATGGTGAAGTTTGAAGCTTCAATCTGATAAATTGAGGAAGGTATGACAAAAATCTTCTTTTTGTGAAAAAGCGGTTGTTTGGGGGATATATGCTATAGTGGTCCGATCCGGCCGGTTCCGACAAATGTCTAATCGGACACCTAAATACACCTGCTCACCAAATTTTATCAAGATATCTCAAAAATTGAAGGACTAGTTTGCATACAAACAGACAGACGGACAGACGGACATGGCTAACTGAACTGACCTCTTCATCCTCATTATTTCGGTATACTTAATGGTAGGTCTATCTATTTTCCTTTAAGGACTTACAATTTTGAGATTCGTGCCAAAGTTAATATACCATTTCATTTTCATGAAAGGTATAAAAAAGCTGCAGAAATTTGCGATTTTCGGAGCAACTAGTAAAAATGTGATAAAAGTCAGAAAACGGAAAACCGCTCGCTATCTATTGGTGTTTTAAATGTTGCTGTTTACATCAATAGTTTGTAGTAAGTTTTGTAATTTGTCATTGATATTAGGACGTTTATCTTTTTTGCACTCATGTAGTGTGAAAATATTAATAAACACCGTACCAAGCATAGCTTTAAAACATAATTGCATACGAAGTATGCAATGTGTAAAAGATTAAAATATGCAAAAAGAAGGCAATTGGGAAAAACTTTACAACAACTAAGGCATGACGTAACTGAATGCGTTTATAACAATTTCAACTATCGTAGGAGTGCGGGTTCGACTCCCACTCTCGGGAGAAAAGGCTTTGAAGAGATTTACAAGGTATAATCGAAACAGCTGTCGCCTTGTCCGTCCTGATGTCACGTTGTTTAAATTTTTCCCAAATTATTAAATATATTAATAAACAAGTTGCACACCAGAGAACAGCGCTGAATGATTCTTTTTTCTTCTCAATAAAAATCCCAGTTTTCTCGAGTGACCGTGAGGGTTGAATACAGTTTTAAACAATAAAAAAAAAGTAAAGCATTATATTTTCAAACATCATAACAAAAACACTAAATGCAGTTTTCCTAAATTTTTGAATTTCAGTGGCAGAAATATATTATTACTATGTGTTATTCCTATTTTTTATCAATAACAGTTCCAGCTCTCCCGTGTGACATTGGGCCTTGAATCCTATTCTAAACAATAAAAAAGTAAAGCATTACGTGCAGTTTTTCATAATATACCTACCTTTGTGGGCGAATAATACGTTAAACTAAGAATTGTTAGTTTTTTAAATTTTATTAGGTAGACTGTTTGAGTGTGAAGCATGTGCATGGAGACATTTGGTTTCTACCTACTTGCGCAAGGAACTTAGGCATATGTTTAGAGTACTTATAAATGTAGACCTTAGGTAGGAAACTAACGATGTAAAAAGCGATTATAACGGAATTTCCAAAATATCCTTTGTTTTAACGCACTACCCTCATATTTCATCTATATACATACAAATAAGTACACATTTTTGGTGTTACTTTATAACTTGAGACCGGCTCCACCAAATTAAACCAAATTTCTACGGAACATTTTGGCTATCATGTAGATGGTTTCTGTAAAGCTTTATTGAATTTGGTCGAGCGGTTCATGAGATATATCATACCAAGCTACGGCTACGTTTCATACCAATAGATGGTGCTTATTTGCATATTTGCATTATTTCATGAAATGGAATAGGTGGTGCTTATTTCCATTTTGCATTATTCAATGGAATTGACGTTTCTAGATTTATAATTTGACGTTCGGCATTTCTCAAGTGAAAACCAAAGGAAAAAAAAGAAGTCATTTATTTTGATGCATTATTTCGGTCAATATTTTAGATTTCTCGAAATCAAAACCCGCCTTTCCGCAAATTTCAACTGGTTCTTTTCAAATGGTCGCTTCCTTATTGAAAATTTGCAATATCTCTTCATTACACAACTGGCCCAACAAACAACGGTTCGGCGCAACGTGTTCAATCTTCTTTCACGGCGAGAAATCACTTAATGGGAAAACGAATATACAGAATCGTGGACTATTGCCATTCAACTTGCAAATTTACGACTACCAAATCTGATAGCCATAAGATTTACATATACAATGTTTCTTCGCAATACGGATCATGTCAACATTAGAAACATTCGCCTACCTGTTTTCGAATCAATATCGCTACAACTGTTTGGTAACCTAACTAATTTATCCCTCAAGTTCAACGAATATATTCACCAGCGTCCCGAAAATTGTTGTTCCTACACACTTACTAACTTTTTTACTCTGATGACTTAAGAATAAAAAAATTAAAAAAAAAGTAATGAAGAAATGTATTTATGATGTGCTGTACTGATTTATCTGCATCTGATCGAGTTTTCTTAAACAAGAACATGGCTGCCATTTTGGCAATAGGTATACAATGGAAAGAGATACACCACAACACAACATATCTGTCACATCTTACTTTCGGTGTATATTGACATTAGGTCTTTTTGTTATGAACAATGGAGAATCAACACGTGTGTTCAATATTTATGTAGTTTTCGATTCATAATTGAGTATTTTTTCATTTTCAATTGAATTCATATCAATATTTATAAAATATTGGGAATTCCTTCTGTAAGTATGTCGTATCGTTGAACAAAAACATAGTAGAAAATTGTGGCAATGATGTATGAGGTTTTTCTCTTCAAACTTATTTTTTCAAATGTTCTTTCTTCGTTCATTTTACATAATACATTTAGTGATTTCAACTGTATCTAATCGTGCGCACGTGTTTTATTGTATTTTTCATCAAATTTTTTGCACGGTTTGTATTTTCGTTTTGTCTTTTGGACATATACGTGCGGGTGTATTTCGAATGCATATTTTTTGTTTGCACATGTGCTTTTTTTTTGGGAACCAGCATCAACACTAGCAACAACATCAGCACTGAAATCCAGCGAAGAATCAATCTTGCCAATAAATGCTACTTTGGACTAGGTAGGCAATTGAAAAGTAAAGTCCTCTCTCGGCGAACGAAAATCATACTCTACAAGTCACTTATCGTACCCGTCCTGCTATATGGGGCAGAAGCATGGACCATGACAACAGCAGATGAAGCGGCTTTGGGAGTGTTCGAGAGAAAAGTTCTTCGAAAGATTTATGGACCTCCACGCGTTGGCGATGGCGAGTACCGAAGAAGATTTAATGATGAGCTGTACGAGCTATACGCAGACATCAACATAGTCCAGCGAATTAAAACGCAGCGGCTGCGCTGGCTAGGACATGTTATGCGAATGAAAGATGATGCTCCGGCCAAGAAAGTGTTTCTATCGGAACCCGCCTATGGAAGCAGAGGTAGAGGGCGGCCCCCACTCCGTTGGAAGGACCAGGTGGAAAACGATTTAAACTCCCTTGGTGTGACCAATTGGCGCCGGTTGGCGGAGCGAAGGAGCGACTGGCGCGCCTTGTTGGACGGCCATAACCGTTTAGATGGTTAAGCGTCAATTAAGTAAGTAACATGTGCTTTTCTTAAATTAAATTTCTTGCGTTGAACATGGAGTTTTAGTGAATTTTTTTTCCTTTCTCTTGAAGAAAATGCCTCGAGCCAGGCGTCAAAACATCGGTGCTAACAGAATGTTACTTCAAAGAAGAGCGCAAAATATTGATGAACTGTCACAACAAAATTAAATACGACGTGAACGATATGCACGAAATAGATCTGCAGAACCACAGCGGCAAAGAAATCCAGCACGACCAAGACAAATACGACGTCGTGCTGTAGAAAATATGTATCATGCTACTTTTAATTACGATCCACAAATTGATTACAGTATGCATGGATATATTGGATTAATGTGCGATATGTCCCCATTGTGAAGCAGCTAAGTTTCTGGGTGAAACGGCTGGCACTTGCTGTGCTAATGGCAAAGTGAAATGGCCGGCATTTGAAACTCCACCTGATCCATTGCACTCTTTGATTTTTGGAGGAGCACCAATGTCGAAGCATTTTATGAATCATATACAAGATTACAATACATCATTTCAAATGACTTCTTTTGGTGCTACAAAAATTATAAGAGACAATGCCGACAGTTAAGGTGATTACTTCATGTGGAATATCTAATTGTTCTGTGGATCTAAGTAACAGTTTCTACAATGTTTTTAAGGATTCTGATCCAACATCAAATTACATTGAATACACATTACAGATTCAAGGTCAGATTTATCATCGAGCGGGTGCATTGTTACCATTTCCTGACGCTAACCATCAATTTTTGCAAATATATTTTATCGGAGATGAAAATCCTGAGTTGGATGAACTTTGACCATTGGCTCACATACAAAACGAGCGATTATTTGCGATCTCCAAAGATTTTTTTCATCTGAACAATGAATTGGTGAAATTGTTCAAAACCGCTCTCGATCGTATGCCATCTGATAATCACAAAATCATAATCAAAGCGGAACGCCTTTCATGAGCATGCCAGAAGATTTAATGTACCGAAGATTGATGAAGTGGCAATTGTAATGTTGGCGATCAGTTTCAATCCCGCGATATTATACTTCATCGTAGAAATGAACAATTACAGCGTGTTTCGGAGCTTCACCGCAGTTGCGACGCATTACAATATCTAATTCTACATCGGTTATCACATTAATATACCAATGATAGATCCAAAAACCGGTAAATAATATACTAATTATATTAACCAGATATTAAATAAAAACTAAAATTGAAAATCGAATGAACATATTTTTTACAGGTCGAGATGTTCAAAAGAAAGTTAGTGCTATGATATATTATTCTTATCGATTGATGATTCGTGCACAAGAACAAAGTTACATTCTGAGATGTGGTAAACTTTTTCACCAATACATTGTAGACATGTATGTAAAAATTGAAACTGAATCTCAATTTCATCTGATTCAATCAAGCCAAATTGCGATCTGAAGAGTACCTACATCTGCAAGGTGCAAAAGCGAATGATGCAAATGTGAATGATATCGGACGTCTGATGATATTACCAGCTTCTTATATTGGTAGTCCACGCCACATGCACGAATATGCACAAGATGCTATCTCATATGTTCGAAAATACGGCCGACCAGATCTTTTCATCACTTTTGCGTGTAATCCGATGTGGAACGATATAAAAAATAATTTGTTCCACGGTCAGTCACCACCAGATCGACACGATGTTACAGCATGTGTATTCCGGCAAAAGTTGAAGGCACTGGTGGATTTAATTGTGAAATTAAGCGTTTTTGGAAAGGTACAATGTTGGATGTACTCGATTGAATGGCAAAAAAGAGGTTTGCCACACGCACGCATATTGATATGGCTGGTACGTAAAATAAAACCGGACGAGATTGATAGCGTCATATCAGCCGAAATACCAGATCAAACCATCGATCCAGAATTATTTGAAGTGGTAACAAAAACATGATTCACGGTCCATGCGGTGAAATAAATATGAATTCACCATGTATGATCGATGGGAAAGGTTCAAAGCGGTATCCGAGAGCATTAATTTCCGATACCATAACAGGCAATGACGGATATCAATTGTATCGACGTCGATCATTTGAAAATAATGGCAAAACGGCGATAATAAGAGTGCGCAATCAAGAAATCGAAGTTGACAATCGTTGGGTCGTGCCACATTCACCGATACTGTCAAAAGTTTTGGCTCACATAAATGTTGAGTACTGTAACTCAGTAAAGTCTATCAAATAGATTTGTAAATATGTGAATAAAGGAAGTGATATGGCTGTTTTTAGAGTAGATGGTGAAAATAGAAATGATGAAATCACTAGATATCAAATGGGGCGATACATAAGCAGCATAAAGCAGTTTGGCGTATCTTTTCGTTTCCTTTGCACGAAAGAGATCCTGTTGTTGTCCATTTGGCAGTTCATCTAGAGAATGGTCAACGAGTTTATTTCACTACTGAAAATGTACAGCAGAGAGCAGCACAACCACCAGCAACTACATTAACTACTTTTTTTTAATTGTGTGAAATCGACACATTTGACAGAAATTTTATATATATTTATATACCGCAATATTACACCTGGAATGCATCATCGAAAAAATGTCAACGGCGTAAACAAGGAACACCAGTTGATGGTCATCCAGGTATTTTCCAAACAGATGCCTTGGGCAGGATGTATACGGTACATCCCAACAATGCTGAATGCTTCTATTTGCGAATGTTGGTGGTAAACGTTCGAGGACCAAAATCATTTCAGGATTCAAGAACAGTTCACGGTCATTTTTGTCAGACATATCGCGAAGCATGTTAGCTCTTGCATTTGTTAGAAGATGACACTCATTGGTTCGCAACACTTCATGATGCATCGATTTCATCTCATCCACAGCAAATACGAATGTTATTTTCGATTATAGTATCACCATGTATGCCATCGAATCCAATTGAGTTGAAGATATTGTAACGAATTTTCTGCAAATCCTCTTATTTGCCCTTTTGCTAGGCTCGTATCGCTAAACTGTTGAATAAATAACTCCAATATTGAATAATGGAAAAATAGCCTTTATTAAAATACTTCACAATAACACTGAAACTGTGCAACGAATAGCTTAATAACCAAACCGATAGCTTAAAGCAAACTGACTTTCAAAATAATACTGCTATTGCTCGCTAGATATCGTCTTAGTCGTAACTGCTTGACAACTCAACTCAAACTGAATTCCAGCGCCTCTACATCTGTCGCCTTTTATACTCTTTGGTTTCCTCGTTCCCATATTCTAGAATCTACTAGCATTATCCATGAGCTCTCAAACTTCTCAGCTATAACTAAAATTGCACAATTTTATAGTTTTTCTCATTGCATACTTATAGGAGTATCTCAGATATATGCATGTGTTAGTGCATTGACTCTCCGCTGCTCGTATACGTACATGGTACATATATGTAGACGCAGTTATTGTTTCGTTTATGTAGATACATAATGATTGAATTATTGATGTGCATTCACGTCACTGCTTAGCATCGGCTTAGAGACGGCAGCACTCCTTAGTTTTGCTAATATTCGTAACACTGCCCTCCACATAAGTCTGATCGTCCCGATCAGACAAATCTCTCGATCTAAACGCTGCTAGCATCGCCAAATGTACCACCCTTCTACTCCGTGGTTTCTCAATGCTTTGTATGCGGTAGATGGTATCACTGATCTTCTTCACAACCGAAATTTGGATGGAACACCTTTCCGCCGGTGAGGGTTGTATAACCGTACCAAATCTCCCACCAAGAAACCTTTCGAATTATTGTTCTCATGGTACCTGTGTTTCATCGTACTTCTCAATACCCTGGTTCGTTCCTTAACACTCTATTGTATGGCCGATGAACTACTTCGTAGAGCTTGCGCTGGACGGATTTGCTTTGCATAATCAGTATCGTTCCCACGTTTCCCTACAGTATTCCGCTCTGGCTTGAAACTACCCTCGCATTCTTTCCCGGAAATTCGTTGCTTCGCTTTCCTGCGTCTTTTAGGTTTTGTCAATGCCAGTGTTTCTCTCACAGGTACTTTTGATTTTGATTTATTTGGCCCATTCAATCTATCAACCTTTGACTTTGACTTTCGTGGTCTTTGTAGAGTCTTTTCCACCAGTACCCGATTACTGCTGAACGCTTTTTCCAAACTAAAGTTAAGTGGTATATCCTGGTTCTTATAGCGTACAATCTTCTCCGCATATCGATCCTGATGTCATGGTCAACCAAGAAGTCCACTCCCAATATGACTTCATCAACGATCTCTGCCACAACGAATTTGTGTAGAACCATGACTTTTCCAATTAATACCTCACATACCACCTCGCCTTGGACTTGATTATACTCGCCTGTGACCGTACGCAACCTTGCTCCAGGTAATGACTTTACTCTCCTGTAGACCAAATCAGATCGAATCAAGGAATGAGATGCCCCCGTATCTAAAGTCAGCACACGCTCTTTACCATCCATATCCCCTCTGATGGTAAGACTGCTTGATTTCCTTCCAATCTGCGACACAGATATCACAGGACATTCAATAGCCGGGGCAAGTTTTCGTTCTTTACATCCGACACGCTCGTGCTCATTTCCGCCAGCTTTGCGTTTACGGCCACCCACATTGTTGGAACTATTAGAACCAAGATCGCAATGACGTGCAATGTGACCTGGGTTGCCGCACTTGAAACATTTAATAACTCCGGCATTCTTCTGTTGAGATCCCTTCAGTGCTTCCAAAATTGTGTCTACCCACTCTGGCCTTTCTACTTCCACACGGCGTGCTTTGAAAACTGGCTTACACAGAAGCGACGCTATTTCCTGAATCAGAGCATGCGATACCGTTTCAGCAAATGTTAGTTTTGGATTCGAATATTTAGCCCGCTCCGTTTCCACATCTCGTATGCCATTTATGAAGCTCTGAATTCTACCCTTTCAGTGTATTCCACGGGTGCATCCGCATTCGCTAAATGTGCTAGCCTTTCAATATCCGACACAAACTCTTGCAATGTTTCACCAGGCCTCTGGAAGCGGTTCGGCAACTCCATTTGGTATATCTGTCTCCTATGCTCAGTTCCGTATCGTCTCTCTAGAGCGCTCATCAATGTTTCGTAGTTGTTCCGTTCTCCCTCGGGAATAGTCTGTAGAATTTCAGCAGCAGATCCTTTCAATGCCACGAATAGTGCAGCAACTTTATCTTCCGCACTCCAGTTGTTCACTGCTGCGGTCTTCTCAAACTGAATCTTAAACACCTGGAAAGGAACAGAGCCGTCAAAAGTTAGAGTTTTTACCTTCGTATAACTGGGCGAATTAGTTGCAATTCCTGTATACGACCTCTCAAAGCATCCACCTCTGCCTCGAATTTTTCTTCAAACTGCGTTATTTTCTCGTCCATACGCGCTTCGAGTTTTGATGATATACGTGCCTCTTGCTCTTTCAGTTGTGTTTCCATCTTTGATGTAATCTGTGTCGACATTTCTGAAATACGTGTCTCATGTGATTCCAGCTGGGATGCCATATATGTCTTCTGCTCTTCCAGTTGAGATGACATTTGCGACGACATTTCTGATATACGTGTCTCCTGTGCTTCCATCTTGGATGTTATACGTGTCTCCTGCGATTCAAATTGTGATGACATATACGTTTTCTGTTCTTCTAGTTGAGATGACATATACGTTTTCTGTTCTTCTAGTTGTGATGACATGTTGGTGGATATTTGTGATAACATTTCTGACAGTGCCTCTTGCGCTTCCATCTTGGATGTTACTGTCGATGTTTGAGCAGTTATTGCAGCCAATATCATGTTCAAGTCTGTGCTGGTAATTGTCTGCGATGTTTCGTTTTTCTCTTCAATTTTTGTTGTTGTCTCGTCCCCATCAGGATAAAAGACATACTCGTCCACATCAATTCCTTCTGCTTCCATTGCCTCTCGTAGCCGTGCCTGAAGTTCGAGTTTAACGCCGCTTGTATTTAATCCACGGTCCTCCAACTCATTCTTCAGTTGCTGGATCTTCAATTCACTGAACTTTGCCATGTTCAAGTTGTATTCCCAATCTTCGGAATTTACTCAAAAATCCCACTTCTGACACCAATTGTAACGAATTTTCTGCAAACCCTCTTATTTGCCCTTTTGCTAGGTTCGTATCGCTAAACTGTTGAATAAATAACTCCAATATTGAATAATGGAAAAATGGCCTTTATTAAAATACTTCACAATAACACTGAAACTGTGCAACGAATAGCTTAATAACCACACCGATAGCTTAAAGGAAACTGACTTTCAAAATAATACTGCTATTGCTCGCTAGATATCGTCTTAGTCGTAACTGCTTGACAACTCAACTCAAACTGAATTCCAGCGCCTCTACATCTGTCGCCTTTTATACTCTTTGGTTTCCTCGTTCGCATATTCTAGAATCTACTAGCATTATACATGAGCTCTCAAACTTCTCAGCCATAACTAAAATTGCACAATTTTATAGTTTTTCTCATTGCATACTTATAGGAGTATCTCAGATATATGCATGTGTTAGTGCATTGACTCTCCGCTGCTCGTATACGTACATGGTACATATATGTAGACGCAGTTATTGTTTCGTTTATGTAGATACATAATGATTGAATTATTGATGTGCATTCACGTCACTGCTTAGCATCGGCTTAGAGACGGCAGCACTCCTTAGTTTTGCTAATATTCGTAACAATATTTTAATTCGGATGCGCCGTAGAGCAATGGATCCTGATTTGCTGATTACATTGGAAATGTACAATGAAGCTTTGGTAATAATTGTAGGTATGTGTCTTGCGATTGCCAAAAAAGCATTGGGTAGTTAGCTTTGATTTCACCAAATCGTCCAATGCATGATTTATTTGATCGAGAGTTGCAGCGTGAACAACAATTCGATTGTGACGATTTACGTACATGTGTTCAATCCAACATCACCAAATTAAACAAACAACAAAAGAATATATATAACAAAATCCTGCAAGCTGTTTCTGATAACACTGGTGGATTATATTTTTTGGATGCACCTGGCGGCACCGGAAAAACATTTGTGATTTCATTGATTTTAGCAACTATTCGATCGCAACAGAAAATTGCTTTGGCACTCCCTTCTTCTGGAATTGCTGTAACTTTATGGGATGGAGGACGAACAGCTCATTCAGCTTTAAAATTTCCATTGAATATACAGGTGGTTGAAACCCCAACCTGTAACATATCCAAAAAATTCAGCGATGTCAAAAGTTTTGCAACAAGCAGCGGTCATTCTATGGAATGAGTGTACAATGACAAACAAAAAATCATTGAAAGCATTAAATCGAACGATGCAAGATTTACGTGGAAACCGAAGGCTTTTTGGTGGTGCTTTAATTTTATTGTCAGGTGACTTTCGACAAACATTGCCCGTTATTCAACGATCAACACTGGCAGATGAGATCAATGCATGTTTGAAGTCTTCTCTTTTGTGGCGATACGTGAAAAAATTAACACTATACATAAACATGCGTGTTCAGTTGCACAATGATCAGTCTGCAGAACAGTTCTCGAAGCAATTGTTAGAGATCAGAAATGGCAAACTTACAATCGACAAAACAAATGGTTTGATTACATTGCCAAATAATTTTTGCACAATTATCCAATCAAAAGAAGAATTAATTGAACGAGAGTTTCCAAATATTGTTCAAAATTACATAAATCACGATTGGTTGAGAGAACGCGCAATACTGGCACCAAAAAATGTACATGTCAATGAAATCAATCATCACATTCTGAAAAAATTGCCAGGTGTGGTGACAACATACAAGTCAGTGTATAACGCAATGAATCAAGATGACGCAGTGAATTATCCAGTTGAATTTTTGAATTCATTGGAACCGTCTGGTATGCCACCGCATTGTTTAAATTTGAACGTCGGCTCATCAGTTATTTTATTATGGAATTTAAATACACCGAAATTGTGTAATGGAACAAGACTGAATGTAAAAAAGTTGATAACGAATTTAATTGAAGCAACAATACTGACCGGCAAAGTGAAAGGTGAAATTGTGCTTATACCGCGAATCCCACTGATACAAACAGACATACCATTTGAATTCAAGCGTTTGCAATTTCCAGTGCGCCTGTCATTTGCTATGTCAGTCAACAAGGCGCAAGAACAAACGCTTCGAGTATGCGGATTGATTTTGGAGGAACCATGCTTTTCGCACGGACATCTATACGTTGCCTGTTCCAGAGGTGGCATTCCAAATTGTTTGTTTATTCATATCCCAGATGGAAAAACGAAAAATGTAGTGTATCCAAATGTTTTGGATTAAGAATTGAAATAAAGATTAAAAAAAATTCTATGATAATCTATTCTTTTTCCAATATTTCTATTTGTGTAGGAAAGCACACCGGGGTCCCGCTAGTATTAGTATATGAACAGAACAAAATATTGGTGAATTAACGAATGCAAATAACTACGTGTTTTGTTGTCCCTTCAAAATGTCTACTTTCAAGTATGTTAAACGTGAAATAATACTTTCATATATCGAAGGAGGAAAATTATTGGAGGCATTATCAACAATTTTAAAAGAAAATTATCATGTATCTGAAGACAACTTATGTTTCATTCTCAGTGATTTTCAAAGACATATTATTCCTACCTTTAATAAACGATGGACAGAAGCTTCAAGGAAAAAGATACATTTTTAATGAAAAACAATAATTGGTTAGAATCAGAATATTCAGTAACTTTACCGAACTCTGAAGGCGTTACAACAGACTCCACACCATCTACTTCTTATGGAAAACGTGGGAGACCATGTGTATCTTATCCAGATTTGTCAGAATCCAGTAAAAGGAGTACAAAAAAAATACAATGCTACTTACCGAATATGGATTTGAGCATATCTATAATTCATATCTTCAAGGGTTACGTTCGATAGGAGAAGGAACAGAAGCTAAACTTGTGGAAACATTAACGTTCGCTGACAGTGAAAATAAGATCAAGTCTCATAGAAGATGCAAGGCAGACAAAAATATTAACTTATGAAGAAGCATTGAGCGTATTTATTGACTTGGATTTAACGAAAGCACAATATTTGTACTTCAGTGCAAGAAGTTAAAACTACATGCTATCCACCATCTTCAGCTATATAAATTACCGACACAAGTGCAAAAATACTAAAAGACTTCAAGATTTATTAGATCACACTGCATCTAGAATATTGAAAATAGATTCAGTGTATAGGAATGGATTGAATAACTTACTTCTATACAGTAAATGGGGCTGTGATGGCTCATCCGGGCAAAGCCAGTACAAACAAAAACTGCCAGAAGAGTATAAACTAATTTTTGATGCACACTTATTTATCACTTCTTTGGTGCATATTAAGTTAACTAAGGAGCTAACAAGTTATGTCTTTTGGCAAAATCCGGTACTTTCATCTGTTCGTTTTTGTCGGCCTATATTAATAGAATTTAGCAATGAAACTCCCGAGAAAACTAAAGCTGTTGTGGATGAAATAAAAGGTCAAATAATTTACTTATCTTGTATTGTTGATTTTCCGACAGGGCGGATAAATGATGCATATTGGAACGATTTTCAGTCATCCCTTGTCAAATCTGGTTTTGAGACAAACCGGTTTCGGCGTTGTGCCATCATCAGTGTCGAATTTCGTTCTGATTTGTTGTTGTCGTTTGTCCTGTATTTATAGTTCGTAGGTACATGAGCAGGTATTGTCAAAATTGATGCTTTTGTATATTTAGTTATGTGTATGTACTGTGCGTTCATTCAGAACAGAGGGTGGTTTTTACTGATCGATTTGTGTGGCTGACTGGGGCAGGTAAAAATCCGCAATTTTATTCGATTGACCTTCTTTGTGGGTTTGTTGTTTTGGTGCATTAATTGTTTTGTGTTTATCTGTTGTTGTGTGTTTGTATGTTGTACCTGTGTGGTTACTTTGTTTCTTGTAAACAAGTTTTAAAGGCTCGAATATTGTGTCAGAAATTGTGTTTATCTGTTCGTTTATTATTCTACCATCGAATGTTTTCTGTTTGTAGATTTCCATGTTTATAGTACGTTCAGACGTCGGCCTTTTGCTTGTACGTAAAGAACCTTAACTGTTTTATTGATGTTTGCTGGGGAACATTCATTCTCGACCATGTGATTCGCGAAGTTAGACTCGGGTATAATGTTTGGATTCCTTATTTTTTTTTTGTTGTAATCTCTAATATGTTCTCGGGGGCTAAGATACTTGGCTTGGATATCATAAGTGGTTTCAGGCTCTGGATCAGGGACTGATATCAGTCTTAGACCGGCCATAGTGACGAATGTCACGCGTGATTAGTTATGACGTCCTGCACGAGGTGCCCCTGCTTCTACTGATAATGGCGGATCTAGAGAGGACAACTCGATAAAACCCGCACCCCCTGAGTCATTGTGCCGAGCTCAGGGGAGGGAGGACTCTTTAAGAGTCAAGATCGGTACACAACGGTGACGAACTGGACTGTTTTAGGACTTTGATTTGACATTACATTTTGACTTGATGACTTTGGGCTGGTAGGTGCGGTATTCTGCCACTTTAGTAGGTCGGGGTGAAACCCTACCGAAATGGCTCGTAGGCTAATGCTGCACCTGCCCACGTCCCGTTAAAACCGTGGCGGGCCTCAAGGTACGTTCCGGCTCCGTCCCCGTTAAGTTGGTGGTGTAGGTGCGGTTGAAGATTTTCCCGCTTCGCGTCCGGTCTGGCTCTGAACGCATTACTCATAAGGTAATGCGTCAACCCTCCCGTGGCCTCCTTGCGTAGCATAGATAACCACGAGACCGTTAAAAGGCGACTACACAATCGGCTCCGGATAGCGGCCTTGAGGGGGGACTTTTTTATAATGGACAAGACTAATACGAATCCGCCAAGGATGGGGTGCGGAAGAAGAGCGCTTTTGATGGAAATCCGTCAAATCAGTCTTCAGCACTCTAAGGCGGCTTCCGCAAATTTGGTGCTCTGCCTTGAAAAAGGCGGAGTGGATATAGTCCTTGTCCAGGAGCCGTGGCTGAGTAGTAACGGCAGTAAGATTTCTGGATTAAGGACTGGAAAATTCAACACCTTGGTGCATGGGGATGCAAGTAGGCCTAGATCCTGTGTGCTTGTTAAAAAAGAGATTAAAGCTCTCTAATTTCAGAAATGCTGACGTAACCACGGTCTGCCTCGAGCGAGGAAGTAATGAAATGTGGGTGGTCTCAGCGTACATGCCCCACGGGGACTTAGTGGGACCACCACCTGCGATACTGGGTGAAATCACCGCTGAAGCAAGGCGGAGAGGTGTTGGCGTGATCATCGGTGCCGATGCTAATGCCCATCATAGCATTTGGGGAAGCTCGGATACCAACACTAGAGGTGAGTCTTTATTTACTTTTATTTTAGATGAGGGACTTTGTATATGTAATAGGGGGAATGACCCGACTTTTATTACTGCGGTAAGGGAGGAGGTCCTGGACCTCACCCTGGTTAGTAGAGAACTGGAAGGTCGGATATCTGGATGGAGGGTTCTCAACGAGCACTCCTTCTCTGATCACCGATATATTCAGTTCTCAGTGAACGAAGAACGTCCCGGTAAAATATCTCTTAGGAACCCTAAAAGTACTAACTGGGACTTGTATTGTAGGAAGCTGGGAGAGCTACTGCCTGCGGTGCCTATCATTAGTTCGGGCCTGTCCGAATCTGAGATAGACGTTCTGGTGGAAAACTTCACCTCGGCAAGCAATAGCGCCTTTCAGCTGTCCTGCCCATTGAAAACTTACAGGGGGAAGGGCAAGCCGCCCTGGTGGTCGGATTCTCTTGACGACCTAAGAGCGTCCAGTCGGCGGCTCTTCAACAGAGCCAGGAGGAGTAAATTACCCTCGGACTGGGAGCTCTATAAGGTGAGTCTGGGGATTTATAAATATGAAATAAGGATAGCCAAGCGAGATGCATGGCGAAGCTTCTGCGAAAACGTAGAAGGCTGCAATGAATCCGCGAGATTTAGAAAAATACTCTCTAGGAACCCCGCTCCTCTGGGGTATCTGAGAGATGATGGTGGGGACTGGTCGATGAGTAGCGAGGAGTCCCTAAGGCTTTTACTGGACAATCATTTTCCCGATGTCCCAGTTGCGCAGGGATCTTCGCCTGCATGGTCGGCGGTCGTTGGCCATGCAGAAGTGCCTGCCATTCCAATACGGGAAAGTCAAATAAACTGGGCTATAGGGTCGTTCAAGCCCTAGAAGTCTCCGGGCCCGGATGGAATCATTCCTGCGCAGCGTCAAAGGTCTTTGGGGATTTCCTGCCGCTGGTTGGCCATCATATATACTAACTGCCTCAGGCTTAACTATATCCCGAAGTCTTGGCACACGGTTAGTGTTATTTTCATTCCGAAGGCCGGCAGAAGATCTCATGTATCACCTAAGGATTTCAGGCCAATCAGTCTCTCGTCGTTTCTTCTTATGACGTTTGAGCGGTTGATTGACCTGTACCTACGGGAAAGAATACCTCGGGGGTTACTGTCGGCTTCACAGCATGCGTACTGCAAGGGCAGATCGACGGAAACGGCTCTCCATTCGATTGTAAAGCAAATAGAGGGGTCCCTAGAACACAAAGAGTATGCTCTGGGTGCCTTTCTAGATATCGAGGGAGCTTTTAACAATGTCTTACCGGGGGCAATCGAAAGAGCTCTGGTGGGTTTAGGAGTCGAGGCGGCTCTGGTTGAATTTATTAGCAAACTTCTATGCGGCAGAATTGTCGCAGCGGAGTGGGGAGGGGCCATAATTAAGAGGAAGGTGTGCAGGGGCACGCCACAAGGGGGTGTCCTATCTCCTCTCCTCTGGGTTGTGGTAGTCAACGAGCTTCTTGTGGAGTTGGAAACCAATGGTTGTCGGGTGGTTGCCTATGCAGATGGCCTCGCTATCCTAGTCAGAGGCAAATTTCTGGGCGCCCTGCGCGATGTTCTTCAGGGCTACCTGGATACTGTGGCTAGGTGGGCTGAATCATGTGGATTGGCGGTCAACCCGGGAAAAACGGAATTGGTTCTTTTCACAAGAAGATATAAGATGCCCGATTTCAAAACTCCCTCGATTTGAGGGGTACCGTTGGTACTTTCTGATAGGGTTAAATATTTGGGGATTGTTTTGGACAAGAAACTGTCCTGGAGACCCAATGTGGAAGATCGGGCCAGGAAGGCCGCCATTGCCTTGTACTGCTGCAGAGGAGCTATCGGAAAGAGATGGGGACTCTCGCCAAGAATAGTACACTGGCTTTATGAGATGGTGGTTAAACCGATTCTGCTATATGGGGTGCTGGTCTGGTGGAAAGCACTTGGCACGGCGAGAACCTCCAAAATGTTAGTGTCAGTGCAACGGACGGCGCTGATCGGTATCAGTGGCGCTCTCAGAACAACACCTACCTTGGCACTGAACGTCATGCTGAACATATACCCAGTAGATATTGCGGGAAAGGCGGCCGCGGCAAGGTCGTTGGTCAGGCTTCGTGATATGGGATATAGACTTTCTGGCCGCGGACACTCTAGCCTTCTTACCAGTTTCGACTTCATCCCGGACAGAACGGACTACTGTATGCCGATAACTGCTCCCTATACAACCTTCATCCCAGTTATTCCAGAGAGAGAGGATTGGGGAAGAGGAATTATCTGGGGCATGGGACCGGTTAACTTGTTCACGGATTGGTCAAAGCTGGATGGAAAGGTTGGTGCGGGGTCTTTTGTCAAGAGCTAAATTTAAGCCGCAAGTTTAAGTTGGCTGATCACTGCAGTGTATTCCAAGCGGAAATTGCTGCGATTAAGGATGCGGTGGATGGAATGCTATCCAGTGCTACCACGGTTAGGGAATTTAACATCTACTCTGATAGCCAAGCGGCTATCAAGGCCTTGAGCTCAACTACAGTGCGATCGAGGGTGGTCTGGGAGTGCCTGACCTCGCTTGCGATTGCATCGAATTATTTTACAATTAAGAATATCTGGGTCCCGGGCCATAGTGATATCCCGGGTAACTGTGAAGCGGATCTCTTAGCCCGCATCGGTATAACTGAACCGGATGAAGATGGCTGTAGGGATTTCGGGATCCCGCTGGTCACCTGTGGATTGCTCCTCCATAGCTGGGCCTCGAATCAGCTCAGCAAACGTTGGGCGGATACCACGTTTTGCAGGGTAGCAAGATCTTTCTGGCCAAAAGAGGATGGCAGGAGGTCTGCTGAAATAATTGGGTTCACTAAGGCTCACCTATCAATGGTCATTGGGGTTTTGACAGGGCACTGTCCCATGGGTATCCATGCGGTACGTCTCAATATACTGGAAACTCCATCCTGCTGCAGCTGTATGAAGGTGGAATCACCAAATCACTTTATGCTTGATTGTCCAGCTTTTGCCAGAATTAGGCGAAAGTACTTCGGTCGCCTTGCACAAATATTTAGGAATCATTCTAGACAGTAAGCTGTCATGGAAGCTCAACGTGGAGGAGAAGGCCTCAACGGCACTCTACGCATGTAAAAGAATGCTGGGGTGTACGTGGGGCCTATCGCCCTCTCTCTCTCATTGGGTTTTTACAGCGATTGTAAGCCCTATTCTATACTATGGAGTTCTTGTTTGGTGGAAAGCCACACAAAAAACAACATACCTCAAAAAATTAGAGGGGGTATGCAGACTATCGATGCTTAGCATTACGGGAGCCCTGAAAACAACCCCTACGGCTGCACTGTATGCCATTTTGCACATCCCACCTGTAGACCTGGTAGCAAAGAACAAAGCGTTAACGACCGCAACCAGGCTCGGTGCTTCGGGGCAGCTTGAGCGCCGACCATATGGCCATAGTAGTATAGCGTCATCAATCACAAGACGAACAGACTACATGATTCCCTATCTGCGCTTCGAGGGAGATCTTAAGGCCACAATAGAGGTGGACGGTTGGCGCAAGTGTGCGCAAATGGCGGACGAGGCGATACATGTGTACACCGATGGTTCCAAAGTAGTGGAAGGAGTAGGGTCTGCGGTATACTGCGCTGATCCGGAAATAAGTAGATCCTACAGGCTGCCGGATTACTGTAGCGTTTTCCAAGCGGAAATATTAGCCGTAACCAAAGCAGTAGAAACCCTGGAAGAGAATAGCTTAAGCTGCAATCGTGTTAACTTTTATATTGACAGTCAAGCAGCAATTAAGGCAATAATCTCGCATAGCACAGCATCTAAATGCGTGTTAGAGTGTAAGCAGTCTCTGGAGAGAATCGGGACAGGGAGAAGCATACATCTATATTGGGTCCCAGGGCTGTAAAGTGTCGAAGATTATGTGTAGGTCTTACAACCTTAGACTAACACAGTTGCTCCTATCATTAAAAATAGAGGACTGTAGACTCATGACGGGTATTCTGACTGGACACTGCCTTCTGGCGTCACATGCCTTTAAACTAGGCTTGGTCAGTGATAGCAGATGTAGGAAGTGCGGGTTGGGGGAGGAAACGATCGAGCACGTTCTGTGCTCGTGCCCTGCACTTGCCAGGCTAAGACTCCAGCTATTAGGAGTGATACAGCTGTCAGGTCTAGAAGCAGCAAGTGGCTTAAGTCCTAGGAAGCTTCTAGTATTTGCTAAGAGGACGGAGTTATTTTATAACATAGGTCCTGGTTTTTGATAGGGTTTTTCAGTTTGGTCGTTAAAACAAACTTCTGGTAACACTACGGACTCAATCAGTCTATGTGAGGTCCTCATGGACCGGCCAGTTCAACCTACCTATCTACTTCGGTCGCGACTCACTTGGATCTCCCGAGGATATATCCAAAGTTGAGATCGGTATCATTCGGAGCTTTATCGTTGCTGCCCAACGATTCTCTAAGTAGCTAGATCTAAGTCACCGTTATTCTTGGTGTATGTGGTATCACAACGGACCTTCGTGTTGTACAAGTGAGCTATCCTTATCAGGGCAGCTACCACCTAACCTATCCTATCCTATCCTAATATGTTCTCTGAACCGCGTTCTTATTTGCCGTCCTGTTTGTCCTATGTAACTATGCTGGCATCCGCAGGTAAGCTTGTGTACGCCGTGGCTGTTAAACGGATCCTCTGAGTTAGTGTTAGTTCTTAGTTTTCGCCCTAGATTGTTCGATGTTTTGAATGCTGTGTTAATGTGTTATTTTTTAAAGAAGTTTGCCAATTTATATGTTGCTTTTCCAGTATATTTCATAATCGCCCAGCTATTATTTTCCTTTTCATTATTTCTTTTTGGTTCTCCATTTGTCCTTCTGAGCTTATCTACTAGTGCTTTTTTATATCCATTGTTTGCAGCGATATTATATATGATCTCAAGTTCTCTCTTGTATGCCTCTTGTGTAAGAGGTGTTCTTTCAAGTCTATGTACAAGTGCCTTAATGCTGCCTTTTTATGCTATTGGGGATGACTTGAGGTATTATGTATTATTGTGTCGGTGGCCGTTGGCTTTCTATATATGTCATAGTTAAATCTTTTGGCTTCTTTATCAATATTTATCGTGAGGTCTAGATAGTTGATTTCTTCGTCTTTTTCGGTTTCCATTGTAAATTTTATATTTCCGTGCTACTTGTTGATGTACTCCAACACAAGCTCCTCGTTATTAGTAGTTAAAACGCATATTATGTCATCCACGTAACTAGCATAAAATGACACGTCTAATTTGGACTTCAGCTCCTGTATGTACTTTTCTTCCAGATTTTGCATGAACACTTTCGTAAGAATTGCTGATGTGGGGCTTCCCATTCCAAGACCGTTTCTTTGTCTATATATTTTATTGTTGAATTGAAAATAGTTTTGACGTAAAGTGGTTCTTAGCGTATTTGTGATTTGCATACTTTTCACTTTGTTTTTTGTATTATGAATTATTGTTGAGCTAACTATGTCCAAAGTCTCCGATAGTGGTATTAATGGGTATAAATCTTGTATGTCAAAAAAAAAACCAATTTGCTGTTCTTTGTTAGCTCTACGGTTTCAAGTCTCTCTATTAGTTCTGTTGTGTTAGCTATTGCATATTCGTTCCTTATCTCCAGAGTATCTTTCAACATCGTTTTTAAATATTTGGACAGTTTGTAACATGGTGCCGATTTAAAATTAATGATGGGCCTCATTGGCGTGTCCGGCTTGTGGATTTTTGGTAGCGCAATCAGTGGAGGAGCCGAAGGGTTCATTTGGACCAATCTATGTGCCATGTTAGAATCTACTATATTTGTTGCATTTTTTATAGCAAATTTGATTTGTTTTTGGTATTCATCTGTGGGATCCTCTCTTCTACGACATTTCATTTCTCTATGAGATCTTCGGTTTTGGATATATATTTCTCTTTTTCGATTAGCACAGTGGTGTTTCCTTTGTTCGTTTTCGTTGTGAAAATATTGTTTTTCCATGGTGTATGCAGTAGATTATTTATTGTTTTCTCCTCTGTATTAGAATTTTGCCCTTCCTGCGCTTTCACCTCCTTTTTTATGATTTCCCTGTACTTGTGTCTTGCGTGTTCCTATTCTTCCTGTGGTATCAATGATATTGCCATCTCCGCATCTACAATCGCTTGCTCCGTTTTTCTTACTGTATTTTGGTCCATGATATTGTGCTTCAGGCCCTTTTCGAGAAGTTGTGCCTCTTCCTTGGTTGTTGTTGTTGTTGTTGTAGCGATAAGGTTGCTCCCCGAAGGCTTTGGGGAGTGTTATCGATGTGAAGGTCCTTTGCCGCATACAGATCCGGTACGCTCCGGTACCACAGCACCATTAAGGTGCTAGCCCGACCATCTCGGGAACGATTTATGTGGCCACATTAAACCTTCAGGCCATCCCCTCCCTCCCCACCACCAAGTTCCATGAGGAGCTTGGGGTCGCCAGAGCCTCGTCTGTTAGTGAAACAGGATTCGCCGCGGATAGGTGAGGTTGACAATTAGGTTTGGAGAAGCTATATATTGCGCTGGCAACCTGATGGGTTGCGCTACACACCCCTTGAATCTGGTATTTTAGTCGCCTCTTACGACAGGCATACCTACCGCGGGTATATTCTTACCCCCTTACCCGCTGGGGGACCTCTTCCTTGGTAATGGCCACTGTTGTGAAGTTAATGAACTTGTCATGAAACTGGTGAATTTTTTGGTTTTGGTTACCCTCTCGTCGTCCCGCCAGCTTGTCCAATTTTCGGTTCAGCGACCTGCATTTTTGTTGTAGTTCCTCATCGACCTCTGTGTTAATGCGGTCGCAATATTGCATTAATGCAGTCGTATGTAGTTGTTCTGCCAATCTTAAATGGATAGATAATAACCTATCAAGCAGCACGGAAATATAAAATTTACAATGGAAACCGAAAAAGGCGGAGGAATCAACTATCTAGACCTCACGATAAATATTGATAAAGAAGCCAAAAATTTAACATATATAGAAAGCCAACGACCACCGACACAATAATACACAATATCTCAAATCACCCCCAACAGCATAAAAATGCAGCATTAAGGCACTTGGTACATAGACTTGAAAGAACACCTCTTACACAAGAGGCATATAAGAGAGAACTTGAGATCATATATAATATCGCTGCAAACAATGGATATAAAAAAGCACTAGTAGATAAGCTCAGAAGGACAAATGGAGAACCAAAAAGAAATAATGAAAAGGAAAATAATAGCTGGACGACTATGAAATATACTGGAAAAGCAACATATAAATTGGCAAACTTCTTTAAAAAATACACCATTAACACAGCATTCAAAACATCGAACAATCTAGGGCGAAAACTAAGAACTAACACTAACTCAGAGGATCCGCTTAGCAGCCACGGCGTATACAAGCTTACCTGCGGATGCCAGCATAGTTACATAGGACAAACAGGACGGTAAATAAGAACGAGGTTCAGAAAACATATTAGATTAGATTACAACAAAAAAATACGGAATCCAAACATTATAACCGTGCCTACCTTCGCGAATCACATGGTCGAGAATGAATGTTCCACAGCAAGCATCAATAAAACAGTGTTAGAGTTCTTCACATACAAGCAAAAGGACAACGTCTCAACGTACTCGAAAACATGTAAATCTACAAACAGAAATCATTCGACGGTAGAATAATAAACGAAGAGATAAACACAATTTCTGACACAATATTCGAGCCTTTAAAACTTGTTTACAAGAAACAAAGTAATCACACAGGTACAACAGACAAACACACAACAACAAATAAACACAAAACAATTAACACACCAAAACAACAAACCCACAAAAAAGGCCAAACGACTAAAATTACGGATTTTTACCTACCCCAGTCAGCCACACAAATCGATTAGTAGACCACCCCCGGTTCTGAATGAACACGCAGCACATACACATAAATAAATATACACAAGCATCAATTTTGAAGATACCTGCTCATGTACCTACGAACTGTAAATGCAGGACAAACGACAACAACAGCTCAGAACGAAAATAGACAGTGATGATGGCACAATGCCGAAACCAGTCTGTCTCAAAACCAAATTTGACAATGGATGACGAAATCGTCAATAATTTCTTTGAGGCCATCATTAATTAACAACGATGGTGAGAGAGTGCATGTGAAACACGATCTCTTTCTTACAATGATAGATGGTAACGTAGCTGAGATATTAACAGATACGCCTTCGGGTTCCACATGCACAATATGTGGAGCTACTCCACGACAAATGAACGACTTGACTAAAGTGACTGCTAGGCCTGAAAATGAAGATTCTTATCAGTACGGACTGTCTAATTTGCACGCCTGTATTCGTTGTATGGAAATGATTTTACATATTTCCTATAATCTGTCTTTCCAAACATTGTCAGCCACAGGCGAAGAAAAGAAGCGACTAACGCAAGAGAAGAAACCCCTGGTACAAAGGCATTTCCGTGAAGAGCTAGGATTGATCATCGACAAACCAAGACAAGTAAGTGGTAATACTAATGACGGTAATACTGCCAGAAGATTGTTTCACAATGCAAGCTGCTCTGCTGAAATTACAGGAGTGGATATAAATTTGATTGAACGACTTTACATAATTCTGCAAGCTCTTTAATCGGGTGTTAATTACTAAACATTCTCAGTAGCAAAATCTAGGTTTGTTATACTTTGTGTTTGAAATTATACCTTTTGTCACTTTTCGCGGAAACTAAGCAGAAATTAATATGATTTTAAGCAGCAGCAAGAGATTTAACATAAAATTACCGTGATTATTGTCGTTAAATCAATCAAAAAGTTTAAAGTGTATTTGAGCAATTACGAATGGTACTACATGCCATCTTCAGTTCACAAAATTCAGATTCATAGAGAAAGTGTCATAAAGCATTTTGCAGTACTTCCTATTGGTCAACTTTCGGATGATGCAAAAGAATCCCGTAATAAGGATTATAAAAAATTTTGTCTACATCAGGGATGGGCCTATTTTCGGTTCCTAAATCAGTTTCAGTGCCAGCGAGTGCTAGGTGAGGGGATGTTAGGGGAGTAAAAAAATACATTGGAAATATCGTACGCTTTGTCTCAAACACTAAAAAACTGAAATGAAAATATTCTCTCTCAACCTCGAAAACCAATTCCCAAACTGTGTTGCAATAGTACGAAAACAAAAACGTACATTTTTTGGGAAGAAATACGAAAAACGGAATAACCATAGACTGAAGTCAACTTTATGTTAAGCAGCGCATTATTGACATTCATTTTGCCTTCACATACATTTAATTATATGCATGAGCAAAAGGCTCATACGGGCCGTTTTGCCCATCGCTGGTCTACATCATGCTAGAAAATGCTTAAGATCCGCTACAAATGAGGACGTATTTCATACTCTTCTTTATACTTCAGATCCTTACATAACCAGCATTAGAAAACTGTATACTAAAAAAAAAAAAGAAAGTGGAATTAATTTTAGATCCCGAACTTCATCATGTATAAATAACATAATAAACATATATGTACATTAACAATAGTACATATTGCAATTAATTAATTAATCTGTGTTCAATTTCAATCACCATTTTTTTATGTTTTTATTATTTAAATTGACTTGTATTTGATATTTGGTATTTGTAGGCATTAAAATAATAGGATCCATTATTAAAAAATAAATATTGGACATTTTTTATAATTTTGAATTTATTTTATTTTTTAAGGTATGGTTTTAAATCAAATCATAATAAATTACATACCATTTGAAGCCATATACCCCGTTCTATAATTGTGCAAAATTTAGAACATAATATACAGAAATAAAAGTCATTGATTTTTAATCAGAAACAGGCCTTTATTTTCCATAGTGCAGCGTGGCGCGATGAAACCCGTCGGGGGGTTGCCGCCGCTGAGACCAGAACATCTAGGAAAGTGGCACCGTCCAAGGCAGGACTGCGTTGGGCAGATGCCGTATATATTATGTGCAGGAAATCGGTGCACAAGGTGGTAGGTAGTAGGTAGTCTGTTTCCCTGATCTACTCGTGTGCTAGTGCCGGAAAGAGGGGGAGAAGAAGACGGGGCAGGGGCTGTTGCTCGGCAACGTATGAGTTGGTGGCGCTGTGGGCGCGAGCAGCAGCGGGTACTTGTTGTGGCTTGTGAACAGCGGGGCTGCTAGAGTGTAGTGAGGGGCGCTAAGGTGCAGACTACGGGACGCCCATGGGCGTGAACAGCAAGGTGCCACAAAAGATTTGTAAAAAATACGAGGACGTCGTGTTTTGGGATCTAGCCCAGAACATTCCGTCCGGTGTAACCATCCCTCACACGTGACACACTGACAAGAGTGCGGCCGTCCTAAAAAGATACTTTTCCGGAAAACGCAGGAAAACCATTCCCCTGGCCGGGGTCAGCTACAGTTCCTGGATTGGGTTCGATACCTTCCCGAAGCAGGGAAATATGGTGCTGTCGCGCTGCAAGGCTCCGCTGGGAGGATGTAAATTTTTGTGGGGGGTTACACTGAAATGACAGCCCTTGGTGGGGAAAAATTCCAAGTCGCTCCGGTACATAGAACTGGCTGTCTTGGGAAGCGAATTTTGGTCTGTCTGTATGTTTGTATTCCCATCACTCAACAAACACTGTACATAACTAAGTGCAACTTTCACTGCTGCATCAGCTGTGGTCTGAAAGGTTAAAATAAGAAGAAATGTAGAGACTTTGGTAGTCTGATCAAGATTGCCTTTATTACAGAAATTATTTCTCTTTTATAGCTAATTACTTAACCTACACATTTATAAATATCCTAATACTAACAACTAAAAATATGTACATTTGTATTACTATGCATACATGTAGATTTGTATTACTACTATGCATACAGGTAGATTTGTATTGCTACCCAGCGGACCAAGTTTGATTAATTTGCGAGACTTTTGCAAAATGCTCAGAAGTGAGCTCATATGTGAACAAAAGAAGATAGAAACTTTATTTTTATCGCAAAAAACCTGTAAACAAGCTCCTAAGCGAACAAAGAGTGATAGAAAATTTGTTTACCGCATATCACTCGCTTAATGTTTGCAGGAATTCTCGCAAGTGAGCAAAGAACGATACTCATTTTTGTGGCGCAAAACACTTCTTATGATCTTTGTAACATGCGTTTTGTGACAAAAACCAAAATACAGACAAAATAACGGTTCATAATTTCGTATATAGCGTTATTTCTTCTATCAATGCGCAGCGCAAATAAGAAATAAAACAATTTTTTAGTTCTATGATATCCGTGAAAGTGAATACTTGAGTGCTGTGTTTGAATATTTTTTAATATTTATTATACTCAAATAAACACAGTGCAACGTAAGTATAAACGCCTCAAGTGCGCTTCAATGTATTAAATATAGTGGAACACAACGGGAAACGGAACAACTGAAAAATTCGCTTATCCTATTTCTTGTGATCATTTTACAATATCCTTTTTGATACTTATATAATATTGTTTCCGACTCGGGAAAACAATTTTTTCAGTATCTAATTTCAGTCGAAAATGTATCAAATGAAATATTTTATCGGACTACGCAGAAGTATCCAAAATAGCCTATAAAAATATTGCTTAATATTCGCCAGCTTTATTTATTGCGACTATCGTAAACAATACTTTCACTGCCACAAACTGAACGACATATGAATCATACTGCTATCGTTTTCAGATGCGTTTGCGAGAGTTTTATCCGGTTAAATACCGTAAATCGCTCAAATGGGGTATCATTTGTGAGCATTTGGTCCGCTGGGTATGCATGCATGTAGATTTGTATTACTACTATGCATACATGTAGATTTGTATTGCTATGCATACATGTACTATGCATAAATGTAGATTTGTATTACTACTATGCATACATGTAGATTTGTATTACTATGCATGCATGTAGATTTGTATGCAAAGTCAGCAGATCGATATTCATGTGAAATGTGAATATTTGGTTAATTCATATTATTGGTTGTATGTAAATATGTTGGTGACAAACTAACATTGCTGATAAGCATAATTTGTTATGTGTGAACTGACAAAGGTTTCATATTCGGCATTCCATTGATGTTAGCTAACCGCTGTGTGAGGTCAAGGTAATTTATGTCTTATGATATTGTAATATGATTATGCTATTACTAAAATGTATTGGCATAGAAGTTCATGATGCGTAAGACCGCAAATGTATTGCATAGGTGGGCATGAGGCATAATGCTACACCATCCGCCTTAGAAAAAGAGTATTATATAATTGTTTTGTGAACAATTGTATAACACTCTTTGTTCGCATTTTAAATGATTTTGGTATTTTACTTTAACTTGATATTGTAGTGAAAGAGGTTGTGTAATTTGTTTCTAATTTGCTGACATTGATACTTTTATTATTTTTACATTTTATATATTTTTTTTTCAATATTTTGTACAAATATTTTTTCCCCCATTATAAATTTAAATTTAACGATTATTTTACGTATAAGAAAAAAATTTTTAATTTTATCAATTATTTTATTTATTTTATATATAATTAATATTTGATTTTAGCGACCTTTATACGTTTAAATGTAAAGTTTTTATTTTGCTGGCTCTAGGTCAAAAGTAATAAAACGATTTGATTTTTTTTTTATTTTCCCAATATATTTCGATCACCTTCGGATATCTTCATCAGGGGCTAGAACAATAATAAACAATTCAGCTTTGTTTGTAATAACTAACAATAATAACTAAATAAACCATCCTATGTATATAATCACATTCATATTTATATACATACATACATTTATATTTTTATTTTGCTAATCTGCGTCCGTTCGGTTCGCCATGTAACTTTGAACTAATTTTCCACGATTCTAGCAAGTGTCGGTAGATATGTGAGCAGCCGTCGGTATATATTTTATAGTTAAGTCTCTTGTTTATTGGTGTGTTTTTTATGTGGAGCATTTCTAAAGGGAAGCGTTTTTTGTAATTTTGCTCTGTTTGAAGTATGCTCACTGCTTCGAAATCTGGTTGATGGCCGCTCTCTGCACAGTGGGCCGCAAGTGCAGTTTTTTGCGTGTTACTAGCTGCTCTGCATTTTATATCAGATCGGTGGCCTGATATCCTCGTTTTCACTTTACTCTTAGTTGTACCTACATACTCTTTGTTACATTTATCGTTTTCATTTCCAGCGCATATAATTTTGTATACAATGTTGTTTTTGTCTAATAATGCTACTTTACTTTTCATGTTGTTGTAGAAAATATTCGACGTATAGGCTGGTTTATGTGCAATTTTGATGTTTTCCTTGTCATATATGTCGGAACCTTTTAATCTGTCGGAGAAGCCTGGTATATATAACATCGATTTGTACTTTGTAGTTGTTTTTTCTCCGTTTTTGGGTATTTTTATTTTCCTGTAAGCTTTTATCATCCTCCGTATAATTCCATGAGGGAAGTCATTCATTTTTAGTATATTTGCAATTTTTCTTTTGTTTTCAGGGTGGAACACTGCATCGCTCGTGTCCAACACCTTCCCAATAAAGTGTTTGGCTGTATTTATAATCATCCTTCTCGGATGTTTGGAATTGTAGCTCATTATCCGTCCTGATGATGTGGGCTTTTGGTGTCAATCTACTTTTATTTGGTTACCTCTCTTACATACGAGACAATCTAAGAAGGGTAATCTGTTTTCAGTCTCTAGCTCCATGGTAAATTGTATATCTTTATGATATGTGTTTAGGGTTTTCATTGTTTTCTCTAGTTCGTCCTCCCTTATTATTGCAAACACATCATCTACGTACTTACTAAGTAGTCTCGTGTTTGTCACTTTCTTCAATATTTCTTCTATGATGATGTCGGCTACTATCGGTGATGCCGGAGATCCCATTGGAAGCCCTCTTAACTGCGTATAAATAATTTCTTCATACTTAAAATATGAAAAAAAATCAAATCGTTTTATTAATTTTGACCTAGAGCCGGCAAAATAAAAACTTTATTTTATTTATTTTATAGGTGTATTTTAAATGTGTGCACCCACCTAAAATATGCTTGTCTGAAGATATTCTTTATTGTATGATTTTAATAATCGGGGATTGCCCATATTGCTTTTCTAAATGTATGAAAACATTTATTTGAAGCAATTTTTTTTTTAATTTTATAATTTATTTTAATAATTTGGGAAAAATTTAAACAACGTGACATCAGGACGGACAAGGCGACAGCTGTTTCGATTATACCTTGTAAATCTCTTCAAAGCCTTTTCTCCCGGGAGTGGGAGTCGAACTCGCACTCCTACGATAGTTGAAATGGTTGTAAACGCATTCAGCTACGTCATGCCTGTTGTAAAGTTCTTCCCAATTGCCTTCTTTTTTGCATATTTTAATCTTTTACACATTGCATACTTCGTATGCAATTATGTGTTAAAGCTATGCTTGGTGCGGCGGTTTTCAAAGAAACTTTTGGTTTTTGTTGCTGTTTTCGTTCTATTTATAGAACTACAACGAATTAACCAATTTTCTCTGTTTGTATGATTTTAATAATCGGGGATTGCCCATATTGCTTTTCTAAATGTATGAAAACATTTATTTGAAGCAATTTTTTTTAATTTTATAATTTATTTTAATAATTTGGGAAAAATTTAAACAACGTGACATCAGGACGGACAAGGCGACAGCTGTTTCGATTATACCTTGTAAATCTCTTCAAAGCCTTTTCTCCCGGGAGTGGGAGTCGAACTCGCACTCCTACGATAGTTGAAATGGTTGTAAACGCATTCAGCTACGTCATGCCTGTTGTAAAGTTCTTCCCAATTGCCTTCTTTTTTGCATATTTTAATCTTTTACACATTGCATACTTCGTATGCAATTATGTGTTAAAGCTATGCTTGGTGCGGCGGTTTTCAAAAAACTTTTGGTTTTTGTTGCTGTTTTCGTTCTATTTATAGAACTACAACGAATTAACCAATTTTGTCTGTTTGTATGCTTTAACACATAATTGCATACGAAGTATGCAATGTGTAAAAGATTAAAATATGCAAAAAAGAAGGCAATTGGGAAGAACTTTACAACAGGCATGACGTAGCTGAATGCGTTTACAACCATTTCAACTATCGTAGGAGTGCGAGTTCGACTCCCACTCCCGGGAGAAAAGGCTTTGAAGAGATTTACAAGGTATAATCGAAACAGCTGTCGCCTTGTCCGTCCTGATGCCACGTTGTTTAAATTTTTCCCAAATTATTAAAATAAATTATAAAATTAAAAAAAAATGCTTCAAATAAATGTTTTCATACATTTATAAAAGCAATATGGGCAATCCCCGATTATTAAAATCATACAAACAGACAAAATTGGTTAATTCGTTGTAGTTCTATAAATAGAACGAAAACAGCAACAAAAACCAAAAGTTTCTTTGAAAACCGCCGCACCAAGCATAGCTTTAACACATAATTGCATACGAAGTATGCAATGTGTAAAAGATTAAAATATGCAAAAAAGAAGGCAATTGGGAGAACTTTACAACAGGCATGACGTAGCTGAATGCGTTTACAACCATTTCAACTATCGTAGGAGTGCGAGTTCGACTCCCACTCCCGGGAGAAAAGGCTTTGAAGAGATTTACAAGGTATAATCGAAACAGCTGTCGCCTTGTCCGTCGTGATGTCACGTTGTTTAAATTTTTCACAAATTATTAAAATAAATTATAAAATTAAAAAAAATTGCTTCAAATAAATGTTTTCATACATTTAGAAAAGCAATATGGGCAATCCCCGATTTTTAAAAGCATACAAACAGACAAAATTGGTTAATTCGTTGTAGTTCTATAAATAGAACGAAAACAGCAACAAAAACCAAAAGTTTCTTTGAAAACCGCCGCACCAAGCATAGCTTTAACACATAATTGCATACGAAGTATGCAATGTGTAAAAGATTAAAATATGCAAAAAAGAAGGCAATTGGGAAGAACTTTACAACAGGCATGACGTAGCTGAATGCGTTTACAACCATTTCAACTATCGTAGGAGTGCGAGTTCGACTCCCACTCCCGGGAGAAAAGGCTTTGAAGAGATTTACAAGGTATAATCGAAACAGCTGTCGCCTTGTCCGTCCTGATGTCACGTTGTTTAAATTTTTCCCAAATTATTAAAATAAATTATAAAATTTAAAAAAATTGCTTCAAATAAATGTTTTCATACATTTAGAAAAGCAATATGGGCAATCCCCGATTATTAAAAGCATACAAACAGACAAAATTGGTTAATTCGTTGTAGTTCTATAAATAGAACGAAAACAGCAACAAAAACCAAAAGTTTCTTTGAAAACCGCCGCACCAAGCATAGCTTTAACACATAATTGCATACGAAGTATGCAATGTGTAAAAGATTAAAATATGCAAAAAAGAAGGCAATTGGGAAGAACTTTACAACAGGCATGACGTAGCTGAATGCGTTTACAACCATTTCAACTATCGTAGGAGTGCGAGTTCGACTCCCACTCCCGGGAGAAAAGGCTTTGAAAAGATTTACAAGGTATAATCGAAACAGCTGTCGCCTTGTCCGTCCTGATGTCACGTTGTTTAAATTTTTCCCAAATTATTAAGATATTCTTTATTATTTATGTATTTATAAAAATTTGTGTAAATATGGAACTGAGAGAAAAAAAATTCGTTTTCAATTTCTTAGATATTTAATATGCGATAAGTAAAGTGGAATGCTTATTTTAAGATTGTTATCAAAAGGTGTTTCAGATGTAAAAGCCTATTCTTGTGAATTATTAATTCCTTATCTTTATTGTTCCTATTACTAGTTTCTTCTCTATGTGGTATTAAAGTAAAATTGTTATTTCTGTCAATTTTCTTTGCCTTATACCGTCCTTTATATCTATTGTCTAGCTTATGGCTTGCTTCTTCTCTAACTAATACTAGATCACCTAATTTTATTTCTTTACTGGTGCTACTTTTATCATAATTAACTTTTTGTTTTTCTTTAGCTTCTTACACTAATTTTCTAGCTCTTTGTTTTGCTATTTGAAGTCTATATTTAATTTCCTTATCATATGCCTCGTGATTATACACTGGGCTTATTTTATTCTCGTTTAAGAATTCGTAAGTCGGGGGATTTTTCGCAAATATAAGCTCGTAAGGGCAATACCCGTGAACTGTCGATGGGGTCGTGTTGTAGCAGTACGCGAAATACCTGAGATATTCGTCCCAATCATTTGTATCGCTGGATATGTATGAACGTACATATTCGTTAAACGTCCTATGACTACGTTCTACGGTGCCCAGTGTTTGATGGTGGTATGGTGTTGAGGTTTTATGCTTAATTTTTAACAGTTTGCATAGTTCTTCGAATAAGCAATTTTTGTATTCGGTTCCCATGTCTGTTAGGATTGTTTTCATGCAACCATAAATCAGAATGAAGTGCTCGAATACAGCTTTAGCAACTGTTATCTCGTGTTTGCTCGGAACTGGAATTGCTACCAAATATTTAGTGAGTTCGCATATGATTGTAGCTGCGTATTCGTTTCCGTTTATTGATCTCGGTAATGGTCCGACCGTATCGATCTGTACTATATCGAAAGCCTTCGGAGGTGTCTTCGTTATTCTCATTGGCTCTTTGATATGTTCATTTATTTTATTCTTCTTGCAGTGTATGCAGTTATTTACGTATTTCTTTATGTCACCTCGCATATTTTTCCAGCTATAGCTTTGTTTGATTTTCTTTATCATGCGATTTATTCCTGGGTGGCCACCACTAATAGGATCGTCATGATATTTCTGCAGAATTTCTCTAATTTTCCCGGGATTAGTCACGTGCAAAACCTCTGGGGTTAGTGTAATTGTTAGTTTTTTGAGAACCCTGTTTCCTGTTTCAATAAATTTGCCTACTCGAGTATAATTACTTTTAAACAAATTGTCCCCTAAAGACAACTGTATTTTTTCAAGTCCTAAATTGGCGGCTTCTTTTTCAAGCCTGATAAAGAATTGTCCTAAGTCAATTTTATCATCTACAATTGGGTTGCTTGTATTTATAGTGCTACAAATTTTCTTTCCCTTTTTGAAATATAATTTGGGGGGATCAAAAACGAGCCTGACATGTCTTTTTACTTCAAATTTATTTAGCGCTTCATATATTTTGGGGTTCTCAGTGTGACTTTCTTTAATTTTAACATTATTTTTTATATTTTTAGCTGTTGATCTGGTTGTGACTTTCAGTATTTTGCATGTTTCTACTGACATTTCTTTTAAGTTTGTTATATTAATGCGAGACAATGCGTTCGCGACGTGGTTTTCTTTTCCGGCAATGTACTCCACTTCGAAATTATATTCTTCTAAATCGAGTCTTCCTCGTGTTAACTTAGATGAAGGACTCTTTTAATTATGAATTTTATGCCATAAACATATGGTCTAAAAAGGTTATGGCCCAATGGATTGCTGCTAGTTCTTTTTCTATTGTAGCTTTGTTTGTTTCGCCTTTTGTAAAGGATATATAAGCGCAAGGAATTGGTAACTGTTTTCCATCATATTCTTGGCTAAGGACTGCTCCGCAAGCATACCCACTAGCGTCTGTTGTTATGCAAAATTCTTTATTGAAGTCGGGGTATTGCAAAAGTTTTGGGCTGATTAATGCTTCCTTTAAATTGACAAAAGCTTTTTGACATTCTTCTGTCCAGTCGAAGGAAACATTCTTTTTGCAAAGCCTAATTAATTTTCTTGAGTATTCTGTGAAATTCAGTACAAATCATCTGTAATAATTGCAGAACGCTACGAATCTTTTAACTTCATATGCTGTTTTTGGTGTTTGGTGTTGGGTAATTTTGAACTGTTTCAAATTTGCTTGGGTCTGGTAGTATTCCCTCGCTTGTGCATTTATGTCCTAAATAAGTTACCTCTTCGCTGAAGAATAGGCATTTATCTGGATGTAGTTTTAAGTTGTATTTTCTACAAGTAGAGAAAACATCTCTTAAGTTTTTTAGCATGTGTTTTTCTGAACACCCTAGTACAACTAAATCATCCATATATAGAAATGCTTGGGATGGTTTGAGGCCTGCGAATGCCAGTGTCATCATTCTTTGGAATGAGTTTGGTGCTCCTTTTAATCCATAGGGTAGTCTTTTGAATCTATATGTGCATTTTCTGCTGTGAATGAGGTTATATCTCTAGAATCTTGGTGTAATTCTATTTGGTGAAAACCTGACATAAGGTCAAGGCATGAAAAATATTTTGCTCTTCCAATTTGGTCTAAAATATCATCAATTCTTGGAAGTGGGAATTTATCCGCTGCTAGTTTTTTATTTACTTGTCTGAAGTCAACTACCAGTCTCCATCTTTTTTCAGTATTACCTGGTAATGATTTTTTAGGTAACAGTAAAATTGGGCTATTGTACTCTGATATTGAGGGTTCTATAATATCATCTTCGATTAATTTATTAACCTGTTTGCTTATTTCCCCTTTTTGTGTCTCGGGCAATCTATAGTTTTTTATGTATACTGGTGTATCATTTTTCATGTGTAATTTTTGCTTGTAAAAATTATTAGAGGAAATTGGTTCTGTTTCCAGTGCAAATATGTCTATGTATTCTGTGCATAATGATGTTAATTGTGAATTGACAAATTTTGGGGAATTTTTAGTTAAACTTTTTAATTTTTCTGTGTCATTAATCTGTTTACTGTGTGTGTTTGTTTTAATTAAATTGTAGTCATCTAAATTTTCAGTATGTATTTTGTAATTTAGAATAGTTGTGTTTTTATGTGTGGTGTTCATAATTCTGACAAAAGTTTGTTCTTTATTTGTGATTGTGTTCGCTATGAAAATGCCTTCAGATAATTGTTGATGGGGTATGAAGATGGTTTTATTATCAGTGTTTACTGTTACTTGTCTAATGACTTCAGATCTAGCAGGGATCGTAATTGTGTTAGCAGACAGATAATTTGCTAGGTACATCGTGATTGTTTGGGGAAAATCATATGGTCTTAGGATTAGTTTATCCTCTGTTTTGCCATAGACTAGAATACAATTATATTTCTTTATAAAGTCCAAACCTATTATTCTATCGCACGGTATTGGAATGTCGTCTTCTACGACGTGAAATTTATGATAAATTAGAAGGTCATCGCCTTTTAAATCAGCTTTAATTGTGCCTAATGTACTGGTTATACCTTGACCAATGCCCTTTAAGTCTGTTATTTGTTCTGTAATTATTTTTGTATGATTAAGTACTTGATTCTTTTTAATTATGGAGATATCTGCTCCCGTGTCTATTAAAAAATTTGATATTGAGTTATTTAATGATGTTTTTGTAGATATATAACTATTTAAGTGTAGATTTAGTACACATATTTTTCTATCTACTGATTTTGAAATGGAGTTTCTTGGTTGTCCTGCTGGGTACAATTTCGCGCGTTACGCGTCTGATTGTACTGTCTATTGTTATTTTGGATTTATGATCTCCTTTGGGAATTATTATTGTTGTTATTTACTCTAAAGTTGTTATTAAATCTTGGCTGGTATCTAAGTCTCCTACCTCGGTAACCTCCATAGCTGTTAATTTGGTAACCTCCACGGAAATTACTCCGGTATTGGTTTTGTTGACTAATGTTTAAAATTGTATTCGAGCTGCCTGTGATTTCTGTGCAGTTGTTTGTGAATTTTGAAATTGCGTCGTTCATTGTTGTGAACGTTCGCGCTTGCATAATCATTTTCACTTTATCATTGGAGCAGGTCTTACACATGGCCTTTACTGCTGCTTGCGTCGAATATCTCGTTGCTAAGTCTGGGTTAAGTCCATCCGAGATATAAGCTCCTTCCAATGATCTAGTGATTTTTTCTATTTCAGCAGTATACTGGTTTGCAGTTTTGCTGCGTTGTTGGATATTCAGGAGTTTAGCTGTTAAAACTTCTACTGATTCTCCCTTTATTGCAGTTTTTAGTTTTTGTTTTATTTGTGCAATTGTATTTTTTATCATGGTTATCGCTAAAGCTTCATGATTATCCTTGATTTGGTCTAGAATATCAAGAGCATCTAAGAAACTGTGCAAATTTTCAGGCTTGCCATTAAACTATGGCAGCACTGATGAGGCAGTTTTGATAAACTCTACTACTGTTTGTGCCATTGTGACGTTTATGAGCCGGTTATGCAGTGGTTTATGTTCTTCCACGGATGAGGTTTGACTAAATGATGGTGAAGGGGTACGGTTTCTTGAAGGTTCAGTTAGAACGGAGTTAAAATCAATTTGGAAACTTTCTTCTATAGTAGTTGGTATGGGGATTTCGATGTTATATCTTGCTAATGAAGATACTAATTTATCCCTTACTGTTGAAAAAATTTGTTGGGCCTCTTTTTGGTGATCGTTTGTAAGTATGTGATTTACTTTACTAATCAATTCTTTTACAACATTTAAGGCGTCTAAAATTATATTCAGATGTTTTGCTATCGTTTCTGTTTTTATGGTAATATTCTTGTTTATGCACTTGTATGATTTATCGGCTTTTAATTTTTCTTCTGTTAATTTATTATGGATTTCTTGCCATGTATTCATTTCTCTTTGAAATTTCCTTTAAACTCTTTGTACATTATTTAATTGTCTCAATTTGTTTTTTATATAATTTTTTATTAGTATTGCAATTGCGACAATCAAAAATGTGTTACACAAACAAAAATAGTTAGCCATTTATCGGAGATTTCTTCTTTATTTTCTTTAATTGCTTTTCGTTCGTATTTGACCAATTTATTTTCGAGATTGTTTTCTGTATTTTCCTTACCCACTTCGTATCCTGCAATACCTATTAGTATACCATTTAATATGGTTTTCCACCATAAAAATTAACGAAGAAAATTTGTGTTAAGTTTTTATTTATTTATTTATTTATTTGTCAACCAACATATGACTTAGTATTTTAAATCTAAAATTCGTAATTTTGTTTTAAAAATTTATTTTTCATTTGGGAAGACCATTCGTAACATCCTAGCTGTTTCTTCTTCCCTTGTTGTAGGGTTTGTTACATCTTCTATTGTAGGTTCCCTAGTCATACCTATTTTCTTCCAAAATGATTTTAACCATTGCAGTTTTCTTTCATAATCTACCTTGCCCTTATCTATAATTACTTTATCTTCCCATGCAATGGGGTGTTCCCAGTATTTAGCTGGCATTCCAATTTACTGAAAAAGTTATATAAATTTTTTTTTGTTATTTATTTATTTTTTGTTTCTCAGTTCGTTAATTTTCTTTTTTAATTTTAACCTATCCTCGGTATTTGTAGTTAAATTTAATTGTTTCAGCTATCTCTCTCTTTATTTTAAATTGTTTACCTCCCCTTTTTCTTTTTCGGATTTTTGGGGTAGGTATTTTGGGTATTTCTTCCTTTTTTATAGACTGGTTCCGTCGCCAATACTCTTCTATAGTAACCGGTGTCGGACCCTGTTTGGTGATGTTACGGGTTTTAATAACCTGCTCAGAAATTTTTATGAATTCCCTTATAGTGTCTTCACACTTTTTAAAAATTCTGTGAAATTCTTCTTCCGTTTCTATTTCTTGCATACTAGAGAGATAACTGAGCTTCTTTATTATTTTTTTTTTTTTCGGATTAAGAAAAAAAATTTGTTTAAAATTTAATATATATATTCTTCCTACAAATTTTTCTTTAAAATTTTAACAAAGTAGCTTTTTACATAATTTTTTTTTTATTATTAATTTCAAGTCCTATTTAAAAAAAAAAAAAAATTGCTAAGCAAAAACTTCCGGTTTTGCTAATGGTTTAGCGTCCGTAAAGGCCGCCCAATATGTTTCTAAATATGTATACTTATAAGAAAAATTGCTCCAGCTTGTCACCCGTCAGGATTGTTGCCGGTCAATAGTGATCCTCCGTGCTGTTAGATATTTCCTCATATTCCACTTCGTTTATTCGCCATTCTCGTATGTTTAGATCCTGATTTTATTTTGCTTTCTTCTTCTGTCTGTGCAGCATATGTATATTGATATTCCACTCTATTATGCGGCTGGATCTCCAGTCGTTAGCCGTTTATTATTGTTTTGTCTGTGCCATGGATGTTTAATAATATCACCTTTTTGTTGTTTGACTGTCCTTGCTTTTTCTTATTGCGAAGGCTTGTTTGGCAGGACTATTAAATTTTTCCTGTTGTTCGAATGTCCTGGCTTTTTCTTTCTGCGAAGGTTGGTTTGGCAGGACTATTAAATTTTACTTTTTTTTCAACTTGGCAGGATCTTTTCCAGTCAGATAGTTTTAGCAGTTGTGCTTTTTTTTGATCTGAGCTGGCAGGATCTTCCTCGAGCTAGATCTTTAGCAGTTTTGCTGATGTTTGATCGCCATGAAAGGTTAAAATAAGAAGAAATGTAGAGACTGGTAGTCTGATCAAGATTGCCTTTATTACAGAAATTCTTTCTCTTTTATAGCTAATTACTTAACCTACACAATAAATATCCTAATACTAACAACTAAAAATATGTACATTTGTATTACTATGCATACATGTAGATTTGTATTACTACTATGCATACATGTAGATTTGTATTACTATGCATGCATGTAGATTTGTATGCAAAGTCAGCAGATCGATATTCATGTGAAATGTGAATATTTGGTTAATTCACATTATTGGTTGTATGTAAATATGTTGGTGACAAACTAACATTGCCGATAAGCATAATTTGTTATGTGTGAACTGACAAAGGTTTCATATTCATTCCATTGATGGTAGCTAACCGCTGTGTGAGGTCAAGGTAATTTATGTCTTATGATATTGTAATATGATTATGATATTACTAAAATGTATTAGCATAGAAGTTCATGATGCGTAAGGCCGCAAATGTATTGCATAGGTGGGCATGACGCATAATGCTACAGGTCCATCTTACATATTACGGTACATATCAAAACCCTAGGGTCTTGAAACCTAAAACACGAACCCTGGTATCTCTAAAAATGTATTTGTTCAATATGGATATAAAATGAGAGCTACTGATGAGAGGAGGAGTTTAACAAATATGTAGATGTTTTGAAATACCTCAACCCGTTGCTCAGATATAGGCCAAATGTGGATCAGCAGTACTATTATATTCCTCCGGTAATGCATTTAGCACGAGTATATTTTAATCATAAAAACTTAAGACAATATGAAATAAATCGTAGGGGTATAAAAATTTAGGCCAGGAAGATGGCTAGAAACTTTCTATAAAATAAGGTACCGTCATACATATACCTTAAGTAGGGCACAATTTATTGATGCGCATTTGGTGTGAGAATTTTAGGAAGTTCTGCCTGAAATCCTCCAGGATCCCAAATAGAACTTACCATAAAGCCATTGTAAGATTATACGCTCAACGCGTAACTTTGATTGGATAACGGTTGATTGTACAGGTATAAAGGAATCGAGATAGATATAAACTTCCATATATCAAAATCATCAGTATCGAAAAAAAATTTGATTGAGCCATGTCCGTCCGTCCGTCTGTCCGTTAACACGATAACTTGAGTAAATATTGAGATATCTTCATCAAATTTGGTACACGAGCGTATCTGGATTGAAAATTGGTATTGAAAATGAGCGAAATCGGATGATAACCACACCCACTTTTTATATATAACATTTTGGAAAACACAAAAACCCTGATTATTTAGTAAATAATACCCCTATATTGTTGAAATTTGACATGTGGACTGATATTGAGACTAAAAATTAGAAACATTTTTTTTTAATGAGCGTGGCCAACTTTTGATAAAATCAATTTTACAAATATTATTAATCATAAATCAAAAATCGTTAAACCTATCGTGACAAAATTCGGCAGAGAGATTGCCTTTACTATAAGGAATGCTTCGAAGAAAAATTAACGAAATCGGTTAAGGACCACGCCCACTTTTATATAAACATTTTTTAAAAGGGTCGTGGACGCTTAAAAAAGCTATATCTTTGCAAAAAAGAGCTTTATATCAATGGTGTTTCATTTCCCAAGGGTACTTATAACAATTAATAGGAAAAACTTCAAATTTAAAAAAATGGGCGTGGCACCGCCCCTTTTATGGCTAAGCAATTTTCTATGTTTCGGGAGCCATAACTCGAAGAAAAATTAACATATCGTAATGATTTTCTGTACACATATTTTCTTTATAGCAGAAAATATTTCTAGTAAAAATGGATGAGATCGCTAAAAGACCACACCCAATTTTATGAAAAATATTTTTAAAAGAGTCGTAGACAAGAATAATAAGCTTTAACTTAGCAAAAAATAGTTTTGAATCAATGATATTTCACTTATCAAGTTTTATTGTAAAAGGAAATGGGGAGACATTTTTTTTAAACGGGCGGTGCCACGTGTTATGTAGAAAAGTAATTTATCTGAAATGAAATATACAATTAAAGGTCACGCTGAGTATATAATGTTCGGTTACACCCGAACTTAGATACCTTTACTTGTTCTTTTCATGGTTAGCATAGCAACAGTTCTTGGTTGTGCGAGTAGTACTAAAAAGTAAATAGAGAGGAGTTATTTTACTTATTGAACCACGTTGTTGTTGTAGCGATATCGATGTTGATGGTCCTTTGCCGGATATAGATCCGGTACGTTCCGGTAACAAGCACCGTTAAGGTAATAGCCCGGCATTCTTGGGAACGATTTCATATGACCACATTGAAGCTTCTAACCCATCCCGAAAACACCCCCTAGTTACATTGAGGAGCCCGCCTGCTAAATATGTGTATGATACATGCATATTTGTAACAGGTTTCGCCTCTCGTAGGTGAGGTTGACAATTGAATTGCGGAAGCTATGAGATGCGCTTGTTAACTCCTTGTGTCCCTATTGGAACACGTCTTAACTGGACATAGCTTCGAAATATTGTCATATCAAAAGTTCTTATGAGTTGTGGAGTTTTTATACCAGGCACAACCATACTCCCAAGCAGTGTAACCATGGGAGGTTAGGTTTTAGTGGGTAGCCTATGAAGAGAAGAAGGGAGTCCTACACTCGGAGAGGCTCGCTGCTACAGAGTGTAGTACCGGGGCTTAACATCTAACCGGGTTGTTCATAAAGCATTTCCTCCATCCACGTAAAACAAACAAAGTCTCGTAAGACAAGAATCAATTGTCGTTATTCGTTTGGCTTGGCCTGTCATTGGTTTTTTACACAATTCACAACAGCATACATTTATTTAGTACCCTATCAATTTTCCGACTTTCTTGCGTTATATTGTTCGCCATGTTCTTATGACAAGAAAAAGCGTTTCTAAAGAAGTTGTCAAGCGGAAGAGTATAGTGGCTGGTTGGAATCTGTGCGGGACGATCCATTCAAAGCGTTCTGTAAGACGTTTAATGCATCGTTTCAACTCTCACTCAAACACAATTGGTAGCTTGTATTCCCATCTTCATATAAAAAGGACCTATCTTGATAGTTAAATTAGTATACATATTGTAACGAATTTACTTGCAAATCCTCTTCTCGAATCACTAAACTGTTGAATAAATAACTCCAATATTTAATAATGCAAAATGGCCTTTATTAAACTACTTCACAATAAATAACTCTACTATTGCCCGACAGATTGCGTGCTTAATCAAAACTGATTCTAACGCCTCTACCGGTGTCGCCTTTTATACTGTTCGGTTTACTCGTTGATATTTCCAGGCGGCTCTGTTCTAGCATCTACTAGTTGGTTATCTGCTATAAGCTTCTCAGCTATAACTACAGATGCACAATTCACAGCTCATGCGCGTGTGTTTGTGAGCGAGACTTCCACAATTATATTACATATCTCAGATAAGATATCTGCATGTGTCTGTGCGCTGCTCCTCCGCTGTGTGTTCGTACATATGTGTAGACACAATTTTATTTATGTAGATACATAATGATTGATTTATGGATGTGCATACAAGTCACTCCCAGCATCGGCTTAGAGATGGCAGTACCCCTTAGTGTTGCTAATATTAGTAACACTGCCCTCCACCTAAGTCTGATCGTCCCAATTAGACAAATATCTCGACATAAACGCTGCCAGCCTCTCCAAATGAACCACTTTCATTTTGGTTCGTGGTTTGCCAATGGTTTGTATGCGGTACACTACATCGTTGATCCGTTTTACAACTTTGTGTGGGCCTTCCCAATTACACTGCAATTTCGGAGACAAACCTCTTTTTCGTTGTGGGTTGAATAACAGCACCAAATCTCCTTCCTGAAACCCTTCCGAATTAATTGCTTTATCGTACCTCGCTTTCATCTTGTCACTCATAATCTTTGCTCGTTGCCTTACCAGATCGTGTATCTCCCTCAGCTCTTCTTCCAAGACACCAGTGGCTTTCTTGACATTTCTCTCCGCATCGGCATCTATCTATCAAATCAGCTGACAGTCGAAGGTCATTGCCAAAAATTACTTTTGCAGGGGTTTGGCCCGTTGTTTCATGCACTGCTGATCGGTAAGTCATCAAGAATAATGGTATGCGGATATCCCACTCCTTATGGTACTTGTCTACTACTTTCCTTTAATGTTTCTCCAAGGTTGTATTGAAACGTTCCACCATACCATCGGACTGAGGATGCAATGCAGTGGTCCGTGGTTTTCGAATGCCCAATGACTTACACATTTCCTGGAACACAGCTGATTCGAAATTCCTGCCTTGGTCAGAATGTAACTCCATTATATATCATACCTTGCAACCCAATTGTTTATAAACACTTCTGCTACTGTTGATTTGGGATTGGGTATACTTCTGGCCATTTGCTGAAATAATCCATAACCACCAGTACATATTTGTTTCCGCAGTTGCTAGTAGGAAATGTGACTTCCATAGCGATCCTTTCAACTGGCGCACCTGAGTTATGTTGCTCCATCTGGCTATGACTTCGGGTTTTGGGCCCTTTCGCTCTGCTGCAAACCTCGCAGTTCGCAATCCACTCAGTGACCGACTGACGGCAACCAACCCAATAGAATCTCTATTTAATCTTCTCGAGCGTCTTCGTGATTCCGCTTGGACCATTATGCAGCTCGCTGTGCACGTCAGGAATCCTCTTTCTGGGAACAACTATCAGTTTCTTCTTCCATTGACTATCCTCACTCTCCCATACTCGATGCAAGCAACCGGATATCAATTCTAAACTATTCCACTGTGTCCAATATGACTTCGCAATGGGACTCACTGCTGACATCTCCTCTCTATTTGGTCTTTCGTTTCGTTCGAGTCGTTGCATAACATGTGACAGATCTGTATCTTCTAGCTGACACTTCCTTAGTTGTTCTTTGTCCCATTCATCCGCACACGTTATAGTCGCTAGCCGGACATCTATAATGTCTTCTTTAGCCTCAGCCTTTGAACAGTGCTTGCATTCCAAACTACATGGTCTTCGTGACATTGCATCGGCATACCCATGGGTACTACCTTTCCGATGCTCAATGGAAAACGGAACTGCAGAAGCCATTTCAACGCTGCGTGATCTGTCCTGACGCGAAATCTCTGGCCGTAGAGGTATTTGTGAAAATGTTTAATGCACTCTACCAATGCCAACAGCTCTCTCCGTGTAACGCAATAGCCCCTCTCTGCTTTTCCAATCGAACGGCTGTAGTATGCAACTACCTTCTCCTGTCCATCAACCAGTTGTGACAAAACGCCTCCTATAGCATATCTACTCGCATCTGTATCTAGAATAAATGTTGCTCCTGGAATCGGATATGCCAACATTGGGGACTTGTACAAACGCTCCTTCAATGTTTGGAAAGCCACCTCTTGCTCCTTCTTCCATTCAAAAGCTTTATTTTTCCTTGTAAGCTCTTGGAGTCTATGGGCTACGCTGGAAAAATTTGGTACAAATCGGCGGTAATATGTGCACAGCCCAAGGAAACTTCTCAATTCATGTAGGTTCTGTAGTCTTGGCCAATCCTTTACAGCCTCTATCTTTTCGTTCGCAGTGCAGATGCCCTCTGTCGTTACCTTGTGACCCAAATTATTTACTTCCTTTTTAAACAGCGCACACTTTTTGGGACTTAACTTCAGACCAGCGCCAGCTATTCTCTGGAAGACTTCCTCCAAGTTCTTAAGATGTTCATCCAAGTTCTTGCCCCATACTATGATGTTGTCCAGGTACACCAAGCATGTTTTCCAATGTAGTCCTTTCAGTAGTTGGTGCATTACAAAGTCCAAAAGGCATCACTGTAAATTGCCAAAGACCATCACCGACACTGAAGGCTGTTTTCTCTTTATCTTCCTCCTTCAGCTCAACTTGCCAGTAGCCGCTTTTCAAGTCCAGCGTGGAAAACCATTTCGTACCAGATAGCGAGTCCAGAGTGCCGTCAGTTCTTGGCAATGGGTAGCTATCCTTTTTCGTTACGTCATTCAACTTCCGGTAGTCCACGCAAAACCTCATTTTTCTATCCTTCTTCTTTACAAGTACAACCAGTGAGCTCCATGGACTAGCCGATGGTCCGATGACGCCGCTGTCGCTCATTTCTTGTATGATTTGATTCACAACTTCCCGCTTCGCCATTGGAACACTACGTGGAGCTTGACGGATCGGCCTCGCATCTCCAGTGTCAATTTGATGTTTCACAACGTTGGGCGGCCTGGTTTGGAACCATCCTGGTCAAATATATTCGCGTACTTTAGGATCAGTTGTTTTGCCTTACTCTGATAGGCTTCCACTAGCCCCTGCGTCCATGCCGTGATGTAATTTGAAAGATCAGTATTACTAGCTGAAACGTGTTCCTGGAGCTGTTCACAGATAATAACTACTTCAGCCTCTTGGCATCTTCCCAAAATAGCTCCTTTGGTCAGTTTGAGTGGTGAATTGAACTCATTGAGTACTCTTACCGGAATGCGTCCATCTTGTTTTGTCATAGCCAGGGTTTTTTCCTATAAGTATGTTCAGTGCTGATTTCTTTGCTGCTTCGACAATCCACAATTTGTTTGTCCCACAATCTGCATCAACCTTTGCTCAGATGACTGCTTCGGATTTTGGTGGTATTTGCTGACTCTCTTCCACCAGCACTCGTTTACTGTTATAGCCTCTCTCGTTGCCGAAATTAAGTGGTACATCCATGTTCTTATATCGCATCGTCTTGCTTTGCATGTGGATCTTGATGCCCTGGTCGATTAAGAAGTCCACTCCAATTATGATTTCATCAACAATCTCTGCCACTATAAAATTGTGTACTACCGTGACATTCCCAATTGCGACTTCACATGATATTTCTCCTAGAACTGTGCCGTCTTCTCCAGTGGCTGTACGCAACCTTGCTCCATGCAATGGTCTTATCTTCTTGTTGACTAAATCCGCTCGAATGATGGAATGAGATGCACCCGTATCTACAGTCAGTAAACGTTCCTTTCCATCCACATGTCCTCCGACAGTAAGATTGCTTGACCTTCTTCCAATTTGTGAGGTAGAGATTATGGGGCATTCAATTGAGGGAGCCAGCTGTCGCCCCTTGCGGTTGACTCGCTTTAGTTTAACGATTGATTGGTCTTGGAGATCTGCTCAACTCCTTCAGCTCTGCGTTTACGACCACCCACATTGTTGCAACTGTTAGGGTTGGTGTTGCAATAACGCGCAATGTGCCCTGGCTTTCCACACTTAAAGCATTCGACTGCATCATTATTCTTCTGCTGCGTACCCTTCAATGCTTCCAAAATTGTGTCTACCCAGTCTGGCCTTTCCACTTCCAAGCGATGAGCTTTGTATGCGGGCTTACTCAAAAGCGACGCTGTTTCTTGAGTCAGTGCATGGGATACCGTTTCTGCGAATGTGGGTTTGGATTTGCATATGTCGCTCGCTTCGTTTCTACGTCCCGTATGCCATTTATAAAACTCTGGATTTTTACCCTCTCGGTGTACTCCACGGGTGCGTCCGCATTTGCCAAATGTGCCAACTTTTCAACATCCGAGGCAAACTCCTGCAAAGTCTCATTCGCTCTTTGGTGACGGTTTTGCAACTCAATTTGGAATATATCTTTTCTATGCTCGCTTCCATAACGTCTCTCGACAGCGCCCATCAATGCTTCATAGCTGTTCCGTTCGTACTCTGGAATAGTCTGTAAGATTTCGGCAGCTGGTCCTTTCAATGCTACGAAGAGTGCACCAACTTTATCTTCAGCATTCCAGTTGTTCACTGTTGCGGTCTTCTCAAATTGTAGCTTAAAGACCTTGAAAGGAACAGAACCGCCAAAGGATGGTGTCTTTACCTTTGGATTACTCGCTGAAACTGTTGGGCAATTTATTTGCAACTCCTGTTTACGACCTCTCAAAGCTTCTATCTCGGCATCCATTTTGTCCTCGAGCTGTACAATTTTTGTATTCTGTGCTTCTAACTGCGAAGACATTTGTGCACCCTGCAATGATAAGCGCTCCTCTTGTGCTTCCATCTTGAATGTAATCTGTGTCGACATTTCTGAAATACGCGTTTCTTGTGCTTCAATCTTCGAAGTTATTTCTAACGACATTTCTGCAATACGTGTCTCCTGTGATTCCATCTTGGATGCCATATATGTTTTCTGTTCTTCCAGTTGAGTTTCCATCTCGGATGTTATACGTGTCCCATGTGATTCCAGTTGAGATGCCATTGTCGATGTTTGAGCAGACATTGCAGCCAAAATCATGTTCAAGTCTGTGCTCGTAACTATCTGCGATATTTCGTTTTTGTCTTCAATTTTTGTTGTTGTCTCGTCGACATCAAGATGAAAGACATACTCTTCCACGTTAATTCCTTCCGCTTCCATTGCCTCGCGTAGTCTAATGGCGGTTGTATTCAATCCACGGCTCTCCAACTCCTTCTTCAGTTGCTGGATCTTCAATTCACTGAACTTTGCCATGTCCTTGTTGTCCTCTGGAATTTATTCAACAATTCCTCTTCTGACACCAATTGTAACGAATTTACTTGCAAATCCTCTTATTTGCAACCTTCTGCTAAGTTCGAATCACTAAACTGTTGAATAAATAACTCCAATATTTAATAATGCAAAATGGCCTTTATTAAAATACTTCACAATAAATAACTCTACTATTGCCCGAAAGATTGCGTGCTTAATCAAAACTGATTCTAGCGCCTCTACCGGTGTCGCCTTTTATACTGTTCGGTTTACTCGTTGATATTTTCATGCAGTTCTGTTCTAGAATCTACTAGTTGGTTATCTGCTATAAGTTTCTCAGCTATAACTACAGATGCACAATTCACAGCTCATGCGCGTGTGTTTGTGAGCGACACTCCCACAATTATATTGCATATCTCAGATAAGATATCTGCATGTGTCTGTGCGCTGCTCCTCCGCTGCGTGTTCGTACATATGTGTAGACACAATGATTGAATTATTTATGTAGATACATAATGATTGATTTATGGATGTGCATACAAGTCACTCCCAGCATCGGCTTAGAGATGGCAGTACCCCTTAGTGTTGCTAATATTACTAACAATATGTATGTTTCTATTCTATTAATTTAAGAATAGCGCTCAGCTGATGATATCGCTTCCGTAGCTGAGCAGCTTTAGATCTCTCCTTTTTAGCGGTCACGTGAGCAGTTTTCGTGACTGCATGCACCGACAATTGTATGTTACTTTCCCACCGGTAACTAGATTCGAAAATTTCTTTGTAATTTGCAGTATTGAATAGTTATATAAATGGTATAAGGCATCCAAAAATAAAATCCAATCGAAAATTAAAATAAAATATTCGTTGTTTCAAAGTTACACGCATGCAAAATGGCGGAAAACCAAAACTTTTACAAATAATTTGGGATGGGCCTATTTTCGGCTCCTAAATCAATTTCAGTGCCAGCGAGTGCTAAGACGTTTGTGTGTTTTAGGGTGTTGGGGGAGTAAAAAAAACATTGGAAATATCGTACGCTTCGTCTCAAACGATATTCATCGCAAGAAGGTTGCGGAAACACTAAAAAACTGAAATGAAAATATTCTCTCCCAACCTCGAAAACCAATTCCCAAACTGTGTTGCAATAGTACGAAAACAAAAACCTACATTTTTGGCAAGAAATACGAAAAACGGAATAACCCTAGACTGAAGTCGACTTTATGTTAAGCAGCATATTATTGACGTTCATTTTGCCTTCACATATATTTAATTATATGCAAGCCGATTCATTTTGCAATATATACATAAAATTATTTAAAAAAGTATGTTTAAAGTTGTAGCATTAGAGGAAGAAGTAGTAGAAAAACGTACCAATGCACGTTTTGTATACAATCGTGGGAAAACGAAACCCTTTTCAGACTTGTTGGCAATGTTGCCGTGAGCCTAGAAAGAAATGTATCAGTTTACAAATAAAAAAGGTACCAATCGCATAAACAACGACTAATTTTACCAGTTTTATTATAAACATAACTGCTTTCATTTCTAAATTTCAAATTATGGAGGAATTTTAAAATTTCTTCAGCTCACATGCATATATCGTTAAATCCACACTGCAAAAATTGTTGGAGCATGTGTTGCATGTGTGTTTAATTTACGGCGACCATTTTTCTAATTTTAAAACTTGCTTTGTTTATGATTTGAATAATAAAGGAACTTTTAAAATTACAACTGAAAATTATGTTCGAGTTGTAAATCACAAAAGCGACATTACATATTTGTGGCCTTTAGTGCGAGAGAAGCCGCCGGTAAAGGCTAGTTTATCCTAAAACGCTTAATAATTGGAACATAATAAGAGCGGTGGCAGCTCTATTTTCCACATATGTATAAGGCTAAATACTCTCTCTTTATCAATCTTAAGCTGGAGTCATTGGTGCCGTATGTCGTATCGCTGTATCCGTATCCCTAACGTAATCAGCTGTTTATCGTTACGACGGTAAACCAAAACCCAATTGGTTGGCTACGATACGATTACGACCTTAGCGGCACCAATAATCGATTGCATTGATTCTCATAAGGTTGGTCGAATCAGCTGTTAAAAGGTTACCGATACGGTTACCGATAAAGCACCAATGTCTCCAGCTTTATGTGTGTTTGTATATTATTCTATTCCTGTGTTCTTCGCTCCACATACCTGCACGTGACCGTCCCTCACACAGCACTTAATTGTGCAAAGCGTGCCCGTATGAGCAAAAGGCTCATACGAGCCGTTTTGCCCATCGCTGGCTAATATGGTCGAGAAGACTCCGAACATAGTCATTTCGCACCGCTACCCTTCCTTTAAATGGGTGTATGTACATTAAACACAATGGACTTCTGACTATTTTCGAGAAAGTCTATCAGATAATAGATTCGAAGAGCTGCTACTTATAAAAATACTTTCCGATATGTGTCCCTTGATTTATAGTTTGCTAATACATAGTTTGTATACATTATGTTGAAGGTTTCGGGAATTCACTGAAAAAAAGTCAGTCAGTAACTTCTTTCAATTACTAATAAGTCACGACTCTAAAAAAAGCTCCAGACTTAATTTTTTAGTCTTTATTCAAAAGGCTAGTCATTGACTGCATTAAAAATTTTAATTCATTGTCTTCGACTTCAATTGGATTTCATTCGCATAGAGTCCATTCTTTTACTACCCTAGTACAGTGGTACCAATTATCTTCGTACAAAAAATCCTCTTCAGGGGCCTTAGAACCAAAATTAAATTAATATTGAGCACAGAAATAGGGTGCAACCCGTTGATGCAAAAAAGCTTTTTGATTTTAACTACAAAATTTTTTTGTAGCAAAATTTTACTATTTTCACAGTCACTTAAATCATATCTTCACTTACAGCTTTAGTCGAGATTTAGGCATCTGATTTAACGTTAGATCTTGTAAATTTTATCATACAAAATTAATAGCATATCTCCACTTAGAGCTTTATTCGAGATTTACCCATCTGAAAGGAAATAACGTTAAATCTCGAAAATAAGATTTACTGTGCATGTGGTATTTTTTCAATATGAAAAAAGTAAATAAAACTACCGTGTAGACAGTGCAAAGCAAAATATGAGGTTTTACAAATCTTAACAGTTAAAGTTCTAGTTGGAGACATGCTATCATTAAGTGAGTTCACAGCTAATTTGTAAGGGGTTGATAACACCCATTCTGACAGCTTCAGGAATTCAACATTTTCATGGAATCAAACATATGTACATACATATATAAGTTTGTCGGCATCTATTTCGAGTTTGTTTCGCTCAATGGCAATTGTGCATTTGCTTATCTGCAATGGTTCTTTAAGTTAATCAGCCGTGTGTGCTAAACTCTTTTGCAAACACATAATTTGGTGGTGTTTTTGACAACCTCTACCTGTAAATATGAAATGTTGATTTTGATGTTTATGATCTGTTGAACAAAGCATTGTTTAAAGTTCATTGCACTGGAAGTATTTAAATAAATTAAATATGAGCCCAAACAAAATTGTACCTTTAATAAATAAGGCTGATAGCATGACTGGTACCAATAGTTCAGTCGTACGTCGTTCTGAAATGTATGATTACAGCTTTTTTATTAATTATTTAATTTATAATGTAAACACATGAACCTGAGACTTCAGCGCTGTTGGTTCAGACTCTGAACTTCGACAAAAATATTATTCGATTAAGCGAAATTTTGTTAGTGTAAACAAGCTATTGCATGAACCAATAAACAGACGCCGCATTAAAAAATGAGAGAGAAAAAAATCATAGTTAGCTGTGGAATAAATCTTCTCAGCGTCCCAGCGGACCAAGTTTGATTCATTTGCGAGACTTTTGCAAAATGCTCAGAAGTGAGCTCATATGTGAACAAAAGAAGATAGAAACTTTATTTTTATCGCAAAAATCCTGTAAACAAGCTCCTACGCGAACAAAGAGCGATAGAAAATTTGTTTACCGCATATCACTCGCTTAATGTTTGCAGGAATTCTCGCAAGTGAGCAAAGAACGATGCTCATTTTTGTGGCGCAAAACACTTCTTATGATCTTTGTAACATGCGTTTTGTGACAAAAACCAAAATGCAGACAAAATAACGGTTCATAATTTCGTATATAGCGTTATTTCTTCTATTAATGCGCAGCGCAAATAAGAAATAAAACAATTTTTTAGTTCTATGATATCCGTGAAAGTGAATACTTGAGTGCTGTGTTTGAATATTTTTTAATATTTATTATACTCAAATAAACACAGTGCAACGTAAGTATAAACGCCTCAAGTGCGCTTCAATGTATTTAATATGGGGGAACAAAACGGGAAACGGAACTACTGAAAAATTCGCTTATCCTATTTCTTGTGATCATTTTGCAATATCCTTTTTGATACTTATATAATATTGTTTCCGACTCGGGAAAACAATTTTTTCAGTATCTAATTTCAGTCGAAAATATATGAAATGAAATATTTTATCGGACTACGCAGAAGTATCAAAAAAAGCATATAAAAAATATTGCTTAATATTCGCCAGCTTTATTTAATGCGACTATCGTAAGCAATGCTTTCACTGCCACAAACTGAACGATATATGAATCATACTGCTATCGTTTTCAGATGCGTTTGCGAGAGTTTTATCCGGTTAAATGCCGTAAATCGCTCAAATGGGGTATCATTTGTGAGCATTTGGTCCGCTGGGGTGACGTTACGCTTTTAACAACATGTTTCATTGCTGACGCAGTTTTCAGCCTTATTCCAATCGGAGTATTTTGCTCCGCTGTTGTTGTTGTTGTTATTGTTGTAGCACTGCTTCGCCCCATCCAATAGGTGCGACCGATCACAAATTGTCATCAATATCCTCTAACGGGAGTCCAAGGAAACTTGCTGTTTCAACAGGGGTGGACCATAATGAGAGGGGTGTTAGAGGCGTTGGTTCCACATTACAATTAAAGAGATGGTTGGTGTCATGTGGTGACACATTGCAAGCAGGGCATACATTTTGTATTTCGGGGTTGATTCTGGAGAGGGAAGACTTTAACCTGTTACAGTACCCAGATCGAAGTTGAGCTAGGTGACGCGCGTTTCCTTGGGAAGTGAGCGTTCCTCTTCCGCAATTTTAGGGTATTGTTCTTTGAGTACTGGATTCACCGTGCAATTCCTGACATAAAGGTCCGACGCCTATTTGTGGAGTTCACTGAGGACCTGCTTGTGTTTTTTGCCTTCATAGGGCTGAGCTCTCAGGTGCCGTATTTCCTCATAATGCTTACGGAGATGACTACTTAAGCCCCTGGGCGGTGTTGCCTCAACAATCAGATGTCTGTTGGCATGCCCAGGTTTCTGGGTATTCAACAGGAACTGTTTGGTTAGCATCTCATTTCTCTCCCTGATGGGGAGTATTCTCGCCTCTTTATGTAGATGGTGTTCTGGGGACATAAGAAGACAGCCCGTGGCGGTTCTGAGAGCAGTATTTTGGCAGACCTGATATAGGGGACGCGTAGCACGCAAACAGCCGGCCAATTGCTTCGTTTGTGGTAATGAGCGTTTCTTTGTCTTTTCCCCAAGTACTGCCAGCAAAGGATTTGAGGATTTTATTACGGCTCTGGATTTTCGGTACAATTGCGGCTGCATGCTCCTCAAAATGTTTATCCTGATCAAACGTCACACCCAAGATTTTGAGGTGTGGACAGTCGGTAGCGTAGTGCCATCGATGTGGATGTTCAAAATGGTCGACATTTGGGACGTCCACGTTGTAAATAAGGCCGCGGGGGATTTAGTCGGTGATAATGCCAGGTTTCGCGAGGCGAAAAAACTGGAGAGATCAGGGAGGGAGCCGTTTATTCTGTTCCAAAGCTCATCGATCTTTGGGCCTGGGCCTGTGGCCATTACTTTACAGTCATCGGCGTAGGAAACGATATTAACTCCTTCTGGTGGCGAAGGTAGCTTTGATATGTAGAAGTTAAACAAAAGTGGGGATAGGACACCACCTTGCGAGACCCTTTCTTTAATTCTTCTTGGTTTTCATGTTTCGTTTCTAAATTGCATCGATGCCTGCCGAAAATTTGTGGTCCACCTTTTAAGACATGGGGGAAGGGTAGACCCTTCCAGGTCTTGCAGTTACGTGCCATGGTTGACCGTATCAAAGGCTTTTGATACGTCTAGCGCAACGAGTACCGTTCTAAGGTGGGGGTTTTGGTTTAAACCGAAATTTATCTGGATGACCATGGCATTTAGCGCGGTGGTGGTGCTATGAAGTTTTCTAAAGCCATGCTGATTTCAGGCAAATTTGCTTTGAAGTAGGGGAACAAAATGGCTTCAAGCGTGTTGGCTGCTGGCGATAGGAGAGATATTCGACGATATAACTCTCCTATGTTAGCTGGTTTTCCAGGTTTTAGTATCGGGACCACCTTGGCCATTTTCCATTTTTCGGGAATGACAAAGGTGGAAAGAGACAGGTTGAAGACATGTGTTAAATATTTGGAACCCTCTTTCCCTAGGCTTTTGGGCCATTATGCCGTATGGGCCCTCTGCTTTGGATGGTTTAGCATGACCGATGGCATCCTCAACCTCTTTGGCGTGATGGTAATTGGAGACGCGCTGAATTTATGTTTATGTGCGTGATGTTGGCCCTCCGTCTAACTTTGTCGACCGTAGAATTCATTATATGTTGTATGCAAAAATGCGCTCGCGCATTTTTTCGCATCCGACAGCACTTCATCGCCAAAGGCGATTGAAATTTTGTCATTGTGCTTAGACGGATTCGATAGGGGCTTTACAGTGGACCAAAGCTTACCTACACCGGTATAAAGGTTACAACCGCTTAGGTGCTCCTCCCATTTCGTCCACTTATGTTCATCCACAAGCAATCTGATGCGTTGGTTTATATCCCTTATTTGGAGGTTGCCGGAATCGAGCTGTCTTATGAGGCCGAATTTCGGGAATTCTACCGGCGGTAATAAAGCGAGCCGAGGTGGATTCAATGACCTTGCGGAAAGCACGCTCCCCTTGGCGAGCATCAGTCGGGATATGGAGGGCAGCAAAGCGGTTGTCTGTAAAGGATTTGTATGTATTCATCCCACTTTACTTTTTTAAAGTTTGTGAAAGTCCGTTTTTCTGTGACGATGAAATCAGCGGTACGCTCAAGCGAAATAAGTATAGGCAGGTGGTCGGATGCCAATGTTACCATCGGCTTGACGCAGTTTACGAGTCCTGCGCTCACGATTGATATGTCCGGCGAACTGTGACAGCTTCCTACCATACGTGTGGGGGCATCTCCGTTTATTTTGCAAAACGTCGTTTCTTCTGTTTGATCCGCCAACATCTCACCCCTACTGTCTGCCTGCAAGTTTGAATGCCATAGATCGTGATGGGCATTGAAATCGCCTAAGATAATGCGATTATTGCTAGTGAGTAAGGCGCTGATATTAGGGCGGTAACCACTGAGACAACAGGTGGCAGGAGGGATGTAGATGTTGATGACTTCTAGGTGTGCATCGCCTGACCGGACAGATAAGCCTTGACGTTCTAAGACACTGTTCCTGAGACCGATATCGGGATCAAATATATGATATTGCACTGAGAAGTGTATGTTAAACGCGAGGCCGCCTCCATTTCCGCTCTCGCGATCTTTTCTGTGGATATGATATCCAGAACAGGTCTGCAGAGTAGATCTTGCTGTGAGTTTAGTCTCTTGAATCGCAGCAATGCGATTGGATGAAATAACGTGAATTCATTGTTCGTATCTTAAGACATGTTTGTTCACATTTTAATGCTGCTTCCCAAATAGAATAAGTCGTTCACAGTCTCGAATTTATATCCGTCAACAGTGACGTGGCTACGAAGACCACGATGACAGCAAGTATCCACATTTACTGCAAGCCCCACTTTTTTGCTTCTTTATCTTATACCAACTCTTCGCCTCTATGTTTGAACAGCCCGGCGGGTATCCCGTAATTATATGGCACTTTGTGATTTTTTAGCCGTGATATTGCCATTCTCGCTATGCCATAGTTGGATGCTGGAGAATGTTTTTCATCATCGGCATTATCGTTCTTACAGGAATCTACCTCGGTCTTGAAACCTTCTGTCTTTAAAAGAGTACGAAATATGTATGGTAAACCGAAAAAATTAATAATAATATTTTCTCGCGATAAATATCCGGGGAGATAGAACCCACTTTACTTCCAGAATGTGGTGTGCTAATGGGAACATTAATTGGTCATCCTACACGTTTTAGTCCGACTCCATGTGTATCTGATCAAGCAGATAACTTTTTTGCTGAGAAACATTTCATGGCAGAAACACAATCGAAGGCTTTGCCAATCCAGCTAAGCATTTTCATCGAACAAGTAAGGATATCTAACTTCAGGCGAAACCTAACAATATATACCCAACGTGAGTTCCCACTAACTTATTAAGCTACAGCTTAATGGTGAAATGTTACCCATACTTTATATAAAATAATTCCGCTTTTTTGTTTGCATATTTTATTTTATTTTATTTTATCTTAATAACCTTGCTTCTTTGCTAGCTTAAATTATTTCTTTTGTTGCTCCCCACTAATTTTTGAAATCCATTTTATGCTTTGTTTTTTTTTTTGTTTACGTATTCTTTTGTTTTGCTTTAACTAGGCGGAGTGAATGGCTGCGGCTGTTGGAAGTTTCTGGCCCGACCCCAAAATGCATTTTCGCTTGCCAAAGGCACTTTTCTGAAGGAATGAGAAAGGGGCATTTTCTAATTAAATCAGCTTTGCCTGATAACAATTTAAAAATTGTAGAGCCTAAAGGGATAGTTGAAGGGAAAAGGGATTTAGAGAGTACAGCTGAGAGTATGCAAGTTTTAGGTGTAGAAGATTTTCAACTGATAGGCATTTCGCCCATTGAGGCGAAAGGGAGGAGGAGACCCATCAACCACCTGTTGAGTTAAACTCTTCTTTAGATAGTTCTCTTACTGCAACATGGACTAATAGTAAATAAACTCAAACAGATAATTACATCACTGATGGAACTCCAAGGAAAAGAAAGTACCAGGAAGTTTTGAGGGAAAAAGATGAGGAGCTGGGCAGCTATGAAAAAAGTATTCGTTTTAGAAGAGAAGGTCTTCAATTCCAGATCAGATCAGGCCATTCCAGATTTGACTGAAGCAAGGCAGAGCAGTCAAGTCGAAGAGCTATTCAGCATGTTACCTCCACATGTAGCACTATGTGTGAGGGATTGCCTAAAAAATACCCAGCGCAGCGCACATGGGCATCGATTTGATAGGGAACGAAAACGCTAGCTCTTGCAGTTAAGTTTATTGCCCCTATAGCCTATAGGCATTTGAAGCCCTTATTAACGTCGCCATCCAGAACAACACTTGAACACTTTGTTTAAAGTTGGCCACGTGACCCTGGCTGCAACTACAACAGCATAAAAGCTCTGGAGCTAAGAAGTCGTGGCTTCACAGATGCACAAAGGTATGTTTCCATCTGTTGTGATAAAATATCCTTAAAAGTGTTTGTTCAATAAGAAAGAAATAGGGATTTAATTATAGGGCTGGAGGATTATGGCAACGAAAATCGCAACTCTAGAGTAGCTTCAAGCGTGCTCGCTGTTCTTGTCCAAGGCATCGGTGGAGAGTCTTGGACACATCCTTTAGCTTATTTTTTTGTAAACAAATAATGCCCAGGAGATGTTTTAAGAAAAAATATTTTCGAAATAATAGGTCAGCTCCAGAATATTGGACTTCACCCCTGCCAAATGGTAACCGATCAAGGAACAAATTGTGTTGGTTTTGCAAATCTGGTCGGAGTTTCTATTGAAAGCCCCTTCTTCGAGGTTAACGGTTAAAGAATTATGTCCTTTTTTGATTCTCCACACCTTATAGAAAGTACTACAAATTGTTTGAAAAATGCGAAAAATCGCATATATTTTCAAGACCGCCCCGTAGACTGGAAGGATATTGTGCATCTCTATGAACAAGGCTATTTTTATGATATTTCCTGCACCTACAAAATTACCCCAAAACATATAAGACCAAAAAATTGCGACAAAAAGCGTGCATTTAGTTATACAAGTTTTTAGTAATTCTGTGTCAAGTGCTATGTTCGCAATCTACAGCTCCGGGCAGTTGAATAGTTCTAGATCTCCATCATTTTTTAAAGTTGCCGAATTCGTCCTTTTCTTCGACAAATTGTTCAACATATTTAATAGTATCTACTTTGGAGATGTAGGCAATTTCAAACAACCATTTCAAGGTACTGCGGCCAAATTAATTTTTCTTAAAGAGGCAGAAAGGTTTTTAAAGTCTATTAAAATCTACGATGGCGACACTGATATCACACACATATATACTTTCATCTACGGTTGGCTCCTCAATATCAGTAGTATACGCCGTTTGTTGCGATTCTTGTCACATAAGGGATTCACTTTTTTATATACACGTAGACTTTGCCAAGATAAAATAGAGAATTTTTTTTTTGGCCATATACGTAGAGGAGGGTCATTTGATTCGAGAATAACTCCGCAGCGTTTCTCGTACCTGTTTAGGCAAGCCTGAGGCACAGCTTATATGAGGATAAGTCGGAAAATTTTTCCAATAATACCATTATAACAGCTTGTAAAGACGCTTTAGTAAAGGACACTTCTTGGCAGGAATTTCAAGGCCTACCTAGGCCGAAGCCAGTTAATTTTAAAGATGCCAAAATCGAAATTTCAGTTGATTTCGATGAAAGTAGTTTTTTATATCGTAGTCCATTTGCTTATTTTTGTGGATATATGTATTTCAAATATTGGATATGAAATAACAGAAAAAGAATTCTTCTTCACTCAGGAGAAGCAATTTGCAAATTGCAACCTCGTGTGTCCTCCGCCCGAATTTGTCGATTTATTTCCAAAAAAACTATCGGAAAATTTTGACGCAACGTGCCTTAGGGTTGAGTTTCTCAAATTTTATTTGAAAAAATGGCAGAGGTAGAGCCGTACTATTGTTGCAGCAATTGCAACCCCGACACTGTGAAATGTATTTTTATAAGAATTCGGACATATTTTCTACTAAATAGTTTTAATAAAAAAATCGGTCCACATAAAAATTTAAAATATACCATTTAGGTATTTAACTTATAAATAGTTATTTTCAAGTCCGGGTGTCTATCTGCATAGTTCAAACTCGTTCAATTAGAAGTATTCTGTCGATTTGGTTGTCTTTAAAAGAAACTTTCACATAGGTTGTACGCTCATTCCTTGTTCTTGAATTTCGCATTTCTTATCCTTTCTAAGGGCATAAATGTTTTTTCTTTATATAAGTAAATTATTGTATTTTAAAACATGCGCATATCGTACTTTTCCAAGCAGCTTGTACATTTAAATAGAGGCCCCGTCTCTCTACCATGTCAACTTGCGACCTAAGCCTTTTCTCCTGTACTATCGCCGTGGGCGAATTTTTAAATATGTATGTATGTAAATATTTTCATCAATTAATCTGAATTGCTAACGGGCAATCTATTATTATTTTTATTTTTTGTTTATTTTATAGTATTTTCAAATACGTGCCTGAAATTTTAACGTGCAATCTTTTATTTTTGAGTAGTGTTGTTAGTAATCATAATAATTTTTTTAATTTTGTATGTATATGGGTAAAAACAGGCCTCCTTGCGAACCGAACAGCCGAAAAAAATCGGTAACACGCCTATATTGCTACGTCACGGGTAGAGCTGTAAATTTAACTAAATAAATAAATCAATAATAACATTAATAATTTTGCAACTCTATATAAAGGTGATGTGGAAAGCAATAAAATAAAATAAAGTTTAATTTTTACTATTAATAATCTTTATTTTTATTTTATTTTCAATATTTACGCGGAGAACAGGATGTAAATTTCAGAAGCGAATCTAATCGGTACATTTTTCTGCTATATTCACTTCCCTTATTCGTCGGCGGAGGCGTGTAGCCAAAGTGACAGTGTTAAACTTCAGTCAATTGCAACTGTAGCTTAAATTTGCACTGAAAAAGCGGGCCGTGATATGTAAAATACCGGTTAGAGAGCTCTCATTGGGGTCAATGTGGGGTCACAATACCATATTACAACTATTGGACAACAGCAAAATTCTTCAAATAAGGTGGCACAGTGAAACTCCAAAAAATTACAACAACATTTCATTTAATTTCTGGTTTATTAAATTCTTATAGAACTTTCATTAAAATTTACATTGCAATATATATATTAGATTCCTATGAACTTTTAATAAATGAATGTGCGGAGACCTAATCACATTAACCATGTCATATACTTGCTTTTGCTGCTGAAGATAATCATTGTATTGATAGTTTCCTTGAATAAGATATTGTTTGCCATCAATAACATCACTAGAGCGCAACCCAATATGTGTGTTCACTAAGGGTGTTGATTCTCCCAATTCATTACATACAGCGGTTGGCACCACGAAAACATGGACGTGTTACGCGTAAGCCAAAATGACGGTGCAACTTTTTACGTTTTTCCAGTATCACTGATCCATCATCCGATACACCATCCAAGTAAGAGAACGATAAAAAGTGACCAAATTCTTGCGTTAAATTCATTATTAAATTGAAATAAAGGAACTACGGAACTAAATACATACTTGAGGAAAAAAGTGATACCAAGAGGTTCAAGTAACTGTGGCGTCTCTGTAGTTTCTTCCAGCTTTTCCACCATACTTTGTTCAAATAAACGTAGCGAACCACATATGCTCTCAATAAGTATATCATACAGTCGGCTTACTTTTGTATTTTTGCAAAGCATAGCCATTGCTTTGATTTCTAGTGGTACGCAAACTTTGTCTTCTTCTCGTTTTACACACATATCAACTACCGGTGGCGGTGTATCTATGCTGCACATTGATACTTAAAATATCAAAAATACCACAGATGACCTGATACGAAACATTCGTTCTCTCTCAATTCGTTTTCATGAATGGGTCTTGAAACATCAGATGGCTACAGATTTTCCTAAAATACAACAAAAAAACTCCAAGAAATCCGTTCGGTTTCATTATTTTCAAATAAGTCAGCAAGTAAGCTGATAAAAACTTATTAAAATTTATAAAAAAAGGCAAAGTTTTGTAGAAATATTTTGTGGTAGATAAGTGAAGAAATATGAAATAATATATTTCAATTGCGTTGTTGTTGTTGTAGCGATATGGTTGCTCACCGAAGGCTTTGGGGAGTGTTATCGATGTGATGGTCCTTTGCCGGATACAGATCCGGTACGCTCCGGTAACACAGCACCATTAAGGTGCTAGCCCGACCATCTCGGGAACGATTTATATGGCCACATTAAACCTTCAGGCTATCCCTCCCTCCCCACCGCCAAGTTCCATGAGGAGCTTGGGGTCGCCAGAGCCTCGTCTGTTAGTGAAACAGGATTCGCCGCGGATAGGTAAGGTTGACAATTGGGTTTGGAGAAGTTGTATATTGCGCTGGCAACCTGAAGGGTTGCGCTACACAGCCCCTTGAATCTGGTATTTTAGTCGCTTCTTACGACAGGCATACCTGCCGCGGGTATATTCTGACCCCCTAACCCGCGGGGAATTGCGTTGCTTTGTTGTTCTGGCACCGCCATAAGATAACAGTGAATGGCTAGGCCCTTTGATGCGACAAAAACGTTTATGTACATACATATCGCTAATTTACTTCAATAGTGTTATAACTCAAAAAACATAATTTTCCAGGAGAGCCATTCAAAGATTTTAACTACCATATGTTGCGCATATAAAGGCATATTTTCATTTTTATAGGACGTGGTAAATTTTTACCTGATCACAAAGATTTTTTTATACAACATAGATCATGAGATTGGGTAGGTTTATATGTTATTAACTCAAAAGTCATGTTTTTTGTGTTATTTCTTTATTTCTTTATTTCACTTAGTCAATGGACTTACAGACTATGTTACAAACTAAAATTAAGAGATAGTTATTTGAAAAATAATACATGGTACTTAGAAAGCAGATTTTAACATATTTAGCAGTTTCGCTTTTGGAGCAGAAAAGTCTAGATTTACAACAGTACTGATAGAGTTAAACTCACGGAGAGCACGAGCAATTGGAGCATTACTGGAATAGTGGGTTTTAAAATTGTCACAATAAAATGTATTAAAACTGCGAAGACACCTCCGAGGAATATTAAATCGAATCCTATTCAATAAATATGGACAGTCAACGGACCCATTAATAATATCATACGTAAATGACAAGCAGAGTATTGATCTGCGATTTTCTAAAGACTTAAGGCTTAAAAGCATAAGTCGCGCAGAGTAGGCGGGTATAGGATCAGAGAAGTTTAATGGACGAAGGGCATATTTGAGACAATTTTTTTGTATTCTTTCAATTCTGGTAATAGCAGTTTGACTACTTGGTCTCCAAATAAGTACGCCATATTCCAGATTAGATCTAACAAAAGACGTGTAAAGTAGCTTAAACGTGTAGGATCAGAGAATTTGATTGCATTGCGCCTCACAAAGCCAAGCATAGAATATGATTTAGAGGTTATGAAATTTATGTGCTTACTAAAAGAAAACTTATTGTCAAAGACAACACCAAGGTCCTTAATCTCATTAAAACATTGAAGTAGGTCATTTGAAAGCATTTGGACGGATTCAAAGAGATACCGGAGTTCAGGCACCATTGGTGCAATTTATTAATATCATTCTACAACATTGAGGCATCATCTGGCGTCTTAATGACAGAAAATAGCTTTAAGTCATCGGCGTATAGCAAACACTTCGCGAATGAAAAACAACTACTTACGTCATTAATAAATAAGATAAATAAAAGTGGACCTAATATACTCCCTTGTGGAACCCCAGAAGTGGCTACAAACGGACTAGACGATTGTCCATCAATGGAAACAACACACTGTCTGTTACTTAAATAAGACTTTATCCATAAAAGAAACGAAGAGTGGAAACCAAGGCAACCTAATTTTTTAATTAAAACACTATGAAAAGTCAGTATAAATGCAATCAACCTGATAACCTGCAGAAAAAGATTCAACAAAATATTCACTAAAAACAGCAAGATTTGAAACTGTTGATCTACCAGCGACAAAACCATGCTGGAAGGGAGATATTAAAGACTTAACCGCAAAACTCAACTTGGCATTAACAGCATGCTCGAAAATTTTGGAAATGGAAGAAAGCTTTGAAATAGGTCTGTAATTACGCACATCATTTTTGTTACCACTTTTAAAGACGGGGGTAATGGAGGTGAGCTTCCACTCGTCAGTGAACGTACCGGACGATAGAGATTTATTAAAGGTTATTCTTAAAGGAAGAACTAGAGTCGGGCAGTTTTTTAACAGCACTGAAGAGAACCCATCAACGTCTGTTTGAGATGAAGATTTAAGTTTGAGAATAGCATTACTAATATCATCAGAAGAGAGACAGAGGGCACCAAAGTTTAGAGCAGTGTCAAGATTCGAGGAGGCATCAAATGATTGATAACTATGTCGGCAGAAAAATTAGATTTAAAAAACTCCGCAAATAAGTTGGCTGTATCACCCGGTGTTCGCGCTGAGTGGCCATCAAGGAGCACTCCAGACGGTATACTGGAGCAACCTTTTTTGGACTTGATATAGCTCCAAAATGTTTTCGGATTCAATTTAATATTAGACTCGATTGTATGAATATAGTTGGTGTACAGAAGCTTATCCAAATTATTAAATTTCTTCAAGTATTGCTTATATTTAATGAAGAACAAATGGTTCTTCGTATGTTTAAACTTACGCATATATTTATTTCTGAGATTCCTCAATTTTTTCAACTCTTTCGTATACCACGGAAGTTTGTAAGGCCTCATTCTTCTCATAGGAATTTTATGCAGGCAGTGATTTAATAGAATAGATTTGAAAGTTAGGAAACAGATAAAAAACTATTAAAACTGGGAAAATCAAACGAATTAAAGTTAAAAGTAAATCTGCTTTCAGAAGTATCCTGTGCATAAATATAAAAACTAAAATTAATAACCAAGGGTAGGTGATGCCTGTCTTGTGAGTGATGGGATTTGTACATTCACTGATTTCACAATTAATATTATCACTAATAAATATGAGATCGAGTAATCTATTTAAAGTATTAACACATTTGATGATTTGCAATAAATTAAGACTAAGTAAATTGTCAATGAAATATAATTCGTGATTTGCAGAGAGATTATTAGGTGTAAGACCAAAATTACAAACATTAGTTGACCAGTCAATATTGCATAAGTTGAAGTCACCAAGCACGCAGAGATGATTATCACTTAGGTTATTAATAACTAGCGAAACTATGTTGTCAGCGTGTGCCTTGTATAGTTCAAATGAACTGCCTGGTGGCACGTATGATGCAGGGAGATACAAGGAGCCTTGTGAATCAGAACCATTAATGCAGACACAAATTTGGTCGAGCAGAACGTCACCATTACTAAGCGGAAAGAAACAGGAGGATAACTGACGTTTGACCGCAATTAAGACCCCACCGCCACGAAGACAACCAGTAGCGTTAGCATCTCGATCTTTGCGGAATACATTAAAAAGATTAGAGTCGAAGAACTCACTGTCGAAAAAACTTCCATTCAGCCATGTTTCGATGAAAACAAAGACGTCATAATCCAATTGGGAACTGAAAGTGTGAACAAGATCGGCTTTGATCCTCATCCCAGAAAGGTTTTGGAAATATACCTTTATCTCACTATGACCATTAATTGGAGGCAGATCACTCACCACATTGTTAAGTGATTGCTAATCGTCGCTTGACACTGGGTCCGAGCTACTTGCTTGCTTGCGAACATTTTTAAACGGTTTAACTTTCACATTTGCTGGCCATAGCAAGGGATCCATAATTGCGTCCAGGAGGGTAGCTGACACGCCAAGCTTAAAATTTACTCTAGAGAGTTTAGTAAAATCTGTATCTTTTTTAACCAGAGGGAAGCAGGCAAGTTCATTGCCATCGATTTTCGTGTTTTTAACCACATAGGAGATTATATTATCAGCAGTGAAATTAGATTTGAATGACGATAGATGGATCCATTTTTTTGCGGAAACTATATCAAGTTCAGTGTTAGTACTGACTCCGACCACTAGACTACGCGAACTGGTTTGGACTTGGGGGTTTTCTTTTGATGGACTTGACTTCCCGCGTTATTAGAATCACTGATTTTATCATTGCCTACCACGTCAACGTTAGTACCAGAAGACAGAGATTTAGTGCGTTTTTTGTTTTTACGCGTTTTTCTCTGAACCTGAGTCCACTGTGAGGGAGATTCAATATTATTTGCAGTAGAAGAGCTGTGAGAGAGACGTGTTGAGCATGCTTGAACCAAAGTAGTAACATCCTGCTTAGTGGCACACAGTTGAATTTCACTCACATTGTTATCACTAGAAATTGGGCAACAATCGGTGATAGCAGTAACAATTGGACTCTTGTTGTTGACATCAACATCAGCAGAAGTCATAGCAGCAGCAGAGATCGCAGTATCATTGCAGGTGGCGTCGACAATTGCACAGGCAAGAGATGCGTCATCTGTACTCGACGATGTTGTCTCTGACGTTTTAACTGCAGTAGCGGCGCAAGCAGAACGAATATCTGTAGAACATGTGCATTTGTTTGTATTTAAATCTGAAGCCAGCGAAGCAATGGCCGAGAACAACTCATCTAAACGAAGTTTGGTGTGTAGAGAGCGAATTTCACTTAATATTTCCAATTGGTCAATAAGAAATTTGTTATAATTTTTGAGAGAATTGATCTCAATTAGAGCCAAATCTAAAGCACTTGTTTGCTGAGATGAGTGAGGATGACTTACGTCAACATTGCCAACATAAGAAAGCATAGGTTGAATATTGAAGTTATTTGTTTTGTCAGGAATGCGTGTTGTTGTAGCATCACTGAGATTAATAGACTTATTTAAATCTATGATAGGTGGCGGTGAGCGCAGAGAGTTACGACGCAAGGCAATACACCCATTACATATGAATTGTTTACCCGTTTCAATCAAGCAATCCAGATCAGCAGGGCGAATCTTGACACACTCCATATGAAAAAGTTCAATGCACTTTGCGCACTGCACTTTTGGTTGCGTTCGCTCAACTCTACAGCCACATATGCACGGCATTTTGAGAGTAACGAAGAATAGTCATAAAGAATTAAAATATGCAGAAGCACTTATGCAAAATTTTTTTTATATGAAAATCAATAAACTTTATAATTTTTGAATATTAAAATATTTATTCAATTATAGTTTTTAAAGGCACTATTACACATTTTGTTTAGAGATCGCGATATAAAGCACAAGTATAGAAATATTTATTTGTTTACATTGATTTCACGAGATAAATGAAATTTACTTAGAGAGCAGTGTAAACACGTCTGCACAGCACGACGTTTCTTTATTTTGTTGCAACAAATTTTAGAAACTTAAGGCACTATTGAAGTGTATGAGCGATATGTATATCCACATACAATAAAAAACGCACAAATTTATAAGAAATTACGAAATTAGATCACTTGGTGAAGTATCTACGTTGTCGTCCGCAAAAGGCTGTTAATTAAAGATGTTGCGTTAACCTATACGCATACCTACAATTTATCTCAGCTGTCAAAAATGGAATGTCGCAACGCGCCACAAAAAAATTGCCTTTATCCATCCACTTACATCAATGCGAAGCCTAAGAAGCTGACTTTTTCACCAATCGAAAGTTGCTACCAAAACCCGTTTCATGTACAGCCCTTCGATGAGAGGTGTTGTCACTGATAAATTTTCCACGTTTGAAAAAGAGTTATTTTTTTCTTCGGATTTGTAATCCTGATAAAAATTCGAGTTTTTTGATATCCTATTTGACAATCTTGAGTAAATTTTCGGTGAAAATCATAAATTAAATCTTTACCATGTAAAATACCCGAACGTTATTCTGAAATTCACAAATTTGATTTTGAGTATGTTGGCATATATGGCCAATATTATAAAAAATGCACATTTTCACGCGCTCTCAGAGAGCGAGAAGTTTCATATCAGGTCATCAGTGATAAATACTACCTAATGCTCCAAAAACGCTTGCTAATGGTAAACACGCAGTTCCACTTCTCTATTTATTATAACTTTCATGAAAATGAAATGGTATATTAATTTCGTCACGAAACCCTTTAGGGAGAATAGGTAGCCCCACCATTAAGTATACCGAAATAATCAGTATGAAGAGCTGAGTTGATTTAGCCATGTCCGTCTGTCCGTCTTTCTGTTTGTAAGCAAAGTAGTCCTCCAATTTTTGAGATATCTTGATAAAATTTGGTGAGCGGGTGAATTTGGGTGTCCGATTAGACATTTGTCGGAACCGGCCGGATCGGACCACTATAGCATATATCCTCCATACAACCGATTTTTCAGAAAAAGAGGATTTTTGTCATATCTACCTCAATTTAACAGATTGAAGCTTCAAACTTCACCATATACTTTCGTGTATTGCAAATATTGTTGTCTGAAAAAATTTATGAGATCGGTCGTATATATAGTATATATCCCCCACAAACGATTGTTCAGATATGAAACTTTTCGTAATTACTGCCCTATTTTATGAGCTAGAGGCTTCAAATTTCAACGAATGCTTGCGTATATAGCATATATTTTTGTCTGAAAAAACCATAAAGATCGGTGGTATATATAGTATATATATAAGTATATATATATATATTTTCGCAATTTCAGCCGCATTTTAACAGCTAGAAGCTTCAAATTTCACCGAATGCTTACGTATATAGCATATATCGTTGTCTGAAAAAATCATAGAGATCGGTTGTATATATAGTATATATCCCATACAACCGATTGATCAGATAAGAAACTTTTCGCAATATCTACCCCATTTTAACAGCTATGAGCTTCAAATTTCACAGATTGCTTACGCATATAGTATATATTGTTGTGTAAAAAATCATAGAGATCGGTGATATATATAATATATATATGATGGTATATATAGTATATATATATTTCTTTTTGCAATTTCAGCCACATTCTAACAGCTAGAAGCTTCAAATTTCACCAAATGCTTACGTGTTTAGCATATATTGATGTCTAAAAAAATCATTGAGATCGGTGGTATGCATAGTATATATCTCATTAACCCATTGTTCAGATAAGAAACTTTGCGCAATTTCTGCCCCGTTTTAACAGCTAAAAGCTTCAAATTTCACCAAATGCTTACGTATATAGCATATATTGTTGTTGAAAAAATCATAGAGATCGGTGGTATATATATTAAATTAAACTTTCATTTTTGCCCCTTTTTTACGGCTAGAAGCTTCAAAATTCATCAAATTTCATCAAATAGTTACGTTTACGTCATATATTTTTGAAATACATGATTCGTAGTCATAGTTTTTATATGCAGACCAAAAAAAAGATGAAGCTTCGCATCCTCACACAAAGTACCTACCTATTTTTTATTTTATATTTATCTTAAAAATCGTTTAAATATGTTCAAATTTTACCAAATGCTTACGTGTATAGCATATATTGTTGCTTGAAAAAATCATAGAGACCGGTTGTATATATAGTATATATCTCTACAACCGATTGTTCAGATAAGAAACTTTGCGCAACTTCTGCCCCATTTTAGCAGCTATAAGCTTCAAATTTCACCAAATGCTTACGTATATAGCACATATTGTTGTCTGAAAAAATCATAGAGATCGGTGGTATATATATTTTATACCCCATATAAACTGTCATTTTTGCCCCTTTTTTACGGCTAGAAGCTTCAAAATTCATCAAATTTCATCAAATAGTTACGTTTACGTCATATATTTTTGAAATACATGATTCGTAGTCATAGTTTTTACATGCAGACCAAAAAAAAACATGAAGCTTCGCATCCTCACACAAAGTACCTACCTATTTTTTATTTTATATTTATCTTAAAAATCGTTTAAATATGTTCAAATTTTACCAAATGCTTACGTGTATAGCATATATTGTTGCTTGAAAAAATCATAGAGACCGGTTGTATATATATTATATACCCCATTTAAACTTTCATTTTTGCCCCTTTTTTACGGCTAGAAGCTTCAAAATTCATCAAATAGTTACGTTTGAAATACGTGATTCGTAGTCATAGTTTTTACACGCAGACCACAAAAAACCTGAAATTTTGCATCCTCACACAAAGTACCTACCTATTTTTTATTTTATATTTATCTTAAAAATCGTTTATGTATGTACATCTGTTCACTATATTATATTTCTTATCTTATACATCCGACTATCTGGAGATTACGAACGGGATAAGATTATTGTTGAGCCCCATTCATGAAAGGTATGAAGTCTTCGGCACAGCCGAAGACAGTCCCGTCCTTACTTATTTTTCTTCTCCGCATTTTCACTTGTACCATCAGCATTGCTGATCGCTTTATTAACTGCCATCACTAAACCTGTTATGACGGTATTATGGCCCTGTGCTCCTGAGCTTGGCAAACAAATTTTAGTTGATTCCATGCAAAAGCTAAGCTGCCACCTGAAGAATTTTCCGCAAAATATGCATTTCTCGTCGTACATCCTAAAAATTAAAAACTAATGAGTTCATATAAATGGCATAGGTATGTATGTAAGTATCTCTGTCCTTACCTTCACTGTTGTTGTAATTGTTGTAGCGATTAGGTTACTCCCCGAAGGCTTTGGGGAGTGTTATCGATGTGATGGTCCTTTGTCGGATACAGATCCGATACGCTCCGGTAACACAGCACCATTAAGTTGCTGGCCCGACCATCTCGGGAACGATTTATATGGCCACATTGAACCTTCAGGCCATCCCTCCCTCCCCACCCCCAAGTTCCATGAGGAGCTTGGGGTCGCCAGAGCCTCGTCTGTTAGTGAAACGGGATTCGCCGCTCGAAGGTGAGGTTGACAATTTGGTTGGAGAAGCTATATATTGCGCTACACAACCTCTTGAATCCCCCCTTACCTTACCTTCACTCTTTTCTGTGTATAAAAATCCAGACTACATTTCAGTCTTGTGAAGCAGAAATATCTCCTCCGATTTACTGTGCATAAAAACTGATGCACGTAGTCCCACAAGTATACCCAGTTCGCAGTGCAATAATATTGGATTGTCTGTAATATCCACGTCTTTGAATATTTCTGTTAAATGCGCTTCGGCATCTGTGCGATCTCCGAATTTCACCAACCCATATATATCCAATTCTGCTGGAAAGTTGATTTGGATTTGTTCATAATACAAATGGCTGATTGTAGATTCAACATTAAATCCCATAAGCAACAATGTGCCTTCTCCATAAAGTACTCAAAAAAGGCGTCTGCTGCATCGTTGATTGATGCGTTCCATCGCTACAACAAATAAATGTTTGAACACTAGGGGTGTGCCTGAATGCAAATTGGGAATAATACTCACGCTGGGTATGTATCCCGAATTGATGGGTACAACTCCCTTTCATTTAATTCAGGGTTTTTATTAACAATAACAACTTATGAACTAACAAAGGAAGATGTAAAATGAATTGAATTTAAAGTAAACCAAACTTCAATGATGAAAGTTAAACTAGGTAACTATCGACTTAAGAAAATGCTCGAATTTACGAATTTAACAATTTCGGTAAATGAAAAAATATAAACGATGCCGTATATAGCTATATATGTGCATGAACGCACCTATGCACATATATATGTAGATATATCGGAGTCATAGGAATGGAACCGGGAGTTTTGGGATTTTGGAAAAAATATAGAAAATATATGGATTTATATGAGATACTTATCACGTTGGCTTAGATGTGCTGACGCTGACGATGTATCCTCTTAATCCTGGTCGTCTTGATGTGACGGCAATGATTTGCTCAAAAAAATATTTCGTTGACTTTGATATGTCCTCGAAGATGGTAGTTGATAAAAGAGATCGAAAAATAAGTGACAATAGACTATATACTATGCAACACTGGAAGCAATTCCAATGTCGGATTCGAAGTTCCAATTACAGCAGGGATGCTTGTAAAGGAATTTTTGGCAGGGATGCATATGTGCATGAACGCAAGTCACGCGAAAACTTTAAGTGACGTAAGTCACTTAAACACGCCGGCCCCGTTGCACTGGTGCAAGTTTTGTTCGCATTTTCTGGAGCAGCGTGATGGCACGGTCTAGTTGGATCACAAGTCGTAGGTCCGGGATTGATACACCTTGTTTAGCGGCTTCCTCTTCGGCAATTTTGGAGCGATGCAAGATGATGTGGTGCCATTGATTGCAGATCTTACATTTGATCTCGGATGTACAGTCTCGCACATAGCTGTGCGTACGAGCCAAACAGTTAGGACAGTACTTGAAATGGTGTACTGTTTCCCAGCGCCTCTCCAACTCCATTGCACAGAACTGCTTACAAAAGCGTAGCGAATGGAACCTGTAGCACACAAGTCAGAGGTGCACATCTAAATTTCGCCGTGGGCGAGACGGATTAGAGGAGTCAGAACTACCGCGACCAGAAACGATACGCAATGTACGTGGTGAAAGGCCCCCTCGGCCGGGACCGCCAACTCGGCGCCTGTAAATGAGATGAGCTTTAGTAAAAGATAGCGATACATTTATGGCTAGGTGTATAAATAGATATGATAGGTGTGGCTGTCAGCTTTGTGTAAGTGGTATCTCTGGTTGAATAGGAAGCGGACAAAGTTTAACGATATGCCTAGTTAGAATTGCCTGTTGGGTTCGTATGTCGGCCATTCGCACTTTCCCGTCTGGACCCTCATAAATCTTCTCGATGCGGCCTAACCGCCATTCGTTTGAAGGAAGTAATTCGTTTTTAATAACGACAAACTCCCCGATAGATAGATTTTTCTAAGGAACTTCCCACTTATATCTTTGGTGTAACTCCTTAAGATACTCATCTTTCCAACGCTGACTGAATTGTTGGTGCAATAATTTAAGATTCTCCCAACGGTTTTGAAGCGACAAATTGTCCATGCGGGGTTCTGGTGTGGCAAGAAGAGGACCGCCTCTTAAGAAATAACCTGGTGTTAGGGCTAAAAGCTCTTGGGGATCGCTAGATATGGGTGAAAGCGATCAATAGTTTAACACGGTTTTTATTTTCGCAAGTACTGTTGCAAGCTCTTCGAAGGTGAATTTGTGGTTTCCGGCAACTCACTTGAAATGTAGTTTGAAACTCTTGACGCCGGCCTCCCAGAGTCCGCCCATGTGGGGAGCGTTAGGAGGTATAAATCTCCACTCGAAACCATGTACGCAGTACTTTGACCTGACGTCATATGATGATTCTTTGATGAACTGAGTGAAATCCCGTTGATACGTGGGACCGGGGCCGACGAAGTTTTTTCCATTATCCGAAACGACACGCTAGGGCAGACCGCGTCTTCCGACGAATCTGGCGAAGGTAGCTTGGAATGCTTTAGTGGAGAGATCCGAGCAAGGTTCTAGGTGGATGGCCTTGGTTGATAAACAGACGAACACACAGACGTAACCTTTAAGAACAGATGAGTTTCGCAGTGGTGATGATTTTATATCGAAAGGACCTGCAAAGTCAATTCCGGTATATGTAAACGGGAGGGAAAAATTGGATCGTTCTGGTGGTAGAGCAGTGTAAAATCAAATGAAGTAAAAAGTACCGCTGATGTGTAGCATTAAAAAGTGATTGTATTTATTGAAGAAATGCCTCTCTTTTTATACAAAATTTCCTATTTTACACATACGTAATTACACTAATACTTACACACTAAATATATCTACATTCCCAATGCATAAATTCTGTGTCAGCATATTAGTTTGACCTAATTTTAAATATTTGTTATTGTGTAAAAATTTTGGCAGGCACATTGACAAACTGTTATTGACGTTCAGTCACGCTATTAACGAATTGGTCAATGCGCCAGTTAACCGTAACCGGATATGAGTCTTGCTGCCGGCATTTGTATGTGATGTTGAACTCCCGCTGTGTTGGGGTTAACATTATTTATGTGGGTCGATATTGTAATATGAATTCAATATTAATGTGTGAGGCCGATATTTATATATGCATAAAAATTCATTGGCATAGAAGAGCATAATGCATAATGCTACACTATCCACCTTAAGAAGAGTCATATATAATTGGAGACAGTTGTATATGACTATTCCAGAAACTTAATGACCCACTAAACTTTTTAATCGTTTTTCATATTGTATTGTAGTTTATTACTCAATGGTAATTTGATATTACTGTTATGAGTGTGCTTATGTCGTTTTTATTTGTTTACCTTAGTTTACATTTGTTTTTAATATGCTGACTTTTGTTATTTCCATTTTTTCTTATCATGCTATTTTGTGTTTTTATACTCAGTTGAGCAGAGCTCACAGAGTATATTAAGTTTGATTGGATAACGGTTGGTTGTACAGGTATAAAGGAATCGAGATAGATATAGACTTCCATATATCAAAATCATCAGGATCGAAAAAAAATTTGATTGAGCCATGTCCGTCCGTTCGTCCGTGAGGTATCTTGATGAAATTTGGTATGTAGGTTCCTGAGCGCTCATCTCAGATCGCTATTTAAAATGAAAGATATCGGACTATAACCACGCCCACTTTTTCGATATCGAAAATTTCGAAAAACCGAAAAAGTGCAATAATTCAGTTCCAAAGACAGATAAAGCGATGAAATTTAGTAGGCGAGTTGAACTTATGACGCAGAATAGAAAATTAGTAAAATTTTGGACAATGGGCGTGGCACCGCTCACTTTTAAAAGAAGGTAATTTAAAACTTTTGCAAGCTGTAATTTGGCAGTCGTTGAAGATATCAAGATGAAATTTGGCAGGAACGTTACTCCTATTCCTATATGTACGCTTAATAAAAATTAGCAAAATCGGAGAAGGATCACGCCCACTTTTAAAAAAAAAATTTGTTTAAGTAAAATTTTAACAAAAAATTTAATATCTTTACAGTATATAAGTAAATTATGTCAACATTCAACTCCAGTAATGATATGGTGCAACAAAGTACAAAAATAAAATTTCAAAATGGGCGTGGCTCCGCCCTTTTTCATTTAATTTGTCTAGGATACTTTTAATGCCATAAGTCGAACAAAAATTTACCAATCCTTTTGAAATTTGGTAGGGGCATAGATTTTATGACGCTAACTGTTTTCTGTGAAAATGGGCGAAATCGGTTGAAGTCGCGCCCAGTTTTTATACACAGTTGTCCGTCTGTCCTTCCGCATGGCCGTTAACACGATAACTTGAGCAAAAATCGACATATCTTTACTGAACTTAGTTCACGTACTTATCTGAACGCACTTTATCTTGGTATAAAAAATGAACGAAATCCGCCTATGACCGCGCCCACTTTTTCGATATCGAAAATTACGAAAGATTAAAAAAATGCCATAATTCTATACCAAATACGAAAAAAGGGATGAAACATGGTAATTTAATTGGTTTATTGAGATGAATTTTCACTGAGAGCTTTTCATGGCAGAAATACACCCGGAGCGCTTGCCAAACACTGCCGAGGGGCGACCCCGCTTAGAAAAATCGTCTTCTAATTGAAAAACCTTATTTCTAAAATTTTGACGTTGCTTTGCCCGGGGTGTGAATCCAGGGCATACGGTGTGGTAGGCGGAGCACGCTACCATCACACCACGGTGGCCGCCGTGTAGACTGCAATTTTTTAAATATATTATATTTTGATATAATCATTGCACCTAAAATTACTCAAATTGATGGAATAATATCGGCAGACTAAATTTTTCTGATTGAACTCTTTAGCGCAGGTCGGAAATACATATGTAGAAACTTTTAATTCTGTAACTGATATTGAATTTTACGGTTGTATAGCAGAAATGCTATTAACTTCCAGACACAAAAATAGGAAATATAGCCGCATCGCAGTGTGAAGAACATAATAGCCTTGGAATTCCTAAAACTCATCAATTTGTTTTGTGCTGTGTGAGACAAATTTAAAAACTTTCATTACCTATCGAAGCATATCGAATAACTTGAACATAAAACAGTGGCAAGTGCCCTGAATATAAAACAAATTAGTCTCATTAATTTATTTAGTTTTCAATACAAGAGACAACTCCGTCAAATTACTTTGAGATGTACGTCCATTTGCAACAACTTTTTTTAAGCTGAAACAGTGACAAAAGTCTATCACGAAAATTTTTTGATAAACGATCGAAATATCTAGCCACCAAAACAAGATTTTCTGATTGACCGCTTGTTTCACCAACAATTAACGAAAATTGGTTTGCTTCAAGATCCAACACTTTTCTGAACTATCTGCTAAGTGAAGTGTCATTGTTTTGCTACATTAATGAAGGTGTGGAAAATTTTGTGGTCAGTGCTGAACATTTTTTCCTCAGTGAAAACAAAAAATCTTGATTACAGCCTAAAAAGGACCAAAATTGGAAAAAAGGGGCCAGCGGACCAAATGGGGTTGGAAAGGACCATTTTTAGTCCAAATGGACCCAAAGTGGCAACCATGTTTGCGGTGTCTATCAGACTATGACATCAGTTGCAGAGAGTTAATCCGTAACTTATTTGCGTGTTACTGACGTTTAGCCCGGTGGTAGTGCTATGTAGTTTTCGAAAGCCATGCTGATAATTTTCAAGACGCAAACTTGCAGTGAAATAGGGAAGCAGAATGGCTTGTGGATAATGCGGCAGTTACTCACGAACGTACGTTCCAAAAACGTGTCAGCTGACACGACCTATCTTATGAGTGTGCAATGTAAACGAAAAATCACCGACGTGCAACGCCCGTACGTAAGTAGCCCGGAACGTAGAAATCAAAACAATATTGATTTTTTCCGTAAGAACGTGTCAGCTGATCGCTCTCTCACTAGACAGAGTTGCCTAGTAAACTTTTGTGCGCTAATTTTTGACCGTTTGCAGTTTTATGCAAAAACACCTAATTAAAGTTTGAAAAATTGTGAAAATAATTCGAAATAATTTCGTAAAAGTGCAGATTATAAATATGTTTTTCTATTTATATTTATTTAATATTAATTCCAGCCTTTTACAACATCAAAAATTAAATTGGAAAAAGTTGAGGTTTCCATAAGCATGCATGCAAAATGGTCAATGGCAACAGTGCTTATCTGTAAACAATTCACACACAAATATGTTATGTTCATGTACACGGACGCACACATTGATTCCTACGGGCTTGAGGGTTCGGTCAAACGTGTTTCGTACGACAAACGTCCGTACGTACGGCACTCGTCGGTGGGTAATTGCCGCTTAAGTACAAGTGTGCTGACTTCTCTCTGACAGGCACTCGCTTAAGTTAGCATAACGGGAAAATCTGGGTTTGCCATTGTTGTTTCGGTTGAAAACGGTCAATTAGGGTTCTGTGCAGGGACGTAAAAGATTGAAACAGGGTTTATGTAGTCACAAAAGTGCTGCCCCTGTTACACATCATTTTAATATTTTTCACGGCGAAAATTGTTCAGTTCAGAGTTATTCATTTTCATTGAAAATTTAATATATTACATGAGGTTACTCCTGTAAGCGTAAAAAGCATAATAAACGTAGAGTTTTTCAAATTATTGTGAAAAACTTTTTAAACACAACAACAAAGTATATCGGTCAAATATTTTCTATGATTTCTGAATTTCTGTACCCAAGTTCATTATATTTGTGTAATACAATAATCTGGTAACAGCATTTTTAATGAAAAAACAACAATGTTACACGTGTGTTTTTTTAAGTTTTTCTAGACTTTTTTGACTCTAATTTATATAAATTTTGCTATGTCCGTATGTTTCCGCATTGTTGGAGGCTAAAAGTCTTCTATTATTTATATTTCCGTGGAAATATATGCATCTATTTCAACTGTAAATACACAAAGTTTTTATTAAACTATCAAATGCAACTCAGCTTAAGGTACTCGTACGTACCAAAAATGCAACTCTAGACGTGATATTTGCATCAGGTGAGCGAGGCTGTTTGTAATTTGACGTTTATCGCTTGACACACTTGGTATTGTACACTATGGTCTTGGCTACTGGCGATATGAGAGATATCGGAAAATAAGAATATCCCATGTTTGCTAGTCACCCAGGTCAATTTCTATTTTTCGGGGATGACGAAGTTTTTTATATTTTTTATATAACTTTTCTTTTAGTGTTTTGTTTTAATAACTTGGTGAATTGGGTGATGCAAAATCCGTGTTAAGCTGGCATAGAAAGCGCCCGTTTTTTAATTAACTTTTGAACAGGAAGATTCTAGACAGTCTTAAATTAGTAGAAAATATAGTAACGTGCCGAACGGAGCCGCCGCCGCGACGATATTAATGGTATTCGGCGGCGGCGCGTGAAAATCTGCGGCGTATATCTCTAATACCTACATACATACATAGGTAACTATAATGTATACTTCCTGAACGAACATTTTTATGGGGAGTTTGGGGCGGCCCCCATGGTTTGGTGCAAGCGTGATCCACCTACCACACTATACCCAGGCAAAGCTACATCAAAAATTTTAGAAACAAGTTTTTTCAATTAAAAGAAAGGTTCTCTTAGCGGTGTCGCCCCTCAGAAGTGTGTATTTCTGCCGTGGAAAGCTTCTCAGTGAAAACTCATCTGCTTGCAGATGCCGTTCGTAGTCGGCGTAATACATGTAGGTCCCGTCCCACCAAATTGTAGGAAACATTAAAAAGGAGCACGACGCAAATTGGAAGAGAAACTCGGCCTAAAATCTCTTCTGAGGTTATAGCGCCTTTTATTTATTTTTTATTGGAGCACTATGGACAAATTCAGACTATGAAGGCTTCAGTTGACCGACCAGTGCAACGTTGGGGATAGAATAAACACGAATTTTTTCTAGTGTATGTAATACATTAACTGAGCTCAAGGTTTTGTACTTTTGGTATTGAAAATTTTTCCTATTGTGCATTCTTACAATATTGCTGGATTGTAGACCAATTTTTAGATTTAACATTTTTTCTACTATAGTGCTTGACGATTTGCACAAAATCCTGGGGAGTTCATTATTATATTTTTTTTCTGTACATGAATATAATTTTAATTCAAGCAGAATTATCATTAGGTGAAAATTTTTTTCAACCTACCTATGTGTTTATTTACTACTGGGCTAAAGTTCATGTACGCAATGTGAAAAAGCATACATCAAGAAAGTGCTATTATAAGGCTTTGTGGTACTTTATCTGGAATTTGGATACATTCATAACGCACACATTTACTTGTAGTATGTAGGTAACCATTATCGTTTGTTCAAATGTCAACAACCACCTCTGCTTGCCATAAAAGCATTTGTTAAAAGGGCGCATATGTGCACTTATGTATGTATACAGATGTTACCTTTCTTTCTCTAACACATTAGTCTTAAAAGAGAAGGAAAGAAAAATGGTATACTATTTTTGTTCGAATGAAGTTGGCCCCTCCTTCGAAGGCGTGCTTCAACTCTGGGTCATATCCATTTACACATTCGTATCTAGATATTTACCTAAATATATATATATATATATATATATATATATATAGGTACATATAAAGGTATGTATATATGTATATACAGAAGTATATGGCTTAAAAATGAAGGTTAATATCTAATACCCTTGATGACGATTCGAATTTTACAACTGTATATAAAAGCAAAAGTCGAATTGCAACTGTACTAGATGTTTACGCCGATCACTTTGCCGGTGTGGCCGGCGTAAACCTCTGAATTGAATAGCTGGACTTCAGAGTATCACATTGTTTACAACTAATGAATATGGAAACATACTGCTGACATTAATGGTATGGTTGACGATCTGGGACAATATCATTAACTTGCGTATGAGTATCTGGGAGTCTTGTAAAGCGAAAATTTAAAAAAATTATATTTAGAAAGGTTTTGTGTATATGTACTATTTAAGGAAGTCGACGTTTCGACCATTTCGGAAAGATCCGCGGTTTTTGCTCAAAATCTCGTGGATCGTTCAAAAAATTTCGGGAGTAGCTCCTTGCGGAGAGAGGGAGAAATACTTGAAATGGTCACACTTTTGTAGCGTAGTTTCACAGAAGGAAATGGCTAACTCTAATACACGTCGTCGCCACTATTTCTTTATATTATTTGTGGCTACATGCTGGTAACGCACAAAGGCGACTTGCGGCGGTTGCTATCAATTATCTACTAATAGTCATGACTCTCGTGGCACAGTTTTAACGATTAGCATCAATGCTGGCTTATTTTTGATCGCGCCAAAGGGCTGCTTCAGTTTTTTCGGCTGTTTTTAAAAGCTACAATTCACGACGTGCGAACAGTAGCAATCCCGACCACCAATCGCTTACCACGAATCCTGGCTCTTATAACATATGGCAGCACATAAGCTATAGGACGGCGACTTCGTACTCATACCTTCGTCGACGTCACTTTCCTAGAAGCTCTATGTGTAGCTCCGAAGACTTTCTGACGGACGTTTTTGTCGCGCTATGCTTTCGAGTTACACCACAAAAAAACACCTTGACACGTTAGGGAGTAACTATTCGGTCAAGGATGCCGCCCTCGAATTAATAAGCAGTCTAAGTGGATATCATTACGTAACTCATGGGTGAAAATCGTATAATCCTTGGCGCATCTGTATAACTTAAAGTTTACAAGGGCCGTGGATAAAAGTTTAAAAACGTAGACCAAAATTTGCAGACGTTTGTGTTCGATACATTGACCTCAATAGTCTTCGTTTACGGCCTTATGATATAAGAGCTCATTATGGATGACCGCCTTCAGTTTTCAGACAAGTTCGACTATCCACTACGTTAGGGTAGTAGAGCACCCGGTAATTTGTTCGACTGTCTTGAGAAAGCTTTTGCTTCACCACTTTGAGTGTTCTTTCGAAGGACAAAGCCTAACATGGTTAAAAAATGTGCCTACGTATTCACATTTGTAATAGGAGCCGTCACGTGTTGATCATATTTAAACATGGTTGATAAGTTATAATCAATGTGATTCACTCCAAGGGACTAGTTGGGGATAGGGCGGCCAACTTTAGGAAATGTCAAACCGGGAGACTTGGGTGTTGAATGATGAAATTTGAATATCAAAATTAAGATTTCAGACGCTATTTTATAGTTAAGCAAATAAAGTTATTTTTCAAACCCTTCTCACAGGTGTTGAAGATATATGCAACTTAAGTAAGAGCTGAGAATCATTTCAAAGGAGAATTTAAACCACTGGAGCCTACTAAAGGATTTTGCATCACTGATTTCGCTTATTTTTTCAGCCAATCGGGATATAAAATTCGGCACCTTTTTCGGGTAACTTGCTATTTTAACAACTTGAGGACAATTTGAAAATATGTTCGACTTGGGACATTTTATTCAAATTCATTGTACTTTATTAATTGTTTGCAAAATTATTATATAACTTTTCTTTAAGTGTTTTGTTTTGATAACTTGGTGAATTCTGTGATACTAAATCCGTGTTAACTTGGCATTGAAATCGCCTGTTTTACCAAATAACTATTGAACGATTAGAAAGTGTTAAATTTCGTAATTGGATTTTTATAACTGGCAGTGACCATATCGGACCAATTTTCGACATGAAAAATAAATGGCCTAAACAGTCTTAAACGAGAAAATATAGTAACGCGCCAGACGCCGCCGCCGAGTGTCAAAAATATTGGCGGTGCAAAAAACGTCGCAAATCGGCGGCGGCGGCGGCGTTTATCGGCGGCGTATATCTCTAAACTGTACACACACTCAGGACACTTGGTCTTCTGTCGTCAAACCCTCTTCGGTTCCACGAAGGGTTCTAAAGAGCTCACTGCAGTAGATACACGTTAAGTAATAAAATTAAAAGGTTAAATCAAATAAACATATACCTACCTACATACATAAAGAAACTGGCTTTCAAAAGGAAAAAATAAAGGAAAACTACGTTTAAATAAAGCTAACTACACTGCTTTTCCGGGATTTAAGGGGTTGATAAGCGCAATATAAAGCTTCAAAGCTTCCGCTACCCAATTCTCAACCTCACCCACGCGAGGAGAATCCTGTTACAAATATGAATGTATCATACACAGATTTGGTAGGCGTGGGTGGAGGAGAAGGTTTAATGTGGTCGTATTAATCGTTCTCGAGATGGTCGGGCTAGTAGCTTTATGGTGCTTTGTTACCGGAACCTATCTGATCTGTATCCGGCACAGAACCATCAACATCGATACCACTCAGCAAAACCTTCGGGGAGTGTCGTTAATAAAACAGCAACAAAAACACTGCATTTCTCATTGGGTTTTTAAAGAGCTTTTGGTAAGGAAACTGCACAAGTTACACTTTTCTTTATAAATAAATCGTGATAGCGTCGCCGGTTTTGCACATTTTTGGGACACTTTTTAAAGATTCCGTTTTCCTTCTCCTCAAATATGTAAATATTCTATAATAAATTGTGGATTCTTGGTCCGAATACGAACTCAATAATTTTTGTGATAAATGTGGTTTTTTATAATTTTTCTATAATTGAAAAATAATTTTCATGACCACTGAAGAAAAATTATTTTTTAGGTTGAAATGGAAGAAAGAAATTTTCGGACACCTGCCATATCTGCGAAGATAGATGCATTTCGAACATTGCTGATCATATAAGCATGTCTAAATTTTCTCTGCCTTTATAACATGAAAACTTTATAACGGACACAATTATTACTACTTTCCTTATACCTAAATCACAACATTTTTCTTCGGAATTTCAGCTGTTTGGAAATACAAAGTTCTCGAGTACCCACCCTATTTTATGTAAATATTCCTTAACACTTTGCTACAGTAAACTTTTCAAAATTTTTTGAAATGTTTGGAAAATTTCAAAAAATTTTAAGAAAAAATCTGTACCAAAGTAATTCTAAATAAAATTCAAGGCTTAGCTCTTAATACAATTAGGATTTGAGGGCCTAACCCAATTTGAGAAGCCACTAAAAAAGTGTTAATTAAAAATTTCGGAATTAAAGAGTCTTATCATACTCTTTATAAACAAGCATTTTCTATTAAAAATTGCGGAATACAAAATTATTTTAATAAAATGTGTGGAATTTTGTGTAAATTTAATGAGAAATACGAATTTGACGAGAAAAACCGGTTGAATTTAGTTCTCAGAACGTAGAAAAGGTATATTAAAAACATTTTTAAATAATATAGATTTAAGCTTACCATGTATAATTGTAAACAATAATTTTGATAATGTAAGATATGCCTTTAACTTTCTTGAACCCGAGGGTTTAATTAGAAATCATGAAAATAAAATGAGTTATACAATTAAATATAATCCCGTATCCTTTAGTAAAAGATCAAATTATAATTTTAATAATTCTAATCATTGTCCAACTGCAATTTTAAGTGACGTAAATAGTTCGAATAAACCATTCCAGGGATATTCAAGACAAAATCCTCCCAATTATTTAGAAAATAGAAATAGACAAAATTATAATAATAGAAATAATTTCAGAAATAATAATTCCAATTATAATTTGCATAATAATAATTATTCTAATTATAATTCAAATAATAATTCTAATTTAAATAAATATCAAAATACTAACCAATTTAGAAACAGATATAATAATACTAATTCGAATAATGATAATAATAACGATATGGAAATAGATCATCTGCAAATTAATCATTCAAAACAAATATTCCCAAAACATTCAGATGAATTTTTTTTTAACAGCCTCAGAAAATCATTACCAATAATAGAATTAACAATAAACAAAAATAAATTAAGAGCATTAATAGATAGAGGTTCAAGAACATCACTTTTAAATAAAGAAATATTACCTGAATACAAGAGAGCTCTGCTTAATAAAAGTATTTGTTTTTCTTCTATTAATAGGTCAACTATTATTAGATCTGAAATTATTACTATTATTGAGTTAGCAAAACAGTTTAATGAAAAAGGAGCAATGTCGTAGAAATGAACCGATTTTAAAGAAAAAAAAAATTGATTCAATAATAGGACAAAATATTTTAAAACCAATGAAAGCAATAATAGATATGAAAAATGAGACGGTTACTATAAATGGTAACATAATAAATTTTTTACAATCCTGTCCATATTTGTATAATGAAATTCACCAATTAGAAGTTTGTAATGTAGAAAAAAAGTTCTTGAATGTATATTTAAAGACGTAAATAGTGAAGAACAAAAAGCTTTAAAAAATATTTTGTCATTATTTAAAGAATTAATTTATATAGAAGGACAACCTTTAACTAATACAAATTTAATTGAACATGAAATTCGAACAACAGTAGATAAACCTATAAATTCAAAATTATACAGATATCCACAAGTACATGAGAACGAAATTTGCAAAGAAATTGATAGGATGATGAATCAAGGAATAATAAAAGAGACTAATTCTCCTTACAATAGTCCTATATGGATTGTACCTAAAAAAATAGATAATAGTGGGGAACAACAGTGGCGAATTGTTATAGATTATAGGGCTTTAAATAATATAACAATAGATTATAAATTTCCAATCCCAAATATCGAAAATCTTCTAGATAAATTAGAACGTTCACAATATTTTACAACTATTGATTTAGCAAAAGGATTTCACCAAATTTTAGTTAAAAAAGAAGATCGATTAAAAACAGCTTTTTCTACTCCATATGGACATTATGAATTTGTCCGTATGCCATTCGGTTTAAAGAATGCTCCTGCAACATTTCAAAGGCTTATTAATTTTGTTCTGAAGGATTTGATAAATAAAATTTGTGTTGTAGATTTAGATGATATACTTGTTTTTTCAACTAGTTCCCAAGAGCAATTCTTTGCAAAAGAAACATTGTATTTAGGACATGTCTTAACAACAGAAGGAGTTAAGCCAAATCCCGCTAAAATAGATCAAATTTTAAAACTTGAATTTCCAAAAACAGTTAAACAAATTAAATCATTTTTAAGTATAACAGGATATTATCGAAAATTTATTAAAGATTATTCAAAGGTATCTTATCCATTAATAAAGTATTTAAAAAAGAACATGAAGTTAGATTTATACGATTCGAATTATATTAATGCTTTTGAAAAGTTAAAAACATTACTAACGGAAGAACCAGTACTTAAGTATCCAAATTTTAATAAACCTTTTCAAATTATTACTGATGCAAGTGCTAATGCAATAGGTGCTGTTTAACAACAGAATCAACATCCTATATGTTATGTCAGTAGAACATTAAATGATCATGAAAAAAATTATTCAGTTACAGAAAAAGAACTTTTAGCAATTGTTTGGGCAACGACTTATTTTAGACCACATCTTTATAGTACAAAAATTTAAATTTTATCAGATCATCAACCTTTATGATGGCTTTTCTTAAAATATCAAGGCAAAGCTATGAATCCAACACTTTTTAGATGGCTAATAAAGTTAAGTGAATTTAATATAACACTTAATTATATTCAAGGTAAAGAAAATCAAGTAGCAGGATTTCTTAGTAGAATACATGCAAATACAAATGAAATCAATGTGTTATCAATTTCTAGAGATTCATTATTTAATAATGTAAATGACGATTTAGAAACAATTAATTCTAGAAGATAATAGTAAAATTTTTATAAACATATTAAATACTGTAGTAAATATATTTCAAGTACAAATAATATTGACAGATGATAAACGAAAAGAAAAAGAAATTAAGTATAATAAAACAAAGATTTTTCTAAATTCTTTGGACTTAGAATATAATTTGGAAAATATATTACGAAGAAATATTGATAAAGGTAAAATTGGAATATTTTGTGAATTAGATAATAGTAAATATAATGTTGTGAAAAATAAGATTATTTAAATGTACAAACATAATAACAATATTAAATTTTTTCGATGTTCATATCATGCTAAAACATTGAAACAGAAAAGGATGCTTGCAAATATATACATAAATAAATAAAAAAAAATATATACATAATTATCATAAAAATGAGACAGGGCATATAGGAGTAGTTGAAAATTATGAGGGACTTAAAGACTAATTTATATACCGAATTTGAAAGTTTTAGTCCATAAATATATTAATAACTGTTCTGTTTGTAGTAGGACGAAATACGATCGAAATCCAATTAAGAACAAATTCAAATTAACGGAAACACCAAATGATATTAAACAAATTGTACATATGGATATTTATACAAATTCTAAATCATATTTTTTAACTTTTATTGATAGATTTTCTAAATTTGCAACACCGAATTATTTAGAAGATAAGATAATCAAACTATAATAGAAAAATTAAGACTTTATAAATCTCAACTTGGACATTTTCAGAAACTAATTTGTGATAATGAATTCAAAAGTATAAATATAAAAAATTATTTGATGAATGAAAATATTGAGTTACATTTAGTTACATCAAATAACCACACAGGAAATGCCGATATAGAGAGGTTACATAGCACGATTTCGGAGAAAATAGGAATGATGTCCATTGAACATAATGCTCTTAATATTAATGATAAAATAAGTAATTGAATTTTATAACAATAGTTTCCATTCTATAATAAAAGAAAAGCCAATAAATGTTGAAATTGGAAAATGTAATAAATTAACAATACATGAAAATATATTAAAAAAAAAAATTATATTAAAAAAATAAATAGAAAAAGAGAAAATTACATTGAAAGGAGGAAACAAGGATTAACTAAAAATTATAAATCAATTATACATAAACAAGAACCCAAATATAAATTTCACAAATTAGATAACATTTACCCTTCGAATATAAAAAGGAAATTGAAATTTGAAGGCATTCTTAATACCAAAGAAATAGATAAAGATTAATTAATTTTTGAATTTATGTATTTCAAATTTATTATTATTAATTGTTGTATTATAAACATACTATTTAATAGTTGATAAAATACAGGTGTATTTTAACTTAAATGAGGGAGAAGTTATATTATAATTAATTTTAATTGTACTTGTTTAGTTAATTACTACTATAAACTTTAAATAACTTTGTATGAGAAATTTTTTCTTATACCCATAGAAAAAATGATTTTAGATTTTCATTTTATCTATCAGAAATTTTCATTGTAAGAAATATTCTTGAAAAGAATAGTTTCAATAAACAAATATATAAACATATGTATATCTACAAATTTATTTTGCGTGTTTATGTGTGAGTAACAGCTTCTGATGATAACGTGATGTGTGATTGTTTCTCTTTCTTCTTCGCTCTTATCTGCTGACTACATATGTATGTGTGAAGCTCATTTTATGTGATTAGTTTTACGCTCTAATAAATTACAGAAAAACGTGTGTTCTTGAATAAAAATTTGTTAATGTAAATTTTCTTTTTCACAATTTGAAACAAAACTACATAACTATTTTATATATATTTCAACAAGTTTAAATTCAACAAATTTATGAACACTACATGTACTCCCCTTTCAAAAGAAATAAGAATGATAATATAATAGTTATTATTAAAAATAAACGTTGAAAATTCCGCGTTATAATTATTTTAACTATACAAAATATAATTCTCTTTTTAGGTTTTGTTTGAATATTGTTAAAATTATTCTCTATAAATACTGGTTTAATTCTGTCGATTGATACATTTTTGTAAGTGTTGTGTATTTGTATTTTAAAATATTTTGGGAGCTTTTCAACGACTTCGTACGATCCTTCATATGGTGGTTTAAATCCTGCTTTATTGCTATCAGCACGTACAAAAATTTGTTTGCATGATCTCAAATCCTTTGGTACATACATTTTATTTGAATTTTTATGATGCGATATACCCGAATGAAAACCTTGAAAATTAAGCCTAACTTTTGTAAGAAACTCGTTAAAATTTAAATTGTCTTCAGACTGTACTACTATTTCACTAGGTAAACGTAAATTTTACCCATGAACTAATTCGGCTGCAGTAGATTTAATGTCCTATTTAAATGTAGACCTTAAACCCAAAAAACTATAGGAAGTTCATCGGACCAATTTATATAATCCCCCCTTGCTAAAATATAAGCTTTCAACTGTCGATGCAAACGTTCAATCATGCCATTAGCCTGAGGATGGTATGCAGTTGTTGTGACCAATTGCCATCCTAAAAATGTTGCTAACTATTTAAATATTGTGTCGGATATTAGCAACACTAAGGGAAACTATCGGAGGCCACCGTGGTGTGATGGTAGCGTCCCCCGCCTACTACACCGTATTCCCTGGGTTCAAACCACGGGCAAAGCAAGATCAAAATTTTAGAAATAAGATTTTTCAATTAGAAGAAAATTTTTCTAAGCGGGGTCGCCCCTCGGCAGTGTTTGGCAAGCGCTCCGGGGGTATTTCTGCCATGAAAAGCTCTCAGTGAAAACTCGTCTGCCTTGCAGATGCCGTTCGGTGTCGGCATAAAACATGTAGGTGCCGTCCGGCCAATTTGTAGGGAAAATCAAGAGGACGACGCAAATTGGAAGAGAAGCTCGGCCTTAGATCTCTTCGGAGGTTATCGCGCCTTACATTTATTTTTTTTTATTTTTAAGGGAAGCTATCATCTCTAAGCCGATGCTAAGCACTTGCTTGTATGCACATCAATAAATAAATCATGATGTCTACCCAGATGTACGTACTCTCAGCGGAGAAGAGACGCACAAACACATGCAGATATCTTATCTGAGATGCTCCCAAAAGTATGCAATTATAATTGTGTTCACACATACATGCGCGTATGAGAAGCTATAAACGTAGTAATTTTATAGCTGATGACCAACTAGTAGATTTTGGAAATGGAAGCGCCTAAAAGATGCGAACGAGAAATCACAGAGTATAAAAGGCAGCATCAGTAGGGGCACGACAATCAGTTTGATTTAAGACGCTATCTGGCGAGCAATAGTAGTGTTATTGTGAAGAACTTTAATAAAGGCCATTTTGCATTATTGAATAGTGGAGCTATTTATTCAACAGTTTAGTGATTCGAACGTTAGCAGAAGGACAAATAAGAGGATTTGCACTAAATTCGTTACTACTGGTGTCAGAAGACGAATTGTTGAATAAATTCCGAAGATTTCGAGTACAAAAAGGACATGTCAAAGTTAAGTGAATTGAGGATCCAGTAACTGAAGAAGGAGTTGGAGAGCCGTGGATTGAATACAAGCGGCATTAAACTCGAACTTCAGGCACGACTACGAGAGGCAATGGAAGCAGAAGGAATTAACGTGGAAGAGTATGTCTTTCACCTTGAAATCGACGAGACAACAACAAAAATTGAAGAGAAAAACGAAACATCGCAGACATTTACGAGCACAGACTTGAACATGATATTGGCTGCAATATCTGCACAGACATCGACAGTAACATCAATGTCGGCACAAATAGCATCCCAACTGGAAGGAACGTTCAAGATGGAAGCACAGGAGGCACGCATTTCAGAAATGTCGTCGCAAATGTTATCTCAACTGGAAGAACAAAATACAAGTATAGCATCCCAACTGGAATCACAGGAGACACGTATAACATCAAAGATGGAAACACAACTGAAAGAACAAGAGGCACGCATAACAGTACAACTGGAAGCGCAAGAAGCGCGTATATCATCAAAACTCCAAGCGCGTATGGACGAGAAAATAACGAAGTTTAAAGAAAAATTCGAGGCAGAGGTGAATGCTTTGAGAGGTCGTATACAGGAATTGCAATTTAATCGCCCGGCTGCTTCAGCGAGTAATACGAAGGTAAAAACTCCATCTTTTGACGGCTCTGTTCCTCTCCAGGTGTTTAAGCTTCAGTGTGAGAAGACCGCAACAGTGAACAACTGGAATGCTGAAGATAAAGTTGCTGCACTGTTCATGGCGTTGAAAAGGCCTGCAGCTGAGATTTTACAAACCATTCCAGAGGGCGAACGGAACTGTTATGAAGCATTGATGGGCGCTCAAGAGAGACCATACGGAACTGAGCATCGGAGACAGATATACCAAATGGAGTTACTGAACCGCTTCCAGAGGCCTGGTGAAACATTGCAAGAGTTTGCGTCGGATCTTGAAACGCTGGCACATTTAGCGAATGCGGACGCACCCGTGGAATACACTGAAAGGTTAAAGATTCAGAGCTTTATAAATGGCATACGGGACGTCGAAACAAAGCGAGCTACATACGCAACCCCAAAACCTACATTCACAGAAACGGTATGCTCTGATTCAGGAAACACCATCGCTTCTGTGTAAGCCAGCGTTCAAAGCACGCCGTGTGGAGGTGGAAAGGCCAGACTGGGTGAACACAATATTGGAGGTGCTGAAAGGATCGAAAAAGCGGAGAGAAAGAGGTATTTAATGCGGGAAGCCCGGTCACATTGCACGTCATTGCGATCTTGATCCTAGTGGCTTCAACAGCATGGGTGGTCTTAATAAGAAAGCTGGAGGGGATGGGCAAGAGCGAGTAAGATGTAGAGATCGAGAGCTAGCTCCAGCTATTGAATGTCCTGTGATATCTGTGTCGCAAATTGGTAGAAAATCGAGCAGTCTTACCGTCAGAGGGAATGTGGATGGCAAAGAACGTGTACTGACTGTAGACACGGGCGCATCTCATTCCTTAATCCGATCCGACTTGGTCAACAGGAGAGTAAAACCGTTACCTGGAACAAGGTTGCGTACGGTCACTGGCGAGTATAACCAAGTCCAGGGAGAAGTTATATGTGAAGTCTTGATTGGAAAAGTCACAGTTCTACACAAATTCGTTGTGGCGGAGATCGTTGATGAAGTCATATTGAGAGTGGACTTCTTGGTTGACCATGACATCAATATCGATATGCAGAGAAGGGTGATGCGTTATAAGAACCAGGATGTACCACTTAACTTCAGTTTGGAGAAAGGTTTCAGTAGTAATCGAGTACTGGTGGAGAAGACCCGACAAAGACCACGAAAGTCAAAGGTAAAGATTGATGGATCAAATGGGCCAAATAAATCAAAACCAAAGGTACCTGCGAGAAAAATACTGGCATTGACAAATCCTAATGGATGCACTAAAACGACTCAAAGAATGCAAGGGTGGTTTCAAGCCAGCGCGCACTACTGTTGTGAAACGTCAAGACGATACTGATGATGCAAAGTCAATCCATCAAGATCAAGCTCTGCGAAGTAGTTCTTCATTCGCCAAACAACAGGGTGCGAGGGAACGATCCAGGTAAGATGAAACACAGGTACGACAACAACAACAATTCGGAAGGATTCTTGGAGGGAGATATGGCACCGTTATACAACCCTCACCGGCAGAAAGGTGTTCCATCCAAATTTCGGCGCAGTTGGGAAGGCTCGTGCAAAGTTGTGAATATGATCAGTGATACCATCTACCGCATACAAACCATTGGGAAACCACGAAGTAGAAGAGTGGTGCATTTGGAGATGCTAGCGGCATTTAGATCGAGAGATTTGTCTGATCGGGAAGATCAGATTTAGGTGGAGGGCAGTGTGATTAATATTAGCAACACTAAGGGAAACTATCATCTCTAAGCCGATAATAAGCAGTGACTTGTATGCACATCAATAAATCAATCATTATGTCTACCCAGATGTACGTACACGCAGCGGAGAAGAGACACACCCAAAAGTATGCAATTATAATTGTGTTCACACATACACGCGCGTATGAGAAGCTATAAACGTAGTAATTTTGCACTTGTAATTTGCAAAGGTACTCCAAAACGGGGTATGTACTCTTTAAAGAAAATAGAAGCAATTGACTTTGCCGTTGCTTCTTTAAGAGGGTAAGCTTCTGGCTAGCGAGTATTTCGATAAATTATAGTTAATATGTACCTGTAACCATGTGAAATCGGCAAAGGTCCAACAATATCTGTATGAAGATGTTCATTTGGATTTTTGACAACTTGCGCAAAGCTTTACCCATTCATTTATTGTTTTATTCAGATAGATGGCTAAAATAATTTGGTTTTATTAAATGTCGTGTAGCTCTAGTTCCAGGATGAGCTACGTTATGTAATTTAGAAAATACTTCTCTAAGAAAACTTTGCGGTCTATATGGCCTAGTTAGGTTAGGTTGAACTGGCCGGTCCATGAGGACCTCACATAGACTGATTGAGTCCGTAGTGCTACCAGAAGTTTGTTTTAACGTCCAAACTGAAAAACCCTATGAAAAACCAGGACCTTTGTTATTAAAAAACTCCGTCCTCTTGGCAAATACTAGAAGCTTCCTAGAACTTAAGCCACTTGCTGTTTCTATATCTGACAGCTGTATCACTCCTAATAGCTGGAGTCTTAGCCTGGCAAGTGCAGGGCATGAGCACAGAACGTGCTCGATCGTTTCCTCCTCCAGCCCGCACTTCCTACATCTGCTATCACTGACCAAGCCTTATTTAAAGGCATGTGATGCCAGAAGGCAGTGTCCAGTCATAATACCCATCATGAGTCTACAGTCCTCTCTTTTTAATGATAGAAGCAACTTTGTTAGTCTAAGGTTGTAAGACCTACACATAATCTTCGACACTTTACAGCCCCGCGCTTGAACCCACGCCTTTCACGCTTGGTAGATCATATGCACCTCTTGCCTTCGCTTAATCTCGTCCAGTCTAATTGGGACGTTTACGGAGCAAGCTTCAAGAGATGCGCCCTTTTTAGCTAGTTCGTCCGCTTTTTCATTCCCATCTATTCCCATATGCCCTGGGCTTCAATATAGATGTATGCTTCTCCCTGTGATCACATTTGTTACACTTTTACACTCTTAGCTCAACTTTAAATAAGTCAAAAAACATTTCACATTTCAAAGAAAATAACAAGTCTATAAAATCAGCTCCACTCATGCTGCATTACACCGACACTCACAACTTCCAACTTTAAACTGACAAAATTCTTTTATTTTGACAAAAATAAAAATAATGAAATCTAAAGGAACTTTGTGAAAAACTCCAGCCTGTTGTATGTACATACATATATATCCACATTTATGTGGATTTACATACATATTTACATGTATTCGTATTGCTAGCCCTGTTATGAGACTTTGTTTTTATTTCCTTATTTTGAGGAACGTGTCTTAAACTTATACGGCCCATACATGACACAAAAGCCATGCGCAAATATAAAACGACGGAATTTGTGCAAATGAAAATGTTGACACACATGGCTCAAAAACACTGCGCAATATTCATTTTTAATGTAGCGCAACAAATGAAACATGTGTTTTAATTGTATAAAAGAGGCACTAATTGTATAAAAAACACTATTTATTTTCCACAGTGCTGGTAATTCACAGTATAAGCCGAAAAACTCGGACCAAAAGCGTTTATTTTCCATTGTATTTATTGTATATGTATATATTTTAGTTGCAAGACCAGCTCAACTCATTGCAGCACTGCGCAAAATTCATTTTTCAACTAGCGCAACAAATGAAACATGTGTTCTAATTGTATAAAAAATTGTATGTATTATTGAATTTGTGTGAATTCCAGTTACAAGCTAGAGATGGTCCTTACGCCTTCGATATTAACATTTTTAAGCAACAATTACTGATGTTATATTATCAGGAACCACAGGTAAACTGTGTAAGATTCACCACACATGAAGAAAAAAGCATGTGCAATATTTGCAGACATGCGTAAATATCAAAATCGTTTTGATTTTAGCGCAGTTCTCTGCGCAAATAGCGCAACCAGTGCATACACCGGGCAAATCCTTGTGCAAATTGGTAATTGGCACAAAGATACTTGAGCCGTGTAATTGGCGTATTAGGTAAAATGTGTACTTATTTCTGGTTTTAAGCAATTTGTTACTCGATATCGTCGAAATTTACTAAAAATTAGTAAAATTTCATTAAATATCAGGAAATTATTTACTTGTTTTAAGTGCGATTTTTCTTACATTTTAAGATCGAATTTCGTTAAAACCATAAGTTTTTCCTACAAAATAGGAAAATATCCTAACTTTTGTGCAAAGTAGCATGTTTCCTTAACTTTAGGATAAACATTTTTTTGAGTGTGTTGTTTGACCAATGAAGAACTACTTCGCAGAGAGGGTTTGTCAATGCCAGTGTTTTTCTCGCAGGTATCTTTGATTTTGCTTTGTTTGGCCCATTCGTTCCATCAACCCTTGCCCGATCTGCTGCCTTTGACTTTTGTGGTTTTTGTCGTATCTCTTTCACCAGCACTCGCTTACTGCTGAACCCTTGCTCAAAACTGAAGTTAAGTGGCACATCCTTGTTCTTATACTGCATAATCCTTCTTTGTATATCGATCCTGATGTTATAGTCAACTAAGAAATCCACTCCCAATATGACTGCATCAACGATCTCTGCCACAACGAATTTGTGTAGAACCATGACCTCCCCAATTAAGACTTTACATACCACTTCTCCCTGGATTTGGTTATACTCGCCAGTAATCGTACGCAATCTTGCTCCAGGTAATGGCTTTACTCTCCTTTTGACCAAATCGGATCGGATTAAAGAATGAGATGAGCCCGTATATACAGTCAGTACACTCTCCTTGCCATCCACATTTCCTTTGATGGTAAGACTGCTCGATTTACTTCCAGTTTGCGAGATAGGTATACCACGACATTCAATAGCTGGGGCAAGTTCTCGATCTTTACATTTGACTCCCTCTTGCTTATCTCCTCCAGCTTTGCGTTTACGACCAGCCAAGTTGGAACTACCACGACCGGTGCTGCAATGACGTGCAATGTGACTTGGGTTACCGCACTTGAAACACTTCATAACTCCGGCATTTTTTTCCCCAATTAAGACTTTACATACCACTTCTCCCTGGATTTGGTTATACTCGCCAGTAATCGTACGCAATCTTGCTCCACGTAATGGCTTTACTCTCCTTTTGACCAAATCGGATCGGATTAAAGAATGAGATGAGCCCGTATATACAGTCAGTACACTCTCCTTGCCATCCACATTTCCTTTGATGGTAAGACTGCTCGATTTACTTCCAGTTTGCGAGATAGGTATACCACGACATTCAATAGCTGGGGCAAGTTCTCGATCTTTACATTTGACTCCCTCTTGCTTATCTCCTCCGGCTTTGCGTTTACGACCAGCCAAGTTGGAACTACCACGACCGGTGCTGCAATGACGTGCAATGTGACTTGGGTTACCGCACTTGAAACACTTCATAACTCCGGCATTTTTTTGTTTTAATCCCTTCAGTACTTCCAAAATTATGTCTACCTTTCCACTTCCACGCGAAGAGCTTTGTATGCGGGCTTACTCAAAAGTGACGCTGTTTCCTGAGTCAGTGCATGGGATACCGTTTCAGCCAATGTGGGTTTGGGTTCGCATATGTAGCTCGTTTCGTTTCGGAATCCCGTATTCCATTTATAATGCTCTGAATTTTAACCCTCTCGGTGTATTTCACGGGTGCGTCAACATTTGCGAGATGAGCCAATCTTTCAACTCCTGCAAAGTCTCATTCGCCTTTTGGTAACGGTTTTGCAACTCAATTTGGTATATCTGTTTTTTATGCTCGCTCCCATAACGTCTCTCGACAGTGGCCATCAATGCTTCATAACTGCTCCGTTCGTGCTCTGGAATAGTCTGTAAGATTTCAGCTGCAGGGCCCTTCAATGCCACGAACAGGGCAGCAACTTTATCTTCGGCATTCCAGTTTTTCACTGTTGACGTCTTCTCAAATTGAAGCTTGAATACCTCGAAAGGAATAGAGCCGTCAAAAGGTGGAGTTTTTACCTTCGGATTGCTCGCTGGAACAACTGGGCGATTTAGTTGTAACTGTTGCATAATACCTTTCAACGCTTCTATCTCGGCATCAATTTTGTCCTCGAGTTGTAAAATTTTGCATTCTGCTCTTCCAGTTTTGCAAAGAGCTGCGATGATACCTGTTCCGAAATTTTTGTCGACATTCCAGATATACGTGCCCCTTGCGCTTCGAGTTGAGATGACATATACATATGTCTTCTGTTCTTCCAATTGAGATGACATTTGCGACGGCATTTCTGAAATGCGTGCCTCCTGTGACTTCAGCTGAGATGCCATTGTCGATGTTTGTGCAGATATTGTGCTCGTCACTGTCTGTGGTGTTTCGTTTTTTTCTTCCATTTTTGTTGTTGTTTTGTCGCTATCATAATGAAAGACATACTCCTCAGCATTGATTCCTTCAAACACCATAGCAACACTTAGTCGTCTTTGTAGCTGGAATTTATTACCAAAAGTAGCCAATCCACGGACTTCCAACTCCACCTTCAGTTGCTGGATCGTCAATTCACTCAACTATGCCATGTCCAAGTTGTATTCGAAGTCTTCGGAATTTATTCAACAATTCCTCTTCTGACACCAATTGTAACGAATTTACTGCAATTCCCCTTATTTGCAATCTTCTGCTAACGTTCGAATCACTGAACTGTTGAATAAATAACTCCACTATTCAATAATGCAAACTGACCTTTATTAAAGTACTTCCAAAATAACACTACTATTGCTCGCCAGATGGCGTCTTACATCAAACTGATTGTCGTGCCTCTACTGCTGCGGCCTCTTATACTCTGTGATTTCTCGTTTGCATACTTCAAGGCTCTTCCAGAATTTACTTAGTTACTGCTATTATAATTATAACTACAGATGCACGTGTATAGCTTCTCATATGTGCGTGTATTTGTGAGCGACACTTCCACAATTATAATTGCATACTTTTGGGAGCATCTCAGATAAGATATCTGCATGTGTTTGTGCGTCTCTTCTCCGCTGCGTGTACGTACATATGTGTAGACATAATGATTGATCTATTGATGTGCATACAAGTCACTGCTTAGCATCGGCTTAGAGATGATAGTATCCCGTAGTGTTGCTAATATTCGTCACAATATGTATATGCTTAACAAATTTTTATCTTGGGATAAATATACACTTATTCATAATAATTTGCGTCGAACCTTATTTTTGCAAATTCTTCTATCGACTTATCACAATCAAGTTTTTCACATAATCGTCTTCGTAAACATGAAAAAGATCTTTCGGCACTGCAGTTTGTTACTGCAGTGCATACAAGTATTCTATAAGCTATTTCGACGTTTGGAAACACCATTTGAAGAAAATTTTTCCGAAAAAATTTTAGCATTTCTGTTGGTGAAAAATTGGATATCTGCATTTCCATGCAGTGCATTTTAAAATGAATTAACTCATCCTCAAAGGATGTTTACAAGTCTTCGTGTTAAAATTCACACAACTGTTTTGCTTGCTCACGAAGGTCTTCAGAACTTACAGTATTCAATTCAGTGAGCGCAGAAAATTTCTTAAAAATGTTTTGTATCCTGAGCTTCTTTCTTCTAGATTGCAGAGTAAATTGTCGATGATAGCATTAAAAGAATTGACTCTCAAGTCTTCTCTGCCCAACAATGTTACATCTCCTTCTTTTTTTTCATCAAACTGAGTTTTCCTGATTTTTTTCTACTTTGACAAGTCTTATATTCTTTAATGACTGAAACCTCAAGGGATTTTTTTCAAAAATGTCAAAATCATTACGCATCATTTTACCAGTATTAAGAAGTCCATCGTACAATTGAATCACTTGGTCCATTATAGTAGAAACATATTGCAATTTTTTACTGACTGCTTCGAAACGTGAAAGAATAAAATGCCAAAAACCAACCATAAAGACTGTTCCAAGAGATTCTAATTTATCCCGGATTCCTTTGGCTTCGCTTCGCACCAAAAGTTTTTCTGTTTCGTTATTCTCCATCTTTTGTAACGCAGAAATCACTTCCGGATAAAACTTATCGAGTGTATTGACTGCGTCATTTCTGGCCGACCATCTAGTGGTTGATAAAGATTTCAAACTTATTATTTTATTACTTTCTGGAACAGAGGACTGCATAATTTCCCATCGTTTAGTGGATGCAGTGAAAATATTATAGACCTTCTGCACAGTGTCAAAAAAATCAATCGCGATTTTGCAGCATTCTGCTGCGGAAGATCCTACGAAATTCAGAGAATGCGTGGAGCATGTAGTGTGTTCTGCAAACCTATTCAGCGTGCCTGCAGGCCACGCTTAATTCCGGTCATGTTTCTGGCTGTATCATACGTTTGCCCACGACAATCAGCAATATCTAGCCCTAGAAATTCTAACGTTGATACAACAGCTTCCCGCATATCATCACCTTTATGACCTGAGTTTTCAATAAATTTAATAAATCGGTCCACGGGGCAACCATTGTTTTCTACATATCTTACGACAAAAGACAACTGATCGATATGAGAAATGTCAGGAGTAGAATCGAAAATGATGGAAAAATACTTTGAAATTTTGAGTTCATCGACAATAGTTTTAATTGCAAGATCTGCCATCAGTTGGATAAATTCTTCGAGAATGTTTTTTGATAAATATGAAGTACTGCCAGGGCCTTTGTTGCCAAACTTTTCGATATGGTTGGCTAGGAATGCATCAAATTGAGCAATAAGCTCTAAAGCCATCATGAAATTTCCATTATTCACGGAACCAAAAACCTCATTACTTCCTCTGAACGAAAGCCCGCGGGAAGCCAAACTTTTTATCGCTGCTACAACGCGTTTCAGTACATCTCGCCAATACTTAATTTCTTCATTAAGTTGAATTTCCAAAGCCTGGTCTACTCTGCCATACAAACTTCCCCTATCTTGGAATTGTATGATACAATTCTGATGTTGAAGAGAACTCTCGTGTTGACTGACTCTTTGAATAGCGTTTTTCCAGTCATTAAATCCATTTTTAGTTGCAAATGAAGATTGATTCCCGAAAAGCAGGCACGGAACGCAAAAAACGGATCCCTTAATTTCTGAATAAACCATCCAACATCGAGGGCGTTTTTCACCGTTCACCAATTTTCGTTCAAACAGTGAAATGTTCAAAAATCTGTTACAGTCATTATAAGCTCTTTTCGAGTAACTGAAATCCCCATCGATGTTTTGTTCATAACCATTCGCAATAATATATTCTTTGGTTGATTCGTCAATAACCCATTGGGCTGGATCATGGCTATGTGCAGATTGTTGGTGAACTGGCTACATACATATGTACATTAGGGCGGGTCGATTTAAAAATCGCTCATTGCTCTATGAAAATCGTATTCTAGGGATCAAAATAAGAAATTTTGCCGAAGGAACCATACCTCTAAAACGAATTCTGATGTCTCGAACTTTTGGGTAGGAGCAATTTCAATTCTACCTGCTGTGTCTTGTGGCTTAAAAAAAACAACACAAGCAATTTTACGGTCTGCAATTGTGTCACAGTGATACCTTATTTTTTAAAACGGTTGAATAAAAAACCCACACAACTATGTTTACGACATGCAAATACATCACAGTGATGCCTTGGTTTTAAAAGGGGGTTGTAAAAACGCTAATTTCTAATAATTTTTTTTAATTTCTTTTCTATTACTAAGTTAAACTCATTTTTTCATTTACATATGTTCTGACTAAATAAATTTCTAAAGAGAAATTTAAACTCCAAAAAGAAAAAACAGGCATTTCAAAGTGGGATTTTTCAAAATTTGCCCCTACGACCCAAAGGGGGGACATCAGAATTCGTTTTAGAGGTATAGTTCCTTCGGCAAAGTTTCATATTTTGATCCCTAGAATATGATTTTCACAGAGCAATGGGCGATTTTTTTGCCTCCCCAAAAATCGACCCGGCCTAATGTACATACATAAATATTTCATATGCTATTGCATCTGCTGCCAAGTAACGGGATATATAAACGTTTACCGGCTAAGCAGTCGTAGTTGCCTTTGAATTTTTACGTAGTTGGCGAAGTGGGCGTGAAGACATAACGATACATTTTTAGTTGTTGTTCGAACGGTTCGATCTGGGAAATTCTAGTAACAAACGCTGAAATGGAAGTTTCGCAAGTTGCTACCTTTTCATGCTGGCATTATGTAGTCGCTTGTTTCTAGTGATAAACAAGGTCACGTGATACGTTGTTGCACAGTGTAGCAGACGACATGTTAAACGCTCTGTTGCACACACTTTAAAAATTTTCGCGCCCTTATCTGAATGCTTACGACTCAGGGATGCACCTTAACGTTAAGCTAATCGTTTATCAAAAAATTTCCACCGTTTCCGTTGAAACACTTCGAAATATTATCGATAAAGTAATTACCAAGATAAATTGTATCTCCTTTTTAACCGAAACGAAAAGCTTTCGTTAACGTTAAAAACGTTAACAAAAACGTAATACTTTATGTTTGAATTGTGGTGCTGACAATGCTATAGCCATGGTGAAGCCGTAAGGTGGTAACAGCGAGCGGACATACACACAAACTCCGTGTAATTTGTTTGTGTAATTCGTTGGTTGTAAGAGAGAGAAATGTTCGTACTGTCAAAATTCATGAGAAAAGTTGCAATCAGCTTGGCTAATGCTTTCACCTTTAATGACTCCCCCATCAATCAGCTTTGCCAGCATAGTTTGAAATTAATAATCAACATAAACGATTTGATTTCGTTTTGATATGGCAGAAAACGAAACAAAATAATTTAGTTAATTTGACGTTCTTAACGTTATTATCGTAACGAAATGGTATCGCTTCGTTGGTTAAGCATGCCTGTTACGACTGATGATCCATGAAATAAATGAACAAATTTCTTATATTAAATTATTGATATAGGTTCACGTTTTTCATATTATTTTCCTTTATTTGAGATAAAAATGAATATCCAATATAATTTTTTTCCTTACACATTTGATTTCCAAATCATAAATTATTCTGTCGATAGGTTCTAAAAATTCTTCGCCCCCTAAATGGCGCCCCTTAAAACTTTTCCGCCCTAGGCTACAGCCTAGTCAGCCTAGTGGTAAGTCCGGCCCTGCTACCATCACACCATGGCGGCCGTCTTTTGCGTTTGCTTAGCTGTTTTTGGACGTTCTAACTCACGAATGACTCATTAAGCGAGAGTCATTGGTGCCTTAAGCCGGAGTCATTGGTGCCGTATGTCGTATCGCTGTATCCGTATCCCTAACGTAATCAGCTGTTTATCGTTACGACGGTAAACCAAAACCCAATTGGTTGGCTACGATACGGTTACGACCTTAGCGGCACCAATAATCGATTGCAATGATTTTCATAAGTTTGGTCGAATCAGCTGTTAAAAGGTTACCGATAAAGCACCAATGTCTCCAGCTTTATGTCGTATCGCTGTAGTCGTATCCCTAACGTAATCAGCTGTTTATCGTTACGACGGTAAATCAAAAACGAATTGGTTGGCTACGATACGGTTACGACCTTAGCGGCACCAATAACCGATTGCATTGATTCCCATAAGGTTGGTCGAATCAGCTGTTATAAGGTTACCGATGCGGTTACCGATAAAGCACCAATGTCTGCAGCTTTAGTCGGTTTAATGCCTTCGTTAGAAATATTGTATCCTAGAAAATCTATTTATGACGTACCAAAAATGCATTTCTTAGGCTTGATATTTAAGCCGTATTCATCTAAAGTTCGAAATACTATTTTTAGATGTTGTACATATGTATATGCTCCTCCTCGTTGCCACTTGCTATAAGTATATCATCTAGATACACAAAAATAAAATCTAAGCCTGATAACACTTAATTGATGAAACGTTGAAACGTCTCTGCAGCATTTTTTAGGCCAAAAGGCATTCGAACGAACTCAAAAAGACCGAAAGGTGTGGTAATGGCAGTTTTACCAATGTCTTCTTCCGCCATTGGTATTTGATGATAGGCTCGTACTAAATCTATTTTTGTAAAAATATGTTTCGAACGTAAATTTATATTTAAGTCGTGTATATGAGGCAGCGGATACGTATCAGGAACTGTTATAAAATTCAATCGTCGATAATCGCCGCAATGACGTCAATAATTGGACTCCTTTTTATAAACTAAATGTAATGGGGAAGCGCAATGTGAATGAGATGGGCGACAAATGCCAGATTTCACTAAAAAATCAAACTCGCTTTGACAACTTTAAATTTAATAGGATCTAGTCTTCTGGGTTTCGTGAAAGGTAATTTACCATTGCAAGTAATACGATGGACCGCGGAATGTTTTACGAGCTTATTGTAGTCAGGATCAGATATTAGTGATGAAAACATTTTGAGTAATTTTGTATATTTGTCGTCTACCGGAAATATTTGTGGCAAAGAAATTTTAGAAAAACCTGATATTGCATTTACGGAAATATTTATCAAAGGATCCACCAAACATTTACATTTTAAATCAATCCACAGACCATATTTTGCTAAAAAGTCTGCACCAATTATTGGTTTTGTTAGGTACATATATCTGCCACAACGAAACTAAACGGAAATTCCCGTCTTAAGCATAAATTCACATTTAATAATTGTTTACCATACGTCTTTATAGAAGTACCGTTGGCTGTCGTCAAAAATAGACCTGAACATTTTAAATTATATTTGACTTTTGAAAAAGGAAGTACGGAAATTTCTGCGCCACTATCAATCAAAAATTGCAATCTATTATCTTTATCATAAACAAAGAGGCGACGTCATGAGATTTCATCCAACCCATGACTTGCCGCCAAAGTAATAGATGGAATTAGTTTTCCTGAGATTCATGTGATTTGTAAGAGCAAGGTTTGACACATTTTCTCGCTTTGCTACCATAACGGTAGTGACATCTACAAACCCAATTTCGAGAATTTGATCTATTTCGCGAATGATTCCTACTAAATGATCTGGAAGCTTTTACCGACTTATTTTCCATGGCCCGCTTCATAGACCAAACATCCGTAGACAACTTTGCAAAGCCTTCACACATTGAAGAAGTAATTTTCACCAAATTGTCTACACTTTTTTCAAATTGAGAATTGTTAGTTGCTTTATTAGTGGTACAAAATTTAATTTTTACTCATTACCTCCCACATATCATCCGCTAGTTTAAGCATATCATGAATATTTGCAGCATTTGACCCTGTTAAAGCTACATTTAAATTTTTGGGCAATTTTCGTAGCAAAAGTTTCTTTAATAGAACAACGCTAGAATTAGAGCCAGATAATACTAATAGCGATCTATATAATTCTCCGAGCTCTTTTAGACAGATAACATTTAGTCTAGTTTTTTTGCGTTCACTCAGCGAGTGATGTTATATAACATGGTTTTTTAAATTTTCAAATTTATTTTCCGAAGGAGGATTTTGAATAATAATATGACGAATATTAGTATTACTAAGCGATACTACCACCACTAAGCCGATACTAAGCAGTATGTACGTAAACAAATTAATCATCTACACACATGCATATAAGGCAGCAGAGAGATACCTACAAACGCATGTCATCATCAGCGAAGTATTACTCACATATACACACGCATGTGGATACAAACTACAAATATACATGTATATAGCTAATTACAAGTAGGAGATCTGTACTAGCAGGCGAAACGTCTAGACTGTAGTAGAAATATGCGAATGAAGCAGCAGAGGGTATAAAAGAGCGTAAGCTGAGCAATCATTAATCAGTTTAATTTAAGCACGCTATCAGTTGCGAAGTGAAGTTTAATTGCGAAGTACTTTAAGAGTAGTCTAAAAAAGGCCATTTTGTAATACAAAATATTGGAGTGTTTTATTCAACAGTTTAGCGATACGAACGTAAGCAGAAGGTTGCAAATAGGCGGAATTTCCATAAATTCGTTACAATTGGTGTCAGAAGAGGAATTGTTGAATAAATTCCAGAGGAGAACAAGGACATGGCAAAGTGAAGTGAATTAAGGATCCAGCAACTGAAAAAGGAGTTGGAGAACGGTAGATTGAATACAACCGGCAATAAGATCGAACTTCAAGCACGGCTACGAGATGCTATGGTGAAGTACTTTAAAAGTAGTCTAAGAAAGACTATTTTGTAATACAGAATATTGGAGTATTTTATTCAACAGTTGAGCGATACGAACGTAAGCAGCAGGTTGCAAATAGGCGGAATTTCCATAAATTCGTTACAATTGGTGTCAGAAGAGATTTTGTTGAACGTCTAGACTGTAGTAGAAATATGCGAATGAAGCAGCAGAGGGTATAAAAGAGCGTAAGCTGAGCAATCATTAATCAGTTTAATTTAAGCACGCTATCAGTTGCGAAGTGAAGTTTAATTGCGAAGTACTTTAAGAGTAGTCTAAGAAAGACCATTTTGTAATACAAAATATTGGAGTGTTTTCTTTATTTCTTTATTTCACTTAGTCAATGGACTTAAATCCTTACAGACTATGATACAAACTAAAGTTAAGAGATAGTTATTTGAAAAATAATACATAGTACTTAGAAAGCAGATTTTAACATATTTAGCAGTTTCGCTTTTGGAGAAGAAAAGTCTAGATTTACAACAGTACTGATAGAGTTAAACTCACGGAGAGCACGAGCAATTGGAGCATTACTGGAATAGTGGGTTTTAAAGTTGTCACAATAAAATGTATAAAAACTGCGAAGACACCTCCGAGGAATATTAAATCGAATCCTATCCAATAAATATGGACAGTCAACGAACCCATAAATAATATCATACGTAAATGACAAGCAGAGTATTGATCTGCGATTATCTAAAGACTTAAGGCTTAAAAGCATAAGTCGCGCAGAGTAGGCGGGTATAGGATCAGAGAAGTTTAATGGACGAAGGGCATATTTAAGAAAAATTTTTTGTATTCTTTCAATTCTGGTAATAGCAGTTTGACTACTTGGTCTCCAAATAAATACGCCATATTCCAGATTAGATCTAACAAAAGGCGTAAAGTAGCTTAAACGTGTAGGGATCAGAGAATTTGGTAGCATTGCGCCTTACAAATCCAAGCATAGAATATGATTAGAGGTTATGAAATTTATGTGCTTACTAAAAGAAAACTTATTGTCAAAGACAACACCAAGGTCCTTAATCTCATTAACACATTGAAGCTCATAATTAGAGATACTATAATTTGTAGTTAGAAGATTAATTGACTTCGAGTAGGTAATTTGAAAGCATTTGGACGGATTCAAAGAGATACCGGAATTCAGGCACCACTGGTGCAATTTATTAATATCATTCTGCAACATTAAGGCATCATCTGGCGTCTTAATGGCAGAAACTAGCTTTAAGTCATCGGCGTATAGCAAACACTTCGCGAATGAAAAACAGCTACTTACGTCATTAATAAATAAGATAAATAAAAGTGGACCTAATATACTCCCTTGGGGAACCCCAGAAGTGGCTACAAACGGACTAGACGATTGTCCATCAATGGAAACAACACACTGTCTGTTACTTAAATAAGACTTTACCTATAAAAGAAACGAAGAGTGGAAACCAAGGCAACCTAATTTTTTAATTAAAACACTATGATGGATTTTGTCAAAAGCTTTTGAAAAGTCCGTATAAATGCAATCAACCTGATAACCTGCAGAAAAAGATTCAATACAATATTCACTAAAAACAGCAAGATTTGAAACTGTTGATCTACCAGCGACAAAACCATGCTGGAAGGGAGATATTAAAGACTTAACCGCAAAACTCAACTTGGCATTAACAGCATCTCGAAAATTTTGGAAATGGTAGAAAGCTTTGAAATAGGTCTGTAATTACGCACATCATTTTTGTTACCACTTTTAAAGACGGGGGTAATGGAGGTGAGCTTCCACTCGTCAGTGAACGTACCGCACGAAAGAGATTTATTAAAGATTATTCTTAAAGGAAGAACTAGAGTCGGGCAGTTTTTTAACAGGACTGAAGAGAACCCATCAACGTCTGTTTGAGACGAAGATTTAAGTTTGATAATAGCATTACTAATATCATCAGAAGAGAAATAGAGGGCACCAAAGTTTAGAGCAGTGTCAAGATTCGAGGAGGCATCAAACGATTGATAACTATCGTCGGCAGAAAAATTTGATTTAAAAAACTCCGCAAATAAGTTGGCTGTATCACCCGGTGTTCGCGCTGAGTGGCCATCAAGGAACACTCCAGACGGTATACTGGAGCAACCTTTTTTGGACTTGATATAGCTCCAAAATGTTTTCGGATTCAACTTAATGTTAGACTCGATTGTATGAATATAGTTGGTGTACAGAAGCTTATCCAAATTATTAAATTTCTTCAAGTATTGCTTATATTTAATGAAGAACAAATGGTTCTTCGTATGTTTAAACTTACGCATATATTTATTTCTGAGATTCCTCAATTTTTTCAACTCTTTCGTATACCACGGAAGTTTGTAAGGCCTCATTCGTCTCATAGGAATTTTATGCAGGCAGTGATTTAATAGAATAGATTTGAAAGTTTGGAAACTATTAGAAGTATCCAGTCCTTCAAGTACCACTTCCCAGTCTATTTCAGATAAAAAACTATTAAAACTGGGAAAATCAAACGAATTAAAGTTAAAAGTAAATCTGCTTTCAGAAGTATCCTGTGCAAAACTATAAAACTTACTTACTTACTTAATTGGCGCTTAACCGTCTAAACGGTTATGGCCGTCCAACAAGGCGCGCCAGTCGCTCCTTCGCTCCGCCAACCGGCGCCAATTGGTCACACCAAGGGAGTTTAAATTGTTTTCCACCTGGTCCTTCCAACGGAGTGGGGGCCGCCCTCTACCTCTGCTTCCATAGGCGGGTTCCGATAGAAACACTTTCTTGGCCGGATCATCATCTTTCATTCGCATAACATGGCCTAGCCAGCGCAGCCGCTGCGTTTTAATTCGCTAGACTATGCTGATGTCTGCGTATAGCTCGTACAGCTCATCATTAAATCTTCTTCGGTACTCGCCATCGCCAACGCGTAGAGGTCCATAAATCTTTCGAAGAACTTTTCTCTCGAACACTCCCAAAGCCGCTTCATCTGCTGTTGTCATGGTCCATGCTTCTGCCCCATATAGCAGGACGGGTACGATAAGTGACTTGTAGAGTATGATTTTCGTTCGCGGAGAGAGGACTTTACTTTTCAATTGCCTACCTAGTCCAAAGTAGCATTTATTGGCAAGATTAATTCTTCGCTGGATTTCAGTGCTGATGTTGTTGCTAGTGTTGATGCTGGTTCCCAAATAAACGAAGTCTTTTACTATTTCGAAATTATGGCTGCCAACAGTAGCGTGGTTGCCAAGGCGCATATGCGCTGACTCTTTGCTCGATGACAGCAGGTACTTCGTTTTGTCCTCATTCACCATCAAACCCATCTTTACCGCTTCTTTTTCCAGCTTGGAGTAAGCAGAACTAACAGCGCGGGTGTTTAGACCGATGATATCAATGTCATCAGCATATGCCAGTAATTGCAATGCAATTAAAAACTATAAAAACTAAAATTAATAACCAAGGGTAGGTGATGCCTGTCCTTGTGAGTGATGGGATTTGTACATTCACTGATTTCACAATTAATATTATCACTAATAAATATGAGATCGAGTAATCTATTTAAAGTATTAACACATTTGATGATTTGCAATAAATTAAGACTAAGTAAATTGTCAATGAAAAATAATTCGTGATTTGCAGAGAGATTATTAGGTGTAAGACCAAAATTACAAACATTAGTTGACCAGTCAATATTGCATAAGTTGAAGTCACCAAGCACGCAGAGATGATTATCACTTAGGTTATTAATAACTAGCGAAACTATGTTGTCAGCGTGTGCCTTGTATAGTTCAAATGAACTGCCTGGTGGCACGTATGATGCAAGGAGATATAGGGAGCCTTGTGAATCAGAACCATTAATGCAAACACAAATTTGGTCGAGCAAAACGTCACCATTACTAAGCGGAAAGAAACAGGAGGATAACTGACGTTTGACCGCAATTAAGACCCCACCGCCACGAAGACAACCAGTAGCGTTAGCATCTCGATCTTTGCGGAATACATTAAAAAGATTAGAGTCGAAGAACTCACTGTCGAAAAAACTTCCATTCAGCCATGTTTCGATGAAAACAAAGACGTCATAATCCAATTGGGAACTGAAGGTGTGAACAAGATCGGCTTTGGTCCTCATCCCAGAAAGGTTTTGGAAATATACCTTTATCTCACTATGACCATTAATTGGAGGCAGAGCAATCACCACATTGTTCAGTGATTGCTAATCGTCGCTTGACACTGGGTCCGAGCTACTTGCTTGCTTGCGAACATTTTTAAACGGTTTAACTTTCACATTTGCTGGCCATAGCAAGGGATCCATAATTGCGTCCAGGAAGGTAGCTGACACGCCAAGCTTAAAATTTACTCTAGAGAGTTTAGTAAAATCCGTATCTTTTTTAACCAGAGGGAAGCAAACAAGTTCATTGCCATCGATTTTCGTATTTTTAACCACATAGGAGATTATATTATCAGCAGTGACATTAGATTTGAATGACGATAGGTGGATCCATTTTTTTGCGGAAACTACATCAAGTTCAGTGTTAGTACTGACTCCGATCACTAGACTACGCGAACTGGTTTGGACTTGGGGGGTTTTCTTTTGATGGACTTGACTTCCCGCGTTACTAGAATCACTGATTTTCTCATTGCCTACCACGTCAACGTTAGTACCAGAAGTCAGAGATTTAGTGCGTTTTTTGTTTTTACGCGTTTTTCTCTGAACCTGAGTCCACTGTGAGGGAGATTCAATATTATTTGCAGTAGAAGAGCTGTGAGAGAGATGTGTTGAGCATGCTTGAACCAAAGTAGTAACATTCTGCTTAGTGGCACATAGTTGAATTTCACTCACATTGTTATCATTAGAAATTGGGCAACAATCGGTGATAGCAGTAACAATTGGACTCTTGTTGTTGACATCAACATCAGCAGAAGTCATAGCAGCAGCAGAGATCGCAGTATCATTGCAGGTGGCGTCGACAATTCCACAGGCAAGAGATGCGTCATCTGTACTCGATGATGTTTTCTCTGACGTTTTAACTGCAGTAGCGGCGCAAGCAGAACGAATATCTGTAGAACATGTGCATTTGTTTGTATTTAAATCTGAAGCCAGCGAAGCAATGGCCGAGAACAACTCATCTAAACGAAGTTTGTTGTGTAGAGAGCGAATTTCACTTAATATTTCCAATTGGTCAATAAGAAATTTGTTATACTTTTTGAGAGAATTGATCTCAATTAGAGCCAAATCTAAAGCACTTGTTTGCTGAGATGAGTGAGGATGACTTACGTCAACATTGCCAACATAAGAAAGCATAGGTTGACTATTGAAGTTATTTGTTTTATCAGGAATGCATGTTGTTCTAGCATCACTGAGATTAATAGACTTATTTAAATCTATGATAGGTGGCGGTGAGCGCAGAGAGTTACGACGCAAGGCAATACACCCATTACATATGAATTGTTTACCCGTTTCAGTCAAGCAATCCAGATCAGCTGGGCGAATCTTGACACACTCCATATGAAAAAGTTCAATGCACTTTGCGCACTGCACTTTTGGTTGCGTTCGCTCTACTCTACAGCCACATATGCACGGCATTTTGGGAGTAACGAAGAATAGTCATAAAGAATTAAAATATGCAGAAGCACTTATGCAAAATTTTTTTATATGAAAGTCAATAAACTTTATAATTTTTGAATATTAAAATATTTATTCAAATATAGTTTTTAAAGGCACTATTAGACATTTTGTTTGGAGATCGCGATATAAATCACAAGTATAGAAATATTTATTTGTTTACATTGATTTCACGAGATAAATGAAATTTACTTAGAGAGCAGTGTAAACACGTCTGCACAGCACGACGTTTTTGACAGTGAAGCGATACGAACGTAAGCAGAAGGTTGCAAATAGGCGGAATTTCCATAAATTCGTTACAATTGGTGTCAGAAGAGGAATTGTTGAATAAATTCCAGAGGAGAACAAGGGCATGGCAAAGTGAAGTGAATTAAGGATCCAGCAACTGAAAAAGGAGTTGGAGAACGGTAGATTGAATACAACCGGCAATAAGATCGAACTTCAAGCACGGCTACGAGATGCTATGGTGAAGTACTTTAAAAGTAGTCTAAGAAAGACTATTTTGTAATACAGAATATTGGAGTGTTTTATTCAACAGTTGAGCGATACGAACGTAAGCAGCAGGTTGCAAATAGGCCAAATTTCCATAAATTCGTTACAATTGGTGTCAGAAGAGATTTTGTTGAATAAATTCCAGAGGAGAACAAGGACATGTCAAAGTTAAGTGAATTAAGAATCCAGCAACTGAAAAAGGAGTTGGAGAACCGAAGATTGAATACAACCGGCAATAAGATCGAACTTCAAACGCGGCTACTAGATGCTATGGAGACGGAAGGAATTAATGTGGACGATGATGTCTTTCATCCTGATGGGGACGAGACAACAACAAAATTGAAGAGGGAAACGGAAGGAATTAATGTGTACGATGATGTCTTTCATCCTGATCGGGACGAGACAACAACAAAATTGAAGAGAAAAACGAAACATCGCAGGCAGTTACCAGCACAGACTTGAACATAATATTAGCTGCAATATCTGCACAAACATCGACAGTGTCATAACCGCATAATAGCCAAGATTGAAGCACAGGAAACACAAATTTCATCACAGCTGGAAGAAAAAAGACATATGTATATGGCAACTTAACTGAAAGAACAAGAGAAACGCATAACAGTACAACTAGAAGGACAAGAGGCGCGTATATCATCAAAACTCGACGCGCATGGACGAAAAAATAATGCAGTTTGAAGAAAAATTCGAGGCAGAGGTGACGCTTTGAGAGGTCGTATACAGGAATTGCAACTTAATCGCCGAGCTGTTCCAGCGAGTAATCGATAGGTAAAAACTCCATCGTTTGACGGCTCTGTTCCTTTCCAGGTGTTTAAGCTTCAGTTTGAGAAGACCGCAGCAGTGAACAACTTGAGTGCTGGAGATAAAGTTGCTGTACTATTCGTGGCATTGGAAGAATCTACTGCTGAAATACTACAACCTATTCCAGAGCACGAACGGAACGGTTATGAAGCCTTTATGGGCGCACTAGAGAGGTGATACGGAATCGAGCATAGGAGACAGATATACCAAATGGAGTTACTGAACCGCTTCCAGAGGCCTGGTGAAACATTGCAAGAGTTTGCGTCGGATGTTAAAAGGCCGGCACATTTAGCGAATGCGGACGCACCCGCGGAATACACCGAAAGGGTAAAAATCCAGAGCTTTATTAATGGAATGCGGGATATTGAAACGAAGCGAGCGACATACGCAAACCCAAAATCTACATTCACAGAAACGGTATCACATGCTCTGATTCAGGAAACAGCATCGCTTCTGTGTAAGCCGGCGTTCAAAGCACGCCGTGTGGAGGTAGAAAGGCCAGACTTGGTGAATACAATATTGGAGGTGCTGAAAGGATCGCCAAAGCGGAGTGAAAGAGCTATCAAATGTTTCAAATCCGGGAAGCCAGGTCACATTGCACGTCATTGCGATCTTGATCCTAGTGGTTTTAACAGCATGGGTGGTCTTAATAACAAAGCTGGAAGAGATGAGCAAGAGCGAATCAGATATAAATATCGAGAGCTTGCCCCAGCTATTGAATGTCCTGTGATATCTATCTCGCAAATAGGAAGAAAATCGATCAGTCTTACCGCCAAAGGAAATGTGGATGACAAAGACATAAGTTGTACGCTATCTGAAACGGTAGGGATATATTCGAAACGGTCAGAAGAGGGTAACATTTTTACACGCTTTGAAAAAATAGCAAAAGGGGATACACAGGACCAGTGCGAACTTATATTACTTTTGAACTCGAATAAAAATAAAAAACTTAAACTGTGATGACCAATAAACTTCAATAATGCGTCTAAAGTAAACTGATCTCAACTTCAACTGCAGTTGAAACTTTCATCGAAAAACCGGACATAAAAGGGAGAGGTGTTATCCATTGATTTGATGAAAAGTTTTACAGTCACACTTGGAAGTGATCGTAATACTTTTAAATGTGTTTCCATCCCTAAAAATCCATTGTTATTTCCATTTGGTCTGTTGATTTGTCGTTAAGATTCGGAAGTAAAACATATGTCAAAAATGTCAATTTAATATTTGTGTACATACGTGTTTATCCTCGCTCTGTTTTGTTTTTATACTCATCTGAGCAGAGCTCACAGAGTATATTAATTTTGTTCGCATAACGGTACCCTGTAACGGCATAAACTAATCGAGATAGATATAGACTTCTATATATCAAAATGATCTGGGCGAAAAAAGAAATTCATTTAGCCATGTCCGTCGTCCGTCCGTCCGTAAACACGATAACTTGAGTAAATATTGAGGTACCTTGATGAAATTTGGTATGTAAGTTCCTGGGTACTCATCTCAGATCGCTATTTAAAATGAACGAAATCGGACTATAACCACGCCCACTTTTACGATATCGAAAATTTCGAAAATTCGAAAAAGTGCGGTAATTCATTACCAAAGACGGATAAAGCGATGAAACTTGGTAGGTGGGTTGACCTTATGACGCAGAATAGAAAACTAGCAAAATTTTGGACAATGGGCGTGGCAACGCCCACTTTTAAAAGAAGGTAATTTAAAAGTTTTGCAAGCTGTAATTTGGCAGTCGTTGAAGTAATCATGAGGAAATTTGGCAGGAACGTTACTCCTATTACTATATGTGATCTAAACAAGAGTTAGCAAAATCGGATGACGAACACGCCCACTTTTTAAAAAAAATTTTAAAGTCAAATTTTAACAAAAAATTGAATATCTTTACAGTATATAAGTAAATTATGTCAACATTCAACTCCAGTAATGATATGGTGCAAAAAATACAAAAATAAAAGAAAATTTCAAAATGGACGTGGTCTGCTCTTGTTAATTTAATTTGTCTAGAATACTTTTAATGCCATAAATGGATCAAGAATTTACCAATCCTTATGAAATTTGGTAGGGGTATAGATTCTACGACGACAACTTTTTTCTGTGAAGATGGGCGAAATCCGTTGAAGCCACGCCCAGTTTTTATACACAGTCCACCGTCTGTCCTTCCGCTCGGCCGTTAACACGATAACTTGAGCAAAACCGATATATCTTTACTAAACTTAGTTCACGAACTTATCTGAACTTACTTTATCTTGGTAAAAAAATGGCCGAAATCCGACTATGACCACGCCCACTTTTTCGATATCGAAAATTACGAAAAATGAAAAAATACCATAATTGTATACCAAGTATGAAAAAAGGGATAAAACATGGTAATTGGATTGGTTTATTGACGCAAAATTTAACTTTAAAAACACTTTGTAAAATTGGTGTGACACCTACCATATTAAGTAGAAAAAAATGAAAAAGATCTGCAGGGCGAAATCAAAAGCCTTTGGAATTTTGGCAGAAATACTGTTCGTGGTATTACATATATAAATAAATTAGCGGTACCAGACATATGATGTTCTGAGACCCTGGTCCACATTTTGGTCGATATCTCGAAAACGCCTTCACATTTACAACTAAGGGCCACTCCCTTTTAAAACCCTTATTAATACCTTTAATTTGGTACCCATATCGTACAAACACATTATAGAGTCAACCCTGGTCCACCTTTATGGCAATATCTCGCAAAGGCGTCCACCTATAGAACTTAAGCCCACTCCCTTTTAGAATACTCATTAACACCTTTCGTTTGATACCCATATCGTACAAACATATTCTATATATTCCTATAGAGCTAAGGCCCACTTCCTTTTAAAATACTTATTAACACCTTTCATTTGATACCCATATCTTAAAAACGCATTCTAGAGTCACCTCTGGTCCACCTTTATGGCGATATCTCGAAAAGGCGTCCACCTATAGAACTAAGGCCCACTCCCTTTTAAAATACGCATTAACACCTTTCATTTGATACCCATATCGTGCAAACACATTCTAGAGTCACCCCTGGTCCACCTTTAGGGCGATATCTGGAAAAGGCGTCCACCTAGAGTCCTAAGGCCCCCTCCCTTTTAAAACACTCATTAACACCTTTCATTTGATACCATATCGTATAAACGAATTCTAGATTCCACCTTTATGGCGATATTTCGAAAAGGCGTCCACCTATAGAACTAAGGCCCACTCCCTTTTAAAATACGCATTAACACCTTTCATTTGATACCCATATCATGCAAACACATTCTAGAGTCACCCCTGGTTCACCTTTAGGGCGATATCTGGAAAAGGCGTCCACCTATAGAACTAAGGCCCACTCCCTTTTAAATAATCCGTAACACCTTTCGTTTGATACCCATATCGTACAAACGCATTCTAGAGTCACCCCTGGTCCTCCATAAGGCAATGTCTCGAAAAGGCGTCCACCTATAGAAATATGGCCCACCCCTTTTTAAAATACTCTTTAATACCCTCCATTTGATAGCCATGTCATACAAACACATTCCAGGGTTACCCTAGGTTCATTCTCCTACATGGTGATTTTCCCTTATTTTGTCTCCAAAGCTCTCAGGTGAGTATGTAATGTTCGGTTACACCCGAACTTAGCCTTCCTTACTTGTTTAGTATTTCTGCTTTTACTTTTGCCGTTTTGCCTGTTTTAAATTAATAAAAATAAAATGGATAGCTATTGTGCTAAATGTGACAAGCACTTCTCTAAAAAAGATACCCATCTTGTGCGGTGCTTTGGTTTTTGTCAAAAAATGTTTCACCGCGCTTGCTGTGAAGGCCCATTAGCAGATTATGATGTGGATTTGTTTCTGAAATGCTGCAATGTTAATTATACCTATGTGCAATGAGCAGTAGCGGATTTAAGGGGGGGGGGGGAGGTGCGAAGGGCTATCACCCTTCCCCCAGACTAGAATTTTTTATCTAAAATTTTTTCGGAACAAATTTTTTTCACATGAGCATTTGAGCACCATTGCGCCAACCGTCCACCTTCATTGTGGCCTTAAGATCGCCCTCGAAGCGCAGATAGGGAATCAGGTAGTCTGTTCGTCTTGTGATTGATGACGCTATACTACTATGGCCGTATGACCGGCGCTCAAGCTGCCCCGAAGCACCGAGCCTGGTTGCAGTTGCTAACGCTATGTTCTTTGCTACCAGTTCTACTGGTGGAATGTGCAGAATGGCATACAGTGCAGCCGTCGGGGTTGTTTTCAGGCCTCCCGTAATGCTAAGCATTGATAGTCTGCATACCACCTCTAATTTTTTGAGGTAGGTTGCTTTTTGTGTGGCTTTCCACCAAACAAGAACACCATAGTGTACAATAGGGCTTACAATCACTGTAAAAATCCAATGAGAAAGAGAGGGCGTACACCCCAGCATTCTTTAATATGCATAAAGTGCCGTTGAAGCCTTCTTCACCCTCTTCTCCACGTTGAGCTCCCATGACTGCTTACAGTCTAGGATGATTCCTAGATATTTGTGCAAGGTTTCTCCTGTAGGGTCACCCCTTCTAGCTTAGGCCTCATCCAATTGGGGACCTTGTACCTCTTTGTAAACAAGACCATATCCGTCTTCTCCGCGTTGACTTTCAACCCGACATTTGATGCCCAGGTATGAATATCCCGAAGCGCCCGATCCATCAAAGAACTAACATTTGGAAGGCAATTTCTTCTTATAACAATTGAAACGTCATCTGCGTAAGCCGTAAGTTTTACCGGCCCCTGATCGAATCGCCTGAGCAGTTGGTTGATGACCAGCGTCCACGGCAGAGGTGATAGCACCCCTCCCTGCGGCGTGCCCCTGTCCACCGATTTCGTGGTCTCGTACAATCCCCATTGTGATGTAATCTCCCTGCAATTTAACATATAGCCAATCCATCTCGTTAAGGCTGGATGTACTTTAATGTAATTAAGACCATCCATAATCGCCCATATAGAAACATTATGGAAAGCCCCGGCAATGTCTAAGAAGACTCCTAGAGCATATTCCTTATATTCCAGCGCTTTCTCTATGCTTATTACCACCCTATGCAATGCGGTGTCTACCGACTTGCCTTTGGTGTACGCCTGTTGTGTTGTGGAGAGCAGCTTTTCATCCACGTTGAACTTATGTACACATCTATCAGCCTCTCAAAGGTTTTGAGCAGAAATGTTGTTAAGCTAATGGGTCTATAGTCTTTGGGATACACGTGACCGATCTTCCGCGCCTTTGGTAGGAAAGCTACACGAGCAGTTCTCCAAGATGCGGTTGATGATTTATATTATTTTAAGCCGTTCCACGACCGCTCTAGCATGGCCGGGAATCTACCATCTGGGCCCGGCGATTTAAACTTAGAAAACGTCTTCACTGCCCAATCGATCTTGGTATCGGTCACCAAGCCCGGCACTACCCGCTCCGTGATCGAAGTGTGAGTGCTGTTTGCTGGCTCTTCTAAACGATCTCCCAATGGGAAATGTGTATCCAGAAGCACCTCAAGGGATTCCTCACTATTGCGTGACCATTGCCCGTTCTCCCAATACTCACTTGGTCTTTTTCGCTACACTTTGCACTCGAAAATCAAAAGGTTTATATTTTTTGGTTTTTTCAAAAACGTTATAAGCTTAATTTTATTATTTCTTTAATAACTATAAATTACTTTCAAGAAGTATATTTTAACAACTTCTTAAAAACTTTAACTTTGGACTTTAGATAAATGTATATATAAAAGAATCGAATATAAATATACAACAGGAACGCGTCCGCGATTATCGGCTATTAGTACTTGACTAGTTCGTTGCAATTATTGTTGATGACGATGGTAGTGAATGCGTGTTGGCGCCTTTCCACTCGCCGCGCACGGCTGCGCATAGGATTTTCGCCGCCGTCTGAATATTGTCGGAGGCGGCTTAAACAACCTGCCCGCCCTGCAGGGAGGTGCTTGCAAGGACCTTCTGCAGTTCCTGTAATTCGCGGATGGTTGTATTTGAGGCGCGACTGGCTATATTACGCCGTTGGCAGGCCTTGTGGGGTGCACGTGATCGTGCGCTTGGCCATATGTTCCGGTTTGGGGGTTGCCGCTGGTTTCTTCGATCGGTCCGCTGCGCGTGGTAGTGGAGGCAGAGCCGACATTGAAGGCAGCTGTCGGTCTCTGCCGTGGGAGCCAGATGGGTGTCGTCCTGGAAGTATAAGAGCAGACAGAGAAACGAGAAGTAGTTGGATACAGCGGATGATAAACGGAAATTTAATTATACAGGGGAAACCTATATAAGTTAGAGCGCTGTGCTCGAAGAGTGCTCTATTGAAAGGAAGCTCAGTTTAACTAAGGGGCGCATGACAAGCCCATTTTGGGTGCGAACCTCTACAACCCGAACATGGTTGTCAGGGCCGAGGCGAACGTTCTCGATTCGTCCCAGACGCCACTCGGTGGGTGGAAGCGAACTTCTTTAATTACGACGAATTCGCCTGGTTGAGGATTTCGCTGTGGCGTTTGCCATTTATAGTGCTTCTGAAGGTCCTTCAGATAATCCTCTTTCCAGCGTCGACTGAATTGGTGATGAAGCGATTTGAGTTTTTCCCATCGATTTATCCAGGAGAGGTCTTCCGCGTTTGGCTCAGGAATGGCTAATAGCGGTGCACCTCGAAGGAAGTGACCCGGAATGTAAACCTGTGGGATGCAGCGGTTTTTTTGAAGTGGGTTTTAAAACTTTTTACTGCGGATTCCCACAAGCCGTCTATATGAGGGGCACTTGGTGGAATATACTGCCGGTTTATTCCCTGGGGGGCATATTTCCGGACAATCTCCGCAGAGAATTCGTTAAGAAATTTAACGAAGTCGCGTTCGAGTGCGCGCTGAGCGCCAATGAACGTTTACCATTGTCGCTCATCATTTTTTGAGGGATAACCTCGTCTGCCAACGAGTCGGGCGAATGCTGCTCGAAAGGCTTCGGTAGTAAGGTCCGAGCATAGCTCGAGGTGTACTGCCTTTGTGGAAAAACAGACGAATACAGCCACGTACCCTTTTATGATAGTGGTCGACCTCAGAACCGATGCTTTTATTTGGAATGGACCTGCAAAGTCTACTCCTGTTGTAGAAAAGGGGTGTGAGAAATTGCAGCGCTCAGGTGGAAGCAGTGCCATTATTTTCGTGCGCGTTTTCTGTTTGAAACGCGTGCACAATTTGCATTGGAAAATACATTTTTTAATAAAAGGCTTTAGTTTTGGTACTTAGTACTCTTGCCTCACCATTTGGAGCATCAACCTTATATCTGCATGAAGAAACAGGCGGTGTAAAAACTCCAGATACAACTTGCATAACCTTGAATCCGGAGGAATGATTACTGGATGCTTCTTGTTGCATTGCATTGTAGAATTTTCCAATCTTCCACCGATACGTAGGAGTCCGTATCCATCAAGAAATGGGTTAAGAGTCAGAAGGGAACTCTTTTTGCTTATTGGCATTTCGTTTTGTAAGGCGCTCTTTTCCGCTCCGAAATGGCGAGATTGTGCCACTGCCATAAGCCGCGTTTTCACATATTGCAACTTTTTGTACGTCAGATGATGATTATGTGTTGTTGCCACCGATTTTGATTTGTTGCAGGCATTGTTCACAAAGCGGAACACGTATGCATTCACACGGAGAGCTCGAGAGTATGAGGAGAAACGTTGAAGAATATTGTCCTCTTCCTCGAGTTCGTGATATGCTTCGACCTTGCGTTTCTCGGGTGGAGAAGCACTACCTGCTTTCGGCTTTGGCCATGCCGAAATATGGCAAGAAAGCCATTGTGGTCCGTGCCACCAAAGGGAGGAGCCTATCAAATCATGCGGCTTGCAACCACGTGTATCAAGATCAGCAGGGTTGTCTTGGCTGTATACATGGCGCCAGGTGCCGCTGGGAAGATATTCTCGAATTTGAGAGGTACGGTTGGCCACATAAGTCTTCCAGGTCGATGGAGATATTTCTAGCAAGGCTAGTACAATCTCAGAATCTGACCATAAGAATGTGTTGCATGCTTGTAAGTCGAGCTGTTTTCGAACAGTTGAAGCCAGTTTTGCGAGTAGGACTGCACCACATAACTCTAAGCGAGGTAAGCTTACAGGTTTTATGGGGGAAATTTGCCTCTCGCAACCAAAAGAGAAGATTTTATTTGGTTGCCCACATGTGTTCGGATGTAATTCGCTGCGTATAGTGCTTTTTCTGAGGCATCACAGAACCCGTGGATTTTGGTGTCTTGCCCTGGAACGACATTAACCCATCGAGGGATTTCGATGTGGCAAATGACCGGCAGATTTTCTGCGAAATGTTGCCATTTTGATAATGTTGCGGGCTTGGCGCTTTCATCCCAATCGCTGCCATCCAGCCAGATTTCTTGGAGAAGCATCTTGGCTTGGATCATAACTGGCGACAGCCATCCTGCCGGGTCAAAAACTTTTGCAACAGAAGATAACATTTGTCGTTTTTTGACCGCATTATGGGTGTGTTCCGGCAGAATGGTGTATGAAAATTTATCCGTGAGTGCGTTCCATCGAATGCCAAGAGTTTTGGTATTGGAAGTGCTCTCAAATTTCAAGAAGTTGGAGTCTAGAAGATCCTCCTTCGGAAACTGTTCTAATATGGCCGGGTGGTTAGCCGTTAATTTCTTTAGTATGAAACCAGCTGATTTTAGAGCTTTTATCACTTGAACGAGTGATTCAGTGGCGTTATCGATGGTATGACTTCCTGATAGGATGTCGTCGACATACGTTTACGTCTTGAGGATTGCTGCAGCCAAGGGGAATGTCGCTTTCGTGTCATCGGATAGTTGATGCAACGTACGAATAGCGAAATATGGTGCACCATTAACGCAGAATGTAACCGTCTTTAGATTGAAATCGCTAACATTGGAGTTGGCCGATTTGCGAAATAGGATTCGTTGAAAACCTTTGTCGTCCTCGTGTATGAGGATCTGACGGTACATTTTTTCAATATCTCCATTGAACACATATTTATGCATGCGCCACTGTAGAATTAGTAGCATGAGATCTGGTTGGAGAGTTGGACCAGTGTATAAAACATCATTCAGGGATTTTCCTGACACAGATTTTTTAGAGGCGTTGAAAACCACACGAACTTTGGTGGTGACCTTATCTGGTTTGACTACCGCATGATGTGGCAAGTAAAATGAGAAGACCTTGCCATTCGAAGTTATTTCGCATGGGTCGGTAGATTCCATGTGATCAAGGTCGAGATATTCTTGTAACACCTTGTTGTACATTGTACCTAACTCCCCCTTTTTCTGAAGCGATCGCTCCGTGCTGAAAAACTGCTGCAGAGAAGCCGGGCGGGATTTGTCGAGGAAGAGTTTTTCAGGAAACTTTTCGTTGAATGGAAGTCGCACAATGTATCGACTGTTTGGTGCACGTGGCGTGGTTGTTGCATATATCTGCTCACACGCTTGATCCTCGGGGGATATCTGTGGTGGTTGTGGAATTTCCCCCTCTTCCCAAAATTGTTTCAATTGAGAACTGAGTGTCTCGTTTGATATTTGGACTTGTGTCGAGAATGACACAACATTTTCAGTTATTGGACCACTGAGAATCCAACCAAAAATTTTTTGTTGCGCAGGTATGCTACCGCACACCTTTTTTGTACCTTCCAGCAGAATTTGTGGAAGTATGTCGCTGCCAATGACCATGTCAGTCTGACCTGGTATGTGGCAACTGGGATCAGCGAGCTCAAGGAGTTTGAACTGCTGCCAGAGTTTGCGACTAATGGTGGATGTTGGCAGATTCTTTGTCCATTGCGGCAACAAAATGGCATAAGCCTGTACCCTTTTCATGGCCTTGGATGCAACCAGTGTCAAAGGACAAAGCTTGGAGGACTTTTGTACGACTTGTCCATCCATGCCAGAGATCTCGAACTTTGAATGTTCGAATGGAAGTTTCAACCGTTTTTGAACTTTCGAGGAAATGAAAGTTCTTTCCGAGCCCTGATCGATAAGGGCACTTAGTTGAAATAATTCCCCTTCGTGTTCGACTGCGACCATAGCAGTAGGAAGGAGAATGTGATTATCATTGGCTGCATGCAATGATTGAACCGGTGCGTGTTTTGAACAACACGGTAGCTCGCTAAAATCGGAGCTATTCAGCGTTTGTCGAACGGGAGATGTTGACTCAGCAGTTGTGTGCTGCACGTTTGGTGCATTCGTTCGCGGGGTGCAACGTGGAGCTTGTGGGCTCGCATGCAACAGCGTGTGATGCCGTTGATGACATGTAGAACATGACCACTTGCTCGTGCACTCATTGATGATATGAGTGCTGCTAAGGCAGTTTGTACACAGCTTAGCTTGTTCTACGAATTGTGTCCGGTTTTGCACAGACATTCGTTTGAATCGTGGACAGAATCTAATAAGGTGCGGGGAGTTGCAATATTGGCAAGTTTCCTTTTTAGATTCTGCCACAAGGGTTTGCGTCCTGCTGAAGGACCTGTTTTGCGCAGAATTTTGATGAGCGACTGGTTTTGTTTGCAACGACTTCATATCTCGAGGTGAGAAAGTCGTTCATTTGTGACCATGAGGGTAGATCTCTTCGAGAAGAGAGAGATTGTTCCCAAAGCGACAGGGTTGTTTTGGGGAGCTTTGATGAACAAATGTACACCAGAATCGGATCCCAACTGTCTGTCGTTACTCCTTGGTAGTGAAGGACGGATAGACAGTTGTTGATTGTATTTTGCAATCTCTGAAGTTGCTCACTGTTTTCGGATTGGATAGTGGCAAGAGTCAGTAAGGATTTGATCTAGTTGTCACTTGGATCCACTTGTTTTCGTATCGTGACCGTAAAGCTTCCCAGCAAGGTCAAAGTTATCATCGCTCAACGGATATTGTGTGACGATGGAGCCGGCTTTGCCTTGCGTTTTGTATCGGAGATGGCACAATTTCTGAGCACGGGAGAGCCTTTGGTGGTTAATGTACACCGCTGTGAACATATCACGAAAAGCAGGACATTCTTCATAGCCACCATAAAAGGTCTTCGTGTCGAATGCTGGGACTTTGAGGTAAATATTTGACTCTGCCGAGGGTTGTTTCACGCGGAGTGGTGGACTCGGCGTTGCCATCATTTTGATCAACGAAAGTTGATCGGCAATCTTTGCTTTGGTCATTTCATACGTATCAAGGCAAGCGCATGGTTAGCCTTGTGCTGAATTCTTGAAGTATTCAGGGAAACCTTCGTCTGGTTTCGAAAATACCAGATCGTAAACCGATTGAAGCCGTGCCCAATAATCATCTAGAGATTTGTCCTTTATCATGAGATGCGATTCAGTGAGATCTTGAATCGGTGCTTCGTTTAATTTTGCACAGTATCTCATCAGATCGTCACTTTCCGCGATGAACTTTTGCGCGGATGGATCAACTGATTTGGATTTCCGGCGGGGGGATGTTGACCTTTCCTTGGCCGTTTCTTCCTTTGGGCCACCTTTTGGTTATGTCCCGGTTTCGGACGTTTTGAAGGGACTTAGAGGCATTTTATGCAAACTTTTGCGTTTTCACCAAATAAAACCGAATAAAATATTTGTACGCTCAGGGAACTTTCGCAAAGTTGTGAGGACCCCAAAACCGAGGGTTTTGTACCCTCACAACATATACCTATTTTTCATTTTTTCTTACATACCTGTTATACAAGAATTGAATTTAACTCTGAATTTAACATTTATACATTTTTATGACATGAATTATACCTTTATGAATTACACGTCAAAACAAATACATGCGGTCGCATATTGAATTATTATTTACTAAATTGAAGGATAAACCAGACTTGCGCACTTTTGCACGCAAGCACAATATTTACATTTTTCGCCCACATAAGTTTCAAATATAGGTCACCCTAACATACACTAAAACATTTGGAAGGAAAATGGAAATGCATAAAAACATAAAATTATGCCGGTCAACCAACCCTTGGCGCATCCAATGCACTCAGACACAAATACAACATACATAATAATTTGGATAAACAAAGATCAGCAGTAAAAGTCGCCAAACTAAGCGCTGCTACTAATTGGGACTTTTCTCTACATACTTACGACACACCAACGCACGCCCCAAGCAGAAGCCGAAAGCATCAAACGAGGCCAACGCACCATCAAAACCAAGTGACAGCGAACATACGCATAAACACAAATGATCGAATTCGATAGGTAAAGCAAAGACTGGAAAACACGGCAGGCATACAACAAGCGTACGTACGAGATTTGGCACATTGTTCGCTATGTATATTAGGGCTTCCTAAAATTGGGATATGAAATGCCGAGATAGCGGACCTTCATACATGATCGAAAATATACATATATGTATATATACCGATGTACCACCATATGTATGATAATGGAAAGAGGAAAATCGCATGTTAGCATTTAAGCGTATGTATGTACCAATAGAATACAGCGAAAGTAGCGTTAAACTAGAATTCGATTTTTGCATTTCCAACTTTTATAATTGTTATTGTAAAATTACTGACTGCCTGCGTGCAGTCCTACATAATTTTATAACTGAGGAATTATTACAATGAATTGTTTTTAGGAAATAACTGTCCACCGGCGTACAAAATCGTATATAAGGGCGGCAAATTAGCTTGTAAGATCAGAAGCTAGGAGATAGGCATACGAGTCAGTGGGCTTCTACCACTGACCAACACGACCTGAAGGTTTCTACTTCATTTCGTGAATTATTTTATATTCAGTAGGAGGTTTCTACTCCAACTGACGGAGAGCTAGCAGAGGGGTTCTACCTCAGCTACTCTTATTTAGACAGGGACAAAGAATAGTAGTAGCTCTTAGGGATATCGATCCTTTTTTTTAAATAAACTTTATAACGTTTTCAGAACTCCTTTGTCTATTTATTTTCATCGGAATAGGTTCCCCCACCAAATATAGGAACCCCGGACGGACTGGGCATACCTCAGCAGGAATTAGTCCGTCACATATGGCGCCCGAGCAGGCTTATACATAAAAACACATATGGCACCCAAGCAGACTTAAGGAAGATCAAGGAAATCAACAAGGCTTTACATAAAGGATGTTCAAAGGAAGGTAACAGCGACATACGAAAATCAAGTCAAAACAACGATATACGATGCAACAACCAGGCACATACGCAACCACTATGGACCGGGTAAGAAAATGGGGCTTGAAATACGACGGGGGCAAGGATCCTCTAGGGTTCATAGAACGCGTGGAAGAACTGGCAGAAGGATACGAAATAAACGTCAACTCGATGCCAAGAGCATTGCCGGAGCTACTCAAAGACAAAGCGTTGGTTTGGTACCGAAATAACAACCGGAGTTGGAACGAGTGGGACTCATTCAAGAAAGATTTCCTAAAATTTTTCCTCAGCTCCGGATATTTTGAACAGTTGGACGACGAGATACGGGCACGCATGCAAAGACCAGGAGAGAAGTTCAAGGATTATGTGCTAGCACTACAAGGGCTGATGCGACATGCCAACTACACCGAAGACAAAAAGCTAAACCGCATATACAGGAACTCCTGCAGAGAAATCCAGCTGTATGTTAAAAGAGGCGAGATCAGCAGCCTGGAAGAATTGGTAAGTTTGGTAGAAGATTATGAAAATATTACCCCTGATAGAGATTCGATGCGACCAACGGCAATACCATTTGTACCAAGGCGCCCAGAAGAACGTTACCAATATATACAGGCGGAGGAGCGGGAGCAGCAGACAGAGAAACAACCATCCCAGAAATCAGACCCGGCACCAAGATACATCGATACAAACACGGCGTGCAGACGATGCGGAGGAGGCGGCCATGTCGCATACGGTTGCCGTAGCGCCCGCATCGAATTCTGCTGGACATGCGGAAAAGTAGGCACACTCACACGAAATTGTTGTAGACGAACGCAGGGAAACGGCCAGAGACCTCATTGGCACCGAGGAGTGGGGTCTCCCCAAACGCAACCTCGGGAAAACTAAACACGTTAAGACATACAAAGGGCCGGATCTTGGCGAATATTACGGTGAATGGCGAAGAGGTAGTAGCAGCAATCGATACAGGGGCGACGCGAAGCTTTATGAGTGGAACATTGGCAAGAAGGCTGAAGACAGGTATATTAAAGGCGATAGAAACACGAGTGATACTGGGAGATGGCAAACCTAAGACGATCATAGAAGCGGTAGATGTAGAAGTGAGAATGAGTAACCAAGTGCTGCGAAATGAAATGCTAATCCTACCAGGACTAGTCGACGAAGTGGTGCTTGGAACGGATTACCTAGCGAAGGTGAACATGGAGATGAGATGCGGAGAACAAACGCTAACCTTGAACACAAACAATCAGGAGGAGGATGCGGTCACTTGTACAACAATGGTCGAAAGTAGAAATGAAAGTAGTCACAAAGATAACAGCCTAAAAGTTGCAAACACAGACGAGTCGGTGAGTAAATTTCTCAACAAAGAATTACAGATGTTCCAGGAGATGTCAGGTGTATCCAACGTGGCCACGCACAAGATAGTGATGAGAGACGATCGTCCCATAAAACAAAGGTATTACCCGAAGAATCCCAAGATGCAAGAGATTATTAATAAGGAAATCGATGAGCTTATCGATAAAGGTTGCATCGAACCTTCTAGAAGCCCGCACAGCGCACCAATAGTCCTGGCAAGGAAGAAAAATGGTAAGTGGAGACTGTGCGTAGATTACCGCCAACTAAACGCAAGGTCAGTACCAGACGCATACCCGTTACCCCGTATCCAACACATCCTGGATAGATTGAGAAGTGCTCGGTTTATCAGTAGCCTCGATTTAAAAAACGGATATTGGCAAATCCCCATGGAAGAAAACAGCAAACAATACACCGCATTCACGGCACCCGGACGTGGACTATATCAATGGAAAGTAATGCCGTTCGGTCTACACTCAGCACCAGCAACTTTCCAGAGGGCACTCGATTACGTTATAGGACCAGAGTTGGAACCTTACGCATTCGCATATCTAGATGACATCATCATTACGAGCAAAACATTGGAAGAACACATAAGACACCTGGCGGAAGTATTTCAACGGCTGCGAAGAGCAAACCTTAAGATAAACCCGGAAAAATGTGAGTTTTTTAAGAAAAGTTTAAAGTATCTAGGTCATGTCGTTAGCGAGGAAGGCATTCACACGGACCCGGACAAGATAGCAGCCATCAAAGAGTTGACACCGCCAAACAATTTACGCGAACTACGAAGATTCCTAGGAGTGGTATCGTGGTACAGGAGATTCGTCTCAGACTTTTCACAAGTTGCACACCCGTTGACGTCAATGCTAAAGAAAGGAAGGAAGTGGAAGTGGTCGGAAGAGCAGCAGTCGGCATTCGAAGCATTAAAAGCCGCACTCACCCAAGCACCTGTACTAGCTTGTCCAGATTTTTCGAAGAAGTTTTGCCTACAGACGGATGCAAGCGATTTTGGCCTCGGAGCAGTGCTCACCCAAGGACCAGACAGCGAAGAACGAGTGATTGCTTATGCGAGTCGCCGACTTAATAAGGCAGAAACAAATTATTCCCCGACAGAGAAAGAATGTTTGGCAATAGTGTGGGCGATAAGGAAGATGAGACCCTACCTAGAGGGATACACGTTCACGGTAATCACAGACCACCTAGCTCTAAAATGGTTAAACGCAATAGACAGTCCGACGGGACGGATTGCTAGATGAGCACTAGAACTACAACAATACTCATTCGACGTACAGTACCGGAAAGGAAAGCTAAACGTCGTGGCAGATGCACTTTCGAGACAGCCGATGGACGAGCAACTAACTACGTTGACAGTAGAGCAAGGCAAAGACGAGTGCAAGTGGCTAAAAGCGAAGATTACAGAGGTAAGAAAGGCTCCGGAGAAATTCCCAGACTATGTGATCGAGGACGGAAGCTCTACAGGAGAATAGAGAGTCAAGTTGATGGTGAAGACGCAGTACCCTGGAAGCTATGTGTACCGACCCCACAGAGACGCAGAGTGCTGGCGGAAATTCATGACACACCAAGCGCAGGACACATGGGCGTTCGAAAATCTATTGCACGAGCGACGACACGATATTACTGGCCCGGAATGTTCAGAGACGTAAGGAAGTACGTACAACAATGTCATGGATGTCAGGTATACAAACCTAGTCAACAACAGGCCGCGGGTAAGATGTTAACTAAAATTCCAGAAGAACCGTGGGCAACAGTGTGTGCAGACTTTGTTGGTCCAATGCCACGCTCAAAACATGGTAATACAATGTCATTAGTTTTCGTTGACAGATTTTCAAAATGGGTGGAGATAATGGCAATTAGAAAGGCAACAACAGAAAGCGTAGTACGAGGATTTAGAGAGAGAATTTTGGCACGATTTGGCATTCCAAAGGTATTAATCACAGACAACGGAGCGCAGTTCGTGAGCAAACGTTTTAAGAAGTATTTGGAGGAGCTGGGCGTAAAACACCAGCTGACAGCACCATACACACCGCAGGAGAATCCGACAGAAAGAGCGAACCGCAACATCAAGAGGATGATAGCACAGTTTTCAGGGATAGAGCAGAGAACATGGGACGAGCTTATACCAGAGATAACACTCGCATTAAACACAAGCGTATGCGAATCGACAGGGTATAGTCCAGCATATGTAGTACAAGGCAGAGAACCAAGGATTCCCAATAGCCTTTACGACGAGCATACATTCGGTACAGGTGAGAGAGTAGCTAATCCAGCCGAGAAATCAATGAAGATGAAGGAGATATTCGAGATGGTACGACGGAAGCAAGAGCGAGCATCAGCGGAGCAAGCAAAGCATTATAATTTAAGAAGAAGGCAATGGCGACCGGCTATAGGCGACCTAGTGCTGGTAAAGGAGCATCAGCTGTCAAAAGCGGTGGATAACTTTGCAGCCAAACTAGCGCCCAGGTACAGTGGACCCCATCGGGTAACGAACTTTGTATCACCAGTGATCGTAGAGCTAGACAAAGTTTTCAGAGGAAGGAGGAGGACAGCCCACTTAAGTGAGCTGAAAGCATACCACGCAACCGACGCCGCCGACAACAATGAATCCAGAAAGCAAAGGCATGAACAGAAGAGCGCTAGTGAAGACCAAATCCCGTCAACATCGTCCAATCGAACAACAAACAATATCCCCGAGGTACAACAACAGAGAGAGAACAGCGAGGTAGCCATCTGTGGTACGCTCACACGAGTCAGCGAAGAGACCGAGAGACAACACGAAGAGGACCAAAGTCCGAGCCAACAACTGATAGTATATAAAGACGCTCAAGTGCAAAACAATACGGAGAATCAGGCACGAACATTTCCAGAAAATCAGGTACAGGTCGCTCGAGGAACCCAAGTACAGATCGCCAAAGGACCGATACCTGTAGCAAGATTACACCTAGGAAGACAGTTTGCTATAGCAGCCCTAAATGAACACACACCCAGAGACAACTCCGGAATAACGGATTACTACGTGAGATTCTACTGCAACTCGAATCAAATCGGTAGTAACGTACACGCCCAACCGCAACAGTATCAAATCATACACGAAGAAATTTCATTTCAAGAAGTACCCGAACTTCGGATCAACCACTGAAGCGCGGTAAACTCTACCCACAATTACATAATCACATAAATATACCCTGTAACTAGGCTCATGATATACCACATTTTTTTTAAATCCACCATATACGGTGAGAGCACCCTAAGGAAAATCCACCAGTTTCTTATTTACAGTATAGACTGGAGTCACACACCGCCGATGGGAAGGGAAGCAAAACGCCAACAACGAACAACGACAGCGAAGTATTAAGCCGTATGGCCAGCGAGGTCAACGGCAGCCTCAACAAACACAACGACGACAGCGAAATATTAAGCCGTATGGACAGTAAGGTCAACGGCAGCCTCAACGACAACAACAACCATGACGACAGCGACGACGAAGGCAGTATGAGCGAACACTCTTCCGAGTACGGATCACACGCACCGGCACGGTGACCGTAAGCTTCGCTGCGGTAGGTGAGGGGGGAGTGTGAGGACCCCAAAACCGAGGGTTTTGTACCCTCACAACATATACCTATTTTTCATTTTTTCTTACATACCTGTTATACAAGAATTGAATTTAACTCTGAATTTAACATTTATACATTTTTATGACATGAATTATACCTTTATGAATTACACGTCAAAACAAATACATGCGGTCGCATATTGAATTATTATTTACTAAATTGAAGGATAAACCAGACTTGCGCACTTTTGCACGCAAGCACAATATTTACATTTTTCGCCCACATAAGTTTCAAATATAGGTCACCCTAACATACACTAAAACATTTGGAAGGAAAATGGAAATGCATAAAAACATAAAATTATGCCGGTCAACCAACCCTTGGCGCATCCAATGCACTCAGACACAAATACAACATACATAATAATTTGGATAAACAAAGATCAGCAGTAAAAGTCGCCAAACTAAGCGCTGCTACTAATTGGGACTTTTCTCTACATACTTACGACACACCAACGCACGCCCCAAGCAGAAGCCGAAAGCATCAAACGAGGCCAACGCACCATCAAAACCAAGTGACAGCGAACATACGCATAAACACAAATGATCGAATTCGATAGGTAAAGCAAAGACTGGAAAACACGGCAGGCATACAACAAGCGTACGTACGAGATTTGGCACATTGTTCGCTATGTATATTAGGGCTTCCTAAAATTGGGATATGAAATGCCGAGATAGCGGATCGTCATACATGATCGAAAATATACATATATGTATATATACCGATGTACCACCATATGTATGATAATGGAAAGAGGAAAATCGCATGTTATCATTTAAGCGTATGTATGTACCAATAGAATACAGCGAAAGTAGCGTTAAACTAGAATTCGATTTTTGCATTTCCAACTTTTATAATTGTTGTTGTAAAATTACTGACTGCCTGCGTGCAGTCCTACATAATTTTATAACTGAGGAATTATTACAATGAATTGTTTTTAGGAAATAACTGTCCACCGGCGTACAAAATCGTATATAAGGGCGGCAAATTAGCTTGTAAGATCAGAAGCTAGGAGATAGGCATACGAGTCAGTGGACTTCTACCACTGACCAACACGACCTGAAGGTTTCTACTTCATTTCGTGAATTATTTTATATTCAGTAAGAGGTTTCTACTCCAACTGACGGAGAGCTAGCAGAGGGGTTCTACCTCAGCTACTCTTATTTAGACAGGGACAAAGAATAGTAGTAGCTCTTAGGGATATCGATCCTTTTTTTTAAATAAACTTTATAACGTTTTCAGAACTCCTTTGTCTATTTATTTTCATCGGAATAGGTTCCCCCACCAAATATAGGAACCCCGGACGGACTGGGCATACCTCAGCAGGAATTAGTCCGTCACAAAGTTCGAAGATGGAAATACTCTTGGTGCCACAGAAATTTAAAAAGGAATTTAAATTGGTGGCGGTTTTTGTGTTTTTTTTTTTTTGAAAAATAGAGACAAGCACGGAATTCGGAATTGGATAGGATGTATAATGTTTTGTAAAAACAAAAAAAAAAAAAAAATAAAAAAAAAATCACAAACACTTTTCACTTATATATACGTATGGAAATCAACGTGTATTTGTAAATTACTGGTATATATAGGTATTGTATGTATATATTAGAAAATAATAATACTTTGAGGTTTGTGGGGATATTTTTTGAAAAGTTCATATAGGGACGAAAATATCTCAAACTTAGTTTTGTACGACAAAATAAGTACAAATGTACGTGCGCGATATACAAACGTATGTATATATGTTTGTTTGTGCGAACGTATGCACGTGAATCAGATGAACTTCTCTGTTTATGTTTACAAACAGAGTTTGTTTTGATTCGCTTCTTCGTCGCTTTGATGTCGCGTTTCTTTTGTGAAGCTGAGTGCGCTTGATTGCACTGTTGGGAGAGTGCAGCAAAGAAAGAAAAAAAAATTGCAAATTTGAGAGAGGTTGAGAAATTTGATCAGCAGTACACAACTCTCGTTGCTAATGTAGCTATACGTGCTGAGAGAATGTCGCTGGAAGAGCGACTTGACCGTGTGAGTAAACACGTATGATAAGTGTTGCCGCTGAAAAATTTCAAAAAAGGTCCCAACAGAAAAAAAGGGTCACCCTTTTTTTAGATAGAAACCAATATGAAATGTATTCGGTATGTTATTTTTTAAAAGTGTTACTACACCACTTTTTCTTCCAACCATTGTAGCTGCGTTGTCAGAAGCAAATCCAATAAAATTAGAAATTGGAATATCGTTTTCTTTCAAAGATGCAATTATGGAGTTGTATAACGTGATACTCTGACTATTTTCGGGCTCAAAAAGGCGAAAGAAACGCTCCGTGGACTTACCCGTTTCCATATCGAATTGTGTTACGATCAAAACTAAACATTTGGTGGTCGATATGTTAGTAGTTTCGTCCACTATAAGACTAAACCGAGTTTGCTTATTTTTTGAACTAGAATTTGATGACTTTCTTGCCCCGGAAATACTGCAACACCCCTAGATTTTGTTTTACCGCAAGTCACCTGCAAAAATCTATATTTTAAGTGATTTATTTTTAGCAAGTTTTGTTAAAAAACGCACCTTCTTTGCAATTGCCGAATGTGTGTATATAGAAGCATTAAATTCTGCTATTCGGGATATTGAGTTAAAAGAGTGATTCTAGGAAAGCATCCTCACGACAAGTTTTATTTCAGCGATGGCCACAGCTTTTGCCATTTTATTTTCTGTGCCTAAACATGGTTCAATTTGCATTTTTTTGGCTTCACATATATCGCTCATTATACCTTTAATGAAAATGAAATGGTATATTAATTTCGTCACGAAACCCAAAATTGTAAGTCCTTAAAAGAAAATAGATAGACCCACCATTAAGTATACCGAAATAATCAGGTTGAAGAGCTGAGTTGATTTAGCCATGTCCGTCTGTCCGTCTGTCTGTTTGTATGCAAACTAGTCCCTCAATTTTTGAGATATCTTTATAAAATTTGGTGAGCGGGTGTATTTGGGTGTCCAATTAGACATTTGTCGGAACCGGCCGGATCGGACCACTATAGCATATATCCTTCATACAACCGATTTTTCAGAAAAAGAGGATTTTTGTAATATCTTACTCAATTTAACAGATTGAAGCTACAAACTTCACCATAAACTTTCGTATATTGCACATATTGTTGCCTGAAAAAATTGATGAGATCGGTCGTATATATAGTAAATATCCCCCACAACCGATTGTTCAGATAAGAAACTTTTCGTAATTACTGCCCTATTTTAAGAGCTAGAGGCTTCAAATTTCAACGAATGCTTACGTATATAGCATATATTGTTGTCTGAAAAAATCATACAGATCGGTGGCATATATAGTATATATATATATATCATGATACCTTTCATGAAAATGAAATGGTATATTAATTTCGTCACGAAACCCAAAATTGTAAGTCCTTAAAGGAAAATAGATAGACCCACCATTAAGTATACCGAAATAATCAGTATGAAGAGCTGAGTTGATTTAGCCATGTCCGCCTGTCCGTCTGTCCGTCTGTCTGTTTGTATGCAAACTAGTCCCTCAATTTTTGAGATATCTTGATAAAATTTGGTGAGCGGGTGTATGTGGGTGTCCGATTAGACATTTGTCGGAACCGGCCGGATCGGACCACTATAGCACATATCCTCCATACAACCGATTTTTCAGAAAAAGAGGATTTTTGTAATATCTTACTCAATTTAACAGATTGAAGCTACAAACTTCACCATATACTTTCGTATATTGCTAATATTGTTGCCTGAAAAAATTGATGAGATCGGTCGTATATATAGTATATATCCCCCACAACCGATTGTTCAGATAAGAAACTTTTCGTAATTACTGCCCTATTTTAAGAGCTAGAGGCTTCAAATTTCAACGAATGCTTACGTATATAGCATATATTGTTGTCTGAAAAAATCTTACAGATCGGTGGTATATATAGTATATATATGGTGGTATATATAGTATATATATAGTATACATATATATTTTCGCAATTTTAGCCCCATTTTAACAGCTGGAAGCTTCAAATTTCACCGAACGCTTACGTATATGGCATATATTGTTGTCTGAAAAAATCATAGAGATTGGTTGTATATATAGTATATATCTCATACAACCGATTGTTCAGATAAAAATCTTTTCGCAATTTCTACCCCATTTTAACAGCTATAAGCTTCAAGTTTCACCGATTGCTTACGTATATAGTATACATTGTTGTGTCAAAAAATCATAGAGATCGGTGATATATGTATATAATATATATATGATGGTATATATAGTATATATATATTTTTTTTTTGCGATTTCGGCCCCATTTTAACAGCTAGAAGCTTAAAATTTCACCAAATGCTTAAGTGTATAGCATATATTGATGTCTGAAAAAATCATTGAGATCGGTGGTATATGTATTATATACTTCATATAAACTTTCATTTTTGCCCCTTTTTACGGATAGAAGCTTCAAAATTCATCAAATTTCATCAAATAGTTACGTTTACTTCATATATTTTTGAAATACGTGTTTCGTAGTCATAGTTTTTACATGCAGACCACAAAAAACCTGAAGCTTTGCATCCTCACACAAAGTACCTACCTATTTTTTATTTTATATTTATCTTAAAAATCGTTTAGGTATGTAGATCTGTTCACTAGATATTTCTTATCTTATACATCCGATTATTCGGAGATTACGAACGGGATAAGATTATTGTTCAGCCCCATTCATGAAAGGTATGAAGTCTTCGGCATAGCCGAAGACAGTCCCGTCCTTACTTGTTTTTTGTGTGTGTTTTATAGTTTTTTCGTGCCGATGTAAGAGTAAAATAGCAACAAGAAGATATCTTTAGTTTTTAAGATAAAACTAAAAAATATGTATTTCATTACAGTTTTGAAATTGGAAAAGGGTCAAAAGTGCCACGAATTTTGAAAAAGGGTCAAATATAGTACATTTTTAAACAAGTAGGGTCCGGCTTCCTGGCTCAAAAAAAGGGTCACATTGACCCTTTAGGGTCATCAACGGTAACACTGCGTATGATGTTCTCAGAGTGGAGAAATCAGAATGTTGGAAAAGCAACTTGAAATTATTTGTACATGTATGTAAGTATGTACATACGTATGAATATTATAACTTTTTCTAAGCTGCAAAGCAGGAAAAATGACTTGGAAGTTGAACTATATCTCCAAGTTCAACGCTCTCTGCGAACAACGGGGTAAACTCAGCTGTAGAAGAAATTTTTGCTGATGTTGTTCTTGCACAGTGGGTTTGAGTAGGCAAGTAAACTGAAATTTTTTTTGTTGGTTAAATACCACTAGAATATGTATACATATATATAATTGGCGGATTTGGCCTATTGGTATAGCGGAATATTTTCTACCAATTTTTGGTTGCAAAAAGATTGCAGTAAAACCAACGGTAAGAAAATTTCCGCAATAATCATATATATGTATATGAGGATATATATATATGTTTTGCAGTTTACAAATAATAATTTAAATTTTGTGGAAAAAAAGTTTTATTATTTTTTATATTTTTTATGAAAAATAAAAAAACTGCATACTCATCGATTCCTGTATTTATTATGCTGCTTCTTATTGTTGCCTGGTCTGCTTGTTGTTGGTTGATTAGCTGGCTGTTGTTGCTGCTGCTTGGCTGCTGGGTAAAGATGATTTTTATAATTTTTTAATTGTTTTTTATTTTTTGTTTTTCTCAAAATTTTGAAAAAAAATTTGTTTCTTTTTGTATTCAACTCTTTAAAATCCTTTTAAATATTCGAGTATAAGTGTATATATTTATATGTACATATATATTTTAGTTGCTTTTAACCAAACACTTTCCAACTCGTTCGCAGATTTAAATGAAAACGCAAACGGAAACTTGATTTTATTTTAAATTTTTAGTTTTTTTTTTTTTTCAACTATATATTTTTTTTGTCACTATTTTTTCCGAGAAATTTTTTTCCAAAAAATTTTTTTTTGCACTCAATTTTAATTTTTTTGTTTGTCAATATCTATGTGTATATTTTGAACACACACTGTCACTTTATTTTATGTTATTTTGTGTGGTTTTTAAGTATACATTTTTGAATTTATTTAAATTTTGTTAAAAATTTGTGTTTTATGTTTGTATGTAGGTGTGCTGCGTTGTTCGTATAGTCAAACAGTTTTCACTACCCACTGGACTTATTTACTTCACTTTTCAATATATTGTTTTTTTTTTTTTTTTTTTTGGCGAACGTGGATTTGATTTTAATAATTTAAATTAAGTTTTTAGGGCGGGCCAAGGATGGCTGCGAAGGACCATGAACAAAAGTGAATACTCACTCGGTCTTTCTCCGCTACACTTTGGACTCGAAAATCAAAAGGTTTATATTTTTTGGTTTTTTCAAAAACGTTATAAAATTAATTTTATTATTTCTTTATACCTATAAATTACTTTCGGCAAGTATATTTTAACAACTTCTTAAAAACTTTCACTTTGGACTTTAGATAAATGTATATATAAAAGAATCGAATATAAATGTACAACAGGAGCACGTCCGCGATTGCCGGCTATTAGTACTTGACTAGTTCGTTGCAATTATTGTTGACGACGATGGTATTGAATGCATATTGGCGCCTTTCCACTCGCCGCGCACGGCTGCGCATATGATTTTCGCCGCCTTATGAATATTGTTGGAGGCGGCTTAAACATTCTTTATTACTTACTTACTTAATTGGAGCTTAACCGTGTAAAAGGTTATGGCCGTCTGTAACGACTCTCTCCTAAAAGGCTGCTAAATAAGAGGGATTAAATTGTAGATGTATTCTTTCAAAGCGGGTCTGCATACCTAGCGTTGCTTCAGCGTGGCTCAGGGAAAATGGGCGTGAGCTTGCAGCGAAAGCCATACAAAAAATATAAATGTATGCAGGATTGAAAAGATATCCAGCGCAAAAAAAAAAAAACAAACACAGGAAACCAAAACTTACGCAGCGAAATGTATATACTTACCAGATGTGGTTCCTAACAAAAAAAAGGAATTCTGGAAGCCAACTCCAACAACATTGCGATGAGGGAAGCAAAAGGTGGTGAAGCTCCCTCGGTCGTAACCCACCCTACTTGTTTATTTATTTATTTCAATTAGTCAATGGACTTAAATCCTTACAGACTATGATACAAACTAAAATTAGAGATAGTTATTTGAAAAATAATACACGGTACTTAGAAAGCAGATTTTAAAATATTTAACAGTTTCGCTTTAGGAGCAGAAAAGTCTAGAGTTACAACAGTACTGATAGAGTTAAACTCGCGGAGAGCACGAGCAATGGGAGCATTACTGGAATAGTGGGTTTTAAAATTGTCAAAATAAAATGGATAAAAACTGCGAAGACACCTCCGAGGCATATTAAATCGAATCCTATCCAATAAATATGGACAGTCAATGGACCCATTAATAATATCATACGTAAATGACAAGCAGTATTGATCTGCGATTTTCTAAAGACTTAAGGCTTGCAAGCAGAAGTCGCGCAGAGTAGGCGTGTATAGGATCACAGAAGTTTAAAGGACGAAGGGCATATTTGAGAAAAATTTTTTGTATCCTTTCAATTCTGGTAATAGCAGTTTGACTACTTGGTCTCCAAATAAATGCGCCATATTCCAGATGAGATCTAACAAAAGGCGTGTAAAGTAGCTTAAATGTGTAAGAATATACAAAGAGGTGGCAACCCGTAAATGCTCTTATACGTTAGCTGCTCTTATGTATATTAATGCATGCTCTCTAGTGACTTATATATATGCAGTGTTGCCAGGTGATGCAAAAAAAAAGGCTAAATTTAGTAAAAAAAAAAGAAGCTAAAAAAAGGCCAGAAATTTTTTGGTTAATTCATTAAATTTTTTATATTTTAGTTTACACATTTGTAAATAAAAACTTATAAACATAACTTAAGCATAACTTCCTGTTTCAAAACATATCAGGCACATTTTCCTTGACTAGCACATGGAATTACTTTAAATGATTGCATATGTGTATATACATAAAAAAATATTACAAACTAATTATTTATATAAAATATTCCCCGTCTGAAGAATCAGAAGAGCTTAAGTCTGGATATAAAGTTTGGCTATTTACCATATATATGAGATCATCGGTAATTTCAAAGTCATTACAACATTTAGATAAGCGTTTTAACGAGCATCTAATATTAAGCAGCGCATTAAGCATTTTAATTTTTAGTTTGTTCCTTAATTTAGTTTTAAGAATTTTCATGCCACCAAAAATTCTTTCAACGCGTTACTGAGTGGTAATACTAAAAAACTAAATATTAATTCGACAAGTTCTAAAAAAGGAGGTTCGTTTAATGCATTTTTATGTTCTCGGACTTCCGACCAAAATTCCATGGTGGAGTGTACATTTTTCCCTAGTATAGTTATAAGTTTCCGCCACTGCAGCTCTATTAATGCTTTTTGACTTGAAGAATAACTATACTTATCTTTTTCAAAGTAAGAAAATACTTCTGGCTTTGAAATTTTTAACGAATTTTCAGCAGAAAAAGAATTAATCTTTTGTAGAGAACTCATATTATTAGGTATTAGGTGTTCACAGGAACTATTGAAATTATTTTATTTTAGAAATTTTTAAAAATACATTCGGAGTAAAAAAGGCTAGAAAAAAGTCAAGAAGCTAAACCCAAAATTTCGAGGCTAAAGGCAAAAAAAAGGCTAAATATAGCTTCGAAAAGCCAACCTGGCAACACTGTATATATGTAAACATTATAGCATTACCGAAACTTTAAAACTCAAATGGAGTCATTCAATAAAGCATAGATGAATGGATTTGCAACTCTTTGTTTCGAGAGAGCGCTGTCAAAATGCACATTTTTTGTAACATTTGTCAATGATGCCACTCCAAACAAAAATGAATAGGTCTGAATGTGGGAATTTTTGACATAGACAATTTTATAGTTTCAATCATTTAATAAATAATTTTCGAAAAATATTCATTTCTTTAAACTTATTTTACAATAATACGGCTGTTAAATATAAGCAAATCCAAGCAAAATTTACATTTTAATTAAATTAATTAGTAAAATATTGTTACGCATTTCACTCACAGTGAAATCCAAATATTCTTTTGAAATTTGAGTAAATTGGACCTAAGATATAATAGTTAACTTGATTTAGTGGTTAGGGCTTAATTTACATGTCTGACATTCCAGGTTCTGTGATCAAAATTAACTGCTTGCATCGGGACTTCATATTTACAAAACCTGTTTTTATTGATAACTATTGAATGAGAAATAATATTTACTCTCCGCCTTCGAGCTAAATATATTTACACTAAAAAAGTATTTTTATCTTTTTTCCCGTAATTTTTGAACGCATCTCTGCAGTTTTAGAGCAGACTAAAGTTTACCGAAATGTTTGGCCCGTTTTTCGTTTTAGCTGGCACATATTTTGTTCTGGCACCCGCTTCAGCTGGCGCAAGGAATTTATTTGTGATGGTTGCCAGCAGAAATTTCAGATAAATCCCTCGTGAGAGCGGAAAAAATGAGAGCGTAAACAAATGTTTCGTATCAAGTCATCTTTGCAATAAAATACAAGTAAATATCTTACATGGCGCTGCGGACAAATTATTGAATCTTGTTGGTGTATTGAATATACTTAAATAAAATGTAAGGTTATACACGTGTGTGAAAAGAAAATTATATTTTATTCAAGGAAAAAAGCCCAAAAACTTGTATCACTAATACAACCAACGACACAAAGGAGAAGGAAGTTCCAGCACTAATCCACAAAAAATGATACCATCAAATATGCCCACGCCAATCCTGTTAGCTATAGCTGGAAACTTGGCAGACAATTGGAAAAAATTCAAGCAAAATTTTTTGACATATGGAGTAGCAATTGGATCAGTGAAACTAGAAAAAGAGGCGCAAGTGGCAGTATTTAAGTTATTGGTTGGAGAACGCGGCATTGAAATATTTGAAGTCCTAAACCACTCCGAAACTGAGGCGAAATCCTTGGAATCTGTTTTAAAAAAATTTGACGAATACTGCATTCCAAAGAAAAATATAATATTTGAACGCTTTGTATTTAATTCAAGAGGCATCTGGTGAAATCATGTGACTATGGTACATTGGAGGATTCTATTTTGAGAGATCGCATAGTGATGGGTGTATTCTACAAGAAACTGCAGGAAAAGTTGTTGGCTGATCGGGAGCTGTCACTGGAGAAGTCTTTAGAAATTTGTAAGTTGTACGAGCTCAACAAAGAGAACACCAGGATTATACAAGAGGTACCTTCGTCCTCGGAAACTAGGGGTTTTGTAAATGTTGTTAAAGAAAAACAAGTAAGGAGGGCTAAGTTCGGGTGTAACCGAACATTACATACTCAGTTGAGAGCTATGGAGACAAAATAAGGGAAAATCACCATGTAGGAAAATGAACCTAGGGTAACCCTGGAATGTGGTTGTCTGACATGTGTATCAAATGGAAGGTATTAAAGAGTATTTTAAGAGAGAGTAGGCCATATTTCTATGCATGGACGCCATTTAGGGATATCGCCATAAAGGTTGACCAGGGCTGACTCTAGAATTTATTTGTACGATTTGGGTATCAAATGAAAGGTGGTAATGAGTATTTTAAAAGGGAGTGATCCTTAGTTCTATAGGTGGACGCCTTTTCGAGATATCGTCATAAAGGTGGGCCAGGGGTGACTCTAGAATATGTTTGTACGATATGGGTATCAAATGAAAGGTGTTAATGAGTATTTTAAAAGGGAGTGATTCTTAGTTCCATAGGTGGACGCCGTTTCGAGATATCGCCATAAAGGTGGACCAGGGGTGACTCTAGAATGTGTTTGTACGATATGTGTATCAAACGGAAGTTATTGAAGAGTATTTTAAGAGAGAGTAGGGCATATTTCTATGGATGGACGCCATTTAGGGATATCGCCATAAAGGTGGACCAGGGCTGACTCTAGAATTTGATTGTACGATATGGGTATCAAATGAAAGGTGGTAATGAGTATTTTAAAAGGGAGTGATCCTTAGTTCTATGGGTGGACGCCTTTTCGAGATATCGCCATAAAGGTGGGCCAGGGGTGACTCTAGAATATGTTTGTACGATATGGGTATCAAATGAAAGGCGTTAATGAGTATTTTAAAAGGGAGTGACCCTTAGTTCCATAGGTGAACGCCGTTTCGAGATATCGCCATAAAGGTGGACCAAGGGTGACTCTAGAATGTTTGTACGATATGGGTATCAAACGAAAGGCGTTAATGAGTATTTTAAAAGGGAGTGACCCTTAGTTCCATAGGTGAACGCCGTTTCGAGATATCGCCATAAAGGTGGACCAAGGGTGACTCTAGAATGTTTGTACGATATGGGTATCAAACGAAAGGTGTTAATGTGTATTTTAAAAGGGAGTGGGCCTTTGTTCTATATGTGGACGCCTTTTCCAGATATCGGCATAAAGGTGGGCCAGGGGTGACTCTAGAATATGTTTGTACGATATGGGTATCAAATGAAAGGCGTTAATGAGTATTTTAAAAGGGAGTGACCCTTAGTTCCATAGGTGAACGCCGTTTCGAGATATCGCCATAAAGGTGGACCAAGGGTGACTCTAGAATGTTTGTACGATATGGGTATCAAACGAAAGGTGTTAATGTGTATTTTAAAAGGGAGTGGGCCTTTGTTCTATATGTGGACGCCTTTTCCAGATATCGGCATAAAGGTGGACTAGGGGTGACTCTATAATGTGTTTGTGCGATATGGGTATCAAATTAAAGGTATTAATGAGGTTTTAATAGCGAGTGGCCCTTATATGTATATGTGAAGGCGTTTTCACGATATCGACCAAAATGTGGACCAGTAGTGGAATTCACTAACTTTTTTAACAATATTTGCCATCGCTTTATTTGCGAATCGATAACTACAACGATTTCGTTATTCAGTAACAATTTTGTATCGATATTCGTTAATCAACGGCAAGTGAATTGGCTGCGTTAAAAATCACGAAATTTACATTTCCGTCAATTTTAGTTAAAAAAGAAAATCGGAGCTTTAATTAAATACCTTCAAACACGGAAAGCTGCTTTATTTATAAATCAAATGGCAATTGAGTACTTGGCGTACGTTTTATCACAAGATGAAGAGTTACGAAGGCCATCGCCAGTGGACAGACGCCTATATACAGATTTGTAACCCCAAACTAAAGATATTGAATGTCTACGCTAAATTCCCAGGAGCAAGGCACGATGCATTTATCTGGAGCTCCTCTGCAGTACGGAGAGTGATGCAGAGAAATTTTGAAAATGGTAGCCGCAACATGTTTTTGATAGGAAAGTGTGTTTAATGCACTGAAATTTCCCAGAAAATAAAAACGCACACAGAACTACTTGCAGGTGACTCTGGATACCCTTTAGAACCATGGCTGATGACTCTTTTACCTAACCAACCAGAGGGGAGCCCAAAATTTCGGTACAATGAGGCATTGTGTAAAGCTCGAAACCCAGTCGAGAGACTTTTTGGTGTTCTCAAAGGAACATGGCGATGCCTATCACAGCAAAGGACTCTTTTGTATCATCCAGGATTTACTGGTAGAATAGTTAACGCATGCGCAGTGTTGCATAATATCCGATTAAGTGAACCCATACACGAGCCTGACACTGAATACTTACATCAAAGCCCAAGTGATAGCAATGTTAATCAAGGCGCACCCTCTTCAAAAGCGAAACGTGTTCAAGACCGACTTATTGCTAATTACTATACTTAAGTACAGACTTAACAAACTTATAAATACAAAAATCTACAGGAATGTAGAGCAAACATTTTGGCATTTTATTTTATATTTGGTCTACTTTGGTAGCGAAAACTACCATCATACCGAACAGTCAAACTTAACAATATCACTTCAATAGAAACGAACTTCGTGTCCTTTAAAATTAAAATAAATACTTATGAGGTTTTAACACAGCTCAATTTTATGCATAATACATTTACTTCAATGTAAAAAATTCATTCATTGGTTTACATAGATCGATTTCTTTTGGAAATTATTTTAAAAAATGGCTACTTTGGTAGTAAAAACTGCGATTCGGTATCATCAAACTTAACAATATCATTTCAATAGAAACGAAACGAACTTCGTGTTCTTTAAAATTAAAATAAATACTTATTAGGTTTCAACACAGCTCAATTTTATACATAATACATTTATTTGAATGTAAAAAATTCTTTCATTCGTTTACATAGATCGATTTCTTTTGGAAATTATTTTAAAAAATTAAGCGTCACTTAAGTGCAAAGACGAAATCAAATTATAAATAAAATTTGAATGAGAAAACCCGTATTAAATACGTATGTTTTTATGACTGGTATAAATAAACGCAGGTTTGCATGAAACCAAACATCTAATTAATTGCAAAACTGTATGTCGGGATACATATATGTTATGTAATGCTAATAGAAAATGCTCGCAATGAGTTTTGAATTCGAAATCAAAACAAAACAGCCTACAAAATTTTTTTTGATTGTAGCAGAAAAATTTAGGTATATTCCATTATTGAATACAAAAACATTTAAGGAGCAATATATCAGCACTCTGATGTTTGTGAGTTTACCTAGCCTGTAGCAGCAATATAGGAGTATTACATAAATGTCGGGGTATTACATTTAACTTTCAGAAAACATACACAATGATATTAAACAAGTAAGGAAGGTTAAGTTCGGGTGTAACCGAACATTGCATACTCAGTTGAGAGCTATGGTGACAACATAAGGGAAAATAACCATGTAGGAAAATGAACCGAGGAAAACCCTGGAATGTGTTTGTATGACATGTGTATCAAATGAAAGGCATTAAAGAGTATTTTATGAGGGAGTCGGCCATAGTTCTATAGGTGGACGCCATTTAGGGATATAGCCATAAAGGTGGATCAGGGTTGACTCTAGAATGCGTTTGTACGATATGGGTATCAAATGAAAGGTGTTAATGAGTATTTTAAAAGGGAGTAATCCTTAGTTCCATAGGTGGACGCCGTTTCGAGATATCGCCATAAAGGTGGACCAGAGGTGACCCTAGAATTTGTTTGTACAATATGGGTATCAAATGAAAGGTGTTAATGAGTATTTTAAAAGGGAGTAATCCTTAGTTCCATAGGTGGACGCCGTTTCGAGATATCGCCATAAAGGTGGACCAGGGGTGACCCTAGAATTTGTTTGTAAAATATGGGCATCAAACGAAAGGTGTTAATGAGTATTTTAAAAGGGAGTGGGCCTTAGTTCTATAGGTGGACGCCGTTTCGAAATATCGCCACAAAGGTGGACCAGGGGTGACTCTAGAATGTGTTTGTACGATATGGGTATCAAATTAAAGGTATTAATGAGGCTTTTAAAAGGGAGTGGTGGTTGTTGTATAGGTGATCGCATTTTCGAGATATCGCCATAAAGGTGGACCAGGGGTGACTCTAGAATGCGTTTGTACGATATGGGTATCTAATGAAAGGTGTTAATTAGTATTTTAAAAGGGAGTAATCCTTAGTTCCATAGGTGGACGCCGTTTCGAGATATCGCCATAAAGGTGGACCAAGGCTGACCCTAGAATTTGTTTGTACGATATGGGTATCAAATTAAAGGTATTAATGAGTATTTTAAAAGGGAGTGGGCCTTAGTTCTATAGGTGGACGCCGTTTCGAAATATCGCCACAAAGGTGGACGAGGGGTGACTCTACAATGTGTTTGTAAGATATGGGTATCAAATTAAAGGTATTAATGAGGGTTTTAAAAGGGAGTGGTGGTTGTTGTATAGGTGGTCGCATTTTCGAGATATCGCCATAAAGGTGGACCAGGGGTGACTCTAGAATGCGTTTGTACGATATGGGTATCAAATGAAAGGTGTTAATGAGTATTTTAAAAGGGAGTAATCCTTAGTTCCATAGGTGGACGCCGTTTCGAGATATCGCTATAAAGGTGGACCAGGGGTGACCCTAGAATTTGTTTGTACGATATGGGTATCAAATGAAAGGTGTTAATGAGTATTTTAAAAGGGAGTAATCCTTAGTTCCATAGGTGGATGCCGTTTCGAAATATCGCCATAAAAGTGGACCAGGGGTGACTCTAGAATGTGTTTGTACGATATGGGTATCAAATTAAAGGTATTAATGAGGGTTTTAAAAGGGTGTGGTGGTTGTTGTATAGGTGGTCGCCTTTTCGAGATATCGCCATAAAGGTGGACCAGGGGTGACTCTAGAATGCGTTTGTACGATATGGGTATCAAATGAAAGGTGTTAATGAGTATTTTAAAAGGAGTAATCCTTAGTTCCATAGGTGGACACCGTTTCGAGATATCGCCATAAAGGTTTACCAGGGGTGACCCTAGAATTTGTTTGTACAATATGGGCATCAAACGAATGGTGTTAATGAGTATTTTAAAAGGGAGTGGGCCTTAGTTCTATAGGTGGATGCCGTTTCGAAATATCGCCATAAAAGTGGACCAGGGGTGACTCTAGAATGTGTTTGTACGATATGGGTATCAAATTAAAGGTATTAATGAGTATTTTAAAAGGGAGTGGGCCTTAGTTCTATAGGTGGACGCCGTTTCGAAATATCGCCACAAAAGTGGACGAGGGGTGACTCTAGAATGTGTTTGTACGATATGGGTATCAAATTAAAGGTATTAATGAGGGTTTTAAAACGGAGTGGTGGTTGTTGTATAGGTGGTCGCATTTTCGAGATATCGCCATAAAGGTGGACCAGGGCTGACCCTAGAATTTGTTTGTACAATATGGGTATCAAATGAAAGGTGTTAATGAGTATTTTAAAAGGGAGTAATCCTTAGTTCCATAGGTGGACGCCGTTTCGAGATATCGCCATAAAGGTGGACCAGGGGTGACCCTAGAATTTGTTTGTACAATATGGGCATCAAACGAATGGTGATAATGAGTATTTTAAAAGGGAGTGGGCCTTAGTTCTATAGGTGGATGCCGTTTCGAAATATCGCCATAAAAGTGGACCAGGGGTGACTCTAGAATGTGTTTGTACGATATGGGTATCAAATTAAAGGTATTAATGAGGGTTTTAAAAGGGAGTGGTGGTTGTTGTATAGGTGGTCGCCTTTTCGAGATATCGCCATAAAGGTGGACCAGGGGTGACTCTAGAATGCGTTTGTACGATATGGGTATCAAATGAAAGGTGTTAATGAGTATTTTAAAAGGGAGTAATCCTTAGTTCCATAGGTGGACGCCGTTTCGAGATATCGCCATAAAGGTGGACCAGGGGTGACCCTAGAATTTGTTTGTACAATATGGGTATCAAAAGAAAGGTGTTAATGAGTATTTTTAAAGGGAGTAATCCTTAGTTCCATAGGTGGAAGCCGTTTCGAGATATCGCCATAAAGGTGGACCAGGGGTGACCCTAGAATTTGTTTGTACAATATGGGCATCAAACGAAAGGTGTTAATGAGTATTTTAAAAGGGAGTGGGCCTTAGTTCTATAGGTGGACGCCGTTTCGAAATATCGCCACAAAGGTGGACCAGGGGTGACTATAGAATATGTTTGTACGATATGGGTATCAAATTAAAGGTATTAATGAGGGTTTTAAAAGGGAGTGGTGGTTGTTGTATAGGTGGTCGCATTTTCGAGATATCGCCATAAAGGTGGACCAGGGGTGACCCTAGAATTTGTTTGTACAATATGGGTATCAAAAGAAAGGTGTTAATGAGTATTTTAAAAGGGAGAAATCCTTAGTTCCATAGGTGGACGCCGTTTCGAGGTATCGCCATAAAGGTGGAGCAGGGGTGACCCTAGAATTTGTTTGTACAATATGGGTATCAAAAGAAAGGTGTTAATGAGTATTTTAAAAGGGCGTGGGGCTTAGTTCTATAGGTGGACGCCTTTTCGAGATATCGCCATAGAGGTGGACCAGGGGTGACTCTAGAATGAGTTTGTACGATATGGGTATCAAATTAAAGGTATTAATGAGAGTTTTAAAAGGGAGTGGTGGTAGTTGTATATGTGAAGGCGTTTTCCAGATATCGACCAAAATGTGGACCAGGGTGACCCACAACATTATCTGTTGGATACCGCTAATTTATTTATATATGTAATACCTGCCAAGATTTTAAGGGTTTTTTATTTCGCCCTACAGAACTTTTTCATTTTCTTCTACTTAATATGGTAGGTGTCACAACCATTTTATAAAGTTCTTTCTAAAGTTATATTTCGCGTCAATAAAACAATCCAATTACCTTACCATGTTTCATCCCTTTTTTCGTGTTTGGTATAGAATTATGGTATATTTTTCATTTTTCGTAATTTTCGATATCGAAAAAGTGGGCGTGGTCATAGTCGGATTTCGTTCATTTTTTATACCAAGATAAAGTGATTTCAAGTAAGCACGTGAACTAAGTTCATTAAAGATATGTCGATTTTTGCTCAAGTTATCGTGTTAACGGCCATGCGGAAGGACAGACGGACGACTGTGTATAAAAACTGGGCGTAGCATCAACCGATTCCGCCCATTTTCACAGAAAACAGTTAGCGTCATAAAATCTATGCCCCTACCAAATTTCAAAAGGATTGGTTAATTTTTGTTCGACTTATGGCGTTAAAAGTATCCTAGACAAATTAAATGAAAAGGGGCGGAGCCACGCCCATTTTGAAATTTTCTTTTATTTTTGTATTTTGTTGCACCACATCATTACTGGGCTTGAATGTTCACATAATTTACTTATATACTGTAAAGATATTAAATTTTTTGTTAAAATTTTACTTTAAAAAAATTTTTTTTTTTAAAAGTGGGCGTGATCCTTCTCCGATTTTGCTAATTTTTATTAAGCGTACATATAGTAATAGGAGTAATGTTCCTGCCAAATTTCATCATGATATCTTCAACAACTGCCAAATTACAGCTTGCAAAAATTTTAAATTACCTTGTTTTAAAAGTGGGCGGTGCCACGCCCACTGTCCAAAATTTTACTAATTTTCTATTCTGCGTCATAAGTTCAACTCATCTACCAAGTTTCGTCGCTTTATCTGTCTTTTGTAATGAATTATCGCACTTTTTCGGTTTTTCGAAATTTTCGATATCGAAAAAGTGGGCGTGGTTATAGTTCGATATCGTTCATTTTAAATAGCGATCTGAGATGAGTGCTCAGGAACCTACATACCAAATTTCATCAAGATACCTCAAAATTTACTCAAGTTATCGTGTTAACGGACGGACGGACGGACGGACGGACGGACGGACATGGCTCAATCAAATTTTTTTTCGATCCTGATTATTTTGATATATGGAAGTCTATATCTATCTCGATTCCTTTATATATGTACAACCAACCGTTATACAATCAAACTTAATATACTCTGTGAGCTTTGCTCAACTGAGTATAAAAAAAGGCACTTCATGTTACTTACATACATATAAACCTACCGCTGCCATAAATATACCTATCAAAAGTTACATCATTTTTTGAAGTAAACTTACATCTAACATATAAATATAAGAACTTTGTATTCAAAATAAAAAAATAAAATATCTTCAAAGGCACTTTATCTTCAAAGGCTATAATTTTTAAAGTCGATATATTGTATTGGTTAAATTATTAAAAGCGTCCGCACATGCCTTTAAGCCATTACCCATTGTGGCCATACTCTCCGCCATCAACTTCGTCGCCTGTACACTAGCCACACTAGAGTCTGCTAGCAGCTGTTAAAAAGAGCATTCTGTGTGAAAACGGTATCAAGCCTAAATATGTATATAATAATAATAAACTTTTAAAGCATCGGCTTGTTTGCTGGATGATTCTACGGCAACAACACTTGACTCAGCTAACATCTGGTTGAAAAGAAAATTGTTACACAGTGAAATCCAAATATTCTTTTGAAATTTGAGTAAATTGGACCTAAGATATAATAGTTAACTTGATTTAGTGGTTAGGGCTTAATTTACATGTCTGACATTCCAGGTTCTGTGATCAAAATTAACTGCTTGCATCGGGACTTCATATTTACAAAACCTGTTTTTATTGATAACTATTGAATGAGAAATAATATTTACTCTCCACCTTCGAGCTAAATATATTTACACTAAAAAAGTATTTTTATCTTTTTTCCCGTAATTTTTGAACGCATCTCTGCAGTTTTAGAGCAGACTAAAGTTTACCGAAATGTTGGGCCCGTTTTTCGTTTTAGCTGGCACATATTTTGTTCTGGCACCCGCTTCAGCTGGCGCGAGGAATTTATTTGTGATGGTTGCCAGCAGAAATATCAGATAAATCCCTCGTGAGAGCGGAAAAAATGAGAGCGTAAACAAATTTTTCGTATCAAGTCATCTTTGCAATAAAATACAAGTAAATATCTTACATGGCGCTGCGGACAAATTATTGAATCATGTTGGTGTATTGAATATACTTAAATAAAATGTAAGGTTATACACGTGTGTGAAAAGAAAATTATATTTTATTCAAGGAAAAAAGCCCAAAAACTTTTATCACTAATACAACCAACGACACAAAGGAGAAGGAAGTTCCAGTCACTAATCCACAAAAAATGATACCATCAAATATGCCCACGCCAATCCTGTTAGCTATAGCTGGAAACTTGGCAGACAATTGGAAAAAGTTCAAGCAAAATTTTTTGACATATGGAGTAGCAATTGGATCAGTGAAATTAGAAAAAGAGGCGCAAGTGGCAGTATTTAAGTTATTGGTTGGAGAAGGCGGCATTGAAATATTTGAAGTCCTAAACCTCTCCGAAACTGAGGCGAAGTCCTTGGAATCTGTTTTAAAAAAATTTGACGAATACTGCATTCCAAAGAAAAATATAATATTTGAACGCTTTGTATTTAATTAAAGAGGCATCTGGTGAAATCATGTGACTATGGTACATTGGAGGATTCTATTTTGAGAGATCCCATAGTGATGGGTGTATTCTACAAGAAACTGCAGGAAAAGTTGTTGGCTGATCGGGAGCTGTCACTGGAGAAGTCTTTAGAAATTTGTAAGTTGTACGAGCTCAACAAAGAGCACACCAGGATTATACAAGAGGTATTTTCGTCCTCGGAAACTAGGGGCTTTGTAAATGTTGTTAAAGAAAAACAAGTAAGGAGGGCTAAGTTCGGGTGTAACCGAACATTACATACTCAGTTGAGAGCTATGGAGACAAAATAAGGGAAAATCACCATGTAGGAAAATGAACCTAGGGTAACCCTGGAATGTGGTTGTCTGACATGTGTATCAAATGGAAGGTATTAAAGAGTATTTTAAGAGAGAGTAGGCCATATTTCTATGCATGGACGCCATTTAGGGATATCGCCATAAAGGTTGACCAGGGCTGACTCTAGAATTTATTTGTACGATATGGGTATCAAATGAAAGGTGGTAATGAGTATTTTAAAAGGGAGTGATCCTTAGTTCTATAGGTGGACGCCTTTTCGAGATATCGCCATAAAGGTGGGCCAGGGGTGACTCTAGAATATGTTTGTACGATATGGGTATCAAATGAAAGGTGGTAATGAGTATTTTAAAAGGGAGTGATTCTTAGTTCCATAGGTGGACGCCGTTTCGAGATATCGCCATAAAGGTGGACCAGGGGTGACTCTAGAATGTGTTTGTACGATATGTGTATCAAACGGAAGTTATTGAAGAGTATTTTAAGAGAGAGTAGGGCATATTTCTATGGATGGACGCCATTTAGGGATATCGCCATAAAGGTGGACCAGGGCTGACTCTAGAATTTGATTGTACGATATGGGTATCAAATGAAAGGTGGTAATGAGTATTTTAAAAGGGAGTGATCCTTAGTTCTATAGGTGGACGCCTTTTCGAGATATCGCCATAAAGGTGGGCCAGGGGTGACTCTAGAATATGTTTGTACGATATGGGTATCAAATGAAAGGTGTTAATGAGTATTTTAAAAGGGAGTGACCCTTAGTTCAATAGGTGGACGCCGTTTGGAGATATCGCCATAAAGGTGGACAAATGGTGACTCTAGAATGTTTGTACGATATGGATATCAAACGAAACGTGTTAATGTGTATTTTAAAAAGGAGTGGGCCTTAGTTCTATATGTGGACGCCTTTTCCAGATATCGGCATAAAGGTGGACTAGGGGTGACTCTATAATGTGTTTGTGCGATATGGGTATCAAATTAAAGGTATTAATGAGGTTTTAATATCGAGTGGCCCTTATATGTATATGTGAAGGCGTTTTCACGATATCGACCAAAATGTGGACCAGTAGTGGAATTCACTAACTTTTTTAACGATATTTGCCATCGCTTTATTTGCGAATCGATAACTATAACGATTTCGTTATTCAGTAACAATTTTGTATCGATATTCGTTAATCGACGATCAGCTGTGTTGTTAAATAAACGGCAAGTGAATTGGCTGCGTTAAAAATCACGAAATTTACATTTCCGACAATTTTAGTTAAAAAAGAAAATCGGAGCTTTAATTAAATACCTTCAAACACGGAAAGCTGCTTTATTTATAAATCAAATGGCATTTGAGTACTTGGCGTACGTTTTATCACAAGATGAAGAGTTACGAAGGCCATCGCCAGTGGACAGACGCCTATATACAGATTTGTGACCCCAAACTAAAGATATTGAATGTCAACGCTAAATTCCCAGGAGCAAGGCACGATGCATTTATCTGGAGCTCCTCTGCAGTACGGAGAGTGATGCAGAGAAATTTTGAAAATGGTAGCCGCAACATGTTTTTGATAGGTAAGTGTGTTTAATGCACTGAAATTTCCCAGAAAATAAAAACGCACACAAAACTACTTGCAGGTGACTCTGGATACCCTTTAGAACCCTGGCTGATGACTATTTTACCTAACCAACCAGAGGGGAGCCCAAAATTTCGGTACAATGAGGCATTGTGTAAAGCTCGAAACCCAGTCGAGATACTTTTTGGTGTTCTCAAAGGAACATGGCGATGCCTATCACAGCAAAGGACTCTTTTGTATCATCCAGGATTTACTGGTAGAATAGTTAACGCATGCGCAGTGTTGCATAACATCCGATTAAGTGAACCCATACACAAGCCTGACACTGAATACTTAGATCAAAGCCTAAGTGATAGCAATGTTAATCAAGGCGCACCCTCTTCAAAAGCGAAACGTGTTCAAGACCGACTTATTGCTAATTACTATACTTAAGTACAGACTTAACAAACTTATAAATACAAAAATCTACAGGAATGTAGAGCAAACATTTTGGCATTTTATTTTATATTTGGTCTAGTTTGGTAGCGAAAACTACCATCATACCGAACAGTCAAACTTAACAAAATCACTTCAATAGAAACGAACTTCGTGTCCTTTAAAATTAAAATAAATACTTATGAGGTTTTAACACAGCTCAATTTTATGCATAATACATTTATTTCAATATAAAAAATTCATTCATTGGTTTACATAGATCGATTTCTTTTGGAAATTATTTTAAAAAATAGCTACTTTGGTAGTAAAAACTGCGATTCGGTATCATCAAACTTAACAATATCATTTCAATAGAAACGAAACGAACTTCGTGTTCTTTAAAATTAAAATAAATACTTATTAAGTTTCAACACAGCTCAATTTTATACATAATACATTTATTTGAATGTAAAAAATTCATTCATTCGTTTACATAGATCGATTTCTTTTGGAAATTATTTTAAAAAATTAAGCGTCACTTAAGTGCAAAGACGAAATCAAATTATAAATAAAATTTGAATGAGAAAACCCGTATTAAATACGTATGTTTTTATGACTGGTATAAATAAACGCAGGTTTGCATGAAACCAAAAATCTAATTAATTGCAAAACTGTATGTCGGGATACATATATGTTATGTAATGCTAATAGAAAATGCTCGCAATGAGTTTTGAATTCGAAATCAAAACAAAACAGCCTACAAAATTTTTTTTGATTGTAGCAGAAAAAGTGCGACAGGAAAAAATTTAAATTTAGGTATATTCCATTATTGAATACAAAAACATTTAAGGAGCAATATATCAGCACTCTGATGTTTGTGAGTTTACCTAGCCTGTAGCAGCAATATAGGAGTATTACATAAATGTCGGGGTATTACATTTAACTTTCAGAAAACATACACAATGATATTAAAAAAAGGAATTTCATGTTACTTACATACATATAAACATACCGCTGCCATAAATATACCTATCAAAAGTTACATCATTTTTTGAAGTAAACTTACATCTAACATATAAATATAGGAACTTTGTATTCAAAATAAAAAAATAAAATATCTTCAAAGGCACTTTATCTTCAAAGGCTATATTTTTTAAAGTCGATATATTGCATTGGTTAAATTATTAAAAGCGTCCGCACATGCCTTAAAGCCATTACCCATTGTGGCCATACTCTCCGCCATCAATTTCGTCGCCTGTACACTAGCCACACTAGAGTCTGCTAGCAGCTGTTAAAAAGAGAATTCTGTGTGAAAACGATATCAAGCCTAAATATGTATATAATAATAATAAACTTTTAAAGCATCGGCTTGTTTGCTGGATGATTCCACGGCAGCAACACTTGACTCAGCTAACATCTGGTTGAAAAGAAAATTGTTACAATAATTTAAAAAATACATATGTATAATGTTGCAAAATTAAACAAATTACTTTTAGGGCTGATGCCTGAGTTTTGACCACTTCTAAAAATGTTGTTTGTATCTCGCTGGCACTTCCTACGCGCCTCCGGTTCGCACCACTTCGAGTCGTTCTCGTTGCTGAAGTAATCGGCATTCATCTTGACGGGCAAGTGGCGTAGATGGCCGCATATTTCCGCTTGCTTCATGAATTTCAAATGGCAGCTATTCATGCGAAACGAATTGCAGTTCATCATGCAAAACGGATGGCAATTCGTCAGGTGACATGGAGTTTATTTCCACAATGATGCTTTCCTAATTTTCCTTACGCAGTTGCAGTTGCTAACAAGAAAAACAATTGTTATCTTTCAAGCTATTATTAACTAATAAATGATTTGTTCATTACCTCCATCTGTGGCACGTTTTCATCGCAGGCATCATCACCTTGCTGGTAATCCTTGCCAGTAAGGGCAATTACGCGCCTCTCAAGTTCAGTGGGCCGCTGTTCATATATAGGATTGTTACCTGTCATTGCCTGCTTGCTATTCCTGTCACGAACTTTTAGACTTGTACGGCTTTTTAGATCTCTCCATACCTTTTTTAAAACAAAATTAGTTTAGATATACCTTTAAAGTACAAATGGTCGCTTACCGTACGCCACTGCTCAACAGTTTTTACAGCACCACCGAGGCTATTCAGCATTGTCGCCATTTTAGTCCATTTTTTATCACATTCGGCTTTTCCATGTCGCTTTAGAAATCTGGAACCCGCTAATCCCGGTGTTTCCATTAAAAAGTCCACCATTCGACTTAACTGCTCGGCTGTGGTACGGCTTCTCCTTTGATTGGTATTAATTGATGACGCCATTCTATTTTAATATGTCGAGAAATGTGAAATTAATTCCGCATTTACTTACCTTTTGTTGATAACGCAAACTGTATCGCAAAACTTGCACAATAATAACTTTTAAAAGCAGTTAGTATACGGAATTTGTTTATTTTTAAAAGGCTTAACCATTTTGGTGCTGCCTGTAAGTACCGTAATAGAAAAAAATTAATGCCGTCAAAATGGACGACAGTTCTTCTTCCCGTGATGACAACAGCTCCGTAGAAGAAGAAGCAGTGAAATATTTTGATGTTGTTGCTGCTGTTGGTGGTGGAGTGAAAGCGTGGTACGGTGACATAAAGATTGAGGGCAAGAGCATTAGATTCAAGTTGGATACGGGTGCGGATGAGAATATTCTCTCCGAAAAAAATATTAGGCAATTAGGGATGGATCATATTATGAAAAAAAGCAATGTGTCACTAAAAGCTTTTGGTGGGCATGAGATTGATGTAAAAGGGGAGATAAAATTAACATGTGATGTTAATAATGTTAAAAATCTAACAAATTTATTATTGTTAAGGAAAACCACGGAGTGGTACCACTATTAGGAAGAGAAGCATGTGAGGAATTGAAATTTATTAAGAGGGTTGCAGAAGTTCAATATAGGAACAATAATAAAAATAGGGGAGATCACGAGATGCTTCAAATGTAAAAAACCTTTTCTCTGGGATAGGAAAATTTCCAGGTTCTTATTCTCTAAAATTAAAGAAAGGTTCGACACCTATCGCTAAGCCAGCCCGTAGAGTTGCGCAAAAATTAATGCAGCCGCTAAGAGATGAACTAAATCGACTTGAGAAAATGGAGATTATTAAATCAGTTCCAGAGTCCATTGAATGGGCTGCAAACATTGTTATTGTTGAAAAACCAAATAATGGCATACGTATCTGTCTTGCTCCTAAAGAGTTAAATAGATCATTGGTTTTAGAGCAATTTAACATACCGACATTAGAAGAGCTTAGGTCAAAGTTTGTAGGGATGACCGTGTATTCGGTTCTTCATCTTAAAGATGGCTATTTCCATATCCCACTGGATACAAAGTCTAGTTATATTTGTTCTTTTAGTACTCCATTTGGGGTGTATCGGTATTTGAGGCTTCCTTTTGGACTTAAACCTGCTCCAATGATATTCCAGAGGTATACCACAAAGTTCTTTGGAAACATAGAAGGCGTATTCTTTATTTTGACGACTTACTTATCTTTTCAAAGTCTTTAGAGCAGCACGACAAAATGTGTAAAAAGGTGATGCAGGTAGCTGCTACAAATAATATAAAATTTAACAAAGACAAACTGCAGTTCAGATTGTCAAAAGTGAAGTACATGGGATTTACACTTTCAAAGGACTGCTTGGAAATTAATAAAAACCGAATTGAATCTCTTTTAAAATTAAAAAAATCCTGACTCCAAGGTGGGTCTACAAAAAATACTGGGAATGATAAATTATTTACGGGACTTTTTGCCAAACTTGGCAAACATAACTGAACCCCTTCGAGAGTTGCTACGGAAGAATGTGCACTTTAGTGGGTTGCAAAAACACACGGATTGCATGAACCAAATTAAAAATCTGTTGGTAAATACTACATCCAAACTGACGCTAGCTCGTATGGTATAGGTGCTTGCCTACTGCAAGATAAAAAAACCAATTTCATGGGCGTCACGTGCACTAAGTGACACAGAGAAAAATTATGGCCAAATTGAAAAAGAGCTTCTGGCAATTTTGTTTGCTTGTAAAAAATTCCATTACTTTATATATGGGCGTGAAGTTTTGGTTGAAACAGTCCATAAACCTTTAGTTCCCCTCTTTGACAAAAGTATTGATAAAATTCCGTCAATGAGACTCCAACGTATCCCTACAAGACGGAGGTAACTAGTTCACCCACACATTCAAAGTTTTTTTCGCTCTCCACTAACACATCGACGTTTCTTGCTGTCATCGAAATGACAGCGTCATCTTAATACGACAATTTAATAATTATTCCGTGAAACATTTTAAAACGATGAAAAGCTATAATTGTGGTAATTAAACTAAAAAACTAAAAAAGTGCTTTTAGGTGTGACGTGTGTTAGCTGTTTAGGCACTTCTAAATTAACCTGGCGCATTAACTAGAGGCAGCCAAGTCCTCTTGCCGCCAATTGGAAGATTCGATTTCCAAAACTAAAAAAGGTAACGTTTTCAAGACAGTGCACAACCTAAACAAAGCTGGTATGAAAAGACGCGTGTCGAGATCCGTTTTTAGAATCTGAAAGTTGTATAGAATCGACGGGATGGCCTAGAAGGTTTCAGGTGGTCATACTAAATCGCTCCCGGGGAGTGTCCTTATCGCTACAACCAAAGCAACATTATTTACTCTCTGCTTTTCATTCATACGTATGTGTATTTTTAAATAATAAAAAAAATGTTATATTATTCTAATATATATCATCTCTGCCGGGGTGCGATTCAGCTCAGGATATGCCAAAACAACAAGAAACCTACAATTAAATGCAGATTCACGTGTCATTTGCCAAGGATTTACCGGTAAACAAGGTACTTTCCACAACCAACATGCTTTGGAATACGGTACAAAATTGGTTGGATGTATTTTCCCAAAAAAGGGTGGAACTACGCATCTTGGTTTGCCAGTATTTGCTTCGGTAATTTATATTGATTAGTATTGATTAAAAATTGCAATAGTAGATAATGTAATGTGAATTAAAATTGAATAGGTAGCCGAAGCAAAAAATGCAACTGATCCGCATGCACCTATTGTTTATGTGCCGCCACCGGGAGCTGCTGCTGCTATCATAGTAGTATTACAAGCACAACATTTTTTGATTGGTTGCATAATCGAAATTGTGCCCTAACATGATATGGTTCACGTTAAGCACGCTATGTTAAAGCAAAATAAATCTCGTCTAGTCAGGCCCGATTGTCCAGGATCATTGCACCATAAAGGGTAAGTAAATTGCCTACCATATTAAATATATAAACAACATATATGAATTTGTTAGTGATAATTTGTCATGCTTTTGTTGATAATCAACTGAAGAAGGCAAATACCAAAGAGTTCGAAGTTCATGTAAATACCAATTGATTTCTTTAAATAGCGTTTGGAGAACAAAACCCATATGTATGTATGCATACAACTGCATAGAAAGGGAGGGATTAATTAATTATGATCAGTAGATTTATAGGATTTTTATTATTTTCCCTGCGTCACCGTTGCCATTACATTGCGTTAAGAGACGACATCAACACCTTACCCACAACCAGTTAAAATTTTAGTAAATTTTGCTCTTTTCATTACTGATTCAAAACGTGGGAAGTTATATATGTAGCATTCCATGGAGAATGGTAAATTTTAGCAGACTTTCTCATTGCGGTCATTATTAATATTCAATCCCTAGAAGGTTCAATGTAGTCATATCAATAGGTCCGGAGATGGTCGGGTTAGTACCTCAATGGTGCTTGTTACCGGAACGTAGATAGATAATTTATAGAGGATTGCACAGTGACTTGCACATCTCCTTCACAGCACCTCATCGTAGCCGACTTTTTTGATGAACTCTAGCAGAGTTCTTGGCTTGAGGGATTAAATGTGGGAATGCACTGGCCATGGTGAGCCCATAAACTTAGCCCTACGTTTTGAGATTGCTTCGTATTCTTGGAGGATATGGTCCGCCGTCTGCTGATCGATCACAAAATCGGCATGTGTTATTCGATAGTATGCCCACTTTCTGCATACGGCTGCTCAGTCTATAATGCCCTGTAAGAAAGCTCTTGGGATTCTTCGATTATCTTTCGATAGGTCTATTATTGCCCTGTAGCGACTTGTGCTATAACTTCCTAACAGTAACTTAGATTGTCTCAAACCTGGCGTATTGCTCCAGTGTTCTTCGGTGTTGGGCTAGAGTGACTCCCGTTTCCTTAAGGAGAGTGCGTTCCTACTCTGCTAGTTTTTTTCTTTGAGTACAGGATTCACCGGGCAATTCCTGGCATAGAGGTCCGACGCCTGTTTGTGGAGTTTACTCAGGACCTGCATGTGTTTTTCAGCTTCATACGGCTGTGTTCTCAGTTGCCGTATTTTCTCATAATGTAATGAGGGCGTTAACAAAAAGAAGCCACAAAAGATTTGTAAAAGTTACGAGGACGTCGGGTTTTGGGATCAAGCCCAGAGCAACCTGTCCGATGCAACCATCCCTTGCACGTCACACACTGACAACGTCCTAAAAAGATTCTTTTCCGGCAAACGCAGCAAAACCATTTCTCGTGACCGGGGTCAGGAGAAGGACACGGATTGGGTTCGATACCTTCCCGGAGGAGGAGAGTATGGCGCAGACCCGCTGTATGGATCTGCTGGGAGGATGATAATTTGTGGGAGGGACGCAACAAACTAAACACTAGAGTCCGCCTGCTCATTACCCTGTACTCCCCTGTGGCCTGGGACCCAGTGCAACAGTACTACGTTGTGCACCCAAGGACCAGTGCTGACTTTATTTCGAACGCCACAATTGCCTTTAGTGGGGCCTGACTGTCTGACTGAGTATGGCAATTGTTTCATTGGAGTATCAGCGTTGAAGGTTCAGCTTAGCGCACCAACATATGGCGAATACTTCCGCTTGAAAGCTGCTCGTATGTGCTTTTAGAGGTACTGATATTTTGGCTCTGGGTCCGGAGACTCTGGCTTCAATCCCCTCTGGCGTCTTGGAACCAGGGGCGCAGAGAGAAAATCCGGGCGAGGGACTAAAAAAAATTTACGGGCTCCCTATAAAAAATCCACTAATACATTTGATTAACGTGAATTAATGACGTTTCATTCATAAATCATTATTGATGGATTACATCAAAAAAAATTTTTGCCACATCAACTAAATGATTTTTGGCTAAGAGCTGACAATAAAATTAACACAGAATATTTAGTATTTGTTTTATTTTATTGAAACGTAGAAATAAAATTCTCTTTTAACAGCCACATATTGTTTGAAATAATCTTTTCTAGTTATTTGGTAACATTTTCATACATTTCTGATAAGTTTAATGATGATTATAAATTTTAATTATTCAATATAGAATGTTCGGATATCAAAGAGTGGCTTTACTTGCTTTTTTCGCTGCAAAATTTTTTATAATAATATCAAAATTTAACTGTCTTGCCAAAACGGATGCAACACAAAGTGTGGCAAGTCCTAAAACTCGCTCTTTAGATGAACACGATCTATGAAAGTCTTTCATTCTTGAAAGGACGCTGAAGGAACGTTCTGCACTAGAAACAGTGACAGGTAAAGTGCAAAAGGTACGTAAACCAATACAAAAGTTGGGGGAAAATTGTATACATATTTTGAAAATAGACGCCATTTAGCAATTCCAATGGTGACAGACCTTTATCAAAATTTGCTTCGTAAATGTGTTTCAAGTGAACTACTTCAAATTCTAAGCTTTAAGAAATATCCGACTTGTATTTTTCGATAAATTTTGCTGCACTCGCCCGAACCGTAGTTTCATCCACGTCTTAAATTGCCACAAAGAGGAAAACTTTTCGTTCAAATTTCTCATAACTGCAAATCGTTCAGTAATGCCAATAATTACCGAATCAACGATCACCAAGAGTGTATTGTTTTTGAAATCAGACTCTGAATCATCCGTAATCATCTCATTTAAATTATCTTCAGAACGCCTTTTGGGTTTTCTCTTTCGAATGTCCGGAAACTTTGGCGAGATGTTCAGTTGAATAGCAACTGTTTTGCATTCGTTTAAAATTTTTTCCCATTGGTTCTTGATCAACTTCAAATCAGCTAATAAGGCATCTAGATGTCGGACCTCAAAATCTGTGGTGGCGGCTCTCGCTTGGAGGACCACGCTTCTTTCATTAATGGTATGGTTTTGAACGAAATTGAGGACAGCAAGATACATTCGAACTTGTTGATGTACTTGAGAATGCCGGTAACATCGCCGTATGCTTGCGCAGTCAAATTTGGCTTTTGGCTGAAAGACTATGAAGAGAGCTAGGTACATTTTTTTTGAGGATGTCACATCGTTGTGGAGTGCTGCCGAAGAAAATAATTGCAGCCGTACAACATTCTTCAGCATCAACACCACATAAATTGATAGCGTTTTCTTTTCTGAAATAAATTGTTGCCTAAGTAAATGGTAATACCCTACCCCCATCGGGTTAGGGGGTCAGAATATACCCGCGGTAGGAATGCCTGTCGTATGCGTAAGAGGGGACTAAAATATCAGATTCCAGGGGCTGTGTAGCGCAACCCTGCAGGTTGCCAGCGCAATATATAGCTTCCCCAAACCTAATTGTCAACCTCACCTATCCAGGCGTTGCCTGTTTTTATAAGCTTTTATTTACTTTCACTTTTGTTGTCTGTAATGGAATCTTGCAAGTTAAATTTGATACACTTCCCGGTGTCCGATTGAGCTGAAATTTTGCACACATGTATAACTCCGATGACAATGCAATATTACTTTGTTATAATTCGATAAATTAATCGATAACACAGTTATCGGTAAAGATTTGTATTTACTTTGGCATAACAGCCTAAGTCCCATACAAACACGCCGGTACCTATCCGTGGATTGTGATATTTGGACGTGGTGAATCACGTGTCACGCGTGGTGAATCTCATCGCTTGCGAAAAGCGGAGACACAACCCTCTGTTGTATTTCTGTGTATAACCAACATAGCTGAATTTTTAAGGCTGTTTAACCCTGTAATCTTTTCTGTAATTTATTTTGCTTTTGGAAAAATTACCTATTTAAAAAAAGCTGGCTGAAAAATATTGGCATAACAGCTTAAGTTAAATCAAGAATGGAAAATCTTTGGAAAATTTGAGCAGATGTGGCAATTTCGCGCGTCCGTTGAACGAAATATTGACAATCTGCTGATCATCGCTAAGAAATTAGCGACATTCCATCAACTAAGCAGCACTTTAGCAATACTACTGTTATTATTTGGCCGCTCAAACACACAAATATTAATTGTGCATTAAATCTAAAATATACAAATACACCATAATAATTTACACGGCCAAAGCCATAATAATTCACACGGGTCATCAATTCTTTCTCTGATTCAAAATCTGAACTACCAGCGCTACCGTCAACAGCTCAGTGTCATCATTGCCAGTAGCGCCAATAACACCAAACTCGTGCCTGACACACAAAAGTCGTTTCACTCAATAGCGCAAGTAAAATGTACTACGCACTCACTACTAAGTAGCGTCAAAAATTCGCTTGGAGTCATTTCGTCAATGAGCTACCATTGAGCTGGCACCGCATTGGCGCTGGCGCCATGCAATTTACATCACTAAAATTGCGCGAATGCCCAGGCTCATGACTTCAATACTTATATTTACAATGCTTTAAACTTTAAATACACCTCTGAAGTTGCTGCGCATAAAATGTGTACTAATAAATTCCAATACGCATTATACGCAGATGTAACTGATATATGTGTTTTTGTTTCACCCCCTATACTTATATTTAAAGCTTTTATAAGAACAAGCTTCTATTACTTGTTAATAAAACGAACTAAAAAGTAAAAAATAAAATTAAAGAAAAAAAACTTTTTTAAAAATAAGCTTTTATTATTTTGGTTAATAAAATTAACTAAAAAGTAAACAATAAATTGACTCTAAAGAAATATAACACTTTATAAGTTCATTGTAAGCTTAAACGATAATTAGGCTTTTTCGTCTGCGACAAAAAAATTCTATATTGTACATAATTATATATTTTTAACATTAAAACTTTACACCTAAATTATTAAATCTTACAGTTTATATCACAGTCCTAATTGTTCTAATAAAAGCGTGTTACATTGCGATAGCAAGAAAAGGAGATCCTAAATGTTCTTAATTATACCATCAAAATTTAACACGTTTTTTATTAGAACAATTAGGACTGTGATATAAACTGTAAGATTTAATAATTTAGGTGTAAAGTTTTAATGTTAAAAATATATAATTATGTACAATATAGAATTTTTTTGTCGCAGACGAAAAAGCCTAATTATCGTTTAAGCTTACAATGAACTTATAAATTGTTATATTTCTTTAGAGTCAATTTATTATAAGCTTTTATTTACTTTCACTTTTGTTGTCTGTAATGGAATCTTGCAAGTTAAATTTGATACACTTCCCGGTGTCCGATTGAGCTGAAATTTTGCACACATGTATAACTCCGATGACAATGCAATATTACTTTGTTAGAATTCGATAAATTAATCGATAACACAGTTATCGGTAAAGATTTGTATTTACTTTGGCATAACAGCCTAAGTCCCATACAAACACGCCGGTACCTATCCGTGGATTGTGATATTTGGACGTGGTGAATCACGTGTCACGCGTGGTGAATCTCATCGCTTGCGAAAAGCGGAGACACAACCCTCTGTTGTATTTCTGTGTATAACCAACATAGCTGAATTAGGCTGTTTAACCCTGTAATCTTTTCTGTAATTTATTTTGCTTTTGGAAAAATTACCTATTTGAAAAAAGCTGGCTGAAAAATATTGGCATAACAGCTTAAGTTAAATCAAGAATGGAAAATCTTTGGAAAATTTGAGCAGATGTGGCAATTTCGCGCGTCCGTTGAACGAAATATTGACAATCTGCTGATCATCGCTAAGAAATTAGCGACATTCCATCAACTAAGCAGCACTTTAGCAATACTACTGTTATTATTTGGCCGCTCAAACACACAAATATTAATTGTGCATTAAATCTAAAATATACAAATACACCATAATAATTTACACGGCCAAAGCCATAATAATTCACACGGGTCATCAATTCTTTCTCTGATTCAAAATCTGAACTACCAGCGCTACCGTCAACAGCTCAGTGTCATCACTGCCAGTAGCGCCAATAACACCAAACTCGTGCCTGACACACAAAAGTCGTTTCACTCAATAGCGTAAGTAAAATGTACTACGCACTCACTACTAAGAAGCGTCAAAAATTCGCTTGGAGTAATTTCGTCAATGAGCTACCATTGAGCTGGCACCGCATTGGCGCTGGCGCCATGCAATTTACATCACTAAAATTGCGCGAATGCCCAGGCTCATGACTTCAATACTTATATTTACAATGCTTTAAACTTTAAATACACCTCTGAAGTTGCTGCGCATAAAATGTGTACTAATAAATTCCAATACGCATTATACGCAGATGTAACTGATATATGTGTTTTTGTTTCACCCCCTATACTTATATTTAAAGCTTTTATAAGAACAAGCTTCTATTACTTGTTAATAAAACGAATTAAAAAGTAAAAAATAAAATTAAAGAAAAAAAAACTTTTTTAAAAATAAGCTTTTATTATTTTGGTTAATAAAATTAACTAAAAAGTAAACAATAAATTGACTCTAAAGAAATATAACACTTTATAAGTTCATTGTAAGCTTAAACGATAATTAGGCTTTTTCGTCTGCGACAAAAAAATTCTATATTGTACATAATTATATATTTTTAACATTAAAACTTTACACCTAAATTATTAAATCTTACAGTTTATATCACAGTCCTAATTGTTCTAATAAAAGCGTGTTACATTGCGATAGCAAGAAAAGGAGATCCTAAATGTTCTTAATTATACCATCAAAATTTAACACGTTTTTTATTAGAACAATTAGGACTGTGATATAAACTGTAAGATTTAATAATTTAGGTGTAAAGTTTTAATGTTAAAAATATATAATTATGTACAATATAGAATTTTTTTGTCGCAGACGAAAAAGCCTAATTATCGTTTAAGCTTACAATGAACTTATAAAGTGTTATATTTCTTTAGAGTCAATTTATTGTTTACTTTTTAGTTAATTTTATTAACCAAAATAATAAAAGCTTATTTTTAAAAAGTTTTTTTTTTCTTTAATTTTATTTAGAATAGAACAACAATGCTTGCGTAAAACTTTATCCAGAAAAGAAAACGCTATCATAGCTGCGGGTTGCACAAGGCGAGAAATCAGCATTCGAGTTTTTGTCGAGAATGTGACGTAGTGCTCCGTTGTAAGCTCCTTTCATATTGGCGCCGTTATCGTACCCTTGTGCACGACAATCTTCAATCATGTATGGCAAATTAGATCAGCGATTTTCTGAGCAGTTTTTTGGTTACAATTCACGAAAGCCAAAATCTGTTCTGGAATTGTAAATTTGTTGCTTTCGAATTGAAATGGAGTGAGCGCAAAATGAACGTAGTCAACGTGACTAGCATCAAGCATAGCATCAACGATAATAGCAAAATACTTAGCTTTCTAGCCTTGATCTAATATAGTTTCCCTCACATGCTTTGCACAAATATCTATAAACTCGTTCTGAATGTCTGGGGAAAGATAGTGAACTTGTAAACGTTTGTGCTGCTATTGTGAAATCCTAAATTTCTCCAAATGATCTCTAAGTATCGGATCATAATGGCTTATGAGACCTTAGATGCCCAAAAAATGTCCATCCTTTCGCTTTTTGAAAAAAAAAATAGTTTCCAAAATTCTATATAAAATTTCTTTCCACTTTTGAGTTTCAGTGATTAGCTGTTCATTGATAAGTGTATCAATTGTAGCCTCCTTTCGAATTAGGTTTTGTAAAGATCGCCACTGAATATAATATTTAATGTGATCTTCAGTAATTTCGTGTGATGGCAGTTTAGCGTATAGCTTCTTCCATACCTGGAATTTCGACTATTCGCCAGGACAACAAATTTTAGGTCGATTTAAAGTATTGGTGCTTACCAGACGACATGGTAGGCAATAAAAAGCATTGCTACTGGCACTCCACACCAACCAGTGACGCTCCACTTTCTCTCCATTTGGCAAGATTCTGTTTAACAACGAGGTAGGAAATGCCTCGTCATGACAATCACGTGGAAAAATAACAGGGCACTTTTGATGACCTCGACGAATTATTTCGTTAAATTCTTCAGATCGCAAAAACTCATTATTCACGGTACCGATATCGAAGTCGTTTAAATAATCCAGACTTTGATACAGAGTTGGTGGTATTGTTGGAAGGCTTTTTGAAGATGAACCTTCATCAGTGTTACCACGAAAACTTTACGATTTCGGATTCATGTAAACATATATTTTTGTTTGATGTTTTTATTGTCTCGAGTATTTGTCAAGAGGACGGAGTTTTTTTATAACATAGGTCCTGGTTCTTGATAGGGTTTTCAGCTTGGTCATTAAAACAAACTTCTGGTAACAATACGGACTCATTCAGTCTATGTGAGATCCTTATGAACCGGCCACTTCAACCTAACCTATATTTTGTGTTTTGGTTTGTACTTTAGAATCTACCGGTTAAGTAAGCGATGTCAGCTAACTAAGCGCCTTCAAATGTAGATCCATAAGGAACATGAGGTCGCCAGAGCCTCGGCTGTTAAAGAAACAGGATTCGCCACGGGTAGGTGACGTTGACAATTGGGTTGGAGAGGCTATATATTGCGCTGGCAACCCATTGAAAGGATTGCGCTACAAAACCCCTTGAATCAATTTGGTATTTTAGGCGCCTCTTACGACAGGCATAGCTACCACGGGTATACTCTAAGCCCACTAACCCGCTGGAGCCATGAGAAGCGTGAGTGCACTTTGGGTGTCGCAAGGCAAGTTCCGTCGTACCTGGTGTTGCTGGGTGAGCGGCCAGACAAGGCAGCAGGGTACACATGCACCATTCAGGAGGATACCCTCGCTGAGCCCAGAAAATCTGGGAAAATTAGATGTACTGCTCAGATCCAGCAAACGAGTATCTTCTGTACTGGCATATGATAAACTTGCAGACAACCAAACGTTTACTTTCCTGTCCAAAAGGGAATTGGTGCTCGGCACTGCTGCTAAAGGAGAATAGACGTAATCATATCAATTCGTTCCCGGGTTACTCGGGGAAAGCAGTTTTAGCAGTACTTTGCCCGTTTCAATTTGCACATCCATTCAAAGATCTTCGCATAATGGATTAAACAGTCATCTGCATTTATTCGTTTATGTTTTTGCAGCACGCCTAATTTACTATCTATTACCCCAACATCTATCAATTATCCCTTGTTATAATCTTCGGGTACCCCCGCTACCGAAAGATGCCTTGGCATGGTGGAGGTTCACTTGAATTTACTTTACAGGTCCTGATTCTGGTTATCTAAAATCCCCTTGAGTATCTTGTATTTATCAAGCACTTCCGGTTATATTAAAAACTTATTATCTATCTTTACTGATATTCGTTTCTTTTTCATTCTAGGTAATTCGACTTGACGATGTGGGCATAGCAATATTCCAGCTGTGGATGTAAGAAGAACGTACATTAAGAGCTCAAACTACAAGAAAACTGCGACAACTGTCCCTCGGCCTTTTTAGTATCACATATAAGGCCCTACCACGCATATTATGGGAAAGGGTCAAGTTCAAAGGCTCAACATCACCTGCAAATCGACTTTGATAGCACGAAATGGGGCTGCATATATTCCGGTATTATATCTACAACACTCATATCTATGCAAACTGATACTAACAACACCACCCGCGCAGGAAAAATTGAGCACCATCAGTGTGAGCTTCGAAACTCAAAATGGTTTCAGAAAGGGCACGACTACGAATGAGTTTATGTCTTTACATATGTAGTTTGTACATATAAATATGCACATATGTAAGGTTTACTAGAAAATTAAGGAAATTATTTGTAAAAACCATTGAATACATAATTTATTCATAATTAAATATTATTTAAACAAAAGGGACGCGTTTCATTCATATAAAAAGCGAATTGACAGAAGGTAACCGGTACGGGTAACCGATAGGCCAGTTACCCGTGTTGTTGTTGTTGCATATGTGTTGGTTAGCGATAACGAAAACATACCTAATGAAGTAACTTCAAAATGTAAATAACATCGATCGAGAAGGAATGTCGAAAACATAATAAGTAAGAGCGAGAAAGCGAGTCACACGTACACTATTTTGAGAGAGCGCATGCGTTACCTTTTTCACGACAGCAATGTAAAAGTCATTAAGACGATAATTGGTGACCAAGTTATTGGTAACGATTAAGTAATCGATTAGGTAACGGGTACCTGTCTTGTAGGGATGAGACTCAATAAAAAAGATGAAATAAATTTGGAGGGTTGCATTCATCATATAAGTATGTCGGATGAAAAGCGAAAACTATTTGAAAATGAGACTCAGAAGGATTCCGACCTAAAAGAAGTATTGAAATATTTTAAAATAGGTTGGCCTAAGACAAAAAATTGTTTATCGCCATGTCTAAAATACTTAAGTAGACTTAAAAATGATATTATTTGTGAAGGAGGCTTAGTTTTATTGGGTGAAAAAATAGTGGTATCCAAAAGCCTGCAAAATGTTGTCCTGAATTGGTTACATGTGTCCCATTCAGGTAGTGAAAAAATGAAAAAAAAGGGCTTGAATGATTTTTTACTAGGTGTGCATAAATAATGACATAGACTCATACGTATCCCAGTGCAAAATATGTCAGAAATACGCTTACGCGGCACAGAAAGAACCTCTGATAAGTCACGAAACTCCGTCTGTCCCATTTGAAAGGGTTTTCGCAGATATAGCAATGTTTTTAGGGAAAAGTTATCTCGTACTCGTTGATTCGTATTCGAAATGGATTCAAGTTTTAAACATAAAAAGTAAGTCCGCTGTCGAAGTAATTTCAGCCCTTAAGACCGTATTTGCGACTTTTGGAATACCAAAATATTTTGTTTCGGACAACAATCCTTTTAACAGCAATGAGTTTACAAGTTTTAGCAAAGAATATGAACTCAAAGTCATCTTCTGTTCACCAAATTATTCACAAAGCAGAGGTTTTGCAGAAAAGGGAGTACAAATAACCAAAAAATTACTTAAAAAATGCTCGGATTCCAAGAGCGACTTAAATTTGGCGCTTTTAGAGTATAGAAACACCCCTGTGAAAGGCATGGATGCCTCACCTGCACAACTGTTGATGTCGCGCATAACTCGAACCCGAATCCCAATTTCAGAGGAATTTTTAAAGCCGAAAATAGTTACAGAGGTGCTTTGGAGGTGCAGAGGAGGTTGGAAAACAAAATGCACAAAATAAAAAGTATTTTGATAGACAGACAAAACAAAAACAAATGTTTAAGGAGGGGCAAAAGGTGTGGGTGTGGGCTAAAAATGAATGGGTAGAAGGTGTAATTATTGAAAAACTAAATATGCCGAGATCTTACTTGGTCAAGTTAAGCACAGGGGAAGTGTATCAGCGAAACACACGGCACCTAAAAGGGTAAAATATTTCATCATATGATACAATGCCAGTTTTGCCAAACACCCAAAACAAAGCTAATGATAAACAAGTAAGAACGGGACTGTCTTCGGCTGTGCCGAAGACTTCATACCTTTCATGAATGGGGCTGAACAATAATCTTATCCCGTTCGTAATCTCCGAATAATCGGATGTATAAGATAAGAAATATATAGTGAACAGATCTACATACCTAAACGATTTTTAAGATAAATATAAAATAAAAAACAGGTAGGTACTGTGTGTGAGGATGCAAAGTTTCAGGTTTTTTGTGGTCTGCGTGTAAAAACTATGACTACGAATCACGTATTTCAACAATATATGACGTAAACGTAACTATTTCATGAAATCTGATGAATTTTGAAGCTTCTAGCCGTAAAAAAGGGGCAAAAATTACAGTTTATATGGGGTATATAATATATATACCACCGATCTCTATGATTTTTTCAGACAACAATTTATGCTATATACGTAAGCATTTGGTGAAATTTGAAGCTCCTAGCTGTTAAAATGGGGCAGAAATTGCGCAAAGTTTCTTATCTGAACAATCGGTTGTATGAGATATATACTATATATACCACCGGTCTCTATGATTTTTTCAGACAACAATATATGCTATACACGTAAGCATTTAGTGAAATTTGAAGCTTCTAGCTGTTAAAATGGGGCCGAAATCACAAAAAAAAATATATATACTATATATATATTATATATATCACCGATCTCTATGATTTTTTGACACAACAATGTATACTATATACGTAAGCAATCGGTGAAATTTTAAGATTATAGCTGTTAGAATGGGGTAGAAATTGCGAAAAGTTTCTTATCTGAACAATCGGTTGTATGAGATATATACTATATATACAACCGATCGCTATGATTTTTTGAGACAACAATATATGCTATATACGTGGGCATTCGGTGAAATTTGAAGCTTATAGCTGTTAAACTCGGGCTAAAATTCCGAAAATATACATATATACTATATATATATACTATATATACCACCATATATATAATATATATACCACCGATCTTTATGATTTTTTCAGACAACAATGTATGCTATATGCGTAAGCATTCTGTGAGCCTCCAGCTCTTAAAATAGGGCAGAAATTACGAAAAGTTTCTTATCTGAACAATCGGTTAGGGGGGATATATACTATATATACGACCGATCTCATCAATTTTTTCAGGCAACAATATGTGCATTATACGAAATTATATGGTGAAGTTTGAAGCTTCAATCTGTTAAATTGAGTAAGATATGACAAAAATCCTCTTTTTCTGAAAAATCGGTTGTATGGAGGATATATGCTATAGTGGTTCGATCCGGCCGGTTCCGACAAATGTCTAATCGGACACCCAAATACACACGCTCACCAAATTTTATCAAGATATCTCAAAAATAGAGGGACTAGTTTGCATACAAACAGACAGACGGACACACGGACAGACGGACATGGCTAAATCAACTCAGCTCTTCATACTGATTACATATTTCGGTATACTTAATGGTGGGTCTATCTATTTTCCTTTAAGGACTTACAATTTTGGGTTTCGTGACGAAATTAATATACCATTTCATTTTCATGAAAGGTATAAAAAGAGGCAACGACAGAACGCTCGCCTTATCTTTTACGGCCAAGATCACGGTTTCAGTCGACCACTGATTAAATTTTAAACTAATTTCATAAAAATACGTAAAGTAAAAATATTACTGACGTTAATATATTCATTTATATTTCATATTCCATTTTCTTTAACCTACAGTGATGCTTGTGTATAAATTGAAAAATTGAAATTAAAGCTAAATATTTGAATTTGATAATATGATATATAATTTGCACATATGAATTATTACTCTCAAAGTTTACATCACTTCTTGGGGGAAAGATATAAGACGTAAAAGTATGAATTTAAGAATGTTATTTTATTTTATATATGTATATATAAAACACAGAATTGTACGTAATATCTTGGAGGAAAGATGTAAGAATATACATAGAGATGGCAACCCGTAAATGCTCGTATGCGTTAGCTGCTCTTATGTATATTAATGCATGCTCTCTAGTGACATATATATGTAGACTAGACTGGCGGCAACTCGTATGGAGAAAAATAAATATTTAAAATCCTGAAATTTTTTCTTCTTAAAACATGAGGTTAGAAGTAAAAAGAAATGGTGTAATTTTTCAGCCCGATGCGATGATGCTAAAACGTGCCTTGTGGAGCTCAAAGTAGGTATAATATATACATATAGATAATCGTGTTTACTTTATTGCGCTTTAAGCCAATTACACATCGCAATTAGGAAAACAGCTGACAAAGTCTTGTTCTTCTTGTCCATATTTGTAATATAGTCGGTGGCATTGCATTGTTTTGAAGCTAAAAATTAACAAGTCGGCAAAAAAAATGAGTTATAAATCGTCAGCGGGCATTTCAAAGAAAAGACTACGTTCTGAACAAGATATATTTTTAGTGGGGAAATGTGAGAGTGTCATTTCTGGGGCCAAGTTGCTATCAGGGAAACAGGTGCTCCAATTATTATTTTACAAAATGCGCAAGGAAAATATGAGTTTGCAATTCAGTATGAAATTCACGATTGGTGCCACGATTGAATTTTGGGAAAAAGCAAACATACCTACAATGAAAGAAGGCAATTGTATTAAAAAATTAAAAATACTTTACCAAAAAAATTGCAAATTTCCATATGCAAAGTATCGCAAAAATGAAGCAGACTTTTTAGATAAAATTGAGAACTACATATTCGACTTAGCAGCCCCGAATGGATATAATAAAAATACAGGAAGATAAAGATTTTCTTTTGCTTCAAAGGAAAAAGTTCGTCCAGGTAGTATGTGTGGTGCGGATACTGTATTGGCTAGAAAACAAAAACGCGAAGAACAACGAATGGAAGAAGAAAGAAAGCGTTATGAAAAGCATCAAATCCAAGGAAAGTACATTTTAGTTTAAGTTTGCAGTTTTTTTTTTAATTTTAAGTCACTTTCATATATCTAGCTGCTGAAAATACTAACGCTTTTGGAAGCACTTTCCCCGAAGACAGTGATATGGACTGTGTACCTGGTGAAGAAAATGTGCCTACTGATATAATTGATAGTGAAAATACTGAAATTAGGTTAGAACTAACAAAACCAAATCACGGAAAAATTAATTTCATTGATGATAGAATGCTTGCGAGTATGGGCAAATGTAGGCTCTCTACAAGAGATGGCGAGTGCAACGGTTTCCGTCTTCGTAAGCAAAGTGCAAGAAGTTAATGGTGGAAAATTGCCGATAAAATGGAAGATTTAGTCCTCAATCGAACCACAGTATATTTATTTATTTATTTATTTGTTAGTCTATAAATTTTACAATTAATCAGACTAAATATGAATGAGTGAATGAATATAAATGCGGATTACAGTGTAAAAATAACAAGCATACATAGTGAGCAAAATTATATTATAAAATATGTATATACATATATTATTGAATCAGTTGTTGTATATTATTGATTATCAGTGCTCTCGGAATGGACGTGATTTCGAGCAGCCGATGTACATTTAACACACAATAGTAGGGCTGCGATGTGTGGGAGGTTGGAAAGGACGTGCTTCCAAGCCACCCGCCCAAAGTAACTATTGATTATTAGTGCTGTCAGAATGGACGTAATTTCCAGCAGCTGATGTATATTTAACACACAATGAGTAGGACTGTGATGTGTGGGAGGTTGGAAAGGTCGTGATTCCAAGCCACCCGCCCAAAAGTAACTATTGATTACCAGTGCTGTCGGAATGGACGTGATTTCGAGCAGCTGACGTATATTTAACACACAATGAGTAGGGCTACGATGTGTGGGAGGTTAGAAAGGACGTGATTCCAAGCCACCCGCCCAAAGTAACTGGAGCATGTAACAGATTTAGTTTAAGATGTGATTTTGAAACAGTTATGAGTTCAAGGCAGTGAGTATATATTTTTTTATACTGTAAAGTGTGTCGCAAGTATCAATATTATTGCAGTGATTATTGAAATCTTGACACAGACAACGAAGAGGTCCATGCATTTCAAAATTCGATCTACATGTGTTTAAATATAGTGGTTGGAAATACCGAGAGGGCCTAAAAGGGACATTAAACATCACCTCGCCAAGCAGAAATGAGAAAGAATTTTCGTCGCAGACAAGCAGAAGAGATTACTGATGGATTCAATGTAATAAATTTGTATTTCTGAATACGTTTATAAGTATGTTTGATTTTTTATCCTGCTTTAGATTCATGAAATTTGTGTCCTTCACTGGGATGGTAAGCTTCTTCCAGAAATCAGTGGCACCGAAAAAAAAGGATCGATTGTCTCTCGTTGTAACGGGGCAAAACATGCAGAAACTGCTAGGTATACCTAAAATGGAAAATTCAAAGGGAGAGACTATATCTGTGGAAATTGTATCATTTGATACAACGGCTGCTAATACTGGACTTAATAATGGAGCTGCTTTCCTGCTTGAAAAAAGAATAGGCCGCACTCTACTTGTCTTCCCATGTCGTCATCATATTAGCGAGCTGTTGGTAAAAGCAGTGTTTCAATTGAATTTTGGTAAATCATCAGCCCCGGATGTTCCACTTTTCAATAGTTTTTCTAGCTACTGGAAAAATATTAACCCTAAATCCTTCAATCCTGTTGGATTGCTGTGTCAAGAAGTGCACCAATCAAAAGAAAATTTCCCGTGGTGATACTTATGTTTGTTGTTGGCTCTGTGATAATATGGCTCATGTTATCTGTGCCGGTTTCTCTCACATAGGTGGTCGGGTGGTTGACCTAATATCCAGCAAAATTGGACTGAACTGGACATGTCATGATTGTCGTTCCGTAGAAAATGACATGCGAGCTTTTATGAGGCAAACTCAGAAAGAGTTCAACAACATTTTTATTGGGTTTCGTGACCTTAACGAAAGATTCAAAACGATGGAGGCTCACTTTAAAAAATTGAAAGTGATATCTGAATCCCCAAAACGAAAGAAATGTATGCCCAACAATGACTCCAACTTGTCTTCGAGTCAGGGGCAAGGCTGTCCTCCTACGAATGTCCCTTCAACCGCGTTGACTAATACGAACAGGCTAACCAAAGACGTTATGAACAATGCAGCTCAGGAATCTCCACAAGAATCTACACAAGGTTGTGTCGAGACTTCCAGTGAGACGATCTATGGCAAATTAAACGATGCACGAACTAATAGTGGTACTTTTGCGGCTGTTTGTTCTACGTCACCAATGTTGATTTCGCTGGACTCCCCAATTCATCCTACACCTCCACCGGTATCTTCAGCTCCAACAATAACAGTTACCGATACTGGGGTTGTTGCTAGCGATACAAGTGTACCTGAAAAAATAGTACGGGCTCGATAACCAACGCTATAACGGCCGCACCTTCCCAGCTCTCTGGTGCGCTATCCGCTACTCCTTTGCAGGTGACTGCCGTGCCGCCTCGTAGGGCTGTATTTGTGTCCCGATTACACGCCTCGCTTACCGAAAATGACATTGCTCATTACGTTTGCTCTAAACTTGGTGTTGCACCCACTAGTAACATCAATGTGTATAAATTTAACTTTAAATATGAGAGAGACATCTCCTCATTTAAAATATCCCTTTCAGATGAATATTTCGATAAGGTACTTGATTCCTCTTTTTGGCCCAAGCATACTGTGGTTCACTTGTTCACGAGAAAGGCGAGGGCCGAACCTGTTTTATTACAGCCAAAAAACGGTATGACGAACACAGTAATAACAACACAAAGGTAATTGCTGATCTGTCCCGTCTTCTCATTAATTATCAAAATGTTCGTGGTTTACGATCAAAACTTGTTCCATTCTTCCTTAATTCTTTCAACTTTTCTGCACAAGTTGTAGCTTTTACGGAGACCTGGCTAAAGCCTGATAATAACAATTCTGAGGTTTTTTCAAATAAATATGCTGTTTATCGGCGTGATCGCATCTCTAGAGCGGGAGGTGTCCTTATTGCTGTTGAATCTAACCTATCGTCTGAGTTGATTTCGCTGGACAATATCTCTCATATCGAATTCATAGCAGTTAGGCTTTCATTCGGTAGCTATAGCGTAATTGTTTGCTGTTCGTATATACCACCTCGTTCGGATATGGATGTTTATGCTAGTCATAGCTCGGCCATCTGTGATTTGCATTCACAGTTGGGAGATAACGATCGACTTGTTGTTGTTGGTGACTTTAACTTGCCAACAGTTAGTTGGGTTAATATAAGTGATTCAAATTTTTTAACTCCCACTGCTCAACATGAGTTTCTCAATTGCTTGTTAGACTCATCTCTTTTACAGATTAACAATGTTCCAAATAGTGGAAATCAAATGCTGGATTTAGTATTTGTGGATGGCTCGGTGGGTACTGCCCTTACGCAAATACCACCTTTATCCCTTCCAGAAGACCCTCTTCACCCTACGCTAGAGATATCACTTGATATCAGCCTACCCCGTAGGATTCAAGTACAGTCTCGTCCCCGATCTAGATGCTTCTACAAAGCGAATTTCATTATGCTCAATGATCTGTTGGCTTCCCATGATTGGTCGGATCTCTATGCTTGCACTGATGTCGATTCGGCTATCTCTATATTTTACAGTACGCTTGATAGCTTCTTTGATACCTGCATTCCTACTCGCTATACCCTATGTTCGAATAAGCCCCCTTGGTTTTCAAGGCAACTTATCAGACTTAATAACATCAAATCTAGGCTTTATAAGAGGTTCAAGAAATCTGGAGCATCTGCAGACCTCTCTAAATATTTAATAGCTCGTTCTAAATTTCACCGTCTTAATCAGCTTTGTTATAAAAATTACTTGAGTTGTTGTAAAGCCCAATTTTTTAGAAATCCAAAAAAGTTTTACAGTTTCGTAAATTCAAAGCGGAAAACTTCTGGGTATCCTTCCTCATTAACCTTTGGAGGTAAAAAAGCTTGCACTGATGACGACGTTGCTGAACTATTTTCTGAGTTCTTTAAGTCCACGTATTCATCCTGGTTCATTCTGGTCAATATCCCTATCGCTTAGATAGCTCGAATTACATTAGGAATCCTGCTATTGATGGTAATATTGTTCTTCAGAGTCTTCAATCTTTGAAGCCCACCTTTTCTCCGGGACCGGACGGTGTTCCTAGTTGCGTGCTTAGGTACTGCGCCGAAAACATGCATGAGCCTATTTTAAAATTATTTGAGCTATCTCTGGGATCTGCGTCATTCCCGGCACTTTGGAAACAGTCTTTTATTATACCCCTGCATAAAAAAGGTAGTAGGTCAAAAGTTGAAAGCTACAGGGGTATTGCTAAACTTTCAGTCATTCCTAAAGTCTTTGAACAGATTGTCACCAATCAACTGCAATATCAGTGTTCTAGTCTTTTATCTCCATGTCAACACGGTTTTATTCGTCAAAGGTCTACCACTACAAATTTGCTTGTATTCACCTCTATAGTTATGGAAGGATTTTTAGCGAACAAGCAAACGGATGTCATCTACACGGACTTCAGCAAAGCATTTGATACCGTCAACCACGAGTTGCTTATTCATAAGCTTGATTTACTGGGCTTTCCGTTTCACCTATTAATGTGGCTGAAAAGCTATCTTTCTAACCGGACCCAAAAAGTCCTGTTCAAGTGCAATCTGTCGGAATCGTTCGGAGTTTCCTCCGGCGTACCCCAGGGAAGTCATCTAGGCCCTTTGCTCTTTGCCCTTTTCATTAATGACTTGCCACAGACAATATTATATTCCCATACTATAATGTATGCGGATGATGTAAAACTTTGCTACACTTACTGTCCTACCGATTTGAGTTCCTTGGATCTTCTTCAGGCCGACTTGGACTCGTTCCAATGTTGGTGCACAACAAATTTACTAGCTTTAAATTGCTCTAAATGTAAGCATATGACATTTCACCGAGTGAAGCCAGCATTGAAATCTTATGTAATAGATGGTACGCCTTTGGAGCGTATATCTATTGCAAATGATCTAGGTGTCCTTTTTGATCCGAAATTGAATTTTAACATGCATATTTCATCTATCGCCAACAAAGCGTTGGGTTTACTTGGATTTGTTAAAAGATGGGCTAAAGAGTTCGATGATCCGTACCTCACTAAGGTTCTTTACACATCGCTGGTTCGTCCAATACTCGAGTATTGCTCATGCGTTTGGTCCCCTGTTCCTCAAAAGCATATAAAGCGTCTTGAGTCAGTTCAAAAGCAATTTTTGATATTTGCATTGCGCGGCCTTAATTGGGACTCAAGTCTGCACCTTCCTCCATACAGAAGTAGACTTCTTCTTATTAACTTACCCACTCTGGAAAATCGGAGAATATTACTGGGGGTATTGTTCATCCATAAGCTCATTATTGGAGAAATTGATTCCGCGGACCAGCCGCTTGTTTTTTGCGGTTCCCCCTAGAGTATCCAGACACTACGTTCCTTTCTATTTACCCCTTTGTCGACGAAACTTTGCTAAAAATGATCCTCTTTTTATCTGGTGCGCGCACTACAATGACTTGTATATCTGCATCAGTCTTGAATGTACTTTTGCCACTATACGTAATGCAATACTTGCCTATCTAATTTAAGAGATACAAGCTAATTTAATTTGCCGGCATTTTATTACTTCGATAAAAAAACAGGAACTGTCTCGCTTAAGGATGGAGGAACATTTATCAACATGTATCATTAAGAAGGAACAAGACAGTACTGTGTTGATTGGAATCTGGTGCATTCCAACAACGTAAAAAACATGCTTTTTCATGAGTCACTGACCGGAATCGTATGCATTCCGGCAGTATAATCTTATGGGTCAGGCATCGAGCTGATTGGAATCCGGTGCATTCCAACAACACAGGTCATGTTACTTTTTTATGCCTTGTGATGGCGTATCCTCATTACACTACTCTTAGCACTGCCGGATTCCCATGACATGCTGATTGGAATCTTGTTGCATTCTAACAGGGAGATTGGAATCCATTGCATTCCGATATCATGCTGAGCGGAATCTGATGCATTCCGCCAGTATAAGATTTCGGTATACGATCTTATTTCTACTCATATTTCTTATTATTATTATATTTTGAAATTAAATAGTAATGTTCATTAATATTTCTTTGTTTGTAATATAACATTGTTGAAAGCTCGATATATCTTAAATTTTATCTTCTGAGTTGTATATTTATATATCTTTTATATTATGCAGTCGACCATAGTTTGTCGTCGACTTTAAATAATAAATAAATAAATAAATAAATAACAAGTAAGGAAGGCTAAGTTCGGGTGTAACCGAACATAACATACTCAGTTGAGAGCTATGGAGACAAAATAAGGAAAATCAATCTGGGGTAACCCTGGAATGTGGTTGTATAACATGTGTATCAAATGAAAGGTATTAAAGAGTATTTTAAGAGAGAGTAGGCCATAGTTCTATGGATGAACGCCATTTAGGGATATCGCCATAAAGGTAGACCAGGGCTGACTCTAGAATTTGTTTGTACGATATGAGTATCAAATGAAAGGTGTTACTGAGCATTTTAAGAGGGAGTGGGCCTTAGGTCTATCGGTGGACGCCTTTTCGAGATGTCCCCATTAAGGTGGACCAGGGGTGATTCTATAATGTGTTTGTACGATATGGGTATCAAATGAAAGCTGTTAATGAGTATTTTGAAAAGGAGTGATCCTTAGTTCCATAGGTGGACGCCGTTTCGAGATATCGCCACAAAGGTGGACCAGGGGTGTCTCTAGAATGTGTTTGTACGATATGGGAATCAAATGAAAGGTGTTACTGAGCATTTTAAGAGGGAGTGGGCATTAGGTCTATAGGTGGACGCCTTTTCGAGATATCGCCATTAGGGTGGGCCAGGGGTGACTCTAGAATGTTTGTACGGTATGGGTATCAAACGAAAGGTGTTACTGAGCATTTTAAGAGGGAGTGGGCATGAGGTCTATAGGTGGACGCCTTTTCGAGATATCGTCATTAGGGTGGGCCAGGGGTGACTCTAGAATGTGTTTGTACGATATGTGCATCAAACGAAAGGTGTTACTGAGCATTTTAAGAGGGAGTGGGCATTAGCTCTATAGGTGGACGCCCTTTCGAGATATCGCCATTAGGGTGGGCCAGGGGTGACTCTAGAATGTTTGTACGATATGGGTATCAAACGAAAGGTGTTACTGAGCATTTTAAGAGGGAATGGGCATTAGGTCTATAGGTGGACGCCTTTTCGAGATATCGCCATTAGGGTGGGCCAGGGTGACTCTAGAATGTGTTTGTACGATATGTGTATCAAATGAAAGGTGGTAATGAGTATTTTAAAAGGGAGTAATCCTTAGTTCTATAGGTGGGCGCCTTTTCGAGATATCGCCATTAGGGTGGGCCAGGGGTGACTCTAGAATGTTTGTACGATATGGGTATCAAACGAAAGGTGTTACTGAGCATTTTAAGAGGGAATGGGCATTAGGTCTATAGGTGGACGCCTTTTCGAGATATCGCCATTAGGGTGGGCCAGGGTGACTCTAGAATGTGTTTGTACGATATGTGTATCAAATGAAAGGTGGTAATGAGTATTTTAAAAGGGAGTAATCCTTAGTTCTATAGGTGGGCGCCTTTTCGAGATATCGCCATTAGGGTGGGCCAGGGGTGACTCTAGAATGTTTGTACGATATGGGTATCAAACGAAAGGTGTTACTGAGCATTTTAAGAGGGAATGGGCATTAGGTCTATAGGTGGACGCCTTTTCGAGATATCGCCATTAGGGTGGGCCAGGGTGACTCTAGAATGTGTTTGTACGATATGTGTATCAAATGAAAGGTGGTAATGAGTATTTTAAAAGGGAGTAATCCTTAGTTCTATAGGTGGACGCCTTTTCGAGATATCGCCATTAGGGTGGGCCAGGTGTGACTCTAGAATGTTTGTACGATATGGGTATCAAACGAAAGGTGTTACTGAGCATTTTAAGAGGGAGTGGGCATTAGGTCTATAGGTGGACGCCTTTTCGAGATATCGCCATTAGGGTGGGACAGGGGTGACTCTAGAATGTTTGTACGATATGGGTATCAAACGAAAGGTGTTACTGAGCATTTTAAGAGGGAGTGGACATTAGGTCTATAGGTGGACGCCTTTTCGAGATATCGCCATTAGGGTGGGCCAGGGGTGACTCTAGAATGTTTTTACGATATGGGTATCAAACGAAAGGTGTTACTGAGCATTTTAAGAGGGAGTGGACATTAGGTCTATAGGTGGACGCCTTTTCGAGATATAGCCATTAGGGTGGGCCAGGGTGACTCTAGAATGTGTTTGTACGATATGGGTATCAAATGAAAGGTGGTAATGAGTATTTTAAAAGGGAGTAATCCTTAGTTCTATAGGTGGACGCCTTTTCGAAATATCGCCATTAGGGTGGGCCAGGTGTGACTCTAGAATGTTTGTACGATATGGGTATCAAACGAAAGCTGTTACTGAGCATTTTAAGAGGGAGTGGGCATTAGGTCTATAGGTGGACGCCTTTTCGAGATATCGCCATTAGGGTGGGCCAGGGGTGACTCTAGAATGTTTGTACGATATGGGTATCAAACGAAAGGTGTTACTGAGCATTTTAAGAGGGAGTGGACACTAGGTCTATAGGTGGACGCGTTTTCGAGATATCGCCATTAGGGTGGGCCAGGGGTGACTCTAGAATGTTTGTACGATATGGGTATCAAACGAAAGGTGTTACTGAGCATTTTAAGAGGGAGGGGGCATTAGGTCTATAGGTGGACGCCTTTTCGAGATATCGCCATTAGGGTGGGACAGGGGTGACTCTGGTATGTTTTTGTACGATATGGATATCAAATTAAAGGTATTAATGAGGGTTTTAAAAGCGAGTGGCCCTTAGATGTATATGTGAAGGCGTTCTCGCGATATCGACCAAAATGTGGACCAGGTGATCCAGAAAATCATCTGTTGGGTACTGCTAATTTATTTATATATGCAATACCACTAACAGTATTCCTGCCAAGATTGTAGAACTTTTTCATTTTCTTCTACTTAATATGGTAGGTGTCACACCCATTTTACAAAGTTTTTTCCAAAGTTATATTTTGCGTCAATAAACCAATCCAGTTACCATGTTTCATCACTTTTTTCGTATTTGGTATAGAATTATGGCATTTTTTTCATTTTTCGTAATTTTCGATATCGATAAAGTGGGCGTGGTTATGGTCAGATTTCGCCCATTTTTTATACCAAGAAAAAGTGAGCTCAGATAAGTACGTGGGCTAAGTTTAGTAAAGATATATCGGATTTTGCTCAAGTTATTGTGTTAATGGCCGAGCGGAAGGACAGACGGTGGACTGTGTATAAAAACTGGGCGTGGCTTCCACCGATTTCGCCCATTTTCACAGAGAACAGTTACCGTCATAGAATCTATGCTCCTACCAAATTTGAGAAGGATTGGTAAATTTTTGTTCGACTTATGGCAATAAAAGTATTCTAGACAAACTAAATGAAAATGGGCGGAGCCACGCCCATTTTGAAATTTTCTTTTATTTTTGTATTTTGTTGCATCATATCATTACTGGAGTTGAATTTTGACTTAATTTACTTATATACAGTAAAGATATTAAATTTTATGTTAAAATTTGAATTTAAAAATTTTTTTTTTTAAAAAGCGGGCGTGTTCTTCATCCAATTTTGCTAATTTTTATTTAGAACATATAGAGTAATAGTAGTAACGTTCCTGCCAAATTTCATCATGATATCTTCAACGACTGCCAAATTACAGCTTGCAAAACTTTTAAATTACCTTCTTGTAAAAGTGGGCGGTGCCACGCCCATTGTCCAAAATCTTACTAATTTTCTATTCTGCGTCATAACGTCAACCCATCTACCAAGTTTCGTCGCTTTATCTGTCTTTTGTAATGAGTTATCGCACTTTTTCGGTTTTTCGAAATTTTCGATATCGAAAAAGTGGGCGTGGTTATAGTCCGATATCGTTCATTTTAAATAGCGATCTGAGATGAGTGCTCAGGAACCTACATACCAAATTTCATCAAGATACCTCAAAATTTACTCAAGTTATCGTGTTAACGGGCGGACGGACGGACGGACGGACGGACGGACATGGCTCAATCAAATTTTTTTTCGATCCTGATTATTTTGATATATGGAAGTCTATATCTATCTCGATTCCTTTATATATGTACACCAACCGTTATCCAATCAAACTTAATATACTCTGTGAGCTCTGCTCAACTGAGTATAAAAAAGTGGAATATCGGACGTAGAAGTTCGGCGAGTTTTAACAATAGCAGAAATAGATACGTTTATGAATTTCTGCTTAACTACGTTAAATAAACACCAAATTCGTGCTGATTATAAGGAGCTGTTACAACTATCTCTACTCTTTGTTGGGGAAGACGTACCAAGTTTTTCACAAGTTCGGTCAACTGGCGCAACATCGCACGCAAGGTTTAAGTCGAAGTGTCTGTATTGTTACAAAATTTTTCTGTTGCGCAACCAATTCAAATTAACAACTTCAGAGAAAAAGAGTCTACGAAGCATTTGTATTTTTCTGGTCTGCATCTACGTTCCGTATTGGTTTCGTTGTGTATATCCAGTAGCTGCTCCACATAATGACCTAAGGTTGATTCAAGATTCAATTGCCTATTTTGATAAAAAGTTTCCAATGCTATATTACAAAAAATAAAAAATCATTTATGTTACTTGTCGGAAGAAGCTGTTGGCCTTTAATTTTTTGATAAAAAAATTCCCTTGCATATTCAGCAAAAAATGGTAAAAGCAATTAATAAAGAAAACCAAGATGACAATTCTGTTCCATAACGAATTACCGCAACAATGCTCGATATAATTCTCTTTGGCAGCAAGAACATAAGTAATTTTGTTTCACCAAGAACTAAAGCATTCTTCACACGTTTAGGAATAGAAACAAGGTTTTTGCAATCGGATCCTTCCACATGGCAAGAGAGAGAAGATTATAAGGCAGGAAAGGGAATTTGTCAACATTTAACTGTAGTCAATGACGCTGCTGAGAGAGCATTGAAATTGATCACCGACTTCAATCGATCACTGACTTATAATGAAGAAGATAAACAGTACTTATTGCAAGTTTTTGAGCACTACAGGCAAAGTTATCCATCTTGCACCAAATCGTCTCTCATTAAAGAAGTACTATATACTAATAAAAAAAAACAGTGAATTTAAACAAATGTTTCGTTACACTTCTTTAACTTGTTCTTTTGTCGTTTTAAAAGCAATTTGAACAAACTTCAAAAAAATGAAAAATGACACTAAAAATCGTAAAAATGGTAATTTTCTTGAAGTTCTACGTAATTTGGCCTTCAAAAGGCACGTTAAGGGATGATCGGATCGAGCTGAAAAATTATACCGTTTCTTTTTACACATAACCTCATATTTTAAGATGAAAAAATTAAAGGTGTTCCAAAAAAAAAAAAATTTACTGCCAGTCTAATGTAGACATTATAGCATAAGCGAAACTGTAAAACTCAAATGAAGTCATTCAATAAAGTACAAGTAAAGATCTTACAGGGATCAGAGAATTTGATAGCATTGCGCCTCACAAAGCCAAGCATAGAATATGATTTAGAGGTTATGAAATTTATGTGCTTAATAAAAGAAAGCTTATTGTCAAAGACAACACCAAGGTCCTTAATCTCATTAGCACGTTAAAGCTCACAATTAGAAATACTATAATTTGCCGTTAGAAGATTAATTGACTTCGAGTAGGTTATTTGCAAGCATTTGGACGGATGTTAAGAGATACGAGAGTTCAGGCACCATTGGTGCAACTTATTAATATCATTCTGCAACATTAAGGCATCATCTGGCGTGTTAATAGCAGAAAATAGCTTTAAGTCATCGGCGTATAGGAAACAATTCGCGAATGAAAAGCAACTACTTACGTCATTTATAAATAACATAAATAAAAGTGGACCTAATATACTACCTTGGAGAACCCCAGAAGTGGCTACAAACGGACTAGACGATTGTCCATCTATGGAAACAACACACTGTCTGTTACTTAAATAAGACTTTATCCATAAAAGAAACGAAGAGTGGAAACCAAGGCAACCTAATTTTTTAATTAAAACACTATGATGGATTTTGTCATAAGCTTTTGAAAAGTCATTATAACTGCAATCAACCTGAAAACCTGCAGAAAAAGATTCAACACAATATTCACTTAAAACAGCAAAATTAGAAATTGTTGATCTACCAGCGACAAAACCATGCTGGAAGGGAGATATTAATGACTTAACCGCAAAACTCAACTTGACATTAACAGCATGCTCAAACATTTTGGAAATGGTAGAAAGTTTTGAAATAGGTCTGTAATTACGCATATCATTTTTGTTACCACTTTTAAAGACGGGGGTAATGGAGGTGAGCTTCAACTCGTCAGTGAACGTACCGGACGATAGAGATTTATTAAAAATTATTCTTAAAGGAAAAACTAGAGTCGGGCAGTTTTTAAACAGGACTGAAGAAAACACATCAACGTCTGTTTGAGACGAAGATTTACGTTTGAGAATAGCATTACTAATATCATCAGAAGAGCGACAGAGGACACCAAAGTTTAGAGCAGTGTTAAGATTCGTAGAGGCATCAAACGATTGATAAATCCGCAAATAAGTTGGCTGTATCACATGGTGTTCGCGTTGAGTGGCCATCAAGGAAGACTCCAGACGGTATACTGGAGCTACCTCTTTTGGACTTGATATAGCTCCAAAATGTTTTCGGATTCAATTTAATATTAGACTCAATTGTATGAATATAGTTGGTATACAGAAGCTTATCCAAATTATTAAATTTCTTCAAATATTGCTTGTATTTAGTGAAGAACAAATGATTCTTCGTATGTTTAAACTTACGCATATATTTATTTCTGAGATTCTTAAATTTTTTCAACTCTTTCGTATACCACGGAAGTTTGTAAGGCCTCATTCTTCGCATAGGAATTTTATGCAGGCAGTGATTTAATAGAATAGATTTGAAAGTTGGGAAAATATTAGAAGTATCCAGTCCCTCTAGTACCACTTCCCAGTCTATTTCAGATAAAAACCATTAAAACTGGGAAAATAAAACGAATTAAAGTTAAAAGTAAATCTGCTTTCAGAAGTATCCTGTGCATAACTATAAAAACTAAAATTAATAACCAAGAGTATGTGATGCCTGTCCTTATTAGTGATTGGATTTGTACATTCACTGATTTCACAATTAATATTGTCACTAATAAATATGAGATCGAGTAATCTATTTAAAGTATTAACACATTTGTTGATTTGCAATAAATTAAGACTAAGTAAATTATCAATGAAATATAATTCGTGATTTGCAGAGAGATTATTAGGTGTAAGACCAAAATTACAAACATTAGTTGACCAGTCAATATTGCATAAGTTGAAGTCACCAAGCACGCATGGATGATTATCACTTAAGTTATTAATAACACAGTGCTACAAAAAAAAAAAAAATATCGCAAGCACTTTTGTAGCGACCTAGTGTTCGTTGCAGGTCTTGATGAGTAGATCAAGATACCGTGTTTCAAAATTTTCTAACACCCCGAAATTTTTAAGTTATTGTTGAAAAACTGTTTTTCTTGTACCTCGCGCACAAAACCAAAGTTTCTTTGAAAACCGCCGTACCAAAGCATAGCTTTAACACATAATATACGAAGTATGCATTGTGTAAAAATTAAAATATGCAAAAAGAAGGCAATTGGGAAAAACTTTACAACAAGTAAGGTATGACGTAGCTGAATGCGTTTATAACCATTTCAACTATCGTAGGTTCGACTCCCACTCCCGGGAGAAATCGCTTTGAAGAGATTTACAAGGTATAATCGAAACAGCTGTCGCCTTGTCCGTCCTGATGTCACGTTGTTTAATTTTTTCCCAAATTATTAAATAAATTATAAAATTAAAAATTGCTTCAAATAAATGTTTTCATACATTTAAAAACAAGCAATACGGGCAATCCCCGATTAAATCATACAAACAGACAAAATTGGTGTTAATTCGTTGAAGTTCTCTAAATAGAACAAAAACAGCAACAATACCAAAGTTTCTTTGAAAACCGCCGTATCAAAGCATAGCTTTAACACATAATTGCATACGAAGTATGCAATGTGTAAAAGATAAATCTCCTTCCTGAAACCCTTCCGAATTAATTGCTTTATCGTACCTCGCTTTCATCTTGTCACTCATAATCTTTGCTCGTTGCCTTACCAGATCGTGTATCTCTCTCAGCTCTTCTTCCAAGACATCAGTGGATTTCTTGACATTCCTCTCCGCATCGGCATCTATCCCATACTTCAAATCAGCTGGCAGTCGAAGGTCATTGCCAAAAATTACCTTTGCGGGAGTTTGGCCCGTTGTGTCATGTACTGCCGATCGGTAGGCCATCAAGAATAATGATATGTGTGTATCCCAGTCCTTATGGTACTTGTCTACTACTTTTCTTAAATGCTCCTCCAATGTTCTATTGAAACGTTCCACCATACCATCGGACTGAGGATGCAATGCAGTTGTCCGTGTTTTTCGAATGCCCAACTTCTTGCATATTTCTTGGAACACAGCTGATTCAAAATTCCTGCTTTGGTCAGAATGTAACTCCATTGGTACACCATACCTTGCAACCCATTCGTTTTTAACCACTTCTGCTACTGTTTCTGCTTCTTGGTTTGGGATTGGGTATACCTCTGGCCATTTACTGAAATAATCCATAACCACCAGTACGTATTTGTTTCCGCGGTTGCTAGTAGGAAATGGACCTGCGACATCCATGGCGATCCGTTCAAGGGTGCACCTGAAATATACTGCTTCATCTGGCCATGGCCTTCGGGTTTTGGGCCCTTTCGCTCTGTTGCATACCTCGCAATTGGCAATCCACTCGGTGACCGACTGACGGCAACCAACCCAATAGAATCTCTGCTTAATTTTCTCGAGTGTCTTCGTGATTCCAAGATGACCTCCACTTGGACCATTGTGCAGCTCGCTGAGCACGTCAGGAATCCCGCCCAGAACAAGATCAACTGGCTCACTCACGAAGAAACTTTTATCCGCAAGCACGAGATCAGGGAATGCTTGTTGTGTTAATGCACTAACATCACATGTTGGAAAATTACCTGTCAAAAGTGGTAGAACTATAACTAAAGCATCAATAGAAATTAGTGGGTCAACTGGGGACTGCAACTGAATCGCGCATGCCTCTTTTACCTGCGCAGAAACTGAATTATTGATGCCCGAAACTTGAGTATGCATCTTTCGAGTTGGCAGGTTGATTCTTCGTCTGAGTCTTTCAGTGATAAAAGAGCATTCAGATCCCGAATCTATGAGAACTCTGGCCGAAAAATCTGTACCATTATAATGAATGGCGACGCGAGCTGTGCCTAGTAAAACACCTTTACTGGTATTAATAAAATTAGATTTTACTGTAGTTTTATTTTGCCTTTTTTGTATTGCAGATTCATTTTGATATTGAGCGTGCTTTGAAGTGCACGGTTGCTCATCCGAGAAATCTACAGAATTATTTGCCTGTGTAGGTTTTGCTTTACTTGTCTGTAAATGCAGAAGGGTATTATGTCTTAAATGCCAGTTGCTGCAATTGTGCGCACTTGTGCATTTTGACACTGAATGCCCCGATGACAGACAGTTTAGGCAGAAGTGATTTCTTTTTATGAAAGCAAGTCTTTCATTCGTGTTCAAATTTTTGAACTTTGAACACGCATAAATTTTGTGATCATTGCTTTGACACATTTTACAATTGCCTTTAGCTACACTTGCTTGGAAAGCGCCAATTTTCTTTGGGAGATGTTCAGAGGCCTGCTTTGAGTTTTGTACCTTTTGAGGTTTTGTACTCTTTGTACCTCTTAAACCTGAGACTGATTCTAACGTTTGAAAACGATTTGTCAGAAATCGGTCCATATCCGCCCACTTGGAAGTTTCTGTCTTGTTTTCTACAGACTGTTCCCTTAGCGATAGGGTCACATCAGGAAGCTTAGTTGAACATAAATATGTAATAATTGGATCCCAATTAGATATGTCAATATGATGACTTACTAACGAGGATATGCAGTTATTTATGTCCCTTTGTAATCTTTTTATTGAATTACTCCATTCAGTTTCGACTGATTGAAGGTTGAAAAGAATCTTTAATTGGGTGTTGACTAATATTCTCTTATTTTCATACCTGTCGCACAAATTTGTCCAAGCTATATCAAAACCATCATTCGTCAATTCGCATTTCTTAACGATTTCTCTGGCTTCACCTTTGGTTTTTTGTATGAGATAATATAATTTTTGTACTGGCGACAGGCTTTTATTTAGAATATAAATGGCCGTGAATATGTCACGAAAAGTTGGTCATGACAAATAATCACCTTTGAATATATCAGTATCACAAGGTGCTAAATGCAAGTTGCGTGGCGTGAAGGCAGCATCGTTTTCCTTCTCTGCCTTCTCAAGTTTTTCTGCCAGGTCATTTATTTTTGTCATAGACCGCACAAAAACAGTATAGTATTTTTTTTTTTTTCTAATTGCCGTAACATTCTTCTCAGATATATTTTCTGATTGTAGTAACGCATCAAAAGCTTCCCTAGCTTTTACCCACATCGATTTCAACTCCTGCTGCTGAATTTTCAGCGAATTTTTGGAGTGTTCGCTAGGGGCTATGCTTAAAAATTCGATGTCGAACTCAATAATTGTGTCAACTAAGCGGTTATATGCTTCCATATTTAAAATTAAAAAAAATCGAAACAATTGATTTTTCAAAAAAAAATTACGTACACAGAGACAGAATCTGTGGAATTACCCAATTTGCTAATATAAAAATTAGAAAACGCTTTCCACCAACAAAAAGAACCCAACAAATCGAATAAAATTGTAATAAATTTACATTAAAATTTCGTATGCAAAATATTTATTTTGAAACAAATAAACTCCAATTTAATAATTTTCAGAGTAAAAAACCAGTGGACTGTATGATATATATATATATATATATATATATATATATATGTATACGTATAAATATATGTGTTAAAACCAAAAGTAATTGCTCGCCAACCAACTATGGGCTTGTGTGTATGTATATATGTATATCACAGTATTTATTTAAATCAAACGCAAGTGAAAAAACTGAGCAAAGTTGGAGGAAAAATGTTCCGTCCACTAAATAAATGCTCAAATTAAATTGTTTGTTTTAAAAAATGAATTGGATGTAAAAGCTAAGTGATTTTTGCGAAATTAATTTTTCTTAAATTCAACTCTGATGAACCAAACCCAAAAGTGAGGTTAATTACATAGTGCAGTGTTATTGTTGTGGGCTGTTAATAACAGAGAAGTGCAGGTCATATAAATGTAAATCGAATTAATTAAATTTTAAAAAATTACTTGCACTTTCCTATTAAAATATTCCTAAACACTGTTTGTACAAATATTTGTGTGCGATAATGCTACACTGAAGACCCATAAGCCGTGTCAAATATTATTTACCGTCGCCGCAAGCAATACTTGATGGTCAAATGGGCTATTTGTACAAGAAAACTTTGTATTTTATTTTTCACAAAATCACTCGCGCACTTTCCACTTTCACTAATTTATAATTAAATTGTGCACATTGAATAACCACGTACCTTTTTATAATTTGTAGAATTTCCAAACTGATGAAATCAATATGAAGTTGTTTTTGCTTGTGGCACAAATAATCTCCGCAAATCAAATACCAAGTACTATAATTGTTGATGGAATTCGCGAAGTGTTAGTCCTCTCAAAAATGAAAATCCGCTGCTATTGGCACGCAATATGATATTTAAACACTGTGAGTTGTTGGTTCGCAAAATCCGCTTCTTTAATAATATATAAACAGTGGAATTGATGTGGTTCACAAAATGGTCGCTGGATGAAAAAACGGTTTAAGGACCAATGTCTTGGCTGGGCCACAGCTCAGGGATGGTGCCGGTCAAGATATAGTGCCGTAAAGAGGAAAAGTTTGGTATTAGAATTTTAATTTAAATATAAGTATATTTATTCGAAATAAAGATTAAGTACAGTAATTAACTAACACATATATTTGTAGGTTACCTTTTTGATGATTCTGGAATCGCCGGTGGGATACGTCCGTACACGTTGATGTTAAAAATCCAAGAAGTACAATAACAGAATTTGTTAAGCCCGCTTGCCAGTCGAATTGTATATTTATTCCTGCGATGTTTATTTGCATGGTTAACATAAACTGTTCGACTGGCTCTGTTAAAAAATATAAAGCGAATGCGAGGGCGACCCAATATGTTTTAGAGTTTGGGCTGTTGGCCTAACAATATAAAAAACTTCGTATTCGAAAACAGAATTTAATAATTTCTAATAATATGGGAGTTAATAATTTATAATAAATTTTAAATTATAATACTTATTTTTGTAAAATTAAGATTTTACAAATTATTTTTATATTATTATATTTTATTACTATAAGTAGAGAATGAGCAAGGTTTATTGAACGTATTCGGTCTAATATATAAACAAACTTATACATTATCAATTTTACAAAAATAACTACCTCAGTCTTGATGATGGCAATTGATATACTAATTAATTACTAAAAACCGTTAAAACCAACTTAACAATATTTTTTAAATTTATACATATTTCGTAATAATTATTTCATAACTTGAACTTCAACTGAATGATCATCCAAAGAAAAAAACTTTGCTTTTACTGTTCCTTCTGCCACTGGAATCATGCAGTGGTATGTCAACGTCCCTTTCACTGCTACTGCCTTTTTAAATCTAGCTTCAAGGTTCTTTTCTTTGTAGTATTCCTCGTTTTCCACATATTTAAATGAAATATTAGGGATAGCCGCTATTGCCCAATCAAATAATTCTTTTGGCGTTTGAATTGGATTATTCACTCTCTGTAGACTTGCTTTGGCAGCCAATCTTTTCACGGTCCCACCTAAACCATCGCATGCATTTTTGCCATGTGAAGTTGGAAAAAAGTGTGGCAGCGATTTAGTTTAGCGCCCCCCGAGTTCGGGGTGGAACTTGGTATCAAATGAAAGAGGGAGTTCTCCCAAATATATATATTTTAAAGTGCGCAAACTTATAGTTTAAAAGTTATTTGTTGTTAAAGTTTGCAAATGGGTTTATTGTTGTACAAGTACATATACATATGTATGTATGTGTAGTTAAGTTGACCATGCATGCATACATAGGCAGGCGGTGGCTGTATACAATTGTAGCACATACATGCTGCTAGTAAATGTAAGAAAATTGCTCAAGGTCAGGTCAGAAATGAGTTAGTATCTTTTGAACCACAAAATTATCCAACTTTAAATAAAAATAGATTTTTGGATGAAAGTGTATCGCATATTATATATATTTTTTTCGAAAATATTCTGTGGGAAAACAGAATGTAATAATTATTTAAAAAATTAATTTTTTATTCATTATTTTTATTTTATGATATTACGCAGTTATAAATTCAAAATGAAACAAAAGATACGACGAGTGGAACCAAAGATATAGCATTTTGAATGTGGGCAAGTTTGCTTACCCATCGAATCTGTGCACATGCAGATCTCTGAAAAAAATTTTTTTCGAGGAAATCCTGATACAGAAATTTGCTTATTTCGTGCGAGCAACTTAAAAAAAAGTTTGAGCCGAATCAAAATTATGAAATCTCAAAAGTTGTTCGATTTGTAAAATAATGACCCATATGTATGTATGTACGTTGTATGGAAAAATTTTGTTTTGATATCTTTTGGTTTATATAAACATCAAATTGGTCACCATTAAAGAAATATTTTTACATGTCATGTAAAAAACCAGTGGACTGTATGATATATATATATATATATATATATATATGTATACGTATAAATATATGTGTTAAAACCAAAAGTAATTGCTCGCCAACCAACTATGTGCTTGTGTGTATGTATATATGTATATCACAGTATTTATTTAAATCAAACGCAAGTGAAAAAACTGAGCAAAGTTGGAGGAAAAATGTTCCGTCCACTAAATAAATGCTCAAATTAAATTGTTTGTTTTAAAAAATGAATTGGATGTAAAAGCTAAGTGATTTTTGCGAAATTAATTTTTCTTAAATTCAACTCTGATGAACCAAACCCAAAAGTGAGGTTAATTACATAGTGCAGTGTTGTTGTTGTGGGCTGTTAATAACAGAGAAGTGCAGGTCATATAAATGTAAATCGAATTAATTAAATTTTAAAAAATTACTTGCACTTTCCTATTAAAATATTCCTAAACACTGTTTGTACAAATATTTGTGTGCGATAATGCTACACTGAAGACCCATAAGCCGTGTCAAATATTATTTACCGTCGCCGCAAGCAATACTTGATGGTCAAATGGGCTATTTGTACAAGAAAACTTTGTATTTTATTTTTCACAAAATCACTCGCGCACTTTCCACTTTCACTAATTTATAATTAAATTGTGCACATTGAATAACCACGTACCTTTTTATAATTTGTAGAATTTCCAAACTGATGAAATCAATATGAAGTTGTTTTTGCTTGTGGCACAAATAATCTCCGCAAATCAAATACCAAGTACTATAATTGTTGATGGAATTCGCGAAGTGTTAGTCCTCTCAAAAATGAAAATCCGCTGCTATTGGCACGCAATATAATATTTAAACACTGTGAGTTGTTGGTTCGCAAAATCCGCTTCTTTAATAATATATAAACAGTGGAATTGATGTGGTTCACAAAATGGTCGCTGGATGAAAAAACGGTTTAAGGACCAATGTCTTGGCTGGGCCACAGCTCAGGGATGGTGCCGGTCAAGATATAGTGCCGTAAAGAGGAAAAGTTTGGTATTAGAATTTTAATTTAAATATAAGTATATTTATTCGAAATAAAGATTAAGTACAGTAATTATCTAACACATATATTTGTAGGTTACCTTTTTGATGATTCTGGAATCGCCGGTGGGATACGTCCGTACACGTTGATGTTAAAAATCCAAGAAGTACAATAACAGAATTTGTTAAGCCCGCTTGCCAGTCGAATTGTATATTTATTCCTGCGATGTTTATTTGCATGGTTAACATAAACTGTTCGACTGGCTCTGTTAAAAAATATAAAGCGAATGCGAGGGCGACCCAATATGTTTTAGAGTTTGGGCTGTTGGCCTAACAATATAAAAAACTTCGTATTCGAAAACAGAATTTAATAATTTCTAATAATATGGGAGTTAATAATTTATAATAAATTTTAAATTATAATACTTATTTTTGTAAAATTAAGATTTTACAAATTATTTTTATATTATTATATTTTATTATTATAAGTAGAGAATGAGCAAGGTTTATTGAACGTATTCGGTCTAATATATAAACAAACTTATACATTATCAATTTTACAAAAATAACTACCTCAGTCTTGATGATGGCAATTGATATACTAATTAATTACTAAAAACCGTTAAAACCAACTTAACAATAATTTTTAAATTTATACATATTTCGTAATAATTATTTCATAACTTGAACTTCAACTGAATGATCATCCAAAGAAAAAAACTTTGCTTTTACTGTTCCTTCTGCCACTGGAATCATGCAGTGGTATGTCAACGTCCCTTTCACTGCTACTGCCTTTTTAAATCTAGCTTCAAGGTTCTTTTCTTTGTAGTATTCCTCGTTTTCCACATATTTAAATGAAATATTAGGGATAGCCGCTATTGCCCAATCAAATAATTCTTTTGGCGTTTGAATTGGATTATTCACTCTCTGTAGACTTGCTTTGGCAGCCAATTTTTTCACGGTCCCACCTAAACCATCGCATGCATTTTTGCCATGTGAAGTTGGAAAAAAGTGTGGCAGCGATTTAGTTTAGCGCCCCCCGAGTTCGGGGTGGAACTTGGTATCAAATGAAAGAGGGAGTTCTCCCAAATATATATATTTTAAAGTGCGCAAACTTATAGTTTAAAAGTTATTTGTTGTTAAAGTTTGCAAATGGGTTTATTGTTGTACAAGTACATATACATATGTATGTATGTGTAGTTAAGTTGACCATGCATGCATACATAGGCAGGCGGTGGCTGTATACAATTGTAGCACATACATGCTGCTAGTAAATGTAAGAAAGTTGCTCAAGGTCAGGTCAGAAATGAGTTAATATCTTTTGAACCACAAAATTATCCAACTTTAAATAAAAATAGATTTTTGGATGAAAGTGTATCGCATATTATATATATTTTTTTCGAAAATATTCTGTGGGAAAACAGAATGTAATAATTATTTAAAAAATTAATTTTTTATTCATTATTTTTATTTTATGATATTACGCAGTTATAAATTCAAAATGAAACAAAAGATACGACGAGTGGAACCAAAGATATAGCATTTTGAATGTGGGCAAGTTTGCTTACCCATCGAATCTGTGCACATGCATATCTCTGAAAAAAATTTTTTTTCGAGGAAATCCTGATACAGAAATTTGCTTATTTCATGCGAGCAACTTAAAAAAAAGTTTGAGCCGAATCATAATTATGAAATCTCAAAAGTTGTTCGATTTGTAAAATAATGACCCATATGTATGTATGTACGTTGTATGGAAAAATTTTGTTTTGATATCTTTTGGTTTATATAAACATCAAATTGGTCACCATTAAAGAAATATTTTTACATGTCATTCTCAATATTTTTTGCGAAGTCTTATGATTCAAAAGTTATTTAAAGTCAATGTTAACTGTTTGTTTTTGCCGCTCCTTAAAATTTTGATTGTCCTTGAACGCGTTAAATGCTGTGATATAAATACCCAAATGTGCATATAAGCATACTATCTAAGTTATGACCTCCTTCATTTTTTACTAACACTACAACTCCTATAGTTATTTCCTTATAGTGAATACTTTTATCATAACTAATCTTGTTTTTCTTTAGCTTATTTTACTAATTTATAGGCTCTATCCTGTGCTATTTGTAACCTATATTTAATTTCTTTATCGTAAGCCCCATAATTGTATAATGGGCTTACCGTATTTTCTTGTAAAAAATCGTAAGTCTGGGGTTTTTTGTCAAAGATCAATTCGAATGGGCAATAACTATTGACTAGAGATGGGGTTGTATTGTAACAATATGCAAAATATTTAAGATACTCACCCCAATCATCTTTGTTAATGGATATGTATGAACGTATATATTCATTGAAAGTTCTGTGGCTACGTTCAACAGTGCCTAACGTTTGGTGGTGATAAGGCGTAGATGTTTTGTGCTCAATATTGAGAAGCTTACATAGTGCCTCAAATAAGCTATTTTTATATTCAGATCCCATAACCGTTATTATTGTTTTCATCTATATATATAAAAATTAATGGCATTTTTCGTTGTGATTTTATAACTCAAGAACGGGCTCACCTATCCAAACCAAATTTTTAGGCTTTGTTCTGACTATTCAGTAGATGGTGTTTGTGTTTTGAAATTTTAAGAATCGGATACCAGGGTCTCGAGATATAGGCCAAAACGTGGACCCGGGTAACCCTAGGATGTGTTTGTACATATGGATATCAAATGAAATCTGTTGATGAATGCTATATTATAGAGTATTTTTCGTGCCGCTCCTTGACTATGGTCTCGAGATATAGACCAAAACGTGGATCCGGATAACTTTAGGATGTGTTTGTACAATATGGGTAGCAAATGGGAGCTGTTGATGATTGCTATAGTATAGATAATTTTTCATGCTCCTCCGTGACTAGGGTCTCGAGATATAGACCACAACCTGGACCCGGATAATTTTAGGATGTGTTTGTACAATATGGGTAGCAAATGGGAGCTGTGGATCATTGCTACAGTATAGATTATTTTTCATGCCCCTCCGTGACTAGGGTCTCGAGATATACACCAAATCGTGGACCCGGATAACCCTAGGATGTGTTTGAACCACATGAGTATCCATTGTAAGTTGTTGATAAATGCTAATGAAAAGAGGGCTTTTCTTTTCGCTGGGTAACTAAGGACTCGAAATATAGACTAATTGGGAACTCGCCTTCAGGTTAAGATATTGCATTCTTACGTACTATAACCAGTTAAAATGGTATATTCAATCACATAACAGTATAATCTTTTTACCAGAAGGCGCTGAAAAGCGCTCAATGTATGGTGAAATTATTTTGAAAAACACACCAAAACCCATTTGTTTGGTCAGATTCATCCCACTTAGCCAGCGGATTATACGTTTTCATATCAACATATATACACACATAATAGTTTAATCATTTACTAAACGATTTGTTACCTATTAGCTACGCTCTTTCGCTCTCAAAATTTACATATGTACTTTCGTCTTAACTAGCTTACTTATTATTCCCACCTACAAACTTACTTGTATTATATTTATATCAACTTGTATGTATGTAGCAGGCAGATCTACAAACAAACAAAGTAGGCTTTGAAAAGACATCGAACAATATTACGGTGCATTTTTTTTGCATAGAGAAATACATGAATATTTTGTATAGATAGGTATATAGAGGTTTGGCTCTGAGCATTAAGGAAGTTCAAATTAGGAGAATGACATTGGTGTGTAAACATCGCTGGAGCGTGTTCTTTGGCCTCAACACCATTCGTTAGTAGAATAAACGAAGCAGCCCAATACGTTCAGTAGTGTCCGAAATTACTGCGGTGCAAATTATTACATAAAAATGAAAATAGTGTTTTTGTTTAATAGTTATTGAAGTTTGTGTGAATTTGTGAAAGAAGAAATATAGCGCAGAACGAATTTCCGAGCAAAAAACGGTAAGTTTTGAACTGTTGAAGTGAATTACACGAATGCATGTGTGTTTCCTTATTTGAAAAAACATATGGTGTACCACTATTAATGTAGACATTTTTTTAAATTTAATTTATTCTTTTTTAATTGAAAGAAAAATGCCACGACCCACACGAGGAAATATAGGTCGCCGAACGCGTTATGCAAATGCTGCGGCATTACAAAGGCGATCACAGACTCCAGATGAACGAGCACAAGCTAATGCATCGCAGCGTGAACGTAATGCACGAAATAGATCTGTTGTACCTGAAATTGTGAGTGCTGCTTTTAATTACAGCAGTCAGATTGATTACAGTATATACGGATATATTGGAATAATGGACGCAATATGTCCACATTGTGATGCGGCTAAATTTCCAGGTGAAACGCCCGGCATGTGTTGTGCTAATGGCAAAGTGAGATTGCCAGCATTAGAAACTCCACCCGAACCATTGTCTTCATTAATTTTTGGGACTTCTGAACATTCGAAGCACTTTTTGAGGCATATTCAACAATACAATTCGGCATTTCAAATGACTTCTTTTGGCGCTACTAGCATTATTAGAGATAATTTTATGCCGACGTTTAAGGTAAATACTTAAACAGGATTGTCCCAATCAATCTAAATCATGAAAGTATTCTATAGTTTTAAAAATTATTATGCAACATATACCTAAAATTGCATACAAGTTGCAGATTCAGGGCCAAATTTATCATCAAGCTGGTTTGTTATTGCCATACCCCGACGCTGATTATAAATTTTTGCAAATTTATTTTATTGGTGATGAAAATCGTGAATTGGATCAACGTTGTGCAATTACTTTGAATACAAGACGAGAAATTATTTGTAAGCTACAAAGGTTTTTCCATCAGCATAACGCATTAGTTCAATTGTTCAATTTTTCGTATGCCATCATACTCACAAAATCGTAATAAGGGCTGATAGAACACCTTTTGGAGAGCATGAAAGGCGATTCAATGCACCGACAATTGATGAGGTTGCAATTGTAATTCTTGGTGATCAGTTTCAATCCCGTGATATTATACTTCATCGCAGAAATGAGCAATTGCAACGTGTTTCGGAACTTCATCGTAGTTACGATGCATTACAATACCCAATATTGCATTGGAAAAGTGACGAACAGGTAAATAATATTTTCAGTGTGTTGACATTTCATCATTTGTAAAAATTTCTTAAGTCACATTTTGCACTTACTTTCAGGTCGACATGTACAGAAAAAAGTTAATGCCATGAATTTTTATTCGTATCGATTGATGGTTCGTCTACGAGAACAAAATTATATCTTGAGATGTGGTAAACTATATCATCAGTAAATCGTTGATATGTATGCCAAAATAGAAACAGAACGTCTCAATTTTATTCGTCTCAACCAAGCAAAATTAAGATCTGAACAATATATTCATTTGCAAGATGCGATAGCGAATGATGCTAATATTAATGACATCGGACGTTTAACTATATTGCCATCTTCGTATATTGGTAGCCCACGGAATATGAACGAATATGCACAAGACGCATTGTGTTATGTACGAAAATACGGTCGACCGGATCTGTTCATTACATTTACATGTAATCCGCAGTGGGATGACATCAAAAACAATTTATTTGCAGGACAGTCGACAACCGATCGTCATGACATTACTGCGCGTGTTTTTCGGCAAAAATGTAAAGCACTTATGGATTTAATTGTGAAATTAAATTGGGGAGGTGCGTTGCCATATGTACTCCATCGAATGGCAGAAAAGGGGAATTGCCGCACGCACATACATATACTAATTTGGCTGGTACATAAAATAACTCCGGATCAAATCAATAACTTTATATCAGCTGAAATTCCTGATCACACTGCTGATCCTGAGTTATTTCAAGTTGTCGTTAAAAACATGATACATGGCCGTTTGGTGAACTAAATATGAATTCACCATGTATGATTGATGAAAAGTGTTCGAAACGATACCCAAGGCAATTTACTTCAGACACAATAACGGGCAATGACGGATATCCGTTGTATCGACGTATATCACCTAATGATAATGGCAAAACGGCAACCATTAGAATGCATAACCAGGAAGTTGAAGTTGATAATCGTTGGGTGGTTCATATAAATGTGGGCTCATATAAATGTGGAATATTTTAATTCTGTCAAATCCATTAAATATATTTGCAAGTATGTAAATAAATGGAGCGATATGGCAATTTTCGGTGTTGCTGGTGATAATACAAATGATGAAGTTACTCAGTATCAAATGGGGCGCTGTATTAGTAGCAATGAAGCTGTCTGGAGATTATGTCATTTCCAATGCACGAAAGACATCCTGCGGTTGCTCACTTGGCTGTGCATCCTGAGAATGGCCAACGTGTTTATTTTAATGTAGCAAATGTATTGGAAAGAGCAGCACAACCACCAGCAACTACGTTAACAGCTTTTTTCAAATTATGCGAAACTGATACATTTGCGATAACTTTGTTATATTCTGAAGTGCCACATTCCAGTCTTCGAAAAAATTTTAAAGACGTAAACAAGGAACAGCAGTTCATGGGCATCCTGACATTTTCCAAACAGATGCAGTTGGGAGAATATATACAGTACATCCAAACATTGTTGAGTGGTTTTATTTGAGATTGTAATTAGTGAACGTTAATGGCCTACAATAATTTCAAGAATTGAGAACAGTCAACGGTCATTTGTGTCAAACTTAACGTGAAGCATGCCAACTTTTGCATTTGTTGGAGGATGATGCACATTGGGCTTCAACACTTCATGATGCATCTATTTTGGCTCATCCTCAACAAATATGAATGCTATTTGCCATTATATTACCAACATGTATGCCATCAAATCCACTTGAATTATGGAACAAATATAAACATTATATTGCAGAAGATATTTTAATTCGTATGCGTCATCATGCAAGAAGTCCTGATTTGTTGATAACTTTGGAAATGTACAACGAAGCTTTGATAATAATTGAAGATATGTGTAACGATTGCAAATAAAACATTAGTACAATTGGCTATGATCGCACCAAATCGTGAGATGCATGATCTGTTTGATCGTGAATTTCAACGTGAGCAGGAATTCAATTCTAATGATTTGCGTTTATTTGTATAATCGAATATAACCAAAATGAATATTCAGCAAAAACATGTATATGCCACAATCATGCAAGCCATTTCCAATAATGCAGGTGGATTATATTTCTTGGATGCACCTGGTGGTACAGGCAAAACGTTCGTTATATCACTGATTTTAGCGACTATTCGATCGGAACAGAAAATTGCATTGGCACTTGCATCTTCGGGAATTTCTGCTACAGAAGGTGGTCGGACAGCACACTCTGCATTGAATGTACAGGTGATTGAAACTCCAACTTGCAATATTTCAAGAAGTTCTGCGATTAACGTCAATTATTTTATGGGATGAGTGTACAATGGCGAATAAAAAATTACTAGAAGCATTTAATCGAACAACGCAAGATTTACGTGGTAATCAACAGCTTTTTGGTGGTTGGTGGTTGATATTACTGTCAGGGGATTTTCGACAAACATTGCCTGTCATTCCTCGATCAACTCCTGCTGATGAAATAAATGCCTGTTTGAAGCCATCAGCTCTTTGGAGATATGTACAAAGATTGACACTGAACATTAATATGCGTATTCACCTACAAAATGATCCAGCTTCCAATGAGTTTTCAAAACAATTGTTAGAAATTGGTGATGACAAAATACAAATCGACAGAACCAACGGATTGATCACTGTACCGAACAATTTTTGTACAATACGAAATCGATAGATGAATTGATTGAATGTGTTTTTCCAAATATTCTTCAGAATTACAGAAATCATGATTGGTTGAGAGAGCGCGCCATTTTAGCACCGAAGAACATTCATATCAATGCCATTAATTTTCAAATTCAAGCAAAACTACCAGGTGTAGTCACGACATATAAATCAATTGACAGTGCTATGAATCAAGATGAGGTAATGAATTATCCAATTGAATTTTTAAAATCATTAGAACCGGCTGGTATGCCACCGCATTGTTTGAATCTGAAAGTGGGTTCTTTGATTATATTATTGCGAAATATTAATCCACCACTACTGTGTAATGGCACCAGATTGGCAGTGAAAAATTTATTGCCAAATTTGATTGAAGCTACGATCTTAACAGGTAAATCAAAAGGAAAAGTTTGTTTAATACCGCGTATCCCTATGATTTCAACAGATATGCCATTTGAATTCAAACGATTACAATATCCTGTGCGTTTATCATTTGCGAAGTCCACTAACAAAGCCCAAGAGCAAACACTTAACGTTTGTGGTGTGAATTTGGAGGAATCATGTTTTTCACATGGCCAACTTTATGTTGCCTGTTCCAGAGTCGGTACCCACAGCCGTTTGTTTATTCATGCTCAAAATGGAAAAAAAATATTGTTTATCCAAATGTTTTGGATTAAGTTTTAAAATAGCTAGCAAATAATAAAATATCGTTTTTTTTTTGTAATAAATGAGTTTGATTTAATATTTCACGTTTTACGTAGCGAAGCACGTACCGGGCCGCTAGTACTTCCATAAATTAAGATGAAATTTTCGAATATGGCTCTGGCTACTGTTTTTGTATGTTTGCTCTGTATAGGGATTGCAACTAAGTATTTAGTCAAATCACATATCAGAGTGACAGCATATTCATTTCCATTTAAGGATCTCGGTAAAGGTCCAATTGGATCTATTTGTACTATTTCGAACGCCATCGTTGGTGTTTCAGTCAAAGTCATTGGTTCTTTTAAATTTTTATTAATTTTATTTTTATTACAATTTACGCATTTCTTTATACATTTTCTTATATCATTCTTCATATTTTTCCAGTAATATTTTTGTCTAATTTTATTAGTTGTACGATTGATTCCTGGGTGGCCACCATTAACAGGATCATCGTGATATTTCTGAAGAATCTTTTTAATTTTATCATTTTCCGTCACATGCACAACCTCCGGAGTTAATGCAATTGTTAAATTCTTGACAACTTTGGTACCTATTTCTTTAAATGTGTCTACTCGAGTATAATTAAACAATTTGTCTCCTAAGGACAACAGTATTTTCTTAATTCCCAAATTGCCGGCTTTTTCCATAAGCCTGGTAAAGAATTGGCCTAAGTCAATCTTCGCCTCAACAATTTGATTCTCTATATTTATTTCACTACAAATTTTCTTTCCTTTTTTGAAATATAATTTCGGAGGATCGAAAACGAGCTGGACTAGCCTTTTTACTCCCCATTTATTAAGCGCTTCGTATACCATAGGGTTCTCTTTGTGACTTTTCTTCTCTTCATTTCTACTACTGTTATTACTGGAATTCTTTTTAGTTTGCGATCTTGTTGTGACTTTCATTATTTCACATGCCTGTACTGACATTTCTTTCAAATCATTGATATCTATTCGTGACAGAGCGTCTGCCACGTAATTTTCTTTTCCGGCTATGTACTCCACCCCAAAGTCATAATCTTCCAAATCTAATCTAATTCTAGTTAATTTAGATGAAGGGTTTTGCATTGAGAATAAATATGTTAAAGGTCGATGATCCGTTTTCATTGTGAATTTTCTGCCATAAACATATGGTCTAAAATATATAATGGCCCAATGTATGGCAGCAAATTCTTTTTTGATCGCGGCTTGCCTTTTGTAAATGATTTTGAGGCATAGGCAATGGGTAATTGTTTTCCTTCATACTCTTGCCTTAGCACAGCACCGCAAGCATAACCACTTGCGTCAGTTGTAATAAAGAACTCTCTATCAAAATTGGGATATTGTAGGATATTTGGACTTGTTAATGCATATTTTAGGTAGCTAAAAGATTTCTCGCAGTCGTCTGTTCAATTGAAAATTACATTTTTCTTACTAAGCCTTGTTAGAATCCTGGCGTATTCCGCGAAATTTGGTATGAATCTTCTATAATAATTACAAAATGCGACAAATCTTTTTGCTTCATCGTCATTTTTGGGAGTTGGGTAATTTTGAACAATTTAAAATTTATTTGGGTCTGGTAAAATTCCAGTACTTGTGCATTTATGTCCCAGATAAGTAACTTCTTGACTGAAGAATAAACATTTATCGGAATGTAATTTTAAATTATATTTTCTGCAAGCTGAAAACACATTTCTTAAATTTTGTATCATATGGTTTTCGGAGCATCCTAATACGACTAAGTCGTCCATGTATAAAAATGCTTGTGATGGTTTCAGACCTGCGAATGCCAGTGTCATCATCCTCTGGAATGAGTTTGGAGCTACTTTGAGGCCATACGGTAATCTTTTGAAACGATAAGTAACGTTATCCACTTTAAAGGATGTGATATCCCTTGACTCTGGGCTGAGTTTTATTTGGAGAAATCCTGACATTAAATCTAGGCATGAGAAATATTTCGCTCTTCCTAATTGATCTAGAATATCATCTATTCTAGGCAAAGGGAATTTATCAGCTGTTAATTTTTTATTCATTTGTCTGAAATCAACAACTAATCTCCACATTTTTCTTGTTTGCCCGGAAGAGATTTTTTAGGCACCAATAAATTAGGGCTGTTGTACTCTGAGGTTGATGGTTCCACAATATCATCTTGAATTAGTTTATTTACTTGTTTATTTATTTCATTCTTATTTGCTTGAGGTAGTCTATAATTATACTCAGTTGAGCAGAGCTCACAGAGTATATTAAGTTTGATTGGATAACGGTTGGTTGTACATATATAAAGGAATCGAGATAGATATAGACTTCCATATATCAAAATAATCAGGATCGAAAAAAAATTTGATTGAGCCATGTCCGTCCGTCCGTCCGTCCGTCCGTCCGTCCGTTAACACGATAACTTGAGTAAATTTTGAGGTATCTTGATGAAATTTGGTATGTAGGTTCCTGGGCACTCATCTCAGATCGCTATTTAAAATACGATATCGGACTATAACAACGCCCACTTTTTCGATATCGAAAATTTCGAAAATCCGAAAAAGTGCGATAATTCATTACCAAAGACAGATAAAGCGACGAAACTTGGTAGATGAGTTGAACTTATGACGCAGAATAGAAAGTTAGTAAAATTTTGGACAATGGGCGTGGCACCGCCCACTTTTAAAAGAAGGTAATTTAAAACTTTTGCAAGCTGTAATTTGTCAGTCGTTGAAGATATCATGATGAAATTCGGCAGGGACATTACTCCTATTGCTATATGTACGCCCAATAAAAATTAGCAAAATCGGAGAAGGACCACGCCCACTTTAAAAAAAAATTTTTTTTTAAAGTAAAATTTTAACAAAAAAATTAATATCTTTACAGTATATAAGTAAATTATGTCAACATTCAACTCCAGTAATGATATGGTGCAACAAAATACAAAAATAAAAGAAAATTTCAAAATGGGCGTGGCTCCACCCTTATTCATTTAATTCGTCTAGAATACTTTTAAGGCCATAAGTCGAACAAACATTTACCAATCCTTGTGAAATTTGGTAGGTGCATAGATTCTACGACGATAACTCGGTTGATGCCACGCCCAGTTTTTGTACACAGTCGTTCGTATGTCCTTCCGCATGGCCGTTAACACGATAACTTGAGCAAAAATCGACATATCTTTAATGAACTTAGTTCACGTACTTACTTGAACTCACTTTATCTTGGTATGAAAAATGAACGAAATCCGACTATGACCACGCCCACTTTTTCGATATCGAAAATTACGAAAAATGAAAAAAATGCCATAATTCTATACCAACTACGAAAAAAGGGATGAAACATGGTGAGGTAATTGGATTGGTTTATTGACGCGAAATATAACTTTAGAAAAAACTTATAAAATGGTTGTGACACCTACCATATTAAGTAGAAGAAAATGAAAAAGTTCTGCAGGGCGAAATAAAAAACCCTTAAAATCTTGGTAGGTATTACATATATAAATAAATTAGCGGTATCCAACAGATGATGTTCTGGGTCACCCTGGTCCACATTTTGGTCGATATCTGGAAAAAGCCTTCACATATACAACTACCACCACTCCCTTTTAAAACTCTCATTAATACCTTTAATTTGATACCCATATCGTACAAACACATTCTAGAGTCACCCCTGGTTCACCTTTATGGCGATATTTCGAAACGGCGTCCACCTATAGAACTAAGGCCCACTCCCTTTTAAAATACTCATTAACACCTTTCGTTTGATGCCCATATTGTACAAATAAATTCTAGGGTCACCCCTGGTCCACCTTTATGGCGATATCTCGAAACGGCGTTCACCTATGGAACTAAGGATTACTCCCTTTTAAAATACTCATTAACACCTTTCTTTTGATACCCATATTGTACAAACAAATTCTAGGGTCACCCCTGGTCCACCTTTATGGTGATATCTTGAAACGGCGTCCACCTATGGAACTAAGGATTACTCCCTTTTAAAATAATCATTAACACCTTTCATTTGATACCCATATCGTACAAACGCATTCTAGAGTCAACCCTGATCCATCTTTATGGCGATATCCCCAAATGGCGCCCACCTAGAGAACTATGGCCCACTCCTTCATAAAATACTCTTTAATGCCTTTCATTTGATACAAATGTCATACAAACACATTCCAGGGTTTCCCTCGGTTCATTTTCCTACATGGTTATTTTCCCTTATGTTGTCAACATAGCTCTCAACTGAGTATGTAATGTTCGATTACACCCGAACTTAACCTTCCTTACTTGTTTTTAATATACACAGGAGTATTATCTTTCATATGCAACTTTTGTTTGTAAAAATTGTTGGTCGTGATTGGTTCTGTTTCTAATGAGAATATATCAACGAATTCTGAGCATAATGTGTTGAGTGATTTACTAGCGAATGGTGGGAAATTTTTATTCAATCTTTCTAACTTTTCTTTATTATTAGCTTTACAGTGAGGTGTATTTTCAATTATTACATAATCCTCTAAACTTTCTGTTTTGATGTCATAATCTCGGATGATTGCATGTTTATCTGTTGTATTTATTATTCTTATTAAAGCTTGATTTGAGTTTACTATCGTGTTGGCTACAAAAATGCCATCAGTCAATTCTTGATGAGGTACTAATAGTTCCTTATTTTAACTATTGATATGAACCTGTCTAATTACTTCGGCTCTTGCGGGTGTTGTAATGATATTGATTGTGGGTTTATTTATCATTTGTATAACTATATCTTCTGGGTAATCATATGGTCGTAGTATAAGGCTGTCTCCATTTTTATTATAATCTAAAATGCAATTATATTTTTTAATGAAGTCGAGTCCCAAAATTCTATCACATGGGATAGGGAAATCATTTTCTACTATGTGAAATATTTGTCGTATTAAAATACTATCATCTGTCAGATCTGCTTTTACTGTTCCAAGTGTGCTTGTTACACCTCGACCAATACCTTTTAAATCTGTAATCTGTGAGTTATTTATTGTGACATTACTGTCAATTTGACCCTTCTTTATTATTGAGATATCCGCTCCTGTATCTATCAGGAACGTTGAAGTTGACTTATTTAGAGTGGTATTGGAAGATATGTAGCTGTTTAGATGCAAATTGAATGTACATACTTTATTACCGTTGGAGTTTACTGATGGGGTGGAGATTGCTGGTTTTCCTGTTGGTTTATATTACGGAGATTGCGCGTGTTACTCTGATTAGATGATATCGACTGACCTCCAAAATTGCGTCTTGGGAAATTATTATTTTGTCTATTACTATTATTATTATACCTGTTAGTATTACCATAATATCTTCGGTTTTGGTTACATCGATAATTATTATTTTGGTAGCTTCGTCGAAAGTTACCCCTGTAATTACCTTTTGAGCGCGTCAGGCGTAACACTGTATTTGAGTTACCCGTGACTTCATTACAGCTATTCGTGAATTTTGAAATAGCCTCGTTCATAGATGTGAACGTTCCTGCTTGCATTATCAGTTTAACTCTTTCGTTAGCTGAGTTCTTATACATAGCCTTTACAGCTGATTGTGTGGCATATTTGGTTGCCACATCAGGTGAAAGACCGTCAGATATGTAAGCACCCTCCAACGATTTTGTTAATTTTTCGATTTCGGCAGTGTACTGGTTTTACTGCGCTGTTGGACGTTTATAAGTTTTGCCGTCAAAACTTCTACAGATTCACCCTTAATTGCTGAACTCAACTTTTGCTTTAATGCTAGTATTGAATATTCAGTGCTCAAAAGGTGTCTAGCTGTTCCCTTGAGCTTAGTTTTTATCACAGAGACTGCTATGGTCTCGTGAGTATCCTTAGTTTGTTCTAGGATATCTAGTGCGTCTAAGAAACTATGTAAGTTCTCAGGCTTACCATCAAACTCAGGCAGAATTGAAGAACCCATTTTTAAGAACTCTATTGTGGTTTGTGCCATTTTGTCTTTTCTTCTTTGGTAGTTTGGTGTCTCTATTAAAATTTCTTTTTGTTCCTGTTTTTGTTCTTCTTTTTGTTCTACTTCTAGTTCCTCTTCTAAATCGGAGGCTGACTACAGCAGCAATGGGATAAAGTCTACTTATATTTCCTTTTTGAAACTCGTTGGTACTATGAATTCTATATCATATCTTGCCAGTGAGGACACCAACTTGTCTCTAACGCTGGCAAAAATTTGATATTTAACTGTTGTTTTGTTAAATGCTTCAACTATTATTTTGAGATACTTTACTACTGTTTCTGCCTTTACTTTTGTCTTTTTATTAATACATTTATAAGATTTGTCTCCTATTTTTTTCTACTATGAGTAGTTTAACGATATCATATCTTTCCATTTGCCCATTGGGGATGGTAGATAAAAAGTTTGTTAAGCCTTATCTAAACCGTCGATGCGGCTGGCTATCGCTTTTTTGGAATTTGTTATGGGTTGAGTAGAGTTTCAGAAACAAACTAATGCAACTAACTACGCAGATGATTAGATTATGACCTTAATGGTATCTAGTGCCTCAGTAAAATTTTTTTTTTGTCTTTTATTAATTTGTTGTCATTATATTAGTGTGTTCTTCCCATAAATTTGACTTCCAACCTATATAACTCTTCAGGTGTTGTTGCTTGTGGGTTTCTTACATTCCATATTGTTGGTTCCCTAGGCATATCAATAAGTTTCCAATAATTTTCCAACCATACTAGAGTTTTTTCATTATCTACAATTTCAATTTAATTTTTAAGGTCCTCAAGTGGGCCTTTTACATAAGTTTTAATCTTCCTAGGTCTTTCCATAATTTAAAATCAATAGTTTTACAAAACTTTATTTTATATTTTTTTTTTCGACACCCTAATATTTATATGCTGGTCTTGGTTTTTTATACCCTCTTTTACTATTATTTGAGGCTTCTTTTTGTTTATATTCCTTAACCTCTTTATTTCCTTCTGTAAGTTAATTTTTTCTTCCCTACTTGTAGGTACTCAAGTTTATTATACTCAGTTGAGCAGAGCTCACAGAGTATATTAAGTTTGATTGGATAGCGGTTGGTTGTACATATATAAAGGAATCGAGATAGATATAGACTTCCATATATCAAAATAATCAGGATCGAAACAAAATTTGATTGAGCCTTGTCCGTCCGTCCGTCCGTCCGTCCGTCTGTTAACACGATAACTTGAGTAAATTTTGAGGTATCTTGATGAAATTTGGTATGTAGGTTCCTGAGCACTCATCTCAGATCGCTATTTAAAATGAACGATATCGGACTATAACCACGCCCACTTTGTCGATATCGAAAATTTCGAAAAACCGAAAAAGTGCGATAATTCATTACAAAAGACAGATAAAGCGACGAAACTTGGTAGATGAGTTGAACTTATGACGCAGAATAGAAAATTAGTAAAATTTTGGACAATGGGCGTGGCCACTTTTAAAAGAAGGTAATTTAAAATTTTGCAAGCTGTAATTTGGCAGTCGTTGAAGATATCGTGATGAAATTTGGCAGGAATATTACTCCTATTACTATATGTACGCTTAATAAAAATTAGCAAAATCGGAGAAGGATCACGCCCACTTTTAAAAAAAAAATTTTTAAGTAAAATTTTAACAAAAAATTTAATATCTTTACAGTATATAAGTAAATTATGTGAACATTCAAGCCCAGTAATGATGTGGTGCAACAAAATACAAAAATAAAAGAAAATTTCAAAATGGGCGTGGCTCCGCCCTTTTTCATTTAATTTGTCTAGGATACTTTTAACGCCATAAGTCGAAAAAAAATTAACCAATCCTTTTGAAATTTGGTAGGGGCATAGATTTTATGACGTTAACTGTTTTCTGTGAAAATGGGCGGAATCGGTTGATGCCACGCCGAGTTTTTATACACAGTCGTCCGTCTGTCCTTCCGCATGGCCGTTAACACGATAACTTGAGCAAAAATCGACATATCTTTAATGAACTTAGTTCACGTGCTTACTTGAACTCACTTTATCTTGGTATAAAAAATGAACGAAATCCGACTATGACCACGCCCACTTTTTCGATATCGAAAATTACGAAAAATGAAAAATATACCATAATTCTATACCAAACACGAAAAAAGGGATGAAACATGGTAAGGTAATTGGATTGTTTTATTGACTCGAAATATAACTTTAGAAACAACTTTATAAAATTGTTGTGACAGCTACCATATTAAGTAGAAGAAAATGAAAAAGTTCTGTAGGGCGAAATAAAAAACCCTTAAAATCTTGGCAGGTATTACATATATAAATAAATTAGCGGTATCCCACAGATAATGTTCAGGGTCGCCCTGGTCCACATTTTGGTCGATATCTGGAAAACGCCTTCACATATACAACTACCACCACTCCCTTTTAAAACTCTCATTAATACCTTTAATTTGATACCCATATCGTACAAACTCATTCTAGAGTCACCCCTGGTCCACCTTTATGGCGATATCTCGAAAAGGCGTCCACCTATAGAACTAAGCCCCACGCCCTTTTAAAATACTCATTAACACCTTTCTTTTGATACCCATATTGTACAAACAAATTCTAGGGTCACCCCTGCTCCACCTTTATGGCGATACCTCGAAACGGCGTCCACCTATGGAACTAAGGATTTCTCCCTTTTAAAATACTCATTAACACCTTTATTTTGATGCCCATATTGTACAAACAAATTCTAGGGTCACCCCTGGTCCACCTTTATGGCGATATCTCGAAAATGCGACCACCTATACAACAACCACCACTCCTTTTTAAAACCATCATTAATACCTTTAATTTGATACCCATATCGTACAAACACATTCTAGAGTCACCCCTGGTCCACTTTTATGGCGATATTTCGAAACGGCATCCACCTATAGAACTAAGGCCCACTCCCTTTTAAAATACTCATTAACATCTTTCGTTTGATGCCCATATTGTACAAACAAATTCTAGGATCACCCCTGGTCCACCTTTATGGCGATATCTCGAAACGGCTTCCACCCATGGAACTAAGGATTACTCCCTTTTAAAATACTCATTAACACCTTTCTTTTGATACCCATATTGTACAAACAAATTCTAGGGTCACCCCTGGTCCACCTTTATGGCGATATCTCGAAACGGCGTCCACCTTTGGAACTAAGGATTACTCCCTTTTAAAATACTCATTAACACCTTTCATTTGATACCCATATCGTACAAACGCATTCTAGAGTCACCCCTGGTCCACCTTTATGGCGATATCTCGAAAAGGCGACCACCTATACAACAACCACCACTCCCTTTTAAAACCCTCATTAATACCTTTAATTTGATACCCATATCGTACAAACACATTCTAGAGTCACCCCTGGTCCACTTTTATGGCGATATTTCGAAACGGCATCCACCTATAGAACTAAGGCCCACTCCCTTTTAAAATACTCATTAACACCATTCGTTTGATGCCTATATTGTACAAACAAATTCTAGGGTCACCCCTGGTCCACCTTTATGGCGATATCTCGAAACGGTGTCCACCTATGCAACTAAGGAGTACTCCCTTTTAAAATACTCATTAACACCTTTCATTTGATACCCATATTGTACAAACGCATTCTAGAGTCACCCCTGGTCCACCTTTATGGCGATATCTCGAAAAGGCGACCACCTATACAACAACCACCACTCCCTTTTAAAACCCTCATTAATACCTTTAATTTGATACCCATATCGTACAAACACATTCTAGAGTCACCCCTGGTCCACTTTTATGGCGATATTTCGAAACGGCTTCCACCTATACAACTAAGGCCCACTCCCTTTTAAAATACTCATTATCACCATTCGTTTGATGCCCATATTGTACAAACAAATTCTAGGGTCACCACTGGTCCACCTTTATGGCGATATCTCGAAACGGCGTCCACCTATGGAACTAAGGATTACTCCCTTTTAAAATACTCATTAACACCTTTCATTTGATACCCACATCGTACAAACGCATTCTAGAGTCGCCCCTGGTCCACCTTTATGGCGATATCTCGAAAATGCGACCACCTATACAACAACCACCACTCCCTTTTAAAACCCTCATTAATACCTTTAATTTGATACCCATATCGTACAAACACATTGTAGAGTCACCCCTGGTCCACCTTTGTGGCGATATTTCGAAACGGCGTCCACCTATAGAACTAAGGCCCACTCCCTTTTAAAATACTCATTAACACCTTTCGTTTGATGCCCATATTGTACAAAAAAATTCTAGGGTCACCCCTGGTCCACCTTTATGGCGATATCTCGAAACGGCGCCCACCTATGGAACTAAGGATTACTCCCTTTTAAAATACTCTTTAACACCTTTCTTTTGATACCCATATTGTAGAAACATATTCTAGGGTCACCTCTGGTCCACCTTTACGGCGATATCTCGAAACGGCGTCCACCTATGGAACTAAGGATTACTCCCTTTTAAAATACTCATTAACACCTTTCATTTGATACCCATATCGTACAAACGCATTCTAGAGTTAACCCTGATCCACCTTTATGGCTATATCCCTAAATGGCGTCCACCTATAGAACTATGGCCCACTCCCTCATAAAATACTCTTTAATGCCTTTCATTTGATACACATGTCATACAAACACATTCCAGGGTTTCCCTCGGTTCATTTTCCTACATGGTTATTTTCCCTTATGTTGTCACCATAGCTCTCAACTGAGTATGTAATGTTCGGTTACACCCGAACTTAACCTTCCTTACTTGTTTTTCGTATAGATTTGCTATGGATCTCCTACCGTTGGCCTGTTTTCCTCCTCTTTTTTTCAATTTGACCAGCTTTGGGACTTTAGGTTCCTCAATTTTTTGAATCCTATTTCTCTTTCTATACTCCTCGGTTGTTAGTGGCTTAGGGCCTTGCTTGACTTTCTCGGGTGTTTTGTTTTCACCTCCTTGCAAATTTAAATTTAATCTAACTAATTTATCAAAAATTTGGTCGAATTGACTTTGATTTTGTATATCCTCTTCTGGGAACATAATTCAATAATTAGGAGAAAAACATTTTTTTACAGCAAAAATATAATTTTTGCTTGTCAATAGGCAGACGGTAGGTTGCCGGAATATTGTTATTGTTACCTAATTAAAAATAATTATTAATGTTAATTATTATAATACATATTTGCTGCCATTGTTGAATTTTGTCCTTTTTATTTTTTGCTGTGTATTTAATTTCTTCCCAATTATCCGGCAAATATTATTCCACTTCGCTTGCCGCGGCTGCAGTCGGAAAAATGTTTGGTAATTTGTAGCATCGTCTTTTCTTCATGGTATTCGTTAATTTCTTCCCAATCCTCTAGCAAATGTTATATTCCACTTCGCTTGCCGCAGCTGCACTCGGAAAAATTTTGGCAATTTGGAGCACCGCCTTTTTCTTCAGGGTATTCGTTAATTTCTTCCCAATCCTCCAGCAAATGTTATATTCCACTTCGCTTGCCGCAGCTGCACTCGGAAAAATGTTTGGCAGTTTGGAGCACCGCTTAGTACTGTCGGTTTTTTGTTGCTGTGTATGATTTGTGTAGTATTTGTGAAGTATGTGTGTATATATGTAGCGCTTAGGCTGAATAGTCAGCCAGTATTATCCTTGCCAATGAATTAGGCTGAATAATCAGTCAGTATAATCAAAGCAGGATCGCCATATACAAGGTGGAAAATTCTATTCTAAACATATTCTTACATACATATTTACTTTAAGTATACATACTTACATACCTACATACAACTAGACACAAATATGTACCTACCTTTTTGCTGTCTGTGGGAAACGCAATGTCAGGAAATTTGCCTGAATGCAAATTTGGTTTAGTCGTGCGTTGTACACAAACCTGTATTAAATCGTGTGAATTGCTCTGTCAGCAACAACTAGCAAATGTCCCTTTTGTGTTGATTAAAATTTAGACTCTTTTTGTTACAGGATAGCATATTAACTGGTTTACTCATTTGGCATTGAAATTGTTGGCTGCATACACTTCATTAGGTCAGTCAGTACACCTATCCCCCGATTTACACGGAAGATCGGTTCCAAGCAAAACCATGTAAAGTGAAATCTTCGTTTTCCTATACAAAAACCGTGTAAAGCAAAAAAACTACCCAATTCTGTCATTTATTTAAATAAAACAAAACTAAAACATCTTAAAAAACTTAAAACTAAGTATTCTTTGACCAAAAAATAGCTAACTTCCGTTGTTTCTTCGAAGTTTTTGGCATTTTAGAAACTTGAAAAATTAACACAAATCACATATGTACTCATGAAGGTTCACGAAAAGATAATTCAATCGATAACTTACCAGTTCAAACCAGAAAAAAACTCGCAATAATAGTAAAAATTATGGCTTTTTGTTCAAATTTTCATCAAACGATTTTCCTTCCACATTTTTATTTATGAACCGTGTAAAAGCGAAATCGTGTAAAACAAGTACCGTGTAAATCGGGGGATATGTGTACACATAAAATTATTGGAAAAGCCAAACGCTTTAAGAAGAGAAGAAAAGAATTTCGCACCGCAACCGAGAATGGACAGCTAGTCCAATCATCAACAAAATAAAATAAAAAACAAGTAAGGAAGGCTAAGTTCGGTTGTAACCGAACATTATATACTCAGTTGAGAGCTATGGAGACAAAATAAGAGAAAATCACAATGTAGGAAAATGAATCTAGGGTAACCCTAGAATGTGTTTGAATGACATGTGTATCAAATGGAAGGTATTAAAGAGTATTTTAAGAGGGAGTGGGCCATAGTTCTATAGATGGACGCCATTTAGGGATATCGCCATAAAGATGGACCAGGGCTGACTCTAGAATTTGTTTGTACGATATGGGTATCAAATGAAAGGTGTTAGGGAGTTTTTTAAAAGGGCGTGGGCCTTAGTTCTATAGGTGCACGCCTTTTCGAGATATCGCCATAAGGGTGGACAAGGGTGACTCTAGAATTTGTTTGTACGATATGTGTATCAAGTGAAAGGTGTTAATGAGTATTTTAAAAGCGAGTGGGCCTTAGTTCTATAGGTGGACGCCTTTTCGAGATATCGCCATAAAGGTGGACCAGGGGTGAATCTAGAATTTGTTTGTACGATATGGGTCTCAAATGAGAGGTGTTAATGAGTATTTTAAAAGGGAGTGCGCCTTAGTTCTATAGGTGGATACCTTTTCGAGATATCGCCATAAAGGTGGACCAGGGGTGACTCTAGAATGCGTTTGTACAATATGTGTATCAAACGAAAGGTGATAATGACTATTTTAAAAGGGAGTGGGCTTTAGTTCTACAGGTGGGCGCCTTTTCGAGATATCGCCATAAAGGTGGACCAGGGGTGACTCTATAATGTGTTTGCACGATATGGGTATCAAATTAAAGGTATTAATGAGGGTTTTAAAAGGAAGTGGTGGTAGTTGTATATGTGAAGGCGTTTTCGAAATATCGACCAAAATGGACTATCACCACGCCCACTTTTTCGATATCGAAAATTTCGAAAAACACAAAATGTGCGATAATTCATTACCAATGACGGATAAAGCGATGAAGCTTGGTAGGTGGGTTGGCCTTATGACGTAGAATAGAAAATTAGTAAAATTTTTGACAATGGGCGTGGCACCGCCCACTTTTCAAATAAGGTAATTTGAAAGTTTTGCAAGCTGCAATTCGGCAGTCGTTGAAGATATCATGATGAAAGTTGGCAGAAACGTTACTATGAGATGCTAGCTGCGTTTAGATCGGGAGATTTGTCTCATCGGGATGATCAGACTTAGGTGGAGGACAGAAATTGTAACGAATTTACTTGCAAATGCTCTTTTTTCCCTTCTGCTAAGTTCGAATAACTAAACTGTTGAATAAATAACTCCAATATTGAATAATGGAAAAATGGCCTTTATTAAAGTATTTCACAATAACACTTATACTTTGCAACTAGCTTGCTTAACAACCAAACTGATTGATAGCTCAAATGAAACTCTGCTATTGGCCGACAGATTGCGTGCTTAGTCAATAACTGCTTGATAGCTCAACTCAAACTGAATTCCAGCACCTCTACATTTGCTGCCTTTTATACTCTCTGCATGTGTTTGTGCATTGATTCTCCGCTGCTCGTATACGTACATGGTACATATGTGTAGACGCAATTATTGTTTCGTTTATGTAGATACATAATGATTGATCTATGGATGTGCATGATATCACTGTTTAGCATCGGCTTAGAGATAGCAGCACCCCTTAGTTTTGCTAATATTCGTAACAGTATGAAATTTGTATTTTATATCAAGCATGGTAAATTACCAGCCTAACTAAGTGAAAAACTTGTTTATGTGAATGAAACCCATTCTTGCATAATCAGGGAAAATAATGGTTTTAGATTACCTCTTCTCAAAACAGAAATGGACAAGCAAAATATTTTTTACAGAGGCCTGAAATGTTTTAATGAACTACCTAATCATGTTAAAAATTGTGAAAACTTAAACACCTTCGTAAAAAGTTTATTAGCATATTGCAAAACCCTTCTAATAAGGTAAAATATTTTGTACCTGTATTTCATGTTACTGATCCTTGAGCGTACATGGCAATCCAAGTAGACACAGATGAACTTTATGCATCAGGTCAAATACATATATCGCTCGCAATCAAATTAGGAAAGAATTCCTGAAAATATCATCCCAGACAAACAGTTGGAGTGTTCATGTGAATCACGTATATTCCTACAACAATGATATATTATAATTAATTATGTTTACATAAAAGCTGGTACAGGGAGGATTGGAATCACGTCCTTTCCAACCGTCCGATAAGAGTGGCTCATTCTGTTGAGCTGCTAGCTTTTGGGTTGACCGGAATCAAATGCATTCCGACAGCATAAATAATAAAACTGTGTAATCATACGTCTTGGAGTAGGGCAGGATTGAGAACACGTCCTTCCAACCTCCCAATGATATGACTCCAAGACTCGCCCGTTGGGACCACCAGTTCCCGTGCTGATCGGAATCTTATGCACTCTGACACCCCAAACGCTAGAAATCCTATTATTATTAAAATCTATTTATAATTTGTAATAATCTAAGTGTTAGGCTTAAAACGCCGTAATAATAAATAAATAATAATAATAATAATGGTTACAAACCTAAAAAATATTTGTATAAAGGTGTATACTTATGTATTTACAACGAAACTAATATCAAAATGGTATACTTACAATCATAGGATTAATGCTGCAGAATCCTTTTCAGTTGTAATATAAATGCTGTAATTCTTTTTCGGGAGCAACAATTTTAATGTGTGTGTCATCAACACAGCCAATAATTCCTGGAATTCTGCTAACATTATAGAAATGCAAATTTGCTTGATGCAGCTCAGCCTACTCGTAATTGAATTTTATCCATCTTTCACAAATAAAAATTTCCAAGACATTCAACAAATCTGATAGTACCACAGACACAGTCGGCTGGGCAAGTCTGAGTGCATTTTCGTTTCCAATGCTCGGTAGGATCTCTGAGCACAAAATCGGAGAACTGTTGCCAATTTTAAAATATTAGGAATAGACTTGGCTCTTGTGCATTGCTGAAGCAGTTCATCTGTACTGGACAACAAGTCCATGAACGCTTCTTTGGACAGTCTTAAGTTTTGAATAAATCTGAAAGCAAAACTTATAATTTCAACAATTTAACAACTTATTTAGAAAGCTACTTTTACGTGGTGGAATTCATTTCTAAAGGATTTGAAACATCCCTCACCCGTCTTCTACTTCTGGCTAGCTCCAGTAAGATTTCCTCTTCATCTGACGAATCATCAAACCACAATTCCGTCGTAGTCATACTTTTATTTTTAATATTTGTATTTAATAACTAGTTCTCCTTTTGTTCATTTAAAAAAAATAAATGTAAGGCGCGATAACCTCCGAAGAGATCTAAGGCCGAGCTTCTCTTCCAATTTGCGTCGTGCTCCTCTTGATTTTCCCTACAAATTGGCCGGACGGGACCTACATGTTTTATGCCGACCCCGAACGGCATCTGCAAGGCAGATGAGTTTTCACTGAGAGCTTTTCATGGCAGAAATACACTCGGAGCGCTTGCCAGACACTGCTGAGGGGTGACCCCGCATAGAAAAATTTTCTTCTAATTGAAAACCCTTATTTCTAAAATTTTGATGTTGCTTTGCCCGAGGGTTGAACCCGGGGCATACGGTGTGGTTGGCGGAGCACGCTACCATCACAGCACGGTGGCCGCGTTCACTTATTTATTTATTATAATTGTTCATTTATTTTATTTTATTTGACAGCTGATGGAAATGTGCTATTGTGAACTTTTGAGTTTATCGAAATTCACAATAATGCTTGCCTTCATCGAACGCGCGTCATAATACCGAATGAAAATTCGTTAATTCAGCTCTTTCGACAGCAGTCTCATAATAGGGGCCTATTTTTTCGTTAATTCGTGCAAGTTAGATTATATTAATATACCAAATATCAAAAGTATAGTGATATTTGTGTTTAAAAGATTGTAAATATGTGGGAACAATATGTAACAGACAAACCTATTTTTCGCGGATAACTTTCAAACGGGTGAAAAAGTTAACTTCCGCTTTCGGATTCTTAATATAGACGTAAATACGCGTCTTTTGATACCTCGCTCGTTGGGGCCCCTAAACTGCACTAGTAGCGATGATATTCTTGCTACTCGTGCTTCCAATTCGAAGATATTTGTGCCACCTGCAATGATAAGCGCTCCTCTTATGAAATTTGAGTGAAACACTGTGTTTCCTGTGCTTCCAGTTGAGATGGCATATTTGTGATGAAATTTCTGTTATCATTCTCAAGGTTGTGTTCGCCATTGTCCGGGATGTTTCGTTCCTCTCATCCATTATTATTGTTGACACTTCGACATCAGGATAAAAAGTGTGTTTATCAATGTCGATTTCATCCAATCCCATAGCTTCCCATAGTCGCGCTGTAGCTCGGATTTGTTGCCAGTAGTATTCAATCCGCGGACTTTCAACTTCTTTTTGAGCTGCTGGATCTTTAATTGACATAGCTTTTCCATATCTCAGTTATCTTCGAAATCTCAAGAATTTATTCAACGATTCCTTTTCTGAAACCTATTGTTGCAGATTTTGGGAGATTCTTGGTTATTGTGGACCTTCTGTTATAGTTCAAATCGCTGAACTGTCGAATAAATAAGTCAAAACTTCAATATAGCAAAATGTTCTTTATTTACAACCGTACAGTTATAGTTGTACTGCTCCACTATTCCTCAGCTGCGCTGATTTTATACTCTCAGTTGCCTCGTTCGCATATTTCACCGAGGGTCCAGACCTTTCGAGAACAGCCGTCTCGAATACTTGCTTATTTATTCCTCGTTTCACACAGTTCGCTCCTTGCTGATTACATGATGTGCGACTTTTTCTCTTTCTTCTTGGCTCTAAGCTGCTGAATATGTGTATGTAAAATATTCTCTTCGCCCTTGGCTTTGCTGTTTACTTGTGTACGTGTGGCTGCTTGCTTTGCTGTTCTTCTGAATTTATTTACTAGCAGCATAGTGATGTATCGAAACGCCAATATTCGACACAATATATTTTTTATACCCAGCTGAACTTGTACACAGGGTATTATAACTTTGATTGGATAATGGCTGGTTGTATAGGTATAAAGGAATCGAGATAGATATAGACTTCCATATATCAAAATCAACAGTATCGAAAAAGTTTTATTAAGCCATGTCCGTCCGTCTGTTAACACAGCGCCTGACGTTATCACTTGGTGACATTAAATTTGAAGCCTATAGCTTTTGAAATGGCACAGAAATTGCGAAAAGCTTCTTATCGGAGCAATCGGCGCTAAGGGACACGACAGATCTCTACGGTTTTTTTCAGACAAGAATACGTGCCACATACGAAAGCATCTGGTAAAATTCGAAGTTATATTCATGAATTGAAGTAAATATGACAAAAATCTATTTTCTGAAAAATTGGTTGTATGGGAGATATGTGTGTGGTATAGTAGTCCGATTCACTTAATTGATCTGTCTTGCAGATGCCATTTGAAGTCGGCGTAAAAAATGTAGGTCTTGTCCCTCCAATTTGCAGGAAAAATTAAAAGGAGCACGACGCAAAATGGAAGAAAAGCTCGGCCTAAAATTTCTTCGGAGGTTGTCGCGCCTTATATTTATTTTTATAGTGATCTGATTCGGCCATTCCGACAAATCTATATTCTAGTCTATTCGGACACCTAAGCATACGGTCTCACCAAAATTTTTAAGCTATCTCAAAAATTGAGGGACAAGTTTGCGTTGAAACAGACACACGGACATGGTTAAATCAAAACAGATTGTCAACTTGATCAATAGGGTCTATATTTTCTCCCTCAGGGATTAGCAATGTTGAGATTCGTGACAAAATTAATGTACCATTTTATTTTCATTAAAAGGTATAAAAAAAAGCTAGGAAAAAGCTAAATCGCAATTTTTCTACCTAGACGGAGGAAAAAGCTTAAGTGACAACATCTTCCTAGAAGTTTTTTGTTTTTAAATTAGAGCACCAACGTTGAGGAATTATCATTTGCGACATGCTATAGAATCGTTGTGAACGAGTTTCGTCCAAAAATTTGGCGTGTCAATTCACCAGTTTTAGACGACTTTCGAATGATAAGGGTATAAGAACCAGGGCAGCAAACCGCCACGAAAATCGAAGGGGTTCGGTTCAGTGGTTCGAACCACTCAGGCAAAACTTGAACTGGTTCGCGGCTACCTCTGAACCGCCGAACCGGTTCGGTTCAAGTGGTTCAAACGTTTAATACTAAGTTCTGATAGTATACAAAATTTGAAATTCGTCACTTGGGTTCTGTGTGCAACCAACCATCGATATATACCTACTGAGCATACAAATAAAATACAGTTATTTGTATCAAATCCATGTACAATATAAGGAACGAAAATTGTAAAATGCATGACTATACATATAGGAATATTTGCAACGCGTATATTCTGCACATAAGAAAGTAGTCGTATTTTTAAGAGAAGAAAAACTATTCAATTAGCTGCTTTCAATATACATATGAAACATACCTACTAAATTTTAGATGCGAGATTACTACACAAACTAAAAGATATTCATGAAAATGTAAATGTCTTCTTTGTTCTTCTTAGGCATTAAGCTTATAAATGTTGATATACGGTTATGTGAAAAATACTATGGCCTCCCTTTAAAACGGTATTTTTCGAATTATGTTTATTTATTAGTTTTTAATAATTCCAATTTAAAATATCGTTCTAACTAAGCCACCTTTTCATAGGCCGGATCACATATATATACATTTCAAAGCTTACACAAGGCTCCCAACAATTCATCAAATTTTCATCAGTTTTCCAGACTTATTAAAAATTTTCAAAAAATTTCTGAGTGTGCAGTTTTGTAGCTCATCTAACTGTAGTGTAATAATGTGCAAGTTTCAAGAGGCTGTTCGCATTTTTTCCATACACCGCACGAACAAAATTTGTTTTTATATGGAAGATATGGGCAACACCCTCAGGGAAAATTTTTTAAAAAATTAACGGTAATTCTCATCTACTTGAAACTTGCACACTATTACACTACAATTGAATGAGCTTCAAGGCTGAACATTTAGAAATTTTCTAAAAAATGTTAATAAAAAGTTTCGAAAATTGATAAAAATTTGATTAATTTAACTTCAAAATTGTTATAATTATACATATATATGTGGTTTGTGTTATAGTTCGGAGTATGGTATAAATGAAAAAATTTTATAAATGAAAAAGCTCTTCCATATACAAAGTTGTTATGCACGGGGTTTGAACTCATTTTGTAAATTTGTTTATTTTTTCACAAGCTTTTGAACACAGTCGCAAACAGTAGACGCTATTACTATCAAAAGTGACAACTCATGGCGTTGCCATCGAGGAAAAATATATGCAATTTTATCTTAGAGTTGTATTTTCAAGCAAAGTCGTGAATTAAATAAGTTAAGGGATTTTTGGTGAAAATTTATTTTGAATGGAACCGAACCATTTTTTTTGGTCGTTTTCGGATCGGTTTTTGGAGTTAAGAAAAAAAACGGTTCGGTTCGTGGTTCGGTTCACAGCCCCAAAATAGCGGGTGGTTCGGTTCGTACGGGTTTGCAGACCTGATAAAAACTTGTTTCCTATCCAACATATCGCAAAGGCATTGCGGATTTTATAAAATAAAAAAGACATTAAATCTACTACGATTGCAGTTAAGTTCTAAGTCTGTTGATAGGTGTTTATTGGAGATTGTGGCTTGGCTTACAACGTGCACCAAAAAGTAAAGATACACAATTTCATGTCAAAAAGAACGAATCAAAGCAAGTACGATGCGCAAGGCAATATACTATATACATATATACATATGTATGTATGCACATATATGTATATACAACAAAAGAATGCATATAGCTGTTGTTAATGTGGAATTACTAACACAAGTATATATAAACATACATGCATAAGTATAAACATAGGTGCATTAGAAGGCGTTAACAATCATACAAAAATTAATAGCGGGTCCTTTTTTTGTAATTCTTCGGCTAGGAAGCGATATCATAATTTTATATGAATTTGATTTTTTAAGAATAATGAGTTTTATAACCCAGCGTGTACTTGTACACAAGGATATCATCACTTTGATTGGATAACAGTTGCACACAAGGACATAAAGAAATCGACACAGATGTATGTATGTGCATACATAGATATATATCCAATTTATCAACATTAAAAACAATTTTGATTTGCCCATGTCCTTCCGTAACACGATATCTTGAGTAAAAATTGAGGTATCTTAAAAAAATTTAGTATTCTCTCATATATGGACCCAGAATGTATTGATGTAAAAAACGGGCGAATTTCAATACCAACCACGTCCCTTTTCCGGTATCATAATTAAAGTAATGAAATTTCATATGTAGGTTGACCTTATGACGATTTGTTGAAATTGTAGAAAATGGGCAAAACACCGCCTTTAAAAGAAGGAAATTTAAAAGTTTTGCAAGTCGTAAATCAAGAACCGTTGAAGATATCAAGCTTAAATTTGCCAGGAAGGTTTTTCTTACAAGACGCTTTTCAGGAAGAAAAAAACAGAGGCAGGATGGCGTGAGTGCGAGGTGCTGAAGCTGTTAGCTACCGAGAATGACGCCCTCAAAATTTTATCAAAAAATTGGCCAACTCCTGTATGAACTAAAACGTCGACTTTGTAACCGATATCCAGAGAGTACTTAGATTATAGAGGGAACACTTCTCTGCTCTCTTAAATGGAGACAGCGACGGATTATGATCCCGATCCCCCGCACAGGGGTTATGAACCCGACCCCGCAATCGATGATGATGGAATTAATGCCCCTCTTCCCGACTATAACCAAGTCAGAATAGCAATAACCAGATTAAAAACTAACAAGGCCGCGGGCGCGGATGGAATACCTGCGGAGGTTTTTAAAATAAGGCGGCGAGGAGCTAGAAAGGCGCATGAATCAGTTTCTTTTGCAAAATATGTTCGGAAGAGTGCATGCCCGACGATTGGAATCTAAATATTCTTTTCCCAGTTCACAAAAAAGGGAATCCTACCGACTGCGCCAAGTATCGCGGAATCAGCCTTTTTAACTCTTTCAGCGGCAAAGATTCAAGAAAAATTCTACCCCCTTGTGTAGCAGAGAACTTTTTTTTTTTTTTAATTAAATTTTTTTATTTTAATAAAAAATTATCAAAACTTAAAATGAATTCACAAAAAATTCTTAGATGGTTTATATTTTTGTTAAAAATAATATTTTATAGTGGTTCAAATTATAAACCATGGCCACTTGAACTACTTTTATGATAATCTTGGAAGCATTTTTATTCTTTGATAAACACAACGGTACATTGCATGTTCCGAAAATCCAATCTGTTCTTATTTGTTTTTTCATTGTGCTGCACAATGCACATCTTCTGCGTGTACTGCGTTGTGGTTGATCTTATACTTTCAGAAACGAATGGTTTGAATTTTTTTAATGAGGCTACTGGTATTTGTGTAGATATGCTCTGCCGTTTCGTTCGGTGTACAATTGTTTCTGCCAACAGCCCTTCAATTATTTGAAGCCGGAAGATTTTGTATTCGACTGATGACTCCAATGCCAATTGATACAATATATAAGAATTTACCACACAAACATAATGAATTATCGTTGATATGAAAATTTGGTAGTAAAAACCCGAACCGCTTCAAACTCATAATTCGAGGAATAAAAGTATTTTGTAAAATTGGGTTACTTGACCAGTAATCCTTATAGGATGGATATTTTTTGATTCCCATTAGTAAATTTATTGCCAGAAATGCACGCATTTCTTTAGCATCAGTAGCGATGTTATTTCTACCACTTGATATACGTTGTTGCTCGCAGTAAAGATTCGGAATACCACGTGATCTACAATGTCTTCTGTCAACAAGAGATTAAAAAAATTCCAAGATGTTTTGTCTGCAATTGACCGAACACGGTCAGTCAAACCTGTGTCACTGGTAAACTGTGAAGGTGGAGAAGTTTTTGTAACTTGATCCCACTTAGGTGAACCTACGATCGCATTTTCACAATTATTATCTCTATTCAAATATAATAATGTGGAAAGTTGATTCAGAATCGCTGGGAATTTCTGCACATTCAACATTGAAATCATTCATGTCTTCCAGAAGTTGACATATTTCTGCATTGTTTAGGTGTTTATGTGGCTGATTCATATTTCTTTTACAAATAATAAGCAAAATAATCTTCAATGAAAAAAATACCTTACGTCGTGATGGTTCAATATAATTACCACAACAAAATACACTATCAGCAATAATTATGTTGTAATATTATTTCCAAAACATGAAAATACAAACCTTAGCAATACATCTGTCCAAAAACATCAATTTTTATAATTATTTTATAAAAAACAATTTTTTCTTAATTTTTTTCAATAACCATCCACTGCGTTGCACAAAAGTTTCTTTACTGACCATAAAATGTACATAAACTACGCAATTTGCACAAAACGACAATATTTCTGCAAACATTATTGCTTTATTGTCCCGCTATCAAGTGCGGTTCAATTTTTAAACCTTTGAGACTTAGTGATAACTTAAAAAATATGTGGTACGAAAAATGTACCACCGTCGCGGAAAATATGTAAAATATATGGTACAAAAATTAAACCATTGCCGCCGAAAGAGTTAATATGGCATATAAGATTCTGACAAACGTACTGTGCAAAATATTGAAGCCCGCTGTGAATCGGCTGATTGGACCTTATCTTATGTCTGAATTTGGTTTCACCGCAAACCTGGGAGGACCAGGTGAAAAACAATTTAAATTCCCTTGGTGTGACCAATAGAGCGGTAAATCTTAATAAAATGTCCAGTATACTTATGGTACCTAACTACATAACCAATAGTGTTAGTTAGTTCAAAGTACGAAAATTAAAAAAAACCGAATTTGCGTGGCCCTGCTCCTTTTTAGTTAATATCGATATTAGCAAATGTATGAGCTGTATATTTCTGCTTTCATATCATTTAATGTGCGTAGAATTTCTCTTAAATGTATCCCTAATATATGTTTATGCAATATATATGTGTACATAAAAATAAAATAAATGTAAGGCGCGATAACCTCCGAAGAGATCTAAGGCCGAGCTTCTCTTCCAATTTGCGTCGTGCTCCTCTTATTTTTTTCTACAAATTTTATGCCGACTTCGAACGGCATCTGCAAGGCAGATGAGTTTTGACTGAGAGCTTTCCATGGCAGAAATACACTCGGAGTGCTTGTCCAACACTGCCAAGGGGCGACCCAGCTTAGAAAAAATTTCTTCTAATTGAAAAAACTTGTTTCTAAAATTTTTGATGTAGCTTTGTCCTGGCGTTAACCCAGGATCTTCGGTGTGCTAGACGGAGTACGCTACCATTACACCACGGCAGCCGCCGAATAATGTATGCATATATGTGAACGTAGTTAAGTATATAATGTTCGGTTTCGCCTAAACTAGACCTTGGTTGTTGAAGATAATTTCCTAGGTGGCGACTGCAAAGTTTTTATTGAAAGTGAAGTTTAAAAAAATTTGAAAATAACGTCAGATTAAAGGTGTAGGTGCGTATTATTATTCATATGTATACATTATTTCTAATTGCTGTGTTTATGTACGGGTCCCTTTTTCGGTCTTATTTTGAATCCAAATCTATAAATAACGTTTTGGTTGTAAAGATGGATATTCGGGCTATTAACGAGCTTTGGGCACATAAAGAAATCTATTTGTACTATGGCACTATTGTGAATATTTGCACTGCATTCCCGACAGTTGCTATTGTAAGCTAGATGGCAGCGCAAGCTGTAAGTAAATAGAACAGCTGATTTCTGCTGATATTTGATAAGAGACTTTTATATTAGTTGCGCACGGGTCAGGCTCGTATTTTTAATTAGAATCCAAGTCAAGGCGAATAATAAAATAGCTTGCCCATTTTTCTGAGCACCAGTTCATTGAAAATTGACATCAGCTAAAACTCACATTTAAACTTCCACTTTGCACTGCCATTGCAAAGAAGCGACTTTGTCATATAACGATAGCTACTCAGTCGTACAGGAAATAATGCATTGTAGCAGTAAAGGTTCACTAGTACTAATCTGTAGGTGGCGCAGTATACAGCAACTATTACAATTTACTATATCCGTTTCCAATTTAATGTGGCTATCTATTCATTTTGTTTTTTTTTTCAAACTTCACACCCAATGAAGGTTGCAATCGACACCTCAGAAGTTAACTTAAAAAAATCGTATTTTTCAGTATCTAATAGTTGGACATGTGTATTGAGGCAAACCAAAATGCATAAAATCGATGAAAAACAAATTTCATTTTTATATCGGACACCCTAATATGTATATGCACATTCATACGTAGATATCCAGCGGGTGTGATTACATTTGGTCAATGCTTTGGTTTTCACTCTTCCTACGAATTCAAATCTAAGTGTATGTGTGATACTTGTCTGTTGCTGTTCGCTTGGCATGTGTATGAAAACACCAACACCAGTAGACCCATTATTGTTCAGCCCTCGTTTTTGATGTTTCTGCTGGTGTAGTGAGGGCAATGGCGCATAATGGAGGTATAAATAATTCCTGCTGTATTATTGGTGATTGCATGATACTGTTTTTTGGGGTTGCAGGCACATGGCCGTTTGCTTCTGTCAAGGTTTTATGATAAATCTCAAACGGCAAGCCGAAGAGCGAACATCGTGAGTTCGTGGCGACAATAATTTGATGGATTGTAGTTATTTAGTCCTGATTCTAGTGGCAAACAGCGCAAGATTGGCCAAAAGTATTTTGCAAACAAACCATATTAATTTGATATTTTTAAATTAAAGAACATACTTCTGTATGTATAAATGTACATACATACAGTACGTGATTAGTATAGATACAAGAATGTGTGATAATTTATACTTACAAGTGTAACTAAATATTGTGAACTTTTATCACAAATAAATAAATAAATATTGTGATATAGTGCAAACACGAATCTGCTGCTGAATGTTATATAAAAACAATTAGAAATCAAACAAATTATAAAAAGTTAAGTTATGATGAATAAAAATGCAAGTTCTCCAGGAGCATGTCAAACCTCGCAAGGTATATACATGCTTATTGAATATGTATGTCATTGAATATATTGTCGAAATCGACGCGATTCCGAGCAACACTAAATCATATTTAATGGATTAATAATGCTGTCGTAATGAACGTGATTACTAGCAGCCAGTGGCGGATCCAAGGAGGAACTGCTCTCCCCCATATACAATTTTTCTAAAAACATAAGAGAAACCTATCTAATATGCATGGATATTTTCTTCATTATCATAAAAATTCATACAATAAATTTAAGGAAACATTTCTTTGCCTATTGCAAAAACTTTCTCCAATTTTTATCTTCTGAGGAAGTTTGTTTTGAGTGCTCGTTTCATATTTGGCATATTGGTAGCCACACTAGTGCTTAAACGCATTTTGCTTACATGTGGCGAATAAAAATCTGGCTTAGACGTACAATGACGAAGTATATAGTATAAGCATTCAATAGAAAATCGTTAACTTTGCCGATTTTCGAACAGCACTCTTTATTACTTTTCATACCAATATTTTTGAAATACATACATCACACCTCAACGTACCAAGGAAGAAGAATTAAATAATTCTCAAAACCTTTTTCTCTTCCTCTTCCTTAGAAACCATTTTTTTATTTCCTTTATATTGATAAGCTGAAAAAACACAGAACGTTAATTTCTGAAATTAGGCTAAGCCTGTAGGTGGAATATTTATGTGAATATATGTAAGTACTTAAACTGGAGTAAATTTCCACGTATAAAAATTGCCTTAAATAACCTCGGCATACGTTTTTCTATATAAATTATGAGGCGCGATATACCTCGGAGGAGAATTTAGGCCGACCTTCTCTTCCAATTCGAGTCAATTTTCTCTTAATTTTTCCTACAAATTGGAGAAACTGGTTCACATGTTTTTTGCCTGAGAATCTTTCTATGGCAGAAATACACTCGAAATTACCGCCGAGGACCGAACCCGCTTAGAAAAAGTTTTGTAATTGAGAAAACTTATTTCTAAATAGTTGACTTACTTATTTCTAAATAGGGACTTGAACCCAGGATTTTCTATGCGGTAGGCGGAGGACGCTACGCTATGTAGAATACGGGAAAGTCGAAATTTGGAAACTGAATTTCACACGTGTTTTGTAAAAATAATTTGTTTTTAACCAAAGTTTTGTTATCGAATAAACGTATTCAATTTTCTTTGTTACTTTAGCAAACCTTGATACAAGTACTACCAACGGTAGTATCTATTTCTTTTTTTTTTCTTTATATAGTTTTGCTGAAGTTCACCGGACTGACTGGTGTCCCGTACAAACGGATGATTTTTTACTACTTTTCACACGCATATACATACACATATTTCAATAGCAGGTTTCCATTTGTATTAAGATCAGGCCCGACGAGAGGGGAGGGTTAATGGGGGGATTCCCCCGGGCCCGGGGTTTCTGAGGGGTCCGTACTAAGACATTTTTTTTTAATTCAGGAGTCTTTAGTTGTTCCATGTGCAATTTTTAAGCCGACTTTCAAAAGCAACGAATATCTGCATTTCGTTTTAATATTATAGTGAGCTGTGAAAAATAATTAGAAAAATGCTTTTCCTTAAAATTTAAGAATAAATATTTCATTTGGCAGCTGGCTCAAAACCATTCAGGTTCCGCATCCGATTCGACTATTGATAATGATTTTTTGCCTGGGCATTCGAACAGTGAGGAGATAATAAAAACATAAAACAAAAATGTATGTTTACATGAATCCGAAATCGTAAAGTTTTCGTGGTGACACTGATGAAGGTTCATCTTCGAAAAGTCTTCCTACAATACCACCAACTCTGTATCAAAGTCCAGATTATTTAAAAGAAGAAAAGAAGAAGTCAAAGAAATAATTCGTCGAGGTCATCAAAAGTGTCTTGTTATTTTTCCACGTGATTATCATGACGAGGGATCTTGCCAAATGGAGACAAAGTGGAGCGTGACTGGTTGGTGTGGAGTGCCAGTAGCAATGCTTTTTACTGCCTACCATGTCGTCTGTTAAGCTCAATACTTTAAATCGACCTAAAATTTGTTGTACTGGCGGATATTCGAAATTGCAGGCGGGAAGAAGCCACGCGATAAACTGTCAGCACATGAAAATATTCAAGATCACATTAAATGTTATATTCAATGGCGATCTTTACAAAATCTAATTCAAAAGGAGGCTATAATTGATACACTTATCAATAAACAGCTAATCACTGAAACTCAAAAGTTGAAAGAAATTTTATATAGAATTTTGGACACTATTTTATTTTTGGGTGAAAGAGGCCTAGCTGTCAGAGGCGAAAGTATATACATATCTTGGTGAACGAAACAATGGAAACTTTTTGGGCATCTTAGAACTCATAAGCCATTATGATCCGATACTTAGAGATCATTTGGGGAAAGTTAGGATTTCACAACAGCTGCACAAACTTTTACAAGTTCACTATCTTTCCCCAGACAATCAGAACGAGTTTATAGAAATTTGTGCAAAGCACGTGAGGGAAACTATATTAGATCAACGCAAGAAAGCCAATTATTTGCTATTATCGTTGATGCTATGCCGGATCTAGTCACGTAGACTACGTTCGTTTTGCGCTAACACTCCATTTCAATTCGAAAGCAACAAATCTTACAATTCAAGAACGGCTTCCTTTTTTTTTTGTTTTAATTGAATTGAATCGCAAGCGTCGAATGACAAGGTGCTTAAAATAGCCCTTAAAATGCCAGGTCATCTTAATTTTATTCAAAGTCAATTTGTCGTTTCATTTCACTTCTTCCTCCGTTATTCACAAAAGCTCCGTTATTCACAGTAGCTGCGTTATTCAATTCCATTATTTCCCGAAATGTAAATTTTTTGATTTTTTTTTTTTGTGTGGCACCATGCCAGGCACAAAATCAGTAATATGTATTTCAGAATCCAATATGCGGATTTTAGCCATGTCTTTTTTCACTATCTCGTTAGTTACTTTACGTATATAAAAAACGTTTGGTCTTTATTTGGTACCACGCCAGATTTAAATTTTCACTGATTCCTGTTAGAAAGGCAAAAAACCACCCTAACTCCAGGTCAGGGAAGCATTGCATCTCCCAACTCCGCCAAAATGCCAACATGGAGCACAGAAGCCAACCTTTAGGCTGATTTTAATTTCCAGCTCAACCGAAAAAGTCAAAATTATTGGAGTTGAACCGAGGATGACACTGCACGTCCACACAGCCGAAAAGACGAAAACGGAATGGTTTTTGGCTTTCGTGGATTGTAACCAAAAAAGTAGTCAGGAAATCGCTGAATTAAATTGTCATACTCTAGGTAAAAATGAAATCCCATTAAAAGATTACTCGCCTTGTGCAACCCACAGTCTTAATTTATGTGGGGTTGATGCTGCAGAATGTTGTACGGCTGCAATTACTTTCTTCGGAGTTGTACAAAAATGTTTTACTATTTTCAGCAGCAGTCAACAACAATGGGCCATCCTCAAAAAATGTATCGAGCTCTCTTCACAGTCTTTCAGACACTAGGTGGTCGGCTAGAATTAGGCAATCAGACCATTCGCAACCCATGTTCCAGGATTAACACAAGCACTAAACGCATTACTTAAGCTAAATTTGACTGCACAAGCATATGGAGATATTACCGGCATTCTCGAGTACATAGACAAGTTCGAATGCATCTTGCTGTCCTCAATTTGGTTCAAATTTGACTGCACAAGCATATGGAGATATTACCGGCAATCTCAAGTACGTCGACAAGTTCGAATGTATCTTGCTGTCCTCAATTTGGTTTAAAATACTGACTACAATTAATAAAAGAAACGTCGTACTCCAAGCTAGAGACGCCACCATAGATGTTGAGGTCCGATATCTGGTTCCTCCCATAAATTCAGAAAACAAAACTTTGGAAACACATTTTTTCAGAAAACCAAAATTCAGAAACAAAAATTCAGAAATCAATATTCAGAAGTCAAAATTAAGAAGTCAAAGTTCAGAAGTCAAAATTCAGAAAGTAATCAGACAGCAAAAAACATTAAATTTTGCACAAAACATGATGTAATAACGACAAGGTAGTATATGTAGTGACAGCTCATTTTGAGAACTCCTGTGGGCTGTGCCGAAGACTTCATACCTCTCATGAAAGGGGCTGAGTAATAATATTATCCCATTCGTAATCTCCACATAATGCCCTGTATAAGATAAGAAATATATAGTGAAAAGATGTATATACCTAAACGATTTTAAGATAAATATAAAAAGATGGCAAAAAACCCCCTTATCTGAAAGATCGGTTGTATGGGATATATATTATATATAGCTCTGATCGAAATGATTTTTACAGGAAATCTTCTATGATATATTGAATATACATCACCAAGTTTCACGTTTTTATATTGGAAATTAAGGGAGAAATGGCTAAAAATCTTTCTATCTGAACGATCGGTTGTATGGGACATATATTATATTTAGCTCCGATCGAAATGATTTTTTCACAAAATCTTCTATGATATATTAGAATAAATATCACCAAGTTCAACGTTTTTATATTAGAAATTAAGGGAGAAATGGCCAAAAATCTTTCTATCTGAACGATCGGTTGTATGGGATATAACTATATATAGCTCCGATCAAAGTGATTTTTTCAGGATATCTTCTATGATATATTAGAATATATATCACCGAGTTTCACGTTTTTACTTTCTAAATTGCGGCAGGAATGACCAAAATCGTTTTATCTGAACGATCGGTTGTATGGGAGATATATGTTATAGTGGTCCGATCCTACCGGATCCGACAAATGTCTAACATAATACAAAAATACATACTTGTGCCAAATTTCATTGAGATATCTCAAAATTTGAGGGACTAGTTTGCGTTCAAACAGACAGACGGACGGACGGACGGACAGACGGACATGGCTATATCAACTCAGTTTGTAGCCCTGATCAATTCGGTATACTTAATGGTGAGTCTATTGTCTGTATTTCTCAACGTTACAAACATCGGGCCAAAGTTAATATACCATTTCATGTTCATGGAAGGTATAAAAATAATAGTATAGGTCCCGCCAACTTTTGATTATTCCAAATTTTGTTTCGAGAAGGGGTATCAAAATGCTTATACTCCAAACCAATATGCTTATAGCCCAACTGTGGGCAGAGATCCAAAGCCAAATAGAGTTTCGGGTCTCCCTTGGTGGTATGCTGTATTCTTCTGCAAGGATAAGATAGTGTATATTGATAACGTTGTTCACCGGCCGCAACCCAACAAAAGCGTTTACTGATTCTGTATGGATTTTCCTTAGGGCTCCTTGGTATGTAGGTGCCTGATCTCAGGCGGAGCTAGATCAAGTAGTTGTTTGCTATAGTTTCCTGGTTTGTGACTAAGCAAAAACTGTCCCTTCAACATTTCGTTATGCTCCTTAATTTTGAGATCTTTTGCCTTACTATATAATGCTGTCAGGGGTCATAAGAAGACATCCCGTGGCAGTTCTGAGTGCAGCATTTTAGCCCGCCTGCAGCCTTTTCCAGTTTGTGTTTTTAAGACTAGGCGACCAAACTGATGACGCGTAGCATATAAGCGGCCGGCCAATTGCTTTGCAAGTGGTTATCAACGTTTCTTTATCTTTTCTCCAAGTGTTGCTGGTAAGCAACTTCAGGATTTTGTTGTGGCATTGTACTTTGGATACAATTTCGGTGACATGTGACTTGAAGGTGATTTTGTTATCGAACGTCACCCCTAAGAACTTTAGGTGACTGATACTCGGTAGAGTTAACACGAACCGAAAAGATGCAGCTGAATGACACTTTGGAAGCGCATCCGAATGTTTTCGGTGCATCTCATGAGCCTACTCCATTTGCTCAACATTATATAGATACGGGTGAACACGAACCCATCGCATTAAAAAAAATATAAATATAAATTGTCCTTCGCTAAATTTCAGGAGTTGAAGAGCGAAATTCACAAAATGATTGAAAACGATATTATCGAAGAATGTGATTCAGCTTGGTCATCACCGGTTGTTATGGTACCGAAAAAGGATGGAAGCATACGTGTTTGCGTAAATTGTCGCAAGTTAAATTCTATAACAAAGCCCGACAGATACCCACTGCCTCGTATGGATGATTTGTTACACGCCGCAAAGAGTACCAAGTACATGACAACTTTGGACTTGCAGAGTGGTTATTTTCAAATTTCTGTCGCAGAAAAAGATCGGGATAAGACAACCCTTATTACACCTTTTGGGACGTACAGGTTCAAACGTATGCCGTTCGGATTTTGTAATGATCCTGCGACCTTTCAACGCTTGATTGATCTGTTCAAAACATCAATACCAAATGTACAGATATTTGCATATCTTGATGACATTATCATCCGTTCGCCTTCATTTCACGACCATTTAAAAGATCTGCACGTAGTATTGCAGAAGCTGGAAAAGTTCAAACTATGCGTTAACAATGCTGTCATTTTTGTTGTGCCAGTGTAAAGTATCTTGGTCACGTCCTCACAGCTGATGGTATAATGGTTGACCCAGAAAAAACAATGGTTATTGCAGAGCGTAAAGCGCCTCGTAATATAAAAGAGCTGGTATCCTTTATCCAAACGTGTTCTTGGTATCGTCGGTTCATTGAACATTATGCCAAAATTGCTAAACCACTCACAGATCTCACAAAAAAGAATACTGTTTGGCAGTGGACCGACCCGCAGATTGCAGCGTTTAACAAACTAAAGCAGCTTCAGGTCAGCCCATCAATTTTAAAACAAGCCGCGGATAACGCGCCCTTCTTGTTAAAAACCGATGCAAGCGCTTATGCATTAGGAGCAGTTTTACTGCATGGGAGAAAGAACAAGAGCACCCTATCGAGTATGCAAGTCGTTGACTTACTTCAGCAGAGCGTAACTACTCGACCACGGAACGGGAAGCACTTGCCATAGTATGGGCATGCGCCAAGTTTAGAGGCTATATTGAAGGTGCTGAAGTACACCTACTTACCGATCACCAACCGCTCAAATGGTTACTAACCGTAAAATCGCCATCTGGTCGCTTGGCCAGATGGGCACTGCAAATTCAACAATACAACTTCCGTATCGATAATATGCCTGGAAAGACCAACTCGTTAGCTGATATGATTTCGCGACCACCTTGTCCTGAAACCAGCCATAGCACTCCAAACTGTCTATGCACTTTTCTTGTAGACTTGTCGCGAAAAAAGTCAAGCGAATTACGTATTGAGCAGCTTAAAGACGAGTATTTGAAGAAAACAATAAACTCAATAGAAGAGAGTGACGAAAACGTAAGTTTATGGTGCAATCTTATTAATGGTGGAGTTCTGTACTGCTATGCCAATGATGACATGGAAGATGCACAACTTGTAGTCCCACAGCATGAGCGAACTCATATTTTGAAAACATACCATGACTAGAGTACTGCAGCTCATTATGGTGTGGAGAAACCCATCGCACGTATTGCAAGCCATTACTTTTGGCCAGGAATGCGTACTGAAATCCAAAGCACGTACGTACTTGTATCGAGTGTCAACGCTACAAAGTTTCCAACATGAAGCCGATGGGTTTACTACAAACCACCGCGAGTAAGCAACGGTTCGAAGTAGTTGCTATAGATTTATTTGGTCCCCTTCCCAAGACCGACGATGGGTATCATGGGTATTCATCGCAGAAGATGTTGCTAGTCGATGGGTGGAAATATTTCCCTTAAAGGAAGCTACTGCGGAAGTGTGCGCAAAAACACTTATAAATGAAATATTTTTTCGTTTTGGCGTACCGAGACGCCTAAAATCTGATAATGGTGTTCAGTACGTTTCATCAGTTATGCAAGAGGTTGCTTATTGTATGGATATCAATCAAGTATTTACTCCAGTGTACCACCCCGAAGCCAACCCAGTAGAACGTAAAAACAGGAACCTAAAAGCCCAGCTAGCAATAATCGTCCAAAATCATCACAATATTTGGGATACTGGCTTACCTGCTATACGATTTGCCACGAATTCCGCTCAATGTCAGTCAACTGGATACTAAGTAGCATACCTCACTTTTGGACGAGGGCTATGAACATTCGACGATATAGAGCATGATGTCAGAGCTATCATAGAAAGTGATAACTTCATTCCTCAAATTACGCCATATTTAAAGAGCATGATAGAAGGGTTCAACAACGCAAGGGAAACTGAGCAATTGATACAAGACCGCAACAAAGCATATGTCGACAAACATCGCAGACCTCAAGATAATATTGAAGTAGGTTCCGAGGTTCTGGTAACAAAACATGTACTCAGCCAAACGTGTAAGGGTGTCACAGCGAAATTTGTGCCAAAGCGAGATGGTCCATATATCGTTACTCGTAAGATTGGCTTATCCACGTATGAAGTCGCTTCCAAAGAACAACCAGAGATACCGCTAGGTTCATATCACGCCTCAGCTTTAACAGTCTACAGAGGTAGCAATGATGAAGAACCTCCAGCCCCAGCTCGCCCAATGCGCAGAAGAGGAAGACCACTAATATTCAAACAAACGTGTGACCATTGTAAATTTTACCAAGTAGCGCAACTAACAGCTGATCGGTGAAAATTTGCACATTCACACGCACAGTTCTCGACTCAGTTTCAAAAAAAAAACATTAGGTTATTTAACTCAAATTTTAAAGTGAGATAATCCTTACGAATTTATGTATATAGAATATATAAGGCGTTTTTGTTTTTATTAAAACAATAGTTTTATTTATATTAAAGCTTTTATCATTTTTTTTTTTAACTTTGAAAAAACTCCGAACACCATTCCTTCATTATATGACATTCGACTGCCTAGTCCACTGCCTTCCACTCTTTCGCAACATAACCACTATTTAAGCTGCCAAACTATATAATAAACAATGCGTGTGACGAATGATCGTTCAAACATTCATCATCCGTCAAGGGGGGGGGGGGGGGGGGGGGACTGTAGTATGTGTATATGATATAATGTGTGACTAAGATATTTGCATAGTCTTAGTTAAGCTGGAGACATTGGTGCTTTATCGGTAACCGTATCGGTAACCTTATAACAGCTGATTCGACCAACCTTATGAGAATCAATGCAATCGATTATTGGTGCCGCTAAGGTCATAACCGTATCGTAGCCAACCAATTGGGTTTTGGTTTACCGTCGTAACGATAAACAGCTGATTACGTTAGGGATACGGATACAGCGATACGACATACGGCACCAATGACTCCGGCTTTAAGGCCGAATTAATGGTGACTTATAACCATAAAGCCATAACCAGATAAAACAGCTGATCGAATCTACCTTATGGAAATCAATGTAATCGATTAATGGTGCCATACCATAACGCTAACTCGATTACATTGAGTTCCTTAAGGTAGGTTCGATCAGCTGTTTTATCTGGTTATGGCTTTATGGTTATAAGTCACCATTAATTCGCCCTTTAGGCTTAAGTTAAGACCATTCCAGTGTGGTAACATTGTTATACATAATATCCAAAGCTTGCTGTTAACTGAGTATACTGTCCACAGCTTTCTGTTAGATTAACATAAATATATCAATATAAGTTCTATTTTAACATTTTCTACATTTTCAAAAAAGCTTTGTGAAATTTTGAATAAATAGCGTGTTCCTCTGAGATTTCGTTCTTTTGTATTGCAAACGTTCACTTAAGAGGTAAGAAATAATTAAATAGCGTACGCTGGTAATATGTGGAAGACGGACAATGCAAAGTTGGCCTCTTACATATATACCAGCGTATACATTTATATGTGTGTATGTGTGTGTAAAGCATTAACTTAGACCAGGGATGGGCCTATTTTCGGCTCCTAAATCAGTTTCAGTGCAAGCGAGTGATAGGTGAGACGTTTGTGTGTTTTGGGGTGTTAGGGGAGTAAAAAAATACATTGGAAATATCGTATCGCTTCGTCTCGAACGATATTCATCGCAAGAAGGTAGCTGAAACACTAAAAAGCTGAAATGAAAATATTCTCTCTCAACCTCGAAAACCAATTCCCAAGTTGTTTTGCAATAGTACGAAAACAAAAACATACATTTTTTGGCTAGATATACGAAAAACGGAATAACCATAGACTGAAGTCGATTTTATGTTAAGGAGCGCATTATTGACATTCCTTTCGCCTTCACATATATTTATTTATATGCAAGCCGATTCATTTTGCAATATATACATAAAAGTATTTAAAAAAGTATTTTTAAAGTAGTAGCATTAGAGGAAGTAGTAGTAGAAAAACGTACTAATGCACGTTTCGTATACAATCTTGGGAAAACGAAACCCTTTTCAGACTTGTTGGCAGTGTTGCCGTGAGTCTGGAAAGAAATGTATCAGTTTACAAATAAAAAAAAGGTACCAATTGCATAAAAAACGACTAATTTTAAAAGTTGTATTATAAACATAACTGCTTTCATTTATAAATTTCAAATTATGGAGGAATTTTAAAATTTCTTTAGCTCACATACATATATCGTTAAATCCACATTGCAAAAATTGTTGGAGCATGTGTTGCATGTGTGTTTAATTTACGGCGACCATTTTTCTAATTTTAAAACTTGCTTTGTTTATGATTTGAATCATAACGGAACTTTTAAAATTACTGAAAATTCAGTTCGAGTTGTGTAACACAAAAGCGACATTACATATTTGTGGCCTTTAGTGCGAGTAAGGGCTAGTTTATCCTAAAACGCTTAATAATTTGAACATAATAAGAGCGGTTGCAGCTCTATTTCCCACATATGTATAAGGCAAAATACTCTCTCTTTATCAATCTTATGTGTGTTTGTATATTATTCCTTCCTGTGTTCTTCGCCCCACATACCTGCACTTGATCGTCCCTCACCTAACACTTAAATGTGCAAAGCGTGCCCGTATGAGCAAAAGCTCATACGAACCGTTTTGCCCATTGGTGACTTAGACGAACAGCGAAAAGCTGGTCTCTAGTATTTGTTGTTAGATAGGAATGTAATACCATATTATTCGAACAGCGAAAAGCTGGTCACTAATATTTTTGGTTATATTACATGACACGAACAGCATAAACCTGGTCTGTCATTACTACGTATATTATTAATTAAATTTTGTAATTTTGTTTATTTTTAAGGTTTCTTCTTCTTACTACTTTCTACTTCGCACATCGCGTTGGAAATAAATTAATTAAAAACCCAAACCCTTGCTCATTTATTATTTTACAGTATGGTTTTTATTACAATTTTTCCTCTGAAGAAAACGTAGTTTCGCAAAGAGGCAAATCGAGTTTCAGAGTGGGAGTTCAAGATGGCGGATTAGAAAGAGAAGCTGCCAACGTCAGTCACCTTGTAATTACATCATGGCACAAAATTTAATGTTTTTTTGCCGTTTGATTACTTTCTGAATTTTGACTTCTGAAGTTTTTTTCAGCCTGGAACACAGCAACGTCGAAAGAAGGCGTTATATCCAATCGAATTATGGAATATGTATAATATCACAAAATTAGGGTGAAGTCCGTACAAATAATTCCATCGAGAGGTGGCACAACGTCATTCGAAGTGCGTTTGGGACACACGCTAACATATTTAATTTCATAAATAAAATAAAAAACAAAAATGCAATAACATAAACAAAACTGCAGCAATTTCCAGCTGGAGGCGAGCCATATCGGAAACGCAAGATAAAATATAAAGACTTCGTTTTTTTAATATTGTGAATCCATTTAAAAAAGATAAACGCGAAGATTTAATTAATTACATGCTTGCTATTTCACACAATTTAAAATTTTAGATCTTTCTGAATTTTGAGAAAAATTTCATGTTTTTTCTGTCGTCTGATTACTTTCTGAATTTTCACTTTTGAGAATTGACCTCTGAATTTTGTCTTTCTGAAAAGGGTTCTGAATAATGTGTTCTGAAAAAATGTGTTTCTAAATTTTGTTTTTCTGAATTTATGAGGGGCACCCCGACATCTAGATGGCTTATTAGATGATTTGAAGTTGATTAGGAACCAATGGGAAACTATTTTAAACGAATGTAAAACAGTTGCTATTCAATTGGACATCTCGCCAAAGTTTCCGGACATTCGAAAGAGAAAACCCAAAAGACGTTTTGAAGATAATGGAAATGAGATGATTACGGATGATCCAGAGTTTGATTTTAAAAACAACACGTTCTTGGTGATCGTTGATTCGGTAATCACTGCCATTACTGAACGATTTGAAGGTATGAGAAATTTGAACGAGACGTTTTCCTTTTTGTGGCAATTTGAAAACATGGATGAAACTACGGTTCGGGCGAGCGCAGCAAAATTTGTCGAAAAATACAAGCCGGACGTTTCTCAAAGCTAAGAATGCGAAATAATTCACTTGAAACACATTTACGAAGCAAATTTTGATAAAGGTGTGCCACCATTGGAATTGCTAAATGTCATCTATGTTCAAAATCTGTATACAATTTTCCCCAACATTTGTGTTGCTTTACGTATCTTTTGCACTATACCAGTCACTTTATCTAGTGCAGAAGGTTCTTTCAGCGTTCTTGCAAGAATCAAAAACTTTCATAGATCGTGTTCATCTCAAGAGCTAGTTTCAGGACTTGCCACGCTTTGTGTTGAATTCGTTTTGGCAAGACAGTTAAATTTTGATATTGTTATAAAAAATTTTGCAGCGAAAAAAGCAAGAAAAGCCACTCTTTGATATCCGAACCTTCTATATTGAATAATTAAAATTTATAATCATTATATTTATCAGAAATATACTAAAATGTTACCAAATAACTAGAAAAGATTATTTGAAACAATAGGTTAGGTTAGGTCATTTAGTTGATGTGGCAAATTTTTTTTTTTTATGTAATCCATCAATAGTGATTCATGAATGAGACGTCATTAATTCAAATTAATCAAAAGTATTAGTGGATTTTTTATAGGGGGCCCGTAAATTGTTTAGTCCCGGGCCCGGATTTTCTCTCTACGGCCCTGATTAAGATATGTGAAACACAATATTAATTCTTCTTTAGTCAGATTTAGAATCTAAGCTCTCTCCGAAAATTGGTTACAAGGTCGCCGTTTTCGTTCTGACAAAAATCTGATTTAATTTTTTCTACACTCTGTGCCGTATTTTTCGATTGGGGGACAGTGATGTAGCTTTATGGATCTTTTAATGTATAAACTTAGATCTGGATATGAAAACATTTCGGGAAACAGCGAAGTCGATCGTCCTGACTACATTAATAAATATCTGAAATTGCTGTGTAAATGTATTTTTATGAACAGTATATTTACTTTTTTTCATTGCTAAATACATTTGAAAAGCGGTAGATAGAACAGATCTCGAATTTGCATTTTGAAGATGGTTTAAATAAAATCACAACATTCGTGTTTGAAGTCGATGCAAATATTTTCGAAAGCTTCGAGCGGCCTTAGTAAGCCACGCGCTTACAAGTGAGTTAAATCATAGTCAAAATAAAATAGATTTTAAATTTAGTTGCAGCTTTTTGACATAATTTTCTATGAGCTATCTGTCAAAAAAGCTGAAACTAAATTTAAAACCTATTTTATTTTGACTATGATTATGCGCCAGTGTTTTTAAGTCAACCTTACGAAGTTGCTCATATAAAATTTTAGCAATAAAGCTTTATAAATTACGGAAATATCCCGTTAAATATTGAAGTATCACAGAATTATATTTCATTTATAAATAAATAAATTTTTTTTGCAGTAGTATTAATCGCTGTAAAAAGAAGTAGTGTTAAAATCCATTACAATACATTTCTCTAAATGATAACCCCACGGAAAAATAAGCTGACAGATAGACCGATGCATATATGAGCAATGCTAACATACTTTTTTTCGGTTGAGGCTACCGATTTTTTCGGTTGACTTAAGTAGGATATTAAAAAAATCGTTGGGCCGGTAAAGTGGATAGTGGCTACTGACAAAATGCCTCTCTGGATCCGGCCATGCTAGCAGCTGATAAAAAGCAAAACAATTAGGGCTGCATTGTGTAGGAAGTTGGAAAGGACATGCTTCCAAGCCACCCGAACTAGTCGAAGTCAATTGACTACAAAATGTAGTACTTAGTATGTATGTCTGCTTCAATGTGTTAAGGCTTGGTTTCTTCCAAAAGTGATGTCGCTGTATTACAACCACTAAAGGGCGGTCGGTTTACTCACCGTTTCCTGAGACACGCTTTTTTGTAAACTTCGAACACTTACGGCAGACGATCCGCAAAATTTTATTTTGATTTTTTTCATGTTATGTTTAGTTATTCGTTATTTTCTTTAAGCACATAGAAGAAAAAACATATTCAACATGATCAAAAGTCAATAATTTTGTTTATGTTTATGATAAATTTAAATTATTTAACAAGCTGTTCATTTTTCAGAATAGCGGTGGAAAAAAACGTTGATGACCGAGTTTCCGGAGAACATCGCCCTCGTTTTAGTTTCCCCTAAATAACTTTTACATTGCATTATTTTTGACAACGTACTCTACATGCACCGCTTCCGAGGAAACCAAGCCTTTAATGCCATTAAGAAGATTTTGTTATTGTCTTTGACAGTTAATCATATACCCAAACGGCAAACAATATTGTCAAAATTTCGTTAAATATGTAGGCACAATATTGTAGGGCGTTCCAATATTACAACAATTGTTTAAATACTCCGGCAATATTTCATCAATCTTAAAATGCCCGTTTTTCGCATGACTTTTGGACATTTCAACAATGTTACTAGAAATATTTCCGAAGTATTTTGAAGTTTGGTTAAAAGTAAAACAGGTACAAATATTGTGTGAGGTAATATTTGATAATACATATTTCTTGTCCAAGAAGTATTTCACGAATATTTTTATCATTATCATTAATCTACTTATAAATTTCATGAATCCACATATGTATGAATCAATGGCCGTTTTCAGGAAAATATTTTTCGCTACATTGGCTCAACGTGTTTATTCGTCTGTCTGATGGCTCTTTGATATTTGAAAGTGTTGGTTATGAATAAAATGTTTCCTCTTAATATAATGGTGAATTGTAAAAAATAATGTAAGAAGTCCTTTTCCTTCAAATTTAAGGATAATTATTTCATTTGACAGTTCGCTCAACTCATCGCTCAAAAACAAAATTTATCACTTAGCTGACGGAAACATGTTTGCAACGTATTGTGGAACGGCAACTATTGAGCATTGAAAAGGTAGTGCCCATATTTAGTACTATGTTAAATCTTAACATAAAAAATGTCATGTACTTTTCTTATGCTACATAGTCAAAATTTTTTAAATCAACACTGTATCTAATTTTCAATAAGTGAGCATGAAGAAAATGTTAAATAAAATGAATGAGTGAATGAATGTCTTTATATAAGGAGACATTTTTCGCTGATTTTTGTCCATTTATATAAAGAAAGTGCTTAAAATTTTTTTATTTCATTTTTATTTATTGTTGCAGCTTCTCTATTGATGTTAACCGAAGTGGGAAATTTAGAACACATTTCATTACAGGAGTTTTGAAATTGTGGCATGTCGCTTTCTCGGTGAAGAATCTAGAAGGTTTTCGTATTCTGTATATCTGGTTGGATTCCAGAGTGATAATAATTGGGAAGTGATCGCTCCCATGAAGATTTTGTAGAATTTTCCACGAACATTGGGGTGCTATATTTGCGCTGCAGAGGGAAATATCTATATTGGTGAACGTCTTGTGGGTGGAGAAGTGGGTAGGGTACCCATCATTCATAAAGATAAGGCTTGAGGCTAGAATAGCTTCTTCAATATTTTTAATCTCTGATTTATTTGCTCAGAGCCCCAGAGGGTTCCAACCATTAAAATCGCCTAGTAACAAAGCTGGCATTGATATCTTCGAGAGTATGGAAAGGATTTCACTTGAATTGAAGTCTTGCTCTGCTGGAATATAATTGACACTATAGTGAGTTTGAACCCTATGTCGATCACAATTGCTATTGCTGAAATGTTTCAGGAAACATTTAACTTTGTCTGCGAAATATCTTGCCTAATTAAATCACATATTCCCTGTTTATTTGAGGTATTTGTGGGTAAATTATGGTAATATCTAGCATAAGACTTAGGTGGTGTAATGGCAATAATGTGAGGGTTATTCTTAATTGAGTGATAGAACCATGGTCCGGGCCTCCCCTTACTGGCGCTAATCGGTTTGCGTTGCTATCCGAGAGCACAAAAACAAAAAGTAAAGTGAAAAACAAAAAAAAATAACAAATACTCTATTCTTAAAAAATCCCTGCCCTTCAGTCTCCCAAAAACCCTAACCTCACGTTCATAGTTTTGGAATCGGTTGACAAAAATAAGCCGCTGTCACATATCTCCTGCTTCTTAGTTCACAATTACATTTGTGCTGTGAGCAAATAATTCCAATTCATTTCTGAACTCCGCTAGGGAAACATGATGTGAATAGCACCAGCGCACTATGAAAAATAAAGGTCTGTTTCTGATTAAAAATCTATAACTTTTTTATTTCTGAATATTATGTTCTAACATTTTGCACAAATATAGAATAGGATATGTTCCTCAAATGGAATCTAATTTATAATGATTTAATTTAGAACCATACCTTAAAGAATAAAAGAAATTCAAAATTATCAAAAATATCCAATATTTATATTTGAACAATGAATACTATTATTTTAATGCCTACAAAAACCAAATATCAAATAGTACATCAAAATACAAATCAATTTAAGGCTGTGTGCGATTTTGCATAATTTGCTACCTAAATAGAGAAAAAACCTAAATCACTGGAAACTGTCGGCAAGGCAGTCCAAAGAAAAAATTTAGAATTTTTTGAGCATACTTTTCAACCTAAACTTATATGTCAAATTTCAAAAGAAACAATATTTATTTTTCGTTTTTTTGTTTTTAAAATTTTGTATGCAAATAAAAAACATTTGTCCATTCATTAAAAGTACCAGATATATCTGAGCATAGTGTACCTATACAAGTGTGTCAACTAAGCGATAAACGTCAAAACTACAAACAGCTTCGCTCACCTGATGCAAATCTCAGGTCTAGAGTTGCATTTTTGGTACGTAGGAGTACCTCAAGCTGAGTTGCATTTGATAGTTTAATTAAATTTGTAGTATTTACAGATGAAATAGTTGCATATATTTCCGCGGAAATTTATTCATTTGACAGTTCGCTCAACTCATCGCTCAAAAACAAAATTTATCACTTAGCTGACGGAAACATGTTTGCAACGTATTGTGGAACGGCAACTATTGAGCATTGAAAAGGTAGTGCCCATATTTAGTACTATGTTAAATCTTAACATAAAAAATGTCATGTACTTTTCTTATGCTACATAGTCAAAATTTTTTAAATCAACACTGTATCTAATTTTCAATAAGTGAGCATGAAGAAAATGTTAAATAAAATGAATGAGTGAATGAATGTCTTTATATAAGGAGACATTTTTCGCTGATTTTTGTCCATTTATATAAAGAAAGTGCTTAAAATTTTTTTATTTCATTTTTATTTATTGTTGCAGCTTCTCTATTGATGTTAACCGAAGTGGGAAATTTAGAACACATTTCATTACAGGAGTTTTGAAATTGTGGCATGTCGCTTTCTCGGTGAAGAATCTAGAAGGTTTTCGTATTCTGTATATCTGGTTGGATTCCAGAGTGATAATAATTGGGAAGTGATCGCTCCCATGAAGATTTTGTAGAATTTTCCACGAACATTGGGGTGCTATATTTGCGCTGCAGAGGGAAATATCTATATTGGTGAACGTCTTGTGGGTGGAGAAGTGGGTAGGGTACCCATCATTCATAAAGATAAGGCTTGAGGCTAGAATAGCTTCTTCAATATTTTTAATCTCTGATTTATTTGCTCAGAGCCCCAGAGGGTTCCAACCATTAAAATCGCCTAGTAACAAAGCTGGCATTGATATCTTCGAGAGTATGGAAAGGATTTCACTTGAATTGAAGTCTTGCTCTGCTGGAATATAATTGACACTATAGTGAGTTTGAACCCTATGTCGATCACAATTGCTATTGCTGAAATGTTTCAGGAAACATTTAACTTTGTCTGCGAAATATCTTGCCTAATTAAATCACATATTCCCTGTTTATTTGAGGTATTTGTGGGTAAATTATGGTAATATCTAGCATAAGACTTAGGTGGTGTAATGGCAATAATGTGAGGGTTATTCTTAATTGAGTGATAGAACCATGGTCCGGGCCTCCCCTTACTGGCGCTAATCGGTTTGCGTTGCTATCCGAGAGCACAAAAACAAAAAGTAAAGTGAAAAACAAAAAAAAATAACAAATACTCTATTCTTAAAAAATCCCTGCCCTTCAGTCTCCCAAAAACCCTAACCTCACGTTCATAGTTTTGGAATCGGTTGACAAAAATAAGCCGCTGTCACATATCTCCTGCTTCTTAGTTCACAATTACATTTGTGCTGTGAGCAAATAATTCCAATTCATTTCTGAACTCCGCTAGGGAAACATGATGTGAATAGCACCAGCGCACTATGAAAAATAAAGGTCTGTTTCTGATTAAAAATCTATAACTTTTTTATTTCTGAATATTATGTTCTAACATTTTGCACAAATATAGAATAGGATATGTTCCTCAAATGGAATCTAATTTATAATGATTTAATTTAGAACCATACCTTAAAGAATAAAAGAAATTCAAAATTATCAAAAATATCCAATATTTATATTTGAACAATGAATACTATTATTTTAATGCCTACAAAAACCAAATATCAAATAGTACATCAAAATACAAATCAATTTGAGGCTGTGTGCGATTTTGCATAATTTGCTACCTAAATAGAGAAAAAACCTAAATTACTGGAAACTGTCGGCAAGGCAGTCCAAAGAAAAAATTTAGAATTTTTTGAGCATACTTTTCAACCTAAACTTATATGTCAAATTTCAAAAGAAACAATATTTATTTTTCGTTTTTTTGTTTTTAAAATTTTGTATGCAAATAAAAAACATTTGTCCATTCATTAAAAGTACCAGATATATCTGAGCATAGTGTACCTATACAAGTGTGTCAGCTAAGCGATAAACGTCAAAACTACAAACAGCTTCGCTCACCTGATGCAAATCTCAGGTCTAGAGTTGCATTTTTGGTACGTAGGAGTACCTCAAGCTGAGTTGCATTTGATAGTTTAATTAAATTTGTAGTATTTACAGATGAAATAGTTGCATATATTTCCGCGGAAATTTATTCATTTGACAGTTCGCTCAACTCATCGCTCAAAAACAAAATTTATCACTTAGCTGACGGAAACATGTTTGCAACGTATTGTGGAACGGCAACTATTGAGCATTGAAAAGGTAGTGCCCATATTTAGTACTATGTTAAATCTTAACATAAAAAATGTCATGTACTTTTCTTATGCTACATAGTCAAAATTTTTTAAATCAACACTGTATCTAATTTTCAATAAGTGAGCATGAAGAAAATGTTAAATAAAATGAATGAGTGAATGAATGTCTTTATATAAGGAGACATTTTTCGCTGATTTTTGTCCATTTATATAAAGAAAGTGCTTAAAATTTTTTTATTTCATTTTTATTTATTGTTGCAGCTTCTCTATTGATGTTAACCGAAGTGGGAAATTTAGAACACATTTCATTACAGGAGTTTTGAAATTGTGGCATGTCGCTTTCTCGGTGAAGAATCTAGAAGGTTTTCGTATTCTGTATATCTGGTTGGATTCCAGAGTGATAATAATTGGGAAGTGATCGCTCCCATGAAGATTTTGTAGAATTTTCCACGAACATTGGGGTGCTATATTTGCGCTGCAGAGGGAAATATCTATATTGGTGAACGTCTTGTGGGTGGAGAAGTGGGTAGGGTACCCATCATTCATAAAGATAAGGCTTGAGGCTAGAATAGCTTCTTCAAAATTTTTAATCTCTGATTTATTTGCTCAGAGCCCCAGAGGGTTCCAACCATTAAAATCGCTAGTAACAAAGCTGGCATTGATATCTTCGAGAGTATGGAAAGGATTTCACTTGAATTGAAGTCTTGCTCTGGTGGAATATAATTGACACTATAGTGAGTTTGAACCCTATGTCGATCACAATTGCTATTGCTGAAATGTTTCAGGAAACATTTAACTTTGTCTGCGAAATATCTTGCCTAATTAAATCACATATTCCCTGTTTATTTGAGGTATTTGTGGGTAAATTATGGTAATATCTAGCATAAGACTTAGGTGGTGTAATGGCAATAATGTGAGGGTTATTCTTAATTGAGTGATAGAACCATGGTCCGGGCCTCCCCTTACTGGCGCTAATCGGTTTGCGTTGCTATCCGAGAGCACAAAAACAAAAAGTAAAGTGAAAAACAAAAAAAAATAACAAATACTCTATTCTTAAAAAATCCCTGCCCTTCAGTCTTCCAAAAACCCTAACCTCACGTTCATAGTTTTGGAATCGGTTGACAAAAATAAGCCGCTGTCACATATCTCCTGCTTCTTAGTTCACAATTACATTTGTGCTGTGAGCAAATAATTCCAATTCATTTCTGAACTCCGCTAGGGAAACATGATGTGAATAGCACCAGCGCACTATGAAAAATAAAGGTCTGTTTCTGATTAAAAATCTATAACTTTTTGATTTCTGAATATTATTTTCTAACATTTTGCACAAATATAGAATAGGATATGTTCCTCAAATGGAATCTAATTTATAATGATTTAATTTAGAACCATACCTTAAAGAATAAAAGAAATTCAAAATTATCAAAAATATCCAATATTTATATTTGAACAATGAATACTATTATTTTAATGCCTACAAAAACCAAATATCAAATAGTACATCAAAATACAAATCAATTTAAGGCTGTGTGCGATTTTGCATAATTTGCTACCTAAATAGAGAAAAAACCTAAATCACTGGAAACTGTCGGCAAGGCAGTCCAAAGAAAAAATTTAGAATTTTTTGAGCATACTTTTCAACCTAAACTTATATGTCAAATTTCAAAAGAAACAATATTTATTTTTCGTTTTTTTGTTTTTAAAATTTTGTATGCAAATAAAAAACATTTGTCCATTCATTAAAAGTACCAGATATATCTGAGCATAGTGTACCTATACAAGTGTGTCAACTAAGCGATAAACGTCAAAACTACAAACAGCTTCGCTCACCTGATGCAAATCTCAGGTCTAGAGTTGCATTTTTGGTACGTAGGAGTACTTCAAGCTGAGTTGCATTTGATAGTTTAATTAAATTTGTAGTATTTACAGATGAAATAGTTGCATATATTTCCGCGGAAATAAGAATACTAGAAGATTTGTAGCCTGCAACAATGCGGAAACATACGGAAAGCAAAATTATTTAAATTAGAGTCAAATTATAAAGCGCCACACGTGTAACATGGAAAAGTTTCACTTCTAAGGCTGTTTACACAAATGCATAAGGGCAAAATTATATAAACGCTTTTGTCGCTTCAAAGCAAAGATAACGTACGGCGTTTCATTGTTTTTCGTATGGCGTTGTCAAAGCGTAGGCACGCAACCAAAGCATTTATGTAAATATTTCGATACTTCGCCCGACAGATGAATTAATGAATGCAACACAACCAAAGCGTCCGCCTTAATTTTTATAGCTGTGAGTGCAAACAAATCAAATTCCTATATGACACTACTTTATTTTCTATGTATATTTCTTGTATTTTCTCTTATATTTTTTGTCGAGGGAGCCAATAAGGTTTCAGTACTGGTGTAAGTGTGTGAACTACATATATTCAATAAAAACTAACGAAATACAAGAAAAATACAACGTAGTTCCTTAAAAACAAACAAGCCAGTTTGTATTTCGATAGGGTTTTTTGACATTAGGCCGTTTTTTCTTTATTTTTTCTGACAAATGAAAATTATGTTTTTAGTTTCAAAATTTTGTGCATAAAAACGCAACTAAATTCAAAGTGTAAATTGTGTGTGCAAATGAGTTTTCAATAAGTGTACATTTTTCAGTTTTTCATAGTTAAGCAATTGACCTCCATATTCTTGTGTTACACAAATATAGTGAACTTGGGTACAGAAATTCAAATTAAAAAGTGTTTCACAATAATTTGAAAAACTGTACGTTTTCTCTGCTTTTTACACTTAAAGGAGTAACCCTCCGTAATAAATTAAACCCTTAATGAAAATCAATAACTCTGAACTGAACAATTTTCGCCATGATATAAAATTAAAATGATGTGGAACAGGAGCAACACTTTTGTGACTACATAAACCCTGTTTCAATCTTTTACGTCTCTGCACAGAACCCTAATTGACCGTTTCCAACCGAAACAACAATGGCAACCCAGATTTTCCCGTTATGCTCACTTAAGCGAGTGCCTGTCAGAAAGAAGTCAACACACTTGTACTTGTACACTATGTATCTGAGGACGAGGATTCATGCAGCAGGTAATGTCCGTTCGTTTCTTGAAGATGAAGAAGTGGTGGTCTCGAATGGATTCGCGCTGATATGAATGGAACAAGAATCGAATTATTATTATCAAATATGGATCACAATCCGCTCATACATATTTGGCAGACGTGTATACTAATTGATCCAATATATGTAGAATATTGGTGGCATGCATAATCGTAGTTACATCCACTTTAAATGTTGGCAAACGTCCCTGTCCCTGGCATCTGCTCCACGCGACTACGTTAGACAAAAACACCCATATAAGCTGGACACGCTGCCATTGTCTTGCTATCCAGTAAGACTAACCGTAGATCTCCCTTGACCACTGACCTGGCTAAGTATGTAAAATCACTGCAAATACCATAAAGTTTGATATTTAAATATTTGGAAGTTTCCCCGGCATAAACAAACAATTTAGATTGTCATATGAACTCGCACAGTTTTGAAAATTTTTGCCTAAATTGTTGCCATGCTGGAAAGTTCCAGTGGAATAATAGTTTAGGTACCTAAAATTTAGGCAAACTCGCACCCAGCCTAAATACTAAAAACATAAAAAAATGGTGACTGAAATTGAACACAGATTAATTAGTTAATTGTAATGTTTAATATTGTTATTGTACATATATGTTTATCATGTTATTTATATTTGATGAACTTCGGGATCTACTTTTACATTTTTACTTCTCATAAATTTTTTTGCAAATTTCTATGTCAAAATTTATAAATTAAAATTTAGGAAGAATATGCTTTTATATAAGGAGACATTTTTCGCTGATTTTTGTTCATTTATATAAAGGAAGTGCTTAAAATTTTTTATTTTATTTTTATTCTTCTTTTACTGAATATTCTGATTCTAACCAATTACTGTTTTGGATTAAAAATGTATCCTTTCTCCGTGAAGCCTCTGTCCATCATTTATTAAAAGTAGGAATAATATGTATTTTAAAAATCACTGAGGATGAAACATAAGTTTTCTCCAGATACAATTATTTTCCTCCTTCGATATACGAAAGTATTATTTCACGTTTAAAACACTTGAAAGTAGAGATTTTGAAGGGACAACAAAACATGTAGTTATTTGTATTCGTAAAAATTACACTTCTGTTAATTCACCAATATTTTATTCTGTTTATATTGTAACGAATTTAGTGCAATTCCCCTTATCTGCACCCTTCTGCTAACGTTCGAATCACTAAACTGTTGAATAAATAACACCACTTTTCAATAATGCAAAATGGCCTTTATTAAAGTACTTTCAAAAATAACACAACTACTGCTCGACAGGTTGAATGCTTAAATCAAACGGATTATCGCGCCTCTACTGTTGCTGCTTTTATACTGTATGATTTCCTCGTTGCATCTTCTAGGCGCTTCCAGAATTTACTTAGTTATTGTTATATAATTATAACTACAGATGCACGTGTGTAGCTCTCATATTGGCGCGTATTTGTGAGCGACACTTCCACAATTATAATTGCATACTTTTGGGATCATCTCAGATAAGATATCTGCATGTGTTTGTGCGTTGCTTCTCCGCTGCGTGTATGTACATATGCGTAGACATAATGATTGAATTATTGATGTGCATACAAGTCACTGCTTAGCATCGGCTTAGAGATGACAGTACACCTTAGTGTTGCTAATATTCGTAACACTGTCCTCCACCTAAGTCTGATCGTCCCGATCAGACAAATCTCTCGATCTAACCGTTGCTAGCCTTTCCAAATGAACTGATCCTCTTCATAACTCTGCACGGGCCTTCCCAACTGCACCAAAATTTGGATGGAACACCTTTCCGCCGGTGAGGGTGGTATAGCAGTACCAAATCCCCCTCCAAGAAACCTTCCGAATTAAAGTTCTTGTCATGCCAGTGTTTCATCTTACTACTCATTACCCTGGGCCGTTCCCTCACTTTCTGTTCTTTGGCCAATGAAGAACTACTTCGCAGAGCTGATCTTGACGGATTGACTTTGTATCATCAGTATCATCTAGACGTTTCACAACAGTAGTGCGCGCTGGCTTGAAACCACACTAGCATTCTTTCTGGAAAATTCGTTCCTTCGTTTTTGTGCGTCCATTTGTTTTTTTCAATGCCAGTGTTTCTCTCGCAGGTACTTTCGATTTTGCTTTGTTTGGCCCATTCGATTCATCAACCTTTGCCTTTGACTTTCGTGGTATTTTTCGAGTCATCTCCACTAGTACTCGATTACTACAGAACCCTTTCTCCAAACTGAAGTTAAGTGGTATATCCTAGTTCTTATAACGCATAACCCCTCTCTGCATATCGATCTTGATGTCATGGTCAATTAAGAAGTCCACTCCCAATATGACTTCATCAACGATCTCCGCCACAACGAATTTGTATAGAACCATGACCTCCCCAATTAAGACTTCACATATCACTTCTCCCTGGTCTTGGTTACACTCGCCAGTAATCGTACGCAATCTTGCTCCAGGTAATGGCTTTACTATCTTGTTGACCAAATCAGATCGGATCAAGGAATGAGATGCGCCCGTATCGACAGTCAGTACACGTTCTTTGCCATCCACCTTTCCTCTGACGGCAATACTGATCGATTTTCTTCCAATTTACGAGATAGATATCACAGGACATTCAACAGCTGGATCTAGCTCTCAATCTTTACATCTGGCACGCTCTTGCACATCTCCTCCAGCTTTGCGTTTACGGCCACCCAAGTTGGAACTTCCAAGACCGGTGCTGCAATGACGAGCAATGTGACCTGGGTTACCGCACTTGAAACATTTAATTGCACCATTATTCTTCTGTTGCGTTCCTTTTAAAGCTTCTAAAATTGCGTCTACCCACTCTGGCCTTTCTACTTCCACACGGCGTGCTTTGAAAACTGGCTTACGCAGAAGCGACGCTGTTTCCTGAATCAGAGCTTGTGACACCGTTTCTGCGAATGTTGGCTTTGGGTTTGCGTATGTAGCTCGCTTTGTTTCGACGTCCCGTATGCCATTTATAAAGCTCTGAATCTTTACCCTTTCAGTGTATTCCACGGGTGCGTCCGCATTCGCTAAATGTGCCAGCCTTTCAACATTAGACGCAAACTCTTGCAATGTTTCACCAGGCCTCTGGAAGCGGTTCAGTAACTCCATTTGGTATATCTGTCTGCTATGCTCGATTCCACATCGCGTTTCTAGAGCGCTCATCAATGTTTCATAGCTTTTCCGTTCGTACTCTGGAATTGTCTGTAAGATTTCAGCTGCAGGCCCTTTCAATGCCACGAGCAGTGCAGCAACTTTATCTTCAGCATTCCAGTTGTTCACTGCTGCGGTCTCCTCATACTGTAGCTTAAGGACCTGGAAAGGAACAGAACCGTCAAAGGATGGTGTTTTTACCTTTGGATTACTCGCTGAAACTGCTGGACGATTTAATTGTAACTGCTCCATACCGCCTTTTAAATCATCGACTTCTGCCTGAAATTGAGCGATTTTTGCATCCTGCGCTTCCAGCTTTGATGTTACCCTTGCTTCCTGTGCTTCTAACTGCGAAGACATTTGTGCCACCTGCAATAATAAGCGCTCCTCTTGTTCTTCTATTTTGGATGTTATACGTGTTTCTTGCGATTCCAATTTGGATGCTATACTTGTCTTATGTTCTGCCAGTTGAGTTTATATCTTGGATGTTATCTGTGTAGACATTTATGAAATACGTGTTTCTTGTGCTTCAATCTTGGACGTTATACGGTTCTTCTGTGATGAAATTTGATTCAACACTGCTAGTATCGCGTTAGTGTCAACACTTGCCAATTGATTCGGAGTCTCTATCTTTTCTTCCACTTTATTCGCTGGAAAATCAGGATAAAAGTCATACTCGTCTACATTAATTCCTTCCAACTCTAATACCTCTCGTAGCCGTGCTTGAAGTTCGATCTTATTGCCGGTTGTATTCAATCCACGGTTCTCCAACTCCTTTTTAAGTTGCTGGATCCTTAATTCACTTAACTTCGTGTTGCTAATATTCGTAACAATATACTAATACGAAATATGAGGGTAGTGCGTTAAAACAAAGGGTTTTTTGGAAATTCCGTTATAATCGCTTTTAACCTCGTTAGTTTCCTACCTAAGGTCTACATTCATAAGTACTCCTAAACATATGCCTAAGTTCCTTGCGCAAGTAGGTAGAAAGAAACCAAATGTCCCCACGCACATGCTTTACACTCATTCAGTCTACCTAATAAAATTTAAAAAACTAAAAATTCTTAGTTATCGGCCCACAAAGTTTCGAATTGTAGGTATGTTATGCAAAACTGCACTTAATGCTTTACTTTTTTTTATTGTTTTAAATAGGATTTTCTTTTTTTTATTTGATTATGTTTATGGATAGCTAGGCTACAAATCAACATAAAATGTAAAGCGTGGGTAAACGTGGCCAACTGTCAAAAGTCTCGATGAACTTTTGAATGGTGGGCATTAAGACGGCACCAATATAAACAAGTAAAGGTGTCTAAGTTCGGGTGTAACCGAACATTATATACTCAGCGTGAGCTTCAATTGTATATTTCATTTTAGATAAATTACTTTTCTACATAATACGTGGTACCGCCCGTTTAAAAGAAAAATGTCTCCCCATTTCCTCTTACAGTAAAACTTGATAAGTGAAATATCATTGTAAGTTATAGCTTACTATTCTAGTCTACGGCCCTTTAAAATTTGTTTTATATCTAAGTTGATGTGGTCTTTAACCGATCCCGTCCATTTTTACTAGAAATATTTTCTACTAAAGGGAAAATTTGTGTACCCAATTTTATTACGATCCGTTAATTTTTCTTCGAGTTATGGCTCCCGAAACATAGAAAGTTGCTTAGTATAAAAGGGGCGGTGCCACACCCATTTTCAAATATTTTAGTGTTTTCCAATTTAATGCTATAATTCAATTAAGAAAGTAAAATTCTATTGATACAAAGCTCTTTTTTGCTAAGATATAGTTTATTATTTTCGTCTACGACCCTTTTAAAAATCTTTTATATAAAAGTGGGCGTGGTCTTTAACCGATCTCGTTTACTTTTTCTAGAAATTTTTCCTGCTATAAGGAAAATATTTGTACACAATTCTGTTACGATATGTAAATTTTTCTTCGAGTTAAGGCTCTGAAACATAGAAAATTGCTTAGTAGTAAAAGGGGCGATTCCACGCCCATTTTCTTATAGTAAAGGCAAGCTCTCAGACGAATTTTGTTGTGATAGGTTTAAAGATTTTTTATTTATGATTAATAATATTTGTAAAATTGATTTATCACAAGTGGGCAGTGCCACACCCAAATTTTTTAAATTTTTATCAAGAGTATCATTATCAGTCCACACGTCAAATTTCAATCTTCTAAATAATCAGGTTTTTTGTGTTTTCCAAAATGTTATGTATATAAAAAGTGGGCGTGTACCAAATTTGGTGAAGATATCTCAATATTTACTCAAGTTATCGTGTTAACGGGTAGACGGACGTACGGACGGACACACGGACATCGCTCAATCAAATTTTTTTTCGATACTGATGATTTTAATATATAGAACTCGATTCCTTTATACCTGTACAACCAACCGTTATCCAATCAAAGTTAATATACTCTGTGTGCAAAGCACGCTGAGTATAAAAAGCTGTTTCCTAATCACAATAACGTAATTTTTGAAAATAGTATTCATAATGTGAGCCGGCCTATGAAAAGGTGGCTTATGACTCAAAAAAAATGTTCCACTTTTTTTCTGGTTTCGATAGTTTTTTATCTTTAACAGCTGTTTCTCGCAATTTTTTTTTGGTCATAAGCCACCTTTTCATAGGCCGGGTCACATATAGTATATACATAGTTAATAAAAAATACAAACAAAAAATATTAAAGAGTTATGTTTAACTCACAAAATTTATCAAACTTCGAAAATTGTTTGCCCAAATTTATAGCTTATTATAAAGATTTGGTTCACTCTAAACGGTATATTCATACATACATACATGCACGTTGAATTTTTTGGTTATAACAGAAAAATGCTCTCATTAATTTCAAATCAAAGACACATATTACATAACATAATTTCGGATATACTAAACAAACTAAATTTATTTCAAAGTTGCTTTTTCACAACCATAAACATATGGAAGTATCTACAGTAACAAATAAATTACGGACGCTTTAGCATAGCGAAGTGGAATATGCTAAATTTCTCAAAACTTAAATTTTTGTATACTCTGTCTTTTTAGCAAGAATATGACGAATGTGTTCTTTTCTCTTTTGATGTACTGTTTAAGGTTTCGTTGCATTTTCAGTACTAATTGAGCTAATTTTATTGGGAAAACTGATGCTTTGTTGTGCATATTTAGGTTTATTTAGTTGGAGCATTACATGAATAACCCTGTGCAAAGCAGAAAGAAAAATACTTCCTACGAAACAGTAAATGTATACAAAACATTTCGAAACAATATAATGAATGCTGTATAAAATTCGCGTGAATTTGACACATCATTCATTACATCGTTTCGACATTTTTTTTTCGGCATTTTATTTTTCGATGTTTTAATTTTCAATATTTTTGGTTTTCGATATTTTATTTTTCGGCATTTTTATATATATTATATTTAAATTTTCGACATGGGTCTGGTACGATATGTCGAAAATTTAAATGTCGAAACTAAAAATGCCGAAAAAAATGTTGAAAAAGAAAATGTCGAAAACCAAAAATGTCGAAAATTAAAATATCGAAAAATAAAATGACGAAGAAAATAATGTCGAAACACTATAAGGAATGAAGGTTTTTCGCGCTAATTTTACACATCATTCATTATATTGTTTTGACATGTTTTGTATACATGTGCTCTTTCGTACGAAGTATTTTTCCTTCTGCTTTGCACAGGGTTATTCATGTAAATGCTCCAACAAAATATATGCGAGCTAGCGGTAAACCTAAATATGCACAACAAATCACCAGCCTTTCTCAATAAAAGTAAATAATAATATACTCTTCCAGCTGGTGAGTATGGTTTGTATGGAAAGAGAAAAACATCGATCAATACATAGGCGGTTTTTCTCGATGAATAAATGTTCCATATATCGATCGACATCGCTACTTATCAATGTGCAAAAACGAGTAGTAAATTTGACAAACATGCTTTAATTGCACAGAAAACGATGAATACATGTTCCATATATCGATCGACATCGCCACTTATCAATGTGCAAAAACGAGTAGTAAATTTGACAAACATGCTTTAATTGCACAGAAAACTCAGTTAGGCGTTGGCTTACTCATAGTTATTATTTAATAGGATTTTAGAACTTTGTGTTAAAGTGTGTCTTGTGAAAATTGGTATGCAAGGTGATGTATCGAGTCAAAAATGCATCGAGTTATTTTGGCAAGTGATGTCTCTAGCGTACTTTAGCTCACTGAGACAACGGTAAATTTCTTAAAATCAACAAAGCTGAATGGTTAATTCTATGTTTTTATTAAATCTAAATTATTAGTTAGTCTTTCGTCATCGTTGAGCGTTCCATTTATAATCGTGTATAATGTCTATAAATATTGTTACTGTTACCTCTAATAAAGGAAAAAATAAGCTAGTGTTAGATGGATACGTTTTTCATTTGGAAAAACAAAATAACGATATGTTTTATTGGAGGTGCGAAAAAAAAATCAATTGAATTGCAAGGCACGAGCAATTACAGAGTTATACAATACCAACCACCAAAAAAAAAAGTCATATTTTCAACACTCTCATGATCCGCTTGGATTTGATCATAAAGTTTATAAAACAAACGCCAATCTGAAAGCGCGCGCAAAACACACTAATGATAAACCATAACAATTAATTAATTCAGCAGCAGTCCAGTGTCACCCTGAATGTAGAATATATTTGCCAAAACATAGGAATTGCTTGCAAAAGATTAAAAGAGTGAGAAATAATATGTTAAAAGAACATAAAAGCTTACATGAAATAACTATACCAGAAATGCTTCAAAATGTTGAAGGTGAAAGATTTTTGTTATCAGATAAAAGTTTTGAAAATGAAAAGATTTTAATCTTTGGAAGTGTATCAAACTTAAAACTACTAGAAATATCACGCGTTTGGCTTATGGACGGTACATTTGAAGTGGTACCGACAATAATGCGGCAGCTTTTCACCATTCATGCATTTATAAATGAACACGTTGTACCTGTCATTTTTTGTATAATGAGCACCAAGACAAAAAAGTGCTTCAATAAGGTGTTTTACGAAATCCATCGACTGGCCTGTGACCATAATGTCAATCCGCACTCCGGATCCGTGGTCCGGATATTATTATTAGCGATTTCGAAAAAGCTATCATATCGGTTACCAAATCATATTTTCCTAATACACCTAATAAAGGATGTTTCTTCCATTTCGGGCAGATCTTGTGGCGTAGGATTCAAAATCAAAAACTTGCCTCGAAATATGGCACAGACGAAAACTTTTCCTTACAACTGCGCATGTTAAAAAGTTTAGCTTTTTTGAATCCAGATGAAATATCAGAATATTACAATGAACTCAAGCCACACATTGACAATGACTGCTCGGAAATTTTAAAATGGTTCGAAAAGAACTATATTATAGGAACTTCAAGAAAACGAAAATCATCTGGATTAAACGCATACAGTAACATAAGCTATCCACCTACGTTTTGGTCAATATCTAATGAAATAAATACTAATATTCCAACGACTCAGAATTCAGTGGAAGCATGACATAGAAAGCTACAAATACTAATTGATAAGTCTCATGTGGGAGTATATAAATTAATAACTTATTTGAGAGATGAATATATAGTTGCCAAAAATAAAATCAGCTTAATTAGTACTGAAGATGGAACAAAAGCTAAAAAAGTATATCAAAAGAGAAAACAACACATTCGAAATATTCTTGATAAAAAGACGGGGTGTACAAAAATTGAAGTTTTGAGAAATTTAGCATATTCCACTTCGCTATGTTAACGCGTCCGTAATTTATTTGTAGCTCTAGATACTTCCATATATTTATTGTTGTTAAAATGCAACTTTGAAATAAATTTAGTTTGTTTAGTAAATTCGAAATTATGTTAATTTATAATAAAATAATAAATTTATGTCTTTAATTTTAAATTAATGAAAGCAATTTTCTGTTGTAAATTGAACGTGCCAGTAATGTGCACATATGTATGCATATACAACCATAATAACAAAACAGTGCCTTAAAATTTTATTTTTGGAGTTTTGCTTTAAGTATACCAATTTCGACATTTTTCGGCCATTTTCGGTCATTTTTCTTTTTTCAACATTTTTTAATTCGATAAAAAAAGTTTTCTGTATAATGAGGTTTTTAACGATTCGGGCATTTGTGATTCGACATTTTTTTTTTTCGACATATCGTACCAGACCCATGTATACATTTTTATACACATAAATATCTTTCTTAACAAATATGAACTCTGAACATAAATAGTTTTGGGAAATTACATAGGGTTTTTGGTGCTGAATCACTAAAGTACCTGAATGTGCATGATTTTTGCAATAATTGCATAATTGATATTTTATATGAAAAATCAATTTGTCGAAATAATTCAATGTATGCACGATAAGTAGAAAATAAAAATGTCGAAACAGAACTGTCGAAATTTTTGATTTTTCAAAATATGGAAATGAAATTTTGCCGAAAAAAAATGCAGAAAAAATTTTTTGTCGAAAAATATAGCAAAATGTCGAAAATCTTTTTTGGTTAAAAAATTTCAAAGTATGCACTTTCTTTATTAGGACTTAAATTTTTTATCTAGTTAACTGAGGTTTTGTATTTTAATTTGAAAAATATTTTAGCTTTCAATTTTACCACTATTTTTTTGATCTAGTTACCTGAGTTTTTATATATTTTTATATGCAAAATTTTTAGCTGAAATGGAGTTTTGATTCAGTTAAAATTTTATTCGCCATCAAGTAAGAATGAACGCGGAAGTAGTAAAATTCAATAAAGGAAAAAATAAGCTTATCCTTCATGGATTTGTGTTTCACTTGAAAAAAAAAAGTATAAAGATATGTTTTATTGGAAATGTGAAAAGGTAATGAACTTAATTGCAGTGCTCGAGTAACAACAATTTTAGACGGTGATCACAAAGTGACGAAATCATCTTCGATACATTCCCAAGATCCACTGCTTACAGAAGTGAAGTTTCAAAAATAAATGCGAATTTGAAAAAGAAGGCCGCAAATACTTCTCAAAAACCATCGCAAATAATAAGTTCGGCAGTAGGGGAATGCAAAACTGAATGCAGAATTTATGTACCCAGGGCAGAGAATTGCACGCAGAAAATAAAAAGAGTGAGGAGCAACATGCTCAAGGAACCGTCAACGCTGAGTGAAATTGTTATTCCGAAGTATGCAATGTGTAAAAGATTAAAATATGCAAAAAGAAGGCAATTGGGAAGAACTTTACAACAGGCATGACGTAGCTGAATGCGTTTACAACAATTTCAACTATCGTAGGAGTGCGAGTTCAACTCCCACTCCCGGGAGAAAAGGCTTTGAAGAGATTTACAAGGTATAATCGAAACAGCTGTCGCCTTGTCCGCCCTGATGTCACGTTGTTTAAATTTTTCCCAAATTATTAAATAAGTTATTCCAGAAGATTTAAGAAACGTGGAAGGTGAAGTTTTTTGGGGTCTGGTACGATATGCCGATAATTGTAATATATGAATATAAACGGCTCCTCACCTTGGAATCAATAATTCAAAAACGGAAAACAATGATATTTCTTCTGTCAAAATATGTTCACAAGAAACCAATTAGTAACCCCAAGGTATTTAAAAATCGGAGGCCCGATACATAATTTTTTTGCACGATACCCCTTATTGCATAAGTGACCTTCGCCCAAGTTTAAAAAATAATAGCCCTGGATGGATCCAACGCGGGCTACGCTATCCACAGTGTTTCTGCAGAAAATATATTTTTTCATATATGTTTGTGTTTACAACAAAATCATTGAAAACGCCAAAACACATGAAAATGTGCAACTTTTCTTCACAAATGTCTCTTGACAAGTGAAAAATATACCAAACATATAAGTTGGCATTTTTCTGTTCTGCTTCGCCTTTTATCACTAATCCATTATCTCCAAATTTTTTTTCACCAATAATCCAAAAACGAAAAGTAGAAATTGTGCTTAAGTCAAAATATTGACCAAATACCGAGAGATAATCCTGCACTAATCCAAAAGGGGTAATCTTTCCGGGTTATAAAAATAACCCAGGGTAAGTACAACAGCGGCTGCGCTTAAAGTGTATGTGTACGATTATTATTTATTTTGCCTTACCAGGTTCAATAATCATTAAATAAGCGTACAATTATGTTTCGAAATTCGTATATTTGTGGCCAAATTATGTACATAGCGTTACATTAGTGGACTCATGTATGTAAATAAAAAAGGAACAATAAAAATACTTATAATGTATATGATAACAGGAATATTTAAATGAGAGAAGTATAATATGCTAAGTTGTTTAAAAGTTCAATTTTGGAATATTCTTTTTTTATCTAGAATTCTAAAAATATTTTCCTTTCTCTTTTGGTATGATATTTTGTGTTTGGTAATATTTTGAGCGTTTATAAGATTTATTTTATTTTTAACTACAAAATATTCAGATTTTAAATGTTCAACTTGCTTATGGTTTTTATCAACTATAACCTGCAGTCTTCTGTGCCAAGCTTCAACCGAGTTCTGCGTGGTTATGATGATGATTTGCTCATAAATTAACCAAAATGCTGGGGGATACGATGAAGCTGACTTACCCCGAAAATGTAGTTTTTTCCATCCATTTTAAAATATTTACGAAATTACTAATAATAGAGGTTTCTCCTCCAGATTTGAGAAAGCTAAACATTTTGTCAGAAATTATGGCCTTGCCACCTTAGTAAAATTATGTGACAGCTCGGTCCGGATGAATTATCGTCGATAGATGTATCAAGTTCGGATGGCATAGAACACCACGGTTTCATTTTGTCTGCCCGATGCAAAATTTTTCTGACTGATTTGCATACCGTCGATATCGGTAAGTAGATAACGATCTTTAGCAAGTACTTTAGCCACCACAAATGGACCACGGTACTTTGGTTCTAATTTACGGGATTCACCTGTTGCGGAAGGTTCATTTTGAATTACAACTAAATCATGCTCCTTATAACCAGTGGGCGTTTTATGTTTTTTATCAAAACGCTCTTTCCACAAATTACGTTGTTCTTGAATTGAAGACCAGGCGATGTCAAGTTTATCTTGTATAGTTGTTTGTTCATTCTCTTCGATGACGACTGCAGCCAGTAATTGATTTCGTATGATATCGTTTAATTTAAAATCGAATATAAGTTCATTCGGAGTATACCCAGTTGTAGAATTTGTTTGGGAATTTACTGACCATTGTAATTTACGCAAATGGTCGTCCCATTCTTTTGGATTTGAAGACATAGTACGGAGATATGTTAAAATTAGCTGGTTTGCACGTTTCACCTGTCCATTAGCGCGTGGAGTTCGGACAGCAGTTTTAATATGCACTAAATTGTTGTCAGTGCAATACTTCACGAACTGTTTTGAAGTAAATGCTGAGCCACGGTCGGAGACTATGCGAGCAGGTAACCCAAAATAGCTAGATACCTCGTTCAACGCTTGTATAACCCGTAAAGTTTTAGTACTACGTACCGGTTTCACCACTATGTATTTTGTAAAAGCGTCACTAATCGCAATAATATGTGTACTGCCTCGTTTACTATTAACAAATGGCCCTAAATGATCAATATGTAAAAGTCGAAATGGAATTGGCTCCATGGGTTCGGTGTATAACACACCTTCTGGTTTTCCACCTTTCGATTTGGAGTAGCAGCATTCCACACAAGATGCCACGTAATCTTTTACATACTTTCTCATTTCTGGAAACCAAAAATGTTGAAGAATTCGTCTTATGGTTTTCTCGATACCAAAATGACCAAAACCGTCGTGACAATAACGAGCTACACGCCATCGTACTGCCTTAGGAACAACAAACAATAAATTACCATCTATGCGCCGATATAGGCCATTTCGTTGAAGACAGTAATCTTTTCAAATCTGTTTTGATTGAGGTGATTCGTTGTCGTCTTTCAACACTGCTTTACATCTCGTATGGATTGGTCTTTTATTTGCATTGTCAACAACCAATCATCATCAGCATCATCAATACGATGAGTTTTGTTCGATGGTGCAGGAGCACGACTCATTGCGTCGACGTGAGCCATTCTAGTCCCAGATCTATGAATTATTTCAGCGTCTTATTCCATTAGACGGACTAATCATCTCGAGATACGTGGTATGGGTGGAATTTTAACTTTTAGAGACGAAATCGCAGAACAATCAGTGAAAATTTAAACGACTTGCCTAGTAGGTTTATACAGAACCGCTGTAATGCTTCAACAACTGCCAATACTTCGAGTTCTTAGCTATGATAACTCGATTCTGCAGGTGTACAGTGACAGTGAAAACTGCTGCGATACCCACACTGCTTGCATCAGTGTGAACTTGATGTTGCGCATTAAAATCGTACAAAAATAGCACTAGTGAGTTACAGAGTCTGTCAATTAAAGTGGCAAATGCTTTCTGTTGACACTCTCCCCATTCAAATTTTTCACTACAAGCTTTCGTTGTTAATTTCGTTAACGGTCGTGCAATTAAAGAATAGTTTTCCACGAATTTTCTAAAAAAAAACCGGTTAAACCGAGGAATCTTCTAATTGCAGTTTGTGTCGTGGGTACCTTAAAATCCTTTATCGCTTGAAATTTTCTTTCACCCGGTTTTATACCGTCACGTGATATCTTATGTCCAAGAAAATCAATTTCATCTTTCAAAAATTCGCATTTATCTAAACGTAAAGTTAGACCGTTTTCTTTAATAACACACAAAAAATTTTCTAGTTTCCGTATACCCTCTTCTACCGATTGACTTGGAATAATTACATCATCCAAATACGCAATAATGTTCTTCGATTCACACGATTTAATAAGTTTGTTCATAGTTTCTTGAAACACGGCAGGGGCATTCACTAAACCAAACGGCATGCGATTGTATTCGTAGTGACCTTCGGTGGTCACAAATGCGGTGTATTTCTTCGAACATTCCCTCACTTCAATTTGGTGATAACCCATTTTAAAATCTAACGTAGTAAAGAAGTTATTACCCGACAACTGTGCAAAAAGCTTATCAATAATCGGCATCGGATACGGCTGTTTTACGGTAATATTTTTCAATTGGCGATAATCAACAGACATTCGGAAGTTGTTATCATTTTTTTTCCACGAGCACGATTGCAGACGCGTAAGGAGAACTCGACGGACGGATTATTTCGCATTTAAATAAGTCTTCGATAATGTTCTTTACAATAGACCGGCGCGCAAACGGAAGTCGATAGGGTTTCACATTAACAGGTATATCTGACGTTAAAAATATATTCATTTTTCTATATTTGCTTTACCTACTGTACCTATTTCGTTGCTAAAACACTGTTTATATTTTTGCAACATCTTGCTCAAGTCAAGTGTATTACGTTGATAACAAGTAGGACCGGATAATCAATCATATTATCGTCTACCACTAACATTTCCGTGTTACACATATTACCGCCTATATTCAACGCAACATTAAGTTTCGAAGTACACTCATATGATGCTCCTCCGAAACCTTTCAATGTTATACAACAGGTTTCCAATTGTCCAAATTTACACGGCAAAGATTTTCTAATCAACTTACGACAACTACCAGTATCTACGAACGCATTAGTTTTCAAACCATTTACTTCGATTTCTTTAATAGTAAAATCATTCTCAACTTTGTTCACATAATTACAATTTGTCTTTGCTATCGTCGTTTTGCAATTGTTCGTGAAATGACCCACCTTCAAACATTTTGTACATCGCTCACGTTTTTGCGGCTCCGAACAATCTCGCGAAAGATGTCTGGGCTTATTACAATTATAACAAATAATTTTCTTCGTTTCATTCTCTTTATTTGCACTGGCCTGAGTTGACTCTTCAACGCGCTTTACCGCATTTGATGTTTTCACCGTATTATATTTAGAATAATTAATTATCGCCCGTAAAAGTTCATTACACGTATTGTAGTTATTAACCGATATACTTCTCTTTAAATCGACGTCATTCATTCCATTGAAAATGTATTTTATTATAGATGCATCGTCAGTATTACTGCGTCGACCCGTCGCTAAAACTCTATAGTAAAAAGAGTCAGCACTTTCACTATAATTTCGCTTCATATTTATTAGTTCCATATGAACATCAGCAGCATTTACAAAACATGGAAATTCATTCAACAATTCATTAGCAAAATATGACCAATTTAGAAATATTTCTGCCCTGGCATCTATCCACATTTTTACTACACCCTCAAGTTTTGTTTGTACTGCATACAACAATATTTTATCGTTCCAATCATACACATTTCGTAGTTGTTCGACACGCTTTACAAATTGATCAGAAGTTAAATTCTTTTTACTCCGGTCGTATGTAGGCAAAATTGCAACAATATCGCGAACATCACCAAAAATCACTGATTTATTTGTATTCGTTTCATTGTTTACATTTCTATACACTTCATGTGGCAACATTCGTTCTTCTAATGTTGTAATTACATTATTTCTGATTTCGTTGCTTCTCGCATTCGTTTATTGTATTGGATAATCACTCGGTGCTTGATTTCCCCAACAAAAATGTTGACCGTTGCCATTTAAAATTTCGTTTCGACCGAATATGTTGGGCATTCCAACATGTTGCTGCCTGTTCGCGTTGTAGCTATACTGAAACTCGTTTCTTACCACGTCGTTTCGCTTTCGATCCGCGATGAATGCGCTGTCAGCAGAGAACGTCGGCTGCGACATTATCGTTTGCGTACCCCAATGAACATGTCTGTGGTTTTCGTTAGCAGCTGAAATTTGAATCGTAGGCTGGCTTTGAAGACCAGGCATAGCGTTGTTTTTGTATGTATGTGCCACGGTTGGTACACTATATACGTTTGTACTTACATTAACTCGTCCATTAGCGTCGGCCGATGACATATATATTTTCGCTTGCGCGTGAACGTTGGGCAAAGTGACTGGGTAAACCGGCGCCGCGCCACCATAATACGTCGGCAGTGAGATGCCATCGTTGGTTCCCCAACTACTTTTATATATATCCGTTTGTAAAGGCGCCATAAACTTTGCACTATTTGCCGTTGTGGTAACACACGTATTCGAACTTGAAGGCAACGTCACTGTAACTGGAGACGAGCTTCTCAGTCGCCTACCTTCATCATGCGTATGCTGAAAGGAATTTTCTAACTCCTTACTTTCATTAAATACTGCACTATTATTCATAGCACTCGCAAAACGCTCTTCATTAAAATGTTCACACAGCTCTTTTTCCAATTGCGCTTTATTACCGGCGGAGGATAAACCTAATCCTCGCAATTTCTGACGCAATTGCTCCACTTTTAATTCGCTGAATTTCGGCATATCGTATGTATTAAAATAATTTTTAAACGACGTTGCGAATTTATTTTTGTATGCACAAGTTTTTGCACAATCTACCGCTCGACCGATTGTCATTCATGCGCACGTATTAAGAAGAACTTTTCTTACACATATGTATGTACATTGTTTTTTTTTTATTTTCGCGTAGGCTCAAGCACATCTCACTTATGAAAAATTGTCAGAAATTATTTTAATACAAAGTTAATAAAGTTATGATTTATTCAGCCAGGATTTCAATTAAATTTTATATTATTAAGAACATTACAAAAAGACAACGTTGTTACTCTGCGACTGCTATTTTATCACACTCCTGTCAAAATGAAAAAGTACGTGTCAACATGGTTGGCATTATGGCCTTGCCACCTTAGTAAATTTATGTGACAATTTGAGCATTCTTAACTTTAGGGAAAATATTTCGTTCTTTTCGTATAGCGTTGCAAGTTTTTCACTTTGGATATTTCTCCATAAAATCTGCCCAAAGAGAAAAAAGCATCCTTTAGTGATAATACTTGGGAAGTATGACTTTGATACAGAAATTATTGATTTCTCAAGATCAGAAATGACATATTCGGGATAAAGATGCACATTACTGTAGCAAGCGATTCTTAAAATTTCCAAAAAAAAAATTCTTCGTAACATTGCTTACTCTTGCTACTCATTAGACAATAAATTACAGGAACGACATGCTCGATTGTGTGTGCGTGAATCGTAAACAACTTTAAATGTTCCGCCCATCAGCCACACCGAAGACCTCTCTAAAACTGTAAGGTTTGCAATGCTTCCAAAAATTAAAATACGCTCCTGCAAAAAACTTTTATCCGATGGAACACATAATACATACAAGAAAAGAAAGCGACCTATGAAAAAAAAAATCGCAGCTAGGTGGCGCAAGAATCGAGATATTCACAAAAATCGTATTTGTGGTCCGATTTGTCTCATATTTGGAACACATAATACATACAAGAATAGAAAGCGCCGCAGAGTTGAGTAAAGTCTTCGGAAGGATTATAAAAAATATAAAATAATTAAAAAAAAATTTTGAAGTTAAACGGTTTTATTGAAAACAATACTTACATGAAGTAATAATAATACTAAAAGCTAGAAAATAATTAGGTAGGTCCTAGGTACTAGTCATCACACTCCTCGTCAATCTAGGGCGTTGATCAGACAATTAAATAAAAGCTTTGGACGCATAAAATTTCTATTGATAGTCAAAAATAAGACCAACTGAACCTTAACAAGGTTATGATACGCCTTATATTTTTAGAAATTTCACGCGCCCAACGCTTTTATTTAATTGTCTGATCAACGTCCTTGATTGATGAGGAGTGTGATGACTAGTACTTAGGACCTACCTATCCAGCGGACCAAGTTTGATTAATTTGCGAGACTTTTGCAAAATGCTCAGAAGTGAGCTCATATGTGAAAAAAAGAAGATAGAAACTTTATTTTTATCGCAAAAAACCTGTAAACAAGCTCCTACGCGAACAAAGAGCGATAGAAAATTTGTTTACCGCATATCACTCGCTTAATGTTTGCAGGAATTCTCGCAAGGGAGCAAAGAACGATGCTCATTTTTGTAGCGCAAAACACTTCTTATGATCTTTGTAACATGCGTTTTGTGACAAAAACCAAAATGCAGACAAAATAACGGTTCATAATTTCGTATATAGCGTTATTTCTTCTATTAATGCGCAGCGCAAATAAGAAATAAAACAATCTTTTAGTTCTATGATATCCGTGAAAGTGAATACTTGAGTGCTGTGTTTGAATATTATTTAATATTTATTATACTCAAATAAACACAGTGCAACGTAAGTATAAACGCCTCAAGTGCGCTTCAATGTATTTAATATAGGGGAACACAACGGGAAACGGAACAACTGAAAAATTCGCTTATCCTATTTCTTGTGATCATTTTGCAATATCCTTGTTGATACTTATAGAATATTGTTTCCGACTCGGGAAAACAATTTTTTCAGTATCTAATTTCAGTCGAAAATGTATCAAATGAAATATTTTATCGGACTACGCAGAAGTATCAAAAAAAGCCTATAAAAAATATTGCTTAATATTCACCGGCTTTATTTATTGCGACTATCGTAAACAATACTTTCACTGCCACAAACTGAACGACATATGAATCATACTGCTATCGTTTTCAGATGCGTTTGCGAGAGTTTTATCCGGTTAAATACCGTAAATCGCTCAAATGGGGTATCATTTGTGAGCATTTGGTCCGCTGGGTAATTGGGATTCAAGGGGTTGTGTAGCGCAATATATAGCTTCTCCAACCCAATTGTCAACCTCGCCTTCGATCGGCGAATCCCGTTTCACTAACAGACGAGGCTCTGGCGACCATGAGGAGCTTGGGGGTGGGGAGGGAGGGATGGCCTGAAGTTTCAATGTGGCCATATAAATCGTTCCCGAGATGGTCGGGCCAGCACCTTAATGGTGCTGTGTTACCGGAGCGTATCGGATCTGTATCCGACAGAGGACCATCACATCGATAACACTCCCCAAAGCCTTCGGGAGTAACCTAATCGCTACAACAACAACAACAACTCCCCAAAGCCTTCGGGGAGTAACCTAATCGCTACAACAACAACCTACCTAATTATTTTCTACCTTTTAGTATTATTATTACTTCACGTAAGTATTGTTTTCAATAAAACCGTTTAACTTAAACATTTTTTTTAATTATTTTATTTATTTGCAAAATAAAAACGCCGATAAACTATTTCCAATAAAGAAATCTACTTTTTGCCTTTTTAAAGAATGCATGAAAGATGTAAACTCTACCTTCCACACTGTCTGAGAAATTCTTTTTCAAGTTTTTGGTATGTGTTTTACACCGATTCTACACGATATCTGGCACATGCATTTTTGCAGGGAATAGTTTCATAAAAAATAAAAAGTACATAAGTACAGAAAAACAAGGAGGTCGAGCCCGTCGTTTAACACAGCATATATGTATTGTGGCGGCCACCGTGGTGTGGGTTCACACCCCGGGCAAAGCAACATTAAAATTTTAGAAATAAGGTTTTCAGTTAGAAGAAAATTTGTCTAAGCGGGGTCGCCCCTCGGCAGTGTTTGGCAAGCGCTTCGGGTGTATTTCTGCTATGAAAAACACTCAGTGAAAACTCATCTGCCTTGTAAATGCCGTAAGGAGGCGGCATAAAACATGTAGGTCCGTCCGGCCAATTTGTAGGGAAAATCAAGAGGAGCACGACGCAACTTGGAAGAGAAGCTGGGTCTTAGATCTCTTCGGAGGTTATCACGTTTTACATTTATTTTATTTTTAGATGTATTATTGCATAGCTCTTTTGTCTACATGTATACTTAGACAAAATGCACACGAGGTGTAGCTTCATAGACGCGTACAAGATATGAAATGTAGCTACGATTTCTCTACGCCTCAAGATCTGCACACGAAGCTACTTTCGAGCGTTGCTACAAATGGAAAAAATTATTGAAAACAATTTAAAATTAAATTTCTACAGGTATATCCAAATAGGTATTAAAAGTTGTTTGCATCCCCGTGCCTTTGTAAATTATGAAAGACTACTTTACACCACCGCGGACTAGAGAAAAAAGTGATTTCTAGTTTCCAACACTTTTTAGCCTTTTAATCGCTTGAACAATGTATAACCAAGCTTTTATGGTGTTGAATACCCTCTTTCGCTTTGGTAATATGCCTTTCACGCACTTATATTAACTAAAATAACATTTTCTAACTAATTACACAAATTTGCATACAAAAAAAAAATGTTTTCAAGCGTACGTACATTCAGCGACCAACATTGCTGTACGCTTAGCTACATCAGGCTTTCATGCTTTGTCGCTTCCATGCAGCTTAGGCCTCGTGTTTAGATGCCCCTTCAAGTACATGTGTTCGAAATCAAAGCGTACAGATTTCGCCTGCAGCATCTTATACACGTCTATGTCGAATAGCCTCGTGTGCACCTTGCCTTAGAAATTCAGTTAAATGTTTCTGAAATCAAAACACACGGAAAGAAAATGATATTAGGTTGATGTTGCCTTAATGAAATTACTACTCCTCCATTTCCGTCTACCATGATGCCAACATTATCTGTTCCTTAAACCCTAAAATTTTGTAAATCTAGCCCAAATTCATTCCTTGTTCTTAAAATTGAATCTACATAAATGTAATGCAACCATGCAAATATATTCAAAACCTACATGACATAATAGGGCCCTTAGGATATAAATAGTAACAGAACTAGCTTTAGGATATAAATAGTAATAGAACTAGCCTTAGGATATAAATTGTAATAGAACTAGCCTTAGGATAAAATAGTACTAGATCTAGCTTTAATGACATTCGCCGCAACGCAACCGCAACTAACTTAACGCGCTTTCAAAAGGTCTACTATAGAGACGAAAATGAAAAAGAAATGACACTGGGTTAATTGGAGTGGTTCACGCGCGTCGGTTGCCAATTTAGCTACGCAGCTAAAAGTTATATAAAAGTTTTTGGGAATTATAGTTTAATAAAAATAGGCTAATCAATTTTTTTAAAGGAAATAAATAGAGTTTTTATTTAGTGTGTTTATAATAAATACAAGTGGGGTTTCCGATGACGCGTGGCCATTACCCACGATCATCAAGTGCAACCTCAGCAGGTTCCAAGTTGGAACCACTTCATGGCGACCGTGTGGCTGCCTGCAAAACTGGCGGACACGAGAAGTACGTAGCGGCAGCTACGAGAAAATTTATAAGATATAGGAAAGTTTAAAATAAAAGAAAAACACACACTCTAAGCCAACAGCGTCTGGGCGCCTAATAAACTTTTTTTCATCACAACCACGAAAATATAAAACTAACACCGCCAAAAACCTCATACACAAAATCTTGACTATAAGCCATCAGCAATTTCATGACGACAACATAAAGAAAATACAAATGACGCTAAAAAGAAATAATTATCCTGGCTACCTTATATCTGACCTTATAGAACGAAAATTAAATCAAATTCAACAAAACCAATCACTAGCAACAGCAACAAACAATGAAACAAAACAATATCACAGTGTCACTCATATTCCCAGGCTAACAGACAATTTGACACAAGAATTAAACAACAGAACATCACAATAGCTTAAAAATCCAACCACACATTATCAAGATGCTTCACAAAAACAAAAACCCCTATAAATAGAGAACAACAAAGCAATGTGGTTAGAAAATAGAATGCAAAGGGAATAACGAAGAAAAATGCAACAAAGATTATATAGGAACAACTAATCGCGCTTTGGGTACACGATTAGCCGAACATCAAGCTGATATTAGGAAACAAAAACAAAATACAGCTCTCTAACAACACGCAATAACACACAACCACGTCGCTGACTTCGAAAACAGGAAAATAATAGACAAAGAAGCTAGAGAGAAAAAACGATACACCTTGGAAAGCCTACGAATTTTGCAAAATAGGGAAAAGACTATGAATAAGAAAGAGGACACAGATGGTATCGCTGCCACTTACATATTATGTTTATAACATTTTACTTTTAGTATGAGAAGTGTACCACAGTAGATGGTATCGTTTTATTTTATATTTTTAATCTTCTATATTTTTTATCTTTTGTTCTTGTAAATTATGTTTTTTTTTCTTTAATTTAATGCCGTAATTCAAATGTAAGTGAAAATTTGAAAACTTATTAATCAATGTTAAATGTGTAATTGTGATAATTTCAAATTAATGTTGTTGTTGTTTTTGTGTTTTTATTGTTGACAAATACAGAATTGCTCCAGAAGAAGCCAAGGAAATTTGGCGAAACGTCGAGCTGTAAGGTGAAATAAATTGTTTTATTTGCACTACTCCCGAATAGATCGGATAAGCTTACCAAAAATATATGTAAAAGAAAAACATTTCTTTGATGAAATGAATTCGCTAAGTTCGTGCTAGTGACCAGCAAAGCATAACAAAAAAAAAAAAAAACCCTAGAAAAAAAAATTTAAAAACTTTCAAAGAACTACAAAAAAAAAATCAAAAACTTTCAAAAACTACACACAAAAAAGGCTAACGACGAAAATTGCAACAGAAAAAAAAAATATAGAAAAATGCAAACAATGTTTTCTAAAAACATATACAATTTTTTTATGTTAATCAAAATTAATTTAACAAAACTAATTATAAGTGAACAAATGCGTGGTGGCAACGGCGCGCACCCACGTATTTGTTAAAGATTAGGTTAAGGCGAAAAAAAGGAAGAAAAAATAAAAACACCAAAAGGATTTCGTGATAATAAAGAGAATTCACAGAGTGCTTTTATTTATATAAATACAACAAGTGTTAAGAAAAGGTTTAACAAATGTTGTGGAAAATGATATATATGTGAATATAATTTTGAAAAGTTGAACTTACGTGAACGGGCGATTACGTGTTCCTTTGCTGGCTGCTGGATTAAAAGAGGACGAGCCTCTTTGCGACATGAGCCGATGAACCCGAGATACAGCTCCTTCGTTGGGTTTCCCGGCAACAAAGTTGCTATACCGCGGGCTCACAGCGGTAAAACTCTAAGATACATGCGTACTACCACTCACACATGCCCGTGTGTATTAGTAATCACAAGCATATGTGGGTGGTAGTAAACGAAGAAAATTATGTTACGAGGGGGGGGAGATATATTTAGGCCTGTGGCCTAAACATACCGGCCCCCTTGCCGTAAGCAACAAAGAAAACATTAAAAAAAGGGATGCCACGTGATCGCACGTCCAGTAAGGCGCTAATGAAAGAAGGCAGTGCAGATGCGGACTGCAAGCACTGCACGCCAGATGGTTGACCTCACGTTTCGCTCTCCTGTGGAAAAAGAAAAGATGTTATTAAATACACGTACGTGGTTTTAAATCCCGTGCTGTAATTACTTATTTTTGTGAAACAACTCCTATTTTTGGCAGGCTCCTGAGACTACCAGCCCGAATACGGTTGGTTGGGTCAGGAGACCGCCAACTGTTGTTGCTGGCGTTCCGCTCACCATCAGTTCGGCGTATAGATCAGCGCCGAGTGTAATACGAACTGGCGATGAGCGGTAGAACTGCGGATCTGCAAGCCGCATAAATTCGAATGGAACGGCAACCTTTGGATCCACATTGGATGGCGGACTCAACCGATAGTGGCCGTTGACCACGGCGGCTTGGGTAGTGACATGAGTCGTTGACCCGAACTTGCCGCGCAGAATAAGTGTGCATTGCCCTGGTCCTTGGCGCTCTAACTGCAAATCGCGTACCAGCTCTGCATCGACGATGGTGCTGGCGGCGCAGGGATCAATGATGGCACGAACCAGATGTAGGTGCCCACGCGATTCGACGCGTACGATGGCCGTCGGCGCAATGGGCACGAAAGACCGCATGATGGGCGCTGGAGTGGCTGGGAGTAGCCGGCCGGTTCGGAAGCCTTCCGGTGTACCACGCGATAGTGCCTTTTGATCTAGGGCGTCAGAAGTGTATGGCGTTGATTTCTTTCGCCGCTGCTGTCTTCCGCGTTTTGATCGGTCGGGCCTCCTTGGAGTCCGATGTCGCGGTGATTCCAGTTGTCTCGGTCATTTCGACGTTTATTTGCTCTCGCCGCGCTTCTCTCATGCTGTAACAGCGGCCGGAAACTGCGAATGCCATGGTTGACCGTTGACGGTCTTGTTGTCTCTGTTTTGCCTTTTTCTTCCTCCGCCTTTGCTCTCTCCTCCTCCATTTCTTCTTCTTCCACCTGCTGAGCCCAGGACTTTGTCGGCCCCGTTAGATGGATTGACAACGTGTCATCGGACGGGTTGTCGTCGCCAATGGTTGTTGCATCATCGCGTTCAGAAAGACGCTCATCTAGATGGAGCGTGGTGTGGTGCTTTTGCTGGCACCGTTTGCAGCGATATTTGCTATTGCACTTGTCCACGCGATGAAAGGGCGACAGACAATTCGGACAGTATTTGTGCAGCAGCACGGCCCGCAACCTCTCCTCTGGGGATTTTTTCCTGTATTCGGCACAGAGTCGGAGACTATGGTCCCTGCCGCAGAGCTGGCACGCGACATCGAAACGCTTTGCGCCTCCCTCTGCCTTGGCCAATAAGGTTTGGTAACGGGTCATGATCTGAAAGAATATTGGTATCATTGATCATGCCCAAATTGAGGTTGGCGGAATGTTGTTTGGGTGGCGTAAGCCAAAAAAATATTATCTCATATATTTTTGCAAGAGAAAAAAAACCATTTTATTGAAATAAAAATTAAGGGCCATAAGTAAATACGAAGAAAAAGCGGATTTAGCACGCATCCATACGATGTGGCTGGTGCTTTAGCGCCTCTAGTACATCCCTGCAAAAACGCTCTCGTCACTCCACGTCATTTGACTAGTCATCTTACCAGGTCATAGGTTATATTCCTAGTCACACTTGCATGGGCGTGATTAGGTTTTGTGACCAAATTTTGTAGGGATTTTATAATTTACTTTATGTCGGTAGATGTCGCCGAAAGAAGTCCTAAATATTTATTTTTTGGTTTGTGGTGAACTTTGTTTTTACAACAAGTGGCCTGCCACCACACGGAACGGTTAAAAACCTGGCTGAAAAAGTATTACAGAGTTGCACTTCCACCATTCAACATTATTTTTGACGTGTATAATGTTGAGATTCGTTCTAATGTTGAGATTCGTGGAATTAAGTATTGTAGTGCGTGACGTGTACTGCAGCGTGTAGTGCATGACGTGTACTGCAGCGTGTAGTGCATGACGTGTAGTGCGGCATGTAGTGCATTACGTGTAGTGCGCGATATGCTTGCGCATGAGGCCTAACGTTTGCATTGCAATAGTCATTGACAGTCAGACATTAAATGTAGAGATTTTGACGTTTTCTACAATTTCTCACTTCCTGAATGAAAAAAAATGTCATTCATATAAAACACGCGGTGAGTATAGTTTCTGAAATGCGTAATTTGACTTTTTATTAATTAATTTTTCTTTTCTTTTCAGGATAAAAAGGATGCCAATTTCAACCGCCTTAAGGCACGTATTTCCTCAAAATACGGTTTGGAAAGTTCGGCACGTTTGGTTGACATCATTGCGGCAGTGCCACAGGAAGCCAAAAAGGAACATTGGTGCCTAAATTGTGTGAAACCAATACGCACGGCGAGTGGGATTGCCGTAGTGTCATTAACGTGCAAGCCACATTGCTGTCAACATATCAACAATATGGGTGTAAAGATCATCTTATATCCTTGCATTTGGCCTTTGATGCCTCTGCATCGTAAACATCGCATGGATCAATTTCGTGTTTACGATGCACGTAGTTTGATAAGAATTTTATTATTGAAAATATTCAACCATCGCCGGGTTGCCACGTCGTAGCATTGGAAGCAGTATCGTGGCTTAATTTTCCTTAAATCCGTAAAACTGTATTCCTCAGAGGTACAAGTTTGCGCAAAGCAGAGCCAGTATTTCTGGCATTCAATTTTGGGGTGGACCGTCCAGCGCCACCTTTCAGTATAACAAAACTGACGATTTGTGGCATGAATGGGCCGATGTTTGAATCGGCATCTCAGTATTCCGAACTTTTTTTTGTTTTGGAGGCCATCTGATACTAATTGGCGGCAGGCAAAACAACAAAGCAATAGGTGAAGTTAGTAACTGGAGCACTAGATTAACACGGAATTTATTAATATTTGCTCTTTGAATTTAGAATGCCGAAGACCTGGTTGCATTTCAATCTACGAGGTGGTCATTACTATTGTTTTACGGCACCAAAATGTCTGCCCTGAGGTAAATAAAGGTAAGAATTGAAAGATTAAACACTGACAGATTAGTAGCTCTGCGTCTACTGCGCACCATTGGTGTTGATATGAAGTCGGAAAGTACAAAAATCAACCAAACTATAGAAACGAGTGATAGTGAATTGCAAGAAGACTACACTTAATGATCGTTTACCTCATAATGACTTGGATTTATTGGATTATGTTAATTAACTGATTTGTGAGAATACTACTTCTAGTGCTGTTAGCTATACTCCCCAGCAAAGTTCCTACAACCCTATTTAAGTGTTTTATTTGTTACAACATTAATAACTATCAGAATAGTTATAAATATTAAAAGAATGTAGTGTCTACAACAATGAATAACCGCTGTAATCGAATGATGACTCACGAGAGGGTGGCAGTGAAGCTATAATATAAAAATGGGAACCCAAGAGTATTATTTCATACGTAAAGGTGGCCATAGTGCCATGCAAGTTTGAAGCTCCTTATATAAACACATTAATCGCTTTCCGCATAGCATAGCATATAGCGAGCATTATACCTTCACTCCAATACAAAAGTGAGTTATAAAAATCAACTTGTATATCCCACGGTTTATTGTTTGTAAACTGATATGTTTTTTGATTAAAAAATTTTTGTTTGGAATCAAATTTTCAATTATAACACCCTAATTGAATTCCTCCAGGTCAGCCTTGTCCCTTCTTTGATCCCTGTAGTACTGTGAATTTGACGGAAGCAGTGAAAAGGTTTTGGCTCTCGGGTTTGGGTGGTGGCACAGTTTACTTGATTGTCGTGTTTTCGAAACGCTCTTGCCGTTGTACATTTCGCACAAAATCTAAAAACAGGAAGTGTGGTGACAATAATCTTATGGAAATAAGTTTAAACGAAAAAAAATCATACTCTATTTCGAATAAATATTACCGCATAAACTACTAAGAAATGTTGAATGCCCCCCATGAAGCTAAGGTTCGCGGACACCCAAGCGTCATCCGATTCGAAAGAGTTCCACGATGGTGACCCAGCGGGGTGCACTGCAATGGCTTGACAAGGACTTGGATCGTCTGCTGCGCACTGGTCCCGCGGAAACGCGTCTAGAGCTACTAAGGGAGATGGCACGATGGGTTGTCGTGTCGAATGGGTTGTCGTGGCTCCAAAAGTGTTATATCCGTAAGCTCCGATCTAACGTTTGTTGATCTGACAGTACAACAAATTGAGAATTTAAGCCTATGATGCCAATGTGCCGCTAGTTCTTATTGACTCATTCAATACCGACTAAGATACACAAAAAAGATCGTAGGAATATACAGGCTTTCGGGTTCAAAGTCTTACAATCAATCAGAGTTGCTTTCCGCGCATAAGCCGTGAATCATTTTTTACCAGTTGCCAGAGATTTCAATGTTGAGAACGATATTGATGCTGGGTATCCACCTGGTCACGGTGACTTTTATGATACGTTTCGCAATTCTGGTTTATTAAAGAAAGCTACCGATGAAGGACGTGAATATTGCTTCCTTTCAAATATTGATAGTTTGGGTGCTACTGTGGTTTTAGCTATCCTCAATAAATTGGTGGGTGAGGAACGTTCTGCAGACCCCATTGAATTTGTGATGGAAGTTACAGACAAAACACGTGCTGATGTTAAGGGTGGTACTCTCATTAGCGTCGAAAAGAAATTACATTTACTGGGATTGCACAAGCACCAGAAGAACATGTCGATGAACTCAAATCTGTGAAAAACGTTCAAATTTATCCATACCAATAATATTTGGGCGAATTTGAATGCGGCCACCGTGGTGTGATGACAGCGTGCCCCGCCTACCACACCGCATGCCCTGGGTTCGCCCCCGGGCAAAGCAACATCAAAATTTCAGAAATAAGGTTCCCGAATTAGAAGACAATTTTTTTTGTTTTTTTTTTTGTTTTTAAAATAAGCTGGTTATACCACCGAGTTTTATTAATGGCCGTACTGTCGATTTTCATTGGATACATTTTCCACCGCGGACGTAAGCTTGTCCGGCTACGATGTCTTTTAAGGGATTTGAAACCTAATTCTCTATGAAAATGACTGTGAAAGGCAGTCAAATATTATTCCAAAACAATTAAAATTTATTTTCCCTGTCCTGATATAATTTATCCATACCAAATCATAAACCGTGGGATATTTACACGTACGTATGAATGATTTTCACATTATTATATGAGTATTGCTTAGTTACGATAATTAAGTGAAGAAGCTTTCTCAAGTGCCAGGCAGCGATGGCTAAACTTTCGGAAAAACCTGAGAAAGCTGAAAAGAATGAAGAATAACTCAAGTTAAAGGGAAAACGCGTATTATAGGTAGCAATGAAACGCCCCCTTATATATGGTAGACATAGCGCCGGCTTATCAGCGCCGGTGAATGCTTTATTAACGACATATGTATGTACTTCTGAAGTCATAAGTAATCCCCACCGATGGTGGAATATCTGAAAACTTTTGAGGTGAATACGGGTCGTTGTTCTTGTGGTCAGATAAGACTGTAATTTGTTTATAGGTGTTGTCGGTGTTTTATACCAAAATGCCTCTGCCCGGAGTCTAAAGCCATTTTCAAATGGAACTTCTGCACAATCTAACATTGAAGATTAAGATGAACTAAGATTCATTACCAGTTGATTGCAATTTTATTATTGGTGAATGAGTAAATGCCAAACCTGTTGGAGCTCATAAATTTATACCCTCCGGCACTTCCACTGTTTTTGAAAGTATGTTCAGCGGTAATTATAAAGGGCCGATGCTAGTGTCAGCATACCACTGCCACTTGTTTTGGATTACATAGGTTTTAAAGTAATACGAGTATATTTATCATGAAAAACGGGTTCGCTTGAACTTCTGAATCTGGAACGTTTAAAACAGGTGGCATGCCTTGTTGATTACTATGTGCTGGACAACCTTTGAAAATATGTGCCATTTTTTTTAAAAAGCGAGAAAACCGTTGCGGAAAGTCATACGAGCTTTTATGATTTGTTACAAATATTTGAATACGAAAAGAAATTTGAACGAACGATTGGCAAGTTCAAATTTAATAGTACTATCATTGACTACCAGAACATTGTCGAAACATTTCCATATAAACTGACGTGTTATTGGCAAACACATCCATATGCGATTTGGAACCTATACATTTATCTGATTTCGTAGAGGGGCTCGATTCCAAATTTAAAGTCTGAACGATGTTGTTTGATTACAAATTACGCTAAAATGCACGCATTACAAAATGGAATATGTTCCATCTAATACAATTCAGAAAGCCGATGATTCCGTGCGTGAAAACCCTGAAAATGTAATCTGTAGACGCTATCATATATCGGAACTTTTTGCGAATAATTTGTAATATACCCAGTAAACGTTCGAAATATGAATCATAAGTGATTATTTAAGAATAATCACATTTAAGGTACATTTTCCTCCCGACGATACATTGGTTTCTTACTCGAAAATACTTTTAAATTACGAAGTTTGGTTCATATGGGATATGATATATGGGAGATTTGATTGCGGGTTCTGTGGCAGATAATGAATCTGCGTTAGGGTATGTTGGCCTCGTTCTGGGGAACGAGAGCAGGGTTACCGGGGCGTTGGCCTCGTTTGGGGTGAACGAGAGCTGGGTTATTTGGGATAGAGGAATGTGGACTATTAAAGTTCATTTTCGTTGTCGTTGGGCGGAAGTCGTACCAGCTTCGCGATTGGTCTGCTAATTTGTCCTTTAATTGTATTGACGTCAAGAACACGTACACGGTTATCGGAACCTGGATGTGTGTTGACGATTCTCCCCATTTTCCACTCGTTTGGTTGTAGGTTATCCTCTTTTATGACGACTAGGTCCCCGGGTTTTAAGTTGGATTGTGGATGTTTCCATTTATACCGTTTTTGGATCTCGGTGAGATATTCCGATTTCCATCTTTTGCAAAATGTCTGATGAAGGGCTTTCATCTTTTGCCATCGGTTTACAATGGAGGCAGGGTTTTCACTACAGTCGAGTTCAGGTGGAGCTAAAAGATGCCCACCTACGAGAAAATGGCCTGGAGTAAGCGGCTCCAGGTCGGAAGGGTCGTTGGATGAGGGACTTAGAGGTCTCGAGTTGAGGCAGGCCTCAATTCGACATAAGAGGGTTGTAAACTCTTCGAGAGTATATTTATGATCGGACGCGATCTTTTTAAAGTGGGTCTTAAAACTTTTTACCCCCGCTTCCCACAAACCTCCCATGTGAGGAGCGCTTGGCGGTATAAAATGCCATTCTATAATGTGATGGCTATATTTAGTCAACGTTCCGTCCCTTGCTTCACGCAGAAATGCTTTAAACTCGGATCGTAAAGATCGAGAAGCTCCGACAAAGTTAGTACCATTGTCGGAGTAAACGTTTTTCGGACAGCCCCGTCTGGATACGAATCTGGCGAAGGCAGCTAGGAAGGACCCGGTACTAAGATCGTTTGTCGCTTCTAGATGGATGGCTTTCGTCGAAAAGCAGACAAACAGGCAAACGTATCCTTTTGAAATTCGACATCCCCTCCCTCGGTAGGATTTTATATCGAATGGTCCCGCGAAATCTACCCCAGTGTTAGTGAAGGCCCTAGTAAAGGTGGTGCGCTCTTTCGGAAGGATCCCCATAAGTTGCGTTTGTGTCTGCTTCCTGTAAATAGTGCAGACTTTACAGTTGTGGATAACCGACCTTATCATGACTTTAACGCGTGGGATCCAGTACTGAGTGCGGATATGACGTAGCATCAGCTGGTTCCCTCCATGCAGGGTGGTCTCATGAGAGGATTGGACTATAAGTCTGGATAACCTGCAAGTATAAGGAAGAATAATGGGATGACTTTCATTATGGGACATGTCTTTCGATGCCCCAGTCCGCCCCCCAGTTCGAATGATACCTTCTTCATCTATATATGGGTTCAGGGGTAGAATCTCACTCTTCCCATTTATTAGATTTCCTGACTTCAAGTTTGCGTACTCTTCTTGATAATGTTGCCTCTGGCATATTGTTATCAATCTTCGCGTTGTTTTTCCTATTTCGTCAGGAGCGATCGAATGAGAATCCCTTTTGAAGGAGGCTTTAGTTTTTGGGTGCGTATTCTGGAAAAACCGAAGAATATAGGATATAACCCGCAAAGCCCTTGGTAAATCGGAAAACCTATCTAGAATATCAAAGTTATTTTTCACCAAAGTTGTATGAACTTTCACCCTCTTTTCCTCCATATTCGTATTGTAATCTTCTTCTTGTGTTGGCCAATTTTCGTTGTCTTCTTGTAACCAAGAAGGTCCCTGCCACCACAAAGAATTGTTGATTAGGTCCGAAGCGTAGAGGCCTCTGCTCGCCAAATCTGCAGGATTTGACGCGGAGTCTACGTGCCGCCATACCTTGCCTCCTACTTTATCGATGATTTTAGTTATTCGATGTGCCACGAACGTTGACCACGAACATGGGGGTTTTCGGATCCACGCCAGTACTATAGTCGAATCTGTCCAAAGGGTTACTTTAATGTTTGAAAGTTGCATATTTTCTATGGCCGACTCTATAATTTCTGCAAGTAGGACTGCGCCGCAGAGTTCCAGTCGTGGCAATGATATGGTTTTGACCGGGGCTACTCTCGTTTTGGCCATCAACAGGTTGGTGAAGACTTGATCCTTTGTTTGTACCCTCAGGAAAACAGTGGCGGCATATGCTTTTTCCGAGGCATCGCTGAATCCATGTATTTCGACATTGTCCTTCAATGTGTAGTGAACCCATCGCGGTATGCGTATATCGTTGATCTTTTCGTAGTCCGTCATGAATGATTGCCACCGATGTAGAGTAGTTTCAGACACATCTTCATCCCAGCCTGTCCCTTCCAACCAAATATTTTGCATTATTATTTTGGCTAAAATTACGACTGGTGCCAGCCAGCCAAGAGGGTCGAAAAGTTTTGCGATCGCAGAAAGTATTGACCTTTTTGTTACGGAGTGGTTATTGTCAAAGGGTTTCGCTGTGAAGTAAAAGTAGTCGAAATGGGCGTTCCACCTGATACCGAGTGCTTTTACCATGCTGGTGTCTTCAAACTCAAGAAAATCCTCGCTTAATAGGTGTTGCTTCGGTATACCCTGTAGGATTTTCTTGCAGTTGGACGTCCATTTTCGCAATGGGAAACCTGCCGATTGCAATGCCAATGATATTTCGTCCCTTGCCTTGATTGCAATTTCGATGCTGTGTCCACCGGCGAGTACGTCATCAACGTACATGCAATTTCGCAGTATATCTGCTGCCATTGGATGCGATGCCTCCACGTCATCAGCTAGTTGGTGCAGCGTTCGAATCGCAAGATACGGAGCACAATTAACCCCAAAGGTTACCGTTTTCAATTCATAAATGTTAATTGGGTTTTTGGGGCATTTGCGAAATATGATTCGCTGATATTTTGTTTGGTCTTCATTGACCCATATTTGGCGATACATTTTCTCTATGTCGCTGTTAAATACGTATTTGAACAGCCGCCAACGTAGTATAAGAACTGTCAGGTCGGATTGAAGAATCGGACCTGGATATAAGGCATCATTTAGACTTTTGCCATTAGTGGTAGGACAAGATGCATTAAATACGACTCTGACTTTTGTCGTTGTACTTCCCTCCTTTATAACAGCATGGTGAGGTAGGAAGTAACAGTCATTTGAGTCTGGCGAAATATTGCCTATTTGTTTCATGTGCCCTAAAGTTTCATATTCGGATACAACTCTATTGTATTCCGTTTGAAGGACTGGGTTTTTCGAAAGTCGTGTCTCGTTGCGATAGAATTGAGAGCACGCACTTCTTAATGAGGGGCCTAAGTTAAACTCTTTCGTAAAGGGTAAGGAGACTACGTATTTGCCATCGTTGTTCCGAACTGTTGTGGATTTGTATAGCTCCTCGCAGTAAGTGTCATCGTTATTGATGCTCCTTTTCTTTGGAATTTCCTCTATCTCCCAAAAGGCCGCCAATTGTTTATCTAAAGTGACCTCATTGAAATATGAAACTAGGGTCTTATTTGTATCAACCGCATCTGTCCGGCCTGTCAAAATCCAGCCGAACACCGTTTCCTGTGCTATTAATGTGTTTAGCACGTCCTTCCTGATACCGCCTAGCATAATTTGGGGGTATATGTCTCCGCCCAGAATTAAGTCGACTGGCTCATTGACAAAGAATCTTTTGTCAGCCAGTACTAAGTCAGGGAATGCTTGCCTAGTCATTGCGTTTATTTGGCAAGTTGGAAGATTCCCTGTTAATTGTGGTAAAACCAGCATGATCGTATTGATCTCGATTAATGGGTCTGTTGGTGACCGCAATTGTATGTTGCACGCTTCTTTTACTTGTGCAGACATTGTATTACTGATGCCCGAAACTTGGGCATGCAGGCGTTTGGATGGCAGATTAATTCTGCGCTTTAGTTTCTCGGTAATGAATGAACATTCAGATCCCGAGTCTATTAGGGCTCTCGCCGAATAGTCAACACCATTAAAACGAATATTGACCTGAGCTGTCCCTAGTAATACCCCTTTATTTGTGTTTGCGAAACATGAGTTCACATTATTAATCGGAGCGTTTTCTCTTTCAGCATTGCGTCGTATTTGAGCTTCCCGTGAGGTAGATGCTCCTATAGTGTCAGGAGTATTTGTTGGTTTTGGCTGATTCGAAATATGAAGCAGCGTATGATGTCTTAAATGACATGTGGCACAGTTCATTTGACTGGTGCACTTTGTCACCGAATGGCCAGCAGAAAGGCAGTTTATGCACCCACGGCTGCTCTTAATTTGTTCAAACCGTTTATTGGGTGTTAAACGTAAGAACTTTTCACACTTTGAAATTCGATGTGCAGGACTTTTGCACATCTTACACGTAGGTTTGGCTACTGTTGCACTTGCCTGGTAGGACCCTAATCGTTTCGACGATGTATCTGCCGAGGAACGAGAAGCATGTGGCTTAGAGGGTTTTGAAACCGTATCCCCTCTTATATCTACGACAGTTTCCAACGTTTGGAATCTGCTGGATAAGAATTTATCCATATCTGCCCATTTTGAAATTTCTGTTTTATTTTCTATGGTTTGTTCCCATAGAGCCAGTGTGGTTTCTGGCAGTTTTGTGGAGCACAAATACGTTAGAATTGCATCCCAGTTTGATATGTCAATCTTGTGACATTGAAGCGCTGAGATACAATTGTTTATTTCACGTTGCAGTTTTTTAATGGAGCTACCGCATTCGCTCTCAACTGCTTTTAAACTAAAAAGAATTTTTAATTGGGCATTGACCAAGATACGTTTGTTTTCGTATCGGTCACATAAATTTTTCCACGCTGTATCGAAACCGTCTGTTGTTAAGGAACACCGTTCCACTATCTCTTTGGCCTCCCCTTGAGTTTTTTGCCTTAAATAGTATAGTTTTTGCACTGCATGGAGTTTACTATTATTAATATATATGGCAGTAAACATGTCCCTAAAAGACGGCCATGAAATATAGTCACCTTTGAAAATATCCGTATCACATGCTGGCAGGCGCACATGATATTCCATGTTATCTGAGACATCTACTTTCTTATCTTTCTTTTCAAAACTTTCCAAAAGCTCAGCCATCGCCGCCTGACACTTTAGGAAGCTAAAATAGCACATTTTATGCTTCTTCTTGATAGCCGATAAGTCCTTTGAATCAAGCTCTGATGAACCTAAGAGCTTTTCGTATGTCACCTTCGTAGCTTCCCACAGAGTTTTTAACTCATCCCTTTGGTATATTAGGGAGTGTTTACTGTGTTGTGAAGGTGACATGTCGTTGAAGTCATTTTCATACTCCGTCACTGCATCTGCTTGGCGTGTATAGGTCTCCATTGTGGATAAAAATAAAAACCCAAAAGTTTATACAGAAATTGCCTTTGCAGAGAGTAGTGAGTGGAAAATGTCGCCAAAGGACAGAACTTGGAAGTGATAATGTGACAAGTGAAAGTATTTGGTGTATGCGTATGTGTGCACAAATTTACCAATTGATTGTGTAAGCCGATAAGTTATGGCTAACGTGAAAAGGACTGTACAGAGGCTTATGTGCCAAGTGGGATAAGTACAATTTCGTGGTGGCAACGGCGCGCACCCACGTAAATGTTAAGGAAAGTGCTAATGCAGAATTGCTACTGAATTGTCTAAGCCAATAAGTAATGGCTAGTGCAAAAATGGTGTCAGTGGAAGAAGAAAAAAATATATGTACGCTTGTTATGGACTTTTTGGTAATTTAACCAAGGAATGTGAACTTTTATATAACCAAATTAGATCAGTCAAAACTGATTTGTATATTGCCGCAAGTGAGAATAATAATTCTTCAGTTTTTTTTTATTTTTTTTAATAATTGTGCCAGGAATAAGGCTATTGGCCACCCAAACAACAACAACAATATGTGTGTATTACACTAAGTGCACTTTGTGCTATAGCAACAAACTAAATTGCAAACGTATTGCCCGTGTAAATAAGTGCAAGTGATTTGTATGTGAGAAAAAATTTTATTTGATTAAATGCGCGCCTAAATTAAATTTACAGGTTTCTGAATAAGTAACCTTAACAAATGGAATTTTTGTGCTGTGGATTAAATGAATTTTTTCAGATAAATCCTGCAAAGGTGAAAATCGAAAAGTGACGCAAATCGGTGTTTGAGGTTATGTTAACCTTTTAGAGCAGTGTTGTGCTACCTTGAGCTGTGTCCGGAAAATCTTACCGCTGGTGGGGGATAGTTCCGGATAGTCACAAGGCGTGTTGCACAAACTTTAAATAACTGCGTTAAGCGCCTTTTCCTATTTTTGCACAAGATGAGACTTCTCACTTCACGAAAAAAAAAACACAAAATCACTTGCACTGTTTAATATAAAGAGCCACTTTGTAATTTTTAATTTTATTTTGAAATTTTAGTAAAAGTGAAATTAAAAGAAAACCCTACCTAGCACGGAATATTTTTAAACCACGTACCTTTTATCAAAGTGTTGATCCGGATTAGTAGATTGACTTTTTGTGGATTGTTGGTGTTGTTGATGTTGTTTGGAGGTTGGATGTCGCTCAAATCTGTTTGTGTGTGCCAATTGCTGAAGATTATTATCACGATTGTAAATGTGTGTTTGGTGGATCTGCTTCCTATTAATTGCCTAGTGAGTGGAGTGGACTGTAGCTATAGTTAATTGGCTCTTCTTACCGGCGTGGTAAGGACCATGAACAAATGCGTGGTGGCAACGGCGCGCACCCACGTATTTGTTAAAGATTAGGTTAAGGCGAAAAAAAGGAAGAAAAAATAAAAACACCAAAAGGATTTCGTATTAATAAAGAGAATTCACAGAGTGCTTTTATTTATATAAATACAACAAGTGTTAAGAAAAGGTTTAACAAATGTTGTGGAAAATGATATATATGTGAATATAATTTTGAAAAGTTGAACTTACGTGAACGGGCGATTACGTGTTCCTTTGCTGGCTGCTGGATTAAAAGAGGACGAGCCTCTTTGCGACATGAGCCGATGAACCCGAGATACAGCTCCTTCGTTGGGTTTCCCGGCAACAAAGTTGCTATACCGCGGGCTCACAGCGGTAAAACTCTAAGATACATGCGTACTACCACTCACACATGCCCGTGTGTATTAGTAATCACAAGCATATGTGGGTGGTAGTAAACGAAGAAAATTATGTTACGAGGGGGGGGAGATATATTTAGGCCTGTGGCCTAAACAATAAGCAAATAAATTGGTAAATATTAAAAAAAAAACAACTCTTTTGGGTGAAGCTGAAACTAAAACTTTATAAGACCACTATTTAAAAAAAAACCAAAAAAAAAAAGTAAAATAAATTTAAAATAAGAAAAAATTTTAAATTTGAATTTTGGGCAAAAAAGTGGTAAAACCAATTAACTACAAAAAAAAAAAAAAAACACGATATACTTTTTCATAAAACATTTTTAAAATTGAAAAACTAAAAACTCGACATTTAACAAATATATATAAATATATTTGAAAAAAGTGACATAGCTGGTTTTGGACAAAAGGTTTCGAAGTCCCTTTTGGAAAATGTGTGTTTTTGATGTGACTATACAAAAATTGCAAGTGTGGTTTTACGGTATTAAGGGTCAGCTATACCTACATAGCAGTGCATTGCATACATGTGCATTGCATGTGACACAAAAAGCTGATTATTCTTTACGTAGCGTACATAGACTATCACTGACAAGGGCAAACGCACACACGAAAATAAAGGTAGTATGTAAAATATACACAAACACAAGCAAGCAATATGTTTACTCTGAGAGTGATGCTCATTTTTCCACTCTTGCAGTGAGAGAGTCGCGCGCATAGCGCATACATGGAAATCAGAATTCAACAGACTTCCATGCAATGCAATGCAATGCACTGCGTAGTCTAATCACGCAAATCCTATTGAACAGATATTGTTTCTGAGAGCAATGTTGCTATGCCCTGCTATGCTATGTAAGTATAACTGGCCCTTTAATAAAGTGCTGGTGGCGTGGGTTAGTAAAATCAAAGGCATTTAAATAACGGTTGAGAGAGACATTTTTGAATATATGTATGTATGTACATATACAGTACAGCCTTTGCTAAGCGACAAAACAGTGCAGACTTCGGCGTTTCATACACTGATGACCTGATACGAAACATTCATTCTCTCTCAATTCCTTTCCAGGAATGGGTCTTGAAGTTCATTCGACTGTAAACAATGGTTAATTAGATTGTAAACAAAAGTTCATTCGTGTCCAAGAATGGGTCTTGAAATCAGATGGCTATAGAGTTGCCTAAAATACGCAAAAAAAAAAAAACTCCAAGAAATCCGGTTTCACTATTTTCAAATAAATCAGCAAGTAAGCTGATAAAAACTTATTAAAATTTATAAAAAAGGCAAAGTTTTGTAGAAATATTTTGTGGTAGATAAGTGAAAAAATATGAAATAATATATTTCGATTGCGTTGCTTTGCTTTGTTGCTTTGGTACCGCCATAAGAAACAGTGAACGACTAGCCCCTTTTTTTAACTTTGATGCGACCAAAACGTTTATGTACATACATATGTATATCCACATACAATAAAAAGCGCAAAAAATGTATAAGAAATTTCGAAATTAGATCACTTGGTGAAGTATCTGCGTTGTCGTCCGCAAAAGGCTGTTAACTAAACATGTTGTGTTAACCTATACGTATACCTATAATTTATCTCAGCTGCCAAAAATGGAATGTCGCAACGCTCCACAAAAACATGGCCTTTATTCATCCATTTACATCAATGCGAATACTAAGAAGCTGACTTTTTTACCAATCGAAAGTTGCTACCAAAACCCGTTTCGTGTGCAGCCCTTCGATAAAAGGTGTTGTCACTGATAAATTTTCCACGGTTGAAAAAGACTTATTTTTTTCTTCGGATTTGTAATCCTGACAAAAATTCGAGTTTTTTAATATCCCATTTGACAATCCTGAGTAAATTTTCGGTGAAAATCATAAATTAAACCTTTACCATGTAACAAACCCCAAAGTTATTCTGAAATGCCAAAATTTGATTTTGAGCATGATGGCATCTATAGCCAATGTTATAAAAAATGCACATTTTCACGCGCTCTTAGAGAGCGAGAAGTTTCATATCAGGTCATCAGTGGTTTCATAGATCAATTGATCAGATAAACAGGTTACGCTCTTCACACAGACAGGTTGCGCTCTTTGCTTACCAAATTATCGCTGATCAAGTGGCGTAGCAACATCGTGTGTGGCTATCGCATGTTTGCGCAGCGAATGTTAAAAATATGCATCAATGTACGTATAATTTTTTTGGTTAGAATAAAAAATTGTTCGCTTTGTCTCTTGCGCATCAAAAAAAAAAAAATAGAAGTCTTTGTTACTTGCTGTCTAACGCGTGACTGACACGAAAACCAATTGGTTCGCGCGAACAATCCGCTCCCACTTACTTATACACTTGCATTTACAAATCTGCCTACGCTTGAAACAGTGCATCAATAATTTGGTTCATTGTGAAACGCAAAGCTCTACCGAAAAAACACATAGAAACAAAAAAACTCGAATAGCGGTAAACGAAAACCACGCCACCACAGCACAGTAACACACATACATATATGCCAAAAAAAATAGCAAAAAAATAACCCTTAAATCATCTTTAACTAGCAGCGAAAAAACAGCACGAGCATGGAAATCCGAGGAGTAACCAAAGCCAGCAGCAGCAACAACAGAAGCAGCATAAGTATATATGTGGTATTCCATCCCATTCGACCAATTTTGAACCCGACCCCTTTAGAATTGGCTGAAAGTTTTTCTTCTTTTTCTAGCTTACGAAAGACGTTTTTCAGAATTTTTTAAAATTTTTTTAATCCAACTCAAAAAAAGTTATGAATTTAAAAAAAAACACCGTTTTTGTTTTCAAAATGCTATAACTTTTTCAAAAATTGACCGTTTGGGATCTTTTTTTTTTTTAATTTGTTTTTAAATTTTTAAATGTACTTTTCGGAAAAAATACAAAAAAATTTGTAGTTTTTTTTTTTTAATTTTTCAGTTTTTCGAGATTTTTCGAATTTCGCCATTTTTTTTCTCATAAAAAACTTAAATCAATTCTGCAATCATCCCCACTAATCCCGGAGTGGACCGATTTTTTTATATTTTTTTTTTTATTTAATTGAAAAAAAAATTTTCAAAAATAAAATTGTTTTTATCAATTTTATTTATATAACAAAAAAATGTAAGAAAATGATTTTTAAGTATTCTTTTCTTTATATATTATGGTAATCTACGATTAAAATAACGAATGTATGTGTATGTGGCCTAATGCAGTTGCTGGACAGCGAAAGCGAGTCATTTTAATCGTATACATATTACCATAATATATAAAGAAAAGAATACTTAAAAATCATTTTCTTACATTTTTTTGTTATATAAATAAAATTGATAAAAAAAAATTTTATTTTTGAAAATTTTTTTTTTCAATTAAATAAAAAAAATATAAAAAAAAAATTGGCCCACTCCGTGATTAGTGGGGATGATTGCAGAATTGATTGAAGTTTTTTATGAGAAAAAAAAAAGAAATTCGAAAAATCTCGAAAAACTGAAAAATTAAAAAAAAACTTAAAAATTTGTTTGTATTTTTTCCGAAAAGTACATTTAAAAACAAATTAAAAAAAAAAGATCCCAAACGGTCAATTTTTGAAAAAGTTATAGCATTTTGAAAACAAAAACGGTGTTTTTTTAAAAATCCATAACTTTTTTGAGTTGGATGAAAAAATTCTGAAAAACGTCTTTCGTAAGCTAGAAAAAGAAGAAAAACTTTCAGCTAATTCTAAAGGGGTCGGGTTCAAAATTGGTCGAAATGGGATGGAATACCCCATATACACCCAGGCGCGGTTCCAGCAGCACTTCTAGGGGGAGAGGGGTGGGGGGAGAAACATTTTTTTAAAATATATATAGTGATAACGTTACATTTTTTGATAAGAAACTACTATGTATATTAGTATTATATATTTCATTACAGTCAATATTTACTATGTACATGCTGCAATTGTTGAAGAAAATAAAATCATAAAACAAGACGATGAGGTCTATCTTTGGAAATCTTTATTTATTTAGCTTCTATCCTAACAGCCTCAATGTCAAACTACAATGAAATTCTGCACACTTTTGGATAAATTAATATTTTAAGATTTTTAAGAGGAATTAAAATATTTTTTAATTCGAAATATCTCTCATAATTTTTCACAGTCGAAAATAATGAAAATACAAAGCTCTAGGGGGGGGGGGGGAGGATTTCCACCAGTTCCTCCCCCCTGGAACCGCGCATGTACACCTACGTATATATTCGTTTATATGCATACATTCTAATATTTTATTCTTTTAAATTTCGATACATATATTTAACTTGCATATAAAATAAATTAACACTAATATTTTTCAATTTTCCTATATGGCCATTAGCACCAACATTTTTTCCCAATTATTTCTCTTTAAATTTAAAATTCTAAAATTTTTTTGTATAGAAATACTTAAATACATACATATATGTATACATATGAAATATCATTTTTAATAATAACCATTTAAAACATATTTATATGTACTGTTCTTTCTTATTTGGAATACTAGTTCAAACACACAGTTTTGCGGAAAAAATAAAAACGTTTACTTGAAATTTTTTTCACTCAAAAGAATAAAATAATATATTTGACTTTATAAACCCTGCTGCTTTTTAAACGCGTTTCCCGAAAATATTAAATCTTTTTTATTACTAAAAATTGTTTTTCTTAAAAAAAAGAGCTTATAAATACAAAATAAATTCGTGCCTACATTCTTTTGTTTGCATTTAAAGCTACAGGGCCAATCAACATCTTTCATAATAATTTTTATACAATTCAACTTGGAAATTTTTTTTAACATTGTCGATTTTTAGAACTTTTTTTTTCTGAAACCACAGTGCCTTCTACAAATTTATAAACATTTTTCAATTTTTTTAGCATCTGTGTCTACAAAATATTTTTTTTTTCATAAAATAAACCTACAGTGCCTATAGCAACGTATTCTGAATCCTCTAAAGTGCATAACTCATTACCAAGTGCCTATAACAACAATTTTACATTTATCCTACCAACAAAATTTTCAAAATCTATATATTGAGTGTCGCTATAAAGCCATTGGCCGCCTCTTTCCTTGAGCCAAACTACATTTTTCAACTTTTCTAAAAATTTTCAACGCAAGCTATCGAATGTTACTATAGATGTCCGATTCTGAAAAAGATTTCGCGAGCTCAGAGGAAATAGCATTTACGTATAGCCCTCCACCAAGAATATCCTCAGGTGAAGATTTTATAGGGTTTAATGATGAATCTAGCACAACAGACACCTCAGTACAATCATTAGCGTAAATAGCAGCGACACAATTTCTAACGAAAGCAGCAACGATACAATATCCCCTAAGCGCGAAGATGCGACTTATGATAGAGATATAAATATGGCTACACCGGCACAGAAAAGAGCAGCTATTAGCCTATGGGCTTCTATTATGCGCGAAAATTACAACAGAGACCCGTTGTCGCTTCCGTCTTTCATTGACAAGATAAACCGAATAGAATATCTTTCAGATGATTCGCTAACTCCAACACTAATAGCTTTTCTTAAATCAAAGTTGGAAAGCAAAGCGCGCGAGTTATTACCAAGGGTAATTCGAAAAATCCAGTTTTACAGTTAGTACAGTTAGTCAGATAAAAGAAGCGTTAAATAAATAAATGTAGGGCGCGATAACCTCCGAAGAGATTTTAGGCTGAGCTTCTCTTCCAATTTCCGTCGTGCTCCTCTTGATTTTCCCTACAAATTGGCCGGACGGGACCGAACGGCATCTGCAAGGCTGATGGCTTTTCACTGAGAGCTTTTCATGGCAGAAATACACTCGGAGCGCTTGCCAAACACTGACCCCGCTTAGAAATATTTTCTTCTAATTGAAAAACCTTATTTCTAAAATTTTGATGTTGCTTTGCCCGGGGTGTGAACCCAGGGCATACGGTGTGGTAGGCGGATCACTCTATTATCACACCACGGTGGCCGCCGTGTCGCTGGCAAAATCGCAGCATTGAAAATCACCAATAACAACTATGCCGAATTTGCAAAACAAGTAGAAGAACTGTCTGATTCGTTAGAACGCTCTCTTATAATTGAAGGTATGATCCAAGCAAAAGCCCACGAAATGGCCGTGGAACAAACAATTAAGGTTTGTAGACTCAACAGCACTGATTCGAAAGACGTGGTTGCGACGATGGCAATAGAAAAGTATAATGAGGATAAAGAGAGACAAGTATTGGCTCTTTTCTTTCTTTTCTTTCGCTCTTGACCAATACGGTCAAACAATTTTAGAGGCAACTTCCGTGGTAACAATTTTAGATACAATAACAACAATTGCAGGTACAGTAACACAAATAGGCAAAGTACTAGTTCAAATTATAGAGTAAATTACAATTATAATAGAGGAGTTAACAATTACAACAGAAGAGGCAAAAATTTGTTCAATAGGCCGAATAACTACAAGAGATCAAATACAACCAACAGAAACAACAATTCGAGTTCAAAGGAGTAAAAAGTTCTACTACACAGTCCATTTATTGTCTAAATTTAAACTACTCTGATTTATTGAGGTAAATTGTTCTGACTCCGACAAAACATATACATTTTTAGTAGATTCGCGAGCAGATATATCAGTCATTAAAATTTCCAGTTTATCAAGAAAATCAGTAATAAATAACAATAGCATTATCGATATCACTGGTGTAACTTCTGACAAGATTACAACCCTAGGCAAAATAGATACGAACTTAATAGTACCGGACATTTTAATCCCATACACTCTTCATGTTGTGAACGACTGTTTCAATATACCATCTGATGGCATACTCGAAAAAGACTTCTTAAAAATAAACAAATGCATAATCAATTAGGGGAACGATACAATACGAATTTACCACGGGGCAATTGTACATAGTACATCCGCCAATAGTTTAGCAATTCCACCAAGGTGTGAAATTTTCCGTATTTTTAATTAGGGTAATTCGAAAAATCCAGTTTTCGTAGATTCTCATGAAGTTTTCGATGGAACTACAGCCAAATGCATAATCGACACGAAAACCCCAATTTTAAGAGTAATTAATACTACAGATGAAGTAAAATACATAAAAGATTTCTACATTAAGACTGAAGATATTAATAACTTTAACATGTAAAAAATTAATAAAGCTTTAGATAATCCAGAATGTTTAGAAGAACTAAAGTCAATTTTAATAAACCAGATGCCCACGTACGCAAACGATAAGCTAATTGAATTATGCTTAAAATATCCCGACGTATTTGCCCTTGAAACATATTTAATGACTTTAAACAACTTTTACAAACAAAAACTTAGACTTTCGGACAAAACACCAGTTTACATTAAAAATTACAGATTACTGTATTCACAACGGAAACAAATTAATAGACAAGTTGACAATTTACTGTAAAATGATTTCATTGAGCACAGTTATTCGAATTATAACAGCCCGCTAATATTGGTACCCAAAAAAGACCCAAGTGGACAGAAAAAATACGCCATGTGTGTCGACTTTACGCCAGTTAATAAAAAACTAATAGCTGCAAATTCCCGCTAGCACTTGTAGATGACATTTTAGATAACCTTGGTCGAGCAAAATATTTTTCTACTTTGGACTTATACTCAGGTTTTTACCAAATTATCTTACATAAAGATTCGAGAGACATCACCTCTTTCAGCACTGATCGTGGTGCTTTCTGTTGGAAGGTTTTACCCTTCGGATTAAATGTCGCGCCAAACTCGTTTTCAATAATGATGTCCATTGCTTTTTCTGGTATTTCCCCAAGCCACGCCTTTTTATACGTAGACGGTGTAATAGTCATTGGGTGTAGCGAGACTCACCACCTCAACAATTTGGAGAAGGTCTTTAAAACATGCAAAAAGTTTAACTTACATTTAAATCCCAAAAATATCCCAAACCGTGTGATAAAAACGCGGTACGAAGATTCGTTGCATTCGCTAACTACTACAGAAGATTCATACCAAATTTCGCATCAATAGCAGCACCTTTGAACAGACTGAGCAGAAAGAAAGTAGATTTAAGTGGGATGACCAATGTGAAAATGCGTTTGAAAAACTTAGCAAATCTCTCATTTCCCCTCAAATACTGCCATATCCGGACAAAGGAATTTACTATTACAGTTGGTGCGTCGAAGATTGGTTGCGGTGCCATTTTGAGCCAAAATCACAATGGCAACACTTACCTATCTGTTTCGCTTCAAAATCATTTAATAATGCAGAACAGAAAAAAGCAGTAACCGAATTAGAACTTTTAGCTATTTACTTTGCTATCAAACAATTTCGACCCTATGTCTAATGGTACGCATTTTAACGTAAAATCAGATTATTTGTTTAACATGAAAGACCCATCTTCAAAACTTTCACGCATAAGACTTGAACTATCGGAATACAATTTCACTATAGAATGTATAAAAAGAAAATCTAATGTCGGTGCAGATGCATTATCTCCAATTTAAATTCGTGGACTTAAAAACTCACATCTAAAGCATAAAAAACTCGAGTTAATATTTATTAACTACTAAGCCTACTAAGAAAATAATACATCTCGATAAATTACTTTTGAAGCTTGAAAAAGAAGCTAGTACACGCAGTATTAAACAAGTAGAATGGCAAAAAAATGATAATTTGTTCAAATATTTTTCGATATCGAATCTAAAAGTTGCCGGGAACAAAATTTGAAAACATTTAGACATTATATTGACTGGCCCTGTAGAAACAGTAACCGACAACGACAAAAAAACTTAAACTGATGACAATTTACGATAACGATCCGATATCAGGTGAATATTTTGGAAGCAAAAAACTATACGCGAAATTACGTACTAGCTGAATATTATTTGAAGAATATGACTCCTGAAATTGCAAAATTCGTTAAAAATTGTGAAAAATGTTTGATAAAGTAAAACCAAAAAACAGAGAAAGAATGGTACTTACGCCAACTCCCTGCAATCCTTTCGATATCATCGTTATAGACACTATAAGACCTTTACCTCAGTCAATTAATAGTAATAAGTTCGCAGTTACCATTATATGTGACAACAAAATATTTAGTTACAATACCAATACCCAATAAAAGCGCTAAAACTGTCGCTTCTGCCATTTTCGAATGTTTTATTTTGATATACGGCACTATGAAATCAATAAAAACTGACCTTGGCACAGAATTTAAAAACGAAATATTTTCAGAATTAACGAAACTTTTAAAAATTACACATAATTTTTCAACACCATATCACCACGAGACAGTTGGCACTGTTGAAAGAAACCACAGAGTCTTTAATGAGTATTTACGCCCTTAGTTATTTAAACGACAATTTTGATGATTGGGACGTGTATTTACGTTATTTAGCTTTTTAGTATAATACATCAACAAACACTGTATTCGATAATAAGCTAACACCACATGAATTAATATTCGGAAAGAAAGCAAATTTACCACTCGAAATGCAAAAAGATGAAATTGACCCAATCTACAATATTGAAAATTACACGAAAGAAGCAAAATATCGTTTTCAAAAAACTAACTCACTCGCGAAAAAAAACGTTTAAAAGCACAAGGTTCAAAACGAAACCGGATATAACCGGGACTCGCAGCCAATATCGGTCAAGGTTCATGACAAGGTTTTATTACAAAAAGAACCTCGCGATAAACATAGTACCATTTACCAGGGTTCACAAGTCGTAACAAAAATCGACGGCGTTAATATAATATATTTTGATAAAACAAAAAACAAAGAAAAAAACAGTACATAAAAATAGGATACGAAAAATTGTAACCTAAATAGCTTAAGAATACAAAAACAAATATTTTTTTGCAAATAAATAGTATTTTTTCTAAACATACATTAAAAACGAAATATATAGCATTTACCTTAAAACAAAAAAAAATATTTTAGCTTTACTAGGTAGTATTAAATATTACTCACCTTACCATAAAAATTTAATAAGTAACTAGTAATAACAACTTACTTTAAAACATAGAAATTAAAGTTTTTTTTAAGATGTGAAATTCATTTTGAACGTAATTGCATCAATTGTTTTGAACGAGCGAAAACGGGGAATGGATTCAGTAAAACATAAATTCACTCATTCAAAGCAATTTACATAATTCGGTTCAAGAAGAGTTGGTCAAGATTGATCACCTTGACAAACTCTTTTTTCCAAAGGGGGGTGATGTAATACAACCATGCAAATATATTCAAAATCTACATGACATAATATAGGGCCCTTAGGATATAAATAGTAATAGAACTAGCCTTAGGATATAAATAGTAATAGAGCTAGCTTTAGGATATAAATAGTAATAGAACTAGCCTTAGGATATAAATAATAATAGAACTAGCCTTAGGATAAAATATTACTAGAACTAGATTTAATGATATTCGCCGCAGCGCAACTGTAACTAACTTAACGTGCTTTCAAAAGCTCTACTATAGGTAGAGACAAAAATGAAAAAGAAATTACACTGAGTTAATTAGAGTGGTTCACGCGCGTCGGTTGCCAATTTAGCTACGCAGCTAAAAGTTGTTTAAAAGTTTTTGTGAATTATAGTTTAATAAAAAGAGGCTAATAACCATCCCTTTTTTTAAAGGAAATATAAAGAGTTTTTATTTAGTGTATTTATAAATACAAATGGGGTTTCCGATTGCGCGTGGCCATTACCCACAATCATCAAGTGCAACCTCAGTAGGTTCCAAGTTGGAACCACTTTATAAAACTGTTTATCTAGATTTTCCAAAATTTTGAAAAAAGCTAAAAAGAGCTAAAAAATTAAAAAAAAAAAGCTGAAAAAAAGTTTAAAGCTGGCCATTACCCACAATCATCAAGTGCAACCTCAGTAGGTTCCAAGTTGGAACCACTTTATAAAACTGTTTATCTAGATTTTCCAAAATTTTGAAAAAAGCTAAAAAGAGCTAAAAAATTTAAAAAAAAAAGCTAAAAAAAAGCTTAAAGCTAAAGCGCAACTTTTCAAACTAAACGGAGAAAAGAAAGCCAAATCTAGCTTGAAAAAAGCTAAAATTGTAGGTGTTCTTGTTTTGATTTCGAATTCAAAACTCATTGCGAGCATATTGTACTAGCAATATAGGAATATTACATATATATTTACATATATGAATTTTGGTTTCTTCTATATTTAGGTAACAGTTTAGGGTAATTCGCACACACGCTAAGTATATTTAAATTTTTTTCAGAAAATATTTTATAAGCGTTGACCACAAATGTTAATAAATAACTGTGGAAGTAAATTGTAAAAAAAAAAATGTAATACAAAAAAACAATACGAAAAAACAATTTGTCAATACTTGTCAACTTGGAAAATATCAAGTTATTTTCATAAACTTTTGTTCATGGGAGGGAATGTCTGCATTTAAACCGCTTCTGGAATTCTACAACGAATAGTTAGAATTGCAGCTATTCTTAATTTAATGTATGTTTGAATGATTACTATATGTAAATATTGTTATTATTAAAAATTATCGTGATAGCGGGATGAGATCAGGTGATCGGTTCTATTTGTAATTTTGACGTCTATGCAGAAGCTATCACACTTGTCTTATTCTTATCCACAATGGTATAATCGTTCTCTCTCCTGGTGGGCCTTGATTGTCGTTTTGAAGTTTTTGCGCAGTATAAACTTTAAAAATCAATCTCAGAAGAAATGGAAATAAAAAAAAGTAATATATTAAATTTTGTTTTTGTTTGAGAAAAAAATTAATATTTAATTAATTAAAATTTGAATGACATTAAAATCGAAAAAACAGAAGGGAAGTTAAATGCCAGTAAATGTGTCCGCTTATGTAAAAGGGGGTTCTGGACCCTATTCTAAGTATGTAGATTTTGTATACTCGCCTAGACCTAAACCTTGATGTATGTCTAGCAAAGAACCTAATTCAATGTGATATAGTGTTTTTCATTGAGAAAAAATTGCTAACTTCTTTACACAATTTTTCAAATCTATATATTCCGCTGAATAAATTTCCTTGTCTTATGAATACCCGTTTCAAATAAACTCACTTAACGCAATTAATATTCCAGCAATATCTCCACAGGTTTTTACATATATAAGGAATCTAATAAATATGGTTCTGACCTAATTCCCACATGTTTTCTTAAAAAATGCGCTGTACACATTTATTAGCCCTTTACTATTTATTCAACATGTCTCTAAAACATGGTGTTTTTCCTGCTACTTTGATTACTTTTTTCTTAGCCCTTCACAAAAACGGTAGTAGGTCATGTGTACAAAACTATCGAGGAATTGAAAACTTGTCTGCCATCCCATTGTTACTAATCAGCTAACAATTTCCATTTCTACGTTGATTGCAGATTTCCAACACGGATTCTGTGAATGCAAATCTACCATTACCAACCTACCTTAATTCACAACTCATGTTTCTAATGGATATAGAGAAAATCTTCACACCGATGTTATTTACATTGATTTCAGTATAGCATTTGAGAAAGTTTCCCACTCCTTGCTTATCCACAAGCTGGATCGATTTGGCTTCCTACCTGGTCTCACCCAGTGGATATCTTCGTATCTCTTCGGTAGAACGCAACAAGTCATTTTTAAAAATACTCTTTCAAATGTCATTAATGTTCCCTCTGGCGTCCCACAGGGCAGTCATCTCGGTCCAATTCTGTTCTTGCTATTTATTAATGATATGTATAGCACAATAAAATTTTAATGTATGTTGATGGTGTAAAACTTTTTAGGTCCTATGCGTCTATTGAAGAACGTCACTTGTTTCAAGCGGATTTAAACTGCTTAGTTGCTTGGTGCAACGCGAATTCAATGCCGTTGAACCTCAATAAATGTAAATTCATGTGCCTCTCTCGGAGATCTTTGTCAGCAGCCTCTTGCGTAATTAATAACGTTTGTCTTGTATCAGTAAATTATTTTGTTGACTTGGGAGTTGTTGTTGTTGTTGTCGTTGTAGCAGTGCCTCGCCCCACCTAACAGCTGCGACCGATCACAAATTGTCATCAATATCCTCTAACGGGAGTCCAAGGAAACTTGCTGTTTCAATAGAGTAGGACCATAATGAAAGGGGTGTTATAGGTGTTGGTTCCACATTACAGTTAAAGAGATGGTTGGTGTCATGTGGGGACACATTGCAAGCGGGGCATACATTTTGTATGTCGGGGTTGATTCTGTATAGGTAATAGTTTAACCTGTTACAGTATCCAGAAAGAAGTTGAGCTAGAGTGACTCGCGTTTCCCTGGGGAGTATGCGTTCCTCTTCCGCAAGTTTTGGGTACTGTTTTTTGAGTACTGGATTCACCGGGCAATTCCCGGCATAAAGGTGCGACGCCTGTTTGTGGAGTTCACCAAGGACCTGCTTGTGTTTTTTGCTTCATACGGCTGAGTTCTCAAGTGCCGTATTTCCTCAAAATGCTTGCGGAGATGACTCCTTAAGCCCCTAGGCCGTGTTGGCTCATCAATCAGATATCTGTTGGGATGCGCAAGTTTCTGGGTATTCAACAGGAACTGTTTGGCTAGCATCTCATTTCTCTCCTTGATAGGGAGTATTCTCGGCTCATTATGTAGATGGCGTTCTGGGGACATAAGGAGACAGCCCGTGGCGATTCTGAGAGCAGTATTTTGGCAGGCCTGTAGCTTCTTCCAGTGGGTAGTTTTTAGGCTTGGCGACCATATAGGGGCTAATTGCTTTGTATGTGGTAATGAGCGTTTCTTTGTCTTTTCCCCAAGTGCTGCCAGCAAGCGATTTGAGGATTTTATTACGGCTCTGGATTTTCGGAACAATTGCGGCTGCGTGCTCACCAAAATGTAGATCCTGATCAAACGTCAAACCCAAGATTTTGGGGTGCCATCGACGTGGATGTTCAAAATGGTCGACATTTGGGACGTCCATGTTGTAAATAAGGTCGCGGAGGATTTAGTCGGTGATAATGCAAGGTTTCGCGAGGCGAAAAAACTGGAGAGATCAGTGAGGTAGCCGTTTATTCTGTTGCAAAGCTCATCGATCTGTGGGCCTGGGCCTGTAGCCATTATTGTGCAGTCATCGGAGTAGGAAACGATAGTAACTCCTTCTGGTGGCGAAGGTAGCTTAGATTTGTAGAAATTAAACAAACGTGGGGATAGGACACCACCCTGTGGCATCCCTTGTTTAATACTTCTTGGTTTTGATGTTTCATTTCTAAATTGTACCGATGCCTGCCAACCAGATAATTTGTGGTCCACTTTTTAAGACATGGTGGAAGGGTAGACCCTTCCAGGTCTTGCAGTAACGTGCCATGCTTGACCGTATCAAAAGCTTTTGATAGGTCTAGCGCAACGAGTACTGTTCTATGGTGGGGATTTTGATTTAAACCGCAATTTATCTGGGTGTTGATGGCATTTAGCGTGGTGGTGGTGCTATGGAGTTTTCTGAAGCCATGCTGATGACAGGCTAGCTGTAAATTTGCTTGGAAATAAGGGAGCAAAATGGCTTCAAGCGTCTTTGCCACTGGCGATAGGAGATATATCGGACTATACGACTTACCTATGTTAGCTGGTTTCCCAGGCTTTAGTAGCGGGACCACCTTGGCCATTTTCCATTTCTCAGGTATGAAAAAGGTGGAAAGAGACAGGTTGAAGACATGCGCTAAATATTTGAAACCTTCTTTCCCTAGGCTTTTAAGCATCGGCATGGCTATGCCGTCTGGGCCCACTGCTTTGGATGGTTTAGCATGACCGATGGCATCCTCAACCTCTTTGGCGGCGATGGTAATTGGTGACGCGTTGAACTTATGTTTACGTGCGCGTCTGTTGGCCCTCCGTATATTTTTGTCGACCGTAGAATACATTATGTATTGTCGGCAGAAAGCGCTCGCGCATTTTTTCGCATCCGACAGCACTTTGTCGCCAAAGGCGATGGAAAATTTGTCATTGTGCCTAGACGGATTCGATAGGGACTTTACAGTGGATCAAAGTTTGCCTACACCGGCATCCTCCCATTTCGCCCGCTTGTGTTCATCTACAAGCAATCTGATGCGTTGGTTTATGTCCCTTATTTGGGGGTCGCCGGGATCGAGCTGTCTTATAAGGTCACGTTCTCTCGCTAAACTTGCGGCTTTGCGGGATTTTTGGAACAATTGCTGCTGCGTGCTCACCAAAATGTAGATCCTGATCAAATGCCACACCTAAGATTTTGGGGTGTAGGACAGTCGGTAGCATAGTGCCATCGACGTGGATGTTGAAGATGGTCTACATTTGGGACGTCCAAGTTGTAAATAGGGTCGCGGATGAGTTAGTCGGTGATAATGCCAGGTTTCGCGAGGCGAAAAAACTGGAGAGATCAGGGAGGTAGCCGTTTATTCTGTTGCAAAGCTCATCGATCTTTGGGCCCGGGCCTGTGGCCATTATTGTGCAGTCATCGGCGTACGAAACGATAGTAACTCCTTCTGGTGGCGAAGGTAGTTTTGATATGTAAAAATTAAACAAAAGTGGGATAGGACACCACCCTGAGGCACTCTTTTTTTAATTCTTCTTGGCTTTGATATTTCATTTCTGAATTGCACCGATGCCTGCCGACCACCCAGATAATTTGCGGTCCACCTTTTAAGACTTGGGGGAAGGGTAGACCCTGCCAAATCTTGCAGTAACGTGCAATGGTTGACCGTATCAAAAGCTTTTGATAGGTCTAGCGCTACGAGTACTGTTCTATAGTGGGGCTTCTGATTTAGACCACAATTTATCTGGGTGCTAATGGCATTTAACGCGGTGGTGGTGGTATGGAGTTTTCTAAAGCCATGCTGATGACAGGCTAGCTGCAAATTTGCTTTGAAGTGGAGGAGCAAAATGGCTCCAAACGTCTTGGCTACTGGCGATAGGAGAGATATCGGGCGATACGACTCTCCTATGTTAGCTGGTTTCCCAGGCTTTAGTAGCGGGACCATCTTGGCCATTTTCAATTTTTCGCGTATGACAAAGGTGGAAAGAGACGGGTTGAAGACATGTGCTAAATATTTGAAACCCTCTTTCCCTAGGCTTTTAAGCATCGGCATGGCTATGCCGTCTGGGCCCACTGTTTTGGATGGTTTAGCATGACCGATGGCATCCTCAACCTCTTTGGCGGTGACGGTAATTGGTGGCGCGCTGAACTTATGTTTACGTGCGCGTCTGTTGGCCCTCCGTCTATTTTTGTCGACCGTAGAATGCATTATGTATTGTCGGCAGAAAGCGCTCGCGCATTTTTTCGCATCCGACAGCACTTTGTCGCCAAAGGCGATGGAAAATTTGTCATTGTGCCTAGACGGATTCGATAGGGACTTTACAGTGGATCAAAGTTTACCTACACCGGCAGAGAGGTTACAACCGCTTAGGTGCTCCTCCCATTTCGTCAGCTTGTGTTCATCTACAAGCAATCTGATGCGTTGGTTTATGTCCCTTATTTGGAGGTCGCCGGGATCGAGCTGTCTTATAAGGTCACCTTCTCTCGCTAAACTTGCGGCCTGTGCCGGGAAGTGGAGCCGAATTTCGGGAATTCTACCGGCGGGAATGAAATGAGCCGAGGCGGATTCAACGACCTTGCGGAAAGCACGCTCCCCTTGGCGGGGATCATTTGGGTAGGGAGGGCAGCAAAGCGGTTGTCTGTATAGGATTTGTATTCGTCCCACTTTCCTTATTTTAAAGTTAATGAAAGTGCGTTTTTCTGCGACGATGAAGTCGGCGGAACACTCGAACGAAATAAGTATAGGCAGGTGGTCGGATGCCAATGTTACCATCGGCTGCCAGTTGACGCAGTTTACGAGTTTTGCGCTCACGATTGAAATATCCGGGGAACTGTGACAGCTTCCTACCATACGTGTGGTGGCGTCTCCGTTTATAGTGCAGAATGTCGTTTCTTCTATTTGATCCGCTAACATCTGACCTCTACTGTCAACCCGCAAGTTTGAATGCCATATATCGTGATGGGCATTGAAATCGCCTAAGATAATGCGATTGTTTCCAGTGAGTACGCCGCTGCTATCAGGGCGGTATCCATTGGTGCAATAGGTGACAGGAAGGATGTAGATGTTGATGATTTCTAGATTTGCATCGCCCGACCGGACAGATAATCCTTGACGTTCTAAGACACTGTCCCTGCGGTCGATGTCGGGATCAAATATATGATATTGCACAGTGTGGTGTATGATCAACGCGAGGCCTCCATTTCCGCGATCTTTTCTGTGGACATTATACCCAGAATAGGTCTGCAATGCAGATCTTGCTGTGAGTTTAGTCTCTTGAATCGCAGTAATGCGGATGTTGTGCCGCTTCATGAAGTCGACTATCTCCGTGATCTTCCATGTTAATCCATTACAGTTTAATTGCAGAATTCTGAAGTGCATAGGGGAGACGTCGTCACTCAGGGAGTAAGTGACGGGTGACTACGCCTGGGTTGTGGAAGGCCAGAACGCGATTGCTGTCGCTAAGGCGCAGACTACGGGAGGTCTTAGGACGTGAACAGCAAGGAGCCACAAAAGATTTATAGACGTTACGTGGACGTCTGTTTTTGGGATCTAGCCCAGAATAACCTGCCCGATGCAACCATCCCTTAAACGAGACACACTGGCAAGAGTATGACCGTCCTAAAAAGATTCTTTTCCGGCAGAAGCAGCCAAACCATTTCTCAAGACCGGGGTCAGGAGACGGACCCGCATTGGGTTCGATACCTTCTCGGAGCAAGCGAATATGGAGCAGTCCCGCTGCGAGGAGCTGCTGGGAGAATGACAATTTGTGGGAGGGACGCAACAAATTAACTGGGGTTACACTGAAATGGCAATCTTTGGCCGGGAAAAATCCCGAGTCGCTCTGGTACATAGAACCGACGGCCTTGGGAAGACTTGGGAGTTTCAACTTTCATATTATCACTACTGTCAATAAGGCTAGAGGTGTTCTATCATTCGTGAAACGATGGTCTAAAGTATTTAGTGACCCTTATGTGACCAAAGTCCTTTTTACCACATTAGTTAGACCAATTCTAAAATATGGGTTAATAGTCTGGAACCCGCGATATCATGTTCATGCAGATAGACTTGAGTCAATACAGAAGCAATTTTTACTTTTCTCTTTAAGGAATTTTCATTGGGGCTCTGCGTATAATCTTCCACCTTATACTAGTCGGTTAAAGCTTATCAATCTTTCAACTCTCGCAAGTCAGAGAGAAATGCTAAGCGTATTATTTATGGCTAAACTACTGAATGGACTGATTTCTATTTCCTTTCTTTTGAACGAAGTAAACTTCAATGTCCCATCACGAGCGTCAAAACATTACAAACCTCTTTTTTTGAGGCAGAACTAATTTCGAATTAAATGAACCTTTTCGGTGTTTGTGTCATGATTTTAACTCTCATTCGAATTCATTTGATATAACGTATTCACTTTTTACTTTAAAGAAAACTGTCCTAACCTATCTTAACTCGTAAGAAAAAAATTAAAAATCTTTATATACTAAACGTGTTCATTTATTTAACAATTTAGTATATGTATTAGGCCGGGTCGATTCGTGGGGAGGCAAAAAAAACCGCCCATTGTTCTGTGAAAATCATATTCTAGGGATCAAAATAAGAAACTTTGCCGAAGGAACCATACCTCTAAAACGAATTCTGATGTCCCCCCCTTTGGGTCTTAGGGACAAATTTTGAAAAATCCCACTTTGAATTGCCTATGTTTTTTCTTTTTGGAGTTTTTTTTTCTCTTTAGAAATTTATTTAGTCAGAACATATGTAAATGAAAAAATGAATTTAACTTAGTAATAGAAAAGAAATTATTATTAAAGAAATATTATTAATTAGCGTTTTTACAACCCCCTTTTAAAACCAAGGCATCACTGTGATGCATTTACATGTCGTAAACATAGTTGTGCGGGTTTTTTATTCAACCGTTTTAAAAAATGAAGGTATCACTGTGACACAATTGCATATCGTAAAATTGCTTGTGTTGTTTTTTTTAAGCCACCACAAGGCACAGCAGGTAGAATTGAAATTGCCCCTACCCAAAAGTTCGACCCAAAGGGGGGGGGGGGGGGGGGGGGGGACATCAGAATTCGTTTTAGAGGTATGGTTCCTTCGGCAAAGTTTCTTATTTTGATCCCTAGAATACGATTTTCACAGAGCAATGAGCGATTTTTAAATCGACCCGCCCTAATATGTATAATTTCCAACTGTTATGTATAATACTCAGCTGGTGATTTTTATCTTGTAGCTGAGCAGTTTTAGATCTCGACGCTTAACAAACCTCCGCCTATCAACAACTCGGCAAAAAAAAAAAACGTGTCGGTTGGGTTTATGGTAATTCATCCGTTGGCTTTATTATTATTAAAATTTGCGTCATCAGCATGGCTTTCGAAAACTACATAGCACTACCGCCGCGCTAAACGCCATTAATACGGAAATAAATTGCGGATTAAATAAAAAATCCCACCATAGGACAGGACTCGTTGCGCTAGGCCATCAAAAGCTTTTGATACGGTCAACCACGGCACGTTACTGCAAGACTTAGAAGGGCCCTCCCTTCTTTCAAGCCTCAAAAGGTAGACCGCAAATTATCTGTCTGGTCGGTAAGCATCGGTGCAATTCAGGAACATAACATCTAAACTCAGAAGAATTAAACAAGCGGTACCACATGGCGGTCGCCGTGGTGTGAATGTAGCGTGCTCCGCCTACCACACCGAAGATCCTGGGTTCACGCCCCGGGCAAAGTAACATCGAAATTTTAGAAAAAAGTTAATTTAGAATTCAATTCAATTAGAAGAAAATTTTTCTCAGCGGGGTCGCCCCTCGGTAGTGTTTGGTAAGCACTCCGACTGTATTTCTGCAATGAAAAGCTTATCAGTGAAAATTCACTGCCTTGCAGATGCCATTCGGAGTCGGCATAAAAACAAGTAATTCCCATCCCACCAATTCGTAGGGAAAATTAAAAAAGGAGCACGACGCAAATTGGAAGAGAAGCTCGGCCTAAAATCTCTTTGGAGGTTATCGCGCCTTCCATTTTTTTGTACCACAGGGTGGTGTCCTATCCCCGATTTTGTTTAACTTCTATATATCGAAGCTACTTTCACCACCAGAGGGAGTCAGTATCGTTTCCTACGCTGATAACTGCACAATAATTGCCACAGGCCCAGGCCCACACATCGATGAGCTTTGTAATAAAATAAACAGCTATCTCACTGATCTCTCCAGTTTTTTCGCCTCGCGAAACCTGGCATTGTCAGCAACCAAATTATCGGCGACCTTATTTACAACGTGGACACGGCAAATGTCGAAAATATTGGACATCCTCGTCGATAGTATTACGCTACCGACTGCCTTACACCTAAAAATTTTGGGTGTGACGTTTGATCAGAATCTACATTTTGGAGAGCATGCAACCGCAATTGTTCCTAATTCCAGAGCCGTATTAAAATCCTCAAATCTCTTGCCGGTAGCACTTAGGGTAAAGACAAAGAAAAGCCCATTACCACTTACAAAGAAATTGGCCCGCCGATTGCATACTACGCGTCCCGCGTCTCCCTAGGGAAACGCGCGTCATCTAGCTCAACTTCGATCTGGGTACTGTAACAGGTTAAACTCTTCCCTCTCCAGAATCAACCCCGAAATACAAAATGTATGTCCTGCTTGCAATGTGTCCCTACATGACACCAACCCTCTCTTCAGTTGTAATATGGAACCAACGCCTCTAACACTCCTCCCACTATGGTCCACACCTGTTCAAACTGCAAGTTTCCTTGGACTCCCGTTAGAGGATATTGATGACAATTTGTGATCGGTCGCGCCTATTGGATGGGGCGAAGCGTTGCTACAACAACAACCACAACTTTAAATATTTACTTTTCAAAGAGATACGACGGACTTTGAGACAACATGAGACGAAAAAGAAAAATACAACTTCTTGCTTTTTGGAGACCGTGTAGGTATGCTGCATCCCAATAGATGAATCCTCCAGCGAGAGATGTGATCAAATTGATTGAGGCCATAAACGTAGCGACCTACGACCTCAAAGTATGATTGGTATAATGTGTCCAGTGTTGATATAACGGAATTTAAAATATTAGATAAATCGTCAATATTCTCAAAACAACAGATGTATATCATCATGCATACTCACGAATGTGCACTTTTAAAATATAACATTTATAAAAGCTTGAATAAAAGGGAGCCTAGTATGGAGCCTTGTGGAACACCAGTAGAAAATTTTGCAAGACTTGCTGTAAAGGAGCAATTTTTTACCCTCTGGTATCTTCCACACTGAAAGAAAAAGACTGACAAAATCAACGGAAATACGGGTCAATTCAACCGAAATTTCTGTCAATTTTTATCCATCGCAACAAGATGTTGAATCAACTGCCCACAAATCGTTGATTCGTAATTGACCGTTTTAGTAGTCAAATAAACGAAAAAGTTGTTTCATTATACTTTACCCATAGTTTGTTTTAAATTAACTACTATTACTGTCGCTCTAAGAATACCAATCAAAACTGTTAATATGAAAGGGATTTCTGTTCTTTTGAAATTACCAGTGCAAACTGTTAAATTAACAGATTTAATGTTAAGATGAGTCTAACAGCGAAAGCCGTCGAATGACAGAGATTTTTGTTCATTCGAAAAAACCAGCGTAAATTGTTTAAAACAGTTTATTCTCGAAATGACATTACCAGTAAAATCTATTGAAATAACAGATATTTCTGTTTTTTCTATATTAATAGCGTAAACTTTTACATCAACAGAGTTTTCTGTTCATATGACATTAGTACCTGTGGAAAAAATAAAATCCGGATAAATATATATTTAAACTTACGTAGTTTTTGTTTATTTGTGCAAATTTCACATAAGTACATTTCATTTCTAATGATTTTATTGCTATATTTAGCAATATTAATTAAAATAATAATAACTTAAATCTGAATTGAAATAAACAAAACTTGTTCCGAATTGCCATCGACAGCTTTGTACGAAAGTATGTTTCCATATATACACGTAAATATGTGAATACGGAAATACGCATACTTGCTGCATACATATTCATACACGCGTTAGTGCATGCCCTAGCAAAAATAACGTCACTGCAGCATTTGTTAAACCACATTGGCATCGGTTTCAGAACTTTATTTCAACATTTTCTTCAAAAATTTTCACCATATTGTTTTCGCCTATTTTAAATAATACACAAATATCTTTGTTTTAATTTCTTTATTTTATTATTGCCGTGTTCGCTTCAATGGCACGACCGTTTCGCTGTACTCTAAAATCGCAACTAACTCAAACTCCCATCATTCCGCTCAAACATCCTCCGGCCTTGAGACTCGATGCATCTCGAGGCTCAATCGCTTCCATCGGTAATAAAAATAAAAAAAACGTTCCCGATCGGGGCGTAGTATTTTGGCTTAGTCCAAATGGGAACATTGTGCACATCACTACCAGCATAAATTGCAATGACTCGTCTCATTTTCCAACATTTAATGGTGTGACTAAATATTTAACAAGAATCAGGTTACCTGTCCTCATATTCTGTCAAGTTTCGGGAAATCTTAGTTATGAGCTACAGATATGACAATAGCTGAACCGACTCTCCGGCCGTTCACTTGGTACTGGAGAGTTCATTGTTTGATAAATACATATAATAGGGTTGATGGCTGATGTTGTTTGACAGTGTTTGTGAACCATTATGAATCCATATCTTAAATCGAAGTTAGCAAAACAGAACGAATAGCGACGCACTAATTACTGATCTTTAATAAAAATGTGCTGATATTGACAAGAGGTTGAACTACTGCCCACTCATCATGGCAGAAACAATCATCTGGGTAAAGAGGAACCATGGTGCTGGAAACGCCGATGCCGGCTTCCATTTTGGGAATAGATTGCTAATGGACTTTAACCTGGTCACCAGCTGAAGTTGGTAGCATAGATGCTTGAGTAATCACCTCTTGAGAGCTGGTGCCTAGCTTTGAGCAAATAATACTATTATGAAGTGACCTTGCGCACCTGGTACAACGACTGGATAAGCAATTTTTGGCGATGTGCTCCTTTTCGAAAACAGTGCTGACACAGCACCAATTCCAATATACGCTTTATTCTCCGCTCGCGATTTAGACAACCAACATAGGACATCCTTGTAGTGCATGATCCCCAGTACATCTTGGACAAGCCTTATAGTTCAGGTTTGATGAAATGTTCACTCCTATTGGCAGATTCTTTCCAAAATCGGTAGTTTGATTATTTCTGTTGTCAGTAACATGAAACGCATGACTTAATAGCCCACTACTTCGACGCTCCAGCCATGTAAAAAATCGTTTTGTTAGTTTGGAATGCGATCTATAGGCCGAACCATTTCCCAATGTAAACGCGAGGAGCTATCTTATCTTGACTCCAAAAAGTTTAATTTAAACAAGTCGCTCTCTGTGTCCCAATTGTCTAGCTATCCTACCCATACTATGACGGGTAACATCAAGCATATTACGGCATTCGTCGCCTTTGGTCAAGGTGGCAGGTTGTATATTGCGGAACAGTGAGCTGCACAACATAAGTATTCGTTATCATATGCCAAACATAACGTTCGCCACGCATTAGCAAAACTGTGGTTTCGCCGGGCCAATACCCTAATGCCTGGAGGCATCGCCTTTAATCCAGTTTGGGTGGGTTTTGGAGAACTTCCGCTGTACATATGTCTCGAAATTGTACCCACTCAGGATGATATCATTTAAAGATGTTTTGCCAATGGCAGTTCAGATACGGCAACAATCGACCTGACCTAGACATCCTCAACCAACTGCTGGCTTCCCATCTGCTCAATTTTTCCCAAGTTACATGCTTCAGTTCACGACATTTCACCTTCAAATATATCTCAAGCCCTATTTTGGATATCTAAAAGCGTTTCGAAAGCTCAAATGCTTATTCCATTATGAGTGGCCGCACACAACTAATCTCATTGGCGCTGGATTTATGTCAAAATAGAATCTGACTCTGCCTGGATATTATTTACGTCATCTGAATTACTGCTCAATGAACCACCAGCGATTTTCGCGGTCAGTTCTGAAAACCGCTCACCAACTGCTTGCGCCATAACCTCTTGTTCACGTACTGAAAATATAAGAACAAAAAAACGCAAAACAATATGCAAGTATTTGATTTTCAACATTTCTATATTTATACATATTTAATTGTGATAACGCCCTTGCCACAACAAGGAATGTATCAATTCGCAGATTCAACAAAAAACACAAGCTCTATTCGCAGATAGTTGGAACTATCCAAGATTCCATGCGTAATTTTCACGGAATGCCACACCATCGCCGCAATTATTTATTAGCGATATGTTATTAAACAACAAATAAATCACTTCGCATGCATGCATACAGCCTTTTCCTCGCAACACTGTATTCGTCAATCATTTCTTATAAACATAAATTAACACCTTATCTCGCCGATAATTCGCACAGAATGTACCTACATATGTATATATTTATTCATTTCAGCATGAAAAGACATGCACCATCTTCCCTGCTTTTATTGTTTGGCCTATCAGACCTCGCTTCTCCTCCTCTCTTCTTGCTATTTCCAACTGAATATCCGATTTCCTTCATCTTTTCATGGCTTCGTCAAAGAATACAGAAGTTCGACGGAAAGTTACGCAATTAATTTTTCCAATACAATCCCGAACGCAAATAAGGCTCCGAGAATTCCTAACGAATTTAAATTGTTGTTGTTACGACCAAAAAAAACTACATGCTACGGCTTGAATTTTCTTTACATTCACGACAACTAACAAATTAATTTTGTAGAGGCAAAGTCTTTCCCCGGCGGCGCTACCTACAACTATTCAATCATCTGTATCTATATGTGTATTTTTGCGTTACATGTGTGTCTAGAATGATTCTGCTGGTTTCTACTGCTGCCATTTGCAAGTATTTTTGCCACCTATTTACTTTTTTATACATAGTATCCACTCAATAATGCGCTATGTGTTAATAACTGCAATAGCACGGCAGTACAAAACTTCTAATATGCGCCTGAGATACCACAAGCATAATGTCTGTAGTAGTTTTACAATGGCGACGCAGAAAATACATATACTCATGTTCACATGAAACAATCCCGAACAGCGGTGCTACAACACTGACGCTATTACTTAACGCACATATCTACCAAAAAGTTTCAAGCAGAAGACGCAGCAGTGCTATTAAGCCGAGGACATCAACAAACATACTTATATACGCATGAAACAACTCGAAACACAATACGTAGCAGTTCTCTTAAAGCGTATCGCTGTAGTCGTATCCCTAACGTAATCAGCTGTTTATAGTTACGACGGTAAACCAAAACCCAATTGGTGGGCTACGATACGGTTACGACCTTAGCGGCACCAATAATTGATTGCATTGATTCCCATAAGGTTGGTCGAATCAGCTGTTATAAGGTTACCGATAAAGCACCAATGGCTGCAGCTTTACGCCGAATACATCGCAAACATACTTACATATACATATACACATGAAGCAACCCAAAGCACAATGCGCAGCAGTGCTAATACGCCGACGACTTCAACAAACATCCTTATATACGCATGAAATAACTCGAAGCAAAATACACAGCAGTTCTCTTACGCCGAAGACCTCAACAAACATACTTACATATACATATATATACATAAAACAATCCAAAGCACAATGCGCAGCAGTGCTGCTACGACGACGACGTCAACATACACATTTATATTCGCAGAAAGCAACTCCAAACGCAATACGCAGCAGTGCTATTACGCCGACGACATCAGCAAACATATTAATAAATATACGCAGAAAACCACATCGATCACAAATCGCAGCAGTGCTATAAAGCCGCCGATATCGATATACATTTATAAATACATATATACTTATGAGAAAAAACTCAACATGTATTACGCCGAAGCCATCAAAAACATACTTGTATTAGAATGAAATAACTCAATACACAATACGCAGCAGTGCCACAACGCCGACGACATCACATACATACATATTTATATTCGGTCGAAACTACTCAAAGTACAATACGCAGCCATAAACAAATGAGCCCAGATCTAGTATTCCGTTGTATTGTATTTGTAATCGAATTTGGGGAAAACAGTTTGATGACGTAGCGCTTTTATAGTTTTTCGATTTATTACATTTCTCTCATATTTCGCTACCAGTGTTCAGAGTATTTAAAACTATTACTGAATAAACGACTACGCCAGAGTACAAATTAAATTTTCGGGGTATATTTTTTTTCTTCCCTTTTGAAAGCGGGCGAACAACTCACATCAAATCGCTTCGATTGTGTTTTTGCCATGAAATGTTTCTCAGCAAAAAAATTATCTGTCTTATCAGATGCACATGATGTCGGTCTAAAACGTGTAGGGATAAGATGATATGGCTCTTGGAGTATTCGAGAGAAAAGTTCTCCGGAAAATTTATAGTCCTATCCGTGATGTCGACGGCGAGTATCGAAAGAGGTATAATAATGAGCTATATAAGCTTTTCGCAGATATGACGATAATGCAGCGCATAAAAACAGAAAGTTTCGCTAGGTAGGTCATGTTATGCGGATGAACGAATACGCTCCGGACAATTTGTAAACAGAGGAAGGAGAAGACCTTCACCGAGTTGGAGAGTTGGAGGAAGTTTGGACCCCGCTTGTTGCTCCCAATTGGCGACTGTTATCGCAAAATAGGGTTAGCTGACCTCATTCACTCAACGAAGTACGTTTTTATATAAAACTTCAAGAAGTGCTGTATGTTGAATTTTGGCAGGATTTACAGATCGCATCCCTCCACATTTTTTGCTTATATATTACCTCTTCTGCTCTCATTCCGTACGAAGAAAGTACAAAAACTGTGAGTAAAATGTGAACAAACATGTCTTAAGACACGAACAATGAATTCACGTCATTTCATCTAATCGTCACTTGTAAACAGTTAGCTTTTCATATGTGTGCAATGTATACTATTTTACAATGATACTATTTACTTTTGAACTCGACCCAAATAAACCTTTGATATAAAAATTGTAAGAGCGGAGCAAAATACTCCGATTGGAATAAAGTCTGAACACTGCGTCAGCAATGAAACATGTTGTCAAAAGCGTGACGTCGCACCGAGAAAACTTATTTCGCAACCGGCTATGATTTTTTTGCTCTCTCATTTTTTAATGCGGGACTGTTTATTGGATCATGTTTTACGCCGATGATATCAATCTATGTACATATGTATATATATTTTTTTTTAATCACTTCAAACAACTCAAGGCACAATGAGCAGTAATTGTACAACGCCGACGCTAAACATCTGCTCCCATTCGCATGAAGCAATTCAAATACGAGACGCTGCAATGCTATATCGCAGCCAGTGTAAATCTCCCTTAGAAATAACAGCACAAGACGCAGTAATTCGACGTTACCATACACACGTATTTACTTTTCGCGCATCACAATGCAATGCGCTGACACTGCTTCTTTTCGGTCTTGGTTCTGTATCGAGTGCACTGAGAGAAATTTCTATAATTAACTTGCTCTCTACTATCTCTCTCGTATATGCAGGACAGAACCGTTACGTCTGACGATGAACAAATGTACATACATTTACATACACGAAATTATGTGGTTAATTTAAATTTTAAATTGCAGGAACTATATTTCCTTATGCTTCCTCTCTACTGCCACCAATTCCACCCCTCGCCATACGCCGCCATCTGAGCAAAGTCGAGGAACTGCGCACAAAACCGAAATACACATAAAATTCAGCTCCGGCCAACCACATATTTGAAACTCATGCGCAACATATTTTCACAATTAGCATATGTACATATGCATGACATTCTCACTTTATACACCATTTTTCACGATTGGGCAACTGCGCAGTATATACATATGTATATACGAAAGCAAAATTTGCTTGCTTTAGCACGTTTTATAATTTGCATTAAATTAACACTGTTTTCGCTGATATTTTTTAACAAATGGATTGTAAATCCTTCACCCTTCGGCTCGATGGACCAAATGTTTTCGCCTATTTTAAATAATACACAAATATCTTTGTTTTAATTTCTTTATTTTATTATTGCCGTGTTCGCTTCAATGGCACGACCGTTTCGCTCTACTCTAAAATCGCAACTAACTCAAACTCCCATCATTCCGCTCAAACAATATTGTTATACTATAATTATATTTATATATGTGTGCGCACATCTGATATAAAATGTTTCAATTTTCTTTGAATTTAAAACAAAAATCGGACAAATAAGTACATATGTATGTACTTACTAACCGAACTTCAGTTGGGCGTACACAAAATATGCTGGCACACATTAAACATCATACACTTAACTACTTTGTTTTATTAAATGCACTTTCACCAAATTTTATTTTTTATAATTTATTTAATTTATACTTTTGAACTTCGCCGCACGTCACTTCACTTTTCAAATAGAAATAAAAATAGTAGTCACGAACAGGGTTGCTGCTATTTAAATTATTAGTAACCAGAAAAGTAACCAAAATAGGAAAATTGTAACCAAACCGAAAAAGCTTGCGTTTTTGTTGGCAGCATTGATATTTATTTTATTTTAGCGTACATATAACGTAAACACAGTTAGAAAAAAAAACTAAGAATTAAGAATTAATTTTTTTACATAAAATTTGATAAAACAAAAGCATAAAGACATGTTATTACACATGCTATGTGTATGAGTATGAAAAAGAATTTTTTTTAACATTAGAAGTAATTACATACCTAAATGTAATGAGATCAAAAGTAAGTGCAATTACAAATAATAATAAATACATTTGACTAAAAAAAATTATTAGCCAACCATACGTAGTTCTTCTCATTTCCTTTTGGACACAACTCTTTTGATGGCATTATGCTGTTTATTGTTTAAAAATCTAGATTGTTTCTTGGCTCGTTTTAATTAAAGCTAAGTCGGAAAACTTTCTTTCTGCCGCCGCGGAACTATGTGGCAATGACAATAACTTCATTACAAATCGCGTAAGATTCTTAAAACAGGTCTCTCCCAATCCCATTCTTTTAACATGCAACTTTTTCCCAAACAAACCGATAATAACCAGCGAAGACAAGAATTTGGCAAAGGTCGATACTTAGATTTGCGATAACGAATATCTATAGACGGCAGTACCGCGCTTTACATAGAGGCTACACCATAAAATTTTAAATCAAATTTCCCTTAATGTATCAAAATAACTCTACGTGTTACTTGTTGCAAAATAAAGCTCGAAAATATAATTTATTGGTATCAAAGTGGAGAGTTTAAAAGGTAACTAAAACAGGCAAACGGTAACCAAACGAAATTTCGGTAACCAAATTTGGTTACAAGTAAACAAAAACGGCAACACTGGTCATGAAACTGATTCTCAATTCTTTCAGTTACAGCTCATTTTCAATTTCTTCTCTCGCATGTAGAGTTGTCACACTTGATTGTTTGGAACAAAACTTGTAGTATAAATGTTTGACATAACATTTTAAATAGAGAACTTGTAAGTTATAGAACAGTAGAGAATCAAATCGCTGGAAGGTAATTCACCACTGGAGTAACTTTACATGTAATTCGGCAAGTTTAATTCTCGTAACACTTTATTTTGAATCGATTCCAAAACCACTCAAGCTTTTATGCTGTCGGAAACATCAACATAAAAAAAGGATGCTTTTTTATCTTATTAGATTCGTTCGCGTGATTGAAAATTCGTAAAAACTTGAAAAAAATGTTACTAGCTTTGGAAAAATTCTGTTCGTTCAAACAAAACTTTTGCAACAAGAGGGCGCAATTTTGCATTTCGCTTGAAAGAGAAGTTGCAAAATTGTACCCGATAAACAGGTGTCCCGGTATCGCATAATTTGTTGCAGTGTTATGCACAGTAAATTCAAAAAATGGATTTTTCATTTTGTGTTGATAACTGAAAAACTAGTTTTTTGTTGTTTTTTGATTTGGTGGTTTCCTTACAAAGTAGAGAGCGCAGTGAGCGTAAAATTCTCTTTAAGATTTGCTCATGCATTGGCTGTTGTTCGCTGTTGGAATGGCCAGTGATACCAGTTGTGTTAACAGAAAAATCAGTTAGATTGATTAGGAATCTGTCAATTTTACAAAATTTTGTTTACTTAAAGTGACAATTTCTCTTCTGTTGAAATCACTAAACTAATTTGTTCGCTTGACAACGAACTCGGTCGAATTAACCATAGTTCGATCAATTTCACGGAATCTCCGTTAAGTCAAGAATAGCAGAACCGGTTTGTTGATTTTACTAACACCCTTTCTTTCAGTGTAGGTTATGTTGAACTGGCCGGTCAATAAAGACCTCACATAGACTGAATGTGTCCATATTGTTACCAGAACCCAGTATATGTGTATGGTCCGGCCTGGCCGAAGTTTTTCCAATGCTCCTTTGCATTGTAGAAGACTTCTTGATGAAGTAATGACGTCTGACTATCAATATATATATTGACGCGACTGCAGCTTAAGCGCGCAACCTCCTGAATTTCTGCTGCTTTCTTCACGGCTATAATTTCTGCCTGAAAGACGCTGCAGTAATCTGGCAGCCTGTAGATTCTACTTATTTCTGGATCGGCGCAGTAAATAGCAGACCGGACCCCCTGATCGATCAGAAAGCTGATTGTTGTTAGGCATCTGTCGCTAATGATGACTGAAAAGTTTCGTTTGTTGATTGATGTTTGTTTAGTCATTGAGTGTGCTTGTAATTCTCAACTGGTTAGTGAAATATTCTAAAGACATAGTTTACATTTTTTATACCAAAGCGGGGGTTTTCAAAGCAAAACAAGCTGGCTCAACCCGCAGCCAATACCTTGGAGCCCCCAGTGCTCGCCTCCAATGAATACATACAAGGTGTAACAGGCGCATACATGCGCACTCATGCATATGCATGTCGGGGTTGATGTGTGGGTGCCTTTCCCCTCCAAAAGGGAGGATTTTGCGGGTCAACGGTGGTAGCTTGCTATACAACCGGGCTCTTGGATTCTAACAGCCAACCAGCTAACATCTGCCGCCAGCGATCTCTGCCGTATTTTTGCGTTTATTCAGGTAATATTGTAACTATTGCTATTTTTACATTTACCCAATAAATCATATATATTATAACGAGAAATCTCGTCTGTTTGCTTATTTTCTATTTCCATACACCTATTCCCACTGAGATCGACCCCGGTGCGCCGAACTACCTCCAGGAGCACACGCACCCCGGCCGAACATTTGGTCTTATCTCACCAGGAATTGGAAACAGCACCTTAACAATACAGTCCACAACATAATTAGCCCGAAAATTTATACGGAAAAATATTTGCCCACCAACAGCTATACAAAACCAAAACTAAAAGGTTATATCAAAACGTGAAAAAAAAAACACTGAGCAAGCGACAGCCAGCTTAAGCCATCAGCAACACCACAAGTCATCTTGCCACATCATCACCAGAACAGCAAACAGCCACAACGTAAGTGCAATATTTCTTGCCACAATTTGTTTTTTTTGGTTATAAAAAATAAATAAAATCGTCTAAGAAATATATTCCAAGTGCCACACGCGTAGTGACTGTGATTAACCGCGAAAAGTGTGAATAATTTATTAGTGTCGAAAAAGAAATTAAGTGCAAACGCGGCACATAAACGTAGTCTTAAATTCCTTGTGACTATCTGGCCTGTCCCCCCACAAGCGGTAAGGCTCTCCAGACACAGCACAGGGAAGAGGTGCACATAACCTCACTTTCACAAAAAAATCCACGCCATTCGACTGCGGCAAAATTCAATTTCTTTTGCGTCACTATTATTTTCACTAATTTCTTTAATTAATCTTGTTACACAGTCTTGTTCTTTATTGCATACGATTTATTTCACGGTTTCACACTTTTCGTCGAGTTTATATCAGCGCGCGCACTTATTTTATAATAACATTGAAGTGACGAGTGGCCCCTCCTTTACTTTACACAGTACACATCGGTGTTGCTCCCCCCTGCTCTCTGTTTTAAGACACAAATAATCTGCAAAGTCAAACAAAAATATACAAATTAAAAGTAGTAACTAAAATTTTGCGTAATTTTAATAGTTGTTGGTTGGGTATTTCGCTCAGGTTTTTCAAGTTTTATATCCCTTGGTGGACTCCTACATTAGATTGGCCGATCGAATAATCGAATTCGAGGCCGATTTTAATGATATCAATGCGGCTCTGCACACTGTACACACTCTTGCAATACAGCAAAAAGAGTTGCAAGCCAAGTGGGAAAAAGCAGAGAACGCCCTAGAGGAGTTGCTTGGTTCTGACACGCTCGACGCAAAGAAAATTGCAGCGGTCAAGATCAAGCATAAAGCGGCATATGCCGTATTCCTGAGATGCATGTCGAACATGGCTGAACTTCAAGCCAAATTGAAGGAGGAAAAAGATAGGGCAGTCAAACCTGAGGGAGGACGCGCGCGCGAACACAGTATCCACCTGCCAGCTTGCGATACTGAGGTATTCAAGGGCGGCTACATATCTTGGCCAACGTTTCGTGACCTGTTCACGGCCATCTATAAAAATAACAGTCGCTTAAGCCCGGTAGAAAATTTATTCCACCTTAACCAAAAAACCTAATGTGAGGTAAAGGACATTGTAAAGAAATGTTCTTTGACAAATGAAGGCTTCCAAACAGCCTGGAAAAACCTATGTGAGAGATACGAGAATAAACGGATTCTCGTGAACTCACAACTACAAACTTTATTTAATCTAAAAAAGATAGATAGCGAGTGCGGCAGCTCAATCAAAACCTTACAGCGCGACATAAATAATTGTTTAGCATCCTTAAAAACACATCAGATTGACGTTTCAAATTGGGATGCGATTATTACTTATTTATGTTCGACAAAATTACCTGAGAATACGTTGGCTCTATGGGAGCAGAGCATTGACCACAAGACGGACATATCCAAGTGGGAGGATATGGACAAATTCTTGTCAAATCGTTTCCAGACACTTGAAACCGTGTCTGGTTTTACAGGGAATGCCACTTCTAAAGTGCAAAAGTCAAACACGTCGCGCCAGTCGACGGAAAACCCTACAAAAAGACTTGGTGCTTTTCAAACCAAAGTAACCAAGCAAACAACAAAATCAATGTGTAAAATGTGCAAATCTACGGAGCACAGATTACGCAACTGTTCACGTTTTTGCGATCTAAACCCGGTAGAAAGGATTAAATTCATCAAATCCACAAATGGCTGCCTGAATTGTTTATCCCCAGGACACACAGTGACGAGGTGCACCAGTTCATACAACTGTTCCAAATGCCACTCTCGTCACCACACGCTCCTGCATGCGGACACACTTCAGCAACCGGCGGTACGAAATCCTTCAAAGATGCGGATAATGCCCCATCAACTTCGGCACAGGCAAGGAAAAGACAGGAATCGGGACAACGACCTTCCTCTGCGAATCAGAATGTCAAATCCTGCCATGCCAATTCCAGCACAGGCGTGCTATTAGGAACTGCTCGCGTACACATTCACCATAATGGTACCGACTTCTCCGCGCGGGCATTAATTGATTCTGGGTCTGAATGTTCCTTTATAACTGAAAGACTGAAACGCAGAATCAATTTGCCAGCGAGGAAAATGCATGCCCATGTTTCAGGCATCACAAATGCGGTGTCAGCTCAGGTGAAAGAAGCATCCAACATCGAATTACGTTCACCAGTGGATCCCTGCTTCAGCCTGACTACACCCGTACTAGTTCTAGCGAAACTCACTGGGAATCTTCCATCCTGTCATATCAACGCAATGACTATGCAGGCATTCCCAGACTTGGTTTTGGCAGACAAGAGGTTCTACGTCAACGAAGACGTAGACCTCATACTTGGCGGAGATATATATCCCCAAATTATAATGAGCGGTATAAAGAAGAATGTGCTAAACACACTCTTAGCCCAAGAGACAGTGTTCGGTTGGATACTAACCGGTCGTATCGAATCACCGAATCCAACGAAGAGCATTATGTCTTTTTACAACGAGGTTGCGTTAGACAACCAACTCAAAGCGTTCTGGGAGGTAGAAAATGTATCAAAAAATAAAATATTAAATGAAGAGGAAAGGTACTGCGAACAACTATTTAAAGAAACAACGCAGCGAAGTGAGAATGGAAGGTACACCGTATCACTACCATTCCGGCAGGATTACCCTAACAATATTAACTTAGGACCATCCCTGAAGCGTGCATGCTCACAATTCTTCCGGAATGAGGGGCGGCTAATAAAAAACCCAGTTTTAGGTAAGGAATATGTTCGGGTGTTGTCAGAATATGAAACGCTCGAACATATGAAAAAATTGAAAAGAAATATCCCATCCGACGATTCGGATCATTACTTCCTGCCCCACCACGCGGTTATTAAAGCGGAAAGTACCACTACAAAGGTACGCGTAGTATTCAATGCCTCGAGCCCTACGGCCAACGGTAATAGCCTAAACGATATTCTCCTCCCAGGCCCAGTTCTACAAGCCGATCTACCCATCCTTATCTTACGTTGGAGACTATACCGTTTCGTCTTCAATAGCGACATCGAAAAGATGTATCGACAAATTTGGGTGAACGAAAATCACACCAAATTTCAACGTATTGTGCATCGCACGTCCCCGAATGACCCTATTACTCTTTATGAATTAAAGGCGGTTACCTTCGGAGTGAATTGCGCTCCATATCTCGCGATAAGAACGCTCCTACAACTGGAAGACGACGTGTCAAATTCACACCCTACAGATGACGTGTTAGCGGGTGGACATACGATCACATCGACTATTAAAGCCAGAGATGAAATTCGTCAAGTCCTACACTCAGCGGGCTTTCCACTTCGCAAATGCACATCCAATTCAGAGGACATTCTAAGGGACATCCCCAAAGCAGACCTGCTCAATGAAAACTTCCTGGCCTTCGAAGATACCAGTTCAGTTAAAGCGTTGGGCATTCGATGGAATGCCCTCTCCGATTTATTTTTTTTTAAAACAGGGACGCTGGACAACCCGGAAAACATTACGAAGAGAGCGATGCTATCAGCAATCGCCAAACTTTTCGATCCCTTGGGATGGCTGGCACCAATGGTCATTGTGGCAAAAATACTCATGCAGAGTATTTGGTTGGAAGGCACCGCTTGGGACGAACCAGTATCTACCAGTACGCTGGAACGATGGAAAACCTTCACCGACCAATACCATGAAATCGATAAAATCAGGATACCTAGATGGGTCAACTTTTCACCAGGAACCGACATCGAGATCCATGGATTTTGTGACGCATCCGAGAAGGCTTATGCAGCAGCCGTTTACATGCGCGTAAAAACGGATCATGACATCTGGACAAACCTGCTTCTGGCCAAAACCCGAGTAGCCCCAGTGAAAACTCTTTCTCTTCCACGATTGGAACTTTGCGGAGCAGTGCTGTTAGCGGAAATCACCGAATCAATTTTCAGGAACCTCAAGTTGGGACCAGTGAAAGTGCACCTTTGGCCAGATTCAACTATCGTCCTCGCATGGATAAGGAAACCGCCGTGTTCCTGGTCCACTTTCGTCGCACATCGGATCACCAAGATCATCGACATGGTCGGAAATAAGGACTGGTTGCATGTAAACTCAGAATCTAACCCAGCAGATTTAGGTAGCAGAGGATTACCTGCGTCTGAATTGGTCAACAATTCGTTGTGGTGGCAGGGACCTTCTTGGCTGCAAGAAGACACTTCCCAATGGCCAGCACAAGAAAGTGACTACATCACCTCCGTAGAGGAAAAGAGGGCGAAGACCTGCGCAACAACAACAGTAAATACTACCGATGTTCTCCAACGCTTTTCAGACCTACCTAGGGCTTTACGGGTGCTCTCATACGTTATGAGGTTCTACCGAAGAACTCACCCCAAAACAAAAAAATCATTTCAGGTAAAGTCACCTTTAATCTCTCTTGATGAGATCAAATCAGTAACCAAACTCTTAATTAAAATCTATCAGAAACAACACTATAGTTCCGAATATAGTGATCTAAACGCCGGAAAACCAATTGCAGGGAAAAGTGCCATACTCTCACTTAATCCCTATCTAGACCAACATGGCATCATTCGGGTAGGAGGGCGACTCGGGGCGTCAAAGGACTTAGCCTTTAATGAACGCCACCCAATCCTTCTCCCACACAACTGCCGGTTATTCCGTCTGACAGTCCTGATGTTTCATCAACAAAGTCTGCATGGGGAAAACCAACTCATGTTACGTCTGATACGCACCCAATACTGGATACCTATCATCAAAACCATGATTAGGGCAACAATTCACAATTGCAAAGTTTGCACTGTACACCGAAAGCGTGCTCAGACCCAACTTATGGGTATTCTCCCTCGCGAACGCACGACATTCAGCCGTGCATTCACGAATACTGGAGTCGACTTCGCCGGAGCCTTCGACATTAAAAGTTACCGCGGCAGAGGGTGTCGATTATCTAAAAGCTATGCCTGCCTTTTCGTGTGTTTTTCCACACGAGCAATTCATCTGGAGGCCACTACTGACCTCAGCACACCATCATTTCTTGCGGCATTTGCCCGTTTCATATCGGAGCGTCACGATCCTTACGATCAGAATTCAAGACTTTCATCTCACAAGCGCGAGAGAACGCTGTCTCAAAGTACAGCCACCAGTCACTCACGTGGCATTTCATCCCTGCGGGCGCTCCTCATATGGGAGGGCTGTGGGAGGCTGGAGTGAAAAGCTTCAAAAGCCATTTCAAAAAGATAGCCTCACCACACAAATTCACCTTCGAGGAATTCCATACCCTCTTGTGCCGCATCGAGGCATGCCTGAACTCGCGGCCGCTCAGCCCGGCGTCCAATGACCCGACGGATCTAGAGCCGCTCACCCCAGGACATTTCCTCACTGGCAGCCATCTACTGGCTCCGCCAGAGCCGGATGCGAGTGAGAGCCCTGCCTCGATGATCAATCGGTGGCAGAAACTCAAAGCCCTCCATCACACTTTCTGCAAGCGATGGAAAACCGAATATCTGACCGAGATCCAGAAACGATACAAGTGGAAACATCCACAACCTAATCTAAAACCCGGAGACCTAGTTGTTATCAAAGAGGACAACCTCCAACCCAACGAGTGGAGAATGGGGAGAATCGTCAACACACACCCAGGCTCTGATAACCGTGTGCGTGTTGTTGACGTTCATACAAACAAGGGACAAACCACTAGACCAATTACGAAATTGGTACTCCTTCCGTCCCACGACAAGGAGGATTAAATATAAGGGGCCAAAGTCCGCCTTAAAAAACCCTAAAAACCAAAACTATTTTTCCCTCAGCTACCTAAAATCAGAGGCCCACGGTTGGTGATAGCATAGAAAGCAAATTAAGGAACCCGCGTCTTCGTGTCTCTCTATCACTAAGCCTGAGTTTCTCCCGAGCCATATATTATAATCAACCCCCCGGTCTCGTGATGGTGCGAGTCTACCGGAGGGGAATTCCAAAACGCATTACGCGATGGCAATGGGGAAAGGGAGCGCGGGACATAAAGACGCGTTCAGCCACGCGCCGTGATGCCCCGCTATCCCTAAGCTTGTGTCTCTCCCGAGGCCCGAATTATAATCAACCCCCCGGTCTCGTGATGGTGCGAGTCTACCGGAGGGCGATCCTACATCTTCTCTTTTTTTTGTTCTCTACCCCCGGTCTCGTGTCGAGTCTACCGGAGGGAATCCTACACCTGACTACTGGTGGGCAATGGGGAAAGGGAGCGACCTCGCAAAAAAAAAAAAACATTTGTTTTCTATGTGATTTAACAATACTAACCGAGGGCCCCCTGAACAGAAAATCCCCAAATTCACTCGCTCGCCCCGAGCGAGGACACCAGAAACCATCCCATTCACTCGTTATCCCATAACGAGGACATCATAAAAGCCTACAGCAGAAGGGCAAACCGATCTGCCACAGAACCTAAAGGCTTTCAGCCCCTCATCTTTAAATTTCCAACAAATCAAACCCAAAGTCACTCGCTCACCCAGAGCGAGGACACCAGAAAACCCTCCCATTCACTCGTTATCCCATAACGAGGACACTAGAAAGCCTACGGCAGAAGGGCGAACCGATCTGCCATAGACAACCTTTGCACTCGTTGGCGCGCAACGAGGCCCATCGCAAACCTAACGCAGATCCATGATCTGCCACATAATGCATCTGCACCCGGTCAAAGGCACTCGGCCAACAGAATTTATGAAAATTTATTCCATCACCCAAAATATTTTGTTAAAAAAACTGGTAAAAAAAAAATGCATGCACAATTGTACAAAAATTTTCTTCTACTCAGTTAGCAAAACCAAAAACTTTTGTGGAAAAAACTGGCAACAAATTATAAAACAGGTTAAAATGCAAACCTAGACGCTTATACATATCGGACTAGGTGAGCATCTACATTAGTAGTAATTCAAGTTCTAAACTCACCCTATTTTTGTTCATTGATAGTTGCGTGTTGTGAATGAATGTGTACCTCGTTACAGTGCACCACCAGATAAATTGGGTACTTCCGGATCCATGATCTCATCAATTTTCATTGGTTTCCTAACGTCCGCAAGGAATTGTGGAGGCATCTAAGCGTCGCGTATTTTGCACGGAAGCTAATGACACCTAATTTTATTGGAAAGGGAATATGAAGTTTTCCATCGCACAGATTCATTTATGTGAATACTTTTATATCGTCTATGAAAGCTCAAACCACATATAAAACGTTTTCCACGGGCCTTAATACCAAAAAGTGGAAATAATCCCATTGCCCGGTAGTAAGCCGACAGTCTTGGAGGCGATTTGATAAAATCACTTCAAAAACTCAAAGAATACAACAACCAGAATAGATGGTCGAAACTTTCACCTACGATATATATTTTAGACTACAAATTATACTAACCGCAAGCCATTGTGCTTGACCTTGACGTACGTGTACGTGAGTCACTCCACATGCGTGAAATGTCCTCTGTTTGCGATTCACTGACACGATCCCTTTTAGTCGTACCATCTTTCTGTTGCTGTGCTACAGATAATTCGGTCGACAAACGTTTACGATTAGCTAAAACTGCGTTATTAAAATTGGTGTTGTTCCCTGGACGTGCGTTCATGCTTCAAAAGGTCCGTATCTAAATACAGACAGTGCTTTACGCTTTACATGCCGCGCCTCAATATTCATTCCGTGCTTCAGCATTTTTATGTTTACCCCATGTTGTATGACGTGTTCTGTGAAATTTTGAATACTCTCGGTCAGGCCTACATTAAAGTTCTCTGTACGCTCAAATTCCAAACCCATAAACCACATCGAACAAAAGTTGGATGAACTTATGGGTGCACTACCATCACCGCTTGATTGATTTTTATCATCATCATTGGCGCTGTTGTTGTGTGTGCGGGAAACAGCTGTTTTTCTTATAATCAAAACATGTAGGATTTACATGTGCCAATGCAATGTGTTGATTACTTTCTAAATTACCAACCAACAAACGTATTTTTGACTCCACTAAGCCGCACTATTCGAGCTGGTCGTCGCCTTTTTGCGATGTAACTAAGAGTCCAATAAAGTGACGATATTTGTAAAATAAACTAGGGGCGTCAAATAGTAGATCCCATGTCGCCCGTGCGAGCATAATCTCATCAGTTGTAATCATACCTCGATTAAATTCATTAAGTATTACTTTCTTGGGTGATTCCGACACATTGAAAGTGGAGTTTTGTTCAGGATATGCCGGTGTTATAATTGGCATGAGATGATAACGATTCGAGGCATTAACATTCTTAAATGTTATGAGTATTTATGTACAGCATTAAGTAGAAATTTTGATGCGATGAAATTCTGATGTGTGTAAATTGAATGTTTTCCGAATCCCAGCGTTCCATTGTGTGATCACCATCCAAAGCTCGCCTCACACTCAAAGCTAAGCGAGTCTTACCAAATATACCCTATGATTTGCGTTATCGCTATGAATTAAAATTATTAGCTGATAAATTCTTTACTCAATTTCGCCATCTTATATAGTATTTCATACATATTTTCGATCCTCACAATCAAACAGTGGGAATTATATTGCTTCTCTTTAGTTACTTGTAGAGTTAAATGTTTTCCTTTTTAAAAATGTGTATAACTTTGTTTTAATTTAATAGAAATCAGAATCTCTCCAAGCTTTAATTAAGCTCACCTCACGATCATCAGCGTGTGTTCGATATTTCTCGGATACTTCAATCACCTTGACGGCAGTGTGTACGAGTGGCTTCTCTATGATTTGTGTGTAGACGAGCGCTGCTGCGATACCGCCCATAATTGGACCTGTCCAGTAGACCCAGTGTGCATCCCAATTGTGTACAGCAAAGGCTGTACCGAGTGTACGTGCTGGATTCATGCTTGCCCCAGTATAACGAATTGTGCCTAAATGACCGAGGGTGACAGATAGACCGATGGCGAGTGGCGCAGTGAAACGGGAATCTGGTTTATTGGCATCACAAGCACCAAAAACTGTGAGCACCAAGACCAAGCCCAAAAAGAGTTCAATACCTAGGCCTTGTAGTTCAGTAATATTAGGCGCCAGATGTGTATGACCTAAGCCACCGTAATACGCCTCATCTAAGAGTGTACGAATAGCCGCTGTACCGGCGAAGGAACCCAGACATTGGAATATTATATAAAAAACGGCACCGCCGCTGGGATCCCAAACCGGAAATTTTAAATTGACACTGTCGGGATGCTTCAGCAGCACTGGATTTGGACACCTCCAACGCGAGAATACCAAAAGGAATTTATGCACTAAAGTGGAGGCTGTTGCATTTAGATACAGTTAGCATGTGCGCGCTACCAACATAGCCCACGTTACACCACCAAAGTAACCCAACCAATTAGAGTAAATGCCATGTTTTTTTTTAAGCATTTCAAATAATGATGTAAAATAATCCGTACGTTCAAGGTTACGTGGCGCCACACAAAGCGCATCAATATCGGCACCGTTGTGATGTACACCTAACCGATATGAACCGAAGGTATAAATTTTGACACCAAGTTTCTCAGCGGCTGTCTCTGGCATATTTTTTGCCATTGAGACATCTTTGACCCATTGCTTACCAAGTGTGTTGAGTTTAGCTAAAATTTCCATACGATGGTTCAGCTCATCTTGGCTTTCAAACATTTTGAATGGTTTCAATGCTTTACGCATATTCCCTTTTTAAGTAACCCCCAAATGATCAATTGCCGAGCATTTCAAAAAAAATGTGTGATGGTAAACATCGTTACGGACATCATCCAAATCATTGTTTGCCACCAGCACGAATACATTTCTGGGTATTCGGCAGGCATGCTTAACCAACGAAACGATATCATTTCGTTACGATAATCAACGTTAATAAACGAAACGAAGTCATTTCGTTTCGTTTATTAACGTTAAGATCGTCAAATTAACGAAATGATTTCGTTTCGTTTTCTGCCATATCAAAACGAAATCAAATCGTTTATGTTGATTATTAATTTCAAACTATGCTGGCAAAGCTGATTGATGGCGGAGTCATTAAAGGTGAAAGCATTATCCAAGCTGATTGCAACTTTTCTCATGAATTTTGACAGTACGAACATTTCTCAGAGTATTTTTGACATTACAACCCACGAATTACACAAACAAATTACATAGAGTTTGTGTGTGTATGTGCGCTCGTTGTTGCCACCTTACGGCTTCACCATGGCTATAGCATTGCCAGCACAATTCAAACATAAAGTATCACGTTTTCGTTAACGTTTTTAACGTTAACGAAAGCTTTTCGTTTCGGTTAAAAACGAGATACAATTTATCTTGATAATTTCTTTATCGATAATATTTCGAAGTGTTTCAACGGAAACGGTGGAAATTTTTTGATAAACGATTAGCTTAACGTTAAGGTGCATCCCTGGTATTCGGGAATGAACCCATTTCACCATTTTACTATTAGGATCTACTGTGCCCAAAAATATCCATGACAAAATCTGCAAAGAAAAAGAGAAAAGGCCATTAGTGCATGCATAAATGGGCATCGCAAAGGTGTGACAACTGACGGTCCGGCCGACGCCGCAGTTGGAGCACCCCTTTGCGATGCCGGTAACCTAGAAAATAAAAAAAAGGAACGATACACAAAACCAATAATTCCCCGGATCACGCCAACCGCCTGCATCCATCACTAGGCACCTGAAAATAAAAGGAATATTAATTAATAATCAAAAATAAAAATTCTTTTATTTATTCAAATGAATAAATATTAAAACTAACTTACCATTTTTCCTCCTCAATTGTCCATGCGCCGTAGTAAAAAGAATTGAAAGAACTAGAAAAGCATTATTCGATTTTTTTACCGCTTCTTTCAATTCAATGGAATTTTACATTCTATACACGGGTGTGTATGAATGTTCAGTTGCTTTGTCTTTTGCCGTTGGCATATTTGTAACAAACCTGTGTACATATGTATGTATGTATGCCTACTTGGCTCGGCATATCATATTAGTGTTGCATAAAAAGAGGCAACCGGGTACCGAAAACCCGCAAAACACAAAATCGGGATCGGCATTTTTTTAACCGATATGGGCGCCCGGGCAGTCCCAAAACATACTTACGCACAAAAATAAAGGCGAAAACCTCATTTAAAAATAATTATGGTCTCATTTACAAAAAAAAAAAAAATACAAAAAAAATTCCTTTTTGATTTTTTGATTTTTCTGCCTTCAGTACTGCTTGTTTTTTTTGGCTGGGGGGCAGGACTTGTTGTTTTTCAACAACGGGTATCACAGATGGTCATTATAAGGGCTCGAAAAAAACAATGCGGGTCCCGAAATAAAATAATCCCGACACGACAAAATCCCGAAATGGGAAAAAGTCAACTGTTTCTACCGGCCTAGTGTGCTACTGCCCCAGTGACCTAGTTTTTTTTCCAAGGGCAAGCAAATACTTATATGTATATATATACTCGCACACCACAAATTCACCATACCAGCTGTCAGCTGACCAATAAATACACTACAGGTTTGCATGGTCCATTTGGCATAATGGTACGTGCAGATTGAACGCGTCGCGGAGAATGCATCGTCAATCTGCAAATTTATGTCAGGTGAACGTAAATAACGCATCTCTGCTTGGTAAAAAGTGTATTTAAAAATACGCTTCGCATATGCACTTAATTTATCTAGCCTAACATACGTTTGTAATAAAACACCTCCGCTTCACCCAACCAACCTCACGGCCGCTCGCCCCGGTACATCCATAAAAATGCCACAGTTGCCTTGAGAGCGATACGACAAGTTAGACGCTGGAACGGAGACCTCGGCCTCTTCGTCCAGCCCATAAAAACCTCTAAACCGTCGAGTTTGGAACGGAGACCTCTACCTCTTCGTCCAACCAAAAAAAAAAAAAACTGCAAATCTGGAACGGAGACCTCGGCCTCTCCATCCGGAACAACAAAAAAAAAAACAAAGAATAACAAAAATGGTGCCATTCTGGAACGGAGACCTCGGCCTCTTCGTCCAGCCTTACTATACATATATTACGTTCTGAATTTCCAGATTTAAGAATTACGTATAATTCAATGGCAAGAAATATTCACTTACATCTGTTCATAACCGTTAACTTTTCATCCTAGCTTAGGTGGCATGCTGAGCAAGTCGGGAAGGATTCCCGGCCACCCGCGAAGCTGGCGAACTCCTCATTTAGATTAAGTTAGTGTGTAAGTCTTATATTCATTTTTCTCGTTTCAGCGGAGGTCATTGGCGGAAAACGATGTTGCGTATGGCAAGGGGGGCCGGCATGTTTAGGCAGGTTGCCTAACTTCTCCGCATCTGATTGCGATCCCCCCCATGCAACTGTGCAAATCGATACTCGATACTCGAATTAATTTATAACCACCCACACCATCACCCTCATGCATGTGCATGTATGTACATGCACGTGTATGTGTGCTTTTTGTCAGCACTCATGCATATGCATGTCGGGGTTGATGTGTGGGTGCCTTTCCCCTCCAAAACGGAGGATTTTGCGGGTCAACGGTTGTAGCTTGCTATATATGGAAATTTCACTAGACGGCTAAGCCGTCTAGGCGGGCGAGTATGTTTAAGTGACTTAAACTATGAACATTTTTCTTTCGTTTGTTTCATTAGCCATTGAGTGTGCTTGTAATTCTCAACTGGTTAGTGAAATATTCTAAAGACATAGTTTAAATTTTGTATCCCAAAGCGGGGTTTTTCAAAGCAAAACAAGGTGGCTCAACCCGCAGCCAATACCTCGGAGCCCCCAGTGCTCGCCCCCAATGAATACATACAAGGTGTAACAGGCGCACAGCGACCTCTCTCTAAATAAAACACGAAAATGTTATGTTAATAATAATGAGCTTAAAGGCCGTGGTTAAATAAAACACAATGTTTAAAATTTCATTGGTTTTTTTAATTTTTCAATATTTCGGCTTCAGATGTTATTATTAACATAACATAAACGTATAAGGCTATAAAAAATACCTAAAATACGAAAAGTTTTCGCCCGTCGAATCACCAAAGCTTAGACAATCTGCATATGCAGCAAGTTTGACAGGTCCTCTGTCGAACCTACTAAGCAATTGGTTTATAACCAGCGTCCACAGGGGATAGAACCCCACCCTACGGCGTTCTTCTGTTTACAAATTTTGTCGCCTCGCATAGACCCCATTGTCGTGTGATCATTCTGCAGCTTGACATGGAGCCGATCCAATTTGTTAAAGCTCGATGAACTTCAATCGAGGTGGGACTGTCCATGATTGCTTTTTTTGAGACATTGTTGAAAGCGCCGGCTATGTCCTGAAAAACACCTAGGACATATTTCTGGTGTACCAGGGCTTTCTCTATATTCATGACCACCCTATGCAATGCGGTATCGTTCATAATTGTTAGTACTGAAAAGGTAGTAATATATTTACTCAGACTACGACATACGAAAGATATCTGGATATACATATTCTTTCTTTGCTCTTAATTTTTCGATGATACAGTAAACGCTCACAAATTAAGTAGAACCACTTCATTTTTCAAATGCTTCTAATTTCTGAAGAACTCTAAATTAAAGCATTCTTTATAGTAAAGGCAACCTCTTTGTCGAATTTTGTTATGATAGGTTTAACGGTTTTTGATTTACGATTTATAATATCAGTCCATCCATCAGATTTCAACATTCTAGGTGTATTATTTACTTTATAATCAGGTTTTTTATGTTTTCGAAAATGTTATATATGTAAAAAGTGAGCTAAGTTATCGTGTTAACGGACGGACAGACGGACGGATGGACATGGCTTATCAACATTTTTTTCGATACTGATGATTTTGATTTATGGAAGTCTCTATCTATCTTTATTCTATTATACTTGTACAACCAACCGTTATCTAATCAAAGTTAATATACTCTGTGTGCAAAACACTCTGAGTATAAAAATGAAAAAAACATATGGTAACAATCTAGTGCGATACATATGTATTACATGTTTTTTTGTTATTAAACATGCATATATATTTGTATACCCTAAATTAAAAAAGATCCAACAAAACAACACATATTTCACAGGATAACTAACAAAAACTGCACAGAACCGGAGACCGAATGTGATACGAATAACTTGGAAATTTCCCTTGTTTTCTTGCAACAAAAAAAAAAACACAAAAAAGACAAAACACGCTTAGAAATTAGAATTTTTGATTCTACTTTTGAACGTGTAATGAATTGCTAATTTTATTTTAATTACTGGAATTTCTAATTACTTAAGGTTCTAATTTGTGAGTATTTACTGAATATGGCTCGAATAAAGGGTGCTGGTATTAGAAAAGAGTCCAAAAAAGTTATGCGTAAACAGATGGGCTAAGGATTACCTTCACAACAATTCATTAAAATCAATAATCAAATAGATGAGTTAGAGAAAAAAAAACTAGTTTCGCTATTTTGACGAATTGCTGAGTATTTCCCTGAAACATATTCAAAGAAATGATTACTTTAATTTACTATCGTAGAAAAAAGGGTGTAAAATCAGGCTTTCTGGTCTCTTGTAAAATTTAAATTCAGTCAGATATCGGCTTTGCCATTAGTGTATACGCGATTTTGATACTGTTGAGTGAAATATCATTAGAGAGGCAATGTAATGAGCAAAAAAACACAAGTAAAACAAGTAAGGAAGGTTAAGTTCGGGTGTAACCGAACATTACATACTCAGTTGAGAGCTATGGTGGAAACATAAGGGAAAATAACCATGTAGGAAAATGAAACGAGGGTAACCCTGGAATGTGTTTGTATGACATGTGTATCAAATGAAAGGTATTAAAGAATATTTTAAGAGGGAGTGGGCCATAGTTCTATAGGTGGACGCCATTTAGGGATATCACCATAAAGGTGGATCAGGGTTGACTCTACAGTTTGTTTGTACGGTATGGGTATCAAATGAAAGGTGTTAATGAGTATTTTAAAAGGAAGTGCTCCTTATTTCCATAAGTGGACGCCGTTTCGAGATATCGCCATAAAGGTGGACCAGGGGTGACCCTAGAATTTGTTTGTACGATATGGGTACCAAATGAAAGGTGTTAATGAGTATTTTAAAAGGGAGTGATCCTTAGTTCTATAGGTGAACGCCTTTTCGAGATATCGCCATAAAGGTGGACCAGGGGTAACTCTAGATTTCGTTTTACAATATGGGTATCAAACTAAAGGTGTTAATGAGTATTTCAAAAGGGCGTGGGGCTTAGTTCTTTAGGTGGACGCCTTTTCGGGATATCTCCATAAAGGTGGACAAGGGGTAACTCTAGAATGCGTTTGTAAAATATGGGTATAAAACAAAATGTGTTAATGAGTATTTCAAAAGGGCGTGGGGCTTGGTTCTATAGGTGGACGCCTTTTCGAGATATCGCCATAAAGGTGGACCAAGGGTGACTCTAGAATGTGTTTGTACGATATGGGTATCAAATTAAAGGTACTAATGAGGGTTTTAAAAGGGAGTGGTGGTAGTTGTATAGGTAGTCGCCTTTTCGAGATATTGGCATAAAGGTGGACCAGGGGTGACTCTAGAATGCGTTTGTACAATATGGGTATCAAACGAAAGGTGCTAATGAGTATTTTAAAAGGGAGTTAGCCTTAGTTCTATAGGTGGACGCCTTTTCGAGATATCGCCATAAAGGTGGACCAGGGGTGACTCTAGAATGTGTTTATAGGTGGAGGGTTTTAAAAGGGAGTGGTGGTAGTTGTATAGGTGGTCGCCTTTTCGAGATATCGGCATAAAGGTGGACCAGGGGTGACTCTAGAATTTGTTTGTACGATATGAGTATCAAACGAAAGGTGTTAATGAGTATTTTAAAAGGGAGTGATCCTTAGTTCTATAGGTGAACGCCTCTTCGAGATATCGCCATAAAGGTGGACCAGGGGTGACTCTAGAATTTGTTTGTACGATATGGGTATCAAATGAAAGGTGTTAATAAGTATTTTAAAAGGGAGTGATCCTTAGTTCCATAGGTGGACGCCGTTTCGAGATATCGCCATAAAGGTGGATCAGGGGTGACTCTAGAATGCGCTTGTACAATATGGGTAACAAACGAAAGGTGTTAATGAGTATTTCAAAAGGGCGTGGGGTTTAGTTCTATAGGTGGATGCCTTTTCGAGATATCGCCATAAAGGTGGACCAGGGGTAACTCTAGAATGTGTTTGTACGATATCGGTATCAAATTAAAGGTATTAATGACGGTTTTAAAAGGGAGTGGTGGTAGTTGTATAGGTGGTCGCCTTTTCGAGATATCGGCATAAAGGTGGACCAGGGGTGACTCTAGAATGTTTGTACAATATGGGTATCACACGAAAAGTATTAATGAGTATTCTAAAAGGGAGTGGGCCTTAGTTCTATAGGTGGACGCCTTCTCGAGATATAGCCATAAAGGTGGACCAGGAGTGACTCTAGAATATGTTTGTACGATATGGGTATCAAATGAAAGGTGTTAATGAGTATTTTAAAAGGGCCTTTAAAAGGGAATGGTGGTAGTTGTATATGTGAAGCCGTTTTCCAGATATCGACCAAAATGTGGACCAGGGTGACCCAGAACATCATCTGTTGGATACCGCTAATTTCTTTATATATATATAATACCACGAACAGTATTCCTGCCAAGATTTCAAGGGCTTTTTATTTCGCCCTGAAGAACTTTTTCATTTCATTCTACTTAATATGGTAGGTGTCACACCCATTTTACAAAGTTTTTTCTAAAGTTATATTTTGCGTCAAGAAACTAATCCAAATACCATGTTTCATTCCTTTTTCGTATTTGGTATAGAATTATGGCATTTTTTTCGTTTTTCGTAATTTTCGATATCAAAAAAGTGGGCGTGGTCATAGTTCGATTTCGGCTATTTTTTATACCAATACAAAGTGAGTTCAGATAAGTACGTTAACTGAGTTTAGTAAATATATATCGATTTTTGCTCAAGTTATCGTGTTAGCGGCCGAGCAGAAGGACAGACGATCGACTGCGTATAAAAACTGGGCGTGGCTTCAACCGATTTCGCCCTTTTTCACAGAAATAAGTTATCGTCATAAAATCTATGCCCCTACCAAATTTCAAAAGGATTGGTTAATTTTTTTTTGACTTATGGCGTTAAAAGTATCCTAGACAAATTAAATGAAAAAGGGCGGAGCCACGCCCATTTTGAAATTTTCTTTTATTTTTGCATTTTGTTGCACCATATCATTACTGGAGTTGAATGTTGACATAATTTACTTATATACTGTAAAGATATTACATTTTTTGTTAAAATTTGACTTAAAAAAATTTTTTTTTAAAGTGGGCGTGGTTGTTCTCCGATTTTTCTAATTTTTATTAAGCATACATATAGTAATAGGAGTAACGTTCCTGCCAAATTTCATCATGATATCTTCAACGACTGCCAAATTACAGCTTGCAAAACTTTTAAATTACCTTCTTTTAAAAGTCGGTGGTGCCACGCCCGTTGTCCAAAATTTTACTAATTTTCTATTCTGCGTCGTAAGTTCAACTCACCTACCAAGTTTCATTGCTTTATTCGTCTTTGGTAATGAATTATCGCACTTTTACGTTTTTCGAAATTTTCGATATCGAAAAAGTGGGCGTGGTTATAGTCCGATATTGTTCATTTCAAATAGCGATCTGAGATGAGTGCTCAGGAACCTACATACAAAATTTCATCAAGATACCTCAAAATTTACCCAAGTTATCGTGTTAACGGACAGACGGACGGAGGGGCGGACGGACATGGCTCAATCAAATTTTTTTTCGATCCTGATGCTTTTGATACATGGAAGTCTATATCTATCTCGATTCCTTTATACCTGTACAACCAACCGTTATCCAATCAAAGTTAATATACTCTGTGAGCTCTGCTCAACTGAGTATAAAAACAGAGTTATCAAATAATATTGAGAATGCAGAGACTAATGCGATGTCGAGAAGCTTGCGAGCTCTACGACCGCGAGTAGCCGAATTCTCGAGTATCGAAATTCCCGCTTATCTTCTTGATACAAAAGGTTTCGGATGTAGCTTTTTTTAATTGTGACACTTTGCACTCTCGGTTGTTTTTTGGATGGAGAGTAAAAATGCGATGTAGTCCCGTTGTTCAGAAAGAAAATAAAATGTGATAAAATGGCGTACATAGTACATACATAGTTAATGTTACATTAAAATAACAAATAGCCAAGGTGCAAGGAGAAACCAGTTTAGCGGTAAAGCTGGATATAGAGCCTGCGCCTTGCTTTAATTTTGACAGCTAAAGGCAGAGAAGCGAATAACGCAATAGGTTATCACCATATATATGCGGTGATTAAAACCACAACAGTGTCTGTCGATCAGCTTAGGGAAGAGCAGTCCAGCGGCTTATCAGAACGTGGGTAGTAGTATACAAGGATAGCCGAAAATTCAGTTGGAATGGCATTGCACAACGTGGTACTGTAGGGCGCAGAGTGAATGAACTTTTGCAACCACTTTCAGACCTTGGAATGCTTTGCGAGGGGTGCGCGGAAAGCTTTGTGATCGTTACAACAGGAAGCTACAAGCACGCACTGCGCAATACCATCCAAGGTGAATTACGATTATTGAAGAAGCGGTCGCCGAAGCGAGCCTAAATATCAACCCAACTAAGATGGTCATCACACCTTTCTCAGCATTGTGGGAAAAATCGTCTTGGATGGAATAATATTTGATACTAAAAGAGCATTCCAGTGAGCAATCTAGCTCTGAACCAAGATAAAATCTCACAGAAACGATCCAGATCAGTTCTATGAGAGTTGCCAGCATTCAACTCATGCGTACACATAATAGGATGCCTGTTATTTACACTTTTTTCCCGAGCCAACCCCTAAAATGTATGTTTAAATTCAAAACAAATTGTCAAACGAATGATTAGTATAAAAATAAATAGCTACTTGGCGATATTTACCTCCATGGAGCTAAATGGAGCAGCTTCTCCTCTAATTTGCGATATCCAAACATGTAGGGAAGGGTATCAAAAGGCGCGTTTTGAACGTTCGCTCAAAGGCTGGTATAAGAAATTCTTCTTCTGTCAGGAATTATGTATGTGCAACAACCAATTACAAATTTTGTTAAGTTTCTTGTATTTTTCATACTTTGTTGTACATACGCACCCGCACTTATGCAGAAGTGTTTTTGCCGAATAACCATGGATCGGGAGCCGATTTTGGATCAGTTTAGGGTTCTTTTCTGGTTTTTGTGAATATCTATTGACAGGAGCAAAATTTTTACTTTCTACAGCGGATTATTGATACCCATGGTGGAATCACTAGGTGAAGTAAATAGAAAAAAACAGAACATGTACGCTATCTGAAACGGTACGGAGGTATTTTCAACGGTCAGAGAAGGTACAATTTTTAACCACATTGAAAAAATAGGAGTAGAAAAATAAATGGACATTAAAACCTGTATTTTGCAGCTTGGCAGTGCTACCTAACGCTAGTGCAAAATGGGATACTAAAGCCCAGTGTGAGTTTAAATTACTGTTAGCTTTAAAAAAAAATCTAAACTCATGTAAACTGAGCGCAGCTTCAACTTCAGTTCAAGTTTCTACTTAAAAACCGGACATAAAATGGAGAGTTGTTATCCATTTATATGAAACGGAGGTATTTTATTGTTATTGAGTTAAACTCTTCTGCCTTTCGCGGCACTAGAATGGGTTTCGGGTCTGAGTACTGATGTAATAATGGTGAAAGTAATCCCCTCAAATGTCTTTATCCCTAAAAATCTTTACAACGTTCCATCAAATTTGTTGATTTGTAGGAAGTTAGACATTTGTCCCTCTAATAGGTAATACAAACTTTATCAGAAGATCCTCCAAAAACTTTCGACAGTTGAATTCAATATGATTTACTAATTTTACAAAAATATGTTGTGGGATGCAGAGGTTTACGCCGATCACTTTATCGGCGGCGGCGCGCCGGCATTCTTACTTTAAAAAGCTTGATTTTATTATTTAAAAAAATATTATTTAGGAAAGATTTTATTTGTATGTATTTAATGAAATCAACGTGTTGGCCATTTCGGAAAGATCCGAGGGTTTTTGCCTCAAGATCTCGCAGACCGTTCAAAAATTTTCAGGAGTAGCTTCTTGCGGAGGGATTGCCCCTCCTTCACTTACTCCAGAAAGGTTTCGAACCTAGTGCTGCGTCTGTGGAAAAGAAATAGAGATACATAAAATAGCCACAGTTTTGTTTGCATATCTCGTGCAAAGCGTAGTTTCGCCTAGGGTTAACTCCTAATAATCGTCGCGAATACTATTTCTTTAAATCATTTGTGGCTCCTTTGCCGTCACGCACAAAGGCGACATACGGTTGCTATTAATGGTCTATTAATACTCATGACTCTCGTGGCACAGGGCGCCTCCAGTTTTTCGGCTGTTTTTAAGAGCTACAAATCCCGATGTGCGAACAATAGCAATCCCGACCACCAGTCGCTACCACGCCTCCTGACCCTCACATCATATGCCAGCTATAGGACTGCGACTTCGAACTCATACTTTCGTCGACGTCACTTTCCTAGAAGCTCTAGGTGTAGCTCCGAAGATTTTCCAACGGATGCTTTTGTCGGGCTATACTGCCGAGCTACACCAGAGAAACACCTTGAAACATTAGGGAGTGACTATTCGGCCAAGGGCGCCGCCTTCGAAATCATAAGTAATCTAAGTGGAAGTCATTGCGTAATCGGAGAAAATCGTAATATACTCGGCGCATCTACATAATTAAAATTTTACAAAGACCCTGGATAAAATTTTTAAAATGTAGACCGAAGTTTGCAGACGTTTGTGTTCACATCATTTATTTCAATAGTCTTCGTTAAATCAAAACGATATTTTAGAATGAAAGTCGACCGATTTTAAGTTGAAAGATGTTTACTGCTGTTTTCCGGCCCTATGATATAAGAGCTCATTATGGATGACCGCGTAGCTTCAGTTTTTAGACTAGTTCGACTGTCCACTACGTTAGGGTAATAGCACACACAGTCATTAGTTCGACTGTCTTGGGAAAACTTTTTGCTTCACCACTATGAGTGTTCTTGCGAAGGACAAAGCCTGACCTGGTAAATATGTATATGTGCCTACGTATTCACATTTGTAAAAGGAGCCGTAACGTGTAGGTGATATTTAAACTTGGTTGATAGGCTATAATCAATGTGATTCACTCCAAGGGACTAGTTTTGGATAGGGCCGCCAACTTTATGTCAAACCGGAAGACTTGGGTGTTGAAGGATGAAGTGTGAAAATTTAAATTAACATTTCGGATGCTATTTTATAGTTTCGCAAATAAACAAAAGATTTTTGAATGTAATCCCAAATGATTTTTCAAAACCTTCTCATTCGTACTTATATCCTCAACTTAAGTATGAGATAAGAATCTGTTCAAAGGATTGTTTATGCCCCTAGTACCTACTAAAGGAGTTTGCATCACTGATTTGGCTTATTCTTTCCGCCAATCGCAATATAAAATTTTTTTTTAAAAATCGGCACCTTTTTTGCCTTTTTAACAACTTGAGGGCAATTTGAAAATAATTGAAAAGCCTTGGGTAATTTTATTTGAATTCATTGTTCATTATTAATTTTTTGAAAAAAAATCTGCAAAGTGAGCATATAAATCTCTACTATATATTTGTGAAAGTATGTCTGTATGTATGTTTGGGCTCGCAGCCTAAACCGCAGAATGGAATCGAACGAAATTTTGCCATGACATACTCTGAGTGCGTCAATCTATGGTAGGCTATATAAAAAAGTTTTCGATAAGGGGGCGTGGCACCTCCCATACAACTGGAATTTTTCGTAGTCAATATATCTGAATGTATTAAGGCTAGACGACTGAAATTAGGTGAGTGGTTATATGCGACCAATCCCTACCCCCTCCAGAAAAACTGGGTATAACGAAAAAGGGGGCCTGGCACCTCCCATACAACTGGAATTTTTCGTTATCAATATATCTGAAAGTATTAAAGCTAGACGACTGAAATTAGGTGAGGAGGTATATAAGACTAATCCCTAACCCCTCGGAAAAAATTGGGGATAGCGAAAAAGGGGCGTGGTATCTCCCATACAAATGGGGGTTGGGATTAGTCTAATATATTAGTCTATATAGTGCTGCTTTCATTTATACCTGAACGACGTCGGGTACTCTGCTAGTTTATTATATAACTTTTCTTTTAGTGTTTTGTTTTAATAACTTGGTGAAATTGGTCATGCAAAGTCCGTGTTGAGCTGACATCGAAAACACTTGTTTTTTTAAATAACTTTTGAACAGTTAGAAAGAGTTAAATTTCGCAATTAGTTTCTTATAACTGGCAGTGATGCGCATCCGTTGATATCACTTTCGACCATATCCGACATCAACAATAAATGGCCTAAACAGTCTTAAACGAGTAGAAAATATAGTAACGCGCCGGACGCCGCCGCCGCCGCGCTGATATTTTTGACATTCGGCGGCGTATATCTCTAGTGGGATGGATAGCCGCCGCGGCGATCGGGCTTATAGCAGAAGATGCTACTACCGATGCGATCCGGATTCATGTATTGGAAATGACACTAGATATCTTAATATCTGCTTTGTGCTAAAGTATTTATGGAGTCGATCAAGGGTGTGTTGTATTCGAGGCAAAGGGTATGCATTGGAATAGAATTTGCATTAAGCTGTCTGCATATAATCAATGCACATCTACCATTGCCAGTTCCTTTTTTAACTAGCACAATGCGCCCATTGAAATGACTCCGCGAAAGTTCAATACACTTTTTGTCAAGTAGCTCATTCACTTTTTCGTTAATGCTACTGTGCATTGTAGAATTTCGAGGGAAATATCCCTGTTTCATTGGTCGATCATCTTTCATAATAATTTTGTGTGTTGTACTATTCGATGTTCCATGTATTTCTTCAAATTTCTTTAATTCTTGTTGCAACAATTCTTTAACCAACACCTCTTCTGAAATTTCCTTTGCCAATGTACACTGAATACACTCTTTTCGTTTGCTTATTATATCAAATGCTGTAAGTTGAAGTCTTGCATTCCCAAAGCTTTTGTGAGCTCTCATTCTTTTAAGAAAGTCCATTCCAAGTATGATGTCATCTACAACCGAATTCATAACGAACAATTGAAAATTTGAAAATATTTCATTACAGCGCAAGTCCACTTCTAAAACAAATTTACCCCTCATCTTCTAGTATCTCCTATAATTGTACTAATCTCAACCTAACTGACAAAAATTTCACCATAACTCAACACACTCTCACGGACACATCCCACTCTTCACAGTTCCAAACTCTTTACGATCCTCTCCCCTCCCTCCCTCGAGTAACTTCTGTTACTCCAACCGAAGTCACGTCAGATGACGAAATGCGGCATACCTAAACCAAAAACTCTCTCTCTCATATATTAAAAATAATACATATACACATATAAACGAGGTATTCCATCCCATTTCGACCAATTTTGAACCCGACCCCTTTAGAATTGGCTGAAAGCTTTTCTTCTTTTTCTATCTTACGAAAGACATTTTTCAGAAGTTTTTAAAATTTTTTCATCCAACTCAAAAAAAGTTATGAATTTAAAAAAAAAACACCGTTTTTTTTTACAAAATGCTATAACTTTTTCAAAAATTGACCGTTTGGGATCATTTTTTTTCAAAAATTTGTTTTTAAATGTACTTTTCGGAAAAAATTCAAAAAAAATTTTAAAGTTTTTTTTTTGTAATTTTTCAGTTTTTCGAAATTTTTCGAATTTCGCCCTTTTTTTCTCATAAAAAACTTCAATCAATTCTGCAATCATCCCCACTAATCTCGGAGTGGGCCGAGAATTTTTATTTTTTTTTTTATTTAATTGAAAAAAAAAAAACTTTAAAATTTTTTTTGTATTTTTTCCGAAAAGTACACTTAAAAACATATTAAAAAAAAAATGATCCCAAACGGTAAGTTTTTGAAAAAGTTGTAGCATTTAAAAAAAAAGAGCGGTTTTCTTCAAAAATTAATAACTATTTTTGAGTTGGATGAAAAAATTTGAAAAACTTCTGAAAAACGTCTTTCGTAAGCTAGAAAAAGAAGAAAAACTTTCAGCCAATTCTAAAGGGGTCGGGTTCAAAATTGGTCGAAATGGGATGGAATACCCCATATATATATATTTCACATTTGCTTCCCACTATTTTTTAATATTGTTTAAAGTTGTTCAATGGAATATGAATGGCTATACAAATAATTACCATAAGCTTGAATTGAGACAAATCCAGATGTAATTTGCATCCAAGAGACCCATTTTGCTGTAACATGCAGCGCAAATTTTGATTATCCCAAACAATACCTTGGCTATTTTTCAAGTCTTAGCAATATCCCAACGAATAAACAGGGTGTCGGAATACTCATTAAAAGAGCCATTCCGCACGAAACAGTAAACTTAAATTCCTCACTATCCACAATAGCTTTAAAAATAAAAAGTAGCTTCGTACATTGCATTGCAAATACATATATTCCCCCATCCCAAATGTTCTACGAAAGTGAACTGAGAGATTTAGTACTGCAACTCCTGAACCTCTCTTGTGGACAGGCGATTTCAACGCATGGAACCGACTTTGGGGGTCCCGCAACTCAAACAAAAGAGGACTTATAATTGAAAACTTCATCTCAAATCAAAACTTAACCATACTCAATAACGACTCGCCAACCTACATCTCAACACACTCATCCCTAACAAACGTTGACATCAGCTTTTCGTCTCCCCAAATTTCTCCTAAAATAGACTGGAACATCTGTCCCGATCTATACGGAAGTGACCACTTCCCTATTTTAATTACTATTCAAACCAACGTTAACTCAATAAAATATAACCACTTTTCTAAATTCAAACTTCACTTGGCGAATTGGGAGAAGTTCCAAACAGAAATTTCAATCAATTTACCAGATTTCCCAGCAAATAACATTAATCAAGAAACCTCCGTAATTACGAAGGCAATACGCTCTGCGGCAAATAAGTCGATTCCTCAAACCAATCCAAAGTCCGCAAATAACTCACCTATCTGGTGGAACAAAGACCTTCAACAACTTCGTACCCACAAATGTGAACTTTGGAAAATTTTCACACGTGCTATGTCTTATGAAAATCTCATGTTATAAAAAAGCAAAGGCCATGTTCAAAAAAGCGGTTAAAGAAGCCAAGAGGAAGAGCTTTGAAATTTTCACCTCAAAAATCTCACCATCTTCTACCCCAAAAAAGATATGGTCCGATGTGAAACAGCTAACTGGTATACCTCGTACTCCTATAACAGCTATTCAATCCAACAATAAGCTGCTGACGAACTCCGAAGATATCGCAGCCACATTCGCCGATTTTTGATTTAATCTTTCAGATGGCAGTAATTTTTCCGCTGAATATATATCTGAAAAAGAGCACTGGCTTGCTACGACATAACCTGACAAACCTTTTGCGATCAGCGCAATATGTCGAAGAAAAAATAACCTTTTGCGAGTTAGAAACGGAACTCAATCATGCTAAAGGCAAAACTCCCGGTTTCGACCGGATATCGTATCATATGCTTTCCAACTTACCAAAAATAGGCAAACAAAGGTTTCTTTCTCTCTACAACTCAATTTTCTCCAAAAGTACATACCCCCATGTCTGGCGCACAGCAATAGTTATCCCAATTATCAAACCAAATAAACCAACTAATTTGACCACATCATACAGGCCCATTTCTTTACTATCATGCCTAAGCAAAACTTTTGAAAAAATTATTGCTAATCGGATGATCTGGTTTGTTACAAAAAATAATCTAATCAAACATAATCAAACTGCCTTCAATAATAAGCATAGCACAATGAACTAACTTATTCAACTTCAGCACTACGTGTCTGATTCTCTTTCCACTAAAAACCATGTTACAATCCTGGCTACCGATTTCGAGAAAGCCTTCGATCGCGTGGGAGTGCACGCAGTTTAAAGTCATTGAAGGTTGGTCCTAAAGCTTTTAATATAGTAAAAGCTTTCATGACACACCGACAGTTTCAGTTCATTCAGATACACGTCATCTGAATAATGGTATACCTCAGGGCTCTCCCTTATCCGTCATACTTTTTATCATCGCCTTCGACAAAATCACCGATATTTGTCTTAATATCAAAAGCATAAAACTCACGATATATGCCGATGATGCCATTGTTTATACCAATATGAAGGATCCACAAAAGGTCAACGAAACATTCCATGAAGTACTATCAGAGTTTAAAAAGTGTGGTTTAAAATCAGGAGCCTCAATCTCCATTCCCAAATGTAAACTGCTTCATATTTGTAAAAAGGTTAAATTTAATAATCCACAAGAAGTCTTTGATAATTGAATCAGTCAAAATCTTAGGTCTATGGTTCGACAATAAGTTTACCTTTAAGTATCAATGTGCTAAGCTTAGAAAAAACCTATCAAAGAGACTAAACATTATTAAATACATATGTAGTAAAAGGTCATTTATACACTCCAATACTCTCGTCAACATCACAAAAGCCTTAATACTCTCCAAGATCGACTATGGTTTACCGATTTTTGGCTGGTGCGCTAACTCAAATATCAAGCAAGAGGAACCCATATATCACGCCGCAATACGCCGAAGTATTAACGCCTTCCCTACATCACCCATAAAAGCCATCTTGGGCGACACGGGTTTACCATCATTGAGGCAAAGAATATATGAAACAACGATTCAACTCATCCCAAAAATTATATATTCTCCTAACTTTGGGCTTCACAAGACCTTGATTACCGCCTCTAAACACAAAAGAAATTTGCGGCTCAAGTCAACTCTTCGACGCTGCGTCAGGTACTGCCAGCTTGAAAATATCATTTTACCATCGAATTGCAATCAAATCAATACGCAACCAAAGTGGAGGATATCCGAGTCCACTATAGATACATATCTCCCTACTTTGAAGAAATCCAACACTAGTAACACAGAATTTCGAAAAATGTTTTTGGAACTAGTCAATAATTACAAACAAAGGAATTTTACACCTATTTATACAGACGTTCCAAAGCAACAAACACTGCCTTCGCAGCTACCTCTTCGAATGGAGGTATTATAACAGGAGGTGTTCTATCACCCCACTCGTCCGTATTTACTGCTGAAGATTTTGCAATCTGCAAAGCTTTCGAGCACGCCATCAATCAAAAAGGAAAATTCGTTATTTGCTCTGACAGCCTCTCTTGCTTGAACGCAGTTAAAAACATACGAATCAGTACAGCTATCATTCGAAGAATCCGGGACTTTTGTATTAAATATAAGCAAAAAATCGCTTTGATCTGGGTTCCTGGTCATGTAGGGATCCCTGGAAATGAGCACGCAGATAACGCAGCGAAATATTTCGAATCAGCGCCAACCTTTCAACACGAACCTCATGACCAATACGATCTCAAGAAAATGTTACGGCAACATACTCACGAAAAAAGTCTTACAGAATGGACAAATTTTGAACACAGATATGCCAACCTCAACCCCGATCGCAATAAAGTTATCTACCCTAGCAACATCACTCGCCTGCAATCAACCATCTTCACACGCCTAAGAATCGGACATACCCAAATAATACATCAATACATTCTCACCGGAATGGCACCACCTAGGTGTCCTTTCTGCGGCAACAGCTTGTCCATCGACCACATTTTCAACAGTTGTTTGGCTTTAGAGAGTATTAGAAACAAACACCTCATCACTGACCAGTATCTAACATTATTAAGTACACAATCTTATGATAATATTTTAAGGATATATAATTTTCTTGTAGAATGTAATTTGCAGAATAGAATATAGTTTTTCATCTTTGAGTATTTGAATTCGGAGCCGATGGCCACCGTTGCTTGTGCTCCTATACATAATTGGGTTAGATATTTTTATATTTTTCCTAATAAACAATAATAATAATAATTTGCTCTGTAAAAACACTAGCCATTAGAATTTTCATATGCGCTGGCTTAACTTCGTGATTTAGATTAAAACTATTAACAACCCGTTGACTGATAAAACTACGCGAAGATCCTGCATCAAGTGTAGTTTCAGTTTTACCGTATTCAAATTGAAATAATTTTATTATTTTTATATTGGAGAGTACCTACTGATGTGTTTGAGACCTCGATTCCCCTCCATTCAATCGTCCGCCTTGGTTTCCCGTATCCTTTCTGCAACAGTTCATCATCCAAATGTTACGGTGACCACAATCCCAACAAAAATAAGTTTTTGGTTTTTGGCAATCCTTTGCGTAATATCCTTGATCGCCACAACGATGGCACACGTTCCGTGAAAATATTGGTTGTTGTTGTGAAGTATTGACGGGGTATTTCAGTTGGTCTGATTGACTAATTTTAACAGCGCGAATTAAACATGTTCTTTTAATGCATTTATAAAAAAATATTTTTTATTCGTTCCAAAAGTGTACATTGACGTATATTCTACACAGGGGTTGTATGCAGACTGTCGTACATTGTTGTTATCGCTTTAGGCGTGGTTTCTTTGTGATGACTTCATAACAATGAATGTGATACGTTATCATGATTATTTTTATACTCAGCGTGCTTTGCACACAGAGTATATTAACTTTGTTTGGATAACGGTTGGTTGTACAGGTATAAAGGAATCGAGATAGATATTAAAATCATCAGTATCGAAAAAAAATTTGATTGAGCCATGTCCGTCCGTCCGTCCGTTAGCACGATAACTTGAGTAAATATTGAGATATCTTCACCAAAATTTGGTACACTAGCTTATCTGGACCCAGAATATATTGGTGAAAATGAGCGAAATCGGATGATAACCACGCCCACTTTTTATATATATAAAATTTTGGAAAACACAAAAAACCTGATAATTTAGTACATAATACACCTAGAATGTTGAAATTTAACACGACTCTTGATAAAATTTTGGAAAATTTGTTCATAATGGGCGTGGCACCGCCCACTTATGATAAAATCAATTTTACAAATATTATTAATCATAAATCAAAAATCGTTAAACCTATCGTAACAAAATTCGGCAGAGAGGTTTCCTTTACTATAAGGAATTATTTGAAGAAAATTTAACAAAATCGGTTAAGGACCACGCCCACTTTTATATAAAAGATTTTAAAAAAGGTCGTGGACGAATAAAATAAGCTATATCTTTGCAAAAAAGAGCTTTATATCAATGATTTTTCATTTACCAAATGGATTTATAACAATAAATAGGAAAAACTTCCTTTTTATGACTAAGCAATTTTCTATGTTTCGGGAGCCATAACTCGAAGAAAAATTAACGGATCGTAATAAAATTTGGTACACAAATTTCACTAGGAAAAATGGACGAGATCGGTTAAAGACCACGCCCACTTTTATATAAAAGTTTTTTAAAAGGGTCGTGGACGAATAAAATAAGCTATATCTTTGCAAAAAAGAGCTTTATTGAATCGTATTTCATTTCCAAAGTGGATTTATATCAATAAATGAGAAAAACTTCAATTAAAAAAAAAATGGGCGTGGCACCGCCCCTTTTATGACTAAGCAATTTTCCATGTTGCGGGAGCCATAACTCGAAGAAAAATTAACGGATCGTAATAAAATTGGGTACACAAATTTCACTAGGAAAAATGGACGAGATCTGTTAAGGAAAGGGTCGTAGACGAAAATAATACGCTATATCTTAGCGAAAAAGAGCTTTGTGTCAATAGAATTTCACTTTCTAAATTGAATTATAACATTGAATTGGAAAACACAAAAATTTTTGAAAATGTGTGTGGCACCGCCCCTTTTATGACTAAGCAATTTTCTATATTTCTGGAGTCATAAATCGAAGAAAAATTAACATATCGTAATGAAATTGTGTACACATATTTTTCTTATAGCAGAAAATAAAAATAAAAAAATAAATGTAAGGCGCGATAACCTCCGAAGAGATCTAAGGCCGAGCTTCTCTTCCAATTTGCGTCGTGCTCCTCTTGATTTTTCCCTACAAATTGGCCGGACGGGACCTACATGTTTTATGCCGACTCCGAACGGCATCTGCAAGGCAGATGAGTTTTCACTGAGAGCTTTTCATGGCAGAAATGCAATCGGAGCGCTTGCCAGACACTGCCGAGGGGCGACCCCGCTTAGAAAAATTTTCTTCTAATTGAAAAATCTTATTTCTAAAATTTTGATGTTGCTTTGCCCGGGAGTTGAACCCAGGGCATACGGTGTGATAGGCGGAGCACGCTACCATCACACCACGATGGCCGCAGAAAATATTTCTAGTAAAAATGGACGGGATCGGTTAAAGACCACGGCAACTTAGATATAAAACAAATTTAAAAGGGTCGTAAACTAGAATAATAAGCTATAACTTAACAAAAAATAGTTTTGAATCAATGATATTTCACTTATCAAGTTTTATCGTAAGAGGAAATGGGGAGACATTTTTTTTAAACGGGCGGTGCCACATGTTATGTAGAAAAGTAATTTATCTGAAATGAAATGTACAATTGAAGCTCACGCTGTGTATATAATGTTCGGTTACACCCGAATATAGACACTTTTACTTGTTAGTGTTAGGAATATTAATCCTATACAAGTGATAATTATTATGGTAATTATAATGTATATTTTATAAGATGCTGTTAAATAGGTATGAATATTGTGGAAAATTTTTCTATATTATTAAATTTGTACATTTATTCTGATTCTAAAAATTCTAATACAGTTAGTTTTTCTTCATGCCGTTCATGTATAATTCTAGATAGGATTTTGGTTTGATCTTTGTAAATTATGTTATCTATTGTTATATTTTCGTTAAATTGAATGAGTTTTATACCTTCTATTTCATTTCCTTCTACTATATGTTTCCCCGTTACTAAAATATTTCCTTTTTCAAATATCTGTATCGGTACATTATTTTCCTTTATAAATTTACATTCAGCATTTATTTATCCAATATTTGAGTAGTACAAGAATCTTCTGAATTTTGTTCACATATTATTTGAGAGATAAATTTTTTATAATTTTTTATTCTAATAAACTTAGTCTTACATTTTGCGATTCTTTTGTCCATTAATATTTTTCCTTTATATGAAGATAGAGTAGCTATTTCATATCCTGTACATTTCTTATCTACTATTGGGTATTTATAAATATATATATACATCAGAATTATGTTATTTTCATATTGAATGACATGTATATCGGAATATTCTAAAATATTTATTGTAGTTACATCTGTTTTTTCGTGCTGTATAATATTTCTTACATCGTTTAAGTTTAGTGAATTAGATAAAAAATTATTATTTTTGCTAAATTAATTGAGGTAATTATATTATTTAGTTCATTATAAATTTCTGTTATTATTGTAATTTCAGATAGTCCTTTTATATTAAGTTTCTCTAATGTTTTCTTAAGTTGATTATTTATTATTCTTTGCTTGTTATTGTTTTCTAATAGTTGATTAATTCGAGTTTGTACTTCTATCCTATCGTCGTGGCCTGGCGTTCCTATGGTCCGTTTTAATCCTGTGCCTAAAAAATCGAATGCTCTTTTATTAATTCTAGTTATAATTTGTTTTTTAAGGGTTTCAATTTTATTCATTGATATCTTAATTTCGAGATTCTGTCCTAAATTATATCCGTTCTTTATTATATTGTCATATGGTTCTAGTATTCGAGTTATATTTGATATGTGGTATAAATAATCAGATTTAGTAAATACATACGTTGGATCCAAAGATTCAATTAATACATAATCCTTGTTTCCAAAATTAGTTATGTTATATGTAATTGATGCATGTGTTTTTATTATTAATAATACGATTGTAAAGGTTTTCATTTTTAAGGTATTCGATTATTATCTTTATGTATTATTTTATTCTTAATGGTCGTAATAGATCTTCCGTTGTCAGTTTTCAAAATATTTTTAAGAAATTTATTCTTTGATTTATCCCTACAGTGGGTCTTGGTGTATATCACGTCTCCTTCTTGATAAGTGATGTCTTTAAAGTTTCTTTGTTGTGAATTGAGAATTTTGTCCTGTTTAATTTTTCTTCTATATCAGGATACCCCTGTTGATTAAAAAACACGTCCTCGGGTTTATATCCTGTGGTTGAATGTATAATTTTATTATATTGTTTTACGGCTTCAGATATTATATCCTCTTGTTTTGATTTGTGTTGGTTTGTTAATGAATTTGTTATTTCTGCGATCGTGCTATGCAACCGTTCTACTTGACCGTTAGTCAATGGTGGTGTAGTGATATGTGTTATTTGAGTCTTTCTAATATCATTTTCGTTTGAATACTAGTATAGCAAGCTTCGTTATCGCTGACTAATGTTTTAGCGTTTGGAAAAATTTGTGAGACTATTTCGTCGAGTTGTCTATATATACCTTTTTTTGAATATATATATCAATATACATTAATTTATTCATGTGAAATGTATCTATGTGTATATGAGTTCCTTCTTTATTTGGTATTGGTGTTTTTCCAAAAGGTATTTTATTTGGGCGACTGTCGTATTTACAGGTTTTACATATCTCGCATTTTTTTGCTTGAGCTTTAGTCATTTCTACTATATTGGGCCAATAATATTTCTCATTTATTTCTCTAGTATTATTTTTAAAGTTTCTATTCGCTCGCTTATGTATTTCTTCTACAATACTAGTACGTCTATCAGTGTCTGTTATATCTTCGACTAGTGAGTACGTTATAATGAATTTTACGGCGGGAAATTCTTCTAAGACCGGTTTTTCTATTAAGAATAATATTTCTGCTGTCGTGAAAATTGCGTTTACTTTGTTTGGTTGTATAACCTCTTTTAGATTATGTTTTAGCGTTTCAATTGTCGTGAAGTAAATGGTGTGTCGTAAGTTATCAAATATTTGTTTAGTATGTATCTGTATTATATTATTTCCTCCTATTATTATTTGATTACTAAAATGGGTTACTGATTTATTTATTCTCTTAATTTGTTCAACTGTCTTGTGAATGTATCGAATCATTATCAGTGGATTACTGATTAATTTTTTGACGACTTACAACGTCAGATATCACATTTTGGGGCCAGGTTTGTAAATTATCTTAGCTCCATAATCTTCTATTTAAATTTCCCATCTTTTGAGTTTATTATTTGGGGTTTTCTCTGATATAGAAAATATTAGTGATTGGTGATCAGTATAAATTGCTAAATCAGCTATTGCATATAAATAATTTCTTAGTTTTTGTAGTGCCCATACTATGGCTAACAATTCTCTTTGATTCGTAGAGTATTTTTGCTCTATTGGGCTTAATGTTCATTATATAAAATATATTGGTTTTTTAATTTGGGACAGGACTGCTCCTATTGCAAAATTGCTTGCATCCGTAGTTAAGTTGAATGGTTTATTAAAATCTAGTTGAAATAATTCTACCTGTCCTTGTAGAGTTCCTTTTACTACTTCAATCGCTTTAAGAGCGTTTTCTCTGATTTGATAGGTGTTTTTTCACTTTTATTTTTATTAACAGTTCCGTCTTCTCCTCTAAGAAATATCGTTAAGGGCTGTGTGTAATTTCTAATAAATTTCCTATAATAACCTGCTAATGCTAGAAAAAATCGGAGTTCTTTCAAATTTGTAGGATTATGGTAGTTTTTTATAGTTTCAATTTTTGAAGCGTCCACTGTTACTCTTTCATGTTTTATTATATGTCCTAAATATTCTATACTTTCCAAAAAGAAATGAGACTTTTTATTTGATATTTTCATATTAGAATTTCTGAGTGCGGTGATTATAATGCGGATATGCTCTATATGTTCCTCGGGTGTAGGGGAAATCATGAGTACATCATCAATATAAACATATGCGAATTTGGACGAAGGATATCGTCAATGCATCGTTGGAATATTGAAGGTGCATTTTTTAATCCAAATGGCATTATTAAAAACTCATATTTTGCTCCATTTATACTGAATGCTCTTTTTTCTCTATCACCTTCCTTTATTTTAATCTGGTAGAAACCCGATTCTAAATCTAACGTAGTTAATAGTTTAGCCTTTCCTAAATTTTGAATTGTCATCTTTACATCAGGAATTGGATATCTATCAGTTACGTTTCATTATTTTATTTTTAAAATGTATTACCATTCACCTTTTTGGTCTTCCTAATTCATCTTGTCCTTTTTTGGGTACCGTCCATATGGGTGAATTATAAAGACTCTTACTTGGTTGTATAATTTTTTCATTTAACTTGTTATCAATTTCTTTATTTATAAAATCACTATCTGCACATGGATAAAGATATTGTTTAGTCCAAATAGGATCTTCTGTTCTTGTCCTAATTGAAGCTTCAATTATTGTAGTAAATGGAAGTACTGGATTAGTTTCTTCGTTAATTTTTATTATTTCTTCAATTTCTTTTTTATATTTTAAATCATCAATTGTATAATTAATTTGGTTCATTGATTTCTTTGATTTATCAACATATGCTAATTTATATTCAGAGAAATATATTCTAGTTTTCCTTTAATCCTTTTATTTCATAGAATATTAATTCATATCCTAGCAATAAAATATTTTTTGCACTTTATATTTGATTCGAACCATTCAGAGTTCTACTTTCAAACTGTTTAACAAAAAATCTTTTTCCTTCTTTAATTTCTATATTTATATAATTTTGTGTTACAGCTGTGTCTATTAAAACATTGTATTTAATTTTATTCAAAATAACTTGAAGGCACGGCAGTCATACTCTTTATCATCTAAGTTTACCTCTAATGAGTCCTGGTCATTATTGTCCGTCACCTGATTTATCCTTTGAATTTTATTGGGATTGAAGTTCCTGGATGAGGGTTGATGATCCCTCTTGGTTGGTTCTCCTCTCTGGAAGTTCATTGGTTGTAGTCCTGCTCTTTGTCGATCAAAATTATTTCTATAATTTTGTTGTTTATTATAGGAATTTCTTTGGGGATTGTTATTGTTCCTGTGATTAGTATTTTCATATCTGTAATTCTTATGAAATCTATCCACATCCATGGGTTCTGGTGGACCGCCTCCTACATTTCTTCTGGTATTTGCGAACCTTGTGTTATTCCAAGATTTACTGCTTCATATTGTTCAATGTTTACTCCCCTAGGATTCCTTGACTGCCGGATTTCAGCGGCTAGTTGCCCTAGTTACTGAGTAAGTATATCAATTTGTTGCTGCATATTTGGTTTCAAAAACCTTTGGAGATCGAAAACAGTATTTCTCTTGTTCCTTTTCTTGTCCAGATAGGAATTTGTTCTTCTATGGTTTACTTTTTTATAGCGTGGTTTCTTCGTGATGACTTCATAACAATGAATGTGATACGTTATCAAGGATTAATTTATCATTGTTATTTCTGTTGACCACTTAATTTCTATGGAATGTGATACGTTATCATGGATACAGTGAGTGTACACTATTAACTCGTCTTCATCCAAAGATGTAAGCTACGTAAGGGAATTGAAATCAGCTCTCTTGATATAAAGTTGGTAATCCGGTTGACAATTGCTGTAGATTTGTTCCAAATTACGATCATCAGGAACGTTTGCATTCCGAATCAAGCCGCATAAACTTAAAACGTAATCCTTGAAAGTTTCATTTGATTTTTAAAGTCACGTGTCGTTCAAACTCTGTTAACTGTCGTTGAATATCCTCCGTGTGTACGTTGTCGGTAACGCAGGTCCAAAAACGTTTACGCATTTCGACTACACTCCCAGAATCTTGAATTTGAAAAGTTTGCAGGATACCCACAATCTTGTCCCTATGTAAATATATGAATTTGTTGAGAAATTAAAAATCCGGAGTAATTTCAGTCTTCTTGCTCGCTTTTAATCAAACTCAAAAACTAAAAACCATGGCGGAACCATAAAAGGTGGCAGCATTGCGACATACCTACAAACATAATACAAGTTCCTTGTACTTTGTTTTTGTAAATTTGATGGACTAATATCAAAATTGTACTGCGCCGGAAGTTGATGTATCAAATCATATTAACAAAGTACAAATCAGTTGGTACCGTGCTGCCACATTGTACAGTTCCGCCATGATTAAAAACTATATAATTTTCTTTTCAAAATTCATTTACATTTCATTAAAAGTATATTTGATATCTAAAAATATTTCAATAAACAGGTGAACAAGTGAATTTTTGTAAAAGTATTTCACAGTAGCATCAAGAACATTGCTGAATGTTGGACCAATGTATGTAGGGCTACTTCCCCCCGTTGGCTATCTGCAAATTCGTTTGGAGGATGTAACAAAATAGATTCACCTCTCTCATTCATGCCTGCTTCTAAACATCCGTTTAGCGGTGAGCTAATGTGAGAAGGCGACAACCTGGCTAGGCCACTCTGACATAATCGGTTTAAGGGCTAGCCGGGGGAGATCTCATCGCCAGCGTCTGTACACCTCTAGGTGCGGCTGCAAGCGGGCGTCTGTCTTGGAGCAAGTGGCTCGCTATATAAACGTGCAAGTAATATTTTGACCCCCGCTGAGCGGGTTGTGCGCTGGTCTTGGGGCCCGCCACGTAAAACCATACTCCAATGAAATATAACAACAAGCCTCGGATAAATACACTCTCTATTGATGACGACCATGGCAAACGTTTGAAGGACAATGAATTGAGGGCATGCACCTGGACCGTCCGCTCCCTGAATGGATTGGTGCAGATGCCCGGCTGGTTGATGTCCTCGTCAAAGCAAAATCTTACATCACAGCCATCCAAGAAATGTGTTAGACGAAGCAAGGAAGATAGAAGATCAAAAATTGTGACATATATTGGAGTGGCCATACGAATAAGCACAGTTTTGGCGTCGGATTCGTGGTGGGAGAGAGACTCTGTCGCCAAGTGCTGGCGTTCACGCCTGTGGACGAGCGTCTCGCCGCTATCGGAATAAAAGCAAAATTTTTTAATATATCATTCATCTGCGCCCATGCGCCGACAGAGGAGAAAGACGATGAGGTGAAAGACACTTTTTATGAACAATTAGAACGCACATACGAGCGCTGCCCCCGTCATGATATAAAAGTCGTGGTTGGCGCCTTTAACACCAGGGTGGGCAAAGAAGGTGTTTTTGGCACTACAGTCGGAAAGTTCAGCCTACACAATGAAACTTCTCCTAACGGACTGAGGCTGATTGACTTTGCCGGTGCTCGAAACATGGTCATATCCAGCACGAGGTTCATGCATAAAAAGATACATCAAGCTACATGGCTGCCTCCTGATCGAAATACTCGCAATCAGATCGATCACATTGTGATAGACGGACGGCATGCCTCCAGTGTTTTAGATGTGCGCACGATCCGAGGACCTAACATCGACTCGGACCATTATCTCGTTGCAGCCAAAATACGCACCCGCCTCAACCCGGCTAAAACCAAGGAACAAAAAACACAAGGAAAGCTAGACGTCGAAAAGCTTCAATCACAACAGACTGCCAATGATTTCGCAACTCGACTCTCACACCTGCTCTCTGAGAGCAAAACTCATCCTGAAGGAATACAGGAGCAGTGGGAGCATATCTCCAAAGCACTTCGTTTTGCCGCCGAAGAAAAAATTGGTTACCGGCGGCCACGAAAAAACAACTGGTACGATGAAGAATGCCGCGTTGCAACCGAAAGAAAAGATGCTGCCTACAGGGCTACGTTAAAAGCCAGCGCGACAAGAGGAGTGTGTGAACGCTATCGTGAGTTGAAAAGGGATGCGAGACGCCTTTTCAGGAAGAAAAAAGCAGAAGCAGAAAGGCGTGAGTGCGAGGAGCTTGAGCTGCTAGCCACCAGGAATAACGCCCGGAAATTCTACCAAAAAATACGGCGACAGACGGAAGGTTCTAAGACCGGGGCAAACTCCTGTAGGAATGAAAACGGCGACCTTGTAACTGATGTCCAGAGAGTGCTTAGATTATGGAGGGAATACTTCTCTGCTCCTAAATGGAGGCAGCAATTCACCGCGCAGAGATGAAGAACCCGATCCCGCAATCGATGATGATGGAATATATGTCCCCCCGCCCGATTATGACGAAGTTAGAATAGCAATAATCAGATTGAAAAACAATAAGGCCGTGGGCGCTGATGGATTCCCTGCGGAGCTATTCAAGTACGGCGGCGAGGAGTTGGTAAGGCACATGCAGCAGCTTCTTAGCAAAATATGGGCGGACAAGTGCATGCCCGACCTCCGGGCCGTTCGAAACTAAACGAGGTTTCAGACAGGGTGACCCCCTATCGTGCGATTTCTTTAACTTGCTGCTGGAGAAAATTATACTAGCTGCAGAACTTAACCGCACTGGAACAATATACTATAAAAGCGTGCAATTACTGGCATATGCTGATGACATTGATATCATCGGCCTAAACACCCGCGCTGTTAGTTCTGCTTACTCCAAACTGGAAAAAGAAGCGGTAAAAATGGGTTTGATGGTGAATGAGGACAAAACGAATTACCTGCTGTCATCGAGCAAAGAGTCAGCGCATATGCGCCTTGGCAACCACGCTACTGTTGGCAGCCATAATTTCGAAATAGTAAAAGACTTCGTTTATTTAGGCACCAGTATCAACACTAGCAACAACATCAGCACTGAAATCCAGCGAAGAATCAATCTTGCCAATAAATGCTATTTTGGACTAGGTAGGCAATTGAAAAGTAAAATCCTCTCTCGGCGAACGAAAATCATACTCTACAAGTCACTTATCTTACCCGTCCTGCTATATGGGGCAGAAGCATGGACCATGACAACAGCAGATGAAGCGGCTATGGGAGTGTTCGAGAGAAAAGTTCTTCGAAAGATTTATGGACCTCTGCGCGTTGGCGATGGCGAGTACCGAAGAAGATTTAATGATGAGCTGTACGAGCTATACGCATACATCAACATAGTCCAGCGAATTAAAACGCAGCGGCTGCGCTCGCTAGGCCATGTTATGCGAATGAATGATGATGCTCCAGCCAAGAAAGTGTTTCTATCGGAACCCGCCTGTTACGAACAGCCTGGCAGCATCACCATCAAGAGCTTTTCATTGCGACAAATAAAGCACATCATATGTCGATCGCCGATTGGTTCTTAAATAATGGCAAGCGACAAAGGGGAGAAGTCCGTAATTATTCATGCGGCGTGGCTAGCAACTGGCAAACGGGAGTATGAAAAATCATTCTGAAAACATCGCTTGAAACGGACAGCAGCAAACTAAAAATTTTTTAACCTACGGTAAAGTTTGTCAAATAATTGAAATAAATTTAAAGTATTTAATTGAAGAGTTTATTTATTTGCATACGCCGGGTTCAAGAAATTTAGTTCATTTTTTACAAAATTAAAAAATTTTTATCATAATTTGCTGCCGTTTCCTTAAATATGTCGACAAATACGGAATCGCAAAATCATATTGATGGACATACCGCTGCCAACTTTGCAGCTTTGAATGACACATCTGGAGGTCTGGAAATACACCAGAACGCTGAACGTAATATATTCTCCGGAGAAAATACCACTGCCAATCTTGCAGCTCCGCAGAATACGTTGCCGAGGCAACTTCAAGCAGAGTTAACGTCGGGTGCAAATACAAGTGCGTCAACATCGCTGGCATTTGCGAATGCCAACAACTGGTTTGAACGCAATATATTTTCCGGAGAAAATGCCACTGCCAATCTTGCAGCTCCGCAGAATACGTTGCTGAGGCAACTTCAAGCAGAGTTAACGTCGGGCGCAAATACATGTGCGTCAACATCGCTGGCATTTGCCAAAGCCGACAACAACTGGTTTGAACGCAATATATTTTCCAGCTCCGCAGAATACGTTGCCGAGGCTACTTCAAACAGAGTTTACGTCGGGTGCAAACACAAGTGCGCCAACATCGCTGGCATTTACTTTGGCCACCAACAACTGGTTTGGAGAGGCTACCGGAGAGCAACTACGGCCATCTACTAACGTATCGAGTAAAGTGACCGCCATCAATTCATGTGCACCACCATTGTCCATACATCGTCATGCCAGCCGTAGTGACTCAGTATCTTCCACTAGTTCGCGATCGGTGCAGCTTAAAGCACAAGAATATCGGCGCAGAGCTGAACTACTTCAAGAACAGGGGGAGATACTCAAGCAGAGGGAAACTCTGGTAGTACAAGAACGTGAACTCTTGGATCGCATCGAAACAATATGCTTTGATGATGACGCTAAAGACGTATCAGAGCAACCGCGCGAATGTTCGACCTTGATTCCAGTCAACTTTAATGCGAACCAACCCTTTAAATCGCATGTATCGAATTCAGCATGCGCATCGAACGTAGGTCACCTAAATACAGGTAATGGTGTTTTACCTGAAATTCGGAGAAGCCAACCGGGAGCTATCAACCCACCGGCAACTGACATACAGACATTATTAAATAGAATATCGTGTTTGGAACAACAGCTCCGAATAACATCTGTAACGAATCAGGCTAGCTTTCCTCTGCAAAACTCATCAGTACCTCCTGCTGATCTACCATTCACTACGGCATGCTCCATGGTTTCTCCTCATCGATTAACCAGAGAGCAAATCGCCGCTCGAAGTAGCATCGCTAAAGAAATACCTAAGTTCGATGGCAAGCCATCAGAGTGGCCCCTCTTTTACGCCACTTTCAACCAAACAACTGAGATATGTGGGTTTTCCGATGCGGAGAACCTTTTGAGGCTCCGAAAATCTCTAGAGGGCCCGGCGCGCAATGCGGTAAAGAATCTATATCTGCATTCTTCCTGTGTACCACAAGTCATCTCAACTTTAAGAATGCGGTTTGGTCGTCCCGAACTAATAATCAATGAACTCCAAAATCAGACCAAGGAGTTGCCACTTCCTTCAGAAAGTCAGCTTGAAACTATAGTAGATTTCGCCATCGCTGTGCAAAATATATGTGCAACTATGAAAGCATCAGGGCTAGATAATCATTTGACCAATCTGGATCAGGAGCAAAAACTAGTATCGAAGTTACCCGGACTATTACCGGCGTACTGGGGCATGCACAAGCAAGGTCTAACGAATTGCAATCTTCAAATTTTCAGTGATTGGCTCTTTCAACTGGCACAAGGAGCCAACTGTGTGCTCGTACCAACTGAGCAAACAAAGATGAGGAAACGTGGTTCTATTAGTCACCACACAAAATCGGTAAGCTGTATCGTGTGTAGCGAGGATTGTAGTTCTTTGTCTAATTGCACCTCTTTCAAGGATATGGCGCGACCTCAAAGGTGGGACACTGTACGTCGAAATAAATTGTGCTACAAATGCTTGAGGAAGCATACAGTTTATGACTGTACATCTAATAATACATGTGGGGTAAATGGCTGCACGCGGTACCATCACCCACTATTGCACAGCGAGTCCGCACCTATTAGTGGAAATCATTCGTCTAACGCTACAAACAAAACACAAACGGCTAATATTAACTCTCATAACTTAAGTGAGGGGAATACTTTTTTCCGTGTATTACCTATAATTTTGCATGCAGGCGTTAGCAAAGTGGACAGGCGACACGCACCGCTATGAGGATGACTCCATTATGGTCGACCTAGCCATATCTTCCAAGAATGGAAATGAAAAGTTTCCATTAAAACCTGTACGTTCCGTAAAGAAACTAGAATTGCCTACTCAATCTCTAGACGCTTTGAAATTAAAATCAAAGTTTAAGTATCTAAGGGATATTCCATTGCATTCTTATCACAACGCAGTGCCGCAGCTTTTGATCGGACTAAACAATGCTGCTCTTGGCCTTGTAGTAAAGTCTAAACAAGGTGGTGATAATTTTCCTATTGCCGAAAAAACTAAGCTAGGGTGGACCATCAAAGGCCAGGGGTCACCGCCACTCCAAGTCACAGGACAACATCTTTATCACATATGTGATTGCTCTGAGCATAAAGAGTTGATACAAGTCGTTAAATCATTTCTATGCCTCGACAATTTAGGCGTGGTAGCTAACGATGCAGCTCTGATGTCCAAAGAGGAGCAGCTCGCCGCCCAACTACAAGAGCAACTCACGGTTCGAGTAGGTGAACGATTTGAAACCGGACTGCTTTGGAAGCACCCGAATGTGCGGCTACCAGACAGCCTGCCTATGGCAAAATACCGGGCTCAATGTTTACTAAATAAAATGCAGCGCGACCCTAAACTTTCAGAGATACTTCAAGCCAAAATGGTTGACTGCCTTCGAAAGGGATATGCAAGGCGAATAACACCAGAGGATACTGCCGTCGAAAGTTATTGGTATTTGCCGTGTGTAATCCAAATAAGCCAGGCAAGGTTCGCCTTGTATGGGACGCTGCAGCTAAAGTGAATGGCGTATCACTCAACTCTCTATTGTTCGCCGGTCCAGATCTGACAACGCCACTGCTATCAGTTCTTTTCAAGTTTCGTCAAAAACGTTTCGCCATTTCCGCCGATATTGAAGAAGTGTTCCATCAGGTACGAATCCGTTCTGAGGACCAACATTTTCTCCGATTCCTCTGGCACGAGCCAAGAAAACTCGAGCCAACTCATCTTATTATGTCAGTGATGACATTTGGGTCCAAATGTTCGCCAAGCTGCGCACAATTCGTTAAAAATAAAAATGCAACTGAATTTCAGAATGAGTTCCCTAATGCCGCGAGATGCATACTTGAAAACCATTACGTGGACGATATGTTAGATTGCGTGGACACTGAAGAAGAGGCCGTTCACCTTGCGCTCGATGTTAAACGTGTCCATGAAAAAGGGGGGTTTCATATCCGCAATTTTCTTTCGAACTCGGACAAAGTACTGGAAGCCCTAGGTGCAAAGACGAATGAATCTCTTTGCCTCAACTTTGAAAACGAACTACCAACTGAAAAGGTCCTAGGAATATGGTGGATCGCCTCAACGGACCATCTCGCCTTTAGAGTATCAGCCAAGCACAGGGAGTCAGATTTGCTGATCAATCAATGTCGACCAACCAAACGTGGGATATTAAGTCTCGTAATGACTATTTATGATCCACTTGGATTCATCGGATTCTATGTGGTTTTTGCTAAGATAATCTTGCAGGATATATGGAGATCGGGGTGCGACTGGGATGAACGCATTTCTGATGGTCAGTTCTCGAAGTGGGTTCGATGGCTGAGCCTCATTCCACAAATTGAGAAGATGCGAATTCCACACCAATACACCAGGGCCAGTTTGATCAGCCCACCTCAAATTGAGTTACACACATTCGTTGATGGTAGTGAGTCGAGCTATGCAGCTGTTTGTTACTTGCGCTTTTCAGATGGGAAAGTCGTTGACTGCGCCATGGTTTCTAGTAAAACTAGGGTAGCGCCACTAAAGGTTATGTCCATTCCGCGGCCAGAATTGAAAGCTGCTCTACTCGGAGCTCGTCTTGCAAAGCACATAAAAGAATCACACTCCATCTCAATTACAGCCTCCATTTTTTGGTCCGACTCGAGGACAGTCTTGGCGTGGCTACAGGCTAATGCTCGACGATACAAGCAGTTTGTCGCTTTTCGGGTCAGCGAAATCCTAGAGTTGAGCAATTTGAAGGAATGGCGTTGGGTCCCGACTGCAGAGAATGTTGTTGATGAAGCAACAAAATGGCGTGGCGATCCTGATTTTTCCAGCGAAAGCCGTTGGCTGAAAGGATCTCCATTTCTGAGACTAAACCCAGACGAGTGGCCTATTCAAAGAAAATCGATATCGAACGACATTACCGAAGAGCTTCGCCCACAGTATGTTGGCAATCACAGTGAATTACAATACTTACGACCCATAACGGGTGAGCCTGAACGGTTCTCAACGTGGAATCGTCTCCTCCGCGCCACTGCAAGGACCATCGATTGCGCACGCGCTTGGCTAAGTAAAGTACGTGGTGGCTCTGTTCCACGAGACACACTCAGCTCTGAAAACCTAGTTACAGCTCAAAAACAACTCTGGAAAAGAGCGCAAATGGACGTGTTTGCCTATGAGATAGCTTCATTGTTGAAGGGAAAGCCGATTGGAAAGGCTAGCGATATCTATAAATTGTCGCCCTATCTTGACAATGATAAAGTGTTGCGAGTAGATGGAAGAGTAAAAATTGATGGTCGACAGGATCCTGTGTTGATGCCGCGTAATCATCACATAACGTTCTTAATTCTTAACGATTTTCATACAAAATATCATCATGGCTGTCTAGAAACCGTCGTTAATGGAATTCGCCAGTATTACTGGATCCCTAAGCTTAGAGTTGTGGTGAATCAAATTCGACGGAGCTGCCAACATTGTAAAAACCGCAACGCGCAGCCTCAAACTCCGAGAATGGCTCCCTTGGCCACCTGCCGTACAGCCGATCACTGCCGACCCTTTTCTTATACAGGTGTGGATTATTTTGGCCCACTCTTGGTTACTGTGAAAACAAGCAGTGAAAAAAGATACGTGGTTCTATTCACCTGCCTTACAATACGGGCTGATCATATAGAGATTGCCCATTCGCTATCTACAGACTCGTGTATTCTTGCTATTAGAAATTTCATGGCCCGCAGGGGCCCCCCGTTAGAAATATGGAGTGACAAAGGAACAAATTTTAAGAGCGCGGAAAAAGAACTTAAATACGCATTTTCGCAAATCGACCAAAATCAGCTGGCCAAGACATTCATTTCGCCAGCACCTAAATGGCACTTCATACCGCCCGCTTCACCTCATATGGGCGGAGCTTGGGAGCGGCTGGTACGTTCGATCAAAAGCGTACTTTATCGCATTATGCCCAAATGCAATACAAACGACGAGCTTCTTCGGTCAGCATTAATGGAGGCGGAAATGATAGTCAACTCGCGGCCACTTACTTATATACCATTGGAGCATGAAACAGATGAAGCGCTAACACCCAACCATTTCCTGCTTGGAAGTTCGGCTGGTGTTAAACCTATTGCCGAACCAGTAAATGAAGGTATTGCTTTACGACGTGGATGGCGAACATCTCAAAAACTTGCTGACGCCTTCTGGCGGCGTTGGATCATGGAATACCTCCCCATAATAACACGACGAAGCAAATGGTTCAATGATGTGAAGCCAATCGATATTGGCGACATTGGCTACATAGTTGACCAGAATAGTCCGCGAAACTGCTGGGCAAAGGGGAGAGTGATTGATATACGGAAAAGTCTAGATGGCAGAGTAAGAAGTGTAACAATTAAAACTGTGAGTGGCGTATATGAACGACCTGCTGCTAAAGTGGCTGTTCTAGATCTAAAAGTGATACACCCTGCTGACCAGGATATACCAGGGGGGAGTGTTACGAACAGCCTGGCAGCATCACCATCAAGAGCTTTTCATTGCGACAAATAAAGCACATCATATGTCGATCGCCGATTGGTTCTTAAATAATGGCAAGCGACAAAGGGGAGAAGTCCGTAATTATTCATGCGGCGTGGCTAGCAACTGGCAAACGGGAGTATGAAAAATCATTCTGAAAACATCGCTTGAAACGGACAGCAGCAAACTAAAAATTTTTTAACTTACGGTAAAGTTTGTCAAATAATTGAAATAAATTTAAAGTATTTAATTGAAGAGTTTGTTTATTTGCATACGCCGGGTTCAAGAAATTTAGTTCATTTTTTACACCGCCTATGGAAGCAGAGGTAGAGGGCGGCCCCCAATCCGTTGGAAGGACCAGGTGGAAAACGATTTAAACTCCCTTGGTGTGACCAATTGGCGCCGGTTGGCGGAGCGACTGGCGTGCCTTGTTGGACGGCCATAACCGTTTAGACGGTTAAGCGCCAATTAAGTAAGTAAGTAAGACCGTACGCAATCTTGCTCCAGGTAACGGTTTTAGTCTCCTGTTGACCAATACAGATCGGATTAAGGAATGGGATGCGCCCGTATCTACAGACAGTACACGTTCGGTGCTATCCATATTCCCTCTGACGGTAAGACAGCTTGATTTCCTTCCAATTGGCGACACAGATATCACAGGACATTCAATAGCTGGATCTTGCTTATCCCTTCCAGCTTTATTATTAAGGCCACCCATGCTGTTGAAACCACTAGGATCAAGATTGCAATGTGACCGGGCTTCCAGCATTTGAAGCATTTGATAATATTTCACTCCATTTTAGCGATCCTTTCAGCGCCTCCAATATTGTGTAACCCGGTCTGGCCTTTCTACCTCCACACGGCGTGCTTTGAATGCTGGCTTACACAGAAGTGATGCTGTTTCCTGAATCAGAGCACGTGATATCGTTTCTGTGAATGTAGGTTTTGGATTTGCGTATGTCGCTGGCGTCGTTTCGATATCCCGTATTCCATTAATAAAGCTCTGGATTTTTACCCTTTCTGTATATTCCACGGGTGCGTCCGAATTCGCTAAATGTGCCAGCCTTTCAACATCCAACGCAAACTCTTGCAATGTTTCACCATGCCTCTGGAAGCGGTTCAGTAACACCATTTGGTATATCTGTCTGCCATGCTCGATTCCGTATCGCGTTTCTAGAGCGCTCATCAATGTTTCATAGCTTTTCCGTTCGTACTCTGGAATTGTCTGTAAGATTTCAGCTGCAGGCCCTTTCAATGATACGAATAGAGCTGCAACTTTATCTTCAGCATTCCAGTTGTTCACTGCTGCCGTCTTCTCAAACTGTAGCTAAAAGACCTGGAAAAGAACAGAGCCGTCAAAGGATGGTGTTTTTACCTTTGGATTACTCGCTGAAACAGCTGGGCGATTTAGTTGCAACTCCTGTATACAACCTCTGAAAGCATCCACCTCGGCCTCGATTTTTTTCTCAAACTGAGTTATTTTCTCGTCCATACGCGCTTCGAGTTTTGATGATATACGCGCCTCTTGCGCTTCGAGTTGTACTGTTATGCGTGCCTCTTGTTCTTTCAGTTGTGTTTCCATCTTTGATGTTATACGGTTCTCCTGTGATTCCATCTTGGATGTTAAACGTGTCTCTTGCGATTCCAGTTGGGATGCCATATATGTCTTCTGTTCTGCCAGCCGAGATGTTATATTTGTCTTTTGTTCTTCCAGTTGAGATAACATTTCGCTTGATATTTGTTTCAACACTGCTAGTATCGCGTTAGTGTCAACACTTGCCAATGGATTCGGAGTCTCTATCTTCTCCTCCATTTTAGTCGCTGGCTCTTCCACATCAAGAAGACATACTCGTCCACATTAATTCCTCCCAACTCCATTACCTCTCGCAGCCGTGCTTGAAGTTCGATCTTATTGCCGGTTGTATTCAATCCACGGTTCTCCAACACCCTATTCAGGTGCTGTATCCTTAATTCACATAAGTTTGCCATGTCCAAGTTCTATTCGAAATCTTCAGAATTTATTCAACAATTCCTCTTCTGACACCAATTGTAACGAATTCGCAATTCGGGCAATTCGTCTTATTTGAAACCTTCTGCTTACGTTCGTATCGCTAAACTGTTTAATAAAACACTCCAATAATCTGTATTGCAAAATGGTCTTTATTAGACTGCTTTTGAAAGTACTTCACAATTATAATTCACTTCGCAACTGATAGCGTGTTTAAAAAAACTGATTGCTGCTTTCTCGGCTTTCGCTCCTTTTATACCCTCTGCTATCTCGTTCGCATACTTCTAGGATTGATTTGTTTATGTACATACAAGTGACTGCTTAGTAACGGCTTAGAGATGATAGTATCCCTTAGTGTTGCTAATATTCGTCGCAATATATAATATTCGCAGCACAATTGGGCTGTTTTCCCCCCTACAACACCTTCGTCGTGCCGTTTTCGTCATACTCCTGCTGTTTTGGTTTAAGGCTTGCGGGGCCCTCTTCAGCCTTCATCGGGACTTCTTTTTCCGGGTCTTAAATGCTGTGCTGTGTGTTCGTATGTGCGACTTCGAGCACCATTTGGCTGTTGGTCCTCTTCTAACACTTTCGTGGTGACGTCCGCGTCCTCTACATGTCCCTTTTCTCTAAGGATTTTGAGGTCCTTTGGCTTCGCCCACTTCTAACGTGTTAGGATTGTTATCTCGGGACTTCTTTTCCTGAGTCGCATGTAAATTTTGCCATTACCCCAGGACATTTTGCCATGCGGCGTGTACAATATATCCTCACCCTTCTTGTTTATTTGGAAGACATACCACTGACCTTACTCCGTAGGCCGAGATACAGGAAATAACTTCCAATGGATAAGTGATAGCTTAATTTGTTACAGTATCGAACTCGAATGTCCGTTGGAATGTATGTTGCATTCTGCTTGGCTACATACATTTGAATCTGCGGCCTTTACCATTACTTTCGGTAACGTCTCACGGCTTTTGCCGTAGACTAAACCGGGTTTTTCCTAGCCTCCTACAACTGCAATGCTCATCCCTCTTTTCGCCCATAGTCCGCCTATCAGTCCGAAGTTTCATCCTTAGGTATATTTTTGCGATAACTTTGAATATATTTGAATGAAGGTATTTTAATAAAATTTGACATAGTACTTCTATTGCCTACGGGCAAGGTTGGTGATAAAAATTGGCGTAATCGGTATATTACCACTACTTTTACATATCGATTATTTCCTATAAATAGTTCTCCTCTGTTACGTTCCAATGAAGCGTGATCCAGATACGGATAGAAATTTAACATGCAAATGCAACAACAAATTGATTCATATGGATCACATTGTTGTTGCATTATCATGTTAAATCTCTATCCGTATCTGGATCACGTTTCATTGGAACATGAGGCTCGATATTCTGATACCTGTTTAAGCTATTATTTTCAAACTTGGCTTGTAGGTTGACCACATTGAGCTTACTCAATAAACTTAGAAATTGTGAGGAACGTGCACGGCAACGCCTACTTATTGAAAAGATTTTCATATGCTTTCGCTAGTGATATCTTCAGACCGGTTAAAGGTTAAATTCTGAAATTTGGTGTACAGATTCTTTATACAAGGTTAGTCTGCTCCATCAAAAAAAAAAAAAAAACAAACAAAAACAAAAACCCTAGGACAACCGAGCCCAAATGCGTGTTGGCATATATCGTGTCTCTCTTTACTTTGAAAGATAAAATGCTGAAATTTTATAAATATCAAACAGTTTCGAAAAATTGTGGTATAACTACTACAAAAAAACAAACACATTTTGTTCACTTAAAATTTGTTTATTTATTATTTCAACACGCGCGTGGTATCTCCTTCAGTTGATAGCTTACAGCTAACCATTGTCAACATATGTATATATGGGAGTTTCCACCAGAACATATGGAACATATTGTAACGAATTTACTTGCAAATCCTCTTATTTGCCCTTTTGCTAAGTTCGTATCACTAAATTGTCGAATAAATAACTCCAATATTGAATAATGGAAAAATGGTCTTTATTAAAGTACTTCACAATAACACTTATACTTTGCAATTAGCTGGCTTAATAACCAAACTGATAGCTTAAATGAAACTGACTTTCAAAATAATACTGCTATTGCTCGCTAGATATCGTCTTAATCGAAACGGATTATAGCGCCTCTACCGCTGGTGCTTTTATACTCTTTGATTTCCTCGTGGCATCTTCTAGGCGCTTCCAGAATTTACTTAGTTGCCGCCATATAATTATAACTACAGATGCACGTATATAGCTTCTCATATGCGTGTATTTGTGAACGACACTTCAACAATTACAATTGCATACTTTTGGGAGCATCTCTTCTCTGTATACAGTACCAAATCTCCCGCCAAGAAACCTTTCGAATTATTGTTCTCATGGTACCTGTGTTTCATCGTACTACTCAATACCCTGGTTCGTTCTTCACGCTCTGTTGCTTGGCCAATGAACTACTTCGTAGAGCTTGCGCTGGACGGATTTGCTTTGCATAATCAGTATCGTTCACAGTAGTGCGCTCTGGCTTGAAACTACCCTCGCATTCTTTCTGGGAAATTCGTTGCTTCGGTTTTGTGCGTCCATTAGGTTTTCTCAATGCCAGTGTTTCTCTCGCAGGTACTTTTGATTTTGATTTATTTGGCCCATTCGATCTATCAACATTTGCCTTTGACTTTCGTGGTCTTTGTCAAGTCTTTTCCACCAGTACCCTATTATTGCTGAACCCTTTCTCCAAACTGAAGTTAAGTGGTATATCCTGGTTCTTATAACGCATCACCCTTCTCTGCATATCGATCTTGATGTCATGGTCAACCAAGAAGTCCACTCCCAATATGACTTCATCAACGATCTCTGCCAAAACGAATTTGTGTAGAACCATGACCTCCCCAATTAAGACTTCACATACCACTTCTCCCTGGACTTGGTTATACTCCCCAGTAATCGTACGCAATCTTGCTCCAGGTAATGGCTTTACTTTCCTGTTGACCAAATCAGATCGGATCAAGGAATGAGATGCGCCCGTATCTACAGTCAGTACACGCTCCTTGCCATCCACATTTCCTTTGACGGTAATCCTGCTCGATTTCCTTACAGTTTGCGAGATAGGTATCACACGACATTCAATAGCTGGGGCAAGTTCTCGATCTTTACATTTGACTCGCTCTTGTTTATCTCTTCCAGCTTTGCGTTTACGACCAGCCAAGTTGGAACTACCATGACCGGTGCTGCAATGACGTGCAATGTGACTTGGGTTACCGCACTTGAAACACTTCATAACTCCGGCATTGTTTTGTTGTAATCCCTTCCAAAAGTGTGTCTACCCAATCTGGCCTTTCCACTTCCACGCGATGAGCTTTGTATGCGGGCTTACTCAAAAGTGACGCTGTTTCCTGAGTCAGTGCATGGGATACCGTTTCAGCAAATGTTGGCTTTGGGTTCGCGTATGAGGCTCGCTTCGTTTCGACGTCCCGTATGCCGTTAATAAAGCTCTGAATCTTTACCCTTTCAGGGTATTCCACGAGCGCGTCCGCATTTGCAAGATGAGCCAATCTTTCAACATCCGAAGCAAACTCCTGTATTGTCTCATTTGCTTTTTGGTAACGGTGTTGGAACTCAATTTTGTATAGCAGTTTTGTATGCTCGCTTTCATAACGTCTCTCGACAGCGGCCATCAAGGCTTCATAGTTGTTCCGTTCTCCCTCGGAAATCGTCTGTAGGATTTCGGCTGCTGACCCCTTCAATACTACGAATAGAGCAGCAACTTTATCTTCAGCGTTCCACTTGTTCACTGCTGACGTCTTCTCAAATTGAAGCTTGAATACCTCGAAAGGAACAGAGCCGTCAAAGGATGGAGTTTTTACCTTCGGATTGCTCGCTGGGACAGCTGGGCGATTTAGTTGTAACTGTTGCATAAGACCTTTCAACGCTTCTATCTCGGCATCAATTTTGTCCTCGAGTTGTAAAATTTTTGCATCCTGCTCTTCCAGTTTCGCAAAGAGCTTCGATGATACCTGTTCCGAAATTTTTGTCAACATTTCAGATATACGTGCCTCTTGCACTTCCAGTTGAGATGACATATATGTCTTCTGTTCTTCCAATTGAGATGACATTTGCGACGCCATTTCTGAAATGCGTGCCACCTGTGACTCCAGCTGAGATGCCATTGTCGATGTTTGTACAGATATTGTGCTCGCCACTGTCTGCGGTGTTTCGTTTTTTTCTTCCATTTTTGTTGTTGTTTTGTCGCTATCATAATGAAAGACATACTCCTCAGCATTGTAGATTCCTTTAAATACCATAGCTACACTTAGTCGTTTTTGTAGCTGGGATTTATCGCCAGAAGTAACCAACTCCTCCTTCAGTTGCTGGATCGTCAATTCACTCAACTTTGCCATGTCCAAGTTGTATTCCCAATCTTCGGAATTTATTCAACAATTCCTCTTCTGACACCAATTGTAACGAATTTACTTGCAAATCCTCTTATTTGCCCTTTTGCTAAGTTCGTATCACTAAATTGTTGAATAAATAACTCCAATATTGAATAATGGAAAAGTGGTCTTTATTACAGTACTTCACAATAACACTTATACTTTGCAATTAGCTGGCTTAATAACCAAACTGATAGCTTAAATGAAACTGACTTTCAAAATAATACTGCTATTGCTCGCTAGATATCGTCTTAATCGAAACTGATTATATCGCCTCTACCGCTGGTGCTTTTATACTCTTTGATTTCCTCGTGGCATCTTCTAGGCGCTTCCAGAATTTACTTAGTTGCCGCCATATAATTATAACTACAGATGCACGTATATAGCTTCTCATATGCGTGTATTTGTGAGCGACACTTCAACAATTACAATTGCATACTTTTGGGAGCATCTCTTCTCTGCTGCGTGTACGTACATATGTGTAGACATAATGTTTTATTCGTTTACGTAGATACATAATGATTGGTCTATGGATGTGCATGCAAGGCGCTCCTTAGCATCGGCTTAGAGATGGCAGCACCCCTTAGTTTTGCTAATATTCGTAACAATATGTATATATGGGAGTTTCAGACTCATCTGAGCTAATAAACAAATTCCATCTTACACTATCCAAAAACGTTTACATGCGTTCAAGTACAAGTTTAAAATCGTATTCGTAGTTGCAAGGATTTTTACTGATGGGGTCCTTCTTTTACAAACAAGCTGCGATGAATTTGACATAATTTTTCCATCATTCGAAACAAATCTCAAGACCTTTGGAGCAGTGTATGGCTCACAGTGAATACCTAAACTTTAAAAGACCGCGACCGTTAGTGGAAAAGGGTAAGTAGTTAAATTTTACTTTCTTCCAATTTTAATTCTATGCGTACGTGTCAAACAACATCTAAATATTACAATACCAATTTCATTAAGAAAGGTTAAGCCGTTTAATTCATTCCTAACGTTTTATACGTGTCGCTACAGTAACATTTTGAAGATTTTCCTTGAGACATTAGGCGCGATATCTAAATCTGAATTTTTTTCCATCAAGCGGAAAATGGGACAGATTCAACTATACCAAGTCCACTGATTTTATACAGAAATCGATATACCTGTCGTATTATGTATTAAGTTTAAGGCGAGGAAAAGCAGCTTATTATTTTCTTCACAGCCATATGTGAACTAGATTGCACTATTTATTGAATTAAATAAATGTAGCGTTTTCTAAACTTTGTCCTTACCAATAAATAAAACACAATCATTAACATAGCGACAATTAAAGCTTGGTGGTAAGGGGTTTAGAATATTCCTGCGGTAGGTATACCGGTCGAAGAAAATACCCTGGCTATCCAATCCAAAGAGGTGCGGGGCAGGAAAATCCAGTTGTGATCTGTATAAGAGTAGAAGAAGCAGAGGGAAGTAGGAATGCAGCAAGCGGTGGGAAACGCATCGTCAGCGAGTTCACAAACCCTGCAAAAATCGTTGGATCATGTGGTCCACTGGAGTACTTACCATTATACTCCACTGTAATGCAGCAATGGACCACCTCATGTTTCTACACGAACATATTGTAAGCCGATCATTGCTCGTTTTTAACGATTGTAACCACTACACGAAGTTTATTGCACTGTGGGTACTCCATGGATTACTCTGATGTAATGCGGAGCTGGAGTATATGGTCCAGTCCTAGGACATCGCAATGTTAATTGAACTATATTTTTTGTATGAATTGTGGTTAATTTTGGAGCACTCGGTTGGTCCAAAGCGAGTACTCCATACATGCAGGTATGGAGTATTCGCGATTTTTTTAGGGTTATTTTCGTGATGTTATGACTTGGTTGAACTCGATGACGATGCATTCCCACCGCTTTCTGCATTCCTACTTATTTTCGTAGTGTTATATTTCGTTATGGAATTTTGTTTACCAGCTTGTGCAACAGGTGTCTTCTTGCTTTACTATTTGGCGTGTGTCGTGCTAACAGCTCCTCCCCCCCCCCCCCCCCCCCCCCCTCCCTGAAATTCAAATGTCCACGTTTAAGGTGCTGGATTTTGAAATATTTGATTTAGTCCCTCTATTGCAGCTTCTGTCAGTTGGATGGGCTGCTGCTGGTTGACTTTTTTGAATGATTTGCAGATTTTGTGTATTCTATTAGTTTCGTGTTATTTATGTTTATCTGCTTTAGCAATTGTAGGGACAATATTTCTTCGGTTCTATTTGATTCTGAAAATGGCTGGAGTATAGCGGGTAGGGGCTTGCTGTGCGTTTGTCCGTATTGGAAAATTTTTTGCCGTTGATTATAATTAAAGCGTTGTTGTAGTGTATTATAAATGTGCCGTTAAGGGATGTAGTTTCTTAGTTTATTAAAATTGCTCCTTTAAAGTCGTTTAAAAATAGGATGTCTGGTGAGATTGCTTCGAATTCCGGTATGTGTTGCCTGTTGGTCACTGTGCAGTAGTCCTTACTGAAATCTAAGAAATTATTTTTTGAACATATTTGAATTGAGTTGTATTGTTTACATTTTTTTTTGTATGCCGTAAAAGTTGCTTTTACAGATAAGTATTGATTCGAAATTTATTTTATTAATCTTATTGTTTTTCTTTATTGCTCTAATGTCTACTGTTTTACAAGTTTGCTCTTCTACCCATGATACAAAAAATGGAGGTAGTTCCATTTAGTGTGACGTTAGCTACTTGACTTTTGCGGGGACAATGACAATTTCATCAAAAACAAGCTAGCAGATTGAAAAATGTTACGAATTTTTTAATTTTGATGGATTTCATATTAACAAATACGACTAAATTACTTCCATAATAATTTTAAATACAAAAAAAAAAAAAAAATGAGCCCCATGTCTTGGAAATATTTTAATACGAAATATCAGCCTAGAAAAGAAAGTTTTTAATAAGCTTTTCGAGCTCCCGAAAATTGTTTTGGTGGAAAAAACATGGCTCGAAGTATGCAAAGTAAGGGAATATAGCCTTCTTAAGTGTCCGCACGTTTGCTCAGAACATCTTGCCAAAGCATACACGTTTGTCAATAGCTTGCTTAAAGTAGGTCCTTATAATCCGACACCGCAATTTCTCGATAAATGTTCTAAGTCCACATTTTTTTATTTATTGTATAATTCAAGCGTTGTGCTTTAGAAGGGAATTGTCAAACTATTTTTTAGGGAGAAAATTACCCTGTAGTTCTGCAGGTTAGCCACTAGTTATGAGAGTGTTTTTGCCCGTTGTACGAGGGGTCACCTTGGGACAGTCCCGCTTATACACATTTTAGGATTGACATAGATGCGCAGATTTTGGAGGTACAATTTTTCTCCACATGCCTTGAGAAATATCCACTGTAGCGGCTTGATAATAGGGACATGCTAGAACAAGAGGATTTTTCGCGTATTTTTTTTTCGGTCTAGAGGTCAAGCTGCCATAAAGATATGAGTCATTAACCAATGTATGAGTCATTATCCACTATTTTTCAATAAAATTGCATGTTTTACTGTATTCTTTATCAATATATATGCACATAAATCGTGCTAAAGCATATTATTATTGTCTCAGATGACCATTACGTTTTCATCCTAAACGAAAATTCCATCTCGAAAAACCACAATTTCGCCTTAAACAGTAACGTCATGGCAACGCTTCTGGCAAAGCAACAAACATTATGAAACTTCAAAGATCCCCAAATGAGTGGAACTACCTTCTTTTTTGTATCATGCTTCTGCCGTGGGTAGACTTATGATATAAATGATTATTTTGCCATTTGTTGTTATTTTAATTGGTGAAAACTCTAAAGCCTCATCTAAATTTATAAACGGGACGTTATCTTTTTCGAAAATTTGTTCGGCAATGTCTACTTCTTCACTTGACGTAATGTATGAATTTACTATATTGGCTATAGCCCAATGAATTGCGGCGTATGCGATATTTATAATTTTTCCTTCAAAATTTCTAATTTGTATTTCAATTTCAAAAATGCTTCTATTTCTCTTTTTTTGTCATTCTGCAATTCCTTAGTAATATTGTTTGTAATATCTGTAATTGCATTTATATTTCTATTGCTAGTTTGTTAATAATAACCTGATTCTTATTATTTTCAAGGACGTTATTTAATTTATTCACAACTATTTCATGATCTTCGTGGTCTGGATTTCCAGCGATCCATTTCCAGGCACTACCTATGAAATTTAGTGATCTTTTCGATCTTCCTTCTATTTTTTAAAATGGTTTTATTTAGCTTGACTTGACAGGCAGGCCGCACGGCCGCATGCACTGCTGTCGTGAACGAATTTTGTAATTGAAATTTAAGTACCTTCCCGATAAGCTACAAGCTTGAAACTTGGAATATAGTTCAGAACCCGATGACAATGCAATAATAAGAAAAAACTTGCCGCTAGGTGGCGCTAGGATCGATATATTCACAAAAAACTTATTTGTCGTCCGATTTGGCTCATATTTGGAAAACATATGCATACAAGAATAGAAACCGACCAATGAAAAAAGATCGCCGCTAGGTGGCGCACAGTGGACCGAAACTGAAAAGTTGGGACTTAGGACTTTAAATGTACATTTTCGTATTCTGTGATCTTTTTCCATAATTTATTGTTATATAACATTTTTAGTAACCGTGTTTCATATCGACATACCCTAACGAGCATATGTTTACATCTAGGTAGTTTTTCAAATTTCCAGCAATTTTGGCTTCACTAAAATAATTTTTACTATTTCTCAATAAAAATATGTATGAAGGTCTAACCCAGAAGCTTTCAATTTTATTTTAAAAATGTCTGCAAAATTCGCGAAAACTCGACGAATCTTAGAGGTTGTACAGAGTTAATAGTTGGCCATGAAATCAAAGTGACGCTTAGATTTACTTGCTATAAAAAAGGTTACAAAGAGTTGATAGTAGGCCATGAAACAAAAGTTGAGAAAATTATTGAAGTTTTTGGGCATTAGTGATGGACGATATAGCTATTTTGAGCTATCAGTGAAAATAGATATGGCTATTTTTGAATCACGGCTATTTTTTATAGCTATAGCGATCGCTTTGCAAGCGATTCTATACAGAATATATGATGGGCGTTACAGCGATTTTGAACTATCAGTGAATATAGATATGGCTATTTTTTACAGCTATGGCGATCGCTTTCATTTATCTTTGATAAGCGAATCTGCAATTATTTGTATACTTGGATATAAAAAATGAATGTTTTAAGTTGTTCACCAGAGTAGATTGAATGTTATACATTAATTTAATTTAGTATACAGAATATATGAACCAAAATTGGAATAAAAGGACAAAAATATGTACCTTTTATTGTAAACTGATGTAATGTGCAATTCTAATTTTCTGAGATGTTATGATATATATTATTAGCTGGCTTACGATAATATCTTCAATCTCGTATTACACTCAATGAGATGAAACTAGCTGAAATAGATGTCTATGCATCTTTGTTTTATAAATTTTGCTAATTGAAAATGCTTTGATTTTTAAATGTGAGATGAATCAACCCGAAATAAATCTGTATATGTAACACCATAAAAACATGATTTATTTACTATATTATACTACACCGATGTATTTAGAAATACTCCGTATGAATTCGGCTGCATAATATTTGTATAGTAAAGTGAATCAATTTTAAATGAAAAATACAGAGCAAAATATAGCAAATTCTTCAAACTATTATAAAAATGTTCTTTAGCAGACAATTAGCCACCCACTTCAGTGCCCTAGAAATTAGCTGGAGAATTCAACCATATACAAACCATATGACAAAGCTTGAGTTGCATGCTCCCAAAAAACTTAAATTTTGAGTTAATCTGTTTACAATAAGACGAGTGATATATGTTTCTATAATTCTTTTATTTTTCCATCAAAAACACAAATTTTATAAAACTGTTAACGGCTACAGCCTAGAAGTATTACCTTATAAATAACACATGCATTAGTTTCATGTGCGAATCAGTTTTAGCAAGCGTAAAATATGCTATTGTTTTTTTGTTTATGCCAAAGTCACATCTTATTTCTATACCCTCCTGTGTTTGCCATTCTTTTAAATTTTTATCGTATTCTGTTTCTAGGCGCACAAGTGGACCAAAAACTTTCTCGTATTTATAACCATCTTCATAACGCAATAGAAATTGTGATGGTTCAGTATCTATACCTGGCTTCTCTAAATCATGAAATGTTGCATCAATATTTTCCTTCCATAATTCCTCTAATTTGTTTATTTGTGCTGCTGACATTTGCACGCCACTGCTCTTGTGCCTACCGAACCTTAACCAACCACGGCAAAAACGAAAGATCAGTTGTAAGTGGCTTCCATTGTTCTTGATCCCAATTCATATACATTACGTACCCTACACGAGTAACATTTTAGTACTGTTTCTCCAAGTGGACCTTCAGACTGTAGGGTGACTTCCCTATGTTTAGCCCTCACCGAAAGATTAACAATTTGGGATCCAGATGTGCTTCCATGCCCATTGCAAAACCATTTTTTGCAATTATTGCACATCACTTCGTCGTCGAAATTGTTGTTGCACAAGTTTGCTTTGTTCCGTTTCCACAATTTCTCTGCACAAAAAGCACACTTTTTCGCCCTTATTTACCACTATCTCTTGACGAGAAATTTTTTTCATTGTGCAGTTCTTAAGACAACTATCCCCATTTTTCGATAATAGCTGGCAAACTTTTGTAAAAGTATATTTTTTCCAATTTTAGAGAAAATTATTCCTTTTTGTATCCAATAAACTTTTTTACTCAGTCGGAAAGTAAAGCACACAGATGAGTAGTGTTGAACGATATTTCACTATCGATGATTGCATCCCCTCTGTCACTATTAGTATTAGAATTTCATGCTGAAGGAAAATCGCCAATCGCTATTGACGATATTCTGCCACAGGTGATTGTCATTCAAAAGAATCGAATGAAGCAAAATCGCCAATCACTGATATATTTTAATTGCAATAGCTATAGCTATTAGCGATTTGTCAATAGCGGCTATGCAATCACCAATAGCGAAATATCGTTCCATCACTATTGGGCATTAAGTTTTTGGAAGTGGAAGCAAAAGTAAGCAGTGCGTGTCAAACTAACTTAAATTGCAATAAAGGATCCTAATCCTGCGACATATATTTTTGCTATAAACGATATTTTTAACAAATCAAGTAATAGATTGTTGTTCAAATTCAGAGAATCGAATCAATCATTAGTCATTAGCTTAAGGCTACCTTATTAACTTACTTTCTACGACTCGCTGTTTTCGAAATGGATTGTGATTTAGTCACAAATTCTGATTTATTTGAAAAATATAAGAATGTGGCAATATTAAAGACTATATATTTTTATACAATTTTATGAAATCCAAAATTGTGATACATCTTAATGGTAAAAATTTGAACAGTTTAAATAAAAGCCTTTTTGCTCAAAATACTGCTTCAATATGTATAGAGGGTGGAAAAAATCAGGATTCAAAGATTTATAGATACAAACAGTGAATGGTTACAGAAGCAAGTAGCTTGACCAGATTATATAAAAAAGCTACCGATGAATCCAGTTTACCCAGCCATCTACTAAGCTTTTGACTACAAAAAAATCTATAGGAACCTCCACCAATATAGCTCCTCGAAAACCTTTCAAAGAATTAGGTAACAAACAAAAGAAGAGACGCATTGAAGTGCTCTCCAATAGTTATTCAAATGATGAAATAACTATGCAAATACCGCGCAGTTAAAAGCAGCAGGAAATAAGAGTGTCTTAGAAATAACTGAATACTTAATTAAAAATCCTCAAGATGTAGATAAAGTAAAAAAATTACTTTTCCAATACAAAAAAAAGTCTCATTTCCATCGGATGAAGCTTTGGGCTTAGCTTTATCACTGAAATTTTCTAAATGGCAATACAACATTTTAAGAAAACGTATGCATGAAAAGGCTGAGGACATACTTCCTTCATATTATAAAATCCAAGGAGAAAAGCAGGGAATGTTATGTGCCTAAAAATGATATAACATTAACAGATGGTGGTGCTAAAGTTCGGTTGCAGTCACTTGGATCTAACAGTAATAAGGCTATTGAAAACGATAAAGTTGGAGGGCAGTGAATACCAAAATTTAACAAGTAAATGGGGCTTTGATGGTGCTTCCAGTCAAACCAATTGCAAGCACAAAATTAGCACTTGTGATGATATTGAAAACGATTCTTGCATTTTAATGGGAAGTTTGGTACCGATTAAATTAGCTTCTGAGGGGAAGGTTGTTTGGGAAAATGAATTTCGGAATTCGACATATTTATGTCGTCCCATTTTTTTTAAATTTGTGCAAGAAAACAAATATACTATCACTGAAGAAATGAGTGTGATTCAATTCGAAATCCACAATTTAATTGAAACAAAATGTGAAAAAGTTAAAGTCAGTCACTCATTAGTACTAACCATGATTGATGGAAAAGCTTCATCAATTTTGAGTGATACATCCACGCAACGTTGGAACATATGTAAGGCTACCCCAAAAGAGATGAATGACCGCACTTTAATTTTTAACATAGACGTTGATACTGACATTTACAAATATGGGATATCAACTCTGCATGCGAGAATTCGGTTTGTGGAGTGTATTCTTCATATATCTTACCGATTAGAATTTAAATCGTGGATAGCGAAAGGAGATAATAAATCTAAATTGGAAGAAAAGCGGAGAGCAGTACAGAATTCTTTCAGAAATTAGACTGGTTTATTAGTAGACGTGGTAAAGCAAGGACACGGTACAACGAATGATGGAAATACCGCTAGACGATTTTTCGCTGACATTAAAACTACTGCCCCTATAACTGGTGTTAGTGAAAACCTCGTTCAAAGATTCTCTAATAGATGTACAAAAGTTCAACATATACGCCAGAGAAACCATTCGAGCTTACGTCGAACTATGTGAATGGAATTTTATGCCTTCAAGTGTGCATAAAATTTTAGTACACGGAGCTTCAATAATAGAGCATTTTTGTTCCATTCTTATTGGAAAGTTGTCCCAAGAAGCCGCTGAATCCAGAAATAAAGATTTTAGAGCATATCGTCGAGACCATGCAAGAAAAATTAACCGCAAAGCGACAACTGAGGACATTTTAAATAATTGTTTAGTTACTACTGACCCATTTATTTCATCGAGGAGATCGAAATTACCTAGTAAGCATGGGGAAATATCCGAAGAAGTGAAATCTCTACTACTACCGCAGAACCTCGACTATGATACAGAAAACTAAATATTTTAGTTTCTCAATTTTAACTAGGTACGAATATACATACTACATATGAAACGCAAAATTTACTTAAAATAATAAAAATTGTCTTTTTTTTATTTTTATTTTTTTTGATATTTTTGAGGATTTCATGGACTATTGACCGATCGAATAATTTTTGCTTTTAATTACTCTTTTGGTACTAACGAACAAGCTGGAATAGTAAGCATCATAAAAAAAAATTAACGAACAAGCTGGAATAGCTAAAGTTTTGATTTGAACTTTTTTGGATTGTTAAATGTAAATTCAGTATCAAAAATTAAATGTATAATATGAATTATCAATTATTTTTTTTTTAAATATTACCCAGAAATAAAAAGCGATTCGAAATACTAACATTACAAAAAAAACAAAAACACAAAAAACAAAACAAAAAAAAAAAAAAAAAACGCGAACCCTTTCGAACCATGAAAATTTAAACGGTTTTATTGAAAACAATACTTACATGAAATAATAATAATACTAAAAGCTAGAAAATAATTAGGTAAGTCCTAGGTACTAGTTATCACACTCCTCATCAATCTAGGGCGTTAATCAGACAATTAAATAACAGCGTTGGAGGCGTCAAATTTCTATTGATAGGCAGCGGCCACCGTGGTGTGATGGTAGCGTGCTCCGCCTACCACACCGTATGCCCTGGGTTCAGACCCCGGGCAAAGCAACATCAAAATTTTAGAAATAAATTTTTTCAATTAGAAGAAAATTTTTCTAAGCGGGGTCGCCCCTCGGCAGTGTTTGGCAATTGCTCCGAGTGTATTTCTGCCAGAAAAGCTCTCAGTGAAAACTCATCTGCCTTGCAGATGCCGTTCGGAGTCGGCATAACACATGTAGGTCCCGTCCGGCCAATTTTTAGGGAAAATCAAGAGGAGAACGACGCAAATTGGAAGAGAAGCTCGGCCTTAGATCTCTTCGGAAGTTATCGCGCCTTACATTTATTTTTTTTATTTATTTAGTCATATATAAGACCAGCTGAATCTTAATCAGGTTATGCTACGCCTCACATTTTTAGAAATTTCACGCGCCCGACGTTTTTATTTAATTGTCTGATCGACGCCCTAGATTGATGAGGAGTGCGATTACTAGTACCTAGGACTTACCTAATTATTGTCTAGCTTTTAGCATTATTATTATTTAATGTAAGTATTGTTTTCAATAAAAGCGTTTAGCTTAAAATTTTTTTTTATTTGTTTTATATATTATTTAGATGAGCCTTAATTTAGGATATGGTAAGGAGAATAAGGGATAATTCGGATTTTTGTAGAGTTCTTCTGCTTGTGTTTTCAGTTCTATGTGCTCCAGGATTTCATTGTATTTGTCAATGCAGATTTCTTGTATCATTCTAAATGTTCCCGTCTGTAGTGTGGCCGTTCCTTTTTCTATTGTTACAAGTTGGGAGTTAGAGTAGTCGAGGATCTGTACCTCTGCTAGGCAGAGCGGTATGAAAAATCTGCAAAAAAGGAGTTTTACACATAGTTTAATTAGTTACGTATCCTACTTTTGTGTATTGTTTGTCCTCTTTCGGTAATTACTGTACTATTTCGGTCCTCCTTAACTATTTCCTTAGTATAGCTTACTTAATTTAGTCCCTAAGCTCCTGATGATTTGACCTGGTAAATATGATTTTACGTTATGTTTCTTTCTGTTGAGGTATTGTATGTCCTTTCTCTGTTTAAGTGCCAGTTTCTCTAAGTTACTTTGACTACTTCTTTCTATATCTTCTGGAGTAAACGTAACGTTTCTAACGAAAAATTTTTCTACTGGTCTATTTTTTGTCACGGAATGGATAGTATATTATATTCCGACACAGCTCTTTCTAGGAGCTCTTCAAAGTTCCCGTGTCCTCTATTCTCCTTGAGGCAACGCATTATTTCCATCAGAGTAGAATGGATCTTTCTACTTGCCCGTTTGCCTGGCTTTTGGATGGTGTTGTAAAAATCTATTCCCAATTCGTCCGTCATAATAAATTTAATTGAACTAGAATTCAATGAAGGTTCGTTGTCGATTACAATCAGCTTTGTCACTCCGAAATAGAAAATCAAGTCTCTTAAAGCACCTCTAATGTCTACTATTGCCCTGCTTGAAAGCTTCCTTGTTTGTGCGTATTTCGTAAATTTGTCCAGGGCAGTCATAATTACTTTACCTTCTGTTAAGAAAATGTAAATGTGGACCGTGTCCGGGATATGTGGGTAATGGCGTCTCGCCAATTTTGGGTTGGTTGGGATGGCGTTCGTATTTGTTTTCTTTGCAAGTGGTACAATTAGTTACAATTCTTTTTATTTTGCTGAGCATTCCTGGAAAATAGCTTTTTTCCAGAATCTGTACTTTGTTTTCAACTCCATTTCTGTGTGCGCGTTTATGGATGTCTAAAATGGTGTTTTCCTGGTCCTTTTCCTTGGTGATGTCGTCAACTAATTTTTGGGTATAGCGAATCTTATTGTTACTAAAATGTAGTGGATAGATGTTTTGGATCATGCCCATTATCCTTTCGTCTGTGTTGATTCCGTTAATGACGGAGGGGTTAATGTATCGTTTTAGGTGCGTAGTGAGAATTTGATCGTCGTATTGGGGTTCTGTAATTATGTGACGAAGGATTGTTGGAAATATTATTTTGAATTGATATAAAAATGTCCCGTCCTGCTTGAAAAATATTTGATTTTTAAAAACGTTTACTGGGGCCTCTGTACATGGTATGAGGTTATGGCTTGATCACTGTGGATTGTGGGAGTGAGGGAATTTATTGGGGCGGTATCCTTGAAAAGGCGTCTGCGACCACTTTGGAGTACCCTGGTTTATACTTCAGTTCGTAATTATATCCCTACAGGATGGCTTTCCATCGTTTAATTTTCCTATTCGTATTCCTTGTACTTAAAGCATTTGTTGCGGTTGGTGATCGGTAAATATATTTACTTTTCTTGACCGTACAATTAGTTCCCTAAGGAGCTTAAGGACCATATAATGGCCAGCATCTCCTTCTCTTTGGTTGCATAAGATTCTTCGGTTTGGTTGAGGGTCCTAGATATGTATGTTATGGGTTTTTAATTTTGTGATAGTATGGCGCGGCGAAGTACCTGCTGTCATCGAGCAAAGAGTCTGCGCATACGCGCTTGGAAACCACGCTACTGTTGGCAGCCATAATTTCGAAATAGTAAAAGACTTCGTTTAATTGGGAAGCAGCATCAACACTAGCAACAATATCAACACTGAAATCCAGCGAAGAATAAATCTTGCCAATAAATGCTACTTTGGGCTAGGTAGGCAATTGAAAAGTAAAGTCCTCTCTCGGCGAACGAAAATCGTACTCTACAAGTCACTTATCGTACCCGTCCTGCTATGTGGGACAGAAGAATGGACCATGCCAACAGCAGATGAAGCGGCTTTGGAAGTGTTCGAGAGAAAAGTTCTTCGAAAGATTTATGGACCCCTACGCGTTGGCGTTGGCGAGTACCGAAGAAGATTTAATGATGAGCTTTACGAGCTATACGCAGACATCAACATAGTCCAGCGAATTAAAACGCAGTGGATGCGCTGGCTAGGCCATGTTATGCGAATGAAAGATGATGCTCCGGCCAAGAAAGTGTTTCTATCGGAACCCGCCTATGGAAGCAGAGGTAGAGGGCGGCCCCCACTCCGTTGGAAGGACCAGGTGGAAAACGATTTAAACTCCCTTGGTGTGACCAATTGGCGGAGCGAAGGAGCGACTTTCACGCCTTGTTGGACGGCCATGACAGTTTAGACGGTTAAGCGCCAATCAAGTAAGCAAGTAAGTAAGTACGTACGGCGCCTATTGAGAAGTCGGATGCGTCTGTGATCAGTTCGAAGTCCTTTTCAAAATTCGATGTCCGGTGAAGTAAGGGTGTTTTTTATTTTGTCGAATGCCTTTAATGCTTCCTGATCTAGGGTAATTGATTGCGTGCTTGATGCGTTCTTGGAAATATTTCCAAATTTGCCTCGCAAAATGGCCGTAAGTGGCTTACGAACGAAGTTCCTTAAGATTTTTGGCAGGAGGCATATTAAGTATGGCTTCTACCTTTTTTGGGTTTTTTTTATTCCTCCCGGAGTAACAAGGTACCCCAGGAATTCTACTTCCTGTTTAGCAAACTCACACTTGTCTAGCTGTATTTTCATGTTTGCTCTCTCTAGGGTTCTGAGCACTAATTCAATATTTTTTAAGTGCTCCTCTGCGTTTTTCCCAAATATTATTACATCGTCGATGTAGAGGTAACATCTTACACCGATATATTGCCGGAGGATATCATCCAGTGCTCGTTGAAATGTGGACGGAGCAATCTTAAGCCCAAATGGCAATAGAATAAATTCGTACTTTCCGTTGTTCACGGAAATACCGTTTTCTCGATATCGGACTCACGGAGTGGTGTCTGATGAAATCCACTTTAAATATCAATAACGGTAAATAGTGAATTGTTTCCGAGGTTTGCAAGAACCTTATTTATTCTGGTATGGGGTACTTATCAGGGATTGTAACTGAATTGAGCTTTCGATAGTCGATCACCATCCGGTATTTCTTTTTAGCAGAGGCGGCCAACTTTTTGTCGACTATCCAAACTGGTGAGTTATAGGGGGATTTTGATCTCCTAATTATCCCGTTATCTAGGAGTTCCTATATTTGTCTTTCAATTTCTTCTTTAAGCGCCATTGGATAAGGATAGGGCTTGGAATATACAGGTTTGTTGCTGGTAGTGCGGATTTCGCCCTTCACTAAGGTAGTATATGTTAGTTTTTCATCGGGATCCGAGAACAGATTGGGACATTTCCCAATTAAGCTATTAATTTCTGATTGAATTTCGGTAAAAGATGTGATATTTTTATTCCTACATTATTCACTTCTTGTGACACCCTTTGTTTTAGAGGGATAACCATATTTTCGAAAATTGTCATCATATTTTTATTGGTGTGGATTGTTGCTTGCAGTTGTTTGAGCGTGTTGTTACCTATTATTCCATGAAAGCAATTTAATGTTGGTAAAATGAAAAATTTAATTTTTTCCTACGCCGTGTCCGAAAATATCCACGTACGTGTGGTGAGTGATCTCTATGTCTCCTGCGACAGAGTTAACTTTAAAAGAATGCTCATTAGGAATTGGATTTGTTATCCTAGAGGATTGTATGTAATTTTTATTCGAGCCGGTATCTATCAAAAAGTCTAGTTCATCTCCACTCCTAGCGATGAACTCGTAATAGGGGAGTGAACATGGAGTTAGTCTAAAAAATTAATAGTATCTAGTTCGGTGCAATCCTGCTCGTACAGGGCCGGATTGTTGTTTGTGATTAAATTAAAGTTACTTTTTGGTACATGGTCTAATTGATTTTCGTTTCCATAATTAGTTAGGACGGGATTATCCTCGTAGATTTGGTGAGGATCTGCTTAATCATAGTATTCATCCGGTTTAGTGTAGCCTGTATCGGCGTAAAAAGTTCTTTGCATTTTATTTGGTGCGTGAGGATGTTGGGTAGAAAGGGGACGCTTCTGCGCGATACTACTTTGGTTAGTCTGCGGCCGGTTTTGATAGTTGACCTGTCTGGAATTTATGGACTGGTCTACATCCATGGGTACTGGTGGTTTTGGTGGTAGATTGTTTCTGTTATTACTGGAGTAATTATTTTGATTGTTGTATCATGTTGGGTTCGAACGGAAATTTGGGTTATACTTGGGATAATTGGTTTAGTCGTTGTATCCCGTGCGGATTCCTTGATCATATTCGGGGTAATTGTAGTTGCCAGGACGATTTGTCTGTGGAATGAGTGAATTATTTGGGTACTTATTTGGTTGTCGATTAAAGTGTTGCGACCTCGGTGCAAAACTAGGTTTTGGTGTTGAGAAATAAGTCAGTTCGGGATAGAAGGGTCTGTTATTGATATAATTTGTGGTATTACGTGGTGGTCGTGGCGGCCCGTTGTTAATTGATATATTCTCAGTGTTCGCGTAGTTCATTCGGAAGGACATGTTATCAGGTTTTTGACACAGGTGCAGTGCCTGTGGCAGAGTGGTTGGCATACGGATACTGAGGAGACGGGGTAGCTCTCCGTTAAGCCCGCGGATAAACGTATCCAGAGCTTTCTCTCTATAGGAGTTTGTCATGGCTCTGATGGACTCTTCGCTCAAGTCGAGACAGGAAATTTTGTCAAGGATTAGCGAAAGATGTTGATAGTCCTTCTGATAGGAGGTAGAAATATCATTGTGGCGTTGGGCCATTTGGTATTCTAAAGTACCAATATATCTCTTGTCGGAATAGTGCATCATGAGGCACTTTCTAATATGCGTCCAATCTAGAGGAGTACTGTAGGATTCAAGAGCCGTCTCGGCATCGCCGATAATTTCGTGTCTGGTTTTATGTAGTATGGCGAAATATTTAGGTGTGTTTTTCAAAGATTCATATGCTTTTAGTATTCTGTCGACACGCTTTCTCCAGGAGCTAAATTCCCCTGGTCGTCTTGAGAATTCTGTCAGGCATTTTACCACATCTGGTACCCTATCTAGATCGTTTATATTTTGCGCATTTAATGTAACTCTATTGTTTGGTGGAAAATCATTAAGGGAAGTCCTATTCATTCCATCTGACACCTCATAGCTGCTGATTCTATTTCCGTCGTATTAGCGACGGGAGGATTTCCCTGATGGGGGTTCCGTATTCCAACCTAAGTTGGTTCAATTGATCAACGAGTTCCTCCACGTTTCCTGTCATTTTTCTAAAAAAATGCTAGATTTGTTTGCTAATTTCCTGTTAGTTCTTCTAGTATTTCATAAGGCGCAACTCAGTTTACTTTCACAATGATTTCTGTATAATTTTTTCTTAGATTTTATGGATTTGTTTGCTAATTTCTTGTTAATTTTTCTTTTGTTTCACAAAGCGCAATTGAATTTACTTTTCACAATAATTTCCTTTTCCCTTTTTTTGTTACAGTTGTTATTGTTATTTTTTTGTTTCCAATTATGGTAATTGTGCAGTTTATGGTACCCACCGAAATTTGGGCCTTTTTTTCGAGTGAGGTATCCGAAGACTCATATTCACGTCTAGATTAAGAATCCGAAAGCGGAAATTAACTTTTTTTTACCCGTTTAAAAGTTATCCGCGAAAAACATGTTTGTGTGATACATATTGTTCCCGCACGTTTACAATCTTTTAAGCGCACACATCACTTTACTTTTTATATTTAGTATATTAACATAATCTAACTTGCACGAATTAACGAAAAACTTATGTTAAATTTCACTAATTTACTTATAAAATATCAAAACAAATATTGCAACAAATTTCTGTCGAAATGAAAACACATGAAAGTGAATAGTGTTGCCAGCTCAGCAACGCTGGTGATTACTTTTGTTGTTCTCTGTTAGGATTAATACAAGGCGGTGGCGGCTCAACATATGCAAATTTAAATAAACATACAATTACATTCTTTTTGTAATTTACTGAATATGTTGCAATTTAATATATTAAAATAGAAGAGAATACGTCTTCAATTTATCGAAATAAAGAGATGCTGGCAAATATTTGGAATTTTGGAAATAGTGCAGAATACATACATTTGTCACACAAAAAAAAAAGCAATTTATAGAGATTTTTATGCTGATTCCAACGGTATATTTCTTTTTTGGTGAAAATGAAAGGTTTGGGGGTAATTCCATGTCAAAAGGCGAAATTATGAATTTTTCAAATCAAAATATCTCCGAAACTAGTGGATGCGTTTCAAAAATTAAAAAATCGAAAAATAACTTATAAAAATACCTCTCATCTGATATATATATCTCTAACTTTTCTAGTCTTTATTTACCAAAAATTTGAAAAAGCTCTTTTTTGGTGGCCATACACAGTAGTTTTGCGTAGAACACTTTCTGCATAGGCGGCCTTCGGCCGCGCTTATAAAAAATAACCCTGAGCTACGCCATGCCAAGTCCGGGTGTGTGGTATAACCTTGGCTACCGCCACGGTGATGACCTTCTGCGTATTACACCCTTCTGCGTAGGCGGCCTTCGGCAGCACTTTAAAAAACCAACCCTTAGCCGATCCAACACCGGCTACGCCATGCACAGTAATTCTGCGTAGAACATTGACGGGTTTGTTTCGAGGTGAGTTTTTATTTTAGTATTCTTGTTGCCGGTCCGACGGTTAAGGGTAATTTTTTAAAGGTGTTCTACGCAGAATTACTGTGCATGGCCACCAAAAAAGAGCTTTTTCAAATTTTTGGTAAATAAAGGCTAGAAAAGTTAAAGATATATACATCAGATCAAAGGTATTTTTATAAGCTTATCTTCGATTTTTTAACTTTTGAAATCCATCCACTAGTTTCGGAGATATTTTGATTTGAAAAATTCAAAATTTTGCCAAGATATATATACATACATCAGATCAAAGATATTTTTATAAGCTATTTTTCGATTTTTTAATTTTTGAAATCCATCCACTAGTTTCGGAGATATTTTGATTTGAAAAATTCAAAATTTCGTCTTTTGACATGGAATTACCCCCAAACCTTTCATTTGCACCAAAAAAGAAATATACCGTTGGAATCAGCATAAAAATCTCTATAAAGTCCGATTTTTTATTTTTTTTTACAAATGTATGTATTCTGCACTTGTTCCAGAATGAAAATTCCAAATATTTGCCAGCATCTCTTTATTTCGATAAATTGAAGACGTATTCTCTTCTATTTTAATATATTAAATTGCAACATATTCAGTAAATTACAAAAACAATGTAATTTTATGTTTATTTAAATTTATGTTGAGCCGCCACCGCCTTGTATTAGTCCTAACAGAGAACAACAAGAGTAATCACCAGCGTTGCTGAGCTGGCAACACTGTTCACTTCCATGTGTTTTCATTTCGACAGAAATTTGTTGCAATATTTGTTTTGATATTTTATAAGTAAATTAGTGAAATTTAACATAATTTCCGCTTTCGGATTCTTAATCTAGACGTGAATACGCGTCTTTTGATACCTCACTCGAAAACAAAGGCCCAAATTTCGGTGGGTACCATAAACTGCACTACTACCCCAATTATTTACTTATTACTAATCTTACGCTAGTATCATGTCCAACGCTGGATGTGGGGTTCTTGCCGCTGCGGTGTTCATCCTTTTCCCTCCTGATACTTGGGTACCTCGGTCGTACTGCTTATTCCACTTCCCGGTACCGCCGTAGACGCGTGGCCTTACTTGTTATTTTTCGGGCCCTTTTACCGTTTTTTTACATACGTCACTCGCGTGGCCTTACTTTTTGATTTTCAGGAACTACTACTTTACGGCACTCGCGCTGGTCCCTGCGTGGGTGCCAGTTAAATTACTAACAGTTATTAAGTTGCAAAAAATTATTTGATTGGGAGCTATATTCGTCAATGTCAAAATTAGAACTAACTTTTCAAAATATTCTTTTCTTACAACTAACTTATTTGGTCGCCGCTCTACCTTTTTTCACATTTTTCGGATGCTTCGGAATTGTTTTCGAGATTATTGGAAGACTATTTTGGACCGTTGGTTTTATTTGTGCAGTTTAAGTTAGGAGCTATTTCTAGGCTGTTTAAAAATAATATGGATACCATTTAGGGATTTTTTTCAAAACAACTTCAGGTTTGCTTACGACATGTTTCAAAATATTTATGCACCTCTCTGGATTGGATGGGTTTTGTAATATAAATGGGAGGATCACCCATACTTTAAAAAAGTCAAGCCAGTAGATCCTTTAACATTATAAACTATGTGTATGCCAAATCTCACCTTGTTTTGTCATACAAGCAAACATCCAGATATCAAGACATTCCGATTTCTAAGCATCAAACTTTCACATTAATAATATATACATTAGGCTGGTTCGATTTATTAACCGATATGGCGCCATCGATTTTTCGATAGAACTTGAGCTCAGGAAAAAAAGTTCCACTACGCATACCCAAAAAAATAATTTTCGAGCCCGCGAAATTTTGTTTTTTTGTTTATGATTTTTAGATTTTTTTTTTCAAAACCAACGTTTCTAGCGGACATTTTTGGGTCGGACAGGGTATACATGAAATTTTTTTAGTAGGTCATGAAAAAAGACTTAAAAATCAAAAACCAAAAAAAAAAAAACATAAAAAAGTTTCGCAGGCTCGAAAATTATTTTTTTGGTTATGCGTAGTCGAACTTGAACTTCCTGAACCCAAATCTTATCGAAAAATCGATGGCGCGAAATCAGTTAACTTTCGTCCATACAAATCGACCCAGGTTAATATACATACATACATAGTTCTTTCCTCATATCGATTGCCATCTATACTGATTTGGAAACGCAAGCAGTTTCACAGATAGTTACAGGATAATTTTCCGCATCGATTCGGGACGATTTCTGGATTATTTCGAATGTTTTGGGCCGTTTTCATGGTCATTCCGGATCATTACATTAATATAAGAAAAATACTTGAATCGCGGAATTGCCATATGAAATACCGCTATCGCAAAAATCGAAAAATTTAAGATCCCTATGTACGTCTTTCTTTCGCATGGGGTATCGTTATCCATTTATCCATTGAAATTACTTTGTATGAAATTTGGTTTTTAAAAGGCTCAACACTTTCATTTGAGTAATGCAATAGTTATAACAGAGTACGCGGTTCGCAACAATAATAACAACAAAGGCAACATCATCTTTGTAATATTAACAGCATAAAATTCAAGCATATGACGTTAATCCCGTTGACTGTGGCTAACACTTGGTGCTTGTATGATTGAATATATTTGATGAAATTACCAGCCAGCCGTAACAAATTAGACCGCCAGTGCATCGGTGTTTAGCTTTTAAGTGCATGAAAAAATCACTACAATCAAATTAGGGTGTGATGGCGAAACAATTGTCCCCAGAGAAAAATTTGTGCACAGATTGACACGAAGCTTTAATGGCACCCTAATTGAATGTGTAAATAAATTTGTAGATTACTGTTAGGGTCAGAAGCACTTCACTGCCTTATACAAACATACATACATATAAACACACGAATACAGATTTAGTGGATGTAAGTACCCTGCAAAAAATGCGATTAGTCAAGGGGAGTCCAGGATGAGTCGCAAAGGAGTATGCGACTAATGCCAGTTCTAGTCTCTTCGTATCCATTGAACTGTTTCCTTTTGTTTGAGCATGTGCTATGAAGAGACTAATTGGACCCGTTTATACCGGAACGAGAACGAAGAGAACAATTTCCTTTGTACCCATTTGGGAACGAATGAAGACTAATCCCTTCTTATGAAAAAGTTTTAGTTTTCGCATGGTGCAGATATTTTCATTTTAAACGCAACATTAAAACTTGCAAAAGATTATTAAATACATCTAAGTAAACAAATTGTTTAGTAGCCAACTCTTCCAAAAGATATGGGTTGACGATAATGGAACACATGGTCCTAGGTTCGGTATAGGGCTCCTCATTTTTCTTAAATAATTCTTGTCAATCGCCTGCAATCTCTTTTATTTTACTCATTTCGCTGTCGTTTTTCTATTATTTCTTAAAATGGGATACATACATAGATTTCAAACTGACTAATCCCAGCTGTACCCAAGAGGGACTAGAGGGGATCAATTATGCTCCAGTCTAGACAAAAGAGATCAATTGAGTTCACTCTCTTTAGAGATTAATTGCACGATTTTTTGCAGGGTATTCACAAACACGTTGCACGCAAAGTCAGCATCTTGAATCAATTTTATGCCGATGGGGTGAGGAATGAGAGTATTAGTAGGTAAAAAAAAAAAGAGTCAAAGACATATTTGAACATTTGCAATTCAATAAAATGAAATTTAATTGAAACCAACTTAGCAAGTGTTTTTATTTATTGCAGAAATACTTAGCACGCATACAAACAGAGGTTGTTATTCACCGCAAAATCGATTGGTCCCTTGGAGTCAGCATTCGGTGGTAAATTCGGCTGCTAATAACGAACAATCAGGTACGCGCTCAAAGAGTCAAAATTTAGGTTTGATTTGTGTGGTCTGTGGAGATACAAGTTCGGGTAAACACTATGGGATTTTAGCCTGCAACGGCTGTTCTGGATTTTTTAAGCGAAGTGTCCGACGAAAACTCATTTACAGGTAAGTTTGATGTAGTATATCCAAAGATAACATTTATACATATATTATCTAAATGAATATTTACAATCATTAATTAGAAGAAACTCTGATGCGCATCAGTATAAAACTAGATAGGCAACTCAATTTCGCTTAAAACCTGTACGTACAAGTAAGGGTCTAAAATCAGTATTTATTTAATAATGAATTACAATGTATAATACCATCCCTGAGAAAATTTAACATGTAATAACTGTCAGATCGTAAGGATAGCTCTTTAGTTAGATGCTTATGTAATAGCAAATGAATACTAGGTATTGAAAAACAGAAAAGGTGGGTAAGTAAAATTTGCTTATTGTCCCCTTTGCTAATTTCACGCAAAGGGGCTGTTACTTTTTTGTCTCTTTGGTTTAACCCTACTGAAACTGCAAGAGTTTCCTTTGACTGCTGTTAGAGGGTACATTGGTTTGAGTGACTTTTCAAACGTGTTTGGCTTTTACTAATTGGTTTTCTAAATTCATTGGGTTTATGTTTTAAGCTTAATTGAACAATACGTCCAAAGGTCCAAATTGTATTAAAATCAAACCCAAAAAGATTAAAAAATCTAAAAATATAAAGTTCTAAATACTTCTGGTTTTAAAACAAAATCAAAAAGTTAAAAAAAAAAATAAACCTTAATACAAATTTGTACACAAATAACACATTTATAGGATATGTTTTCTTACACAAATGTGATAGATCAGTAGGTAGAACAACCTGCTGCAGTCCGGTGCATGTCGGCTCGAAACCAAGCCACCGCCCTTTCGATTATTTATTTTATACCGACAAAAGTAAACTTCTCTAGTTTAAAATTTAACCAAATTTGGTTAGGCTATATATATATATATATGTATATACATATATTACAAGAAAGTTTCAGTTTTAGGTTCAAACTTTTAACCGTGTACGATTTAAACTGCTAACAACTTTGAAGCCAAATGGCCCATGGAGACTATAGAATAATTATAATAAACTATTTATTCTATAAATTTTTATTGAATTATTTTGAAATATTAATTCGTTTAACAAAATTTTATATTCTAACAAAAGTTTCTTATTTTGATAACTTCCTTAATTTTCATTTAAAAAGGGTAACTTAATTATTTTAAAAAAATTTAAAAATCACAAGTAAGAAACAAGTAAAAGTATTAATATAAATACAATTAACAACTTAGTATAGACCCTACAGAGACTTCTAGAAAAACGTTCACCTGAAGATTTATGAATATTTCTGTTATACCAACAGCGAAAGTCTCCAGCTCAAAATTAGTATTATTATTATTTATTATCGAAAGCCATTGTGATACCACGTGGGTCTGTCCCCTACTCAAATCAACAGGTCGATTTAGCAAATGTCAGGAATTTCTTAGGTTCCAATTTGGAAAGGTAATGCCCCGCTGTTTTAAAATAAAACTGGAAGGGGTGACTTGGACTTCCTTGGTTGTTGCAATTTTCGTTTGTTAAAGGAAGGGCCTGGTGCTTTTTGTTGGAGGGCGACCTAGATCGTCTCGACGGGCAAGCCAAACCAAGCAATAATGAATAAAGCTAAATAAATATTTCAGAAAAACCTATACCCTTTTAAAAACTTTAAAGTAGCTGTCGCCCTGAAGTTTCGCCTCTTTGGAAGCTTGTACTGACTATTCAAATATCCACTTGTTTCTGTTTATATTTTATTTAAATTATATTATCCAAATTTTTAGACACTCGGCGGCACGTATTCTGCACACTTTCAAATGATTAACAGAGAAAAGTTCTATAAAAGGGATGAAAAAGTTGAAGTCACGTTCTCGCTGAACTATATTTACTCTAAGCATTCCGATAATCCATGGCTTCTGAATGTTACACTTATGTTCATCCCCTTTAAAATACCCAGACTATGTATGTTTTTATGATGCATGTAAATGTGTGTATTTGTATACACTGTGTAATGTGGTCTCATTTGGTTAAGTGTATTCTTCTTAAGCTCGATATCAATCTCTTGGGATGGGATAAAGTGAATTGACATTGCAATAACTAAAGGGAAATAGTACATATTTAATAATAAAAGAAAAGAAAATTTGGCTATTAAAACATCGTCATTTGACTTTCGTTTATTAATTTTTTTGCTATAGCTGAATTATAGCAGATTGTAATATTTACAATCACATATATGATTGAAATCTAATGCAATTGCTTTATTTGTTTTATTTTATGATAGCAATCACGGGATGCAGTACTTCTCATGATCGAACAACACGTAACCAAATCGATCACAATATGGAGTCGCATTTGATAGCATTGTGTATAAGACAAGTGTGATAACTTCTGCATAGAAGTCAAAATTACAAATAGAACCGATCACCTGATTTTAATTGACTTTCGTGGCCTTATTCTGTATCTCTTTCTATCACCCGCTGAAGATAGCCATATTGCACCCATATTTAACATCCTGTCAAAACGCTGCCAAAACGATAAAATGTAGCTAAGTTGAACATTCTGTCAGGCAGTTGACGGATAAGATATCACACTTGTTTTATCCACAATGTTTGAAAATACTCGACTTCATAAATTTAAATGTTGTTTCTTGACTTATCTGCAGCATTGATTTTTTCGGTATAATAAAAAACTCCTACATTAAGGTCTTTCTGAAATATAATATACAGTAAAATACCGCCTGTGGCCTGTATTTCCTTTTGTGGGAGGGTTTATTTCCTTTTCCACAACTAAGTAGTATGGAAACGTCATGAGATGATTGACGATCTGGAACAGTCGTAAATTTATTGAGTTTGAGACATATTCACAATAAGTTATCTTATTAAATTGTATTTTTGTTATTATGGAAAAACTGAAACGAGTTAAACATACTGGCTGATATCATAGCCATTATATAAATTATATTTCTAATTTAAAAATACAAAGATATCTGAATATATCATAGCTAGGCTCGAAATAGCTATAATATCAGCCAGTATGTTTGACTTCTTTCAGTTTTTCCATCATAATAAAAATACAATAATTATTGTGAACACGTCTCAAACTCAATAAGTTTACGAATGTATTAAATGAATATACGATTAAATCAAAGATTATGCCCAAGCCAGACTTCAGGTGACAGTTGCTGCTTAACCAAAAAGCCAACACAAAAAGCTTTGTGCGCAGAGTACCACATAGAATCAGAATGATTTTGCTATACCGCATCAAGCAAATAAAATGAAATAAAGTTAATAAAAACAACAAACAGGAAAAAGTGAAGTTAAAGCACATACATACAGACGCAGAGATAGCCTAATTGTAGACATGCGGTGTTAGAAATTTGACGACTCGAGTTCGAAACTCACTCGGGGGGAATATAGTTCCTAATTTAAAAATACAAATATATCTGAAGAGATTTTTGGAAGGGTCCAAATAGCTATAATATTAGGAAGGGTTCAAATAGCTATAATATCAGCCAGCAACTGTCACCTAAGCTCTGGGTTGGGTATGAGCTTTGATTTAATCATCTATTCATTTAATACATTCGCAAACTTATTGAGTTCGAGACATATTCACAATAATTTATCTTATTAAATTATTGTATTTTTATTATTATGGAAAAACTGAAACGAATTGGAAACTGAACATATTGGCTGATATCATAGCCATATCTCTTCGCAGATGGTACCTTTGGGACGAATTCCTCCAGATCCCAAAAGCGTTGTAGAAGCTGCTCTATCGCGACAACTATTTTGGACTGGGTGTCCAAAGCTACAAGTGACGAACAGCTGTTTGCCGTAGGTCCGCATATGACCAAACCAAGACGCATGTGAAGAGCACATGGCTACTTGGGTCCACCGACGATAGTGTCACCCAGGAGAAGCATAGCCAAAATGTCAGCTCCATTGAGCCCATCCATGAAACCTGGTGTGTGAAACATCGGATCAGCAAGTGGTATACCATGTAAATGCTTGTAATGGCTAATGTCTATTGGTGACGATGGAATAGTTCAGGTAATGTTCGGTAATGTAAGATATGTGCCTCAAAGCAGCCGCCGAAGTTCGCATCATGATAAAAACGCATAATCTCAGCCGTCTGTCCACGCGATAAAGTGGGGCTGTGTGAACCGATACCCTCTACAGTGAGTTTGGATCGTCTTCTGTGGAGACTCAGACGGTTAAAAACGATTCCGTAGTGAAGCTTACCTGTGAGCCCATGTCACAAAAGATGCAGCACTTCACCTCTTCTTCCACGCTATCTACCACTAGTGCTTTTGCAGTTGCCAGAAGAATGATTCCTTCGGAATGTGCCAGCAGGGGCTGAACAGCGTCGATACGGGGTAGTACTTGAGGAGCGGTGGTGCCGGCTCCCTATGATGATTGCAATACTGAAGCTGTGTTTGTTGGCGCCCGTTCGCTTATCGGGTTGGCCTTACAAAGCAATGTGTTGTGTTTCTGCTTGCAGATGCCCGCGATACAATCCCTGACAGAGTGACTTGATCCTAAGCAATTAATTCAAAGCGATACTTGGCATACCATTTGTAAGCTTTGATATTTAACTCCCAAAATTGAGGGAACTTGAATAGGCGATGTGACTTGGAGCACCGTGGGCACACAGGCCGCATATTGGCAATTGAAGATTTCGGTGTCACCACATGTGACTGTACTGAGCGGTTAGATATAGTATGTCTTGACGGTGCAGTGGAACTGGAACTGTGGAAGCGTAGCCGAATGGTTGAGGAGAGTCCAATGAGTCACCGCTGATGTTGGTAACTTTCGGAGAACTATAAACGATGGCTTCTGTTATCAATTCCATCACATTGATCGCACGCAGTGTGCTTCGTCTCACTTTGACAACATTTCGAACACTACGTTGCGTTAGAGCTGGATGCTTTGGTAAGTCGAATACAAGATTCACATGAGACTCCAAGCGTTTTGGATTGTCGTATCGCCTTTTCAACTCTGCCTATAGCTGTTCATAACCTAAGTGTACACGCCACCAACCATAGGTACGGCTTGGGCATCCACGCACTATCTCAACCGGCTGAGCTTGTAGGTATCATCCTAAACATCAGCCAGTTTTCCTGCTTATCATAGAATGTAGGTAGGTTCACAGGATCGACCCGTTGCTCCATTTGGCGACGACTGGACGCAAAGTGTGTTGTTTTATTTACAGCAACACGAACAGCTGCAATTTTGTAGCTGTGCTGCCATATTGGTCTCCATCTGCGCTAGTAGTTGCTCATGTACATAAAGCACTAAAATCATGTGGTTTTTCATAGAGCGATTATAATGACTGGCCAACATGGCGATTGTGTGCTCTACCTGCACCTCGGCCGGGCTGTACTCTTCAGCGTCCATTTCTGCTTTAATGCGCAAAATACTATTCCTTGCTGATCTCCTTATGTTGATTGCTTTCATGGTTGTACGCTTGCAAATTTGGTAATTCACAAATTTTAATTCAATACAATTAGACTATTAAGTTAATTAATCGCGGCTATACAAACCTATACGATTTTAAAAAATACTGAAAACTAATAATTAACGCGTTTGCACTCCTCACAGGAGGCACCAAAAAATATATTGTAACGAATTTACTTGCAACTCCCCTTATTTGCAATCTTCTGCTGAGTTCGAATCACTAAACTGTTGAATAAATAACTCCAATATTTAATAATGCAAAATGGCCTTTATTAAAGTACTTCACAATAACACTCAAACTTTTCAACGAATAGCTTGCTTAATAACCAAACTGATTGATAGCTCAAATGAAACTCCTCTTCGCCTCTACTGTCGCGCCTTTTATACTTTTTGATTTCTCATTGCATACTTCCAGGCTTTTCTATTCCAGAACTTACTAGTTTGTTTCAGCTACAAAATCGCCAGCCACAACTACGTTTATAACTTCTCATTTGAGTAATACTTGCACAAATTATTGCCCTCTCTTGTGACAACTCAGATAAGATATATGCATGTGTTTGTGTATTGGTTCTCCGCTGCTCGTATACGTACATATGTGTAGACGCAATTATTGATTCGTTTATGTAGATACATAATGATTGAATTATTGATGTGAATTCACGTCACTGCTTAGCATCGGCTTAGAGATAGCAGCACCCCTTAGTTTTGCTAATATTCGTAACAATATGTTAAGTTGTTGATTACATTGGAGCGTAGTCATAGTAAAAATAAAATAGGTTTTAAATTTGATTGCAGCGTTTTTTAACAAATAGTTATCAGTAAATTATGTCAAAAAACTGCAACTAAACTTAGAACCTAATGGAATTTGAATCTAAGTGTTTGCCCAGTCCACAAGAAGGGGAATGCTGCGAACTTCGGAAACTATCGCGTTTTGTAGGTATTGTGCGAAAGTATGAAGCCACCCTGAATTGGCTGTTTGGACTTTTTCAGAGCGGCTTCAGACCTGGTATCATTGGCCAGATTTTCACTATGCGCCAAATCCTGGAAAAAAACCAGGAAACAAGAAATGGCACACATAATCTCTTCGCATATTTTAAAGCCGCCTTCGGCAGTACGAAAAAAACTGACTATATGCCTTTATATTTGAATTTGGCTTCCACAACGAGGTTTCAAGCACGGTGACCCCCTATCGTGAGATTTATTTAATTTGATGCTGGAGAAAAAAATGCAAGCTGCAGAGCTTAACCACTATTCTATAAGAGCGTGCAATTACTGGCGTATGCTGAAGACATTGGCATAATCGGCCTTAACACCCGTGCCGTAAATACTGCTTACTCCTGGAGTAAAGAAGCGGAAAATATTTGTTTGATGGTGATGAGGAAAAAACGAATTAACTGCTGTCAGCAAGCAAAGTGTCAGCTCTTCTGTGCCTTTACAACTACGTCACTGTTGGCTGCCATAATTTCGAAATAGTAAAGGACTTCGTTTATTTAGAAAACAGCATTAACGCAAACAACAACGTTACCTAGAAATCCAGCGAAGAATCGCTCTTGCCAATAAATGTAACTTTGGGCTTAGTAGGCAAGTGAAAAGTAAAAAGCGGCAAACGATGATCGTACTCTAAAAGTCATATATCGTACCCGTCTTGCTATATGGTGCAGAAACATAGACCATGACAACATCAGATGAGGAGGCTCAGGGAGTGTGCGAGAAAAAATTCTTCGAAAAAATTATGAGCCTCTACGCGTCAGCGACAGCGAGTGCCGAACAAGATTTAACGACGAGCTGCACCGGCTTTGTGCAAACACCAACATAGTCCATCGAATTAAAATAAGGCGGCTACGCTGGCAAGATGATGCTCGTACCAAAAACGTATTCTAGATAAGTATCTGGACGCCCCTATGGGAAGCAGCGGAAGAGGACGGCCCCCGCTGGAACGACCAGGTGGAAAATGATTTAAATCCCTTGGTATCACGAATTGGCGCCAGTCAGCCCAACGAAGAAGTAACTCACGCCTCGTTGAGCGGCCATTATCGTTTAAACTGCTAAGCGGCAATTAAGAAAGTAATTAAGTAAACTTAGAACCTATTTTATTGTGACTATAACTATGCGCGATTGGTCTTATAGTCACGATTCGGTCCTTTTTTTCGATGAATTTTGGTCCCAAATGAAACTATGGTGTGGCAACCGTAATTGGGGGTTTTTTTTTTGTCTGGTTCCCAAACAAATTCTGGTAGCACTATGGGCACATTCAGTCTATATGGGACCTATTAAGCCACCAGCCTAACCTAACACAACGCTTTATGAAAATTAATTTATTCCTGATACCGCTACTTTCATCCCATCAAATATAGATATAAACGTTTTTTTTTAATTTTTTTATTTTAGATGTCAAGCCGGAACTGGCCGATGTATTGTTGACAAAGCTCACAGGAATCAATGTCAGGCTTGTCGTCTTAAAAAGTGCCTTCAAATGGGAATGAATAAAGATGGTGAGTACAAAATAGTATATTACTGCAAATAATAGTTGAACACTTAATACAACAAAGCAAGGAAATTTCACTTTGACGTTATTTGACATTATTTTATTTATTTATTGTTTTCTTACGGCGTAACTTACGTTTCTACGTCCCGTATGCCATTTATAAAACTCTGGATTTTTACCCTCTCGGTGTACTCTCCGGGTGCGTCCGCATTTGCCAAATATGCCAACCTTTCAACATCCGAAGCAAACTCTTGCAAAGTCTCATTAGCCTTTTGGTAACGGTTTTGCAATTCTATTTGATATATCTGTTTCCTGTGTCCGCTTTCGTACCGTCGTTCTACAGCAGCCATCAATGCGTCATAACTGTTCCGTTCGTAATCTGGAATAGTCTGTAAAATTTCGGCAGCTGGTCCTTTCAATGCTACGAAGAGTGCAGCAACGTTATCTTCAGCATTCCAGTTGTTCACTGTTGCGGTCTTCTCAAATTGTAGCTTAAAGACCTGGAAAGGAACAGAACCGTCAAACGATGGTGTTTTTACCTTTGGATTACTCGTTGAAACTGCTGGGCGATTTAGTTGCAACTGCTCGATACGTCCTCTCAAAGCATCCACCTCGGCCTCGATTTTTTCCTCAAACTGTAAAATTTTTGTATCCTGGGCCTCCAGCTTCGATGTTACCCTTATCTCATGTGCTTCCAGCTGCGAGGATATGCGGGCCTCCTGTGCTTTCAACTGCTCAGCCAACTGAGATGTCATATATGTCTTTTGCTCTTCCAATTGGGTTTCCATCTTGGATGTAATCTGTGTCGACATTTCTGACATACGCGTTTCTTGTGCTTCAATCTTCGATGTAATCTGTGTCGACATTTCTGACATACGCATTTCTTGTGCTTCAAACTTCGATGTTATTTCTGACGACATTTCTGACATTTTCGACGACATTGATGTTACTGTCGATGTTTGTACAGATATTGCAGCCAAAATCATGTTGAAGTCTGTGCTCGTAACTGTCTGCGATGTTTCGTTTTTCTCCTCAATTTTTGTTGTTGTCTCGTCCACATCAATTCCTTGCGACTCCATTACCTCTTGTAGCCGTGCTTGAAGTTCGATCTTACTGCCGGTTGTATTCCATCCACGGTTCTCCGACTCCTTTTTCAGTTGCTGGATCCTCAATTCACTCAACTTTGCCATGTCCAAGTTGTATTCCCAATCTTCGGAATTTATTCAACAGTTCCTCTTCTGACACCAATGGTAACGAATTTACTGCAATTCCGCTTATTTCTAATCATCTACTAAGGTTCGAATCACTAAACTGTTGAATAAATAACTCCAATATTTGATGATGCAAAATGGCCTTTTATTAAAGTACTTCACAATTAATAACTATTATTGCTCGACAGATAGCGTGCTTATTCAAGATAAGATATCTGCATGTGTTTGTGCGTTGCTTCTCCGCTGCGTGTACGTACATATGTGTAGACATAATGATTGAATTATTGATGTGCATTCACGTCACTGCTTAGCATCGGCTTAGAGATGACAGTACCCCTTAGTATTGCTAATATTCGTTACAATATCATTAGAAATTTTATTTAAATTTTGATAAATATCCGTAGTCAATTCAGTTAAATTTTTAACGCATTTTTCTAATATATTATTATTTATACTCAAAACTACAGGAGATTTGGAAGAATGAGGTTTGCTGATTAAATCAAAAAGTTTGTCAGCCAAAATAACAATTTCATCTCTGTTTTGATTATTACTGGAAGTCAAATGAATTTGTATTTCTTGTGGCAATTTACGAATCCCTAATTTAAAAAGTACTTCTTGGCTAACAATAAAGTCAGAACCTATAAGTGATTTCATAAGTCTGAATAATTCAGATGGTGAACGATCACCAAGTTCAGTTTTTGAAAATAATTCTTCTAATCTTTTTTCTTCACTAAGTGAAAATCTTTCACATAAAATCTTTTTAATTTTATTATCATGATACAAAAAAGAAGGTAGTTCCACTCAAAACTTTTTGACGTATTTGGGGATTTTTGAAGTTTCATGTTTGTTGTTTTGCCAGAAGCGTTGCCATACCGTACTGTCCACATCGAAATTGTGGTTTTTCGAGATGGATATTTCCATTAGGATGAAAAGGCAATGGTCATCTGAGACAATCGATTGAGAATACAGTAAAACATGCAATTTTATTGAAAAATAGTGGATAATGACTCATACATTGGTTAATGACTCATATCTTTATGGCAGCTTGACCCCTAGATAGAAAAAACAATACACGAAAGGTCCTGTTGCTCTAGCATGGCCCTATTATCATGCCCCTACAGTGGAAATTTCTCAAGGCATGTTGAGAAAAAGTGTACCTCCAAAGTCTGCACATCTATGTCAATGCTAAAAAGCGCAGAATGTGTAAAGGCGGCGCTTCCCCAAGGTGACCCCTAGTACAACGGGCAAAAACACTCATAACTAGTGGCTAACTTGCAGATCTACAGGGTAATGTTGTCCCTTAAAAATGGTTTAACAATTCCCTCCTAAAGTGCAACGCTTGAATTATACAATAAATAAAAAAATTAAAAATGTGGATTTTAGCCAATTTATGAAGAAATTGCGGTGTCGGTTTATAAGGACCTCATTTGAGCAGCAATTGACAAACGTGTATGTTTTGTCAAAATGTTCTGAGCAAACGTACGAACACTTAAAAAGGCTATATTCCCTTGTTTTGCATACTTCGATCCAAGTTCCTTCCACCAAAACATTTTTGGGAGCTCGAAAAACTTATTAAAAACCGTGTTTTCTAGGCTGATATTTCGTATTAAAATATTTCCAAGGCATGGGGCTCATATTTTTTCTTTTTTTATTTAAAATAACTATGAAAGTAATTTAGTCTTATTCGTTAATATGAAATCCTTCAAAATTAGAAAAATTCTTAACATTTGTCAATCTGGTAGCTTGTTTTTGGTTAAATTGTCATTGTCCCCGCAAAAGTCAAGTGGCTAACGTCACACTAAATGGAACTACCTCCATTTTTTGTATCATGTGTATTATATTTATTGAAAAGAGGAGAAGGGTTAATAATGGCAAACATTTTAGAAATAGTATCTCGTTGAAGGGTAACTAGAACATTTTGAAATTTTAAATTATCATCAGTGATATTATAAATTTCAAATTGTTCTTCAACAGGTAAAAACCAGGCATCAGGACAATCTTGCCAAAACTGGGATAATTTAATTGATTTAGTAGAAGGAACATTTGTAAAGTTATCTTGTATTGAAGTATCTTGTGTTATATTAGAGATGTTGTTTTGTGTTGTATTAAAGTTAGAATTTTGAGTTGTATTGTGAGCCATGGTGTTATTTGTATAGTTATTTGGATTTTCCAAATTTGTAAAATTACGAGTTCGTATTGGTGAATGTAGAACCATATGAAAAAATTTAAATGAATAATTTGAAAATTAGAAAATATAAATTTTTTTTGGCAAGGGATTTACCAATTTAAATACAATATTTATTTTTATATAAAAATAAGTAAATTTAAATAATTTATATTAAAATTGTTAAAATATAAAAATAATCTTAAAATAAATTCGAAAATTTAAAGGGTTTAAAATTTTAATTTAAATTATAATTGAAAATTTTAAATTTAATATTAAAATAAAAATTATACTTACATAGAATTAAATTTAATAAAAAAATATTAAAATTAATAAGTAGTTGATTGGTGATTGTAAAGATTCTAAGCGAATCAATTGCGTTTTTTGGACGTGATAACAATTAAATACATCGTTGTTGCTGTTTATGCAATGGCTTGGTTGTTTTTTCTTCATATATCTCATCATTTTCATCGTAATGTCTTCCACTTTAAATCCGTTCTTGTGTGTATTGTGCGTAAAATTGTTGTAACAGCTCTTGTTGTTGTGAAGTGGATAACTCATCAGTTGTTTTTAAGCGTAGTTTGTTTTAAATGTTGTTTTTTTGTTATTTTTTTGAGTTTTTGTTTTTTTGAAACACAAATTGAAGTCACATACTTTTTTAGAGGTCTTTATTAATTGACAAATCGTAGACAAATTTTATTTTTATTTATGTTGCATAAAATTCATAGCATGTCTACTAGTAAATTTGTGTTATAAGTATTTTATGTTTTTATTAATTAAGCTATCTTGTTCATCAAATCTGCTATAATTTGGTTTCCTTTTTCGGGTGTTTCCACACGGTCACATCTACGCATGTCTATGAAGTTTCACTTATTTTCAAAATAGTAAATGTTTTAGGCACTTTCACAAAGAGATACTTTTAAAATTAATTATAGCTTCGTATTATAATCACTAAAATTCATAATTTTTTGTTTCGGTTTTCAAGTGTTGATTCTCAAATAATTTTTGTTTTTTCGTTGATGCCGAATGTATTTCCAAATTGGATTTTAAGTAAACAAACTGACAGCTGTTCGTTTAGTCTGTTTCGCACAACCATTTAAGTCGTTGTAAATATGACGGAGTAGTTACTTTAAAACTAAAAAACTTTTTGTTCAAAAATTCATTTATCACAAGCACGAGGTACTATATATACAAGCACGGACAGATATAGATTCACATAATAAATTCATTTTAATTAAAAATTAGCGAATGAAAATTTTCGTAATCATTACAGTCATTAATATTATAAAAGATTCGCGCAGGATCGTTGGTAGGATCGCCATTATATTTGGTAATAAACCAAATATTTTATTTATTTTGTTAATTTAATTTTATTTATTAAGAGTTTCAATATTTTAAAAACTAATTAGAATTTTCTTTTATTTGAAGTATTCAAAAATGTTCAAGTTTAAGCGAAAATTTCATTAAAAATTATTTTTAAAAATTAAAGTACAAAGTACAAAGTAGTTAATACTATACTTTATACCTTACAACCAACTGTTATCCAATCAAAGTTAATATACTCTGTGTGCAAAGCACGCTGTGTATAAAAAAGCTAAAATGGCAACACTGCTCATCACTTTCCTATCATGTTCCCGTCCCAATGTCGGGATATATCGAGTTTGAGTCTTTTCGCCACATAACATTGCTTAAGTACTAAAAAAGTAGCAAAAGAGTACCAACAATGTTCCCTTCCTACTACTTTAAAATTTATGACCGGACTATGAGGGCCGTAAAATTTTTGTTGTTGTACTTCTGAGATCATCTGCCTGGTGTTATTGCGTCTTGCTGACGATATAGATAATTTTGATATCTATCGCATGAATGACACATCTGTTGATTCAAAACGCATAAAAAGGGTTAAATTAGTTTTAGTAAAACAAATACCTTCGTATGCAAAAGATAGATTACTTGATTCATATTTGAAATATTCAGATACTTTTGCCCTAAAATATTAATGACAATTAATAATTCATAGCGTGCTGAAATAACTAAACAGGTTGATAATTTGGAAAAAAAAATTATTTTATTGAAGGAAGTTCCTCAAATTATAACAGTCCATTGATTTTAGTACCGAAAATATACCCACCTGGACAAAAAGCATATCGAATGTAGACTTTAGAACAGTCGACAAAAAATTTGTTGCAGATAAATTTCCTTTGGCACGTTTAGATGTTATTTTGGATAACCTTGGTCGAGCCAAATATTTTCTGACTTTGTATCTTTTTTCGGGTTTCCACCAAATTCCATTACATAAAGATTCGAGAAATATAACATCATTTAGTACAGATCGTGGATCTTTCCGCTGGTAAGTTTTACCATTTGGACTAAATGTTGCTCCTAACTCCTTTTCAAGAATGATGTCAAAAGCATGTTGCCAAAATGTTGGAATTTGATGTGTGGACTGATATTGAGACTCTTGATAAAAATTTAAAAAAAATTTTAAAATGGGCGTGGCACCACCCACTTGCGATAAAGTCTATTTTACAAATATTATTAATCGTTAAACCTATCGTAACAAAATTCGGCAGAGAGGTTGCCTTTACTATAAGGAATGCTTTGAAGAAAAATTAACGAAATCGGTTCAGGACCACGCCCACTTTTATATAAAAGATTTTTAAAAGGGTCGTGGACGAATAAAATAAGCTATATCTTTGCAAAAAAAGAGCTATATATCAATGGTATTTCATTTCCCAAGTGGATTTATAACAATAAATAGGAAAAACTTCAAATTTAAAAAAATGGGTGTGGCACCGCCCCTTTTATGACTAAGCAATTTTCTATGTTGTGGGAGCCATAACTCGAAGAAAAATTAAGGGATCGTAAAAAAATTGGGTACACAGATTTTGTCTATAGTAGGAAATATTTCTAGAAAAAATGGACGAGATCGGTTAAAGACCACGGCAACTTAGATATAAAACAAGTTTAAAACGGTCGTAGACTAGAATAATAAGTTATAACTTTGCAAAAAATAGTATTAAATCAATGATATTTCACATATCAAGTTTTATTGTAAGAGGAAATGGGGAGATATTTTTTTTAAACGGCGGTGCCACATGTTATGTAGAAAAGTAATTTATCTGAAATGAGATGTGCAATTGAAGCTCACGCTGAGTATATAATGTTCGTTACACCCGAACTTAGACACCTTTAGTTGTTTTTAATTAATATGTAAAATCCTACGTGAACTCTCTAGAATACGTTTAGTAGTATATAAAAGGTAAAACAAATGTAGGTTCAGATGCCCTTTCTCGAATAACTATAGATGAATTAAAAAATTCTAAGAAACATACATAAGTTCGCAGCACAAACAAAGTTAATGAAAAACAAGTAAGGAAAGCTAAGTTTGGGTGTAACCGAACATTGCATACTCAGTTGAGAGCTATGGAGACAAAATAAGGGAAAATCACCATATAGGAAAATGAACCTAGGGTAACTCTGGAATGTGGTTGTATGACATGTGTATCAAATGGCAGGTATTAAAGAGTATTTTAAGAGAGAGTAGGCCATATTTCTGTGGATGGACGCCATTTGGGGATGTCGCCATAAAGGTGGACCAGGGCTGACTCTAGAATTTGTTTGTACGATATTGGTATCAAATGAAAGGTGGTAATGAGTATTTTAAAAGGGAGTGATCCTAAGTTCTATAGGTGGACGCCTTTTTGAGATATCGCCATAAAGGGGGGTCACGGGTGACTCTAGAATATGTTTGTACGATATGGGTATCAAATGAAAGGTGTTAATGATTATTTTAAAAGGGAGTGATCCTTAGTTACATAGGTGGACGCCGTTTCAAGATATCGGCATAAAGGTGGACCATGGGTGACTCTAGAATGTGTTTGTACGATATGGGAATCAAATGAAAGGTGTTAATGAGTATTTTAAAAGCGAGTGGGACTTCGGTGTATAGGTGGACGCCTTTTCGAGATATCGCCATAAAGGTGGACCAAGGGTGACTCTAGAATGTTTGTACGATATGGGTATCAAACGAAAGGTATTAATGAGCATTTTAAGAGGGAGTGGGCCTTAGGTCTATAGGTGGACGCCTTTTAGAGATATCGCCATTAATGTGCGCCAGGGGTGACTCTAGAATTTGTTTGTACGATATGGGTATCAAATGAAAGGTGTTAATGAGTATTTTAAAAGGGAGTGTGCCTTAGTTGTATATGTGAAAGCGTTTTTGAGATATCGCCATAAAGGTGGACCAGGGTGACTCTAGAATGTGCTTGTACGATATCGGTATCAAATGAAAGGTGGTAATGAGTATTTTAAAAGCGAGTGGGACTTCGGTGTATAGGTGGACGCCTTTTCGAGATATCGCCATAAAGGTGGACCAAGGGTGACTCTAGAATGTTTGTACGATATCGGTATCAAATGAAAGGCGTTAATGGGTATTTTAAAAGGGAACGGGCCTTAGTTCTATAGGTGAACGTCTTTTCGAGATATCGCCATAAAGGTGGAACAGGGGTGACTCTAGAATGTGTTTGTACGATATGGGCATCAAATGAAAGGTGTTAGTGAGTATTTTTAAAGGGAATGGACTTTAGTTCTATAGGAGAACGCCTTTTCGAGATATCGCCATAAAGGTGGACCAAGGGTGACTCTAGAATATGTTTGTACGATATGGGCATCAAATAAAAGGTGCTAATGAGTATTTTAAAAGGGAATGGAATTTAGTTCTATAGGTGAACGCCTTTTCAAGATATCGCCATAAAGGTGGACCAGGGGTGACTCTAGAATATGTTTGTACGATATGGGTATCAAATGAAAGGTGTTAATGAGTATTTTAAAAGGGAGTGATCCTTAGTTCCATAGGTGGACGCCGTTTCGAGATATTGCCATAGCGGTGGACCAGGGGTGACTGTAGAATGTGTTTGTACGATATGGGAATTAAATGAAAGTTGTTAATAAGTATTTTAAAAGCGAGTGGGCCTTCGGTGTATAGGTGGACGCCTTTTCGAGATATCGCCATAAAGGTGGGCCAGGGGTGACTCTAGAATGTGTCTGTACGATATGGGTATGAAATGAATGGTGTTAATGATAATGTTTCCAGATATCGCCATAAAGGTGGACCAGGGGTGACTCTATATTGTGTATGTGCGATATGGGTATCAAATTAAAGGTATTAATGGGGGTTTTAAAAGCGAGTGGCCCTTAGATGTATACGCGAAGGCCATTTCGCGATATCGACCAAAATATGGACCAGGGTGATCCAGAAAATCATCTATCGGGTACTGCTAATTTATTTATATATGCAATACCACGAACAGTATTCCTGCCAAAATTCCAAGGGCTGTTGATTTCGCCCTGCAGAACTTTTTCATTTTCTTCTACTTAACATGGTATGTGCCACACCCATTTTACAAAGTTTTTTCTAAAGTTTTATTTTGCGTCAATAACCCAATCAAATTACCATGTTTCATCCCTTTTTTCGTATTTGGTATAGAGTTATGGCATTTTTTTCATTTTTCGTAATTTTCGATATCGAAAAAGTGGGCGTGGTTATAGTCGGATTTCGGCCATTTTTTATACGAAGATAAAGTGGGTTCAGATAAGAACGTGGAATGAGTTTAGTAAAGATATATCAGTTTTTGCTCAAGTTATCGTGTTAACGGAATAGCAGAAGGACAGACGGTGGACTGTGTATAAAAACTGGGCGTGGCTTCAACCGATTTCGCCCATTTTCACAGAAAACAGTTACCGTCATAGAATATATGCCCCTACCAAATTTCAGAAGGATTGGTAAATTTTTGTTCGACTTATGGCATTAAAAGTATTCTAGACAAACCAAATGAAAAGTGGGCGGTGCCACGCCCATTGTCCAAAATCTTACTAATTTTCTATTCTGCGTCATAAGATCAACCCGCCTACCAAGTTTCATCGCTTTATCCGTCTTTGGCAATGAATTATCGCATTTTTCGGTTTTTCGAAATTTTCGATATCGAAAAAGTGGGCGTGGTTATAGTCCGATATCGTTCATTTTAAATAGCGATCTGAGATGAGTGCCCGGAAACCTACATACCAAATTTAATCAAGATACTTTAAAATTTACTTAAGTTATCGTGTTAACGGACAGACGGACGGACGGACGGACGGACATGGCTCAATCAAATTTTTATACTCAGTTGAGCAGAGCTCACAGAGTATATTAACTTTGATTGGATAACGGTTGGTTGTACAGGTATAAAGGAATCGAGATAGATATAGACTTCCATATATCAAAATCATCAGTATCGAAAAAAAATTTGATTTAGCCACGTCCGTCCGTCCGTCTGTCCGTTAACACGATAACTTGAGTAAATTTTGAGGTATCTTGATGAAATTTGATATGTAGATTCCTGGGCACTCATCTCAGATCGCTATTTAAAATGAACGATATCGGACTATAACCACGCCCACTTTTTCGATATCGAAAATTTCGAAAAAATGCGATAATTCATTGCCAAAGGCGGTTAAAGCAATGAAACTTGGTAGACGGGTTGACGTTATGACGCAGAATATAAAATTAGTAAGATTTTGGACAATGGGCTTGGCACCGCCCACTTTTACAAGAAGGTAATTTAAAAGTTTTGCAAGCTGTAATTTGGCAGTCGTTGAAGATATCATGATGAAATTTGGCAGGAACGTTACTACTATTACTATATATGTGCTAAATAAAAATTTGCAAAATTGGATGAAGAACACGCCGACTTTTTAAAAAAAATTTTTTTTTAATTAAAATTTTAACAAAAAATTTAATATCTTTACTGTATATAAGTAAATTAAGTCAAAATTCAACTCCAGTAATGATATGATACAAGAAAAATACAAAAATAAAAGAAAATTTCAAAATGGGCGTGGCTCCGCCCATTTTCATTTAGTTTGTCTAGAATACTTTTAATGCCATAAGTCGAACAAAAATTTACCAATCCTTCTCAAATTTGGTAGGGGCATAGATTCTATGACGGTAACTGTTCTCTGTGAAAATTGGCGAAATCGGTTGAAGCCACGCCCAGTTTTTATACACAGTCCACCGTCTGTCCTTCCGCTCGGCCGTTAACACAATAACTTGAGCAAAAACTGATATATCTTTCCTAAGCTTAGCCCACGTACTTATCTGAACTCACTTTATCTTGGTATAAAAAATGGCTGAAATCCGACCATAACCACGCCCACTTTATCGATATCGAAAATTACGAAAAATGAAAAAAATGCCATAATTCTATACCAAATACGAAAAAAGGGATGAAACATGGTAACTGGATTGGTTTATTTACGCAAAATATAACTTTGGAAAAAACTTTGTAAAATGGGTGTGACACCTACCATATTAAGTAGAAGAAAATGAAAAAGTTCTACAAGGCGAAATCAACAGCCCTTGGAATCTTGGCAGGAATACTGTTAGTGGTATTGCATATATAAATAAATTAGCAGTACCCGACAGATGATTTTCTGGATCAACTGGTCCACATTTTGGTCGATATCGCGAGAACGCCTTCACATATACATCTAAGGGCCACTCGCTTTTAAAACCCTCATTAATACCTTTAATTTGATATCCATATCGTACAAAGACATTCTAGAGTCACCCCTGGCCCACCCTAATGGCGATATCTCGAAAAGGCGTCCACCTATAGACCTAACGCCCACTCCCTCTTAAAATGCTCAGTAACACCTTTCGTTTGATACCCATATCGTACAAACATTCTAGAGTCACCCCTGGCCCACCCTAATGCCGATATCTCGAAAAGGCGTCCACCTATAGACCTAATGTCCACTCCCTCTTAAAATGCTCAGTAACACCTTTCGTTTGATACCCGTATCGTACAAACATTCTAGAGTCACCCCTGGCCCACCCTAATGGCGATATCTCGAAAAGGCGTCCACCTATAGACCTAATGCCCACTTCCTCCTAAAATGCTCAGTAACACCTTTCGTTTGATACCCATATCGTACAAACATTCTAGAGTCACCCCTGGCCCACCCTAATGGCGATATCTCGAAAAGGCGTCCACCTATAGAACTAAGGATTACTCCCTTTTAAAATACTCATTACCACCTTTCATTTGATACCCATATCGTACAAACACATTCTAGAGTCACCCTGGCCCACCCTAATGGCGATATCAGGAAAAGGCGTCCACCTATAGACCTAATGCCCACTCCCTCTTAAAATGCTCTGTAACACCTTTCGTTTGATACCCATATCGTACAAACATTCTAGAGTCACCCTTGGTCCACCTTTATGGCGATATCTCGAAAAGGCGTCCACCTATAGAACTAAGGATTACTCCCTTTTAAAATACTCATTACCACCTTTCATTTGATACCCATATCGTACAAACACATTCTAAAGTCACCCCTGGCCCACCCTAATGGCGATATCTCGAAAAGGCGTCCACCTATAGACCTAATGCCCACTCCCTCTTAAAATGCTCAGTAACACCTTTCGTTTGATACCCATATCGTACAAACATTCTAGAGTCACCCCTGGCCCACCCAAATGGCGATATCTCGAAAAGGCGTCCACCTATAGACCTAATGCCCACTCCCTCTTAAAATGCTCAGTAACACCTTTCGTTTGATACCCATATCGTACAAACACATTCTAGAGTCACCCCTGGCCCACCCTAATGACGATATCTCGAAAAGGCGTCCACCTATAGGCCTCATGCCCACATATCGTACAAACATTCTAGAGTCACCCTTGGTCAACCTTTATGGCGATATCTCGAAAAGGCGTCCACCTATAGAACTAAGGATTACTCCCTTTTAAAATACTCATTACCATCTTTCATTTGATACCCATATCATACAAACACATTCTAGAGTCACCACTGGCCCACCCTAATGGCGACATTTCGAAAAGGCGTCCACCTATAGACCTAATGCCCACTCCCTCTTAAAATGCTCAGTAACACTTTTCGTTTGATACCCATATCGTACAAACATTCTAGAGTCACCCCTGGCCCACCCTAATGGCGATATCTCGAAAAGGCGTCCACCTATAGACCTAATGCCCACTCCCTCTTAAAATGCTCAGTAACACCTTTCATTTGATTCCCATATCGTACAAACACATTCTAGAGACACCCCTGGTCCACCTTTATGGCGATATCTCGAAACGGCGTCCACCTATGGAACTAAGGATCACTCCTTTTCAAAATACTCATTAACAGCTTTCATTTGATACCCATATCGTACAAACATATTCTAGAGTCACCCCTGGTCCACCTTTATGGCGATTTCTCGAAAAGGCGTTCACCTATAGAACTAAAGTCCATTCCCTTTTAAAATACTCATTACCACCTTTCATTTGATACCCATATCGTACAAACACATTCTAGAGTCACCCCTGGTCCACCTTAATGGCGATATCCCTAAATGGCGTCCATCCATAGAACTATGGCCTACTCTCTCTTAAAATAATCTTTAATACCTTCCATTTGATACACATGTCATACAACCACATTCCAGGGTTACCCTAGGTTCATTTTCCTACATGGTGATTTTCCTTATTTTGTCTCCATAGCTCTCAACTGAGTATGTAATGTTCAGTTACACCCGAACTTAGCCTTCCTTACTTGTTTTTTGATACTGATGATTTTGATATATGGAAGACTATATCTATCTCGATTAATATACTCTGTGAGCTCTGCTCAACTGAGTATAAACAAGTAAGGAAAGTTAAATTCGGGTGTAACCGAACATTACATACTCAGTTGAGAGCTATGGTGACAACATAAGGGAAAATAACCATGTAGGAAAATGAACCGAGGGAAACCCTGGAATGTGTTTGTATGACATGTGTATCAAATGAAAGGCATTAAAGAGTATTTTATGAGGGAGTGGGCCATAGTTCTATAGGTGGACGCCATTTAGGGATTTCGCCATAAAGGTGGATCAGGGTTGACTCTAGAATTTGTTTGTACGATATGGGTATCAAATGAAAGGTGTTAATGAGTATTTTAAAAGGGGTGATCCTTAGTTCCATAGGTGGACGCCGTTTCGAGATATCGTCATAAAGGTGGACCAGGGGTGACCCTAGAATTCGTTTTTACGATATGGGTATCAAATTAAAGGTCTTAATGAGGGTTTTAAAAGGGAGTGGTGGTAGTTGTATAGGTGGTCGCCTTTTCGAGATATCGCCATAAAGGTGGACCAGGGGTGACTCTAGAATATGTTTGTACGATATGGGTATCAAATGAAAGGTGTTAATGAGTATTTTAAAAGAGCGTGGGGCTTAGTTCTATAGGTCGGCGCCTTTTCGATATATTGCCATAAAGGTGGACCAGGGGTGACTCTAGAAACTGTTTTTACGATATTAGTATCAAATTAAAGGTATTAATGAGAGTTTTAAAAGGGAGTGGTGGTAGTTGTATAGGTGGTCGCCTTTTCGATATACCGCCATAAAGGTGGACCAGGGGTGACTCTAGAATATGTATTTGTATTTGTATTTTGTATTTGTATTTATTAGGCAATTCATCCCAGCACAACAATTTGACAAAAATTATTTTATAGTGCTAGTCGGTAAAAGGCATAAAATAGGAACAATCTAATCTTGAAACTTAAAGCTAATGACTATGGCTAAGAAAAGGTTACAATAAATAATATATTTAATAAATAGTAAATAGATAAATAAAGGAATGATAGAGTACATTTGCTTAGAAGGAATCAGTATTTTAATTGTCTAGGTTATTATAGAAACTTGTTAATTCTTTATTGAAGAGCAGAGCATTGCTTATAAGCCTAAGTCTAGAAGGGAGCGAGTTCCAAAGACGTATGGAATTAATGAAGAACTGGCGATCAGATATTAGCATACGATGTCTGAAGTGGGTAAGGAGAACAGATCTAGACGACTGGAGAAAATTTAGCCTCCGATACAGATAGTCAGGTTCCTTCATATATATTAATTTATGTAGCGTAGTGAGCGTTTTAAGTTTAATAAGGTTATCGAAAGAAATGTTTAGCAACCTGTAAGCATGCTGAGAGACGTGGTCAAGTCTTTTCAACCCATAGACGTATCTAGCAATGTTGTTATACACAACATTAAGTTTCCTCTTACATACATAGTCACAATTGGAGTAAACCTCACAACCATAAAGGAGCGTAGGTATTAAGTACGCTTTTGCTATTAGTAGACGAATATGTAACGGAGTAAAATATTGTGTAAGCCAGAGTGTACGAAGCATCCCATACACTTTTCCCACTGTGCGGAAGATGTGATCTTTCCATGTCAGGGTTTTGTTAAAAATTATACCTAGATTTTTTGCCGTGTCAACGTATTCTATAATGGTGTTGTCTAAAATTAAATTTTCCATTCCACTTTTATCTAGTGACCTTCTATGAATGACTATACATTTCGACTTCTTAGGGTTAAGACATAAGCCGTTCATAGAAGCCCACGTACCAATTTGACACAAATCGTAATTTAAGTTATTAATACATGAACTGGTACGATCACTAGGACAGCACATATACAATTGTACGTCGTCAGCATAAATGTGAATATTACAATACTTGAGAACACCAGGCAAATCGTTTATATACAAAACAAATAACAGGGGACCAAGGATTGAGCCTTGTGGGACTCCTCTTAAAACACTGACGAAGTCAGACTTTCTGCTACCAACACTTTCTGCCTGAGTTCGGTCGGCCAAATACGATCTGATTAGGGCTGTTGCACAGTTGGAGAAATTAAATAGGTTGTCCAGCTTCTTGCAGAGAACGGTGTGGTCGACCGAGTCAAACGCTTTTGAATGGTCGAGAAGAGTCAGGAAAGCAGTAAAATTTTTGTCAACTTGTTCTCGAATATCCTCTATCACCGATAGGAGCGCCGTTTTACAGCTACGATTTGACCTAAATCCAGACTGGGAATCTGTGAGAAGGTTATTATTCTGCACATAAGTATTTATCTGGCAGTGCAAAATTCGTTCGACGACCTTGGAAAGGAAAGGCAGAATAGCTATAGGCCTATACTCCTTGTTTTGCTTGGGGATTGGGATTACCTTAGCAACTTTCCAACATTTGGGAAATACACTGGACGTCAGCACAGAGTTAACCAAGTAGGTTAAGTGAGGAAGGATTTTAGGAAGAATTATTTTTAAAAATTTCGGACATATACCATCGAACCCCATAGCATTAGACTTTACTGAAAGAATGGCTTGAACGACATCACACTCATCGACACTAGCAAACTCAAGAGGACCAAAATCAACATTAGCGCGAATACAATGATTATCAGCACATATACTTTTAACATATATAGCAACACCACCACCATGACCACGTCTATCAGCCCTGAACAGTTGATATCCATTTAGTTGCACCAAATCATTTTTGTGACATGAAGAAAACCAGGTTTCGGAAATACATATAACATCTATATCAGAACCCTCAGATATGAATCTCAATTCATCCAGCTTTTTATATAGGCTTTGCGCATTAAGATGGATGACTTTGAGCCCTTTAGTACGTTTGTTGAATACGCGCAACAGTGTATGTGAGCAGTCTTTGGAACTAGACAACCTATAGTCTAGGACCATCACTATATATGGGATATAAAGAATGCTCTGCGATGCGTAACAATAAAGATAACATAAGTGATGGTTTACAAGTATGATAGGGAGAGATAAAGACAGAAACGAACAGACTCAAGAGCTTAAGTAATATACCATACATAGAAATTAATTTATTGATCATTATTCGTTGGCGCATCATCAACTCGAAAGGAACTCGCGCTTTCTTCGCCGGTATTCTCAAGACGCTCTAGAAAATCCAAGCTATGTATTGCTTCAGGGCTGGCGTTGGCTGTTCGTCTGATATGTACCAGACCCTTCTTAGAAAAAACCGCCACCACCTTCCTTTTCTTCTTTAGACGGATCGCTGCCTTGAAGATCGCATAGTTTTGCCTAGACAGCGAAGCATTTACATAAATCGGAGCATTTGAATTTATGCCCACATGAACTAATTGCAGACCTTTGATGTTTGGATTGTTTTGGCGCCTAAAGGTGCCTATACTTTTTAGCAATTTGTTTCTGTCTGTCGGCGACTGAAATTTGATTATTACGGCCGGATCTGTCACGCTGTTGTCTATTTTCCGTAGCCGAAAAATGCTCATTATAGGTATTGGTTGCAATCTAAGAGTGGAACAGAGGTGATGAAAGACACTTGCTAAGTTTTCTCCTTCCTTAAAGGGAATTCCGTGTACACGGACTTCACTTGCGGCAATATGGCTCTCTTGCTTTGACGCATTGTTTTTGAGTTTTTTTACTTCCTCTTCGAGATAACCAACGCGCTCGAACACACTCTCCAGCTGAGTAACTCTTGCATTAAGCTCACTGACCTCTTTCTTCAGCACCACAAATTTGTCTTCTAGTTTTTTGCATACGAATTCGATGAGCCTTTTTTCCGAGTCCAAAATTTGCTTAGCAATCAGATCGTTGAACTTAGCAAATCGCTGATCCATGCTTTGCATTAAACTAGGAGAGAAGCCGCTGATCCGTTGCACCTTTTTGGCGCTATCAACCTCGTTATTAAGGTCGTCACCACGACGTTTACCATTGACTTGATCCATGGTGTTCGAAAAAAAAAAACGGGCCAAAAAATATTGCTCCAAGAAACTGGGTGGCAGCTCTAACGCAGCTTAGATTATTATGACGCAGGTCAAGTTTAGCATAGACGCAAACCACAAAATAAAGCTTGAAGCACAAACTTCAGTGACTATAAAACTTTTGGCGGGAAGATACACAGTTGATGAAGGTGTCAAAGAAAAACAAGTTGACTAACAACAACAAAGCAGGAGCACCAATCGCAATATACTGCCAAGTTAGTAAAGTTGAATTGGAGATCACCTGGACAGAGGATCTTACTTTCCACAGACAAATGTTACGTTTATTAATGTTTAGACACAGGTTGTAAGAATTAAGACTCACAATAAACAATGAATTTGAAAATTTTAAGAGGAGCACAAATTACTTTAGCTTTCACACACCAGGGTTGCCAATTTATTTATGTTTGTACGATATGGGTATCAAATTAAAAGTATTAATGAGGGTTTTAAATGGGAGTATCCCTTAGTTGTATATGTGGAGGCGTTTTCCAGATATCGACCAAAATGTGGACCAGGGTGACCCAGGACATCATCTGTTGGATACCGCTAATTTATTTATGTATGTAATACCTGCCAAGATTTCAAGGGTTTTTTATTTCGCCCTGCAGAACTTTTTCAATTTCTTCTACTTAATATGGTAGGTGTCACAACCATTTTATAGAGTTTTTTCTAAAGTTATATTTCGAGTCAATAAACCAATCCAATTACCATGTTTCATCCCTTTTTTCGTATTTGGTATAGAATTATGCCATTTTTTTCATTTTTCGTAATTTTCGATATCGAAAAAGTGGGCGTGGTCATAGTCGGATTTCGTTCATTTTTTATACCAAGATAAAGTGAGTTCAGATAAGTACGTGAACTAAGTTCAGTAAAGATATGTCTATTTTTGCTCAAGTGCTCAGGAACCTACGTTCCAAATTTCATCAAGATACCTCGAAATTTACTCAAGTTATCGTGTTAACGGGCGGACGGACGGACGGACGGACATGGCTCAATCAAATTTTTTTTCGATCCTGATGATTTTGATATATGGAAGTCTATATCTATCTCGATTCCTTTATACCTGTACAACCAACCGTTATCCAATCAAACTTAATATACTCTGTGAGCTCTGCTCAACTGAGTATAAAAAGAGGAAATACAGATACAAAATGATAACCGACAAATACAGACAGAAACATTACAAGTTTACGACAAATTTGCTTATAAATTTTCATATAAAATGCCGAGAATAAAGTCGAATATAAATTATGATAAGAATGGAGATATTAGAAATATAAATATATTAGACCGGGTCGAAAAAAAAAGTTGCTAATGTCCGCCCCTAAATTTAAAGATTATGTTGAGAGGATTTCGGAAAAAAAATTTTTTTTGATCCTTCGAAATGCAGCCGAAAGGGGTTTTTCGTTGTAACTTGGTTATTTGACGTCCGACTTTTAAAATTGATATGTCATTATTTTGGCCTTGAGAAGCTTCTTATTTTCATTTAATGTCCTTTTAAGCTATCAAGCCGTTTTCATATGATTATGTCAGCTTAAAAAGTTGTTTTCCTTACCAAACGAAAGTACTTAAAAATTCAAGAAAATGTTGCTTTTAACCCATATTACTAAAATAATAAACAAAGAAGTTATATCACTTTCAATATTCAATATATATAGACACCATACGACCTTTGCCTGATTCGAATAATAAGTTTACTGTTACCATTATGCGCGATTTTAGCAAATATTTAGCTTCAATAGCTATCCAGATAAAAGTGCGAAAACAGTTGCATCTGCAATTTTTTAACGTTTTATTCTTACTTATGGAAAAATGTAATCTATTAAATCAGATTTAGCAACAGAAATGAAGTTTTTGCGGAATCGAATAAACTTTTGAAAATGGGGCATAATTTTTCAACAACTTATTATCATTAAACTGTTGGTACTATTGAAAGGAATCATCGCGTATTTAACGAACATTCAAGAGCTTGCCTTGACAATTCTTCTTGATTATTAATTTACACCTTTTGAACTAGTATTTGGTAGAAAAGTTACTTTGCCAAATGAATTAAAGAAGGAAGATATAGATCCAATTTATAATGTTGAAAATTATGCAAAAAAGAGGTAAAATATCGTAGGTATGCAAAAGTCAAATGGACTCGCAAAAGAACCAATCAATAAACATAAAATTAGAAATACATTTTTTTTACGATAAAACAGCAAAACCCTTAACTATTAATATAAACTATTATCGCCTGTGGTCGAAATTCGACCAACGTGTATTTTTTTAAACTCAGTCTATGCATCAATTGTTGGAAATATAGCAAACTGGTCTAACTTACTCAACTTTTTCTTTAAAATTTTGAATTTGATCTAAGACTTTGTACTTTTTGATTGTATTTTCTTAAATTTTCTACAAACTTTTCACATGTAATTATAACGTTTTGGTATGGAGCTCCTTAAACCAAAATATAAAAATTATGTAAAATCAAATGAAATTGGCATAGAATTATGGTGAAATTACTTGAAATTGAATTGAAAATAGGTTTTTCCACACCACCCGGAAGGTCCCCTTTGGCGCGCTACTGAATTTAGTTTTGGGAGCTCGGTTCCCCAGTAGGCCTATATCACCCAAATACATATATCGCACATTTACGTCAATAGTGTCATAATCCAAAAAACACGAACTTTTAGTTAAAAACGAAGAAATTTGCTAAAGGAATTTAGCCTATTTCACGCCACCCGTTTATTTTGTATAAATACATATCTAATATGAAAGTGTGACACAAAACAAAAATTTCAAGTAGCATAGAGGATACCATCATAAAAAATAAAATAAAAATATAAAAAAATTATGTAATGAGAAAGAAGGCAGAGTTTACTAAAAAAATGTTTAATTAAATTTAAAAAAATAAAGTACTTAAATTGCGAAAAAATTAAGTGAAGCGAACAAACAGTTCCATATAAAAACGTAATAAGTGCTCTTAGACTTTTTTCCGGGTTTTAATGTGATCATTGTGGAAATATGAAGATTCTAATGTTCGGATATTTAATGTTGGGATTCCCATTGAGATCTATGTACGTAATTAATTTGTATTAAATTTGTAAAAACTCCATTTCATGAATATATATGACCATATCTACCATAAAATATCGTCTGTGAACAATATAATACTAAGATATAACAAAACAGAATAAATTAGAAAGAAAAGAAAAACAAACAAAAACATAGAAATTATTCACACAAACATATTTACTAAAATAAAATTAATTTCATAACTTTAAGCTACATATGTAAACAAATTAAGGTTATGGGATCTAAGCATCCGATTAATGGATATATAATCCAACAAAGTTAGCCTAATAATAAATATAGTGGGTAATATCTTGCCTATGCAATACGGCCGCTATGATGCCGGTTGCCGTTTTGACCTAAAATCAAAAACGTTTTTGGGACGTTTTCTTGTTTCGTTTAATATACAACCTGAAATTTTCAGATTCAGTCAAGTTGCATTTAAATAATAATAAACCAATTTGAAATAAGAGAATATATAATAAAATAAAATAGGAACTAAAATAAATTAGCATAAAAGGCAATATCAACAAGTAAGGAAGGCTAAGTTCGGGTGTAACCGAACATTACATACTCAGCTGAGAGCTTTGGAGACAAAATAAAGGAAAATCACCATTTAGCAAAATTGACCTAGGGTAACCCTGGAATGTTTTTGTATGACATGGGTTTCAATTGGAAGGTACTAAAGGGTATTTTAAGAGGGAGTGCGCCATAGTTCTAAAGGTGGACGCAATTTCAGGATATCGCCATAAAGGTGGACCAGGGGTGACTCTAGAATGTGTGTTGTACGATATGGGTACCAAATGAAAGGTGTTAATGATTATTTAACACGCAGTGGGCCTTAGTTCTATAGGTGGACGCCTTTTCGAGATATCGCAATAAGGGTGGACCAGGGGTGACTCTAGAATGTGTTTTTAAGATATGGGTATCAAATAAAAGGTATTAATGAGGGTTTTAAAAGGGAGTGGCCCTTAGTTGTATATGTGAAGGCATTTTCAAGATATGGACCAAAATGTGGACCAGGGTGACCCAGAACATAAACTGTCGGGTACCGCTAATTTATTTATATATGTAATACAAAAAACAGTATTCTGCCAAGATTCCAAGGGCTTTTGATTTCGCCCTTTTTCATATTCTTCTACTTGATTTGGTAGGTGCAACACCCATTTTATAAAGTTTTTTCTAAAGTTATGTATATTTTGCGTCAAAAATCCAATCCAATCACCATTTTTTATCTCTTTTTTCATATTTTGTACAGAATTATGACATTTTTTTCATTTTTCGTAATTTTCGATATCGAAAAAGTTGGCGTGGTCATAGTCGGATTTCGGCCATTTTTTATACCAATACAAAGTGGGTTCAGATAAGTACGTGAGCTGAGCTTAGTAAATATATATCGATCTTTGCTCAAGTTATCGTGTTAAAAGCCGAGCGGAAGGACAGACGGTCGACTGTGCACTGCGGCTGATCTATACGAATCGATTCATATCACTTTATATGATTTTACGTATGTTAACAATGCGAAATCGCCTGTCAATTGTTTGTATGGAAATTTTGTTAGCGTATTAATATATAGATGATTATGTTCTAATACAAAAAGAGCCTCAAGATAGGCAGACAAACATATATCAGGGGCCTTACACCATAACACAAATCGATGGTGTAAATGTTACGGTTTTTGAGATTATTAATATTATTATTAATTATTTAATGAATCCCGATACACAAGGTACAAAAAATAAAATTTTCTTATAAAATAAAAATGTTTTATAATCCATCAGAAATGAAGGTACTGACACTTGTCGTTAGTAATAATTGTGTGCCAGCCCTAATAGTCACTGGATGGATTGCAGCCAACGCCATCTAACAGTCAGATCGGTTGCACGAGCAGAAGGTGTAATGTGAAAAATATAAGTATGGCAGCGCTGTCTTTTAGGCAAGAATCTGGCGATCAGCCAATCAGGTGCTCGCTTTGATTCTTGCTTAGCTGACGCAGCCCCCTGTAGGAAAACATCGGTAACTTATTATAAGAAAGATGTTTAAAAAAAAGTGAAAATATGGCAATGATGTAGACACGAAAAAAAAAGAAGATTGATTGAGAATAGAGCACTGAATGCGAACGGATATACATAAAAAACCCAACGTTGGCATTATTATTACAAATAAACCAGAATTATAGTTTCAAATTATTTCAACAATCTTTCACAATACAAATAAACTATAATTGAATTTAGTTTTTCATTAAAAATTACTAAAACACTAATTTATATAATTATTATACTCAGCTGAGCAGAGCTCACAGAGTATATTAGTTTTGTTCGCATAGCGGTACCCCATCAACGGCATAAACTAATCGAGATAGATATAGACTTCTATATATCAAAATGATCTGGGCGAAAAAAGAAATTTATTTAGCCATGTCCGTCCGACCTTATGACGCAAAATAGAAAACTAGTAAAATTTTGGACAATGGGCGTGGCACCGCCCACTTTTATTAGGACGTAATTTACAAGTTTTGCAAGCTGTAATTTGACAGTCGTTGAAGCTATCATGATGAAATTTGGCAGCATCGTTACTCCTATTAGTATATATGTGTTCTAAATAAAAATTAGCAAAATCGGATGACGAACACGCCCAAAAATTTTAAAAGTCAAATTTTATCAAAAAATTTAATATATTTACAGTGTACAAGTAAATTATGTCAAGATTAAACTCCAGCAATGATATGTTGCAACAAAATAAAAAAATAAAAGAAAATTGTAAAATGAGCGTGGCTCCGCACTTTTTGATTTAATTTGTCTAGAATACTTTTAGTGCCATAAGTCGAACAAAAATTCACGAATCCTTGTGACGATAACTGTTTTCTGTGAAAATGGGTGAAATCGGTTGGAGCGTCACCCAGTTTTTATACACAGTCGGTCGTCTATCCTTCCGCTCGGCCGTTAACACAATAACTTGAGCAAAATACGATATATCTTTACAAAACTAAGTCCACGTACTTATCTGAACTCACTTTATCTTGGTATTAAAAATGGGCGAAATCCGACTATGACCATGCCCACTTTTTCGATATCGAAAATTTCAAAAAATTAAAAAATGCCATAATTCTACACCAAATACGAAAAAGGGATGAAAACTTGCGATTGGATTAGTTTTTTGACGCAAAATAAAACTTTAGAAAAACTTTGTAAAATGGGCACCATATTAAGTAGAAGAAAATGAAAAAGTTCTGCAGGGCGAAATCAAAAGCCCTTGGAATCATGGCACGTATACTGTTCGTGGTATTATATATATAAATAATTTAGCGGTACCTGACAGATGGTGTTCTGGGTCACCCTGGTCCACATTTTGGTCGATGTCTCGAAACGCCTTCACATATACAACTAAGGTCCACTCCCTTTTAAAACCCTCATTAATACCTTTAATTTGATACCCATATCGTACAAACGCATTCTAGAGTTACCCCTGTTCCACCTTCATGGCGATATCCCTAAATGGCGTCCACCTATAGAACTAAGGCCCACTCCCTTTTAAAATACTCTTTAATACCTTTCATTTGATACCCATATCGTACAAACACATTCTAGAGTCACCCCTGGTCCACCTTTATTGCGATATCTCGAAAAGGCGTCCACCTATACAACTAAGGCCCACTCCCTTTTAAAATACTCACTAACACCTTTCATTTGATACCCGTATCGTACAAAAAATTCTAGAGTCACCCCTGCTCCCCCTTATGGCGATATCTCTAAAAGGCGTCCACCTATAGAACTAAGGCCCACCCCTTTTAAAACATTTACTAACACCTTTCATTTGATACCCATATGGTGCAAACACATTCTAGAGTCACCCCTGGTCCACCTTTATTTCGATATCTCTAAAAGGCGTTCACCTATAGAACTAAGGCCCATTCCCTTTTAAAATACTCATTAACAACTTTCATTTGATTCCCATATCGTACAAACACATTCTAGAGTCACTCCTGGTCCACCTTTATGGCGATATCTCCAAAAGGAACCCACCTATAGAACTAAGGCCCACACCCTTTTAAAATACTCATTAGCACCTTTAATTTGATACCAATATCGTACACACAAACTCTAGAGTAACCCCTGGTTCACCTTTATGGTGATATCTCGAAAAGGCCGGCACCTATAGAAATAAGGATCACTAATTTTTAAAATACTCATTTTTCATGTGATACCCATATCGTACAAACACATTCTAGAGTTACCCCTGTTCCACCTTCATGGCGATATCCCTAAATGGCGTCCACCTATAGAACTAAGGCCCACTCCCTTTTAAAATACTCTTTAATACCTTTCATTTGATACCCATATCGTACAAACACATTCTAGAGTCACTCCTGTTCCGCCTTTATGGCGATATCTCGAAAAGGCATCCACCTATAAAACTAAGGCCCACTCCCTTTTAAAATACTTATTAACACCTTTCATTTGATACCCATATCGTACAAACAAACTTTTGAATCACCCCGGGTCCACTTTTATGGTGATATCTCGAAAAGGCCGGCACCTATAGAAATAAGGATCACTAATTTTTAAAATACTCATTTTTCATGTGATACCCATATCGTACAAACACATTCTAGAGTCAACCCTGGTCCCCCTTATGTCGATATCTCGAAAAGGCATCCACCTATAGAACTAAGGCCCACTCCCTTTTAAAATATTCATTAACACCTTTCATTTGATACCCATATCGTACAAACAAATTCCAGAGTCACTCCTGGTCCACCTTTATGCCGATATCTCGAAGAGGCATCTACCTATAGAACTAAGGCCCACTCCCTTTGAAAATACTTATTAACACGCTCATTTGATACCCATATCGTACAAACACATTCTAGAATCACTCCTGGTCCACCTTTATGATGATATCTCGAAAAGGCGTCCGCCTATAGAACTAAGAATCACTCATTTTTAAAATACTCACTAACACCTTGCATTTGATACCCATATCGTACAACAACATTCTAGAGTCACACCTGGTCCACCTTTATGGCGATATCTCGAAAAGTCGTCTGCCTACACAACTAAGGCCCACTCCCTTTTTATACTCAGTTGAGCAGAGCTCACAGAGTATATTGACTTTGATTGGATAACGGTTTGTTGTACAGGTATAAAGGAATCGAGATAGATATAGACTTCCATATATCAAAATCATCAGTATCGAAAAAAAATTTGATTGAGTCATGTCCGTCCGTCCGTCCGTTAACACGATAACTTGAGTAAATTTTGAGGTATCTTGATGAAATTTGCTATGGAGCTTCCAGGGCACTCATTTCAGATCGCTATTTAAAATGAACGATATCGGACTATAACCACGCCCATTTTTTCGATATCGAAAATTTAGAAAAACCGAAAAAATTCGATAATTCATTGCCAAAGACAGGTAAAACGATAAAACTTGGTACGTGGGTTGACCTTATGACGCAGAATAGAATATTAGTAAGATTTTGGACAACGGGCGTGGCACCGCCCACTTTTAAAAGAAGGTAATTTAAAAGTTTTGGAAGCTGTAATTTGGCAGTCGTTGAAGTTATCACTATGAAATTTGGCAGGAACGTTACCACTATTACTATATATGTTCTAAAAAAAAATTAGCAAAATCGGAAGAAGAGCACGCCCAATTTTTAAAAAATAAATTTTTAAAAGTCATATTTTAATAAAAACTTTAATATCTTTACTGTATATAAGTAAATTATGTCAACATTCAACTCCAGTAATGATATGGTGCAACGAAATACAAAAATAAAAGAGAATTTCAAAATGGGCCTGGCTCCGCCCATTTTCATTTAATTTGTCTAGAATACTTTTAATGCCATAAGTCGAACAAAAATTCACCAATCCTTCTGAATTTTTGTAGGGGCATAGATTCTATGACGGTAACTGTTTCCTGTGAAAATGGGTGAAATCGGTTGAAGCCACGCCCAGCTTTTATACACAGTCCACCGTCTGTCCTTCCACGATAACTTGAGCAAAAACCGATATATCTTTACTAAACTTAGTCCACGCACTTAGCTGAACTCACTTTATCTTGGTATAAAAAATGGCTGAAATCCGACTATAACCACGCCCACTTTTTCGATATCGAAAATTACGAAAAATGAAAAAAAATGCCATAATTCTATACCAAATACGAAAAAAGGGATGAAACATGGTAATTTGATTGGTTTATTGACGCAAAATATAACTTTAGAAAAAACTTTGTAAAATGGGTGTGACACCTACCATATTAAGTAGAAGAAAATGAAAAAGTTCTGCAGGGCGAAATCAAACGCCCTTGGAATCTTGGCAGAAATGCTGTTCGAGGTATTACATATATAAATAAATTAGCGGTACCCGACAGATGATTTTCTGGATCACCCTGGTCCACATTTTGGTCGATATCGTGAAAACGCCTTCACATATACATATAAGGGCCACTCGCTATTAAAACCCTCATTAATACCTTTAATTTGATACCCATATCGCACAAACACATTATAGAGTCACCCCTGGTCCACCTTTATGGCTTAGAACTAAGGCCCACTCCCTTTTAAAATACTAATTAACACCATTAATTTCATACCCATATCGTACAAACAAATTATAGAGTCACCCCTGGCCCACATTAATGGCGATATCTCTAAAAGGCGTCCACCTATAGACCTAAGGCCCACTCCCTCTTAAAATGCTCAGTAACACCTTTCGTTTGATACCCATATCGCACAAATATTCTAGAGTCACCCTTGGTCCACCTTTATGGCGATATCTCGAAAAGGCGTCCACCTATACACCGAAGTCCCACTCGCTTTTAAAATACTCATTAACACCTTCCATTTGATTCCCATATCGTACAAACACATTCTAGAGTCAGCCCTGGTCCACCTTTATGGCGATATCTCGAAACGGCGTCCACCTATGGAACTAAGGATCACTCCCTTTTAAAATACTCATTAACACCTTTCATTTGATACCCATATCGTACAAACATATTCTAGAGTCACCCGTGGCCCACCTTTATGGCGATATCTCGAAAAGTCGTCCACTTATAGCACTAAGGATCACTCCCTTTTAAAATACTCATTACCACCTTTCATTTGATACCAATATCGTACAAACAAATTCTAGAATCAGCCCTGGTCCACCTTTATGGCGATATCCCCAAATGGCGTCCATCCATAGAAATATGGCCTACTCTCTCTTAAAATACTCTTTAATACCTTCCATTTGATACACATGTCAGACAACCACATTCCAGGGTTACCCTAGGTTCATTTTCCTACATGGTATTTTAATATAAATTAAATAAATATTAATACTGACAAAACTAAAAAGAAAAAATTAGTTCATAAAAACAGAATACATAAAATAAAATAAATATGCTTATATTATAGGTTAAGCATAGACTAAAATATAGTTTTCGATTAACTTTAGCTAGATTTAGTTTTTGAACTAATGAAAATAAAAAAAAATAAAAAACTTACTTATAATGAGCTAACCGGGGATTGCCCGTATCGCTTTAAATGTATGAAAACATTTATTTCAAGAAATTTTATTTAATTTTATAATTTATTTAATAATTTGGGAAAAATATAAACAACGTGACATCAGGACGGACAAGGCGACAGCTGTTTCGATTATACCTTGTAAATCTCTTCAAAGCCTTTTTTCCCGGTAGTGGGAGTCGAACCCGCACTCCTACGATAGTTGAAATGGTTACAAACGAATTAACCAAATGTTGTATACTTATAATGAGTTAACCGGGGATTGCCCGTATCGCTTTAAATGTATGAAAACTTTTAATTCAAGCCATTTTTTTTTTATAATTTATTTAATAATTTGGCAAAAATTTAAGCAACGTGACATCAGGACGGACAAGGCGACAGCTGTTTCGATTATACCTTGTAAATCTCTTCAAAGCCTTTTCTCCCGGGAGTGTGAGTATAACCCGCACTCCTACGATAGTTGAAATGGTTACAAGCGCATTCAGCTACGTCATGCCTTAGTTGTTGTAAAGTTTTTTCCAGTTGCCGTCTTTCGCATATATTATTTTCTACATAATTCGTATGTAGTCATGTGTTGAAGTTATGCATGTTTGTAAGGCTGTTTTCAGATAAACTTGCAGTGTTGCTGCTTTTGTTCTATTTATAGAACTACAACGAATTAACCAAATGTTGTCTACTTATAATGAGTTAACCGGGGATTGCCCGTATCGCTTTAAATGTATGAAAACTTTTATTTCAAGCCATTTTTTTTATAATTTATTTAATAATTTGGCAAAAATTTAAGCAACGTGACATCAGGACGGACAAGGCGACAGCTGTTTCGATTATACCTTGTAAATCTCTTCAAAGCCTTTTCTCCCGGGAGTGGGAGTCGAACCCGCACTCCTACGATAGTTGAAATGGTTACAAACGAATTAACCAAATGTTGTCTACTTATAATGAGTTAACCGGGGATTGCCCGTATAGCTTTAAATGTATGAAAACATTTATTTCAAGCAATTTTTTAATTTTATAATTTATTTAATAATTTGGGAAAAATTTAAGCAACGTGACATCAGGACGGACAAGGCGACAGCTGTTTTGATTATACCTTGTAAATATCTTCAAAGCCTTCTCTCCCGGAAGTGGGAGTCGAACCCGCACTCATACGATAGTTGAAATGGTTACAAACGCATTCAGCTACGTCATGCTTTATTTGTTGTAAAGTTTTTCCAATTGCCTTCTTTCGCATATATTATCTTCTACACATCACATAATTCGTATGTAGTTATGTGTTGAAGTTATGCATGTTTGTAAGGCGGTTTTCAGACAAACTTGGCATTGTTGCTGTTTTTGTTCTATTTATAGAACTACAACGAATTAACCAAATGTTGTCTACTTATAATGAGTTAACCGGGGATTGCCCGTATCACTTTAAATGTATGAAAACATTTGTTTCAAACATTTATTACAAATTGGCCGGACGGGACCTACATGCTTTATGCCGACTCCGAACGGCATCTGCGAGGAAGATGAGTTTTCACTGCGAGTTTTTCATGGCAGAAATACATTCGGAGCGCTTACCAAACACTGCCGAGGGGCGACCCCGCTTAGAAAAATTTTCTTCTAATTGAAAAACCTTATTTCTAAAATTTTGATGTTGCTTTGCCCGGGGTGCGAACCCAGGGCATACGGTGTGGTTGGCGGAGCACGCTACCATCACACTACGGTGGCCGCCTATATATATTTTAATATAAATTAAATAAATATTAATACTGACAAGATTAAAAAGAAAAAATTAGTTCATAAAAATAGAATACATAAAAGAAAATAAATATGCTTATATTATAGGTTAAGCATAGACTAAAATATAGTTTTAGATTAACTTTAGTTAGATTTAGTTGTTGAACTAATGAAAATAAAAAAAAATAAAAAACTTACTTATAATGAGTTAACCGGGGATTGCCCGTATCGCTTTAAATTTATGAAAACATTTATTTCAAGCAATTTTTTTTTAATTTTATAATTTATTTAATGATTTGGGAAAAATATAAACAACGTGACATCAGGACGGACAAGGCGACAGCTGTTTCGAGTATACCTTGTAAATCTCTACAAAGCCTTTTCTCCCGGGAGTGTGAGTCGAACCCGCACTCCTACGATAGTTTAAATGGTTACAAACGCATTCAGCTACGTCATGCGTTAGTTGTTGTAAAGTTTGTCCCAATTGCCTTCTTTCGCATATATTATCTTCTACACATCACATAATTCGTATGTAGTTATGTGTTGAAGTTATGCATGTTTGTAAGGCGGTTTTCAGATAAACTTGGCATTGTTGCTGTTTTTGTTCTATTTATAACTACAACGAATTAACCAAATGTTGTCTACTTTTAATGAGTTAACCGGGGATTGCCCGTATCACTTTAAATGTATGAAAACATTTGGGAAGTAATGTTAACTAAAGTCAGGGGAATAATGCTGAATATCGATATTGCAAATAGCGCAATAAAAGTTCAAGAATAATGTTAACTAAAGTCAGCAGAATAATGCTGACTACCGATATTGCAAATAGTGCATCAACATCCGCCATACGCCGACTAAATACAAATATAAGTCAGCAATAGCTAAATAGGCCAAACAGACATCCGGCATGAGTTACCAAAGTGGTAAACAGAAATAATGCTAGCATAAGTAAATTTAAGTTATAAATAAGGAAGATTTAAAAATTGTAAAGTTAGTCATTAACATCTAGATTCACAATAAAGGTCTTTTGACCAATAAAAACATTTTTTTTCGGCTATTAAATTTTTCAGGCGATAACTTGCGCCCGATTCAAATAAGCTTGGCGGTGCCCGCGAAGTCGTCCTTTTCAATAAGTAGTGCCACTCAAAATTAAAATAAAAAAGTGCCACACAAAAAAGAGACTTTGGAAAGTGCCACACAAAAACAAACCTTAGAAAAGTGCCACACAAAAACAAACTTTTGAAAAGTGCCACATAACAAAAGTGCCACAAAAAGAGACACAACACGTTAATAGTGCCACACCAAAACAAACTTTTGAAAAGTGCCACATAACAAAAGGCCATACAAAGTGCCACAATACGCTGATAGTACCACATTAAAATACAAGCTTTCGAAGGTGAAAAAAATATAAAAAGCGAAAGAGGCGTGAAGAGGAACGTGGAACTTCCTCGACGCCCAACGGCATCACGACACCAGCCAAGGACAACAACCCGGAATAGCAAGGAATGAGACCGTGTCCCCCTAGTACAAAGGAAACGGGATACAGCATACTCACCAGAATACCGATGCAGCTGAAACTAATATTGTAAGAAAAATATTAAATCATATTTATTTAAGAAATTTAAAGAAATTAAGTATAAAGTAATTTAGCGAAGTCAATCAGAAACTAAGTTTGGAAAAAATATCTGCATACAAAAAAAATTTTAAATAATAATAAACCATAAAATGGCTAACCCAAATAACCCTATTAGACCACCACTGCTAACAGCTCCCCCCAGCACCCCCTTGCAGTTGCAGCATCACCCACTTCAAACCCCCAAATTTCCCCAGAACTAGCCACTCTCATTCGAGCTATAATCAATCAGACCATAGAATCCAACGGTCCCAGCCTTGTGCAGAACGCTCTTAGAAATAATAGCCCCCCCTCCATAGGAACTGGCCAAACAATCGAAGAGCAATTTAGAAATAACATGTCTGAAATGGATAAAATTCCAGATGTTGTACGATCCTTAAGAGAATTTTCGGGAAACACCTCAGAATTTAGCTCATGGAAGAAAAGTGTTGAACGAATCTTAAGGATATACGAACCCTCAAAAGGCACACCAAAATATTTCGGCATTTTAAATGTCATTAGAAACAAAATAATCGGAAAGGCAGACATAGCCTTAGAATCCTACAATACACCTTTAGATTGGACAGCAATCTCTCGCTGTCTGACCATTCATTAAGCCGACAAACGAGACATAGGCACTCTGCAATACCAGATGACTTGTCTTATACAGGGAAGAATGAAGATTACAGAATTCTACCAAAAGGTTTACAGCCATTTATCCCTTATCCTCAACAAAATAGGTTGCATGTAAATTGGCGAAGAAGTAGTCCATTTATTAACCGATAATTACCGTGCTAAGGCCCTCGACACCTTCGTTAGAGGACTTTCTGGCGATCCTCCCAGACTCCTAGGTATTAAAGAACCAAAGAGCTTGCCAGAAGCCCTACACCTTTGCCTCAAATTAGAAAACCAAAATTTCAGAGCATACCATGCCAACAACCAAATATCGGACGCACCATCAACCTCCCGCCAACAAAGTTTCAGTTCTTCAAATCCTAGACAGCAACCCTTCACACCAAGATATGCACAACCGGCAAACCCACCGTTCCCTCAATCAAAATTCTATCCCTAATTGGCACATGTACCACAAACCCCGCAAAACTATCGCCAACATAGGGTTAACCCCCACAACTTCCAGCAATACACAAACCAATCGAATCCATATAATAGATACCAGCCACAAAATCCCTATAACCAACCACAAAACACACATACCCAACAACAAAACCACCCTCCTCCAAGACCACCTAAACCACCACAACCTATGGAGGTAGACGAAAGCATCAGGACTAGAGAAGTAAACTACGTGAACCGTCCTAAGCCCCAAGAAACTGGTAAACGACCACCAAGCACATCTATGATAAACCATTCCCCACCGAAAGTTCAAAGGAACTTTCATATAAATTCTGACGGAGTCACAGACGACCAACACTACACAGACCAATATTACGACCAATACAACAACATACAGGACACAGCTTACGACAACGTAGACGAAGAACCGTACGACCTGAAGGACATACATTTTTTAGACTGAATAGCTCTTCTTTACCTTAGTTTAGATGTAAAACGAAGAGCGGCGAAATACTAAATATCCTGGTAGATACAGGATCCAACAAAAATGACGTCCAATCCAGACTAGTTAGGAAATCAATAGAAAACGTTAACCCATTTTACTCATCACCATTACTCATCATACGTTCTTGAATCTGTTTAACTTAGAAGATTACAGACTAAAATTCTTCCTGCTACTTACACTCAGAACCTTCCATGCTATATTAGAAAACGACAGCCTAAAAGAACTTTCAGCAGTTATACATACCAAGGACAATTTTATGGTTATAGCAAACACAAAAAAAATCTACCTTAGACAGTACAGTATACAGAACGTTAACACGATATACATTCGAGACGAACACATGACAACAGTAGATAAACACGAAATAGGACAGCCAAACGAAAAACTGACATACACAACAAAAGTAGTAGCAGAAATTCGGACAAATTCAGACACACCGATATATTCAAAATCCCACCCATACCCTATTAGTCTTAAGCAAGAAGTTGAAAACCAGGTAAATAAATTACTAGAAGAAAGAATGAAACGAAAATCAAGGTCACCCTACAACTCTCCGGTCTGGGTTGTACCTAAAAAAGACGACGCCTCAGGTGAAAAAAATTTTAGAATGGTCATTGACTATAGAAAACTTAACACAGTCACAATCGCAGATAAGTATCCAATACCGGAAATAAATGAGGTACTTTCTCAACTAGGAACAGCATTTTCTCTGTGATTGATTTAAAAAGTGGTTTCCATCAAATTCCTCTTAAGGAATCTGACGTGGAAAAAACAGCTTTTTCAGTGAACAACGGGAAATACGAGTTCACTAGTTTACCATTCGGCTTGAAAAACGCCCCATCTATCTTCCAACAGACACTGGACGACATATTAAGAAAACACATAGGACGAATATGCTACGTATACATAGACGATATAATCATATTTAGCAAAAATGAAAAAGAACATTCCGACCATATAGATACAATTTTTGAAACCCTTAATAAGGCAAATATGAAAGTGCAGATCGACAAATGTGAGTTCTTCAAAAAACAAGTTAAGTTCCTAGGATTTGTAGTATCTTCCGATGGAATTTCCACAAACCCAGCCAAAGTAGAATCAATAGCAAATTTCCCCTATCCCCAAACGATTAAAGATTTAAGGTCATTCTTAGACTTATCTGGATACTATAGACGATTTATTCAAGATTACGCTAAGTTAGCAAAACCCCTAACATCCCTACTTCAAGGCGAAGAAGGAAGAATGTCCAAAAGTAGCTCAAAGAAAATCCCAGTATATTTAAATGAAGAAGCAAAAGCAGCATTCAATAAAATCAAATCCACTTTGACTTCCAAAGACGTAATTTTGCAATATCCCGATAATAACGAAAAATTCGACCAACTACAGATGCCCCAAAATATGCCATAGGCGCAGTTTTAGAACTAAATGGAAAACCAATAACCTTCATATCATGAACGCTGAACAAAGCAGAGGAAAATTATGCGGTATGAGGAAATTATGCGGTAAACGAAAAAGAAATGCTCGCCATAATTTGGGCACTAAATTCCTTTAGAAACTATCTGTACGGAACAGCAAAAGTAATTATCCACACAGGTCATAAACCACTTACATATGCCTTAAGCAACAGGAATAATAACTCCAAACTGAAACGATGGAAAGCGTTCCTGGAAGAATACAACTATGAAATAAAATATATGCCCCGGAAAGCTAACATAGTTGCAGACACATTATCCAGGCCCTTCGAATTAAATTCTTTATCAGTTGCTACACACTCTGATGAGAGCTCATCACACAATCTAATCCCAACAGTGGAACGACCCAGAAACGCCTTCAAAAACCAACTTTGGATATCTTCAGGACAAGAAGACAGTTATCAATTCAAGATACCATTCCCAACCTACTATAGACATATAATTACTAAATCCGAATTTTCAACACACAGCCTAACTGCACTATTAAAACGCTACCTAAATCCTTCGGTGAAAAATGGTATACTTACCTCTGAAGAAATAATGGGAAAAATTCAGGAAGTCTACCCTCTTCATTTTTCCAGTTATAAAATCCGTTATACCCAAACAAAAATAGAAGACTTGGTAAACGAAGATGCCCAAATGAGGAAATTTTAAAAGAACATAAACGAGCACACAGGAATAGGGTTGAAAATAAAAAGCAACTTTTACAAAAATACTACTTTCCTAAAATGAAGACAAAAATAGAAAATATAATCAAACAGTGCAAGGTTTGCAAAGAATACAAATACGATCGTCACCCTAATAAGCCACAACTACTCGAAACCCCAATTCCCCAATATCCTGGTGAAATAGTCCATATAGATATTTATAACACAGAAAGGAAACTAGTACTAACAGCATTAGACAAATTCTCAAAATACACTCAAGTTAAAGTAATAGATTCAAAAACAATAGAAGACATCAGGGAACCACTACGACAAATTCATTTCTCTTTCGGCGTACCGAAAACAACAGTCATCGATAATGAAAAATCGTTAAATTCAGCGTCCATAAAATTCATGGTTGAGGATCAAATTGGAATTGAAATATTTAAAACACCACCATACGCAAGTACAGTTAATGGACAAGTGGAAAGATTTCACTCCACCCTATCCGAAATTATGCGTTGTCTACAAACAGAACGGACCCATCGCTCATTCCAAGAACTTTTAGACAGATCTACATATGAATACAACTATTCCATACATTCCGCAACAGGAAAACGGCCGATAGAGACATTTTTCGGCAGACGAGTTTCAATACACCCAGAACAGTACAAAAATTCACGACGGGAAAACATAGACATCCTTAAGAAAAGACAAGAGAAAGACTTAGAAAATCACAACAAAACACGGCAACCCACGAAAACATATACCCCTGGTGATGTAATTTACGTTAGGATAAATAAACGCATAGGATCCAAACTTACAGCTAGATATAGGAAAGTAATAGTAAGAGAGGACAAATCCAGCGTAGTAATCACGGAAAAAGGACGAACTATACACAAAAGCAACATTAGGACTTAACCCCAAATTTTTATTTTCATGCTCCTTTTACCACTAATAAATGCAGAGTTCAGGATTCTCGACTATACGAATTCGCCTATAGCGACTTTCAATACAGGGTTTACCAAAATACAAACAGGAACTTACAGAATTATTCACACAATAGACATAGACGAATATCAGAAAATATTAGACGGATTAGACGATACAATAAGACGGAAATCACAGCAAACAATTCCTTCCTTCCTTTCCTAAACACAGAATTATCCCAAACCCAAAATTATTTAAATAGAATAAGACCTAAAGTTAATAAAAGATCTATAAATGAAATTGGAACAGCTTGGAAATGGTTAGCAGGAAATCCTGACCACGAGGATTTCGTAATTTTAGAAAATCACATGAATGATGTATTAAAAAATAATAATAAACAAGTTATAATTAATAAACTAATTAATGAGAGAATGAAAAATATTACAGAAATTTCAAATAAGATACTTTCACTTTATAGTAATAAGGACAACATCCAACATGATGTCGCTGTCAATATTAAATATAAATTGCAAATGATAAAAGAAGAAATTATAAATGTAAATTCTGCAATACATTGGGCCAAAGTTGGCATCGTAACCTCATACCTTTTCTCTAACACAGAAATTAATATAATAAAAAATATTTTCGGAAACGACAGTATTCCTTTCAATAATATAGAAGAAGCATTTCAATTTGCAAATGTCAAAATAGCTTCTAATAGTTCAATGATTGTATATTTAATTAACATTCCAATTACCAATAAGAATATTTGCGAAAAATTGTTAATTAAACTATTAAAAAAGGGTAATAAGGTATTCAAAGTACCATAGGAAAATTTGTTATTATGTAATAATAAGATTTTCGAATTAAAAAATAAATGTGAAGAATACAATAAAAAGAAATTTGCTCTAAGGAAAATATTATAGATATAAGTAATTCATCCTGTTTACCACATTTGCTCAAAAGCCACCAATCAACTTGTGCTATGATGAACAATCAACATGTCTTTACCATCGAAGAACTTCTTCAGGGTATAATTCTAGTACAGTGTACTCTCTCTTAAACGGACACCTAAGAGACTGCCAAATTTGTCCGCTTATGAGAGGTGTCCGCTTATGAGAAAAGTAATATTGATGAATGTTTAAACAGTTTTATTTCCAAAACAAGAATATTAATACATACAAATAAGATTGAGTTAGGAGGTTCATTAAGCTTTGTTCATAAATCAAAGAATAAAGTTTTAAAAATATTCAAAATAATTGTACGGAAAGCTATGTTGTGACGTTTTTTGAACCTTTCCAGCCAGCCGGATGATGCACTAAAATCGTCGTAATTGAATCTCACTGAAATTTCTTTAGCTTTGCTCCTTATAAGTATGCCTGATAGAGGAATGCTCTTATTTCGAGCCTTCACAAACCATTCGTAGCACATTTTATTAAAATTAAGGCCTTTGGGCTTCAGCAGACTCATTTTTCTCTCCGGGTTGACGTCAGTGTCCCACAAACTTAAAATTTGATCTTTGCTTTTGATAATGCTAGCGGCTTGCGTTTTGCTGATCTTACATTTCTTTGCCAACTCTCGTACACTTAGTTTTTCTTTCTTATGAATTTCAATGGCACTAACTTTGTCTTTAATACTCAACACTACTTTAGGCATTGCATTTATGCAATAGGTACATATGTACATACATTTTTATGTTTTTTACTGCATTGAAAACAGGTTCTTCGTATTTAGGGGATTCCCCTACATCCATGCACGTATTAGTGAATAAGCAACATCTGTACGAATATAGTAAAGAGTCAATGAAAAAAAAGTGTTGTAAGCTGTCCGGTTATGGGAAATTAAAAAGCCCTTTTGGGTAAAAAGCAAGTTTCCGCGTCCTGTTATGGGAGGGTTGTCCGCTCAAAACGTAAAAACTTAAAAAATGCTTAAGGATTTCTTTGGTACTGAAAACATTGTCCGTTTATGAGAGGTGTCCGCTTAAGAGAGGTGTCCGTTAGGAGAGAGTACACTGTAAATCAATTTAATGGAACTATCTTTATCGACGAAGAGGAAATTAAACTCACAGGATCATATTCAATCGAATATCAAAACTCCACAGTAACAATAGATAATCAGGTATTTGTTTTTAACGAAGTTTCTGGCAATAAACCACTTCGATCTGTACTGCAACTAAACTCCACGCAATCGGTCAAAGAAGAAATACTAAGCTTGGAAATGATGAAAGAGCGCCTTCTAAAAAATAAAAAGTACATTGTTAGCAACAATAATGTTAAATAAAGTCAGCGGAATAATGCTGACTATCGATATTGCAAATAATACATTAAAAGTTCAAGAATAATAGTAACTAAAGTCAGCGGAATGAGGCTGACTACCGATATTGCAAATAGTGCAACAACATCCGCCATGCGCCGACTAAATACAAACATAAGTCAGCAATAGCTAAATAGGCCAAACAAACATCCGGCATGAGTTACCAAAGTGGTAAACAGAAATAATGCTAGCATAAGTAAATTTAAGTTATAAATAAGGAAGATTTAAAAATTGTAAAGTTAGTCATTAACATCTAGATTCCTAATAAAGGTCTTTTGACCAATAAAAACATTTTTTTCGGCTATTAAATTTTTCAGCCGATAACTAATACGTTACACGAGTCGTAGGGAGTTTGCACCAATAGTCTGACCCAGTGTTTAAAAAACAGTGTGAGCTGGCATGTTATTTGATTTTGTTTGTGCTTGGGCTTTTGAGAAAAACAACAGTCTCAGTTCTAGCGAGTGCACGGACTTTTAAAAAGAGAATGTTGGTAGATGAAGAATTAAAATAGTGGAGAAGTTGGTAGAAATTTTTTTCCAAGAAAACAATAGCTACACTTTATATTTGTACAAAACAATTCATATTTTATTGTAAAACAAATAAAGCACATTTCACGGAAATAACAATTTAAAAAACATGTAAATAAAACAAAAAAATTAATGTAAATTTGTATATATATAGCTTATGCCTATATTATACGTGCTTCTTCTCTGTATTTTGAGCTTGGAATACTGAGGAAAATTTACCCATACGTCTCATTACAACAACAATTTTCAAATGTACCAGTATTTCTCTGCCACACTGGCATGTTATCGTTTACTTAAAACTTTTTTATTTTCGTTCAAAATTATTCATCAATAACTGATAAAAACATCGCAGGAAAATATTTGCGAGTAGATGAATACTACTTTCTTTCATAAAAAAATGTATTTCTTGTATTGAATTTGTGCACAAATTTTTCAAAATAAAAACCAAATTTTCGACAAAAAAAAAAAAATTGTCAGAAAAAACAAAAGAAAAATCTAGTGTCATATGGGTGTTATAAAATACAGGGAACAAAACCACCTTCTACAAATTAAAATTTTTTATAAAATCTTATTAATTCAATTGGAGGCTGAAATAAAGTCCGTCCGACACAATACTATTTTACTTATTAATATTTGATTGGAAATACTTGAAATTTTTAATCCATTACGCTTGGCGGTGTTTATGTCGTTCAATATAGAGAACGACCTTTCTGCGGCTGCATAACTTTGAGGTAATATTGCTAAGGAGCACATTTATTTACTCAAATTTTCAAACAAATTTTCTTCTAGAAGACTCTTTTCAGTTCTCAATTTTATCCATCCTTTAAGAATATCGTCGGGAAATACCTTTTCTATTTTTTCCTTATCATATAACATCAATGATCGCCATTCGTTGTTAAGAATTTCCATGGAAGTCTTGTGAAATGGAAAAGCTTTAAGTAAGGGAACAATCGTTGTCATTTGACTAGATTGAATATTTTTTGCATCAAAATATTCCAAAAGATGTAATTTTTAGTCTTCAAAATTGAATCGGTTCTTAATTTCCTTACAAAGGCAAATGTTTGTAGATTTTTGGGCTTTGGTGGTAGGAGTTGTAGAAAATGAAAATGGGTTAAAAAGTTGGTAGATCTACCAATAAAGTGGTAAAGTCCGTGCCTGATTCTAGCACAAGCAAAAAACGGAAAGCGAAAGAAATGAAATGCTGTAAACAGTCACACCTTCGTATTTTAAATTATTGATATTACTGCGGCTTTCGTCAGTGCCCACAGTCGTTGTAAAATCTATAGTGTTGATTTTAACAGTCGCAAAAATTAACAGCCGCAGAAATTAACAGTCGCAAAAAGCAGCAGTCGTGAAATATGAAAATCAACGCTTTCCAAACTGCAAGCGACTGATATTTTGCGTTTGGTTATGATTTTTATACTCAGTTGAGCAGAGCTCACAGAGTATATTAAGTTTGATTGGATAACGGTTGGTTGTACAGGTATAAAGGAATCGAGATAGATATAGACTTCCATATATCAAAATCATCAGGATCGAAAAAAAATTTGATTGAGCCATGCCCGTCCGTCCGTCCGTTAACACGATAACTTGAGTAAATTTTGGCGTATCTTGATGAAATTTGGTATGTAGGTTCCTGAGCACTCATCTCAGATCGCTATTTAAAATGAACAATATCGGACTATAACCACGTCCACTTTTTCGATATTGAAAATTTCGAAAAACCGAAAAAGTGCGATAATTCATTACCAAAGACAGATAAATCGATGAAACTTGGTAGGTGAGTGAAACTTATGACGCAGAATAGAAAATTAGTAAAATTTTGGACAATGGGCATGGCACCGCCCACTTTTAAAAGAAGCTAATTTAAAAATTTTGCAAGCTGTAATTTAGCAGTCCTTGAAGATATCATGATGAAATTTGGCACGAACGTTACTCCTATTACTATATGTACGCTTAATAAAAATTAGCAAAATCGGAGAAGGACCACGCCCACTTTAAAAAAAAATATTTTTTAAAGTAAAATTTTAACAAAAAATTTAATATCTTTACAGTATATAAGTAAATTATGTCAGCATTCAACTCCAGTAATGATATGGTGCAACAAAAGACAAAAATAAAAGAAAATTTCAAAATGGGCGTGGCTCCGCCCTTTTTCATTTAATTTGTCTAGGATACTTTTAATGCCATAAGTCGAACAAAAATTTACCAATCCTTTTGAAATTTGGTAAGGGCATAGATTTTATGACGCTAAATGTTTTCTGTGAAAATGGGCGAAATCGGTTGAAGTCGCGCCCAGTTTTTATACACAGTCGTCCGTCTGTCCTTCCGCATGGCCGTTAACACGATAACTTGAGCAAAAATCGACATATCTTTACTGAACTTAGTTCACGTACTTATCTGAACTCACTTTATCTTGGTATAAAAAATGAACGAAATCCGACTATGACCACGCCCATTTTTTCGATATCGAAAATTACGAAAAATGAAAAAATGCCATAATCTATACCAAAGACGAAAAAAGGGATGAAACATGGTAATTGGATTGGTTTATTGACGTGAAGTATAGCTTTAGAAAAAACTTTGTAAAATGGTTGTGACACCTACCATATTAAGTAGAAGAAAATGAAAAAGTTCTGCAGGGCGAAATAAAAAACCCTTGAAATCTTGGCAGGTATTACATATATAAATAAATTAGCGGTATCCGACAGATGATGTTCTGGGTCACCCTGGTCCACATTTTGGTGGATATCTGGAAAACGCCTTCACATATGCAACTACCACCACTCCCTTTTAAAACTCTCATTAATACCTTTAATTTGATACCAATATCGTACAAACACATTCTATAGTCACCCCTGGTCCACCTTTATGGCGATATCTCGAAAAGGCGTCCACCTATAGAACTAAGCCCCACGCCCTTTTAAAATACTCACTAACACCTTACATTTGATACCCATATCGTACAAACATATTCTAGAGTCATTCCTGGTCCACCTTTATGGCGATATCTCGAAAAAGCGACCACCTATAGAACGAAGGCCCACTCCCTTTTAAAAATACTCATTAACGCCTTTCATTTGATACCCATATCGTACAAACAAAGTCTAGAGTCACCCCGGGTCCACCTTTATTGCGATACCTCGAAAAGGCGCCCACCTATAGAACTAAGGCCCACTCCCTTTTAAAATACTCATTAACACCTTTCGTTTGATACCCATATTGTACAAACGAATTCTAGGGTCACCCCTGGTCCACCTTTATGGCGATATCTCGAAAAGGCGACCACCTATACAACTACCACCACTCCCTTTTAAAACCCTCATTAATACCTTTCTTTTGATATCCATATTATACAAACAAATTCTAGGGTCACCCCTGGTCCACCTTTATGGCGATATCTCGAAACGGCGCCCACATATGGAACTAAGGATTACTCCGTTTTAGCTACGTGAGATGGTACAGTTAATATAATTTGAAGGTATATATTATAGGGGCGTGGCAAATTGCCAAACACAGCTATAACTCATAAACGGATGGATGGATTTAAAAAATTCTACTTTTCAGTAAAATTTTGAAATATTTACCTTCGATCTGCATAAAAAAAATACTTGATTCCTTTCTTATATCAGCCAAATTGTTTAAACAAAAGTAAAATTTTTATCAAAAGATGCGTATGTGTATTTGTTCGCTGTGAACTGTCCGCGCTAATTGCTTTTGAGTGAGGCTTGATGCGACACATACATACGTACATATATAGCATTCGCTGCGTTATTTAACTTCGGGCGTAGGTTTATAGGTATGTATGGGTGTACATCACTAGATAGTATAAAACAAAGTCGCTTTTTCTGTCCCTATGTCCCTTTGAATGCTTAAACCTTTAAAAATACGCAACGGATTTTGATGCGCTTTTTTCAATAGATAAAGAGTGATTGAAGAGGAATTAACGGATGAATATATTTGGCTGAAAATTGGTGGAGGGGTAGCTTAGAACCAGGAGACAGACATAGGCTAATTTTATCCCGTTCTAGATAGGGTCTTGAGATCACAACGTGGACCTGGGTAACCTGAGATATGTTTGTACAATATGGGTATCGAATGTAAGCTGTTTATGAGTACTTTGATACGGGGTATTTTTCGTACCCGCGTGTAACTAGGGTCTCGAGATATAAGCGAAAACGTGTACGCGGGTACCCCTGGAATGTGTTTATAGAATATGGATAACGAATGAAAGCTGTTGATGAGTGCTTTAGTACAGGGTAGTTTTCATACCGCTGGGTGACAAGTGTCTCAAGATATGGGCAAAACCTGGATATCAAATGAAAGTTGTTGCCGAGAGCTTTAAAGTAATTTTCATTAGGGCGACTCATGTAACCGTATAAATGCCTTATAAAGTGTGTAAACGTATAAATTTATCTAGTGCGTTAACAAACTGTCAAATTTTGTATGAAAAATCATTTACACAATTTGTATAAATTTACGCGCACATTTCATTGTGTAAACGCGGTAAACTCAAAGGAATGCAACCTTGCAGACATTACAGCAGGCATTTTCATTAGAAATCTCCAACATCAACAAGTTATTTACAAGAATATCTTAGTAAAGACGTTTTAGTTTTGATTTTTCACTTAATCTTGGCATTTTTTAATTTGTATAACAATCAAAAAATTTTTGTTTGGCAATAATACAGATGATAAACAATCAAGTTTATCAAGAGTATATCTAGGTGCGTTCATACATATATCAGCGTGTGTAAATGGATATAATTTTACACCTTATAAGTTTATATGCTTTCATGAGTCCCCCTATTGTGATATTCTATTTAGTTGCATTAACCTGGCAAAACTGATAAATGTGCATGCGAAGCGGAAATAAAGACATGAATTAATAATACCCACATAACTATTTACATACGTCCTATTCGATTTGCCTGGTAATAAGGGATGAAGAAGAATGGGAAAAAATTTAGAGAAGAGAAAAGACGGAAGGAGAAGGAGACTGAGAAAGAGATAGAGTGAGACGAAAATAGAGATAGATGAAGCGAAAAGACGGAGGGAGGAGTGAATAAAAGGATTAAGAAAAAGTGAGGAGGGGGAGGGGAGGGGGCAGAATTAGACGGAAAAAGTTTATTAAAATGTATGGAGATAGACCAAATTTATGGCAGAACAACGTCTGACGGGTCTGCTAGTAAATAATAAAGTAAAACGATAGTTAAAATCCTCATGGTCAAAAAGTGGTAAATTTTCTATGGCTGTGTCAAGAAAACAATGCATGTATGTACATACATATGTACAGCGTATTATGTACGACGCTGTGGCGCCTCGTCTTAGTAAACAATAATAGGTGTTTTTTTTTTTCAAGCGAGCTTGAAAAAAACGCTTCAACTAGCTAAACAATTTCATTATGCCAAAACCATACAGATGGTGGAGGTTTATCAGCTAATTGTTACTTTTTTTCGCTGCTATGACTTCTAGCGCAGTCTGTTTTTGACACTCAACCAGAGAATTACAAAAACAAAATACATGAAATGCGTGTGTTTGTTTGTATGTATGTCACCCTGCCGCCACGCTGTTATTTTGTTATTTTTGTTTATCAGCACATTCGTATGTTCATTTCATTCGCTAGTTCACAATAGTGCCCTATTTTTGAATATGCAACACTATACAACACTACCAATCAGATCGACAATTACCTAAGCGGTTTCAACTGAAAGCGCTTAGCCAACTCAACTCGATTACTTTTTATACCTTTCATGAAAATGAAATGGTATATTAATTTCGTCACGAAACCCAAAATTATAAGTCCTTAAAGGAAAAAAGATAGACCCACCATTAAGTATACCGAAATAATCAGGATAAAGAGCTGAGTTGATTTAGCCATGTCCGTCTGTCCGTCTGTCTGTTTGTATGCAAACTAGTCCCTCAATGTTTGTGATATCTTGATAAAATTTGGTGAGCGAGTTATTTGGGTGTCCGATTAGACATTTGTCGGAACCGGCCGGATCGGACCACTATATCATATATACTCCATACAACCGATTTTTCAGAAAAAGAGGATTTTTGTCATATCTTACTCAATATAACAGATTGAAGCTTCAAACTTCACCATATAATTTCGTATATTGCACATATTGTTGCCTGAAAAAATTTATGAGATCGGTCGTATATATAGTATATATCCCCCACAACCGATTGTTCAGATAAGAAACTTTTCGTAATTACTGCCCTATTTTAAGAGCTAGACGCTTCAAATTTCAACAAATGCTTACGCATATAGCATATATTGTTGTCTGAAAAAATCTTAAAGAGCGGTGGTATATATAGTATATATATGGTGGTATATATAGTATATATATGTATTTTCGCAATTTTAGCCCCATTTTAACAGCTAGAAGCTTCAAATTTCACCGAATGCTTACCTATATAGCATTTTTTGTTGTCTGAAAAAATCATAGCGATCGGTTGTATATATAGTATATATCTCATACAACCGATTGTTCAGATAAGAAACTTTTCGCAATTTCTACATATTCTAACAGCTATAAGCTTCAAATTTCACCGATTTCTTACGTATATAGTATATGCTGTTGTGTCAAAAAGAGAGAATGATATATATAAAGATCGGTGATATTTATAACATATATATGATGGTATATATAGTATATATATATAGTATATATATATTTTTTGTCCGCGATTTCGGCCCCATTTTAACAGCTAGAAACTTCAAATTTCACCAAATGCTTACGTGTATAGCATATATTGTTGTCTGAAAAAATCATAGAGATCGGTTGTATATATATTATATACTTCATATAAGCTGTCATTTTTGTCCCTTTTTTACGGCTAGAAGCTTCAAAATTCATCAAATTTCATCAAATAGTTACGTTTACATCATATGTTTTTGAAATACGTGATTCGTAGTCATAGTTTTTACATGCAGACCGACCACAAAAAACGTGAAGCTTTGCATCCTCACACAAAGTACCTACCTATTTTTTATTTTATATTTATCTTAAAAATCGTTTAGATATGTTCAAATAGTATGTATGTTCACTATATATTTCTTATCTTATACATCCGATTATTCGGAGATTACGAACGGGATAAGATTATTGTTCAGCCCCATTCATGAAAGGTATGAAGTATTCGGCACAGCCGAAGACAGTCCCGTTCTTACTTGTTATTTTTGCTTTCCATGCAATTCGGTGAGCTAGCTTGTGTTTTAATTGTACTAGTTAGCAACGAAATACAGCTAATCATAACCAAACGCAAAATATCAGTCACTTGCAGTTTGCAATAAATAATAGTTTAAAAAAACTAAAAAAAACACGCGTTTATAGCAAACCGAACTAAAAAATAGAAAATAATTTTCAATTAAAAAGAGTTTATATAACAGTAGTAGAAGGTCAAACAATCGTTTATAGTTAATCACCTCAAAATTAAATTATAATAAAATTTAAGTTATTAACAGAATAATTTAATTCAGAAAAATTCATAAAATGGGTGGGGTGCATTTGACTACATTTCATACTTTTCTTCTCAGATAGTTGCCAAAAAATGATTGTAACATTCAATATCAAGCACCTCACGCTTTTTACTGTGAATTAAATTATTCTGTTAATAACTTAAATTTTATTATAATTTTATTTTGAGGTGATTAACTATAAACGATTGTTTGACCTTCTACTACTGTTATATAAACTCTTTTTAATTGAAAATTATTTTCTATTTTTTAGTTCGGTTTGCTATAAAAGCGTGTTTTTTAGTTTTTTTTTAACTATTATTTATTTTTAATTTTTTAGTTCAAGTAATTTTAAAAGTTTTAGTCGAGAGTGATGAAACCTCGAAACGCCAGCGTCCATGGATGAATCCAACCCCACTGCACCGAAAAGGGCCAAGACGCAGGGAGGCTGGACGCGGTCTTTCGCCGAAATTGCCAAGGGTTGGCAGATCATTGGCATTATAGACGAGAGCAGCGAAAATGGCAGGATCCCGAAACAACAGTGGAAGTGGATCGAGGCCGCGCTCGCTACGGTGGCCGTTAAGGTTAAAAAGACAACCCTGGTCCACCGCCATCTTACGCCGATGCAGGGTGGTTCCAGGGCAATGTCAAGCTAATTGCCTGTGACGATGCCAGGTCGGTCAACCTCTATAGGGCCGCCGTCACGCTGATAGGGGTGGTATATCCGGGCGCGCGCCTCAAGGTAGTGGAGGCGCGTGATATCCCCTCACGACCAAGGGCTAGAGCCTGGGTTCTAGTGACGCCAACGGACCCAGCTGGCATCCTGGAGCTGCTCCAGGACTACAGCCGTCCACAGGTTTGGAAGTCAACCCGGATAAAACCGAGCTTGTTCTCATCACGAGGAGGTACAAAGTACCAAATCTTACATCGCCAAGAATTGGGGTTACGTTCTTAGCGTTTAGCGATCAAGTCAAGTATTTGGGAGTCATTCTGGATAGGAAGCTATTATGGAGTGACCATATAGTGGAGCAATCCAAGAAGGCAGCAGCAGAGCTGTTCACCTGCAAGAGGGCAATTGGCACCTCCTGGGGATTTTCCCCTAAGGTGACCTATTGTATTTACACAGCAATTGTGCGCCCGATTCTTCTTTATGGTGCCTTGGTCTGGTGGCCTGCACTAGCTAAAAGTACCTATCTTAAAATGCTTCAAAAGTTGCAACGGAGTTCGGAGCTCTGCATTACAGGGTCTCTCGGCTCCACTCCAGATTCGGTTACATACATATATGGATACATAGATACATAGATAAATACAGGCCAAGCTAATAAAAGCGTGTTAAAAAGGGCTCCAATACGCTCTTTCGTAGATGTGCCATGCATCCACTTCTATCATTAATAAATGAATGCGTTTTCGCATTATGTGCAAGGTTCAAATCTATGGCCATTTGGGGTGGTCACAAGTTCAATTGACCTTATGCCCGTTAACCTTATGTGACCCCACCATCACATTATTGCATTGTCATCGAGCCTTGATACGTGGACAAAGTTTCAAATTAATCAGACTTCTAGAAACCGGTGAAAATTAAGCTCAAAGATTCCGTTACATACAGGCCAAGCTAATAAAAGCGTGTTAAAAAGCATTGATTTTCATATTTCACGACTGCTGTTTTTGCGACTGTTAAAATCAGCACTATTGATTTTACAGTGACTGTGAGCACTGACGAAAGCCACAGTAATATAAATAATTAAATATACGAAGGTGCGACTGTTTACGGCATTTCATTTCTTTCGCTTTTCGTATTTTGCTTGTGCTAGAACTGAGACTGTTGTTTTTTCTAAAAGTGCAAGCACATGCAAGTGTTCGTATTAATAAGTCAACGAACAGTAAAGTCTATGAAAATCGAAATTTTGGTGACTTTTACTATTCCGACTGCAGTTTTTTAAACACTGGTCTGAACTTCTCCTCCAGTAAACGCTATGCTGCTTTTAACATTTCCACAAATTGGTAGTCAATTGTGAGTACAACTTGCCTTTCTTAAATATTTTAGCCGTGATTTGAATCTTGAACCTTCAGCATGGTTAGCAAGCACGCTGCCAATAATAGTCAATGGTGTCATAACAAAACGCCCTAGACATAACCATACCATATCAACCAATTAGGTTTTCGCCATAACCATAACCTTTAAATGTTTCATTTGATGTATTCGTTAACTTTTTAGATATTTTATTTTTTGTTTTGGATACAGTTTAACTAAGTGACTTATTATTTGTGGAATTTGTTCGTAATTTTTTGCATTTTATCCTTTCTTATGAAATTGTCACATATTTAGGTTAAGGCATCAATAACCGATGCCAATTGATATGGATAAGTAAAAATATGGTTATGACTATGGCGTTATGACCAGTGCACGGACTTTACCACTTTATTGGTAGATCTAACAACTTTTTAGCCCGTATTCATTTTCTACCACTTCTACCACCAAAGCCCAAAAATCTACCAACATTTCAATATATTCGCATTGAAACCAAATACTGCGATCATTAGGTAAACGTATTTAATTGGGCACACCCAAATAACATTAAGGCCTGGTTTTTCAGTACAAGTTCAACTCAGTTTGTCAGTTAAACTACGCCTAAACTTATTCTGCAGATTTTCAGTCTACTTTAACTGAAGTTTAAGCTGAGCTTAAGCGGCCGATCTGGCAGGTTATCTAGTTATCAGTTATTTGCATTCGTTCGAAATGGCGTCGAATATACCGAACAAGTATTTGGACTTGAGTACCACAAGAGCTCATGTTGATACCTAGGCATACTTCTAAAATCTCAAGAGTTATTTCGAAATAGTGGCTTAACTCGAGAATCATAGCGTACTCAGAAAAAAGGAATTTTTTATAAAGCAAAAAAGCTATTACTTAAGTTGAAAAAATTTAATTAACAACTTGTGGTTTTCTAACTGGACTCAAATGTAAGATTCCATACTACAGTATTTTCATGAAAATAAAATGAAATATATATAATTTAAAAAGTAAATAAATGTGACGCGATAACATCCGAAGAGATTTTTGGCCGAGCTTCTCTTCCAATTTGCATCGTGCTCCTTTTCACTTTTCCTGCAAATTGACGGGACGCGACCCAATTATTTTATTCCGACTCCGAACGGCATCTGCAAAGCAGCTGAGTTGTCACTGAGAGCTTTTCATAGCAGAAGTACACTCGGAGTGCTTGCCAACAATTGCCGAGGGGCGACCGCGCTCAGAAAAATTGTATACTAATTGAAAAACCTTGTTTCCAAAATTTTGATGTTGCTTTACCCAGGGCGTGAATCCAGGATCTTCGTTGTGGTAGGCGGAGCACGCTACCATCACACCACGGCGGCCGCCTATATAATTTATTTTTGATTAATTATGATTCATTACTGCTATTAACTAGGTGTTTACTTCTCACAATAAACAGCTGTTGGTTTTGTAATACCACCTTGGAGATTTTTTTCAACTCCACCTCAACTCGATATGCAATGTAGGATATCAACTGGAGAAATATGTTGAGTATTCATTTGAGAACTGTACATTTCTCAAAATCTCTCGAAATTAGGATAATAATTGGAAAATATTAATGACGTCGGAGATTAACCCGAAAACTTTTGTATGAATTAAGCGCGGGTTGCCCATATTGCTTTAAATGTATGAAAACATTTATTTTTTTATTACTTTTAATTTTACAAAATTTTTCGAAGGTTGGATAGTAATTGAGATGAAGTTGGATATCAACTCGAGAATTATCTGGTTTAAGAATAATTAAAAAATGATATTGAATATCACTTCCGGAACAAGATATATATTTCGCTGAAGAATGTTTTTTTTTCATGTTTGTTGGGTAAACAAAATCCAGCTGTTGTCGAATTGTTTTGTACAAATATAAACTGTTTTCTTGGAAAAAAAATCTACCAACTTCTACCAATATTTTAATTTTTCATCTACCAACATTCTCTTTTTAAAAGTTCGTGCACTGGTTATGACTGTGTCAATTTTGCCAAGCCCTTGAACCACAGCGGCCGCCTAAAATGTTTTTACAGTTAAATGGCCAGTGGCGCTGGCACGTGACCTCAAAACAATTACGAACGCGCATCTTCATAAGAAAAAATTTTATAAAACCAGCATGCTCATTTAGATATTGTCAAACGTTTCAGGACAAATTTGTATTTACATATAATTATTTACATTACATACGTTTGTATGAACACACATATGTACATTATACTGATTCGAGCGAAAAATGGTGCAAAATTCCGTCCCTAACTTTGGTGCTAACAATATTTTTGTACTCAGCTGAGCAAAGTACAAAACACTAGAATTTTGTCCGCATAACTACAGCTTGTAACAGCATTAACTAATCGAGACAAGTATAGACTTTCAAATGTTAAAATGATCAGGGTGAAAAAAGAAGTTTATTAAGCCATGTCCGTCCGTCCGCCCGTAAACACGATAGATGGAGTACATTTTGAAAATCTTATGAAATATGGTATGTGGGCTGCAAGGCACCATCTTCAATTTACTTAAATTAGGGAAATTGAACGTTAACTACACCCACTTTACGTAAACATACAATTTTGTAAAACACCAAAGACCTGATTATTCCGTTAATAATGCAGCTAAAAATTTCTTGTGTGGGTTAAAATAACACTTAACTGGAAACTTTCAAAAAGGGGATTGGCACTGCCAAACTCCGACAAATACAAATTTCAAAGATATTTTTTAAGGACATCTTAGATGCATATAATTGGCAATATATTTTACTTGTAAAGTGTATTTGTAACAAGAAAATTAATTAATAAAAAAAATCTTGAAAATGGGCATGGCACCGCTCCTTTTTTGACCACCTATACTTAGGCCCGATTTTCCAACGCTTGAGCAGTAACATTTTATGTAAATGGTCATAGCTTTAATTCGTACTGAAAAACAAAGCACTATATCCGTTTTTTGAAGTTAGCCTCCAAAACATAGACATCGGCTTTCGAAATTGGAAATTCTACATCTCGAAATTTAATTTTTTTTGTTAACCCGTTCAGCAAATTAAAAAAGTGGTCGTGGTCCGCATTTTTCTTTTATTTGAATGACTGAATTCTTTTTTTGAAAAATTACAGTACGAGCAATTCCAGTGGAGAGTATTTGCAGACATGAAAGTAGTAGCCACTATCATGGGACTATCTGACTTTTTTTTTGACAATTTGCTGAACGCGTTAACAAAGAAAATAAAATTTCGAAATGTAGAATTTCGAACTTCGAAAGCCGATATCTATTTTTTGGAGGCTAACTTCGAAAAACGGAGATAGAACTTTGTTTACTTAAGCCTCAATCTCTACAAAAAAAGTGGGCTTGGTCCAATACCCAGAAAAAAGTTGATTTTGTCGCATGGTGTAATGATATTTTTGAAGTAAAATAGCATTGATTTAAAGTTATGTTTTCGTAAAGATATTATTACTGTAGGATCCTCTTGAGCCTGGTCCTCAGCTGATTATATCCTTTTATCAGAAATATTTGGGGTTATAAGTGAAATATGTATAGGTATGAACGGAATTTCGTTTTATAGTTAAGGTACCCGAAAGGTTAGAAAATTCTTGTTACAAATAAAAACATAAAATTGTTTTCCCAAAGATATTGCCAATTATATTAATCGAAGATCCCTTTAAAATATCTGTCATATAAAAGAGGGCGTTTAAGTCCACACCAATTTAATGTGACCTTCTAGGCCATCACTTACGGGGGCTTCTTGTTCCATTAGGAATTTGGGGTCGCCAGAGCCTCGGCTGCTAAAGAAACACGGGTAGGTGAGGTTTGCAATGGGTTTGGAGAATTTATGAATTGCGGTGAAGCCACTTGAAAGAGTTGCGCTACACAACCCCTTGAATCGTTTGTGTATTTTAGTCGCTTCTTTCGAAAGGCATACCTGGTGCGGGTATATATATATATTTATTTTGATTAGTTTTAGCCGCCACCACCACACGGAAGATACTGGGTTCAACTCCCGGGCAAAGCAACATCAAAAAATTTATAAACAAGTTTTTTGAAATAAAATTAAGTTTTTCTAGGCGGAGTCGCCCTTTGGAAGTGATTTGGCATACACTCCGAGTGTATTTCTGCCATGAAAAGCTTCTCATTGAAAATTCATCTGCCTTGCAGATGCCGTTCAGGATCGGCGTAAAAGGAGCACGATTCAAATTGAAAGAGAAACTCGGCCTTAATTCTCTTCGGAGGTATATCGCGCCTTGTTTTTAAGCCGCTACAAGCTGCTGATAAGCGGTCAAAATTAATATACCCTGTAAGCTTTTCACATATAAGCAAAATATTTTCTAATGAAATGTTCCATTTTTAGGGGCGGCTGACTTAGATTTTTTAAATGTGAACCGACTCAGTCTAATGCAGACAAGCATGGTATGTAAATGTATGTACTACACACATATTTATATAGAAAGATTTTAAGTTCCCCAATAAACCTTAGAAAATATTCATCCAGCCGTGAAGTGAAGCAAGTTATTCAGATCAAAAGAAAACGCTCAAAAATTTTTTATTTTTTCTTCTCGTAAGCAAGCCAAACTTGAAAGTTTTTTTATGTAAAAAATATGAATTTTCCTATTTCATTATTCATTTCGTTTATAAAATTGCTTTCGAGTGCTGCAACCATAAATTAAGCCTGGGAGCACTGCTTGGACCCTTGAAAAAATGGCCAAGAAATCCTTGCACGTCACAATTGATGAATGCATACTACAGCCTGAACTAAATTTTGTAAATAATAAAATGAATAATAATGAAAAATACATATTTTCAGATAATAAAAAAAAAATCTTATGTTAAACGGTTTTATTGAAAACAATACTTACATTGAGGAGTTGGATTGTAACAATTTGTCAGAAAAGAGTCCTTGTAATAATGAGGCACTAAATGGACGAAATAGAGTGAGCAATAATAGGCAATTAAATAAAATCTATAAACTTGAAAAAAAAAAAAAATGAACAAAATTTAAACTAAACGATTTTATTGAAAACAATACTTACATTAAGTAATAATAATACTAAAAGCTATAAAATAATTAGGTAGGTCCTAGATACCAGTCATCACACTCCTCATCAATCTAAGGCGTTGATCAGACAAATAAATAAAAGCGCGGGCCGCGTAAAATTTCTATTGATAGTCAACCGTTCATATCCTTACAAATGATATCTTCATATATGTACAAGTAAGACCAACTGAACCTTAATCAGGTTATGCTACGCCTCACGTTTTTAGATCGATCCATGCGGCACCTAGCGGAGTTTTTTCTGTTTATTGCATTGTCATCGGGTTCTGAACTATATTATCGTATAGAACGCTACACAGATTCAAGCTAAATAAAACCGTTTAAAAAACGTCAGCTTTGAGAATAAATGTGGTTAAAAGTTCCTTGACCATTCCGTTGGATGCTCACAGAAATTTTCTGTTCGCATGTAAGAATATTGGGTTAAAAGCCAGGGTGTTTTTAGTAAAATTTTATTGCAATCAAAACATACCTAATATTATTATGTGGGGCTATTAAAATTTGGTCCTTATTATCATAAATACAAAAGTTATCACGCAAAATTTATCTAGTTTGAACATCATCCATTGTAATCAATTTGTTTATAAACACTTAGATTGCAATCATCAAGCAATTGGATGCAGTCTGCCATTACATAATTATTCAAGGCAAAATTTGTTAGTTGATTAGGGTTCATTTGCGGAACGGTATTTTTTTTTAGCTCAAAGTTAATTTAATGAATTTGTAAAATATGTAAGAGTTTAATCCCTCATGTCAAATTAACTCTGAGTTAAAACAAGTAAGAAAGTCTAAGTTCGGGTGAAAGCGAACATTACATACCCAGCTGAGCACTTGAAGTAGGGTGGCTTTCAGCCGATTTCTCACGTTTTCAGAGAAAAGTATTTAACCGATTTTGATAATCTTCACTCAGTCTATATAATTTGCCAAGAATAGTGTCTCTGCTTAGCAGTATTCTTTTTAGAATTATGTCATTTTTTCCATTTGTCTAAATTTCCTATATCGAAAAAGTCGGGTGGTTATCGTCCGATTTCGCTCATTTTCAATACCAATAAATTCTGGGTCCAGATAAGCCAGTTTACCGAATTTTGTGAAGATAGCTCAATATTTGCTCAAGTTATCGTGTAAACGGATGGACAGACGGACGGGCATGGCTTAATCAATTTTTTTTTTTTTGATACTGATGGTTTTGAAATATGGAATTCTATATGTCTCGTTTCCTTTATACATGTACAACCAACCGTTATCCAATCAGAGTTATAATACCCTGTGTACAAGTACAGCTGGGTATAAAGGTAACTTACCGTTCTGCAAGTAGGCCTAAGTTTAGTTGCATGCACTGAGAGAGTTAATAAAATAATTTAAAAAAAAAATTTTAAGTTAAACGGTTTTATTGAAAACAATACTTACATCAAGTAATAATAATACTGAAAGCTAGAAACTAATTAGGTAGGTCCTAGGTGCTAGTCATCACACTCCTCATCAACCTAGGGCGGTGATCAGACAATTAAATAAAAGCGTTGGGTGCGTGAAATTTCTAAAAATGTGAGGCGTAGCATAACCTGATTAAGGTTCAGTTGGTCTTATATATGACTATCCATAGAAATTTGACGCGTCTAACGCTTTAATTGTCTGATCAACGCCCTAGATTTATGAGGAGTGTGATGACTAGTACCTAGGATCTACCTAATTATTTTCTAGTTTTAGTATTATTATTACATTATGGAAGTATTGTTTTCAATAAAACCGTTTATTATTTTATTTTTATGTACGTAGGTATAAATGCAGTTCGATTCGTAGCAAAATAGTTGCGGACTTGGGCCTTAAAATAATCTTTAAAGCTTTTTCTTTTTTATTGAGAATTCAAATAAATTTGGACGAAAAAAACATTCTTTTTATACTCAGCTGAGCAGAGCTCACAGAGTATATTAATTTTGTTCGCATAACGGTAATCCGTAACGGCATAAAATAATCGAGATAGATATAAACTTCTATATATAAAAATGATCTGGGCGAAAAAAGAAATTAATTTAGTCATATCCGTCGGTCCGTCCGTCCGTCCCCAAAAACACGATAACTTGAGTAAATTTTTTAGGTATCTTAATTAAATTTGGTATGTAGGTTCCTGGGTACATATCTCAGATTGCTATTTAAAATGAACGAAATCGGACCATAACTACGCTCACTTTTTCGATATCGAAAATTTCGAAAAACCGAAAAAGTATTATAATTCATTACCAGAGACGGCGAAAGCGATGAAACTTGGTGAAATAGAAAGTTAGTAAAATTTTGGACAATGGGCGTGGCACCGCCCACTTTTAAAATAAGGTATTTGCAAAGTTTTGCAAGCTTTAATTTGGCAGTCGTTGAAGATATCATGGTGAAATTTGGCAGGAAAGTTGCACCTATTATTATATGTGTGCTTAATAAAAATGAGCAAAATGGGATTACGAACAACAATTTTTTAATTCAAATTTTAACAAAAAATTTAATATCTTTACAGTATATAAGTAAATTATTTCAACATTAAACTCCAGTAATGATATGGTGCAACAAAATACAAGAGTAAAAGAAATGTTCAAAATGGGCGTGGATCCACCCTTTTTCATTTAATTTGCCTAGAATACTTTTAATGCTATAAGTCGAACAAACATTTACCAGTCCTTGTGAAATTTGGTAGGGGCATAGATTCTATGATGGAAACTGTTTTCTGTGAAAATGGGCGAAATCGGTTGAAGCCACGCCCAGTTTTTATACACAGTCGACCGTCTGTCCTTCCGTTTGGCCGTTAACACGATAACTTGAGCAAAAATCGATATATCTGTACTAAACTTAGTTCACGTACTTCTCTGAACTCACCTTATCTTGGTATAAAAATGGCCGAAATCCGACTATGACCACGCCCACTTTTTCGATATCGAAAAATACGCAAAATTAAAAAAATGCCATAATTTATACCAAATATGAAAAAAAGGATGAAACATGGTAATTGGATTGGTGTATTGACCCAAAACATAACTTTGGAAAAAACTTTGTAAAATAGGTGTCACACTTACCATATTAAGTAGAAGAAAATGAAAAAGTTCTGCAGGGCGAAATAAAAATCCCTTGGAATCTTGGTAGGAACAGTGTCGTGGTATTACATATATATATAAATTAGTTGTAACCGACAGATGATATTCTGGGTCACCCTGGTCCACATTTTGGTCGATATCTAGAAAACGCCTTCACATATACAACTAAGGGCCACTCCCTTTTAAACCCTCATTAGTACCTTTAATTTGATACCCATATCATACAAAACGTTATAGAGTCACCCCTGGTCCACCTTTATGGCGATATCTCGAAAACGCGTCCACCTATAGAACGAAGGCCATTCCCTTTTAAAATACTCATTAACACCTTTCATTTGATATCCATATCGCACAAACACATTCAAGAGTCACCCCTGGTCCACCTTTATGGCTATATCTCGAAAAGGCGTCCACCTATAGATCTAGGGCCCATCCCTTATAAAAAAATTAAAATAAATATGTACATTACATAAAAAATTTATAATTTTATCAACGCCATTTGATAATGCAAGAGGTGAGTTTCGAAGAATATTTTTAAATGACCTGGTCGACCTTAATGTGGATATGAGCATGTACAGTTAAGAATAGATATACCAATTTTGATAATGCCAGAAGTCAATGTGTGATAAACAAAAAAAAATTTGTATATTTTTTTAAGAGACGTACAACAAGTTGTGGATATACAAAACTGTCATTCCCAGAATTTCCAAGAGCCCTTCAATTGTGGAATTAGGATCCAAAAGCCTCTTTTTCATTGGTAGGACCGTATATTCACCTTTGACTTTATTTGTGTTTAGTTTGCATAAAAAAAGCTTATATGTCAACGGAAAGACATTTTTCCGCGTTAAACGATGCAAAAATGGTTACTTAATTTAAGATATTTTACAAAATACATCAAAAAATGTCCTTTCTCATTTTCAGTAACAGAATACATCTCTTCAGAGGTATATCGCGCCTTGTATTTATTTTTTATTTATCCACATCAAAAGAAAAATGAAAAGTTCTTAAAAAAACGCTAGTTTTTTAAGCGTGATTTGATTATTATATGCATGTGTGCACAGATGCGCATGATCATATTTTAATGATATTTATTATATTATATATTTGATGTTAGTGGAACCGATAAATTCACAATTACGTCAACCACTAGGCCACTGACGACCTCATATGAAACATTCATTCTCTCTCAGTTCCTTTCCATGGACGGATCTTAAATACCAGCTGTCTGTTCATTCGATTGTACACAATGGTGCATTCGTTTCCAAAAATGGGTCTTAGATATCAGATGGCTATTGAGTTGCCTAAAATATGCCAAAAAAAAGTAATCCGTTCGGTTTCATTATTTTCGAATAAAGCAGCAGTAAGTAAGCTTATAAAAACTTATTAAAATTTATAAAAAAAGGCAAAGTTTTGTAAAAATATTTTTTGATAGATATGTAAGTGAAAAAAATAATATGTACTTATGTATATGTATTTCGACCGCGTTGCTTTGCTTTGATGCTCTGGCACCGCTATAAATAACAATGAACGGCTAGCCCCTTTCTTCGCTTTGATGCGACCAAAACATTTATGTAGATCCACATACAATAAAAAACTCAAAAAATGTATGTATAAGAAATTACGAAATTAGATTCATTCTTATTTTAATGAACGCCAAAAGATAAAACATAATGAAGTTGTCGTTCGCAAAAAGCAGTAAATGAAACATGCTGTGTTAACATATACGTATATGTACAAACTATCTCACCTGTCAAAAATGGAATGTCGCAACGCGCCATAAAAGCCCCGACACATAAGCAGTTTTTCATACAGATACGTTTAGCACATGCTTATGCATTATGAGTAGATTGCACGTAATTTTATGGAGAACGGTAATGAGCGACACTGGCGCCATCTGATGTTGAAAAGTAGCCAACTCCCAAATTTTGTTGCAAGCAAATCATAAGAAGAAGAATTTGATATTTGCTTTGGCTAAGGGTGTTGGCACACTTTGCAAGTGAAATTATTTTTGCCACTGGTTGGTAAACTTTCTAACATTTTTCGCAATTAAAAACTGTAATATAACAATCGAATACGACACAAAATATGTTAGCAAGTATTTTTGTTGTATAGGGAGAATGTTTATAACAGTGCTTCGCGAAATTTTGTATGTGAATGGGCAAGGCGTAATAAACTTCAATTGCCAAAACTGAAGTTTCTTCATATTTATAAACACAACATCTTGATTGATTGTGGCGATGTTACTGGAATGCATAAGCTTGTGTTAAACGCATCTATATGAAAAATGTCATTGTTCCGCGGCCTTAAAAACATGGGCTTTATCCAGCAACTTACATCAATGCGAAGACTAAGAAGCAAACTTTTTCACCAATCGAAAGTTCCCACCAAAACCCGTTTTGTGTGCAGCCCCTCGATGAAAGATGTTGTCACAGATAAATTTTCAACGGGTGAAAAAGAGTTATTTTTTTCTTCGGATTTATAATTCTAACATAAACTAGATTATCCCATTTGAAAATTTTGCATACATTTTCGGTGAAAATCATAAATTAAACCTTTACCATGTGAAATAATCCAAAGTTATTCTGAAATTCTTAAATTTGATTTTGAGGATGCTGGCATCTATGGCCAATATTATTATAAAATAATTTAATTTTTAATTTAATTAATTTTTAAGTTAAATGGTTTTATTGAAAACAATACTTACATGAAATAATAATAATAGTAAAAGCTAGAAAATAATTAGGTAGGTCCTAGGTACTAGTCATCACACTCCTCATCAATTAAATAAAAGCGTTAGGCACGTGAAATTTCTAAAAATGTGAGGCGTAGCATTACCTGATTAAGATTCAGCTGGTTTTATATATGACAATCAATAGTAAATATATCTATAATTTCAGTTTCTCTTAAATAAACAAAATAATTGAATATTCATTTATTATAAGCCGGTGTTAAGCTCATGAAATCTTAAATATTAAGTATAAATTGAACACACCATTAAACAAACAAACATAAAAAATGAAATAAAAATTTTAAAATATGTCTTTAGAATATTTCACTTACAAGTAGAGAATTGCAAGCACACTCTATGGTTAACGAAACCAACGAAAGAAACATGTACATAATTGAGGTCACTTAAACACATATATACTACATACCATTGTGGATAAAACAAGTGTGATATCTTATCCGTCAACTGCCTGACAGGATGTTCAAGATATGTCTACTTTTTGGCGTTTTGGCAGCGTTTTGACAGGATGTTCAATATGGCGGCGCATACGGCCGCCTATCTTCAGCGGGTGATAGAAAGAGATACAGATCACGATAATCGCTTTGAAAATCAGGTGATCCATTCTATTTGTAATTTTGACGTCTATGCAGAAGTTATCACACTTGTCTTATCTACAATGCTACATACCTAGACCAAAATTAATATAACTATTACATGCTCATGAAACTTAAAAAACGTGACCTATGCAAAATGCTACCCTACTTTCGATTTCAGTGGATCTGTTAAATGTTCATTGGGACATGTTATCTATGTAGATATGTGAATAAACGTGTACGTATTTTCACACCTTGTGGGCTTTTACTTTGAAGATTTTTTGTCATGCTGTGCATGCAGATGATGGGGTGTATTCACTTGGAATTTCGATGACACGTCATTATATATATTATAAGTGTGACGTGCGGTTAACGCATTCGAATCTCATTTATTTTCCAATTACAGCGGTGCAAAATGAGCGGCAGCCGCGAAACACAGCTACTATTCGTCCTGAGACGCTGCGGGAGATGGAACACGGGAGAGCTTTACGTGAAGCGGCCGTAGCCGTTGGTGTGTTTGGGTAAGATGTTCTCATACGTCCGCTTTATGGATACATATTTACGTAGAACATATGGGTAATTCCGTATTATATTTATGACTATAAATGCCTTAAACACTTAGTTTTAGATATGTATATACGTTGAACAATTTAAAAGATGGGCCCGTATCGTGGAAAAACAATCAGGGATGAAAAACCAACTTCACTCAAATGTTAACTATGAATCTGTCAAGCTTTTCGTGAAAATTATAAAACATTTTGAAACTTATAAGTACCTGCAGCCCATAGTGCAATAAATCAGACAGGTGATGTCATTATTACCAAATGGAGACGCATTTGACAATACTCGCCCTCATAATTTTAAGTGTTGCTTCTAGTTGCAGCAATGATTTTTTCAGTATCATACAAAAATACTACATTAATGCCTTCTTGAATTATGAAGTTACGTGCAGGAAAGCAGTGGCTGTGTGGTTTGTATTTCCTTTTGTGGGAGAGTTTATTTTCCTTTCCTGATTGGAAATGGAATAGTTTTAGTCAATGGAACTGAACAGGTGGGTCTTCAGAGCATTCCATTGTCCACAACTAAGGAATATGGAAACAGACTTTTGACGTCAATGAGATGATTGTCGATCTGAAACAATGTCATGAAATTGCGAGAACTAACATTTATCTATGTAAGCGAAGTGTTAAGAGGTAAGCAGAAAAAGGCGACTTTCGTAAAAACATAAGGCGGCAGATGTTTAAAGTAATGATGCTTAAAATAATCAGAGCTTTAGAAATTCATTGATGGCAAAAAGAAATATGTGGCTTATCAGAACTTTGTTTTAAATAGCTCTGGCTGACCCAGGACACGTTTAGACAAACATGAAATAACCGTATGACAAAACCCGACAGACATGGATCCGACTTTCTCTATTTATCCACCTGCATCTCCTCTGCCTAACCCTTTCTTATTTCCTCTCCACTCTGCAATTTCTAGTTTACCTTAATCGGCCCATTCAAATTCTCTATCTCTTTCATTCTTCCGTAAATATTCTGATTTATCCTCTTACTCTTCTTTCTCATGCTCTTAATGTTTCTAACAAATTTCATAACATAATATAAAGTTGTTGTTTGATCAGTGGGGTTTTCTTGTGCCCAGGGCAAAATATAATCACTTAGGCGACCTTACCCCATCGTCGATCGTAAATACATATGTCAAAAGCAGTTTTAATTTGCCGAATGAACGTTCGCAGCTAGCAATTGATACTGAGATAGGCAAGAGTATTTGAAGTGCCACTAGCAAGTTTGGAAAAACATCTTCTCCATACGAGATTAAAAAAGTAAGTAATTTTAACGGAGTTTTAGGTTCAATTTCTTTTCTACAGCGAAGTAATATTTTGCAGTCACATATTTCGATAAAAAGTTCTGTTCCATCGAAATCTGTATTATAAAAATCACCCAAGTTCTTACAATTTCTTCTAAGTCCTTGTTTAACAAATTTCCAACGTTTAAGAGAAATCCAGATTTAAAATTAGGGTCATTTAGTCGTGTCGATCGAGAACAATTTTCATAACGCGAGAAATTTCACATTCTGCGGAAAGACCAACACTTCTAGCCGATTCTCCGGGCATTTTGCGGCGCCTTCTTACACGTTTTACTATATCAATATCCCATTTTTCACAAAGAGACTTCGCTTTTTCTATTGCTTCTTCACAGAGAGTGTCTCGAATTTCGGATAGTTCAGCCGCTTATGATTTAATATCATGATAGGTTTCTCTAAAATTCATCCCCGGATTTTGTAATCTGAGCTGCACACGATAAGATTTCATAATAGAAATGAACTGATGGTATGAAACTAAAATTTGGTTTATATTGCAACATAACTGTTCTGGTATCACTTGTGGTGTTAGTGCCCTCTGCTAATTGTTGTAAGTGTTCTACTACATTCTCTAGCCCATCGACGATAACGCTAACCGCTTGTATTCTGGCGCTCCATCGTGTTTCAGATTCACGTTTGACAGTTTTCGTTAAAGCATTTTTTAATAATTCCCATCGTAACTTTGAACGTGAGAAAAAAGGATATATTCTTTCAATTATTCCACAACCTGTCGCAAGTGTTCCGGATATTTGCATGCATTTTTTAGTATAGAAAATTGTTTCCAGAAATCAATATTTTCCAGAAATCAGTTATAATAAAAATACAAATTATCCAGGAAGTTCAGCTTTGCGGACCATTTGACGCCTGGTGCAAATTAGTACATATAAATTTGTCTTCACTCATTTAAATGGAGACAGAAAACTTTTAACAATAAATTTTTTTTTTCACTCATTGGAGTGGTAGTGAAAAAATAAATTGACTGCAATAAATTTTTTTATTCGTAGTGGAGATAGGAAGTACACCACTAAGCTGGAAAATAATTAAAGCGCACTAAAATTTTTCCAATATAGTGTAATGCTAATGGAAGTGTAATGCAATCAAAATTTAGTGCACTATACCCAACTATGCAGTATATTATGCAAAATTTGCAAGTAATAATTGTTTAAACTTCAAAGGATAGTAGCTGTTCTAGAATTTTTGTCCTTATTATAATAATCATCCTCACTCTTTCAGTAGAAATAAGCAAATGAGGATTATTTTAACATAGTAAGGTAAATTATGAAAATTGTTTGCAAATTAACAAATGAATATGTATGAAATGTTAAATTTTGAACCAAATGAACTTTAGAGGTGATTAAATAACTCATAAAAAATGCAGCGTGGACGGTTGAGTAATATCTGGTCAACAGATAATTGTCCTGTAGGAACAAAAGCTAAAAGATTTGAGCCAATTTGCGTCGCGCTCCTTTTAAATTTTTCCTACGGGACCTTCATGTTTTATGCTGATTTCGAACGGTAGCTGCAAGGCAGATGAATTTTCAGTAAGAAACTTTTTAGGCAGAAATACACTCGGTAAGTTAACTAATAGTATCTCCCTCCACGTTAACAAGAAAAGTTCAACTGCCCAGTTGGAAATGTATGCAGTGACATCAATATTTGAGGCATCACTTGGACCTACATATGTATACATGTTATCATAAATGAGCGTTCATTGCCATTTTACGCATGTAGTTCCTCAGAGAGCATGCATACTCTATTTTTGTATTACTTTTGTATGCATGTGGTTGTATAAATGCCGAATGCATTCAAAAGCACTAGAAAAACATGAATACATCCATACGTATGTTTCATACGTTCGAAGGCACTATCTCAGCATTGATCAATAGGCATTTATACTACATATTCAATTGCAATAACAATAACTTTGATATGATGGAAGATGACGCAACTTGAAGATATCAACTTTCATTATATGGACCATTTATACACGCACCAGTTTGGTAGAACTCGACAATCCTGAAAATTATCTTCAATGATGGCAAAGCATCCTAGGACCAATAAATCGGAGGTGGAAATTTATCCTCGATATATCCCTAGTTTATTGCTCCAAGTTGCCCAATCTCTCATCAGTTATTCATATCCCGGGGTTCTTTTAAAAAAAAAATGTTTCGAGTACAGACATATATTTCATTATTATTGTAATACTTCTATATTGATACTACAAGCTGGATATATTCGCAAACCATGAATCAACTATACAAAATTAAGCATTAAGAAATTAGGTATGTATCGTTCTCCTTGCTTGCGCAAAGAATATTTCGAACGAAAAAACGGAATACGTTTACACGAATATTTATTTTATAAAAAAAACACATGCATACAATCACCTTTGATTTTGTTTCAATGTGAAGAACTGTCCGAAGCAATATTGGACGAGAACCTCACTTGCATAGTGTACCTATACCAAGTGTGTTCACTAAGCGATAAACGTCAAAACTACAAACAGCCTCGCTCACCTGATGGAAATCTCAGGTCTAGAGTCGCATTTTTGGTCTCAAAGACAACATTTTTGACTACCAATCGTATCGACTTTTTCAATTTTTCAATCATTCGGCGCACTCGGTAATGGTATCCATTTTGAATTCGCTGTCATTCCGAATCCAGCGAGTGCCTGTCAGAATGCTTGACAGATAAGTCAACACACTTGTACTTGTACACTATGCTCACTTGGCTCAAGCTCGAAGCCGATTAAATTTTATGATGATCAGCAAAAATTTAGCCAGTCAATAATTAACTAACATAACAGTATTGCATCTACATATGTACAATGGGGTTGCTAATTAACATGAATAGTACGTTTTACAGATATGTTACAAATAGTATTGATACAAAAGTATTAACTGCAAGGTAGGGTTGTTACAGGTAGCAAATAAATGCAGTGTTCAGACTCAATTCCGGTCAGAGTATTTTGCTCCGGTTATATTTGGGTCGAGCTTAAAAACTAAATCTGAAAGGTGGAAATAATCGGTTTTATTTCGCACTTTAATAAAAAGATCAGAAAAGCTTATAAACTCCTAATATTAAATAATATCTTTTACATTTACTACAGAATTTCTATAAGTTTTATATCAAAATGATGTACGTTGGGTCAGTGATAGTAGATTAGTGTTTATTTTTTAAACATTAAAAGATCTTAAATAAAACAAAAAGGCTTGATTTTCTTAAAGCAGCTGAATTGACCTGGCTAGGCCACTCTGACATAATCGGTTTAAGGGCTAGCCGGGGGAGATCTCATCGGCAGCGTCTGTACACCTCTAGGTGTGGCTGCAAGCGGGCGTCTGTTTTGGAGCAAGCGGCTCGCTATATAAACGCGCCAAGTAATATTTTCACCCCCGCTGAGCGGGTTGTGCGCTGGGCTTGGGACCCGCCACGTAAAACCATACTCCAATGAAATATAACAACAAGCCTCGGATAAATATACTCTCTATTGATGACGACAATGGCAAACGTTTGAAGGACAATGAATTGAGGGCATGCACCTGGAACGTCCGCTCACTGAATGGGATTGGTGCAGATGCCCGGCTGGTTGATGTCGTCGTCAAAGCAAAATCTGACATCACCGCCATCCAAGAAATGCGTTAGACGAAGCAAGGAGAAAGAAGATCAAAAATTGTGACATATATTGGAGTGGCCATACGAATAAGCGCAGTTTCGGCGTAGGATTCGTGGTGGGAGAGAGGCTTTGTCGCCAAGTGCTGGCGTTCACGCCTGTGGACGAGCGTTTCGCCGCTATCCGAATAAAAGCAAACTTTTTTAATATATCATTCATCTGCGCCCATGCGCCGACAGAGGAGAAAGACGATGAGGTGAAAGACACTTTTTATGAACAATTAGAACGCACATACGAGCGCTGCCCCCGTTATGATATAAAAGTCGTGCTTGGCGACTTTAACGCCAGGGTGGGCAAAGAAGGTGTTTTTGGCCCCACAGTCGGAAAGTTCAGCCTACACCATGAAACTTCTCCTAACGGACTTAGGCTGATTGACTTTGCCGGTGCTCGAAACATGGTCATATCCAGCACGAGGTTCATGCATAAAAAGATACATCAAGCTACATGGCTGTCTCCTGATCGAAATACTCGCAATCAGATCGATCACGTTGTGATAGACGGAGGCATGCCAGTGTTTTAGATGTGCGCACGATCCGAGGACCTAACATCGACTCGGACCATAATCTTGCTGCAGCCAAAATACGCACCCGCCTCAACGCGGCTAAAACCAAGGAATAAAAACACAAGGAAAGCTAGACGTCGAAAAGCTTCAATCACAGACTGCCAATGATTTCGCAACTCGACTCTCACACCTGCTCTCTGAGAGCACAACTCATCCTGAAGGAATACAGGAGCAGTGGGAGCATATCTCCAAAGCACTTCGTACTGCCGCCGAGGAAAAAATTGGTTACCGGCGGCCACGAGAAAGCAACTGGTATGATGAAGAATGCCGCGTTGCAACCGAAAGAAAAGACGCTGTCTACAGGGCTATGTTAAAAGCGAGCGCGACAAGAGGAGTATGTGAACGCTATCGTGAGTTGAAAAGGGAAACAAGACGGCTTTTCAGGAAGGAAAAAGCAGAAGCAGAAAGGCGTGAGTGCGAGGAGCTTGAGCTGCTAGCCACCAGGAATAACGCCCGAAAATTCTACCAAAAAATACGGCGACAGACGGAAGGTTTTAAGACCGGGGCAAGATCCTGTAGGAATGAAAATGGCGACCTTGTAACTGATGTCCAGAGAGTGCTTAGATTATGGAGGGAATACTTCTCTGCTCTCCTAAATGGAGGCAGCAATTCACCGCGCAGAGATGAAGAACCCGATCCCGCAATCGATGATGATGGAATATATGTCCCCCCGCCCGATTATGACGAAGTTAGAATAGCAATAACCAGATTGAAAAACAGCAAGGCCGTGGGCGCTGATGGATTGCCTGCGGAGCTATTCAAGTTCGGCGGCGAGGAGTTGGTAAGGCGCATGCAGCAGCTTCTTAGCAAAATATGGGCGGACGAAAGCATGCCCGGCGGTTGGAATCGAAGTGTTCTTTGCCCAGTCCACAAGAAGGGGGATACTGCAAAATGCACCAACTATCGTGGAATCAGCCTTCTTAATATCGCATATAAGGTCCTTTCAAGTGTATTGTGCGAAAGATTGAAGCCCACCGTGGACCGGCTGATTGGACCTTGTCAGTGCGGCTTCAGACCTGGTAAATCTACCATCGACCAGATTTTCACAATGCGGCAAATCTTGGAAAAAAACCGTGAAAAGAAAATCGACACGCATGACCTCTTCGTCGACTTTAAAGCCGCCTTCGACAGCACGAAAAGGAGCTGCCTATATGCCGCTATGTCTGAATTTGGTTTCCCCGCAAAACTTATACGGCTGTGCAAAATGACGTTGAGCAACACCATCAGCTCAGTCAGAATTGGGAAGGACCTCTCCGAGCCGTTCGAAACTAAACGAGGTTTCAGACAGGGTGACCCCCTATCGTGCGATTTCTTTAATTTGATGCTGGAGAAAATTATACTAGTTGCAGAACAAAACCGCACTGGAACAATATAATATAAAATAATATAAAAGTGTGCAATTACTGGCATATGCTGATGACATTGATATCATGGGCCTAAACACCCGCGCTGTTAGTTCTGTTTACTCCAAACTGGAAAAAGAAGCTGTAAAGATGGGTTTGAGAATGAGGACAAAACGAAGTACCTGCTGTCATGGAGCAAAGAATCAGCGCATATGCGCCTTGGCAACCACGCTACTGTTGGCAGCCATAATTTCGAAATAGTAAAATACTTCGTTTATTTGGGAACCAGCATCAACACTAGCAACAACATCAGCACTGAAATCCAGCGAAGAATCAATCTGGCCAATAAATGCTACTTTGGACTAGATAGGCAATTGAAAAGTACAGTCCTCTCTCGGCGAACGAAAATCATACTCTACAAGTCACTTATCGTACCCGTCCTGCTATATGGGGCAGAAGCATGGACCATGACAACAGCAGATGAAGCGGCTTTGGGAGTGTTCGAGAGAAAAGTTCTTCGAAAGATTTATGGACCTCTACGCGTTGGCGATGGTGAGTACCGAAGAATATTTAATGATGAGCTGTAGGAGCTATACGCAGACATCAACATTGTCCAGCGAATTAAAATGCAGCGGCTGCGCTGGCTAGGCCATGTTATGCGAATGAAAGATGATGCTCCGGCCAAGAAAGTGTTTCTATCGTAACCCGCCTATGGAAGCAGAGGTAGAGGGCGGCCCCCACTCCGTTGGAAGGACCAGGTGGAAAACGATTTAAACTCCCTTGGTGTGACCAATTGGCGCCGGTTGGCGGAGCGAAGGAGCGACTGGCGCGCCTTGTTGGACGGCCATAACCGTTTAGACGGTTAAGTGCCAATTAAGTAAGTAAGTAAGTAAGTAAGCTGAATTGACTGTTAAGTCTGATTCTGAACAACTTTGAAAAATAATATTTCTCCCTATATAAGTATGTCCGGGCAGATTAAGCCCACTTCTGTACAATATGTGGTGTGCTGGGCCCGTATTACGTGTTACGATCAGTGACTGAAAACCATTTTCACTCAAGCGATAACTATGCAACTGTCAAACTTTTCCTAAAAATGATAATAAGTTATGGGGCCTATTGATGTGTCGTCCTACATGTTTTTGGGCGACTCCGAAACGCATCTTCTAAGGCAGATGTATTTTTAACTGAGAAGCTGTTCAAGGCAGAAATACAAACGAAGGGCTTGCCAAGCCACCAAACCAAATTTTGATGTTAGTTGTGCGCCCGATTTTGGAAAAGGAATAAAAAATATGCTCCCAAAATTTAATTCTTACTCCAGTCTAATCGTTACTTGGGTAAAAATTTCGAATACTCCAAACACTGGTGGCAAAATATGAGGGAAACGTGAAAAATCGAAAAATCATTCGATTTCAAATAAAACAAATAGAACGCGCGATCTTGGACCGCACCGTAACATCTGATCCTTGATCGAATGCCGTTTTTTAAATCACAATTGCTCCGAAATGGTGTGTCGGATTAGTGAAATATGTAAACTAGGGACATAGCGTACTCACCAGATCCATAATATATTATTATCATTTTATATTTTATATTCTTTAATAGCTGGATATCCTAATTTTTATCGCTTGAGTGAAAACAGTTTTCGATCCGTAATCGTATGTTATACTGTTTTCACACAGAAACTTAATGATCTCATTTCACCTTCTAATGAAATCGTAAATTTTTTGCTTTCACACAGAAGTAACTGCTCGATTAGTATGAAGGATGAAATGTCAAGCGAATAAAATGACAATGCTATATGACAATCATGGCAGAACGATACAAGGAGGCAGCAGGGTGACTGACATACCTACATACATAAATAAGAATTCCATGTACTTTGTTTTTGTAAATTCGATGGACAAATGTCAAAATCGTACTGAGCCGGAAGTTGATGTATCAAATCAAATAAAAAAAGGTTATAATCAGCTGTTCGATGCGGCCACCTTGTATCGTTCCGCCATGCAGACAATGACATTTACTTTGACAAATGAAATTTTTAAGCACTGAACACACCAAAAGCTAAGAAACCGAACGCTCCCAACAGAGTTGCATTGTGCTTTTGACTTCATTAGGCATTCGATTAGCTACTAATGAAATAATTATAGATTCGAATTTTGTAGGGAAGATTGAGCTCAATAAGCGTCTTAATGTAGAAAACTGCCTTTATTATTCAATAAGCCGTCTGTGTGAAAACAGTATTACGATTCCATAGCTGATCTCATTAGCTTATGCTCGAAAACATCAGAGTTCCCATAATGCAATAATAAAGGTGACGTCAACAACATGACGTAATTTTCGGCAGCTATATTTGCCAGTATTTACATGTATTCCAAAGTAATAATTTTTAATTGCTTAATTTTTCGTACAAACTTCCTAAAAAAATAAAGTTTTCTACTAAATTTTTACTATATTATTTTGGGGAATAAAAAGTTCTGGTAGCGGTTTATATAGTTATTATATTTCTAAACCTACATATAGGAGAGTATACTCCAATAGAATTCAAAGGCAGTTATGTATGATACACAACCCTCTAAAATATACATGCCGAATACCTGCATATTCATTTCAGCATGGTAGTGCCGATATACTGCTGCTCAAATGTTTTTGTTCTCGATAAGGGAATGTACCTACAATCACAAAAATTTAGTAGGCCAACTTTCTTGATTTGGAATTCAAAACTCATTTCGAGCATATTTGGGCTTGTTCTGGATTTCGATTCCTACGAACTTAGTCGGAATCGAAATGGATTGGTGTTCTGAATATCGATTCCGACCAGACTTGGTCGATTCGAAAAGTTTTGCCTCTGAGCAGTCAGAATCGAAAGTAATTAGCCTATTAAGCACAATTACATTATTTTTCCCAGAAATAAGTTTTATTAAATTAATTATTTTATTTGGAAGATTTATAACAACTTTTTGCTGGACTATTCCTTTAATTACCATAACAAATCTTAATTTGAAAATTCCTATCAAAAATTTTCCAAGCTAAACAAAGCGATTCTGGTCGAAAGGAAACCGACGTGTTCTCCATTTCTATCGATAAATTTTTGCGATTTTTTGCACAATTGCACGTCTTCTTGCCTCTGCATTTCCGAAAATCATTGGTGCTGGCATTTTGTTCGAATTGTTGCACAATTTTAATTTAACTAAAACCAAAATAAATAAAAACAGCTGTTTAACTTGATTATCGACTCGAAATGAAAACGTTTCGAAATCGACTTCGAATCGATTTGTTTCAATAGGAATTGAGAACACCAAAAAGAAATCGACTCAGAATCAGCCTTGTCTTACTTTTCTAAACGAGTGGAAATTCAGAACAACTGTACACGTTTGAATTCGAATGGCATATCTGTCGGGATCATTGGGATACCTTTGAATTTTCCAGTCAAAATTGTTGCCTCGATAACATTGTTCATAATTTTCTTGACTGAAAGTCTGGTGCCGTTGAAAAAGTCGTGGCGGATTTATGTTTCGAAGAAGAATGATGGGTACACCAATTTTCAATGTTAGAACGTACGGTGGCATGCCTGGCAAATCAAGCGAATTCAAGAATTCAGTTGGAAAGTTGACAACCTCGTCTTGATTTACCACAGTATTGATGGACTTATATGTTGTCGTTTCACTGGGTATTCCATACTGAATGGTGAAGTTGATGGTATTGACATCGATGTTTTTGGCTGTTAATATAGCACGCGTACTGAGCCACTGATGGTTTTTGTAGTTTTGTGCAATGTTTGGGAAAACTTTTTGCACCAATTCGTCGATGCTTTCTGTGATCTTACAGAAGTTTGCTGGCAGGGTGATACATTGTGTAGATGCATCAATTTCAATTCGCCCATTTCCAATATCCATTAATTGTTTTGCAAAATTTCCAACCGATGCATCCCGTTGTAGTTGTACACGCATGTTAGTTTTCAGAGTCAATTTCTGTAAATGACGCCATAGAAGTGATGATTTAAGACATGCATTAAGTTTATCAGCGGGTGTTGAACGTGGTATAATGGGCAGTGTTTGTCTAAAATCACCAGACAATAAAATGAGTGCGCCACCAAAGATCCGTCTGATTCCTCTCAAATCTCGCAGAGTACGATCAAGCGCTTCTAATGCTTTCTTGTGAGACATTGTACATTAATCCCATATGATAATTGGACACGTTTGGAGTACTTTTCCCATTCCAGAGTTTTTGCTGATGTTGCATGTTGGTGCCTCAGTGTTTTGCAAATTCAACGGCAGTTTCAATGCTGAATGCACAGTTCGGCCACCATCCAAAAGAGTTGCCGCAATCCCAGATGATGCAATAACCAGTGCAATATTATTTTGTGATCGTATGGTTGCCAAAATTAGTGAAAGAAGAAAGGTCTTGCCTGTACCACCGGGCGCATCTATGAAAAACAGTCCACCGCTTTGTTCTGTGATTGCACACAAAATTCTGTCATATGTGTAACGAACTTCTCCCGAATGCTGCCGTTTTACTACTGGAAAAGGGTCAGGCGCATGCTTCCGAGACGGGTCTGCATACCTTGCTATGCTACGGCCTGGCTCAGGGAAACGGGAGTGGGCTTGTCTCGGTCACATACACCGAAATTCGTACGAAACAAAAATCTGTATGCAGGGTATTTAACACTATTTACTTCATGAACGAAGATAAAAATACAACACAACAAAAAACCAGCGAAACTCAAGCAGAGAAACAAAAAAAATTTATAACAAAAGTAGAATCAAAAAGGGTCATTGCAACCAGCGATGGAGGGATTGGAAAGATGGAATTTTCCCTCCTCGTCTTTACCTGTGTACCTTGACTTTATGTACATTAACCCAAGAAAAACAGTTAAACCTGTTATACTAACCTTTCTCTACATTTCGTCATCCAAATGAAAGAACTAGAATTCCATTTCTCTTTTATACCACAATGATTTCATACATTTATTGAAAAATAGGTAATAACTAACTCTATTTGATCAGCTAGATAGTATTTAAGAATATAACAAAAAAAAATATAAATCCATCGTATTCTCAGTTTTTCGATATGTTTTTTTTTTTTTTTTGTTTACAGTTTATTCAAAAGCCAATTAATACTACCTAATACTGTTTTCATACAGAAACTTAATGATTTCATTTCACCTTCTAACATTCACACAGAAGTAACTGCTCGATTAGTATGAAGAATGAAATGTCAAGCGAATAAAGTGAGAATTCTGTATGACAGACAATGACATTCACTTTGACAAATGACATTTTTAAGCCACTGAACACACCAAAAACTAAGAAACTGAACGCTACCAACAGAGTTGCATTGTTCTTTTGACTTCAAAAACAGTATAAGACTAAATGATATCTATAAGTATTTATTATTCTGATATACAAGCTCTCTATGGTTTGGTCCGTTTATTGTAGTAGCTTTATACTTAATTATATAAATATTAATATCAAACATTCGTAAGATTACTTGGGAAATCCCATTAATCGCAAATCCCCTCAATATATGGGCTTTGTTTTGAGTTATCAACTCGATTTTTGCGCTAAAGTAAAATAAATAAACGTAAAGACTAAAGACACGAACTTGTGCCAAAGAAAAAATATGCAAACGAAATGACTGAAGACACGAAATTGTGCCAAAGGAAAAATATGCAAACGAAATGACTAAAGACACGAACTTGTGCTCGGTAATGCAACAGGTTGTGAGTGTGTTAGCTATTATGTTCAAACGTAATCAAACTTAGATTTCAAATCGCGGTTTAAAATGTAAAGACAAAAGGGATATTTTTCACCTAATAATTACCAATAAAATGAAAAATATTTTCCAAATCTAACACGTCGACAAATGTTTCTACTGAAAAAATACAATAGCCGTGTTTTTTAACACGCGTATATCCGTTTACGCTTAAACTTTATATCGACTGCTAAGAGACAAACTATAAATACACCTCTGAAATTGCTGCGCATAAATTTTGTCCTACTAAATTTCAATACGCATTATACTCAGATGTAACTGAAATATGTGTCTTTGTTTCACCCTGTACACTAATTCTATGTATTATATGTGTGTCCACAATTCATCGCAACTGATTCAGCTATATGTTATACCCTATGGCCATCAGAGCGTTGCGTCTCCGCTTTTCGGTACACCCTGTTGCTGTAGCTAGTTGTTTTACCACAGCCGCTAGATGGGTCTCCTAAGCATTATCTAAGCGAAGATAGGCGTTTTTTAACACGCGCAAACGAAACGTATACGCGCGTGTTAAAAAAACACGGCTAATATGTACGTAATTGAAGTATATTTTTTTTCTACTTACTTGATCTCCATCGATGCGACGGTGAGCTCAGCGACGATGACGGGAATGTTGTAAATTCGATGTATTATGTCTAGCGACCTGTCAGCTGGTGCTACAATTATTTTTGAAAATACACTGGCAACATGTTAAAATGTATAATTTGACATCACTAGTAAATCGAGTGGTGTTAATTATACAAAAAAAATGTATTAACGAACTTAAGAGGGCGAGCCCATTTTCGGTATTACCTACGAGATCAACTCTTAAAATTTTATACCGAAAATGCGAGTTTGTGAACTTTGTCGGAATTCCAAACAATTTAATTAAACCAAAATTACGGGAAGCTTAAATCGACGAGATTATTACCTTAACTCCCTGTTTTATGGTACACAAATTTTCTTTTTAAATTATCATAATTACAATATGAAACTATCACTGAGTGATCGTAAGAAAGACCAAAAAACTAGTTACATCCCTAATTAATTTATTTATGTAACCAATCTAACTAGCTAATTTTCCTACGAAAATTTGGAAGCAAATAAAATCCTTATAACTTATTTAACTCTAGAGATAATTTTCCAGGAATCCGTTAAGTCGACCGCCTCGACGTCTGTTGGGAAATTTCGGCGCCTGAGTATGGACCAAGGTTACAGCTACTCCTTCACCTGCGTGATGATTTTTCACTGCAGATTGCCTGCTACTTTTAATATCGTTGTGGGATCGAAAAGTCCAGCTTCCGTCATAACAGTACGATTCCTATGGCGCCATACGTGATATGCTATCAAGGGTATGTTCATGCACAATGAAAACCATTCGCCACATAATAAGAACAATAAGTTAAGAAAAAATATGTAGAGGGTCAAATTTATTAAAATTTTTGTTAGCAATTGCCGAATTTTCGGATTGTAGGAGAGTTTCAGTTTGATAGGCAGTTCTGTATTTCATCTATTGAAAGTTATTCTGTTGTGAAACTCGCTCTGAAAGCTTTTCGCTACTTTAATAGTTATTCCACTTTATTGCACAATGCACTTTAGAGCGTTTTATTAGCTACTACTCGATTTCAATTTATCAGATGTTTTGTAAACTTTGAGCTTAACCAACACAATTCTCATTTTTAAGGCTATGTATATAAATTTTCTCTTGATTAATTTTGTCAATCATTATCTTAACGCTCTGTAAAAGCTTGTTTGGAGCATTATTTATTAGACATTTATTCACATTCACAAATTAACCGTCCACGAAATAAAATGTACTTGATTCTACGCCATGTTTTCAGCAACTTTAAGCAATTAACTTTAGAAATTATCTAGAACAGCCGGGGATTTTTGTCCCAACGCACGCGGTTTTGGGTCCGACGGTTTTAATTTTTGCCAGGACATTCCGATGTCTCCTCATAAACTCTTGGTAAATTGAAAAAAATTTCAAAAATCGTTTGGATTTCACCTTTAGATTTTTAACGCACTTATAATTACCAGCTATTCGGAAATTTAATGTTTTTTTTTTATTATTATTGACTATTCAATGCAAAACTTTGTGCACAAACGAGTGTTCGGGTGGTTCTCGCCCACCGTGGTGGTCTTGTCGATGTCTACATCAAAACTGATTTTATTAACCTTTGGCCTACGCCTTCAAAGCCTTTGCTTCTACCGGGAGTTTTCCAGTTTTCCATATCTGCTCTCCTTAGGTATAAGTCAAACGGCATCATCGCCTGATCTTCCCGTTAGACATTGTTCTTATTTTCTTTTCTTCTTATTAAACTTTTGTACAGTCAGATCAGAAAATGATTTCCTTACACGTATCGAGAGATGAGAAATAACGTTATAGATCACGCCATCCAAATTTGCTTAACAAAAAAAACAGGAATGTACCAGCATAAATTCGTACTGGTTCAAAAAAAAAAAATGCTTGAAATTGCGTAAACCCTAAATAAATCATCTACGTAAATATCGATCGTTGAATAGCCAACAACCAAAGCTCAAATTTTATATTTCCCCATATCCTCCTCTTAGGGTTCGAACTTGGTACTTTTCCCTATTGGGTACTTCGCCATCTTGCTCTGGCGCAGCTAGGCTATTTCACCTTAAATAAGGACAGAGATGGTTCTTGGTAATCCGATCCGGTTTGGGACTGTTTTTATATGATCGAAATCTACTGTACCTCGAATACAGCAAAAAAAGTCTACCAGTTTCTTGTAAAAAAAAGAACAAAAAAAAAGGGACAGATGAACACTAGTTTGGCATAGCATTCATACCGGTTGTGCGATAGCTTGCATCATTGGATTTTCTGCATGGTATGTATGTATGATTTGTGCCTTAACATCATCTAGTAGTTCTCTGTTGCACTAGTTGAGCGCCACCTTCGTTATGCGCATTGGGGGGGGGGGGGTTTCCAAGTATTAGTGAATGGTCACTAATTCCAATCTACACATATAATACCTATACGTGTACCTACAATTGTACAATATCAAGTGGGTGTGTTGGTGATTGCCTTACCTGGACTTTTAAGTTACGCTCGCCCGCTCACAAGCATATAACTCTGTTGGTTCGTCAGAGCACATCGTCGGTAAGTATATTTTTATGTTGTTGCACTGGGCATTGGTCGTGTCGAACTGTTCGAACCAGTGTTCGGTACAATACAACAAACATGTTGATATGCAATACTCAATTATTATGGATGTTGTGATAATGATATCGCCCTGTGATGGTCGCATATTACGTCGAGAGGCTAATATCATTGTGATGCTCGTCATATATGCAATGCGTTGATCTAGAATCAACTTCGGAAGATTTGTCCTAACGAATGTCCCCAGTTCGTCAGAATCATAGTGTGTTTCTCGTTGCAAATCACGATCGAAAAGGTTGTTTGCAGGTCGGTTTGAAGCAGGCATTCTCAGTTGCACCAGTGCCTTGTTAGCGATTGTCAAACATTTGTCTTCAATCAAAATCAATGCCTCGTTATACACGTTTTGTGTGAATGGAATGTCCGGATTTAGATTCGCAGCGCGCAAACGATGTAGAATATCATCACTCATTTTGTCCTTGTATTTTTCCCAAAGATCTTTCGGATTAGATGGGTAGCAGGTTGTCCATATTATGGCAAATAGCGTGCGTATTTGTTGTGGTCGAGCAGTATGCGATGCATCAGCTAGTGCAGTGTCCCAATGTGCATCATTCTCAAGAAGATTTAGTTCCTGGCAAGCTCGGCTATAAGTGGCGCGAAGCTGACCGTTGACTGTTCTTTAATCTTGGAAGGATATTGGTCCACGTATATTGATCAACACCAATCTTAGATAGAAACATTCTCTATTGTTCGGATGAACAGTGTACAGACGACTCAAGGCATCACTGGAATATAAATTGGGGTGTCCTTCAACTGCTTTACCTTGTTTGCGACGTTGAAATTTTTTAGCCGATGCATTCCACGTGTAGAATTTCGGTACCTTAGAATAAAGCAAAGTTTAGCAAAAAGATCATCCTGGAACAATGAGCAAAACGCAGTTAAAGTTGTTGCCGGTGGAACCAATGCTCTTGCACGTACATAATCTGCTGTAAGGTACACGCGCTGTCCATTCTCGAGATGCACTGCCAAGTGTACTACTGTTGGATATCGTTCATGGATTGGAAATGATAAGATGCGCCATACTGCTTCATTGCTGCTTATGTAGCGTCCAAGTTGGTATTGGTTGATTTCGTCGAGCGGTACAGCTACATTCCCTACTCCGAAGACTGCCCTGTCGCTTCCTTTGTTGACATATTTGCAAATGTATTTGATCGACTTCACCAAATTGCAATACTCAACATTAATGTGTGCTTTGAAGGCCTTTGAAAGCAATGGTGAATATGGCGCAATCCAACGATTATCTACTTCAGTATCAATGTTTCGTACTTTCACAACGGCAGATCTGCCACCTTCCTCAACTTATCGTCGACGATACAGTGGATATCCGTCATTGCCAATGATGGTATCAGACACCAATTTTCTTGGGTATCGTTTCGTACATTTCCCATCAGAAATGCATGGTGAATTGTTGTCAAATGCACCACATGGCCCATGGATCTTAGTTTTGGTGACGACGTCGAATAAGCCTGGATCAATGTGTTTATCTGGTATTTCTGCTGATATGATTTGATCAATTTGATCTGGCATAATTTTGTTGATCAACCAAGCCAAAATATATGCATGTGTCAATCCTCTTTTCTGCCATTCAATGGAATACATCCAGCAGCGTGTATCTCCAAAAGCATTATGCTTGACAATAAAATCCATCAAACATTTCAATTTTTGTTTAAATACGCGTGCGGTAATGTCATGGCGGTCGGAAAATTATTACCCAAATAATAGAAGTTCTTTAATTTCATCCCATGTTGGATTGCATGTAAATCTGGACAACTATATGCGCGAACGTATGTAATCGCATCTTGTGTGTATTCATTCATGTGCCGTGGACTCCACGTGAATGTAGACGGTAATATGACCATTCTTCCATATTCGTTTGCATTGACGTTGCCATCATTAACGATTGCGTCACGTAAATGGATGTACTCTTCAGAACGCAACTCAGTTTGATTCAATCGAATATATAGGAGCCGTACGGTTTCAATCTTCGCGCACATGTCGACGATATATTGATGGAACAATTGTCTACATTTCAGAATGTGGTTTTCACCGTTTTGATGAATCATCAATCGATACGAATAATAATTCATGGCACTGACTTTCTTATTCGTTTCCTCATCTGTTCGTGGATTTCTCATTTTGATGTTAAAATGATATCCGTCATCTCCTCGCCAAAACAGAATCGGATACTGCAATCCGTCGTATGAGCGATGGTTTTCGGAGACTCGCTGGATGTCACCACTTCTGCGATGGAGAATTATGTCCCGCGATTCAAAATGTTCGCCAACCATTACGATCGCCTCTTCATCGATTGTTGGTGCACTGAATTGTCTCCCGTGTTGGCCAAATGGTCTTTTGTCTGCTCGAATCACATCTCTGTAGTTATCGGCTGGCATTCGTTGAATGGCGGTTTTAAACAACCGAATTAATTCATTGTGTAGATCGAAAAAGCCTTGTAACGCAGCCACAATTTCTCGTCTAGTGCCCGCATTGTAATGATATCGTTGTTCAATTTGTTCATCACTATTTGCCATAAAATAAATTTGAAGAAACTTGTGAACTGCGTCCGGCAATGGTAGAAGCGATCCGGCATGATGATAAATTTGCCCTTGGACTTTGAATGTTGGCATGTAATTTTCGCGCACGACGTTCGTTGCACCGAATGATGTCATTTGGAAACATGAATTGTACTAGCGGATGTTTTCCAAGAAATGCTTCGATACAGGTGTAACATCAGATAGAAACGTGACAATGGTTCGGGTGGTGAATGTAATTCTGGTAGCTTAACTTTTCCACTGGCGCATCACATTTCCAGGCGTTTCATTTTTAAATTTGAGTGCACTACAATACATGCAAATTGTATCCATTTTTCCAATGACGACATTTGGATGAAGACTGCAATCTTTATTACTATCATAATGGAATGCACTACGATTCAAATCAGTGGACAGTGTTCGTCTTGATCGAGCAGTGCTTATTCGAACATTTTGCAGCCTTGATGCTCGTTGTCCAGACGATTCAGATGAACGGGTCCTAGCGGCGTGTACACGAAGATTTTGCAGCCTCGATGCCCGTTGTTCAGACAATTCAGACGAACGGGTCTCAGCGGCGTGTACTCAAAAATTTTCCAGCCTTTGTGCTCGTTGCTCGACTGATTCGTAATGCTCTTCTGTTTCGAGCTTGCTTGAGGTGTAGATCGGCCAATTGCTCGTCGTTTTGGAGGCATAATTAAACAGGAACGACGTGATAATTAAACAGGAACGTGTGATGATGAATTTACAAGATGTCACCAAGTCGCCGATGGTATACGATGCTATCAAAAAATTTGATATTTTTTGATCTCTTTAATACCAATTTTTTTGATCTCTTTGATTTATTTGGAAACTACTTGTAAAACTTTTCTCACTTGTTGACTTAATTCAATACTTCTTAAATCTAATTAAAAAACTGCCCTGCTTAAGTACTTTTTTAGTGATGACTTGTTCAGCTACATCGTGCAATCGCTTCTGCTTCGATTATCACGAAGAGTCGGCACGAAGAAAAAGTAGCTGCGCTCGCTTGTGTGAATGAATGTTCATATACGTATGTTTGTTTATTAATTGAACTCGATATAGGCATACATACCGCTGTGTTAACTTACACATTCGATGATCTTCGTAAATTCACTGTAGAAAATTAATATAACCAGCTCACGGAAACTACAAATATTCAATCTGATTAAAGTATTTATCTAAATTAATTTAGCCTACACTGAAAACAAAATTTCGTAATTTTGAGGAACGAAAGATTTCGTAGAATGTACGGAAGTGCTTTCGTACATATTACGAAAAAATTAGATATCAGGTTTTAGTATATTTACGAAAAATTTCGTAGTATTTGCAAAAGAGTTTCGTATACTGAAAATAAAATTTGCATTCGTACTATTTACGAATAATTTCGTAGTATTTACGAAAGAGTTTGGTAGTATTTACGAATTAGCAATTAGAAAATTCCTTTCCACCTTGACCGGGCATCGAACCGGAGATTTCAGGATTATAATTCGTAGCTGCATAGCGTTATGCCGTCATTGCCTGTTCAATCGCCGGCTAAGTTATAGTTTTCACATACATGTTTGTTTATTACAATGTACGAAATTTTTCGGAATTATAGATTTCGTTAGACTTCAAACCCATTTGTAAATACTGCGAAAGCTTTCGTACAATGTACGAAATTTTTCGTGGGGAGAAATCTACGAATGTATTTTATAAAATAGATGAAATATTTCGTAATATGTACGAAAGAAATGTCTTACGAAAGCCCTTTCGTAGTATTTACGAAAGGTTCGTAAAATCTTTCTTCATTGTTTAAACTCTTTCGTGATATGTACGAAATTTTCGTACATTGTACGAAAGATAAGACTACGAAAGTATTTCGTACCACTTTTACGAAATTTTATGTTCAGTGTACGATAAAATGCACAAAATTATTCGAAATACACTTCCCTTGTATAAAGACGTTCTAGGGTTACCCGGGTCCACGTTTTGGCCTTATCTTCGAGACCCTAGTCGCCAATAGGTATGAAAATTATCCTGTATTAAAGTACTCATCAGCAGCTTTCATTTTATATCTGTATTGTATAAACACATTCTAGAGGTACCCGGGTCCACGTTTTGCCCTACCCTAGTCACAAATCACAATCAGAAATCACAAATATTTATAAAAATTACCCTGTACTAAAGTACTCATCAACAGCTTCCATTTGATATCCATATTGTACAAACATATCCTGGAGTTACCCTGGTCCATGTTTTGGTCTATATCTCGAGACCCTAGTCACACATCGGCATGAAAATTACCCTGTACTAAAGTACTCATCAACAGCTTCCATTTGATATCCATATTGTACAAACACATCCTGGAGTTACCCGGGTCCATGTTTTGCTCTATATCTCGAGACCCTAGTCACGCATCGACATGAAAAGTACCCTGTACTAAAGCATTCATCAACAGCTTCCTTTTGATTCCCATATTGTACAAACCCTTCCTGGAGTTACCCGGGTCCATGTTTTGGCCTATATCTCGAGACCCAAGTCACCCGGTATCAAAGTACTCATTATACAAACCTTCCCCGTGGAAAAATACTGTAACGAATTTACTTGCAAATCCTCTTATTTGGAATCTTCTGCTAAGTCCGAATCACTAAACTGTTGAATAAATAACTCCAATTTGTAATAATGCAAAATGGCCTTTATTTAAAGTACTTCACAATAACAATCAAACTGTGCAACGAATAGCTTGCTTAATAACCAAACTGATTGATAGCTCAAATGAAATTCTACTATTCAAAATAATACTGCTCTTGCTCGCTAGATAGCGTCTTAGTCGAAACTGCTTGACAACTCAAATCAAACTGAATTCCAGCGCCTCTACAATTGCCGCCTTTTATACTCTTTGATTTCAACCTTCGCATCTTCTAGGCGCTTCCAGAATCTACTAGTCCAGCAGCTCTCAAACTTCTCAGCTGTATTGCACAATTTTATAGTTTTTCTCATTGCATACTTATAAGAGTATCTCAGATATATGCATGTGTTTGTGCATTGACTCTCCGCTGCTCGTATACGTACATGGCACATATGTGTAGACGCAATTATTGTTTCGTTTATGCAGATACATAATGATTGATCTATGGATGTGAATTCACGTCACTGCTTAGCATCGGCTTAGAGACGATAGCATCGCTCAGTGCTGCTAACATTCGTTACACTGCCCTCCACCTAAGTCTGATCATCCCGATCAGACAAATCTCTCGATCTAAACGTTGCCAGCCTTTTAAAATGGACCACTTTTATTTTGGTTCGTGGTTTACCGATGGTTTGTATATGGTACACTACATCGTTGATCCGTTTTACAACTTTGTATGGGCCTTCCCAATTACACTGCAATTTCGGGGACAAACCTTTTTTATGTTGTGGGTTGTATAACAGCACCAAATCTCCTTCCTGAAAACCTTCTCAATTAATTGCTTTATCGTATCTGGCTTTCATCTTGTTATTCATAATCTTTGTTCGTTGCCTTATCAGATCATGTATTTCTCTTAGCTCTTCTTCCAAATCACTAGTGGATTTCTTGACATTTCTCAGTCTAAGGTCATTGCCAAAAATTACTTTTGCAGGGGTTTGGCCCGTTGTCTCATGCACTGCTGATCGGTAAGGCATCAAGAATAATGGTATGCGGGTATCCCACTCTTTATGGTACTTGTCTACTACTTTCCTTAAGTGCTCCAATGTTCTATTGAATCGTTCTACCATACCATCGGATTGAGGATGCAATGCAGTTGTCCGTGTTTTCCGAATGCTCAATGGTTTACACATTTCCTGGAACACAGCTGATTCGAAATTCCTGCCTTGGTCAGAATGTAACTCCATTGGTACACCATACCTTGCAACCCAATTGTTTATAAACACTTCTGCTACCGTTTCCGCTTCTTGATTTGGGTTTGGGTATACCTCTGGACATTTGCTGAAATAATCCATAACTAGAAGTACATATTTGTTTCCGCCGTTGCTAGTAGGAAATGGACCGGCGACATCCATAGCGATCCTTCCAAATGGCGCACCTGAGTTATATTGCTTCATCTGGCCATGACTTCGGGTTCTGGGCCCTTTCGCTCTGCTGCAAACCTCGCAGTTCGCAATCCACTCTGTGACCGACTGACGGAAACCAACCCAATAGAATCTCTGTTTAATCTTCTCGAGCGTCTTCGTGATTCCAAGATGACCTCCGCTTGGACCATTATGCAGCTCGCTGAGCACGTCAGGAATCCTCTTTCTGGGAACAACTATCCGTTTCTTCTTGCATTTACCATCCTCACTCTCCCATAATCGATGAAGGCAACCGGATATCAATCTAAACTGTTCCACTGTGCCCAATATGACTTCGCAATGGGACTCTCTGCTGACATCTCTTCTCTGTTTGGTCTTCCGTTTCGTTCGAGCCCTTGCATAACACGTGACAGATCTGTATCTTCTAGCTGACACTTTCTTAGCTGTTCCTTGTCCCATTCATCTGTACATGTTAAAGTCATTAGCCGGACATCCATAATGTCTTCTTTAGCCTCGGCGTTTGAACAGTGCTTGCATTCCAAATTACATGGTCTTCGTGACATTGCATCGGCATTTCCATGGGTACTACCTTTTCGACGCTCAATGGAAAAGTCATAACTTTGTAGTCGCTCGATCCACCGTGCCAATTGTCCTTCCGGATTACGGAACTGCAGAAGCCATTTTAACGCTGCGTGATCTGTCCTGACACGGAATCGCTGGCCGTAGAGGTATTTGTGAAAATGTTTAATGCACTCTACCAATGCCAAAAGCTCTCTCCGCGTGACGCAGTAGTTCCTCTCTGGTTTTCCAATCGAACGGCTATAATATGCAACTACCTTCTCCTGTCCATCGACCAGTTGTGATAAAACGCCTCCTATAGCATATCCACTCGCATCTGTATCTAGAATAAATGTTGCTCCTGGAATCGGATATGTTAACATTGGGGCAGTGCACAAACGATCCTTCAATGTTTGGAAAGCCACTTCTTGCTCCTTCTTCCATTCAAAAGCTTTATTTTTTCTTGTAAGCTCGTGAGGCTATGGGCTACACTGGCAAAATTTGGTACAAATCGGCGGTAATATGTGCACACCCCAAGGAAAGTTATCAATTCGTGCAGGTTCTGCGGTCTTGGCCAATCCTTTACAGCTTCTATCTTTTCATTCGCAGTGCAGATGCCCTCTGTCGTTACCTTGTGACCCAAATAATTTACTTCCTTTTTAAACAGCGCACACTTTTTGGGACTTAACTTCAGACCAGCACCAGCTATTCTCTGGAAAACTTCCTCCAAATTCTTAAGATGTTCATCAAAGTTCTTACCCAATACGATGATGTCGTCCAGGTACACCAAGCATGTTTTCCAATGTAGTTCTTTCAGTACCTGGTCCATGAGTCTCTCAAAAGTAGCTGGTGCATTACAAATTCCAAAAGGCATCACTGTAGATTGCCAAAGACCATCACCGACATTGAAGGCTGTTTTCTCTTTATCTTCCTCCTTCACCTCCACTTACCAGTAGCCGCTTTTCAAGTCCAGCGTGGAAAACCATTTCATACCAGATAGCGAGTCCAGAGTGTCGTCAATTCTTGGAAATGGGTAGCTATCCTTTTTCGTTACGTCATTCAACTTCCGGTAGTCCACTCAAAACCTCATTTTTCCATCCTTCTTCTTTACAAGTACTACCGGTGAGTTCCATGGACTAGCTGATGATTCGATGACGCCGCAGTCGCTAATTTCTTGTATGATTTGACTCACAACTTCCCGCTTCGCCAGTGGAACACTACGTGGAGCTTGGCGGATCGGCCTCGCATCTCCAGTGTCAATTTGATGTTTCACAACATTGGTGCGGCCTGGTTTGGAACCATCCTGGTCAAATATGTTTGCGTACTGTAGGAACAGTTGTTTTGCCTTACTCTGATAGGCTTCTTCTAGCCCTGCCGTGATGTCATTTGAAAGATCAGTTTTACTAGATGAAACGTGTTCCTGGAGCTGTTCACAGTTAATAATTACTTCAGCCTCTTGGCATCTTCCCAAAATAGCTCCTTTGGTCAGTTTGAGTGGTGACTTGAACTCATTGAGTACTCTTACCGGAATACGTCCATCTTGTTTTGTCATAGCCAGGGTTTTTCCTACAAGTATGTTCAGTGCTGATTTGTTTGCTGCTTCGACAACCCACAATTTGTTTCCATCAACCTTTGCCCAGATGACTGCTTCGGATTTTGGTGGTATTCGCTGACTCTCTTTCACCAGCACTCGTTTACTGCTGTAGCCTCTCTCGTAGCCGAAATTAAGTGGTACATCCATGTTCTTATATCGCATCGTTTTGCTTTGCATGTCGATCTTGATGCCCTGGTCGATTAAGAAGTCCACTCCAATTATGATCTCATCAACAATCTCTGCCACTATTAAATTGTGTACTACCGTGACGTTCCCAAATGCGACTTCACATGATACTTCTCCTAGAACCGTGCTGTCTTCTCCAGTGGCTGTACGCAATCTTGCTCCATGCAATGGACTTATCTTCTTGTTGACTAAATCCGCTCGAATGATGGAATGAGATGCACCCGTATCTACAGTCAGTAAACGTTCCTTTCCATCCACATGTCCTCCGACTGTAAGATTGTTTGACCTTCTTCCAATTTGTGAGATAGAGATTATGGGGCATTCAATTGAGGGAGCCAGCTGTCGCCCCTTGCGGCTGACTCGCTTTAGTTTAACGATTGAGTGGACTTGGAGATTTGCTCATCCCCTTCAGCTCTGCGTTTACGGCCACCCACATTGTTGGAGCTATTGGACCGCTGCTGCAATGTCGTGCAATATGACCTGGGTTGCCGCACTTGAAACATTTAATAACTCCGGCATTTTTCTGTTGTGATCCCTTCAGTGCTTCCAAAATTGTGTCTACGCAATCTGGTCTTTCCACTTCCTGAGTCAATGCATGTGATACCGTTTCAGCAAATGTCAGCTTTGGGTTTGCGTATGTAGCTCGCTTCGTTTCCACGTCCCGTATGCCATTTATAAAACTCTGGATTTTTACCCTCTCGGTGTATTCCACGGGTGCGTCCGCATTTGCGAGATGAGCCAACCTTACGACATCCGAGGCAAACTCCTGCAAAGTCTCATTCGCTCTTTGGTGACGGGTTTGCAACTCAATTTGGAATATCTGTTTCCTATGCTCGCTTCCATAACGTCGTTCTACAGCAGCCGTCAATGCTTCACAACTGTTCATAAACGTTCGTACTCTGGAATCATCTGTAAGATTTCCGCTGCAGGCCCTTTCAATGCCACGAACAGTGCAGCAACTTTATCTTCCGCATTCCAGTTGTTCACTGCTGCGGTCTTCTCAAACTGTAGCTTGAAGACCTGGAAAGGAACAGAACCGTCAAATGATGGTGTTTTTACCTTTGGATTGCTTGCTGTAACAGCAGGGCGGTTTAGTTGTAACTGCTCCATACGACCTTTTAAAGCTTCTATTTCGGCATCAATTTTGTCCTCGAGTTGTAAAATTTTTGCATCCTGCTCTTCCAGTTTCACAAAGAGCTGCGATGATACCTGTTAAGAAATTTGTGCCGACATTTCAGATATACGTGCTTCTTGCGCTTCCAGTTGAGATGCCAAATATGTCTTCTGTTCTTCCAATTGTGATGTTATACGGGTTTCCTGCGATTCCAGTTGGGATACCATATACGTCTTCTGTTCTTCCAGTTGTGAAGAAATTTGTGTTTCCTGCGCTTCAATCTTCGATGTAATCTGTGTCGACATTTCTGAAATACGCGTCTCTTGTGCTTCCATCTTGGATGTTAAACGTGTCTCCTGCGATTCCAGCTGAGATGCCACTGTCGATGTTTGAGCAGTTATTGCAGCCAATATAATGTTCAAGTCTGTGCTCGTAACTGTCTGCGATGTTTCGTTTTTCTCTTCAATTTTTGTTGTTGTCTCGTCCCCATCAGGATAAAAGACATACTCGTCCACATCACTTCCTTCTGCTTCCATTGCCTCTCGTAGCCGTGCCTGAAGTTCCAGTTTAACGCCGATTGTATTCAATCAGCGTTCAGCGTTTTGATGAATCATCAATCGATACGAATAATAATTCATGGCACTGACTTTCTTATTCGTTTCCTCATCTGTTCATGGATTTCTCATTTTGATGTTAAAATGATATCCGTCATCTCCTCGCCAAAACAGAATCGGATACTGCAATCCATCGTATGAGCGATGGTTTTCGGAGACTCGCTGGATGTCACCACTTCTGCGATGGAGAATTATGTCCCGCGATTCAAAATGTTCGCCAACCATTACGATCGCCTCTTCATCGATTGTTGGTGCATTGAATTGTCTCCCGTGTTCGCCAAATGGTCCTTTGTCTGCTCGAATCACAACTCTGTAGTTATCGGCTGGCATTCGTTGAATGGCGGTTTTAAACAACCGAATTAATTCATTGTGTAGATCGAAAAAGCCTTGTAACGCAGCCAAAATTTCTCGTCTAGTGCCCGCATTGTAATGATATCATTGTTCAATTTGTTCATCACTATTTGCCATAAAATAAATTTGAAGAAACTTGTGAACTGCGTCCGGCAATGGTAGAAGCGATCCGGCATGATGATAAATTTGCCCTTGGACTTTGAATGTTGGCATGTAATTTTCGCGCACGACGTTCGTTGCACCGAATGATGTCATTTGGAAACATGAATTGTACTAGCGGATGTTTTCCAAGAAATGCTTCGATACAGGTGTAACATCAGATAGAAACGTGACAATGGTTCGGGTGGTGAATGTAATTCTGGTAGCTTAACTTTTCCACTGGCGCATCACATTTCCAGGCGTTTCATTTTTAAATTTGAGTGCACTACAATACATGCAAATTGTATCCATTTTTCCAATGACGACATTTGGATGAAGACTGCAATCTTTATTACTGTCATAATGGAATGCACTACGATTCAAATCAGTGGACAGTGTTCGTCTTGATCGAGCAGTGCTTATTCGAACATTTTGCAGCCTTGATGCTCGTTGTCCAGACGATTCAGATGAACGGGTCCTAGCGGCGTGTACACGAAGATTTTGCAGCCTCGATGCCCGTTGTTCAGACAATTCAGACGAACGGGTCTCAGCGGCGTGTACTCAAAGATTTTCCAGCCTTGGTGCTCGTTGCTCGACTGATTCGTAATGCTCTTCTGTTTCGAGCTTGCTTGAGGTGTAGATCGGCCAATTGCTCGTCGCTTTGGAGGCATAATTAAACAGGAACGACGTGATAATTAAACAGGAACGTGTGATGATGAATTTATAAGGTGTCACCAAGTCGCCGATGGTATACGATGCTATCAAAAAATTTGATATTTTTTGATCTCTTTAATACCAATTTTTTTGATCTCTTTGATTTATTTGGAAACTACTTGTAAAACTTTTATTTTACACTTGTTGACTTAATTCAATACTTCTTAAATCTAATTAAAAAACTGCCCTGCTTAAGTACTTTTTTAGTGATGACTTGTTCAGCTACATCGTGCAATCGCCTCTGCTTCGGTTATCACGAAGAGTCGGCACGAAGAAAAAGTAGCTGCGCTCGCTTGTGTGACTGAATGTTCATATACGTATGTTTGTTTATTAATTGAACTCGATATAGGCATACATACCGCTGTGTTAACTTACACATTCGATGATCTTCGTAAATTCACTGTAGAAAATTAATATAACCAGCTCACGGAAACTACAAATATTCAATCTGATTAAAGTATTTATCTAAATTAATTTAGCCTACACTGAAAACAAAATTTCGTAATTTTGAGGAACGAAAGATTTCGTAGAATGTACGGAAGTGCTTTCGTACATATTACGAAAGAATGAGATATCAGGTTTTAGTATATTTACGAAAAATTTCGTAGTATTTGCAAAAGAGTTTCGTATACTGAAAATAAAATTTGCATTCGTACTATTTACGAATAATTTCGTAGTATTTACGAAAGAGTTTGGTAGTATTTACGAATTAGCAATTAGAAAATTCCTTTCCACCTTGACCGGGCATCGAACCGGAGATTTCAGGATTATAATTCGTAGCTGCATAGCGTTATGCCGTCACTGCCTGTTCAATCGCCGGCTAAGTTATAGTTTTCACATACATGTTTGTTTATTACAATGTACGAAATTTTTCGGAATTATAGATTTCGTTAGACTTCAAACCCATTTGTAAATACTGCGAAAGCTTTCGTACAATGTACGAAATTTTTCGTGGGGAGAAATCTACGAATGTATTTTATAAAATAGATGAAATATTTCGTAATATGTACGAAAGAAATGTCTTACGAAAGCCCTTTCGTAGTATTTACGAAAGGTTCGTAAAATCTTTCTTCATTGTTTAAACTCTTTCGTGATATGTACGAAATTTTCGTACATTGTACGAAATATAAGACTACGAAAGTCTTTCGTACCACTTTTACGAAATTTTATGTTCAGTGTACGATGAAATGCACAAAATTATTCGAAATACACTTCCCTTGTATAAAGACGTTCTAGGGTTACCCGGGTCCATGTTTTGGTCTATATCTCGAGACCCTAGTCACACATCGGCATGAAAATTACCCTGTACTAAAGTACTCATCAACAGCTTCCATTTGATATCCATATTGTACAAACACATCCTGGAGTTACCCGGGTCCATGTTTTGTTCTATATCTCGAGACCCTAGTCACGCATCGACATGAAAAGTACCCTGTACTAAAGCATTCATCAACAGCTTCCTTTTGATTCCCATATTGTACAAACCCTTCCTGGAGTTACCCGGGTCCATGTTTTGGCCTATATCTCGAGACCCAAGTCACCCGGTATCAAAGTACTCATTATACAAACCTTCCCCGTGGAAAAATACTGTAACGAATTTACTTGCAAATCCTCTTATTTGGAATCCTCTGCTAAGTTCGAATCACTAAACTGTTGAATAAATAACTCCAATTTGTAATAATGCAAAATGGCCTTTATTTAAAGTACTTCACAATAACAATCAAACTGTGCAACGAAGAGCTTGCTTAATAACCAAACTGATTGATAGCTCAAATGAAATACTACTATTCAAAATAATACTGCTCTTGCTCGCTAGATAGCGTCTTAGTCGAAACTGTTTGACAACTCAAATCAAACTGAATTCCAGCGCCTCTACAATTGCCGCCTTTTATACTCTTTGATTTCAACCTTCGCATCTTCTAGGCGCTTCCAGAATCTACTAGTCCAGCAGCTCTCAAACTTCTCAGCTGTATTGCACAATTTTATAGTTCTTCTCATTGCATACTTATAGGAGTATCTCAGATATATGCATGTGTTTGTGCATTGACTCTCCGCTGCTCGTATACGTACATGGTACATATGTGTAGACGCAATTATTGTTTCGTTTATGCAGATACATAATGATTGATCTATGGATGTGAATTCACATCACTGCTTAGCATCGGCTTAGAGACGATAGCATCGCTCAGTGCTGCTAACATTCGTTACACTGCCCTCCACCTAAGTCTGATCATCCCGATCAGACAAATCTCTCGATCTAAACGTTGCCAGCCTTTTCAAATGGACCACTTTTATTTTGGTTCGTGGTTTACCGATGGTTTGTGTATGGTACACTACATCGTTGATCCGTTTTACAACTTTGTATGGGCCTTCCCAATTACACTGCAATTTCGGGGACAAACCTTTTTTATGTTGTGGGTTGTATAACAGCACCAAATCTCCTTCCTGAAAACCTTCTCAATTAATTGCTTTATCGTATCTGGCTTTCATCTTGTCATTCATAATCTTTGTTCGTTGCCTTATCAGATCATGTATTTCTCTTAGCTCTTCTTCCAAATCACTAGTGGATTTCTTGACATTTCTCAGTCTAAGGTCATTGCCAAAAATTACTTTTGCAGGGGTTTGGCCCGTTGTCTCATGCACTGCTGATCGGTAAGGCATCAAGAATAATGGTATGCGGGTATCCCACTCTTTATGGTACTTGTCTACTACTTTCCTTAAGTGCTCCAATGTTCTATTGAATCGTTCTACCAGATTGAGGATGCAATGCAGTTGTCCGTGTTTTCCGAATGCTCAATGGTTTACACATTTCCTGGAACACAGCTGATTCGAAATTCCTGCCTTGGTCAGAATGTAACTCCATTGGTACACCATACCTTGCAACCCAATTGTTTATAAACACTTCTGCTACCGTTTCCGCTTCTTGATTTGGGTTTGGGTATACCTCTGGACATTTGCTGAAATAATCCATAACTACCAGTACATATTTGTTTCCGCCGTTGCTAGCAGTAAATGGACCGGCGACATCCATAGCGATCCTTCCAAATGGCGCACCTGAGTTATATTGCTTCATATGGCCATGACTTCGGGTTCTGGGCCCTTTCGCTCTGCTGCAAACCTCGCAGTTCGCAATCCACTCTGTGACCGACTGACGGAAACCAACCCAATAGAATCTCTGTTTAATCTTCTCGAGCGTCTTCGTGATTCCAAGATGACCTCCGCTTGGACCATTATGCAGCTCGCTGAGCACGTCAGGAATCCTCTTTCTGGGAACAACTATCCGTTTCTTCTTGCATTTACCATCCTCACTCTCCCATAATCGATGAAGGCAACCGGATATCAATCTAAACTGTTCCAATGTGCCCAATATGACTTCGCAATGGGACTCTCTGCTGACATCTCTTCTCTGTTTGGTCTTCCGTTTCGTTCGAGCCCTTGCATAACACGTGACAGATCTGTATCTTCTAGCTGACACTTTCTTAGCTGTTCCTTGTCCCATTCATCTGTACATGTTAAAGTCATTAGCCGGACATCCATAATGTCTTCTTTAGCCTCGGCGTTTGAACAGTGCTTGCATTCCAAATTACATGGTCTTCGTGACATTGCATCGGCATTTCCATGGGTACTACCTTTTCGATGCTCAATGGAAAAGTCATAACTTTGTAGTCGCTCGATCCACCGTGCCAATTGTCCTTCCGGATTACGGAACTGCAGAAGCCATTTTAACGCTGCGTGATCTGTCCTGACACGGAATCGCTGGCCGTAGAGGTATTTGTGAAAATGTTTAATGCACTCTACCAATGCCAAAAGCTCTCTCCGCCAGAATCTACTTGTACATCAGCTCTCAAACTTCTTAGCTGTATTGCACAATTTTATAGTTTTTCTCATTGCATACTTATAGGAGTATCTCAGATATATGCATGTGTTTGTGCATTGACTCTCCACTGCTCGTATACGTACATGGTACATATGTGTAGAGGCAATTATTGTTTCGTTTATGTAGATACATAATGATTGATCTATGGATGTGAATTCACGTCACTGCTTAGCATCGGCTTAGAGACGATAGCATCGCTCAGTGCTGCTAACATTCGTTACAATACATATATATATACCAATTTTCATAATATTCGGTCCAGTAGTTTTTGAGTTTATCGATGACATACCTACAAAAATTCGTTTTTATACTCAGCTGAGCAGAGCTCACAGAGTATATTAACTTTGTTCGCATAACGGTATTCCGTAACGGCATAACCTAATCGAGATAGAAATAGACTTCTATATATCAAAATGATCTGGACGAAGAAAGAAATTCATTTAGCCATGTCCGTCCGTCCGTCTGTAAACACGTTAACTTGAGTAAATTTTGAGGTATCTTGATAAAATTTGGTATGTAGGTTCCCGGGCAGCCATCTCAGATCGCTATTTAAAATGAACGAAATCGGACCATAACCACGTCCACTTTTTCGATATCGAAAATTTCGAAAAACCGAAAAAGTGCAATAATTCATCACCAAAGACGGCTAAAGCGATGAAACTTGGTAGGTGGATTGACCTTATGACACAGAATACAAACTTAGTAAACTTTTGGACAATAGGGGTGGCACCGCCCACTTTTAGAAGAAGGTAATTTCAAAGTTTTGCAAGCTGTAATTTGGCATTCGTTGAAGATATCATGATGAAATTTGGCAAGAACGTTACCCCTATTACTATATGTGTGATAAGGAAAAATTAGCAAAATCGGATTACGAACACGCCCACTTTAAAAAAAAATTTTTTTAAATGTCAAATTTTAACAAAAAATTGAATATCTTTACAGTATATAAGTAAATTATGTCAACATTCAACTCCAGTAATGATATGGTGCAACAAAATACAAAACTAAAAGAAAATTTAAAAATGGGCGTGGCACAGCCCTGTCCCATTTAATTCGTCTAGAATACTTTTAATGCCATAAATCGAACAAAAATTTACCAATCCTTTTGAAATTTGGTAGGGGCATATATTTGATGACGCTAACCGTTTTCTGTGAAAATGGGCTAAATCGGTTAAAGCCACGCCCAGTTTTTATACACAGTCGTCCGTCTGTCCTTCCGCTCGGCCGTTAACACGATAACTTGAGCAAAAATCGACATATCTTTACTAAACTTAGTTCACGTACTTATGAACTCACTTTATCTTGGTAAAAAATGGCCGAAATCTGACTATGACCACGCACACTTTTTCGATATCGAAAATTACGAAAAATTAAAAAAATGCCATAATTCTATACCAAATATGAAGAAAGAGATGAAACATGGTAATTGGATTGGTTTATTTGCGCAAAATATAACTTTAGAAAAAACTTTGTAAAATGGGTGTGACACCTACCATAGTAAGTAGAAGAAAATGACAAAAGTTCTGCAGGGCGAAATCAAACGCCCTTGGAATCTTGGCAGAAATACTGTTCCTGGTATTACATATATAAATAAATTAGCGGTACCCGACAGATGATGTTCTGGGTCACTCTGGTCCACCTTTGTGGCGATATCTCGAAAAGGCGTCTACCTATAGAACTAAATAAAATACTCATTAACACCTTTCATTTGATACCCATATCGTACAAACACATTCTAGTGTCACCCCTGGTCCACCTTTATGGCGATATCTCGAAAAGGCATCCATCTATGGAACTAAATAAAATACTCACTAACACCTTTCATTTGATACCCATATCATACAAACACATTCTAGAGTCACCCCTGGTCCACCTTTATTGCGATATCTCGAAAAGGCGCCCACCTGTAGAACTATGGCCTACTCCCTCTTAAAATACTCTTTAATACCTTCCATTTGAAACCCATGGCATACAAATACATTCCAGGGTTACCCCAGGTTAATTTTGCTAAATGGTGATTTTCCCGTATTTTGTCTCCAAAGCTCTCAACTGAGTATGTAATGTTCGGTTACACCCGAACTTAGCCTTCCTTACTTAATATATATAGATAGCTTATATATATAGATAGCTTATGTATATAGATAGCTTATGCCTATATGATACTTGCTTTTTTCCTGTATTTCGAGCTTGAAATACTGACGAAAATTTACGTCTAATTACCACAACAATTTTCCAATGTCCCAAAAATACTGCTGCAAAATAACCGACTTCGGTGTTAAACTGATGAAAATAGCGCAGGAAAATATTTGCGTGCTTATTTACTACATTTATTTCATAAACAAATTTATTTCTTGTCTGAATTTGTGCATAAATTTTTCAAAATTGTTTAGTTTGGTTAGTGTCACCTCCTAATGTTATTTGGGTGTGCTCGGCAATTAAATACGTTTACCTAATGATCGCAGTATTTGGTTTCAATGCGAACATATTGAAATGTTGGTAGATTTTTGGGCTTTGGTGGTAGAAGTGGTAGAAAATGAAAATGGATCAAAAGGTTGGTAGATCTACCGATAAAGTGGTAAAGTCCGTGCACTGCTGCTAGTAAATACATGCACAACAACATCGAGGTAAGCAGCCACACAACATGTATACAGCAAAGCTAAGAGCTAAGAGCGAAGAAGAAAGACACATATACAACCATGTAAACAACAGCTAAAAGCACGGTTGCCAATTTAGGTCCATTTGGACCAAAAATGGTCCCTTTCGACCCCATTTGGTCCACTGGTCCATTATCTTCAATTTTGGCCCTTTTTAGGCAGTTGCCACGATTTTGGTACTTTTCTTTCTTTTTCACTCAGGCAAAAATTCACAATATGGCCCAAAAAATTTGCACCACATTCGTTAATCCACATATAATTTTGAATTTACTTGAATGGATTTCTCACCACAAAAAAATGCTCAGTTAATAAAAATGTAAGAGAACAGAGAAATTTCACCTAGAAAATAATTTAGGCGAGGCATTAAAATGAAAAGTGTTGGCAACCACTGTCGTTAATTGTTGATGAAATAGCCGACTTATGAAAAAAAACTCTTGTTTAATATTTATAATAATAATGACTAGATATTTCCATCGGTTATTAAACACTTAGTGAAAGATTTCTGTCACTAGTAGAGCTAAAAGTATGTATTTCAAATGCACTTGCGCCTCTAAGAAATTTGACAAGGCTTGCAACTGATGAAGTGTGGAGTTTAATGAATTGAAAACTAAGTAAAAGAATGAAACTAATTTATTTTGTATTAAGTGTACCTGCCACTTACTTAATTCAAGCCTATCGAGAGATATTGAGAGTTTGTGAAGGCACGTCGATATTTAAATCTTTTTCCCCCAGCACAAGAAATATTTTAACTGGAAGGCAGAAAAACTTCTTAAAGGCGATAACTTTATAAATGTACAACGAATGCGATTAAAAAATTTTATTTTTATATTCAGCTTTTGAAGCAAATGCAAAAGTGATTTGATTTTGGAAGAAATATTTTGTGTAAAATTATCCCCGTAGGTGCTAGCATTAACCCCTGATGCCAGGTATCAAAACTCACACTTACTGCATCTAGGCTATAATATAAAGTTTAAACGTTAAGAGAAAAAGCAAGCATCTATAGAAATAGAACTAACAAAATTGCTTAGTTTCATTTATGCTCTACGGAGTTTTCCACATAGTTCGACCAGAACGCAAATTTTTGAACCCTTCCCTACTAAAACTTACTGCGCTATACATTTTATTTCATTGCAACCAACAACATAATGCTGGAACTAAAAGCTTTGTGAGCAAATCTAGGTTCACAACGTTAGGTTGGTGAACGACATACACCTATTCTAGAAATGTGAAAATATAATACCATGAACTACAATTTATTTTTGTTTGTTCCTTGAATTTAAGCAAAGTATTTATTATGTCCAGTAAAATTTTATATAGAAAACCATGGAAACATCCTAAAGTTTTGTATTTTACAACGAATATGACCTCCTTATATATCAATAAAATAAAACAAAAATTTTTTCCTTTTTTTACGTGAATTTTGGTCCCAAAGCGCAGAAGTTATCACTCACACATATACACGCATATTACAAGAATATGAGTTCATAAATGAGAAATAAATAAGTAACTGTTCTGAGAAGGGTGTTCGTGAAAAGTCTAGACCCTTGGTTAGGTTAGTTTGAACTGGCCGGTCAACAAAGACCTCACTTAGACTGAATGTGTCCATAGAGTTAGCAGAATTTGTTTGACGACCAAACAGAAGAACCCCAATCAGGTTCCGGACCTATGTTATAGAATAACTCCGTCCTCTTGGCAAATACCAGAAGTTTTCTAGGACCCAGCTTAATTCCTGCCTCGAGATCTGGCAACTCTGCCGCCTCTTATGTCTGGAGCCTTGACCAGGCGATCGCAGGACACGAATATAGAACGTGCTCAACCGTTTCTTCTTAAAGCTCACACTTCCTGCACTTTCTGTTACTGACGAGGCCTAACTTATAAGCATGTGACGCCAGAAGGCAGTGTCCAGTTCGTATGCCCATCGTGAGCCTTAAGTCTTCTCTATTCAGAGATATGAGCCTCTGTGTGAGTCTTGTATCGTAGGCTTTGCACATGATCTTAGAAATTTTGCATCCCAGCGCTTTTGGCACGCCTTTCCTACATGATGGATATGCAACTCCAGTCTCCTATTGATTTCTCTCAAACAGATTGTGGCGTCTATCGCCGACTCATCGAGTGTTGCACCCTCCTTTGCCAACTCATCGGCCTTTTCGTTACCTATCCCTTTATGTCAGGAAATCCAGTAAAGATGAATTGCCCGGCCTGAGGGAAGTTTTTCCAAAGCTTCTTTGCATTTCAGAACACTTCTTGATGAAGTACAATGTGAGATTATTGCCTTAATCGCAGGCTGACTATCAAAATATATATTGAGGCGACTATAGCTTAATCACGCTTCCTCCAGAATTTCTGCTGCTTTCTTCACTGCTATAATTTCTGCCTGAAAAACTATGCAGTAATCTGGCAGCCTGTAGGATCTACTTATTTCTAAGTCAACACAGTAAAGAGCAGACCCAACCCTTTCCATTCATTTGGAACCATCGGTATACACGTGTGTATTATGTTCTTCCAGTTCTGCACCCTGGCACCAACCTTACGGCTGAATTGTGGCCCAAGATCGCTTTTAAAGCTCAGGCACGGGCTTAGGCTTATTCCAATTAGGGACCCTACTTCCTAGTAAGTAATACTAGATCGGTTTTTTCAGCGTTGGTGGTTAACCCGACCCCAGATGCCCAGGCATGAACATCCCGAAGTGTCTGACCCATCAGAAAGCTGATTGTTGTTAGGCATTCGCCGCTTATGATGACTCAAACGTGATCTGCATATGCAACAAGTTTGACTGGTCCTCCGTCGAAATGCGTAAGCAATTGGTTTATAACCAGCATCCACAGCATTGTTGATAAAACCCCACCCTGCGGCGTTCCTCTGTTTACAGATTTCGTTGCCTCGTACATGGAGCCGATCCAATTTGTTAAAGCTGGATGAACTTCAACCGAGTTGAGACTGTCCATGATTGCGGGACATTGTCGAAAGCACCGGAAATGATCCGAAAAACCACCTAGGGCATATTCTTCGTGTTCCAGGGCCTTCTCTATATTCATAACCAATCTATGTAATGCAATATCGACTGATTTGCCTTTGGTGTAAGTGTTGTGCTGAAGAGAATAATTCCTCGTTCATTTTTGATTTTATATACACATCTATTAATCTCTCTAGGGTTTTGAGTAGAGAAGATGTCAAACTAATAGGTCTGTAGTCTTTCGGGTGTAGATGGCTGGCTTTTCCCGCTTTCGGTATGAAGACTACTCTAGAAGTTCTGCAGAATTGCGGGACGTGGTTCAGCTTTATGCAATCCTCAAAGAATATTCTTAGCCATTTTATAATCGTTCCACCGGCCATCTGCAGCATAGCAGGGCCCGGCGTTTTAAACATAGCAAACGTTTTTATTGCTCATTAAATTTTGGTATTTGTCACCAATCCTGATACCTCTCGCTTCGTATTAGGACTGGAGACGTGGTTACATAAATATAGAGCCTCGTCGTCCTTTTTTATCGATCCTTGACTGCATCCCCTCTTTTTTACCTGCCATCTAAGAAGACTCAGCTCCTTACTCCACCATGGTGGCTTTGCTTTCCCCTTGAATCTTCTCAGAGGAAAAGCTCTGTTATACGCAATTGTCACCGCCTTTGATAATAAGTTGTTGCACTCCTCCAACTCCTCTAGGGTGGCAACTTCTTTAGGCTGTCCCAGTCTTCCTGATACACATTTCTGAAATTTGTACCAGCCCATTGCCCTAGGGTTTCTAAAGGTTTTCCCCTTATCTACGCTCTTTAGGAAGACTCTGAAGCTGATGTATGCATGGTCTGAGAATGATGGCATGTCAAGAATATATCCTGCACAGAGCTCAATGTGATATCAAGCACATTGCATTGTTGGATAGCATGCACGAGTATAGAAGTTTCCTTACCATGACTGCATTTCTAACCCTGCTCTACGTATTTGCGTCATAAATGCTGAATCCGAGAACGCTGAGTCCAGAAACCTTTCCTCCTGATGAGAGCAATGGCTCCTGTATCAGCGCCATATCAAGCGAACCCTTTCCAAGAGTCAGGAGGAGCTCGCTCGATGCCTCTTTACTGTGTTGGAGGTTTATCTGTAAGACTCGCAGCGCCATTGAGGTGTTTGTCTTCCTCCAAGTTATCCGTCACTGCGCTCACGCAATGGATTTTTCCGCTGTTTTCTGAGTCTGGAGGTCAGTTTCTCTCTCTCCTGTGCGAAGCGTGTTTGTTACACTCGTAGCATCTTTCAGCTGTTTTTCCACTTAAAATACCTCCGCCTCTACGCTTAGCTTGTCTTTTCCTGATACTTCCAGGTCCTCTGTGTCCTTTTCCACCTCTCCTGCTTTTAGCATGTTTTGGTTTTCCTTAAGTTTCTCAGTACCATTCATTTGGTCGTGCACCTCTGCCACTGCGCCTCTGCCCCCGTCATTTGCCGCTACATCAGGTTCTCGAGGTCCTTTTCCAGTTCCCTTGCTTTTAGCATATTGGGGTTATTGTCTTGAGGACTCCTCTTTTTAAGTCGCATTAAAATACTACCTGCGCCACAGGTCATTTTCCCAAGCTGTGAGTGCAACAGATCCTCTGATTCCTTATTAATTTGGAGGATATAGTACTGGCCCCCCTCCACGGATCGGGATACGTGGAGTACCTTCCAATCCCGTGTTGGTATCTCCAGCTGCTGCAGCATGTTAAGCGTGTCTTCCGCCTTCACCACTCGGGGTATCCAAACCTTGGCCTTTGGTATCTTGGGTATCAGTACTCTAACCACCACTTTCAACCCTTCTTGTTTATGAAAGTCTGGAACAACTCTCTGCAGCCGTTCTAAAGTCGCGTTATTGGTGCACGTCATCAGTTTAACCCCATTGTCCCATCCAGCTGTTTCGAAGGCTGATAGCGGGTTCATCATGCATCACTTTGATCATTATACCCTTCTACGGATCTCCAACTTTCGGTTGACATCTGCTCATTGGGGACTCTGCAATCTAGTAGTCCGGGACTGCTTCGCAACTTCGCTCATCTTCTTCTCGGGGAAATCCGGAGTCTCAGAGTTAGCTACCTTTAGCATCATCGAGTAAGCTGGAGTCTGATTGTTATCTTGCTCTAGCTTATAAACATTTGTATCTTTGCTTCTCAAGCCATTATTGTCTTCCTCTTCCTGTACTACGGCTTTTGAGGTACATGGCTTTCCAGAACTTATATTTCCCTCTGGCGGCCACCGTGGTGTGATGGTAGCGTGCTCCGCCTATTACACCGTATGCCCTGGGTTCAACTCCCGGGCAAAGCAACATCAAAATTTTAGAAATAAGATTTTTCAATTAGAAGAAAATTTTTCTAAGCGGGGTCGCCCCTATGCAGTGTTTGGCAAGCACTCCGGGTGTATTTCTGCCATGAAAAGCTCTCAGGGAAAACTCATCTGCTTTGCAGATGCCGTTCGGAGTCGGCATAAAACATGTAGGTCCCGTCCGGCCAATTTGTAGGGAAAATCAAGAGGAGCACGACGCAAATTGGAAGAGAAGCTCGGCCTTAGATCTCTTCGGAGGTTATCGCACCTTACATTTATTTTTTTTTTATTATATTTCCCTCTTCGATCCGCTTTGCAGATTTTTAGGTTTGGTTCCTGTCTCCGGCTAGTTCGCCTCCTGGTTCATGGACTGCGGCGTTTGTCCTCCGCTTCTGCCTCTTAAAAGCAGGCTTTTCAAGTTCAGTTAATCGCTGCCTCTAGCCTCTCGGGGCTTCTTCTTCTTCGATGCGGTTGCAAAATTGAGGGTTGCTCGCAGCAGAGTTTTCGTCAGTGAACTGTCTTCGACATTCTTCGCTGATAGCGATTTGCTCTTCCACGGCTGGCGACGCCTACGCCTTTTTCTTCTCATCCTTACTTTCTTTTAAGTTCTTTGAGTTCATTTTGGTCGTACGGCCACCTGCCCACAAGGCGTCTCTAGACCCTTGGAGAAATATGTGAAGGATGCAACAGAGAGTATACAAGCATCGCCAGGTGAGGAATAATGAATCAGTTTGATTTAAGCACGCTATAATTGAAATACGAGAGTAATCTAATTGTGAAGTATTACTACAATAGTGTAAATAAAGAACATTTTGCAATACTGAATATTTTGAGATATTTATTCGACAGTTCAAAGTTTTCAAGGATAACAGAAGCTGCAAAATAATCAAGAGTTTCTTAAAATTCGTTATAATTGGCGTCAGAAGAAGAATTGTTGAATAAATTCCAAAAATTCCGAAGACAGTTAGGATATGGCAAAGTTAAGTGACTTAAAGTTCCAGCAGCTCAAAAAAGATTTGGAAACCCGCGGATTGAATACTAAATCCGAGCAATAGATACGACTACGGGAAACCTCGCCTTTCTGTAACGCCCATTGTTAATACTTAAAATATGGCTCACTATGCTAGAAAAATCAACAGCACAAAACATTGAATTGTTTAGGCAATATGCTAAGGAATTCTAAGCAAAATTTTAACTTGTTGTACGTGGAAATATGTATCTTAATAAATTTGTCTTTGATATAGCAACCTTTGGTTAAACAACTGATAATTAAGGATGTCAGCTAAGAGGATCGTTCTAGTTTGAAGTCAAACTATCAAGCTAATACTACTGTACTTTTAGGCAACGTATTCGCCGTATACCGTGATAGGCACGATAATTTGTTGGTTGTTATATTTGTACCTATTGCGCTTTTTTTTTGGACGGTGGGGGCAGCGTACTGACCTGAAGTGGCCAAATGATACCAAGCTAATCATGTTCATGTACCCACACCCCACAATAAGCGCTCACGATAGACTTTTTTGAGTACTTTTGCAAATCGTAAAAAGTCATGATTTTTTTTTTTTTTGAGTTTTTTTCTAATGGTAATCAATAATTAATTGCTTTTTCGCGAAAAACAATTGAAATAATCATTGGTAATTAAAATAGGCATCTAATGATTGATTACTAATGCGAATTCAAATTTAACAGATCTGGTTAGATAAGATTACCATTTGATATGTGTGTAACAGGCAGAGCACAAAATCGGATACCTTTCGATTTAACGCGAAATATAATGGAAAAAATCATTTCAGAAAACTTGCAAGAAATAACGCAATTAATATCCGAAATACATTTTAATTCTAACGAAAAGGTAACAGTGTGTAGGAATTTACAGAAATTGCGGAAAACATGCGAAAATTTAAGTAAAATATTAAGTTTCAGTCGATCTACTTAGTTTGCGTTCGCGTAATGAAAAAAATTTAAATTTAATTATTTTTAATTTGTGTCCCTTGTACGTTTAATTGTAACCACGGCATCTACCATTAGTAAATACTAACCCTTACCCGCGGCCCCGTCCGCAGGGAGAAAATAAAATATGTAGGTTATTCACGTTAGTCTGCTTATCAAGTTATCTGTTTAAAAATTATTTCTGTCTAATGTATTTTATTTTTGTAATAGAATAAAAAAAGAACTAAATGAGCTGATAACCTGATTGGATCCCCAAATTATCCAGAAAAAGCCACGGAATGACTCCGACGGGATTCCGAAAACCATCCAGAAATGCTCCTGGAAGGGTCTTCAATGATCCCGAAAAAGTTCCGAAATGACAACGACGCGATCCCAGACGGATCTAGAGAACCACAAAGAAATTATCCCTGAAGGATCTCTAATTAATCCCTAAGTGATACCCGAATAATCCAGAAAATGTCACGAAATGCTCCCGGAAGGGTCTTCAATGATCCCGAAAAAGTTCCGAAATGACCCGACAGGATCCCAGATGCCACAGCGGGTTAGGCGGCTAGAATATACCCGCGGTAGGTATGCCTGTCGTAAGAGGCGACTAAAATACCGGATTCAGGAAGTTTGTGTAACGCAGCCCTTTCAGGTTGCCAGCGCAATACATAGCTTCTCCAAACCCAATTGTCAACCTCACCTATCCGTGGCGAATCCTGTTTCATTAACAGCCGAGGCTCTGGCGACCCCGAACTCCTCATGGATCTAGGGGGTGGGAGGGCGGTATGGCCTAGAAGGTCGCATGTGGTCATAACAAATCGTTCTCGAGATGATCGGGCTTGGTACCGGAACGTACCGGATCTGCATCCGGCAAAGGACCATCAACTCGATAACACTTCGGGAAGTGCCCTTATCGTTACAACTACAACAACAATAACGGATCCCAGATGATCGGTCAAGGGTCCCCAAATGATCCCGAAAAAGTCCCGAAATCACCCCGAAGGGATTCCGAAAACCATCCAGAAATGATCTCGAAAGAGTCTCCAAATGATCCGGAAATAGTCCAGAAAAAGTCAACCCGATATGATCCCGGAAATGTTCTGAAATGACACCGACGGGATTACAAATAAGGTGAAGCTAATAATAAAAGCGTGAGTTGTGTCACTGCTCGCTTTGTTCTTAGTAATTGTCCGAAGAGGTCGTGTAGATCCTTCTAGGCAGAGATTCGTCACAAGTCGCAAGTTGCTGAAATCCTTTCGTTGTTTTATGAAGTCCGTCAATCCGGAAACTTTCTGCCATCATAAGCTGTCAGTGAAAACTAATCTGCATTGGCGATGCCGTTCGAAGTCGACATAAAACATGTAGGTCCCGTCCCGACAATTTGTGGGAAAAATAGAAGGAGTATGACGCACATTAATTTTGTGTTCGCAGTTGACCGACCTCATTATAGTGCTTATGGAGATATTCCCTTAACCCTCGCGGAGGCTGGGCTAGATCAACCAGTTGTTTGGTAGGATGTCCTAGTTTGTGACAGTTTAACAAAAACTGCTTGTTCAGAAATTCGCTGTGCTCTTTAATGTTTGGCCTCACTATGTAGGTGGTGTTCAGGGGTATAAAAAGACACCCCGTGGCAGTTCTTATAGCAGCATTTTGACAGGCCTGCAGTACTTTCCAGTATGTGTTTTTAAAACCAGGTGAACAAACTGGTGACGCGTAGCATATCAGCGGCCGGCCAATTGCGTTGTACGTGGCTAGCAACCTTTCTTCATCTTTTCCCCAGGTGCTGCCGGCAAGGGACTTACGGATTTTTGTTGCGGCTTTGTACTTTAGATTAGACAATTTCGGTGCCATGCGCATTGAAGACGAGAGTATTATCGAACATTACTTTTAAGATCTTTGGGTGGCTGATAGTCGGTAGCGTAGCACCATAGACGTAAACGTCTAATATTTGCATCATCTGTGTAGCCGTGGATTTTGTCGATGATAATACCAGGTTTCGAGCTGAAGAAACTAGAAAGACCGGGGAGATATCGTTTATTTTATAGATTTATTCATAATTGATGGGCCAGGTCCCGTTGGCATAATCGTGCCGTTGTCGGCATAGGAAATGATTGTAACTCCTTCTCGTGGGAAAGGGAGTTTTGATATGTAAAAATTAAACTAAAGCGGGGATGGGACACTACTCTGTGGTACCCCCGTTTAATTCTCTTAGGCTTTGATATTTCGTTCAGCTAATATGCGGTCCCTCTTTCCGGAAAAGGGGAAGGTGTGAGCCTTCTATGGCTTGGAGTGCCGTGCCGTGGTTGATAGTCCATAATTTATCTTGGTGTTAATGGCATTTATCGCGGTGGTAGTGCTAAGCAGGACGGTTTCCAATGTCTTCGCTACTGGCGAAAGGCGTGATATCGGTCGATATTTTTTTTTTTAGCATCCAATATATTTTGCCAACTGTATACATAGAATACATCTAACAAATTTTTGGTTTTTTAAAAGTAATTTATAATATAATTAAACTTGATAAACTTGATAGGCATGGATGGATTGCTCTCAGTAGTGCATCCATTTTTTTAAGAATTTATTAATACCACTTAATAAACTTGGTGGGCGTGGATGGATTGCTCTTGTACTGCAACTATTTTTTTAAGAATTCATCAGTGTTGAAGATCTGTGATTGACTTTCTTTTCAGGCGCGTAAAATTAGTTGGTCTTGGTAACAGGGCTAGAATGAATGGGTTGGGGTGAGTTAGAAGTCTCGTGTTGTATGAAATGGCATACTTCTTAATTTCTTCAGTTATTGTTGGAACCTTTAGATCTCGGTGTAGCTGGTTGTTAGTCACATAGTAGGGTGTGTTTACAATCATTCTAAGGATTTTCGATTGGAATCTTTGGAGAATTTCTATGTTTGAGTTTGCTGCAGTTCCCCAAAGTTGTATTCCATAAGTCCAAATGGGTTTTATGCTGGCTGAGTAAAGCAGGACTTTGTTATCAACTGACAATTGTGAATTTCGGTTCATAAGCCAGTACAGATTTCTTAGTTTGATACCAAGGGCTTTTCTTTTGTTGAATATGTGGGTCCTCCAAGTTAATTTTCTGTCGAGGTGTATACCAAGGTACTTTGTTTCGTCGCTTTGTGGTATATTAATATCGTTGAGTTTAACGGGTGGGCAAGTGTTACGTCTGGTAGTAAACGTCACTTGAACGGATTTTGATTCGTTGGATTTGATCCTCAATTCCTTCAGCCAATTGGTAATTTTATTTAAACTTCCTTGGAACTTGAGTGAAGCCACGCCAGGGTTAGGATCAACGGCCAACACCGTAGTATCATCGGCAAACGTGCCTATAGTGACGCCTTCTGCTATTGGGAGGTCATACGTGTAAAGTAGATAAAGTATTGGGCCCATTACACTGCCTTGCGGGACGCCTGCTAAGCACTCATAAAGGGCAGTCTGCTCCACACCTTGTTTAACGAAGAAATAACGATCTTTTAGATATGATTGTTTAAATAAGAATTAGTTTATAGGGAGGGTGTATTTTGCTTTATAGAGAAGTCCGTCATGCCATACGCGATCAAAAGCTTGTGAAATATCTAGAAAAGCAGCTGTGCAGTATTTTTTCTTCTCAAAAGCATCGTATATTTGCTCGGTGAGTCTGTAAACCTGATCAATTGTTCCGTGCCAACTTCTTAAGCCAAACTGGTGATTGGGTATGATTTGGCGCTCTTCTATTATGGGCAAGAGGAAGATAACTTCCATAACTTTTGATAAGATAGGCAGTAGACTACTAGGTCTGTAAGATGCAACTGTATTAGCTGTCTGTCTGGGTTTCAGAATCATTTTCATCTGCGAAACTTTCCACTGTGGGGGTATGAATTGAGTTTTTAGTACTGCATTAAACAATTGTGTCAAGAATTGTATGCCTTCGTGGGGTAAATTTTTTAGAATAGTGCCATTGATAAGGTCGTAGCCCGGAGCTTTTTTTGGCTTGAGTTTTGCAACTACGGTTTTTACCTCTGATATTGAGAATTTTTTTATGGGTGGGTCCATTTGATATGGATGACCTAAGATGGTTTCCACTTCCTTAGTTATTCTTAGTGGGGGCTCAATATCATGCGGGGTGAATACTAGTTTTAGGTGGCGTGCGAAAGTATTTGCTTTCTCAACATCACTTTTTTTCCAGTCGTTATTCTCCATTCGTATGGGTGCATTTGAGATAATTGGCCTCTTAAGCTTGCTGGTCGCTTTCCAAAGGGAGTAATCAGTTGCAGTTGTTGCATCAATATTACTGAGGTATTGTTGAATTTCTCAGTTGACATCCATATTAAGGATGGATTTAAGTTCATTAGTTAATGCATTCAACCGTTTCTTGTCATCGGGATGCCGGGTTTGCTGTCACCTTTTCCGTGCGATGCGCTTTTCTTTAAGCTTGGCTATTACTTCGTGGGTAACGCCCATGGTTTTTTGCCTGCTGAGGGTAGGAGTTGAGTTCCATGCAGCTTGTTGGATACACCTGTTAAAGTGCACGACTGCTTCAGCCATATCTTCGTCGGATTTCAGGGATAGTTTTAAGTCAATATTAGACGAGGTCATAGTCCGGAAGTACTCCCAATTAGTCTTCCGATTATAGAGGCTACAATGATTAGATGTGGGTGTGAGAGTTTTATCAATTGTTACCAATATTGGGGAGTGGTCAGAAGGCAATTCAAAGCACGATTTGCAAGTTATTTCTGAAAAAGATATGCCTTTTACCACACAGAAGTCGATCAAGTCGGGTAGTTTATTTTTATCTGAGGGCCAATATGTGGGTGTTCCAGTAGAGAATGGAGTTAGTGTGAGGCGGCTAATAGCCTGGTATAGTTGCCTTCCTTTAGGGGTGATAAGGCGAGAGCCCCAGAAGGTGTGTTTTGCGTTGTAATCACCGCCAACTAAGAATCGATTTCCAAGAGTTTTAAAGAAATGTTCATACTCTTCCGCAGTGATAGCGTGTATAGGTGGGCTATAGAGAGCTGAGAGCATAATTGGGCCATTCGAGTCTTCGACAGTAACATTAGTGGCTTGGATAACATTCGTGCGGTACGAGTTTGTATTACAATGCTTAATACTGCTCCTTATTAGAATACCTGATCCAGCATGTGCTTTGTTATCTGGGTGTTTTGTGTGATAAAACTTATATTTGAGGACTTCAAAGTAGATTTTATCAGTGAAGTGGGTCTCAGATATGAGAATTATGTCTATACTGTTGGTCTGGAGTAATGCCTTTATTTCAAGTAAATGCTTGGAAAGGCCATTGGCATTCCAGATAATGATCTTCAAGGGGCTGGGGGTGAACAGTTTTTAGTAGTGAGGGTGACAAGAAGTGTCATCATTGTTGTCATTTGCTGCATAACTTGTATCAATAGATCGAACATTTCTCGCATTTCACTACCATTTTGGGTTGGGGTAGATGGGTCTATGTTATTTGGGTTAGCATTGCTAGAGTTTGAGCTGGGTTGGGGCCCTTCTAAGGCTTGAGAATACGATATAGTGTTGCTGGCTGTGTTGTCTTGGCCATAAAGATGCACCTTGTTGTTTAGATTTATCTTTTCCGTGTGAGCTAACAGTACTTGGGTGAGTTTTTTTCCTCGATGTTGGGTATTTTATGTCTTGTAAGTTTTTATAGACCGCGCATCCTTTGCAATTGGCTGGGTGATTACCTTCGCATAAAGCGCATTTGACATCATCAGACTTGGATTTTCGACTACATTCTGCAGACATGTGGCTACCAGCACATTTTATACATACCGGTTTTCGACGGCAGTACGATTTCGTATGTGCATATTGCTGGCAATTAGCACATTGGTGTATTTCACGCTTTGAGTGTGGCGGCTCGAATACAATTTTTGAATGTAAGAGACTTTTAATTTCGTAAATCTCTTTATTGTTGGTGTCGGTCTTGCGCTCAATTATGAACATGGGCAGCGGCTTTTTGGTAATTCTGTGCTTCGTGTTCCATATGTTAGTAACAGAGTGGCCAAAATGTTTAAGTGCGTCTACGATTTCTTTAGTATCTATCGAGAAGTGCATATTTTTAAGAACTACTTTAAATAAACGTTCTTGTTTTGATTTATATGTAAAGAACTCTGTGTTCTTTAGTTCTAATTGGGTCACGATACTTTTGTATACATCGAGAGATGATGCCTGGACTTTGACTTGGTCGTTACCTATTAGCTTTAGGTGAAACGAGTTTCGGGCAATTTCTTGTAATAAACTCATCAGTGGAGATATGTTACTGACGGGGGAGGTTTCACTTCTCTCTCTTTGGGTTGGCTTGGTTCTTCATCTTCAAGGACGGAAAATCTAGTTTCCATATATGGGGCATTTACTTGGCGCTTACCAAGCCAATATTGCTCGAGCTTGGCCTTTTTTTTTGACTCTGTAGTCTTACCTGGGCTTTCGCGTTGGCGTTTAGAGGGTGGTACGTTCTTCCATTCGTTGGTTGTTGGAGTCGGGCTAGTGACTTTTTGGGTGGATGGGACTTGTTGCTGACTATAAAGTAGTTGAAATTGTTGCTGGAGGAATTCTATCTGAGCTCAACACTTCCGGCGCTCCCAGCAGGGATTGTGGGAGTTTTTTGTAGCTCCGAGTCCTGGCATCAGGATGTGGTTCTGCTGCATATGTCGGGAAAGCATCTACCTTAGACGGTCATATTCTTGCAGGTTGTTACGTGGAAAAGATGGTTGCACCGCCCGGTTTGTTCTGGGTTAGAACCCAACGTTCGTCGGCCCCGAAATTTCTACAAAACTTTTGTGGCTCCCTGCTGTTCGCACCCAAGGACGTCCCGCGATTCACTCTCAAGCGTACCTCCATCACCTTCTAACAGAAACGCCGCCCAATAAGCCACATCAAATGTCCGCTGTTGCTCGCGCCAAACGGCACCCCTAGCTAACGCGGCCGCTCCAACCCATCACTACAATCTGTGTAGCATGGTCAGTAGCAATGCCGAGCGCCGGCGCAACCCTCCTTTTCCGAAACACGCACTCGCGTAAGAACTCCTAGTCTCCCACACCATGTGCTCCGTATGCCAGCTAAGAATATTTATATACGATGACACCTTCATAGATGCTCCGGGCTTAGAAATGGAAAAAGACCGACCGGCACATTCGTTTCACCGTGCTGCCAAAACACAAGTGCCAACCCATCGAAACCAGGTACTCCAGCAGCAGTTGGACAGAACACTCGACAAATCTTATATCCGGCAATCTTTAACTCCCAGAGTCTACCATCTCATCGTCATTACAGAGCTCTAAGAAAGCCTGCAAACTAGTTTTACGAGGGTTTTGAGCCACTTGTACAACCGTTTCTGTGGCAAATGCACCCTTTAGCCGCTTTTCTAATGGACTGCTAACTGCAAGACTGTATAGTGTCGCATTAATAATTTTCATAAAATGTTTGCGCCTATTTTACAATGAATAAAATACGGAATGACGATGTAATTTAATCGTTATGTGTTGCAAAATATTCGATAAGTTTTATCAAATGATTAATCGTTGCCGTTTACATGCAAGGCAGCGTTGCAGTTAATATCTGTTTTGCTTGCATACGCATTTTTCGATGTATGCAATAAAACTTGCGTTTAGGAACTCCCCTAATACTTTAGGAAAACCGATTTTTCAGTTGTAAGTATGCTATGGAATGATCCACATGTACATGCTCTCATACGAAAGTAGATACAAAGCACGATGAAATAAATATTCAGGTGTTCTCATCCCATTAACGTTTTCCCTTATTTAGACGGTTGTTTACCAGACATAAATGAATAATAACTTTGAATTCTACTCCAATCGGAGTAGATTTTACTATACGTTAAAAATACCTATATAAGCCGATATCAGAATTTTTCATATAAAGCGATTAACGTTACTTTGTATTCCTGAAAATAATATAGGAAAACTTTGCAAAAAACTATTTTTTTGAGAAAATTCGTACGAAAAATGAAGCAATCAAAATGTATTACTTTTGTAATACAAGTAAATACTGGCATATAGAGCTGCTGAAAAAGTGAGGTTGTTGTTGACATCACCTTTATTGTTGCATTATGATATAAAGTATGTGTCTACGTGCTTATGTAACTTATAAAATTTCATTTACAATTTCTGGATTCCACTTTAATAATTTCTGTTTATTCCATTTTAGACCACCTGTCTTACTGTCTCCGCCATGCTACGGTCCCGGACTGTTACCAGCTCCTAGTAAATTGACTAATTTGTAGGCATATATTTTGTGTTATTAATTTAGCATGGATTTTTCAGCAATTTCAAGCCTTCCAACAAATCGCCGATTACATCACAATCACATTTCAAAAGCCATACAGATTTCCTCAAACATAAATCAATCGGGCAATTTTTCTTTATTCAATAATAATCTTAAATTGAGAAAGGAGAACACTTACACAACATCAATGGATCTATCAAACGGAACTGTCTCTTTATCTACGAACTCGAGTACAAATTCAATAGATCCGAACTCTCCCATATCGGATGCAGGTAAATACATATGTATATGATTATTATCCCCGAATCGGATAAGTAGATTTGTATATGATTACTAGCTTTTACCTGCGGCTCCGCCCGCATAAGCAAAATTATTTAATAGAAATTGGCTTTAGTCTTTTATTTCGTACACAAATGTTTATTTTTACTGCAACACATCTCTGAAATTATAAATTTAGCTTTATTATTCAAGTGATAATAATGCCTTGTAGAACACAGAGGTACGCACTAATTTCGGTCGCCGGGATATTGATTGTTAGCTTCTGCCGGAAGTTTCCTGCAGGCAAGCGCACAATTCCACCTATCAAATTTTGGCGACCACAAATATCTTGCAAAGGAAGAAATTATTAAAGTGAAGGAATTTTTGTAGTATGCTAAAATCGAAAATCCGTTTACTTGTCATTGAAAGAACTTTATCCTGAAAAAGTTTTAATGCTTCGTTTAGTACTTCTTCTTAAAGCCTGAAAACTGGCAAGGCCCCGTACTCTGGTCAAAAGAAACTTTACTCAGAAACACACAAGCTGTTGACTGTGTACATTCACCCTTAGGCCTTTGTTTGGATTATTGCGAATAGGTACGGGAATAGGGCTCCATGAACAATAAGCATTGACAAAGTTAAGAGCACTCATTCTCCGTTAGGAAGGTAAATTGGAATGCTTTTCAAGAAGCGGTAGGTTAGGTGAAGTTGTACTGGCTGGTCCATGAGGGCCTCACATAGACTGAATGAGTTCGTAGTGTTACCAGAAGTTTGTTTTAACGACCGAAATGAAAAACCCTATCAAAAACCCGGACCTATGTTATAAAATAATTTCGTCCTCTTGGCAATTACTAGAAACTTTCTAGGACTTAAGCCACTTGTTGCTTATAGATCTGACAGCTGTATCACTCCTAATAGCTGGAGTCTTAGCCTGGCAAGCACAGGGCACGAGGACAGGACGTGCTCGAATGTTCCCTCCTCCAACCCGCACTTCCTATATCACTGACCAAGCCTAATTTAAAGACATGTGACACCAGAAGGCAGTGTGCAGTCAGAATACCCGTCATGAGTATGCAGTCCTCTCTGTTTAATGAGAGAAGCAACTGTGTTAGTCTAAGGTTGTAAGACCTACACATAATTTTAAACACTTTACAGCCCCGCGCTTGAACTCACGCCTTTCCCGCTTGGTCGACCATGTGCACCTCTCGCCTTCGCTTATTATCGCCCAGTCCAATTGGGACGTCTGCGGAGCAAGCTTCAAGGGATACGCCCTTTTTAGCTAGTTCATCTGCTTTTTGATTCCCATCTATTCCCATATTCCCTGGGACCCAATATATGTAGTCTCTGATTCTCTCCAGGGACTGCTAACACTCTAACACACATTTAGATGCTGTGCTATGTGAGATTATTGCCTTAATTGCTGCTTGACTGTCAATATAAATGTAAACAGGGTTGCAGCTTAAGCAATTCTCTTCCAGTGTTTCTACTGCTTTTGTTACGGCTAATATTTCCACGCTACAATAATCTAGCATCCTGTAGGATCTGTTTATTTCCGGATCAGCACAGTATACCGCAGACCCTACTCCTTCCACTACTTTGGAACCATCTGTGTACACATGTATCGCCTCGTCCGCCATTTCAGCACATTTGCGCCAACCATCCACCTCTATTGTGGCCTTACGATCTCCCTCGAAGCGCAGATGGGGAATCTGGTAGTCTGTTCGTCTTGTGATGGATGACGATATACTACTCTGGCCGTATGGGCAGCGCTCAAGCTGCCCCTAGGTACTGAGCCTGGTTGCAGTTGTTAACGCTATGTTCTTTGCTACCAGGTCTACAAGTGGAATGTGCAGAATGGCATACCGTGTATCCGTCGGGGTTGCTTTCAGGGCTCCCGTAATGCTAAGCATTGATATTCTGCACACCCCCTCTAATATTTTGAGGTAGGTTGTTTTTTTGTGTGGCTTTCTACTAAACAAGAACTCCATAATATAGAATAGGGTTTACAACAGGGGTTCCCAAAGTCAAAACTGTGGCTGTGTGAGAAAAACTAAAATCATCTAATTGGTAGTGGTTTAGTTGTTGATGAAAAATCAATGAGGTAGGATGTATGCACGCATGTTTGTTAACACACAAAAAGTAATTCGTAAATATGCCATATAAATACTACTTTATTGTTTGAGTCTAAGGAAAAGTTTAAACAAAATAAAATGTTAACATGAAACCATGAAAACATTCTGCGCATGAGCGTTTGTTTGCAAAATATCTTTTCGCAAATGCGCAAATAAACAATAGCCTCATACGATGTTGCTACTCTGCTTATTCAGCGACAACTAAAGCCGAATAAAGACGAAAGAGAATAACAATACGTGTGAAGTGGCGCCAATAATTATTCAACTAAATTGTTATCCCTGATGTAGATAATGTGTTGCAAGCACTGAAATAGTAGTAGTAGTAGTAGTAGAGAAGTCGTCACTATAAACAATTTTTATAAAACACACATTGCATCTGTAAATTATTTTATTTACTTTTTATTAAATTGAATTAAACAAAACTTTTAATTTTTTACCAGATGTATGAAATGTTTATGTGTTATGTTTTTTTTTAAGGAAAATTTAATAAAATGCTTGAAAAGTTACATTTAACTTATAGTTTTTTTAGCCCTAAACATTTTTATTTAGAGTTTTTTAGCTTTAATTTTTTGTCCATCTAGCCTTTTTTTTTGAAAATGCTTTGGCAACACCTATGACATGATATGAAATGAAAATACTTACATGTGGGGCTCAAAAAGGATTAACACGCTCTTTTCTTTAAAATTACGTCAAATTGTTTGTATTTCGTTTATTTCGGTTTTACAATTAACATTTCAAGTTCGTATTGTTTTGCGTTGTACGCTACTATTTTAAGTTACATAGACACGTTTAGTTCACATTTACACATGTTTTAGTTCAAATTTATTTATTTAGTTAAACATTTTTACTTTGCACTTATGCTTTGGCATATACAAAAAAGAAGTTATTTTTACTTGCCGTGGCGCGTCCGATTCACTACTCAACTTCATATGAACTGTCCTCAAGCGCAAACTATGACTTTGAAATTTGTCTATTCGCTATTTTAAAAGTTCCGTTATCCCTTTGTTGCTTGTTTGCATTTTATCTTATTTATTCATGTTTCTGCTGTTAGTCCGTTGTCCGCCTGCAGTCGCTTTATGACATACAGTGTTGTAAAATGTCTTAATTACTTTAAGGCTCCCACATCCGGCCATCCTGAGATTAGTTCGCCTCGAACGATGGGTCGAATGCTTTCATGTACTCCGCTACCGTTGTACTACGTCTTGGACCCTCGTAGTACTACTACCTTCTCCACTTCGTATCTACCGTGATTCAATTTCTTGGTAGCTCTATATGGTCCTAAGTATTTTGGTTTCAGTTTTAACCCTGCGCCGAACTGGGTACGCTTGATGGCTACCAGTTGGCCTAGTTTATACTCTATTTCCCGTTTTCGTTTAGCGTTAAAATTTCTCTTGTTTTCTTCTTGAATCTTCTCTATGTTCTCTTTTGCCGTCTGTCGGACTTCATAACGTTCACTATCTATCTCTTCGACTCTAAGTTCTTCTAACATTTCCCTATGTTCTGGTACATCCGCAACCCTCATTTCTAACCCCGTTAGGATTCTAAAGGGTGAGAATTTTGTGGTTCTGGGAGGAGTATTATTTATAGCGCGTTGTACTCTATCTACATGTTTGTACCAGGACTTTGGATCGTCGACGCAGAGTTTAGTTAGCATTGGCAAAATAACTCTATGAATCCTCTCGACTTGACCGTTACCTCAAGGGACACCTGTGGCTATGTTTAAAAGTTGTATATCTTCGCTTACGCAATATTCCCTGAAGGAATTTGACGTAAACGCGGTACCCCTGTCAGAAATAATACGTTTCGGATTGCCGAAAACTGACGACTGCCCTTTTAGTATGTTGATCACCGATTCTGCGCCCGTGTTCTTCGTCGGACAAAGCCATGTGAACTTTGAGAACGCATCGATTACAACAAATAGGTAATTGTATTGCTTGTTTGTCGTTTCCATTGGCCCTAAGTGGTCTACATGATAAGTACCCAATGGTTGGTCCTCCTTATTGATCGGAGTCAGAAATCCCTCTTTTTTCCCCGCCTTCGCTTCCGAGACAATACATTCCACGCACGATCTAAAAAACTTTGCTACCTTCTTTGACAACTGTGGCATGTAATACTTTTTCTCGATTGCTTCTTGAGTTTTTTTGTTAGAAAAATGTCCCTGGTTATGCGCGGTTCGTATAATTTCGTCCTCCATCTGAAATGGGATAACCACTAACGTCTTAACTGGATCTTTCAATAAAATGTCATTGTATAGGTAATAATCTTCGTAAGGACCTGTTTCTAGTACTTTCCTAACTGCCTTAATCCAATCATCGTCCATCTGAGCTAACTTCAACCGATGACTTAATGTATCCTCCAATAGCAAGCACGACATTCTACTGAGCGCGTCTACATGTCTCATTTTTGTTCCGCTACGTTGTTCGATTGTGTAATCAAAATCCTGCAAATACAAAGCCCAGCGTGAAACTCTTAACGGTACATCACGCTTTTTTAACGTCATCGTGAATGCATTGCAGTCGCTTACGATTTTAAATTTGATGCCTATCAGGTAAACCCTCCATTTTTTTAGTGCCTCAATTATTGCTAAAACTTCCAACTCATACGAGTGGAGTGTTTCCTCAAATGGTTTAGTTTTCCTGCTCATATATTGCACAGGATGAAATTCTCTATCGTCGACGTCTCTTTGCAATAAAACCGCGCCATAGCCGTACATACTTGCATCTGTGTGGACCTCAGTGACTGCTTTTGGGTTATATAAAGTTAAAACTGGGGCCGTAACCAAAGCTACTTTAAGTTGCTGGAATGCGGCTAGCTCCTCGTCTCCCATCTGAAACCTATTGGCGTGGCGGAGAAGCTCAGATAGCGGCTTTGCTATAATCGCGTAACCTTCAATAAAGCTTCTGAAATACGACGTTAACCCTAAAAAGCGCTGAAGACTTTTCTTTGAAGTTGGTACCGGAAAACCCTCTACTGCATTTGTCTTTGCTAAACATGGCTTAATTGTGCTATTTTCTATCACATAACCTAAGAATTCAACTTTTTTCTTCAAGAACTGACATTTTTCCCATTTTATCTTCAAACCACTTGCGTATGCAACTTCCAGAACGAGTTCCAAGCTCTTCATGCCTCCCATTTCGTCTTTCGCCGGAATAATCAAGTCATCCATGTATACGACTACCACGCCTGATTGTATTAGAGGGCGTAATACTGCCGTTATGTACCGTGAAAAGACTGCGGGTGAGTTGGAAATTCCGAATGGGACATAGAGGAACTCGTATTGACCACTATGGGTCACGAACGACGTATATTTTCTGGAATCTTTCTCTATAGGCACGTGGAAGAACCCATTTGACAGGTCGAGCGTGGTGAAGACTTTGGCGCCTTGATGTCGTTCTAAAACGTCGTCAATTAATGGCATAGGGAAATTGTCTCTATAGATTTTTTCGTTTAACTGGCGGTAATCGCAACAAAGTCTTTTACTTCCGTCTTTTTTCGATACCAAAACCACAGGTGACGCATATTCCGAAGAGCTGGATTGGATGATACCTTCTTCCAGCCACTTCGCAATTTCGGCGTCTACCCAACACCTATCTTCATATGAAAGTCTCCGTGGCCTTTGATATACTGGCTTTTCATCGGTTAAAATGATCTTTATTTCTACTGGAGACATTTTACTTCTCACGGGTACATAACTTTTAACTAAAGACCTAATTTTTGCCTCTAGTAGTGCATCTAAGTGCGCCAGATCTAACTCTTTCTCTCTTTCTTGGCTTTCCGCCGTGCATATATTTCCAAATTCATTAAAAAGTTCAAACGTTTTCTTCTTTTCTACCAACAACTGACTTAGTGTCCGTAGCTAATTTGCTATCAACGGCTGACTGTCCACCAGCAACTGCACTACTTCTTTCTATTGTTATTGGCTCACAACTCGCGGACACAGTTCCCCGTTTTCTAAATTGCACTTCATCATTCTTTATTACTATGTCCACTCCATTTCAAAACGTTATTGCCAATAATAACACCGAATCTGGAATATCTCCCGCGAACAACATGAAAGTTAATAACAACTGCGGAGTCTTCAAACTCTACTTCGGTCTTAAACCCCACCTAAAGTTATCAAGGCACTATCGGCTATACCGAATAGTTGATGCTTTTCGTTGGTTAACTCGAATTCGCCTAATGATACTAACACATCATATCTAATCAAGCATAAATCACATCCTGTATCTATGAGTGCTGAATGTACGAAGCTCCGAATTTTAATGTCTTTAAAAATAAGTCCGCCCCGTGATACGGTTCTGCTTTTTGTACTCATCATGGTTGCATTAAGCGATTCTGCCTTCAACTCCTTTTTGGGGGTTTTTACAATTCGACGCTATATGACCCAGTTGACCGCATTTAAAACAAGTGACTGTAGCCTGGGGACAATTACGCAAAATGTGGTTTGTTTCACCGCAACGAAAACAGCGTTTATCTTGTTGGTGTTGCGCTTGTTTTGGTAATTTCCCAGATTGTTCGCTTGATTTAAACTGCAGCTGCTCGGCTACCTCCCCTGATTTTCTCGTAAACTCTTATTTGCTCTTTTAACTCGTTTATGTTTCTTGCCAGGTAGAGATTTGCCTTGTTGGACCTCGTATCTGGCAAGCCATCTATAAAATATTCGATTATGCTAACATAATATCTAAATCAATCATTTTCCCTATTTCCATGAGGTTGTATAAGTACTCTTTGTAATCTTCGTTATACTGTTTTCGCCTATTGCGCAACATACGATGCACTTCACTCGCAGATACTGCTGAACCAAATTCTTCTTTTAACGATTTTTTCAAAGAGTCCCAGTCTTTTATAGCTTTTGGCACTGAACAAACATCTTAGCACCACATTTTAGCAATTGCTTTGCATAAATAAATTTTTGCAATTCATTGCACTGCTGCAGCGTTCTCCTCAAAGATTTCTAACCACTTTTCTATTGATGCTTGGCCTGAACCTGAAAAACAAGACAAAGAATCTTCGATGTCACGAAGTGTGAAGGGTGTTCTAGTTGTTTCACGCACCCCAACGGCAACGGAGTGTACAGAGGAAGCATTCTCGAAGACTTCGTCTTCGTCATTACTAAGCTCAATTCCATAATGCTCCATAAGTCTGCACCTTACGACCACTTGTGGAAAGCCCTAGTTCAGTGAGTTTGCTTTTCAAATTACTTACGGTCAACCCTGATATTTCATCTCTATCCATTGTGCCACGGTAAGCTTTATAACTTTTTTTTGGTATCTACCTTGTTATAATGTATTGAAATGGATATTCTTATTTTTTGCAAAAATTAGTACTCAAAGCAATTCTACAATATAACCGAGTTAGTATATAAACTTATACTTATCGTTAGTTTGTCTCGACAGTGTTCAGCTTTCTCATTTGTAAGTGCGGCATCGGCTCGTATCAACAACTGCAACTTAGTAGGTGTAAAGTTTCTTCCATCAACTGCAACATAGGTTCGCCAAATATTATCACTTATCGGAATCGTAGATTTACTGCTGGGCTACTTCGACTTATTCGCCCGTCAGTACAGTAACACATCAACGGTTGGGCTTTTACTTAGTCGCCCACTACAACAACATTTAAGTTTTACTGCTTGGCTACTTGACTTGTTCACCAACAACAGTACAATAACACATCAACGGTGGGGCTTTTACTTAGTCGCCCACAACAACAACATTTAAGTTTTACTGCTTGGCTACTCAACTTGTTCACCAGCAGCAGTATACAACACTTCAAAGTTCGTCATTTTGGGACTTTTTTGGGACTAATACGGGATCATTTGGGGAGCCTTTCGGCATCATTTCTGGATGGTTTTCGGGATCCGTACGGGATCCAGTCAGGGCCATTTCGGAACTTTTTCGGGATCATTTAAGGATGGTTTTCAGGATTCGTGCGGGATCCCGTCAGGGCAATTTCTGGAATTTCCGAGACTATTTCTGCATCATTTTGATACCCTTCCAAGATTCCAGGATGGTTTTCGGGATCACACCGGGATCCCATTAGGGTCATTTAGGAATCCGTTCAAGATCCCGTCAGGGTAATTTCGGGACTTCTTCGGGCGTATTTCGGGATCATTACTGGATGGCTTTCGGTATCCGTCGGGGTCATTTCGGGACTTTTTCGGGGCTAAAACGGGATCATTTGGGGACCCTTCCGACATCACTTCTGGATGGTTTTCTGTGATCGGTCCGGGATCCCGCCGGGGTCATTTCGGGACTTTTTTGGGAGTATTTCGACATCATTTTGGACCCTTCCGAGATCATATCTGTATAGTTTTCGGGATCTGTCCGGGATCCCGTCGGGGTTATTTTGGGACATTTTCGGGACTATTTCGCGATCATTTGGGGACCCTTCCTGCATCATTTCTGGATGGTTTTCGGGATCCCGTCGGGGTATTTTCATGATCATTAGCGTACCTTTGAGAGATAAATTATTGATGGTTTCCGGGATCATTACGGCACTTTTCCGGGGTTATTTTGGGTCCCTTCCGGCATCATTTCTGAATGCTTTCCGGGATCCGTTCGGGATCCCGTCGGGGCCATTTCGGGGCTATTTTGGGATCATTTGGGGTATCTTCCGGCATCATTTCTGTATGGTTTTCGGGATCCGTCCGGGATCCCGTCAGGGTCATTTCGGAACCTTTTCGGTATCATTTTGGTATCCTTCAGGGATCATTTCTGTGTGGTTCTCTGGATAAGTATAGAATCGCTTCGTTGTCAGTTCGGTGTTTTTTTGGGACTATTCCGGCAACTTTTGGAGACCCTTCCGGGACATTTCTGGATGGTCTTCGGGATCCATCTGCAATAGTGTCGGGGTCATTTCGTGACTTTTTCTGGATAATTTCGGGATCATTTGGGGCTCCTATCAGGTTATCAGCTCATTTAATTCTTTTTTTACTCAATTACAAAAATAAAATGCTTTAAACAGAAAAAAATTTTAAACAGATAACTTGATAAGCAGGCGAACGTATATAGCCCATATATTTCATTTTCTCCTTGCGGACGGGGCCGCGGATAAAGGCTAGTATATATTATAAATGGGAAAGTTTGGATGTTTGGATGTTTGTGTGTCCAGACGTTTGTCTTTGTGACTCAATCACGCAAGAACGGCAGGACGGATTTGGATGAAATGTGGCATGCATATAGCCTATAGTCTAGAAGGATCTCCTAGCTATATATTTTTCAAAAGGGGGGAGGCGCTCGCCCCCTAGGAACAGTTATAATTTAATTATTATATTTTTTCGTCTTTGTGACTGAATCACGCCATAACGGCTACAGGGATTTTGATGATATTTGGGACACAGACAATAGTATACTAGCGAAACTTTTTTCGTACATGGAAAGGGGGATGGGGGTCCCACGACCCCTTCAAACAATTACTTTTTAATAATTTTTTCACATCATAACTTTAGGTATACTGGCCTTCACCACTATTACAGACTCATAAGTCGAGGGCTTACAAAGTGAGCAGTGGCACCTTCCGCCCACCTCCCCCCTTCTCTCCACCTCAGGAGTAAAATCTATAAATTGTTATAACTCAATATAAATTTTCTCCTAGATCAATAGTTTTAGTATCTGGCACATACAGATCGAGATCTAAAAAATTTTGGAGAAACGATCAGTGGTCCTCTCTTTATCCTCCCGCCATTGTTTTTATTAGCACGCTTTTATTAGCTTTACCTGTACCGGGATCATTTCTGTATAGTTTTCGGGATCTCGTCGGGGTTACTTTGGGACATTTTCGGGACTATTCCGGAATCATTTCGGGACTATTTCGCGATCATTTGGGGACCCTTCCGGCATCATTTCTAAATGGTTTTCGGGATCCGTCCGTGATCCGGTCGGGGTATTTTCGGGATCATAAGCGTACCTTCGAGAGATAAATTCCTGATGGTTTCCGGGATCATTACGGGACTTTTTCGGGGTTATTTTGAGTCCCTTCCGGCATAATTTCTGGATGCTTTTCCGGATCCGTCCGGGATCCCGTCGGGGCCATTTCGGTGCTATTTTGGGATCATTTGGGGTATCTTCCGGCATCATTTCCGGATGGTTTTCGGGATCCGTCCGGGGTCCCGTCAGGGCCATTTCGGGACTATTATGGGATCATTTGAGGACCTTTCCGGCATCATTTCTGGATAGTTTTCGGGATCCGGACGGGGTCATTTCGGGACTATTTCGGGATCATTTGGGGTACCTACCGGTATCATTTCGGGATGGTTTTCGGTATCCGTCCGGGATCCCGTCGGGGTTATTTCGGGACTTTTTCCCGAATAATACGAGATCATTTGTGGACCCTTTCGGCATAATTTATGGATGGTTTTCGAGATCCGTCTGGGATCCCGTCAGGGTCTTTTCGTGGTTCATTTGAGGAACTTTCTGGCATCATTTCTGGATAGTTTTTGGCATCCGTCCGGGATCCGGACGTGGTCATTTCGATACTATTTTGGGATCATTTGGGGTACCTACCGGCATCATTTCCGGATTGTTTTCGGGATCCGTCCGGGGTGCCGTCAGGGTCATTTCGGGACTTTTTTGGGATCCTTTGGGGTATCTTCCGGCATCATTTCCGGATGGTTTTCGGGATTCGTCCGGGGTCCCGTCAGGGTCATTTCGGTACTATTAGGGGATCATTTGAGGACCTTTCCGGCATCATTTCTGGATAGTTTTCGGGATCCGGACGGGGTCATTTCGGGACTATTTTGGGATCATTTGGGGTACCTACCGGCATCATTTCCGGATTGTTTTCGGGATCCGTCCGGGATCCCGTCGGGCCATTTCGGGGCTATTTCGGGATCATTTGGGGTACCTACCGGTATCATTTCGGGATGGTTTTCGGTATCCGTCCGGGATCCCGTCGGGGTTATTTCGGGAATTTTTCCCGAATAATACGAGATCATTTGTGGACCCTTCCGGCATCATTTCTTGATGTTTTCGGGATTCGTCCGGGATCCCGTCGGGGTAATTTCGGGAATTTTTCGGGCTAATACGGGATCATTAGGCGATCCTTTAGAGGTCGTTTCATGACATTTTCTGTATTATTTCGGGATCATTTTGGGACCATTCCGGCATCATTTCTAAATGGTTTTCGGGATCCGTCCGTGATCCGGTCGGGGTATTTTCGGGATCATAAGCGTACCTTCGAGAGATAAATTCCTGATGGTTTCCGGGATCATTACGGGACTTTTTCGGGGTTATTTTGAGTCCCTTCCGGCATAATTTCTGGATGCTTTTCGGGATCCGTCCGGGGTCCCCTCAGGGTCATTTCGGGACTTTTTTGGTATCCTTTGCAGTCCCTTTCGGCATCATTTCTGAATAGTTTTCGGGATCCCGTCAGGGTCATTTCGGGACTTTTTCGGTATCATTTAAGGTTGGTTTTCAAGATTCATCCGGGATCCCGTCAGGGTAATTTCTGGACTTTTCCGAGGCTATTTCGGGATCATTTTGGGACCCTCCCAAGATCATTTCTGGATGGTTTACGGGATCCGTCCGGGATGCCGTCAGGGTAATTTCGAAACTATTAGGTGATCATTTGAGGACCTTTCCGGCATCATTTCTGGATAGTTTTCGGGATACTTTCGGAATCCCGTCAGGGTCATTTCGGGCTTTTTCGGGATCATTTAGAGATGGTTTTCAGGATTCGTCCGGGATCCCGTCCGGGTAATTTAGGGATCCGTTCGAGATCCCGTCAGGGTCATTTCGGAACTTCTTCGGGAGTATATCGGGATCATTTCTGCATGGTTTACGGGATCCGTCCGGGTTCTCGTCAGGGTAATTTCGGGACTATTAGGTGATCATTTGAGGACCTTTCCGGTATCACCTCTGGATGGTTTTCGGTATCCGTTCGGGATCCCTTTCGGAATCATTGTTAGTCTTTTTCGGGATCATTTGTGGTCCCTTCCGGCATCATTTCTTGATGTTTTCGGGATTCGTCCGGGAACCCGTCGGGGTAATTTCGGGAATTTTTCGGGCTAATACGGGATCATTAGGCGATCCTTTAGAGGTCGTTTCATGACATTTTCTGTATTATTTCGGGATCATTTTGGGACCATTCCGGCATCATTTCTTGATGGTTTGCCGGATCCATTAGGGTCATTCCGGTACCATTTTGGGATCATTTGGAGACCCTTTCGAGATCATTTCTGTATCCGTCCGGGATGCTGTAGGAGTCATTTCGGGATTTTTTGTTACTTTTTCGGGATTGTTTTGGGACCCTTCCGGGATCATTTCTGAATCCGTGCGGGATCCCATCGGGGTCATTTCCGGACTATTTCGGGATCATTTTGGGACCCTTCCGCAATCATTTCTGAATGGTTTTCGCGATCCGTCGTGGATCCCCAGGGAGCCATTTCGGAACTTTTTCTGGAGTATGTCGATATAAATTAGGGACCTTTCCTGGATATTTTCTTAATGGTTTTTGAGATCCGCCCGGGAGCCCGTTAGGGTAATTTCGTAACCTTTCCGGGATCATTTTGGTACCCTACAGGGATCATTTCTGTGTGGTTCTCTGGATAAGTATAGAATCGTGTCGTTGTCATTTCAGGTTTTTTTTGGGACTATTCCGGGGAGAACCTTCCGGGGCATTTCTGGATGGTTTTCGGGATCCATCCGCGATAGCGTCGGAGTCATTTTATGGCTCTTTCTGGATAATTTCGGGATCATTTGGGCTTCCTATCAGGTTATCAGCTCATTTAGTTCTTTTTTACTCAATTACAAAAATAAAATGCATTAAACAGAAAAAAAATTTTAAACAGATAACTTGATAAGCAGGCTAGCGTATATATCCCATATATTTCATTTTTGCCTTGCGGACGGGGCCGCGGGTAAAGGCTAGTTTATAATATATATTAGATAAGATTATATATTAGATATAATCATGCTCTGAATTATTCCGAAACGCGGTCGCCTTTTTTTTCGTGCGAATTTTTCTTTTATTTAGCAGAAGCATACATAGATCTTGGAGGTTAATACAACATTAAATCAAGATACCAATAGAAACTATTGCGTCAGTACGATTGTTTGTATGTTGCTGGAAAATAGTAAACAGATTTTAATGTTGCTGTTTTTCAGTAAGTAATTCGAAACCTTATTTGGGCTGTTAAAAGATTGAAAAAATTTCAATTTCAAAATAATTAATTATAAAATACTAATAGACCTACTTTTTTTTTATTATGCTGCACTTCGCAACTAATAGCGTATTTAATTCAAACTGATTACTGATTGTTCAGCTTGCGCTGCTTTTATACTCTCCATTGTTTCGATCGCATATTTCTCTAAAGGTCTAGATGTTTCAACTTTTAGAACTCTTGTATCTCCTGTTTGGTAATTAGTTATATGAGTACATGCATATTTGTAGTTTATAGCTATATGAGTGTGTGAGATAGCTCTTCGTCGCCTTGTATGTATATGTGTAAATCATGACTGATGTATTCATGTACACAAGTGTGGCTTGCTTTATGTTTTTGCTGTTGCGTGATTATATACTAGCAACTTAGTGATGCTAAAATTCGCCACACTGCCCTCCACCTAAGTCGGATCGTCCAGATCAGACAAATTTTCTGATATAAACGCTGCCATCCTTTGCAAATGAACCACTTTCATTTTGGTTCGTGGTTTACCGATGGTTTGTATGCGGTACACTACATCGTTGATTCGTTTTACAACTTTGTATGGGCCTTCCTACACTGCAATTTCGGGACAAAACTTTTTTTTCGTTGTGGGTTGAATAGCAGCACCAATTTCCTTCACGGAAACCTTCCGAATTAATTGCTTTATCGTATCTGGCTTTCATCTTGTCACTCATAATCTTGGTTCGTTGTCTTACAAGATCGTGTATTTCCCTCATCTCTTCCTCCAAGACACCAGTGGATTTCTTGGCATTTCCTTCCACATCAGCATTATCAGCATTATCCCAAACTTCAAATCAGCTGGCAGTCGAAGGTCATTGCCAAAAATTACCTTTGCGAGGGTTTGGCCCGTTGTCTCATGCATTGCCGATCGGTAAGCCATCAAGAATAATGATATGTGTGTATCCCACTCTTTATGGAACTTGTCCACTACTTTCCTTAAGTGCTCTTCCAAGGTTCTATTGAAACGTTCAATCATACCATCGGACTGAGGATGCAATGCAGTTGTTCATGTTTTTCGAATGCCCAATATCTTACACATTTCTTGGAACACAGCTGATTCAAAATTTCTCCCATGGTCAGAATGTAACTCCATTGGTACACTTAACATTGCAACCCAATTGTTTATAAACACTCCTGCTACTGTTTCCGCTTCTTGATTTGTGACTGGGTATACCTCTGGCCATTTGCTGAAATAATGCCTAACCATCTGTACATATTTGTTTCCTCATTTCGTAGTAGGAAATGGACCTGCGGAATCCATAGCGATCCCTTCAAATGGCGCACATGAGTTATATTGCTTCATCTGGCTACGACTTCGGGGTTCGGACCCTTTCGCTCTGATGCAAACCTCGCAGTTGGCAATCCACTCAGTGACCGACTAACGGCAACCAACCCAATAGAATCTTTGCTTAATTTTCTCGAGCGCCTTCGTGATTCCCAGAAGACCTCCACTTGAACCATTATGTAGCTGGTTGAGAACGTCAGGAATCCTTTTCCTGGGAACAACTATCAGTTTCCGCTTGCATTGACCATCCTCTCTCTCCCATACTCGATGCAAGCAACCGGATATCAATTCTAAACTGCTCCACTGTGCCCAATATGACTTCGCAATAGGACTCTCTGCTGACATCTCCTCTCTATTTGGTCTTTCGTTTTGTTAGAGCCTTTGCATAACATGTGACAGATCTGTATCTTCTAGCTGACACTTCCTTAATTGTTCCTTGTCCCATTCATCTGTACACGTTATAGTCATTAGCTGGAAATCTATAATGTCTTCCTTAGCCTCAGCTCTTGAACAGTGCTTGCGTTCCAAACTACATGGTCTTCATGACATTGCATCAAAATTTCCATGGGTACTGCCTTTTCGATGCTTAATGGAAAAGTCATAGCTTTGTAGTCGCTCGATCTACCGTGCCAACCTTCTGACCTTCTGAATTTCAACGCTGCCTGATCTGTCCTGATGCGGAATCGCTGCCCGTAGAGGTATTTATGAAAATGCTTAATGCCCTTTACCAATGCCAACAGCTCTCTCCGTGTAACGCAATAGTTCCTCTCTGGGTTTCCAATTGATCGGCTGTAATATGCAACCACCTTCTTTTGTCCATCGAACAGTTGTGATAAAACGCCTCCTACAGCATGTCCACTCGCATCTGTATATAGAAAAAACGTTGCTCCTGGGATTGGATAAGCCAACATCGGGGCAGTGCACAAACGCTCTTTCAATGTTTGAAAAGCCACTTCCTGCTCCTTCTTCCATTCAAAAGCTTTATTTTTTCTTGTGAGCTCGTGAGGCTATAGGGTACACTGGCAAAATTTGGTACAAATCGGCGGTAATATGTGCACACCCCAAGGAAAGTTATCAATTCGTGCAGGTTCTGCGGTCTTTGCCAATCCTTTACAGCTTCTATCTTTTCATTCGCAGTGCAGATGCCCTCTGTCGTTATCTTGTGACCCAAATAACTTACTTCCTATTTAAACAGCGAACACTTTTTGGGACTTAGTTTCAGACCAGCGCCAGCTATTCTCTGGAAAACTTTCTCCAAGTTCTTAAGATGTTCATCAAAGTTCTTTCCCAATACGATGATTTCGTCCTGGTACACTAAGCATATTTTCCAATGTAGCTCTTTCAGTACCTGATCCATGAGTTTTTCAAAAGTAGCTGTTGTATTAAATAGTCCAAATGGCATTACTGTAAACTGCCAAAGACCATCTCCGATACTGAATGCTGTTTTCTCCTTGTCTTCCTCCTTCACCTCCACTTGCCAGTAGACACTTTTTAAGTCCAGTGTGCAAAACCATTTTGTACCAGATAGCGAGTCCAGAGTGTCGTCAATTTTTGGCAATGGGTAGCTATCCTTTTTCGTGACGTCGCTCAACTTCCGGTAGTCCATGCAAAACCGTATTTTTCCATCCCTCTTCTTCACAAGTACTACCGGTGTGCTCCATGGACTAGCTGATGGCTCGATTACGCAGCTGTCGCTCATTTCTTGTATAATTTGACTCACAATTCCCCGCTTGGCCAATGGAACACTACGGGGAGATTGACCTTGCGCTAGACCTATCAAAAGCTTTTGATACGGTCAACCATGGCACGTTACTGCCTTTCCCCCAAGTCTTAAAAGGTGGACCGCAAATTATCTGGGTGGACGGCAGGCTTCGGTGCAATTTCGAAACGAAAAATCTAAACCAAGGAGAGTTAAACAAGGGGTGCCATAGGGTGGTGTCCTATCCCCACTTTTGTTTAACTTCTACATATCAAAGCTACCTTCGCCACCAGAAGGAGTTACTATCGTTTCCTACGCCGATGACTGCACGATAATGGCCCTAGGCACAGGCGCACAGATCGATGAGCTATGCAAAAAAATAAACGGCTACCTCCCTGATCTCTCCGGTTTCTTCCCCTTGCGAAACCTGACATTATCACCGACTAAATCATCGGCGACTTATTTACAACATGGACGTCCCAAATGTCGATCATTTTGAGCGTCCACGTCAATGGCACTACGCTACCGATTGTCTTACACCCCAAAATCTTAGGTGTGACGTTCAATCAAGATCTATATTTTGGTGAGCATGCAGCAGCAATTGTACCGAAAATCCAGAGCCGTTTTAAAATCCTCAAATATCCTGCTGGCTATACTTGGGGAAAAGATAAAGAAACGCTCATTACCACTTACAAAGTAATTGGCCAGCCGATTGCATGCTACGCGTCCCCGATATGGTCGCCAAGCCTAAAGATTATCCACTGGAAGAAGATACAGGCCTGTCAAAATACTGCCCTCAGAACCGCCACGGGTTGTCTCCTTATGTCACCAGAACACCATCTACATAATGAGGCGATAATACTCCCAATAAGGGAAAGAAATGAAATGCTAACCAAACAGTTTCTGTTGAATACTCAGTAACCTGGGAATCCCAAAAGATATCTGATTGATGAGCCAACACCGCCCAGGGGCTTAAGGAGTCACCTCCTTAAGCAATATGAGAAAATACGGCACCTGAGAACACAGCCGTATGAAGCCAAAAAACATAAGCAGGTCCTTGGTGAACTCCATAAACAGGCGTCGGACCTTTATGTCAGGAATTGCCCGGTGAATCCAGTACTCAAAGAGCAACACCCTAAACTTGCGGAAGAGGAACGCACACTCCCTAGGTAAGCGCAAGTCGCTCTAGCACAACTTCGATCTGGATATTGTAACAGGTTAAACTCTTGCCTATCCAGAATCAACCCCGATATACAAAATATATACCCTGCATGCAATGTGTCCCCACATGACACCAACCATCTCTTCAATTGTAATGTAGAACCAACGCCTCTAACACCTCTCTCATTATGGTCCACCCCTGTTGAAACAGCAAGTTTCCTCGAACTCCCGTTAAAGGACATTGATGACAATTTATGATGGTCAGACCTATTGGATGTGGCGAAGCACTGCTACAACAACAACAGGAGATTGACGGATCGGCCTCGCATCTCCAGTGTCAATTTGGTGTTTCACAATGTTGGTGCGGCCTGGTTTGGAACCATCCTGGTCAAATATGTTTGCGTACTGTAGGAGCAGTTGTTTTGCCTTACTCTGAGAGTCTTCCTCTAGTCCCTCCGTCCATGCCATGATGTCATCTGAAAGATCAATCTTGGTGGTTGAGACGTTTTCCTGGAGCTGCTCACAGTTGATTATTACTTCAGCCTCTTGGCATCTTCCCAATATAGTTCCTCTGGTCAGTTTGAGTGGTGACTTGAACTCATTGAGTACTCTTACCGGGATATGTCCATCTTGTTTTGTCATAGCCAGGGTTTTTCCTACAAGTACGTTCGGTGTTGATTTGTTTGCTGCTTCGACAACCCACAATTTGTTTGTCCCAAAATCTACATCAACCTTCGCCCAGATGACTGCCTCCGATTTTGGTGGTATTTGCTGATTCTCCACCACCAGCACTCGTTTACTATAGTCTTTCTTGTAGCCGAAATTAAGTGGCACATCCATGTTCTTAAATCGCATCGTCTTGCTTTGCATATCGATCTTGAAGCCTTGGTGGATCAAGAAGTCCAATTCAATTATGATTTCATCAACAATCACTGCCACTATAAAATTGTGTACTACCGTGACGTTCCCAATTGCGACTTCACATGCTACTTCTCCTAGAACCATGGTGTCTTCTCCAGTGGCTGTACGCAATCTTGCTCCATGCAATGGTGTTATCTCCTTGTTGACTAAATCCGCTCGAATGATAGAATGAGATGCACCCGTATCTACAGTCAGTAAACGTTCCTTTCCACCCACATGTCCTCCGACAGTAAGATTGCTCGACCTCTTTCCAATCTTCGAGATAGAGATTATGCCGCATTCAATTACGAGAGCCAGCTGTCGCCCCTTGCGGCTGACTCGCTTCAGTTTAACGAATGAGGGGTCTTGGAGATTTGCTCATCTCCTTCAGCTCTGCGTTTGCGACCACCCACATTGTTGGAACTTGTAGGGTCGGTGTTGCAATAACGTGCAATGTGCCCTGGCTTTCCACACTTAAAGCATTTTACTGCATCATTATTCTTCTGCTGTTTCCCTTCAATGCTTCCAAAATTGTGTCTACCCAGTCTGGCCTTTCTACTTCCACACGATGAGCTTTGTATGCTGGTTTACTTAATAGTGAGGCAGTTTCCTGGGTCAGTGCAGGTGATACCGGTTCTGCGAATGTAGGTTTTGGGTTTGCGTATGTCGCTCGCTTCGTTTTAACATCCCGTATTCCATTGATAAAGCTCTGAATTTTTACCCTTTCTGTGTATTCCACGGGTGTGTCGGCATTTGCCAAATGAGCTAGCCTTTCAACATACGAAGCAAACTCCTGCAAAGTCTCATTAGCTTTTTGGTAGCGGTTTTGCAATACTATTTGGTGTATTTGCTTCCTATGTTCGCTTCCGTATCGCCTTTCTAGAGTGCCCATCAATGTTTCGTAGTTTTTCGTTCTCCCTCTGGAATGGTCTGTAAGATCTCAGCAGTAGGTCCTTTCGACGGTACGAATAATGCAGTAACTTTATCTTCGGCATTCTAGTTGTTCGCTGCTGACGTCTTCTCGAATTGGAGCTTAAATACCTGCAAGGAAACAAAACCATCAATCGTAGGGGATTTTACCTTCAGAGTAGACGTTGAAGTGAATGGATGGTTCAATTGTAACTCCTGAATCCGATCTTTTAAAGCGTCAATCTCGGCCTCCATTTTAACTTGTCGACCACTAAACCCTTCCTGAAATTGCGTTAGTTTCTCTTCCATGCGCGCTTTCAGTTGTGCAGAGATCTGCGATGATACCTGTGCTGACATTTGTGCTTCAATTTTAAATGTTATTTCTGACGACATCTCTGAGATACGTGTCTCCTGTGATTCCAGTTGGGATGCCATATATGTCTTCTGCTCTTCCAGTTGAGATGTTATACGTGTCTCCTGCGATTCCAGTTGGGATGCCACTGTCGATATTGTTTGTGCAGATATTGCAGCCAATATCATGTTCAAGTCTGTGTTCGCCATTGTCTGCGGTGTTTCATTTTTCTCCTCCAATTTTGTTATCTCATCGCCATCAAGATGAAAGACATACTCTTCTACGCTAATTCCTTCTGATTCCATTGCCTCTCGTAGTCGCTTTGGTAGTTCGGATTTAATGCCGGTTGTATTTAACCCACGATTCTCCAATTCCTTTGTGAGCTGCTGGATCTTCAAATCACTTAACTTGGCCATATCCTTGTTGTCCTCTGGAATTTATTCAACAATTCCTCTTCTGACACCAATTGTAACGAATTTCGCTGAACTGTCGAATAAATAACTCCAATATTCTGTATTGCAAAATGGTCTTCATTAGACTACTTTGGGGTAGTACAATTATTCTTCACAATTTTACTGCACTTGGCCACAATAGCGTGTTTAAATCAAACTGATTACTGAATGTTCAGCTTGCGCTGCTTTTATACTCTCCGTTGCTTCGTTCACATATTTCTCCAAAGGTCTAGACGTTTCACCTTCTAGAACTCTTGTATCTCTTGCTTGGTAATTAGTTATATGAGTACATGTATATTTGTATTTTATAGCCATATGCGTGAGTAACTACTTCATCACACATCTGTGTGTGTGAGATAGCTCTTCGTCGCGTTGTATGTATATGTGTAAATGATGACTGATGTATTCATGTACACAATTGGGGCTTGCTTCATGTTTTTGTTGTTGCGTGCTTATTTACTAACAGCTTAGTGATGCTAAAACTCACCACAATATCTTCATTGTCATATACATATTATTCATAGAGAAAAAATTGTCACATCCATCATGTCGCGTACGTAACCGTGCAATAGCTTATATCCACTGTTTTAAAAAGATATTTCATATTTCTTTAATTTATAGGTATAGGGTCTTCTTTAACATTCAATGTCTCATTTATAGAATGTTAGATTTCCCATTAGCTTCGCCTAATTTTAATACTTTCACAAGCATTAAAAAATTATTTCTATTTATTGTCGCGTCCGAATAGCATTATACATATATGGGCATATCTTAGTACTTACTGAAGTTCCCAAAATTTTAATTGATGCATTCTGGTAGTGCTATCAAAACATTGTAATATCCGCTCAGTCCGCTTCTCATGTTCCTTTTGTGCATGTTTAAATGCGTGCAAATATCGCGTTCGTTACCCAGGATTTGCCCATATATGTTGTAAGCTATTAAAAAATTTAAATTTTACGTTTTGGCGCGACCAGTATGTTTGTAAATGTGTCGTTTTGGTATCTCCATACAAATAGGAAAAACTAAAATTGTTGCAAAAATTACATAACCTCCTGACTAGCGACTACCACACCGAAGATCCTGGGTTCAAGCCCCACGCAAAGCCACATAAAAATTTAGAAACAAGTTTTTTCAATCAGAAAAAGTTTTTTTCTTAGCGGCGTAGCCCCTCGGCAGTAGTTTGGCAAGCAGTCCGAGTACATTTCTGTCATGGAAAGCTTCTCAGTGAAAACTCATCTTATTGCAGATGCCGTTCAAAAAATTAAAAGGATTACGTCGTAAACGAAAGAGAAGCTCGGCCAAAAATCTCTTCGGAGGCTATCGCTCCTTATATGTTTTTGTTTTTTACCTACATATTCATACTTATAATAGAATTCGCAACCCGTAGGGGGTGTTGGCACTTGGTTTGAATAAACTATATTCGTAGATATTCACCCATTTATTCTTTGAAAATTAGGTTTTCAGATATACGCGTTTGAAAAATTTGAATATCCATAGCAAAAAGGCAGTAAAGTGTGAAAAGTTAAATCGGAGAAAATTTTATTTTTATTTTGGAAATTTAAGATTTTTAAAGTAAACATTAAAACTAAAATCTTGATTTTTCTTTCGCTGTGAATTTTAAATAAATTTTTGTTTAGTTAATGACCCTATGCAGCTCTTAAGTAAACGTTCAAGAAATATTTTGATTTATTTCTTTTGCATGGAAATAGGAGTCAAGAAATTTTGACGTTGGCGTGCATGGTGATTCACGTACAATACACATAGAATATTAAATTTCAATTGACCAGTGTTTAACTTTGTTTGCTTGCCTTCCAAAATGTGGATTTTTTCTTAAGAAACAATGCACAATCAATTATTTCTTAGCAAACCCAGAGTTGCCGGTTAAATTCGTTCCTAAAGATCTTTAGAAAATAGTAGTAGAAATGCCAAGGTATGTATATCCTGAAGCGTCCGATCCATCAATGCTAATCATTGGAACGCACTCTCCACTTGTGAAAATTTCCACGTCATTTGCGTAAGCCATAAGTTTGACGGGTCCCTCATCGAACCGCCTGAGTTGTTGGTTGATTACTAGCGGCCACATCAGAGGTGATAAGACCCTGCCCTGCGGCGTGTCCCTGTCCACTGATTTCGTGTCGTCATACAATGCCCATTATGAGGTAATCTTCCTGCAGTTGCTATCTGCTGGCTCTTCTGAATCATCTCCAGATAATATCCGTATAGCCGCGATTCAAGAAACAATGCTAACTGCCAAGTCGGACCTCCGAATTTTCGATGGCTGCAACATCCACAGCAAAGATCGCACAAGGGGCAATGGTGGTGTCATTGCCTTTATCACCCATCACACTGGGCAATATAGTATATTTCAACCCAACATCAGCCGCAGGGACAAAACCTCGGAAAGTCAAGGCATAACCATCCGGTCAGGTGGTGTTTACCTAGAAGTAATTAACATATATATCCCTCCTGCCACCAGCTTTCCAAGTAGCTATACGACTTTCTGCACGATAAACGGCGATGCCCCCTCTCGAATTGCAGTTATCTTTCACAGCTAGCCAGAACCTTCAATCGTCAGCGCAAGGCTCATGCTGAAGCGTCTGCACGTTTATTCCGACCGATAGAATACCAGAAATCATTCCGTATTTCCCGGGTGAAGCTGCAGACTTAGCAAGAGAACGTGACATGGCGAAACAACTCGACCCTAGAGACTATTCAATTTGGATACTATGCGGCTGATAAAGAAACACAAACGTGCCAAATGGAAGAAGCATCTAAAAAAGTGCAACCTCTCTGCGGGTGTTGGAAACTGTAGTCAACCGTCACATCCTTTTCCCAGCCACACACAACAAGGAAGTTTCCATAGCTTTCGGCGATAAAACTTTATTGGATTCGAAGAAATGCGCGAGTGCCTTTTGCCGACAATTTATAATGCATCCTTCAGTGGACAAGGCCAGACGTCGTGCAAACAGACGGGCACATAAACATAAACCCGAGGTGTCACCTATTACCATCACTCCCACAGATATTGAAGAAGCCATCCAAAAGGCCAAATCCTCTTAATCCATAGGCCCAGACAGAACAGCCATGTCAATGCTAAAAACCTCGGTTCTGAGGATATAAACTACGTAACTCACGTTCCCAAGCTGTCGTCGAAGTCCTTTGTCATTCCTTAGCAATGGAAAATGGAAAGGATAATTTTACTTTTAAATCCTGGTAAACCAGCTAAGGAAGGCGGGTCCTATCGACCGATATCACTCTTTTCGATAGTAGCGAAGTTATTTCACGGCGAGTCATCGCCTAACCACCGACCAACATGGCTTACGAAAAATGCATAGCTCCTGGCACTCGACTGTCAAAAGCTTTTGACACAGCCAACCATGACACGCTACCCCAAGACATAGAAGACTCACAACTTGACTCGTGTCAAAAAGATGGACCGCAAATTATCTGAATGGCAAGTGTCGGTTCAATTCGGGAACGAAATCTCAAATCCCAGGAGACTTAAACGGGGGGTACCACAGGGTGGTGTCCTAACCCCGCTTCTGTTTAATTTCTACATATCAAAGCTCCCTTCCCCACCAGAAGGAGTTACAATCATTTCCTATGGCGACGACTGCACGATTACGGCAACGGTACCTAGTCCTTCAATAGATGAAGTAATTTCTAAAATTAGCAGATATCTCCCGGTTCTTTCTAGTTTCTTCACGCAACATGGCATTATTACCGAAAAAATTCACGGCCACTCTGTTTACGACATGGAAGGAACAGATTACGCCAATGATGGACGTTCACGTCGATGGTGTTACGCTACCGACTGCCAGTCCCCCAAAGGCCTTAGAGGTAACGTTCGATAATACTCTCACCTTCAAGGCGCATGCCACCGAAATTGTATCTGAAGTACAAAGCCGCAACAAAATCCTGAAGTCGCTTGCCGCCAGCACTAAAGTAACATTGCTAACCACGTAAAAAGTAGCCGAATTGCCGCTCCTGTCCTATGCGTCACCAGTTTGGTCGCCTGGTCTTAAAAACCCATACTAGAGCAGACTGCAGGCCTGTCAAAATGGCTCAATCAGAACTGCCACCGGATGTCTCCTTATGACCCCTGAACACCACCTACATCTGAACAGAAAATAGCACAACGAAATTCTGAACAAACAGTTTTTGCTAAATTGTCACAAACCAGTACATTCCAGCAAACAACTGCTTGATCTAGCCCCGCCTCCACGGGGGTTAAGGGAACATCTCCATAAGCACTATGATGGGATCCGGCACCTGCCAACACAGCCGTTTTATACAGACAAGCATGAGGAGGCCCTAGGCAAAATCCACACCGAATCGGTTAACGCCAGGACAAGTACGCTGAACCCTGTTATGAATACACAATATCCTTCTCTTGCACAAGCAGAAAGCACACTACCAAAGGAGACACTAGTCACCCTGGCCCAACTCCGTCGTGATACTGTAACATGTTACTCGTTCAGAATCAACCCCGACATATGTAATGTATGTCCTGGTTGCGAAGTATCCCCACATGATACCAACCATCTTTTCAATTGTAATTTGGAACCTATGCTTCTAACACCAAGTCCGCCGCTGTTGAAACGGCCAGTTTACTTGGACTCCAGTTAGAGGACTTTGATGACAATTTCTGAGTGGGCGTGCCAATAGACTGGGGCAAAGCACTGTTAAACAACAACAATATGGGAAATGTGTGTCGAAAAGCACCTCAAGGGGCGCCTTACTATTACATTCCCCGTTATTTTTCTTTATTAGACCCTGGACTTTGTTTCCACTTGCTAGAACTTTCCTCAACCGCGCTGTTTCGCTGAAGCACTCGATGCCAGCACAGAAACTTTTCCATGCGACTCTCTTCGCCCTAGAAATTTCACGCTTGTAGATCCTCAACAGATCCCTATATTTGTCCCGACACTCTTCGCTTTCCGTGGCCTTTGCCAGCTTAAACATTCTTTTACCTATCTTCTTAGCAGACTCAGCTCATTTCACCACCATGGCGGCTGTGCTGCTCTTATGAATCTTCTTAGAGGGCAAGCTGTGTTATACGCAGTCATAAGCGTTTTTGTTTGGAAGTCGATGGACTCTCCCAGTTCCTCCACATTGGCAACTTCTTTGGGTTTCTAAAGGTTACTCTCTCCTCTACCTACTTAAAGGGGATGCCGAAACTGATATACGCATGGGCGGAGAAGGATGGTCTAACAACAACCTTCCAATCATACCTTTATATACCACGTTCAGAGCTGAATGTAATATTAATAACATTGCTGGATATTGGGCCAGGATGATGGTTTGCAGGATGTAACAATTTAGAGATTGGCTGTCTTATTCATAGCTCCTCATACCCACGCATTATTGTGCTTATTTGTATCCGCGCCTATGACCAACGGCCCTTCCTCCTGTACTAGCGTCTTGTACTATATCGGGGTGCCTCCGAAGTATGGGCCATGTTGCAGAATGCCGTTGTAAATGCCAGCATATGTGAATGCAGCTGTTTCCTTACCATGACTACAGCTCTCACCTCTGCTTCCGTTTTTGCGTAGTAAATGCCGGAACAGCGCGTTCTGACCCCAGAAACCTTTTTTCCCGATGAGAGCCATGGCTTTTAGATCAGCACCACCTCAATCGAACCCTCCTCAAGGGTTAGTAGGAGTTCGCTCGGCACCACTTAACTGTGTTGGAGTTTTATCTGTAGGACTGGCAGCACCATTGGGCTGTTTGTCGCCCTCCAACACCTTCGTCCTGACGTCTACTCTGGCCTTTTTGGTCTACGGGTTTCGCGGTCCTAGGTGTAAATGCTTTGCTGGGTGTTCCTCTGTGCGACTCGCAGCACCATTTGGCTGTTTTTCCTCCTCTAACACCTTCGGAGTGACTTCCGCGGCCTCCATCTTCCCGTTTGCACTATTGCTTTCGAGGTCCATTTCGACTTCGCCCACTTCTAGTGTGTTAGGATTGTTATCCTCGGAAATTCTTTTCCTGAGTCGCATATAAATTTGTCCAGTACCCCAGGACATTTTGGCAAGCTGCGTCTATAATATGTCCTGCTTGTCTATTTGGAGGATATAGGGCTGTCCCTCCTCCGTAGGACGAGACTCACTAAGTACTTTCCGATGCTTCTTCGGGCCCTGCATATGGAGGTTTGGAACCACTTCCTCCAGCCACCACAAATCCCCGATCTTCACAACATTGAACCAGCATTCCAAGCGCTCGCTCTCCAGTTTTGTTGGGTCGACCACTGCTTCCAAGCGTTGGACCATTCTTAGTGCTGCACGGTTCTGCGACAGAGCTCTCTTACTTCCGCTGCTACGTACCCTTATCCACTCTACTTCTCTGCTGCATTGGTATGCTTTTCTTATAAGGAGCCCATTGACTCTCCACCATTCTCGCTACACGATTCCGACGCATCGCTTAATGCGTTTTCGTTTACCTTGGCTTGCGAATCAGACCTCCCTTTCTCATCCTCCTTTTTGAAATAAGATATTGAGTAGTTAATCTTCGTCGTATGACCACCTGCCCAATAAGGCGGGCTCAGCGGTCCAGTATTAAATATGGGGAAAACCCGTCCGGGAAGGTTCCGTTGGAATAAACTCGAATATATTCCCTGACTGCACATCGTCCAATAGGCACGGTCCGCATAACTTGCTGGATTAGGGGATTGGCAGCTCTTGGTCACCGACATACCGCCGCCCTCTTAAACCAGTCCTAAACCACTCAGTCTAATATTCGGGCGCTATGGAGTTCGGCTAAGCGGTCACACGTCAACGACAAGTGGCTACCCTATTGAGGGAAAATTTTAACATAACCACAGTAAAAACAAAAATATAAAGGTGGAGTGCAATAAATAGGCTTTCGATATAACCTTACCTAAGCAGGGCAATGTTCGTTATAAAAATTTTTACAGTGCTTATGTTAAAATTAGAATATCAAATTTCAACAAGATTATCACTTCGTTTAAAAAGACATTTATTTTTCTTTTGGAATTACTTAGAAATTGTCTATCTTCTTTATATTTGTTGTTGTGCTTACTTTTAACTGCTTTTGGTTAGTAAATGTTTTATAAATAATTGACCTGTCAATGACTACATCATATTTTTAGGGAACCATCTTTTTTAATTTATTAGCACAAAACACAAGCCATTTATGTATATATTCGCAATGAATTTGTTGCTTTTGTTTTGCACTCCACTGTATTTAAAATATACTGGCATTGAAAATGAATAAGCAACTGGAAAATCCGAAAAGACAAATTTGTTTCCACTATGTACATGTGAATATGTATGTATATGTATACGTATCCATGTATATATATTTATAAGATTTAAAAATTTAAAGATGTAAAAAAAGTAGCAGTCAAAAGTTAACAAATTAAAATTTTTTATTTGTAGAAAAAAACCCAGTCGGTGGAAGTGTTTCGTCTATAAGTTCGAGCAGCTCAGTACATGATAATGACAACGATGGTAAATTCACGTATATATATGCTTTTATGTACATATTCTTTGGTACTTAGCTTGCATGTTTGTTTACGAAAATAGGGCTGGGTTCTCCAGTTCAACTTAATTTAATTTAGTGCTTTTTAAATTTAAACCAAAGCTTAAATAACGCTGAAAAAATTAGGTAAAATTAAAAATCGTTCACAATCGATAGTTTAAAAACTATGTTTCAAAATATTAAAAGCGAGATATTCTGTCCTATGCTAAACCAGGCCAAGGAGGGGACAAAATTTCAAAGATAACATGTCAACATAAAAAAAAATTGGGGTTTCTATCCAATTTCTTTTTCTATAAAATGGCATACCCGTTTTTCTGAGAAAAATTGTGCCTCGTGGTAGACGGAACTGCAGAATATAATTTGACATCTCTCTCAGTAGAGGTAGAGTAGACTGCGGATGTTTATGCAATATACCTAATATGTAAAGAATATGCAACATATATGCAATTTATATGCAAGTTTTATGCAAAATAAAAAAAAAAAACATTATTTAATCTTATAAATATTAATAAATTTGAAAATTTGGATGTTTGGAAGTCCAGTCGTTTGGAGGTCCAGACGTTTGTCTTTGTGACTCTATAACCTAAGAACGACTGGACCGATTTGGATGAAATTTGCCACATATATAATCCCGCCGGCGTCATCTCGGGATTATTTCGTGGTCATTTGGTGGCCCTTCCGGTATCATTTTTGGATGGTTTTCGGGATCCGTCTGGAATCCCGTCAGGGTCATTTCGGGATCATATGGGTACCTTTCCGGGACCATTTCTGGATGGTTTCCGGGACTATTTCTCCTTGCAGACAGGGCCGGGGGTAAAGGCTAATTAATAATAATCTGCGAATAAAATGTATTTAATCAGTCTATGATATTTAAGATTTTATTACACAAAATATGTAATTTTAGTTATAGTTAAGACCACAATAGCCTACAATTATTTTTTTCCAAATTTGCCAAATTGTGACGAAAAAGAACGCTCAACATTACAAGATGTATCCGGAGCATATTTGCTCGAAAAGTGGCCGGGAATTTGAATATCGGTTTGCAATGTGTTATTGCCACCCGAAAGTATTTCTGCTAATTTTGACATGTCTCCGAAACCTGGTTTCCTTTTTAAACAGCATTAATTTTTGCCGACACTATTTGCCCACATGGCCCAGGCGTTGCGTGAAGTCCTTCGAAAATTTTTATAATAGCCATTGAATCTGTCAGAGGGACTCCCCGAGAATCTAACTTGTTTATGACATTTGGTAAACTTCCAAAATTTGTTTTAATATAAACTAAATCACCCATTATCCTTTCACTTTGCAATATATCCTGCGGTGAAGCAATAAAAGTACTCTCGCCTGCGTTTTACTGCATGACAACCTTGACATAAAATTTGAATTAGAAACAAGTGAGGTAGCGTAGGTTCTGGTGAACCGAACATAAGATACCGAGCAGTATGTATTAGCATTTTATATAATGTAATATTACTTTTTTACACGTTTTGTAAAAATTAGTGTAGTTTTCAATATTTTTGCTTTTTGGCTGTAATACCAAAATATAATATAATACCGTGTAAACTTCACACTGCTAGGTATAAAATTTCAAAGTTTAGTTCTTCAGAACAAACCTCCTTAATTTTTTCCAAGTTTGTTTCCAAACCAGGCATGCTTAACCAACGAAACGATATCATTTCGTTACGATAATCAACGTTAATAAACGAAACGAAATGACTTCGTTTCGTTTATTAACGTTAAGATCGTCAAATTAACGAAATGATTTCGTTTCGTTTTCTGCCATATCAAAACGAAATCAAATCGTTTATGTTGATTATTAATTTCAAACTATGCTGGCAAAGCTGATTGATGGCGGAGTCATTAAAGGTGAAAGCATTAGCCAAGCTGATTGCAACTTTTCTCATGAATTTTGACAGTACGAACATTTCTCAGAGTATTTTTGACATTACCACCAACGAATTACACAAACAAATTACATAGAGTTTGTGTGTGTATGTGCGCTCGTTGTTGCCACCTTACGGCTTCACCATGGCTATAGCATTGCCAGCACAATTCAAACATAAAGTATCACGTTTTCGTTAACGTTTTTAACGTTAACGAAAGCTTTTCGTTTCGGTTAAAAACGAGATACAATTTATCTTGATAATTTCTTTATCGATAATATTTCGAAGTGTTTCAACGGAAACGGTGGAAATTTTTTGATAAACGATTAGCTTAACGTTAAGGTGCATCCCTGTTCCAAACATGTACCCCATCGCGTTAATAGTGGTTGTGGTGGTAGTGGAGTATTGTGAAGAATTTCCCAAAGAAATCAATTTATTCACATTTGGAAAATATTGCCGAAATTCCTCGCCGATACGATTTATACCATGTGCAAGGCACGTTAAATGGATAAGATTTGGATAAAAACTTTTCAACACTTCACCAGCATTTAACATGTATGCGGTGGCGTCTGTAACCAGCAATAAGACTTTCTCATCATTGTCACCGTGTAACAACAAAATCCTTAAGGCATGGTAGACGAATCTAGCAATATTTTCCGCATTGTTTTTTCGTAACTGCTTGCAAGCGAACAAGTTGGAAGTTGGTGTTTCTTACGCTTCACATAACTTACCAACTATTAAATTTGCAATATAGTGTCCACCTGTATCCATAGCAATATCCAAACACCTTAAATATAGCCTTAAAATATCTTTTTATATCCAACATGACAAGATACAGTATCGGCGCCCAGAATTTATTTTGGGTCTTTTAACAATTTCAACCCAATTTCTGAGCTTTGCTGAATGGCAAACTGATAAGTAATAATTGAGCCAACTCGAATGATATCACAGTGCTACAGTGATTTCGCACTTTTCAAGTGACATGGTGTACGTTGTAGGTCTTGACGAGTACATCACGATAATGTGTTTCAAAATTGTCTAACACCGCCAAATTTTCATGGTATTGTCCAAAAACCATTTTTCGTCTACTGCGCGCCTTCTTACAATGATAACATCGTCATGTTTAAATTAGGATATTTCTTCTTTGTTATCTGTGTGAATGGGACAGTCGAGGAAAAAATAATTTCAAAATCAGTGAATGGCCGTGTAGGAAAACACTCGAAATAGGAAAAAAAAACGTCGTTAAAATTCCACTCGTTCAGGACGATAAAGTTATTTGCCACCGCTACACCGCAAGTTGGGCTACATGAAGCAGTTTGTCAAACGACTTGACAAAAACAGAGAGGCTTTTTTGCACTTGAAAGCCGTTTTTCCAAAACTAAGTTACGCAAAAATCAAGGAAGGTATGAAAATATTTTCAATTTATACATGTGATTCACAGCAACTAACAGAGTACAGACCATTGATAGAATTTTTTATTAATTTTCTTGTTCGTCGTAACTTAAACATTTATCAACCGATTTTGACAAACCATGACTTTTCTTACTCGGGATAAATAGTTCTTTGAGATGAATGTAAATAGTTTTTAAGCTATTGCATAGATTTTATCGCGGGCTTGGCGACTAAAAAAAGCCGTAACGGATATTTGTCAAAAAAGATCGGAAAAGGCTCAAAAAGGTTCGTAAAGGTTCGGTGTTAGCAACAGGCCAAATACATAAAATTGGATCTCTATCAGAAACAGCGGCGGGCGCCACTACATTTACACGGTTACCAAATTGAGAATGTGTTAATAAACACGAACGCGTAGCGAGCACGAAAGCAAAATCAATTATTTATTTACTTTGATTTCAATGCTTGAACGGTGAACACGTGTCACACGCACTCTTTGGTACTCTGTTTTAAGCGCGCGTGCGACACTTCCTCACCGTACGACCATCGAAATCAAATTAAAAGGGCTGTCGTTGATTTTTACGAAGATTGTGATATCGTTTATGGTATACATATATGGTCGCTTACAAGCCAACCTAATAAAACCGCACTACGTTTTTTTAGCGCACGCAAACAACCGGCGTTTTTTGCCCTAACCCAAATAAGCATGCGTTGCGACAATGTAAAGCATGTGTGCAAACGTCAAATCTAAATATCGCGCAGAACAAAAATTGGAAATCGAGTTAGGTTTTCACGCAGCAAATTCAATTTGAGTTGCTCTCATACAAGTTGTATGTGCATGAGACATTTTTGACAGAAAATGACTTGCGTGCGTTTATATTAGGTTGGCTTGTTAGCAGGTGCTAAGCTCACGCCCACCCCGGATCATAAAGTTAAAGTTAAAGTTACAGTGAATGATAAAGTTAAAGCGAAAGTTAAAGTTAAAAATACAGTTAAAGTTAAAGTTAAAATCAAAGTGAAAGTTGAAGTTAAAGTTAAGGTTAAATTTAAAGTTAAAGTTAAAGTGAATGTTAAAGTTAAAATTAAAAATAAAGTTAAAGTTAAAGTGAATGTTAAAGTTAAAGTGAAAGTTAAAGTTAAAGTTAAAAATAAAGTTAAAGTTAAATATTAACTTCTCATTTATTCAATAAAAGTAAAAAATTTGTTTTCTTATCGCTTAAAAAGGTTAACTTGAATTAATATCAAAGACAAAACTTGAATTAATATCAAAGAAAACAAAATGTTGCATAAATATTATAATTGCATAAGTTGATAATATACAATAGCTTTACCGCGGCAGTCCCCGAGTGCCACACGTCCTTTTTTTTATGATACGTTACATAAAAAAGACGGCAAACTGTGAAAACGGGGGAAAAAATGCTAAATCTTAGATAACTTTTGGAAAATGTCCCAATTTTTGGTATAAAGTATAAACATATATATATCAACTTAAAGCTTGAATCTTCTTCTTTCCAAAACCGTAGAGCGTCGTTAAAACATGACGACGTTATTATTTTTAGAGTCCGCGCAGTAAACGAACAACGGTTTTTAAACAATATCTTGAAAATTTGGAGGTGTTAGAGAATTTTGAAACACATTATCATGATATACTCGTCAATGCCTACAACGTACACTAGGTGACTTGAAAAGTGTTTTAAATTTTTTTCTTGTAGCACCGTGTAGTTCATATAATGCTTCTTTATATAAAAAAAATTTATTTCGGAAACTTGTATTAATTTAAGCAAGATATAAGCAAATCAGTGTACTCTCTCTTAAACGGGCACCTAAGAAACTGCCAAATTTGTCCGCTTATGAGAGGTGTCCGCTTATGAGAGGTGTCCGCTTATGAGAAAAGTATTATTGATGAATGTTTAAACAGTTTTATTTCCAAAACAGGAATATTAATACATGCAAATAAGACTGAGTTAGGAGGTTCATAAAGCTTTGTTCATAAATTAAAGAATAAAGTTTTGTGTACAAAATATTCAAAATAATTGTACGGAAAGTTATGTTGTGTCGTTTTTTGAACCTTTCCAGCCAGCCGGATGATGCACTAAAATCGTCGTAATTGAGTCTCAATGCAATTTCTTTAGCTTTGCTCCTTATAAGTGTGCCTGACAGATGAGTGCTCTTATTTCGCGCCTTCACAAACCATTCGTAGCACAATTTATCAATATTAAGGCCTTTGGGCTTCAGCAGACTCCTTTTTATCTCCGGGTTGACATCAGTGTCCCACAAACTTAAAATTTGAACTTTGTTTTTGATAATGCTGGCAGCTTGCGTTTTGCTGATCTTACATTTCTTTGCCAATGACATTAACTATGTATTTAATACTTAACACTACTTTAGGCATTGCGATTCACGTACGTACACACACAAGAAGATGGTACATACATTTTTTTGTTTTTTTACTGTATTGAACACAGGTTCTTCGTATTTAGGGGATTCCTCTACATCCATGCCCGTATTAGGGAATAAGCAACAGCTGTACGAATATGATAATGAGTAAAGGCTAAGTTCGGGTGTAACCGAACATTACATACTCAGTTGAGAGCTATGGAGACAAAATAAGGAAAATCACCATGTAGGAAAATGAACCTAGGGTAACCCTGGAATGTGGTTGTATGACATGTGTATCAAATGGAAGGTATTAAAGAGTATTTTAAGAGAGAGTAGGCCATAGTTCTATGGATGGACGCTATTTAGGGATATCGCCATAAAGGTGGACCAGGGCTGACTCTAGAATTTGTTTGTACGATATGGGTATCAAATGAAAGGTGTACTGAGCATTTTAAGAGGGAGTGGGCCTTAGGTCTATCGGTGGACGCCTTTTCGAGATATCGCTATTAAGGTGGACCAGGGGTGACTCTAGAATGTATTTGTACGATATGGGTATCAAATGAAAGGTGGTAATGAGTATTTTAAAAGGGAATGGGCTTTAGTTCTATAGGTGAACGCCTTTTCGAGATATCGCCATTAGGGTGGGCCAGGGGTGACTCTAGAATGTTTGTACGATATGGGTATCAAACGAAAAGTGTTACTGAGCATTTTAAGAGGGAGTGGGCATTAGGTCTATAGGTGGACGCCTTTTCGAAATGTCGCCATTAGGGTGGGCCAGGGGTGACTCTAGAATGTTTGTACGATATGGGTATCAAACGAAAAGTGTTACTGAGCATTTTAAGAGGGAGTGGGCATTAGGTCTATAGGTGGACGCCTTTTCGAAATGTCGCCATTAGGGTGGGCCAGGGGTGACTCTAGAATGTTTGTACGATATGGGTATCAAACGAAAAGTGTTACTGAGCATTTTAAGAGGGAGTGGGCATTAGGTCTATAGGTGGACGCCTTTTCGAAATGTCGCCATTAGGGTGGGCCAGGGGTGACTCTAGAATGTTTGTACGATATGGGTATCAAACGAAAAGTGTTACTGAGCATTTTAAGAGGGAGTGGGCATTAGGTCTATAGGTGGACGCCTTTTCGAAATGTCGCCATTAGGGTGGGCCAGGGGTGACTCTAGAATGTGTTTGTATGATATGGGTATCAAATGAAAGGTGTTACTGAGCATTTTAAGAGGGAGTGGGCCTTAGGTCTATAGGTGGACGCCTTTTCGAGATATCGCCATTAGGGTGGGCCAGGGGTGACTCTAGAATGTTTGTACGATATGGGTATCAAACGAAAAGTGTTACTGAGCATTTTAAGAGGGAGTGGGCATTAGGTCTATAGGTGGACGCCTTTTCGAAATGTCGCCATTAGGGTGGGCCAGGGGTGACTCTAGAATGTGTTTGTACGATATGGGTATCAAATGAAAGCTGTTAATGAGTATTTTGAAAAGGAGTGATCCTTAGTTCCATAGGTGGACGCCGTTTCGAGATATCGCCATAAAGGTGGACCAGGGGTGTCTCTAGAATGTGTTTGTACGATATGGGAATCAAATGAAAGGTGTTACTGAGCATTTTAAGAGGGAGTGGGCATTAGGTCTATAGGTGGACGCCTTTTCGAGATATCGCCATTAGGGTGGGCCAGGGGTGACTCTAGAATGTTTGTACGATATGGGTATCAAACGAAAAGTGTTACTGAGCATTTTAAGAGGGAGTGGGCATTAGGTCTATAGGTGGACGCCTTTTCGAAATGTCGCCATTAGGGTGGGCCAGGGGTGACTCTAGAATGTGTTTGTATGATATGGGTATCAAATGAAAGGTGTTACTGAGCATTTTAAGAGGGAGTGGGCCTTAGGTCTATAGGTGGACGCCTTTTCGAGATATCGCCATTAGGGTGGGCCAGGGGTGACTCTAGAATGTTTGTACGATATGGGTATCAAACGAAAAGTGTTACTGAGCATTTTAAGAGGGAGTGGGCATTAGGTCTATAGGTGGACGCCTTTTCGAAATGTCGCCATTAGGGTGGGCCAGGGGTGGCTCTAGAATGTGTTTGTACGATATGGGTATCAAATGAAAGCTGTTAATGAGTATTTTGAAAAGGAGTGATCCTTAGTTCCATAGGTGGACGTCTTTTCGAGATATCGCCATAAAGGTGGACCAAGGGTGACTCTAGAATGTTTGTACGATATGGGTATCAAACGAAAGGTGTTACTGAGCATTTTAAGAGGGAGTGGGCATGAGGCCTATAGGTGGACGCCTTTTCGAGATATCGTCATTAGGGTGGGCCAGGGATGACTCTAGAATGTGTTTGTACGATATGGGTATCAAACGAAAGGTGTTACTGAGCATTTTAAGAGGGAGTGGGCATTAGGTCTATAGGTGGACGCCTTTTCGAGATATCGCCATTAGGGTGGGCCAGGGGTGACTCTAGAATGATTGTACGATATGGGTATCAAACGAATGGTGTTACTGAGCATTTTAAGAGGGAGTGGGCACTAGGTCTATAGGTGGACGCCTTTTCGAGATATCGCCATTAGGGTGGGCCAGGGGTGACTTTAGAATGTGTTTGTACGATATGGGTATCAAATGAAAGGTGGTAATGAGTATTTTAAAAGGGAGTAATCCTTAGTTCTATAGGTGGACGCCTTTTCGAGATATCGCCATTAGGGTGGGCCAGGGGTGACTCTAGAATGTTTGTACGATATGGGTATCAAACGAATGGTGTTACTGAGCATTTTAAGTGGGAGTGGGCACTAGATCTATAGGTGGACGCCTTTTCGTGATATCGCCATTAGGGTGGGCCAGGGTGACTCTAGAATGTGTTTGTACGATATGGGTATCAAATGAAAGGTGGTAATGAGTACTTTAAAAGGGAGTAATCCTTAGTTCTATAGGTGGACGCCTTTTCGAGATATCGCCATTAGGGTGGGCCAGGGGTGACTCTAGAATGTTTGTACGATATGGGTATCAAACGAAAGGTGTTACTGAGCATTTTAAGAGGGAGTGGGCATTAGGTCTATAGGTGGACGCCTTTTCGAGATATCGCCATTAGGGTGGGCCAGGGGTGACTCTAGAATGTTTGTACGATATGGGTATCAAACGAAAGGTGTTACTGAGCATTTTAAGAGGGAGTGGACATTAGGTCTATAGGTGGACGCCTTTTCGAGATATCGCCATTAGGGTGGGCCAGGGGTGACTCTAGAATGTTTGTACGATATGGGTATCAAACGAAAGGTGTTACTGAGCATTTTAAGAAGGAGTGGGCATTAGGTCTATAGGTGGACGCCTTTTCGAGATATCGCCATTAGGGTGGGCCAGGGGTGACTCTAGAATGTTTGTACGATATGGGTATCAAACCAAAGGTGTGGGCATTAGGTCTATAGGTGGATGCCTTTTCGAGATATCGTCATTAGGGTGGGCCAGGGGTGACTCTAGAATGTCTTTGTACGATATGGATATCAAATTAAAGGTATTAATGAGGGTTTTAAAAGCGAGTGGCCCTTAGATGTATATGTGAAGGCATTCTCGCGATATCGACCAAAATGTGGACCAGTTGATCCAGAAAATCATCTGTCGGGTACTGCTAATTTATTTATATATGCAATACCAGTAACAGTATTCCTGCCAAGATTCCAAGGGCTGTTGATTTCGCCTTGTAGAACTTTTTCATTTTCTTCTACTTAATATGGTAGGTGTCACACCCATTTTACAAAGTTTTTTCCAAAGTTATATTTTTCGTCAATAAACCAATCCAGTTACAATGTTTCATCCAGTTTTTCGTATTTGGTATAGAGTTATGGCATTTTTTTAATTTTTCGTAATTTTCGATATCGATAAAGTGGGCGTGGTTATGGTCGGATTTCGGCCATTTTTTATACCAAGATAAAGTGAGTTCAGATAAGTACGTGGGCTAAGTTTAGTAAAGATATATCGGTTTTTGCTCAAGTTATTGTGTTAACGGCCGAGCGGAAGGACAGACGGTGGACTGTGTATAAAAACTGAACTGGGCGTGGCTTCCACCGATTTCGCCCATTTTCACAGAGAACAGTTAACGTCATAGAATCTATGCCCCTACCAAATTTAAGAAGGATTGGTAAATTTTTGTTCGGCTTATGGCATTAAAAGTATTCTAGACAAACTAAATGAAAATGGGCGGAGCCACGCCCATTTTGAAATTTTCTTTTATTTTTGTATTTTGTTGCATCATATCATTACTGGAGTTGAATTTTGACTTAATTTACTTATATACAGTAAAGATATTAAATTTTTTGTTAAAATTTGAATTAAAAAAAATTTTTTTTTAAAAAGTCGGCGTGTTCTTCATCCAATTTTGCTAATTTTTATTTAGCACATATATAGTAATAGTAGTAACGTTCCTGCCAAATTTCATCATGATATCTTCAACGACTGCCAAATTACAGCTTGCAAAACTTTTAAATTACCTTCTTGTAAAAGTGGGCGGTGCCAAGCCCATTGTCCAAAATCTTACTAGTTTTATATTCTGCGTCATAACATCAACCCATCTACCAAGTTTCATTGCTTTAACCGCCTTTGGCAATGAATTATCGCATTTTTTTCTGTTTTTCGAAATTTTCGATATCGAAAAAGTGGGCGTGGTTATAGTCCGATATCGCTCATTTTAAATAGCGATCTGAGATGTGTGCCCAGGAATCTACATACCAAATTTCATCAAGATACCTCAAAATTTACTCAAGTTATCGTGTTAACGGACAGACGGACGGACATGGCTCAATCAAATTTTTTTCGATACCTATCTCGATTCCTTTATACCTGTACAACCAACCGTTATCCAATCAAAGTTAATATACTCTGTGAGCTCTGCTCAACTGAGTATAAAAAAAAAGTGTCGTAAGCTGTCCTGGGAAGCTGTTATGGGAAATTAAAAAGCCCTTTGGGGTAAAAAGCAAGTGTCCACGTCCTGTTATGGGATGGTTGTCCGCTCAAAAGGGAGAAACTTAAACAATGCTTAAAGATTTTTTTGGTACTGAAAAAATTGTCCGTTTATGAGTGGTGTCCGCTTAAGAGAGGTGTCCGTTAGGAGAGAGTACACTGTATGCCATTTATATGCAAGTAATATGCAATATGTGCAGAAATAAATGTGCGGATTTGGAATTCTCTTTTAACAACATACATTTTTCCCCTTGGAACTATACCTCTATATAATTTTTCCTGAAAAATATGGAAGCTCAAGGAATTTTTTTATTTTGCTTTCCTAAAGGCTTGGTTTCCTCGGAAACAAGTGCCGCTATAGTACGGCCGGAAAAGAACGGTCGCTTTACTCGCCGTCATTAGCGGCACCGCTTTTTTTAAAGCTGGAAGAGCTTATCCAGCCGATTCCATCGATGATATTTGGACTTTTTAAATTATTTCTCCTGTTTTTTGTTTGTGTTATTTTTTTTATTTTTAAATAGATTTTCAACATGGTTCAATTACATGAGGTTTGCTCGGCTGACAAACTTTTTACAATTGCAGTCATTTTGTTCCCAAATCGAACTGACATCCGTTAACTGAGATGTTTCTTTGCGAAAGCACTCATCAACAGCTTTCATTTGTTATCCATATTCTATAAACACATTCTAGGGGTACCCGAGTCCACGTTTTCGCTTATATCTCGAGACCCTAGTCACCCGCGGGTACGAAAAATACTCCGTATCAAAGTACTCAAAAACAGCTTCCATTTGATATCCATATTGTACAAACATATCCCAGGATTACCCAGGCCCACGTTTTAATCTCAAGACCCTTGTCAGAAGGGGATAAAAATTGTCCTATGTCTGTCTCCTGTTCTTAAGCTACCCCTCCACCAATTTTCAGCCAAATATATTCATCCGTTCCTTCCTCTTCAATCACTCTTTATCTATTAAAAAAAAGCGCATCAAAATCCGTTGCGTATTTTTAAAGGTTTAAGCATTCAAAGGGACATAGGGACAGAAAAGCGACTTTGTTTTATATTATGTAGTGATGTACATCCATAGATACCTATAAACCTACGCCCGAAGTTAAATAACGCAGCGAATGCTATATATTTACGTATGTGTCGCATCATGCCTCACTCAAAAGCAATTAGCACGCACAGTTGACAGCGAACAACCACACACACATTTTTTGGTAAGAATGTTACTTTTGTTTAAACAATTTATCTAATATAAGAAAGGAATCAAGTATTTTGTTTGATGCAGATCGAAGGTAAATATTTCAAAGTTTTACTGAAAAGTAGAATTTTTTAAATCCATCCATCCGTTTATGAGTTATAGCTGTGTAAACAAAAATTTTATGATTTTTTACTACATTTTGGCAATTTGCCACGCCCCTATAATATATACCTTCAAATTATATTAACTGTACCATCTCGCGTAGCTAAGCTTTCAAATGCAAAAACCCGTTTTAAAATCGGAGCGACTTTATTTTATAAGATTTAATATATATATATAAGATTTATGGAATCTTGGATATATATTTATATATTGCTAACGTGTTCCGAATATTCCAAATTAACGGTTTGTTGGGAACGATTCCATGGATGGTTAAGAGGAAAAGAGCTTTCCCCGTGTTGCAAGAGGGCATTTATGATGAACTCGTCTTTGAAAGTCAAACCCTGAATTTAAAGTTGCTAGAAAATCAGCCTTTTTTAAGAGATCATGTCGCCTGCTGAATAAAATATTACCATAACTCGATAACGCCATATCTCAAAATATTTTTCAATAATGCCCCTTTTCAGGATTTGTTTCATCTATCTATATCAGAATAAGGTTGAAGAACATACTATCTCTGACTTTGTTTCACAAACGCACAATCTCTTGTCAAAATGTATTGAATGCGTGCGTATTTCAATAAAATTTTCAAGCACGCCTTTGTTCAAACAAGTTCTTAAATAATTAAAAAGCAACATAACTTCATAATTTCACGAAATATTTAGTAAAAATGATTAATTTCCCCAAAGCATGTAGGCATTTACCTCCAATACTAATATACTACTGAAGTTAGGATAGCAACCCGTCCTAATTTTTAAACTTGGGAGTGTCAAAACTCTGCTGAACCTCTATTAATTAATCATGGATACTTCACTTTATTTTTCTTAAGCTCGACGAGCGAATCGGAGACGCGTAACACAAAAGCGTCTGGCCAAATGCTTCTAAGTAGCTATCAGCGTTTATTTGTCTTTGCTCCCAGTGCTGCCTGCAAAGGACTTGAGGATTTTGTTACGGCTGTAAACTGTAGGTACAATTGCGTCACTCACAACATTTTTTGTTTTTACTTGTTCTCCTATGGAAGGGTCGGAAACTATGTTCATTATCAGTCATCGGCGCAGAAAATAGCGGTGACTCGTTTTGGTTGAGAAGAGAGCATCGATATGTAAAAAATAAACAAAACTGGGGATAGGACACTACATTGAGGTAACCCCATGTTTAGTTTTTCTTGGCTTGGAGGTTGCGTTCCTATATTGAATCGATGCTTTCCTACACTTCAAATAGTTATAGCGCTTTATTGCTTTTCTTCCAACTCTGCGCAACAAAAAAGTATCACTACCACCAAAATTTAAAAAAAAATCATATTTTTCAATTTAACCATGGCAAGGTTAGTCGTAATGTACCAAACAATTAGGACCGATTTCACCAACTCGATGTAGGCTAAAGCTTAGTTGCAACTTAAGTTAGCCCAGATGTGAGGCTAAGTTTTTTTCAGTTTCACCAACTTAGCTACTAAACACATTTGACATGCAAAAACCCTATCAGCTGTTTTATACATAGTAGTATTTTTGGCTACGTTTTAATTACACGCCACCCAGTGAATTCACACAACAGCGGAGTTGCTATATTTGCATAATGAAATAAGTATCAATACTGTCATTTAATACAACTCAAAACTTGTACTACAGCAACACTGTTGAAAGTCGAGAATAAGCAAGCTGACAGGTGGCTAATTTGTGAGTCAGCATTGGTGTTGAAAGAGAAAAATTAAAAAATATGACTGATCTAAGTTAAGTCGAGTTGGTGAAATCGGCCCTTAGACTTAAGGGTGTGAGGTTCCATTCCTGGAACCTCTGGAAAATGATGAAATGCGCTTTGCACGCGCAACGTACTCCACCCCAAACACCAATTGCCACACACAGTAGTTTTAGTTTTGTTTAGTTCTTTATTTATTAGGTTTTGTTAAATTAAAGAAATGTGTTATAATTTGCCCACACTTAGTTTAGTTTGTAGGATTATATTAATTATTTTAGTTTTTAATAAGTTCACTCTTGTTTTTGTGTGTGCGTCGCCAAGTCCAAAATTTATAATAGTGGCCGGTCTTTTTCTGCAGAGGCGAATTGCTCTGTTTCCAAGTTGTTCCAACACCTGTTGTTCGTTCACAGTAGACAACGGGTGTTGCAGCAATTTGGAAACAGGGTGACATTTTTATTATTTGTTAAGGCTGCTGTTACATCATCCTTTTTGGGGAAAAGAAGAATTGAAAAAGTGATCAGTTTAGTAACATTCTTCTTTTGCATAAGCTAAACAGAATTGTTGCGAATGAACGAATATGTTCACATTAGGGTGTTCCTCCCCCTTTGAGATCGTTCGTTCGGAGCAATTCTGTGACTATTTAAAATATGTTAATTAAAATTGTGGTATTTTTGAATTTTTGTTTGTACTAAACTATGAATAAATTCAAATTACATTTTTTCGTTTTAATATACAAAATTTTGTGTTCTATATATATGTTGTTTGTGTTTTTTTTTTTTTTTTTTTTTGAATTTTTCTTTGTACGATATTTACAATTTAATATCAATATATTTACATATTATATATGTAGTTAACTTGGATTTTTTTTTGTTTTACGGCTTGTCCTATACTTTTGATACATATTTTGATAATTTGGATGATTTACATTTTTTCATTTGGGTGTACAAAATTGTGTGTTATTATTTTTTTGTTTTTATATATTTTTGTGCCTTCGTGGCTATTGAAAAATGAAGAAAATGAAACTATTGCTAAAAAAAAATTTTGGATTTTTCTTTAAACCCAATTTAAGGTTTAATCAGGGTATTGAATTAATGTTAATTTACTTTACCTAGGCGATTCTTATGTACTACTTTTTCTTTGTTTTTAACTTCATCGAAAATAGTTACGTTAGGTCCGTTAATTTTAGTTATAATAAACGGACCTTGATAACTATTTTCGTGTATATGATGTGGTTCTTTCTGTAAAAGTACTTTATCTCCGATTTTGACAACTAAAGGTCGTGCCGTTTTATCGTACAGATTTTTACTTTGCAATTTATTTTTATTAATTAGGTTTTGTGCCAATTTGTGTGCTTTCTGGATCCTAAACTTAACTTCTTTGGCATAGTTTTCGACATTATAAATTGGGTCAATTTTTTCTTTTGCCAATTCATTAGGCAAAGTTGCCTTTTTCCCAAAGACTAACGCGAAAGGCGAAAATTGATTGTCGAAAACTGTGCTACTCGTAGTATTGTGTAGGAAAGTAAAGTATTTTAAATAAACATCCCAATCAGAAAAAGTATCTTTTAAATATGCACGTAAGTATTCATTAAAAACTCTATGATTACGTTCAATCGTGCCAACAGTTTCGTGATGGTATGCAGTTGAAAAATTATGTTCAATATTTAGAAGTTTAGTTAATTCTTCAAATAATTCATTTTTAAATTCAGTACCTAAATCTGATTTTATCGCATTCATTGTTAAAATGAATCCTTCAAAAATTGCTGAAGCGATTGTTTTTGCCGATTTGTCTGGCACAGCGACTGTTACCAGGTATTTAGTCATGTCGCAAATCATGGTAAGTGCGAACTTGTTACCATATTTGGACTCAGGTAGGGGTCCTATGGTGTCAATTACTAGTATATCAAATGGTTTACAAGGAGTTGGTGTTAAAACAAGTTTTTCTTTTGTTTTAGGTTTAACCTTGTTTAAAAGACAATCTTTACAATTTTTGATATATTTCGATATATGTTCTTCCAATAAAATTTTGTTCGGAGTTTTGCGTAAAGTCTTTTCATTCCGCAATGTCCACCAGAAATGGGATCATTATGGAAAATTTTCATTAGTTTTAATTTTGTATTTTCATCTGTTACTGTCTCCACTGGATCTGTTAGCATAATTTCTAATGATTTTAAAATTTTATTTCCAATATTTTTGAAATTTGTAATAGTATAATGTTCGAACAAAATATCGTTTTTAGGCCATTCAATTTGCTTAATTTTGCGTTTGCCGACTTCTGATTCAAGCTTCGAAAGTAATTTCTCCAAAGTCATTCAGGCCTGTTCTGAATTCCGACTCGGAATGAAAAGTAAAACGACATTGATTTCGACTCGGTTTCTATTTGGTGTTCTCAATTCCGATTGTAAAAAATCGATTCGAAGTCGATTTCGAATCGTTTTCATTCCGATTCGGTAACCAGTTTAATCAGCTGTTTTTGTTTATGTGTTTTGGTTTAAGTATCATAAAATTTTATTTTAATTAAAAAATGCCTGCAGATATGGTTTTTGATGCGCAGACGAATCGTAAAAATGCGCTGGATATCTTATTCGTGGAATCTTTTTTGAAAAATTAAATGAAAATTTGTCGTAGACATGTAAAGTAACTTGTTTTTCGTCGTGTTTGTCTGTTTTCCTAGGAAGGTTATTGCCGTTTTGTTATTGATCTTGTTTGTACTGCTAAAATTTTTTTGTTCGATTCCTTAATCTCATCGATTGTAATACGCGATAGTGCATCAGCACCAAAGTTTGATTTATCCTTTACGTAAATTATAGTGAAGTTGTATTCTGCTAATTCTACCCTAATTCTCGAAAGTTTTGAAGAGGGGTCTTTCATATTGAATAGGTATACTAGAGATCTATGGTCTGATTTTACAATGAAATGGGTGCCATAAACGTATGGTCGAAATTGCTTGATTGCAAAGTAAATAGCTAAGAGTTCCAATTCTATAATTGGTTTTTTCTGCTCTGCTTTATTAAATGCTTTAGAAGCGAAACAAATTGGTAAATCACTACCTTGCTGTTCTTGACTTAAAATAGCGCCACATCCAGTTGTGGAGGCATCAACGGTAATAATGAATTGTTTAGTAAAATCTGGATAATGAAGTAATTTTGGTGAAAGTAACGCTGCTTCCAAAGATAAAAATGCTCTTTCGCACTCTACATCCCATACAAATTCAACTCTTTTCTGCTTAATCGATTTAGAGGCGCTGCCAGAGACGCAAAATTTGGTATAAACTTTCTGTAATAGTTTGCAAACGCGACGAATCGTCGTACCCTGTCTTTATCAGTCAGTTTTGTATACTTTTTAACTACGTTTATTTTGGAGTCGTCTGGCAACAACCTTTGGCTTAACATTTGTGACCTAAAAATGTAACTTCTGGTCGCAAAAAGTTGCATTTATTTGGGTTAAGCTTGAGATTGAAAGATCTACAAGTATCGAAAACTTTTGAAAGATTTTTAATATGGTGTGCTTCACTACAACCTGTGACGATAATATCGTCGACGTATAAAAATGCGACGTTGGGTCGTATACCCGAAAAAGCTATTGTCATCATTCGTGAGAATGAATTTGGTGCTATGTTTAAACCGAATGGAAGCACTTTCCATCTAAATGCACCTCGGTCAGTGCTGAAAGAAGTAATGTCACCTGAGTCAGGATGCAAGGGGATTTGATGAAATCCTGAAAAAAGATTTAATGTCGAAAAATACTTTGCCCTGCCAAGATTGTCTAAAATATCGTCAACTCTAGCTAGTGGAAATTTATCAGCAATTAGTTTTTTGTTTACTGCGCGAAAATCTACGCACATACGATAAGCTTTTTGACCCTTAGTATCTTTCTTTGGGACTACAATCAAAGGACTATTGTAATTGGAATAACTGGGTTCAATCAAACCGTAGTCTAACAATTTATTTACTTGGCGATTTATTTCTTCGCTGAGAGTATGGCAATCGATAGTTTTTAACATATACCGGCTCGTTGTCTGCCAGTCTTAATTTTTGCTCGTAGAAGTTGTTTAAAGTCATTTTGTCCGTGTCAAGAGCGAAAATGTCGGCATAATCTATGCAAAGGTCAATTAGTTTACGAAGAGCATGTTGATTTTTTAAAATTGAAATAAGGTTTTTCGTTCGTTTACCTTCTGTTTCTGTCTTGTTAATTGTATAAACATTGTAGTTTGAGAGTTTTTCTGCCCGAATACTTTTTCTTTTCACATACTTTACATCATCCGTGGTGTTAATGACTTTAATTATTGGATTACTGGAATTAACAATGCACCTAGCTGTGAAAACACCTTTTTCAACTTCCTGCGAGTCCACGAAAAGTGGCTCGGGTGAATCACCTAAATCAAAAAGTCTGAATATTTCGCATCTTGGAGGAATGATACAACTGTCGCTTTCTGTTTCGTGCAGGATTGGTATTGCGACTTTTTCATTACCTTCCCAAAAGGAAATACTATTTCTTTCATAATTAATAATGCATTTGTTTATTTTCAGGAAATCTTTTCCTAGTATGCCATCGGATGGAATAATAAAGTCTTCATTTACTACATGTAAAGTATGTTTAATAGAAAAGTTTGAAAAATTTTAATTTGCGGTAATTTTACCTAAAGGGGAAACTGAATTGGAATTAAAACCGGTAATTTTGATAATTTCGTTTGTATTTAAGGAAATATTACTGTCTAAACATGATATCTTTGTTAAAGAAATGTGTGCTTTAGTGTCTACTAGGAAAGAACAAAATTTTTGTGACTCGTTAAGTTGTAATTCTATGAAATCTGAATAATTTAGGTTCAAACAGTAGATGCCTATTGGTGAGGGAAATTCGCTTACTCGGTTAGTTCGTCCTCCCCCAGTGTTCTCTCCTGAGGGGCACTCGCGTTTAAAGCGCGAACGTTTGCGTTTCTACCTCTGCCATTCGCTGATTTCGAATTGTTACCTCTATAGTTACTATTGTTTGAATTAGGATTTGTATTTGAACGTGTATTATTATTGTTATTATTCTGATATCTATTTCCATTATAATTCCTATATCTTTGATTATTGTTGCCGTTATAGTTGCTATTGTATGAAAATGAACTATTATTATTTCTATAACCATTTCATGAGCTTTCGCTTGAGAGATCCCTTCAATAATAAGAGACCGCTCAAGTGAGTCAGCTCAATCTTCAACTTTTTTGGCAAAATCTGTATAATTTTTACCGTTAACGTGCAACGCTGCAATTCTCCCTGCTACAACTTTCGAGTTGTCTGGTTTGATCCTATTACGTAGAGCTGTTTTAATTTCATTAACTGAATTTACTTATCTTGGTATTGCTTCACGGGCTTTACCCTCTAGTTTTGATTTTAAGAACGCTAAAAGTATCAGTTAAATCTGCAGTAGCGAATTGTTCAAGTAATGCAATTTTGTCTATAAAAGAATCAAGTGCAAGAGGATCACCACTGTAGTTTTCTCTAATAGAATTAGCACATGTGTTAATGAAAATTCTCTTTTCCTCAGGTGTTGCCATGATTTTATCGTTAAGATCTGGAGCAGAAGGTGAGGCCACGTTTGTACTATTTGGATCGTTAAGATCTGATTTTAAAGTAAAAGAAGTTGAAGTTAGTTTTGCACTATTTGAATCGTTAAGATTTGAATCTAAATTAGAAGTTGAATTTTTAATGGAACAATTTTCGAAGCCTGGAAAATCTGTTGACAAGAAAATCTATTTTCCTGGGTTGTGACTTCTTCGGTCGAAGATGAAGCTAAACTTTCGTAGCTTGAGGCTGAATTATCGGAATCGGATTCTGAGTCTGAATTTTTTGCACTTGTTTGCCATTTCTTAGGTACATATGTACTTATCAAAATAGCAAAAATAATTCAGTTCAAACTATGAAATTAATGAAGTACTTGTTTGAATGTCTGAATTTATATTTAAGCTGAAATATTGAGGAAAAAGAAAAAATTTGTAAAAGTGAACTGATGTACAGGTGAATAGTCGCTAAAGAAATATTTAACAATTTATTTGAAGAACTAAGGAAAAGTGCATTATACTTGTATAGAAAAATCTTTAAGACGTAATTGAATTTAAACTTTGCACAAAAGTATATAGGTATTAATTGGTAAAAATTTCAAAATTGTTGTAACTTGTTCAAAAAAATCCATTTATATTCACAGACGCACCGCTTTGTAAAAAAATTCATATATTTTCCCGGACGCACCGTTTATATAAAAAAATCTCACTTGACTTTTCACGGAACCACCGTTTTTATAAAAAATTTTAATTGGTTTTCAACGGAACCACCGCATATTGCAAACAATTTTAATTGGTTTTTAACTGAACCACCGCATAAATCAAAAATTTACACGTTACAAACTGCTTATCAAGTTCAACAGTCTTATATGGTGAAAATTAATATTATGTTGGAAAATGGGCGTATTTATAAAAAAATTTTTCCTTTTACCTGTAGTAAATAAAAATCTGAAAAATGGAAAATCCGAAATTTTAAATTTTAAATAGAAGGTTTGTGAAACGAATTGCAAATTTGAAGAATGGAAGCATGAAAATATGTGAATTTACAATTGTTTTTGTTTTTATCGGCCTATTGATAAATGATTCAAGGTTCTATTCGAGCTCAAGGCCAGAACAATAATTTTTTTTTAATGATAATTATTGTTATTTTTTAATTTTTCTAAATTTGAATTTGAAAAATTATTGTTCTGGCCTTGAGCTCGAATCGAACCTTGAATCAATATGTGAATTTGTAAAATAAATTGAGAAATTTTTAAATTAAAAATTTGAAAATATGAAAAATTTGAAGAAAATGTAAATTTGAATGTAGATCTGGAAATATTTGAATTTATAAAATGGTTCGAAAAATTTTTAAATTTTGGAAAACTGAGGTAGTTAAATGTAGACGGACGCTATTCAAAAATGTGTTGCTATTCAAAAATGTGAAAGCAAAAATCTTAAGTATTTATACACACTTAGAAAAACTCTATATACATAAGGCAAAGCTACATATACATAAATACGTATGACTGCTGCTGCTCCAACCGTAAATGCTGCCGCTCCGTAAACGCTGCCGCTGTCGTCGCCAATGCTGCTACTGCCCGAGTTGTTTCTGGTGGCTGGTGGTCTTCGCTGGCGCTGCCGCTGCTGGTCTTCGATGTTAATGCTGGCGGTGGTGGTGGTTAAAAAAAATGGCGATGATATACCGTTGGCTAGTGGCGTGGGTTTATATCCAGTTATGGCATATTATATTATACTACAAGTAGATATTTAGTTTTGTGTTACTTCTGTACCATTTATTTGTAAGTTTAGTACATTTTGTTATTTAAAGTTTTTTTTTTTTTTTGCATTATTTCTGTATAATTTAGTTGTAGTTGTTAGACAATTTTTTTTATTTAGCGCTTTCTTTACTTTGGTTTATTTCTCCTCCATTTAACGTAGGATTAGTTCTGTTACATTAAAAATTTTCTTTTATTTCAATTTAAAATTGTGTATTTTCACTGCCACTTACAACTGCCTTTGCAAAAAAATTAAAACCACCACCTACCTTCTTCAAAAAAATCCGGTTGCCTGCCGAGGCTCCAGCCTCACGGTCACCATGTGAGGTTCCATTCCTGGAACCTCTGGAAAATGATGAAATGCGCTTTGCACGCGCAACGCACTCCACCCCAAACACCAATTGCCACACACAGTAGTTTTAGTTTTGTTTAGTTCTTTATTTATTAGGTTTTGTTAAATTAAAGAAATGTGTTATAATTTGCCTACACTTAGTTTGTAGGATTATATTAATTATACTCAGTTGAGCAGAGCTCACAGAGTATATTAAGTTTGATTGGATAACGGTTGGTTGTACAGGTATAAAGGAATCGAGATAGATATAGACTTCGATATATCAAAATCATCTGGATCGAAAAACAATTTGATTGAGCCATGTCCGTCCGTCCGTCCGCCCGTTAACACGATAACTTTGGTAAATTTTGACGTATCTTGATGAAATTTGGTATGTAGGTTCCTGAGCACTCATCTCAGATCGTTATTTAAAATAAACGATATCGGACTATAACCACGCCCACTTTTTCGATATCGAAAATTTCGAAAAAACGAAAAAGTGCGATAATTCATTACCAAAGACAGATAAAGCGATGAAACTAGATAGGTGAGTTGATCGTATGACGCAGAATAGAAAATTAGTAAAATTATGGACAACGGGCGTGGCACAGCCCACTTTTAAAAGAAGGTAATTTAAAACTTTTGCAAGCTGTAATTTGGCAGTTGTTGAAGATATCATGATGAAATTTGGCAGGAACGTTACTCCTATTACTATATGTACGCTTAATAAAAATTAGCGAAATCGGAGAAGGACCACGCCCACTTTTAAAAAAAATGTTTGTTTTTAAGTAAAATTTTAACAAAAAATTTAATATATTTACAGTATATAAGTAAATTATGTCAAAGTTCAACTCTATTAATGATATTAATGATGAATTAATTTGTCTAGGATACTTTTAAAGCCATAAATCGAACAAAAATTTACCAATCCTTTTGAAATTTGGTAGGGGCATAGATTTTATGACGCTAACTGTTTTCTGTGAAAATGGGCGAAATCGGTTGAAGCCACGGCCAGTTTTTATACACAGTCCTCCGTCTGTCCTTCCGCATGGCCGTTAACACGATAACTTGAGCAAAAATCGACATATCTTTACTGAACTTAGTTCACGTACTTAACTGAACTCACTTTATCTTGGTATAAAAAATTAACGAAATCCGACTATGACCACGCCCACTTTTCCGATATCGAAAATTACGAAAAATGAAAAAAATGCCATAATTCTATACAAATACGAAAAAAAGGGATGAAACATGGTAATTGGATTGGTTTATTGACGTGAAATATAACTTTAGAAAAAACTTTGTAAAATGGTTGTGACACTTACCATATTAAGTAGAAGAAAATGAAAAAGTTCTGCAGGGCGAAATAAAAAACCCTTGAAATCTTGGCAGGTATTACATATATAAATAAATTAGCGGTATCCAACAGATGATGTTCTGGGTCACCCTGGTCCACATTTTGGTCGATATCTGGAAAACGCCTTCACATATACAACTGCCACCACTCCCTTTTAAAACTCTCATTAATACCTTTAATTTGATACCAATATCGTACAAGCACATTCTAGAGTCACCTCTGGTCCACCTTTATGGCGATATCTCGAAAAGGCGTCCACCTATAGAACTAAGCCCCACGCCCTTTTAAAAATACTCATTAACACCTTTCATTTGATACCCATATCGTACAAACATATTCTAGAGTCATCCCTGGTCCACCTTTATGGCGATATCTCGAAAAAGCGACCAACTATAGAACGAAGGCCCACTCCCTTTTAAAAATACTCATTAACACCTTTCATTTGATACCCATATCGTACAAACATATTCTAGAGTCAGCCCTGGTCCACCGTTATGGCAATATTTCGAAACGGCTTCCACCTATAGAACTAAGGCCCGCTCCCTCTTAAAATACTCATTAACACCTTTCGTTTGATACCTATATTGTACAAACGAATTCTAGAGTCACCCCTGGTCCACCTTTATGGCGATATCTCGAAAAGGCGACCACCTATACAACTACCACCACTGCCTTTAAAACCCTCATTAATACCTTTCTTTTGATACCCATATTGTACAAACAAATTCTAGGGTCACCCCTGGTCCACCTTTATGGCGATATCTCGAAAGGGCGTCCACCTATGGAACTAAGGATTACTCCCTTTTAAAATACTCATTAACACCTTTCAGTTGATACCCATATCGTGCAACCAAATTCTAGAGTCAACTCTGATCCACTTTTATGGCGATATCCCTAAATGGCGTCCACCTATAGAACTATGGCCCACACCCTCATAAAATACTCTTTAATGCCTTTCATTTGATACACATGTCATACAAACACATTCCAGGGTTTCCCTCGGTTCATTTTCCTACATGGTTATTTTCCCTTATGTTGTCACCATAGCTCTCAACTGAGTATGTAATGTTCGGTTACACCCGAACTTAACCTTCCTTACTTGTTATTTTAGTTTTTAATAATTTCACTCTTGTTTTTGTGTGTGCGTCGCCAAGTCCAAAATTTATAATAATGGCCGGTCTTTTTCTGCCGAGCCGAATTGCTCTGTTTCCAAGTTGTTCCAACACCTATTGTTCGTTCACAGTAGACATCAGGTGTTGCAGCAATTTGGAAACAGGGTGACATTTTTATTATTTGTTAAGGCTGCTGTTACAAGGGCCCATTACTGATACTTAGCATAGACTTGACTTAACTTGGCGTAAACTTGGCAACTTAGCCACGATTATGCTCCATATAGCGCATGCGATCTGGCATCATAATCAGCCGTTTTTCAGCTGTCATTTTATTGTGAAATATTTGCTACAAAAAGTGGTGGTTTTTAAACAAAGTTAATTTTGAGTACTACAATTAATTTATGAGTGTAAAAATTAATAAATAAAATAAAAATAAATATCAATTTGTATAACAAAATGTCAAAATGAAATGGAAACAAACAAATGGCATCTCGAAATGTAAACGTCACTTAGAACTTACATTGAAAATCAAAATTCAACAGACTTCTAAGTCAAGTTAAGTGTTGCTAAGTTTTGAGTAATCAGTAACATGCAATGCTTATTTAACAGAACTTTAAGTGAAAGTTCTCAAGTCAAATCAAGGCTATGCTAAGAATAAGTAATGGGCCCTTTAGACTTCTGTTTACATCAAAAATTTACAAATGAATATACCTTAAAATTCAATACCATTTATAGCCCTGCCGCTTTATTACGTTACGGTGAACTTCACCGTCTTCTTAGTTTCCACATAACTACCTTAACACTGCAACGTTTTTGACAACGTACTCTAATGTTATCTAAGGGCCGCTGTATAGCGGCACCGCTTTCGAGGAAACCAAGCCTTAAGCCAAATTTAAAATTTTTGTATATAAAAATATGTATGTATGTACTTTCTGTTCTATTTTGATTTTCTTAACAAAATTTCTTCAAATTTCAAATTTCACATGAGGAAAATAATGACCGTTTTGCAATATTTGGAACCACTAGCAATTTAACAAAGGCCCACCTTGACATTTCTGTATGACCGGTGCCTATATGTAACACTTGACCTGGCCATATACTGACAGCAATCGATGGTCCACCTTAATTTTTTGATCGGACCCAACCTAGGAAAAGTCAGACATATGTAGATAGCCAAATTGGTATACTTTACACCATTTCAATCCTGTTTTGAACACATGTGTATAAAAGCGGTTTGCTGACAACCTATCAGGCCTTAGAGGCTCACTATGTAGATTACGGTGAGGCAGTTTTGAAAGCGGTGTTCTAACCGGCATGCATACTACATGGCTACGTGTACTGAATATCAGACTCCCCTTTTGCATTGAATAATGTCAGAAGTGTATCTCCGTATATTTTCCAATTCGATATCGCGATGCCATCGAAGTGGTTATTTAATGATGTTCTCATTTTCCCCAGTCTTTATTAAGGTGGGGCTATTTATCGAAAATTCATCTCATTGAGAAGCTATAGTAGCACCGTCAGGTGGGAAAGTTTTGCTTGGTGCTTAGCCCTTCTGAATTTAGTAAGATAGTATAACGTTCTGTAGTGTTATCGCTACTGGCGAGAGGAGGAATCTCGGTCGATATTACTCCTCTTAAGTATCTGGTTTTTCAGGTTTCACTGCTCCACTCTTGCCCTTTTCTATATTTCGGAAATAACAGTTCGCACCAAACTTCGTTGCCAATCGTGTTTGGTGATGTTGAATATGACCTTTAATGTTGCCCACAACTTCCTAGACAGCACAGAATTTGTAGTTCCTTAGAAACTCCTCTAGTTCCGTTTACGTTGATTTCAACGACTTGCGGGCGCTGGCTTGGATTTTTCCGTATTCTGCTTGTCTGTTTAATACGGGGCGTAGCCAAATCATGATCTGTTCCAGTTGGTCTTATTAAATTTAGTTAGTAGGAAAATCATACCCAGCACGGCATCGCAGATCCGATATTACGTTTAGTTTTTCCTCTTTTTCGTAGCTATTCCATTACAGTTGAAAGGGGGAGTTGACCGTACAGCCCGTACTATAAAGATAATACTTAGAAATAGCTGGGTACAGCAATTTTTATACTCAGCTGAGCAGAGCTCACAGAGCATATTAATTTTGTTCGCATAACAGTAATCCGTAGCGGCATAAACTAATCGAGATAGATATAGACTTCTATATATCAAAATGATCTGGGCGAAAAAATAAATTCATTTAGCCATGTCCGTCCGTCCGTCCGTCTGTCCGTCCGTCCGTAAACACGATAACTTGAGTAAATTTTGAGCTATCTTAATAAAATTTGGTATGTAAGTTTCTGGCACTCATCTGAGATCACAATTTAAAATGAACGAAATCGGACGATAACCACGCCCACTTTTTCGATATCGAAAAATTCGAAAAACCGAAAAAGTGCGATAATTCATTACCCAAGGCGGATAAAGCGATGAAACTTGGTAGATGGGTTGATCATATGACGCAGAATAGAAAACTATTAAAATTTTGGACAATGGGCGTGGCACCGCCCACTTTTAAAAGAAGGTAAAAGTTTTACAAGCTGTAATTTGGCAGTCGTTGAAGATATCGTAATGAAATTTGGCAGAAACGGTAATCCTATTACCATATGTGCGCTAAATAAAAATTAGCACAATCGGACGACGAACACGCCCACTTTTTAAGAAACTTTTTTTTAAGTAAAATTTTAACAAAAAATTTAATATCTTTACAGTATATAAGTAAATTATGTCAACATTCAACTCCAGTAATGATATGGTTCAACAAAATACAAAAACAAAATAAAATTTCAAAATGGGCGTGACACCGCCCTTTTTCATTTAACTCGTCTAGAATACTTTTAATGCCATTAGTCGAACAAAATTTACCAATCCTTGTGAAATTTTGTATAGGCATAGATTCTATGACGATAACAGTTTTCTATGAAAATGGGCGAAATCGGTTGAAGCCACGTCCAGTTTTTATACACGTCGACCGTCCGTCCTTCCGCTCGGCCGTTAACACTATAACCTGAGCAAAAATCCATATATCTTTACTAAACTTAGTTCACGTACTTATCTAAGCTCACTTTATCTTGGTATAAAAAATGAACGAAATGCGACTATGACCACGCCCACTTTTTCGATATTGAAAATTTCGAAAAATGAAAAAAATACCATACCGTTGGTTTTTGTGACGCAAAATATAACTTTGGAAAAAACTTTGTAAAATGGTTGTGACAACTACAATATTAAGTAGAAGAAAATGAAAAAGTTCTGCAGGGCGAAATCGAAAGCACTTGGAATCAATGCAGGAATACTGTTTGTGGTATTACATATATAAATAAATTAGTGGTACCAGACAGATATTATCTGGGTCACCCTGGTCCACATTTTGGTCGATATCTCGAAAACGCCTTCACATATACAACTGAGGGGCACTCCCTTTTAAAACCCTCATTAATACCTTTAATTTTATACCCATATCGTACAAACACTTTATAGAGTCACCCCTGGTCCACCTTAATGGCGATATCTCGAAAAGGCGTCCACCTATAGAACTACGGTTCTTTCCCTTTTAAAATACTCATTCATTTGATACCCATATCGTACAAACACATTCTAGAGTCACCCCTTATGCCACCTTTATGGCGATATCCCACTATGGCGTCCACCTATAGAACTATGGCCCACTCCCTTCTAAAATACTCTTTAATACCTTCCATTTGATACCCATGTCATACAAACACATTCCAGGATTGCCCTAGGTTCATTTTCCTACATGGTTATTTCCCCTTATTTTGTCTCCAAAGCTCTCAGCTGAGTATGTAATGTTCGGTTACACCCGAACTTGGCCTTCCTTACTTGTTTTTTTTTTTTGATACTGATCTCAGAATGGCGTATCAAGTTTTTAATAGAAACTTAAAAATTATCATTATCGGCGATCCCTAGTTAACATACAAATTGCTGAGGATATATTCCGTGCAAACTATATAGAAAGAAACAATAACGAATCTTCGTTTTTCTTTATAAATATCTGGACGTGATATTGCAAGAACGAGTTCCTTTTTTTTTGTAATCACAATAACGGTTTCGGTTTCATTCCTTAGCAAAAATTTAAAACAGCCATGTAGGGCCCCTATAGATTTTGTCAAATTCTTCTATAGGCTGAAATAACCTATCACACTCTAACAAATTATTTGTTTTAAGATGACTCAATTGATGTTACGAACGATGAAGAACCTCACCGAAGCGAGGAGAAAGTGGATTGCCATTTTACAATACCGACATTTGTACCGCAGAACTTGTACGTCCAGCCACATGAAACCGTTTATGAAACAAGTGCTCGTCTTCTCTTTATGGCGGTGAAATGGGCAAAAAACTTACCAAGTTTTGCAAGTCTGTCATTCCGTGACCAGGTAAATAAATAGAAACCATACAAAAACAAAAGTATTATGATTATTTTACAAGGGTAAGTGTTGAAACACTCAAATGTCAAAATAATATGTAGGGTAGTCCTACATTATGATTTTGTCAATACAGAAATCCAAAAGCAGCATGTCATCAAATTGATTGTTCGAAATTGTACTGGTGGCGCCGCACAGTGTAACTTTTTTCACTTTTAGGATGGCAAGAGTCCAAAAAACAATGTTCTCCAATCTTAAAACTGTTTTGACCTTCAACAGATTAATAACTAACTGTTAAGAAAATGTATACAAAGCAAAGTAAAAAACCCACGATCACCATGATAGGCATTATGAAACTTGTATAATTGAAACAAGTGTAAAAATGATTTCACAGTCCAAAATGTTTGACCAACTTAGTGGCCACGTGGTGGATTTTTCGATAATCATTTTGACTTCTAGCTATTTCATTTAACATACTTGGGTAGCTTATAACAGCATTGCTAAGTTTCAGCCACGTAGGCATTTATTTAAATTTTTTTTTTTGGACAGCCACTAAAAGTTTGGTAAGCTTAGACAATTTTTCGTTTTCAATAGAATAAAACTTGCCTGATTCCGCCCAATTCTATTGAACGAATACATATACATTAAACGGAATTTCATAGAGTTTCAGATAAAAGAAAAAACCATTGCGAAATTTTGCGTTTTTCTTTGTAATCGCCAACTTAAACTCTCTACGCCCTCGCTCACGTATGAAGCGCAGTGACCTAACAATGGAATGTCCTCAATTCAAGTCTACAATACTAGATCCCAAAAAGAGACAGTTATACCTGAAATGGTAAAAACCCAAAAAAAAGGAAACTTGTGCACTGAATAGCCTTCATTGTTTGTCATATGAGTTTTCCCATAGTTAACGAGTTGTGCACTTATCCCATCAATTTATGTTATGTATGCACGCCTACCTGAGGGTCGTCTATTATTAGTGATACTTCTAAGCAATTGAGTGCTTCAGGAATATACATATGTATATGAAAATAAGAAAAGTTTGTAACCAGATCAAGCAATTGCGATGATAGTTGACTCAAATCTTTCAACATATGAATACTCCCTGATCCGGCGGCACACTTCAGAAGTTAACAGAAAAATATATCCTTCCTATAACTGTTGAAAAGAATCAAAGAATTTATGCTATCCTAAAAAAATAACCGTAGCGGAAACCTATGCTGAAATTGAATTACAATCCCTAATTTATCACAGCTTACAAAGATTGTGTCTTGCACAAGAAGAGGTATTGCTTTCTATTCCTGAGGTTAAAAAACCAAATGCAATTATAAAATGGGGATGTGATGGAGCTCAGCATAGTTGTTACAAACAACAATTTTCGGAAGAAAAGAAATCGGACGTTAGTATGTTTTTCATTTCCCTCGTTTCATAACTCCATTGTATACTCCTTCAAATGTAAACAATGGTTGACAAACGAAAGGTTATAGTTTGGAATAATCCTGCTCCATCTTCCACGAGATACTGCCGCCCGATAAAATTTGTTAAAAAAAAAAACTCGAGAGTTCAATTCAAAAGAGGTGCAATCTGTCAAAGACCAAATTTCCAGTCTTCGTCCTACAACAATTCAAACAATACTTAATATAATATATATAATAACCTAAACTTACTGGTGAAATCAACGTTTGTGTTGTGCATGATTGAAGGCAAAGTTTGCAACGATCTGCCGGGGGGGGGGGGGGGGTATGTGGGGCTTCTCCAAAAGATATGAACAATAAGCGAGTCCTGTCACAGCGAAATGTTGACAAAAGCATGCTTCCTTTCGCAATTTCCCCTTTACATTCTTGGATATGTTGCATGGAATGTATGCTACACATCGCTTATCGAATGGAAATGAAGACCTGGTGTATGCGGGGCGAAAAAAATGAGGAAAAGATGAAAAAGAAGAAAAAACATATCCAAAATAGATTCAGGAATGAAGTTGGTCTTTTGATTGATATGCCAAAACAAAAAACACGGCAACACTGCGAGAAAATTCTTTGGAGATCCTGAAATAACATCAGGCATACCCGGCATAATCATCAATCTTTTGGAAGGGTTTCATCCAATACTTTCATGCATAGGGTGTGGGTTTCAAATAAATTCTGAAGCTTTTGACCACTATGTGACAGAGACAAGGGTACTATATTTATCGGAAAATGCTTGATACAATATGCCAGTGAGCGTACATAAAATTCCGTTTCATGGAAAGAGTATAATCGTGTCTGCTATTCTTCCTATTGGTCAACTTTCGGAAGAAGCTCAAGAGTCCAGAAACAAAGATGCACGAAACTATCGTGAACTTTTCGCCACAAAAAAGTCAAGAATTTGTAGTAATTTGGATTTGCTGCACGGATTGCTGATATCGTCAGACCCGTTCATAAACGGTTTGCGGAAAACCCTAGGCTAAAGCGGCGAGCATTAACGAGTGAAGTTATTGGCTTAATATCTGAACCAGAGCATGTCGACGATATTGACTTCGACTAACTTCATACCAGTTAAAATATCACTTTTTATTTATAAGTATGTATTTCGATTCAGTTCATTGTTTACTATATAGTTTGGCAGCTTATGTAGAGGTTATGTTGCAAATAGAGTGGAAGGCAGTGGACTAGGCAGTCGAATGTCATATAATGAAGGAATGGTGTTCGGAGATTTTTCAAAGTTAAAAAAAAAATGATAAAAGCTTTAATATAAATAAAACTATTGTTTTAATAACAACAAAAACGCCATATATATTCTGTATACATAAATTTGTAAGGATTATCTCACTTTAAAATTTGAATTAAATAATCTAAAGTTTTGTTTTGAAACTGAGTCGAGAACTGTGCGTGTGAATGTGCGAATTTTCACCGATCAGTTGTTAGTTGCGCTACTTGGTAAAATTTACAATGATTCAGTTTTTACAAATATATGTACCTACTTATGTTGTGTTTGACTTTGAAAATAAAATTTTTTAAATATAAGTCAAAACCCTCTAAGCTAAAGTTAAGAAATCTCAACAATTTTTATTTATATTGGCGCTGGAAAATGCTTGTAAAGTAGAAAATATGATTATGTGAAATTTCACCTTATATGAGGGCAGGGAGAAAAAGTGGGAGGATAATTTTTATTCTCAAATCAGACTGAGGTATATGCAACCACACTGCAAAATTTCAAATGAATTGCTCTATTGGTTTGGCTGTTATTAATTTTGGCATCCTAAAAGTGAAAAAAGTTACACTGTGCACCGCGAATGGTATATTTACAATTTATAAATAACTTCCTGATAACCTAGAGACTTGAAAAGAGCTTACAGTCGTGTAAAAATGAGGTATTTAGGACAAAATATTCTACTAGCTGAGGAAGAGATCGAAATATTTAGATATATTAAGAAAATCATTATAGATCATGTGGGGCCTTGCGATCGATTTATAAGTAACTTCTCAAACCTACACTTTGTTTAGAGCACCGATACAATGGAACAAAAGGAGAAAAAATGTTGTTAGGGGACGCACGGATCAATATAATTGCAAGTACATATGAGATTTGAAATCTTGGGATCGGTTTTTAAGTAACTTTCTGGTGAGCTAGTGACTTGAATATGTAAATATAATTCAGAGGCCAAAGGCAGTATAATATCTATCACAAAAAAGTACAAATGTTTAAGACATTGGACATTCGAAAAACATGGACAACTCTACGGATGATGAATTCGGAAGGTTTTCTGGAAGGAGATTTGGTTTTTATAACAAACCCACAACGAAAAAAAGTTTTGTCTCCGAAACTGCAGTGTAACTGGGAAGGCTCATACAAAGTTGTATAACGAAGTAGTTTACCGCATGCAAACCGTTAACAAACCACGGAACGACATGAAAGTTGTTTATTTGGAAAGGCTGGCAGCGATTAGATCTGGAGGGCAGTGTGTCGAATTATCATTATTTCGATGCGTCACTGTGCTGCTAATAAGTAAATGCACAACAACAGCGAAGTAAGCAGCCACATATATGTAGATCTAAACCAGGCATCGGCATTTAGTGGCACAATTGTGCACACGTATTCTTATTCTCTTTAGTTTAGTAGTCACTGAGCATTTGGCGCAGTAACATCGATTTGTGGAAAAATAAATAAGCAGCTGTTCGTGAAAAGCCTAGACCCTTGGGGAAATATGCAAACGAAGCAGCAGAGAGTACAAAAGCAGCGCAAGCTGAGGCATAATGAACCAGTTTGATTTTAACACGCTATAAGTAAAGTACGCGAGTAATTAATTTGTGAAGTACTACTACCACAGTAGAGTTGTAAATAAGGAACATTTTGATATATTGAATATTTGAATTATTTATGCGGCAGTTCAGCGATTCGAACTATACCAGAAGCTGTATAATTATCAGAAATTCCCCAAATTTGATACAATACTAAGATAACTTCACTAACGGATAGCGTATTTTTACCCCACCCGTGACAATTATAAAGTATTATAATTTGCATATATACTCAAATATTGTTAGCTTTTTTTTTAGATAATAGCACTGATTAAATGTTAAGTGTCTCAACCTATCTATTAGAACCTGAATTATCCGGCTGGTTTTATCCGAATGCTTCAACAAAGATGAAATACTGCGAAATCTAGCGTTCCCCTATATCTATTCAAATGCGGATGGATGGATGAGCGTTGCTAACTTTTGAATAATCGCGAATGGTACTGGGACTCTACAGTTTGAAATGCTGTTTTAAAGCTTTGACTTGAATCAGTGATGCCAGGTAAACTATGTAAGCTTGCCCACAGAAATTAAAAAATATTCCCCAGTTTCCCAAATCTCAAATAAAAAGGCCCAATGAAATTCCCACGGGGTATAAACACGGTTAAAAGTTTGGGCCTAGGCTTACAACATTTTTGGACTACATATATGACCAAACCAAAATCGGTTCGAATTTAAACTCTAAGATTCCTTGCGAAAATTTCAGCTTTGAGCTCGGTTTTTATTTAAGTCATTTAATTGAACCTGCGAGTTGTATTTTAATGCGCTAACGATTTGCATCAGATATGTATGTATGTAGAAAAACATTTTTATATTGAATTAAGTTCATCAAAATTTAATTCTTGGGGGTTTCGCATAGTCTTTTACAGATGATGATGGAGCCATCTAAAACGAAAGAATATACATGTTTATGGGTAAGATAATAGGTTGTAGCGCGCTCCGCCTACCACACCTAAGATCCTGCGTTCACGCACCGGGCAAAGCAACATCAAAGTTTTAGAAAAATTTTGTTTAAAATTGTGAGTAGTCCCACCAATGGATTCAAATTTAGGTTCATATTTCTAACCGTGATGTACATATTTCTTTTCTTGGATGTTGCGGCAGTGCACTGCCCTCTTAGTTTGCCGAATTGGTGATGGGCAGAGGTTTGTCAAGCGTCGAGATATAAAGCAGACTCGGCAAACAGTGAAACAATTGTTCGCACTCAATTCACACATAATATTAAGGCCGCGGCATTCCAGTAACATCGCCACAATCAACCAAGATTTATAAAAATGAAGGAACTTCAGACTTGGCAATTGAAGTTTATTTCGCCTTACCCATTCACATACAAAATTTCGGGAAGCACTGTTATAAACATTCTCCCTATACAACAAAAATACTTGCTAACAAATTTTGTGTCGTATTCGATTGTTATATTACAGTTTTTAATTGCGAGAAATGTTAGAAAAGTTACCAACGAGTAGGAAAAATAATTTCACTTGCAAAGCGTGCCAGCACCCAGCACCCTTAGCCAAAGACAATGTCAAATTCTTCTTCTTATGCTTTGCTTGCAACAAAAGTTGCAAGTTGGCTACTTTTTCATGTCAGATGGCGCCAGTGTCGCTCAATCTACCGTTCTCTATAAAAATACGTGCAATCTACTCATAATGCATCAAGACATGCAGGCAGTTCTAATTTCGGGCCCCGAAAAGAATTATGTACCAGGATCACATGGCAACGGCTCTCCATAAAGCCATTCAATATTTCTATTCACTAAGTTTTGTTGTGCACGAAATATTTAGTTAAAACAAATGTAAAACTCGCAATTCATATTTTTCTGGTTTCACTTTATAAACTTTACTGCCTTTTTGCCATAGACGGCAGTATAGTCTCTCTGCTTTAGGAAGCGAAGTCAGTTTTTAAAAACTAAACATTGCAGATACAATAAAAAACAAAATGTTTAATACATTACCTTTTACAGCTTTTATATTTTTAAGCTACTGATTTCAGGGGCTTTATTCTGCAACTTTATTCGAAAAAAGTTTCTTTCGTACTTGAAAATTTATGACATTTTGACAGCTTTGGATTTGTATTTCCTACTGAATAGAGTTACAGAATAAGACCCCAAGTTTGCAAAAATTTCAAGTTGACTAAAATCTTTAAAAACCAGCAAAGGTCTCAAGATGGACCATGCCATTTGAGTATAATTACACAAAGTTTAGTACGTCTTGCGATATCAAAGCTCAAAAAAAATATTTCCATACATGGACAGCATACATATACCTATATATATTCTATCGTTCAAGGTTATTTTATTGGAGGAATCTTGGTCGGACCTTTTTCTTCTTAACGCTATTCAATGGTGTATTCCTTTGGATCCTACAGGATGCACTCTATTTTCAGTTTCAGAACATTGTAACAACTATGATACTACTTCTGATAGTGAGAACTGTGTATCTAAGGAAGAGGTAAGCAGACATGATAATATATTTTATGTCACAAATAGCTTCTAAGTACTAGGTACATCCTCCAGCAAACGAATTTATATAATGTTCCGTTGCTGATATAAAAAAAAATCGTTTGCCTTTTTTACACTTTTTCATGATCGCAATTTTATCGTAACCATAACTATCAGCACAAAAATTAGTATAGAACTGCGGTTTTTTTGTAGCTAAAAGAAGTTGCCCCCAATATTTGCAATTCGCTGTACAAATGATCAATAAGGAAATTATTTCAAAGTACATACATATGTATATATGTAGAATCTACATATATATACATTGTAGATGCCTCTTTTGTTTGATAACATTGCGGCGAATATTAGCAGCTTCCATTAGTCACTGCTAGTAAATACAAAGAGGATAAATTATGATAAGAGACGTCACTCGTTACTCGCAGCCATTTGCTCGATGTTTTCTAATAGGTAGTCGTTGGTTTTTGTTTTTTTTTTTGCGAGATGTGCATAAAATGTGTTTTATACATTTTCGTGGGGTATTTGTGTTTATTTTTCCGACGTTATTTAATTAATTAATTAATTCTCTTTTCAAAAATCACAGTTGCACAAGGTGCCTACACCGCATGGATAAATGCGAAACAATTCAAATATCTCCCTCTTAGAAAACATTCGGCATACATTTTTTAGTTAGTAGCAAACTGGTGGCTCTTATTCCGGGGTGGGCGTGAGCTTAGCACCTGCTAAGCGACCATATATGTATACGATAAGCGAGAGCACAACGGCCACTTCGTCAAAATCAACAGTAAGGAAGTGTCGCACGCGCGCTTAAAACAGAGTATCAAAGAATGCGTGTAACACGTACTCACCGTTCAAGCATTGAAATCAAACTAAATAAATAATTGATTTTGCTTTCGTGCTCGCTACGCGTTCGTGTTTACTAACACATTCTCAATTTGGTAACTGTGTAAATGTAGTGGTGCCCACCGCTGCTCTTATTAAGTTTATCCTCTTTGGTAAATAAATGCTGCACAACCAAAACAGCAATGTAAGCAGATGAGACAACAAAAAGCTAGGCACACATTTACACAGCAGCTAAGAGCGTATAAGACATTACTCGCACAAATGTATACATACATAGCAGACAACAGTGAATATGAGATGCAGCAGATGAGAGAAATATTTAAATAAAAAATTTATCGAGAAGGTTGTTCGCCAAAAGTCTAGACCCTGGGAGAAATAGGCGAACAAGGTAACTGAGAGTATAATAGCGGCGCAGTCCAAGTGATGGTCATTCGGTTTGATCTTAACACGAGGTAAGTGAAGTACGCGAATACATTAAATTTTGAAGATCTACTAACATAGAAATGATGCTATTAAATTGCATTATATATTATATATTATATACAGAACATTTGAGTGTGAGTGTTGTCGAATATAGTTCAGTGATTCGAACGATAACAACAGTATTAAGGCTCCGTTGAATAACAGGATGCACAGTGTAACGCGTGCGTTCAAAAATAAGGTATAGAAATTTCAAAAAAAGTTGACGAAAATCTATATTTAATACCCAAAAGCAGAGCTACTCAACCCCTATAAAATTATATCACACGATACTTTGGCAACAACAATTCACGCCGAATATTTTCTCCAGAAATATTTGGTTAGTTTTGGTTAACTATATTGTTACGAATATTAGCAACACTAAGGGGTACTGCCATCTCTAAGCCAATGCTAAGCAGTGACTTGATGCACATCAATAATTCAATCATTATGTCTATACATATGTACGTACACGTAGGGAGAAGCAACGCACAAACACATGCAGATATCTTATCTGAGATATGCAATATAATTGTGGAAGTGTCGCTCACAAAAACCCGCGCATGAGCTGTGAGAGAAGCTATAAAAATTGTGCATCTGTAGTTATAGCTGCGAAACTTATAGCAGATAACCAACTAGTAGATTCTAGAACAGAACCGTATAGAAATGTCAACGAGTAAACCAAACAGTATAAAAGACGACGCCAGTAGAGGCGCGAGAGTCATTTTTGAATTAAGTACATTATCTGTCGGGCAATAGTAGTGTTATTGTACTTTAATAAAGGCCATTTTGCATTATTGAAATGTGGAGTTATTTATTCAACAATTTAGTGATTCGAACTTAGCAGAAGGTTGCAAATAAGAGGATTTGAAGTAAATTCGTTACAATACATACATACATACATACATGTAAGGCGCGATAACCTCCGAAGAGATCTTAGGCCGAGCTTCTCTTCCAATTTGCGTCGTGCTCCTCTTGATTTTCCCTAAAAATTGACCGGACGGGACCTACATGTTTTATGCCGACTCCGAACGGCATCTGCAAGGCAGATGAGTTTTCACTGAGAGCTTTTCATGGCAGAAATACACCCGGAGAGCTTGCCAAACACTGCCGAGGGGCGACCCCGCTTAGAAAAATTTTCTTCTAATTTAAAGAATTTATTTCTAAAATTTTGATGTTGCTTTGCCCGGGGTGCGAACCCAGGGCATACGGTGTGGTAGGCGGAGCACGCTACCATCACACCACGGTGGCCGCCAATTCGTTACAATATCATATATATTTATTCGGTGTAGTCACTTTGCGTAATAGCGATTTTTGGAAAGAGAATTAATAATTTAAATGAACACAAATACGGCACAAAAATGTATAGGGGGTTATAAATTTGTATCGTCAACCCTAAAGGTTACTCACAGGAAGAAAATACAGGCCAGCCAAAACACTGCCCTCAGAACCAGTCCCCATTAGGGAGAGCAATGTCCTTCTTGCAATGTGTCTCCACATGACACCAACCATCTCTTCAATTGCAATGTGGAACCAACACCTCTCTCACAATGGTCCACCCCTGTTGAAACTACAAGTTTCTTTGGACTCCCGTTAGAGGATATTGATGACAATTTGTGATCGGTTGGGCCTATTCGATGGGTCGAAGTACTGCTACAGCAACAACAACAAAAATGTATAGAAGGTATTTTTGTAAATGTATTTGACAAACAAAAACCAGCAACTACCTTGAGAAAACACTGAGTAATTGGCCAAAATATCGAGTGCCGGCAGCACTTGGGGAAAAGATAAAGAAATGCTGTAAACCACCAGCAAAGAAATTGGCCGGCCGCTCATGTGCTACGCGTCACCAGTCTAGTCGCTTGGTCTAAAAAACACACACTGGAAAACGCTACAGGCCTGCCAAATTGCTGTGCTCAGACCTACCGAGGTATGTCTTCTTATGATCCATGAACATCATCTGCATAGTGAGGCAAATAAGACAAAGACCCAAGCAAATAACTGCCCGCCTCCTAGAGGAATAAGGAAACACTTCCGGAAGCACTAAGATGAGATCCGTAAGCGTTATAAGGAGGCACAAAACCTATTCCTCACAAAATTGGTAAGCACCTTTGCTAGGTCGCGCCCAGTGAACACCGTTATCAATATACACTATCCAACCTTTGCAGAAGAAGAAGGGAGACACGGGTCCCCTTGACCAAACTTCGTTCTGGATACTGCTACCGGTTAAACTCTTACTTGGCCAGAATCCACACCGACATAAGTATTGTATGCCCTGCATGCGATGTGTCCTCACATAACACCATATTGTAACTAATTTACTGAAATTCCTCTTATTTGCAACTTTCTACTAACGTTCGAATCACTAAACTGTTGAATAAATAACTCCACTATTCAATAATTCAAAATAGCCTTTATTAAAGTACTTCATATTAACACTTATACTTCGCAACTGATAGCTTGCTTAAATCAAACTGATTGTCGTGCCTCAATTGTTGCCTCTTTTTATACTATGATAAATGATTGTATACTTTTGGGAGTATCACAGATATATGCATGTCTTTGCGCGTTGCTCTCCTCTGCTTGTATGGAGATATGTGTAGACATAATGATTAATTTGGTTATGTGCATACAAGTCACTGCTCAGTATCGGCTTAGAGATGATAGTACCCCTTAGTGTTGCTAGTCTTCGTCACAATATGTATACATAAGATGGAGGAGATTTATAACAATAACCTTTGACAACGAAAGTTGTAAATTCGTAATAGTTTACGCATGATATTCATACTTCTTAAACTTAGTTCTTAACATCTAAGATCATTTTTGAGGTTACAAAAAAATACAAATAAGAAACAAACGCCCTTGGTGTTGTCTAAGGATGCTATTATATATTTCACCCATTTAATGTGAAGGAAATTTCCATACGGAAGTACCATCATTTTCTTTTTAGTGGTGAAAATCTGGGAAGGCTACGAAGAAAAGAACACTGAAGGTCCAATGGCCTTTAGTCGAGGCCTCCCAACGTTCTTGCCACTTAGCAATTGTTTGTGTCCTGGCTCTTTTCTTCGCTTCTTCAGGTGGTCGCTCGATATTAGTGTTATACAGATCAGCCATTTCGCTTGCCAGTAAGTTCACTGGGATTTTCCGGGTTAGAACCAGAATCGCGTCTTCGGACACCGTCCGATAAGCACTTGCTATTCTTAAAGCAGCTAGTCGGTACGCTTCTAATATATCTTTTTGATGGGTCCGTTTAGAGCCATACCACACAGGTGGCTGGAGCTGGTTACTGTGGACAATAGCTGACGTGTAGCTTCGCCCGGACCACTAATGTTAGCATTATTCGCATAAGTGCTCCATTAACTTTGGTAAGTTTCTCTTCCACCGCTCTGAAGTGCTCTTTGAAAGTTAACTTAGAGTCAATGTGCACTCCTAAGTACTTTAGAGACTCCTTTGAAGTGATTTGATGATCCTCGACAGTTAAGACTAACTATTTCGCAGACCGTTTGGAGCTTACTAATACCACTTCCGTCTTTTGGCTAGCCAACCCCAGTTCCTTATTGTTCAACCAATCCTTTATTCTTCCTACTGCGTCATTACATAATGCTTGAAGCAGGTCCAGTTTCTTGGCCACTACTACCATTGCAATATCATCAGCATATCCCACAATTTGAACAGATCCCTGTGGGACGCCTCCAGTGATTTACTCCTTTGCTCCTTGATCCGTGTCAAAAAGAAGTAGGGGAGACCGGGGTAGCTCTGGAACTTTTTTTAGGCTCCGTATCTCACTAGATATCTACGAATTGAAAAGCAGTGTTTAAAAAACTGCAGTCCGAATAGTAAAAGTCACCAAAATTTCGATTTTCATAGACTTAATGTTCGTCGACTTATTAATACGAACACTTGCTTTTGCCTGCGCTTTTGAGAAAAAACAACAGTCTCAGTTCTAGCACAAGCAAATAAATAATAGTTTAAAAAACTAAAAAAACACGCTTTTATAGCTAACCGAACTAAAAATAGAAATAGAAGGTGAAACAGTAATTTATAGTTAATCACCTCAAAATAAAATTATAATAAAATTTAACTTATTAACAGAATAATTTAATTCAGATTAAAAAGCGTGGGTGCATTTGAATACATTTCATATCTTTCCTCTCAGATAGTTGCCAATAGAATGATTGTAACATTCAATATCAAGCACCCCACACTTTTTACTGTGAAATAAATTATTCTGTTAATAACTTAAATTTTATTATAATTTTATTTTTAGGTGATTAACTATAAATGATTGTTTGACCTTCTACTACTGTTATATAAACTCTTTTTAATTGAAAATTATTTTCTGTTTTTTAGTTCGGTTAGCTATACAAGCGTGTTTTTTAGTTTTTTTAAACTATTATTTATTTTTAATTTTTTAGTTCAAGTAATTTTAAAAGATTTAGTCGAGAGTGTTGAAACCTCGAAATGCCAGCGGTCCATGGATGAATCCAACCCCACGGTACCGAAAAGGGCCAAGACGCAGGGAGGCTGGACGCGGTCTTTCGCCGAAATTGCCAAGGGTCGGAAAATCATTGGCAATATAGACGAGAGCAGCGAAGATGGCAGAATCCCGAAACAACAGTGGAAGTGGATCGAGGCCGCGCTCGCTACGGCGGCCATTAAGGTTAAGAAAGACAACTCTGGTCCACCGCCATCTTAAACCGATGCAGGGTGGTTCCAGGGCAATGTCAAGCTAATTGCCTCTGACGACGCCAGGTCGGTAAACCTCTATAGGGCCGTCATTACGCTGATAGGGGTGGTATATCCGGGCGCGCGCCTCAGGGTAGTGGAGTCGCGTGGTATCTCCTCACGACCAAGGGCTAGAACCTGGGTTCCAGTGACGCCAACGGACCCAGCTGACATCCTGGAGCTGCTCCAGGAGTACAACTCGCCACAGGTTTGGAAGTCAACCCGGATAAAACCGAGCTTGTCCTCTTCACGAGGAGGTACAAAGTACCAAATCTTACACAGCCAAGAATTGGGGGTACGTTCTTAGCGTTTAGCGATAAGTCAAGTATTTGGGAGTCATTCTGGATAGGAAGCTATTATGGAGTGACCATATAGTGGAGCAATCCAAGAAGGCAGCAGCAGAGCTGTTCACCTGCAAGAGGGCAATTGGCACCTCCTGGGGATTCTCCGCTAAGGCGACCTACTGGATTTACACAGCCATTGTGCGCCCGATTCGTCTTTATGGTGCCTTGGTCTGGTGGCCTGCACTAGCTAAAAGTACCTAACTTAAAATGCTTCAAAAGGTGCAACGGAGTTCGGAGCTCAGCATTACCGGGGCTCTCGGCTCCACTCCAGATTCCGTTACATACATACATGGATACATAGATACATAGATAGATACAGGCCAAGCTAATAAAAGCGTGTTAAAAAGGGCTCCAGTATGCTATTTCGTAGATGTGCCATGCATCCAATTCTATCATTAATAAAGGAATGTGTTTTTCGCATTATGTGCAAGCAGAGGCGGCGTAAGGCGTGGGCGGTGTGGGCCACCGCCCACGGCCTCGCGGTGATAAGGGCCTCGCGGCCCACAACGAACATATAATTGAAAAAGTATGAAAAATACCTAAGAACACGGTACAAGGCTGTTCTTATAATAAGCTAGCTGACCCCTCAGGCGTTTTTCTGCGTAATTGTACCTTTAAAACTTTTAACTAAAAAAAGGACCTCTGGTAATTTTTTAAAGAGACCGATCTTAATTTTGCTTAGTCCGAAGATGATTTTATGGCAATTATCGAAAAGAAACTTGAGATGTGTGGACTTTTTCTGCTTTTCACTTTATAGAATGTCAAATCTCCCACCATCTTTGTATAAAACTTTAGAATTTAAATTAATGTCATTAGTTGAGAATTGTTAATATTGTGTCCGTTGTTGCACTGAACGCCTCACTTAAAATAAATTTTTAACTTAAAGATATTCCAATCTTCGGCGCCACAAATTTATGTTTATGTAATAATCAATATTTCTGTTAAAATCAATTATTTCGAAATCTCATCTCTTCCGTTTCAGACAATTTGTTTATATTTAGTCTTGCAACATTAGTTGGCGTTAAGCTGCTGCAGCGGGGAGTCCCCTTTAAGAGAAAGAGCATTGCTCGGGAATTTCCCTTATTAAAAAGCATTGTGTATCAAAACAAATGCATATGATATGTTACCTGTCAAATTTGACGCATAGCCATTTCTAATGAATGTACAAATCACGTTCAGACGGAGTCTTGTTCGTTCCTTTAAATAAATAATAGCGTCACATATTTTTAAAACTATAACAAGTGTTTAAAAAGTTGAGATAGGTAAGAAACCGTTATGTGATTGAAAATTGAGGTTATTATTTGTTTTATATCTTTTATTTGTTGCGCTAGAGTCCGCCTAATTTTACGGGTACAATATTGGCACTTTCTTCATAATTTATCAATCATGTCACTCTTAAGTACTAAGAGAGATAGAGATAAAGGGAGAAAATGGGAATCTGGTTCAGCAAAAAGAAAAAAATCTGAAAGAGCTGTATCAAACCATGTTTTAAGTTCAGGTATGATGAAGTTTCTCAGTCGAGCTGAATCTAGTAGTACTGAATCAATTGAATCGCTTGCTTCCACTTCTCAACAACATGTGTCTGTATCCGACAATTCGGAAATTACTCCAGATGCACCAAATATTGATACTGAACGACGAGATTCGGAAAAAGAAATCAAGAGAGCATGATTGAAATAAGTTCGCCATCTGCTAGTAGAGCCAGTGATGTAGTGGAGCAAACATTTGCCAGTTTTGACGTGGGATTGTGGACGTTTCCCATGGCGGCTGCTAAGCGTCATGAAGTTAAGTCATCTTGATGAACATTATCCTCAAGATGATGATCATAGACACTTTTCCAATTTTCATTTCTCAAGAAATTAAGATTAATTGATATCATAAACTTCTTAGCCTCTCATAATTTGCATTTAGAGGTCACATAGAATCTCTCAAAACTGACGAAAACACTAAGAATTCTGGTAACTTTGTAGACTTATTTAAATTGATAGCTATTTATGATCCTACGTTACAAGAACACTTAAACCGCATTAATAATAAACAACTTACACACCACTACCTAAGCCATGATACTCAAAATGAATTGATTACATTAATGTCAAGTACACCTGTACACCAATAATACCTGTGAAGTGATTGGTAGGATAAAAAAGGCAAAATATTATTCTATTTTACTCGACTGCACTAGAGACTCTAGTAGAGTTGAACAAATGCCGGTTATTTTAAGATATTGTAATACATTAACTGGAACCATAGAAGAAAACTTTATCGGATTTCTTGCTGTCACCGAAACGACTGGAGAATATTTGGCTAATGCAATACTGAAAAAAATGGCTTAGATATTCAAAACTGTCATGGCCAAGGATACGACAATGCTGCTAATATGGTAGGCATATATAATGGAGTTAAAACTCGAATTCTAAATATAAATCCCAGGGCACTTTTCACACCTTGAGGTTGTCATAGCTGGAATCTCTTGTTGTTCGACGCAGCCAATTCTTCGGTGGCAGCTAAAACATTTTTTGGTTTTCTTCAGAAGATTCCTTTGCTTTTTTCAAGTTCCAGCAAACGCTGGAAAATAATCAAAGAAAAATTAAAGCTTACGATGAAGCCTTTATCAGACACAAGGTGGGAAAGCAGAATCCAGGTGGTGAAGGCTGTATTATTGCAATTTGATGTTGTTGTTGAATGTATAGAATATTTAAAATGCCAAAAGGAAAAATCGGACACACTCACTGATTGCGATTCCATTTTGAACGAAATGTTCAGTTTGGAATTTATCGTATCATTACATATCTGGCATGAGCTATTAACTCGTGTCAATACCATTAGCAAATTATGGCAATCTGTACAAGTCCATTTAAGCGTTACTCTTGAACATTTGCGTACATCTTGTGAATGGATAAAAGAATATCGACAAACTGGATTCGAAAAATGCTTGTCTGACGCTCGTCAGTTTATTGAGAAAAGCAGTTACGATTTGCCCAAAGATTTTAAAAATAAAAGAGTAGCTCAAGGCCACGCATAAATAAAAACCAAATATTTTATATCTTTCAATTAATATACTTGATTAATGTTAATCGATATTTCGACCTCAATCTGAGATCATCCTCAGGACTGAAAAGATTACAAAACAATAAAAACATCAAAAAGTGCATTTTACGTACATCCTTATAACACAACTTACACTCTTGGCTGTGCCTGATCGACTAATTTTAAAAGATTACATATTAAACGAATATAAACAATATAATGTAAATTTTTGGTTTTTATTTATGCGTGGCCTTGAGCTCGAAAAACTTAATAACTTAAATATTGAAGGCCGAAAAACAACAAATAAAAATAAAAGAGTAGCCACAAAGAAGAGGATGTTTGATTATGAAGGCAGCGATCAACCTATAAAGTCTGCAGAAAGCCGGTATGAAACCAATTTTTTTCATACCATGATTGATTCTGTGATCAGTAGCATGGAATCGAGATTTATGTCTTTAAGACAACATTTTGAAGATTTTGGTTTTATATATGACTTAAACCAGTTAAAACGAATTCCAAAGGAGCAACTACTGAAAAACTGTCAGGATTTACACAGTGTTCTGCAAGTAGGTGAGAGCAGTGACTTCCAGCCTTATGAGTTGTATGAGGAGTTACTAAATATGATTCCAAATTTACCCAACTCTATTAAAGACGTGAAACATTTGCTACAATATATTATAGAGAACAATTTACCCAAATATTTACATTGTCATTAGGATATTGTTAACAATACCTGTAAGTACTGCTTCCGCTGAAAGGAGCTTTCCAAAATTGAAACTAATTAAAATTATTTAAGAAATACTATGGATCAAGAAAGACTCTCGGCTTTGGCAGTTTTATCTATTGAAGTAGATATAGCATCTAAGTTACAAACCAATCATTGAGGAGTTCAGTAAGACCAAAAGTAGAAAATGTTTGTTTCTTTAATTTTTTCACCATACTAATTTTCAAAAAAAAATTTTTTAATTTTTTTATTGTTTCAAAAAGTTATATGTATGTAAAAATGTATGTTTGTTTCTGAACGAATAAAAACCGTCTCATTTCAAGTGATTTTTTATTTTGAATTCCCTTTTTGTTGCACCATGATAGGGCCTCGCAAAATGTACCTCGCCCACATAAATTTTTTGTCTTGCGCCGCCACTGTGTGCAAGGTTTCAAATCTATGGCAATTTGGGGTGGTCATGGTTATGTCACCACACCAACACACTAATGCATTATCATCGAGCCTTGATACGTGTGCAAATTTTCAATCAAACTTTTGGCCATTCAAAGTGGTAATAAGGCCAATTGACCTTATGTCACCACACCATTACATTAATGCATTGTCATTAAATCATTGTCATCGATGCGGCTTTCATCAGTGACCACAGTCGCTGTAAAATCAATAGTGTTGATTTTAACAGTCGCAAAAAGCAGCAGTCGTGAAATATGAAAATCAGCGCTTTTTGCAAACTGTAAGCGACTGATATTTTGCGTTTGGTTATGATTATTGTTTACTAAGACTAGGCGCGACAGCGTCGTACGTAATACGCTGTACATATTGTAACGAATTTACTGCAATTTCCCTTATTTGCAACCTTCTGCTAAGTTGGAATCACTAAACTGTTGAATAAATAAATCCACTCTTCAATAATGCAAAATGGCTTTTATTAAAATACTTCACAATAACACTTATACTTCGCTTACTGATAGCGTACTTAACTCAAACTGATTGATTATGCCTCAGCCTGTGCCGCTTTTATACTCTTCGGTTTCCTCGTTCACCCATTACTCCTAAGCTCTAGTAATTTCGTGAACCTGGTGCTTGTTTACCCGCTATATACACGTACATTTGCAATTTGTATCCATATGTGTGTATATGTGAGCGGCTGATGATGACATGCGCTTGGGAGTATCTCTCTGTTGCCCCGCACGTATGTGTGCAGACATAATGATTAATTTGTTTACGTACATACAAGTGTAGCAGCTTGCTTTATTGTTGTTGTGGCTTTATTTACTTGGTATCAGATTAGTGATGGGAGTATCACTTAGTGTCACTAATATTTGTCACACTGCCCACCACCTAAGTCTGATCGTCCTGATCAGACAAATCTCTCGATCTAACTTATGCTAGCCTCTCCAAATGAACCACCCTTCTATTTCGTGGTTTCCCAATTGTTTGAATGCGGTAGATGACATCACTGATCCTCAACAACTCTGTACGGGCCTTCCCAACTGCACCAAAATTCGGATGGAACACATTTCCCCCGGTGAGGGTTGTATATCAGTACCAAATTTCCCTTCAAGAAACCTTCCGAATTCTTGTTCTCGCCGTACCTGTGTTCCATCGTACTACTCATTACCCTGGTTCTTTTCCTTACACTCTGTTATTTGGCCAATGAACTACTTCGTAGAGCTTGCGCTGGACGGATTTGCTTTGCATAATCAGTATCGTTCCGACGCTTCACTACAGTAGTGTGCCCTGGCTTGAAACCACCGTTGCATTCTTTCTGCGAAATTCTTTCCTTCGTTTTCGTGCGTCCCTTTGGTTTTTTCAATGCCAGTGTTGCTCTCGCAGGTACTTTTGATTTCGCTTTATTTGGCCCATTCGATCCATCAACCTTTATCTTTGACTTTCGTGGTCTTTGTCGAGTCTTCTCCACCAGTACTCGATTACTGCTGAACCCTTTCTCCAAACTGAAATTAAGTGGCACATCCTGGTTCTTATAACGCGTCACCCCTCTATGCATATCGATCTTGATGTCAACCAAGAAATCCACTCCCAATATAACTTCATCAACAATCTCCGCCACAACGAATTTGTGTAAAACCATGACCTTCCAAATTAAGACTTCACAGATCACTTCTCCCCGGACTTAGTTATACTCGCCAGTGACCGTACGCAACCTTGCTTCAGGTAATGACTTAACTCTCCTATATACCAAATCAGATCGAATCAAGGAATGAGATGCACCCTTATCTACAGTCAGTACACGTTCTTTGCCATCCACATTCCCTCTGACGGTAAGACTGCTCGATTTTCTACCAATTTGCGACACAGATATCACAGGGCATTCAATAGCTGGATCTAGCTCTCGATGTCTACATCTTACTCGCTCTTGCTCATCCCCTCCAGCTTTGTTATTAAGACCACTCATGCTGCTGCAACCACTAGGATCAAGATCGCAATGACGTGCAATGTGACGGGGCTTCCCGCATTTGAAGCATTTGATAAATCTCTCACTCGGCTTTTGCGATCCTTTCAGCGCCTCCAATATTGCGTCTGGCCTTTCTACTTCCACATGGCGTACTTTGAAAACTGGCTTACACAGAAGCGACGCTGTTTCCTGAATCAGAGCTTGAGAAACCGTTTCTGCGAATGTTGGTTTTGGGTTTGCGTATGTAGCTCGCTTTGTTTCGACGTCCCGTATGCCATTTATAAAGCTCTGAATCTTTACCCTTTCAGTGTATTCCACGGGTGCTCCCGCATTCGCTAAATGTGCCAGCCTTTCAACATCCGACGCAAACTCTTGCAATGTCTCACCAGGCTTCTGGAAGCGATTCAGTAACTCCATTTGGTATATCTGTCTCCTATGCTCAGTTCCGTATCGTCTCTCTAGAGCGTCCATTAATGTTTCATGACAGTTCCGTTAGCCCTCTGGAATGGTTTGTAAAATCTCAGCTGCAGGCCCTTTCAACGCCATGAACAGTGCGGCAACTTTATCTTCAACATTCGAGTTTTTCACTGCTGCGGTCTTCTCAAACTGTAGCTTAAAGACCTGGAAAGGAACAGAACCGTCAAAGACGGTGTTTTTACCTTTGGATTACTCGCTAAAACTGCTGGACGATTTAGTTGCAACTCCTGTATATGATCTTCAAAGCATCCATCTCGGCCTCCACTTTATCTTGTCGTTCAGTAAAAGCCTCCAGCTGCGATGAGACTTTTGTTTCCTGTGCCACCAGCTTCGTTGAGATACGCTCTTCCTGTGCTAATATTCGTCACAATATGTATATACATACATGCTGTAACGGCAGCCCTTGTGATTTCCCTAAAATAATTTCCAATCACGTGCAAGCGGGTATATTCACAGATATCTATACAAGGGCAGTAACGATCTTTCCCCTTTCAGCACTTCATACACTAAGGTAAATGCATACATGTGGTAGTTAGATAACTAGAGGGATGCGTATACGTGCATATACGCCCGCTATGACACTCAGCTAAACAGGGGCAGAAAGGCTTTGCTTTACGGTGACAAAGATAAGTGCCGCAAGATACATTTTGGTATATAAGGGGGTCCGCTTAGCATTCGGTATCACAAAAATCGAAAGTCGCGGTCTTAGTGTTGCTTTGCCAAAAGCAGTGAAACAAATTGAAGTTTATTTCAAACAGTGTACAGTGCTAAAAAAAAATAAAGTTTGCAAAAAAAAAAAAGTTTTATGTTAGCAAGTGCGGGTTCCACGCAAAGTGTCGCGCGATCAAGTTCCTGGGAATTTTGTCCAGGATCATCAAAATCCTGGAGCCAGCAAGAAACACGACCCGGTTGGAGGTCAGTTTCCTTTTGCCTTCATATTGCTGATTTTTCGGTAAGTAAAATGTAATTTTTTAGTAATTTTTTTATGTGAAGTGAGAAATTCTTTTTTGTGAAATGTGAATTGTAAGGCCGCACAACAATTTTAATATTCTATCAATTTTCATTCCCATTTGTTTTGCATTAATTTTAATAATTCTAATTTTTAATTTTTATGATAGAAGTTTTTTTCTTTTGTTTGTGAATAAAATTTTTTTTTATTCAACTTTGGAAATTTAAGGAAAACCAAAATTCCTTCGATTTGGTTGACATAAAAATTCCTTTTTGATTCCTTTTTTTGTTAAATTTTTTTTTATACTGTTGTGCAGGCTTGATAATTTTAACGCAGTGAAATAAATGCAAGAATTACAAAAAAATAAAATTTCTAGTGTGTGGTTACTTTTGAATAAGAAGTGAATTAAATATCAAAAGTTTTTATAAAAATGTATGTGAAATCGTCTGTTTTTTTTTTTTTTATTGTGTTGCATTGCCTCATTTGCATATTCTTGCATTTATGAACCGACTATGTGTTTGTGTGGTTATGATTTTGGTGCTAACGTTGTGTGTGTTCTTCCATATTTTCCAGGAACGAGAAGCAGTCGTAGGCCGCGACTTAGAGGAATTTTAAAGAAGATTTAAACTGCCCGGAAGGTTTAGAGCAACAGGAGAAGATAGTTGTTAGAGGACGTCGTCCACCAGCCCGGAGAAAAGCCCGCGAAAATTTTTAAAGGGGGTAGCAATAAAGCGGCAAAATTCACAGAGATACACGCAACACAACATAACTACTTTTTCCAACAAATTGCGCCAACACAGAATCACACCTACACAAACGGAATTCATCATTCGCATACACAAACACAAAATTGGTAAGACAAAATTTACACCAATACACGCACACGTACCCATTTCCACAACACAAGTAAGGCAACATTGTTGACTGAACACGTCAACATTAACTCAACTTTCCACGAGCACGCAACACATAACATTCGCATTTGACCTAGTTTACAAGGCGCAAGCAACCTAGCGGCAGCAGCATTTGGCAACATATAGCTAGTTACGCGAAACATCAGAATACACACCACACATTTTTGTCGGCAATCTTCCATCAGCATCCAAAAGGAGACAGAGCACATCACGGAGAACCCGCCAACCAGCTATCAAATTACTACTGTGTAAGCTAAATCGAGTTGTATGAACAGCACTCAACTCAAATCGAAATTTCCTCAATTTATTTTTCTGTTTGAACATAGTATTAGAGTGTCTCCTTCTGTTTGATAGTCCAAAATAAAGTTATATTTTTAATGAAATCTAATCCTAATATTCCATCGCATGGGATTGGGAAATTGTCTTCTACTACGTGAAATTTGTGTCTAATTAATAGATAATCATCTTTTAAGTCCGCTTTAACCGTGCCAATAGTGCTTGTTATACCTTGACCAATTCCTCTTACATCTGTTTTTTGAGAATTATTTATCGCGACATTATTGTCAATTTGACCCTTTTTTATACCTTTCATGAAAATGAAATGGTATATTAATTTCGTCACGAAACCGAAAATTGTAAGTCCTTAAAGGAAAATAGATAGACTCACCATTAAGTATACCGAAATAATCAGGTTGAAGAGCTGAGTTGATTTAGCCATGTCCGTCTGTCCGTCTGTCTGTTCTTATGCAAACTAGTCCCTCAATTTTTGAGATATCTTGATAAAATTGGTGAGCGGGTGTATTTGGGTGTCCGATTAGACATTTGTAGGAACCGACCGGATCGGACCACTATAGCATATATCCTCCATACAACCGATTTTTCAGAAAAAGAGGATTTTTGTAATATCTTACCGAATTTAACAGATTGAAGCTTCAAACTTCACCACATACTTTCGTATATTGCGCGTATTGGTGCCTGAAAAAATTGATGAGGTCGATAGTATATATAGTATATATCCCCCACAACCGATTGTTCAGATAAGGAACTTTTCGTAATTACTGCCCTATTTTAAGAGCTAGAGGCTTCAAATTTCAACGAATGCTTACGTATATAGCATATATTGTTGTCTGAAAAAATCATAAAGATCGGTGGTATATAGTATATATATGGTGGTATATATAGTATATATATATAGTATATATATATATATATATATATATTCGCAAATTTTAGCCCCATTTTAACAGCTAGAAGCTTCAAATTTCACAGAATACTTACGTATATAGCATATATTGTTGTCTGAAAAAATCATAGAGATCGGTTGTATATATAGTATATATCTCATACAACCGATTGTTCAGATAAGAAACTTTTCGCAATTTCTACCCCATTTTAACAGCTATAAGCTTCAAATTTCACCGATTGCTTACGTATATAGCATATATTGTTGTCTGAAAAAATCATAGAGATCGGTTGTATATATAGTATATATCTCATACAACCGATTGTTTAGATAAGAAACTTTTCGCAATTTCTACCCCATTTTAACAGCTATAAGCTTCAAATTTCACCGATTGCTTACGTATATAGCATATATTGTTGTCTGAAAAAATCATAGAGATCGGTTGTATATATAGTATATATCTCATACAACCGATTGTTCAGATAAGAAACTTTTCGCAATTTCTACCCCATTTTAACAGCTATAAGCTTCAAATTTCACCGATTGCTTACGTATATAGTATGTATTGTTGTATCAAAAAATCATAGAGATTGGTGATATATATAATATATATATGATGGTATATATAGTATATATATATAGTATATATATTTTTTTTGCGATTTCGGCCTCATTTTAACAGCTATAAGCTTCAAATTTCACCAAATGCTTACGTGTATAGCATATATTGATATCTGAAAAAATCATTGAGATCGGTGGTATACATAGTATATATCTCATACAACCGATTGTTCAGATAAGAAACTTTGCGTAATTTCTGCCCCGTTTTAACAGCTAGAAGCTTCAAATTTCACAAAATGCTTACGTATGTAGCATATATTGTTGTCTGAAAAAATCATAGAGATCGGTGGTATATATATTATATACTTCATATAAACTCTCATTGTTGACCCTTTTTTACGGCTACAAGCTTCAAAATTCATCAAATTTCATCAAATAGTTACGTTTACGTCATATATTTTTGAAAGACGTGATTCGTAGTCATAGTTTTTACATGCAGACCACAAAAAACGTGAAGCTTTGCATCCTCACACAGATTACCTACCTATTTTTATACCTTTCATGAAAATGAAATGGTATATTAATTTCGTCACGAAACCGAAAATTGTAAGTCCTTAAAGGAAAATAGATAGACCCACCATTAAGTATACCGAAATAATCAGGTTGAAGAGCTGAGTTGATTTAGCCATGTCCGTCTGTCCGTCTGTCTGTTTGTATGCAAACTAGTCCCTCAATTTTTGAGATATCTTGATAAAATTTGGTGAGCGGGTGTATTTGGGTGTCCGATTAGACATTTGTCGGAACCGACCGGATCGGACCACTATAGCATATATCCTCCATACAACCGATTTTTCAGAAAAAGAGGCTTTTTGTAATATCTTACCCAATTTAACAGATTGAAGCTTCAAACTTCACCATATACTTTCGTATATTGCGCGTATTGTTGCCTGAAAAAATTGATGAGATCGGTCGTATATATAGTATATATCCTATACAACCGATTGTTCAGATAAGGAACTTTTCGTAATTACTGCCCTATTTTAAGAGCTAGAGGCTTCAAATTTCAACGAATGCTTACGTATATAGCATATATTGTTTTCTGAAAAAATTATAAAGATCGGTGGTATATATAGTTTATATATGGTGGTATATATAGTATATATATATATATATATATATATTTTTTTGCAAATTTTAGCCCCATTTTTACAGCTAGAAGCTTCAAATTTCACAGAATACTTACGTATATAGCATATATTGTTGTCTGAAAAAATCATAGAGATCGGTTGTATATATAGTATATATCTCATACAACCGATTGTTCAGATAAGAAACTTTTCGCAATTTCTCTCCCATTTTAACAGCTATAAGCTTCAAATTTCACCGATTGCTTACGTATATAGCATATATTGTTGTCTGAAAAAATCATAGAGATCGGTTGTATATAGTATATATCTCATACAACCGATTGTTCAGATAAGAAACTTTTCGCAATTTCTACCCCATTTTAACAGCTATAAGCTTCAAATTTCACCGATTGCTTACGTATATAGCATATATTGTTGTCTGAAAAAATCATAGATATCGGTTGTATATATAATATATATCTCATACAACCGATTGTTCAGATAAGAAACTTTTCGCAATTTCTACCCCATTTTAACAGCTATAAGCTTCAAATTTCACCGATTGCTTACGTGTGTAGCATATATTAATGTCTGAAAAAATCATTGAGATTGGTGGTATACATAGTATATATCTCATACAACCGATTGTTCAGATAAGAAACTTTGCGCAATTTCTGCCCCGTTTTAACAGCTAGAAGCTTCAAATTTCACAAAATGCTTACGTATATAGCATATATTGTTGTCTGAAAAAATCATAGATATCGGTTGTATATCTCATATAACCGATTGTTCAGATAAGAAAGTTTTCGCAATTTCTACCCCATTTTAACAGCTATAAGCTTCAAATTTCACCGATTGCTTACGTATATAGTATGTATTGTTGTATCAAAAAATCATAGAGATCGGTGATATATATAATATATATATGATGGTATATATAGTATATATATATAGTATATATATTTTTTTTTGCGATTTCGGCCTCATTTTAACAGCTATAAGCTTCAAATTTCACCAAATGGTTACGTGTGTAGCATATATTGATGTCTGAAAAAATCATTGAGATCGGTGGTATACATAGTATATATCTCATACAACCGATTGTTCAGATAAGAAACTTTGCACAATTTCTGCCCCGTTTTAACAGCTAGAAACTTCAAATTTCTCAAAATGCTTACGTATATAGCATATATTGTTGTCTGAAAAAATCATAGAGATCGGTGGTATATATATTATATACTTCATATAAACTGTCATTTTTGCCCCTTTTTTACAGCTAGAAGCTTCAAAATTCATCAAATTTCATCAAATAGTTACGTTTACGTCATATATTTTTGAAAGACGTGATTCGTAGTCATAGTTTTTACATGCAGACCACAAAAAACGTGAAGCTTTGCATCCTCACACAGATTACCTACCTATTTTTTATTTTATATTTATCTTAAAAAATCGTTTAGATATGTTCAAATTTCACCAAATGCTTACGTGTATAGCATATATTGTTGTCTGAGAAAATCACAGATACCGGTGGTATACATAGTATATATCTCATACAACCGATTGTATATATATTATATACCCCATATAAACTCTAATTTTTGCCTCCTTTTTACGGCTAGAAGCTTCAAAATTAATCAAATTTCATCAAATAATTACGTTTACGTCATATATTGTTGAAATACGTGATCCGTAGTCATAGTTTTTACACGCAGACCACAAAAAACCTGAAAATTTGCATCCTCACACAAAGTACCTACCTGTTTTTTATTTTATATTTATCTTAAAAATCGTTAAGGTATGTAGATCTGTTCACTATATATTTCTTATATTATACATCCGATTATTCGGAGATTACGAGCGGGATAAGATTATTGTTCAGCCTCATTCATGAAAGGTATGAAGTCTTCGGCACAGCCGAAGACAGTCCCGTTTTTACTTGTTTATTTTATATTTATCTTAAAAATCGTTAAGGTATGTAGATCTGTTCACTATATATTTCTTATCTTATACATCCGATTATTGGGAGATTACGAGCGGGATAAGATTATTGTTCAGCCCCATTCATGAAAGGTATGAAGTCTTCGGCACAGCCGAAGACAGTCCCGTTTTTACTTGTTTATTTTATATTTTTCTTAAAAATCGTTTAGATATGTTCAAATTTCACCAAATGCTTACGTGTATAGCATATATTGTTGTCTGAGAAAATCATAATACCGGTGGTATATATAGTATATATCTCATACAACCGATTGTTCAGATAAGAAACTTTGCGCAATTTCTTTCCCATTTTAACAGCTAGAAGCTTCAAATTTCACCAAATGCTTACGTGTATAGCATATATTGTTGTCTGAGAAAATCATAGATACCGGTGGTATATATAGTATACATCTCATACAACCGATTGTTCAGATAAGAAACTGTGCGCAATTTCTGCCCCTTTTTAACAGCTATACGCTTCAAATTTCACCATATGCTTGCGTATATAGCATATATTGTTGTCTGAAAAAATCATAGAGATCGGTGGTATATATATTATATACCCCATATAAACTCTAATTTTTGCCCCCTTTTTACGGCTAGAAGCTTCAAAATTCATCAAATTTCATCAAATAGTTACGTTTACGTCATATATTGTTGAAATACGTGATTCGTAGTCATAGTTTTTACACGCAGACCACAAAAAACCTGAAACTTTGCATCCTCACACAATGTACCGACCTGTTTTTTATTTTATATTTATCTTAAAAATCGTTAAGGTATGTAGATCTGTTCACTATATATTTCTTATCTTATACATCCGATTATTCGGAGATTACGAGCGGGATAAGATTATTGTTCAGCCCCATTCATGAAAGGTATGAAGTCTTCGGCACAGCCGAAGACAGTCCCGTTTTTACTTGTTATTATTGAAATATCCGCTCCCGTACCGATTAAGAGGGTTGATATGGACTCATTCAGAGTTGTTCTGGCAGATATGTAGCTATTAAGATGTAAATTGAAAATATATAATTTTTTATTTATTGAGGTGGAGTTTGTTGGTTTTCCTCTTGTGAAACATTTCGGACATTTCTGGTGGTATTGCGGGTATTTCCTCGCGATCCGAAATTTCGACCAGATCTTTGGTTATTTTGTATGTTATTATTATTATTGTTATTATTATTATAGGTATTGAAAGAACGTCTATAATTTACTCTATAATTATTGTTTTGGTAACTCCTACGGAAGTTACCTCGGAACTGATTTTGTTGGCGAATATGTAGTATTGAATTTGGATTTCCAGTTACTTCTGTGCAACTGTTAGTATATTTTGATATGACTTCGTTCATTATTGTGAACGTTCCAGCTTGCATAATTGTTTTTACCTTGTCGTTGGAGCAGTCTTTACACATAGATTTCACAGCTGATTGTGTAACATACTTGGTTGCTAACTCTGGTGTTAGTCCATCAGATATGTAAGCGCCTTCCAACGATTTTGTGAGCCTTCCAATTTCAGCAGTGTATTGGTTTACCGTTTTACTACGTTGCTGGATGTTCAGGGCCTTGCTGTCAAAACTTCAACTGATTCACCTTTGATTGCTGTTTTTAATTTTTGTTTTATTGCCTCGATTGAGCTTCCAGTGCTCAACAGGTTTCTGGCTGTTCCTTTCAGCTTGGTTTTTATCATTGAAACTGCTACAGCTTCATGGGTATCCTTAATTTGTTCTAGGATATCTAAAGCGTCCAGGAAGCTATTTAAGTTCTCAGCTTTACCATCGAATTCTGGCAGAACTGTCGAAGCAATCTTTAAAAATTCGACTATTGTTTGTGACATTTTGTCGCTTTCTGTTTGCGAATCTTTATCAGTAATTTCAATTTTTAGGGCTTCCCCTAAATTGGGTTGAGTCTCTGGTAATAGGACAGCAAAGTTTATTTCTATTCCTTTTTCAAATGACGTTGGGACCAATGCCTTAACGTTGTTTCTACTCAGTGAGGATACCAATTTATCTCCGACACTGGAAAGAATTTGTTGTGCTTCTAGCTGATGTTTAGCTGTTAAATTGCTATATACCCTTTGTATGATTTTTCCTATATTGTTTAATGACTGTAATATTGTCGTGAGGTGTTTCAACACAGTAAATCTTAGTATGGTTGTATTTTTGGTGATACACTTATAAGACTTTTCCTCCAAGGTCTTCTCTTCCACAAGCTTGTTCAGAATGGTTTCCCATTTCTCCATTGGGGTATATATTTGTCCCTTAGGATTAGACTTTGTCTATGCCATCTGCTCGACTCATGTATCTTTTCTTTAAGAATTTATTGTGAGCTGAGTATAATTCGAGAAACAAATTGAGCCAAGTGCAAATTGTTAATATTATCAACAAAATCTTGATATATTCTAAGGCCTCACTATGGCCAACGGCCTGAATGGAATTAATTGCTTTGCATTGGGTTCTTCTACTTTGGATTCTTTACCTCCCATTTCGAAATAATAAGATTTTCTTATGTTTATTTATTTATTTATTTATTGATATTAGTCGGTACGTCCCATATATTTAACTTCGTACCTCCACCTTCCTTCAGCTGTGGTTAGTGCGGGTACTAATACATTTTCTAAGGTGGGTTCCCTAGGTATGTCAATCAGCTTCCACCATTTTTAAGCGAAACTAATGACTTTTCTGCTTCTCTTAATTTCCTTAATGATATTGTTACGAATATTAGCAACGCTAAGGGGTACTATCATCTCTAATGCGATGCTAAGTAGTGACTTGTATGCACATCAATTGATCAATCATTATGTCTACACATATGTACGTACACGCAGCGGAGAACCAACGCACAAACACATGCAGATATCTTATCTGACATGCTCCCAAAAGTATGCAATTATAATTGTGGAAGGGTCGCTCACAAATACACGCGCATATGAGAAGCTATACAAGTGTATCTGTAGTTATAATTATACAGCAGTAACTAAGTAAATTCTGGAAGAGCCTAGAAGTATGCAAACGAGAAATCAAAGAGTATAAAGGCCGAAACAGTAGAGGCGCGACAATCAGTTTGATTTAATCATTCCATCTGTCGAGCAGTAGCAGTGCTATTTTTTAAAATACTTTAATAAAGGCCATTTTGCATTATTGAATAGTGGTGTTATTTATTCAACAGTTTAGTAATTCGAACGTTAGCAAAAGATTGCAATTGGTGTCAGAAGAGGAATTGTTGAATAAATTCCGAAGATTGGGAATACAACTTGGACATGGCAAAGTTGAGTGAATTGACTGACGGAGGAGTTGGAAGTCCGTGGATTGGCTACTTTTGGCAATAAATCCCAGCTAAAAAGACGACTAAGTGTAGCTATGGTATTTGAAGCAATCAATACTGAGGAGTATGTTTTTCATTTGATAGCGACAAAACAACAACAAAAATGGAAGAAAAAAACGAAACACCGCAGACAGTGACGAGCACAATATCTGGACAAACATCGACAATGGCATCTCAGCTGGAGTCACAGGAGGCACGCATTTCAGAAATTGCGACGCCATTTCATCTCAATTGGAAGAACAGAAGACATATATGTCATCTCAACTGGAAGCGCAAGAGGGACGTATATCTAGAATGTCGAAACAAATTTCGGAACAGGTATCATCGCAGCTCTTTGCTAAACTGGAAGAGCAGGGTGCAAAAATTTTACAACTCGAGGACAAAATGTATGCCGAGATAGCAGCGTTGAAAGGTCTTATGCAACAGTTACAACTAAATCGTCCAGCTGTTCCAGCGAGCAATCCGAAGGTAAAAACTCCATCTTTTCACGGTTCTGTACCCTTCCAAATGTTCATGCTTCAGTTTGAGAAGACGTCAGCAGTGAACAGCTGGAATGCTGAAGATAAGGTTGCTGCATTGTTCGTGGCATTGAAAGGGCCTGCAGCTGAAATCTTACAGACAATTCCAGAGTAAGAACGGAATAACTATGAAACATTGATGAGTGCTCTAGAGAGACGTTACGGAAGCGAGCATAGGAAACATATATATCAAATTGAGTTGCAAAATCGCTACCAAAAAGCGAATGAGACTTTGCAGGAGTTTGCGTCGGATGTCGAAAGACTGGCCCATCTAGCAAATGCGGACGCACCCGTGGAATACACCGAGAGGTTAAAAATCCAGAGCTTCATAAATGGCATACGAGATATGGAAGCGAAACGAGCTACATATGCGAATCCAAAACTAATATTTGCTTAAACGGTATCGCATGCACTGACTCAGGAAACAGCCTCACTTTTGAGTAAGCCAGCGTACAAAGCTCATCGCATGGAAGTGGAAAGACCAGACTGGCATTGACAAAATCAAATGGACGCACAAAAACGAAGGAACGAATTTTCCAGAAAGAATGCAAGGGTGATTTCAAGCCAGTGCCCACTACTGTTGTGAAACGTCAAGACGACTCTGATGATACAAAATCAATCCGTCAAGATCAAGCTCTGCGAAGTAGTTCTTCATTGGCCAAAGAACAGAGTGTGAGGGAACGGCCCAGAGTAATGAGTAGTAAGATGAAACACTGGCATGACAAGAACTTTAATTCGGAAGGTTTCTTGGAGGGAGATTTTGTACTGCTATACAACCCTCACCGGCGGAAAGGTGTTCCATCCAAATATCGGTACAGTTAGGAAGGCCCGTACAGAGTTGTGAAAAGGATCAGTGATGTCATCTACCGCATACAAACAATTGGGAAACCACGAAATAGAAGGGTGGTTCATTTGGAGAGGCTAGCAGCGGTTAGATCGAGAGATTTTTCTGCTCGGGACGATCAGACTTAGGTGGAGGGTAGTGTTACGAATATTAGCAATACTAAGGGCTACTATCATCTCTAAGGTGATGCTAAGCAGTGGCTTGTATGTACATCAATAGATCAGTCATTATGTCTACACATATGTACGTACACGCAGCAGAGAAGCAACGCACAAACACATGCAGATATCTTATCTGAGATGCTCCCAAAATATGCAATTATAATGTGGAAGTGTCGCTCACAAATACACGAGCATATGAGAAGCTATACAAGTGCGTCTGTAGTTATAATTATATAGCAGTAACTAAGTAAATTCTGGAAGAGCCTAGAAGTATGCAAACGAGAAATCAAAGAGTATAAAAGGCCGAAACAGTAGAGGCGCGAGAATCAGTTTGATTTAAGTATTTCATCTTTCGAGCAGTAGCAGTGTTATTTTTGAAAGTACTTTAATAAAGGCCATTTTGGATTATTGAATAGTGGTGTTATTTATTCAACAGTTTGTGATTCGAACTTTAGCAGGAGACTGCAACTAAGGGGAATTGCAGTAAATTCGTTACAAAGTTATACCTTTCCTAAAATTCCTACTCTCGAATTCTAAATTATCAACAGTGCGGTTGATAGCTTCGTAGTCAATGTCATTAGGCAATGCACTCTCCATTGAAAAAACTTACTCTATATGCCTTTGATTTTTCTTATTTCGGTCTTCAAAGGAATTTTTCCTCTGGGTTTGTAGATAAATTAATTTTTTGGTACAAAATTGCTACCGATTTTCCAAGGTTGAATTTTTTACCTCCTCTCTTTCTTTTGATTTTAGTTGGTTTTGGAATCTTTGGTTCCTCTATTTTATTTTGCTGATTTCTACGCCTATATTCTTCTATGGTAATTGCCTTAGGGCCCTGTTATATTTTTTTTAATGTTTCTACTGCTTTTTCTGATACTTTTTCTAGCTTCTTTTCTTCTTCGTGAATTAATTGGGTACAACGCAAAAATACTGCGTCAAATACTTCCTGACTACTTATATCGTTCAGTTAAAAATTTAGGTTGGAAAAAAAAATTCTTAATTCTATTGCAAACATCTACTTTTTGCCCATAAACTGGCAGCCTTTAGGTTGCCAAATGCTTCTAAAAATACTTAAATAAAAAAACTTAATTAATGCTGAAATTCTGCTAGCTGGTCCTCGTTCTCCACGATCTTGTTTATTTACTGTCTTCAATTAGTTTTTGCTTCCTCTAGTTTGCAGGATCCCTTGTTTATTCCACTTCGTTATGCGTCGGTGGTGGTCGTTTTGGTGGCGGTAGTGCAATACATTTCAACTGAAAGTATACCCATTACGTGGACATATGTGGCAGATGCAAACGGTTATCATCCAACTGATGATCATATACCCAAGTTACGGAAAAAGTGTTGTTAAATTTATTAATAATCTCTGCCAATAACGCCAGCAAAGAGCTTAATCCGGTATTTAGTTGTATGCTTTCTTCCCCGTGTTTGCAGCTGTATGAGGCATGATGTTAATAATGAAGCAGGATGCCAATAATAAGGCAGGATGCCAATAATAAGCAGGATGCCAATAATGAGGCAGAATGCCAACTAGTTTAGGCAGTCGGATGCCAATTTAGGCAGAATCGCCATGTAATATTACAAATGAAAAAGTTTGCATTCAGTGTAGTGCCATTTAAGCGGCACCAGATAGTACTAACTTCTTTATTAAAAAGTTGTTTCTTTTATACAAAATTTCTATAATCTTTCTAATACTTACACTAATACTTACAAACTAAGTGTATTACATACATATACTTTCAGTTCCCTGGGAACTGCATTCTAAGCATAAATAAAATTAGCTGTGGAATCTGCAACGCAAACACAAATAAATCATGTTAATAATTTGTATACAGGTAAAGGCTTGTGGCGAGCATTTGATTAGCTTAAAACAGTAACATACCAAAGTACAAGTTACCAGACGTGTACCCTGCGAAAATTGTTGGATTACGTGTTCCATTTTCTTCATGTTGGAGTACTATAACAATACTCCTTTGCAATGCGCTTGCCGACCACATTCAGCCGATCATTGCTCGTTTTTTAACGACCGTGATCACAACACGATGCAACAGAGTTGCCAAAAGTAAAATATTGCATACAACTAACTGATAATAAAATTTTACTATGGCAACTCTGATAAAATGCAACAGCGCAGTATAGAGAAATATTCAGACCAATTCTAAATATTCTCGCGGAATTTTGTTCTCGCGGATTTTTTTATTCCCGCGGAAAAGTTCCTCCAATTCTTTTAAAGTTAAATTTAAAGTTAAAGTTAACGTTAGAGTTAAAGTTAAAGTTCAAGTTAAGGTTAAAGTTAAAGTGAATGTTAAAGTTAAAGCGAAAGTTAAATTTTAAGTTAAAAATAAAGTTAAAGTTAAAGCTAAAATGAAAGTTAAAGTTAAAGTTAAAGTCAAAGTCAAAGTTAAAGTTAAAGTTAAGGTTAAAGTTAAATTTAAAGTTAAAGTTACAGTTAAAGTTAAAGTTAAAATTAAAGTTAAAGTTAACGTTAAAGTTAAAGTTAAAATAAATGTTAAAGTTAAAATTAAAAATAAAGTTAAAGTTAAAATTAAGGTTAAAGTTAAAGTTAAAGTTAAAGTCAAAGTTAAAGTTAAGGTTAAAGTTAAAGTTAAAGTTAAAATTAAAGTTAAAGTTAAAGAAAAAGAAAAAGTTAAAGTTAAAGTTAAAGCGAAAGTTAAAGTTAAAGTAAAAGTTAAAGTTAAAGTGAATGTTAAAGTTAAAGCGAAAGTTAAATTTTAAGTTAAAAATAAAGTTAAAGTTAAAGCTAAAATGAAAGTTAAAGTTAAAGTTAAAGTCAAAGTCAAAGTTAAAGTTAAAGTTAAGGTTAAAGTTAAAGTTAAATTTAAAGTTAAAGTTACAGTTAAAGTTAAAGTTAAAGTCAAAGTTAAAGTTAAGGTTAAAGTTAAAGTTAAAATTAAAGTTAAAGTTAAAGAAAAAGAAAAAGTTAAAGTTAAAGTTAAAGCGAAAGTTAAAGTTAAAAATAAAGTTAAAGTTAAAATGAAAGTTAAAGTTACAGTTAAAGTCAAAGTTAAAGTTAAAATTAAAGTTAAGGTTAAGGTTAAAGTTAAAGTTAAAGTTAAAGTTAAAGTTAAAGTAAAAGTAAAAGTAAAAGTTAAAGTTAAGGTTAAAGTTAAAGTTAAAGTTAAATTTAAAGTTAAAGTTACAGTTAAAGTTAAACAAGTTAAAGTTAAAGTTAAACTTAAAGTTAAAGTGAATGTTAAAGTTAAAGTTAAAGTTAAAAATAAAGTTAAAGTTAACGTTAAAGTTAAAGTGAATGTTAAAGTTAAAGTGAAAGTTAAAGTTAAAGTTAAAAATAAAGTTAAAGTTAAAGTGAAAGTTAAATATTAACTTCTCATTTATTCAATGAAAGTAAAAAATTTGTTTTCTTATCGGTCACCACGCTTAAAAAGGTTAACTTGAATTAATATCAAAGAAAAAACTTGAATTCATATCAAATAAAACAAAATGTTGCATAAATATTATAATTGCATAAGTTGATAATATGCAATAGCTTTACCGCGGCAGTCCCCGAGTGCCACACGTCCTTTTTTTGTATGAATACAGATTAGTTTTGGAACACTCCTATACTCCCAAAGGAGTATTCCTTAAACTATTTATGGAGTACTCGCGTTTTTTGAAGAGTAGATACCGTGGCGTGTAGAAAATATATCTGTGTACAAATGAACGAATATGACAATGAATCTCAGGCTGTACCAAAGCGAGCCAAAATATTTGTATGTACAAATGTATTAATATGTATGTAAGAGTCACTGCATTTTAAGACATTCCAAAACGGGTCGAAATATATGTTTGTACAAATGAATGAATAACTTAATGAGTGAATGCTACAACATGTACATACATATGTACATAAGTATGCAGAAATATCTCATATATTCTTTTTTTTAATATACTTGAAATGGAAATGCATGTATGTACATATATATGTACAGCGTATTACGTACAACGCTGTAGCGCCTCGTCTTAGTAAACAAAAATCATAACAAAACGCAAAATATCAGTCCTTGCAGTTTGCAAAAAGCGCTGATTTTCATATTTCACAACTGCTGCTTTTTGTGACTGTTAATTTCTGCGACTGTTAATTTTTGCGACTGTTAAAATCAAATTGATTTTACAGCGACTGCGGGCACTGATGAAAGCCGCAGTAATATCAATAATTAAATATAAGAAGGTGCAACTGTTTACGGCATTTCATTTCTTTCGCTTTTCGTTTTTTGCTTGTGCTAGAACTGAGACTGTTGTTTCATCAAAAGCGCAAGCACAAGCAAAATCAAATAACATGACAGCTCACACAGTTTTTTAAACACTGTTGAAAAGTATGTATGCTTTAACAAATCCCATGTTATTTAAATATAAAATGTTGGGGAGAAATTTTTTGAAATGGTTGTGGAGACAAACATTATTAGAATTAATTGAAAAAACTCAAATTTGCTGAATGTACCCCATGGCGGGGTAGCTCCGGCATTTGATGGGGTACCTTCGGCTTTCATGTAGTAATGTATTGTTATTAAATAAAAAATCTTTTATACATTTTTTTGAAATTATATTTTAATAAATATAGAATATAGTATATCAGCAAGAACGAAAAACATATTTCATGTAAGTGTAGTGAAAAATAGTGCCTTCTGGGCTTAAAATAAGAGAAAATTATTTGATGTTGAAAATACTTAGATCTGTCTCAAAAATATATTTCCACTGGCGTTGATTATTCCTACAAGGGTGACCAAACTGCTCCTCTCTCAGCTGAAACAGCTTGCCCAACTTGTCGTTGCCCCTTTGATGCAATTATCTAGAACATACTTCAAATTGATTAAAACCTTAAAAATTAAGATTGTTAACTAATTTACAAACCTTTCTCCGATCCAATGACAGTCGTAATACCAGTTTCATCCAGATTGTATATATCGTTTGATTGAAATGTATAGACTTCGTAAAGTTTCTTTAAATTTAAATAAAATTCATCGACAGCTTCTTTCGAGAAACCTGTTATTAATCTTGCCAAACTAGTTCGCTCGGGCTTTCGAAGAGAGAGGTTCGGATTCCGTTTCATAAACGTGTATAGCCAGTCTTCCCCAGCTTCTTTCACAACATTCCATTTTTCAGGAAAATCTTTGCCGTTAGCGGTAGCGTATTCGTATGCCAACTTCTGAAAACTTTTGTATGATAACCCATATTGATAATAGCTACACTTTTTAATGTACTCCACTTGCTCGATTTCTTCCTCCATTGTAAAAACTTGTCTCCAGGTAAACTTTGATTGGTAATTAGTATTGTGTCCGTCTAACGAATTTTGTTTTTTTACTCGAGATTCAATTGTTTGCCGTTTTAAATTGTTTTTTACCGGCAGACATTGCCGTTTCTACACCGCTTAAAACATCTGCAACTGCTTTTTTAATCGCGTTTTCATCAATATCCGATTCGGTTTTACGTTTTTAATTTCGAACCATTTTTAAATTTCTAGATAAATCTATAACTAAAGGAAAAGTTTACTAAACATTATACGGGCACATTCGAGAGAAATTAAGGTTCGCCGGATGTGCCCCAAGACTAAACGCCGAATCTACCCCGGACATTCCCTTTTCTCTTTTTTCCCTTTTTTTACATTTTGACTATTTGTATATCCCTTAATCACACATTTTCACAAAATATAAATTCTTACCTTTTAGTAAATATCAAAGTTTTTTTAATAAATTGAAATACAAGGGAAGAAAACACTTGTTTTATAATAACCGAAAAACACATTAAGCACTCGCGAAACGCAAAAACACGTGTAACTTTATCCGTTGTCCAAAGAGATTTGTGAAACTTTGAATCGATATTTATTATTACTTACTTACTTAATTGGCGCTTAACCGTCTAAACGGTTATGGCCGTCCAACAAGGCGCGCCAGTCGCTCCTTTGCTCCGCCAACCGGCGCCAATTGGTCACACCAAGGGAGTTTAAATCGTTTTCCACCTGGTCCTTCCAACGGAGTGGGGGCCGCCCTCTACCTCTGTTTCCATAGGCGGGTTCCGATAGAAACACTTTCTTGGTCGGAGCATCATCTTTCATTCGCATAACATGGCCTAGCCAGCGCAGCCGCTGCATTTTAATTACGCTGTTGATGTCTGCGTAAAGCTTCGGTACTCACCATCGCCAACGCGTAGAGGTCCATAAATCTTTCGAAGAACTTTTCTCTCGAACACTCCCAAAGCCGCTTCATCTGCTGTTGTCATGGCCCATGCTTCTGCCCCATATAGCAGGACGGGTACGATAAGTGACTTGTAGAGTATGATTTTCGTTCGCCGAGAGAGGACTTTACTTTTCAATTGCCTACCTAGTCCAAAGTAGCATTTATTGGCAAGATTTATTCTTCGCTGGATTTCAGTGCTGATGTTGTTTCTAGTGTTGATGCTGGTTCCCAAATAAACGAAGTCTTTTACTATTTCGAAATTATGGCTGCCAACAGTAGCGTGGTTGCCAAGGCGCATATGCGCTGACTCTTTGCTCGATGACAGCAGGTACTTCGTTTTGTCCTCATTCACCATCAAACCCATCTTTACCGCTTCTTTTTCCAGTTTGGAGTAAGCAGAACTAACAGCGCGGGTGTTTAGGCCGATGATATCAATGTCATCAGCATATGCCAGTAATTGCACGCTTTTATAGTATATTGCTCCAGTGCGGTTAAGTTCTGCAGCTAGTATAATTTTCTCCAGCATCAAATTAAAGAAATCGCACGATAGGGGGTCACCCTGTCTGAAACCTCGTTTAGTTTCGAACGGCTCGGAGAGGTCCTTCCCAATTCTGACTGAGCTGATGGTGTTGCTCAACGTTATTTTGCACAGCCGTATAAGTTTTGTGGGGAAACCAAATTCAGACATAGCGGCATATAGGCAGCTCCTTTTCGTGCTGTCGAAGGCGGCTTTAAAGTCAACGAAGAGGTGATGTGTGTCGATTCTCTTTTCACGGATATTTTCCAAGATTTGGCGCATTGTGAAAATCTGGTCGATGGTAGATTTACCAGGTCTGAAGCCGCACTGATAAGGTCCAATCAGCCGGTCTACGGTGGGCTTCAATCTTTCGCACAATACACTTGAAAGGACCTTATATGCGATATTAAGAAGGCTGATTCCACGATAGTTGGTGCATTCTTGTGGACTGGGCAAAGAACACTTAGATTCCAACCGTCGGGCATGCTTTCGTCCGCCCATATTTTGCTAAGAAGCTGCTGCATGCGCCTTACCAACTCCTCGCCGCCGAACTTGAATAGCTCCGCAGGGAATCCATCAGCGCCCACGGCCTTGTTGTTTTTCAATCTTGTTATTGCTATTCTAACTTCGTCATAATCGGGCGGGGGGACATATATTCCATCATCATCGATTGCGGGATCGGGTTCTTCATCTCTGCGCGGTGAATTGCTGCCTCCATTTAGGAGAGCAGAGAAGAATTCCCTTCATAATCTAAGCACTCTCTGGACATCAGTTACAAGGTCGCCGTTTTCATTCCTACAGGAGTTTGCCCCGGTCTTATAACCTTCCGTCTGTCGCCGTATTTTTTGGTAGAATTTTCGGGCGTTATTCCTGGTGGCTAGCAGCTCAAGCTCCTCGCACTCACGCCTTTCTGCTTATGCTTTTTTCTTCCTGAAAAGGCGTCTCGCTTCCCTTTTCAACTCGCGATAGCGTTCACACACTCCTCTTGTCGCGCTCGCTTTTAACGTAGCCCTGTAGGCAGCGTCTTTTCTTTTGGTTGCAACGCGGCATTCTTCATCGTACCAGTTGTTTTTTCGTGGCCGCCGGTAACCAATGTTTTCCTCGGCGGCAGTACGAAGTGCTTTGGAGATATGCTCCCACTGCTCCTGTATTCCTTCAGGATGAGTTGTGCTCTCAGAGAGCAGGTGTGAGAGTCGAGTTGCGAAGTCATTGGCAGTCTGTTGTGATTGAAGCTTTTCGACGTCTAGCTTCCCTTGTGTTTTTTGTTCCTTGGTTTTAGCCGCGTTGAGGCGGGTGCGTATTTTGGCTGCAACGAGATAATGGTCCGAGTCGATGTTAGGTCCTCGGATCGTGCGCACATCTAAAACACTGGAGGCATGCCGTCCGTCTATCACAACGTGATCGAACTGATTGCGAGTATTTGGATCAGGAGACAGCCATGTAGCTTGATGTATCTTTTTATGCATGAACCTCGTGCTGGATATGACCATGTTTCGAGCACCGGCAAAGTCAATCAGCCTCAGTCCGTTAGGAGAAGTTTCATTGTGTAGGCTTAACTTTCCGACTCTAGGGCCAAAAACACCTTCTTTGCCCACCTCAGCACGCCAAGCACGACTTTTATATCATGACGGGGGCAGCGTTCGTATGTGCATTCTAATTGTTCATAAAAAGTGTCTTTCACCTCATCGTCTTTCTCCTCTGTCGGCGCATGGGCGCAGATGAATGATATATTAAAAAATGTTGCTTTTATTCGGATAGCGGCGGGACGCTCGTCCACAGGCGTGAACGCCAGCACTTGGCGACAAAGTCTCTCTCCCACCACGAATCGGACGCCGAAACTGCGCTTATTCGTATGGCCACTCCAATATATGTCACAATTTTTGATCTTCTTTCTCCTTGCTTCGTCTAACGCATTTATTGGATGGCGGTGATGTCAGATTTTGCTTTGACGAGGACATCAACCAGCCAGGCATCTGCACCAATCCCATTCAGGGAGCGGACGTTCTCGGTGCATGCCCTCAATTTATTGTCCTTCAAACGTGTGCCATGGTCGTCATCAATAGAGAGTGTATTTATCCGAGGCTTGTTGTTATATTTCATTGGAGTATGATTTTACGTGGCGGGTCCCAATCCCAGCGCACAACCCGCTCAGCGGGGGTGAAAATATTACTTGCACTTTTATATAGCGAGCCGCTTGCTCCAAGACAGACGCCCGCTTGCAGCCGCACCCAGAGGTGTACAGACGCTGCCGATGAGATCTCCCCCAGCTAGCCCTTAACCCGATTATGTCAGAGTGGCCTAGCTAGGTTGTCGCCTTCTCACATTAGCTCACCGCTAAACGGATGTTTAGCGGCTACCCAGAGGATACTTGGCCGCAAGCGACCGGCAGTAGTGAGCTGCTTGAACCGCATGCAAAAGAGTCGCTCTGGTCATTCCCAGGTGAATGGCGGTCAGAAGCTTTCCCCACTTTCGTGGACTTCTACACACGGCCCTACCCCCACCCTCCAATATTTATTATTAGTGGTGAGTAAATTTCCACCTCCACAGGGTGATGCCAGACTACTCTCTCATACCGAAAACGCTATTGCCGAATGTACCCCAAAGCAAAGATTTTAAAAATAATAAGATGATATATTGTAGACTTGTAAAACTTTGTGGAATTTGTAGGACGGCTGCGCGAGGAATTCACCATACTTTTTGCTATGCTGTCCGCCTGAACATAACTGATTTTTAAAGCCGGAGTCATTGGTGCCGTATGTCGTATCGCTGTATCCGTATTCCTAACGTAATCAGCTGTTTATCGGTACGACGGTAAACCAAAACCCAATTGGTTCGCTACGATACGGTTACGACCTTAGCGGCACCAATAATCGATTGCATTGATTCTCATAAGGTTGGTCGAATCAGCTGTTATAAGGTTACCGATACGGTTACCGATAAAGCACCAATGTCTCCAGCTTAATGCTGTTTAACTCTGTAATCTTTGCTGTAATTTATTTTGCTTTTGGAAAAATTACCTATTTGAAATAAGCTGGCTGAAAAATATTGGCATAACATCGTAAGTTAAATGAACAATGGGAAATCTTGGAAACTTTGAGCAGATGTGGTAATTCCGCGCGTTCGTTGAACGAAATGTTGACAATCTATTGATCATCACTAGGAAATTAGCTACATTCCATCAACTAAGCAGCACTTTAACAATACTACTGTTATTATTTGGCTGCTCAAACACACCCATATAAATTGGGGAATAAAACTAAAATATAAAACTCAAAAATGACTCCGGTTGTTATGTCCGCAGCATTTATTTGGTTCAAATACACAACCAGTCATAGATTAGATTGATACGAATCTTTTGTTTACGCTCTCATATTTTCGCTCTCACGAGGGATTTATCTTCTAGTTGTTGCTGGCAATAATCACAGATAAATCCCTCGCGCCAGCTGAAGCGGGTGCCAGAACAAAACATGTGCCAACCAAAACGAAAAACGTGCCAAAAATTTTGGTAAACTTTAGTTTGACCTACAACTGTAGAATAGCGTTCAAAAATTATGGGAAAAAGGATAAAAATACTTGTTTTAGTGTAAGTATTATTAGTTCGAAGGCGGAGGGTAAATATTATTTCCCATTCAAAAGTTATCACTAAAAACAGGTTTTGTAAATTTGAACTCCCGATGCAACCAGTCCATTTTGATCACAGAATATGGAAAACCAGACTATCCAATAAATAATGTTAACTATTATATCATAGGTCCGATTTACTGAAATTTCAAAAGAATATATGGTTTTCACTGCGAGTTAAATGCGTTACAATATTTGACTAATTAATTTAATCGAAATGATAGTTTTACTTAGACTTGTTTATATTTAACCCTAACTAGTCGTATTATTGTAAAATAACTTTAAGGAAATAAATATTTTACGACTATCATTTTATTAAATGATTGGGTAATAGTCTAGTTGAGGAGTCGACTGCTAATACGCTACCAAAAATATCGAGAGAGGTGTCAAACGACGCGTCTTGTCATCAGTATTAATAATCCGAAGGCGGAAAATAAAAATTTTAAAGCGTTCAAAAGATATTAACGAAAAACCGAAAAAGGACCCGCGGGTACCTCCGAAACCGGGGGTCGGATCCATAGTATTTTTGCGCAGAACACCTTTCTGCGTTGGCGGCCTTCGGCCGCGCTTATAAAAAATAACCCTGGGCTACGCCATGCCAAGTCCGGGTGTGTGGTATAACCGTGGCTACCGCCACGGTGATGCACAATTTTTTTTGTGGGTACAACACAACAACAACCACATGGAAATCGCCAACTTCAACTGCAAATATCTCCGGACAGAATTAAAATTTTTCTTTTCCGCCTTCGGATTATTGTTCTCGAGATTAATACGCGTCTTTTGACACCTCACTCCATATTTTTGGTAGCGTATTAGCAGTCGACCCCTCAACTAGACTATTACCAATGATTGAAACTATAATCGCCGAAATGTATGTCAAAAATCCCCATTTTCAGATCTATTCATTTTTGTTTGGAGTGGCATCATTGATAAATGTTATAAAAAATGTGCATTTTGACAGCGCTCTCTCGAAACAAAGAGTTGCAAATCCATTCATCTATGCAACCAGTAATAGCCAAAGCCATAATAATTTACACGGGTCATCAATTCTTTCTCTGATTCAAGAGCTAAACTACCAGCGCTACCGTCATCAGGTCAGTGTCATCATTGCCAGCAGCGCCAATAACACCAAACTCATGCCTGACACACAAAAATCGTTTCACTCAATATCGCAAGTGAAATGTACTACGCACTCACTACTAAGTAGCACCAAAAAATTCGCTTGTAGTCATTGCGTCAATTAGCTATCATTGAGCTGGCACCGCATTGGCGCTGGCGCCATGCAATTTACATCACTAAAATTGCGCGAATGCCCGGGCTCATGACTTTTTTAATCCAGATGGCAAAACGTATGGTGTATTCCTGGCGCAGCCGTCCCAATTTGTGGATAATTAACGGCTCTACAATGCTTCCTCTTATAAATCTACTCTCTTTGGTACAGTTTGAGAAATTTAACATTTTTTTCATTACGGCAAAGAGCCGTCATTCGATACTTTGGCAACAACAAAGCAACGAATTCATGCCGAATGTTTTCTCAAGGAAGTTTTGGTTAGTTTTCTTTAATTGCATCCTACATATTTATGCGGTGAAGTGACTTTGCATAATTGCGATTTTTGGGAAAGAGAATTAAATAATTAATTTATTGCAATCATTAAAATAAACACAAATACACCACACAAATTTATAGAAGGTATTTTATAAATACATCTGCCAAAAAAAAAAACCAGCGACTACCTTGAGAAAACATCGAGTAATTTTCCAAAATATCGAGTGACGGCTCTTAGCAAGTGCGCAGAAAAGTATGCAAAATTTGGTAGCATATGATTACTAGGAATAACCTCCTAACTGTAATATTTTTACATGGGACTGATGCGGCTATTCTTTATGTACTGTTGCATACTTTTCTGTGCACTTGATGCTGTTTTAGATATTTTTGACGCTGCTTGAATTTCTTCTGAATATTGTTATAATAAAATAGACAAGCGGGTAGAAAAATGGTGAAGTAACAACCCGACTCTAATTAATATATAAAATCTCAAACAATCCATTAGCGAAAAATCAAACTGTCTACTGTCTGTTTAACATATTTATGTATACATTTTACATTGGATATCACATAGTAAACTCAAAATTAGCTTTGGCTGTTATGACCACAGAATTTATTTAGTAAAAAACCTCCTTTACCAGCAATGCCTCACTTAGGAAATTTGCTAACAAGATAGAAAAGCACTGCGCAATAGCCAACATCACAACCAAAAACATAGCACACGCAGTCAATTTTTCTTTTTCATGTTCACATGCTGCATTACCAGCACAACCGTCAATAAGGGTACTCATTAACGCGTATCAATTTATAAGATGTAAAACGCACCTGGTAATACCATAATCGAATGAGCCAAGATCCCGCATTCCGGAATTGTTGTATTTGTAATCGAATTTGAAAACAAAGTTTGATGACGTAGCGCTTTTGAAATATTTCGATTTATTACATTTCTCTCATGTTTCGCTACCAGTGTTCGGAGTATTTAAAACTGTTACCTGAGTAAACGACTACGCCGGAGTAAAAATTAAATTTTCTGAGTATATTTTTTTCTCCTTTTGGAAAGCGGGTGAACAACTAACATCAAATTGATTTGGTGGCTTGGCAAACCCCCTTTCGATTGTGTTTTTGCCATGAAATGTTTCTCAGCAAAAACGTTATCTGCCTCATCAGATGCACATGGAGACGGCCTAAAACGTGTAGGATGTCCAATTAATGAACCACGTTCTATTTCCCCGGATATTTATCACGAAAAATATTATTATTATTATTTTCGGTTTACCATACATATTTCATACTCTCTTAATGACAGAAGGTTTCAAAAGCGGGGCAGATTCTTGTAGGAACGATAATGGCGACCTGGTAACTGACGTACAGAGTGTGGGGGAAGATGACCCCGATACCCCGATCGCCGATGATGAAACACACTACCCGGCATATCACGGCTAAAAAATTACAAGGTGCCAAGTAATGATGGGATATCCGACGGGCTGTTCAAAAATGGAGGAGAGGAGTTGGTATAAGATAAAGAAGCAAAAAAAGGGTCTCTTGCAGTAAATTTGGGCAAGACGAAGTACTTGCTGTCATCGTGGCCTTTGTAGCCACGCCATTGTTGATGGATATAAATTCGAGATTGTGAAGGATGTCGTTCATTTGGGAAGCAGCATTACAACAAACAATGTCGGCCTAGAAATCAGCCGGAGAATAACTCTTGCCAATAATTGCTTCTTTAGGCAACTGAAAAGTAAAGTTCTCTCTCGACGAACAAAATTCTCGCTCTACAAGACACTCATCATACCTGTCCTGATGTATGGCTCGGAATCATGGAAGGTGTCGATAGAAGATGAGATCGCTCTTGGAGTATTCGAGGGAAAAGTTATCCGGAAGATTTATAGTCCTATCCGTGATGTCGACGGCGAGTATAGAAGGAGCTATAATGATGAGCTTTAAGCAGACATGACGAGAGCGGAACGATTGAAAATCGAAAGGCTTCGCTAACTAGGGCATGTTATGCGGATGAACGAATACGCTGCAGCAGTTTGTAAACAGAGGAAAGAGAAAACCTTCACTGAGTTGGGAGAGACAGTTGGAGGAAGATTTGACCTCGCTTGGTGCCCCCAATTGGCGACTGTTTTCGCAAAACAGGTTTAGCTGACCTCACTGACTCAACGTACTTCATTTTTATATAAAACTTCAAGAAGTGCTGTATGTTGAATTTTGGCAGGGTTTACACATCGCGTCCAGACACATTTTTCTATTGTCATTCCGTATGAAGAAAGTACAAAAGCTGTGAGTAAGATGTGAACAAACATGTCTTAAGGCACGAACAATGAATTCACGTCATTTCGTCCAATCCGATGTATGTAAATAATCAGCTTTTCATACGTATGCAAAGAAAACGGGAACCAAAATATATTAATAAGTAATACTATTGAGTTTTCAACTCAACCCAAATAAACCTTTGAGATAAAAAAAGTAGTAGGAGGTAAGAGCGAAGCAAAATACTCCAATTGGAATAAAGTCTGAACACGGCGTCAGCAATAAAACATGTTGTCAAAGCGTGACGTCACGTTGAAAAAATTTACTTCACAGCTAACTAAGATTTTTTGCTCTCTCATTTTTTAATGCGGGGTCTGTTTATTGGTTCATGTTGTAATACTCTTCGTAAGCATAATTGTCTTTCTGTAACAAAATAAACGACTTCCTCGCTGATCTTTCCAGTTTCTTCAAATCTCGACCACTTTGAACATCCACGTCAATGGCACTACGCTATCGACTGTCTTACGCCCCAAAATCTTGAGTGCGACGTTCGATAAGGATCTACATTTTGGTGAGTACCGAAAATCCAGAGCCGTAATAAAATCCTCAAATCTCTTACTGGCAGTACTTGGGGAAAAGATAAAGAAACGCTCAATACCACTTACAAAGCAATTGGCCAGCCGATTGCATGCTACGTGTCCCCGATATGGTCGCTACTAACTGGAAAAAGCTACAGGCCTACCAAAACACTGCCCTCAGAACCGCCACGGGTTTTCTTATGCCCCCAGAAGACCATCTACATAATGAGGCGAGAATGCTCCCCATCATGGAGAGAAATGAAATCCTAACCAAAAAGTTCCTGTTGAATACATAGAAATCTGGGCATCCCAACAGACATCCCAAAAACACAAGCAGATCCTTGGTGTACTCCAAAAACAGGCGTCGGTCCTCTATGCCAGGAATTGCCCGGTGAATCCTGTACTCAAAGAACAATACCCTAAACTTGCAGAAGAAAAACGCACACTCCCTAGGGAAATGCGAATCACTCTAGCTCAACTTCGATCTGGATACTGTAACAGGTTAAACTCTTACCTATAGAGAATCAACCCCGACATACAAAATGTATGCCCCTTTTGCAATGTGCCCCCACATGACACCAACCATCTCTTCAATTGTAATATGGAACCAACGCCTCTAACACCCCTCTCGTTATGGTCCACCCCTGTTGAAACAGGAAGTTTCCCTGGACCCCAGTGATAGAATATTGATGACAATTTGTGATCGGTCACACCTATTGGATGGGGCGAAGCACTGCTACAACAACAACAACATAATTATCTTTCTTTCCCAAAGAAGAAGACGTAAGGTAACGTCGAAACGCGTCGGGAATAACAAATATACCCTGTTTTAATTTATGGCCACAAATGCTCATTTTAGCAAACCAAATAATTATCTTTCACCTGTATTATTAGCCGTGTTTTTTACGTGTGTATACATCTACATTTGCGAGAGACATTTCTACTCTGGATCATTGGGAGACTTGAAAAGCAGATGTGATATTTTTTTAAAAATGAGTTGTGATAAGCAGATGTCTTCGGTTTTTTCATTTAACATACGAAACAGTGGCTCAACTCGAGAATCATAGTGTACTCAGCAAAACATGGAATTTTTTATAAAGTAAAAAATGCTATTACTTAAGTTGGAAAAATGTAATTAACAACTTCTGGTTCTCTAACTGGACTTAAATGTAAGATTCCATAGTACAGTATTTTCACGGAAATAAAATGAAATATATTTATGTAATCTGGCATCGCAATTCATGCACTGTGAGAAGGCAACCCTACGTCGTAAAACACGAGAGGAGAGAGAGAACGAATAACGAAACAGTCAGGCATAAGATATAAGTGATCAGCAGTATCAGGCGTATTTTACAAAACTTCTTAAATCTTTAATTTGACTCTGAATTTGTCTTAAATATTATTCTACTTAAAATTGAATTAAATTACTAGGCTTTACTGGTCTAAGTTTTTGTTTGTAAGTGCGAAATAAAATTAAATTATTCCACTTTTCTAACCCAACGTTTCGCTAATAACTTTTTAGCATCATCAGGGGTATGTGTTTATTTGTTAAATCTGTTACAAACAACAAAATACGAAAATGTTAAATTACATACAATTCTATTGAGTTTGATAAATCCGTATGAAAAATCAACTAAAAACAGATAATAATACATGAAATTATTTAAAACTATTGTCTTTGAACATACAACACTTTTGAAAAACATAATGTATATATGGATTGCCAAAAATACATAAGCCTGAAATGCCTTTACGTCCTATTGTTTCTTCAGTTATGGTCCCCTGCTACAAATTGTCAAATTACGTTGGAGATATTCTACAAGCTTTAATATCGGAAAAATACAATGTTATGAATTCGTTCAACCTAAAAGATATATTAGCCAATATAAGGTTATGTGATGATGAAGTTCTAGTGTCCTTTGATGTCGTTTCATTGTTCACTAACATACCAACAATATTAGCCTCGAAAATAATTCTAGGAAAATGGAACCAAATAAAAGAAAAAACCAATATTCCAAAGCCGAAATTCTAGGAGATACTAGATTTCTGCCTTAAAGATAATAATTATTTTATGTTTGATAATAATATTTATACGCAAACGTTTGGAATGCCTATGGGCAATCCAATTTCTCCTACAATAGCGGACATTGTTATGGATGACTTACTTGACAATGCTATTTTGGAACTTAAGAAACGATTTGATATAGACATAAAATTTATATGTAAATATGCAGACGATCTCTTGGCGATAATTAAACGTAACGATGCGAACATTATTCTAGATATTCTGAATAAATATCACAAAAAACTGCAATTTACAATGGAAATAGAAGCCAACTCCAAAATACCTTTTCTTGATGTCTGCATCCATAGGGAGAAACACAACCTTTTTCTTGACTGGTATTCAAAACCTACCTCTTCAGGACGCCTAATAAACTACCTTTCCTCGCAGCCGACCAAATATAAGATTAATACAGCAAAAAATTTCATACATAAAATTTTGACCTTAAGCCACAAAACTTTTCATAATGCCAATATACAAAAAATTTATAATATTTTACGCAGCAACAATTATCCTAATAATTTAATACGAGAGCTAATAAACCAAGAAATCATGAAATCCAGCAACCAACCTAACATAAGAACAAATTTAGAAACGAAAGCAGCGAAAAATTTTACAGCGTCACATACATACCCAAGCTTACCGAAAATATTGATCACAGCATAATAAAAACAACTAACACAACACTTGCCTATAAGTCAAACCGCACTTTGTCACCGATATTTACAAGAACAAAGTGTCTTGTAGATCTCCATCAACAAAACAACGTCATTTACGAAATTACTTGTAAAGGAAAACCAAACGAAGAATGCGGCAAAATATATATTGGCACAACAAAGCGTCCCTTAGGTGTTAGACTGGGCGAACATGAAGCGGATATAAGAAAACAAAAGAACAGTACAGCGTTATCACAACACATAATATCAAGTGGACACTCAGCTGACTTTACTAATGCGAAGATTATTGACAGGGAACGGAAAGAAACAACAAGATACACTTTAGAAAGCCTGAGAATCATGGAAAGAAGAGAAAAGACGATTAGCAAGATAGAAGATACAGGCAATATAGCATCTGCTTACATTACGTGTTTAGGAAAATAGTTTTTGGTATTGACGAGATTACCATAGCGTTAAGTTGGTATTGATTTACTGTCCATAAATGTTCAATGTTTTTATGTTTTTCAAAAGTGTTGTATGTTCAAAGACAATAATTTTAAATAATTTCAAAAGAGGAAAACCCCTCGGCAAGGTGCAATATTGTAAGTTGGTTTTTCATGTATTATTATCTGTTTTTAGTTGATTTTTCATACGGATTTATCAAACTCAATAGAATTTTATGTAATTTAACATTTTTGTATTTTGTTGTTTGTAACAAATTTAACAAATAAACACATACCCCTGATGATGCTAAAAAGTTACTAGCGAAACGTTGGGTTAGAAAAGTGGAATAATTTAATTTTATTTCGCACTTAAAAACAAAAACTTAGACCGGAAAAGCCTAATAATATACCTTCAGATTCAATAAGAACAGGTTGAAATACATAATGAATTAAATTACTTTACTGTACAATATATAATTTTCATTATATAAACATTTTTATTCACAAATCAAACTCTTTTGATTTACATGGGGGCTCAACCGCTCAGCCAAGCAGACAAATTTCTGGTGAAGCAGCATGTTACATTTAAATAAAAAGCAGCGTGGGAAGAACAAGAAACCAAGTTCGAGCACACAAATTGAACAAGTGTGTATCCAAAGGGAAGCGAACGACACTTTCAAAATACAACGGCGTAAAGTAGGTAGGAAAGACGAAAACGACGAACAGCTGAACGAGCAGGGCAACAGTAGCATACTTGAATCTACTTCGTATGTAGCAAGCAGAGCAGGCAGCAGCGCAGGTGAAGCAGCAATGGACAACGAACAAGAAAAATGAAACAACAGCTTTGAATCAGAGGAAGAAAATACATACACAAGTTTTTGAATATAAAGATATTGCATGCGCGAACTTCGGTGGAAATCAGCGGAGCGTAACAAAATTCTAGTAGGTCACTTTTTCCAAACCAAAAACTTTAACACAATTTTTAACATAATTTAAGCCAGAAATACACTGATTGGAGTCTTAGAGAGTAAAAGTTAAAATTCTGAACACATTACCTGAATAAAAAGTGCACAAATAATTGTTAAATAATAAATACAGACAGTGGTAGTTTAACAAATTCTGCTGTGGTAAGTGGTGAATGTGACCTCCTAGAATTTTGTGAAGCTTGCCTCACACGATTTTTCGTCTATGCAATGTCTCTATGTTATATCGTTTCTGATACATATGTACGTTCTAGTGAGTTGGCAGAATTAATCAAAGTACTCGCTGAAAAATTAGAAAAAGACGATAAAAACAAAAGCAAAAATAATGTTACCGTGGAAAGTGTTTCTAAAATTATACCGGATTTCGATGGCATTTCGGTACCAGTTAATCAATGGATACGCAATTTCCATGATAACGCAGAAGCATACGAATTAAGTGCAAGAAAAACAAGTAAGGAAGGCTAAGTTCGGGTGTAACCGAACATTACATACTCAGTTGAGAGCTATGGAGACAAAATAAGGAAAATCACCATGTAGGAAAATGACTCTAGAATTTGTTTGTACGATATGGGTATCAAATGAAAGGTGTTACTGAGCATTTTAAGAGGGAGTGGGCCTTAGGTCTACAGTGGACGCCTTTTCGAGATATCGCCATTAAAGTGGACCAGGGGTGACTCTAGAATGTGTCTGTACGATATGGGTATCAAATGAAAGGTGGTAATGAGTATTTTAAAAGGGAATGGGCTTTAGTTCTATAGGTGAACGCCTTTTCGAGAAATCGCCATAAAGGTGGACCAGGGGTGACTCTAGAATATGTTTGTACGATATGGGTATCAAATGAAAGCTGTTAATGAGTATTTTGAAAAGGAGTGATCCTTAGTTCCATAGGTGGACGCCGTTTCGAGATATCGCCATAAAGGTGGACCAGGGGTGTCTCTAGAATGTGTTTGTACGATATGGGAATCAAATGAAAGGTGTTACTGAGCATTTTAAGAGGGAGTGGGCATTAGGTCTATAGGTGGACGCCTTTTCGAGATATCGCCATTAGGGTGGGCCAGGGGTGACTCTAGAATGTTTGTACGATATGGGTATCAAACGAAAAGTGTTACTGAGCATTTTAAGAGGGAGTGGGCATTAGGTCTATAGGTGGACGCCTTTACGAAATTCATTCATTCATTCATTCATTTTATTCATTACTATCCTGTGCAATCTTAAATTTATACAATTTATAAAACAGAAGTATACTTATATATATAAAATTAGCAAAAGATAACAGTTAATGGTGTTTAGTGTCCACATAACAGGACAGAGATAACACCATTTCCTTAAATAACTATAAATCTATGTTGTACATTGTGGGGTGCAATACAAAATCTATGTAATGAAGAAGAAATATTTACAGAAGTTGAAGAATTAAAGAAATTCCAATTTACAAGTGTGCTTACTACGAAAGAATTATACAGAGGTAGTGAAAGACAAAAAATATAATGAAAATACTAGTAATTATATTATATTATGTTATATTAATTAATTATAAAATTTGTTAAATTTTAAAATTTTTAAAGGGAAATACTTTACGTAACAGGCCGCAACAGAACTTCTATATCATCATGATTCAAACAAAGGAGCCTTAGTTTCACCTCTTTCCAGAAAACGGATAGTCTCCTAATGCTTTGTATAGCTTCGGGAAGCTTATTGAAAACCATGCAGGACACTATTGTGTAGAAGTTGCGAAACAGGGTGGTACGAGAAGCAGGAACTACAACATTTGAATGTGAGCTGCTTCTTAGCCTTTGTGGGGGGTATATTTGACTACGTAGATACCCACACCTCATAAAAAATATTTTTAAAACTTTATAGAAATATAAGTGCCTCACAGGCAGAATATTTAACCGTTTAAAAAGGTTCATAGTGTGTGATAGGCGGTTCGCGTTACATATTCTTCTTATGAGACACTTCTGCAGAATTAAGAGCGGACGAGTTTTACTATTATACGCACTTCCCCAGCAACTTATACCATATTGTAATTTAGATTGTACTAGTCCAAAATACACCATTTTCAACACACTGCGTGAACATAGTTTTATAAGACGATAAAATGAGCGCAGAGTGGATAACAGATATTGTTTCATAGTAGGGATATGGGACGACCAACTCAAGTTTTGATCTATTATAACACCCAGGTACTTAAAATTGGATACCACTTCGATCTTAAAGCATTTTCCGTCGCAGTCAAATTCAGGTGCATAGCCAACTCGAGACCCCTGATCAATACAAGTATGAGTATAAAGTTCATACCGCATACAACTTGCAGAATGGAAAGTAATATCACTGCTTGGCACTTCCTTGCCTGAGAGGATGAAATACATCAGCTTGGTCTTATTGCTAACAATCAGCTTATGAGAAGCGAACCATTGCCTCAGCAGGTGCACATCATGATTTATATCCGCAAAAAGATTGAATGCATTGTTTGTCGCATATGCAATAGCCAAGTCATCTGCAAAAGCAGTGACTTTACCCAGGAAAGGTATTGAAAATATAGAATTTATATAAATTAAAAATAAAACTGGACCAAGGACTGAACCTTGAGGGACCCCCAAATCCATCGATCTAGCTGTGCTTAAAGAATTGTCTATTCTGACCCTTTGTATTCTTGTATTTAAATATGATTTAAACCAATCAAGAACATTTCCACGGATGCCAGCTGAATGTAGTTTACTTAGAAGAATATTATGGTCAACCATGTCAAAAGCTTTTGTTATATCAACGAAAAGACTACCACAATAATTTCTTTCGTCCACGGACTTATACATAAAGCGACATAGGTCAAGAAGAGCATCTTCAGTAGAAGCTCCTGACCGGAAACCGAATTGCATAGGACTGAAATATTTAATTTTTTCCAAATAAGCCATGACCCTACACTTCACAGCTTTCTCAAAAACTTTCGAAATTGATGTCAAAAGAGAAATAGGTCTGTAGTTGTTCTTATCTTTCCTATTTCCCTTCTTATATAGTGGTAAAACAACAGCACATTTCAGATCCTCTGGGAATACTCCTGAGACTATACTACAATTAAATAAATACTTTAAAATGTCAACAACATAGAGAGCAATCTTTTTTAACATGCGATTCGAAATATTGTCATTTCCAGATGAATTATTGTTTTTCAAAGAGTTTACTAATCTCAGGATCTCTGTGCCAGAGATAGGGTAAAAAAAGAAGCTACTTCCTGGAGAAATATTTCCAGAATCCGAAACCACTACATCCAATGCATCCCTGAAAATTTTGTCAACACATTCTTTGGCATTTTCTTTATCTGCAATCGGCACTCCTACTATTTCAATTGTATTTTCTAATAGTTTTTGCTCCTTCCAATTCAATTTGCTTTCCAGCTTTGATACCTTGGTTTTCAATTCTTTGTTCTCTTCCTTTAGCTGCTGCACTGTTGCTAGAAAGTCAATGTTCATTTGCTTAAGGTTGAGAATCTCTTCGTACAGAAGTTGAAGAGTTACATTGTTGTCACTGCTTGTTGCTTTATCCACTTCTTTCTCTGCATTACACTCTGTCTTGCGCTGGTCGCGTGTTGGTTGGCTCAAAGCAGTGGGCGCAGGCAAATGTTTATTGTGACTTTGCGCTATGTGAGTAGTTGTTGTTGTTGCGTTTTGCAATGTTTTCCTTCGCATGACACTGCACTTGTCACATCGGTATTTTTGGTTGTTTACCTTCAAGAACTCAATATCTTGGTGGCCATTAGGGTGGGCCAGGGGTGACTCTAGAATGTGTTTGTATGATATGGGTATCAAATGAAAGATGGTAATGAGTATTTTAAAAGGGAGTAATCCTTAGTTCTATAGGTGGACGCCTTTTCGAGATATCGCCATAAAGGTGGACCAAGGGTGACTCTAGAATGTTTGTACGATATGGGTATCAAACGAAAGGTGTTACTGAGCACTTTAAGAGGGAGTGGGCATGAGGTCTATAGGTGGACGCCTTTTCGAGATATCGTCATTAGGGTGGGCCAGGGGTGACTCTAGAATGTGTTTGTACGATATGGGTATCAAATGAAAGGTGGTAATGAGTATTTTAAAAGGGAGTAATCCTTAGTTCTATAGTGTTATGTGCTGGTAGCCTGAGCCTGGCGTAACTGTCGTATCAGTTCAGCGAGAAGGTCTTGTGATGCTGCCAAACGCTAAGGCGTGTGCACTCGCTTGTTCCCGGTGCTTCAGCCTGGGGTGGGTAAAACTCTTAGCGGTTGACCAAGCCCCTTCCTCCTCAAACTATGACCCTAACAAAACTTAGTTTGCACACTAAATAACCACAACTCCAGACTAACCGTCTCCCGCTTTGTGTCATTCATGCCCCTACTCCTAATGCAGCGCCTGCTTGTAATGATATTGGCGACTGCTCTGCACCCACCCTACCATGGCTTTGTTGATGTTCTTAAAGCCCCTTTTCAACCACCTACACTTCCTTCTAAATCAGACCAAAATCTTTAAATCAGCAATGCATAACAGTATTTTATTTAACAATTCAACTCATAGCTGCTTATAACTATACATGAGGCCTATATACAGTACAGCTAAGCAATATATAACTTCTAGCGAGATTAGCGAATTTAAATTTGTTTACAATATTTAATGCTTAAAAGTATATCTACGAACATTTTTCCTGGGGCGTAATATGATGATTTTGTATCCCGACCTACCTCAACGCAAGAATCTTTGCTGTCGTTGACCCAATTTAAATAAAAGTATGTGCATACATTCGCAAGTAAGATAAGCCAAATGAGCTCGGAAATCGTTTTATGAAGGAGGAGAGGCAAACTAATTGAATGCATAAAGATATTCAAAAGGGTGTACTCAGAGAGTGGTCAAGCAACTATATTATTGGTCTCTGCGAACGTGAAGCATATACCGGTGTCTGTGCCGGATCTAAGTACGACAGGGAGCGTGAAGCGCGAAAAAAAAATTGACCACGACATCTATAATAATTCATGCATTTAGGTTTACCTGTGCATTTTTTTTCTTAGATTCAGAGGTGATTTAAATTGCCCACCCCTCTTGATTCACTATCAAATAAAATGTGTATATACCTATATGCATGGATTATTGCAAGTTAATAACTATGCATATTAATACCAAAAATTAATATATGTTTACAAATAAAAATCAAACCAGACGAACTCACGTTGTTGGCGTTCCCACGTAGCGAAGAGGCCTCCTTGCTGTGTTGCTGCTGCTTCCCGTGAGTAGCTATTCCGCTTAATGTGCTTGGTTTATTCCTATGTGTATAACGGCGTTAGAAAAAAAAGTGCGCATCTAAACCGCGCTGTCCTTTGACGTGGGACGACAGGTTTATATGACGGTTCTATCGTATAACTATGCCGGTCATAGTTATATAGTGGTTTACCTAAATCGGACATATAAAAATGTTGCTAAGGTATGTCTAAGGGGCACATTTTATTTTTGGAGTTATCAGTAGTTATATGCCAGCTAAACAACCTAGAGCGCGGAATGGGAGATTGAGTAAGCGCTCATCTCAGACGCAAATAGAAACAAAATCAAAGAAAGAAATGTCAACCGAAATGTCTTGTGCTCTTACAAGCGTACGCTCTTAAGTATTACATATAAATTGAGTTAATGTGTATGAACATACTCCTATGTTGAGTTAGGTGGGATGATCTTATTGATCATTATGACGATTTAAATAAGAAGACTGTTAAATCCTATGCACTAGTTGGTATGGGTATACCTACCACCTTAACATAGTTTGACAGTCAAACGTAAGTATAAGTATGTATGATTGCAAAAATTATAAGTAAATATGCATGTTTTAGGTTACATTTAAAACTTGAATATAGGTAAGTATCTAAAAGCAGCGAAATTCTATTGTACCCTAATCTTTATAGTTTAAGTTTTTTTTTCTTCATAGTGCGTAATTAATTTCAGGAAATCTTATTGTACGTATTAAGGTAAGTGCGTATACCTATGTATATTTAGAGGTGAGTATCAAATGTAATATGCAAATGCATATTGGACCTTGCCCTTTATATTTCCTTTGATTTCAGGTTCTTATTTTTTTTCTTTTTCTATAATTATGTATAGTTAAATATATGCGTGAAACTTTATGGTAGGAAAAAATGAAATAATTGTATTTTTCTGTGATCGCACAGAAAATTTGTAAATTTTATCTGTTAGCCCGCAGGCTTTGCGCAAATTTAAACGCAGAGGTAAGGCGAGAAATCCTTAGCCTTTTTCTGCCTACTCGCGCGTTAGGTGAAACTTTCAAGAATCTTAAATAAATTAATGTATTTTGTATTAATATAAACAGCTCCTGTGGCTGTTTGCAAACGTTTAGGCCGGGTGCCGGTCACGCTGCTCCGGCTGCTCGATCCCCAAATCCCTTTTACACAATTTCTTTTAGTAGAAATTCAAACACCTAATAAAAAAATTGCAAATAATCACTGGGCACTTCACTATATACTTTATTCTTCTTACCAATGATTATCTCTGCTAATATACTGTCAGCTACGGTGTTCGCTTGGCGCGGTAGTTAAGTTATTCTACTTTTTCTTTAAAAAAAATCAAAGTTAAAATGTCCACTATATATCTGCCAATATTGGACACATATTAAGTCTGCTAATCAGCTACCGTCGATTCCAAAGTTCCAAAGGAAAAGAAAGAGGAAAATTTGCGGAAGCTGATACTAAGCCAAATTGACAGTCATGTCTATCGCTATTTCTCTAGACAAACATAGCATAAAAAGGAAATAAAAAAAATTAAATGCGTTTATTTTTGTGGAAGGTACAGGGCGTCCGTGTATGCAGAAAGGTAGACTGGTAATCAATCGTGTTGAAATACGATATATGGAATGAAGCTTGCTTTTGCAGATAAAGTAAAGCGACTCTAACATGTACCCATGGTACAATAGGTGGACGCCTTTTCGAGATATCGCCATAAAGGTGGACCAAGGGTGACTCTAGAATGTTTGTACGATATGGGTATCAAACGAAAGGTGTTACTGAGCATTTTAAGAGGGAGTGGGCATTAGGTTTATAGGTGGACGCCTTTTCGAGATATCACCATTAGGGTGGGCCAGGGGTGACTCTAGAATGTGTTTGTACGATATGGATATCAAATTAAAGGTATTAATGAGGGTTTTAAAAGCGAGTGGCCCTTAGATGTATATGTGAAGGCGTTCTCGCGATATCGACCAAAATGTGAACCACGTGACCAGAAAATCATCTGTCGGGTACTGCTAATTTATTTATATATGCAATACCACTAACAGTATTCCTGCCAAGATTCCAAAGGCTGTTGATTTCGCCTTGTAGAACTTTTTGATTTTCTTCTACTTAATATGGTAGGTGTCACACCCAGTTTCCATAGTTATATTTTGCGTCAATAAACCAATCCAGTTACCATATTTCATCCCTTTTTTCGTATTTGGTATAGAATTATGGCATTTTTTTCATTTTTCGTAATTTTCGATATCGATAAAGTGGGCGTGGTTATGGTCGGATTTCAGCCATTTTTTATACCAAGATAAAGTGAGTTCAGATAAGTACGTGGGCTAAGTTTAGTAAAGATATATCGTTTTTTGCTCAAGTTATTGTGTTAACGGCCGAGCGGAAGGACAGACGGTGGACTGTGTATAAAAACTGGGCGTGGCTTCCACCGATTTCGCCCATTTTCACAGAGAACAGTTACCGTCATAGAATCTATGCCCCTACCAAATTTGAGAAGGATTGGTAAATTTTTGTTCGACTTATGGCATTAAAATTATTCTAGACAAACTAAATGAAAATGGGCGGAGCCACGCCCATTTTGAAATTTTCTTTTATTTTTGTATTTTGTTGCATCATATCATTACTGGAGTTGAATTTTGACTTAATTTAGTTATATACAGTAAAGATATTACATTTTTTGTTAAAATTTGTATTTAAAAAAAAAATTTTTAAAAAGTGGGCGTGTTCTTCATCCAACTTTGCTAATTTTTATTTGGCACATATATAGTAATAGTAGTAACGTTTCTGCCAAATTTCATCATGATATCTTCAACGAATGCCAAATTACAGCTTGCAAAACTTTTAAATTACCTTCTTGTAAAAGTGGGCGGTGCCACGCCCATTGTCCAAACTCTTACTAATTTTCTATTCTGCGTCATAACGTCAACCCATCTACCAAGTTTCATCGCTTTAACCGCCTTTGGCAATGAATTATCGCATTTTTTCGGTTTTTCGAAATTTTCGATATCGAAAAAGTGGGCGTGGTTATAGTCCGATATCGTTCATTTTAAATAGCGATCTGAGATGAGTGCCCAGGAATCTACACACCAAATTTCATCAAGATACCTCAAAATTTACTCAAGTTATCGTGTTAACGGACAGACGGACGGACGGACGGACGGACATGGCTCAATCAAATTTTTTTTCGATACTGATGACTTTGATATATGGGAGTCTATATCTATCTCGATTCCTTTATACCTGTTCAACCAACCGTCATCCAATCAAAGTTAATATACTCTGTGAGCTCTGCTCAACTGAGTATAAATATGTAAATGCTCGTAATAAAATGGTAGGTACGGCAAAATTATCCTTAACAAGTAAGGAAGGCAAAGTTCGGGTGTAACCGAACATTACATACTCAGTTGAGAGCTATGGAGACAAAATAAGGAAAATCACCATGTAGGAAAATGAACCTAGGGTAACCCTGGAATGTGGTTGTATGACATGTGTATCAAATGGAAGGTATTAAAGAGTATTTTAAGAGAGAGTAGGCCATAGTTCTATGGATGGACGCCATTTAGGGATATCGCCATAAAGGTGGACCAGGGCTGACTCTAGAATGTGTTTGTACGATATGGGTATCAAATGAAAGGTGATAATGAGTATTTTAAAAGGGCATGGGCTTTAGTTCTATAGGTGAACGCCTTTTCGAGAAATCCCCATAAAGGTGGACCAGGGGTGACTCTAGAATATGTTTGTACGATATGGGTATCAAATTAAAGCTGTTAATGAGTATTTTGAAAAGGAGTGATCCTTAGTTCCCTAGGTGGACGCCGTTTCGAGATATCGCCATAAAGGTGGACCAGGGGTGTCTCTAGTTGTACGATATGGGAATCAAATGAAAGGTGTTACTGAGCGTTTTAAGAGGGAGTGGGCATTAGGTCTATAGGTGGACGCCTTTTCGAAATGTCGCCATTAGGGTGGGCCAGGGGTGACTCTAGAATGTGTTTGTATGATATGGGTATCAAACGAAAGGTGTTACTGAGCATTTTAAGAGGGAGTGGGCATTAGGTCCATAGGTGGACGCCTTTTCGAGATATCGCCATTAGGGTGGGCCAGGGGTGACTCTGGAATGTGTTTGTACGATATGGGTATCAAATGAAAGGTGGTAATGAGTATTTTAAAAGGGAGCAATCCTTAGTTCTATAGGTGGACGCCTTTTCGAGATATCGCCATAAGGGTGGACCAAGGGTGACTCTAGAATGTTTGTACGATATGGGTATCAAACGAAAGGTGTTACTGAGCATTTTAAGAGGGAGTGGGCACTAGGTCTATAGGTGGACGCCTTTTCAAGATATCGCCATTAGGGTGGGCCAGGGGTGACTCTAGAATGTTTGTACGATATGGGTATCAAACGAAAGGTGTTACTGAGCATTTTAAGAGAAAGTGGGCATTAGGTCTATAGGTGGGCGCCTTTTCGAGATATCGCCATTAGGGTGGGCCAGGGTGACTCTAGAATGCGTTTGTACGATATGGGTATCAAATGAAAGGTGGTAATGAGTATTTTAAAAGAGAGTAATCCTCAGTTCTATAGGTGGACGCCTTTTCGAGATATCGCCATAAAGGTTGACCAAGGGTGACTCTAGAATGTTTGTACGATATGGGTATCAAACGAAAGGTGTTACTGAGCATTTTAAGAGGCAGTGGGCATTAGGTCTATAGGTGGACGCCTTTTCGAGATATCGCCATTAGGGTGGGCCAGGGGTGACTCTAGAATGTTTGTACGATATGGGTATCAAACGAAAGGTGTTACTGAGCATTTTAAGAGGGAGTGGGCATTAGGTCTATAGGTGGACGCCTTTTCGAGATATCGCCATTAGGGTGGGCCAGGGGTGACTCTAGAATGTTTGTACGATATGGGTATCAAAGGAAAGGTGTTACTGAGCATTTTAAGAGGGAGTGGACATTAGGTCTATAGGTGGACGCCTTTTCGAGATATCGCCATTAGGGTGGGCCAGGGCTGACTGTAGAATGTTTTTACGATATGGGTATCAAACGAAAGGTATTACTGAGCATTTTAAGAGGGAGTGGGCATTAGGTCTATAGGTGGACGCCTTTTCGAGATATCGCCATTAGGGTGGGCCAGGGTTGACTCTAGAATGTGTTTGTACTATATGGATATCAAATTAAAGGTATTAATGAGGGTTTTAAAAGCGAGTGGCCTTTAGATGTTTATGTGAAGGCGTTCTCGCGATATCGACCAAATGTGGATCAGGTGATCCAGAAAATCATCTGTCGGGTACTGCTAATTTATTTATATATTCAATAACACTAACAGTATTCCTGCCAAGATTCCAAGGGCTGTTGATTTCGCCTTGTAGAACTTTTTCATTTTCTTCTACTTAATATGGTAGGTGTCACACCCATTTTACAAAGTTTTTTCCAAAGTTATATTTTTCGTCAATAAACCAATCCAGTTACAATGTTTCATCCAGTTTTTCGTATTTGGTATAGAGTTATGGCATTTTTTTAATTTTTCGTAATTTTCGATATCGATAAAGTGGGCGTGGTTATGGTCGGATTTCGGCCATTTTTTATACCAAGATAAAGTGAGTTCAGATAAGTACGTGGGCTAAGTTTAGTAAAGATATATCGGTTTTTGCTCAAGTTATTGTGTTAACGGCCGAGCGGAAGGACAGACGGTGGACTGTGTATAAAAACTGAACTGGGCGTGGCTTCCACCGATTTCGCCCATTTTCACAGAGAACAGTTAACGTCATAGAATCTATGCTCCTACCAAATTTCAAAAGGATTGGTAAATTTTTGTTCGACTTATGGCATTAAAAGTATTCTAGACACACTAAATGAAAATGGGCGGAGCCACGCCTATTTTGAAATTTTCTTTTATTTTTGTATTTTGTTGCATCATATCATTACTGGAGTTGAATTTTTACTTAATTTACTTATATACAGTAAAGATATTAAATTTTTTGTTAAAATTTGAATTTAAAAAAAAATTTTTTTAAAAAGTGGGCGTGTTCTTCATCCAATTTTGCTAATTTTTATTCAGCGCATATATAGTAATAGTAGTAACGTTCCCGCCAAATTTCATCATGATATCTTCAACGACTGCCAAATTACAGCTTGCAAAACTTTTAAATTACCTTCTTGTAAAAGTGGGCGGTGCCACGCCCATTGTCCAAAATCTTACTAATTTTCTATTCTGCGTCATAACGTCAACCCATCTACCAAGTTTCATCGCTTTAACCGCCTTTGGCAATGAATTATCGCATTTTTTCGGTTTTTCGAAATTTTCGATATCGAAAAAGTGGGCGTGGTTATAGTCCGATATCGTTCATTTTAAATAGCGATCTGAGATGAGTGCTCAGGAACCTACATACCAAATTTCATCAAGATACCTCAAAATTTACTCAAGTTATCGTGTTAACGGACGGACATGGCTCAATCAAATTTTTTTTGGATCCTGATTATTTTGATATATGGAAGTCTATATCTATCTCGATTCCTTTATATATGTACAACCAACCGTTATCCAATCAAACTTAATATACTCTGTGAGCTCTGCTCAACTGAGTATAAAAACGACCACTGTTTATGATTACGAATCGTTGTGCGCAGTATTAAGAGAAGAATTCGAGCAGAAGTTGAGTAGCGCTGAAATACATAAGCAGCTGCGCTGTCGAAAAAAACTTACTTCTGAGAAATTTCATGATTATGTTTTGCAAATGCGAAAAATTGCGGCGCTTGGAGTAATAGAAGATAAGGCTGTCAGGCTGTCATAAGTTACATAGTTGATGGCATAGATGTACGACACGATTTGAAATTTCCTCTATATAGTGCAACGACCTTTAAAGAATTACGGAAAAGGTATGAATTAGTAGAAACGATGATAAAAAAAGGTTCATCAAACAGACACCGACAAAATACACAAATAAGTATGCGTGAACAATCGGAGAAAGACATTAAGGTGGAGCGTAAACAATCGCATCTGCTCAACATAAAAGGGCAGAGTGCAAAGAAGAAACAAAGTGTTTCAAATGTAATGGCGTAGGGAATATGGCGAAGCAGTGTACAAATGCCAAGCCTACTGTCAATATGGTGGTAAATCAGACACGTACCAAAACAATTAAAGTTAATGGTATTTCTGTACCTTGACTGGTAAACACTGGCGCGGATGTCTCTCTTATGCGCAAGAAGAAATACGTGGAAATTTTAAAAAAATCAGCAACTCCAAAAGTGCGTTGTAAAGCTATTTGGATTCGGTAACGTTGCTCCGTCAGCATTGGGTGAAATAGTAACGCAGGTCCAGGTTGATGAGCAAATTACCACACATACACTTTTAGTCGTAGAAGATAGCAAACTAAGCGTTGGTATGTTAGTTGGATATGATTTTTTAAAAAAGTTTGTGGTCACTATGAATGGTGGCAACTTCAAGTTTTCACGGTTAGACGAAAAACCAGAGGAATGCGAAGCTGGTTACAATATTTTTAACGTAGCTTGTAATGAAGTAGAAATAAATGTAGATCAAAAATACAATGCAGTTGTCATGAAGTTGATAAACAATTACAAGCCGGTGAGTAATCCAAAAGGTTCTCCTATAAAACTATGTATTATACCCAATGAAAGTACAATCGCCTTTCGTGAAAACCTCAGTCGGGTTTCAGCGAGTGAACGAGAATTTATAAGAAAGCAAGTAAACGAATGGCTGCGTCAGGGAATTGTTAGGGAGTCATGCTCTGATGTTGCAAGTAAAGTTGTACTGGCCAAAAAGAAAGACGGTAGCTACAGGCTTTGCGTAGACTTTCGCAAGCTGAATCCTCTTGTCCTTAAAGATAGATTTCCAGTACCAGTAGTAGAGGAGGTGATCGAAAAGATGCAGAGTGCCAGATATTTTTCGGTCATGGACCTTAAGAACGGGTTTTTCCCCGTTGAGGTTGAAGAACAAAGCCGAAAATATACAGCGTTTACAACGAAAGAGGGCCTTTTTGACTTTAATAAAGCACCGTTCGGCTTTTGTAACTCCCCAGCAGTTTTTGTACGTTATGTAAATCATATTTTTCGGCAACTGATTAACGAAGGCATCATGGAAATCTATATAGATGATATCGTTGTATTTGGAAACACGGCAGAGCAGTGTTTAGAAAATATGGATCGCGTTCTGCGGCAAGCTGAGCAGTTTGGTTTAGAAATCAACTGGACAAAATGTCAATTTTTAAAACAAAGAGTAACTTTTTTGGGTCACGAGGTAGAAGACGGGCGGGTCTGGCCAAATCAAAAGAAAGTAAAAGCTGTGAAGAAATTTCCTTTGCCAAAAAACATTAGGGGTGTTCAGGCATTTCTCGGATTGACGGGTTATTTTCGTAAATTGGTTCATAAATATGCTGTAATCGCTAGACCGTTGACATCGTTGTTGAAAAAATAGGCTGAGTTTAAAATTGGGAATGAACAGATACAAGCTTTCGAGAAATTAAAATCAGGACTTTTGGAAGAGCCAGTACTTAAAATTTCTCATCAAGACTTAAAAACACAGTTGCACGTTGACGTATCAAAATATGGCTTTGGGCCACATTGCTACAACAACACGAAAATGGGTGGCACCCAGTGTTTTATTGGAGAAGACACCGCAGCAAGAGGAACAAATGCATAGTTACCTTTTAGAAGTAAAGGCAGCCTATCTAGCAACGAAAAAACTACGTCATTACTTAATGGGTATAGAATTTGATCTGGTTAGTGATTGTTCAGCTTTTAAACACACCACGAAGATGTTCCACGTGAGGTTGTACAGTGGTTGATATATCGTCAAGGCTTCAACTATAAAACAGAACATCGTGCGGGAAACAGAATGAGGCACGTTGATACTTTAAGTCGCTTTCCTGTCATAATGGTAGTGTCAGAGATTCACGCACAAATACGCCGAGCACAGCAGAAAGACGAACATTTAACAGCAGTTGCGGAAATTCTGAAACACCATCAGTATAAAGACTATCAAATAAGAAATGATTTAGAATACAAGCAAGTTGAAGGACAACATTTGTTGGTGGTGCCTAAACTCATGGAGAAAGAGGTTATTGCAAAAGCTCACTGCTTCGGACACATGGGTACGCAAAAGACGATGCACCGGATAAGCCAGGATTATTACATACCACACTTAGAGAAGAAGGTGAATCAATACATCGCAAATTGTGTTGAATGTATTACACGTAACAGAAAGTTGGGCAAGCAGGAAGACTTTTTACACTGCATCGATAAGGGCGATACTCCACTTTCCACACTTCGCATCGATCACTTAGGTACACTAGGTCCCACGACAAAGAACTATAAATATATATTGGCTATAGTGGATGGGTTTTCCAAGTATACGTGGATATATCCAACGAAGTCAACAGATGTGCAGGAAGTTGTCAAGCACATGGAGGATTGGGTCACTTTATTTGCTAATCCATTACGCATTATCAGTGACAAAGGCACAGCTTTTACGTCAAATTTATTTAAAGATTTTTGTTCGAAGAACAAAATCGAACACATAGAATCAACAGCAGAAATGTCGAGGGGAAATGAGCAAATCAAAAGGACGAATAGAGTCATACTATCGGTTTTGTCAAAAATTTCAGCCGCAGAACCCTCGAAATGGTATAAATACACATCACAGTTGCAGAAAGCTATAAATGCACACGTTCATTCGTCAACGAATTTCAGTCCTTTCGAAATAATGTTTGGTGTAAAAATGTGCAATTAATGCGATCTCGAGCTGATGCAAATTTTGAAAGATGAACTGGTATCGAGTTTACAAGATGAGCGTAACAAAGTAAGGCAAGAAGCAAGATATCAAATCGAAAAGGCGCAAGAAAAATATAAGCAACAATTTGACAAGAAACGTAAAGGGCATCACGGATACCAATTGCATGACTTAGTAGCCATTAAGGTCACGCAATTTAAGACGGGGCAAAAGTTGCGTAGGAAGTATGCCGGACCTTACGAGATAACGAAAATAAAGCGAAACGGCAGGTACGATGTACAAAAAGCAGCAGAATTTATTGGTCCTAACAAAACATAAATAAGCGCTGAAAACATAAAGCTTTGGAGTTGGATTAATGAAAGCGATGATGACGATGGTGTATAGGAGTCATCTGGGACAGATGACGAACAGGATGGCCGAATGTAATCTGGCATCCCAATTCATGCACTGTGAGAAGGCAACCATACGTCGTAAAACACGAAAGGAGAGAGAGAACGAATAACGAAACAGTCAGTCATAAGATATAAGTGGTCAGCCGAACATCAGCAGTATCAGCCGTATTTTACAAAACTTCTTAAATCTTTAATTTGACTTTGAATATGTCTTAAATATTATTCTATTTAAAATTGAATTAAATTACTTTACTGTACAATATATAATTTTCATTATATAAACATTTTTATTCACAAATCAAGCTCTTTTGATTTATATTTATGTAATTTAAAAAATAAATAAATGTGACGCGACAATGTCTGAAGAGATTTTAGGCTGAGCTTCTCTTCCAATTTGCATCGTTCTCCTTTTAATTATTCCTACAAATTAGCAGGACGGGACCTACTTGTTTTATGCCGACTCCGAAAGGCATCTGCAAGGCAGATGAGTTTTCACTGAAAGCTTTTCATGGCAGAAGTTCACTCGGAGTGCTTGCCAGACACTTCCGGGGGCGACCCCGCTTAGAAAAATTTTCTAATAATTCAAAAACCATGTTTCTAAAATTTTGATGTTGCTTTGCCCGGGGCGTGAACCCAGCATCTTCGGTGTGGCTGGCGGAGCACGCTACCATCACATCACGGCGGCCGCCAATATAATTTATTTTTGGTTAACTAATCTTCATTACTGCTATCAACCATATTGCGAAAAATAAGCAGCTGTTGGTTGTGGTGGACCACCTTGGAGATTTTTTTCAACTCCACCTCAGCTCGATTTGCAATGTAGGATGATATCAACTGGAGAAATGTGTTGAATATTAATTTGAGAACTGTAAATTTACCAAGATATCTCGAAATTACGATAATAATTGGAAAATATTAATGACGTTGGAGATCAACTAGAAAACTTTTAGTTTTACAGAATTTTTCAAAAGTTGGATAGTAATTGGAGAATGAAGTTGGATATCAACTCGAGAACTATATGGTTTAAAAAAAATGATGTTGGATATCACTTCCGGAACTAGATACATATATATTTCGCTGGAGAATTTTTTTCCATGGCAGATTCCTGTAGGAACGATAATGGCGACCTGGTAACTGACGTACAGAGTGTGGGGGAAGACGAATCCGAGACCCCGATCGCCGATAATGAACAACACTCTCCGGCATGCAACTATGACGAAGTGAGAATGGCAATATCACGGCTAGAAAATCACAAGGTGCCAAGTAAAAAAGGGATACCCGCCGGGCTGTTCATACATGGAGGCGAAGATTTGGTATAAGATAAAGAAGCAAAAAAGTGGGGCTTGCTGTCATCGTGTCCTTTGAAACGACGTCACTGTTGACGGATATAAATTCGAGACTGTGAAGGATTTCGTCTATTTGGGAAGCAGCGTTAAAAGCAAAAACAATGTCGGTCTAGAAATGAAACGCAGAATACTTGCCAACAAGTGCTTCTTTAGGCAATTGAAAAGTAAAGTCTTCTCTCGACGAACACAATTCTCGCTCAACAAGTCACTCATCATACCTGTCCTGATGTATGGCTCGGAATCATGGAAGGTGTCGAGAGAAAAGTTCTCCGGAAGATTTATAATAGTCCTATCCGTGATGCCGACGGCGAGTATTGAATGGTGAGCTATATGAGCTTTTCACAGATATGACGATAGTGCAGCGAAAAAAATAGAAAGCTTCGGAAGCTAGGTCATGTTATGCGGATGAACGAATACGCTCCGGCAGTATGTAAACAGAGGAAAGAGAAGACCTTCACTGAGTTGGGAGAGACAGTTAGAGGAAAATTTGATCTCGCTTGGTGCTCCCAATTGGCGACTGCTATCACAAAACAGGGTTTGGTGACCTCACTGACTCAACGTACATACTTCATTTTTAAATAAATTTTCGAGAAGTGCTGTATGTTGAATTTTGGCAGGATTTGCAGATCGCCCCCGGACACATTTTTTGTTTACATTTTACTCCTTCGCTTCTCATTCCATACGAAAAAATTACAAACTCTGTGAGTAAAATGTAAACAAACATGTCCTAAGACACGAACAATGAATTTACGCCATTTCATCCAATTTTTTAGTGCAGGATCTGTTTATTGGTTCATGATTGACAGGGGGCAATAAAGTAGAAAAGGTTTAGCATTAAACAAGTAAGGAAGGCTAAGTTCGGGTGTAGCCGAACATTACATACTCAGCTGACAAATTACAGCTTGCAAGACTTTTAAATTACCTTCCTTTAAAAGTAGGCGGTGCCACGCCCATTGTCCAAAATTTTACAAATTTTATATTCTGCGTCATAAGGTCAACCCACCTACCAAGTTTCATTGCTTTATCCGTCTTTGGTATTGAATTATCGCACCTTTTCGGTTTTTCTAAATTTTCGATATCGAAAAAGGGGCGTGGTTATAGCCCGATTTCGTTCATTTTAAATAGCGATCTGAGATGAGTGCATAGGAACTTACATACCAAATTTCATTAAGATACCTCAAAATTTACTCAAGTTATCGCGTGCACGGACGGACATGGCTAAATGAATTTCTTTTTTGGCCCAGATCATTTTTATATATAGCAGCCTATATCTATCTCGATTAGATTATGCCGTTACATGGCACCGTTATGCGAACTAAATTAATATACTCTGCGAGCTCCGCTCAGCTGAGTATAAAAAAACTCATCCATAGCTATCACTGATGACCTGATATGAAACTTCTCGCTCTATGAGAGCGCGTGAAAAGGTTAATTTAAGTAATATTGGCCATAGATGACATCATCGTCAAAGTCAAATTTGGGCAATTCAGAATAATTTTGTGGTATTTTACATGGTAAATGTTTAATCATCATCATGATCATCATTTATTGCAAAAATAGTATTAGTACAATAAGATCTAGGATCTTTTATAGTAAAACAAAAAGATAAATCGCAATGTAAAAAAGAAAAAAGTAATAACAGAGGGTTATGTAGGTTACATTATCATATTAAACATAGAGAAGTATCTTAATTTACTAGGATCTAAAATAAACAAATAATTAAATTCAATAACAAAACATTGTTTACACTCATACATATTGATGGCGAAAACTCAAGAAGTATAATGGTTTCAACTAAAATGAGCATAAAGAACATTTTTAAAGTTGCTTTTATTGAGACTACTACGAATGGATACTGGAATAGAGTTCCATAGGCGAATAGCATTGACAAAGAATAGCCGTCCAGATGTTAGATAGTTATAAGTTGGTACTATTAGGTCGTTGATTTGAGCAGACCTGGGAAATATTAGCTTATCATATAGGTAGCTAGGCTCCTTATACATGATAAGTTGACAAAGGAAAATGCTGTTTCTAGCTTTCAGATATTCGAAGATTTCACAGCCCAGTAGACGCGCTCTCCAGCTGGATATATGATCAAATCTAGCTAAGCCGAATACATAACGTGTGAGATGATTAAATGCTACATCAATTTTATGAGCAGACTGGGAGCTCAGTTTACTATACACTAGCTCAGAGTAGCAAATGATCGACATAATCAATTGAATTGCAAGTTTTCTTCTAACATTGACCGGTGTATAAATAGCAGACATTCGTAAGTTTCTTAAGATATTGTATACTTTCTTAACCACCGAATTTACATGATCATCACAGGACAGCGTCGTTTTAATAACAAATCAAGATTACTCACTTTTGAAACGAGTTTGAGACATTTACTGGCAACGCGCAAGGGCGGAATACTTGAGAAACTTATTCGTTTTTTAGATATAGGCAACACGTATGATTTCTCACTGTTCATGCATAAGTCATTTTTCCTAGCCCATTCAAATATGGATATTAAGTCATTATTCAATCTTGAGCATAAATCATTTGTCCCCTCATGATTTCCCGACAAATATAGTTGGACATCATCAGCATATGCATGCATATGAGCATGCTGCCATGCATTAAATATGTCATTAATAAAAATACTAAAAAGTAGTGGACCCAAGATAGAGCCTTGGGGTACCCCTGCTAATAGTGGTTTTAGGCCTGAAGTTTCGGAGCCGACTTTGACAAGCTGGGATCTACCCGTCAGATAACTCCGCATGAGCCGCACTGCGGAGTCATCAAAACCAAAATAATTTTTTAATTTTAAGCACAGCAGGTCATGGTTCACAGAGTCGAAGGCTTTTGAGAAGTCGAGTAGGCATAATAAAGTCAACTGGTTTTTGTCAAAGGGTGCCCTGATGTCGTGTAAAATTTTTACGATAGCCGTGGAGCAACTGTGCTTTGATCGGACGCCTGGAATGGTGATAGCAGGCTATGTTTGCTAACATGGTCTTGAATTTGTTCCGACAACAATATCTCAAAGACTTTCGAGAGTGCTGGGAAAATGCTGATAGGCCGAAAGTCACTAGGACAATCTGCAAACTTAGTTTTTGCAATGGGTATAACCGTGGCAACCTTCCACATATCAGGGAAGCAGGAGGTAGTAATACTGTGGTTGATAATATGCGTCAATGTAGGAAGAATGTACGGGGCAATTATTTTAACAAATTTGAGCGGTATATTGTCCGACCGATTGCGTTGGACCTTATTTTATTTATGCATATCGCCACATCAAGTTCCGAAACAGCTGTAAACTCAAATACTTGACAAACAGGAACCACATATAAGGGAGGGGTTGGGAAACAGGTATTAAGACAAGACGGGTTAGCTTGGCTCACAAAAGCTGCATTAAGATCTTCAGGATTAAGGGAACAGTCAGAACTCTCACTCACATGTACACGAAGTTTTTTCAGATTACGCCACAAAACATGATTAGGCAACGATATATTCAACATTTTACTGTAGTATTTGCATTTTACGCTCCTAATATAGGCTGTGGTCTCATTTCGTGTAAGTTTCTATGCACGCCAATTTGCGTCGCTTCGGTTTTTCTTCCAGAGGGAATAAAGCTTATTGCGCTTGATAATCATAGCACGGACGGATCTATTAAACCAAGGGCAAGAGGAAGATCTGCTGCTATATACCCGAGATGGAACGTGAGTTGTATAGAGGTATAAAATAATTTCATTTAAAAATCTCAGCTTTTCATGCACCGAACTCAAGCTCCAAACAAGCAGACCAATTTATGCTGGAGATGTCTCCAAGAAGGTTATTTACGTCCAGTCGTCGATAATCTGGTGAAATGGAAGGTCTAGCTACTGCACTGTGGTTATCGAGCACTACATCAAATGAACAGAAAATTAGATCATGGTCTGAGATAAAGGATAATTGATCAAACTTTATGACTTTAGACGTAGCGGACACAATGAAATAGTCAAGAAGGCTGGGGCAGCAGTTCTGTCCATACCTTGTTGGTACGCACACATTAACCACTTCAAGACCAACACTTGAAATCGTCTAACAAACGGCAGGTATACGGATCACTACATAAGAGATTACCATTATAATCTCCGCAGTTAATTATATCAGTGTAATCAACTGCGAGCGAGGACAACATCGTAAAATATTCCTTCACGTTACACCATTTATTATGGTTATAGACGCACGAAAAAAGGACTTTGGACATTGAACTAGACACTTCAACTAGCAAGTTGTCAGTGACGCCAACAGCTATACTTGATATGATTCTCGACTTGAGATGTTTTTTACAATACATAGCAACACCACCACCTTTCTTTACCTTTCTATCCATCCTATAGAGTACATATCCCTTTATGTCAAAATTGCCATCAAATATTTCAGGTTTAAACCAAGTATCGGAAACACAAATGATATCAACACTAGATTGTTCAAATATCGCTCTGACTACATCCATCTTTTCACCATTTAAACTACGAGCATTAAAGTGCACCACGTTGAAACCTTTATGGTGCCTGCATAGGACATTAAGCAAAGCTAGGCTATTATTCGCAATGCTATTCGCGTTTCTACTATCTCCAAACACTGAGTACAATCGAATTAAAAGCAACTTTAAAGTAAGGTATAGACAAAGCCGAAGAAAAAGAAAAAAATAAAATAAATTAATGTTTGCGCCATCTTTACAAACAAAAAACAATGAATAAGCATATGAACTTAAGGTTGGCGAAATCGATCCAGATCAGCCTCACTGGCAACTTTTGTTGGCTGTGCGGATGTATCAAGTCCATGCCTAACGTAGACGCAGCCACGGAGCGTGAATGCCGCCTGCAGCTTTCCCTGCCGCCTTAATTGGATAGCCGCTTTTAGCGAAAGCCTATTTTCCTTGGTAAGGCTCTCGTATAGGTGGAAGATTACCTGGATACACAGGGGTTCCAGAGAAACAGCGCTTTTGATACGCCTACGGTGCTCCCCAAACGCACGAAGAGTACGATTGCGATCCAACGGCGAATGGAACTTGATCACAATCGCACCGTTGATGCCTGCACGTGAGAGTCTCGTGCAGAAAATGTCCCTTATTTGCGGTTACTGAAAATCGATGGACATGCACACCACGTTAAAAATACTTTTTAGGTTTTCGCCCTCCTTGTACGGGACACCATAAGCGACAGCATCAGCAGCGATATCAACAGTCAGTTTTTGCTGAAGTCCTTCTTCCAACTCTTTTTTGAGATTTTCTATTTCGGACTCAGACTTTTCTAATATCGCCGTCAGCAAAGAAATCTGGGTGGATGAGGCAGACAGAGTGGTGGTAAGTAACGAGATCTCCTCTTCGATACGTTTATTTATTTGTTTCTCCACTTCATCTAATCTTTGCGAGACACCCTCTACCAAAAGCCGCAACTGGGAAAGCATCAACTGGGAAAGCCGCACTGGAATTTACTCTTGTATTTACTTTAAATTGTATTTATTTACACAATTTGTTGATTGTTTTTCGGCAGACGTATTGTTTGCGGACTTCTTAAATTGTAAAATTTACTCAAACTTGTCAAATGGGATATCAAAAAACTCGAATTTATCGCAGGATTAAAAATCCGAAGAAAAAATAACTCTTTTTCACCCGTGGAAAATTTGTCTGTGACAACACCTTTCATCGAAGGGCTGCACACCAAAACCCGTTTGGTAGCAACTTTCGATTGGTGAAAAAGTTGGCTTCTTAGTCTTCGCTTTGGTGTAAGGGGATGGATAAAGGCCAGGTTTTTTTGTGGCGCGTTGCGACATTCTATTTTTGACAGCTAAGATAAATTGTACGTATACATATAGGTTGACGCCACAAATCACAAAAGAACATTACTCAATGCGCATGCAAACATTAGATCAGCTGTTTTGATGACGTATGAATTGACCCTTTTCATTTAGCTGCGCTTTCGTATTTGGTGTTATTTGTGAGAGTTTTAATTAAATAATGAAATTAATAATGCGTTGTGATGTGTTTGGGTGTAATAATAACAACCAGAAAACCAGTGAAAACAAACGGACATTTATCATTTTTCGGAAGGGAGCAGTAGTGGCTAAGAAATAGCTTCCCATTCCAGTGAAAGTGACTCAACTTGTAGAAAAGGACTTAGAGGATCTTTATTTTAATTTAAAAAAAATAACTAAATAAGTTTAAATATGTACATTTATTCAAATAAATAGTCTTATTATATAATTATTTTTAATGTCAATATTTTTATCATAGAAAGATATCTTATAGGGTCCAAACACGATGCGTCTTACTCAGGAGTAATTTTTGATGTGGTATGTAAATTCATTAGTTGGGCCGGAGGAAATACGTCCACGACATATTGTCTAACGCTTCTCCTAATAGTCGACTGAATAATGTTGAGGCAACTCTTCCCGTAGTATAACTTCGTTGTCTTCGACCAAAAATTCTTGTTCGGGATCGCAAATTACGCCTTTTTGTACCAATAACAGTACAATTTCCATATAAGCCACAGCTTCTAATGGCGTCAATTGTATGACAAACTTTTATGAATCCTCATCACCTTTCAAAGCACTGATTTTATTGAAGAGTAGCGTCAGAGCTTGGCCGCAACGTAACTCTTACTCTAAAATATCCGAAACTGAACCAGCCACAACTTCTATTGTATTTAGAGTGTCCGACCCACTAGAATAACATTTTATGTAGCATCAAATTCCCAGCATTCAGTTCTGATTGCAACAGGGCTAATAGTAGATAATAACCCTGTATTAAGCTCCTTAATGCTTCACTGAATGCTTGCACACATGTGTAGTATGATGAAAAGGGCAACTTTTTTGTATCCCCTTTCCTCGCGTTCTCGTGTGGGTATTCTGTAACGTAGTATAGTAAATGGATTGAATAAATGTACAATTCTATTAAGACTAACATTTTATCATCAAATGAATATTCATCATTTAAAATATCTGCCTCTAATTAAGCAACTTTATCCTTTTTACGTTTCTCCAAATACTTTCGACGTGAATGGACTTGCAGCTGTGGCAGAATTTTGCCTCCATCTTCATTATCAAGCTTTAGTCGTTTTGCAGCCTCTTCGATAGCTTTACGACTATAGCTGGATTTCAATAATCTCCTGGTTTTACACTCATCTCGCTTCTTCAATCAAACCCAAAAATACACAAAACGTTTTGCAAATATAGATACAGAAAAAATTATAGAGCTATATAGAAAGAAAACTAGTGACGGTGTCAAAAAAATTCGAATGCACAATTTTAAGAAAAATCTGCTTTTATTTGAACAAATACTTAATTTTCATGTTTTTACACGTTTGTGCTAATTATTTAATAAAAACTAAAATTATCTGAAAAACTAAGGTCACAGCTTATTTCGTGCACTGCGCCCTGCTTTAGAAAAACTACTTTTTATTTAGTTTAGTACCTCGTATGACGCCCTTTTTGTTAAATAACATCTTCAAGATGATTTTCCATAGATGCAATTAGTTTTTGAGCGGCTTCGGATGGTACTTTATGCCTTTCTCATAGTGTACCTATACAAGTGTGTCAGCTAAGCGATAAACGTCAAAACTACAAACAGCCTCGCTCACCTGATGCAAATCTCAGGTCTAGAGTTGTATTTTTGGTACGCAAGAGTACTTCAAGCTGATTTGCATTTAATAGTTTAATAAAACTTTGTAGTATTTACAGATGAAATAGCCTGCAACAATGCGGAAACACACGGAAATAAAATTTATTTAAATTGGAGTCAAACTATAAATCGCCACACTTGTAACATGGAAAATTTTCACTTCTAAGGCTGTTTACACAAATGCATAAGGGCAAAATTATATAAACGCTTTGGTCGCTTCAAAGCAAAGATAACGTACGGCGTTTCATTGTTTTTCGTCTGGCGTTGTCAAAGCGTAGGCACGCAACCAAAGCATTTATGTAAATTTTTCGATACTTCGCCCGACAAATGAATTAATAGGGGGACTCATGTAACCGTATAAATGCCTTATAAAGTGTGTAAATGTATAAATTTATCTAGTGCGTAAACGAGCTGTCAAATTTTGTATGAAAAATCATTTACACAATTTGTATAAATTTACGCGCACATTTCATTGTGTAAACGCGGTAAACTCAAAGGAAGGCAACCTTGCAGACATTACAGCCGGCATTTTCATCAGAAATCTCCAACATCAGCAAGTAAAGGCGTTTTAGTTTTGATTTTTCACTTAATCTTGATATTTTTTAATTTGTATAACAATCAAAAAAATTTTTTTGGCAATAATACAGCTGAAAAACAATCAAGTTTATCAATAGTATTACTAGGTGCGTTCATATAACCGCGTGTGTAAATGGATATAATTTTACACCTTATAAGTTTATATGCTATCATGAGACCCCTAATGAATGCAACACAACCAAAGCGTCTGTGTGCAAACAAATCAAACTCCTATATGACACTACTTTATTTTCTATTCTTGTATTTTCTCTTATATTTTTTGTCGAGGGAGCCAATAAGATTTCAGTACTGGTATAAGTGGGTGAACTATATTTAAAAAAAAATAACGAAATACAAGAAAAATACAACGTAGTTCATTAAAAACAAACAAGCCAGTTTGTATTTCGATAGGGTTTTTTGACATTAGGCTGTTTTTATTAATTTTTTCTGACAAATGAAAATTTTGTTTTTTAGTTTCAAAATTTTGTGCACAAAAACACAACTAAATTCAAAGTGTAAATTGTGTGTGCAAATGAGTTTTCAATAAGTGTACATTTTTCAGTTTTTCATAGTTAAGGAATTGACCTCCAGATTCTTGTGCTACACAAATATAGTGAACTTGGGTACAGAAATTCAAATTAAAAAGTTTTTCACAATAATTTCACAGTTGACTTTGATAATATCGTTGTGTGGTGACTTTAATGTTATTATGTTATGTCGTGACATGTATAGCTCCCGTCTATTGGACGATGTGTCTGGTGTTGGTCTTTCTTTAGTTAACTCATCAGTACCAACAAGGTTCGCGAATAACTGTTGTCCTAGCCTGCTTGATTATTTCTTTGTTTTCGATCCGTCCTCCGTTTTAAAATTTTACCAAATATCATTTATCTCTGACCATGATTTAATTTTTTGTTCGTTTGATTTTGACTTTGACCAGCATAATTCATTACCTGTTACATATAGCTTCCCTGACTATCGCTCGCTTAACCTTAACAGCTTGACTGCTGACATATCTCGTGTTTACTGGGCCGATTGCTGGAGTTTATCTGATGTGAACGATAAACTCCAATTTTTAAATGAAACGGTGCTTACTCTTTACTATGCCCATATACCAATGCATTGTTTTCAAAGAAAATCGTCCTCGTGCCCATGGTTCAACACAACTGTTCGTACTATGATTAAAAAACGCAACAAGGCCTATGCAGTGTGGAAAAAGAATCGGATAGATTTGAACTGGCATACCTATCAGAATGTTCGAAATGAAACTACTGCCGTTATCAAGCGTGAAAAACGCAAGTATTTTGGTAAAATGTTAAATTCCGAGCTGCCAAATAATGTCCTCTGGCGTAATTTAAGAAACCTTCATGTGCATGCTAAAGATAATTCAAATTGTTCCCTTAAAACTGACGAGCTTAATGATGTATTTGTAAATCGTACTTCCTCACCCAGCGCCAACATTTCCCAGCACATACCCTATCCATCTGCATCGGTTCAGCAATTTGAATTTTGTACCGTCTCGGAGATTGATGTTGCAAGATGTGTTTGTAAGATCCGCTCAAACGCGATTGGTGCTGATGGAATCCCGCTAAAATTTCTAAAAATAATTCTTCCTCATATTTTGCCAACCCTAACACATATCATCAACCATTGTATTACTACTTCGTGCTTCCCTGATGCATGGAAGCTTGCAATCCTTCTTCCGGTAGCTAAAAATGGAAGTGCTAGTAGTCCGTCTGATTTTCGTCCTATAAGCATCCTTCCCACTCTATCGAAGACCCTTGAGTCCCTGTTATCTGAACAAATCCACTCGCATATAATTGTATACAAATTGCTTTCACCGATGCAGTCGGGTTTTAGATCTAAGCATAGCTGCGCCACAGCTGTATAAAAATTCTGGATGACATACGTCTATCCTATGAAAAAAATCAATTAACATTGTTGTGTATGCTCGATTTTTCAAAGGCATTTGAATCAGTTAACCATAGTTTGCTAAGTATGAAGCTGGAAGCCAACTTCGGATTTAGTGAATCTGCGGTAAAAGTAATGATAAGCTACTTGGCGGGTAGAGCGCAGCGTGTTAAGGTTGGATCGGAAATATCTGACATTAGGCCATTGCTCGCTGGTGTACCCCAAGGTTCTATATTCAGGATCTACAAATCTTTACATTAATGTTAACTGTCTGAAATATGTTTCTAAAGCGACGAATCAGGGGATTCGTCATAAATTCTAATCTGTCCTGTGTTGATCACGTTAATTCTGCCATCAGTAAAGTTTACTATACCCTACGAACCTTAAGAGTATCGGCGGCCCTTACCCCGCTAGAAATAAGGAGAAAGCTGGCTATACAATTAATATTTCCAAGTATTTGTTATGCGGAATGTGTATACAGCAAACTAGATTGCAAGTCTGAACACAAAATTGATGTAGCCTTCAATCATGTAACGCGATATGTTTTTGGCTTAGCAAGATTTGACCATGTATCTGATCCCCCAGCGGGTTAGAGGGGGTCAGAATATACCCGCGGTAGGTATGCCTGTCGTAAGAGGCGACTAAAATACCAGATTCAAGGGGCTGTGTAGCGCAACCCTGCAGGTTGCCAGCGCAACATATAGCTTCTCCAAACCCAATTGTCAACCTCACCTATCCGCGGCGAATCCTGTTTCACTAACAGACGAGGCTCTGGCGACCCTAAGCTCCTTATGGAACTTGGGGTTGGGGAGGGAGAGGATGGCCTGAAGGTTTAATGTGGCCACATAAATCGTTCCCGAGATGGTCGGGCCAGCACCTTAATGGTGCTGTGGTACCGGAGCGTACCGGATCTGTATCCGGCAAAGGACCATCACATCGATAACACTCTCCAAAGCCTTCGGGGAGCAACCTTATCGCTACAACAACAACAACAACAACCATGTATCTGAATGGAGGACTCGTTTGTTGGGTTGTGAGGTCTCTGATTACCTTAGAGCGAGGAACTGCATTTTCCTTTATCGTATTATGGCAGATAAAGTGCGCAGTTACTTATATAACAAGTTGACTCCCTCGCCGTCTGCTCGCATATATGACATAATTTTACCAAACTACAACTATTTGAACTCTGCAAGGCTATTCTTTGTCAATGCTATCCGCATATGGAACTCCATCCCGAACTCAATTCGCAATAGCTTAAGTAAAGGCAACTTTAAGAATGTTATATATTTGTTCTTTCGTCAATGAATGTCTTGATTTGAAACTGAGTTTACCTACATATCTTCTAGTCAATTATTATTATTATTATCTTAAGGATTCTGGTACCCAACTAGCAATTCTGTTTCCGAAAATGGCTTACTAAATATTTAGATATAACCGATTTTAATACTAAGTTCGTTTTTATTTTCCTAATTGTTTTTCGTAAGCGTTGGGAGCGAATATTTGCTAACGTTAAACTTTTCTTTTTTTTTTTTCTTTATGAATTGTAGTGATCATATTCTGTTATGAATCTGTTTTGGTTTCCATCATATATTATTTTATATACCTTAAATATGTTAGGTTAATGTGTTAAATTTAAAACTTGAATGTTTTATTATTATCCTGTAATTTAATGTATGTTGTACTATAAAATATCATACATGATCTTATTGTACTAATATATATTTCTTTTAATAAATGAAATGAAATTTGAAAAACTCTACGTTTTCTCTGCTTTTTACACTTAAAGGAGTAACCCTCCATAATAAATTAAACTTTTAATGAAAATCAATAACTCTGAACTGAGCACTTTTCGCCATGATATAAAATTAAAATGCTGTGGAACAGGAGCAACACTTTTGTGACTACATAAACCCTATTTCAATCTTTTACGTCTCTGCACAGAACCCTAATTGACCGTTTTGAACCGAAACAGCAATGGCAACCCAGATATATATGATACACAGTTCTTATAAGAATAAAACACAAATACTTAAAACAAAAAGTTGCCGCGTTTTGAAAACAGCACAAAAAGGGAATCAGCTTACAAACGATATACAATACAAGCGCGAAAAAGACAACATTGTTGCCGACACACTTTCTCCCACAAGTTAATTCAATCTACACAGGATATCGATTTACAGACTTAATATAAAGAACAACAAATTGATGATAATTTACTAGATATCACTTCTAATCAAATTAATTTAAAAGAAATTAACATTCCAATTATTAATTTAAACATTTGGTGTGATATTTTTCAAAAATCTTTTCGACCATACGTTCCCCTTTCTGTGAGAAAAATTATTATACTCAGCTGAGCAGAGCTCACAGAGTATATTAACTTTGTTCGCATAACGGTAATCCGTAACGGCATAAACTAATCGAGATAGATATGGACTTCTGTATATCAAAATGATCTGGGTAAAAAAAGAAATTCATTTAGCCATGTCCGTCCGTCCGTCCGTCCGTCCGTCCGTCTGTAAACACGATAACTTGATTAAATTTTGAGGTATCTAGATAAAATTTGATATGTAGGTTCCTGGGCGCTCATCTCAGATCGCTATTTAAAATGAACGAAATCGGACCACAAACACGCCCACTTTTTCGATATAGAAAACTTCGAAAAACCGAAAAAGTGCGATAATTCATTACCAAAGACGAATAAGGCGATGAAGCTTGATAGGCACCATATGACGCAAAATAGAAAATTAGACAAATTTTGGACAATGGGCGTGGCACCGCCTACTTTTAAAATAAGGTAATTTAAAAGTTTTGCAAGCTGTAATTGGGTAGGCACGTTACTCCTATTACTATATGTGTGCTAAATAAAAATTAGCGAAATCGGGTGACGAACACGCCCACTTTTAAAAAAAAATTTTTTTAAGTAAAATTTTAACAAAAAATTTAATATCTTTACAGTATAAAAGTAAATTATGTCAACATACAACTCCAGTAATGATATGGTGCAACAAAATACAAAACTAAAAGAAAATTTCAACATGGGCGTAACTCCGCCCTTTTTCATTTAATTCTTCGAACAAAAATGTACCAGTCCTTGTGAAATTTGGTAGGGACATAAATTCTATGACGATAAAATTTTTCTGTAAAATGGGCGAAATCGGTTGAAGCCACGCCCACATACATACACAATCGACCGTCTGTTCTTCCGCTCGGCCGTTAACAAGATAACTTGCGCAAAAAACGATATATCTTAACTAAACCTAGTTCACGTTACTTTTCCGATAACGAAAATTACGAAAAATTAAAAAAATGCCATAATTCTGTACCAAATATGAAAAAAAAGATATATATATTATATATTTATTTATTTATTACGACTCTAAGAGCCTAGTTCAAAACATAAAAATATGATTGCATTAATTAACATGTATACTTAATCTAAATTTTTAAATTAAAGAAAAAATTTTAATTATGACACAGGTATCACTAATGCATTTAAATCTCAACGACTATATCATTTAATCGGCCTAGATTTGGTGTAGTCATAAAACCGGCTGCTAAATAAGTTTCTATCACAATTTTTTATATATTCAGGTAGTTCGTTGAAGTATTTCAACCCTTTGTAAAAAAGACTATTTTGTTCCGATTCTGTTTTATAATTTGGCAATTTAAAATTATTTCTCTGCCTTGTATTTATATCATGGACCTCGTAATTAAATGTAGTACCTGTTCTGAGATACTCTGTCAAAATTCAGTGCTTTATATTATAAATAAATTTCATTGTGTTAAAGAATATTTGTTGTTTAACGCTCATCCAATTTAAACTTAGAAGCATGTCTTTTATAGGAGTATCACAACGTTTGCTTAAAATAAAACGCATTGCTTTATTTTGCATTTTTTGCAACTTATCAATTTGCAAATCTTTCATAATAAAAAATATTGTTGAGCAATAAATAAAGTAAGGCTCAACTATGGATCTATAAACCTTTACTTTGTAATAATTACTTAAGTTTTTACAAGTTCTTTGAATAAACCATAATTTTTTTGCTATTTTACTTATTGAATAGTCAACATGGGCATCAAATTTTAATTTGCAATCAATCTGAACACCCAAATATTTAATCGTATTTACTTTTTCTATTTCAATATTATTTATAGTAATAGTTTCAAAATTAGCAATGTTTTTTCTTGAAATAAGCATGTATTTAGTTTTTTCTATATTAATTTTAAGTCTGTTTGTACACAGCCAGATATAAAGGTTTAAGTCACTTTGTAACTTGATTCTTATATCATTTTCATTTTTGCCATTTATAGAAATTAGAGCATCATCAGCGAAAAGTTTTATGGAGCTGAATTTCAAAACAGAATTTATATCATTAATATAAATGTTGAATAAAATTGGTGCAAGAACAGAGCCTTGGGGTAGGCCAATCTTAACATCCACTTCTTCTGATATTATCGAACCAATTACTGTTCTTTGTTTGCGATTTGTTAAGAAATCTTTAAACCAATCCAGTTCAACATCCCTAATACCAATTCCTTCCAATTTTCCTAATAATATATTTTTATCTATAGTTTCGAAGGCTCTTTTAAGATCAATGAAAACTGCTATTATCGCCTTTTTATTATTAAGTTCTTCTTTCCATTCAGCTAAAACCATATTCAAAGCTGTTTCACAGGAATGTTTTTTTCTAAATCCTGATTGTTGAGGTATGAGTATATTTTTTTCTTCCAAGTATTGAACCAACTGGTTTTTTACCACAAGTTCTAAAATCTTTTCATCACTGGCCAGTGTATTTATCGGACGTAACTCCTCTGCTTTTATTGTGTTATTAACTTTTTCGATTGGCACAATGGTAGAAGTTTTCCAAATACCCGGAACTATGCCACTACTTAAACTTTCATTTATGATTTGCGCATAGAAGTATCCCAGATATGATATCATGTCTTTAAGAACACCATCTGATAACAGCTTTTTACCACCTCGCTTAGATTTAAACGTCATGACAATTTTGATGACGTCGCCTGTACTAACTTTTACAAATTTGAAAATCCCATTTAACTGAATAGGAAAATTTACTTCTGTATAAAATTCTTCTATATTATTGCAAATATCCTCAATGCTATCAACAAAATATTTATTTAGATTGTTAGCAATTTCAGATTCATTCATATATGCTGTACCGTTTATCAAAATTTTCTTGAAAGAAGAGTCTTCATTAACCCTACTTATTGCGAATTTCAAATATTTCCACATCGCTTTACTATTCATCTGTATCTTATGCTCCATATGCTTAATTTTTTTAATTTTTACCAGCTTCTTATATTCTTTTTTTATGTTTCTATACTCATCCCATTCTCCGGATATTTGAGCTAGTTAATAAAGTTCTAATTTATATTTATTCATGTTGGCTAACTCATTGTCATACCATTTATTAATTAACTTTAAGTGTACTACCTTTTCATACTTTAAGTTTCGCATGGCATTTAAAACATTGATATTAACCAGCCCTACTTTGGACTCTAAATCAATTCTATTAAAGTTGCTAAAATCACACAAGCGCAATTGATTAATTAGTGCTTCCGGATTATAATACTCCCAAGAAGTAATTTTTTTAAGGCTTCTCATTTTTGACCTAGGACTGCTTTTAATTTTAAATTGGATGGTTTCATGATCTGATATTTGGTGTTCATCTAACTTTTCACATACTATATCGTCAGTATTCGAAAAGAGTAAATCAATTTTAGTTTTAGATGTCTCAGTTATACGGGTATCAAAATCAACTTTTTGATTCATTGAATATGATTTAAATAGATCAATTAGTTGAATGCTATAAGTTGAGCTATTATTCAAATTGATATTAAAATCACCTACAAGAATATTGCTATCTGACAGTTCGGAAGTACTACCTAGGACGTTGCGCAAATAGTTAATAAAATCGGCATCACTTGTACTAGGAGAGTGATAAATCACTCCAATTTGCCATTTTGGGTTGAAGTGCTTCAATTTAATATACACCAAAGATTTTTATCTATTGCTTTGTTGAATTTAATGTTATATTCAATTGAATTATGTACGTAAATCAGCACACCGCCAGTATGTCTACTATGTGAATCGCATCACACTAGTTTGTAAGTATGTATATATAACTCTGAATTTGAAATTTCATTAGTGGTACATGTCTCAGCACATAATATTATAGCTGGATTTTTTATTTCAATAAGTCTTTCGAGTTCCTCTTTATTGCCTAAAATACTATTAATATTAAGATAAAGGCAAATAGGATATTGATTTCTTGATTGCTACTTTCTAGTTCTATATTTACTTTCAATATATCTTTTATATGCGGGGCATTCCTGACTAAAGGCAGTATGGTGTATATCCGCCTCTAATAGTTTTTTATGTACAAGCTCACAACAATTTACACACTTAAAAATACTTGATGAGCAATCTTTTAAGTCATGATTTCCTGCACATTTACTACATGCTTTTTTGTTAATGCATTCAACAGCCTTATGATTAAAACCTAAACATTTAAAGCATCTAAATACTCTTACGTACTCAATGGTAATGCAAGAGTCCCACTCTATATTTATTCTCTTTTGGTGCAAAATATTTTCAAACGTCTCTGCATCTGTTTCAACAAGTGCATTAAAACATTATTCTCTACGACTATAGTTCTCAAAAATCTTTACAACTTTAAACTCTTTACCCTCACATATACTATTCTGTTTCGTAATGCATTCTACTAAGCGCTCACTGCTTAGTCTCTCTGTTAAACCAATCACTTTAAATATTTTCTTCATTACTTTGGCAAATTTTAATTTCCACATTATGCTCAAGCAATGAGTTGAAATCTGTAATCAGACTAGTTTTCAGATGTTGAATCTTATTAAACAAGGCTTCTTCAATTATGTCTTTCATTTCTCTCTTTCCGATTTTGTTTTGATCGCAATTTTCTATCAAATGTTTGATTTCAATAAATTTCGTATTTGTATCACATAATGTGCACTGATTACAAAACCACTTAATATTTGCGTTTTCACTCAGCAATTTGATTTCCTGTCTTTTCATATTACTACATTTAATGCAGAAAAAGCTGCCACAGCCTCCTGAACATGGAATAGAATCGTCTATTTGTAACATTTTCACCATGCATTCTTTACACTCAGAGGGCGGCATTTTGCCTTCCCTCCCGCCACTTGTAAAAAAGTTAATAAAGTCACTATCTTTCCTTTTATTTTGTTTTGTTTGATGTGGTTTATTAACACAAGATTACTTTGTTAAATTAAAACCAATAGGAAAAACTTTTTTGTGCATTAATATAAATAATTATACGAAGCTAACAAAACATTTCCAAACACGTCAACGTCAAACGGTTCAGTTCAGATGAAACATAGTAATTGGATTGGTTTTTTGACGCAAAATATAACTTTAGAAAAAACTTTGTAAAATGGGTGTGACACCTACCATATTAAGTAGAAGCAAATGAAAAGGTTCTGCAGGGCGAAAGCAAAAGCCCTTGGAATCTTGGCAGGAATACTGTTCGTGGTATGACATATATAAATAAATTAGAGGTACCCGACAGAAGATGTTCTGGGTCACCCTGGTCCACATTTTGGTCGATATCTCGAAAACGCCTTCATATATACAACTAAGGGCTACTCCGTTTTAAAACCATCATTAATACTTTTAATTTGATACCCATATCGTACAAACACATTCGAGAGTCACCCCTGGTCCACCCTTATTGCGATATCTCGAAAAGGCGTCCACCTATAGAACTAAGGCCCACTACGTTTTAAATAATCATTAACACCTTTCATTTGATACACATGTCATACAAACACATTCCAGGGTTACCCTAGGTTCATTTTGCTAAATGGTGATTTTCCCTTATTTTGTCTCCAAAGCTCTCAGCTGAGTATGTAATGTTCGGTTACACCCGAACTTAGCTTTCCTTCCTTGTTTTTAACAAAATTCATTCTCTTTCACATCTAACATTCGTGCTACAAGGCGTCTAATTCAATCAAAATATTTTTGGTCTAACATGCGTAAAGAAATGAATGAATGGTGTGATATTTTTCAAAAATCTTTTCGATCATACGTTCCCCTTTCTGTGAGAAAAATTATTATACTCAGCTGAGCAGAGCTCACAGAGTATATTAACTTTGTTCGCATAACGGTAATCCGTAACGGCATAAAATAATCGAGACAGATATGGACTTCTGTATATCAAAATGATCTGGGTGAAAAACAAATTCATTTAGCCATGTCCGTCCGTCCGCCCGTCTGTCCGTCCGTCTGTAAACACGATAACTTGATTAAATTTTGAGGTATCTTGATAAAATTTGATATGTAGGTTCCTAGGCGCTCATCTCAGATCGCTATTTAAAATGAACGAAATCAGAAAGCCTAAATTTCAACATATGTATACTAATAGCTGAATTCAGTAAGCCGTCTCTAGTCACTATTAGAGACTATTTGGGGTGAAAATCACTTTTGAGACAATTTGCCATTCTGTAAGCTGTCTCGCGTCTCCAGCCTCACAAAAGCAACCACTAATTTGTGAGCTGGTTCGGGGCAGATCACAAACGTGAAAATTTCAGAAAAAGTATGAAAATTATTTGCGAAAAACGCTTTAAATATATTATTTTTATTCTTCAAATTAAAATAAGCATAGAAAAAAAAAAAAACAGAAAATACTTAAAAAAACAGAAATACTTAAAAAACTCTAGTGGCGCCGCTGAGATTCGAACCTACACACTTTCGGATTTTCTATAAATGTTGTGAACGGTGTCTTAGCGAGCTGAGCCACAACACCACTCAACATTGCGTTGACAAAATGCGATGCTATATTATTTGTTCAATGTCAAGGCGAATCTATAACAGGTGGTGGCAAAGCGAATTCAATCAATTCACCGTGCAGATGAATGTCAAGTCAAAAGAAAATTTTCGTAGATTTCGATTAACTGACATTTTGTTGTACAAGGCTTTGTATGGAAAATTATCAAGAAGAAGCAATCAGCTGATGGGATAACACCACCTGTAATGAATTCGCCTTGGTTCAATGTATGAGTAAATTGTCATTTTGGTGAATTTCGTTGATATGGTGAATTGTTTTTGTGACTTTCGTTTACTGAATACCGAAATCATCTCAAGTCACAAATGTCACAATTGTCTCTAAAAGAAAATCTCAAATTTAGAGACTTGAGATGAGACTGAATTACAGAATTCAGCCGTAAGTCTCCTGTTGAAAAAATAATATCATCTGGTCGTTTTGAACATATCCATGTGGATATTGTTGATCCTGTGGTAACTCCGCCACCGGCGTCAAACAACCCTGTTGCACAGCAACACCAAAAGCAACTGAACAATTCTACTGTTCCCTGTCAAAATAGAAGGAAGCAAACAATAATTCCAAGAACTGGACAATTTTCGTACATCGCATTGAAAATTGCCAATATGCCTGGTGATCATTCGCCAGTTCGTGGTGAGCAAAACCAGACGGCTGCATCAACATCTCCGAGGCCGCTTGAGCAACAAACGGAATTGTACGAGGCACCACCGCAACAAATGCCAGCAAATTTTGTACCACCTGCTGCTCAAGTGAATAATCAGCAACAAGCACTCAACAATATGATCGCTGGTAACTATCATAGTTACGTACCAGCTTATCAATACATCAATCCTCAACTAAATAATGATGCACAAATCATGGCAATTCCGGATCTTAGACTTCCTGAGTTTTGGACCAATGATCCGTATATGGTTGAAGCACAGTTTGCAGATTTTTATTTCGGGTTCCCGAGACAAACCTCAAATTTGAGCCAAATTCCCGGGATTTTTAAAAATTTCCCGGGACATTTGAAAGATAAGAAATACGTATATATTTTACGGGTAGCTCATTTCGGCGAAATAATTTTTAGATAGAATTCAACTTTTTAAACTCATGCAAAATGAATATTTAGGTGTGCGATATGTCAAACATTACCAATATTCAGAACCATAGTAGGGATGAATTTTTCTTGTTTACAGAGTTGCATGCAATATGCTAATGACCTGAATACAATTAAATATAGCCATGTTTCGTATAAGATTATAATTTTTCAATTTTGATATTGTGAAAATTCCGAAACTTAGCATTTCCCGGCGGGACACTTTAAAATTTGTGAAAAATACGGGATATCCCGGCCAATACGGGACATTTGGCAACGCTATTTGCAACAAGTAATATCAAGAACGACAACAGCATGCATCGGCCGTCGTCGGTCCCTGAAGCCTGAGATACTAAAAGAAGTTTCTGACATCCTCAGGGCACCACCCTGACAAATATTATAAAACGCTTTACTGACTCAGTTGATCGCCAGTTGTATAAATTATAGACAGGACTCGAACTAGGAAATCGGAAGCCTATCCAACTTCTTAGAGAGGTGCGGACTCTTGCAGGCAACAGAGCATCAGAAGAACTCATTCGCAGCAGATGGTTGGCACTACTGCCTGATATCGTTTGCAAAATTATTAAAGCCGTTCAGAACAACAGCACGCTCAATGAACTAGCTGATGCCGCCGACAGTGCTATGGAGAATCACACCAATTCTTGTGTAATGTCAACAAGTGTTGAGAGCCAACCACCTGCGGTACAGGTAATTAACGGGCAGGTCAGAACGTACTCCAATCTGGAATCTAGAGACTCTATAGAGTGCAGGCTTAGTAATCTTGAAAAGGCTATTAAAACTATGACAGCTTCGTTGGGTGAACAAGAGCGGTGAAAGACAATCTCGGTGGAGAACGCGAACTCCAGGTGCGTCAGGTTACTGCTTTTACCACAGCCGGTTTGGTGAAAAGGCAAATCGTTGCCTGCAGCCCTGCAGCTACAAGCCACCAGCCAGTCAGGGAAACTAAGCAAGCTGTCGTCAATAGCTAAAGGGGTTGGCGACAGCAAGAACAGTCACATCCCACCTATTAAAGAATTTCGACTACATATTTACGAAAAATCTTTTCATCTCAAATTCCTTGTTGACTCCGGATCTGCAGTCTCAGTGCTACCGCGAGCTTTTGTCAAGGAAAAGCTACACTGCACAGGATTCACACTCTATGCAGCAAATTCCACAGCCATTAATACCGCAAATGCCTCTGAACTTCAAGCACCGCTCAATGCATTCTTGAAGAAAGACAAAAGGAAAGTACCTTGGACAAAAGAGTCGGAGGAAGCCTTCGAAGCTTGCAGAGCGTAGCTGCAGTTACTCGTAAATTATTTTACTTTACTTTTTACTTAAAATTTTAAATATCAAATAAATAAAACAATATTTAAAAAAAAAAATAAATATGTTAAATATTTGAGTAACCACCAAATATTTTTGGTGATTTCCAACGTTATTATTGTTAAAACATACTTTTACTTTTATTCAAAAAATGTTTACCTAAACAAATATATATATTTTTAATTAATTACTCTTATTAGTGAATATCTTCTGTAAGTACTACATATATTTTGATTTCTTAACTTCTTCTCCGGTATATAAGTAAATACATTTATCAATTATGTATTCAAGAACTTTAACAACAAGAAATATTCAAACCCATAATACCTCATTTTCAATATGAAAACAACACAAACAAAAAAACTAAAAAAAGAAATATCTTCAAATTTTTAAAATCAAACTAATTACTACAATCAATTTTTAAAAATCTCAAAAGATTTCTTAAAATAATTTTTATTGACATATATCAATTCTTTCATATTGAAATTAAAACCATATGAAAATTTCATATCAACCTAAAACGAATAACGGAATCAACTTTTCATTCCTTATCAACAACTTGGACATACATTATGCAGAGTACAATTATATATTGAACATATATTCTGCATAATACAAGTTTTTAATTTTTGAGTAATTGTGCACACAAAGTTGCCATCTACTATCATTCACCTCATTCTAGGTTCTTCAAACACATTATTATAATAGAAAATATTTAACAAACAGCTATTAAGTTATTTTTAGCCTCAACACCATAACAATAACACAGCCAAAAATTAATATACATAAAATATTAATATAATAAGTAAACAATGGCCCCTATTATGAGACAAATTCGATCTTCGACTGTGGTCGAAAGAGCTGATCGAACGAATTTTCATTCGGTATTATGACCCGCGTTCGATGAAGGCAAGCGTTATTGTGAATTTCGATAAATTCAAAATATATTCAATAGCACATTTCCAATACTCTGTCATAAAATAAAATAAATAAACAAAAGCAGAACTAGATTAAATGCAAATATTAAAAATAAAAGTATGACTACAACGGAATTATGGTTTGATGATTCGTCAGATGAAAAAGAAAGCTTACTGGGGCTAGCCAGAAGTAGAAGACGGGTGAAATGCTTCAAATCCTTTGGAAATGAATTCCACCACGTACATAAGTGTAGCTTTCTAAATAAGTTGTTAAATTGTTGAAATTATAAGTTTTGTTTATAGATTTGTTCAAAATTTCAGACTGTCCAAAGAAGCATTCATGGACTTATTGTCCAGTACAGATGAACTGCTGCAGCAATTCACAAGAGCCAATTCTATTCCTAATATTTTTTAATTTTGGTAACAGTTTTCCGATTTTGTGCTCAGGGATCCTACCAACTGAGCACTGGAAACGAAAATGCACTCGGACTTGCCCAGCCGACTGTGTCTGTGGTACTATCAGAGGTGTTGAATGTCTTGGAAAATTTTCTTTGTGAAAAATGGATAAAATTGGATTACGAGGAGGCTGAACTGCAGCAAGCAAAGTTGCATTTCTATAATGTGCAAGTTCCTTTTCTATATGGGGATTTTGTTCCATAATTGAAATCAGTCTTTCAAGCTGTTGTTTTGTACTCACGACCTTGGATATATATAAAATTAATTCAAATAGTTTAAAATTACTACTAGGTAGTAAAAAAGTAGAACATAAATACAAAAAATTACATTTTAAACAATTCTTTTTCTATTCGATACAGCGTCGAAAACAAATTTCTGTTCGCTTGAAAATTAGATACACATCGAAAATTTCGACAGAGATGAGTTGTCATAATACCAATTTCAAATTCGATTTTCGATGTTCGATAGCCAGCGAAGATCGAATAATGCTCATAATAGGGGCCAATAACAACACCTAAAAATTAACCATCAAGTACATCGAATATCAAAAGATTGGGTACTGATATCAATACCAACATAAACTTTTAACGCAATTAACACAAAATTCAAATAAAAAAATTAATTTTTCGATTCACTGGATTGGGAGTAAATGTGGGTTATATACTTAAGTTAAATATACTGTATTTTTGTAAATTATTTTTATTTTACTTCACTTTTAATGTTCTTTCAAAATGAAAGTTTTCAAATCTGTTATTTTAGAATTGTTAAAATGTGAAAATATTTAATTTTAATATAAAATAAATTTTTAATAAAAATATAGTTTAACACTATAAGTCGTACAGCATTTCTTTAGTCAACTGCTCCAGTCTAGCTCACAACTGACGCATCCGATTCCGCCATAGGCGCATCGTTGGAACAGTTTGAAGATGACATGTGGAAACCAGTGGGATTTTTCTCCAGGAAACTTAGTCCTACCCAGACCAAATACAGCATGTATGATAGGGAGCTGTTAGCAATATTTGCACCCATTAAGTTCTTTCGTCACATATTGGAGGGCCCGCAGTTCATAGTCAAAACAGATCACAAGCCTCGCGTCTACGCTTTTGCTCAGAAAGCCAGCAAAGCCTCTCCACGTCAGCTCAATCAACTTGGTTTTATATCCCAATTTACCACGTAAATCATATACCTCAAGGGCGAAGAAAATACAGGGCCGACGCTCTGTCGTGAATCAACGTTATCAACATGCCGACTATTTTAAGTGCTGAAAGGATTCAACAGGAGCAGCAGATGATGAAGAGCTCCAGCAGCTGACTAGCAACAACAATACCTCGTTAAAGCTCCAACGTTTATCTATTGATGGCAAGTTTACCATATATTGCGACATATCATCAGGTATGGTGAGGCCTTTTATTCCCAAAAACAGTTTTTGACACTATTCATGGGCCATCTCATCCGATCGGCCGAATCACGGCACGCACACTCAAACAAAAATATATTTGGCCGGGCATCAAGAATGACGCACTGAACTGGTCTTGTCAGCGTTCTAAAAGCCAGCGTCACAATCGCCCAGCAACAAAAACCATTGTTGTTCCAGATACCAGATTTAGCCATGTGCATCTCTATCTCATTGAACTGCCAGTGGTTAACCTATTCAGGTACTGCCTTACTATAATTGACAGATTTTCTAGGTGGCCAGTTGCTGTTCCCTTAAAGGACATGACAGCTGCTTCCGTAAGTACTGCGTTTTATTCAAGCTGGATAGCCCAGTTTGATACACCCCTCACCATTACTACAGATCAGGGTGCCCAATTTGAATCAGCTCTATTCACAGCTTTGACGAGAATGATCGGAGCTAATCGTATTAGGACAACACCCTATCACCCAGAAACTAATGGCCTTATTGAAAGAGGGCATATAACACTCAAAGCAGCGCTGATGTGCAACTATCATGCTCCATGGCCGGAAGTTTTGCCCACAGTTCTCCTTGGTCTTCGCACATGCATTAAAGATTTTAATGTCTCGCCCGCAGACTTGGTTTACGGCACTGCATGGCGCCTTCCTGGCGAGTTTTTCATCTCAGAAGACACACCAGTGGACCCCCATGTCTTTATTCAGAAGTTTCGAGCACACATCAGAAGTTTAACGCCCACTCCAATAGCTCATCACACAAAATCTAAAATGTTCGTTCTGAAAGATTTATACACCTGTTCGCATGTTTTTCTCCGAATTGACGCAATCAAGAGGCCATTGGAGCATCCCTACTCTGGGCCTCATGAAGTTCGAGAGCGCATAGATGACTACGTTTTCAAAATAAATGTTGATGGTGTTAAAAAAACAGTTTCAGTTAGCAGACTGAAACCAGCATATTTCGCCAAAGAAGATCAACAGCTTGACGGTCAGCCGTATCCTCCACAAACTGCAAAGCCCAAGGATCAGCAACGGTTTCAAACAGTCGACCAGAAAAAGACATCGGGATTCCAATCTGCACCTACTATCACAGACAAGTTTTCATCTTCGCATACCAAACAACACAAAAGAGTTTCGTTCCCTTCGCAATCTACGAAGGTCTCAAAGGGGGGAGTGGTTATGGCAACTCCGCCACCGGCGTCAAACAACCCTGTTGCACAGCAACACCAAAAGCAACTGAACAATTCTACCGTGAGCTGTCAAAATAGAAGGAAGCAAACAATAATTCCAAGAACTGATTTTTAGCCACACGTCTGGCCCTTTTTCACTTTTACAAATTAAATTTACTTTTGCTTTATTATACAAGTTTAATTGAATAAATAATACATTTAATATAAACCGCAATATAATTTTCACACAAGGAATCAGTAGAATACTTAATAATCCTCTCCCAGTTTCAAATGAAAATCGTTAAATTTTAACAATTACTGACAGATACTTATGTACGTTGGGCAGAAGCTTATCCACTTAGAGATATTTCAACAAATACCACAGCAACAAAAATAATTAGATGCCACGATTCGGTATTCCATTAAATATTATAGTAGACCAAGGTTCAAAATTTATACTGAATCAACTAAATTATTATGATCTCATAAGATTCACATATCTCCCTTTCATCCCCAAATCAATGGCATGACAGAGAGATTTCACAGAAATTTAAAGGCAGCAATTATAGCATCAAATGATTCTGATCATTGGTCTGAAATTTTACCATTTATTCTTCTTGGTTTACGAACTTCTTTCAAAGAATATTTAAAATGTTCTTCTGCCGAGCTTGTTTACGAACCAACACTCAGAGTACCTGGTGAATTAATTTCTTCTAAAAATAATAATGAAAATAGTTTTTCTAATGAAACTCTTCATATGTTAAGATAATATTTTTCGCTTATTCGTTCGAAGGTTTTCCATCATAACAAAAAAAACTATTTTGTAGAAAATTGTGAATATCGTTAGCTTAATGTGAAAATGTGCTAAGTCAACTTTTACGAATTTTACAGGAGACGAAAAAAAATGAAGAACTTTTGAAATAACCTTCTTTTTTCAAAACTGTGAATGAGGACACCTTAATTGCAATGCTTTTTAGTGTAGAAGCTTTGAAAAAGATAAACAAAAATCATGTATGCCAACCCAGTAGCTATTTTATGACTTAGCACAATTTCCGCACTCATAACCAATTTTTTCTCCTGACTTAGCACTTTTTACTCAATATGTTTTCCCATCATTCCTCACCTTTAATGATTGAAATAAAACACTAAAACTATATATTTCATAAAAAATACTATTTATTTTTCAAACTATTTCTAACGGTTCTGATCTGGACTCTTTTGCCGCAGACAATAATTTATTTTTAAATTCAAACAAATGCTGTGCTGTGTCTTTTCATAAAGACAACTGGCACATACTTTATCTACAAACTAAATGCTAAATCTCTTAATCGTTGTGAAAAGAGTAAAGACTTGGGTGTAATTTTTGACTCCAGACTCTCTTTTTCTAGTCACATTGACTTCATTGTTTCAAAATTTGTTGCAATGGTTGGGTTCAGTAGACGTAACACCAGTGACTTTAAGTACCCTATGACGTTGGAGGCACTTTATATATCCTTGGTCAGAAATGGTCTTGAATATTGCTCAACAATATGGAATCCTTTCTATGAATCTAACTCCTATAAAATTGAGAAAGTTCAACAAATTTTTACAAAAATTGCTTTACGTATGCTTCACTGGACTGACGGCCTCCCATCATATACCAGCAGGCACAAATTGCTTGGTCTTCAGGCTTTGCATGACAGAATAACTTTTATCTCACTCATGATTGCCTATAATGTAATAAACGTTAGCACGAATTGCTCTGATTTATCTAATTGGTTTATTCCATATATTCCAATGCATGATCTTCGGCATAATAGATTATTTATCTAAATAAATAATAAAAACGAATTATGCTATGAATGAACCTATAACTAGGACTATGCACCTAGCAAATCGATTCAGTAGTGTTCTTAATTTTAATAACAGCTTATATAAGTTTAAGCTTGAATTGTTTTCTATTTTTAACTAGTCTGTAACAAAGCATGTAGTTATCGAAATGTAAGAATTGAAGTAGATTATGGTCAGCGCAAAGCATTTATCAAACACCAAGGGCGTGTCTCAATTGGGTGAATCCAATTTCAAGATGTTGTGTAGGCAACCCTCTCAAGGGGTTCCCAGCGCAATATATAGCTTTTTCAACCCAATTGCCAACCTCACCTACATGCACGACCATCTTCACGGATGGCTCCAAGCTCAATGGTAACGTGAGCAGTGGAATCTACTCAGAGGATCTTTCACTTTCCCTAAGCATAGGGCTGATAAGCCAGTTTAGCGTCTTCCAGGCGGAATTAACTGCAATAATGGAGGCCACCCCTTGGCTGCTACCTAAGAACCCCACATCAGTAGCAATTTACTCTGACAGTCAAGCGGCAATAAAAGCCCTCCAAGGCAAGAACACTTCATCGAACTTGCATCGCAGTACGAGACAGCTGTTGTATGGGTACCAGGTCATAGCGGTGTACCCGGGAACTGTGCTGCCGATGAACTAGCGAGGAAGGCTACTGAACAGAGAGATCGAAGTCAGCTGAAGGACATTGCTCCCCTATTGCAGCGTGCAAATGCTGGCTCACATCATTTTTCACCAAGAAGGCGAATTCCAGATGGACGCTGTAAAAACCCGGCCTCGCATAAATGAGAATCGAACTAGGTTCCTCATTAACCTCAACCGTCTCACCATACGTCCACTGATCGGGATACTAACGGGCCACTGCCTGATGGGAATACACGGCGAACGCATGGGAATTCCAACCAACGATCCTTGTCGGAGCTGTCGGGATGAAGAGGAGATTGAAAGCGTTGAGCACTTTCTCTGTAGATGCCCTGCTCTGGCCAGTATATACATATTTCAACTTTCCTTGGTCATAAAACCTAAACCGATGTACACTGAAAACTATTTCGTTTTAAAAATGTCTCGGAACATCTCTTTACCGCCCTTCCCCCCTAGACAATTCCTGCGCACGCTCCTGATGCAGACGTCTATTGCATATAATGACAATTTTTTTCACTTTCTCAGGTAGCTGTCAGCGTACGAGCGTTACATGAAATATTTTACAAATTTAAAGCTGTCTTGGTCGATCCTGCCGAATTTGCTTGCATGAAAGCTATAGTTTTATTCCGACCCGAGACGAGAGGCTTGAAGGATCCTGTGCAAATAGAAAACCTACAAGACCAAGCTCATGTAAGTAATTTCATTCGTATATATTCAAATATGGATAGGTAAGGACAAGCCATCCTACGTAGCACGATGTTCCCACAGATTTAGTATGCTATAGCAGATATGCCTTATCCTTATCTTATCCTTCTATTCCTATCACTATCCCTATTCCTATCCTATCCGTGACCATTCAATATGTATATGTCGAAAATATATCGTTTGTGTTTGTATTCTTTTTGGATATACATATAGTATTTGTCATTTCATAATATCCTATTTTAATTTTAGGTGATGCTGTCTCAACACACAAAATCCCAGTTTATGACGCAAATTGCCAGGTTCGGACGTCTCCTACTTATGCTACCGCTTTTACGAACAGTAAACTCGCATAAAATCGAACTAATATATTTTCAACGTACAATAGGAAATACACCAATGGAGAAAGTGCTTTGCGATATGTATAGAAATTAAAAATTTTCTTTAGTTAAATTAAGTATTTATAAACCTACATACATTGTGGATAAGACATGTGTGATAACTTCTGCATAGACTTCAAAATTACATACAGAGCCGGTCACCTGATTTTTAATTGACTATCGTGGTCTCATTCTGTATCTCTTTTTAGCACCCGCTGAAAAGAAAGCCGGTCCTAAGGTGGAATCACCAGGTGAAGTAAATAAAAACAAGTAAGGAAGGCTAAGTTCGGGTGTAAAGGAACACGCCCATTTTGAAATTTTCTTTTATTTTTGTATTTTGTTGCACCATATCATTTGTGGAGTTGAATGTTGACATAATTTACTTATATACTGTAAAGATATTAAATTTTTTGTTAAAATTTGACTTTAAAAAATGTTTTTAAAGTGGGTGTGGTCGTTCTCCGATTTTACTAATTGTTATTAAGCATACATATAGTAATAGGAGTAACGTTCCTGCCAAATTTCATCATAATATCTTTAACGACTGCCAAAAAACAGCTTGCAAAACTTTTAAATTACCTTCTTTTAAAAGTGGGCGGTGCCACGCCCATTGTCCAACATTTTACTAATTTTCTATTCTGCGTCAAAAGTTCAACTCACCTACCAAGTTTCATCGCTTTATCCGTCTTTGGTAATGAATTATAATCTTTTTGTGTTTTTCGAAATTTTCGATATCGAAAAAGTGGGTGTGGTTATAGTCCGATTTCGTTCGTTTTAAATAGCGATCTGAGATGAGTGCCCAGGAACCTACCTACCAAATTTCATCAAGATACCTCAAAATATACTCAAGTTATCGTGTTAACGGACGGACGGACATGGCTCAATCAAATTTTTTTTTCGATACTGATGATTTTGATATATGGAAGTCTATATCTATCTCGATTCCTTTATACCTGTACAACCAACCGTTATCCAATCAAAGTTATTATACTCTGTGAGCTCTGCTCAACTGAGTACAAAAAGACAGAAGATGTAGGTACCTACGCTATTTGAACGGTAGGGATATATTTTCAACGGTCAGAAGAGGGTAAAATTTTTACACGCTTTGAGAAAATAGGTGTAAAAAAATAAATATGTACCTTGCTACGAATGCCATTATAGAAACTGTTTTTGTCAGCACATCAGTGCCACCTACCGCCAATGCCAAAGGAGATACACAGTACTAGTGCGAGTTTACACTACTTTTAGCGTCAAATAAAAATAAAAAACAAGTAAGGAAGGTTAAGTTCGGGTGTAACCGAACATTACATACTCAGTTGAGAGCTATGGTGACAACATAAGGGAAAATAACCATGTAGGAAAATGAACCGAGGGAAACCCTGGAATGTGTTTGTATGACATGTCTATCAAATGAAAGGCACTAAAGAGTATTTTATGAGGGAGTGGGCTATAGTTCTATAGGTGTACGCCATTTAGGGATATCGCTGTAAAGGTGGATCAGGGTTGACTCTAGAATTTGTTTGCACGATATGGGTATCAAATGAAAGGTGTTAATGAGTATTTTAAAAGGGAGTAATCCTTAGTTCCATAGGTGGACACCGTTTCGAGATATCGCCATAAAGGTGGACCAGGGGTGACCCTAGAATTTGTTTGTACAATATGGGTATCAAAAGAAAGGTGTTAATGAGTGTTTTAAAGGGAGTGATCCTTAGTTCCATAGGTGGACGCCGTTTCGAGATATCGCCATAAAGGTGGACCAGGGGTGACCCTAGAATTTGTTTGTACGAATGGGTATCAAATTAAAGGTATTAATGAGGGTTTTAAAAGGGAGTGGTGGTAGTTGTATAGGTGGTCGCCTTTTCAGAGATATCGCCATAAAGGTGGACCAGGGGTGACTCTAGAATGTGTTTGTACGATATTGGTATCAAATTAAAGGTATTAATGAGAGCTTTAAAAGGGAGTGGTGGTAGTTGTATATGTGAAGGCGTTTTCCAGATATCGACCAAAATGTGGACCAGGGTGACCCAGAATATCATCTGTTGGATACCGCTAATTTATTTATATATGTAATACCTGCCAAGATTTCAAGGGTTCTTTATTTCGCACTGCAGAACTTTTTCATTTTCTTCTACTTAATATGGTAGGTATCACAACCATTTTACAAAGTTTTTTCTAAAATTATATTTCGCGTCAATAAACCAATCCAATTACCATGTTTCATCCCTTTTTTCGTATTTGGTATAGAATTATGGTTTTTTTTCATTTTTCGTAATTTTCGATATCGAAAAAGTGGGCGTGGTCATAGTCGGATTTCGTTCATTTTTTATACCGGGATAAAGTGAGTTCAGATAAGTACGTGAACTAAGTTCAGTAAAGATATGTCGATTTTTGCTCAAGTTATCGGGTTAAGGCCCATGCGGAAGGACAGACGGACGACTGTGTATAAAAACTGGGAGTGTCTTCTACCGATTTCGCCCTTTTTCACAGAAAGCAGTTAACGTCATAAAATCTATGCCGCTACCAAATTTCAAAAGGATTGGTTAATTTTTGTTCGACTTATGGCATTAAAAGTATCCTAGACAAATTAAATGAAAAAGGGCGGAGCCACGCCCATTTTGAAATTTTCTTTTATTTTTGTATTTTGTTGCACCATATCATTACTGGAGTTGAATGTTGACATTATTTACTTATATACTGTAAAGATATTAAATTTTTTGTTAAAATTTTACTTTAAACAAATTTTTTTTAAAAGTGGGCGTGGTCCTTCTCCGATTTTTCTAATTTTTATTAAGCGTGCATATAGTAATAGGAGTAACGTTCCGGCCAAATTTCATCATGATATCTTCAACGACTGCCAAATTACAGCTTGCAAAATTTTTAAATTACCTTCTTTTAAAAGTGGGCGGTGCCACGCCCATTTTCCAAAATTTTACTAATTTTCTATTCTGCGTCATAATTTCAACTCACCTACAAAGTTTCATCGCTTTATCTGTCTTTTGTAATGAATTATCGCACTTTTTCTGTTTTTCGAAATTTTCGATATCGAAAAAGTGGGCGTGGTTATAGTCCGATATCGTTCATTCTAAAAAGCGATCTCAGATGAGTGCTCAGGAACCTACATACCAAATGTCATCAAGATAACTCAAAATTTACTCAAGTTATCGTGTTAACGGACGGACGGACTGACATGGCTCAATCAAATTTTTTTTCGATCCTGATGATTTTAATATATGGAAGTCTATATCTATCTCGATTCCTTTATACCTGTACAACCAACCGTTATCCAATCAAACTTGATATACTCTGTGAGCTCTGCTCAACTGAGTATAATTAAATTTGACCACATAAATTGTTATGAGCATTAATGATGAATTTTTATGTGAAAAAAGTGGATTATTTTACTCCTGAAAAATGTAAAAAACAACACTTCTTCGGGAACAACATTGAATTTAGAGCAAGACAATGAACGGCTTACTTCACCTGGTTATTCCACCATGAGCCGGTCCTATTCGCCGCTATATTGAACATCCTGTCAAAACGCTAAAAAGTAGTTATCTTGAACATCCTGTCAGGCAGTTGATGGATGAGATATCACACTTTTTTTTATCCGTAATTCCTACATACATATGTATTCTACTTCTTTTGAGGTGAAATAATTTTATAAATTTACATAAATATGTACATTTATCGTGAATAACATAAGGCTTGCTCGAGCCTTGCTTTAAAACAGCAACAGATAGATGTGATGGACATCAATCTTAGTTTTTTGCAAACAACCTGAAAAAGAGCGATCAAGTGTCTTATATTAAACTATCTTATGATTTGCATTTGGGAAATTCAGAAGAGTCTCGCATTTATTGTAAAGTTTTAAGCTTTTACTTGTAGCCATGGTTTTCAATATAAAATTTGATTGAAACATAGGTAGCACATACGCCGAATAGGTGACCTTGTGAATTAATATCAAATAAAAAAGTGTGGCAGTTTTGTGAAAAAAAAACCAAATATAAATCGGAAGCTTCGGAGATTATTTTAATTTTCGCAAAATAACGTAATTCCAATTTGATGCATTTGACACCTCAGCAAAGTTATGTTTCGAAAATTTAAATTTTTATGTGTTATTTTCATTCTACTATCTATATTAGAAGGATGATTATTTACAGAGCTGTTAAAAATTGTGAATTTTAAAAGCACTTAAATACGACATCAAAAAAGTAAAGAAAAATCTGTATCCTCCTTTTAGGAGAGTAATCTTAATAAAGTCTGACCAAACAAAGTCAACAACTAAAAATATGCGCGAATACCAAGGCTTATTACTTTTTCATATCGATTTGGTGATGCCGAAGGAAGAGGCATAGCGGCCTCAAAATCCTCTCGCAGACGTACCACAGTAACGATACCACTCCACAATGACTTCTGTACTGGGAAAACCATCCTGCAAACGGCTGCTAAGAAGTTCATTTAGTCATAGAAAGGAATAAATGTACCAGTACATTTAAAAAAATTTTCAGAAACATATTCTTCAGATCAGAACCATGGCTGTTGTATTAGGACCATACCAAACCCCCATTCACATAAGCTTACTTTTTCAGCAGATCGTTTTGCCAGTATTCGAGTGTATTGCAAAATTAATAAATTTTGATTGCTGTATTTTTCGTACAAATTTCCTCAAAGAACTTAGTTTTCTGCAAAAATTTTGGTTCGCTAATAAAACTTACGTTAAACTTTTTATCTAAGAAATACTAGTAGCGACTTATATATTGTATTGTAACAAATTTTGGGAAATTCCGCTTATTTGAAACCTTCTGCTAACATTCGAATCGCTAAACTGTTGAATAAATCACTCCAATATTCTGTATTACAAAGTGGTCTTTATTACACCACTTTGGCAGTAGTACAACTATACTTCAAAACTATACTTCACTTCGCAACTGATAGCGTTATAAATCAAACTAATTACTGACTACTCAGCTTGCGCTGCTTTTATACTCTCCGTCGCTTTATTCGCATATTTCTACTAAAGTCTAGACGTTTCGCCTTCTTCTGTACCTCCTGCTTGGTAATTGTGCTACATACATATGTATATGCGTGTGCATGTGTTAGAACCAACTTCGGTTTGTGAGTACATGTACAAGTGTTTGTGAGTATCTCTTCGTTGCCTTGTATGTATGTGTATAAATGATAATTTATGTGTTCATGTACACCAGTGTGGCTCGCTTTATGTTTTCTGTTTTTGCGTGATTATCTACTAACAGCCCAGTGATGTCAACACGCCACACTCAACATTCGTCCCGATCAGACAAATCTCTCGATCTAACCGCTGCTAGCCTCTCCAAATGAACCACCCTTCTATTTCGTGGTTTTCCAATTGTTTGTAAGCGGTAGATGGCATCACCGATCCTCTTCACAACGTTGTACGGGCGTTCCCAACTGCACCAAAATTTGGATGGAACACCTTTCCGCCGGTGAGGATTGTATAACAGTACCAAATCTGCCTCAAAGAAACCTTTCGAAATGTTGTTCTCGTCGTACCCGTCTTGCATCTTGCTACACATTATCCTAGTTCGCTTGAAACCACCCTTGAATTCCTTCTGAGAAATTCTTTCGTTCGTTTTACTGCCTCCATTAGGGTTTGTCATTGCCAGTGTTCTTCTAGCAGGTACCTTCGGTTTTGATTTATTTTGCCCATTCGTTGCATCAACTCTTGCCCGATCTGCTGCCTTTGACTTTTGTGGTTTTTGTCGAAACTCTTCCAGCAGCACTCGCTTACTGCCGAACCCTTGCTCAAAACTGAACTTAAGTGGCACATCCTTGTTCTCATACTGCATAATCCTTCTCTGCATATCGATCCTGATGTCATAGTCAACTAAGAAATCCACTCCCAATATGTTTTCATCAACGATCTCTGCCACAACGAATTTGTGTAGAACCATGACCTTCCCAATTAAGACTTCACATACCACTTCTCCCTGGACTTGGTTATATTCGCCAGTAACCGTATGCAATCTTGCTCCAGGTAATGGCTTTACTCTCCTGTAGACCAATTCAGATCGGATTAAAGAATGAGACGCGCCCGTATCTACAGTCAGTACACGCTCCTTGCTATCCACATTTCCTTTGACGGTAAGACTGCTCGATTTTCTTCCAATTTGCGAGATAGATATTACAGCACATTCAAAAGCTGGAGCAACGACGAGCCAAGTTGGAACTACCAGGACCGGTGCTGCAATGACGTGCTATATGACCTGGGTTACCGCACTTGAAACACTTCATAACTCCGGTATTTTCTTGTTGTGATCCCTTCAGTGGGCTTACTCAAAAGTGACGCTGTTTCCTGAGTCAGTGCATGGGATACCGTTTCAGCAAATATTGGCGTATGTCGCTCGCTTCGTTTCCACATCTCGTATGCCATTTATAAAGCTCTGGATTTTTACCCTCTCGGTGTATTCCGCGGGTGCGTCCGCATTTGCTAGATGGTCCAGCTTTTCAACCTCCGCCGCAAACGCCTGCAAAGTCTTACTCGCTTTTTGGTAGCGGTTTTGCAACTCAATTTGATATATCTGTTTCCTATGCTCGCTTCCGTAACGTCTCTCTAGAGCTTCATAACTGTTCCGCTCGTACTCTGCAATAGTCTGTAAGACTTCTGCTGCAGGCCCTTTCAATGCCACGAACAGTGCAACAACCTTATCATCCGCATTCCAGTTGTTCACTGCTGACGTCTTCTCAAATTGAAGCTTAAATACCTGGAAAGGAACAGAGCCGTCAAAAGTTGGAGTTTTTACCTTTTGATTGCTCGCTGGAATAGCTGGTCGAATTAGCTGCAGCTCCTGTATACGACCTTTCAATGTTTAAATCTCGGCATCGATTTTGTCCTCGAGTTGTAAAATTTTTGTATCCTGTGCCTCCAGCTGCGAGGATATGCGGGCCACTTGTGCTTTCAACTGCTCAGCCAACTGAGATGTCATATATGTCTTCTGTTTTTCCAGTTGAGATGCCATATATGTCTTTTGTTCTTCCAGTTGAGTTTCCATCTTGGATGTTACTGTCGATGTTTGTACAGATATTGCAGCCAATATCACGTTCAAGTCTGTGCTGGTAACTGTCTGCGATATTTCGTTTTCTCTTCCAGTTTTGTTGTCGACTCTTACACATCAGGATGAGAAGTGTGTTCATCAACTTCAATTCCTTCCGATTCCATAAACTCTCGTAGTCGTGCCTGAAGTTCGGATTTATTGCCACTAGTACCCAATCCACGGGCTTCCAACTCCTCCTTCAGTTGCTGGATCTTCAATTCAATCAACTTTGCCATGTCCAAGTTGTATTCAAAATCTTCGGAATTTATTCAACAATTTCTCTTCTGACACCAATTGTAACGAATTTTGGGAAATTCCGCTTATTTGAAACCTTCTGCTAACGTTCGAACCGCTAAACTGTTGAATAAATCACTCAAATATTCTGTATTGCAAAATGGTCTTTATTAGGCTACTTTGGGAATAGTACAACTATACTTCACAATTATGCTTCACTTCGCAACTGATAGCGTGTTTAAATCAAACTGATTACTGACTACTCAGCTTGCGTTGCTTTTCTACTCTCCGCCGCTTCATTCGCATATTTCTACTAAAGCCTAGACGTTTCGCATTCTGCTGTATCTCCTGCTTGGTAATTGAGCTACATATATGCGTGTGCGTGCGAAAACCAACTTCGGCTGATGACTACATGTGTTTGTAAGTATCTCTTCGTTGCCTTGTATGTATGTGTATAAATGATGATTTGTGTATTCATGTGCACCAGTGTGGCTCGCTTAATGTTTTCTGTTGTTGCGGGATTATATACTAACAGCCCAGTGATGTCACCATTCGCGACAGTATTATATTACTAAACTAATAGTAAAATCTACTCCCATCGTAGTGGATTTTAAACGCAATTATGTATGATAGACCTTATTTGCAGTAATTAAGAGAAGATGTTTGATTATATTCAAGTATTTAGCTATTTTTTCTACATTTATCATTAATATTGACTCACAGATTAAAGGTATATTGATGCAAGGAAACTCGGCTATTCCTGCTGTTCTTCATTACACTCCATCCGACTGTCTTCTTTTACTGCCTTCCACTCTATTCGCGGTGAAATAAGCAGAAAAATATTGAAGATGTGCGCTATCTGAAATGGTACGAGTGCATTTTTCATGTCAGAAGAGGATAAAAGTTTTACCCGCTTTGAAAAAATAGGAGAAGAAAAATAAATAGCTTTCTACGGAAAGCCATTACAGAGACTGTTTTCACCTTAACGGTGATACCTAACGACAATGCAAAATTGGATACTAAGGATATTAAAGGCCCATAGTCATAGACAAAATAAAATATGTTTTATATTTAGTTGCAGCTTTTGTGACAGATAGCTCATAGAAAACTATGTATGTCAAAAAGCTGCAACTAAATTTAAAACTTATTTTATTTTGACTATAGTCATAGTCAATGCGCCAAAGAGTTCAATGTGGCCACTTAAACTGTTATGAGCAATAAAATTTAATGGATGCGGCCAAAGTTAACTGACCTCAACTTCAACTGCAATTCAAACTTTCACTGAAAAACCGTACTATATACATGATACAAAAAAGAAGGTAGTTCCACTCAAAATTTTATGACGTATTTAGGGTTTTTTGAAGTTTCATAATGTTTGTTGGTTTGCCAGAAGCGTTGCCATACCGTTACTGTTTAAGGCGAAATTGTGGTTTTTCGGGACATATCGATTGAGAATACAGTAAAACATGCAATTTTATTCAAAAATAGTGGACAATGACTCATACACTGGTTAATGACTCATATCTTTATGGCAGCTTGACCCAAAAAAAAAAAATAATAATACACGAAAAATTCTGTTGTTCTAGCATGGCCCTATTATCATGCCCCTACAGTGGATATTTCTCAAGGCATGTTGAGAAAAAGTGTACCTCCAAAGTCAGCACATCTATGTCAATGCTAAAAGGGCACAGAATGTGTATAGGCGGGGCTGTCCCAAGGTGACCCCTGGTACAACGGCCAAAAACACTCTCCTAACTAGTGGCTAACCTGCAAAGCTACAGGGTAATTTTCTCCCTAAAAAATGGTTTAACAATTCCCTCTTAAGGCGCAACGCTTGAATTATACAAAAAATAAAAAAATAAATAATGTGGACTAGTAGCCAATTTATCAAGAAATTGCGGTGTCGGTTTATAAGGACCTCCTTTGATCAAGCAATTGACAAACGGGTATGTTTTGTCAAAATGTTCTGAACAAACGTACAAACACTTACGAAGGCTATATTCCCTTGCTTTGCATCATTGTTGACAGATTGACGACGCCGTCGTCATTTTGACCAATTTCAACTAGAATGACGCTTGGACGATTTTGTAATGAAAAATTACGATTTAAGCCAATATTCCAAATCCGTTTTCTATTCTACATAGTTGCGCCGGTAAAGACTGGCTTAATAATGCTTTCTGCAAACGCCACAAGGACAAGTTAGGTATCCATTCTCCTACTGGAACTTCGTTTGACAGATCAAAAGATATCAATAAATAAAATGTTAATATGTCTTTTGATTTGCCTGAGGAAGAGTTTGAGAAGCAAACATTTTCAGCCACTCACATTTATAATGTAGATGAGACGGGGCTTTCCGTTGTTCAAACCAAATTTTCAAAATTTTAGAAATAAGGTTTTTCAATTCAAAGAAAATTTTTGTAAGCGGGGTTGCCCCTCGGCAGTGTTTGGCAAGCGCTTCGAGTGTATTTCTGCCATGAAAAGCTCTCAGTGAAAACTCATCTGCCTTGCAGATGCCGTTCGGAGTCGGCATAAATTATGTAGGTCCCGTCCGGCCAATTTGTAGGGAAAATCAAGAGGAGCACGACACAAATTGGAAGATAAGCTCGGCCTTAGATCTCTTCGGAGGTTATCGTGCCTTACATTTATTTTTTTACTTATTTATGATAAGGTTCATACTGGCCAGGTTGCAGTTAACGGTTTCAGATGTACTGGTATATACCCATTCGATCGAAATATTTTTAATAATGCAGACTATATTGCTGCAAATGATATGTATGAGCACGTAACTGCCGAAAACTCTGAAGTGCCCGAGCAAAATAATGCAACTTCGGAGACTGGGCGTACTCTTACTTCACCGACATCTAATACAAATCGAGTAACTTCTCCAGAACCTGTGGTATCAACCAATAAAGGAGTCGTTTCACCATGCCAGATTTTACCACTGCCAAAGATTTGAAAGCCAGTTGCTACCGGAAGAGGAAGAAAGTCAAAAGCTACAGTATTAACAAAATCACCATATAAGAATCAGTTAGAAAAAAAGCTTTCGGAAGATCCGGGAAAAAGTGAAGCCAAAATTAAAAAGAAAAGGAACCTTCAAAAAACCAGCAGCGAAAGCTAGAAAAGATGAATGTGAAGAATTAACCAGTGACTCCGAAGTAAGCGTCATCTACGCAGAATCGAACCAAGGGGATTTTGTTGAAATGCCTCCAGACGGAGCAATTTGCTCCTTTTGCGAAAAGTTATGAAAGGATGAAAGAAATATATCAGAATGGTGTACTTGTGCTTGTTTACAGTGCGACACGATTTGGGCTCATAACGTCTGCATTCCCAAAAAGAATCCAATTTTTAATTTATTATTAATAATTTTTAAGCAATTTTTATATTTCCAATAACTTATTCATTTTTAGTATCAACGAGCCAAAGAGGAATTTTATTTTATCTTTTGTGAAACTATTTATCTTTTATTAATAAAATTGGTAAATTTTAAAAGAAGTAATTTAATATTTTCTTTAGCAAAACTGATCTGGCTATTATTCGGGTTAAATGGTATATTATACCCATTTAGCCTACGTTTCCGTACCAAATTACCCGCCAATTTTTGGGGGAAGCGGCATTTCGGGCTCACCCGAATTTCGTCTTATAAATTGTAAACTGTTGCTGGTATACAACTTTTGATAAAGTACGCTATAGATGATATTTTACCAAACAGAATGTGACGAAAAAGAGGTGAATTGGACTTTTGGTTACGCCAAAATTACCCAACAACTAAACGCTATACCACAAATGCCTCAGTTCCTCTATTTTGAAGATAATTAATTCTAAGGTTCCTCCAGAAGTTTTTTTGAAAAATACTTCTACTATCAAAAGAGCTGACTCTATATACGCATTTTCTAATTTATGTGCAATCGTTGCAGATCTAATGTGCTTTCCGTAGAACGAATTTTTCCTAAAATAAATTTAAACAAAACAAAAATCCGAAACCGTCTGGAAACTGATACATTAAAAGGAACATTGATAGCGTAAGATTATTTAAAATTGAATAACGGCAAATAAATATGCTAAAAAAATGAACCCGAAAATGTATAACTAAGAAACCAAAATTATATAGGAGGTTCGATTCGGGCTCAAAGAAAACAAAAAAACAAAAAATTATTTCTAAAATAGATAACTGAAAACAAGTACCTTTTGTAGGTAATACAAAATTTATCTTTTCAGACATTTTTGTTATTTAAAAAATAAAACGAAATTAAAAATCAAAGACAATTTTCAGAAAAGTGCTTATAAAGTTAATATTGTTGAATGAAATACGTCGATCTCATTTTGGTTTCCGGCGACGTCCCCTGGTAATAACCCAACTTCGTCCTAACACAACTTTGGTTGTTATTGGTTGTTGCCATAGATATGACGATTTTTTTGGCGGCGTCTGACGACTTGGAAAAAAAATATATGGCAAAACTGCTTTGCATACTTCGATCCATGTTTCTCCCACCAAAACAATTTTCGGGAGCTCGAAAAACTTATTATAAACCTTTTCTAGGCTAATATTTCGTATTAAAATATTTCCAAGGTATGGGGCTCTTTTTTTTCTTTTTTAATTTAAATAACTATGAAAGTAATTTAGTCGTTTTCGTTAATATGAAATCCATCAAAATTAAAAAACTTCGTAACATTTTTCATTCTGGTAGCTTATTTTTGGTGAAATTGTCATTTTCCCCGCAAAAGTCAACTGACTAACGTCATACTAAATGGAACTACCTCCATTTTTTGTATCATGATAAATAGTACGTATGTACGTTAAAAACTCTTGACAGTTAAATTCATGATGTATTACTAATGTTACTACGTTATTATTTTTATTGGGCTAAGTAACAATTTTAATAGTATTTTTATTGGAGCTTTTCGGCCGGGGTTTGTTTTTTCTTCTTAATAAAACGACGTTTTATTTAGTCATCCTACGCGTTTCGACGCAATTTTTGCGTCTTCATCAGGGATTTTTTTAATTATCTGTTTATTACAAAAACGAAAAACAACTACATTAATATTTGCTATTTTGAACATTTTTTTTTTTTAGAATTTAACAAATTTGACTTACAATTTTTTGTATATTAACACTAATTATTTTTTATTAAATAACATTTAAATACACATCTATAAATACATCGTTGACACACTGTACACCCTTTGCTTTCACCAGTTAAAAATCTACTGTGATTGCGCTAGCATAGGCGCAGTTTTTGCAGTCAACATCGTCTTTATAGTTTACTGTTCTCGCAATGTTTTGTTGTATGCGCAATCCTTCTATCGTCATTCTTCTTCTAATTTTGTTCTCCACATCCAGTATCTTTACGTTGTCAAAATCAGCTGTGTGGTTTTGATCAGTTAAGTGTTGCGCCAACGCTGTGTTATTCTTTTTGTTTTTGGCATCTAGTTCGTGTTCGTCTAACCTCGTTCTTAGCTCCCTTTTCGTTGTACCGATGTAAACTTTATCAGTTTTCGCGTTCTTTGCATGCATGGGATTTCATAAATCACGTTGTGTAGTTGTTCCTTTTTGATTTTGTCTTTGGTTTTTGTGTAAATGCTTTGAATTGTGTGATTTGGTTTGCATATTTCGCCATTGTTAAGGTTAAGGACGTAGATGAAATTTTAAGAATATTTAATGGACAACATAATAAATTAAAATTTACTTTGGAAACGGAAAAATGTAATAAACTTACATTCCTAGACATGGAAATCCACAACAAAGACAATAAGATAAAAACCAATTGGTATAAAAAAGCTGTAGCTTCATCAAGAATGATCAATTACCAATCTAACCACCATTGTTTAAGCGTTAAATAAAAGATGCGTCCGCTCGGTTTAATAGTTCGATTTATTCTACTTTTTTTCAACTGTACAAGGTTTGCTTCGCGTGTACTCTCGTGTACTCTCGACTGCTGAAATCCCTCTACATCTTCTAACATGTATCTATCGTCACCTAGCACTTTCACTACTTTATAAGGACCTTTAAATTTTGGAATTAATTTCTTTGACGTGCCTGAATTTGAATCAAAGTTTTTGACGACGGCGTAGTCGTCCACTCTATATATATGTGGGCTTTGCCTTTTTATACTCAGTTGAGCAGAGCTCGCAGAGTATATTAAGTTTGATTGGATAACGGTTGGTTGTACATATATAAAGGAATCGAGATAGATATAGACTTCCATATATCAAAATAATCAGGATCCAGAAAAAATTTGATTGAGCCATGTCCGTCCGTCCTTTCGTCCGTCCGTCCGTCCGTTAACACGATAACTTGAGTAAATTTTGAGGTACCTTGATGAAATTTGGTATGTAGGTTCCTGAGCACTCATCTCAGATCACTATTTAAAATGAACGATATCGGACTATAACCACGCCCACTTTTTCGATATCGAAAATTTCGAAAAACCGAAAAAATGCGATAATTCATTGCCAAAGGCGGTTAAAGCGATGAAACTTGGTAGATGGGTTGAAGTTATGACGCAGAATAGAAAATTAGTAAGATTTTGGACAATGGGCGTGGCACCGCCCACTTTTACAAGAAGGTAATTTAAAAGTTTTGCAAGCTGTAATTTGGCAGTCGTTGAAGATATCATGATGAAATTTGGCAGGAACGTTACTACTATTACTATATATGTGCTAAATAAAAATTAGCAAAATTGGATGAAGAACACGCCCACTTTTTAAAAAAAATTTTTTTTTAATTCAAATTTTAACAAAAAATTTAATATCTTTACTGTATATAAGTAAATTAAGTCAAAATTCAACTCCAGTAATGATATGATGCAACAAAATACAAAAATAAAAGAAAATTTCAAAATGGGCGTGGCTCCGCCCATTTTCATTTAGTGTGTCTAGAATACTTTTAATGCCATAAGTCGAACAAAAATTTACCAATCCTTTTGAAATTTGGTAGGAGCATAGATTCTATGACGTTAACTGTTCTCTGTGAAAATGGGCGAAATCGGTGGAAGCCACGCCCAGTTTTTATACACAGTCCACCGTCTGTCCTTCCGCTCGGCCGTTAACACAATAACTTGAGCAAAAACCGATATATCTTTACTAAACTTAGCCCACGTACTTATCTGAACTCACTTTATCTTGGTATAAAAAATGGCCGAAATCCGACCATAACCACGCCCACTTTATCGATATCGAAAATTACGAAAAATTAAAAAAATGCCATAATTCTATACCAAATACGAAAAAAGGGATGAAACATGGTAACTGGATTGGTTTATTGACGCAAAATATAACTTTGGAAAAAACTTTGTAAAATGGGTGTGACACCTACCATATTAAGTAGAAGAAAATGAAAAAGTTCTACAAGACGAAATCAACAGCCCTTGGAATCTTGGCAGGAATACTGTTAGTGTTATTGAATATATAAATAAATTAGCAGTACCCGACAGATGATTTTCTGGATCACCTGATCCACATTTGGTCGATATCGCGAGAACGCCTTCACATATACATCTAAGGGCCACTCGCTTTTAAAACCCTCATCAATACCTTTAATTTGATATCCATATCGTACAAACACATTCTAGAGTCAACCCTGGTCCACCCTAATGGCGATATCTCGAAAGGGCGTGCACCTATAGACCTAATGCCCACTCCCTCTTAAAATGCTCAGTAACACCTTTCGTTTGATACCCATATCGTAAAAACATTCTAGAGTCACCCCTGGCCCACCCTAATGGCGATATCTCGAAAAGGCGTCCACCTATAGACCTAATATCCACTCCCTCTTAAAATGCTCAATAACACCTTTCGTTTGATACCCATATCGTACAAACATTCTAGAGTCACCCTTGGTCAACCTTTATGGCGATATCTCGAAAAGGCGTCCACCTATAGAACTGAGGATTACTCCCTTTTAAAATACTCATTACCACCTTTCATTTGATAACCATATCGTACAAACACATTCTAGAGTCACCCTGGCCCACCCTAATGGCGATATCTCGAAAAGGCGCCCACCTATAGACCTAATGCCCACTTTCTCTTAAAATGCTCAGTAACACCTTTCGTTTGATACCCATATCGTACAAACATTCTAGAGTCACCCCTGGCCCACCCTAATGGCGATATCTCGAAAAGGCGTCCACCTATAGACCTAGTGCCCACTCCCTCTTAAAATGCTCAGTAACACCTTTCGTTTGATACCCATATCGTAAAAACATTCTAGAGTCACCCTTGGTCCACCTTTATGGCGATATCTCGAAAAGGCGTCCACCTATAGAACTAAGGATTTTTCCCTTTTAAAATACTCTTTACCACCTTTCATTTGATACCCATATCGTACAAACACATTCCAGATTCACCCCTGGCCCACCCTAATGGCGATATCTCGAAAAGGCGTCCACCTATGGACCTAATGCCCACTCCCTCTTAAAATGCTCAGTAACACCTTTCGTTTGATACCCATATCGTACAAACACATTCTAGAGTCACCCCTGGCCCACCCTAATGGCGACATTTCGAAAAGGCGTTCACCTATTGACCTAATGCCCACTCCATCTTAAAACGCTCAGTAACACCTTTCATTTGATTCCCATATCGTACAACTAGAGACACCCCTGGTCCACCTTTATGGCGATATCTCGAAACGGCGTCCACCTAGGGAACTAAGGATCACTCCTTTTCAAAATACTCATTAACAGCTTTCATTTGATACCCATATCGTACAAACATATTCTAGAGTCACCCCTGGTCCACCTTTATGGGGATTTCTCGAAAAGGCGTTCACCTATAGAACTAAAGCCCATTCCCTTTTAAAATACTCATTATCACCTTTCATTTGATACCCATATCGTACAAACACATTCTAGAGTCAGCCCTGGTCCACCTTTATGGCGATATCCCTAAATGGCGTCCATCCATAGAACTATGGCCTACTCTCTCTTAAAATACTCTTTAATACCTTCCATTTGATACACATGTCATACAACCACATTCCAGCGTTACCCTAGGTTCATTTTCCTACATGGTGATTTTCCTTATTTTGTCTCCATAGCTCTCAACTGAGTATGTAATGTTCGGTTACACCCGAACTTAGCCTTCCTTACTTGTTTATACTCAGTTTAGCAGAGCTCACAGAGTATATTAACATTGATTGGATCACGGTTGGTTGTACAGGTATAAAGGAATCGAGATAGATATAGACTTCCATATATCAAAATCATCAGTATCGAAAAAAAATTCGATTGAGCCATGTCCGCCCGTCCGTCCGTCTGTCCGTTAACACGATAACTTGAGTAAATTTTGAGTTATCTTGATGAAATTTGGTATGTAGGTTCCTGGGCACTCATCTCAGATCGCAGAACGATATCGAACAATAACCACGTCCACTTTTTCGATATCGAAAATTTCGAAAAAGTGCGATAATTCATTACCAAATACGGATTAAGCGATGAAACTTGGTAGATGAGTTGAACTTATGACGCAGAATAGAAAACTAGTAAAATTTTGGACAATTGGAGTGGCACCGCCCAATTTTAAGAGAAGGTAATTTAGAAGTTTTGCAAGTTGTAATTTCGCAGTCGTTAAAGATATCATGATGAAATTTGGCAGGAACGTTACTCTTATTACTATATGTCTGCTAAATAAAATTTAGCAAAATCGGAGAACGACCACGCCCACTTTTAAATTTTTTTTTTTTAAATTCAAATTTTAGAAGAGAAGTTAATATCTTTACAGTATATAAGTAAATTATGTCAACATTCAACTCCAGTAATGATATGTTGCAACAAAATACAAAAATAAAAAAAAATTTCAAAATGGGCGTGGCTCCACCCTTTTTCATTTAATTTGTCTAGGATACTTTTAATGCCATAAGTCGAACAAAAATTTACTAATCCTTGTGAAATTTGGTAGAGGCTTAGATACTAGGACGATAACTGTTTTCTGTGCAAAAGGACGAAATCGATTTGAAGCCACGCCCAGTTTTTATACACAGTCGACCGTCTGCTCTTCCGCTCGGCCGTTAACACGATAACTTGAGCAAAGGTCGATATATCTTTACTAAACTCAGTTCACGTACTTATCTGAACTCACTTTGTATTGGTGTAAAAAATGGCCGAAATCCGACTATGACCACGCCCACTTTTTCGATATCGAAAATCAAGAAAAATGAAAAAAATGCCATAATTATAGACCAAATACGAAAAAAGGGATGAAACATGGTAATTGTATTGGTTTATTGGCGCAAAATATAACTTTAGAAAAAAACTTGGTAAAATGGGTGTGACACCTACCATATTAAGTAGAAGAAAATGAAAAAGTTTTGCAGGGCGAAATCAAATGCCCTTGGAATCTTGGAAGGAATACTGTTCGTGGTATTACATATATAAATAAATTAGCGGTACCCGACAGATGATGTTCTGGATCACCCTGGTCCACATTTTGGTCGATATCTCGAAAACGCCTTCACATATACAACTAAGGGCCACTCCCTTTTAAAACCCTCATTAATACCTTTAATTTGATACCCATATCGTACAAACACATTCTAGAGTCACCCCTGGTCCACGTTTATGGCGATATCTCGAAAAGGCATCCACCTATAGAACTAAGGCCCACTCCCTTTTAAAATACTCATTAACACCTTTCATTTGATACCCATATCGTACAAACAAATTCTAGAGTCACCCCTGGCCCACCTTTATGGCGATATCTCGAAAAGGCATCCACCTATAGAACTAAGGCCCACTCCCTTTTAAAATACTCATTAACACCTTTCATTTGATACCCATATCGTACAAACAAATTCTAGAGTCACCCCTGGTCCACCTTTATGGCGATATCTTGAAAAGGCGTCCACCTATAGAACTAAGGCCCACGCCCTTTTAAAATACTCATTAACACCTTTCATTTGATACCCATATTGTACAAACAAATTCTAGAGTCACCCCTTGGCCACCTTTATGGCGATATCTCGAAAAGGCGTCCACCTATAGAACTAAGGCCCACGCCCTTTTAAAATACTCATTAACACCTTTCATTTGATACCCATATTGTACAAACGCATTCTAGAGTCACCCCTGGTCCACGTTTATGGCGATATCCCGAAAAGGCGTCCACCCATAGAACTAAGGCCCACTCCCTTTTAAAACACTTATTAACACCTTTCGTTTGATACCCATATTGTACAAACGCATTCTAGAGTCAAACCTGGTCCACTTTTATAACGATATACCGAAAAGGCGTCCACCTATAGAACTAAGGCCCACTCCCTTTTAAAATACTCATAATTTCTATTGTATTCTTGTAGCTTTTCTTCATTTGTGGCTGTTTTTTCTCGTATTTCTACATGATTTTTAGATTCTGAATCTGACCCATTTTCCGTTAATTTTTCTTTTAGGGCATCTTCGAAATAGGAACACAAACCTATAAAACTCTGTACTGAATGGGCCTTCGTGGGGATAGGAAAATTTTTTATTGCCTCGAGACCTCTCTCGTCTGCTCGGATACCATTTTCCGTGATGGTATACCCTAAGTATTTCACTTCCGATTGGAGAAACTCACATTTGTCTAACCTTAATTCCAGTTTATTATCTACTAGTCTACGGAAAACTTCTTTCAGAATATCAAAATGTTGATCTAAATCTTCGGTGGCTATCATTATGTCATCTAAGTATATTATAACCCTTTGTCCATGACCATGTCTGCAAAAATTTTATTAACAAAGCGCTGAAATGTGGACGGAGCATTTCTAAGTCCAAACGGCATACGAAGAAATTCAAATTGCCCTAATGGGGTGGCAAACGACGAAAATTTAATTGCATCTGGATGTATAAAGAAGTGAAAGAAGCCATTTTTCAGATCGAGTTTAGTAAAAAATTTCTTTTTAGCTAACCTATCTATTAAATCATCGATTAGGGGAATCGGATAATTATCCTTTGCCGTTACTTTATTAAGGGTCCTGTAATCTACACACATTCTTAATTCGCCTGTCTTCTTTCGTACCAAAACAACCGGAGATACGAATTCCGATTCACTGGGTTGTATATACTTTCTTCCCAAATATTCGTCTAACACCTTTTTCAGCTCGCCCTTTTCAGCATACGACTACCTTCGTGGTGGGCAGTTGAACGGTTTCATACTAAATTTAACTTCATTTCGCATTTCACATTGGGCTCAATGGGACGCTTTGGTTCTAAATAATAACCGTTAAATAATTTATTCAACTTTTGCTTATGAAAATTGCTAAAGCGCCAAATACACGACACGAACATTTCTGCGAACATTCCGCAATCTTGTTCGCAGCTTTGGCCATACACCATACGAACTTTTGGCCGAACATTATTTTATTATTTTATTGTCCATTTTACTTTTCCGCGCACGTCTGTTCCGTTCAGAAATTACTACGATTATGAGCTATTTCGCCATACACGCGCGAACTGGCAAACACCACCATACACGACAGAAAAGGTCGCAGAAACATTACATAACGGGAATGTTCGCGGAAATGTTCGTGTCGTGTATTTGGCGCTTAATATCTTTTCCAATTTTTATCGATAATCTGTCTTTCTCATCATATGGCTCAAGCGATAGCAATTTTTGAACAACTTAGCCATTGTCTATAGCTTGCTTATCATTCACTCTTATTCTATCTTCATTCTCTATGGTGTTTAACTTTTCGCCTATCTGTTGTCCATCACATACATTTATTACTTCAGGTTTTGAATCTACTATTTTATCATTGTACGATTGACCTCCGTATGAAGCTTATTGGGCTGCCGGAATCTATGAGGCATTCTAGGGAAAAATAAAATAAACTTTCGTTCTTAATAGTAAATATACAATACCTTACGTATTCTCCATCGTCAATCAGCTTGACCCGATTCTTACGTTCTGTACACTCTGCAACCCGGTGCGTCATTTTCCCACAAGCGTAGCACGCACCTTTTTCCCTTTTTGCCTTCTTACAATCAGAAGCGTAGTGGCCCAAACAATTGCAGTTGAAACATCTTTTCGTCTGTGTGGTATTTGCGGTAGAAACATTTACTGGGTTTTAAATTAATTTTCGAAAATGCTTGTAGAAGCTGTGCTTTTGACGCATAGCACTGAAAGAACGCCTGCGTCCGGAGCTGTTCATCGCTTATGCCTTCAATAAGGTAGTCCACCATCTCATCGTCTTCGAAGTGTAACAAATTTGACAGGGCGATTTTGTCACCGTAATATTGTAAAAAACTTTCGCCAGCTCTCCATTTCCTGGCTTCGAACTTTCTACGCAATACTAATTTGCTTTCCTTCGTGCTAAACGCTTCCCGCAGTTCAGCCAATAAATTTTGTAGCTCTTCTGTTGCAAAGTTTGGTTTAGAATGCATCCACGATAAAGCCTTTCATAATATAAATAATATAAAGAGGTCCACCGCCTTTTTGGTAGTGCTCTGGGGACATACGAATACAGCCCGTATCGGTTCTGAGAGCGGTGTTTTGACAGGCCTGAATTTCCTTCAGTGAGTAACCTTAGGGGCCAGACAATTGCTTTTTAAGTGGTAATGAGCATCTCCCTATCTTTACCCCAAGTGCTGCCAGCAAGAGGTTTGAGAATTTTGTTACGGCTCTGGATTCTAGATACAATCGCGGATGCATGCTCGCCAAAATATAGATACTGATCGAACGTCACACCCAGTATTTTGGTAGTCGTTAGTGTAATGCCATCGACGTGGACGTCCAATATGGTCAACCTTTGTTTTTTGTATATTGCAACGAATTTTAGGAAATTCCGCTTTATTTGAAGCCTTCTGCTAACGTTCGAATCGCAAAACTGTTGAATAAATCACTCCAATATTCTGTATTGCAAAATGGTCGTTATTAGACTACTTTGGGAATAGTACAATTATACTTCACTTCGCAACTGATAGCGTGTTTAAATCAAACTAATTAGTTATTACTCAGCTTTCGCTGCCTTTATACTCTCGGTTTCCTCGTACACCCATTTCTCCTAAGGTCTAGTAATTTCTCGAACAGTTGTAGCTCATGCTTGGTTAGTTACAAGCTATATTTATTTATTTAATAGTCTACAAATTGAGCAATTTAAACAGACTTAATAGCAAATAGCAGTACATTTAAAAATTGTATGTATTATATAAAACGATTGTGCAGTGTAAAACATTAAGTAAACGATCTTAAGTGTTATAGTTACATATTTGATATTAAGAGGTGACATGTATAATTATATGCGCGGTAATTTAAATAAATAACTTAACTTTAAAAGAGGGTATGAGTTTTGTATACGTATGCCCAGTAAGGGGCAGGCAAAGGCGTTCAGAAGGGAGCTGACGCGAATTGCTCAGAAAGGAGCTGATTGCCCAGTAGGGGGCTAACGAAAAATGCTCAGAAGGGAGCTGACGCGAACCGCACAGAAAGAGCTGCTATATTATGTATACATAGAATGAAGTAACAGTAAGTTATAATTAGTTATTTGAAATATGTATACATATATACTAATTTAACTCAAATAAAATACACCCCTTTATTTAGAAAAGCGAGTCCGACGTATCAAAATTACTATAATGCCTGTTAAAATCCAGGCACAAACAACGAATAGCTTCGTGCATTTCGAAAGTCGACCTACATGTGCTCAAAAAGAGCGGATGGAAATGCCTTGATAGCCTCATGGGAACATTAAATCTGATCTCGCTAAGTAAAAACGGGCTATTCACCGTTCCTCTCAATAATTTCACCATAAACAACACACCAAGCATTTCCCTGGGACTCTCGAGAGAAGGTAGGTTTATAAGCTTTAACCGACTGTTGTAAGAGGGAAGATTTCTTGTTGGATCCCACGCCAAATGACTTTAAGCAAAAAGTAAGAATTGTTTTTGAACCGATTCAAGCTTGTCACGATAGATTTGATACCGCGAGTTCCTAACGATTGATGCATACTCCAACATAGGTCTCACTAAAGCAGTAAAGAGAGATTTTGTAACGTAGGGGTCATTAAATTCCTTAGACCAGAAAAGCAAGAATGTTACACCCAGGTCAATAAATCTAGTGACTTGCTCCAGTCGGTAGTCACCAACCGTGTAATTTTTATTTATTTATTTATTTATTTATTATTTAAAGTCGACGACAAACTATGGTCGACTGCATAATATAAAAGATATATAAATATACAACTCAAAAGATAAAATTTAAGATATATCGAGCTTTCAACAATGTTATATTACAAACAAAGAAATATTAATGAACATTACTATTTAATTTCAGAATATAATAATAATAAGAAATATGAGCAGAAATAAGATCTTATGCCGAAATCTTATACTGGCGGAATGCATCAGATTCCGCTCAGCATGATTTCGGAATGCAGTGGATTCCAATCTCCCTGTTGGAATGCAACAAGATTCCAATCAGCATGTCATGGGAATCCGGCAGTGCTAAGAGTAGTGTAATGAGGATACGCCATCACAAGGCATAAAAAAGTAACATGACCTGTGTTGTTGGAATGCACCGGATTCCAATCAGCTCGATGCCTGACCCATAAGATTATACTGCCGGAATGCATACGATTCCGGTCAGTGACTCATGAAAAAGCATGTTTTTTACGTTGTTGGAATGCACCAGATTCCAATCAACACAGTACTGCCTTGTTCCTTCTTAATGATACATGTTGATAAATGTTCCTCCATCCTTAAGCGAGATAGTTCCTGTTTTTTATCGAAGGAATAAAATGCCGGCAAATTAAATTAGCTTGTATCTCTTAAATTAGACAGGCAAGTATTGCATTACGTATAGTGGCAAAAGTACGTTCAAGACTGATGCAGCTATACAAGTCATTGTAGTGCGCGCACCAGATAAGAAGAGGATTATTTTTAGCAAAGTACACTTGAAATGATTTTCTACCAAAACTCATGAAATTACATTTATTTATGTTGAGGCTCATATCATTAACATTGTAACACTTGATTAAACTATCGAGATCTTCGTGAAGGAGCAATCTGTCTTCGGGAGTGAGTATAGGTTTAAAAAGCTTTACATCATCAACATTCTAGAGTCACCCCTGGTCCACCTTTATGGCGATATCTTGAAAAGGCGTCCACCTATAGAACTAAGGCCCACGCCCTTTTAAAATACTCATTAACACCTTTCATTTGATACCCATATTGTACAAACGCATTCTAGAGTCACCCCTGGTCCACGTTTATGGCGATATCCCGAAAAGGCGTCCACCCATAGAACTAAGGCCCACTCCCTTTTAAAACACTTATTAACACCTTTCGTTTGATACCCATATTGTACAAACGCATTCTAGAGTCAAACCTGGTCCACTTTTATAACGATATACCGAAAAGGCGTCCACCTATAGAACTAAGGCCCACTCCCTTTTAAAATACTCATAATTTCTATTGTATTCTTGTAGCTTTTCTTCATTTGTGGCTGTTTTTTCTCGTATTTCTACATGATTTTTAGATTCTGAATCTGACCCATTTTCCGTTAATTTTTCTTTTAGGGCATCTTCGAAATAGGAACACAAACCTATAAAACTCTGTACTGAATGGGCCTTCGTGGGGATAGGAAAATTTTTTATTGCCTCGAGACCTCTCTCGTCTGCTCGGATACCATTTTCCGTGATGGTATACCCTAAGTATTTCACTTCCGATTGGAGAAACTCACATTTGTCTAACCTTAATTCCAGTTTATTATCTACTAGTCTACGGAAAACTTCTTTAAGAATATCAAAATGTTGATCTAAATCTTCGGTGGCTATCATTATGTCATCTAAGTATATTATAACCCTTTGTCCATGACCATGTCTGCAAAAATTTTATTAACAAAGCGCTGAAATGTGGACGGAGCATTTCTAAGTCCAAACGGCATACGAAGAAATTCAAATTGCCCTAATGGGGTGGCAAACGACGAAAATTTAATTGCATCCGGATGTATAAAGAAGTGAAAGAAGCCATTTTTCAGATCGAGTTTAGTAAAAAATTTCTTTTTAGCTAACCTATCTATTAAATCATCGATTAGGGGAATCGGATAATTATCCTTTGCCGTTACTTTATTAAGGGTCCTGTAATCTACACACATTCTTAATTCGCCTGTCTTCTTTCGTACCAAAACAACCGGAGATACGAATTCCGATTCACTGGGTTGTATATACTTTCTTCCCAAATATTCGTCTAACACCTTTTTCAGCTCGCCCTTTTCAGCATACGACTACCTTCGTGGTGGGCAGTTGAACGGTTTCATACTAAATTTAACTTCATTTCGCATTTCACATTCGGCTCAATGGGACGCTTTGGTTCTAAATAATAACCGTTAAATAATTTATTCAACTTTTGCTTATGAAAATTGCTAAAGCGCCAAATACACGACACGAACATTTCCGCGAACATTCCGCAATCTTGTTCGCAGCTTTGGCCATACACCATACGAACTTTTGGCCGAACATTATTTTATTATTTTATTGTCCATTTTACTTTTCCGCGCACGTATGTTCCGTTCAGAAATTACTACGATTATGAGCTATTTCGCCATACACGCGCGAACTGGCAAACACCACCATACACGACAGAAAAGGTCGCAGAAACATTACATAACGGGAATGTTCGCGGAAATGTTCGTGTCGTGTATTTGGCGCTTAATATCTTTTCCAATTTTTATCGATAATCTGTCTTTCTCATCATATGGCTCAAGCGATAGCAATTTTTGAACAACTTAGCCATTGTCTATAGCTTGCTTATCATTCACTCTTATTCTATCTTCATTCTCTATGGTGTTTAACTTTTCGCCTATCTGTTGTCCATCACATACATTTATTACTTCAGGTTTTGAATCTACTATTTTATCATTTTGCTGATTAACTACTTCGCATTCTTCCTCGCTTATTAATTTATACTTACATAACCGAAGGAAATCTCTTCCCAGAACTGCCTCATAGGTCATTGTTACGTCAGCAACAATAATAAAATTAATTTCAAAATGTTTATAATTTATTATGATTGAACATGGAAATTTTCCGTATATTTTTACTTTTGACTTATTTAAACCAAAATACATTTAATTTTCATTTCATAAGAACATTTTTAAGGAATTTAAAATTAAGTTTGGATTGTACGATTGACCTCCGTATGAAGCTTATTGGGCTGCCGGAATCTATGAGGCATTCTAGGGAAAAATAAAATAAACTTTCGTTCTTAATAGTAAATATAAAATACCTTACGTATTCTCCATCGTCAATCAGCTTGACCCGATTCTTACGTTCTGTACACTCTGCAACCCGGTGCGTCATTTTCCCACAAGCGTAGCACGCACCTTTTTCCCTTTTTGCCTTCTTACAATCAGAAGCGTAGTGGCCCAAACAATTGCAGTTGAAACATCTTTTCGTCTGTGTGGTATTTGCGGTAGAAACATTTACTGGGTTTTAAATTAATTTTCGAAAATGCTTGTAGAAGCTGTGCTTTTGACGCATAGCACTGAAAGAACGCCTGCGTCCGGAGCTGTTCATCGCTTATGCCTTCAATAAGGTAGTCCACCATCTCATCGTCTTCGAAGTGTAACAAATTTGACAGGGCGATTTTGTCACCGTAATATTGTAAAAAACTTTCGCCAGCTCTCCATTTCCTGGCTTCGAACTTTCTACGCAATACTAATTTGCTTTCCTTCGTGCTAAACGCTTCCCGCAGTTCAGCCAATAAATTTTGTAGCTCTTCTGTTGCAAAGTTTGGTTTAGAATGCATCCACGATAAAGCCTTTCATAATATAAATAATATAAAGAGGTCCACCGCCTTTTTGGTAGTGCTCTGGGGACATACGAATACAGCCCGTATCGGTTCTGAGAGCGGTGTTTTGACAGGCCTGAATTTCCTTCAGTGAGTAACCTTAGGGGCCAGACAATTGCTTTTTAAGTGGTAATGAGCGTCTCCCTATCTTTACCCCAAGTGCTGCCAGCAAGAGATTTGAGAATTTTGTTACGGCTCTGGATTCTAGATACAATCGCGGATGCATGCTCGCCAAAATATAGATACTGATCGAACGTCACACCCAGTATTTTGGTAGTCGTTAGTGTAATGCCATCGACGTGGACGTCCAATATGGTCAACCTTTGTTTTTTGTATATTGCAACGAATTTTAGGAAATTCCGCTTTATTTGAAGCCTTCTGCTAACGTTCGAATCGCAAAACTGTTGAAAAAATCACTCCAATATTCTGTATTGCAAAATGGTCGTTATTAGACTACTTTGGGAATAGTACAATTATACTTCACTTCGCAACTGATAGCGTGTTTAAATCAAACTAATTAGTTATTACTCAGCTTTCGCTGCCTTTATACTCTCGGTTTCCTCGTACACCCATTTCTCCTAAGGTCTAGTAATTTCTCGAACAGTTGTAGCTCATGCTTGGTTAGTTACAAGCTATATTTATTTATTTAATAGTCTACAAATTGAGCAATTTAAACAGACTTAATAGCAAATAGCAGTACATTTAAAAATTGTATGTATTATATAAAACGATTGTGCAGTGTAAAACATTAAGTAAACGATCTTAAGTGTTATAGTTACATATTTGATATTAAGAGGTGACATGTATAATTATATGCGCGGTAATTTAAATAAATAACTTAACTTTAAAAGAGGGTATGAGTTTTGTATACGTATGCCCAGTAAGGGGCAGGCAAAGGTGTTCAGAAGGGAGCTGACGCGAATTGCTCAGAAAGGAGCTGATTGCCCAGTAGGGGGCTAACGAAAAATGCTCAGAAGGGAGCTGACGCGAACCGCACAGAAAGAGCTGCTATATTATATATACATAGAATGAAGTAACAGTAAGTTATAATTAGTTATTTGAAATATGTATACATATATACTAATTTAACTCAAATAAAATACACCCCTTTATTTAGAAAAGCGAGTCCGACGTATCAAAATTACTATAATGCCTGTTAAAATCCAGGCACAAACAACGAATAGCTTCGTGCATTTCGAAAGTCGACCTACATGTGCTCAAAAAGAGCGGATGGAAATGCCTTGATAGCTTCATGGGAACATTAAATCTGATCTCGCTAAGTAAAAACGGGCTATTCACCGTTCCTCTCAATAATTTCACCATAAACAACACACCAAGCATTTCCCTGGGACTCTCGAGAGAAGGTAGGTTTATAAGCTTTAACCGACTGTTGTAAGAGGGAAGATTTCTTGTTGGATCCCACGCCAAATGACTTTAAGCAAAAAGTAAGAATTGTTTTTGAACCGATTCAAGCTTGTCACGATAGATTTGATACCGCGGGTTCCTAACGATTGATGCATACTCCAACATAGGTCTCACTAAAGCAGTAAAGAGAGATTTTGTAACGTAGGGGTCATTAAATTCCTTAGACCAGAAAAGCAAGAATGTTACACCCAGGTTAATAAATCTAGTGACTTGCTCCAGTCGGTAGTCACCAACCGTGTAATTTTTATTTATTTATTTATTTATTTATTATTTAAAGTCGACGACAAACTATGGTCGACTGCATAATATAAAAGATATATAAATATACAACTCAAAAGATAAAATTTAAGATATATCGAGCTTTCAACAATGTTATATTACAAACAAAGAAATATTAATGAACATTACTATTTAATTTCAGAATATAATAATAATAAGAAATATGAGCAGAAATAAGATCTTATGCCGAAATCTTATACTGGCGGAATGCATCAGATTCCGCTCAGCATGATTTCGGAATGCAGTGGATTCCAATCTCCCTGTTGGAATGCAACAAGATTCCAATCAGCATGTCATGGGAATCCGGCAGTGCTAAGAGTAGTGTAATGAGGATACGCCATCACAAGGCATAAAAAAGTAACATGACCTGTGTTGTTGGAATGCACCGGATTCCAATCAGCTCGATGGACCCATAAGATTATACTGCCGGAATGCATACGATTCCGGTCAGTGACTCATGAAAAAGCATGTTTTTTACGTTGTTGGAATGCACCAGATTCCAATCAACACAGTACTGCCTTGTTCCTTCTTAATGATACATGTTGATAAATGTTCCTCCATCCTTAAGCGAGATAGTTCCTGTTTTTTATCGAAGGAATAAAATGCCGGCAAATTAAATTAGCTTGTATCTCTTAAATTAGATAGGCAAGTATTGCATTACGTATAGTGGCAAAAGTACGTTCAAGACTGATGCAGCTATACAAGTCATTGTAGTGCGCGCACCAGATAAGAAGAGGATTATTTTTAGCAAAGTACACTTGAAATGATTTTCTACCAAAACTCATGAAATTACATTTATTTATGTTGAGGCTCATATCATTAACATTGTAACACTTGATTAAACTATCGAGATCTTCGTGAAGGAGCAATCTGTCTTCGGGAGTGAGTATAGGTTTAAAAAGCTTTACATCATCAACATACATCAAAATCTTGGAATGCGTTAACGCGCTTGGAAGATCATTAATAAATAGCAAAAATAGCAAAGGACCAAGGTGACTACCTTGCGGTACGCCAGAAGTAACCCTAATGAACTGCGATTCGCTGTTTTTAAATAACACCTTTTGTTTCCTTCCTTTTAAGTAAGAGGAAATCCAACTCAGAAGTTGAGGTGGAAACCCTAAACCATTAAGTTTAAAGGTGAGAATAGTGTGGGAAACCTTATAGAAAGCTTTGCTGATATCCCTGTAAATTACATCGATATGTAGGTTATTTCTAAAGTTTCTGGAGGCATGAGTGGTAAATTCCAACAGGTTCGGCTCAGTTGACTTGCCTTTGCAGAAGCCATGCTTAGCTGGGTTAATGATAGGAGAAACTGAATGAGCTAGTTGTTTAGTTATAATGGATTCGAAAAGTTTAGGTATTTCGCTAAGTTTTGCAATGCCTCTATAGTTTGCAACATATGATTTACTGCCACTTTTCTACAATGGGATAATAAAAGACTTTCCAGAAACAGGGAAATACACCTTGCTTTAGAGAAGCACTAAAAATATTCGTCCAATACAAATATTCTGCGCAACTTTTTAGAACAACAGAATGAATGCTGTCGGGACCACTACCATAAGAAGTTTTTAGGTTTTCTAGGTGTAAAAACACGTTTTTACAGGATATCGAAGGGGATCGTACACCGCAAAGCAGTGGCGAGATAAAAAGAATATTCGGTTGGACGGGCACGCAATTTTGTGCGTAGTTTGATTTAAAGAAATCAGCAAACATATCGACAACTGTGGCATCGTCACTTGAAACCAAGTCTTTAAATTTCATGACGGATGGGAATCCAGCAGTCTTGCGTTTAGTGCTAACAAAATTGAAGAACGACTTGAGACGAATTAGAGGAAAGTTGCAGCTTAATCTTATTAATGTAGTCTTTTTAACACTTTTTGTTCAAAGAATTATATTTATGACGTAGAATAGAATATCTGCTATAGTAATTTGGAAGTCCAGATTTTTTATATCTCTTAAACCAACGCGTTTTTTGATTTTTTAAGCAGTTTAGTTCCTTGGTGCACAAACCAGTATTTACTGAAACTCTAACGCTATTAGTATGGGCGATACAAGCACGGAATATGAGGTGTAAAGTACTAGTAAAATGATGAACGCTTTCGTCAACATCTCCACTATAATCGGACCAAACTATAACGGAAAGCTCATTTCTTAACTTCCTGAAGTCAGTTTTCCTAAATAAAAACCTAGCAGCGGACAAATTATTGTAGGTGTTACGTTGTTTTCGAAGGCTAAAGGTTTCAGCAATTAACTCCAATTCAGGGTGATATACATCTTCAGGCAGTACAAACGGGTCAGTTCGGACTAAAGAGAATCTAGAATTATCACTGACATATATTAGGTCCAAGCATTTATCAAACTTATTAAGAATGCCGTTGACCTGAAAAAGTCCGCTATCTGCAAGGTTAAGACACCACCACCAACTTTACTTTGACGATCTTTTCTAAAAATTTCGTATCTATTACATAGAATTTCAGAGTTGAGCATATGAGGTTTTAGCCAGGTTTCGGTAAATGCTATTACCATAAAAGTAAGGTCATGGCTGCCAAGAAAAAGATCTATTAGTTTAGTGTTCAAGCCACTCACATTCTGGTAATAGAAGTTGATGCCAAAGTCTACAACTAGTTTTTTGAGGCAGGAATAGGTCGTGGAGTGCGAGCGATACTTCGAGACCTAGACGTAAATTCGTGGACTAACGCTCCATCTGACCAGAAAGACTTATCCAAAAGCATCTCAAAACAATCTGCAGACACATCTATCTTGAAAGAAGAGATGCATCTATCATGGTCAAATGTAAATTTTCTTATATCGAGTTCATTCGGCTTTATTTTTGACGATATAAAATAATGATGTCTCTAAACATTTAAAAGATTTAAATGCCGCTTCGTAAGTCTGAAATTTGTGGTTGATTATCTCAAGCTCCTTACCGATTTCAAGAAAACCGTTTCTTGCTGTTTTAAAGAGCCTAAAAAGATCCACCTCAGTAGACCGACACTTTGGACAGGACCAGCGAACCCCTTTAGCCTCATTCAAAGCGTCAGCCACTCTTTTAGTCAAACCGGCACATTTCATATGCCCGAGACTATCACATAACCAACATGCTAGAACTGCAAAAGTATCGATACATCGAGTACAAGGCTCATGGTGCGATTATCGATGTTTTTTCTAAATATCGAGTACTATGTTCCCATTTCTTATTCCTTTTTCTAGCGGCAGAATTACAAGCGTTTAAACTTTTGTGAGACAAATAAAACATGAATAAATAAAATTACATACATTATGTCAGATTTGTGTTTGTTTTAGATAAATACCTAACAAGTTGGTGGCTCTGAATATTGAAAAGTTCAATGTGAAAGGTACGTTATTATTTTTCATATTATATACACATACATATATACATGTATTCGTATATGTAGATATGCACGCAACTGAAGACATCATTGAGTTGGAAAACGAAAATTGTGTTGCCAAAAAGCTACGAAGTACAAAGTCAAGCATTTTGACAAAATCAGTAATACTTTTGAAATATGCCACTATTGCAAAAAATGTTATAAAACTAGTGGTAATACGTCCAATTTGTTTCACCACCTAGAACGATCGCATCCAACTGCAAATTTAGATTCACATAGCTCGCCAAATAAGATTGATTTTTATATGAAAAAAACATATGAATATCCATCATCACGAAAAAGGCTTTTGACAGCATCCTACTAGGGTTTAGTCACCGCAGACGTTCGACCTTTTCACATAGTGGATGACAAAGAGTTATGTAACTTTGTATTCGTTTCGCTGTATAAGCTACCATCGCGGACAACGTTGCAGAATGAGTTTTATGATCGTTTCGAAGTTATGAAGACAATATTACATATATATATACATACATGTACATATTGTATTTACATAAATGTCTGATATATACCTGATATTGCTTTTAAATTGAGTAAGCGCTCTTAAATATCGAAAATATCGAGTAAGCCGAATATCGATACTTTTGCAGCTCTACAACATGCTACAAAACGCTCAGAATCGCTCTTCACATAACAATTTTCAAATACACAAGGAGTTGCCATTATAGTCGTCTTAAAAATTTTAGCAAATAAAATGTAAATATAAACTAGAATATGGTTACTTTTGAAAAGGGTTAAAACAAAAGTAAGAAGTTTGAGAGACACTGATATATCAAAGAAAACTAATATAAGCAATATAGGTAGAGGCACTGGATTATCAGCTTTAAGCAGCAATAGAACAATGACGGTTGAACGCACTGAATGCACGCAAACAGCTGTTCCTAGAACAAAAAATAAAGAAGAAAAGAAAATACACAAAAATTAATGCAGCAAATGAATGTAGATATATGAACGTATGTATGTGTATTCTTGTGGAATACAAATGCAAAAAACAAAAAATTTATAAATTTAAAAGCTCTAAATTAGCAAAATAAGGGAGGATTTTACTTCACCACAATGCACAGAATTATGTAATGAACTATACTTCACAAAATATTTGGTATCACGGCACTCATATGATTTAAAATAAGAATATGAACGTAGACAGCGAGAAAAGCGACCGCACACAGAAAAAGCAACTTAGCAATTATATACATTTATGAATGTAGTTTATGCGTTTCTCGTAGTCATATGCGTGTGTATGTGTTAGCAACCACTTCGGCTGATGACCACATGTGTGTGTGAGAGATCTCTTCGTTGCCTTGTACGTCAGTGTTGCTAGCTTTAATGTGTACATGTATATACGAGTGGCTGCATCATGTTTTTATTATTACGTGCTTATTTACTAACAGCCTAGTGATGTCAACATTCACCACACTGCCCTCCATCTAAGTCTGATCATCCCGATAATAAAAATCGCTCGATCCAACCGCTACTAGCCTCTTCAAATGAACCACACTTCTATTTCGTGGTTTCCCAATTGTTTGTATGCGGTAGATGACATCACTGATCCTCCTCACAACTTTGTGCGGGCCTTCCCAACTGCACCAAAATTTGTATGGAACACCTTTCCGCCGGTGAGGGTTGTATAACATTACCAAATCTCCCTCCAGGAACCCTTCCGAATTGTTGTTCTTGTCGTACCTATGTTTCATCTTACTACTCATTATACTGGTTCGTTCCCTCACACCATGTTGTTTGGTCAATGAACTACTTCGTATGGCTCGATCTTGACGGATTGGCTTAGCATAATTAGTATCGTTTTGACGTTTCACAATAGTGGTCCGCTCTTGCTTCAAACCACCCCTGTATTCTTTCTGGGAAATTCTTTCCTTCGTTCTAGTGCGTCCATTTGGGTTTGCCAACGACAGTGTTCCTCCCGCAGGTACATTCGGTGTTGATTTGTTTGGTCCATTCATTCCATCAACCTTTTCCCAATCTACTGCCTTTGACTTTGGTGGTCTTTATCGAATCTCCTCCACCAGCACTCGCTTACTGCTAAAGCCTTTCTTCAAACTGAAGTTAAGTGGCACATTCTAGTTCTTATAACGCATAATCCTTCTTTGCATGTCGATCCTGATGCCATGGTCGACTAAGAAGTCCACTCCCAATATGACTTCATCAACAATCTCTGCCACAACGAATTTGTGCAGAACCGAGATCTTCGCAATTAAGACTTCACATACCACTTCTCCCTGGACTTGGTTATACTCGCCAGCGACCGTACGCAACCTTGCTCCTGGTAATGGCATTACTCTCCTGTTGACCAAATCAGATCGGATTAAGGAATGAGATGCGCCCGTATCTACAGTTGTAAAAGGTTTGAAATAAAATAAACTGCGTTGTGAGTGATCAAAGCTCAATGCTTAATTGCTCTTTTATTCAAATGTTGTCAGCTTATTTATACAAAATTATTCTAACATATTCTTACATACATATTTACATTTAAGCATACATACTTACATACATATTTACCTTAAGCATACATACTTACATACCTACATACAACTTGATACAAAATATGTACCTACACACCTGTGTTGAGTTGTGACTTCTGTGGGAGATGCAACGTTCGCAAATTTGCTTCAATGCAAATTTGTTTGGTTGTGTGTTGTACACACACCTGTATTAAATCGTGTGAATGGCTATGTCAGCAAGAATTGAAAATGCTTTTTTATGTGTTGATGAACATTTAGACTATTTTTGTTACAGGGTAGCTGATTTAAAATGCTTATGCATTTGGAGAATGCATAAGCAATCTAATATAAATTAATTCTATATTTTGTATTTTATGTTTGTAGGTTGAAAATTTACTTATTATATTAATTTAAGTCTATTTTTGTGAATTATTATTTTCTTATTATTTATGATATTCTCTATGTTACTGGGAAATTTTTGCTTATCCTCATTTCCTATTCTAGATGGGATTAAAGTGTCATTATTTTTACTATTGATATTTTCTACTTTATATGGAATTAGAGTAAAATTATTGTTTCTGTCGATCTTTTCTACTATAAAGGGCCCTTAATATCTATTATCTAACTTATGTCCTGATTCATTTTTTACTAACACTACATCTCCTATATTTATTTCCTTATACTGAATATTTTTATCATAACTAATCTTTTGTTTTTCTTTAGCCTGTTTTACTAATTTATATGCTCTATATTGCCCAATTTGTAACCTATACTTAATTTCTTTGTGGTAAGCCTCATAATTGTATAATGGGCTTACTGTGTTTTCTCTAAAAAATTCGTAAGTCTGGGGTTTTTTGGCAAATACTAATTTGTATGGACAATAATTATGAACCGTAGATGGGGTAGTATTGTAACAATACGCAAAATGTTTAAGATATTCATCCCAATCATTTTTGTCAATGGATATGTAGGAACGTACATATTCATTGAATGTTCTATGACTACGTTCAACTGTGACTAAAGTTTGATGGTGGTAAGGTGTTGACGTTTTATGGTTTATTTTTAGAAGTTTGCATAATTCTTCAAATAAGATATTTTTATATTCGCTTCCCATATCCGTTATAATTGTCTTCATGCAACCATAAACTAGGATAAAATTTTCGAATATCGCTTCGGCTATTGTTTTTGCGTGTTTGCTGGGTATCGGTATTGCAACTAAATACTTAGTTAAGTCACATACTATAGTAACTGCATATTCATTTTCATTTTCCGACCAGGGAAGAGGGCCTATCGTATCTATTTGTACTGTGTCGAACGCTTTTGTGGGCGTTTCGGTTATAAACATAGGTTCTTTCAAGTTTTTTATTATTTTATTTTTATTGCAATGAGTGCATTTTTTGATATATTTTCTGATGTCGTTTTTCATTCCTTTCCAATAGTATTTTTGTTTTATTTTATTTGCCATGCGATTTATTCCTGGGTGGCCACCAAAAACAGGATCGTCATGAAATTTGTGAAGAATTTCTATAATTTTTTCATTATTTGTCACGTGCATAACTTCTGGAGGTAATGCTATAATTAGATTTTTGAGAACTTTGGTACCAATTTCTTTAAATGTGTCTACCCGGGCATAATTATCTTTAAACAATTTGTCTCCTAAGGACAACTGTATTTTTCTAATTTCTAAATTGCCGGCTTCTTTTATAAGACTACCAAAGAATTGACCTAAATCAATCTTCGTCTCAACAATTAGATTTTTTATATTAATTTCGCTACAAATTTTCTTTCCTTTTTTGAAACGTAATTTCGGAGGATCGAAAACGAGCTGGACTAGTCTCTTTACTTCACATTTATTTAGCCCTTCAAATATTATTGGGTTCTTTGTATGATTTTAATAATCGGGGATTGCCCATATTGCTTTTTTAAATGTATGAAAACATTTATTTGAAGCAATTTTTTTAATTTTATAATTTATTTAATCATTTGGGAAAAATTTAAACAACGTGACATCAGGACGGACAAGGCGACAGCTGTTTCGATTATACCTTGTAAATCTCTTCAAAGCCTTTTCTCCCGGGAGTGGGAGTCGAACTCGCACTCCTACAATAGTTGAAATGGTTATAAACGCATTCAGCTAAGTCATGCCTGTCCGTCCTGATGTCACGTTGTTTAAATTTTTCCCAAATGATTAAATAAATTATTGGGTTCTCTTTGTGAATTTTTATTTCTTCATTTTTACTACTGGAATCTTTATTGTTATAATTTTTCTTAGTTTCCGATCTAGTCGTATTTATAATATTTTACACGCTTCTACCGATATTTGTTTTAGGTTGTTGTTGTTGTTGTAGCAATGCTCGCCCCACCTAATAGCCGCGACCGATCGCAAATTGTCATCAATATCCTCTAACGGGAGTCCAAGGAAACCTTGCCGTTTCAACAGAGGTGGACCATAAGGAAAGGGGTGTTAGAGGCGTTGGCTCCACATTACAATTGAAGAGATAGTTGGTGTCATGTGGGGACACATTGCAAGAGGGGCATACATTTTGTATGTCGGGGTTGATTCTGGATAGGTAAGAGTTTAACCTGTTAAAGTATCCAGAACGAAGTTGAGCAAGAGTGACACGCGTTTCCCTGGGGAGTATGCGTTCCTCTTCCGCGAGTTTTGGATAATTTTCGTTAAGTACTGGATTCACCGGGCAATTCCCGGCATAAAGGTCCGACGCCTGTTTATGGAGTTCACCAAGGATCTGCTTGTGTTTTTTCACTTCATACGGCTGGGTTCTCAGGTGCCGTATTTCCTCAAAATGCTTACGGAGATGACTCCTTAAGCCCCTAGGCGGTGCTGGTTCATCAATCAGATGTCTGTTGGGATGCCCAGGTTTCTGGGTATTCAACAGGAACTGTTTGGTCAGCATTTCATTTCTCTCCCTGATGGGGAGTATTCTCGCCTCATTATGCAGATGGTGTTCTGGGGACATAAGAAGACAGCCGGTGGCGATTCTGAGAGCAGTATTTTGGCAGGCCTGTAGTTTCTTCCAGTGGGTGATTTTTAGGCTTGGCGACCATATGGGTGACGCGTAGCACGTAATCGGCTGGCTAATTGCTTTGTATGTAGTCATGAGCGTTTCTTTATCTTTTCCCCAAGTACTGCCAGCGAGGGATTTGAGGATTTTGTTACGGCTCTGAATTCTCGGAACAATTGCGGCTGCGTGCTCACCAAAATGTAGATCCTGATCAAACGTCACACCCAAGATTTTGGGGTGTAGGACAGTCGGTAGCGTAGTGCCATCGACGTGGATGTTCAAAATGGTCGACATTTGGGACGTCCATGTTGTAAATAAGGTCGCGGAAGATTTAGTCGGTGATAATGCCAGGTTTCGCGAGGCGAAAAAACTGGAGAGATCAGGGAGGTAGCCGTTTATTTTATTGCATAGCGCATCGATCTTTGGGCCTGGGCCTGTGGCCATTATTGTGCAGTCATCGGCGTAGGAAACGATTGTGACTTCTTCCGATGGTGAAGGTAGCTTAGATATGTAGAAATTAAACAAAAGTGGGGATAGGACACCACCCTGTGGCACCCCTTCTTTAATTATCCTTGGTTTTGATGTTTCGTTTCTAAATTGCACCGATGCCTGCCGACCACCCAGATAATTTGCGGTCCACCTTTTAAGACATGGGGGAAGGGTAGACCCTTCCAGGTCTTGCAGTAACGAGCCATGGTTGACCGTATAAAAAGCTTTTGATAGGTCTAGCGCTACGAGTACTGTTCTATGGTGGGGGTATTGATTTAAACCGCATTTTATCTGGGTGCTAATGGCATTTAGCGCAGTGGTACTGCTATGGAGTTTTCTGAAGCCATGCTGATGAGGGGCTAGCTAGAGATATCGGACTATACGACTCACCTATGTTAGCTGGTTTCCCAGGCTTTAGTAGCGGGACCACCTTGGCCATTTTCCATTTCTCAGGTATGAAAAAGGTGGAAAGAGACAGGTTGAAGACATGCGCTAAATATTTGAAACCTTCTTTCCCTAGGCTTTTAAGCATCGGCATGGCTATGCCGTCGGGGCCCACTGCTTTGGATGGTTTAGCACGACCAATGGCGTCCTCAACCTCTTTAGCGGTGATGGTGAGTGGTGACGCGCTGAATTAGTTTTTATGTGCGTGTCTATTGGCTCTCCGTATATCTTTGTCGACCGTAGGATGCATTATATATTGTCGGCAGAAAGCGCTCGCGCATTTTTTCGCGTCCGACAGCACTTTGTCGCCAAAGGCGATGGAAACTTTGTCTTTGTGCTTAGTCGGATTCGATAGGGACTTTACGGTGGAACAAAGTTTACCCACACCGATAGATAGGTTACAACCTCTTAGGTGATCCTCCCATTTCGCCCGCTTGTGTTCATCCACAAGCAGTCTGATGCGTTGGTTTATATCCCTTATTTGGGGGTCGCCTGGATGAAGCTGTCTTATAAGGTCACGTTCTCTCGCTAAGGTTGCGGCCTCCGCCGGGAAGTGGGGCCAGATTTCGGGAATTCTCCCGGCGGGAATGAAATGTGCCGAGGCGGATTTAATGACCTTACGGAAGGCACGCTCCCCTTGGCGGGCATCAGTCGGGATAGGGAGGGCAGCAAAGCGGTTGTCTCTCAAGGATTTATATTCTTCCCACTTTCCTTTTTTGAAATTTATGAAAGTGCGTTTTTCAGTGACGATGAAGTCGGCGGTACGCTCAAGCGAAATAAGTATGGGCAGGTGGTCGGATGCCAATGTTACCATCGGCTGCCAGTTGACGCAGTTTACGAGTTCTGCGCTCACGATTGAGATATCTGGCGAGCTGTGACGGCTTCCTACCATACGTGTGGGGGCGTCTCCGTTTATTGTGCAGAACGTCGTTTCTTCTATTTGATCCGCCAACATCTCACCCCTACTGTCCGCCCACAAGTTTGAATGCCATAGATCATGATAGGCATTGAAATCGCCTAAGATAATGCGATTGTTGCCAGTGAGTAAGGCCCTGATATTAGGGCGGTATCCACTGGGGCAACAGGTGGCAGGAGGGGTGTAGATGTTCATGATTTCTAGGTTTGCATCGCCTGACCGGACAGATAGGCCTTGGCGTTCTAAGACATTGTCCCTGCGGCCGATGCCAGGATCAAATATATAATATTGCACAGAGTGGTGTATGATAAACGCGAGACCGCCTCCATTTCCGCTCTCGCGGTCTTTCCTGTGGACATTATACCCAGAGCAGGTCTGCAATGCAGATCTTGCTGTGAGTTTAGTCTCTTGAATCGCAGCAATGCGGATGTTGTTCCGCTTTATTAAATCGACTATCTCCGTAATCTTCCCAGTTAGTCCATTACAGTTTAACTGCAGAATTCTGAAGTGCATAAGGAGAGACGTCGCCGCTCTGGGGGTAAGTGACGGGTGACTACGCCTGGGTTGTGGAAGGCCAGGACGCAATTGCTGTTGTGACCCTGGGACTGGGCGTCCTTGGGCAAGCATTGGGGTACCCGGATGATTTGGGTTTGCGACCTGGCAACATGGCGCGATGAAACCCGTCGGGGGTTGCCGTCGCGGAGACCAGAACATCTAGGAAAGTGACACCACCCAAGGCAGGAGCTGCATTGGGTGGATGTCGCAAACCTATATATTCTGTGCTGGCAGACGGTGCAAACGGAGGTAGGGACTAAGAGTCTGTTTCGCTGACCTGCACGATTGCTGCCGGAAAAGAGGGGGGGAGAAGACGGGGGCAGGGGCTGATGCTCAGCATTGCTACCAACTCTACTACGAAGGTAGTAGTTATGAGTGGTATCAGCTGTTTGAGTTGTTGGCGCTGTGGGGCGCGAGCAGCAGCGGGCACTTGTTGTGGCTTGCTGAGCATAGGGGCTGCTGGAAGGTAGTGGGGGGGGGGGGGGGGGGCGCTTAGGCGTAGACTACGGGACGCCCTTGGGCGTGAACAGCAAGGAGCCACAAAAGATTTATAAAAGTTACGTGGACGTCGGGTTTTGGGATCAAGCCCAGAACAACCTCTCCGATGCAACCATCCCTTGCACGAGACACACTGAACAGAGTATGACCGTCCTAAAAAGATTATTTTCCGGCAGACGCAGCAAAACCATTTCTCAGGACCGGGGTCAGGAGACGGACCCGGATTGGATTCGATGCCTTCCCGTAATAAGAGAATATGGAGCAGTCCTGCTGCAAGGAGCTGCTGGGAGGATGACAATTTGTGGAACAAATTAGATGGGGTCACACTGAAATAACAGTCCTTGGTCGGGAAAAATCTCGAGTTGCTCCGGTACATAGAACCGACTGCCTTGGGATTTGTTTTAGGTCTTTAATATCTATGCGTGATAATGCGTCGGCTACATAATTTTCTTTACCTGCGATATACTCCACCTCGAAATCATATTCTTCCAGATCTAATCTGATTCGAGTTAATTTTGATGACGGATTTTTCATCGAAAATAGGAATGTTAGGGGTCTGTGGTCTGTTTTGACCAAAAATTTTCTACCGTAAATGTATGGTCTAAAGTATGTTATGGCCCTATGAATGGCCGCTAATTCTTTCTCAATTGTTGCTTTATTAATTTCTCCTTTAGTAAATGATCTTGATGCATAGGCAATTGGCAATTGTTTTCCTTCATACTCTTGGCTTAATACTGCTCCGCAAGCCATACCCACTTGCGTCAGTTGTTATACAAAATTGTTTATTGAAATCGGGATACTGTAGGATATTAGGGCTTATTAACGCAGCTTTCAAATATTCAAAGGATTTTTTGCAATCCTCCGTCCAGTCGAAAACTACATTTTTCTTGCAAAGTCTTGTTATTATTCTAAAACATTCTGCAAAATTTGGAATAAATCTTCTGTAATAATTGCAAAATACGACGAATCTTTTCGCCTCATCCGCATTTTTAGGGGTTGGGAAATTTTTAACAATTTCGAATTTATTGTGGTCTGGCAAAATTCCTTTGCTTGTGCATTTATGACCAAGGTAAGTTACTTTTTGGTTGAAAATAAACATTTATCTGGATGTAATTTTAAATTATATTTTCTGCAAGTTGCGAAAACATCTCGTAAGTTTTTAATCATATGAGTTTCGGAGCATCCTAATACGACTAAATCGTCCATGTATAGGAATGCTTGTGAAGGTTTTAAGCCTGCAAATGCTAATGTCATCATTCTCTGGAATGAGCTCGGTGCTACTTTAAGGCCATACGGTAATCTTTTAAAACGATAAGTACCATTATCCGCTGTACAGGATTTGATATCTCTTGACTCTTCGCTGAGTCCAATCTGGTGAAATCCAGACATTAAATCTAAGCATGAAAAATATTTAGCTCTTCCTAATTGATCTAGTATGTCAGCAATTCTTGGTAAAGGGAATTTATCTGCGGTAAATTTTTTATTTACCTGTCTGTAATCTACAACCATTCTCCATCTTTTTCCTTGGTTATTCTGTAGTGATTTTTTCGGTACTAATAAAATTGGACTATTGAATTCTGAAATTGAAGGTTCTATTATGTAATCTTTAACTAATTTGTTTACTTGTTTATTAACTTCACTTTTATGAGCTTCTGGTATTCTATAATTTTTTACGTAGACTGGGTTTTTGTCTTTCATATGAAGTTTTTGTTTGTAGAAATTATTAGTAGTAATTGGTTCTGTTTCCAATGAAAAAGTGTCAATGAATTCTGCACATAATGCATTAAGTGATTTATTTGCAAATTTTGGAAAATTTTGATTTAATCTTTCCAATTTTTCCTTATTGTTAGCCTCATTTTCGAGTTTTTTATTTTCAATTATTGTATAATCATTCAAGTTTTCTCTACGTATATTAAAATCTTGCAGTGTTGTATTTTTATTTGTTGTATTTATAATTCTATCAAATGTTTTTTGTGAATTTGCTAGTGTGTTTGCAATAAAAATACCTTCAGACAATTCTTGTTGTGGGATTAATAAATCTGAATTTTTATTTTCTATGTGAATTTGTCGAACTACTTCTGATCGTGCGGGAATTGAAATACTATTGATTGTTGGTTTGTTAGTCATCTGAATTATTATGTTTTCTGGGTAGTCATATGGTCTCAGTAGTAGAGTGTCACCTTCTGTTTGATAATCCAAAATGCAATTATGTTTTTTAATGAAATCTAATCCTAATATTCCATCACATGGGATTGGGAAAGTGTCTTCTACTACGTGAAATTTATGTCTAATTAATAGGTAATCATCTTTTAAATCTGCTTTAACCGTGCCAATAGTGCTTGTTATTCCTTGACCAATTCCTTTTAGATCTGTTTTTTGAGAATTATTTATCGTGACATTACTGTCAATCTGCCCCTTTTTTATTATTGAAATATCCGCTCCCGTATCGATTAAGAGGGTTGATATGGAATCATTCAGAGTTGTTCTGGAAGATATGTAGCTATTAAGATGTAAATTGAAAATATATAATTTGTTATTTATTGAGGTGGAGTTTGTTGGTTTTCCTGTATTTCCTCGCGATCCGAAATTTCGACCAGGTCTTTGGTTATTTTGTCTGTTATTAGTATTATAATTATTATTATACGTATTGAAAGAACGTCTATAATTTCCTCTATAATTATTGTTTTGGTAACTCCTGCGGAAGTTTCCTCGGAAATTGGAATTTTGTTGGCGAATATGTAGTAGTGAATTTGTATTTCCAGTTACTTCTGTGCAACTGTTAGTAAATTTTCATATGGCTTCGTTCATTGTTGTGAACGATCCAGCTTGCATAATTGTTTTTACTTTATCGTTGGAGCAGTTTTTACTCATAGCTTTCACAGCTGATTGTGTAGCATACTTGGTTGCTAACTCTGGTGTCAGTCCGTCGGATATGTATGCTCCTTCCAACGGTTTTGTGAGCTTTTCAATTTCAGCAGTGTATTGATTTGCAGTTTTACTGCGCTGTTGGATATTCAGGAGTTTTGCTGTCAAAACTTCAACTGATTCACCTATAACGCTGTTTTTGATTTTTGTCTTATTGCTTCGATTGTGCTTTCAGTGTTTATTAGTGTTTTGGCTGTTCCTTTCAGCTTGGTTTTTATCATTGAAACCGATATAGCTTCATGGGTATCCTTAATTTGTTCTAAGATATCTAAAGCGTCCAAGAAGCTATTTAAGTTCTCAGCTTTACCATCGAATTCTGGCAAAACTGATGAAGCAGTCTTTAAAAATTCGACTATTATTTGTGACATTTTGTTGATTTCAGTTTGTGAGTTTGATATCTCTGTTAAAATTTCCTGTTTTTCTTCTTCCACTTTTTGTTCCATTCTGGTTCCTCTTCTAAATCGGAGGCTGACTCCAGAAGGAATGCGCTAAAGTCTATTTCTATTTCCTTCTTGAAACTTGTTGGTACTTTGAATTCTATATCATATCTTGCCAGTGAGGACACCAATTTGTCTCTAACGCTGGAAAAAATTTGATATGCTTGGTCCTTTCGATTGCCGTCTAGTTTACCATTCAACTGTTGAAGTGTTTTTCCTATTTTGTTAAATACCTCAACTATTATTTTCAGATGCTTTACTATTGTTTCTGCCTTTACTTTTGTATTTTTATTAATACATTTGTAAGATTTTTCTTCTATAAGTAGTTTAACGATATCTTCCCATTTGCCCATTGGGGATGGTAGTTAAAATTTAGTTAAACCTTATCTAAACCGTCTGCGCGGTTGGTGTATCGCTTTTTTAGGAATTTATTATGGGTTGAATAGAGTTTCAGAAACAAACTGATGCAACTGACTACGCAGATTATTAGAAGCATGATTTTGATAGTATCTAGTGCCTCAGTATGATCTACTACTTGGACTGAGTTTACGACGTTTGCAGTTGGTTTTTCTATTTTTGATTCTTGCCTTCCCATCGTAAAAAAATATGAAGGAAAAAAAATTTGTTTGTTTTGTTTTTTTTTTCTTTTATTAAAAAAATTTTTCTTTTTTTTTCAATATATTAATCTTTTCTTCCCATAAATTTGACTTCGTACCTATATAATTCTTCGGGTGTTGTTGCTGGTGGGTTTCTTACATTCCATTTTGTTGGTTCCCCAGGCATATCAATAAGTTTCCACCATTTTTTCAACCATACTAGAGTTTTTTCCTCATCTACAATTTTAATTTAATTTTTATGGTCCTCAAATGGGCCTTTTACATAACTTTTAATTTTTCTTGATCTTTCCATAATTTTAAAATCAATAGTTTTACAAAATTGTATTTTTTTTTTCAACACCTTAATATTTACATTGCTGGGTTTGGTTTTTATTTTGATAATTATTTTTCCTTAATTCCTTGATTTCTTGTTTTAGTTTAATTTTTTCTGCCTGATTTGTGCTTAAATTAATTTTTTCATAAATCTTGGCTATTGTTTTTCGAATGGCAAATTGCTTTCCTCCTCTTTTTCTTTTCAATTTTATCGGTTTTGGAACTTTAGGTTCCTCAATTTTTTGAATCTTATTTCTCTGTCTATATTCCTCGATTGTTATTGGCTTAGGGCCTTGCTTGGTTATTTCAGGTGTTTTGTTTTCACTTTCTTGGAACTTCAGATTTAGTTTAACCAATCTTTCAAAAATTTCATCAAAATGACTTTAACTTTGTATGTCCTCTTCTTGGAACATATCTCAAAATTTAGCAAAAAAAAAGGTTTTTACAGCAGAAATTTGAATTTTTGCTTGTCAATAGGCAGCCGTTAGGTTGCCCGAATATTTTTCTTGTTTAGAAATTATGTCTAAAATGTTAAAACTATTTCAAAATTAAGGTAATTAGATTTATTATATTTATACTTATTATGCTCCCAGTCTTGTTGTTTATTCCGAATGTGGTTCTTTTGTTCCTTCCAAGGTAATATCAATATTTTTACTGGCCATATCCACTGCTCCTGCATCATTTCTATTATAAAGCCCGTAAATTATCATAAAAATTGCTAAATGGCGTCATTTTTGAGTGCTCCAAATTGGTCATATCCACTGCTCCTGCATCAGTTCGATTATAAAGCCCGTAAATTATCATAAAAATTGCTAAATGTCGTCGTTTGATCAGCTCCTTTTTGCTTTTCTTCTTCCAGTATAAAATTTAGAGTAAAAAACTCCTTTTATAGCTTCACTCTTTGTTCCTTTTATAAAGCTTAGGCTGTAATCAGCCAGTAAAGTCCTTGCCAGCTATGAAATTAGGCTGAAAAATCAGCCAGAAGAATCATAGGCAGGATCGCCATGTAAAAGGTTTGAAATAAAATAGACTGCGTTGTGAGTGATCAAAGCTCAATACTTAATTGCTGTTTTATTCAAATGTTGTCAGCTTATTTATACAAAATTATTCTAACATACTCCTACATATATATTTACATTTAAGCATACATACTTACATACATATTTACCTTAAGCATACATACTTACATACCTACATACAACTTGATACAAAATATGTACCTACACTTCTGTGGGAAATGCAACGTTCGCAAGTTTGCTTGAATGCAAATATGTTTGGTTGTGTGTTGTACACACACCTGTATTAAATCGTGTGAATGGCTATGTCAGCAAGAATTGAAAATGCTTTTTTATGTGTTGATGAACATTTAGACTATTTTTGTTACAGGGTAGCTGATTTAAATATTTGGCCTTAAATTGTTGGCTGTTTACACTACACATTCAGTACACGCTCCTTGCCATCCACATATCATCCAATGGTAAGACTGCTCAGTTCTCTTCCGATTTGTGATACTGAGATAACTGGACATTCAACAGCTGGAGCTAGCTCTCGATCTTTACATCTGACTCGCTCTTGCCCATCTTCTCCAGCTTTGTGCTTGAGGCCACCCATGCTGTTGGAACCACTAGGATTAAGATCGCAATGACGTGCAATGTGACCTGGCTTCCCACATTTGAAGCATTTGATAAGTCTTTCACTCCGCTTTGGCGATCCTTTCAGTGCCTCCAATATTGTGTCCACCCAGACTGGCCGTTCTACTTCCACACGGCGTGCGTTGAAAGCTGGCTTGCACAGAAGCGATGCTGTTTCCTGAATCAGAGCATGTGATATCGTTTCAGTAAATGTTGGTTTTGGGTTTGCGTATGTCGCTCGCTTCGTTTCAACATCTCGTATTCCACTGATAAAGCACTGAATTTTTACCCTTTCGGTGTATTCCACGAGTGCGTTCGCATTTGCCAAACGAGCCAACCTTTCAACATATGAAGCAAACTCCAGCAGAGTCTCATTAGCTTTTTCGTAACGGTTGTGCAATTCTGTTTGGCGTATTTGCTTCCAGTAGTCGCTTCCGTATCGCCTTTATAGAGCGCCCATCAATGTTTCGTAGTTGTTTCATTCTCCCTCTGGAATGGTCTGTAAGATCTCAGCAGTTGGTCCTTTTAACGCCACGAACAATGCAGGAACTTTATCTTCAATATTCCAGTTGTTCACTGCTGACGTCTTCTCAAACAGAATCTTAAACACCTGGAAAGGAACAGAGCCGTCAATGGATGGTGTTTTTACCTTTGGATTACTCGCTGGAACAGCTGGGCGATTTAGTTGTAACTGCTCCATACGACCTTTCAAATCATCGACTTCTGCCTGAAATTCAGCGATTTTTGCATCCTGCGTTTCCAATTTTTATAATGCCTTGCCTCTTGTTCTGACAGTTGCGAGGATATGCGAGTTGTGCTTTCAACTGCTCAGCCATTTATGTCTTCTATTCTTCTAACCCTGTTTCCATTTCTGTTATGCGTGTTTCCTGGGTTTCCATTTTTGCCGATATCTGTGATAACAAAGTCAATATCGCATTAGTCTCGCCGCTTGCGACTGGACTCGGACTTCCATTATTTTCTTCCAGTTTTGTTAATGTCTCGTCCACATCAGGATGAAAGACATACTCGTCCACATTAATTCCTTCCGACTCCATTACCTCCCGTAGTCGTGCTTGAAGTTCTGTTTTATTACCGGTTGTAGTCGACCCACGGTTTTCCAACTCCTTTTTCAGTTGCTGAATCTTTAATTCACTTAACTTCGCCATGTCCAAGTTGTATTCGAAATCTTCGGAAACAATCCCACTTCTGACACCAATTGTAACAAATTTTGGGAAATTCCACTTATTTGAAACCTTCTAACGTTCGAATCGCTAAACTGTTGAATAAATCACTCCAATATTCTGTATGGAAAAATGGGCTTTATTAGACTATTTTGGGAGTAGTACAATCATACTTCACAATTATACTTCACTTCGCAACTGATAGCGTGTTTAAATCAAACTGATTAGTTATTACTCAGCTTGCGCTGCTTTTATACTCTCGTATGCTTGTAGCTCATGTTTGGTTAGTTACCAGCTATATACATGTAGAATTGTAGTTTATGCGCCATATGCGTGTGTATGTGTGAGCAACTACTTCGGCTGATGACCACGTGTGTGTGTGTGAGATTTCTTCGTTGCCTTGTACGTAAGTGTTGTTAGCTTTAATGTGTTCATGTATATATGAGTGGCTGCTTCATGTTTTTAATATTGTGTGATTATTTACTAACAGCCTAGTGATGTCAACATTCGCCACAATATTATAAATAAGGCCGCCTATTTTCCCTTGACAATGTCAGGTTTCGCGAGGCGAGGGAACTGGAGAAATCAAGGAGATAGTTTTTTATTGTATTACATAGGTCAACGATAGGTGTGCCGGGACCTGCAGCCATTATCGTGCAGTCAGCAGCGTAGGAAAAAGTCCTTAACCCTTTCCGGTGGTTAAGACAGCTTCGATATGTAGAAGTTAAAGAAAAGCAGCGATAGAACACCACCGTGTTTTGTTCTTCTGTGTTTAGATGTTACGTTCCTGAATTACCTCGTTGCCTGCCGACCAGACAGATAACTTGCGGCTTGCGGTCTACCTTTCGAGACTAGGAGGAAGGGAGGACGCTTACAAGTCTTGCACTAACGTGCCGTGGTTGACGGTATCAAAAGCTTTTGATAAGTCTATCTCTTCTGGTAGTATTGTTTCGTACCATATGTGTATTGTAACGAATTTTGGGAAATTCCGCTTATTTGAAACCTTCTGCTAACGTTCGAATCGCTAAACTGTTGAATAAATCACTCCAATATTCAGTATTGCAAACTCGTCTTTATTTAGATTACTTTGGGAGTAGTACTTCACAATTATACTTCACAACCGATAGCCTGTTTAAATCTAAACTGATTAGTCATTCCTCAGCTTGCGCTGCTTTATACTCCCTGTTGCCTCGTCCGCATATTTCTCCAAAGGTCTAGGCGTTTCACCTTCTAGAATTGTTGTATTTTCTGCTTGGTAATTTAGTTATATGCGTGTGTATGTGTGAGTAAGAACTTCGGCTGATGACTACATGTGTGTGTGTGAGATATATCTTCACTTCGAGCTGCTGGTTATGTGTGTGCATGTACTTCTCATCGCCTTCCATGTATGGATGTGTAAACGATGTTAAATTGATGTGTTCATGTCACAAGAGTGTAGAGCTGGATTCGATTTGATCGATTAAATCGAGCTGAAAATAATTGATTGCTGCTCAATTGTTTACCAAGGTTGTACCGCTAACAGAGCTCGCCATTTTCTTTCTCATTTCGTTGACTGAGGCTCTTTGGCAAAATCAAGGAGTACCACAGGGTTATTCAATCACGGAGAAAAATGTTTTACTTAAATCTAGTAAAATATTTTCTTATTCCAAAATTAGTAAAAAATTTAAGATATAATCAATATTGACTTGGTTTTTACTTGAATTAACAAAACGACTATTCCCGAAATAAAAAATTTTGTGTCCAAAAAAGCAAAAACAAAAAAATAAGGAAGGCAAAGTTCGGGTGTAACCGAATATCACATACTCAGCTGAGAGCTTAGCTGCGATGGTTTCGTAGATGGTTTATAAGTGGTTTTTAATTCCATATCACATACATTTGGGAAATATCGACCAAAATGTAGATCAAGGGTGACATTTTTTGGAACGATATTCCTTCATCCTTTGTCAAATAAGGGAAAATCACCATGAAGGAAAATGAACCTAGGGTAACCCTGGCATGTGTTTGTATGACATAGGTATCAAATGAAAGGTACTAAAAAGTATTTTAAAAGGGAGTGGGCCTTAGTTCTATAGGTGGACACCTTTTCGAGATAGCGCCATAAAGGTGAATCAGGGGTGACTCTAGAATGTGTTTGTACGATATGGGTATCAAATGAAAGGTGTTAGTGAGTATTTTAAAAGGGAGTGGGCTTTAGTTCTACAGGTAGACGCCTTTTCGTGATATCGCCATAAAGGTTCACCCCTTGTCCTCTAGAATGTGTTTGTACGATAGATTAGGTTTGGTTCAAGTGGCTTCCGTCCACATCGGAGCGCCACACTTAGGCCTTTATAGGCTCATTGTGAAACCCCACACGGTTCCTACTCTCCTAATCAAACCACTTCGTTGAGTTTGTGAAGATAACTAAGCGTCGTGTATTGACCTCAGCTATATCAGTCAGATCTACGAGAAACATCTTGCCCATAAACGTTGCCTTCTTCTACCGAGCGCTGGACATTCACAGAGTAGATGCCTACCAGTTTCAGGCTCTTCTTCGTTGCCCCAACTTCTACAATAATCATTATGGGGCGCCAATCCTTTCCGCATGCGGTCAAATACAAACATGACCAGTGAGAAGACCTACAACTAAGGAAAGATCCCTCTTACGGAGGGTGAGAAGCTCTCGCGATCTCTTCTCACTCCTTTCCGGCCATGTGATTTTTGCCGTGTGGCATCTATCATGATGCTCCCACCTGGCACCCGCTTCCATCAGTAGAGCCTCCTTTATCTTGAGCTTGCAGGTGGAGAGTGGCATCCCCAACCTCCTCCATGATGGCGAAATAGGAAGGGAGGTACCCTTTCTTGCAAGCTCATTATCTCACTACCTGGTATGCCCTTATGTCCCGGAACCCATACCAGATGCAGAGCAAACTGTTCAGCGATCACGTGAAGTGATCTACGACAGCCTACTACAGTTTCAGAATTACTTGTAGCAGTGTCAAGGGCTTTCAGTGCTGCTTGACTGTCTGAGAAAATATAAATGTGCTTCTGAGATACTGCCTTCTGCCTAAAACATTCCACAGCATCTTGTATGGCCGCAAGCTCGGCCTAAAATACGCTACAGTGATCCGGAAGGCGAAACGATCTTTGTATGTCCAATCATTCCTAATAGACACCCCTCCGACCCTGTTATCCAGTTTAGATCCATCTGTGTAGATCTGAATGCTATCAGTGGGCCAATATGGGTCATTCACCCACTGTTCCCTCTCAGGGATTAATATCTAGTATACCTTATTAAAGTTGGTATGTGGTTTGCAGAAATCTGTCCATTCTGGTATGCAGAATCTGTCAAGAATTTCAGTATGCTTGAAGTGAGACCATGTGGTCAATTTCCTCAGCCTAATAGCTGCACATGCTGCATATTGTATGCCTACTACATCTATGGGTAGTAGGTTCAGTATTACATTCATAGCCTCCGTTGGCGTTGTGCGGATGACTCCGCTTATGCATAGTAGTGCAGATCTTTGCACCTTTTGAAGAGCAAGAACCGTCGAGGATTTATTCAGGGCAGGCCACCATACCGCAACCCGTATAGCAATATTGGCCTAACTAACTATCATAGTGGACATACACCATTTCCGTCCAATTGCCCCTATACATGTGTAGAGGGCAACCGTGGCCTTACGGACACGTTCAGTGATATTTTGTGTCCAGTTCAATTTCTTATCAAGTAGCCCTAGAGAGTTGGCGGACTCACTTAAGTTAAGCACTGTGTTTGCCAGCACTGGAGTTGAGAGAGGAGGTATCTTATACCTCCTCGTAAGGAGCACCAGCTCCGTTTAATTTGGGTTCACGCCCAGACCATTATCAACGGCCCATTCTTCGACCCTCCTCAATTCCACCTGCATTATATAGCAGAGAGTTTGTGGAAATTTCCCACTTATCACCAAGCCAAGGTCATCAGCATATGCTAAAACTTGACAGCCCTTCTTCTTCTCCATCTCCCTTAGCAGTTGATTCACCGCCAAGATCCACAACAGATGGGATAAGACTCCACCTTGGGGAGTTCCCCTACTGACGAACCTGCTCACCGATACCCCTGCAAGTTCTGCCTGTACTACCCTGCATAGCAGCAATTGGTACACAAGACCCACCAGCTGAGATTCGATGCCCGGATCAGTCAGTACCTTAATGATTGAGTCGGGTTTGATGTTATTGAACGCTACTTCTATGTCTAGGAAGGCTGCCAGGCAGAATTCCTTGAAGGAGAGCGATCTCTCTATGCACGATGTAATTTCGTGCAATGCCGTTTCCGTTGATTTACCCTTCATATAGGCGTGTTGTGCCTCAGAGAGTTGGTCATTCACTGCCTCCCTGATATATGTTTACATCAGCCTCTCCATCACCTTTAGCTGAAACGAAGATAGACTGATGGGTCTGAAGTCTTTAGGCTTCGCGTGCCACGCTTTGCCTGCTTTGGGAATAAACACCACTTTAGATATTTTCCATATACGTGGGATGTGGTTTAGTGCCACGACACCTCCTATAATAGCGTATAGTCAGTTAGTGCTGGATTCCAGTGATTGTTGCAGTTGTATAAGAGTTTTGAATGGTTCAAAATATTGGATGGCTCAAGATATTGTAACGAATTTACTGCAATTCCGCTTATTTCAAATCTTGTACTAAGGTTCGAATCACTAAACGTTGAATAAATAACTCCACTATTCAATAATGCAAAATGGCCTTTATTAAAGTACTTCACAATAAATAACTCTACTATTGCTCGCCAGATAGCGTCTTAAATCCAACTGATTGTCGCGCCTCTACTGTTGCTTCTTTTATACTGTGTGATTTCCTCGTTGCATCTTCTAGGCGCTTCCAGAATTTACTTAGTTACTGGTATATAATTATAACTACAGATGCACGTGTGTAGCTCTCATATGCGCGTGTATTTGTGAGCGACACTTCCACAATTATAATTGCATACTTTTGGGAGCATCTCAGATACGATATCTGCATGTGTTTGTGCGTTGCTTCTCTGCTGCGTGTACGTACATATGTGTAGACATAATGATTGAATTATTGATGTGCATACAAGTCACTGCTTAGCATCGGCTTAGAGATGACAGTACCCCTTAGTGTTGCTAATTTTCGTAACACTGCCCTCCACCTAAGCCTGATCATCCCGGTCAGACAAATCTATCGATCTAACCGCTGCTAGCCTCTCCAAATGAACCACCCTTCCATTTCGTGGTTTCCCAATTGCTTGTATGCGGTAAATGACATCACTGATCCTCTTCACAATTATGTACGGGGCTTCCCAACTGCACCGATATTTGGATGGAACACCTTTCCGTCGGTGAGGGTTGTATAGCAGTACCAAATCTCCCTCCCGGAAACCTTCCGAATTATTTTCCTTGTCCTACCTGTGTTTCATCTTACTACTCAATACCCTGGGCCGTTCCTTCACACTCTGTTGTTTGGCCAATGAACTACTTCGTAGAGCTAGCGCTTGACGGATTGGCTTCGCATAATCAGTATCGTTCCCACGTTTCACAACAGCAGTGCGCCCCGGCTTGAAACTACCCTCGCATTCTTTCTGGAAAATTCTTTCCTTTGTTTTAGTGCGTCCGTTCGGGTTTGTCAATGCCAATGTTTCTCTCGCAGGTATCTTTGATTTTGTTTTGTTTGGCCCATCAACTTTTACCTTTGATTTTCGTGATATTTGTCGACTCTTCTCCACCAGTACTCGATTACTGCTGAACCCCTTTTTCAAACTGAAGCTAAGTGGCACATCCTGGTTCTTATAGCGCATAATATTTCTCCGCATATCGATCCTGATGTCATGGTCAACTAAGAAGTCCACTCCCAATATGACTTCATCAACAATCCCCGCCACAATGAATTTGTGTAGAACCATGATCTTTCCAATTAATACCTCACATACCACTTCTCCTTGGACTTCGTTATACTCGCCAGTGATCGTACGCAACCTTGCTCCAGGTAACGGTTTTACTCTCCTCTTGACCAAGTCAGATCGGATTAAGGAATGAGATGCGCCCGTATCTACAGTCAGTACATGCTCCTTGTCATCCACATTTCCTTTGACGGTAAGACTGCTCGAGTTTCTTCCAGTTTGCGACACAGATATCACAGGGCATGCAATACCTGGAGATAACTCTAGATATCCACATCATGTGAAAGGGCTTCCTGCATTTGACCGGGCTTCCCGCATTTGAAGCATTCGATAACTCTCTGACTCTGCTTTTGCGATCTTTTCAGCGTCTCGAATATTGCGTCTACGCACTCTGGTCTGTCTACTTCCACACGGCGTGCTTTGAAAACTGGTTTACACAGGAGCGACGCTGTTTCCTGAATCAGAGCTTGTGAAACCGTTTCTGCGAATATTGGCTTTGGGTTTGCGTATGTAGCTCGCTTTGTTTCGATGTCCCGTATGCCATTTATAAAGCTCTGAATCTTTACCCTTTCAGTGTACTCCACGGGTGTGCCCGCATTCGCTAAATGTGCCAGCCTTTCAACATCCGAAGCAAACTCTTGCGCTTCCAGTTTTGATGATACCTGTTCTACATTTTCTGCCGACATTTCAGATATACGTGCCTCTTGCGCTTCCATTTGAGATACCATATATGTCTTTTGGTTTTCCAGTTGAGATGATACTTGCGACGTCATTTCTGAAACACGTGCCTCCTGTGATTCCAGTTGGGATGCTATATGTTTGTTTTCTTCCAGTTGAATTTCCATCTTGGATGTTATACGTGTCTCCTGTGATTCCAATTGTGATGACATGTTGGTAGATATTTGTGATGACATTTCGGACATTTGTGCCGATATTGCAGCCAATATCATGTTCAGGTCTGCGTTCGCCATTGTCTGCGGTGTTTCATTTTTTTCCTCCAATTTTTTTGTCTCATCGCTATCAAGATGAAAGTCATACTCTTCCACGACAATTGCTTCTAATTCCATTGCCTCTCGTAGTCGTGCCTGAAGTTAAAGTTTAATGCCGGTTGTATTCAATCCACGGCTCTCCAACTCCTTCTTCAGTTGCGGGATCTTCAATTCACTTAACCTTGCCATGCCCAAGTTGTATTCGAAGTCTTCGGAATTTATTCAACAATTCCTCTTCTGATACCAATTGTGTAACGAATTTACTGCAATTCCATTTATTTCAAATCTTCTACTAAGGTTCGAATCACTACAATGTTGAATAAATAACTCCACTATTCAATAATGCAAAATGGCCTTTATTAAAGTACTTCACAATAAATAACTATACTATTGCTCGCCAGATAGCGTCTTAAATCCAACTGGTTGCCGCGCCTCTACTGTTGCTGCTTTTATACTGTGTGATTTCCTCGTTGCATCTTCAAGGCGCTTCCAGAATTTACTTAGTTACTGGTATATAATTAAAAATACAGATGCACGTGTGTAGCTCTCATATGCGCGTGTACTTGTGAGCGACACTTCCACAATTATAATTGCATACTTTTGGGAGCATCTCAGATAAGATATCTGCATGTGTTTGTGCGTTGCTGCGTGTAGGTACATATGTGTAGACATAATGATTGAATTATTGATGTGCATACAAGTCACTGATTAGCATCTGCTTAGAGATGACAGTACCCCTTAGTGTTGCTAATATTCGTAACAATATCATATCCCTTGGCTCATTCCATTTCAAGACACCCGGTCCGCGCAGGACATGATTTTTGATTTCGATGAAATTTTAATATGTTGTTCTATGAGGTGGGTTTTGTCTAAGGCTGGGGTAACGCTCAGTCAATCCAGAGTCGAGTAAAGGTCCCACAAACACCTACTGAATAAATACACGATATTTATGTGTTACGAACACACGCACACACGGCTGGAGATATTAGGCGGACAGCAGCTTGGCGAGGGGGCGGAGCGGCGGCTAACGGTCGTTGGAGTAGAGGAGGTTCGGTAGGGCGGTTGAACGGTCGGGTAACGGACGGACTCGTACGGATGTACGGAAGCAGCGGCGGGATAGAAGCAGCGGCTTAACGGCGGTAGGATGGCAGGCGGCCAGTGGCTAGTGTAGCAGCGGCGTGCCGGATGCAGCAGCTTAACGGCGGTAGGATGGCAGACGGGCAACGGTCGTCGGAGCAGCGGTGTGACGGATGCAGCGGCTTAACGGCGGTAGGATGGCGAACGACCAACGGTTAGTGGAGCAGCGGCGGCACCCGTAAGGCGGGATGGGCACGGCAGTAGTATGGCGGACGGCCAACGGTCGGCGTAGCACCGGCGGGATGGAAGCAGCGGCGGCACCAGAGGGGCGACGATACGACGGCAGCGGCGGTGGGCTACGGAGCGCGTACCAGGGCCGGGGAGAGAGGGGAAGTAGGCTGGCGATGGGGTTTACCTGGACAGCGGCGGTTCGTCCCGGGCGGGGTCGGTTGACGGTATCGGCGGGATCGAATTGATCGGCGGGATCGGATTGATCGGCAGTCTTCGGCAGAATCGATAGTAGACCGGTCGGTCACCTGGGGAAGAGACTGCGAGGACTCGGGTTAGTGCTGGTTTCACCGCTGGACACCCCCGCCTCCCTACTTGCACATATTAGAAGGTGCGTAAGAGGGGTGGGGTTGTACAAGCCGAGACGGCGTGGGTCGACCCGTGGCGGAGGGGAAGTGCACCTTAACGGCACAGCGGTAGCCCCTTGTGCGCACCCATTGGCTCACGGCCGAAACCAGAGCTGCGGAGCGGGATCGTGCGGTCGTTCGGGCGGCAATTCATTCCTTCCAAACTACAAATTATGTTTAATTCCTCTGCCACGCACCAGAATTCTGTTGAATTCCTCTGCCAAACACAAGAATTCTGTTATTCCTCTAGAAAACCATACAAGTTTGAATGGCACTGTTAAACCAGAAAAATCAATCTGCAAATTCTGTTAAATTCCTCTGCCACGCACCAGAATTCTGTTGAATTCCTCCGCCAAATTGAAATTATAAGAAGGTTACGAATTATACGAATATATACGAATTTTTTTGGCGAGTTGAGTCCAGAAGAACAAATTAGTGGAGTTCACCACATGACACACACTATTTTTCGTGTTTGCCAAATTCACCAAATGCCAGCCGCGGCGAGCATATTTTCGCCGCGTAAAATATGAGAAATGTCAAAATACAAATAAAAAGAATGAATAAAAATGATCTTGTCTAGGATCTTGTCTACTTTGTTACTCTTTGGGTAAAATGTATGCCGAAATTGGGGTGCTTTTGGCAAAAAAATATATTCCTTGTTCACTTCCACCAATTGATTTTAACCGCGGCGGCCTTTAAATGCTTATGTGTGAGGCAATTAACAAACTTTCATTCATAATTCACAATGTCCTCGCCCCGCTACGCCAACAACTTTTGATGATTCTTCATGGTTCGAATACCAACATTTTATTTATTTTTATATTTTTTCTTCTTTAAATCATCCAAAATCAAGCAATCAACAACCAAAAAAAATCATCAAAAGTTGTTTTCCAAGGCCACAGAGGAAGCCCGAAAATGTATAAAAGAGCCCAACACACCAGGCCATCAGAAAAATATGCAGTATGTTAGAAAAATATAAGTTAAAATACTCATCCATAAATGAATGCTTCAAAGGAAAAAGTAATATACAAACCGATAATAGAGCTATCTTCTTTGTACAACATATAAATGTGTAGAAGTCAGAAATTACCGTTACTTAGTATGTATGTACCACGCATTCACTCACAACTCACTACACTGAAACTCATGCACCATGCATATAAGTGGCTGTTAGGCTATTAAACTTTATTAGCTAATGTGGCGGAGCTGTATAGGCGGATGATTTTTTGTAGGTTTTTGTGGGTTCGAAGCCCGCTCAAGTTAATTCTTCTTTTTTTTTTAGCTGAAATTTAAAAAAATGCGCCAAAATAGCAAAATTTTGCCGATAAGGCGTTTTCTTACAATATCAAAGCAAATTTTTTGCAAGAATATAAATAAATGAGCTAAAACCATTTGAACAAATCAAAAGTTAGCCAAATTCAAACAATTGTTGAATTACTTTCAATTGTTACAAATTGTTCTCAAAGGAAACAAGTAAGGAAGGCTAAGTTCGGGTGCAACCGAACATTACATACTCAGTTGAGAGCTGTGGAGACAAAGTAAGGGAAAATCACCATGTTGTAAAAAGAACCTAGGGTAACCCTGGAATATGTTTGTATGACATGTGTATCAAATGGAAGGTATTAAAGAGTATTTTAAGAGGAAGTGGGCCATAGTTCTATAGATGGACGCCTTTTCGAGATATCGCCATAAAGGTGGACCAGGGGTGACTCTAGAATTTGTTTGTACGATATGGGTATCAAATTAAAGGTATTAATGAGAGTTTTAAAAGGGAGTGGTGCTAGTTGTATATGTGAAGTCGTTTTCCAGATATCGACCAAAATGTGGACCTGTTGGATACCGCTAATTTATTTATATATGTAATACCTGCCAAGTTTTCAAGGGTGTTTTATTTCGCCCTGCAGAACTTTTTCATTTTCTTCTACTTAATATGGTAGGTGTCACAACCATTTTACAAAGTTTTTTCTAAAGTTATATTTCGCGTCAATAAACCAATCCAACTACCATGTTTCATCCCTTTTTTCGTATTTGGTATAGAATTATGGCATTTTTTTTCATTTTTCGTAATTTTCGATATCGAAAAAGTGGGCGTGGTCATAGTCGGATTTCGGCCATTTTTTACACCAAGGCAAAGTTAGTTCAGATAAGTACGTGAACTGAGTTTAGTAAAGATATATCGATTTTTGCTCAAGTTATCGTGTTAACGGCCGATCGGAAGGACAGACTGTGTATAAAAACTGGGCGTGGCTTCAACCGATTTCGCCCTTTTTCACAGAAAACAGTTATCGTCCCAGAATCTAAGCCTCTACCAAATTTCACAAGGGTTGGTAATTTTTTGTTCGACTTATGGCATTAAAAGTATCCTAGACAAATTAAATGAAAAAGGGCGGAGCCACGCCCATTTTGAAATTTTATTTTATTTTTGTATTTTGTTGCAACATATCATTACTGGAGTTTAATGTTGACATAATTTACTTATATACTGTAAAGATATTAACTTTTCTTTTAAAATTTGAATAAAAAAAAATTCTTTTTAAAAAGTGGGCGTGGTCGTTCTCCGATTTTGCTAATTTTTATTAAGCAGACATATAGTAATAAGAGTAACGTTACTGCCAAATTTCATTATAATATCTTCAACGACTGCCAAATTACAGCTTGCAAAACTTCTAAATTACCTTCTTTTAAAAGTGGGCGGTGCCACGCCCATTGTCCAAATTTTACTAGTTTTCTATTCTGGGTCATAAGTTCAACTCACCTACCAAGTTTCATCGCTTAATCCGTATTTGGTAATGAATTATCGCACTTTTTCGATTTTTCGAAATTTTCGATATCGAAAAAGTGGGCGTGGTTATTGTCCGATATCGTTCATTTTAAATAGCGATCTGAGATGAGTGCCCAGGAACCTACATACCAAATTCCATCAAGATACCTCAAAATTTACTCAAGTTATCGTGTTAACGCACAGACGGACGGACGGAAAAAGGGCATTTCAAGACCATCGAAAGCTGGTATGGTAATAGGCGACCATATAAAATAGCAACATTTTTCCTAACTTCCATACCCGCCTTCTCCTCATTCACAAGCACAAAAATCAAAACCTAAATTTTTATTTTGTGTCGATTCTTATTACCAACACATTCAAACCTTTCCGTCCGGCCTCGTACATTTAGGCCAACTCCTACAACTTTAGATTTTGGCGAGGAAATCTGACATTCTCGCCTACGTCTGATCGGCAGCAATCGATGGCAGAGCAGTCAGAAAAAATTTAAAATTTGATTTTATTTCGATTCTTGTTACTAATACATACACACTTTTCGTCTGGCCACGTACGTATAGGCCAAAACTAACACAATCTTATAACTTAGGCTAGGAAGCCTTCCATTCCCTCCTACTTCTCATCTTAAGCAAATTTCTCTAATTTATTTTGCCAGAGATTTTGTAGAAAAAAAATCCGATCTTATCCATCATCACCCCACCCCATCCATCCATCTTTTAAAATTTTAAGGAAGAAGAATTATTTGTAGAGAAATGTTTACTTCACCAGGCGCTCATAAAAATTAGCACGTGTCCGTCAAAAATATGAAACGAATTTTTTGGTTTTCGTACGGACGCATGTATGCAACTCCTTTTACGCAAAGAATTTTACGCTTGAGGGTGAGTATAGCCATCTCATATTTCGCACTTTAGAAATAGTAGAAAAAATATTTCGTTCCCGCCTTCATCTGATCGACAAACTAATTACATAAATCCATTGATGCAACCAAAACATTTGCTTATTTATATATTTTTGCACAGCTTTCATATGCAACTAATGCAAACAAAGTATAATTCAACACTCGTTTTGGCAATTGTTATTAGTTTTCAAACACCAAAAGAGCTTGTCCTTGTTTTGGTATCTTTGTTTACTTTTTAATTTTCTCCACACTGCTTCACTATATATGTATGTACATACATATGTACACAGTTCATTAGCTTCACCTTTGTCTTGATTTGATGGAAACTCAAATCCCAAATATTTGCTTATTTATATATTGTTGCACAGTTTTCAAATACAACTTATGCAACATAAATATAATATAAACACTTATTTTGGCAACTTTTACCAACTTTAAAACACAAAACTCACACTTTTTCCATGTTTACATATCTTCTTCTTCCATATTTTTGCTTCTTCCAAGCACTTCACAATTTCTTTGTATCACTTTTAAACTACAATTTTAAGTTTTCTATCATTTCCCGCACATTAATTTATTGAAAAATGCTTTAACACGTTAAATTTCATTCAATTATTAAAATTTTTTAGCACTGAAACGAAAACAAAATTACGCGACCGACACTGCTTGACATCAAAACAAAACTTCACGAAAATCACGAAAATTCAATTAGAATTCGTTTTCGCCGCGCGGTGCGAAAGACGAGCCAAGTATGGTGAACTCCACTACCTGCTCTTTCAGAAAATTTTTGTTTTCTCGCTGAATTTTGAAGCAGCGAGTTCAACCTTCTTATAATTTCAATTTCTTTGGCCAAACACAAGAATTCTGTTATTCCTCTGGAAAACCATACAAGTTTGAATGGCACTGTAAAACCAGAAAAATCAAACTGCAAATTCTGTTAAATTCCTCTGCCACGCACCAGAATTCTGTTAAATTCCTCTGCCAAACACAAGAATTCTGTTTTTCCTCTGGAAAACCATACAAATTTGAATGGCACTGTAAAACAATTAATTTGTCGCGGTTTTATAACTACGCCTGAGCCCCCCTGTACTTCTTTTTTATCATAGCCAACAACTCAACTACAGATGGCGGGCGCGGCAACAATGGTGTGTTTCGTCAGCACAATGGTGTGTTTCGACAATGACAATAGTGGTGGTATTTATATATATGGTATAATGTACACATGTTTTTTGTTTTCCAATTGAAAAACTTCTGAATTTTTGATGTCGTTTTGGCCTGCACTTGAACTCAAGACCTTTGTGGATGCGCAGTACGCCCGCATCACACCACGGCGGCCGCTTTTTTTTTTATCAATACGTCGTTTGAGATTTTGTCAGGCACACGGTAAAAAGTTTGAGCCTAAATCTGAAATATTTTGGAATCAAACCAAATTTTACAAAGGCTTGGTCTATATGGGAACCTGCATTTACACATTAATAGCATAATGACGCTCCTTTTTCTTGGACGTTGGGGCAGCGCACTGCCCTTAAGTTGCCCAATGAAATCAAGCTAATCCTGTTCATGTACCTACGCGAAACGCGATTTAGTTGCCACTGCTTTGCATGAGCATTTCTCTGCGCTCCTTTTCGGCATGCATCAACGGCGTCATCACTAGAAACGCCATTTTACTCAAAGCAGTCCAACAATGTATGTATGTCTCTACACATTAGAGGAACTAAATTCCTAATGTTGTGTGTTCTGCGTTTTAAAATTCGGTGGGACAGTGTGAAAAGAAATGATCCTCCCTATCCTACACTTATGTATGTAGATACTCCTTGAAACTTCCGTGCTCACTCAATATCTTCGTGAGATGGTAATTTAGTTCGCCGTGCTTCCGCTCCTACCAATCCGCTATATCCCCAACTTACATGAAGAACCAGCGCCCTTTTCCTCGATTCTTCTCACCGTTCTTGACACCTAACTATTGTTCGTGACCTTGCGCTTTTCTTGGCATCTTCAGATAGGCGGCCGATTCCAAGCAATAAAGATCGGCCATTTCACTTGATAGTATATCTACTGGGATTTTCCGACATAAAACAAAGATCGCGTCGTCGGACACCGTACGATAAACACATGCTATTCTTATAGAAGTTATACGGTAGGCTGTTAATATATCTTTTGGACTTTAGAGCCATGTCATACTGGTGCTGCAAATAATATTACCGAGATAGTAAAATTGGATAACAGCTGATGGGCAGCTTCGCCTGGGCGCCAATGTTGCGAATTATTCGCGTTAGGGATCTACTAATTCTAGAAACATCCTCTCCCACCGACCTGAAGCTCTTCTTCAATGTTAGTTTTGAGTCAATGTTTGCTCTTAATTATTTCAAGAAATACTTTGAAGGACTAACTCATTCACAGTCCGCTGTGAGGTCACCAAAGCGGGTTAGGGTATTAGACCTATTTTTGGCGTTTCCATGAGCGCGGGCAGACGCCTTCTTGGATACAAGCGTTGAAGAGCCCCCAGCGGGTTAGGGGGTTAGAATATACCCGCGATAGGTATACCTGTCGTCAGAGGCGACTAAAATACCAGATTCAAGGGGTTATGTAGCGAAACCTTTTCATGTTGCCAGCGCAATATATAGCTTCTCTAAACCCACTTGCCAACCTCACCTTCGACCGGCGAAACCATTTCACTAACAGACGAGGCTCTGGCGACTCCAAGCTCCTCATGGAACTTAGGGGTAGGGAGGGAGGGATGGCCTGAAGGTTTAATGTGGCCATATAAATCGTTCCCGAGATGGTCGGGCTAGCACCTTAATGGAGATGTGTTACAGGAGCGTATCGGATCTGTATCTGGCAAAGGACCATAACATCGATAACAGTCCCCACTATCTACAGCCCCATGTTCGTCAGTCATTCCTTTATTCTTCCTGCGGCGTCATTACGTACTTGGATCAGATCCGGACTTGTGGCCACTGCTACTACGACAATATCATCTGCATACCCGACAATTTATGCAAGTTTTTGATTCTTGAAAGGACGCTGAAAGAACGTTCTGCCCTAGCTACAGTAACTGGTATAGTGCAAAAGATATGGGGAAAATTGTATACAGGGTTTGAACATAGACGGTATTTAGCAATTCCAATGGTGACAGACCTTTATCAAAATTTGCTTCGTAAATGGGTTTCAAGTGAATTATTTCGCATTCTTAGCTTTGAGAAACGTCCGACTTGTATTTTTCGACAAATTTTGCTGCACTCGCCCGAACCGTAGTTTCATCCATGTCTTCAAATTACCACAAAAAGGAAAAAGTCTCGTTCAAATTTCTCATAGCTGCAAATCGTTCAGTAATGCCAATGATTACCGAATCGACGATCACCAAGAATGTATTGTTTTTAAAATCAGACTCTGGATCATCCGTAATCATCTCATTTCCATTATCTTCAAAACGTCTTTTGGGTTTTCTCTTTCGAATTTCTTATGGCGAGATGTTCAATTGAATAGCAACTGTTTTGCATTCGTTTAAAATTGTTTCCCATTAGTTCCTGATTAACTTCAAATCAGCTAATAAGGCTAGATGTCGGACTTCAACATCTATGGTGGCGTCTCTAGCTTGGAGTACGACGTTCCTTTCATTAATGGTAGTCAGTATTTTGAACCAAATTGAGGGCAGCAAGATATATTCGAACTTGTTGATGTACTTGAGAATGCCCGTACTGAGATGTTACCGCTTGTGCAGTCAAATTTAGCTTAAATAATGCGTTTAGTGCTTATGTTAATCCTGGAACATGGTTTGCGAATGGTCTGATTGCCTCAATTCTAGCAGACCACCTAGTGTCTGAAAAACTGTGAAAAGAGCTCGGTGCATTTTTTTTTTTGAGGATGTCCCATCGTTGTGGACTGCTGCTGAAAATAGTAAAACATTTTTGTACGACTCCGAAGAAAGTAATTGCAGCCGTACAACATTCTGCAGCATCAACACCACACAAATTGAGCTGTGGGAATCAGCATTCGAGTTTTTGTCGAGAATGTGACGTTGTGCTCCGTTGTAAGCTCCTTTCCTATTTGCGCCGTTATCGTACCCTTGTGCATGACAATCTTTTATTGGGATTTCATGTTTACCTAGAATATGGCAAATTAAATCAGCGATTTCCTGATCAGTTTTTTGGTTACAATTCACGAATGCCAAAAACCGTTCTTGATTTGTAAAATTTGTTGCTTTCGAATTGAAATGGAGTTAGCGCAAAATGAACGTAGTCAATGTGACTAGCATCAGGCATAGTATCAACGATAATAGCAAAAATAACTGGGCTTTCATGCTTTGATCTAATATAGGCCGACTCCATGTGCATCTGATAAGGCGGATAACTTTTTGCTGAGAAACATTACATCGAAAAAACACAATGGAAGGGATTGCCAAGCCACCAAATCAATTTGATGTTGATTGTTCGCCCGCTTTCAAAAAGGAAGAAAAAATATACTCCGAGAATTTTATTTTTACTCCGCCGTAGTTGTTACTCAGGTAACAGTTTTAAATACTGCGAACAGTGATAGCGAAATATGAGAGAAATGTAATAAATCAAAAAACTTCAAAAGCGCTACGTCATCAAACTTTTTTTTTTAAATTCGATTACAAACAACATATCCGGAATGCGGGATCTTGGCTCATTTGTTTATGAGCAAACGATTTTCAAGATTGTAAGGCGTTGCCATTTTGAAAATAGGTAATGCACGGCAGCTTCGTGCATAAGGACGTGCTTTTAAAAGGAAATAAATCAAGAAATAATTTATTTTTAGAGGGATGATGCAACTTAAGTGTTAAGTGTTTTCGTTACAGTTCTTTGGTCAAAATAATGAAACACGAATTGAATTCCACAAAATGCAATCGGTATTTTATTCACCTATTTTTTCAACTGTCAATAACTTTGTCAAAACTTAACCGAATCTCATAATTTGTTCTTTGAAATGTTCGTTATTACTTTTAATTTTAGTTAAAAATCTATTATTTTTTTAGTATTTAGTGAACATTTAAGACTTTTTTTCAAAAAGTATTATTTCAAAAAAAAAACGGTTATTGTTTTTTGTTTAAACCTTTTCTATATTGAGAGAGCAGTTTATATTTCAACTTGGGTAAATATTCATTAGCCAAAGCTCGTTGTTTTCGAAATATGAATTTTTGAATATTAAACTTTTTTTTCGCCATATATTGATGCAATACATATCAGCATACAAGGCGATCAATGTCAAATGCTTAAAATTATTTAAAATATCACATGTATTATTGAAAACATTCATTTGTTATTATTTTTCAGATTATGGCAAAATATTTCACTAAACCTCCAATACCGTCACAAGAGTATTATGTAGCTGGCTTTCAGTGGTAAGACAGAGGTGGCGTGCGGCATGGTGGCAAGCCCCTGCTAGCTCGTCGGACGGGGTGGGGTTTTGCGCACCAGCCTTACCAACAACTACACTAACAAAAAAGTCGAGTTCATGCCTGAGTGCTAAAAAGAAAAGGGGAAAGCTGAAAGAGATACAATAAGCGTTAGGGGAACAGAGAGAGAAAGGAGGGGGAACTCATAAATAAAAGGGGAAAATAGGTGGAGGCCTGTCTAGTCAGGTGGAGTCTACCCACCCTCTTCGCGTATCATACGCGAAGCCATGGGCGCCGTGCGGACTCCTCTAATTTTACGACGCCCCCAGACCTGACTCAAGTCTATCTGTCTACAAGTCTATTAGGCCATCACCCCTACGTCCCCTCTTAAGCCCAGAGCAACACCCACACCAAAGATCCTACAATCAGCCCTCCATTGCAGTGATCAACAAAAAGCCCAACTCGTAAAATTCCAAATCGTTATAAGCATACCTTTATTTATAAATTTTAACGTTAAACCTATCTCCTACTAAGAGTGATCCCTCAGGTATTTTCACAAAAAAGAAAATCTATAAAAGCTTAAACTCTAACAATTCCTTAATATAAGGATTCCAAAAATATGAATTATCCAAAAAAAAAACCAAAATGAAAAAAATTAAAAAATTTGAAAATTAGTCGAAACAACAATATGCTAATCAAAAATCCAACGTTAGCTATCGCTTTAACAACCGATATACAAGCAAAACCCGTATATTATCTTAACTTAGTATTTGATACCCGAAAAGACAAGAAAAATATATTTGATCAAAAAGAAGTTAACGAGAACCATAATCTGATGTACGCGAATAGCACCTAATGGTTGCCGTATCTATCTATGTTTTTTAATATCTTTAAAATTGCAAGAAAGAAAAAAACAAGTTTATGTATGTGGCAAAAATTCAAAACGCTAAGCAAAAAGTAGAAGTATGTCCCTGACCCAGGCTAAGGCATTAGGTATATCGGTCATTGACATATATGTAAAGGAATGGAACACCAATAGTATTGTCAATTTTCTCACTCACCTGATCTCAGCACATCAGCATTGTAGGCGCCTTCAAGCTGCGGGGACCTGTGAGGAAGGGAAATTTACATATATATGTCTTTGCCTACTCATAAAAAAATACCTTTCACTGCCTGAGCAAAGGTTCAATGGAGTCTTTAAATGTCACCGCGATCACTCACTCGCAATAGCCAAAATCTAAAGTTGTAGTAGTTTTGGCCTATATGTACGAGGCCGGACGAAAGGTTTGAATGTGTTGGTAATAAGAATCGACACAAAATAAAAATTTAGGATTTGATTTTTGTGCTTGTGAATGAGGAGAAGGCGGGTATGGAAGTTAGGAAAAATGTTTGCATATTTTTAGCAACATTTGCTATTTTATATGGTCGCCTATTACCATACCAGCTTTCGATGGTCTTGAAATGCCCTTTTTATACACTCAGTTGAGCAGAGCAGAGAGTATATATGTTATTATATTATATTGGATAACGGTTGGTTGTACAGGTATAAAGGAATCGAGATAGATATAGACTTCCATATATCAAAATCATCAGTATCGATAAAAAATTCGATTAAGCCTTGTCCGTCCGTCCGTCTGTGCGTTAACACGATAACTTGAGTAAATTTTGAGGTATCTTGATGAAATTTGGTATGTAGGTTCCTGAGCACTCATCTCAGATCGCTGTTTAAAATGAACGATATCGGGCAATAACCACGCCCACTTTTTCGATATCGAAAATTTCGAAAAATCGAAAAAGTGCGATAATTCATTACCAAATACGGATTAAGCGATGAAACTTGGTAGGTGAGTTGAACTTATGACCCAGAATAGAAAACTAGTAAAATTTTGGACAATGGGCGTGGCACCGCCCACTTTTAAAAGAAGGTAATTTAGAAGTTTTGCAAGCTGTAATTTGGCAGTCGTTGAAGATATTATGATGAAATTTGGCAGGAAAGTTACTCTTATTACTATATGTCTGGTTAATAAAAATTAGCAAAATCGGAGAACGACCCCGCCCACTTTTTAAAAAAAAATTTTTTTTAATTCAAATTTTAAAAGAAAAGTTAATATCTTTACAGTATATAAGTAAATTATGTCAACATTAAACTCCAGTTAAATTTTTCCCAAATTATTAAATAAATTATAAAAATTAAAAAATTACTTCAAATAAATGTTTTCATATATTTAAAAAAGCAATATGGGCAATCCCCGATTATTAAAATCATACAAATTAAACTCCAGTAATGATATGTTGCAACAAAATACAAAAATAAAATAAAATTTCAAAATGGGCGTGGCTCCGCCCTTTTTCATTTAATTTGTCTAGGATACTTTTAATGCCATAAGTCGAACAAAAATTTACCAACCCTTGTGAAATTTGGTAGAGGCTTAGATTCTGGGACGATAACTGTTTTCTGTGAAAAAGGGCGAAATCGGTTGAAGCCACGCCCAGTTTTTATACACAGTCGACCGTCTGTCCTTCCGCTCGGCCGTTAACACGATAGCTTTAGCAAAAATCGATATATCTTTACTAAACTCAGTTCACGTATTTATCTGAACTAACTTTGCCTTGGTGTAAAAAATGGCCGAAATCCGACTATGACCACGCCCACTTTTTCGATATCGAAAATTACGAAAAATGAAAAAAATTCCATAATTCTATACCAAATACGAAAAAAGGGATGAAACATGGTAGTTGGATTGCTTTATTGACGCGAAATATAACTTTAGAAAAAACTTAGTAAAATGGTTGTGACACCTACCATATTAAGTAGAAGAAAATGAAAAAGTTCTGCAGGGCGAAATAAAACACCTTTGAAATCTTGGCAGGTATTACATATATAAATAAATTAGCGGTATCCAACAGGTCCACATTTTGGTCGATATCTGGAAAACGACTTCACATATACAACTACCACCACTCCCTTTTAAAACTCTCATGAATACCTTTAATTTGATACCCATATCGTACAAACAAATTCTAGAGTCACCCCTGGTCCACCTTTATGGCGATATCTCGAAAAAGCGTCCATCTATAGAACTATGGCCCACTTCCTCTTAAAATACTCTTTAATACCTTCCATTTGATACACATGTCATACAAACACATTCCAGGGTTACCTTAGGTTCTTTTTACAACATGGTGATTTTCCCTTACTTTGTCTCCACAGCTCTCAACTGAGTATGTAATGTTCGGTTACACCCGAGCTTAGCCTTCCTTACTTGTTTCCTTTGAGAAGAATTTCTAACAATTGAAAGTAATTCAAAAATTGTTTGAATTTGGCTAACTTTTTATTTTTTCTAATGGTTTAGCTCATTTATTTATATTCTTGCAAAAAATTTTGCTTTGATATTGTAAGAAAACGCCTTATCGGCAAAATTTTGTTATTTTGGCGCATTTTTTTAAATTTCAGCTAAAAAAAAAAAGAAGAATTAACTTGAGCGGGCTTCGAACCCACAAAAACCTACAAAAAATCGTCAGCCTATACAGCTGCGCCACATTAGCTAATAAAGTTTAATAGCCTAACAGGCACTTATATGCATGGTGCACGAGTTTCAGTGTAGTGAGTGGTGAGTGAATGCGTGGGACATACATACTAAGTAACGGTAATTTCTGACTTCTAAACACATTTATATGTTGTACAAAGAAGATAGCTCTATTATCGGTTTGTATATTACTTTTTCCTTTGAAGCATTCATTTATGGATGAGTATTTTAACTTATATTTTTCTAACATACTGCAGTAACCCTTCATATTTTTCTGATGGTGTGTTGGACTCTTTTATACATTTTCGGGCTTCCTCTGTGGCCTTGAAAAACAACTTTTGATGATTTTTTTTGGTTGTTGATTGCTTGATTTTGATGGTTTAAAGAAGAAAAAATATAAAAATAAATAAAATGTTGGTATTCGAACCATGAAGAATCATCAAAAGTTGTAGGCGTAGCGGGGCGAGGACATTATGAATTATGAACGAAAGTTTGTGTAATTGCATCACACATAAGCATTTAAAGGCCGCCGCGGTTAAAATCAATTGGTGGAAGTGAACAAGGAATATAATTTTTTGCCAAAAGCACCCCAATTTCGGCATACATTTTACCCAAAGATAAACAAAGTAGACAATATCCCTAGTCAGGCTCATTTTTAATCATTCCATTTATTTGTATTATGACATTTCTCACATTATCAAACATTACGAATGAAAGTTTGTTAATTGCCTCACACCTAAGGATGTAAAAGCCCCCGCGGTTAAAATCAATTGGTAGAAGTAAACAAGGAATATAATTTTTTGCCAAAAGCAATCCAATTTCGGCATACATTTTACCCAAAGAGTAACAAAGTAGACAAGATCCTAGACAAGATCATTTTTATTCATTCTTTTTATTTGTATTTTGACATTTCTGATATTTTACGCGGCGAAAATATGCTCGCCGCGGCTTGCATTTGGTGAATTTGGCAAACACGAAAAATAGTGTGTGGCATGTGGTGAACTCCACTAATTTGTTCTTATGGACTCAACTCGCCAAAAAAACTCGTATACTGGCGTGTTCAACCTTCTTATAATTTCAATTTCTTTGATCACATACAATGCGTCGCCAAGTAAACAAAAAGTGACGCAAAAAAGTTTCTGTGTAATGCTTAGCCAATTTAGAGCAGAGAGCATGTCTCTGATAGGTGCACTGCATTTTTTGAGAATGAATCTCATAGCTCGGTTCTGTTGCTTTTGTAGCTTGTATATCTGACTATCTCGCAATATGAATGTGGTTCGATTATTGATCTATAAATCATTACTTTGTATTTCTTATCTAAATATTTGCAGGTTATCTGTGTAAAATATATCTTTTTAGCTATTTTTCCCACTGTATAATCAACGTGCTCATTGAAATTGAGTTATCGTCTATGTTTATTCCCAAATATTTAATGGTGTTGACTTTTCCATTACTTCGTGGTTAATATTTAAATTTTGCAGGTCACAATTCCGGAAATATCGTCTGGAAATTACCATAAATTTGGTTTTGTTGACATTCAGTTTAAGTCTGGTCACACATAACCAATCATAAACACTATTCAGATCAAGAAGATTTTATTATATATTAGAAGACCCGGCAGACGTTGTCCTGCCCTAAATTTGGCCTATCTCCATACATTTTAATAAGCTTTTTTCGTCTGACTCTGCCCTCCCCCTTCTTCACTTTTTCTTAATTCTTTTATTCACTCTTCCCTCCGTCTTTTTCGCTTCATCTATCTCCATCTTCGTCTCATTCTATCTCTTTCTCAATCTCCTCTCTTTTTTGTTCTCTCAATTCCTTCTCATTCTTCTGCATCCCTTATTGCCTGTACCAGAGGGTGGTATGTATTTTATTCCAGTCTCAGTTCCAGTCCCACTCCGAGTCTCAGTCCCAGTCCTAGTCCTAATCCCAGTCCGTCTCTGACTAATATATTACTCTGTACCAAAGCACTCATCAACAGCTTTCATTTGATATCCATATTGTATAAACACTGTATAGGCATTCACTTGCCCACGTTTTGGCCGATATCTCGAGACCCTGTACCTGTAGTAACCACCGCGTGAGGTTTACGCAACTTGTGTGAAAGTTTGAACAAAATCGACCGACGCATCTCTTCAAACACCGGCGACCAACTAAAACACATTTTAGCCATCCTTTTTATATATATAGATTTTCTTTTCACACTTCGCTATAATATTAAAACGAAATGCAGATTTTCGTTGCTTTTGAAATTCGGCTTAAAAATTGCACATGGAACAACTAAAGACTCTCCTGTATTAAAAAAATGTCATAGTACCTTTAAATCGCGGACCCCCTCAGAACCTCAGAAAAAAGCATGGCCCTATTATCATGCCTCTATAGTGGATATTTCTCAAGGCATGTTGAGAAAAAGTGTACCTCTAAAGTGTGCAGTGAGTGGTAAGTGTACCCCCAGCGGGTTAGGGGGTGAGAATATACCCGCGGTAGGTATGCCTGTCGTAAGAGGCGACTAAAATACCAGATTCAATGGGCTGTGTAGCGCAACCTTTCACGTTGTTAGCGCAATATATAGCTTCTCCAAACCCAATTTTCAACCTCACCTATCCGCGGCGAATCCTGTTTCACTAACAGACGAGGCTCTGGCGACCCTAAGCCCCTCATGGAACAACAACAACAACAATAGTGGTAGGTGTTTAATTTGTTACGTTTGTGGGACGACACATCCATGTCAATGCTAAAAGGGCACAGAATGTGTATAGGCGGGGCTTGCCCCAAGGTGACCCCTGGTACAACGGACAAAATCTCATAACTAGTGGTAACCTGCAGAGCTACAGGGCATGTTTACTTGTAGCTAATTTATCACCATTCAATTTCATAAACATTGCGGTTAAGTATGCTAAACTCTTAAGAAATTGCGGTTCTGGTTTATAATGACCTCCTTTGGGCAATCAATTGACAAACGTGTATGTTTTGTCAACATGTTCTGAGCAAACGTACGGACACTTAAGAAGGCTGTATTCCCTTGCTTTGTATATTTGGACCAATGTTTCTTCAACCAAAGCAATTTTCGGAAGCCCGAAAAACTTGTTAAAAACCTTCTTTTCTAGGCTAATATTTCGTATTAAAATATTTCCAACGCATTCTGTTCATTTTTTCTTTTTTATTTAAAATAACTATGAAAGTAATTTAGTCGTATCCGTTAATATTAAATCCATCAACATTAGAAAAATTCGTAAAATTTTTCAATCTAGTAGCTTGTTTTTGGTGAAATTGTAATTGCCCCCGCAAAAGTCAAGTGCCTAACGTCACACTAAATGCAACTACCTCCATATTTTGTATCATGGTTAATATTATACAGTAAAAATAAGAAGTTTTGTAAAATGAAAATGGAAAATTGTTAAATTTTTTAGTTGAAAGAAAAATTGTATTCTAATTAGTTTGCTTTTGTTCAATAAATTTTAACAAATGAAATATAAAAAATATTTGTTGCATATGCGTGTGTATATATGAGTAACTACTTCGGGTGATGGCTACAACTTTGTGTGTGAGATATCTCTTCGTTGCCTTGTACATAAATGTTGCTAGCTTTAATGTGTACATGTACATAAGAGTGGCTGCTTCATGTTTTTTTGTTGTTGTGATTGTTTACTAACAGCTTAGTGATGCTAATATTCGCCACACTGCCCTCCACCTAAGCCGGTATCATCCCGATCAGACAAATTTTCTGATCTAAACGCTGCCCTCCTTTCCAAATGAACCACTTTCATTTTGGTTCGTGATTTGGTAGTGGCTTGTATGCGGTAAACTACATCATTGATCCGTTTTACACCTTTGTATGGGCCCTGCCAGCTACACTGAAACTTCGTGGACAGAAGCTTTCTTTCGTTGTGGGTTGTATAACAGCACTAAATCTCTTTCGAGAAAACCTTCCGAATTAATTGCTTTATCGTATCTGGCTTTCATCTTGTCCCTCATAATCTGGGTTCATTGTCTTACAAGATCGTGTATTTCCCTCAGCTCCTCCTCCAAGATACCAGTGGATTTCTTGGCATTTCTCTCCGCATCGGCATTTATCCCAAACTTCAAATCAGCTCGCAGTCGAAGGTCATTGCCAAAAATTACTATTGCCTGAGTCTGGCCCGTTGTCTCATGCAGGGCCGATCGGTAAGCCATGAAGAATAATGATATATGTCTATCCTTTATGGAACTTGTCTACTACTTTCCATAAGTGCTCCTCCAAGGTTCTATTTAATCGTTCCACCATACAATTGGACTGAGGATGCAATACAATTTCCCGCATTTTTCGAATACCTAATGTCTTACACATTTTTTTGGAACACAGTTGATTCAAAATTCCTGCCTTGGTCAGAATGTAACTCCATTGGCACACCATACCTTGCAACCCAATTGGTTGTAAACACTTCTGCTACTGCTTCCGCTTCTTCATTTGGGATTGGGTTTACCTCTGGCTACTTGCTGAAATAATCCATAACCACCCGCACATATTATTTTCCGCGGTTGCTAGTGGGAAATGGACCTGGGACATCCATAGCGATCCTTTCAAATGGCGCGCCTGTGTTATATTGCTTCATCTAGCCATGACTTCGGGTTTTAAGCCCTTTCGCTCTGCTGCAAACCTCGCAGTTGGCAATCCACTCAGTGACCGACCGACGGCAACCAACCCAATAGAATCTCTGCTTAATTTTCTCGAGCGTCTTGGTGATTCCCAGATGACCTCCACTTCGACCATTATGTAGCTCGCTGATAACGTCAGGAATCCTTTTCCTGGGAACAACTATCAGTTTCCTCATACATTGACCATCCTCACTCTCCCATACTCGATGCAAGAAACCGGATATCACTTCTAAACTGTTTAGCATCAGCTTTTGAACAGTGTTTCCATTCTAAACTACATTTTCTTCGTGATATTGCATCAGCATTTCCATGGGTACTACCTTTTCGATGCTCAATGGAAAAGTCACAGTCCACCGTGCCAATTTTCCTTCCGAATTACGGAACAGCAGAAGCCATTTCAACGCTGCGTGATCTGTCCTAACTTGTGAAAATTTTTAATGCACTCTACCAATGCCAACAGCTCTCTCCGTGTAAAGCAACAGATCCTCTGTGGTTTTCCAATTGATCGGTTGTAATATGCAACTACCTTCCCCTGTCCATCGACCAGTTGTGATAAAACGCCTCCCATAGCATATCCGCTCGCATCTGTATCTAGAAGAAACGTTGTTCCTGGAATCGGATATGCCAACATTGGGGCAGTGCACAACCGCTCTTTCAATGTTTGGAAAGCCACTTTTTGCTCCTTATTCCATTCAAAAGTTTTATTTTTTCTTGTAAGCTCGTGGAGGCTATGGGCTATGCTGGTAAAGATTGATACAAAGGAGGTAATATGTGCACAGCCCAAACAAACTTCTCAATTCGTGTAGGTTCTGTGCTCTTTGGCCAATCCAGTACAGTTTCTATCTTTTAATTCGCAGTGCAGATGCCCTCAGTCTTTACTTTGTGACCCAAATCACTTACTTCCTCTTTAAACAGAGAACATTTCTTTTTGGAACTAATTTTCAGACCAGCACCATCTATTCTTTGGAAAACCTCCTCCAAGTTCTTCAGATGTTCTTTCCCAATACGATGATGTCGTCTAGGTAAATTATGCATGTTTTCCAATGTAGTCCTTTCATTACCTGATCCATGCGTCTCTCAAAAGTAGCTGATGCATTACATAGTCCACAGGGCATTACTGTAAACTGCCAAAGACCTTCTCCGACACAGAAGGCAGTTTTCTCCTTGTCTTCCTCCTTCACGTCCACCTGCCAGTAGCCGCTTTTTAAGTCTAGTGTGGAAACCTGTTTCGTTCCAGATAGCGAGTCCAGGGTATCGTCATGGGCTATCCTTTTTCGTAACGTCGTTCAACTTGCAGTAGTCCACGCAAAACCTAATTTTTCCATCCTTCTTCTTCACAAGTACCACCGGTAAGCACCATGGACTAGCTGATGGTTCGCTGACGCCGCTGTCGGTCATTTCGCGTATGATTTGACTCACAACTTCTCGCTTGCCAGTGGAACACCACGAGGAGCTTAACGGATCGGCCTCGCATCTCCAGTGTCAATTTGATGTTTCACAACGTTGATGCGGCCTGGTTTGTAACCATCCTGTCAAATATGTTTGCGTACTTTAGGAGCAGTTGGTTTGCCTTACTCTGATAGTCTTACTCTAGTCCCTCCGTCCATGCCATGATGTGAACGACTACAGCGATACGACATACGGTACCAATGTCTCCCGCTTAAATCTTCCAACGTGTGTATCTTAAAGAAAAGTTGTGGAAAGCCCCGATTTAAAGCTGCAGACATTGGTGCTTTATCGGTAACCGTATCGTTAACTTTATAACAGCTGATTCGACCAACCTTCTTATGGGAATCAATGCAATCGATTATTGGAGCCGCTAAGGTCGTAACCGTATCGCAGCCAACCAATTGGTTTTTGGTTTACCGTCGTAACGATAAACAGATTACGTTAGGGATACGACTACAGCGATACCACATACGGCACCAATGACTCCCGCTTAAGCTTACGATACCTAAAAGTATTGAAAGTTTGTATTAAGGCAAAGCTTTCCGCTGTTATTGTCCTGTTAATAATAGAAAGTTACATAAAGCTCAACTATTGCAAGATAATTCCTATTCAATTAGAAGGGAAATCCAATTGAGAAACACAGTTTTACTTTGACAGGAGTAGAAAGCATTTGGTTGGGTGTATGAATTAAACGCGGGCTAATTGTGTGTGTTGTCCTTTAAAATGACAAAATTTATGTGAAATATACCGCATTTATGTATGAAAAAACATAAATGGTAGGTGCAAAAGCTGTAGTAGTAAATTAATTATACATTATTTAAAATGAAAAGTGATTATTTCCAAATACATATGCCCCACACATAACTGGCGTAAAATTTTTATAAAAGCATGAAAGTATGCGCAACAATGTGGACATATATACGTATCTACGTATTAATGCACATACAAACATCGTGTGGTATCTGCCACACGTAAATGTATCTACATGTAGATTCTACATACATAAATACAGCTGAATATTGATTTCAGCTACCGCGCGGTATTCATAAGGTCAGCAATAAACAGGGTTAGAAGTGCCCTAGAGCGAAAACGTAGTAAAACCGGTAGCAAAGATAAGAGTTCCGGTGTATTGACAAAATCAAAGCTAGCTTTTTTATGTAAAGTAAAAGTAAAAATAACTGACCAATTTAAATAATTTCTCTGTAAAATTGTTTCCTCTACATCAAAACTTTATATCCTGTGTGCCACTTTTCCCTCAAGAAATAAGGGAGAATAACACATTTTATAAAAAAGCAGTAGAGGATGCCCACCGAATTGCAAAGACCCGGCAAGACGATTTATAATTATCTCAAACTGGGTAATTTTAAGTTTTTGAATAGTTTTTCAAATTACTGTGCCATCGTTACGAGGTGAAATATACTAATCCAATCGAGAAAAGTTGAAGAAATGCTCGTATTAAATTTGTATAATAACAAGTAAGGAAGGCTAAGTTCGGGTTTAACCGAACATTACATACTCAGCTGAGAGCTTTGGAGACAAAATAAGGGAAAATCACCATGTAGGAAAATGAACCTAGGGTAACCCTGGAGTGTGCTTTTATGCCATGTGTATCAAATGGAAGAAAGAGTATTTTAAAAGGGAATAGACCATAGTTCTATAGGTGGACGCCTTTTCGAGAGAAAGGTGTACCAGGGGTGACTCTAGAATGCGTTTGTACGATATGGGAATCAAATGAAAGGTGGTAATGAGTATTTTAGAAGGGAGTGGGCCTTAGTTCCATAGGTGGACGCCTTTTCGAGATATCGCCATAAAGGTGAACCAGGGATGACTCTATAATGTGTTTGTACGGTATGGGTATCAAATGAAAGGTGTTAATGAGTATTTTAAAAGGGAGTGGGCCTTAGTTCTATAGGTGGACGCCTTTACGAGATATCGCCATAAAGGTGGACCAGGGGTGAATAGAATGTGCTTGTACGATATGGTTATCAAATGAAAGACGTTAATGAGTATTTTAAAAGAGAGCGGGCCTTAGTTCTATAGGTGGACGCCTTTTCGAGATATCGCCATAAAGGTGGACCAGGGGTGACTCTAGAATGCGTTTGTACGATATGGGTATCTAATTAAAGGTATTAATGAGGTTTTTAGAAGGGAGTGGCCACTAGTTGTATATGTGAAGGCGTTTTCGAGATATCGACCAAAATGCGAACCAGGGTGACCCAGAACATCATATGTCGGGTACCGCTAATTTATTTATATATGTAATACCACGAACAGTATTCCTGCCAAGATTCCAAGGGATTTTTGATTTCGCCCTGCAGAAATTTTTCATTTTCTTCTTCTTAGTATGGTAGGTGTCACACCCATTTTACCAAGTTCTTTCTAAAGTTATATTTTGCATCAGTAAACCAATCCAAATAACTATCCCAACTAATCCAAATACCATGTTTCATCCCTTTTTTCATATTTGGTATAGAATTATGGCATTTTTTTCATTTTTCGTAATTTTCGATATCGAAAAAGTGGGCGTGGTCATAGTCGGATTTCAGCCATTTTTTATACCAAGATAAAACTAGTTCAGGTAAGTACGTGAACTAAGTTTAGTAAAGATATATCGATGTTTGCTCAGGTTATCGTGTTAACGGCCGAGCGGAAGGACAGACGGTCGACTGTGTATAAAAACTGTGCGTAGCTTCCACCGATTTCGCCTATTCTCACAGAAAACAGTTATCGTCATAGAGCCTGTGCCCCTACCAAAATTCTCAAGGATTGGTAAATTTTTGTTCGACTTATGGTATTAAAATTATTGTAGACAAATTAAATGAAAAAGGGCGGAGCCACGCCCATTTTGAAATTTTCTTTTATTTTTGTGTTTTGTTGCACCATATCATTACTGGAGTTGAATGTTGACATAATTTACTTATATATTATAAATATATTAAGTATGTTTGTTTAATGGTGTGTTCAGTTTATACTTATATTTAAGAATTCATGAGCTTAACACCGGATTATAATAATTGAATTTCAATTATTATGTTTTCTAAGAGAAACTGAAAAGAAAGAAACATTTACTGGCATATTGCGATGGAACCATTTCGAAAACCGCCAACGTAATCATCATCAGGCAATTTTGTAATGTTATCAAAGGTTTCACCGGTATTCGAACCGTGAATCACATGGTGAAACTGCAGTTGCCTTAACCACTAGGCTATCCTGCTGGTATTTGTTTTCATGCTTAATTCAGTTTTTCTCATTTCTACACTAACAGCACTTCGTAGGTGAGTTGAACTTATGACGCAGAATAGAAAATTAGTAAAATTTTGGACAATGGGTGTGGCACCGCCCACTTTTAAAAGAAGGTAATTTAAAACTTTTGCAAGCTTTAATTTGGCAGTCGTTGAAGATATCATGATGAAATTTGGCAGGAACCTTACTCCTATTACTATATGTATGTTTAATAAAAATTAGGAAAATCGGAGAACGACCACGCCCACTTTTAAAAAAAAATTTTTTTAAGTCAAATTTTAACAACAAATTTAATATCTTTACAGTATATAAGTAAATTATGTCAACATTCAACTCCAGTAATGATATGGTGCAAAAAAATGCAATAATAAAAGAAAATTTCAAAATGGGCGTGGCTCCGCCCTTTTTCATTTAATTTGTCTAGGATAATTTTAATGCCATAAGTCGAACACAAATTTACCAATCCTTGTGAAATTTGGTAGGGGCTTAGATTCTGGAACGATAACTTATTTCTGTGAAAAAGGGCGAAATCGGTTGAAGCCACGCCCAGTTTTTATACACAGTCGACCGTCTGTCCTTCCGCTCGGCCGGTAACACGATAACTTGAGCAAACATCGATATATCTTTACTAAACTCAGTTCACGTACTTATCTGAACTCACTTTGTATTGGTTTAAAAATGGCCGAAATTGGACTATGACCACGCCCACTTTTTCGATATCGAAAATTACGAAAAACGAAAAAATGCCATAATTCTATATCAAATACGAAAAAAGGGATGAAACATGGTATTTGGATTAGTTTATTGACGCAAAATATAACTTTGGAAAAGACTTTGTAAAATGGGTGTGACACCTACCATATTAAGTAGAATGAAATAAAAAAGTTCTGCAGGGCGAAATAAAAAACCCTTGAAATCTTGGCAGGAATACTGTTCGTGGTATTATATATATAAATAAATTCGCGGTATCCAACAGTTGATGTTCTGGGTCACCCTGGTCCACATTTTGGTCGATATCTGGAAAACCGCTTCACATATACAACTACAACCACTCCCTTTTAAAAGCCTCATTAATACCTTTAATTTGATACCCATATCGTACAAACACATTCTAGAGTCACCCCTGGTCCACCTTTATGGCGATATCTCGAAAAGGTGTCCACCTATAGAACTAAGCACTACGCCCTTTTAAAATACTCATTAACACCTTTCATTTGATACCCATATCGTACAAACATATTCTAGAGTCACCCCTGGTCCACCTTTATGGCTATATCTCGAGAAGGCGTCCACCTATAGAACTAAGGTCCACTCCCTTTTAAAATACTCATTAATACCTTTCGTTTGATACCCATATTGTACAAACGCATTCTAGAGTCACCCCTGGTCCACCTTTATGCTGATATCTCGAAAAGCCGACCACCTATACAACTACCACCACTCCCTTTTAAAACCCTCATTAATACCTTTAATTTGATTCCGATATCGTACAAACACATTCTAGAGGCACCCCTGGTCCACCTTTTTGGCGATATCTCGAAAAGGCGTCCACCTATAGAACTAAGGCCCACTCTGTTTTAAAATGCTCATTAACCCTTTTCATTTGATACCCATATCGTACAAACAAATTCTAGGGTCACCCCTGGTCCACCGTTATGGCGATATCTCGAAACGGCGTCCACCTATGGAACTAAGGATCACTCCCTTTTAAAATACTCATTAACACCTTTCATTTGATACCCATATCGTACAAACAAATTCTATGGCGATATCCCTAAATGGCGTCCACCTATAGAACTATGGCCCACTCCCTTTTAAAATAATCTTTAATACCTTTCATTTGATACACATGTCATACAAACACATTCCAGGGTTACCCTCGGTTCATTTTCCTACATGGTTATTTTCCCTTATCTCCACACTATGTAAGCGAGCGCACTCCCTTACAGTGTAAGTCACATCATAGAGCTGCATCACGCTGGAACCCGCTTTGAAAAAATCCAATTTTTTTTTGTGATTTCTATAACTACAAACAATGCAATTGATTGTAGTGAAATTCATTTTTTGTAGTTCTTATAGTTACTCCGAAAATATAATACATTGTGCGGAAACCAAGCAATTTAAGTAAATTTGGTTTTTTTCTTTTTGAAATACGTTTTAAATCGTTTGTAGTTTTTCATACGAAAAAAAAATTTTTTTTGGTCCACAGGTTTCGGAGATATCGCTAACGCATCTCAAAAAAACCAAGAACGCAGCAATTTGGAAGCACTAAAAGTACTTTTCCTATAACTACAAACGATGAAATTGATTGTAGTGAAATTAATTTTTTTGTAGTTTTTATAGTTACTCCGAAAATATAATACATTTTGCGGAAACCAAGCAATTTAAGCAAATTTGGGTTTTTTCTTTTTGAAATACGTTTTAAATCGTTTGTAGTTTTTCATACGAAAAAAAAAATTTTTTTTTGGTCCACAGGTTTCGGAGATATCGCTAACGTATCTCAAAAAACCAAGAACGCAGCAATTTGGAAGCACTAAAAGTACTTTTCCTATAACTACAAACGATGAAATTGATTGTAGTGAAATTAATTTTTTTGTAGTTTTTATAGTTACTCCGAAAATATAATACATTTTGCGGAAACCAAGCAATTTAAGCAAATTTGGGTTTTTTCTTTTTGAAATATGTTTTAAATCGTTTGTAGTTTTTCATACGAAAAAAAAAATTTTTTTTTGGTCCACAGGTTTCGGAGATATCGCTAACGCATCTCAAAAAAACCAAGAACGCAGCAATTTGGAAGCACTAAAAGTACTTTTCCTATAACTACAGATGATGAAATTGATTGTAGTGAAATTCATTTTTTTGTAGTTTTTATAGTTACTCCGAAAATATAATACATTGTGCGGAAACCAAGCAATTTAAGCAAATTTGGGTTTTTTCTTTCTGAAATACGTTTTAAATCGTTTGTAGTTTTTCATAGGAAAAACATTTTTTTTTTTGGTCCACAGGTTTCGGAGATATCGCTAACGCATCTCAAAAAAACCAAGAACGCAGCAATTTGAAGCACTAAAAGTACTTTTCCTATAACTACAAACGATGAAATTGATTATAGTGAAATTAATTTTTTTGTAGTTTTTATAGTTACTCCGAAAATATAATACATTGTGCGGAAACCAAGCAATTTAAGCAAATTTGGGTTTTTTCTTTTTGAAATGCGTTTTAAATCGTTTGTAGTTTTTCATAGGAAAACAAATTTTTTTTTTGGTCCACAGGTTTCGGAGATATCGCTAACGCATCTCAAAAAAACCAAGAACGCAGCAATTTGGAAGCACTAAGAGTACATTTCCTATAACTACAAACTATGAAATTGATTGTAGTGAAATTCATTTTTTTGTAGTTCTTATAGTTACTCCGAAAATATAATACATTGTGCGGAAACCAAGCAATTTAAGTAAATTTGATTTTTTTGTTTTTGAAATACGTTTCAAATCGTTTGTAGTTTTTCATACGAAAAAAAATTTTTTTTTTGGTCCACAGGTTTCGGAGATATCGCTAACGCATCTCAAAAAAACCAAGAACGCAGCAATTTGGAAGCACTAAAACTACTTTTCCTATAACTACAAACGATGAAATTGACTATAGTGAAATTCATTTTTTTGTAGTTTTTATAGTTACTCCGAAAATATAATACATTGTGCGGAAACCAAGCAATTTAAGCAAATTTGGGGTTATTCTTTTTGAAATACGTTTTAAATCGTTTGTAGTTTTTCATAGGAAAACAAATTTTTTTTTTGTTCCACAGGTTTCGGAGATATCGCTAACGCATCTCAAAAAAACCAAGAACACAGCAATTTGGAAGCACTGACAGTACTTTTCCTATAACTACAAACGATGAAATTGATTGTAGTGAAATTAATTTTTTTGTAGTTCTTATAGTTACTCCGAAAATATAATACATTGTGCGGAAACCAAGCAATTTAATTAAATTTGGTTTTTTTCTTTTTGAAGTACGTCTTGAATCGTTTGTAGTTTTTCATACGAAAAAAAATTTTTTTTTTGGTCCACAGGTTTCGGAGATATCGCTAACGCATCTCAAAAAAACCAAGAACGCAGCAATTTGGAAGCACTAAAAGTACTTTTCCTATAACTACAAACGATGAAATTGATTGTAGTGAAATTCATTTTTTTGTAGTTCTTATAGTTACTCCGAAAATATAATACGTTGTGCGGAAACCAAGCAATTTAAGCAAATTTGGGTTTTTTCTTTTTGAAATACGTTTTAAATCGTTTGTAGTTTTTCATACGAAAAAAAAAATTTTTAAGTCCACAGGTTTCGGAGATATCACTAACACATCTCAAAAAAACCAAGAACGCAGCAATTTGGAAGCACTAAAAGTACTTTTCCTATAACTACAAACGATGAAATTGATTGTAGTGAAATTCATTTTTTTGTAGTTCTTATAGTTACTACGAAAATATAATACATTGAAAAATTGGGAAATTCGAATACACCCGGTTGGGTATTCCAAACAATGATTTTTGCACAGCAAATGGGTTCTTTGAATAATTCTCTCGATTTAAATTACAAGCATATTAAAGTTTTTTAATGTGCAAGTAAATATTGTTGCTTACAATTCATATGTTCAAAAATAAAACAACTTCTAACAAAAATTATTCTTACGCTCAAGCAAATGTATGTACATATGTGTATGTATGCTCATATGTAAGTTAAGAAATGTATGAACATGGTAATGTATCTGCTATGACGATCGTAGCGTATAAACAAACTTAGATATATATGCAAACACATACATATATTCTTAAACTAAAGATCAACCAACACCCCACTTCACTCCACTTCACACACTACATTGATACCAATATATCCAAGCATAAGCTAACATATGTATGTTTGTACATTCACATGTTCAAAAAAAAAACAAACTTCTATTCAACCAACCACTTCCAACAAAAATTATTCTTACGCACAAGCATGTGTACATACATACATATGTATGTTCAAATGTAAATCACAAAATCCTGAAAACTAGCTTTCTCTTTTTCATTCATAATGCTTCTTCTTAAGTTGTCCAAATTGGTGATGCAATTTGGCAATATGGCATTTGATAAAATCGTCAAAATGTTTGTGATTTTATAAATACCAACTTCGATGCATATTGAGGGCTTTCATTATAACGCTCATAACTACTTCCATAACTAGGCACTTTTCCTATGAAATAATACCAAACTATTTATATGCCCTAATCGAAGTAATAATATGGTAGTAAAAAATGCAAATAAAGATGCGAGTATATTGCCCAATAAATGCCCAGTAACGTATTAGCAATATAATCTCAAAATTTTCATGCATTGTTCATATACATTTTTGCAAATAATTTTCCAATATGCCGAATTGCCGAGTTGGCAGAGCTTATGGAAATTTTAATTTGCTATTTGAAAAACCTGATCTTATTCTGTCGAAAAATTGTTCGCGCAGTCGAACAACCAAGTTTTCAGCAGCTGTGTTGCAGTTAATACATAAAAGTCGATTTTTACCCGTTTCTGGCCCGAATTCGCACTGTGACGTCATATTGTATATGCTGACTTGTTTATCACATGTCAGTACAAAGTAAGAATTTTACACTATTTTCATAGATAAAAAGTAATAAATGGGAGGGGCGAAATTAATTAAAGTAATTTTGCCAGGTAGGTAGGTTGAACTGGCCGGTCCATGAGGACCTCACATAGACTGATTGAGTCCGTAGTGTTACCAGAAGTTTGTTTTAACGACCAAACTGAAAAACCCTATCAAAAACCAGGACCTATGTTATAAAATAACTCCGTCCTCTTGGCAAATACTAGAAGCTTCCTAGGACTTAAGCCACTTGCTGCTTCTAGATCTGACAGCTGTATCACTCCTAATAGCTGGAGTCTTAGCCTGGCAAGTGCAGGGCACGAGCACAGAACGTGCTCGATCGTTTCCTCCTCCAACCCGCACTTCCTACACCTGCTATCACTGACCAAGCCTAATTTAAAGGCATGCGACGCCAGAAGGCAGTGTCCAGTCAGAATACCCGTCATGAGTCTACAGTCCTCTCTTTTTAATGATAGAAGCAACTGTGTTAGTCTAAGGTTGTAAGACCTACACATAATCTTCGACACTTTACAGCCCCGCGCTTGAACCCACGCCTTTTCTGCTTGGTCGATCATGTGCACCTCTCGCATTCGCTTAATCTCGCCCAATCTAATTGGGACGTCTACGGAGCAAGCTTCAAGGGATGCGCCCTTTTTAGCTAATTCGTCCGCTTTTTCATTCCCATTTATTCCCATATGCCCTGGGACCCAATATAGATGTATGCTTCTCCCTGTCCCGATTCTCTCCAGAGACTGCTTACACTCTAACACGCATTTAGATGCTGTGCTATGCGAGATTATTGCCTTAATTGCTGCTTGACTGTCAATATAAAAGTTAACACGGTTGCAGCTTAAGCTATTCTCTTCCAGGGTTTCTACTGCTTTGGTTACGGCTAATATTTCCGCTTGGAAAACGCTACAGTAATCCGGCAGCCTGTAGGATCTGCTTAATTCCGGATCAGCGCAGTATACCGCAGACCCTACTCCTTCCACTATTTTGGAACCATCGGTGTACACATGTATCGCCTCGTCCGCCATTTGCGCACCCTTGCGCCAACCGTCCACCTCTATTGTGGCCTTAAGATCTCCCTCAAAGTGCAGGTAGGGAATCATGAAGTCTGTTCGTCTTGTGACTGAGGACGCTATACTACTATGGCCATATGGTCGGCGCTCAAGCTGCCCCGAAACATCGAGCCTGGTTGCGGTCGTTAACGCTTTGTTCTTTGCTACCAGGTCTACAGGTGGAATGTGCAGAATGGCATACAGTGCAGCCGTCGGGGTTGTTTTCAGGGCTCCCGTAATGCAAAGCATCGATAGTCTGCATACCCCCTCTAATTTTTTGAGGTATGTTGTTTTTTGTGTGGCTTTCCACCAAACAAGAACTCCATAGTATAGAATAGGGCTTACAATCGCTGTAAAAACCCAATGAGAAAGAGAGGGCGATAGGCCCCACGTACACCCCAGCATTCTTTTACATGCATAGAGTGCCGTTGAGGCCTTCTTGACCCTCTCCTCCAAGTTGAGCTTCCATGACAGCTTACTGTCTAGGATGGTTCCTAGATATTTTGTGCAAGGTTTCTCCTGTAAGGTCACCGCTCCTAACTTAGGCCTGGTCCAATTTGGGACCTTGTACCTCTTTGTAAACAAGACCATATCCGTCTTCTCCGCATTGACTTTCAGCCCGACATTAGATGCCCAGGTATGAATATCCCGAAGCGCCCGATCCATCAAAGAACTAATCGTTGGAAGGCATTTTCCACTTATGACAATTGCAACGTCATCTGCGTAAGCCGTAAGTTTTACGGGTCCCTCATCGAATTGCCTGAGCAGTTGGTTGATGACCAGTGTCCACAGCAGAGGTGATAGCACCCCTCCCTGCGGCGTGCCCCTGTCCACTGATTTCGTGGCCTCGTACAATCCCCATTGTGATGTAATCTTTCTGCAATTTAACATGCAGCCGATCCATCTGATTAAGGCAGGATGTACCTTAATGTAATTAAGACCATCCATAATCGCCCATTTTGCAACATTATTGAAAGCCCCGGCAATGTCCAAGAGGACTCCTAGAGCATACTCCTTATATTCCAGGGATTTCTCTATGCTTATTACCACCCTATGCAATGCGGTGTCTACCGACTTGCCTTTGGTGTACGCATGCTGTGTTGTGGAGAGCAGCTTTTCATCCACGTTGGATTTTATGTACACATCTATCAGCCTCTCAAAGGTTTTGAGCAGAAATGATGTTAAGCTAATGGGTCTATAGTCTTTGGGATACACGTGACCGATCTTCCCCGCCTTTGGTAGAAAAGCTACACGAGAAGTTCTCCAAGAGTGCGGTACATGATTCAGTCTTATGCACCCATCGAATATTATTTTAAGCCATTCCACGACCGCCCTACTTGAGACTTGTAGCATGGCCGGGAATATACCATCTGGGCCCGGCGATTTAAACTTAGAAAACGTCTTCACTGCCCACTCGATCTTGGTATTGGTCACCAAGCCCGGCACCACTAGCTCCGTGATCGAAGTGTGAGTGATGTCTGCTGGTTCTTCTAAACCGTCTCCCGATGGGAAATGTGTATCAAGAAGCACCTCAAGGGATTCCTCACTATCACGTGACCATTCCCCATTCTCTTTCTTTATTAGTCCCTGGACTATGTTTCCCTTTGCTAGGACTTTTTTCAACCGTGCTGTTTCACTGGAGCACTCTATGTCCGTACAGAAACTTTTCCATGAGTTTCTCTTCGCCCTGGTAATTTCACGCTTGTAGATCCTCAGTAGATCCCTGTACTCGTCCCGACACGCTTCGCTTTCCGCGGTCTTTGCGAGTTTAAACATTTCTTTTACCTGTCTTCTTAGAAGACTCAGCTCATTGCTCCACCATGGCGGCTTTGCTTTTCCTCTGAATCTTCTTATAGGGCAAGCTTTGTTATACGCAGTCATAAGCGTCCTTGTTAGGAATTCATTCGACTCCTCCAGTTCCTCTACATTAGCAACCTCTTTGGGTTGTCCCAGTTTCGTTTCTACATGTTTCTGGAATTTAGTCCAATTCGTTGCCCTAGGATTTCTAAAGGTTCCTCCCTTCTCTACCCTCTTTAGTGGGATGCTGAAGCTTATATACGCATGGTCGGAGAAGGATGGTCTATCGAGAACCATCCAATCATACCTTGATATATCACGCTCGGAGCTCAATGTAATATCCAGAACATTGCTGGTTGTTGGACCAATGTATGTAGGAACATTTCCCCTGTTGGCTATCTGCAAATTGGTTTGCAGGATGTAACAAAATAGAGATTCGCCTCTCTCGTTCGTATCTGCTCCTCCCCACGCATTGTGGTGCGCATTTGCATCTGCGCCTATGACCAACCGCCCTTTGCGCCCTTCCTCCTGTACTAGCCTTTTGCACTCCATCGGTGAAATATCCGCAGCATGGGCCATGTAGCAGGACGCCAGGATAAATGCCTGCTTATTCTTTTGCTCAACGGCCACCGCTACGAGATCCTCGGTGGTGTAATTAGGCAGCATATATGAATGCAGCTGTTTCCTTACCATTACTACAGCTCGCACCCGTCCTTCCGTTTGTGCGTAGTAAACGCCAAACCCGCGCGCGCTAAGTCCAGAAACCTTTCCTCCCGATGAGAGCCACGGCTCCTGGATCAGCGCCACGTCAAACGAACCCTCCTCAAGGGTTAGGAGGAGTTCGCTCGACGCCACTTTACTGTGTTGGAGGTTTATCTGTAGGACTCGCAGCACCATTGGGCTGTTTGTCCCCCTCCAGCACCTTCGTCTTGACGTCGTCGTCCTCCTCTTGCCCTTTTGGTTTAGAGTATTCGAGGCCCCCTTCAGCCCCTCGTGAATGTTGTGCCGTGTGTTCCTCTGTGCGAGTCACAGCACCATTTAGCGGTTGGTCCTCTTCTAGCACGTTCGTGGTGACGTCGGGGACCTCCACCTGTCTTTTTTCCCTTAGGCTTCTGAGGTCCTTTTCGACTTCGCCCACTTCCAGCGTGTTAGGATTTTTATCCTCGGGACTTCTTTTCCTGAGTCGCATGTAAATTTTGCCAGTGCCAAAGGACATTTTGCCAAGCTGCGTGTACAAAATATCCTCCGCCTGCTTGTTTATTTGGAAGATGTAGAACTGACCATCCTCGGTAGGCCGAGATACAGTAAGTACCTTCCAATCCTGTGTCGGTATGTTCGGATTCTGATTCTGCAGAAGTCGCAGTGTATCCTCCGACTTCATCACGCATGGTATCCATACCTTAACTTTTGGTACCGTGGGGATTTGCGCTTTATCCACCACCTCAAACCGCGCATTCGTGCCTTGCCTTTGGAGGTTTGGAACGACTTCCTCCAGCCACCGCAAGCTCGCGATGTTGTCGCACGCTATCATCTTCACACCATTATACCATCCCCCCGAATCAAAGGTTGGAAGGGGCTTACTTGGTTGTTCCCGCATCATCTTAATCATTAAGCTAATAAGCTCCCTTTCCACAGATCTCCACCTTTCAGTAGTCATTTGTCCCAACGCACTGCTACGATCAACCAGCGCCACAGTCAGTGACTGCTTTGCCACATCACTCATCTTCTCGGGAAAAGCAGGAGTCTTAGTGTTATCTCCCTTTGGAACCTCCGAGAACACCGGAGTCTTCGCGTTAACTCCCTTTAGCGCCTCCGAGAAAGCCGGAGTCTTAGCGTTATCTCCCTTTGGCTTATCTCCTACTTCCGTAGTTGGAACTTCCCTCTGACTGGCAGCTTTCGAGGTAGTTGCTACCTCGCTATTGGAACCCATCTGTCTTACAACTTTGGGCCTACTTGTCTTGTCTATGCGACTGCCCTGCCTCGCGGCTCTAGGACTGGGTCCTTTCTGCCTCTTGAAAGCAGGCTTGTCGCCTTCTGCCGAACGTTGCCTCTTCATTCTGCCATTCGACGCTTCTTCCTCCTCGTACCGGTTGCAGAACCGAGGGTTTCTCGCAGCAAACCTTTTGAACTGCCTTCGACCTACTTCTACCGCTTCATGGGCCCATTCCAAGCGCTCGATCTCCACTTCTGTTGGGTCGACCACTGCTCCCAAGCGTTGTACAATTCTTAGTGCTGCACGGTACTGCGAGAGAGCTCTTTTACTTCCTCTGCTCCGTACCCTTCTCCACTCTTCTACTCCGTTTTCATTTGTGTGCTTCTCCAACACGGAGTTCATTGAATCAGCACTACTCTCGCTCCCCGAGTCCGACGCATCGCTTAATTCGTATTTGTCGTCCTTGGATTGCGACTCAGTCCTCCTCTTTACATCCTCCTTATTACATTTAGGTAATGAGTTGTTCATCTTGGTCGTACGACCACCTGCCCGACAAGGCGGGCTCAGCGGTCCAGTATTATATACGGGGAAAGAACCGTCCGCCACAGCAGCGCCCCTTACTGCGGTAAGGCCATAACTACTTCCCGAGATGGCCCGGTATCGGGAAGGCTCCGTTCGAATACAGCCGAATTTATCCCCTGGCTGCAAATCGTCCAATAGGCACGGTCCGCATAACACCCTGGATTAGGGGGTTGGCAGTTCTTGGTCACCGACATCCCGCCGCCCTCCTATGAGGCGAAACGGCGTAGATGTCAGTCCTAAACAGCTACGCCTCATAGTCGGGCGCTATGGAGTTCGGCTAAGCCCTCACACCAACGACAAGGTGCCTACCCTAGTGAGGGTATATAATTTTGCCAAGAAAAATAACATTATGTCGCAAAAGAGCAATAAATTCCTTTATTTTAGTATTAATAATAAATTCCCCTTTTAGTTGTCAGTTGATTAAAGCTGCAAACGGCAACACTTTTAACCACCGACGACACATAATTTGACTCGTGCCTATTGTATTTCGTTGGCTAATTGCTACGAGCATTCATATGTATATATATATGTCTGTATACGCGGATTTACATAAAGTCTTTGGTCGCTTTAGAACGTAGCAAGCGGCAAGTTTTTTTCTTCTTATCTCAAGACGCTGCCACAGCATCAAAGCGACCAAAGTATTTATTTATATCTGCCTTTACTTTGGAGTATTATTGAATATGTATGTATGTACATTTCTAATTTGGTTCATATTTTCATATATATATATTCAATAGGGGGACTCATGATAGCATATAAACTTATAAGGTGTAAAATTATATCCATTTACACACGCTGTTATATGAACGCACCTAGTAATACTCTTGATAAACTTGATTGTTTATCAGCTGTATTATTGCCGAACAACATTTTTTGATTGTTTAACAAATTAAAAAATGCCAAGACTAAGTGAAAAATCAAAACTAAAACGCCTTTACTTGCTGATGTTGGAGATTTTTGATGAAAATGCCGTCTGTAATGTCTGCAAGGTTGCATTCCTTTGAGTTTACCGCGTTTACACAATGAAATGTGCGCGTAAATTTATACAAATTGTGTAAATGATTTTTCATACAAAATTTGACAGCTCGTGCGTAAACTAGATAAATTTATACGTTTACACACTTTATAAGGCATTTATAGGGTTACATGAGTCCCCCTAATGATACAATGCTCAAATGCTGATCGACAGGCACAGGCTTCTGTGTACATATGCACATACGTATTTAAGGGTGGAATTGATGCTAGTCAAGTGCTCTTTGACTTGGCTTATCAAACTACAAATGATGAAATTAATTGTAGTGAAATTAATTTTTTTGTAGTTTTTATAGTTACTCCGAAAATATAATACATTGTGCGGAAACCAAGCAATTTAAGCAAATTTGGTTTTTTTCCTTTTTTGAAATACGTTTTAAATCGTTTGTAGTTTTTCATACGAAAAAAAATTTTTTTTTGGTCCACAGGTTTCGGAGATATCGCTAACGCATCTCAAAAAAACCAAGAACGCAGTAATTTGGAAGCACTAAAAGTACATTTCCTATAACTACAAACGATGAAATTGATTGTAGTGAAATTCACTTTTTTGTAGTTTTTATAGTTACTCCCAAAATATAATACATTGTGCGGACACCAAGCAATTTAAGCAAATTTGGGTTTTTTCTTTCTGAAATACGTTTTAAATCGTTTGTAGTTTTTCATAGGAAACAAATTTTTTTTTTGGTCCACAGGTTTCGGAGATATCGCTAACGCATCTCAAAAAAACCAAGAACGCAGCAATTTGGAAGCACTAAAAGTACTTTTCCTATAACTACAAACGATGAAATTGATTGTAGTGAAGTTCTTTTAGTTACTCCGAAAATATAATACATTGTGCGGAAACCAAGCAATTTAAGCAAATTCGGTCTTTTCTTTTTGAAATACGTTTTAAAACGTTTGTAGTTTTTCATACGAAAAAAAAATTTTTTTTTGGTCCACAGGTTTCGGAGATATCGCTAACGCATCTCAAAAAAACCAAGAACGCAGCAATTTGGAAGCACTAAAAGTACTTTTCCTATAACTACAAACGATGAAATTGATTGTAGTGAAATTCATTTTTTTGTAGTTCTTATAGTTACTCCGAAAATATAATACGTTGTGCGGAAACCAAGCAATTTAAGCAAATTTGGGTTTTTTCTTTTTGAAATACGTTTTAAAACGTTTGTAGTTTTTCATACGAAAAAAAATTTTTTTTTTGGTCCACAGGTTTCGGAGATATCGCTAACGCATCTCAAAAAAACCAAGAACACAGCAATTTGGAAGCACTGACAGTACTTTTCCTATAACTACAAACGATGAAATTGATTGTAGTGAAATTAATTTTTTTGTAGTTCTTATAGTTACTCCGAAAATATAATACATTGTGCGGAAACCAAGCAATTTAATTAAATTTGGTTTTTTTCTTTTTGAAGTACGTCTTGAATCGTTTGTAGTTTTTCATACGAAAAAAAATTTTTTTTTTGGTCCACAGGTTTCGGAGATATCGCTAACGCATCTCAAAAAAACCAAGAACGCAGCAATTTGGAAGCACTAAAAGTACTTTTCCTATAACTACAAACGATGAAATTGATTGTAGTGAAATTCATTTTTTTGTAGTTCTTATAGTTACTCCGAAAATATAATACGTTGTGCGGAAACCAAGCAATTTAAGCAAATTTGGGTTTTTTCTTTTTGAAATACGTTTTAAATCGTTTGTAGTTTTTCATACGAAAAAAAAATTTTTTAAGTCCACAGGTTTCGGAGATATCGCTAACGCATCTCAAAAAAACCAAGAACGCAGCAATTTGGAAGCACTAAAAGTACTTTTCCTATAATTACAAACGATGAAATTGATTGTAGTGAAATTCATTTTTTTGTAGTTCTTATAGTTACTACGAAAATATAATACATTGAAAAATTGCAGGCATGCTTAACCAACGAAACGATATCATTTCGTTACGATAATCAACGTTAATAAACGAAACGAAGTCATTTCGTTTCGTTTATTAACGTTAAGATCGTCAAATTAACGAAATGATTTCGCTTCGTTTTCTGCCATATCAAAACGAAATCAAATCGTTTATGTTGATTATTAATTTCAAACTATGCTGGCAAAGCTGATTGATGGCGGAGTCATTAAAGGTGAAAGCATTATCCAAGCTGATTGCAACTTTTCTCATGAATTTTGACAGTACGAACATTTCTCAGAGTATTTTTGACATTACCACCAACGAATTACACAAACAAATTACATAGAGTTTGTGTGTGTATGTGCGCTCGTTGTTGCCACCTTACGGCTTCACCATGGCTATAGCATTGCCAGCACAATTCAAACATAAAGTATCACGTTTTCGTTAACGTTTTTAACGTTAACGAAAGCTTTTCGTTTCGGTTAAAAACGAGATACAATTTATCTTGATAATTTCTTTATCGATAATATTTCGAAGTGTTTCAACGGAAACGGTGGAAATTTTTTGATAAACGATTAGCTTAACGTTAAGGTGCATCCCTGAAAAATTGGGAAATTCGAATACACCCGGTTGGGTATTCCAAACAATGATTTTTGCACAGCAAATGGGTTCTTTGAATAATTCTCTCGATTTAAATTACAAGCATATTAAAGTTTTTGAATGTGCAAGTAAATATTGTTGCTTACAATTCATATGTTCAAAAATAAAACAACTTCTAACAAAAATTATTCTTACGCTCAAGCAAATGTATGTACATATGTGTATGTATGCTCATATGTAAGTTAAATGTATGAACATGGTAATGTATCTGCTATGACGATCGTAGCGTATAAACAAACTTAGATATATATGCAAACACATACATATATTCTTAAACTAAAGATCAACCAACACCCCACTTCACTCCACTTCACACCCACCTCATTGATACCAATATATCCAAGCATAAGCTAACATATGTATGTTTGTACATTCACATGTTCAAAAAAAAAACAAACTTCTATTCAACCAACCACTTCCAACAAAAATTATTCTTACGCACAAGCATGTGTACATACATACATATGTATGTTCAAATGTAAATCACAAAATCCTGAAAACTAGCTTTCTCTTTTTCATTCATAATGCTTCTTCTTAAGTTGTCCAAATTGGTGATGCAATTTGGCAATATGGCATTTGATAAAATCGTCAAAAGAAAAATGTTTGTGATTTTATAAATACCAACTTCGATGCATATTGAGGGCTTTCATTATAACGCGCATAACTACTTCCGTAACTAGGCACTTTTCCTATGAAATAATACCAAACTATTTATATGCCCTAATCGAAGTAATAATATGGTAGTAAAAAATGCAAATAAAGATGCGAGTATATTGCCCAATAAATGCCCAGTAACGTATTAGCAATATAATCTCAAAATTTTCATGCATTGTTCATATACATTTTTGCAAATAATTTTCCAATATGCCGAATTGCCGAGTTGGCAGAGCTTATGGAAATTTTAATTTGCTATTTGAAAAACCTGATCTTATTCTGTCGAAAAATTGTTCGCGCAGTCGAACAACCAAGTTTTCAGCAGCTGTGTTGCAGTTAATACATAAAAGTCGATTTTTACCCGTTTCTGGCCCGAATTCGCACTGTGACGTCATATTGTATATGCTGACTTGTTTATCACATGTCAGTACAAAGTAAGAATTTTACACTATTTTCATAGATAAAAAGTAATAAATGGGAGGGGCGAAATGAATTAAAGTAATTTTGCCAAGAAAAATAACATTATGTCGCAAAAGAGCAATAAATTCCTTTATTTTAGTATTAATAATAAATTCCCCTTTTAGTTGTCAGTTGATTAAAGCTGCAAACGGCAACACTTTTAACCACCGACGACACATAATTTGGCTCGTGCCTATTGTATTTCGTTGGCTAATTGCTACGAGCATTCATATGTATATATATATGTCTGTATACGCGGATTTACATAAAGTCTTTGGTCGCTTTAGAACGTAGCAAGCGGCAAGTTTTTTTCTTCTTATCTCAAGACGCTGCCACAGCATCAAAGCGACCAAAGTTTTTATTTATATCTGCCTTTACTTTGGAGTATTATTGAATATGTATTGTTGAAGACATGATCCAATTTTCGGACTAAGTCCGCCCCCCTCCGTCTGGCAACACCCGGCCAGTGCGGCCAAGCGCAGGCAGTGCAGCTCAGCTGTGGCTTGCCAGCCACCACGGCTCTCACTCTCATTGTTTTCAGTTTGTCATTAACTACCAGCCCGTTCGCTACGCATCGTCAAAAATATTCGTTTGCTATACTACCGCCCGCCCACCGTCGCGCATCTTTTAATATTTAATTAACTTCACATTTATTACTTTGTTTGTAATTGAAAGTTTTGAAGTGTGAATAAAATACATATTTTAGTTTAACTCCGCGCCTTCTTTCTAAATACCCATAGTGCTGTGTTAGTGCAAAAATAAACATGGTCCTTTGTTGTTGAAACGGCCAGCGACCAAAAAAGAGAAAAATAAATAAAAGAATTTAAAAAAAATATATAAAAAAAATATATAAAAAACTATTTTAAATACGGTTCGGCACGAAAATAGAAAACTAAAAAAGTGCTTAACAAAAAAATTTTTTTTTTCTTGCTTTGAAAAAAGTGAACAAAATACAAGTTAACAAATATTAACGAATTTAATCAAAAATACAAAAGAAGGAAATATTAGGGTGGTGAAAAAAAAAAAGCGCAAATTTATACAAAAAGTGCTAACAACAAAAAGTGTTACAAACAAAATTATTTCAAATAAATTGGACAAAACATACATACATACATATATGTGCACAAAAAACAAAAAATTAAGTTGTAAAGAGTAAAATAAATAAATTGAGAGATCAAAAAATTTATTAAGACAAAACAAATAAATAAATTAAAATTTGAAAAAAAAGATACATACAAACAAAACACAATTACAATTTTTAAAAAAAAAAAAAAAAAAAAAAAGAAAAAGGAAATAAAACCACAGAGAAAGTTTAATGCTATTGTGTTTAAATTAAAAAATTAAATAACGTTTTTTACAAAAAATTGAGAGGAAAAATTTATACATTTTAAAACAAAAAAAAAAATTCTTCGTTGAAAAACATAATTGAAAAATAAAAAACATATATACCAAAAAGAAGAAAAAAAAAACAAAGAAAAAAAACATTTTGAAAAATAAAAGACAAATAGTGAAAATTTTTGAAAAAAAAAAAACAAAACAAAAGATAAAAAGCGGAAAAAAGATTGTTATTCAATTTTTAAACGAAAACAACAATCTAAGAGAAAAAAACTGAAATATTTGAAATTTGTAAAACAAAAAATATATATACATATATAGAAATTTGGAAAAAATAAAAGTTGGAAAACATTACAACAAAAACACAAACTCAAAGAATATACAACAACAACATTAACTACACAACATAAAGGAGGTACAACATTACAACACAACATATCAACGAGGAGAACATTACAACAAAAGCTAAAGGACAACACAAAACAAACAAGTCACACACAGTTCACATAAAAATGTCTGAGTAAGTACCCTCGTTACCCAATATATTCCCATATACATATATTCCCTCCGTCTAAAGTACGGACCCCAAATTTAAAATCCCCAAATGTATATACCCCTCCGGTCTAAAGATCGGACCCTGGGTATATAACCCACATCAAAAGCCTAAACGGCAAAATATTTCATTTGCTTACTCACTGTTACCAACAGGTACAGTCCCTTCAAAAAACCCATATAAAGTTTTATACAAATAAATTTGCATTCCCGTATCAACGGAAAATCCTCTGCCCGGTTCTATATACCCAAAAAGTTCGTTGCGCTAAATATCGATTTGATTATAAAAATATATACGTATATATGTAATATATGTATATACCCACTTAGTTCGGTAATATCACCCGAGCTACATATTTTTCCAGCGTGAAATTCACCGCTGCCCAATTTACCCTTATATACATATATTACATAAAGTATATTTTATAAAAAACCCATAGCAACGAACTTTGCGAAATTTTTGTCACTTTTCTCAAAGTTTATTTTACCGGTGCACCCAATATTAATTTTGCATACAAACCTACAATTATATGCACCCATAATACCCACACGCACTGGTATATCTTTTTGCATAAGCCAAAAACCCACCCTCAACAAAGTAATTGCATGAGCATATGTAACAACATAATAGAAGGAATCAACAAAGAAGATCATCGGTTACATATTTTGCATACATTTACTTTGTCAATACAGATCAAGTGCATTGGCACGGCAAACAAAAGGTTGTTGGTACACCACAGTTTGTCGGCAAATATATTTCACCCATATATATAAATACATACATACGTACTATATACCCATATTACTTGTGCTCAGACGCGCTGAGACAAGTACATATAACAAATCAAAAAGCCGGTACACATTAGGCCGGTCTCAAAAAATAAAAAATAATATCCCAGTGAACACAAATATTATAATATTTATATTATTATATACCCACATTACTTGTACTCAGAAGCGCTGAGACAAGCCCGTATAAAGAACCAAGCGTACATTAGGCTGGTTTCAAAAAAAAAAAATTTTTTTTTTGCACTTTTGACAAAATTTTTTTTCGATTTTCACAGCTTAATAAAAGCTCCCATTTCTATTAAGAAACCAAACTAATTATAATGCCGAAATCGTCGGACGAAACCCAAAAATTGACCCCTGCAGATAAATGCCTGCAGAAATTCATATATGACGGTAACCAAGTAGAGGTTTACTGCTCAAGATGGTCACCCTCCCAAGCTACCGATTTATCAGAGTGTATGCTTAAGGTCAAATTAGAAGACCTTGATAAAATATGGGCAAAGGTGCTAGAGTCCCATCGAGAAGTAAGTTTCTCAGATAATTACACAGATGTTAGCGGCTCGGTTGAGCAAAAATTCGCTAAATGCTTGGAAACTTACCAAACATGCAAATCAGGAATTTTAGAAGCCTTACAGCTGTTTAATACTGCTAGCACCAACCAACAACAAATACCCGCCCACCCAATAAACAATTCAGACGCAAACGGTTTTTATTTAAAAGTACCACCATGCGACACCGAAGTATTTCATGGTGGATACGAAGACTGGCCATCCTTTAGAGATATGTTCACGGCAGTCTATAAAAACCACCCTAAATTATCACCCGCTCAAAAATTATACCATCTACGCCTGAAAACAAAAGGACAAGCTGGGCTTATTGTAAAACAATACCCACTGAGCGATAATAATTTCGAGCTTGCCTGGGAAGCGCTCAGATCTAGGTATGAGAACAAAAGGATACTCGTCGACAACCAACTGAAGACGCTGTTCAACCTACCCACAATATTCGCAGAAAGCGGGGAACAAATACAGAAGATGCAGACAACAATCAACAACTGCATGTCAACCCTTAACACCCAAGGAATCCCGACAACGGACTGGGACCCAATCCACGTTTACCTCTGCTCATCCAAGCTGCCAAGTGAAAGCCTTTCACTATGGGAACAATCCCTCAGCTCCCGAAAAGAACTCCCACTTTGGGAGGATATGAATAAATTTTTGACCAGCAGATACGAGGTAGTAGAGAGAATAAGTACCTATCGACCAGGCAAGGCGAAACCCCAATTTTCGAGTTTTGCGCCACGAACGGTGAATCAAAACTCGACCCAATCTAACAATAATAGAACCCATGCATATCACACGGAGTTCAATAAAACGGCTTCGTGTAGATTATGCAATCAATACCACGCAGTCAAATCTTGCGTTAGGTTTAGAAATTTATCGGTATCAGACCGAATCAAATTTGTGAGAGGAAATAGTTACTGCGAAAACTGTTTGTCTACGTCACACCCCAAAAACGAATGTAAAAGTAGTTTCACGTGCGTTTATTGCCAAAAGCGTCATCATTCGCTACTGTATTTGCAGCCCAAACCCCAACAATCACAACCAAACCACAGAGCTCAAAATGCCCAAGCCGGCACCCCTAGGAGAACGGACGACGAGCGAACCTCAACATCGAAAGCCGCCGCAAGAGCCACCTCCTCCCAACAGTCTCAAGACAAAAACCCGGTTTCTACACTCTTCTCGAGTAATCATGGAACCACCCTACTACCAACAGCAGTAGTATCAGTATACTTTGCTGGCGAATTTCATAAAATTCGTGCCCTAATAGACCAAGGTTCACAAAAAACCTTTGTATCATCCCGTATACAAAAGGTTCTTGGTCTGCCCACAAAAGAGTCTCTCCACCAGATATCTGGAATGGGTGGAACGGTTGTGAAAAATGCCAATAAAGTCTGCCAGATAACATTCTGTTCAGCAGACTTAACCCAAATGATAGACGCACAAGCAATAATTTTGCCAAAACTAACGAAGTTCTTGCCCACAGTCAGAGTTTCAAGCATCGACTTCGAAGAACTGTCCCATTTACCGTTAGCCGATCCACAGTATTCGATACCATCGAAAATCGATGTGGTAATCGGCAGCGATATCACCCCGCAAATACTCACCGAGGGGCTCCTACGAAATGTGAGTGGAACATTACTTGCCCAAAACACAATATTCGGATGGATATTAAGCGGCCCTGTAGCTGAAAAGGTATCAACCTTCAGCACTCATGTCACGGAATGCACCGATGACCCCATCAATCAACTTTTGAGACAATTTTGGGAACAGGAAGAAGTTCACCAAACCCAACAACGATCAGCAGATGATGAATACTGCGAAGCACTCTACCGGACAACCACAATTCGTGAGGAAGATGGACGCTACAGAGTAAAACTACCTTTCAAATCGGAATTTCCAGCCAATCTGGCACTCGGTCATTCACGACCCGCAGCACAACAGCAGTATATCAGCATCGAACGAACCCTTGAAAGAAAACCCGAATTAAGAGACAAATATTTTGAAGTCCTTAATGAATATTTAACCATGGATCACATGGAACCCGCCTCCCAACAAGAGATAATTAGAGATGGTAAATATCTATCATTTTATCTACCCCATCATGCTGTCATAAAACCCGACAGCAAAACCACAAAAGTGCGAGTCGTCTTCAATGCATCAAAAATGTCGCATTCTGGCAACTCGTTGAACGACGTGCTTCATACAGGCCCCATTCTACAAAATGACTTAATGCTCGTCATACTCAAATGGCGACTTTATAAGTTTGTTTTCAACGGCGATATTGAGAAAATGTATCGCCAAATACTCATCCACGAAGAAGATAAAGATTTTCACCGAATCGTTTTTCGAAAACACCCAACTCTGCCGATAGAAGATTTTCGACTAAAAACAGTTACCTTTGGTGTAAATTGCGCGCCGTATTTGGCGATTCGAACCCTACACCAACGCGCCCACGATTGTCAAGACGAATATCCGCTCGCTAAAAACATTTTATTAAACGAAACATATGTTGACGATATTTTGTCAGGCGGTCATAATATACAGTCCACTTTGAACTCTATGACTCAAGTTATCGAAGCCTTAAAATCGGCAGGGTTCCCTTTGAGGAAGATGTCGGCAAATCACCCTGAAATTTTAAAACCCGTTCCCGACCCTGATTTGCTAGACGTCGACTTCCTTAAATTCCATGATTCGAGTTCCACAAAAACCCTTGGAATTCAGTGGAACGCGCTAACCGACACCTTCACCTACACGTATGATCCACCATCAGCAGAAAACACGACTACAAAAAGGCAGATTCTATCAGCAGTCGCAAAACTGTTTGACCCCGCAGGATGGCTTTCACCAATAATGATTCTTGCCAAAATGTTGCTGCAACAACTCTGGATGGAAGGGACGGATTGGGACGAGGACGTGAAGCCCGGAGCTCTCGAAAAATGGACCTCAATTTATGAAAATTTACCTCATATCAGAGACATTAAAATCCCTAGGTGGGTACGGTATTCCCCCGATAAACTAATCCAGCTGCATGGATTCTCAGATGCTTCAGAAAAAGCATTTTGTGCCTGTATATATTTACGAGTACAAACCCATGAAAATAGTTTTTCATCCCATTTGCTAGCTGCTAAAAGCAAAGTAGCACCCCTCCAAACCGTGAGTCTTCCACGGTTGGAACTCTGTGGAGCAGTTTTACTCTCCAAGTTAGTGAAACAGCTGCGAAGTGAGCTGAATCTACCCCAACACGAACTCATTCTCTGGTGCGATTCTGCCATCGTACTGGCCTGGTTAGAAAAACCACCCCATACCTGGAAAACGTATGTCGCCAACAGAACCTCTGAAATTCTTCAGAACGTTGACAACGCCACTTGGAGGCATGTTTCCAGTAAGGATAACCCAGCGGATTTGGGCACTCGAGGTTGCAAGCCTCAAGATTTAGTCCAATGTCCGCTATGGTGGGAAGGACCTAATTGGCTAATCAATCCATCAACTTCGTGGCCAAAGGATACACCTCACCACCCAACTCCACCCGAACAACGACATGTGGACGTATTCCACACCCTGCAGGAAGAAAATATAGACATACTCGACCGGTTTTCGTCGTTTTCTCGAGCGCTTAGAGTCGTGGCCTATATGTTGCGGTTTATCAAGAAAGCAAGGAAACTGAAAGTGCCAGCCACGCTCAACCTCACCCACGCCGAAGTGAATGATGCCAAAATCAAAATCATCATTCAAACTCAACGGAATCATTACGGAGACACGATAGAGCTGCTTCAAACGTCAGGACCCTTACCCAAAAAGAACACCCTTCTGACATTAAACCCCATGCTAGATGACTCAGGAATCATGCGAGTTTCTGGAAGATTAGCATATGCCACCTATAGCACCCAATTATCATACCCGAAAACTCTCGATTTTGTTCTATTCTGTTGGACTTCCTCCATTCGAACCTGCTTCATGCCGACAAACAGCTGATGATCCGAATGGTACAGCAACAGTACTACATTCCACGTTTGAAGCAAAAGGTCAAAAAGCTCGTCTTCCACTGCAAAACCTGCACCATCTATAAACAGCAGATGAAAACGCAGATAATGGCAGCCTTGCCACCCGAGAGGTCAACGTATTCCCTACCCTTTCATACAACAGGAGTCGACTTTGCTGGACCATTTATGGTAAAAACGTCTCCCCTTCGCCGAGCTTCGTATGTCAAAGCTTACGTTTGTGTGTTCGTCTGTTTTTCCACAAAGGCTGTTCATTTAGAAGTGTGCTCGGATCTCACCACGAATGCCTTCAACGCAGCCTTTGCCCGATTTACTGGCCGCCGTGGCCTACCCCACCAGATATATTCTGACAACGGAAAGACGTTCGTCGGCGCACAACGCGGATTACAAAGAGAACTCACCACATTCCTCAAGGAAGTCGCTACAGACGTCGCCGAAAAGTATGCAACTCACGGATTCTCGTGGAAATTCATCCCACCATACGCTCCCCACATGGGTGGTCTATGGGAAGCGGCCGTGAAAAGTTTCAAGATACACTTCACGAAGGTAGCAGGAAACCAGAAGTTTTCCTTCGAAGATATCACCACCCTCTTAGTACGCATAGAGGCGGTCCTCAACTCCCGACCGCCCTCCCCTATGTCCGAAGATCCAATGGATCCCCTAGTCCTAACCCCAGGGCATTTCCTACGAGGCGCGCCACTCTTATCACTGCCGGAGCCAACTGCAGAGCATCTCACCCTGGTCAACAAATGGCAGAAACTAAAAACGCTTCACCACCAGTTCAGCACACGATGGAAGAACGAGTACCTCAAGGAGCTGCATAAGCGGTACAAATGGAAATGCCCTCAACGCAATATTCAAGTTGGAGATTTAGTCGTGGTAAAGGATGATTTACTACCCCCGAACGAATGGCGTTTGGGACGGGTAATCACTTTACACCCTGGATCGGATAACCATGTTCGAGTTGTGGAACTCAAAACACAAAACGGACTAATAACCCGAAATATTGCCAAACTGTGCGTGCTACCAACTGCCTAGCAGTTCCAACCCTACCTCTGGTACCCTCTGCTTCATGCCCCTAGCAATCTACATATAAGCTACCCTCCCCAACGTATTTTTCTAACCCATTTTTTGAGAAATACGTATTTTTTCTTTTCTTGTCTTTACAGGACCCACAAATATATGGGGACCCAGAAATGCCGGCTATGTGGGCAGCGACACGCGCTAAGGCAGTGCCGGGCGTTCCTCGCAAAGAAGCCTGAGGAGCGCTACGAGTGCGCGAGGAACCACCGGTACTGCATCAACTGCCTGGCAGTGTCACACTGCACCGGGGCATGTGACTCCCCGTCCAGCTGCCGAAAATGCTCCCTCGGCCATCACACGCTCCTACACAGAGCTCGACGCACGCCCACCAACCAGCGTTGCACTGACAGCGGCCCACAGCGCGCAACAACAGCCCAACATCGCCAACGGGCAACTCAAAGCCGGTCGGCTAGACAGCGCGACGGCAAACTTCGTAAATTAGTAGCCGAGGCACGAGCAGCCTTAGATAGGGTTGATGCCGCCCTGAACCCATCAACGCGTCGGGCGGGGGGGGGATCATGTTGAAGACATGATCCAATTTTCGGACTAAGTCCGCCCCCCTCCGTCTGGCAACACCCGGCCAGTGCGGCCAAGCGGAGGCAGTGCAGCTCAGCTGTGGCTTGCCAGCCACCACGGCTCTCACTCTCATTGTTTTCAGTTTGTCATTAACTACCAGCCCGTTCGCTACGCATCGTCAAAAATATTCGTTTGCTATACTACCGCCCGCCCACCGTCGCGCATCTTTTAATATTTAATTAACTTCACATTTATTACTTTGTTTGTAATTGAAAGTTTTGAAGTGTGAATAAAATACATATTTTAGTTTAACTCCGCGCCTTCTTTCTAAATACCCATAGTGCTGTGTTAGTGCAAAAATAAACATGTATATATGTACATTTCTAATTTGGTTCATATTTTCATATATATATATTCAATAGGGGGACTCATGATAGCATATAAACTTATAAGGTGTAAAATTATATCCATTTACACACGCTGTTATATGAACGCACCTAGTAATACTCTTGATAAACTTGATTGTTTATCAGCTGTATTATTGCCGAACAACATTTTTTGATTGTTATACAAATTTAAAAATGCCAAGACTAAGTGAAAAATCAAAACTAAAACGCCTTTACTTGCTGATGTTGGAGATTTTTGATGAAAATGCCGTCTGTAATGTCTGCAAGGTTGCATTCCTTTGAGTTTACCGCGTTTACACAATGAAATGTCCGCGTAAATTTATACAAATTGTGTAAATGATTTTTCATACAAAATTTGACAGCTCGTGCGTAAACTAGATAAATTTATACGTTTACACACTTTATAAGGCATTTATACGGTTACATGAGTCCCCCTAATGATACAATGCTCAAATGCTGATCGACAGGCACAGGCTTCTGTGTACATATGCACATACGTATTTAAGGGTGGAATTGATGCTAGTCAAGTGCTCTTTGACTTGGCTTATCAAACTACAAATGATGAAATTAATTGTAGTGAAATAAATTTTTTTGTAGTTTTTATAGTTCTCCGAAAATATAATACATTCTGCGGAAACCAAGCAATTTAAGTAAATTTGGTTTTTTTCTTTTTGAAATACGTTTTAAATCGTTTGTAGTTTTTCATACGAAAAAAAATTTTTTTTTTGGAACACAGGTTTCGGAGATATCGCTAACGCATCTCAAAAAAACCAAGAACGCAGCAGTTTGGAAGCACTAAAAGTACTTTTCCTATAACTACAAACAATGAAATTGATTGTAGTGAAATTCATTTTTTTGTAGTTCTTTTAGTTACTCCGAAAATATAATACATTGTGCGGAAACCAAGCAATTTAAGTAAATTTGGTTTTTTGTTTTTGAAATACGTTTTAAATCGTTTGTAGTTTTTCATACGAAAAAAAATTTTTTTTTTGGTCCGCAGGTTTCGCAGATATCGCTAACGCATCTCAAAAAAACCAAGAATGCAGCAATTTGGAAGCACTAAAAGTACTTTTCCTATAACTACAAACGATGAAATTGATTGTAGTGAAATTCACTTTTTTGTAGTTTTTATAGTTACTCCGAAAATATAATACATTGTGCGGAAACCAAGCAATTTAAGCAAATTTGGGTTTTTTCTTTCTGAAATACGTTTTAAATCGTTTATAGTTTTTCATAGGAAACAAATTTTTTTTTTTGGTCCACAGGTTTCGGAGATATCGCTAACGCATCTCAAAAAAACCAAGAACGCAGCAATTTGGAAGCACTAAAAGTACTTTTCCTATAACTACAAACGATGAAATTGATTGTAGTGAAATTCATTTTTTTGTAGTTCTTATAGTTACTTCGAAAATATAATACATTGTGCGGAAACCAAGCAATTTAAGTAAATTTGTTTTTTTTGTTTTTGAAATACGTTTTAAATCGTTTGTAGTTTTTCATACGAAAAAAATTTTTTTTTTGTCCACAGGTTTCGGTGATATCGCTAACGCATCTCAAAAAAACCAAGAACGCAGCAATTTGGAAGCACTAAAAGTACTTTTCCTATAACTACAAACGATGAAATTGATTGTAGTGAAATTCATTTTTTTGTAGTTCTTATAGTTACTCCGAAAATATAATACATTGTGCGGAAACCAAGCAATTTAAGCAAATTTGGGTTTTTTCTTTTTGAAATACGTTTTAAATCGTTTGTAGTTTTTCATACGAAAAAAAAAATTTTTTAAGTCCACAGGTTTCGGAGATATCGCTAACGCATCTCAAAAAAATCAAGAACGCAGCAATTTGGAAGCACTAAAAGTACTTTTCCTATAACTACAAACGATGAAATTGATTGTAGTGAAATTCATTTTTTTGTAGTTCTTATAGTTACTCCGAAAATATAATACATTGTGCGGAAACCAAGCAATTTAAGCAAATTTGGGTTTTTTCTTTTTGAAATACGTTTTAAATCGTTTGTAGTTTTTCATACGAAAAAAAAAATTTTTTAAGTCCACAGGTTTCGGAGATATCGCTAACGCATCTCAAAAAAATCAAGAACGCAGCAATTTGGAAGCACTAAAAGTACTTTTCCTATAACTACAAACGATGAAATTGATTGTAGTGAAATTCATTTTTTTGTAGTTCTTATAGTTACTCCGAAAATATAATACATTGTGCGGAAACCAAGCAATTTAAGCAAATTTGGTTTTTTTCTTTTTGAAATACGTTTTAAATCGTTTGTAGTTTTTCATACGAAAAAAAAAAATTTTTAAGTCCACAGGTTTCGGAAATATCGCTAACGCATCTCAAAAAAATCAAGAACGCAGCAATTTGGAAGCACTAAAAGTACTTTTCCTATAACTACAAACGATGAAATTGATCGTAGTGAAACTCATTTTTTTGTAGTTTTTATAGTTAGTCCGAAAATAAAATACATTGTGCGGAAACCAAGCAATTTAAGCAAATTTGGGTTTTTTCTTTTTGAAATGTGTTTTAAATCGTTTGTAGTTTTTCATACGAAAAAAAATTGTTTTTCTGGTCCACAGGTTTCGGAGATATCGCTAACACATCTCAAAAAAATCAAGAACGCAGCAATTTGGAAGCACTAAAAGTACTTTTCCTATAACTACAAACGATGAAATTGATTGTAGTGAAATTCATTTTTTTGTAGTTCTTATAGTTACTCCGAAAATATAATACATTGTGCGGAAACCAAGCAATTTAAGCAAATTTGGTTTTTTTCTTTTTGAAATACGTTTTAAATCGTTTGTAGTTTTTCATACGAAAAAAAAAATTTTTTTGGTCCACAGGTTTCGGAGATATAGCTAACGCATCTCAAAAAAACCAAGAACGCAGCAATTTGGAAGCACTAAAAGTACTTTTCCTATAACTACAAACGATGAAATTGATCGTAGTGAAACTCATTTTTTTGTAGTTTTTATAGTTACTCCGAAAATATAATACATTGTGCGGAAACCAAGCAATTTAAGCAAATTTGGTTTTTTTCTTTTTGAAATACGTTTTAAATCGTTTGTAGTTTTTCATACGAAAAATTTTTTTTTTCGTCCACAGGTTTCGCAGATATCGCTAACACATATCAAAAAAACCAAGAACGCAGCAATTTGGAAGCACTAAAAGTACTTTTCCTATAACTACAAACGATGTAATTGATTGTAGTGAAATTCATTTTTTTGTAGTTTTTATAGTTATTCCGAAAATATAATACATTTTGCGGAAACCAAGCAATTTAAGCAAATTTGGGTTTTTTCTTTTTGAAATACGTTTTAAATCGTTTGTAGTTTTTCATACGAAAAAAAATTTTTTTTTTGGTCCACAGGTTTCGGAGATATCGCTAACGCATCTCAAAAAAACCAAGAACGCAGCAATTTGGAAGCACTAAAAGTACTTTTCCTATAACTACAAAGGATGAAATTGATTGTAGTGAAATTAATTTTTTTGTAGTTCTTATAGTTACTTCGAAAATATAATACATTGTGCGGAAACCAAGCAATTTAAGCAAATTTGGGTTGATGTATATTGGAACGATTTTCCGTCATCCCTTGTCAAATTTGGTTTTGAGACAAACCGGTTTCGGCGTTGTGCCATCATCAGTGTCGATTTTCGTTCTGATCTGTTGTTGTCATTTGTCCTGTATTTATAGTTCGTAGGTATATGAGCAGGTATTGTCAAATTGATGCTTGTGTATATTTAGTTATGTGTATGTGCTGTGTGTTCGTTCAGAACCGAGGGTGGTTTACTAATCGATTTGTGTGGCTGACTGGGGTAGGTAGAAATCTGTGATTTTAGTCGTTTGACCTTCTTTGTCGGTTTTTTGTTTTGGTGTGTTAATTGTTTTGTATTTATTTGTTGTTGTGCGTTTGTCTGTTGTACCTGTGTGATTAAGTTGTTTCCTGTAAACAAGTTTTAAAGGCTCGAATATTGTGTCAGAAATGGTGTTTATCTGTTCGTTTATTATTCTACCGTCGAATGTTTTCTGTTTGTAGATTTCCATGTTTTCGAGTACGTTGAGACGTCGGCCCTTTTCTTGTATGTGAAGAACCCTAACTGTTTTATTGATGTTTGCTGGGGAACATTCATTCTTGACCATGTGATTCGCGAAGTTAGACTCGGGTATAATGTTTGGATTCCGTATTTTTTTGTTGTAATCTCTAATATGTTCTCTGAACCTCGTTCTTATTTGCCGTCCTGTTTGTCCTATGTAACTATGCTGGCATCCGCAGGTAAGCTTGTATACGCCGTGGCTGCTAAACGGATCCTCTGAGTTAATGTTAGTTCTTAGTTTTCGCCCTAGATTGTTCGATGTTTTGAATGCTGTGTTAATGTTGTATTTTTTAAAGAAATTTGCCAATTTATATGTTGCTTTTCCAGTATATGTCATAGTCGTCCAGCTTTATTTTCTTTTTCATTATTTCTTTTTGGTTCTCCATTTGTCCTTCTGAGCTTATCTACTAGTGCTTTTTTATATCCGTTGTTTGCAGCGATATTATATATGACCTCAAGTTCTCTCTTATATGCCTCTTGTGTAAGAGGTGTTCTTTCAAGTCTATGTACCAAGTGCCTTAATGCTGCATTTTTATGATGTTGAGGGTGATTTGAGGTATTGTGTATTATTGTGTCGGTGGCCGTTGACTTTCTATATATGTCATAGTTAAATCTTTTGGCTTCTTTATCAATATTTATCGTGAGGTCTAGATAGTTGATTCCTCCGTCTTTTTCGGTTTCCATTGTAAATTTTATATTGCCGTGCTGTTTGTTGAGGTACTCCAGTACGAGCTCTTCGTTATTAGTAGTTAAAACGCATATTATGTCATCCACGTATCTAGCATAAAATGACACGCCTAATTTGGACTTCAGCTCCTGTATGTACTTTTCTTCCAGATTTTGCATGAACACTTCCATAAGAATTGCTGATGTGGGGCTTCCCATTCCAAGACCATTTGTTTGTCTATATATTTTATTGTTGAATTTAAAATAGTTTTGACGTAAAGTGGTTCTTAGCGTATTTGTGATTTGCATACTTTTTACTTTGTTTTTTGTGTTATGAACTATTGTTGAGCTAACTATGTCCAAAGTCTCCGATAGTGGTATAGATGGGTATAGATCTTTTATGTCAAAAGATACCAATTTGCTGTTTCTTGTTAGCTCTACGGTCTCGAGTCTCTCTATTAGTTCTGTTGTGTTAGCCATTGCATATTCGTTCCTTAGCTCCAGAGTGTCTATCAATATCGTTTTTAAATATTTGGACAGTTTGTAACATGGTGCCGATTTAAAATTAATGATGGGCCTCATTGGCGTGTCCGGCTTGTGGATTTTTGGTAGCGCAACCAGTGGAGGAGCCGAAGGGTTCATTTGGACCAATTTATGTGCCATGTTAGAATCTACTATATTTGTTGCATTTTTTATAGCAACTTTGATTTGTTTTTGGTATTCATCTGTGGGATCCTCTCTCATTCTACGACATTTCATTTCCTCTATGAGATCCTCGGTTTTGGATATATATTTCTCTTTTTCGATTAGCACAGTGGTGTTTCCTTTGTCCGCTTTCGTTGTGACAATATTGTTTTTCCTTAGTTTATGCCGTAGATTCTTTATTGTTTTCTCCTCTGTATTCGGTTTTTGTCCTTCCTGTGCTTTCACCTCCTTTCTTATGATTTCTCTGCACATGTGTCTTGCGTGCTCCTGTTCTTCCTGTGGTATCAATGATATTGCGATCTCCGCATCTACAATCGCTTGCTCCGTTTTTCTTACTGTATTCTGGTCCATGATATTGTGCTTCAGGCCCTTTTCGAGAAGTTGTGCCTCTTCCTTGGTAATGGCCACTGTTGTGAGGTTAACGAACTTGTCATGAAACTGGTGAGTGTTTTGGTTTTGGTTACCCTCTCGTCGTCCTGCCAGCTTGTCCAATTTTCGGTTCAGCGACCTGTATTTTTGTTGTAGTTCCTGTTTCTTTTGAAATACGTTTTAAATCGTTTGTAGTTTTTCATACGAAAAAAAATTTTTTTTTGGTCCACAGGTTTCGGAGATATCGCTAACGCATCTCAAAAAAACTAGGAACGCAGCAATTTGGAAGCACTAAACGTACTTTTCCTATAACTAAAAACGATGAAATTGATTGTAGTGAAATTCATTTTTTTGTAGTTCTTATAGTTACTCCGAAAATATAATACATTGTGCGGAAACCAAGCAATTTAAGCAAATTTGGTTTTTTTCTTTTTGAAATACGTTTTAAATCGTTTGTAGTTTTTCATACGAAAAAAAAATTTTTTTTGGTCCACAGGTTTCGGAGATATCGCTAACGCGTCTCAAAAAAACCAAGAACGCAGCAATTTGGAAGCACTAAAAGTACTTTTCCTATAACTACAAACGATGTAATTGATTGTAGTGAAATTCATTTTTTTGTAGTTTTTATAGTTATCTTGAAAATATAATACATTGTGCGGAAACCAAGCAATTTATATTAATATTTTATTTTGGTCCACAGGTTTCGGAAATATCGCTAACGCATCTCAAAAAAAACCAAGAACGCAGCAATTTGGAAGCACTTAAAGTACATTTTCTATAACTACAAACGATGAAATTGATTGTAGTGAAATTCATTTTTTTGTAGTTCTTATAGTTACTCCGAAAATATAATACATTGTGCGGAAACCAAGCAATTTAAGCAAATTTAGGTTTTCTCTTTTTGAAATACGTTTTAAATCGTTTGTAGTTTTTCATACGAAAAAAAATTTTTTTTTGGTCCACAGGTTTCGGAGATATCGCTAACGCATCTCAAAAAAACCAAGAACGCAGCAATTTGGAAGCACTAAAAGTACTTTTCCTATAACTACAAACGATGAAATTGATCGTAGTGAAATTCATTTTTTTGTAGTTTTTATAGTTACTCCGAAAATATAATACATTGTGCGGAAACCAAGCAATTTAAGCAAATTTGGGTTTTTTATTTTTGAAATACGTTTTAAATCGTTTGTAGTTTTTCATAGGAAAAAAAATTTTTTTTTTGGTCCACAGGTTTCGGAGATATCGCTAACGCATCTCAAAAAAACCAAGAACGCAGCAATTTGGAAGCACTAAAAGTACATTCCCTATAACTACAAACGATGAAATTGATTGTAGTGAAATTCATTTTTTTGTAGTTCTTATAGTTACACCGAAAATATAATACATTGTGCGGAAACCAAGCAATTTAAGCAAATTTCGGTTTTTTCTTTTTGAAATACGTTTTAAATCGTGTGTAGTTTTTCATACGAAAAAAAAAATTTTTTAAGTCCATAGGTTTCGGAGATATCGCTAACGCATCTAAAAAAACCCAAGAACGCAGCAATTTGGAAGCACTAAAAGTACTTTTCTTATAACTACAAACGATGAAATTGATTGTAGTGAAATTCATTTTTTTGTAGTTCTTATAGTTACTACGAAAATATAATACATTGTGCGGAAACCAAGCAATTTAAGCAAATTTGGGGTTTTTCTTTTTGAAATACGTTTTAAATCGTTTGTAGTTTTTCATACGAAAAAATTTTTTTTTTGGTCCACAGGTTTCGGAGATATTGCTAACGCATCTCAAAAAAACCAAGAACGCAGCAATTTGGAAGCACTAAAAGTACTTTTCCTATAACTACAAACGATGAAATTGATTGTAGTGAAATTCATTTTTAATAGTTCTTATAGTTACTCCGAAAATATAATACATTGTGCGGAAATCAAGGAAGTTAAGCAAATTTGGGTTTTTTCTTTTTGAAATACGTTTTAAATCGTTTGTAGTTTTTCATACGAAAAAAAATTTTTTTTTTGGTCCACAGGTTTCGGAGATATCGCTAACGCATCTCAAAAAAACCAAGAACGCAGCAATTTGGAAGCACTAAAAGTACTTTTCCTATAACTACAAACGATGAAATTGATTGTAGTGAAATTAATTTTTTTGTAGTTCTTATAGTTACTTCGAAAATATAATACATTGTGCGGAAACCAAGCAATTTAAGTAAATTTGGTTTTTTTGCTTTTGAAATACGTTTTAAATCATTTGTAGTTTTTCATACGAAAAAAAAATTTTGTTTGGTCCACAGGTTTCGGAGATATCGCTAACGCATCTCAAAAAAACCAAGAACGCAGCAATTTGGAAGCACTAAAAGTACTTTTCCTATAACTACAAACGATGAAATTGATTGTAGTGAAATTCACTTTTTTGTAGTTTTTATAGTTACTCCGAAAATATAATACATTGTGCGGAAACCAAGCAATTTAAGCAAATTTGGGTTTTTTCTTTCTGAAATACGTTTTAAATCGTTTGTAGATTTTCATAGGAAACAAATTTTTTTTTTGGTCCAGAGGTTTCGGAGATATCGGTAACGCATCTCAAAAAAACCAAGAACGCAGCAATTTGGAAGCACTAAAAGTACTTTTCCTATAACTACAAACGATGAAATTGATTGTAGTGAAATTCATTTTTTTGTAGTTCTTATAGTTACTCCGAAAATATAATACATTGTGCGGAAACCAAGCAATTTAAGTAAATTTGTTTTTTTGTTTTTGAAATACGTTTTAAATCGTTTGTAGTTTTTCATACGAAAAAATTTTTTTTTTGCTCCAAAGGTTTCGGTGATATCGCTAACGCATCTCAAAAAAAACCAAGAACGCAGCAATTTGGAAGCACTAAAAGTACTTTTCCTATAACTACAAACGATGAAATGGATTGTAGTGAAATTCATTTTTTTGTAGCTTTTATAGTTATTCCGAAAATATAATACATTGTGCGGAAACCAAGCAATTTAAGCAAATTTGGGTTTTTTCTTTTTGAAATGTGTTTTTAATCGTTTATAGTTTTTCAGACGAAAAAAATTTTTTTTTTGGTCCACAGGTTTCGGAGATATCGCTAACGCATCTCAAAAAAACCAAGAACGCAGCAATTTGGAAGCACTAAAAGTACTTTTCCTATAACTACAAACGATGAAATTGATCGTAGTGAAATTCATTTTTTTGTAGTTTTTATAGTTACTCCGAAAATATAATACATTGCAATTTAAGTAAATTTGTTTTTTTTGTTTTTGAAACACGTTTTAAATCGTTTGTAGTTTTTCATACGAAAAAAAATTTTTTTTTGGTCCACAGGTTTCGGAGATATCGCTAACGCATCTCAAAAAAACCAAGAATGCAGCAATTTGGAAGCACTAAAAGTACTTTTCCTATAAAAACAAACGATGAAATTGATTGTGGTGAAATTCATTTTTTTGTAGTTCTTATAGTTACTCCGAAAATATAATACATTGTGCGTAAACCAAGCAATTTAAGCAAATTTGGTTTTTTTCTTTTTGAAATACGTTTTAAATCGTTTGTAGTTTTTCATAGGAAAACAATTTTTTTTTTGGTCCACAGGTTTCGGAGATATCGCTAACGCATCTCAAAAAAACCAAGAACGCAGCAATTTGGAAGCACTAAAAGTACATTTCCTATAACTACAAACGATGAAATTGATTGTAGTGAAATTCATTTTTTTGTAGTTCTAATAGTTACTCCGAAAATATAATACATTGTGCGGAAACCAAGCAATTTAAGCAAATTTGGGTTTTTTCTTTTTGAAATACGTTTTAAATCGTTTGTAGTTTTTCATACGAAAAAAAATTTTTATTTTGGTCCACAGGTTTCGTAGTATTTTCGTAGTAACTATAAGAACTACAAAAAAATGAATTTCACTACAATCAATTTCACCGTTTGTAGTTATAGGAAAAGTACTTTTAGTGCTTCCAAATTGCTGCGTTCTTGGTTTTTTTGAGATGCGTTAGCGATATCTCCGAAACCTGTGGACTTAAAAAATTTTTTTTCGTATGAAAAACTACAAACGATTTAAAACGTATTTCAAAAAGAAAAAACCCAAATTTGCTTAAATTGCTTGGTTTCCGCACAACGTATTATATTTTCGGAGTAACTATAAGAACTACAAAAAAATGAATTTCACTACAATCAATTTCATCGTTTGTAGTTATAGGAAAAGTACTTTTAGTGCTTCCAAATTGCTGCGTTCTTGGTTTTTTTGAGATGCGTTAGCGATATCTCCGAAACCTGTGGACCAAAAAAAAATTTTTTTTCGTATGAAAAATTACAAACGATTTAAGACGTACTTCAAAAAGAAAAAAAAAATTTAATTAAATTGCTTGGTTTCCGCACAATGTATTATATTTTCGGAGTAACTATAAGAACTACAAAAAAATTAATTTCACTACAATCAATTTCATCGTTTGTAGTTATAGGAAAAGTACTTTCAGTGCTTCCAAATTGCTGCGTTCTTGGTTTTTTTGAGATGCGTTAGCGATATCTCCGAAACCTGTGGAACAAAAAAAAAAATTTTTTTCCTATGAAAAACTACAAACGATTTAAAACGTATTTCAAAAAGAAAAAACCCAAATTTGCTTAAATTGCTTGGTTTCCGCACAATGTATTATATTTTCGGAGTAACTATAAAAACTACAAAAAAATGAATTTCACTATAGTCAATTTCATCGTTTGTAGTTATAGGAAAAGTAGTTTTAGTGCTTCCAAATTGCTGCGTTCTTGGTTTTTTTGAGATGCGTTAGCGATATCTCCGAAACCTGTGGACCAAAAAAAAAATTTTTTTTTCGTATGAAAAACTACAAACGATTTAAAACGTATTTCAAAAACAAAAAAACCAAATTTACTTAAATTGCTTGGTTTCCGCACAATGTATTATATTTTCGGAGTAACTATAAGAACTACAAAAAAATGAATTTCACTACAATCAATTTCATCGTTTGTAGTTATAGGAAAAGTACTTTTAGTGCTCCAAATTGCTGCATTCTTGGTTTTTTTGAGATGCGTTAGCGATATCTCCGAAACCTGTGGACCAAAAAAAAATTATTTTTCGTATGAAAAACTACAAGCGATTTAAAACGTATTTCAGAAAGAAAAAACCCAAATTTGCTTAAATTGCTTGGTTTCCGCACAATGTATTATATTTTCGGAGTAACTATAAAAACTACAAAAAAATGAATTTCACTACGATCAATTTCATCGTTTGTAGTTATAGGAAAGGTACTTTTAGTGCTTCCAAATTGCTGCGTCCTTGGTTTTTTTGAGATGCGTTAGCGATATCTCCAAAACCTGTGGACCAAAAAAAAAATTTTTTCGTATGAAAAACTACAAACGATTTAAAACGTATTTAAAAAAGAAAAAACCCAAATTTGCTTAAATTGCTTGGTTTCCGCACAATGTATTATATTTTCGGAGTAGCTATAAAAACTACAAAAAAATGAATTTCACTACGTTCAATTTCATCGTTTGTAGTTATAGGAAAAGTACTTTTAGTGCTTCCAAATTGCTGCGTTCTTGGTTTTTTTGAGATGCGTTAGCGATATCTCCGAAACCTGTGGACCAAAAAAAAATTTTTTTTTCGTATGAAAAACTACAAACGTTTTAAAACGTATTTCAAAAAGAAAAGACCGAATTTGCTTAAATTGCTTGGTTTCCGCACAATGTATTATATTTTCGGAGTAACTAAAAGAACTTCACTACAATCAATTTCATCGTTTGTAGTTATAGGAAAAGTACTTTTAGTGCTTCCAAATTGCTGCGTTCTTGGTTTTTTTGAGATGCGTTAGCGATATCTCCGAAACCTGTGGACCAAAAAAAAAATTTGTTTCCTATGAAAAACTACAAACGATTTAAAACGTATTTCAGAAAGAAAAAACCCAAATTTGCTTAAATTGCTTGGTGTCCGCACAATGTATTATATTTTGGGAGTAACTATAAAAACTACAAAAAAGTGAATTTCACTACAATCAATTTCATCGTTTGTAGTTTTAGGAAATGTACTTTTAGTGCTTCCAAATTACTGCGTTCTTGGTTTTTTTGAGATGCGTTAGCGATATCTCCGAAACCTGTGGACCAAAAAAAAATTTTTTTTCGTATGAAAAACTACAAACGATTTAAAACGTATTTCAAAAAAGGAAAAAAACCAAATTTGCTTAAATTGCTTGGTTTCCGCACAATGTATTATATTTTCGGAGTAACTATAAAAACTACAAAAAAATTAATTTCACTACAATTAATTTCATCATTTGTAGTTTGATAAGCCAAGTCAAAGAGCACTTGACTAGCATCAATTCCACCCTTAAATACGTATGTGCATATGTACACAGAAGCCTGTGCCTGTCGATCAGCTTTTGAGCATTGTATCATTGAATATATATGTATGAAAATATGAACCAAATTAGAAATGTACATACATACATATTCAATAATACTCCAAAGTAAAGGCAGATATAAATAAATATTTTGGTCGCTTTGATGCTGTGGCAGCGTCTTGAGATAAGAAGAAAAAAACTTGCCGCTTGCTACGTTCTAAAGCGACCATAGACTTTATGTAAATCCGCGTATACAGACATATATATATACATATGAATGCTCGTAGCAATTAGCCAACGAAATACAATAGGCACGAGCCAAATTATGTGTCGTCGGTGGTTAAAAGTGTTGCCGTTTGCAGCTTTAATCAACTGACAGCTAAAAGGGGAATTTATTATTAATACTAAAATAAAGGAATTTATTGCTCTTTTGCGACATAATGTTATTTTTCTTGGCAAAATTACTTTAATTCATTTCGCCCCTCCCATTTATTACTTTTTATCTATGAAAATGGTGTAAAATTCTTACTTTGTACTGACATGTGATAAACAAGTCAGCATATACAATATGACGTCACAGTGCGAATTCGGGCCAGAAACGGGTAAAACTCGACTTTTATGTATTAACTTCAACACAGCTGCTGAAAACTTGGTTGTTCGACTGCGCGAACAATTTCTCGACAGAATAAGATCAGGTTTTTCAAATAGCAAATTAAAATTTCCATAAGCTATGCCAACTCGGCAATTCGGCATATTGGAAAATTATTTGCAAAAATGTATATGAACAATGCATGAAAATTTTTAGATTATATTGCTAATACGTTACTGGGCATTTATTGGGCAATATACTCGCATCTTTATTTGCATTTTTTACTACCATATTATTACTTCGATTAGGGCATATAAATAGTTTGGTATTATTTCATAGGAAAAGTGCCTACTTATGGAAGTAGTTATGCGCGTTATAATGAAAGCCCTCAATATGCATCGAAGTTGGTATTTATAAAATCACAAACATTTTTCTTTTGACGATTTTATCAAATGACATATTGCCAAATTGCATCACCAATTGGGACAACTTAAGAAGAAGCATTATGAATGAAAAAGAGGAAGCTAGTTTTCAGGATTTTGTGATTTACATTAGAACATACATATGTATGTATGTACACATGCTTGTGCGTAAGAATAATTTTTGTTGGAAGTGGTTGGTTGAATAGAAGTTTGTTTTTTTTTTGAACATGTGAATGTACAAACATACATATGTTAGCTTATGCTTGGATATATTGGTATCAATGAGGTGGGTGTGAAGTGGAGTGAAGTGGGGTGTTGGTTGATCTTTAGTTTAAGAATATATGTATGTTTTGCATATATATCTAAGTTTGTTTATACGCTACGATCGTCATAGCAGATACATTACCATGTTCATACATTTCTTAGCTTACATATGAGCATACATACATATGTATGTACGTACATTTGCTTGAGCGTAAGAATAATTTTTGTTAGAAGGGGTATGCTGAAATGAAGTTTGTTTTATTTTTGAACATATGAATTGTAAGCAACAATATTTACTTGCACATTCAAAAACTTTAATATGCTTGTAATTTAAATCGAGAGAATTATTCAAAGAACCCATTTGCTGTGCAAAAATCATTGTTTGGGATACCCAACCGGGTGTATTCGAATTTCCCAATTTTGCAATGTATTATATTTTCGTAGTAAATATAAGAACTACAAAAAAATGAATTTCGCTACAATCAATTTCATCGTTTGTAGTTATAGGAAAAGTACTTTTAGTGCTTCCAAATTGCAGCGTTCTTGGTTTTTTTGAGATGCGTTAGCGATATCTCCGAAACCTGTGGACTTAAAAATTTTTTTTTTTCGTATGAAAAACTACAAACGATTTAAAACGTATTTCAAAAAGAAAAAACCCAAATTTGCTTAAATTGCTTCGTTTCCGCACAATGTATTATATTTTCGGAGTAACCATAAGAACTACAAAAAAATGAATTTCACTACAATCAATTTCATCGTTTGTAGTTGTAGGAAATATACTTTTAGTGCTTCCAAATTGCTGCGTTCTTGGTTTTTTGGAGATGCGTTAGCGATATCTCCGAAACCTGTGGACCAAGAAAAAAATTGTTTTCCTATGAAAAACTACAAACGATTTAGAACGTATTTCAAAAAGAAAAAACCCAAATTTGCTTAAATTGCTTGGTCTCCGCACAATGTATTATATTTTCGGAGTAACTGTAAGAACTACAAAAAAATTAATTTCACTACAATCAATTTCATCGTTTGTAGTTATAGGAAAAGTACTGTTAGTGCTTCCAAATTGCTGCGTTCTTGGTTTTTTTGAGATGCGTTAGCGATATCTCCGAAACATGTGGACCAAAAAAAAATTTTTTTTTCCTATGAAAAACTACAAACGATTTAAAACGTATTTCAAAAAGAAAAAACCCAAATTTGCTTAAATTGCTTGGTTTCCGCACAATGTATTATATTTTCGGAGTAACTATAAAAACTACAAAAAAATGTATTTCACTACAATCAATTTCATCGTTTGTAGTTATAGGAAATGTACTTTTAGTGCTTCCAAATTGCTGCGTTCTTGGTTTTTTTGAGATGCGTTAGCGATATCTCCGAAACCTGTGGACTTAAAAATTTTTTTTTTCGTATGAAAAACTACAAACGATTTAAAACGTATTTCAAAAAGAAAAAACCCAAATTTGCTTAAATTGCTTCGTTTCCGCACAATGTATTATATTTTCGGAGTAACCATAAGAACTACAAAAAAATGAATTTCACTACAATCAATTTCATCGTTTGTAGTTGTAGGAAATATACTTTTAGTGCTTCCAAATTGCTGCGTTCTTGGTTTTTTTGAGATGCGTTAGCGATATCTCCGAAACCTGTGGACCAAAAAAAAAAATTGTTTTCCTATGAAAAACTACAAACGATTTAGAACGTATTTCAAAAAGAAAAAACCCAAATTTGCTTAAATTGCTTGGTTTCCGCACATTGTATTATATTTTCGGAGTAACTGTAAGAACTACAAAAAAATTAATTTCACTACAATCAATTTCATCGTTTGTAGTTATAGGAAAAGTACTGTTAGTGCTTCCAAATTGCTGCGTTCTTGGTTTTTTTGAGATGCGTTAGCGATATCTCCGAAACATGTGGACCAAAAAAAAAATTTTTTTTCCTATGAAAAACTACAAACGATTTAAAACGTATTTCAAAAAGAAAAAACCCAAATTTGCTTAAATTGCTTGGTTTCCGCACAATGTATTATATTTTCGGAGTAACTATAAAAACTACAAAAAAATGAATTTCACTACAATCAATTTCATCGTTTGTAGTTATAGGAAATGTACTTATAGTGCTTCCAAATTGCTGCGTTCTTGGTTTTTTTGAGATGCGTTAGCGATATCTCCGAAACCTGTGGACCAAAAAAAAAAAATGTTTTTCCTATGAAAAACTACAAATAATTTAAAACGTATTTCAAAAAGAAAAAACCCAAATTTGCTTAAATTGCTTGGTTTCCGCACAATGTATTATATTTTCGGAGTAACTATAAAAACTACAAAAAATTTATTTCACTACAATAAATTTCATCGTTTGTAGTTATAGGAAAAGTACTTTCAGTGCTTCCAAATTGCTGCGTTCTTGGTTTTTTTGAGATGCGTTAGCGATATCTCCGAAACCTGTCGACCAAAAAAAAATTGTTTTTCGTATGAAAAACTGCAAACGATTTAAAACGTATTTCATAAAGAAAAAACCCAAATTTGCTTAAATTGCTTGGTTTCCGCACAATGTATTATATTTTCGGAGTAACTATAAGAACTACGAAAAAATGAATTTCACTACAATCAATTTCATCGTTTGTAGTTATAGGAAATGTACTTTTAGTGCTTCCAAATTGCTGCGTTCTTGGTTTTTTTGAGATGCGTTAGCGATATCTCCGAAACCTGTGGACCAAAAAAAAAAAATTGTTTTTCGTATGAAAAACTACAAACGATTTAAAACGCATTTCAAAAAGAAAAAACCCAAATTTGCTTAAATTGCTTGGTTTCCGCACAATGTATTATATTTTCGGAGTAACTATAAGAACTACGAAAAAATGAATTTCACTACAATTAATTTCATCGTTTGTAGTTATAGGAAATGTACTTTTAGTGCTTCCAAATTGCTGCGTTCTTGGTTTTTTTGAGATGCGTTAGCGATATCTCCGAAACCTGTGGACCAAAAAAAATTTTTTTCCTATGAAAAACTGCAAATGATTTCAAACGTATTTCAAAAAGAAAAAACCAAAATTTGCTTAAATTGCTTGGTTTCCGCACATTGTATTATATTTTCGGAGTAACTATAAAAACTACAAAAAAATGAGTTTCACTACGATCAATTTCATCGTTTCTAGTTATAGGAAAAGTACTTTTAGTGCTTCCAAATTGCTGCGTTCTTGGTTTTTTTGAGATGCGTTAGCGATATCTCCGAAACCTGTGGACCAAAAAAAAATTTTTTTTTCGTATGAAAAACTACAAACGATTTAAAACGTATTTCAAAAAGAAAAAAACCCAAATTTGCTTAAATTGCTTGGTTTCCGCACAATGTATTATATTTTCGGAGTAACTATAAAAACTACAAAAAAATGAGTTTCACTACAATCAATTTCATCGTTTGTAGTTATAGGAAAAGTACTTTTAGTGCTTCCAAATTGCTGCGTTCTTGGTTTTTTGAGATGCGTTAGCGATATCTCCGAAACCTGTGGACCAAAAAAAAAATTTTTTTTCGTATGAAAAACTACGAACGATTTAAAACGTATTTCAAAAAGAAAAAAAAAAAATTTGCTTAAATTGCTTGGTTTCCGCACAATGTATTATATTTTCGGAGTAACTATAAAAACTACAAAAAAATGAATTTCACTACGATCAATTTCATCGTTTGTAGTTATAGGAAAAGTACTTATAGTGCTTCCAAATTGCTGCGTTCTTGGTTTTTTTGAGATGCGTTAGCGATATCTCCGAAACCTGTGGACCAAAAAAAATTTTTTTTAGTATGAAAAACTACAAACGATTTAAAACTCATTTCAAAAAGAAAAAACCCAAATTTGCTTAAATTGCTTGGTTTCCGCACAATGTATTATATTTTCGGAGTAACTATAAAAACTACAAAAAAATGAATTTCACTACAATCAATCTCATCGTTTGTAGTTATAGGAAAAGTACTTTTAGTGCTTCCAAATTGCTGCGTTCTTGGTTTTTTTGAGATGCGTTAGCGATATCACCGAAACCTGTGGACCAAAAAAAAATTTTTTTCGTATGAAAAACTACAAACGATTTAAAACGTATTTCAAAAACAAAAAAACAAATTTACTTAAATTGCTTGGTTTCCGCACAATGTATTATATTTTCGGAGGAACTATAAGAACTACAAAAAAATGAATTTCACTACAATCAATTTCATCGTTTGTAGTTATAGGAAAAGTACTTTTAGTGCTTCCAAATTGCTGCGTTCTTGGTTTTTTTGAGATGTGTTAGCGATATCTCCGAAACCTGTGGACCAAAAAAAAAAAATTTGTTTCCTATGAAAAACTACAAACGATTTAAAACGTATTTTAGAAAGAAAAAACCCAAATTTGCTTAAATTGCTTGGTTTCCGCACAATGTATTATATTTTCGGAGTAACTATAAAAACTACAAAAAAGTGAATTTCACTACAATCAATTTCATCGTTTGTAGTTATAGGAAAAGTACTTTTAGTGATTCCAAATTGCTGCGTTCTTGGTTTTTTTGAGATGCGTTAGCGATATCTCCGAAACCTGTGGACCAAAAAAAAAAATTTTTTTCGTATGAAAAACTACAAACGATTTAAAACGTATTTCAAAAAGAAAAAAACCAAATTTACTTAAATTGCTTGGTTTCCGCAGAATGTATTATATTTTCGGAGTAACTATAAAAACTACAAAAAAATTAATTTCACTACAATTAATTTCATCATTTGTAGTTTGATAAGCCAAGTCAAAGAGCACTTGACTAGCATCAATTCCACCCTTAAATACGTATGTGCATATGTACACAGAAGCCTGTGCCTGTCGAACAGCTTTTGAGCATTGTATCATTGAATGTATATGTATGAAAATATGAACCAAATTAGAAATGAACATACATACATATTCAATAATACTCCAAAGTAAAGGCAGATATAAATAAATACTTTGGTCGCTTTGATGCTGTGGCAGCGTGTTGAGATAAGAAGAAAAAACTTGCCGCTTGCTACGTTCTAAAGCGACCAAAGACTTTATGTAAATCCGCGTATACAGACATATTTATATACATATGAATGCTCGTAGCAATTAGCTAACGAAATACAATAGGCACGAGCCAAATTATGTGTCGTCGGTGGTTAAAAGTGTTGCCGTTTGCAGCTTTAATCAACTGACAGCTAAAAGGGGAATTTATTATTAATACTAAAATAAAGGAATTTATTGCTCTTTTGCGACATAATGGTTTTTTTCTTGGCAAAATTACTTTAATTCATTTCGCCCCTCCCATTTATTACTTTTTATCTATGAAAATAATGTAAAATTCTTACTTTGTACTGACATGTGATAAAGAAGTCAGCATATACAATATGACGTCACAGTGTGAATTCGGGCCAGAAACAGGTAAAACTCGACTTTTATGTATTAACTGCAACACAGCTGCCGAAAACTTGGTTGTTCGACTGCGCGAACAGTTTTTCGACAGAATAAGATCAGGTTTTTCAAATAGCAAATTAAAATTTCCATAAGCTCTGCCAACTCGGCAATTCGGCATATTGGAAAATTATTTGCAAAAATGTATATGAACAATGCATGAAAATTTTTAGAATATATTGCTAATACGTTACTGGGCATTTATTGGGCAATAACTCGCATCTTTATTTGCATTTTTTACTACCATATTATTACTTCGATTAGGGCATATAAATAGTTTTGTATTATTTCATAGGAAAAGTGCCTAGTTATGGAAGTAGTTATGCGCGTTATAATGAAAGCCCTCAATATGCATCGAAGTTGGTATTTATAAAATCACAAACATTTTTCTTTTGTCGATTTTATCAAATGCCATATTGCCAAATTGCATCACCAATTTGGACAACTTAAGAAGAAGCATTATGAATGAAAAAGAGGAAGCTAGTTTTCAGGATTTTGTGATTTACATTAGAACATACATATGTATGTATGTACACATGCTTGTGCGTAAGAATAATTTTTGTTGGAAGTGGTTGGTTGAATAGAAGTTTGTTTTTTTTTTTGAACATGTGAATGTACAAACATACATACATATGTTAGCTTATGCTTGGATATATAGGTATCAATGAGGTGGTTGTGAAGTGGAGTGAAGTGGGGTGTTGGTTGATCTTTAGTTTAAGAATATATGTATGTGTTTGCATATATATCTAAGTTTGTTTATACGCTGCGATCGTCATAGCAGATACATTACCATGTTCATACATTTCTTAGCTTACATATAAGCATACATACATATGTATGTACGTACATTTGCTTGAGCGTAAGAATAATTTTTGTTAGAAGGGGTATGCTGAAATGAAGTTTGTTTTATTTTTGAACATATGAATTGTAAGCAACAATATTTACTTGCACATTCAAAAACTTTAATATGCTTGTAATTTAAATCGAGAGAATTATTCAAAGAACCCATTTGCTGTGCAAAAATCATTGTTTGGAATACCCAACCGGGTGTATTCGAATTTCCCAATTTTGCAATGTAATATATTTTCGTAGTAACTATAAGAACTACAAAAAAATGAATTTCACTACAATCAATTTCATCGTTTGTAGTTATAGGAAATGTACTTTTAGTGCTTCCAAATTGCTGCGTTCTTGGTTTTTTTGAGATGCGTTAGCGATATCTCCGAAACCTGTGGACTTAAAAAATTTTTTTTTTCGTATGAAAAACTACAAACGATGTAAAACGTATTTCAAAAAGAAAAAATCCAAATTTGCTTAAATTGCTTGGTTTCCGCACAATGTATTATATTTTCGGAGTAACTATAAGAACTACAAAAAAATTAATTTCACTACAATCAATTTCATCGTTTGTAGTTATAGGAAATGTACTTTTAGTCCTTCCAAATTGCAGCGTTCTTGGTTTTTTGAGATGCGTTAGCGATATCTCCGAAACCTGTGGACCAAAAAAAAAAAATGTTTTTCCTATGAAAAACTACAAACGATTTAAAACGTATTTCAAAAAGAAAAAACCCAAATTTGCTTAAATTGATTGGAAAACGTATTTCAAAAAGAAAAAACCCAAATTTGCTTAAATTGCTTGGTTTCCGCACAATGTATTATATTTTCGGAGTAACTATAAAAACTACAAAAAAATTAATTGCACTACGATCAATTTCATCGTTTGTAGTTATAGGAAAAGTACTTTTAGTGCTTCCAAATTGCTGCGTTCTTGGGTTTTTTGAGATGCGTTAGCGATATCTCCGAAACCTGTCGACCAAAAAGAAAATTTTTTTTCGTATGAAAAACTACAAACGATTTAAAACGTATTCCAAAAAGAAAAAACCCAAATTTGCTTAAATTTCTTGGTTTCCGCACAATGTATTATATTTTCGGAGTAACTATAAGAACTACGAAAAAATGAATTTCACTACAATTAATTTCATCGTTTGTAGTTATAGGAAATGTACTTTTAGTGCTTCCAAATTGCTGCGTTCTTGGTTTTTTTGAGATGCGTTAGCGATATCTCCGAAACCTGTGGACCAAAAAAAAATTTTTTTCCTATGAAAAACTGCAAATGATTTCAAACGTATTTCAAAAAGAAAAAACCAAAATTTGCTTAAATTGCTTGGTTTCCGCACATTGTATTATATTTTCGGAGTAACTATAAAAACTACAAAAAAATGAATTTCACTACAATCAATTTCATCGTTTTTAGTTATAGGAAAAGTACTTTTAGTGCTTCCAAATTGTTGCGTTCTTGGTTTTTTTGAGATGCGTTAGCGATATCTCCGAAACCTGTGGACCAAAAAAAAAATTTTTTCGTATGAAAAACTACAAACGATTTAAAACGTATTTCAAAAAGAAAAAACCCAAATTTGCTTAAATTGCTTGGTTTCCGCACAATGTATTATATTTTCGGAGTAACTATAAAAACTACAAAAAAATGAGTTTCACTACGATCAATTTCATCGTTTGTAGTTATAGGAAAAGCACTTTTAGTGCTTCCAAATTGCTGCGTTCTTGGTTTTTTTGAGATGCGTTAGCGATATCTCCGAAACCTGTGGACCAAAAAAAAATTTTTTTCCTATGAAAAACTGCAAATGATTTCAAACGTATTTCAAAAAGAAAAAACCCAAATTTGCTTAAATTGCTTGGTTTCCGCACAATGTATTATATTTTCGGAGTAACTATAAAAACTACAAAAAAATGAGTTTCACTACAATCAATTTCATCGTTTGTAGTTATAGGAAAAGTACTTTTAGTGCTTCCAAATTGCTGCGTTCTTGGTTTTTTGAGATGCGTTAGCGATATCTCCGAAACCTGTGGACCAAAAAAAAATTTTTTTTCGTATGAAAAACTACGAACGATTTAAAACGTATTTCAAAAAGAAAAAAACCAAATTTGCTTAAATTGCTTGGTTTCCGCACAATGTATTATATTTTCGGAGTAACTATAAAAACTACAAAAAAATGAATTTCACTACGATCAATTTCATCGTTTGTAGTTATAGGAAAAGTACTTATAGTGCTTCCAAATTGCTGCGTTCTTGGTTTTTTTGAGATGCGTTAGCGATATCTCCGAAACCTGTGGACCAAAAAAAATTTTTTTTAGTATGAAAAACTACAAACGATTTAAAACTCATTTCAAAAAGAAAAAACCCAAATTTGCTTAAATTGCTTGGTTTCCGCACAATGCATTATATTTTCGGAGTAACTATAAAAACTACAAAAAAATGAATTTCACTACAATCAATCTCATCGTTTGTAGTTATAGGAAAAGTACTTTTAGTGCTTCCAAATTGCTGCGTTCTTGGTTTTTTTGAGATGCGTTAGCGATATCACCGAAACCTGTGGACCAAAAAAAAATTTTTTTCGTATGAAAAACTACAAACGATTTAAAACATATTTCAAAAACAAAAAAAACAAATTTACTTAAATTGCTTGGTTTCCGCACAATGTATTATATTTTCGGAGGAACTATAAGAACTACAAAAAAATGAATTTCACTACAATCAATTTCATCGTTTGTAGTTATAGGAAAAGTACTTTTAGTGCTTCCAAATTGCTGCGTTCTTGGTTTTTTTGAGATGTGTTAGCGATATCTCCGAAACCTGTGGACCAAAAAAAAAAAATTTGTTTCCTATGAAAAACTACAAACGATTTAAAACGTATTTTAGAAAGAAAAAACCCAAATTTGCTTAAATTGCTTGGTTTCCGCACAATGTATTATATTTTCGGAGTAACTATAAAAACTACAAAAAAGTGAATTTCACTACAATCAATTTCATCGTTTGTAGTTATAGGAAAAGTACTTTTAGTGATTCCAAATTGCTGCGTTCTTGGTTTTTTTGAGATGCGTTAGCGATATCTCCGAAACCTGTGGACCAAAAAAAAAAATTTTTTTCGTATGAAAAACTACAAACGATTTAAAACGTATTTCAAAAACAAAAAAACCAAATTTACTTAAATTGCTTGGTTTCCGCACAATGTATTATATTTTCGGAGTAACTAAAAGAACTACAAAAAAATTAATTTCACTACAATCAATTTCATCGTTTGTAGTTATAGGAAAAGTACTTTCAGTGCTTCCAAATTGCTGCGTTCTTGGTTTTTTTGAGATGCGTTAGCGATATCTCCGAAACCTGTGGACCAAAAAAAAAATTTTTTTTCGTATGAAAAACTACAAACGATTTAAAACGTATTTCAAAAAGAAAAAAACCAAATTTACTTAAATTGCTTGGTTTCCGCAGAATGTATTATATTTTCGGAGTAACTATAAAAACTACAAAAAAATTAATTTCACTACAATTAATTTCATCATTTGTAGTTTGATAAGCCAAGTCAAAGAGCACTTGACTAGCATCAATTCCACCCTTAAATACGTATGTGCATATGTACACAGAAGCCTGTGCCTGTCGAACAGCTTTTGAGCATTGTATCATTGAATGTATATGTATGAAAATATGAACCAAATTAGAAATGTACATACATACATATTCAATAATACTCCAAAGTAAAGGCAGATATAAATAAATACTTTGGTCGCTTTGATGCTGTGGCAGCGTGTTGAGATAAGAAGAAAAAACTTGCCGCTTGCTACGTTCTAAAGCGACCAAAGACTTTATGTAAATCCGCGTATACAGACATATTTATATACATATGAATGCTCGTAGCAATTAGCTAACGAAATACAATAGGCACGAGCCAAATTATGTGTCGTCGGTGGTTAAAAGTGTTGCCGTTTGCAGCTTTAATCAACTGACAGCTAAAAGGGGAATTTATTATTAATACTAAAATAAAGGAATTTATTGCTCTTTTGCGACATAATGGTTTTTTTCTTGGCAAAATTACTTTAATTCATTTCGCCCCTCCCATTTATTACTTTTTATCTATGAAAATAATGTAAAATTCTTACTTTGTACTGACATGTGATAAAGAAGTCAGCATATACAATATGACGTCACAGTGTGAATTCGGGCCAGAAACAGGTAAAACTCGACTTTTATGTATTAACTGCAACACAGCTGCCGAAAACTTGGTTGTTCGACTGCGCGAACAGTTTTTCGACAGAATAAGATCAGGTTTTTCAAATAGCAAATTAAAATTTCCATAAGCTCTGCCAACTCGGCAATTCGGCATATTGGAAAATTATTTGCAAAAATGTATATGAACAATGCATGAAAATTTTTAGATTATATTGCTAATACGTTACTGGGCATTTATTGGGCAATAACTCGCATCTTTATTTGCATTTTTTACTACCATATTATTACTTCGATTAGGGCATATAAATAGTTTTGTATTATTTCATAGGAAAAGTGCCTAGTTATGGAAGTAGTTATGCGCGTTATAATGAAAGCCCTCAATATGCATCGAAGTTGGTATTTATAAAATCACAAACATTTTTCTTTTGTCGATTTTATCAAATGCCATATTGCCAAATTGCATCACCAATTTGGACAACTTAAGAAGAAGCATTATGAATGAAAAAGAGGAAGCTAGTTTTCAGGATTTTGTGATTTACATTAGAACATACATATGTATGTATGTACACATGCTTGTGCGTAAGAATAATTTTTGTTGGAAGTGGTTGGTTGAATAGAAGTTTGTTTTTTTTTTTGAACATGTGAATGTACAAACATACATACATATGTTAGCTTATGCTTGGATATATTGGTATCAATGAGGTGGTTGTGAAGTGGAGTGAAGTGGGGTGTTGGTTGATCTTTAGTTTAAGAATATATGTATGTGTTTGCATATATATCTAAGTTTGTTTATACGCTGCGATCGTCATAGCAGATACATTACCATGTTCATACATTTCTTAGCTTACATATAAGCATACATACATATGTATGTACGTACATTTGCTTGAGCGTAAGAATAATTTTTGTTAGAAGGGGTATGCTGAAATGAAGTTTGTTTTATTTTTGAACATATGAATTGTAAGCAACAATATTTACTTGCACATTCAAAAACTTTAATATGCTTGTAATTTAAATCGAGAGAATTATTCAAAGAACCCATTTGCTGTGCAAAAATCATTGTTTGGAATACCCAACCGGGTGTATTCGAATTTCCCAATTTTGCAATGTAATATATTTTCGTAGTAACTATAAGAACTACAAAAAAATGAATTTCACTACAATCAATTTCATCGTTTGTAGTTATAGGAAATGTACTTTTAGTGCTTCCAAATTGCTGCGTTCTTGGTTTTTTTGAGATGCGTTAGCGATATCTCCGAAACCTGTTGACTTAAAAATTTTTTTTTTTCGTATGAAAAACTACAAACGATGTAAAACGTACTTCAAAAAGAAAAAATCCAAATTTGCTTAAATTGCTTGGTTTCCGCACAATGTATTATATTTTCGGAGTAACTATAAGAACTACAAAAAAATTAATTTCACTACAATCAATTTCATCGTTTGTAGTTATAGGAAATGTACTTTTAGTCCTTCCAAATTGCAGCGTTCTTGGTTTTTTGAGATGCGTTAGCGATATCTCCGAAACCTGTGGACCAAAAAAAAAAAATGTTTTTCCTATGAAAAACTACAAACGATTTAAAACGTATTTCAAAAAGAAAAACCCAAATTTGCTTAAATTGATTGGAAAACGTATTTCAAAAAGAAAAAACCCAAATTTGCTTAAATTGCTTGGTTTCCGCACAATGTATTATATTTTCGGAGTAACTATAAAAACTACAAAAAAATTAATTGCACTACGATCAATTTCATCGTTTGTAGTTATAGGAAAAGTACTTTTAGTGCTTCCAAATTGCTGCGTTCTTGGGTTTTTTGAGATGCGTTAGCGATATCTCCGAAACCTGTCGACCAAAAAGAAAATTTTTTTTCGTATGAAAAACTACAAACGATTTAAAACGTATTCCAAAAAGAAAAAACCCAAATTTGCTTAAATTTCTTGGTTTCCGCACAATGTATTATATTTTCGGAGTAACTATAAGAACTACAAAAAAATGAATTTCACTACAATCAATTTCATCGTTTGTAGTTATAGGAAATGTACTTTTAGTGCTTCCAAATTGCTGCGTTCTTGGTTTTTTTGAGATGCGTTAGCGATATCTCCGAAACCTGTGGGCAAAAAAAAATTTTTTTCCTATGAAAAACTACAAACGATTTCAAACGTATTTCAAAAAGAAAAAACCCAAATTTGCTTAAATTGCTTGGTTTCCGCACAATGTATTATATTTTCGGAGTAACTATAAAAACTACAAAAAAATGAATTTCACTACAATCAATTTCATCGTTTGTAGTTATAGGAAATGTACTTTTAGTGCTTCCAAATTGCTGCGTTCTTGGTTTTTTTGAGATGCGTTAGCGATATCTCCGAAACCTGTGGACCAAAAAAAAATTGTTTTCCTATGAAAAACTACAAACGATTTAAAACGCATTTCAAAAAGAAAAAACCCAAATTTGCTTAAATTGCTTGGTTTCCGCACAATGTATTATATTTTCGGAGTAACTATAAAAACTACAAAAAAATGAATTTCACTACAATCAATTTCATCGTTTGTCGTTATAGGAAATGTACTTTTAGTGCTTCCATATTGCTGCGTTCTTGGTTTTTTGAGATGCGTTAGCGATATCTCCGAAACCTGTGGACCAAAAAAAAAAATTTTTTTTCGTATGAAAAACTACAAACGATTTAAAACGTATTTCAAAAAGAAAAAACCCAAATTTGCTTAAATTGCTTGGTTTCCGCACAATGTATTATATTTTCGGAGTAACTATAAAAACTACAAAAAAATGAATTGCACTACGATCAATTTCATCGTTTGTAGTTATAGGAAATGTACTTTTAGTGCTTCCAAATTGCTGCGTTCTTGGTTTTTTTGAGATGCGTTAGCGATATCTCCGAAACCTGTGGACCAAAAAAAAATTTTTTTCCTATGAAAAACTACAAACGATTTCAAACGTATTTCAAAAAGAAAAAACCCAAATTTGCTTAAATTGCTTGGTTTCCGCACAATGTATTTTATTTTCGGAGCTACTATAAAAACTACAAAAAAATGAATTTCACTACAATCAATTTCATCGTTTGTAGTTATAGGATAAGTACTTTTAGTGCTTCCAAATTGCTGCGTTCTTGGTTTTTTTGAGATGCGTTAGCGATATCTCCGAAACCTCTGGACCAAAAAAAAATTTTTTTTCGTATGAAAAACTACAAACGATTTAAAACGTATTCCAAAAAGAAAAAACCCAAATTTGCTTAAATTGCTTGGTTTCCGCACAATGTATTATATTTTCGGAGTAACTATAAAAACTACAAAAAAATGAATTTCACTACAATCAATTTCATCGTTTGTAGTTATAGGAAAAGTACTTTTAGTGCTTCCAAATTGCTGCGTTCTTGGTTTTTTTAGATGCGTTAGCGATATCTCCGAAACCTGTGGACCAAAAAAAAATGTTTTTCCTATGAAAAACTACAAACGATTTCAAACGTATTTCAAAAAGAAAAAACCCAAACTTGCTTAAATTGCTTGGTTTCCGCACAATGTATTATATTTTCGGAGTAACTATAAAAACTACAAAAAAATGAATTTCACTACAATCAATTTCATCGTTTGTAGTTATAGGAAAATTACTTTTAGTGCTTCCAAATTGCTGCGTTCTTGGTTTTTTTGAGATGCGTTAGCGATATCTCCGAAACCTGTGGACCAAAAAAAAAATTTTTTTTCGTATGAAAAGCTACAAACGATTTAAAACGTATTTCAAAAAGAAAAAACCCAAATTTGCTTAAATTGCTTGGTTTCCGCACAATGTATTATATTTTCGGAGTAACTATAAAAACTACAAAAAAATGAGTTTCACTACGATCAATTTCATCGTTTGTAGTTATAGGAAAAGTACTTTTAGTGCTTCCAAATTGCTGCGTTCTTGGTTTTTTTGAGATGCGTTAGCGACATCTCCGAAACCTGTGGACCAAAAAAAATTTTTTTTTCGTATGAAAAACTACAAACGATTTAAAACGTATTTCAAAAAGAAAAAAACCAAATTTGCTTAAATTGCTTGGTTTCCGCACAATGTATTATATTTTCGGAGTAACTATAAAAACTACAAAAAAATGAATTTCACTACAATCAATTTCATCGTTTGTAGTTATAGGAAATGTACTTTTAGTGCTTCCAAATTGCTGCGTTCTTGGTTTTTTGAGATGCGTTAGCGATATCTCCGAAACCTGAGGACCAAAAAAAAATTTGTTTTCCTATGAAAAACTACAAACGATTTAAAACGCATTTCAAAAAGAAAAAACCCAAATTTGCTTAAATTGCTTGGTTTCCGCACAATGTATTATATTTTCGGAGTAACTATAAAAACTACAAAAAAATGAATTTCACTACAATCAATTTCATCGTTTGTCGTTATAGGAAATGTACTTTTAGTGCTTCCAAATTGCTGCGTTCTTGGTTTTTTTGAGATGCGTTAGCGATATCTCCGAAACCTGTGGACCAAAAAAAAAATGTTTTTCCTATGAAAAACTACAAACGATTTAAAACGTATTTCAGAAAGAAAAAACCCAAATTTGCTTAAATTGCTTGGTTTCCGCACAATGTATTATATTTTCGGAGTAACTATAAAAACTACAAAAAAATGAATTTCACTACGATCAATTTCATCGTTTGTAGTTATAGGAAAAGTACTTTTAGTGCTTCCAAATTGCTGCGTTCTTGGTTTTTTTGAGATGCGTTAGCGATATCTCCGAAACCTGTGGACCAAAAAAAAATTTTTTTTTCGTATGAAAAACTAAAAACGATTTAAAACGTATTTCAAAAACAAAAAACCCAAATTTGCTTAAATTGCTTGGTTTTCGCACAATGTATTATATTTTCGGAGTAACTATAAAAACTACAAAAAAATGAATTGCACTACGATCAATTTCATCGTTTGTAGTTATAGGAAAAGTACTTTTAGTGCTTCCAAATTGCTGCGTTCTTGGTTTTTTTGAGATGCGTTAGTGATATCTCCGAAACCTGTCGACCAAAAAAAAATTTTTTTTTCGTATGAAAAACTACAAACGATTTAAAACGTATTCCAAAAATAAAAAAACCCAAATTTGCTTAAATTTCTTGGTTTCCGCACAATGTATTATATTTTCGGAGTAACTATAAGAACTACAAAAAAATGAATTTCACTACAATCAATTTCATCGTTTGTAGTTATAGGAAATGTACTTTTAGTGCTTCCAAATTGCTGCGTTCTTGGTTTTTTTGAGATGCGTTAGCGATATCTCCGAAACCTGTGGACCAAAAAAAATTTTTTTCCTATGAAAAACTACAAACGATTTAAACGTATTTCAAAAAGAAAAAACCCAAATTTGCTTAAATTGCTTGCTATTATATTTTCGGAGTAACTATAAGAACTACAAAAAAATGAATTTCACTACAATCAATATCATCGTTTGTAGTTATAGGAAATGTACTTTTAGTGCTTCCAAATTGCTGCGTTCTTCGTTTTTTTGAGATGCGTTAGCGATATCTCCGAAACCTGTGGACCAAAAAAAAATTGTTTTCCTATGAAAAACTACAAACGATTTCAAACGTATTTCAAAAAGAAAAAACCCAAATTTGCTTAAATTGCTTGGTTTCCGCACAATGTATTATATTTTCGGAGTAACTATAAAAACTACAAAAAAATGAATTTCACTACAATCAATTTCATCGTTTGTAGTTATAGGAAAAGTATTTTTAGTGCTTCCAAATTGCTGCGTTCTTGGTTTTTTTGAGATGCGTTAGCGATATCTCCGAAACCTGTGGACCAAAAAAAAAATTTTTTTTCGTATGAAAAGCTACAAACGATTTAAAACGTATTTCAAAAGAAAAAACCCAAATTTGCTTAAATTGCTTGGTTTCCGCACAATGTATTATATTTTCGGAGTAACTATAAAAACCACAAAAAAATGAGTTTCACTACGATCAATTTCATCGTTTGTAGTTATAGGAAAGTACTTTTAGTGCTTCCAAATTGCTGCGTTCTTGGTTTTTTTGAGATGCGTTATCGACATCTCCGAAACCTGTGGACCAAAAAAAAAATTTGTTTGCGTATGAAAAACTACAAACGATTTAAAACGTATTTCAAAAAGAAAAAACCCAAATTTGCTTAAATTGCTTGGTTTCCGCACAATGTATTATATTTTCGGAGTAACTATAAAAACCACAAAAAAATGAGTTTCACTACAATCAATTTCATCGTTTGTAGTTATATGAAATGTACTTTTAGTGCTTCCAAATTGCTGCGTTCTTGGTTTTTTTGAGATGCGTTAGCGATATCTCCGAAACCTGTGGACCAAAAAAAAATTTTTTTTCCTATGAAAAACTAAAAACGATTTAAAACGCATTTCAAAAAGAAAAAACCCAAATTTGCTTAAATTGCTTGGTTTCCGCACAATGTATTATATTTTCGGAGTAACTATAAAAACTACAAAAAAATGAATTTCCCTACAATCAATTTCATCGTTTGTCGTTATAGGAAATGTACTTTTAGTGCTTCCAAATTGCTGCGTTCTTGGTTTTTTTGAGATGCGTTAGCGATATCTCCGAAACCTGTGGACCAAAAAAAAAAATGTTTTTCCTATGAAAAACTACAAACGATTTAAAACGTATTTCAAAAAGAAAAAACCCAAATTTGCTTAAATTGCTTGGTTTCCGCACAATGTATTATATTTTCGGAGTAACTATAAGAACTACAAAAAAATGAATTTCACTACAATCAATTTCATCGTTTGTAGTTATAGGAATTGTACTTTTAGTGCTTCCAAATTGCTGCGTTATTGGTTTTTTTGAGATGCGTTAGCGATATCTCCGAAACCTGTGGACCAAAAAAAAAATGTTTTTTCCTATGAAAAACTACAAACGATTTAAAACGTATTTCAAAAAGAAAAAAACCCAAATTTGCTTAAATTGCTTGGTTTCCGCACAATGTATTAAATTTTCGGAGTAACTATAAAAACTACAAAAAAATGAATTTCACTACAATCAATTTCATCGTTTGTAGTTATAGGAAAAGTACTTTTAGTGCTTCCAAATTGCTGCGTTCTTGGTTTTTTTGAGATGCGTTAGCGATATCTCCGAAACCTGTGGACCAAAAAAAAAATGTTTTTTCCTATGAAAAACTAAAAACGATTTAAAACGTATTTCAAAAAGAAAAAAACCCAAATTTGCTTAAATTGCTTGGTTTTTCGCAAAATGTATTATATTGTCGGAGTAACTATAAAAACTACAAAAAAATTAATTTCACTACAATCAATTTCATCGTTTGTAGTTATAGGAAATGTACTTTTAGTGCTTCCAAATTGCTGCGTTATTGGTTTTTTTGAGATGCGTTAGCGATATCTCCGAAACCTGTGGACCAAAAAAAAAATGTTTTTTCCTATGAAAAACTAAAAACGATTTAAAACGCATTTCAAAAAGAAAAAACCCAAATTTGCTTAAATTGCTTGGTTTCCGCACAATGTATTATATTTTCGGAGTAACTATAAAAACTACAAAAAAATGAATTTCCCTACAATCAATTTCATCGTTTGTCGTTATAGGAAATGTACTTTTAGTGCTTCCAAATTGCTGCGTTCTTGGTTTTTTTGAGATGCGTTAGCGATATCTCCGAAACCTGTGGACCAAAAAAAAAATGTTTTTCCTATGAAAAACTACAAACGATTTAAAACGTATTTCAGAAACAAAAAACCCAAATTTGGTTAAATTGCTTGGTTTCCGCACAATGTATTAAATTTTCGGAGTAACTATAAAAACTACAAAAAAATGAATTTCACTACAATCAATTTCATCGTTTGTAGTTATAGGAAAAGTACTTTTAGTGCTTCCAAATTGCTGCGTTCTTGGTTTTTTTGAGATGCGTTAGCGATATCTCCGAAACCTGTCGACCAAAAAAAAAATTTTTTTCGTATGAAAAACTACAAACGATTTAAAACGTATTCCAAAAAGAAAAAACCCAAATTTGCTTAAATTTCTTGGTTTCCGCACAATGTATTATATTTTCGGAGTAACTATAAGAACTACAAAAAAATGAATTTCACTACAATCAATTTCATCGTTTGTAGTTATAGGAAATGTACTTTTAGTGCTTCCAAATTGCTGCGTTCTTGGTTTTTTTGAGATGCGTCAGCGATATCTCCGAAACCTGTGGACCAAAAAAAAATGTTTTTCCTATGAAAAACTACAAACGATTTCAAACGTATTTCAAAAAGAAATAACCCAAATTTGCTTAAATTGCTTGGTTTCCGCACAATGTATTATATTTTCGGAGTAACTATAAAAACTACAAAAAAATGAATTTCACTACAATCAATTTCATCGTTTGTAGTTATAGGAAAATTACTTTTAGTGCTTCCAAATTGCTGCGTTCTTGGTTTTTTTTTTGAGATGCGTTAGCGATATCTCCGAAACCTGTGGACCAAAAAAAAAATTTTTTTTCGTATGAAAAGCTACAAACGATTTAAAACGTATTTCAAAAAGAAAAAACCCAAATTTGCTTAAATTGCTTGGTTTCCGCACAATGTATTATATTTTCGGAGTAACTATAAAAACTACAAAAAAATGAGTTTCACTACGATCAATTTCATCGTTTGTAGTTATAGGAAAAGTACTTTTAGTGCTTCCAAATTGCTGCGTTCTTGGTTTTTTTGAGATGCGTTAGCGACATCTCCGAAACCTGTGGACCAAAAAAAATTTTTTTTTCGTATGAAAAACTACAAACGATTTAAAACGTATTTCAAAAAGAAAAAAACCAAATTTGCTTAAATTGCTTGGTTTCCGCACAATGTATTATATTTTCGGAGTAACTATAAAAACTACAAAAAAATGAATTTCACTACAATCAATTTCATCGTTTGTAGTTATAGGAAATGTACTTTTAGTGCTTCCAAATTGCTGCGTTCTTGGTTTTTTGAGATGCGTTAGCGATATCTCCGAAACCTGTGGACCAAAAAAAAATTTTTTTTCCTATGAAAAACTACAAACGATTTAAAACGCATTTCAAAAAGAAAAAACCCAAATTTGCTTAAATTGCTTGGTTTCCGCACAATGTATTATATTTTCGGAGTAACTATAAAAACTACAAAAAAATGAATTTCACTACAATCAATTTCATCGTTTGTCGTTATAGGAAATGTACTTTTAGTGCTTCCAAATTGCTGCGTTCTTGGTTTTTTTGAGATGCGTTAGCGATATCTCCGAAACCTGTGGACCAAAAAAAAAATGTTTTTCCTATGAAAAACTACAAACGATTTAAAACGTATTTCAGAAAGAAAAAACCCAAATTTGCTTAAATTGCTTGGTTTCCGCACAATGTATTATATTTTCGGAGTAACTATAAAAACTACAAAAAAATGAATTTCACTACAATCAATTTCATCGTTTGTCGTTATAGGAAATGTACTTTTAGTGCTTCCAAATTGCTGCGTTCTTGGTTTTTTTGAGATGCGTTAGCGATATCTCCGAAACCTGTGGACCAAAAAAAAAATGTTTTTCCTATGAAAAACTACGAACGATTTAAAACGTATTTCAGAAAGAAAAAACCCAAATTTGCTTAAATTGCTTGGTTTCCGCACAATGTATTATATTTTCGGAGTAACTATAAAAAAATTAATTTCACTACGATCAATTTCATCGTTTGTAGTTATAGGAAAAGTACTTTTAGTGCTTCCAAATTGCTGCGTTCTTGGTTTTTTTGAGATGCGTTAGCGATATCTCCGAAACCTGTGGACCAAAAAAAAAATTTTTTTTCGTATGAAAAACTACAAACGATTTAAAACGTATTTCAAAAAGAAAAAACCCAAATTTGCTTAAATTGCTTGGTTTCCGCAAAATGTATTATATTTTCGGAGTAACTATAAAAACTACAAAAAAATGAATTGCACTACGATCAATTTCATCGTTTGTAGTTATAGGAAAAGTACTTTTAGTGCTTCCAAATTGCTGCGTTCTTGGTTTTTTTGAGATGCGTTAGTGATATCTCCGAAACCTGTCGACCAAAAAAAAATTTTTTTTTCGTATGAAAAACTACAAACGGTATAAAACGTATTCCAAAAATAAAAAAACCCAAATTTGCTTAAATTTCTTGGTTTCCGCACAATGCATTATATTTTCGGAGTAACTATAAGAACTACAAAAAATGAATTTCACTACAATCAATTTCATCGTTTGTAGTTATAGGAAATGTACTTTTAGTGCTTCCAAATTGCTGCGTTCTTGGTTTTTTGAGATGCGTTAGCGATATCTCCGAAACCTGTGGACCAAAAAAAAATTTTTTGCCTATGAAAAACTACAAACGATTTAAACGTATTTCAAAAAGAAAAAACCCAAATTTGCTTAAATTGCTTGGTTTCCGCACAATGTATTATATTTTCGGAGTAACTATAAAAACTACAAAAAAATGAATTTCACTACAATCAATTTCATAGTTTGCAGTTATAGGAAAAGTACTTTTAGTGCTTCCAAATTGCTGCGTTCTTGGTTTTTTGAGATGCGTTAGCGATATCTCCGAAACCTGTGGACCAAAAAAAAATTTTTTTTCCTATGAAAAACTACAAACGATTTAAAACGTATTCCAAAAAGAAAAAACCCAAATTTGCTTAAATTTCTTGGTTTCCGCACAATGTATTATATTTTCGGAGTAACTATAAGAACTACAAAAAAATGAATTTCACTACAATCAATTTCATCGTTTGTGGTTATAGGAAATGTACTTTTAGTGCTTCCAAATTGCTGCGTTCTTGGTTTTTTTAAGATGCGTTAGCGATATCCGAAACCTGTGGACCAAAAAAAAATTTTTTTCCTATGAAAAACTATAAACGATTTCAAACGTATTTCAAAAAGAAAAAACCCAAATTTGCTTAAATTGCTTGGTTTCCGCACAATGTATTATATTTTCGGAGTAACTATAAAAACTACAAAAAAATGAATTTCACTACAATCAATTTCATCGTTTGTAGTTATAGGAAAAGTATTTTTAGTGCTTCCAAATTGCTGCGTTCTTGGTTTTTTTGAGATGCGTTAGCGATATCTCCGAAACCTGTGGACCAAAAAAAAAATTTTTTTTCGTATGAAAAGCTACAAACGATTTAAAACGTATTTCAAAAGAAAAAACCCAAATTTGCTTAAATTGCTTGGTTTCCGCACAATGTATTATATTTTCGGAGTAACTATAAAAACCACAAAAAAATGAGTTTCACTACGATCAATTTCATCGTTTGTAGTTATAGGAAAAGTACTTTTAGTGCTTCCAAATTGCTGCGTTCTTGGTTTTTTTGAGATGCGTTAGCGACATCTCCGAAACCTGTGGACCAAAAAAAAAATTTTTTTTGCGTATGAAAAACTACAAACGATTTAAAACGTATTTCAAAAAGAAAAAAACAAATTTGCTTAAATTGCTTGGTTTCCGCACAATGTATTATGTTTTCGGAGTAACCATAAAAACTACAAAAAATGGATTTCACTACAATCAATTTCATCGTTTTTAGTTATAGGAAATGTACTTTTAGTGCTTCCAAATTGCTGCGTTCTTGGTTTTTTTGAGATGCGTTAGCGATATCTCCGAAACCTGTGGACCAAAAAAATAATTTGTTTTCCTATGAAAAACTACAAACGATTTAAAACGCATTTCAAAAAGAAAAAACCCAAATTTGCTTAAATTGCTTGGTTTCCGCACAATGTATTATATTTTCGGAGTAACTATAAAAACGACAAAAAAATGAATTTCACTACAATCAATTTCATCGTTTGTCGTTATAGGAAATGTACTTTTAGTGCTTCCAAATTGCTGCGTTCTTGGTTTTTTTGAGATGCGTTAGCGATATCTCCGAAACCTGTGGACCAAAAAAAAACATGTTTTTCCTATGAAAAACTACAAACGATTTAAAACGTATTTCAGAAAGAAAAAACCCAAATTTGCTTAAATTGCTTGGTTTCCGCACAATGTATTATATTTTCGGAGTAACTATAAAAAAATTAATTTCACTACGATCAATTTCATCGTTTGTAGTTATAGGAAAAGTACTTTTAGTGCTTCCAAATTGCTGCGTTCTTGGTTTTTTTGAGATGCGTTAGCGATATCTCCGAAACCTGTGGACCAAAAAAAAAATTTTTTTTCGTATGAAAAACTACAAACGATTTAAAACGTATTTCAAAAAGAAAAAACCCAAATTTGCTTAAATTGCTTGGTTTCCGCAAAATGTATTATATTTTCGGAGTAACTATAAAAACTACAAAAAAATGAATTGCACTACGATCAATTTCATCGTCTGTTATAGGAAAAGTACTTCTAGTGCTTCCAAATTTCTGCGTTCTTGGTTTTTTTGAGATGCGTTAGCGATATCTCCGAAACCTGTCGACCAAAAAAAATTTTTTTTTCGTATGAAAAACTACAAACGATTTAAAACGTATTCCAAAAAGAAAAAACCCAAATTTGCTTAAATTTCTTGGTTTCCGCACAATGTATTATATTTTCGGAGTAACTATAAGAACTACAAAAAAATAAATTTCACTACAATCAATTTCATCGTTTGTAGTTATAGGAAATGTACATTTAGTGCTTCCAAATTGCTGCGTTCTTGGTTTTTTTGAGATGCGTTAGCGATATCTCCGAAACCTGTGGACCAAAAAAAAATTTTTTTCCTATGAAAAACTACAAACGATTTCAAACGTATTTCAAAAAGAAAAAACCCAAATTTGCTTAAATTGCTTGGTTTCCGCACAATGTATTATATTTTCGGAGTAACTATAAAAACTACAAAAAAACGAATTTCACTACAATCAATTTCATCGTTTGTAGTTATAGGAAAAGTACTTTTAGTGCTTCCAAATTGCTGCGTTCTTGGTTTTTTTGAGATCCGTTAGCGATATCTCCGAAACCTGTGGACCAAAAAAAATTTTTTGTTTCGTATGAAAAGCTACAAACGATTTAAAACGTATTTCAAAAAGAAAAAACCCAAATTTGCTTAAATTGCTTGGTTTCCGCACAATGTATTATATTTTCGGAGTAACTATAAAAACTACAAAAAATGAGTTTCACTACGATCAATTTCATAGTTTGTAGTTATAGGAAAAGTACTTTTAGTGCTTCCAAATTGCTGCGTTCATGGTTTTTTTGAGATGCGTTAGCGATATCTCCGAAACCTGTGGACCAAAAAAAAAATTTGTTTCCTATGAAAAACTACAAACATTTAAAACGTATTTCAGAAAGAAAAAACCCAAATTTGCTTAAATTGCTTGGTTTCCGCACAATGTATTATATTTTCGGAGTAACTATAAAAACTACAAAAAAGTGAATTTCACTACAATCAATTTCATCGTTTGTAGTTATAGGAAAAGTACTTTTACTGCTTCCAAATTGCTGCGTTCTTGGTTTTTTTGAGATGCGTTAGCGATATCACCGAAACCTGTGGACCAAAAAAAAAATTTTTTTTCGTATGAAAAACTACAAACGATTTAAACCGTATTTCAAAAACAAAAAAACAAATTTACTTAAAATGCTTGGTTTCCGCACAATGTATTATATTTTCGGAGTAACTATAAGAACTACAAAAAAATTAATTTCACTACAATCAATTTCATCGTTTGTAGTTATAGGAAATGTACTTTTAGTGCTTCCAAATTGCTGCGTTCTTGGTTTTTTTGAGATGCGTCAGCGATATCTCCGAAACTTGTGGACCAAAAAAAATGTTTTTCCTATGAAAAACTACAAACGATTTCAAACGTATTTCAAAAAGAAAAAACCCAAATTTGCTTAAATTGCTTGGTTTCCGCACAATGTATTATATTTTCGGAGTAACTATAAAAACTACAAAAAAATGAATTTCAGTACAATCAATTTCATCGTTTGTAGTTATAGGAAAATTACTTTTAGTGCTTCCAAATTGCTGCGTTCTTGGTTTTTTTGAGATGCGTTAGCGATATCTCCGAAACCTGTGGACCAAAAAAAAAATTTTTTTTCGTATGAAAAGCTACAAACGATTTAAAACGTATTTCAAAAAGAAAAAACCCAAATTTGCTTAAATTGCTTGGTTTCCGCACAATGTATTATATTTTCGGAGTAACTATAAAAACTACAAAAAAATGAATTTCACTACAATCAATTTCATCGTTTGTAGTTATAGGAAATGTACTTTTAGTGCTTCCAAATTGCTGCGTTCTTGGTTTTTTGAGATGCGTTAGCGATATCTCCCAAACCTGTGGACCAAAAAAAAATTTTTTTTCCTCTGAAAAACTACAAACGATTTAAAACGCATTTCAAAAAGAAAAAACCCAAATTTGCTTAAATTGCTTGGTTTCCGCACAATGCATTATATTTTCGGAGTAACTATAAAAACTACAAAAAAATGAATTTCACTACAATCAATTTCATCGTTTGTCGTTATAGGAAATGTACTTTTAGTGCTTCCAAATTGCTGCGTTCTTGGTTTTTTTGAGATGCGTTAGCGATATCTCCGAAACCTGTGGACCAAAAAAAAAATGTTTTTCCTATGAAAAACTACAAACGATTTAAAACGTATTTCAGAAAGAAAAAACCCAAATTTGCTTAAATTGCTTGGTTTCCGCACAATGTATTATATTTTCGGAGTAACTATAAAAACTACAAAAAAATGAATTTCACTACGATCAATTTCATCGTTTGTAGTTATAGGAAAAGTACTTTTAGTGCTTCCAAATTGCTGCGTTCTTGGTTTTTTTGAGATGCGTTAGCGATATCTCCGAAACCTGTGGACCAAAAAAAAAATTTTTTTTCGTATGAAAAACTACAAACGATTTAAAACGTATTTCAAAAAGAAAAAACCCAAATTTGCTTAAATTGCTTGGTTTCCGCAAAATGTATTATTTTTTCGGAGTAACTATAAAAACTACAAAAAAATTAATTGCACTACGATCAATTTCATCGTTTGTAGTTATAGGAAAAGTACTTTTAGTGCTTCCAAATTGCTGCGTTCTTGGTTTTTTTGAGATGCGTTAGTGATATCTCCGAAACCTGTCTACCAAAAAAAAATTTTTTTTTCGTATGAAAAACTACAAACGATTTAAAACGTATTCCAAAAATAAAAAAACCCAAATTTGCTTAAATTTCTTGGTTTCCGCACAATGTATTATATTTTCGGAGTAACTATAAGAACTACAAAAAAATGAATTTCACTACAATGAATTTCATCGTTTGTAGTTATAGGAAATGTACTTTTAGTGCTTCCAAATTGCTGCGTTCTTGGTTTTTTTGAGATGCGTTAGCGATATCTCCGAAACCTGTGGACCAAAAAAAAATTTTTTTCCTATGAAAAACTACAAACGATTTAAACGTATTTCAAAAAGAAAAAACCCAAATTTGCTTAAATTGCTTGGTTTCCGCACAATGTATTATATTTTCGGAGTAACTATAAAAACTACAAAAAAATGAATTTCACTACAATCAATTTCATCGTTTGCAGTTATAGGAAAAGTACTTTTAGTGCTTCCAAATTGCTGCGTTCTTGGTTTTTTTGAGATGCGTTAGCGATATCTCCGAAACCTGTGGACCAAAAAAAAAAAATTTTTTTCGTATGAAAAACTACAAACGATTTAAAACGTATTCCAAAAAGAAAAAACCCAAATTTGCTTAAATTTCTTGGTTTCCGCACAATGTATTATATTTTCGGAGTAACTATAAGAACTACAAAAAAATGAATTTCACTACAATCAATTTCATCGTTTGTAGTAATAGGAAATGTACTTTTAGTGCTTCCAAATTGCTGCGTTCTTGGTTTTTTTGAGATGCGTTACCGATATCTCCGAAACCTGTGGACCAAAAAAAAATTTTTTTCCTATGAAAAACTACAAACGATTTCAAACGTATTTCAAAAAGAAAAAACCCAAATTTGCTTAAATTGCTTGGTTTCCGCACAATGTATTATATTTTCGGAGTAACTATAAAAACTACAAAAAAATGAATTTCACTACAATCAATTTCATCGTTTGTAGTTATAGGAAAAGTATTTTTAGTGCTTCCAAATTGCTGCGTTCTTGGTTTTTTTGAGATGCGTTAGCGATATCTCCGAAACCTGTGGACCAAAAAAAAATTTTTTTTCGTATGAAAAGCTACAAACGATTTAAAACGTATTTCAAAAGAAAAAACCCAAATTTGCTTAAATTGCTTGGTTTCCGCACAATGTATTATATTTTCGGAGTAACTATAAAAACCACAAAAAAATGAGTTTCACTACGATCAATTTCATCGTTTGTAGTTATAGGAAAAGTACTTTTAGTGCTTCCAAATTGCTGCGTTCTTGGTTTTTTTGAGATGCGTTAGCGACATCTCCGAAACCTGTAGACCAAAAAAAAAATTTTTTTGCGTATGAAAAACTACAAACGTGCTTCCAAATTGTGCGTTCTTGGTTTTTTTGAGATGCGTTAGCGATATCTCCGAAACCTGTGGACCAAAAAAAAATTGTTTTTCCTATGAAAAACTACAAACGATTTAAAACGCATTTCAAAAAGAAAAAACCCAAATTTGCTTAAATTGCTTGGTTTCCGCCCAATGTATTATATTTTCGGAGTAACTATAAAAACGACAAAAAAATGAATTTCACTACAATCAATTTCATCGTTTGTCGTTATAGGAAATGTACTTTTAGTGCTTCCAAATTGCTGCGTTCTTGGTTTTTTTGAGATGCGTTAGCGATATCTCCGAAGCCTGTGGACAAAAAAAAAAAAAATGTTTTTCCTATGAAAAACTACAAACGATTTAAAACGTATTTCAGAAAGAAAAAACCCAAATTTGCTTAAATTGCTTGGTTTCCGCACAATGTATTATATTTTCGGAGTAACTATAAAAACTACAAAAAAATGAATTTCCCTACAATCAATTTCATCGTTTGTAGTTATAGGAAAAGTACTTTTAGTGCTTCCAAATTGCTGCGTTCTTGGTTTTTTGGAGATGCGTTAGCGATATCTCCGAAATCTGTGGACCAAAAAAAATTTTTTTTTCGTATGAAAAACTACAAACAATTTAAAACACATTTCAAAAAGATAAAACCCAAATTTGCTTAAATTGCTTGGTTTCCGCACAATGTATTATATTTTCGGAGTAACTATAAAAACTACAAAAAAATGAATTGCACTACGATCAATTTCATCGTCTGTAGTTATAGGAAAAGTACTTCTAGTGCTTCCAAATTTCTGCGTTCTTGGTTTTTTTGAGATGCGTTAGCGATATCTCCGAAACCTGTCGACCAAAAAAAAATTTTTTTTCGTATGAAAAACTACAAACGATTTAAAAACATTTCAAAAAGATAAAACCCAAATTTGCTTAAATTGCTTGGTTTCCGCACAATGTATTATATTTTCGGAGTAACTATAAGACTAACAAAAAAATGAATTTCACTACAATCAATTTCATCGTTTGTAGTTATAGGAAATGTACTTTTAGTGCTTCCAAATTGCTGCGTTCTTGGTTTTTTTGAGATCCGTTAGCGATATCTCCGAAACCTGTGGACCAAAAAAAAATTTTTTTCCTATGAAAAACTACAAACGATTTCAAACGTATTTCAAAAAGAAAAAACCCAAATTTGCTTAAATTGCTTGGTTTCCGCACAATGTATTATATTTTCGGAGTAACTATAAAAACTACAAAAAAATGAATTTCACTACAATCAATTTCATCGTTTGTAGTTATAGGAAAAGTACTTTTAGTGCTTCCAAATTGCTGCGTTCTTGGTTTTTTTGAGATCCGTTAGCGATATCTCCGAAACCTGGGGACCAAAAAAAAATTTTTTTTTCGTATGAAAAGCTACAAACGATTTAAAACGTATTTCAAAAAGAAAAAACCCAAATTTGCTTAAATTGCTTGGTTTCCGCACAATGTATTATATTTTCGGAGTAACTATAAAAACTACAAAAAAATGAGTTTCACTACGATCAATTTCATCGTGTGTAGTTATAGGAAAAGTACTTTTAGTGCTTCCAAATTGCTGCGTTCTTGGTTTTTTTGAGATGCGTTAGCGACATCTCCGAAACCTGTGGACCAAAAAAAAATTTTTTTTTCGTATGAAAAACTACAAACGATTTAAACCGTATTTCAAAAACAAAAAAACAAATTTACTTAAATTGCTTGGTTTCCGCACAATGTATTATATTTTCGGAGTAACTATAAGAACTACAAAAAAATGAATTTCACTACAATCAATTTCATCGTTTGTAGTTATAGGAAAAGTACTTTTAGTGCTTCCAAATTGCTGCGTTCATGGTTTTTTTGAGATGCGTTAGCGATATCTCCGAAACCTGTGGACCAAAAAAAAAATTTGTTTCCTATGAAAAACTACAAACGATTTAAAACGTATTTCAGAAAGAAAAAACCCAAATTTGCTTAAATTGCTTGGTTTCCGCACAATGTATTTTATTTTCGGAGTAACTATAAAAACTACAAAAAAGTGAATTTAACTACAATCAATTTCATCGTTTGTAGTTATAGGAAAAGTACTTTTAGTGCTTCCAAATTGCTGCGTTCTTGGTTTTTTTGAGATGCGTTAGCGATATCTCCGAAACCTTCCGAAATCTGTGGACCAAAAAAAAATTTTTTTTCGTATGAAAAACTACAAACGATTTAAAACGTATTTCAAAAAGAAAAAACCCAAATTTGCTTAAATTGCTTGGTTTCCGCACAATGTATTATATTTTCGGAGTAACTATAAAAACTACAAAAAAATGAATTGCACTACGATCAATTTCATCGTTTGTAGTTATAGGAAAAGTACTTTTAGTGCTTCCAAATTGCTGCGTTCTTGGTTTTTTTGAGATGCGTTAGTGATATCTCCGAAACCTGTCGACCAAAAAAAAATTTTTTTTTCGTATGAAAAACTACAAACGATTTAAAACCTATTCCAAAAATAAAAAAACCCAAATTTGCTTAAATTTCTTGGTTTCCGCACAATGTATTATATTTTCGGAGTAACTATAAGAACTACAAAAAAATGAATTTCACTACAATGAATTTCATCGTTTGTAGTTATAGGAAATGTACTTTTAGTGCTTCCAAATTGCTGCGTTCTTGGTTTTTTTGAGATGCGTTAGCGATATCTCCGAAACCTGTGGACCAAAAAAATTTTTTTTTCCTATGAAAAACTACAAACGATTTAAACGTATTTCAAAAAGAAAAAACCCAAATTTGCTTAAATTGCTTGGTTTCCGCACAATGTATTATATTTTCGGAGTAACTATAAAAACTACAAAAAAATGAATTTCACTACAATCAATTTCATCGTTTGCAGTTATAGGAAAAGTACTTTTAGTGCTTCCAAATTGCTGCGTTCTTGGTTTTTTTGAGATGCGTTAGCGATATCTCCGAAACCTGTGGACCAAAAAAAAAAATTTTTTTTCGTATGAAAAACTACAAACGATTTAAAACGTATTCCAAAAAGAAAAAACCCAAATTTGCTTAAATTTCTTGGTTTCCGCACAATGTATTATATTTTCGGAGTAACTATAAGAACTACAAAAAAATGAATTTCACTACAATCAATTTCATCGTTTGTAGTAATAGGAAATGTACTTTTAGTGCTTCCAAATTGCTGCGTTCTTGGTTTTTTTGAGATGCGTTACCGATATCTCCGAAACCTGTGGACCAAAAAAAAATTTTTTTCCTATGAAAAACTACAAACGATTTCAAACGTATTTCAAAAAGAAAAAACCCAAATTTGCTTAAATTGCTTGGTTTCCGCACAATGTATTATATTTTCGGAGTAACTATAAAAACTACAAAAAAATGAATTTCACTACAACCAATTCCATCGTTTGTAGTTATAGGAAAAGTATTTTTAGTGCTTCCAAATTGCTGCGTTCTTGGTTTTTTTGAGATGCGTTAGCGATATCTCCGAAACCTGTGGACCAAAAAAAAATTTTTTTTCGTATGAAAAGCTACAAACGATTTAAAACGTATTTCAAAAGAAAAAACCCAAATTTGCTTAAATTGCTTGGTTTCCGCACAATGTATTATATTTTCGGAGTAACTATAAAAACCACAAAAAAATGAGTTTCACTACGATCAATTTCATCGTTTGTAGTTATAGGAAAAGTACTTTTAGTGCTTCCAAATTGCTGCGTTCTTGGTTTTTTTGAGATGCGTTAGCGACATCTCCGAAACCTGTAGACCAAAAAAAAAATTTTTTTGCGTATGAAAAACTACAAACGATTTAAAACGTATTTCAAAAAGAAAAAAACAAATTTGCTTAAATTGCTTGGTTTCCGCACAATGTATTATATTTTCGGAGTAACCATAAAAACTACAAAAAATGGATTTCACTACAATCAATTTCATCGTTTGTAGTTATAGGAAATGTACTTTTAGTGCTTCCAAATTGCTGCGTTCTTGGTTTTTTTGAGATGCGTTAGCGATATCTCCGAAACCTGTGGACCAAAAAAAAATTGTTTTTCCTATGAAAAACTACAAACGATTTAAAACGCATTTCAAAAAGAAAAAACCCAAATTTGCTTAAATTGCTTGGTTTCCGCACAATGTATTATATTTTCGGAGTAACTATAAAAACGACAAAAAAATGAATTTCACTACAATCAATTTCATCGTTTGTCGTTATAGGAAATGTACTTTTAGTGCTTCCAAATTGCTGCGTTCTTGGTTTTTTTGAGATGCGTTAGCGATATCTCCGAAGCCTGTGGACAAAAAAAAAAACAATGTTTTTCCTATGAAAAACTACAAACGATTTAAAACGTATTTCAGAAAGAAAAAACCCAAATTTGCTTAAATTGCTTGGTTTCCGCACAATGTATTATATTTTCGGAGTAACTATAAAAACTACAAAAAAATGAATTTCCCTACAATCAATTTCATCGTTTGTAGTTATAGGAAAAGTACTTTTAGTGCTTCCAAATTGCTGCGTTCTTGGTTTTTTGGAGATGCGTTAGCGATATCTCCGAAATCTGTGGACCAAAAAAAATTTTTTTTTCGTATGAAAAACTACAAACAATTTAAAACACATTTCAAAAAGATAAAACCCAAATTTGCTTAAATTGCTTGGTTTCCGCACAATGTATTATATTTTCGGAGTAACTATAAAAACTACAAAAAAATGAATTGCACTACGATCAATTTCATCGTCTGTAGTTATAGGAAAAGTACTTCTAGTGCTTCCAAATTTCTGCGTTCTTGGTTTTTTTGAGATGCGTTAGCGATATCTCCGAAACCTGTCGACCAAAAAAAAATTTTTTTTCGTATGAAAAACTACAAACGATTTAAAACACATTTCAAAAAGATAAAACCCAAATTTGCTTAAATTGCTTGGTTTCCGCACAATGTATTATATTTTCGGAGTAACTATAAGACTAACAAAAAAATGAATTTCACTACAATCAATTTCATCGTTTGTAGTTATAGGAAATGTACTTTTAGTGCTTCCAAATTGCTGCGTTCTTGGTTTTTTTGAGATCCGTTAGCGATATCTCCGAAACCTGTGGACCAAAAAAAAATTTTTTTCCTATGAAAAACTACAAACGATTTCAAACGTATTTCAAAAAGAAAAAACCCAAATTTGCTTAAATTGCTTGGTTTCCGCACAATGTATTATATTTTCGGAGTAACTATAAAAACTACAAAAAAATGAATTTCACTACAATCAATTTCATCGTTTGTAGTTATAGGAAAAGTACTTTTAGTGCTTCCAAATTGCTGCGTTCTTGGTTTTTTTGAGATGCGTTAGCGATATCTCCGAAACCTGTGGACCAAAAAAAAAATTTTTTTTCGTATGAAAAACTACAAACGATTTAAAACGTATTTCAAAAAGAAAAAAAACAAATTTACTTAAATTGCTTGGTTTCCGCAGAATGTATTATATTTTCGGAGTAACTATGCAAACTATAAAAAAAATTAATTTCACTACAATTAATTTCATCATTTGTAGTTTGATAAGCCAAGTCAAAGAGCACTTGACTAGCATCAATTCCACCCTTAAATACGTATGTGCATATGTACACAGAAGCCTGTGCCTGTCGATCAGCTTTTGAGCATTGTATCATTGAATGTATATGTATGAAAATATGAACCAAATTAGAAATGTACATACATACATATTCAATAATACTCCAAAGTAAAGGCAGATATAAATAAATACTTTGGTCGCTTTGATGCTGTGGCAGCGTCTTGAGATAAGAAGAAAAAAACTTGCCGCTTGCTACGTTCTAAAGCGACCAAAGACTTTATGTAAATCCGCGTATACAGACATATATATATACATATGAATGCTCGTAGCAATTAGCCAACGAAATACAATAGGCACGAGCCAAATTATGTGTCGTCGGTGGTTAAAAGTGTTGCCGTTTGCAGCTTTAATCAAATGACAGCTAAAAGGGGAATTTATTATTAATACTAAAATAAAGGAATTTATTGCTCTTTTGCGACATAATGTTATTTTTCTTGGCAAAATTACTTTAATTCATTTCGCCCCTCCCATTTATTACTTTTTATCTATGAAAATAGTGTAAAATTCTTACTTTGTACTGACATGTGATAAACAAGTCAGCATATACAATATGACGTCACAGTGCGAATTCGGGCCAGAAACGGGTAAAACTCGACTTTTATATATTAACTGCAACACAGCTGCTGAAAACTTGGTTGTTCGACTGCGCGAACAATTTTTCGACAGAATAAGATCAGGTTTTTCAAATAGCAAATTAAAATTTCCATAAGCTCTGCCAGCTCGGCAATTCGGCATATTGGAAAATTATTTGCAAAAATGTATATGAACAATGCATGAAAATTTTTAGATTATATTGCTAATACGTTACTGGGCATTTATTGGGCAATATACTCGCATCTTTATTTGCATTTTTTACTACCATATTATTACTTCGATTAGGGCATATAAATAGTTTGGTATTATTTCATAGGAAAAGTGCCTAGTTACGGAAGTAGTTATGCGCGTTATAATGAAAGCCCTCAATATGCATCGAAGTTGGTATTTATAAAATCACAAACATTTTTCTTTTGACGATTTTATCAAATGCCATATTGCCAAATTGCATCACCAATTTGGACAACTTAAGAAGAAGCATTATGAATGAAAAAGAGGAAGCTAGTTTTCAGGATTTTGTGATTTACATTAGAACATACATATGTATGTATGTACACATGCTTGTGCGTAAGAATAATTTTTGTTGGAAGTGGTTGGTTGAATAGAAGTTTGTTTTTTTTTTTGAACATGTGAATGTACAAACATACATATGTTAGCTTATGCTTGGATATATTGGTATCAATGAGGTGGGTGTGAAGTGGGGTGTTGGTTGATCTTTAGTTTAAGAATATATGTATGTGTTTGCATATATATCTAAGTTTGTTTATACGCTACGATCGTCATAGCAGATACATTACCATGTTCATACATTTCTTAGCTTACATATGAGCATACATACATATGTATGTACGTACATTTGCTTGAGCGTAAGAATAATTTTTGTTAGAAGGGGTATGCTGAAATGAAGTTTGTTTTATTTTTGAACATATGAATTGTAAGCAACAATATTTACTTGCACATTCAAAAACTTTAATATGCTTGTAATTTAAATCGAGAGAATTATTCAAAGAACCCATTTGCTGTGCAAAAATCATTGTTTGGAATACCCAACCGGGTGTATTCGAATTTCCCAATTTTGCAATGTATTATATTTTCGTAGTAACTATAAGAACTACAAAAAAATTAATTTCACTACAATCAATTTCATCGTTTGTAGTTATAGGAAAAGTACTTTTAGTGCTTCCAAATTGCTGCGTTCTTGGTTTTTTTGAGATGCGTTAGCGATATCCCCGAAACCTGTGGACCAAAAAAAAAATTTTTTTTTCCTATGAAAAACCACAAACGATTTAAAATGTATTTCAAAAATAAAAAACCCAAATTTGCTTAAATTGCTTGGTTTCCGCACAATGTATTATATTTTCGGAGTAACTATAAGAACTACAAAAAAATGAATTTCACTACAATCAATTTCATCATTTGTAGTTATAGGAAATGTACTTTTAGTGCTTCCAAATTGCTGCGTTCTTGGTTTTTTTGAGATGCGTTAGCGATATCTCCGAAACCTGTGGACCAAAAAAAAAATTTTTTTTTCCTATGAAAAACTACAAACGATTTAAAACGCATTTCAAAAAGAATAAACCCAAATTTGCTTAAATTGCTTGGTTTCCGCACAATGTACTATATTTTCGGAGTAACTATAAGAACTACAAAAAAATGAATTTCACTACAATCAATTTCATCGTTTGTAGTTATAGGAAAAGTACTTTTAGTGCTTCCAAATTGCTGCGTTCTTGGTTTTTTTGAGATGCGTTAGCGATATCTCCGAAACCTGTGGACCAAAAAAAAAATTTTTTTTCGTATGAAAAACCACAAACGATTTAAAACGTATTTCAAAAAGAAAAAGACCAAATTTACTTAAATTGCTTGGTTTCCGCACAATGTATTATATTTTTGGAGTAACTGTAAGAACTACAAAAAAATTAATTTCACTACAATCAATTTCATCATTTGTAGTTATAGGAAATTTACTTTTAGTGCTTCCAAATTGCTGCGTTCTTGGTTTTTTTGAGATGCGTTAGCGATATCTCCGAAACCTGTGGACCAAAAAAAAAATTTTTTTTTCCTATGAAAAACCACAAACGATTTAAAACGTATTTCAAAAATAAAAAACCCAAATTTGCTTAAATTGCTTGGTTTCCGCACAATGTATTATATTTTCGGAGTAACTATAAGAACTACAAAAAAATGAATTTCACTACAATCAATTTCATCATTTGTAGTTATAGGAAATGTACTTTTAGTGCTTCCAAATTGCTGCGTTCTTGGTTTTTTTGAGATGCGTTAGCGATATCTCCGAAACCTGTGGACCAAAAAAAAATTTTTTTTCGTATGAAAAACCACAAACGATTTAAAACGTATTTCAAAAAGAAAAAGACCAAATTTACTTAAATTGCTTGGTTTCCGCACAATGTATTATATTTTTGGAGTAACTATAAGAACTACAAAAAAATTAATTTCACTACAATCAATTTCATCGTATGTAGTTATAGGAAATGTACTTTTAGTGCTTCCAAATTGCTGCGTTCTTGGTTTTTTTGAGATGCGTTAGCGATATCTCCGAAACCTGTGGACCAAAAAAAAAAATTTTTTTTCCTATGAAAAACTACAAACGATTTAAAACGTATTTCAAAAATAAAAAACCCAAATTTGCTTAAATTGCTTGGTTTCCGCACAATGTATTATATTTTCGGAGTAACTATAAAAACTACAAAAAAAATGAATTTCACTACAATCAATTTCATCGTTTGTAGTTATAGGAAAATTACTTTTAGTGCTTCCAAATTGCTGCGTTCTTGGTTTTTTTGAGATGCGTTAGCGATATCTGCGAAACCTGCGGACCAAAAAAAAAAATTTTTTTCGTATGAAAAACTAAAAACGATTTAAAACGTATTTCAAAAACAAAAAAACCAAATTTACTTAAATTGCTTGGTTTCCGCACAATGTATTATATTTTCGGAGTAACTATAAGAACTACAAAAAAATGAATTTCACTACAATCAATTGCATTGTTTGTAGTTATAGAAATCACAAAAAAAATTTGGATTTTTTCAAAGCGGGTTCCAGCGTGATGCAGCTACATCATAGCCCAAAAACAAAACCAAAGCAAGTAATTTGTCCAACAGATATTCCAACTGCATCAACACCGCTAAAAGGCCTTTCATCGCTGGATTGCATCACCCACATATATACCTATCACAATAAAACATGTAAGTAATATTGTACCAATATCTATGTTGCCTTTGTTATTGTTTAAATTTTTTGCTTTGATTTGCAACCAAGACAAATCGGCATACTAGTGGGCATAATTACCCACCTACTTTACAAACGTATGTACATACATCGGTACACCTGTTGTGCGTACTTATGTATGTAAATTCGTAAAAATCGTTTTGTAGCTAAAAAGGGTCTACATAGCCGAGATGGGCACATTAAGTTAAAAACATGTACGTTCAATCGCTTACATTCCTTTTTCTTTAAAATTTAATTATTTACCATAATTATTTGGTTGGGTTGCGTTAATACAAACCAAACAACCTACTTTATTATGTAAAATGTATAAAAAATCCTAAAAAAAAATCGTTCTTCCGAACCAATTAATTTTTGATTGTAGTATGTTTAGTTAAAGTTCGTAAATTTTGCTACCAAACCTAAAAAAGAAAAAAAAAAAACAAACAAAAAAAAAAGAAGATTTTTTTTAATAATGTAAAATCAACCAAATAATTGTGGCATGCCCCTCTGATGCAAATATACATACATTTCTACATAGCTATGAACCGGCATATAATTTTTCTTGTACAAGTTTAACTAAATAGGAAAACAAAAACTTCATGTAAATACCTAAAGCAAAGAGGGCAACAAAAATTCGTTGCAGAGTGTAGCTTGTTGTTGGCTTATGATGCCCTGGTATGTCCAGTAATTTCAATCGAGTAAATATATATAATTTTGCCATATGATGATTGAGTTACCTTTTGCTCATATTATCTTCCGTCCGTAAGTTTGTTTTATATTCTTTGTCTTTGCTCAAACCGGGTAAATTTAAATATACCTCGTAACAATAGATAATATTGATAAATAGTTATAGAGTACGTTTCTGTTCAACAATTTTCGATAAGTGTTGAAAGTATAAAAGTTTAACACATTTTTAAAACCCATTTTTCGTGGAACTCCCCCTTTCCTATTAGTTTACCTACCTACATACACACTTATGCACGTAAATATAAATTTATTTCCGAATGTAAGTTAAAGAAAAACAAAAAAAAAACTTTTACCCAAAAATATAAGAAAATAAAGTCAGTTAGTAATTTTTATGACGCCCGGGTATTTTCAGTAAACTACCTATCGTCAATAATGCTTTTGCCAATTGATCTGCTGTACTTTAATGATATGAATTTATTTGGATATTAATGTTCTAACGTACATGTTACGTCATTCATTTGGTTAATAGTTTTTGAAAATCATGTTAATTTATTTAAATCAATTTATTACGCTAGAGAATGGAAAGGTTTTCTATTCAATTATGGTTTCGGTCCAAAATTTTTAACCCACATGGAAGTTATAAGCCTTAAGAGAAAAAAAATTAAATTTATTATAAAACAAGTAAGGAAGGCTAAGTTCGGGTGTAACCGAACATTACATACTCAGTTGAGAGCTATGGAGACAAAATAAGGAAAATCACCATGTAGGAAAATGAACCTAGGGTAACCCTGGAATGTGGTTGTATGACATGTGTATCAAATGGAAGGTATTAAAGAGTATTTTAAGAGAGAGTAGGCCATAGTTCTATGGATGGACGCCATTTAGGGATATCGCCATAAAGGTGGACCAGGGCTGACTATAGAATGTGTTTGTACGATATGGGTATCAAATGAAAGGTGATAATGAGTATTTTAAAAGGGAATGGGCTTTAGTTCTATAGGTGAACGCCTTTTCGAGAAATCCCCATAAAGGTGGACCAGGGGTGACTCTAGAATATGTTTGTACGATATGGGTATCAAATGAAAGCTGTTAATGAGTATTTTGAAAAGGAGTGATCCTTAGTTCCCTAGGTGGACGCCGTTTCGAGATATCGCCATAAAGGTGCACCAGGGGTGTCTCTAGTTGTACGATATGGGAATCAAATGAAAGGTGTTACTGAGCGTTTTAAGAGGGAGTGGGCATTAGGTCTATGGTGGACGCCTTTTCGAAATGTCGCCATTAGGGTGGGCCAGGGGTGACTCTAGAATGTGTTTGTACGATATGGGTATCAAACGAAAGGTGTTACTGAGCATTTTAAGAGGGAGTGGGCATTAGGTCCATAGGTGGACGCCTTTTCGAGATATCGCCATTAGGGTGGGCCAGGGGTGACTCTGCAATGTGTTTGTACGATATGGGTATCAAATGAAAGGTGGTAATGAGTATTTTAAAAGGGAGTAATCCTTAGTTCTATAGGTGGACGCCTTTTCGAGATATCGCCATAATGGTGGACCAAGGGTGACTCTAGAATGTTTGTACGATATGGGTATCAAACGAAAGGTGTTACTGAGCATTTTAAGAGGGAGTGGGCACTAGGTCTATAGGTGGGCGCCTTTTCGAGATATCGCCATTAGGGTGGGCCAGGGTGACTCTAGAATGTGTTTGTACGATATGGGTATCAAACGAAAGGTGTTACTGAGCATTTTAAGAGGGAGTGGGCATTAGGTCTATAGGTGGACGCCTTTTCGATATATCGCCATTAGGGTGGGCCAGGGGTGACTCTAGAATGTTTGTACGATATGGGTATCAAACGAAAGGTGTTACTGAGCATTTTAAGAGGGAGTGGGCATTAGGTCTATAGGTGGACGCATTTTCGAGATATCGCCATTAGGGTGGGCCAGGGGTGACTCTAGAATGTTTGTACGATATGGGTATCAAAGGAAAGGTGTTACTGAGCATTTTAAGAGGGAGTGGACATTAGGTCTATAGGTGGACGCCTTTTCGAGATATCGCCATTAGGGTGGGCCAGGGGTGACTCTAGAATGTTTTTACGATATGGGTATCAAACGAAAGGTGTTACTGAGCATTTTAAGAGGGAGTGGGCATTAGGTCTATAGGTGCACGCCTTTTTGAGATATCGCCATTAGGGTGGGCCAGGGTTGACTCTAGAATGTGTTTGTACGATATGGATATCAAATTAAAGGTATTAATGAGGGTTTTAAAAGCGAGTGGCCCTTAGATGTATATGTGAAGGCGTTCTCGCGATATCGACCAAATGTGGATCAGGTGATCCAGAAAATCATCTGTCGGGTACTGCTAATTTATTTATATATTCAATAACACTAACAGTATTCCTGCCAAGATTCCAAGGCCTGTTGATTTCGCCTTGTAGAACTTTTTCATTTTCTTCTACTTAATATGGTAGGTGTCACACCCATTTTACAAAGTTTTTTCCAAAGTTATATTTTGCGTCAATAAACCAATCCAGTTACCATGTTTCATCCCTTTTTTCGTATTTGGTATAGAATTATGGCATTTTTTTAATTTTTCGTAATTTTCGATATCGATAAAGTGGGCGTGGTTATGGTCGGATTTCGGCCATTTTTTATACCAAGATAAAGTGAGTTCAGATAAGTACGTGGGCTAAGTTTAGTAAAGATATATCGGTTTTTGCTCAAGTTATTGTGTTAACGGCCGAGCGGAAGGACAGACGGTGGACTGTGTATAAAAACTGGGCGTGGCTTCCACCGATTTCGACCATTTTCACAGAGAACAGGTAACGTCATAGAACCTATGCTCCTACCAAATTTCAAAAGGATTGGTAAATTTTTGTTCGACTTAGGGCATTAAAAAAATTTTAGACACACTAAATGAAAATGGGCGGAGCCAAGCCCATTTTGAAATTTTCTTTTATTTTTGTATTTTGTTGCATCATATCATTACTGGAGTTGAATTTTGACTTAATTTACTTATATACAGTAAAGATATTAAATTTTTTGTTAAAATTTGAATTAAAAAAAATTTTTTTTTAAAAAGTGGGCGTGTTCTTCATCCAATTTTGCTAATTTTTATTTAGCACATATATAGTAATAGTAGTAACGTTCCTGCCAAATTTCATCATGATATCTTCAACGACTGCCAAATTACAGCTTGCAAAACTTTTAAATTACCTTCTTGTAAAAGTGGGCGGTGCCACGCCCATTGTCCAAAATCTTACTAATTTTATATTCTGCGTCATAACGTCAACCCATCTACCAAGTTTCATCGCTTTAACCGCATTTGGCAATGAATTATCGCATTTTTTCGGTTTTTCGAAATTTTCGATATCGAAAAAGTGGGCGTGGTTATAGTCCGATATCGTTCATTTTAAATAGCGATCTGAGATGAGTGCTCAGGAACCTACATACCAAATTTCATCAAGATACCTCAAAATTTACTCAAGTTATCGTGTTAACGGACGGACGGACGGACGGACGGACGGACGGACGGACGGACATGGCTCAATCAAATTTTTTTTGGATCCTGATTATTTTGATATATGGAAGTCTATATCTATCTCGATTCCTTTATATATGTACAACCAACCGTTATCCAATCAAACTTAATATGCTCTGTGAGCTCTGCTCAACTGAGTATAAAAAAAAAGGAAAAAAAAGAGAGACAATCATCATTATCATGTACAAAAGTACAGTCTATCGTTCTTCCGAACCAATTAATTTTTGACTGTAGTATGTTTAGTTAAAGTTCGTAAATTTTGCTACCAAACCTAAAAAAAGAAAAAAAAAAAACAAACAAAAAAAAAAGATTTTTTTTAATAATGTAAAATCAACCAAATAATTTTGGCATGCCCCTCTGATGCAAATATACATACATTTCTACATAGCTATGAACCGGCATATAATTTTTCTTGTACAAGTTTAACTAAATAGGAAAACAAAAACTTCATGTAAATACCTAAAGCAAAGAGGGCAACAAAAATTCGTTGCAGAGTGTAGCTTGTTGTTGGCTTATGATGCCCTGGTATGTCCAGTAATTTCAATCGAGTAAATATATATAATTTTGCCATATGATGACTGAGTTACCTTTTGCTCATATGAACTTCCGTCCGTAAGTTTGTTTTATATTCTTTGTCTTTGCTCAAACCGGGTAAATTTAAATATACCTCGTAACAATAGATAATATTGATAAATTGTTATAGAGTACGTTTCTGTTCAACAATTTTCTATAAGTGTTGAAAGTATAAAAGTTTAACACATTTTTAAAACCCATTTTTCGTGGAACTCCCCCCTCCTATTAGTTTACCTACCTACATACATACTTATGCACGTAAATATAAATTTATTTCCGAATATAAGTTAAAGAAAAACAAAAAAAAACTTTTACCCAAAAATATAAGAAAATAAAGTCAGTTAGTAATTTTTATGACGCCCAGGTATTTTCAGTAAACTACCTATCGTCAAGAATGCTTTTGCCAATTGATCTGCTGTACTTTAATGATATGAATTTATTTGGATATTAATGTTCTAACGTACATGTTACGTCATTCATTTGGTTAATAGTTTTTGAAAATCATGTTAATTTATTTAAATCAATTTATTACGCTAGAGAATGGAAAGGTTTTCTATTCAATTATGGTTTCGGTCCAAAATTTTTAACCCGCATGGAAGTTATAAGCCTTAAGAGAAAAAAAATTTAATTTATTATAATTGTTGAAAATACCATTTTGTTATGGAATGCCCCCAGCTGATCTTAGTCTATGCACATACACATTTATGTACTTACCTATAAACATATCCTAGTTGTAGTTGAAAAAAAAAAAAAAGAAGAAGGGAAAAATCGAAACAAAAAAAACAGTGGTACCTAAATATGACCCCTAAATATAAGTAAAAATACGTAAGCTAGTGTTTTTTATGATAGCCTGGTATGACTAGCCACCTAAAAGAGAGTTAAATTATAATCAGTATAACTAACAACTTTCTACATAAGCCGCTAATAAGCGTGTAATATTAGGGCTGTCCTAAAAAGTGTATATATTTTAGTGACGAATATTAAGAACTAAGGTTAATCCTAAATATCTTTCCATTAAGGATTGAATTTTTGATTGTAGTCGAGCAATTAAAATAAACGATGAATTGTTATCAACTTGAAAATATGGATCTGTAAGTTTTTGTATGTTCCTGGAGGCAAATGTGTTGATGACATAAAAGGTAGTATACGTTTTTTTTCGGGATCTTCGAATTCCATTCGCATCAAAGATCATGGTAGGGTAGGGTAAAGACAGCGAGTGTCGACTATCAGTTTAGACCTCGCCCCAATATTCACGTAAACAGATGTCCGCTTTCACCTCCTTAGCATTTAAAGTTCGTTGTTTGGTTCTTTTGAGTTGGTTAGTTACCGATCTCGTTTTTTTTGTTTCCTTTCGTACATATGTATCTAGTTTTTGAGTAAAGGGAGTGTAGCTCCTGTATTTAGATTCTGGTTTGGAGTCCTAAAATTAAACTTTATGTAATGTCGGTTGAGACATGGCAAAAACCCACCCCATCCCGAAAGAGCTACGGTCAAGAGGACTCCCCCGCCGTGACCTCTCAACTGCCTGTGTGGTTACCAGAATTCCACCCAAGGGTAACGTGCCTCTTCATATGTGTATGCGTACATGTATGGGGAATCACACACAAATACAAACATTATATAACCCTTCTCTTCGGGGCAGGTTACATAAATTTTTGGCGCCCAACGTGTGTGGCTAGCGAATGTAAGCTTTTGGGTCAGCTAATGCCAGCTGTTGCAAGCTAAGGCTCGCTAAGGCCAGCGATTGCCTTCCCAAATGTTGAGATGCAAACTCTGTTGATTTGAATATGATCGTGTGTAGACGTACACACACATATGTAGATCAATAATTAGCTTTTTATTAGCTGCCGCACACCTTTTGGTTGTGTTAATGTAAATTGTTATTGAATTATTCATATTAAACTAATATCGCATCACACCTGCCGATGTTGTTTAGATGGGTTTCGTCTAACTTCCGCAAGTGGAGATGTGGGAATGGATAGTCTAGTTTGATAAAACTACGATGCTGGTGATGCAGCCTGTATACCATGCCGAGAATTTTATTATTCTTTTCTAGCCTTTCATTAATTCAGTATACTAGTATAGCAAATAACACCCGCTATAAATATTACTGAAACTCACACCACAATTTTGCTCGCTTGTCTTCTTAGGCATTGGAAGCATTATCGGTCTGTTACGTTATTGCTTGGCAATACTGTTTAATACAATTACAAAATACTGAGTATTTGGAGAAAGCTGGATACCAGTACTGATTGGCCCTAAAATATATTTTTCCTTGCTTAGCGGATGGATTGATTCTAACTTTCAATTGTCATAATCTCGAATAGGTTTACATATGGCTTGGATCCTCATTTTGTAATGTTCTAATTGTTGTCTGGAACTTCCCCCTGTGGGTTAGGGGTTAGAATATGCCCACGGTAGGTATACCGGTCGTAAAAGGCGACCATAATACCATGGGTACCCAATCCATGAGTAAGGTGTTTTACTCGAAAGGTAGCAGGGTGGACGCGGTGTATCACCCTGTGAGACCCTAGGCAAGGTCTTTACAAAAACTGCTACCGCGGGAGCAGGAGAAGCTAGTGTGATCTGGTGCACTGCCTCGAACGATGCTTTGTACTCAGGTCTCACCTCCTGTCCTGGGATGGCCCCCTTGTGGGAGCATCGCGGTGGCTGTGGTTTCAAATAGAGTTCACTTATGACACACGCTCTGAGTAGACTTGTTTTCCCTTGGGGCGTGCAAACCCAAGGGAATTCGGTCTCATGCTTGCCACGGCAGTTCCAATTTCATTGAGAAACTGACCCTGAGGGGCAGATGATAGGTTGGTCACATCCCTTAATTTGTGACAAAATGCTGCAAATAAGTTGACGAAAGATGGTGAAAGAACGCATGTCTATCGTCAGCCGAAAAACAATCGATAATTGTACGAGTGGGCCGGTGCTCATCTCGTCTTTTGAGATGTTTGAGGTTGCTTTAGACTGCGTAAGCGAATAAGAGGCGTTCGCTGTGTGGATGGCCACATCCTATATGTGGCAAGATTTGACGTTGTCAAATCACTGCAGTGTGGCGGACTGCAATGCAAAGATGTTGCTGGGGCAGGTACTCGGTACTTACAGGTCTGTGAGCGGAAAAGGTTGGGCACATCCCTTAATTGTGGTAGGAGTTTATTTGGAGGCAAATCGGTGCATAATTGTTGCGTAATTGAGTGGAAATTGGAGCGAAATTAGTAGCAAAAATGGAAGCCAATAGTAGACAATATGGCACACAATGTTTGTCAACGTAGTGTGGCCTCAAGCGATGTCGAGGGGCATTGTTGAGGCGGGCTCTCGGCACTCACAGGTCTGTGTGCGGAAAAGGTTGGTCACATCCCTTGATTTAAATTGTGATGGTGTTTTAAGACGGAGCATAATTGGATGCCAAGCTCACTTTGTTTGTCAACGTAGTGCGGCCCTTTAAGCAATATCTAAGCAAAACCAAGCTCCGTCGTTAACAATGTATTTATAAATTGTTGTAACACTGCAGGACAGAAAAGGTTGGTCACACCCCTAAATTGCGACAAAAACACAATATCTCAATCTGGTTAACTTGTTAATCAGATATCGAGATATCAAAATCAATGAAAGAGGGACTCTGAGGCAAGCACGGAACTCGCGGTGGAGTTGCCGTGCAACCGGGTGCCATTACCCGAAAATGGAAGAGGAGGATGGATAGTCCTCCTCGGCCAAACCAAGGCTGGTTGACTTGAACACCCCAGCTCACCGATTTGGTACCAACTTGTTGGGCCGAAGATCAACGGACATTGATCTGTGTTTTACACCGGAGGTAAGTCTTCACGACAGGGACTCCCGTAATACACGTTCTTTCTGTGTCTGGAACTTGTGAGCATGCAGCCTTGCGTCCACTTGCCGAACAATAATTTAGTATCCTTTCGTTCTTAGATTCAATAACCCAATTAAAATTTCCACGGTCATCCATTTAGTGTGTATTATTGGTCAATAATACTACCTTTTTGTTTTTGTTATCAACACATGTCGTACCCAGGAACAGTATAGTTTTGTTATTTTGAAATAATGCCCTTACACAGAAGTCCACAACAACCCCCGCGGTCAGGACTTGCCCCAGAAAACCAATGTGCTATTTGTAGCCAGGAAATAAACAATACTCACCCTTGTTTTTTGCTACCCTGCAAAAATCTTTTTCATAAACTGTGTTTTGAAAGTTGGTTCGATGAGAATAATGTTTGCTACATTTGCAATAAAGAAATAACTCAGCGACACTTGAAAGTAGTAGTAGGAAACTGCTCACCAGGAGCAATTCCAAAGATATCTTCTGCTTCAGCCGCAGATAGAACAATCATAACCCGAAGTTTGACGAGTGCGTTTAATCAAACTGAGACTTCACAACCTCAAGATGTACAAGAGCAACGTAACGACGAGACTGGCGCAATGCAATCGTCTGCATTAGATAATAGTCATAGCCTGGATAATACTCACGTTCCTCCACCCAGACAATCAAATAGAAGACGGGGTAGACCCAATCGTTCTGGAAATACCCGTCGAAATAATGAGGTAGACTACACCGTAGTTCAAGGAATGATTGAACAATCCATCACCCGTATCATGTCAACGTTAAATGTTAACAATAACCCTAACTCCCAGCCAAGTTCTAGCCCTAGCAATACCCAAGGATTATTACCTGCGATTCGCGAGATTCAGTCGCCAGCGGTAGTTCCTCGAAAGGTTGCAAACACCATGCAAAAGTGGTATCTCCAATTCGATAGATCTTCTGAGGGGTTAGGAGTCGAAGAATTTATTTATCGCGTGAAGTCCCTCACGGATGAAACTTTAGATAGTGATTTTACTTCTATGTGCAAGAACATACATATACTTTTTGTTGGAAAAGCACGAGAGTGGTATTGGCGATACCACAAACAAGTCAATGATTTGGTCGAACATTTGTGTATCCCTTCGCCAACATTACAAATATTATCGTTCTGACTTTATGAGTCGAGAAATGGTTAGGTCCAGGAAGCAAAAGCCTGGTGAATAATTTTCGGCGTATTATGATGCCGTTGCTTCCCTAATTGACAAATATTCGGTCAGAATAAAGGAAGAAGAATTATTAGAGATACTTAAACATAACTTACGCCTAGAAACCCGACAAAACCTGTTGTACCAGCCGGTACACACTATTGGTCATTTGCGGCGTTTGGTCAAAATGGGTGAAAACTTGACACAAGAGCTTAGTGGACCAAACCAAATTTCAATAGACGCCAAGTATGTAGTCTGGATGAAGCAGAGCCAGTTCATTCCGACAATGAAACAACGGAAGTTGAGTTAGCAGCCATTGACAGTAGCCAAGCTAAGTTAAAGTGTTGGAACTGTGATGAGGTTGGCCATATCTGGGAAAACTGTCTAGCTGATCGTCGTATTTTTTGTTATGGGTGTGGTGCTCTTAATGTGTACAAACCCCAATGTCCAACATGCGTTCGGAAGTTTTCGGAAAACCGACGCACGGGTGCATCCAATCCCAGCCGGATGCCCCCGCAAGCATAAATAGTTTACTTTTGCCTTTATTACAAAGGGAGCCTTTAACAAAATTCTCATCCACACATGGGGAAAATATTCCCGAAAATGTAGCAATTCGATTTCGTGCTTGCGAGGAGCGTTTACAAAATTATTTGCAAGTGAGAAATCGAATCTTTAGTGATGTTAAACCCAAGATTTGTAAACGACATTTAAGACTGAAATCATTTTACGAAAATGTAAAAAGAAACCAACAGCTGTTAGTGTCAACAGTCTTTAGCAACCAAAGTGATTTGCGTAGCTACACCGAGGTTTCCTTCCTTACATTTACCGAGCTAGGTTTGTTAGATACTGGTGAAAATATTAGTTGTATTGGCTCATCGCTTGCGTCCGAAGATTTTACGAGGTTTCCTGAATTCAGACGGTTAAAGTCACATGCCACAACCGCTGATGGGGGAAAATAGCATATCATAGGTGTACTGGACGTTATTATGACCTATAAGTCTCTACAGAAGCCAATTAAACTATATGTTATACCATCTATCAAACAAAAACTCATTTTAGGCTATGACTTTTGGAAAGCCTTCGAGCTTGCTCCAAATGTCATATGTTCCCTCGAACAATTCCCTGATTCCATTACATCTGACGAAGTCAACTTTTACCCATTGAGTCAATCACAAAAGCAGCAGCTAGAAGAGTTCAGCATCTGTTTCCCAGTGCTTCGGAAGGTTTAGGTCGCACTACATGGATACAGCATGATATCGATGTAGGAAGTACGAAGCCTATTAAACAGCCTTTTTCCCCAGTAAGTCCAGCGGTGGAAAAGCTTCTTTATCAACAAATTGACCGTATGCTGGAACTTGATGTGATTGAATCTTCTGAAAGCGCGTGGAGTTCTCCAATGAGACTTGTTATTAAAGTTCGACTTTGCTTAGATGCTCGTAAACTTAACGATGCTACAAAAAAGGATGCGTATCCATTACCTAGCATCGATGGTATTTTTTCTATACTGCCTAAGGCAAACATAATTACCAAATTAGATTTAAAGGATGCGTATTGGCAAATAGAGCTCAGTCCCGAGTCTAAACATTTGACAGCCTTTACGGTTCCGGGTCGTCCGCTATACCAATTTAAGGTAATGCCGTTCGGCCTTTGTAACGCGCCGTCGACCATGTGTAGATTGATGGACACAATCATACCGCCAGACCTCCGACATTGTGTGTTTGGATTTTTAGACGATTTATGTATTGTGTCCGAAGACTTTTCATCACATCTGGCTGTTTTAGTTCGCCTCGCTGAGCAGTTTCGTATAGCCAATTTAACGCTCAACGTAGCTAAGAGTCACTTTTGCGTAACAAGTATTAACTATCTAGGATATATCATCGGCAGTGGAGGTATACGTACAGACCCTGAAAAGATAGCTTGCATCTTGAATTGGCCTGCGCCAAGAAATCTGAAACAGGTGCGAGGATTTCTCGGTGTCTGCGGATGGTATCGTCGATTCATCCACAACTTCGCCAAACTTACTTATCCCATAACGGAAGTACTTTCGACAAAGAAGAAGTTTGAATGGACATCCGAGGCGCAGCGAGCCATGGATCAGTTGAAACAAATATTGACCTCTGCCCCGGTCTTAACAAATCCCGATTTCGAGAAAAAGTTTTATTTACACTGTGATGCCAGCGATGTGGGTATCGGAGCTGTCCTAGTACAGTTGTCTGACGACAATGAAGAAAAACCCATCGCTTTCATGTCAAAAAAATTGAGCCGTGCCCAACGCAATTATAGCGTAACGGAGCGCGAATGTCTGGCAGTAATACTTCCCATTGAGAAATTTAGGTGCTACTTAGAACTTCAGGAATTTGAGGTGGTGACGGACCACTCGAGTCTTTTATGGCTGATGCGCCAACAAAACATATCTGGTAGACTCGCACGGTGGATATTCAGGTTGCAACAATTTAAGTTTTCGATTTCCCATAGGAAAGGTAAAGAACATGTTGTTCCGGATGCTTTGTCCCGGCTGGAAGAAGACGAAATAGCCGAATTGGATATGGGACTTGTAATAGACCTCGAATCAAATGCTTTTGACGACGATGCCTATGCAAAGCTTAAAGTTAAATACCAAGAAAACAAAGAGAAGTTTACTGATATCAAAATCGTAGACAAGTCCTTGTATATGCGTACAGAACATGCAATTGGTAATGAAGTTGAGGATAAGTATTCTTGGAAATTATGGGTTCCCGAAAGGCTAAGGAGCGATGTGCTCAAGCAGGCCCATGACAGTTGCACTTCATCTCATGCAGGTGTACAGAAGACCATTGAGAAGTTGCGGCGTTATCTTTTTTGGCCTGGTTTAGCAAAAGATGTACGCGCTTATATAGCTCAGTGCGACAAGTGCAAGGAGAACAAATCCACAAATGTAACTCTTCGTCCACCCATGGGTTCCCATAGTCAGACGTATAGACCGTTTCAACGGTTATATTGACTTGCTTGGCACGTATCCGCGCAGCAAAACCGGCCATATAGGGATTCTAATCGTCTTAGACCATTTCAGCAAGTATCATTGGATACAACCCCTTAAAAAGTTTACGTCTGCGGCCATCCAAGACTTTTTGTTAAAGAATATATTTCATAGTTTGGGTGTGCCCGAAACTATAGTCAGTGATAATGGCACACAGTTTAAGTCTAACGACTTTAACGCCTTCCTGACAGAGCTTGGTATTCATCATTTGTATACTGCGTTGTACTCCCCTCAAAGTAATGCTGCAGAGCGGGTGAATCGTTCACTATTATCCGCTATTAGGTCATACCTGAAGCATGATCAGACTGAGTGGGACATACACCTGACTAGTATTTCATGTTCCTTACGATCATCATTGCATCAATCCCTAGGGTGTTCTCCATATAGAGCTTTATTCGGATTGGACATGATAACGCATGGATCAGATTATAAGTTATTGAAGGAGTTATCGCTGTTAGAAGAGCCAGTAGTGCCGACTGCGCGATCAGATAATTTGGCCTTGCTTAGAAAAGATATTCAAGCAAACATACGAAAAGCTTATGAACGCAATGAAAAACAGTATAACTTGCGCTCAAAGCCGGTATCGTTCAGGGAAGGTCAAGAAGTCTATCGTCGAAATTTTGTCCAAAGTAAATTTACTCAAAATTTTAATGCCAAACTAGGTCCACTGTTTGTCAAATGCAGAGTTCGTAAAAAACTCGGTAACTGCTACTAAAAACTTGAAGATTTTCAAGGTAGAGAGATAGGTACTTATCATGTTAAGGACATTCGTAGTTAGTTCCCCCTAATACTCCGTCTTACGGTGTCGTATTATAGGATTTTATAATGGTCGCTTGGGCTGCAATATGTCTTTTTGCGTGTACCTATCCCCTTTTGAAATAAAATGTCTCGCATGCGAGAAATTGACTTAAGAACTTTATTGCCGCTCTAGGGCATTTAATTGATTACCTCTAGTAAAAAGGACAAATTGTCACCTATTGGCTGAAACGGGAACAATAATCGCTTGGATTTTTCCAAGGTAAATCTGTCCGAAACTTTCAAATGCTGAAATACGCCAGAGTTAGTTAAATATGTCTCGTAGGCTAGAAAAATTGCAAACAGTAGCAAAATCAAATCCTTCACGTCATTCTGTCTTAGTTTTATTACAATGATTGAAAAGACGCATTTAAGTGACATTAAACATTTTCTCAAACGAAGTTTGGAAAGTGTCAAAAACAGAAGCCAAAAGATAGGAAGTCCGAGGGTATAAAAGAGCCTGAACGGCTACAGTTAGCTCTCCTTCCTGTTTTTCATCATACCAGACGGACAGCTCCAGTAAAGATATTCAGACAGTTCCCGTAAACCACATGGGTTTTGTGTTCGCGTAATAAGGTAAGACATTTCCATTTAAATCTCCTTAGATAGGAAATTATTGTAGGGCATTTTTCTTCAATAGGCGTGACTACCATATAGGCAGAAATTCCTACCCACACTCATCGCCTCCTGACAAGTTGGAAGTCACTTTCCCATTGCACATAGGTGAGGGTGTGGAAACTTTTTGGTTACGAACCATTTGTATATATTGGAGCTGAGGAGCATCAAGAATGAGCCTCCACTAATTCCCACGCGACCAACGAAGATTAGGAATCTAGAAGGATCCTGGGTCTTGGTTTTGCCACCCCACCTCATTCAAGCACCATCAGGCGCACATGAAATAGGCAGCATTTTAGTCGCTGTTTGCCATCCACCACCCACTTGCAGAACAAATTAGTGCACAGTGTGACAAAAATTAAAATTGGTCATAGTGAAAAGAAAAAAAAAACATTAATAAAATAACATAAAATAATAAGTTTAGAGCAGTGAATTAAATGGAAAAAGCTAGGAAAAGTATTAAAAATTAGTGTTAAAGAGAAGATTTTGTAGAAAAAAAGAGATAAAGTTAGCTAGAGAAGGTTAAACGAAATTTATAGTAGTTAAAAGTAACTGAAAAGAACGATAGAAAGAAAGGAAAATTAGAAGAAAAAAATAAAAGAGTAAATGTGTTACATCAAAAAAAAAAAAAGTTAATTAAGAATAAGAATAATGATTAATTGAAAGCTACGTAAAAATGATATGTGAAAATATTTGAGTGAATAAGTGTGGCAAGCATACCTAATCCCGTCTTTCCCCGCAAAACAAAAGAAAAAAAATCAATAAAATTATTTAAAAAATTAAAAAGAAAAAAAAATTATAATAATATTTTGGTTAACAAAAATATTCAAATTAAATTTTGCGGCTACCGAACGGTTTTATGTGTCACTGTAAGCGAGCGCACTCCCTTACAGTGTAAGTCACATCATAGCCCAAAAACAAAACCAAAGCAAGAAATTTGTCAAACAGATATTCCAACTGCATCAACACCGCTGAAAGGCCTTTCATCGCTGGATTGCATCACCCACATACATACCTATCACAATAAAACATGTAAGTAATATTGTACCAATATCTTTGTTGCCTTTGTTATTGTTTAAATTTTTTGCTTTGATTTGCAACCAAGAAAAATCGGCATACTAGTGGGCATAATTACCCACATACTTTACAAACGTATGTACATACATCGGTACACCTGTTGTGCGTACTTATGTATGTAAATTCGTAAAAATCGTTTTGTAGCTAAAAAGGGTCTACATACCCGAGATGGGCACATTAAGTTAAAAACATGTACGTTCAATCGCTTACATTCCTTTTTCTTTAAAATTTAATTATTTACCATAATTATTTGGTTGGGTTGCGTTAATACAAACCAAACAACCTACTTTATTATGTAAAATGTATAAAAAATCCTAAAAAAAAAGGGGAAAAAAGAGAGACAATCATCATTATCATGTACAAAAGTACAGTCTATCGTTCTTCCGAACCAATTAATTTTTGATTGTAGTATGTTTAGTTAAAGTTCGTAAATTTTGCTACCAAACCTAAACAAAGAAAAAAAAAAACAAACAAAAAAAAAAAAGATTTTTTTTAATAATGTAAAATCAACCAAATAATTGTGGCATGCCCCTCTGATGCAAATATACATACATTTCTACATAGCTATGAACCGGCATATAATTTTTCTTGTACAAGTTTAACTAAATAGGAAAACAAAAACTTCATGTAAATACCTAAAGCAAAGAGGGCAACAAAAATTCGTTGCAGAGTGTAGCTTGTTGTTGGCTTATGATGCCCTGGTATATCCAGTAATTTCAATCGAGTAAATATATATAATTTTGCCATATGATGATTGAGTTACCTTTTGCTCATATGATCTTCCGCCCGTAAGTTTGTTTTATATTCTTTGTCTTTGCTCAAACCGGGTAAATTTAAATATACCTCGTAACAATAGATAATATTGATAAATTGTTATAGAGTACGTTTCTGTTCAACAATTTTCGATAAGTGTTGAAACTATAAAAGTTTAACACATTTTTAAAACGCATTTTTCGTGGAACTCCCCCCTTCCTATTAGTTTACCTACCTACATACACACTTATGCACGTAAATATGAATTTATTTCCGAATGTAAGTTAAAGAAAAACAAAAAAAAAACTTTTACCCAAAAATATAAGAAAATAAAGTCAGTTAGTAATTTTTATGACGCCCGGGTATTTTCAGTAAACTACCTATCGTCAATAATGCTTTTGCCAATTGATCTGCTGTACTTTAATGATATGAATTTATTTGGATATTAATGTTCTAACGTACATGTTACGTCATTCATTTGGTTAATAGTTTTTGAAAATCATGTTAATTTATTTAAATCAATTTTTTACGCTAGAGAATGGAAAGTTTTTCTATTCAATTATGGTTTCGGTCCAAAATTTTCAACCCGCATGGAAGTTATAAGCCTTAAGAGAAAAAAAAATAAATTTATTATAATTGTTGAAAATACCATTTTGTTATGGAATGCACCCAGCTGATCTTAGTCCATGCACATACACATTTATGTACTTACCTATAAACATATCCTAGTTGTAGTTGAAAAAAAAAAAGAAGAAGGGAAAAATCGAAACAAAAAAAACAGTGTTACCTAAATATGACCCCAAATATAAGTAAAAAAGCGTAAGCTAGTGTTTTTTATGATAGCCTGGTATGACTAGCCACCTAAAAGAGAGTTAAATTATAATCAGTATAACTAACAACTTTCTACATAAGCCGCTAATAAGCGTGTAATATTAGGGCTGTCCTAAAAAGTGTATATATTTTAGTGACGAATATTAAGAACTAAGGTTAATCCTAAATATCTTTCCATTAAGGATTGAATTTTTGATTGTAGTCGAGCAATTAAAATAAACGATGAATTGTTATCAACTTGAAAATATGGATCTGTAAGTTTTTGTATGTTCCTGGAGGCAAATGTGTTGATGACATAAAAGGTAGTATACGTTTTTTTTTCGGGATCTTCGAATTCCATTCGCATCAAAGATCATGGTAGGGTAGGGTAAAGACAGCGAGTGTCGACTATCAGCTTAGACCTCGGCCCAATATTCACGTAAACAGATGTCCGCTTTCACCTCCTTAGCATTTAAAGTTCGTTGTTTGGTTCTTTTGAGTTGGTTAGTTACCGATCTCGTTTTTTTTGTTTCCTTTCGTACATATGTATCTAGTTTTTGAGTAAAGGGAGTGTAGCTCCTGTATTTAGATTCTGGTTTGGAGTCCTAAAATTAAACTTTATGTAATGTCGGTTGAGACATGGCAAAAACCCACCCCATCCCGAAAGAGCTACTGTCAAGAGGACTCCCCCGCCGTGACCTCTCAACTGCCTGTGTGGTTACCAGAATTCCACCCAAGGGTAACGTGCCTCTTCATATGTGTATGCGTACATGTATGGGGAATCACACACACATACAAACATTATATACCCCTTCTCTTCGGGGCAGGTTACAAACTGCTGGTTAAAGCGATAACTTTTCCCATTATTCAATTGGTATAAATGTAAAGGGTAACTTGTAAAATAAACTATGTCAAAGATGTACGTTTTTGGATTTCTTTTACCGATTTTATATGCCTGCATGTGGTTATAGAAACGTTCAACATTTATATTATTACATACAATGTATACAATTCCCTTATGACAAAATAAAAATTGTATCATATACAACTTAAAAACTTCGCCTTTGTGTGCTATATAATAGTCCTTTTTATATAAAACTCCCTTACATTCTATTTTATCAGAAACTAGTAAGTTATCATATTCTATATTATATGATGAATTTGTGTTTTTTAATACTTCCATATCTTGTATTTTTAAATTCGCTTTTTTGAAACGGCGTTGGGATACCTCCTTCGTATATAACTAAAAAGATACAATATTTTAGGGACAATTTAATAGATAAAGAGCGAGATGGATTTACTCTTGACCTAATTGTACTTAAATACTATTTTTCTTCCTTATGTTTTGCTTCAAAACGCATCACCCAAGTATATTTCAAAGGTCCGCATTTTGAAATTGCTGTAGGATAATGAACCATAAAGTGATGCTTAGGTTTTAATGACGGCCCATATAATTTTACGTACAATTTGTGGTGCAATTCTATTTTCTTTTCTAAAGATTTCAAATCTTGTACAGTAAATTTATTTTGAAATAATAAATCTATAATTTCCAAAAGTTTTGTTGGTAAAATCCAGTGTTCATTGCTTTCTGGCACCAAATCAAATATCATTAGTGGCAGAAAGTTAGCAAAACAAAGCATTTCACTAGCGGTCATTTTTAGTTTAAAACTTTTTAGTCTGTGCATATCCAATGGTACCGAGAAATTCCCTACCTCTATTTCATCATATGGACAAAGTTGCTTTCTACTATTAATTGTGACTAAGCTCAAAATTTTACTGTCGATCAAGGCCAAGAGAACTTTGGGAATATCATAGACACAAACGCCTTCCAAAATATCGTGCATCAAGTCAAAATAAAAGTTTTGTGCTACATGAAAATTTGTTAGTTTGTTTAATATACAATTGGTTTTGATGCCGGTTTCTAAAAAGTTTTCGGATTTTAAATCATTTTCATATGTAAATTTATTTCTCAAAAATTTTTTTATTTCAATAAAGTCTGTTTTCATTTCATTATTACTCCGTCGGCAAGATCGGCAAAACCGTTTAGATCTGAATGAACTTACAAAGCCAAGAAATGAATTTAACCCCGAATTGTCTCCTAAAACTAGTCCTGTTACGAAATAAACTTTTTTATTCCGTTAGGCGTATCAATTTCAATGCCGTTTTCCAACTGCTTATGCTCACGCAATATATGGTAAAATACCGTTTCATGATCATGAGATTTTAACAAATTTGATGAAATAAATGCAAATGGAAAAATAAAATCTAGCTTAGACAGCAGGTATTGAGGTATCATTGGAAACAAATAATAAAATGCGCAAATAGACTGCAGATGAATTCCTAGAGTATTGTTCATTTGAAATTCATCTAAATACAGAAAAAATGGTATTACAATGTCATCAGATAGAAACTTTTTTGATTTGTTCGCGAATGTATCAGAATTTATAAAATTTGAGAAAGATTCGTTCTCCAAAAGCGTTTTTTGATTGTCAATTGTCGCGTTAAGTATGTTCGGTAGTTCAAAGAAAGACTGAAACTGGACGTTACTGATGTAAATATCAATCTTTTTTGGAAATAAAGACGAATTACCTCTTACAATTCTTTGTGAAATTTTGCTTGACAAAACATACGATTTCGGATCTTGATATAATTTCATTTCTCTTAAATCTTTTAAAAACCGATACTCAGAATCAATATCCTTGAATGGCTCAGTACAGAAATTAGAAATGCATTTCAAATCTTCATCTATGTCAGGAGCGTCGGGAAGTGAGATAAGTTTAAGTATATTTGAAACTGATGAAAGCAAATTCAAGACCATTCTTTGGATAGCAACGACTTGATTTCTAGGCAAAAACGAATGTGCATGTAGTCGAAGTGTAAAAGTTATAGCTTCTTTTTTAAGATTTTCTATATGTTCTTGTATTTTAACGGTTTAAAATTATCAGCTGAATTTTTTCCATATAATGGCGTTGTACATAAATTTAGATTTGAGTTTTCATAAATAGGGGCTTGTGCGATACTTATAGGATAAATGCCCTTTACGCATGAATGCACTTTACATAAATGTGCTTTGAATGTGTTATATATATTAAATAATTGGTTACAATTATTTACTTTGCATTGTAATGGGCTATTTCGCGATAAAAAATGGTCATATTTTAGATGTCTTATTAATAAATCTACAGTAATCATAGTTTTGTTACATTTGAAGCAGGGATACATCTTGATAAGCAGTTTTTACTTTGTTTCCTAATAGTTTCTATGTATTTATTTTAAACTACGTTTCAGTTTTCATAAAATTCAACAGTGCCGTCAAATTTGAGGATTTTGTATCATATCTAGTGTCGATTTCAAAAAAGAATTTCTGAATAAATAACCATGACAATTCAGATGCGATTGGATACTTTAAATTTAATGTATGGAATATTTTGAAACATGTTACCAAGGATTCAATGAAGGAGTTTAACTTGTATAAATTTTTATCGAAATAAACAAAAAACGACTTCAGATTGTATGAACTAAATCCTTCTACAATTATAAACAGCTGAACTGTTGAATTTTTTGAAACATTTTTTTCAACAATTTCGGCTATTTTCTGTTCGTAGTTGCTGACTGAAGACAAATGTAGAACCAGGCTTTCTTGTGCGTCCAGTATTGTTATTTTCTTTCTTTTCTCCTTCGGGCCACCCTTATACCAGGAAGTGGGGGGTAAAACAAATGGGAACAAGGTTGTTATAAAGAAGTCCGATGAATCTGTTACGTAAAATTTAATTGGAAATGGTTTATTTAAAAACAAATCACTTTATCTGTACTTACCGTGGTTTTCAGCAAGCTGCAATTCAATTAGTAGCTTTTTGCAACTTTCATTGTGCAAATTTTGTCGGTAATAAAGCTCGATTTTTGTTTTAAAAACAACCCACTTGCTAAATAGGATCAGCTCTTTCCCCGGGTATATGATGTTGAAATCGACCTTGAACTTAAATATTCCAATATAAAAAACAAAAATTAACTAGAAACGCAAATATATCTTACCAATTCGATAGCTCTGCTATCGCTTTATTTGGGCCATTCGCTAAGGAACTCCACCGAACCAAGCGAAGTCAAATCTTTCCGGCGCAAATGAAAAGTTTTATGCCATTTGCCAATAACAGCTTCCCAGTCAGAAACGTCTCGTTTAAGCTCTGCCTTTAAAGCACTTTAAATTTTCACATGGAACTCTGGCTCCAGCTCTATATTGGCATCAGGTGTGTTGGGAATCTTTAATCGCTTTGCTCGGCTGTTTGTATATTTCGCGTACAATTTTCCACGTGCATTTTTTTTCCAGTCCGGGGAATAAAGTAAAATTCCTGTTAAGTATAGGAAATAAGGAATTTATAAGGGGTATTCCATACCAAATCGACCACTTTTGAGCCCGACCCCTTTAGATTTGGCTGAAAGTTTTTCTGCTTTTTCTACGTTACGAAAGACGTTTTTCAGAATTTTTTAAAATTGTTTCATCCAACTCAAAAAAAGTTATAAATTTTTGAAGAAATTCGCTCTTTTTTTTTAAATGCTACAACCTTTTCAAAAAATAAAGAAAAATAAAAATTACAAACTTCGAAAAATCAGCGAACTTCGAAAAATTGGTGAGTTTTCTCGAAAAACTGCAAAATTTCATATAAGATGAACTTTGAAAATTGTTTTTGTTATTATTTCCGAAAAGTACATTTAAACACAAAAATTTTGGAAAAAAAGATCCCAAACGGTAAATTTTTGAAAAAGCTCTAGTATTTTGAAAAAAAGATCGCTTTTTTTCAAAAATTCATAACTTTTTTTGAGTTGGATGAAAAAATTTAAAAAAATTCTGAAAAACGTCTTTCGTAACGTAGAAAAGGAACAAACACTTTCAGCCAAATCTAAAGGGGTCGATTTGGTATGGAATACCCCATAAGTATAAAGAAATATTTTGACGCCATACAAAGTCATTTACCTTAGCTTCACGTTCTCCAGGAAATATTGAAATTATTTGGTCCACGATTGCAGGATAGTCGGAAGTTCTAATGGTTATATCTTGCAATTTGCTTCTTCCACTACTATCGTGATTAGTTGCTCCCTTTGAGTATTAGTTAAACCAGAGTGATTCTCGTAGTAACTTAGAATGCTCCTGCCTTTCGAACAGCTTTTTAAAATGGTGCTGATGTCCTGAAATTATAGGAAATTTTAAAAATAAATACGGGTAACAGAAAATAGTGATTTACCAGCAATGAACTTTTGTGTATTTGCGTGCTGGATTCCGATGAATATGAGCTCTGCGATTTTTCCAACCAAGATACGACTCTGGACTCTACCGAAATTGTTTCGTCACCAATATTGAACTAGTAAGGACGAACGTTTTAATGTTATGACAAGATTATTTAGCTACGTGTGTCACCTCGGATTTACGACAAGTACAAAGTTTTTCCCTGAACTCAGCTCTCAATCCAATATTGGAGATAGCATCCTTAATGTCAGACTTTTAAACGTATTTCAAACAGCGCTAAATCACTCCGTTCGCTGGAATAACTTTAATTCAATCAAAGAAATTGAATTCAAAGAATTGAACTTTAGATTTTGGCGAGGAAATCTGACATTCCCGCCTACGTCTGATCGGCAGCCATAAACGGAAGAACAAGAAATCGATGGCAGAGCAGTCAGACAAAATTTAAAATTTGATTTTATTTCGATTCTTGTTACTAATACATACACACTTTTCGTCTGGCCACGTACGTATAGGCCAAAACTAACACAATCTTATAACTTAGGCGAGGAAACCTTCCATTCCCTCCTACTTCTCATCTTAAGCAAATTTCTCTAATTTATTTTGCCAGAGATTTTGTAGAAAAGAAATCCTATCTTATCCATCATCACCCCACCCCATCCATCCATCTTTTAAAGTTTTAAGGAAGAAGAATTATTTGTAGAGAAATGTTTACTTCACCAGGCGCTCATAAAAATTAGCGCGTGTCCGTCAAAAATATGAAACGAATTTTTTGGTGTTCGTACGGACGCATGTATGCAACTCCTTTTACGCAAAGAATTTTACGCTTGAGGGTGAGTATAGCCATCTCATATTTCGCACTTTAGAAATAGTAGAAAAAATCTTTCGTTCCCGCCTTCATCTGATCGACAAACTAATTACAAAAACCCATTGATGCAACCAAAACATTTGCTTATTTATATATTTTTGCACAGCCTTCATATGCAACTAATGCAAACAAAGTATAATTCAACACTTGTTTTGGCAATTGTTATTAGTTTTCAAACACCAAAAGCTTGTCCTTGTTTTGGTATCTTTGTTTACTTTTTAATTTTATCACACACTGCTTCACTATATATGTACATACATATGTACACAGTTCATTAGCTTCACCTTTGTTTTGATTTGATGGAAACCAAAATATTTGCTTATTTATATATTGTTGCACAGCTTTCAAATACAACTTATGCAACATAAATATACTATAAACACTTATTTTGGCAACTTTTAACAACATTAAAACACAAAACTCACACTTTTTCCATGTTTACATATCTTCTTCTTCCATATTTTTGCTTCTTCCAAGCACTTCACAATTTCTTTGTATCACTTTTAAACTACAATTTTAAGTTTTCTATCATTTCCCGCACATTAATTTATTGAAAAATACTTTAACACGTTAAATTTCATTCAATTATTAAACATTTTTTGCACTGAAACGAAAACAAAATTACGAGACCGACACTGCTTGACATCAAAACAAAACTTCACGAAAATCTCGAAAATTCAATTAGAATTCGTTTTCGACGCGCGGTGCGAAAGGCGAGCCAAGGAGTATGGTGAACTCCACTACCCTGCTCTTTCAGAAAATTTTTGTTTTCTCGCTGAATTTTGAAGCAACGAGTTCAACCTTCTTATAATTTCAATTTCTTTGATTCAATAAAGTTGCATTGACAGTTTTCCAGTAATGTTTTACTTACATCTTAAGCATTCAAATAAGCAGTCTAACTGGAATAAATTTAATAGTTCTTGTAATTTTTCGTCATCAGTTCGTTCGCTTTGCACATTAAACATTTTATTTCTGAATGGAATAGAAAGAACTAATAAATATTTCAACGTATAAATCATAAAATGTTCGCGTGAAAAACATCTATCTACCGGCATTCATAAACATTGACATGCAAATTAGGGTAGCATATGGACGTCTGTCCATACATGTTTTTCATGCAAACAAACACTTTTTTAAGAAGATTGATTTCTGATTGAGTATTATTTTCACACTTACCAATATCATTAGGTAATATAATTTGCAATTTAGTTCACAACTCCTATTCACTCCAAGTACACAAAACCTGACCAAAGGTAATCAGAAAGAAAAGCAACATTATTTGAATGTAAATGAATATCTTCTGAAGAAAATATTCGTGTATAAACATGTACATATTGTACCGGCATCCATACACAGTATGCACATACATACTTACATACGTACGTAGAAGAATCAACGAATGTTAAGAAACGCACATAGTTTTAGTTCTCGGCTCGTTTAATTACATCTAATTTATGTATGTGCATATTAAAGTGTATGAATGTCTGCCCATACACGTTTTACACGCAATTTAAGATTATTGTTTTCACATCTTACCAATAATGTACTTTAATTTTTGATATTCGGTCGCACGCCTTATTCACTCAAAGTATACAAAACTTCTCATAATTGACAATTTTGCAGTTATCCACGCCAATGACATCCTATGGTTGCCAATGTTGAAAAACTAAAATCTTTGAGAACCTGGTTCATTTTTGATAACAGCACTACCTTCAAATATAATTTCATAATGCGTGAATATTATACATTCTATGCATATTTTAGGCATTTTTTATTGTAATTACATATCTTAGAAAAATAAAACGATGTTAGAATGCTCACTTTTTAAATATTTCAATATAAAATGAACTAGTGAAATCCCATTTTGAGACTATATGGTATTCACTTACCATTATCACGTCACTAGTCTCTAAAAATAAGTCGCTAATTTGGGATCGGGTTCTGAGCAGACTGAAGAACCGGCTATGGCTGGTGGCTTTGGCTTCGACTTGCACTGTTGTTGCACTGCTATTTGCTTGTTTTGTGGTTGCGTTAATTGGGTTTCGCCGTGCATTAGAGCACTGATTACAGCGGTATTTAACACTTTTGCCTTTCATATACTCAATTTCAGCGGCCGTCATTTGTACACACACCGTAGAAAATGCAATTGCACTCAATGCATACAATTTTGTTTTGGTCAGAGCAGTCGATTTTACCTTTGCACAATACGCAATTCATGTTTATATTTAGTTATTTATAGATTTAGCAGGAAAACTTTATGTATATAGCAATGCTTATGAGAAATTGGCGTTCTTATAAATTGTTTATTTTATACTTTTAACACTGTTGCTGTGTATACTAAGCGCGCACCCCATAGCACAAAGCAAACACGTACGTACTCGGTGACGATCAATTGAACTACTTAATGGAGAACATTGTGAAGAGAACGCAGGAGCGCCTGCAATTCATATATGAGCACTGCCCACGACATTATACATATGTATGTATAAGATGAAATTAAAGACTTCAACGCCAGACTTTTCAGCCTCTATGAATAGGTCTCTTGTATGTATTGAGCCTAATTATCTCTATCGGTGCCCTAGACATGATCTCATCCAGAACCATATTTAAACATAACAAGTAAGGCAGGCTGAGTTCGGGTGGTACAGAACATTACATACTAACTGAGAGCTTTGGAGACAAAATAAGGGAAAATCACCATTTAGGAAAATAAACCTAGGGTAACCCTGGAGTGTGTTTGTATGACATGGATATCAAATGGAAGGTATCAAAGACTATATTAGAAGGAAATGGGCCATAGTTCTATAGGTAGACGCCTTTTCGAGATATAGCCATACAGGTGGACCAGGGGTGACTCTATAATGTGTTTGTACGATATGGGTATCAAATTAAAGGTATTAATGGGGGTTTTAAAAGGGAGAGCCCCCTGGGTTGTATATGTGAAGGCGTGTAATACCACGAACAGTAATCGCTCTCTCACAAGACAGAATGTGTAGAATGGGTTTGTACGATATAGGTATTGTAACGATTTTTAGTGGTATTCCTCTTATTTGCAACATTCTAACGTTCGAATCACTAAACTGTTGAATAAATAACTCCACTATTCAATAATGCAAAATGGACTTAATGGACCTTTTATACTGTTTGGTTTCCTCGTTGACATATTTCTAGGCACTTCTATTTCTAGAATTTACTAGTTAGTTATCAACTATAAATTTCTCAGCTACAGCTACAGATGCACTATTTTATAGCTTCTCAGTATCTCAGATTTATGTATGTGTTTGTGCGTTATTCTCCGCTGCTCGTTCGTACATATGTGTAGACATAATGATTGATTCGTTTATGTAGGTACAAGTGACAACTTGCTTTATTGTTGTTGTGGCTTCATTTGCTTAGCATCAAACTAGTGATGTATCGCTTAGTGTCACTAATATTCGTCACACTGCCCTCCACCTATGTCTGATCGTCCCGATCAGACAAATCTCTCAATCTAACCGCTGCTAGCCTCTCCAAATTAACCACCCTTCTATTCCATGGTTTCCCAATTGTTTGTATGCGGTAGATGACATCACTGATCCTCTTCACAAATCTGTACGGGCCTTCCCAACTGCACCGATATTTGGATGGAACACCTTTCGGTCGGTGAGGGTTGTATAGCAGTACCAAATCTCCCTCGAAGAATCCTTCCGAATTAAAGTTCTTGTCGTACCTGTGTTTCATCTTACTACTCATAACCCTGGGCCGTTCCCTCACACTATGTTCTTTGGCCAATGAAGAACTATTTCGCAGAGCTTAATCTTGAAGTATTGATTTTTCATCATCAGTATCGTCTTGACGTTTCACAATAGTAGTGCGCGCTGGCTTGAATCCAACCTTGCATTCTTTCTGGGAAATTTTTTCAGTCATTTTAGTGCGTCCATTAGGATTTGTCAATGCCAGTATTTTTCCATTCGTTCCATCAACCCTTGCCCGATCTGCTGCCTTTGACTTTTGTGGTTTTTGTCGAATCTCTTTCACCAGCACTCGATTACTGCTGAACCCTTTTTCCAAACTGAAGCTAAGTAGCACATCCTGGTTCTCAAAGCGAATAATTCTTCTCCGCATATCGATACTGATGTCATGGTCAACTAAGAAGTCCACTCCCAATATGACTTCATCAACAATCTCCGCCACAATGAATTTGTGTAGAACCATGACCTTTTAAGACTTCACATATCACTTCTCCCTGGGCTTGGTTATACTCGCCTGTGACCGTACGCAACCTTGCTCCAGGTAACGGTTTTACTCTCCTCTGGACCAAGTCAGATCGGATTAAGGAATGAGATGCGACCGTATCTACAGTCAGTACATGCTGCTTGCCATCCACATTTCCTTTGACGGTAAGACTGCTCGAGTTTCTTCCAATTTGCGAGATAGATATCACAAGACATTCAATATCTGGGGAAAGTTTTCGTTCTTTACATCTGACACGCTCTTGCTCATTTCCTCCAGATTTGCGTTTACGGCCACCCTAATGCTCCTTGTCATCCACATTCCCTTTGACGGTAAGACTGCTAGAGTTTCTTCCAATTTGCGAGATAGATAGCACAAGACATTCAATATCTGGGGAAAGTTTTCATTCTTTACATCTTACACGCTCTTGCTCATTTCCTCCAGATTTGCGTTTACATCCACCCAAGTTGGAAGTACCAGGACCAAGATCGCAATGACGTGCAATGTGACCGGGCTTCCGGCATTTGAAGCATTTGATAACTCTTGCACTCCGCTTTTGCGATCCTTTCAGCGCCTCCAATATTGCGCTTACCCACTCTGGCCTTTCTATTTCCTCACGCCGTGCTTTGAAAACTGGCTTACACAGAAGCGAAGCTGTTTCCTGAATCAGAGCATGTGATACCGTTTCTGTGAATGTAGGTTTTGGGTTTGCGTATGTTGCTCGCTTCCTTTCCACGTATCGTATGCCATTTATAAAGCTCTGGATTTTTACCCTTTCGGTGTATTCTATAGGTGCGGCCGCATTCGCTAAATGTGCCAGCCTTTCAACATCTGACGCAAACTCATGAAATGTTTCACCAGGCCTCTGGATTCGTTTATGTAGATACAAGTGACAACTTGCTTTATTGTTGTTGTGGCTTCATTTGCTTAGCATCAAACTAGTGATGTGAGTATCACTTAGTGTCACTAATATTCGTCACAGTATCAAATGAAAGGTGTTAATGAGTATTTTGAAAGGGAGTTGGCCTTAGTTCTAAAGGTGGAGGGCTTTTCGAGATATCGCCATAAAGGTGAACCAGGGGTGACTCTATAATGTGTTTGTACGATATGGGAATCAAATGAAAGGTGTTAATGAGCATTTTAAAAGGGAGTGGGCTTTAGTTCTATAGGTGGACGCATTTTCGAGATATCGCTATAAAGGTGGACCAGGGGTGACTCTATAATGTGTTTGTACGATATGGGTATCAAATTGAAGGTACTAATAAGGGGTTTAAAAGGGAGCGAACCTTAGTTGTATACGTGAAGGCGTTTTCGAGATATCGGACCAGGGTAACCCAGAACATCATCTGTCGGGTACCGCTAATTTATTTATATATGTAATACCACGAACAGTATTCCTGTCATGATTCCAAGGGCTTTGGATTTGGCCCTGCTTAACTTTTTCATTTTCTTCTACTTAATATGGTAGATGTCACACCCATTTTACAAAGTTTTTTCTAAAGTTATATTTTGCGTCAAAAAAGCAAACCAATCACCATGTTTCATCCCTTTTTCGTATTTGGTATGTAATTATGGCATTTTTTTAATTTTTCGAAATTTTCGATATCGAAAAAGTAGACATGGTCATAGTCGGATTTCACCCATTTCTAATACCAAGATAAAGTGATTTCAGATAAGTACGTGAACTAAGTTTAGTAAAGATATATCGATTTTTGGTCAAGTTATCGTGTTAACGGCCGAGCGGAAGGACAGACGGTCGACTGTGTATAAAAACTGGGCGTGGCTTCAACCGATTTCGCCGATTTTCACAGAAAACAGTTATCATCATAGAAGCTATGCCCTTACCAAATTTCACACGGATTGGTAAATTTTTGTTCGACTTATGGCATTAAAATTATCCTAGACAAATTAAATGAAAAAGGGCGGAGCCACGCCCATTTTGAAATTTTCTTTTATTATTGCATTTTTTTGCACCATATCATTACTGGAGTTGAATGTTGACATAATTTACTTATATACTGTAAAGATATTCAATTTTTTGTTAAAATTTGACTTTTAGAATAATTTTTTTTTTTAAGTGGGCGTGTTCATTATCCAATTTTGCAAATTTTTATTTAGCACGCATATAGTAATAGGAGTAAAGTTCCTACCAGATTTCATCATGATATCTTCAACGACTTCCAAATTACAGCTTGCAAACTTTCGAATTACCTTCTCTTAAAAATTGGGCGTTGCCACCCCCATTGTCCAAGATTTTACTAATTTTCTATTCCGCCTCATAAAGTCAACCCACCTACCAAGTTTCATCGCTTTATCCGTCCTTGGTAATGAATTAACCTCAAAATTTACTCAAGTTATCGTGTTTACGGATGGACGGACATGGCTAAAAGAATTTCTTTTTTCGCCCTGATGATTTTGATATATAGAAGTCTATATCTATCTCGATCAGTTTATGCCGTTACAGGGTACCGTTATGCGAACAAAATTAATATACTCTGTGAGTTCTGCTCAGCTGAGTATAAAAACGTGTCAGCTGACACGACCTATCTTATGAATGTGCAATGTAAACGAAAACTCACCGACGTTCAACGCACGTACGTACGTAGCCCGGAACGTAGAAATCAAAACAATTTTCATTTTTTCCATAATAACGTGTCAGCTTATCGCTCTCTTACTAGACAGAGTTGCCTAGTAAACTTTTTTTACCGTTTGCAGTTTTTATGCAAAATCACCTAATTAAAATTTGAACTATTCTGGAAATGATTCGAAATAATTATGTAAAAGTGTAGATTATAAACATGTAATTTATTTATACTTATTTAATATTAATTCCAGCCTTTTACAACATCAACAATTAAAATAGAAAAAGTCGATGTTCCCATAAGCAATTGAGCGAAATTTATGCCCGTAGTGGCAACGAAGAAATGTGGCGATTGACCTGTTTGAAAGCGTGCTTATGGATACATCAACTTTTTCTATTTTAATTTTTGATGTTGTAAAAGGCTGGAATTAATATTAAATAGGTATAAATAAATTACATGTTTATAATCTACATTTTTAAATAATTATTTCGAATTATGTCCACAATATATCAAACTTTAATTAAGTGTTTTTGCATAAAACTGCAAACGGTCAAAACTTAGCGCGCAAAAGTTTACCAAGCAACTCTGTCCAGTAAGAGAGCGATCAGCTGACACGTTCTTACGGAAAAACTCAAAATTGTTTTGATTTCTATGTTTCGGGCTACGTACGTACGTGCGTTGAACGTCGGTGAGTTTTCGTTTACATTGCACATTCATAAGATAGGTCGTGTCAGCTGATACGTTTTTTGTACGTACGTTCGTGGGTAACTGCAGCTTAAGAATATGTGTCAAGCAAGTCTGGCTAAATTGAGCTATGGCGCGCCGATCACTGCAATACATGTTCACAATAGTATGTGCACTGGATTTTTTTTTTTTGTAAAAATACAAATTAAAATTTTAAATATCTAAAAAGTGTTTCTTTCAAGATAAAAAATGTCGTTTGACATTCGCCCACTAAACTTACTTCTCAAACATTAACCTTTAGCACAATATATTATATTTTCGGAGTAACTATAAAAACTACAAAAAATGAATTTCACGACGATCAATTTCATCGCTTGTAGTTATAGGAAAGGTATTTTCAGTGCTTCCAAATTGCTGCGTTCTTCGTTTTTTTTGAGATGCGTTAGCGATATCTCCGAAACCCGTGGACCAAAAAAAAATTTTTTTTTGTATGAAAAACTACAAACGATTTAAAACGTATTTCAAAAAGAAAAAACCCAAATTTGCTTAATTGCTTGGTTTCCGCAAAATGTATTATATTTTCGGAGTAACTATAAAAACTACAAAAAAATTAATTTCACTACAATCAATTTTATCGTTTGGAGTTATAGGAAAAGTACTTTTAGTGCTTCCGAATCGCCGCGTTCTTGGTTTTTTTGAGATGCGTTAGCGATATCTCCGAAGCCTGTGGACCAAAAAAAAAATTTTTTTTCGTATGAAAAACTAAAAACAATTTAAAACGTATTTCGAAAAGAAAAAAACCAAATTTACTTAAATTGCTTGGTTTGCGTAATGTATTATATTTTCGGAGTAACTATAAAAACTACAAAAAAATTAATTTCACTACAATCAATTTCATCGTTTACAGTTATAGGAAAAGTACTTTTAGTGCATCCGAATCGCCGCGTTCTTGGTTTTTTTAAATGCGTTAGCGACATCTCCGAAGCCTGTAGACCAAAAAAAAAATTTTTTTTTCGTATGAAAAACTAAAAACGATTTAAAACGTATTTCGAAAAGAAAAAACCCTAATTTGCTTAAATTGCTTGGTTTCTGCACAATGTATTATATTTTCGGAGTAACTATAAAAACTACAAAAAAATAAATTTTACTACAATCAATTTCATCGTTTTTAGTTATAGGAAAAGTACTTTTAGTGCATCCGAATCGCCGCGTTCTTGGTTTTTTTGAGAGGCGTTAGCGATATCTCCGAAGCCTGTTGACCAAAAAAAAAAAATTTTTTTTCGTATGAAAAACTAAAAACGATTTAAAACGTATTTCGAAAAGAAAAAAACCCAAATTTGCTTAAATTGCTTGGTTTCTGCATAATGTGTTATATTTTCGGAGTAACTATAAAAACTACAAAAAAATTAATTTCACTACAATCAATTTCATCGTTTGCAGTTATAGGAAAAATACTTATAGTGCTTCCAAATTGCTGCGTTCTTGGTTTTTTTTGAGATGCGTTAGCGATATCGCCGAAACCTGTGGACCAAAAAGAAATTGTTTTTCGTATGAAAAACTACAAACGACAAAAAAATTAATTTCACTACAATCAATTTCATCGTTTACAGTTATAGGAAAAGTACTTTTAGTGCATCCGAATCGCCGCGTTCTTGGTTTTTTTTAAATGCGTTAGCGATATCTCCGAAGCCTGTGGACCAAAAAAAATTTTTTTTTTCGTATGAAAAACTAAAAACGATTTAAAACGTATTTCAAAAAGAAAAAATCCAAATTTGCTTAAATTGCTTGGTTTCCGTAAAATGTATTATATTTTCGGAGTAACTATAAAAACCACAAAAAATGAATTTCACTACAATCAATTTCAACGTTTGTAGTTATAGGAAAAGTACTTTTAGTGCTTCCAAATCGCTGCGTTCTTGGTTTTTTGAGATACGTTAGCGATATCTCCGAAACCTGTGGACCAAAAAAAATGTTTTTTTCGTATGAAAAACTACAAACGATTTAAAACGTAATTCAAAAAGAAAAAACCCAAATTTGCTTAAATTGCTTGGTTTCCGTAGAACGTATTATGTTTTCGGAGTAACTATAAAAACTAAAAAAAACAATGAATTTCACTACAATCAATTTAATCGTTTGTAGTTATAAGAAAAGTACTTTTAGTGCTTCCAAATTGCTGCGTTCTTGGTTTTTTTGAGATGCGTTAGCGATTACATTTTTAATCGTTTGTAGAAAAAACCCAAATTTGCTTGAATTGCTTGGTATCTGCACAATGTATTATATTTTCGGAGTAACTATAAAAAGTACAAAAAAATGAATTTCACTACAATCAATTTCATCGTTTGTAGTTATAGGAAAAGTACTTTTAGTGCTTCTAAATTGATGGGTTCTTGGTTTTTTGAGATGAGTTAGCGATTACGTTTTAAATCGTTTGTAGAAAAAACCCAAATTTGCTTAAATTGCTGTATTATATTTTCGGAGTAACTATAAAAACTACAAAAAAATAAATTTCACTATAATCAATCTCATCGTTTTTAGTTATAGGAAAAGTACTTTTAGTGCTTCTAAATCGCTGCGTTCTTGGTTTTTATACTCAGTTGAGCAGAGCTCACAGAGTATATTAAGTTTGATTGGATAACGGTTGGTTGTACATATATAAAGGAATCGAGATAGATATAGACTTCCATACATCAAAATAATCAGGATCGAAAAAAAATTGATTGACCCATGTCCGTCCGTCCGTCCGTCCGTTAACACGATAACTTGAGTAAATTTTGAGGTATCTTGATGAAATTTGGTGTGTAGGTTCCTGAGCACTCATCTCAGATCGATGTTTAAAATGAACGATATCGGACTATAACCACGCCAAATTTTTCGATATCGAAAATTTCGAAAAACCGAAAAAGTGCGATAATTCATTACCAAAGACGGATAAAGCGATGAAACTTGGTAGGTGAGTTGTATTTATGACGCAGAATAGAAAATTATTAAAATTTTGGACAATGGGTGTGGCACCGCCCACTAATAAAGAAGGTAATTTAAAATTTTGCAAGCTGTAATTTGGCAGTCGTTGAAGATATCATGATGAAGTTTGGCAGGAACGTTACTCCTATTACTATATGTATCCTTAATAAAAATTAGCAAAATCGGATAACGACCACGTCCACTTTAAAAAAAAATTTTTTTAAGTAAAATTTTAGCAAAAAAATGTATATCTTTACAGTATATAAGTAAATTATGTCAACGTTCAACCCCAGTAATAATATGGTGCAACAAAATACAAAAATAAAAGAAAATTTCAAATTGGGCGTGGCTCCGCCCATTTTCATTTAGTTTGTCTAGGACACTTTTAATGCCATAAGTCTAACACAAATTTACCAAACCTTGTGAAATTTGCTAGGGGCTTAGATTCTTAGGACGATAACTTATTTCTGTGAAAAAGGGCGAAATCGGTTGAAGCCACGCCCAGTTTTTATACACAGTCGACCGTCTGTCCTTCCTCTCGGCCATTAACACGATAACTTGAGCAAAAATCGATATATCTTTACTAAACTCAGTTCAGGTACTTATCCGAACTCACTTTGAATTGGTATAAAAAAGGACCGAAATCCGACTATGGCCACGCATACTTTTCGATATAGAAAATTACGAAAAATTAAAAAAATGCCATAATTCTATACCAAATACGAAAAAAGGGATGAAACATGGTAATTGGATTGGTTTATTGACGCAAAATATAACTTCATATAAAAAATTTGTAAGATGGGTGTGACACCTATTATATTAAGTAGAAGAAAATGAAAAAGTTCTGCAGGGCGAAATAAAAAACCCTTGAAATCTTGGCAGGAATACTGTTCGTGGTATTACATATATAAATAGATTAGCGGTATAAAACAGATGATATTCTGGGTCACCCTGGTCCACATTTTGGTCGATATCTGGAAAACGCCTTCACATATACAACTACCACTACTCCCTTTTAAAACCCTCATTAATACCTTTAATTTGATACCCATATCGTACAAACACAATCCAGAGTCGCCCCTGGTCCACCTTTATGGCGATATCTCGAAAAGGCGACCTCCTATAGAACGAAGGCCCACTCCCTTTTAAAAAGACTCATTAACACCTTTCATTTGATACCCATATCGTACAAATAAAGTCTAGAGTCACCCCTGGTCCACCTTTATGACGATATCTCGAAAAGGCGTCCACCTATAGAACGAAGGGCCACTCCCTTTTAAAATACTCATTAGCACCTTTCATTTGATACCCATATCGTACAAACAAAGTCTAGAGTCACCCCTGGTCCACCTTTATTGCGATACCTCGAAAAGGCGTCCACCAATAGAACTAAGGCCCACTCCCTTTTAAAATACGCATTAACTCCTTTCGTTTGATACCCATATTGCACAAACGAATTCTAGAGTCATCCCTGGCCCACCTTTATGGAGATATCTCGAAACGGCGTCCACCTATGGAACTAAGGATTACTCCCTTTTAAAATACTCATTAACACCTTTCTTTTGATACCCATATTGTACAAACTAATTCTGGGGTCACCCCTGGTCCACCTTTATGGCGATATCTCGAAACGGCGTCCACCTATGGAACTAATGATTACTCCCTTTTAGAATACTCATTAACACCTATCATTTGATACCCATATCGTACAAACGCATTCTAGAGTCACCCCTGGTCCACCTTTAAGGCTATATCTCGAAAAGGCGACCACCTATACAACAAATACCACTCCTTTTTAAAACCCTCATTAATACCTTTAATTTGATACCCATATCGTACAAACACATTCTAGAGTCACCCCTGGTCCACCTTTATGGCGATACTTCGAAACGGCATCCACCTATAGAACTAAGGCCCACTCCCTTTTAAAATAATCATTAACACCATTCGTTTGATGTCCATATTGTACAAACAAATTCTAGGGTCACCCCTGGTCCTCCTTTGTGGCAATATCTCGAAACGGCGTCCACCTATGGAACTAAGGATTACTCCCTTTTAAAATACTCATTAACACCTTTCATTTGATACCCATATCGTACAAACGCATTCTAGAGTTAACCCTGATCCACCTTTATGGCTATATCCCTAAATAGCGTCCACCTATAGAACTATGGCCCACTCCCTCATAAAATACTCATTAGTGCCTTTCATTTGATACACTCATATAAACACATTCGAGGGTTTTCCTCGGTTCATTTTGCTACATGGTTTTTTTCCCTTATGTTGTCACCATAGCTCTCAACTGATTATGTAATGTTCGGTTACACCCGAACTTAACCTTCCTTACTTGTTTAAAATACGTTAGCGATATCTTCGAAACCTGTGGAGCCAAAATTTTTTTTTTCGTATTAAAAACTACAAACAATTTAAAACGTATTTCAAAAAAAAAACCCCCCAAATTTGCTTAAATGGCTTGGTTCCGCACAATGTATTATATTTTCAGAGTAACTATAAAAACTACAAAAAAATGAATTTCACGACAATCAATTTCATCGTTTGTAGTTATAGGAAAAGTACTGTTAGTGCTTCCAAATCGCTGCGTTCTTGGTTTTTTTGGGATGCGTTAGCGATATTTCGGAAACCTGTGGAGCACAAAAGACAACTTTTTTCGTATGAAAAACTACAAACGATTTAAAACGTGTTTCAAAAAGAAAAAACCCAAATTTGCTTAAATTGCTTGGTTTCCGCACAATGTATTATATTTTCGGAGTAACTATAAAAACTACAAAAAAATGAATTTCACCACAATCAATTTCATCGTTTATAGTTATAGGAAAAGTAATTTTAGTGCTTCCAAATTGCTGCGTTCTTGGTTTTTTTGAGATGCGTTCGCGATTACGTTTTAAACCGTTTGTAGAACAAACCAAAATTTGCTTAAAGTGCTTGGTTTCCGCACAATGTATTATATTTTCGGAGTAACTATAAAAACTACAAAAAAATTAATTTCACTAAAATCAATTTCATCGTTTGTAGTTATAGGAAAAGTACTTATAGTGCTTCCAAATTGCTGCGTTCTTGGTTTTTTTTGAGATGCGTTAGCGATATCGCCGAAACCTGTAGACCAAAAAACATTTTTTTTCGTATGAAAAACTACAACCGATTTAAAATGTATTTCAAAAAGAAAAAAAATTAGCTTAAATTGCTAGGTTTCCGCACAATGTATTATATTTTCGGAGTAACTATAAAAACTACAAAAAAATGAATTTCAATACAATCAATTTCATCGTTTGTAGTTATAGGAAAAGTTCTTTTAGTGCTTCCAAATTGCTGCGTTCTTGGCTTTTTTGAGATACGTTAGCGGTATCACCGAAAGCTGTGGACCAAAAAACATTTTTTTTTTTCGTGTGAAAAACTAGAAACGATTTAAAACATATTTCAAAGAGAAAACAACTAAATTTGCTTAAATTGCTTGGTTTCCGCACAATGTATAATATTTTCGGAGTAACTATAAAAACTACAAAAAATTAATTTCACTACAATCAATTTCATCATTTCTAGTGTAAGACGATGAGTTGCAACCGTGCCATACTTTGCCATAATCAACCATAGCAACCCTCATAATTGTGGTCGACAACACGAATCAGTTAACGAAGTACATCGGCCTGTTGAATATCGTGGCGAGCGTGAAATCAAATATAATTAAAATGTCATATTTCTAATTAACTTTGTAACTCAATATTACTTTCTATTTTATTAATTAAATATTTAAACTTTAATAACGTGAATAATTCCTGACAACCTAAACAAATTAAACCAGTGAGGAGGGTGAAGTAATGCCCCTTCTTACAGCTCAGAAGTGAGATTGCATAGCACATAGCAATCAGCGCGAGTGTTAAACGTTTCCAAAACGTACAAATGTTTAATTTATATACAATTTAAGTGTATAAAATGTATATGCAAAAACATGGATCAAAAGTATCTTTTTGTGCGAAATAGCAAAAATTATAGTACATGCTCAAGTCGTGTTTCTTCAGGCATATTAGAAGCTTGAATTTGCATCGTGTTGAATCGTGCAAAAGAAAATTCAAATTGTAACGAGCGTCGTAGGTGTAGGTGAAGAATTTCATCTTTACCGAGAAGAAGAGAGAGTCAAAGAGTGTGATTAACCAAAAGAGTTATATGACGAATGGCATATTTCTGTTAGATTCGTTTGTGTTAGAATAACGAATGATAGTTTTGTTGGTGGCTGCATCCACAACTAAAATCAAAATTACTTGCACACAAAAACGAAGTGAATATACATGTAGGTATGTATGTGTATACGTTGACAGTAAGTACGAAAAAAAAACAAAAGTGATAAATGACGTGCAACGACGGCGAGTTACAATTTAATTCTTCTTATAAGAAAATATTAGCAAATTAAAATGCTGAAAATTCATGATCTACGTGTTGATCAATTGAAAACAATTTTACGCGAAAAAGAGCTTGCCACGACCGGTTCACGGGCAGAATTAATACAAAGGTTAATAGAAGCAAACGGTGGTGAAGAAATTGAATGTATAATGGCCGAAACATCGAGTTTACAAGAGCAAATAAATGATTTGCGCGAAATGCTGCAAAATGCAATTACAGTCATGCAAAACGCGGTCCCAGTAGCAAACTCTAACGTGAATAGTCAAAGAGAAATTTTGTCAACGCCAGTTTCTGTTAGCTCGACAGTGCGAAGTAGTTCAGTTAAAGAAATTGCCGAAACTATTCCTGTGTTTGATCCGTCAAATGTAAATCTATTACAGTAGAGCAATTTGTTGACCGGGTAAATGCAGTACGTGTAGCTTATCAGTTTGATGAGAAATGCTTGTTGTTAGCCGTATATAGCCAGTTGAAAGGTGCAGCGCGTATGTGGTTTGACGCGTTGTCAGTTGTACATTCAAATTGGAGCGATTTTGCTAGTGATTTGAAATCAGAATTTGAGTACCATATGGACGAAGCGCGAGTGCATTACATGATGGCAAATTCGTCGAGAAAAAGCAACGACTTAGTAAATGACTATTGTTTTCGAATGAATGCATTAGGCAAAAAGCTAAAACTAAGTGAATCTGCGATAATAAAATATATTCGAGAAGGGCTTAGGCATCGAGAAGTGCAATCAGCTATTGCTGCAATTAGGTCTGAATCTGTCAAACAAATGCGTGAAACATTAAAAGAATATTTTGCAAATTGTGGAAAGAATAGTGACGCAAGAGACAAATTTGATAGTAAACAAACCGCGGAAGAGAAAAAAGTTAAAATCGGCGAGAATTCTAATAAGATTAGTGGTTATAATTGTAGAGAGCGCGGACATATTGCAAACAAATGCTCGAAGCCACAAAAGAGAGAGAAAAACCGATACTAATTCAAAAAGTGAGACTCGAAATAGTGTAAAGCAAAATGCTGATGTGCGACAAAACAATGTATTAGATAACGATCAATTTTTTGTAAAAATTATATCGATAAATGGTACGAAATTTGAAGCCTTCATTGACACTGGCAGCAATGTTCAATGATTAGAGAATCAAATGCACAGTGTATCGATTATAAGCATGAAAGATGTTTATTGCAAATGAAAGGTATTTGCGGTGGTGTAAAAATACTGAACGATAGAATGAAGGTTAAAATGTGTATCAATGACAATATTTTTGAGATATATCTGTATGTTGTTGATGATGATGTTCTAAAAACAGACTTGTTATTGGGACAGGATATATTAACTTACCCGAATGTGAGTGTTGAGATGAAAATTGGTAAACTGCATTTTCAAAGCACTTCTTATGAAAATTTATCTAAGTCAAACGAAAATACTATTGTAGAGTGTAACAGAGAAATAAATGTTAAACCGAATGAATTAATAAGCGAATTAATGCAAGGTATTAGAAATACTGTGGCACAAAAGAAAATTGGTGACATACTAACGAATTTAGTGATTTGTTTTCAAAAGGCTTAATAAACTTAGGTAAAACCAATTCTGTTGAAATGACTATAGAGTTGAACTCGGACAAAGTTGTTGCTCAAGCACCTTATAGAGTGCCAGAGCCCAAAAAGAAAGTCGTCGCCCACATTATTGAAGATTTGTTAAGTGCCAATATAATTGTTAAATCAAAATCAGAGTTTGCTAGTCCCGTGTTGCTAGTAAAAAAGAAAAATGGTGAAGATAGGCTTTGTATTGACTGCAGACGTTTAAATGAACTGACCAAAAAAAAATGTTTTCCTGTACCAAATATTGAAGAGCGGCTTCATGAAGCCAAACAATTTAAATATTTTTGTGTGTTAGAGTTGAACAGTGGGTATTACCAGATGCCAATTGCCGAGAAAAGTCGAAAATAAACTGCTTTTATTACGACTTGTGGACACTATGAGTTCACAAGAATGCCATTTGGTTTGCGTAATGCACCAATCGTATTTCAGCGACTTATGGCCAAAGTTCAAGAAAAGACAAATGGTGACATGATCCACTATATGGACGATATATTAGTGGGTGATAATTCAATTGATGAGTTGGTACCAAAACTCAAACGTGAATTTAGTGTTCTGCGTAGTCTTGGACTTACATTAAACGCTAATAAGTGCGAATTCTTTAAAGAGACTATTAACTTTTTGGGTCACGAGTTGACAGCCGAACTTATTAGTCCAGCTATGATAAAGACAAATGCTATACAAAAGTTTGAAAAACCTAAAACTGTGAGGACATTCGAAAATTTCTTGGTTTGAGTGGCTATTTCCGGAAGTTTATTCACGGGTACGCTCTCATATCAGAACCATTACGGAAGCTGTTGCGAAAAGGTGTGCCATTTGAGTGGACATCTCGTCAAGATCAATCATTTAGTGATTTAAAGTCAAAATTAGCATCGAAACCTTTACTGGCAGCATATCGACCAGACGCTGATCACGAATTGCATACTGATGCAAGTTCAGTAGGGTTAGCTAGTGTACTTTTGCAACGTGATAAGGACAATTTACTACCAATAGCTTATTATAGTCGATCTACGAGTGCATGTGAAAGTAAATTTCATAGTTATGAATTAGAAACGCTTGCAGTAGTTGAATCACTTGAACGCTTTAAGTATTATATATTGGATAAACGCTTAAAAGTGGTAACAGATTGCAATGCAATAAAATCAACGATGAAGGAACGTGAAATGATTCCAAGGGTAGCTAGAAGGTGGCTACGAATACAAGAATTTGACATTGAAGTATTACATCGGTCCGGAACGAGAATGGAGCACGTTTACTGCCTTAGTCGTGCCCCAGTTGAGTTAGCTAAATAAATACAAGAAGCAGATAAGAAAGTTTATAAATCAGCAATCGATGAAGCAGATTGGATACATGCAATGCAAATACAAGATCCGTACATTCAGAGAATTTTACAAGACTTCCGTGATAATCGAAATAATATTCAAAGCGAATACGTCATTGAAAATCACAGGCTATATCGCAGAGTCAACGATAAGCTTTTGTGCCGAAATCATTGCGGTATAGGGTGGTCGATGACCACCATAGCAGAACAGGACACCTAGGTTTAGAGAAAACATTGCAACGCATCCAGACTAAACACGTAAAATGATTTTTCTCCAATTTCCTTTATTGACTACAAAATAAGTTTCTCAAATAAAAAACACACTGATACACTAACAACATATATGTTTTATTTGGCACAACAAATGCATTTCGGACAGACCTGCTGTCCATCATCAGCGACGCGCTACTAAAACAAAGGAGTCAAGGATATAAACAAAATAGAAAATATTAGCAATATTATAGCAATTATAAAACAGCGTACATATGTATGTATTAAACTAAAGAAAAAAGAGGGGAATTTATGTTCCCGTTGTCAGCATTCATGGCAATCTTGGTTTTTGTGATGTAGAGAGATTCGTAAGCGTCTAACTTTCTGTTGTTGTGCACCGCTTTTATTAAATGAAGACTCTCTTCTACAGTGCCGATGCTGTGCTTTGTTGAGCTGTCGTCATTTGTCGTGTGAATATGCGCTGCTACTGCAGACCAATGAATTTGTTTATTGTTGGCGTGCTTTTCGTGTTCTTTGAAACGAACAGAGATTTGCCTTCTAGTTTGTCCAACATATTTTGCATCGCAACCCAGGCAGCCAATTTGGTAAATGCCGCTACGCTCAAGCATTGGGACAGTATCTTTTGTGGATCCCAAAATATTTTTCAATTTGTTGTTGTTTGTATATACGATTTTCATTTCATTCTTTTCAAATATGTTCGTTAAATTATTGGTGATAGCAGGAAAATAACTAAATGGTATGCGTGCTAATTTGTTTGTTTTAATTTCTTTATTTTGAGCGAAGATAGTAGTTAAATTGTTTTTGTAGTGTAAGTTGGAATGTTTTTTTATTAGTTTATCGATGAGTTTCTTGTCAAAGCCATTGGTAGTTGCGAGATCAATAATTTTGTATACTCGTTTTTATAATTAATTACGGAGAGTGGTAAATTCACAAGGCGATAAACCAATGAATGAAATGCAGCTATTTTGGTTTGATAGGGGCAGAAAGACTAAGTTTTGGTTTCCTAGAATGAGATGCTATGTTACCAGCTTCTTTAAGGCGTGCGTAGAATGCGCCTACAACAAGAGACCGGGTGGTAAAAACGAAGGTGAGTACCACTATGACGATATTGATCCTATTCCATACAAAACGCTTCACATAGACCACTTGGGTCCGTTTCCGAGAAGCGCCAAAAGAAATGAATACATTCTGGTAATAGTGGACTCTTTCACTAAGTTCACTAGTATACGAGCTGTGAAAGACACCTCGACGAGGGATATGATCTCAGTGCTGAATGAGATAAGTAGTTATTTCGGTATGCCTCAGCGAATTGTAACTGACCGAGGAAGTGCATTCACTTCTAAAGATTTCCAACGATATTGTAAAGAAAACAACGTGAAAAGTGTTTTGAATGCGGTGCGAACTCCGCGAGCGAATTCGCATGCCGAAAGAACAAATCGTACAATTTTAGCAATGTTGCTACCGATGACATCAAATGATAAACACTGGGATGACCATATCCGAAATATTCAGTGGTCAATTAATACAATGAAAAATAAAACAACGAGTTGTACTCCTTTCCAGTTAGTATATATGGGTTTCAACCGCGCGATATTTTAAGAACCGATTAACTCAGTTATTGCACAATGACGAAACTACAACGACTGAGGAGTTAAATGAACTAAGAGCTGATGCAGCTAAAAACATTGATGCCGAACGAGCCAAAGCGAAGGTCCGATATGACTCCAAGCATGTTAAACCAACACATTACATCGAAGGTGATCTAGTGCTAACTGAAAATGAACCTGCGAGGACTGGTACGTCTAGAAAGTTAGAACCCCGTTATAAATGTCCTTTTATTGTAACGAAACGGTTGAACAACGACAGATACGTAATTGAAGATTTACCTAAATCTCAACGAACAGCCAGACATTATACGTCAGTATTTGCATCCGATAAGTTGAAACGGTGGTCCGCCTGATGATCACGACGAAATCGAATATTCCGACGACAACGAAGATGAACGAGGGCGCCCATCAAGGTCAGAATAGCCGAATGTAAGACGATGAGTTGCAACCGTGCCATACTTTGCCATAATCAACCATAGCAACCCTCATAAGTGTGGTCGACAACACGAATCAGTTAACGAAGTACATCGGCCTGTTGAATATCGTGCCGAACGTGAAATCAAATATAATTAAAATGCAATATTTCTCATTAACTATGTAACTCAATATTACTTTCTATTTTATTAATTAAATATTTAAACGTTAATAACGTGAATAATTCCTGACAACCTAAAAAAACTAAACCAGGGAGAAGGGTGAACGAATGCCCTTTCTTACACTAGTTATAGAAAAATTACTTCTAGTGCTTCCAAATTAATGCGTTCCTGGTTTTTTTGAGATGCGTTAGCGATTACGTGTTAAATCGTTTGTAGAATAAACCCAAATTTGCTCAAATTGCTTGGTTTCCGCACAATGTATTATATTTTCGGAGTAACTATAAAAACTACAAAAAAATGAATTTCACTACAATCAATTTCATCGTTTGTAGTTATAGGAAAAGTAATTTTAGTGCTTCCAAATTGCTGCGATCTTGGTTTTTTTGAGATGCGTTAGCGATTACGTTTTAAACCGTTTGTAGAACAAACCAAAATTTGCTTAAAGTGCTTGGTTTCCGCACAATGTATTATATTTTCGGAGTAACTATAAAAACTACAAAAAAATTAATTTCACTATAATCAATTTCATCGTTTGTAGTTATAGGAAAAGTACTTTTAGTGCTTCTAATTTGCTGCGTTCTTAGTTTTTTGAGATGAGTTAGCGATTACGTTTTAAATCGTTTGTAGAAAAAACCCAAAAATGCTTAAATTGCTGTATTATATTTTCGGCGTAACTATAAAAACTACAAAAAAATTAATTTCACTAAAATCAATTTCATCGTTTGCAGTTATAGGAAAAATACTTATAGTGCTTCCAAATTGCTGCGTTCTTGGTTTTTTTTGAGATGCGTTAGCGATATCGCCGAAACCTGTAGACCAAAAAACATTTTTTTTCGTATGAAAAACTACAACCGATTTAAAATGTATTTCAAAAAGAAAAAAAATTTGCTTAAATTCCTAGGTTTCCACACAATGTATTATATTTGCGGAGCAACTATAAAAACTACAAAAAAACGAATTTCACTACAATCAATTTCATCGTTTGTAGTTATAGGAAAAGTACTTTTAGTGCTTCCAAATTGCTGCGTTCTTGGCTTTTTTGAGATACGTTAGCGGTATCTCCGAAATCTGTGGACAAAAAACATTTTTTTTTTTCGTGTGAAAAACTACAAACGATTTAAAACATATTTCAAAGAGAAAACAACTAAATGTGCTTAAATTTCTTGGTTTCCGCACAATGTATTATATTTTCGGAGTAACTATAAAAACTACAAAAAATTAATTTCACTACAATCACTTTCATCATTTCTAGTGTAAGACGATGAGTTGCAACCGTGCCATACTTTGCCATAATCAACCATAGCAACCCTCATAATTGTGGTCGACTACACGAATCAGTTAACGAAGTACATCGGCCTGTTGAATATCGTGGCGAGCGTGAAATCAAATATAATTAAAATGTCATATTTCTCATTAACTTTGTAACTCAATATTACTTTCTATTTTATTAATTAAATATTTAAACTTTAATAACGTGAATAATTCCTGACAACCTAAAAAAATTAAACCAGTGAGAAGGGTGAAGTAATGCCCCTTCTTACAGCTCAGAAGTGAGATTGCATAGCACATAGCAATCAGCACGAGTGTTAAACGTTTCCAAAACGTACAAATGTTTAATTTATATACAATTTAAGTGTATAAATGTATATGCAAAAACATGGATCAAAAGTATCTTTTTGCGCGAAATAGCAAAAATTATAGTACATGCTCAAGTCGTGTTTCTTCAGGCATATTAGAAGCTTGAATTTGCATCGTATTGAATCGTGCAAAAGAAAATTCAAATTGTAACGAGCGTCGTAGGTGTAGGTGAAGAATTTCATCTTTACCGAGAAGAATAGAGAGTCAAAGAGTGTGATTAAACAAATGAGTTATATGACGAATGGCATATTTCTCTTAGATTTGTTTGTGTTAGAATAACGAATGATAGTTTTGTTGGTGGCTGCATCCAAAACTAAAATCAAAATAACTTGCGCACAAAAACGAAGTGAATATACATGTATGTATGTGTATACGTTGACAGTAAGTACGAAAACAAAACAAAAGTGATAAACGACGTGCAACGACGGCGAGTTACAATTTAATTCTTCTTATAAGAAAATATTAGCAAATTAAAATGCTGAAAATTCATGATATACGTGTTGATCAATTGAAAACAATTTTACGCGAAAAAGAGCTAGCCACGACCGGTTCACGGGCAGAATTAATACAAATGTTAATAGAAGCAAACGGTGGTGAAGAAATTGAATGTATATTTACAAGAGCAAATAAATGATTTGCGCGAAATGCTGCAAAATGCAATTACAGTCATGCAAAACGCGGTCCCAGTAGCAAACTCAAACGTGAATAGTCAAAGAGAAATTGTGTCAACGCCAGTTTCTGTTAGCTCGACAGTGCGAAGTAGTTCAGTTAAAGAAATTGCCGAAACTATTCCTGTGTTTGATCCGTCAAATGTAAATTCTATTACAGTAGAGCAATTTGTTGACCGGGTAAATGCAGTACGTGTAGCTTATCAGTTTGATGAGAAATGCTTGTTGTTAGCCGTATATAGCCAGTTGAAAGGTGCAGCGCGTATGTGGTTTGACGCGTTGTCAGTTGTACATTCAAATTGGAACGATTTTGCTAGTGATTTGAAATCAGAATTTGAGTACCATATGGACGAAGCGCGAGTGCATTACATGATGGCAAATTCGTCGAGAAAAAGCAACGACTTAGTAAATGACTATTGTTTTCGAATGAATGCATTAGGCAAAAAGCTAAAACTAAGTGAATCTGCGATAATAAAATATATTCGAGAAGGGCTTAGGCATCGAGAAGTGCAATCAGCTATTGCTGCAATTAGGTCTGAATCTGTCAAACAAATGCGTGAAACATTAAAAGAATATTTTGCAAATTGTGGAAAGAATAGTGACGCAAGAGACAAATTTGATAGTAAACAAACCGCGGAAGAGAAAAAAGTTAAAATCGGCGAGAATTCTAATAAGATTAGTGGTTATAATTGTAGAGAGCGCGGACATATTGCAAACAAATGCTCGAAGCCACAAAAGAGAGAGAAAAACCGATACTAATTCAAAAAGTGAGACTCGAAATAGTGTAAAGCAAAATGCTGATGTGCGACAAAACAATTTATTAGATAACGATCAATTTTTTGTAAAAATTATATCGATAAATGGTACGAAATTTGAAGCCTTCATTGACACTGGCAGCAATGTTCAATGATTAGAGAATCAAATGCACAGTGTATCGATTATAAGCATGAAAGATGTTTATTGCAAATGAAAGGTATTTGCGGTGGTGTAAAAATACTGAACGATAGAATGAAGGTTAAAATGTGTATCAATGACAATATTTTTGAGATATATCTGTATGTTGTTGATGATGATGTTCTAAAAACAGACTTGTTATTGGGACAGGACTGCATTTCCAAAGCACTTCTTATGAAAATGTATCTAAGTCAAACGAAAATACTATTGTAGAGTGTAACAGAGAAATAAATGTTAAACCGAATGAATTAATAAGCGAATTAATGCAAGGTATTAGAAATACTGTGGCACAAAAGAAAATTGGTGACATACTAAACGAATTTAGTGATTTGTTTTCAAAAGGCTTAATAAACTTAGGTAAAACAAATTCTGTTGAAATGACTATAGAGTTGAACTCGGACAAAGTTGTTGCTCAAGCACCTTATAGAGTGCCAGAGCCCAAAAAGGAAATCATCGCCCACATGATTGAAGATTTGTTAAGTTCCAATATAATTGTTAAATCAAAATCAGAGTTTGCTAGTCCCGTGTTGCTAGTAAAAATGAAAAATGGTGAAGATAGGCTTTGTATTGACTGCAGACATTTAAATGAACTGACCAAAAAAAATTGTTTTCCCGTACCAAATATTGAAGAGCGGCTGCAGTGTTTTGAATGCGGTGCGAACTCCGCGAGCGAATTCGCATGCCGAAAGAACAAATCGTACAATTTTAGCAATGTTGCTACCGATGAATTCAAATGATAAACACTGGGATGACCATATCCGAAATATTCAGTGGTCAATTAATACAATGAAAAATAAAACAACGGGTTGTACTCCTTTCCAGTTAGTATATGGGTTTCAACCGCGCGATATTTTAAAGAACCGATTAACTCAGTTATTGCACAATGACGAAACTACAACGACTGAGGAGTTAAATGATCTAAGAGCTGTTGCAGCTAAAAACATTGATGCCGAACGAGCCAAAGCGAAGGTCCGATATGACTCCAAGCATGTTAAACCAACACATTACTTCGAAGGTGATCTAGTGCTAACCGAAAATGAACCTGCAAGGACTGGTACGTCTAGAAAGTTAGAACCCCGTTATAAATATACTTTTATTGTAACGAAACGGTTGAACAGCGACAGATACGTAATTGAAGATTTACCTAAATCTCAACGAACAGCCATACATTATATGTCAGTATTTACATCCGATAAGTTGAAACGGTGGTGCAAGTTCCCGCCTGATGATCACGACGAAATCGAATATTCCGACGACAACGAACATGGACGAGGGCGCCCATCAAGGTCACAATAGCCGACTGTAAGACGATGAGTTGCAACCGTGCCATACTTTGCCATAATCAACCATAGCAACCTTCATAAGTGTGGTCGACAACACGAATCAGTTAACGAAGTACATCGGCCTGTTGAATATCGTGGCGAGCGTGAAATCAAATATAATTAAAATGTCATATTTCTCATTGACTTTGTAACTCAATATTACTTTCTATTTTATTAGTTAAATATTTAAACTTTAATAAAGTGAATAATTCCTGACAAACTAAAAAAACTAAACCAGTGAGAAGGGTGAACGAATGCCCCTTCTTACACTAGTTATAGAAAAATTACTTCTAGTGCTTCCAAATTAATGCGTTCTTGGTTTTTTTGAAATGCGTTAGCGATTACGTTTTAAATCGTTTGTAGAATAAACCCAAATTTGCTCAAATTGCTTGGTTTCCGCACAATGTATTATATTTTCGGAGTAAATATAGAAAACTACTAAAAAATGAATTTCACTACGATCAATTTCATCGTTTGTTGTTATAGGAAAAGTACTTTCAGTGCTTCCAAATTGCTGCGTTCTTGGTTTTTTTGAGATGCGTTAGCGATATCTCCGAAACTTGTGGACCAAAAAAAAAATTGTTTTCGTATGAAAATTACAAACGATTTAAAACGTATTTCAAAAAGAAAGAACCCAAATTTGTTTAAATTGCTTGGTTTCCGCACAATGTATTATATTTTCGGAGTAACTATAAAAACTACAAAAAAATGAATTTCACTACAATCAATTTCATCGTTTGTAGTTATAGGAAAAGTTCTTCTAATGCTTCCAAATTGCTGCGTTCTTGGTTTTCTTGAGATGCGTTAGCGATTACGTTTTAAAATGTTTGTAGAATAAACCCAATTTGCTTAAATTGCTTGGTTTCCGCACAATGTATTATATTTTCGGAGTAACTATAAAAAATACAAAAAAATGAATTTCACTACGATCAATTTCATCGTTTGTTGTTATAGGAAATGTACTTTCATTGCTTCCAAATCGCTGCGTTCTTGGTTTTTTTGAGATGCGTTAGCGATATCTCCGAAACTTGTGGACCAAAAAAAAAAATTGTTTTCGTATGAAAAATTACAAACGATTTTAAACGTATTTCAAAAAGAAAGAATCCACATTTGTTTAAATTGCTTGGTTTCCGCACAATGTATTATATTTTCGGAGTAACTATAAAAACTACAAAAAAATGAATTTCACTTCAATCAATTTCATCGTTTGTAGTTATAGGAAAAGTTCTTCTAATGCTTCCAAATTGCTGCGTTCTTGGTTTTTTTGAGATGCGTTAGCGATTACGTTTTAAAACGTTTGTAGAATAAACCCAATTTGCTTAAATTGCTTGGTTTCCGCACAATGTATTATATTTTCGGAGTAACTATAAAAACTACAAAAAAATGAATTTCACTACGATCAATTTCATCGTTTGTTGTTATAGGAAAAGTACTTTCAGTGCTTCCAAATTGCTGCGTTCTTGGTTTTTTTGAGATGCGTTAGCGATATCTCCGAAACTTGTGGACCAAAAAAAAAAAAATTGTTTTCGTATGAAAAATTACAAACGATTTAAAACGTATTTCAAAAAGAAAGAACCCAAATTTGTTTAAATTGCTTGGTTTCCGCACAATGTATTATATTTTCGGAGTAACTATAAAAACTACAAAAAAATGAATTTCACTACAATCAATTTCATCGTTTGTAGTTATAGGAAAAGTTCTTCTAATGCTTCCAAATTGCTGCGTTCTTGGTTTTTTTGAGATGCGTTAGCGATTACGTTTTAAAACGTTTGTAGAATAAACCCAATTTGCTTAAATTGCTAGGTTTCCGCACAATGTATTTTATTTTCGGAGTAACTATAAAAACTGCAAAAAATTTTATTTCACTACAATCAATTTCATCATTTTTAGTTTTAGGAAAAGTACTTTTAGTGCTTCCAAATCGCTGCGTTCTTGGTTTTTTGAGATGCGTTAGCGATTACTTTTTAAATCGTTTGTAGGAAAAACCCAAATTTGCTTAAATAGCTTGGTTTCCGCACAATGTATTATATTTTCGGAGCAACTATAAAAACAATAAAAAAAAACTATTTCACTACAATCAATTTCATCGTTTGTAGTTAGAGGAAAAGTACTTTTAGTGCTTCTATATTGCTGCGTTCTTGGTTTTTTTGAGATGCGTTAGCGATTACGTTTTAAATCGTTTGTAGAAAAAACCCAAATTTGCTTAAATTCCTTGGTTTCCGCACAATGTATTATATTTTCGGAGTAACTACAAAAACTACAAAAAATGTAATTTCACTACAATCAATTTCATCGTTTGCAGTTATAGGAAAATTACCTTTAGTGCTTCCGAATCGCCGCGTTCTTGTTTTTTGAGATGCGTTAGCGATTACGTTTTAAATCGTTTGTAGAATAAACCCAAATTTGCTCAAATTGCTTGGTTTCCGCACAATGTATTATATTTTCGGAGTAAATATAGAAAACTACTAAAAAATGAATTTCACTAGGATCAATTTCATCGTTTGTTGTTATAGGAAAAGTACTTTCAGTGCTTCCAAATTGCTGCGTTCTTGGTTTTTTTGAGATGCGTTAGCGATAACTCGGAAACCTGTAGAGCAAAAAAAAATAAATTTTTTCGTATGAAAAACTACAAACGATTTAAAACGTATTTCAAAAAAAAAACCCGAATTTGCTTAAATTGCTTGGTTTCCGCACAATGTATTATATTTTCGGAGCAACTATAAAAACAATAAAAAAAAACTATTTCACTACAATCAATTTCATCGTTTGTAGTTAGAGGAAAAGTACTTTTAGTGCTTCTATATTGCTGCGTTCTTGGTTTTTTTGAGATGCGTTAGCGATTACGTTTTAAATCGTTTGTAGAAAAAACCCAAATTTGCTTAAATTCCTTGGTTTCCGCACAATGTATTATATTTTCGGAGTAACTATAAAAACTACAAAAAAATTAATTTAACTACAATCAATTTCATCGTTTTTAGTTATAGGAAAAGTATTCTTAGTGCTTCTAAATCGCTGCGTTCTTGGTATTTTTAAGATTCGTTAGCGATATCTCCGAAACCTATGGAGCCAAAATTTTCTTTTTCGTATGAAAAACTACAAACGATTTAAAACGTATTTCAAAAAAAAAACCCCAATTTGCTTAAATTGCTAGGTTTTCGCACAATGTATTATATTTTCGGAGTAACTACAAAAACTACAAAAAATGTAATTTCACTACAATCAATTTCATAGTTTGCAGTTATAGGAAAATTACTTTTAGTGCTTCCGAATCGCCGCGTTCTTGTTTTTTGAGATGCGTTAGCGATATCTCCGAAACCTGTGGACCAAAACAAAAATTTTTTTTGGTATGAAAAACTACAAACGATTTAAAACGTATTTCAAAAAGAAAAAAAAAGTTGCTTAATTTTGCATCATTTCTTGCGTTCGTGCCGAACAGACGTGTTTTATCTCGCTCTCTGTTTTTTATTCTTTTTGTCCAGTTTTTATTTATTTATTTTACCTATTACGATATCTGGTGTATTGGATAAGTATTGTGCCAAGTGCGACAAGCATTTTTCGCGTTCGCATACCCTCATTGTGCCTTGTGGTGGCTTTTGCAAGAATGTCTACCATCGTTCTTGCTGTAAAGGCAACTTTTCAGAGTACGACGTGAATTTGCTTACGAAGAACCTAAGTTATATGTGCGCGGATTGCCTAAATGCCTACGGCAAGCTTTGTAACGCCTATGAAGCTGTGTTGGCATCCCATAAAGCTACATTGGAGTCCACAATGCTTGCCTTGGACCTTAAATTTAAGGATTTGTTTGCGGAGATGGCTGATATAAAAAATGTCATCAAAAAACATTTTAAAGATAATGAAGACGACTCTAACAAAAACAATGAAAGGTTTGTGGAGGTGATGGCTGATGGCATAAATAAAATAAAAAATGTTGTCAGCTCTATGAGTAATCCGAACTCGTAGAGTAGTGGTAATATTAGTTGCGCGCTCAAACCTCATACTCTATCGATTTCACCTACACTAATGCAGCCATGTATACATTGCCATTTGCTCGCCCGATCACCTGTTTATGCAAGTCCAATTTCTGCTGATAACAATAGTAAGCCTTTTTGTGTACACTCAGCCACCCTCGCGTGATTTCAATACAGAAATGTCTTATGCGGCAGTTACTCACGAACGTACGTACCAAAAACGTGTCAGATGACACAACCTATCTTATGAGTGTGCAATGTAAACGAAAACTCACCGACGTGCAACGCACGTACGTACGTAGCCCGGAACGTAGAAATCAAAACAATTTTGATTTTTTCGGTAAGAACGTGTCAGCTGATTGCTCTCTCACTAGACAGAGTTGCCTAGTAAACTTTTGTGCGCTAATTTTTGACCGTTTGCAGTTTTATGCAAAAACACCTAATTAAAGTTTGAAAAATTGTGAAAATATTTCGAAATAATTATGTAAAAGTCCAGATTATAAATATGTAATCTATTTATATTTATTTAATATCAATTCCAGCCTTTTACAACATCAAAAATTAAATTGGAAAAAGTTGATGTTTCCATAAGCATGCATGCAAAATGGTCAATGACAACAGTGATTATCTGTAAACAATACACACACAAATATGTTACGTACATGTACACAGACGCACACATTGATTCCTACGGGCTTGAGGGTTCGGTCAAACGTGTTTCGTACGACAAACGTCCGCACGTACGGCACACGTCGGTGGGTAATTGCCGCTTTATGCTAAACGATTGACAGTACCTGTTAATATTGATGATATTACCAATACAACTGTTAACCCCAGTACTGCTGCTAACTTTGCAATGTCTAGTAAGAACAAACTCCAGCTTCGAAAAACAAAGCGAATGCTGTTGGGAACAGCGCTAATTCTGTTAATGCTGATGATTCTGATGCTGTTAATGTTCCTGCTATTCAACCCAATTCTGGTAATGATTCGACTGCTGTAACAACAACCGCACTCGCAGCCCTAATCACAGCCCCTGTTTCTGAATCGGTTGCTTTAGAACCTGGTGCTCCTAGGGAGGTGACTGCTGTTCCCCCCCGTAGGTCGATTTTTGTATCACTGCTCCACACATCGCTGACGGAAGCTGATATATCTAACTACGTATGCTCCAAGCTTGATGTTGAACTTAATTTTAAGTCTGGGAGAGAGATCTCTTCTTTCAGAATCTTAGTTCCTGACAAATTTTTTGATAGGGTACTCGATTCTACTTTCTGGCCGAAACACTCTGTGGTGCATTTGTTTACTAGAAAGTCGAACCGTGACCGCGCTACTTCAAATGCATCAAAAAACTTGCCAGGCAACACTCCAGAAGTGGTACAAACTTAAATTATGTCTTACCAAACGTAAATAATATCTCACTTAGTATATTTTATCAGAACGTTAGGGGGTTGAATACCAAATTAACGGACATTTTTCTACTGAGTCATGAGAGTTCTTATGATGTACTCCTTTTTACTGAGACTTGGCTAAAACCAACAGTTTTTAATGCTGAAGTTTTATCGAGTTCGTTTCAAGTGTTTAGAAAAGACCGACTGGCCAGAGCTGGTGGAGGTTTGTTAATTGCCGTTCACACTAGGTTTTCCGCGGAGGAACTATATTTTCCTGACATTGAGGATGCTGAGCTTCTTTGTGTGAGAGTAAAACTTTCCTCAACCTACAAATATTTTATAGGCAACTACATTCCCCCACAATCTGACATTTCCTTATATTGGAATCATTCCTCAATAGCGAAATCTGTGTGCAGTACCGCCAGGGCCTGTGATTCTTTCACTGTACTTGGCGATTTTAATCTGCCATGTGTGTCATGGAGTCTTATCGACGGCAAGCTGGGTCCCTACTTCTTCTCGCGCTTGCCCTGCCTGAAGATGTGTATCATCCTGCTCTCGCGATGTTTATGGAATCTCATAATTTATCTGAGCGTTCCTCCAACGTAGTGCGAAAGACCCCTCACCGATTTCTGTTTAGAAAAGCCAATTGGTCTAAAGTAATACTCGAAGTATCGAAAATAAATTGGCCTGAGTACGATGGGGATATTGATGACAGTATATCCCATTTTAATAATGTATTTAACGGAATATTTAAAAAATGCATACATACGTCCGAAACCAGTGTTACACTATAAAAATTTTAGTTTACTTTTAATACCAAATTGGCATTTATATATAACAATGCCAGAAAGTATAATATTAAAACCGTGCTGGCTTTACCAAAGAGAGGGAAATTTATTCAAAGATTCACTCTGAAAAACAAACCATGGGACTAATTTCTATATATTTCATGGTTTTAAAATAAAACTAAAATGGGTTTGGATCTATCCGTGTACCCAAATAGATTTAATAATAACTAGAATTAGGGTTAAGCCAATGGAATTGGATATAGTACATTATTGGTACTAAAATAAACCCATAACTGATACTTTAATGCCAGAGAGGCATTGAATCCAAGGCAAAATTGTACAGGATTTAATACTTTTTTGGTATTTAAATAAGCCCATAAATGTTATTTTAATGCTAAAAAGGCATTGAATTTAGTAATTGAATGTAATTGAATTTAGTAAATTGTTGGTATTAAAACCAACCGGGAGTTTTTTAAACGTACAGTGGTCAACAAAATTATAAGCGCATGCATAGTCCTCTTCAAGTAAAATTTAGGCAAAATTCTACTGAAATCTTTGAAATTTGATATTTATTAAAATGAATATTATCTTGAAGAGTGCTGAAAAAAAAACCCAATTTAATTATTTAAATAGAAATGCATGTTTTATTTATATAAATTATATAAGTAATACTAAATTTATATATAAGTATAATTAATTTTATTATATTATTTCACAGTGCATTAACAAAAACATTTTCGAATGTTTATTGTGGACTTCAAATGGTCTTACATTTTTTAGGCTATATAAATCAACTACTTCTAAATATTCTGTTGAAGAAATTTCATAGCACTCTAAGATGGAATTAAATTTCTTACTGACAAAAATTTCTAAACTTAAGTAAATTTCATTGTCGATAAGATATATTTTTTTTATTTGTCCGAATGTAAGAATTCCGTTTTCTTGCCTTAAATTTAACATAAATTCTGGCCTATAAAAATATCCATATTTACATTTAAACTTTTTTATTATTAATACCTGAGGCATTTTATTTTTATCAAATGTCTACGATAAAAACTTCTGGGCACTTTAATCTAATTCTTCAAAACTTAAAATGGATCACAAATAATTTCATTCTCAAATGTCATACTTTCCCATTTAATACTAATTTTTGTTTGATATCTATTAGCAAGGGATTTACATATATTTTTGTAATTATTGATAACTGAAACAACCCTGATAAATTCGCGATGCTTAGCTTCGTATCTCATTGCCCATGTATGAATCAGAGGATCCATTTTTTCTAAAACTGAAGAATAGTGGGTCAAAAAGTGATATTTTGGGAGCAGGGGTTCTTAATAAACTTCTACTATACATTTCAAATGTAACTCTATATCTTCTCTAAGAGATTGTGTATGGTGTTGTTTTAAGATGGGAGACAATGTAAGTTTTATTATTCAAATAAGCGAAGTAACCCCATTCCAGAAATGTGGCATAATATCATAAAAGTTAAAAAGGATGAAAGGCTTGTGCAAAATAAGACATAAGTTTTGAAAGGTTGACAATCCAATGGATGTTCGGCATTTTTTATCAAGAGTGATTTTTGATGGGAGGCATGTACTTTGTAAATATCCAAAATTTAAACTTTTCATTTTATCCTTAATATCTGTTATTGAAAGGTATTTGCTTTCCGCAAGCTTCTGAAAAAAGAGTTTTAAAATGAAAGGTAGAGCGCCTTCCAAAATATGGTGCATTACATTAACATTAAGACTTTCAAAAATTTTGTAGTGAGATAATTTGTAATTATCCCCCCATTGAGTATTTACCCTCTCTGTTTTTGACATTGGTTCAATTTTCTTCGCTGGAATTTCGCTGTTCGTATTTATAGGAATGCAAAGCTTGGAATGACTACTTAACGACCTAAATGTATTAAATACTCTTTTACATGTTTTAGGGGAAGCGCACCTCAACTGTAATCCATGAGACTCGGATAAGAAATGTTCATTTTTTAAATGAAATACAACATTTGCAACAGTTTCAAATTCTTTGTTACATGAAAAGCAAAACTTTGCCATTGTTAGTTAATGCAAAACTTAATTAAATAATTCCTTAAACTTATTCTCGAACTGTGATTTTACTTCTAGTAACCTAGAACTTGGCTTTTTTTTTTTTTGTCGTCTATTTTGTAAATAAATATTGCAACAAATGCCAAAAAGTTCACCAAAGTAGCATCAAATTGTATATTAAATACGTAAAATGCTTTAAAATAAAGATCGAATACTTGTCTATACTTATAAGAGGGGGGAACCTATCGTCTTACCATCAATGGTAATAAAATATTGGTAAATTGTGGCTTTATCTTGTCCAACTGCAATGATGGTGGGCTGACTAGACGGCACTATAAATTCTGTTATTGGGGTGTTGAGCTGCAAAAAAATAAACTTGTTATTTGTGTTGATTAAGAATAAAAACATTGATTGCAAATCTCGTTTTCAAAAGACTCGAAACTATCGACAGATTTTTGGAAGTTTGTTTCTTTTTGGCCACGTCCATTTACAGTAGATGGCAGCAGTTTAAAAAAATTAAATAAGGTAGCACTTCAGAGGACCAATGAGTATGGTTTCCCAAATTAGATCCGCCACTCGCATCAATGAAAATGTTTTCCACACAGGTTTCATACTTTTCACATTTTTCTTAAAAAACCTTTCGAAATCGCTCCAAACTTGCTGTTACTAACCTTATAAACTGGAAAAAGACGTATCACTGATTCAGCTAGTGCAATTTTTTCCTCAAGCTTAGTGTAATTTCCACAATGCTTTCGTAAAAAGTTGGTACACTCGCGCACTAAGGAACGTCGGCAGCTGTCACTTAAATATCTTCGTTTTTTTTGTATTCCTCAAGAATGCACGAGAAATCCCCACATCGGAGGTGGTTTTGCAACTCCTGGTGAATACTCTACCATTAAAATAAACTTTGGCATTTATTCTGTTACTTACCTCGTGATTTAAACTCTTAGCAACTGGAGATCCCTTCTTTGGCAAATTTTCATTTATTTCCAATAAAAACCAGCTACAGTTTTTATATTAGCAAATTATTTCTTGGAAATCGTCCACAAAAATTTCAGCTCCATCGCGATCTCACAATGTTATTGCACAATCGATATTAATGTTTAATTGTTCCACAACTGGCAAGAAATACAATTTACTTTTGCAAAATTCCATTAATTATTTCCATTACTTACTTGATACAATTGCTTCGTTCGTCGAGAACTCAAGACTTTCAGGATTTGTGATTTTAATGAAACGCAATTGTCCCTCGTGTTTAATTTTCAGAAACATCGTGCACATGACGCTTTCCCAATAGTCGGACAAGTGATACTGGTTTTACTTTTAAGCCAATATTACTAATGTGCAGAGTGCAATGAATATAACTCGGAGTAAGAGAATTTCTTAATACTTTTTTGGTTTCGTTTTAAAACCAAAAATACTTAAAATATCGGAGAGAGCATCTTAATGCCTTTCTGATTAAAGTTTTGGAGTGAGAGCACGTCTTAGTATTTTCCTGGTTTTACTTTTAAGCCAGTCGTACTAAGGAGCCGAGTAACATTAATATAATTGAGAGTGAGAGAATTTCTTAATACTGTAACGAACTTACTTGCAATCCTCTTATTTGCCCTTTTTCTAAGTTCGAATCACTAAACTGTTGAATAAATAACTCCAATATGTAGTAATGCAAAATGGCCTTTATTAAAGTACTTCACAATAACACTCAAACTGTGCAATGAATAGCTAGCTACTATTCAAAATAATACTGCTCTACGTCTTAGTCGAAACTGCTTCACCACTCAAATCAAACTGAATTCAAGCGCCTCTACAATTGCCGCCTTTTATACTCTTTGATTTCAACCTTCGCATCTTCTAGGCGCTTCCAGAATCTACTAGTCCAGCAGCTCTCAAACTTCTCAGCTGTAACTACAATTGCACAATTTTATAGTTTTTCTCATTGCATACTTATAGGAGTATCTCAGATATATGCATGTGTTTGTGCATTGACTCTCCGCTGCTCGTATACGTACATGGTACATATGTGTTGACGCAATTATTGTTTCGTTTATGTAGATACATAGTGATTGATCTATGGATGTGGATTCACGTCACTGCTTAGCATCGGCTTAGAGACGATAGCATCGCTCAGTGCTGCTAACATTCGTTACAATACTTTTTTGGTTTTGTTTTTAAACCAATGATACTTAAAATATTAGAGAGCGAAATTTAATATTTTTTTGTTTTAGATTAAAACTGCAAAGTATTAATATTTTTAAAACGCGGCAATCAGCATTGTTTAAAGTTTTGTTTCAAAACCATTTTGAATTAAAATTTATTTCAATAATATTTCATAGTCTTAAAATAAAACTTTTTAGAATTAAAACCCAAATTTAATACCAAAAATGTTTAAGTTCAATAGCAACTGGTATTAAAAGTAAGACTCCACTTTTTACTGTATATATCATCATCGGCTTGGAGCACTAAAGAATTGAAACGCCTGAAAAATCAGAACACGCGTTCATTCAAACGTTACAAACTTTCTGGATCAATGACTGAATATGCCGCCTACAATTTTACGTCACATATATAACGCATTGAACAGAATTTGTTACAAGAACTATATCAGTAGGATTAAAAGCCAAATTTTTGTCAATCCTAAGTCGTTTTACAGCTTCGTTAATTCAAAAAGGAAGATAAAAGGGTTTCCTTCTACAATGAAGCTAAATGATCAGATTTCCAACGATAGCTTCGAAATTGCTAACATGTTTGCAGATTTCTTCGAAAATAATGATTCAAACACCTATGATTACCCGCCATCGAATTATCCGTTCAGATTGTCTCCTCTGGATTCCCAGGCAGTCCCATATATATGTACTGATGATGTTTTAACTCATCTGGAAAATCTAAAAATTTCTTACTCTAGTGGTCCCGATCAAATTCCGTCGGTAGTGCTGAAATCTTGTGCTCGATACTTATATCGACCTCTAGCCTGTTTGTTTAATGCGTCCCTGAAGCAAGGGGTATTCCCCAAGAAGTGGAAAGAATCATTCATTATACCACTGCATAAAAATGGAAGTAGAACGTGTGTTATGAATTATAGAGGAATAGCCAAACTCAACACTATTCCTAAACTATTTGAATTGATTATCACAAAACAGATTGCTTTTAGAGTATCTTCATTAATTGACTTTTCACAACATGGCTTTTGCAAGGGTAAATCAACGGTGTCCAACTTGCTCGAGTTTACAAACTTTGTATCCAACAGTTTTAAGACTAATTGTGAAGTTGATGTTATTTATACTGATTTTAGTAAGGCATTTGATAAAGTTTCTAATTCTATACTTTTATTCAAACTTGATCGGTTAAGATCGGTTAGGAAAGAAAACAAAAAGTTATTTTTAATAATTGTTGGTCTAGGTTCATAAACGTAACTTCTGGTGTTCCTCAAGGCAGCCATCTTGGTCCGGTTTCGTTCCTGTTGTTCATTAATGACCTTCCTAGTGTTTTGAAGAGCTTCAAGCCGTTGATGTACGCTGATGATGTCAAACTTGTAATGCCTATCCGCTCACCCGTGGATAGGGCATGTCTTCAGGCTGATCTGAATAGTCTAGGTGACTGGTGTAATGTAAACGCCATGTCACTAAACCTACCTAAATGTAAATTCATGTGTTTTACAAGGAAGTCCTTCCAATCCCATGATTATGTTATTGGCGACCATGTAATCAAGCAAGTCACTAATTTTATTGATTTTGGCGTTACAATGGACCCAAAAGTCGATTTTAAACTTCATATTGGATCCTGCGTGAATAGCGCTAAAGATACTTTGGCTTTCGTTAAACGTCGGTCTAAAGAATTTAATGACCCATACGTTACAAAAAATTCTTTTTATATCATTGGTCAGACCTAATTTGGAATATGCTTCAATAATTTGGAATCCGTGTTATCAGGTTTATTCTGACAAGCTGGAATCGGTCCAGAAACAATTTTTGCTTTTTGCTTTAAAACACTTACCATGGGCTCCTTCTAAAAATCTCCACCCCCCCCCCCCCCCCCCCCCCCCCTATTGCAGCCGGTTAAAACTAATACAGCTGCCCACATTGCAGAGCCGCCGGGAGATGCTTGGTGTCTTATTTATTGTTAAATTAATAAGAGGGTCAATAAATAGTCCATTTTTGCTTGGTGAAATTAAGTTTAACGTTTCTATTAGGCCATCTAGACATTTTCAATCAATTTTTGTAGCTACATGTAGGTCGAATTATGAAATGAACGAACCAATTCGCTGTTTATGTCGTGATTTTAATAAACACTGTAAAAATTTAGACGTCTGCGACTCGTTTCTTGGTATTAAAAAATACCTTTAAACTACATTAAATTTGTAATTCGAAATGAAGCAAAGAACGATCAACCGTGATATACTGTTCAACCCTCTGTTTCAAATATGAAGTACCAGTTACTTGAAGCTTGTTTGCAAAATTGCGTTGTGATCATTATTTTTATAAATATGCAATCAAATTTACTCTGTATAAATTCTAATCTGTATATATTTTATCTACTATTAATTTGCTTTATTGTCAATTTCATAAATTTTTATTTAATAGCTCCTTCATGAGTACATTTTAACACATTTACAACATTTTAACTTTTGCTTACTTCTAAGTTTTTAATTGAAATTGTCAAGCGTTTAATTAAATTACTTACTTACTTAATTGGCGCTTAACCGTCTAAACGGTTATGGCCATCCAACAAGGCGCGCCAGTCGCTCCTTCGCTCCGCCAACCGGCGCCAATTGGTCACACCAAGGGAGTTTAAATCGTTTTCCACCTGGTCCTTCCAACGGAGTGGGGGCCGCCCTCTACCTTTGCTTCCATAGGCGGGTTCCGATAGAAACACTTTCTTGGCCGCAGCATCATCTTTCATTCGCATAATTTTATACTGTTAAAATATTACTTTAAAATTGATGACTGCTTATGTTGTTTATATCGTGTATTACATCTGAGAATTAAGTGTCGGTATATTTGCTCTGTATAATTGTTTAATTTGTAGACTGATAAATAAATAAATAAAAATAAATAAATAAATTGCTAGGTTTCCGCACAATGTATTATATTTTCGGAGTAACTATAAAAACTCCAAAAAAATGAATATCACTACAATCAATTTCATCGTTTGTAGTTATAGGAAAAGTACTTTTAGTGCTTCCAAATCGCTGCGTTCTTGGTTTTTTTGAGATGCGTTAGCGATATCTCGGAAACCTGTGGAGCAAACAAAAAAAATATTTTTTTCGTATGAAAAACTACAAACGACTTAAAACGTATTTCACAAAGAAAAAACCCAAATTTGCTTAAATTGCTTGGTTTCCGCACAATGTATTATATTTTCGGAGTAACTATAAAAATTACAAAAAAATGAATTTCACTGCAATCAATTTCATCGTTTGTAGTTATAGGAAAAGTACTTTTAGTGCTTCTAAATTGCTGCGTTCTTGGTTTTTTTGAGATGCGTTAGCAATTACTTTTTAAATCGTTTGTAGAAAAACCCCAAATTTGCTTAAATTGCTTGGTTTCCGTACAATGTATTATATTTTCGGAGTAACTATAAAAACTACAAAAAAACGAATTTCACTACAATCAATTTCATCGTTTTTAGTTATAGGAAAAGTACTTTTAGTGCTCCAAATTGCTGCGTTCTTGGTTTTTTTGAGATGCGTTAGCGATATCTCCGAAACTTGTGGACCAACAAAAATTTTTTTTCATCGTTTGTAGTTATAGGAAAAGTACTTTTAGTGCTTCCAAATTGCTGCGTTCTTGTTTTTTTTGAGATACGTTAGCGATTACGTTTTAAATCGTTGTAGAAAAAACCCAAATTTGCTTAAAGTGCTTGGTTTCCGCACAATGTATTATATTTTCGGAGTAACTATAAAAACTACAAAAAAATTAATTTCACTACGATCAATTTCATCCTTTGTAGTTATAGGAAAAGTACTTTTAGTGCATCCAAATCGCTGCGTTCTTGGTTTTTTGAGATGCGCTAACGGGATCTCGGAAACCTGTCTAGCAAAAAAACAATTTTTGAAAAACTACAAACGATTTAAAACGTATTTCAAAAAGAAAAAACCCAAATTTGCTTAAATTGCTTAATTTCCGCACACGTATTATATATTCGGAGTAACTATAAGAACTAAAAAAAAAAAATGAATTTCACTACAATCAATTTCATCGTTTGTAGTTATAGGAAAAGTACTTTTAGTGCTTCCAAATTGCTGCGTTCTTGGTTTTTTTGAGACGCGTTAGCGGTATCTCCGAAACCTGTGTACCAAAAAAATTTTTTTTTTCGTATGAAAAACTACAAACGATTTAAAACGTTTTTCAAAAAGAAAAAAACCAAATTTACTTAAATTGCTTGGTTTCCGCACAATGTATTATATTTTCGGAGAAACTATAAAAACTACAAAAAAATTAATTTCACTACATCAATTTCATCGTTTGGAGGTATAAGAAAAGTACTTTTAGTGTTCCAAATTGCTGCGTTCTTGGTTTTCTTGAGATGCGTTAGCGATATCTCAGAAAACTGTGGACCAAAAAAAAATTTTTTTCCTATGAACATTACAAACGATTTAAAACATATTTCAAAAAGAAAAAACCCAAATTTACTTAAATTGCTTGGTTTCCGCACAATGTATTATATTTTCGGAGTAACTATAAAAACTAAAAAAAAAGGAATTACACTACAGTCAATTTCATCGTTTGTAGTTATAGGAAAAGTACTATTAGTACTTCCAAATTGCTCCGTTCTTGGTTTTTGTGAGATGCGTTAGCGATATCTCGGAAACCTGTCTAGCAAAAAAACAATTTTTTTCCTATGAAAACTACAAACGATTTAAAACGTTTTTCCAAAAAGAAAAAAACCAAATTTACTTAAATTGCTTCGTTTCCGCACAATGTATTATATTTTCGGAGTAACTATAAAAACTACGAAAAAACGAATTTCACTACAATCAATTTCATCGTTTGTAGTTATAGGAAAAGTACTTTTAGTGCTTCCAAATCGCTGTGTTCTTGTTTTTTTGAGATGCGTTAGCGATTACGTTTTAAATCGTTTGTAAAAAAAAACCAAATTTGCTTAAATTGCTTGGTTTCCGCACAATGTATTATATTTTCGGAGTAACTATAAACACTACAAAAAAATGAAATACACTAAAATCAATTTCATCGTTTTTTGTTATAGGAAAAGTACTTTTAGTGCTTCCAAATCGCTGCGTTCTTCGTTTTTTTGAGATGCGTTAGCGATATCTCGGAAACCTGTCTAGCACAAAAAAGCATTTTTTCTTATGAAAACTACAAACGATTTAAAACGTATTTCAAACAATTTCATCGTTTGTAGTTATAGGAAAAGTTCTTTTAATACTTCCACATTGCTGCGTTCTTGGTTTTTTTGAGATGCGTTAGCGATTATGTTTTAAATCGTTTGTAGAAAAACCCCAAATTTGCTTAAATTGCTTGGTTTCTGCACAATGTATTATATTTTCGGAGTAACTATAAAAACTACAAAAAAGTTTATTTCACTACAATCAATTTCATCGTTTGTACTTTTTTGGTACTTGGTTTTTTTGAGATACGTTAGCGATTACGTTTTAAATCGTTCGTAGAAAAAACCCAAATTTGCTTAAAGTGCTTGGTTTCCGCAAAGTGTATTATATTTTCAGAGTAACTATAAAAACTACAAAAAAATGAATTTCACTACGATCAATTTCATCGTTTGTAGTTATAGGAAAAGTACTTTCATTGCTTCCAAATTGCTGCGTTCTTGGTTTTTTTGAGATGCGTTAGCGATATCTCCGAAACCTGTAGACCAAAAAACATTTTTTTTTTCGTATAAAAAACTACAAACGTTTTAAAACGTATTTCAAAAAGAAAAAAATTTGCTTAATTGCTAGGTTTCCGGACAATGTATTATATTTTTGGAGTAACTATAAAAACTACAAAAAAATGAATTTCACTACAATCAATTTCATCGTTTGTAGTTATAGGAAAAGTAATTTTAGTGCTTCAAAATTGCTGCGTTCTTGGTTTTTTTGGTACGCGTTAGCGATATCTCGGAAACCTGTCTAGCACAAAAAAGCACTTTTTTCGTATGAAAAACTACAAACGATTTAAAACGTATTTCAGAAAAAAACTAAATTTGCTTAAAGTGCTTGGTCTCCGCACAATGTATTATATGATGTATATTGGAACGATTTTCCGTCATCCCTTGTCAAATTTGGTTTTGAGACAAACCGGTTTCGGCGTTGTGCCACCATCAGTGTCGATTTTCGTTCTGATCTGTTGTTGTCGTTTGTCCTGTATTTATAGTTCAAACAAAAAACCGACAAAGAAGGTCAAACGACTAAAATCACAGATTTCTACCTTCAGCCACACAAATCGATTAGTAAACCACCCTCGGTTCTGAATGAACACACAGCACATACACATAACTAAATATACACAAAGCATCAATTTGACAATACCTGCTCATATACCTACGAAATATAAATACAGGACAAACGACAACAACAGATCAGAACGAAAATCGACACTGATGATGGCACAACGCCGAAACCGGTTTGTCTCAAAACCAAATTTGACAAGGGATGACGAAAAATCGGTGCAATATACATCATTTATCCACCCTGTCGGAAAATCAACCAAACAGGATACGTCAATGTATTATATCTTCGGAGTAACTATAAAAACTACAAAAAATTAATTTCACTACAATCAATTTCACCATTTCTAGTTATAGAAAAATTATTTCTAGTGTTTCCAAATTAATGCGTTCTTGGTTTTTATACTCAGTTAGGCAGAGCTCACAGAGTATATTAAGTTTGATTGGATAACGGTTGGTTGTACATATATAAAGGAATCGAGATAGATATAGACTTCCATATATCAAAATAATCAGGATCGAAAACAAATTTGATTGAGCCATGTCCGTCCGTCCGTCCGTCCGTCCGTTAACACGATAACTTGAGTAAATTTTGAGGTATCTTGATGAAATTTGGTATGTAGGTTCCTGAGCACTCATCTCAGATCGGTATTTAAAATGAAAGATATCGGACTATAACCACGCCCACTTTTTCGATATAGAAAATTTCGAAAAACCGAAAAAGTGCGATAATTCATTACAAAAGACATATAAAGCGACGAAACTTGGGTTGAACTTATGACGCAGAATAGAAAATTAGCAAAATTTTGGACAATGGGCGGGGCACCGCCCACTTTTAAAAGAAGGTAATTTAAAACTTTTGCAAGCTGTAATTTGGCAGTCGTTGAAGATATCATGATGAAATTTGGCAGGAACGTTACTCCTGTTACTATATGTACGCTTACTAAAAATTTGAAAAATCGGAGAAGGACCACGCCCACTTTTAAAAAAAAATTTTTTTTAAGTAAAATTTTAACAAATAATTTAATATCTTTACAGTATATAAGTAAATTATGTCAACATTCAACTCCAGTAATGATATGGAACAAAAATTAACCAATCCTTTTGAAATTTGGTGGGGGCATAGACTTTATGACGTTATGCCACGCCCAGTTTTTATACACAGTCGTTCGTATGTCCTTCCGCATGGCCGTTAACACGATAATTTGAGCAAAAATCGACATATCTTTAATGAACTTAGTTCACGTGCTTACTTGAACTCACTTTATCTTGGTATGAAAAATGAACGAAATCCGACTATGACCACGCCCACTTTTTCGATATCGAAAATTACGAGAAATGAAAAAATGCCATAATTCTATACCAAATACGAAAAAAGGGGTGAAACATGGTAAGGTAATTGGATTGTTTTATTGACGCGAAATATAACTTTAGAAAAAACTTTATAAAATGGTTGTAACACCTACCATATTAAGTAGAAGAAAATGAAAATTTCTGCAGGGCGAAATAAAAAACCCTTAAAATCTTGGCAGATATTACATATATAAATAAATTAGCGGTATCCAACAGATGATGTTCTGGGTCACCCTGGTCCACATTTTGGTCGATATCTGGAAAACGCCTTCACATATACAACTACCACCACTCCCTTTTAAAACTCTCATTAATACCTTTAATTTGATACCCATATCGTACAAACTCATTTTAGAGTCACCCCTGGTCCACCTTTATGGCGATAACTCGATAAGGCGTCCACCTATAGAACTAAGCCCCACGCCCTTTTAAAATACTCATTAATACCTTTAATTTGATACCCATATCGTACAAACACATTCTAGAGTCACCCCTGGTCCACCTTTATGGCGATATCTCGAAAAGGCGAACACCTATAGAACGAAGGCCCACTCCCTTTTAAAAATACTCATTAGCACCTTTCATTTGATACCCATATCGTACAAACAAAGTCTAGAGTCACCCCTGGTCCACCTTTATTGCGATACCTCGAAAAGGCGTCCACCAATAGATCTAAGGCCCACTCCCTTTTAAAATACTCATTAACTCCTTTCGTTTGATACCCATATTGCACAAACGAATTCTGGAGTCACCCCTGGCGCACCTTTATGGCGATATCTCGAAACGGCGTCCACCTATGGAACTAAGGATTACTCCCTTTTAAAATACTCATTACCACCTTTCTTTTGATACCCATACTGTACAAACAAATTCTAGGGTCACCCCTGGTCCACCTTTATGGCGATATCTCGAAACGGCGTCCACCTATGGAACTAATGATTACTCCCTTTTAGAATACTCATTAACACCTTTCATTTGATACCCATATCGTACAAACGCATTCTAGAGTCACCCCTGGTCCACCTTTATGGCGATATCTCGAAAAGGCGACCACCTATACAACAACCACCACTCCCTTTTAAAACCCTCATTAATACCTTTAATTTGATACCCATATCGTACAAACACATTCTAGAGTCACCCCTGGTCCACCTTTATGGCGATATTTCGAAACGGCATCCACCTATAGAACTAAGGCCCACTCCCTTTTAAAATACTCATTAACACCATTCGTTTGATGCCCATATTGTACAAACAAATTCTAGGGTCACCCCTGGCCCACCTTTGTGGCTATATCCCTAAATGGCATCCACCTATAGAACTATGGCCCTCTCTCTCATAAAATACTCCTTAGTGCCTTTGATTTGATACACATGTCATATAAACACATTCCAGGGTTTCCCTCGGTTCATTTTCCTACATGGTTATTTTCCCTTATGTTGTCACCATAGCTCTCAACTGAGTATGTAATGTTCGGTTACACCCAAACTTAACCTTCCTTACTTGTTTTGAGATGCGTTAGCGATATCTCCGAAACCTGTGGAGCCAAAAAAATGTTTTTTTCGTATGAAAAACTACAAACGATTTAAAACGTTTTTCAAAAAGAAAAAAAACCAAATTTACTTAAATTGCTTGGTTTCCGCAAAATGTATTATATTTTCGGAGAAACTATAAAAACTACAAAAAAATTAATTTCACTACAATCATTTTCATCGTTTGTAGTTATAGCAAAAGTACTTCTAGTACTTCCAAATTGCTGCGTTCTTGGTTTTTTTGAGATGCGTTAGCGGTATCTCCGAAACCTGTGGACCAAAAAAAAATTTTTTTTTCGTATGAAAAAATACAAGCGATTTAAAACGTATTTCAAAGAGAAAAAAACTAAATTTGCTTAAATTGCTTGGTTTCCGCACAATGTATTATATTTTCGGAGTAACTATAAAAACTACAAAAAAATTAATTTCACTACAATCAATTTCATCGTTTGTAGTTATAGGAAAAGTACTTTTAGTGCTTCCAAAATGCTGCGTTCTTGGTTTTTTTTGAGATGAGTTAGCGATATCTCCGAAACTTGTGGAGCACAAAAAATTTTTTTTCGTATGAAAAACTACAAACGATTTAAAACGTATTTCAAAAAGAAAAGCCCCAAGTTTACTTAAATTGCTTGGTTTCCGTAAAATGTATTATATTTTCGGAGTAACTATAAAAACGACAAAAAAATGAATTTCATTACAATCAACTCCATCGTTTGTAGATATAGGAAAAGTACTTTTAGTGCTTCCAAATTGCTGCGTTATTGTTTTTTTTGAGATGCGTTAGCGATATCTCCGAAGCCTGTGGATCAAAAAAAGTCTTTTTTCGTATGAAAAACTACAAACGATTTAAAACGTATTGCAAAAAGAAAAAACACAAATTTACTTAAACTGCTTGTTTTCCGCACAATGTATTATACTTTCGGAGTAATTATAAAAAGTACAAAAAATTAATTTCACTACAATCAATTTCACCGTTTGAGTTATAGGAAAAGTACTTTTAGTGCATCCAAATTGCTGCGTTCTTGGTTTTTGAGATGCGTTAGCGATATCTCCGAAACCTGTGGACCAAAAAAAAATTTTTTTTCGTATGAAAAACTAAAAATGATTTAAAACGTATTTCAAAGAGAAAAAAACTAAATTTGCTTAAATTGCTTGGTTTCCGCGCAATGTATTATATTTTCGGAGTAACTATAAAAACTACAAAAAACTAATTTCACTACAATCAATTTTATCGTTTGTTGTTATAGGAAAAGTACTTTTAGTGCTTCCAAAATGCTGCGTTCTTGGTTTTTTTTGAGATGAGTTAGCGATATCTCCGAAACTTGTGGAGCACAAAAAATTTTTTTTCGTATGAAAAACTACAAACGATTTAAAACGTTTTTCAAAAAGAAAAAAACCAAATTTACTTAAATTGCTTGGTTTCCGCACAATGTATTATATTTTCGGAGAAACTATAAAAACTACAAAAAAATTAATTTCACTACATCAATTTCATCGTTTGTAGTTATAAGAAAAGTACTTCTAGTGTTCCAAATTGCTACGTTCTTGGTTTTCTGGAGATGCGTAAGCGATATCTCCGAAACCTGTGGACCAAAAAAAAATTTTTTTCCTATGAAAACTACAAACGATTTAAAACGTATTTCGAAAAGAAAAAACCCAAATTTACTTAAATTGCTTTGTTTCCGCACAATGTATTATATTTTCGGAGTAACTATAAAAACTACAAAAAAAGGAATTACACTACAATCAATTTCATCGTTTGTAGTTATAGGAAAAGTACTTTTAGTACTTCCAAAGCGGTATCTCGGAAATTTGTCTAGCAAAAAAAAACAATTTTTTTCGTATGAAAAACTACAAACGATTTAAAACGTATTTCAAAAAAAAAAAAACCCAAATTTGCTTAAATTGCTTGGTTTCCGCACACGTATTATATATTCGGAGTAACTATAAGAACTACAAAAAAATGAATTTCACTACAATCAATTTCTTCGTTTGTAGTTATAAGAAAAGTACTTTTAGTGCTTCCAAATTGCTGCGTTCTTGGTTTTTTGAGATGCGTTTGCGATTACGTTATAAATCGTTTGTAGAAAAAACCCAAATTTGCTTAAATTGCTTGGTTTCCGCACAATGTATTATATTTTCGGAGTAACTATAAAAACTACAAAAAAATGTATTTCACTACAATCAATTTCATCGTTTGTAGTTATAGGAAAAGTACTTTTAGTGCTTCCAAATCGCTGTGTTCTTGGTTTTTTTGAGATGCGTTAGCGATATCTCGGAATCCTGTGGAGCACAAATAACATTTTTTTCGTATGAGAAACTACAAACGATTTAAAACGTATTTCAAAAAGAAAAAACCCAAATTTGCTTAAATTGCTTGGTTTCCGCACAATGTATTATATTTTCGGAGTAACTATAAAAACTACAAAAAAATGAATTTCACTACGATCAATTTCATCGTTTGTAGTTATAGGAAAAGTACTTTTAGTGCTTCCAAATTGCTGCGTTCTTGGTTTTTTTGAGACGCGTTAGCGGTATCTCCGAAACCTGTGAACCAAAAAAAATTTTTTTTTTCGTATGAAAAACTACAAACGATTTAAAACGTTTTTCAAAAAGAAAAAAACCAAATTTACTTAAAGTGCTTCGTTTCCGCACAATGTATTATATTTTCGGAGTAACTATAGAAACTACGAAAAAACGAATTTCACTACAATCAATTTCATCGTTTGTAGTTATAGGAAAAGTACTTTTAGTGCTTCCAAATCGCTGTGTTCTTGGTTTTTTTGAGATGCGTTAGCGATGTCTCGGAAACCTGTGGAGCAAAAAAAAATGTTTTTTCGTATGAGAAACTAAAAACGATTTAAAACGTATTTCAAAAAGAAAAAACCCAAATTTGCTTAAATTGCTTGGTTTCCGCACAATGTATTATATTTTCGGAGTAACTATAAAAACTACAAAAAAAAAAAATTAATTTCACTACAATCAACTTCATCGTTTGTAGTTATATCAAAAGTACTTTTAGTACTTCCAAATTGCTGCGTTCTTGGTTTTTTTGGGATGCGTTAGCGATTACGTTTTAAATCGTTTGTAGAAAAAACCCAAATTTGCTTAAATTGCTTGGTTTCCGCACAATGTATTATATTTTCGGAGTAACTATAAAAACTACAAAAAAATGTATTTCACTACAATGAATTTCATCGTTTGTAGTTATAGGAAAAGTACTTTTAGTGCTTCCAAATCGCTGTGTTCTTGGTTTTTTTGAGATGCGTTAGCGATATCTCGGAATCCTGTGGAGCAAAAAAAACATTTTTTTCGTATGAGAAACTACAAACGATTTAAAACGTATTTCAAAAATAAAAAACCCAAATTTGCTTAAATTGCTTGGTTTCCGCACAATGTATTATATTTTCGGAGTAACTATAAAAACTACAAAACAAAAATTAATTTCACTACAATCAATTTCATCGTTTGTAGTTATAGGAAAAGTACTTTTAGTCTTCCAAATTGCTGCGTTCTTGGTTTTTTTGAGATACGTTAACGATTACGTTTTAAATTGTTCGTAGAAAAAACCCAAATTTGCTTAAAGTGCTTGGTTTCCGCACAGTGTATTATATTTTCAGAGTAACTATAAAACCTACAAAAAAATGAATTTCACTACGATCAATTTCATCGTTTGTAGTTATAGGAAAAGTACTTTCATTTCTTCCAAATTGCTGCGTTCTTGGTTTTTTTGAGATGCGTTAGCAATATCTCCGAAACCTGTAGACCAAAAAACATTTTTTTTTTGTATGAAAAATTACAAACGTTTTAAAAAGTATTTCAAAAAGAAAAAAATTTGTTTAAATTGCTAGGTTTCCACACAATGTATTATATGTTTGGAGTAACTATTAAAACTACACAAAAATGAATTTCACTACAATCAATTTCATCGTTTGTAGTTATAGGAAAAGTAATTTTAGTGCTTCCAAATTGCTGCGTTCTTGGTTTTTTTGGGACGGGTTAGCGGTATCTCCGAAACCTGCGAACCAAAAAAATTTTTTTTTCGTATGAAAAACTACAAACGATTTAAAACGTATTTCAAAGAGAAAGAACTAAATTTGCTTAAATTGCTTGGTCTCCGCACAATGTATTATATCTTCGGAGTAACTATAAAAACTATAAAAAAATTAATTTCACTACAATCAATTTCACCATTTCTAGTTATAGAAAAATTACTTCTAGTGCTTCCAAATTAATGCGTTCTTGGTTTTTTTGAGATGCGTTAGCGATATCTCCGAAACCTGTGGAGCCAAAAATTTTTTTTTTTCGTATGAAAAACTACAAACGATTTAAAACGTTTTTCAAAAAGAAAAAAACCAAATTTACTTAAATTGCTTGGTTTCCACACAATGTATTATATTTTGGAGAAACTATAAAAACTACAAAAAAATTAATTTCACTACAATCATTTTCATCGTTTGTAGTTATAGCAAAAGTATTTTTAGTACTTCCAAATTGCTGCGTTCTTGGTTTTTTTGAGATGAGTTAGCGGTATCTCCGAAACCTGTGGACCAAAAAAAAAATTTGTTTTTCGTATGAAAAAATACAAGCGATTTAAAACGTATTTCAAAGAGAAAAAACTAAATTTGCTTAAATTGCTTGGTTTCCGCACAATGTATTATATTTTCGGAGTAACTATAAAAACTACAAAAAAATTAATTTCACTACAATCAATTTCATCGTTTGTAGTTATAGGAAAAGTACTTTTAGTGCTTCCAAAATGCTGCGTTCTTGGTTTTTTTTGAGATGCGTTAGCGATATCTCCGAAACCTGGGGAGCACAAAAAAATTTTTTTCGTATGAAAAACTAAAAACGATTTAAAACGTATTTCAAAAGGAAAACCCCAAGTTTACTTAAATTGCTTGGTTTCCGCACAATGTATTATATTTTCGGAGTAACTATAAAAACTACAAAAAATTAATTTCATTACAATCAATTTCATCGTTTGTAGTTATAGGAAAAGTAATTTTAGTGCTTCCAAATTGCTTCGTTCTTGGTTTTTTTGAGATGCGTTAGCGATATGTCCGAAGCCTGTGGATCAAAAAAAATTTTTTTTCGTATGAAAAACTACAAACGATTTAAAACGTATTGCAAAAATAAAAAACACAAATTTACTTAAATTGCTTGTTTTCCGCACAATGTATTATACTTTCGGAGTAATTATAAAAACTACAAAAAATGAATTTCACTACAATCAATTTCACCGTTTGAGTTATAGGAAAAGTACTTTTAGTGCACCCAAATTGCTGCGTTCTTGGTTTTTTTGAGATGCGTTAGCGATATCTCCGAAGCCTGTGGATCAAAAAAAATTTTTTTTTCGTATGAAAAACTACAAACTATTTAAAACGTATTGCAAAAAGAAAAAACACAAATTTACTTAAATTGCTTGTTTTCCGCACAATGTATTATACTTTCGGAGTAATTATAAAAACTACAAAAAATGAATTTCACTACAATCAATTTCACCGTTTGAGTTATAGGAAAAGTGATTTTAGTGCATCCAAATTGCTGCGTTCTTGTTTTTTTGAGATGCGTTAGCGATTATGTTTTAAATCGTTTGTAGAAAAAACCCAAATTTGCTTAAATTGCTTGGTCTCCGCGCAATGTATTATATTTTCGGAGTAACTATAAAAACTACAAAAAACTAATTTCACTACAATCAATTTTATCGTTTGTAGTTATAAGAAAAGTACTTTCAGTGCTTACAAATTGCTGCGTTCTTGGTTTTTTAAAATACGTTAGCGATATCTCCGAAACCTGTGGAGCAAAAAAAAATTTTTTTTTCCTATGAAAAACTACAAACGATTTAAACGTATATCAAAAAGAAAAACCCAAATTTGCTTAAATTGCTTGGTTTCCGCATAATGTATTATATTTTCGAAGTAACTATAAAAACTACAAACAAATTTTTTTCACTACAATCAATTTCATCCTTTTTCGTTATAGGAAAAGTACTTTTAGTGCTTCCAAATTGCTGCGTTCTTGGTTTTTTTGAGATGAGTTAGCGATATCTGCGAAGACTGTGGACCAAAAAAAATTTTTTTTGTATGAAAAACTATAAACGATTTAAAACGTTTTTCAAAAATAAAAAACCAAATTTACTTAAATTGCTTGGTTTCCGCACAATGTATTATGTTTTCGGAGTAACTATAAAAACTACAAAAAAATGAATTTCACTACAATCAATTTCATCGTTTGTAGTTATAGGAAAAGCACTTTTAGTGCTTCCAAAATGCTGCGTTCTTGGTTTTTTTGAGATGGGTTAGAGATATCTCCGAAACCTGTGGAGCAAAAAAAAATTTTTTTTGTACGAAAAACTACAAACGATTTAAAACGTATTTCAAAAAGAAAAAACCCAAATTTACCTAAAGTGCTTGGTTTTCGCACAATGTATTATATTTTCGGAGTAACTATAAAAACTAAAAAAAAAACGAATTTCACTACAATCAATTTCATCGTTTGTAGTTATAGAAAAAGTACTTCTAGTGCTTCCAAATTGCTGCGTTCTTAGTTTTTTTCAGATGCGTTAGCGGTATCTCCGAAACCTGTGGACCAAAAAAACAAATATTTTTTTCGTATCAAAAACTACAAACGATTTAAAACGTATTTCAAAGAGAAAAAAAACAAATTTGTTTAAATTGCTTGGTTTCCGCACAATGTATTATATTTTCGGTTCTGCTATATGGGGCAGAAGCATGGACCATGACAACAGCAGATGAAGCGGCTTTGGGAGTGTTCGAGAGAAAAGTTCTTCGAAAGATTTATGGACCTCTACGCGTTGGCGATGGCGAGTACCGAAGAAGATTTAATGATGAGCTGTACGAGCTATACGCAGACATCAACATAGTCCAGCGAATTAAAACGCAGCGGCTGCGCTGGCTAGGTCATGTTATGCGAATGAAAGATGATGCTCCGGCCAAGAAAGTGTTTCTATCGGAACCCGCCTATGGAAGCAGAGGTAGAGGGCGGCCCCCACTCCGTTGGAAGGACCAGGTGGAAAACGATTTAAACTCCCTTGGTGTGACCAATTGGCGCCGGTTGGCGGAGCGAAGGAGCGACTGGCGCGCCTTGTTGGACGGCCATAACCGTTAAGACGGTTAAGCGCCAATTAAGTAAGTAAGTAATTTAATTAAACGCTTTACAATTTCAATTAAAAACTTAGAAGTAAGCAAAAGTTAAAATGTTGTAAATGTGTTAAAATGTACTCATGAAGGAGCTATTAAATAAAAATTTATGAAATTGACAATAAAGCAAATTAATAGTAGATAAAATATATACAGATTAGAATTTATACAGAGTAAATTTGATTGCATATTTATAAAAATAATGATCGCAACGCAATTTTGCAAACAAGTTTCAAGTAACTGGTACTTCATATTTGAAACAGAGGGTTGAACAGTATATCACGGTTGATCGTTCTTTGCTTCATTTCGAATTACAAATTTAATGTAGTTAAAAGGTATTTTTTAATACCAAGAAACGAGTCGCAGACGTCTAAATTTTTACAGTGTTTATTAAAATCACGACATAAACAGCGAATTGGTTCGTGCATTTCATAATTCGACCTACATGTAGCTACAAAAATTGATTGAAAATGTCTAGATGGCCTAATAGAAATGTTAAACTTAATTTCACCAAGCAAAAATGGACTATTTATTGACCATCTTATTAATTTTACAATAAATAAGACACCAAGCATCTCCCGGCGGCTCTGCAATATGGGCAGCTGTATTAGTTTTAACCGGCTGCAATAGGGGGGAAGATTTTTAGAAGGAAAAATTTTAAAGCGAAAAGCAAAAATTGTTTCTGGACCGATTCCAGCTTGTCAGAATAAACCTGATAACGCGGATTCAAAATTATTGAAGCATATTCCAAAGTAGGTCTGACCAATGATATAAAAAGAATTTTTTGTAACGTATGGGTCATTAAATTCTTTAGACCGACGTTTAACGAAAGCCAAAGTATCTTTAGCGCTATTCACGCAGGATCCAATATGAAGTTTAAAATCGACTTTTGGGTCCATTGTAACGCCAAAATCAATAAAATTAGTAACTTGCTTGATTACATGGTCGCCAATAACATAATCATGGGATTGGAAGGACTTCCTTGTAAAACACATGAACTTACATTTAGGTAGGTTTAGTGACATGGCGTTTACATTACACCAGTCACCTAGACTATTCATATCAGCCTGAAGACATGCCGTATCCGCGGGTGAGTGGATAGGCATTACAAGTTTGACATCATCAGCGTACATCAACGGCTTGAAGCTCTTCAAAACACTAGGAAGGTCATTAATGAACAACAGGAATGAAACTGGACCAAGATGGCTGCCTTGAGGAACACCAGAAGTTAAGTTTATGAACCTAGACCAACAATTATTAAAAATAACTTTTTGTTTTCTTTCCTTCACATAAGAAGAAACCCAAGATAGAAGCAAAGGAGGAAATCCTAACCGATCAAGTTTGAATAAAAGTATAGAATTAGAAACTTTATCAAATGCCTTACTAAAATCAGTATAAATAACATCAACTTCACAATTAGTCTTAAAACTGTTGGATACAAAGTTTGTAAACTCGAGCAAGTTGGACACCGTTGATTTACCCTTGCAAAAGCCATGTTGTGAAAAGTCAATTAATGAAGATACTCTAAAAGCAATCTGTTTTGTGATAATCAATTCAAATAGTTTAGGAATAGTGTTGAGTTCGGCTATTCCTCTATAATTTATAACACACGTTCTACTTCCATTTTTATGCAGTGGTATAATGAATGATTCTTTCCACTTCTTGGGGAATACCCCTTGTTTCAGGGACGCATTATACAAACAGGCTAGAGGTCGATATAAGTATCGAGCACAAGATTTCAGCACTACCGACGGAATTTGATCGGGACCACTAGAGTAAGAAATTTTTAGATTTTCCAGATGAGTTAAATCATCATCAGTACATATATATGGGACTGCCTGGGAATCCAGAGGAGACAATCTGAACGGATAATTCGATGGCGGGTAATCATAGGTGTTTGAATCATTATTTTCGAAGAAATCTGCAAACATGTTAGCAATTTCGAAGCTATCGTTGGAAATCTGATCATTTAGCTTCATTGTAGAAGGAAACCCTTTTATCTTCCTTTTTGAATTAACGAAGCTGTAAAACGACTTAGGATTGACAAAAATTTGACTTTTAATCCTACTGATATAGTTCTTGTAACAAATTCTGTTCAATGTGTTATATTTGTGACGTAAAATTGTAGGCGGCATAGTCAGTCATTGATCCAGAAAGTTTGTAACGTTTGAATGAACGCGTCTTCTGATTTTTCAGGCGTTTCAATTCTTTAGTGCTCCAAGCCGATGATGATATATACAGTAAAAAGTGGAGTCTTACTTTTAATACTAGTTGCTATTGAACTTAAACATTTTTGGTATTAAATTTGGGTTTTAATTCTAAAAAGTTTTATTTTAAGACTATGAAATATTATTGAAATAAATTTTAATCCAAAATGGTTTTGAAGCAAAACTTTAAACAATGCTGATTGCCGCGTTTTAAAAATATTAATAATTTGCAGTTTTAATCTAAAACAAAAAAATATTAAATTTCGCTCTCTAATATTTTAAGTATCATTGGTTTAAAAACAAAACCAAAAAAGTATTGTAACGAATGTTAGCAGCACTGAGCGATGCTATCGTCTCTAAGCCAATGCTAAGCAGTGACGTGAATCCACATCCATAGATCAATCACTATTTATCTACATAAACGAAACAATAATTGCGTCTACACATATGTACCATGTACGTATACGAGCAGCGGAGAGTCAATGCACAAACACATGCATATATCTGAGATACTCCTATAAGTATGCAATGAGAAAAACTATAAAATTGTGCAATTGTAGTTACAGCTGAGAAGTTTGAGAGCTGCTGGACTAGTAGATTCTGGAAGCGCCTAGAAGATGCGAAGGTTGAAATCAAAGAGTATAAAAGGCCGCAATTGTAGAGGCGCTTGAATTCAGTTTGATTTGAGTTTTCAAGCAGTTTCGACTAAGACGTAGAGCAGTATTATTTTGAATAGTAGAGTTCCATTTGAGCTATCAATCAGTTCGGTTATTAAGCAAGCTATTCGTTGCACAGTTTGAGTGTTATTGTGAAGTACTTTAATAAAGGCCATTTTGCATTATTACATATTGGAGTTATTTATTCAACAGTTTAGTGATTCGAACTTAGAAAAAGGGCAAATAAGAGGATTGCAAGTAAATTCGTTACACTTGGTGTCAGAAGATAAATTGTTGAATAAATTCCAGAGGACAACAAGGACATGGCAAAGTTTAGTGAATTGAAGATCCAGCAACTAAAGAAGGAGTTGGAGAGCCGTGGATTGAATACAAGCGGCGTTAAACTCGAACTTCAGGCACGGCTACGAGAGGCAATGGAAGCAGAAGGAATTGATGTGGACGAGTATGTCTTTCATCTTGATGGCGAGGAGACAACAAAAATTGAAGAGAAAAACGAAACATCGCAGACGGTTACCAGCACAGATTTGAACATTATATTGGCTGCAATATCTGCACAAACATCGACAGTATCATCAATGTCGTCGCAAATGGCATCACAATTGGAATCGCAGGTGACACGCATAACATCGAAGATTGAAGCACAAGAAACACATATTTCAGAAATGTCGACACAGATTACATCCAAGATGGAAACTCAACTGGAAGAACAGAAAACGTATATGTCATCACAGGTGGAATCCCAAGAGACACGAATTACATCAAAGATGGAAACACAACTGAAAGAACAAGAGGCACGCATAACAGTACAATTCGAAGCGCAGGAGGCGCGTATATCATCAAAACTCGAAGCGCGTATGGACGAGAAAATAACGCAGTTTGAGGAAAATATCGAAGCCCAGGTGGATGCTTTGAGAGGTCGTATACAGTTGCAATTACATCGCCCAGCTGTTTCAGCAAGCAATCCAAAGGTAAAAACACCATCCTTTGACGGTTCTGTTCCTTTCCAGGTCTTTAAGCTTCAGTTTGAGAAGACCGCAGCAGTGAACAACTGGAGTGCTGAAGATAAAGTTGCTGCACTATTCGTAGCATTGAAAGGACCAGCTGCCGAAATCTTACAGACTATTCAAGAGTATGAACGGAACAGTTATGACGCATTGATGGCTGCTGTAGAGCGACGACATGGAAGCGAACACAGGAAGCAGATAGACCAAATAGGGTTGCAAAACCGCTACCAAAAAGCTAATGAGACTTTGCAGGAGTTTGCGTCAGATGTCGAAAGGCTTGCACATTTGGTGAATGCCGACGCACCCGTGGAATACACCGAAAGGGTAAAAATTCAGAGCTTTATAAATGGCATACGGGACGTCGAAACGAAGCGAGCCACATACGCAAACCCGAAGCCAACATTTGCAGAAATGGTATCCCATGCGCTGACTCAGGAAACAGCGTCACTTTTGAGTAAGCCCACATAAAAACCTCATCGCGTGGAAGTGGAAAGGCCAGAGTGAGTAGACACAATTTTGGAAGCACTGAAGGGATCTCAACAGAAGAATGCCGGAGTTATTAAATGTTTCAAGTGCGGCAACCCAGGTCACATTGCACGCCATTGCGATCTTGGTCCTAATAGTTCCAACAATGTGGGTGGCCGTAAACGCAAAGCTGGCGGAAATGAGCAAGAGCGTGTCGGATGTAAAGAACGAAAACTTGCCCCGGCTATTGAATGTCCTGTGATATCTGTGTTGCAAATTGGTAGAAAATCGAGCAGTCTTACCGTCAGAGGGAATGTGGATGGTAAAGAACGTGTACTGACTGTAGATACGGGCGCATCTCATTCCTTGATCCGATCTGACTTGGTCAACAGGAGAATAAAACCGTTACCTGGAGCAAGGTTGCGTACGGTCACAGGCGAGTATAACCAAGTTCAGGAAGAAGTGATATGTGAAGTCTTGATTGGAAAGGTCATGGTTCTACACAAATTCGTTGTGGCGGAGATTGCTGATGAAGTTATATTGGGAGTGGATTTCTTGGTTGACCATGAAATCAAGATCGATATGTAGAGAAGGGTGATGCGTTATGAGAACCAGGATTTACCACTTAACTTCAGTTTGCGGAAAGGATTCAGTAGTAATCGAGTACTGGTGGAGAAGACTCGACAAAAACCACGGAAGTCAAAGGCATAGGCTAATAGGTCGAATGAGCCAAATAAAGCAAAACCAAAAGTACCTGCGAGAGAAACACTGGCATTGACAAAACCTAGAAGACGCAGGAAAACGAAGCAACGAATTTCCGAGAAAGAATGCGAGGGTAGTTTCAAGCCGGAGCGCACTACTGTTGTGAAATTTGGGAACGATACTGATTATGCGAAGCCAATCCGTCAAGCGCAAGCTCTACGAAGTAGTTCATTGGCCAAACAACAGAGTGGGAAGGAACGACCCAGGGTAATGAGTAGTAAGATGAAACACTGGCATGACAAGAACTTTAATTCGGAAGGTTTCTTGGCGGGAGATTTGGTACTGTTAAACAACCCTCACCGGCGGAAAGGTGTTCCAGCCAAATTTCGGTGCAGTTGGGAAGGCCCGTACAAGGTTGTGAAGAAGATCAGTGATACCATCTACCGCATACAAAGCATTGAGAAACCACGGAGTAGAAGAGTGGTACATTTGGAGATGCAAGCAACGTTTAGATCGGGAGATTGTCCCGATCAGACTTAGGTGGAGGGCAGTGTAACGAATGTTAGCAGCACTGAGCGATGCTGTCGTCTCTAAGCCGATGCTAACCAGTGACGTGAATCCACATCCATAGATCAATCACTATGTATCTACATAAACGAAACAATAATTGCGTCTACACATATGTACCATGTACGTATACGAGCAGCGGAGAGTCAATGCACAAACACATGCATATATCTGAGATACTCCTATAAGTATGCAATGAGAAAAACTATAAAATTGTGCAATTGTAGTTACAGCTGAGAAGTTTGAGAGCTGCTGGACTAGTAGATTCTGGAAGCGCCTAGAAGATGCGAAGGTTGAAATCAAAGAGTATAAAAGGCGGCAATTGTAGAGACGCTGGAATTCAGTTTGATTTGAGTTGTCAAGCAGTTTCTACTAAGACGCTATCTAGCGAGTAAGAGCAGTATTATTTTGAATAGTAGAGTTCCATTTGAGGTATCAATCAGTTCGGTTATTAAACAAGCTATTCGTTGCACAGTTTGAGTGTTATTGTGAAGTACTTTAATAAAGGCCATTTTGCATTACTACATATTGGAGTTATTTATTCAACAGTTTAGTGATTCGAACTTAGAAAAAGGGCAAATAAGAGGATTGCAAGTAAATTCGTTACAGTATTAAGAAATTCTCTCACTCTCAATTATATTAATGTTACTCGGCTCCTTAGTACGACTGGCTTAAAAGTAAAACCAGGAAAGTACTAAGACGTGCTCTCACTCCAAAACTTTAATACTTTTTAGTTTTAATTTGAGATCAGAAAGGCACTAAGATGCTCTCTCCGATATTTTAAGTATTTTTGGTTTTAAAACGAAACCAAAAAAGTATTAAGAAATTCTCTTACTCCGAGTTATATTCATTGAACTCTGCACATTAGTAATATTGGCTTAAAAGTAAAACCAGTATCACTTGTCCGACTATTGGGAAAGCGTCATGTGCACGATGTTTCTGAAAATTATACATGAGGGACAATTGCGTTTCATTAAAATCACAAATCCTGAAAGTCTTGAGTTCTCGACGAACGAAGCAATTGTATCAAGTAATGTAAATAATTAATAGAATTTTGCAAAAGTAAATTGTATTTCTTGCCAGTTGTAGAACAATTAAACATTAATATCGATTGTGCAATAACATTGAGAGTTCGCGATGGAGCTGAAATTTTTGTGGACGATTTCCAAGAAATTATTTGCTAATATAAAAACTGTAGCTGGTTTTTATTGGAAATAAATGAAAATTTGCCAAAGAAGGGATCTCCAGTTGCTAAGAGTTTAAATCACGAAGTAAGTAACAGAATAAATGCCAAAGTTTATTTTAATGGTAGAGTATTCATCAGGAGTTGCAAAACCACCTCCGATGTGGAGATTTCTCGTGCATTCTTGAGGAATACAAAAAAAAACGAAGAATTTAAGTGACAGCTACCGACGTTCCTTAGTGCGCGAGTGTACCAACTTTTTACGAAAGCATCGGAAATTACCCTAAGCGTGAGGAAAAAATTGCACTAGCTGAATCAGTGATACGTCTTTTTCCAGTTTATAAGGTTAGTAACAGCAAGTTTGGAGCGATTTGATTGCATATTTATAAAAATAATGATCGCAACGCAATTTTGCAAACAAGTTTCAAGTAACTGGTACTTCATATTTGAAACAGAGGGTTGAACAGTATATCACGGTTGATCGTTCTTTGCTTCATTTCGAATTACAAATTTAATGTAGTTAAAAGGTATTTTTTAATACCAAGAAACGAGTCGCAGACGTCTAAATTTTTACAGTGTTTATTAAAATCACGACATAAACAGCGAATTGGTTCGTGCATTTCATAATTCGACCTACATGTAGCTACAAAAATTGATTGAAAATGTCTAGATGGCCTAATAGAAATGTTAAACTTAATTTCACCAAGCAAAAATGGACTATTTATTGACCATCTTATTAATTTAACAATAAATAAGACACCAAGCATCTCCCGGCGGCTCTGCAATATGGGCAGCTGTATTAGTTTTAACCGGCTGCAATAGGGGGGAAGATTTTTAGAAGGAAAAATTTTAAAGCGAAAAGCAAAAATTGTTTCTGGACCGATTCCAGCTTGTCAGAATAAACCTGATAACGCGTATTCCAAGCATATTCCAAAGTAGGTCTGACCAATGATATAAAAAGAATTTTTTGTAACGTATGGGTCATTAAATTCTTTAGACCGACGTTTAACGAAAGCCAAAGTATCTTTAGCGCTATTCACGCAGGATCCAATATGAAGTTTAAAATCGACTTTTGGGTCCATTGTAACGCCAAAATCAATAAAATTAGTAACTTGCTTGATTACATGGTCGCCAATAACATAATCATGGGATTGGAAGGACTTCCTTGTAAAACACATGAACTTACATTTAGGTAGGTTTAGTGACATGGCGTTTACATTACACCAGTCACCTAGACTATTCATATCAGCCTGAAGACATGCCGTATCCGCGGGTGAGTGGATAGGCATTACAAGTTTGACATCATCAGCGTACATCAACGGCTTGAAGCTCTTCAAAACACTAGGAAGGTCATTAATGAACAACAGGAACGAAACTGGACCAAGATGGCTGCCTTGAGGAACACCAGAAGTTAAGTTTATGAACCTAGACCAACAATTATTAAAAATAACTTTTTGTTTTCTTTCCTTCACATAAGAAGAAACCCAAGATAGAAGCAAAGGAGGAAATCCTAACCGATCAAGTTTGAATAAAAGTATAGAATTAGAAACTTTATCAAATGCCTTACTAAAATCAGTATAAATAACATCAACTTCACAATTAGTCTTAAAACTGTTGGATACAAAGTTTGTAAACTCGAGCAAGTTGGACACCGTTGATTTACCCTTGCAAAAGCCATGTTGTGAAAAGTCAATTAATGAAGATACTCTAAAAGCAATCTGTTTTGTGATAATCAATTCAAATAGTTTAGGAATAGTGTTGAGTTCGGCTATTCCTCTATAATTTATAACACACGTTCTACTTCCATTTTTATGCAGTGGTATAATGAATGATTCTTTCCACTTCTTGGGGAATACCCCTTGTTTCAGGGACGCATTATACAAACAGGCTAGAGGTCGATATAAGTATCGAGCACAAGATTTCAGCACTACCGACGGAATTTGATCGGGACCACTAGAGTAAGAAATTTTTAGATTTTCCAGATGAGTTAAATCATCATCAGTACATATATATGGGACTGCCTGGGAATCCAGAGGAGACAATCTGAACGGATAATTCGGGTAATCATAGGTGTTTGAATCATTATTTTCGAAGAAATCTGCAAACATGTTAGCAATTTCGAAGCTATCGTTGGAAATCTGATCATTTAGCTTCATTGTAGAAGGAAACCCTTTTATCTTCCTTTTTGAATTAACGAAGCTGTAAAACGACTTAGGATTGACAAAAATTTGACTTTTAATCCTACTGATATAGTTCTTGTAACAAATTCTGTTCAATGTGTTATATTTGTGACGTAAAATTGTAGGCGGCATAGTCAGTCATTGATCCAGAAAGTTTGTAACGTTTGAATGAACGCGTCTTCTGATTTTTCAGGCGTTTCAATTCTTTAGTGCTCCAAGCCGATGATGATATATACAGTAAAAAGTGGAGTCTTACTTTTAATACTAGTTGCTATTGAACTTAAACATTTTTGGTATTAAATTTGGGTTTTAATTCTAAAAAGTTTTATTTTAAGACTATGAAATATTATTGAAATAAATTTTAATCCAAAATGGTTTTGAAGCAAAACTTTAAACAATGCTGATTGCCGCGTTTTAAAAATATTAATAATTTGCAGTTTTAATCTAAAACAAAAAAATATTAAATTTCGCTCTCTAATATTTTAAGTATCATTGGTTTAAAAACAAAACCAAAAAAGTATTGTAACGAATGTTAGCAGCACTGAGCGATGCTATCGTCTCTAAGCCAATGCTAAGCAGTGACGTGAATCCACATCCATAGATCAATCACTATGTATCTACATAAACGAAACAATAATTGCGTCTACACATATGTACCATGTACGTATACGAGCAGCGGAGAGTCAATGCACAAACACATGCATATATCTGAGATACTCCTATAAGTATGCAATGAGAAAAACTATAAAATTGTGCAATTGTAGTTACAGCTGAGAAGTTTGAGAGCTGCTGGACTAGTAGATTCTGGAAGCGCCTAGAAGATGCGAAGGTTGAAATCAAAGAGTATAAAAGGCCGCAATTGTAGAGGCGCTTGAATTCAGTTTGATTTGAGTTGTCAAGCAGTTTCGACTAAGACGTAGAGCAGTATTATTTTGAATAGTAGAGTTCCATTTGAGCTATCAATCAGTTCGGTTATTAAGCAAGCTATTCGTTGCACAGTTTGAGTGTTATTGTGAAGTACTTTAATAAAGGCCATTTTGCATTATTACATATTGGAGTTATTTATTCAACAGTTTAGTGATTCGAACTTAGAAAAAGGGCAAATAAGAGGATTGCAAGTAAATTCGTTACACTTGGTGTCAGAAGATAAATTGTTGAATAAATTCCAGAGGACAACAAGGACATGGCAAAGTTTAGTGAATTGAAGATCCAGCAACTAAAGAAGGAGTTGGAGAGCCGTGGATTGAATACAAGCGGCGTTAAACTCGAACTTCAGGCACGGCTACGAGAGGCAATGGAAGCAGAAGGAATTGATGTGGACGAGTATGTCTTTCATCTTGATGGCGAGGAGACAACAAAAATTGAAGAGAAAAACGAAACATCGCAGACGGTTACCAGCACAGATTTGAACATTATATTGGCTGCAATATCTGCACAAACATCGACAGTAGCATCAATGTCGTCGCAAATGGCATCACAATTGGAATCGCAGGTGACACGCATAACATCGAAGATTGAAGCACAAGAAACACATATTTCAGAAATGTCGACACAGATTACATCCAAGATGGAAACTCAACTGGAAGAACAGAAAACGTATATGTCATCACAGGTGGAATCCCAAGAGACACGAATTACATCAAAGATGGAAACACAACTGAAAGAACAAGAGGCACGCATAACAGTACAATTCGAAGCGCAGGAGGCGCGTATATCATCAAAACTCGAAGCGCGTATGGACGAGAAAATAACGCAGTTTGAGGAAAATATCGAAGCCCAGGTGGATGCTTTGAGAGGTCGTATACAGTTGCAATTACATCGCCCAGCTGTTTCAGCAAGCAATCCAAAGGTAAAAACACCATCCTTTGACGGTTCTGTTCCTTTCCAGGTCTTTAAGCTTCAGTTTGAGAAGACCGCAGCAGTGAACAACTGGAGTGCTGAAGATAAAGTTGCTGCACTATTCGTAGCATTGAAAGGACCAGCTGCCGAAATCTTACAGACTATTCAAGAGTATGAACGGAACAGTTATGACGCATTGATGGCTGCTGTAGAGCGACGACATGGAAGCGAACACAGGAAGCAGATAGACCAAATAGGGTTGCAAAACCGCTACCAAAAAGCTAATGAGACTTTGCAGGAGTTTGCGTCAGATGTCGAAAGGCTTGCACATTTGGTGAATGCCGACGCACCCGTGGAATACACCGAAAGGGTAAAAATTCAGAGCTTTATAAATGGCATACGGGACGTCGAAACGAAGCGAGCCACATACGCAAACCCGAAGCCAACATTTGCAGAAATGGTATCCCATGCGCTGACTCAGGAAACAGCGTCACTTTTGAGTAAGCCCACATAAAAACCTCATCGCGTGGAAGTGGAAAGGCCAGAGTGAGTAGACACAATTTTGGAAGCACTGAAGGGATCTCAACAGAAGAATGCCGGAGTTATTAAATGTTTCAAGTGCGGCAACCCAGGTCACATTGCACGCCATTGCGATCTTGGTCCTAATAGTTCCAACAATGTGGGTGGCCGTAAACGCAAAGCTGGCGGAAATGAGCAAGAGCGTGTCGGATGTAAAGAACGAAAACTTGCCCCGGCTATTGAATGTCCTGTGATATCTGTGTTGCAAATTGGTAGAAAATCGAGCAGTCTTACCGTCAGAGGGAATGTGGATGGTAAAGAACGTGTACTGACTGTAGATACGGGCGCATCTCATTCCTTGATCCGATCTGACTTGGTCAACAGGAGAATAAAACCGTTACCTGGAGCAAGGTTGCGTACGGTCACAGGCGAGTATAACCAAGTTCAGGAAGAAGTGATATGTGAAGTCTTGATTGGAAAGGTCATGGTTCTACACAAATTCGTTGTGGCGGAGATTGCTGATGAAGTTATATTGGGAGTGGATTTCTTGGTTGACCATGAAATCAAGATCGATATGTAGAGAAGGGTGATGCGTTATGAGAACCAGGATTTACCACTTAACTTCAGTTTGCGGAAAGGATTCAGTAGTAATCGAGTACTGGTGGAGAAGACTCGACAAAAACCACGGAAGTCAAAGGCATAGGCTAATAGGTCGAATGAGCCAAATAAAGCAAAACCAAAAGTACCTGCGAGAGAAACACTGGCATTGACAAAACCTAGAAGACGCAGGAAAACGAAGCAACGAATTTCCGAGAAAGAATGCGAGGGTAGTTTCAAGCCGGAGCGCACTACTGTTGTGAAATTTGGGAACGATACTGATTATGCGAAGCCAATCCGTTAAGCGCAAGCTCTACGAAGTAGTTCATTGGCCAAACAACAGAGTGGGAAGGAACGACCCAGGGTAATGAGTAGTAAGATGAAACACTGGCATGACAAGAACTTTAATTCGGAAGGTTTCTTGGCGGGAGATTTGGTACTGTTAAACAACCCTCACCGGCGGAAAGGTGTTCCAGCCAAATTTCGGTGCAGTTGGGAAGGCCCGTACAAGGTTGTGAAGAAGATCAGTGATACCATCTACCGCATACAAAGCATTGAGAAACCACGGAGTAGAAGAGTGGTACATTTGGAGATGCAAGCAACGTTTAGATCGGGAGATTGTCCCGATCAGACTTAGGTGGAGGGCAGTGTAACGAATGTTAGCAGCACTGAGCGATGCTGTCGTCTCTAAGCCGATGCTAACCAGTGACGTGAATCCACATCCATAGATCAATCACTATGTATCTACATAAACGAAACAATAATTGCGTCTACACATATGTACCATGTACGTATACGAGCAGCGGAGAGTCAATGCACAAACACATGCATATATCTGAGATACTCCTATAAGTATGCAATGAGAAAAACTATAAAATTGTGCAATTGTAGTTACAGCTGAGAAGTTTGAGAGCTGCTGGACTAGTAGATTCTGGAAGCGCCTAGAAGATGCGAAGGTTGAAATCAAAGAGTATAAAAGGCGGCAATTGTAGAGACGCTGGAATTCAGTTTGATTTGAGTTGTCAAGCAGTTTCTACTAAGACGCTATCTAGCGAGTAAGAGCAGTATTATTTTGAATAGTAGAGTTCCATTTGAGGTATCAATCAGTTCGGTTATTAAACAAGCTATTCGTTGCACAGTTTGAGTGTTATTGTGAAGTACTTTAATAAAGGCCATTTTGCATTACTACATATTGGAGTTATTTATTCAACAGTTTAGTGATTCGAACTTAGAAAAAGGGCAAATAAGAGGATTGCAAGTAAATTCGTTACAGTATTAAGAAATTCTCTCACTCTCAATTATATTAATGTTACTCGGCTCCTTAGTACGACTGGCTTAAAAGTAAAACCAGGAAAGTACTAAGACGTGCTCTCACTCCAAAACTTTAATACTTTTTAGTTTTAATTTGAGATCAGAAAGGCACTAAGATGCTCTCTCCGATATTTTAAGTATTTTTGGTTTTAAAACGAAACCAAAAAAGTATTAAGAAATTCTCTTACTCCGAGTTATATTCATTGAACTCTGCACATTAGTAATATTGGCTTAAAAGTAAAACCAGTATCACTTGTCCGACTATTGGGAAAGCGTCATGTGCACGATGTTTCTGAAAATTATACATGAGGGACAATTGCGTTTCATTAAAATCACAAATCCTGAAAGTCTTGAGTTCTCGACGAACGAAGCAATTGTATCAAGTAATGTAAATAATTAATAGAATTTTGCAAAAGTAAATTGTATTTCTTGCCAGTTGTAGAACAATTAAACATTAATATCGATTGTGCAATAACATTGAGAGTTCGCGATGGAGCTGAAATTTTTGTGGACGATTTCCAAGAAATTATTTGCTAATATAAAAACTGTAGCTGGTTTTTATTGGAAATAAATGAAAATTTGCCAAAGAAGGGATCTCCAGTTGCTAAGAGTTTAAATCACGAGGTAAGTAACAGAATAAATGCCAAAGTTTATTTTAATGGTAGAGTATTCATCAGGAGTTGCAAAACCACCTCCGATGTGGAGATTTCTCGTGCATTCTTGAGGAATACAAAAAAAAACGAAGAATTTAAGTGACAGCTACCGACGTTCCTTAGTGCGCGAGTGTACCAACTTTTTACGAAAGCATCGGAAATTACCCTAAGCGTGAGGAAAAAATTGCACTAGCTGAATCAGTGATACGTCTTTTTCCAGTTTATAAGGTTAGTAACAGCAAGTTTGGAGCGATTTCGAAAGGTTTTTTAAGAAAACTGTGAAAAGTATGAAACCTGTGTGGAAAACATTTTCATTGATGCGAGTGGCGGATCTAATTTGGGAAACCATACTCATTGGTCCTCTGAAGTGCTACCTTATTTGATTTTTTTAAACTGCTGCCATCTACTGTAAATGGACGTGGCCAAAAAGAAACAAACTTCCAAAAATCTGTCGATTGTTTCGAGTCTTTTGAAAACTTGATTTGCAATCAATGTTTTTATTCTTAATCAACACAAATAACAAGTTTATTTTTTTGCAGCTCAACACCCCAATAACAGAATTTATAGTGCCGTCTATTCAGCCCACCATCATTGCAGTTGGACAAGATAAAGCCACAATTTACCAATATTTTATTACCATTGATGGTAAGACGATAGGTTCCCCCCTCTTATAAGTATAGACAAGTATTCGATCTTTATTTTAAAGCATTTTACGTATTTAATATACAATTTGATGCTACTTTGGTGAACTTTTTGGCATTTGTTGCAATATTTATTTACAAAATAGACGACAAAAAAAAAAAAAAGCCAAGTTCTAGGTTACTAGAAGTAAAATCACAGTTCGAGAATAAGTTTAAGGAATTATTTAAGTAAGTTTTGCATTAACTAACAATGGCAAAGTTTTGCTTTTCATGTATCAAAGAATTTGAAACTGTTGAAAATGTTGTATTTCATTTAAAAAATGAACATTTCTTATCCGAGTCTCATGGATTAAAGTTGAGGTGCGCTTCCCCTAAAACATGTAAAAGAGTATTTAATACATTTAGCTCGTTAAGTAGTCATTCCAAGCTTTGCATTCCTATAAATATGAACAGCGAAATTCCAGCGAAGAAAATTGAACCAATGTCAAAAACAGAGAGGGTAAATACTCAATGGGGGGATAATTACAAATTACACTGGTCGACGGCCAAAATTTACCAGAGACGCCGTTATGAAATTCGTATGTAAAACCACCCCCTGATTTCGAAAATCGAGTTCATTTTTGATTCTATGGTACCGTTTTTGAGATATTTGCAATTTACCGTTATTCGAAAAAACCAAAAAGATGGCTCCATTTAATTACCTATATCTCACGAACGGGTCAAGCAATTGCAAATAAATTTACAGAATCGGAAAGACGATAAAATTTGCTATAAACGCATCATACATTGTTTTTTGCACAATCAATAGCTTTCGAGATATTAGCTTATCATTTCAGATTTTTGTTTTTTTTTATGAAAAAATATGAAAAAAATTACTCTTTGCGAGGGCAGCATTCCAAAACCACAACTTTTTTTCAGATATTTTTTATTTACATAAAGCTCCGTTTAATTAGAAAAAAGATAAGCTATCACTGAAGAAAATCGATGTAAAACTACGTAAGTTATAAGCGATCAAATAAAAACACCCAGGTTGCGCAACTTCAATGTATGTATACATACATATATAAAAGGTATAAAGTGCAAATGGGATATTATCCGGATAAACGAATAACACCATAGCAATGATAATACTTTTTCTTTAAATAAATCAAATAGTACTTTTAATACTCGAATTGTTTTATAGTAGGTAGAGTGGTTGCATCGAAAGGAAGAGTGGTTGGGTTCGAAACCTGCTGTAGGCATGTAGTTATAAACATGTATTTCCGTCATTTATGGGTAAGTATGCAGGTAGCTTTTCAAAATTATTAGACACAGAAAATTTTTAAAGCCTACATCTAAAGCAGGTAGTATTTTCTTTTCCCGACTTCGTATAAAAAGGAACTTTTCTGTCTAGGTAAGATTTAATTTTTTCAATTTTATTCTTGTTCCGAGTATAAATATGAGTTAATGCGCCTTTAAACTTCATAACATCTGCAAGGCTTGCCGGAGATAGTTCAGTTCATAAGTCAAATTACAAAACCGTGATTTATTAAAAAAAAATAAAATAAAATGAGTAAACGGACGCGAGAATTTGAGTGTAATAACGATCCAGATATTTTCTGTTTCATGTCTGGCCAATATACTATCATAAGGCGACGACGAGTGTTCTCAGATCATATCAAAACTTTATACTCCAAGTATTTTGGCATTGAGCCTAAAAATGCTGAAAAACCATGGACACCGAACACTTTGTGTACATTGTGTCGAGTAGAATTGATTCAGTCGGAATCAGGACAACAAATAAAATTTGATACACCAATGACATGGAGAGAACCTACTTGCCATTCAATAGAGTGTTATATTTGTCAAACAAAAGTACTTGGCGTTGGAAGATCAAGAAGAGTAACCTATGCCAGCGTACCTACAGTGATATTACCAGTACTACATTCAACGGCAGTTGCGGATCCAGTTCCATTGTCAACAGTAATATCTGAGTGCGGGGAATCAAGTTGTACTGAATTTTGCATGGAAAACGAGAGAAACGTTCTGTCACAAGCACAACTTAATGATTGGATAAGAGATTTGGAACTATCCAAGGAAAAGGCCGAGATCCACACTTCTCGTATGCAACAATTTAAATTTGTGTCATCCGATGTTAAGGTGATATATTTTAGAACTCGTCACGAACCATTTTCCAAACACTATACCAAAAAAGACAGTATATGCTACTGCAACGACATTCCTGGTTTATTCAAAGAGTTTGGTCAAATATATGATTCAAAAGAGTGGCGATTGTTCATAGACAGCAATAAACTGAGTTTGAAGGCTGTATTATTGCATATTGGTAACAAAAAGCCTTCTATCCCGATCGCACATGCAGTAAATACAAAGGAATCCTACGAGGAAATGCAAAAACTACTCAAATTTATCAAATATGAAGAGCATGATTGGAAAATATGTTCTGATCTCAAAGTCGTTGCAATGCTATGCGGTCTACAAAGCACTGCTGCTTCCTCTGCAAGTGGGATAGCCGAGCTCGTAAGGACCACTACGTCAGAAAGGATTGGCCGGAAAGAGTCGAGTTTACCGTTGTTGTGGATAACATCAAATACACCCCTCTTGTCAAGAAAGAGAAAATCATACTTCCACCCTTACACATCAAGCTCGGTCTCATTAAAAACTTTGTTAAGGCTTTGGACAAAGAAGGCGAAGCATTCGACTATTTGAAAACAATTTTCCAGATATTTCTCAAGCCAAGATGAAGGAAGGTATTTTTGCGGACCACAAATAAAAAAGTTGATCAACAATAATCAATTCAAAGGACTACTCTCATCAGTTGAGGCAGCAGCGTGGGAATCCTTTGAAAAGGTCGTTGCTTCTTTTCTCGGTAGACACAAAAGCCCCAACTACGAGCAGATAGTGAATGACTTAATCAATAATTATGCGAAAATGGGTAAATATTAAAGGCCTATTAAAATTAATTTCCCAAAATTCTAAACTTGTTTACCTAACTAATATTTTCTTTCCAGGCGTAAATATTTCGATAAAAATTCACTTTCTGCACTCACATTTGAGCTTTTTTCCGGCAAATCTTGGGGACTAAAGTGACGAACATGGCGAAAGGTTTCATCGGCAAATGAAATTAATTGAAAATCGATATCAAGGATTCTGGGACGTCGCAATGATGGGTGATTACTGCTGGTTTCTCATAAGAGAAACTGATCCTAAACTGAATAAGCGTCAAAGTAGAACACATAATTATTTCGACTACATAGTAATATCAAATTAAGATAAAGATTGTTAGAATATAGTATAAACATAAATAAATTTAAAAAAAGTTAAAAATATGGGTAATTTCATCCATAAATTGAACTTTTAACTAAATAGAAACAGAGCATAGCTAGATATTTCACTCTTCTTTATACCATACATACGTTTTGAGGTATACGTTGAAATTGCGCAACCTGGGTATTTTTATTTGATCGCTTATAACTTACGTAGTTTTGCATCGATTTTCTTCGATGATAGCTTATCTTTTTTCTACTTAAACAGAGCTTTACGTAAATAAAAAATATTTGAAAAAAAAGTCGTGGTTTTGGAATGCTGCCCTCGCAAAAAGTAATTTTTTTCATATTTTTTCATAAAAAAAAAACAAATATATGAAATGATAAGCTAATATCTCGAAAACTGTCTGGTTGAGCAAAAACCAATGTATGATGTATTTATAGCAAATTTTATCGTCTTTCCAATTCTTTGTTCCATTTTGCAATTGCTTAACACCTTCGTGAGATATACGTAACTAAAGGGAGCCATCTTTTTGGTTTCTTCGAATAACGGTAAATTGCAAATATCTCAAAAACGGTACCATAGAATCCAAAATGAACTCGATTTTCGAAATCAGGGGGTGGTTTTACAAACGAATTTCATAACGGCGTTTCTGGTAAAGAGAAAAAGTTGAAATTCGTGGTCCAGTGTTATCTCACTACAAAATTTTTTAAAGTCTTAATGTTAATGTAATGCACCATATTTTGGAAGGCGCTCTACCTTTCATTTTAAAACTCTTTTTTCAGAAGCTTGCGGAAAGCAAATACCTTTCAATAACAGATATTAAGGATAAAATGAAAAGTTTAAATTTTGGATATTTACAAAGTACATGCCTCCCATCAAAAATCACTCTTGATAAAAAATGCCGAACATCCATTGGATTGTCAACCTCTCAAAACTTATGTCTTATTTTGCACATGCCTTTCATCCTTTTTAACTTTTATGATATTATGCCACATTTCTGCAATGGGGTTACTTCGCTTATTTGAATAATAAAACTTACATTGTCTCCCATCTTAAAACAACACCATACACAATCTCTTAGAGAAGATATAGAGTTACATTTGAAATGTATAGTAGAAGTTTATGAAGAACCCCTGCTCCCAAAATATCACTTTTTGACCCACTATCCTTCAGTTTTAGAAAAAATGGATCCTCTGATTCATACATGGGCAATGAGATACGAGGCTAAGCATAGCGAATTTATCAGGGATGTTTCAGTTATCAATAATTACAAAAATATATGTAAATCCCTTGCTAATAGATATCAAACAAAAATGAGTATTAAATGGGAAAGTATGACATTTGAGAATGAAATTATTTGTGATCCATTTTAAGTTTTGAAGATTTAGCTTTAAGTGCCCAGAAGTTTTTATCGTAGACATTTGATAAAAATAAAATGCCTCAGGTATTAATAATAAAAAAGTTTAAATGTAAATATGGATATTTTTATAGGCCAGAATTTATGTTAAATTTAAGGCAAGAAAACGGAATTCTTACATTCGGACAAATAAAAAAAATATATCTTATCGACAATGAAATTTACTTAATTGATATTAGAGAAAAATTGTAAGTTTACAAACGGCGATGGTTACTAGGACATGTTTCTGAATTTCACTTCTTCATCAGCTAGCTTTTCGGGAGCTGAGCGTTGAACTCGAATCTCCAACATTCATATCAGTGCAAGCCTTTAGCTGCTACGCCATATGAATGTTCCGTTGTTCGCTGTACAATTGGTCTCCAAGAGTTGCCTTTTTTTATATTCCTTTTGATCACCATGTATGCACATACACTCTGTATGTAGTTTATTCCTAATGGTGTGGATATGATTTTTAGGCGCGCTTTTGAAAGCTTAGTAACAATTGTTCGGATTTTTACAGTATTTGTTTTTAATACTTCCGCTGTTACTATTATATCAACATGATCATATGTATTTAATTAGCGAGCTTTGCTCATATTGCTTTATACAATGGTTTTTGTAATTGATATTAGAGAAAAATTGTAAGTTTACAAACGGCGATGGTTACTAGGACATGTTTCTGAATTTCACTTCTTCATCAGCTAGCTTTTCGGGAGCTGAGCGTTGAACTCGAATCTCCAACATTCATATCAGTGCAAGCCTTTAGCTGCTACGCCATATGAATGTTCCGTTGTTCGCTGTACAATTGGTCTCCAAGAGTTGCCTTTTTTTATATTCCTTTTGATCACCATGTAGGCACATACACTCTGTATGTAGTTTATTCCTAGAAATTTTTGTCAGTAAGAAATTTAATTCCATCTTAGAGTGCTATGAAATTTCTTCAACAGAATATTTAGAAGTAGTTGGTTTATATAGCCTAAAAAATGTAAGACCATTTGAAGTCCACAATAAACATTCGAAAATGTTTTTGTTAATGCACTGTGAAATAATATAATAAAATTAATTATACTTATATATAAATTTAGTATTACTTATATAATTTATATAAATAAAACATGCATTTCAATTCACAATAATTAAATTGGGTTTTTATTTTCAGCACTCTTCAAGATAATATTCATTTTAATAAATATCAAATTTCAAAGATTTCAGTAGAATTTTTTCTAAATTTTACTTGAAGAGGACTATGCATGCGCTTATAATTTTGTTGACCACTGTACGTTTAAAAAAACTCCCGGTTGGTTTTAATACCAAAAATTTACTAAATTCAATTACATTCAATTACTAAATTCAATGCCTTTTTAGCATTAAAATAACATTTATGGGCTTATTTCAATACCAAAAAAGTATTAAATCCTGTACAATTTTGCCTTGGATTCAATGCCTCTCTGGCATTAAAGTATCAGTTATGGGTTTATTTTAGTACCAATAATGTACTACATCCAATTCTATTTTGGCTTAACCCTAATTTTAGTTATTATTAAATCTATTTGGGTACACGGATAGATCCAAACCCATTTTAGTTTTATTTTAAAACCATGAAATATATAGAAATTAGTCCCATGGTTTGTTTTTCAGAGAGAATCTTTGAATAAATTTCCCTCTCTTTGATAAAATCAGCACGGTTTTAATATTATACTTTCTGGCATTGTTATATATAAATGCCAAATTGGTATTAAAAGTTAACTAAAATTTTTATAGTGTAGCAGTGGTTTCGGACGTAGGTATGCATTTTTTAAATATTCCGTTAAATACATTATTAAAATGGGATATACTCTCATCAATATCCCCATCGTACTCAGGCCAATTTATTCTCGATACTTCGAGTATTACTTTAGACCAATTGGCTTTTCTAAACAGAAATCGGTGAGGGGTCTTTCGCACTACGTTGGAGGAACGCTCAGATAAATTATGAGATTCCATAAACATCGCGAGAGCAGGATGATACACATCTTCAGGCAGGGCAAGGGTCGCATCGAATTACAAAACAATTTGAATCGTCTGAGAAAATTAAATCCAAGCATTTACCGAATTTATTCTGAATGTTGTTAACTTGAAAAAGTCCAACATCTGCAAACTCGTTTAGGAAATCATAGTGGATAGCGCGAGAAGAAGTAGGGACCCAACTTGCCGTCGATAAGACTCCATGACACACATGGCAGATTAAAATCGCCAAGTACAGTGAAAGAATCACAGGCCCTGGCGGTACTGCACACAGATTTCGCTATTGAGGAATGATTCAAATATAAGGAAATGTCAGATTGTGGGGGAATGTAGTTGGCTATAAAATATTTGTAGGTTGAGGAAAGTTTTACTCTCACACAAAGAAGCTCAGCATCCTCAATGTCAGGAAAATATAGTTCCTCCGCGGAAAACCTAGTGTGAACGGCAATTAACAAACCTCCACCAGCTCTGGCCAGTCGGTCTTTTCTAAACACTTGAAACGAACTCGATAAAACTTCAGCATTAAAAACTGTTGGCTTTAGCCAAGTCTCAGTAAAAAGGAGTACATCATAAGAACTCTCATGACTCAGTAGAAAAATGTCCGTTAATTTGGTATTCAACCCCCTAACGTTCTGATAAAATATACTAAGTGAGATATTATTTACGTTTGGTAAGACATAATTTAAGTTTGTACCACTTCTGGGGTGTTGCCTGGCAAGTTTTTTGATGCATTTGAAGTAGCGCGGTCACGGTTTGACTTTCTAGTAAACAAATGCACCACAGAGTGTTTCGGCCAGAAAGTAGAATCGAGTACCCTATCAAAAAATTTGTCAGGACTAAGATTCTGAAAGAAGAGATCTCTCTCCCAGACTTAAAATTAAGTTCAACACCAAGCTTGGAGCATACGTAGTTAGATATATCAGCTTCCGTCAGCGATGTGTGGAGCAGTGATACAAAAATCGACCTACGGGGGGGAACAGCAGTCACCTCCCTAGGAGCACCAGGTTCTAAAGCAACCGATTCAGAAACAGGGGCTGTGATTAGGGCTGCGAGTGCGGTTGTTGTTACAGCAGTCGAATCATTACCAGAATTGGGTTGAATAGCAGGAACATTAACAGCATCAGAATCATCAGCATTAACAGAATTAGCGCTGTTCCCAACAGCATTCGCTTTGTTTTTCGAAGTTGGAGTCTTGTTCTTACTAGACATTGCAAAGTTAGCAGCAGTACTGGGGTTAACAGTTGTATTGGGAATATCATCAATATTAACAGGTACTGTCAATCGTTTAGCATAAAGCGGCAATTACCCACCGACGTGTGCCGTACGTGCGGACTTTTGTCGTACGAAACACGTTTGACCGAACCCTCAAGCCCGTAGGAATCAATGTGTGCGTCTGTGTACATGTACGTAACATATTTGTGTGTGTATTGTTTACAGATAATCACTGTTGTCATTGACCATTTTGCATGCATGCTTATGGAAACATCAACTTTTTCCAATTTAATTTTTGATGTTGTAAAAGGCTGGAATTGATATTAAATATATATAAATAGATTACATATTTATAATCTGCACTTTTACATAATTATTTCGAAATATTTTCACAATTTTTCAAACTTTAATTAGGTGTTTTTGCATAAAACTGCAAACGGTCAAAAATTAGCGCACAAAAGTTTACTAGGCAACTCTGTCTAGTGAGAGAGCAATCAGCTGACACGTTCTTACCGAAAAAATCAAAATTGTTTTGATTTCTACGTTCCGGGCTACGTACGTACGTGCGTTGCACGTCGGTGAGTTTTCGTTTACATTGCACACTCATAAGATAGGTTGTGTCATCTGACACGTTTTTGGTACGTACGTTCGTGAGTAACTGCCGCATAAGACATTTCTGTATTGAAATCACGCGAGGGTGGCTGAGTGTACACAAAAAGGCTTACTATTGTTATCAGCAGAAATTGGACTTGCATAAACAGGTGATCGGGCGAGCAAATGGCAATGTATACATGGCTGCATTAGTGTAGGTGAAATCGATAGAGTATGAGGTTTGAGCGCGCAACTAATATTACCACTACTCTACGAGTTCGGATTACTCATAGAGCTGACAACATTTTTTATTTTATTTATGCCATCAGCCATCACCTCCACAAACCTTTCATTGTTTTTGTTAGAGTCGTCTTCATTATCTTTAAAATGTTTTTTGATGACATTTTTTATATCAGCCATCTCCGCAAACAAATCCTTAAATTTAAGGTCCAAGGCAAGCATTGTGGACTCCAATGTAGCTTTATGGGATGCCAACACAGCGTCATAGGCGTTACAAAGCTTGCCGTAGGCATTTAGGCAATCCGCGCACATATAACTTAGGTGGCGGTTCTTCGTAAGCAAATTCACGTCGTACTCTGAAAAGTTGCCTTTACAGCAAGAACGATGGTAGACATTCTTGCAAAAGCCACCACAAGGCACAATGAGGGTATCCGAACGCGAAAAATGCTTGTCGCACTTGGCACAATACGTATCCATTACACCAGATATCGTAATAGGTAAAATAAATAAATAAAAACTGGACAAAAAGAATAAAAAACAGAGAGCGAGATAAAACACGTCTGTTCGGCACGAACGCAAGAAATGATGCAAAATTAAGCAACTTTTTTTTTTCTTTTTGAAATACGTTTTAAATCGTTTGTAGTGTTTCATACGAAACAAAAAATTTTTTTTTGGTCCACAGGTTTCGGAGATATTGCTAACGCATCGCAAAAAAACCAAGAACGCATTAATTTGGAAGCACTAGAAGTAATTTTTCTATAACTAGAAATGATGAAATTGATTGTAGTGAAATTAGTTTTTTTTGTAGTTTTTATAGTTACTCCGCAAATATAATACATAGTGCGGAAACCAAGCAATTTAAGCAAATTTAGTTTTTTTCTCTTTGAAATACGTTTTAAATCATTTGTAGTTTTTCATACGAAAAAAAATTTTTTTTGGTCCACAGGTTTCGGAGATGCAGCGATTTGGAAGCACTATAAGTACTTTTCCTATAACTACAAACGATGAAATTGATTGTAGTGAAATAAATTTTTTTGTAGTTTTTATAGTTACTCGGAAAATATAATACATTGTGCGGAAACCAAGCAATTTAAGCAAATTTGGGGTTTTTTCTTTTTGAAATACGTTTTGAATCGTTTGTAGTTTTTCATACGAAAAAAATGTTTTTTTTGCTCCACAGGATTCCGAGATATCGCTAACGCATCTCAAAAAAACCAAGAACACAGCGATTTGGAAGCACTAAAAGTACTTTTCCTATAACTACAAACGATGAAATTGATTGTAGTGAAATTAATTTTTGTTTTGTAGTTTTTATAGTTACTCCGAAAATATAATACATTGTGCGGAAACCAAGCAATTTAAGCAAATTTGGGTTTTTTCTACAAACGATTTAAAACATAATCGCTAACGCATCTCAAAAAAAACCAAGAACGCAGCAATTTGGAAGCACTAAAAGTACTTTTCCTATAACTACAAACGATGAAATTGTTTGAAATACGTTTTAAATCGTTTGTAGTTTTCATGCGAAAAAAGTGCTTTTTGGTGCTAGACACGTTTCCGAGATATCGCTAACGCATCTCAAAAAATGGGATGCAGAAGAATGAGAAGATATTGAGTGAAGAGAAAAGAGAGAAGAAGGAGATTGAGAAAGAGATAGAATGAGACGAAGATGGAGATAGATGAAGCGAAAAAGACGGAGGGAAGATTGAATAAAAGAATTAAGAAAAAGTGAAGAAGGGGGAGGGCAGAGTCAGACGAAAAAAGCTTATTAAAATGTATGGAGATAGGCCAAATTTAGGGCAGGACAACGTCTGCCGGGTCTTCTAATATATAATAAAATCTTCTTGATCTGAATAGTGTTTATGATTGGTTATGTGTGACCAGACTTAAACTGAATGTCAACAAAACCAAATTTATGGTAATTTCCAGACGATATTTGCGGAATTGTGACCTGCAAAATTTAAATATTAACCACGAAGTAATGGAAAAGTCAACACCATTAAATATTTGGGAATAAACATAGACGATAACTCAATTTCAATGAGCACGTTGATTATACAGTGGGAAAAATAGCTAAAAAGATATATTTTACACAGATAACCTGCAAATATTTAGATAAGAAATACAAAGTAATGATTTATAGATCAAAAATCGAACCACATTCATATTGCGAGATAGTCAGATATACAAGCTACTAAAGCAACAGAACCGAGCTATGAGATTCATTCTCAAAAAATGCAGTGCACCTATCAGAGACATGCTCTCTGCTCTAAATTGGCTAAGCATTACACAGCAACTTTTTTATTTTACTATGAAATTTATTAAGAACATAATAGACGGTAATTTGCCTGCGTACTTAAAGAGTAACATCAAATATGTAAAAGATATGCATTCTGTAAATACTCGAAGCAAAAATAACTTCAACCTACCTGCTTATAAAACTGAAGCAGACAAATGTAACTTGTATTATAATGGATTAAAATGCTATAACGAGCTACCTAATGATATCAAATCATGTAATGCCAATAGGTTAGGTTGAACTGGTCGGCCCATGAGGACCTCACATTAGGCCGGGTCGATTTGTGGGGAGGCAAAAAAATCGCCCATTGCTCTGCGAAAATCATATTCTAGGGATCAAAATAAGAAACTTTGCCGAAGGAACCATACCTCTAAAACGAATTCTGATGTCCCCCCCCTTTGGGTCGTAGGGGCAAATTTTGAAAAATCCCACTTTGAAATGCCTATGTTTTTTCTTTTTGGAGTTTATTTTTCTCTTTAGAAATTTATTTAGTCAGAACATATGTAAATTAAAAAATTAATTTAACTTAGTAATAGAAAATAAATTTAAAAAAATATTAGAAATTAGCATTTTTACAACCCCTTTTAAAACCAAGGCATCACTGTGATGCATTTGCATGTCGTAAACATAGTTGTGCGGATTTTTTATTCAACCGTTTTAAAAAATGAAGGTATCACTGTGACACAATTGCATATCGTAAAATTGCTTGTGTTGTTTTTTTTTAAGCCACCACAAGACACAGCAGGTAGAATTGAAATTGCCCCTACCCAAAAGTTCGACCCAAAGGGGGGGACATCAGAATTCGTTTTAGAGGTATGGTTCCTTCGGCAAAGTTTCTTATTTTGATCCCTAAAATACGATTTTCACAGAGCAATGAGCGATTTTTAAATCGACCCGCCCTTCCTCACATAGAATGAATAAGTCCGTAGTGTTACCAGAAGTTTGTTGCAACGACCAAACTGAAAAACCCTATCAAAAAACAGGACCTATGTTATAAAATAACTCCGTCCTCTTGGCAAATACTAGAAGCTTCCTAGAATTTAAGCCGCTTGCTGCTTTTAGATCTAACAGCTGTATCACTCTAAATAGCTGTAGTCTTAGCATGGCAAGCGCAGGGCAAGAGCACAGAACGGGCTCGATCGTTTCCTCCTCCAGCCCGCACTTCCTACATCTGCTATCACTGACCAAGCCTAATTTAAAAGCATGTGACGCCAGAAAGCGGTGTCCATCAGAATACCCGTCATTACTCTACAGTCCTCTCTTTTTAATGATAGAAGCAACTTTGTTAGTCTATGGTTGTAAGATCTGCACATAATCTTCGACACTTTACAGCCCCGCGCTTGAACCCACGCCTTTCCTGCTTGGTCGATCATGTGCACCTCTTGCCTTCGCTTAATTTCGCCCAGTCTAATTGGGATGTCTACGGAGCAAGCTTCAAGGATGCGCCCATTTTAGCTAATTCATCCGCTTTTTTATTCTCATCTATTCCCATATGCCCTGGGGAAAGCCGGAGTCTTAGTGTTAACTCCCTTTGGCACCTCCGAGAAAGCCGAAGTCTTAGCTTTAACTCCCTTTAGCACCTCCAAGAAAGCCGGAGTCTTAGCGTTATCCCCCTTTGGCTTATCTCCTACTTCCGTAGTTGGAGCTTCCCTCTGACTCGCAGCTTTCGAGGTAGTTGATACCTCGCTATTGGGGCCCATATGTCTTACAGGTTTGGCCTTACTTGTCTTGCCTATGCGACTGCCCTGCCTCGCAGCTCTGGGACTGGGTCCTTTCTGACTCTTGGAAGCAGGCTTGCCGCTTTCCGCCGAACGTTGCCTCTTCGATGCTTCTTCCTCCTTGTATCGGTTGCAGAACCGAGGGTTTCTAGCAGCAACCCTTTTGAACTGCCTTCGACCTATTTCCACCGCCTCATGGGCCCATTCCAAGCACTCGATCTCCACTTCTGTTGCGTCGACCACTGCTCCCAGGCGTTGGAAAATTGTTAGTGCTGCACGGTACTGCGAGAGAGCTCTTTTATTTCCTCTGCTCCGTACTCTTCTCCACTCTTTTACCCGTTTTCATTTGTATGCTTTTCCAACACGGAGTTCAATGAATCAGCACTACTCTCGCTCCCCGAGTCCGACGCGAATACGTCGCCCTTGGGTTGCGACTCAGTTCTCTTCTTATCATCCTCCTTATTACAATTTGACAATGAGTCGCTCATCTTGGTCGTACGACCACCTGCCCGACAAGGCGGGCTCAGCGGTCCAGTATTATATACGGGGAAAGAACCGTCAGCCACAGCAGCGCCCCTTACTTTGGTAAGGCCATCAATACTTCCCGAGGTGGCCCGGTATCGGGACGGCTCCGTTCGAATTCAGCCGAATTTATCCCCTGGCTGCAAATCGTCCAATAGGCACGGTTCGCATAACACCCTGGATTAGGTTGGTTGGCAGTTCTTGGTCACCGACATCCTGCCGCCCTCCTATGAGGCGAAACGGCGTAGATGCCAATCCTAAACAGCTCCGCCTCATATTCGGGCGCTATGGAGATCGGCTAAGCCCTCACACCAACGACAAGGTGCCTACCCTAGTGAGGGACAATAATGCCAATAGATTCCAAAAAAAAATTGTATATTCATTGCAAAATACTACCAATTTGGTACTGTATAGGCAGGCTTCCATAGAATCAATAAAAATGTATGTCTGCTAAGTATCCTGATATGAAGCATTTTACAACCATTTACCTTCCAAGTTCTCGTGCGCATACAATAAAAGTCGCCGAAGCACATATTGCAACGCATCACTCGATCATATCAGTGCATCGCCGTTCGGATGTTAGCTTCGCTCTTTACGAACATGCGTAAAAGTCGCCAACGCACATACTGCAACGCATCTCTCGATCATATCAGTGCTTCGCCGTTCGGATATCGCCTTCGTGCTTATTCGTAAACGGCCTTTATACCAGAGATAATTGGCATCAAAATAATGTTGGCATGATTCGGAGGTCTGACACAGTTCAGCTCCATATGGTAGTTCATAGATATAACTAGGTTAGAATTATATGTTAATCTAGTTAAGATTATTATATACATATATATACATTGTAAATAGATATAAGCTAGGCTTAATTAAGCTGTAATAAATAAATAAATAAATAAAACAATCCATTCAGTAACCAACGAGAGACGTGTTTTACAATCAAAGCGGGTATCCTGACATCAAAGAGCGTCTTCAACAAAACCAAGCGAGAGTTTTGCGAGACCGAAACCGCAATCGCAAACAGCTGAACTACAAAGAAGGAGACGTTGTATATTCAAAGACGCATAGAAGGAACAAAAACGTAAAAAAAGACAACGGTTACACAATAACGACCAATAAAAGAGTAATTATAGGACAATATCAGAGATATGTGTAATAATATTTACCTTAATTTTCTCTATCGTACTTTGCGATAATACAATTGATTTAACCAATACGGAAATACGTACTAGTAGACATACCAAATATTTATAGACCCAAAAGATCACTTAACTTTCTTGGCACCATGTTAAAATTCATCACTGGCACACCGGACCACGATGACCTTGTAGAAATTAAAACTACATTTAATATGCTAATAGAAAGTAATAATAAGCAAAGAACAATTAACAGTTTGAAGGAATACTCGAAGAACTTGTTTCCAAAGCAATAACCGAAAACATTGTTATAGCAGAAGTTTATAATGAGCTTCAATCAATAAGGAACACTACAAATTTTGCAAAAACTAATAATTTTTATTCTGGCAGATTAAATTTCAATGATGTGAACGATTTAATAAAGCACGAAAAGTTGGATCTTCCAATAATTAATATATTCAGAGGGGGCCCGCGATTTAGAGGTACTATGACATTTTTTTTAATTCAGGAGAGTCTTCAGTTGTTCCATGTGCAATTTTTAAGCCGAATTTCAAAAGCAACGAACATCTGCATTACGTTTTAATTTTATAGTGAAGTGTAAAAAATAAATAATATAATGGCATATGCTGATGACATTGATATCATCGGCCTAAACACCCGCGCTGTTAGTTCTGCTAACTCCAAACTAGAAAATGAAGCGGTAAAGATGGGTTTGATGGTGAATGAGGAAAAAACGAAGTACCTGCTGTCATCCAACAAAGAGTCAGCGCATACGCGCCTTGGCAACCACGCTACTGTTGGCAGCCATAATTTCGAAATAGTAAAAGACTTCCTTTATTTGGGAACCAGCATCAACACTAGCAACAACATCAGTACTGAAATCCAGCGAAGAATCAATCTTGCCAATAAATGCTACTTTGGACTAGGTAGGCAATTGAAAAGTAAAGTCCTCTCTCGGCGAACGAAAATCATACTCTACAAGTCACTTATCGTACCCGGCCTGCTATATGGGGCAGAAGCATGGACCATGCCAACAGCAGACGAAGCGGCTTTGAGAGTGTTCGAGAGAAAAGTTCTTCGAAGATTTATGGACCTCTACGCGTTGGCGATGGCGAGTACCGAAGAAGATTTAATGATGAGCTGTACGAGCTATACGCTATACATAATCCAGTGAATTAAAACGCAGCGGCTGCGCTGGCTAGGCCATGTTATGCGAATGAAAGATGATGCTCCGGCCAAGAAAGTGTTTCTATCGGAACCCGCCTATGGAAGCAGAGGCAGAGGGCGGCCCCCACTCCGTTGGAAGGACCAGGTGGAAAACGATTTACACTTCCTTGGTGTGACCAATTGGCGCCGGTTGGCGGAGCGAAGAAGCGACTGGCACGCCTTGTTGGACGGCCATAACCGTCTAGACGGTTCAGCGCCAATTAAGTAAGTAAGTAAGTAAGTACAAAATAAAAATCTATATATATAACAAGTAAGAAAGGCTAAGTTCGGGTGTCACCGAACATTACATACTCAGCTGAGAGCTTTGGAGACAAAATAAGGGAAAATCACCATGCAGGAAAATGAACCTAGGGTAACCATGGAATGTGTTTGTCTGACATGGGTATCAAATGGAAGGTATTGAGGAGTATTTTAAAAGGGAGTGGGCCATAGTTCTATAGGTGGACGCCATTTCGGGATATCGCCATAAAGGTGGACCAAGGGTGACTCTAGGATGTGCTTGTACGATATGGGAATCAAATGAAAGGCGTTATTGAGTATTCTAAAAGGTAGTGGGCCTTAATCCTATAGGTGGACGCCATTTCGGGATATCGCCCTAAAAGTGGACCAGGGGTGACTCTAGGATGTGCTTGTACGATATGGGAATCAAATGAAAGGCGTTAGTATTCTAAAAGGTAGTGGGCCTTAATCCTATAGGTCTACGCCTTTTCGAGATATCGCCATAAAGGTGGACCAGGGGTGACTATAGAATTTGTTTGTACGATATGGGTATCAAATGAAAGGTGTTAATGAGTATTTTTAAAGGGAGTGGGCCTTAGTTCTATAGGTGGACGCACTTTCGAGATATCGCCTTAAACGATGACTCTAGAATTTGTACAATATGGGTATCAAACGAAAGGTGTTAATGAGTATTTTAAATGGGAGTGGGCCTTAGTTCTATAGGTGGACGCCTTTTCGAGATATCGCCATAAAGGTGGACCAGGGGTGACTCTAGAATGTGTTTGTACGATATGGGTATCGAATTAAAGGTATTAATGAGGGTTTTAAAAGGGAGTGGTGGTAGTTGTATATGTGAAGGCGTTTTCGAGATATCGACCAAAATGTGGACCAGGGTGACCCAGAGCATTATCTGTCGGGTACCGCTAATTTATTTATATATTTAAAACCACGAACAGTATTCCTGCCATGATTCCAAGGGCTTTTTATTTCGCCCTGCAGAACTTTTTCATTTTCTTCTACTTAATATGGTAAGTGTCACACCCATTTTACAAAGTTTTTTCTAAAGTTATATTTTGCGTCAATAAACCAATCCAATTACCATGTTTCATCCCTTTTTTCCTATTTGGTATAGAATTATGGCATTTTCTTAATTTTTCGTAATTTTCGAAATCGAAGAAGTGGGCGTGGTCATAGTCGGATATCGGCCTTTTTTTACACCAATACAAAGTGAGTTCAGATAAGTACGTGAACGGCCGAGCGGAATAACAGACGGTCGATTGTGTATAAAAATTGAGCGTGGCTTCAACCGATTTCGCCCTTTTTCACAGAAAACAGTTATCGTCCTAGAATCTAAGCCCCTACCAAATTTCACACTATCAAATTTCGACTTATGGCATTAAAAGTATCCTAGACAAATTAAATGAAAATGGGCGGAGCCACGTCCATTTTGAAATTTTCTTTTATTTTTGTATTTTCTTGCACCATATCGTTACTGGAGTTGAATGTTGACATAATTTACTTATATACTGAAAAGATAATAAACTTTTTGTTAAAATTTGAATTTAAAAAATTTTTTTTTAAAGTGGGCGTGGTCGTTCTCCGATTTTACTAATTTTTATTAAGCATACATATAGTAATAGGAGTAACGTTCCTGCCAAATTTCATCATGATATCTTCAACGACTGCCAAATTACAGCTTGCAAAACTTTTAAATTGCCTTCTTTTAAAAGTGGGCGGTGCCACGCCCATTGTCCAAAATTTTACTACTTTTCTATTCTGCGTCATAAGTTCAACTCACCTACCAAGTTTCATCGCTTTAGCCGTCTTTGGTAATGCATTATCGCACTTTTTGTTTTTTTCGAAATTTTCGATAGATGAGTGCCCAGGAACCTACATACCAAATTTCATCAAGATACCTCAAAATTTACTCAAGTTATCGTGTTAACGGACGGACCGACATGGCTCAATCAAATTTTTTTTCGATACTGATGATTTTGGTATATGGAAGTCTATATCTATCTCGATTCCTTTATACTTGTAAAACCAACCGTTATCCAATCAAAGTTATTATACTATGTGAGCTCTGCTCAACTAAGTATAAAAATCATGACAGCTTACTTTTACGAAGTACTGAAAACGTGGAATAATTCAGTCTCATTCAGGAAAAATTGTAGTAGAAAACTACTTTTAGGAGTACTGATACTAATTTTGTAAATGCCAAAGGTTTTGTGGAAATTATTCATTTTTTACTAAATATTTTGAGAAAATTTGAAAAAATTATCACACTGATCATTTGTTTGAAGAACACCGAACTTCAGAATTGTATTCACAAAAATACACTATCTCAAAATTCGTTTAAATAACTCCCTACCTGAGCATAAATTCAATACATTTCGATATGAGATAGGGAGTTTATGAAAAGCATGGTGTTCTTCAACCTAATTATGATATAGGAAGCTTTTGATAAAAATTCTGGAATGAAGAATTTTTGAAAAACCTTTTGAGATAAGGCGATTTCGAACCGTCAGCAGACATAGGATGCGTCACTCAGCAAAAGCAACGAACTCACAAAATAAAATTGGCTGATTGTCTTAAAATTTATATTTCGCCTTGACAGAAGAATTAACTTATATTTGTTCTGAGAGTTCAAAAAGCTCATTTCATTTAAGTATTCATATAATCGTTCCGGATAAACCGTTAATATGTAATACTAAGAACACGTTCGTTTGATACTATGTCACGAGGTCCGAATGTTCCAAATAAGTATATAAATAATATCTAAATATAAAAAATATTCCATAAATACTTAAATACCGCACTTGCGGATTGAATAACTTTAAACACTCAAAAAGTAAAACATTTCATTATGGCATTTCTAATGTTATTTTTAAATAAAGATATTTTCTTGTCCAGTTTTTGAGGTTCAACCATGAATTTAGGGCTTCATTCTGTGTGGCGAACGATAGACGAATGATTCGCCTCAAAACGATTTTGTCTAGCAATCGCTGTTGGTATTCGACAACGATTTTTAGGCGTTTAGGCCGACTATTTCTCATACGTCTACCTTCTATGATCTAAATGAAATTATAAAGGATCCAGTAGGGCAATAAAGAGCTTTATAGCCATAAAGCTTCAGCAACCCAATTGTCAACCTCACCTACTCAAGGGGAGTTCTGGCTCTGGCGATCCCATGTTCTTTATGTAACTAGGGAGTGGGTAGCGGGATTACCTAGAAGGTTTAATGCGGTAATATCAAATCATTCCGTGATGGTCGGGCTTGTACCTTAATGATGCTTGTTACCGGAACGTACTTGATCTATGTTCGGAAAAGGACCGTAAGCATTGATAACACTCCCGAAAACCACCGGGGAGTGTCTTTATCGCTACAACAACAACAACATGCGCTTGTAAGCTGCGAAATATTATAAGTGTACATGTGCCCTACGGTTCTTGACGTGTTCTTATCGCAATTGATGGTGTTTTATTTTCAAATAAAAGGTATCTTTAACAAATTTAGAATTTAAAAATTTTGAAAAATTTTCTGAGACGGTTAAGGTTTTTTTTCTTTTTGACATTGTAGTCGGTTCTTTATGAGAGAACTGTTATTTTAAATTAAACTGTTATTTTAAGTTAAATTTAATCACATTTTGTTAAATACACTTTGAATATAACTTGCTCCAATTTTCAGTTTACCCCCTTTACCTAGCGCAGCAAGCACGAAGTCTCGCACGCTGTCCGCGCAGTGTAAATGTATACGGATAATGACGCAAAAGGGGAAAAAACCAAGAAAAAGAGGATAAAAACATTTCAAATGTGTGCTTAATATTGACGTTTCAGAACGCAGCGGAAAATGTGTCCTTAACAACAGATATGATGTTTTTTAATTTTGGTTTTGATATTTTAAAAATAGCAATAGCTATGGAAAGCAAAATATAAGGTTCGAGTTCCTTTGTAGTTTAATATCTTCTTTACTGCGAAGATGGATAGACTTCAGGTTAGGATAGTCTTAACTGGCCAGCCGGTTAGGGCCGGATGGATTTTAAGAAATTGTTCACTTGGGATTGGTAATTGCGCTCTACCTTTTAGTTTTATTTCTTATAAACTATTTACAATAGCTATTGTTAAAATATTAAAATTAAAATTCATCAATAATTTTCCCGTGTTTATGCACATATCCCGTGTTTAAAATTGCTTTATCTCCGTTTTATTTGTTTTAAGCTCAGCCAAACCAGTAGTGTAGTTCACGAACATTTTTAACAACATTTGACAGCGGTAAATTAGCTTAGCATTAGTTTTAATAAAATAATAAATCCCGCCGTTATCGTTCTCGATTTTCAAAATTGGCAATTCATCGTGGCCATTGTTTATGTGGTTAAGCTCTCGAGAAAGTTTGTAAAATTTATTTACTGTCTAAAATACCCAAATAAGTATTATTTTGAAAATTAAATTGCAACTTTATTTAAAAAAATGCCATTTAAGCTTTAGGCGTATAATTTGTTTCGGAACGCAACTCTAAATACTGTAGTAATGTTAGACATTGCTGCTGCCCTGCTGGTGACGCCATTATATAAAATATATACAAAATGGCTATAAATTATCATTTAACATTAAAAATACTTCGCTGAATTCTGAACAAAATTTGATTAGTGTTTTTTCTCAATTTCTCTGACCTTTGACCAATATGTGTTGTTAAAACAAATTTCACAAATTACTCTATCGACAATGCAACCAGTAATTGACTACGTAAAAATCTCGATTCCAAAAGCGGGAAAAGTTAGTGATTCGGCATACAGGTATGAATATTATACTCTTTTTAAGCTTAGGGTGGATACACATAACCACTTTAACGGAAGGACTACAACGGTATCTGTGCTATATATTACAATAAGTGTTGCAAAATCAAAATCATTTTAAGCTATCAAAACTCTCATAATGTAAATAATTATTGTTTTGGACAAGTAAATACTTATTGTTCCATTTTACTTCTATAAATTGCAGGTCCACAGCCAGAGAGAAATGTAACTCCTTTTAAAGGATAAGAATAAAAGTGCCAAAATTTTGCAGAACTGAGACCACCGTTCATATACAATGGAACATCAAAACGGTTATCAATATGCACAGCATCACAACAAATATGATAAATCTACCCGCTTATCACATACTCATCAAGCACCACAACACGGAATGGATACGAATAATGATGCAGGTCTATTTTCAAGATCGAAAAAATCGATGGTATTACAAAAATCTCCTATACTGGCTTCTAACTCATGGCTGCCATCACATAACAGTAATAGATCCCCAAGGTGCACTATAAGCATGTTTCGTTTCATATGTATATTAATCCATTTATTATGCATGTTTGTTTTTTAAGCCGGCACCGATCAAAATTGCCCACGTAAAGAGATGACATTTTGTCAGACATTGAATGCACAATATATTAGTCAACCAAATTTAGAGTTTAAACCAAAAAAGATTCCCATATAACTACAATAAGATTAATAATGCGTATTCAATCTTCGATATTTTAAAAATTGACCAAGACTTGCTGTAAGTTTCTGTTTCAGTCTGGTCTAGAGTTCGACCGAATGCTCGATCCGGAATCGTCAAAAAAAAATTTTCCGTATATCAGAACATTTTTAAAACTTACACTACTTAGAGCTTTAAACTTGTTTGCTGTTCGACTCTGAGTCAATCTTCGATAATCTTAACGGCGAAGTTAGGTCTCTTGAAAAAAGTTTTCAGGTGGCGTACAAAGTTGCCTGTAAGTTGTACTGATTGTTCAGGGCTGAAAAGGCAAACGTACTGAATTTAAGTTAACATAATCTGGCAGCCCTAAACATCGGTAAGTGTTCTGGTATGAGACTCACGAGGTAAACACTATATACCAGGCATTTCAGAGAATAAATGAGTCCCATTATAGACTGAGTCTGTCCAGAGTTTTACCAGAATTTGTTTGACGTCCAAACAGAAATCCGCCAATTAGGCACCTGGACGTATGTTCAGATAAAAGACTAGATGGACAACAAATAAAAGCTAAATAAAAATTATTAAGGCTAAAAATTGAAGGCAACTTTTCAAGCGTTTTATTCATTTTTTTCATAAAAAACATATTTGAATAAACATTCCATACATCTGGTAAGAAATTAAAAGTTTTGTTTACTTCAATCTAATAAAAAGTAAATAAAATAGTTTCCAAATGCATTCTGTGCTTTATAAAAATTGTTTAAAGTGACCACTCTTCTACTACTACTACTTCTAATACAACTACAACTATTTCAGTGCTTGCACCACTTTATCTACATAGCTTAGGTTAGCTTAATTCACAAACGCCCTAACCAACATATTTTTCGAAACTGCATTTTTTGCACTACTTGGTATGATATCTTATATACTTTTGCTTCTCCTGTAAAATATTACATTTTTTACGATATGTATATAGGCAAATACCAAATACCGCGAACGGAAAATTAATATGGTCAGACTTTATTTCTATCATATCGTATAAAAAGTTAAATATGTGTAGGATGAAATAAGATGGCTTATTGTTTCTCCTTATCCAGGTCAGAGAAACATGATTTCAAAAATTGCTTTATGGGCTTTGCTCATTTAACTGTTTACTAACAAAATATAACGCCTTTTCTTATATAGTTGCGTTGCTCAACACAGATATATACATATTGTGACGAATACTAGCAACACTAAGGGGTACTATCATCTCTAAGCCGATACTGAGCAGTGACTTGTATGCACATAACCAAATTAATCATTATGTCTACGCATATGTCCATGCAAGCAGCGGAGAGCAACGCAGAAACACATGCATATATCTAAGATACTCCCAAAAGTAGGCCATAATTTGTGCAAGTATCACTCACATATACACGCGCATATGAGAAGCTATACACGTGCATCTGTAGTTAAGGCGGTGACACAATGACATTTTTCGTATAGATGCATTTAACACAAACTTATGCATTCCAATAACATCGCCACAATTAACCAAGATGTTGCGTGTATAAATATGAAGGAACTTCAGACTTGGCAGTTGAAGTTTATTACGCCTTGCCCATTCACATACAAAATTTCGCGAAGCACTGTTGTAAACATTCTCCCTATACAACAAAAATACTTGCTAACATATTTTGTGTCGTATTCGATTGTTACAAAACAACTAGGCAATGCTATACGGAGCCAAAAACGACGAACTCGAACCATTACAAATTGCATCTAATGGGATAACACAGGTCGTGCAGTTAAACTTTTGAGAGAGGAAAACGCGTTTGGGGAAGATCCATTTACCAGTCTTTCCACGTTTGTTTTCAAATTTTTAGTTTTGCTAGAAGAAGAGGGAATTTTTAGTACTATGAATAACGTGATACTGCGCAGCGAAATAACATTCCACTACTGAAAGGGCAAAAGTGTCTTCTTTCTAACGACGTGTAAGTTTTTAATTTGGAAAAATGTTAGAAAATTTACCAACCAGTGGGAAAAATAATTTCACTTGCAAAGTGTGCCAACACCCTTATCCAACGCAAACTCAAACTCTTCTTCTTATGATTTGATTGGAACAAAATTGGGGAGTTGGCTACTTTTCAATATCATATGGCGCTAGTGTCGCTCATTCTACCATTCTCCATAAAAATACATGCAATCTACTCATAATGCATAAGTACGTGTTAAACTCATCTATATGAAAAACTGCTTATGTGTCGGAGCTATTATAATTTTATAGCTGATAACTAAGTAAATTCTGGAAACGCCTAGAAGTATGGAATGAGGAAATCGAAGAGTATAAAAGAGCGCAATCTGAGCAATCAGTTTAATTTAAGCACGCTATCTGTCGAGAAGTAGTAGTGTTATTTTGAAAGTAGTCTAATAAAGACCAATTTGCATTATCGAATATTGGAGTTATTTATTCAACAGTTTAGTGATTGGAACGTTAGCAGAAGGTTGCAAATAAGAGGAATTTCACTAAATCCGTTACAATATATTTGCTCTTATATAAAATTTTATATACTTTTATCTAACATTGAATAAAAAGTAAGAGAAACTTTGGAAAAAGGAGTTTTTATAAATTGCCTTTACCAAGAAACCTGTAACTTTATTTCTGCTTAGTCCACCAACAAAACTTACACGTCGTTAGAAAGAAGACACTTTTGCCCTTTCAGCAGTGGAATTTTATTTCGCTGCGCAGTATCACGTTATTCACAGTACTAAAAATTCCCTATTCTCCTAGCAAAACTAAAAATTTGAAAACAAACGTGGAAAGACTGGTAAATGGATCTTCCCCAAACGCGTTTTCCTCTCTCAAAAGTTTAACTGCACGACCTGTCTTATCCCATTAGATGCAATTTGTAATGGTTCGAGTTCGTCGGTTTTGGCACCATATAGCATTGCCTAGTTGTTTTGTCTGCATGCGATCTTATATAAAATTTTATATACTTGTATCTAACATTGAATAAAAAGTAAGAGAAACTTTGGAAAAGGGAGTTTTTATAAATTGCCTTTACCAAGAAACCTGTAACTTTATTTCTGCTTAGTCCACCAACAAAACTTACACGTCGTTAGAAAGAAGACACTTTTGCCCTTTCAGCAGTGGAATTTTATTTCGCTGCGCAGTATCACGTTATTCATAGTACTAAAAATTCCCTCTTCTCCTAGCAAAACTAAAAATTTGAAAACAAACGTGGAAAGACTGGTAAATGGATATTCCCCAAACGCGTTTTCCTCTCTCAAAAGTTTAACTGCACGACCTGTGTTATCCCATTAGATGCAATTTGTAATGGTTCGAGTTCGTCGTTTTTGGCACCATATAGCATTGCCTAGTTGTTTTGTCTGCATGCGATCTTAGAAAACGAGTTATTAGTTTCTGAAATCAAAAATTCAATTTCGCTCGGAAATAGTTTCGAAGCCGATGAAACAGCCAATTTAACCGAATGGCAAACACCCGGAATAATATTAGCGATACTAACACTGCTTATGTTATACATAGAACAACTTCGTTCTCTTGGCAAATACTAGAATTTTCCTAGGACCTAGCTTAATTGCTGCCTTGAGACAGGACACGAAGACAGAACGTGCTCTACCGTTTCTTCCTGCAGCTCGCATTTCCTACATCTGCTGTTACTGACGAGGCTTTCCTTTTAAGCATGAGACGTCAGACGGCAGTGTCCAGTTAGTATGCCCATCACGTCGCATTATGTTACTCTTCTTAAAATTTTACAGCCCCGCGCTTCTGTCCCTGCCTTTTCCGATTGATGGATCATATACAACTCCTGTCTCCTTGCTGCTATCTTATCGGTATTTTCGTTACCTGCTATCCTTTTATGGCCGGGGACCAAAAATAGATGTATGGTCCGACCTGAGCGAAGTCTCTTCTTGGGTAAGCAAAATCCAGCTGTTATCGTATCTACAAATTATCAAGATAATAAAAAGCCCAACTAAATACCAAAAAAACAATGTTGCCGTACAAAAAAGCCTATCCCAAATGCGGCCTTAAACTGTGACTGAAAAACTGCTCAGTAGTTTAACTGGAGTTTAAAGTTGACTAGAGTTTAAGCAAACTAAGTTTAAGCCTAGCTTAACCAACCACCGACACACCGGGCCTTAAATTGCATCTTTGTATATTTAACATTTTATTTTTCCATTGTTTTTACTTAATATAAGTATTTTTATTTCATAAATCGCCCTTAGCCGATCCAACACCGGCTTCGCGAACCACAGTATTTTTGGACAGAACACTTTTCCTCTAAAAGGTCTAAAACCAGAGGAATTTTTGCAGTGTATTCGAACCAATTGCACCATAGAATAATAATGGGGGCATGGCGCCCAAAACCTTATTACTACTACTGTTAATTTGTGGAAATGAGTATGGTCGGACCGCGCTTTTTCTACTTGGTATTTTTTTAAATGTAGCAGCACAGATTTGTAATGTCATAAATAAAAGATATATATACATATTGTGACGAATACTAGCAACACTAAGGGGTACTATCATCTCTAAGCCGATACTAAGCAGTGACCCGTATGCTCATCAACAAATCAATCATTATGTCTACCCATATGTCCATACGAGCAGCGGAGAAGAGACGCACAACCCCATATATCTTATCTGAGATACTCACAAAAGAAGACAATAATTTGTGCAAATATCACTCACATATACACGCGCATATGTGAAGCTAAAAACGTAGTTATAGCTGGTAATTTTATAGCTGATAACTAACTAGTAAATTCTAGAATAGAAAAGCCTTGAAATATGCAACGAGAAAACCAGACAGTATAAAAGGCAGCAACAGTAGAGGCACGACACTCAGTTTGATTTGAAACGCTATCTGGCGAGCAATAGAAGTGTTATTGTGAAGTACTTTAATAAAGGCCATTTTGCATTATTGAATAGTGGAGTTATTCATTCAACAGTTTAGTGATTCGAACGTTAGCAGAAGGTTGCAAATAAGAGGAATTGCAGTAAATTCGTTACAATATATATTTATATATATATATATATATATATATGTGGGTTCTACTCCATTTGGTAAATAAAACAACACCGGTTAACATGTAATATAATAGTTTTAATTAGCAATAAATTATTTAGTCGCGGTCAAAATTGGTCAAACGTCCGATTCTTAGCTTAGCGGCCGAATTATATTGTCCGTTCCACTTAGTCTTTTTCGTTGTCATTCGTCAGGGTTGTATTGGCAAGTATGTTAGGTGCGATCCTGTACAGTACGTCTGTCCACTACGGGTTGTGCGGTTATCGATTCCCACATTCGGCCATCCTGCGCGTTCATTCGACCCGAATGAAGGGTCCCATTTCTTCATGAATTCCGCGACTGTAGTAGTTCGTCCAGGCCCCTCGTGATCTCCGACTTTCGCAACCTCATATCTGCCATGTTCAAGTTTTTCCAATATTTTATAAGGTCCGAGGTACTTCGGCTTCAATTTTAGACCAGAACCATACTGTGTACGTTTAATCGCTACCAGCTCGTTTACGTTGTACTCTACTTCAGCTTTGCGACGGGCGTTATATGTTCTTCGGTTTTCGTCCTGGATCGTAGCAATATTTTCTCTCGCTTGATGGCGGCTTTGCTCGCGATCCGAATTGATTTCTTCTATGGCAACATCTTCTAAGAGTTCTTGAAGTTCTGGAATACCGTTTACGCGCATATCTAACCCAGTAAGAATTTTGAATGGTGATATTTTTGTACTGCGGGGTGGAGTGTTGTTAATCGTTTGTTGTACTCGATCTAACTGCTTATACCAACTACCAGGACTCTCACTACAGAGTTTAGATACCATAGGAACTACGATTTTGTGCATGCGCTCCACCTGGCCATTCCCTCTCGGTACGCCTGTAGCAATCATTAGATGCTGGATACTTTCGCCTTCACAATATTCTTTGAAGAGATTCGATGTGAAAGCTGCGCCTCTGTCGGTGATGATACGCTTAGGGTTCCCAAATACTGCTGATTGTTTTCTAAGCCTGTCGACGACCGCATCTGTGCCTGTATTTTTAGTCGCGTAGAGCCAAACGAATTTAGAAAAAGCGTCCACGACTACCAATATGTAGTTGTACGCTTTGTTTGTCAGCTCCATGGGCCCGACGTGGTCTATGTGGTATGTACTTAAAGGGCGGTCTTCCTTTTTAATAGGTTTAAGAAACCCTTCCTTTTTCCCCATCTTACTATCCGTTACGATGCACTCAATACAACTTTCGACAACGCGTGCTGCTTTTGACTTTAGCTGTGGAATAAAAAACGATTTCTCAACTAATTCTTGAGTCCTTTTACTGGAAAAATGACCTTGCTTGTGTGCTGTTCGGATTATCTCCTGTTCCATGAGCGATGGGACAACAATCAACTCCTTGACGGGATCCTTGTGTACCACGCCATGCTTCATATAAAAATCTTCGTACTCGTCCTTTTCAAGGATCTTACGCACAGCTCTTACCCAATCGTCTTTTTCTTGGGCTTGCTTTAACCGATGGTGCAATGCGTCTTCCATAAGCAAACAGGAAACTCTGCTCAAGGCGTCTACATGCCTCATCTTGGTGCCACTTCTGTGTTCGATTTCGTAGTCGAAATCTTGTAAGTACATTGCCCAACGAGAAACTCTCATTGGTACGTCTCGTTTTCTCATCGTCATTGCAAAGGCATTGCAGTCCGTAATGATTTTGAACTTGATGCCCATCAAGTACACTCGCCATTTCTTTAGGGCTTCTACGATGGCTAGCGCTTCTAGCTCGTAAGAGTGATAAGTTTCCTCGCTCGGTTTCGTCTTCCTGCTCATAAATTGGACAGGGTGAAACTGTTGATCGTCCGGGTTTCTCTGCAAAAGCACGGCACCATATCCATGCTTGGAAGCGTCTGTGTGCACCTCAGTCACAGCTTTCGGGTCGTACAATGTTAGTACTGGTGCGTTAACTAGAGCGGCTTTGAGCTGCTGGAATGCAGCTAGCTGTTCGTCGCCCAACGCGAACCTTACATCTTGCTTCAGCGTATCTGAAAGTGGCCTTGCTATGTTTGCGTAACCTTCGATGAATCTTCTGAAATAGGACGTCAGGCCGAGAAAACGTTGCATAGACTTGCGATCTCGAGGCAGAGGGAAATGCTTAATGGCGTTCGTTTTTACCTCGGATGGTTTAATCGTATTGTTCTCGATGACGTATCCCAGAAATTCAACTCTACGTAAAAGAAATTGACAATTGTTCCACTGAATTTTCAACCCATTTGCTGCAGCCGTCTTCAACACCAACTCCAACTTTTGAATACCTTCAGTTTCATCCTTGGAGGGAATTACTAAGTCATCCATGTAGGCTATGACTACTCCATCTGTAATTAAATCTCTCAGGACGGCAAATATAAATCTTGAAAATGCAGCCGGCGAATTACAGATGCCGAACGGCGCGTATAAAAACTCAAATTGACCACCCCAAGAGACGAATGCGGTGTATTTGCGGGACTCTGTATTTAAAGGGACATGGAAGAAACCGTTTTTCAGGTCAAGCGTCGTGAAAACCTTGGCTCCCTGCAAGCGTTCGAGGACGTCATCCATAACTGGCATCGGAAAATTATCTCGCACGATTTTGGCATTCAATCTTCTGTAATCGCAACAGAGTCTTTTTTCGCCATTTTTCTTGGGTACGAGGACAATTGGTGAGGCATATTCTGAGGTACTGGGTTTAATGACCCCCTCCTTTAACCACTGAGTTACCTTCTCCTGCACCAAACACTGATCCGCATAAGACATTCGCCTTGGTCGCTCATACACCGGCTCATCGTCCTTCATGATTATTTTCATCTCAACTGGCGCCTTAGCGCCGCGCATTGGCTTGTATGCATCTATTAGTTGTCTGACCTTGCTTGCTTGGTTGCTACTAAGGTGAGATAATTCTGCTACGGATAATTTGCTCGCATCTACCGTCAGGCACATGTCGCCAAACTCCCTTATCAGCTCAGGAATCCTGTTTTTATCTTCTCCCTGATCGCGTGTATTACCATTTTCCTCCGCAACTGCTTCGCCTGCCCCGATATCTTTGTTTGATGACGATGATATCGGTTCGGCCTTCCCGTCGCTAGGACGCTCTGTCACTGTTGACTTAATAAACCTGCGCTCCGCGGCGCTCACGCCGCCCTTCTTCAAATCATATGCTGATACCTGCTTCTGCCCAAGCAGTTCACCAACTTCATTCATACGCGCCATAGCGCTTACGCTGCCCTTCTCTGCAGCAGCTACTGACACACGACTGTGCCCACGCAGTTCACTAACTGTATTCGCGCGCACCCTAGCGCCCACGTTGCCTTTCTTCGCAACACATGCCGGCATCTGGTTGTGTCCACGCAGTTCACCAACTGCATTCGCGAGCTTCAATGTGGTCGGCTGCTGCCCTCCTACTGCCCCTTCGGTCTGCTCTTCGCGTGAGTCGCCCGATGTATGTGCGCATACCTGTGGCTGCGCAACCAATTCCGTCGTTAACTTCTCCTGCTTAGACCCCTTCCTGTGAAACTCAACGCCTTCTTCTGTAACGGTCAAGTCAACTTGTTTAAGAACATCGTTGCCAACCACAATAGCATAACTCAGATCTCGCTCAGTGGCTACGTGGAATGTTATGTGCAAGGGAATATCGTCAATGATCATATGTTGCGTGAAACTACCTATGGTTACTAGCTCGCTGTTGCCTATGCCTACTAATCGCCGCTTTTCTTTAGTTAGATCGACGTCCAACCGTAGCATCACCAACGTATCATGTCGCATTAGACACAAATCCGAACCAGTATCTATTAACGCTGACATAGTTTGGGGCATCATATTCGGCGCCGTGAAAACCAAATCTTTAAAAATCAGACCACCCCTGATACCTGTCATCGTGTTAACACTATCCTTGTCTGACTTCACTTTTACATCTGGTTTGCATTCCGCTGCACGGTGGCCCTCTTCACCGCATTTAAAACATTTTACTTTGCTACGCTTACAATTTCTGGCGATATGCGAATTGTCGCCGCATCGGAAACATTTCCTCTCACCGGAGCTGTAACTCGGTACTGCCTTGTTTGATGACGATGGCTGCACCGAGCTGGGAGCAAAGGGTTGAGGTTTTCCTTGCTGAACTTTTTCGCAAACTTTAATTTGATACTTGAGATCATCTATGGACTTCGCTTGATACAAGTTGATTTTGTTTGATTTCGCATCCGGTATGCCGTCGATAAAATACTGTATTAGGCTGTGGTCATCCAAGCTTATACATTTCCCGATTTCCATCAAGCTATACAAATATTCGCGTAGGTCTTCTCCATGACGCTTACGACGATTTCTCAGGGCCCGGTGTACCTCTATAGATGACACTGCAGTTCCGAACTCTTCTTTCAGCGCTGCCTTGAGTGAGCCCCAATTGCTAACACCTGTCTGGCTTCGTACGAACATTTTCGCAGCCCCCTTTAGTAACTGCTTGGCATAGATGTATTTTTGCAGCTCACTCCATTGTACGGCTATTGCGTTCTCTTCAAAATCCTGGACCCACTGCTCAAAACTAGGGTGCCCTGATCCGCTGAATTGCGTCATAGAGTCTTCAACGTCGCGTAGAGTAAATATTGAACGCTCGGCAATAGGAAAAGGGGCACTGCGTCTACTACCTGCGTCATCGGATTCGACATCATAATCTTCGTTAGCATTCAGGCCGAAGTGTTCCAACAACCTATCCTGTAGTGTAGCCTTCCGTCCAGTAGTCGCCAACCCAAGTTCTTCTAATGTTTCTTTTAGTCCGTCTACGGTCAAGCCTAGTATCTGTTCGCGGTTCATGGTCTTACGATTTGATACAAAAGGTTATTTAAAATATTATGGTATATGAAATATGAATTAATATTATTATATACGCTTATATCTAAACTCAGTGGCGGACACTATTTGATTATCAAACGAAATTAAATAATAATTCAAAATTTTATTATTGTACTTTGACAATGTCTAGCAATATATATTCAAGCAAATTTTTGATTAGCTATTAGTGTATGAAATTGGTTTTTTTTTTTTTTTTTTTAAGTGTCCTTTTTTCGCCGCCACTACTGTGTGCAATTATCAAACTGTTTTAATATTGCAAAAAAAAAAAGCTGAACAAAATGAATACATACAAGACATAAAAACTTAGCTGTGATGTCTTCAACTTCGCTGCTTGCTACTGCTCAGCCGTTTCCGAACTTCGCTGCTGTCACGATAAATAAAATAAAATAATATACTGAAAGCTTGCTTTTCATGCGTGTCGTTGTCGCCTGCGTCGGTTGTGCTGTGTCCTCTGCTCGCGCCACTTGCTTGGCTGTAATGTCGTGCTGGTACGATATGCGTTCGTTTGATGCTGCTCTGTTTCTAAAATGTTGGCGCTCCTATGACTTGCGCTGTTTGATCGCCCAAATGTCGTACTTCTGCCAATGAACTGTTGATACCTCGGCCTCAAAATACCGTTTTTTTCGATTACGGTTTTTTTGTAGATTTATGGCGAAATGCACCTTTTTTAATTTCTACGCCAATTATGCACTTTGTTATTTCGATAACTTATTTCTGCTATTTAATGTTCGAGCAGTTCAAATTTTTTACTTTGATGTTTTTTCGTTTGGCCGATTGCCTTTTAAATTTTTTCAAATGCACGTCTTCGCATGTGTATGGATATGCACGCACTTTTCTTTTGCAAAGTGTTCTTTTTAATGAAATAACTACTGCAAAAATAAATCACTGCGAAGTCACACCGCTTCTGACACCAATTTGTATATATGTATATGTTAGTACAAAAGCGCGATTCATTATAATAATACTTATGTATATTAAGTAAAAACAATGGCAAAATAAATTGTTAAATATATGGATATGTATGTGGATAAAAGTATTAAAAGATGTGCAAATTGTAAGTGCAGGTGGTACAGAAGTTTGCAAAATTTGCAAATTTTAACAATAAATAACTTTTAAACTGTAAGTTTGCGCACTTTAAAATATATATATTTGTTATCGGCAGAACTCCCTCTTTGGCCATACGGACTGCACTCAAGCTGCCCCGATGCTCTGTTAAGCATTGTTGTAGTTGCTAACGCTATATTTTAGGCCATTAGGAAAGGCTGCTGTCGGTGTAGTTTTCAGGGCTCCCGTTAAGGTAGGCGCGATTGCAGCAGCACTTCTAGGGGGCGAACATTTTTTTAAATATATATAGTGATAACGTTAAAAAGAAAGAAAAATTAAAAAGTAGTAAAAATCCGTTTTGTGATAAGAAACTACTATGTAGATTAGTATTACTTATTTCATTACAGTCAATACAAAATACAGTTCCCATCTGTCCATCATCAAACTGGAACCCCATGGCAGTTGCCGTAAATACCCCATGTGAGGGTTTGGGAGATATACCCCACGTGCAACCTAGCTTTCTCTTGCATGCATACAGTGCCCTGGAGGCTTTCTTCGCTCTCCACCACATGGAGTTTCCACGACAGCTTACTATTAGTATAATTCCTAGATATTTTTTGCTGTATTTTCTTGTAGGGTAACTCCTATGTCCTAGTTAATAATACTAGATCGGTTTTCCCGCGTTGGCCGTTAACCCCACTATAGATCCACATGTATGTACATCCCAAAACGATGATGACTAAAACGTCGACTTTCGAGCCGCCTAAGTAATCGATTGATGATCAGCTTCCATAGCATTGGTGACAATACCCCTCGCATAGACCCTATTACGCCGTGATCATTCTGAAGCTTACATGGAGCCAAGCCAATTTGTTAAGGCCGGAAGTACTACCATCGAGCTGAGACTATTGATGATTGCTCATATCGAGACAGTGTTGGAAGCCCCGGCAATGCAGGGAATATCCTATCTGGACTGAGATTTCAACTTGACAAAAGATTTTACTGCCTATTTAGTTTTGGTATTTGTCACCATTCCTGGCACTTCTCGCTCCATATTTGGAGTGTAGACAATTCTTCAGCACAATCTTCTGATGGGAAGTGTGTGCTAGTAGCATAGGACTTTCCTGACTCTAGCCGTTTCGCTAGAGCATATACATTCAGAAATGTTTCCATTAAACCCCCTTTGACCTGCTGATTTCATGTTTATATACCCTCAACAGATCTCTACTTTCATCCTAGCACTCCTCGCTTTCAGCAACTTTTGTCTCTACCTGTCGACGCATCTTTTCTGTATTTCAGGTTTATCTGAAAGACCCGTAGCGCCATTGAGCTGTTCGTCTCTCTCCAAACTTTTCGCAACTGCGCTCACGCAATAAATTTTTACCGCTGGCTTAAGGCTCTGGAGGTCCGTTTCCACCTCCTCTGCTCGTAGCGTCTTATGGTTATTTTAGGTCTCGTAGCATTGTTCAGCTGTGTTTCCAGCATTAGCACCATCGGCTATACCCTCGCCATTTGATGCTACTTACAGGTCCTTCCCAGCTCTCCTTCTTTTGGCATATTTTGCTTATTTTCAAGACAGACAGCACCGTCGATCTGGTTGTTCTCGTCTAACTCCTCCACCCCGGCGCCTATGCCCTAGTCATTCGCCGTTACTTTCAGGTTTTGGCGGTCCTCTTCTTTCTCCCCTGCTTTTAGCGTTTTGGAGTTATTGTCCTCAGGTCGCCTGTTTCTAAGGCGCAAATATCTAGATACTGCCAGCGCCCCAGGATATCAGCCTCATTTTCTTATTAGAAAAAAACGATACCTTTCGCCACTACTGGGAGATTACACCTTCACTCAAGTTATTATACTCACGCCCACTTTAAAAAAAAAAAATTGTTTAAAGTCAAATTTTAACACAAAAATTAATATTTTTACAGTATATAAGTAAATTATCTCAACATTCAACTCCAGTGATGTTATGGTGCAACAAAATGGGTACAAAAATAAAAGAAAATTTCAAAATGGGCGTGGCTCCGCCCTTTTTCTTTTAATTTGTCTAGAATACTTTCAATGCCATAAGTCGGACAAAAATTTATCAATACCTGTGAAATTTGGTAAGGGTATAGCTTCTATGACGATAACTGTTTTCTGTTAAAATGGGCGAAATTGGTTGAAGCTTACTTACAACTTGCAAACAGCTTAATAGAGGACACCATAGTGTCAATAAACAATAAACATATAAAACAAACCACAACAAACACAGACACAGATAACAATAAATTCTTCAGTGTTACATATATACCAAAATTAACAGAGAAATTCAATAGCGACTTAGACAACAAAAAACACAAAATAACTCTCGCATATAAACCAAATTGTACTTTGTCTTCGGTTTTCCCAAAAAAAATGGCCGGTAGAGCTGCAAGAGCAAAACAAAGTAGTATATGAAATAAGATGTAATGGTAGAGAGAACTAACAATGCAACAAAGTTTATATTGGAACAACAAAACGAGCCCTTGGAACAAGTGTCGGCAAAAATGTTGTGTGGATGGATTAGTGAGAGCGCTTTGATCGCACGATCATTCGCTTGTTAGACTGCAACGGCTAAGCACGCAATAAATAATAAATTATTGATGCGCAAAATGGCAAGCGAATATTTTATGTTGAACAACGCCTTTGGGCAAATTCAATGCGTTTTATGCTACAAAACATTTTCAGCGACGTATGTACATAACATCAAACGACATTTTGAAAGTTCGCATAAAAACTTAAATAAGTTGCATGAAACAAAAAAAATTAAACTTTTTGAGGAGAAAAAGCATTTATTTTTAGAAAAAATAAAAGGGTGGTTGCCCAATATGCAATTCTCTGGCAGAGAAAAAAAGGCAAAACGAAATCAAAGACTGAATTATCTTCTTTAATAAGTTTTAAACTGGCGAAGAAGGGTAGACCGTTCACTGACGGTAAATTTATTAAAGACTTATGCCCTGATTCTAGTGTGGTAACAACATTCTTCACCACGGTAACGAAATCATGTGGAAACTTTTACACCCTTTTGGTATTCTATCCGCGAAAGTAGCCGGATAATTTTTTACCCACAAAAGTAGGTGGTTACATCGAAATAACCAAAAAACAGCTGTTGTTTAGAAAAAGGCAAAACTGAAAAATAAAGAATTATAAGCGCAAATAAGTAAAGATAATATTAAAAAAGTGTTGCCCTTGCTATATAATATATATTTGTTTACATTATGTACTTTCACAGAATAAATTACAATATAACTATGTAAAATCTTATGCATGTAAGTACATATATACACATCGTCTCGTTTATTTGTCAACCTCGTATCTACGAGTGACACAATTTCGGTAAAGCCATGGCGGAACCATACAAGGTGGCAGCATTGTGACATACCTACAAACATAAATAAAAATTCCATGTACTTTGTTTTTGTAAATTCGATTGACGAATGTCAAAATCGTACTGCGCCGGAAGTTGATGTATCAAATCAAATAAAATAGTTTATATTCAGCTGTCGCATGCTGGCACTTTGTATCGGTCCGCCATGGATAAAGCGAAGAAAACCAACTTTTAAATTTCACCACAGACATTGGTGAGTTTTTCGGTGATGACAGCGTTGCCACTTTGGCCAGAATCGCGATTAAAAGAACTAGTAACGGTTTTCGGTTACATAATGTTCTGGGTACTATTTTACCGGTAACGCTCAGAATCGGTCCGTTAATGATAAACTAAGTATAAACATAGACTTTGTCAAAGATATTCCTTTGTCTCCAAGAACTTTAGTACGTCGTACTGATGAGCTGGGGATAGCTATTAAATATCAAATTACAAAGCTTTTGGAAGATGCAAATTTTTTTCTATCTGCTTAGATGAAAGTACTGACATTAATGACACTTGCCAACTTGCCATTTGTGTTGGAATGGTAATGGCCGATTTTAAGATTTGCGAAACATTATTTTCCATTGAGAGCTTTTATGGGCACGTAAATGGAAAGTATTTATTTGATGTGTTCAATGAAAACCTCTTCTCTTTGGTAGATATGGGAAATTTGTCTAGAGTTTGTACGGATGGGGCTGGTACTATGAGTGGAAGGAACGAAGGCTTCGTAGGTCAGTTAAGCAAGCATGGTATTAAAGCATCAGCCTTCCACTGCATTATACACCAGGCGGCACTTTCTTCGAAGTTTTTAACAGATCACCCAGTCATGAAAACAGCAGAGGAAATTATAAATAAAATACGTTGTACCAATCACTTTCCAATAGGAAATTCGTTAGCTTTTTGAAAAGCAAAGTAGCCGTCCACAATGACCTAAAAATGTTTACGGAGGTAAGATGGTTAAGCCGTGACGATTGCCTTAATAGGTTGTTTGACCTAAGAGCAGAAGTTCTACAATTTCTGGAAATAGACAAAAAAGAAGTTCGTTTTATATCGTTGCTCAAAGATAAAAATTTTATTTTGAACTTGGCGTTTTTGTCAGACACAACGAAGTTTTTGAACGAATTCAACCTACAACTTCAAGGAAAAGGGTTAAGTTTACTGGATGCCCAGAAAATCTTAAATATATTTAGGACAAAGTTATTTTTACTTCTAAGCGATTTGTAAAGCGGTGATTATTCCAGTTTTTCGAAAACTGCAATGATTCTCTCTGACTTTAGCACGAGTAATACAAATTCGGAGCATACCTTTATTTTTCAAACGCTTTTGGAGAATTTTCATGATAGGTTTAGGGATTTCGAAAATATGAGTCCACTAATAGAACTTTATGAAGATCCTTTTCGGTGCGGTGTAACTAAATATCATGTTTACAAAACAAAAAATACAAACAAGAAAGGACGTGACTGTCTTCGGCTGTGCCGATGACTTCATACCTTTCATGAATGGGGCTGAACAATAATCTTATTCCGTTCGTAATCTCCAAATAATCGGTTGTATAAGATAAGAAATATATAGTGAGCAGATGTACATACCTAACGATTTTTAAGATAAACATAAAATAAACAAGTAAGGAAGGCTAAGTTCGGGTGTAACCGAACATTACATACTCAGGAGAGAGCTATGGAGACAAAATAAGGGAAAATCACCATGTAGGACAATGAACCTAGGGTAACCCTGGAATATTTTTGTATGACATGTGTATCAAATGGAAGTTATTAAAGAGTATTTTAAGAGGGAGTAGGCCATAGTTCTATGGGTGGATGTCATTTAGGGATATCGCCATAAAGGTGTGCCAGGGCTGACTCTAGAATTTGTTTGTACGATGTGGGTATCAAAGGAAGGGTGTTAATGAGTATTTTAAAAGGGCGTGGGCTTAGTTCTATAGGTGGACGCCTTTTCGAGATATCGTCATAAAGGTGGACCAGGGCTGGAATTTGTTTGTACGATATGGGTATCAAATTAAAGGTGTTAATGAATATTTTAAAAGGGCGTGGGCTTAGTTCTATAGGTGGACGCCTTTTCGAGCTATTGCCATAAAAGTGGACCAGGGCTGATTCTAGAATTTGTGTGTACGATATGGGTATCAAATGAAAAGTGTTAATGAGTATTTTAAAAGGGAGTGGGCCTTAGTTCTATAGGTGGACGCCTTTTCGAGATATCGCCATAAAGGTGGACCAGGGCTGACTCTAGAATTTGTTTGTACGATGTGGGTATCAAAGGAAGGGTGTTAATGAGTATTTTAAAAGGGCGTGGGCTTAGTTCTATAGGTGGACGCCTTTTCGAGATATCGCCATAGAGGTGGACCAGGGCTGATTCTAGAATTTGTGTGTACGATATGGGTATCAAATGAAAAGTGTTAATGAGTATTTTAAAAGCGAGTGGGCCTTAGTTCTATAGGTGGACGCCTTTTCGAGATATCGCCATAGAGGTGGACCAGGGCTGATTCTAGAATTTGTGTGTACGATATGGGTATCAAATGAAAAGTGTTAATGAGTATTTTAAAAGCGAGTGGGCCTTAGTTCTATAGGTGGACGCCTTTTCGAGATATCGCCATAAAGGTGGACCAGGGGTGACTCTAGAATTTGTGTGTACGATATGGGTATCAAATGAAAGATGTTAATGAGTATTTTAAAACGGGAGTGGCCTTAGTTCTATAAGTGGACACCTTTTCGAGATATAGCCACAAAGGTGGACCAGGGGTGACTCTAGAATGTGTTTGTACGATATTGGTAGCAAATTAAAGGTATTAATGAGAGTTTTGGGAGTGGTGGTAGTTGTATATGTGAAGGCGTTTTTGAGATATTGACCAAAATGTGGACCAGGGTGACCCAGAACATCATCTTTCGGGTACCGCTAATTTATTTATATATGTAATACCACGAACAGTATTCCTGCCAAGATTCCAAGAGCTTTTGATTTCGCCCTGCAGAACTTTTTCATTTTCTTCTACTTAATATGGTAGGTGTCACACCCATTTTGCAATTTTTCATTTTTCGTAACTTTCGATATCGAAAAAGTGTGATTTCGCCCTTTTTAACAGAAAACAGTTATCGTCCTATAATCTAAGCCTCTACCAAATTTCACAAGGATTGGTAAATTTTTGTTCGATTTATGGCATTAAAAGTATTCTAGACAAATTAAAAGAAAAAGGGCGGAACCACGCCCATTTTGAAATTTTCTTTTATTTTTGCAGTTTTTTGCACCATATCATTACTGTAGTCGAATGTTGACATAATTTACTTATATATTGTAAAGATATTAATTTTTTTGTTAAAATTTGACTTAAACAATTTTTTTTTAAGTGGGCGTGGTCGTTCTTCGATTTTTCTAATTTTTATTAAGCATCTTATAGTGATAGTGGTAACGTTCCTGCCAAATTTCATCATGATATCTTCAACGACTGCCAAATTAAAGCTTGCAAAACTTTTAAATTACCTTCTTTTAAAAGTGGGCGGTGCCACGCCGATTGTCCGAAATTTTACTAATTTTCTAATCTGCGTCATAAGTTCAACCAACAAAATTTTCGATATCGAAAAAGTGGGCGTGCTTATTGTCCGATATCGTTCATTTTGAATAGCGATCTGAGATGAGTGCCCAGGAACCTTCATACCAAATTTCATCAAGATACCTCAAAATTTACTCAAGTTATCGTGTTAACGGACAGACGGACGGACGGACAATCAATCAAATTTTTTTTCGATACTGATGATTTTGATATATGGAAGTCTATATCTGTCTCGATTCCTTTATATCTGTACAACCAACCGTTATCCAATCAAAGTTAATATACTCTCTGAGCTCTGCTCAACTGTGTATACAAATGGCAAAAAACCCCCTTATCTGAACGATCGCTTGTATGGGATATATATTATATATAGCTCCGATCGAAGTGATTTTTACAGGAAATCTTCTATGATATATTAGAATATATATCACCAAGTTTCACGTTTTTATATTCGAAACTAAGGGAGAAATGGCCAAAAATATTTCTATCTGAACGATCGGTTGTATGGGATATAACTATATATAGCTCCGGTCAAAGTGATTTTTTCAGGATATCTTCTATGATATATTAGAATATATATCACCGAGTTTCACGTTTATACTTTCTAAATTGCGGCAGGAATGACCAAACTCGTCTTATCTGAATGGTCGATTGTATGGGAGATATATGTTATAGTGGCCCGATCCTACCGGATCCGACAAATGTCTAATATAATACAAAAATACATCCTCGTTACAAATTTCATTGAGATATCTCAAAATTTGAGGGACTAATTTGCGTTCAAACAGGCAGACGGGCGGACATGGCTATATCAACTCAGTTCGTCGCCCTGATCAATTCGGTATACTTAATGGTGAGTTTATCTTCTATATTTCTCAACGTTACGAACATAGGACCAAAGTTAATATACCATTTCATGTTCATGAAAGGTATAATTAGTATGACAAGTGTACCGAAACCTGCTGGTACTGATACAGACACATATATATGGGATATTCCATCCCATTTCGACCAATTTTGAACCCGACCCCTTTAGAATAGGCTGGATGTTTTTCTTCTTTTTCTAGCTTACGAAAGACGTTTTTCAGAATTTTTTAAAATTTTTTCATCCAACTTAAAAAAAGTTATGAATTTTTAAAAAAACACCGTTTTTGTTTTCAAAATGCTATAACTTTTTCAAAAATTGACCTTTGGGATCTTTTTTTTTAAAGATTTGTTTTTAAATGTACTTTTCGGAAATAATACAAACAAAATTTTTCAAGTCTTTTTTTTTGTAATTTTTCAGTTTTTCGAGATTTTTCAAATTTCGCCATTTTTTTTTTCTCATAAAAAACTTCAATCAACTCTAAAATCATCCCCACTAATCCCGGAGTGGGCCGATATATATTTTTTTTATTTAATTGAAAAAAAAAACTTTAAATTTTTTTTGTATTTTTCCGAAAAGTACATTTAAAAACAATTGAAAAAAAAAAAGATCCCAAACGGTCAATTTTTGAAAAAGTTATAGCATTTTGAAAAAACACCGTTTTTTTCTTAAATTCATAACTTAAATTGAGTTGGACACCGTTTTTGCTTTCAAAATGCTATATCTTTTTCTAAAATTGTCCGTTTGGGATCTTTTTTTTAAATTTGTTTTTAATTGTACTTTTCGGAAAAAATACAAAAAAATTTTTAAAGTTTTTTTTCAATTAGATAAACAAAAATATCGGCCCACTCCAGGATTAGTGGGGATGATTGCAGAATTGATTGAAGTTTTTTATGAGAAAAAAAATGGCGAAGTTCGAAAAATCTCGAAAAACTGAAAAATTACAAAAAAAAAACTTTAAAAATTTTTTTGTATTTTTTCCGAAAAGTACATTTAAAAACAAATTAAAAAAAAAAAAAAGATCCCAAACGGTAAATTTTTGAAAAAGTTATAGCATTTTGAAAACAAAAACGGTGTTTTTTTTAAATTCATAACTTTTTTTGAGTTGGATGAAAAAATTTGAACAAAAACGCCTTTCGTAAGCTAGAAAAAGAAGAAAAACTTTCAGCCAATTCTAAAGGGGTCGGGTTCAAAATTGGTTGAAATGGGATGGAATACCCCATATATACATATGTATATTTAATTTTTATAGAAATTTGTTGCGTTAATTTATGTGAGTGTTTTTTACATTTTTGAATTTGCCTGTGTACAGGGTTGTTAATTTTATACAAAAAAATTTCAGTTTCTTTGGATAAATTCTAATATATAAAATTCTTCTGTCACGGTGTTAGAGGCTTAACTCCTCCGAAACGGCTGTAGCGATTCTCATGACTTTTGTGAGCATATTGGGTAGGTCTGAGAATCGGCCAACGTCTACCTTTTTTTCGCTACGTGCCTAGGATCTTGAGATCAAAACGTGGATCTGAGTACCCCTAGAATGTGTTTATACAATATGGATATCAAATTAAAGCTGTTGATGAGTGCTATAGTACAGGATAATTTTCATACAACTAGGAGGCTAGGGTCTCGAGATATAGCCCAAAACGTGGACCCGGGCACCCTTGGAATGTGTTTATACAATACGGATATAAAATTAAAACTGTTGATGAGTGCTATAGTACAGGATAATTTTCATACAACTGGGAGCTAGGGTCTCGAGATATAGCCCAAAACGTGGACCCGGGTACCCCTAGAATGTGTTTATATAATATGGATACCAAATGAAAACTGTTGATGAGTGCTATAGTACAGGATAATTTTCATACAACTGGGAGGCTAGGGTCTCGAGATATAGCCCAGAACGTGGAACCGGGTACCCCTAGAATGTGTTTATACAATATGGATATCAAATTAAAGCTGTTGGTGAGTGCTATAGTACAGGATAATTTTCATACAATTGGGAGGCTAGGGTCTCGAGATATAGCCCAAAACGTGGACCCGGGTACCCCTAGGATGTGTTTATACAATATGGATATCAAATTAAAGCTGTTGATGAGTGCTATAGTACAGGATAACTTTCATACAACTGGGAGGCTAGGGTCTCGATATATAGCCAAAACGTGGACCCGAGTACCCCTAGAATGTGTTTATACAATATGGATATCAAATTAAAGCTGTTGATGAGTGCTATAGTACAGGATAATTTTCATACAACTAGGAGGCTAGGGTCTCGAGATATAGCCCAAAACGTGGACCCGGGTACCCTTAGGATGTGTTTATACAATACGGATATAAAATTAAAACCGTTGATGAGTGCTATAGTACAGGATAATTTTCATTCAATTGGGAGGCTAGGGTCTCGAGATATAGCCCAAAACGTGGACCCGGGTACCCCTAGAATGTGTTTATACAATATGGATATCAAATGAAAGCTGTTGATGAGTGCTATAGTACAGGATAATTTTCATACCCCTGGGTGACTAGGGTTTCGAGATATAGGCCAAAACGTGGACCCGGGTACCCCTAGAATGTGTTTATACAATATGGATAACAAATGAAAGCTGTTGATGAATGATTTAGTAGAGGATAATTTTCATAGCCCTGGGTGACTAGGGTCTGGAGATATAGGCCAAACGTGGGCCCGTGAACGCCTAGACAATGTTTTTACATTGTGGGTATCAAATTGAAGCTGTTGATGAGTGCTTTAGTGCGGGGTAGTTTTCATACCTATTGGTGGCTAGGGTCTCGAGATATAGGCCAAAACGTGGATCAGGATAACACTAGGATGTGTTTTTACATTATGTGTATCAAATTGAAGCTGTTGATGTGTGCTTTAGTACAGAGTAAGTTTTATGCCGATGGGTGACTAGGGTCTCGAGATGTAGGCCCAAAGGTGGACCCGGATACACCTAGAATGTGTTTTTACATTATGGTTATCAAATTATAGCTGTTGATGTGTGCTTTAGTACAGAGTAAGCCTTACACCGCTGGGTGACTACGGTCTCGAGATATAGGCCAAAACATGGACCCGGATACACCTAGAATGTGTTTTTATATTATGGGTATCAAATTGAAGCTGTTGATGTGTGCTTTAATACAGGGTAAGTTTTACACCGCTGAGTGACTTGGGTCTCGAGATATAGGCCAAAACATGGACCCGGATACCCCTAGAATGTGTGTATTATGGATATCAAATTAGAGCTGTTGCTGAGAGGTCTAAAGTTCATTGTGATATTCGATTTAGTCGCATCAACCTGGCAAAACTGATAAATATGCATGCGAAGCCGAAATAAAGACAAGAATTAATAATACCCATATACCTATTTACATACGTCCTATTCGATTTGCCTGAAATTTCGCTTAAAAATTTGCCTATATTAATATTCACGATGCTTTTTTCCGGGAAGTATACCAGAGATGGACTGGGACTGGGATTAGGACTAGGACTGGGACTGAGAATGAGACTCGGATTGGGACTGGGACTGAGACTCGGATAAGGACTGTAACAAAATACATACCACCCTCTGGGACTGGCAATAACAGATGAAGAAGAAGGAGCAAAACTTGAGAGAAGATAAAAGAGAGAAGGAGACTGAGAAAGAGATAGAATGAGACGAAGATGGAGATGAAGCGAAAAAGACGGAGGAAGGAGTGAATAAAAAGATTAGGAAAAAGTGTAGAGGGGTAGGGCAGAGTTAGACGGAAAAAGCTTATTAAAATGTATGCAGATAGGCCAAATTTAGACCAGCTGGATATAATGCGCTCGGCTCTGACACCCTATCTATGTACGGCTTGTAAAAAATATAAGCCCCAGAAGAAGCTAAGAATCGCTAGCAAAACGTCGGGCATATAGTGAAAAAATTTTCAAAAACCTAGTTTTTTAATTTCACCACATGGATCCATGATAGCCTACATACAAAAAAGTCGGCATTTCTATTTTTAATCTAAATATGGAATAATATGGAATTCTTAGTGAAGAAACTGGCTCGTTTGATGCTTCCCAAGGCAGACGGTAATGTACCGGAGCGACTCGGGATTTCTCCCGACCAAGGGCTGTCATTTCAGTGTAACCACATTTAATTTGTTGTGCGTCTCCCACAAATTGTAATCCTCCAAGCAGATCCTTGCAGCGGGACTTCGCCATACTCTCCTGCTACGGGAAGGTATGATGCGTTTGCCGGAAAAGAATATTTTTAGGACGGTCACACTTTTGTCAGTGTGTCATGTGCAAGGGATGATTGCATCGGACAGGATGTTCTGGGCTAGACCTCAAAACCCGACGTCCTCGTAACTTTTATAAATCTTTTGTGGCTCCTTGCTGTTGATGCCCAAGGTCGTCCCGTATTCTGCGCCTTAGCGCACTCCCCCCCCCCCCCCCCCCCCCACTACCTTCTAGAAGCCCCACTGTTCAGCAAACCACAAAAAGTACCCGCTGCTACTCGCGCCCCAAGGCGCAGCGATCCAAGATGCTCTACAGACCTGCTCTGGACAAAACGTCCACAGAAAAGGTCGCGAGAGCGGAAATGGAGGCGGTCTCGCGTTTATCACCTACTACTCAGTGCAATATAATATATTTAATCCTGACATCGGCATCACGCTATCGACTGTCTTACACACTAAAATCTTGGGTGTGACGTTGATCAGGATCTATATACATTTTGGAGAGCATGCAACCGCAATTGTACCGAAAATCCAGAGCCGTAATAAAATCCTCAAATCTCTTGCCGGCAGCACTTGAGTTAAAGATAAAGAAACGCTCATTACTACTTACAAAGCAATTGACCGGCCGATTGCATGCTACGCGTCCCCGATATGATCGCCAAGACTAAAGGTTACTCACTGGAATAAAATACAGGCCTGCCAAAATACTGCCTTCAGAACCCCTTCTTATGTCCCCAGATTACCACCTACCCCTGAGGCGAGAGTACTCCCCATTAGGGAGAGAAATGAAATGCTAAACAAACAGTTTCTGTTGAATACCCAGAAACCTGGGCATCCCAACAGACATCTGATTGATGAAGCTACCCCTCCCAGGGGCTTAAGGGGTCATCTCCGAAAGCATTATGAGGAAATACGGCAAAAATTGCAAACATTTCCCTACAGCAAAAAGCAAATTTGAAACAGGTTTGAAAGCAGCTATGTGCTATAAAACGGCGAAAATATTTACCACGTCGTAATGTGTTAAAACAGCGATTTTTTCCTTCACATATCGATAACATACTTTCCATAAAATATTTCAAAAATACGATATTTGCAAAGTTTTGCAAATGGACACCAGAAATAAGTTTTTTTTGATCTCCTGAAAAGTTATTCAAAACACATAACTGTTTTTGTGAGCGCAGCGACGATATTTTCTTTGGTTGATTGATGCAGCCATTGACCTAATGTAAATGTCCGCAGAACTTGGAAACAAAGGGTGAATCCACTGGAAATAAGAAAGGTTTGTCAGTAGGCGCAATTAATCAAAATATTTCTATCGAATCACACATAATTGTTTTTTTTTTTTTGAAATTTGATTTCAATGGTAGGGATTCTGAGATCCACATATACCAGGTTATATCCCAAAAGTATTCGTTAAATCGTATTTATAATATTTCAATATATGGCTTGCCGCCATCTTTTTCCCAATTTCTCGACCAACACACAGGTAATACACTAAGGCTAGAATGTGCGTAGGTTTCTGCGTAATTGAGGTTATTATATATTTAGATATATTCTGATTTCATGGTTTACTCCAAGTACGATAATTTTTTTAGTTTTTTAAATGATTTTAATTTAAGTTATTGTCATTTCGATTGCCGCACTATCCGCCATTTTATTCTCTGCCGCATGAATAGCGTCATTTTATAGCACACGGTTGAGTTGTGGGGAAAAACAAACTTGACGCGACGACGTTAAAATGGCACACACGAATAAAATAAATAGTAAAATTGTAAATAGTAAACACGAGAAATGCCAATTTCCAGGAAGCGTTCGGAAAACACCAATGAGAAGTCCGAAAAGCTATGCTTAAAGGTTGCCAGATGGTAGTTAAGGGGGTACTGATAATAAGGAAAGGGAGAATATAGGGCAATAATTGTTGCGATTGAATGTATAGCAGAACTGGTGATAATGCAAAAACGACAAAAGAAAACGGTATCGGTGATCGATTTTGACGATATAAAAGGGGTAACTGTAGGGCAAGGGAATTAAATGTATTAAAGAAGGCTGTGAAGATGGCAGTGCGCGGTCTCTTTAAATTAAAAAAAAAAAATACAAATTTGTGGGTTAGTCGTGAAAAAAAGGTTTCCCTGTGCGCGAAGCCGTCCGTATATATTTGTGGTAATAATGGTATTAAAGGCGAGAGAAGGTAACCAGGAATAGAGTTTGGTGGGACGAGCAGCGGAGGCATCCATCTAATCAGGAACTGTGGGTTTTCCCTTTAATTTAAATATTATTCTGGAGTTTCGAGCGTCTGGCATTTCTATAACGGAACGAGTTTTAAAGGGGCGCATACCGTCTCCAAACAAGCCAAAAGCTTTGGTAGGCGCCAGGGAGGCTTTTTTACAACATTACCAATTTCATCACCAACGTGGATTCCAGAAACAAAGACGGTAACCAATGATACAAATTTTATTGTAGTGCACCCGAAAAGTGCAAAACCGGCAGGGCCTGAACCAAAGCCTCGATTAATCCAGTAGGCGGTTATATTTTTACTAAATATTTGTTGTTGTTTGTTTTGTGTGCTTAATAGCATTACAAGGCTGCGCAATAATACATATACGTATGGTTCCGTTTTTAACTAATTTTTCTTCGAGTTATGGCTCCCGAAACATAGAAAATTGCTTATAGCGTTTTCTTTTCTGCAATAAATTGTTGCCTAAGTAAATGGTAAAGCCTTAATAGAGTTACTCCTACCCCAGAAAATTTTCAACATTTATAATGCATGTAAAGAACATAAATGGCTACCCCGTGTATTAGCTGATTTTCACAAACGCGCTGTCAATGATAATAAAAATTCATTAGCAATTATTTCCTTCATTTAAAATTTCTTCGCTAAATATTTGTTAAGTTACGAAAATAAATTTCCACGATCAGCTGGTTTAGCAGTGTTGCACTGCCACACCGCCATTTTATGTATGGTAAAAGTGTAACGCGTTTACGTTGCGAGCAGGCAACAATTTTCATAAAAGAACGAAATACCCCGTAAAGGCGTTACCTGCTTTTTAGAATAGAACAAAATATATTTACATCCCTTGCGCAGCGTACAAAAAGCTTAACACTTCTGCCAGAAAAGAAAACAATATTAGTCATAAAATGGGCGGTGCCACGCCAATTTTTTAAAATTTGAAAATTTTAATTTTTATTGTTATAAATCCACTTGGGAAATGAAAAACCATTGATATAAAGCTCTTTTTTGCAAATATATAGCTTATTTTATTCGTCCACGACCCTTTTAAAAATCTTTTATATACAAGTGGGCGTGGTCCTTTACCGATTTCGTTAGTTTTTCTTCAAAGCATTCCTTATAGTAAAGGCAACCTCTCTGCCGAATTTTGTTACGATAGGTTTAACGATTTTTATTTATGATTAATAATATTTGTAAAATTGATTTTATCAGAAGTGGGGGGGGGGGGGGGGGGGGTGCCACGCCAATTTTAAAAAATGTTATAAAATTTTTATCAAGAGTCTCAATATCAGTCCACACGTCAAATTTCAACATTCTAGGTTTATTATTTACTAAATAATCAGGTTTTTTGTGTGGTCCAAAATGTAATATATGTTACGTAGTTGATTTTTGGGGTAAGGCGAAGGTGGCGTGTGGAATGTTGCTGGCCCCTGCTAGCTCGTCGAATGGGGTGGGCTTCTGCTCACCAGCCTTACCAACAACTACGACAACAAAATTATGAGAGTCATGCCTGATAAAATTTATTAAGGAGAGACAGGTTCAAGAGGTAGAAGAAGAGGAAGAAGCAGAAGAAGAAGCGTTAAAGAAAGGAAGGCCCGTCCAAAGTCAGGGGGAGCCTACCCACCCTCTTCAGCGTATTGTACGCGAAGCCATGGGCGCTGTGCTGACTCCTCTTATTTTACAGCGCCCCCAAAACCTGACCCAAGTCCGTCCGTCTGAAGGTCCCTCAAGTCATGTCGACAATTTCCCGGTCGTCACCCCTACGTCCCCCCATTACCCAGGTGCAACACCCTCACCAAAGGCCTACGAAAACTTAGCCTTCCATCTTTTCAAATGCAAAAATTTTCAGACACGGAATTCCATCTTTCTAATACGTACAATTTTTATTTATTTATTCAAATTATTAGTATTACCGCTACCCTATTTTTACAAAAATTCAACTGTGATTCTAATCTAACATTTAAATAATCCAATTCCAAATTTGATTCTAACCTAGCATTTAATTCAATTTTCTTAAACTTAAACGTACAACTAACTATTTCCTATCTTTATTAAATTCAATTTCTTAAAAAAAAAAAATAAATGTAAGGCGCGATAACCTCCGAAGAGATCTAAGGCCGAGCTTCTCTTCCAATTTGCGTCGTGCTCCTCTTGATTTTTCCCTACAAATTGGCCGGACGGGACCTACATGTTTTATGCCGACTCCGAACGGCATCTGCAAAGCAGATGAGTTTTCACTGAGAGCTTTTCATGGCAGAAATACAATCGGAGCGCTTGCCAAACACTGCCGAGGGGCGACCCCGCTTAGAAAAATTTTCTTCTAATTGAAAAATCTTATTTCTAAAATTTTGATGTTGCTTTGCCCGGGAGTTGAACCCAGGGCATACGGTGTGATAGGCGGAGCACGCTACCATCACACCACGGTGGCCGCCAATTTCTTAAACAAAATAAAAAGGAAAGGTAATTCAAACGCAAAAAAAAACGTACAGGCAAAAAAAAAAATCATGAACCGAAAGAATGAAAAGAAAAAAAACGTGGCCAGCCAAAATCTGAACACCCTAATATGTGCGATCCTTTTTCCTTCCTTGTTTCCCCCTTTTTTTTAGGCTCTTACCCAAGATACGTCGTTTTAAGATAAATCGCCCACATTCGCATGTATCTTATCGGACAAATAAGAATTCATTTGAAATTCTTCACACCTCTAATCCCTGACCTAGGTTCGTATGTTCTTAATGTGTATATAAATGACAGTGTGCATAGTTACATAAAAAAATGGAACACACAATATCACTCACCTCATCACTTCAGCGTTGTTGGTACCAGCAAGCCGCAGATAATCTGTGGTGGAGAACCAAAAAAATTCGTTCACATACCTACATACTTTGCCCAAGCAGGGTTCAATGGGATTCAGAGTTGAATGCCGGTCTCATTCACTCGTGATAGCGGGCAACGAGTGAATCATCCACGGCAATTAGCAATAAATACAAAAAAAAAATTGCAAAAATAAAAAAAAAAGCGGGAAACTACTTCTGACGGCCGTAGATCAGATAAGCGAGCAAATTATTATTTTTTTTATTTTTCTTATCGCACGCTGCCGCTAGCAGCTAAAGAAATTACTAATTAACCGATGTAAATGAATCAAAAGTAAACGCGAAGGAAAATTAATGAAACAATAAAATTTGGAGACCAAAAGTAGTGCACCAGGTGCTTAACCAGAAAAACGTAAGCAAACAAAAAAAATATATAAAAAAGATAAATAAGACTCTAAATGTGGTTTTTCATGTGAGTGGTCAACCAAAAAACCAAGCTAATGTGGAAATGAATTTCGAAACTCAAAAATTGTGCAATTCGAACCAAAAAAAAGGAAAAGTCAAAGTTTTATTATTTTTTTTTGTGACTCTGGTGGCGGTTAGCGTTGGCCCGCCGCTGAATTGCTGGTTGCGCTGTCAGCGATCCGTCGCTGCTCTGCCGGTGATGTTGACGTTGGCGTAAGCAGCTTTTGTTCAATACGACGTTGCCGTCGTCGCCGCCGCTCCTGCTGCTCTGCCTCTTTTTCTGCGTCCTGCCACTAATAATCTGTAAAGATATACAAAAGAAAAGATACACTTGGTAAATTTTGGGAAATATTCATGTATATGGTGTTCGAAATTAGGTACACACATATATGCTGGTATGCTTTCTTGGCCACGATTATCAACTTTTTTTCTGTTGGGCGTGTATACATTGGCCAATGGATTTGCACACCGGCATGTAAGTGCGTATATATATATGTATATACCTCTGCAATTTATTTTATCGAATTTTTCCTCTAGTTTAACTTGATTTGGATTTTATTGAACTTTATTTTCTCTATACTTTACTTCTTATTTAGCTTAATTTTCATTTAACTAAATTTTTTATTTAATTTTCCTTTCGACCAATTTTACATTTATGCTATTTTATTTTATCTTAGGTTTTTTCTCATTTTTATCTAATTTTATCTGCATTTTACTAGGCGTTTATTTTATTTTCTTTAATTTAATCTGGTTTTCATTTCATTTGGCTTCTATTTAATTTGATTTTGCTTTAATTTAATTTTTATTCAATCTAGTTTTTGTTTTATTTACTTTAATTTTAATTTTAATTTAGTTTTAATTTAATCCACTTTTTATTCAATTTAATTTTTATTTGTCTAAATTTTTATCTAGTTTAAGTTTTATTTAATTTAATTTAATTTTAATTTATCTTAGTTTTTGGTTTAATTTAATTTAATTTAATTTTCATTTATCTTAGTTGTTGGTTTTATTTAATTTAATTTAATTTTCATTTAAGTTAGTTCTTATCCATTTCAATTTTTACTCACTTGAACTTTTAAATAAATTTTATGGGCTTCACCTTTTTTTCACTAATTTCACTTCATCACACATATATATATGTATATGCACTTACCTGTAGCAGGACTTACAGCGGCTTCCTTCCAGTTGTCTGGGCTTTTCAGTACATAAACTGCCCACAACAGTTAAAGAAACTTTTATTAAATTTTTTTCTTTTGTTTCAAAAATAGCGCGCACTTTTTTAATTTAAATTTAGGCGAGACTTAGGTTCACGACCGCACACTTCCACTACTATTACTGCTGTGAATTTTGGATTCTAGTAATATAATGATCGAACCCTGAGTTCGTATCCAAACGGCATTTCCCTACAACTGTCTTACGAATTTACACGTACACAGATGCCTGGCCTCGATTGCGTCCACACCCACAGTCACACCGTGAGTACATGTAGATACCCTTTCACTAATGTTGCGCAACACGAGCGCATACCCGGTTGCGACACATTTTCCCTTGCAGCATAAAGGCTGGCGTAACAGGCTCGCACCCGTCGATAGTGCCTGCACCATGGAACGTGTGCGTAGAAGAAATTCAGACGCTGCCTTTGGCGTATTCTTTGCCCTTTTTGCCCAATGTGTGGCCTCGACCCACGACTCCATGCCGGGCTAATGATCTAGGTCCGGTTAAGTAACGCATGGCTAAGGGATTTGCGTAACTATATCTCCTACGTACGCATTCATCTACGGACTCTGTCACAATGTCTACTTCTACTTTCAAATCCTTCTATTTCATTAAATATCACAGGGTAATTAGAGTAAATAGTCAATGGGTGGAAAAGCCAAATATCATAGGGTTTAGGGTAGCAAAATTTAACAAGGTATAAAAAAAAATGAAAAATATCACAGCAAAATAAGGTATAAGTAAGGAAATAAATTAGTAAAATAAACAAATAAATAATTACATACACAAGTATATGGGATTGTCAAGTGATTGTATTCCTGGTCAAGTGGGTGTATACATATTGAGATTCACTGGGTATTAAACTGTAGAAATAGGTCAATATGTGTATACATAAATAATTAAATCGGTAAATTACAAAATATAAAAAAAATATAACTAAATAAATGAATAAGTGCATAAATAAATTCACTAACACTTAAAAAAAAATAGTCAGAGTTTGCTACAAGCACTAGGTATACATGCCACATTTAGCACAGAACAGATATTTTATTTCGCAAAAATGTCTTTAGTATGGTATACCCCGATCCTTTTTCCCTTTGAGTCCCCAAGTTCGTACATGGCGTTCCCAATCGCTTTCAAGACTATACATTTGACTTGTTTGGGGGCCAACTTGGCATTGTAATTTTCAATCTGCGAACTCTGTTTAAAGTTTCGGCGCTATACCACTTGTCCGATTTGAAACCTTACATCTCTTCTCCTCGTATCATACACTTTTCTACTGCGCTCGTGGGATAACTTCAGCTCCTTTTTAATCTTGGCTCTAAGCAATTGTAACCTGTCACTGCTTGCCTCCACTTCGCAATCAACATCCTTCAGTGAGCCCAACTTCCGGCATAGCTCGTATGATGCTGCATGCAGTATCATAGGCATACCGAAAGTTGCCTGATATGGTGACATGTTGATTGCGGAGTGGACCGCACTTCGAAGAGCGAACGCCGCGTCGCTAATATACCGATCCCAATTCTTTTGATTCTCATTAATAAAATATCTTATAATTTGCAACACCGATCGGTTTACTCTCTCTGCGGCGTTGCCTTGCGGGGAATAGAAAGCTGTTTTGATATGGGTGGTACCATACTTTTCTAAGAACGTGTTGAAAGTTCCTGAAATGAATTGCCTTCCATTGTCCGAGTGGATGTATTCGGGTACCCCGAATATATGGAAGACTTCCCGTTCAAGGAAATTTACTACCTCGGCTGCTGTCGCTTTGCGCATAGGCTTCAAGAACACAAATTTCGTAAAATGATCTAAACATACAAACACATACACATTACCATCACACGTACGAGGATAAGGACCCATAAAATCTACAAACAGACGCTGAAAAGGTCGCTCGGTTATATGCTGTTTCCCCATAAGGGGTCTGTGAAAAACATGTTGTGTCTTGTTAGCCGAACATACTTCACATTCTTTTATAAAAGCATAAACTTCTGACACCATTCCTGGCCAATAATATTTTTCGCGCAACCGAGACAAGGTCTTATGGACACCGCCGTGACCTGCTGATGGAGAGCTGTGAACAGATTGAACAAGTCCCGGTCGTAGTTCCGACGAAACCCAAAGCTTCCAGGCATGGTCCGCTTGAAGTACATCCCCCCGGTCAAACTGCGTCCCTTTGTATACGTATCCGTCTGACACGCATACGTCAGGTAATTTTTCGTTATTATCTATCACTGTTTTTACTAATTCTCTGTATTCTTCAGATTTGAAATATGGCGATTCTAAACATACATCAACCATTCTCTCACTTGGTATCAACTCTTCCATATCCATCCTGGATAAGGTATCGGGTACAACGTTTTGTGACCCTTTCCTGTGTTCGATATTAAAATTGAAGCTTTGTAGTTTGAGGCTCCATCTCGCGAGTCGCCCAGAAAGGTTCTTTTGATTCATGAGCCACTTCAGGCTCCCGTGGTCCGTTATAATGGTGAAGGGCAAACCCTCCACATAAGGTCGAAATCGTTTAACGCTTAGGACTGCCGCGTAACATTCCAGCTCCGTAATGCTATAATTTTTCTGGGCTTTATTGAGTTTTGCTGACATGTATGCTATGTTTCGTTCGTTATTGTCCTCGTCTAGTTGGAAAAGCACCCCGCCCACGCCGTCTGTTGATGATTCACATTGAATGTAAAAGTGTCTGTTAAAGTCCGGGTGTATCAGTACGGGTGCCGATATCAAGCTTTGCTTAAGTTCGTCGAATGACCTTTTGGCATCGTCAGTCATCGAAAATTTCTTTATCTTTTCCTTAGTAAGACAGTCGTGCAGCGGGGCTGCAACAGTCGCGTAATCTTGTATGAAACGTCGGTACCAGCCTGACATGCCTAAGAACCGCCGCAACTGTTTAGGGGTTTAGGGCTCAGGGAAGTCCCTCACTGCCGCTACCTTGTTTGCATCTTTTTGGATACAGCCGTCTCCCACAACATACCCGAGATATCGGACCTCTTTGTAGCAAAATTTACTTTTTTCAACATTTATCGTTAAGTTTGCTTCGCGTAGACACCGAGCGACCTTTTCTAACAAACATATATGGGACGAAAAATCTTCAGAACACACTAGCAAATCATCAAGGTACACAAACACACATTCACGTAACGAAGCGGGTATAACCTTGTCCATTAGCCTACACATTTTCTGTGCCGCGTTGCACAGTCCAAAGGGCATAACTGTAAATTGATAGAGGGGTCTTCCTGGCACAGTGAACGCTGTCTTCTCCCTAGACTTCTTTTCTAACGGAATCTGCCAGAAGGCATCCTTCAAGTCTATGGCTGATATATAGTGTGTGTTTTGCAGCCGGCTGAGTATTCCGTCAATATGAGGAAGTGGGTAGGCGTCTTTGGCAGTTCTCTCGTCTACCTTACGCGCGTCAAGGCAAAGTCGGTTTTTCGTGCCTTTGACTACCAGTGATACTGGTGAATTCCAACTACTGTTAGATTCCTCTATCACACCCATACTCAACATCCTATCTAGCTCAGCATATATGAGTTTTTGTATGGCGGGTGAAATAGGGTAGTGTCGCTGTTTAACAGGGAGATTCTCATCGCTCACTTCTATGATATGTTTTTCTAACCCTGTTATCTCTAATCCCAAGACAGCGAACGACGGAAACTGTGCTTTTACTTGCTCTAATGCCACGGTCTGGTCGGGAGTCAACGTATGTTGTACTGCGTCGAATGACAGATAACCCTCTGCGGGTACGAGCTCTGCTACGGTCGTGTGGGAGGGACGTGTCATGGGACCTCTGCTCACTACGTTCAAGTTGAACACCTTCCAGAAATCTATCCCGAGGTACACCTCCTGCTGCAACCCTGGCACTATTAAAAATTTTAGCTCCCTACACATATCATCCCATTCCACTGGTAATTTTATCACGCCTGTTACTGCCATTTCCCCTCCGTTTGCCGTTCTTATACACTGCTTTTCTATGGGGAGAATCCTTTCTTCCTGCCCTTTCAGGAAATTTTCGCTATTCTTCCCCAGGCAACTCGCTCCTGCGCCTGAGTCCAACAACGCCAAAGCCTCCTTACCTCCTATCCTAGCCTATGCGAAAAACCTATTATCACCCTTTAAAGTGACTATGGTTGATACAATTTTGTTGTGTATTCTTTTATAGTTTTTTCTCCTTTCCCTCATCTTTTAAATTTTTCTAAAATTCCTGCTTCTTCTCCTTTCTGATATTGCCTCGCAAAATAGTCTCCTCCGGGCTTCTTCATATTCTAATTTTCTCATATGCAAGCTCTTTAATTCTCGTTTCTTTCTTAAATCTAAATTAATTTTAGCTAAATCATTATTGTTTTCCCTCTTCAAGATCCTTTTGCACCGTTGCCCGGGTGATCCTTCCCCTGGCTGAGTCCCCCGGTCATCTCTGCCAGATTCCCGTTTCCCTTGGGTGGCTTTAAAACGCAGAAGGAACTATCCCCATCACACGAAAAGCAAACCATGTTGTGGAAACTCGATTTGCATTTTGTTTCCTTATTGGCTTCAGCCGGGTTTTTAATGAAATAATCGACCGGCATCCCACACGAGAAGCACAACATCAAGTGAAAGGGAGAGGGACAGAAAGAGTTGATGGTCAGGGTAAGCCAGCTCACTTATCCCCCCTTTGGACCTACTCCGGGTTTCCTTAATTACTTTCTCTGCCCGCCGACATTCTGTCTTTAGCTCGGCTAGTGTGTCCATTTTCGACAAGAAAGTCAGATTTGCCAAGTATGGTTTCAGGTTACCCTTTATGATTCCCACCAATTCTTTCTCGGGTATTCTTTGTCGAAGCCTAAACGTTAAATTATGCACTTCCCCATAGAAATCATCAAATCCCTCCGTCGCCAACTGTTTCCGTTCCATTATTTGGCGAATCACCTCATAATCGGACTCTCCGGTCTTGAAGTGGGCTAGCAGTTCCGCCTTCAACTCCGGATATCCGAAGTTGGAGTCTTCGGCATTGTCCTCCAGCACCTGCCAGTACCACTTCAAAGCCGCACCCGTCACGAGGCAATGAAAATCCGTAAACAGCTGGTGATGGGAGATTTGATGCTGTACCCTCATCTTCTCGATCCGGAACAAAAAACTTTCTACAGATATTCCCTTATCTGTACCGTCGAATTTGATATGCCACTATTCGAGGGACCATCTTCTTCCAACGTGGTGGCTCTTGGGTGGCATTACCTCTTCCATCTGTATGTGGTTCATCGCCATTGGCACCGATCCTTGTTCCGGTTCCGCTAACTTGACCCCTGTAATTCGGCGTGGATGCCTGTGCGGAGCGATGATCCAGGGGCTGGGCGCGGGATGTTTCAACCTCCGTTAATCGACCACTCAGGCCGTCCACTGTCGTCTTCATTTTATTAAACTCAGTTGTAAACAGGGCCATCATATCGTTTTGCTGAGCTACCATTGCCATTAGGCGGCTCAGCGGTTCAACATTCGAATCAGTGATGGCTATTCCGCTTCCGCAGTTGATCTCGGCCCCGCTGCAGGATCACCGCCCCCACAAGCACCATCTTCATTGTTTTCTGACATGTCCGATATTGCGTCGATTTTATGGCTAAAACTCAAACTGGCTTCGGACTGGTTTACCACAACCTGTGTTCTGAAGGACACACTAGCGTCGCACGCAGTTCCCTCCCCTAATGAACTGAAAATGCGGGCAGCACAGCGATTGAAGTAGTCCGTAGGGACGAAGTCTACCCGGTGCTCAATACCCGTGACAATCTGGTTGAATAGTGAGCCAACCACCTGATTTTTAAGTGCCCGCGCAAAGCCGCGAGTAAGTATCCTATCTCTGGTAAACAAACCCAGACCACCAGCCACTCTTTCTTCCCTATCGTCTTCCTCCGACATGTACCCAGGCTCCTACGACCCAGTCACACCTCTCACTCACACGATGGCAGATTCAAAGTCGGAAAGATCTCAGGTGCTTAGACCGTCAGGGATCCCCAACCAAAATTCCGTTCCAAGACGATTTAAAAAATTAAATATAATAGAAAAAAAATTACAAATAAATGAACAAAGTTTCACGTACTTAAGCCTGAATTCAAATTTCAAAAACTTCCGAAAAATAATTGCAAAATTGAAATTAAAAGAAACGGTTATATAAAAAAATTTCACTAACTCGAATTTCAAACTAGCATTCAGTCAAAAAAATCCAAAAAAGTTATGTTGAATCGAATGATGCAAACCAGTATTGATATTACTGATTTGCGAAACTGAATTTGATTCAATTTGCCAACGCAAAATTTGGATAGATGAAAAAAAAATTAAAAATAATAAAATAATGAAAAGGAGCAATTCAATAAAGTTTTTATTTTTTTGTTTTAGATGGCTAAAAAAAGAAGAGGAAAGAAATACCAAAACTAGAAATTCATGAAATTAAGTTCAACTTCCGATTTCGAAGGGAAAGATGAACATCGATATCAAAAAAAATTTTAATTTACGTGGCTTAAACCTAAACTCAAAACTCGAGTAAACAACTTTTCAACCGCTTTTATAGGATAAAAAAAGAGTAATAATAAAACAATAAGAAAATAATAAAAATGGCATTCGCCAAATCCAATTTCAATCCAAATTTCCACAATAGGATTTACGAAATTTACCTCTATTTCAACTTTCCAATAAAGAACGAAAATTTTCTATATTCGAATTAAATTAATTACTAGTATTAAATATTGAGGAAAAATTCCACTAAATTAACTTTTAATTCAGTTTAAAAACAAGCAATAAAAATTTAATGAAAGGACGCTCCAAAAAAAAATTATGATGTAATGATAATGAGAAAAAATTAATAATTAATTATATTTGTTTTAATTCAAATATGATCAAGACCGAGACAAATTCTCCCGTTTAACCCAACCGAAAATATGCAGATATTTAGTTATATATGTATATTTTTGTGTATAAGTATATATATTTAATGTAAGAGCATGTATATATAGATATGTAGATACAATAAATAGTGGTTTCAAATCTGCTAAATTTATGAAGATAAAAAACCTAAACCTCAGTAAACTATTCTTTCCTCAAACTAACAAAATTATTACTTTATATATGTGTGTATATTGGTTTGCTTTGGTGTATATAGGGTGTTGTACTTGTAGAGGTCATTGTAGGGGTTTTCAGTCCGTGCGTCCTCTGTCCGCCGTTGTGTCATCTAGCTAATTCCCTGATTTATTAATTTTAAAGTGTACACTTCAGGATTCAGTATCCGATACCGAGACCTGGATGTACCACCTTAATCCCCACCCTTTGGAAAATTGCCCCCGTGCAAACGCGTGTTGCAAGCCTCACACACGGCTGTTGCTGGAACGACCATGTGGCAGCTTCAGCATCCGTATTCGCTAATCAGAAAGAAACAAAGTTTGTATTGAACAGTATACGAATTTATCATTGTACCCCTAAGTGCCGCTTATGCAAACTTTGAAGACTGCACAAGGGACCCTAAAGGTGCAGGGATACGACCCCCTCAATTTATCATGGTAGCACATATCACTCGCGACTGGTCGCCCGCGATGTTGCAACCATGAAACCTACTTACCCTAACCTGTCTGACTAGAAGTAATAGCTAAGATGTAACAGTGAATTAAGAGGACTGAAAAGACATAGGTAGAAGTAGAGGTAAATGAGAAAAAAAAACTATTCGGGCCCCACGTTGGGCGCCATTGTTATGTAGTTGATTTTTGGGATAAGGCGAAGGTGGCGTGTGGCATGGTTGCTGGCCCCTGCTAGCTCGTCGAATGGGGTGGGCTTCTGCTCACCAGCCTTACCAACAACTATGACAAAAAAATTATGAGAGTCATGCCTGATAAAATTTATAAAGGAGAGACAAGTTCAAGAGGTAGAAGAAGAGGAAGAAGCAGAAGAAGAAGCGTTAAAGAAAGGAAGGCCCGTCCAAAGTCAGGGGGAGCCTACCCACCCTCTTCAGCGTATTGTACGCGAAGCCATGGGCGCTGTGCTGACTCCTCTTATTTTACAGCGCCCCCAAAACCTGACCCAAGTCCGTCCGTCTGAAGGTCCCTCAAGTCATGTCGACAATTGCCCGGTCGTCACCCCTACGTCCCCTCCATTACCCAGGTGCAACACCCTCACCAAAGGCCTACGAAAACTTAGCCTTCCATCTTTTCAAATGCAAAAATTTTCAGACACGGAATTCCATCTTTCTAATACGTACAATTTTTATTTATTTATTCAAATTATTAGTATTACCGCTACCCTATTTTTACAAAAATTCAACTGTGATTCTAATCTAACATTTAAATAATCCAATTCCAAATTGGATTCTAACATTAATTTAATTCAATTTTCTTAAACTTAAACGTACAACTAACTATTTCCTATCTTTATTAAATTCAATTTCTTAAACAAAATAAAAAGGAAAGGTAATTCAAACGCAAAAAAAAACTTACAGACAAAAATAAAATCATGAACCGAAAGAATGAAAAGAAAAAAAACGTGTCCAGCCATAATCTGAACACCCTAATCCTAATCCTTTTTCCTTCCTTGTTTCCCCCTTTTTTTTAGGCTCTTACCCAAGATACGTCTTTTTAAGATAAATCGCCCACATTCGCATGTATCTTATCGGACAAATAAGAATTCATTTGAAATTCTTCACACCTCTAATCCCTGACCTAGGTTCGTATGTTCTTAATGTGTATATAAATGCCAGTGTGCATAGGTACATAAAAAAATGGAACACACAATATCACTCACCTGATCACTTCAGCGTTGTTGGTACCAGCAAGCCGCAGATAATCTGTGAAAGAGAACCAAAAAAATTCGTTCACATACCTACATACTTTGCCCAAGCAGGGTTCAGTGGGATTCAGAGTTGAATGCCGGTCTCATTCACTCGTGATAGCGGGCAACGAGTGAATCATCCACGGCAATTAGCAATAAATACAAAAAAAAAATAGCAAAAATAAAAAAAAGCGGGAAACTACTTCTGACGGCCGTATATCAGATAAGCGAGCAAATTATTATTTTTTTTTTATTTTTCTTGTCGCACGCTGCCGCTAACAGCTAAAGAAATTACTAATTAACCGATGTAAATGAATCAAAAGTAAACGCGAAGGAAAATTAATGAAACAATAAAATTTGGAGACCAAAAGTAGTGCACCAGGTGCTTAACCAGAAAAACGTAAGCAAACCAAAAAAATATATAAAGAAGGTAAATAAGACTCTAAATGTGGTTTTTCATGTGAGTGGTCAACCAAAAAACCAAGCTAATGTGGAAAGGAATTTCGAAACTCAAAAATTGTGCAATTCGAACCAAAAAAAAAAGGAAAAGTCAAAGTTTTATTATTTTTTTTTGTGACTCCGGTGGCGGTTAGCGTTGGCCCGCCGCTGAATTGCTGAAGTTTATGCTGCTATGTATAGCCACATTTGGAGTTCTTTAAGGTTTAGGCCTTTTTCTGCGTCCTGCCACTAATAATCTGTAAAGATATACAAAAGAAAAGATACACTTGGTAAATTTTGGGAAATATTCATGTATCGGGTGTTCGAAATTAGGTACACACATATATGCTGGTATGCTTTCTTGGCCACGATTATCAACTTTTTTTCTGTTGGGCGTGTATACATTGGCCAATGGATTTGCACACCGGCATGTGAGTGCGTATATACATATATATACCTCTGCAATTTATTTTATCGAATTTTTCCTCTAGTTTAACTTGATTTGGATTTTATTGAACTTTATTTTCTCTATACTTTACTTCTTATTTAGCTTAATTTTCATTTAACTTAATTTTTTATTTAATTTTCCTTTCTACCAATTTTATATTTATGCTATTTAATTTTATCTTAGGTTTTTTTCTCATTTTTATTTAATTTTATCTGCATTTTACTAGGCATTTATTTTATTTTCTTTAATTTAATCTGGTTTTCATTTCATTTGGCTTCTATTTAATTTGATTTTGCTTTAATTTAATTTTTATTCAATCTAGTTTTTGTTTTATTTACTTTAATTTTAATTTTAATTTAATTTTAATTTAATCCACTTTTTATTCAATTTAATTTTTATTTGTCTAAATTTTTATCTAGTTTAAGTTTTATTTAATTTAATTTAATTTAATTTTAATTTATCTTAGTTTTTGGTTTTATTTAATTTAATTTAATTTTCATTTATCTTAGTTTTTGGTTTTATTTAATTTAATTTAATTTTCATTTAAGTTAGTTTTTATTCATTTCAATTTTTACTCACTTGAAGTTTTAAATAAATTTTATGGGCTTCACCTTTTTTTCGCTAATTTCACTTCATCACACATAGGTATATGTATATGCACTCACCTGTATATGCAGGACTTACAGCGGCTTCCTTCCAGTTGTCTGGGCTTTTCAGTACATAAACTGCCCACAACAGTTAAAGAAACTTTTATTAAATTTTTTTTCTTTTGTTTCAAAAATAGCGCGCACTTCTTTAATTTAAATTTAGGCGAGACTTAGGTTCACGACCGCACACTTCCCCTACTATTTCTGCTGTGAATTTCGGATTCTAGTTATATAAAGATCGAACCCTGAGTTCGTATCCAAACGGCATTTCCCTACAACTGTCTTACGAATTTACACGCACACAGATGCCTCTGGCCTCGTTTGCGTCCACACCCACAGTCACACCGTGAGTACATGTAGATACCCTTTCACTAATGTTGCGCAACACGAGCGCATACCCGGTTGCGTCACATTTTCACTTGCAGCATAAAGGCTGGCGTAACATATATATAAAAAGTGGGCGTGGTTATCATCCGATTTCGCTCATTTTCAATACCAACCTATTCTGGGTCCAGATAAGCTCGTGTACCAAATTTGGTGAAGATATCTCAATATTTACTCAAGTTATCGTGTTAACGGACAGACGGACGGACATGGCTCAATCAAATTTTTTTTCGATACTGATGGTTATCATATATGGAAGTCTATATCTATTTCGATTCCTTTATACCTGTACAAGCAATCGTTATCCAATCAAAGTTATAATACCCTGTGTACAAGTACAGCTGGGTCGTTTGGTTTACTTTTGGCGACGTGAGAAAGAAGTTATAAAATTTGGTAATAAGAGTTTCCGTATATAAATATGTATAGAATTCATTTGTTTGTATTATTGACTTTTTGTATAAATTATATAATGTAATATAATGTAAACCACAACAACTTTAAAGAAACGTCAAGAGCTGAAATATGAGAAAATTAGACCGAAACGAAATGAAGTATTCAACAACAACACCAAGCATTAAGAGTGGTTTGTAAACAAAACCAAATTGGAATTCCCGCCAGATATTCAAGCATTGCTAGCAAAGGGGCCGAAGTTCGGACTACCTGTAGATAACAAGAATTTCCCTCTATTTAAATATATAGCAGACGGCGAAGATTTGGTACAAAGCATAAAAAACAAAGATCAACAAGAGGAAGCTCGCATAAAACTCTCTTTGTTAATATCAAATCATGCAACAACAAACATAGTACAATAGACAATGCAATTTTAGATACAGTGGAGCAAACATGAATGAATGAAAATAAAAACATTAGAATTTTAACATCCGACGAAGGGAATAAAACGGTGGCAATGGAAATTGATGAGTATAATAAGAAAATGGAGGATATATTAATGGATCTAAAAACATATAGAGTTCAGAGACAGAATCCAACATCACGGTTACAAAACAAGAATAATGCACTAGTAGACAAACTTTTTAAAATGGAATTAATCACAAAGATGGAGAGAAAGAGAATGATAACAACAACCGCACAGCCACCCAGAATCTACGGCCTCCCGAAGATTCATTAGGAAGGAACTCCATTAAGACCAATATGCTCAGCAATTGGGTCACCTTCTTACACACTGTCCAAATATATGGCAGACATTTTAAAAAACGTAACGGCGAGTTCTACGTACAATATTAAAAACACAATTGAGTTTAAAGAAAGCGTAAACAATACATATTTATACGAAGATGAAAAGCTTATTTTCTTTGATGTAGTTTCGCTTTTCCCTAGCATCCCGATACAATTGGCACTTGAAATAATACAAGAGAAATGGAATACAATTAAAGAATACACAAAGATACCAAAAACGCTGTTCGTGGAAATAATTAAATTCTGCATTCAAGAGAGCAGATATTTCAAATTCAATGATACTATCAATACGCAACTAAAAGGAATGCCGATGGGTGCACCCACATCCCCAATAATAGCGGATATAGTTATGGAAAAATTATTGGATGATACTATGCTGAAGTTTGTATTGTATTGTATTGTATTGTATTGTATTTATCGCGATAATAAAAGAAAATGAAATACAAAACACACTTGACACACTAAACACTTTTGACAAAAATATAAAATCTAGTATAGAACTAGAGAACGACGAGGAATTACCATACCTCGACTCCATAATAAACAGACGAGGAAATCAATTAAAACTAAAGTGGTATCAAAAGCCTACAGCATCAGGACGAATTATAAATTTTAATTCAAAATTTCCGAAAAAAATGATTATGAATACAGCAAAGGGCTGTATACGGAAAATGTTGCAGACCTCAGATGAAGTATACCACAAAGAAGTTAAAAAAGAAATTTTCACATTACTAAGAAATAATGATTTTCCGAAAAAAACCATAAAAACTTTATTAAGAAAAACCAAAAATTCAAATAGACCAAAAACTCCCGATAAACCAATTATTTTCAAGTCGGTGGCTTATGTACCGCAGCTATCAGAACGTTTAGCAAAATCTGACTGCTATGATAAAGAAACTACAAAAATTGCGCATAAACCTACGAATACTTTAAAAAACATATTTAACAAAACAAAATCGAAAATACCAATAATGGAGAAAAATAACGTAGTTTACAAAATACCATGTAAAGGCAATAGCGATGAAACGTGCAATAATATATATATAGGTACTACAAAGTCCAAACTCAAAACGAGAATTTCACAGCATAAGTCTGATTTTAAATTTTGCCATCAAGTTAATAATCAAAAAACAGCACTCATGGCCCACTGTGCAGACAGCGGCCACACACCAAACTTTTATGAGACTAAAATACTGCAACAAGAACAACACTATAACGAACGCTTCACACTAGAAATGTTACACATTATTAATATTCCGACTAACACACGACTGAACTATAAGAGCGACGTAGATCACAGCGCACATATCTACAAACACCTGCTCACTAAAAAACAGTATCATACTCCACGTCAGACAAAGCAGACGTGTTAATAAAAGTATGTATTTATGTGATATGTAAAATGCAAAATTTGTTTATTGTTAATGTTTATTATTTTTGTTAGTTGCTACAATCCTGAAGATGATTGCCATTGAGCAATCGAAATATATCGATTTAAAAGAAAGAATCAAAGGGTGTTTTTAATTTTTCAATTATAAAACACGGACCTAAAGCCAGATATAAATACATATCTAAAGATAAAAGGTCGCCAAAAAATTTATAATTTAATGTAATTTTCGTCCACAGTGAAAAAATTTGCGAACAAAAATGTTCCTTATAACGGTGAATTTATTTTGTAACGCCAAAGAGTTTTATTTTTAAGAGGCGTCACTCGATACTTTGGCAATAACAAAGAACGAATTCATGCCGAATGTTTTCTCAAGGAAGTTTTGGATAGTTTTCTTTAACTGCATCCTATATATTTATGCGGTGAAGTGCCTTTGCATAATTGCGATTTTTGTAAAGAGAATTAATTAATTAATTTAATGCAATCACTAAAATAAACACAAATACGCCACAAGAATGTATAGAAGGCATTTTTGTAAATACATCTGACAAGAAAAAGTTAGCGACTACTTGAGAAAACATCGAGTAATTTGCGAAAATATCGAGTGACGCCTCTTAATAAAAAAAGCTCTTTGGTAATGCGACATTTTGTTTAATCTTCCATAAATGGATTTTTGTTGTACACACTTTTAAATTTTGTTTTATATACATATATGCAAAAATTTTTGGTAAGTGTGTGATGCGATTTGATATTTGCGATATTTGATCCAAGAAAAAGAAAACTTACATTCTGTTTCTTTTTATCTGTAAGACATATGCCCTTTTTTACCCGCGTGCTTTGCACACAGAGTATATTAACTTTCATTGGATAACGGTTGGTTGTAAGGTATAAAGGAGTCGAGATAGATATAGACTTCCATATATCAAAATCATCAGTATCGGAAAAATTTGATTGAGCCATGTTCGTCCGTCCGTCTGCCCTTTAACACGATAACTTGAGTAAATATTGAGATATCTTCACCAAATTTGGTACGCGAGCTTATCTGGACCCAGAATAGGTTGGTATTGAGCGAAATCTGATGATAACCACGCCCAATTTTTATATAAATTACACTAGAAGACCCGGCAGACATTGTTCTGCCCTAAATTTGGCCAATCTGCATACATTTTAATAAGCTTTTACCGTCGGACCCTGCCCTCTCCCCCCTCTTCAATCTTTCCTAATCCTTTTATTCACTCCTCCCTCCGCCTTTTTCACTTCATCTATCTCCATCTTCGCCTCATTCTATCTCTTCCTCAATCTCCTTCTCTCTTTTCTCTTCTTATTCTGTACTAAAGCACTCATCAACAGCGTTAATTTGATATTCATATTGTATAAACACTGTCTGGGCATTCACTGGCCCACGTTTTGGCCTATATCTCGAGACCCTAGTCACCCAGGGGTATGAAAATTACCCTCTGCTAAAGCACTCAACCACAGTTTTCATTTGATATCCATATTCTATAACCACATTCTAGGGGTACCCGGGTCCACGTTTTGGCCTATATCTCGAGACCCTAGTCACCCAGGGGTATGAAAATTACCCTGTTGTTGTTGTTGTTGTTGTAGCAATGCTCGCCCCACCTAATAGACGCGACCGATCACAAATTGTCATCAATATCCTCTAACGGGAGTCCAAGGAAACTTGCCATTTCAACAGGGGTGGACCATAAGGAAAGGGGTGTTAAAGGCGTTGGTTCCACATTACAATTAAAGAGATGGTTGGTGTCATGTGGGGACACATTGCAAGCGGGGCATACATTTTGTATGTCGGGGTTGATTCTGGATAGGTAAGAGTTTAACCTGTTACAGTATCCAGAACGAAGTTGAGCAAGAGTGACACGCGTTTCCCTGGGGAGTATGCGTTCCTCTTCCGCGAGTTCTGGATATTTTTTTTCAAGTACTGGATTCACCGGGCAATTCCCGACATAAAGGTCCGACGCCTGTCTATGGAGTTCACCAAGGACCTGCTTGTGTTTTTTCGCTTCATACGGCTGGGTTCTCAGGTGCCGTATTTCCTCAAAATGCTTACGGAGATGACTCCTTAGACCCCTAGGCGGTGCTGGTTCGTCAATCAGATGTCTGTTGGGATGCCCAGGTTTCTGGGTATTCAACAGAAACTGTTTGGTCAGCATCTCATTTCTCTCCCTGATGGGGAGTATTCTCGCCTCATTATGCAGATGGTGTTCTGGGGACATAAGAAGACAGCCCGTGGCGATTCTGAGAGCAGTATTTTGGTAGGCCTGTAGTTTCGTCCAGTGGGTAGTTTTTAGGCTTGGCGACCATATGGGTGACGCGTAGCACGTAATCGGCTGGCTAATTGCTTTGTATGTGACCATGAGCGTTTCTTTATCTTTTCCCCAGGTACTGCCAGCAAGGGATTTGAGGATTTTATTACGGCTCTGAATTCTCGGAACAATTGCGGTTGCGTGCGCACCAAAATGTAGATCCTGATCAAACGTCACACCCAAGATTTTGGGGTGTAGGACAGTCGGTAGCGTAGTGCCATCGACGTGGATGTTCAATATGGTCGACATTTGGGGCGTCCATGTTGTAAATAAGGTGGCAAAAGATTTAGTCCGTGACAATGCCAGGTTTCGCGAGGCGAAAAAACTGGAGAGATCAGGGAGATAGCCGTTTATTTTATTGCATAGCTCATCGATCTCTGGGCCTGGGCCTGTGGCCATTATTGTGCAGTCATCGGCGTAGGAAACGATTGTGACTCCTTCCGGTGGTGAAGGTAGCTTAGATATGTAGAAATTAAACAAAAGTGGGGATAGGACACCACCCTGTGGCACCCCTTGTTTAATTCTTCTTGGTTTTGATGTTTCGTTTCTGAATTGCACCGATGCCTGCCGATCACCCAGATAATTTGCGGTCCACCTTTTAAGATATGGGGGAAGGGTAGACCCTTCCAGGTCTTGCAGTAATGAGCCATGGTTGACCGTATCAAAGGCTTTTGATAGGTCTAGCGCTACGAGTACTGTTCTATGGTGGGGGTATTGATTCAAACCGCAAATTTATCTGGGTGCTAATGACATTTAGCGCGTAGGTAGTGCTATGGAGTTTTCTGAAGCCATGCTGATGAGGGGCTAGCTGCAAATGTGCTTGGAAATAAGGGAGCAAAATGGCTTCAAGCGTTTTTGCCACTGGCGATAGGAGAGATATCGGACGATATGACTCACCTACGTTAGCTGGTTTCCCAGGCTTTAGTAGCGGGACCACCTTGGCCATTTTCCATTTCTCGGGTATGGCAAAGGTGGAGAGAGACAGGTTGAAGATATGCGCTAAATATTTGAAACCCTCTTTCCCTAGGTTTTTAAGCATCGGCATGGCTATGCCGTCTGGGCCCACTGCTTTGGATGGTTTAGCGCGACCAATGGCGTCCTCAACCTCTCTAGCGGTGATGGTGATTGGTGACGCGCTGAATTTGTATTTATGTGCGTGTCTATTGGCTCTCCGTTTATCTTTGTACAAAATTACCCTCTACTAAAGCACTTATCAACAGCTTTCATTTAAAATCCATATTCTATAAACACACTCTAGGGGTACCCGGGTCCACGTTTTGGCCCCTATCTCGAGACCCTAGTCACCCAGGGGTATGAAAATTACCCTTTACTAAAGCACTCATCAACAGCTTTCATTTGATTCCCATATTCTATAAACATACTCTAGGGGTACCTGGGTCCACGTTTTGGCCTATATCTCGAGACCCTAGTCACCCAGTCACCTATCCTATATTTCAAGTTAGACCAAACTACACACTGAGTGCAAAACAAATTCAAAATCGGTTCAGTAGTTTAGGAGTCCATTGGCCTCAATTGTGTGACACGTGTTTTGTATATATTAAGATTATGGAAAACATAAATAACCTGATTATTTAGTAAATAATACAACTAGAATGTTGAAATTTGACATGTGGACTGATATTGAGACTCCTGATAAAAATTTGAAAACATTTTTTAAAATGGGCGTGGCACCGCCCACTTGTGATAAAATCAATTTTACAAATATTATTAATCATAAATCAAAAATCGTTAAACCTATCGTAACAAAATTCAGCAGAGAGATTGCCTTTACTATAAGGAAGAAAAATTAACGAAATCAAAACGAAAGATTCTTAAAAGGGTCGTAGGCAAAAATAATAAGCTATATCGTAGCGAAAAATAGTTTTGTGCCAATCGTATTTTTATTGTTCTGTTATATCTTTATTTAAAAATAAACAGTAGGGAAATCCCCAGATCTGAAGGAAAACTGCATTATTACCCGCTCAAGGTCATTGGTGTTAGCCTCTGTATCCTTTTTGCTTCTTTTAAATGAAAATTAGTTCAGAATAGAACCATATGTATATGTATTATTGTGCAGCCTTGTAACACTATTAAGCACACAAAACAAACAACAGCAGCATTTCAAGTGTACAGCTGGGTATGTAATGTTCGGTTTCACCCGTGCTTTGACTTCCTTACTTGTTTTGTATAATTTGTTTTTTTTTTTTTTTGAATCTGAGATAATTTTACTTTACCGCTTGGAAATATATACATAAACCTATACATAATTATTAATGATGATATTATATATAATGATGTAATGTATGTGGTGTAGAAATATAAAATTGTTGATAAGCACACTTATGGTAATCCTTGTGTATGCAACGTTCTCTTTGAGAAATTTTTGTAAAATTTAACCTGAATTTTATGAAACCTTTGATTAAATTTTGTTTGTATAGACAGTAAGTTTTTTTATTAAATTCTCATTTTGAACGAAAGAAGAAAGTAAATATGGCGTGCTAATTTAATTGGTTGGGGAGGGGGAGGATGACAACAGGGTAGGTAAAAGGGAGTCACATGGAGCAGAACAAAAGGGGAGCCGCCGAAAGGCGAAATGATCGAGTGTTTCAAGATTGGGTGGGCTTCCTGCGAGGTGTATGCATGTCTACAGGGAATATAGATGATTGTAACATCCGCCCGCATCAAGGTGGACAAGGGTTAAGGGCTCCGACTCCTCACACTGATCTAGCTGGGGGACATTCCACCTTGATAGCGCAAAGGATATCTCAAATGCTTAACAATAAACTTGAAATTGTATTACGGTCTTTAGTTGTCGCACTTTGGATTTTAAGTAGAACTTGGCTCGGGGCCCTCTTGTGCTTATCAAAAATATCAAAGTATTCTTTAATGACGCAGGCCACAGTTGACTGTCCCATTGATGAAATGTTTTCATTACCCACATATTTCTGGTGGCTTCCTGTGGGTGAAAACCTCAAAAAAGTTGCCAGCTTAAGATAAGGTGGCGGGTGGGTGCTCCGAATGATGGAGATATGTGCACTTTTACCTCGTTTATTCTAAAATTCGGCACAAATCTGGAAAAGAGTACTTATTATCATACATATTAATATCTTTATTACTAAATTATAGAGAACTTACTCAGTATCAGGTAGTTCTATTATATTGGTGTGGTCGCGCAATCTTCATATTTCCATTTCTTTAAATTTCTCAGGCAGTATCGCAATAGCAGCATATATTACTTTGCAATATATCTTCATTTCACTGGTGTACAAAAGCGTGGTGGCAGCGGCGTGCACCCACGTAATTGTAAAATTATAGGTTTAGGCAAAAAAGAAGAGAATAAGAACACAAGAAAAGTTTCGTGAATAAATGGAATTACAAATGGCTTTTTTATTAACTGTATAGAAATACAACAAGTGTTAAGAAATGGTTTAACAAATGGTGTGGAAAATGGTATATGATAATAATTTTAAAAATTTACACTTACGTGAACGTGAGATTACGTGTACCTTTGCTGGCTGCTGGATTCAAAGAGGGCGAGCCTCTTTGCGACGTGAGCCAATGAACCCACCATACAGCTCCTTCGTTGGGTTTCCCGGCAACAAAGTTGCCGTACCGCGGGCTCACAGCGGTAAAAATCTAAGATACATACGTACTACCACTCACAGATGCCTGTGTGTATTAGTGATCACAAGCATATGTGGGTGGTAGTAAACGAAGGAAAATAATCTAAAGAAAATTATGATACGAGGGGGGTGGGGATATATTTAGGCCTGTGGCCTAAACATACCGGCCCCCTTGCCGTAAGCAACAAAGAAAAAAATTAACAAAAAGGAATGCCACGTCATCTCACGTCCAGTAAAGCGCTGTATCGAAATAAGGCAGTGCAGATGCGGAATGCAAGCATTGCACCCCAGATGGTTGACCTCACGTTTCGCTCTCCTGTGGAAAAAGAAAAGAAGTTATTAAGTATAAGTACGTGGTTTTGAATTCCGTGCATATTTACTTAAATAAATATTGGATTGCGCACGTGTGAGGCGTGAAGGTCAGATTTTTATTTTTGGCAGGGTCCCGAGACCACCAACCCGAACACGGTCGGTTGTGTTAGGAGACCGCCAACTGTAGAGGCCGGTGTACCGCTCACAATCATTTCGGCGTATATATCAGCGCCGAGTGTAAGCCGAATCGGCGATGAACGGTAGAACTGAGGATCCGCAAAGGCGCGGAAATCTCCGGGTCCACATTACACGGCGGACTCAAGCGATAGTGGCCTTTGACCACTGCGGCTTGAGTGGTGACATGAGTTGATGACCCGAACTTGCCGCGCAGAATAAGGGTGCATTGCCCTGGTCCTTGGCGCTCCAATTGGAGATCGCGTACCATCTCTGCATCGACGATTGTGCTGGTGGCGCAGGGATCAATAATGGCACGAACCAGGTGTAAATGCCCCACGATTCGATGCGCACTATGGCCGTCGGCGCAATGGGCACGAAAGGCCGCATGATCGGCGCTGGAGTAGCTTGGAGGAGTCGACCTGTACGAAAACCTGGTGCGTCGCGCGATAGTGCTCTTATATTTTGGGCGTCCGTACGATATGGCGTTGATTTATTTAGTCGTTGCTGCCTTTCATGAAGGGTGTATGATTTCGTCGGGCCGCGTTGGAGTCCGACGTCACGGTGCCGACGATTGTTTGGTTGATTTCGCATTTGCTTTAGCTTATCAGCGTTTCTCTCATGCTGCAACAGCGGCCGGAAGCTGCGCATCCCATACTTGCTTGTCGACGGTCCCGTCTCCACTTCCGCCTGCTCTTGTTCCGCTCTCGCTCTCTCTTCCTCCATCTCTTCTTCCTCCACCTCCTGAGCCCAGGAATTTGTCGGTCCCGCTAGATTGATGGACAACGTGTCGTCGGACGGGTTGTCGTCGCTAATTATGGGTGTGTCGTCGTGTTTCGACTGCCGCTCATCAAAATGGTGCCCAAAGTGAGTTTGGCGGAATGTTGTATGGGTGGCGTAAACAAAAAATTATATCTAATATAAATTTTAAAATTTTTTTGAAATAAAATTTAATTGAAATAAAGGACTAAAGGCCATAAATCATATTTGTAATACATATGTGCGCAAAGAGACGAAGAAAAACGGATTTAGCACTCATACATGCAATGTGGCTGGTGCTTTAGTGCATCTAGTACATTTTATAATTCGATTTATGTCGATAGATGTCGCCGAATTAGTCCTAAAATTTATTTTAGATTTGTGGAGAACTTTATTTTCACAACAAGTGGCCTGCCACCACACGGAACGGTTCGAAATCTGGCAAAAAAAGGTACGCCAGAATTGCATTTCCACCATTCAACATTATTTTAGACGTGTATTGTCGATAATGTTGAGATTCGTGGAATTAAATATTTTAAATCTCGACCAAATGAATGATTGATAGAGATATGTAATACGCGACATGTGTGGCGTGTAGCAGCGCATAAGGCATAATGTCGCTAACGCAGTGCATTTACAGTCAGAAGTAAAGTGTAGACATTTGACAGTTGGTACGCTTTTTCACTTCCTGAATGAAAAAACAATGTCATTGATTTAACACGCCGTGGTGAGTATAGGCATAGTGAGTGGCGGCTCGTAAATTGTAATAGTTTTTATTAATTAATTTCTCTTCCTATTTTCAGGTATTATTAGTACAATCAACATTCATATCAGAATATTTTAAACAAGCGAATGCACATTCATGAAAATTTGCTGTTCATGCAGAGTTTGCTCGTAATATACCCGGATTTCAGCCAATGACTGAACGCGATATAGCACTATTCTTACCAAAGCCATAGGAACTTCCACAAGTTTCCTTTGGCCTGGACGAATTGGGGTTAATGTATGCCGATTTGGAAAGAAAAATGGAAGCATTCCTAAATATTAGTCAAAGCTATAAGTTTTTAATGGAAGAAAATAAACCTATCGTCTACCGGCATGTCTACAGTGTCAGCGCAAGCCGTAGGAGATGCGCCGACAAGCCTAGCAGTCACTGTGACTGCCGCTGTCGGCGGTGGTAGTGTCTGTGCTGCCGATACCGGTAGTGTTTTCCGACCAAACCAACATTCGCTTTTAAAGACTATTAATAATATTAGTGGCAATAACCATAGCAACAATACAAATAGCAGCATAACTACGACGACGAGCAGCTCCGCCACTGATGTAGAAGCAATTGAATGTGTAACATTGATAAGCGATGATTCGGCCCTGGAGGAAATATCACCAAAGCGTAAACCGCCCACAGTGCTGGTGGCGGCCGTGGAACTCCAAGCAAATTAAAGTTTGACGATGATTGAAATGATGCACAAGGTGGACTGGAGGTTACGTCTGCTCGTCCGCCGTTTGGCACAATCATTTAGGATATCAACCAATATAGGAATAACGCTGCATTTTTTGTTTTTCATTTTAGAAGCCAAAAGTGTATTGAAAGTGAGCACCCACCAACAGGGCACCAATTGGTATTGCACCTGGAAATTAACACGCGATGAAAGAATGCTGATCAATGTACTATTACCGGGGCCGGTATGTTTAGGCCAAAATTAATACTTACGCCGCGGACGTAAACGAGGTTCCCCCAGGATATCATATTTGGTGTAAGTGTAGACTGCTCGCAATGAAAAAATAAGTAATTATGGTATTTTCGACCGTCATCAGGGACTAAAAGGCAGTGATGTTGTAGCAGACGAGGCCCTGGCACTCAGTAAGGCAGAACCTTCAATTGGCGATGTCGAAAACGACCCGGGGCACTTTTTATCAACTACTAACACCTTTACTGGGTAAGTGAGACAAATGAGAACCCCTATTTTCGAGGCGAAAAACGCCAATAGCTTACATGTGTACATATATGAAATTTCATGTATAGTTCTATGAAAGCGTCAAATTCAAAGCTAAAAGGTAACATTTTACATGGTTGTTACACATAATGCTATGGATATAACGCTTTCGTCACAATACATTTATCTCAACTAAGGTAACATGTCCTTGGATCACTCATATTTCTTTAATACTGGAATGTTTTGTGTAATTTTGAATTAAAGAAAGCAATGAAATTTCGTTTATGCACCGCAACGATTTTTTTTGCTTCTCTCATAGAATGATTAGGTGGTAGCAGTGAAATTTGACGGCAATTCGATATAATTTAGTTTTTAATTAAAATTTGTTAAGTTGTTGCAATGTGAATCGAAATAAAAATGTGTGTACAATAAATAACTATTAAAAAACAAATGCGCAACCGTGAAACGACAATTACACTTCCTCAATTCTGGTGCATTTGAGAACTTTTGATGTTGTGACCAAATGGTTGCGAATCTAGTATCTATAGGGAGAGACTGCATAGACCAATATAGACTGTTTTCCAGTCATCTGTGGTGATCCTTCCATGGATATGGAATATATCAACCAAATAGCGAGCAAAAACATAATACGCATGTATATCAATAATTTTTAAGGTAGTTTAAATTGTAGCTGGTAGCGCCAGCTAATGAGACACGTGAGTTAAGATTAGTAACATATCGTCCCGTTTATTTTTTATCTACACTTCAGAAATTGTCGCCTATCGCCTAATCCTTTCCATATTGTAACGATTTGACTTGCAAATCCTCTTATTTGCAATCTTCTTCTAACGTTTGAATCACTAAACTGTTGAATAAATAACTCCAATATTGAATAATGGAAAAATGGCCTTTATTAAAGTACTTCACAATAACACTTATACTTTGCAACTAGCTTGCTTAACAACCAAACTGGTAGATAGCTCAAATGAAACTCTACTTTCAAAATAATACTGCTATGGCTCGCTAGATAGCGTCTTAATCGAAACTGCATGATAGCTCAACTCAAACTGAATTCCAGCGCCTCTACATTTGCTGCCTTTTATACTCTCTGATTTCAACGTTCGCATCTTCTAGGCGCTTCCAGAATCTACTAGTTGCCATCAGTTCTCAAAATTCTCAGCTGTAACTACAATTGCACGATTTTATAGCTTCTCTCATTGCATACTTTCAGGAGTATCTCAGATATATGCATGTGTTTCTGCATTGACTCTCCGCTGCTCGTATACGTACATGGTACATATGTGTAGACGCATTTATTGTTTCGTTTATGTAGATACATAATGATTGATCTATGGATGCGAATTCACGTCACTGCTTAGCATCGGCTTAGAGACAATAGCATCGCTCAGTGCTGCTAACATTCGTTACACTGTCCTCCACCTAAGTCTGATCGTCCAGATCAGACAAATCTCTTGATCTATACGCTGCCAGCCTTTCCAAATGAACCACTCCTCTAATCCGTGGTTTCCCAGTGGTTTGTATGCGACAGATGGTATCACTGATCTTCTTCACAACTTTGTACGGGCCTTCCCAACTGCACCGAATCTTGAAGGGAACACCTTTCCGCCTGTGAGGGTTGTATAACAGTACCAAATCTCCCTTCAAGAAACCTTCCGAATTTTTGTTCTCATTGTACCTGCGTTTCATCTTACTACTCATTAGTTTTGATCGTTCCCTCGCACTCTGTTGTTTGGCCAATGAACTTCTTCGCAGAGCTTGCACTTGACGGATTCACTTTGCATCATCATTATCGTCTGGACGTTTCACAACAGTTGTGCGCGCTGGCTTGAAACCACCCTTGCATTCCATCTGACAAATTCTTTCAGTCATTTTAGTGCGTCCATTAGGTTTTGTCGATGCCGGTATTTTTCTCGCAGGTACTTTTAATTTCGGTTTATTTGGCACATTCGATCCATCAACCTTTTCTTTTGACTTTCGTGGCCTTTGTCGAGTCTTCTCCACCATTACTCGATTACTACTGAACCCTTTCTCCAACTTGAAGTTACGTGGCATATCCTGGTTCTCATAACGCATCACCCTTCTCGGCATATCGATCTTGCTGTCGTGGTCAACCATGAAGTCCACTCCCAATATGACTTCGTCAACGATCTTCGCCACAACGAATTTGTGTAGAACCGTAACCTTTCCAATCAAGACTTCACATATCACTTCTCCCTGAACTTGGTTATACTCGCCAGTGACCGTACGCAACCTTGCTCCAGGTAACGGTTTTATTCACCTGTTGACCAAGTCAGATCGGATCAAGGAATGAGATGCGCCCGTATCTACAGTCAGTAAACGTTCTTTACCATCCACATTCCCTCTGACGGTAAGACTTCTCGATTTTCTACCAATTTGCAACACAGATATCACAGGGCATTCAATAGCTGGATCTAGCTGTCGATCTCTACCTCTTACTCGCTCTTGCTCATCTCCTCCAGCTTTGCGTTTACGGCCACCCACATTGTTGGAACTATTAGGACCAAGATCGCAATGACGTGCAATGTGACCGGACTTCCCGTATTTGAAGCATTTGATAACTTTTTCACCCTGCGTTTGCGATCCTTTCAGCGCCTCCAATATTGCGTCTACCCAATCTGGCCTTTCTACTTCCACACGACGTGCTTTGAAAACTGGCTTACACAGAAGCGACGCTGTTTCCTGAATCAGAGCTTGTGACACCGTTTCTGCGAATGTTGGCTTTGGGTTTGCGTATGTAGCTCGCTTTGTTTCGACGTCCCGTGTGCCATTTATAAAGCTCTGAATCTTTACCCTTTCAGTGTATTCCACGGGCGCGTCCGCATTCGCTAAATGTGCTAGCCTTTCAATATCCGACGCAAACTCTTGCAATGTTTCACCAGGCCTCTGGAAGCGGTTCAGCAACTCCATTTGGTATATCTGTCTCCTGTGTTCGCTTCCGCATCGCCTCTCTAGAGTGCTCATTAATGTTTCGTAGTTGTTCCGCTCTCCCTCGGGAATAGTCTGTAGGATTTCAGCAGCAGATCCTTTCAATGCCACGAATAGTGCAGCAACTTTATCTTCAGCACTCCAGTTGTTCACTGCTGCGGTCTTCTCAAACTGAATCTTAAACACCTGGAAATGAACAGAACCGTCAAAGGATGGTGTTTTTACCTTTGGATTACTCGCTGAAACAGCTGGGCGATGTAATTGCAACTCCTGTATGCGACCTCCCAAAGCATCCACCTCGGCTTCGATTTTTTCCTCAAACTGCGTTATTTTCTCGTCCATACGCGCTTCGAGTTTTGATGATATACGCGCCTTCTGCTCTCCGAGTTGTACTGTTATGCGTGCCTCTTGTTCTTTCAGTTTTGTTTCCATCTTTGATGTTATTCGTGTCTCTTGGGATTCCATCTGTGATGACATATACGTTTTCTGTTCTTCTAGTTGAGATGACATATACGTTTTCTGTTCTTCTAGTTAAGATGCCAGTTGAGATGTTATATCTGTATTTTGCGATTCCAGTTGAGAAGTCACTGTCGATGTTTGAGCGGATATTGCAGCCAAAATCATGTTCAAGTCTGTGCTCGTAACTGTCTGCCTAACTGTCTCTTCCATTTTTGTTGTTTCCTCGCCTTCAAGACGGAAGTAATACTCTTCCACGTCAATTCCTTCTAATTCCATTGCCTCTCGTAGTCGTGCCTGAAGTTCGAGTTTAATGCCGGTTGTATTCAATCCACGGCAGTCCAACTCATTCTTAAGTTGCTGGATCTTCAAATCACTGAACTTTGCCATGTCCTTGTTGTCCTCTGGAATTTATTCAACAATTCCTTTTCTGATACCAATTGTAACGATTTTTCTTGCAAATCCTCTTATTTGCAATCTTCTTCTAACGTTCGAATCACTAAACTGTTGAACAAATTACTCCAATTTTGAATAATGGAAAAATGGCCTTTATTAAAGTACTTCACAATAACAGTTATACTTTGCAACTAGCTTGCTTAACAACCAAACTGATTGATAGCTCAAATGAAACTACTTTCAAAATAATACTGCTATGGTTCGCTATATAGCGTATTAATTGAAACTGCTTGATAGCTCAACTCAAACTGAATTCCAGCGTCTCTACATTTGTTCCCTTTTATACTCTCTGATTTCAGCGTTCGCATCCTCTAGGCGCTTCCAGAATCTACTAGTTGCCATCAGCTCTCAAACTTCTCAGCTGTAACTACAATTGCACGATTTTATAGCTTCTCTCTTTGCATACTTTCAGGAGTATCTCAGATATATGCATGTGTTTGTACATTGACTCTCCGCTGCTCGTATACGTACATGGTACATATGTGTAGACGCAATTATTGTTTCGTTTATGTAGATAAATAATGATTGAATTATTGATGTGAATTCACGTCACTGCTTAGCATCGGCCCAGAGATAGCAGCACCCCTTAGTTTTGCTAATATTCGTAACAATATGTTATGAATGTTATCACATACTCGTAAAAAACCGATTTATTCAAAAAGCGTAGTTATGTGGTTAACGAATATACGGTATGATATATTCTTCACTCCAGCAAAGAAAAATATTAATTTATTAACGAGGGGTTCGGCTTGCTAAATGACTACATAATAATTCGTGTTAGACTATGTGAATGATGGTTCATTTATTTCTATTTGCTGAAAAATTTTTTTAAGTAACATTAATAAAACCACGACTTGAAGTGAAAAATCAGTGATAGCGCAAGAGATACTGAATCGATAAGTTAAAACAACAATATAGATAATATCGGGGCGCAAACAAAGTGAATCAACTGCATGTCCAGTTTACTTCCTATGCTTTCAATGAAAATTGCTAAGTGATTTGCATCTTCCTTGTAGCGCTGTGTAATCACTTATAATAATTTAACAAATTTTACTTTATATAAACATATTTTACGGAAATAGAGTATTTTTAGTATCAAAAAAATGTTATCTTCTTTCTTCTTTAAGAAATTGTTCTATTCACAAGGAAGCGTTTAGTAGTACATAAAGAAAAATCGTGTACAATATTAAACTAAAGTCATTCCATATATTTAAAATAGTTGTGTGAAAGTTTGTAACATAAACTTTTCTCACAAAACTCCCACACACACCTGCTCATAGATATTTTCCATACGTAAATACATATTTAAAAAATTTTAATTCCCAAAAGCCAAAATAAACGTAAAGAAAGTTTTTAAAAGGTTACAGAAATAGACATTAATACTATATCCCCACTTAGAGCTTTAACTTATTTATTTATTTTCCTTCGTTTACTACGCAAGAGCGGTACATTGGTCTTCTACTAAGTCGATGTGAGATATAATCTCTTATGTTTTGTGATTCTGCCTCGTAGCTAAACCCCTATTCACTTCTACAGACACTGCCTCAAGTGGACTAGTTGGACAACGGCTCGTGGTCTTGTTGGTACTGAAGAGAGGATAAAATTAGTGGATTTTAGTTCGCCTCGGGATCAATTGAAAGTTATGTTATCATCCTTTACTTGCACGGAGGGACTCGAACTATTTTACCTGGTCTGCTAGTCATATATGTCTTTACCTCCCGCCGGTTCAGCGGTATTCTTATTCATCGCGTTTACTTGATTCAAGATCCTAAAACATAGTGGAACAGACTAAGTAGCTAAATTTTGTGTTTATGTATGACAATTCATTATTTAAAAGTGCATACGCCTACTTCGCACTTGGTTATGCATGAGACAAAAAATTTATTCGAGGACGCCACTTACTCTAAAGATATGTGTAGCCCTGCGAAAAAGATATATGTGGACTATTTGTGAAAAACATCTTTTGTACGAAAGTAATTATTACATTTATTAAACTTGAAACGTTCATGTTTACAATTTGTGTCTGTTTTCTTTCAACTCCGTGGATCTTCCGACCTTTGTAACTTTTGACGTTAATTATACATATATATATTAACTTATTTATTCATAACGCATTTAAATATACCTACACAAAGCATTACTACATACACTCCCCCATCTATACTTGTTGACACCGAAACGTAAATCTGATATACTTGTATGCCAACGTGGTCTTTATTTAATTATGTTCTGAACGATTGCGTGGTGGCAACGGCGCACACACGTAATTGTTGAAAGAAGTATTCTGTCGCAGATAGTGGATATGCGTTAGGGTGTGTTGGCCTCGTTCGGGATGAACGAGAGCTGGGTTATTTGGGAAACGGGATTTTGGGATATTAAATTTCATCTTCCTTGTCCAAAGTTAGCACCATTGTCGGAGTAAACGTTCTTCGGACAGCCCCGTCTGGATACAAATCTGGCGAAGGCAGCTAGGAAGGACCCGGTACTAAGGTCGTTTGTCGCTTCTAGATGGATGGCTTTCGTCGAAAAGCAGACGAACAGACAAACATATCCTTTTGAAATTCGGCATCTCCTCCCTCGGTAGGATTTTATATCGAATGGTCCCGCGAAAGTTGAATCTGTCCAAAGGGTTACTTTCATGTTCGAAAGTTTCATATCTTCGACCGCAGATTCGATTATTTCTGCTAGTAGAACTACAACGCAGAGTTCGAGTCGAGCCAAGGATATGGTTTTGCCCGGGGCTACTCTCGTTTTGGCCATCAACAAGTTGGTGAAGACTTGATCCTTTGTTTGTACCCTCAGGAAAACAGTGGCGGCATATGTTTTTTCCGAAGCATCGCTGAATCCATGTATTTCGATATTGTCCTTCAATGTGTAGTGAACCCATCGCGGTATGCGTATATCGTTGATCTTTTCGTAGTAAGTCATGAATGATTGCCACCGATGTAGAGTAGTTTCCGACACATCTTCATCCCAGCTTGTCCCTTCCAACCAAATATGTTGCATCATTATCTTGGCTACAATTACGACTGGTTCCAGCCAGCCAAGAGGGTCGAAAAGTTTTGCGATCGCGGACAGTATTGACCTTTTTGTCACAGTAGGGTTATTATCAAAGGGTTTCGCTGTAAAGTAGAAGTAGTCGAAATGGGCGTTGCATCTGATACCGGGTGCTTTTACCGTGCTGGTGTCTTCAAACTCAAGAAAATCGTCGCTTAATAAGTGTTGCTTCGGTATACCCTGTAGACTTTTCTTGCAGTTGCACGTCCATTTTCGCAATGGGAACCCTGCCGATTGTAACGCCGATAATATTTGATCCCTTGCCCTTATCGCAGTTTCGATGCTGTGCCCACCGGCGAGTACGTCATCAACGTACATACAATTTTGCAAGATATCTGCTGCCATAGGATGCGAGGTCACCACGTCATCAGCGAGTTGGTGCAGTGTCCGAATCGCAAGGTATGGAGCACAATTCACTCCAAATTTTACTGTTTTTAATTCATAAAGCTTGATTGTATCCTTGGGCAGTTTTGAAATACGATTCGCTGGTATTTTGTTTGATCTTCATTGACCCATATTTGGCGATAGATCTTCTTGATGTCGCTGTTGAAGACGTATTTGAACAGTATCCAACGAAGTATTAAGATTGTTAGGTCGGATTGAAGTATTGGGCCTGGGTATAGGGCATCATTTAAACTTTTTCCGTTTGTGGTAGGACATGATACGTTAAATACGACTCCGACTTTGGTCGTTGTACTTCTCTCCTTTATAACAGCATGGTGAGGTAGGAAGTAACATTCATTTGAGTCCGGCGAAATATTGTCTATTTGTTTCATGTGCCCTAAGGTTTCATATTCGGATACAACTCTATTGTATTCCGTTTGAAGAACTGGGTTTTTCGCAAGTCATGTCTCGTTGCGATAGAATTGAGAACACGCACTTCTTAATGAGGGGCCTAAGTTAAACTCTTTCCTTAAGGGTAAGAGACCACGTATTTGCCATCGTTGTTCCGAACTGTTGTGGATTTTTATAGCTTCTCGCAGTAAGTGTCATCGTTACTGATGCTCCTCTTCTTTGGAATTTCCTCTATCTCTCAAAATGCCGACAGCTGTTTGTCCAACGTGACCTCGTTGAAATATGATACTAAGGTTTTATTTGTATCAACCGCATCTGTCTGGCCTGTCAGAATCCAGCCGAACACCGTTTCCTGTGCTATTAATGTGTTTAGAACATCTTTCCTAATGCCGCCTAACATAATTTGGGGGTATATGTCTCCGCCCAGAATTAGATCGACTGGCTCATTGACAAAGAATCTTTTCCCAGCCAGTACTAAGTCAGGGAATGCTTGCCTAGTCATTGCGTTTATTTGGCAAGTTGGAAAATTCCCTGTTAATTGTGGTAAAAACAGCATGATCGTATTGATCTCTATTAATGGGTCTGTTGGTGACCGCAGTTGTATGTTGCACGCTTCTTTTACTTGTGCAGAAATTGTGTTATTGAACATTCAGATCCCGAGTCTATTAGGGCTGTCGCCGAATAGTCAACACCATTAAAATGAATATTAACCTGAGCTGTCCCTAGTAATACACCTTTATTTGTATTAGCAAAACATGAGTTCACATTATTAATCGGAGCATTTCAGCATTGCGTCGTATTGGGGCTTCTCGTGACGTAGATGCTCCGATAGTGTCTGAAGTATTTGTTGGTTTTGGCTGATTCGAAATATGAAGCAGCGTATGATGTCTTAAATGACATGTGGCATAGTTCATTTGACTGGTGAACTTTGTTACCGAAAGGCCAGCAGAAAGGCAGTTTATACACCCACGGCTGCTCTTAATTTGTTCAAACCGTTTAGTAGGCGTTAAACGTAAGGACTTTTGCACATCTTACACGTAGGTTTAGCTACACTTGCACTTGCCTGATAGGACCCTAATTTTTTAGCAGATGTATCTGTTGTCGAATGAGATACTTGTGTCTTTGAGGGTTTGTAAACTGTATCCCCTCTAAAATCACTCACGGGGTCTAGGGTTTGGAAACGATTGGATAAGAATTTATCCATATCAGCCCATTTTGAAATTTCTGTTTTGTTTTCGATTGTTTGCTCCCAGAGTGCCAGCGGGTTTTTTTGGCAATTTTTTTGAACAGAGATACGTTATAATTGCATCCCAGTTTGATATGTCTATATGATGACATTGGAGCGCCAAGATGTAATTATTTATTTCACGCTGCAATTTCTTGATAGAGCTACCGCATTCACTCCCAACTGCTTTCAAATTAAACAGAATTTTTAATTGGGCATTTCTTAAAATACGTTTATTTTCGTATCAGTCACATAGATTTTTCCATGCTGTTTCGAAACCGTCTTTTGTTAAAGGACATCGCCCGACTATTTCTTTGGCCTCACCTTGAGTCTTTTGATTTAAATAATATAATTTTTCTACTGCTTCGAGGTTTTTGTTACGTATATATATAGCAGTGAACATGTCTCTAAATGACGGCCAGGAAAGGTAATCTCCTTTGAACACGTCCGTATCACATGTTGGCAGGCGCACCCTATATTCTCTATCTCCTGAGCTTTCTTCTTTCTTTTCAGCTTTCTCAAGTTTTTCCGAAAGTTCAGCCATTGCTCCCTGGCACTTCAGAAAGCTGAAGTATGTAACTTTGTGCTTCTTTTTAATGGCCGACTGCTCTTTTGCCTCGAGTTCTGAGGAGCTCAAGAGTTCTTCATATGTCTACTTCGCCTTCTCCCATAGCGATTTCAACTCCTCCTTTTGGACTAAAAGGGTTTGATTTGTATGGTCTGAAGGGGACATATCATTATAGTCATTATCAAACTCTGTCACTGCCTCTGCTTGGCATATATAGGTATCCATTATGAAAATTTATTGAAATATTAATTAATTAATTGCCTTTGCAGAGAGTATTGAGTGAAAGTGAACTTGAATGAAGGACTGTATTCGAGAGAGATTTCTCGGTGAAGTGGCCTTGAAGCTTGCAAGAAAGCTAGTAGTTTGAAGGAATGTACAAATGCGTTGTGGCAACGATGTGCTATTGAATTGTGTAAGCCAATAAGTAATGGCTAGTGAAAGTGGTGTTAGTGAAGAAAAAAAAATTGCGAAACACTCGCTGTGGACTTTTTGGTAATTTAACCAAGGACTGTGAACTTTTGTATCACAAAAATTGGATCAGTCAAAACTGATTTGTGTGTTGCCGCAAGTGAAAAAAAATAAAAATATTGCAATTTTTTTAAAAATTTGGAAAAGAAATGAGCCTATTGGCCACCCAAACAACAACAGCAATATGTGTGGTTGAACTAAGTGCACTTTGTATTACAGCAACAAAATAAATTGCGATCGTAAATAAGCGCAAGTGATTTTTATGCGGAAAAATTTGTTTAATTGAATGTGCGCGCAAATTAAATAAAAATTTTTTATTTAATAATTTGGGAAAAATTTAAACAACGTGATATCAGGACGGACAAGGCGACAGCTGTTTCGATTATACCTTGTAAATCTCTTCAAAGCCTTTTCTCTCGGGAGTGGTAGTCGAACCCGCACTCCTACGATAGTTGAAATGGTTACAAACGCATTCAGCTACGTCATGCCTTAGTTGTTGTAAAGTTTTTCCCAATTGCCTTCTTTTTGCATATTTTAATCTTTTACACATTGCATACTTCGCATGCAATTATGTGTTGAAGTTATGCTTGGTACGGCGGTTTTCAAAGAAACTTTGATATTTGTTGCTGTTTTTGTTCTATTTATAGAACCACAACGAATTAACCAATTTTGTCTGTTTGTATGATTTAATCGTATTGCTTTTTTAAATGTATGAAAACATTTATTTGAAGCAATTTTTTAATTTTATAATTTATTTAATAATTTGGGAAAAATTTAAACAACGTGACATCATGCAAAGTGTCCGGGATCCGTCGGGGCTCTCGACGGGGTAATTTCGAGACTATTTCGGGATCATTTGGGGTACCTACCGGGATCACATCTAGATGGTTTTTGGTATCCGTCCGGGATCCCGTCGCGATCATTTCGGGGCTTTTTCGGGATCATTTGGGGTCCCTTCCGGCATCATTTCTGGATGGTTTTCGGGATCCGTTGGGGATCCCGCCGGGGTCATTTCGGGACTTTTTCTCGACTAATACGGGATCATTTGGGGACCCTTTCGGCATCATTTCTGGATGGTTTTCGGGATCCTTCCGTGATCCCGTCAGGGTAATTTTGGGACTATTAGGGGATCATTTGAGAACCTTTCCGGCATCCTATATGGATGGTTTTCGGTATCCGTCCGGGATCCCGTCGGGGTCATTTCGGAAATTTTTCGGGATAATTTGGGGTACCTAGCGGCATCATTTCTGGATGGTTTTCGGTATCCGTCCGGGATCCCGTCGGGGTCATTTCGGGACTTTTTCGGGATTTTGGGGCCCCTTCCGGCATCATTTCTGGATGGTTTTCGGGGATTCGTCCGGGATCCCGTCGGGTTCATTTCGGGACTTTTTATAGACTAATACGGGATCATTTGGGGACCCCTTCGGCATTATTTCTGGGTGGTTTACGGTATCCGTCCGGGATCCCGTCGGGGTCATTTCGGGACTTTTTCGGGATTTTTTGGGGTCCCTTACGGCATCATTTCTGGATGGTTTTCGGAGATTCGTCCGGGATCCCATCGGGGTCATTTCGGGACCATTTCGGCATCATTTCTGGATGATTTTAGGGATCCGTTCGGGATCCCGTCGGGGTTATTTCGGGACTTTTCCGGGATTTTTTGGGGTCCTAACGGCATCATTTCTGGATGGTTTTCGGGATCCGTCCGGGATCCCGTCAGGGCCATTTCGGGAATATTAGGGGACCATTTGAGGACATTGCCGGCATCATATCTGGATAGTTTTCGGGATCCGTCCGGGATCCCATCAGGGTTATTTCGCGAAGTTTCGGGACTATTTCGGAATCATTTTGGGACCCCTCCTTGTAAATTGCTGGATGCTTTTCGGGATCTGTCCGGGACTTTTAGAATCATCTTGGGACCCTTCCGGGATCATTTTAGGTCTCTTGGCAACCGGTAGTTCCGCACACATGTCTTTTTAAATTATGAGCTTTTATGGCGTGGATTTGCTGCTAATTATTCGTAATTAAAATTCGGTATGTTTTATCCTCAATCTAACACAGCTTTTTCGTTCTATTTTTGAGTTTTTTAAATGAATCGTGTAACGAACTGTTATAACTATAATTACACTTTTTGTAATATTTTAGCCAACTAAATACCCGAAAAAGCAACACTATTTTCATCTAAAAAATTCTCTTTGGTTTTAGCTAATTGTAGTTTCACTCCTTTGTTCTATGAGTAGTAATTCTTTCACCCCTCTCATATCTGTTAATTTAATTTAAAAAAAAAAATATATATTTTTTTTTTAATTCGAAAAAACTGTGTTGTACTATTCATGAAAGCGTGCATTTCAGCTTATCTTCTCATTTAGTTCTTTTTTTTACTAAATTACAAAAATAAAATACATTAGAAAAAAATTATTTTTAAAACATATAGCTTGATAAGCAGGCTAACGTGAATAGCACATATATTTTATTTCCTCCTTGCGGACGGGCCGCGGGTAAATGCTAGTATATACTATATACGTAAGCAATCGGTAAAATTCGAAGCTTATAGCTGTTAAAATGGGGTAGAAATTGCGAAAAGTTTCTTATCTGAACAACCGGTTGTATGAGATATATACTATATATACAACCGATCTCTATTATTTTTTCAGACAACAATATATGCTATACACGTAAGCATTTGGTGAAATTTGAAGCTTCGATCTGTTAAAATGGGGCTGAAATTGCAAAAAATTATATATATATACTATATATACCATCATATATATATTATATATATCACCGATCTCTCTGATTTTTTTACACAACAATAAGCATTCGGTGAAATTTGAAGCTTCTAGCTGTTAAAATGGGGCTGAAATTGCGAAAATATATATATATATACTATATATACCACCATATATATACTATATATACCACAGATCTTTATGATTTTTTCAGACAACTATATATGCTATATACGTAAGCATTCGTTGAAATTTGAAGCCTCTAGCTCTTAAAATAGGGCAGTAATTACGAAAAGTTTCTTATCTGAACAATCGGTTGTAGGGGATATACATATACTATATATACGACCGATCTCATCAATTTTTTCAGACAACAATATGTGCAATATACGAAAGTATATGGTGAAGTTTGAAGCTTAATCTGTTAAATTTAGGAAGATATGACAAAGTCATCTTTTTCTGAAAAATCGGTCGTATGGAGGATATATGCTATAGTGGTCCGATCCGGCCGGTTCCGACAAATGTCTAATCGGACACCCAAATACACCCGCTCACCAAATTGTATCAAGATACCTCAAAAATTGAGGGACTAATTTGCAAACAAACAGACAGACGGACATATGGACAGACGGTTAAATCAACTCAGCTCTTGATCCTGATTATTTCGGTATACTTAATGGTGGGTCTATCTATTTTCCTTTAAGGACTTACAATTTTGGGTTTTGTGACGAAATTAATATACCATTTCATTTTCATGAAAGGTATAAAAAGTGGCGCTAAGCGGTGTTTAGGTTATGTTAACCTTTTAGAGCAGTGTTGTGCTACCTTGAGCTGTGTCCGGAAAATCTTACCGCGGGTGGGGGATTATTCCGGAAGGCGTGATGTACAAACTTTAAGTAACTGCGTTAAGCGCTTTTTTTCTCTATTTTTGCACGAAATATAAATTTTTCCACTTAACATTCACTTTCACTTTTTGATGGGAAAGAACCAATTTATAATTTTATTTTGAAATATATATTAACAACAAAAAACACTACCTCGCACGGAATAAACCACGTACCTTTTAATTAATTCGTTGATCCGGAGTAATAGAATTTGATTTTTTTTGTGGATGTCGGTGTTGTTGATGTTTGGTGTTGATGTTTAATATTATCTTCCTTGTAATATCGGTATGTATTGCGTTGAACAAATACGTGTTTGGTGTATCTGCTTCCTTGATTATCACGAAATTTTTGAATGCTGCTTCTGACTAATTGCCTAGGGAGTGGAATGGACTTTAGTTATAGGTGAACGGTTCTTTCTACCGGCGTGGTAAGGACCATGTACAAAATCGTGATGGTAGCGGCCTGCACCCACGTAATTGTAAAAAAGTATAGGTTTAGGCAAAAAGGAAGAGTGAATAAATGGAATTACAAATGGCTTTTTTATTAACTGTATAGAAATACAACAAGTGTTAAGAAATGATTTAACAAATGTTGTGGAAAATGGATATGATAATAATTTTGAAAATTTACACTTACATGAACGTGAGATTACGTGTACATTTGCTGGCTGCTGGATTCAAAGAGGGCGAGCCTCTTTGCGACATGAGCCGATGAACCCATGATACAGCTCCTTCGTTGGGTTTCCCAGCAACAAAGTTGCCGTACCGCGGGCTTACAGCGGTAAAAATCTAAGATACATACGTACTACCACTCACAGATGCCTGTGTGTATTAGTGATCACAAGCATATGTGGGTGGTAGTAAACAAAGGAAAATAAACTAAAGAAAATTATGTAACGAGAGGGGGGGAGATATCTTTAGGCCTGTGGCCTAAACAACTGGTTATTATAATGAAATTATCAAGGCACTATCAACCACAACACTTTCAAGTAAATGGGAAATGTAAACAATTCGCAAGGTTCATAATAAAAATCAAAAAATCAAACATATATTTATTTTATGACAACGTAATAAAGCACGAAGTTTCGTTCAAAGTTTAAGGGCTCTGGGTATCGGCAAGTTCCCTAAAACTCGAAAGCAAAACATGGAAGTTCGACGATTTTTTTTAAATTTCAAGATCCCTCGCCCACCGAGCGAAGTATTTATTTCCCGGTGCTGTATTGTTATGGGGTTCTGTAGTTTGTTATAGTTTCAAGAACTTAGCTGTACGTGAAGTTACTGAAATAGCGGTCGCAAGATTCCACATGCTAAAATTGGACATTCTAAATGTTTCTAAGTTTCGTTTAAAGTTTCAGGTAACTAGGTTATACGAAAAATCCTTGAAACTCGAAACTAAAATTTCCAAGCTCGGACAATGTTTTTGAATTTTAACGGCCCTTGGACTAGAGATATACTTCAACGATAATATATTTATATTTTGTACTCATTTGGACAGTCTAAACCGTTTATTGTTCATGTCGAAATTGGTCCGACATGGTCGAAAAGGGTATCAACTGATGCACATCACTGCCAGTTATAAGAATCCAATTGGGAAAATTTACTATTTCTAACCGTTCTAAAGTTATTTAAAAAAAACAGTTATTTAAAAAATGCCAGCTCCACACAGAGCTCAATTTGCATAATTTTTTCGTAAATTAAAAAAGAACAGGGAATTCAAATAAAACGACCCAAGTCAAACATGTTTTCAAATGGTCCTAAAGTTATTGAAAAAGCAAGTTATTCAAAAAAGGTGCAGACTTTTTCAAAAATTCTATATATATGGCGAATGAATAAGGGAAATCGGTGATGCAAAATCCTTCAGTAGGTTTCAGGGATTTAAATACAAGCTTGAAATGATTCTCACTTCATACTTAAGTTGAAGATATATGTACGTATGAGAAGGGTTTGACAAATCACTTGGCCTTATATTCAAACCTCTGTTGTTTATTTGCGAAACTATAAAATAGTGCCTGAAATATCAATTTTGATTTTCACACTTCATCATTCAACACTCAAGCCTTCCGGGTTGACATTTCTTAAAGTTCGCGGCTCTATCCCCAACTACTTCCTTGGATTGAATCACATTGATTATAGCCTACCAACCAAGTTTAAATATCACCTACACGTTACGGCTCCTGTTACAAATGTATATACGTAGACACATATATTTACCAGGTGAGGTTTTGTCCTTCCCAAGAAGACTCAAAGTGGTAAAGCAAAAGCTTTCCCAATACAGTCGAACAAACGGCAGGATGTGCTACTACCCTAACGTAGTGAACAGTCGAAATAGTAATGAACTCTTATATCACAAAGCCGGAAAACAACAGTTTGGGCTGAGCATATAATCTTAAGATATTTCTACTTAAAACCTGTCGAATTTCATTTTAAAATATGGTTTTGGTTAACCGAAGACTATTGAAAACAAATATCTGCAAATTTTGGCCTATATTTCAAAAATGTTATCCAATGAGCCGAGGATTATACGATTTTCACCTATTAGTTACGCAATGATATCCACTTAGACTGCTTATGAGACTGCTTGAGGGCGGCATCCTTGACCGAATAGTTGCTCTCTAACGTTTCAAGGTGCTTCTCTGGTGTAGCTCAGCAGCATAGCGCGACAAAAACGTCCGTCAGAAAGTCTTCAGAGCTAGATTTGGACCTTCTAGTAAAGAGACCTCGCGGAGTCATGAGTCGGAGTCTTATAGCTTCTATGCTGGCATATGGTGTGAGGGCCAGGAGGCGTGGTAGCGACTGGTGGTCGGGATTACTACTGCTCGAACTTCTGAAATTGTGGCGCTTAAAACAGCCGAAAAAACTGGAGGCGCCCTTTGGCGCGATCAGAAATAGGCCAGGATTGATGCTAATCATTACAAACTGTGCCACGAGTCATGACCATTAATAGCGGCCGTAAGTCGCCTTTGTGCGTGACTAGCGAGGAGCCACAAATTATTAAAAGAAATCGTCTCTACGACGAATATTAGCAAAGAACATCTTCTTCGGTGAAGCTATGCTTTGCATAAGACATACAGACAAAAGTGTGACCATTTTGAGTATTTCTATTTTTTTCGGCAGACGCAGCAGTATAAATCCCAAAGACCGGGGTTAGGTTCGAAACCGGCCTGGAGTAAGTGAATGAGGGGCAGCCACTCCGCAAGCAGGTTCTCCTAAAATTTTTTGAACGATCCGCGACAGTTTGAGTTAAAATCGCCGGATCTTTCTCAAATGGCCAAAACGTTGATTTCCTTAAATACATACAAATAAAACCTTTCCTAAATATTCCTTTTTTAATTAGAAAAATCAAAATCGCCGCCACTGCCGAAAAAATTTTCACTCATGCTGCATTGTTATGTGATTCTGAAGTATGTTCTTAGCTTCATTCATGATAAAAACATCTAGCTATAACAATTTCTCACATTATTGACCTTTTTCCGCACTGAAAAATATTTCAAATTTCTCAACTGCACACTTACATAAGTATATTTTCCCTCAAACAGAAACCAATTTGAATATATTACTTTGTTTATTTATTGATTTCCTTTTGTTCTGAGACTGAGTTTCAAATATTATATTACGAAAAAGCTTTAAAAAAATTATAGCCCACCAGAGGACAGAACGGTTATACCTTGCATGCATTTTTATAATGGTTTCCAGAATCTAGCTCTACGGGAAGTTACTCAAATAGCGTTCGCAAGATTCCACATTTTGTAAATGGAGTTTCTAAATATCTTGATCCCTGTCCCATCTACAAAACTCTATTATCCTAAATATTATAACATATAGAGCCCAAATCGTTGTTCAAAGTTTCAGATCCCTGAGTTAACGGGAAGTTCCTTAAAACTCGAAAGCAAAAGCAAAGCTTTTTTTCCACTCAAGTGGAATTGTCATTAGGTTCCTATGTTTGGTCCAAATTTCAAGACTTTAGCTCTCCAGAAAGTTAATCAGAAATGAGCTGCATGATTCGTCAATAATAATAAAAAAAAGTAAAAAGGCATGCGACCAGTTCTTTCTTAGACGTTTGCAAGAGTAAAACGAAACCATATGCGTTCGGCCACCGACAAGTTTGTAAAAATCATTGTAAATCTTAACAAGTAGCGCAGCTGATCGCTCAAAGTTAGCATACTCACAGAAACACAGACACACACACAATATAAGTAAAATATTTAAACAGACATTAACTTTGCTAATTTTAGAATATATAACATTTAGGTCACCTTATTTGCAGTAATTAAAAAAAATGTACAACAACCACAAGCAGTAGAGATATGGCAGTGCAAAGTAAATAAGTTCTATTTGGTGAATCTCTCCGAGGAGATTTAGACCCAGCTTCTCTTCCAATTTACGTCGTGCCACATATTTTATGGTGATTCCAAACGGCATTTGCAAGGCAGATGAATTTTCACTGGGAAGCTTTTCATGGGAGAAATATATTCGGAGTGCTTGCCAAGCCATTGCCGAGAGGCGACCCCGTATACAAAAACTCTTTTCTGACGGACAATTTTTATTGAATGCCATAAGTCGATCAAAACTCTTTTAAATCATTTAATGTTTGCGACGTTCCCCTTTAAATGTATTTTTAAAATATATGTAAGAGCTCATAAATGGGTATATAATGTTCGGTTTCATTCAAACTTCCTTACTGGTTTTCTATTAAATTCAAAACATATGATCTCATTTAAAAAAAGTTCCTTCACTTTTTTTAAAACTTCCGAAGTATTCACTTGGATCGAGTATACTCGATACCTTTTACTGAGTATGAGTACTAGCATCGATACTTTGATCCGAGTATATTATATGCGAACCGCTATCGATACTTTTTCTAAAAGTTCTATCACTAAAATGTACATATTTGCCCCATATAATTTGAGCCATAGTATCTGCTCCCGCCTCATACAGTTTTATTATAAACTCATCTGCCTTGGCAGACGAGCACGACGTATATTGGAAGACAAGCTCGACCCCTTCGGAGGTAATCGCGCTTTGAATTCAATATAAAAATGATATTCAAAGACAGCGGTATAATAAAATCTTGAAATACGAAAATTTTTATTTGCATCTGTTTACAATAAAACGCACGATATGTATGGTATAGTTAACTTTGGCCATGCGTGTTTTCAAAGGCACGCGTTGGTTGTTTACGATTAAAGAGTTGTGCTTGAAAAAAGTTAAAATCTTCCAATTTTTATTGTTATATCGGCCTACTGATTTGTAAGATCGCGGGTTCGAATCGAGCTCAACAATAAACAAGTCCAATTTTCACATCGATTCTGCAACAGATGTCGCAGCGCTGTGTACAGTCAGTGAATTGTATTTTTAAACTACGAAAATAAGGTGAAGTATGCCACTATGAAAACCATTTTAGAGGTCAAGCTCAATATTTTATTGAATGGAAGAATTACTTTCTCACTTCACATTTCGAAATCATCAAAATCCCGTTACTCTAATTCCTTTGTTTCTTTTGGTTTGCTAGATATTAGCAAATTATTAAACGTATTTCAAATGCAGGTTAAAAACTTTGAGACCCCAGTTGAATGGGTTAACATCTTCCAATTGTGCTCAAACTTCGGCAATCTTAAAATCTAACAATATGAAACATTTTAGGGAGGTGTCCCCAAAAATCCGACATCGATTTTTTAAAAACACTCTACTGAACATATTAACACGTTTACTTATTTTCAAAAAACCATTTTATCAATTCATATTTTTAATGCTATCTATTAATGTGCACTTTTTCATCATTCATCACGCTTATTTTATACCTAATCCTGTATTTTATTATCGGCAGATGCTTACCTGTGAAAATAGTTAATTCATCACCACAAAGTCCGTCTATGCGGAGCTCATACAACGGAAGGAGCGGAAATGTTAGTGGCCTTAATGAAAACCCACCACGTAGTCCAAAAATCACAACTACTTACGCTAATGACAGTTTCGACGACACTTCTTCGACGCCGTCGTCTGGTTCTCGCAGCCTAAAAGGCATATCTTCACAAGAAAACTCAATGGATTCGCCTTCTTCTGGAGCTTTTCTAAGCGGCCCAACAACTGCATTTCCACGTCTTAATCCTAATTCACCGAGGAAATTCGTTTTCGAAGCAATAAGCCCTGTTACTGACCCATTTTACCAAAAATTTGAGTATTACGAGCCTATTTCTCCCGATGAGGACATCGCTGGTAAAGGTTATATAGAAAAAAGCAGTAAGCCATATGGAGCTCTTACACAAGAACCTGCATCTCCAAAATCGTGTGAGGCCAAAATAAGGGATTCCAAAAAGCGTTTGCCTTCCACTCCTTTCAATAAAGTATCGTGTTTGTATAGCAATAGTCACGACAGCGATAGAGTAAAACCAATCGAATGGGAAATGTCCCATATTGATGAAAACTGTTTGAACAATGCAAAATATTTCATCAAACGTGATTCGTGCGTCACGGAGAGTACACAACTATCACTCGAATCGAATGATACAACCAATAGCACTGTTGCAACGGAAACTACTTCTTTCAGTTATTCTGAAAACTCAAACACGGATCGGATATTAGGAAATGCTATTGCAAGTAAAACGAATTCAATAGAGCAATACGAAAGAAGCAAGAATCGTCGTGATGCCATTAATATAACTTCCAATCCTTGTTACCAGGTAAGACACCATCATGTGAAATTTAAATAAAAAATATATACATATATTTCAAATTAAACCTTTACAATTAAGGTGATCCACAGTTCACATTCCACGTTAGACCGTACTTATTCAGATAGTACTACATTTTTACGATATCGCAAATCAACCAGCGACTTGTCTAAAGAGTCGGAAGGTGCTCTAAATAAGCCAAACTCTGTGGAAGACTCCTGTTTTGCGAGCTATAAACCAAAGCGGCGAGGTAGTTCCAAAGGAGGGTTGGCTTATTTAGCTAGCCGTCGCAGCTCGCGAGACTCTATGAAAAGCGTATGTTCAAATGCATCAGTTTTCTCAAATGATGATATTAGTCCATTAACTTTCCAATCATCAAATCGTGGTCGACAACGACGAACTTCAAATTTCCTTGAACTGCCAGGTTGTATGGACATTTCTTTCTTCAGTCTCATTGATTAAAAATCTCGTGCGTGTTTATTTACAGTTCCGGATCATGTTAGACCACGGGTTTGCTCCTTACCCGACCGCCCTTATAATCCACGCGCCAGTGATGATCTTTATCGTCTAAGACATTTTTCGATAAGTAAAGGGAATGTTTTAAATTGTGGAGATTCAATTATATCAAGACGTTCACGCAGTAATACTAGTATCAACTCCACGAACAGCAGGTACATCGATATTACTAAACAACAAGGCAACCCAAAATATGCAAAAAAAAAAAAAAACTGATTTTAAGCCCGGTTTTTTAACAAAAGTCAACTAAAGTTTAGCCTGTGTTCAATAACGTAAACATTTGCTGCACATCTCAGCTAAAGCGGCCGAAGTGGCTGGGTTAAACTTTAGTCAACTTTAACTGGAGTTTTAACTCGCAGGTCATTTTGTTTGTGTTATTTTTTTTTTTATGAAAGTATTTTTAAACCTTTAAAAATGAATATACAATATGTTTGACGATAACTTAGTACATCTGATATAAAGCAGCATCTACATTAAATTTGATGTGTTTCGTGACAACTTTATCGTGATCATTCCTTATTATTCGAGTGTGTTGTTAGTTAACAAATATTTTTGACTGAAATATGTTTGTTGGAAAACAGAGAAATTATTGAAAAAATATTAAGATAACCCAAAAAGTACCAACTTCAAATATTCAAAGAGAAATATGGTATACGAAGGTTGCATAATGTGGTATATACAATATCTAGACCTAGGCTCGGTTTTTCAGTACAAGTTCAAGTTTGTCAGTTAAACTAAGCTTAAAATTTTTCAATCTACTATAACTGAAGTTTAAGCTGAGCTTAAGCGTCCGATCTGGCAGGGTTAAACTCTAGTTAAGCTATCAGTTATTTGCATTCGTTCGAATTTTTTATAAAGCAAAAAATGCTATTAACTTGAAAAAATGTAATTCCCAACTTGTGGTTCTCCATACTACAGTATATGTCGGGGCAGGACTTGAAATTCCATTAAAACTTACGTCAGCCGGCATTCCTTGACCCGATTCACCATCTTTGGTTTGAAATAAAAACTACAAATTTTCAATCAATTTGATTGAAAATAACCTTTTTGTTAAAAGAGAACTAAGCGCAGCGAAGAAATGTGCGTTTGTCTGATTTCAAAGCCTTTTTTTTTATTTTAATGAATCACAAGCACTCTTCTATTCAAGTCATTGTGAATTCATATTTTCTTCAGACAAGTTTTATTCACATACTTGTTTCTTTCATACCTTTTCGGCAGTTATAGCTTACATCGTGGCGCACAGTAGCCCGCTCGTTAAAGCATAATGCTTTTACCTCGCTCTTACATTAAAAGAAAGAATGCGATAACAGTTTACTTCGATCACATACAAATTTATTCAACAAGTATTTTATGTGCACAGTAGATCCTGTAACACAATACGCATATACTTTTACAGGGTCATTGATAATTTCGAATGACATTTAAATCATGTATAATAAAATTGTGTGTTTCACCGGCACGGCCTTCCTGACATACACTCGTCTTCGTGTGTTATACTAAAATAACAAAACAGTATATTGTAACGAATGTTAGCAGCACTGAGCGATGCTATCGTCTCTAAGCCGAGGCTAAGCAGTGACGTAAATTCACATCCATAGATCAAACATTATGTATCTACATAAACGAAACAATAATTGCGTCTACACTTATGTACCATGTACGTATACAAGCAGCGGAGAGTCAATGCACAAACACATGCATATATCTGAGATACTCCTAAAAGTATGCAATGAGAAAAACTATAAAATTGTGCAATTGTAGTTACAGCTGAGAAGTTTGAGAGCTGCTGGACTAGTAGATACTGGAAGCGCCTTGAAGATGCGAAGGTTGAAATCAAAGAGTATAAAAGGCGGCAATTGTAGAGGCGCTGGAATTCAGTTTGATTTGAGTTGTCAAGCAGTTTCGACTAAGACGCTATCTAGCGAGCAATATTATTTTGAATAGTAGAGTTTCATTTGAGCTATCAATCAGTTTGGTTACTAAGCAAGCTATTCGTTGCACAGTTTGAGTGTTATTGTGAAGTACTTTAATAAAGGCCATTTTGCATTATTACAAATTGGAGTTATTTATTCAACAGTTTAGTGATTCGAACTTAGCAGAGGATTGCAAATAACAGGATTTGCAAGTAAATTCGTTACAATATTGTTAAAAACTAAACTTAAAGCTAATTTCCTTAAGGTAGCTTTTAGCTTTTATAAGAAAATTTTTATGAGGATTTTGTTTTAGTGACAGAGTTTTTTTAAATAGGAATTAAATTGATTATATCGATTATACCGGAATGAAATCGGTAACGCCGTTCTCGACGTGCTGATGGAGTCTCCGGGTAGTCCGCCGCGAGGTTCTGATGCAGGATGGTACCAGGGCCAAATCAAGGTACTCGCTTGCGAGGACGCAAGGTCTGTTGCGCTGTACAAGGCAGCAGCCGCAAAGCTGGGACAAGTCTATCCCGGGGCGATTATCGAGGTCGTTGACTGGAAGGACATTCCGGCTCGGCCAAGGGCCAGGGCATGGGTTTCAGCTGTTCCACTTGAGAGAATTCTCAGGATGCTGCAACTGATGAACCCGGCTCTCCCAACGCAGGACTGGAGTGTCATCCAAGTCGAGGACGCTGTAGGACCTAGGATACAGGTCGTGTTAGCCCTGAATAAGGAAGCTCTCGAGCCCCTTAGACGAAGCAAAGGAAGAGTGTTTTACGGCCTCGGGGAGGTCGTAATTCACGTATACCGTGGGGACGCACAGCGCGCATCCCTTTCGAGTGCCTCTTTGGACACGGACATTGAGGCACCCGAAGTGGAAGCGGAAATCTCCGACGCCGGAAACCTGGTTTCCGCCACGTCAAATTGCGCAGGGGCTCTGGGCAATTTGTCGATGGAGGATGCTCTGCTGGATAGCGACGGAGAGGATCCCAACATCACGGTGATGGAGGCAGGGGAGTCTGAGCAAGCTCATGCTGAGGTTGCTCCAGATAAACCTGCACAAAAGTAAGACAGCCTCGGCTGCTCTCATCAGTCGCCTTTCTAAAGGCGACGTCGAAGTGGTCCTTATCCAAGAACCCTGGGTGAACAACTCAAGGATTTGCGGATTGGGGGCCATTGGGTTTAAGGTCATCCGAGCTGCAGATGAAGGTTAAGTGAGAACATGCATTTTAGTAAAGTCTGAGCTAAATATCTTTCTCTTGCCTAATTATAGCAATGGTGACGTCACAGCGGCCAGCTTGGCAAGCGGAGGCACCCAATTAACGCTAGCCTCCGTTTATATGCCGTACGACGCAGAGGAACCTCCTCCGCAAAAGACGGTAAAGGATCTGGTGGCCGACTCAAGCAAAGGCCATCTGCTAATTGGGACAGACGCAAACGCCCACCACGTACAGTGGGGTAGTTCCGACATAAACACTCGGGGTGAGTCACTTTTTGAGTACCTTTTAACAACTAACCTTGTAGTTTGCAATGTAGGTAATGAATCAACTTTTATTACTAAAAACCGTAGAGAGGTTATTGACCTCACTATTTGTAGCGAAAGCGTTTATGGGTGGGTAAAAAAATGGCGTGTTCTTGAGGAACATTCCTTCGAAGAGAACTTCATGGAGAAACTTCTGCACTGGAGTCGAAAGTGTCGTGGACACATCCAGGCTACGGTGCGTGCTTTCTAAGACGCAAACAGCTATTAGCTTTCTGCGGAGACCGAATGGTACCTGGACCAGCACAGAAGGGGAAACTCTAGAGCTGCTCCTGGACATACATTTCCCGGGAAATATGACCAACGCACCGGAAGTACCTGCAGCAAACCAAGCTGTGAATATACCCATCACTGAGGAGAGAGTGAGGTGGGCAGTCAAAAGTTTTAAACCTTTTAAGGCTGCTGGACCAGACGGGATTGTACCCGCTCAACTTATCTACTCTTTGTTGGTATCAGCCAACTGGCTGCGGCACATATATACCGCTTGTTTGGCTATGAACTATATTCCGTGTGCATGGAGCAGCGCCACGGTCATATTCATTCCTAAGGCAGGCAAAGCCTCTCATTACGAGCCGAAGGACTATAGACCTATCAGTCTTTCATCCTTCGTACTCAAGACCCTAGAGAGAATAGTTAGCGATTTTCTCACTACAAGCATTGATAGGAATCTCATTTCGGACTATTAACACGCGTACACCAAAGGTAAATCTACGGAGACTGCGCTACACAGCCTAGTCTCTACTATAGAAACATCCTTGTTCGAAAAGGATTATTGTCTTGTTGCCTTCCTAGACATTGAAGGAGCATTCAACAACATAAGTCCAGACGCCGTTAACATTGCTTTAACTGATCTGGATGTAAATAGACCCCTAGTGGGACTAATTGATCAACTGCTCAGGGGAAGGAAAGTGCTTTCCTCACTGGGGAAGGTTGAGATAACACGATTTGTCGCAAGGGGCACGCCCCAGGGTGGTGTCCTTTCCCCCTTACTATGGAACCTAACGGTAAACTCGCTATTAAGAGATACTAGTAGGGGGAGCGGGAAGGTCGTGGCATATGCTGATGACCTAGCGATTATCTACAGAGGCAAGTTCCCTCAAACTTTGTGCGACTTGATGCAGGTAGCATTGCGAGAGGTTTCCTTGTGTGCTTCCCGATGTGGACTCAGCGTCAACTCCGATAAAGTAGAGCTTGTCTTATATACCAAACGATACAAAATACCATCGTTGAACCTACCAGAACTAAATGGGGTGCGCCTAAGCCTGGCAGATAAAGCCAAATTTTTAGGCGTAGTTTTAGACAAAAAGCTGAACTGGAAGGACAACGTTATCCAGCGACAAAAGAAAGCGTACATTGCATTATATACGTGTAAAAGAGCCATTGGCAAAAAATGGGGACTCACCCCCAACATATGCAGATGGATATATACCGCGATTATCAGACCCATACTGCTGTATGGGGTAGTCGAATGGTGGCCAGCCTTGAGCAAGGCGTCAAACCTAAACTTGTTGGGTAAAGTCCACAGATCCAGCATGATAAGCATAAGCGGGGCTCTAAGAACAACGCCTAGCGAAGCTCTTCAGGTCATTCCTGACATCTTTCCACTGGATCTGGATGGTCATCGAGCAGCGGCAACGCCAGCCCTGCGTCTAAGGGAGTTGTCGTGCTGGAACAACAGGACCACAGGACACTCAAGTATACTAAACAAATACAGTTTTTTCCCTCCTAGCACGGATCGCTGTGCGACCACAACAGTTGCGGAAACCAACTTTAAGATAAACATACCCAGCAGGGATGACTGGACGGAGCCGGATAAGTGCCTTGCTATGGGCAACAGCATTTCCATATACACGGACGGCTCCAAGCTAAACGAGAGAGTTGGGGGTGGAGTATACTCAAGGGACCTTGACCTCCAGCTCTCATTCAGACTATCCGACCACTGCAGTGTATTCCAGGCAGAAGTTGCAGCCATAATGGAAGCCGCAGCTAGGATAGGGACATACATTGTCGGCAAAGAAATTTTTATCTTTAGCGACAGCCAAGCTGCCATAAAATCTCTGGGCTCCCACTCGTTCAATTATGAACTAGCACTAAACTGTCGCCGATCTCTTCAAGAGATGGCTCAACAGAACCGTGTACACCTCACATGGGTCCCTGGACATAGGGATATCGAGGGAAACTGCATTGCAGATGAACTCGCTAGGCAGGGTACAACCAAGCAGGTTCTTCCTGGACAAGAACGCTTAGGTATGCCCCTGTCCACATGCAAGCTAATGCTAAAAGAGCACATATACCGTCAAGCCGACGAAAGATGGCTACAAACACCGGGATGTCGAACGTCGAAAGAAACCTGGCCGAAATGGGATCCTAAAAGGTCCCGTCACGTGTACAACCTAAGAAGGGATACAATTTCCACACTTGTGGGGGCACTAACGGGTCATTGCCTCATAGGTAGGCATGCAGAAAGGCTAGGAGCGCCTTATCGTCGTTGCTGTAGGAGTTGTAAAGAAGATGAGGAGGAGGAAACGGTGGTTCACCTCATTTGCAACTGCCCAGCGCTAAGCGGAGCACGGCAGCGCTTTCTGGGAGCTCCATTTCTTGATACTATGAGTCAGGTTGTGAAGCATGACGTCAAGGACCTGGTAGCTTTCATCAGGTCCTCAAAATGGTTCGAAGAGAAGAGGTAACGGTGTTTTTCGTGGTATCACAACGGGCCTATTACTACTGGCCTAAGTGTGCCCTCAGGCAGCCACCCCAACCTAACCTAACCTAACCTATCGATTATAATTACCTCACAATCAGTTAAAAACAGTCTTTTAGTGATTTTACCAACAACAACGCCCTTTTCAATATTTTAATCTTTTACAACATCTATTTCAACATCTTCTTCATCAACATCTATACCGTCATTAACGTCACTTTTAACGTTTTCATTATCATTAACGCCTCTTTCAACGTTTTCATTATAACTAACGTCTCTTTCAACGTTTCTTATTATTAACGTCTCTTTCAACGTTTTCATTATCACTCATGTTCAACTCATTTGCAATTTCTTCTTCAGGAAGTTTTCGCAAGTGTTCATGTGAGTATTTGTACGATATTTTACTGTTTAGTGATTTCAATATGTACCTGTCTCTTTCCAAAACCTCTGCCACCAAAAACGGACCACGGAACTTAGGTTCTAACTTGGTCTGATGCCTTTCTTCATTTTTAAGAAGTACATAATCACCTACTTTATATCTAAAAATTTTTGCTTTACCTTTATCAAACCTTTTCTTATCATAACAAGTATTTTTCTGTATATTTTTAGCTGCTTCAGCTCTTAATAAATCAACATGAACTTTATTTTCTTCTGTAATAATGGGAATCAATCCATATGGCCGTGCCTCCTTTCCTATTAGTAACTCTAATGGACTAGCCTTAGTAACTCAATTGACCGTGGAATTCAGTGCTAATTGAATTTCACCCAGAGCATCTTGCCAGGAGCGTTGGTTTGTTTTAATCGCGGTTAACATATTCTTCAAGGTGCTCATTACTCGTTCTACCTGACCATTCACACGACTCGCACCAGTTGCAATCAGATGTAAATTAATATTTTGAGAAGAAAAAAAATCCCGAAACCCCTTGCTAGCGCAACACCTACCCTGATCAGCAATTATTCGAGTAGGCACGCCAAAAAGTGAAATTGTTGCTTTGAGAGACTGTTGGATCTTAAAGTTGTCTTGAATCTCTTCGTAATGTTAATGGGGTAACTAGGTGCCGATATGGTAGTGTATCATATACGTCGATAAGGTGGGGTTTTTTTCCTCACTACTTTGCATTTTGACGTTTGCTTACTTACTTTTTTTTTGCTATTGTAAAATATATACATATCTTGCTGCTGACACGACCGCCCGTGATTTACTTTACTTGACTTTATTTAATAGTACATTGCATTAAAACTTGTATTTATGTACAACCCACTAAAGTTAACTTAACTAAAGTAAAGTGAACAAAAGCTATTGAGTTTCCTTTGGCTACCTGCAATTTGTGAGTAACAAAACCACCGCATAAAGTCCACTCCCGCTAAGCCGGAGAAGTCCACCCGCACCGCACAAGCGAAGTAATCCGCCACAACAGAGACCTAATGCAGTTTTCTGTGTCAATATTTAAAATGTGGTATAGATGGACAAATTTAGTGAATGCATCAATTTGAAAAATGATATATTCCTTAAGACCATTTTTACCACTTAACTTGCCAGTGATGTCAATATGCACGGTATGCCATGGTACACTAACTTTAGGAATAGGGTGCAATTCTGCCTGTATTTTGTCTGAATTTGACTTGGATAGCTTACATGTTATGCAGTTTTCAACAAATTTTCTAATGTATTTAGACATATTATTGAACCAATAGTATTCGTATACCTTGTCAAGGGTCTTATCTGGACCCAAGTGCATGATGGATTCATGCACATGGTTAATCACAGACCACATAAAAAGTCTTGGTACGACTGGTAAACATTTTGTTTTACCATTTCTTTGTTTTTTCCCATATAGTGTTCCTGCGCGTAGCTCATACGAATTTGCCTCATCTCTGTTGAGTTCATTATTTTTTAACTTACAAACAATGGAACCCACCTCTCTATCTCGTTGTTGCTCGGCAAGAAGCCAGTCTTTTGAAATTTCTGATAAGTTAACATGCTTTTCTGGAATTTTCACAATAGGAGGGTTGTCAGAGGGCAGCGGATTACGAGAAAAGAAGCCTGCATGTGCTACCCGTTTGCCTTCTGCATACTCTATTGCAAAGTCAAAGGATTAAAGATAAGCCCACCAACGATGGACTCTCAGTGTTAAGACGTTTTTGGTACGAGATGCTTTAAGAGAATTACAATCGGTGACTACAACAAATTGGTTTTCTTGCAAATAGTGTCGCAAATGTTTAATCGAATTAACGACGGCTAAGGTTTCTAACTCGTATGAGTGATACCTAGATTCTGCAGGAGAAGTTCGTTTACTAAAATATTCGATAACATGAGGTTTATTGTTAATTTTATGCAGTATAATAGCACCATATCCATCAGCGCTAGCATCTGTATGCAATTCTATTGGATATTACGGATCAAAAATTGTTAAAACTGGTTTATTTGTCAACAATGAAATTATTTTTTGTCGTACATGCTCTGTCTTTCAGATAAAATTGTTTTTGTTAGAGACAAGGAAGTATTACGGCTTCATTATTTGTGAAAATTTAGCTACAAACTGCCGAAAATACGAAGCTAACCCTAAAAACTGTCTTAATTGGTGAACCGACTGCGGTGGTGGTAGAGCTGTAAAAGCTTCAATTTTACGAGGGTTCGGTTGAATTATTCCGGCTTTTATTTCATATCCCAAATATTCAATACTCGATTTTAGAAACAAACATTTGGTGACGTTAAACGAAAACCCAGCTTCTGTCAAGATATCCAACACCATCCCTAGCCTTTCAAAAGCTTCTTCTTTTGTTGATGAGACTATCAAAATGTCATCCATATACCCTATGACATACGAGTGTGCAAGTTCTTCCAATGCTTTCATTACGGCTCTTTGAAATACTGATGGAGCATTTTTGAGTCCAAAAGGCATTGTCAAATACTCATACTGCCCCTCTGGCGTGACAAAAGCGGTGAGTTCAATGGAGTTTGTATGAGCGGGTAATTGGTGAAATCCGCTTGCCATATCCAAACTAGTAAGATAATTTGGTCCACGTAACCTAGCAATTTGGTCAGATATAAGTGGTAATGGATACCTATCAGAAACTGTATTCAAGTACAATTCGCGGTAGTCGACACAAAGCGATCTGACCCGTTTTTCTTCTTTACAAGTATCATCGCACTAGCAAATGGAGAACTACTAGGGCGAATAATTTTGCGTTCTAACAACTCTGATATTCTATTTCTAACAATTTCTTTTTCTTCGCAACTTAACCTATAAGGTCGTCTCTGCACTGTTTTATTTTGATCAGTTAACCTTATCTCTAATTGACCAGTGGTAACTCGAGTTCGCGGAATACCTTCTATGAAAAATTCTGAATATTTACTCAACAATTACATTAACTTAGTTTTTTTATTATCTGCCAGATCGGTATTTAGAGAAAATGAGCTGTTAGAGCACATATTTGCCATCTTTTCTTTAAAAATCTCAAACTTGTTTGTCGTAATAATAACGCTGAAATTCTGAGACAGAATTTCATGGCCAATCATAACATCGTGCTTTAAATATTTATCTAATACAACATGAAACAAAACTTCAAGAGAATAACTGCATATCTTAACATTTGATAAAATTTGTAAATTACTACAAATAGAAGTATTTCCGATACCTCTTAAAAATACAGTATTATTTAAAAGTTTACCTGAAAATGTCTCTGACCATGATCCTTTAAGTAGCGAACATTCAGCCCCAAAATCAAAATAGAATTGATATAACTCACCAGATTGACGAAGTACTCCCTTTGGTTCAATCACTTCATATATCCACTCTCTTCTCAACACCGAATTTGCTGTTGTTTGTGGGCTGATTGTTGCTTCTGGTATACTTTGCTGCGTAATGTCCAGCTTCTCCACACTTGAAAGAAATGAGTGATTTACCAGCTGTGTTACCGGATTGATTTGCTTTGATTGATACTTTGTGGTCTTTCTTTAGTCGACAGTCAGCGATTTTGTGGCCCACTTTTCCACAAAAATGACATTTTAAGTATGGTGATTTTGTGCTTCTTCAGTTCAGGCTGATTTTCAAAAGCAAAATTTCTTTTGCCAAACGAGAATGCTCTAAGCTCTTGTTGAAGTTCATTACGTGTTTTAATGTCTGTTTTAAATAACAAACATTGTAAACTGTTGTCAAAGCGAGCTGAATGTGCAAGAACCACGGCGATAGCTATTTATTCTATAGTCTGAGATTTACATTTATGCATTAGTGAGGTTACTAGCTGAGTTGCATACACCGAAATGCACTCATTGTCATTTGGCCTCCCATTGAGAATATTCATGAGCGTAGCTGCTGAAGTCTCTACACCTTCAAAGCGTTGTACAAATAAATCCCTAAACTGCTGCCAAGTAATAACCGCAAAGCTTCCTTGAGACAACCATTGCGAAGCGCAACCCTCGAACGATTTACTGAGGGCAGTAATAAGCGCACTGCCTTCCAACGGATTGTCTGTCATTATTACGTCCACAGTCGAGCACCAAAATATAGCATCTACACCCATAACATCAGGGTTAAATTTCGGCAAAGCAACATGCTCCCGTTTTGAAGATTTTGGATTCCTTGTTTTAAAAAGTTCAATGAATTGCGATTCTGCATTTCTAGAATCTGGCGCAGCTGCTCATTATTTGCGTTCATTGAGGATAGGGGAGCCCATCCCACTTCTGATGTCGGGACAGGACTTGAAATTCCATTAAAACTTCCGTCAGCCGGTATTCCTTGGCCCGATTCACCATCTTTGGTAGTGCCTTCCATAGTTTTGTAAGGATTGAAATAAAAACTACAAATTTTCAATGAATTTGATTGAAAATAACCTTTTTGGTAAAAAAAAAGCTAAGCGCAGCGAACAAATGTGCGATTTCAAAACCTTTTTTACCTTCATTAATAAATCACAAGCACTCTTCTATTCGAGCCATTGTGAATTCATATTTTCTTCAGACAAGTTTTATTCACATACTTGTCTCGTTTTTACCTTTTCGGCACTTATAGCTTACATCGTGGCGCACAGTAGCCCGCTCGGTAAAGCATTATGCTTTTACCTCGCTCTTACATGAAAAGAAAGAATGTGATAACAGTTTCCTTCGATCACGTACAAATTTATTCAACAAGTATTTTATGTGCACAGTAGATCCTGTAACACAATTTGCATATACTTTTACAGGGTCATTGATCATTTCGAATGACATTTAAATCATTTATAATAAAATCGTGTGTTTCACCGACATATATATAATTTATTTTTGATTACTTACGCTTCATTACTGCTATAAACCAGGTGTTTATTTCTCACAATAAACGGCTGCTGGTTTTGGTGGTACCACCTTCGAGATTTTTTTCATCTCCACCTCAACTCGATATCTAATGTAGGATATCAACTGGAGAACTGTGTTGAATATTCATTTAAGTACTACACATTTCCCAAAATCTCCCAAGGTTGGATAATAATTTGATAATGATAATAACGTTGGAGATCAACTCGAGAACTCCAAATTTTATAAAATTTCCCAAAGGTTGGATAGTGATTGGAGAATGACGTTGGATATCAACTCTAGAACTATCTGGTTCAAGTAGAATTAAATAATGATGTTGGATATCACCTCCGGAACTAGATATACATTTCGCTGGAGAAATATCTTTTCCATTTTTTTGGCTTAACAAAATTAGCTGTTGCCATATCTACAAATTAGGGTGTATGTACCAGTAACCGGACATTTAATTTTTTTTGCTTTTGAACTCTTCTTGGTTACATTTTATAAGTGATATTAAAAAACTTTGTATTTTCGAATGACTATTGCTTAATTCTAAATCTAATAAAATCAGGCACTTAGATAGAAAACTCTCTATTTTTTTGTAAAAATTATTGTTTTGATACAAGTCAGAATTTGCCAGTAACCGGACAGTTTTTTCAGAAACTGGACAGTAAAATTCCAATTACCGGACGCTTATGTTCTAAAATAAAAATAATTGTTTTTTAACGTTATACAACGTTTTATAACGTTATTTTTATTTTCATTTAATATTTAAACCAAATAAATAAAAAAAATACAACAACAAAAAATAAACTTTTGCACATTGTTCATTAATTTCATTGATCTTGCATAGGTACTTAGTATTTAAACATTAAGAAAAACGAAAACATTCTTTCATTTTCAGTTAAAATAACTATAATTAGATAAAAAAGAAACACACTAAACTCCAATAAACAAAAAACTAAATATAAATATTTCATTAATTTCAATACATTTTAGCTGAAAACATACCTACGTAGTAATTAAACAGTATACAAATGCCACAGTCAGAGACTGCTTCGCAACTTTGCTCATCTTCTTCTCGGTGCAAACTGGAGTCTCAGCGTTTGCTCCCTAGTATCATCGATTAAACTGGAGTTTGATTGTTATCTCTCTTTAGCTTATTAAAACACTTCTGCCTTTGCTTCTCAATCCATTAATGTCTTCCTCTTCCTGTATTACAGCTTTTGAGGTACATGGCTTTCCAGTACTTATATTTCCCTCTTCGATCCGATTTGCAGATATTGAGGTTTGGTTCCTGTTATTCTGGCTAATTCGCCTCCTGGTTTTTGGACTGGAGCGTTCTCTCCCCCTTCTGCCTTTTAAAAACAGGCTTGTCAGGTTAGCCGATCGTTTCCTCTTGCCTCTAGGGGCTTCGTCCTCTTCGATGCGGTTGAAAAATGGAGGAAGCTTTTGTCTGTGAATTGTCTTCGACATTCTTCCACTGTCTCACGGGCCTATGCCAAGCGATCGCTGCCATCGTTGGTTGGGTCAACCACTGGGCCCAAGCGCTGCATAATGCAATCCGTTATTTTGAGAGGGTTCTCCTAAGCTCCCTATCTCGTTGTTCCCGTTCTAACCTTAATTCTTTGTTCGGGCTAGTATGCCGCTCCTTTATCGAGCGCACTGACTACACACTATCATTGCTATATGCGTCCGAGTCAACGCTGATAGCGATTTCCTCTTCACCGGCTTGCGACGCCATCGCCTTTTTTCGCATCCTTACTTTCTCTTAAAGTTTTTGAGTTCATATTGGTCGTACGACCACCTGCCCACAAGGCGGACACAGCGGTCTAATGTTAAAAATTGGGATAAAAACCGTCCGCCACAACAGCGCCCCTTGCTGTGCAAAGGCCATCATTACTTCACGGGGCGGCCTGGTATCGGGAACGCTCCGTTCAAATACAGCCGAATATATCCCATGGCTGCAAATCCTCTAATAGGCACGGTCCGCATAACACCCTGGATTACGGATTATCACACATAGGTTAGGTTAGGTTGATCTGGCCGGTCTATGAGGACCTCACATAGACTGAATGAGTCCGTAGTGTTACCAGAAGTTTGTTTTAACGACCAAACTGAAAACCCCTATCTAAAACCAGGACATATGTTATGAAATAGCTCCGTCCTCTTGGCAAATACTAGAAGCTTCCTAGCACTTAAGTCAATTGCTGCTTCTAGATCTGACAGCTGTATCATACCTAATAGCTGGAGTATTAGCCTGGCAAGCGCAGGGCATGAGCACGAGCAAGGGTCGCTTAGCAAAACGAAAGTACGATAATAAAATTTAACATCTTAAAAATAAGGAAAATATTGGAAAAGCTGGGAATACAGACAATAAAAAAACGAATGATGGGAAAAAGTCACCAAATTAGTAAAGATATACTCATAAGAAAAATATGTCCATAATATGGACTTCGTGTTTTAGTTTGTTCTTTTATCCTTTTGACGTTTTTTTCTCAAACGATATTTCATTTTTTTTATTAATTATAAGAAAGAGTATGTACATATCTAGGTTAGGTTTGTGGATGCCACCCTATATGTATGTGTATGCATAATATCTAGTATGAAATTGTAGTTGCTACTTTAGTTTTTTGAAGTTTTTTGATGAAATATTTCACATTTGGTTAATTTCTAAAATAACTAATAAATAATAACTAAAATAAAATGTACTTTGTTGTTACCCTGCCTTTGAATTGTACACTAAGTTGTACAGTGATTCTGTTCCAAGAGCACTTAGCACTTCAGAATTGTGTATAATTCTGTGGGTGCTCTACCTACACTGCCGATTACAATTGCATAAATTTGCACTGCAATGTGTTGACTATACTTTACCACTTCGATTACAAGTACACGAATTGGTATAGTGGCTGTATTATAAGGTTCCTTACCCTTTAGAAAGCGTGCATCGTTATGTGGGTGACCTCTACAATGCCGATAACAATTTCAGTAAGGTGTGCCTTAGAGTAATAAACTTCCGAAGATTGTTCGGAGATCGTTTACTTACTCCATTACCAGTAATGATGTAAGTAATCAGTTCTTTCCACAAAGCGGCCATGCTTATGGAAAAGTAACATTGATTGTAATTGATTCTGGAAGGTAAGCTGCATTCGAAGTATTTGAGAAGTATTGGATTTCGTAATGCACAATTTTGCCGCTGGAAATTGTTACAATTAAATCGATGATGAAGCATTGGAATTTATAAGGTTGCGCGTGCAGAGTTATTGACCGTTGGTAACTTGGTTTTACTTTAGTAAGCTGTTGCATTAACTTATATATCGATTTGGGAAAAATTAAATGGAAAAATATAACTTAAACGGTTTGTTAACATACATGTTTTATTTGTAGCAAAATGTCCTTTTAATAATTAATGTCATATAGACATATGTAACTTGCGTGTTTGATTTTATTGAAATAAGTATGGTCGTCTTTTGAAGTTCCCACATTCTTTTCTCTGTAGTCATAAATAATGATGTCACACAAGGTAAAATGCAAAAAAAAAACAGAAGTTATAAAATGCTACATGCAGCTAATGAGGTTAATTCGTTTGTTCACATTCAACTATCAATCAACTATCAATATTTAAAGGATAAATATTTACAGAGCTGTCAAATGTTGTGACTTGATTTAAATACAAATAAATTGCTGCACCCAAAAAGTCGAGTAAAATATGTTTTCTCCTTTAAGGAGGGGAAGGCTTTGTTCAAATACAGCGCTATTTACGTTTGCAAGCGCCTAAGCCATTCAGCTAAATGGTAGGGCAACTCCCTAATATCAAAAGAAATTGATGTATTTTTGCGGTAAGTTGGAAGCTAACCAGCAGATGCAGTTCTTGGGCAGTAGTTGCGTTCAATACCCGCCTGGAACAGCTCGTTGAACGTAAAAAATAGACCAAAACATTTAAAAGGAATTCCAAACGCTTGCTTTTATCTTCGTTTTGAAGCGAACAAAGCGTTTATGTAAATCAGCCCTTACGCATTTGATTAAACGAAAAATCGTTCAGAAAATTTACCATGTAAAACACCACTAATGCCCCGATTCTAGTGTGGTAACAACATTCTGTTGTTTAGAAAAAGGCAAAACTGAAAAATAAAGAATTGTAAGCTCACCAGGAAGCCACCGTGGTGTAATGGTAGCGTGCTCCGCCTATCACACCGTATGCCCTGGGTTCAACTCCCGGGCAAAGCAACATCAAAATTTTAGAAATAAGGTTTTTCAATTAGAAGACAATTTTTCTAAGCGGGATCGCCCCTCGGCAGTGTTTGGCAAGCGCTCCGGATGTATTTCTGCCATGAAAAGCTCTCAGTGAAAATTCATCTGCCTTGCAGATGCCGTTCGGAGTCGGCATAAAACATGTAGGTCCCGTCTGGCCAATTTTTATGGAAAATCAAGAGGAGCACGACGCAAATTGGAAGAGAAGCTCGGCCTTAGATCTCTTCGGAGGTTATCGCGCCTTACATTTATTTTTTTAATAAGCTCAAGTAAGTAAAGATAATAGTAAAAAACTGTTGCCTCTTGCTATACATATGTATTTGTTTACATTATGTACTTTCACAGAATAAATTACAATATACCTATGTAGAAACTTATCATGCATAAATGCATATACATACACATCGTCCCGTTTATTCGTTAACCTCTACAAGTGAGACATTTTCGGTGAGCGAACACGTTTGCCACACCATTGTTTTCATTTGGGACCAAAATTCATCGAAAAAAAGGACCAAATTTTTGTTTTATTTTATTAGTATAAAATACAAAATTTTAGGATGTTTCTATATAAAATTTTACTAAACATAGTGAAGACTTTCCTTTAATTCAAGCTGAACAAACGAATATATATGCAACCAAAAATGGTACTATATTTTGACATAGGATAAGTCTATGTCTTTCACCAACCAAATGTTGTGAACCTAGTTTTGGTCACAAAGCTCTTGGTTCTAGAATTATGTTGTTGATTGCAATGAAATAAAATATATACGGTTCAGAATTTGCGTTCTGGTCTTGCCGAACTATGTATATGGAAAACTCAGTAAATCATAAATGAAACTAGGCAATTTTGTTAGTGCTTTTTTATAGATGCTTACTTTTTCCCTTAACGTTTAAACTTCATATATGAGCCTAGATTCAGTAAGTGTGAGTTTTGATCCCAGGCCTCAGGGATTCTGCTAGCACCTATGGGAATAATTTTATACAAAACATTTGTTCCGAAATCAAATCTTGTCGGTTATTTCATCAACAATTAACGACAATGTGTTTGCCAACACTTTTATTTTTATAGCCTGGCATAAATTATATCCTAGGTGAAATGTTATTGTTCTGGTACATTTATTGACTGAGCAGGTGAATTTTTGGGCAATATTGTGAAATTTTACCAGAGTGAAAAAGAAAGTAAAGTACCAATCGTGTCTACTGCCTAAAAAGGACCAAATTGAAGAAGAGGGACCAGCGGAACAAATGTGGTTGGAAGGGACCATTTTTGGTCCAAATGGACCAAAGTCGCAACCGTGAAGCGAAGAAAACTACCTTTCCAGTTTCACCACAGACACTGGTGATTTTTGCGTTTTGCGGTGATGACAGCGTTATCACTTGGACCAGAATCGCGGATAAAAGAACTGGTAACGATATTCGGTTACATAATGTTCTGGGTACTATTTTACCGGTAACGCTGAGAATCGGGGCGTAAAAGTCAAATTTATCATGGTGAAAACAAGTTACACGTGCGGTCTATATTTTGTTAAGTTTCTCCTGACGTGTTTGACTCTAATTTAAATCAATGTTTTCGCACTGTTTGAGGACACATATCTATAGTGTACCATACTAAGTGTGAAAACTAAGCGTTAACCCTCCGATGAGTGACAGTTTTGAACTTCACGGCCGTGCGAAAAAGTCCCTACGGATGTTTTTTTTTAATCATGTTTTTTTTTTTCATAAAAGATTTTTTTTTTTTTTTTTTGATTTTTTTGTTTTTATTGTTTATAACTAAATTCTACATACAAAAATAATTTTTTCAATTTTTATGAGGTTATATGGTTGTTCAGGGCACGTTCTTCGATATTTGGTGTGGCCAATTGTTTCGTTAGCAGTAAAAGGAACGACCGCCGTCTGTCACTCCTTTTTATAGGCTTCATTTCGTTGTAAATCGTAAAAGCAGCCAATGCAGCGACGTCCAACATATTATAAAACATGACCAACGGCCATCGTTGTGTTGCTCTTTTGCAGCTGTAAGTGCTTAGCATTTGATTCATGGTATCAACGCCGCATTCGTTGGCGTTGTAATCTAATATGGCATAGGGCTTCCGATTCTCGGTTTGCTCGTCAACGCGGCAGGTGTAGTGCATTGTGGAGAGCACTTTCCCCACTTTATTTTTTTTTTCGGCACGTATGAGCATAACGCTATATCCCCTTCGTTGAACCCAAATAATGTACTATTGATTGTGCGCTTCGGGTTCTTCTTGAACTCCTGTGGAATAAATGTTTTGTTGTAGCGAACTGTACCAACATATGCGGTCTTCCTCCTCATCAAAATACGCGCCAAGTCAAGAGTGGTAAAGGAATTATCCGCGTATATAGTACGGTCAGCATCTAAATATTTTTCCACAAGATCCTGCACTACGTTCTGCCCTTGGTTTATCTTCCGCTGTTGGTTTGGCAGTTTTTTAGAATATATTATTCCCTTCACAGGCTAATAACTCTGTGAGTCGCATAACCACCATACTTTCAAACCACACTTAGCTGGCTTTGACCGAATATATTGTGTGAAGCGGGTGTGGCCTCTGCTCATCAACTGTTAGTGTTTCATGAGGAGTGTAAGCTGCTGCCAAGTTATGTTGCAAAATTTGCCAAATATCGTCAATAGCCGCAGTTTTGCTGTTGAAGACTCGCTGTTGTCGAGTATTTCCATTGTCGAGTCGAATAAATTGCTTTATACACATGAAGCGATCGTACGACAACGCAGCTTTGTATATTGGGCAACGCGTCGCGCCCCATAATTCCATAGCTGGTTCATGGTTTGATCTTGCTACAAAGGCGTCAAACTCTTTCACTGTCACTGGCTTCCACTCCTTTTTCTTCGTGGTATTCGCCAAATTCCATGCAGCTGTAACATCCCTGCCTTTACGATTTGCTTCACGTAGCACTAAGTGTATTATTTCCTGTGTCATGATTGAACGCATTATTGTATAGGGGTCGTGTATATTTTCTGTTGGTCCTGGTTTCTTTCTTGTGAAGTCGACCACGTTATGATTACGAGTGCGTGATGTTGGTGGTGCTTTTTTACCAATATAGTAACTTTCATTCGTTTCCTGTCCATCCTTTTCTTCCTCTTCATCATCGTCGTCATCAGTATCTTCATTTAGCTCGACGTATCCTTCAGTTTCGGCATCTGACTCTTCAGCAGGTTGGTATGTGCGATCTTCATCATCCTCAACTTCATAATTATCAATTGCAGCAATATCAATTTCTTCATTCACGTCTTCGCCCATAAAATCAGCAAATCTACTATCAACTGCTCGCCTTTCATCCGCAGTCATTTGCTGGTAACGTCTACTACGGCGTACAACCATTTCAGCAACGTCCAAATTACTTGCATCTGCGAGTTTTATATTTTTGTTTCTATCACACACGATTTTACTCTTCGCTGTCTAAACTTTGACTGATTTGGTTTACGAAACTACAACTTCTTTTATACTCTTTCGTACGTCTACCTGAACTCAAAGACATTAGGGATGACGATAAAAACAAAAAATTCTAAGAACTGGTTTATTGCTAGTAGTATAAAATTAGAATATTATGCCTTTCCTTGAAAGCAAAAAAGTTCATGTCTTCGAATTTTTCTTAGTATTTTTTGTTTTTATCATCATCCTTAATGTCTTTGAGTTTAGGTCTTTGTGTTCAGAACAAGTAAATTATATGTTGAAACAATAAAAAAATTATAATGATGCCCAAGTAGGAGTAATTTCAGTTTGAAAAGGCAAAAAGGTCCCTAGGGACCTTCTCATTCATCGGAGGGTTAAACGTCAAAATTTCAAGCAACCTCGGTCACCTGATGCAAATCTCAGGTCTAGAGTTGCATTTTTGGCAAGTAAGACTACTTTACGGTGAATTGCATTTGATGGTTAAAAAAAAATTTAGTAGTATTTAAAAACCTACATGTGTAAAAATGTATGTGTTTTATTCGAAAATGTAATTATTTTTTTGTAGCTGAAAACAGTTAAAGCTCTAGATGGAGATATGCTTAAAATTTCCAAACACACAGAACGTGCTTAGCCGTTTCTTCATGCAGCTGATACTTCTTACATCTTCTCTCTTTAGAGGTATGAGCTACTTTGTGAGTCTAACGTTGTAGGATTTGCACATAATATTAGGAATGTTGCAGCCCCGCCGTTCTGTTCACGCCTTTCCTACTTGATGGGTCATATTTAACTCCTGTCTCTTTTGGCTTAGCCTAAACGGATTGGGACGATTACTGTCGATTCATCTACGCATTAAACAGCAGCACCGACCCCTTCCGTTAACGTGGAACCATCGATATACACGTGTATACCGCTCTATTGTCGCTCCAAGATGTTTTTCGAAGCTCAGGCACTGGCCTATGTAGTCCGTTCGCCCTATAATAGATGGCGCTATACTGCTATGGCCATATGGCCTGCACTCAAGCTGCTCCGAGGCATTAAGTCTGGCTGGACTCGCAAACAGCATATTTTTGGTCACTAGGTATGCAATGCTGCTATTCGGAAAGTTTCTAGGGCTAACGTCATGCTAATCATTCAACCACCTCTAGTTTTATGGTACACATTCTTCATTGTGTGACTGCCCACCAAACAAGGACCCCATAGCAAAGTATGGGCTTGACAATTGCAGTAATTACCCAATAAGAGAGATAGGGCGATGGGCCCTATGTGCTTCCCAGCATCCTGAATGCATACTGTCCAACTGAGGCTTTCTTTGCTCTGTCTGCCATATTTACTTTCCACTAAAATTTGCCATCTAGAATAATTCCAAGATATTTTGTGGTGCATTTTTCTTATAGGGTTACCCTATTAAATATTACCTCGTTGGGGGTTAATCCCACTACAGATGCTCAGGCATATACATCGCGAAGCGCCTGATCCATCAGAGAGAGCTCAATGTTGGTAGAAATCTGCTGCCTATGATGACTGAAACGTCATCTGTATACACCGTGAATTTTTGTTTATGAAATTTTCAAGTTTAATTCATTGTGAATTCCTACAGGTCAAAAATCTTCCGATTCCTCCATTGCCATACCTACCTGTCAAATAATATCTCACAGGGAGAGGGAGAACAGCTGTCCCCAATGGCCAGAGAATGGAAGAAAGGTGTGTTTTTTTTCTCTAATAAATTGAAGTGCCATTAATTGCTCATTTCTTTTTAAAACCAAATTTTCTTTTAAATGTGTATATAGAAAATCAAGCTATGTACGTATACATGCTCATTTTTAAAATCTAGTTAATAGAGAAAATATGAGCAGCCAGTTAAGAAAACATTTTAAAATATGTAAATATTGCAATGTACCAGGCGTCTACAAAAATGGTTGGGAAACACTATTGAAAAAATGTTTCAAGTAATCGAACAGCGATTGAACAGGTGATCCATGCTTTACTATTGTGGACGTTTTTTTTCTCTACATGTATGAATTAACAATGGATTTATTATTGTGGCGATTTTTTTTTAAATTGAGAAATAAAATATAAAAATGCGCTGTGTTTCATTTCCTATGGTATTGAATAAAATGAGTAATGAATTAGTGCCATAGCAACACCAACAAAGGAGCAAAACAAGAAGGCTTCGTGATTATACAAATCCGCTGGGATTGGCTTCTTCCAGTCAACAAATCACTTTTTTGGCAGCCGTGTTGTTGTTCTTGTTGTAGCAGTGCTTCGCCCCATCCAATAGGTGTGACCGATCACAAATTGTCATCAATATCCTCTAACGGGAGTCCAAGGACACTTGATGTTTCAACAGGGGTGGACCATAATGAGAGTGGTGTTAGAGGTGTTGGTTCCACATTACAATTAAAGGGCATACATTTTGTATGTCGGGGTTGATGCTGGATAGGTAAGAGTTTAACCTGCTCCTCTTCCGCAAGTTTCGGGTATTGTTCCTTGAGTACTGAATTCACCGGGAAATTCCTGGCATAAAGGTCCGAAGCCTGTTTGTAGAGTTCACTGAGGACCTGCTTGTGTTTTTTGGCTTCATATGGCATTTAGCGAGGTAATGGTGCTATGAAGCTTTCTAAAGCCATGCTGATGACAAGCTAACTGCAAATTTGCTTGAATTAGGGGAGCAAAATGGCTTCAAGCGTCTTGGCTACTGGCAATAGAGATATATCGGGCGATATGACTCTCCTATGTTAGCTGGTTTCCTAGGCTTTCGTAGCGGGACCACCTTGGCCATTTTCCATTTTTCGAGAATGACAAAGGTGGAAAGAGGCAGGTTGAAGACATGTGCTAAATATTTGAAACCCTCTTTCCCTAGGCTTTTAAGCATCGGAATGGCTATGCCGTCTGGGCCCACTGCTTTGGATAGTTTAACATGACCGATGGCATCCTCAACCTCTTTGGCGGTGATGGTAATTGAGGCCGAATTTCGGGAATTCTTCCGGCGGGAATAAAGCGAGCCGAGGCGGATTCAATGACCTTGCGGAATAAGTATAGGCAGGTGGTCGGATGCCAATGTTTCCATCGGCTGCCAGTTGCGCAGTTTACGAGTCCTGCGCTCACGATTGATATATCCGGCGAGTTGTGACAGCTTCCTACCTAGGGTTGCCAGATTTCTTTTTGGGAAATTCAGTACATTCGCCTATTTCAGCTCTAAAAAATCAGGACAATTCAGTACACTTTTGTTAAAAACAAAATATCTATAATTCATAGCGAGTTTTATTGAGCATACATTAAAAAAGAAAATATACATAAATTTTTACATATTTAGATACATACTATTCATGTACGGCGTCCTTGTACGCTCATACTTATTTAGAGATCAATAAGTTCCATTATATTCACGTATGAATATCCACATACTGATTAATTCATACATTGTAACATTTACAACATATATTTATGTATAATAAAATTAAATTATTTTCTACATATTCATACGGATATGCTTTTTCCCTAATACTTGTTTGATTTTTGTGCCATTTTGATTAGTTGTTGGCCGTCATTGTTTTTTAAAAATTTATTAAACTCCTCGCAATTCATTTTAAAATTTACTTTTATTTGAAGTACACTTTCAATTGAATTAACTAAAAGGCGATTTCTTTCTTTACTCTACGCTGCAAACATTAAACTAAAAATTCGCTCAACAGTTGCGTTGGAATGTGGAATTGAGAAAATAACGTTACAAATTTTTTCAAACTGGGGAAAAGAGCGACTATTGAAAAATGGTATCCATTTATTTTCAAAACTTGAACTATTTGTTTCGTTTGTAAGAAAATTTTTAAGGCAATAAATTCATCAAACAGCATATTTAAATCGATGACTCTAATATAAAAATCATTAATTATTTCAGTGAACTGAGAGAAATTCATTTCGTTCCCTAAACGAAATACTTTCAATTTTTCAAATTTATTATCATTGTACTGGAATTTTTTTTCAGATAACTTTTTTTTCCAATGTACTTGCTTTTTGCAAAGCACTTCGCGTATTTCAAAGCGTTTGCAACTCTGTTTACTTTATTTAGTATTTATGTGTATGATCATGATGCAATTACAAGGTGACTGACGTTGGCAGCTTCTCTTTCTAATCCGCCATCTTGAACTTCCACTCTGAAATTCAATTTGCCTCTTTGCAAAACTACTTTTTCGTTCAGAGGAAAAATCGTAGTAAAAATCACACAAATAAATTTTCCTGGAAAAATATACAACTGCATCACCTTTTTTCTCTAATTCTATTTTGTGTTGACTTTTATATGATTCAAAGTTGTGACAATTTTCATAAAATAATTTTGTTTATCTAACAAAATTATAGAAATTTGAACATTTTTTGATAAAAAATTAAGGTATTTTGTTTGAAATAATAATTATAATACACATTAAAATGATTCTCCTAATTTGGGTCAATTGCTTTTTCTTTCCAGGTATTTTTTTCCTGTTTTTGCCGTTCTAAGCCGTCTTCCGAAAGTACTTCTTCAGCCTATAGCAAAATGGTCGGAAGACGAAACAATCGCCTTGCCAATATCTCAGAGGTTGCAAAATTGAATTGCCAATTGGGTGGGATATCATTTTATAGGCTTTATTTTTATTGGGCCAGGTACACCTTTGTGAACCCTCGCGTTAAAGTCGCCAAGTGTGTGGTTTTATATACAAGTAGAAGTGGTGTTATGTACCTAGTGGCAGAGGTAGTGCTTGTATGTGCATTGCAAGCGCTTGTACAATGCAATATTCTTCGTCGGCAGTGCGTAGATTAATGTCATAAAGAACTACCCCGGATCCCACACCATATTGAAGCTTATCTACCTCGGCCTGCGAGCAATAGTGTTAGATTACATATTGTAATGCGGTCCATAAGAAAACCTTCAAATAGCTTATGACTGAATGACCTTGCCTGGTTTTAGCCTTAAACACATTTTATAATGATGGCCAGTTTACCCGTAGGTTATTCGATGGTGAATGACGTTTAGAAAGTTTCATACTTGTGTGCATTTTTTATTAAGGTTCAACATTCTTTAATTTTTATCAGTGAGGCAGTGAGACGTTCGCCGTATGATGTTGCAGTCATACGATTCGATGCTCCGCCCGACATGGCAAACTGCAATGATCGTATTGGAGCCGGCTGCCTGAGTAATTTTGGTAATGCCCTGGTTACCGGGTAATTGGATAGCCGGATATTATCCCAACTTCAAATCAAATACATACCGTTATCTTTATTCAGAAAGCCCAAACAAATTGTCGAAACTACACTGATCACAGATTTTGCGTAATGCTCGGATGTCTGAGTTTTTTGGTACACGATTAATACCCGGGCAGTTGGATCCCGACACCTAAGTACTCGGGTACCTCATTACTCAGGTAAAATTATCAGCCTACACACTGGTATTTTCATCGTCAGCGCCTCGGTATGGAACCTTCTTCCCCCACTTCATCTACAATCATACGTCATCTTGAAAAGGAGCTCTCGCTGCTCTTTCAAACGTCCGAGATAGCGAAAGTTATTTCGGCAAAGTAGCTGCTAATATTTAAATTAACCGGCAGCATTAGGGCAGGACTGTAGTCTTCATTAAGTTGCTCCATACAGTGCGATGTTTATTCTTATAATTGACTAGCAGACCCGGCAGACATTGTTCTGCCTTAAATTTGGTTTATCTGCATACATTTTAATAAGCTTTTTCCGTCTAACTCTGCCCTCCACCCTCTTCACTTTTTCCTAATCCTTTTATTCACTCCTTTCTCCGTCTTTTCGCTTCATCTATCTCTATATTCGTCTCATTTTATCACCTTCTCAGTCTCCTTCTTCTTCTCTAGTTTCTCCCCTCTCTTCTTCCCATTCTTCTTCATCCCTTAATGCCCAGTCCCAGAGGGTGGTATGCATTTTGTCCAGTCCCATTCCGAGTCCCAGTCCCACTCCGAGTCTCAGTGCCAGTCCTGGTCTTAATCCCAGTCCCAGTCTGTCTCTGGTCTACTTCCCGGAAAAAAGGATCGTAAATACTAATATAGGCAAATTTATATACCAAATTTCAAGCAAATCGGATAGGAAGTATGTAAACAGGTATGTTGGTATTATTAATTCATGTCTTTATTTCGGCTTCGCATGCATATTTATCAGTTTTGCCAGGTTGATGCGACTAAATCGAATATCACAATGAAAATTACTTTGAAGCTCTCAGCAACAGCTTTCGTTTGATATCCATATTACACACACATTCTAGGGGTATCCGGGTCCACGTTTTGCCCTACATCTCGAGACCCTTGTCACCCAGCTGTACAAAACTTACTCTGTACTAAAGCACACATCAACAGCTTCAATTCGATACCCGTAAGGTAAAAACACATCCTAGTGTTACCCTCATCTACGTTTTGGCATATATCTCGAGACCCTAGTCACCCAGGAGTATGAAAATTACCCTCTACTAAAGCACTCATCAACAGCTTTCATTTGTTATCCATATTCTATAAACACATTCTAGGGGTACCCGGGTCCTTTTTTTGGCCTATATCTCGAGACCCTAGTCACCAAGGGGTACGAAAAATACACAGTATCAAAATACTCATAAACAGCTTCCATTTGATAACCGTAGTGTACAAACTCATCCCAGGATTACCCAGGTCCACGTTTTGATCTCAAGACCCTAACATTTGTACGTAGATCGCAACTAAACCTATGTAATAACCACCGGGTGAGGTATACGCAACTTATGTGATTGGAGAGGATTTTCATTAATATACCGGCTAGAGCTCTTCGTGCTTCTGAGTTTTTTCATATTGGTGTTCTCAGGGCTCTTTATGCGCGGAATGTTCCAATTACTAGAGCCTTAATTGAGTTCATTGGAATTTCTAAATTTTGTGAGATAGATTTTTCTTGTTCGAAAGATGGCTTTCTGAGTATTTTAAATACTTTTTATAAGTAAGGTAATTTATATTATTATACATTATTAACTACTTTACACTTTTATAATTAGCCTATAAGATTTTTTTTTAATTGGCTTAAATAAATAAATAAATAAATCGACCGACGCATCTCTTCAAATACCGGCGACCAACTAACACACATTTTAGCCTTTCTTTTTATATATATAGATTTTGCCCCTCGGAACACAAACCAAGCGACGCATCTCTGGTTTTGCTATAAAAAGTTGCTGAGCGAGAACTTAGAAGTCCTAGCAGTTACCGATATCCGTTGACACGGATAAAATCCGGACGGCATGGATATCCGGTTAATTTCCGTTTGTGAAACTATACGGATATCCGAATTATGAAGATCCGGTTAAGCACCGTATTTTTTTGGATATATTTTTTCATGGTTTTGCCACCAATTGCTGGCATGAGATTGTAGTTTATTTGTTCTTCGAATAAGTAGCGCTGAAACTCGTCTTCCTCCCTTGTGTCACTGTCTTTATCATTTAGGAGTATATCCATGGCCGTGAGATCACTGTTTTCCGGAGCTTCTTCTTGGGCATTCATATCAGCAGTACCGTTTTATTGCAAATTTTTTCCACATGATTTTTTATTTTGTTACGAAAAGCATCGGTCTTAATGTGCTTCAACTGTTTGAACCTCGGATCAAGACAACTCGCCATATGTGCAATACTGACATTTTCTGGAGATGGATCTTTAATGTCAAAAGAAACCCGTCTTCTCAAGTCTGCAGCTACTTTTCCTTTGAACGTTTTTGCTATCCTCGTATCAGTGTTTTTATACTCAGTTGAGCAGAGCTCACAGAGTATATTAACTTTGATTGGATAACGGTTGGTTGTTCAGGTATTAAGGAATCGAGATAGATATAGACTTCCATATATCAAAATCATCAGTATCGAAAAAAAATTTGATTGAGCCATGACCGTCCGTCCGCCCGTCCGTCTGTCCGTTAACACGATAAGTTGAGTAAATTTTGAGGTATCTTGATGAAATTTGGTATGTAGGTTCCCGGGCACTCATCTCAGATCGCTATTTAAAATGAACGATATCGGACTATAACCACGCCTACTTTTTCGATATCGAAAATTTCGAAAAACCGAAAAATTGCGATAATTCATTGCCAAAGACGGATAAAGCGAAAAAACTTGGTGGATGGGTTGACCTTATGACGCAGAATAGAAAATTAGTCAGATTTTGGACAATGGGCGTGGCACCGCCCACTTTTAAGAGAAGGTAATTTAAAAGTTTTGCAAGCTGTAATTTGGCAGTCGTTGAAGATATGATGATGAAATTTGGCAGAAACGTTACTACTATTACTATATATGCGCTAAATAAAAATTAGCAAAATCGGATGAAGAACACGCCCACTTTTTAAAAAAAAATTGTATATCTTTACTGTGTATAAGTAAATTATGTCAACAGTCAACTCCAGTAATGATATGGTGCAACAAAATACAAAAATAAAAGAAAATTTCAAAATGGGCGTGGCTACGCCCATTTTCATTTAGTTTGTCTAGAATACTTTTAATGCCATAAGTCGAACAAAAATTTACCAATCCTTAAACTTGGTAGAGGCATAGATTCTATGACGATAACTGTTTTCTGTGAAAATGGGCGAAATCGGTTGAAGCCACGCCCAGTTTTTATACACAGTCCACCGTCTGTCCTTCCGCTCGGCCGTTAACACGATAACTTGAGCAAAAACCCATATATATTTACTAAACTTATTCCACGTACTTATCTGAAGTCACTTTATCCTGGTATAAAAAATGGCCGAAATCCGACTATAACCACGCCCACTTTTTCGATATCGAAATTTACGAAAAATGAAAAAAATGCAATAATTCTATACCAAATACGAAAAAAGGGATGAAACATGGTAATTTGATTGGTTTATTGACGCAAAATATAACTTTAGAAAAAACTTTGTAAAATGGGTGTGACACGTACCATATTAAGTAGAAAAAAATGAAAAAGTTTTGCAGGGCGAAATCAACAGCCCTTGGAATCTTGGCAGGAATACTGTTCGTGTTATTGCATATATAAATAAATTAGCAGTACCCGACAGATGATTTTCTGGATCACCCTGGTCCACATTTTGGTCGATATCGCGAAAACGCCTTCACATATACATCTAAGGGCCACTCGCTTTTAAAACTCTCATTTATACCTTTAATTTGATACTCATAGCGTACAAACACATTCTAGAGTCACCCCTGGCCCACCTTAATGGCGAAAAGGCGTCCACCTATAGACCTAAGGTCCACTCCCCCTTAAAATGCTCAGTAAAACCTTTCGTTTGATACCCATATCGTACAAACATTCTAGAGTCACCCTTGGTCCACCTTTATGGCGATATCTCGAAAAGGCCTCCACCTATACCCCGAAGGCCCACTCGCTTTTAAAATACTCATTAACACCTTTCATTTGATTCCCAAATCGTACAAACACATTCTAGAGTCACCCCTGGTCCACCTTTATGGCGATATCTCGAAACGGCGTCCACCTATGTAGGATCACTCCCTTTTAAAATACTCGTTAATATCTTTCATTTGATACCCATATCGTACAAACAGATTCTAAAGTCACCCCTGGTCCACCTTTATGGAGATATCTCGAAAAGCCGTTCACCTATAGAACTAAGGCCCATTCCCTTTTAAAATACTCATTAACACCTTTCATTTGATACCGATATCGTACAAGCACATTGTAGAGTCACCCCTGGCCCACCTTTTTTTGGCGATATCTCGAAAAGGCGTCCACCTATAGAACTAAGGATCACTCCCTTTTAAGATACTCATTACCACCTTTCATTTGATAACCATATCTTACAAACCCATTCTAGGGTCACCCCTGGCCCACCTTAATGGCGATATCTCGAAAAGGCGTCCACTTATAAACCTAAGGCCCACTCCCTCTTAAAATGCTAAGTAACACCTTTCATTTGATACCCATATCGTACAAACACATTTTAGAGTCACCCGTGGTCTACCTTTATGGCGATATCTCGAAAACGCCTTCACATATACAACTAAGGCACACTCCCTTTTAAAATACTCATTAACACCTTTAATTTGATACCCATATCGTACAAACACATTCTAGAGTCAGCCCTGGTCCACCTTTATGGCGATATCCCTAAATGGCATCCATCCATAGAACTATGGCCTACTCTCTCTTAAAATACTCTTTAATACCTTCCATTTGATACACATGTCATACAACCACATTCCAGGGTTACCCTACGTGCATTTTCCTACAAGGCGATTTTCCCTTATTTTGTCTCCATAGCTCTCAACTGAGTATGTAATATTCGGTTACACCCGAACTTAACCTTCCTTAGTTGTTTTTTTTTTTAATTTTAATGAAATCGTTTATTTAATAATATAAAAATTCATTTACAATTGTTCTAAAGGCCGTTTTATCATAAAATTTTAAGAATACATCTGTTAAAAGGACTTTTTACATTAAATTTGTCTTCATCGCACATAAATTTTAAGATAAAACGGTCTTAAAGTTATTAAATAGAAGAAATAATAATTATTTCTAACCACCATTTTTTTTAAGTATTTACTGAACTATAATATTTTTTATATAAGTTAAAAAAGAAATACACATAATATTGAAATAAAATAATTTTGAATAACAGCGTAATATTTGGATTTTTGACATTAAAATGATATTTGTTTATTTATCGAAGTAATTAATACGATAATTGATAAAATATCAAAGCTGATTAGGTCGAGCTTCTAAAAGTGCAATTCCATTAAAAACCAATTAATCGATAAGCTAAATTTTTCAAATCAATTAAAATTAAGGAATATTGTGATAAGTATCTTTTTAATTCTATTATTTAATAAAGGAACTATTAGCTTTTTGATCACTCGATTTAATAAACTTTGATATTTATCAGAGAGCCAGTCAGTTATTTTTAACAAAATGCCACAATGAATGAAAAATACGTGTATAACTTTGCAAACAAATTTTTTACTACAGAGGAGTTTTCCTAAAATATACAAAATTTTGAAGACTTTTTGATTCGATTGACAGTACTATCAAAAGTACAATAATTTAGTTATATTTCTCTTGGTATATACTAATACTATTTTCACACACACAGCTTATTGAATAATAAAGGCAGTTTTCTACATTAAGGCGCTTATTGAGCTCAATCTTCCCTACAAAATTCGAATCTATAATTATTTCATTTGTGACTAATCGAATGCCTAATGAAATCAAAAGCCCAATGCACTCTGTGGGCAGCGTTCAGTTTCTTAGTTTTTGGTGTGTTCAGTGCTTAAAAATGTCATTTGTCAAAGTAAATGTCACATAGCATTGTCATCTTATTCGCTTGACATTTCATCCTTCATACTAATCGCGCAGCTATTTCTGTGTGAAAGCACAAAATTTACGATTTCATTAGAAGGTGAAATGAGATCATTAAGTTTCTGTGTAATAACAGTATTAAACTTGCAAGGAGTAAAAACATACACTTTTCTTACAACTTTACAAAATTTTACCAAGTTTTCCCTAGCTATAATATACATGTATCTCTTATTTTCCAAAAATTTTAAAAAATCGTATATAGATTTAAACGATAGTTGTACCGAATGAAAAGTTATCAAATTACCTTTCTTTTGATATATACTAGCATTTATTATTCGTTTACAATGAGTGAAAAATATTCACTTTCGTTACAACTTTATAAAATGTCTCACCATTTTTACTAGTTACATATATGTGTATCTAAATTGAAAAAAAATTTCAGAAATCGTTCATCAATTTTAACGATAGTAGCATCGAAAGAAAGGTAATCAAATTACCTTTCTTTCGATATATACTAGCATTTATTACTCGTTTACAATGAGTGAAAAATATTAACTTTCGTTACAACTTTATAAAATTTCCTAACATTATTTCTATCTATATAAGTTAAACTAATATGCAAAAAAAATATTTTCTCCGTTCCCAGCAAATCCATATCAGCGTAAGTGGTGGTCATGCTGTTCCTTATGCTCCCAAAGATATATTTGCTACTGAAAAAATAGAAAAAATAAAAGTCAAAATTAGATATAGATTCAATATCACTTCCAGAGACAGGCTTTATTTACCTTTTCTAAAATTCTGCTTACTAAAGCTATGGTTGCATTGTGTGACGAAAGGTTAAAATATTTCATTGCTAACAAAAGAACAAGTAAGGAAGGCTAAGTTTGGGTGTAATCGAACATTACATACTCAGCTGAGAACTTTGGAAACAAAATAAGGGAAAATCACCATTTAGGGAAATGAATCTAGGGTAACCCTGGAATGTGTTTGTATGACATGGGTATCAAATGGAAGGTATTAAAGAGCATTTTAAAAGGGAGTGGGCCATAGTTCTATAGGTGGACGCCATTTCGGGATATCGCCATAAAGGTGGGCCAGGGGTGACTCTAGAATGTGTATGTACGATATGGGTATCAAATGAAAGGTGGTAATGAGTATTTTAAAAGGGAGTTATCCTCAGTTCTATATGTGGACGCCTTTTCGAGATATCGCCATAAAGGTGGACCAGGGCTGACTTTAGAATCTCTTTATACGATATGGGTATCAAATGAAAGGTGTTAATGAGTATTTTAAAAGGGAGTGGGCCTTAGTTCTATAGGTGGACGCCTTTTCGAGATATCGCCATAAAGGTAGACCAGAGGTGACTCTAGAATGTGTTTGTACGTTACTGGTTTCAAATGAAAGGTGTTAATGAGTATTTTGAAAGGGAATGGGCCTTATATCTATAGGTCGACGCCTTTTCGAGATATCGCCATAAAGGTGGAGCAGAGGTGACCCTAGAATGTGTTTGTACGATATGGGTATCAAAGAAAGGTGTTAATCAGTATTTTAAAAGGGAGTAGGCCTTGGTTCTATAGGTGGACGCCTTTGCGAGAAATTGTCATAAAGGTGGACCAGGGGTGACTAGAATGCGTTTGTACGATATGGGTACCAAATGAAAGGTGTTATTGATTATTTAAAACGTAGTGGGCCTTAGTTCTATACGTGGATGCCTTTTCGAGATATCACCATAAAGGTGGACCAGGGGTGACTCTAGAATGTGTTTGTACGTTATGGATATCAAATTAAAGGTATTAATGAGGGTTCTAAAAGGGAGTGGCTCTTAGTTGTATATGTGAATGCGTTTTCGAGATATCGACCAAAATGTGGACCAGGTCTGGGTCACATCATCTGTTGGGTACCGCTAATTTATTTATATATGTAATACTATGAACAGTATTCCTGCCAAGATTCCAAGGGCTTTTGATTTCGCCCTGCATAACTTTTTCATTATCTTCTACTTAATATGGTAGATGTCACACCCATTTTACAAAGTTTTTTCTAAAGTTATAGTTTGCGTCAATAAACCAATCCAATTACCATGTTTCATCCCTTTTTTCATATTTGATATAGAATTATGGCATTTTTTTTATTTTTCGTAATTTTCGATATCGAAAAAGTGGGCGTGGTTATAATCTGATTTCGGCCATTTTTTATACCAACATTAAGTGAGTTCAGATAAGTACGTGAAATAGTTTTAGTAAAGATATATCGATTTTCGCTCAAGTTATCATGTTAACGGCCAAGCGGAAGGACAGGCGGTCGACTGTGTATAAAAAGTGGGCGTGAATTCACCCGATTTCGCCCATTTTCACAGAAAACAGTTATCGTCATAGAATCTATGCCCCTACCAAATTTGACAAGGATTTATAAATTTGTGTTCGACTTATGGCATTAAAAGATTCTAGACGAATTAAATGAAAAAGGGCGGAGCCACGCCCATTTTTTAATTTTCTTTTATTTTTGTATTTTGTTGCACCATATCATTACTGGAGTTGGATGTAAGCATAATTTACTTATATTCTTCATCAAGATACCTCAAATTTTACTCAAGTTATCGTGTTTAGGGACGGACGGACGGACATGGCTAAATGAATTTCTTTTTTCGCCCAGATCATTTTGATATATAGAAGTCTATATTTATCTCCATTAGTTTATGCCGTTACGGATTGCCGTTATGCGAACAAAGTTAATATACTCTGTAAGCTCTTCTCAGCTGAGTATAAAAATAAAATAAAAGACAAAATTAGTTATAGATTCAATATACTTTCAGAGACAGGCTTTATTTAGCTTTTATAAAACTCTGCGTACTAAATTTATGGTTGCATCATGTGAAGAAAGTTTGAGGTATTTCATTGCTAACAAAAGAAAAATAAAATAAAAGTCAAAATTAGTTATAGATTCAATACACTTTCAGAGACAGGATTTATTTACCTTTTATAAAACTCTGCGTACTAAATTTTTGGTTCCATCCTGTGAAGACAGATTGAAGTATTTCATTGCTAACAAAAGAAAAATAAAATAAAAGTCAAAATTAGAAATCAATTCGACAAGATTGTCTAAGTCTGAATCTTCCCTTTTTAGAGCTCGGGTTAACGAAAGACACTAATGCTGAGGGAATATTTGCAATGCTGAAATAAAATTAAAAGCCAAGATTAGGTTTTGATTCAACACAATTTTTTAAAACTTGATATTCTCTTTTTTAGAGCTAGGGTTAAATAATAGCTTCTTAAATTTTGCCAGTCAATTGCTGAGAAAAAAGAAAAAGAAAATTCAAAGTATGTAAAAAAATGCAACACAGTTTTGCAAGACTTCATCTTCCCTTTCTTACAGGTTGATTTCAATCAAAATAGCCAAGTGTTAGTTTGCTTATTCTAAACACTAGAAGCGTAAACCCAGTTTAAAAGTTATAAAAATTAAATATTAAAATATATATAACGTTTTTTTCCTAAAGCTCCAAAACTTTTTCTGCTCGCTTAGAAAAAATTTCGATTGAAAAGCAAAAATAAATTAATCAATTTAGAAAATGTTATTTCCACATTAGAATATACATATTAATAATTTTTCAAATAAATTAGAACTTTTTTAAATAATTATTATATTTTTTTAATTCATATAATATTTTATTAAAAATATATTAAAACTAATTATATATGTGCAATAAATAAATAAATTATAAAAGCAACGTTAATTATGTGAAAAGGTTAATTATGTGAAAAATTAAAAAGGAAACGGAAAGTCTTAAATAAAAAAAAAAAATAAATGTAAGGCGCAATAACCTCCGAAGAGATCTAAGGCCGAGCTTCTCTTCCAATTTGCGTCGTGCTCCTCTTGATTTTCCCTACAAATTGGCCGGACGGGACCTACATGATTTTATGCCGACTCCGAACGGCATCTGCACTGAGAGCTTTTCATGGCAGAAATACACCCGGAGCGCTTGCCAAACGCTGCCGAGGGGCGACCCCGCTTAGAAAAATTGTCTTCTAATTGAAAGACCTTATTTCTCAAATTTTTGATGTTGCTTTGCCCGGGGTTTGAACCCAGGGCATCCGGTGTGGTAGGCGGAGCACGCTACCATAACACCACGGTGGCCGTCACTTAAAGTCTTAAATAGTAATAGAAAATCGTGAAACAACAAACTACTATTTACAACGGAAATCTTAACTATATATACATATTGTAACGAATTTACTGAAATTCCTCCTATTTGCAACCTTCTACTAACGTTCGAATCACTAAATAACTCCACCATTCAATAATGCAAAATGGCCTTTATTCACAATAACACTACTACTTCTCGACAAATAGCGTGATTAATTTTCACACTGATTGGTCGTGCCTCAACTGTTGCTGCTTTTATACTCTTTGTTTTCCTCGTTGGCATATTTCTAGGCGTTTTTATTTCTAGAATTTACTAGATAGTTACCAGCTATAAAATTACCAGCTATAACTATGTTTATAGGTTCTCATATGCGCGTGTATATGTGAGTGATACTTGCACAAATTATTGCCTAATTTTGTGAGCATCTTAGATAGAATATATGCATGTGTTTGTGCGTTTTCTCTCCGCTGCTTGTATCGACATATGCATAGATATAATGATTGATTTATTGATGTGCATACAAGTCAAGTGAGCGGCCACCGTGGTGTGATGGTAGTGTGCTCCGCCTACCACACCGTATGCCCTGGGTTAACACCCCGGGCAAAGCAACATCAAAAAAATTTTAGAAATAAGGTTTTCAATTAGAAGAAAATTTTTCTAAGCGGGTCGCCCCTTGGCAGTTTCTGGCAAGCGCTCCGAGTGTATTTCTGCCATTAAAAGCTCTCAGTGAAAACTCATCTGCCTTGCAGATGCCGTTCGGAGTCGGCATAAAACATGTAGGTCCCGTCCGGCCAATTTGTAGGAAAAATCAAGAGGAGCACGACGCAAATTGGAAGAGAAGCTCGGCCTTAGTTCTCTTCAGAGGTTATCGCGCCTTACATTTTTTTTTATTTATACAAGTCACTGCTTAGTAGGGCTTAGAGATGATAGTATCCCTTAGTGTTTGCTAATATTCGTCACACTACCCTCTACCCAAGTCTGATCGGCACGATCAGACAAATCTCTCGATCTAAACGCTGCCAGCAGCTCCAAATGAACCACTCTTCTATTTCGTGGTTTCCCAATTGTTTGTATGCGGTAGATGATATCACTCATCCTCTTCAAGGCTCTGCACGGACCTTCCCAATTGAACCAAAATTTGGATGGAACACCTTACCGCCAGTGAGGGTTGTATAACTGTTCCAAATCTCCCTCCAAGAAACCTCCCGAATTATTGTTCTCATCGTACCTGCGTTTCATCATACTACTCATTATCCTGGATCGTTCCCTCGCACTCTGTTGTTTGGCCAATGAACTACTTTGTAGAGCTTGCTCTTAACGGATTGGCTTCACATAATCAGTATCGTTCCGACTTTTCCCAACAGTAATGCGCCCTGGTTTGAAACCACCCTTGCATTCTTTCTGGGAAATTCTTTCGTTTGTTTTAGTCCGTCCATTAGGGTTTTTCAATGACAGTCTTTCTCTCGCAGGTACCTTCGGTTTGCATTTGTTTGTCCCATTTGTTCATCAATCTTTGCCCGATCTACTTTCCTTGACTTTTGTGGTCTCTGTCGAATCTGCTCCACCAGCACTCGCTTACTGCTGTACCCTTTCTCCAAACTGAAGTTAAGTGGCACATCCTTGTTTTTATAGCGCATAATCTTTCTCCGCATATCGATCCTGATGTCATGATCATCAACGATCTCCGCCACAACGAATTTGTGTAGAACCATGACCTTCCCAATTAAGACTTCACAGACCGTACGCAACCTTGCTCCAGGTACCGTTTTTACTCTCCTGTTGACCAAGTCAGATCGAATTAAGGAATGAGATGCGCCCGTATCTACAGTCAGTACACGTTCTTTGCCATCCACATTCCCTCTGACGGTAAGACTGCTTGATTTCCTTCCAATTTGCGACAAAGATATCACAGGACATTCAATAGCTGGATATAGCTCTCGATCTCTGCATCTTACTCGCTCTTGCTCATCCCCTCCAGCTTTGCTATTAAGACCACCCATGCTGTTGCAACCACTAGGATCAAGGTCGCAAAAACGTGCAATCTGACCGGGCTTCCCGTATTTGAAGCAATTGATAACTCTTTCACTCCGCTTTTGCGATTCTTTCAGCGCCTCCAATATTGTGTTCACCTAGTCTGGCCTTTCTACCTCCACACGACGTGCTTTGAACGCTGGCTTACACAGAAGCGATGCTGTTTCCTGAATCAGAGCATGTGATACCGTTTCTGTGGATGTAGGTTTTGGGTTTGCGTATCTCGCTCGCTTCGTTTCGATATCCCGTATTCCATTAATAAAGCTCAGGATTTTTACCCTTTCGGTATATTCCACGCGTGCGTCCGCATTCGCTAAATGTGCCAGCCTTTCAACATCCGACGCAAACTCTTGCAATGTTTCACCATTCCTCTGGTTCAGTAACTCAATTTGGTATATCTGTCTCCTATGCTCGCTTCCATGACGTCTCCCGACAGCGGCCATCAATGCTTCATAACTGTTCCGGTTGTACTCTGGAATCGTCTATAAGATTTCCGCTGCAGGCCCTTTCAATGTCACGAACAGTGTAGCAACTTTATCTTCCGCATTCCAGTTGTTCACTGCTGCGGTCTTCCCAAACTGTAGCTTAAAGGCCTGAAAAGGAACAGAACCGTCATAAGATGGAGTTTTTACTTTCGTATTACTCGCTGAAGTAGCCGAGCGATTAAGTTGCAATTCTTGTATACGACCTCTCAAAGCATCCATCTCTGCCCCGAATTTTTCTTCAAACTGCATTAATTTTTCGTCCATGCGCGCTTCGAGTTTTGATGACATACGCGCCTCTTGTGCTTCTAGTTGTACTGTTATCCGTGTCTCTTGTTCTTTGGGTTGAGTTGCGATATATGTCTTTTGTTCTTCCAGATGTGATGGAATTTGTGTTTCCTGTGCTTCAATCTTGGCTGTTATCTGTGTTGACATTTCTGAAATACGCGTTTCTTGTGCTTCACTCTTGGACGTTATGCGTGTCTCCTGCGATTCCAGTTGGGATGACATTTTTCTTTCCTGGGCTTCAATCTTGGATGTTATACGGCTCTCCTGGTATTACAATTGTGATGAAATTTGTGACGACATTTGGTTCAACACTGCTAGTATCGCGTTAGTGTCAACACTTGCCAATGGATTGGGAGTCTCCATCTTCTCCTCCATTTTAGTCGCTGGCTCTTCCACATCAGGATAAAAGACATACTCGTCCACATCAATTCCTTCCAACTCCATTACCTCTCGTAGCCGTGCTTGGAGTTCGATCTTACTGCCGATTGTATTCAATCCACGGCTCTCCAACTCCTTCTTCAGTTGCTGAATCCTCAATTCACTCAACTTTTCCATGCCCAAGTTGTATTCGCAATCTTCGGAATTTATTCAACAATTCCTCTTCTGACACCAATTGTAATGAATTTACTGAAATTCCTCTTATTTGCAACCTTTTTCTAACGTTCGAATCACTAAACTGTTGAATAAATAGATCCACTATTCAATAATGCAAAATGGGGTTTATTCACAATAACACTACTACTTCTCGACAGATAGCGTGCTTAAATCAAACTTATTGGTCGTGACTCAGCTGTTGCTGATTTTATACTGTTTGGTTTCCTTGTTGGCATATTTATAGGCGTTTCTATTTCTAGAATTTACTATTTAGTTACCAGCTATACAATTACCAGCTATAACTACGTTTATAGCTTCCCATATGCACGTGTATATGTGAGTGATACCTGCACAAATTATTGCCTACTTTTGTGAACATCTGAGATAAGATATATGCATGTGTTTGTGCGTTTCTCTCCGCTGCTTGTATGAACATATGTATAGACATAATGATTGATTTATTGATGTGCATACAAGTCACTGCTTAGTATTGGCTTACAAATGATAGTATCCCTTAGTGTTGCTAATATTCGTCACAATATTAAATAAAATGTTATTATAACTAGAAGCCTTAAAGAGATATTTATTTATGTTTTTAGTAATGGTTAATTTAATAGGTACAAAATTTAAAATTATTTACTTTTAATAAGTGCTATTATTTGTTTTTGAAGTATAGTGTAACGTATAAGCAAAACTTCAAAACTTGCAAAAAATTGAAAACTGTTTATTCACATTTATGAAATCAGTTTAACAAAATTTAAGTTTTTGGTTAAAATTTTGTTATATATTACACTATATGTCAAACGCAAATTACTAAAAACAAATAACAAAACTTAACTAAAAAAAGACTTTTCATTTTTATACCTATTAAATTAACCATTATTATATACAAAATGTACTATATACAGGGGCGTTATTGAATCCAATAATCGCCGGAGCCGACATTAAGAAACCGATTCCGATGACCATTGGCTTCCATAACACCTTGATCGACTTAAACCCTACTCCTTACTTTCGCTACGCCTAACATGCTTATATCTATTATGGCTTAAACTAACAAAATGCTTAATAGTTTGTGGGCATGCACACTTACAAATGCAGCTATGATAAATTAATAAAATGTTAGTATATAAATATTAATGTTACATAGTTAAGAAAGATCCATATTTACCTATAACAAGCTCCACTACCTTAAGCGGCGCTAGGGCTTTTTTGGAATACTTGCCCAAGTAGTTGTACTGCCACACCAACTTATCTGCAAATAGGTGTTGCAGAACCTTTTCTATTGGCCCTTTGGTTGCCTTCAGTTTATAAATAATACTTGTCTACAAAATGATAACAATATATGAACGTTTATTAAATGAAGAAAATTAAGTCCTCATCATAGTAACCGCGTACGCCTTGTTTGTAAGGAGCTCCTCCACCTTACGCAGAGTTTCTTCCGACGACATGGGGAGCAAACTTTGCAGCAAATTTTGCTCGTCATCGGGCACGTCGCCTGTTAGCCTCCCCACGCTGCGTTGCGTATTTGCGGAGAGCACCTTACACTCTGTCAGCAATACGCTTTGCGCCTGTACCTCGGTGCGTTCGCGCATCTGAAATTAAAGTAGAGTTTTATTAACTAAAGCTTAAACTGTACGTAGAACTAATACGGACCTTCTCAGCAAGAGATTTCTCAATTGCGATAATTCTACTAAGAATTTCGCCTTGCTGAGCCTCTATCCGGAAAACTGCGGAACTAAGGTTCTGCAACAATTCGGCCAATTCTGTGCCAGAGTTTGCGGCTGGTTATTGGGTGGCAGTACGCTGAGCGAAAGACTGCGTCATCTCGAAACGTCGGGATCATAAAATTGACAAAAGTAAAAATCCTCGATGTAATGTCTACGTAATTCTACAGCGATGTTGATTTTAACATAAGACTATCTATGAATATATAATACGTCTATATTCAGTCAATACGGAAGTACTACATATACGCGTTATCGCCCAAAATAATATATATGTACTTAAAATAAGAAATTACCGTTAGTTTGGCTAGGTCCTGGCTCGTCATCCATTTGAAATGTAAATTCCATGTTTATTTAACCTATGAAAATGTATAAAATAAATTATGTAGTAACGGAATTAAAATAAATCTAGGACCTACAAGTATAGAATAATAGTAAAATCTTCTTTGTTTTTAATGTGTATGTCCTCATCTATAAGTCCAGCTACTAAAATACCTAATCCAGATGAGGACACAAGGGGCTCTATAAAAGCGTTTCCAACTTTTGTTAAAACTTGAACTTTATAGAATTTTATAGAGCCAAATGTACTACTTAAGAAGAAACTATCCTTATCATTCTTAAAATTTATAATAAATTTATCATTTTTAAAATTTTTACTACAATCTGTAAAATTACGTCTTTCTTCTTTTCTTAAAAACAATTGCTGCAGTATAATAGACGGATTGTGAATAAGTTTTTTAATGTATTGCATATAATTCTCAAATTTATATACTGAAAAAGAATATAACGGACCAAATTGTTTTACGCAATCGCTTAAATGCAAAAGGCCGTGGACATTGAAACTAATTAAATTCGCGCCAAAATTATTACTAAATAATTTAAAAAACTCCTTTAACATTTCATTCGCAACATTAGATTCTACTTTACAAGACTTCTCACAGGAGAGAAGTCGAATAGCGCAATGCAACAAAAGAAAGTGATAATAAAGGTTATCCGGTATGCAGTCTTTCAAAACGAAAATGCCAGAATACAATAAAAACTGCCGGTATTTTGTCGATTTCCAGTTGCTTAATTGGTCTAGATCACGGCTTCGTCTAGAAAACTCAGAGAGAACGTAATTATTCAGAAACATCACTTTTTCGTTCATTCTCGTTACGTTCCCTCTTTTAATAAGCAACTGGAGTAGTTTTTTAGTTACTCCTAAGTCCACTTAATGCATGGGTTCTAAGGGAAACTGAGAAACCATTGCAATATTTAGAGATTCTAGCAAAATCTCCCTCTGCTTATGGAATGACAAATCTAGCCTATTTTTAAATGAATCATCTGTTCTTAGCTCGCCCACTTCTTGGGATAGGCACACCCGATCTAAGTATTACCCCATTTGCAAACATTTCGGGCAGCTATTTTTGCTGTATGACCCTTTACCCCAGTTATAAATGCCCGAGTTGGTGAATTACAAGTAAATATCCTAACTCTAAATTCTTTAACAATTGTCTAGATCTCACTCTCACCCCATTCTGAGTTAAAGTGCATATCTCTTCGCAAAATTCTTTTAAAATTATTTACATCTATGGGCTTACTCATCCCTGAATAACAAGCTATCATCAATGGTTCCGAATTGGGGAAATCTACAACGTGGCCCAAAATTGGCCATAATACCCTGTTAGAACTTTTGAAAACTTTAAGCCCATCTATCCCCACATCTATTGAAATTCGTTCTAAACTTTCGAGAAAATCAAATTCTTTAAAGTAAAAATTATATTCAAACCCAAAATACAAAAACTCTCCCTCTGAAAAGGACCTAATATTTACTGGTTCCCTGCTTGTACTCAGAATTGTTCTAGCGTCTACTGGCAATCCCTTAAATCCTGCTCCATCCAAAGAGTGCAAAAGACCAGAAAGACTACTCTCGGATATTTTATTTCTAAATGCTCAACCTTTCAACGCTAAACTTACCCTTGCCGTCATGTCCTTGGTCCGACCTCGTCTACACTCTCATCTAGTTCACCGTCTTCAAATAAATACCTCTCATATTCACTATCGCTATCATATTCACTATCGCTGTCATGACAGAAAGGAGGTTCCCCACCAGCGCACGGTGCATCATTGGCAGATGAAATATGAGACACCACCCCTCTACTTGTTGATGGTACATCATTACTATCTAAAGAAATCACTCCCCCATTCGTTGATGGTACTTCACTTCTATCTAAAGAAATTGCCCCCTGCTAGTTTATGGTAAATTATCGGTATCTTGCCCAGATGATTCAATTAATTTCCTAAATTTTTCTTTTAATCCCTCAAAATATGCCTTTTCCCTGCTCATTAAATTTGACGTTGTTTTCTTATTGATCGTTATAATTAATAGTAATAATAATAATAATAGTAATAGTAGTGATATTAATAGTATTGATAGTAACAGTAGTGATATTAATAATAATAATACAAATTAAATGATTTTTTGTCGGTGTTATCCTGTTTTGTTGCTGCGCTGTTGTGGTGTTCTGCAGTGTGTTCCTCAAAAGCACTGGAAATAAAAAGTTAAATTGTTCTTGCAATTTTTTAGTAAATGGGGATTTCATTGGTTAAACAAATATATATAAATTTAAAGGTATTTTTATAAGCTAATTCGGAGTTGTAATCATGTTAAAATCCGTTAACAAGTTTTGAAAATATTTCAATTTTAAAAAACGATGGTTTGAACTTTTGACGTGAAATTACCCCTAAAGCTTTTATTTGCACCAAAAAAAAAATACCGTTGGAATTACTGGTAAATTCTCCTGAAAGCCCAATTTTGCTCTTTTCTTTATGACAAATGTAACGAATTTATTTGCAAATCCTCTTATTTGCAACCTTCTGCTAAGTTCGAATCAGTAAACTCTATAATAAATAACTCCAATATTTAATAATGCAAAATGGCCTTTATTAAAGTACTTCACAATAAATAACTCTACTATTGCCCGACAGATTGCGTGCTTAATCAAAACTGACTGATAGCTTCAATGAAACTAAACTCTCGCGCCTCTACTGTCGCCTTTTTATACTGTCTGATTTCCTCGTTGCATACTTCTAGGCTTTTCCGTTCCAGAGCTTACTAGTTAGTTATCAACTACAAAATCACCAGCCACAACTATGTTTATTGCTTCTCATATGCGCGCGAGTAATACTTGCACAAATTATTGCCCTCCCTTGTGAGCACCTCAGATAAGACATATGCATGTGTTTGTGCGTTGCTTCTCCCTGCGTGTACTTACATATGTGTAGACATAATTATTGATTCGTTTATGTAGATACATAATGATTGATTTATGGATGTGCATGCAAGTCACTGCTTAGCATCGCTTAGAGATGACAGTACCTCTTAGTGTTGCTAATATTCGTTACACTGCCCTCTACCTAAGTCTGATCGTCCCGATCAGACAAATCTCTCGATCTAACTGCTGCTGGCATCTCCAAATGTACCACTCTTCTATTTCGTGGTTTCCCAATTGCTTGTATGCGGTAAATGATGTCACTGATCCTCTTCGCAACTCTGTACGGACCTTCCCAACTGCACCGAGATTTGGATGGAACACCTTTCCGCCGGTGAGGGTTGTATAGCAGTACCAAATCTCCCTCCAAGAAATCTTCCGAATTAAAGTTCTTGTCATGCCAGTGTTTGATCTTACTACTCATTACCCTAGGCCGTTCCTCCACACTCTGTTGTTTGGCCAATGAACTACTTCGTAGAGCTTGCACTTGACGGATTGGTTTCGCATAATCAGTATCGTTCGCACGTTTCACAAGAGTAGTGCGCTCCGGCTTGAAACTACCCTCGTATTCTTTCTGAGAAATTCGTTGCTTCGTTTTTGTGCGTCCATTAGGTTTAGTCAATGCCAGTGTTTCTCCCGCAGGTACTTTTGATTTTGATTTATTTGGCCCATTCGATCTACCAATCTTTGCCTTTGACTTTCGTGGTCTGTGTCGAGTCTTCTCCACCAGTACTCGATTACTACTGAACCCTTTCTGCAAACTGAAGTTAAGTGATATATCCTGGTTCTTAAAACGCATCACCCTTCTCTGCGTATCGATCTTGATGTCATGGTCAACCAAGAAGTCCACTCCCAATATGACTTCATCAACGATCTCCGCCACAACGAATTTGTGTAGAACTGTGACCTTTCCAATCAAGACTTCATATACCATTTCTCCCTGGACTTGGTTATACTCGCCAGTGACCGTACGCAAACTTGCTCCATGTAACGGTTTTAATCTCCTGTTGACCAAGTCAGATCGAATTAAGGAATGAGATGCGCCCGTATCTACAGTCAGTACACGTTCTTTGCCATCCACATTCCCTCTGACGGTAAGACTGCTTGATTTCCTTCCAATTTGCTACAAAGATATCACAGGACATTCAATAGCTGGAGCTAGCTCTCGATCTCTACATCTTACTCGCTCTTGCTCATCCCCTCCAGCTTTGTTATTAAGACCACCCATGCTGTTGAAACCACCAGGATCAATATCGCAATGACGTGCAATGTGACCAGGCTTCCCGCATTTGAAGCATTTTATAACTTTTTCACTCCGCTTTTGCGATCCTTTCAGCGCCTCAAATATTGCGTCTACCCACTCTGGCCTTTCTACTTCCACACGGCGTGCTTTGAAAACTGGCTTACACAGAAGCGACGCTGTTTCCTGAATCAGAGCATGTTATACCGTTTCTGCGAATGTGGGTTTTGGGTTAGCATATGTCGCTCGCTTCGTTTCTATGTCCCGTATGCCATTTATAAAACTCTGGATTTTTACCCTCTCGGTGTACTCCACGGATGCGTCCGCATTTTCCAAATGAGCCAACCTTTCAACATCCGAAGCAAACTCTTGCAAAGTCTCATTAGCTTTTTGGTAACGGTTTTGCAATTGTATTTGATACATCTGTTTCCTGTGTTCGCTTCCGTACCTTCGTTCTACACCAGCCATCAATGCGTCATAACTGTTCCGTACGTACTCTGGAATAGTCTGTAAGATTTCCGCGGCAGGCCGTTTCAGTGCCACGAACAGAACTGCAACTTTATCTTCAGCATTCCATTTGTTCGCTGCTGCAGTCTTCTCAACCTGAATCTTAAACACCTGGAAAGGAACAGAGCCGTCAAAAGATGGTGTTTTTACCTTTGGATTACTCGTTGAAACTGCTGGGCGATTTAGCTGCAACTGCTCGATACGTAATCTCAAAGCATCCACCTCGGCCTTGATTTTTTCCTCAAACTGTAAAATTTTGGTATCCTGGACCTCTAGCTTCGACGTTACCCTTATCTCCTGTGCCTCTAACTGCGAGGATATGCGGGCCTCCTGTGCTTTCAACTGCTCAGCCAACTGAGATGTCATATATGTCTTTTGCTTTTCCAGTTGGGATGCCATATATGTTTTCTGTTCTTCCAGTTGAGTTTCCATCTTGGATGTAATCTGTGTCGACTGCGATTCCAGCTGACTTGCCACTGTTGATTTTTGACCAGTTATTGCATCCAATATCATGTTCATGTCTGTGCTGGTAACTGTCTGCAATGTTTCCTTTTTCTCTTCAATTTTTGTTGTTGTATCGTCGCCATCAAGATGAAATACTCTTCCACGTTAATTGCTTCTGCTTCCATTGCCTCTCGTAGTCTTGCCTGAAGTTCGAGTTTATTGCCGGTTGTATTCAATCCACGGCTCTCCAACTCCTTCAATTGCTGGATCTTCAATTCACTGAACTTTGCCATGTCCTTGTTGTCCTCTGGAATTTATTCAACAATTCCTCTTCTGACACCAATTGTAACGAATTTACTTGCAACTCCTCTTATTTGCAACCTTTTGCTAAGTTCGAGTCACTAAACTGTTGAAAAAATAACTCCAATATTTAATAATGCAAAATGGCCTTTATTAAAGTACTTCACAATAAATAACTCTACTATTGCCCGACAGATTGCGTGCTTAATCAAAACTGACTGATAGCTTCAATGAAACTAAACTCTCGCGCCTCTACTGTCGCCTTTTCATACTGTCTTAATTTATATATTTGCTAAATAATTATCATTTTTCTTGGGTTCTTTGCAAATTCATCTAAAATTAAATCTTTTATCTCCGCATCGTTTTCCTTAACCAATTTTCTGTACGCACTTAGCATGCATAAACCTTAAAAAAAAAACTTGAATTTACAGTAAATATATTTTTGGAAAAGAAGTTTATTCCCCATTAAGTCTAGATGCCGTCATTGTTGTTCTCAACCACGTTTTAACCCTCTTCAGAGTGCTGAAGGAGCGCTCCATCGTAGCGGTCATTCCAGCAGTATTCCAAAAGCTTTTCTTATTTTTTGATAAAATCCTGTATTCTCGAAGGCACACACGAGTTCTATTGTTTGTTGATTTTGAGGCCATATACCACAATTCCACTTCATTGTCGATGCCATCTAATTCATAAAAAACTTTGGCATCCACAGGTTTGCTGCTAATGTCTTCAATACTCATATTTTTTAAAATATTTGGATGCAACGCAGTCAATGAAAAGGCAGGATTATTTTGCTCCGAGAACCTCTCATTAAGGGAACATACTAGAGAGTCTAGATAAGGTACAAAAACTGCTCGCCGGTAATACTCTAAAATAGATGTAAAAGGAACGTTCGATCTATTTGTTTGGCTTTCCACCACTCTCGGCATGTTCATTTCAACAGAAACACTTTCAGCCAGCTCAGAAGCATCTTTGAATATGTTATATCAGTGGTCGATCTATGCGCTTGCACTACTTCCAAAATTTTAATTATGTGTTCGGCGCATTTTATAATGTCATTTTCCTTCGATTGCATTTTATTCGCTACGGGCTCAATAATAACAAAATATTTGGAAATTATGCAAAGGCATAAAATAAAGACAGATTTACATGACGCGCTGTGCAACTGATACGCGTGCTTTCTAGTGGCCGCATTTCCCTCTATACTTAGTTTTTCAAGAGCCATAACTATTGGAGCAAAGTGCTTTTTAAAACCGCTTATACTGGCATATTTTTCCGACCATCGGGTTTCACAAAGCGAATGGATATTGGGCACGTACTGTCTGCGTATAGGTGATTCTTTAAAGAAAACGATTATGTCTTTAATTGTGCAAATTGTGTTCCTTATTTCGGCAACCTTGTTCAAGTCATTGATTACTAAATTAAGTCTATGGTTTGCACAATGAAAATAAAGGCTTTTCGGAAACGACTTCTTTAAAATTTGTTGGACACCATTGATTTTACCAGCCATAGTAGCACATCCGTCAAAGCCAAGTCCAACGCATTTTAGAGGGTCAAGGTCTAATGCAAAAACAAATTTCCTGATATTATCAGCTATTACTCCTGCCTTCATGGACTTGAGTTCTACAAAGCCCATAAATTCTTCCCGAATAACCATTTGCCTCTGATCAAAAAAACGAATCCCTATAGAAAGTTGCTCTTTTCCTGCCATGCCCGCTGTTTCGTCCGCCCATATACTGTATGCCGTTGCTTCTTTTATATCTTTGCAAATATATGATTTTAACACATTTGCGCAAATTTCTAACAGCTCATTTTGGATTCTTGGAGACGTATATGGTGCATTTTTGTTACCTTCAATCTTTGATTTTAGGCATTCATCTCCAGATTCTATTCTCAGCATCAGTAAACCGTGTAATATGCCTGGAAAAAGGACATCCAGTCTTTCAGTTTTAGATTCACACTTATTTACAAGAACCTGTATCGAGAAATTACCCAGAAACTTCATGAAATACATATCGTTACCTTAATTCACAAAGGCCCTAACTGACACATTTTTCGAAAATGCGTTTTTCACATATTTTAGTATGATATATTTATATACACCCTCACTACAAATTTTAAAGTGTTGCTAGCAAAAATAACGGAGATATATCAAATTTACAAAGCTTTATTTGCATGCGTTCAATGTAAAAAAAATTTGTTTTTTGTTTCTCCCGTAAAATTTTTTTAATGTCAGTTAGGGCCTTTGTGAACTAAGGTAACGATATGTACATATATAAAATTGCCTTCATTGTTTAACTTTCCCCGTAGTGGAAGATCATGTGTACCACAAAAAATTATTGCAGACAAAATAGATTTTAAAAAGGTTCTATTTTCCGCCACAATTTTATCGTGTCCACTTTGCATTTGTACATCAACTGGCTGTTGATTTAGAAATAAGTGTGCTGACTGTGCTGCTTTCTTATGTACATTTGACGCGGCGTGGTTCTTGCTGTATTCATGTATATTCTTATACTTCACGAAAGGTCGAATAACAAAGGAAATTACAATCCCACGTATTTTTTGTAGTTTAAATAAGACACAATACAAACAGAAAGTTCCTTTTAGCTTGCTTGAATATGCCATCCATGGTTTATACATTTCGAGCCAATTATAATTAAACTTTCGTTGTAAATGCTCAGCATCAGCTGAAAAATCATAGTGCGCCGGTAGTACCCAACAGTTTAGAAGGAGCTCCCTTTTTTGGGGAAAGTTATTGAGCTTCGGGCATTGACCCATTCCCCAATATAATTGTGATGATAATTTACAACTCCAATATTGCTTGCCACAGGTGATTCCGCTGGATATTCCACACTCTGATCAGAATTAGTTGGGCTATGTCTTAATTTTGAAGCTGTATTAACAAATAAGGGTTATGGTCTAATAATTAAACCTTAACTAATAAAAAGATACTTACACCCATAGGTGCAAAAAACTCTTATATCCATAGCTTATATTTTATGTTGCACTTGCCAAAAAATTAAAAAGAGTGATCGCAATTGTCAGCTGTTTTAGCTATTTACGTGTAATCGATGGTTATCGATATTGTCAGAGATGTACAGCAATAGGTGCGTTTGTGCACTTTGCTAGTACAATTGAAGGGTCAAATGCATTTGTCATTCGAAGTTATCAAACCAAATCACGATTAATTGAATTTGGCTGATCAACTTATGCAGCTGCATGAAAACATACCAATTATTAATTGGACTTTTAAAAACTAATAAAAACTTCGAGATCTCTGGTATTCTAGGAATTCGGTGTTAAGCTCATGAATTCTTAAATATAAGTATAAACTGAACACACCATTAAACAAACATACGTAACGATTTTCATTTGAGACTGGAAGAGGTCCAACCATATCAATATGAATATGTTCAAAACGACCTGATGATATTTAAACTTTTTGAATAGAAGATTTAGTATGTCTTGAAATTTTTGACTTTTGACAACTAATGCAAGATGAGGTCCAATCATTAATTTATTTACGCATGTCAATGTTTAGTTTGAATTAATCGTCTAGTTGTTATAATAATTGGATGTGAAAGAGAGTGAGTCTATTATAATTCTTCTCATAGAATGTGGAACATATGGTTGTAAAGAAACAATGCACCAGATTTTAAATTAATAACTATAAAAATAATAAGAATATGATTTTCTTTTAAATTATTTTTAGAATTTTGATCAGAAATAATTTCTTGCAAAATCTGTTTTTTATCTGTTTTTTGTTCTTAAACAAGGTTTCTAAATTAAAGTCTTGAGTTGAAATTGTAGTTACTACTGGAATACGGGAAAGTGTATCGGCAACTAAGTTCTCTTTTCCATATATATATTGAATATCATTTTTAAATTGAGCAATATATTAAGATGTCGTCATTGACGAGGAGATCTATCGACTTTAAAATTTAGAACATGAGTTAAAGTTTTGTGATCAGTGTAAATTTTAAATATTATACCTTCAAAAAAATGTTTGAAATGTTTAATTGAATTATAAATTGTCAAAAGTTCGCGATCAAATGTTGAATAATTAGTTTCTGTTGGAGATAACTTTCTCGATAAATATGCTAATGGTTCTAGTATATTATTGCTAGTTTGTTGTAAAACTGCTCCAATAGCAACATCTGATGCGTCACTGCTAACGATAATGTACCACTTTTGTCGAAATGAGTCAGTGGAGTATATTTAGCAATAAGTTTTTTAACATTTTCGAAAGCTAATATGGTTTTGTTTGTCTAATTTAATTGTTTGATTTTGTTTTTAACAGCATGTGTAAGCATTTTATGTAGAGGACTAAGTTCAGTTGTTAAAATTTTAATATATTTATGATAGTAATTTACCATACCTAAAAACTTTTGCAATTTATTAATAGAAATTGGGTTTTCAAAATTTGTTGTGATTTCAATTCGATCTCAGAGAATTTAATGCCTTCAGCTGAAATTTCGTGACTTAAGAAGTCTAAGTTATTTACACTGAAAATATATTTCGAAAGTTTGATCCTTGAGATATATTCTTCAAGTTGTTTGAGAACTGCTTTTAAATGATTAATATGTTGATCTTCATCATAACTGGCAATGAGAACGTCATCAATGTATGTAAATACAAAATCAAAATCAGAAAATACTTTATTAGTAAAGCGTTGGAAAGTTTGAGCGCTGTTTTTTAAACCAAAAGGCATTCTTATGAATTCAAACATTCCAAAAGGAGTGGTTATTGCCGTTTTATATATGTCTTCTTCGGACATTGGATTTGATGATACGCGCACACAAGATCGATTTTGGAAAAAATTTGTTTATTATTCAAATCAATTGTCAGATCATCAATCATGATCTGGTGTAGTAATAAAATTTAATCTTCGGTAATCTCCACAAGGTTTCCAATCATTTGGTATTTCTTTAGGAACGAGATGAAGAGGAGATGCAATGGGAAAATTTGAGAGTTTGCATATACCCGTTCTAACTAAGAATTCAAATTCAGCTTTAGCAGTTTGGCTGGATCAAGGCGTCTGTGTTTTGAAAAAGGTAAAACTCCTCTTGATTCTATCCTGTGAACCTTATGGTGTTTCAATTCATTAGTGTAATCTGGCTCACAGGTAATAGACGGAAATTCATTTAGTAATTTTTAAAACTTATTTTCGACAATAGGAATTTTGAGTGAAAAAATGTCAGAAAATTCAGAAGATCCAGAAACCTTAATTTTTGTTGTAAAATCCATTATTCCTTTATTTTTCATATTAACCATAATTCCAAATTTCTCTAAAAAGTTTGCTCCTAAAATAGGTGTATCAATATTCGCAATAATAAAGGGAAATTCAAAATCTCTTCGTAAACCTAAATCAATTTTAAGAAGTTTTGTAACGAAAGTTTCGATTGAAGAACCGTTAGCTGCAGTTAATAAAAGATCCGAATCTCTTTTGTTAATTTTGAATTTTGAAAAAGAATGACTGATACAACTGCACCGGTATCGTTTGAAAATTAAGTTTATTGTAAAAAATCAATAGGCGGCGAGTTGGTTTAGAAATTGTTCCATTATCCACCACCGTTATAATGGATTGTTTTAGTTTAGATTAAAATTGCGACTTTTTGAAAAATTTCTGGATCTTGAAGAATTTCGTGATTCAGATATGTTTCTTTTATTTTAATGCATTGTTCTTAAATGTTTTTATTTATACTTGAAACTACAGGGGATTTAGAAAATTGAGGTTTGTTAGTTAAATCAAATAGTTTATCTGCTAAAATAATAATTTCATCTTTATTCTGATTATTATTTGTATTTCTTGTGGCAATTTACGAATCCATAATTTAAAAAGTAATTTCTGACTAACAATGGAGTCGGTACCTATAAGTGATTTCATGAATCTAAATAATTCAGATGGTGAACGATCACCAAGTTCTGTTTTTGAAAATAATTGTTCTAACCGCTTCTCTTCACTAAGATAAAATCGTTCACATAAAATCTTTTTAATTGTCTCATATTTGTTAAAAAGGTGAAAAGGGCTAATAACGTCAATAATTTTAGATATAATATCTGGTTGAAGAGTAATTAATACATTTTGAAATTATCATCGTTGATATTGTTAATTTCAAATTGTCCTTCAACAAGTAAAAACCTGGCATCAGGACATTCATGCCATAATTGTGGTAGTTTAATAGATTTAGTAGAAGGAACATATCTAAAGTAATTCTTTATTATAGTATTCGAAAGATTATCGTGTGTGGGACTAGAAATATTATGTTGTGTTGTATTAATGTTTGCATTTTGTGTTGTGTTCTGATTAATTGTGTAATTTGTATTATTATTTTAATTTTCAGAATTTGTAAAATTACCAGCTCGTATTGGTAAAAGTAGAACCATACGAAAATATTTATTTAAGATAATAGAAAAGAAAAAAATATTTTAAAATTTTATGGAAAGGGAGTGAACAAATAAAATAAAATGCCTAGATCATTGTGAATAAAACTAAGTGTGATATCTTCTGCATAGACGTCAAAATTCCAAAGTGATTGGATTACCTGATTTGTAATTGACTATCGCTGTCTGGTTTTGATTTCGAATTCAAAACACATTGCGAGCATTTTTTTATTAGCAATATAGGAGTATTACATACATATATGCTTCTCACAAAATTTAATTATAAATTGTTTTGTTAAAATTACTGTTTGTTCATCTTTTAAATTTTGATTGAAGAAATTATTTTAAATAAGTATGTGTGTCTTTCTTCTTATTGATTCGAAATGGCTTTAAAATATCCAATTATCCTCTTATTTATTCAATTCTCAATAGCTTTAAAATACCCAACAAAGTTGCCAACAAAGTTAGCTGCAGTTAATGAAAGATCCGAATCTCTTTTGTTAATTTTGAATTTTGAAAAAGAATGACTGATACAACTGCACCGGTATCGATTTGAAAATTAAGTTTATTGTCAAAAATCAATAGGCGGCGAGTTGGTTTAGAAATTGTTCCATTATCCACCACCGTTATAATGGATTGTTTTAGTTTAGATTAAAATTGCGACTATTTGAAAAATTTCTGGATCTTGAAGAATTTCGTGATTCAGATATGTTTCTTTTATTTTAATGCATTGTTCTTAAATGTTATTATTTATACTTGAAACTACAGGGGATTTAGAAAATTGAGGTTTGTTAGTTAAATCAAATAGTTTATCTGCTAAAATAATAATTTCATCTTTATTCTGATTATTATTTGTATTTCTTGTGGCAATTTACGAATCCATAATTTAAAAAGTAATTTCTAACTAACAATGGAGTCGGTACCTCTAAGTGATTTCATGAATCTAAATAATTCAGATGGTGAACGATCACCAAGTTCTGTTTTTGAAAATAATTGTTCTAATCGCTTCTCTTCACTAAGAGAAAATCGTTCACATAAAATCTTTTTAATTGTCTCATATTTGTTAAAAAGATGAAAAGGGCTAATAACGTCAAAAATGTTAGATATAATATCTGGTTGAAGAGTAATTAATACATTTTGAAATTATCATCGTTGATATTGTTAATTTCAAATTGTCCTTCAACAAGTAAAAACCTGGCATCAGGACATTCATGCCATAATTGTGGTAGTTTAATAGATTTAGTAGAAGGAACATATCTAAATTAATTCTTTATTGTAGTATTCGAAAGATTATCGTGTGTGGGACTAGAAATATTATGTTGTGTTGTATTAATGTTTGCATTTTGTGTTGTGTTCTGATTAATTGTGTAATTTGTATTATTATTTTAATTTTCAGAATTTGTAAAATTACCAGCTCGTATTGGTGAACGTAGAACCATAAGAAAATATTTATTTAAGATAATAGAAAAGAAAAAAATATTTTAAAATTTTATGGAAAGGGAGTGAACAAATAAAATAAAATGTCTAGATCATTGTGAATAAAACTAAGTGTGATATCTTCTGCATAGACGTCAAAATTCCAAAGTGATTGGATCACCTGATTTGTAATTGACTATCGCTGTCTCATTCTGTATCTCTTTCTATCACCCGCTGAAGATATGCGCCGCCATGTTGAACACCCTGTCAAAACGCTAAAAAGTAGCCATATTGAACATCCTGTCAGGCAGTTGACTGATAAGATATCACACTTAGTTTCATTCACAATGGTCTATATTTGTATAAAAAATGTGTAAATTTAAATAGAAAAATTATAAAATGTTATTGACAAGTTTTGCATCAGGCTTCTATTTGCTGATATACCTTCATTGTAAGTATTCGAAAAAACTACTTGAAATTTTTTGTTCAAAATTGAATGATTCATAAATTTGTTTGTAGATACGTTTAAAATTTTGTTGAAATTGGTTACAATAATATTCAAGGGAAGCACAACGATGCAATTTCTTCTTTTAATTAATATTTCTATATTTTATATTTAGTCTTATTTGGTAATCTATATAGAGATTTTTTTGTACTATCGTATATATTTTAAATTGTAGGAGAAATAAATTGTCTTTTGGTTGATAAATTTTATAACTATAATTGATATTGCTATTGGTTGAATATTGGATTTTGTAATAAGCCATAAAGTATGAAGTCCCTTTAAGAGTTTATACGTTCAAATAAGTATAATTTCATTAAAAATTTTTTTCTGTTTTAATGATAGTTGCCTTTAAAAAGTTTACTAATCACGTACATTATATAACGTTCTAAATTTAATTGATTAATTCAATTCGGTAAAATATTGTATTTTTAAATAGCCTTCTCACCATATATGTAATACTCCTATATTGCTACAAAAGGCTAGGTACATTCCCAAACATCAGACTGCCGATATATTGCTGTTTAAACGTATTTGTTTTTGTATTCAATAATCGAATGTACCTAAATTTGAATTTTTTCTTGTCACTTATGCTGCTACAATCACAAAAAATTTATAGGCTGTCTGGTTTTGATTTCGAATTCAAAACATATTGCGAGCATTTTTTATTAGCAATATAGGAGTATTACATACATATATGCTTCTCACAAAATTTAATTATAAATTGTTTTGTTAAAATTACTGTTTGTTCATCTTTTAAATTTTGATTGAAGAAATTATTTTAAATAAGTATGTGTATCTTTTTCTTCTTATTGATTCGAAATGGCTTTAAAATATCCAATTATCCTCTTATTTATTCAATTCTCAATAGCTTTAAAATACCCAACAAAGTTGCCAACAAAGTTAACTCACAATATTTAAATTTTCTTGAATAAATATTTATTAATAAATTCAAAGTTAGAAATTTATAAATCCAAAATTTTCATTTTGTAAGCTAAAAAAATTTCATTAACTAAAGTTAAGAAGATAAAAATTATTTTAAAAATTTAAAGTATGAAATACAAAGTATATTTTATTACAAATAATAAACACCATAATCCCGTATGTTTAAGGAAAAGGACTGTTTAAATTAGTGATGGAAAGTATCGAATGAATTCAACTACGATAGTTAGTTACTGAATGATTTAAACTATCGAATGAATTTTTTCATTCAATCATTTGATCTGCTCTTTAGCTAGCCCGAGGCCAGTTCATTTACTATACAAAAGAACACTTTCTGGATTGTTTACCCTCCGGGGATCTAAAGAACAAACCTATATAAGGCAAAATGTTGAATGTGACTAAAATGTGGTAAATTTTGCTTCAAGTAAACAATGCAAATATTCAATTTAAATGCATTTGTTACATATTATACAAAGCGCATGCATGATATGCAAAAGGTTTTGGTTCGCAACCCACTGAGTTTTTTGGTCTTACCAATTCATATGGCCAATATGTCAGTACTCCCCCAAACCTTAGTGGAGATTTGATGCCGCCACGACAACAACAACAACAGGCAGAAGATAAGTGAAATTGAATTTGTATCTGTATGCTCAACAACATAATTTGGTTTGAACAGTCCTTCTCAAACATCCACTATTGGAAATGTCTTCGGCAGATGGTCCTTTAAATTTGATGTGTTTCCAGAAGATTAAAATTATTTTTGCATATATGACATTTAATTTCATTGCCATTTTTGGTGAAAAACTCCCAAATGGATGATATCTTCAATCCAGACCGCATTATAAATAGCTCTACACAATTTAAATAGTTAAAGGCACTTCCTCAGTTAAAAAATTGAAATAATTACCACGCTTAAAAGGTTTGTCGATTAGGTTGAAGTATGCTAAGCGTTAAAACTGCGTAGTAGAAATTTAAATAAACGAACGATTCGAAAAAATAGTAATGAACAATCATTCATACCAAAAACTTGTAATTCGGAAAAATTGTAATGAACGAACCATTCATACTAAAAGCTAGTAATTCAAATAACTATCGAATGAATGAAAATTAGTGAACTATCGAATAACTCCATAGTTTTCATTCGATAGTTCCCAACACTAGCTTAAATTATTGTTCACACTTCTCTATAATGTTAAGAAGAAAAATTGTATTCATAACACTTTAAAATATCAAAGTACCGTTAGATGGCTGAATAAACTCGTTGCGAATGTAGGGAAAATGTATTCTTAGTAATTTGACGTAAAATCCCAACCGTTGAATGGATCATATATGCTGCATGGTGCGTTCAGAAAATTATCATTCCACGATTGAACAACACTTGTGTTCGCTGAAAGCGCCCAATGTCTCTAAACAGTCGATCATGGATGGTCTTAACTTCTGGCTTTATGAGGCCACACAATGAGTAAATAGGGAGAAGTCGCAGGGCGGGGTATTAGCACCCAATTTGGTCAGGTGGCTCGAAGATGGATCAGTCAAGCTAACGGCGTACGCATATGACGTTGCAGTGATCATAAGTAAAAAGTGCCTTCCAGCAGATAGCTCTTTGATGGATCGGGAGCTTCTGGATATAGATACGCGTAAAAGACGGATATGGTCTTCTTTACCAAGAAGTATAAGATGCCCAATTGGACCAGGCCTAAGTTAGGAGAGGTGCCCCTGCTACAAAAACTTTGTACAAAATATCTAGGACTCATTATAGGCAGTAAGTTGGAGTGGAAGCTCATAGTCGAGGAGAAAGTGTTGAAGCCCTCGACGCCACTAACTGCATGTTAAATAATGCTGCGGTGTACATTGGGCTTATCACCTTTTCCCTCTCATTGGATATTATTAGTGATTGTGGTGGAAGGCCCCACAAAAAAGAACTTAATTCAAAAAATTAGGGGGAAATGCAGGCTATCTATGCTTAGCATAACGGAGTCCTGAAAGCAACCCCACGGCTGCACTGTATGTCATTTTGCACATTCCACCTGTAGATCTGGTGGCGAAGAACATATCGTTCACAACTGCAATGAAACTTAATGCCTCGCGGCTGCTTGAGCTATGACTATTAGGAGTGGCACAGCTTTCAGATCTAGAAGCAGCAACTAGAACTGGTCTAGAAAGCTCCTAGTATTTGCTTATAGTTATTTTATAATATACCTACTTTATTTAATTGGCGCTTAGCCGTATAACATGGCGCGTCAGTCGCTTCTTCGTGGGGTTAACTGGCGCCAATTGTTCACACGAAAGATATTTAAATCGTTTTACCACCTGTTCGTTCCAGCGGAGGGTGGGCTGCCCTCTTCCCTTGATCCATAGGCGAGCTCTGATTTATAACACGGGTCCTGGAAAAACTAGCAGCGTTTTGGGTTTTAGCAAAGTGTAGCAAACCTTTTTCATGACCAGATGGGTTGAATGACATTTTTGGGGCTATGGCCATTTCTTCCTGAAATATTGCAAAAGTGATCAAGATCAAGGAAACTATAGCCGTGTTCAACCTACATTTACATTACTCCAATCTATAATATCGTCGGAACTTCTCATAAGCTTGGTATTCCTCTTGGATACTTTAGATTTTGCAAAGACGCCAATGTGCCTTATAAACATTACCTCTTACTGGTTGTAGCCAATTACAATCACTTCCGCGTTTAAAGTTGTATTGGGTAAGCCTTTTTTGTAAAACGAAATATTGTCATGTTTCGTAGCAGATTATAATTGATTAATTTTGATTTTGTAAAAAAGCCGGGTCGAATCATTTCCCGATGGGGCATTTTAAAATTAATGAAAAATACGGGATATCACGGCCAATACGAGTGATTTGGTAATGCTAATAAATATATTTAGTTCGAATCTTCTTCGGTACTCGCCATCGCCAACGCGTAGATGTCCATACATTTTTCGAAAAATTTTTCCCTCGAACACTCCCAGAGCCGCTTCATCTGATGCTGTCATGGTCCATGCTTCTGCACCATATAGCAGGACGTGTACGATAAGTGACTTGTAGAGTATGAATTTCGTTTGCCGAGAAAGGACTTTACTTTTCAATTCCCTATCTAGTCCAAAGTAGCATTTATTGGCTAGAATGATCCTTTGCTGGATTTCGGAGCTGATGTTGTTGATAGTGTTGATGCTGGTTCCCAAATAAACGAAGTATTTTACTATTTCGAAATTATGACTGCCAACAGTAGCGTGGTTGCCAAGGCGCATATGCGCTGACTCTTCGCTCGATGACAGCAGGTACTTCGTTTTATGACTGCCAAAAGTAGCGTTGTTGCCAAGGCGGATATGCGCTGACTCTTTGCTCGATGACAGCAGGTACTTCGTTTTGTCCTCATTCACCATCAAACCCATCTTTACCGCTTCTTTTTCCAGTTTTTAGTAAGCAGAACTAACGGCGCCGGTGTTTAGGCCGATGATATCAATGTCATCAGCATATGCCAGTAATTGCACGCTTTTATAGAATATTGTTCCAGAGCGGTGGAGTTCTGCAGCTAGTATAAATTTCTACTGCATCAAATTAACGAAATCGCACGCAAGGGGTTCCCCTGTCTGAAACCTCGTTTAGCTTCAAACGGCTCGGAGAGGTCCTTCCCAATTCTGACTGAGCTGATGGTGTTGCTCAACGTCATTTTGCACAGCCGTATAAGTTTTGCGGGGAACCAACTTCAGACATAGCGGCATATAGGCAGCTCCTTTTCGTGCTGGCGAAGGCGGCTTTAAAATCGACGCAGAGGTGATGTGTGTCGATTCTTTTTTCGCTGCTTTTTTCAAGATTTGGCGCATTGTGAAAATTTGGTCGATGGTAGATTTACCAGGTCTGAAGCCGCGCTGATAAGGTCCAATCAGCCGATTCACGGTGGGCTTCAATCTTTCACACAATACACTTCATAGGACCTTATATGCGATATTAAGAAGGCTGATTCCGCAATAGTAAGCGCAGTTTCAATGTTTGGTTTATTAAATTAATAAAAAAGTAAATTTTTCTTTTACTTGTTTATCTTTAACTTCAACGAGTCATATTATTGAAAAATTAGTGTAAAGATATTTATATTTAGTTTTACAAATTTTTCTTTGGAGTGGTAGTGATCCAGATAACATTTGATCCATATGGATACCATTGTTGTTGCATTTGCATATTAAATTTCTATCCGTATCTGAATGACGCTTCATTGGAACGCAACAAAAGTCGCAAACAAAGTTAATTTAACAATGTGTGATTGAGACAGTTGAATATAATTCTCTTGTAAGGGACTAGTACCTGAGCGACCGAGCTTTTCTCGACAATCTTCGAGTATGCCGCATAACATACTAACATACTTTGTTCTACATGTAATCAGTAGAGTACTATTTCGTCTAACTACCCCAACCCTAATTGGCAACCCTACTCAAAAATGCCCCTATTGTAATGCGATGTGAAATTCCTTTCGTTTGATACCCATATCGGCATATCTCATGCAATTTTTTTTTAATTTCGAACAGGTGGCAACCTTGTGAAACATTCTGAGTGGCAACACCTAGGTGGAAAGTCTCAGAAGGTGATACATTATCTCTGTGCCAAATTTAATTTAAATCGGGTGAGCCGTTCCCGAGATCGTTCGGCTATACAAACATACAAGTATACACATATAAAAAAATTGCTCGTTTAAAGTTATAAGATTATGAATTAAGCCTATGTGATACATGTAGCATTTTATCACTTCTGCTTTTTTCCGACCGTTCAATAAAACCAAATACACAAGTTACATTTGCCTATCTGGCATTATATTAAAAGGGTATTTTGCTAAAAATAAAAATTATCTGTTTACAAACCGTTTAAACCATTTTTTTGTAAGTACACAAGTAAAGGTGTCTAAGTTCAGGTGTAACCGAACATTATATACTCAGCGTGAGCTTCAATTGCACATTTCATTTCAGATCATGATGTAATAAAGCCAGATGTTCTATGTAGTGACAGCTCATTCTGAAGACTCCCACATAATACGAATTATGAGAGGAATGGGAAGAACAGAAGAGGCCGTTTTCTAAAATAGTATTAAATTTGATACTTTTCTGAATAAAAGCACTAAATCCTTGATGGTAACGAAAATTAATTTTTTTTAGTTTTTAAATTAAAATATAACTTACATTAATCTTAAAACTTAAAATTTTTCCTTTTTGTATATTTATATATTCAGTATTACTCTGAATCGCTTCAACCGATTTGGATGAAATTCGGTATATGGATAATGTAATATTTATGTATGTAATACTCCTATATTTCTAGTAAAATATGCTCACGATGAGCTTGAAGGAGACTGATAATTAAATGCTTCATATCCGTAACAAGATTTCAAATATAAAATGGGATATGTTCGAGCGGTTTTCTACATGTATGCCATATCTTCCTATTTACTTTCAAAATCGACATAAGTAACTTGCACGACAATTTTGAATTTTAAAATTAAGACTATGTTCAACTGTGAAGGAGTCATTTCATTCACACTGCACAACAACGCCTAGCGCTTTCAATTTTTTTTTTTCATTGAACTCCCTTGTAAAAAAAATATGGAAAATGCTGGATTTTGTATGCCACGTCGATTTATAGAAAAAATCGAAAAATATCCCTTGTTATTAGCAGGGACGGAAAATAGTTATTATTTTTTTTCGGAGTCGAAAAGTCCGGGTCAAAAAATTGTCCTAGGTGAAAATGTTTGAGTTCTCAGGTATCCCTATAGCAATATCATGTTTATTTTTCGAACTTTTTCCATAAAAGTCCACATATAGAAGTAAAATCTGTATTTTTATTTTTTGAGGCCGATAGAAGTAGTTAAACTCGGCCTTTAAAAATAAAAGTCCGGAAATAAAAGTTAAATCCGAACTTTTATTTTTTAAGGCCAAAATAAAAGTCCGGCTTGATAACAAAGAAACGGCTTATCGGAATTCAAATTTTTTTTTATTTCGGTTAAGCCGTTTCTTTATTATCATGCCGGACTTTTATTTTGACCTTAAAAAATAAAAGTCAGGATTTAACTTTTACTTCCGGACTTTTATTTTGAAAAGTCCAATTTTAGCTAGTTTTATCGGACTCAGGTAATAAAAATCGTTATCTTGATCCAAATATATTAAAGGCCAAAATTAATAGTTTTGCAAGGAATTAGGTATATTATAAAAGGAATAACAGTTTGCGCCCCTGGTTATTAGAGTTTAAACTCTGTCGCCCGGTTTTTCAGTGCGACTTTGAGTTAAATAGGGTTTAGCATTGTCACTTTGGCCCTTTAACTGAAAGGAACAGTAAAATTCTAATTCCTAGGGCCAAAACAGTAAAGTTAGATTGAAAGTAGTTCTCTGCCGAAGCTGCCCAGCCCTGCCTCGACTGTTTTAATAGGAGTTTGTGTGTTATCTACAAAATAGTCTAAGAAGTTCAGTGACTTTTAATTTTTCAACTATTTTAGTTAAAAATTTTCGATTTATATATTTAAGTTGTCCTTTAAAATAACATTTACAATAATAATAAAAACAGATACACAAATACACATTAAGTGATTACATTTCGGTATATGATTTTGTTAGGGTAACATGTCTGTTGTAAACACAGTAAAAGATCCATACGAAGTCATTAGTTGGTCATATACTAAAATTGATTAATTTCCTTTCCTCTCACCACTATAATTTTGCATTCAATTTACGGTAATGGTTTACTTTAGGGTGCAACTGCTAAAACTCTTCCGAAAATATCGGAAGAGGTGTCAAAGGACGCGAATTTATCCCAGGACCACGAATCCGAAAGCGGAAATTAGAAATTTTATTTCTCTTCGGAGATATTTGCAAACAAAATCGAAAATTTTCATGTGGTTGTTGTAATTTTGATGATTTTGTCGTACCCACAAGAAAAACTGTGGGTAAAAGTGTTTTGCGCGGATATAGTTTTGGTCTCCAAACCGGTGTTGGACCCACACAGGGTAATTTTTTATAAGCGCGGCCGAAGGCCACCAATGCAGAAAGGTGTTCTGCGCAAAAATACTATGGATCCCACTTCCGGTTTCGGAGCGCTCCGGAGCCATTTTTCGGTTTTTTAGAAATATCTTTTCATAGAAATAAAATTCTTAATTTCCGCTTTCGGATTTGTGGTCCTGGTATCAAGATGCGTCTTTTGACACCTCTCCTAATATTTTCGGAAGAGTTTTTGTAGTTGTACCCTAAGGTAAACAATTACCCAATTTACGTACGACTAAGCTTCGTCATTTGCTTCGTCGTTAAATTCTGCTGTGATAGTTTCTGGTACCAATATATACTTCATATTCAGATCTGTTCACCTCTGTGGCATTGTTTGGTATATATTTACATTACTCTATGTGAAGGATGTACTTTGCCTAGTAAAATTTTGTCTTTATATGTAGCACGTGAAACGTATGTTTCACCTAATTCCGAATAACCACCAACCACAGCTCCACAGGTACATGTCCATTTAAATCGGCCACCCATTTATCTTTGAAATTATTTAGTAACTCGACGTTTTGACTAAAACATTACTGCTATGTGAAGCGTATGCGACACCTTTTGCCGGTGCATAGGCGGCAGACAATAGACCTTGAAAATAGACACGTGCTGCATATGTTGGATTACCATCTGAATCTGTTCCAGTTTGTATAGCATCAGATGGTTCAGGTGGGGCCATTGGTACATTTCTAGATACATTTAATTCTAATTCGAAAAGTGGTGTCCACATCGGCATATTGGTATACATATCATATATGTAAAGTCTTATCCAACTCTGACCGTTCTCCATAGGGTGCACTCGTTGCGCGTGCATAATCGTCTACATTCTGGACAATATTTTCGATGATTTAATGCCGCGAACAAGCAACGATTGGGAAATAAATGACCACGGGTTATTGAATATATTCGATCGACTTTCTCATAGAACTAAAAAAATGGCAAATTTAAATGTTTTTGTTGAAAAAATAATGATTTTTTGAGAATTGTCACTAGTTTGAGCTATAGAAAAGTCAACACAAAATAGAATTGGAGAAAAAAAGTGATGCTGTTGAATACTTTTCCAGGAAAGTTGATTTGTATGGGTTTTACTACAATTTTTCCTCTGAATGAAAAAGTAGTTTCGCAAAGAGGTTTGAGAGGGGGAGTTCAAGATGGCGGATTAGAAAGAGAAGCTGCCAACGTCAGTCACCTTGTAATTACATCATGATTTCAGATAAATTACTTTTCTACATAACTCGTGGTACCGCCCATTCAAAAAAAATGTCTACCCATTTCCTCTTACAATAAAACGTGATAAGTGAAATATCATTGATTCAAAACTATTTTTTGCTAAGATATAGCTTATTATTCTAATTTAAATTTGTTTTATATCTAAGTTGCTGTGGTCTTTAACCGATCCCGCCCATTTTTACTAGAAATATTTTCTGCTATAAGGAAAATATGTGTACACAATTTCATTACGATATGTTAATTTTTCTTCGAGTTATGGCTCCCGAAACATAGAAAATTGCTTAGTCATAAAAGGGGCGATGCCACGCCCATTTTTTTAAATTTGAAATTTTTCCTATTTATTGTTATAAATCCACTTGGGAAATGAAAAACCATTGATATAAAGCTCTTTTTTGCAAAGATATAGCTTATTTTATTCGTCCACGACCCTGTTTTATTTATTTATATAAAAGTGGGCGTGGTCCTTAACTGATTTCGTTAATTTTTCTTCAAAGCATTCCTTATAGTACGCTGAGCGGGTTGTGCGCTGGGCTTGGGACCCGATACGTAAAACCATACTCCAATGAAATATACCAACAAGCCGCGGATAAATACACTCTCTATTGATGAAGAACATGGCAAACGTTTGAAGGACAATGAACCTGGAACGTCCACTCCCTGAATGGGATTGGTGCCGATGGCCGGCTGGTTGGTGTCCTCGTCAAAGCAAAATCTGGCATCACCGCCATTCAAGAAATGCGTTGAACGAAGCAAGGAGAAATAAGATCAAAAATTGTGACATCTATTGGAGTGGCCATACGAATAAGCGCAGTTCGGCGTCGGATTCGTGGTGGGAGAGAGACTTTGTCGCCAAGTTCTGGCGTTCACGCCTGTGGACGAGCGTCTCGCCGCTATCCGAATAAAAGAAACATTTTTTAATATATCATTCATCTGCGCCCATGCGCAGACAAAGGAGAAAAGCCGATGAGGTGGAAGACACTTTTTATGAACAATTAGAACGCACATCCGAGCGCTGCCCCCGTCATGATATAAAAGTCCTGCTGGGCGACTTTAACGCCAGGGTGGGCAAAGAAGGTGTTTTTGGCCCTACAGTCGGAAAGTTCAGCCTACACAATGAAACTTCTCCTAACGGACTGAGGCTGAGTGACTTTGCCGGTGCTCGAAACATGGTCATATCCAGCACGAGGTTCATGCTAAAAATATACATCAAGCTACATGGCTGTGTCCTGATCGAAATACTCGCAATCAGATCGACCACGTTGTAATAGACGGACGGCATGCCTCCAGTTTTTTAGATGTGCGCACGATCCGAGGACCTAACATCGACTCGGACCATTATCTCGTTGCAGCCAAAATACGCACCCGCCTCAGCGCGGCTAAAACCAAGGAACAAAAAACACAAGGAAAGCTAGACGTCGAAAAGCTTCAATCACAACTGCCTGCCAATGATTTCGCAACTCGAATCTCACACCTGCTCTCTGAGAGCACAACTCAGCCTGAAGGAATACAGGAGCAGTGGGAGCATATCTCCAAAGCACTCCGTACTGCCGCCGAGGAAAAAATTGGTTACCGGCGGCCACGAAAAAACAACTGGTACGATGAAGAATGCCACGTTGCAACCGAAAGAAAAGACGCTGCCTACAGCCCTACGTTAAAAGCGAGCGCAACAAGAGGAGTGTGTGAACGTTGTCGTGAGTTGAAAAGGGAAGCGAGACGCCTTTTCAGGAAGAAAAAAGCAGAAGCAGAAAGCCGTGAGTGCGAGGAGCTTGAGCTGCTAGCCATCAGGAATAACGCCCGAAAATTTTACCAAAAAATATGGCGACAGACGGAAGATTTTAAAACCGGGGTAAACTCCTGTAAGAACGAAACCGGCGACCTTGTAACTGATGTCCAGAGAGTGCTTAGATTATGGAGGGAACACTTCTCCGCTCTCCTAAGTGGAGGCAGCGATTCACCGCGCAGAGATGAAGAACCCGATCCCGCAATCGATGATGATGGAATATATGTCCCCCGCCCGATTATGACGAAGTTAGAATAGCAGTAACCAGATTGAAAAACAACAAGGCCGTGTGCACTGATGGATTGCCTGCGGAGCTATTCAAGTACGGCGGCGAGGAGTTGGTAAGGCGCATGCAGCAGCATCTTCGCAAAATATGGGCGGACGAGTGCATGCCCGACGATTGGAATCTAAGTGTTATTTTCCCAGTCCGCAAGAAGGGGGATATTGCAAAATGCACCAACTATCGTGGAATCAGCCTTTTTAATATCGCATATAAGGTCCTTTCGACTGATTGGACCTTATCAGTGCAGATTAAATTTGAGCAGCCAGCTATGCAAACAGTTTAAAATATCTATGTAAATAGTGCAATATACCAGTCGTCTAGAAAAATGTTTGAAAAACGCTATTGAGCAAATGATTTAAGTAATCGAACAGCGATTGAACATGTGATCGAGGCTGTTCACTATTCACGATACAAGGTGGCAGCACGGTACAACTGATAATAAATTTTTTTTTATTTGATTTGATGCATCAACTTCCGGCGCGATTTTGACATTTGTCCATCGAATTTACAAAAACAAAATACATGGAACTTTTATATATGTTTGTAGGTATGTCACCATGCTGCCATCTTGTGTCGTTCGCCATGGTTTTACCTTCTAATATGAGTGAGCCCTCATTAATTTTGCTCAATATCAATGTTATTAAATGCATGTATAGATTTTAACATCTACGGTATATGGAAGCTCATTTAAAACTAAGTCTAACATATTTTTCGAATTCAATTTTTTATTTTCATACTTGCAGAGCTAATGAACGATCACCTTTCGAAGGATCATGCTGTGGCGGTGGATATGCCAATGTGGATTCCATACCTACTTCACCAAATGACTCGGATAACTCCGACCCTCCACCAGCTCCACGGTGAGTATTAACTACCTTTGCTAACTGATAGCATCTACATATTTACACTCTCTTGTGCTCATACAATTACGCCATCAATTAGAAAAAGGGCATTAAGCAAAATAAAATAACAAGCCTGAACATAATGGCACATAATTATACTAAATTTAGTTCCAGCTTTTTTTTAAAGATAGCTGATTGGAAATTATGTGAAAAAACTACATACACCTATTTCCATTGTGGATAAAACAATTGTGATATCTTATCCGTCAAATGCCTGACAAGATGTTCAATATGGCTGCTGTTAAGCGTTTTGACAGTGTGTTCAATATGGCGGCGCCATGGTTCAATTATGTACAGGTTGGCTCATCAGCTGATTTTATTTATGTCATTGCATGGTCGAAGGGATTGTCAAAAGGAGATGGCAAACTCAAAATGAAACCAACCCATTGGCAACATTTTACTTACACATACAAAAACTGCTAAGTTTTATGTTTCCATTCCATACCATTCGCACCAACACCAATACACAGATTTTGACAATTTGAACAGACATATTTTGTTGCTTTACAGATGAGCCAACCTGTATATAGTTGAACCATGGGCGGCGCATAGGGCCGGCTATCTTCAGCGGGTGATAGAAAGATATACAGAATGAAGCAGCGATGGTCAATAAAAAATCAGGTGATCGATTCTATTTGTAATTTTGACGTTTATGCAAATGTTATCACACTTGTCTTATCCGCAATGCCTATATCCTTTTATGATAAAAATGCTTAGTTTTGCAGAGATGCTTATTGACACGGCTCACATAATTATGTCATCATACTTTGACGCAAGCACATGGGCCTATGCATCTATGACTGCTTTATTTTCAGATTCCTATTTACTCTCAGCAACTGATTCACAATGGGCAAGAAAGAAAGATCACATTGGAATAATCCCCAAAAATTTAAGAAGAAACTGAAAGACGGTAGCGTATATAACAGAAGTATTAGTCTTTTTTTGAAGCATATGTTGTTAGTGTTAAAGGCTGAAGTCAGAAAATTATAAAAAAAAAGTATTTTAATGTAAGAATAATTAAATAGGGAAGTACTTTATATTTTTTCTGTCAAAAGAAAGTACAAAACAATATGTTGTCACTTTCCAGTAGGTACTGGCATGGATCTAAGAGGCAATGCTGTCACCCCCTGTTCAATTTTCTGTCATTACCATAGCGGCTTTGAGTATATCTTACTACTAACATTCCTTTTGCGAGTCTTTCTGTCTAGGTTCTCCCATCGATGCTCGGTGGGTGACCTATTTGCATGGGGAGTGATAGAGGATCCGGTCTTTACAATTTTCGCTGTGTGTTCGGGATCATTGTCCTGCCAATACCCCCATGATTGATCCAAACCCAATTTTTTGGCACTCAAATTTTTCTTTCACATATTCATATAGTCGTGAAAATTCGTGGAACGCCTAAGGCCAAACACTTCCAGAACATCACCTAACCGCTCCATGTTTCACTGTGAATATAACATTGCATTTCGACATGTATATTATTTATTGTTCTCCATATTTTTCTAGCTTTTCCTTCCCTAACACCCCAAGTTTACTTTCGTTGCCAAAAGTACATTGCTAAAAGCATATTCTAAAAAAATATATGTTTTATACTATTTTTTTTAGAAAAGTTTAAATATTTTATTTGGTTGGGTTTAGATATAAGGAGGCTTTTCAGTAGAACTTGGCCATGTTGACCGTTTGCATATATCGCCCAACGCATTGACTGGCACTTACTGCCTTTTTCCGAAGGATTTTTCAAAATACTTTGCGCAACTGACCATATTTAAGCACAATTTAGTCGGTGTGGTCTTGTGATATTTCGAATAATAAAATAGAGGCGCTGAGGTTTAGCGTCAGAATGATATTCATTTTTATTGAAGAAATTCTTTCCTATTTATACAAAAGTTATTAACCTACACATACGTACTTACATTAGTGCTTACATACTACAATGTACATAGATTCATAATAAACTAGTATCGCCTGTGGTCGAAATTCGACCAACGTGTATTTTTTTTTAACTCAGTCTATGCATCAAGTGTTGGAAATATAGCAAACTGGTCTAACTTACTTAACTTTTTCTTTAAAATTTTTAATTTGATCTAAGACTTTGTACTTTTTGATTGTATTTTCTTAAATTTTGTACAAACTTTTCACATGTAATTATAATGTTTTGGTATGGAGCTCCTTGAACAAAAATATAAAAATTGTGTAAAAGCAAATGAAATTGACATAGAATTATGGTGAAATTACTTGAAATTGAATTGAAAAGTATGTTTTTCCACACCACCCGGAAGGTCCCCGTTGGCGCGCTACCGTAGTTAGTTTTGGGAGCTCGGTTCCCCAGTAGGCCTATATCACCCATACACAGGGGCGGATTTACCTCTAGAAGCCCCTGGGCAAACAAATCAAGCCGCGCCCCAATATTTCCAAAAAAAAAAAACCGTACTTGCCTTCGTGTGGTGACATTTCATTACTGATATATTTTACGGATTGAAAAAATTTGATTCGAGTTTTCTTAGAAAGAATATTTATTTCATTTTTATTTATATAATGAAGCGTATCACAAAATATTTTTAGTTTCAAGAAACTTATAGATTGTCAGAAAACTAATAACACAGACATATGGAAAAGATTATTCAAAAACACTTGCGTCTTACTTTTTTGGAGGCAAAATCTGTAATCAAATGTTCAAAATTCAAAGAGAGAAGAATATTAGATTCAATACAAGGCAGTGCTAAACTGTTGAGTCGATCTTCAGTCATTTTGGAGCGAAGGTAATTTTTTATCCTTTTCAAACAAGAAAAAGACCTTTCGGCGCTGCAATTAGTCACTGCCATGGTAGCAAACATGCGATATGCGATGTCAACGTTCGGAAAAATTGTGTTGAAATCATCGGACCGAATAAACTTCATAAAATTCAGCGGATATTTCGTCTTAATATTATTTTCTTTGCAATAAGCAAAAAAATGGACGAATTCGTCATCAGTTGTCGGTTCCAAATCAGACAAGACGCTGATATCAGAGCCTTCGATTCCATTCTGATTTCTTCGTTAGAAGACAATTCGCTAGCCTTGAGGATAATCATAAATTTTTTGTTGATTTTATCGTATGACTTGCGCCTCTCTTCTAATGCCACAGTCAAATTATCTAGAATAACATTGAAGATATTTACTCTGAAATTTTCTCTTCCGCACAGTGTCACTTCTCCACGAACCGATTCATCTTTTCTCAATTTACGTTTCCGTTTTCGTGTCTTACTGGAATGGTACTCTGGATCTTCTGATAACTCGAGGTCTCGTTTCTCGTATTTATCAAATTCATCCCGACAGTCAGAGACAATCTTTTGCAGTCCCTTGTAATGTTCAATGATTTCGGCAATACTGCATTCAACAGCTTGTCATTTTTGACTCACTGCATTGAATCTTGCAAGCAGGAAGTACCACAAAATAGTCAGAAATGAAGTTTCAAGCTTCTCCAATTGAATTCGAATGCCCTTCGCTTCTTGCCGACAAATTGCTTTTTCTGTAAAATCTTCTTCAATCGCTATCAAAACTTCAATAATTTTGACATAATTATCGTTCAGAATTTTAACTGCGTCGTATCGAGCTGACCATCTAGTTGTAGATAATGATTTCAAAGTGATGTGTTTTGAGGCAGCTGATTGCAGATGCTCCCAACGTTTCGTTGATGCAGTCATTGTACAGGTCTACAAGTAGGATATGTAGCAGCATGCACATACACAGCCACGCTCACCTGATAAAATGCTTGTTCTTGTTCGTTTTTTTTTGTGGATGCTATTTGGCACTGTTGTACTTCTTAGGACCAAACAAAGTTTAGTAGCTGCTATCGAAAACTGCTTAAAATTTTTTTTTCTTATATTACAAAGAAATATACTTATTTACTTTCAAACGAGCACTTAATTACATCTCTCTTTAATAACCATATATTTTGGACAATTTTAATTAACAAATTGTGATACTTTTTTACGGGGACGATTGCTAAAACACGACCAAAACCGTCGGCGGAGGTATTAATAGGCGCGTTTCTGCCTCGCTTCCAATAATTCGAATACTTTTTCTCTTCGGACTATTGACAACAGGACAAAACGCGTCTATTCATTTTTCTTTCCGCTTTTTTGGACGGGTTATTGCAGTCGACCTCGGTTTCAAACTGTTTTTCGCGGAGAACTTTTGAACGGGTAGAAAAACTTAACTCCCGTGTTTGTATTCTTAATACTGAAATAACTACGCGTCCTCAGATACCCCAATTGAAGACTTTTTTATAATTTTCTGAAGGACCCACATGGGTGCACTTAAAATTTCCTACTAAATTCGTTAAAAGAAATTTACCATCACAGCAACCCATATCTGATATTCCGATCCCTTTTTTGCTTCCCTGTGTCGCTTTCGACGAAACAACCCCGGTAATTTTGACACTTCGTTCAGTGTTAAAACTCATGTTCCACGCAGGTTCCACTGGGTTCCACGCTAGTTTGACACTGACCGAAGTGTCAAACTGCCGTGTGTTAGAAAGGGAAAGAAATTGTTTCCCTCTCACACATATCATACTTGTAAACCTGTACAATGGATGCAGTAAAAAAGTTGTACAAGCTTTGAATTGTAAAAAAAAAAATGCCGCTGCTTCCGGACAATTCTCCACTGCATGTACACCCACTAAATTCAGCGAATGAGCAGCGCAAGGTACGTGTTCTGCTGCAGGATTTGATGCTTTTATCCGAGCTTGAAGACCATTATAAACTCCAGACATGTTTTTCGCGTTATCGTATGATTGAACGCGACAGTCAGCAATGTCTAGTCCGAGGTCAGTCAGAGTTTTTAAAATAGCATCAGCTAATTCTATCGCTTTGTGCCCCGTGTTCTCCATGAATTTTAGAAATCGTTCAACTGGGACACCATTTTGCTGGATATATCTAAAAACGAACGATAGCCGGTCAACGTGGGATATATAAGGGGTCGAATCTACCACGATAGAAAAATATTTTGCTGCTTTTATCTCCTCTGAAATGGTAGATATCACTTTTTTTGCCATCAAACTTATGAACTCCTCACAAATCGTTTTGGATAAATAACTTGTGCTGCCACTTCCTTTGTTACCAAATTTTGTATGTGTTCAGCCAAGAAGGGGTCATATTCTGCAACAAATTCCAGAAACATCAAATAATTCCCATTATTTAGAGATCCCAGTTTTTCGTCACTGCCCCTGAATGGAATTCTACGGGATGCTAAAGCTTTCGTTACAGAAACAACTCGGTTTAAAACTTTCCTCCATTAATCTATTTCTTCATTCAATTGAATAACGAGCGTTTTATCATTCCTTGATTCCTGATGACTCCTTTGTTTCAGTTTCAATACGTTGTTTTTGTGGCTTGGATAATTTTCATGCTCTTTTACCCTTTGAGTCGAATGTTTCCAATCATTGAATCCTATTTTTCAGTTGAAATAAGAAGCAGGATCGAACAAAAGACATGGTACACAAAACACACTTCCTTTGCTAGCAGAATAAATAAGCCAAGTGCGAAGACTTGTCTCTCCATTTTGAAGATTTCTATGAAAGAGATTTTTTGATAGGGATCTTACGCTTCCATCAAGATAAATTCGTTTGGATAGACTGAAATCAGCTTCAGAATTCTGCTAATATTGCTATATGATCACGAATTGCATCATTAATTGTCCATTTGGCGGGATCATCGCTCAAAATCAATTGATCCAGTCCACTAGGGTCTTGTGGGGAATTCAAATCTTTATTTTCCTGAATAGGTATGTCACAAGTAGAAGGATTTGATGTGACTTCGCCACTTTCGAGACTTTGACCTATAATGTATAAAACATATAATTAAAACTCTTATATAGGTACCACATTTTTTTCCATATTCTAACCTTCAAAATGATCTGATCTTAAACCCTCAATATCATTAAATTGCAGTTCATCATTCGAATCTGAAAAACAATTTTATAGTGAAAATGTTTCGTACTGAAACTAAACTCACAATTTTTGACAGTAGAGTGCCTCCCAGGTAGCGAAATCTGGCTTTCTGACCCAGAATCTACCTGGGCTAACCTAGCTGTCGATCAATTGACTTATACATGTTTACCTTTTTGGTTATGATCAACAACGGAGTCATTTTCTTTTCGAGGAGTTTGAAAAAAACAATCAAGTTTAGGGATTTTCGACAGTAAATCTTTGACTTTCTGCACTTTCTCGGCTGCACGTTTTTTGTTTGCTGCGCCGCTTAACTTTTCATATTTACACTCATTCTTCTATTTTTCACAAAAACATTAATTCACTGACACTTTTTTGATGTTTTTAACTCGGAACGACTTTTAAGATTACATAAAATGTACGCAGCGCATTGTATAGAGGCGCGAACTATTCAAATTAACCAGAAACAGAAAATATTCACATCTTAGTTTCCTTTGAAAAAGTGAGCTCGCGCATTTCCCCGAAAAAATACTTCAATGCCTACTTGATTTTTAAATTTGAAATTTCAATTAAATTTGAACCTTTTAGGGAAAACAGATTCAAGACGACAACGACGGTGCTGCATCTGTCAAGTTATTTTTACACGTGTTCTTATGGGGAGGAATTTTTTGGGCACGACACGACAAAGCCGCAATCAATCATGAATGCCGCTGTTGCTAGATTATATCTATTTCTATTTTGACAGGCGATGGTCGTGGCGTCCTTTTTTCTTTTTGTGAATAAAAATCAAAATAAATGCAAATAGCTATAAACATGTGTTGAAATTTATTAGTTATACATTTTTTTAAGACATGCAATACTTTTTTCTAAATTTTTTGTTGTTGTTTGAGCTAATGCAGAACTGTCGTTGTCGCTTTCAATATAATCAGTCGTCGGTGCTTGGCGGCAAATACCGTCAAGCTTCAGTTTTTCGCCGTTGTCGCTGGCAGTCGTCGTTTTGAATGTGGGCCGGGCTTTTCACGTCATTTACTGCACACAAGCTGATAAAACTTAGTGTTTACATATCGCTCATTTGCTGCAAGACCGGCATAAATCAAAAAACGTGATTGTTGAGTTAATGCTGCAGAATAGTTAGTTACATCACACTTCATGTTGAGTAAAAAATTCTTTATGATTTGTTGAAAACTAAGCGCTTCAGATACAAACCAAATGTTGCATTTACCTGCGCACTATATGGCGGTTAAATCTCAAAATTGCCCTTCCTGAAAAATTGTGTATTTTGAAAAGTGCAAATGCAGCAAATGAGCGAAGGTTAAGAACTGTACCAATGTTCTGAAATGTACTTTGATTAATTTTTTCTCTGTAAAAAATTTAAAAAATCGTTCATTCTTGTTGTAATATTCAAAAAAAATTTTTTTTGATAAATAAAAAAAAAAATTTTCCTTGTCTTAGTTTTGGCGCCCCCATTGAAACGGCGCCCTGGGCAGCTGCCCATGTTGCCCCTATGTAAATCCGCTCCTGCCCATATACATATATCGCCCATTTACTTCAATAGTGTCATAATTCAATAGTTAAAAACGAAGAAATTGGCTAAAGCAATTTAGCCTATTTCACGCCACCCGTTTAATTTTGTATAAATACATATCTAATATGTAAGTGTGTCACAAAACAAAAATTTCGAGTAGAATAGAGGATACCTTCATAAAAAATAAAATAAAAATATAAAAAAATTATGTAATGAGAAAGAAGGCAGAGTTTACTAAAAAAATTAAGTGAAGTGAACAAACAGTTCCATATAAAAACGCTATAAGGGCACTTAGACCTTTTCCGGGTTTTAATGTGATCATTGTGGAAATATGAAGATTCTAATGCTCGGATATTTAATGTTGGGATCCCCATTGAGATCTATGTACGTAATTAATTTGTATTAAATTTGTAAACACTCCATTTCATTAATATATATGACCATATCTGCCATAAAATATCGTCTGTGAACAATATAATACTAAGATATAACAAAGCAGAATAAATTAGAAAAAAAAAAAGAAAAACAAACAAAAACATTGAAATTATTAACGCAAACATATTTACTAAAATAAATTTGAGTTCATAATTTTAAGCTACATAAACAAATTAGGGTTATGGGATCTAAGCATCCGATTAATGGATATATAATCCAACAAAGTTAGCCTAATAATAAATATAGTGGGTAAAGCCTCCATTACTGATACTTAGCATAGACTTGACTTGACTTGAGAACTGTCACTTACAGTTCTGTTAAATGAACATTGCATGTTACTGATTACTCAAAAGTTGGCAACACTTAACTTGACTTAGAAGTCTGTTAATTTTGATTTTCTATGTAAGTTCTAAGTGACGTTTACATTTTGAGATGCCATTTATTTGTTTCCATTTCATTTTGACATTTTGTCATACAAATTGACATTTATTTAAAAATAAATTTCAACGCTGATTATGATGCCAGATTTTATGCGCCAAGTGGAGTATAATCATGGCTAAGTTGCCAAGTCAAGTCAAGTCTATGCTAAGTATCAGTAATGGGGGCTTAATATACTGCCCATGCAATACGGCCGCTATGATGCCGGTTACTACTTTGACCTAAAATCAAAACGTTTTTGGGACGTTTTTTTGTTTCGTAATTAGCACAAAAGGCAATATAAAAAATGCAATGTTATATTTCTGTAACTGTTTTTTTTTGTTCAGTATAATAGTACTTTATCTAAAATGAGGATTAAATCTGCAAATGCAAAAACATTTTCGGGCAAATTGCCATTAATTGTTATAAATAAATTAGATAGTTTCAACAAAAGTTATCTCATTATTAGTGATTTCATGTTTTTTTGAAAACAACTAAAATAAAAAACAAAGAATCTGTTAAATAAAGACTTATGTATTTACATGTAAGTGAAATTTGCCACAAAAAATGGGTAGGTCAAAAATTAATTCTATTTAAGAATTTTTTGTACGCTACAAATTATTTTGGAACAATTTTTTGGGATTTTGGTAGAGGCTATTATAGGTAAGTGGGAACAATGGAAAATTTGTAGGTAGATGAAACATTTGTGCTTTCGAATTTAGCGGAGATACATAAAATTTGAAATTCACATTAGAACATTTAGATAATTGTTCCCAAAGATGGCGCACTTGTGCATAACGGTTTAGGTCTTTGAAATTCGCATTAGAACACTTAGATAATTGTTTCCAAAGATGGCGCGCTTGTGCACGAAAATAAATTTCGATATTTGTATGAATTGTTCGAATTTACAAAAAACTTTTTCTATTAATTATACACAAATAGAGTAATATTTGTTAACAAAAATAGGACTATGCACTGCGGCTTGATTCGATTCGTATGGATCAATCGAATCAATAAAGTTTTATATGATTTTACGTATGCTAAGTATGCGAAACAGCCTGTCAATTGATTGTATGTAAATTTTGTTAGCGTATTAATATATAGATATTAGAGACAAATTGTAAGTTTACAAACGGCGATGGTTACTAGGACATGTTTCTGAATTTCACTTCTTCATCAGCTAGCTTTTCGGGAGCTGAGCGTTGAACTCGAGTCTCCAACATTCATATCAGTGCAAGCCTTTTAGCTGCTACGCCATATGAATGTTCCGTTGTTCGCTGTACAATTGGTCTCTAAGAGTTGCCTTTTTTGTTTATATTCCTTTTGATCACCATGTAGGCACATACACTCTGTATGTAGTTTATTCCTAATGGTGTGGATATGATTTTTAGGCGTGCTTTTGAAAGCTTTGTAACATTTGTTCGGATATTTACAGTATTTGTTTTTAATACTTCCGCTGTTACTATTATATCAATATGATCATATGTATTTAATTAGCGAGCTTTGCTCATATTGCTTTATACAATGGTTTTTGTAATTGATATTAGAGACAAATTGTAAGTTTACAAACGGCGATGGTTACTAGGACATGTTTCTGAATTTCACTTCTTCATCAGCTAGCTTTTCGGGAGCTGAGCGTTGAACTCGAGTCTCCAACATTCATATCAGTGCAAGCCTTTTAGCTGCTACGCCATATGAATGTTCCGTTGTTCGCTGTACAATTGGTCTCTAAGAGTTGCCTTTTTTGTTTATATTCCTTTTGATCACCATGTAGGCACATACACTCTGTATGTAGTTTATTCCTAATGGTGTGGATATGATTTTTAGGCGTGCTTTTGAAAGCTTTGTAACATTTGTTCGGATATTTACAGTATTTGTTTTTAATACTTCCGCTGTTACTATTATATCAATATGATCATATGTATTTAATTAGCGAGCTTTGCTCATATTGCTTTATACAATGGTTTTTGTAATTGATATTAGAGACAAATTGTAAGTTTACAAACGGCGATGGTTACTAGGACATGTTTCTGAATTTCACTTCTTCATCAGCTAGCTTTTCGGGAGCTGAGCGTTGAACTCGAGTCTCCAACATTCATATCAGTGCAAGCCTTTTAGCTGCTACGCCATATGAATGTTCCGTTGTTCGCTGTACAATTGGTCTCTAAGAGTTGCCTTTTTTGTTTATATTCCTTTTGATCACCATGTAGGCACATACACTCTGTATGTAGTTTATTCCTAATGGTGTGGATATGATTTTTAGGCGTGCTTTTGAAAGCTTTGTAACATTTGTTCGGATATTTACAGTATTTGTTTTTAATACTTCCGCTGTTACTATTATATCAATATGATCATATGTATTTAATTAGCGAGCTTTGCTCATATTGCTTTATACAATGGTTTTTGTAATTGATATTAGAGACAAATTGTAAGTTTACAAACGGCGATGGTTACTAGGACATGTTTCTGAATTTCACTTCTTCATCAGCTAGCTTTTCGGGAGCTGAGCGTTGAACTCGAGTCTCCAACATTCATATCAGTGCAAGCCTTTTAGCTGCTACGCCATATGAATGTTCCGTTGTTCGCTGTACAATTGGTCTCTAAGAGTTGCCTTTTTTGTTTATATTCCTTTTGATCACCATGTAGGCACATACACTCTGTATGTAGTTTATTCCTAATGGTGTGGATATGATTTTTAGGCGTGCTTTTGAAAGCTTTGTAACATTTGTTCGGATATTTACAGTATTTGTTTTTAATACTTCCGCTGTTACTATTATATCAATATGATCATATGTATTTAATTAGCGAGCTTTGCTCATATTGCTTTATACAATGGTTTTTGTAATTGATATTAGAGACAAATTGTAAGTTTACAAACGGCGATGGTTACTAGGACATGTTTCTGAATTTCACTTCTTCATCAGCTAGCTTTTCGGGAGCTGAGCGTTGAACTCGAGTCTCCAACATTCATATCAGTGCAAGCCTTTTAGCTGCTACGCCATATGAATGTTCCGTTGTTCGCTGTACAATTGGTCTCTAAGAGTTGCCTTTTTTGTTTATATTCCTTTTGATCACCATGTAGGCACATACACTCTGTATGTAGTTTATTCCTAATGGTGTGGATATGATTTTTAGGCGTGCTTTTGAAAGCTTTGTAACATTTGTTCGGATATTTACAGTATTTGTTTTTAATACTTCCGCTGTTACTATTATATCAATATGATCATATGTATTTAATTAGCGAGCTTTGCTCATATTGCTTTATACAATGGTTTTTGTAATTGATATTAGAGACAAATTGTAAGTTTACAAACGGCGATGGTTACTAGGACATGTTTCTGAATTTCACTTCTTCATCAGCTAGCTTTTCGGGAGCTGAGCGTTGAACTCGAGTCTCCAACATTCATATCAGTGCAAGCCTTTTAGCTGCTACGCCATATGAATGTTCCGTTGTTCGCTGTACAATTGGTCTCTAAGAGTTGCCTTTTTTGTTTATATTCCTTTTGATCACCATGTAGGCACATACACTCTGTATGTAGTTTATTCCTAATGGTGTGGATATGATTTTTAGGCGTGCTTTTGAAAGCTTTGTAACATTTGTTCGGATATTTACAGTATTTGTTTTTAATACTTCCGCTGTTACTATTATATCAATATGATCATATGTATTTAATTAGCGAGCTTTGCTCATATTGCTTTATACAATGGTTTTTGTAATTGATATTAGAGACAAATTGTAAGTTTACAAACGGCGATGGTTACTAGGACATGTTTCTGAATTTCACTTCTTCATCAGCTAGCTTTTCGGGAGCTGAGCGTTGAAAAAAAGCTAGCTGATGAAGAAGTGAAATTCAGAAACATGTCCTAGTAACCATCGCCGTTTGTAAACTTACAATTTGTCTCTAATATCAATTACAAAAACCATTGTATAAAGCAATATGAGCAAAGCTCGCTAATTAAATACATATGATCATATTGATATAATAGTAACAGCGGAAGTATTAAAAACAAATACTGTAAATATCCGAACAAATGTTACAAAGCTTTCAAAAGCACGCCTAAAAATCATATCCACACCATTAGGAATAAACTACATACAGAGTGTATGTGCCTACATGGTGATCAAAAGGAATATAAACAAAAAAGGCAACTCTTAGAGACCAATTGTACAGCGAACAACGGAACATTCATATGGCGTAGCAGCTAAAAGGCTTGCACTGATATGAATGTTGGAGACTCGAGTTCAACGCTCAGCTCCCGAAAAGCTAGCTGATGAAGAAGTGAAATTCAGAAACATGTCCTAGTAACCATCGCCGTTTGTAAACTTACAATTTGTCTCTAATATCAATTACAAAAACCATTGTATAAAGCAATATGAGCAAAGCTCGCTAATTAAATACATATGATCATATTGATATAATAGTAACAGCGGAAGTATTAAAAACAAATACTGTAAATATCCGAACAAATGTTACAAAGCTTTCAAAAGCACGCCTAAAAATCATATCCACACCATTAGGAATAAACTACATACAGAGTGTATGTGCCTACATGGTGATCAAAAGGAATATAAACAAAAAAGGCAACTCTTAGAGACCAATTGTACAGCGAACAACGGAACATTCATATGGCGTAGCAGCTAAAAGGCTTGCACTGATATGAATGTTGGAGACTCGAGTTCAACGCTCAGCTCCCGAAAAGCTAGCTGATGAAGAAGTGAAATTCAGAAACATGTCCTAGTAACCATCGCCGTTTGTAAACTTACAATTTGTCTCTAATATCAATTACAAAAACCATTGTATAAAGCAATATGAGCAAAGCTCGCTAATTAAATACATATGATCATATTGATATAATAGTAACAGCGGAAGTATTAAAAACAAATACTGTAAATATCCGAACAAATGTTACAAAGCTTTCAAAAGCACGCCTAAAAATCATATCCACACCATTAGGAATAAACTACATACAGAGTGTATGTGCCTACATGGTGATCAAAAGGAATATAAACAAAAAAGGCAACTCTTAGAGACCAATTGTACAGCGAACAACGGAACATTCATATGGCGTAGCAGCTAAAAGGCTTGCACTGATATGAATGTTGGAGACTCGAGTTCAACGCTCAGCTCCCGAAAAGCTAGCTGATGAAGAAGTGAAATTCAGAAACATGTCCTAGTAACCATCGCCGTTTGTAAACTTACAATTTGTCTCTAATATCAATTACAAAAACCATTGTATAAAGCAATATGAGCAAAGCTCGCTAATTAAATACATATGATCGTATTAATATATAGATAATGGTTAGTCAGCATAATTTGTAGTGACATACATATCGTTAATGTGATTCATACATAAGTTGGTTGATCGATATATTGAATGGTTTGGTAAATGCAAATGAACTCAAGTGGTTATTTGAGTCAGTAAAAATGCATTGGCGTAGAAGGGCATACTGCATCATGCTACACCATCCACCTTAGGAAAAGAGTCGTATATAATTGAAAGCAATTTTATATTACTCTTGAAGAGACCACTTGAGGTTTGTTTGAGTTTATAAAATTTTAATTGCTTTTTTTCTATTGTAATTTATTGCGATTGAAGAGTTTGTTTACCTAGTCTTATATCTGTTTGCATTTGCTTTACATGTGTGATTTTCTGCTGATATTTTTCAATATAATATGTTGTTGTATTTTTTTTTCTTTTGCTCATGTGCACACTTTTTATATGCTTTCAAGTGAGAAACGTATATAATTTGAGCCCTTAACTACATACGGTCATCCTGTTGTCATAAAAGTGTGCCATGCTACTTCCTTTTACTTTTAATGATTTATAGCGTTTTCTCTTCTGAAATAAATTGTTGCCTATGTAAGTAAATAAATAAATAAAAAAATAAATGTAAGGCGCGATAACCTCCGAAGAGATCTAAGGCCGAGCTTTTCTTCCAATTTGCGTCGTGCTCCTCTTGATTTTTCCCTACAAATTGGCCGGACGGGACCTACATGTTTTATGCCGACTCCGAACGGCATCTGCAAGGCAGATGAGTTTTCACTGAGAGCTTTTCATGGCAGAAATACAATCGGAGCGCTTGCCAGACAATGCCGTGGTGTGATGGTAGCGTGCTCCGCCTATCACACCTTATGCCCTGGGTTCAACTCCCGGGCAAAGCAACATCAAAATTTTAGAAATAAGATTTTTCAATTAGAAGAAAATTTTTCTAAGCGGGGTCGCCCCTCGGCATTGCCTAAGTAAATGGTAAAGCCTTAATAGAGTTACTCCTACCCCAGAAAATATTCAACATTTATAGTGCATACAAAGAACATTTCAATTCACAATATTCACTCATAACATGATGGAATTATAGAAGGTTGCGCATTGCGCATGTAAACATTAGTTCAGCTGTTTTTATGAGCAATTACTACGTCATTTTCCTTTAGCTCTTGTTTTTTTCTCTGTTTCTTTCATTCGCTTAAGTAAGCAACTCTGACGTAGATGCACAGAACGAAGCAATTTGAACTCGTGAATGCGTAATCTATAACAGAGTATGAATATGTGGAACTTAGGAGCGAATTGAGAGTTTCACAGAGTTGCACTGCCACACCGCCATTTTATACAGGGTAAAAGTATAACGCTTGTGCGTTGCGAGCAGGCAACAATTTTCACAAACGAACGAAATATCACGTGAAGGCGTTGCCTGTTTTTTAGAATAGAACAACAACCCTTGCGCGGCGTACAAAAAGTGTAACACTTTAGCCAGAAAAGAAAACGCTATTAGCCAACTTGCTTGGTGTTACCAAATATTACATTCTGTTTTCTTTTTTTTCACATTCAATTGTAATTTATGTCATAGTGATAACTTGATGCTATAAGTAAGGAATTGTTTGCTTATGTGTTATTTGCTTTTATTTGTTCACATTTGCTTTGCGAAGTACACATTTTGCTGATTCTCGTTTTTTTTTGTATGTTTACATATTGAGTTAACATTTCTTTATTGTTTTTTTTTTTGTGTTTGGTGCTTATTGTGAGTAACGTGCAAAGTTTATTGTTTTTATATTTAGAATATTTTTGATTAACGTATTTTGGTTATTATTGAAGGTTTAAATTAGTTCCTTATCTTTATTAGAACCAATAGTTCATTTAGTAAATTGCGCAAAGCTATTTCTATTTCTATGTATATAAGTTAAGATAGAAAATTTCTTTGAAATAGTATTTCTAACAAAGAATATAGGTAAAAAATCGTTTATATTTCCTTTCCTTTTCATTATTATTCTTACTAAACAAATTTTTAATATTTTTTTTGTTTTTCGACGTGCTGAATATGAAATTTGTAACTAACTGCATAGACAATTGAAGAGCTGTAATTGATGGAAGAGCCGTTATTGTTGTAGCAATGTTTCGCCCCACTTAATAGCTGCGACCGATCACAAATTGTCATCAATATCCTCTAACAGGAGTCCAAGGAAACTTGCTGTTTCGACAGGGATGGACCATAATGAAAGGGGTTTTAGAGGCGTTGGTTCCACATTATAATTAAAGAGATGGTTGGTGTCATGTGGAGACACATTGCAAGCCGGGCATACATTTTGTATGTTTGGGTTGATTCTGGATATGTAAGAGTTTAACCTGTTACAGTATCCAGAACGAAGTTGAGCCAGAGTGACTCGCGTTTCCCTGGGGAGTATGCGTTCCTCTTTCGCAAGTTTTGGGTACTGGATTCACCGGGCAATTCCTGGCATAAAAGTCCGACGCCTGTTTGTGGAGTTCACCAAGGACCTGCATGTGTTTTTTTGCTTCATACGGCTGAGTTCTCAGGTGCCGTATTTCCTCAAAATGCTTACGGAGGTGACTCCTTAAGTCCCTAGGCGGTGCTGGCTCATCAATCAGATGTCTGTTGGGATGCCCAGGTTTCTGGGTATTCAACAGGAACTGTTTGGTTAGCATCTCATTTTTCTCCCTGATGGGGAGTATTCTCGCCTCATTGTGTAGATGGTGTTCTGGGGACATAAGAAGATAGCCCGTGGCGGTTATGAGCGCAGTATTTTGGCAGGCCTGTAGCTTCTTCCAGTGGGTAGTTTTTAGGCTAGGCGACCATATAGGGGACGCGTAGCACGCAAACGGCTGGCCAATTGCTTTGCATGTGGTAATGAGCGTTTCTTTGTCTTTTCTCCAAGTACTGTCAGCAAGGGATTTGAGGATTTTATTTCGGCTCTGGATTTTCGGAACAACTGCGGCTGCATGCTCACCAAAATGTAGATCCTGATCAAACGTCACACCCAAGATTTTGTGGTGTAGGACAGTCGGTAGCGTAGTGCCATCGACGTGGATGTTCAAAATGGTCGGAATTTGGGACGTCCAAGTTGTAAATAGGGCCGCGGATGATTTAGTCGGCGATAATGCCAGGTTTCGCGAGGCGAAAAAACTGGAAAGATCAGGGAGGTAGCCGTTAATTCTGTTGCAAAACTCATCGATCTTTGGGCCCGGGCCTGTGGCTAGTGCAGTCATCGGCGTAAGAAACGATAGTAACTCCTTCTGGTGGCGAAGGTAGTTTTGATATGTAAAAATTAAACAAAAGTGGGGATAGGACTCCACCCTGAGGCACCCTTTGTTTAATTCTTCTTGGCTTTGATATTTCGTTTCTGAATTGCACCGATGCCTGCCGACCACCCAGATAATTTTCGGTTCACCTTTGACATGGGGAAAGGGTAGACCCTTCCAAGTCTTGCAGTAACGTGCCATGGTTGACCGTATCAAAAGCTTTTGATAGGTCTAGCGCTACGAGTACTGTTCTATGGTGGGGCTTCTGATTTAAACCACAATTTATCTGGGTGCTAATGGCGTTTAGCGCGGTGGTGGTGCTATGGAGTTTTCTAAAGCCATGCTGATGACAGGCTAGCTGCAAATTTGCTTTGAAGTGGGGAAGCAAAATGGCTTCAAGCGTCTTGGCTACTGGCGATAGGAGAGATATCGGGCGATATGACTCTCCTATGTTAGCTGGTTTCCCAGGCTTTAGTAGCGGGACCACCTTGGCCATTTTCCATTTTTCGGGTATGACAAAGGTGGAAAAAGACAGGTTGAAGACATGTGCTAAATATTTGAAACCCTCTTTCCCTAGGCTTTTTAGCATCGGCATGGCTATTCCGTCTGGGCCCACTGCTTTGAATGGTTTAGCATGACCGATGGCATCCTCAACCTCTTTGGCGGTGATGGTAATTGGTGACGTGCTGAATTTATGTTTACGTGCGTGTCTGTTGGCCCTCCGTCTATTTTTGTCGACCGTAGAATGCATTATGTATTGTCGGCAGTAAGCGCTCGCGCATTTTTTCGCATCCGACAGCACTTTGTCGCCAAAGGCGATGGAAACTTTGTCATTGTGCCTAGACGGATTAGATAGGGACTTTATAGTGGACCAAAGTTTACCTACACCGGCAGAGAGGTTACAACGGCTTAGGTGCTCCTCCCATTTCGCCCGCTTGTGTTCATCCACAAGCAATCTGATAAAAAAAAAAAAATTTAAAAAAAAAATAAATGTAAGGCGCGATAACCTCCGAAGAGATCTAAGGCCGAGCTTCTCTTCCAATTTGCGTCGTGCTCCTCTTGATTTTCCCTACAAATTGGCCGGACGGGACCTACACGTTTTATGCCGACTCCGAACGGCATCTGCAAGGCAGATCAGTTTTCACTAAAGCTTTTCATGGCAGAAATACACCCGGAGCGCTTGCCAAACACTGCCGAGGGGCGACCCCGCTTAGAAAAATTTTCTTCTAATTGAAAAACCTTATTTCTAAAATTTTGATGTTGCTTTGCCCGGGAGTTGAACCCAGGGCATACGGTGTGATAGGCGGAGCACGCTACCATCACACCACGGTGGCCGCCATCTGCAAGCAATCTGATGCATTGGTTTATATCGCTTATTTGGGCGTCGCCGGGATCGAGCTGTCTTATAAGGTCACGTTCTCTCGCTAAACTTGCGGCCTCTGCCGGGAAGTGTGGTCGAATTTCGGGAATTCTACCGGCGAGAATAAAACGAGCCGAGGCGGATTCAATGACCTTGCGGAAAGCACGCTCCCCTTGGCGGGCATCAGTTGGGATAGGGAGGGCAGCAAAGCGGTTGTCTGTATAGGATTTGTATTCGTCCCACTTTCCTCTTTTTAAAGTTAATGAAAGTGCGTTTTTCTGCGACGATGAAGTCGGCAGGACGCTTGAACGAAATAAGTATAGGCAGGTGGTCGGATGCCAATGTTACCATCGGCTGCCAGTTGACGCAGTTTACGAGTTCTGCGCTCACGATTGAAATATCCGGCGAACTGTGACAGCTTCCTATCATACGTGTGGGGGCGTCTCCGTTTATAGTGCAGAACGTAGTTTATTCTATTTTATCCGCTAACATCTCACCCCTACTGTCCACCCGCAAGTTTGAATGCCATAGATCGTGATGGGCATTGAAATAGTCTAAGATAATGCGATTGTTTCCAGTGAGTATGCCGCTGATATCAGGGCGGTATCCACTGGGGCAACAAGTAACAGGAGGGATGTAGATGTTGATGATTTCTAGATTTGCATCGCCCGACCGGACAGATAATCCTTGACGTTCTAAGACACTGTCCCTGCGGTCGATGTCGGAATCAAATATATGATATTGCACAGTGTGGTGTATGATAAACGCGAGGCCGCCTCCATTTCCGCTCTCGCGATCTTTTCTGTGGACATTATACCCAGAACAGGTCTGCAATGCTAAGGCGCAGACTACGGAACGTCCTAGGACGTGAACAGCAAGGCGCCACAAAAGATTTATAGAAGTTACGTGGATGTCTGGTTTTGGGGTCTAGCCCAGAACAACCTGACCGATGCAACCACCCCTTACACGAGACACACTGACAAGAGGATGACCGTCCTAAAAAATTCTTTTCCGGCAGATGCAGCAAAACCATTTCTCAGCCATTTCTCAGGACCGGGGTCAGGAGACCGACCCGGATTGGGTTCGATACCTTCCCGGAGCAAGAGAATATGGAGCAGTCCCGCTGCAAGGAGCTGCTGGGAGGATGACAATTTGTCGGAGGGACGCAACAAATTAAATGGGGTTACATTGAAATAGCAGTCCTTGGTCGGGAAAAATCCCGAGTCACTCCTGTACATAGAACCGACGGCCTTGGGAAGCGATGGAACAGCCGTGTGGTTAAGTATTATTTCAGCTAGTGAGCAGAAGGGAGGTACAGTGGATGCAAACAATTTTCATATCTTTATATTTTTTTGTTTTCTTCGTATTTTCCGGCAATATATTTTTGGTCTTTTTCGTCGTGCGATTTCTGCGGCGGCCACCAAGACAGAATCGTCATGACTTTTAGGATTGCCGGCATTTCTTGTATGCCTGGTCGAATATTGTCCTAAGTCAATAACTTCCTCAACAATCTGGTTGCTTGAAAATTTTTCTATGCTACCATTTTTCTACCCTAAGATGAAAATGAGCGCGACTAGTCTTTTGTTGCAAATTTATATAGCGCTTTAATATATATATATATAGGTTCTCGTTGTGACTTTTTCTTAATTTTTGCTGTTGTTGGTAATATTATTATTTTATTGTTTAATTTTGCATATTTCGACCGACACGGAGTTTCTTTTCAAATATACTTTGAAACAATTTTCATTTTTGGTATAAATTTTCCATCGTGATAGTCTTTGTGGTTGGTATTTCCATGTGAACTACTGTGTATTTTTGCTATTTCTTCCTGATTATTTTTGTCTTTAAATATATCAGAAGCATTCAAAGAAATTATGCAAATTCTTTATTTGCTATTGAATTTAGGCAGGGCTCACGAAGCTGCCTTTGTTGTTGATTACGGCATTTTGAAATTTACTTGAAGTATTTATTGCTCTTCCTCAGCTTTGAGTTTGGAAATTTGAGTAGAAAAAAAAATTTTTAGACGCGCTGTTGCACGTTACTCCATTGCCTATATTTAAATTTCATATAGATTTTAAGTATAGCGGCTATCGCTATGATTAATAGCCCTATCGTGCATATTAAAGCACCTAGCCAAATGTCTGTGGTTTTTGTGTCCACTTGGGCTTGTGGCTCATATTTTATTAATTTTTTGTCAACTTTTACCTCTTCAGAGGTTTCTTTGCCGAATTCATAGCCAGCTCTCGCTATTATTATGCCTTGGGCTATTTTTGTCCACCAAGACATTTCGATTGCAAGAGGAGATTCAAGAGAAAATAAAAATTTATTACTGATTTCTTGGGGAAAAAAATTTTTAATTTAAGCTTTAATTTTGATCTTTATTCAAACATTCCATTTTACTCTTGACCTTCATTAGTTTTAATAAGTTTACCTTATTTATTTAATAGGTATTTTAACAATTTATTTCTAAAATTGTAATTTTTGTTGTAATTTTTCATTTCTAATTAGGATATTTAAAATTTTACCTTAAAAAATTTTCTAATTTTATTTTTTCAAATTAATAGTTAAGTACACTTTTATTTTTTTTTTGTTTAATTAATTTTACAAAATAATTAAAATTTAATTCCTATGCTATTTCCGCTTTTTTTTCTATGCCATTTTGTGCTTAAAAAAATGTTCTGTTTTGGAAAAGCATCAGTTAACGTATCAAAAAAAAAATTTCAAATTTAAAGAGTTCAATGTGGACTACCTACACATTCCGATTTACTAACTTAAAGTTTGAATTTTAATTCTTTACATTTTAGAAACGTAGTTTTTTTTCAATTAACCTAGTCTTTTTTGAAAAAAAAAAAATTCCTAAGCAAAAACTTTCGTTTTTGCTAATGGTTTAGCGTCCATAAAGGTCGCTCAACTGATTCTATACTTAAATATATACTTATGTTATGCCGCTTTCCGCCAATCATGATGCCAGTCTAAATCGTAGTACAAAGTTGTATACCGGCAGTCGAGTTAAAACATTATACCACTTCTTCTATGCGCATCCAACTGCACCCAAATTGGTATGTCGCCAGTTTGGTTGAAATGTTATTCCACTTCTTCTATGCGCAATCAGCTGCGTCCAGTTGATATGTTTTAAAAAATTTAATATCCGTTTATGCTCCTCGTCCAAGTAAAATATTCGCAAGTGTTCCTCATCCAGTTAGTCCTCTTTGGCACTAATGTATGTCCCTTAACTTTTGACTAATATATTTAATTTAATATTTTAATATTTGACTAAAAACTTTGCAGGACCTCTGTTCAGCAAGATCTAACAAATTTTTCTTATGAGCAAATTTTCAGCTAAATGAAGATCAGGCTCGCAGGATCTTCCTCCAGCTAGATCTTTAGCAGTTTTGCCAATTTTGATCTAGACTGGCAGGATCGCCATGTAATATTTCGAATAATAAAATAGAAGCGCTGAGGTTTAGCGTCAGAATGATATTCATTTTTATTGAAGAAATTCTTTCCTATTTATACAAAAGTTATTAACCTACACATACGTACTTACATTAATGCTTACATACTACAATATACATAGTTTTCTAATAAATAATGGTTAGTCAGCATAATGTGTAGTGACCTACATATCGTTAATGTGATTCATACATAAGTTGGTTGATCGATATATTGAATGGTTTGGTAAGAGGGCAACTGCATCATGCTACAGTCTGCCTAATTTGGGAAAATTTCCCAATTTGCCTTGTTTTTCTTTGTCAATAATATTTTTTACTCCTTGCGACTTAAATAAATAAAAAAATAAATGTAAGGCGCGATAACCTCCGAAGAGATCTAAGGCCGAGCTTCTCTTCCAATTTGCGTCGTGCTCCTCTTGATTTTCCCTACAAATTGGCCGGACGGGACCTACATGTTTTATGCCGACTCCGAACGGCATCTGCAAGGCAAATGAGTTTTCACTGAGAGCTTTTCATGGCAGAAATACACTCGGAGCGCATGCCAGTCACTGCCGAGGGGCGACCACGCATAGAAAAATTTTCTTCTAATTGAAAAACCTTATTTCTAAAATATTGATGTTGCTTTGCCCGGGAGTTGAACCCAGCAAGCAATCTGATGCATTGGGTTATATCGCTTATTTGGGCGTCGCCGGGATCGAGCTGTCTTATAAGGTCACGTTCTCTCGCTAAACTTGCGGCCTCTGCCGGGAAGTGGGGTCGAATTTCGGGAATTCTACCGGCGAGAATGAAACGAGCCGAGGCGGATTCAATGACCTTGCGTAAAGCACGCTCCCCTTGGCGGGCATCAGTTGGGATAGGGAGGGTAGCAAAGCGGTTGTCTGTATAGGATTTGTATTCGTCCCACTTTCCTTTTTTTAAAGTTAATGAAAGTGCGTTTTTCTGCGACGACGAAGTCGGCAGGACGCTTGAACGAAATAAGTATAGGCAGGTGGTCGGATGCCAATGTTACCATCGGCTGCCAGTTGACGCAGTTTACGAGTTCTGCGCTCACGATTGAAATATCCGGCGAACTGTGACAGCTTCCTATCATACGTGTGGGGGCGTCTCCGTTTATAGTGCAGAACGTAGTTTATTCTATTTTATCCGCTAACATCTCACCCCTACTGTCCACCCGCAAGTTTGAATGCCATAGATCGTGATGGACATTGAAATAGTCTAAGATAATGCGATTGTTTCCAGTGAGTATGCCGCTGATATCAGGGCGGTATCCACTGGGGCAACAAGTGACAGGAGGGATGTAGATGTTGATGATTTCTAGATTTGCATCGCCCGACCGGACAGATAATCCTTGACGTTCTAAGACACTGTCCCTGCGGTCGATGTCGGAATCAAAAAGACACTGTCCCTGCGGTCGATGTCGGAATCAAATATATGATATTGCACAGTGTGGTGTATAATAAACGCGAGGCCAACTCCATTTCCGCTCTCGCGATCTTTTCTGTGGACTTTATACCCAGAACAGGTCTGCAATGCTAAGGCGCAGACTACGGAACGTCCTAGGACGTGAACAGCAAGGCGCCACAAAAGATTTATAGAAGTTACGTGGATGTCTGGTTTTGGGGTCTAGCCCAGAACAACCTGACCGATGCAACCACCCCTTACACGAGACACACTGACAAGAGGATGACCGTCCTAAAAAATTCTTTTCCGGCAGATGCAGCAAAACCATTTCTCAGGACCGGGGTCAGGAGACCGACCCGGATTGGGTTCGATACCTTCCCGGAGCAAGAGAATATGGAGCAGTCCCGCTGCAAGGAGCTGCTGGGAGGATGACAATTTGTCGGAGGGACGCAACAAATTAAATGGGGTTACATTGAAATAGCAGTCCTTGGTCGGGAAAAATCCCGAGTCACTCCTGTACATAGAACCGACGGCCTTGGGAAGCGATGGAAGAGCCGTGTGGTTAAGTATTATTTCAGCTAGTGAGCAGAAGGGAGGTACAGTGGATGCAAAAAATTTTTATATCTTTATATTTTTTGTTTTCTTCGTATTTTCCAGCAATATATTTTTGGTCTTTTTCGTCGTGCGATTTCTGCGGCGGCCACCAAGACAGAATCGTCATGACTTTTAGGATTGCCGGCATTTCTTGTATGCCTGGTCGAATATTGTCCTAAGTCAATAACTTCCTCAACAATCTGGTTGCTTGAAAATTTTTCTATGCTACCATTTTTCTACCCTAAGATGAAAATGAGCGCGACTAGTCTTTTGTTGCAAATTTATATAGCGCTTTAATATATATATATATAGGTTCTCGTTGTGACTTTTTCTTAATTTTTGCTGTTGTTGGTAATATTATTATTTTATTGTTTAATTTTGCATATTTCGACCGACACGGAGTTTCTTTTCAAATATACTTTGAAACAATTTTCATTTTTGGTATAAATTTTCCATCGTGATAGTCTTTGTGGTTGGTATTTCCATGTGAACTACTGTGTATTTTTGCTATTTCTTCCTGATTATTTTTGTCTTTAAATATATCAGAAGCATTCAAAGAAATTATGCAAATTCTTTATTTGCTATTGAATTTAGGCAGGGCTCACGAAGCTGCCTTTGTTGTTGATTACGGCATTTTGAAATTTACTTGAAGTATTTATTGCTCTTCCTCAGCTTTGAGTTTGGAAATTTGAGTAGAAAAAAAAATTTTTAGACGCGCTGTTGCACGTTACTCCATTGCCTATATTTAAATTTCATATAGATTTTAAGTATAGCGGCTATCGCTATGATTAATAGCCCTATCGTGCATATTAAAGCACCTAGCCAAATGTCTGTGGTTTTTGTGTCCACTTGGGCTTGTGGCTCATATTTTATTAATTTTTTGTCAACTTTTACCTCTTCAGAGGTTTCTTTGCCGAATTCATAGCCAGCTCTCGCTATTATTATGCCTTGGGCTATTTTTGTCCACCAAGACATTTCGATTGCAAGAGGAGATTCAAGAGAAAATAAAAATTTATTACTGATTTCTTGGGGAAAAAAATTTTTAATTTAAGCTTTAATTTTGATCTTTATTCAAACATTCCATTTTACTCTTGACCTTCATTAGTTTTAATAAGTTTACCTTATTTATTTAATAGGTATTTTAACAATTTATTTCTAAAATTGTAATTTTTGTTGTAATTTTTCATTTCTAATTAGGATATTTAAAATTTTACCTTAAAAAATTTTCTAATTTTATTTTTTCAAATTAATAGTTAAGTACACTTTTATTTTTTTTTGTTTAATTAATTTTACAAAATAATTAAAATTTAATTCCTATGCTATTTCCGCTTTTTTTCTATGCCATTTTGTGCTTAAAAAAATGTTCTGTTTTGGAAAAGCATCAGTTAACGTATCAAAAAAAAAATTTCAAATTTAAAGAGTTCAATGTGGACTACCTACACATTCCGATTTACTAACTTAAAGTTTGAATTTTAATTCTTTACATTTTAGAAACGTAGTTTTTTTCAATTAACCTAGTCCTCCTTTTTTGAAAAAAAAAAATTCCTAAGCAAAAACTTTCGTTTTTGCTAATGGTTTAGCGTCCATAAAGGTCGCTCAATTGATTCTATACTTAAATATATACTTATGTTATGCCGCTTTCCGCCAATCATGATGCCAGTCTAAATCGTAGTACAAAGTTGTATATCGGCAGTCGAGTAAAAATATTATACCACTTCTTCTATGCGCATCCAACTGCACCCAAATTGGTATGTCGCCAGTTTGGTTGAAATGTTATTCCACTTCTTCTATGCGCAATCAGCTGCGTCCAGTTGATGTTTTAAAAAATTTAATATCGGTTTATGCTCCTCGTCCAAGTAAAATATTCGCAAGTGTTCCTCATCCAGTATTCGCTAATGCTCTTCAGTAGTCTTAAAAAATATTTTGCTAGGACTTTTTTGTTAGTCCTCTTTGGCACTAATGTATGTCCCTTAACTTTTGACTAATATATTTAATTTAATATTTTTATATTTGACTAAAAACTTGGCAGGACCTCTGTTCAGCAAGATCTAACAAATTTTTCTTATGAGCAAATTTTCAGCTAATTGAAGATCAGGCTCGCAGGATCTTCCTCCAGCTAGATCTTTAGCAGTTTTGCCAATTTTGATCTAGACTGGCAGGAGCGCCATGTAATATTTCGAATAATAAAATAGAAGCGCTGAGGTTTAGCGTCAGAATGATATTCATTTTTATTGAAGAAATTCTTTCCTATTTATACAAAAGTTATTAACCTACACATACGTACTTACATTAATGCTTACATACTACAATGGACATAGTTTTCTAATAAATAATGGTTAGTCAGCATAATGTGTAGTGACCTACATATCGTTAATGTGATTCATACATAAGTTGGTTGATCGATATATTGAATGGTTTGGTAAGAGGGCAACTGCATCATGCTACAGTCTGCCTAATTTGGGAAAATTTCCCAATTTGCCTTGTTTTTCTTTGTCAATAATATTGTTTACTCCTTGCGACTTAAATAAATAAAAAAATAAATGTAAGGCGCGATAACCTCCGAAGAGATCTAAGGCCGAGCTTCTCTTCCAATTTGCGTCGTGCTCCTCTTGATTTTCCCTACAAATTGGCCGGACGGGACCTACACGTTTTATGCCGACTCCGAACGGCATCTGCAAGGCAGATCAGTTTTCACTAAAGCTTTTCATGGCAGAAATACACCCGGAGCGCTTGCCAAACACTGCCGAGGGGCGACCCCGCTTAGAAAAATTTTCTTCTAATTGAAAAACCTTATTTCTAAAATATTGATGTTGCTTTGCCCGGGAGTTGAACCCAGGGCATACGGTGTGATAGGCGGAGCACGCTACCATCACACCACGGTGGCCGCCGTGCGACTTCCATAATGTTAATATCTCCAATTCTGTGCATGTTCCGCGGACTTTGCGAGCTTAAACATTTCTTTTACCTGTCTTCTTAGAAGACTCAGCTCGTTGCTCCACCATGGCGGCTTTGCTTTTCCTCTGAATCTTCTTAGAGGGCAAGCTTTATTATACGCAGTCATAAGCGTCCTTGTTAAGAATTCATTCGACTCCTCCAGTTCCTCCAGATTGGCAACCTCTTTGGGTTGTCCCAGTTTTTTTTCTACCTGCTTATGGAATTTAGTCAAGTTGGTTGACCTAGGGTTTCTAAAGGTTCCTCCCTTCTCTACCCCCTTTAGGGGGATGCTGAAGCTGATCATACCTTGATATATCACGCTCGGAGCTCAATGTAATATCCAAAATATTGCTGGATGTTGGACCAATGTATGTAGGGACATTTCCCCTGTTGGCTATCTGCAAATTGGTTTGCAGGATGTAACAAAATAGAGATTCGCCCCTCTCGTTCGTATCTGCTCCTCCCCACGCATTGTGGTGCGCATTTACATCCGCGCCTATGACCAACCGCCTTGTGCGCCTTCCTCCTGTACTAGCTTTATGCACTCCTTACTTACTTAATGTCTGCTTTTTTGCTCAACGGCCACCACTACGAGGTCCTCAGTAGTGTAATTATGCAGCATATATGAATGCAACTGTTCCCTTACCATTACAATAGCTCGCGCCCGTCCTTCCGTTTGAGCGTAGTAAACGCCAAACCCGCGCGCGCTAAGTCCAGAAAACTTTCCTCTCGATGAGAGCCACGGCTCTTGGATCAGCCCCACGTCAAACCAACCCTCCTCCAGGGTAAGGAGGAGATCGCTCGACGCCACTTTACTGTGTTGGAGGTTTATCTGTAGGACTCGCAGCACCATTGGGCTGTTTTTCCCCCTCTAGCACCTTCGTCATGACGTCGTCGTCCTCCCCTTGCCCTTTTGGTTTAAAGTATTCGAGGTCCCCTTCAGCCTCTCGTAACTGCTGTGCGGGGTGTTCCTCTGTGAGAGTCACAGCACCATTTGGTGGTTGGTCCTCTTCTAACACCTTCGTGGTGACGTCGGGGACCTACCTGTCTTTTTTCCGTTAGGCTTTTGAGGTCCTTTTCGACTTCGCCTACCTCTAGCGTGTTAGGATTTTTATTCTCGGGAGTTCTCTTCCTCAGTCGCATATGTGCCAAAGGACATTTTGCCAAGCTGCGTGTACAAAATATCCTCCGCCTGCTTGTTTATTAGGAATATGTAGAACTAACCTTCCTCGGTGGGCCGAGATAAAGTACCTTCCAATCCTGTGTCGGTATGTTCGCATTCTGTGTCTGACCATAACTTTTGGTACCGTGGGGATTTGCGCTTTATCCACCACCTCAAGCCGCGCGTTCGTTCCTTGCCTTTGGTGGTTTGGAACCACTTACTTCCGAATCAAAGGTTGGAAGGGGCTTACTTGGTTGTTCCCGCATCATCTTAAGCATTAAGCTAATAAGCTCCCTTTCCACAGATCTCCACCTTTCAGTAGTCATTTGTCCGAAAGGGTTGCTACGATCAACCAACGCCACAGTCAGTGACTGCTTTGCCACATCACTCATCTTCTCGGGAAAAGCCGGAGTATTAGTGTTATCTCCCTTTGGTACCTCCGAGAAAGCCGGAGTTGTAGCGTTAACTCCCTTTAGCACCTCCGCGAAAGCCGGATTCTTACCGTTATCCCCCTTTGGCTTTTCTCTTACTTCCGTAGTTGGAACTTCCCTCTGACTCGCAGCTTTCGAGGTAGTTGCTACCTCGCTATTGGGAACCATCTGTCTTACAGCTTTGCTACTTGTCTTGTCTATGCGACTGCCCCGCCTCGCGGCTCTAGGACTGGGTCCTTTCTGCCTCTTGAAAGCAGGCTTATCGCCTTCCGCCGAACGTTGCCTCTTCGTCCTGCCATTCGACGCTTCTTCCTCCTCGTACCAGTTGCAGAACCGAGGGTTTCTCGCAGCAAACCTTTTGAACTGCCTTCGACCTACTTCTACCGCCTCATGGGCCCATTCAAAGCGCTCGATCTCCACTTCTGTTGGGTCGACCACTGCTCCCATGCGATGGACAATTCTTAGTGCTGCACGGAACTGCGATAGAGCTATTTTACTTCCTCTGATCCGTACCCTTCTCCACTCTTCTACTCCGTTTTCATTTGTGTGCTTCTCCAACACGGAGTTCATTGAATCAGCACTACACTCGCTCCCCGAGTCCGACGCATAACTTAATGCGTATTTGTCGTCCTTAGCTTGCGACTCAGTCCTCCTCTTATCATCGTCCTTATTACAATCAGGTAATGAGTCGTTCGGTCAGCGGTCCAGTATTATATACGGGGGAAAAACAGCAGCGCCCTTTACTGTGGTAAGGCCATCAATACTTCCCGAGGTGGCCCGGTATCGGGAAGGCTTCGTTCGAATACCTCCGAATTTATCCCCTGGCTGCAAATCGTCCAATAGGCACGGTCCGCATAACACCCTGGATTAGGGGCTTGTCAGTTCTTGGTCACCGACATCCCGCCGCCCTCGTATGAGGAAAACGGCGTAGATGTCAGTCCTAAACAGCTCCGCCTCATAGTTGGGCGTTATGGAGTTCGGCTAAGCCCTCACACCAACGATAAGGTGCCTACCCTAGTGAGGGCTTTCGATACATTATTGTTGCGCCAATCTCTTTTGAGCGAAAGACGACCCAAACATTTTAACAGAAACTTGCAAAACATATAAAAGCTCTAGCAGCTTCCAAGGTGTGGAGTGCTGAGTGCAGCTGAAAGTCATTAACTGTAGTGAAATCATTGAAATTGTGATATTAAACTGGGACATTACAATAACAACAGCAGCGAGTTGTACAAAAGTAACAAACATCACAATAAACAAAAAGTCAATTGCCAAACGTCACTCAACTGCATTGCCGACAATTTAGCAAACAGTGCTGCCACATATACAAAAATTATTGTGGCGTTTTTATCAAATCCGAACGCTAATTATAATCTCTCGTTTCGTTTCCAACCATGCACGTACGCCAACGTCACAAGCAGCTAAACGCAAGGTGGGTGAGACTTCCCCTGAAATCTCACTACATGCCATTATGTCTGCGATAAAGGGCATTGAGAGCAACGTAAATAATAAAATTAAAGAAAAAATACTTTTTTAAAAATAAGCTTTTATTAAATTTTGATGGTATAATTAAGAACATTTAGGATCTCCTTTTCTTGTTATCACAATGTAACACGCTTTTATTAGAACAATTAGGACTGTGATATAAACTGTAAGATTTAAAAATTTAGGTGTAAAGTTTTAATGTTAAAAATATATAATTATGTACAATATAGAATTTTTTTGTCGCAGACGAAAAAGCCTAATTATAGTTAAGAGTTACAATGAACTTATAAAATGTTATATTTCTAAGAGTCAATTTATTGTTTACTTTTTAGTTAATTTTATTAACCAATAATAAAAGCTTATTTTTAAAAAAGTTTTTTTCTTTAGTTTTATTTTTTACTTTTTAGTTAATTTTATTAACCAGCAATAAAAGCTTAATTTTGAAAAAGTTTTTTTCTTTAATTTTATTGTTCATTTTGTTCCCGCGAGTATAGGGTATAGGACAAAAACGGTCCATCCCCCCAGAGGTTCATTGTAAAGGGATAAGGGCTTCAGTATAAAGCGTTCGCCCTGGTACCCTGAGGCGCAACGTTAGCGATTTGAAATTTTTATACATCCTCATATCATTCAGCCCTCGGCATGTGCTCACCTTGGCATTGGGTCATAAATCTAATATCTAATATCTAATCTAATCTAATAAAAATAAAAAAAAAAAAAATGTAAGGCGCGATAACCTCCGAAGAGATCTAAGGCCGAGCTTCTCTTCCAATTTGCGTCGTGCTCCTCTTGATTTTTCCCTACAAATTGGCCGGACGGGACCTACATGTTTTATGCCGACTCCGAACGGCATCTGCAAGGCAGATGAGTTTTCACTGAGAGCTTTTCATGGCAGAAATACAATCGGAGCGCTTGCCAGACACTGCCGAGGGGCGACCCCGCTTAGAAAAATTTTCTTCTAATTGAAAAATCTTATTTCTAAAATTTTGATGTTGCTTTGCCCGGGAGTTGAACCCAGGGCATACGGTGTGATAGGCGGAGCACGCTACCATCACACCACGGTGGCCGCCAATCTAATCTAATATATATTATAAATGGCAAAGTTTGGATGTGAAGATGTTTGGATGTTTGTCCAGACGTTTGTCTTTGTGACTCAATCACGAACGGCTGGACCGATTTGGATGAAATTTTGCACACATATAGCCAATAGTCTAGAAGGATCTACTAACTATATATTTTTGAAAAGGGGCGTGGTCCCCGCCCCCTAGGAACAGTTATAATTTAATTATTATATTTTTTCGTCTTTGCGACTGAATCACGCCAGAATGGCTACACGGATTTTGATGAAATTTGGGACACAGACAGTAGTATACTAGCGAAATTTTTTTCGAACATGGAAAGAGGGGTGGGGGTCCCACGACCCCTTCGAGAAATTATTTTTCAATAATTTTTACACATTATAACTTTACGTATACTGGCCTTCACCAATATCACAGACTCAAGGGGTCAAATAAGTCGAGGGCTTACAAAGTAAGCAGTGACACCCTCCGCCCGCCCGCCTTCCTTTATCACCCCCTCTGGTGTAAAATCTATAAATTGTTATAACTCAATATAAATTCTCTCCTAAATCAATAGTTTTTGGTATCTGGTACATACAGAACGAGATCTAGACAATTTTGGAGGAACGATCAGTGTTCCTCTCCTCTACTCCCTCCAACCGCCCTCCATCAATTGTTTTTATTAGCACGCTTTTATTAGCTTTACCTGTATGTTTCTATGTAACTTTTTATTCGCTCCAATGCGCCTGCTGCCTTATTAACATGGTTTTATAATTAGCTTCACCTTATTTGTAATCCCGTAAGGGTCATATCGAGACCCTCCGGGATCATTTCTGGATGGTTTTCGGGATCGGTCCGGGATTACGCCGGGGTAATTTCGGGACTTTTTCGGGACTATTTCGGGATCATTTTGGGACCCTTCCGGGATCATTTCTGTATAGTTTTCGGGATCCGTCCGGGATCCCGTCGGGGTTATTTTGGGACATTTTCGGGACTATTCCGGAATCATTTCGGGACTATTTCGCGATCATTTGGGGACCCTTCCGGCATCATTTCTGGATGGTTTTCGGGATCCGTCCGGGATCCCGTCGGGGTACTTTCGGGATCATTTGCGTACCTTCAAGAGATAAATTCTTGATGGTTTCCGGGATCATTACGGGACTTTTTCGGGGTCAGTTTGGGTCCTTTCCGTAATCATTCCTGGATGGTTTTAGGGATCCGTCCGGGATCCCGTCGGGACCATTTCGGGGCTTTTTCGGGACAATTTCGGGATCATTTTGTGAACCTTCCGGTATAATTTCTGTATAGATTTCGGGATCCGTCCGGGATCCCATCGGGTTTATTTTTTTACTTTTTGTGGAAAATGTCATGGTAGTTTCGAGACTGTTCCGGGATAATTTCTGGATGGTTTTCGGGATCCCGTCGGGGTAATTTCGGGACTTTTTCACGACTATTTCGGGGTCAGTTGCCCTAAAAGATCATTTCTGGGTGGTTATCGGGATCCGTCCGGGATCCCGTCAGGGTTATTTCGCGCCTTTTCAGGACTATTTCGGGATCACTTTGGGAGCCTTCTCTATGATTTTCGGGATCCCTTCGTAGTTTTTTCGCGACTTTTTCTGGGATAATTTGCGGACCCTTTAGAGATCAATTCTGAATGGTTTTCGGTATCGGCCGGGATCCCGTCAGGGTCATTTCGGGACTTTTCGGGACTATTTCGGAATCATTATTGGACCCCTCCGGCATAATTTCTTGGTGATTTTCGGGATCTGTCCAGGATCCCGACGGAGTTTTTTCGGGACTTTTTCCGGACTATTTCTTGATTATTTGCGGGCCTTTCGGAGCTCAATTCTGGATGATTTTCGGGATCTGTACGGGATCCCGTCGGAGTTATTTCGGGGTAATTTTGGGACCTTTCCCGGATAATTTCTTCATGATTTTCGGGGTCTGTCTGAGTTTTTTCGTGACTTTTTCCGGGCTATTTCCGGATCATTTGCTAACCCTTCAGAAATCAATTCTGGATGGTTTTCAATATCCCGCCAGGGTCATTTCGGGCTTTTTTCGGGACTATTACGGAATCATTTTGGGACCCCTCCGGGATATTTTCTGGGTGATTTCGGGATCTGTCCGGGATCCCGTCGGAGTTTTTTCGGGTCTTTTTCCGGACTATTTCGGGATCATTTGCGGAACCTTCTGAGATCAATTCTGGACGGTTTGGGGACTTTTCCGGGATCATTTGGGGATCCCTCCAGAGTCATTTCTGGATGGTTTTCGGGATGCCGTCAGGGCCATTTCGGGACTTTTTCGTGACTATTTCGGAATCATTTTGGGGCCCCTCCGGGATAATTTCTGGGTGATTTTCGGGATTTGTCCGGGATCCCGTCGGACTTTTTTCGGGACTTTTTCCGGACTATTTCGGGATCATTTGCGGACCGTTCAGGAATCAATTCTGGATGGTTTTCGGGATCCGTCCGGGATCCCGTCAGGGTCATTTCGGGACTTTTCGTGACTACTTCGGGATTATTTTGGGACCCTTCCGGCATCATTTCTGGATAGTTTTCGGGATTTGTCCGGGATCCCGTCGGCATCATTTCGTGATTATTTTGGTGTCATTTAGGGACCCTTCCCGGATCATTTTAGGTCTCTTCGAAACCGGTAATTCAGCAACCATGGCCGTGGATTTACTGCAAATTATTCGTAATTAAAATTCGATATGTTTTATCTTTAATATCTAACCCAGCTTTTTATACTCAGTTGAGCAGAGCTCACAGAGTATATTAACTTTGATTGGATAACGGTTGGTTGTACAGGTATAAAGGAATCGAGATAGATATAGACTTCCATATATCAAAATCATCAGTATCGAAAAAAAATTCGATTGAGCCATGTCCGTCCGTCTGTCCGTTAACACGATAACTTGAGTAAATTTTGAGGTATCTTGATGAAATTTGGTATGTAGGTTCCTGGGCACTCATCTCAGATCGCTAACTAAAATGAGCGATATCGGACAATAACCACGCCCACTTTTTCGATATCGAAAATTTCGAAAAATCTAAAAAGTGCGATAATTCATTACCAAATATGGATTAAGCGATGAAACTTGGTAGGTGGGTTGATATTATGACGCAGAATAGAAAACTAGTAAAATTTTGGACAATGGGCGTGGCACAGCCCACTTTTAAAAGAAGGTAATTTAGAATTTTTGCAAGCTGTAATTTGGCAGTCGTTAAAGATATCATGATGAAATTTGGCAGGAACATTACTCTTATTACTATATGTCTGCTTAATAAAAATTAGCAAAATCGGAGAACGACCACGCCCACTTTTAAAAAAAAAAATTTTTTAATTCAAATTTTAAAAGAAAAGTTAATATCTTTACAGTAAATGAGTAAATTATGTCAACATTCAACTCCAGTAATGATATGGTGCAAAAAAATACAAAAATAAAAGAAAATTTCAAAATGGGCGTGGCTCCGCCCTTTTTCATTTAATTTGCTTAGGATACTTTTAATGTCGTAAGTCGAACAAAAATTTACCAATCCTTGTGAAATTTGGTAGAGGCTTAGACTCTAGGACGATAACTGTTTTCTGTGAAAAAGGGCGAAATCGGTTGAAGCCACGCCCAGTTTTTATACACAGTCGGCCGTCTGTCCTTCCGCTCGGCCGTTAACACGATAGGTAGGTAGGTTGAACTGGCTGGTCCATGAGGACCTCACATAGACTGATTGAGTCCGTAGTGTTACCAGAAGTTTGTTTTAACGACCAAACTGAAAAACCCTATCAAAAACCAGGACCTATGTTATAAAATAACTCCGTCCTCTTGGCAAATACTAGAAGCTTCCTAGGACTTAAGCCACTTGCTGCTTCTAGATCTGACAGCTGTATCACTCCTAATAGCTGGAGTCTTAGCCTGGCAAGTGCAGGGCACGAGCACAGAACGTGCTCGATCGTTTCCTCCTCCAACCCGCACTTCCTACACCTGCTATCACTGACCAAGCCTAACTTAAAGGCATGTGACGCCAGAAGGCAGTAACCAGTCAGAATACCCGTCATGAGTCTACAGTCCTCTCTTTTTAATGATAGAAGCAACTGTGTTAGTCTAAGGTTGTAAGACCTACACATAATCTTCGACACTTTACAGCCCCGCGCTTGAACCCACGCCTTTTCTGCTTGGTCGATCATGTGCACCTCTCGCATTCGCTTAATCTCGCCCAATCTAATTGGGACGTCTACGGAGCAAGCTTCAAGGGATGGGCCCTTTTTAGCTAATTCGTCCGCTTTTTCATTCCCATCTATTCCCATATGCCCTGGGACCCAATATAGATGTATGCTTCTCCCTGTCCCGATTCTCTCCAGAGACTGCTTACACTCTAACACGCATTTAGATGCTGTGCTATGCGAGATTATTGCCTTAATTGCTGCTTAACTGTCAATATAAAAGTTAACACGGCTGCAGCTTAAGCTATTCTCTTCCAGGGTTTCTACTGCTTTGGTTACGGCTAATATTTCCGCTTGGAAAACGCTACAGTAATCCGGCAGCCTGTAGGATCTGCTGAATTCCGGATCAGCGCAGTATACCGCAGACCCTACTCCTTCCACTATTTTGGAACCATCGGTGTACACATGTATCGCCTCGTCCGCCATTTGCGCACCCTTGCGCTAACCGTCCACCTCTATTGTGGCCTTAAGATCTCCCTCAAAGTGCAGGTAGGGAATCATGTAGTCTGTTCGTCTTGTGACTGAGGACGCTATACTACTATGGCCATATGGTCGGCGCTCAAGCTGCCCCGAAGCATCGAGCCTGGTTGCGGTCCTTAACGCTTTGTTCTTTGCTACAGGTCTACAGGTGGAATGTGCAGAATGGCATACAGTGCAGCCGTCGGGGTTGTTTTCAGGGCTCCCGTAATGCAAAGCATCGATAGTCTGCATACCCCCTCTAATTTTTTGAGGTATGTTGTTTTTTGTGTGGCTTTCCACCAAACAAGAACTCCATAGTATAGAATAGGGCTTACAATCGCTGTAAAAACCCAATGAGAAAGAGAGGGCGATAGGCCCACGTACACCCCAGCATTCTTTTACATGCATAGAGTGCCGTTGAGGCCTTCTTGACCCTCTCCTCCAAGTTGAGCTTCCATGACAGCTTACTGTCTAGGATGATTCCTAGATATTTTGTGCAAGGTTTCTCCTGTAAGGTCACCGCTCCTAACTTAGGCCTGGTCCAATTTGGGACCTTGTACCTCTTTGTAAACAAGACCATATCCGTCTTCTCCGCATTGACTTTCAGCCCGACATTAGATGCCCAGGTATGAATATCCCGAAGCGCCCGATCAAAGAACTAATCGTTGGAAGGCATTTTCCACTTATGACAATTGCAACGTCATCTGCGTTAGCCGTAAGTTTTACGGGTCCCTCATCGAATTGCCTGAGCAGTTGGTTGATGACCAGTGTCCACAGCAGAGGTGATAGCACCCCTCCCTGCGGCGTGCCCCTGTCCACTGATTTCGTGGCCTCGTACAATCCCCATTGTGATGTAATCTTTCTGCAATTTAGCATGCAGCCGATCCATCTGATTAAGGCAGGATGTACTTTAATGTAATTAAGACCATCCATAATCGCCCATTTTGCAACATTATTGAAAGCCCCGGCAATGTCCAAGAAGACTACTAGAGCATACTCCTTATATTCCAGGGATTTCTCTATGCTTATTACCACCCTATGCAATGCGGTGTCTACCGACTTGCCTTTGGTGTACGCATGCTGTGTTGTGGAGAGCAGCTTTTCATCCACGTTGGACTTTATGTACACATCTATCAGCCTCTCAAAGGTTTTGAGCAGAAATGATGTTAAGCTAATGGGTCTATAGTCTTTGGGATACACGTGACCGATCTTCCCCGCCTTTGGTAGAAAAGCTACACGAGCAGTTCTCCAAGAGTGCGGTACATGATTCAGTCTTATGCACCCATCGAGTATTATTTTAAGTCATTCCACGACCGCCCTACTTGAGACTTGTAGCATGGCCGGGAATATACCATCTGGGCCCGGCGATTTAAACTTAGAAAACGTCTTCACTGCCCACTCGATCTTGGTATCGGTCACCAAGCCCGGCACCACTAGCTCCGTGATCGAAGTGTGAGTGATGTCTGCTGGTTCTTCTAAACCGTCTCCCGATGGGAAATGTGTAACGAGAAGCACCTCAAGGGATTCCTCACTATCACGTGACCATTCCCCGTTCTCTTTCTTTATTAGTCCCTGGACTATGTTTCCCTTTGCTACGACTTTTTTCAACCGTGCTGTTTCACTGGAGCACTCTATGTTCGTACAGAAACTTTTCCATGAGTTTCTCTTCGCCCTGGTAATTTCACGCTTGTAGATCCTCAGTAGATCCCTGTACTCGTCCCGACACGCTTCGCTTTCCGCGGTCTTTGCGAGTTTAAACATTTCTTTTACCTGTCTTCTTAGAAGACTCAGCTCATTGCTCCACCATGGCGGCTTTGCTTTTCCTCTGAATCTTCTTATAGGGCAAGCTTTGTTATACGCAGTCATAAGCGTCCTTGTTAGGAATTCATTCGACTCCTCCAGTTCCTCTACATTAGCAACCTCTTTGGGTTGTCCCAGTTTCGTTTCTACATGTTTCTGGAATTTAGTCCAATTCGTTGCCCTAGGGTTTCTAAAGGTTCCTCCCTTCTCTACCCTCTTTAGTGGGATGCTGAAGCTTATATACGCATGGTCGGAGAAGGATGGTCTATCGAGAACCATCCAATCATACCTTGATATATCACGCTCGGAGCTCAATGTAATATCCAGAACATTGCTGGTTGTTGGACCAATGTATGTAGGAACATTTCCCCTGTTGGCTATCTGCAAATTGGTTTGCAGGATGTAACGTGGGGATTTGCGCTTTATCCACCACCTCAAACACGCGTTCGTGCCTTGCCTTTGGAGGTTTGGAACGACTTCCTCCAGCCACCGCAAGCTCGCGATGTTGTCGCACGCTATCATCTTCACACCATTATACCATCCCCCCGAATCAAAGGTTGGAGGGGGCTTACTTGGTTGTTCCCGCATCATCTTAAGCATTAAGCTAATAAGCTCCCTTTCCACAGATCTCCACCTTTCAGTAGTCATTTGTCCGAACGGACTGCTACGATCAACCAGCGCCACAGTCAGTGACTGCTTTGCCACATCACTCATCTTCTCGGGAAAAGCAGAAGTCTTAGTGTTATCTCCCTTTGGAACCTCCGAGAACACCGGAGTCTTCGCGTTAACTCCCTTTAGCGCCTCCGAGAAAGCCGGAGTCTTAGCGTTATCTCCCATTTGCTTATCTCCTACTTCCGTAGTTGGAACTTCCCTCTGACTGGCAGCTTTCGAGGTAGTTGCTACCTCGCTATTGGAACCCATCTGTCTTACAGCTTTGGGCCTACTTGTCTTGTCCATGCGACTGCCCTGCCTCGCGGCTCTAGGACTGGGTCCTTTCTGCCTCTTGAAAGCAGGCTTGTCGCCTTCTGCCGAACGTTGCCTCTTCATTCTGCCATTCGACGCTTCTTCCTCCTCGTACCGGTTGCAGAACCGAGGGTTTCTCGCAGCAAACCTTCTCTCCTCGATCTCCACTTCTGTTTGGTCGACCACTGCTCCCAAGCGTTGTACAATTCTTAGTGCTGCACGGTACTGCGAGAGAGCTCTTTTACTTCCTCTGCTCCGTACCCTTCTCCACTCTTCTACTCCGTTTTCATTTGTGTGCTTCTCCAACACGGAGTTCATTGAATCAGCACTATTCTCGCTCCCCGAGTCCGACGCATCGCTTAATTCGTATTTGTCGTCCTTGGATTGCGACTCAGTCCTCCTCTTTACATCCTCCTTATTACATTCAGGTAATGAGTTGTTCATCTTGGTCGTACGACCACCTGCCCGACAAGGCGGGCTCAGCGGTCCAGTATTATATACGGGGAAAGATCCGTCCGCCACAGCAGCGCCCCTTACTGCGGTAAGGCCATAAATACTTCCCGAGATGGCCCGGTATCGGGAAGGCTCCGTTCGAATACAGCCGAATTTATCCCCTGGCTGCAAATCGTCCAATAGGCACGGTCCGCATAACACCCTGGATTAGGGGGTTGGCAGTTCTTGGTCACCGACATCCCGCCGCCCTCCTATGAGGCGAAACGGCGTAGATGTCAGCCCTAAACAGCTCCGCCTCATAGTCGGGCGCTATGGAGTTCGGCTAAGCCCTCACACCAACGACAAGGTGCCTACCCTAGTGAGGGGTTAACACGATAACTTGTGCAAAAATCGATATATCTTTACTAAACTCAGTTCACGTACTTATCTGAAGTAACTTTGTATTGGTGTAAAAAATGGCCGAAATCCGACTATGACCACGCCCACTTTTTCGATATCGAAAATTACGAAAAATGAAAAAAATGCCATAATTATATACCAAATACGAAAAAAAGGGATGAAACATGGTAATTGTATTGGTCTATTGACGCAAAATATAACTTTAGAAAAAAACTTGGTAAAATGGGTGTGACACCTACCATAATAAGTAGAAGAAAATGAAAAAGTTTTGCAGGGCGAAATCAAAAGCCCTTGGAATCTTGGAAGGAATAATGTTCTTGGTATTACATATATAAATAAATTAGCGGTATCCGACAGATGATGTTCTGGATCACCCTGGTCCACATTTTGGTCGATATCTCGAAAACGCCTTCACATATACAACTAAGGGCAAATCCCTTTTAAAACCCTCATTAATACCTTTAAGTTGATACCCATATCGTACAAACACATTCTAGAGTCACCCTGGTCCACGTTTATGGCGATATCTCGAAAAGACATATAGAACTAAGGCCCACTCCTTTTTAAAATACTCATTAACACCTTCCATTTGATACCCATATCGTACAAAAAAGTTCTAGAGTCACCCCTGACCCACCTTTATGGCGATATTTCGAAAAGGCGTTCACATATAGAACTAAGGCCCACGCCCTGTTAAAATACTCATTAACACCTTTCATTTGATACCCATATAGTACAAACAAATTCTAGAGTCACCCCTGGTCCACGTTTATGGCGATATCTCGAAAAGACGTCCACATATAGAACTACGGCCCACTCCTTTTTAAAATACTCATTAAAACCTTTCATTTGATATCCATATCGTACAAACAAATTCTAGAGTCACCCGTGGTCCACGTTTATGGCGATATCTCGTAAAGGCATCCAACTATAGAACTAAGGCCCACTTCCTTTTAAAATACTCATTAACACCTTTCATTTGATATCCATATAGTACAAACAAATTCTAGAGTCACCCCTGGTCCACGTTTATGGCGATATCTCGAAAAGGCGTCCACACATAAAACTAAGGCCCACTCCTTTTTAAAATACTCATTAGCACCTTTCATTTGATACCCATATCGTACAAACAAATTCTAGAGACGCCCCTGGTCCACCTTTATGGCGATATTTCGAAAAGGCGTCCACCTATAGAACTAAGGCCCACGCCCTTTTAAAATACTCATTAACACCTTTCATTTGATACCCACATTGTACAAACGCATTCTAGAGTCACCCCTGGTCCACTTTTATAACGATATTCCGAAAAGGCATCCACCTATAGAACTAAGGCCCACGCCCTTTTAAAATACTCATTAACACCTTTCATTTGATACCCATATCGTACAAACAAATTCTAGAGTCGCCCCTGGTCCACCTTTATGGCGATATTTCGAAAAGGCGTCCACCTATAGAACTAAGGCCCACGCCCTTTTAAAATACTCATTAACACCTTTCATTTGATACCCATATAGTACAAACAAATTCTAGAGTCACCCCTGGTCCACGTTTATGGCGATATCTCGAAAAGGCGTCCACATATAGAACTACGGCCCACTCCTTTTTAAAATACTCATTAAAACCTTTCATTTGATATCCATATTGTTTAGGCCCGACGCCTAAATTCTCATTAATTTGCGCCACCCTAATAGCACCATATTATCGACGCCTAGTTTGCCCACCTGCATGTATATGTGTACATAGGTAGGGTTATGTTGTCCGTACACATACACATGCATGCCGGTACAACTATGTGGGGAAGCTTCCCCTTAAAACCGGAGACTTTTTCCGCGGTTCAACGGTTGTCCTCGACAAGGCAACCGTCTACTTTTCCAGCGATCGTTGAGCGAACTACAACCAGACGTCCGAGGAGCCCCGCCACATTTGATTACAAAAGGTAAATTATTGTACTAATTTTAATTTTCACTTCAAATAAAATCATCATTATAACGAGAAATATCTCTCGCCTCCTTTTCTTTTCTTTTTAAATTTAACCCAAACGCAATTGTGGTGCCTCCACTCCGTTGCCGAGTTTGCGACACACCACAATTGTTCATGTTTTTTCGAAAAATAATTCGTTGAAATTTGGTATGATTGTCGTTCATCCAAATCTGCCTATACATTTTCTCTATATCACTGTTGAAGACGTAGCGATAAAGTCTCCAACGAATGATAAGAGTCGGGATATCTGCTTGGAGTACCGGGCCTGGGAGCAAAACCTCGTTCAGACTTGTACCATTAGCAGTCGGACTTGAAGCGTTGAAAACGACCCGGACTTTAGTAGTTGTGCTTTCCGCCTTTACCACGGCGTGATGGGGCAGGAAATAATTATCAGGGTCATCTGCTGCGACTGTACCATTAATTTTGTGCATATGTCCGAGCGTCTGGTATTCTGAAAGTACCCTTATGTATTCATTCCCTAACTCCGGATTTTTCGTTAACCACGTTTCATTTCGATAGAATTGCGAGCATGCGCGTTTACGGGACCCTGCTAATTTTCGTTCTTTCGGGTATTCCTGTCTAAATGGGAGTGAAACGACATATCTTCCATCCTCATTTCCCTTTGTGGTTCCTCTACATAATTTTTCACAATATCTGTCATCGTCGCTAGGGCTTTTAATTTTCGGTACATTTTCCAACTCCCAAAAGGCTTTTAGTTGGTTGTCCAACGCGACCTCGTTGTAAAACGACACGATGCTCTTCGTTGGATTCGGTGCTTCAATACGACCGGTTAGTATCCAACCGAACACTGTCTCTTAGGCCAGAAGTGTATTAAGTTCATTCTTTTTTAGACCGCTTAATATAATTTGGGGATATATGTCTCCACCAAGTATGAGGTCTACATCTTCATTGACGTAGAACCTCTTGTCTCCCAAAACTAAGTCTGGGAATGCCTGCATAGTCATTGTTTCGATATGGCAGGATGGCAGATTCCCAGTTAGTTTGGCTAAAATTAGAACAGGAGTAGTCAAGCTAAAGCATGTGTCCACTGGTGAACGTAGCTCGATGGTGGATGCCTCTTTAACTTGAGCAGATACTGCATTGGCGATGCCTGAAACTTGGGCATGCATTTTCCTTGCTGGCAAATTGATTCTGCGATTGAGTCTTTCTGTCATGAAGGAACATTCAGACCCTGAATCAATTAATGCCCGCGCTGAGAAGTCGGTACTATTATGGTGAATGTGTACGCGAGCAGTTCCTAATAGCATGCCTGTGCTGGAAGTAGCATGACAGGAATTTACATTCTGATTCGCAGAAGAATTTAGTTGCCCCGATTCCTGTCTTCTTTGTGCTTGTGCTGAAGTCGACGGAATATTATCCGCGTCATTAAATGGATTGCACCTCGTAGTTCGCTGAACTGTATCCGCATGCAGGAGCGTGTGGTGACGAGAGTGGCATTTGGGGCAGTTTTACGAACTGGCGCACTTCGTCACTGTGTGTCCTGGGGATAAACAGTTCAGGCATCCCCCCGTGGATTTGATGAAGTTGATTCTCTCCACTGGGGTCAGATCACAGAATCGGGGACAATTCCGTAACCTGTGTTCAGCTTTGCACATTTTTCAAAAAACCCTTGATGTTGATTTTGAAGTAGGTTTTGATACCTTCGTTTGGAAGGCACCAAGTCTTTTTATCGGGGTTTCGGTTGTATACCGAGTATTTGATGGCTTTTGTCCCTTTTGGGCGTTAGTGCCAGTGAAGCTAGACACTGTTTCCAGTGTCTGAAACCTATTTGATAGAAATTTGTCCATATCTTCCCACTTAGATATGTCCATTTTATGGTCTATGCTTTGTTCCCTTTCCGGTAACTTTGTCGAACACAAATAGGTTAGTATTGCATCCCAATTGGATATGTCGATTTTGTGACACTTGAGGGACGATAGACAATTTTTTATATCGCTATGTAATTTCTTTAACGCGCTGCCACACTCGCTCTCTACCTTCTTTAAATTAAAAAGAATTTGTAATTGCGTGTTGACTAATATACGCTTGTTTTCATACCTTTCATAGAGGTTTTTCCAGGCCATATCGAACCCATCATTTGTTAGAGGGCATTTTTTGACAATATTTTTGGCCTCGCCCTGTGTCTTGTTGTTCAGATGGAACCCCCCCCCCCCCCCCCCCCCCTGTAGGTCGGAATTATTTACGTATGTGGCCGTAAACAGGTCACGAAAGGTTGGCCATGATAAATAGTCACCTCTGAAAATCTCCGTGTCGCAAGGAGGGAGGCGGATCTTATGCCCGCGAGGTGCGGCTGGGGGTGCTTGCTCCGAGATAGCACTATTTTCTACTTTTTTAAATTTCTCTGCCTCAGCAGATATTGTGGATAACCATCGCATATATATTGCGTAGGTAGACATGTGTTTTTTCCGGATGGCCAACACATCATTTGCGTCGACATCGTCTGCTCCCATCAGTGAGTCAAACACAGACTTAACCTTCTTCCATAAGGAGCGCAACTCTTCTTGCTGTATCGCAAGAGTGTGCTTATTATGACTTTCCTCTGAAATAAGGCTGTACTGCTGTTCAAACTCTGAGATTAACTCAGCTGATCGGATATAATTTTCCATTTTCTCAACAAATTATTCCTACCCAACTAAAAACAAATTAATCCTTTTAACAAAAAATGGAGACAATGTTTTAAAAGATCGCTTTTATTTATTTAGGTAGGTCAGACTTGGCAGACTCGTCTGATTTTTTAGGACAAACAAATTTTTGAAAGATCTACTCGCCACCCAAACGTATATGTATTTATGTGTATTTATACTGACTTTGTGTTAATTACGGTGTCCTAGTAGATTGTGCGCGATTTATGTGGTTTGGGTCAGACTTGGCCGAATCGTCTGAATTTTCCCAGGGAAGAATAAAACACCCGTGTGGCTTACTCTCCACCCGTACGCAAATTTATATATGTATGTATGTATGGTTGTGTGTGTTAATTTATTTTTAAGGGGTTGTGGCTCAGATAAGGAGCAAAGTGCAGAGTTCGCGATATAATAAAACGTCTCGACCTAGTGAAAATTACCAGTGCCAAAATTTGTGAAACTAGATTATTGTGTTCGTCAGTGGATATACGTGCAGAGTCACTGTAGTTGCTTTCAATAAATATTTGATGCTTTTCAAAAAGTGGGGTTATGGTACACTTGTGTATCAAGTTGCCGTGGTCGTGGGATACTCCGGATCGACGCACGGTAGGGGAAAAGCAATTGCACAAAACAAAAATTGAGGCACTATATCGCACAGACTGGTCACTGATAATTTTCACTTTCCACTGTTTAGTGGTTCGGAACACTCGCGGCACTTTTAAAATAAAAAAACTAACCACAAACTAACCAAAAAAAAAAAAAGTGGCAAGAAATATATACACTTACGTACGTAGCTGCGTGAAGTTAGTAGTGATTTGTATTGCACGAGTATACCAATTGTTGTGTATATGTGGAAATAAAAACTGGTATCACCTCTTTCCGCTTAATTTGGAAGGCGCGTATCTCCAAGATTATCCCAAAATATCACCAAAAAATGCGTATTAAGTGTAAAATTTAATGTATGTGGACTGTATCTTTGTATTGGCGTTGGTTCCTTTTTCGGGGAGAAGGACCACATGACAGCCCCACTGATATTTTCAATCCCACTAGCACAGTGCGTGAGTTAACAATTGAACGTATAATTGAAGCTCAGGAAAAAGTGCTCGTTTGCCTGCATGGCGTTCTATAAGCCTTAAGTGTTTTGGATCATCTGTGTTTCTTGTCGTATTATGGGTGACAAGCCCTGAGATCCATTGTTTATGAGGCACTAGATGCCCACTTGGGTTACGCAAGTGTTAATTAAATACCTAAATAGTTTACATACGCACAAATATATATGTCTACATATACACTTACCTGATTACGCCAAGCATTAGTCCGAATCTTATCTTCTAAATGGTGAATGTGATTATAGGGGCTGTTCTGCGCCCCACAGTAGCGACATCCAGTGCAGGTGCCGGTCCAATACAAGGAACTGTGTACCCCAACCCGCCACCGGCAACCATACCCAACGTTAACTTGCTTAACACACATATATAGTTTCATTTGCTACAATGCAATAAACTTAAATGTTCCTATGGATTGATTAAATGTTATACAGAGAGATGTTACATAATAAAAAGGTCAACTTACTTAATATAGTTATCCATGAATTTTTTATGAAATTCACTACGCAGTGAATCGTCAATGAAATTTGACCTCTTTTCACGTTCAGTGCGTGCGCAATTTTTAAAGCCAACATCCTCATCCCAAAGTCGTAAACGCGATGTAAAAACTTTCTACTATCAATTTGCATGCGAATGTGAAGATGAGGAGCTACGCGAGCTTTTGTTGGAGCATCTACAGAAAACGGATCCCAAAAATTATGACGAAGATATTGTGCAACTGCAATTTTACTGGGATTTGCTACAGCAGCTGCCAAATTCCGGTGAACTATTCGCGAAATGCAAGACACAATTGCGGCGTGTTAACATCGAAACCTTGGTGCACTGTGATGACGCATACATGAATCGCTTATTAGCGGATTTATATTTTGTAAATAGAAATCGATTACTGATACAATACTTAAACAAATCCAGTCTGTGGAATTATTTAGTTGAAAATGCAGAGCTGCAATATTTGGTACGTTGGTGCACCTTGGGCCTCCCAAAAAGCAGGCACAGCCGCAGGGGAATTATATTGAATATTTGAGTTATTTATTCCACAGTTTAGATGTTAGAACGTTACCAAAAGCTGCAAATAATCAGGAATTTCACAAAATTCGTTACAATATTTGACTATTGATTGACTTTGTATCTTTTGCGCATTTTCCCTTAGTGTTACCAGTTAATCCAGCGAAGGAGCGACTGTTATAACTTGTTGCAAGACAAAAACCGTGTAATTGGTTAAGCGTCAATTGAGTCAGACACTTCTGGCGTTTACTTTTCTGAAAATATCACTGTGTTGGTTCCTTTAAGCACTCTCGTGAGTTTATGTGTTCCCTTTACAAAAATTGTTTCCACTGAATAGGGGAAGAGGTCTCATAGCTAAAAGTAGATCAACTTCACATAGCGCGGGGTGACTTAGTTAGAATTTAGGCTTGATTGTAAAATTTATCTCAGAAAAGAAAACGTCATTTGTATGTCGCACGCTAATTGGTGTGCTAAGTTTAACACTAAAGAAAATGCAACTGCAATTAATTTACAATAAACACCAACATCTCACATCAGATACCTCGTTTTAAAATATGTTTCATCAATATATTGGCAAAATGCAACCAATTGTTTAAACTTCTGTACTGTATGTGCTAAAGCCATATTTGGTAAATTTGTTGTTAAGATCGCAAAAGGGTGTCCAAAAGCGATAGCATCCAATTAGCACGGCTGATCGTAATAAAAGAATGGTGTTTGTGGTGATTCTTCCAGTTTTAATGTTAATGTTTCACAACATTTCTCCACTTTTTCGATAACTTCATCAATTGTCATATCATTCCATTGATACACTTTCAGCATACGTAATGCATTGCGCCGTTTAGCATAGTTTTGCATTACATTTAATGGCCATGGAAATACGCAACCATTGCGTGGTGCTGTTACTTCCTCGTATACGCTTTTATTTACAAAACTGATATACAACTCAGCCATTGTGAGAATGTTTTCAGCTAATGAAACATATGTACGCATATCAGCTTTGATATCATCATATAGCCATTGTCCAATAGCTGAAATTTATGTTCAACAAATTTTACTATGGGTTCAAAATCAGTCACAGTAAAAGCGTTAGCACGTAGAAATGGTAATTTTGTCATACGTCCACCTGGTGACATAAACTCAGCATTTGCATACGAACGCACCTCAAATGGTAGTTCGCACATTTTTAAATATGCCTTAACTGCTAAGCAGCTCGCTTGTTCTGGCAGAAGTATTTGCTCTGCTTCATATGGCTGGTAGAGTATTAGAGTTACTGTTTTGCAGTTGGATGCTTGAACCTGAAATGAAATAAAAGAATACAAAATTAGAAAAATTTATAAAAGTATAAAAAGGGAACGTACTAGTATACTTACCCAGCACATTTTTCTTCATAAAGAAAATTCATTCAAAAATGTCGGTATACTTATTTCCATGAATGAATGACATTTTTGAATGAACGAATCAAGGTTGCCACTCGATGACATTTGCTTTTGTCTTTTCTTACGCCGTGAACACATTGCGCGCGACCCCATGGGATCACAAAGTGGATCCACGGGATCCAACAAACTAGAGTGTTAGGACCCAAACAACTACTTTTTTTCGACAAATGAGACTTTTGCTTTTTTACTCTAACAATGTGGTGCATAAAAACACAATCGGAATCAGCTTTCTTGTGGAAAAAAAAAGTGAACCACTCGAGACCGAAATGATTTTCGATTTTATTTGCATGGTTTTCTTTGTTGACGGGTTAGTGAAAAATCAAAATGTCAAACATAAACAAAATATGTCCCGCGACACGTTCAGGATAGAAACTGTTTTTGTGTTTTTTTTTTGAAGTTCTGACACAGTTTCGTCAGTCCTTTTAGCCTGGAACCCAAAACAAGTCCTACGCGAACCAGGGAGGTGCCCGACACACCCTATCAACCGCCATGGTTCGGGACACACAAAAATAAAACAAACAACCAGAGAAAAAAAAAGGAAAAAACTTTGTCCATTCACCGTCCAACAATTACCATATATTTGTTCAAAATTATATTCACACACCACCAAAGCCAGAAACCGACTTGATCCCGCTTACTGCGAGCTATGCTTTCGCTGGCGATGCAACCCCAGCGAGGAAGCCGAGGGGTATCGCCTCCCGCAGCTGCACTTATAGGGTGCGAAACCCATGTGGAGGTTGAGGTGGGCCTTCAATGTGGTAAAGCAGCTGAGCGTGGGCCCACACACCCGGCACACAAATTCCTGGCCGCCCGCGGAGTCTGCGCGCACCCAAAGGACCCCCGATAAAAGCGGGTATACCACGAGGGTCCCTCGTCATAATACCGCACCTTCAAGATTATACGGTTGTAGTTCCGTGGCACATTCAAGAATGTGACGCGAAGATTGGGACGAAGTTCGAACGATGCTCTGAAACGAAAAGAAAAGAGAGTTGTATCATTATATTATGGAAGATGATCCCATAACCAACAAAAAAGGGACTACAACCCACATACTCACATGCTTTTTCTCCTTGGGTGAAACTTGCCACTTCGCTTGTCACGCTATAAATGCCGGTTATGTGCACAGACTCAGCGAGTATAACAACACAAATATACGATGCTGCCAGACAAACAACAGCAAATGAGTAACACCAAAAGCGCTGATCACATGAACAGCGGTCGACGACAAGCCGAATTTCACAAAACAAAATACAAAAAAAAAAAAATGATTCAATCTACAAATTTTTCTCTTCGTCCAAAACGTATATTTATTTTTTTTCTTTACATAGCACACAATTTGCTGTTCAAACATTTTTGTGGCGGGCAGAAAAGTTGTCGGTTTTTTAGCACCAACAATACAAATAACAATGACTCGCAAGATCCCACATGATACACTCTCTACCCGGTTCGGTACCAAAATGTGAGTACCAAGCAACTTAAATGTCAATTTTTCTGCAGCACTAGTATGCCTGACTAGCTGAAGCGCTACCGGATGACACAAAATTAAACAGAATAAGGCACTAATGACCCAGGCACATAACGTGCGGGGAAAGAAGCAACGCACATAACGTACGCGAGATGAATATATTCTCGTAGGCTTTTAGACATGTTTTCACCCTACTCACGCGCGAAATTTCAAAAGCGCCGATAATAGAATTGGGGCTTACTCGCCACCGAAAGCGTGACACAGTCATAACAACTCAACGAGTTTCCTTTATTTTCTTCCATACTCTCAATAGAATGACTCGTTACGCTTCGCTAAGAAGGAGGACTGAGCGCCAGGCCGCTCGTTACCCAAAGCCGTGCCACTTATGCGACGCGAAACACCCAATCAGGTCATGCCCGATCTACCGCGCGAAGTCACCGCTGCAACGACTGCGCGAAATTATAAAGGCCAAGTACTGCATAAACTGCCTTTCAATGGTACATCGTGCCAAAGACTGCACTAGCAAAGGAAGGTGCCGAAGATGTGGTAGCAATCATCATACCACGCTGCACCTTTCCATGGAGGACTTGTCGTCCGAGCCAGAGCCGCCGAAGAGCTGATACCAGCTAGTCATGGAAGAAGAGGGAGAAGGTTATAAGCGGATGCCTACGATGGAAGAGGTGGACGACGGGATGATGGATGAGGCGCTGTCTCTCCACGCGTCCGAGTCGGCCTTTGCAGAAGAACCACAACTGCCATCCGGGAGTGGAGCGGGCTCCCATATAGTAAATTCCGACACTAGGGGATCGGACCCACGGCCGTTCCGACCCCTATTATCACACGAACGACGAGGAAAAAGTGGAGCGGAATCACGGCCGTTCCGCCCACCTACGCAACAACGCACGCAAGCACATCGACCAACGCGCGATCGTAGACTGGCCCCTCGGCCGCGCCAGCTACACGAGATACGACACGTGAAGGAAGACCATCGAGACGGTAAACTGGCCACTCGACCGCGCCAGCTACCCCAACACAGTTCCTTCCGGAACGGGGTCATTCCGGCCCGCGCCTCAGCCGGCCCAACTCTTCGGCCCATGGCTGCTCTGGCGCCAACTGCGATCGTGAAGGTGGAAGCCGGAGGGCGTCTGCACCTCATTCGTGCACTCATAGACGCATGTTCCCCCCGCACAACGATCGACCGCAGGCTGGCGCGAGAGTTAGCACTGCCGACAACCAACGCCGACGGCGAAACAGGTTGTTTTATTCGTTTTAGAGGCAAACATGGGCAGAGTAAGACGGTGACGACTCACGCAGTCTGCGTCCAGGAGTTCAGGCGCGTTAGTCCAACTTACAACGTCGACCCCAGCGTCGCGGCTCCTTACGAGCACATCCGTCTTGCGGACCCCCACTTTTATGCGTCCACCCCAATTCGCCTCGTTCTAGGCGGCGACGTCTACGCCGAAATCATGACGTCGGGCACATTGCCACCATCCTTCGGATCGCTGCTCGCGCAAAGCACGATCTTCGGGTGGGTACTCTCGGGGACCCACCCGATCTGATATACCTCAATGGCTATTTAAAGTTAGTTAGCTGATGATATGCTTATACATGTACATTGTACTTTTCTCGAAATAAATGAAGTTTATATAAATGGCAAGAAATATATGTTACGGTTTCCATTAATTTTTTTTCTATCGTCCTAGCTCTAGGTCACGGCGAAGGCAAGGAGGATGCCGTCGCGCCATCCGGCGCGCACCATTTAATTTTAGAATCTAGTTTTAAGACAAACCGTGGTCGGGGACGCTCGGGCGGAGTCTGGGCTGTTGCGTATCGCAAGGGGGCCGGCATGTTTAGGCCCGACGCCTAAATTCTCATTAATTTGCGCCACCCTAATAGCACCATATTATCGACGCCTAGTTTGCCCACCTGCATGTATATGTGTACATAGGTAGGGTTATGTTGTCCGTACACATACACATGCATGCCGGTACAACTATGTGGGGAAGCTTCCCCTTAAAACCGGAGACTTTTTCCGCGGTTCAACGGTTATCCTCGACAAGGCAACCGTCTACTTTTCCAGCGATCGTTGAGCGAACTACAACCAGACGTCCGAGGAGCCCCGCCACATTTGATTACAAAAGGTAAATTATTGTACTAATTTTAATTTTCACTTCAAATAAAATCATCATTATAACGAGAAATATCTCTCGCCTCCTTCCTTTTCTTTTCTTTTTAAATTTAACCCAAACGCAATTGTGGTGCCTCCACTCCGTTGCCGAGTTTGCGACACACCACATGTGCCATGTGGACTGTATCTATAGGTCGCTGGTTCGTATCCGGCTCGAAGGACCATGAACAATTGTGGTGTGTCGCAAACTCGGCAACGGAGTGGAGGCACCACAATTGCGTTTGGGTTAAATTTAAAAAGAAAAGAAAAGGAGGCGAGAGATATTTCTCGTTATAATGATGATTTTATTTGAAGTGAAAATTAAAATTAGTACAATAATTTACCTTTTGTAATCAAATGTGGCGGGGCTCCTCGGACGTCTGGTTGTAGTTCGCTCAACGATCGCTGGAAAAGTAGACGGTTGCCTTGTCGAGGACAACCGTTGAACCGCGGAAAAAGTCTCCGGTTTTAAGGGGAAGCTTCCCCACATAGTTGTACCGGCATGCATGTGTATGTGTACGAACAACATAACCCTACCTATGTACACATATACATGCAGGTGGGCAAACTAGGCGTCGATAATATGGTGCTATTAGGGTGGCGCAAATTAATGAGAATTTAGGCGTGGGGCCTAAACACATATCGTACAAACAAATTCTAGAGTCACGCCTGGTCCACGTTTATGGCGATATCTCGAAAAGGCGTCCACATATAGAACTAAGGCCCACGCCCTTTTAAAATCCTCATTAACACCACTCCTTTTTAAAATACTCATTCACACCTTTCATTTGATACCCATATCGTACAAACAAATTCTAGAGTCACCCCTGGTCTACCTTTATGGCGATATCTCTAAAAGGCGTCCACACATAGAACTAAGGCCCACGCCCTTTTAAAATCCTCATTAACACCTTTCATTTGATACCCATATCGTACAAACAAATTCTAGAGTCACCCCTGGTCCACCTTTATGGCGATATCTCGAAAAGGCGTCCACACATTTGATAACCATATCGTACAAACAAATTCTAGAGTCACCCCTGGTCCACCTTTATGGCGATATCTCGAAAAGGCGTCTACACATAGAACTAAGGCCCACGCCCTTTCAAAATACTCATTAACACCTTTCATTTGATATTCATATCGTACAAATTCTAGAGTCACCCCTGGTCCATCTTTATGGCGATATCTCGAAACGGCATCCATCTATAGAACTTAGGCCTACGCCATTTTAAAATACTCATCAATACCTTTCATTTGATACCCATATCGTACAAAATAAATTCTAGAGTCACCCCTGGTCCACCTTTATGGCGATATCTCGAAAAGGCGTCCACCTATAGAACTTAGGCCCACTCCCTTTTAAAATTATCATTAACACATTTCATTTGATACCCATATCGTACAAACAAATTCCAGAGTCAGGCCTGGTCTACCTTTATGGCGATATCCCTAAATGGCGTCCATCTATAGAACTATGGCCCACTTTCTCTTAAAATACTTTTTAATACCTTCCTTTTGATACACATGTCATACAAACACATTCCAGGGTTACCCTAGGTTCTTTTTACAACATGGTGATTTTCCCTTACTTTGTCTCCACAGCTCTCAACTGAGTATGTAATGTTCGGTTACACCCGAACTTAGCCTTCCTTACTTGTTCGTTCTATTTTTAAATGAATCCTGTAACGAACTGATACAACTATAATTACAATTTTTGTAATATTTTAACCGACTAAATACCCGAAAAAGCAACACTACTTTCATTTAAAAAATTCTTTTTGGTTTTAGCTAATTGTAGTTTCACTCCTTTGTTCTATGAGTAGTAATTCCTTCACCCTCTCATATCAATTAATTTAACTTAAAAACAAACTATTTTTTTTAATTCGAAAAAAGTGTATTGTACTATTCATGTAAGCGTGCCTATCAGCTCATTCCTTTTTTTTTACTGTATTAAAAAATAAAATACATTGACAGAAACAATTTTTAAACAGACAACTTGATAAGCAGGCTAACGTGAATAGCACACATATTTTATTTTCTCCTTGCGGACGGGGCCGCGGGAAAAGGCTAGTACTAATAATAAATCAGAAAAAATCCACATTCATAAACCACAAATTTTCTCTGTGGCAGAGATCGTCATCAGGTACCTTTTTTGATACTCTAACATGAGCCGTTTATTTTGAAAGTGGCATAAGTCATTTCCAACTCATGGTCTTAAATGCATTGTTATTTTTGAACGAATGCATATGTATATAGATGGTTCTACAATTATAAAATAATAATAAGAATTGCATCTTTTGGATATTGGACTCTAACAAACTGGAGGCGAGGAGAGATACAAACAAATTATCACTGAACCTAAACGACATGAAATGACTTATGCCACTTTCAAAATAAACGGCTCATATGTATATCCGCAGCAATTTGAGTATGAGTACGTATAAAACAACCAAGCGCCGCTAGCCTGATCTATTCGTTGATATACAAAAATTATTGTGTAAGTATAAGCTATGATGCATATGGATACAAGCTAAAACGGGCTCTCACGAACTATTCTCGTGTTTGGTTTGTTTTCGTATAAAATTTTTCAGTGAAATACGAAGCAAAAGTTTGCTTCGAAGGGTGAATTTCAAAGCGCAACTGCTAGCTCGGCTAATCAGTTATCAGATAAGTGAAAGAAATTGTGCTTTTGAAACGATACGTTGAACCAACTGTCAACAACCCATCGATAAAAACGTTGAGTGAATGGAGCGGAAAATTTTTATGCTCACTAATTTGCCGTAAAGTTGCAACTGTGCGTTCCAAAAAGTTATCACTAATCAACTTCGCCAGCAGTGTTGCTTTGGGAATGCGCCCTATGCTTTGTTAAACTCATTCAAATGAATTTGTATGTATATATGTGCATACACATGTTCACGTATTCTTGCAACAACAAAACGTTAAACACATACATACATATAAATATACAGATTTTCGAGAAAACATATCGTATGTGTTTGTCAAAAGTAGCTTCACTTCGGATATCAGCATCTTCGGTTGTCAGATCTTTCGTGTTCAACGCTAACGCGGTGTCAGGATGAAAAAAGACTCTCAACCAAATTACTGATACGAATCGCTACGTTTGAATAACCCTGACTGAGTATGAGTACACGATTTTTTATATCATGATCCGAATATATTGGGGCATATTCATAATCGAAATAAAATGTGACTAAGTTGAAGCATTTTTGACAGAGAGCATATATAAAATTGTGTCAAACAGTGTTAACTAACTTAAAATCATATTTTATTGTGACTTTGCCTATGTCGCATTCAGTTTACAATTACTGCTCTGTGGGTTAAATCTGTTTTAAAATAATAGCCGTGTTTTTTTTTTTACACGTAAACGTCTATACGCTTATACTTTATATGGACTGCTAAGCGTCAAACTTTAAATACACCTCTGAACTTGCTGCGCATAAAATGTGTACTACTAAATTTCAATACGCATTATACTCAGATGTAACTGAAATAAGTGTTTTTGTTTCACCCTCTACACTACTTCTATGTATTCTATGTGTGTCCAGAATTCATCGCAACTGATTTAACTATATGTTATACACAGGCATACAACAGAAGGTCGTGTCTCCGCTTTTCGGTACACCCTGTAGCTGTAGCTAGTTGTTTAACCACTGCCGCTAGATGGGTCTCTATCTAAGCGAGGATAGGCGTTTTTTTCCAGCGCAAACGTAAAAGTATACGCGTGTATAAAAAAACGGCTAATATTCCAACTTTCGCTTAGCTAAAATTCCATCGCCAAAAATCTGTAAAACAAAATCAAGTGCGCAGAAAAGTATGCAACACTTACCGATAACAGCCTAGCCGCGTTAGCGTTCGTTGTATTACAGAATTTTTACACTTTGAAATGAAGGTTGCATTCCTTTGAGTCTCCGCTTTCACCATCTGGATTAACAAAGTCATGAGCCTGGGCATTCGCGCAATTTAGTAATGTAAATTGCATGGCGCCAGCGCCAATGCGGTGCCAGCTCAATGGTAGCTCATTGACGAAATGACTCCAAGCGAATTTTTGACGCTACTTAGTAGTGAGTGCGTAGTACATTTCACTTGCGCTATTGAGTGAAAGACTTTTGTGTGTCAGGCACGAGTTTGGTGTTATTGGCGCTACTGGCAATGATGACACTGAGCTGATGACGGTAGCGCTGGTAATTCAGCTTTTTAATCAGGGAAAGAATTGATGACCCGTGTAAATTATTATGGCTTTGGCCTTCTAAATTATTATGGTGTATTTGTATGTATATTTTAGATTTAATGCACAATTAATATATGTGTGTTTGAACGGCCAAATAATAACAGTAGTATTGCTAAAGCTGCTTAGTTGATGGAATGTCGCTAATTTCCTAGCGATGATCAGCAGATTGTCTATATTTCGTTCAACGGATGCGCGAAATTGCCACATCTGCTCAGATTTTCCATTCTTGATTTAACTTAAGCTGTTATGCCAATATTTTTCAGCCAGCTTTTTTCAAATAGGTAATTTTTCCAAAAACAAAATAAATTACAGAAAAGATTATAGAGTTAAACAGCCTTAAAAATTCAGATACAACAGAGGGTTGTGTCTTCGCTTTTCGCAAGCGTGAGATTCACCACGCGTGATACGCGTGATTCACCACGTCTAAATATCACAATCCACGGATAGGTACCGGCGCGTTTGTATGGGACTTAGGCTGTTATGCCAAAGTAAACACAAATCTTTACCGATAACTGTGCTATCGATTAATTTATCGAATTCTAACAAAGTAATATTGCATGTGTGCAAAATTTCAGCTCAATAGGACACCGGGAAGTGTATCAAATTTAACTTGCAAGATTCCATTACATACACCAGCCAAGTGAAGGTAAATAAAAGCTTATAAAAAACTCGATGGTTTAGCTACTAAAGGCGACATCGATGAGCTGAAGCCAACGGTTGGTGTCCAAATTGAGCGCCTTAAAGCTGAAAATGAGGAACTAAGAGCTGAGTTGACTCTGCTTAAACGTGAAAGGGAGTTAGACAGGATGGATTTAAATCGCCTGGTGAACGAGTGTAAGAAGAAAAATGTTATTATAAGAGATGTGCCAGAAGATGCCTCTCCTAAACCAGCGGTACAAAAGCTATGCGGCGAGAAGCTAAATATGCAACATGTTCAAGTCCGAGAGGCGCGCAAATTGTATAGCAGAAGCCAGAAAATGGGCGTGATAGCAGAGTTTGTTTCAGCAAAGATGGCTAGTGATGTCCTCAAAAATGCTAAGAAATTATCTGGGACGTCAATCTTTATAGAAAAAGACCTAACTGAAGAGAAGCAGCAGCATAAAAGTACTGCTCCATTTGAAAAAGGATCTTCTGCGGCTGGACAGCTCGCACAACATTAGAATAAGAAACGATGCTATGTGCATCAATCAAAAACGGATGGCGTTTAACACAGATCGAGTTTTAATGTGCGATGGAAAGCCAGCTGAGGTTTTGCTTCGAAGCCTCTATGGCGGAAACCTTAGCAAAGTAGATATTACCTATGATAGCATCTTGAGTAAGATTACCACAAAAAACTAAGATTTTTATGTAGTAGCTATTTAAGTTTAAATCAGCCCTTGCCTACATGTGTTTTAAATGATGACACTGTATCGAGCCCTAGAGAAGCCCAAAAAAATCTCACCGTTTTATAGTACAATATAGCTAATTTGAATAGCAAATTTAAACTTGGTGATGCATTTACTTATATCCAAAGTTTTGATATATTCTTTTTATTTGAAACGCATGTTTTGGCTGAGGATAGATCGAAGTTCTTTCACCTTTTTAAAGAGTACCATTTGCACTGGATTGATGCAACGAAAGCACATAGGGCTGGTCGTGCTAGCGGTGGTTGCTTGTTTGGCTTTAAAAAATGCATCGAATCGCGATATAGTCTAAAATTTATTACAAAACATGGTTGCACATATTTGTCTGTATGTTTAAGTGACGTCGTCTTTTGTTTTTTACCGCAATATTTGAACTGTACGCGCTGGAATGATTTTGAAGCTCTCCAGCATTTCCTTGACAATTTTACACCGAGCTCATTTTGCATTGTTGGCGATCTCAATGCCCGTATGGGGTCATCTCAAGTAGTGCAAAAAGATACGATATCTACTTTTGCGAGTGTGCGTGACACACGCACATTAACAGATTCGGTAGTGGATTATAAAGGCAGACGAATACTTAGTTTGGATGAATACTTGGGTGGGGTTATTTTAGACGGAAGGGTTGATGGTGATCTGAGTGGTGAATTAACTTTTTGCGGTGGAGTTGGCTGCACAGTGATCGATTCTTTTGATTTGCTTGGTCTAATTGATGGATTTTATGTAAAATCAAAATGCTTCTCCGACCATATGCCGGTTGTTATTAATTTCAAAGACCGTCCATGTAGTGCCGACTCCCGCAACATGTACTTTCTCCCAGACTCTCATGGAAACCACATAACGCGAATAAATTTATGGAGCTCATTGCAAGGTCCTCCAGTAGCGAATATATATACTCTGAGGTCCTTATTGATGAAAAGGTGTCTATAACTACTGATATAATTAAAACGGCGACACACCACTGCAAAGGAAAGTCTCATTTCTCGCCGAAAAATGCGTCGTTTGATAGCCAGTGCTCATACTTGCGCAAGAAGTTAATGAACGCTTTTAATATGCTGAGAAGGAGGAATACAGATTGCGATAGGATTAAGTACATCACTCTTCGTAAAAAATATGTTAAGCTCTGTAATAGGAAGAAATTAGAGTGGCGATGTAAGGAAATTGAACAGCTTAATAGTGTTAGGAATTCAAGTGACTGGTGATGGCTAGCAAACTCACTTAAAAAGGTCCGTTGACTCCTATACCGTAATAATATTGATTCGCGCATGCACTGGGCAATGCCCCAGCTTTCTGACCCCTTTCTTGATGCTCCTTTTGATTGCAGGGAACTCCAATTGGTTATTTATGGTACCAAATGCAAAAAAGCCCCTGGGCAGGATGGCGTATGTTATGAATTTTACAAGTTTGCTCCCCAATGTTTCCTCAATGAACTGCTGGCACTTCTAAACTTTATTTATTTGAGAAAGCAGATTCCTTCCTCTTTCAGTTTCTCCATCTTGATTGCCGTCTTTAAGAAAGGTGACCCTAACGCTACTACAAATTACAGAGGTCTGTCTTTGCTAGACACTATTTATAAAATCTTTTCTGGGCTTATACTTGGTCGCATAAATGCTTGGATCGATTGTAACAATATTTTAAGTGAGCCTCAGTCCGGTTTTCGCAGAGGCTATTCGACGATAGACAATAATTGTGTGCTTTCAAGCATTGCCAAACTCAATTTTTCACGTAATAAAAGAACTTTTGCCTCTTTTGTAGATTTCTCGTGTGCTTTTGATACGATTCCCCGCAACATGCTCTTTTATAAACTAGCCTCCTATGGTCTTTCAACTCATATGATTGAAATTTTAAGATTAGTCTACGCAAATACGTCGTGCAAAAATCTGTTTGATGGCAATCTGTCAGAGCCTTTCCCTGTTAATCACGGTGTCCGCCAAGGCTGCCTCTTAAGCCCGGTTCTATTCTCTGTACTTAAATGACCTAAATTACTATTTGTGCGGGGGTGTCATGGAACTTGGGAGTGCGGAGGGAGGTAATGGCCTGAAGGTTTAATGTGGCCACATAAATCGTTTCCGAGATGGTCGGGCTAGCGCCTTAATGGTGCTATGGTACCGGAGCGTACGAGATCTATATCCGGCAAAGGACCATCACATCGATAACACTCCCCAAAGCCTTCGGGGAGCAACCTTATCGCTACAACAACAACAACAACATAAACCCCCTTTTCAACTATTGTAGTCAATGGGCACTAATTGTCAACTTGAACAAGTCAAAAATCATGGTATTTAGGAAAGGTGGTAGAGCCCCCGGCTCATGAAAATGGATCTACGGTAGCGAAGTTATTGAAGTAGTTAACGAATACAAATACTTAGGTGCACTTCTCACTTGTCAACTACTTTTAATAAACATTTGGACTCAAAGCTAGTGGATGCTAAAAAACGCTATTAACGCAACGTGACTGAGCTATATTAATAACCGTCGGATCTGTTTGTCGCAGAAAATAAAAACCTTCGAGGCTGCTTCCAAGTCCATTATGTTTTACGGCGCGCAGGAATGCGGGGCTAACGAATTTGGCCAAGTTGAGAAACTTCTTAGATTTTTCGTAAAGAAACTGATCCTCCTTCCCTCTAATACGCCAAACTACATGTTGCATCTGGAAACAGGCTTGCAGCCCCTATATTTACATACGCTTCGCTTGTACATGCTCTATATCGCCCGCTGCTTTAGCCTATCAAATGACAGACTCCCGCGTATTCTAGCAGAGGAGACTTCCATCGTGGGGATTTCTTGGATAAAAACTTGGAAAGAATTTGGTAACACCGTCAATCTACCTTTCATTACGCAACTGCCATCAGCTAATATACAGTCCTTTACTTCCTCGCTCCTAAAACGCTTAGCTGAGTATAATACAAATAGGTTCCTCGAAATGACTCGGAAGTCTACTACACACGACCTTGTGCCGTTGGGGAGTATGTATTTCACTGGTTTCCTTGGACACGCGTTAGAGGACATTGATAACAATTTGTGATTGGTCGCACCTATTGGATGGGGCAAAGCACTGCTACAACATAAACAACAACAACCCGAGTCAGCCTGTATCAACTTCGTTCTGGATACTGTAACAGGTTAAATTCTTACTTGTTCAGAATCAACCCCGACATACGCAATGTATGTCCTGCATGCGATGTGTCTCCACATGACACCAACCATCTCTTTAATTATAATGTAGAACCAACCTCTAACACCCCTCTCATTATGGTCCACCCCTGTTGAAACTGCAAGTTTCCTTGGGCTCCCGTTAGAGGACATTGATGACAATTTCTTTGCATTAGGAAGATAGTAAGGTATGGATATAGAAGTATTATATATATGATCACTACATAGTATAAACCAAAGTCGCTTTTTCTGTCCCTATGTCCCTTTGAATGCTTAAACCTTTAAAAATACGCAAGGGATTTTGCTGCGCTTTTTTTAATAGATAAAGACTGATTGAAGAGGAAGGAACGGACGAATATATTTGCCTGAAAATTGGTGGAGGGGTAGCTTAGAACCAGGAGACAGACATAGGATAATTTTTATCCCATTCTGGCTAGGGTCTTGAGATCAAAACGTGGACCTGGGTAATCCTGGTATATGTTTGTACAATATGGGAGCTGTTTCAAATGGAAGCTGTTTATGAGTACTTTGATACGGGGTATTTTTCATACCCGCGGGTAACTAGGGTCTCGAGATATAAGCGAAAACGTGGACGTGGGTACCCCTAGAATGTGTTTATACAATATGGATAACAAATGAAAGCTGGAGATGAGTACTTTAGTACAGGGTAGTTTTCATACCTATTTGTGAAGGGTCTCGAGATATAGGCCAAAACGTGGATCACGGTAACACTAGGATGTGTTTTTACATTATGGTTATCAAATTGAAGCTGTTTATGAGTGCTTTAGTACAGAGTAATTTGTATACCGCTGGGTGACTAGGGTCTCAAGATATAGGCCAAAACCTGGACCCGGATACCCCTAGAATGTGTGTGTAATAGGAATAATTGCTGAGAACTTTAAAGTAATTTTCATTGTGATATTCGATTTAGTCGCATCAACCTTTCAAAACCGATAAATATGCATGCGAAGCCGAAATAAAGACATGAATTAATAATACCCACATAACTATTTACATACGTCTTATTCGATTTGCCTGGCAACAAGGGATGAAGAAGAATGGGAAAAACTTGAGAGAAGAGAAAAGATGGAAGGAGAAGGAGACTGATAAAGAGATAGAGTGAGACGAAGATAGAGATAGATGAAGCGAAAAGACGGAGGGAGGAGTGAATAAAAGGATTAAGAAAAAGTGAAGGGGGGGGGGGGGGGGGGGGGGGCGGCAGAGTTAGACGGAAAAAGCTTATTAAAATTTATGTAGATAGACCAAATTTAGGGCAGAACAACGTCTGACGGGTCTGCTATTATGACATATTTTCATCATTTCAAAATTTGATCGGAGTACGTCACAACTTTAAGGATGGACAAAGCAAGGATGTATATCAAGTAAGAAGCATAAGGTATCTTTCATTTAGATAACGACCCAAATCGGAAAAAAAACTGTATTTGATTTCCCTAAAGAACCAAATAGCAAATAAAAAGTATTTTTTATTTGGACGCCGAGTAAATAAAAAATAAAAAGTATCTTTGGTTGGTCTGAAGAATCAAATAACAAATAAAAAGTATTTTTTATTTGAACGCCGAGTAAATAAAAAGTAAAAAGTATCTTTGATTCGTTTGAAGAATCAAATAACAAAAAAAATATTTTTTATTTGAACGCCGAGTAAATAAAAAATAAAAAGTATCTTTGATTCGCCTGAAGAATCAAATAACAAATAAAAAATATTTTTTATTTGAACGCCGAGTAAATAAAAAATAAAAAGTATCTTTGATTCGCCTGAAGAATCAAATAACAAATAAAAAATATTTTTTATTTGAACGCCGAGTAAATAAATAATAAAAGATAAAAAATAAAAGATTTCGCTTATTTCTTTTGCTTATTTTTTTTGACTTTTTTCCCTTTTTTTACTTTTTAGTTAATAAATAAATAATCTAAATTAAAAATGGGGATTTAAAATTTTGATTTGTAAACATATACAGAAAAAAAGTGTTAAATCCCCGACGATTCGAAGAAGAAGAATCTGAGCATAAATCCAAAAAGCTCCCTTTCTAGAGATACCTGCACCAAAGAGGATAAATATTTACTAGGAAGTATAAGGTCCATTGGACTAAGCCTAAGCGTACAATTTCGGAAGCTATTATATATATGGGGTATTCCATCCCATTTCGACCAATTTTGAACCCGACCCCTTTAGAATTGGCTGAAAGTTTTTCTTCTTTTTCTAGCTTACGAAAGACGTTTTTCAGAACTTTTTAAAATTTTTTCATCCAACTCAAAAAAAGTTATGAATTAAAAAAAAAAAACATCGTTTTTGTTTTCAAAAAGCTATAACTTTTTCAAAAATTGACCGTTTGGGATCTTTTTTTTTAAATATTTGTTTTTAAATGTACTTTTCGAAAAAAATACAAAAAAAAAATTTTAAAGTTTTTTTTTGTAATTTTTCAGTTTTTCGAGATTTTTCGAATTTCGCCATTTTTTTTTCTCGTAAAAAACTTCAATCAATTCTGCAATCATCCCCACTAATCCTGGAGTGGGCCGATATTTTTTTTTTTTTTATTTAATTGAAAAAAAAAACTAAATTTTTTTTTTGTATTTTTTCCGAAAAGTACATTTAAAAACAAATTTCTTATTTCAAAAAAAATAATTCGTAAATATGCCATATATGTAGATACTACTTTATTGCTTGAGTCTAAGGAAAAATTTAAACAAAACAAATTTTAACATTAAACCATGAAAACTTTCTCCGCATGAGCATTTGTTTGCAAAATATCTTTTCGCAAATGCGCAAATAAACAATAGCTTCACCTGATGTTGCTACTCTGCTTGTTAAACGACAACTAAAGCCGAATGAAGACGAAAGAGAACAATAATACTTGTGAAGTGGCGCCAATAATTATTCATTGCTTTAAAGTCACTGATCCTAAATTTGGCATTTTTCACCCTGTGTTTCCAGACAACTTAGCCCGATCTAACAAGCCAACCTAATATAAACGCACGCAGGTCATTTTCTGTCAAAAATGTCTCATGCACATACAACTTGTATGAGAGCAACTCAAATTGAATTTGCTGCGTGAAATCCTAACTCGATTTCCAATTTTTGGTTCTGCGTGACATTTAGATTTGACGTTTGCAGAAATGCTTTACATTGTCGCAACGCATGCTTATTTGGGTTACGGCAAAAAACGCCGGTTGTTTGCGTGCGCTAAAAACGCAGTGCGGTTTTATTATGTTGGCTTGTAACGAGCAATAATTTCTCTATTCACGTGTAGATGCGAAGCGAAATAATTAACCCTATGACCACTTAAGAAGCTATGAGTTAGGTAAGGTTTAACTGGCCGGTCAATAAAGAGCTCACATAGACTGAATGTGTCCATAGTGTTACCAGAATTTGTTTGACGTCCAAACGGAAAACCCCCAATTAGGTAACAACACTTATGTTATAAAATAATTCCGTGCTTTTGAAAAATACTAGAGGTTTTGCAAGACCTAGCTTATTAGCTGCCTCGAGATCTTGCAACTCTGCCGTCCCTAGTCGCTGGAGCCTTAACCTAGTGAGCGCAGTGCACGAACACAGCACGTGCTCAACAGTATCTTCCAGCAGCTCGCACTACCTACATCTGCTGTTACTGACGAGGCCTAACCCATAAGCATGTGATGCCAGAAGGCAGTGTCCTGTTAGTATGCCCATTGTGAGGCTTAAGTTTGCTCTCTTTAGAGATATAAGAAAATTTGTGAGTCTCACATCGTAGGATTTGGACATGATCTTAGTAGTTTTGCAGCCTCGCGCTTATGTCCATGCGTTTCCTGCTTGATGAATCATATGCAACTCCTGTTTTCTTTTGATATCTCCAAAACCGGTTTGGACGTCCTGAAACATTTAAACCAATAGAAAGAATAGTCGAGTTTGAGCGTCTGACAATAATTGAATTTATTGATGAAATTCTTTCTCTTTTTATACTCAGTTGAGCAGAGCTCACAGAGTATATTAACTTTGATTGGATAACGGTTGGTTGTACAGGTATAAAGGAATCGAGATAGATATAGACTTCCATATATCAAAATCATCAGTATCGAAAAAAAATTCGATTGAGCCATGTCCGTCCGTCCGTCCGTCTGTCCGTTAACACGATAACTTGAGTAAATTTTGAGATATCTTGATGAAATTTGGTATGTAGGTTCCTGGGCACTCATCTCAGATCGCTATTTAAAATGAACGATATCGGACTATAACCACGCCCACTTTTTGATATCGAAAATTTTAAAAAATCGAAAAAGTGCGAAAATTCATTACCAAATATGGATTAAGCGATGAAACGTGGTAGGTGAGTTGAACATATGACGCAGAATAGAAAATTAGTAAAATTTTGGACAATGGGCGTGGCACCGCCCACTTTTAAAAGAAGGTAATTTAGAAGTTTTGCAAGCTGTAATTTGGCACTCGTTGAAGATATCATGATGAAATTTGGCAGGAACGTTACTCTTATCACTATATGTATGCTTAATAAAAATTAGCAAAATCGGAGAACGACCACGCCCACTTAAAAAAAAAAAATTAAAGTCAAATTTTAAAAGAAAAGGTAATATCTTTACAGTAATTAAGTAAATTATGTCAACATTTAACTCCAGTAATGATATGGTGCAACAAAATACAAAAATAAAAGAAAATTTCAAAATGAGCGTGGCTCCGCCCTTTTTCATTTAATTTGTCTAGGATACTTTTAATGCCATAAGTCGAACAAAAATATACCAATCCTTGTGAAATTTGGTAGAGGCTTAGATTCTAGGACGATAACTGTTTTCTGTGAAAAAGGGCGAAATCGGTTGAAGCCACGCCCAGTTTTTATACGCAATCGACCGTCTGTCCTTCCGCTCGGCCGTTAACACGATAACTTGAGTTCACGTACTTATCTGAACTCACTTTGTATTGGTGTAAAAAATGGCCGAAATCCGACTATGACCACGCCCAATTTTACGATATCGAAAATTACGAAAAATGAAAAAAATTCCATAATTATATACCAAATACGAAAAAAGGGATGAAAAATGGTAATTGTATTGGTCTATTGACGCAAAATATAACTTTAGAAAAAAACTTTGTAAAATGGGGGTGACACCTACCATATTAAGTAGAAGAAAATGAAAGTTTTGCAAGGCGAAATCAAAAGCCCTTGGAATATTGGAAAGAATACTCTTCGTGGTATTAAATATGTAAATAAATTAGCGGTACCCGACATATGATGTTCTGGATCACCCTGGTCTACATTTTGGTCGATATCTCGAAAACGCCTTCACATATACAACTAGGCGCCACTCCCTTCTAAAACCCTCATTAATACCTTTAATTTGATACCCATATCGTACAAACACATTCTAGAGTCACCGCTGGTCCACGTTTATGGCGATATCTCGAAAAGGTGTCCACTTATAAAACTAAGGCCCACTCCCTTTTAAAATACTCATTAACACTTTTCAGTTGATACCCATATCGTACAAACAAATTCTAGAGTAATCCCTGGTGCACCTTTATGGCGATATCTCGAAAATACGTCCACCTATAGAACTAAGGCCCACGCCCTTTTAAAATACTCATTAACACCTTTCATTTGATACCCATATTGTACAAACGCAATCTAGATTCACCCCTGGTCCACGTTTATGTCGATATCCCAAAAAGGCGCCCACCCATAGAACTAAGGCCCACTCCCTTTTAAAATACTTATTAACACCTTTCATTTGATACCCATATAATACAAACAAATTCTAGAGTCACCCCTGGTCCACCTTTATGGCGATATCTCGAAAAGGCGTACACCTATAGAACTAAGGCCCACGTCCTTTTAAAATACTCATTAACACCTTTCATTTGATACCCATATCGTACAAACAAACCCTAGAGTCACCCCTGGTTCATCTTTATGGCGATATCTCGAAAAGGCGTCCACCTATAGAACTTAGGCCCACGCGCTTTTAAAATACTCATTAACACCTTTCATTTGATACCCATATCGTAAAAACAAATTCTAGAATCACCCCTGGTCCATCTTTATGGCGATATCTCGAAAAGGCGTCCACCTATGGAACATAGGCCCACTCCCTTTTAAAATACTCATTAACACCTTTCATCTGATACCCATATCGTACAAACAAATTCTAGAGTCAGCTCTGGTCCACCTTTATGGCGGAATCCCTAATTGGCGTCCATCTATATAACTATGGCCCACTCCCTCTTAAAATACTCTTTAATACCTTCCATTTGATACATATGTCATACAAATACATTCCAGGGTTACCCTAGGTTCTTTTTACTGCATGGTGATTTTCCCTTATTTTGTCTCCACAGCTCTCAACTGAGTATGTAATGTTCGGATACACCCGAACTTAGCCTTCCTTATTTGTTATACATAATTTCTTAACCTACACATACATAATTATGCTAACACTAACAAACTAAAAATATGTACATTTGTAATGCTGGTATGCAAAGTCAGCAGATTACTTCATTGACCTATTTATGGAAACAATGTAAATAGTTGTGTGTAAATATTTTGGTGGTTCACACTGAAAAACTCACACTGACGATTAGACATTCCGATCAGCACGTGCATTGATTAGTGTGACTAATTGAGCAAAACTATGAAAGTGTGAAATGATATGGGTTTCGTATTTGGCATTCAATTGATGTTGACTTCCCGCTGTGTCGGGTCAATATAATTTATGTGGATCAATATTTTAATATGACTGCACTATGACTGTGTGTGTGGCACGTTCATAAAAAATGCATTGGCATAGAAGTTCATAATGCATAATGCCGCAAATGTATTGCATAGGGGGGAATAATGCATAATGCTACACCATCCGCCTTAGAGAAAAGAGGCGTATATAATTGTGGACAATTGTATATGACTCTTTGTTTAAGTTTTAAATGCTTTTGGCATTCTACGGTGACTTGATATGAAAGTGAAAGAGTTTGTCTACTTTGTTTCTAATATGCTGACTTTGATATTTTTGTTATTTTTACATATTGTCTTTGCTTATTTTTTTATACTCAGTTGAGCAGAGCTCACAGAGTATATTAAGTTTGATTGGATAACGGTTGATTGTACAGGTATAAAGGAATCGAGATAGAAATAGACTTCCATATATCAAAATCATCAGGATCGAAAAAAAAATTGATGGAGCCATGTCCGTCCGTCCGTCCGTCCGTTAACACGATAACTTGAGTAAATTGTGAGGTATCTTGATGAAATTTGGTTTGTATGTTCCTGATCGCTCATCTCATATCGCTATTTAAAATGAACGATATCGGACTATAACCACGCCCACTTTTTCGATATCGAAAATTTCGAAAAACCGAAAAAGTGCGATAATTCATTACCAAAGACAGATAAAGCGATGAAACTTGGTAGGTGGGTTGAACATATGACGCAGAATAAAAAATTGGTAAAATTTTGGACAATGGGCGTGGTTTGCAAGCTGTAATTTGGCAGTCGTTGAAGATATCATGATGAAATTTGGCAGGAACGTTACTCCTATTACTATATGTATGCGTAATAAAAATTAGCAAAATCGGAGAAGAACCACGCCCACTTTTAAAAAAAAATTATTTTTAAAGTAAAATTTTAACAAAAAATTTAATATCTTTACAGTATATAAGTAAATTATGTCAACATTCAACTCCAGTAATGATATGGTGCAACAAAATACAAAAATAAAGGAAAATTTAAAAATGGGCGTGGCTCCGCCCTTTTTCATTTAATTTGTCTAGGATACTTTTAATGCCATAAGTCGAACAAAAATTTACCAATCCTTTTGAAATTTGGTAGGGGCTTAGATTTTATGACGATAACTTATTTCTGTGAAAAAGGGCGAAAACGGTTGAAGCCACGCCCAGTTTTTATACACAGTCGCCCGTCTGTCCTTCCGCATGGGCCTTAACACGATAACTTGAGCAAAAATAGACATATCTTTACTGAACTCAGTTCACGTACTTATCTGAACTCACTTTATCTTGGTATAAAAAATGAACGAAATCCGACTATGACCACGCCCACTTTTTCGATATCGAAAATTACGAAAAATGAAAAAAATGCCATAATAGATGAAACATAAGGGATGAAACATGGTAACTGGATTGGTTTATTTACGCGAAATATATGTAACTATAGAAAAAACTTTGTAAAATGGTTGTGACACCTGCCATATTAAGTAGAAGAAAATGAAAAAGTTCTGCAGTGCGAAATAAAAAACCCTTGAAATCTTGGCAGGTATTACATATATAAATAAATTAGCGGTATCCAACAGATGATGTTCTGGGTCACCCAACAGATGATGTTCTGGGTCACCCTGGTCCACATTTTGGTCGATATCTGGAAAACGCCTTCACATATACAACTACCACCACTCCCAAAACTCTCATTAATACCTTTAATTTGCTACCAATATCGTACAAACACATTCTAGAGTCACCCCTGGTCCACCTTTATGGCGATATTTTGAAAAGGCCTCCACCTATAGAACTAAGGCACACTCCCTTTTAAAATACTCATTAACACCTTTCTTTTGATACCCATATTGTACAAACGCATTCTAGAGTCACTCCTGGTTCACCTTTATGGTGATATTTCAAAAAGGCGACCACCTATACAACTACAACCACTCCCTTTTAAAACCCTCATTAATACCTTTAATTTTATACCCATATCGTACAAACATATTCTAGAGTCACCCCTGGTCCACCTTTATGGTGATATTTCGAAACGGCTTCCACCTATAGAACTAAGGCCAACTCCCTTTTAAAATACTCATTAACACCTTTCGTTTGATACCCATATTGTACAAACGCATTCTAGAGTCACCCCTGGTCCACCTTTATGGCGATATCTCTGAAAAGGCGACCACCTATACAACTAACACCACTCCCTTTTAAAACCCTCATTAATACCTTTAATTTGATACCCATATCGTACAAACAAATTCTAGGGTCACCCCTGGTCCACCTTTATGGCGATATCTCGAAACGGCGTCCACCTATAGAACTAAGGATCACTCCCTTTAAAATACTCATTAACACCTTTCTTTTGATACCCATATTGTACAAACAAATGCTAGGGTCACCCCTGGTCCACCTTTATGGCGATATCTAGAAAGGGCGTCCACCTATGGAACTAAGGATCACTCCCTTTTAAAATACTCATTAACACCGTTCATTTGATACCCATATCGTGCAAACAAATTCTAGAGTCAACCCTGATCCACTTTTATGGCGATATCCCTAAATGGCGTCCACCTATAGAACTATGGCCCACTCCCTCATGAAATACTCTTTAGTGCCTTTCATTTGATAGACATGTCATACAAACACATTCCAGGGTTTCCCTCGGTTCATTTTCCTACATGGTTATTTTCCCTTATGTTGTCACCATAGCTCTCAGCTGAGTATGTAATGTTCGGTTACACCCGAACTTAACCTTCCGTACTTGTTTTTTTTTTTTTTGTATTATTATTATACTTATGAATAATGTTTTGTATTAAGTTCTTATTTAACACTTATTTTACACAGCCGGATTTTAAATGTGTCGACCCACCTAAAATCCGCTTGCCTTTACAAATTATTCATTAACATTTATGTATTTATGATAATTCTTATACCAACATGAAGCTGAGAAAAAAAATTTGTCTTCTTTTTTTCGTTTTCCATTGCTTAAATATCTAATGTGTGATGAGTAAAGTGGAATGCTTATTTTAAGAAATTTGCTTTGTGTTAAATGATTAAAGTTATCAAAAGGTGTTTTAAATTTGTTTGAGCCTATTCTTATGTATTTTTATTTCCTTAATTTTATTGTTCTTATCATTATTTTCTACCCTGTGCGGTATCAAAGTGAAATTGTTATTTTTGTCTATTTTCTTTACCTTATACTGTCCCTTATATCTACTATCTAGCTTATGGCTAGCTTTTTCTCTAACTAAGACTAGATCACCTATACCTATTTCCCTACTGTAGTTACTTCTATCATAGTTGATTTTTTGTTTTTCTTTAGTCTCTTGAACTAGTTTCCTAGCTCGTTGCTGGGCTATTTGTAGTCTGTATTTTATTTCCTTATCATATGCCTCGTGATTATACACTGGGCTTATTTTTTTCCGCTAGAAATTCGTGGGTCGGGGGGTTTTTCGCAAATATCAGCTCAGAAGGGCAATATCTGTGTACGGTCGATGGTGTCGTATTGAAACAGTACGCGAAATACTTGAGGTATTCATCCCAATCATCTTTGTCACTGGATATGTATGAACGTACATATTCGTTAAACGTTCTATGACTACGCTCTACAGTGCCCAAAGTTCGATGATGGTATGGTGGTGAGACTTTATGCCTAATTTTTAGCAGTTTACATAGTTCTTCGAATAACCTATTTTTGTATTCGGCTCCCATGTCTGTTAGGATCGTTTTCATGGAACCATAAACAAAATGAAATGCTCGAATACAGCTTTAGCAACTGTTATCGCAAGTTTGCTGGGGACTGGGATTACTACCAAATATTTGGTGAGATCGCATTTAATGGTACCTAACTGCGTATTCGCTTCCATTTTTCGCTTTCGGTAATGGTCCCACCGTGTCGATCTGTACAATATCAAAAGCCTTCGGAGGTTTCTCCATTATTGTCATTGGTTCCTTTATATGCTTATTAACCTTATTCTTCTTGCAGTGGATGAAGTTATTTACGTATTTCTTCATGTCACCTCGCATATTTTTCCAGCTATAGCTTTGTTTGATTTTCTTTATCACGCGATTTATTCCTGGGTGGCCACCACTAATAGCATCGTCATGATATTTCTGCAGAATTTCTTTAATTTTTCCAGGATTAGTCACGTACATAACGTCTGGGGTTAGTGCAATTGTTAGTTTTTTGCGAACGCTGTTTCCTATTTCAATAAATTTGTAAATGGTAATATAATATAATAAATAAAAAAAATGGTAAATGGATTGGTTTATTGCCGCAAAATATAACTTTAGAAAAAACTTTGTAAAATGGGTGTGACACCTACCATATTAAGTAGAAGAAAATGAAAAAGTTCTCCAGGGCGAAATCAAAAGCCCTTGGAATCTTGGCAGGAATACTGTTCGTGTTATTACATATATAAATAAAATAGCGGTACCCGACAGATGATGTAACAGCCTCACTTTAGAGTAAGCCAGCGTAAAAAGCTCATCGCGTGGAAGTTGAAAGGCAAGACTGGGTCGACGCAATTTTGGAAGCATTGAAGGGTACGCAGCAGACGAATAATGATGCAGTCAAATGATTTAAGTGTGGAAAGCCAGGGCATATTGCGCGTTATTGCAACATCAAGCCTAACAGTTCCAATAATGTGGGTGGTCGTAAACGCCGAGCAGAAGGAGATGAGCAAATCTCCAAGACCACTCAATCGTTAAACTAAATCGAGTCAGCCGCAAGGGGCGACGGCTGGCTCCCGCAATTGAATGCCCCATAATCTCTATCACACAAATTGGAAGAAGATCAAGCAATCTTACTGTTGGAGGACACGTTTAGTGCCTGTAGATACGGGTGCATCCCATTCCATTATTTGAGCGGATTTAGTGAACAAGAAGATAAGACCATTGCATGGAGCAAGATTGCATACAGCCACTGGAGAAGACAGCACAGTTCTAGGAGAAGTATCATGTGAAGTCGCAATTGGGAACGTCACGGTAGTACACAATTTTATAGTGGCAGAGATTGTTGATGAAATCATAATTGGAGTGGACTTCTTAATCGACCAGGGCATCAAGATCGACATGCAAAGCAAGGCGATGCGATATAAGAACATGGATGTACCACTTAATTTCGGCTACGAAAGAGGCTGCAGCAGTAAACGAGTGCTGGTGGAAGAGAGTCAGCAAATACCACCAAAATCCGAAGCAGTCATCTGGAAAAGGTTGATGGAGATTGTGGGACAAACAAATTGTGGATTGTCGAGCAGCAAACAAATCAGCACCGAACATAATTGTAGGAATAACCCTGGCTATGACAAAACAAGATGGACGTATTCCGGTAAGAGTATTCAATGAGTTCAAGCCACCACTCAAACTAACCAAAGGAGCTATTTTGGGAAGATGTCAAGAGGCTGAAGTAATTATTAACTGTGAACCGCTCCATGAACACGTTTCATCTAGTAATACTGATCTTTCAAATGGCATCACGGCATGGACGAAGGGGCTATAGGAAGATTATCAGAGTAAGGCAAAGCAACTGTTCTTAAAGTACGCAAACATATTTGACCAGGATGGTTCCAAACCAGGCCGCACCAATGTTGTGAAACATCAAACCGACACTGGAGACGCGAGGCCGATACGTCAAGCTCCACGTAGTGTTCCACTGGCGAAGCGGGAAGTTGTGAGCCAAATTATAAAAGAAATGAGCGACAGCGGCGTCATCGAACCATCAGCTAGTCTCTGGAGCTCACCGGTAGTACTTGTAAAGAAGAAGGATGGAAAAATGAGGTTTTGCGTGGACTACCGGAAGTTGAATGACGTTACGAAAAAGGATAGCTACCCATTGCCAAGAATTGACGACACTCTGGACTCGCTCTCTGGTACGAAATGGTTTTCCACACTGGACTTGAAAAGCGGCTACTGGCAAGTGGAGGTGAAGGAGGAAGACAAAGAGAAAACAGCCTTCAGCATCGGAGATGGTCTTTGGCAATTTACAGTAATGCCCTTTGGACTATGTAATGCACCAGCTACTTTCGAGAGACTCATGAATCAGGTATTGAAAGGACTACATTGGAAAACATGCTTGGTGTACCTGGACGACATCATCGTGTTAGGCAAGAACTTTGATGAACATCTTAAAAACTTAGATGAAGTTTTCCAGAGAATAGCTGGCGCTGGTCTGAAGTTAAGTCCCAAAAAGGTGTGCGCTGTTTAAAAAGGAAGTATTTGGGTCACAAGGTAACGACAGGAGGTATCCGTACAGCGAATGAAAAGATAGAGGCAGTAAAGGATTGGCCAAGACCACAGAATCTGCATGAATTGAGAAGTTTCCTTGGGCTGTGCACATATTACCGCCGATTTGTACCAAATTTTGCCAGCGTAGCCCATAGTCTCCACGAGCTAACAAGAAAAAATAAAGCTTTTGAATGGAAGAAGGAGCAAGAAGTAGCTTTCCAAACATTGAAAGAGCGTTTGTGCACTGCCCCAATGTTGGCATATCCGATTCCAGGAGCAACGTTTATTCTAGATACAGATGCGAGCGGATATGCTATAGGAGGCATTTTATCACAACTGGTCGATGGACAGGAGAAGGTAGTTGCATGTTACAGCCGTTCGATTGGAAAACCAGAGAGGAACTACTGCGTTACGCGGAGAGAGCTGTTGGCATTGGTAGAGTGCATTAAACATTTTCACAAATACCTCTACGGCCAGCGATTCCGTGTCAGGACAGATTATGCAGCTTTAAAATAGCTTCTGTAGTTCCGTAATCCGGAAGGACAATTGGCACGGTGGATCGAGCGACTACAAAGCTATGACTTTTCCATTGAGCATCGAAAAGGTAGTACCCATGGAAATGCCGATGCAATGTCACGAAGACCATGTAGTTTGGAATGCAAACACTGTTCAAAAGCCGAGGCTAAAGAAGACATTATAGATGTCCGGCTAATGACTATAACATGTACAGATGAATGGGTTAAGGAACAGCTAAGAAAGTGTCAGCTAGAAGATACATATCTGTCACGTGTTATGCAAGGGCTCGAACGAAACAAAAGACCAAGCAGAGAAGAGATGTCAGCAGAGAGTCCCATTGCGAAGTCATATTGGGCACAGTGGAACAGTTTAGAATTGATATCCGGTTGCCTTCATCGAGTATGGGAGAGTGAGGATGGTAAATGCAAGAAGAAACTGATAGTTGTTCCCAGAAAGAGGATTCCTGACGTGCTCAGCGAGCTGCATAATGGTCCAAGCGGAGGTCATCTTGGAATCACGAAGACGCTCGAGAAGATTAAACAGAGATTCTATTGGGTTGGTTGCCGTCAGTCGGTCACTGAGTGGATTGCGAAATGGGAGGTTTGCAGCAGAGCGAAAGGGCCCAGAACCGAAGTCATGGCCATATGAAGCAATATAACTCAGGTGCGCCATTTGAAAGGATCGCTATGGATGTCGCCGGTCCATTTCCTACTAGCAACGGCGGAAACAAATATGTACTGGTAGTTATGGATTATTTCAGCAAATGGCCAGAGGTATACCCAATCCCAAATCAAGAAGCGGAAACGGTAGCAGAAGTGTTTATAAACAATTGGGTTGCAAGGTATGGTGTACCAGTGGAGTTACATTCTGACCAAGGCAGGAATTTTGAATCAGCTGTGTTCCAGGAAATGTGTAAATCATTGGGCATTCGAAAAACATGGACAACTGCATTGCATCCTCAATCCAATGGTATGGTAGAACGATTCAATAGAACATTGGAGGAGCACTTAAGGAAAATAGTAGACAAGTACCATAAAGAGTGGGATACCCACATACCATTATTCTTGATGGCTTACCGATCAGCAGTGCATGAGACAACGGGCCAAACCCCTGCAAAAGTAATTTTTGGCAATGGCCTTAGACTGCCAGCTGATTTGAAGTTTGGGATAGATGCCAATGCGGAGAGAAATGTCAAGAAATCCACTAGTGATTTGGAAGAAGAGCTAAGAGAAATACATGATCTGATAAGGCAACGAACAAAGATTATGAGTGACAAGATGAAAGCCAGATACGATGAAGCAATTAATTCGGAAGGTTTTCACGAAGGAGATTTGGTGCTGTTATACAACCCACAACGTAAAAAAGGTTTGTCCCCGAAATTGCAGTGTAATTGGGAGGCCCATACAAAGTTGTAAAACGGATCAACGATGTAGTGTACCGCATACAAACCATCGGTAAACCACGAACGAAAATGAAAGTGGTCCATTTGGAAAGGCTGGCAACGTTTAGATCGGCAGATTTATCTAAACGGGACGATCAGACTTAGGTGGAGGGCAGTGTTACGAATATTAGCAAAACTAAGGGGTGCTGCTATCTCTAAGCCGATGCTAAACAGTGATATCATGCACATCCATAGATCAATCATTATGTATCTACATAAACGAAACAATAATTGCGTCTACACATATGTACCATGTACGTATACGAGCAGCGGAGAATCAATGCACAAACACATGCATATATCTGAGATACTCCTGAAAGTATGCAATGAGAGAGGCTATAAAATCGTGCAATTGTAGTTACAGCTGAGAAGTTTAAGAGCTGATGGCATCTAGTATATTCTGGAAATGGACGCGCCTAGAAGATGCGAACGTTGAAATCAGAGAGTATAAAAGGCAGCAAATATTGAGGCGCTTGAATTCAGTTTGAGTTGAGCTATCAAGCAGTTATTGATTAAGCACGCAATCTGGCGGGCAATAGTAGAGTTTCATTTGAACTATCAATCAGTTTGGTTGTTAAGCGAGCTAGTATAAGTGTTATTGTGAAGTACTTTAATGAGGCCATTTTTCCATTATTCAATATTGGAGTTATTTATTCAACAGTTTAGTGATTCGAACTTAGCAGAAGAGCAAATAAGAGGATTTGCAAGTAAAATTCGTTACAGGATATTAAGTTTGTCACGAATCTCAAAATTCAATGGCGCATATTCATAGTCGAAATAAAATAGGTTTTAAATTTAGTTGCAGCTTTTTTGACAGATAGCTCATAGAAAATTATGTCAAAAAGCTGCAACTAAATTTAAAACCTATTTTATTTTGACTATGACTATGCGCCAATAAGTATACCAAATTGATCAGGTTGACAATCTGTTTTGATTACGCCATGTCCGTTTGTTTGAACGCAAACTTGAAACTATCTGGATCAAACCTCTATATTATGAGATGTAAGCTTCACAGCCGATTGTTCAGATCAATATCTTATAGAAATGTCTGCCTTATTTAAGCAGCTACAATAAGCATCCAATTTTACCGAATAATTACATACATGACATATATAGTTGGCTGGAAATATCTTTGATATCCGTCTTATATACAACCGATTTTTGAGGTAAGAAGCTTTTCATAATTTCTGCCCCATTTTAACAGCTAGAAGCTTAAAATTTCACCAAATGCCTATGCGTATGCGACATATATTTTTTTAAAAAAAACCATTGTGAAGATCGGTCGTATATATAGAACATATCCCTTAAATATGATTGTTCAGATAAGAAAGCTTTCGAAATTTGTGCCTCCTATTAGACGAGAATATTTGGCTCTGATAAGTATGTTCTCCCGTAAGTTGACAAAAGAGTCTACCGATTCTTTACGGATGAGGTTGAGGTTGAGGGTATGCTTTTGATGCAGATCCGTTCTTGTGATCAAACGACTGAGTGCTGCTGCCGAATATCATCATAGTGCTTCAAAAACTGTCCTCTTACGAGCATTTGTTTTGGGGGCGGTTCTGTATCAAACAGTACTCTGCTATCAGTGCTATGAATATGCTTATCATACAATATGTATGTGTGGTAAGGAGATTCTTATAAAAATTATTCGCTTCGATGCGGACCTTTACATATTACCCCATTTGAATTACACTTAGATATAAATATAACCAAACTTAGAGTTTGGACTAACTTGGGTTCTTCTTCGTATTGTGGTATGCATCACTAAATGTTTCCTACTGCCGAGGGGTGAGCTCCTAAGTACTCATTATCTCAAGTAAATATCACTACAAAATTTAAAAATTAGAGAAAAGGCAAACTTTCTTTTACTTTTTTAATAATTTCTAAATCTGAAAATTTTGTTTTCAAATGGGCTAAATTTATCTTTAAACTGATATTTTAGAACTGTTCGTAAGAAGAAAACTGTCAAATTTATTCATACTTTGTAGAATACACTTTGACAACAACAACAATTTACAAAGATTTGTATGTTTTAATTAGAAAAATAGTGTTCGAAGCACTCTGAGAGTATGTCTTCCATGAAAAGCTTCCAAGTTAAAATTCATTTGTCTTGCAGGCGCCATTTGGAGTCGGCGTAAAACATGAAGGTCCCGTCCCGACAATTTGTAGGCAAAATTAAGAGGAGCACGATGCAGATTGGAAAAGAAGCTCGACCTAAATCTCTTTGGAGGTATATCGCGCGTAGTGTTTATTTTTTATATTGTGGCGAATGTTAACATCACTAGACTGTAGTAAATAATCACGCAACGACAAAAACATGAAGTAGCCACTCTTATATACATGTCCACATTTAAGCTAGCAACAGTTATTCAGCAGCTCGAAGTGAAGAGATATCTCACACACACATCTAGTCATCAGCCGAAGTTCTTACTCACACATACACACGAAAGCAGAAGATACAACAATTATAGAAGGTGAAACGTCTAGACCTTTAGAGAAATATGCGGATGACGCAACAGAGAGTATAAAAGCATCGCAAGATGAGGAATGATCAATCAGTTTTGATTTAAACACGCTATCAGTTTCGAAGTAAAGTTTAATTGTGAAGTATAGTTGTACTACTCCCAAAGTAGCATAATAAAGACCATTTTGTAATACAGAATATTGGAGTGATTTATTCAATAGTTTAGCGTTTCGAACGTTAGCAGAAGGTTTCAAATAAGCAGAATTTCCCAAAATTCGTTACAATTGGTGTCAGAAAAAGAATTGTTGAATAAATTCCAAAGATTTCGAATACCTTTTGGACATGGCAAAGTTAAGTGAATTAAAGATCCAGCAACTGAAAAAGGAGTTGGAGAATCGTAGATTGGACACAATCGGCAATAAGATCGAACTTCAAGCACGGCTACGCGAGGTTATGGAGCCGGAAGGAATTAATGTGGACGAGTATGTCTTTCATCTGTGAAAAAGGGCGAAAACGGTTGAAGCCACGCCCAGTTTTTATACACAGTCGCCCGTCTGTCCTTCCGCATGGGCCTTAACACGATAACTTGAGCAAAAATAGACATATCTTTACTGAACTCAGTTCACGTACTTATCTGAACTCACTTTATCTTGGTATAAAAAATGAACGAAATCCGACTATGACCACGCCCACTTTTTCGATATCGAAAATTACGAAAAATGAAAAAAATGCCATAATAGATGAAACATAAGGGATGAAACATGGTAACTGGATTGGTTTATTTACGCGAAATATATGTAACTATAGAAAAAACTTTGTAAAATGGTTGTGACACCTGCCATATTAAGTAGAAGAAAATGAAAAAGTTCTGCAGTGCGAAATAAAAAACCCTTGAAATCTTGGCAGGTATTACATATATAAATAAATTAGCGGTATCCAACAGATGATGTTCTGGGTCACCCAACAGATGATGTTCTGGGTCACCCTGGTCCACATTTTGGTCGATATCTGGAAAACGCCTTCACATATACAACTACCACCACTCCCAAAACTCTCATTAATACCTTTAATTTGCTACCAATATCGTACAAACACATTCTAGAGTCACCCCTGGTCCACCTTTATGGCGATATTTTGAAAAGGCCTCCACCTATAGAACTAAGGCACACTCCCTTTTAAAATACTCATTAACACCTTTCTTTTGATACCCATATTGTACAAACGCGTTCTAGAGTCACTCCTGGTTCACCTTTATGGTGATATTTCAAAAAGGCGACCACCTATACAACTACAACCACTCCCTTTTAAAACCCTCATTAATACCTTTAATTTTATACCCATATCGTACAAACATATTCTAGAGTCACCCCTGGTCCACCTTTATGGTGATATTTCGAAACGGCTTCCACCTATAGAACTAAGGCCAACTCCCTTTTAAAATACTCATTAACACCTTTCGTTTGATACCCATATTGTACAAACGCATTCTAGAGTCACCCCTGGTCCACCTTTATGGCGATATCTCTGAAAAGGCGACCACCTATACAACTAACACCACTCCCTTTTAAAACCCTCATTAATACCTTTAATTTGATACCCATATCGTACAAACAAATTCTAGGGTCACCCCTGGTCCACCTTTATGGCGATATCTCGAAACGGCGTCCACCTATAGAACTAAGGATCACTCCCTTTAAAATACTCATTAACACCTTTCTTTTGATACCCATATTGTACAAACAAATGCTAGGGTCACCCCTGGTCCACCTTTATGGCGATATCTAGAAAGGGCGTCCACCTATGGAACTAAGGATCACTCCCTTTTAAAATACTCATTAACACCGTTCATTTGATACCCATATCGTGCAAACAAATTCTAGAGTCAACCCTGATCCACTTTTATGGCGATATCCCTAAATGGCGTCCACCTATAGAACTATGGCCCACTCCCTCATGAAATACTCTTTAGTGCCTTTCATTTGATAGACATGTCATACAAACACATTCCAGGGTTTCCCTCGGTTCATTTTCCTACATGGTTATTTTCCCTTATGTTGTCACCATAGCTCTCAGCTGAGTATGTAATGTTCGGTTACACCCGAACTTAACCTTCCGTACTTGTTTTTTTTTTTTTTTGTATTATTATTATACTTATGAATAATGTTTTGTATTAAGTTCTTATTTAACACTTATTTTACACAGCCGGATTTTAAATGTGTCGACCCACCTAAAATCCGCTTGCCTTTACAAATTATTCATTAACATTTATGTATTTATGATAATTCTTATACCAACATGAAGCTGAGAAAAAAAATTTTTCTTCTTTTTTTCGTTTTCCATTGCTTAAATATCTAATGTGTGATGAGTAAAGTGGAATGCTTATTTTAAGAAATTTGCTTTGTGTTAAATGATTAAAGTTATCAAAAGGTGTTTTAAATTTGTTTGAGCCTATTCTTATGTATTTTTATTTCCTTAATTTTATTGTTCTTATCATTATTTTCTACCCTGTGCGGTATCAAAGTGAAATTGTTATTTTTGTCTATTTTCTTTACCTTATACTGTCCCTTATATCTACTATCTAGCTTATGGCTAGCTTTTTCTCTAACTAAGACTAGATCACCTATACCTATTTCCCTACTGTAGTTACTTCTATCATAGTTGATTTTTTGTTTTTCTTTAGTCTCTTGAACTAGTTTCCTAGCTCGTTGCTGGGCTATTTGTAGTCTGTATTTTATTTCCTTATCATATGCCTCGTGATTATACACTGGGCTTATTTTTTTCCGCTAGAAATTCGTGGGTCGGGGGGTTTTTCGCAAATATCAGCTCAGAAGGGCAATATCTGTGTACGGTCGATGGTGTCGTATTGAAACAGTACGCGAAATACTTGAGGTATTCATCCCAATCATCTTTGTCACTGGATATGTATGAACGTACATATTCGTTAAACGTTCTATGACTACGCTCTACAGTGCCCAAAGTTCGATGATGGTATGGTGTTGAGACTTTATGCCTAATTTTTAGCAGTTTACATAGTTCTTCGAATAACCTATTTTTGTATTCGGCTCCCATGTCTGTTAGGATCGTTTTCATGGGACCATAAACAAAATGAAATGCTCGAATACAGCTTTAGCAACTGTTATCGCAAGTTTGCTGGGGACTGGGATTACTACAAAATATTTGGTGAGATCGCATTTAATGGTACCTAACTGCGTATTCGCTTCCATTTTTCGCTTTCGGTAATGGTCCCACCGTGTCGATCTGTACAATATCAAAAGCCTTCGGAGGTTTCTCCATTATTGTCATTGGTTCCTTTATATGCTTATTAACCTTATTCTTCTTGCAGTGGATGAAGTTATTTACGTATTTCTTCATGTCACCTCGCATATTTTTCCAGCTATAGCTTTGTTTGATTTTCTTTATCACGCGATTTATTCCTGGGTGGCCACCACTAATAGCATCGTCATGATATTTCTGCAGAATTTCTTTAATTTTTCCAGGATTAGTCACGTACATAACGTCTGGGGTTAGTGCAATTGTTAGTTTTTTGCGAACGCTGTTTCCTATTTCAATAAATTTGTAAATGGTAATATAATATAATAAATAAAAAAAATGGTAAATGGATTGGTTTATTGCCGCAAAATATAACTTTAGAAAAAACTTTGTAAAATGGGTGTGACACCTACCATATTAAGTAGAAGAAAATGAAAAAGTTCTCCAGGGCGAAATCAAAAGCCCTTGGAATCTTGGCAGGAATACTGTTCGTGTTATTACATATATAAATAAAATAGCGGTACCCGACAGATGATGTAACAGCCTCACTTTAGAGTAAGCCAGCGTAAAAAGCTCATCGCGTGGAAGTTGAAAGGCAAGACTGGGTCGACGCAATTTTGGAAGCATTGAAGGGTACGCAGCAGACGAATAATGATGCAGTCAAATGATTTAAGTGTGGAAAGCCAGGGCATATTGCGCGTTATTGCAACATCAAGCCTAACAGTTCCAATAATGTGGGTGGTCGTAAACGCCGAGCAGAAGGAGATGAGCAAATCTCCAAGACCACTCAATCGTTAAACTAAATCGAGTCAGCCGCAAGGGGCGACGGCTGGCTCCCGCAATTGAATGCCCCATAATCTCTATCACACAAATTGGAAGAAGATCAAGCAATCTTACTGTTGGAGGACACGTTTAGTGCCTGTAGATACGGGTGCATCCCATTCCATTATTTGAGCGGATTTAGTGAACAAGAAGATAAGACCATTGCATGGAGCAAGATTGCATACAGCCACTGGAGAAGACAGCACAGTTCTAGGAGAAGTATCATGTGAAGTCGCAATTGGGAACGTCACGGTAGTACACAATTTTATAGTGGCAGAGATTGTTGATGAAATCATAATTGGAGTGGACTTCTTAATCGACCAGGGCATCAAGATCGACATGCAAAGCAAGGCGATGCGATATAAGAACATGGATGTACCACTTAATTTCGGCTACGAAAGAGGCTGCAGCAGTAAACGAGTGCTGGTGGAAGAGAGTCAGCAAATACCACCAAAATCCGAAGCAGTCATCTGGAAAAGGTTGATGGAGATTGTGGGACAAACAAATTGTGGATTGTCGAGCAGCAAACAAATCAGCACCGAACATAATTGTAGGAATAACCCTGGCTATGACAAAACAAGATGGACGTATTCCGGTAAGAGTATTCAATGAGTTCAAGCCACCACTCAAACTAACCAAAGGAGCTATTTTGGGAAGATGTCAAGAGGCTGAAGTAATTATTAACTGTGAACCGCTCCATGAACACGTTTCATCTAGTAATACTGATCTTTCAAATGGCATCACGGCATGGACGAAGGGGCTATAGGAAGATTATCAGAGTAAGGCAAAGCAACTGTTCTTAAAGTACGCAAACATATTTGACCAGGATGGTTCCAAACCAGGCCGCACCAATGTTGTGAAACATCAAACCGACACTGGAGACGCGAGGCCGATACGTCAAGCTCCACGTAGTGTTCCACTGGCGAAGCGGGAAGTTGTGAGCCAAATTATAAAAGAAATGAGCGACAGCGGCGTCATCGAACCATCAGCTAGTCTCTGGAGCTCACCGGTAGTACTTGTAAAGAAGAAGGATGGAAAAATGAGGTTTTGCGTGGACTACCGGAAGTTGAATGACGTTACGAAAAAGGATAGCTACCCATTGCCAAGAATTGACGACACTCTGGACTCGCTCTCTGGTACGAAATGGTTTTCCACACTGGACTTGAAAAGCGGCTACTGGCAAGTGGAGGTGAAGGAGGAAGACAAAGAGAAAACAGCCTTCAGCATCGGAGATGGTCTTTGGCAATTTACAGTAATGCCCTTTGGACTATGTAATGCACCAGCTACTTTCGAGAGACTCATGAATCAGGTATTGAAAGGACTGCATTGGAAAACATGCTTGGTGTACCTGGACGACATCATCGTGTTAGGCAAGAACTTTGATGAACATCTTAAAAACTTAGATGAAGTTTTCCAGAGAATAGCTGGCGCTGGTCTGAAGTTAAGTCCCAAAAAGGTGTGCGCTGTTTAAAAAGGAAGTATTTGGGTCACAAGGTAACGACAGGAGGTATCCGTACAGCGAATGAAAAGATAGAGGCAGTAAAGGATTGGCCAAGACCACAGAATCTGCATGAATTGAGAAGTTTCCTTGGGCTGTGCACATATTACCGCCGATTTGTACCAAATTTTGCCAGCGTAGCCCATAGTCTCCACGAGCTAACAAGAAAAAATAAAGCTTTTGAATGGAAGAAGGAGCAAGAAGTAGCTTTCCAAACATTGAAAGAGCGTTTGTGCACTGCCCCAATGTTGGCATATCCGATTCCAGGAGCAACGTTTATTCTAGATACAGATGCGAGCGGATATGCTATAGGAGGCATTTTATCACAACTGGTCGATGGACAGGAGAAGGTAGTTGCATGTTACAGCCGTTCGATTGGAAAACCAGAGAGGAACTACTGCGTTACGCGGAGAGAGCTGTTGGCATTGGTAGAGTGCATTAAACATTTTCACAAATACCTCTACGGCCAGCGATTCCGTGTCAGGACAGATTATGCAGCTTTAAAATAGCTTCTGTAGTTCCGTAATCCGGAAGGACAATTGGCACGGTGGATCGAGCGACTACAAAGCTATGACTTTTCCATTGAGCATCGAAAAGGTAGTACCCATGGAAATGCCGATGCAATGTCACGAAGACCATGTAGTTTGGAATGCAAACACTGTTCAAAAGCCGAGGCTAAAGAAGACATTATAGATGTCCGGCTAATGACTATAACATGTACAGATGAATGGGTTAAGGAACAGCTAAGAAAGTGTCAGCTAGAAGATACATATTTGTCACGTGTTATGCAAGGGCTCGAACGAAACAAAAGACCAAGCAGAGAAGAGATGTCAGCAGAGAGTCCCATTGCGAAGTCATATTGGGCACAGTGGAACAGTTTAGAATTGATATCCGGTTGCCTTCATCGAGTATGGGAGAGTGAGGATGGTAAATGCAAGAAGAAACTGATAGTTGTTCCCAGAAAGAGGATTCCTGACGTGCTCAGCGAGCTGCATAATGGTCCAAGCGGAGGTCATCTTGGAATCACGAAGACGCTCGAGAAGATTAAACAGAGATTCTATTGGGTTGGTTGCCGTCAGTCGGTCACTGAGTGGATTGCGAAATGGGAGGTTTGCAGCAGAGCGAAAGGGCCCAGAACCGAAGTCATGGCCATATGAAGCAATATAACTCAGGTGCGCCATTTGAAAGGATCGCTATGGATGTCGCCGGTCCATTTCCTACTAGCAACGGCGGAAACAAATATGTACTGGTAGTTATGGATTATTTCAGCAAATGGCCAGAGGTATACCCAATCCCAAATCAAGAAGCGGAAACGGTAGCAGAAGTGTTTATAAACAATTGGGTTGCAAGGTATGGTGTACCAGTGGAGTTACATTCTGACCAAGGCAGGAATTTTGAATCAGCTGTGTTCCAGGAAATGTGTAAATCATTGGGCATTCGAAAAACATGGACAACTGCATTGCATCCTCAATCCAATGGTATGGTAGAACGATTCAATAGAACATTGGAGGAGCACTTAAGGAAAATAGTAGACAAGTACCATAAAGAGTGGGATACCCACATACCATTATTCTTGATGGCTTACCGATCAGCAGTGCATGAGACAACGGGCCAAACCCCTGCAAAAGTAATTTTTGGCAATGGCCTTAGACTGCCAGCTGATTTGAAGTTTGGGATAGATGCCAATGCGGAGAGAAATGTCAAGAAATCCACTAGTGATTTGGAAGAAGAGCTAAGAGAAATACATGATCTGATAAGGCAACGAACAAAGATTATGAGTGACAAGATGAAAGCCAGATACGATGAAGCAATTAATTCGGAAGGTTTTCACGAAGGAGATTTGGTGCTGTTATACAACCCACAACGTAAAAAAGGTTTGTCCCCGAAATTGCAGTGTAATTGGGAGGCCCATACAAAGTTGTAAAACGGATCAACGATGTAGTGTACCGCATACAAACCATCGGTAAACCACGAACGAAAATGAAAGTGGTCCATTTGGAAAGGCTGGCAACGTTTAGATCGGCAGATTTATCTAAACGGGACGATCAGACTTAGGTGGAGGGCAGTGTTACGAATATTAGCAAAACTAAGGGGTGCTGCTATCTCTAAGCCGATGCTAAACAGTGATATCATGCACATCCATAGATCAATCATTATGTATCTACATAAACGAAACAATAATTGCGTCTACACATATGTACCATGTACGTATACGAGCAGCGGAGAATCAATGCACAAACACATGCATATATCTGAGATACTCCTGAAAGTATGCAATGAGAGAGGCTATAAAATCGTGCAATTGTAGTTACAGCTGAGAAGTTTAAGAGCTGATGGCATCTAGTATATTCTGGAAATGGACGCGCCTAGAAGATGCGAACGTTGAAATCAGAGAGTATAAAAGGCAGCAAATATTGAGGCGCTTGAATTCAGTTTGAGTTGAGCTATCAAGCAGTTATTGATTAAGCACGCAATCTGGCGGGCAATAGTAGAGTTTCATTTGAACTATCAATCAGTTTGGTTGTTAAGCGAGCTAGTATAAGTGTTATTGTGAAGTACTTTAATGAGGCCATTTTTCCATTATTCAATATTGGAGTTATTTATTCAACAGTTTAGTGATTCGAACTTAGCAGAAGAGCAAATAAGAGGATTTGCAAGTAAAATTCGTTACAGGATATTAAGTTTGTCACGAATCTCAAAATTCAATGGCGCATATTCATAGTCGAAATAAAATAGGTTTTAAATTTAGTTGCAGCTTTTTTGACAGATAGCTCATAGAAAATTATGTCAAAAAGCTGCAACTAAATTTAAAACCTATTTTATTTTGACTATGACTATGCGCCAATAAGTATACCAAATTGATCAGGTTGACAATCTGTTTTGATTACGCCATGTCCGTTTGTTTGAACGCAAACTTGAAACTATCTGGATCAAACCTCTATATTATGAGATGTAAGCTTCACAGCCGATTGTTCAGATCAATATCTTATAGAAATGTCTGCCTTATTTAAGCAGCTACAATAAGCATCCAATTTTACCGAATAATTACATACATGACATATATAGTTGGCTGGAAATATCTTTGATATCCGTCTTATATACAACCGATTTTTGAGGTAAGAAGCTTTTCATAATTTCTGCCCCATTTTAACAGCTAGAAGCTTAAAATTTCACCAAATGCCTATGCGTATGCGACATATATTTTTTTAAAAAAAACCATTGTGAAGATCGGTCGTATATATAGAACATATCCCTTAAATATGATTGTTCAGATAAGAAAGCTTTCGAAATTTGTGCCTCCTATTAGACGAGAATATTTGGCTCTGATAAGTATGTTCTCCCGTAAGTTGACAAAAGAGTCTACCGATTCTTTACGGATGAGGTTGAGGTTGAGGGTATGCTTTTGATGCAGATCCGTTCTTGTGATCAAACGACTGAGTGCTGCTGCCGAATATCATCATAGTGCTTCAAAAACTGTCCTCTTACGAGCATTTGTTTTGGGGGCGGTTCTGTATCAAACAGTACTCTGCTATCAGTGCTATGAATATGCTTATCATACAATATGTATGTGTGGTAAGGAGATTCTTATAAAAATTATTCGCTTCGATGCGGACCTTTACATATTACCCCATTTGAATTACACTTAGATATAAATATAACCAAACTTAGAGTTTGGACTAACTTGGGTTCTTCTTCGTATTGTGGTATGCATCACTAAATGTTTCCTACTGCCGAGGGGTGAGCTCCTAAGTACTCATTATCTCAAGTAAATATCACTACAAAATTTAAAAATTAGAGAAAAGGCAAACTTTCTTTTACTTTTTTAATAATTTCTAAATCTGAAAATTTTGTTTTCAAATGGGCTAAATTTATCTTTAAACTGATATTTTAGAACTGTTCGTAAGAAGAAAACTGTCAAATTTATTCATACTTTGTAGAATACACTTTGACAACAACAACAATTTACAAAGATTTGTATGTTTTAATTAGAAAAATAGTGTTCGAAGCACTCTGAGAGTATGTCTTCCATGAAAAGCTTCCAAGTTAAAATTCATTTGTCTTGCAGGCGCCATTTGGAGTCGGCGTAAAACATGAAGGTCCCGTCCCGACAATTTGTAGGCAAAATTAAGAGGAGCACGATGCAGATTGGAAAAGAAGCTCGACCTAAATCTCTTTGGAGGTATATCGCGCGTAGTGTTTATTTTTTATATTGTGGCGAATGTTAACATCACTAGACTGTAGTAAATAATCACGCAACGACAAAAACATGAAGTAGCCACTCTTATATACATGTCCACATTTAAGCTAGCAACAGTTATTCAGCAGCTCGAAGTGAAGAGATATCTCACACACACATCTAGTCATCAGCCGAAGTTCTTACTCACACATACACACGAAAGCAGAAGATACAACAATTATAGAAGGTGAAACGTCTAGACCTTTAGAGAAATATGCGGATGACGCAACAGAGAGTATAAAAGCATCGCAAGATGAGGAATGATCAATCAGTTTTGATTTAAACACGCTATCAGTTTCGAAGTAAAGTTTAATTGTGAAGTATAGTTGTACTACTCCCAAAGTAGCATAATAAAGACCATTTTGTAATACAGAATATTGGAGTGATTTATTCAATAGTTTAGCGTTTCGAACGTTAGCAGAAGGTTTCAAATAAGCAGAATTTCCCAAAATTCGTTACAATTGGTGTCAGAAAAAGAATTGTTGAATAAATTCCAAAGATTTCGAATACCTTTTGGACATGGCAAAGTTAAGTGAATTAAAGATCCAGCAACTGAAAAAGGAGTTGGAGAATCGTAGATTGGACACAATCGGCAATAAGATCGAACTTCAAGCACGGCTACGCGAGGTTATGGAGCCGGAAGGAATTAATGTGGACGAGTATGTCTTTCATCCTGATGGGGACGAGACATTAAGAATGGAAACCCAGCTAGAATCCCAGGAGGCATGCATAACAGCGAAGATTGAAGTACAGGAAACACAAATTTCATCACAGATGGAAGAACAAAAGACATAGATTGATGAAACTAATGGGCCAAACAAATCAAAACCGAAGGTGCCTGCGAGAAAAACACTGACAAACCCTAATGGACGCACTAAAAGGAACGAAAGAATTTCCCAGAAAGGGTGCAAGGGTGGTTTCAAGCCAGGGCGCACTACTGTTGTGAAACGTCAAAATGATACTTATTATGCAAAGCCAATCCGTCAGGCGCAAGCTCTACGAAGTAGTTCATTGGCCAAACAACAGAGTGAGAGGGAACGAACCAGGATAACGAGTAGTAAGACGAAACAACAATTCGGAAGGTTTCTTGGAGGGAGATTTGGTACTGTTATATAACCCTCACCGGCGGAAAGGTGATCCATCCAAATTTTAGTGCGGTTGGGAAGGCCCATACCAAGTTGTGAAGCGAATCAATGATGTCATCTACCGCATACAAACAATTGGGAATCCACGAAATAGAAGGGTGGTTCATTTGGAGAGGCTAGCAACAGTTAGATCGAGATATTTGCTGGATCGGGCGATGAGACTTAGGTGGAGGGCAGTGTGGAAAATATTGACATCACTGGACTGTTAGTAAATAATCACGCAACAACCGAAATGAAGCAGCCACTCTTATATATATGCACACATTAAAGCTAGCAACACTTATGCAGCAGCTCCAAGTGAAGAGGTATCTCACACACACACACACATGTGGTCATCAGCCGAAGTTCTTACTCACACATACACACGCATATAACTAAAATTACCAAGCAGAAGATACAATAATTCCAGAAGGTGAAACGTCTCGACCTTTGGAGAAATATGCGGATAACGCAACAGAGAGTATAAAAGCATCGCAATATGAGGAAGGATTAATCAGTTTTGATTTAAACACGCTATCAGTTGCGAAGTGAAGTATAATTGTGAAGTATAGTTGTACCAATCCCAAGGTAGTCTAATAAAGACCATTTTGCAATACATATACAAGCATTGGAGTGATTTATTCAACAGTTTAGCGATTCAAACGTTAGCAGAAGTTTCAAATAAGCGGAATTTACCAAAATTCGTTACAATGTTTTACTTTTTTATTCTTCCCACTGATAGACTGAAAGCGACCTACCTGAAAAAAGATGCATTTGCGCTGAAAAGCATTTTATTGTTGACATAAAATTGGAGTGTTTGTACTACCCACTAACTTTGCGCTAACTTTTCATATCTGTCGTCGCTCAAAGATCCCCATCGAACAGCAGGTACGGGCATGTAGTGTTTTTAGTCGTTGCAATGGAAAAATATTTTACAAGCTCGTGAAAAAAGGATTTTCCAGGTGAACACTTCTCTCCCGATAACAGAACAACAGCACAATCTATAAAACCTACTGATTACCGTTTGCTATCTACATCTATATATATCTCCAATGTTGGCTTCCTGAACGAACAATTTTATGGGAGCTTTAGAGGACTATGGATGAATGCCAGCATTGTGAGGTTTTAAAGAGCCCATTACTAATACTTAGCATAGACTTCACTTGACTTGAGAACTGTCACTTACAGTTCTGTTAATTGAACATTGCAGGTTACTGATTACTCAAAACTTGGCAACACTTAACTTGACTTAGAAGTCTGTTGAATTTTGATTTTCTATGTAATGCTTGAAACACAAAGCCGAGCGACGACGATATACGCCGCGTCGGGCGGTAACATTTTCAAATTACGCCTAGACACTAGTAACTTCGCTACAGTGCACAGTGTTTCGTGTAGAACAAGCTAGCTGGACAAAAACAAAGTTCTTATTCCAAGAAAAGTGTAATGAGAAATGAAAGAAAACAAACAAAATAACGGGATTTTTGCTTTTTTGATATTTTTGCTCATATGTATTGAGTAATTGAAGTAAGAAGGCAGGAGTGGCCGTAAAACGCATTGATTAATTTGCAAAATTCTTGTTGAATATTAAGCTTCATATTTCTTTTATGTGTACACTTTTATACAATTTTTTTGATGGATTCTAAGCTTGCAATCTAGAAGTCCTAGTGAGTTACTTTATGCGGCAGAAGTATCAACAGAAATGTTGCTAATATTATAAAAAAAAATCACAGGAAACCCCTCAAATATCCGGCAAAAAGATGACATGTGAGCTAGATGCAAGATGCTTGAGCAATGTAGAAGCTTTAGCATACTACGTAGATAGCAAGTCGACGACTCATGGGTACAAAACGACTCGGAAATGGAGCATCAAGGCAGGCCATAAGGTTTATCTATCATTTTATAGTCTAAGAAAAGCTAAGGCAGAATGCTATGCAAATGAAATTGATGTGGGTGAAACACGTGCGGAAATTAAAGTCCAGTCCGTATTAGATAAAACTGTTGAGCGTTTAGTTTTAGCAAATCAAGAAGTCTTTGTTAGTTTATTTCCTACAAACTTGACATATACTTTAATCAGCAAGTGGGGTTGCGATGGAAGCTCTGGCCATAGCACATATAAGCAAAAGTTTACATGCAGTTCTGACACTGATGAGTTTTGGTTTATATTTTCTTTCGTTCCTCTTCAATCCTCAACATTCTTCTACCATGTATTGTCGTCCAATTAAATTTATTTTTTCTAAAGAAACAAAAGATTTTATTGTTTTTGAAACGAACAAAGTTTTAGAGGAAATAAATGCGTTGTTGCCAACAAAGAACATGCTCGAAGAATACGAAGTTTCCGTAAATCACAATATGCTTCTAACAATGATTGACGGAAAAGTTTGCAATGCTTTGACTGAAACTTCTTCCGCTAAAAAGTGTTATATTTGTGGTGCCACTCCAAAATATATGAATAATGAGTTACGGGACTTTACGCCTAACCGAGATAATGTTTTGGTTTGTCTACTCTCCATGCATGGATAAGATGTTTTGAATGCGTGCTTCACATAGGTTATCGCCTCGAAGTAAAAAAAATGGCAGCTTAGGAATGAGGCAGATAAAGAGAGTGTAAAGCTACGTTCCAACGAAATCCAGAATAAATTTAAAAGTGTACTTGGATTGATAGTAGATAAACCAAAACCAGGTTTCAGCAATACCAATAACGGCAACACTGCTCGTAGCTTTTTCGAAAATTCTGAGGCTAGTGCTGAGATTACGGGATTGGATGTAACGCTTATCAAAAAATTCGACACTCTTCGCGCATTAGCATCTGGGTACAATATAAATATCCAAAGATTTGAAAAATTTGCGGTCGAGACTAAAAAGCATTACATAGATCTCTATCCATGATTTAATATGCCTGTTACAGTTCATAAAATCTTAGTGCATAGTACTGTCATTACAAAATCAGCAATTTTACCTATTGGTCAACTTTCTGAGGAAGCACAGGAAGCCCGTAACAAAGATTTGAGACGATTCAGGGATGATAACACACAAAAGCAGTCACGTGTAGAGAGCCACGAATAGAGATCTTATGGATATGTTGCTTATAACATCGGATCCTTTAGTTAACAGTTTTAGGGAGATACCTACGAAAAAATTTAAAAGTCTGACTTCAGAAGTCTTAAATTTACTGTCCCCCGACAGTCAATGTTGAGGAGTCAATGAATACCCCAGTTGTTTCAAGCTTTCACAGTAGTGTTGCTGATGCTCATGACTTTTCCACAAGTGACTCATCGAATGAAAGTGATGATAGCAAATAATAACATAATTATAAAAGATAACCTACCCTATAAATTTTTGTTGGATCAGGTTTTATTTAATTTAAATCTATTGTCTTTTCTATTTTGTATGATACTTTACTTTTAAGTTTTTGTAATAAGTAATTTTCACATAATTATTTTAATTATTTACATTGTTGTTATTATTATTGTAATTCACTTTTACATTCCTGACTGGTACTATAAAATAATTTTGTAAAAATTGTAGTGCCAGGATAAATACTCAAATAAATACAAAATATGTATGTACATATGTACAGTCACTCACATAAATAAATAGACACCCCTTTTTGGACAATTCTTACAATTTTCGCTTTCTCAAATTTATTTTAACTAATTTCCCATACGAGAATTTGTCACGATCTATAACAAAAACTAAATTATATTTAAAAAATGTTTGAAAAATTCGACGAATTTTCATAAAAAATTTTAATTTTTTTCCGAATTTTTAGAATTTTTTTAAAGTATTGAGATTTGTAGTCCATTCAATTTGAGTACAATAAAGTAATATTCTTAAGTCCTTTACATTTTTTTGGATCTATGTCACTTATTCACATGAGTTACTGTATATGAAATAAGCAAATGTATGCATATGAAGTAAAATTTTGGAAAAAACTAAAAAAAAAAGAACGTATGGATGAAAAAATTACGTAGTTGTAATAAATGACTGCATATGAAACGGAAAATCTCATAAAATAATTTTGTCCAGCTAGCTTGTTCTACACGAAACACTGTGCAGTGGTGCTAAGAACAAAATGTTCGCGTCAGATGCTTAACCGACAGCAAGGAAGTAACAGCGTGATCGCTTCAGCGCTAGAAAAAATCTGCTCACAGTTTCACAACAATTTTTTTTTATTAAAATATCGCCTAAAAAATGTTTCCTTGCCTAACTAACTCTGCTTGACAGATTCTGTTTAACGCGGTTTCCGCATTTCTATAATTTATTGCTATTGCATAAAAAATATGAACAAATCAGGACCCACGTGTCTGTTCATAATCTACTCTCGCCATACCTGCCAGGCTTCAGAGCTGGTCACAGCGGCTCGACTGCTCTTATAAAAATCTTGGATGACATACGCGTACTCTTTGACAAAGGCCAACTAACAATCCTGTGTCTACTCGATTTTTCGAAAGCCTTTGACTCAGTCAATCACACACTACTGTGCTATAAGCTACAAAAGTATTTTAGATTCAGTAATAATGCTCGAAAGATGATGGAAAGCTATTTATCAGGCAGGATTCAAATTGTTGTGAATGGAACAATGTGTCAGAGCCGATGGAAATAGTTGCGGGGGTTCCCCAGGGATCTATACTTGGGCCTTTGCTTTTTAGTCTTTTTATTAATGATGTGTTCAATGTATGCAGATTTGTAAATATGCACGCTTATGCTGATGATATTCAGCTGTACTTGGCTGGTGACTTTAGTGAAACTCCTGATCTTTGCCTTAAAATCAATAGCGATTTATCGGCGATATTTGGTTGGGCTAATAACAATGGCTTGTGCCTCAATGCTGGAAAATCGTATTGCTTGCCCATTGCGAAAAAGGATGCTTCGAGGCTTGAAATACCTAAAAATAGGCACCGGGAACGCTGCCATAACAACCGTCAATAAAGCTAAAAACCTTGGAGTTGTGTTGAACTCGAGCTTCACTGCGATCGATCATGTTAACACAGTAGTGGGTAAGGTATATGGGACTCTTCGTAATTTGAGGCAAACTGCGCCATATACCCCTCTTCAAATCAGGAAAAAACTTGCCATCCAACTCATGGTCCCGATCAGTACGTATTCTGAGTTAGTTTACAACAAGCTAGACTCAAGGTCGGCTCATAAAATTGAGGTTGTGTTCAATCAAGTTACGCGTTATGTTTATGGACTGGGCAAGTTCGACAATATATCAGCATGGAGAAATCGAGTTTTAGGATGTAACATATTCGATTACCAGAAGGCTAGGAGCTGCATTTTTCTTTTCCGTCTTATTTCAACAAAGGCCCGCTGTAATTATACGATAAAATAGTCTTTAATAAATCGACAAGAACATGCACCTTAGCTGTCCCTATTTTTAACTACGTAGAGTCTACTAGGTTGTTTTTCGTCAACACTATACGTCTCTGGAATTCTATTCCTACTGCTGTAAGAAACTCTCTGAACCAAAACAACTATAAACAGATTCTTTATAGTTTTTTCTCTAGTGATAGCACTTGAGCTTTTTATCTATTGGCACTTTTGATATCTACATATTTCTCTATACTCATTAACCTTTCTGTTTCTACTTCACTCTCATCTATTTTCTATATTTTGAAACACACCTTAAGATATAGAGCTATATATATTGTAACGAATTTGCTTGCAAATCCTCTTATTTGCAATCCTCTGCTAAGTTCGAATCAGTAAACTGTTGAATAAATAACTCCAATTTGTAATAATGCAAAATGGCTTTTATTAAAGTACTTCACAATAACACTCAAACTGTGCAACGAATAGCTTGCTTAATAACCACGCTGATTGATAGCTCAATGAAACTCTACTATTCAAAATAATACTGCTATTGCTCGCTAGATATCGTCTTAATCGCAACTGCTTGACAACTCAAATCAAACTGAATTACTTCTTACTCGCTTGCGCCACTTTTATAGTTTACGCTGCATATATCTAGGCTCTTCTATTTCCAGAAGTTACTAGTTAGTTTCGGCTACAAAATCGCCAGCCACAACTACGTGCACAAATTATTGCCCTCTCTTGTGACAACTCAGATAAGATATATGCATGTGTTTGTGCATTGCCGCTCCGATGCTCGTATACGTACATATGTGTAGACGCAATTATTTATTCGTTTATGTAGATACATAATGATTGAATTATTGATGTGAATGTTTGTAGTTTACAGTCTCTCGAGTACACATAGGCGTATAAGTAAATGCATCTGTGTGTGACATCTCTTTCGGCTGCCTTATATATGTGTATACATGATTTGATTATTGACGTAAATACTGCTTGGCATGGCCTTAGCATCGCCTTAGTGATGGTATAGCTTAGTGATGCTAATATCCGTGACAATATGTAAGTTAATTAGTATTATTTTTCGCTTTGGTAATATACCTTTCACGCACTTTTATTAACTAAAGTAACATTTTTTAACTAATTACACAAATTTGCATACAAAAAAATGTAAACAAATATCTTGTTCTTCCTTTTTTTCAAGCGTACGTACGCTCAGCGACCAACATTGCTGTACGCTTAGCTACATGAAAATTTCATGCTTTGTCGCTTTCATGCAGCTGACTCCTCGCATGCAGCGGTCCATTCAAATACATATGTTCGGCATCAAAGCGTACAAATATCGCCTGCAGCGTCTATGACGCGTAGCCTCGTGTGCACTTTGCCTTAATGTACTAATAATTAAATTGCCTAAATAAATTGCCTAAATTGCCTAAAGCGACGATACGTGTCATTCCTTTGCTGTCTGCAACACGACCAATGATGACATGATACGAAACATTCATTCTCTCTCAATTCGTTTCCAGGAATGGGTCTTAAATTTCATTCAATTGTAAACATTGATTCATTCGATTGTAAACAAACTTCATTCGTTTCCAAGAATGGGTCTTTAAGATCAGAGTTGCGTAAACCGCGCAAAAAAAATTCCAAGAAAATCGGTGCGTTTTCATTATTTTTCATTTCAAGTGTATTCAACTACATAAGCGGATCAAAAATTTGTAAAAAAGGTACAAGAAATAACAAAATTAAATGAGCTGTTATATTAACGCACGAAAAGAGATAAGTACATTTTATCTTAGCTATCAAAAAATTAAATTTCACGTGTTGTCACGGAAAAATTTTTAACAGGTAAAATAAGCTTTTTTTTGTATTTGTGATCCTGAAAAAATTCGAGTTTTTTGATATCCCATTTGACAATCTTGAGTAAGTTTTCGGTGAAAATCATAAATTAAACCTTTACCATGTAAAATACGCCAAAGTTATTCCAAAATGCCCAAATTTGATTTTGAGGATGATGGCATCTATGGTCAATGTTATAAAAAATGAACATTTTCACGCGCTCTCAGAGAGCGAGAAGTTTCATATCATGTCATCAGTGGTCGTATTCAATGATGACATGATATGAAACTTCTCGCTCTCTGAGAGCGCGTGAAAATGTGCATTTTTTATAACATTGACCATAGATGCCATCATCCTCAAAATCAAATGATATGACATGATATGAAACTTCTCGCTCTCTGAGAGCGCGTGAAAATGTGCATTTTTTATAATATTGGCCATAGATATCATCATGCTCAAAAGCAAGTTTGGGCATTTCAGAATAACTTTGGGGTATTTTACATGGTAAAGGTTTAATTTATAATTTTCACCGAAAACTTACTCAAGATTGTCAAATGGGATATCAAAAAACACGAATTTTTGTCTGGATTACAAATCCGAAGAAAAAATAACTATTTTTCACCCGTGGAAAATTTATCAGTGACAACACCTTTCATTGAAGGGCTGCACACGAAACGGGTTTTGGTAGCAGCTTTCGATTGGTGAAAAAGTCAGCTTCTTATTCTTCGCATTGATGTAAATGGATGCATAAAGGTCAGGTTTTTGTGGAGCGTTGCAACATTCCACTTTTGACAGCTGAGATAAATTGTAAGTATACGTATAGGTTAACGCAACATGTATAATTAACAGCCTTTTGCGGGCGCCAACGCAGATACTTCACCAAGTGATCTAATTTCGTAATTTCTTATAAATTTTTTTTATTGTATGTGGATATACATATGTATGTACATAGCCATTTTGGTCGCATCAAAGTGAAAAAGGGGCTAGCCGTTCATTGTTATCTTATGGCGGTGCCAGCGCAACAAAGCAAAGCACCGCAATCGAAATATATTATTTCATATTTTTTCACTTATCTACCACAAAATATTTCTACAAAACTTTGCCTTTTTTATAAATTTTAATAAGTTTTTATCACCTTACTTGCTGATTTTTTTGAAAATAATGAAACCGAACGGATTTCTTGGAGTTTTTTTTTTGGGTAGTTTAGGCAACTCTATAGCCATCTGATGTTCTTGGAAAGGAATGAACTTTTGTTTACAATCGACTGAACTTCAAGACCCATTCCTGGAAACGAATTGAGAGAGAAAATAAGTTTCGTACCAGGTCATCAGTGAACACGACTGGCATGCAAATTCTCTTCTAACACCACTGTGGCGCAATTGATTTTTCGCTCTCAACAGCAACTGAAATGAAGAGCATAAGAATACGTGTGAAGAGCGTAATACCCAGATGGGGTACCTTTTTTACGCTGTTTATTCAGAGTGGCCATTATTTAGAAATAAAGATGAAAAAAATTAAAACTTTTTTAATTCTCTGCTTTAGCACTTGACTGCTAAAACACGCCCAAAATATTGAGAAATTATCAAAACAAAACAAAAATGTTAAGAAATTAAATTAAAAATTATACGTAAAGAAAAAAAAATTTGTTTTTGGATATTGATTTCTTTTTTTATACTTAAAAAATTGAACAGCAGCAACCCTTGGGAGGTTTTTCGTCATAGCCCGGCGGCGACGATAGAAATAAATCTATCGTCGCAAAATAACGTCGCGTAAATTTCGCTCTTGGCGTTCATTGTGTTCACCTTCATGTAATTATGGGGATTCTATTTTTGACAAGGCGATGTTCGTCGCGTTTATTTCGCGGCGTTGGGCATAGTGTTTCAAGCTTAAGTTCTAAGTGACGTTTACATTTTGAGATGCCATTTGTTTGTTCCATTTCCTATTGACATTTTGTCATACAAACTGACATTTATGTAAAAATAAATTTCAGAGCTGATTATGATCCCAGATTGTATGCTCTAAGTGGAGTATAATCGTGGCTAAGTTGCCAAGTTTACGCCAAGTCAAGTCAAGTCTATGCTAAGTATCAGTAATGGGCCCCTAACTGACCGCCCGGTTCAACGAAAGGACCATTGTGGATAAGACAAGTGCGATATCTTCGGCATAGACGTCAAAATTAGAAATATAATGGATCACCTGATTTTTAAAGTGACTATCGTTGTCTCATCCTGTATCTCTTTCTATCACCCACGGAAGATAGCCCTATGCGCCGCCATATTGGGCATCATTCAAAACGCTAAAAAGTAACCATCTTGAACATCCTGTCAGGCAGTTGACGGATATGGTATCATACTTGTTTTGTCCTCAATGGAAAGGACCTTACCAGTTGAATGTAGATATTTCAAATCGTTTATTCACGAAAATTAATTTTTGTTGTCATTGCAAAAAAACCGCTCAATTAACGTAAATATTTATAGTTTTTGACAGGGAGATTATCTGGCGTTTTTTTTTTTTGATATCTTGTTTAAGTCAACCGAAAAATCGGCCTGAACCAAACAAGAAAAGATTAAATTAGCATTGCTCATCTGGGTCATGATCACATGTTTTTTTGCAATAGCTTTCATTTAAAGAAATGCATTGTAAAGACATTCAGTATACTATGTACTTCTGACTGCGACTAATACTCCTGCTAAATATAGGCGTAATAAGTATGTTATCACGCCCAATTTATTTCAAAATAAAATATAATTCAATACTTAACGCCTACTAAGGCCGCTCAAATCTTTTGAAGCTCTTTCATCGACTTCAAGAACGTTTGAAGATGTTGTTATAAAATGTATTATTATTATTTATTATCCATCTTTCCTTTACAAAATAGAATTGCCCTAGAAAAGATTCACAAAATTGATTGATTACCACGCTCTCTTTCTATATAAAAATGAAAATACACATATAGGACACGCATACAAATTCGAGATCTGTAGCCTCTACCGTTTCTTCCAATGTACATAAGTATGTGGCGATGAACAAATTTATATTGTTCATAAAAATACATTTACACAGCAATTTCTGATATTGATTCATGGAGTGAGGACGGCCGAATTAGTCGTTTCCCGAACTGTCATATCCAGTTCAAAGTCTAAACATTAAAAGATCCATAAAGGTACATATTTTTCACCCATCGAAAAATACGGCACAGAATATAGGAAAAATATAAAATATTACCAAAACTTCGCCGAAAGACAGAAGGTTTCAAGCTCGGGTCAAATTTCTGTCAGAACGAAAAAGGCGTCCTGCTCAATGTTCAGAGAGTGCTTAGTTTCTAGACGGAAGTCTTTCATATACATATATTCCTGTAAAAAAATTCACTCGAAATACACCGCTTGTTTTTCTAAAAAACTAATGTGAAAAATCTTTTTACGGAAAAATTTATGGAACTGTTCTAGATGGCATTGAAATATCTCTTGTTATTTCGATAGCACAAGATGTTAGAAATTTTTTATTATTGAAATCGATGTGCAGATTTTTGCAAAAAATTAGCAATATTTAATTTTTGGCAATGGTTGAGGCCATGAACATTTGTTCTACAAATTTGCAGAAAAAAATACTAAGTACCATAAATGGTGGATCTACCAAAAATTTAAAAGCCTATGCTTCAAGTTGTGTGTTCTACGATTTGTATGAAATATCTTTATCCGTTCACACATTAAATAAGCAATTTTTTGAAAAGTAAGAATTGTTTTTAAAAACAAAGTAAAAGGAAAATGCCAATATTTGACCCTCCATCAAACAAGGTAATTATTTTAGTTATCCAAGTAAAATTGTTTCAGTGGCCCTCTTTAAAAATTTTGTCCCGGGTGCCAATGCGCAAAGAATTAAATAAACACTCAAGGGAACTTCCTAAGAAGATAAAAATAGGAGGGATATTTTGCAACAGGGAGAGAAATTTTTTTCTTAAATTTATTATATGAAATGTGAACCTAGTTTTATACATAACGCGATTTTTTATCACACATTGGAGAACTCCATATTATTGGCCCTTGAAAGAACAGCCGTCAACATTCGCTGATAGAGGCTAGCGAATATAAGCCTATGCCGTCGGCCTCTATACTTATGTATATTTTTTTCTTTCTAGTTATAGAATAGTTATGCTAGGAGACTCTGGAGTTGGAAAAACAGCTTTGGTTAATCAGTTCATGACTTCAGAATATATGCATACCTACGATGCAAGCCTAGGTAAGTTCAAAATCAATTTCGTAGTTTATACTGGTTCGTATTATTGGTTTTATTTTCAAGAAGTTTTAACTTTCGGAATATCGGACTTGTGTTTCATTTGTGTGTTAAACAAATAAGTTTTTGTATACTTATTCCAAAATACCAAACAAGGTTCTGGTAGAATTGCGCATTTCCAAAAGCTATGCTGCTCTGGAGCTTTTTTGCCGTTGCATAGGATTTCTCAGGCTCTGCTATGAGCTACGCCGCGTTTTAGAGCGGAGCAAATGGCATATTAAAAACTATGAACGAAATGATATTTGTAGCGGAGCAATAAAAAAAAAGATGTAATGCTATTTTCTGTGTTGGGAATTGTGATGCAGAACTTTGGCTTGTTTGCGCTCTTACTTATCTTCAACACTTTGCAATGCAACGTGGGAACAGAGTGTTCCGATGTAATAGCAATAACAACAGAAGGAAGAAGCTATAACAAAAACGTAAAGGCTGACAATTAAAACCACTAGAGAAAGGACAAAGTTCTGGATACCAATGCCCAAAAAAGGAAATTGCGATAAATTAATTTTTAAGCTATTGCATAGATTTTATCGCGGGCTTGGCGACTAAATCAAAAAAACCGTAACGGATATTTGTCAAAAAAGATCCGAAAAGGTTCGGTGTTAGCAACAGGCCAAATACATAAAATTGAATCTCTATCATAAACAGCGGTGGGCACCACTACATTTACACGGTTACCAAATTGAGAATGTGTTAGTAAACACGAACGCGTAGTGAGCACGAAAGCAAAATCAATTATTTATTTAGTTTGATTTCAATGCTTGAACGATTAACACGTGTCACACGCACACTTTGGTACTCTGTTTTAAGCGCGCGTGCACACTTCCTCACCGTACGACCATCGAAATCAAACTAAAAGAGCTGTCGTTGATTTTCACGAAGTAGCCATTGTGCTATCGCTTATCGTATACATATATGACCGCTTACAAGCCAACCTAATAAAACCGCACTGCATTTTTTTTAGCGCACGCAAAGAACTGGCGTTCCTTGCCCTAACCCAAATAAGCATGCGTTGCAACAATGTAAAGCATGTGTGCAAACGTCAAATCTAAATGTCACGCAGAACAAAAATTGGAAATCGAGTTAGGTTTTCACGCACAAAATTCAATTTGAGTTGCTCTCATACAAGTTGTATATGCATTAGACATTTTTGACAGAAAATGACTTGCGTGCGTTTATATTAGGTTGGCTTGTTAGCAGGTGCTAAGCTCACGCCCACCCCGGATCATAAAGTTAAGGTTAAGGTTATAGTTAAAATTAAAGTTAAAGTTAAAGTGATTGTTAAAGTTAAAGCGAAAGTTAAAGTTAAAAATAAAGTTAAAGTTAAAGTGAAAGTGAAAGTTAAAGTTAAAGTTAAAGTTAAAGTTAAAGTTAAAGTTAAGGTTAAAGTTAAAGTTGGAGTTAAAGTTAAAGTGAATGTTAAAGTTAAAGCGAAAGTTAAAGTTAAAGTTAAAAATAAAGTTAAAGTTAAAAGGAAAGTTAAAGTTAAAGTCAAAATTAAAGTTCAAGTTAAGGTTAAAGTTAAAGTTAAACTTAAAGTGAATGTTAAAGTTAAAGCGAAAGTTAAAGTTAAAGTTAAAAATAAAGTTAAAGTTAAAGTTAAAATGAAAGTTACAGTTAAAGTTAAAGTTAAGGTTAAAGTTAAGGTTAAAGTTAAAATTAAAGTTAAAGTTAAAGCGAAAGTTAAAGTTAAAAATAAAGTTAAAGTTAAAGTTTAAGTGAAAGTTAAAGTTAAAGTTAAGGTTAAAGTTAAAGCTAAAGTTAAAGTTAAATTTAAAGTTAAAGTTAAAGTTAAAGTGAATGTTAAAGTTAAAGTTAAAAATAAAGTTAAAGTTAAAGTTAAAATGAAAGTTACAGTTAAAGTTAAAGTTAAGGTTAAAGTTAAAATTAAAGTTAAAGTTAAAGGGAAAGTTAAAGTTAAAAATAAAGTTAAAGTTAAAGAGAAAGTTAAAGTTAAAGTTGGAGTTAAAGTTAAAGTTAAAGTGAATGTTAAAGTTAAAGCGAAAGTTAAAGTTAAAGTTAAAAATAAAGTTAAAGTTAAAACGAAAGTTAAAGTTAAAGTCAAAGTTAAAGTTCAAGTTAAGGTTAAAGTTAAAGTTAAAGTTAAAGTTAAAGTGAATGTTATAGTTAAAGCGAAAGTTAAAGTTAAAGTTAAAAATAAAGTTAAAGTTAAAGTTAAAATGAAAGTTACAGTTAAAGTTAAAGTTAAGGTTAAAGTTAAAATTAAAGTTAAAGTTAAAGCGAAAGTTAAAGTTAAAAATAAAGTTAAAGTTAAAGAGAAAGTTAAAGTTAAAGTTAAGGTTAAAGTTAAAACTAAAGTTAAAGTTAAATTTAAAGTTAAAGTTGGAGTTAAAGTTAAAGTAAAAGTTAAAGTTAAAGTGAATGTTAAAGTTAAAGCGAAAATTAAAGTTAAAGTTAAAAATAAAGTTAAAGTTAAAATGAAAGTTAAAGTTAAAGTCAAAGTTCAAGTTAAGGTTAAAGTTAAAGTTAAAGTGAATGTTAAAGTTAAAGCGAAATTTAAAGTTAAAAATAAAGTTAAAGTTAAAGTTAAAATCAAAGTTAAAGTTAAAGTTAAAGTTAAAGTCAAAGTCAAAGTTAAAGTTAAAGTTAAAGTTAAATTTAAAGTTAAAGTTACAGTTAAAGTTAAAGTTAAAGTTAAAATTAAAGTTAAAGTTAACGTTAAAGTTAAAGTTAAAGTGAATGTTAAAGTTAAAGCTAAAGTTAAAGTTAAAAATAAAGTTAAAGTGAAAGTGAAAGTTAAAGTTAAAGTTAAATTTAAAGTTAAGGATAAGTTAAAGTTAAAGTCAAAGTTAAAGTTAAGGTTAAAGTTAAAGTTAAAGTTAAAATTAAAGTTAAAGTTAAGCTTAAAGTTAAAGTTGATGTTAAGTTAAAGTTAAAGTTAAAGAAAAAGTTAAAGTTAAAGTTAAAGCGAAAGTTAAAGTTAAAAATAAAGTTAAAGTTGAAGTTAAAGTTAAAATGAAAGTTAAAGTTAAAGTTAAAGTTAAAGTTAAGGTTAAAGTTAAAGTTAAAGATTGTTTTTTGTTTTTATCGGCCTATTGATAAATCATTCAAGGTTCGAATCGAGCTCAAGGCCAGAACAATAATTTTTTTCTAATGATAATTATTGTTATTTTTTAATTTTTCTAAATTTGACAATAAACAAAAATCCAGCATTATCAGTGATTTGCACCAGATGGCGCAACACTGAATAAATATAGTTGGTATAAAGGAATAGAAGTAGCAAATTTGACAGTCAAACAAACCACCGCTGTATAGCTAAATGGTTAGCGCAGCATGCCTAAAGCGTACTGATGATGAAGGCTTAGTACCCTTCGAAATGGATCTATCTGCGCAGCTATGGCAGGTTGTCTGAAAAATTTTCTACTTACTATTCCAAAAACAAAATACAATTTTTCAAATTTAGAAAAATTAAAAAATAACAATAATTATCATTAGAAAAAAATTATTGTTCTGGCCTTGAGCTCGATTCGAACCTTGAATGGGTTAAAGTTAAAGTTAAAGTTAAAGTTAAAGTTAAAGTAAAAGTTAAAGTTAAAGTTAAGGTTAAAGTTAAAGTTAAAATTAAATTTAAAGTTAAAGTTGAAGTTTAAGTTAAAGTTAAAAAGTAAAAGTTAAAGTTAAAGTTAAAGTGAATGTTAAAGTTAAAGTTAAAAATAAAGTTAAAGTTAAAGTGAATGTTAAAGTTAAAGTGAAAGTTAAAGTTAAAGTTAAAAATAAAGTTAAAGTTAAAGTGAAAGTTAAATATTAACTTCTCATTTATTCAATAAAAGTAAAAAATTTGTTTTCTTATCGGTCACCACGCTTAAAAAGGTTAACTTGAATTAATATCAAAAACAAAACTTGAATTAATATCAAAGAAAACAAAATGTTGCATAAATATTATAATTGCATAAGTTGATAATATGCAATAGCTTCACCGCGGCAGTCACCGAGTGCCACACGTCCTTTTTTTTTGCTATCGCTTCACTACAAATAGCATTTCGTTCCTAGTTTCCATTCTGCTATTTGCTCCGCTCTAAAACACGAAGTTGTTTGTAGCCGAGCCTAACAAGCCAACCTAATAAAACCGCACTGCGTTTTTTAAGGGCACGCAAACAAGCGGCGTTTTTTGCCCAAACCCAAATAAGCATGCCTTGCGACAATGTAAAACATGTGTGCAAACGTCAAATCTAAATGTCACGCAGAACAAAAACTGGAAATCGAGTTGGGTTTTCACGCAGCAAATTCAATTTGGGTTGCTCTCATACAAGTTGTATGTGCGTGCGTTTACATGAGGTTGGCTTGTAAGAAATAATAACACTTTTTTATGCTATGCCTCTGCTCTGTTCATGTTCAAAGCCGGAGCAGTAGCAAAACAAATTTCTGTATGCGGCTACTACTCTGTAGCAGAGTCTACATTAGCACAATTCAACTGCAGAGTATTCGACCCTACGATGCACACTACCAAACATAAAATAATAAAATACTTGGCGAAGCTCTAATTGTTTTTATACTCAGCTGAGCAGGGCTCACAGTACCCCGTAACGGCATAAACTAATCGAGATAGATGTAGATTTCTATATATCAAAATGATTTGGGCGAAAAAAGAAATTCATTTAGCCATGTTCGTCCGTCCGTCTGTCCGTGAACACGATAACTTGAGTAAATTTTGAGGTATAAGTAAATTATGTCAACATTCAACTCCAGTAATAATATGGTGCAAAAAAGTACAAAAATAAAAGAAAATTTCAAAATGGGCGTGGCTCCGCTCTTTTTTATTTAATTTGTCTAGAATACTTTTAATGCCATAAGTCGAACAAAAATTTACCAGTCCTTGTAAAATTTAGTAAGGGCATGGCTTCTATGACGATAACTGTTTTGTGCGCAAATGGGCGAAATTGATTGAAGCCACGCCCAGTTTTTATACACAGTCGGCAGTCTGTCCTTCAGCTCGGCAGTTAACACGATAACTTGAGCAAAAATCGATATATCTTTACTAAACTTAGTTCACGTACTTATCTGTACTCACTTTATCTTGGTATTAAAAATGGGCGAAATCCGACTATGACCACGCCCACTTTTTCGCTATCGAAAATTTCAAGAATTTAAAAAAAAATGCCATAATTCTATACCAAATACGAAAGAAGGTATGAAACTTGGTGATTGGATTGGTTTTTTACGCAAATATATCTTTTCTATACTTAGTTCACGTACTTATCTGAACTCACTTTATCTTGGTATTAAAAATGGGCGAAATCCGACTATGACCACGCCCGCTTTTTCGATATCGAATATTTCGAAAAATTTAAAAAATGCCATAATTCTATACCAAATACGAAAGGAGGGATGAAATATGGTGATTGGATTGATTTTTTGACGTAAAGTATACATAACTTTAGAAAAAACTTTATAAAATGGGTGTGACACCTACCATATTAAGTAGAAGAAAATGAAAATGTTCTGCAGGGCGAAATCAAAAGCCCTTGGAATCATGGCAGGAATACTATTCGTGGTATTGCATATATAAATAAATTAGCGGTACCCGACAGATGATGTTCTGGGTCACCCTGGTCCACATTTTGGTCGATATCTCGAAAACGTCCTCATATATACGACTAGGTGTCACTCCCTTTAAAACCCTCATTAATACCTTGAATTTGATATCCATATCGTACAAACACATTCTAGAGTCACGCCTGGTCCACCTTTATGGCGATATTTCGAAAAGTCGTCCACCTTTAGAACTGAGGCCCACTCCCTTTTAAAATACTCATTAACACCTTTTATTTGATACCCATATGGAACAAACACATTCTAGAGTCACCCCTGGTCCACCTTTATGGCGATATCTCGAAAAGGCGTCCACCTATACAACTAAGGCTTACTTCCTTTTAAAATACTCATAAACACCTTTCATTTGATATCTATATCATACAAACACATTCTAGAGTCACCCCTGGTCCACCTTTATGGCGATATTTCGAAAAGGCGTCCACCTATAGAACTAAGGCCCACTCCCTTTTAAAATACTCTTTAATACCTTTTATTTGATACCCATACCATACGAACACATTCCAGGGTTACCCTAGGTTCATTTTCCTACATGGTGATTTTCCCTTATTTGACAAAAGAGTGGAAGTGGACCAGACACCGAGGTTTCCAAAAAAAACTTATTTATTGAGCGATTTTCTTGAAATATGGTTCATAGGTAGCTTATGGCTTGGGTTAATAATAAAGAAAGATTTTTCCGGGAAGTGGACCAGAGATCGACCTATCCCCAAAAAAGTTATTTATTGAGCGATTTCCTTGAAGTTTGGTACATAAGTAGCTTATGACTTGGGTTAATCACAAGGAAACTTTTTTCCGGGAAGTTGACCTAGACCGACCTATCCCAAAAAAAATTATTTATTGAGCGATTTGCTCAATCAACCAAATCATTGAACAAGTAAGTCTTCGCCATCTAAACTAAAATTCTTGCCCTGAATGCCTACGCAGTAAATCACAAAACTCCTTCGAACTGTGCGTGCATTTATGCTGGCACGCTAAGTTGCCTGTTTTGTGTATTTCAATGCACATTAAGAGTTTTGTGTAATATTGTGCCGCACAAATACAATACACAAAACCAATTCGAGTTTTGCTAATACCTAAATGACACTACTTTATTTTGTCGTGGATTCTAAGCTAAAAATACTGAGGAAAATTTATCGAAACTTCAAAATACAAAAGCAATTTTTACTATGAGAAAGCGAGACCACTATTCCCCCAAAATTGGCGAACTTGACATGTTTTTGTTTATGTTTTATATTTTATTTTTACATTTACATTTTTAATAATAAAAACAATGCAAATAACACGGGAAAATTATTTCGGTCTCTAATGGTTCACTTTTTTCACAACAAAGTTGATTTTAATTGTGCTTTTATGCAAAAAATTTTCAAACTAAAAACAAAATTTTCATTTTTCAGAAAAAATAAAGAAAAAAACGGCCGAATAACAAAAAAAACCTCTCGAAATACAAACTGGCTCGTTTGTTTTTAATGAACTAGGTTGTATTTTTCTTGTGTTTCGTTAGTTTTTTGAAATATAGTTTACGCACTTACACCTGTACTGAAACCGTATTAGGAGGGAGGGCGACAAAAAATATAAGAGAAAATACAAGAAAAATACAGAGAAAATAAAATAGTGTCATATAGTTATAAGTACTTTATTATTTAAAAAAAAAAAAATTAATTTTGTTTTAAAAATGTTTTGCATAAACACTTAATTTGTGACGGACTTATTCCTGCTGAGGTATGCCCAGTCCGTCCAGGGTTCCTATATTTGATGGGAGAACCTATTCCGATGAAAATAAATAGACAAAGAAGTTCTGAAAAACGCTATAAAGTTTATTTAAAAAATTCAATGCCCTTAAGAGCTACTCCTATTCTTTGTCCCTGTCTAAATAAGAGTAGCTGAGGTAGAACCCCTCTGCTAGCTCTCCGTCAGTTGAAGTAGAAACCTCCTACTGAATATAAAATAATTCACGAAATGAAGTAGAAACCTTCAGGTCGTGTTGGTCAGTGGTAGAAGCCCACTGACTCGTATGCCTATCTCCTAGCTTCTGATCTTACAAGCTAATTTGCCGCCCTTATATACGATTTTGTACGCCGGTGGACAGTTATTTCCTAAAAACAATTCATTGTAATAATTCCTCAGTTATAAAATTATATAGGACTGCACGCAGGCAGTCAGTAATTTTACAATAACAATTATAAAAGTTGGAAATGCAAAAATCGAATTCTAGTTTAACGCTACTTTCGCTGTATTGTATTGGTACATACATACGCTTACATGCTAACATGCGTTTTCCCTCTTTCCATTATCATACATATGGTGGTACATCGGTATATATACATATATGCATATTTTCGATCATGTATGACGATCCGCTATCCCGGCATTTCATATCCCAATTTTAGGGAGCCCTAATATACATAGCGAACAATGTGCCAAATTTCGTACGTACACTTGTTGTATGCCTGTCGTGTTTTCCAGTGTTTGCTTTACCTATCGAATTCGATCATTTGTGTTTATGCGTGTGTTCGCTGTCACTTGGTTTTGATGGTGCGTTGGCCTCGTTCGATACTTTCGGCTTCTGCTTAGGGCGTGCGTTGGTGTGTCGTATGCTTGTACGTAAGTATGTAGAGAAAAGTCCCAATTAGTAGCAGCGCTTAGTTTGGCGACTTCTACTGCTGATCTTTGTTTATCCAAATTATTATGTATGTTGTATTTGTGGTTGAGTGCATTGGATGCGCAAAGGGTTGGTTGACCGGCATAATTTTATGTTTTGTGTGTTTCCATTTTCCTTCCAAATGTTTTAGTGTATGTTAGGGTGGCCTATATTTGAACCTTATGTGGACGAAAAATGTAAATATTTTGCTTGCGTGCAAAAGTACGCAAGTCTGGTTTATCCTTCAATTTAGTAAATAATAATTCAATATGCAACCGCATGTATGTGTTTTGACGTGTAATTCATAAAGATATAATTCATGTTATATAAATGTACAAATGTTAAATTCGGATTTAAGTTCAATCATTGTATAACATGTAAAAAATGAGAAAATAGATATATGTTGTGAGAGTACAAAACCCTTGGTTTTGGGGTCCTCACACTCCCCCCTCACCTACCGCAGCGAAGCTTACGGTCACCATGCAGGATCGCGTGATCCGCACGCCGAATTGGTCGCCCATGCTGCCTTCGTCGTCACTGCCGTCGCTGGCCATCAGGCTCAATATATCGCTGTTGTTGTCGTTGAGGCTGCCGTTGACCTCGCTGTCCATACGGCTTAATATTTCGCTGTCGTCGTTCATTGTTGGCGTTTTGCTTCCTTTCCCATCGGTGGTGTGTGATTCCAGTCTATACTGTAAATGAAAAACTGGTGGATTTTCCTTAGGGTGGAAATTTTTTTTTTTTTTTGTAAAAACGTGGTATATCTTGAGCCTAGTTAAGGAGTACATTTATGTGATTATGTAATTGTGGTTAGAGTTTACCGGGCTTTAGTGGTTGATTCGAAGTCAGGGTACTTCTTGCAATGAAGTTTCTTCGTGTATGATTTGATACTGTTGCGGTTGGGCGTGTACGTTACTACCGATTTGATTCGAGTTGCAGTAGAATCTCACGTAATAGTCCGTTATTCCGAAGTTGTCTCTGGGTGTGTGTTCATATAGGGCTGCTATAGCAAACTGCCTTCCTAGGTGTAATCTTGCTCCAGGTATCGATCCTCTGACGACTACCTGGGTTCCTCGAGCGACCTGTACCTGATTTTCTGAAAATGTTCGTACCTGATTCTCCGTATTGTTTTGCACTTGAGCGTCTCTGTATGCTATCAGTTGTTGGCTTATACTTTGGTCCTCCTCATTTTGTCTCTCGGTCTCTTCGCTGACTCGTGTGAGCGTACCACAGTTGGCTACATCGCTGTTCTCTCTCTGTTGTTGTACCTCGGAGATATTGTTTGTTGTTCGATTGGACGATGTTGACGGGATTTGATCTTCACTGTTGACGGGATTTGATCTTCACTAGCGCTCTTCTGTTCATGCCTTTGCTTTCTGGATTCATTGTTGTCGGCGGCGTCGGTTGCGTGGTATGCTTTCAGCTCACTTAAGTGGGCTGTCCTCCTCCTTCCTCTGAAAACTTTGTCTAGCTCTACGATCACTGGTGATACAAAGTCCGTTACCCGGTGGGGTCCACTGTACCTGGGCGCTAGTTTGGCTGCAAAGTTATCCACCGCTTTTGACAGCTGATGCTCCTTTACCAGCACTAGGTCGCCTATAGCCGGTTGCCATTGCCTTCTTCTTAAATTATAATGCTTTGCTTGTCTGCTGATGCTCGCTCTTGCTTCCGTCGTACCATCTCGAATATCTCCCTCATCTTCATCGATTTCTCCGCTGGATTAGCTACTCTCTCACCTGAACCGAATGTGTGCTCGTCGTAAAGGCTATTGGGAATCCTTGGTTCTCTGCCTTGTACTACATATGCTGGACTGTACCCTGTCGATTCGCATACGCTTGTGTTTAATGCGAGTGTTATCTCTGGTATCAGCTCGTCCCATGTTCTCTGCTCATTCCCTGAAAACTGTGCTAGCATCCTCTTGATGTTGCGGTTCGCTCTTTCTGTCGGATTCTCCTGCGGTGTGTATGGTGCTGTCAGCTGGTGTTTTACGCCAAGCTCCTCCAAATACTTCTTAAAACATTTGCTCACGAACTGCGCTCCGTTGTCTGTGATTAATACCTTTGGAATGCCAAATCGTGCCAAAATTCTCTCTCTAAATCCTCGTATTGCGCTCTCTGTTGTTGCCTTTCTAATTGCCATTATCTCCACCCATTTTGAAAATCTGTCAACGAAAACTAATGCCATTGTATTACCATGTTTTGAGCGTGGCATTGGACCAACAAAGTCTGCACACACTGTTGCCCACGGTTCTTCTGGAATTTTAGTTAACATCTTACCCGCGGCCTGTTGTTGACTAGGTTTGTATACCTGACATCCATGACATTGCTGTACGTATTTCCTTACGTCTCTGAACATTCCGGGCCAGTAATATCGTGTCGTCGCTCGTGCAATAGATTTTCGAATGCCCATATGTCCTGCGCTTGGTGTGTCATGAATTTCCGCCAGCACTCTGCGTCGCTGTGAGGTCGGTACACATAGCTTCCACGGTACTGCGTCTTCACCATCAACTTGACTATCTATTCTCCTGTAGAGCTTTCCGTCCTCGATCACATAGTCTGGCAAGTTCTCCGGAGCCTTTGTTACCTCTGTAATCTTCGCTTTTAGCCACTTGCACTCGTCTTTGCCTTGCTCTACTGTCAACGTAGTTAGTTTTTCGTCCATCGGCTGTCTCGAAAGTGCATCTGCCACCACGTTTAGCTTTCCTTTCCGGTACTGTACGTCGAATGAGTATTGTTGTAGTTCTAGTGCCCATCTAGCAATCCGTCCCGTCGGACTGTCTATTGCGTTTAACCATTTTAGAGCTAGGTGGTCTGTGATTACCGTGAACGTGTATCCCTCTAGGTAGGGTCTCACCTTCCTTATCGCCCACACTATTGCCAAACATTCTTTCTCTGTCGGGGGATAATTTGTTTCTGCCTTGTTAAGTCGGCGACTCGCATAAGCAATCACTCGTTCTTCGCTGTCTGATCCTTGGGTGAGCACTGCTCCGAGGCCAAAATCGCTTGCATCCGTCTGTAGGCAAAACTTCTTCGAAAAATCTGGGCAAGCTAGTACAGGTGCTTGGGTGAGTGCGGCTTGTAATGCTTCGAATGCCGACTGCTGCTCTTCCGACCACTTCCACTTCCTTCCTTTCTTTAGCATTGACGTCAACGGGTGTGAAACTTGTGAAAAGTCTGAGACGAATCTCCTGTACCACGATACCACTCCTAGGAATCTCCGTAGTCCGCGTAAATTGTTTGGCGGTGTCAACTCTTTGATGGCTGCTATCTTGTCCGGGTCCGTGTGAATGCCTTCCTCGCTAACGACATGACCTAGATACTTTAAACTTTTCTTAAAAAACTCACATTTTTCCGGGTTTATCTTAAGGTTTGCTCTTCGCAGCCGTTGAAATACTTCCGCCAGGTGTGTTATGTGTTCTTCCAATGTTTTGCTCGTAATGATGATGTCATCTAGATATGCGAATGCGTAAGGTTCCAACTCTGGTCCTATAACGTGATCGAGTGCCCTCTGGAAAGTTGCTGGGGCTAAGTGCAGACCGAACGGCATTACTTTCCATTGATATAGCCCACGTCTGGGTACAGTGAATGCGGTGTATTGTTTGCTGTTTTCTTCCATGGGGATTTGCCAATATCCGTTTTTTAAATCGAGGCTGATGATAAACCGAGCACTTCTCAATCTGTTCAGGATGTGTTGGATACGGGGTAACGGGTATGCGTCTGGTACTGACCTTGCGTTTAGTTGGCGGTAATCTACGCATAATCTCCACTTACCATTTTTCTTCCTTGCCAAAACTATTGGTGCGCTGTGCGGACTTCTAGAAGGTTCGATGCAAGCTTTCTCGATAAGCTCATCGATTTCCTTATTAATAATCTCTTGCATCTTGGGATTCTTCGGGTAATACCTTTGTTTTATGGGGCGGTCGTCCCTCATCACTATCTTGTGCGTGGCCACGTTGGATACACCTGACATCTCTTGGAACATCTGTAATTCTTTGTTGAGAAATTTACTCACCGAATCGTCTGTGTTCGCAACTTTTAGGCTGTTATCTTTGTGACTACTTTCATTTCTACTTTCGACCATTGTTGTACAAGTGACCGCATCCCCCTCCTGATTGTTTGTGTTCAAGGTTAGCGTTTGTTCTCCGCATCTCATCTCCATTTTCACCTTCGCTAGGTAATCCGTTCCAAGCACCACTTCGTCGACTAGTCCTGGTAGGATTAGCATTTCATTTTGCAGCACTTGGTTACTCATTCCCACTTCAACATCTACCGCTTCTATGATCGTCTTCGGTTTGCCATCTCCCAGTATCACTTGTATTTCTATCGCCTTGAATATACCTGTCTTCAGCCTTCTTGCCATTGTTCCACTCACAAAGCTTCGCGTCGCCCCTGTGTCGATTGCTGCTACTACCTCTTCGCCATTCACCGTAATATTTGCCAAGATCCGGCCCTTTGTATGTCTTAACGTGTTTAGTTTTCCCGAGGTTGCGTTTGGGGAGACCCCACTCCTCGGTGCCAATGAGGTCTCTGGCCGTTTCCCTGCGTTCGTCTACAACAATTTCGTCTGAGTGTGCCTACTTTTCCGCATGTCCAGCAGAATTCGATGCGAGCGCTACGGCAACCGTATGCGACATGGCCGCCTCCTCCGCATCGTCTGCACGCCGTGTTTGTATCGATGTATCTTGGTGCCGGGTCTGATTTCTGGGATGGTTGTTTCTCTGTCTGCTGTTCCCGCTCCTCTGCCTGTATAAATTGGTAACGTTCTTCTGGGCGCCTTGGTACAAATGGTCTTGCCGTTGGTCGCATCGGATCTCTGTCAGGGGTAATATTTTCACAATCTTCTACAAAACTTACCAATTCTTCCAGGCTGCTGATCTCGCCTCTTTTAACATACAGCTGGATTTCTCTGTGGGAGTTCCTGTATATGCGGTTTAGCTTTTTGTCTTCGGTGTAGGCGGCATGTCGCATCAGCCCTTGTAGTGCTAGCACATAATCATTGAACTTCTCTCCTGGTCTTTGCATGCGTGCCCGTATCTCGTCGTGCAACTGTTCAAAATATCTGGAGCTGAGGAAAAATTTTAGGAAATCTTTCTTGAATGAGTCCCACTCTTTCCAACTCCGGTTGTTATTTCGGTACCAAACCAACGCTTTGCTTTGAGTAGCTCCGGCAATGCTCTTGGTATCGAGTTGACGTTTATTTCGTATCCTTCTGCCAGTTCTTCAACGCGTTCTATGAACACTAGAGGATCCTTGCCCCCGTCGTATTTCAAACCCCATTTTCTTACCCTGTCCATAGTGGTTGCGTATGTGCCTGGCTGTTGCATCGTATATCGTTGTTTAGACTTTATTTCCGTATGTCGCTGTTACCTTCCTTTGAATATCCTTTATGTAAAGCCTTGTTGATTTCCTTGATCTTTCTTAAGTCTGTTTGGGTGCCATATGTGTTTTTATTTCCAAGTCCCTGCTCGGGCGCCATATGTGACGGACTTATTCCTGCTGAGGTATTCCCAGTCCGTCCAGGGTTCCTATATTTGATGGGAGAACCTATTCCGTTGAAAATAAATAGACAAAGGAGTTCTGAAAAACGTTATAAAGTTTATTTAAAAAATTCAATGCCCTTAAGAGCTACTACTATTCTTTGTCCCTTTCTAAATAAGAGTAGCTGAGGTAGAACCCCTCTGCTAGCTCTCCGTCAGTTGGAGTAGAAACCTCCTACTGAATATAAAATAATTCACGAAATGAAGTAGAAACCTTCAGGTCGTGTTGGTCAGTGGTAGAAGCCCACTGACTCGTATGCCTATCTCCTAGCTTCTGATCTTACAAGCTAATTTGCCGCCCTTATATACGATTTTGTACGCCGGTGGACAGTTATTTCCTAAAAACAATTCATTGTAATAATTCCTCAGTTATAAAATTATGTAGGACTGCACGCAGGCAGTCAGTAATTTTACAATAACAATTATAAAAGTTGGAAATGCAAAAATCGAATTCTAGTTTAACGCTACTTTCGCTGTATTCTATTGGTACATACATACGCTTACATGCTAACACGCGTTTTCCCTCTTTCCATTATCATACATTTGGTGGTACATCGGTATATATACATATATGCATATTTTCGTCATGTATGACGATCCGCTATCCCGGCATTTCATATCCCAATTTTAGGGAGCCCTAATATACATAGCGAATAATATGCCAAATCTCGTACGTACACTTGTTGTATGCCTGCCGTGTTTTCCAGTGTTTGCTTTACCTATCGAATTCGATCATTTGTGTTTATGCGTGTGTTCGCTGTCACTTGGTTTTGATGGTGCGTTGGCCTCTTTTGGATGCTTTCGGCTTCTGCTTAGGGCGTGCGTTGGTGTGTCGTATGCTTGTACGTAAGTATGTAGAGAAAAGTCCCAATTAGTAGCAGCGCTTAGTTTGGCGACTTCTACTGCTGATCTTTGTTTATCCAAATTATTATGTATGTTGTATTTGTGGTTGAGTGCATTGGATGCGCAAAGGGTTGGTTGACCGGCATAATTTTATGTTTTGTGTGTTTCAATTTTCCTTCCAAATGTTTTAGTGTATGTTAGGGTGGCCTATATTTGAACCTTATGTGGGCGAAAAATGTAAATATTTTGCTTGCGTGCAAAAGTACGCAAGTCTGGTTTATCCTTCAATTTAGTAAGTAATAATTCAATATGCAACCGCATGTATGTGTTTTGACGTGTAATTCATAAAGATATAATTCATGTTATATAAATGTACAAATGTTAAATTTGGAGTTAAGTTCAATCATTGTATAACATGTAAAAAATGAGAAAATAGATATATGTTGTGAGAGTACAAAACCCTTGGTTTTGGGGTCCTCACAAATTAAGATCAACGCTTTTTGGAATAAACAAATCAAGAGTAGTTAGCCTACACTTTCCAACAGAGGGTTAATGGAACAGCTAGTTAAGTTTCCCACATTGTAAGGCCCACTTGCAGAGCATCAAAGATTAAATTTATAAAATCAGAGTTAGATAACACAGAGTTAAATTGTTATATTCTGTAGCGGCAGCCTGTGGGTTAATGCGATGGTAAGGATGTTCAAACATTTACGTATGTATCTGTGTGCGTATACCAGCATAGCTACGTTTACATGTGTTAGTAACTGGTAGAAAGCAAACACTTGGATAGCTGTTCGAACATGTATCTGTTAGTATGCGTGAAGTTAGTTCGTGAAAGTTTATGTCCCGCCAAAATAGGATTATATGTATTGGTGTCTTTCGTTCTTGAGTGAAAGTGGTGAGAAAGAAAGGCTTTCGATTTATGGGGTACGACCGCCAAACGATTGCAGAGAATGTCTCAAAAGAAAAGTTGACTTAAGTGAGTGCGGAAGCAAGTTTTAATTATATATTTTTTTTTTTGCGAAAAAAAAAGATTCGCGATTTTTCTTCATAAAACCGTGCTAACGGGTAATTTAGCGGAATCCCAAGGAAGAACCGGGATCCCATACCCTGCTTGACAACAGCCCCAGGTGAGTCCAGTGAAACCCCTTTACCCCAGTCCATGGTGCATGTGGACTAATAGTGAAAATAAATTTTAAAAAAATGTTAAAAGTGAAAATTAATTTGAATAAAATTACATATCTACAATCAATAAAATTGAGTGAAATAAATGAAATTATATACAAAGATAAAATTAAGTAAAAAAAAAAAAATTTCATAAAATAATGAAAGTTAAAAGTAAAATTAAATTAAAATTAATTAAATCAAATTATAAAATAAAATAAAATAAAATATAAAACTAATTAAAATAAAATAGCATACATAGATACATAAAGTCATACATTTGAGTTAAATCTAATACCTAGATAACCTTAAAAATAAAATTAAAAAAAATATAATTAAATAAAAGAAAAAAAAAGACAAATAAATAAATAAAATGACATAACTAGATGACATTCAATAAATATAGTAAGTCCACATGCACCCTAATGTGTCTTTCTCGTCCGCCATGACCCTAGTCCCTAATATTCTTCCCCCTGCACATTTAGATTGCTGCGTAAAAATATGAAGTCGCCACCTTCACGAGCCACAAACGCTAAAACAAGGCGGAGTAGTATTAAAATTAAAGAAACTTGCGACACCAGCCACCAACACAGTCCTAAATACACAAAGCGGGGTAGTATTTCATATAGAGGAAGGGGAAGCATACAGACGGTGCCAGGCTAGACGTCAAGGGAGTAAAGGGGCATCTGAGCGCTCCTGTCCTGGCACCGCAATCATTAAACTTGGGCATAGCCTGGAGGAACACTAATTGGAGGAGAGAGGCCAAGAAGGGAGCAGAGTTATCCGTGCGCCGCTGCTGGAATCTATATTGTTTTTTTTTTATATATTGCATTTGAATTTTGTTGAACTTAGTTGAGATTTTTTATAGTTAGTTTTAATCACGATTTCATTAGTCGAGTTGATTAGTTCGAATTTTAAAATTTAGCTTGTTAAGGTAATTTAACTGGATTCTAAATCTTTTCAATTTCCTTGTGAGTTTTTTTACTTTTATGAATTTATTTTGTTCTTGAAACCTGTGTAATTGTTAATATTTATCCTGTTGCGTTCCGTTTCCCTACTCCTGCGCACCGTCTTTGCTATCTTTTCAACAGTCCACCTGTTACTTATTTACCTATTACTCCTTACCTTACCTTTCTTGCCTATCGTTCCGCATTCAACCTTTTGTTGGTCTTTTTGTTCACCTCAATACCTAATTTCTTTTATTTTGCTTTCTGGCTTATGACTTTTTTTATTTTTTTGTTTCACTTTTTCCCATTATTTTTTTTGCAACGCTTTTTTTATTGCGTTGCATTTAAAGATTGCCATTTGTTTTTTTAACTTTCTAACATCTTTTGCCTTCTGGCCTTGTTGTCGTTTTTATCACGTTTTGTGGTTTTCTTTTTCTTTTTTTGCAACTAGTGCATTTTTCTCTGTTATTTTTTTTATATTTTTCTTCGTTTATTGCTTCCTCTTTCATTTGCGCATTTATTTGTTTTACATGAAACTATCAAAATTACCCATGGTATTAGTTGAGTTTCCAATCAAATTTTAAATTTTTGATATTAAAACTCCGTAATCATTCTGTTTTTATATAATTTTTATCTTTTTTTATATTATTGATTTTTGCGTCGCGCTAACCACTCGTAAAATCTTTGATCCGGGCCGCAACCGCATGCCCGAATAACTTTGTAATCTTCCCTTATCACCTCTTCCTCCGATCGACTTTCCAATATAGCATTTTTCCGTTGGGCATATGTATGTTTATGTATGTAGGTTACGCCTTCTCAACTTTGCAGCCACGCTCTCTCTTCGACGCAGGCGCCTCCGTCGCGGGATTGATCGGTAAGTGCAAGACGTTTAAGCTATTGATAGAACGTAGGTAGACATACTTATAAACATACACATATATCTGTATAAAAGAAAAAAAAAAAGGGCAAACTTGTTGGAAGCCAGCAGAGGGTGATAATCGATCGGGCTACAGTGGCAGCCCGATAATCAGGTACACGACAACATTTAGCAATTTTCAGTTAAACCTTTCATTGGTTTTTTTTGTTTCGCTTAATACTCAAGTTTGTTTACATAAAGTAAATTTCGAGTAAAATTTGATCAACTTTTTATTCTATTCCCATTGCTGTCGATTTCCCCCTCGATTTAAAGTTTTTGCGTTAAACCTTTTTTTTGTCAATAAATTAAAAACTCTCTATAACCTTCCTAAGTTTTTTTACCGTATCCTCTATACATCTGGCTCTGTATGAACGCAACGTAGGGTTCGACACATTAGCATTAGTTAAGTATCTTTTAGTTCTAGTCTCAAGGAAAAATCAATATCATTGAAGTTTTTTTGAATTTTGCTTTTACGCTAGGATAAGTAATTAATAAAACGCCTTTTATAACGTTTTTGTTGTTGAAACTCAAACTCGCATCTTTATTAGGTTTATGGGTTGAGTCTATCTCATAATGATCGGCTAAAGAACGTTAAATTGGTGTGGGTGTTGCACGAGTGCCATATAGGGGTCGTGGATGTGAGGCGACGGTAACAGACTAGACAGACTAGGGACATGGGACATTAACGTACAGACAAATGTCAGGCTAAGGGGGCGTTGCTAAAGTTCCGGAGTCAGTGCAACGCCCGAGGCTGCATCAAGGTTTTACGCAGAAGGGGAGGGATGACTCCACCTGACACGGACAGACCTTTTCTTCCAGCTTTCCTTTTCTTTACATAGATTTCAGGCATGAACCTCTCTCTTGTTTGTATACCTGTAGGTAAGGCAGGTGAGCAAAAACTCACCCCACCCGACGAGCTAGCAGGGGCTTGCCAGCATGCCAAGTGCCACCTCCGTCTTACCCCAACAGTCAGTTATACAACAATGGCGCCCAACGAAATAGCCCAGTTCGTTTTTTTGTTTCATTTCTCCCATTTTTAATCTTAGTTTCAGTTTTTAACGCTTTTGCAATTCCCGTTTCTTTACGTCTTTCATATGCTTTAATTCTCTATTCCATTTAGCGTTTTGGTAATTCTTCCTTATATCATTTCTTTCACACCCTTCTTTATTTCTATGACAGGACAGGCGACCGTTGTAGCAGCAGCATCGCTTGGACAAGCACGGTTTGCACGTGAGGTTTGCAGTGCGCCTGCGCCACGGACATTTCAAGAGATTATGGCAGCCAAGTTTAGGGCCAAGGCCTGTCAACTTGATGTGCCATACTCGACTGACTTGAATTGTAGGAGAGACGTAGTTGAATTGGACTTGGACAAAGTATGGACGGACAGCTCACATTCATTACGACCTTGCCGAGGTGCAACACCAACACACACCAAGCGTATTGATACATAAAAGAAAAAAATATATATAGCAACAACATCAAAAAACAAAAAAAAAAGGAGAATTACACATAAGCACAAAATATCAACACATTACTACTATACACATACATATATATACGTATATAACTTTTTTTTTGCAATTTCATTTTATTATTATTTTTTGATGTTTAACAAATTTCTGAATTCGGATTTACTTTCAAGATTCATATGTTTGTATTTCGGTAATATCAAACTTTGAAATTCTGAATTGTATTCTTTTTGGATCTTTCTACTTAGTTCTTAAGTTACCTTATTGAGAAAATCACCTTTGGCTTACTTCGAAATAGGATTCTAAAAAGGTTTTAATCATTAATTGTTCTTTGGTGTTATCTACTAAACAACTTTATTAGTGAATTTCTATTTTTTTTTTTTTATTATATTCCGAATTATTTTTGAAGTTTTGAAGTCGGAATTGAATTTTTATTATTTTATTTTATTGTATTTTTGAGTTCTATACCTTTTTGAGTTTTTGGAATTTTCGTACCTAAATACGGAGTTCGATCTCTACGTATTCCGTTGTATTTTTTTTATATTACCATAGATTGGGAATATCTTGGGTGTTGAATTTTTAGGTTAACCCACTGAGCTTATTTTCTTTGCTAAATATTTCTGTTTTATATTAAGAAACTTTTATTTTTATTTTTTTGGGTTTTTTTACTTTATTCCCTTTCTTTCTTTTTTGGATACATTTTTTTACTCTTGAGTTTATCAACCCTCAACTGCGTAGCAACAAATTTTTTTGAAATTTCCTTTTTTGAGTTTTGTTTGAATTTTAAATCTAAGGTCCTTTCTTCGGTTTTAACCCCCCGTGGGCTGGTGTAAAGTTTTAGTTTCTAAACCGTTTTCATTTTGGATTCCTTTTTTTAATTCCTTCGATTTTTCCTTTCTCAAGGAAGAACATTATTTTTTTTTTTTTTTTTTGCTAACCACCCTTATTTCCCCAACCTTAACTCGCACACTAGTGGTGACTGTTGGAGTCTTTTTATAGTTAGGCTCTACCAACTCTGTATTTGGGATTTAGTTCTGTTTGGCGAACACATCCCTGTAGGTCAAGAAAGTTTTCCTTTCCTGAGCGATTGTTGTCGTGTATGGAGGAGGAAGACGCACCGGAACGAGTTGCTGGTGGTTTGGGGTTGTTCAACAAGAACCAGAGGGTCACAAGGAGTGTGAGCAGAGCGCTGCAGAACCAGGTGGTCGGATCAATCTTTACGCAGATCGACACGGGCGTACCCCGTCCCGTAGATTTTTTGCCAACGGACTTTTTTAACAGGTGCACTTCGCGGGTTTTTAGGTCTACTAGCCGGGAGCAGGTGATACGTCCGGTTACGATTAGGAGATCAGACAGTTTCTATTTCAGCGAGGAGGAAAAGAGTTCGAGTTTTTCCAAGAAAATAGACCAACTATTTGAGATGACGGATACGGAGGAGCCAGGTGCTGTTGGGGGGGCAGTCCCTAGGAGAATTGAGCCACCAGCAAACGCGGGTGCTGGGGCAGCGGAACCCCGGAGAAGCGGACCTAGTTCCACAGCCGCCAGCATCGAACAATTAAGCCAGATGATGGCGATGATGGCACAGCAAAACCAGGTGATGGCACAATACATGAACGAGGTCCGTCATATGCGGGATAACGTGTCGAACCTCAGCAACCGCGTCGCTGATATGGAGAACTCGGCACAACCGTTAGGGCACCGGGCTGAGCGCGCGTCTACACCCGAGCCTAGGGATGCGAGAAATGACACAGCCAACCAGCGTGTCAGTCCAGGTGCAGCAGGGGGGGGTTTCAGGTAGCGATAGGAACACCCAGGACCCACCGAGATGGAAGAAGTTGGACCTGGATAAGTGGCATGTGAAGTTTGACGAGACGACTAAGGGAATTACGGTGGAGAGCTTCATTTTTAGGATTGAAAAGTTGAGGCAACAACACAACATATCCCACTTTCAGCTCTTCACCGATTTCCATTGCCTCGTAACGGGCTCTGCCTTGAAGTGGTACTGGCAAGTTCTTGAAGATCACGCCGACGAACCCGAGTTCGGGTATTTTGAGCTCAAAGCAGAACTGCTAGCCCATTTCAAGACTGCAGAGTCCGATTACGAGATTATAAGAGAAATTATGGAGCGCAAACAACAGCCACAAGAAGGGTTCGACGACTTCTACGGTGAGGTCCATAACCTGACATTCCGCCTGCGGAAAAAGATCCAGGAGAAGGAGCTAGTGGGGATGATTAGGGGCAACCTGAAACCCTACCTTGCGAACTTAACTTTCGCATCAAAGATTGACACGTTGGCGGAGCTGAAGGCTGAGTGTAGGAGGGCAGAGCGGCTCATAAAGGAGAACCGAACCCGTCCCAAACCGGTCAACGAATTAGAATATCCCGAAGTGACACCTGGGGATGAGGGGATCAATAGGCAACCCGTGGAGGCGATCACGAATCCGGCCAAACCGAGAGGGCCAAACCAACAACCATATCGCCCAGTACCGGGAGCTACGAACCAACACAAACCTTTGAGCAACTCCAAACCCACCACCAATTCGTTTTGTGCGTCCCCCTTTCACCTCATGTTATGTTTTTCGTGTGGAATGCCTGTAGATTTTTTTGTCAAGAATCCGTCCGAATTGAAGAGAGATAATCGTTGTAAATCGTCCATTCACGATATGGTATGTTTTGCGTGTGGGGGTGATATGTCTTTTTGTGTTTACAAAGCGGGTAAGGGAAACTCCCAACTGGCGGAGATTGCCGGGAAATCTCGCCAGGGAACAGACTACCCGGAGACCAACCCAGCTTCAGAATTTTAGAAAGGGCGGACGACAATGCGTGTAGAGTCAAGTTATGTGTAGGGAAAGCCGAGCCAAAAAGTCTACATCAAAGGAAGCTGGAGTACGAAGCAGCTAGACAAAGAATTTTTTGCGAAGAGTTTCTTGCTAAGAAAAGAAATAGAAATTTTAAAAAGATAATGAAGATGCGATCAAAGAAAAAAAATATGAGAAGACTTATTAATAAAATAGTAGCGACAATTGTCACCATGAAAGGCGACAACCGTTTCTTTGCGCAGACAAAGATCGGGGATAGGGATGTCGTAGCCTTGCTGGATTCAGGTGCTGGCGCGAGTTGTCTAGGTAAAAATTATGAGAAGCTGATAGAAGGCAGGGAGGATGGCATCATCCCACTGGCCAATCAAAACATACGCACAGCGAACGGTGGCGAAACGCCAGTGGTTGGTGCTATCACTCTGTCTGTCTTCTGGGATGGAATATATAAGGACCTAGAGTTTCTCATCGTGCCAGGCCTCCAGCAAGAGGTGTATTTAGGGGTAGACTTTTGGCAGGCTTTCGATCTGCAGGTTGTTAGTCGTGGGGTTCTACCCCATCCAACTCACACTGGCGTTGCAGATCTTGTACCCGCCGAGGGCGACTTATCATTTGAAGCGGTACAGCATGTTCTGACAAGAGAGCAAAGTGTGGCGTTGGAGAAGGTCAAGGCGCAGTTTCCCTCATTTGCGGTCCTAGGTTTAGGGAAAACGAATGTGGAGGAACACGTGATAGAAGTCACAAATGAAAACCTCCCAGTCAAGCAAAGGCATTACCCTATATCACCAGCGATCCAAAAGCTAGTTTTTGAAGAGCTCGATAGGATGCTTGGTTTAGGCGTGATATAGGAGAGCAATAGTAGCTGGAGCTCCCCTGTGTCGCTGGTGATAAAGGGAGAAAAGAAGCGTCTGTGCCTCGACGCACGAAAAATTAATGAACGCACCATCAAAGATGCATATCCACTGCCAAATATCGACGGGATCATTAGCCGACTGCAGAACACTAGGTTCATTTCGGCCATTGATTTGAAAGATGCCTTTTGGCAGATCCCGCTCGAAAAGAAATCTAGGGAAAAGACAGCATTTACAGTGCCAGGGCGTCCCCTATACCAATACACAGTCATGCCGTTTGGACTGTGTAACGCAGCGCAAAGAATGTGTAGACTTATGGACAAGGTTATACCCGTTTCTTTACGTGATTCCGTGTTTGTGTATTTAGATGATTTGTTGGTATGTTCCGTAGATTTTTCGTCTCATTTATGGTTGTTGGAAAAGGTCGCTAGATGTTTACGTGAGGCTAACCTTACCATTAACGTGGAAAAGAGTAAATTTTGTTTTAAAGAAGTTAGGTACTTAGGTTATGTAGTGGGCGATGGATGCATCCGTACCAATGCGAACAAAGTTGCTGCTGTGAGGGATTTCCCCGAGCCGAAAACACCAAAGCAGCTCCGACGGTTTCTAGGGATGTCAGGCTGGTACCGTCGTTTTATTCAAGACTACGCAACCATTGCAGCTCCGCTGCACGACTGTCTCACTAAAGACAAAATAAAAAGGTTTACGATGACTGATGAGGCTAGAGATTCGTTTGAGCGACTAAAACAAAGCCTAATTTCGGCTCCCGTACTGGTACACCCCGACTTTGACAGACGATTTTATATCCAGTGCGATGCTTCGACAGACGGTGTGGGCGGGGTACTCTTCCAGTTGGACGACGAGAACAACGAACGACCGATAGCTTACGTTTCCGCCAGACTAAATAAAGCACAGCGAAACTACAGCATAACCGAGCTGGAGTGCTACGCGGCAGTGATAAGCGTGAAGAGATTCAGGCCGTACGTCGAAGGGTTGCCGTTCACAATCATCACCGATCACGCGAGTCTCAAATGGTTGATGAACCAGGAAGATCTTTCTGGGAGACTCGCGCGATGGAGTTTGAAATTGCAGGTATACGATTTTGAAATAGAGCATCGGAAAGGAGCACTTAACGTCGTTCCAGATACACTGTCGCGAGCACACATGGACGAAATTAAGCTATCTGACAGACTAATGGACATCGACTTGGACTCACCATACTTTAAAACGGAAGAGTATGACGAACTTAAGAAAACTGTGACAGGGAATCAAGATAGACTACCAGAGTTGTGCGTATCAGACGGGTATGTCTATAGACGGACGCAGTTTAACCGGGGGGACGATCTTCAGCAGGACCAAGCCTGGAAACTCTGGGTGCCGTCGGAATTGCGTGCAGGATTGGTGGAAGCCTCCCACGGCTCACCTTCTGCTGGGTACGGAGGCATCCATAAAACGTTAGCCCGAATACGCGAAAAATACTACTGGCCTGGTATGGTAACAGAGGTTCAAAATTATGTTAGGGAATGCGAAGTCTGTAAGGGAAATAAAACCCAAAACTCTTTTCACAAACCACTCATGGGAAAGCGACACGTAACTGAGAGACCTTTCCAACGATTGTTTATAGACTTTATGGGCCCTTATCCACGTACGAGTGATGGTAATGTGTATGTGTTTGTTTGTCTTGACCATTTTTCCAAGTTTGTCTTTTTGAAACCTATGCGTAAAGCCACGTCTGTAGATGTTATTAAGTTTTTAGAGAAAGAGGTTTTTCACATCTTTGGAGTCCCAGAATACATCCACTCAGATAATGGCAAACAGTTTGTATCCGATGTTTTTGCAAAATTTTTAGAAAAGTATGGCACAAGACATATCCGGACTGCATTCTACTCTCCACAAGGGAATGCAGCGGAGAGGGTGAATCGCTCAGTACTACAGATAGTAAGATCCTTCATTAAAGAGAATCAAAAGAGTTGGGATAGGTGCATCAGTGATGCGACCTTTGCCCTTCGTAGCGCGATACACACATCAATAAACTGCTCGCCATATTATGCCACTTTTGGCTTACCGATGATGCAACATGGCACGACTTATGAAGTATGCCGCAAATTAGGCACCGTGAAAGATACTGATCTACAGATAGAGGCGCGAGCAGATAGGTTGCAAGGAATTAGGGACTCGATAATGAAGGAGCTGAAGTTAGCACATGAGCGAAGCCAAAAGATTTACAATACTCGGAGCAAAGATGTGAAATTCCAAATCGGACAAGTGGTATATCGCCGAAATTTCAAACAGAGTTCACAAATAAACAACTATAATGCTAAGCTTGCCCCAAAGCAAGTAAAGTGTGTCGTTCTTAAAGCAATCGACAACTCGATGTATGAACTCGGCGATACCAGTGGCAAGAAAGTCGGCGTATACCACGCTAAGGATATATTTGTTGCTTAATCATATGTTGAATGTTAGTCTTGGTGACCTATGTTAAATGTAGATGTGTGCAACGTTTTCTAGCTTTAGTTTTAGCTTGACCATTAGAGTAATTATTTATGCAATTATTTATTTCTTTGACCATGTTTATAGTTGACCTTATTTATTCATTTATTTATTGTTTTTTATTATTTATTTTTTTTATTTTTTATTATTATTTTTATAGATTCTGTGATATTTTATTACTAACATACTAAAAACTGTGACATAGATTTAGGTAGATAGATATCTGTGATATAGGCTCAAATACTTACCAGTGATATAACTTTAGATTTAACCCGCATGCCATTCTAGTCATTAATATAAGTATGATATTAGGTTAGTAGTAGAAACACTTTTTTTATTCCGCGTGCTGCCCTTATACGAGTTAACATAAACCCTACATAATCGGAAGAATAGGCAATACCCCGGCTTTAGGTCGTGGGTCGAGGCCAAACGTTAGGCGTTTGAAGGTAGCTTTAGGACAGACTGCGCATTGAATTTTTTTTTACGCCCACGCTCCATGTTGCATGCAACATCGGCGGTTGCGAGCTTTTAGCGGCAGCCTGTGGGTTAATGCGATGGTAAGGATGTTCAAACATTTACGTATGTATCTGTGTGCGTATACCAGCATAGCTACGTTTACATGTGTTAGTAACTGGTAGAAAGCAAACACTTGGATAGCTGTTCTGTTAGTATGCGTGAAGTTAGTTCGTGAAAGTTTATGTCCCGCCAAAATAGGATTATATGTATTGGTGTCTTTCGTTCTTGAGTGAAAGTGGTGAGAAAGAAAGGCTTTCGATTTATGGGGTACGACCGCCAAACGATTGCAGAGAATGTCTCAAAAGAAAAGGTGACTTAAGTGAGTGCGGAAGCAAGTTTAATTATATATATTTTTTTTTGCGAAAAAAAAGGTTCGCGATTTTTCTTCATAAAACCGTGCTAACGGGTAATTTAGCGGAATCCCAAGGAAGAACCGGGATCCCATACCCTGCTTGACAACAGCCCCAGGTGAGTCCAGTGAAACCCCTTTACCCCAGTCCATGGTGCATGTGAACTAATAGTGAAAATAAATTTTAAAAAAATGTTAAAAGTGAAAATTAATTTGAATAAAATTACATACCTACAATCAATAAAATTTAGTGAAATAAATGAAATTATATACAAAGATAAAATTAAGTAAAAAAAAAAAAAATTTCATAAAATAATGAAAGTTAAAAGTAAAATTAAATTAAAATAAATTAACTAAAATTATAAAATAAAATAAAATAAAATAAAATATAAAACTAATTAAAATAAAATAGCATACATAGATACATAAAGTCATACATTTGAGTTAAATCTAATACCTAGATAACCTTAAAAATAAAATAAAAAAAATAAAATTAAATAAAATAAAAGAAAAAAAAGACAAATAAATAAATAAAATGACATCACTAGATGACATTCAATAAATATAGTAAGTCCACATGCACCCTAAAGTGTCTTTCTCGTCCGCCATGACCCTAGTCCCTAATATTCTTCCCTCTGCACATTTAGATTGCTGCGTAAAAATTTGAAGTTGCCACCATCACGAGCCACAAACGCTAAAACAAGGCGGGGTAGTATTAAAATTAAAGAAACTTGCGACACCAGCCACCAACACAGTCCTAAATACACAAAGCGGGGTAGTATTTCATATAGAGGAAGGGGAAGCATACAGGCGGTGCCAGGCTAGACGTCAAGGGAGTAAAGGGGCATCTGAGCGCTCCTGTCCTGGCACCGCAATCATTAAACTTGGGCATAGCCTGGAGGAACACTAATTGGAGAAGAGAGGCCAAGAAGGGAGCAGAGTTATCCGTGCGCCGCTGCTGGAATCTATATTGTTTTTTTTTTATATATTGCATTTGAATTTTGTTGAACTTAGTTGAGATTTTTTTTAGTTAGTTTTAATCACGATTTCATTAGTCGAGTTGATTAGTTCGAATTTTAAAATTTAGCTTGTTAAGGTAATTTAACTGGATTCTAAATCTTTTCAATTTCCTTGTGAGTTTTTTTACTTTTATGAATTTATTTTGTTCTTGAAGCCTGTGTAATTGTTAATATTTCTCCTGTTGCGTTCCGTTTCCCTACTCCTGCGCACCGTCTTTGCTATCTTTTCAACAGTCCACCTGTTACTTATTTACCTATTACTCCTTACCTTACCTTTCTTGCCTATCGTTCCGCATTCAACCTTTTCTTGGTCTTTTTGTTCACCTCAATACCTAATTTATTTTATTTTGCTTTCTGGCTTATGACTTTTTTTATTTTTTTGTTTCACTTTTTCCCATTATTTTTTTTGCAACGCTTTTTTTATTGCGTTGCATTTAAAGATTGCCATTAGTTTTTTTAACTTTCTAACATCTTTTGCCTTCTGGTCTTGTTGTCGTTTTTATCACGTTTTGTGGTTTTCTTTTTCTTTTTTTGCAACTAGTGCATTTTTCTCTGTTATTTTTTTTTTATATTTTTCTTCGTTTGTTGCTTCCTTCTTTCATTTGCGCATTTATTTGTTTTACATGAAACTATCAAAATTACCCATGGTATTAGTTGAGTTTCCAATCAATTTTTAAATTTTTGTTATTAAAACTCCGTAATCATTCTTTTTTTTATATAATTTTTATATTTTTTTATATTATTGATTTTTGCGTCGCGCTAACCACTCGTAAAATCTTTGATCCGGGCCGCAACCGCATGCCCGAATAACTTTGTAATCTTTCCTTATCACCTCTTCCACCGATCGACTTTCCAATATAGCATTTTTCCCTTGGGCATATGTATGTTTATGTATGTAGGTTACGCCTTCTCAACTTTGCAGCCACGCTCTCTCTGCGACGCAGGGGCCTCCGTCACGGGATTGATCGGTAAGTGCTAGACGTTTAAGCTATTGATAGAACGTAGGTAGACACACTTATAAACATACACATATATCTGTATAAAAGAAAAAAAAAAAGGACAAACTTGTTGGAAGCCAGGAGAGGGTGATAATCGATCGGGCTACAGTGGCAGCCAGATAATCAGGTACACGACGACATTTAGCAATTTTCAGTTAAACCTTTCATTAGTTTTTTTTGTTTCGGTTAATACTCAAGTTTGTTTACATAAAGTAAATTTCGAGTAAAATTTGATCAACTTTTTATTCTATTCCCATTACTGTCGATTTCCCCCTCGATTTAAAGTTTTTGCGTTAAACCTTTTTTTTGTCAATAAATTAAAAGCTCTCTATAACCTTCCTAAGTTTTTTTACCGTATCCTCTATACATCTGGCTCTGTATGAACGCAACGTAGGGTTCGACACATTAGCATTAGTTAAGTATCTTTTAGTTCTAGTCTCAAGGAAAAATCAATATCATTGAAGTTTTTTTGAATTTTGCTTTTACGCTAGGATAAGTAATTAATAAAACGCCTTTTATAACGTTTTTGTTGTTGAAACACAAACTCGCATCTTTATTAGGTTTATGGGTTGAGTCTATCTCATAATGATCGGCTAAAGAACGTTCAATTGGTGTGGGTGTTGCACGAGTGCCATATAGGGGTCGTGGATGTGAGGCGACGGTAACAGACTAGACAGACTAGGGACATGGAACATTAACGTACAGACAAATGTCAGGCAAGGGGACGTTGCTAAAGTTCCGGAGTCAGTGCAACGCCCAAGGCTGCGTCAAGGTTTTACGCAGAAGGGGAGGGATGACTCCACCTGACACGGACAGACCTTTTCTTCCAGCTGTCCTTTTCTTTACATAGATTTCAGGCATGAACCTCTCTCTTGTTTGTATACCTGTAAGTAAGGCGGGTGAGCAAAAACTCACCCCACCCGACGAGCTAGCAGGGGCTTGCCAGCATGCCAAGTGCCACCTCCGCCTTACCCCAACAGTCAGTTATACAACAATTCTTAACCCAGGCAATGCTTGCAAAAAAGAAAATTTTCACTGGGTTAACTAACCTTGGCCTTTTTATATTTTGTATACAATACTCACTTGTTTTCTAATGCAAAATGCAATTATGGTATTTTAAAAAGAAGTTTTCGCCAAGAAGAGACTACTATTAAGCAAAAGTATTGAGGCGCTGGAATTCAATGGTTTGTTAAGTGTAATAGAAAGCGCTGATCCAACCCTATTATGAACACGGGTCCCGGGCTTGTATCGTGTTATACGATCCATGATCGAAATCCATTTTTTAGGCCACATTAGCTCCGAATTCATGGAGCGGATGAATTACATATGCTAACTTGTGACTATACGCTCTTACGAGATCTATAATTTATTATAATTTTTATAAACAGTTTTGAAATATTGCTATTTATCATTTGAACGAAATTAGTTTTTCATCCGAGATCCAATCATTCAAACGATAAATATTAATCTGTTAAGCTTTTCGTAAAAATTATAATAAATTATGAATCTAATAAGACCTTCTAGCCACTATAACACGTAATTCCTAAATCCCAAACACCATTTTGGCACTATTGCGATTTAAAAAATTTTATTCGGGCCTTGCTTTTTGCATGTTTGAACTATATGGTTGGCTCATCTGTACAACAACAAAATATGTCTGTTCAAATTGTCAAATTCTGTGTATTGGTGTTGGTGCGAATGGTACGGAATGGAAACATAAAACTTACAAGTTTTTGTATGTGTAAGAAAATGTTGCCAATGTGTTGGTTTCATTTTGAGTTTGCCATCTCCTTTTGGCAATCCCATCGACCATGCAATGAAATAAACAAAATCAGCTGATGAGATGAGCCTACCATATAATTGAACCAAGGCTTTTTGTTAGATCCATTGTGAATGCATACAAGTGCCGAATGTTTGACAAAAACGTTCACAATAGTAAACAACCTCGATCACCTTTTCAATCGCTGCTCGATTACTTAAATAATTTGCCAATACCGTTTTTCAATCATTTTTGTAAACGACGGGCGTGTTGAATCATTTTCAAATGTTTGCTTAACTGGCTGCTCATATTTTCTCTAATAACTAGATTTTAGAAATGGATATTAATATGTAGTCTGATTTTCTGTATACACACTTAAAAGAAATGCTGATTTGAAACACAAATGGGCGATTCTTGGCATTTCAATTTAATAACTGCTAGCAAAAAGCAAACCTTTCTTCCATTCTCTTGCCATTCGCGACAGCCCTTCTCCCTGTCAACTATTGTTTGACAGGTAGGTGTGGCAATGGATGAATAGAAAGATTTTTCACTTGTATGAATTCACAATGGTTAGATCAAAGAAAAAGTTGTAAGCTGTCAAAAAAAAAAATGTATTTCTTAACTCATAAAAAAAATGAAATCAAATATAAAATTTAAAAGTAAACAATTTATTGAAGGAAGTGTTTTCGTAATTAAGTGCATATTTTGGCCAAATCTAATTTCCAATTAGGCTCGAATTGGTTGTTTTAAAAACTTTTCCTGAATAGTGTTTCATAAGATGTTTGGTCTGGGTTACAGAAGCTTGCTCTATTTGCTTTTGGCAACTGCTCTACTCTGCGCTTATTTTGGGTTCGATAAACAGACCTAATATTTCAAACTTAATTGATTTGTGCATATTATTATTTTCGCTCTTGCAAATGGATTCGTTGATTTTATGACTGGCATGCTTAGCCAACGAAACGATATCATTTCGTTACGATAATCAACGTTAATAAACGAAACAAAGTCGTTTCGTTTATTAACGTTGATTATCGTAACGAAATTTGACGTTCTTAACGTTAATGAACGAAGCGAAATGACTTTGTTTCGTTTATTAACGTTGATTATCGTACCGAAATGATATCGTTTCGTTGGTTAAGCATGCCTGTTTTATGATTTGATTTTCCGATATTTTCGTCAGTATATTACATGGAATACAAGCAAAACTAAACTAGTATTATATAAGTACATATGTATATGTAAAAAACCACAAAGTTAACAAAAAATATAATATCGCCTTTATGCTTTAAATATTTTATTTTTCATTTGAGTTGTAGATGATGAGTTCGGAGAAAAGACCGTTAGCGTTCTGCTGGACGATGAAGAGTCTGAGTTAGTTTTCATCGACCATCCAAGCGTGGAAATGAGTGTAAGTATTATTTAAAAAATGTTTTGTTTTCAATTGTATTAAAAAATTTAAGTTCGACTAAAAAGGCGGCACCAGAAAAATTGTGCAATACGAAAACTAACACTTTCACAATTTCGTACCAAAAAATTTTCATTTTGTTTGTGACGAATAGTAGAAATTTCGGTTTGTGACTGACAACTAGCAATTTACTTAGTGGTTGACGAAAAGCAGCAATTTGGTTCGGCACTGACGAAAATTACCAAATATTTTATGTTTCCCTGCTTATTAAAAAGGCCTAGAGTTGTAACGGAACTCTGAGTAATGAAAATTTATCATTGTCATTTAAGGCCTCACTATTAATCATAATAATTTAGGTACTGACCGCCCAGATGATTTTAGCCTTAAGACACCAGTTTCGTGATAACTGGAGCCAACTGGGGACACCAAGGGAGATCAAGTCTTACACCACCTGGCCCACTCAAGGGGAGGGGGTTCCCCTTCTTCTTCAGCGAAATTCGGGTGACGACAAAACTTCTTTCTGGTACGGAGCGGCTTCATCCATTCGTAACCCATGACCAACGCAACTTTTGAGCTTTTATTCGTTGCGTAACGCCGTATTTGGGTAAACCTCATCATTAAACCTCCTTCTGTACATTTCATTTCATTTCATTTATTTATTGACGATATATTAGTACAATAAAATTTAAGATCTTTTATAGTACAACCAAGATGAATAACTCTTATAATAATAAAATAAGTCGAACTAATCTATGTCAAACTTAATAACAAACTCAAATTTTTAAATAAAAATACAATATTGACAATTTTTGTTGTTATATCGGCCTACAGATTTGTAAGATCGCGAGTTTGAATCGAGCTCAAGGCCTAACAATTGAAAATTAAGAAAAAATATATTATAACAATAATAATGATAAAATAATTATTGTTAGGCCTTGAGCTCGATTCAAACTCGCGATCTTAAAAATACAATAGAAAAATTTTATTTAAAACTAGCATCTATAGTTAATATATATATAAATAAATTATTACACTTTGAGAATAAAATAGTGGGAAGGCTCCTTTACATTGACTAGTAATTGTAGATAGCCAAAACTCAGATATACATATTTACGTTAACTGAAATAAGTATAAATAATATTTTTAAAGTTGCTTTTATTAAGATTACTTCGAATAGGTGCTGGAATAGAGTTCCATGTACGAATAGCATTGACAAAAAATAGCCGGGCTGAAGTTAAATAGTTCTAAGTTGGCACTATTAAATCGTTGATTCGGGCAGATCTGGGGAAAACTAACTTATCATATAAGTAGCTTGGCTCTTTATAACTAATAAGTCGATAGAGAAAAATACAGTTTCTGGCTTTCAGGTAATTAGAAATTTCACAGCCCAACAAATGCGATCTCCAACCAGATATATGGTCAAACTTACTTAATCCGAGCACATGACGGGTGAGATGGTTGAATGCTACATGCAATTTATACTAAACCATAAAACAGGTTTATAATTTTGCAACTGAATAAACAATTGAAAAACGGGTTAACCTCCGAAGAGATTTTAGGTTGAACTTCTCTTCGAACTTGGGGCGTGCTCTTTTTAATTTTTCCTACAAAGTGGCGGGACGAGACCTTTATGTTTTATGCCGACTCCTAACCGCGTTTGCAAGACAGATGAATTTTCACTGAGATGCTTTTCATAAACGAAATACACTCGGTGTGTTTGCCAACTCACTGCTGAGGGGCGACCCTGATTAGAAAAACATATTTTTAAATTGAAAAAACTTTTTTCTAAATGTTTGATGTTACTTCGCCAGGGAGTTGGACTCAGGTTCTTCGGTGGGGTAGGCGGAGTACGCTACCACCACACCACGGCGGCCGCCGAAATAAAAACACATCTATAAGCTTAACTCGCATTAGCAGCTCCCATTTGAAGCTCATGTTTGCGAGATGTATTTTGTGGCCCGGGGTGGGCGTGAGCTTAGCACCTGCTAAGCGACCATATATATATGTATATGATAAGCGAGAGCACAATGGCAACTTCGTCAAAATCAACGACAGCTCTTTTAGTTTGATTTCGATGGTCGTACAGTTAGGAAGTGTCGCACGCGCGATTAAAAAAGAGTACCAAAGAGTGCGTGTGACATGTGTTCGCCGTTCAAGCATTGAAATCAAACTAAATAAATATTTGATTTTGATTTCTTGCTCGCTACGCGTTCGTGTTTACTAACACATTCTCAATTTGGTAACTGTGTAAAGCTGCCGGGCAACGCACAAAATTTGCTTGATGGTTACCTAGCAACGTATAGTTGTGTGCGTTTCGGGTGATTGTCGCTTGTCCGGCCACCACACAACCAGAAAGCATCAAGTGCCATTTGTATAGAAAATTCGTAGCTTGCAGACGTAAACATGTCATCGGATGACGATTTTTTATTGCTTGTAAATTTTGCGAATTTTCATAAAAATTTTTCAACTTTCTTCTAAGAATTTTTTCGAGTATGCAGTTTTGTAGCTTATTCAATTTTTTTATTAAGATGCTAATCTTAAGCCACTAAGAAAATTACCTGATTTTTGGCAATTTTTCTTTCCATCCGACCTTTGCATTCGTAGGTTTCAATAAACCGCAACGTAAAATCTTTTTCTTCCGCGATCTTGCTCATTGCACGTTCTCACAAAACTAACACATTAATGCTTGTCAACCACGTCGGCACTATCAAATATACCAGCTGTCAAGCCAAAAAATTTTAAAATGTTGATTTTCATCAAGGCGAAGCCGACAACAAATACGCGTGAGCACGACATCGCCCGATACGCACACAACTACACGTTGTAAGGTAACCATCAAGCAAATTTTGTGCGTTGCCCGGCAGCTTAAATGTAGTGGTGCCCACCGCTGCTAATGTCTCTCAAACTGGTTGAGATATCGCTGTTACCGCCATAATTAACACTTAATGTTAACACGATATTAGTTGAATTCATTTGTAATATTAAACCTTGTACTTATTTAATGCAGGCTTGTAAACCCTAAAAATCTATCTTCTCTCAGGCAACTATGAACGAATATCATATTCGGGCAAGAGTTGGTAATTGTCATCGTCACTTGATAAAAAGAGAGAAGAGAGGGAAGATAGATTAAAATTTTTAAAGCCTTCTGCGCTATTAATTATATTGTAAATTAATAAATAATAACGTGAAATTTAGCTTGCTTGAAAACAATATTCTTTCTCTTAATCCGTAAACAATTCTTTAAAAATTTTAATTGCGATTGGAGATTATTACTTGGATTAGCTAGACTTCGGTAACGCACGTGTCGCCAAAACTTTGACAGAAAAATCGTCAACGACGAAGGCATTCGCAAGAATAAAATCCATTAAAAACAACAGCATCCGCATTTAAAAGCGTACATTTTTGTTTGCGAATCGATCCATTTGCGATTTAACGCTTTGTAAACGCGTGTTCGTATTTTAGGAGTCTCAACTTAATATATTTCATCATCAAGCATGTGCATTTGCAATTTCTGCGGAAAAAAGGCAGATGCTAGTGGTACTGAGGATTGGGTGCAGTGCGACGACTGCGAACTATGGTTCCATTTCGAATGTGCTAGAGTAGACGCTAGCGTGCAAGATCGCGACTGGAGTTGTGCTTCCTGTACTCGGGCACATAGTGTGGGCGCACCACACACTTCTGCAAACGCAATTCAGCCAGCAACTACAACAATAAAACACAACATCGGCTGCTACACCAGCACCAGCGACCACATCGATTAATGCCAACCTCGAAAATCAGAGCGATACTAGCTCACTAAAATTAGACGCAGTACCACGCAATGCTATGAACGAACCTGGTGATCAACAAAGGCTCATTCCGGTCATGCTCGAAGAGCGAAGAGCCGCCGAGGAACAAAAATATAACATACTTTCACAGATCAACAACGCTGGTTTCTCAATGTCGAATTTTTTATCATCGATGCAACATGCATCAAACAATGGGTCATCAAGTGCTCAAATAGCTGCAAGGCAAGCCATCCCCGAAGATTTACCAACGTTCAGTAGTGACCGGGAAGAGTGGCCGATGTTTATAAGTAAATTCGACCACAGCACATCCGTCGCTGGGTTTTCAGATGTCGAAAAAATGCTCCGGCTACAAAGGTGTCTAAAAGGGCGGCACGTGAGTTGGTGAAAGATAAACTTCTCTTGCCGGCGATTGTTCCGGATGTCATAAACACATTAAAAATGTTTTTTGGTAGGCCAGAACATATCTTGGAGAGGATGATCGACAAGGTACGATAGCTTCCTTATCCAAAAGATAAACTTGAGCCATTTATAGAATTTGCACTCGCGGTGCGTAACATTTGCGCGACAATGAAGACGTGCAAACTTGAAGCACATCTAAACAACCCAATGCTGGTAAAAGAACTTCTCGACAAATTGCCAAATCACCATAAGCTCAACTGGGCGATGTATCCTCGCGACAATGTTTCACCATCTATCAAGGTATTCAGCGATTGGTTGTATGGTATAGCCGAAGCGGCATCAACAGTTGTGTCGCCGGCGTTTATGTACAAAGCGGGCTCAATAAACACGCACAGTAGCAACGACAGCTGCGGATCAAAGTCTCAGTCTAAATAGGTTCAAAGCAACGTTATCGAGTCTCAACCAAAGCAGGCCATTAAATGTATTGCGTGTGGCGCATCGGACCATTCCACTGCGCACTGTACACAATTTCAAAACGCATCGGAAAAAGAAAGGTGGAACATGGTGAAGGCCAATAAGGCTTGTTATAGGTGTCTCAAAAGTCATCGCAAAAGTTATTTTTTCAAAAAAGAAAGGCGGCGTAAATGGTTGTATGTTAAAACATCACCAGTTGCTTCACAGCGATCGTACACAAAAATCCGAAAACAAGACGAATGATCAAGCAGTTGTAAGTACGCATCAGAGCGGCAAGCATAGTACACAATACTTTCGTATTATGCGAGTAAACCTACATTCAGCTGGAAAGACTGTCGAAGTGTTTGCATTTTTGGACGAAGGGTCTTCCGTAACGCATATAGACGAGTCGATGTTTCGAGAGCTCGGCTTTAAACAGGTTCCAGTACCGATATATCTGCAATGGACCAGCAATACTACGCGTAATAAAAATAATTCAGTGCGATCGTCGATTCAAATTTCCGCACTAAATAGTAGTAAGCTGTATTGGCTCAATGATGTGCATACGGTTGAAAGCATCGCTTTGTCCAAGCAATCCATGAACGCAGAAGAGCTTCAATCTAAGTATTCGCACCTAAGAGGTATTCCTCTGCCGTCATATTCGGACATTCGACCGATGTTGCTCATCGGCACCGATAACTGGAAAATTGCTGTTCCGCGTAAAATACGCGAAGGCAAGCGAAGCGAACATATCGCTCCAAAATGTTTGTTGGAATGGTGCGTTCAAAGCACTTCGAATGCAGCGAGCTACGTGACGATGCATCACTGTGATTGTGGGTGGCACGAGCTCAACGACGTCGTTAAAGATAGTTTTAATCTAAACGCAGTAAAACCATACAATCTGCAGTCTAATGATGATAAGAACGCTTTGGAAATTCTAGGTCGAACTTGCACAAAAACAGATGGACGTATTGAAATTGGCCTTTTGTGGCGCAACGAAAACGAGTCGCTGCCCGAAAGCTACACGAACGCAATAAACAGTCTTACATGTTTAAAAAACAAAATCAGTCGAGAGCCAGAAATGTATGATAAAATCAACGATCAAATAGACAATCTAATTCGAAAGGGATATGCGCTACAACTATCAGAAAACGAAATGGCAATTAAGCCTGATCGCACTTGGTATTTACCAATATTTATAGCTCTTAATCCCAATAAACCAAATAAGGTGCGACTTGTGTGGGACGCTGCCGCAAAGTCTCATGGCAAATCATTAAATGATTTTTTGCTAACCGGGCCGGATTTACTAAAACCACTTGTCGAGGTACTTCTAGCATTCAGAGTTGGTCAGGTGGCCGTGTGCGGTGACATCGCGGAGATGTTTCACAGAATCAACATCCGCGATGAAGACATGCACGCCCACCGTTTCATGTGGTACGATAAGTCCAACGACCAAACAAAGGTCTGCGTTATGCGCGCAATGACTTTCGGCATAAGTTGCGGGCCCTGAATCGCCCATTATGTCCGAAATAAAAATGCAGCGGAGTATCGCCACATATATCTACGAGCATATAAAGCCATCAACAATGCGCATTATTTCGACGATTACATTGACACGGCAGACAACGGCGAGGCAGCCTTCGATGTAGCGGACCAATTCCGTAAAGTCTATCTAGCCGGCGAGTTCGAAATACGTAATTGGGCATCAAATTCAGCAGTTGTTCTAGCTAAGCTACTTGGCGGCAACCCAGGTGTGAAAACATCAGTCCAGTTTGGAGATACCGAAAAAATACTAGGTATGTATTGAGAACCACACTCTGATGTTTTTAAATTTATTCTCAGGTTCACCCGACTGCGTCGAGATCTGTTCACGCAGGATGTAGTTCCGACTAAAAGGGAAGTACTCCAAGTACTGATGTCGGTTTTCGATCCCTTGCGGCTGCTATCATGCTATACAGTGGGGCTAAAAATATTGATCCAACGAGTCTGGCGAACAAATATTGGGTGGGATAAAGAACTTTCCGAGACACTATACGAAGACTGGTTAAAATGGAGGCAGCTTTTACCACTGATTGAAGCGGTGGAAGTTCCGAGATGCTACTCACGTAATCTGAAATTCGCTACCGACGTCGGCATTCATACGATTGTTGATGCAAGCGAACTTGCCTATGCTGCAGTTTGCTATGTGAGGGCACGCCAAGGAAACGACGTCGACGTGTCATTGATAGCGGCAAAAAGTAAAGCCGCTCTATTAAAACCAATCTCCATTCCTCGTTTGGAACTGCAAGCCGCCGTAGTGGACGTACGCTTGACGCAAAAGGTAATAAAAAAACGTGGGCTTGAACACCGAAACACCACGTGAAGCAGTTGCGACCTTCATCTTGTACATATTCAGGTTAAAATCCAGACGAGTAAGGCGCATCATGCCAAAAGTAGTTACACCAGATATGATTGAGATCGCCGAAGATATTCTCTTCAAACAAGCACAAGCTGAAATATACTCATCGGAAATAAATGCACTATATGCGGGTCACACGCTAAGCAAGCAAAGCAAATTATATCCGCTTAACGCTTATCTCGACGCTTCCCAAGGCAGTCGGTTCTATGTAACGGAGCGACTCGGGATTTTTCCCGACCAAGGACTGTCATTTCAGTGTGACCCCATCTAATTTGTTTCGTCCCTCCCACAAATTGTCATCCTCCCAGCAGCTCCTTGCAGCAGGACTGCTACATATTCTCTTACTCCGGGAAGGCATCGAATCCAATCCGGGTCCGTCTCCTGACCCCGGTCCTGAGAAATGATTTTGCTGCATCTGCCGGAAAAGAATCTTTTTAGGACGGTCATACTCTGTTCAGTGTGTCTCGTGCAAGGGATGGTTGCATCGGACAGGTTGTTCTGGGCTTGATCCCAAAACCCGACGTCCACGTAACTTTTATAAACTTTCGTGGCTCCTTGCTGTTCACGCCCAAGGGCGTCCCGTAGTCTACGCCTAAGCGCCCCCCCCCCCCCCCCTAACTTCCAGCAGCCCCGCTGCTCAGCAAGCCACAACAAGTACCCGCTGCTGCTCGCGCCCCACGGCGCCAACAACTCAAACAGCTGATAACACTCATAACTACTACCTTCGTAGTAGAGTTGGTAGCAATGCTGAGCATCAGCCCTTGCCCCCGTCTTCTCCCCCCTCTTTTCCGGCAGCAATCGTGCAGGTCAGGGAAACATACTCTTAGTCCCTACCTCCGTTTGCACCGTCTGCCAGCACAGAATATATAGGTTTGCGACATCCGCCAATGCAGCTCCTGCATTGGGTGGTGCCACTTTCCTAGATGTTCTGGTCTCCGCGACGGCAACCCCCCCGACGAGTTTCATCGCGCCATGTTGCCAGGTCGCAAACCCAAATCATCCGGGTACCCCAATGCTTGCCCAAGGACGCCCAGTCCCAGGGCCACAACAGCAATTGCGTCCTGGCCTTCCACAACCCAGGCGTAGTCACCCGTCACTTACCCCCAGAGTGGCGACGTCTCCCCTTATGCACTTCAGATTTCTGCAGTTAAACTGTAATGGACTAACTGGGAAGTTTACGGAGATAGTCGATTTCATGAAGCGGCACAACATCCGCATTGCTGCGATTCAAGAGACTAAACTCACAGCAAGATCTGCATTGCAGACCTGCTCTGGGTATAATGTCCACAGGAAAGACCGCGAGAGCGGAAATGGAGGCGGTCTCGCGTTTATCATACACCACTCTTTGCAATATTATATATTTGATCCTGGCATCGACCGCAGGGACAACGTCTTAGAACGTCAAGGCCTATCTGTCCGGTCAGGCGATGCAAACCTAGAAATCATGAACATCTGCATCCCTCCTGCCACCTGTTGCCCCAGTGGACACCGCCCTAATATCAGGGCCTTACTCACTGGCAACAATCGCATTATCTTAGGCGATTTCCATGCCCATCATGATCTATGGCATTCAAACTTGCGGGCGGACAGTAGGGGTAAGATGTTGGCGGATCAAATAGAAGAAACGACGTTCTGCACAATAAACGGAGACGCCCCCACACGTATGGTAGGATGGTGTCACAGCTCGCCAGGTATCTCAATCGTGAGCGCAGAACTCGTAAACTGCGTCAACTGGCAGCCGATGGTAACATTGGCATCCGACCACTTGCCCATACTTATTTCGCTTGAGCGTACCGCCGACTTCATCGTCACTGAAAAACGCACTTTCATAAACTTCAAAAAAGGAAAGTGGGAAGAATATAAATCCTTTACAGACAACCGCTTTGCTGCCCTCCCTTTCCCGACTGATGCCCGCCAAGGGGAGCGTGCCTTCCGTAAGGTCATTAAATCCGCCTCGGCACATTTCATTCCCGCCGGGAGAATTCCCGAAATCCGGCCCCACTTCCCGGCGGAGGCCGCAAACTTTGCGAGAGAACGTGACCTTATAAGACAGCTTGATCCAGGCGACCACAAAATAAGGGATATAAACCAACGCATCAGATTGCTTGTGGATGAACACAAGCGGGCGAAATGGGAGGAGCACCTAAGAGGTTGTAACCTCTCTACCGGTGTGGGTAAACTTTGGTCCACCGTAAAGTCCCTATCGAATCCGACTAAGCACAAAGACAAAGTTTCCATCGCCTTTGGCGACAAAGTGCTGTCGGACGCGAAGAAATGCGCGAGCGCTTTCTGCCGACAATATATAATGCATCCTACGGTCGACAAAGATAAACGTACAGCCAATAGACAAGCACATAAACACAAATTCAGCGCGTCACCAATCACTATCACCGCTAAAGAGGTCGAGGACGCCATTGGTCGTGCTAAACCATCCAAAGCAGTGGGCCCAGACGGCATAGCCATGCCGATGCTTAAAAGCCTAGGGAAAGAGGGTTTCAAATATTTAGCGCATGTCTTCAACCTGTCTCTTTCCACCTTTGTCATACCTGAGAAATGGAAAATGGCCAAGGTGGTCCCGCTACTAAAGCCTGGGAAACCAGCTAACATAGGTGAGTCGTATCGTCCGATATCTCTCCTATCGCCAATGGCAAAGACGCTTGAAGCCATTTTGCTCCCGTATTTCCAAGCAAATTTGCAGCTAGCCCCTCATCAGCATGGCTTCAGAAAACTCCATAGCACTACCACCGCGCTAAATGCCATTAGCACCCAGAAAAATTGCGGTTTAAATCAATACCCCCACCATAGAACAGTACTCGTAGCGCTAGACCTATCAAAAGCTTTTGATACGGTCAACCATGGCTCGTTACTGCAAGACCTGGAAGGGTCTACCCTTCCCCCATGTCTTAAAAGGTTGACCGCAAATTATCAGGGTGGTCGGCAGGCATCGGTGCAATTTAGAAACGAAACATCAAAACCAAGGAGAATTAAACAAGGGGTGCCACAGGGTGGTGTCCTATCTCCACTTTTGTTTAATTTGTACATATCTAAGCTACCTTCACCACCGGAAGGAGTCACAATCGTTTCCTACCGCAATTGTTCCGAGAATTCAGAGCCGTAACAAAATCCTCAAATCCCTCGCTGGCAGTACTTGGGGAAAAGATAAAGAAACGCTCATGACTACATACAAAGCAATTAGCCAGCCGAGAATCCAGCCGTATGAAGTGAAAAAACACAAGCAGGTCCTTGGTGAACTCCATAAACAGGCGTCGCCTGTATGAATACTAACGTTACTGTCTCTAAGAGATGTTGAAAATTTGGGATGAGGTTGTATATAAAATGCTGAGTTAATAGTATGTTCATGAAATAGTACTGATTTATTTTAAAATTTCATGTATTTTGTAAAGTAAAAATTAAGTGTAAATAAGTAAATTTAGTAACCTAATGAAGATACATATATACATAATAACGTTTAACTTTGGAAACTTGTCGTGCCGGTATTTGAGGTGCAGATTTCTTTGAAGGATATGTACTCCATGTCTTTAGATGTAATCTTTTTTAATTAAAAAAAAGCACGAGTGTGTTGAAAATAAGTCGCTATGCCACAGAACTTTCGGGTTCAGCGCCATTGCATGGTTGTTTTGATCCAATTTTTCTTTTGGCTCCTCTGTTCGGAACCGATTTTGCTTTCGGTTTAATTTTTGGATACTAGTTCGATTGTAGTACTGACTTCAATTACGGTTCCGGGTTTTCCTTCTGGCTCTAGCCAGGAGGCTTTTGTAGCAATTTCGGCTTTAGGTTGGATCTGGTATCGGTACCTGCTACGGTAAAAGTTCGGCTTGGAATATTTCCGTTTTCAACTCCAGTATCGGTTATACTCCAGTTTTTTTCTTGTCATCATATGGATGATATAAATAATCCAAAAGTAAATCTATAGCATGTAAAACATAATTGTCTAGCAATATTTTCCCTTCGCAAATTGTTTGTGGCCCTGATAAGGGTCGCTTTTCGTAGGTATAATTGTTTAGCATTTGTTTTTTCTCTTTGTTGACTAGTGGTGGCCCTGATAAGGGCCGTTTTGCGTATACTTTTATAGTATATTTTCGCTCTTTGTAAACTAATGGTGGCCCTGAAATTAGGGGAGGTTACAGCGTCTGGGTTTCACGACTTATTCGTGGTACATCATGCATATCCGTTTGTGTGCTGCAGCTGTTCTGTGAGAAGTATTGACACTTAAAAAAGTAGTGTCACTTAAAAAAAAGCGAACATCTAGAAGGGACTTTATTATTTATCATTCGTCCTTCCTCCACATTGTAGCGGCGAAAGTATTGTCCGCTATTTTGGTAAATAACTGTAGGAAATGACCGTTGGGGACGATGAGACAACTTCCGTTTTGTACAAACTCTTGATTAGCACTGCTAAGTCATACATAACATTATATTATATTTTTTATCTTACAACATTCGGGAAACAATATTTACATCAAAGACGGTAAATATAGCGATGGAGTGGAGTTGGGCATCAAATTTACTCTCTGAGCTCCCACAATAAGGTCACAGGCCTGAAAATGGAGCGAAAAAATTAAGCCATTTTAGGGAAGCTAACGCCACAGGCTTTTTCCCAATTTTTTCTCTTCCTTGATCTTGCGCGGTAATTCTTTACTTTAGCTAACAACTGCAAAAACTCGTGCAAAAATATCGGGAGAGGTGTCAAAAAAATGCGTTTTGGACTCAGGATGACGAATCCGAAAGCGAAAAATAAAAATTTTATTTCTGTCAAAAAATATTCCCAAAACTGAAAAATGGCGGGTACCTCCGACACGAGGGGGGGGGGGGGGGGTGAGATCCATGGTATTTTTGCGCAGAACACCTTTCTGCGTTGGCGGCCTTCGGCCGCGCTTATAAAAAATTACCATGGGAGACCAAATCTATATCCGCGCAAAACACTTTTACCCACAGTTTTTTTTTGTGGGTACTCGACACCATCAAAATTACAACAGCCACATGAAAATTTTCAACTTTGTAAATATATCGGGAAAGAAATAAAATTTTCAATTTCCGTGTTCGGATTCGTGGTCCTGGGTCCAAAGCGCGTCTTTTGACACCTCTCCCGATATTTTTGGACGAGTTTTAGTAGTTGTGAGCTAAAGTAAAGAATTACCTAATAAATTTTCACATCAAAAGTAAATAAACAAAAAATGTAAACATAAACAAAGTTTGACATTTTATGACCACCTTCGAATGAAAAAACATGTAAAATGCAACTCTGATGCTTTTACCTGGTTTTTGTACCACGGTTTTTGTTCTTAAAAATAGAAATAAAATTTGTAAATGTTCAAAAAGCTCAAAAGTTGTAATATACATACACATGAAGCAATTACAAGGTGACTGACGTTGGCAGCTTCTCTTTCTCATGATGAAATGATATTCAGGTGTTCTCATCGCGTTGACGTTTACCCTTATTCTGACAAGCTTGGCCTGCATAATTTAGAGGGTTGCCTGTCATATAGAACTGCTTTTGCATTATACTACGATCGTAGTAGATTTTACTATACGTTTAGAAATATTATAACTATATAAGACGTTAATTGTTCAGCCAAAAAGATTAACGTAACTTTGTATTCCCTAACAGAATATAGACAAAAATTTGAAGAATTCGTACGAAAAATTAAACAATTCAAATTTATTACTTTGAAATACAAGTAAATACTGGCATTTAGAGCTGCCGAAAAAGTGAGGTTATGTTGTTGACATCACCTTTATTATTACATCATGCTCTTTCTAATCCGCCATCTAGAACTTCCACTCTGAAACTCGATTGCCTCTTTGCGAAACTACTTTTTCATACAGAGGAAAAATTGTAGTAAAAACCATACAAATTTATTTTCCTGGAAAAGTATGAATCGGCATCACTTTTTTTCTCAAACTCTATTTTGTGTTGACTTTTCTATCGTTCAAACTAGTGACATTTCTAAATAAATGTATTGTTTATTCAACAAAGTTATTTAAATTTGCCAAATTGTTGGCGTTAAATGATGGTAAGATGTTTTATAATTTATATGTGACACGGTCTATAAAAGGTGGCTTATGACTCAAAAAAATTTTGTCCACTTTTTTTCTGGTGTCGATAGTTTTTGAGACGCTCTATCACGTGGTGAAAACTAGAAAGTTCTAACTTGCTTAGAAGTGTACTAAAAATGTAGAGAAAGAAGAGGAATCCTTTGGTTCCTTCGATGCCACTTTGGTGGCTGGTGAAGTATCCTCAGATTTTTTTGATAGCATTTTTTTCGATGGCAATGGAGCCAAAATATCGGTCAGAAACTGGTTTGTGCTTTGCCTTTTGGGCATGACTGTTGTGAGGACCCCAAAGCTGAGGGCTTTGTATCCTCACAACATACACATATCTATCTATTTTTGTAAACAACATACATTATGAAATAACTTGGAGTTTATATTTGAATTTACCACTTATACATTTTATATGAAATATACATATTATGTATACCTTTATGAATTATGCCCTAAATACATATATTCTGTTGTACATTGAATTTATAATTATTAAATTGAAGAGCAAATTACACTTGCGCACTTTTGCACGCAAGCCAAATATTTACATTTTCGCAAAAATAAACTTTGAATATAGGATCACCCTAACATGCATTAAATATTTGGAAAGTAGATACGCACAAAACATAAAAATGCAGCGGTCGATCAACCCTTTGCACACTCAAAATCCAATGTACCCAGTTACAAATACAACATGCATAATAACTTAAGTGAACGGAGATCAGCAGCAAGTCGTCAAAATAAGCGCCGCTACTAATTGAAATTTCGTTATACATATTTACGCACTAGCATACAACACACCAACGCACGCCATACAACAGAAGGCAGAAGCATTGGGCAAAGCAAAACACAACATTAGAATCAGGTGACCACAAGCAAATATACAAACACACAATATATAAACCAAAGCCTGGAAAGCACAGTATGAGCAAGTACAAAGGCATTGTATTCAATAAGGAGCATTATGGTGCATTGAAATTCATGGGAAGGAAATATCTTCCGGATTAACAGTTGTTTTATATTGTTAATACCATTAGTTCAAAGTTGTTATTATAAAATAACCGTTTGCCTGCGTGCAAAAATTAGTATATAAGGGCGACGAGTTCGCATTGAAATTCAGAGATTAGGAGACAGGCATACGAGTCGGTAGACTTTATCACTACCGACCAAGAGTACACCCGAAGGCCTTTTCACTTCATTTGTACTTAGAGTATACTCGTCTGGAGGCTTTATCACTCCATTCGACCGCAGAGGTTGGCCGTGGGCTTTATCACCTCCGTCACCTCTTATAGAGCAAGGAAATCAGCCTAGGAGTAGAAAAGTAGAATTTTATCAAATAAATAATTTTTTATAACGTTTTGTATCGAACAAAACAGAGTTATTCTTTCAGAAGGACCGTTAGGAATTTCTACTTCCAGGAACCCTGGACGGACTGAGACCAACCCCGGCAAAGTCAAGGAAAAGTCCGTCACATTTTGGCGCCCGAGCAGGTTAAATAGAGCAAATTTTACGATAAACTTTCAAAGAATCAGAAACGAAGAGGGAAACAAGGTTCACACACTTCTGAGTTAATACGACGAGGATATAAAGCATAACAATGGTAAAGGTATCGTGGGTATACTATCTCACTCAAGAGGATCTGGTAGCCTACAGCACGGAATTTGGGCTAGAGGATGGCGGAACGGTTGACGAACTAAGAAAACGATTGGCGACATTCATCCAAGAGGAGAAGGATAACGAGAACTTACGGGATCGATTCACAGAGTTGGCGATTCGGCATGCGCGGCTAACAAATCCACAAGCGTCAAAGACAAGCAACGAACTAAATTCACCAAGAAATGATAAACAGGCAAATGGTGCACCCAATCAATTGGAGGTCGGACAACCGCCGGTACATTTTATTCAGCAGCCTGGTATGTACGCAACGACAAATTATATCCAACATCCTGGCACATATGCAACGACCATGGACAGAGTAAGGAAGTGGGGATTAAAGTACGACGGAGGCAAAGATCCCCTAGGATTCATCGAAAGAGTGGAGGAGCTAGCAGATGGGTATGAAATCAACCGCAACACAATTCCGAAAGCGCTGCTGGAGTTGTTGAAGGACAAAGCGTTGGTATGGTATAGGAACAAGAACCGGCACTGGCAAGAGTGGGACGCCTTCAAGAAGGACTTTCTGAAGTTCCTCCTAAGCTCCCGATACTTAGAGCAATTGGAAGATGAAATTCGTATGCGCGTACAACGACAAGGTGAGATATTTAAAGATTATGTCTTGGCACTACAAGGAATCATGCGTCACGCGGGCTACACCGAGGAGCAGAAATCAACCCGCATCCACAGAAACTCGCGCAGAGAGTACCAACTATATATAAAGCGAAGCGAGGTCAGCAATCTTGAGGAGCTGGTAAGTTTAGCTCAAGACTATGAAAATATTATTCCTGACAGGGAACCAATGCGACCAACCACAAGCCCATTCATACCACGGCGGCAAGAAGGTCAGTACCAGTGTCTCCAGGCAGAACAAAGACAGGAAGAGCGAGTAGAAATCCAACAACAGCAGAGGTCAGAGCCACAACAAGAATATGTAGATACAAAAACGGCCTGCAGACGATGCGGAGGAGGTGGTCACTTCTCATACGGGTGCCGAGGCATAAGAAGAGAATTTTGCTCGATTTTTGTGGTAAGATAGGCGTGCTCACTCGTGATTGTTGTAGGAAGCCACAGGGAAACGACCAGAGACCATATTGGAACCGGGGGATGGGGTCTTCGGAAGTGCAGCCTCGGAGAAATTAAGCATGTTCAAATACACAAACGGCCGCATATTGGTAACAGCCTATGTGAACGGAGAAGAAGCAGTAGCAGCGATTGACACGGGAGCGACGAGGAGCTTTATAAGTGATGCTATGGCGAGAAGATTAAAAACTGGCAAATTCAAGGAAGTAAAGACGCGAGTAAGAATGGGCGATGGCAGAGCAATAATAGTCAAAGAAGCGGTAGATGCAGAATTAAGAATGGGTGATAAAGTACAGAGGAACGAGATGCTAATCTTACCGGGACTGGGCGATGAGGTGGTAATTGGCATGGACTATCTGGCGAAGGTGAACTTTGAGATGAGATGTGGTGGTCAAGAAATAACGTTGAGAGTAGACGAAGGGAAGCAAGAGGTAGTGACATGTACAACTATGGTCGAAACGAATAGCGAAGATTTCAGGGAACACGACCCAATGGCGGCGATAGCAACTAGCAAGACAGAGGATTCGGTGGGTAAATTTCTGAGCCAAGAATTACAGGTGTTCGCAAACATGTCAGGAGTATCCAACGTGGCCACACACAAAATAGTTATGAGGGACGACCGTCCAATTAAGCAAAGGTACTATCCGAAGAATCCGAAAATGCAAGAAATTATCAACAAGGAAGTCGACGAGCTGATCGAAAAAGGTTGCATCGAACCATCGAATAGCCCGCACAGCGCACCCATAGTTTTGGCAAAGAAGAAGAATGGCAAATGGAGACTCTGCGTAGACTACCGTCAACTAAACGCAAGATCAGTACCAGACGCATACCCTTTACCACGTATACAACATATCTTGGACAAATTAAGAAGCGCGAGATTTATTAGTAGCCTCGACTTGAAAAATGGATATTGGCAAATACCTATGGAAGCAAGCAGCAAGCAATACACCGCATTCACAGTAACTGGGCGTGGACTATACCAATGGAGGGTGATGCCATTTGGCTTGCACTCAGCCCCAGCAACTTTTCAGAGAGCACTTGATCGTGTCATAGGACCAGAACTGGAGCCATACGCGTTTGCATACCTCGACGATATTATCATTACAAGCAAAACATTGGAAGAGCACATTGCACATTTAACAGAAGTATTTCGAAGGCTGCATAGAGCGAACCTGAGGATAAACCCGGAAAAATGTGAGTTTTTTAAGAAAAGGTTAAAATATCTAGGTCATGTCGTTAGCGAGGAAGGCATCCATACCGACCCAGACAAGATAGCAGCCATCAAAGAACTGCAACCATCGAAGAATATACGAGAGTTACGACGTTTTCTAGGAGTTGTGTCATGGTATAGAAGATTCGTGCCGGATTTTTCACAAGTATCACACCCGTTAACATCTATGCTTAAGAAAGGTAGTAAGTGGAGGTGGTATGAAGAACAGCAATCAGCATTCGAAGCACTTAAGGCAGCAGTGACGCAGGCACCGGTACTCGCTTGTCCAGATTTCTCAAGGAAGTTTAGTTTACAGAGGGATGCAAGTGATTTTGGTCTTGGTGCAGTACTTACGCAAGGGTCAGGCGACGAAGAACGAGTAATAGCATACGCAAGCCGCAGGTTAAACAAGGCAGAGATGAACTACTCACCGACAGAAAAGGAGTGTTTGGCAATAGTCTGGGCAATACGAAAGATGAGGCCATACGTAGAAGGATACACGTTTACAGTAATAACAGATCACCTAGCGTTGAAATGGTTGAATGCGATAGAGAGTCCGACTGGTCGGATTGCGAGATGGGCGGTGGAACTACAGCAATACTCATTTGACGTACAGTATCGAAAAGGACAGTTGAAGTTGTGGCAGATGCATTATCAAGGCAACCGATGGACGAGCAGTTGGGTACGTTGGCGATGGATGACGGAAAAGCCGAGTGCAAGTGGCTTAAAGCAAAGATGGAAGATGTAAGAAAGACCCCGGAGAAATTCCCAGAGTACGTTATCGAGGATGGAAAATTGTACAGACGCATAGGAAGTCAGGTGGATGGCGAAGATGCAGTGCCATGGGAGCTATGTGTCCCGACTTCACAGCGACGCAGAGTGCTAGAGGAGATTCACGACACACCGAGCGCAGGGCATATGGGCATCCGAAAATCGATAGCAAGAGCAACAACACGTTACTATTGGCCAGGAATGTTCAGGGATGTAAGAAAGTACGTACAGCAGTGTCACACATGTCAAATTTACAAACCGAGTCAACAGCCAGCCGCAGGTAAGATGCTAACGAAGATTGCAGAGGAGCCTTGGGCAACAGTCTGTGCAGACTTTGTTGGTCCAATGCCACGATCGAAGCATGGAAACACAATGGCACTAGTATTCTTAGACAAATTTTCAAAATGGGTAGAAGTATTACCAATCAGAAAGGCAACGACAGAATGTTTAATAAGAGGATTTCGAGAGAGGATTTTGGCACGGTTCGGCGTCCCAAAAGTATTTATTACGGAAAACGGAGCACAGTTTATCAGCAGACGTTTTAAGAGATTTTTAGAGGAACTCGGCGTGAAACACAAATTAACGGCACCGTACACACCGCAGGAGAACCCGACAGAGAGGGCAAACAGGAACATCAAGAGGATGATAGCACAATTTACGGGAAAAGAGCAGAAGACATGGGATGAGTTGTTACCAGAGACAACGCTGGCATTGAATACAAGTGTATGTGAATCGACAGGTTAAAGTCCAGCATACATACTACAAGGGAGGGAACCGAGAATCCCCAACAGCCTTTACGATGAGCAGACATTTGGTACAGGTGAGAAATTAGCGAACCCAGAAGAGAAGTCAAGGATGAAAGAAATATTCGAGATGGTACGACGGAAGCAAGAGAGAGCATCCATGGAGCAAGCGAAATATTACAATTTAAGAAGAAGGCAGTGGCGACCGGCGATAGGCGACCTAGTGCTGGTAAAGGAACATCAGCTGTCAAAAGCGGCAGATAACTTTGCAGCCAAACTAGCGCCCAGGTACAGTGGACCTCACCGGGTAACGAACTTTGTGTCACCAGTGATCGTAGAGCTAGACAAAGTCTTCAGGGGAAGGAGGAGGACAGCCCACCTAAGTGAGCTGAAAGCATACCACGCAACCGACGCCGCCGACAACAACGAATCCAGTAAGCAAAGTCATAAAGAGAGATACAAAAAGGACGCTAGTGAAGATCAAACCGCGTCAACATCGTCCAATCGAACAGCAAACAACAAGCCCGAGGTACAACAACAGAAAAATAACGGCGAGGTAGCCATTTGCGGTACGCTCACACGAGTCAGCGAAGAGACCGGGAGACAACACGGAGAGAACCAAGGTACAAGTCAACAGCTGATAGCCTACAGAGACGGTCAAGTACAAAACATTGCGGAGAATCAGGTACGAATATTTCCAGAAAATAAATTACAGATCGCCAGAGAACCGGCGCATGGATCAAGATTGCACCTGGGAAGGCAGTTCGCTATGGCAGCCTTAAACGAACACACACCCCGAGACAACTGCGGAATTACAGACTATTTTGTAAGATTCTACTTCAATCCGGATGAAATCGGTAGTAACGGACATGCCCAACCGAGACAGTGTCAAATTATACACGAAGAAATTTCATATCAAGAAGTACCCGGAAGTCGGATCAACCAATAAAAACTCGGTAAACTCTAACCACAATTACATAAATATCCCGTAAACATACTCTTTAACTATGCGCATGATATACCACTTTTTTTTTTAAAATCCACCATACACGGTGGGAACACCCTAAGGAAAATCCACCAGTTTTTCATTTATTTTATAGACTGGCATAACACATACCGCCGACGGGAACGGCAGCCTCAACCAAAACGACGACAGCAGAATATTAAGCCGTAAGGCCAGCGGGGTCAACGGCAGCCTCAACGACAAAAACAGCGACATATTGAGCCTGATGGCCAGCGACGGCAGCGACGACGAAGCAGCATGGGCGAACACCACTTCCGCGTACGGATCACGCGCACCGACCTGGTGACGGTGGGTCTCATTGCGGCAGGTGAGGGGGGAGTGTGAGGACCCCAAAGCTGGGGGCTTTGTATCCTCACAACATACACATATCTATCTATTTTTGTAAACAACATACATTATGAAATAACTTGGAGTTTATATTTGAATTTACCACTTATACATTTTATATGAAATATACATATTATGTATACCTTTATGAATTATGCCCTAAATACATATATTCTGTTGTACATTGAATTTATAATTATTAAATTGAAGAGCAAATTACACTTGCGCACTTTTGCACGCAAGCCAAATATTTACATTTTCGCAAACATAAACTTTGAATATAGGATCACCCTAACATGCATTAAATATTTGGAAAGTAGATACGCACAAAACATAAAAATGCAGCGGTCGATCAGCCCTTTGCACACTCAAAATCCAATGTACCCAGTTACAAATACAACATGCATAATAACTTAAGTGAACGGAGATCAGCAGCAAGTCGTCAAAATAAGCGCCGCTACTAATTGAAATTTCGTTATACATATTTACGCACTAGCATACAACACACCAACGCACGCCATACAACAGAAGGCAGAAGCATTGGGCAAAGCAAAACACAACATTAGAATCAGGTGACCACAAGCAAATATACAAACACACAATATATAAACCAAAGCCTGGAAAGCACAGTATGAGCAAGTACAAAGCAGGCATGCTTAACGAACGAAACGATATCATTTCGTTACGATAATCAACGCTAATAAACGAAACGAAGTCACTTTCGTTTATTAGCGTTGATTATCGTAACGAAATGATATCGTTTCGTTCGTTAAGCATGCCTGGTACAAAGGCAGGCATGCTTAACGAACGAAACGATATCATTTCGTTACGATAATCAACGCTAATAAACGAAACGAAGTCACTTCGTTTCGTTTATTAACGTTAAGATCGTCAAATTAACGTTAATTTGACGTTCTTAACGTTAATAAACGAAACGAAATGACTTCGTTTCGTTTATTAACGTTGATTATCGTAACGAAATGATATCGTTTCGTTCGTTAAGCATGCCTGTACAAAGGCATTGTATTCAATAAGGAGCATTATGGTGCATGGAAATTCATGGGAAGGAAATATCTACCGGATTAGTAGTTGTTTTATATTGTTAATACCATTAGTTCAAAGTTGTTATTATAAAATAACCGTTTGCCTGCGTGCAAAAATTAGTATATAAGGGCGACGAGTTCGCATTGAAATTCAGAGATTAGGAGACAGGCATACGAGTCGGCAGGCTTTATCACTACCGACCAAGAGTACACCCGAAGGCTTTTTCACTTCATTTGTACTTAGAGTATACTCGTCTGGAGGCTTTATCACTCCATTCGACCGCAGAGGTTGGCCGAGGGCTTTATCACCTCCGTCACCTCTTATAGAGCAGGGAAATCAGCCTAGGAGTAGAAAAGTAGAATTTTATCAAATAAATAATTTTTTATAACGTTTTGTATCGAACAAAACAGAGTTATTCTTTCAGAAGGACCGTTAGGAATTTCTACTTCCAGGAACCCTGGACGGACTGAGACCAACCCCGGCAAAGTCAAGGAAAAGTCCGTCACACTGTTCATAATGCAAAAGAAAACCTACTTGGAAACTGAAGAAATGCATTTAACAGCTGTTTCTCGCAATTTCTTTTTTGAGTCATAAGCCACCTTTTCATAGACCGGGTCACATATAATACTGATAGATATTATTTTAAATAAGTTCTTATAACTTTATTTATAGGTTTTGTTGGCGGCGATGCAAGAAACCAGACGCAAAGCTGAATGCAGCTGATTTGATTGCCGCCGATCCAAAAGAGGCTTTCCAAAGAGGTAAAGAGCTGTGGGATTACATAAGTAAGGATGAGCCAGAAAAGCAAGCACGCCCTGTGAGTTTGGAACAACTTATAGTCATCTTAATGGTCGAATCGAAGCGAAAATAGTTACAGTCTCTAGCACCCCGTCCATTACTTCATCGTCAACGACACAACGACGAAGACGTGAATCGCAGGACAGTAATGTTCCTGCTCCACATATAAATGGTGTCTAATGAGAAATATAATTCCTATGTAATAACTATCGAGTTTTATTTTTGCGTTATGCAATGCATATGCACGTTCTTTATATATTTGGAAAGGTTGCTAACCACTTGCAAAGGAGCTATGTTTTTTTTGTCCCAAAGTTAAGTAAAATTAATTATACTATTTGTAAACCGACGGGCACATAAATGCAAACATGACGTGCGGCCCATTACCAGACGGTATAGCCATGCCAATTCTGATGCACCTTGGAGATGAGGGGGTAAGCTATCCGACGCACATTTTCAATTTATCTTTGAAGTCCATCCTCATTCCCGAAAAATGGAAAACGGCAAGGATACTTCCACTTTTAAAGCCTGGGAAACCAGGTAACGAAGGTGAGTTGTATCGACCGAAATCACTCCTTTCGCTAGTAGGGGAACATAAATTAGGGACTGAGCCAGGAAAACCCCAATAATAGGACGGTGCTCGTGGCTCTCGACCTGCCGAAAATTTGGCACGCTACTCCAAGACATAGAAGGTGCACCCCTTCCTCCTTGTCTACAAAGATGGACCTCAAATTATCTGAATGGTCGGCAAGCATCGGTTCAATTTAGGAACGAAACTTCAAAGTCTAGTATAATTAAACAGGGGGTGCCACTGGGTGGTTTCCATCCACGATTCTGTTTTACTGATTTCTACATATCAAAGCTCCATTCGACACCAAAAGGAGTTACCATTATTTCCTACGCCGGCGACTGCGCGATAATGACAACAGGACCTGGCCCTCCAAAAAACGAGTTAGTTTATAGAATAAATCGCTATCTCCCCTGAATTTCTGGTTTCTTCGCCTCGGGCGACCTGGCACTTTCACCGACCATATCCAGGGCCACTCTGTCTAGGACGTGGAAGGAACAGATGACGCAAATATTGGACTTCACGTCGATGGTGTTACGTTATCGAATGTCAGTCACATAAAGATCTTAGGGGTAAGTTCGATAACAAAATCACCTCCAAGTCACATGTAACCCGAAATTGTATCCAAAGTACAATGCCGCAACGTTGCTAGACACTTGCAAAGCAATTGGCCGGCCGCTCATCTGCTATGCGGCATCAGTTTGGTTGCCTAGTCTTAAAAGCACACACTGGAAAAGGCTGCAGGCCTGCTAAAATTCTGCACTCAGAACTGTCACGGGATGTCTTCTTATGACCCCTGACAGAATTATATAGAAAGGCAAAAGATCTCAAAATTAAAGAGCATAACGAAATGCTGAAGGGACAGTTTTTGCTTAGTCACAAACCAGGAAACTCCAGCAAACAACTGCTTCATCTCCTCCAAGAGGGTTAAGGAAACATCTCCATAAGATGAGATCAGGCACCTACATACCAAGGAGCCCTAAGTAAAATCCATACAGAATTAGTAAATGCTTTTGTTAAGTCGCGGCCGCTGGACCATGTTATCAATATACACTATCTTATCCTTACAGAAGAAGTAAGCATACCACCAAGGGAGACCCGAAGCTCTCTTTGGCTTTGGACCTCTGCCCACAGTTGGGCTATAAGCATATTGGTTGGAGGATAAGCATTTTGATACCCCTTCTCGAAACAAAATTTGGCATAATCAAAAGTTGGCGGGACCTATATTTTATTATTATTATTTTTTTTTTTTGGGAATATTTTTTTGACAGAAATACACTCGAATCGCTTATCAAACCATTGTCGAGGGACTACGCCGTTAAGTAAAAATACTAAACATTTGTTTCTAAAGTACTTTGAACTGGATACCAAAAATTACCTATTTACCGCGGCAGTCGCAAATTACAAAATATTAGTTTTGTGCTTTGCTATAAAAAGTACTAGATTTAATACTATTTCACAAAAGGGTCCATTCTTTTCTTCCCCTTTCTCTCATCCTTCGTTTAATATGGAAGTTTTCAAAATGGGCTGTCACTACATATACCACCTTGTCGTTATTACATCATGATACATACATATCTATTCCATTTTGTCAATCGCTATATCATCACAATACTCCAGAGCAATTAAACGTAATCCAAAAATCGAGCACAACTTCATACACATCGGTTAGTGATATTTATTTCAATTGTTATTGTCATTAAAAAGGCATTCGGATCAAAAACACCAATTTTTTTTAAAAATGTGAACTATTACCAGAGTAACAGCCTTGGAATTGTGGTGTAAGACTGAGTATAACAAGTAAGGAAGGCTAAGTTCGGGTGTAACCGAACATTACATACTCAGTTGAGAGCTGTGGAGACAAAGTAAGGGAAAATCACCATGTTGTAAAAAGAACCTACGGTAACCCTGGAATGTGTTTGTATGACGTGTGTATCAAATGGAAGGTATTAAAGAGTATTTTAAGATGAAGTGGGCCATAGTTCTATAGATGGACGCCATTTAGGGATATCGCCATAAAGGTGGACCAGGCCTGACTCTAGAATTTGTTTGTACGATATGGGTATCAAATGAAATGTGTTAATGATAATTTTAAAAGGGAGTGGGCTTAAGTTCTATAGGTGGACGCCTTTTCGAGATATCGCCATAAAGGTGGACCAGGGGTGACTCTAGAATTTATTTTGTACGATATGGGTATCAAATGAAAGGTATTAATGAGTATTTTAAAAGGGCATGGGCCTAAGTTCTATAGATGGACGCCTTTTAGAGATATCGCCATAAAGATGGACCAGGGGTGACTCTAGAATTTGTTTGTACGATATGAGTATCAAATGAAATGTGCTAATAAGTGTTTTAAAAGAGAGTGGGCCTTAGTTCTATAGGTGGACGTCTTTTCGGAATATCGTTATAAAAGTGGACCAGGGTTGACTCTAGAATGCGTTTGTACAATATGGGTATCAAACGAAAGGTGTTTATAAGTGTTTTAAAAGGGTGTCGGCTTTAGTTGTATGGGTGAACCCCTTTTCGGGATATCGCCATAAACGTGGACCAGGGGTGACTCTAGAATGCGTTTGTACAATATGGGTATCAAATGAAAGGTGTTAATGAGTATTTTAAAAGGGTGTGGGCCTTAGTTCTATAGGTGGACGCCTTTTCGAGATATTGCCATAAAGGTGGACCAGGGGTGACTCTAGAATTTGATTGTACGCTATGGGTATCAAATGAAAGGTGTTAATGAGTATTTTAAAAGGGCGTGGGCCTTAGTTCTATAGATGGACGCCTTTTCAAGATATCGCCATAAAGGTGGACCAGGGGTGACTCTAGAATTTGTTTGTACGATATCGGTATCAAATGAAAGGTGTTAATGAGTATTTTAAAAGGGAGTGGGCCTTAGTTCTATAGGTGGATGCCTTTTCGAGATATCGCAATAAAGGTGGGCCAGGGGTGACTCTAGAATTTTTTTGTACGATATGGGTATCAAATTAGAGGTATTAATGAGGGTTTTAAAAGGGAGTGGCCCTTAGTTGTATATGTGAAGGCGTTTTCGAGATATCGACCAAAATGTGGTCCAGGGTGATTCAGAACATCATCTGTCGGGTACCGCTAATTTATTTATATATGTAATACCACGAACAGTATTCCTTCCAAGATTCCAAGGGCTTTTGATTTCGCCCTGCAAAACTTTTTCATTTTCTTCTACTTAATATGGTAGGTGTCACACCCATTTTACCAAGTTTTTTTCTAAAGTTATATTTTGCGTCAATAAACCAATCAAATTACCATGTTTCATCCCTTTTTTTGTATTTGGTATATAATTATGGCATTTTTTTCATTTTTCGTAATTTTTGATATCGAAAAAGTGGGCGTGGTCATAGTCGGATTTCGGTCATTTTTTACACCAATACAAAGTGAGTTCAGATAAGTACGTGAACTGAGTTTAGTAAAGATATATCGATTTTTGCTCAAGTTATTGTGTTAACGGCCGAGCGGAAGGACAGACGGTCGACTGTGTATAAAAACTGGGCGTAGCTTCGACCGATTTCGCCCTTTTTCACAGAAAACAGTTATCGTCCTAGAATCCAAGCCTCTACCAAATTTCACAAGGATTGGTAAATGTTTGTTCGACTTATGGCATTAAAAGTATCCTAGACAAATTAAATGAAAAAGGGCGGAGCCACGCCCATTTTGAAATTTTCTTTAATTTTTGTATTTTGTTGCAACATATCATTACTGGAGTTGAATGTTGACATAATTTACTTATATACTGTAAAGATATTAACTTTTCTTTTAAAATTTGAATTAAAAAAAATTTTTTTTTAAAAAGTGGGCGTGGTCGTTCTCCGATTTTGCTAATTTTTATTAAGCAGACATATAGTAATAAGAGTAACGTTCCTGCCAAATTTCATCACGATATCTTCAACGACTGCCAAATTACAGCTTGCAAAACTTTGAAATTACCTTCTTTTAAAAGTGGGCGGTGCCACGCCAATTGTCCAAAATTTTACTAATTTTCTATTCTGCGTCATAAATTCAACCCACCTACCAAGTTTCGTCGCTTTGGCCGTCTTTGGTAATGAATTATCGAACTTTTTCGGTTTTTCTAAATTTTCGATATCGAAAAAGTGGGCGTGGTTATGGTCCGATTTCGTTCGTTTTAAATAGCGATCTGAGATGAGTGCCCAGGAACCTACATACCAAATTTCATCAAGATACCTGAAAATTTACTCAAGTTATCGTGTTAACGGACAGAGGGACGGACGGACATGGCTCAATCGAATTTTTTTTCGATACTGATGATTTTGATATATGGAAGTCTATATCTATCTCGCTTCCTTTATACCTGTACAACCAACCGTTATCCAATCAAAGTTAATATACTCTGTGAGCTCTGCTCAACTGAGTATAAAAAGGGCGGAGCTACGCCCATTTCTTAAAATTTTGAATCAATGTTGCTAGCGACCAAAATGTTAGTCCAAATACAATATTTGAACAAGCTCGCTTCTTTAATATCTAATCTAGGTCGATGCAAAGTTTCAGCAACTGCTCGAGTCTTAACTTGAAAACGGTTGTGACCACGAAAACAGTACTTCAGGCTGAACCAGAATGTTCAACTTCGAAATGGGCGCTAAGCTTGAGCAAGACATATGGAGTGAGATGTTTACGAAGTACTAAATCAAGCGGACCCGGCTGTCGAACATCTCAAGATGCGCACATGCGACTTATCATGACCATTAACATAATTTCAAAATAAAGCCGTATGCAAGTTTCCAAGTCTTTTTTCAAATTCCTAGGTCATAGTAAAGGTTTACAAGTATGATATGTATGAGAAGGAAACAATTCCTTTCTCTTTCCAAGTCTTTTTTCAAATTCCTAGGTCATAGTAAAGGTTTACAAGTATGATATGTATGAGAAGGAAACAATTCCTTTCTCTTTCTAACACACTGCCGTTTGACACTTCGGTCAGTGTCAAACTATTGTGGAACTCAGTGGAACCTGCGTGGAACATGCGGTTGACACTGAACGAAGTGTCAAAATTACCGTGGTTGCTGTCGTGGAAGGCGACGCAGGGGAAAAAAGGGAGCGAAATATCAGATATGGATTGCTGTGATGGTAAATTTTTTTGAACGAATTTAGTATGAAAATATAGTGCACCTATATGGGTCCTACAGAAAATTATACAAAAGTCTTGAATTCGGGTATTTGAGGACGTGTAGTTATTCCAGTAATAAGAATACAAACACGGGTGCTAAGTTTTTCTAACCGTTCAAAAGTTCTCCGCGAAAAATAGTTTGAAAACGAGATCGACTGCAATAACCCGTCCAAAATATGGAAAGAGAAATGAAAAGACGCGTTTTGTCCTGTTATCAATAGTCCAAAGGCGGAAAAGTATTCGAATTATTGGAAGCGAGGCAAAACGCGTCTATATTAATACCTCTCCCGACGGTTTTGGTAGTGTTTTAGCAATCGTCCCCGGTAATAAAGTATCACAATTTGTTAATTAAAATTGTCCAAGACATATGGATTTTACAGAAAGATGTAAGTAAGTGCTCGTTTGAAAGTAAATAAGGATATTTCTTTGTAATTTTACAATAAAAATTTTACGCAGTTTTCGTTAGCAGCTGCTACACTTTTCTTGGACCTAAGAAGTACAACAGTGCCAAATAACATCCACAAAAAAAAACGAACAGCACAAGCATTTTATCAGGTGAGCGAAGATGTGCATGTGAGTGCTGCTACATATCCTATTTGTAGATCTTTACAATGTCCAAGGTCAAACGCTTAAATGGCTGCAGTAATTTTATTTTTTTTAATGAATCAATTTGAATACAAATTTTTTTCAGTGCCATAATATTTTTGAATAATTTTAAGTTGTTAATTTGTTAGTGTAAATCTGTTTTTTATACTTTACCTAAGAGTTTTTATTTGTTAAGAGCCGTCACTTGATACTTTGGCAATTTACTCGATGTTTTCTCAAGGTTGTCGCTGGTTTTTTTTATACTCAGCTGAACAGAGCTCACAGAGTAAATAAATTTTGTTCGCATAATGGTATCCCGTAACGGCATAAACTAATCGAGATAGATATAAACTTCTATATATCAAAATGATCCGGGCGAAAAAAGAAATCCATTTAGCCATGTCCGTCTGTCCGTCCATCCGTCCGTCTGTCTGCCCGTGAACACGATAACTTGAGTAAATTTTGAGGTATCTTGATGAAATTTGGTTTGTAGGTTCCTGGGCACTCATCTCAGATCGCTATTTTGAATGAACGAAATTGGATTATAAACACGCCCACTTTTTCGATATCGAAAATTTCGAAAAACCGAAAAAGTGCGACAATTCATTACCAAAGACGGATAGAGCGATGAAACTTGGTAGGTGAGTTGATCTTATGACGCAGAATGGAAAATTAGTAAAATTTTGGACAATGGGCGTGGCACCGCCACTTTTAAAAAAAGGTAATTTAAAAGTTTTGCAAGCTGTAATTTAGCAGTCGTTAAAGATATCATAATGAAATTTAGCAGGAACGTTACCCCTATTACACTTAAAAAAAATTTTGTTTAAGTCAAATTTTAACCAAAAATTTAATATCTTTACAGTATATAAGCAAATTATGTCAAAATTCAACTCCAGTAAAGATATGGTGTAACAAAATACAAAAATAAAAGAAAATTTCAAAATGGGCGTGGCTCCGCCCTTTTTCATTTAATTTGTCTAGGATACTTTTAATACCACAACTCGAACAAAAATTAACCAATCCATGTGAAATTTGGTAATGGCATTGCTTCTATAATGATAACTGTTTTCTGTGAAAACGGCCGAAATCGGTTGAAGCCACGCCCAGTTTTTATACACAGTCGACCGTCTGTCCTTTCGCTCGGCCGTTAACACGATAACTTGAGCAAACATCGATATATCTTTACTAAACTTAGTTCACGTACTTATCTGTACTCACTTTATCTTGGTATTAAAAATGGGCGAAATCCGACTATGACCACGCTCACTTTTTCGCTATCGAAAATTTCAAGAACTTAAAAAAAATGCCATAATTCTATACCAAATACGAAAGAAGGGATGAAACTTGGTGATTGGATTGGTTTTTTACGCAAATATATCTTTTCTATACTTAGTTCACGTACTTATCTGAACTCACTTTATCTTGGTATTAAAAATGGGCGAAATCCGGCTATGACCACGCCCGCTTTTTCGACATCGAATATTTCGAAAAATTAAAAAAATGCCATAATTCTATACCAAATATGAAAGGAGGGATGAAATATGGTGATTGGATTGATTTTTTGACGTAAAGTATACATAACACTAGAAAAAACTTTATAAAACTTCTACCATATTAAGTAGAAGAAAATGAAAATGTTCTGCAGGGCGAAATCAAAAGCCCTTGGAATCATGGCAGGAATACTATTCGTGGTATTGCATATATAAATAAATTAGCGGTACCCGACAGATGATGTTCTGGGTCACCCTGGTCCACATTTTGGTCGATATCTCGAAAACGTCCTCATATATACGACTAGGTGTCACTCCCTTTAAAACCCTCATTAATACCTTGAATTTGATATCCATATCGTACAAACACATTCTAGAGTCACGCCTGGTCCACCTTTATGGCGATATTTCGAAAAGTCGTCCACCTTTAGAACTGAGGCCCACTCCCTTTTAAAATACTCATTAACACCTTTTATTTGATACCCATATGGAACAAACACATTCTAGAGTCACCCCTGGTCCACCTTTATGGCGATATCTCGAAAAGGCGTTCACCTATACAACTAAGGCTTACTTCCTTTTAAAATACTCATAAACACCTTTCATTTGATATCTATATCATACAAACACATTCTAGAGTCACCCCTGGTCCACCTTTATGGCGATATTTCGAAAAGGCGTCCACCTGTAGAAATAAAGCCCACTCCCTTTTAAAATACTCATTAACACCTTTCAGTTTATTCCCATATCGTACAAACACATTCTAGAGTCACCCCTGGTCCACCTTTATGACGATATCTCGAAAAGGCGTCCACCTATAGAACTAAGGCCCACTCCCTTTTAAAATACTCATTAAGACCTTTCAATTGATACCCATATCGTACAAACACATTCTAGAGTAACCCCAGGTACATTTTCCTACATGGCGATTTTCCCTTATTTTGTCTCCAAAGCTCTCGGCTGAGTATGCTCTCGGCTGAGTGTTCGGTTACACCCGAACTTAGCCTTCCTTACTTGTTTTCAGATATGTTTATAAAATACCTTCTCTACATTTTCGTGGCGTATTTATGTTTATTTTATTGATTGTATTAAATTAACTAATTAATTCTCTTTCTAAAAATCGTTATTAATTCTGAGTGGAACACCTTTTCATAATATTGTGGCAAATGTTGACATCACTAGGCTGTTAGTAAATAATCACGCAACAACAAAAACATGAAGCAGCCACTGTTATATACATGTAGTCAGCCGAAGTAGTTACTCGCACATACACACGCATATGGCTATAAACTACAAATATAGGCGTATATAGCTCGTAACCAAGCATGAGCTATAAGAGTTCTAGACGGTGAAACGTCTAGACCTTTGGAGAAATATGCAAATGAGGCAAGAGAGAGTATAAAAGCAGCGCAATTTGAGTAATAACTAATCAGTTTGATTTAAACACGCTATCAGTTGCGAAATGAAGTATAATTGTGAAGTATTATTGTACTACTCCCAAATTAGTCTAATAAAGACCATTTTGCAATACAGAATATTGGTGTGATTTATTCAACAGTTTAGCGATTCGATCGTTAGCAGAAGGTTTCAAATAAGCGGGATTTCCCTAAACTCGTTACAATATGGAAGTGCTTTTGCCTTGCACTTAGACCAAAGAGGATAAATATAATAAGAGACGTCACTCGTTACTTTGTAGCCATTTGCTCGATATTTTCTATGAGGTAGTCACTGGTTTTTTTGGTCGAGATGTTCATAAATGTCCTCTATACATTTTCGTGGGGTATTTGTGTTTATTTTTCCGACTGTATTCAATTAACTAATTAATTCTCTTTCCAAAAATCACATTTGCATAAGGTGCCTACACCGCAGGCATAAATGGGAGACAATTCAAAAAGTGTCCTCATAGAAAACATTCGGCAAAAATTTTTTGATTTCTAGGCTCTTAAAGTATATTTATCCTCTTTGCTTATGCATATATGTATGAAAATCAAAAACTTCCATATGAATGTTATTTATATGTGAGGGCCATGGTGGAATAATTGCCTCGCTATCTAACAATTTTTCACCAATGTTGTTCGCGGAAAAGTGTTGTTTTTTGGCATTTTTCAAGATCAAAATATGCAACTTTTGAGACTTTTTTTACATCAACAATTATTATCTTCGTTGGTTCCATAAGTAAGGTCGTGCTAAACTATTTCGTCCATATTGTTGATGTTTCCATTGTATTTCATTTCCGAAAAAAATTTAATTTGTTAAAACAATCTATTTGTATTCAAGTCATATCCAACCAAGGATATTCTCCTGTGCAGCGCTAATGAAGACTTTAGAGGAATGCATTTGTCATTCCTACAACAAGAACGCCAAAATTGTTGTATTATACCTTATTTCTGTAAAAACGCTACTAAAATAAGAGTATTCTAAATAAAGTTCCAAAAAATGTTAGCTCACTGTTGTTGTTTTACCCTAAAAATAAGACCACTAAGATTAGAGGAATGTTACAGTTATGGATTGTAATTTAGAATATCTGAATCCGGCTCCTTTGGATCAGCATCTTCTGGCTCTAGACCGACTGCCGCGGGGCTTGTCTATCCTCTGACATGTTTAAGTAAATAATAACTTGGTAACATTAGTAACACATCATGAATTCAACTGTGAAGAGTTTTTGGGGGATCTTCTGATCAAGTTTGTATTATAAATTAGAAGGGCAAATGTTTTACTTCCGACTCTCACCGACAAATCAACAGAGCAGATGGAAATCACAATGAATTTTTAGTGTGACTGTAAAACTTTTCATCGAGGCCGAAACCCATTTAATTGCCGCGAAAGGCAGTAAAGTTCAACTAAATAATGGATAACACCTCCCCCTTCCATGCCCGGTTTTTCAATGAAAGTTTAAACTGCAGTTGAAGTTGATGTCAGTTTACTTTGGCCGCACCAATTGAATTTTACTGTTCATCACAGTTTAATTGGCCAAATGAATTTTTTTTTTTTTTTTTTTTTTTAAAGTAATGGAAACTCGCACTGTTCCTGTGTATCCTCTTTTACATTAGCGTTAGGTGGCACTGATATGCTGAAAAACAGTTCCTTTAATGGCTTTCGTAGCAAGGTATTTATTTTTCTACTCCTATTTTGTCAAAGTGGATAAACATTTTACCATCTCCTGACCGTTGAATAAACATCCCTATCCATATGGATAGCGTACATCTTCTGCCTTTTTTAAACGGTTTTTATTTACTTCACCTGGTGATTCCACAATTTTTTTATATTTGAAGTGTACATTTGTATCTGTGTCTATGATGCAGGGCAAAACAAAAGCAAACGTGCTATAAGTGTACAGGGCATTGTGTGATATCTTATCCGTCAACTGCTTGACAGGATGTTCAAGAAGGCTACTTTTTAGCGTATTGGCATCCTTTTGACAGGATGTTCAATATGCCGGCGTATAGGCCCGGCTATCTTCAGCGGGTGATATAAAAAATATACAAAATGAGACCACGATATTCAATTAAAAGTCAGGTGATCGTTTCTATTTGTAATTTTGACGTCTATGCAGAAGTTTTCACACTTGCTTTATCCACAATCGCATAGGGGTTGAGCAGCTCTGCACATGATCTACGTATATCTACACCGAGAAAAAAAAACTGTAGATCCAACAATTTATACGTATTTTCAACAACTTTTATTGGTTAAAATGTGCCCAACAACTACCAACTACACGCATTTTATGCAAGAACGAAAATACTCTTGATTTTTTAACAAAATTTGTTCTTAACACAATAACTTTCGCATTTAGATTAAAAGTGTATACCCTGTTGCTTCAAATACTTTTCATTTGAGCTAACAGTGGACGTCGTTGCTACAAAAATGTGAAACTGTTGAATTAAATACTTAGTTTTCGTGGTCTCAATAACGAACACCTTTGACGGAAAGAAGTTACGTATTTGATTCAAATACTTAATTTGTTGCGAGAAAAGTGAAAATTGTTAGAAATAAGGCGCAACATTTCTGGTCTACAGTGAGAAAAATTTTAATGTAAACTCAATTGTTTATTTTTCGGTTAAAATGGCTTTTTATTAAAACGTTTTGAATGTGAATATAAATATGCATACAATGTTGCAAATTAAATAATAGACGCTTATTTTTTAATAGGAAACTTAAAAATAATTATTACAAAAATTCATTAATTTCGTGTTTTGTTTTGATACATTCAATAGTTACTACGAATGGTTTCATAGAAAATGAAAACAGTTCAATGTTTTCCAAATAATAGCATTGGCAAGTATCGGAAATTATATATGACTGAAACTCTTCTGAAAATATCGCATTCATTTCTTGCCCAATTTCGTCAACTGATCGGTAAATTTTAAGGATTATTATTATTATGTTATTTAATTTCACGTAACAATTTTTCTTATACAAAAAGCCTCTGTAAAATAAACTCATCACTTCATATTTCCAAATATGTAGATAGACTTAAATTTATTCCAAAGATGTACATATGTAGACTTAAATTTATACAAATTTTGGAAGTATTTGTTACATTTCTTATATTTACATAAGTACTGATAAGTTATTGGAGTTTTATGTTCCTCATTGAGATGAAAAATTAAATTTTTTTGACCACGTGAAAGAATTATTACAAATGGAGCATTCATGAGCGTTGGTGAATTTTTCTATTAAGAATTTATAACTGGACATTATTTAGTTTAGAAAAAATATTTTGCAATATCGAAATGTTCTCTTTAGAAGGAATTTCAAATATAAATTCTTGTAAAAAACCCACATATATTTGCTCTTTGCTGGATATTTTAAATTAAAAATGAAACGTATTGTAACGAATATTAGCAGCACTAAGGCGATACTATCAACTCTAAAGGCTCCATTACTGATACTTAGCATAGACTTGACTTGGCTTGCGAACTGTCACTTACAGTTCTGTTAAATGAACATTGCATGTTACTGATTACTCAAAACTTAACTTGACTTAGAAGTCTGATGAATTTTGATTTTCTGTGTAAGTTCTAAGTGACGTTTACATTTTGAGATGCCATTTGTTTGTTTCCATTTCATTTTGACATTTTGTCAAACAAATTGACATTTATTTAAAAAAAAATTTCAACGCTGATTATGATGCCAGATTTTATGCGCCAAGTGGAGTATAATCGTGGCTAAGTTGCCAAGTTTACGCCAAGTCAAGTCAAGTCTATGCTAAGTATCAGTAATGGGGGCTTAAGCCGATGCTAAGTAGTGACTTGATGCACATCAATAATTCAATCATTATGTCTACACATATGTACATACACGCAGCAGAGAAGCAACGCACAAACACATGCATATATCTTATCTGAGTTGCTCACAAGAGAGGGCATTAATTTGTGCAAGTATTACTCACGTAGTTGTGGCTGGTGATTTTGTAGCTGATAACTAGTAAGTTCTGGAGTGGAAAAGCCTAGAAGTATGCAACGAGAAATCAAAAAGTATAAAAGGCGCGACAATAGAGGCGCAAAAAGTCAGTTTCATTTAAGCTATCAATCACTTTGATTTAAGCAATCTATTAGCTGCGGAGTATAAGTGTTACTGTGAAGTACTTTAATAAAGGCCATTTTGCATTATTAAATAGTGGAGTTATTTATTCAACAGTTTAGTGATTCGAACGTTAGCAGAGGGGCAAATAAGAGGATTTGCAGTAAATTCGTTACAATTGGTGTCAGAACAGGAATTGTTGAATAAATTCCGAATATTTCGAATACAACAAGGATATGGCAAAGTTGAGTGAGTTGAGGATCCAGCAACTGAAGAAGGAGTTGGAGAGCCGTGGATTGAATCCAACCGGCAATAAGATCGAACTTCAAGCACGGCTACGAGAGGTAATGGAGTCGCAAGGAATTGATGTGGACGAGTATGTCTTTTATCCTGATGGGGAAGAGACAACAAAAAAAATTGAAGAGAAGAACGGAAGTCCGAGTCCAGTCGCAAGCGGCGAGAATAATGCGATATTGGCTTTTTTATCACAGATATCGGCAAAAATGGAAACCCAGGAAACACGCATAACAGAAATATCATCACAAATATCCACAAATATGGCATCTCAACTGGCAGAACAGAAGACATATATGGTATCACAGATGGAATCCCAAGAGACACGAATAACATCAAAGATGGAAACACAACTGAAGAACAAGAGGCACGCATAACAGTACAACTGGATGCGCAAGAGGCGCGTATATCATCAAAACTCGAAGCGCGTATGGACGAGAAAATAACGCAGTTTGAGGAAAAAATCGAAGGAGGTGGATGCTTTGAGAGATCGTATACAAAAGTTGCAATTAAATCGCCCAGATGTTTCAGCAAGCAATCCAAAGGTAAAAACACCATCCTTTGACGGTTCGGTTCCTGTCAAAGTCTTTAAGCTACAGTTTGAGAAGACCGCAGCAGTGAACAATTGGAATGCTGCAGATAAAGTTGCAGCTCTATTCGTAGGGTTGAAGGGGCCAGCAGCCGAAATCCTACAGACGATTCCCGAAGGAGAGCGGAACAACTATGAAACATTGATGGCCGCTGTCGAGAGACGTTATGGAAACGAGCGTAGAAAACAGATATCCAAATTGAGTTGCAAAACCGTCACCAAAGAGCGAATGAGACTTTGCAGGAGTTTGCCTCGGATGTTGAAAGATTGGCTCATCTCGCAAATGCGGGCGCACCCGTGGAATACACCGAGAGGGTAAAAATCCAGAGTTTTATAAATGGCATACGGGACGTGGAAACGAAGCGAGCTACATACGCAAACCCAAAGCTGACATTTGCTGAAACGGTATCACATGCGTTGACTCAGGAAACTGCCTCCCTATTGAGTAAACCAGCATATAAGGCTCATCGTGTTGAAGTAGAAAAACCAGATTGCGTAGACACAATTTTGGAAGCATTGAAGGGTACGCAGCCAAGCCCGGCAGAACGCTTTCACCCCGAGTGGGCAGTTGTCATTAGATGACGAACCAATGTTACTTCTACAAAAAACAAAAAAAAAAAAGGTCGTCAGAAAAAAGGTCAACAGTTTGTCACCCTGGCAATTGCAACTCGTCGGGAAAGAGCCAGAGTATCAACAATAGTTGTTTTTTCAACTTAATGTGGAAAATATGGAAAAGGTATATTGAAACAATTATTTTGGCGTTGAGTGCTTTTCACCAGCTTACTATGACTACACTCATTTATATGAATTTGTTTACATAGACAAAATTGAGCAACGCGAAAATGAAAGCAAAGTAGAAATATGTGCATCTCTCATCTTTTTGAGTGCGTTGTTAATCAGCTGATGTGAATAAGCGTATCTAATTGAAAATACTTACGTATTATAATTTTAATAACTCCGTCAGACAACATAATAATATAAAAAAAAAAAAATTCTCAACAAAAACAAATGATTTCCACGCTCATTGTAGCAAGCACACTTTTCATTTGCGATTTGTCGAAACTCACTTAACGACAAAGCAAACGCGAAATACTCCGGAATAAGCCTTTTAGTCCATTCGAATTTTTTCGAGAAATTTACAACTTCTCTCAAATTATTCGCCTATTCCTTTTGCCTTTTCAGAAGTTGTGAAAACTAGTCTCTGTCGCTCAGTAAACTTCCTTTGTCAAAATCGTCTTTATAAAATTTTACAATACTATCAATATCTGCAGACTGACCCACTGCGAATTGTTCCAGCAATTTGAAAAATCGCGCTGAATCATTTTCGAATCTAATTTTCAGTGACGCAATCAATTGATCGAAAACTTCAAAGAATGATTTTCTAAAAACATCTTCTGGTGTTTTGACTTGCGAGACTTCAGCTGTACCTTGCTCAAAACGATTTGAAATTTTTCGTTGCCGTGGATCTTGAAGTTCGTTCAGTTCTAGGTCAGCAATTATTTCAACGCTTTTTTTTTCAAATATCTTCAAATCTAGAATCACGAGAATCGTCAAGAACATCTGACACTGCTTCAATCTTTTCGTATGATTCAATGACGCAGGGACTCGACTTTTGCAATTCCTTTTTCAAAATTACCACGCGATCGAAAATTTCAATCATCATAATTAAATAAAATGCACGCTCTAATGAATCAATGTAGTTGTAAAACCCTGACGCTTTCGCTGATACGGCGCTGTCGATTTCCTTATCTACATATCGGTCGTAGAAAAATTGCATCAACTCTGCATAGTTTGCCTTTACGACCTTCAGACTTTTTTTCTTACCACCCATCTGTAAAGTTAAAAAAAATATATATATATATATACCTCAATCATGATAAGATAAAATTTTTAATTTATTTTCTAAACCTAGTCGGACAATAGTCTGCAAGCGGGGGTAAATCTTTGTGGCTCCTTTCCTCCGCGCCATTCTGCAACTCCATGAACTGTGCAACGCGTTTTGGCGAGTCTCTGAAACAATTTATCAGTTCTTTCATTGTCCCTATACATTTTCGAGTAGAATTTTCTCGATTGTGTATTGAACAACTAGATTCAAGTTATGTACATTGCAATGCACGAATAAGGCTCGTGGTTCTGCTTAAAGAATCTGTTTTTGCAATCCTGAAATCCTGCTTGAAACATTCGATGCCCCATCGTAACACTGACCCTGACTTTGGAAAGCAGTAGTTGGTTTTTTTTCGAGGTTGAATGAAGCTGTTGCCTTAGTGTCAGGAGTTGAAAAAAATCAAATACAATTTTCACTTGCTGTTAGATTTTCTGAAACGGTTGTAAGGCAAACGGAGACTTGTTCAATTCGAGATACATCGGAAATTGCATCTAAAGAAATCGAAAAATATTCGGTGTGTTTCGTTTCGTCCATGATTTCCGCTAATACAGTAGTGGCCATAAGTTGGAGAATTTTATTTTGACTTTCATGATGAAGCCATTTGTGACCATCCCGCTTCAGCCAGGATTTCAATTCCACCACGTCTTCTGCCCGTCATGAAATTAGAGTTTTCGTCATTATTATCTCCTCTCATAAGCAAGCCCTGTTTCGCTTATGATTTTAATGTGCTGAATACTTTTAATAATGCTGTCCGGTTTTCCGTCCTTTGTTTTGAGTGCGTTGTTGATATTTGTTGCACCACGTTAACTTTTGCAACGTTTCTTAATGCATCAGCGCAATTAAGATGTAGGGTACTAGTCGAATGAACTTTCAGCCGCTTTGATCCGTGCTTCCAATTTAAAAATCCCTCGTCGACCCAAGCTTACTTCGATTACATGGAACGAGTGTCAAAACTGATTTGCGAGTTGGGTTCGCATGCTTCTGTGCAGATAGTGCAGATTCTTTTAATTATTGTGTTGAGTTGAAGCCATGGGTACAGCTCCTGCCAACGTTTGAAGATTGCAGAAACCGACGAAATTCCCACATTCAGCTCTGATAAAAAGAAAACCATTCAAAACTGCTGCTGAATTTCTATATATTTTATCATAAATGTTTGATTTTATAATATTTTTCCTATATTTGTTATTCCTTTATTTTGTCGTTATATCATACTTATTTATCACAATTATTGTTATTATAAGCTTTTATTTACTTTCACTTGGCTGTCGTTTGTAATCAAATCTTGCAAGTTAAATTTGATACACTTCCCGGTGTCCGATTCAGCTGAAATTTTGCACACATGTATAACTCCGATGACAATTCAATATTGCTTTGCGAGAATTCGATAAATTAATCGATAACAGAGTTATCGGTAAAGATTTGTGTTCACAAGGGAATAAAAGCCGTTGTTTAGAGGGATGGTGAATAACCTACAGCGGCTCAAGAACGAGGTAACTTCGCTTTGTTTGTGTATACAACGAACGTAGAAGTTAGGCTGTTATCGCTCAATGTTGCATACTGTTGAAGACATGATCCAGTTTTATTTATTTATTTATTTATTTATTTATTTATTTAAGCCAATTAAAAAAGAATCTTATAGGCTAATTATAAAAGTGTAAAGTAGTTAATAATGTATAATAATATAAATTACCTTACTTATAAAAAGTATTTAAAATACTCAGAAAGCCATCTTTCGAACAAGAAAAATCTATCTCACAAAATTTAGAAATTCTATTGAACTCAATTAAGGCTCTAGTAATTGGAGCATTCCGCGCATAAAGAGCCCTGAGAACACCAATATGAAAAAACTCAGAAGCACGAAGAGCTCTAGCCGGTATATTAATGAAAATCCTCTCCAAGAGCACAGGGCAATCAACAACCCCACGTAACAAATCGAAAACGAACGACAACGATAAAATTGTCCTCCTGTCCTGCAATGATTTTAAGTTGATCAATAAGCAACGAGCTTTATAAGTCGGGACAGGATCCGAGAAGCGCAGACTGCGTAATGCAAAGCGTACGAATACTTTTTGGATTCGTTCAATTCTTGCAACATGGCAGGAATAATACGGAGACCAGATGAAACAAGCGTATTCAAGTTTGGATCGCACAAACGCAGAATATAAAAGCTTTAGCGTATACGGGTCACTGAAATCCAAGCTATGACGCCTAACAAAAGCTAGCATGGCATACGACTTAGCAATGCACACATTAATATGACTTGAAAACGAAAACTTCGTGTCAAATATTACACCCAAGTCCTTAATTTCACTAACCCGCAACAGGGGCGAGTTTGATATTTGATACACGGTATCAATCAAGTTGACACGCTTCGAAAAAGTTATTTGAAAGCACTTTTTTAGGTTAAGTGATAACCGATTATTATTACACCAGTTACTAAGTTTATCCAAAGCTTCTTGCAACAATACCGCATCATGAAGGCTATGAATAGGCAAGTATATCTTCAGGTCATCTGCATACAGCAAGAATCTTACTTTAGAGAAGCAAGAGCGAATATCATTAATAAACATGACAAAAAACAGTGGACCCAGGATACTACCTTGTGGAACACCAGAGGAAGCAACGAATGGACGAGACCTAACACCATCAACTACAACCATGCAGCGACGCTTAAATAAGTAGGATTCAATCCAACTCAAAAATACTGAGTGAAAGCCCAAACAGGCTAACTTTTTTATCAAAATAACATGGGAAACCCGATCGAATGCCTTGGAAAAGTCAGTATACACAGCGTCAACCTGATATCCTGCCTGAAAAGCTGCAAGGCAGTCATCCGAGAAAATAGTCAGATTAGACACAGTTGAACGTCCTGGAAAAAATCCATGCTGCTCAGGACACACAAAATTCTTTACACAGAAACGTAATTTATCTTGGATGATACATTCAAAGAGCTTCGCAATGGTGGACAGTTTTGAAATAGGCCTATAATTAGTAATATCATTTTTATTGCCGCTCTTGAAAATAGGTGTAATGAATGCTACTTTCCACGCATCAATAAAAGTACCTGTAGATAACGAATTATTAAAAATTAACAACAGTGGATAGACTAGGGAATCACATTGTTTAAACAGAATTGCAGAGAACCCATCGATATCGGTAATAATCGACGTCTTAAGCCGAATAAGCCCATTAAGAACATCTTCCTTAGACAATACTACATTACCGAAGTCAATCGAAGCCTGAATATTAAAAGTAATGTTATCATTATTGACAGAGTCAGAAGTGAAATTGTTCATAAAGTATTCAGCAAAAAGATTTGCAGCATCCTCCGGAGTATCGACAGCTTCTTCAGCAAGAAAAAGAGAGGACGGAATATTCGAAACTGATTTCTTCGAGTTGACAAAGTTCCAAAATGATTTTGGGTTAGATTTAAGATTTTCCTCAAAATTTAAAATATAATTTCTGTGTAAGAATTTATCCAGACACGCGAATTTCTTATCATACTCTTTATACAAGTTGAAAAACGTTGGATTTTGAGTTCTTTTAAATTTACGGAAAAATTTATTTTTCAAATTCCGGAGTTTCATCAAGGCTCTATTATGCCAGGGCACCTTGTACTTCTTTTTGGAAGCCAAGGGAATGACATTTCTACAAATTTGCAGAACAGTAGACTTAAATATCTCAAACCTTTTAGTGGTATCAAGACTGCAAAACAAATTATCCCAATTTATTTCCAGCAAAAGATTGTTCAAGTTCGAAAAATCACATCTCTTAAAATTAAAAGAAAAATTAGAGCTGGTAGTACTCGCTTCGGCAAATTTATAAAACTCAAGATCAAGAACTAATGGAACATGATGCAAATCGGATTTTTTAATAGGAGAAATACATTCAAAAAGTGAAAAGTTTAGATTATTAGATAAAAATATCAAATCCAAAGTACGACCTAGTCTGTTTGAAAAACGATTAATTTGTTTAATATCAATACTTAAAAAACTATCTATTAAATATATTTCACTGGAGCCAATAATGACCTCACATGCTATTAAAGCCGAGTTTGATAGAGTCTGTGACCATTTAACATTACCCAGATTAAAATCACCCAGCACGCAGAGATGATCACCACCAACTTTGTTCAATGCCAGTGACGTAATATTATCGACATGTGCAGTGTATAAGTCGTAGCTACTATTAGGCGGTATATACGAAGTACAAACAAAAACAGTGTCTGATGAGCCTCGAATGCATACACATAGCTGGTCAAGTAGCGCACTGTTATTTTCCAGTATGATTTCAGAAGCATGATGTTTGGAATGTACCGCAATGAGAACTCCACCACCTCGTGCACAACCAGTAAAGTTTGAATTTCTGTCTTTGCGAAAAACATTGTATAACATAGGATCAAAATATTCCTCGCTGAAAAAGTTTTCATTTAGCCACGTCTCAATGAAGACAAAAACATCATATTCTTCATGGCAGCTAAATAGCCGCACCAGCTGGGATTTTGTTCTAACACCAGCCATATTCTGCATATATAATCTTAGGTGATTATTTCTTCCATCTAACCCAACCGATTGCCGTCGGACATCGGTTGGTTTTCGTCGTTTTTTGGCTTGAATTTAAATGGGCGCACAACAATATTTGCAGGCCATAGTTCAGGCTGCAACAGCATCGCATATGAGTTGGCATTAACGCCTAACTTGAAATTAAGGTGTCTCAAAGAGCTCGGATCCACACCTTTCTTGCTAAGACTACTGCAAATAATGGAGTTTTCTTCCATACCAGTATGTCTAGCAATATATTTTTTTACCTGGTCAGCTGTTGCTGAAGTAGAAAAGGGAGATATATGGAGCCATTTTCTTCTGACAACAGCTCGTAACTCATTACTGGAGCTCGACCCAATAAATAAGGGTTTAATTAATTTCCGAGCGTTTGCATTTTTTGGGTGGCTAGCGTTGATATTTGCCCTGGAATCAGCATTGTTACCAGAACCTTGCAACTGATTTGAATTTAAATCGCTTTGGGAAGAATTCGCTGTACTAGAACCAGAGGACTTATTTTTGCTTTTATTAGACCTCTTTTTTTTACGCACAGTGTTCCAATCACTTAGGTTATCAGCACCTGCAGATGGTTCATCTAAATTAGTTGCACTCATATTGGCTGGAAACACTGGCGCCGCAGTCGGAGTACCAGTAGCGGGAGTAGCAACATGAGGGGACGGCAGCATTTTCTCTTGGCCAGTAGAAGCAGAAGAAGAGGTATAAGAAGAGGAAGTATTAGTAACTACACTAGTTGACAAAGCAGCAACGAAGGCGTATGGCATATTTGTTGTTGGAACAGAAGTATTGACTGCACTGAGTACACCATTATCATCAGACACAATTATTTCCTTTCCACTAACCTTCTCTTTGGCCAAAGGGCCACTAACAATACCACGCACTTCACTGAATTCAGATAGCAAGTGCGACACAATCGATTTATTTTCAGCAAGCATAGAGCGCAATTCAATGATTTCAGTTTGAAGAGTCTCAACTTTATTGCGAAGGCATTCATTATCTTCTCTCACAGCATTAACCACACACAGAATATTAGAATTAAGAGCTTTAACTTCAGCGAGCTCATCGATCAACAACGCAAGAGATTGATTGTCAATGTTTTGGTTGCATTGGCGCTCATTACTTGCTGTATTATTTTTAAGCGGAGACCGAAGAGAACAACGGCGCACAGCTTTACACTCATCGCACAGAAATTGGGTATTTGAACTCAAAAGGTACTCTAAGTCAGTCTGTTGCATACCAACGCAATGTAGGTGGAAAAGCTTATTACAATTAGAGCACTGCACTTTGGCCTGAGCACGTTCCACTTTCGTCCCACAACGGCAAGTCATATTTAATTAAATAAATAGACAAATCCATGCACAACTGAATAGATATAATTACAAAATTGTTTGTTTTTATTTTTTTCTATACACTCTGCGATCACAACGAACTATTCACATTATAAGAGTCAATATCTCAAACAGTATATTATGCACCATGCATAAAAACATTGCAAAATTATTAGTTATTAAGACATAATTAGGGCGCGATTAAAAAACACGTCCTCTCCGAACAGACGACAGATCAACAGCGAACTAAAGCCCCCATTACTGATACTTAGCATAGACTTGACTTGACTTGGCGTAAACATGGTAACTTAGCCGCGATTATACTCCACTTGGCGCATAAAATCTGGCATCATAATCAGCGTTGAAATTTATTTTTAAATAAATGTCAATTTGTATGACAAAATGTCAAAATGAAATGGAAACAAACAAATGGTATCTCAAAATGTAAACGTCACTTAGAAAACCAAAATTCAACAGACTTCTAATCGAAGTTAAGTGTTGTTAAGTTTTGAGTAATCAGTAACATGCAATGTTCATTTAATAGAACTGTAAGTGACAGTTCTCACGCCAAGTCAAGTCTAAGCTAAGTATCAGTAATGGGCCCTTAAGTCCTCCCCCTCCGTCTGGTAACACCCGGCCAGTGCGGCCCAGCACAAGTGCAGCTCAGCTGTGCTTGCCGACCACCACCGCGCTCACGCTCAGTTTAGTTCATAGTGTACCTAGACAAGTGTGCCAACTAAGCGATAAACTTCAAAACTACAAACAGCCTCGCTCACCTGATGCAAATCTCAGGTCTAGAGTTGCATTTTTGGTACGTAAGAGTACTTCAAGCTGAGTTGCATTTGATAGTTTAATAAAACTTTGTAGTATTTACAGATGAAATAGTTGCATATATTTCCGCGGATATAAGAATACTGGAAGATTTGTAGCCTGCAATAATGCGGAAACACACGGAAAGCAATATTTATTTAAATTAGAGTCAAAATATAAAGCGCCACACGTGTAACATGGAAAAATTTCCCTTCTAAGGCTGTTTACACAAATGCATAACATGCTAACCTAATATAGACACACGCAAGTCATTTTCTGTCAAAAATTTCTCATGCACATAAAACTTGTATGAGAGCAACCCAAATTGAATTTGCTGCGTGAAAACCTAACTCGATTTCCAATTTTTGTTCTGCGTGACATTTAGATTTGACTTTTACACACATGCTTTACATTGTCGCAACGCATGCTTATTTGAAATTTTTCTGGTAACCTTGCCGTGCGCGGACGTGTTTTTGATCGCTCTTCTAATTGTTATTCTTTTTACTTTGTAAACAAGTTTTATCTTTTATAAATATTTATTCATATAATAGAAAACAGTTTATAAGTTTAATTTCGTATTAAATCTTTACACAGTGCAATATAAATAGTGGCTTTTTGTGCAATTTAAACATTCAGTCTGTGTGTTTATATATCATAGATTTTCACAAAAATTTGTGATAACTGCATACCTTTTTGTTGGTAGCTGCTATTAGCAAGTCATTGTGTGCCTTTTTTGCTTTGTGTTGTGTTCGCTGCTAGCTATACGCTGTCTTGCGATTTGCATCCAGTGCTCCAAAATAACTCTCGCCCATAATTTTTGAACAGCTGTTCAATTTATCCTATACTTATAGTTTCTTTTGCCTATTTTTCTTTGGGTTTGTTTAACTTTGCAATTATGTTGAATTGCTGTGTCAAGAAGTGCACCAATCAAAAGAAGATTTCCCGTGGTGATACTTATGTTTGTTGTTGGCTCTGTGATAATATGGCTCATGTTATCTGTGCCGGTTTCTCTCACATAGGTGGTCGGGTGGTAGACCTAATATCCAGCAAAATTGGACTCAACTGGACATGTCATGATTGTCGTTCCGTAAAAAATGACATGCGAGCTTTTATGAGGCAAACTCAAAAAGAGTTCAACAACATTTTTATTGGGTTTCGTGACCTTAACGAAAGATTCAAAACGATGGAGGCTCACTTTAAAAAATTGAAAGTGATGTCTAAATCCCCAAAACGTAAGAAATGTATGCCCAACAATGTCTCCAACTTGTCTTCGAGTCAGGGGCAAATCTGTCCTCCTACGAATGTCCCTTCAACCGCGTTGACTGATACGAACAGGCTAACCAAAGACGTTATGAACAATGCAGCTCAGGAATCTCCACAAGGTTGTGTCGAGACTTCCAGTGAGACGATCTCTGGAAAATTAAACGATGCACGAACTAATAGTGGTACCTTTGCGGCTATTTGTTCTACGTCACCAATGTTGATTTCGCTGGACTCTCCAATTCATCCTACACCTCCACCGGTATCTTTAGCTCCAACAATAACAGTTACCGATACTTGCTAGCGATACAAGTGTACCTGAAAAAATAGTACGGGCTCGATAACCAACGCTATAACGGCCGCACCTTCCCAGCTCTCTGGTGCGCTATCCGCTACTCCTTTGCAGGTGACTGCCGTGTCACCTCGTAGGGCTGTATTTGTGTCACGATTACACGCCTCGCTTACCGAAAATGACATTGCTCATTACGTTTGCTCTAAACTTGGTGTTGCACCCACTAGTAACATCAATGTGTATAAATTTAACTTTAAATATGAGAGAGACATCTCCTCATTTAAAATATCCCTTTCAGATGAATATTTCGATAAGGTACTTGATTCCTCTTTTTGGCCCAAGCATACTGTGGTTCACTTGTTCACGAGAAAGGCGAGGGCCAAACCTGTTTTATTACAGCCAAAAAACGGTATGACGAACACAGTAATATCAAATGTTCGTGGTTTACGATCAAAACTTGTTCCATTCTTCCTTAATTCTTTCAACTTTTCTGCACAAGTTGTAGCTTTTACGGAGACCTGGCTAAAGCCTGATAATTACAATTCTGAGGTTTTTTCAAATAAATATGCTGTTTATCGGCGTGATCGCATCTCTAGAGCGGGAGGTGTCCTTATTGCTGTTGAATCTAACCTATCGTCTGAGTTGATTTCGCTGGACAATATCTCTCATATCGAATTCATAGCAGTTAGGCTTTCATTCGGTAGCTATAGCGTAATTGTTTGCTGTTCGTATATACCACCTCGTTCGGATATGGATGTTTATGCTAGTCATAGCTCGGCCATCTGTGATTTGCATTGGCAGTGATTCAAACTTTTTAACTCCCACTGCTCAACATGAGTTTCTCAATTGCTTGTTAGACTCATCTCTTTTACAGATTAACAATGTTCCAAATAGTGGAAATAAAATGCTGGATTTAGTATTTGTGGATGGCTCGGTGGGTACTGCCCTTACGCAAATACCACCTTTATCCCTTCCAGAAGACCCTCTTCACCCTACGCTAGAGATATCACTTGATATCAGCCTACCCCGTAGGATTCAAGCACAGTCTCGTCCCCGATCTAGATGCTTCTACAAAGCGAATTTCATTATGCTCATTGATCTGTTGGCTTCCCATGATTGGTCGGATCTCTATGCTTGCACTGATGTCGATTCGGCTATCTCTATATTTTACAGTACGCTTGATAGCTTCTTTGATACCTGCATTCCTACTCGCTATACCCTATGTTCGAATAAGCCCCCTTGGTTTTCAAGGCAACTTATCAGACTTAATAACATTAAATCTAGGCTTTATAAGAGGTTCAAGAAATCTGGAGCATCTGCAGACCTCTCTAAATATCTAATAGCTCGTTCTAAATTTCACCGTCTTAATCAGCTTTGTTATAAAAATTACTTGAGTTGTTGTAAAGCCCAATTTTTTAGATATCCAAAAAAGTTTTACAGTTTCGTAAATTCAAAGCGGAAAACTTCTGGGTATCCTTCCTCATTAACCTTTGGAGGTAAAAAAGCTTGCACTGATGACGACGTTGCTGAACTATTTTCTGAGTTCTTTAAGTCCACGTATTCAACCAGTGGTTTTCATTTGGGTCAATATCCCTATCGCTAAAATAACTCGAATTCCATTAGGAATCCTGCTATTGATGGTAATATTGTTCTTCAGAGTCTTCAATCTTTGAAGGCCCCCTTTTTTCCGGGACCGGACGGTGTTCCTAGTTGCGTGCTTAGGTACTGCGCCGAAAACATGTATGAGCCTATTTTAAAATTATTTGAACTATCTCTGGGATCTGCGTCATTCCCGGCACTTTGGAAACAGTCTTTTCTTATACCCCTGCATAAAAAAAGGTAGCAGGTCAAAAGTTGAAAACTGCAGGGGTATTGCTAAACTTTCCAACATTCCTAAAGTCTGTGAACAGATTGTTACCAGTCAACTCCAATATCAGTGTTCTAGTCTTTTATCTCCATGCCAACACGGTTTCATTCGTCAAAGGTCAACCACTACAAATTTGCTTGTATTCACCTCTATAGTTATGGAAGGATTTTTAGCGAACAAGCAAACGGATGTCATCTACACGGACTTCAGCAAAGCATTTGATACCGTCAACCATGAGTTACTTATTCATAAGCTTGATGTACTGGGCCCGTTTCACCTATTAAGGTGGCTGAAAAGCTATCTTTCTAACCGGACCCAAAAAGTCCTGTTCAAATGCAATCTGTCGGAATCGTTCGGAGTTTCCTCCGGCGTACCCCAGGGAAGTCATCTAGGCCCTTTGCTCTTTGTCCTTTTCATTAATGACTTGCCACAGACAATATTATATTCCCATACTATAATGTATGCGGATGATGTAAAACTTTGCTACCCTTACTGTCCTACCGATTTGAGTTCCTTAGATCTTCTTCAAGCCGACTTGGACTCGTTCCAATGTTGGTGCACAACAAATTTACTGGCTTTAAATTACTCTAAACGTAAGCATATGACATTTCACCGAGTGAAGCCAGCATTGAAACCTTATGTTATAGATGGTACGCCTTTGTAGCGTATATCTATTGCAAATGATCTAGGTGTCCTTTTTGATCCGAAATTGAATTTTAACATGCATATTTCATCAATTGCCAACAAAGCGTTGGGTTTACTTGGATTTGTTAAAAGATGGGCTAAAGAGTTCGATGATCCGCACCTCACTAAGGTTCTATACACATCGCTGGTTCGTCCAATACTCGATTACTATTGCTCATGCTTTTGGTCCCCTGTTTCTCAAAAGCATATAAAGCGTCTTGAGTCAGTTCAAAAGCAATTTTTGATACTTGCATTGCGCAGCCTTAATTGGGACTCAAGTCTCCACCTTCCTCCATACAGAAGTATACTTCTTCTTATTAAATTACCGTCTCTGGAAAATCAGAGAATATTACTGGGGGTATTGTTCATCCATAAGCTCATTATTGGAGAAATTGATTCTGCGTACCTTCTCAGGCGCTTGTTTTTTGCGGTTCCCCCTAGAGTATCCAGACACTACGTTCCTTTCTATTTACCCCTTTGTCGACGAAACTTTGCTAAAAATAATCCTCTTCTGATCTGGTGCGCGCACTACAATGACTTGAATAGCTGTATCAGTCTTGAATGTACTTTTGCCACTATACGTAATGCAATAGTTGCCTATCTAATTTAAGAGATACAAGCAAATTTAATTTGCCGGCATTTTATTTCTTCCATAAAAAACAGGAACTATCTCGTTTAAGGATGGAGGAACATTTATCAACATGTATCATTAAGAAGGAACAAGACAGTACTGTGTTGATTGAAATCTGGTGCATTCCAACAACGTAAAAACATGCTTTTTCACGAGTCACTGACCGGAATCGTATGCATTCCGGCAGTATAATCTTATGGGTTATGCATCGAGCTGATTGGAATCCGGTGCATTCCAACAACACAGGTCATGTTACTTTTTTGTGCCTTGTGATGGCGTATCCTCATTACACTACTCTTAGCATTGCCGGATTCCCATGACATGCTGATTGGAATCATGTTGCATTCCAGCAGGAAGATTGGAATCCACTGCATTCCGAAATCATGCTGAGCGGAATCTGATGCATTCCGCCAGTATAAGATTTCGGTATAAGATCTTATTTCTGCTCATATTTCTTATTATTATTATATTTTGAAATTAAAGAGTAATGTTCATTAATATATCTTTGTTTGTAATAGAACATTGTTGAAATCTCGATATATCTTAAATTTTATCTTTTGAGTTGTATATTTATATATCTTTTATATTATGCAGTCGACCATAGTTTGTCTTCGACTATAAATAATAAATAAATAAATAAATAAATATCGTACAGACGCATTCTAGAGTCACCCCTGGTCCACGTTTATGGTGATATCTCGAAAAGGCGTCCACCTCTATAACTAAGGCCCACTCCCTTTTAAAATACTCATTAACATTTCATTTGATATCCATATCGTACAAACAAATTCTAGAGTCACCCCTGGTCCACCTTTATGGCGATATCTCGAAAAGGCGTCCACCGATAGAACTAAGGCAAACGGCCTTTTAAAATACTCATTAACACCTTTCATTTGATACCCATATCGTACAAACAAATTCTAGAGTCGCCCCTGGTTACCCTTTATGGCGATATCTCGAAAAGGCGTCCACCTAAAGAACTAAGACCCACTCCCTTTTAAAATACTCATTAACTCCTTTCATTTGATACCCATATCGTACAAACAAATTCTAGATTCATCACTGATCCACCTTTATGGCGATATCTCGAAAAGGCATCCACCTATAGAACTAAGGCCCACTCCCTTTTAAGATACTCATTAACACCTTTCATTTGATACCCATATCGTACAAACAAATTCTAGAGTCACCCCTGGTCCACCTTTATGGCGATATCTCGAAAAGGCGTCCACCTGGAGAACTAAGCCCACGCCCTTTTAAAATACTCACTAACACCCTTCATTTGATACCCATATCATACAAACAAATTCTAGAGTCGCCCCTAGTCCACCTAATCCACCTGACGCGTGCATCTGAGCTTAGGCGACAAAAAAAGTTATCGGCGGCGTTTTCCAATCGAGGCATAGTATTTGTTCGGCTCAAGAGCCCAAATAGGTTGGCAGCATCGCCGAGGTGGATGCTGTTGTTGGTACTTGAGCGCACTTACAATATGAAACAAATAATTTTTAGAATGTTTATGTATATGTATATGTTAAACTTAAGCTCTGCCTTTCAATGTAATCTATGTTGTGAACTTTTCTCTTTATGCTCAATTCTTTTAACTTATCTATTTTTGCGTTCTTATTTTATTTCTAGCTTTAATTTCAGTCATACTAATTTTTTTTCTGCTCATTTTCTCTTTGTGCTTTTTATTTTTTGCAGTCACATATCTTTGCATCACTGCTGTAGTTTTTATGTGTATCATACTTTTTGTAGTCGTTCGTTCACCTTCTAATGGACTTAGACCCCTATAGGAAAACTGCCTTCAGCATTAGTGATAGCAACAAGGCATTAATAGATAGATATCTTGTGTCAGCAATCTGATGGACTTAATATAGTGCACTTCAACGCCCCCAGTTTAAATAATGATAAGCTGGACTTTGTTAGGGATGTATTTTCTGATTCTAATGTTAATCTTATTTGTTAATTTAAATGTTAATTTTATAATTATTAATCTTTATATCAGATTTAAAACCTGGTTCACTAGTGATATTCCTGACGTTTATTACAGCATCCCTAACTATAATCTGACACGTGTCGACAGAAAAGGAAAGAGGTGGGGGGGGGGGGGGGGGGGGAGTTGCTATCTACTGGACGGTGTTCCTAGTTGCGTCCTTAGATACTGCGCCGAAAACATGTATGTTTAGGCAGAATGCCTAACTTTTCCGCATCTGATTGCTATACAACCGGTCTCTTTGATTTCAACAGCCACCGAGTTAATATCTGCCGCCAAGGATCTCCGCCGTGTTCCAACATATTCAGGTAATCTTATACCCACGCTATTTTACTTGTACCTAATAAAGTTCACCCATTATAACGAATCCTCCCGTGTTCTTCTTTATTTCCTTTTGAGTGAATCATCCCTTGAGCGAGATCGACCCTTGTGCGCCTACCCACTGCCGGTTTACGACGCACTCAGGCCGAATATTTGGTCCTTCTCACCAGGAATTAGAACAGAGCGCCTATATACAGTCCACATCCACACAAAATCTTCTATATACACTCTTGGTGGTATACTTTGGTGGTAAAATTCTGTTGAGAAGCTGAAATACACGCTTGGTGGTACACTTTGGTGGTAAAATTCTTTTGGTGATATTAAACAGGAGCTGATAAACACGCTTGGTGATTACCTACAATTGGCTAACAACATCTGGGTAAAACACTGCCAGCTAAAGCAATTTTAACATCGCAAGCCAACTTGCCACATCATCACCAGAACAGCAAATCACAAAAAAGGTCACAGTAAGTGCAATATTTCTTGCCACAATTTTTTTTTGGTTATAAAAAAAAAAAATAAATAAAACCGAGTAAAAAAGAAAATAAAGATTCTCAGTGCCACACGCATAGTGATTTGTTATTAACCGCGAAAAGTGTAAAAAACTTAGTGCCGAACAGAAAAATAAGTGCAAACGCGTTGCATTAACTTCGTTTAAGATTCCTTGTGACTATCTGGTCTGTCCCCCCACCAGCGGTAAGGCTCTCCGGACACAGCACAAGGAAGAGGTGCACATAACCTCACATTCATATTAAAATCTAACGCCACACGGCTGTGGCAATTTTCATTTTCTTTTCAAGCACTTTAATTCTCACTAGTTCAATCGACACAGTTTTTTACAACAGTTTTCATTGAGTTTTTACACTTTTCGTCGAGTTTATATCAACGCGCGCACTTATTTCTTATAATAAAATTGAAGGTTGAAGTGGCGAGTGGCCCCCCTTTGCTTCACACAGTACACATTGGTGTTGCTCCCCTCTGCTCTCTGTCTTACGCCACAAAAATAATCTGCAAATTTATTTACACACACACCTATACATACATACATATATATACGTGCGGGTGGCGAGTAGGTTACACCATTACCTATCTTCACTTTTGAAAAAATATCAGACGAGTCGGCCAAATCTGAAATAAACAAATAAGTAAAAGCGACCGTTCAAGCATTGTTTCCATTTTTTTGTTCAAAGAATTAATTTGTTTTTAGTTGGGTAGGAATAATCTGTTGAGAAAATGGAAACATATATCCGATCAGCTGAGTTAATCTCAGAGTTTGAACAGCAGTACAGCCTTATTCCAGAGGAAAGTCATAATAAGCACACTTTTGCGATACAGCAAGAAGAGTTGCGCTCCTTATGGAAGAAGGTTAAGTCTGTGTTTGACTCACTGATGGGATCAGAAGATGTCGACGCAAATGATGTGTTGGCCATCCGGAAAAAACAGATCTCTACCTACGCAATATATATGCGATGCTTATCCACAATATCTGCCGAGGCAGAGAAATTTAAAAAAGTAGAGAATAGTGCTATCTCTGAGCAAGCACCTCCAGCTGCACCTCGGGGGCATAAGATCCGCCTCCCTCCTTGCGACACGGAGATTTTCAAAGGTGACTATTTATCATGGCCAACCTTTCGTGACCTGTTTACTGCTATATACATAAATAATTCCGACCTACAGGGGGTGGAAAAACTATTCCATCTGAACAATAAGACACAGGGCGAGGCCAAAGATATTGTAAAAAAATGCCCTCTAACAAATGATGGGTTCGACATGGCCTGGAAAAACCTGTGCGAAAGGTATGAAAACAAGCGTATATTAGTCAACACGCAATTGCAAATTCTTTTTAATTTAAAGAAGGTAGAGAGTGAGTGTGGGAGCGCGTTAAAGAAATTACATAGCGATATAAACAATTGTCTATCGTCCCTCAAGTGTCACAAGATCGACACATCCAATTGGGATGCCATACTAACTTATTTGTGTTCGACAAAGTTACCGGAAAGTACCCTGGCTCTATGGGAACAAAGCATAGACCATAAAATGGACATATCTAAATGGGAAGATATGGACAAATTTCTATCAAATAGGTTTCAGACACTGGAAACAGTGTCTAGCTTCACTGGCACTAACGCCCAAAAGGGCCTAAAGCCATCAAATACTCGGCATCCAACCGAAACCCCCATAAAAAGACTTGGTGCCTTCCAAACGAAGGTAGCAAAAGCTACCTCAAAATCAACATCAAGGGTTTTTTGCAAAATGTGCAAAGCTGAACACAGGTTACGGAATTGTCCCCGATTCTGTGATCTGACCCCAGTGGAGAGAATCAACTTCATCAAATCCACGGGGGGATGCCTGAACTGTTTATCCCCAGGACACACAGTGACGAGGTGCACCAGTTCGTACAACTGCGCCAAATGCCACTCTCGTCACCACACGCTCCTGCATGCGGATACAGTTCAGCAAACTACGAGACGCAATCCATTTAAAGACGCGGATAATATCCCGTCAACTTCAGCACAAGCACAAAGGAGACAGGAATCGGGGCAACCAAATACTTCTGCGAACCAGAATATAAATTCCTGTCATGCTCATTCCAGCACAGGCGTGCTATTAGGAACTGCTCGCGTACACATTCATCATAATGGTACCGACTTCTCCGCGCGGGCACTAATTGATTCAGGGTCTGAATGCTCTTTCATGACAGAAAGACTAAAACGCAGAATCAATTTGCCGGCAAGGAAAATGCATGCCCAAGTTTCAGGCATCACCAACGCAGTATCAGCTCAAGTTAAAGAGGCATCCACCATCGAGCTACGTTCACCAGTGGACCCATGCTTTAGCTTGACTACTCCTGTTCTAATTTTTGCCAAACTAACTGGGAATCTGCCATCCTGCCATATCGAAACAATGACTATGCAGGCATTCCCAGACTTAGTTTTGGCAGACAAGAGGTTCTACGTCAATGAAGATGTAGACCTCATACTTGGTGGAGACATATATCCCCAAATTATACTAAGCGGTCTAAAAAAGAATGTACTAAATACACTTCTGGCCCAAGAGACAGATACTAACCGGTCGTATTGAAGCACCGAATCCAACAAAGAACATAGTGTCGTTTTACAACGAAGTCGCGCTGGACAACCAACTAAAAGCATTCTGGGAGTTAGAAAATTTGCCAAAAGGCAAAAGCATTAATGCAGATGACGCATATTGCGAACAGCTGTATAAAGAAACAACAAGAAGAAACGAAGATGGGAGGTATATAGTATCCCTCCCATTCAAGCAAGGCTACTCAGAAGAGCTGAGTTTAGGAGGATCCCTTAAGCGCGCATTCTCACAATATTACCGAAACGAGTCCCGGTTAATAAAAAATCCGGACTTAGGGAAAGAATATATTAGGGTACTCTCAGAATACGAGACTCTTGGACATATGGAAAAAATCAGCAGTGTCGTCGCAGCAGATGAAACAAATAATTACTTTCTGCCACACCACGCCGTTGTCAAAGCAGAAAGTATAACGACGAAAGTCCGAGTCGTTTTCAATGCCTCAAGCCCGACGGCTAATGGCAGCAGTCTAAACGACATTCTCCTACCTGGTCCAATACTACAAGCAGATCTCCCAATTCTTATTCTGCGTTGGAGACTCTATCGATATGTCTTCAATAGCGATATAGAAAAAATGTATAGGCAAATTTGGATGGATGCCAACCATACCAAATTTCAGAGGATTGTTTTCCGAAAAGACATTAGGGAACCAATAGGCCTCTACGAGTTAAAGACTGTGACGTTCGGAGTTAACTGCGCTCCATACCTGGCCATCAGAACGCTTCTACAGCTAGCGGACGATGTGGAAAATTCCCATCCAACAGCATCGAGCATCCTGCGAGAATGCATGTATGTAGACGACGTATTAGCGGGAGGACACACCATCGCATCGACCATTAAGGCAAGGGATGAAATACGACAGGCACTACAGTCAGCTGGTTTTCCACTTCGGAAATGGACATCAAACTCGGAGGCAGTTCTAAAAGACATCCCGAAAACTGATCGACTAAGCGAAGACTTTCTGGCGTTCGAAGACACCATCACCGTGAAGGCATTGGGCATAAGATGGAATGCGCACTCCGATCTCTTTTATTTTAAAGCAGGACCACTGGAGGATCCAGAAAAACTAACTAAGCGAGAAATATTGTCAGCCATCGCCAAGCTGTTCGACCCATTAGGGTGGCTCGCCCCAATGGTCATAGTGGCGAAAATATTAATGCAGAATATTTGGTTAGAAGGCACCGGATGGGATGAGCCTGTCTCACCAAATATATTAGAACGGTGGAAAACCGTCACCCAACACTATGGCGAAATAGATAACATACGGATACCGCGGTGGGTAAATTTTTCCCCGGAAGGCGAAATAGAAATCCACGGTTTCTGTGACGCTTCCGAGAAAGCATATGCTGCAGCGATATATATGCGCGTAAAAAGAGACGATCAGGTTTTCATACACTTACTCTTAGCAAAAACCAGTGTAGCTCCAATGAAAACCATCTCGCTACCACGTTTAGAACTCTGCGGCGCCGTGTTTCTCGCAGAAATGATGGAATCAATATTCCGAAATATTCATTTGGGACCAGTGAAAGTTCACCTCTGGACGGATTCAACCATCGTACTCGCATGGATACGCAAGCCGCCCTGTACTTGGTCAACCTTCGTCACACATCGAATCACCAAGATCTTCGATATGGTCGGTAACAAGGACTGGCTTCACGTTGACTCGGAATCTAACCCAGCGGATTTATGGAGCAGAGGACAACTAGCGTCAGATTTGGTCAACAATTCGTTGTGGTGGCAGGGTCCTTCTTGGCTACAAGAAGACAATTCTCACTGGCCAGCACAATATGCCGATTACAACACGTCCGTTGAGGAAAAGAGGGCACAATCGTATGCCACGACAAGGGTAGATCATACAGATATTCTTGAACGATTTTCAGATTTGCCACGAGCTTTGAGAGTCTTATCTTATGTTAGGAGATTCTATAAAAGAACGCATCCTAAAACCAAAGCAGTCTTCCAAGAAAAGTCGTGCATAATCTCAGCCGATGAGATTAAGGCAACGACTCAAGCATTAATACGAGTCTGCCAGAAACAATTTTACGGTACCGAATATTTAAAATTAAAGAATAGGGAACCTATTGATCGGAAGAGTGAAATCCTGTCACTCAACCCATACATCGACGAAGATGATATTATCAGAACAGGGGGGCGTCTAGGGGCCTCAAAAGACATGTCTTACCACGAGCGTCATCCGATCATCTTGCCTTACAATTGCAGGCTGTCTCGCCTTGCAGTCATGATGATTCATCATGATTCCCTTCATGGCGAGAACCGACTTATGCTCCGCCTTATTCGAACCCAATATTGGATTCCGAATGTCAAGACAATGATCAGAGCCATCATCCACAATTGCAAAACCTGCATTATTCACAGGAAGCAGGCGCAGTCCCAAATTATGGGTACCCTTCCCTGCGAACGTATTACTTTTACTCGCGCGTTCACCAATACCGGGGTAGATTTCGCGGGGCCTTTCGACATAAAAAGCTACCGCGGTAGGGGATGTCGACTGTCCAAAGACTACGTATGCCTATTTGTTTGTTTCTCCACTAAGGCCATCCACCTAGAAGCCACTAGTGACCTAACCACCCCTGCTTCCTCGCAGCATTCTCGCGTTTTATCGCGAGAAGAGGATGTCCGAAAAACATCTACTCCGACAATGGTACGAACTTTGTCGGAGCTTCCAGATCTCTAAGATCGGAATTCAAAGCCTTCCTGGCAGAAAGCCGAGACAAAACAGTCTCCAGGTATAGCCATCAAGCATTAACTTGGCATTTTATTCCCGCCGGCGCTCCACATATGGGCGGCCTGTGGGAAGCGGGAGTGAAGAGCTTCAAAAGCCACTTCAAAAAGGTCGCTTTTCTCCATAAATATACCATGGAGGAGTTCCAAACCCTGTTGTGCCGGATCGAGGCATGCCTAAATTCACGGCCTCTCAGCCCGGCGTCCAATGACCCAACGGATCTGGAGCCACTAACCCCAGGACATTTCCTAACTGGCAGCCATCTTCTGGCGCCACCAGAACCGGATGCGAACGAAAGTCCTGCCTCCATGATAAATAGATGGCAGAAGCTCAAGGCCCTCCATCAAACCTTCTGCCGGCGATGGAAAACCGAATATTTATCTGAACTTCAAAAGCGTGTGAAGTGGAAACACCCCAAACCAAATATACAAGTGGGAGATCTCGTTGTCCTTAAAGAGGACAACTTATCTCCCAACGAATGGAGGTTAGGTAGAGTCGTCAACGTATACCCCGGCGAAGATAACCGAGTACGTGTTGTCGACCTCAGAACCGAGAAGGGTCAAGTCAGACGTCCTTTGGTCAAACTGATCCTTCTTCCCACGGAGACAGACTGTGAGAGGAACACGAGCTCCTCTTAACAATCCCTCCGTTCCTCCACATACCTCCTTTCAAAAAAAAAAAAAAAAAAAAAAAAAAATCAAAACAAAAATCAAAAAATCAACTCCAGCCCTCGTTCACCCGGAACGAGGCCAACCAATAACCTAAAGCAGACCCGCTATCTGCCAAAGCACATAAAGGCCTTCGCCCTATTTTATTTACAATTTTCAAACCAACCCCCGGCCAAAATTATATTTCCCCCGCCCACCTACAATTAGAGGCCCACGGTTAGTGATAGCATCGAAAGCATATTAAGGAACCCACGTCTTCGGGTCTCTCTATCCCCAAGCTTGTGTTTCTCCCGAGCCATATATTATCATCAACCCCCCGGTCTCGTGAGGGTGCGAGTCTACCGGAGGGGAAACCTAAGGCGTACTACGCGATGGCAATGGGGAAAGGGAGCGCGGGACATAAAGACGCGTTCAACCACGCGCCGTAATGCCCCGCTATCCCTAAGCTTGCGTCGCTCCCGAGGCCCTAATTATAATCAACCACCCCGGTCTCGTACCGAGTCTGCAGGAGGGGGAATCCTACACCTAGCTACTTGTGGGCAATGTGGAAAGGGAGCTAGAGACACGAGGACGCATGGGAGCTTACCAAAAGCTCGCAAAACAAAAAGCAAAACTGAGGCTTCATAATAATACTAACCGGAGGCCCCTTGCAAAAAACCACCCCAAATTCACTCGCTCACTCAGAGCGAGGACACCAGAAAACACCCAATTTCACCCGCTCCCCAGAGCGAGGACACCAGAAAATCCCCGAATTCACTCTCTCGCCCCGAGCGAGGACACCAGAAACCATCCCATTCACTCGTTATCCCATAACGAGGACATCATAAAAATCTACAACAGAAGGGCGAACCGATCTGCCACGGAACCTAAAGGCGTTCAGCCCATTATCTTTCTTAACCCAGCTCTCGTTCACCCCGAACGAGGCCAACAACCCGCTTAACCCAGCTCTCGTTCACCCCGAGCGAGGCCAACAACCCGTATAACCCTGCATCGTTCCCCCGAACGAGGCCAACATAACCTAACGCAGATTCGTTATCTGCCACAGTATCTGCAATTAAGTTTGCATTTTACGCCCCCAAAGAAATTTATTCATATCGTCACCAGAATATCCAGCGATTCCAAAAATATTCAAATAGAAATAAAGTCGAAAATTAAGATACTGAAGATGTGCCATAACATCTCTTATTGGATTTCTAATAAATAATTTAAAAATGGCTCCAAACTTAATTTGGAAGTAGTTGGACAATATGTACTGCAATGCATATACACAAAATAGGCGTCCTCAACGTTGGTGATATTGCATAAGCCGATTCAAAAGTTTGCTAAAAGTTGTATGTGTGACTACGTCACTTTAAGTATCATAGGGAAATCCATTAAAATCACAAGAAGTTTGCTCGGCTGACACAGTTCTTACGACAAAATGCATTGCACTCATGCTCCTATTGGGAGGTTTGGCAACAAATTTGAGATAGTGCATTTTTGAATAAAATTCTGACGTGCGGCATTTTCTAAACAATGTCTGAAAGAGTGACCAACCCAACATGACCTTATCAATCACGAAATGTTCAGTAGAAACCGAATCATTTCCCCCACAACATATTGGCACTTGCAAAACCATTATCACTACTACTAGACTACTAGATTCTTCCCGCTTACTGGATTACGAATGGGAATTTCAAAAACCCCAATCAAGAAAGAATCGTTTCGTAATTTCACATAAGTCAAAAAAAAAAAAAAATTTTTTTTGGAAGTTGGAAAAAGTTCCCAAACCTTGAGCAGTATCCAGTACCCCTTACCACTGGTGGGGGGAAGTACCAGACTTACAAAAGGTCGTTGAAAGCGGGAGTGCATCCCACCGGGTGGATACTTCCCTTACCTCGAACAGTATCTGATACCCCTTACCACTGGTGGGGGGAAGTGCCAGACTTGAACGAGATTTTAACAAAAAAAAACAGACTAATGTCATTTTTACAACTTTACGCAGTATCTGCTGCCCCTTACCACTGGTGGGGGAAGTAGCGGACTGACGCAAAGCTTCCCAGTTATTTTTCGAGAAAATGGGATGCGTTGTTGATCACAAAAGAAAAAAGAGAATATACGCTTTTTACATTTGTACAAGTCTGATATCCCGGTGCTATTCCTAAATGGACAATTTCTTTGCTCATAAGCTCAATGTAAACTTGTTGGGACGCAAACTGAAAGAGCTGCGTTTCAAGAGTACAAATTACTCAAAAAACCAACATTCAAAATTAACTAGGTTTTAATATACCCTGGTTCCCATACCGGGAATCGAACCCGGGCCTTCTGGGTGAAAGCCAGATAAAAATAATTTTGCTGTCCTAATCAAATAATTAGATTTAACGAGAACAAATAATTGTAAAAACTTAATCAATCAGTTAACTCGATAAAAAAAAAAAAAAGGTATCGCAAATTATGTACATATTTTGAAAAATATAAATTGTAAAGTTGTATATTGGAACGATTTTCCGTCATCCCTTGTCAAATTTGGTTTTGAGACAAACCGGTTTCGGCGTTGTGCCATCATCAGTGTCGATTTTCGTTCTGATCTGTTGTTGTCATTTGTCCTGTATTTATAGTTCGTAGGTATATGAGCAGGTATTGTCAAATTGATGCTTGTGTATATTTAGTTATGTGTATGTGCTGTGTGTTCGTTCAGAACCGAGGGTGGTTTACTAATCGATTTGTGTGGCTGACTGGGGTAGGTAGAAATCTGTGATTTTAGTCGTTTGACCTTCTTTGTCAGTTTTTTGTTTTGGTGTGTTAATTGTTTTGTGTTTATTTGTTGTTGTGCGTTTGTCTGTTGTACCTGTGTGATTAAGTTGTTTCCTGTAAACAAGTTTTAAAGGCTCGAATATTGTGTCAGAAATGGTGTTTATCTGTTCGTTTATTATTCTACCGTCGAATGTTTTCTGTTTGTAGATTTCCATGTTTTCGAGTACGTTGAGACGTCGGCCTTTTTCTTGTATGTGAAGAACCCTAACTGTTTTATTGATGTTTGCTGGGGAACATTCATTCTCGACCATGTGATTCGCGAAGTTAGACTCGGGTATAATGTTTGGATTCCGTATTTTTTTGTTGTAATCTCTAATATGTTCTCTGAACCTCGTTCTTATTTGCCGTCCTGTTTGTCCTATGTAACTATGCTGGCATCCGCAGGTAAGCTTGTATACGCCGTGGCTGCTAAACGGATCCTCTGAGTTAATGTTAGTTCTTAGTTTTCGCCCTAGATTGTTCGATGTTTTGAATGCTGTGTTAATGTTGTATTTTTTAAAGAAATTTGCCAATTTATATGTTGCTTTTCCAGTATATGTCATAGTCGTCCAGCTATTATTTTCTTTTTCATTATTTCTTTTTGGTTCTCCATTTGTCCTTCTGAGCTTATCTACTAGTGCTTTTTTATATCCGTTGTTTGCAGCGATATTATATATGACCTCAAGTTCTCTCTTATATGCCTCTTGTGTAAGAGGTGTTCTTTCAAGTCTATGTACCAAGTGCCTTAATGCTGCATTTTTATGATGTTGAGGGTGATTTGAGGTATTGTGTATTATTGTGTCGGTGGCCGTTGACTTTCTATATATGTCATAGTTAAATCTTTTGGCTTCTTTATCAATATTTATCGTGAGGTCTAGATAGTTGATTCCTCCGTCTTTTTCGGTTTCCATTGTAAATTTTATATTGCCGTGCTGTTTGTTGAGGTACTCCAGTACGAGCTCTTCGTTATTAGTAGTTAAAACGCATATTATGTCATCCACGTATCTAGCATAAAATGACACGCCTAATTTGGACTTCAGCTCCTGTATGTACTTTTCTTCCAGATTTTGCATGAATACTTCCATAAGAATTGCTGATGTGGGGCTTCCCATTCCAAGACCGTTTGTTTGTCTATATATTTTATTGTTGAATTTAAAATAGTTTTGACGTAAAGTGGTTCTTAGCGTATTTGTGATTTGCACACTTTTTACTTTGTTTTTTGTGTTATGACCTATTGTTGAGCTAACTATGTCCAAAGTCTCCGATAGTGGTATAGATGGGTATAGATCTTTTATGTCAAAAGATACCAATTTGCTGTTTCTTGTTAGCTCTACGGTCTCGAGTCTCTCTATTAGTTCTGTTGTGTTAGCTATTGCATATTCGTTCCTTAGCTCCAGAGTGTCTATCAATATCGTTTTTAAATATTTGGACAGTTTGTAACATGGTGCCGATTTAAAATTAATGATGGGCCTCATTGGCGTGTCCGGCTTGTGGATTTTTGGTAGCGCAACCAGTGGAGGAGCCGAAGGGTTCATTTGGACCAATCTATGTGCCATGTTAGAATCTACTATATTTGTTGCATTTTTTATAGCAACTTTGATTTGTTTTTGGTATTCATCTGTGGGATCCTCTCTCATTCTACGACATTTCATTTCCTCTATGAGATCCTCGGTTTTGGATATATATTTCTCTTTTTCGATTAGCACAGTGGTGTTTCCTTTGTCCGCTTTCGTTGTGACAATTTTGTTTTTCCTTAGTTTATGCCGTAGATTCTTTATTGTTTTCTCCTCTGTATTCGGTTTTTGTCCTTCCTGTGATTTCACCTCCTTTCTTATGATTTCTCTGCACATGTGTCTTGCGTGCTCCTGTTCTTCCTGTGGTATCAATGATATTGCGATCTCCGCATCTACAATCGCTTGCTCCGTTTTTCTTACTGTATTCTGGTCCATGATATGGTGCTTCAGGCCCTTTTCGAGAAGTTGTGCCTCTTCCTTGGTAATGGCCACTGTTGTGAGGTTAACGAACTTGTCATGAAACTGGTGAGTGTTTTGGTTTTGGTTACCCTCTCGTCGTCCTGCCAGCTTGTCCAATTTTCGGTTCAGCGACCTGTATTTTTGTTGTAGTTCCTGATCGACCTCTGTCTTAATGCGGTCGAAGCATTCCATTAATACAGTCGTAGGTAGTTGTTCTGCCAATCTTAAATGGATAGATAATAACTCGGCATTTATCTCATCCTTCTTCGAGTATAAGCTTTCCAACTCATATTTTAAAAAATCCTTTTCCGCTTTTCTAACTGTTTTCCTGCTAGATTTGGTATTTGCCTTTATTGTTATTTTTGCGAATTTCGGAGTAACATTCAATTCCAGGCATTGTTTGTTGAACCAAATGCTCGCCTTTGTAAAGTTGTTGAAGTAAAAAAAAAAAAAAACTTACTGTGTTGAGTATCCAGATCACGAAATATATCCTCAGCATGCTTGGATAACCACGATAACCGCCGACTAATATTTGTTAACGCAGAATTTGTGACTGTTTCCAACTCAGCGAGCTGAAGGTCATACTGTTGGTAACTGATCTTTACACATTAAAAAGCTCGAGAGAGTGCCTCGGCAGAGCCATGTTTCATCTTCGGGATAAACTCTGAAGCAAAATAACGAAAATTCAATAGTGAAATCATCGGATAACAACAAAAACGAAATTTGTGTGGATGAAGGTGAAGAAGCTGATGAATCTGTACTTGTTATCGTTGAGGAAGATTTTGAAGGCAAACATAGAAAAAGAACCTCTTCCGAAACAAGTTTTGTATCCGATGGCCAGACTTCCAAATTTGTATCACCTGCTAAAAGTATCAAACATAAATTTAATAGTACTGAAGTATTTCCGCTTTATTGAATAACACGTTAGTCGATAATGATTTATTGGGCAGCACATATGCGCAACAACCAGATGAAGTTGATAAAGAAATAGATAGCAGTACACCTTCACGCAAGCGTGGTCGTAAACGAAAAGCCGAATTAACAAATGTTACATTTTCTAAGCTTTGCGCACACAGGCGTGGAAAACAAGTAAATGATTCGGATTACAGTAGCGATGAAAGTTTATCGCCACCATCAAAAAAAAATCTCAGTAAAGACAGCAATAACTTAGCTGTAGAAACCGTTAAGTCAACTTTCATCAACTGTGGTACAAATGATGATAAAAATAGTTTAGCAGCTTCACCTTTAAAAAATAATACGCATTTGAATACTTTACATGCTTCACAAACTAGCATGGAGCCCATAGAGCACATCCCTCCTAGTAATATATTGAATGCTGTCTTCGCGTTCAGAACTGAATGAACCAACTTCTAAAATTTGTGCCAGAGACTTTCAATCACCTGCCTTGCTGCCAAACACTACACAAAATTACCTTGAATCGCCTTCCTCGCCACCACCCCTTGAAACTGATATTTCCAATACATTTCAAAGGCAAATAATTCCATTGGAGTTAAAAGGGAGCTACTACTCCAAAAATTATCACTCACATATTAATCACAAGGACTATGAATCACGCTCTTCGCCGCCAAATATTGAACAAAACAACTGTGAGAACTCTACGTCGGACCATCATTCAACTAACATAGCTAATAACATTGACCACACTCTTCCATTAGAATTAAATATAGGATACTATCCCACAAAACGTAGAAGTATTTTACATCACATAATCAACAATTACTCTGCAGATATTTATGCCATAGTAACGGGTAAAACTAAGAAGCTGGCATTGAATTGTAAAATTGCACTAAAATTAGAAAACTTTCTCAAAACTACCAGAGATCGCGTGGATCTGACGGCTTCAACAGTCGCCTTTGCATTGCATGAAGAAATCGATGATACGGGAGTGATCGCAGACCTTATAGTTGACCAGTTGATGAATGCGCCACGTTCCGAAATAGAACTAAACTGTGACTTGGCATGCGTTCCACCCTAATACATTGGTACACACTTGCGTCTTATATCAATTATGTTGCGTCACCTGCAATATAAACGATCAGATGTTGCAGGCGTGCTTTTAGCTAAAATCGAGAATAAACTTTTCAATTATCAAAATAATGAAAATATTAAAATGGAAGCTGCTCTGAATCTAACACAACTTTATCTACTAGTAATACCAATGCACAAAGCAGCGCAGCATAATCCTGCACGTATTTTTATCGCTAAATCTCTATATTACTACAATGTTTTGGCGCATCCGATTATATATGAAGTGCTCCTTTGGTATCCCACGTCATTGCCGAGTCGTGAAGAAACGCATTATGATCGTTCAGATGCACTTATCACCGTAATTCAACATTTTTTAATGTGTACAACCTACAACATGGATGCAAAAGATTTGCGCCATAAGGAACTTCTATCACTATTACGTTTCGAATATCATTTTGAACCTTTCAAACCTAAAGCACTCGAAGTATTAACTAACTTGGTATCAAAACTAAAAGCAGGCAACTTGTCGAACCCAGTGAGCTCAATGGTCTTTGACTTGACCATAGGAGCTTGTGGATAAACTAAATCGTACATAAGCGTATCAATCCTATTCTTTTGATTATAACCGATTACACCTATCGCTTGTTTACCCATAGCACATTGATAAGTGTTACGTGGACTTTGATTGTGATGTAGATAAGGCACAAGCCCAGCGCATACGCCCAACAATGTAAATGGCTCTATTTCTAAATGTGTTGTGGTATCTGCTATGATATCAGCTTCATTCCAAGCAATAAATGAATCATTTTCTTCGTTCACGTCAAGATATTCTACTAAACCATCATGCAGAAAATCCTCAAATTTACGTATGCCAACGCTGAGTGTGAGAAGTGTGTATGGAAACAAATGGGCCAAGTCGGCCTTTGCGGCGCATCATGCGAAAAACTTGTACGAGTCGCTTACAACTTATTGTTAGTCCTAGTATGTTGCCATTTAAAGAAGTACTTATCTGAAATGAAACAGAAGGAAAAAAAATCCATTAATAAGTGCACAAATGGACATCGCAAAAGTGTGACAACTGCGGCGCGGCCGACGCCGCAGTTGGAGCACCCCTTTGCGGTGCCGGTAACCTAGAAAACGAAAGAAAAAAAAGGGAAAACGACACATCAAACCCATCTGCTCCATCTCCTGTATCCCCATCACCAGTCACCTGAAAATAAACAAAAAATGAATTAAAAATCTGAAATAACATAAGAAATATTTATTTCAGTAAAATTATTGCAAAATATTTTACCACTTACCTTTTTGTCCAGCAACGCGTAAATTTCATATGAATTGAAGCAAAAACGGTAAAAAAAATCTTTCGATTTTTTTGCTTCATTCTCTATACTGGAATGTTCAAACAAGTATGTATATATGTATGATACATACAAGAAAACGAGAAACGACAGAGTTGCCATGTTACCCAACTCGACCACCCAAAGGTGCGTTTCTTGTTTGCGTCTGTCTAAGAGTAGAGAAGACAACACAAGGTTAAATCACAAGAGCTTCCCCCCCAACCTAACTAATCAGGCCGAAATAATATGAAGGATAATATAAATCTATTTATTCTTTTTTTTTTCTTTCCAACAAATATTAAATTAAATTACTTCACAGCCGTAACTGAGTGGCACAGAAACCCACTTCAGTGGCGAAGACGGCGATGCACGGAGAGCGCTGCGGACTACGCATACCGCTTGGGGCAACTCCAACACCTATACGGGTAAAATTGCATATGCCCATTTAGATGGGCAATCAAGCCTCCAAACGACCGAAGATGACGTTGGCACACACGACATCGATACCCCCCCTGAGGCGTTGGACCCTGTGCTGGCTGCGGCTCCCACAACACGTTCTCGTGCGCCTTATGGAACTTGGCGTACCAGGCGGTGGTGCTCCCGCGTAGCTTAACCACCAGAGGCGTCTGCAGGGCCCGGAGCACACAGGGCCTAACTTGCTGCAACACCTCCTCCACCGCCTGCTGCACCAACTCGTCCGGCGCGTGGCAGATATAGGAGCCCCTGCGCCGCTCCGGGTATTGGACATCCGCCACCACCTGGATTGGCTCCTCTTCCCCAGTCTCCAAACACACTAGAAGCAGTTGCATCGGTTCCATCTGAAACGAAAAGAAAAAAATCCATTATAGAAAAAATTATCAAAAAATCCGTTAGGAATTTGTCATACTTACGTTTTACCAGCTTGAAAATCCTTTTCCAAATAACAATGTGGTGAGGGTAATTTATCCACCACAATCCTACATTAATGTATCCTGGAAAATTCCTGTTACGGGAAAACAACTGGATGGCAACCCGCAACATACCAACGGCAGCCTCATTAGTGCTGTCATATTAAGAAAGAAAAAAAACGGATACCGATAACTACACCAAAGCAGTACCGAAAACCGCAAAACATCAGAATCGGTACTGACGTGTTTTTGCCGAATATAGGCAAGCAGTCATACACAACAAAGGAACTCAAAAAAAAGGGAGGACAAAACAAAGAAAACAACCTTTCCTCGCAAAAAATTCACATTTTTTTTACAAAGAAATTTTTTTGTTGTTTTTTTTACCCTTTCAGTTTTTTTGGGCACTGTTTTCTGGCGGGGGGGCAGGACTTGTTGTTTTTCAACAACAAACATCACAAACAGTCATTATAAGGGCTCGGTACAAAACAATCCGAGTCCCGAAATAAAACAAACCCGACACGACAAAATCCCGAAATGGGAAAAGTCAACTGTTTCTACCGGCCTAGTGTGCTACTGCCCCAGTGACCTAGTTTTTTTTCAAGGGCAAGCAAATACATATATGTATATATATATACTCGCACACCACAAATTCACCATACCAGCTGTCAGCTAACCAAGAAATACACGACAGGGTTGCATGCAATCTCAGAATGGTACGTGCAGATAGAACGCGTCGCGGAGAACGCATCGCCAATCCGGATGCAAGCACCGGCAGTTGGTACACTTTCGAGTTTAATTACGATTTTCGCTATTCATCAGGAGCTGTCGCACAAAATTAAATCCATACCTTCGTGAGCCTCTCCGCTTCGATTTAAACTCGGTTTATTCACCTATTTTAACGTACGTTTGTTAATAAAACAACACGCGTATCACGAAAACAAGTAATTTTGCGCGGGTGGCTTGGAATCACGTCCGCTCCAACCTCCCACACACCGCAATCTGGCTGGTTTTGTTGAAATATATAAGCTGCTCGAAATCACAGCACTAACTACTTTGCAAAAACGCTCTCGTCACTCCACGTCATTTGACTAGTCATTTTACGGGGACAGGTTATATTCGTAGTCACATTTGCATGGGCGTGGGTAGGTTTTGTGACCAGGTGTTTTGTAGGGTAATAATATAATACACAACTGACGAAATACATGCGCTGCAGCGAAAACGCGCACCACCCAACCAACCTCACGGCCACGCGCCCTGGCACATCCATAAAAATGCCACAGTCGCCCCTAGAGCGACACGATACAATAGACGCTGGAACGGAGACCTCGGCCTCTTCGTCCAGCCCAGAATAAACCCAAACAAAAATAATGCGAGTCTGGAACGGAGACCTCGGCCTCTTCGTTAGGTTAGGTTAGGTTGGGTGGTAGCTTCCCTGATGAGAGGAAGCTCACTTGGACAACATGACGGTCCGTTGTGATACCACATATAATAAACCAAACTAACGGTGACGTAGATATAACTACTTAGAGAATCGTTGGGTAGCAACGATAAAGTTCCGAATGATCCCGATCTCAACCTTGGATAGCTCCTCGGGAGATCCAAGTGAGTCACGACCAAAATACTTTCGCCTAGTTCTGGCAAAAGCTGGGCAGTCAAGCATAAAGTGATTTGGTGATTCCACCTCATCATCCTCCATACAGCTGCAGCAGGATGGAGTTTCCAATATATTGAGACGTACCGCATGGATACCCATGGGACAGTGCCCTGTCAAAACCCCAATGACCATTGACAGGTGAGCCTTAGCGAACCCAATTATTTCAGCAGACCTCCTGCCATCCACTTTCGGCCAGAAAGATCTTGATATCCTACAAGACGTAGTGTCCGCCCAACGTTTGCTGAGCTGACTCGAGGCCCAGCTATGGAAGAGCAATCCACAGGTGGCTAGCGGAATCCCGAAATCCCTACAGCCATATTCATCCGGTTCAGTTGTACCAATTCGGGCTAAGAGATCCGCTTGACAGTTACCCGGAATATCACTATGGCCCGGGACCCAGATAATCTTAATTGTAAAATAATTCGATGCAATCGCAAGTGTGGTCAGGCACTCCCAGACCACCCTCGATCGCACTGTAGTTGAGCTCAAGGCCTTTATAGCCGCTTGGCTATCAGAGTAGATGTTAAATTCCCTAACCGTAGTAGCGCTGGATAGCATTTCATCCACCGCATCCTTAATCGCAGCAACTTCCGCTTGGAATACACTGCAGTGATCAGCCAACTTAAACTTGCGGCTTACATTTAGTTCTTGACAAAAGACCTCCCGCCAACCTTTTCGTCCAACTTCGACCCATCCGTGAACAAGTTAACCGGTCCCATGCCCCAGATAATTCCTCTTCTCCACTCCTCCCTCGGGGAAATGACTGGGGTGAAGGTTGTATAGGAAGCGGCCACCGGCATGCAATAGTCCGTCCTGTCCGGGATAAAGTCGAAACTAGTAAGAAGGCTAGAGTGTCCGAAATCAGAAAGCGTATAACCCATATCACGAAGCCTGACCAACGACCGGGCCGCGGCTGCCTTTCCCGCAATATCTACTGGATTTATATTCAGCATGACATTCAGTGCCAAGGTAGGTGTTGTTCTCATAGCGCCACTGATGCCGATAAGCGCCGTCCGTTGCACTGACATTAGCATTTTGGAGGTGCTCGCCGTGTCCAGTGCTTTCCACCAGACCAGCACCCCATATAGCCATATCCACCAGACCAGCACCCCACCATCTCATAAAGCCAGTGTACTACTCCTGGCGAGAGCCCCCATCTCTTTCCGATAGCCCCCCTGCAGCAGTACAAGGCAACCGCGGCCTTCCTGGCCCTATCTTCCACATTGGGCCTCCAGGACAGCTTCTTGTCCAGAACAATTCCCAAATATTTAACCCTGTCAGTAAGTACCAACGGTACCCCTCCAATCGAAGGAGTTCTGAAGTCGGGTATCTTATATCTCCTTGTAAAAAGAACCAATTCTGTTTTTCCCGGGTTGACCGCCGCTCCACATGATTCAGCCCACCTAGCCACAGTATCCAGGTATCCCTGCAGAACATCGCGCAGGGTGCCCAGAAATTTGCCCCTGACTAGGATAGCGAGGTCATCTGCATAGGCAACCACCCGACAGCCATTGGCTTCCAGCTCCACAAGAAGCTCGTTGACTACCACAACCCAGAGCAGAGGAGATAGGACACCTCCCTGTGGCGTGCCCCTGCACACCTTCCTCCTTATTATGGCTCCTCCCCACTCCGCTGCGACAATTCTGCCGCATAGAAGTTTGCTAATAAATTCAACCAGAGCCGCTTCGACTCCTAAACCCACCAGAGCTCTTTCGAATGCCCCCGGTAGAACATTGTTAAAAGCCCCCTCGATGTCTAGAAAGGCACCCAGAGCATACTCTTTATGTTCTAGAGACCCCTCTATTTGCTTTACAATCGAATGGAGAGCCGTTTCCGTCGATCTGCCTTTGCAGTACGCATGCTGTGAAGCCGACAGTAACCCCCCAGGTATCCTTTCTCGTAGGTACAGGTCAATCAGCCGCTCAAGCGTCTTAAGAAGAAACGACGAGAGACTGATTGGCCTGAAATCCTTAGGTGACACATGAGAGCCCCTGCCGGCCTTCGGAATGAAGATGACCCTAACCGTGTGCCACGACTTAGGGATATAGTTAAGCCTGAGGCAGTTAGTGTAGATGATGGCCAACCAGCGGCAGGAAATCCCTAAAGACCTTTGAAGTTGCGCAGGAATGATGCCATCCGGACCGGGTGACTTATAGGGCTTGAACGAATTTATAGCCCAGGATATTTGACTTTCCCGTAGTGGGATGGCAGGCATTTCTGCATGGCCAGCAACCGCCGACCACGCAAGCGAAGATCCCTGCGCAACTGGGACATCGGGAAAATGATTGTCCAATAAAAGTCTCAGGGACTCCTCGCTACTCATCGACCAGTCCCCACCATCATCTCTCAGATACCCCCGAGGGGCGGGATTCCTAGAGAGTATTTTTCTAAGCCTCGCGGATTCATTGCAGCCCTCTACGTTTTCGCAGAAGCTTCGCCATGAATCCCGCTTGGCTAACCTTATTTCATATTTATAAATCCCCAGACTCACCTTATAGAGCTCCCAGTCCGAGGGTAGTTTACTCCTCCTGGCTCTATTAAAGAGCCGGCTACTGGACGCTCTTAGGTCGTCAAAGGAATCAGACCACCAGGGCGGCTTTCCCTTCCCCCTGTAAGTTTTCAGTGGGCAGGACTGTTGAAAGGCGCTATTGCTTGCCAAGGTGAAGTTTTCCACCAGATCGTCTATTTCAGATTCGGACAGGTCCGAACCTACGATAGGCGCCTCAGGCAATAGCTCTCCCAACTTCCTACAATACAAGTCCCAGTTGGTACTTTTAGGGTTCCTAAAAGATATTTTACCGGGACGTTCTTCATTCACCGAGAACTGAATACATCGGTGATCAGAGAAAGAGTGCTCGTTGAGAACCCTCCATCCAGATATCCGATCTTCCAGTTCTCTGCTAACCAGGGTGAGGTCCAAGACCTCCTCCCTTACCGCAGTAATAAAAGTCGGGTCATTCCCCCTATTACATATACAAAGTCCCTCATCTACAATAAAAGTAAATAAAGACTCACCTCTGGTGTTCGTATCCGAGCTCCCCCATACGCTATGGTGTGCATTAGCATCGGCACCTATGATTACGCCAACATCTCTCCGCCTTGCTTCAGCGGTGATTTCGCCCAGTATCACAGGCGGTGGTCCCGTTACGTCCCCATGGGGCATATACGCTGAGACCACCCACAATTCGCTACTGCCTCGCTCGAGGCAGACCGTGGTTACGTCAGCATTGCTGAAATTAGAGAGAATAAAAGCTTTAAATTCCTTTTTAATAAGCACACAGGATCTAGGCCTACCTGCCTCCCCATGCACCAAGGTGTTGAATTTTCCCGTCCTTAATCCAGAAATTTTTCCGCCGTTACTACTCAGCCACGGCTCCTGGACAAGGACAATATCCACTCCGCCTTTCTCAAGACAGAGCAACAAGTTTGCGGAAGCCGCCTTAGAATGCTGAAGATTGATTTGACGGATTTCCATCAACACCACTCTTCTTCTTCTGCACCCCATCCTTGGCGGCTTCGCCCTCGGACACTAGGAGATCCTCCTCCTCCCCCAACAGACGACTTACACTGATGACGGATCCCGCCATCGATGATTCGCCCTCGGAGGCCAGGAGCTCCTCCTCGGCCCTATCAGCCAGACGACTAGCACTGATGACAGATCCCGCTATTGACGGGACGTCAACAGTGCTTTCGCTGTCCAAATTAGCGGAGTCAGCATCCACAACCATGGGTACTGGCTCCCCTGCGGACGCCTCCACCTCCCGAACAGTCTCTGTGGGAGAGGAACCATCCCCCCTGGAATCGGCGTGGTAGATTTTGAGAACCACACGCTCGAGGCCATAGGAGATAACCCCCCTCGTGTCAGAGAGAGGACCGGTGGACTCTGCGTTTAGCAGAATCAGTACTTGCCGACGTGGCCCAACAGCCTCCTCTACTCTGAGGACCCTCCAGTTATGCGTCGGAAGGTTCGGGTTGCAGTAACGCATTAATTCGAGTATTTTCTCCGGCTGAGATGGCCCGGCAGGCAACCACACCCGAGCCCTCGGTCGAAGGGGGAGATCACTCCGTTCCACGGCCTCGAGTCTGGCCCCCTCCAGACCTCCCCTACCAAAGAAATTATTTTCTTAAAGATACAGGCCGACCGCTCGTCAGCACAAGTAATCAGTCTAAAACCATGATACCACCCCAAGTATTCGAAGCATGGCCGCGTACCTGGGCTCTCCATAACAGCATATAGGCCGCTGATATGGCGCTGGCGACCCACGGCCACTCCTCTCGGGAGATGGCACCATCCTCCCTACTCCTATCCAGGACCCCGAGGGTGATGGAGCCTGCACGTTTAGCGATTTCGCTAAACGAAATTGCGTCCCCACCTCCTCGGGCCCTTTTTGTCGTTGAGGCATTCCGCTCATCCGACCTTTGCCGCTTCATAGCCCCCAAACCCTGCTGCTCACCCGCATCGTTCGACACCGGTGTGTGGTCGTCGCAAGCTACGACGCTCCTGGCCCACTCCAGCGTCCGGGAATGCTTCTCAGACATCTGAGCTGCATCCCTTCCGCCGTAGCGCTCCAAGATCTTCTCAGCTAGGCGCCGATCACCCAGAGCGTTCCTACGCGGCGTCGATCGCCTACCTTTCCCGGCAGGCTTCGACCCCAGGGCTCCCGTTGGGAAAGCTCCTCGCGACAGGGCTTCCTTACTAGTACTGGGCTGGTCCGTCGCATTCGCCGGACCTCTGCCTTTCCCTGTCACAGCCCCATATGGGCCTACATTGGGTGTCGGTTTCGACACCACTCCACTACCCGAACTACCCGTACCTACGGGGTTTGAAACCAAACCCCTGCGCTGATCCGTCTGATCAGCCCTTTTGACCCGCCGGGAGCTTTCCCGGCTGGCGGCGACCTGCTTTGGAGCACTCTCCGCACCTGTCGCGTCCCTCGCACCATGACGACTTGCGCCGTCACTCCTACCCTCCTTTTTATTCGTCTTCGTGTCCATTCTAAGAAGTCCCCCCTCAAGGCCGCTATCCGGAGCCGATTGTGTAGTCGCCCTTCAACGGTCCCGTGGTTATCTATGCTGCGCAGGGAGGCCACGCGAGGGTTGACGCATTACCTTATGAGTAATGCGTTCAGAGCCAGAACCGGACGCAAAGCGGGAAAATCTTCAACCGCACCTACACCACCAACTTAACGGCGACGGAGCCGGAACGTACCTTGAGGCCCGCCACTGTTTTAACGGGACGTGGGCAGGTGCAGCATACGCCTACCAGCCATTTCGATAGGGTTTCACCCCGACCTACTAAGGTGGCAGAATACTGCACCTACCAGCCCAAAGTCATCAATTCCTATCCATAGTCAAAATCAAGTCCCTAACAATCCGGTTCGTCACCGTTGAGTACCGATCTTGACCCTTAACCGGGTCCTCCCTCCCCTGAGCTCGGCACAATGACTCAGGGGTGCGGGTTTCCGCCATTATCAGTAGAAGCAGGGGCACCTCGTGCAGGACGTGACAACCAATCACGTGTGACAATTCGTCACTATGGCCGGTCTAAGACTGATACCAGTCCCTGATCCAGAGCCTGGAACCACGTATGATTTCCAAGCCAAGTATCTTAACCCCCCGGCCTCTTCGTCCGCCGAGGCCGAGGTCTCCATTCCAGATTTGCGGTTTTTTTTTTTTTTAACGAAGAGGCCGTCCAACCAACAAAAAAAGAAAAAACCGCAAATCTGGAATGGAGACCTCGGCCTCTCCATCCGAAACGACAAAAACCAAAGAATAACAAAAAATGGTGCCACTCTGGAACGGAGACCTCGGCCTCTTCGTTCAGACTTACTGGCCATCGACTATAGATATATTACGTTCTGAATTTCAATATTTAAGAATTATGTATAATTCAATGGCAAGAAATATTCACTTCACTGTTCATAACCGCTAATTCTTTCATCTTAGCTCAGGTGGCATGCTAAGCAAGTCGGAAAGGATTCCCGGCCATTTTGCGTCGCAAACGAACTCTTCATTTAGATTAATTTTAGTGTGTAAGTCTTATATTAATTTTTTCTCGTTTCAGCGGAGGTCATTGGCGGAAAACGATGTTGCGTATCGCAAAGGGGGGCCGGCATGTTTAGGCAGGATGCCTAACTTTTCCGCATCTGATTGCGACCCCCCCCCCCCCCCCCCCCCCCCCCCCCCCCCCCCCCCCCCCCCCCCCAATGCAACTCTGCCAATCGATACTCGATACTCGAATTCATTTATAACCACCCACACCATCGCCCCCATGCATGTGCATGCATGTACATGCACGTGTATGTGTGTTTTTTGTCAGCACTCATGCATATGCATGTCGGGGTTGATGTGTGGGTGCCTTTCCCCTCCAAAACGGAGGATTTTGCGGGTCAACGGTTGTAGCTTGCTATACAACCGGTCTCTTTGATTTCAACAGCCAACAAGTTAACATCTGCCGCCAAGGATCTCCGCCGTGTTCCAACATATTCAGGTAATCTTATACCCACGCTATTTTACTTGTACCTAATAAAGTTCACCCATTATAACGAGGAAAATCCTCCCGTGTTCTTCTTTATTTCCTTTTGAGTGAATCATCCCTTGAGCGAGATCGACCCTTGTGCGCCTACCCACTGCCGGTTTACGACGCACTCAGGCCGAATAATGTATGAGCCTATTTTAAAATTATTTGAGCTATCTCTGGGATCTGCGTCATTCCCGGGACTTTGGAAACAGTATTTTATTATACCCATGCATAAAAAAGGTAGTAGTTCAAAAGCTGAAAACTACAGGGGTATTGTTAACTTTCAGTCATTCCTAAAGTCTTTGAACAGATTGTACCAGTCAACTGCAATATCAGTGTTCTAGTCTTTTATCTCCATGCCAACACGGTTTTATTCGTCAAAGGTCAACCACTACAAATTTGCTTGTATTCACCTCTATAGTTATGGAAGGATTTTTAGCGAACAAGCAAACGGATGTCATCTACACGGACTTCAGCAAAGCATTTGATACCGTCAACCATGAGTTGCTTATTCATAAGCTTGATTTACTGGGCTTTCCGTTTCACCTATTAATGTGGCTGAAAAGCTATCTTTCTAACCGGACCCAAAAAGTCCTGTTCAAGTGCAATCTGTCGGAATCGTTCGGAGTTTCCTCCGGCGTACCCCAGGGAAGTCATCTAGGCCCTTTGCTCTTTGCCCTTTTCATTAATGACTTGCCACAGACAATATTATATTCCCATACTATAATGTATGCGGATGATGTAAAACTTTGCTACACTTACTGTCCTACCGATTTGAGTTCCTTGGATCTTCTTCAGGCCGACTTGGACTCGTTCCAATGTTAGTGCACAACAAATTTATTAGCTTTAAATTGCTCTAAATGTCAGCATATGACTATTCACCGAGTGAAGCCAGCATTGAAATCTTATGTAATAGCGTATATCTATTGCAAATGATCTAGGTGTCCTTTTTGATCCGAAATTGAATTTTAACATGCATATTTCATCTATAGCCAACAAAGCGTTGGGTTTACTTGGATTTGTTAAAAGATGGGCTAAAGAGTTCGATGATCCGTACCTCACTAAGGTTCTTTACACATCGCTGGTTCGTCCAATACTCGAGTATTGCTCATGCGTTTGGTCCCCTGTTTCTCAAAAGCATATAAAGCGTCTTGAGTCAGTTCAAAAGCAATTTTTGATATTTGCATTGCGCGGCCTTTATTGGGACTCAAGCCTCCACCTTCCTCCATACAGAAGTAGACTTCTTCTTATTAACTTACCCACTCTGGAAAATCGGAGAATATTACTGGGGGTATTGTTCATCCATAAGCTCACTATTGGAGAAATTGATTCCGCGGACCTCCTCAGCCGCTTGTTTTTTGCGGTTCCCCCTAGAGTATCCAGACACTACGTTCCTTTCTATTTACCCCTTTGTCGACGAAACTTTGCTAAAAATAATCCTCTTCTTATCTGGTGCGCGCACAACAATGACTTGTACAACTGCATCAGTCTTGAATGTACTTTTGCCACTATACGTAATGCAATACTTGCCTATCTAATTTAAGAGATACAATCTAATTTAATTTGCCGGCATTTTATTCCTTCGATAAAAAACAGGAACTATCTCGCTTAAGGATTGAGGAACAATTATCAACATGTATCATTAAGAAGGAACAAGACAGTACTGTGTTGATTGGAATCTGGTGCATTCCAACAACGTAAAAAACATGCTTTTTCATGAGACACTGACCGGAATCGTATGCATTCCGGCAGTATAATCTTATGGGTCAGGCCTCGAGCTGATTCGAATGCGGTGCATTCCAACAACACAGGTCATGTTACTTTTTTATGCCTTGTGATGGCGTATCCTCATTACACTACTCTTAGCACTGCCGGACTCCCATGACATGCTGATTGGAATCTTGTTGCATTCCAACAGGGAGATTGGAATCCACTGCATTCCGAAATCATGCTGAGCGGAATCTGATGCATTCCGTCAGTATAAGATCTCGGTATAAGATCTTATTTCTGCTCATATTTCTTATTATTATTATATTCTGAAATTAAATAGTAATGTTCATTAATATTTCTTTGCTTTTAATATAACATTGTTGTAATCTCGATATATCTTAAATTTTATCTTTTGAGTTGTATATTTATATATCTTTTATATTATGCAGTCGACCATAGTTTGTCGTCGACTTTAAATAATAAATAAATAAATAAATTTGGGTTAGTGCAAAAAACGCCGGTTGTATGCGTGCGCTAAAAAACGCAGTGCGGTTTTATTAGGTTGGCATGTGAGGGTAAAACTATATAAACGCTTTGGTCGCTTTAAAGCAAAGATAACGTACAGCGTTTCATTGTTTTTCGTATGGCGTTGTCAAAACGTAAGTACGCAACCAAAGCATTTATGTAAATTTTTCGATACTTCGCCCGACAGATGAATTAATGAATGCAACACAACCAAAGCGTCTGTGTATATCCGCCTTAATTTTTATAGCTGTGAAAGTCCCCTGCAAATAAAATGGTGCTGCAAGTGCAAACAAATCAAACTCGTATATGACACTACTTTATTTTCTATGTGTTTTTCCTGTATTTTCTCTTATATTTTCTGTCGAGGGAGCCAATAAGGTTTCAGTACCGGTGTAAGTGTGTGAACTATATTTAAAAAAACTAACGAAATACAAGAAAAATACAAATTAGTTCATTAAAAACAAACAAGCCAGTTTGTATTTCGATAGGGTTTTTTGACAATAGGCCGTTTTTTCGTTATTTTTTCTGACAAATGAAAATTTTGTTTTCAGTTTCAAAATTTTGTGCATAAAAACACAACTAAATTCAAAGTGTAAATTGTGTGTGCAAATGAGTTTTCAATAAGTGTAGATTTTTCAGTTTTTCATAGTTAAGGAATTGACCTTCAGATTCTTGTGTTACACAAATATAGTGAACTTGGGTACAGAAATTCAAATTAAAAAGTTTTTCACAATAATTTGAAAAACTCTAAGTTTTCTCTGCTTTTTGTAGTTAAAGGAGTAACCCTCCGTAATAAATTAAACTTTTAATAAAAATCAATAACTCTGAACTGAACACTTTTCGCCATGATATAAAATTAAAACGCTGTGGAACAGGAGCAACACTTTTGTGACTACATAAACCCTGTTTCAATCTTTTACGTCTCTGCATAGAACCCTAATTGACCGTTTTCAACCGAAATAACAATGGCAACCCAGATTTCCCCGTTATGCTCTCTTAAGCGAGTGTCTGTCAGAAAGAAGTCAACACACTTGTACTTGTACACTATGGTTTAGTTTTATCTTAACTACCAACCCGCAAACATAGTACATGTCTACAAGTAGGATATGTAGCATCGCGCACATACACCTGATAAAATGCTTGTTCTTGTTCGTTTTTTGTGTGGATACTATTTGGCACTGTTGTACTTCTTAGGTCCAAGAAAAGTGTAGTAGCTGCTAAAGAAAACTGTGTAACATTTTTATTGCAAAATTACAAAGAAATATCCTTATTTACTTTCGAATGAGCACTTAATTACATCTCTCTTTAAAATCCATATGTTTTGGACAATTTTAATTAACAAATTGTGATACTTTATTACCGGGCACGATTGCTAAGACACGACCAAAACCGTCGAGGGGGTATTAATAGACGCGTTTTTGCCTCGCTTCCAATAATTCGAATACTTTTTCGCCTTTGAACTATAGATAACAGGACAACAGGCGTCTTTTTATTTCTGTCTCCACACTTTTGGACGGGTTATTGCAGTCGACCTCGGTTTCAAAATGTTTTTCGCGGAGAACGTTTGAACGGGTAGAAAAACTTAGCACTCGCGTTTCTATTCTTAATGCTGCTATAACTACGCGTCCTCAGATACCCCAATTCAAGACTTCTGTATAATTTTCTGTAGGACGCATATTGGTGAAATACATTTTCAAACTAAATTCGTAAAAAAAAATTTACCATCACGGCAACCCATATCTGATATTCCGCTCCTTTTTTTTGTTTCCCTCCGTCGCTTTCCACGACAGCAACCCCGGTAATTTTGACACTTCGCTCAGTGTCAAACGCATGTTCCACGCAGGTTCTACTGAGTTCCACACTAGTTTGACACTGACCGAAGTGTCAAACGGCAGTGTGTTAGAAAGAGAAAGGAATTGTTTCCTTCTCATACATATCATACTTGTAAACCTGTACTATGCCCGCAAACACGCATCGATCGAGCCCGCTCGCTCGCTAATCCATTTTTGAATACCGCCCGCCCGCCGTCGCGCAATTATTATTAGTTCTTTTCAATTTAAATTAAATTAAAATAATAATTGGATTGATTTAAATATTTGTAAGTGCTTTTTTCTTACGTGAACTAAAGTAATAAAAATAATAGTTAAAACTTAAAACTAACGCCTTTTTACTTTGAGAGTAATTAGTGACCCAAAAATAAACACATACTTTTCTGCGCACTTGATTTTATTTTACAGATTTTAAGGCCGCGGTACAATGAAATTTTTCATATAGATGCGTTTAACCTCAAACCAGCAAACTTTAAATAATGATCGGAAACGGTTGGGAATTTTTTTCTATCTTAATTAGGACATAACAAACTTAATTCCGTCAACAAAAAGTCAATATGTCGTTTAGTTTGTCTGCCAGGTGAGAAATAAGGAACAGTGCCTCCAGGCACTCTTTTCGGTTAGAGCAAACAAATTAGCACTTACAATTTTTAGTAGGGAACAATGTTTTTACTGAAATAAATTTTAATAAACAATGAATAATAACACAAATAGATTATTTCTTTGTATGATATTCCCCGAAACAATTTTTCGTGACGGAGCAGCATAAATGTAAATTACATACTTCGCAGACACATTGAGTTTGGGAGTTTTTACAAAGTTTACACCATTTTTACCACCTTTTTCCTCAAGCCATTTCGGAAGATGGGTATTACCGTTGAAGCGAACATCACCAACAGGATATGCAGCTTTTCTGCCTACACTCAGAGAATCAGGTAAAGTAGTTGGTTGGCTTGTTGAAGATGGACGACCCGCCGAACGCTTTTGATTGCACCTCACAAGAGCAGCAGCGATTTGTTCTTGTTCTGAATTCAGGCAGCTGTAAAATCTTTTCTCCTTCGTCAGAAATATTACTGGAGTCATTTATCTTCTCTATATTTATTGACTTATAAAGAAGGTAAGCGTTCGTTGCAGCCATATCAATAAAATGATAAAAATGTCTCGTCATTACATCACGTGTCTTTACTCTCACGTGATAGCGTCCCATCAAACCATCCATTAAGTCGACGCCTCCCATATGGCTGTTGTATTCCCTAATTATTTGTGGGCAATCGACTTCAACGTTTTGTTTCTTCTTCCTGTCATATCGTTTGCTCATTCGGATTACTTCGATCGAATGGCTCAACTCCTACATAAGTCGAAGCCAGCCTGACCGCTTTATTGTCCTTCCACAGAACAGTACTAATGTCGATTCGATATGCAGAGCCCACGTACTCTGTTGAAACCCCACGCTCTTCCTTTGCTATATCACTGTCCGGTGGCAATTTGCAATTTGGGATGCGATTCACCCGAATTGTGCCAAGACCAAATATGCCACGAGTATGCAAATTAACCAACAGAGGTAACGACGTATAGAAATTGTCGAAGTAAATTATATGGTACATGAAGTCATTCACAGTTTGGGATAACCGAACTACAACATTTGCTGAGCTGCCTAGATCGGGACAATTTGGTAGAATAATATTGTCTCCTGTGCTATTGTAGATTTCAAACCGATATGCGTAACCATACGAATCGCATAATACGAACAATTTGACACCCCACTTGTGGGGCTTGTTTGGAATATATTGTCTTAGATGGTGTTTCATTTTCGTTGAGCACATTTGCTCATCGACATTAATCAAGAAAAGAAATAAAACCTGATAATTTCTGCGAGTTGACAAATAGCAGAAGCTTACCAAAGTCGACCATGTTTTGGGATTGAGTCGAAGCGTTCGTTGAGAAGATCCGAGAAATTACGTATCCGAAATAACGGGTCATAACTTGGTTGCCCTTTTTTACCCTTTCTTCCTCATCTAGGAAGGAAAAGAATATGTTTATAGCTTCAAATCAATTAAATGGCATTGTTTTGCGAATGGGTTCGAAAGGGTTTTTTCCCCAATTGCTTTCTAAATTCGGGTATCGATATATTGACATATATAAATGAATTCCGATGTATTGACATATTTCATCGGCATTCACATTGAATTTTGAGTTCATGTCCCCACTAAGAGCACACCGGTTAGTCTCCTGAACAATCATATCGATTATTTCTTTAGAAAAAAAAGAGAAATAATTGGCAGGGAGTTGAAAGCTCTTTTATGTTGTCAGGTAAACGTGTGCATCCACGGAATGCGACCTCATTTAGATGAAATTTAAGAGCTGTATTGCGCCACATCAACCTGCTAAACTCAGCGGAATCTTTGGAAATTGATTTAATGTCTGATAGAATAAATATAAAGCAAGATCGTCATGAGCAAAGATGGGGGAGATATACGTACTTCCAACAAAACCACCATTGGTTGGCACTACAGCTGGACCGGTGCCTTCGGGTCTTGGTAACGGCGAACGAGCTCTCTTTCTTTGAATTGGAGTTGACGTCAATGCCATGTAGGTTGCTGTAATCGCATCTGTTTATGGAATGTCACCTTCATCGGCAGTAGCAGTATCTCTGACTGTAGATGTAGTAAGTGAGTAATTGGCTGCCTTGTTGAAAAAATTTGCACTCGTATCCATACCTCGAAGGCATTGGATATCAAGTGTTCGTCTTCTGGACTTATTTCCTCTGGCTCGTGGTTCAGAGAACCAGAGTCTATTCCGCTGTTTGAATCTTCTTCATCACTTGTCACTACCGATTCCATGATTTCATGGATTTCTTCGTCCGATAACTTCGAAAATTTCACACGCGACATCGTACAGCGGTTTAAAAACAGTATATTTGTATTAACTTTATGAAAACAAGTTATGAAATAAAAGTAAAACCGACTATATAGAGTACTTTTTAATAAAATCAATGTGTAGAAAAGTTCGCGCTGAACGACAACAGTGCCCTGAGGCACTCCGCGTATTTCTCAAAAATAAAAAGTTTTGATATTGAAAACAATAAATTTCTTTATCCAAAAAAACGACCGTTTTCTCCACCTGTTCGCACAAAACTGAGTATAGAAGACAAACCGTCCACCCGATTTTATTTTAATTTTAGAAAGAAATTTCACTACAAATATGGGCGAGAGAGTTAAATTCATTTTCTTAAGAAAAAATATTTTTTTCACACGGAAATCTTGATATTTGTGAAGTATTCCCTGAGGCAATCTTACTGGTTAGAGGGTTAACACAAGCTTATGTATTACAATAACATCGCCACAATCAACCAAGATGTTGCGTTTGTAAATATGAAAGAACTTCAGATTTGGCAATTGAAGTTTATTACGCCTTGCCCATCCACATACAAAATTTCGCGAAGCACTGTTGTAAACATTCTCCCTATACACCAAAAATACTTGCTAACATATTTTGTGTCGCATACGATTCTTATATTGCAGTTTTTAATTGTGAAAAATGTTAGAAAATTTACCAACCAGTAGGAAAAATAATTTAACTTGGAAGGTGTGCCAACACCCTTACCCAAAGCAAATGTCAAATTCTTCTTCTTATGATTTCTTTGGAACAAAATTGGGGGGTTGGCTACTTTTCAATATCAGATGGCTCATTCTACCATTCTCCATAAAAACACGTGCAATCTACTCATAATGCATAAGCTTGTGTTAAAATCATCGATATGAAAAACTGCTTCTGTGTCGCAGCTATAACCCACAGGACAGAGGTCTATCTGCAACCAGTAGTTGTAAACTGAGCGCGACATAGGCAAAGTCACAATAAAATATAATTTTAAGTTAGTTAGCACTGTTTGGCACAATTTTATATGTGCTCTCTGTCAAAAATGCTTCAACTAACTTAGTCACATTTTATTTCGATTATGAATATGCCCCAATATATCCGCATCATGATATAAAAAATCGTGTACTCAGTCAGCGTTATTTAAACGTAGCGATTCGTATCAGTAATTTGGTTGAGAGTCTTTTTATTATTATAAGCTTTTATTTAGTTTCACTTTTGTTGTATGTAATGGAATCTTGCAAGTTAAATTTGATACACTTCCCGGTGTCCGATTGAGCTGAAATTTTGCACACATGTATAACTCCGATGACAATGCAATATTACTTTAGCGCCAAATACACGACACGAACATTTCCGGGAACATTCCCGTTATGTCATGTTTCTGCGACCTTTTCTGTCGTGTATGGTGGTGTTTGCCAGTTCGCGCAAATGTTCGCCAAAAATCAAAATATTATAATTTTTGGCGAACATTTGCGCGAACTGTTCGTGCGTGTATGGCGAAATGGCTCATAATCGTAGTAATTTTTGAACGGAACAGACGTGCGCGGAAAAGTAAAATGGACAATAAAAAATTTCTGAGTGAATTTATTGAAATCTATAAATCTTTGCCATCATAGTGGCAAGTAAAAAGCAAAGATTATTGTAATAGAATTAAAAAGAATAATGATTATGCGACTTTAATCGAAAAATTAAAATTATATATAATTATATAAAAATTATGAGTGGCAACATTTTTTGTAAAAGTTGGTCAAATGTTGCCTTGCTCATACGAACGTAATTTTTAAAATCATTTTGTGACGTGAATTCCAGTTCTTTAATAAGCTCACTTTGTCCAAGAACTGCTCGTTTTTTAAACCATTCTTTGCACCAGATTCTTTTTTTTCGATCTTCTCTCTTTTTTTTACGCTTAATTGCCACAGCGAGCAATATTGCTGCAGCACAATTGTTGTCCGTATTCATCGCTGTCTGAAAGAGAACTAATGTTCGGCCAAAAGTTCGTATGTTGTATGGCCAAAGCTGCGAACAAGATTGCGGAATGTTCGTGTCGTGTATTTGGCGCTTTTTTTGCGAAAATTCGATAAATTAATCGATAACACAGTTATCGGTAAAGATTTGTGTTTACTTTGGCATAACAGCCTAAGTCCCATACAAACCCGCCGGTACCTAAGTGCGGTTTTATTAGGTTGGCATGTGAGGGTAAAACTATATAAACGCTTTGGTCGCTTTAAAGCAAAGATAACGTACAGCGTTTCATTGTTTTTCGTATGGCGTTGTCAAAACGTAAGTACGCAACCAAAGCATTTATGTAAATTTTTCGATACTTCGCCCGACAGATGAATTAATGAATGCAACACAACCAAAGCGTCTGTGTATATCCGCCTTAATTTTTATAGCTGTGAAAGTCCCCTGCAAATAAAATGGTGCTGCAAGTGCAAACAAATCAAACTCGTATATGACACTACTTTATTTTCTATGTGTTTTTCCTGTATTTTCTCTTATATTTTCTGTCGAGGGAGCCAATAAGGTTTCAGTACCGGTGTAAGTGTGTGAACTATATTTAAAAAAACTAACGAAATACAAGAAAAATACAAATTAGTTCATTAAAAACAAACAAGCCAGTTTGTATTTCGATAGGGTTTTTTGACAATAGGCCGTTTTTTCGTTATTTTTTCTGACAAATGAAAATTTTGTTTTCAGTTTCAAAATTTTGTGCATAAAAACACAACTAAATTCAAAGTGTAAATTGTGTGTGCAAATGAGTTTTCAATAAGTGTAGATTTTTCAGTTTTTCATAGTTAAGGAATTGACCTTCAGATTCTTGTGTTACACAAATATAGTGAACTTGGGTACAGAAATTCAAATTAAAAAGTTTTTCACAATAATTTGAAAAACTCTAAGTTTTCTCTGCTTTTTGTAGTTAAAGGAGTAACCCTCCGTAATAAATTAAACTTTTAATAAAAATCAATAACTCTGAACTGAACACTTTTCGCCATGATATAAAATTAAAACGCTGTGGAACAGGAGCAACACTTTTGTGACTACATAAACCCTGTTTCAATCTTTTACGTCTCTGCATAGAACCCTAATTGACCGTTTTCAACCGAAATAACAATGGCAACCCAGATTTCCCCGTTATGCTCTCTTAAGCGAGTGTCTGTCAGAAAGAAGTCAACACACTTGTACTTGTACACTATGGTTTAGTTTTATCTTAACTACCAACCCGCAAACATAGTACATGTCTACAAGTAGGATATGTAGCATCGCGCACATACACCTGATAAAATGCTTGTTCTTGTTCGTTTTTTGTGTGGATACTATTTGGCACTGTTGTACTTCTTAGGTCCAAGAAAAGTGTAGTAGCTGCTAAAGAAAACTGTGTAACATTTTTATTGCAAAATTACAAAGAAATATCCTTATTTACTTTCGAATGAGCACTTAATTACATCTCTCTTTAAAATCCATATGTTTTGGACAATTTTAATTAACAAATTGTGATACTTTATTACCGGGCACGATTGCTAAGACACGACCAAAACCGTCGAGGGGTATTAATAGACGCGTTTTTGCCTCGCTTCCAATAATTCGAATACTTTTTCGCCTTTGAACTATAGATAACAGGACAACAGGCGTCTTTTTATTTCTGTCTCCACACTTTTGGACGGGTTATTGCAGTCGACCTCGGTTTCAAAATGTTTTTCGCGGAGAACGTTTGAACGGGTAGAAAAACTTAGCACTCGCGTTTCTATTCTTAATGCTGCTATAACTACGCGTCCTCAGATACCCCAATTCAAGACTTCTGTATAATTTTCTGTAGGACGCATATTGGTGAAATACATTTTCAAACTAAATTCGTAAAAAAAAATTTACCATCACGGCAACCCATATCTGATATTCCGCTCCTTTTTTTTGTTTCCCTCCGTCGCTTTCCACGACAGCAACCCCGGTAATTTTGACACTTCGCTCAGTGTCAAACGCATGTTCCACGCAGGTTCTACTGAGTTCCACACTAGTTTGACACTGACCGAAGTGTCAAACGGCAGTGTGTTAGAAAGAGAAAGGAATTGTTTCCTTCTCATACATATCATACTTGTAAACCTGTACTATGCCCGCAAACACGCATCGATCGAGCCCGCTCGCTCGCTAATCCATTTTTGAATACCGCCCGCCCGCCGTCGCGCAATTATTATTAGTTCTTTTCAATTTAAATTAAATTAAAATAATAATTGGATTGATTTAAATATTTGTAAGTGCTTTTTTCTTACGTGAACTAAAGTAATAAAAATAATAGTTAAAACTTAAAACTAACGCCTTTTTACTTTGAGAGTAATTAGTGACCCAAAAATAAACACATACTTTTCTGCGCACTTGATTTTATTTTACAGATTTTAAGGCCGCGGTACAATGAAATTTTTCATATAGATGCGTTTAACCTCAAACCAGCAAACTTTAAATAATGATCGGAAACGGTTGGGAATTTTTTTCTATCTTAATTAGGACATAACAAACTTAATTCCGTCAACAAAAAGTCAATATGTCGTTTAGTTTGTCTGCCAGGTGAGAAATAAGGAACAGTGCCTCCAGGCACTCTTTTCGGTTAGAGCAAACAAATTAGCACTTACAATTTTTAGTAGGGAACAATGTTTTTACTGAAATAAATTTTAATAAACAATGAATAATAACACAAATAGATTATTTCTTTGTATGATATTCCCCGAAACAATTTTTCGTGACGGAGCAGCATAAATGTAAATTACATACTTCGCAGACACATTGAGTTTGGGAGTTTTTACAAAGTTTACACCATTTTTACCACCTTTTTCCTCAAGCCATTTCGGAAGATGGGTATTACCGTTGAAGCGAACATCACCAACAGGATATGCAGCTTTTCTGCCTACACTCAGAGAATCAGGTAAAGTAGTTGGTTGGCTTGTTGAAGATGGACGACCCGCCGAACGCTTTTGATTGCACCTCACAAGAGCAGCAGCGATTTGTTCTTGTTCTGAATTCAGGCAGCTGTAAAATCTTTTCTCCTTCGTCAGAAATATTACTGGAGTCATTTATCTTCTCTATATTTATTGACTTATAAAGAAGGTAAGCGTTCGTTGCAGCCATATCAATAAAATGATAAAAATGTCTCGTCATTACATCACGTGTCTTTACTCTCACGTGATAGCGTCCCATCAAACCATCCATTAAGTCGACGCCTCCCATATGGCTGTTGTATTCCCTAATTATTTGTGGGCAATCGACTTCAACGTTTTGTTTCTTCTTCCTGTCATATCGTTTGCTCATTCGGATTACTTCGATCGAATGGCTCAACTCCTACATAAGTCGAAGCCAGCCTGACCGCTTTATTGTCCTTCCACAGAACAGTACTAATGTCGATTCGATATGCAGAGCCCACGTACTCTGTTGAAACCCCACGCTCTTCCTTTGCTATATCACTGTCCGGTGGCAATTTGCAATTTGGGATGCGATTCACCCGAATTGTGCCAAGACCAAATATGCCACGAGTATGCAAATTAACCAACAGAGGTAACGACGTATAGAAATTGTCGAAGTAAATTATATGGTACATGAAGTCATTCACAGTTTGGGATAACCGAACTACAACATTTGCTGAGCTGCCTAGATCGGGACAATTTGGTAGAATAATATTGTCTCCTGTGCTATTGTAGATTTCAAACCGATATGCGTAACCATACGAATCGCATAATACGAACAATTTGACACCCCACTTGTGGGGCTTGTTTGGAATATATTGTCTTAGATGGTGTTTCATTTTCGTTGAGCACATTTGCTCATCGACATTAATCAAGAAAAGAAATAAAACCTGATAATTTCTGCGAGTTGACAAATAGCAGAAGCTTACCAAAGTCGACCATGTTTTGGGATTGAGTCGAAGCGTTCGTTGAGAAGATCCGAGAAATTACGTATCCGAAATAACGGGTCATAACTTGGTTGCCCTTTTTTACCCTTTCTTCCTCATCTAGGAAGGAAAAGAATATGTTTATAGCTTCAAATCAATTAAATGGCATTGTTTTGCGAATGGGTTCGAAAGGGTTTTTTCCCCAATTGCTTTCTAAATTCGGGTATCGATATATTGACATATATAAATGAATTCCGATGTATTGACATATTTCATCGGCATTCACATTGAATTTTGAGTTCATGTCCCCACTAAGAGCACACCGGTTAGTCTCCTGAACAATCATATCGATTATTTCTTTAGAAAAAAAAGAGAAATAATTGGCAGGGAGTTGAAAGCTCTTTTATGTTGTCAGGTAAACGTGTGCATCCACGGAATGCGACCTCATTTAGATGAAATTTAAGAGCTGTATTGCGCCACATCAACCTGCTAAACTCAGCGGAATCTTTGGAAATTGATTTAATGTCTGATAGAATAAATATAAAGCAAGATCGTCATGAGCAAAGATGGGGGAGATATACGTACTTCCAACAAAACCACCATTGGTTGGCACTACAGCTGGACCGGTGCCTTCGGGTCTTGGTAACGGCGAACGAGCTCTCTTTCTTTGAATTGGAGTTGACGTCAATGCCATGTAGGTTGCTGTAATCGCATCTGTTTATGGAATGTCACCTTCATCGGCAGTAGCAGTATCTCTGACTGTAGATGTAGTAAGTGAGTAATTGGCTGCCTTGTTGAAAAAATTTGCACTCGTATCCATACCTCGAAGGCATTGGATATCAAGTGTTCGTCTTCTGGACTTATTTCCTCTGGCTCGTGGTTCAGAGAACCAGAGTCTATTCCGCTGTTTGAATCTTCTTCATCACTTGTCACTACCGATTCCATGATTTCATGGATTTCTTCGTCCGATAACTTCGAAAATTTCACACGCGACATCGTACAGCGGTTTAAAAACAGTATATTTGTATTAACTTTATGAAAACAAGTTATGAAATAAAAGTAAAACCGACTATATAGAGTACTTTTTAATAAAATCAATGTGTAGAAAAGTTCGCGCTGAACGACAACAGTGCCCTGAGGCACTCCGCGTATTTCTCAAAAATAAAAAGTTTTGATATTGAAAACAATAAATTTCTTTATCCAAAAAAACGACCGTTTTCTCCACCTGTTCGCACAAAACTGAGTATAGAAGACAAACCGTCCACCCGATTTTATTTTAATTTTAGAAAGAAATTTCACTACAAATATGGGCGAGAGAGTTAAATTCATTTTCTTAAGAAAAAATATTTTTTTCACACGGAAATCTTGATATTTGTGAAGTATTCCCTGAGGCAATCTTACTGGTTAGAGGGTTAACACAAGCTTATGTATTACAATAACATCGCCACAATCAACCAAGATGTTGCGTTTGTAAATATGAAAGAACTTCAGATTTGGCAATTGAAGTTTATTACGCCTTGCCCATCCACATACAAAATTTCGCGAAGCACTGTTGTAAACATTCTCCCTATACACCAAAAATACTTGCTAACATATTTTGTGTCGCATACGATTCTTATATTGCAGTTTTTAATTGTGAAAAATGTTAGAAAATTTACCAACCAGTAGGAAAAATAATTTAACTTGGAAGGTGTGCCAACACCCTTACCCAAAGCAAATGTCAAATTCTTCTTCTTATGATTTCTTTGGAACAAAATTGGGGGGTTGGCTACTTTTCAATATCAGATGGCTCATTCTACCATTCTCCATAAAAACACGTGCAATCTACTCATAATGCATAAGCTTGTGTTAAAATCATCGATATGAAAAACTGCTTCTGTGTCGCAGCTATAACCCACAGGACAGAGGTCTATCTGCAACCAGTAGTTGTAAACTGAGCGCGACATAGGCAAAGTCACAATAAAATATAATTTTAAGTTAGTTAGCACTGTTTGGCACAATTTTATATGTGCTCTCTGTCAAAAATGCTTCAACTAACTTAGTCACATTTTATTTCGATTATGAATATGCCCCAATATATCCGCATCATGATATAAAAAATCGTGTACTCAGTCAGCGTTATTTAAACGTAGCGATTCGTATCAGTAATTTGGTTGAGAGTCTTTTTATTATTATAAGCTTTTATTTAGTTTCACTTTTGTTGTATGTAATGGAATCTTGCAAGTTAAATTTGATACACTTCCCGGTGTCCGATTGAGCTGAAATTTTGCACACATGTATAACTCCGATGACAATGCAATATTACTTTAGCGCCAAATACACGACACGAACATTTCCGGGAACATTCCCGTTATGTCATGTTTCTGCGACCTTTTCTGTCGTGTATGGTGGTGTTTGCCAGTTCGCGCAAATGTTCGCCAAAAATCAAAATATTATAATTTTTGGCGAACATTTGCGCGAACTGTTCGTGCGTGTATGGCGAAATGGCTCATAATCGTAGTAATTTTTGAACGGAACAGACGTGCGCGGAAAAGTAAAATGGACAATAAAAAATTTCTGAGTGAATTTATTGAAATCTATAAATCTTTGCCATCATAGTGGCAAGTAAAAAGCAAAGATTATTGTAATAGAATTAAAAAGAATAATGATTATGCGACTTTAATCGAAAAATTAAAATTATATATAATTATATAAAAATTATGAGTGGCAACATTTTTTGTAAAAGTTGGTCAAATGTTGCCTTGCTCATACGAACGTAATTTTTAAAATCATTTTGTGACGTGAATTCCAGTTCTTTAATAAGCTCACTTTGTCCAAGAACTGCTCGTTTTTTAAACCATTCTTTGCACCAGATTCTTTTTTTTCGATCTTCTCTCTTTTTTTTACGCTTAATTGCCACAGCGAGCAATATTGCTGCAGCACAATTGTTGTCCGTATTCATCGCTGTCTGAAAGAGAACTAATGTTCGGCCAAAAGTTCGTATGTTGTATGGCCAAAGCTGCGAACAAGATTGCGGAATGTTCGTGTCGTGTATTTGGCGCTTTTTTTGCGAAAATTCGATAAATTAATCGATAACACAGTTATCGGTAAAGATTTGTGTTTACTTTGGCATAACAGCCTAAGTCCCATACAAACCCGCCGGTACCTAACCGTGGATTTTCAGACTTAGACGTTGTGAATCACGCGTCACGCGTGGTGAATCTCACGTTTGCGAAAAGCCGAGACACAACCCTCTGTTGTATTTCTTTGTATAACCAACATAGCTGAATTTTTAAGGCTGTTTAACTCTGTAATCTTAATTATTAATTAAATTTGAGCAGATGTGGCAATTTCGCTCGTCCGTTGAACGAAATATTGACAATATATTGATAGGAAATTAGCGACATTCCATAAACTTAGCAGCACTTTAGCAATACTACTGTTATTATTTGGCCGCTCAAACACACCCATATTAATTGTGCATTAAATCTAAAATATACAACTCAAAAATGACTCCGCAGCCATAATAATTTTCACGGGTCATCAATTCTTTCTCTGATTAAAAAGCTGAATTACCAGCGCTACCGTCATCAGCTCAGTGTCATCATTGCCAGTAGCGCCAATAACACCAAACTCGTGCCTGACACACAAAAGTCTTTCACTCAATAGCGCAAGTGAAATGTACTACGCACTCACTACTAAGTAGCGTCAAAAATTCGCTTGGAGTCATTTCGTCAATGAGCTACCATTGAGCTGGCACCGCATTGGCGCTGGCGCCATGAAATTTACATTACTAAATTGCGCGAATGCCCATGCTCATGACTTTGTTAATCCAGATGGTGAAAGCGAAGACTCAAAGGAATGCAACCTTGCAAACAGCAGCCGTCATTTTCAAGGTGTAAAAATTCTGTAATACAACGAACGCTAACGCGGTTAGGCTGTTATCGGTAAGTGTTGCATACTTTTCTGCGCACTTGATTTTGTTTTACAGATTTTTGGCGATGGAATTTTAGCTAAGCGAAAGTTGGAGTATTAGCCTTTTTTTATACACGCGTTTGCGCTGGAAAAAAACGCCTATCCTCGCTTAGATAGAGACCCATCTAGCGGCAGTGGTTAAACAACTAGCTACAGCTACAGGGTGTACCGAAAAGCGGAGACACGACCTTCTGTTGTATGCCTGTGTATAACATATAGTTCAATCAGTTGCGATGAATTCTGGACACACATAGAATACATAGAAGTAGCGTAGAGGGTGAAACAAAAACACTTATTTCAGTTACATCTGAGTATAATGCGTATTGAAATTTAGTAGTACACATTTTATGCGCAGCAACTTCAGAGGTGTATTTAAAGTTTGACGCTTAGCAGTCCATATAAAGTATAAGCGTATAGACGTTTATGTGTAAAAAAAAACACGGCTATTATTTTAAAACAGATTTAACCCACAGAGCAGAGATCTGCAATTAGTAGTTGTAAACTGAATGCGACATAGGCAAAGTCACAATAAAATATGATTTTAAGTTAGTTAACACTGTTTGACACAATTTTGCTCTCTGTCAAAAATGTTTCAACTAACTTAGTCACATTTTATTTCGATTATGAATATGCCCCAATATATTCGGTCATGATATAAAAAATCGTGTACTCATACTCAGTCAGGGTTATTCAAACGTAGCGATTCGTATCAGTAATTTGGTTGAGAGTCTTTTTTCATCCTGACACCGCGTTACCGTTGAACGCGAAAGATCTGACAAGCCAACCTAATAAAACCGCACTGCGTTTTTTTAGCGCACGCAAACAACCGGCGTTTTTTGCCCTAACACAAATAAGCATGCGTTGCGACAATTTAAAGCATGTGTGCAAACGTCAAATCTAAATGTCACGCAGAAAAAAAATTAGAAATCGAGTTAGGTTTTCACGCAGCAAATTCAATTTGGGTTGCTCTCACACAAGTTGTATGTGCATGAGACATTTTTGACAGAAAATGACTTGCGTACGTTTATATTAGGTTGGCTTGTGACAACCGAAGATGCTGATATCTGAAGTGAAGCTACTTTTGACAAACACATACGATATGTTTTCTCGAAAATCTGTATATTCATATGTATGTATGTATGTATTTAACGTTTTGTTGTTGCAAGAACACGTGAGCATGTGTATGCACATATATACAAATTCATTTGAATGAGTTTAAAGCGGAAATACACGACACGAACATTTCCGCGAACATTCCCGTTATGTCATGTTTCTGCGACCTTTTCTGTTGTTGTTGTTGTTGTAGTAATGCTCGCCCCACCTAATAGCCGCGACCGATCACAAATTGTCATCAATATCCTCTAACGGGAGTCCAAGGAAACTTGCCGTTTCAACAGGGGTGGACCATAAGGAAAGGGGTGTTAGAGGCGTTGGTTCCACATTACAATTAAAGAGATGGTTGGTGTCATGTGGGGACACATTGCAAGCAGGGCATACATTTTGTATGTCGGGGTTGATTCTGGATAGGTAAGAGTTTAACCTGTTACAGTATCCAGAACGAAGTTGAGCAAGAGTGACACGCGTTTCCCTGGGGAGTATGCGTTCCTCTTCTGCGAGTTCTGGATATTTTTCTTCAAGTACTGGATTCACCGGGCAATTCCCGACATAAAGGTCCGACGCCTGTCTATGGAGTTCACCAAGGACCTGCTTGTGTTTTTCCGCTTCATACGGCTGGGTTCTCAGGTGCCGTATTTCCTCAAAATGCTTACGGAGATGACTCCTTAGGCCCCTAGGCGGTGCTGGTTCGTCAATCAGATGTCTGTTGGGATGCCCAGGTTTCTGGGTATTCAACAGAAACTGTTTGGTCAGCATCTCATTTCTCTCCCTGATGGGGAGTATTCTCGCCTCATTATGCAGATGGTGTTCTGGGGACATAAGAAGACAGCCCGTGGCGATTCTGAGAGCAGTATTTTGGCAGGCCTGTAGTTTCTTCCAGTGGGTGGTTTTTAGGCTTGGCGACCATATGGGTGACGCGTAGCACGTAATCGGCTGGCTAATTGCTTTGTATGTGGTCAAGAGCGTTTCTTTATCTTTTCCCCAGGTACTGCCGGCAAGGGATTTGAGGATTTTATTACGGCTCTGAATTCTTGGAACAATTGCGGTTGCGTACGCACCAAAATGTAGATACTGATCAAACGTCACACCCAAGATTTTGGGGTGTAGGACAGTCGGTAGCGTAGTGCCATCGACATTTGGGGCGTCCATGTTGTAAATAAGGTCGCGGAAGATTTAGTCCGTGACAATGCCAGGTTTCGCGAGGCGAAAAAACTGGAGAGATCAGGGAGATAGCCGTTTATTTTATTGCATAGCTCATCGATCTTTGGGCCTGGGCCTGTGGCCATTATTGTGCAGTCATCGGCGTAGGAAACGATTGTGACTCCTTCCGGTGGTGAAGGTAGCTTAGATATGTAGAAATTAAACAAAAGCGGGGATAGGACACCACCCTGTGGCACCCCTTGTTTAATTCTCCTTTGTTTTGATGTTTCGTTTCTGAATTGCACCGATGCCTCCCGACCACCCAGATAATTTGCGGTCCACCTTTTAAGACATGGGGGATGTGTAGACCCTTCCAGGTCTTGCAGTAACGAGCCATGGTTGACCGTATCAAAAGCTTTTGATAGGTCTAGCGCTACGAGTACTGTTCTATGGTGGGGATATTGATTCAAACCGCAATTTATCTGGGTGCTAATGACATTTAGCGCGGAGGTAGTGCTATGGAGTTTTCTGAAGCCATGCTGATGAGGGGCTAGCTGCAAATGTGCTTGGAAATAAGGGAGCAAAATGGCTTCAAGCGTCTTTGCCACTGGCGATAGGAGAGATATCGGACGATATGACTCACCTACGTTAGCTGGTTTCCCAGGCTTTAGTAGCGGGACCACCTTGGCCATTTTCCATTTCTCGGGTATGACAAAGGTGGAAAGAGACAGGTTGAAGACATGCGCTAAATATTTGAAACCCTCTTTCCCTAGGTTTTTAAGCATCGGCATGGCTATGCCGTCTGGGCCCACTGCTTTGGATGGTTTAGCGCGACCAATGGCGTCCTCAACCTCTCTAGCGGTGATGGCAATTGGTGACGCGCTGAGTTTGTGTTTATGTGCGTGTCTATTGACTCTCTGTCTATCTTTGTTGACCGTAGGATGCATTATATATTGTCGGCGCTTCCCAAGGCAGTCGGTTCTATGTACCGGAGCGGCTCGGGATTTTTCCCGATCAAGGACTGTCATTTCAGTGTGACCCCATTTAATTTGTTTCGTACCTCCCACAAATTGTCATCCTCCCAGCAGCTCCTTGCAGCAGGACTGCTACATATTCTCTTACTCCGGGAAGGTATCGAACCCAATCCGGGTCCGTCTCCTGACCCCGGTCCTGAGAAATGGTTTTGCTGCATTTGCCAGAAAAGAATCTTTTTAGGACGGTCATACTCTGTTCAGTGTGTCTCGTGCAAGGGATGGTTGCATCGGACAGGTTGTTCTAGGCTTGATCCCAAAACCCGACGTCCACGTAACTTTTATAAATCTTTTGTGGCTCCTTGCTGCTCACGCCCAAGGACGTCCCGTAGTCTAAGCCTAAGCGTATCCCCACTACCTTCCAGCAGCTTCGCTGCTCAGCAAGCCACAACAAGTACCCGCTGCTGCTCGCGCCCCACGGCGCCAACAGCTCAAACAGCTGATACCACTCATAACTACTACCTTCGTAGTAGAGCTGGTAGCAATGCTGAGCATCAGCCCCTGCCCCCGTCTTCTTCTCCGCCCCTCTTTTCTGGCAGCAATCGTGCAGGTCAGGGAAACAGACTCTTAGTCCCTGCCTCCGTTTGCACCGTCTGCCAGCACAGAATATATAGGTTTGCGACATCCGCTCAATGCAGCTCCTGCCTTGGGTGGTGCCACTTTCCTAGATGTTCTGGTCTCCGCGACGGCAACCCCTCGACGGGTTTCATCGCGCCATGTTGCCAGGTCGCAAACCCAAATCATCCGGGTACCCCAATGCTTGCCCAAGGGCGCCCAGTCCCAAGGCCACAACAGCAATTGCGTCCTGGCCTTCCACAACCTAGGCGTAGTCACCCCTCACTTACCCCTAGAGTGGCGGCGTCACCCCTCATGCACTTCAGAATTCTGCAGTTCAACTGTAATGGACTAACTGGGAAGATTACGGAGATAGTCGATTTCATGAAGCGGCACAACATCCGCATTGCTGCGATTCAAGAGACTAAACTCACAGCAAGATCTGCATTGCAGACCTGCTCTGGTTATAATGTCCACAGGAAAGACCGCGAGAGCGGAAATGGAGGCGGCCTCGCGTTTATTATACACCACTCTGTGCAATATCATATATTTGATCCTGGCATCGACCGCAGTGACAATGTCTTAGAACGTCAAGGCCTATCTGTCCGGTCAGGCGATGCAAATCTAGAAATCATCAACATCTACATCCCTCCTGTCACTTGTTGCCCCTTACTCACTGGCAACAATCGCATTATCTTAAGCGATTTCAATGCCCATCACGACCTATGGCATTCAAACTTGCGGGCGGACAGTAGGGGTGAGATGTTGGCGGATCAAATAGACGAAACGACGTTCTGCACAATAAACGGAGACACCCCCACACGTATGGTAGGAAGCTGTCATAGCTCGCCAGATATCTCAATCGTGAGCGCAGAACTCGTAAACTGCGTCAACTGGCAGCCAATGGTAACATTGGCATCCGACCACCTGCCCATACTTATTTCGTTCGAGCGTACCGCCGACTTCATCGTCACCGAAAAACGCACTTTCATAAACTTCAAAAAAGGAAAGTGGGAAGAATATAAATCTGCAACAGACAGCAGCTTTGCTGCCCTCCCTATCCCGACTGATGCCCGCCAAGGGGAGCGTGCCTTCCGTAAGGTCATTGAATCCGCCTCGGCACATTTCATTCCCGCCGGGAGAATTCCCGAAATCCGGCCCACTTCCCGGCGGAGGCCGCGAGCTTAGCGAGGGAACGCGACCTTATAAGACAGCTTGATCCAGGCGACCTCCAAATAAGGGATATAAACCAACGCATCAGATTGCTTGTGGACGAACACAAGCGGGCGAAATGGGAAGAGCACCTAAGAGGTTGTAACCTCTCTACCGGTGTAGGTAAACTTTGGTCCACCGTAAAGTCCCTATCGAATCCGACTAAGCACAAAGACAAAGTTTCCATCGCCTTTGGCGATAAGGTGCTGTCGGATGCGAAAAAATGCAACCTTTTCTGTCGTGTATGGTGGTGTTTGCCAGTTCGTGCAAATGTTCGCCAAAAATCAAAATATTTTAATTTTTGGCGAACATTTGCGCGAACTGTTCGTGCGTGTATGGCGAAATAGCTCATAATCGTAGTAATTTCTGAACGGAACAGACGTGCGCGGAAAAGTAAAATGGACAATAGTGTGAATTTATTGAAATGTATAAATCTTTGCCATCATTGTGGCAAGTAAAAAGCAAAGATTATTGTATTAGAATTAAAAAGAATAATGATTATGGCAAAATTTTTTGTAAAAGTTGGTCAAATGTTGCCTTGCTCATACGAACATTAAACCATTCTTTGCACCAAATTCTTTTTTTGCGATCTTCTCTCTTTTTTTTACGCTTAATTGCCACAGCGAGCAATATTGCTGCAGCACAATTGTTGTCCGTATTCATCGCTGTCTGAAAGAGAACTAATGTTCGGCCAAAAGTTCGTATGGTGTATGGCCAAACTGCGAACAAGATTGCGGAATGTTCGCGGAAATGTTCGTGTCGTGTATTTGGCGCTTAACAAAGCATAGGGCGCATTCCAAAAGCAACACTGCTGGCGAAGTTGATTAGTGATAACTTCTTGGAACGCAGAGTTGCAACTTTACGGCAAATCAGTGAGCATACAAATTTTCCGCTCCATTCACTCAACGTTTTTAAGGATGGGTTGTTGACAGTTGGCTGAACGTATCGTTTCAAAAGCACAATTTCTTTCACTCAGCTGATAGCTGAGCTAGCAGTTGCGTTTTGAAATTCACCCTTCGAAGCAAACTTTTGCTTCGTATATCAATTAAAATTTCATACGAAAACAAACCAAACACGAGAACAGTTCGTGAGAGACCGTTGTAGCTTGTATCCATATGCATCATAGCTTATACTTACACAATAATTTTTGTATGTAAACGAATAGATCAGGCTAGCTGCGCTTGGTTGTTTTATACCTACTCATGCTCAAATTGCTGCGGATATATTAGAGCAGAGCCGGCCACACAAATACTAAAACAATTGCATCAGTGTGTGTAAAAATTGAGTGAAAATTCCCCACAGTGTGCTAAAAGAAAATGTGGACTGTGAAGTTCGAAATTAAACTGGTAATTTGATTTCAAGCTAATTCTAACAATATTTACTTATATTCATATAACTAAGAACGCGGAGGTCGAGCTAGCCAGATAAAACTTTTTTATAAAAGAAGGTATGGTGTTTCTTCAATGCGAAATTTACTAAAAAATCACATTTTCATTAAGAAAGAACTATCAAACAAAGTAAATGTAAAGATAGAAATATATATTTTCAAAACATAAAGTTATTCAATAAAAAAAAATGTATAAAAATTAATAAAACTAGGTAGAACGTATAAAAAATTACTTATATTAAATTGTCAATATTTATTAATAATTAATTAATTATTATTAATTATTAATATTTAAATTGTCAATATTAAAATGTATGTTCAAAGGAACTTAATAATACTAACTAAAACGTATTAAAAGTCACTTTAACCTTGCAGCATATTGTTTTTATTATGTGCCCAAAAAGTAGAATGGACTTTTCCTTTTGCATTCACTGTTGATTTTAGTGAGTGACAAGCGAAAGCAAACGATCGTCATCGCACATCGTTAGGGTCTGTGTGAAAATACGAACTCAAATTGCACAATGTGCAACTTTTGGCCGGCTCTGTATTAGAGTATCAAAAAAGTTACCTGATGCCGATCGCTGCCACAGAGAAAATTTGTTGGTTATGAATGTGGATTTTTCTGATTTATTATTAGTATTTATGACCCAATGCCAAGGTAAGCACGTGCCGAGGGCTGAATGATATGAAGGTGTATAAAAATTTCATATCGCTAACGTTGCGCCTCAGGGTACCAGGGCGAACCCTGTTGTACTGAAGCCCTTATCCCTTTACAATGGACCTCTGGGGGGGATGGACGGTTTTTGTCCTATACTCGTGGGAACAAAATGAACAATAAAATTAAAGAAAAAAAAAAACTTTTTTAAAATTAAGCTTTTATTATTTGTTAATAAAATCAACTAAAAAGTAAAAAATAAAATTAAAGAACAAAAAACTTTTTTAAAAATAAGCTTTTATTATTGGTTAATAAAATTAACTAAAAAGTAAACAATAAATTGACTCTAAGGAAATATAACACTTTATAAGTTCATTGTAACCTTTAACGATAATTAAGCTTTTTCTTCTGCGACAAAAAAATTCTATATTGTACATTTTTAACATTAAAACATTACACTTAAATTATTAAATCTTACAGTTTATATCACAGTCCTAATTGTTCTAATAAAAGCGTGTTACATTGCGATAGCAAGAAAAGGAGATCCTAAATGTTCTTAATTATACCATCAAAATTTAACACGTTTTTTATTAGAACAATTAGGACTGTGATATAAACTCTAATTTTTAATAATTTAGGTGTAAAGTTTTAATGTTAAAAATATATAATTATGTACAATATAGAATTTTTTTTCAATATTCTGGAAAAAGCCGATCCAGCACCGGCTGCGACATGCACAGTAATTCTGCGTAGAACACCTTTCTGCATAGGCGGCCTTCGGCCGCGCTTATAAAAGATAAACCTGGGCTATGCCATGCCAACTCCGGCTGTGTGGTATAACCGTGGCTACCGCCACGGTGATGTCCTGCTGCGTAGTACACCCTTCTGCGTAAGTGGCCTTCTTAAAAAAATAACCCTTAGCCGATCCAACACCGGCTACGCCATGCCATGATTCCCGAATTTTGTCGACCCAGAATTTTGATTCCATAATTTTGACTTCAGAATTTTAATTTTAGAATTTTGACCGTTTCCTGTTTTTATCGATTGGTTGTTGAGAGTTGCCTCAACGTATCGTTTCAAAAGCACAATTTCTTTCACTCAGCTGATAACTGATTATTAGCAAGATCAATTAATTGATGGAACAAACACCAATGATCAGATTGATGTTAATAATATAATACACTCAGACGTTAACCAAATAGGAGCTCTTCCAAAAGAACTAGAAATATTTGTTGGTGCTAAAGTTATGTTGAGATCTAACGTTGACGTTGCTAAGGGACTTGTAAATGGAGCAATAGGTCAAATCACTGAAATTATATGGCCATATTACAGATGTGCTCAACTATACCATAACGATATACCATCGGTTCGCATAGACTTTGGTAGCGATGGCGTTCACATAATACAGCCTAAACCAGTTCAATTTCCTTCTAAATTTTATCACGGCACAGCTGAAAGAAGAATGCTCCCGATTGTCTTGTCGTGGGCTTCAGCTGTGCACAAAATGCAGGGAACTACTGTAGATCATGCTGTTATTTATCTAGGCTGCAAATTATTTGCTGCTGGTCAAGCTTATGTGGTTTTAAGCCGAGTTAGGTCTTTAGCAGGTCTTCGAATCGAAGAACTTATCTGTTCAAAGTTGACTCCGAAGAAACCTTGTAATGTTGATGCATTAAAAGAAATTGATAGGATGAGAAACGTTACAAATAACTAAGTAAAGATTAAATAACTAATTTAAATAATATTTTACCCTACTAAAAATTTAAAAAAAATTATAATTTTTTATTAGAACAATTAGGACTGTGATATAAACTGTAAGATTTAATGTTTAAAAATATATAATTATGTACAATATGGAATTTTTTGTCGCAGACGAAGCAGCCTAATTATCGTTAAAGGTTACAATGAAATTATAAAGTGTTATATTTCTTTAAAGTCAATTTATTTTTTACTTTTTAGTTAATTTTATTAACCAATAATAAAAGCTTATTTTTAAAAAAGTTTTTTTTCTTTCATTTTATTTTTATTACATTTATATTTATTTCTCCCACGTAGTGTAAGGAAAAAATTGTTTATTCTTTGTTTTGTTTGAAAGAAGAAATCAAGGCGAATTAAGCCAGGTGGTTGCAAGTCGACATACGTACAAACTTCATATATTTTGTTATTGATTGGCGGCTCGAGTTTTCAAAATGAAAGCGAAATCATTTGTCATAGTAATTTAGGATGAATTTAGGGAACTAAGGAAATTCACAGAACTAAAAAAATTCACTGTTTCATGATAAAAATGAAATATTTTGCAAATAATAAAATGTGCTTTGTCGAACGTTATTACCCAAAGCCTCCACGAAACCTTTATTTTAAAAAGATGCTATATACCGTTGCAATTTTATTATTTTTCAAACATTTGACAATTATGGCATTCCCCAAACCTATGACATTGTGATGAAAAGTTACGGAGATTTATACCTTTGTCGCGAAACGGGGTTATAAAAACAAGTTAATGGAATAAATTTTAATTTTAATGAAAAGTCATAACAGAACAGTCCGGTTTCGGCGCATTTTATTATTGCATGAAAATAGTTTTATAGTCCTCTTCTGTTTTTTCTTTGCTGCCAAAATATTTTGTCGGCTCTCTTCGTATACAAATTTTTTGTCCAATCTTCCTGAAGAATTCAAACTTCATTTAAATAATGCTTTTTAAGTTTTGGTGGAGATTCCAATTCTGATTGAAAAACAGCAAGATATTTTATATACATTTAATAGTTGTGTCCATTAGCAAAAAATGTTAAAAGTTATTTCTCTTTATAATTTTATGTGAAAAAGATTTGAATTTGCAAAATTTTTTTTTGTTAATAAACAAAGCTAAGAAAAATCATAAAGCTTATACGAAATTTTTCATTTGTATTCTTTTCAAAACGGTAAAAAAAAAGTAATGGTTGCTCGATCAGATTTATTCAACAAGAAGATAAGACCATTGCTTGGAGCAAGATTACGTACAGCCACGGGAGAGGACACCCAGGTAATTGGAGAAGTAGCATGTGAAGTAGCAATTGGGAACGTCACGGTACTACACAATTTTATCGTGACAGAGATTGTTGATAAAATCAAAATTGGACTGGACTTCTTAATCGACCAAGGCATCAAGATTGATATGCAAAGCAAGACGATGCGATATAAGAACATGGATGTGCCACCTAATTTCGGCTACGAGAGAGGCTACAGCAGTAAGCGAGTGCTGGTGGAAGAGAGTCAGCAAATACCACCAAAATCTGAAGCAGTCATCTGGGCCAGGCATGCTTAACCAACGAACCGATCTCATTTTCGTTACGATAATTAACGTTAATAAACGAAACGAAATGACTTTGTCAAATTAACGAAATGATTTTGTTTCGTTTTCTGCCATATCAAAACGAAATCAAACCGTTTATGTTGATTATGATTTTATTTAAAAAAAAAAACTATGCTGGCAAAGCTGAGTGATGGCGGAGTCATTAAAGGTGAAAGCATTAGCCAAGCTTTTCTCATGAATTTTGACAGTACGAACATTTCTCAGAGTATTTTTGACATTACCACCAACGAATTACACAAACAAATTACATGGAGTTTGTGTGTGTGTTCGCTCGCTGTTAGCACCTTACGGCTTCACCATGGCTATAGCATTGCCAGCACAATTCAAACATAAAGTATCACGTTTTTGTTAACGTTTTTAACGTTAACGAAAGCTTTTCGTTTCGGTTAAAAACGAGATACAATTTATCTTGATAATTTCTTTATCGATAATATTTCGAAGTGTTTCAACGGAAACGGTGGAAATTTTTTGGTAAACGATTAGCTTAACGTTAAGGTGCATCCCTGATCTGGGCAAAGGTTGATGAATATTGTGGGACAAACAAATTGTGGGTTGTCGAAGCAGCAAAGAAATCAGCACTGAACATACTTGTAGGAAAAACCCTGGCTATGACAAAACAAGATGGACGTATTCTTATAAGAGTGCTCAATAAGTTCAAGTCACCACTCAAACTGACCAAAGGAGCTATTTTGGGAAGATGCCAAGAGGCTGAAGTGGTTATTAACTGTGAACAGCTCCAGGAACACGTTTCATCTAGTAATACTGACCTTTCAAATGACATCGCGGCATGGACGCAGCGGCTAGAGGAAGCCTATCAGAGTAAGGCAAAACAACTTCTCCTAAAATACGCGAACATATTTGACCAGGATGGTTCTAAACCAGGCCGCACCAACGTTGTGAAACATCAAATTGACACTGGAGACGCGAGGCCGATACGTCAAGCTCCTCGTAGTGTTCCACTGGCGAAACGGGAAGTAGTGAGTCAAATCGTAAAAGAAATGAGCGACAGCGGCGTCATCGAACCATCAGCTAGTCCATGGAGCTCGCCGGTGGTACTTGTGAAGAAGAAGGATGGGAAAATGAGGTTTTGTGTGGACTATCGCAAGTTGAACGACGCTACGAAAAAGGATAGCTACCCATTGCCGAGAATTGACGACACTCTGGACTCGCTCTCTGGTACGAAATGGTTTTCCACACTGGACTTGAAAAGCGGCTACTGGCAAGTTGAAGTGAAGGAGGAAGACAAATAGAAAACAGCCTTCAGTGTCGGCGATGGTCTTTGGCAATTTACAGTGATGCTTTTTGGACTTTGCAATGCACCAGCTACTTTTGAGAGACTCATGGACCAGGTTCTGAAAGGACTACATTGGAAAACATGCTTGGTGTACCTGGACGACATCATCGCATTGGGCAAGAACTTTGATGAACATCTTAAGAACTTGGACGAAGTTTTCCAGAGAATAGCTGGCGCTGGTCTGAAACTAAGTCCCAAAAAGTGTGCGCTGTTTAAAAAACAAGTAAATTATTTGGGTCACAAGGTAACGACAGAGGGCATCTGCACTGCGAATGAAAAGATAGAGGCTGTAAAGGATTGGCCAAGACCACATAACCTACATGAATTGAGTAGTTTCCTTGGACTGTGCACATATACCGCCGATTTGTACCAAATTTTTCCAGCGTAGCCCATAGCCTCCATGAGCTTACAAGAAAAAAAGCTTTTGAATGGAAGAAGGAGCAAGAAGTGGCTTTCCAAACATTGAAGGAGCGCTTGTGCACTGCCCCAATGTTAGCATATCCGATTCCAGGAACAACATTTATTCTAGATACAGATGCGAGTGGATATGCTATAGGAGGCGTTTTGTCACAACTGGTCGATGGACAGGAGTAGGTAGTTGCTTATTACAGCCGTTCAATTGGAAAACCAGAAAGGAACTACTGCGTTACACGGAGAGAGCTGTTGGCATTAAACATTTTCACAAATACCTCTACGGCCGCCGATTCCGCGTCAAGACAGATCACGCAGCGTATGGCTTCTGCAGTTCCGTAATCCAGAAGGGCACGGTGGATCGAGCGGCTAAAATTAAAATGCTATGACTTTTCCATTGAGCATCGGAAAGGTAGTACCCATGGGACTGCCGATGCAATGTCACGAAGACCATGTAGTTTGGAATGCAAGCACTGTTCAAAGGCCGAGGCTAAAGAAGACATTATAGATGTCCTGCTAATGACTATAACGTATGCGGATGAATGGGACAAGGAACAACTAAGGAAGTGTCAGCTAGAAGATACAGATCTGTCGCATGTTATGCAAGGGCTCGAAACGAAAGGCCAAATAGAGAGGAGATATCATCAGAGACTCCCATTTCGAAGTCATATTGGGCACAGTGGAACAGTTTAGAATTGATATCCGGTTGCTTGCATTGAGTATGGGAGAGTGAGGATGGTCAATGCAAGAAGAAACTGATAGTTGTTCCCAGAAAGAGGATTCCTGGCGTGCTCAGGGAGCTGCACAATGGTTCAAGTGGAGGTCATCTTGGAATCACGAAGACGTTCGAGAAAATTAAGCAGAGATTCTATTGGGTTGGTTGCCGTCAGTCGGTCACCAAGTGGATTGCCAACTGCGAGGTATGCAACAGAGCGAAAGGGCCCAAAACCCGAAGTCATGGCCAGATGAAGCAGTATATTTCAGGTGCACCATTTGAAAGGATCGCCATGGATGTCGCAGGTCCATTTCCTACTAGCAACCGCGGAAACAAATACGTACTGGTGGTTATGGATTATTTCAGTAAATGGCCAGAGGTATGCCCAATCCCAAATCAAGAAGCAGAAACAGTAGCAGAAGTGGTTAAAAACGAATGGGTTGCAAGGTATGGTGTACCAATGGAGTTACATTCTGACCAAGGCAGGAATTTTGAATCAGCTGTGTTCCAAGAAATGTGCAAGAAGTTGGGCATTCGAAAAACACGGACAACTGCATTGCATCCTTAGTCCGATGGTACGGTGGAACCTTTCAATAGAACATTGGAAGAGCATTTAAGGAAAGTAGTAGACAAGTACCATAAGGAGTGGGATACCCGCATACCATTATTCTTGATGGCTTACCGATCAGCAGTGCATGAAACAACGGGCCAAACCCCTGCAAAAGTAATTTTTGGCAATGACCTTGGCCAGCTGATTTGAGGTTTGGGATAGATGCCGATGCGGAGAGAAATGTCAAGAAACCCACTGGTGTCTTGGAAGAAGAGCTGAGAGAGATACATGATCTTGTAAGGCAACGAGCAAAGATTATGAGTGGCAAGATGAAAGCGAATAAAGCAATTAATTCAGAAGGGTTTCAGGAAGGAGATTTGGTGCTGTTATACAACCCACAACGGAAAAAAGGTTTGTTCCCGAAATTGCAGTGTAATTGGGAAGACCCATACAAAGTTGTAAAACGGATCAACGATGTAGTTTATCGCATACACACCATTGGCAAACCACGAACCAAATTGAAGGTGGTTCCTTTGGAAAGGCTGGCAGCGTTTAGGTCGAGAGATTTGTCTGATCGGGACGATCAGACTTAGGTGGAGTGCAGTGTAACGAATATTAGCAGCACTAAGGCGATACTATCATCTCTAAGACGATGCTAAGCAGTGACTTGATGCACATCAATAATTCAATCATTATGTCTACACATATATACATACACGCAGCAGAGAAGCAACGCACAAACACATGCATATATCTTATCTGAGTTGCTCACAAGAGAGGGCAATAATTTGTGCAAGTATTACTCACGTAGTTGTGGCTGGTGATTTTGTAGCTGATAACTAACTAGTAAGTTCTGGAATAGAAAAACCTAGAAGTATGCAACGAGAAATCAAAAAGTATAAAAGCCGCGACAATAGAAGCCCAAAAAGTCAGTTTCATTTAAGCTATCAATCAGTTTGATTTAAGCAATCTATTAGCTGCGGAGTATAAGTGTTACTGTGAAGTACTTTAATAAAGGCCATTTTGCATTATTAAATTTATTCAACAGTTTAGTGATTCGAACGTTAGCAGTTACTGCAAATAAGAGGATTTGCAGTAAATTCGTTACAATATTTTTATTACCAGGTCCAGGGCGCGAAGTAAGGACGGTACCTTGTAGCGTAATCCGTTCAAATAGACATAGAACTCTGACAGATTTTCGACTGAATCACCAATTACAAAAACTTTTGGCTGTATTTTTAACTTTTCTTGGATCGCACAGTCTTTCATTTCGTCTTCCTTTTATTTTAAATTATTTAAATTTACTAAATATACTATCATATCGTTTTGAGCATCAGATATTGATGTTTTGGATATCTTACTAATTCGCGGAGGTAGTATTATTGAGTGTAGTAAATTGAACAAATAAAAGTGCTTTGAATCTAGAAAATGATATGGTGTAAAATTTGTAAGGACAAGTAATATAAAGAACACTTACTTATATTGATATCTTTTGGCTGCATTTTTTGATAGTAGGTACATTAAATTAAGTTTATCTTTTATGAAGGATGGGAAAAACACTGCAGTTAATTTTTGTTCCATTTCTTCGACTTTTTCAAATAACAAATTGCTTTTCCAGGATGAAGTGTCTCAAAATCAATATCAATTAATTCGTACAATCTGCGTCTTTGTACTTGGGCCAAGCGTCTAGAGTTTCCTCAAGTGAGTTTTAATTTTCTTGCATTCGTAAAACTGAGTTCTCCCTCCACGGTGTTATTTTGTCGCTAGGTATGTTGTGCGCTAGCCATTTTCTTGTTGCAACAAATTCAGAATTATTTTGAGAAACATCGGCAATAGGGTTAATATTTTTCTCGCAAGGCTTAATTTTTTTTGATGAAGTGGCAGAATTTTTAAATCATTTTCGTTTGCAAAGTGTATTGAAATACCGATCATATATTTTTCCGGAAGGATTTCGTTTACTGTTTCTCGGTATATAGTATGTTGATGCACTTTCCGTTGGAAATAGCTCAAATATTGCTTCAGACAGTTTTGCCATAATTTTAGGATCCATTTTTATTTCATTAAACGAAAAGTGATCCACGACGATTCGCACTAAAGCCGTCTGATCGGATTCATCCAATATGTTCCTCAGTTTATACTTCGAGAGAATTTCTTTTCCAGCTACCGTTTTCGAAAGGACTGCTCCGATATTTAAATTTTCGTGTCCTGTTCTTTGCTGCAGCGGAGACGAAGATGACGAAAACAATCCGTTACAGTGTTTGACAATGTTCTGTCACCTCCACAGCACGATAAAAGTTCATACTAAAAATGCGTACTAATTTTTATTAGAGATTCATTAAATATTATGGAATATAACCTCCAAGAACACATTTCTCATGAAGATTTTGGGCACAATTCTCAAACAAAAATGTTTATTGTTATGTCAATGGAGGTTATGTTATACCGGTGATTGAAAATAGGAAAATGATATGTACTTACGCTATTTTTCTGGCGCCACTTTTGAAGCACGTATCTAAATCTAATTTTTTCCGGCGATGACGGCTCTGCCGTTAAAAACAGCACCAATATCATGAGTGTGCATCATTTTTAATATATCCATGGATTTGATTGAACACTCAGACAAAATCTGTATGGCGTTTCTAGATAATCCCCATTCCAAGTATAAATTTAACACATCACTTTCAAGTTTTACATAAGAAATGCCAGATATTGGAATTTGCTGATTTTGACATAAATTTTCACAAATTTTATCAGACGCATTTATAACATTGGATTCCATAATTTAAAGGAGCGTTCGTTTCATAAAACAATTGCTAAAGCACTGATGCGTATTTATTTTAATCAACATTTTCTGCAGTAATTTCAATTACGAATGCAGTTGTCTTAACAATTTTGCTTTCAAAAGTACCGTTACTTCTCGTTAAATACGTTGTTGGCACAAAGATTTACTTTTAAATGAACAGCGTGGCCTTTGAAACTAAAATTCAACAGTAAAAATGTTTCACCCAAAAACTTTACATTTGTTGCCAACAGTTTCACTTTTGTTTATTTTTAATTGCGTATCAACTGTTATGCGAAGATCGAAACTGTTAGCTCAATAACGAAAAAGTCGTTGAAATAAACGCGATATTCTTACTTTAAAGATTTTTTTTTGTGGCAAATACTTTTCCCTCACAATTTTACAAAAGCTGAAAGTATTTGGTTTAAATGCGTTTTTTTCTCCCAGTGTACAGGAAATGCGAAATCTAAATAAACCTAATTTTTTTTTTTTTTGTAAAAAACAAGAAACTCAGTTTAATTAAATGATCCGGGTAGAAAAATAAATCATTTAGCTATGTCCATCCGTCCGTCCGTCTGTGAACACGATAACTCAAGTTAATTTTGAAATAGGTTATTAAAATTTTGCAACTTAGTTCCTTGGCACTCATCTCCCATCGCTATTAAATATTAGCGAAACAGAATGCTCGATTCGAACCCATGGCCTACTGATAAAACAACAAAAAAATGTTAATACATTTCCATAGCACGGGGAAAAAGAGTCAATAAATATGACACTATGGTAACATTGCCATAAGCCAAATCCAATGTTCACATCGTTTCTGCAAAAGATGTCGCAGCGCTGTGGATATCAATTGGCAAGAAACAGGATAGAAGTGGTAATAATGAAGACAAACAAACAAGGGGCTGTGATAGCTGAATGTTTATAGCAACGGCGCCTAAACGTTGCCGATGAAGAAATTTAGCAGTTCCCGAAATGGATCTATGCATTGAGCTTTGGCAGTTGTCTAAAATTTTTTCTTAATTTTATGCTACTTTAAACATTTTTTCAATTAAGAAAAAATTCATCATTATAATAATAATGATACAAAAAATTATTTTTAGACCTTGTGCTCGATTCGCACCCGCGATGTTAGTTTGTTACTTGAAAGCAGCGCCACTCGGGGGCTTGAGCTAGTGGCATAGATTAACTTACCATCTGTACTATTTGGACCAGAAATGCCCAGTGACTATACATACGTGCTCAATCTGTTTTTGTAAAACTCGTGGGCGTTGAAATTGAGGGGTTGCGTGCAAAAAGGGGTCTTCTTTGAAAATTAAGTTTTGAAATTTTCGTGTTTAAACATTTCAGGTGATAAAGTATTTTCGTTCTTGCAGTTTTTGTAACCTTTTCTTAACATTTAGTATCAGGCAGGTTCTGAAATTCACTTCCGATTGAAAATCTATTAAATTCACTGTGAATCCGAATCACCCTGTTCTAAGTTTCACTTTCACACTTTCTTTTTCACATATTTTTTCTTAAATGAACTTCGAGTGAATATGAGTGTTCCAGAAAACGAATTCACTAGAAAATATTCGGTTAGCATTCACAAATATGTAAGTCAATTAAATTGCTGTAAGAATATACAAAATTAATTATTTTACCATAAAACCAAATGATACAAGTTATTTTCTAATATTTTTAGGGGTAAACATAAAAATGTACGCCAAGAGACAGTTCTCATTCAATTTATGGAAAATCATCCAGAAATTGCAGACGGCTTCATAAAAGGTGATAAGGTGAAAGTGGATGCATTGTGGGCGGAGGTTGTGGCAGAATTAAATAAACATGGTCCACCACATAAAGACATTTCTGGCTGGAAGAAGGTGCAAAATAAAATTTTCTGTTATGGTGTGTTATTTTTACATATATCTGTGTGTACAATTTTCCAGGTTTGGTTGGATTGGAGAGCTGTTGTTAGGAAAAAAGTTGCCCATAATAATAAAGAGGCTGGGGCAACAGGAGGCGGCCCTTTTAATAAGCATTTAATTGACTCCAACCGAAGATGCAATTGCTCGGCTATGCAAAATACACACTATCGTAAGAGGTGTTCCAAAATCAAAAGACTGTGGAGCAACAGATGATGAGACACCTTCAGAGACCTCCAGCGAAGATGCGATTATCATCTTCAACAAGTGGTGCTGCTGCGTCATCCCGCTCCCGAAGATCCGAGCCCCCTGTTACTGATTGCCTTAAATCGAACATCGCCGAGCAAACAATGCATATGAAAAAACCTTGTTAATGGCTTTAAGGGAAATATAGAGGCGACAATATATGTAAGCGGCGCGGTTGAAAGTCTCTGTGAAGCAGTGACAGCATTGGCAACTGCTACAAAGGAGGGCAACGCTGAGGATAAAAGACACCATCTTCACATGGAGAGGCTACGGCAGACAGAGAACGAGCTGAAGCTTAAAGAAAACGAATTGGCGGAGTTAAAAATGAACCTGAAATACAACTCGAAAAGAAATAAAAGCGATAAAAACTACAATTAAATTTTCTTGAATCCTAAACGCAACTGATGCTGATTTAGTTTTATGACATGTTATCAAATGTTTTTTTTTTTAACAGTGCATTAATAAAATATCAATATTTGAACTTTTTAGTAATACTTGTGTGTATTTAAATTACTTTTGTATTTCATTAAATTTTCAAGAATTTTTGTGAAGTCGGGAGGCAATATTTTCCCTGATTATTATAGCTTCGCGGTTAAGCGTAGTATCGTTGGATACTTCTTCAGCAATAGCTGATACATCTTCCACATTTTCTACGTTAATTACAACTGTATCCTGCACATTGTAGTGTTTGCAAACGTTGTGTAAGGCACAACAAACATTTTTTATTTGTATCACCTTTTGTGGTTGGTGTTGAAGAGTGCGGGCTAAGCATCGAAATCGACTTTTTAAAACATCAATAGTTCTCTCAATTATATTACGTCCGGAAGAATGTTTTTGTTTAAATGTATGCTCTGCTGTGCCAAGTTGTGGACTCCTAAATGGTGTTAGCAAAAATGGCTGAATAGGATATCCCGCGTCACCCAGAAGCCAAGAGCCGCGCTCTCCACTGTCGTAGCGGTCGTTGAAAATGGTCATTTTCTCTGCTCACACTCCATATCATTGCGTCATGACATGATACGGGGTGGCGAGCGTCAACAGCTCTAATAACCATTTTTTAATCACATATCTACAAGCAAAAATTTGTGTTATAATTATTTTTAAGGAATATTTTAATTTTTGATATTACTACTTACAATCAGTGCATTCATGCTAGAATATCCTTTGCGATTATAGAAGACGCTGTGGTCTATATGTGGTTTGGTTATTGGAATATGCGTTCCATCAATGCAGCCAATGGCTCCAGGAATCCCAAAGTTTTGCTGAAAATGTTGTTTGGATTGCGTCACCTCATTTTCCGTCATTCGTAATTTAATCCACCTGGGACACAAGTATTTTTCCAAAATTCGCAACACTTGCTTCAGTACTTTTGCTATAGTACTTCGGCCCATCGCGATGTAGCTATCCTTGCCCACAACTTTTTGGAAACCTCCTTCGGATAGAAATCGCAGTGTTGCAGTCATTTGCAATGCAGTTGGAATGGATGTGCCTTTTATATGAGGTTCAATAACAGCATTATAAATGCATATTTGTTAACACGATAGCTGGACACGAAACTGTAAAGAACATTGCTATATAAAGCAGAATATAACGCAAGCACTATAAACTTACACAGCTTCAGGCACTTCTAAAGGATTTGAGTGATCCTGCAAAATCTTTCTATTAAGAGCTTCTTCAACACGCGCACGCAATGAATGAAACATTCGTTTTTCAGAACACCAAATCTAAATTCACTCGTTTTAAGATTCATTTTCATATTCACTTTCACTCGAATTTCGGAACCTGCCTGTATATTTCATATTGTAGGGTTATCTACTTATAATAAATATACCTTGTTAAATTTAAAAGTTTATTATTTTAAGATTGTTTATGGTTAATTATCAAAAATTTAAAATATTTTCAATCATCAAAAATATCTTTTAAAAAATAAAGTTTAAATAAACTATTCAAAATTATATAGAAAATTATTATTTTCTATATCTGGGGATCCTACCAACAATCCTTCTGACCTATATATATATTTCTCGATTTACGCGATAACAAAATTACGAAAATCCCGGATGAAATTTCGCTGTTAAAAAATCTAATAAAACTTCATTTTACAAATAATTCAATAACTAATCTACCATTGTCAATGACACTTTAGTTAACTTGGCACACTTAGTTAATCGACGGCAATCCTATTAAATACATACTGCGCGTATTCTATGAACATTACGTGAACGTGCGTGTGCCTCTATCGAAAAACAAGAACATCTTTATTAAAGTGATACAAATTGTTTATCATCGACATTATCGGCAATTTCATTTATACCAAATAGTTCACATAACATGAATGCAGATGGTTTGAATAGCCCACGTCGTCCACTTGACGACTGTAATGAGAATGCAATATTTCCCGATAAATACAAAATGAGAAATACACAAACAGTTAATGGGACAATGCAATATCTTTCAACAATGCTTGATGAGGTATTCCAAACGGCATCAGAGTAGCATATTAGCTTCGTACGTTAATTTATCTAAAAATCTTCTCGAAACATTGCCTGAATCGCTTAAATTTTTCAAAAGCTATACTAAGCTTGGTATGCTGAGTACGTTACGGGAGTTGAACATATGCAATAATCGTTTTGATCACCTACAAAACTGTCTTTATAAAACAAAATTTTGAAATCCTATTAACCAGTGATAATGGTATCAATCATATATAGATACTTAAATCAAAAACTAAGTATATATATATATATACATATATATGTTTAACATTACGATTTATTTTATAATTGACACTAATAATCTACTTAACTAGTCATATAACGTAAAACAATTCATTTTTGAAAATTCAACTTTTTTAAAATTTAAAAATATTAAAATAAATGTAACTCATAAATTAGTAGTACCAGTGATCTTACCATTTAGTGAGCTATATTATTCAAAATTTTTGCATTTTTCGACAACTAATACTCATATTTTATTTTAAAAAGTTTGTTTCTTCAATCAAATTTAATCTAAACAAAATAATTTAATTTAGAATACTAATGTTACATTGTTTAAAAATTTATATTAATTGATTTAAAACAATAGTCAATTTATTATTTATATTAATTATACGCACTTCTTCTCCAGTTTATATTCAAGAATATATATCACCTACACATATAAAATATTTTACAACAACAGACATACAAACACCGCAATGAAAATTAATTCATATTCAAATCGAAAATAACACAATACACTACAAAAAAAGAAATAACTTTGATTTTTAAAAATCAAAAAAAATTTCTACAATTTTAAAAAATCTCTTAAAGATTTTTGAAAATAAATTTTAACGAAATATTTTCCTAAATATCAATATTTCACATTGAAATGTAAATCATATTTAAAACTCAATTTATACTCATTAACATAACATAAATCAATGACAATTTCACCCTCAAACAATTAAAAGAATCAACTTTTCATTCCTTATCAACAACTTGGACATACATTATGCAGAGTACAATGATATATTGAACATAAATTCTGCATAATACAAGTTTTTAATTTTTTAATGATTATGCACACAAAGTTGCAATTTACTATCATTCAACCTCATCCTAGGTTCTTCAATCGCATTATTATAAATAACAATATATATATATATATAAATTATTATTTTCTATACATATATAATCTTTCTAATGTATATGTTGACAAGCTCCATTTTTCACAATTTTCGCCAAAAATGGCAAAAGAAATTGGGGATAAATGTTACCTTTTTGCATATAACATAGGAGCAACAGTGGTACGTAAGTGAAATTTTCGTATGTCCCACTACCTGGGTAAAAAAGGTCAAATATGAAATTTCAGCGAAATCTGGAGACGTTTACAAAGCTTGTACTTGGAGGAACCCTGTATGGGAGTGTGCGTAACTTAAGTTTTTTTTATGAACAAAGCAAAAAACTAGCTTAACTTTTTGCGATGTCACGAAGGCAGTTTCAGAGATATATAAAATATGGTGTGGGTATAAAACTGGACTTATTCTTCCTATTGAGCTGTTTTACGGAAAAAGGGATCTTCAACCCTTGAACCCTTTCTGCGCTCAACTCGTCAATTTGAAATTTATCACTCAGTTGTTCATAAGAAACCATAACAAACTATTTGATATAGACGAGTATACGCGAGTAAAGGAAAATAAATTTGTATACCTACCTGAAACATCAATTGGAATACAAAAACAAATTTTCAGTGCTGCTAAGAAATATTTGTATAGAAGTGCAATAACTAACACAAATACAAGAAGTGCACTGAGAAAAACTTAAAAGTTTTTTAACAAGGACTTATTATTTTTAAATAATATCGTAATATAGTTCAGTATTTTTATATACATACATATAATAATACAACAAACATAAAATAGGTATTAAGTTAAATGGATTAAACGCCAGTAAGAAGTTCACAATATGTATAATTAATATTCTAACGAATTTTGGGAAATCTTGGTTATTATGCACCTTCTGCTAACGTTCGTATCGCTGAACTGTCGAATAAATAACTCCAATATTCAGTATTGCAATATGGTCCAGTAATTTCGCGAATAGTTGTATCTCATTCTTGGTTATCAGCTATATATGTACATATATATTTGTAGTTTGTGCTTGGCTATTAGCCATATGCGAGTTTATGTGTGAGTAACTACTTCGGCTGATGACTACATGTGTGTGTGTGAGATATCGCTTCATTGCCTTGTACATAAGTGTCGCTACTTGCTGTGTTTTGTTGTTGCGATTACTTACTAACAGCCTACTGATGTCAACATTCGCCACAATATAATAATGCCTGCCACTACTCATCTTCAGTGGCTATTGCTTCACTTTTTGTCGATAATTCTATAATGGCTTCGAATTGGTTTTGGGGAAAAAAGTTTCTTAGATTCGGTTTGATTAATTTATGGCTGGAAAATACTTTCTCACATATATACGTATTACTATACATAGTAGGGTTGCCAGTTTTTTATTTCGGGTTCCCGGGACAAACCACAAATTTGAGCCAAATTCCCGGGATTTTTAAAATTTCCCAGGACATTTGAAAAATAAGAAACACCTATATATTTGTATGGGTTGCTCATTCGGCGAAACAATTTTTAGATAGAATTAAACTTTTTATACGCATTTATGTATATCTAATATTTTTATGAAACAGGCTAACAATTAATACGTTTACTGTGTTTAATGCGAATTCAATATTCTATGGATTCATTTTGCAAACGTTATTTTAAGACACAGCACTTGACATGGAAAATGAATGTGCGAAATTTCAAACATTGACAATATTCAGAACCACAGTAGGGATGAATTTTTCTTCTTTACAGAGTTGCATGCAATATGCTAATGAATAACCTGAATACAATCTGTTTCGTAGCAGATTATAATTTATTAATTTTGAAATTGTGAAAATGCCGGGCCATAGCATTTCCCGGCGGGACACTTTAAAATTTGTGAAAAATACCGGATGTCCCGGCCAATACGAGGCATTTGGCAACGCTAAACATAGATAAATAATTTCTTTCTTAATATCAGATACTTCTCTTTGCTCGTACTTTTCCAAAACTCAATGCCTTGTAATCTTGTTTCCCAACGGTTTTACCCTCCAAAGCCCGCCAAACCTCTACCAGGGGCGCATCCACATGACGAATGGATTTTTTGCCGAGTTGTTTAAAAGCAGGTGTTTAAGCCGCCTCCTTCAGTATTTAGACGGCGGCGAAATTCTTATGCGCAGCCGTGAGCGGCGAGTTGAAAGGCGCCAACACGCATGCACTACCATCGTCATTAAAAATATATGGCAAACAATAGTCTAGCATCATTAGCCGGCAACCGCGCTCCTTTGCATTTATTTTGAATACTATTTAATTTTGAGTAATTTTAATTAAGTTTGTGAAGAGTGAATAATTAAAGAAGAAATTAAAAAGTGAAACAATTATAACGTTTTTGAAAAAAAACTAAACAAAAACCTTGTATATTTAAGAAAGAAGTAGTGTAGTGTAGCGAAGAGAGGCCAATGATTATTCAGCAGGGATTTGTTAAGCGTCGAGGTCTAAAACTGCTTAGCTTCAGAGAATTGTTAAACTCATCAGCTAAGTAAAACAATAGTAATTTAGGTTAACTACTACTGTCATATAAATAGAAAAGAATAATAATAATGTTAGTAGGATAAGTAAATTGCTAATTATTAAAAAAAGGAAAAAAAACAAGTAAGGAAGGTTAAGTTCGGGTGTAACCGAACATTACATACTCAGTTGAGAGCTATGGTGACAACATAAGGGAAAATAACCATGTAGGAAAATGAACCGAGGGAAACCCTGGAATGTGTTTGTATGACATGTGTATAAAATGAAAGGCATTAAAAAGTATTTTATGAGGGAGTGGGCCATATTTCTATAGGTGGACGCCATTTAGGGATATAGCCATAAAGGTGGATCAGGGTTGACTCTAGAATGCGTTTGTACGATATGGGTATCAAATGAAAGGTATTAATGAGTATTTTAAAAGGGCGTGGACCTAAGTTCTATAGATGGACACCTTTTCGAGATATCGCCGCAAAGATGGACCAGGGGTGACTCTAGAATGCGTTTGTACGATATGGGTATCAAATGAAAGGTGTTAATGAGCATTTTAAAAGGGAGTAATCCTTAGTTCCATAGGTGGATGCCGTTTCGAGATATCGCCATAAAGGTGGACCAGGGGTGACCCTAGAATTTGTTTGCACAATATGGGCATCAAACGAAAGGTGTTAATGAGTATTTTAAAAGGGAGTGGGCCTTAGTTCTATAGGTGGACGCCGTTTCGATATATCGCCATAAAGGTGGGCCAGGGGTGACTCTAGAATTCGTTTGTGCAATATGGGTATCAAACGAAAGGAGTTAATGAGTATTTTAAGAGGGAGTGGGCCTTAGTTCTATAGGTGGACGCATTTTCGAGGTATCGCAATAAAGGTGGACCAGGGGTGACTCTAGACTTTGTTTGTACGATATGGGTATCAAAGGAAAGGTGTTAATGAGTATTTTTAAAAGGGAGTGGGCCTTCGTTTTATAGGTGTTCGCCTTTTCGAGATATCGCCATAAAGGTGGACCAGTGGTGACTTTAGAATTTGTTTGTATGATATGGGTATCAAATGAATGGTGTTAATGATTATTTTAAAAGGGCGTGGGGCTTAGTTCTATAGGTGGACCCCTTTTCGAGATATCGCCATAAAGGTGGACCAGGGGTGACTCTAGAATTCGTTTGTGCAATATGGGTATCAAACGAAAGGAGTTAATGAGTATTTTATATCGATTTTTGCTCAAGTTATCGTGTTAACGGCCATGCGGAAGGACAGACGGACGATTCTGTATAAAAACTGGGCGTGGCATCAACCGATTTCGCCCATTTTCACAGAAAACAGTTAACGCCAAAAAATCTATGCCCCTGCCAAATTTCAAAAGGATTGGTTAATTTTTGTTCGACTTATGGCGTTAAAAGTATCCTAGACAAATTAAATGAAAAAGGGCGGAGCCACGCCCATTTTTAAATTTTCTTTTATTTTTGTATTTGGTTGCAACATATCATTACTGGAGTTGAATCTTGACATAATTTACTTATATACTGTAAAGATATTAAATTTTTTGTTAAAATTTTACTTTAAAAAAAATTTTTTTTTTAAAAGTGGGCGTGGTCCTTCTCCGATTTTGCTAATTTTTATTAAGCGAACATATAGTAATAAGAGTAACGTTCCTGCCAAATTGCATCATGATATCTTCAACGACTGCCAAATTACAGCTTGCAAAAAATTTTAAATTACCTTCTTTTAAAAGTGGGCGGTGCCACGCCCATTGTCCAAAATTTTAATAATTTTCTATTTTGCCTTATAAGTTCAACTCATCTACCAAGTTTCGTCGCTTTATCGGTCTTTTGTAATGAATTATCGCACTTTTTCGGTTTTTCGAAATTTTCGATATCGAAAAAGTGGGCGTGGTTATAGTCCGATATCGTTCATTTTAAATAGCGATCTGAGATGAGTACTCAGGAAACTACATACCAAATTTCATTAAGATACCTCAAAATTTACTCAAGTTATCGTGTTAACGGACGGACGGACTGACGGACGGACATGGCTCAATCAAATTTTTTTCGATCCTGATTATTTTGATATATGGAAGTCTATATCTATATCGATTCCTTTATATATGTACAACCAACCGTTATCCAATCAAACTTAATATACTCTATGAGCTCTGCTCAACTGAAATTGGGGATAAATGTTACCTTTTTGCATATAACATAGAAGCAACAGTGGTACGTAAGTGAAATTTTCGTATGTCCCACTACCTGGATAAAAAAGGTCAAATATGAAATTTCAGCGAAATCTGGAGACGTTTACATAGCTTTTACTTGGAGGAACCCTGTATGGGAGTGTGCGTAACTTAAGTTTTTTTATGAACAAAGCAAAAAACTAGCTTAACTTTTTGCGATGTCACGAAGGCAGTTTCAGAGATATATAAAATATGGTGTGGGTATAAAACTGGACTTATTCTTCCTATTGAGCTGTTTTACGGAAAAAGGGATCTTCAACCCTTGAACCCTTTCTGCGCTCAACTCGTCAATTTGAAATTTATCACTCAGTTGTTCATAAGAAACCATAACAAACTATTTGATATAGACGAGTATACGCGAGTAAAGGAAAATAAATTTGTATACCTACCTGAAACATCAATTGGAATACAAAAACAAATTTTCAGTGCTGCTAAGAAATATTTGTATAGAAGTGCAATAACTAACACAAATACAAGAAGTGCACTGAGAAAAACTTAAAAGTTTTTTAACAAGGACTTATTATTTTTAAATAATATCGTAATATAGTTCAGTATTTTTATATACATACATATAATAATACAACAAACATAAAATAGGTATTAAGTTAAATGGATTAAACGCCAGTAAGAAGTTCACAATATGTATAATTAATATTCTAACGAATTTTGGGAAATCTTGGTTATTATGCACCTTCTGCTAACGTTCGTATCGCTGAACTGTCGAACAAATAACTCCAATATTCAGTATTGCAATATGGTCCAGTAATTTCGCGAATAGTTGTATCTCATTCTTGGTTATCAGCTATATATGTACATATATATTTGTAGTTTGTGCTTGGCTATTAGCCATATGCGAGTTTATGTGTGAGTAACTACTTCGGCTGATGACTACATGTGTGTGTGTGAGATATCGCTTCATTGCCTTGTACATAAGTGTCGCTACTTGCTGTGTTTTGTTGTTGCGATTACTTACTAACAGCCTACTGATGTCAACATTCGCCACAATATAATAATGCCTGCCACTACTCATCTTCAGTGGCTATTGCTTCACTTTTTGTCGATAATTCTATAATGGCTTCGAATTGGTTTTGGGGAAAAAAGTTTCTTAGATTCGGTTTGATTAATTTATGGCTGGAAAATACTTTCTCACATATATACGTATTACTATACATAGTAGGGTTGCCAGTTTTTTATTTCGGGTTCCCGGGACAAACCACAAATTTGAGCCAAATTCCCGGGATTTTTAAAAATTTCCCAGGACATTTGAAAAATAAGAAACACCTATATATTTGTATGGGTTGCTCATTCGGCGAAACAATTTTTAGATAGAATTAAACTTTTTATACGCATTTATGTATATCTAATATTTTTATGAAACAGGCTAACAATTAATACGTTTACTGTGTTTAATGCGAATTCAATATTCTATGGATTCATTTTGCAAACGTTATTTTAAGACACAGCACTTGACATGGAAAATGAATGTGCGAAATTTCAAACATTGACAATATTCAGAACCACAGTAGGGATGAATTTTTCTTCTTTACAGAGTTGCATGCAATATGCTAATGAATAACCTGAATACAATCTGTTTCGTAGCAGATTATAATTTATTAATTTTGAAATTGTGAAAATGCCGGGCCATAGCATTTCCCGGCGGGACACTTTAAAATTTGTGAAAAATACCGGATGTCCCGGCCAATACGAGGCATTTGGCAACGCTAAACATAGATAAATAATTTCTTTCTTAATATCAGATACTTCTCTTTGCTCGTACTTTTCCAAAACTCAATGCCTTGTAATCTTGTTTCCCAACGGTTTTACCCTCCAAAGCCCGCCAAACCTCTACCAGGGGCGCATCCACATGACGAATGGATTTTTTGCCGAGTTGTTTAAAAGCAGGTGTTTAAGCCGCCTCCTTCAGTATTTAGACGGCGGCGAAATTCTTATGCGCAGCCGTGAGCGGCGAGTTGAAAGGCGCCAACACGCATGCACTACCATCGTCATTAAAAATATATGGCAAACAATAGTCTAGCATCATTAGCCGGCAACCGCGCTCCTTTGCATTTATTTTGAATACTATTTAATTTTGAGTAATTTTAATTAAGTTTGTGAAGAGTGAATAATTAAAGAAGAAATTAAAAAGTGAAACAATTATAACGTTTTTGAAAAAAAACTAAACAAAAACCTTGTATATTTAAGAAAGAAGTAGTGTAGTGTAGCGAAGAGAGGCCAATGATTATTCAGCAGGGATTTGTTAAGCGTCGAGGTCTAAAACTGCTTAGCTTCAGAGAATTGTTAAACTCATCAGCTAAGTAAAACAATAGTAATTTAGGTTAACTACTACTGTCATATAAATAGAAAAGAATAATAATAATGTTAGTAGGATAAGTAAATTGCTAATTATTAAAAAAAGGAAAAAAAAACAAGTAAGGAAGGTTAAGTTCGGGTGTAACCGAACATTACATACTCAGTTGAGAGCTATGGTGACAACATAAGGGAAAATAACCATGTAGGAAAATGAACCGAGGGAAACCCTGGAATGTGTTTGTATGACATGTGTATAAAATGAAAGGCATTAAAAAGTATTTTATGAGGGAGTGGGCCATATTTCTATAGGTGGACGCCATTTAGGGATATAGCCATAAAGGTGGATCAGGGTTGACTCTAGAATGCGTTTGTACGATATGGGTATCAAATGAAAGGTATTAATGAGTATTTTAAAAGGGCGTGGACCTAAGTTCTATAGATGGACACCTTTTCGAGATATCGCCGCAAAGATGGACCAGGGGTGACTCTAGAATGCGTTTGTACGATATGGGTATCAAATGAAAGGTGTTAATGAGCATTTTAAAAGGGAGTAATCCTTAGTTCCATAGGTGGATGCCGTTTCGAGATATCGCCATAAAGGTGGACCAGGGGTGACCCTAGAATTTGTTTGCACAATATGGGCATCAAACGAAAGGTGTTAATGAGTATTTTAAAAGGGAGTGGGCCTTAGTTCTATAGGTGGACGCCGTTTCGATATATCGCCATAAAGGTGGGCCAGGGGTGACTCTAGAATTCGTTTGTGCAATATGGGTATCAAACGAAAGGAGTTAATGAGTATTTTAAGAGGGAGTGGGCCTTAGTTCTATAGGTGGACGCATTTTCGAGGTATCGCAATAAAGGTGGACCAGGGGTGACTCTAGACTTTGTTTGTACGATATGGGTATCAAAGGAAAGGTGTTAATGAGTATTTTTAAAAGGGAGTGGGCCTTCGTTTTATAGGTGTTCGCCTTTTCGAGATATCGCCATAAAGGTGGACCAGTGGTGACTTTAGAATTTGTTTGTATGATATGGGTATCAAATGAATGGTGTTAATGATTATTTTAAAAGGGCGTGGGGCTTAGTTCTATAGGTGGACCCCTTTTCGAGATATCGCCATAAAGGTGGACCAGGGGTGACTCTAGAATTCGTTTGTGCAATATGGGTATCAAACGAAAGGAGTTAATGAGTATTTTATATCGATTTTTGCTCAAGTTATCGTGTTAACGGCCATGCGGAAGGACAGACGGACGATTCTGTATAAAAACTGGGCGTGGCATCAACCGATTTCGCCCATTTTCACAGAAAACAGTTAACGCCAAAAAATCTATGCCCCTGCCAAATTTCAAAAGGATTGGTTAATTTTTGTTCGACTTATGGCGTTAAAAGTATCCTAGACAAATTAAATGAAAAAGGGCGGAGCCACGCCCATTTTTAAATTTTCTTTTATTTTTGTATTTGGTTGCAACATATCATTACTGGAGTTGAATCTTGACATAATTTACTTATATACTGTAAAGATATTAAATTTTTTGTTAAAATTTTACTTTAAAAAAAAATTTTTTTTTTAAAAGTGGGCGTGGTCCTTCTCCGATTTTGCTAATTTTTATTAAGCGAACATATAGTAATAAGAGTAACGTTCCTGCCAAATTGCATCATGATATCTTCAACGACTGCCAAATTACAGCTTGCAAAAAATTTTAAATTACCTTCTTTTAAAAGTGGGCGGTGCCACGCCCATTGTCCAAAATTTTAATAATTTTCTATTTTGCCTTATAAGTTCAACTCATCTACCAAGTTTCGTCGCTTTATCGGTCTTTTGTAATGAATTATCGCACTTTTTCGGTTTTTCGAAATTTTCGATATCGAAAAAGTGGGCGTGGTTATAGTCCGATATCGTTCATTTTAAATAGCGATCTGAGATGAGTACTCAGGAAACTACATACCAAATTTCATTAAGATACCTCAAAATTTACTCAAGTTATCGTGTTAACGGACGGACGGACTGACGGACGGACATGGCTCAATCAAATTTTTTTTCGATCCTGATTATTTTGATATATGGAAGTCTATATCTATATCGATTCCTTTATATATGTACAACCAACCGTTATCCAATCAAACTTAATATACTCTATGAGCTCTGCTCAACTGAAATTGGGGATAAATGTTACCTTTTTGCATATAACATAGAAGCAACAGTGGTACGTAAGTGAAATTTTCGTATGTCCCACTACCTGGATAAAAAAGGTCAAATATGAAATTTCAGCGAAATCTGGAGACGTTTACATAGCTTTTACTTGGAGGAACCCTGTATGGGAGTGTGCGTAACTTAAGTTTTTTTATGAACAAAGCAAAAAACTAGCTTAACTTTTTGCGATGTCACGAAGGCAGTTTCAGAGATATATAAAATATGGTGTGGGTATAAAACTGGACTTATTCTTCCTATTGAGCTGTTTTACGGAAAAAGGGATCTTCAACCCTTGAACCCTTTCTGCGCTCAACTCGTCAATTTGAAATTTATCACTCAGTTGTTCATAAGAAACCATAACAAACTATTTGATATAGACGAGTATACGCGAGTAAAGGAAAATAAATTTGTATACCTACCTGAAACATCAATTGGAATACAAAAACAAATTTTCAGTGCTGCTAAGAAATATTTGTATAGAAGTGCAATAACTAACACAAATACAAGAAGTGCACTGAGAAAAACTTAAAAGTTTTTTTAACAAGGACTTATTATTTTTAAATAATATCGTAATATAGTTCAGTATTTTTATATACATACATATAATAATACAACAAAAATAAAATAGGTATTAAGTTAAATGGATTAAACGCCAGTAAGAAGTTCACAATATGTATAATTAATATTCTAACGAATTTTGGGAAATCTTGGTTATTATGCACCTTCTGCTAACGTTCGTATCGCTGAACTGTCGAATAAATAACTCCAATATTCAGTATTGCAATATGGTCCAGTAATTTCGCGAATAGTTGTATCTCATTCTTGGTTATCAGCTATATATGTACATATATATTTGTAGTTTGTGCTTGGCTATTAGCCATATGCGAGTGTATGTGTGAGTAACTACTTCGGCTGATGACTACATGTGTGTGTGTGAGATATCGCTTCATTGCCTTGTACAAATTATTGTATCCTTTGTTAAGGTTACTAAAAAAATAATTTGTTTGGGTCTCAAGTCCTTTATTATTATTTATTCACTAAATTAATTATTGGTCGTAAGACCTTACTTTCTTACTCACTAATTAAAACTAAACGTTTACAACTAACTGCTTACAACTGACTGACTTAAAAACGGTAAATTAGTTCTAAATATAACTTAATTCTACCTGTGCCAGCATTATTTCGTTCGGCGAATGGCGGATGTTGTTCCCAATTCAATTCCGGATGTCGTTCACAATATTTGTGTTTTTGCTGATCAGGCGTCTGGGCCTTTTCCTGTTTGCTTCAAAATTATTATTAAGTATGTTGAGCCATCAACTTGCGTATTGCTGACTAAGCTCTTTACATTAGCGTCATCTCGAATGTTGACTTAGTTGGTGCTAACTCCTCCACCCCAAAAAGGAACGTCCTCGTTTGTTAAGGTAGGTATTTCGGATGCTACAGTTTCCTTGTTATCGTTTACCTGGATGCTTACTTTGTAGCTTGATAGCTCTTCTGGTTCCTTTGTAAAATGTCTTCTTATTACTGGTGCGAATATGAGTCCTCCTAGGCAGATTATTATCATGATTGTTAGAGAAAAATTTGTGATTATGGCTGCTTTGTGTTTTGTGCGCAATGAATTTATACGATTTGTGTTATTTATATGGAGTTCCTTGATCATTTCCAAACTTAGGATTTCTTCTTCTTGCTTTGATGGGACATTTGACTGGAGAATTGCAGGTAGTGGTTTGCTGGTTAGTAGTTCGTTAAAAGAATATATCTGTTTATTGATACGAACTGTGGAATTATGGTACTGTATTGCGTATGACCCTGTCAGGTTTACTTTTTGGTTGTCGATATCTATGGTGCCGTTGTATTGATTTAGTAGTAGGATGCCAGGAGTGATGCTTTCTACGGTTGGGATGTGCTGGTTATTAACAAAAACGCATTCAGCTGGCTTGCTTCTCAGTAGAGGTGGGACACAGGTAGTGTTGCTAATGTCTACTATAGCCTTACGGTTACATATTCTTTTATTATTATTTTCTTTACATTTAGATTCAATTCCATATACTACGTTATTATTACATGTTACAATGTCCTCGTAAGGGACTTTATTAATACATTTTCCTATCTTTATAGGTTTTATCAAAATTGACTCACAAATGTCTTCATTTGTTATTGGTAATCCTATTATGTAAAATAACATTTTATCGTTTGCTGCAATTTTTACGCTTGCGATTTCTAGTGATTCTTCTATACTACTTATGGCCGTTTTCACACTGGCGAGTTAACTCAAGTTTTACTTTAACTCAGTTGCAAGAGTTAACCTACACTTAAATAAACTTCAATTTCACAGTAAAGAGTTAACTTTCCAATGAAGTCAAATAAAATCAGCTGATTTTAGTAATAAAGTATGGCAACATTATTTATTAGTGAGAAAGAAGAATAATAATCAAAACAAAATAGCAAAATGTCTGACCAGAAGCGCGCATCAAATTTTTTATCAGCAGAAATTGACAAATTATTATTAATTGTCGAAACAAAGAAAAGCATTATAGAATGCAAAAAATATCTTGAGAGTGCTATCACAAAGGGTTTGAACATTGAAAGAAAACCACCCTTTTCGATTCCGATAAAGTTCAGCCTCATCTCCTCCTGTAATAATACATTTCCAATAACTAATGAAGGAAACAATTTTCGAGTTAGTTTACCAGGTGAACTAATTTTTATATGAGTACAGTCCATAGCAGCTATAACCCGGTGGAATTTAGCTATCATATAAAACTGCTTTTGAATACTTCGAAGTTCTTCATCAGAGGGAAAACAGATGATTTCTTTGGCAAGTAGCGCTAAGTTGTGGGAGACAACTGTAACTACGCGCGAAGTTGTTGTTGTAGATACTCCACATAGATCGCCTACTGTTTGCAGAAAACTTCCAGTTGCATAAAAGCGAAGAGTAACTAGCAGCATTGTTTCAGCGGTTAAGGCACTATTCCTACGATTTAGAAAAATTACAGTGATTTCTGCAATGCTACCAAAGTAGCTGCTTACCATTTCGTTTTGTGTTCCAGTTTATCCTTAATTTTAACTAATACAGCCCAAGCTACTTCTTTAGTCAATCTAAACCGATCACGAAAATCCTTCTCATCATAGTTTGAGAACACAGTTCTAGCAACACTATGATCTTCTGCATCGTTCATATCCTGCAATTCCTGATAGTCAAAACGGTCCATTTTATTCCGGGCAACGTAAAATAAAATTTGCATTTAAAATTTCTATTTCAAAGTCGACGTCAAATTAATAAATAAATAAATATGTATTTCAAAGTCAATCAGCTGATTTCTAACTAGAGTTTAACTCGCCAACATTGGGCAGTAAAATTTTAGTTAACTCGCTACAGTGAAATTGAGAATCAATAGTTAACTGTAGAATGTAAGTTAACTCGCCACTGTGAAAATAACCCTTAGGGTAAAATTGTTTTTTTCATATATTGATTTAATTAACATAATTTCTTCATTTGAAAATATATAGGAGTTGACTATGCCGGCCTTAGCCCAATGTATCGCATAGTCTATATTAATTATTTCTTCTTTGATAATTTTTAACTTATATTTCATTTCAATAGCAAAATTATGTTGAGTGTGTTCATCCGTTTGTATGGATTTCGCGATTTTATTAGAAATTGCTGTAATTTCATTTATTTTATCAAAAATTATTTTATTAATTACCACTTGCTGGTTATTATTTTCAACTATATTATTTATTTCATTTTCTAAGATGACTTGGTCGTCGTGGTCGGGATTTCCTGCGATCCACTTCCAGATGGTTCCTAGTTCATTAATTGCTCTTTTAAATTTCCTTGGTTTAAGTCTATTCAAATAATCTTGTATTGATCTTAATTCATTATTGAGAATGGGCAAGAGGGGGTTTCCTTCATTGATTTGTGTCCTAATGGTATGGCTAAGTTCATTTAGTGTCTTTTGGCATACGTCCAGACCTATTTTATGTATAATTTTGTAAGTTCCTGTTTGAATTTTGGTTTGTCCCGTATTAAATGTTGTAAGTTGAGAGTTGGAGTAATATATTATTTTAAAGTCCGCGTACACTAGGTGCACGAGAAGTCTGTAAGAGAGAATTTGAAGGGGGAGTTTCTTATTTTACTAAAATCATATTAAGTCTTAATGTTACTCTTATGTACTATTCTTCCTTTTTCGGTAATTACTACACTAGATTTATCTTCTTTCACGATTTCCTTCCTATATCTAGCAGTGAGATTTGATCCCATTCTTTTATTAATCCTAACATAAATTATGTCACCAGGAGTGTATGTCTTAATGGGTTTCCGTGTTTTATTATGGATTTCTAAATCCTTTTCTTGTCTTTTCCGAAGGGTTTCTATGTTTTCTCGCCGTGAATTCTCGTATTGTTCTGGGTCTATCGATACTCGTCTACCGAAAAATGTTTCTATAGGTCGTTTTCCTGTTGCTGAGTGTATGGAGTAATTATATTCATATGTGCATCTATCTAATAGTTCTTGAAATGAACGATGGGTGCATTCTGTTTGGAGGCAGCGCATAATTTCCGATAAGGTGGAATGAAACCTTTCCACTTGACCATTAACTGTGCTTGCGTATGGGGGTGTTTTAAAGATTTTAATTCCAAGTTGATCTTCTACCATGAATTGTATGGATAGTGAGTTTAGGGACTTTTCATTGTCGATAACTATTGTCTTACGTACACCAAATGCGAAGAGTATTTGTCGCAAAGGTTCTCTGATATCTTCTGTTGCCTTTGACTGTATTATTCTTACCTGGGCATATTTAGAAAATTTATCTACTGCTGTTAGTACCAGGCGTTTCTCCGTATTATAGATATCTATGTGAACTATTTCACCAGGGTACTGTGGAATTGGAGTTTTAAGTAGATGTGGTTTATTAGGGTGACGGTCATATTTATTTTCTTTACAAACTTTGCACTGTTTAATTATATTTTCTATTCTTGCTGTCATTTTTGGGAAGTAATATTTTTGTATTAGTTGTTTGTTGTTTTCATCCCTGTTTCTATGTGCTCGTGTGTGTTCTTTTAATATTTCCTCATTTTGAACATCCTCGTTTACTAAATCTTGTACTTTTGTTTGGGTATAGCGAATTTTGTAATTGGAAAAATGAAGGGGATAGATTTCCTGAATTTTTCCAATTATTTCTTTAGAAGTAAATAAGCCGTTTATCACTGAAGGATTTAGATAACGTTTTAGTAGTGCAGTTAAATCGTCGGTTGAAAGGTGGGGTTTACAAATTAAGTGTCTATGATAGGTTGGGAATGGTATTTTAAACTGATAGCTGTCTTCATCTCCTAGCGAGATCCAAATTTGGTTTTTGAAGGCATTTATGGGTCCTTCTACTGCTGGGATTAGGTTGTGCGATGAACTGTCGTCTGAGTGCGTCGCGACTGATAAAGAATTAACCTCAAATGGCCTTGATAATGTATCTGCAACTACATTGGCCTTTCCTGGTTTATATTGTATTTCGTAGTTATATTCCTCTAGTATTGCTTTCCATCGTTTCAATTTAGAGTTAGTGTTCTTATTGCTTAAGGCATAGGTGAGTGGCTGATGGTCAGTGTGTATAATAACTTTCGCTGTGCCGTATAGGTAATTTCTGAAGGAATTTAAAGCCCAAATTATTGCAAGCATTTCCTTTTCATTTACTGCATAATTTTCTTCAGCTTTGTTTAATGTTCTTGAAATAAATGTGATCGGTTTGCCATTCTGTTCCAAAACTGCGCCTATGGCATATTGTGAGGCATCTGTAGTTAAGTCGAAACCTTTACTGTAATCGGGGTATTGTAGGATAACATCTTTGGATGTGAGGGTGGCTTTACTTTTATTGAATGCTTCTTTTGCTTTTTCATTCAAATTTATTAGAATTTTCCTTGAACTGCTTTTAGACATTCTTCCTTCCTCTCCTCGAAGTATGGGATGTCAGTGGTTTTGCTAGTTTCGCATAATCTTGGATGAATCTTCTATAATATCCGGATAAACCCAAGAATGAGCGTAAGTCTTTAATTGTTTTGGGGTAGGGGAAGTCTGTTATTGATTGTACTTTGGCTGGGTTTGTAGAGATTCCGTCAGAAGAGACGACAAATCCCAGGAATTCGACTTTCTTTTTGAAAAAGTCGCATTTGTTAATCTGGACTTTCATGTTTGCCTTATTCAGAGTTTCGAAAATTGTGTCGATATGTTCAGCGTGCGTTTTTTCGTCCTCGCTAAATATAATTATATCGTCTATGTACACATAGCAAATTCTACCTATGTGTTCCCTAAGTATGTCGTCCAGTGTCCGTTGAAAGATGGCAGGGGCGTTCTTTAAGCCAAAAGGAAGTCTCGTGAACTCGTATTTTCCGTTGTTCACTGAAAAAGCTGTTTTTTCCACGTCAGATTCCTTAAGAGGAATTTGATGGAAACCGCTTTTTAAGTCAATCACTGAGAAAATTCGATTCTTTCCTAATTGGGAAAGTACCTCGTTTATCTCGGGTATTGGGTACCTATCTGCGATTGTTACTTGATTAAGTTTCCTGTAATCAATGACCATTCGAAATTTTTTTTCCCCTGACGCATCGTCCTTTTTAGGCACGACCCAGACGGGTGAGTTGTATGGAGATCTTGATTTGCGTATTATTCCGTCCACTAGCAGTTTGTTTACCTGAGTTTCAACTTCCTGCTTAAGGCTCATGGGATATGGGTATGATTTTGAGTATATTGGTGTGTCAGAATTTGTGCGAATTTCGGCAACTACTTTTGTTGTATAAGTTAATTTTTCGTTTGGCTCTGAAAATAAATTACGGTGTTTCTGTGCTAATTGTCTAATTTCGTTTTTTTCTTCCGTGGTCATGTGTTGGTCCCGAATTTGTATTGTGTTAACATTTTGTACACTGTATTGTCTTAAAAAGATTTTTTTTAGCAATAAGAATTTAAGCTTGTAGTTTTCTAAGTTGAAGAGGTTGAGATATGTGTGGTGGGTAATTTTGATTTTTCCTCCGACAGAATTTGCAAAAAAGGGGTTGTCGTTTTCTATTGATTTTGTTACTAAGCTGGACTGGATATAATTTTTGTTAGATCCAGTGTCCACTAAAATGTTTAAAATTTCGCCGCTCTTCGTCCTGCATCTAAAGTAGGGTAACGAAGAGCTGTTCAATCTAAAAAATGTACATCACTCAGATCCTGCGGTTCTTCCTTTTCGTTGTTAAAGGTTGTGTTCTGATTGTGGTCGTTTGGATCTTCGTAGTATTGGTCTTGGTAGTATTGGGCATGGTAGTCTTGGTTATGGTAGTGTTGGCTATCCGTCGCTCCGTCGGTGTTTATGGGAAAGTTCCTTTGAACTTTGATAGGGGGATGGTTTATCATTGATGTATTAGGTGGCCGTTTGCCCATTTCTTGAGCTTTAGGGCGGTTCATATAATTTACCGCTCTTGTCCTGACGCTTTCGTCTACGTCCATGGGTTGAGGTGGTTTAGGTGGTCTTGGAGGAGCGTGGTGTTGTTGGTTAAACGGGTTTTGTGGTTGGTATCTATTTACCTGGTTTGGGTTTTGGTTGGCGTATAGCTGATAGTTGGGAGGATTCAAATTTTGTTGATGATAGTTTTGTGGAATGGGATTTGATATGGGTCGAGGTAGGTGTGCTAGTTCGGGATAAAACCTTGATTGTGGTTGGAGTTGTTGGTAAGATTGCGGCTGGGGGTATTTTACCGTTAAGGGCTGTTGTCGTGGATTCGGAGAATTAAAGCTTTGTTGACGGGAGTTAGACATCTGGTTGTTCGCGTGGTATGCCCTGAAGTTTTGGTTTTCGAGCTTCAGGCAAAGGTGTAAGGCTTCTGGCAAACTCTTTGGTTCCTTTATGCCAAGTAACCTGGGGAGATCACCCGAAAGTCCTCTGACGAAGGTGTCGAGGGCCTTAGCTCGGTAATTCTCAGTTAACAGGTCTATTGCTTCTTCACCTATCTCCATACAGCCTATTTTATTTAAAAGTAGTGATAGGTGTCCGTATACCTTCTGGTAGAACTCATTAATGGACATTCGTCCTTGTATGAGACATGTCATTTGGTACTCTAAAGTGCCTATGTTTCGTTTGTCGGCGTAGTGGGTAGTTAGACAGCGGGAAATTGCTGTCCAATCTAAAGGGGTGTTGTACGATTCTAAAGCTATGTCTGACTTTCCAATTATCTTATTCCTAATAACATTCTAAATGCCGAAATATCTAGGTGTGCCCTTTGAGGGTTCATAAATTCTCAAAATTCTTTCAACACTCTTTTTCCAGGAGCTAAACTCTGAGGCATTTCCTGAGAATTCTCTTAATGAACGTACAACATCTGGAATCTTATCCATTTCACTCATATTATTTTGGAATTGGGCGTCTATAGTTTAATCAGTTATGATAGGATTTGTTGTGTTGTTAAGGACACTCTGTACTATATTAGGCACGCTTGCCTCTATGGCTAGGGATATCATGCTTTTTATCATATTGGCCAAGTCTGGTGAAATTTGGTTATTAGCGCTTGGCGGTGCTGGTGGTGCAGCAGGAGGGTTAGCTCCAAGCATTGAGGGTCTAATCAAATTGTTTGGGTTTGACATTGTAAGGAATTTTTAATTTTTTTCTTTCGGTAAGGGATTTGATTTTCTGGACTTCTTAAATCACAAAAAAAAAAATTACGAATTACGATTGTCTTGAAAAGGATTTCCCTAAATTTTTTCTTTATTTCCGCACTTTCACTTTTAAAATGAAATATCTAAGTTATTAAATTCTAAATTATTTAAATTTTTGAGTGACTTCCACAATAAGTATTCGAATTTCGTAATTGTAATTTTTATGTAGTAATTTACTTCTCTTATTTTTTATAATTTTTAATTCCTATAAATCTTTTTGAAAGTTACTTATTTTTCAATATTTTTCTTTTTCCTTAAAAAAAAATTTTTTTCGCTCATTACTTTCTAAATTTTTCAAATATGCGTTTTTAAGATGAAATTTCAAAATTTAGTAGATTTGAATTTTTTTGTTTTAAATATTTTTCTTAAATATATAAATATTTTTCTTAAATATATAAATATTTTCTTACATTAATTTCAGCTCCATCTCGATAAGTGTGTATTCTTCCCTTTTCCTGGCGGTACTCGTGGTACACTGGCTTATACCTTGTTGCTGGGGGTGGCTCCTTGGCTGGTATCGTTGGGGCGTCCGGGAAGTTTGTAAGTTTTCACTACCCCTTTCACGCCTCTTCTTATAGGTATCGTTTAGTAATACAAATTGGAATAGTTTTTCTTTCGTAGCACTTTATTATTTGTGGTACTTATTGAAAGTTTTTTTCTACCGGTTTTCTTTCTATTGTGGCACTTTTTGTATTGTGGCACTTTTTTGAAAGTTAATGCTATACTGGTGGCACTTTTGGAATTTTTTGATAACAGTTTCCTTCGCGGCACTTTATTAAGCTTAATACCGATTTTCCAACACTATAAGTTTACCAAGCCAAGCCTTTTAGCTCGGGCGCCAATTATTGTATCCTTTGTTAAGGTTACTAAAAAAATAATTTTTTTGGGTCTCAAGACCTTTATTATTATTTATTCACTAAATTAATTATTGGTCGTAAGACCTTACTTTCTTACTCACTAATTAAAACTAAACGTTTACTACTAACTGCTTACAACTGACTGCTTACAACTGACTGACTTAAAAACGGTAAATTAGTTCTAAATATAACTTAATTCTACCTGTGCCAGCATTATTTCGTTCGGTGCATGGCGGATGTTGTTCCCAATTCAATTCCGGATGTCGTTCACAATATTTGTGTTTTTGCTGATCAGGCGTCTGGGCCTTTTCCTGTTTGCTTCAAAATTATTATTAAGTATGTTGAGCCATCAACTTGCGTATTGCTGACTAAGCTCTTTACATTAGCGTCAGCTCGAATGTTGACTTAGTTGGTGCTAACTTACATAAGTGTCGCTACTTGCTGTGTTTTGTTATTGCGATTACTTACTAACAGCCTACTGATGTCAACATTCGCCACAATATAATAATGCCTGCCACTACTCATCTTCAGTGGCTATTGCTTCACTTTTTGTCGATAATTCTAGAATGGCTTCGAATTGGTTTTGGGGAAAAAAGTTTCTTAGATTCGGTTTGATTAATTTATGGCTGGAAAATACTTTCTCACATATATACGTATTACTATACATAGTAGGGTTGCCAGTTTTTTATTTCGGGTTCCCGGGACAAACCACAAATTTGAGCCAAATTCCCGGGATTTTTAAAAATTTCCCAGGACATTTGAAAAATAAGAAACACCTATATATTTGTATGGGTTGCTCATTCGGCGAAACAATTTTTAGATAGATTTAAACTTTTTATACGCATTTATGTATAACAAATATTTTTATGAAACAGGCTAACAATTAATACGTTTACTGTGTTTAATGCGAATTCAATATTCTATGGATTCATTTTGCAAACTTTATTTTAAGACACAGCACTTGACATGGAAAATGAATGTGCGAAATTTCAAACATTGACAATATTCAGAACCACAGTAGGGATGAATTTTTCTTCTTTACAGAGTTGCATGCAATATGCTAATGAATAACCTGAATACAATCTGTTTCGTAGCAGATTATAATTTATTAATTTTGAAATTGTGAAAATGCCGGGCCATAGCATTTCTCGGCGGGACACTTTAAAATTTGTGAAAAATACCGGATGTCCCGGCCAATACGAGGCATTTGGCAACGCTAAACATAGATAAATAATTTCTTTCTTAAAATCAGATACTTCTCTTTGCTCGTACTTTTCCAAAACTCAATGCCTTGTAATCTTGTTTCCCAACGGTTTTACCCTCCAAAGCCCGCCAAACCGCTACCAGGGGCGCATCCACATGACGAATGGATTTTTTGCCGAGTTGTTTAAAAGCAGGTGTTTAAGCCGCCTCCTTCAGTATTTAGACGGCGGGGAAATTCTTATGCGCAGCCGTGAGCGGCGAGTTGAAAGGCGCCAACACGCATGCACTACCATCGTCATTAAAAATATATGGCAAACAATAGTCTAGCATCATTAGCCGGCAACCGCGCTCCTTTGCATTTATTTTGAATACTATTTAATTTTGAGTAATTTTAATTAAGTTTGTGAAGAGTGAATAATTAAAGAAGAAATTAAAAAGTGAAACAATTATAACGTTTTTGAAAAAAAACTAAACAAAAGCCTTGTATATTTAAGAAAGAAGTAGTGTAGTGTAGCGAAGAGAGGCCAATGATTATTCAGCAGGGATTTGTTAAGCGTCGAGGTCTAAAACTGCTTAGCTTCAGAGAATTGTTAAACTCATCAGCTAAGTAAAACAATAGTAATTTAGGTTAACTACTACTGTCATATAAATAGAAAAGAATAATAATAATGTTAGTAGGATAAGTAAATTGCTAATTATTAAAAAAGAAAAAAAACAAGTAAGGAAGGTTAAGTTCGGGTGTAACCGAACATTACATACTCAGTTGAGAGCTATGGTGACAACATAAGGGAAAATAACCATGTAGGAAAATGAACCGAGGGAAACCCTGGAATGTGTTTGTATGACATGTGTATCAAATGAAAGGCATTAAAGAGTATTTTATGAGGGAATGGGCCATAGTTCTATAGGTGGACGCCATTTAGGGATATAGCCATAAAGGTGGATCAGGGTTGACTCTAGAATTTGTTTGCACAATATGGGCATCAAACGAAAGGTGTTAATGAGTATTTTAAAAGGGAGTAATCCTTAGTTCCATAGGTGGATGCCATTTCGAGATATCGCCATAAAGGTGGACCAGGGGTGACCCTAGAATTTGTTTGCACAATATGGGCATCAAACGAAAGGTGTTAATGAGTATTTTAAAAGGGAGTGGGCCTTAGTTCTATAGGTGGACGCCGTTTCGATATATCGCCATAAAGGTGGGCCAGGGGTGACTCTAGAATTCGTTTGTGCAATATGGGTATCAAACGAAAGGAGTTAATGCGTATTTTAAGAGGGAGTGGGCCTTAGTTCTATAGGTGGACGCATTTTCGAGGTATCGCAATAAAGGTGGACCAGGGGTGACTCTAGACTTTGTTTGTACGATATGGGTATCAAATGAAAGGTGTTAATGAGTATTTTTAAAAGGGAGTGGGCCTTCGTTTTATAGGTGTTCGCCTTTTCGAGATATCGCCATAAAGGTGGACCAGGGGTGACTTTAGAATTTGTTTGTATGATATGGGTATCAAATGAATGGTGTTAATGATTATTTTAAAAGGGCGTGGGGCTTAGTTCTATAGGTGGACCCCTTTTCGAGATATCGCCATAAAGGTGGACCAGGGGTGACTCTAGAATTCGTTTGTGCAATATGGGTATCAAACGAAAGGAGTTAATGAGTATTTTATATCGATTTTTGCTCAAGTTATCGTGTTAACGGCCATGCGGAAGGACAGACGGACGACTGTGTATAAAAACTGGGCGTGGCATCAACCGATTTCGCCCATTTTCACAGAAAACAGTTAACGCCATAAAATCTATGCCCCTACCAAATTTCAAAAGGATTGGTTAATTTTTGTTCGACTTATGGCGTTAAAAGTATCCTAGACAAATTAAATGAAAAAGGGCGGAGCCACGCCCATTTTTAAATTTTCTTTTATTTTTGTATTTGGTTGCAACATATCATTACTGGAGTTGAATCTTGACATAATTTACTTATATACTGTAAAGATATTAAATTTTTTGTTAAAATTTTACTTAAAAAAAATTTTTTTTTTTAAAAGTGGGCGAGGTCCTTCTCCGATTTTGCTAATTTTTATTAAGCGAACATATAGTAATAAGAGTAACGTTCCTGCCAAATTGCATCATGATATCTTCAACGACTGCCAAATTACAGCTTACAAAAGTTTTAAATTACCTTCTTTTAAAAGTGGGCGGTGTCACGCCCATTGTCCAAAATTTTACTAATTTTCTATTTTGCCTTATAAGTTCAACTCATCTACCAAATTTCGTTGCTTTATCGGTCTTTTGTAATGAATTATCGCACTTTTTCGGTTTTTCGAAATTTTCGATATCGAAAAAGTGGCCGTGGTTATAGTCCGATATCGTTCATTTTAAATAGCGATCTGAGATGAGTGCTCAGGAACCTACATACCAAATTTCATTAAGATACCTCAAAATTTACTCAAGTTATCGTGTTAACGGACGGACGGACGGACGGACGGACATGGCTCAATAAATTTTTTTTTCGATCCTGATTATTTTGATATATGGAAGTCTATATCTATCTCGATTCCTTTATATATGTACAACCAACCGTTATCCAATCAAACTTAATATACTCTGTGAGCTCTGCTCAACTGAGTATAAAAACAGATTAAACTGCGACCGTGTTAACTTTTATATTGACAGTGAAACAGCAATTAAGGCAATAATCCCGCATAGCACAGCATCTAAATCCGTAGACGTCCCAATTAGATTGGGCGACATTAAGAGAAGGCGAGAGGTGCACATGATCGACCAATTAAGCTTGGTCAGTGATAGCAGATGTAGGCAGTGCGGTTTGGAGGAGGAAGCGATCGAGCACGTTCTGTGCTCGTGCCCTTTGCTTGTCAGGCTAAGAATCCAGCTATTAGGAGTGATACAGTTGTCAGATCTAGAAGCATCAAGTGACTTAAGTCCTAGAAAGCTTCTGGTGTTTGCCAAGGGGACGGATTTATTTTATAACATAGGACCTCGTTTTTGATAGGGTTTTCAGTTTGGTCGTTAAAATAAACTTCTGGTAACACTACTGTAAAGAGTAGTGTGCGTTGAGCATTCGTCAGGAGCAGACGTGCGAGCCCCATACATAGTATTCAGTAATTCAAACATCACTTTTCATATTAACCTCTTATTTCTTTAAATTCAAATAAATACATTAGTACATATGTGTATATGAATCATTTACTTGTAACTCACCCTTCAAAAAACGCGAGTACTCTATAAATAATGTAAGGAATACTCCTTTGGGAGTATAGGACTGCTCCAAATCTAATCTGTATTCATACAAAAAATGTACTCCAACTAACATTGCGATGTGCTAGGTGATGTGATAGGTGATCCCACTCTCGCTTTGTTTGTGAGTATTCCATAGAGTACATACGTGAGAGTACTTTCCAAAGTACTTTCACTGTAGTACTCCATGGAGCACCCACAGAGGATCATATGCCAAAGTACTAAAGAGGAATTGTGTCGGAAAGAATTATCGAAGTGAACTTAATTTAAAATGAAAGTAAATGAAGGGGGCAGTACAACTTTTATATTTTATACTACGAATATTCTTATGTTATTTAGCATTTGCGTGAATAAAGAAACTAATATAATACGCATACGCATACGTGAATAAAGAAACTAATATAATATGTATACATAAAACCAGTGCGCTGTTGCATTTTATCAGAGTTGCCAAAGTAAAATTTTATTATTAGTTATTTGCAAGCATAATTTTACTTTTGGCAACTCTGTTCGATATCGTCGTGTCGTGATCACCGTCGTTAAAAAACGAGCAATGATCGGCTGATGGTGGATTCGCAAACGCATTGCAAAGGAGTATTGTTAGAGTACTCCAACATGAAGAAAATGGAACATGTAATCCAACAATTTTTGCAGGGCAGTCGTCTTTGACAACATCAGAAGTAGGAATTTTGATCACGCAACGAAACTTTTTAAACGAAAGTATATACACAAAGCCAAATCATGTGGCATAGCGAAACCATCGGTAGCAAACATAGCAGAGTCAGTGGATACAGTACCACCACCAGTAACCAAAAATGTAAAAGTATTTGGGCAAGATATTTCAGCATTTATTGATACGGGCAGCGATGTGTCAATGGTCAAGGAGTATATGGTTCCTATCAGTTTACAACGTGAGGCCGCCAATAAGAAACTTGAAGGTTTTGGAGGCGGTATAGTCGAAACAGAGCACAAGGTAAATGTCGTCATGCAGCTGGATGGTAGAGAAATGCAAGTTTGGTTAATCATAGTGGCAGACGAGTTTATGCCATATGAGTTACTCATCGGCCCTGATGTGCTATATAGTGGAGACGCAAAATTTGTCATCGATTCAGGAGTGTTGAGGATAGAAGAGCCAGGGCCACAGATGAAGGTAAACATCGTGAATGGGGGTTAATCCAAGCAGTTGAGCACCTTGTTAGATCAGTACGAAGATTGCTTTTCAGAAGTGTTGTTAGCCTTAGGAAGATGCAACATGACTGAAATGGAGATTCAAGTCACCACTGATAAGCCAATTGTGGGAAAGTGCTATCAATTGCCATTTTCGCAACGTCCGGTGTTGTCAACGATTGTGGGAAATCTATTGGATCACAATATCATTCGTCCAAGTACGCCGCCACATGCAGCTCCAGTGGCCTTAGTTAAGAAGTCCAATGGTGAAGACAGAATGTGTGTCGACTTCCGCGCACTCAATGCTGTGATTGTTAAGGAACCATTTCCAATGCCTATAGTAGAGGAACAGCTAGCGATATACATACTTAAGCAGAATGCGCATGTTTACATTTATAGACTTACAAATCGCTAAATTTTTTCTTACATTCTCTGACCATGCGCTATTCAATTTGTTGACAGACAAGACGGATAAATAAAAATATTTAGTACTACTACGTTTTCTTAATCGCATTACATTAATTTCGCGTGTCAATTCAACTTCATAAACTTCGATAAGATTGCTTGCCTCTCAACAGCCAAGTCAGCCACTAATCACACAACTCGCAGTGTTCGCGGCAAATGACACACAGCTGATATCGTAATTTAAACAATTTAATATGATTGCAGATACCTACATACATATGTACATATTGTATTTATGCTTGTAAAACAACTTTGTTTTAAACTTTTTTTTTTACATTTCAAAATGTTTGCCATACATATATTTTATTCGATATTTGCATTTGTAGAAACAAGCGTTTGTGTTTCGTACATTTGTTATTCATACTTAATTAGTTTTGTACAAATTAATAAAACAAATAAATACAAATTCAGGTCGTATGCATTTTATGTAATGAAAACTGATTTAATAAAGTTACAAAAAATATAGTTAAGTATAATGTCATTCTCAAAATCCGTTAAATCAACTTCAACGCTAAATTCATAATATGTATTTACCCTATATATAATATAAGTATATACCCTAGTTCCGAACTAGTGCAGAACTACCTCTCTAAAAGACGGCATTACACCTTTTTTAAGTACACTTCAGAAACGCTAAGTTGGACTTCAGAATAGTCAAATAGTCGAAAACTGTACTTTAGAGTAGTCAACCATGGAATGTTGTTTAGAAACGGTAAAATGTAGTTTAGAATAATCATATCTAATTCAAAAACGATCAAGTGGACTTCAGAATAGTCAAATGTACTTTAGAAGTCAAAAATTGTACTTCAGGGAACAACCGATTCTATACCACATTGGATATGACCGCGGGATATTATCAAATCCCAATGAAGGAAGAGAGCAAACAATTCACTGCGTTTATTACCCCGGATGGGCTGTTTGAGCACAATGTTATGCCCTTCGGGTTGGTGAACGCACCTATGGTATTCCAGGAGATGGTGTTGAATATTATTCAGAAGCTCAAGCAAAGGGACAAGATTGTGAGTTATGTCGATGAAGTCATCATTGCTTCAGCAACAAAGGGCGAGGGTATTCACTTATTGGCAGAGTTTTTAGCAAAAGTACGCGAAGCAGGCTTGACACCCCGACCATCGAAATATGTTTTTTTGGCGGAGACAATTACTTTTCTGGGGCATATAATTGGTCAAAATGGTATTCAGGCAGGCCAAGGGAGAGTGCAAAGCGTCAAAGATTTCCCTCTACCAACTTCAGCGACACAGGTACGTCAGTTTTTGGGACTAACAGGTTTTTTCCGTAGGTTCATCCCACATTATGGTGTCATTACAAAGCCCCTCACTCAATTGCTCAGAAAGGGCGAACGTTTCGAATGGACGAAAGCACAAGATGAAGACTTCGATGCATTGAAGTTAGCACTTACATCTGAACCGGTTCTAGCACTGTTCGATCCTTCAAAGCCACATGAGGTGCACACAGATGCCAGCGCTCTAGGTATTTCAGGTATATTATTACAAAAGGAAGACGAAGGTCTGCAGCCAGTACAATACTACAGTCGACAGTGCAGTGCAGCTGAAAGTAGGTACGCAAGCCACGAACTAGAGGTGCTTGCAATCGTATAAACACTAGAAAGATTTAGAGTGTACATGTTGGGTACGCATTTTCTTGTGGTAACAGACTGCAACGCCATAGCAACTATAAAGGCAACAACGTTACTTCAACCTCGAGTGGCTAGATGGTGGCTTAAGCTTCAGGTTCGAATGGATACATCGACCTGTTGAACGAATGGCACATGCAGACAGTCTTAGTAGAGCTCCAGTCTAACCACCGAGCACGACAACGACAGCAGCCGAAAAGGTGATGAGAGTACGTGACCCGACAGCTATCAAAGATGATTGGATTTACGCTATGCAAATGCAAGATAACCATTTAAGGGGGATCGTTCACATTTTAAAAAACGATACTTCCACACCTGACCTAGACCAAAAGCAAATACGTATTGATTACCACATGCAGCAAGGTCGGTTATATCGTAACGTCGAAGGGCAACCAAAGCTGGTTATTCCGAAACCAGTACGATGGCGAATAACAAAAGCATGTCATGATGATATGGGTCACTTTGCCGTAGAGAAGACAGTGGAACGCATTGGGAAGCGCTTCTGGTTTCCAAGAATAAGGAGCTATGTAAAATCGTACATTAACTCATGCGAAGGGTGTTGTCTTTTCAAGGTGAAAGGAGGGAAATCTGAGAGTCAGCTTCATGTTATCGAAGTATTACCGATACCATTCCGAACGGTGAATATTGATCACCTGTGACCGTTTCAAGGAGCAAAAGGGGTAATGCATACATCTTGGCCATTGTATGTCGATTCAACAAGTATGTACTAATGAAGGCATTGCGGAATACAAAAACCCAACCTGTCACGAAAACATTGGAAGAGATGATGTCCATATTTGGCCAGCCAGTCCGTCTCATATCTGACCGCGGTACAGCCTTCACATCTAAAGCTTTCCAGGACTTTATGCAAAAGAATGGTATACAACACGTCAAAACAGCTGTCAGGACTCCTCGAGCTAACGGTCAGGTTGAGCGGGTCAATAAAACTATTCTCAGTTGCATTAAGTGCAGTACCAAAGAAGCGAAAAATTGGGATTGCTTCCTACCAAGCATTCAATGGGCGTTAAACTCATAACAAAACAGCGTTACGAAATTCACTCCAAATGAGCTGGTGTTTCATTTCATTCCAAGAGACGTACCTACTAATCGAATCATCCAAGCATTGCATGACCAATATGAAGATGGAGACATCGAAACAAAGCGTAAAGAAGCAGCCACAAATATCTTAACTGAACGCCAAAAGTGGAAGGAGAGGTATGATAAAAAGCATTTACAACCAGTATGAAGTCGGCGAATTTGTATTTGTCGATTACGCACCATTGGCTACGGGTGAATCACACAAGCTTGATCCAGCCTATAGGGGTCCATACTTTGTATCTAAGGTACTGAGTCATTACAGGTATCTAATCGAAGATTTTCCGGGATCACTCAACGACGATATAGTAATGTAGTTAATGTAGATCACATTAAACTTTGGGGCGCACTTAACCCAGAGTTGGATACAACCGATGATGACGATAGCGAATCGACCGGGTCGGTCGAAGAGTCAGGAGAGGCCGAATGTAAAGAGTAGTGTGCGTTGAGCATTCGTCAGGAGCAGACGTGCCAGTCCCATACATAGTATTCAGTAATTCAAACATCACTTTTCATATTAAACTCTTATTTCTTTAAATTCAAATAAATACATATGTACATATGTGTTTACGAATCATTTACTTATAACTCAGTCGTCTTTGACACTACGGACGCATTCAGTCTATGTGAGGTCCTCATGGACCGGCCATTTCAACCTAACCTAACCTATTGGTGAAAACGTTGCTATAGCAAATATAATCTACGGATCGTGAGCAACTTTTTTCATTTAATAATTTTCCTTTGCACTTTTTGCTTTATTTTGACAGTTAAAAATTTGCTATTCAATATTGGAAAAAATAAAGTACGAGTTTTGATGTTGCGTTTTTACACTGACGTAGCAAATGCATAACCGTGTATTTTGTTAACTTCGCTAAGTAAAAAAGGAATAGAAACAAATCCCATTCACTAATTTGATCATAGAAATTACTCCAAGCATTTCTCTACGACTTGCAACGGTAGGAAGATTAATAAAATTGAGCCAATTGGTATAAGGTGGTATATTATACAAGGAATCCCATTAAAAATCCCCTAAAGCAAAAAGTAAAAACCGTTTTTGAATTGATTCTAAACTATCTGCATGAACTGGGTAACGCGGATTCCAGACTATCGATCCATGTTCTATTATTGTTCTAACCAATATTTTGAAAAGGGTTTTCCTAACATAAAAATCACTAAATTCCTTTCACCAACGCTGTACGAATGATAACACACCTTTAGCCTTATTGACGGGTGCATTAGTATGAAGCTTGAACCTAATCTTGCTATCCATCGCAACCCCTAAGTCAACAAACTCATACACTTGCTCAAGGTTAATTGCTAATTGTATAGGAAGTTGGCTGCGACTTTAAATCAGACCAAGTAACTAGGAAGTTTAGATCTGATTGTAACAATTTAATATCTTCTTCCCTTCGTTATGAGTCAGTTTGAAATTTGCACAATTCCATCTTAATCTGTGAACTGTGCGATAATATCTAAGAAGTCATGGGACCGTAAAAAACGGGTAAAATTTGTTCAATTCCGTCGAAATCTTTGGACTAAAATCAAAGTCTATATTTTAAAATTATTTTTTATAGGTCGGCCAAAAATATGTCAATTTTATATACAAAGCCACTAATAAAATCAGCCATCTCGAATACAGTTTTATTTTTCCTTGTAACGATAAATTTGGAATATTTAAGTGGTTGGTAGTGTCAGCCAAAAATGCTTAATCAAACTTAAAATTTTCTGAAGATATTTGTATATTCTATTAAGTCCGGGTCTTTTAAATGTAATATAGCGAAATCTAGTATTTAATTTTTTATTTCAAAAAATCTTTTTAAACATTTTCCTCTGCTCAGCCACCTAACTTGTGTAAATGTTAACAAATCACCATTTTGCCATATGTCTAAAATTTCTTAAACTTTCTAAGAGTAAGATCGTTTTGGTCTCTCTTATATTATTTAAAATTTGCACTACTACATCCATAGTTCTAGTGGCATGCTTTGTATTATGCGCATAGGTTTTCTTTGTGGATTATGCAGTGATATGCGCTTCTATTATCCTTTTGGTTAACTGACGAACAATACCATTATTCATACCAACCATGGCTGGCGCAGTATATAAAGAAAATAGTTTAGTCAAAGCAACATTCTCATTGACCTTTTTATTATTTTCCAAAAGTGTCATGATAAATAAATAAAAAAGTGCTGTGTTTATATTATTTCGGTACTCGAGTTTTGTTCGAAGTTATAGTACTTTTGATTTTCCTGAGCAAGTTAAACTTTGTGCTCGAGTGCTTTTTATTTCAAAAGCTGAAATTCCATAGAAAACAGTTGGGCTTTATAAAAAAATGGAAGTAAATTTTGCCTGTGAAAAAGTTTTCATATATTTAATTTTGATAGTAACTCACTATTAAAGAGGTAAAAAACACAAAACTACCAAAATTGTATAGGGGCAAGGAGAAATAAGTCAAAAAGGAACAAAGTCGGCCACCGTCATAACAAGTTATGAAGAAAAGTTTAGATAACTTGTTCAAGAAAACCAAAAACTTCTATTACTTCGAAAAAAATATATTTTTGCAAAAATATTTACACAGTATTTTTTTATTCATACACACTTCAGAAATTTCACCAGGCTATGAAGAACTTTTAGTTTTTTTCCAGCTGATGACACATTTTAAGCAATTAAATAATCTCTTAAATAAAAAAATAATAAAAGAAAGAACTTGTTTGGCAAAACCTCTAATCGTAGATATTACGTTTTTTGACATGAACTTCAAACAGTCCAATTCCTACTTATCGTAACGAGTTTTTGGGAAATTCTTGATTTCTTTACAGCTAATATTATCGTTCGAGTCTCTGAACTGTCGAATAAATAACGCATATATTCAGTATAGCATAATGTTCTTTATTTACACTACTTTGGTAGTAGTACTTCACAATTGGATTATACGCGTACTTCAATTATAGTGTGTTAAAATCAAACTGATTGACCATCGCTTGGCCTGCGCTGCTTTTATAATCTCAGTTCGCTTCTTTCACCTATTTCCATGGCGGAACCATACAAGGTGGCAGCACGGTGGCATACCTGTACTTTGTTTTTGTAAATCGATGGACTAATGCCTAAATCGTCCTGATCCGGAAGTTGAAGTGTCAAATGATATTAAAAAAGTACCGATCAGCTGATTTACGGCGGTCACCTGTTACTGGTTCCTCCAGCAGTCTCGAATAGCTGTTTATATATATTCGTTTATATATCTCTTTTTAGCTTTGGATAAATACATGTATGTATATCTGATGTGTCTGTTTCTCTTTTTTCTTCTCCGTATATATTATCCATGTATATTAGGGTGGGCCGATTTGTATGGGCGAAAGTTAACCTATATCGCGAAATCGATTTTTCGATAGGATTTGGGCTCAGGAAAAAAGTTCCACTACGCATACCCAAAAAAATAATTTTCGAGCCTGCGAAATTTCATTTTTTTGACTTTTTTGACTTTGATTTTTAAGTTTTTTTTCATGACCTACTAAAAAATGTTCATATGTATACCCTGTCCGACCCAAAAACGTCCGCTAAAAACGTTGGCTCAAGGTTAGATTCGAGCTCAAGGCCAGAACAATATTTTTTTTCTAATGATAATTATTATTATTTTTTAACTTTTCTATAATTGAAAAATTGTATTTTGTTTTTGGAATAGTAAGTAGAAAAATTTGCAGACAACCTGACATAGCTGCGCAGATAGATCCATTTCGAAGGGTGCTAAGCCTTCATCATCAGTACGCTTTAGGGACGCTACGCTAACCATTTGGCTATACAGCGGTGGTTTGTTTGACTGATAAATTGCTACTTCTATTCCTTCTACCAGCTATATTTATTCAGCGTTGCGCCATCTATTGCAAATCACTGATAATGCTGGATTTGTTTATTGTCAATTACTTTGTTTGACATTACCAAGTGCTCCTGGTTATTAACTGATGATGATTACGTTGACGGTTTTCGAAATGGTACCAAATCAATATGCCAGTAAAATTTTCTTTCTTTCTTTTCAGCTTCTCTTAGAAAAACATAATAATTGAATATTCAATTATTATAAGCCGGTGTTATACTGTTTTCCCACAGACAGTTATTGAATAATAAAGGCAGTTTTCTACATTAAGACGCTTATTGAGCTCAATCTTCCCTACAAAATTCGAATCTATAATTATTTCATTAGTAGTTAATCGAATGCTTAATGAAGTCAAAAGCACAATGCAACTCTGTTGGCAGTGTTCCGCTTATTAGTTTTTGGTGTGTTCAGTGCTTAAAAATGTCATTTGTCAAAGTAAATGTCATTGTATGCATGGCGGAACGATACAAGGTGGCCGCATCGAGCAGCTGATTATAACCTTTTTTTATTTGATTTGATACATCAACTTCCGGCGCAGTACGATTTTGACATTTGTCCATCGAATTTACAAAAACAAAGTACATGGAATTCTTATTTATGTATGTAGGTATGTCACCATGCTGCCACCTTGTATCGTTCCGCCATGATTGTCTGTCATATAGCATTGTCATTTTATCCGCTTGACATTTCATCCTTCATACTAATCGAGCAGTTACTTCTGTGTGAAAGCACAAAATATACGATTTCATTGCAGCCACCGTGGTGTGATGGTAGCGTGCTCCCCCTATCACACCGTATGCCCTGGGTTCAACTCCCGGGCAAAGCAACATCAAAAAAAAAATTTTAGAAATAAGATTTTTCAATTAGAAGAAAATTTTTCTAAGCGGGGTCGCCCCTCGGCAGTGTCTGGCAAGCGCTCCGATTGTATTTCTGCCATGAAAAGCTCTCAGTGAAAACTCATCTGCCTTGCAGATGCCGTTCGGAGTCGGCATAAAACATGTAGGTCCCGTCCGGCCAATTTGTAGGGAAAAATCAAGAGGAGCACGACGCAAATTGGAAGAGAAGCTCGGCCTTAGATCTCTTCGGAGGTTATCGCGCCTTACATTTATTTTATTATTTTAGAAGGTGAAATGAGATCATTAAGTTTCTGTGTGAAAACAGTATTAAGCTCATGAATTCTTAATAATAAGTACAAATTGAACATACCAGTAAACATACAAACATAAATATGTAAAACTGAGCACGAGTTTACAAAGAAGAAACTTCACAAAAACAAATCTACATAACACACAAACTAATACAGCCAGAATGTCTCAATTGTGTTGTTAGTGCAGAAATGAGAAAAACTGAAATAAGAATGCAAACAAATAACAGCAGGATAGCCCAGTGGTTAAGGCAACTGCAGGTTCACTGTACGATTCGCGGTTCGAATCTTGGCAAAACCTTTGATAACATTACGAAATTGGCCGATGATGATTACGTTGGCGGTTTTCGAAATGGTACCATCGCAATATGCCAGTAAATGTTTCTTTCTTTCTTTTCAGTTTCTCTTAGAAAAATATAATAATTGAATATTCAATTATTATAAGCCGGTGTTAAGCTCATGAATTCTTAATAATAAGTACAAATTGAACACACCGTCCACACAAAACCTCATTTTTCCAGCCTTCGTTTCTACAAGTACTACCGGTGAACTCTAGCTGAACTAGCGGATGGTTCGATTACGCCGCTGTCGCCCATTTCTCGTATGATTTGAATAACAACTTCCCGATTTGTCAGCGCAACACTACGAGGAGCTTGTCGGATTGGCCTCGCATCTCCAGTGTCAATTTGATGTTTCAAATCGTTGGTGCGGCCAGGTGTGGAACCATCCCCGTCAAATATGTTTTCGTACTTTAGAAGAAGTGGTGACTACTCTTACCGTAATACGTCCATCTTGTTTAGTCATAGCCAATGTTTTCCTACAAGTAAGTCCGGTGTTGATTTGTTTGCTGCCTCGTCAACCCACAATTTGCTTGTCCCAAAATCTCCTTCAACCTTTGCCCAGATGACTGCCTCCGATTTTGGTGTTATTTGCTGATTCTCCACCGCATCGTCTTGCTTTGCATGTCGATCTTGATGCCTTGGTCGATCAAGAAGTCCACTCAAATTATGATTTCATCAAAAATCTCTGACACTATAAAATTGTGTAGTACCTTGACGTTCCCAATTGCGACATCACAATGCTATTTCTCCCATTACCTGGGTGTCCTCTCCAGTGGCTGTACGCAATCTTGCTCCAAGCAATGGTTTTATATTTTTGTTGAATAAATCCACTCTACAGTGAGTAAACGTTCCTTTCCATCCGCAAGTCCTCCGACAGTAAGATTGTTCGACCTTCTTTTAATTTGCCAGATATGAGATTATGGGGCATTCAATTGCGGGAGCCAGCTGTCGCCCCTTGCGGCTGACTCGCTTTAGTTTAGCGATTTAGTGGACTTGGAGATTTGCTCATCTCATTCAGCTCTACGTTTACGACCACCCACATTGTTGGAACTATTAGGGTTGGTGCTGCAATAACGTACAATGTGTCTGGCTTTCACACTTAAAGCATTTGACTGCATCATTATTCTTCGGCTGTGTTCCCTTAAATGCTTCCAAAATTGTGTCTATCCACACGATGGACTTTGTATGCTAGTTTACTCAAAAGTGAAGCAGTTTCCTAAGTCAGTGCATGGGATACTGTTTTAGCAAATGTTGGCTTTGTGTTTGTGTATGTAGCTCGCTTCGTTTCGACGTGCCGTATGCTATTCAAAAAACTCTGAATTTTTACTCTCTCGGTGTATTCTACGGGTGCGTCCGCATTTGACAAGTGGGCCAGGCTTTCGACATCCGACATAATTTCCTGTAAGATCTCATTCGCTATTTGTAGCAGTTTTGCAACACAATTTAGCACATCAGTTCCTATGGCCGTTCCTTAACGTCTCCTGACAGCGGCCATCAATGCTTCATAACTGTTCCGTTCGGCTCTTTTAATGCCACGAGCAGTGCAGCAATTTTATCTTCAGTATTACAGTTGTTCACTGTTGACATCTTCTCAAATTGAAGGTTAAATACCTGGAAAGGAACAGATCCGTCAAAAGATGGAGTTTTTAATTTCGGAATGCTCACTGGAATAGCTGGGCGATTCAGTGCCATCTCGTGAATTGGTCCTTTTAGTGGCATAAATTTGGCCTCGAGTTGTAAAATTTTTGTATCTTGTGCCTCGAGCTTTGATGATACCCTTGATTCCTGTGCTTCTAATTGTGAGGATATGCGAGCCTCTTGTGCTTTCAACTGAACGGTCAACTGAGATGCCATATATGTCTTCTGTTCTTCTAGTTGTGTTTCCATCTTGCTTTTATACGAGTCTCTTGGGATTCTAGTTGGGATGCTGTGATGACATGTACGTTTTCTGTCCTCCAATTTTTTTCGATATCTGTGTTAACAAAGCCAATATTGCATTAGTCTCCCACATGCGACTGGAATCGTTCTTTCCATTTTCGTTAATGTCTCGTCGCTATCAAGATGAAAGCCATACCCCTCCGCATTAATTCCTTCCGTCGTCTCGTAGGTTGAAGTTCGGACTTATTTCCGGTTGTATTCATTTATTTCAATAAGTCAATGGACTTCAATCTTTACAGACTATGATACAAACTGAAATTAAGAAATACCTATTTGAAAAACAATACAGGATACTTAGAAAGCAGAGTTTAAAATATTCACAGTTTGTACAGTTTCGCTTTTGGAGCAGAAAAGTCTAGAGTTACAACAGTACTGATAAAGTTAAACTCACGGAGAGAATGAGCGATCGGAATCACTGGAATAGTGGGTTTTAAAATTGTCACAATAAAATGGTTAAAAACTACGAAGACACCTCCGAGGAATATTAAATCGAATCCTACCCAATAAATATGGACAGTCAGCGGCCCATTAATAAAATTGTGGCGAATGTTCACATCACTATGCTGTTAGTAAATAATCACAACAACAAAAACAGCAAGCAGCCGCACATATGTATGTACAAGGCAACGAAGAATATTCCACATACATAACCAACAGCTTAACGTAAAGAAATTATCTGTCATACACATATGTAGTCACCAGTTAAGAGACGAAGTTATTACTCACATATACACACGCATATAGCTGAATAACTATTCCATCTACGTGAAAAGTCTAAACCTTAGGAGAAATATGCGAGCGAGGAAACAGAGAGTATAAAAGCAGCGCAAGCTGAGGAATAACTAATCATAGTGAAGTATAATTATAATACTCCTAAATTAGTCTCAATAAAGACCATTTTGCAATACTGAATATTGGAGTTATTTATTCGACAGTGCAGCGATTCGAACGAAGCATAATTATCAGAAATACCCAGAGTTCATTACAATTGGTGTCAGAAGAGGAATTGTTGAATAAATTCCATAGGACAACAAGGACATGGCCAAGTTGAGTGAATTGAAGATTAAGGAACTGAAAAAAGAGTTGGAAGCCCGTGGATTGAATACTACTGACAATAAATCCGAGTTACAATCACGACTAAGGCAAGCTATGGAATCGGAAGGAATCGACGTTGATGAACACACTTTTCATCCTGATGTGGAAGAGTGGGCGACTAAAATGGAGGAGAAGATAGAGACTCAGAATCCATTGGTAAGTGTAGATACTTAATGCAATACTAGCAGTGCTGAATCAAATGTCGTCCCAAATATCAGCCGATATGCCATCACAGCTGGAAGTACAGAAGACTCGTTTAACACCCAAGATGGAAGCACAGGAAGCACACATTTCATCACAGCTGGAAAGACATATATGGCATCTCAACTGAAAAACAAGAGACCCGCATAACATTACAACTTGAAAAACAAGAGGCGCGTATATTATCAAAACTCGAAGCGCGCATGGACGAAAAAATAATGCAGTTTGAGGAAAAAATCGAGGTGGAGGTGGATGCTTTGAGAGTCATATACAGGAGCTGCAACCAAATCGCCCAGCTGTTTCAGCAAGCAATACAAAGGTAAAACCCCATCTTTTGCGGCTCTGTTCCTTTCCAGGTATTTAAGCTTAATTTGAAAAGGCGTCAGCTGTGAATAACTGGAGTGCTAAAGATAAAGCTGCTGCACTGTTCGTGGATTTGAAAGGGCCAGCAGCTGAAGTCTTACAGACTATTCCAGAGTACGAGTGGAACAATTATGAAGTATTGATGGACGCTCTAGAGAGGCGATACGGAACTTAGCATAGGAGACAGATATACCAAATGGAGTTACTGAACCGCTTTGCGTCGGATGTGGAAAGGCTGGCACATTTAGCGAATGCGGACGCACCCGTGGAATACACCGAAAGGGTAAAAATTCTGAGCTTTATTAATGGAATACGGCATGTCGAAACGAAGCGAGCGACATACGCAAACACAAAACCTACATTCGCAGAAACGGTATGACATGCTCTGATTCAGGAGACAGCATCGCTTCTGTGTAAGCCAGCTTTCAAAGCACGCCGTGTGGAAGAGAGAGAAAGGCCAGACTGGGTGAACACAATATTGGAGGCACTGAAAGGATCGCAAAATTGGAGTGAAAGAGTTATCAAATCCAGGAAGCCAGGTCACATTGCGGGTCATTGCGGTCTTGATCTTAGTGGTTCCAACAGCATGGGTGGACTTAAGCTGAAGGAGATGAGCTAAAGCGAGCCAGATGCAAGGAGCAAGAACTTGGTTCATCTATTGAACGTCCTGTGATATCTGTATCACAAATCGGACGAAAATCGGGCAGTCTTACCATCAGAGGAAATGTGAATGACAAGGAGCATCTACTGACTGTAGAGACGGGTGCATCTCATTCCTTAATCCGATTTGATTTGGTCAACAGGAGAGTAAAGCCATTACTCGGAGCAAGATTGCGTACGGTCACTGGCGAGTTCAACCATGTACACGGAGAAGTGACATATGAGGTCGTAATTGGGAAGGCCCCGGTTCTGCACAAATTCGTTGTGGCAGAGATTGTTGATGAAGTCATATTGAGAATGGACTTCTTAGTTGACCATAGTATCAAAGGATTATGCGATATAAAAACAAAGATGTACCACTTAACTTCAACTTTGAGAAGGGGTTCAGCAGTAAGCGGGTGTTGGTGGAGAAGATTCGACAAGGACCACAAAAGTCGAAGGCAGCAGATCGGGCAACGATTGATGGAACGAATGGGAGAAAGAAATCAAAACCGAAGGTACCTGCGAGAAAAACACTGGCATTGAAAACCCAAATGGTCGCGCTAAAACGAAAGAAAGAACCACCCAGAAAGAATGCATGGGTGGTGTTTCGTGCATACTTACGTGTACACACGCATGCACTCACACACGCTAAATAACCAACGAGGAAAGACAACGCAATTAAGGAAAAAAGGCCAAAGGCCAGAAAAATCCCTTTTTATTGATTTAACAATATTCTAGCTCACTTACATTCACTTAGCACCATACAACAAATTTTATTACATTAATATTTAGCCCGCATGCACGCACTTCTGGCACCGTGTCTTATCCTCGACTGACTGACTGATTTGCTCAACTTAAATCTTTTCTTTATTCTAATTCGCAATAATTTCGATCATAGCAAGCCATGACATGTTGCACTCAAAAACCGTAAATTTATTCGGGCAGGCGCATTCTCCCCTGCGCGATATTTATGACGCACAGTGGGAAAATGCCCCTGTACGAAATACTTCATCTTTTACCGCAGCTCCACTGTGTCTGGCTCCACCGGTAGTATGCATATCTTTTGTACTGGTCTCGTTACATTGCTCGTTTGTCCTTACTAAGGATCAGTTCGGTCACTCGCCCCAATGCCCACTGGGCTGGTGGAAAATTCTCTTTTTAGATTATGACTATTTGTTCCACCTAAAGATTTTCTCACTCCTTGCGCCATTTCTTTCGTTCCTGCAAACTGTTTGAATAATCAACTTGCCATCGGTTCCAAAAATGTTGTATCATAACTTGTCTTTGCGCCCAAAGTCTCGTACCTACGTTACAAGCTGGTCTTGTGCCAGCGTTTTCTGGCCCACAATTCTTGTTAAATGGAATTTCATAGATTTCACTGCTGCCGCATAAATGCCTCCACTCAGTTCCGTTAATTGCGAGATATTCTAATGCCTCCTGCTACCTCCAGTGGTCGATTGCTCTCTTCATCATTTTACTAGCCCCAACAAATGTCGTCGCATTATCGCTAAATAGCCTTGCGCATCGACCACGTCTTCCTATGAATCTTTAATAACATGCAATGAAGGATTGCGTCCTTAGATTAGCACCATGTCGATATGTACTGCCCGAGTTTTCAAGCATACAAATACAACAACCCAATATTTCGCTCTATCTACGCACTCTTATACGAACGTTAAATGGTCCTGCATAATCTAGCCCACAATACAGGAATGGCTTGCCCACATACACGCTTTCAGTTAACAAATCTGCCATCAGTTGCTGCTCTAGCTTATAGTTATACCGCACACATACTACACATTTATGTAAAAATCTACTGAGCTCATTCCTTAACCGTGGAATCCAATATTCTTATCTGAAGTATCGAGTCATTACTGCACCGCTCCATGCTTAGTCTCTCTATCACAATTAGCTATCAGCTGAGCTAACCTGGAACCATTAGTGACAATCGCCTGGTGCCTTGCTTCGTACTCTAGCCCCGCTTTATCTAAACGTCCTCCAACTCTCAAAATACCATTCTTGTCAACTATTGGATGTAGTGATTCCATTTTAATATGCTCCGGTAGTCTGTTCTCATCCTTCAGCAGTGCTTTTGATATGAATCTTTTAAAAAGTATTCCATTGCCCACAATATTTCGTGCCTCGTTGGCAAGCCTGGTTTTCATTTCATGCCCCTTATTTGCTCTTCTGCTCCCATCACGAGCTGCCCACCTTTCTTTGATCATATCAATAAATCGCTTTATGTATCCTAATACGTTCAAAATGCCCTCCAACTTACTTTTGTATTGGGTAAGAGGAATGATCTCACCCCTCTCCCCAATTTTTGGCACAAAAATCTCTAACTTTCCATGATATGTATTTACGACATTCACTTTGACTTCTGCTTGTGTATATTTGCAATCTTTTATCTTGGCTTTTTCGAACTTATCTGTTGGCCATCGTGCTTGAGGCAGCGAGAACCACTCTGGATTGTTCAACCACAGCCCATTACCTACTAGATCACCAGGTCTTAGCCTTCTGCTTAATAAATCAACTGGATTGCCATTCGACTTCGATTGTCATTCCTCTCTATTCCCGCGCCAAAAGATTCTTTGCAGATCCCCTTGATTCCTTGCAATCTTAACTTGTCGGAACATCATTTTAATGTCTGCATTAAATGCAATCCTATGCCTTCTAAACAGCATTATTGTCTCGCTAAAATCTCTCTGTAACTTCCCCCCTAATAGTTGCACCTCATATAGGGAGACCCCTTTGTTGGTGCGACAACTTGCGTCAAAAACAACATGAAACTTTTTTGACCACACAATGATGTGGGATATAATACGTCAACTCGCTCTGCCCCGAATATTTATCTATGATTTTCATATGCCCCAGCTCCTCATATGCTCTCATAAATTCTATATATCTCGCTCTCATCCCTGGCTCCTTTTCTAACCGTTTCTCTAAGTATAGAAATCTTCACAGCGCAATTTCTCTTGAACTTCCTATGTCCCTGACGTCTTTCAGGGGTATAGTAACTTCAAACCGGCCCTCTTCATCTCTATAATGAGTATCCAGTAAAATCTTCTCTACTATCTCTCTTTCATCGGTTTGCATCAAGCACTCACGCATCTGCTCCAAAACTTTGTAATTAACTTGTCTAGCTCTCTATTATCGTTGTAGCTCACCATTAACACAAGCTCACCTGTCTGTTCGTTCAGACTTTGCGCACATTCACCAAAAATTACTATGCGCACTGTTGTCTCCATCAAAGCTATATCATCAAAGCTATTCCGTATTACTTTAATAACTAAGCCAGCCCCAAATACCATATGCACACTTTAAAAAAAAATAAATGTAAGGCGCGATAACCTCCGAAGAGATCTAAGGCCGAGCTTCTCTTCCAATTTGCGTCGTGCTCCTCTTGATTTTTCCCTACAAATTGGCCGGACGGGACCTACATGTTTTATGCCGACTCCGAACGGCATCTGCAAGGCAGATGAGTTTTCACTGAGAGCTTTTCATGGCAGAAATACAATCGGAGCGCTTGCCAGACACTGCCGAGGGGCGACCCCGCTTAGAAAAATTTTCTTCTAATTGAAAAAACTTATTTCTAAAATTTTGATGTTGCTTTGCCCGGGAGTTGAACCCAGGGCATACGGTGTGATAGGCGGAGCATGCTACCATCACACCACGGTGGCACACTTTATGGTACCCAATATTTCGGGTCAGCTAACTCACCTTCTATAGAATGATGTATCGGACCTACCATTGTACCTGGTGCAGGAAGCACCGGAGACCACTGGCTCTCTTTGTGCAGGATCCAACATTCTGCATTGATCTGCACACTCGATGAATACCAAGGCTTTAGCACCAACATAGTCCTCTTGCTCACTTGCAGTGGATTGCCCTCAATACCAACCATCTTCTCCTCGATCGGTTCTGTACTTATACCATATCTTTGCTGCAATGTAAAGGTTATCATATTAACCTATGCCCCCGTGTCTAGCAACGCTCTAACAGGCCCCAATTCACAGCCGTTCTCGCTCTCACCATTGCCCGCTTTGGTCCCTTATTAAAGTTCACTGAATACTTTTCCTTAGTACGATTAAATTTATTTTTTTTCATTATAGCTTCAGTTTTCATTATTTTGCTTTTTGGCTCTTCTATCTCTGAGGTGTCTAATATTTTATGATCATCTCGCCCCTTCTTGTCCTCTTCTTGCACCGCATTTGTTTATCTCCTGGCCCCCTTTAATTGTCAATCCAATTTTCTCGTTGGTCTCGAATTGTTGTGCTGGGTTTGCACCTGCACAGTATTTACCTGTTTCTTCGGTTCCCGATTCGGGCATAGCACACTATTATGCTTTGGCCTACCAGGACACTTCCAACATTCCGCCTGGTAGCAGTTTTCATAATTTTAAAATAATTTGGGTACCCTTTTTTCCCAATGAACTCTTTTCTGTCCCTCAAGCATAGTGCCATGAATTCTGGACAATTATATAGCATATGATTCTCGCCACATGCATCACAGACCATCGGCATGGCTCTTGCAGCTAATTATGATACCCTGTTCTTGCCCCTGATGATGACGGTTCTGCTCTAGCCCCAGTTTGCTGTTCTGCTCTAGCCTCTTGTTGCCTTGCTCCACTCTGTTGCCTTGGATTACGCTCCGGTATGGCAACTGCCGATTCTACGCGCCAACGGTTATCAGATATATTTGCTAGCGCCAATGTTTGCCTATCCAAAAAGGATAGCATGTCATCTACCTTCGGAGTATCGGTTTTCCTTGCTAGCTCCCACTGCTTGGCTGCTTCAGTGTCTATGCGCTCGTGCAGCATGTGCACCATGAAAAAATTCCAGTGTTCCACCGGGATCCCTTGCGCCTGTAGGTGACGTCGCACCTCATGCGTCACTTTTGACATGCGCTTCAAGTAATTTTCTCGCACCAGACCTTTCAATTCTGGCAGCCGAATAAAATTCCTCAAATGCTCTCGCCCAATCAAGTAGCTTTGATCATACATTTGATTTAGTCGTTGCCATGCTTGCATATAATTGTTAGCCGAGAATTTTGATTGCCCAAAAGTTAACTTTGCACGCCCCACAAGAGAATTTGTCAGATATAGAAATTTGAATGAATGATCTATTTTATCGTTATCATGTACGGCTGTGCGGAATTGATCACGAAAGCATGTCCATTAATAACCGTGCCATCGAACTCGCCCCATGTATTTTTTAGGTTATTCTGTTGGACCGGCATTTGCAGCTGTACATTAATCGGTTGCTTATTATTATCTGGCCCCTCGATCAGTTCCTCTTTTTCTAATCTACTCTGCATTTTCGCATGCGTCTCAAAAAAGACTGCCTCGACTGCAGCTATATTCTGCTCACAAAACTGGCCTAGCTCCTCTTCGCTCACATCTTCAATCACCGCTGCGTACTCTTCATTGTACGATAGCCAGGCTAACTTTATTGAGGTTAACCTTACTTTAATCTCGCCCCCTGATGCTTGTTCAAAACCATCGCTCCTACAAAAATCTACCTCCCGTTGAATCATGGCTGCATATTTTTTTTCTACGATGCCATTTCTGCAATGAAATAATCCACACAAACTAAGAATTTATATAAACGTTAGTTTCGCCTTCTAGCTCCTTCTTCTTTTCTCCAATCAAATTCTATAAACAAGCTCGCCACCAGTGTTGCCAGGTTAGCCTTTTCGAGGCTAGATTTAGCCTTTTTTTTTTGCTTTTAGCCTCGAAATTTTGTGTTTAGCTTCGTGACTTTTTTCTATCCTTTTTTACTCCGAATGTATTTTTAAAAATTTCTAAAATAAAATAATTTCAATAGTTCCTGTGAACACCTAATACCTAATAATATGAGTTCTCTACAAAAGATTAATTCTTTTTCTGCTGAAAGTTCGTTGAAAATTTCAAAGCCAGATGTATTTTCTTACTTTGAAAAAGAGAAGTATAGTTATTCTTCAAGTCAAATAGCATTAATAGAGTTGCAGTGGCGAAAACTTATAACTATACAATGGAAAAATGTACACTCTGCCATGGAATTTTGGTCGGAAGTCCGAGAACATAAAAATGCATTAAACGAACCTCCTTTTTTAGAACTTGTCGAATTCATATTTAGTTTTTTAGTATTACCACTCAGTAACGCTGAGGTTGAAAGAGTTTTTAGTGGCATGAAAATTCTGAAAACTAAATTAAGGAACAAACTAAAAATCAAAATGCTTAATGCGCTGCTTAATATTAGTTGCTCGTTAAAAGGCTTATCTAAATGTTGTAATGACTTTAAAATTACCTATGATCTCATATCTATGGTAAATATCGAAACTTTACCTATACTCAGACATAAGCTCTTCTGATTCTTCAGATGGGGAATATTTTATATAAATAATTAGTTTGTAATATTTTTTTATGTATGTACACATATGCAATCATTTAACGTAATTCCATGCGCTAGTCAAAGAAAATGTGCCTGATATGTTCTGAAACAGGAAGTTATGCTTACGTTATGTTTATAAGTTTTTATTTACAAATGTGTAAACTAAAATATAAAAAAAATTTAATGAATTAACCAAAAAATTTCTTTTTTTAGCTTCTTTTTTTCTAAATTTAGCCTTTTCTAACCTTTTTTTTTTGCCAATCTAGCATCTTTTTTTTGCATCACCTGGCAACATTGCTCGCCACAACTCAATATGGAAGCTTTAATTATATTTCTCGCATCAGCTTGTGTGTTTTTTTTTTTTTTTTAATATACTTTTAAATGTCTGGCCCACATAAACCGTGCGCCACATAACTAGCACCAATCAAATTTTTTGAATGTCTGGCCCACATAAACCGTGCACCACATAACTAGCACCAAATTCTGGCACCATTATGTATATTTTTTGCTCGCATGTGATTTTGATTTCTGGCCCACTTAATCGGTGCCCCTCACAAACTAGCACCCAATCAAACATGCGATGCCCACTATGTATATTTTTGGCTTGCATGTACGTTTGATCTCTGGCCCAGCTAGTCCGTGCCCCTCATAACTAGCCCACAATCAAACATGCAATTGCCAACATCTGCGCACCGTTGCATAAATTTACATGATGCGTAATATCTACTCAGACAAATCGTTTTCCCAGATGCCCCTCTATACATACATATATACGTTTTGTTCTACTCGCACCACATACGTATACTTCAATACATTAACCACTCGCCTCGTATATATGTATCCCAATGCACCAACTACTCGCGCACGCAAAACAACCACGACATGGCTGTACAAGCACCATGTTATCGCTATACATATATTTTAACCGATGCGCAATATATTATTCTCAATTCTCACAATATGCAAAGACCAATTCCTTTTTTTTATTTTACTCGCGCACTTAAAACAAATTGTAATCTTTTTATCCAAGCGCCCCGTCATAGCTTTGCATATATCTTTCGATGCGCACAATATATTTTTCTCAATGCTCACCATATATGTAAAAACCATTGCATTATTTACTCGCACACGTAAAACAAATCGCAATATCTTTTTCCAAGCGCCCCCTTATAGTTTTGCCTATACATTTTAGACCGATGCACACAACATATTTCTCTCAGTGCTCACAATATATATACAGCTCAATACATTATTTACTCGCTCACGTAAAACCATGGCGGAACGATACAAGGTGGCAGCATGAAACAGCTGATTATAAGCTTTTTTATTTGATTTGATACAACAACATCCGGCGCAGTACGATTTTGACATTTGTCCATCGAATTTACAAAAACAAAGCACATGGGATTTTTATTTATGTTTGTAGATATGTCACCATGCTGCCACCTTGTATCGTTCCGCCATGCGTAAAACAAATCGCAATATCGTTTTCCAAGCGCTCCCTTATAGTTTTGCTTATACATTTTAGACCGATGCACACAACATATTTCTCTCAGTGCTCACAATATATGTACAGCGCAATATATTACTTACTCGCTCACGTAAAACAAATCGCAATATCTTTTTCCAAGCACCCCTTATAGTTTTGCTTATACATTTTAGACCGAAGCACACAACATATTTCTCTCAGTGCTCACAATATATGCAAAAACCAATGCTCTCCTTTTTTTTTACTCGCGCACTTAAAACAAATCGCAATATCTTTTTCCAAGCGCCCCCCGTTATAGTTATACATATCTACATTCCAAACCGTCGCACACAATATGTATCATTCTCCAATGCTCAAATATATATATTTTTCTTGCACACTCGAACAAATCTCAACATGCTTTACGTATGCCCAATATTAGGGTTACCAGATGCCCGAGATATGAATCGGGGACACTTCCAACAAAAAAGCTAATCAAATTACAATAGTAACAAGTAAGGACGAGACTGTCTTCGGCTGTGCCGAAGGCTTCATACCTTTCATGAAATAATCGGATGTATAAGATAAGAAATATATAGTGAACAGATGTACATACCTAAGCGATTTTTAAGATAAATAAAAAATAGGTAGGTACTTTGTGTGAGGATGCAAAGTTTCAGGTTTTTTGTAGTCTGCGTGTAAAAACTATGACTACGAATCACGTATTTCAACAATATATGACGTAAACGTAATTAAAAAAAAAAGAAATAAATGTAAGGCGCGGTAACCTACAAATTGGCCGGACGGGACCTACATGTTTTATGCCGACTCCGAACGGCATCTGCAAGGCAGATGAGTTTTCACTGAGAGCTTTTCATGGCAGAAATACACCCGGAGCGCTTGCCAAACACTGCCGAGGGGCGACCCCGCTTGCAAAAATAATAAATTGAAGATCCAACAACTAAAGAAGGAGTTGGAGAGCCGTGGATTGAATACAAGCGGCGTTAAGCTCGAACTTCAGGCACGGCTACGAGAAGCAATGGAAGCAGAAGGAATTGATGTGGAAGAGTATGTCTTTCATCTTGATGGCGAGGAGACAATTAAAATTGAAGAGAAAAACGAAACATCGCAGACGGTTAGCAGCACAGACTTGAATATGATATTGGCTGCAATATCTGCACAAACATCGACAGTAGCATCAATGTCGTCGCAATTGGCATCCCAACTGGAATCGCAAAAGACAGAAATAACGTCTCAACTGGCATCTCAATTGGAATCTCAAGAGACACGTATAACATCAAAGATTGAAGCACAAGAAACGCGTATGTCAGAAATGTCGCACAGATTACATAGAAGATGGATGCACAAGAAACGCGTATATCCGAAATGTCGAATCGCAGGAGAACCGTATAACAGCGAAGATTGAAGCACAAGAGGCACGGATATCCGAAGTTTCGGCTCAAATTTCAGCACAGATATCATCGCAGATCTCTGCTCAACTGGAAGAGCAAGGAGGACGTATTTCCTCGAAGTTGGAGGCGCAAGATACAAAAATTTTACAGTTTGAAGAAAAAATCGAGGCCGATGTGGATGCTTTGAGAGGACGTATCGAGCAGTTGCAACTAAATCGCCCTGCAGTTTCAACGAGTAATCCAAAGGTAAAAACTCCATCTTTTGACGGTTCTGTTCATTTCCAGGTCTTCAAGCTACAGTTTGAGAAGACCGCAGCAGTGAACAACTGGAATGCGGAAGATAAAGTTGCTGCAGAGTACGAGCGGAACAACTACGAAACATTGATGAGCGCTTTAGAGAGACGTTACGGAACTGAGCATAGGAGACAGATATACCAAATGGAGTTGCTGAACCGCTTCCAGAGGCCTGGTGAAACATTGCAAGAGTTTGCGTCGGATATTGAAAGGCTAGCACATTTGGCGAATGCCGACGCACCCGTGGAATACACCGAAAGAGTAAAAATTCAGAGCTTTATAAATGGCATACGGGACATCGAAACGAAGCGAGCCACATACGCAAACCCAAAGCCAACATTTGCAGAAACGGTATCGCATGCACTGACTCAGGAAACAGCCTCACTTTTGTGTAAGCCAGTTTTCAAAGCACGCCGTGTGGAAGTAGAAAGGCCAGAGTGGGTAGACACAATTTTGGAAGCACTGAAGGGATCTCAACAAAAGAATGCCGGAGTTATTAAATGTTTTAAGTGCGGCAACCCAGGTCACATTGCACGTCATTGCGATCTTTGTCCTAATAGTTCCAACAATGTGGGTGGCCGTAAACGCAAAGCTGGCGGAAGTGAGCAAGAGCGAGTCGAATGTAAAGAACGAAAACTTGCCCCGGTTATTGAATGTCCTGTGATATCTGTGTCGCAAATTGGAAGGAAATCAAGCAGTCTTACCGTCAGAGGGAATGTGGATGGTAAATAACGTGTACTGACGTTAGATACGGGCGCATCTCATTCCTTGATCCGATCTGACTTGGTCAACAGGAGAATAAAACCGTTACCTGGTGCAAGGTTGCGTACGGTCACAGACGAGTATAACCAAGTCCAGGGAGAAGTGATATGTGAAGTCCTAATTGGGAAGGTCATGGTTTTACACAAATTCGTTGTGGCGGAGATCGTTGATGAAGTCATATTGGGAGTGGAGTTCTTGGTTGACCATGACATCAAGATCGATATGCAGAGTAGGGTGATGCGTTATAAGAACCAGGATATACCACTTAACTTCAGTTTGGAGAAAGGGTTCAGCAGTAATAGGGTAATGGTGGAAAAGACTCGACATAGACCACGAAAGTCAAAGGTAAAGGTTGATAGATCGAATGGGCCAAATAAAGCGAAATCAAAGGTACTTGCGAGAAAAACACTGGCATTGACAAAACCTAATAGACGCTTTAAAACGACTGAAAGAATTTTCCAGAAAGAATGCAAGGGTGGTTTCAAGCCAGCGCGCACTTCTGTTGGGAAACGTCGGAACGATACTGAGTATGTGGAGCCAATCCGTCAAGAACAAGCTCTACGAAGTATTTCTTCATTGGCCAAGCAACAGAGTGCGAGAGAACGATCCAGAATAATGAGTAGTAAGATGGAACACAGGTACGACAAGGAAAATAATTCGGAAGGTTTCCGGGAGGGAGATTTGGTACTGCTATACAACCCTCACCGGCGGGAAGGTGTTCCATCCAAATATCGGTGCAGTTGGGAAGGCCCGTAAAGAATTGTGAAGACGATCAGTGATGTCATCTACCGCATACAAGCAATTGGGAAATCACGAAATAGAAGAGTGGTACATTTGGCGATGCTAGCAGCGTTTAGATCGAGAGATTTGTCTGATCGAGACGATCAGACTTAGGTGGAGGGCAGTGTTACGAATATTAGCAAAACTAAGGAGTGCTGCCGATGCTAAGCAGTGACGTGAATGCACATCAATAATTCAATCATTATGTATCTACATAAACGAAACAATAACTGCGTCTACATATATGTACCATGTACGTATACGAGCAGCGGAGAGTCAATGCACTAACACATGCATATATTTGAGTTACTCCTATAAGTATGCAATGAGAAAAACTATAAAATTTTTTAATTTTAGTTATAGCTGAGAAGTTTGAGAGCTCATGGACAATGCTAGTAGATTCTAGAAAATGCGAACAAGGAAACCGAAGAGTATAAAAGGCGACAGACGTAGAGGCGCTGTAATTCAGTTTGATTTGAGTTGTCAAGCAGTTTCGATTAAGACGATATCTAGCGAGAAATGGCAGTATTATTTTGAATAGTACAGTTTCATTTGAGCTATCAATCAGTTTGGTTATTAAGCAAGCTATTCGTTGCAAAGTTTGTGTTATTGTGAAGTAATTTAATGAAGGCCATTTTGCATTATTAAATATTGGAGTTATTTATTCAACAGTTTAGTGATTCGAACTTAGCAGAGGGTTGCAAATAAGAGGATTTTCTAGTAAATTCGTTACAATATTATATATATATACCATATATACCACCGATCTTCATGATTTTTTCAGACAACAATATGTGCTATATACGTCAGCATTCGGTGAAATTTGAAGCCTCTAGCTCTTTAAATAGGACAGTAATTACGAAAAGTTTCTTATCTGAACTCATCAATTTTTTCAGACAACAATATGTGCAATATACGAAAGTATATGATGAAGTTTGAAGCTTCAATCTGTTAAATAAATATGCTATAGTAGTCTGATTTGGCCGGTTCCGACAAATGTCTAATCGGACACCCAAATACACCCGCCCACCAAATTTTATCAAGATATCTCAAAAATTGAGGGACTAGTTTGCATACAAACAGACAGACGGAAAGACGGGCGGCCGGACGATCGGACATGGCTAAATCAACTCAGCTCTTCATCCTGATTATTTCGGTATACTCAATGGGGGGGTCTATCTATTTTCCTTTAAGGACTTACAATTTTGGGTTTCGTGACGAAATTAATATAAAAATAAATAAATAAATAAATATAAGGTGCGATAACCTCCGAAGAGATCTAAGGCCGAGCTTCTCTTCCAATTTGCGTCGTGCTCCTCTTGATTTTCCCTAAAAATTGGCCGGACGGGACCTACATGTTTTATGCCGACTCCGAACGGCATCTGCAAGGCAGATGAGTTTTCACTGAGAGCTTTTCATGGCAGAAATATACCCGGAGCGCTTGCCAAACACTGCCGAGGGGCGACCCCGCTTAGAAAAATTGTCTTCTAATTGAAAAACCTTATTTCTAAAATTTTGATGTTGCTTTGCTCGGGGTGCGAACCCAGGGCATACGGTGTGATAGGCGGAGAACGCTACCATCACACCACGGTGGCCTTTTCATGAAAGGCATTTTCATGAAAGGTATACAAATTTGACCAAGTTTAACCTTCTAAACGCAGTCGAAGACGGCAATTGCACCCAGACAACTGCAAAAAAATTTATAAAGGGTATATTGTAAATAATTTAATATTTCGCACAAACATGTTGTTTATTACAGATAAATATTTATACATTCTTTTTTCTTACTTCTAATTTCAAGAATCTGGTGCTCTTTTTCTGTTAGTACTTCCCGACATATTTCTGGGAATTGCTGATTTTTTCAAAAGTTCTGCATTTTCAGGAAGGGTTAAAATTTTTTGGAATTCGAGACATGTAAAATCTGAAAAATTAAACTTCACTCGAAGGATTGTGCCCAACATTTTCAACAGTCAAACGATTTCTTTCTTTTGTCCATTGCGACCTTATTAAGGATAAAACTCTTTCGCAGTTCGCATTGTGACATGGTATCGAAAAGAAAAATTGAGCAATTTTGGGGACTTCCGAATATCCTTCGATATCTTTATTAGCTGAACAAAACGCAGCAATTTTGGCGCTTGCAGATTTTTGTGCAAAAAAATCCTGCTCATCGGCCTTGGATTCCAAAAATTTTCTCAAATTTACTATTTGATCATGTAACAAAGAATCATTGATGGTCACTTTTTTTCAAGCAAATAAAAGAGGCTTGGTTCTACTTCACTATATTGCAAGTTTTGATCTGTTTTGAAATCCAACCATTTGAAAACTCTTAATTCCGAAAATCCTGACGTCCAAAGTTTCAGATATTCTAATGTTTCACAATAAAAAATATCGATTTTTGCCAAAAATTCGTCGCATGCATGGTCCTTCCCATCTCTTCTTAATTGTGCCAAATTCGCCCTTACAGCTAATGAAATAAAATTCGAGTTTTGGCGTTCATCCACTGTTGATAGGAGATCATCGTTAACTGAAATTATATCTAAAATGCTATTGTTTTTTTATTTCAACAGAAGCGATTTTTGAATGGAACAAAGCCATAAATGAATGGACAAATAATAGATAACTTTCGCTGAGGTCATTATTAAAAAAACGATGTATATTGGAACGATTTTCCGTCATCCCTTGTCAAATTTGGTTTTGAGACAAAAAAATACGGAATCCAAACATTATACCCGAGTCTAACTTCGCGAATCACATGGTCGAGAATGAATGTTCCCCAGCAAACATCAATAAAACAGTTAGGGTTCTTCACATACAAGAAAGGGGCCGACGTCTCAACGTACTCGAAAACATGGAAATCTACAAACAGAAAACATTCGACGGTAGAATAATAAACGAACAGATAAACACCATTTCTGACACAATATTCGAGCCTTTAAAACTTGTTTACAGGAAACAACTTAATCACACAGGTACAACAGACAAACGCACAACAACAAATAAATACAAAACAATTAACACACCAAAACAAAAAACCGACAAAGAAGGTCAAACGACTAAAATCACAGATTTCTACCGACCCCAGTCAGCCACACAAATCGATTAGTAAACCACCCTCGGTTCTGAACGAACACACAGCACATACACATAACTAAATATACACAGGCATCAATTTGACAATACCTGCTCATATACCTACGAACTATAAATACAGGACAAATGACAACAACAGATCAGAACGAAAATCGACACTGATGATGGCACAACGCCGAAACCGGTTTGTCTCAAAACCAAATTTGACAAGGGATGACGGAAAATCGTTCCAATATACATCATTTATCCACCCTGTCGGAAAATCAACCAAACAAGATAAGTCAGTTAAAAAAACGCTCAATCATTGCAGGTGGTTTGTTTTGAGATAAAAAATAAGATTTCAAGGCCTCAAACATTTTCAAAATCCTCTCGACTGCAGGGAAAAGGCTTAACCAGCGCGTTTTACAATGATTGAGCAGATTTTTATAATCTGTCTCAACGAATTCGCAAAAGGATTTCAATTCCGTTGTTCGAACAGTGTAAATAGAGAAGTATTCGTACAATTTGTACACAATACAATTGATATCAAATAGAACAAACTGCTCCACTCCATGATGGGCCGAATTGTGTATAATATGTGCGGGACATCCGATCCCAATCAATTCACCATTTAGATTTTTTAGTCTGTGAAAAATGTTATTTTTTCCATTGCGATTGACTCCACGAAAATCTAACATTCGAACTTGTAATTCTTTCTGAGCATGGAAATGTTGTATAGTTATGGGGAAAAGTTTGATGTTGCCATAGTTACTTCCATCGGTCCACAAACCTATGTATGGAATTTCGCTGACCTCTTTACGAATCATTTCAATTGAATGAGGTGAAAATACATTATTGATAATTGCTGATGGTTTTGTGCACCCACATGAAATCATTGCAGCTGTTTCCGAGTCCTTGAAAATAGTACAGTCCATTTGGGAGTATGAAAAATGATGCATGGCTGTATGGAAAGAAAGCACTCCCTCTGCCACAGCAATCTTTCAACCGTAAGATCTTTTTTCGCAAAAAATGTATCAAGCGATTTTGACGATAACGCATCTTGGATATTCGATTTGTGTTTATCATAACCGAGATGATCAATGAATGCTTTTTGACCTTGAAAAATTTTAACTTATTTTAATATGAACGTAAGAAAATTTTTGATATTACTGAAAAACCGTATTTGGAAAAGTAGCATATAATTCGTGTAAGTATCATGCTGAGTGCATTTTCACGCCATGGAATAACCTCAAACACCAAGCTATCAAACACAATCCTGAATACACCACACTTTTGACAAATACAATTGTCCACAAAAAAAAAATTTTTATTTGACAATTACATATTTTTGTTTATAAGAAACTCACATACCATTATTTGCTACAGAAATCTTGGAAACGCATACTTTACAAATTGCATCTGTTTTTTTCTCACCCTGTTTAAAGCAGGTGTATTTTTTTTTGAAGAGCTTCTGTAAAAGTGCATTTGCGTTTGGTCGGTTTAGACATATTGGTTCCAGTCGAAAATACCTAGCATAGAATAGGATTTTTGAACACTACATAAAAAAAAACTCCTTTAAGCCACTATTTCTCACAATTGCAGTCAAAAAACTATTGATTGACCGGGAATGCACTTTATCTTATTTACTGTCACTTTCACTTTGATTGAAAAATAAGGCGAGTACCAAACATTTGAATTGCAACTGCTTATTACCTATTTACCAATATGCAAGAGCTTGACAAAAGCCGTCTTATCTTTACTTTGGGCGCATTTCAAAAGTAGATGTCGTTCATGTGCGATGGCTCAGACAGCTAAAGCCCCGTTTACATAGAATATCAGCAATTTCATATCATCATATCAATGCGCAAAGCCTTTAAAAAAGCTTGTCGAGTTGAGGTTTCTGTCAGAAGGCTCCGATATTGATGTCATATGTGTTTCAGAAACATGGTTTTCTTCGTTTCATAAAAATGATATGGTGAAGATAAATGGATGCCAACTTTTCAGAGTTGATAGAAGTGGTCATGGTGGTGGTGTTGCGATATATGTAAAAAGTAGTATGTCCTGTAAATTGTGTTGTTGTTCTAGTCCAGGTGATCCTGTGGAATATGTGTTTGTTCATATGTTTTCTGAGAATAATAGTAGGCTTCTTATCGGCTGTGCATACAGACCGAATCGACTAGTAGATTTTTCCGCGTTTATTGATTTTCTTCAATCGTTACTAATACACTATGACAATATTATCATCGCTGGAGATTTTAATAGTAACCTACAGGTGGATGCCACTTTAAAACAAAGCATGGAATCTTTGGGACCTTTTCCCACAAATGCTTTAAAACAGCTCGGCTTACTGCAAACAAAGACATAAGGCTGGCCAAGGCAAATTATTTTAAGTATAAGTTTAGTTCTGCTTTGAATACAAAAGAAAAATGGAACAAAATCAAACAAATAGGAATTGGTAAGCCCAAGAGTGACCTGTCTTATCCCCCTGATGTCGACATCAACGAAATAAATAATACTTTTGTAAGACTACCAAACTCAGCCGACAATGTGTGTATTGATAACTACTCCGTGCGTGTTAATGTTGACACTAGCCCTTTCGAGTTTGTTTGTGTCGATAATTGTGATGTTGTCCAAGCCATACTTTCTGTGAAGTCTAACGCAATGGGGCTTGATGGTATATGTTCAAAGTTTTTAAAAGTCATTCTTCCCAAAATCCTTCCCCACTTTACTTTCTTGGTCAAATCAAGTTTGACGACCGGTGTCTTCCCAATATACTGGAAAGCTGCAAAAGTTATTCCAATCCGTAAACAAAATAATGAGTATCGACCAATAGCCATACTCCCTTTCCTCTCTAAGGTCGTTGAACGTATTCTACATGGGCAAATCGTATCATATGTACATGAATACAAGCTCCTGTCAGACAGTCAGTGCGGTTTCAAAGCGGAGCTGTACAACGGCACTATTATCGGTGACAGAAGAAATTCGTGAGCGAGTGGATGAAAGTTACATTGCCTTCTTAACACTTCTGGACCACTCTAAAGCTTTTGATTCTGTAGACCACACTCTGCTCTGTAGGAAGCTGGTAAACTTATTTAACTTCTCTGGTCATGCAGTTGCCCTTATAAGATCATATCTTGGCGATAGGACTCAAGCAGTATGTATAGATGGTGAAAAGTCTGACTTCCTACATGTCTTAAGAGGTGTCCCTCAAGGCTCTATCCTGGGTCCTCTGTTATTTGTTCTGTATATCAATGACTTACCCGATGTCCTTAAGTATTGTAATGTTCATATCTACGCTGATGATGTGCAGTTGTTTACGTGTTGTCCTCGTGATCAAACTAGCTTGTGCATAAGTAACTTAAACCACGATTTGAATCAAATATTTTCATAGGCTACTATGAATGGCTTATGTATAAACCCGAATAAGTCAAAATGTATTGTTATTCATAGAAGGTCTTTGCCCGCTAATGATTTAGAGAATGTAGTGTTCGACAATTCCGTTATAGAATACGTAGATACGGCGAAAAACTTAGGTGTAATTTTTAACAAAACATTGACATGTAAAGACCATATTTTTAGAACGGTGGGAAAAGTGTATAGAATGCTTCGTACACTATGGTTAACACAGTATTTCACGCCTTTGCACATAAGACTACTTCTGGCTTAAGCGTACTTAATACCTACGCTACTCCATGGTTGTGTGATATACTCAAACTGTGACTATCTGTGCAAGAACAAACTAAATGTTGTTGACGACAACATTGCTAGATATGTTTATGGGTTGAAAAGACTTGACCACGTATCACAACATGCTGAAAGGTTGCTAAACATTTCTTTCGAAAATCTTTTAAAAGTCAAAACACTGTCCTTCCTCCATAAATTGATACACACGAAGGAACCTGACTATCTATATCGTAAGCTTATTTTTCTGCAATCATCAAGATCGGTGCTTCTTCTTAAGCACATTAGATACCGCACGCTAACCTCTGAGCGCCAATTCTTTGTTACTGCAATACGTCTTTGGAACTCCCTACTTACAAGTCTTGGACCCTTAAGTAATGCTCTGCATTTCAAAAAAGAGCTAACATTATTTTTTAACGACTCTTAAACTGGATCTCAAATTGTTGTTGTTAAAATGTTCTTTTCTAAGCCCTTTTCCTTTCTCTTTGTCTTCTTTCTTTATTTGTTAACTACTATTCGATCTATAACCAGCCAACGGTTATCATCAGTACTGCTGTCTTTTAATATTTATTAATTACTTTTCTTTAGTTTTAAGATTTACATACATAACTATTTCACTATTATCCGTTATATTTAATTTAATTTGATTAATCAAATTTATTATTATTATAAATGTTCAATTTTTATAGCTCATGCTATTCATGACTAGCACTGTTAAATAATTTGTCAAAATTGTTGTGCTAGGAACAAATTTTCAAATAAATACATACATACATACATCATTTGAATGCAGTGGTCGGTGTCATCAGGTGGAAACATATTTTATATACAAACTGAACTACAAAATTTATTTCTTCTTTCTTTATTTTTCTGGCAGTGTAATGTACGTTTTTTTAAAGAGATATATGCTCATAATTTATACGTGAACGATGCTTTATGAACGCGTAATCCGAACGCGAAGAGCGGCATCTGCCAGTGACAACTCACATAGCCAATTATACGAAAAAGCAGCGGAGACATCTGCTACTGAAATCCGATTATGAGCCAGAGCTTTCCCGTGAGAATTGAGTTCAAAAGAAATGTAGTATGTATATATGCAAAGCTACACATACGTACGTGTATATAAACATGTACCCTACAAGGCAGATGAGCATGACCTTAGTGCTGGTAAATCGCAAAAGCGTGACATTTAGAGTATAAGCGGGGACAACTCGTCGAAATCGGGGACAAATCCCCGAAAGTAGGGACGTCTGGCAACCCTATCCAATATATATATTTTTCTTGCGCACTCGAACAAATCTCAACATGTTTTTCCATACGCCCCGTTATAGCTTTACATATATATTGTTACGAATATTAGCAAAACTAAGGGGTGCTGCTATATCTAAGCCGATGCTAAGCAGTGACGTAAATTCACATCAAAAATTCAATCATTACGTATCTACCTAAACGAAACAATAATTGCGTCTACACATATGTACCATGTACGTATACGAGCAGCGGAGAGTCAATGCACAAACACATGCATATATCTGAGATACTCCTAAAAGTATGCAATGAGAAGCTATAAAATCGTGCAATTTTAGTTACACTGAGAAGTTTGAGAGCTGATGGACTAGAAGATTCTGGAAATGGAAGCGCCTAGAAGATGCAACGTTGAAATCAGAGAGTATAAAAGGCAGTAAATGTAGAGGCGCTGGGATTCAGTTTGAGTTGAGCTATCAAGCGGTTATTGATTAAACACGCAATCTGGCGGCCAATGGTAGAGTTTCATTTGAGCTATCAATCAGTTTGGTTATTAAGCAAGCTATTCGTTGCACAGTTTGAGTGTTATTGTGAAGTACTTTAATAAAGGCCTTTTTGCATTATTACATATTGGAGTTATTTATTCAACAGTTTAGTGATTTGAACTTAGCAAAAGGGCAAATAAGAGGATAGCAAGTAAATTCGTTACAATTGGTGTCAGAAGAGGAATTGTTGAATAAATTCCAGAGGACAACAAGGACATGGCAAAGTTCAGTGAATTGAAGATCCAACAACTAAAGAAGGAGTTGGAGAGCCGTGGATTGAATACAAGCGGCGTTAAACTTGAACTTCAGGCACGGCTACGAGAGGCAATGGAAGCAGAAGGAATTGATGTGGAAGAGTATGTCTTTCATCTTGATAGCGAGGAGACAACAAAAATTGAAGAGAAAAACGAAACATCGCAGACGGTTACCAGCACAGACTTGAACATGATTTTAGCTGCAATATCTGCTCAAACATCGACAGTGTCATCTCAACTGGAAGAGCAGAAGACATATATGGCATCACAACTAGAATCGCACAAGACAGATATAACATCCAAGATTGAAGCACAAGAAACGCGTATGGCAGAAATGTCGACACAGATTACATCAAAGATGGAGACACAACTGAAAGAACAAGGGGCACGCATAACAGTACAACTCGAAGCGCAAGAGGCGCGTATATCATCAAAACTCGAAGCACGTATGGACGAGAAAATAACGCAGTTTGAGGAAAAAATCGAAGCCGAGGTGGATGCTTTGAGAGGTCGTATACAAGAGTTGCAATTAAACCGCCCAGCTGTTTCAGCAAGCAATACAAAGGTAAAAACACCATCCTTTGACGGTTCTGTTCCTTTCCAGGTCTTTAAGCTACAGTTTGAGAAGACCGCAGCAGTGAACCAATGGAATGCTGAAGATAAAGTTGCAGCTCTGTTCGTGGCACTGAAAGGGCCTGCCGCGGAAATCTTACAGACCATCCCAGAGTATGAGCGGAACCACTACGAAACATTGATTAGCGCTTTAGAGAGACGTTACGGAAGCGAGCATAGGAAACAGATATTCCAAATTGAATTGCAAAACCGCTACCAAAAAGCAAATGAGACATTGCAGGAGTTTGCTTCAGATATTGAAAGATTGGCTCATCTTGCAAATGCAGACGCACCCGTGGAATACACTGAAAGGGTAAAGATTCAGAGCTTTATAAATGGCATACGAGATGTGGAAACGAAGCGGGCTACATATGCGAATCCAAAACTAACATTTGCTGAAACGGTATCGCATGCTCTGATTCAGGAAACAGCGTCGCTTCTGTGTAAGCCAGTTTTCGAAGCACGCCGTGTGGAAGTAGAAAGGCCAGATTGGGTAGACACAATTTTGGAAGCACTGAAGGGATCTCAACAGAAGAATGCCGGAGTTATTAAATGTTTCAAGTGCGGCAACCCAGGTTGCACGCATTTGCACGTCATTGCGATCTTGGTCCTAATAGTTCCAACAATGTGGGTGGCTGTAAACGCAAAGCTGGCGGAAATGAGCAAGAGCGTGTCAAATGTAAAGAACGGAAACTTGCCCCGGCTGGTGAATGTCCTGTGATATCTGTGTCGCAGATTGGAAGGAAATCAAGCAGTCTTACCATCAGAGGGAATGTGGATGGTAAAGAGCGTGTACTGACTGTAGATACGGGGGCATCTCATTCCTTGATTCGATCTGATTTGGTCTACAGGAGAGTAAAGTCATTACCTGGAGCAAGGTTGCGTACGGTAACAGGCGAGTATAACCAAGTTCAAGGCGAAGTGGTATGTGAGGTATTAATTGGAAAAGTCATGGTTCTACACAAATTCGTTGTGGCGGAGATCGTTGATGAAGTCATATTGGGAGTGGACTTCTTGGTTGACCATGACGTCAGGATCGATATGCGGAGAAAAATTATGCGCTATAAGAACCAGGACATACCACTTAACTTTAGTTTGGAAAAAGGGTTCAGCAGTAATCGGGTACTGGTGGAAAAGACTCGACAAAGACCACAAAAGTCAAAGGCAAAGGTTGATAGATCGAATGGGCCAAATAAATTAAAATCAAAAGTACCTGCGAGAGAAACACTGGCATTGACAAAATCTAAAAGACGCAGGAAAACAAAGCAACGAATTTCCGAGAAAGAATGCGAGGGTAGTTTCAAGCCGGAGCGCACTACTGTTGTGAAATGTGGGAACGATACCGATTATGCAAAGCAAATCCGTCCAGCGCAAGCTCTACGAAGTGGTTCATTGACCAAACAACAGAGTGTGAAGGAACGGCCCAGGGTAACGAGCAGTAAGATGAAACACTGGCATGACAAGAACTTTAATTCGGAAGGTTTCTTGGCGGGAGATTTGGTACTGTTAAACAACCCTCACCGGCGGAAAGGTGTTCCAGCCAAATTACGGTGCAGTTGGGAAGGCCCGTACAAAGTTGTGAAGAAGATCAGTGATACCATCTACCGCATACAAACCACTGGGAAACCACGGATTAGAAGGGTGGTACATTCGGAGATGCTAGCGGCGTTTAGATTGGGAGATTTGTCTGATCGGGACGATCAGACTTAGGTGGAGGGCAGTGTTACGAATATTAGCAAAACTGAGGAGTGCTGCCATCTCCAGGCCGATGCTAAGCAGTGACGTGAATTCACATCAATAATTCAATCATTATGTATCTACATAAACGAATCAATAATTGCGTCTACACATTCCGACGAGCAACATTTACATACAAGGTAGCGAGAGATGAGATGTCACACACCGATGAATTTACTTATACGCTTATGTGTGTGCGGGAGACTGTAAACTACAAAGACATGCATATATCTTATCTGAGTTGTCACAAGAGAGAGCAATAATTTGTGCACGTAGTTGTGGCTGGCGATTTTGTAGCCGAAACAACTAGTAAGTTCTGGAAATCGAAGAGCCTAGAAGTATGCAGCGTAAACTATAAAAGCGGGACAAGCGAGTAAGAAGTAATTCAGTTTGATTTGAATTGTCAAGCAGTTACGAGTAAGACGATATCTAGCGAGCAATAGCACTATTATTTTGAAAGTCAGTTTTGGTTATTAAGCTATTCGTTGCACAGTTTGAGTGTTATTGTGAAGTATTTTAATAAAGGCCATTTTTCCATTATTCAATATTGGAGTTATTTATTCAACAGTTTAGCGATACGATCCTAGCAAAAGGGCAAATAAGAGGATTTGCAGGAAATTCGTTACAATATGTTAGGGCATACGGGAGTGCTTTGAAAATTTGTTTAACTTAACGCCTAAGTTGCATTATATAGTACTCTACAAGCATCATACGGCTGCCGCTGTGGTATGGTGATAATGTGCCGCTAGCCACGCGATCATCGTTCTGTGTAAAGTGCATTATACCAATCCCGAGCCATAAAGAAGTGCAGCCGACCACGTGTGATATCTGGAGGAGGGGCACAAGCGCCATCACGAATTAACCACCCAGTCTACCGAATCAAACCACAACAATTGCAGCAAGGTAATCAAAGTAAATCCAGCGAGGCCTATAAGGTATAAGCAAGAAATTAATATCACTCGAATCCACGGGAGGACACGCAAATCGCATCACAACATACACCTGAGACCTGAGTAAGTTATTTGTTAAAACCAAATTGTGCACGCATATTTTTGCTGGTGGAATAGGATTCCCACCACGTTATAGCTGATGTGATATCGACAACCATTATGCAGCAAATTATGAACGAGTTAAGGCATTAACCATAATACAACAAGGCCGGCCCGATATTTGAGGGCGTAGTTTCATTATTAAATGTACCAATTGCATGAGTATATATTAAAAAAGCATAATTTAAATTTTGTGGTTACTGCACAGATGTAGGGTAGGGAAGAAACATATTTAAGAACACTGTAACGATTTATAGTTGATGATTAGCTAGGGGATTACGAAAAGATATCAAGATACTCAGAAGGAAAAGAATTTTGTTTTATTTGTATTTTTAATGTATAACCCGTTTGTAAGCTCATGGGCCTCTCCTTCCAACCCAACTAGCCGCGAGCCCATTAATTGATACAATCGGCAAGAAACACCGAGCGTAGGTTCCCAGACCAAACTTAAAGAGCTCTTTCAGGTAGGATACAGGTACCCTAGAAGTTTTGTTTTGTGAGGCAGATTGCCAAACGAAGGGCTTGGGGTTTCTATTTCTTTGGTGAGGGAGCTCCAGGAGCAACCAAAAAGAAAAAAAAACTATGAATGTATAGAAGTACACTAAATTGAGAAATTGTCTGTCTTTGTTTTAAACATGAACGAAATGTTGATATAAGTTGAATATTTCTTGAGGGAAAGGGAAGGATAAGTAAAACGTCCAGGATTGGAATGAAACCAAGGGGATCGAGCTTAGAACTACCATGTAACGTGCGCCCGGTCCCAGTATGTACTTTGGGTTAAAAACCCCGACCCGTAATGCGGAGCACACATATTTTACACATGCACATTACATAACAAAAAGAAGCTTGGCCTTAAATTTTTTGCGGAAGTTATTGCGCCTCGCATTGAGTTTTTTTTTGGTGTATGTGATTTACTCATCCATAAAAAATCTGTGGGCATCATTGGTTTAGACCTTTTACGGCACCATGTAGAATCAAAGGCTCTTGTATGAAGGCCATCCTTAGACTTTCTTCACTGAATGTCTTGCATAGGATGTCTGACGCTGCCTTGACGTGGTAAAGATTGGACTGGAGGCGTTTACGATGCCTTGATTTTTGTGCGTATATTGGGTGGCGAGACACTACTTACGGCCTTTGCGGCCACAAGCACCCGATTTCCTTGCATTGCTGTCGGTCAACATAACGGCTTCTGCAACTATCCGTCCCTGACTTTTTCCTTTCCCTTGGTGGGCTTTATAGCACCATCGTTACCTCCGAAGGCCACGCCGTAACTGGATAGTCAGGCGAGATTATGCCCAACTTAACCCCACTGAGGACATCCCTAAAAGAGTCCGACTGATCAGCTGTTTCATAGGGAGGCATTGGTACCGCGATTTTGCCAATATTATGCAAGGTGCACACAAAGCTACGCTTCATAGACGCGCATTAGACGCTGCAGGCGAAATCTGTACGCTTTGATGTCGAAAACATGTACTTGAATGGAGAGCTGCTTCGTCAGCTGCATGAAAGCGACAAAGCATGACAGTTTCATGTAGCTAGGCGTACAGCAATGTTGGTCGATAGGCGTAAATACGCCTTGAAAAGAGCAATAAAAAGATGTTTGTTTTCTTTTGCAAACTTGTGTGCTGTGCTTCTGTTGCTATAAATATATGTGACCCGATCTATGAAAAGGTGGCTTAACACTCAAAAAAGAAATTACCGGGTCACATATATTGAATTTATTTCATATAAAAAATATAAAATGGTCGACGCTACTAAATTCGTTCAATTGGTTGAGAATTATCCTTGCTTATACAGAAAAAATTTAGCAAAATATTCGAAGAAAGATGTTACAGCAAGAGCCTGGGCAGCAATTGGTGTAGAAAAGAATTGGTCAGGTGTGTGGATTTTGGATTTATTTTTGTAAATAAAAACAAAGAATATGTGTAAATAGATCTAAATTTATTACACATTTCCTTGCAGTGCCTTGCCTTGCAAAGACAAGTGGAAGAACTTACGAAATGGGTTTGTAAGAAGTCTCAAGCCATCTCCTAGTGAATCTTCTGCTAAAGCGAAGAGGCCTTACTATTTGCACTACATTATGAGATTCGTTCTTCCATATGGAAAATCATTCTCAGAATACCAGCAACATAATATCAGAAACAGAAGAACAATATTTGGAATAAATTGAAAATGGATCAATTGCGGACGACAACTACAGCGTTGGTGCCCCACGAAGACCGGGTCTTTGATCTAGAATCACAACCAGCCAAAGAAAGCAACATTTAGAACAAAGAAGAGAAGGAAAACAGCTCGAGACGAAGTCGATGTGGCGGTGATAAATTTGAATTTGAATAAGCTTACTTCCCGACTTAAGAAGTCTTTCTAACGAAAATTTGCCAAATTTAAAATAGTTTTTATAAAAAATAATTCCACTGCCAGGGAAAAGAAACATTTGGTAATAAAAAATAATTGCTTAAATAGTGTCGTAAGTTTTGTGGGGAAGAATTTTTTACATTATGTTTACATTATCAAACTCTGGCATAAAACTTGGGTTCCGCTGAACTCGCTCCTGGTTTCCGATATTGGGAAGGAAGGCTGTGTATGATATGCCATCTTTTTTCCTTATAAAATTATGTAGGACGCAAGTACTTTGTATAATTGAAATGATTGTTCCGTACTTTTGGTTTCGTATAGGTGTTGAGAAAACTCCAAATTTCTTTACCATCATCCCGAAAATGCACTCTATGTTCTTCCCACCGCGACTTAGTCTATAATTAATTATGCGCATCTTGTTGGCAATGTTTCTTTCCGGATAAGGCCGCATAACATTTTTCCTTACAGAAAGGCGCTATCTGCTACGAAATAACATGGAAACTTATTTCCACTCTCATCATGCGGCAGTTTCTTTGGTGGTGGTAAATTATTGTAGCTTTCTAACCAACGTGCAAACGTCGAATTCTAAAAACTCCCACGTCACTATTTCGTCCTGCAAATCCGCATTCTATTGATGTAAATATCCCGTCGGCATCGCAGCAGGCAACTAATATTACTGAATGGTAGCTTTTGTAACTGAAATTAGCTGAACCCGAATTTGGATATTTTTGAATTCGCACATGCTTTCCGTCGATAGCTCCTAAGCAATTTGGCAGCTGCCAACCGTCCCGTAATACTTTCCAACGCTCCTCATTTGACAACGTCATATAACAGTCTTTTAATGAATTCCATATAGCTTTTGTTGTTTCTTCAACAATTATTTCGATTGTACCTTCTCTTTGAAAATATAAAGCGAGCTCATTGAACGTGCATCCTGTAGCCAGATACCTAGACATAAAGTTCTAAAGAATTTAGACCACGCACTTAAACCAGGTTCGCCACCAACTTAGTACTGGCCTCAATTCAAAGATAATCAGTTGTAGAATATATCTTCTAATGAAAAGTTCCGACTCAGGAAGTATTCCTATAACTAATCGAGTTTTTCAGCAGAACAGGGTTGTTGTTGTTGCAGCAACACCTAATACTAGGAGTTTCAACAGAGTTGGACGACAAAGAAATTCCTGTTAGAGTTGTTGGTTCCACATTACAGTTGACTCGGTGGTGTATGTCATGCGGGCACATACCGCATGCAAAATATATATGATGCATGCCGGGTGATTCTGGATAAGTAAGAATTTACCCTGATCTAGACCGAGGCTGAACAAGTGACAAGGTGACTCACTGGGAAGTGTTTAATTACCCCAGGTCCCGGAAGGTTTTGGAGGGACTAAGCACTATTGAAAGTACTTTAACCTGATTATGAAAGGTGAGGTGTTCTCGGGCCATGGAAGTGTGCGTGCTTTACTGCAATGTATGGAAATTCGGTTTAAGCCAACTGTGTTTGGAAACCTTTGCGGGCCACCACGTATTTATCTGGATAAAACGGGTTTCGGTCGGGAAATCCCGGTTTAGAAAATTTCAGCAGCAGCATGTTTAGCATATCATTGCAATCTTCAACAAGGAGGAGTTCGTGTTATTTAGATGTCGTAACCAGACATTCCATAGCAGTTATGAGTGTAGAATTATGGTAGGCCTGCAACTTTATCCTGTGTTATGTAGATCGGAAGCCCATATTGGTGACTCACAAAAAAAAGACCGGTCGGTCAGTTGCGTCCTACATCATCAAAGGTGTTTCTTTATACTTTCCCCCCAGTGCTGCAAGCGATTTTGTGTCGCAACTCTACGCAGCATCTTAAATGACCTAGGCGATTATGTGCTATTTACTGATAGTAACGGCCCAGAGCTTTCACCGCGATCAAGTCCAATCGCTCGCTCAACAGTTGGATTCTGCATACCGTTACTGAACCTTTTCCGAAAATGAGGCCCTACACAACTGAATCCCGTACATTGAGGCCGGGTTTCCAGTACAAGTTTAAACTCCAGTTAAATTCTTTTAGAGTTTAACCCTACCACTTCGGCCGCTTAAGCTGAGATGAGCAGCAAAATTGCATGTTATCGAACAAAGTCCTCTTTCGGGGGACACTTTCACGCATATTGGTGTTTTGTTTCTGTATGGAAGCACCAACGAGCATAACCAAATCCTTTAATGTAGCTTTTGACATGCGATAAAATGCTCGGAACTTTGTATCATCCTGATACAACTCATTTGCGCATACAAACAATCTACAATTAAAATTTTTATGAATATATGGATGTGCCAAATATTTTCTCTTTGCTTTCTTTTCCTTTCTGCGACGAAGGAAATTTAACAATACTAATTCTTCGTCGCTGGACATGTTTATGTTCACCGGTACAATCACAAATTGTTGTTGAAAACCGTTTTGAATTGAAATTTCTTTTTTTCAGTTATGCGCGGTGGTGAAAACCACTGATGATCAGTGGTGAAAACTTTCCTCTTTAATTTTATGCACAACCAACTTTTGTTAGCAACAGGCCAAATACATAATATTGGATCTCTATCATAATCAGCGGTGGACAGGTTACCAAATAGAGAATGTGTTAGTAAACACGAACGCGTAGCGAGCACGAAAGCAAAATCAATTATTTATTTGGTTTGATTTCAATGCTTGAATGGTGAACATGTGTCACACGCACTCTTTGGTACTCTGTTTTAAGCGCGCGTGCGACACTTCTTCACCGTACGACCATCGAAATCAAACTAAAAGAGCTGTCGTTGATTTTCACGAAGTAGCCATTGTGCTATCGCTTATCGTATACATATATGGTCGCTTACAAGCCAACCTAATAAAACCGCACTGCGCTTTTTTAGCGCACGCAAACAACCGGCGTTTTTTTGCCCTAACCCAAATAAGCATGCGTTGCGACAATGTAAAGCATGTGTGCAAACGTCAAATCTAAATGTCACGCAGAACAAAAATTGGAAATCGAGTTAGGTTTTCACGCAGCAAATTCAATTTGAGTTGCTCTCATACAAGTTGTATGTGCATGAGTCATTTTTGACAGAAAATGACTTGCGTGCGTTTATATTAGGTTGGCTTGTTAGCAGGTGCTAAGCTCACGCCCACCCCGGATCATAAAGTTAAAGTTAAAGTGAATGTTTAATTTAAAGCGAAAGTTAAAGTTAAAAATAAAGTTAAAGTTAAATTTAAGGTTAAAGTTAAAGTTAAAGCTATATTTAAAGTTAAAGTTAAAGTGAATGTTAAAGTTAAAGCGAAAGTTAATGTTAAAGTTAAAAATAAAGTTAAAGTTAAAATGAAAGTTAAAGTTAAAGTTAAGGTTAAAGTTAAAGTTAAAGTTAAAAATAAAGTTAAAGTTAAAGTTAAAGTGGAAGTTAAAGTTAAAGTTGAAGTTAAAGTTAAAGTTAAAGTCAAAGTTAAAGTTAAAGTTAAGGTTAAAGTTGAAGTTGAAGTTGAAGTTAAAGTTAAAGTTAAAGTTTTTTTTTTTTTTTTTTGTGTTTTTTTTGTGTTTCGTGGAAGGAGGAAATGCTTTATGCACTGACCGGGATATTTAAGCCTTGCGAGACTCTCCGAGTGTAGGACTCCCTTCTTCCATGAAGGCCTACCCACTAAAACCTAACCTCCCACGGCCCGCGCAAATCCCCGTACCTGGGACCGCGTTTAGCATTACTTCGGGTACGGGTGCGCGCTACGTGAGCTCTATGGCTACTCTCACGCTAATGGGCTAGGCATCCGTCTTCTCGTTTACTGGTAAGTATATGCCTCACATATGTGCTGACCGTATCCCATCTGTCTCTTCGACAGGTCATGTTATTAATGACACTGCCCGGGGATAGGTCGCCAAGTTAAAGTTAAAGTTAAATTTAAAGTTAAAGTTAAAGTTAAAGTTAAAGTCAAAGTGAATGTTAAAGTTAAAGCGAAGGTTAAAGTTAAAGTAAAAGTTAAAGTTAAAGTTTAGGTTAAAGTTAAAGTTAAAGATAAAGTTAAAGTTAAAGTTAAAGTTAAAGATAAAGTTAAAGTTAAAGTTGAAGTTAAAGTTAAAGTTAAAGTTAAAGTTAAAGTTAAAGTTAAAGTAAAAGTTAAAGTTAAAGTTAAAGTTTAGGTTAAAGTTAAAGTTAAAGTTAAAGTTAAAGATAAAGTTAAAGTTAAAGTTAAAGTTAAAGTTAAAGTTAAAGTTAAAGTTAAAGTTAAAGTGAATGTTAAAGTTAAAGAGAAAGCTAAAGTTAAAGTTAAAGATAAAGTTAAAGTTAAAGTTAAAATGAAAGTTAAAGTTAAAGTCAAAGTTAAAGTTAAAGTTAAAGTTGAAGTTAAAGTTAAGGTTAAAGTTAAAGTTAAAGTCAAAGTCAAAGTTAAAGTTCAAGTTAAAGTTAAGGTTAAAGTTAAAGTTAAATTTAAAGTTAAAGTTACAGTTAATGTTAGAGTTAAAGTTAAAGTTATAGTTAAAGTTAAAGTTACAGTTAAAGTTAAAGTTAAAGTGAATGTTAAAGTTGAAGTTAAAGTTAAAGTTAAAGTTAAAAATAAAGTTAAAGTTAAAGTGAATGTTAAAGTTAAATTGAAAGTTAAAGTTAAAAATAAAGTTAAAGTTAAAGTGAAAGTTAAATATTAACTTCTCATTTATTCAATTAAAGTAAAAAAATTTGTTTTCTTATCGGTCACCACGCTTAAAAAGGTTAACTTGAATTATTATCAAAGACAAAGCTTGAATTAATATCAAAGAAAACAAAATGTTGCATAAATATTATAATTGCATAAGTTGATAATATGCAATAGCTTTACCGCGGCAGTCCCCGAGTGCCACACGTCCTTTTTTCTTTTTGTAGAGACGCTTGCATGGCGGAACGATACAAGGTGGCAGCACGGGACAGCTGATTATGAGCTTATGAGCAGAGCTCACAGAGTAAATTGATTTTGTTCGCATAACGGTACCCCGTAACGGCATAAACGAATCGAGATAGATATAAACTTCTATATATCAAAATGATCTAAGCGAAAAAAGAAATTTATTTAGCCATGTCCCTCCGTTCGTCCGTCTGTCTGTCCGTGAACACGATAACTTGAGTAAATGTTGAGGTATATTAATGAAATCGGCCACCGTGGTGTGATGGTAGCGTGCTCCGCCTATCACACAGTATGCCCTGGGTTCTCACCCCGGGCAAAGCAACATCAAAATTTTAGAAATAAGGTTTTTCAATTAGAAGAAAATTTTTCTAAGCGGGGTCGCCCCTCGGCAGTGTTTGGCAAGCGCTCCGGGTGTATTTCTGCCATGAAAAGCCCTCAGTTAAAACTCATCTGCCTTGCAGATGCGTTCGGAGTCGGCATAAAACATGTAGGTTCCGTCCGGCCAATTTGTAGGGAAAATCAAGAGGAGCACGACGCAAATTGGAAGAGTAGCTCGGCCTTAGATCTCTTCGGAGATTATCGCGCCTCACATTTATTTTTTTTTTTAATGAAATCTGGTGTGCAAGTTCCTGGAAACTTATCTCAGATCGCTTTTTAAAATGAACGAAATCGGACTATAACCACGCCCACTTTTTCGATATCGAAAATTTCGAAGAACCGAAAAAGTGCGATAACTCATTACCAAAGGCGGATAAAGCGATAAAACTTGGTAGGTGGGTTGGCTTTATGACGCAGAATAGAGAATTAGTAAAATTTTCGACAACAGCGTGGCACCGCCCACTTTTAAAAGAAGGTAATTTAAAAGTTTTGCAAGCTGAAATTTGGCAGTCGTTGAAGATATCATGATGAAATTTGGAGGGAAGGTTACTCCTATTACTATATGTGTTCTAAATAAAAATTAGCAAAATCGGATGACGGCGTGTTTTTTAAGTCAAATTTTAACAAAAAATTGAATATATTTACAGTATATTAGTAAATTATATTAACACTCAACTCCAGTAATGATATGGCGCAACAAAATAAAAAATTAAAGAAAATTTCAAAATGGGAGTGGCTCCGCCCTTTTTTCGTTTAATTTATCTAGAATACTTTCAAAGTATAAATCGAACAAAAATTTACCAATCCCTGTGTGTGGTAAGGGCATGGCTTCTATGGCGATAACGGTTTTCTGTGAAAATGGGCGAAATTGGTTTGAAGCCACGCCCAGTTTTTATACACAGTCGACCGTCTGTCCTTCCACTCGGCCGTTAACACGATAACTTGAGAAAACATCGATATATCTTAACTAAACTTAGTTCACGTACTTATCTGTACTCACTTTATCTTGGTATTAAAAATGGGCGAAATCCGACTATAACCACGCCCACTTTTTCGCTATCGAAAATTTTAAGAATTAAAAAAAAAAATGCCATAATTCTATACCAAATACGAAAGAAGGGATGAAACTTGGTGATTGGATTGGTTTTTTACGCAAAGTATTGGAAATTGAATTTGAAATTGAAAGTATAACTTTAGAAAAAACTTTGTAAAATGGGTGTGACCAGTACCATATTAAGTAGAAGAAAATGAAAACGTTCTGCAGGGCGAAATCGAAAGCCCTTGGAATCATGGCAGGAATACTGTTCGTGGTATTACATATATAAATAAAATAGCGGTACCCGACAGATGATGTTCTGGGTCACCATGGTCCACATTTTGGTCGATATCTCGAAAACGCCTTCACATATACAACTAAGGGCCACTCCCTTCTAAAACCCTCATTAATACCTTTAATTTGATACCCATATCGTACAAACGCATTCTAGAGTCACCCTTGGTCCACCTTTATGGTGATATCTCGAAAAGGCGTCCACCTATAGAACTAAGGCCCGCTCCCTTTAAAATACTCATTAACACCTTTCATTTGATAACCAGATCGAACAAGCACATTCTAGAGTCATCCCTGGTCCACCTTTATGGCGATATCTCGAAAAGGCGTCCACCAGGCCCACTCCTTTTAAAATACTCTTTAATACCTTTCTTTTCATACCTTTCATTTATTTTACAAAGGATGAAGGAAAATCGTTATAAAAAACGTCATCCCTGGTCTACAATTTCTGACTCTTATCGGACTCATAATTAAGAGCGCTTCGAAAATATTTCAATTGTGATTTAAAAAAAAAAAATATAAAGAAATGCGTTCAAATTTAGCCAAATTTTCATATTTAAAAAAAAAATATTCAAATAAAACGAATTGATAGCTGAAGAAAGATAGCAAAGGCAAGTTGCTCCACTTTTTAGTACTACCACACTCAGAGAAAAACGCCGTTCTAAAATCCAGCACCACCGGACTCAATTTAAACTTCTCATGTTCTTACTTTTTTTTCTTGAAAAACGAACGACCTGTTCTTAAAACAACAACCTTGTTCTTGAACTAACACCGTTTTCTTGAAAAGAGAACGGCTGGTCTTAAAATATGAATAAAAGTTCTATTAATGAGAACGATGTTCTTAAATTAAGCCCAAGAAAAAAGAAACGGTACAATTCGTGCGCGCTACAATGTTAAATACAACATTTGGCACAAGCCACCAAACATTCGTAGTGGCCCAGCGGTTTTGATGTTGCGTTTGCGATTGTGTGGCGCGTGTTCGAACACCGTCAAACTCTGAAGTTTTTTAAAGCGATTTTTTTATGTTATTTTTTTAACTCATATTTTTCGTTCAGTTCCATTCACATATGCACGGGTAATTCTTATGCGGCAGTTACTCACGAACGTACGTACCAAAAATGTGTCAGCTGACACGACCTATCTTATGAGTGTGCAATGTAAACGAAAACTCACCGACGTGCAACGCCCGTACGTACGTAGCCCGGAACGTATAAATCAAAACAATTTTGATTTTTTCCGTAAGAACGTGTCAGCTGATCGCCCTCTCACTAGACAGAGTTGCCTAGTAAACTTGTGTGCGCTAATTTTTGACCGTTTGCAATTTTATGCAAAAACACCTAATTAAAGTTTGAAAAATTGTGAAAATAGTTCGAAATAATTATGTAAAAGTGCTGATTATAAATATGTAATCTATTTATACTTATTTAATATGTATTCCGGCCGTTTACAATATCAAAAATTAAATTGGAAAAAGTTGATGTTTCCATAAGCATACATGCAAAATGGTCAATGGCAACAGTGCTTATCTGTAAATAATACACACACAAATATGTTATGTACATGTACACAGACTCAGACATTGATTCCTACGGGCTTGAGAGTTCGGTCAGACGTGCTTCGTACGACAAACGTTCGTACGTACGGCACACGTCAGTGGGCAACTGCCGCTTTAAACTTGTTATGACATGTTTTAAGTATATATTCAGATTACATCAATAAAAAGAAGAATTCCTCAATAAGAGAAAGCCATAAAAAATGCATATTATGCGTTTTTTATACTCAGTTGAGCAGAGCTCACAGAGTATATTAAGTTTGATTGGATAACGGTTGGTTGTACATATATAAAGGAATCGAGATAGATATAGACTTCCATATATCAAAATAATCAGGATCGAAAAAAAATTTGATTGAGCCATGTCCGTCCGTCCGTCCGTCCGTCCGTCCGTCCGTTAACACGATAACTTGAGTAAATTTTGAGGTATCTTGATGAAATTTGGTATGTAGGTTCCTGAGCACTCATCTCAGATCGATATTTAAAATGAACGATATCGGACTATAACCACGCCCACTTTTTCGATATCGAAAATTTCGAAAAACCGAAAAAGTGCGATAATTCATTACAAAAGACCGATAAAGCGACGAAACTTGGTAGATGAGTTGAACTTATGACGCAGAATAGAAAATTAGTAAAATTTTGGACAATGGGCGTGGCACCGCCCACTTTTAAAAGAAGGTAATTTAAAACTTCTGCAAGGTGTAATTTGGCAGTCGTTGAAGATATCATGATGAAATTTGTCAGGAACGTTACTACTATTACTATATGTACGCTTAATAAAAATTAGCAAAATCGGGGAAGGACCACGCCCACTTTTAAAAAAAATTTTTTTTTAAAGTAAAATTTTTACAAAAAATTTAATATCTTTACAGTATATAAGTAAATTCTGTCAACATTCAACTCCAGTAATGATATGGTGCAACAAAATACAAAAATAAAAGAAAATTTCAAAATGGGCGTGGCTCCGCCCTTTTTCATTTAATTTGTCTAGGATACTTTTAACGCCATAAGTCGAACAAAAATTAACCGATCCTTTTGAAATTTGGTAGGGGAGTAGATTTTACGACATTAACTGTTTTCTGTGAAAATAGGCGAAATCGGTTGATGACACGCCCAGTTTTTATACACAGTCGTCCGTCCGTCCGTCCGTCTGCCCGTTAACACGATAACTTGAGTAAATTTTGAGGTATCTTCATGAAATTTGGTATATATGTTCCTGGGCACTCATCTCAGATCGTTTTTTAAAATGAACATTATCGGACAATAACCACGCCCAATTTTTCGATATCGAAAATTTCGAAAAATCAAAAAAGTGCGATAATTCATTACCAAATACGCATTAAGCGATGAAACTTGGTAGGTGAGTTGAGCTTATGACGCAAAATAGAAAACTAGTAAAATTTTGGCCATTGGGCGTGGCACCGCCCACTTTTAAATGAAGGTAATTTAGAAGTTTTGCAAGCTGTAATCTGGCAGTCGTTAAAGATATCATGATGGAATTTGGCAGGAACATTACCCTTATTACTTTATGTCTGCTTAATAAAAATTAGCAAAATCGGAGAACGACCACGCCCACTTTTTAAACAAAAATTTTTTTAAATTAAAATTTTAAAAGAAGAGTTAATATCTTTACAGCATATAAGTAAATTATGCCAACATTCAACTCCAGTAATGATGTGGTGCAACAAATTACAAAAATAAAAGAAAATTTCAAAATGGGCGTGGCTCCACCCTTTTTCATTTAATTTGTCTAGGATGCTTTTAATGCCATAAGTCGAACAAAAATTAACCAATCCTTGTGAAATTTGGTAGAGGCTTGGCTCCTAGGACGATAACTGTTTTCTGTGAAAAAGGGCGAAATCGGTTGAAGCCACGCCCAGTTTTTATACACAGTCCACCGTCTGTCCTTCCGCTCGGCCGTTAACACAATAACTTGAGCAAAAATCGATATATCTTTACTAAACTTAGCACACGTACTTATCTGAACTCACTTTATCTCGATATAAAAAATGGCCGAAATCCGACCATAACCACGCCCACTTTATCGATATCGAAAATTACGAAAAATAAAAAAATGCCATAATTCTATACCAAATACGAAAAAAGGGATGAAACATTGTAACTGGATTGGTTTATTGACGCAAAATATAACTTTGGAAAAAACTTTGTAAAATGGGTGTGACACCTACCATATTAAGTAGAAGAAAATGAAAAAGTTCTACAAGGCGAAATCAACAGCCCTTGGAATCTTGGCAGGAATACTGTTAGTGGTATTCCATATATAAATAAATTAGCAGTACCCGACAGATGATTTTCTGGATCACCTGGTCCACATTTTGGTCGATATTCCGAGAACGCCTTCACATATACATCTAAGGGCCACTCGCTTTTAAACCCCTCATTAATACCTTTAATTGGATATCCATATCGTACAAACACATTCTAGAGTCACCCCTGGCCCACCCTAATGGCGATATCTCGAATAGGCGTCCACCTATAGACCTAATGCCCACTCCCTATTAAAATGCTCAGTAACACCTTTCGTTTGATACCCATATCGTACAAACATTCTAGAGTCACCCCTGGCCCACCCTAATAGCGATATCTCGAAAAGGCGTCCACCTATAGACCTAATGCCCACTCCCTATTAAAATGCTCAGTAACACCTTTCGTTTGATACCCATATCGTACAAACATTCTAGAGTCACCCCTGGCCCACCCTAATGGCGGTATCTCGAAAAGGCGTCCACCTATAGACCTAATGTTCACTCCCTCTTAAAATGCTCAGAAACACCTTTCGTTTGTTACCCATATCGTACAAACATTCTAGAGTCACCCCTGGCCCACCCTAATGGCGATATCTCGAAAAGGCGTCCACCTATAGACCTAATGTCCACTCCCTCTTAAAATGCTCAGTAACACCTTTCGTTTCATACCCATATCGTTCAAACATTCTAGAGTCACCCCTGGCCCACCCTAATGGCGATATCTCGAAAAGGCGTCCACCTATAGACCTAATGCCCACTCTCTCTTGAAATGCTCAGTAACACCTTTCGTTTGATACCCATATCGTACAAACATTCTAGAGTCACCCTTGGTCCACCTTTATGGCGATATCTCGAAAAGGCGTCCACCTATTGAACTAAGGATTACTCCCTTTTAAAATACTCATTACCACCTTTCATTTGATACCCATATCGTACAAACACATTCTAGAGTCACCTCTGGCCCACCCTAATGGCGATATCTCGAAAAGGCGTCCACCTATAGACCTAATGCCCACTCCCTCTTAAAATGCTCAGTAACACCTTTCGTTTGATACCCATATCGTACAAACATTCTAGAGTCACCCCTGGCCCACCCTAATGGCGATTTCTCGAAAAGGCGTCCACCTATAGACCTAATGCCCACTCCCTCTTAAAATGCTCAGTAACACCTTTCGTTTGATACCCATATCGTACAAACACATTCTAGAGTCACCCCTGCCCACCCTAATGACGATATCTCGAAAAGGCGTCCACCTATAGACCTCATGCCCACTCCCTCTTAAAATGCTCAGTAACACCTTTCGTTTGATATGGCGATATCTCGAAACGGCGTCGACCTATGGAACTAAGGATCACCCATTTTCAAAATACTCATTAACAGCTTTCATTCGATACCCATATCGTACAAACATATTCTAGAGTCACCCCTGGTCCACCTTTATGGCGATTTCTCGAAAAGGCGTTCACCTATAGAACTAAAGCCCATTCCCTTTTAAAATAATCATTACCACCTTTCATTTGATACCCATATCGTACAAACACATTCTAGAGTCACCCCTAGTCCACCTTAATGGCGATATCTCGAAAAGGCGTCCACCGATAGACCTAAGGCCCACTCCCTCTTAAAATGCTCAGTAACACCTTTCATTTGATACCCATATCGTACAAACAAATTCTAGAGTCAGCCCTGGTCCACCTTTATGGCGATATCCCTAAATGGCGTCCATCAATAGAACTATGGCCTACTCTCTCTTAAAATACTCTTTAATACCTTCCATTTGATACACATGTCATACAACCACATTCCAGGGTTACCCTAGGTCCATTTTCCTACATGGTGATTTCCCTTATTTTGTCTCCATAGCTCTCAACTGAGTATGTAATGTTCGGTTACACCCGAACTTAGCCTTCCTTACTTGTTAATTTTTGGACTTTAATAATAGGGGGACTCATGTAACCGTATAAATGCCTTATAAAGTGTGTAAACGTATAAATTTATCTAGTTTACGCACGAGCTGTCAAATTTTGTATGAAAAATCATTTACACAATTTGTATAAATTTACGCGCACATTTCATTGTGTAAACGCGGTAAACTCAAAGGAATGCAACCTTGCAGACATTACAGACGGCATTTTCATCAAAAATATCCAACATCAGCAAGTAAAGGCGTTTTAGTTTTGATTTTTCACTTAATCTTGGTATTTTTTAATGTGTATAACAATCAAAAAAATTTTTTTGGAAATAATACAGCTGAAAAACAATCAAGTTTATCAAGAGTATTACTAGGTGCGTTCATATAACCGCGTGTGTAAATGGATATAATTTTACACCTTATAAGTTTATATGCTATCATGAGTCCCCCTAATATTTTTTTGTTATTAACATTTTTATTAATGACAAAAAAATTATTATTAATAAAAAAAATAATTAAATGGGTACTAATTGGAAAAATTTGCCCTCCCCCTCGCCACCCACAAAGATAAAGCACAAACCGTTCTTGAATTGAGACCGAAAAATGTTAAACCAACCACAAATCGTTCTCAAAGCGTGAGAACGAAAGATCTTAAATCAAGCCCAAGTAGTGCTTGAAATGAGCACAGAAGGTTCACACAATAATACCAAACTGGTCATAAAATACGAACGGTGTGCTTGGAAAACCTTTCTAAAAACAAGCCCATCGGTCACGAGTTACGAAAAGACGTACTTAACAGACTTTTGTCAACGAATGTTCTTAATTTTGAACTTGTTTCGTTCGTTTTAGAACGATTTTTTCTCTGAGTGCATTTGTATGTGTCCATGAAAGGCAATTTTGTCGCCAAAGCTCTCAGCTGAGTATGTAATGTTCGGTTACCCTCGAACTTAGACTTCCTTACTTGTTTTATTTGATTTAATATATCAACTTCCGGCGCAGTACGATTTTGACATTTGTCCATCGAATTTACAAGAGCAAAGTACATGGAACTTTTATTCATGTTTGTAGGTATGTCCCCATGCTGCCACCTTGTATCGTTCCGGATGGACGCTTGGAAGTAGCTATGTACGTATGCAAATCTTGAAGCGTATAGGAATTGTATCTACATGAAATATCTTGTACGCGTCTATGACGCGTAGTCTCGTGTGCATCTTGCCTTAGTTTATTTCCAGCTGTGCACAGTGACATATTTTTGGGCTCTCTTTCTGGTGCCGTTGTTGTATCAGAGCGGCCTTCTTGATTTCGGCCATCTCTATGCGCTAATCTCCAAGGTTGCTTGGCAAGCTCTCTGGTTTCATCATACGAGAGGTGCCACTTAGCCGATCATGCTACACAGCTTGCCTACCATTATAAGGCCTCACTGGAGAGGCGAGAAGCCTCTGTTAATCCTCAAGCAAGATTTCTGAACGAGATTGCACCGAAAATTCATGTTGTTTGAAGAGGTCGCTATAATGTGGCAGATTAACTTAGTGCCAATAATCCCATGAGCACGGTTCTAATAGCACTCGGAGCTACGGGTTTTAGCTAGTTGTACTCCCTATGTCCGCCACATTCGATGAAAAGAAAGCTTAGGGCACCTTACGTAGGGTGTGACTTTTCGTCATGTACATATGCTCGGTTTTGGGCTTGGCTCTGAATTAAAAAGAAAGGACTACCGATGGAACTAAGAGAAGAAGGAAAATCAGGTCATAGGAGGAAAACATCGCCCCTCGAATTCGCCGCTGAAGGAAGCTTCACCCCAACATGAGGGGAAGCATCTACGAGTCGACGTTTTAAAAAGACGCCGGTGTATTCAAGGCTAAGCATCCCTATCAAAGACACACACAAAATAGCAAAATTAGCGGCAAACTAAACTGTTTCAGATAAGCTGAGCACTGACACAGGTCGAGGAAAGCTAAAGGGGGTCAGACTGCTGAGTAGCGGGATATCCGCGGACAGCACCTCCATAGGCCAAGACGAAGTATAGAAAATTGGAAAAAGTGTGTCTTGCTCTTTGTTTTCTCACTAAGTTGCGTTCTAGTAATAGAAAGTGTGTTTAGAGACTTTCTGCACATACTTTCAAATGCTAAACTGCAATTCAACGCTGATTGAAGGCTCCTTTACAAAAAATTTTACAATTTTCATGTCTCCCTTTGGACTATAAAGAGGCCGCGCATTTTCCACCAATTCACCTTCTGACAGTTCTCGTTTAATGTTATATTTCCTCGGCCTGTGCAAATGCTCAGCTTTTTGAAAATAAATTTTATGAGATCACTAAACTTGACAACTTAGCGTCATCTCAACGCGACTTGTCGCGGTACCGAGTCTATAAACACTTTTTATATTACATACTGGAATACAACCTATTACGAAAGAAAGAGATTTTAAAGAAACTGTTTCACATTTCCATATGGCCTCTTGGGCTATAAAGAGATGATGGCCGCAAGTGTCCAGCTATTCAGCATTCTGGCCGTGAAATTCTTCCTTTATATTTGGTGCATTTCCTACGATAACAATTGCCAACTTTAATTTCTGAACATGATACGATTTTCAGATATTTATTCGAATTAATTATCTAACAAAAAGCAGCACACTCCGCAAAATTTTTCAACTAATTTATTTCCTTAATTAAAACAAAGCGCATTAATTTCAAAAATAAAAAACGTCGCAGGTGAAACTGGAAACTAAAAATCGCACGATTTCTTATTCCAAATTTTCGCTTGCTGAGCTGCGAAAGATGTCGTCTTAGTGACCAAAGTAAGGACCCAGGTATTCAGTGCTTACAAAATTGGGCAAGCTCAAAATATACTTTATAGCCATGCTGCGTGGGATTTTTTTATGATTTTGTGTAGGATTCAAATTCTTAGGCCAGGATCAGCTACTTCAGTTCGGTATACTCCTTCAGAGTACTCCATGGAAGACCTACGGATGAAAACTTTCCGAAGAATCCCAAAAAATTACTTTATGAACCACTCACAAGCAAAACTGGAGATGGGCCTTGCACCTTATATAGAAGTACTAACATGTAAAAGATGGTACATATGACCCAACTATTTTTCCAGGGTATCTGAAATAATGGCACCAGACCTTTTACTCTATAAATAGCCTATACTCTGCACACCAAAGTGCTCAAAACTTCAAAACTTCCAAACCGAAACGCAATACAGTAGACGCTCACAAATTAGAACCACTTTGTTTTTAGGGTGATTCCAATTTCTGACCTGGACGTTTTTTTATTTCCATAAAACCTTAAAAATTAAGTCAATTTGCATTAAAAATCTAAAATGAAATTTTGTCTTATTCAATTTTATTCATAAAAACGAGAAAAAATAAGGTAACAATCCAGTACAATACATATCATATTTTTTTTTTTTTATTATACTCAGTTGAGCAGAGCTCACAGAGTATATTAAGTTTGATTGGATAACGGTTGGTTGTACATATATAAAGGAATCGAGATAGATATAGACTTCCATATATCAAAATAATCAGGATCGAAAAAAAATTTGATTGAGCCTTGTCCGTCCGTCCGTCCGTCCGTCCGTTAACACGATAACTTGAGTAAATTTTGAGGTATCTTGATGAAATTTGGTATGTAGGTTCCTGAGCACTCATCTCAGATCGCTATTTAAAATGAACGATATCGGACTATAACCACGCCCACTTTTTCGATATCGAAAATTTCGAAAAACCGAAAAAGTGCCATAATTCATTACCAAACACAGATAAAGCGACGAAACTTGGTAAATGAGTTGAACTTATGACGCAGAATAGAAAATTAGTAAAATTTTGGACAATGGGCGTGGCACCGCACACTTTTAAAAGAAGGTAATTTAAAACTTTTGCAAGCTGTAATTTGTCAGTCGTTGAAGATATCATGATGAAATTTGGCAGAAACGTTACTCCTATTACTATGTGTACGCCTAATACAAATTAGCAAAATCGGAGAAGGACCACGCCCACTTTAAAAAAAATTTTTTTTTAAGTAAAATTTTAACAAAAAATTTAATATCTTTACAGTATATAAGTAAATTATGTCAACATTCAACTCCAGTAATGATATGGTACAACATAATACAAAAATAAAAGAAAATTTCAAAATGGGCGTGGCTCCACCCTTTTTCATTTAATTTGTCTAGGATACTTTTAACGCCATAAGTCGAACAAAAATTAACCAATCCTTTTGAAATTTGGTAGGGGCATAGATTTTATGATGTTAACTATTTTCTGTGAAAACGGGCGAAATCGGTTGATGCCACGCCCAGTTTTTATACACAGTCGTTCGTCTGCCCTTCCGCATGGCCGTTAACACGATAACTTGAGCAAAAATCGACATATCTTTAATGAACTTAGTTCACGTACTTACTTGAACTCACTTTATCTTGGTACGAAAAATGAACGAAATCCGACAATGACGACGCCCACTTTTTCGATATCGAAAATTACGAAAAATGAAAAAAATGCCATAATTCTATACCAAATATGAAAAAAGGGATGAAACATGGTGAGGTAATTGGATTGGTTTATTGACGCGAAATATAACTTTAGAAAAAACTTTATAAAATGTGTGTGACACCTACCATATTAAGTAAAAGAAAATGAAAAAGTTCTGTAGGGCGAAATAAAAACCCCTTAAAATCTTGACAGGTATTAAATATATAAATAAATTAGCGGTATCCAACAGATGATGTTCTGGGTCACCCTGGTCCACATTTTGGTCGATATCTGGAAAACGCCTTTACATATACAACTACCACCACTCCCTTTTAAAACTCTCATTAAACTCTCATTCCAATATACATCTCATTAATAGCTTTAATTTGATACCCATATCGTACAAACACATTCTAGAGTCACCCCTGGTCCACCTTTATGGCGATATCTCGAAAAGGCGTCCACCTATAGAACTAAGCCCCACGCCCTTTTAAAATACTCATTAACACCTTTCATTTGATACCCATATCGTACAAACATATTCTAAAGTCACCCCTGGGCCACCTTTATGGCGATATCTCGAAAAGGCGAACACCTATAGAACGAACGCCCACTCCCTTTTAAAAATACTCATTAACACCTTTCATTTGATACCCATATCGTACAAACAAAGTCTAGAGTCACCCCTGGTCCACCTTTATTGCGATACCTCGAAAAAGCGTCCACCTATAGAACTAAGGCCCCCTTCCTTTTAAAATACTCATTAACACCTTTCGTTTGATACCCATATTGCACAAACGAATTCTAGAGTCACCCCTGGTCCACCTTTATGGCGGTATCTTGAAACGGCGTCCACCTATGGAACTAAGGATTACTCCCTTTTAAAATACTCATTAACACCTTTCTTTTGATACCCATATTGTACAAACAAATTCTAGGGTCACCCCTGCTCCACCTTTATAGCGATATCTCGAAACGGCGTCCACCTATGGAACTAAGGATTACTCCCTTTTAAAATACTCATTAACATTTTTCTTTTGATACTCATATTGTACAAACAAATTCTAGGGTCACCCCTGGTCCACCTTTATGGCGATATCTCGAAAATGCGACCACCTATACAACAACCACCACTCCCTTTTAAAACCCTAATTAATACCTTTAATTTGATACCCATATCATACAAACTCATTCTAGAGTCACCCCTGGTCCACCTTTATGGCGATATTTCGAAACGGCGGACACCTATAGAACTAAGGCCCACTCCCTTTTAAAATACTCATTAACACCTTTCGTTTGATGCCCATATTGTACAAACAAATTCTAGGGTCACCCTGGTCCACCTTTATGGCGATGTTTCGAAACGGCGTCCACATATGGAACTAAGGATTACTCCCTTTTAAAATACTCATTAACACCTTTCTTTTGATACCCATATTGTACAAACAAATTCTAGGGCCACCCCTGGTTCACCTTTATGCCGATATCTCGAAACGGCGTCCACCTATGGAACTAAGGATTACTCGCTTTTAAAATACTCATTAACACCTTTCATTTGATACCCATATCGTACAAACGCATTCTAGAGTCACCACTGGTCCACCTTTATGGCGATATATCAAAAAGGCGACCACCTATACAACAACCACCACTCCCTTTTAAAACCCTCATTAATACCTTTAATTTGATACCCATATCGTACAAACACATTCTAGAGTCACCCCTGGTCCACCTTTATGGCGATATTTCGAAACGGCGTCCACCTATAGAACTAAGGCCCACTCCCTTTTAAAATACTCATTAACACCATTCGTTTGATGCCCATATTGTACAGACAAATTCTAGGGTCACCCCTGGTCCACCTTTGTGGCGATATCTCGAAACGGCGTCCACCTATGGAACTAAGGATTACTCCCTTTTAAAATACTCATTAACACCTTTCATTTGATACCCATATCGTACAAACGCATTCTAGAGTCAACCCTGATCCACCTTTATGGCTATATCCCTAAATGGCGTCCACCTATAGAACTATGGCCCACTCCCTCATAAAATACTCTTTAATGACTTTCATTTGATACACATGTAATACAAACACATTCCACGGTTTTCCTCGGTTCATTTTCCTACATGGTTATTTTCCCTTATGTTGCCACCATAGCTCTCAACTGAGTATGTAATGTTCGGTTACACCCGAACTTAACCTTCCTTACTTCTTAAAGATACATATATGTATATATACGCTAAATCAAAAAAATCCAAAAAACAAAAACCACTACCCGCTTCCCTTGAACACCTTTGTCAAGCTTTTCCAAGATCTGAACCTTGGTTTCCAAGGACAAAGTATTTTTCTTACGTTTATTTGGCATTTCAGCGAATTACATTTACTTTTACACAACCAATGCCGAAACACGCGCACGCGTATCGAATTTCACACAAAAACTAACAAAGACTGTACAGACCCGCGACGAAAATCCAACGACTACCGAGCGTAACATGAATAAATAGGGGATTCCCTTATTTATATCTATTTTGCAACAAAAAAAAAAAAAACAAAAATGCTTAGAAATTAGAATTTTCGATTCTAATCTCAGAGCGTGTAATGAATATATTGAAAAAGTTGATTCTAATTTCTGGACATTCTAATTACTGAAGGTTTTAATTTGTGAGCGACTACTGTAACTTTAAAAGATTTGAAACCAAAACGCAATAAATAAATTTTTTTCAGAACAAAACGCAATGATAACAAACAACTATCTGTCTTTACTTCAAATCGTGTTGTCCTATGAATGCGATTTTTGGCCTGTATGTGTGTTCTCTCATAACTGCTATATTATCATTAAGTATCATTTGAAAATGTGGCTCCATTTAAGACTTGGCACATTTTCTCATTTATCTAGAAGTGTTATGAGTCATTTATTGCGATTTGGTTTGGAACTCCTCAACTATGTATATATAGGTTAATTTTGTTATTGTATATTATATTTCATGCTTTAACAATAAATATGTTTTTGAATTAGGTGGAAAATTGTTTGTCGACATATGATCCACACGGATGTGTTGTCGTCTTCTCTGTGGTAGAAAAAGCATCTTTCCGCGTTGCGGAGGAGATAATAAAATACTTGTGGCAGGAGAATTACATAAAAGATAAAGCAGTTATCCTGGTGGGGAACAAGGCGGATCTGGCCCGGGCACGTGTCGTAGCATCACACGGTAATATTTTACTTATTTACTATGTATTTAGTTATGTATATTATACTTGCATTTTGAAATCGAGTTCCTATTTAATTTAAAACTGAAATCGGACTGAAAGATATATTTCGGTATTTTGAAGTCGCAACATCAGTTAAATTTTAGCTTTAACTGCCAAAGTTGCAGGGTACAGTAGAGTATAACTTGCGCAAGTTGTTTAAACAAATTTTAATTGAAATTTTTTTCTAAGCGATCTGAAAGAATTTTGATGCTTTAGAAAAAAAAGGTCCATTTTATTGTTCAGGAAGAATTCTCAGCTAATTCTGGTTTGAATGAGGTATAAATCTCAAAGTTCCGTTTAGGTTTACATTTTTATTTTTTTCAAGGATTTCATACAAAACACACAATAAAAAAGTAGTGCAAATATCCACTTCGCCTTTTATACTTAGCTGAGCAGAGCTTGCAGAGTATATTAATTTTACTGGCATCAAGTTAATCCGTAATATAGACTTCCACAAAACAAGGTGATGAGGGTGAAAAAAGGAGTTCATTAAGTCATGTCCGTTCGTCCTTCCGTGAGCACGATAACTTGAGTAAGTTTTGAGCTATCTTATTGAAATTTGGTATGTAGGTTCTGTATCTCTCAAAACACAAAACCATTCCCCGAAGGTTTAGGAGAGAGTTGTGGATGTACGCTCCGTTACTAGTACCTTTTGGTACTAGCCTACACTCAGAGAAAAATCGCATTTTAAAATCAAATATTAAATTTTTATTCTTCCCATGCACGTTTTAAACGAGGCCATATCTTAAAAATGAAAATTTTCAAAACACAGCAAAACATCTTTAAATTAAAAGTGGAATTTTTAAAATAAAAATGCATTTTGCATTTAAAATATTTTATATTTGATTTAAAAATGCTGCATTTTCAATTTCAATATGCTCGTATTTATTTTAAAAATGTCTTGGGCTTACAACTTTTCATACTTAAATCAAAAATGAAAACTTTGCTTCAAATATAAACATTTTTATTTTAAACTTCCCATGCTTAAATCAAAAACGAAATTTTGCTTCAAATATAAACATTTTTATTTTAGACATGCTCGTAGTTAAATTAGTGGCAACGCTCATACATGTGCAAGAAGAAGAAGTTGGTTCATTATATTCACCCCTATTCTGCATTTCGATTACGTTCCCGTTCTCCGCTCCGCTTTAATCGAAGTTTGGTATTCTGCATTACGACGGAATCGTAAAGAGAAGAGGAAGAGCAAATGATGTTTCGAAATCATCTGTTGGTACGGAATGTGTGAACATTGGAACAAAATAAATTAAAGCAAATTTGTAAAAAACACTGAAAAACGTTTATATTTTATTATCCACGCCATTTTGTACCAAAAAAAGCAATAGAATATATTGCCGCAGTGTTATATTTTTTTGAGTGAAGTGCTTTCATAATTGTAAGTGTGTTTTTGTCGTTCTTTTGGCCAATTCCCTGCCGTGGCCACCAAGTTTTGTTAAAACGGATTCCTGCACGAATATAGTTGACATTTTCTGAATTTTAAGGATGCCAATTTCATTGCACTGGCCTAAAATACTTTATAAAGGTTTATTTATTCCTTCCGCAAGGATTGTTTACGTTTTCGCTTCACCTTCCTCTACGCCGGCAGCTTGCTTTGGCATATAACTGGACCCAACGAACAGACACAAATTATAGCTGTCTATTATAATGGAATCAATAGCCGCGGCATATTTGTGGAGTTGGAAAGCAACGCATACAAAAATGGCCAGACGAGAATGGAAAGGCAAATATTGCGACATTTGTGTAATCCATTTGAGATGAGTGACGAATTGTAAGAAATTGAACTTAAAAGTGGTAAAGTTTAAAGACTTATTCTCTTATTTAGGTTCAAAAAAAACTTTCGACTTAACAAGGATGCTTTCAAGTATGTGTTAGATACTTTTGCGGGGCAAATACGTCCAAGGACTTCGACATCGACATGTTATTTTTGACCTGGAAACATATAAAAAACAATCATCATCAAGCCTTCTACATTTCTTAACAAGTTTTACTTACATTTTTGTTAAAATTCTGTTATAAATTAATAAAAAAATAAAAAGAAAATATTTTTCCGCCAACTAATTTGCAACTTAGAAAAACGGAACTACGATCGAAATGCAGAATACAAAAAATCGAACGATTCGATGTTGGATCGAAAGAGATTGGAACACAGAATACCAAAATTGCCAAATCGAAAAAATTCCAATCCAGGTCGAAATGCAGAATAGGGCTGATTATTGTTGTTTGCTGTCAATTCTGATCAAAAAGTAAATTTCGCGTACTTTCTTTAATATTTTGTGAACAAAATGAATAATTCTTTGCAAATTGGCGATTGTCTTTTTAATTTCGATAATGTTGAATTTAGAAGGTGGGATTGTTAATACTACAGAAGTGGTTGAAAATGACGATGAGGAAAAGCTATTAGCGCTGCTAAAAGAGTTTGAGTTGGAGAATGTCTTGCCATTCCTAAAAGGTGAGAAACGATTTTATAAATAATATTTTAATCAAGTTAATTAATTTCTATCATTATATTCCACCACGAGATGCAGCTTCGCAGATAACATTTAGAAGCCTTGAATTTCTCAGAGCTGTTGACCTTCAGGAAGCTACTCCGCCGATGGGCCTACGTGTTGAGTTTAGAGAGCAATTATTCATTTGGAGGAAAAAAGAGGCATGTATATATATATATATATAGTATTTAAAACCCTGTTTTCGTTTTCATAGTTCATTTTGTTTATAGTATGAGAATAGATGATGAAACCATGTCGATGACAAGCAAAGTAACTGAATGGTTGCAAAGTTATAATTTAATGTCATCAAGTCAAGCATCTTCTTCGCCCATTTGTGTCAGTAAAGTAATTTAAAAGAATTTCTTTTTGATCTAAATTCTTTTATAATAATGACAATATTACTTGTACTAGGATCTAACGAGTTTACTTCAAGAAACTTGCAAGGGGAAACTAATCTTTCCTGATTAATAGGAACCGTGGCGACCTATAAGCATTGTTGTTGACGAAGTTATTGTAAATGAGATTATACTAAAACCCAATGACTTTCAGATTTTGATGGAGCAGATCATAAATCTCTTTGCAAACGAAAAGGACACCGGGTAATAAATATTTTTATTACGAAAATGGTAAAAATATATTTAAATGTACTACCGGTTTTTATTTATCTAGGAATACTATTATATTCCTCGCAAGGGTAAAAAATACCCTAGTGGAAAATTGTACGAAAAATACGTAAACCAACGCACTAAAAAAAAGGAAGACAATATACCTTGAGCAAAGCACACCATCTCCTGGTAGTGGTAATAATAATGATTCAACCAAAATTTACGAAGTTCCGGAAATTGATGTCACGATTTGTAGAGTATTAAAAGAACCTCTCAGCAGAAGCACTGCAGATTGGAATAAAGTCAAAGATAAATGGCAAAAAATAGGCAACTTGCGACAGAATTACCTAAAAGAAATGACCAACATTAATTTTCTCCAAGCGTAGCCCAAGTATTCTGACTCGCGGGCTCCTGAATTGGTAACAATGATATTACATATTTGGTGTACAGATTCTAAAAATACATTTACACATTACAGATACAACTTAATTTTAAGATCATGTACTCTGACAAAGAAGATTGTTTGTATTCGAAATGGGAAATGTTTACCAACAAAATTCAACGATTTTATGAAACTAATCTCCACAACGATTCCTGCCAAAGCTTCAACGAACAAAGGTAAATAAAAATGAAATGTAACAAACCAACAACAGAAAACTACTAAATCAATCTATTTTCATTAAATCTTTAAAGATACGCAAGACTACATTCTGACATTGCTGCTAAGTGGAGTTCTTCCTCCTTCGTCATGGTTTCAAAGTTCCTGCGGAAAGCTAAGGAAAAATGCTACAATAGCAGGCTCGCAAGAAAGCTTTGTTTTGAGATTAACTTCAATCAACGATTACATAAGAAATACAAGTAAGGACGGGACTGTCTTCGGCTATGCCGAAGACTTCATACATTTCATGAATGGGGCTGAACAATAATCTTATCCCGTTCATAATCTCCAGATAGTCGGATGTATACGATAAGAAATATATAGTGAACAGATGTACATACCTAAACGATTTTTAAGATAAATATAAAATAAAAAATAGGTAGGCACTTCGTGTGAGGATGCAAAGTTTCAGGTTTTTTGTGGTCTGCGTGTAAAAACTATCACTACGAATCACGTACTTCAAAAATATATGACGTAAACGTAACTATTTGATGAAATTTGATGAATTTTGAAGCTTCTAGCCGTAAAAAAGGGGCAAAAATGACAGCTTATATGGGGTATATAACATATATACCACCGATCTCTATGATTTTTTCAGACAACAATATATGCTATATACGTAAGAATTTGTTGAAATTTGAAGCTTCTAGCTGTTAAAACGGGACAGAAATTGCGCAAAGTTTCTTATCTGAACAATCGGTTGTATGAGATATATATTATGTATAACACCGATCGCAATGATTTTTTCAGACATCAATATATGCTATACACGCAAAGATTATCGAAAAGTAAAGATGTTGCAGGGACGAAAAATCATGTGAAACAAGCTTCACAAAACTTCTAGTAGGTCACATTCACCACTTACCACAGCAGAATTTGTTAACTACCACTGTCTGTATTTGTTATTTAATAATTATTTGTACACTTTTTATTCAGGTAATGTGTTCAGAATTTAACTTTTTCTCTCTAAAACTCCAATCAGTGTATTTCTGTTCTTAAATTATGTTAAAAATTGAGTTAAAGCTTTTGGTGTGGTGAAAGTGACCTACTAGAAATTTGTTACGCTCCGCTGCTTTCCACCGAAGTTTGCGCCTGCATCATCTTTACTTATCGATAACTTTGATAAACGTAAGCATTTGATGAAATTTGAAGCTTCTAGATGTTAAAATGGGGCTGAAAATATATATATATACTATATATACCACCATATATATACTATATATACCACCAGCTTTATGGTTTTTTCAGACAACAATACATGCTATATACGTAAGCATTCGTTGAAATTTGAAGCCTCTATCTCTTAAAATAGGGCAGTTATTACGAAAGTTATCTGAACAATCGGTTGTGGGGGATATATACTATATATACAACCGATCTCATAAATTTTTTTAGACAACAATATGTGCAATATACGAAAGTATATGGTGAAGTTTGTAGCTTCAAACTGTTAAATTGAGGATGATATGACAAAAATCCTCTTTTTCTGAAAAATCGGTTGATGGAGGATATATGCTATAGTGGTCCGATCCGATTTTTTATATACTTTGATTAAACATTGTATACATTTCAATCCTTTCTTGAGTGCTTAGATAGCTACTTCAGCATGTTTCAAACCCTTTTCTAAAATATCCCCAGGCATGCGAAAATTCTTGGGTTTTTTTGCAACACTTTTTTTATGGAATATACACAGAATATGTAATACTTTTAACCGTAAAGCTGTAATACTTTTACCCGAAATACATTATAAATGAACTTATAAAAGCAATTGTTATCTATGTTCTGCTAATAATCTTGAGTTGTTTAAAATTAAATAATTTTTGCATCAAAATAATAATATTTATATTATATGCTATCCTATATGTGTTAAAAGCTTTATTATTTCTAAGTTTAACTTTATTCATAATTTAGTTTCTTATTTCTAAGTTGTACTTTCTTCATAAATTAGTTAATTTTTATGCTATAACTTATATTATAACAAAAGCCCTAAAAATGTTTGTTTACACAGCTTAAAAAAGGCGAATATATGAATAATGGTGAATAAAAAAAATAAAATGTTTCATTATTAAAACAAAAAACGCATTTTTATTTCAACAATGTAGGTATTTAATTTCATATCAATCATATTTGAATTAAATATGAAAATTTTTATTTCAAACACGTTTGTTATTTAAATTAACTAAAAGTATGCTTGAATCAAAAATTAAAATTGTTAAATTAAAAATTAAAGCTTTTGAATGAAAAGTGTACAGTGTTTAAAATAACAATGGAAAATTTTTAAATCAAATATGTTTTTACTTGATTTTACAATGTTACAATGCACATTTTTAAAATAAAAATTTGCATGTTTACATCACTTTTAAATACATACGTTTTTGGTTGATTAAGCACATTTTCATTGATTTTGCAATGTTTTTTCCCTGAGTGTACTTCGGAAACGACTTTTTTACTCTTGGAACTTTTGGGTCTGTGGATTTTAGTCACCTCTTACGCTGGGGACTCAAATAAAATAGCGATACTGTCTGTTGTATGTCGATAATTTTGCAGCTTTCCCCAAGACAGACCCTCAAATTGTTTCACAGTGCAAAATTCCTCTTTTATTTGGCACATCACTTCTGTATAAAAATGAAAGCAGATACAATTACAAGAGTTTTGTTGCTTAACTTCTAAGTGACTTACGATTAAAAAGGGGCTTCCATTGTAAACCAAAATTTTTGCTATAAATGAACAACTTTATACTATTATTATGAAACAGTTTTAAAAATACATATATGTAAGTATACTTTCAATGTCGGTGCTATTGTTAACATTTAACTCTTCTTTCCGTTTCGTATTACTACGCATATATATGTAGATGGCAAAGCTCTGGCTGGTTCTCACGATGCTAAATTTATTGAAACGTCAAGTGGAATTCAACATAATGTTGACGAATTATTGGTGGGAATACTTAAACAGGTAAACACTCCAATAAGAGAAGATTGTTCTAAAACTTCTCGTAGGTACAGTCCTGATCAAAACTTTAATACAGGTCTTAGATTTTTTTTGTTCCGACGAAAATTACAAAGATTAAATTTTTGCGAAAGTACATAGAGAGAACAACAAAAATTACCACTAATGCTTAAAGCTGCCGGGCAACGCACAAAATTTGCTTGATGGTTACCATAGCAACGTGTAGTTGCGTGCGTTTGGGGTGATTGTCGCTTGCCCGGCCACCACACAAGCAGAAAGCATCAAGCGCCATTTTTATTGAAAATTCGTAGCGTGCAGGCGTAAACATGTCATCGGATGACGATTTTTTATTGCTTGTAAATTTTGCGAATTTTCATAAAAATTTTTCAACTTTCTTCTAAGAATTTTTTCGATATGCAGTTGTGAAGCTTATTCAATTTTAATATAATAAGATGCTAATCTTAAGCCACTAAGAAAATTACCTGATTTTTGGCAATTTTTTTTTCCATCCGACCTTTGCATTCGTAGGTTTCAATAAACTGCAACGTAAAAGATTTTTCTTCCGCGAAGTTGCTCATTGCACGTTCTCACAAAACTAGCACATTAATGCTTGTCAACGACGTCGGCCACGATCAAATAGACCAGCTGTCAAGCGAAAAAATCTAAAAATTTTGATTTTCATCAACGCGAAGCCGACAACAAATACGTGTGAGCACGACATTGCCCGGCAGTTTAACGTCGAAGAATGCCGTACGTTTTTTCTTTCTTGCTTAATAAATTACTTGGTTGCGCACATGGCTCAATTATATGGGTGGCTCATCTCATCAGCTGATTTAATTTTTTTCATTTCACTGGCTTAGGGATTGTCAAAAGGAGAAGGCAAACGCAAAATTTAAGCAACACATTAACAATTATTTACTGCCGTGTTGGTAAATTTTTTAAGTTATTTTTTAGTAAGTGCACTTAATTCAGCGCATTATTTTCCCACAACACACAAGAATTGCAAAGTTCTATGTTTTCTCTGCATTCCATTCGCCCAATACCAACACGCAAATTTTGACAATCTTAACAAAGGTATGTTTTTTGTTGTAGAGATGAGCCAACCATATAGTTGAGCCATGGTTGCGCTTTTATAAAAAGACAAATTTTGAAAAGTGCAGATTTGTTGTCCGTATATTTCAGTTTAATAAACTTATGCTCGGGTGTCATTAGGCAAAAATGACTGACATCAAAAATGGCGTCAAGCTAACCCGCTGGTCAGTTGGGATCAGAAGCGTTTCTATTATATCACTGACTCGAAGTTGATAAAGCAGTGCGTGGCCCAAGCCCTTGTTAAAATTTTGTATTCATTTATATCGCAACCCATTCCATTACTTCCCGCTGTTTCACACGCTTTGGCATTATTTATTAGTGGGACGTCTGTTGGAAAACGAAAGTAAATTGCCAACATTTAGCAAATAAAATTTGGGCAATATCCGTTTTCGCACGCATTTTACTGTGAAATTGATTATTCTGTTAATACTCTTAAATTTGATTATAGGAAATTTTATTTCGAGTAAATTATTTATGGAAATTATTTCACCTTCTACTAATGCAATATAAAATCTTTATTATTAAAAATTATTTTTTAATTTTTATTTCGGTTAGCTATAAAAGCGTGGGTTTTAATTTTTTTTAACTATTATTTAATTAAAATCTTTTAGTTTGATGTATTTCGTTTGTTTGCTTGTACGTGAAGGACTTTGACAAATTGAAGTTTTCGTCTAAAGAAAGTTTGGAATAAAAAAATTCACGCTAATTTTCTTATATTCTTATTTGAATCCAGAGGGAAATCGAGTAAAAAGGTATTGAAATTAACATAAAATTGATCCCGTTTGTTTGCTTCTGTGTTCGTCTCACTTCAGTAAAAGTATGGTAATGGTCATTTTCTCAAAATGAACATGGTCAAATGGAAGTGTCATAAATGGTCACTACATCAAATTTTGAAGGGCCCTTAAGACAATTAGCCATATGGCCAGTTTAAGTGGCCAATTGACTTTATGACCATTCAAATGGCCATAAGGTAAATTGGCCTTATCACCCCTTTGAAGTGGTCATCCGGTTAACTGACGTTATATCCGTTGATCTTATGTCAACTCACCAATAAATTATTTCATTGTCGTCAGTCCTTGAAACGTTAAACTCATGACCATTTGAAGTGCTCATAAGGTCAATTGACTTAATGCCCCTTCAGCTTATGCCACCCCACGATAAAATTATTGCATTGTCATCGGTCCCTTAATACGTGCGAAGTTTCAAATTAATCAAACTTCTGAAAGTTCGTGAAAATTATGCTCAAAGATTCCGTTACTTACATACATACGATTGAGGCATCACTGCTTCTCTCACAGAAAGAATCCTCTCACCTATCCTTCGGTAATGTAGATAATCCTTGAAACCGCCGTGCCCGCTAAATGTCTGCGTGAGGTGGTAGCCGGATCTCGTCATAGTGCTTATGGAGATGTTCTCTTAACCGCCGCACCTTCACGGGGCTAGATCAAGAAGTTGTTTGCTAGGATGTCCTGGTTTTTGACAGTTTAGCAAATACTGCCTCTTCAGCTTTTCGTCGTGCTTTTTAGTGTTGAGCTCCTTGGTCCAACTATGTAGGTAGTGTTCGGGGGTCATAAGGAGTCATCCCGTGGCAGTTTTGATTGCAGCATTTTGACAGGCTTGCAACTTTTTCCAGTATGAGTTTTCGTATAGTAGTAATACGGTAGGCTGCTAGTATCTCTTTTTGGTGGGTCATTTTAGGTCCGTGCCATACTGGGGCTGTATTTAATATTATCGAGCTAGTGATGGCGGGTAATAGCTGACGGGTAGCTTGTTGTTGTTTTTGTTGTTGTTGCAGCGATAAGGACACTCCCCGAAGGTCTTGGTGGTCCTTTGCCGAATGCAGATCCGGTACGTTCCGGTAACAAGCACCATAAAGGTAATAGCCCGACCATCTCGGGAGCGATTTGGTATGACCTCATGTAAACTTCTAGGCCATACCAACCCCCCCCCCCCCCCCCCACCCTCTAGATACATCAGGAGTTCGGGGTCGCCACAGCCTCGGCTGTTAATTAAACAGGATTCACCACGGGTAGGTGATGTTGACAATTGGGTTGAAGAAGCTATATATTGCGCTGGCAACCCTTTGAGAGGGTTGCGCCACACAACCACTTGAATACATTTGGTATTTAATCGCCTCTTACGACAGGCATACCTACCGCGGATATATTCTAAGCCCCGTAACCCGCAGGGGCACGGATAGCTTTGCCTGGGCCTCTGATGTTGGGTATCATTCGCGTAAGGGCTCCACTAACTATAAAGACTTTACCTCCCGCCGCGGTGAAATGCTCCCTAAAAGTATGTTTTGAATCAATGTTTACTTCTAAATATTTCAACAAACGCTTTGACTTTATTTAACAATCTCCTTTGGTTAGGACTAACTCATCCACAGTCCGCTTTGAGGTCACCAAAACCATTTCTGTGTTATTGTTAGCCACATCCAGTCCCATGCGCGTCAGTCATTCCTTTATTTTTCTCACGGCGTCATTACATAACGCTGGGAGCAGATATATTTTCTTAGCCAATATTACAACGAGAGTATCATCTGCATAGCTAACAATTTGTGTGTCTCCGTAAGGTCGATTTGTAGCACACCGTCATAAATCGCATTCCATAGCGTTGGCCCTAGAACAGATGCCTGGGGACACCGCCAGAGGAGTTCTGAGCTGGTCATTATCTTCGTCCAGTTAGCGGTGTTAAAAGTATTCCGAATATCCAAAGTAGTCCGTGCACACAGCTTCCTTTTATTTTGACCTCCGGTTACGGCTTCACGGGATACATTGTCAACTGTTTGTATTGCATTTATCGTGGATCTTCATTTTCGAAATCCAAACTGACTGTTTGACAATCCAACTGCTCAATTTCACAATTCATTCTGCTCTGTTATTCGTGGGATTTCACCACCTTCGAGGTCCTCGCTTTGGTAGGACCAGTAGTCTTGTCTCGGAAAAAGTGTTTCGAAGAGTCCTCTCACTAGTATTGGTTATTGGATTTCTGCCCTTTAATTTCAGCTATCACCGTTCTGTAAGCCAATCCCCAAGGAGCAACGCCGGCACTCTCCTTTAGTTCCTTGAAGTACGCTTTCTTGATCTTTTTTATAGCATTTTTTAGCGCTGTTCTTTGGGCTTTATAGATACAGTGTAGCTCATCTGTGCCTTTCGCAGTTCCCTTCGCCATACATACATAAAACCCAAGCTAATAAAAGCTAGGTAAAAATTACAAAGCGTGCAGGGGGCATTGTTGTTGTTGTTGTTGTACCAATGTTTCGCCCCACCTAATGGCTGCGACCGATCACAGATTGTCATCAATATCCTATAACGGGAGTCCAAGGAAACTTGCTGTTTCGACAGGGGTGGACCATATTGAAAGGGGTGTTAGAGGCGTTGGTTCCACATTACAATTAAAAGATGGTTTGTGTCATGTGGGGACACATTGCAAGCGGGGCATACATTTTGTATGTCGGGGTTGATTCTGGATATGTAAGAGCTTAACCTGTTACAGTATCCAGAACGAAGTTGAGCCAGAGTGACTCGCGTTTCCCTGGTGAGTATGCGTTCCTCTTCCGCAAGTTTTGGGCACTGTTCCCTGAGTACTGGATTCACCGGGCGATTCCCGGCATAAAGGTTCGACGCATGTTTGTGGAGTTCACCAAGGACCTGCTTGTGTTTTTTGCTTCAAACGGCTGAGTTCTCAGGTGCCGTATTTCCTCAAAATGCTTACGAAGATGACTCCTTAAGCCCCTAGGCGGTGTTGGCTCATCAATCAGATGTCTGTTGGGATGCCCAGGTTTCTGGATATTCAACAGGAACTGTTTGGTTAGCATCTCATTTCTCTCCCTGATGGGGAGTATTCTCGCCTCATTATGTAGATGGTGTTCTGGGGACATAAGACAGCCCGTGGCGGTTATGAGCGCAGTATTTTGGCAGGCCTGTAGCTTCTTTCAGTGGGTGGGTTTTTAGGCTTGGATACCATATAGGGGACGCGTAGCACGTAAACGGCTGGCCAATTGCTTTGTATGTGGTAATGAGCGTTTCTTTGTCTTTTCCCCAAGTACTGCCAGCAAGGGATTTGAGAATTTTATTATGGCTCTGGACTTTCGGAATAATTGCGGCTGCGTGCTCACCAAAATGTAGATCCTGATAAAACGTCACACCCAAGATTTTGGGGTGTAGGACAGTCGGTAGCGTAGTGCCATCGACGTGGATGTTCAAAATGGTCGACATTTGGGACGTCGAAGTTGTAAATAAGATCGCGGATGATTTAGTCGGTGATAATGCCTGGTTTCGCGAGGCGAAAAAAAGTGGAGAGATCAGGGAGGTAGCCGCTTATTTTGTTGCAAAGCTCATCGATCTGTGGGCCCGGGCCTATGGCCATTATTGTGCAGTCATCGGCGTAAGAAACGATAGTAACTCCTTCCGGTGGCGAAGGTAGTTTTGATATGAAAAAATTAAACAACAGTGGGGAAGGACACCACCCTGTTGCACCCCTTGTTTAATTCTTCTTGGCTTTGATGTTTCGTTTCTGAATTGCACCGATGCCTGCCACCACCCACATGGGGGCAGGGTAGACCCTTCAAGTCTTGCACTAACGTGCCATGGTTGACCGTATCAAAAGCTTTTGATAGGTCTAGCGCTACGAGTACTGTTCTATGGTGGGGCTTCTGATTTAAACCACAATTTATTTGGGTGCTAATGGCATTCAGCGCGGTGGTGGTGCTATGGAGTGTTCTAAAGCCATGCTGATGACAGGCTAGCTGCAAATTTGCTTTGAAGTAAGGGAGCAAAATGGCTTCAAGCGTTTTGGCTACTGGCGATAGGAGAGGTATCGGGCGATATGACTCTCCTATGTTAGCTGGTTTCCCAGGCTTTAGTAGCGGGACCCCCTTTTCCAATTTCCATTTTTCGGGTATGACAAAGGTGGAAAGAGATAGGTTGAAGACATGTGCTAAATATTTTAAACCCTCGTTCCCTAGGCTTTTAAGCATCGGCATGGCTATGCCGTCTGGGAAGGTTTAGCATGACCGATGGCATCCCCAACCTCTTTGGCGGTGATGGTAATTGGTGACGCGCTGAACTTATGTTTATGTGCGTGTCTGTTGGCCCTCCGTCTATTTTTGTCGACCGTAGGATGCATTATATATTGTCGGCAGAAAGCGCTCGCGCATTTTTTCGCATCCGACAGCACTTTGCCGCCAAAGGCGATGGAAACTTTGTCATTGTGCCTAGTCGCATTCGATAGGGACTTTACAGTGGACCAAAGTTTACCTACACCGGCAGAGAGGTTACAACCGCTTAGGTGCTCCTCTCATTTCGCCCTCTTGTGTTCATCCACAAGCAATCTGATACGTTGGTTTATATCCCTTATTTGGGGGTCGCCGGGATCGAGCTGTCTTATAAGGTCAGGTTCTCTCGCTAAACTTGCGGCCTCTGCCGGGAAGTGGGGCCGAATTTCGGGAATCCTACCGGCGGAAATGAAACGAGCCGAGGCGGATTCAATGGCCTTGCGGAAAGCACGCTCCCCTTGGCGGGCATCAGTTGGCATAGGGAGGGCATCAAAGCGGTCGTCTGTAAAGAATTTGTATTCGTCCCACTTTCCTTTTTTAAAGTTATTGAAAGTGTGTTTTTCTGCGACGATGAAGTCGGCGGAACGCTCGAGCGAAATAAGTATAGGCAGGTGGTCGGATGCCAATGTTACCATCGGTTGCCAGTTGACGCAGTTTACGAGTTCTGCGCTCACTATTGAAATATCCGGCGAACTGTGACAGCTTCCTACCATACGTGTGGGGGGGCGTCTCCGTTTATTGTTCAGAACGTCGTTTCTTCTATTTATTCCGCTAACATCTCACCCTTACTGTCCACCCGCAAGTTTGAATGCCATAGATTGTGATGGGCATTGAAATCCCCTAAGATAATGCGATTGTTTCCAGTGAGTACGCCGTTGATATCAGGGCGGTATCCACTGGGGCAACATGTGACAGGAGGGATGTAGATGTTGATGATTTCTAGGTTTGCATCGCCCTAACGGAAAGATAATCCTTGACGTTCTAAGACACTGTCCCTGCGGTAGATGTCGGGATCAAATATATGATATTGCACAATGTGGTGTATGATAAACGCGATCTTTTCTGTGGACATTATACCCAGAACAGGTCTGCAATACATATCTTGCTGTGATTTTAGTCTCTTAAATCGCAGCAATGCGGATGTTGTGCCGCTTCATGAAATCGACTATCTCCGTTATCTTTCCAGTTAATCCATAACAGTTTAACTGCAGAATTCTGAAGTGCATAGGGGGAGACGTCGTCACTCTGCGAGTAAGTAACGTTTGCGATATATTCTGTGCTGGGAAACGGTGCAAAGGGAGGTAGGGACTAAGAGGGCTAAGGCGCAAACTACGGGACGCCCTAGGGCGTGAACAGCAAAGAGCCACAAAAGATTTATAGAAGTTACGTGGACGTCTGGTTTTGGGGTCTAGCCCAGAACAACCTCTCCGATGCAACCATAACTTACACGAGACACACTGACAAGAGTATGACCGTCCTAAAAATATTCTTTTCCGGCAGATGCAGCAAAACAATTTCTCAGGACCGGGGTCAGGAGACGGGCCCGGATTGGGTTCGATACCTTTCCGGAACAAGGGAATATGGAGTAGTCCCGCTGCAAGGAGCTGCTGGAAGGATGACAATTTGTGGGAGGTACGCAACAAATTAAATGGGGTTACACCGTGCAGGGGGCATTCATATCGCTGAGTGGATAGAGGCCTTTACACCAGTACGAATGCAGGAAATTTCCAGTTCAAACCTAAGCTCCCAAAAAGATAGATAATGTAGAAATTCAGAAACATGTCCTAGTAACCATCATGGTGTGCAAGCTCTGTAATTTTTTTCTAATATCAATAACAGTTTCACGTTTATTTTTCCTCTCAGTGCATTCAAAAATCAAGGTGTGTTTTTGTGTAAAAGTGTGTTTTTATGGTTTTTTTTTTTTTTTTTTATTAATAATAATTTTTTTGCCATAAATAAAAAATATTTATAACAAAAAAATGTTTATTACAGTGCAAAAATTTAAGAAAAAATGCATAATATGCATTTTTCTTATGTTTCTCTTATTATTATTATTACCAACAAATTAATCATACGGAACAAGTTGGCAGTTAGTTCTCAAGAAAAACAATTAAACAAAAATAAAAATTCATAACTTGCTAATTTTTCAAGGCTTTGCTAGTCGGTAAAATCAACATACCAATTTAGGAGGTACTGTGAGCAGCCGTGAAAAGGTTTCAAGGTTTTTATTTAAGAATGACGTATTTATACTAAGGAAATGTACATATATATGCTCAGACACCGAGCTTAGATTTTGACTTAAGATCATATTTATGCATGAAACCCTTTGTTGAAAGCCAATATCCAGGAAAACACTTAGTGCATTTTCCTATTATCTCGGGTCTTCTCTATGTTATTGACCACCGCATGCAACGCAATATCGGGTAGCTTGCTTTTGATGTAAGCATCCCTGGCTGAAGAGAATAATGTTTCGATAACAATAAAATTGTGTTCAATGTAATCGATTTAACCCTACCACTGCACTGACAGTCGCTTGCGACAGCATCTTGCGCAGGAAAAACGCATGTTTGGCTATATTTCATAACCTGTGAGCGCGAGAAATATACGATAACACTTAAATAAAATAAATTTTGATTGCATTACACCTACATTAGCATTACACTATATTGGAAAATTTTTAGGTGCGCACAATTTTTTGATCACTATAGTGATAGCGCTGCCTTCTCCACTACATTTAAAAACATTTATTGCAGTAAAACATTCTTCAGCGCCACTACCTCTAGAGCTGAATGAAGCTGATATTTTTTACGTTACCACTAGTGTGAAGCTGGTGCATTAATGCACTAACCCCATCTCTGGCGTTGGGTCAAGGAGACGCCTACGTGAGAAGAAAAGAACATGATCTATTTCCAGAATCAATGTTTTCGGTAGTACTTAATCAATCAACACTGTCAATTTGGATTGTGAATGGGTTAGTAAAAAAATCAGCGTTTCTTGTTTAAAAGTTCAGCTAGTAGACGGTCACCGCGGTGTGATGGTAGCGTGCTCCGCATACCAAGCGGGTTTGCCCCTCGGCAGTGTTTGGTAAGCTTTCCGAGTGTATTTCTGCTATGAAAAGCGCTCTCAGTGAAAAGTCATCTGCCTTGCAAATGCCGTTTGAAGTCTGCATAAAACAAGTAGGTCCCGTCCCGCCAAATTGTAGGAGACATTAAAAAGGAGCACGACGCAAATTGGAAGAGAAGCTCAGCCTAAAATCTCTTCGGAGGTTATCGCGCCTTACATTTATTTATTTTTAGTAGAAAAATATTCTGTCGCTAACTTTGAGATGTTCTCCTAAATTTAATAGGGACGGAACTTACAGAAGTTAATTTTCACATGCCAACTACATAAAGGGACAAAAATAACAGTGATAGCATTTATGTATCGCAAAATTAAAATTTTTTTTTTTTGGAAAACTCATACGCGGTAGGCACATTGTCGTTGGTGTGAGGGCTTAGAACATCCATAGCGCCCGACTATGTACTGTCTATTGTACGATTTGCAGCCAGGGAATATATTCTGCTGTATTTCAAAGGAGCATTTCCGTTACCGGGCCACCTCGGAAGGTATTGATGGCCTTAGCACAGTAAGGGTGCTGCTGTTGCGGACGATTTTTTCCCTGTTTTTAATACTGGACCGCTGAGCCTGCCTTGTCGGGCAGGTCGTACAAACAAGATGAACTACTCAATACCTAATTTTAATACGGGCGATGATAAGGGTAGTTCTGAGTTGCAAGCCAAGGACGACAAAAACGCATTAAGCGTCGGACTCGGGTAGCGAGGGTAGTGGAGAGTCAATGAACTCCGTTTTGGGTAAGCATGGAAATGCATACTGAGTAGTAGAGTGGAAGGGTACGAAGCAGAGGAAGTAAGAGAGCTCTCTCGCAGTACCGTGCAGCACTAAGAATTGTCCAACGCCTGGGAGTAGTGGTCGACCCAACAGTAGGGGAGATCGAGCGCTTGGAATAGGCTCATGAGGCGGAAGAAGTAGGTCGAAGGCAGTTCAAAAGGTTTGCTTCGAGAAACCCCCGGAACTAAAACGGGTACGAGGAAGAAGAAGCGTCGAATGGCAGAATGAAGAGGCAAAGTTCGGCGGAAGGCGACAAGCCTGCTTTCAAGATGCAGAAAGAATACAGTCCCAGAGCGGCAAGACAAGGCAGTCGCATAGATAGGACGAGTAGGCCTAAAGCTGCAGGACAGATGGGCCCCAATAGCGAGGTAGCAGCTTCCTCGAAGGCAACCACTTCGAAAGCTGCAAGTCAGATAGAGGGCGTTAAAAGTGGCGATGTGACAACCATGGAAGTACTCCGGCTTTCTCGGAGGTGCCAAAAGAAGATAAGACTCTTCGCGGCTCTTCCCGCGAAGATGAGTGATGTGACAAAGTAGTCACTAACTGTGACGCTGGCTGATCATAGCAATCCTTTCGGACATATGACTCTGAAAGTTGGAGATCTGTAGAAGGAGACCCTATTAGATGTATATTGGAACGATTTTCCGTCATCGGTTTCGAGACAAGCCGGTTTTCTGCGTTGTGCCATTATCAGTGTCGATTTTCGTTCTGATCTGTTGTTTTAGTTTGTCCTGTATTTATATTTCGTAGGCTCATGAACAGGTATTGCCAAAATTGATGCTTGTGTATGTTTAGTAATGTGTATGTGCTGTGTGCTCATTCAGAGCCGAGGGTGGGTTTTACTGATCGATGTGTATGGCTGACTGAGGCAGGTAAAAGTCCGTAATTTAGGCGCTTGACCTTCTTTCATGAGTTTGTTGTTTTGGTGCGTTAATTGTCTTGTGTTTATTTGTTGTTGTGTGTTTGTCTGTTTTACCTGCGTGATTACTTTGTTTCTTGTAAACAAGTTTTAAAGGCTCGAATATTGTGTCAGTAATTGTATTTATATGTTCGGTTATTATTCTACCATCGAATGTTTTCTATTTGAAGATTTCCATGTTTTCGAGTACGTTGAGACGTCGGTTTTTTTTTTTTTTGGTGTAATCTCTAATATTCCCTCTGAACCTCGTTCTTATTTGCCGTCCTGTTTATCCTATGTAACTATGTTGATATCCGCAGGTAAGCTTGTATACGCCGTGGCAGCTAAACGGTTCCTCTGGATGTATCCGGTGTATTTTTTAAAGAAGTTTACCAATTTACATTTTGGCGAATGTTGACATCACTAGGCTGTTAGTAAATAATCACGCAACAACAAAACATGAAGCAAGCCACATGAATATATCAGTCATCGTTTACACACATACATACAAAGCAACGAAGGAGTATTTAACACACACACACATGTGGTCATCAACCGAAGTAATTACTCACACATACACACGCACATGATTACGTGAGAGGCATGGACGACAGATATACATGTATATAGCTGTTAACCAAGCAGAAGATACAATTGTCCTTGAACACATTTTCGCGAAATCACTAGAGCTAAGGTGAAATGGATGAACGAGAAAACCGAGAGTATAAAAGTAGCGCAAGCTGAGTAATAACGAATCAGTTTGATTTAAACACGCCATCAGTCGCGAAGTGAAGTATAATTGTACACCCCAAAGTAATCTAAAGAAAGACCAGTTTGCAATACTGAATATTGGAGTGATTTATTCAACTGTTTAGCGATTCGAACGTTAGCAGAAGGTTTCAAATAAGTGGAGTTTCCCTAATTCGTCACAATTGGTGTCAGAAGAGGAATTGTTGAATAAATTCCAGAGGACAACTTGGACTTGGGAAAGTTAAGTGAATTAAAAATCCAGCAACTGAAAAAGGTGTTGGAGAACCGTGGATTGAATACAACCGGCAATACGATCGAACTTCAAGTACGGCTACGAGAGGTTACGAAGTCGGAAGGAATTAATGTGGACGAGTATGTCTTTCATCCTGATGGGGACCACACATTAACAAAAATGGAGGAAAAAACGAAACAACGCAGACAATGGCGAACATAGACTTGAACATGATATTGGCGGCAATATCGGCACAAATGTCCGATATGTCATCAAAAATATCCACCAACATGTCATCGCAACTGGAATCACAGGAGACACATATACCATCCAAGATTGAAACACAACTAGAATTCCAGGAGACACGCATAACAGCCAAGATTGAAGCACAGGAAACACAAATTTCATCACAGCTGGAAGAAGAAAAGACATATATGGCAACTCAAATGAAAGAACAAGAGACACGTATAACAGTACAACAAGAAGCACAAGAGCTGCGTATATCATCAAAACTCGAAGCGCGCATGGACGAACAAATAATGCAGTTTGCAGAAAAATTCGAGGCAGAGGTGGATGCTTTGAGAGGTCGTGACAGGAATTGCAACTCAATCGCCCGGCTGCTTCAGCGAGTAATACGAAGGTAAAAACTCCATCTTTTGGCGGTTCTGTTCCTTTCCAGGTCTTTAAAATACAGCAGTGAACAACTAGAATGCTGAAGATAAAGCTGCAGCTCTATTCGTAGCATTGAAGGGGCCAGCAGCCGAAATCCTACAGACGATTCCCGAAGGAGAGCGGAACAATTATGAAGCATTGATGGCTGCTGTAGAACGACGTTACGGAAGCGAACACAGGAAACAAATCTACCAAATAGAATTGCAAAACCGCTACCAAAAATCTAACGAGACTTGGCAGGAGTTTGCTTCAGACATTGAAAGATTGGCTCATCTTGCAAATGCGTACGCACCCGTGGAATACACTGAAAGGGTAAAGATTAAGCGTTTTATAAATGGCATACGGGATGTCGAAACGAAGCGAGCTACATACGCAAACCCAAAGCAAAAATTTGCTGAAACAGTATCCCATGCACTCAGGAAACTGCCTCATTTTGAGTAAACCAGCATACAAAGCCCATCGTGTGGAAGTGGAAAGATCAGAGTGGGTATACGCAATTTTGGAAGCATTGAATGGAACGCAGCAGAAGGATAATGCTGCAGCCAATGCTTTAAGTGTGGATAGCCAGGGCACATTGCACGTTATTTCAGCACCAACCCTAATAGTTCCAACATGTGGCTAGTCGTAAACGCAGAGCTGAAGGAGATGAGCAAATCTCCAAGTCCACTCAATCGTTACACTAAAGCGAGTCAGCCTCAAGGGGCGACAACTGGCTCCCTCAATTGAATGCCAAATAATATCCATCTCGCAAATTGGAAGAAAGTCAAGCAATATTACTGTCGAAAGACATGTGGATGGAAAGAAACGTTTACTGACTGTAGATACTGGCGGTTAGTGCAGACGGGGTAGCGTTAGATACGTTGTTGGCCAAAGGCGCACTGGTTGCGCTATTACTTGCAGGGTTAGTATTGTGCAGCAATGTGTGATGGCGTTGACGGCACACCCTACATCGGACGTGCTTTTGCATTTCGCCTTGTAATGGCCGGAGCTGAGGAAATTTGTGCACAGGCGGGATTCTAATACGAATTTAGATTTGGCCTTTACATCCAGATCACGAAACCTGTCACAGCTATATATTTTATGCGTGCCATTACAATAGGAGCAAGTGGAACTGTTTTGATCTTGCACGGCGTGAAACACGTTCGTTGATTTGCTAACTGTATTGGCTTTACCTTTGTTTGATACGGACGTAGCTGTTGAGGGAAGCATCGACAGAGAGCGACATCTGACTTCCAAAAACGATACCAATTGCTCGAATGTTGGAGGCTCATCACTGACGAGTGACAACTCCCACTGTTTTCGCGTTTCGAAAGCTAGCTTATTACTACCTCGTATACAAGCCAATCATCCCAGAAGTCGACTGGGCGCCCTAAACCCTCAAGTTCGCGTATGTGTTGTTGAAATGTGTCAATCACCCCCTCTATTGATTCAGCGGAGTCACAAGCTACATTTTTTACGTTGGACATAGCTCTGAAATGGCCTTCCATTATTACACGCACTACCTTATAACGCGATTTAAGAGCTCCCAAGCTTCTTCATAATTTGCATCACATACTTGAAAGCCGTTTATTATTTTTAACGCTTCACCTTTCAAACAACTGCGGAGATAGTAAAGTTTTTGTCCAGCTGACAATGCGGTATTGCGATCAATCAACGAAGAAAATGCGTCGAAAAACCCAATCCATTAATTAGCGTTGCCGGAAAATATAGGAAGCTCCATCTTTGGTAGGCGTATTGCAGCAGACACTGGCGTTGCCGAAGGCGTTGATTTCAACTCCTCACAACATATCTTAATGCGATTAAGACGGGATAAGGCAGTTGTATACCATGCCTCAGCTTGTATTCTCGTGTTTCCTCTACCTCCATGTTTTCGGTTCCGCACGAGATTTCAACCGCATCCTGTGCAGTATTAAAACGGACCCACTGCTCACTTAGTAACTGAAGATAACTATTTACATTTTCGGCATCCATTACATGTGTTTCATCGGTAGTCTTGGTCATATACCGCTTGATGGCATTGAGTGTAGAATCGAGAGTTTTGACGGAATTGGACATTTTACTCTTAAATATCGTACGATACTTGCAAGGGCAAATGAAGGACGACGCGGTTGTCTCGAAATTTGAAAATATTATATAAATGTTATAATTTTTGTAAATTTTGTCTATATAAATGTACGAATGTTCGTATATGTAAAGGATATCTATGCTAATATTTGTTTTGTTGCTACTGCAGAGGGCAATTCAAAGTTAATATGTGTTACGAAAAAACATACGAGCCGACGTGTGTGAGGGATCGTAGATAGCAAATGAATGTTACGGATTTTTCCGGTGCGAAATATATTACGGCACTTTTTCTATGTCTTGAATTTATTGTAATATATTTGTATATACAAGTTGTAATTATAAAAATGTATGGATAATTTATTGTATCTTCAATTTTATACTTGCACTAGCGAATTTCGAATTTGCAAATTGAATCCGGCTCAAAGGACCAAATAATGGTGATGCGCGTTGCGTGTTGGTAACAGCTGCGGGTTGATTTAGTGGACTGTATGCGGATGCGGAGATACCTTTCCAATGCAAATCATAAAATGCCGTATTTCGATTAAATTCGCCTAAATTATAACAATACACTTTATTGTAATATAAGTGATAAAATATTCACAATTAGTTAATTGTGGCGGTATGTAGTGCACCGCAAAAAAAAATAAGTAGTTAAGTAGTAAGTTCAAAGGCGAATGGCAAAATATAAGAACATGAGAATAAGGCAAATCTCAAACATGACGGATGATGCTTGTGCATTAACCCTTTCAGTGCTATTATGAAAACTTTAAGATTATGTTAATTCGAACTCAACAGTTAGTTTTAAATGTATAAAGGTATCGATATAGATATAGACTTCCATATATCAAAACCCTCAGTATCGAAACAAAATTTGATTAGACCAGGTCCGTCCGTCAGACCGTCCGCTAACACGGTAACTTGGGCAAATATTGAAGTATCTTCACCAAATTCGGTATATGGGCTTATCGGGACCCAGAATATATTGGTATTGAATATGAGCGAAGTCGGATGATAAACCATGTCCATTTTTTCGATATCAAAAATTTAGAAAAATTAAAAAATGAGACAATTCAAAAACGAATACAGCCAAACTAATTTAGCAGAAGACAATTTGGAAGTTAAACAAGTGGTAAATAAAAAGCCGCTAAAGATGCTACATTGAAATTTTGCAGGGACACTATCCTTGCCAAATTATATAGACTGAGTGAATATAATCAAAATCGGGTAAAGACCACACCCACTTTCCCTAAGGTTCTAACCTTAGAAAAGTTTGCAATAACTCTATGGTAATTAACTACATTTGACTGATAATCTGTAGTGGTGTGGTTGAGCTAAGAACAAAACTTAAACAAATTTTGAAAACGGACGTAACCCGCCTCATCTTTTGTTTTCCAAAAAACTTTTAATGCCATAAGTCGAACAAAAAGCTCCCAATTCGAACGAAACTTGGCATAAACATTTTCTTCATAGCTACACCTGTTTGCTCCGAAAATGGGAAAAATCGCATGAAGCCACCCTACTTTTTTATAATAGCTCTAAAAATGTGTCTGTAAAATACGAAAAGCTATATTTCGCTAACAAAAAAGCTATATATATAAGAGTTTTCACGAATATTAAGCCATCAAAACAAAATTCACTTACACAAATAGATTAAATATATTTTTTTATTTTGCCGCCCAATTAGGGGTACACATATGTTGTCTCTAGAGGACAACTGCTTCCAAGTTCAACAATAGCTGTGTTTTTTTACATCTATATACGCTTGGGCTTAAACTTTATATGAACTGCTACGCATTAAACTTTATCTACTCTTCTGAAATTGCTGCTCAGAAAATTAGTACTGCTAAATTTCAATAAGAATTATACTCAGATGCAACTGAAATATGAGTATACTAGCCGGACCCGTGCGCTTCTTGCGCAACAAATATAGAAGTCTCATATCAAATATCAACAGAAATCAGCTGTTCTATCAATCAATTATCTATCAATAAAAACTTACTGCCGGTTATGCAGTGTTAGCTCTAACCAAATATTCTTAATAGTGACATAGTACAAACAGATTTCTTTGTGTGCTCACAATCGTTTATTTTTAACAAATTATTTTAATAAAATATATCTAAACAAAAGCACAACGACCAATAATGCCCAAAGCTCGCTAATAGCACGAATCTCCATCTTTACAACCAAAACTTTATTTATAATATAAGAGCGAAAAAGGGTCCTGCACATAAAAACAGCAATGAGAAATAATTTATAAGATGTTTCACCTCTATGTATTACCTCAACAAATGTTGTGTGCCCACTATTCAGCTATAGGTTATACAGTATGGCCAACGGAGGTTTGTGTCTCCGCTTTATTACAACATGTTCTGTAGCTGGTTGCCGCTAAATTTGTCTCCTAAGCATTATCTAAATGAGGGTAATAGTTTTTTTACGCGCAAACGTAGACGTATATACGTGTAAAAAAACATGACTAATATGGTTACCTACAATGTTTAAAGGCAGAAAGCCCAATTCCACAGTTAACAAAAGCCTAAATAATTTACTATCTGATACTATGTAATACACAGTATCATTTCAGCGATGTGTTTTTGGTTATTGCATAGCTAGGTAAAACAAGTAAGGAAGGCTAAGTTCGGGTGTAACCGAACATTACATACTCAGTTGAGAGCTATGGGGACAAAAAAGGGAAAATCACCATGTAGGAAAGTGAACCTAGGGTAACCCTGGAATATGTTTGTATGACATGGGTATCAAATGGAAGATATTAAAGTGTATTTTAAAAGTGAGTGGGCCATAATTCTATAGGTGGACGCCATTTCGGGATATCGCCACAAAGGTGGACCAGGCGTTACTCTAGAATGTGTTTATACGATATGGGTATCAAATGAAAGGTGGTAATGTGTATTTTAAAAGGGAGGGATCCTTAGTTTTATAGGTGGGCGCCTTTTCGAGGTATCGCCATAAAGGTGGACCAGGGATGACTGTAGAATGCGTTTGTACGATATGGGTATCAAATAAAATGGGTTAATAATTATTTAAAAGGGAGTGGGCCTTAGTTCTAAAGGTGGACGCCTTTTCGAGATATCGCCATAAAGGTGGACCAAGGGTGACTCTAGAATGCGTTTGTACGATATGGGTATCAAATGAAAGGTGTTAATGAGTATTTTAACAGGGAGTGGTCCTTCGTTCTATAGGTGGACGCCTTTTCTAGATATCGCCACAAAGGCGGACCAGGGGTGACTGCAGAATGTGTTTGTACGATATTGGTATCAAAAGAAAGGTGTTAATGAGTATTTTAAAAGGGAGTGGGTCTTAGTTCTATAGGTGGACGCCTTTTCGAGATATCGCCATAAAGGTGGACCAGGGGTGACTCTAGAATGTGTTTGTACGATATGGGTATCAAATGAAAGGTGTTAATGAGTATTTTAAATGGGAGTGGGTCTTAGTTCTATAGGTGGACGCCTTTTCGAGATATCGCCATAAAGGTGGACCAGGGGTGACTCTATAATATATTTGTACGATATGGGTAGCAAATGAAAGGTGTTAATGAGTATTTTAAAAAAGAGTGGGCCTTAGTTCTATAGGTGGACGCCTTTTCGAGATATCGCCATAGAGGTGGACCAGGGGTGACTCCAGAATGCTTTTGTACGATATGGGTATCAAATGAAAGGTATTAATGGGTCTTTTAAAAGGGAGTGGGCCATAGTTCTATAGGTGTACGCCTTTTCGAGATATCGCCATAGAGGTGGACCAGGGGTGACTCCAGAATGTGTTTTTACGATATGGGTATCAAGTAAAAGTTGTTAATGAGCATTTTAACAGGGAGGAGTCCTTATTTCTATAGGTGGACGTCTTTTCTAGATATTGCCATAAAGGTGGACCAGGGGTGACTCTAGAATGTGTTTGTACGATATGGGTATCAAATGAAAGGTGTTAATGAGTATTTTAAATGGGAGTGGGTCTTAGTTCTATAGGTGGACGCCTTTTCGAGTTATCGCCATAAAGGTGGACCAGGGGTGACTCTAGAATTTGTTTGTACGATATGGGTATCAAATGAAAGGTGTTAATGAGGGTTTTAAAAGGGAATGGCCCTTAAGTTTATATGTGAAGGCGTTTTCGAGAGTGACCCAGAACAGCATCTGTCGGGTACCGCTAATTTATTTATATATGTAATACCGCGAACAGTATTCCTACCAAGATTCCAAAGGCTTTTGAGTTCGCCCTGCAGAACTTTTTCATTTTCTTATACTTAATATGGTAGGTGTCACACCCATTTTACAAAGTTTTTCTAAAGTTATATTTTGCGTCAATAAACCAATCCAATTACCATGTTTCATCCCTTTTTTCATATTTGGTGGAGAATTATGGCATTTTTTTCATTTTTCGTAATTTTTCAATTCGAAAAATTGGGCGTGGTCATAGTCGGATTTCGGCCATTTTTTATACCAAGATAAAGCGAGTTCAGATAAGTACGTGTGCTAAGCTTAGTAAAGATATATCGATTTTTGCTCAAGTTATCGTGTCAATGGCCGAGCCTAAGGGCAGACGGTCGACTGTGTATAAAAACTGGGCGAGGCTTAAACCGATTTCGCCCATTTTCGCAGAAAACAGTTATCGTCATAGAACCTATGCCCCCACCAAATTTCAGAAGGATTGGTAAATTTTGTTCGACTTATGGCATTAAAAGTATTCTAGACAAATTAAATGAAAAAGGACGGAGCCACGCCCATTTTGAAATTTTCTTTTATATTTTTATTTTGTTGAACCATATCATTACTGGAGTTGAATGTTCACATAATTTACTTATATACTGTAAAGATATTAAATTTTTTGTTAAAATTTGACTTTTAAAAATTTTTTTTTTTAAAAGTGGGCGTGTTTGTACACCGATTTTGCTAATTTTTATTTAGTACACATACAGTAATAGGAGTAACGATCCTGCCAAATTTCTTCATGATATCTTCAACGACTGCCAAATTACAGCTAGCAAAACTTTGAAATTACCTTCTTTTAAAAGTGTGCGGTGCCACGCCCATTGTCCAAAATTTTACTAATTTTCTATTCTGCGTCATAAATTCAACCCACCTACCAAGTTTCGTCGCTTTGTCCGTCTTTGGTAATGAATTATCGCACTTTTTCGGTTTTTCGAAATTTTCGATATCGAAAAAGTGGGCGTGGTTATGGTCCGATTTCGTTCATTTTAAATGGCGATCTGAGATGAGTGCCCCGGAACCAACATACCAAATTTCATCAATATACCTCAAAATTTACTCAAGTTATCGTGTTAACGGGCAGACGGACGGACGGACGGACGGACATGGCTCAATCAAATTTTTTTTTCGATACTGATGATTTTGATATATGGAAGTCTATATCTATCTCGATTCCTTTATACCTGTACAACCAACCGTTATCCAATCAAAGTTAATATACTCTGTGAGCTCTGCTCAACTGAGTATAAAAAAATAACCCTTAACGGGCAATAACACTTTTTAGAACAATGAAACTTGTTTTAATGTTTGTTGCTCTGTTATATCTTTATTTTAAAATAAACAGTTTTTGTAGGGAAATCCCCATATCTGAAGGAAAACTGCATTGTTATCCGCTAAAGTTCATTATTAGGAATACGGCGCTTCCCAAGGCCGTCGGTTCTATGTACCGGAGCGACTCGGGATTTTTCCCGACCAAGGACTGCCATTTCAATGTAACCCCATTTAATTTGTTGTGTCCCTCCCACAAATTGTCATTTTCCCAGCAGCTCCTTGCAGCGGGACTGCTCCATATTCTCTTGCTCCGGGAATGTATCAAACCCAATCCGGGTCCGTCTCCTGACCCCGGTCCTGAGAAATGGTTTTGCTGCATCTGCCGGAAAAGAATCTTTTTAGGACGGTCATACTCTTGTCAGTGTGTCTCGTGTAAGGAATGGTTGCATCGGACAAGTTCTTCTGAGCTAGACCCCAAAACCAGACGTCCACGTAACTTCTATAAATCTTTTGTGGCTCTTTGCTGTTCACGCCCTAGGGCGTCCCGTAGTTTGCGCCTTAGCCCTCTTAGTCCCTACCTCCATTTGCACCGTTTCCCAGCACAGAATATATCGCAAACGTTACTTACTCGCAGAGTGACGACGTCTCCCCCTATGCACTTCAGAATTCTGCAGTTAAACTGTAATGGATTAACTGGGAAGATCACAGAGATAGTCGACTTCATGAAGCGGCACAACATCCGCATTGCTGCGATTCAAGAGACTAAACTCACAGCAAGATCTGCATTGCAGACCAGTTCTAGGTATAATGTCCACAGAAAAGATCGCGAGAGCGGAAATGGAGGCGGCCTTGCGTTTATCATACACCACACTGTGCAATATCATATATCTGATCCCGACATCGACCGCAGGGACAGTGTCTTAGAACGTAAAGGATTATCTGTCCGGTCGGGCGATGCAAACCTAGAAATCATCAACATCTACGTCCCTCTTCTCACCTGTTGCCCCAGTGGATACCGCCCTGATATCAGCGCCGTACTCACTGAAAACAATCGCACTATCTTAGGCGATTTCAATGCCCATCACGATCTATGGCATCCAAACTTGCGGGTGGACAGTAGGGGTGAAATGTTAGCGGATCAAATAGAAGAAACGACGTTCTGCACAATAAACGGAGACGCCCCCACACGTATGGTAGGAAGCTGTCACAGTTCGCCGATATTTCAATCGTGAGCGCAGAACTCTTAAACTGCGTCAACTGGCAGCCGATGGTAACATTGTCATCCGACCACCTGCCTATAGTTATTTCGCTCGAGATTTCCGCCGACTTCATCGTCGCAGAAAAACGCACTTTCGTTAACTTTAAAAAAGGAAAGTGGGACGAACACAAATCCTTTACAGAAAACCGTTTGCTGCCCTCCCTATCCCAACTGATGCCCGCCAAGGGGAGCGTGCTTTCCGCAAGGTCATTGAATCCGCCTCGGCTCGGTTCATTCCCGCCGGTAGAATTCCCGAAATTCGGCCCCACTTCTCGGCATAAGACAGCTCGATCCCGGTGACCCCCAAATAAGGGCTATAAACCAACGCATCAGATTGCTTGTGGATGAAACCAAGCGGGCGAAATGGGAGGAGCACCTAAGCGGTTGTAACATCTCTGCCGGTGTAGGTAAACCTTGGTCCACTGTAAAGTCCCTATCGAATCCGTCTAGGCAAAATGATAAAGATTCCATCGCCTTTGGCGACAAAGTGCTGTCGGATGCAAAAAAGTGCGCGAGCGTTTTCTGCCGATAATATATAATGCATTCTACGGTCGACAAAAATAGAGGGAGGGCCAACAGACACGCACATAAACATAAGTTCAGCGCGTCACCAACTACCATCACCGCCAAAGAGGTTGAGGATGCCATCGGTCATGCTAAACCATCCAAAGCAGTGGGCCCAGACGGCATAGCCATGCCGATGCTTCAAAGTCTAGGGAAAGAGGGTTTCAAATATTCAGCTCATGTTTTCAACCTGTCTCTTTCCACCTTTGTCATACCCGAAAAATGGAAAGTGGCCAAGGTGGTCCCGCTACTGAAGCCTGGGAAACCAGCTAACATAGGAGTCATATCGCCCGATATCTCTCCTATCGCCAGTAGCCAAGACGCTTGAAGCCATTTTGCTCCCCTACTTCAAAGCAAATTCGCAGCTAACCTGCCATCAGCATGGCTTCAGAAAACTCCATAGCACCACCACTGCGCTAAATGCCATCAGCGCCCAAATAAATTGCGGTTTAAATCAAAACCCCCACCATAGAACAGTACTCTTAGCGCTAGACCTAACAAAAGCTTTCGATATGGTCAACCATGGCACGTTACTGCAAGACCTGGGAGGGTCTACCCTTCCCACATGTCTTAAAAGGTGGACCGCAAATTATCTGGGTGGTACACAGGCAGCGGTGCAGTTTAGAAATGAAACATCAAAACCAAGAAGAGTTAAACAGGGGGTACCACAGGGTGGTGTCCTATCCCCACTTTTGTTTAATTTCTACATATTTAGGCTACCTTCGCCACCAGAAGGAGTTACTATCGTTTCCTACGCCGATGACTGCACAATAATGGCCACAGGCCCAGGCCCAGGGATGGATGAGGTTTGCAGCAGAATAAACGGCTACATCCCTGATCTCTCCAGTTTTTTCACCTCGCGAAACATGGCATCATCACCGACTAAATCCTCCGCGACCTTATTTACAACATGGACGTCCCAAATGTTGACCATTTTGAACATCCACGTCGATGGCACTACGCTACCGACTGTCCTACACCCCAAAATCTTGGGTGTGACGTTTGATTAGGATCTACGTTGGCAGCCGCAATTGTTCCGAACATCCAGAGCCGTAATAATATCCTCAAATCCCTTGCTGGCAGTACTTGGGGAAAATACACAGAAACGCTCATTACCACATACAAAGCAATTGGCCAGCCGTTTGCGTGCTAAGGCCCCCTATATGGTCGCCAAGCCTAAAAACTACCCACTGGAAGAAGCTACAGACCCGCCAGAATACTGCGCTCAGAACCGCCACGGGCTGCCTTCTTATGCCCCCAGAACACCATCTACATAATGAGGCGAGAATACTCCCCATCAGGGAGAGAAATCAGATGCTAACCAAAAAGTTCCTGTTGAATACCCAGAAACCTGGGCATCCCAACAGACATCTGATTGATGAGCCAACACCGCTTATGGACTTAAGGAGTCATCTCCGTAAGCATTTTGAGGAAATACGGCACCTGAGAACTCATCTGTATGAAGCAAAAATACACAAGCAGGTCCTTGGTGAACTCCACAAACAGGCATCGGACCTTTATGTCGGGAATTGCCCGGTGAATGCAGTACTCAGGGAACAGTACCCAAAACTTGCGAAAGAGGAACGCATACTCCCCAGGGAAATGCGAGTCACTCTGGCTCAACTTCGTTCTGGATAATGTAACAGGTTAAACTCTTACATATCCAGAATAAACCCCGACATGCAAAATGTATTCCCGGCTTGCAATGTGTCCCCAAATGACACCAACCATCTCTTTAATTGTAATGTGGAACCAACGCCTCTAACACCCCTTTCATTATGGTCCACCCCTGTCGAAACAGCAAGTTTCCTTGGACTCCCGTTAGAGGATATTGACGACAATTTGTGATCGGTCGCAGCTATTAGGTGGGGCGAAACATTGCTACAACAACAACAACAAGGAAATACGGCACCTGAGAACTCAGCCGTATGAAGCTACAAAATACAAGCAGGTCCTCAGTAAACTCCACAAACAGGCGTCGGACCGTTATGCCAGGAATTGTCCGGTGAATCCAGTACTCAAAGAACAATACCCAAAACTTGCGGAAGAGGAACGCATTCTCCAAAGGGAAACGCAAGTCACTCTAGCTCAACTTCGATCTGGATAATGTAACAGGTTAACCTCTTACCTGTACAACCCCGACATACAAAATGTATGCCCTGCTTGCAATGCGTCCCCACATGACACCAACCATCTCTTTAATAGTAATGTGGAACCAACGCTTCTAACACCTCTCTCATTATGGTCCACCCCCGTTGAAACACCAAGTTTCCTTGGACTCTCGTTAGAGGATACTGATGACAATTTGTGATCGGTCGCACCTATTGGATAAGGCGAAGCACTGCTACAACAACAACAACAACAGTGGAAGCCGCTATATCCTTTTTGGTTCTTTTGAACGAAAATGAGTTCATAATAGAAGCATATACCTACATATGTACTATGTATTATTGCTCAGCCTTATAACACTATTAACCACACAAAGCATATAAAAATAGCGTATCAAGTGCAGAGCTGGGTATGTAATGTTGGATTTTACCCGAACTTATACTTTTTTACTTGTTTCATATAGTTTCACTAGCTGTGTTATTTTATATCTATAGACGTTTACGCTTAAACTTTATATGGACTGCTAAGCGTCAAACTTTATCTACTATTGTGAAATTGCCGCGCATAAAATTAGTATGTACTACTAAATTTCAATACGTATTACACGTAGATTCAACTAAAATATGTGTCTATGTTTCACCTCTACAATAATTCTCTGTAGCACCTATTAAAATGGTGCGTGTCCACAATTCATCGCAACTGATTCAGCTTTATGTTATACACATCCATACAACAGAGGTTTGTGTCTCCGCTTTTCGGTAGAACATGTTGTGTAGCTACCCTACAAGAAACGCTGATAGTTTTCTAATACACTCACACTTGTAATTAACAATGCTGATCCTGCGATGACGTAAACATTGATACTCAAATTTATGTATGTTCCTTTGTTCGCTCACGCATGTCCGCATGTTCCCAACGACAGCCTATAATCATGAAAAAGGACTCAAACTGGGAAGGCTTCGGACACCTGGTACAGAACAAAAGAACATACAGCAGATACCATAATGCATGTGAGACAGATACATAATTCTCAACGGAATTTTATGTATGCGAGAACAGATTATCCGATTTAATCATGTTGTCACTACTGACTGTCATATGACAATCAAATGATTATCACGGTTATTTTGTTATTTTTTAAATTCCGCCATTTTCAAACGACGAAAACCATATAAAAAATAAGTTTAAAAATGAAAAAGAGAGCATTTCAAAGCTCCATGCTAAAAGAAAAAAAATCGAAAATAATATTAAAAAATACCAAAAGCTGTCGGAATGTATGGGGCGCACTCAAAAAATTGATACGCGTGGTTATTAGTGATTCATTTTTAAATGTGTTTCCGCATGAGGAAAGCGCTCTTCTGTTGTTTTGTTATTTTCTAAATTTAAATTGAACATTTTGAACTCGAATTCTTATAAAACTATTTATTTTAAACAAATAAGAAACACGTATGCTTTTATCACGTACAAAATTAATAACATAATGGAATAAAGTAAATAAAAAGCAAAAAGCATTGTTTCATTTTTGGCGGAATATAACAATGGTCATTTATGATAGTATAACAGTCAAAAGTGATATCTACAGTAAACTATTATTTATGATACTTTTTGATAGTTAGAGTGTCAGCACTGATCCAGGAAAAGGAATGAGAGTGAGCAGTACGGCTATATACTTAATCAGTAGGCCATGTTAGTGTATAAGAAGGAGACAAAAACTCACGCATACACAGTTGTTTACATCACATTTGCGCAAGTCCCCTTAAGTTTGTGATAGAAAGTTTGTATGAGGCGCTGATCGTTAGGTTGACATTGCTGACAATCAGATGATAGTCATATGATAGTCAGTGTTCTTGTAGGGTAGTTGGGTCTCCTAAGCATTATCTGTGGCAGCCCTGCCAGCCACCTATCAACGACTAGCACGGAGTGGTAAACGAACAACCACAAAAATACATTTTTGACATTTCATTGTATCTTGTTATGTTATTATTCTTCTTATACTTTCTTAGCGACTAGACGTGTCGAGTAGCTTTAAATTGAATTAAATTAATATTTGTAATTATTAATAGGTGCTATTGAATAAATTGAATGAAACAACAAAGTGGTGACCCCGACGTGATCTTCAACAAGAAGATATTTCAGTTTTCGACACGTTTACAAAGCGTTTTACCGTGGTGTAAAATCACGGAAAATTTCCAACACGAAATTCAACGAATTCGCGAGGAAGCATATAGCGTCACAGAATATTTTTAAAAGCAACAAATTAGCGAGAAGCGAATGAATACATTCAACGTAGGGAGAGCATTTTGAACATATATGTAATATTCCTATATTGCTACAAAAAGCTAATTACATTCCCAAACATCAGAGTGCCGATATATTTCTGTTTAAACGTTTTTGTTTTCTTACGACACTACACGACAGTGTGATGGCGGAATTGAGCGATGAAGTATAGCAGCAATTGCAACAGGTTCAAACTGGTTACTGCGAAACACTTACATGTCTTCGTCGACAAGAGTAAACTGGCAAAGTATGCACGTACTAATTTCAGTAAGTAGAATCCGCAGTTATGGTTCGCACAACTAGAGCGATCATTTCATTTGAGCGACATTACATCGGACGCCGATAAGTTTGACTGGGTAACTATACACTATAATTATAGTTTTGCTAGCAGTAGAAGATCTTGTTACTCAACCCTCAAATGAAAATAAATACACCACTCTAAAAGATGGGTTACTAGCGAAATTTTCTGAATCTTCAGAGAGTAAACTACGGCGATTGTTGCGAGGCGGTAGCACTGTGGGTATGAAGCCGTCTGAGATTTTATCGTAAATGAAGCGCCTCGCACCGGACCCGATCTCGGCAAATTAGCGCTTATTGCTGACAAGATGTTAGAAGCAGTCAGCTCTAACTCTCTTAATATGATAGCGGTACAGGGAAACGTATCAAGTGTTGCTACACCTTCGGTTAACGCGTTGTCGAGCGACGGCAAGTCCTTGGGGGAAATTGTCAATACACTTAAGTCACTATCTGAGTCGGTCAAGAAACTGCAGATCGACATCAATAAAAGTAAGAATAATCCGACAAAACGTTCAAATTCCCGGGCTCGCTCCTCCAGTAGGTAACTAGTAATGATGGAGGGAAACATCTGTGTTATTTTCATACCAAATTTGGCGATAAAGCACGCAAATGTCGTCCAAATTGCACGTACACTAATTCGTCAAACTAGAGCCGCTGCTGCCAGTCACGCTGGTGGGTAGCAGCGATAACAGAACCAGCAACAGAACTAACCCGATTGATGATTCACTTCATGAAACACGACTACATATATACGATCGTCACAATTGCTTCCAGTTGCTCGTAGACTCGCGTTCGATTATTTCCGTCATACCACGTAAATTCACTAATTTAAAAGTAAAACGAAATGAGCTTCAGCTGTATGCTGCTAACCAAACAGTCATCCAGACATACGGAAACCATATCCTCAAACTAGATTTAGGGTTAAGACGAGCGTTCAACTGAACAATTACCATTGCCGGTACTCATATAGCGATTATTCGGGCAGATTTTCTGACTCACTATAATTTATTAATTGACTTAAATCAACAACGTCTAATTGACAATACCACTGGTCTTACCACAAACGGAAAATTAGTCGACACTGCCGAGTTTGATATTTCTACAGTTAACAGCGCTAACGATTTTGCAGGACTTTTAATACGTTTTGTAGAGATTACAAAACCCTCACGTAAATTCAACAATAATAGTAGCAGTAACAACGTAAGACACCATATAGAAACAAAGGGAAATCCAATTCCGATCCGCGACGTTTAGCTGGGGATAAGCTTTCTAGTGCAAAGAATGAAATAAATTTTCTTATCGAAGTGGGTATTTGCCGACCCTCAAAAAGTCCATTGGCAAGCCCACTCCACATGGTCGAAAAAAAAAGTCGGGAGGTTGGCGAGCTTGTGGGGACTATCGTAAATTATATGCGATCACCATTCCAGATCGATACCCAATTTCCCACATCCATGACCTATCAGAGAAATTATACGGAAAACTAATTTTTTCTACAATTGACTTGGTGCGCGCATATTATCAAATATGGATATGGAAAAAACTGAGGTATGCACTCGCTTCGGGCTTTATGAATTTCTCTACATGCCGTTTGGGCTTAAGAACGCTACTCAAACCTTTCAAAGGTTTATGGATGGTATTTTTACAGACATCGATTTCACGTACGTATATATAAATGATATTCTGGTAATGTCCACGTCAGTACGAGAGCATGAAGATCACCTTCACACAATTTTTTCATTATTACAGCGGCATGGTTTGACAATTAATGTGAATAAGTGTCAACTTGAAAAACCTGAAGTAATTTTTTGGGGTATATCATCAACGGCGATGGCGTACGTCCACCCGACGAGCGAGTAGGAGTCATAAAGAATTACAAACCACCTGACACATTTTTCGAACTTAGCCGATTCCTCGGTATCATCAACTACTATCGGCGGTGTATTCCAAAGGCATCACAACTACAGTCGCAACTGAGTGAGTTCACACGCAACATGCGAAAGAACCACAAACGTAAAATCAACTGGACTAGCGAAACTTTCAAAGCTTTTGATGATTGCAAGCGTAGTTTAGCAGAAGCTACGATCTTGGCATACCCAGCTCCAGATGCAAAGCTTGCAGTGGTAAGTGATGCTTCAGAGATAGCGATCAGTGCGGCGTTAGAAAAACTTTGCGATGGCATTTGGCAGCCTCTAGGGTTTTTTTCAAGAAAACTTATTAGTACTGAAAGGAATTACAGTACTAACGATTGAGAGCTTCTGGCCGTCTGTGAAGCCATACGGTATTTTAAACATATGTTGGAAGCACGCGTGTTCGTCATCAAGACAGATTATAAGCCACTTATTCATGTCTTTAAGCAGAAACCGGAGAAAGCGTCGCCGCGACAGTTAAGACAGTTGGACTACATTTCGCAATTCTCTACGATGATTATGCACGTATCCGGTGACTCTAATATAATAGCTGACACCCTGCCATGTCTGAATGCTATTTCAATGCCAACCAGCGTAAATTATTCGGAGCTTGCGGGGGCACAGGCCAAAGATATTGAGCTACCTCTACTTCTACAGGGAAGCACTTCGCTAAAGTTACAAACCATGTATTTCGAGGGCAACAGCGTTTACTGCGACATTTCTAGTGGAAATATAAGGTTATACGTACCTAATGAGTTGCGAAACAAAGTATTTGCATCGGTACATGGACTTTCACACCCGGGTGGTAAGGCAACCCTAAAAAAACTACGAAAAAAGTATGTTTGGCCTTCGATGTGCAAATACGTGGTGCTATGGGCAAAGGCTTGTTTACCTTGTCAACGGGCAAAGATTCATAGACGCAACTCTATTTTACCGGATAAAACCGACATGTCGCACAACAGGTTTGATCACGTGCACATTGACATCGTTGTAATGCCCCAGGTAAACGATTATCGTTACTGTTTGACTATGATCGATCGATCTTCACGGTGGCCTGAAGCCGTTCCCCTGCAAGACATATCTCCGATGACTATAGTAAACGTTTTTTAGACTCATTGGATCGCTAGTTTGGCTGTACAAAGACCATCACGACTGACCAGAGCACACAATTTGAGTCAGCACTTTTTAGAGCTCTCACGAACATGATCGCATGTCAACGCATCCACACCACAGCCTATCATCGCCAATCTAATGAGATGATAGAGCGATGGCATCGATCCTTCAAAACAGCGCTCATGTGCGACCCAGCGACTCCATGGCCAGATCTACTACCGACCGTGTTACTCGAATTACGAACATATCATAAGGAGGATCTTCGAGCTTCCACTGCACAAATGTTATATGGTGGTCCAATCAGATTACCCAGTGAGTTTTTTGAAAACCTAGGCAAAACTATCGATCCACAAAATTTTCTGGACAAGCACCGCGAATATATGCGCAATACTCGGCCTATTCCAGCTGCTCATCATAGCTCGAAGACAAGGTTTTTTTGCTCAAAAACTTATATGACTGTTCGCACGTACTGGTGAGAACAGATGCAGTTCGAGAGCCCTTAGAAGCTCCTTACACCGGCCCCTACGAGGTTATAGACCGTCCCACTGATATAGTTATTAACGTGAAGATGCACAACAAGAAAGTTGCTTTATCGGTTGACAGATTAAAGCCAGCTTTCATTATACGTGAAGATACAGACACCAGTTCCGATGAGTCACCTACGAAACCGATCCCTCGAACATACAAGAAGTCAAGGCGCGTATGATTCCTGGGGGCCTACTCTGTATTGCGATGCGAAAGAAAAAATACGCGAAATCGCAAAATCGGTACTCTGTATCTTGACATTCGCATGTATATTTTGACTTTCGCATTCACATTTTGCCCATTCGCAATTTTTCTCCCTTTTCGCATTGCCGGCACTCTGTAAAGCGAAAGCGAATGTCAAACAGCATTCATTTTCGCATTTTTCTTGCTAAAAGTAATAGGCATTCGCATTGTTCAAATATGTAAGTATTAATTGATGATTTTATACATTGATATCTTTATATTCATTTAAAAATATATAGGACAACTCAAAAAACAAAACAAACACAAAAGCAACAATTTGTAATCCTAGTGGACTTAAAATACATAAATAAATAACACTTAAATCGAAACCACTTTTTTATAAAGCATTTCTATTGGAAATCATGTCATTTTTTATTTGTTCTCTGATACAACTAGCAATATTTCCCATTCTATGATTTTCCACGTTTTCTGTATTTATCACGTTCACTTCTTCCAGTTCAATTTCTGAACTGGGAGGATTTCTTCATTTAAATCAATCCTTTCTTCATTTAAATCGTTCCATAATGCTACAGAATCCTTTTTTTAATTTGTTCAACAAAAATTAATCGTTTGCCGAAATTGTACTCGCCTTGTTTATTTTGTTCTCTTTCTTTGAGTTTGGTCAGTGATGCATACTCAAGCAAAAAATTAGCGAAAAATAAAAAAGCGACATTGTTAGCGATGCGATAGCGCTACAGAGTTCCAATTACCTTTCGCATCGCAATTTATTTTCGCATCGCACTGCCTTTCGCATCGCAATACAGAGTAGGCCCCCAGAACCAACAGTGACTCCGTCATTAAAAGGGGATTACTGTGACAGCCCTGCCAGCCACCTATCAACGACTAGCGCGGGGTAGTAAACGAACAACCACGACAATACATTTTTGACATTTCATTCTATCTTGCTATGTTATTATTCTTCTTATACTTTCTTAGCGACCATACGTGTCGAGTAACTTTAAATTGAATTAAATTAATCTTTGTAATTATTAATAGGTGTTATTGAATAAATTGAATGAAACACCAAATATCTAAGCGCGGATAAGCGTTTTATTTACGCGCAAACGTCGTGTAAAAAAAAACACCGCTATTATTAAAAGAAGATTCGAAGACATTTGAGCCGTTTATTTTGAAAGTGGCACAAGTCATTTCATGTTGTTTAGGTTCAGTGGTAATTTGTTTATATCTCTCCTCGCCTCCAGTTTTTTAGAGTCCAATATCCAAAAGATGCAATTCTTATTATTATTTTGTAATTGTAGAACCATCTATATATGCATTCGTTCAAAAATTACAATGCATTTAAGACCATGAGTTGGAAATGACTTATGCCACTTTCAAAATAAACGGCTCATTTATCGGGGTTATTTTTGTCCCTTTAAGACCCGGTTTTTCAGTGCAAGTTTAAACTCCAGTTAAAGTAGACTAGAGTTTAACCCTGCCACTTCGGCCGCTTAAGCTGAGATGAGCAGCAAAATTTGTTGTTATCGAACAAAGTGGCAAGGTTAAAGTCTAGTAAACTTTAACTTAAGTCTAAACTCGCACTGAAAAATCCAGCCTAAAACTATTTGTTGCATCTGTTAACAATAAAACGTGCGATAAGTGTTTGTATTACCTATCAACTTACATACATACATATCCCTCCTATTTATTCTATAGATGCGTTTAAAGGAAATACGTGGGAAGAAAGCTATCTCATCGAAGCTGAAAACCTCTCGAACACACCTATCTCTTCATATGGCTAAGGAAATTCTACAAAAAATTTGCCTCAGCGATATTTCCAAATCTAAAAGCTGTGAGAATTTACATGTCTTATAAGGATAATATTACAGATGGTTAAGTAATAAATATACTTTTATAAAACACTTATATACATACGTATGTACAAAAACAAAACTCGTAGCATAATACAAGTGTATTGGGTATTTTGAGTAACATTTTATATTGTATTTAGCCATCCTTAGCAACAAGGCAGCAAACCCTATTAAATTCTGAGCTTTTTATTTAGTCATAAACTAAATAAATAATCATTAAAAACTCACATTTAAAGGCTAGCCAAGGTTTTAAATTTCACTTTAAAGTCAATTTCATATCGCCGCTGAAAATCAAGTTTTAAAGTCTATTGTTTCCGAAAAATAAATACATTTTTATACCTTTCATGAACATGAAATGGTATATTAACTTTGGTCCGATGTTTGTAACATTGAAAATTATAGAAGATAGACTCGCCATTATGTATACCGAATTGATCAGGGCGACGAACTGAGTTGATATAGCTATGTCCGTCTGTCTGTCCGTCAGTCTGTCTGTTTGAACGCAAACTAGTCCATCAAATTTTGAGATATCTCAATGAAATTTGGCACAAGGATGTATTTTTGCATTATATTAGACATTTGTCGGATCCGGTAGGATCGGACCACTATAACATATATCTCCCATACAACCGATCGTTCAGATAAGACGATTTTGGTCATAATGCCGTAATTTAGAAAGTATAAACGTGAAACTCGGTGATATATATTCTAATATATCATAGAAGATATCCTGAAAAAATCACTTTGATCGGAGCTATATATAGTTATATCCCATACAACCGATCGTTCAGATAGAAAGATTTTTGGCCATTTCTCCCTTAATTTAGAAAGTATAAACGGGAAACTTAGTGATTTATATTTTAATATATCATAGAAGATTTCCTGAAAAAAGTTACTTTGATCGGAGCTATATGTATATAGTATATACCTATCCCATACAACCGATCGTTCAGACAGAAAAATTTTTGGTCATTTCTCGCTTAGTTTCCAATATAAAAACTTGAAACTTGGTGATATATATTCTAATATATCATAGAAGATTTCCTGTAAAAATCATTTCGATCTAGATATCCCATACAACCGATCGTTCAGATAAGGGGTTTTTTTCCATTTTTTATTTTATATTTATCTTAAAAATCGTTTAGGTATGTACATCTGTTCACTATTTATTTCTTATCTTATACATCCGATTATTTGGAGATTACGAACGAAGGTATGAAGCCTTCGGCACAGCCGAGGACAGTCCCGTCCTTACTTGTTTCACATTGTTTTTGTATAGACTGTAAAAAGAGTGAGCTCTTGAGCTTAGTACTCGATATTTGCATATTACGTAGAGCAGAGCCGGCCAAAAGTTGCACATTGTGCAATTTGAGTTCGTATTTTCACACAGACACTAACGATGTGCGATCACGATCGTTTGTCGTTCGCTTGTCACTCACTAAAATCAACAGTGAATGCAAAAGGAAAAGTCCATGCTACTTTTTGGGCACATAATAAAAACAATATGCTGCAATGTTAAAGTGACTTTTAATACGTTTTAGTTAGTATTATTAAGCTACTTTGAACATATATATTAATATTGACAATATAAATATTAATAATTAATAATAATTAATTAATTATTAATAAATATTGACAATTTAATATATGTTACTTTTTATACGTTCTACTTAGTTTTATTAATTTTTATACATTTGTTTTATTGAATAACTTTATGTTTTAAAAATATATATTTCTATCTTTACATTTGCTTTGTTTTATGGTTCTTTTTTAATGAAAAAGTGATTTTTTTAAGTAAATTTTGCATTGAAGAAACACCATACCTTCTTTTATAAAAAATTTGTATCTGGCTAGCTCGACCTCCACGTTCTTAGTTATATGAATATAAGTAAATATTGTTAGGATTAGCTTGAAATCAAATAACCAGAGTCCTTTTTAATTTCGAACTTCACAGTCCACATTTTCTTTTAGCACACTGTGGGGAGTTGTCACTCAATTTTTACACACACTTATGCAATTGTTTTAGTATTTGTGTGGCCGGCTCTGACGTAGAGCAGAGCCGGCCAAAAGTTGCACATTGTGCAATTTGAGTTCTTATTTTCACACAGACACTAACGATGTGCGATCACGATCGTTTCCTTTCGCTTGTCACTCACTAAAATCAACAGTGAATGCAAAAGGAAAAGTCCATGCTACTTTTTGGGCACATAATAAAAACAATATGCTGCAATGTTAAAGTGACTTTTAATTTAATTTTTTTTTTTTAATTAAGTTCCTTTGAACATACATATTAACATTGACAATTTAAATATTAATTAATTTTTAATAATTATTAATAAATATTGACAATTTAATATAAGTAACTTTTTATACGTTCTACACAGTTTTATTTATTTTTATACATTTTTTTATATTGATTAACTTTATGTTTTGAAAATATATATTTCTATCTTTACATTTACTTTGTTTTATAGTTCTTTCTTAATGAAAAAGTGATTTTTTAAAGTAAATTTTGCATTAAAAAACACCATACCTTCTTTTATAAAAAAGTTTTATCTGACTAGCTCTACCTCCGCGTTCGTAGTTATATGAATATAACTAAATATTGTTAGGAGTAGCTTGAAATCAAATAACCAGAGTCCTTTTTAATTTCGAAATTCACAGTCCACATTTTCTTTTAGCACACTGTGGGGAGTTGTCACCTAATTTTTACACACACTTATGCAATTGTTTTAGTATTTGTGTGGCCGGCTCTGACGTAGAGCATTCAATTGTTAACTCAGTGAGCCCTTTTACTCAAAATCGAGAAAAATGCACATTCACTCGCCTGGCAAGATGACGCCGATATTATATCAAGAAAACTAAAAAAGGCAGCAATTTAAATTGGACTTTTTGAGAAATAAGTTCTTCAAAAGTGCTGTATGTGTTCATTTTTTGTCTACAGCAATAAAGTTATTAATTTCGTTGAAACAGTTCAAAACTCAATTTTCAGTTTTCTCAGATTTCACTTTTTAGCCTTTACTGCTTTTTTGCTAAGGACGCCCATGTCGTATACTTGTAGAACCAATATAGACTTTAAAATTTAATGAACTATTAAATATAAGTTTTAGCAAAATGTTGACTGCAATGCAAATCTGTTACCTGTGCTTTCAATTCTAAATTGGAATATTATATGTCTAAGATCTTCTATTTATAGTATATGTAAGAATTTGTAATCGTTTGCAATAAATCGAAAGGAAATCTACAAATTTCTAGCCGACTGGGCAGATGTTGCCCTGCCAACACCTTTCTATTTTAAAGGACTAAAAAGTTTCTATTGCTGTGTCTTCCTCTCCCATCTAATCCTTGTCTCCCTCTCCGGCTACTCGTTCCTCTTTCCTTTTTGCCACTTTCTCTTTTGCCCATACATATATCTCTCTTTCTCCACTTACCTTAAGAAACTCTCACCATTCATACGATTTTTTGAAGAATGATATTCTATGTATTAACCTGAGCAAAAGTTTACCTATGTATATATCACTCGTTTTATTGTAAAATGATGTAATTAATGCAAGTTTTTGATTTTTCGGGATATTATGATATATTTCAATAACTGACTGACGACATTATGTTCAGTCGATTTAAAACTCAATGAGATCAAAATAGCGGAAATATATGTATTTGCATCTTTATTTTATAAATTTTGGTCACTGAAAATGATTTGATTTTTGAATTTAAAGTGAACGAGTAAGACGAAATAAATCTGTATTCCACCATAAAAAGTTTATTTTTTTCGATTTTTTATACTACGATTCATATCAGAAATGCTCCGTTTGAATTTATCTTGAAAGTTGTGTTTGGCTGAATATTTTTTTTATAGTAAAGCAACAAGTTTTAAATGAAAAGCGCAAAATAAAAAAAAAGCGAGTTCTCCAAATTAATATCAATGTATTTTTTAACAATATATTAACCTAAAAATTTAAGTAAATTTTAAATATTTAATGAGCTCGAGGCCATATACATATATATTCAGATTAAAACCAGGATATATTTTATATATATGTATATATATTAAATTTTATTTAGTCGATATTTCGACCTCAATCTGAGGTCATTCTCAAGAACTCTTGGGTGAAGCTTGTCGACATTTATAAATCTAAGGCCGAAAATAATCAGAAGATAACTAAAAATTGAAGTTTATCCTAGAACCTTTCAAATTGGTGTAACTCTTCCAGTGCCCCAGAAATTAGCCGCAGAATTAAACTATCTAAAATGACAAAACTATAATTGCGTTTCCCCCAAATGTAAAATGTTGCGCTATATATCTTTACAAAAAAACGTGCGAGGTGTGCATGGGTGTATGCAGTTTGAAGTGCTATTCAGGGTTTGAATTACATCTACTAAAAAAATTAATGAAGTTTACTGTAGATGCTCGTATTCGTTAATTTCAAATCAAAACAATGCTTAATTCCCTTTTTTTTTTTGTAACACTCATAAAAGTAATTCAAATTAATCGAGAGAGTTAACCGATGTATTGATTGAGCTCAATTATGTTTTTGTATATACATACATATGTATATATCTAGTTATGTATTTATATGCTTATACCATGATTCAATTACACGAGGTTTCGCATGTATCTTTTTTAAAAATGTGACACTCCGCACTCATGGTTGTTTCTAAGAAGAAGTGGAGAAGGGGAAAATTAAATCCCCTTTTTCAAAAACGCACAAATTCAACAATTTTGAGACATGTCGATTGATAAAGCTTTAGCCAGGGGCTTTGCTAGAGAATGTGGCCGTAATAAACAACCTGTTAGTCACATTTGACACTAAGGGAAAATGATGGTGTGCATAACGCGTCATAGATAAACCCTAAGATGGATATATGGACTACGGTTTAGGAGCTGAAAGCTTCTCGGCTTGTATCTTCCAAGCAGAAGCACTGGGGTGTTATCCTGTAACAATGTATATTAGAAGAAAAATGCGTTTCAAAAGTTTTCAAAGCAAACAATTTTTTTTTTATCCGAAAAAAACTTCTTTCGAATAGAGTTGCATAATAACACTTACTCCTGCTGCGCTCATGATGCTTAAGTCCCCCATCACTTCGTCTAACATCGTCAGCAGCTGAAAGAGGTCGATTTAGGCTGCAGCTAACTACGCAACAGGCACCGATGGATGCAGCATAGGTGGTCGAGTTGCATCATATAAGAAAACGAATCTTTAGGATCATTGCCACAATCACTGACCACTGGCCTGCATGAAGAAAGAACGGATATCCCTTTTTACTGCATTGGTATGAGTTGCGTCGAGGAGAGCTGCAAAGAAACTGGCACGCACTGCCTTTAGCTATGCCCAGCTTGGGGACACGCTAGGTTTCAAGCTATTGGCAGTTACACACAGCCGGAACTTCCGGAAGTTGACTAATACTCCGTAAACGAGATCTGGGAGCTCAAACAGCCGAGCCAAATGTTTTGAAAAGAGCGCCGAACAACCTTCTGACCAGCAGCAAGAAAGTGCATCAAAACAGCACCTCGTTCTTTACTTGCGGGTGTTTAGCATACGGGCAGCACAGCAAGCAGGATTTGCGCTTATTGTGGCATCTGCAAAATAATTACAAAGTTCAAGTACTCAACATTGTTACAAAATTGTGTTTTTATTTGTAATTTACCCAAAATTTACAGCAAAATTATTAAATTTCTTTTAAAGTTTTGTTCATTATTAAGAAAGGAGTTTGAAAAGAAACAACACTTTTCATTTTTTGGAGCGACTTGGGTGTTTAGAATGTGAAAAGCACATGGTGGTTGAACAAAGTTCGATTACTCACTTGGTCTCTCTTCACTACACTCAAATCCGAAATTAAGAGAGTTATGATTTTTCTTTAAACGTTATAATTGTTTTAATTTAATAATTATTGAAATTAACTTTAAACTTTAAAGATAAACTATGTACATTCATATAAAAATATGTGTTGTATATGTAGATATATAAGATTATGACACGTTACAATAGAATCGCGTCCGCGGTTGCCGGTTGATAGTGCAAGACTAGCGAATGCAATCTTGTTCCTGTGCGATGGAAGTGGTGGGTGTTCGTTCGCCATTCCATTCGCCGCGCACGGCTGCGCATAGTAATTGCCGCCGTCTAATGGGATGGGGCGGCTTAAACATCCTGCTCGCCCTGCAGGGAGGTGCTAGTAAGCACCTTCTGTAGCTTTTGAAAGGCGCGGGGTATCTAAGGCGCAACTGGCCTTGTTGCGCCGTTTGCGGACTTGGTTGGGTGCGCGTGATCATGCGCTTGGCCGTTCGTTCGGGCTTAGGGATTGCCGCTGGTTTCTTCTCTTGTTCGATCCGCTGCGCGTGGTAGCAGTGGCAGAGCCGACACTGAACGCAGCTGTCGATCTCTGCCGTGGGAGCCAGATGGGTCTCGTCCTGGAAGTATAAGAGCAGACAGAGGAACGAGAAGTAGTTGGAAATAGCGGATGATAAACGGAAAGTTAATACTGAAAGTTAATTATACAAGGAAAATGTATATAAGTTAGAGCGCTGTGCTCGAAGAGTGCTTCATTGGAAGGAAGCAGAGTATAACTAAGGGGCGCATGACAAGCCCATTTTGGTTTCGAACCTCTACAACCCGAATATGATTGTCAGGGCTGGGGCGAACGTTCTCGATTCGTCCCAGACGCCACTCGGTGGGTGGGAGCGAATCTTCTTTAATTACGACGAGGTCGCCTGGTCGAGGATTTCGCTGTGGCGTTTGCCATTTATAGCGCTTCTGAAGGTCCTTCAGATAATCCTCTTTCCAGCATCGACTGAATTGGTGATGAAGCGCTTTGAGTTTTTCCCATCGATTTATCCAGGAGAGGTCTTCCGCGTTTGGCTCAGGAATGGCTAATAGCGGTGCACCTCGAAGGAACTGACCCGGAGTGAGCGCTGTGAAGTCAGCTGGATCCTGGGATAGTGAGGTTAGAGGCCTCGAATTGAGAACTGCTTCAATACGCACCAACAGCGTCGTGAATTCTTCGAATGTAAAATTGAGGGATGCAGCGGTCTTTTTGAACTGGGTTTTAAAACTTTTTACTGCGGATTCCCACAAGCCGTCTATATGAGGGGCATTGGGTGGAATATACTGCCAGTTTATTCCCTGGGGGCATATTTCTGGACAATGTCCGCAGAGCATTCGTTAAGAAATTTAACGAAGTCGTGTTCGAGTGCGCGCTGAGCGCCAATGAACGTTTTACCATTGTCGCTCATCTGTCTGCCAACGATTCGGGCGAATGCTGCTCGAATGGCTTCGGTGGTAAGGTCCGAGCATGCCTCGAGGTGTACTGCCTTTGTGGAAAAACAGACGAATACAGCCACGTACCCTTTTATGATAGTGGTCGACCTCAGAATCGATGCTTTTATTTGGAATGGACCTGCGAAGTCTACTCCGGTTGTGGAAAAGGGGCGAATGCTGCTCGAAAGGCTTCGGTGGTAAGGTCCGAGCATGCCTCGAGGTGTACTGCCTTTGTGGAAAAACATACGAATACAGCCACGTACACTTTTATGATAGTGGTCGACCTTGGAATCGATGCTTTTATTTGGAATGGACCTGCAAAGTCTACTCCGGTTGTGGAAAAGGGGAGTGAGAAATTGCAGCGCGCAGGTGGTGGCGCTGCCATTATTTGGGTGCGCGTTTTCTGTTTGAAAAGCGTGCACGATTTGCATTGGAAAATGCATTTTTAAGAAGAGGCTTTAGTTTTGGTACGTAGTACTCTTGCCTCACCATGTGGAGCATCAACCGTATTTCTGCACGAAGAAGCAGGCGGTGTAAAAACTCCAGATACAGCTAGCATAGCCTTGAATCCGGAGGAAGGATTACTGGATGCTTCTCGTTGTATGGTAATGAAAAATGTTCCAATCGGCCACCGATACGTAGGAGGTCGTCTCCATCGAGAAAGGGATTAAGAGCCAGAAGGGAACTCTTCTTGCTAATTGGCATTTTCTTTTGTAGGGCGCTCTTTTCCGCCCCGAAATGGCGAGATTATGCCATTCCCGCAAGCCGCGTTTTTGCATGTTGCAACTGTTTGTGGGTCAGATGGGGATTATGTGTTGTTGCCACCGATTTGAATTTGTTGCAGGCATTGCTCGCAAAGCGGAACACGTATGCAATCACACGGAGGGCTCGGGAATATGAGGAGAAACGTTGAAGAATATCGTCCTCTTCTTCGAGTGTGTGATATGCTTCGACCTTGCATTTCTCGGGTGGAGAAGCGCTACCTGTTTTCGGCTTTGGCTATGCCGAAATGTGGCAAGAAAGCCATTGTGGTCCGTGCCACTGAAACTGTTCTAATATGGCCGGGTGATTAGCCGTTAATTTCTTTAGTATAAAACCATCTGATTTTAGGGCTTTAATCACTTGAACGAGTGATTCAGTGGCGTTATCGATGGTGTGACTTCCTGATAGGATGTGGTCGACATACGCCTGCGTCTTGAGAATTGTTGAAGCCAACGGGAATGTCGCTTTCGTGTCATCGGATAGTTGATGCAACGTACGAATAGCGAGATATGGTGTACAATTGACGCGGAATATAACGGTTTTTAGATTGAAATCGCTAACATTGGAGTTGGCCGATTTCCGAAATAGGATTCGCTGAAAATCTTTGTCGTCCTCGTGTATGAGGATCTGACCGTACATTTTTTCAATGTCTCCATAGAACACATACTTATGCATACGCCACTGTATAATTAGTAGCATGAGATCTGGTTGGAGAGTTGGACCAGTGTATAGCACGTCATTCAGGGATTTGCCTGACCCAGATTTTTTTGAGGCGTTGAACACCACACGAGCATTGCTGGTGACCTTATATGGTTTGACTACCGCATGATGTGGCAAGTAAAATGAGAAGACCTTGCCATTCGAACTTATTTCGCATGGTTCGGTAGATTCCATGTGATCAAGGTCGAGATATTCTTGTAACACATTGTTGTACATTGTACCTAACTCCCCCTTTTTCTGAAGCGATCGCTCCATGCTTAAAAACTGCTGCAGAGCTACCGGGCGGGATTTGCCGAGGTAGAGTTTTTCAGGAAACTCTTCCTTGAATGGAAGTCGCACAATATATCGACCGTTTGGTGCACTTGTCGTGGTTGTTGCATATATCTTCTCACACGCTTGATTCTCGGGGGATATCTGTGGAGGTTGTGGAATTTCCTCCTCTTCGCCAAATTTTCTCAGTTGAGAACTGAGTGTCTCGTTTGACGCTTGGACTTGTGTCGAGAATGACACAACATTTTCAGTTATTGGACCACTGAGAATCCAACCAAAAATGGTTTGTTGCGCAAGTATGTTACCGCACACCTTTTATATACCTTCCAGCAGAATTTGTGGAAGTATGTCGCTGCCAATGACCATGTCAGTCTGACCTGGTATATGGCAACTGGGATCAGCGATCTCAAGGAGTTGGTAATGCTGCCAGATTTTGCGACTAATGGTGGATGTTGGCAGATTCTTTGTCAGTTGCGGCAACACAATGGCATGAGCCTTTATCCTTTTCATGGCCTTGGATGCAACCCGTTTCAAAGGACAAAGCTTGGAGGACCTTTGTACGACTTGTCCACCCATGCCAGAGATTTCGAACTTTGAATGTTTGAATGGAACTTTCAACCGTTTTTGAAATGAAAGTTCTTTCCGAGACCTGATCGATAAGGGCCTTAGTTGAAATAGTTTCCCTTCGTGTTCGACTGCGACCATAGCAGGAAGGAAGGAGACTTTGATTATCATTGGCTGCATGCAATGATTGAACCGGTGCGTGTTTTGAACAACACGGTAGCTCCCTAGAATCGGAGCTATTCTGCGTTTGTCGAACGGGAGATGTTGACTCAGCAGTTGTGTGCTGCACGTTTGGTGCATTCGTTCGCGGGGTGGAACATGGAGCTTGGGGGCTCGCATGCAACAGCGTGTGACGCCGTTGATGACATGTCGAAGATGACCACTTGCTCGTGTACTCATTGATGATATGAGTGCTGCTAAGGCGGTTTGTACATAGCTTAGCTTGTTTTACGAATTGTGTCCGGTTTTGCACAGACATTCGTTTGAATCGTGGACAGAATCTAATAAGGTGCGGGGAGTTGCAACATTGGCATGTTTCCTTTTTAGATTCTGCCACAAGGGTTTGCGTCCTGTTGAAGGACCTGTTTTGTGCAGAATTTTGATGAGCGACTGGTTTTTGTTTGCTTGGTTGAAGACTATTGACCCCTTCAACGACTTCATATCTCGAGGTGAGAAAGTCATTCATTTGTGACCATGAGGGTAGATCTCTTCGAGAAGAGAGGGATTGTTCGCAAAGTGACAGGGTTGTTTCGGGAATCTTCGATGAACAAATGTACACCAGAATCGGATCCCAAATGTCTGTCGTAACTCCTTGGGAGTGAAGGACGGATAGGCAGTTGTTTATTGTATTTTGCAATCTGTGAAGTTGCTCACTGTTTTCGGATTGAATAGAGGCAAGAGTCAGTAAGGATTTGATCTGGTTGTCAACCAAGATACGCTTGTTTTCATATCGTGACCGTAAAGCTTACCAGGCAAGGTCAAAGTTATCATTGCTCAACGCATATTGCTTGACGATGGAGCCGGCTTTGCCTTGCGTTTTGTACCGGAGATGGTACAATTTCTGAGCACGGGAGAGCCTTGGGTGGTTAATGTACACCGCTGTGAACATATCACGAAAAGCGGGCCATTCTTCATAGCCACCATAAAAGGTCTCCGTGTCGCATGCTGGGACTTTGAGGTAAATATTTGCCTCCGCCGAGGGTTGTTCCACGCGGAGTGGTGGACTCGGCGTTGCCATCGTTTTGATCAACGAGAGTTGATCGGCAATCTTTGCTTTTGTCACTTCATACGTATGAAGACAGGCGCATTGTTTGCCTTGTACTGAACTCTTGAAGTCTTCAGGGAAACTTTCGTCTGGTTTCGAAAATACTAGATCGCAAACCGATTGAAGCCGTGCCTAATAAGCATCTAGTGATTTGTCCTTTATCATGAGATACGATTCGGTGTGATCTAGAATCGGTGCTTCGTTAAATTTTGCACAGTTGATGTTGACCTTTCCTTGGCCGTTTCTTCCTTTGGGTCACCTTTTGGTTTTGTCCCGGTTTCGGATGTTTTTTAGGGACTGAGATGCATTTCACGCAAACTTTTTGGTTTTTACCAAAAAAAACCGAATAAATATTTGTTGGCTCAGAGAACGTTTGCAAAATTCGAAGAAAAATTGCTCTTCGTGCCACAGAAATTTAAAAAGGGAATTTAAATTGGTGTTGTTGGCGGTGTTTGTGTTTTTTTTTTTTTGAAAAAATATAGTCAAGCTGCAAGTATGCACCGACGCACAGTGGCGCCTTTTGAGTTTTTTCTTTGCAAAAATCATAACTTTTGAACCAATGAAGATATTTCAAAAATTTAAAATGCAACTGAAAGCTAGTTATTTGAAGTTTTAATGGGTGAAAGCTCAGAATGTCACAGCTACTTCAAAAAAATTCGTCAAAGTCGAAAATTTTTAGAAAAATGCAAAAACAAAATGTTTTTAGTAAAAAATAAAAAAAATAAAATGAGATTTGTGTTATAATGACGTATTTAAGCATTAAATTAAAATTATTCCCAATGTTTTCACAATATCTCTATCAACTCCTGTTATGCGAGCAGTCACTTCATCGTTTTCAAAAAATCTTCTTGAGGAGTTACCATCATTTGAGGAGTTACCATCATTGTACTTTGGACAGTCAACTCTAAGGCCAATCTCTTTATGGAATGCATCCTGAATTATTTTTTTTCTCCTGTTTTGTTTCTCCTTACATGTTGTATTGTCGTCGAAAACTTATCCTTGTTGTGGTAGTATATAAGCCTGCTTCAAAACAAATTCCATACATATTATCCTAGCATGCAAAGGAGATATTCAATTCTCATAATTTAGTTCGTCAGTTATTGCATCATCAAGTTTTTCAAAGTCCTTTTGGCTCTTGACATTTCATTGTAGATATCGTATTTGTTATTAAGTTCAAAAATTTTCCATCGACCATTGTCAGAAGAAAAGCATGCTCTATTGTAATGACATTCCCCTGTTCAATTTCAATTATTGTTGGTTCTAATTTGGCAATTTGATTTATTATATCACTCACTGTAGCTTTTATGAGTTCCGAAGACTCCTTCTCGTATTTAAATAATATCGGGCGGCACAATATAGTTGATGACGGACTTGGATTTTTCCAATATTCTGAAGCTTCATCTTTTAGTCGTAATGGAACAATAGAAGCCATAAACATATTACTATCTGTAATTGTTTCATCGTCTAGATTTATTCTTTGTTTACATGCGCTTTGTCCTTATGATCCATCACAGCCCCACTTAGTTATCAATGCTAGCTCCTTTGGCAGTGACTTCAACTTTTATTCAGTAAAACTTTGAAGGAGTCGTGTAGACGTATGATCCATTAGGTTTTGTAGCTCAATTTCAGCTGATACTTCGGTTATTTTGGGACTTAGAGGAACTGCTTCTTTCTTGGCTTGAGTAATTTTTTTGTATCCAGGTAAAATATCGGCACTGCGTTGCAATAATGACTTACGCAATATAATATATTTTTTCTTCGTTAAACCGAGATCTATAAAGAGCGCCAAAGCTTCGTCGGGAGTGTATTTCCTAGGTAGCGCATTTGGTGGTGTGGGAATGCTGTTTTTGATCCTCATCAGTCGCACTGGACTTACTACCGTAACTGCTTCTGTTATATGAGACTTCACGTTTTCTTCGTCTTTTTTATATTTAATAGCCAGGGCTTCTGAAGGATGAGTCATGGCCATAGCCTTTGTGGTATCAGACAGCTTCCTTTTCCTTGTATAGGAAGAACACTCTTCTATGGGTTTTGTTGGTCTCCCTCTAGTTGGATTGGTTGACGTGCTAGGCGTTTCTTCGTCCAAAAAAGTTTTGTCAGCTAGCCACTTTTCATACTTACTTAGAAATTTTGAATTGTTGCGATAGACGTCCTTCCATTTTCTTTCTATCATAATGTATTGTAAACCAATTTTTTCTTCCAGGCCTTCCTTTCCTTTCATGCTTGTTTCACTCGTTAATTCTCTCATAATAGCCTCAACGAAGTCCCGTCTTGACTTTGTAGATTTAAACACCGCAAATAGTTTCGAGTTTTCTAGATACATATTAGAATTGGCTTCGAGTGTATCTGACTAAATATTAAACTGTGAATTATATTTAAAAATACTATTCACTTTATTTAAGTAAACAGAATACTTAGTTCCTTAATTTCCAAAAGACGTATGATAATGTGCATTGTGTGATGAATAGCTTTATATACCTACTCAAATTATTAAGATGAATTTCAGGTATACAATACGTAACTAAAAAAATGTATGTTGTTAACAAGTTCCAATAACAAAGACGACCTTACGGCCGTACTGAATTATATATACCTGCTCAGGCGCGTATTTATGCCCAAGATTGTTTAACTTTATTTGATGTAAAAAGTGAAGTTGCAGCTGGACGCAGGTAGACTTTATGAATTTAGGTAACTGAATATTTCACAAATAACTACTGTTAATTTGACGGAGCACATATTTTAACATTTTTTTTCCATCAAAGTTTTAAAAAGGGCCTAAAAATAGGCATTTCGAAAAACAGGTATATCCGCCAACTTTTAACAAAAAAAAAATAATGTTTTTTTGTTTCAATCCTAAATTAAATTATCTTTAATTGCTTTACAAGAAAACGACAACCGGCCGCCTTATTTATTCACAAAACAATTTTAAATACAAAGAAAAAGAAGAAAAATTTCAAATTTTTCCCAATGTTGAAAATTGGTCAACTTTGAGCGGCCCTACCCGGTAAACTATAATTTTCTGTCAAAAAAAAGTTGTATTCTTGATCCCTGGAAAATTCTCTATTAGAAACATGTGTTAGATTAAGCGAACGCTTTCATGATTTTTTTGATTTTTGCCATGCTTTAACGGCAGAGGCGCCACTGTGCAACGTGTGTCGTACGTACGGACGTTTGTCGTAAGAAACACGTTTGACCGAACCCTCAAGCCCGTAGGAATGAATGTGTGCGCCTGTGTACATTTACATAACATATTTGAGTGTGTATTGTTTACAGATAAGCACTGTTGGTATTGACCATTTTGCATGCATACTTATGGAAACATCAACTTTTTCCAATTTAATTCTTATACTCAGTTGAGCAGAGCTCACAGAGTATATTAACTTTGATTGGATAACGGTTGGTTGTACAGGTATAAAGGAATCGAGGTAGATATAGACTTCCATATATCAAAATCATCAGTATCGAAAAAAAAAATTTGATTGAGCCATGTCCGTCCGTCCGTCTGCCCGTTAACACGATAACTTGAGTAAATTGTGAGATATCGTGATGAAATTTGGTATGTAGGTTCCTGGGCACTCATCTCAGATCGCTATTTAAAACGAACGAAATCGGACCATAACCACGCCCACTTTTTCGATATCGAAAATTTCGAAAAACCGAAAAAGTTCGATAATTCATTACCAAAGACGGCTAAAGCGACGAAACTTGGTAGGTGGGTTGAATTTATGACGCAGAATAGAAAATTAGTAAAATTTTGGACAATGGGCGTGGCACCGCCCGCTTTTAAAAGAAGGTAATTTCAAAGTTTTGCAAGCTGTAATTTGGCAGTCGTTGAAAATATCATGAAGAAATTTGGCAGGAACGTTACTCCTCTTACTGTATGTGTACTAAATAAAAATTATCAAAATCGGTTACGAACACGCCCACTTTTAAAAAAATTTGTTTAAAAGTCAAGTTTTAACAAAAAATTTAATATATTTACAGTATATAAGTTAATTATGTCAACATTCAACTCCAGTTATGATATGGTTCAACAAAATAAGAATATAAAAGAAAATTTCAAAATGGGCGTGGCTCCGTCCTTTTTCATTTAATTTGTCTAGAATACTTTTAATGCCATAAGTCGAACAAAAATTTACCAATCCTTCTGAAATTTGGTAGGGGCATAGATTCTATGACGATAACTGTTTTCTGCGAAAATGGGCGAAATCGGTTTAAGCCACGCCCAGTTTTTATACACAGTCGACCGTCTGTCCTTAGGCTCGGCCATTGACACGATAACTTGAGCAAAAATCGATATATCTTTACTAAGCTTAGTACACGCACTTATCTGAACTCGCTTTATCTTGGTATAAAAAATGGCCGAAATCCGACTGTGACCACGCCCAATTTTTCGATATGCAAAATTACGAAAAATGAAAAAAATGCCATAATTCTCTACCTAATATGATAAAAGGGATGAAACATGGTAATTGGATTGGTTTATTGACGCAAAATATAACTTTAGAAAAAACTTTGTAAAATGGGTGTGACACCTACCATATTAAATAGAAGAAAATGAAAAAGTTCTGCAGGGCGAAATCAAAAGCCCTTGGAATTTTGGTAGGAATGCTGTTCGCGGTATTACATATATAAATAAATTACCGGTACCCGACAGATGCTGTTCTGGGTCACTCTGGTCCACATTTCCGTCGATATCTCGAAAACGCCTTCACATATAAACTTAAGGGGCATTCCCTTTTAAAACCCTCATTAACACCTTTTATTTGATAGCCATATCGTACTAACACATTCTGGAGTCACCGCTGGTCCACCTCTATGGCGATACCTCGAAAAGGCGTCACCTATGGAACTAAGGCCCACTCCCTTTTAAAAGACTCATTAACACCTTTCATTTGATACCCATATCGTACAAACGCATTCTACAGTCATCCCTGGTCCACTTTTATGGCGATATCTTGAAAAGGCGTCCACCTATAGAACTTTGGATCCCTCCCTTTTAAAATACACATTACCACCTTTCATTTGATACCCATATCGTATAAACACATTCTAGAGTCACGCCTGGTCCACCTTTGTGGCGATATCCCGAAATGGCGTCCACATATAGAATTATGGCCCACTCACTTTTAAAATACTCTTTAATACCTTCCATTTGATACCCATGTCATACAAACATATTCAAGGGTTACCCTAGGTTCACTTTCCTACATGGTGATTTCCCCTTTTTTGTCTCCATAGCTCTCAACTGAGTATGTAATGTTCGGTGACATGCGAACTTAGCCTTCCTTGCTTGTTGATGTTGTAAAAGGCTGGAATTAATATTAAATAAATATAAATAGATTACATATTTATAATCTGCACTTTTACATAATTATTTCCAATTATTTTCACAATTTTTCAAACTTTAATTAGGTGTTTTTGCAAAAAACTGCACACGGTCAAAAATTAGCGCACACAAGTTTACTAGGCAACTCTGTCTAGTGAGAGAGCGATCAAATGACCCGTTCTTACGGAAAAATCAAATTTGTTTTGATTCGCTTCTTTGTCGCTTCAATATCGCATTTCTTTTGTGAAGCCGAGTGCGCTTGATTGCACTGTTGGGAGAGTGCAGCAAAGAAAGATGAAAAAACTGCTATGGTGAGAGTGGTTGAGAAATTTGATCAGCAGTAACAACTCTCGTTGCTAATGTAGCTATTTGTGCTGGGAGAATGTCGCTGGTAGAGCGACTTGCACGTGTGAGTAAGCACGTATGATATTCTCAGAGTGGAGAAATAAGAATGCTGGAAAAGCAACTTGAAATTATTTGTATGTATGCACGTATGAATATTATGATTTTTATATATGCTGCCAAGCAAGAAAAAATTATTTGGAATAAGTTGAACTGTATCGCCAAGTTCAACGATCTGTGCGAACAATGGGCTAAATTCAGCTGTTGAAGAAATTTTTGCTGATGTTGTTCTTGCTCAGTGGGTTTGAGTAGGCAAGTAAACTGCAATTTTTGTTGGTTACATACCACTAGAAATATCTACACATATATATGTACATATATAATTGGCGGATTTTGCCTATTGGTATAGCGGAATATTTTCTACCAATTTTTCGTTGCAAAAAGTTTGCAGGAAAATGAACGGTAAGAAAATTTCCGCAATATTCATAGATATGTATATGTGGATATATATATATATATAGATATATGTTTTGCAGTTTACAAAAATGATATAACTTTTGTCTTTTTTATGAAAAATAAAAAAACTGACTACTTACCGATTCCTGTATTATTATGCTCCTTAAGGTGTTGTTGTGTCCTGGTCGCTTGTTGTTGCTCTCTTGGTGATGATGCTGCTTAGCTGGTTGTTGGGTAGAGTTGATTTTTGATGATTTATAGATGATTTTTTGAATGATTTGTATTGTATTGTCTTCAATTTTCGCAAATCTTTTTTTGAATATATGTGAGTATTTGTATTAATATATGTACATATATCGGCACTTATGTATAATGCCCCCACAATTATCAAAAAAAAATTTTCCTAAATTTGTTTTTTTTTTTTTTATTAGGAAAAATTAAAAATGTTTTCGCAATTTCTTGAATTTATATTTTTTTGTCACTTGGTTGTTTTTTTTGGAAATCAACTCAACTTTGGTTTTGTATATTTCGGTTTTGTGAGCTCAGTTTTTTACTTATTTTCCAAGCACTTTCAAACTTTATCAGATTTTTTTATTTAAATATGTATATTTTTTTTTGTAGGCACTTCCTTCACTCCTCAGTTTTAATTTGTTTTACATTTATATGTTTTGTTTTAATATATGTATGCAAATATGTTTTTTTTTTTTTTGTTTAACACCAACTGACTGTTTTACACTTTTGTGTAGGTTTGTTTAAAATTTTTTTCTCTTTTATTTACTAACGAAGATTCGATTAATAAAAAATTGTTTGTAATAATTTTTAGGGCGGGCCAAAGATAGCTGCGACGGGCCGTGAACAAAGTTTGATTACTCACTTGGTCTCTCTGCGCTACACTCAAATCCGAAATTAAAAGAGTTATGATTTTTCTTTAAAGGTTATAATTGTTTTAATTTAATAATTATTGAAATAAACTTTAAACTTTAAAGATAAACTTTGTATATTCATATAAAAATATGTGTTGTATATGTAGATATATAAGATTATGACAGGTTACAATAGGATCGCGCCCGCGGTTGCCGGTTGATAGTGCAAGACTAGTGAATGGAATCTTGTTCATGCGCGATGGCAGTGGTGGGTGTTCTTTCGCCTTTCCATTCGCCGCGCACGGCTGCGAATAGGAATTGCCGCCGTCTAATGGGGATGGAGGCGGCTTAAACAGTGGTCTAAGGCTACATGGGTAAACTTTAATAATTAAATCATGACTAAATTTTTTAAATTTTGTACTTATGTAACTACACTCCCTTTTGCGATTCAGGATATTGGCCAAATTTTGAAAAAAAAACTCCATCATTCCTTCATTATACTTCATTCGACTGCCTTCTTTTACTACCTTCCAACTGACCGATCCATGAGGCCTCGCATATACTAAATGAGTACGTAGTGTTACCAGAAGTTTGTTTTAACGACCAAACTGAAAAACCCTACCAAAAACCAGGACCTATGTTATAAAAGTCCTCTTAGCAAATACTGGAAATTTCCTAGGATTTAAGCCACGTGCTGCTTCTAGATCTGACAGCTGTATCACTCCTAATAGCTGGAATCTTAGCCTGGCAAACGCAGGGCACGAGCACAGAACGTTGCTCGAACGTTTCCTCCTCCTGCCCGCACTTCCTACATGTGCTATCACTGGCCAAGCCTAATTTAAAGGCATTTGACGCCAGAAGGCAGTGTCCAGTCAGAATACTCGACATGAGTGTACAGTCCTCTCTTTTTAATCATAGAAGGAACTATTTTAGTTTAAGGTTGTAAGACCTACACATAGTCTTCGACACTTTACAGCCCCGCGCTTGAACCCACGCCTTTCCCGCTCTCCAGAGACTGCTTACACTCTAACATGCATTTAGATGCTGTGCTATGCGAGATTATTGCCTTAATTGCTGCTTCACTGTCAACATAAAAGTTAACACGATTGCAGCTTAAGCTATTCCCTTCCAGTGTTTCAACTGCTTTGGTTACGGCTAATATTACTGCTTGGAAAACGCTACAGTAATCTGGCAGCCTGTAGGATCTGTTTACTTCCTTATCAGCACAATATACCGCAGACCCTACTCCTTTCACTACTTTGGAACGATCAGTGTACACATGTATCGTCTCGTCCGCCATTTGAGCACCCTTGCGGCAGCCGTCCACCTCTATTGTGGCCTTAAGATATCCCTCGAAGCGCAGATAGGGAAACAGGTAGTCTGTTTGTCTTGTGATTGATGACGCTATACTACTATGGCCGTATGGTCGGCGCTCAGTTGTTCTTTGCTACCAGGTCTACAGGCGGAATGTGCAGAATGGCATACAGTGCAGCCCTCGGGGTTGTTTTCAGGGCTCCCGCAACGCTAAGCATTGATAGTCTGCATTCCCTCTCTTATTTTTTGAGGTAGGTTTTTTTTTGTGTGGCTTTCCGCCAAACAAGAACTCCATAGTATAGAAGAGGCTGTAGAAGCCACACATACACCCCAGCATTGTTTTACATGCATAAAGTGCCGTTGGGGTATTCTTTACCCTCTTCTTCACGTTGAGCTTCCGTGACAGCTTACTGTCTAGGATGATTCCTAGATATTATGTGCAAGGTTTCTCCTGTAGGGTCTTCCCTCCTAACTTCGGCCTGGTCCAATTTGGGACCTTGTACCTCCTTGTAAACAAGGCCACATCCGTCTTCTCCGCGTGAGCAATTCCACGTCGCTCTCCTTGAAACTTGTAGCATAGCATGGCCGGGAATATATCATCTGGGCCCGGCGATTTAAACTTAGAAAACGTTTTCACCGTCCATTCTATCATGGTATTGGTCACCACGCCCAGCCCTACCCGCTCCGTGATCGAAGTGTGAGTGCTGTCTGCTGGCTCTTCTAAACCATCTCCCAATGGGAAGTGTGTATCAAAAAGCACCTCAAGGGATTCCACACTATTACGTGACCATTCCCCGTTCTCTTTCTTTATTAGTCCCTGGACTATGTTGCCCCTTGCTAGGACTTTTTTCAACCGTACTGTTTCGCTGGAGCATTATAAGTCCGTACAGGAACTTTTACATGAGGTTCTCTTCGCCCTGGAAATTTCACGCTTTTAGATCCTCAGTAGATTACTGTACTCGTCCCGACACGCTTCGCTTTCAGCGATCTTTGCTAGCTTAAACATTTATTTTACCTGTCTTTTTAGAAGACTCAGCTCATTGCTCCACAATAGCGGCTTTGCTTTTAATCTGAATCTTCTTAGAGGGCAAGCTTTGTTATATGCAGTCATAAGCGTCCTTGTTAGGAATGTATTAGACTCCTCCAGTTCCTCCACAGTTCTGTTTCTACCTGTTTCTGTAATTTAGTTCAGTTCGTTGACCTAGGGTTTCTAAAGGTTCCTCCCTTCTCTACCCTCTTTCGGGGGATGCTGAAGCTGACATACGCATGGTCGGAGAAGGATGGTCTATCAAGAACCATCCAATCATACCTTGATATATCACGTTCGGAGCTCAATATAATATCAAGAACATTACTGGATGTTGGACCAATGTATGTAGGGACACTTCCCCTGTTGGCTATCTGCAAATTGGTTTGCAGGATGTAACAAAATAGAGATTCGCCTCTATCGTTCGTATCTCCTCCTCCCCACGCATTGTGCTGACCATTTGCATCCGCGCCTATGACCCACCGCCCTTTTCGCCCTTCATCCTCTACTAGCTTTTTGCACTCCATCGGTGGCACCTCCGCAGAATGGGCCATGTAACAGGATGCCAGAATAAATGCCTGCTTATTCTTTTGCTCAACGACCACCACTACGAGGTCCTCAGTAGTGTAATTAGGCAGCATATATGAATGCAGCTGTTTCCTTACCATGACTACAGCTCGCACCCGTCCTTCCGTTTGCGCTTAGTAAACGCCAAATCCGCGCGCGCTAAGCTCAGAAACCTTTTCTCCCGATGACAGCCACGTCTCCTGGGGCAGCGCCGCGTCAAACGAATCCTACTCAAGGGTTAGGATGAGTTCGCTCGACGGCACTTTGCTGTGTTAGAGATTTATCTGTAATCTGTACAACACCTTCGTCGTGACTTCGTCGTCCTCCCCTTGCGCTTTTGGTTTAGAGTATTCGCGGCCGCCTTCAGCCTCTCGTAAATGCTGTGGCGGGTGTTCCTTTGTGCGGCTCGCAGCACCATTTGGCTGTTGGCCCTCTTCTAACAATTTCGTGGTGACGTCGGCTACCTCCACCTGTCCTTTTTCTCTTAGGCTTTTGAGGTCCTTTCCGACTTCGCCCACCTTTAGCGTGTTAGGAGTTTTATCCTCGGGACTTCTTTTCCTAAGTAGCATGTTAATTTTGCCTATACCAAAGAACATTTTGTTAAGCTGTGTGTACAATATATCCCCCGCCTGCTTGTTTATTTGGAAGATGTAGAAATAACCTTCCTCTGTAGCTGAGATACAGTAAGTACCCTCCAGTCCTGGGTGGGTATGTTCGGATTCTGATTCTGCAGAAGTCGCAGTATATCCTCTGACTTCATCACGCATGGTATCCATACATTAACTTTTGGTACCGTGGAGATTTGCGCTTTATCCGCTACCTCAAACCGCGCGTTCGTGCCTTGCCTTTGGAGGTTTGGAACCACTTCCTCCAGTCACCGCAAGCTCGCGATGATGTCGCACGCTATCATCTTCACACCATTATGCTAGTCCTAAACAGCTCCGCCTCATAGTCGGGCGCTATGGAGTTCGGCTAAGCCCTGACACCAACGAAAAAGTGCCTACCCTAGTGAGGGGCACACCTATGTAGATCTCAAAAAAAAGACGATCTATGTATATATAACTGAAGGCGTCATCCAATAGTTAATTATTTATTTCCTCAAGGACTACCAAAACTTATTATAATCTGATACATATACATACATACATATGTATATCTGAGGCCTCCCGGCATAACCGAAAAAGTAAACTTTTTCTCAAAATTGATTTGGTGCGCGATTAGATATCTGTAAATGTTAGTCTTTCCAGAAAATATTAATTTACACAGTTATATCCAACATTCAGTTCATAATATCGACATATCTCTACCAAGCAACTGCAACGTTTGTTGGGTTTTGGAGCTTTTTGGCCGATAAATAACATAGTACCTAAGGCAAATTTTTTTACATTTTCCTTTATCCTCCTACGCGTTTCGACGCTACCGCGCCTTCCTCAGGGAGATCTGTTTTATTATTTTTAAGATTATAATAAATAAATATCAATAAACAATTGCACAATTACACATCAACTCACATTTATATAAACATCTTTTTTATAACTAATTTCATCTCAATCAAAATGGTTCACATTTTATCGGCCAAAAAGCTCCAAAACCCAACAAAATTACAAATTCATAAATTCGCCCAAATGAAAAACAAAAATCTACAAATCGGTGAGCAAAACAACCGGCCCTTTTCTGAAATTATAACACATATGTACATCTACATAACAAAAAACATGAAGCACTTTTATCGACATATAAAACTAAAATATGATGAGCGTACGCACTACATGATAAAGCAGGTCAATAAATCGTATAAAAAATTAGTCAAACAACAACAACGGCTGAAGTTTCTACTACAGTGCAAAGACTATGGCGTTGTACCACACACTTAAAAGGGAAGGTAAATAATTTGTCATACGGTTTTCAATTAGATAATACCCGCGAACAGCTGGAAAAAATAGTTAAAGAATTTATATTAAAAGTACACAATCTTGAAATAAAAGAGACCAACATAAACATTAATATATTGAAAAATAATCTAAAACATAATAAAGAAGCGTTAAGAAGAAGGTTACAAGAAGAAGTCTACGAAAATATTATTAAATACTAAAACACTTTTATACGATACATGACTACCACAACAGAAGAAAAACATCAAAGAAAACTTAAGAACCTTATAAAAGAGCAACGAATTAAATTTGAACTTACGTTTAACGAAGAGTGGTTCGTTAATGAAACGGACATCACGGTGCCAGAAGAGTGTTCCTGGTTACTGTCGCTGGGTAGAAAATTTTCCTTGCCCGTATCTAGGAAAACATTCCCCCCTATTCATATAATTGCCGACCTAGAACAAGGTATACAAGAAATCGAGGATGAGAGAGAGAAGAACATCACACGCAGACAGGTCACGGTGAAAATAAATAACTACCGTAACAAACTAAAAAACAACGAAAATGAAAAGTTCTTTATGAGAGCTTATGGAAATACCAAGACCTTTCTTAATCGGCATAAAGACCGAGTGATAATTACATATGCCGACAAAGGAAATAAGACGGTTATGATGTATAAGAGTGACTATGAGACCAAAATGAGGGGGTTGCTTAGCGACAAAACTGTCTATAAAGAAATGAGGAACGATCCGACACAACAGCTTATTCGGTATTGTAAACAATCTGTTAAAGCAAGGAAAGATTGAAAACAGACAGAAGTACCAGTTAATTTGTTCAGCAGCTAACACGCCCAGACTTTACGGCTTACCAAAGATCGACAAGCCAAATACTCCTCTGAGGCCTATTTCATCTTCAACTAATATACCTTGCTATAAGTTATCCAAATTTATTGGAAACATATTAAAGCATATAATATCGGAAGACTATAATATAAAAAATTCATTTAAAATAAAAGAAACGCTTAAACCTATACTTTGGAAGAAGACGAAATATTGGTATCTTTTGATGTTATCTCGCTATTTACTAATATTCCAATTCACTTAGCGATACAAACCAAATTGAAAAAATGGAAAGAACTGGAACCGCATACCAAGATCGGGAAAAAACAAATCCAATTAATTCTTGAATTCTGTTTAAGAGAAAATAATTACCTAAAATACGATGATAAAATTTACCAACAGGTTTACGGCATGCCAATGGGCAGCCCGTTGTCGCCCACAATAGCGGACATTGTATTGTATAAAATTATTGACGACAGCATAGCTGAATTAAAAACAAATGGCATATTTATAAAATACATAGCGAAATATGTAGACGATATATTTGCTATAGTGAAAACAAAGGACGTGGAAGACATACTTAAAGTTCTAAATGCGCAACATACAAAAATTCAATTTACGGTAGAAAAAGAAAGCAAAAGCAAAATAGCCTTCCTAGATTTGGAAACACATAAAGGCCGCTCTACCTGTCATTTGGGTGGTATGCCAAATAAGTGGCATCTGGCAGAATAATAAATTACCATTCGAACCACCCTTGGTATCAAAAAAATAACACCGCGACTAGTCCCATCAAGAAGATATTTTTGCTAAGTGACGAAATTTTTGAAGAAACTAATAAAACGAAAATAAAAACCATACTTATGAAAAACAGCTATCCAGTTCCAGTAATAAATAGATTAATTAATACAACGATACTTAAATTGCAGTCTACTGGACCTACACAACATCGAGACAGCACGGAGAAAAGATACATCGGTATAAGATATATTCCAGGCCTAACCAACAACCAGGCGCTCAGCAAAGTGATAAAAAATGAAAAAATAAAATACGCGCACAAACCACACTACACTTTAAATAAAGTGTTTACAAAAACAAAGGACACAATAGCCAAAGAACAACAAAGTAACGTGGTGTAAGAAATAAAGTGCAATGGAAATAAAAACAAAAATTGCAACCAACGCTATATAGGAACAACAAAGCGCGCATTGGAGATACGACTTAGCGAACATATGGCAGACGCGAAAAATAATAAGACAACAAGTAAGGAAGGTTAAGTTCGGCTGTAACCGAAGATTACATACTCAGTTGAGAGCTATGGTGACAACATAAGGGAAAATAACCATGTAGGAAAATGAACCGAGGGAAACCCTGGAATGTGTTTGTATGACATGTGTATCAAATGAAAGGCATTAAAGAGTATTTTATGAGGGAGTGGGCAATAGTTCTATCGGTGCACGCCATGAAAGGTGTTAATGAGTATTTTAAAAGGGAGTAATCCTTAGTTCCATAGGTGGACGCCGTTTCGAGATATCGCCATAAAGGTGGAAGAGGGGTGACCCTAGAATTTGTTTGTACAATATGGGTATCAAAAGAAAGGTATTAATGAGGGTTTTAAAAGGGAGTGGTGGTAGTTGTATAGGTGGTCGCCTTTTCGAGATATCGCCATAAAGGTGGACCAGGGGTAACTCTAGAATGCGTTTGTACAATATGGGTATCAAACGAAAGGTGTTAATGAGTATTTTAAAAGGGAGTGGGCCTTAGTTCTATAGGTGGAAGCCGTTTCGAAATATCGCCATAAAGGTGGACCAGGGGTGACTCTAGAATGTGTTTGTTTGATATGGGTATCAAATGAAAGGCATTAATGAGGGTTTTAAAAGAGAGTGGTGGTAGTTGTTTAGGTGGTGGCATTTTCTAGATATCGCCATAAAAGTGGACCAGGGGTGACTTTAGAATGCGTTTGTACAATGTGGGTATCAAACGAAAGGTGTTAATGAGTATTTTAAAAGGGAGTGGGCCTTAGTTCTATAGGTGGACGCCTTTTCGAGGTATCGCAGTAAAGGTGGACCAGGGGTGACTCTAGACTTAGTTTGTACGATATGGGTATCAAATGAAAGGTGTTAATGAGTATTTTTAAAAGGGAGTGGACCTTCGTTCTATAGGTGGTCGCTTTTTCGAGATATCGCCATAAAGGTGGACCAGGGATGACTCTAGAATATGTTTGTACGATATGGGTAGCAAATGAAAGTTTTTAATGAGTATTTTAAAAGGGCGTGGGGCTTAGTTCTATAGGTGGACGCCTTTTCGAGATATCGCCATAACGGTGGACCAGGGGTGACTCTAGAAGGTGTTTGTACAATATTGGTATCAAATTAAAGGTATTAATGAGAGTTTTTAAAGGGAGTGGTGGTAGTTGTATATGTGAAGGCGTTTTCCAGATATCGACCAAAATTGGACCAGGGTGACCCAGAACATCATCTGTTGGATACCGCTAATTTATTTATATATGTAATACCTTCCAAGATTTCAAGGGTTTTCGCCCTGCAGAACTTTTTCATTTTATTCTACTTAATATGGTAGGTGTCACAACCATTTCACAAAGATTTTTCTAAAGTTATATTTGACTATGCGCCTTTGTGTATAAACAGTGTCTAAAAGGCTTGAAAAGTTGCCCTAAATTTTTACCACCTTAGACCTAGTTTACGTGTAACGAGATTATATTTTTATACTTAATTCCTAATCCAAATGTTTTCTTCGATACTCGGTAGTTATGAAAACATCATGGATAAGCCGATTATTTTTCATAGACAAGGAACTACCTCTAGAGTATCATCTCCAAATGAAAATACAAAATAAAAAGAAACGTGAAAGTTTGAAAGCTACTTCCTAGGGCTGGAGTAGATTAAATGTTGTGGATTAATTGTAGATTAATTCATGTGTAAACGTGGTCTCATTCATAAAAAAAGAGTGAAGACCCCTGGATTGTGGGTAACTTTTGGAGAATGCTATGTTGTAGGGAACTTTAGGGAATTTAATTTTAAAAATTACATATAAACAATAGCAGTTTCATGCAGAGACCGAATTTGAATATTATTTAAAATTTTTAAATTGAAAACATTGCCCGAATCCAAAAATGTAACAAAAAATTTGCTTTTTAATAGTTTTCAAACGAAAATACAAATATTTTTTTCTTAAAATAGTTATAATCCGACGTTGATTTTTTACTTTGCCTAATACTTATTATGAACGAATATTTTTTTTCGTTGGCAATAGAAAAATAATTTGAACTTTTTTTTTGTTCATAATATCTAGTATTGCCAGATAAAAGTGTTATGGGCATCAATCTTTTGCAAGATCAACATTACTATTTATATTTTTTTATAGTTAGGCGGTACGTTCCATCCTATGGAATTGGGCAATCGATCTCATCATTCCCCTTGCTGCTAAGCAGTAAGATATGGTGTTAACTCTATAACTTAAGTACACTTTCGCGTCAATAAACCAATCCAATTACCATGTTTCATCCCTTTTTTCGTATTTGGTATAGAATTATGGCATTTTTTTCATTTTTAGTAATTTTCGATATCGAAAAAGTGGGCGTGGTCATAGTCGTATTTCGTTCATTTTTTATACCAAGATAAAGTGATTTCAGATAAGTACGTGAACTAAGTTCAGTAAAGATAAGTCGATTTTTGCAGTAGTTATCGTGTTAACGGCCATTCGGAAGGACAGACGGACGACTGTGTATAAAAACTGGGCGTGGCTTCAACCGATTTCGCTCATTTTCACAGAAAAGAGTTAGCGTCATAAAATCTATGCCCCTACCAAATTTCAAAAGGTTTGGGAAATTTTTCTTCGACTTATGGCATTAAAAGTATCCTAGACAAATTAAATGAAAAAGGGCGGAGCCACGCCCATTTTGATATTTTATTTTATTTTTGTATTTTGTTGCACCATATCATTACTGGAGTTGAATTTTGACATAATTTACTTATATACTGTAAAGATATTAAATTTTTGTTAAAATTTTACTCTAAAAAAAAATTTTTTTTAAGTGGGCATGGTCCTTCTCCGATTTTGCTAATTTTTATTAAGCGTACATATAGTAATAGGAGTAACGTTCCTGCCAAATTTCATCATGATATCTTCAACGACTGCTAAATTACAGCTTGAAAAATTTTTAAATTACCTTCTTTTAAAAGTGGGCGGTGCCACGCCCATTGTCCAAAATTTCACTAATTTTCTATTTTGCGTCATAAATTCAACTCACATACCAAGTTTCATCGCTTTTTCTGTCTTTGGTAATGAATTATCGCACTTTTTCGGGTTTTCGATATCGAAAAAGTGGGCGTGGTTATAGTCCGATATCGTTTATTTTAAATAGCGGTTTGAGATGAGTGCTCAGGAACCCACATACCAAATTTCATCAAGATACGTAAAAATTTACTCAAGTTATCGTTTTAACGGACGGACGGACGGACGGACATGGCTCAATCAAATTTTTTTTCGATCCTGATGATTTTGATATATGGAAGTCTATATTTATCTCGATTCCTTTATACCTGTACAACCAACCGTTATCCAATCAAACTTAATATACTCCGTGAGCTCTGCTCAACTGAGTATAACAACAGCGCTAGCACACCATCTAACCAACAAAAAAACACGAAGCAGATTTTTCAAACACCACAATATTAGACATCGAGAATAGAGGAAATGCGAGAATGACACTTGAAAGCCTACGAATACAACAACAACTACACAACGTTATGAACTTCAAGGAAGACTTGGACAAAATAAGCTGCGCTTATACAGCAGTATTACAGTAGGGAAGACGTAGATTAGGTATCTAAAATTGCCTGTGATTGTTCCAACCAAAAAAATTGTGAACCATTTTGATTGAGATGAAATTATTTATAAAAAAATTGTTTATCTAAATGTGAGTTGATGTGTAATTTTGCAATTGTTTATTGTTTTTTATTTATTATAATCTTGAAAATAATAAAACAGATCTCCCTGAGGAAGGCGCGGTAGCGTCGAAACGCGTAGGAGGATAAAGGAAAATGTAAAAAATTGTGCCTTAGATATTATGTTATTTATCGGCCAAAAAGCTCCAAAACCCAACAAAATTACAAATTCATAAATTGGCCGAAATGAAAAACAACTGCAACGTTTATTATACTCAGTTGAGCAAAGCTCACAGAGTATATTAAGTTTGATTGCATAACGGTTGGTTGTATAGGTATAAAGGAATCGAGATAGATATAGACTTCCATATATCAAAATCATCAGGATCGAAAAAAAATTTGATTGAGCCATGTCCGTCCGTCCGTCCGCCCGTCAACACGATAACTTGAGTAAATTTTGAGGTATCTTAATATAATTTGGTATGTAGGTTCCTGAGCACTCATCTCAGATCGCTATTTAAAATTAACGATATCGGACTATAACCACGCCCACTTTTTTGATATCGAAAATTTCGAAAAACCGAAAAAGTGCAATAATTCATTACCAAAGACAGATAAAGCGATGAAATTTGGTAGGTGAGTTGAACTTATGACACAGAATTGAAAATTAGTAAAATTTTGGACAATGGGCGTGGCACCGCCCACTTTTAAAAGAAGGTAATTTAAAAATTTTGCAAGCTGTAATTTGGCAGTCGTTGAAGATATCATGATGAAATTTGGCAGGAACGTTACTCCTATTACTATATGTACGCTTAATAAAAATTAGCAAAATCGGAGAAGGACCACGCCCACTTTTAAAAAAAATTTTTTAAAGTAAAATTTTAACAAAAAATTTAATATCTTTACAGTATATAAGTAAATTATGTCAACATTCAACTCCAGTAATGATATGGTGCAACAAAATACAAAAATAAAAGAAAATTTCAAAATGGGCGTGGCTCCGCCCTCTTTCATTTAATTTGTCTAGGATACTTTTAATGCCATAAGTCGAATAAAAATTTATCAATCCTTTTGAAATTTTGTAAGGGCATAGATTTTATGACGTTAACTGTTTTCTGTAAAAATGGGCGAAATCGGTTGAAGCCACGCCCAATTTTTATACACGGAGTCCGTCTGTCCTTCCGCATGGCCGCTAACACGATAACTACAGCAAAAATCGACATATCTTTACTGAACTTAGTTCACGTACTTATCTGAACGCACTTTATCTTGGTATAAAAAATGAACGAAATCCGACTATGACCACGCCTACTTTTTCGATATCGAAAATTACGAAAAATGAAAAAAATGCCATAATTCTATACCAAATACGAAAAAGGGATGAAACATAGTAATTGGATTGGTTTATTGACGCGAAATATAACTTTGGAAAAAACTTTGTAAAATGGTTGTGACACCTACTATATTAAGTAGAAGAAAATGAAAAAGTTCTGCAGGGCGAAATAAAAAACCCTTGAAATCTTTGCAAGTATTACATATATAAATAAATTAGCGGTATACAACAGATGATGTTCTGTGTCACCCTGGTCCACATTTTGGTCGATATCTGGGAAACGCCTTCACATATACAACTACCACCACTCCCTTTTAAAACTCTCATTAATACCTTTAATTTGATACCAATATCGTACAAACACATTCTAGGGTCACTCCTGGTCCACCTTTATGGCTATATCTCAAAACGGCGTCCACCTATGGAACTAAGGATCACTCCCTTTTAAAATATTCATTAGCACATTTTTTTTGATACCCATATCGTACAAACAAATTCTAGAGTCAACCCTGATCCACCTTTATGGCGATATCCCTAAATGGCGTCCACCTATAGAACTATGGTCCACTCCCTCATAAAATACTCTTTAATGCCTTTCATTTGTTGTTGTTAAATCTCATCTTGGCAACCATAATATCGAAATGTTAAAGGACCTTATCTGGGAACTGAGCTAAGTAAGCAATTTAAAAGAAATTTCCTTCTCCGCAAAATCAAGCTCTACAAGTAACTGATTAAAGTAAGATGAGAGACTCCTATGGTATTCGAGAGAATAGCTCCATGAAAGATGTCTGGTCCCCTACGCGTTGGCAGCGGTAAGTACCGACGAAGATTTAGTTATGAGCTTTATTCAGTATTATTATACAGTAAATGGGCGAGGTCATAAGACAGTTTTCGTGTTTTTTGTGGAGCGGTTCTCCTTTCAAGAGGAAAGATGCACACAAAATTTCATCACCAGAGCTTCAACCGTTCTCGTGATATCGCTACCGAAAGTCGCTTCTAAGCTTTTTTAAAACGTTTGAGCTGCCAAAATAAGCTTTGCAATGCCCATTTTTGAATTTGCTAAATACGTATTTAAAGTCGTCCTCACGACATAGTTCATCAAAAATTTTAAAAACTCGTTGTTAGAACAAGTCGTAACCATTTCATTACGACGCCCTTATTTAAATGAATATTATTGAAAACATACATGCGAGGATGACTCTTAGGACGGATAGTCTGATGGATCATCCTGAGGGTATCAGGTGGAAAATTCAGTTCCCACGATTTAGTACTTCCCAATTTGAAGAGGTTAACTGCCTTCATCGCGCCTAGAGGTTATCAGTATTATCAGGTAGCAGATCGGAAAAACACACCATACTACTCGGCTATCTCCTGATCAGAAAGTCCAGAACCAAATCCGCCTGGAAACTTATACCGACTAGGACCATCATCTTGAACTCAAAAACCATTTATCCACATAAGCATGATTTGGTGGCTGGCCGGAATAATGGACGAAAATTCACAAAATTCGCTGAATGCCGGAAGGTTCGAAGACCGACGTGCAAAGTGTACTTAAGTTATGGAATTAACACCATATCTTATTGCTTAGCAGCAAGGGGAATGATGTGATCGATTCTCCAATTCCATAGGATGGAACGTACCGCCTAACTATAAAAAAATATAAATAGTAATGTTGATCTTGCAAAAGATTGATGCCCATAACACTTTTATCTGGCAATACTAGATATTATGAACAAAAAAAATATTCAAATTATTTTTCTATTGCCAACGAAAAAAATATTCGTTCATAATAATTATTAGGCAAAGTAAAAAATCAACGTTTGATTATAATTATAAGAAAAAAATATTTGTATTTTCGTTTGAAAACTATTAAAAAGCAAATTTTTTTGATACATTTTTGGATTCGGGCAATGTTTTCAATTTAAAAATTTTAAATAATATTCAAATTCGGTCTCTGCACGAAACTGCTATTGTTTATATGTAATTTTTTAAATTAAATTCCCTAAAATTCCCTACAACATAGCATTCTCCAAAAGTTACCCACAAACCAGGGGTCTTCATTCTTTTTTTATGAATGAGACGACGTTTACACATGAATTAATCTACAATTAATCCACAATAGTTAATCTACTCCAGCCCTAGGAAGTAGCTTTCAAACTTTCACGTTTCTTTTTTATTTTGTGCTTTCATTGGAGATGATACTCTAGAGGTAGTTCCTTGTCTATGAAAAATAATCGGCTTATCCATGATGTTTTCATAACTACCGAGTATCGAAGAAAACATTTGGATTAGGAATTAAGTATAAAAATATAATCTCGTTACACGTAAACTGGTAAAAGTTTAGGGCAACTTTTCAAGCCTTTTAGACGCTGTTTATACACAAAGGCGCATAGTCATAGACAAAATAAAATAGGTTTTAAATTTAGTGACAGCTTTTTGACATAATTTTCTATTATTTATCTGTCAAAAAAGCTGCAACTAAATTTAAAACCTATTTTATTTTGACTATGACTATGCGCCAAATAATTTTGTTGCTTATTATCGAATATTTCTCTTTTGGAGTTGCGGATTCTTTCTACGCATAGCAACTCTATTCATGCAACTATCTGAAATTTCGTTTATATACATTTCTATAAAATTTTTTTATTCACTAAAAATTTCAGAACTAAACGTGGAACAGTCAATATTTCAAAATTCGAATTAAATTTATTCAAATACAAGAAAGGTGCGCCATTAAAAAGAAATATTGAAACTTCACGAAGTTTTGAAAAGAATAAAGACAGAGAAAGGCGAGTTGCCGATCACAAGCGACTCGGTACCTGTCCCCTTTCTTCGTCACCCCGCCTTCTTCAAGTAACGAGTTCTAGCAACAAAACTATTTGTGTGTAAACAGCGACATTTCTCAAGGTACTTTTTATGGGGTACATTTTTATACACTAACCCTGTGAACACTACAGTGAGTTGTATTGTATATTCAAATCATCCGTAAGAAGAGCTATAATAAAGAGCATAAACAAATTTAAATTTATGCAACCGCAAACCCCTTTTTTCATTTTTTTGTTTTTTGTTTTTATTTTTTAGTAAAAAAATTTTTTTTTTTAAATAACTTAGCACACCCAATATACATAGACAGCTAAATTGTATTATATTACAAAAATTTTATATGAGAAACAACAACAACTCACACATGACAGGTTTGTAAAATTAACTCAAATTTATTTAGCACATATATTTTGAACCCTTGGAACGCTTTATTCGCTAATAACAATTCATTATATGCTTTTAATTCGAACATGTCCCACCAGTGACAATTACATTTTACATTATAGCAATAAAACCATGGTAAAAATATACGACGTAAATTCGTCACTCATTGACGCAAGCAGCCATCTTCATTGACCTCACTAGAATGATGACATTTCATGCTACCAGAGTGAATATCAACATAATAATAATGGTAGGTAAATTGACGGTCGTGGTAGTACAAAATAATTATTATAAAACAAGTAAGGAAGGTTAAGTTCGGGTGTAACCGAACATTACATACTCAGTTGAGAGCTATGGTGACAACATAAGGGAAAATAACCATGTAGGAAAATGAACCGAGGGAAACCCTGGAATGTGTTTGTATGACATGTGTATCAAATGAAAGTCATTAAAGAGTATTTTATGAGGGAGTGGGCCATAGTTCTATAGGTGGACGCCATTTAGGAATATAGCCATAAAGGTGGATCAGGGTTGACTGTAGAATGCGTTTGTAAGATATGCGTATCAAATGAAAGGTGTTAATGAGTATTTTAAAAGGGAGTAATCCTTAGTTCCATAGGTGGACGCCGTTTTGAGATATCGCCATAAAGGTGGACCAGGGGTGACCCTAGAATTTGTTTGTACAATATGGGCATCAAAAGAAAGGTGTTAATGAGTTATTTAAAAGGGAGTAATCCTTAGTTCCATAGGTGGACGCCGTTTCGAGATATCACCACAAAGGTGGACCAGGGGTGACCCTAGAATTTGTCTGTGCAATATGGGCATCAAACGAATGGTGTTAATGAGTATTTTAAAAGGGAGTGGCCCTTAGTTCTATAGGTGGACGCCGTTTCGAAATATCGCCATAAAGGTGGACTAGGGGTGACTCTAGAATGTGTTTGTCCGATATGGGTATCAAATTAAAGGTATTAATGAGGGTTTTAAAAGGGAGTGGTGGTTGTTGTATAGGTGGTCGCCTTTTCAAGATATCGCCATAAAGGTGGACCAGGGGTGACTCTAGAATGCGTTTGTATGATATGGGTATCAAATTAAAGGTATTAATTGGGGTTTTAAAAGGGAGTGGTGGTTGTTGTATAGGTGGTCGCATTTTTGAGATATCGCCATAAACGTGGTCCAGGGGTGACCCTAGAATTTGTTTGTACAATATGGGCATCAAAAGAATGGTGTTAATGAGTATTTTAAAAGGGAGTGGGCCTTAGTTCTATAGGTGGACGCCGTTTCGAAATATCTCCATAAAGGTGGACCAGGGGTGACTCTAGAATGTGTTTGTATGATATGGGTATCAAATTAAAGGTATTAATTGGGGTTTTAAAAGGGAGTGGTGGTTGTTGTATAGGTGGTCGCATTTTTGAGATATCGCCATAAACGTGGTCCAGGGGTGACCCTAGAATTTGTTTATACAATATGGGCATCAAAAGAAAGGTGTTAATGAGTATTTTAAAAGGGAGTAATCCTTAGTTCCATAGGTGGACGCCGTTTCGAAATATCGCCATAAAGGTGAAGCAGGGGTGACTCTAGAATTCGTTTGTGCAATATGGGTATCAAACGAAAGGTGTTAATGTGTATTTTAAAAGGGAGTGGGCCTTAGTTCTATAGGTGGACTCCTTTTCGAGGTATCGCAATAAAGGTGGACCAGGGGTGACTGTAGACTTTGTACGATATTGGTATCAAATGAAAGGTGTTAATGAGTATTTTTAAAAGGGAGTGGGCCTTCGTTCTATAGGTGGACGCCTTTTCGAGATATCGCCATAAAGGTGGACCAGGGGTGACTTTAGAATATGTTTGTACGCTATGGGTATCAAATGAAAGGTGTTAATGAGTATTTTAAAAGGGCGTGGGGCTTAGTTCTATAGGTGGACGCCTTTTCGAGATATCGCCATAAAGGTGGACCAGGGGTGACTCTAGAATGTGTTTGTACGATATGGGTATCAAATTAAAGGTATTAATGAGAGTTTTAAAAGGGAGTGGTGGTAGTTGTGTATGTGAAGGCGTTTTCCAGATATCGACCAAAATGTGGACCAGGGTGACCCAGAACATCATCTGTTGGATACCGCTAATTTATTTATATATGTAATACCTGTCAAGATTTTAAGGGTTTTTTTATTTCGCCCTGCAGAACTTTTTCATTTTCTTCTACCATTTTATAAAGTTTTTTCTAAAGTTATATTTCGCGTCAATAAACCAATCCAATTACCTCACCATGTTTCATCCCTTTTTTCGTATTTGGTATAGAATTATGGCATTTTTTTAATTTTTCGTAATTTTCGATATCGAAAAAGTGGGCGTGGTCATTGTCGGATTTCGTTCATTTTTCATACCAAGATAAAGTGAGTTCAAGTAAGTACGTGAACTAAGTTCATTAAAGATATGTCCATTTTTGCTCAAGTTATCGTGTTAACGGCCATGCGGAAGGACAGACGAATTACTGTGTATAAAAACTGGGCGTGGCATCAAGCGATTTCGCCCGTTTTCACAGAAAACAGTTAGCATCATAAAATCTACGTCCCTACCAAATTTCAAAAGGATTGGTTAATTTTGGTTCGACTTATGGCGTTAAAAGTATCCTAGACAAATTAAATGAAAAAGGGCGGAGCCACGCCCATTTTGAAATTTTCTTTTATTTTTGTATTTTGTTGCATCATATCATTACTGGAGTTGAATGTTGACATAATTTACTTATATACTGTAAAGATATTAAATTTTTTGTTAAAATTTTACTTTAAAAAAAAATTTTTTATAAAAGTGGGCGTGGTCCTTCTCCGATTTTACTAATTTTTATTCGGCGTATATATAGTAATAGGAGTAACGTCCCTGCCAAATTTCATCATGATATCTTCAACGACTGACAAATTACAGCCTGCAAAAATTTTAAATTACCTTCTTTTAAAAGTGGGCGGTGCCACGCCCATTGTCCAAAATTTTACTAATTTTTTATTCTGCGTCATAAATTCAACTCACTTACCAAGTTTCGTCGCATTATCTGTATTTGGTAATGAATTATCGCACTTTTTCGGTTTTTCGAAATTTTCGATATCGAAAAAGTGGGCGTGGTTATAGTCAGATATCTTTCATTTTAAATAGCGATCTAAGATGAGTACTCAGGAACCTATATACCAAATTTCATCAAGATACCTCAAAATTTACTCAAGTTATCGTGTTAACGGGCGGACGGACGGACGGACGGACATGGCTCAATCAAATTTGTTTTCGATCCTGATTATTTTGATATATGGAAGTCTATATCTATCTCGATTCCTTTATATATGTACAACCAACCGTTATCCAATCAAAGTTAATATACTCTGTGAGCTCTGCTCAACTCATTCAAAAAAATTTGTATGATGACATATTATTAAGAAATGAGCTGCGTTTTCAACAGGTGCAAAGAATGTACTTTTCAAAAAGCTTTTCATGGTATGAACAAATATCTGCATATGCAGGAGATGATTTCTTTAGCTGCGCTATTCGCCAAGAGCATGGTTTGGCTTCATCCGGGTTTCCCGCCAAATACTTCTCAACTTTCGGTTCAGCTACGTTTTTAACCCTTTCATTTACTATATCGTTGGGTGTTAGAGGCTCCACATTGCAATTGAAAAGATTTTGGAGACTCACTACGTGCAGGACATATATTGCGTAGATTCTAAATAACTAAGAATTTAATCTATTACAGTATCTAGATCGAAGTTGTGCATAAATGGGAAGTATTCTTTCCTCTACTGTGTGTTTCGCATATAGGTGTTCGGGGAACATTTATCGGCATACGATTGTTCCGACTGAGGCTGAGGGCCTTTTTGTACTCTTCTAGTTTAAACGGCTGAATTCCTTTTTTTCCAGATCTCTACCTAGTGATTGTGGAGATGTTTTAGGATCCTAAACTTCCTTGAAATTTAAGAGAAATTGACTGTGCGACATTTATTTTCTCCTTCGCAATATTTTTCTTAAGCTTGACGACAGAATCGGGAACGCGTGGCACACACGCGGCTGGCCAATTGATTTCTAAGTAGCTATTAGCGTTTCTTCGTCTTTGTCCCAAGTCCTGCCTGCAAGGGACTTGAAGATTTTGTTACGGATTTAAACAATTGTTGCTGCATTTTCATTCAAATTCAGGTCATTGTCGAACGTCACACACAGTATTTTTTTTTTCCGGACAGTTGGCAGCGTAATGCCATCGACGTGGATGTCCAATATTTCTTACACTTGCAACAACCATGTCAAAAATAAGTTCGCCTAGGGCTTGTTCGCCTATGGAAGGGCCAGAACATGTGCTCGTTATCAGTCATCGGGGTAGGAAATAGTGGTGACTCATTCCGGTGGGGAAGAGAGCTCCGAGATGTAAAAATTAAACAAAAGTGAGGAAAGGACACCTCCCTGAGGTAACCCCTTGTTTAATTTTCCTTGGTTTGGATGTTGCGCTTCTAAACTGTAGCGATGATTTTCGATACTTCAACTATGGGGAAAGATAGCCCCCTTCTACTCTTGCAGCAAAGCGTAACTGGCCGTATCAAAAGCTTTGACAGGTCAAGCGCCGCAAGCAGCGTTCTATGGTAGACTTCTGGTACAATCCGAAATTTATTTCAGTATTAATGGCATATAGCGCGGTGACAGTGCTATTTAATTTTCGAAAGCCATGCTGTTGGTTAGCAAGCCGCATGTAGAAGAGCACGATAGCTTTGTTTTATTGCTTTTCTTCCAACGGAAAAGTATCACTAGCTTAAAAATATTTTTAAAATCCTGTTTTTCAATTGATTCCATATGGCAAGGTTAGTCGTAATTTATACAAACAATAAGACTTCAAATAATATCGGTTTACGTCAAGAATTTCGAAATGAATTTACCTTAAAACTCTTATATCATGAATGAAACCATTTAAGCAAAATTTATTATCTTTACGACATTTGATCTCTCAAATTTCCCATATCTAAAGTTAATTTAACAAAGTGTGATTGCTGTTGAATATAACTCTCTTTTAAGGGACTATTATGCCAAACAAATGAATTAACCCTATGTGGTGCACGTGGGATTTTATCACTTCGGTTTTTTTTTGTTTTTATTTTTGCTTTTTACCTTGTGCGACAGCATTATTTATGACTACAAAGAAAAGAATATGAGAACTTCTATAGCCGACTATTCTTATTTCTATTAAGCTAAACACACAAATAAAAAATATCTATCTACGAACCGTTTAAGCCATTTGTTTTTATTTAATTACCTAAGATTTATTCTTTTTCGCATTCATTATCTTCCCACTTCCAGAACTACTCGAGCCTTACTACCATTTTTCATATTTTCTCCTTTCGATTAATGGTTTTGAAAGGGCTCTCTGTTTGAGTTTCCAAGTCGGAAACATGTCTGGTATTTTGCTTAATAACGCCAAACCTAAAGGACTCGGTTCACTTGGAATGGGAACAGCTCCTGGATACAACCGAGTGCGTTTGCAAATACTCAATTCTGACGGACAGCTGATAAAATCAGTTTTCTTAAAATTATTTTCAGGAAGGCGAGATAAATTTGTTAATACAACCCCATAGATTTCTGCCCATCGCTTCCGGTTTTGTTCGCAAGCTGGCGTTTTGAAAAAAAAAAACACGGACTACTTTTCTGCCCTATTGTAAGACGATTCAAGGGGTGATAAGCACAATAAAAACCTTTATAGCATTACAGCTTCCGCAACCCAATTGTCTACCTCACGTACCTGAGGGGAATCCTGTTAAAAACGTCACATACACAAATATGAAAGTATCATACAATTATTTAGCTGGCGCGGCTCTGGCTACCCCAAGTTCCTCATGGAACTAGGGGTGGGTGGCGGGATTGCTCCGAAGGTTCAACGTGGTCTTGTTAAATCGTTCCAGGTTAGTCAGGATTGTACCTTAATGGTGCTTGTAACCGGACCGTACGGGATCTATGTTGGGAAAAGGACCATGAACATCGATAAGACTCCACAAAAGCTTCAGGGGGTATCTTTATCGCTACAACAAGAACAACGTAGGATTATAAGCTTCGAAATATTATAAGTGTACATGTATTCTACTGTTTTTGGCGTGTTCTTATCGCAAATGATGGCGCTTTATTTAAAAATAAAAGCTATTTTTCACAAATTTTAAATATAAAACTCTTTTTTTTCTGAAAAGGTTAGGCCTTTTTTCTTTTTTAGAGTATAGTCCGGTTCCTTGTGAGAAAATTGTCAAAATCAATCTCACTTTGTTAAATACACTTTGCGTATACCTAAAAGTACCTAAACAAATCAAACTTATTTCATACATTCGCACATATTTTATAATGTGTAACTGCACTAATGGATATCGTCTATTTTTTGTCCCACACGAACGAAAATTCACAAAATTCGCTGAATGCCGGAAGGTTCGAAGACCGACGTGCAAAGTGTACTTAAGTTATGGAATTAACACCATATCTTATTGCTTAGCAGCAAGGGGAATGATGTGATCGATTCTCCAATTCCATAGGATGGAACGTACCGCCTAACTATAAAAAAATATAAATAGTAATGTTGATCTTGCAAAAGATTGATGCCCATAACACTTTTATCTGGCAATACTAGATATTATGAACAAAAAAAATATTCAAATTATTTTTCTATTGCCAACGAAAAAAATATTCGTTCATAATAATTATTAGGCAAAGTAAAAAATCAACGTTTGATTATAATTATAAGAAAAAAATATTTGTATTTTCGTTTGAAAACTATTAAAAAGCAAATTTTTTGATACATTTTTGGATTCGGGCAATGTTTTCAATTTAAAAATTTTAAATAATATTCAAATTCGGTCTCTGCATGAAACTGCTATTGTTTATATGTAATTTTTTAAATTAAATTCCCTAAAATTCCCTACAACATAGCATTCTCCAAAAGTTACCCACAAACCAGGGGTCTTCATTCTTTTTTTATGAATGAGACGACGTTTACACATGAATTAATCTACAATTAATCCACAATAGTTAATCTACTCCAGCCCTAGGAAGTAGCTTTCAAACTTTCACGTTTCTTTTTTATTTTGTGCTTTCATTGGAGATGATACTCTAGAGGTAGTTCCTTGTCTATGAAAAATAATCGGCTTATCCATGATGTTTTCATAACTACCGAGTATCGAAGAAAACATTTGGATTAGGAATTAAGTATAAAAATATAATCTCGTTACACGTAAACTGGTAAAAGTTTAGGGCAACTTTTCAAGCCTTTTAGACGCTGTTTATACACAAAGGCGCATAGTCATAGACAAAATAAAATAGGTTTTAAATTTAGTGACAGCTTTTTGACATAATTTTCTATTATTTATCTGTCAAAAAAGCTGCAACTAAATTTAAAACCTATTTTATTTTGACTATGACTATGCGCCAAATAATTTTGTTGCTTATTATCGAATATTTCTCTTTTGGAGTTGCGGATTCTTTCTACGCATAGCAACTCTATTCATGCAACTATCTGAAATTTCGTTTATATACATTTCTATAAAATTTTTTTATTCACTAAAAATTTCAGAACTAAACGTGGAACAGTCAATATTTCAAAATTCGAATTAAATTTATTCAAATACAAGAAAGGTGCGCCATTAAAAAGAAATATTGAAACTTCACGAAGTTTTGAAAAGAATAAAGACAGAGAAAGGCGAGTTGCCGATCACAAGCGACTCGGTACCTGTCCCCTTTCTTCGTCACCCCGCCTTCTTCAAGTAACGAGTTCTAGCAACAAAACTATTTGTGTGTAAACAGCGACATTTCTCAAGGTACTTTTTATGGGGTACATTTTTATACACTAACCCTGTGAACACTACAGTGAGTTGTATTGTATATTCAAATCATCCGTAAGAAGAGCTATAATAAAGAGCATAAACAAATTTAAATTTATGCAACCGCAAACCCCTTTTTTCATTTTTTTGTTTTTTGTTTTTATTTTTTAGTAAAAAAATTTTTTTTTTTAAATAACTTAGCACACCCAATATACATAGACAGCTAAATTGTATTATTTTACAAAAATTTTATATGAGAAACAACAACAACTCACACATGACAGGTTTGTAAAATTAACTCAAATTTATTTAGCCCATATATTTTGAACCCTTGGAACGCTTTATTCGCTAATAACAATTCATTATATGCTTTTAATTCGAACATGTCCCACCAGTGACAATTACATTTTACATTATAGCAATAAAACCATGGTAAAAATATACGACGTAAATTCGTCACTCATTGACGCAAGCAGCCATCTTCATTGACCTCACTAGAATGATGACATTTCATGCTACCAGAGTGAATATCAACATAATAATAATGGTAGGTAAATTGACGGTCGTGGTAGTACAAAATAATTATTATAAAACAAGTAAGGAAGGTTAAGTTCGGGTGTAACCGAACATTACATACTCAGTTGAGAGCTATGGTGACAACATAAGGGAAAATAACCATGTAGGAAAATGAACCGAGGGAAACCCTGGAATGTGTTTGTATGACATGTGTATCAAATGAAAGTCATTAAAGAGTATTTTATGAGGGAGTGGGCCATAGTTCTATAGGTGGACGCCATTTAGGAATATAGCCATAAAGGTGGATCAGGGTTGACTGTAGAATGCGTTTGTAAGATATGCGTATCAAATGAAAGGTGTTAATGAGTATTTTAAAAGGGAGTAATCCTTAGTTCCATAGGTGGACGCCGTTTTGAGATATCGCCATAAAGGTGGACCAGGGGTGACCCTAGAATTTGTTTGTACAATATGGGCATCAAAAGAAAGGTGTTAATGAGTTATTTAAAAGGGAGTAATCCTTAGTTCCATAGGTGGACGCCGTTTCGAGATATCACCACAAAGGTGGACCAGGGGTGACCCTAGAATTTGTCTGTGCAATATGGGCATCAAACGAATGGTGTTAATGAGTATTTTAAAAGGGAGTGGCCCTTAGTTCTATAGGTGGACGCCGTTTCGAAATATCGCCATAAAGGTGGACTAGGGGTGACTCTAGAATGTGTTTGTCCGATATGGGTATCAAATTAAAGGTATTAATGAGGGTTTTAAAAGGGAGTGGTGGTTGTTGTATAGGTGGTCGCCTTTTCAAGATATCGCCATAAAGGTGGACCAGGGGTGACTCTAGAATGCGTTTGTATGATATGGGTATCAAATTAAAGGTATTAATTGGGGTTTTAAAAGGGAGTGGTGGTTGTTGTATAGGTGGTCGCATTTTTGAGATATCGCCATAAACGTGGTCCAGGGGTGACCCTAGAATTTGTTCGTACAATATGGGCATCAAAAGAATGGTGTTAATGAGTATTTTAAAAGGGAGTGGGCCTTAGTTCTACAGGTGGACGCCGTTTCGAAATATCTCCATAAAGGTGGACCAGGGGTGACTCTAGAATGTGTTTGTATGATATGGGTATCAAATTAAAGGTATTAATTGGGGTTTTAAAAGGGAGTGGTGGTTGTTGTATAGGTGGTCGCATTTTTGAGATATCGCCATAAACGTGGTCCAGGGGTGACCCTAGAATTTGTTTATACAATATGGGCATCAAAAGAAAGGTGTTAATGAGTATTTTAAAAGGGAGTAATCCTTAGTTCCATAGGTGGACGCCGTTTCGAAATATCGCCATAAAGGTGAAGCAGGGGTGACTCTAGAATTCGTTTGTGCAATATGGGTATCAAACGAAAGGTGTTAATGTGTATTTTAAAAGGGAGTGGGCCTTAGTTCTATAGGTGGACTCCTTTTCGAGGTATCGCAATAAAGGTGGACCAGGGGTGACTGTAGACTTTGTACGATATTGGTATCAAATGAAAGGTGTTAATGAGTATTTTTAAAAGGGAGTGGGCCTTCGTTCTATAGGTGGACGCCTTTTCGAGATATCGCCATAAAGGTGGACCAGGGGTGACTTTAGAATATGTTTGTACGCTATGGGTATCAAATGAAAGGTGTTAATGAGTATTTTAAAAGGGCGTGGGGCTTAGTTCTATAGGTGGACGCCTTTTCGAGATATCGCCATAAAGGTGGACCAGGGGTGACTCTAGAATGTGTTTGTACGATATGGGTATCAAATTAAAGGTATTAATGAGAGTTTTAAAAGGGAGTGGTGGTAGTTGTGTATGTGAAGGCGTTTTCCAGATATCGACCAAAATGTGGACCAGGGTGACCCAGAACATCATCTGTTGGATACCGCTAATTTATTTATATATGTAATACCTGTCAAGATTTTAAGGGTTTTTTTATTTCGCCCTGCAGAACTTTTTCATTTTCTTCTACCATTTTATAAAGTTTTTTCTAAAGTTATATTTCGCGTCAATAAACCAATCCAATTACCTCACCATGTTTCATCCCTTTTTTCGTATTTGGTATAGAATTATGGCATTTTTTTAATTTTTCGTAATTTTCGATATCGAAAAAGTGGGCGTGGTCATTGTCGGATTTCGTTCATTTTTCATACCAAGATAAAGTGAGTTCAAGTAAGTACGTGAACTAAGTTCATTAAAGATATGTCCATTTTTGCTCAAGTTATCGTGTTAACGGCCATGCGGAAGGACAGACGAATTACTGTGTATAAAAACTGGGCGTGGCATCAAGCGATTTCGCCCGTTTTCACAGAAAACAGTTAGCATCATAAAATCTACGTCCCTACCAAATTTCAAAAGGATTGGTTAATTTTGGTTCGACTTATGGCGTTAAAAGTATCCTAGACAAATTAAATGAAAAAGGGCGGAGCCACGCCCATTTTGAAATTTTCTTTTATTTTTGTATTTTGTTGCATCATATCATTACTGGAGTTGAATGTTGACATAATTTACTTATATACTGTAAAGATATTAAATTTTTTGTTAAAATTTTACTTTAAAAAAAAATTTTTTATAAAAGTGGGCGTGGTCCTTCTCCGATTTTACTAATTTTTATTCGGCGTATATATAGTAATAGGAGTAACGTCCCTGCCAAATTTCATCATGATATCTTCAACGACTGACAAATTACAGCCTGCAAAAATTTTAAATTACCTTCTTTTAAAAGTGGGCGGTGCCACGCCCATTGTCCAAAATTTTACTAATTTTTTATTCTGCGTCATAAATTCAACTCACTTACCAAGTTTCGTCGCATTATCTGTATTTGGTAATGAATTATCGCACTTTTTCGGTTTTTCGAAATTTTCGATATCGAAAAAGTGGGCGTGGTTATAGTCAGATATCTTTCATTTTAAATAGCGATCTAAGATGAGTACTCAGGAACCTATATACCAAATTTCATCAAGATACCTCAAAATTTACTCAAGTTATCGTGTTAACGGGCGGACGGACGGACGGACGGACATGGCTCAATCAAATTTGTTTTCGATCCTGATTATTTTGATATATGGAAGTCTATATCTATCTCGATTCCTTTATATATGTACAACCAACCGTTATCCAATCAAAGTTAATATACTCTGTGAGCTCTGCTCAACTCATTCAAAAAAATTTGTATGATGACATATTATTAAGAAATGAGCTGCGTTTTCAACAGGTGCAAAGAATGTACTTTTCAAAAAGCTTTTCATGGTATGAACAAATATCTGCATATGCAGGAGATGATTTCTTTAGCTGCGCTATTCGCCAAGAGCATGGTTTGGCTTCATCCGGGTTTCCCGCCAAATACTTCTCAACTTTCGGTTCAGCTACGTTTTTAACCCTTTCATTTACTATATCGTTGGGTGTTAGAGGCTCCACATTGCAATTGAAAAGATTTTGGAGACTCACTACGTGCAGGACATATATTGCGTAGATTCTAAATAACTAAGAATTTAATCTATTACAGTATCTAGATCGAAGTTGTGCATAAATGGGAAGTATTCTTTCCTCTACTGTGTGTTTCGCATATAGGTGTTCGGGGAACATTTATCGGCATACGATTGTTCCGACTGAGGCTGAGGGCCTTTTTGTACTCTTCTAGTTTAAACGGCTGAATTCCTTTTTTTCCAGATCTCTACCTAGTGATTGTGGAGATGTTTTAGGATCCTAAACTTCCTTGAAATTTAAGAGAAATTGACTGTGCGACATTTATTTTCTCCTTCGCAATATTTTTCTTAAGCTTGACGACAGAATCGGGAACGCGTGGCAAACACGCGGCTGGCCAATTGATTTCTAAGTAGCTATTAGCGTTTCTTCGTCTTTGTCCCAAGTCCTGCCTGCAAGGGACTTGAAGATTTTGTTACGGATTTAAACAATTGTTGCTGCATTTTCATTCAAATTCAGGTCATTGTGGAACGTCACACACAGTATTTTTTTTTTCCGGACAGTTGGCAGCGTAATGCCATCGACGTGGATGTCCAATATTTCTTACACTTGCAACAACCATGTCAAAAATAAGTTCGCCTAGGGCTTGTTCGCCTATGGAAGGGCCAGAACATGTGCTCGTTATCAGTCATCGGGGTAGGAAATAGTGGTGACTCATTCCGGTGGGGAAGAGAGCTCCGAGATGTAAAAATTAAACAAAAGTGAGGAAAGGACACCTCCCTGAGGTAACCCCTTGTTTAATTTTCCTTGGTTTGGATGTTGCGCTTCTAAACTGTAGCGATGATTTTCGATACTTCAACTATGGGGAAAGATATCCCCCTTCTACTCTTGCAGCAAAGCGTAACTGGCCGTATCAAAAGCTTTGACAGGTCAAGCGCCGCAAGCAGCGTTCTATGGTAGACTTCTGGTACAATCCGAAATTTATTTCAGTATTAATGGCATATAGCGCGGTGACAGTGCTATTTAATTTTCGAAAGCCATGCTGTTGGTTAGCAAGCCGCATGTAGAAGAGCACGATAGCTTTGTTTTATTGCTTTTCTTCCAACGGAAAAGTATCACTAGCTTAAAAATATTTTTAAAATCCTGTTTTTCAATTGATTCCATATGGCAAGGTTAGTCGTAATTTATACAAACAATAAGACTTCAAATAATATCGGTTTACGTCAAGAATTTCGAAATGAATTTACCTTAAAACTCTTATATCATGAATGAAACCATTTAAGCAAAATTTATTATCTTTACGACATTTGATCTCTCAAATTTCCCATATCTAAAGTTAATTTAACAAAGTGTGATTGCTGTTGAATATAACTCTCTTTTAAGGGACTATTATGCCAAACAAATGAATTAACCCTATGTGGTGCACGTGGGATTTTATCACTTCGGTTTTTTTTTGTTTTTATTTTTGCTTTTTACCTTGTGCGACAGCATTATTTATGACTACAAAGAAAAGAATATGAGAACTTCTGTAGCCGACTATTCTTATTTCTATTAAGCTAAACACACAAATAAAAAATATCTATCTACGAACCGTTTAAGCCATTTGTTTTTATTTAATTACCTAAGATTTATTCTTTTTCGCATTCATTATCTTCCCACTTCCAGAACTACTCGAGCCTTACTACCATTTTTCATATTTTCTCCTTTCGATTAATGGTTTTGAAAGGGCTCTCTGTTTGAGTTTCCAAGTCGGAAACATGTCTGGTATTTTGCTTAATAACGCCAAACCTAAAGGACTCGGTTCACTTGGAATGGGAACAGCTCCTGGATACAACCGAGTGCGTTTGCAAATACTCAATTCTGACGGACAGCTGATAAAATCAGTTTCCTTAAAATTATTTTCAGGAAGGCGAGATAAATTTGTTAATACAACCCCATAGATTTCTGCCCATCGCTTCCGGTTTTGTTCGCAAGCTGGCGTTTTGAAAAAAAAAAAAACACGGACTACTTTTCTGCCCTATTGTAAGACGATTCAAGGGGTGATAAGCACAATAAAAACCTTTATAGCATTACAGCTTCCGCAACCCAATTGTCTACCTCACGTACCTGAGGGGAATCCTGTTAAAAACGTCACATACACAAATATGAAAGTATCATACAATTATTTAGCTGGCGCGGCTCTGGCTACCCCAAGTTCCTCATGGAACTAGGGGTGGGTGGCGGGATTGCTCCGAAGGTTCAACGTGGTCTTGTTAAATCGTTCCAGGTTAGTCAGGATTGTACCTTAATGGTGCTTGTAACCGGACCGTACGGGATCTATGTTGGGAAAAGGACCATGAACATCGATAAGACTCCACAAAAGCTTCAGGGGGTATCTTTATCGCTACAACAAGAACAACGTAGGATTATAAGCTTCGAAATATTATAAGTGTACATGTATTCTACTGTTTTTGGCGTGTTCTTATCGCAAATGATGGCGCTTTATTTAAAAATAAAAGCTATTTTTCACAAATTTTAAATATAAAACTCTTTTTTTTCTGAAAAGGTTAGGCCTTTTTTCTTTTTTAGAGTATAGTCCGGTTCCTTGTGAGAAAATTGTCAAAATCAATCTCACTTTGTTAAATACACTTTGCGTATACCTAAAAGTACCTAAACAAATCAAACTTATTTCATACATTCGCACATATTTTATAATGTGTAACTGCACTAATGGATATCGTCTATTTTTTGTCCCACACTTGCACTTAACATTCTCTTATTACTGCAGTAGTAGCAGTTAAGTGCCCCAATTTATCATTAACACCAAAAACTCTTCTGGTTTTATCAGAATGTTTCAACAAAGAGGAAATATTGCGTGCAATTGTTAATAATCAATACCACAGTTTCTTCGTCACCTGAGGTGTTAGAATCTGAACAATTGTGGTGTGTCGCAAACTCGGCAACGGAGTGGAGGCACCACAATTGCGTTTGGGTTAAATTTAAAAAGAAAAGAAAAGGAGGCGAGAGAGATTTCTCGTTATAATAATGATTTTATTTGAAGTGAAAATTAAAATTAGTACAATAATTTACCTTTGTAATAAAATGTGGCGGGGCTCCTCGGACAGTGTTAGCTCTGGTTCGCTCAACGATCGCTGGAAAAGTAGACGGTTGCCTTGTCGAGGACAACCGTTGAACCGCGGAAAAAGTCTCCGGTTTTAAGGGGAAGCTTCCCCACATAGTTGTACCGGCATGCATGTATATGTGTACGGACAACATAACCCTACCTATGTACACATATACATGCAGGTGGGCGAACTAGGCGTCGATAATATGGTGCTATTAGGGTGGCGCAAATTAATGAGAATTTAGGCGTCGGGCCTAAACATGCCGGCCCCCTTGCGATACGCAACAGCCCAGACTCCGCCCGAGCGTCCCCGGCCACGATTTGTCTTAAAACTAGATTCTAAAATTAAATGGTGCGCGCCGGATGGCGCGACGGCATCCTCCTTGCCTTCGCCGTGACCTAGAGCTAGGACGATAGAACAAAAATTAATGGAAACCGTAACATATATTTCTTGCCATTTATATAAAACTTCATTTATTTCGGGAAAATACAATATACATGTATAAGCTTATCATCAGCTAACTAACTCTAAATAGCCATTGAGAAATATCAGATCGGGTGGGTCCCGGAGAGTACCCACCCGAAGATCGTGCTTTGCGCGAGCAGCGATCCGAAGGATGGTGGCAATGTGCCCGACGTCATGATTTCGGCGTAGACGTCGCCGCCTAGGACGAGGCGAATTGGGGTGGACGCATAAAAGTGGGGGTCCGCAAGACGGATGTGCTCGTAAGGAGCCGCGACGCTGGGGTCGACGTTGTACGTTGGACTGACGCGCCTGAACTCGTGGACGCAGACTGCGTGAGTCGTCACCGTCTTACTCTGCCCATGTTTACCTCTAAAACGAATAAAACAGCCGGTTTCGCCGTCGGCGTTGGTTGTCGGCAGTGCTAACTCTCGCGCCAGCCTGCGGTCGATCGTTGTGCGGGGGGAGCATGCGTCTATGAGTGCACGAATGAGGTGCAGACGCCCTCCGGATTCCACCTTCACGATCGCAGTCGGCGCCAGAGCAGCCATGGGCCGAAGAGTTCGGCCGGCTGAGGCGCGGGCTGGAATGACCCCGTTCCGGAAGGAACTGTGTTGGGGTAGCTGGCGCGGCCGAGTGGCCAGTCTACCGTCTCGATGGTCTTCCTTCACGTGTCGTATCTCGTGTAGCTGGCGCGGCCGAGGGGCCAGTCTACGATCGCGCGTTGGTCGATGTGCTTGCGTTCGTTGTTGCGTAGGTGGGCGGAACGGCCGTGATTCCGCTCCACTTTTTCCTCGTCGCTCGTGTGCTAATAGGGGTCGGAACGGCCGTGGGTCCGATCCCCTAGTGTCGGAATTTACTATATGGGAGCCCGCTCCACTCCCGGATGGCAGTTGTGGTTCTTCTGCAAAGGCCGACTCGGACGCGTGGAGAGACAGCGCCTCATCCATCATCCCGTCGTCCACCTCTTCCATCGTAGGCATCCGCTCATATCCTTCTCCCTCTTCTTCCATGACTAGCTGGTACCAGCTCTTCGGTGGCTCTGGCTCGGACGACAAGTCCTCCATGGAAAGGTGCAGCGTGGTATGATGATTGCTACCACATCTTCGGCACCTTCCTTTGCTAGTGCAGTCTTTGGCACGATGTACCATTGAAAGGCAGTTTTGGCAGTACTTGGCCTTTATAATTTCGCGCAGTCGTTGCAGCGGCGACTTCGCGCGGTAAATCGGGCATGACCTGATGGGGTGTTTCGCGTCGCATAAGTGGCACGGCTTTGGGTAACGAGCGGCCTGGCGCTCAGTCCTCCTTCTTAGCGAAGCGTAACGAGTCATTCTATTGAGAGTATGGAAGAAAATAAAGGAAACTCGTTGAGTTGTTATGACTGTGTCACGCTTTCGGTGGCGAGTAAGCCCCAATTCTATTATCGGCGCTTTTGAAATTTCGCGCGTGAGTAGGGTGAAAACATGTCTAAAGGCCTACGAGAATATATTCATCTCGCGTACGTTATGTGCGTTGCTTCTTTCCCCGCACGTTATGTGCCTGGGTCATTAGTGCCTTATTCTGTTTAATTTTGTGTCATCCGGTAGCGCTTCAGCTAGTCAGGCATACTAGTGCTGCAGAAAAATTGACATTTAAGTTGCTTGGTACTCACATTTTGGTACCGAACCGGGTAGAGAGTGTTTGATGTGGGATCTTTCGAGTCGTTGTTATTTGTGTTGTTGGTGCTAAAAAAACCGACAACTTTTCTGCCCGCCACAAAAAAAATGTTTAAACAGCAAATTGTGTGATATGTAAAGAAAAAATAAAGAAATAAATCTTCGTTTTGGACGAAGAGAAAAATTTGTAGAAGGAATCATTTTTTTTTTTTTGGTATTTTGTTTTGTGAAATTCGGCTTGTCGTCGACCGCTGTTCATGTGATCAGCGCTTTTGATGTTACTCATTTGCTGCTGTTTGTCTGGCAGCATCGTATATTTGTGTTGTTATACTCACTGAGTCTGTGCACATAACCGGCATTTATAGCGTGACAAGCGAAGTGGCAAGTTTCACCCAAGGAGAAAAAGCATGTGAGTATGTGGGTTGTAGTCCCTTTTTTTTTTGGTTATGGGATCGTCTTCCATAATATAATTATACCACTCTCTTTCCTTTTCGTTTCAGGGCATCGTTCGAAATTCGTCCCAATCTTCGCGTCACATTCTTGAATGTGCCACGAAACTACAACCGTATAATCTTGAAGGTGCGGTATTATGACGAGGGACCCTCGTGGTACACCCGCTTTTATCGGGGTTATGAGGGGGTCCTTTGGGTGCGCGCAGACTCCGCGGGCGGCCAGGAATTTGTGTGCCGGGTGTGTGGGCACACGCTCAGCTGCTTTACGACATTGAAGGCCCACCTCAACCTCCACATGGGTTTCGCACCCTATAAGTGCAGCTGCGGGAGGCGATACCCCTCGGCTTCCTCGCTGGGGTTGCATCGCCAGCGAAAGCATAGCTCGCAGTAAGCGGGATCAAGTCGGTTTCTGGCTTTGGTGGTGTGTGAATGTAATTTTGAACAAATAAATGGTAATTGTTGGACGGTGAATGGACAATGTTTTTTTTTTTCTTTTTTTTTTTTGTTTGGGTTTTGTTTTTTTTTGTGTGTCCCGAACCATGGCGGTTGGTACGGTGTGTCGGGCACCTCCCTGGTCCGCGTAGGACTTTTTGGGTTCCAGGCTAAAAGGACTGACGAAACTGTGTCAGAACTTCAAAAAAAAACACAAAAACAGTTTCTATCCTGAACATGTCTCGGGACATATTTTGTTTATGCTTGACATTTTTATTCTTCACTAACCCGTCAACAAAGAAAACCATGCAAATAAAGTCGAAAATCATTTCGGTCTCGAGTGGTTGTTCGGGTCCTAACACTCTAGTTGTTGGATCCCGCGGATCCGCTTTGTGATCCCATGGGGTCGCGCGCAATGTGTTCACGGCGTAAGGAAAGACACAAGCAAATGTCATCGAGTGGCAACCTTGATTCGTTCATTCAAAAATGTCATTCATTCATGGAAATGAGTATACCGACATTTTTAATGAATTTTCTTTATGAAGAAAAAATGTGCTGGGTAAGTATACTAGTATCGTTCCCTTTTTATATTTTTATAAATTTTCCTAATTTTGTATTCTTTTATTTCATTTCAGGTTCACAGCTACAACTCCCACTACAATGGAATTCATTACAGTTGGACAAAGCGTTAAAATTAAACGCACAGATGGTCGGGTGCACGCCGCTGTAGTCTCTAAAATTAATGAAACTGGCAAATCGATCACTGTCGAATGGTATGAACGTGGCGGAACTAACGGCAAAGAAGTTGAATTGGATGCCATACTCGCGTTAAATCCGGAGATACTGCAAGATCCTGAACCTGAACAAAATGCTGCACCCGAACCGAAAAAACAAGCGACAGCGCCAAACAATCTATCGCGTAATGCAACACAGGGTGCCATCGGGCATCGTACCAATCGTGCTACCATCAATGCCACAAGTTTACTTTCTTCATCCGCTGTATAAGAACATTCCGAGAATATGCCACCACCACCAACAACGGGTATAGTACGTTCACGTACTACTAACAATGCAACGCGTTTAGCATCAGCTGCTGGTAGTGGAGGTGGTAGCAGTGCTGTTGGCGGTGGCATTACCATGAGCACTAGCGCAGGCAATTCATCATCCATAGCGTCTAGTTCAGTGGCGGCAAATGTGGGTGCACGTCGTTCCTATGTTGTCAAAGAAGTTGAACGCTTGAAGGAGAATCGTGAAAAGCGCCGCGCACGTCAAGCGGAAATTAAGGATGGGTGGTTCACTGGCAAACTGCGATGATACGACAATTTCATTACGCAGAATGGTACTCACACATCTACTAATAAAATAATAGGTGTTTTTCACGCGCAATCTTTCGCAAGTGGACGACGACGCGAAATCTTTGGTTGGATTGCGGGCCAATACGATTTCTGTTCTGTGAGAAGGAAGACTGTTTTGAATGGATCCTTTTGTTGGCTGGTTTCAAGAGGAACAGGAGGGTCCAGCATTACGCACATGGTGTAAAATTTGGGAGACCACAGCGCATGATATGAGCCAATTGTTAGAACAACAAAGTCAACAATTACAACAATTACATAGTGGTGGTAATAGTAAATTAAACGGCGCATCTTTAAGTGCACGGGATCGGGATTCTCTACACTTACTTCTACAGCAGGTTGGTAACGTAGGATTGCGAAATTCAATATACAATAATAATAATAATAATAATAACTGTAGCAGTGGCACAAATAGTAGTGGTAATACACCCAGCAACAACTCAATTGATTCAACACCAAACAACGACTATATTACAACAGCTGCAACAACACCAGTTGGTGGTGGTGGTGTAGGTGATACAACAATCAATACAAAAATGCCATCTCACGATCGGCCAAGCTATTATAATCCATCACGTAGGAAAATTGGACGTATGGTAGATATTAAGGTAAGCACATTTAACCTCAGCAGATATATGGATAAATTAGTAGTAAAGTACAAAGGTTGCCCCTGGCGAGTGCCAAGTTTTGAATATGGACGCGGAATTGTTGGTTTACATCAGGAAATCGAACAATTTTATAATTATGTATTGCCCACGCCCACCGAGCATGCTATACGCAATGAAGTGGTACAGCACCTAGAAGCGGTGGTACACTCAATCTGGCCGAAAGCGGTTGTGGAAATATTTGGCTCATTTCGTACGGGCCTATTTCTGCCCACATCGGATATTGATTTAGTTGTGTTAGGACTATGGGAAAAGGCCCCACTGCGAACTCTCGAAACAGCACTGATTGCGCGCGGAATTGCCGAACCACATTCAGTGCGCGTACTTGACAAAGCGTCTGTGCCCATCATAAAGCTCACAGATCGTGAATCGCAAGTAAGAGTAGATATATCCTTTAATATGCAATCGGGTGTACACTCGGCCGAACTAGTTAAGAAATTTAAACAAGATTATCCAGTGTTAGCGAAACTGGTGCTCGTGCTGAAGCAATTTTTGTTACAGCGTGATCTCAATGAAGTTCCTACCGGTGGCATTTCCTCTTACTCATTAATATTAATGTGTATAAGTTTCCTACAATTACATCCGCATAAAATAGACCATGATAAGGCCAATTTAGGTGTACTGTTGTTGGAGTTTTTTTTTTTTTTTGAATTTTATGGGCGTAAGTTCAATTATATGAAAATTGGCATTTCGATAAAGAATGGCGGACGTTATTTACCAAAAGAAGACCTGCAACGTGAAATGATTGACGGACATCGTCCATCATTATTATGTATGGAAGATCCACTGACGCCGGGTAATGATATTGGACGTAGCTCCTATGGTGCATGACAGGTAAAACAAGCATTTGAATATGCATATATGTTGTTGGCGAATGCTGTGAGTCCACTCAACGAATACGGTAGTAATTGCGCTGAGCGTACCATCCTAGGACGAATAATACGGGTAACCGATGATGTAATTGACTACCGTGAGTGGATACGTGAACATTTTGAGCACCTTATTGTACCGAGTACGCCCAGAAATACCAGTGCCGTTAAGTTCATTCCGTCTATACTACCACCTGGCGTTATCACACCCCCATTGCAACAGCATCAGCATATGCATCCAGCATTACAACAGCAACAGCATCAACAGAAGAAATTGGTATTTTGTTCTGTGTGAGATTTAGTACGCGCGAATGTGCGTAGTGCTTTCACTTGCGATACATTGTTCCATTTATTGTGACAGCTGAATGCTCATCAACACATGAAGGCCGTCAATTAGAACGGACAATGCTTGCAATTAATGTCGATACGCTATTTCGCATGATTTTTTTTCAAAATCGATATTCTTTTTGGAATTTCATGCAGCGCGGAAAACTGAAAATATGTTTTTCAACGATTGGTTAACCAATAATGAAGGCAAGAAGACACGTACTATTTATTTAACTGTGCAATTATTGGCTTCCGTGGGACAGGTGACTGAAAACCAAGAGATGCGTGAAACGGGTGAATTGTATTCCATAGGTGTAACTAGTGTTAATGCTGGCATTCCATATGCCGATAGTTTCAATGTCTAAATGCACTATTGCCTTGTAAGAACTGTTGATGATCATACAATGCTGTCAGTGCATGATCAAGTCAAAGGTAAAAAGTCGATATGGGGTGTTGTTAAAGGTTTTATTGAAAGGAATACATGGGCTGGTTTAGAAGAATACTGAAGACTTTTTTTTGACGTTGAGATTACGTCAGGTAGGGAAAACGTTGCGTCAGTCTGCTACTTCCCCCCACCAGTGGTAAGGGGTGGCAGATACTGCGTGATGTGTTTGGTTTTGTTAGTTAAGGCCTCGCTCAAGTCTGACACTTCCCCCCACCAGAGGTAAGGGGTAGCAGATACTGCTCGAGGTAAGGGGAGCATCCACCCGGTGGGATGCCCTCCCGCTTTCAACGACCTTTTGTAAGTCCGGCACTTCCCCCCACCAGTGGTAAGGGGTGCCGGATACTGCTCAAGGTTAGGGAACCTTTTCCCACTTCCAAATTTTTTTTTTTTTTATGTGAAATTACGAAACGATTCCGTTTTTGATTGGGGTTTTGAAATTCCCATTCGTAATCCAGTAAGCGGGAAGAATCTAGTAGTCTAGTAGTAGTGATAATGGTTTTGCCAGTGCCAATATGTTGCGGGGAAATGATTCGGTTTCTACTGAACATTTCGTGATTGATAAGGTCATGTTGGGTTGGTCACTCTTTCAGAAATTGTTTAGAAAATGCCGCGCGTTGGACTTTTATTCAAAAAATGCAGTATGTTGCCAATTCGTCTTAGAACTTTAGATTCCAAGCTTTTGTGCTGTCCTGCTACACAGGGAGTATTCACCCTTTTAGTCTGAAATTTCGGAGAGTTCTTGTCCGTCAAGTATTCATGGAAGCGTTCGAGAGGTGAATGTTCCGGCTCGAGAATGTGCAAACCCACATGACTCTTTATCGATTCACAAAACATTGACCAGAAATTTAAGACTCTCTTCCTAAACCTGTTGGCATTTATAAGTTTATTATTGTTATCATTTTTTGTAAAGGGATATGAATACATATTTAAATATGGCTGTCCCTACCCCTTGGACAAAAACTTTTGTTGGCCTCATGCCTTTGGCTGAGTGCATCTGCTTTCTGGGGTAGACCGTGGGTCTGTATTAGGGTTCTGGTATCCTCGCTGGGGGAAGCGAGTGACTGTGGGAAATTTAAATCTACAAAAGGCCGAAAGCCCTTAGATTCTGTGGCAGATCGGTTCGCCCTTCTGCGGTAGGCTTTTATGATGTCCTCGTTATGGGATAACGAGTGAATGGGGTGGTTTTTTGCAAGGGGCCCCCGGTTAGTATTATTATGAAGCCTCAGTTTTGCTTTTTGTTTTGCGAGCTTTTGGTAAGCTCCCATGCGTCCTCGTGTCTCTAGCTCCCTTTCCCCATTGCCCACAAGTAGCTAGGCGTAGGATTCCCCCTCCGGCAGACTCGGTACGAGACCGGGGGTGGGAAAAAAAAGAAAAAATAAGATGTAGGATCGCCCTCCGGTAGACTCGCACCCTCACGAGACCGGGGTGGTTGATTATAATTAGGGCCTCGGGAGCGACGCAAGCTTAGGGATAGCGGGGCATCACGGCGCGTGGTTGAACGCGTCTTTATGTCCCGCGCTCCCTTTCCCCATTGCCATCGCGTAGTACGCTTTAGGTTTCCCCTCCGGTAGACTCGCACCCTCACGAGACCGGGGGTTGATGATAATATATGGCTCGGGAGAAACACAAGCTTAGGGATAGAGAGACACGAAGACGTGGGTTCCTTAATATACTTTCGATGCGATCACTAACCGTGGGCCTCTAATTGTAGGTAGTCGGGGGAAATAGTGTTGTGGTTTTCTGGGGTTTGCTTTGTAAGCTTAAGAATAGAATGGGCTGAGTCCCTTTAGGTTCTATGTGGCGGATATCGGATCTGCGTTAGGTTGTTGGTTGGCCTCGTTTCGGGAAAACGAGGGCTGGGGTTGATTTTTGGAAAATGTAAAGACGAGGTTGATTTTTATTGATTTTTTTTTTTTTTAAAGGAGGTATGTGGAAGAACGGAGGGATTGTTAAGAGGAGCTCGTAGCCCTCTCACAGTCTGTCTCCATGGGAAGAAGGATCAGTTTGACCAAAGGTCGTCTGACTTGACCCTTCTCGGTTATGAGGTCGACTACACGTACTCGGTTATCTTCGCCGGGGTGTACGTTGACGACTCTACCTAACCTCCATTCGTTGGGAGATAAATTGTCCTCTTTGAGGACAGCGAGATCTCCCACTTTTATATTTTCCTTGGGACGCTTCCACTTCACTCGTTTTTGGAGTTCGGATAAATATTCGGTTTTCCATCGCCGGCAGAAGGTTTGATGGAGGGCCTTGAGCTTCTGCCATCTATTTAGCATGGAGGCAGGGCTTTCGTTCGCATCCGGTTCTGGCGGCGCCAGAAGATGGTTGCCGGTGAGGAAATGTCCTGGGGTTAGTGGCTCCAGGTCCGTTGGGTCATTGGACGCCGGGCTGAGAGGCCGTGAATTTAGGCATGCCTCGATCCGGCACAGAAGGGTTTGGAACTCCTCCATGGTATATTTATGGAGAGAAGCGACCTTTTTGAAGTGGCTTTTGAAGCTCTTCACTCCCGCTTCCCACAGGCCGCCCATATGCGGAGCGCCGGCGGGAATAAAATGCCAAGTTAATGCTTGATGGCTATACTTGGAGACTGTTTTGTCTCGGCTTTCTGCCAGGAAGGCTTTGAATTCCGATCGTAGAGATCGGGAAGCTCCGACAAAGTTCGTACCATTGTCGGAGTAGATGTTTTTTGGACATCCTCTTCTCGCGATAAAACGCGAAAAGGCTGCGAGGAAGCATGGGGTGCTCAGGTCACTAGTGGCCTCTAGGTGGATGGCCTTAGTGGAGAAACAAACAAATAGGCATACGTAGCCTTTGGACAGTCGACATCCCCTACCGCGGTAGCTTTTTATGTCGAAAGGCCCCGCGAAATCTACCCCGGTATTGGTGAACGCGCGAGTAAAAGTAGTACGTTCGCAGGGAAGGGTACCCATAAGTTGGGACTGCGCCTGCTTCCTGTGAATAATGCAGGTTTTGCAATTGTGGATGATGGCTCTGATCATTGTCTTGACATTCGGAATCCAATACTGGGTTCGAATAAGGCGGAGCATGAGCTGGTTCTCGCCATGAAGGGAATCATGATGAATCATCATGACTGCAAGGTGAGACAGCCTGCAATTGTAAGGCAAGATGATCGGATGCCGCTCGTTGAATGACATGTCTTTTGAAGCCCCTAGACGCCCTCCTGTTCTGATAATGTCGTCTTTGTCGATGTATGGGTTGAGTGACAGGATTTCACTCTTCCGATCAATAGGTTCCCTATTCTTTAATTTTAAATATTCGGTACCGTAAACTTGTTTCTGGCAGACTCGTATTAATGCTTGAGTCGTTGCCTTAATCTCATCGGCTGAGATTATGCACGACTTTTCTTGGAACACTGCTTTGGTTTTAGGATGCGTTCTTTTATAGAACCTCCTAACATAAGATAAGAATTTCAAAGCTCGTGGAAAATCTGAAAATCGTTCAAGAATATCTGTATGATCTACCCTTGTCGTGGCATATGATTGTGCCCTCTTTTCCTCAACGGACGTGTTGTAATCGGCATCTTGTGCTGGCCAGTGAGAATTGTCTTCTTGTAGCCAAGAAGGACCCTGCCACCACAACGAATTGTTGACCAAATCTGACGCTAGTAGTCCTCTGCTCCCTAAGTCCGCTGGGTTAGATTCCGAGTCAACGTGAAGCCAGTCCTTATTACCGACCATATCGAGGATCTTGGTAATTCGATGTGCGACGAAGGTTGACCAAGTACAGGGCGGCTTGCGTATCCATGCGAGTACGATGGTTGAATCCGTCCAGAGGTGAACTTTTACTGGTCCCAAATGAATATTTCGGAATATTGATTCCATCATTTCTGCGAGAAGCACGGCGCCGCAGAGTTCTAAACGTGGTAGCGAGATGGTTTTCACTGGAGCTACTCTGGTTTTTGCTAAGAGTAAGTGTATGAAAACCTGATCGTCTCTTTTTACGCGCATATATATCGCTGCAGCATATGCTTTCTCGGAAGCGTCACAGAAACCGTGGATTTCTATTTCGCCTTCCGGGGAAAAATTTACCCACCGCGGTATCCGTATGTTATCGATTTCGCCATAGTGTTGGGTGAAGGTTTTCCACCGTTCTAATGTATTTGGTGAGACAGGCTCATCCCATCCGGTGCCTTCTAACCAAATATTCTGCATTAATATTTTCGCCACTATGACCATTGGGGCGAGCCACCCTAATGGGTCGAACAGCTTGGCGATGGCTGACAATATTTCTCGCTTAGTTAGTTTTTCTGGATCCTCCAGTGGTCCTGCTTTAAAATAAAAGAGATCGGAGTGGGCATTCCATCTTATGCCCAATGCCTTCACGGTGCTGGTGTCTTCGAACGCCAGAAAGTCTTCGCTTAGTCGATCAGTTTTCGGGATGTCTTTTAGAACTGCCTCCGAGTTTGATGTCCATTTCCTAAGTGGAAAACCAGCTGACTGTAGTGCCTGTCGTATTTCATCCCTTGCCTTAATGGTCGATGCGATGGTGTGTCCTCCCGCTAATACGTCGTCTACGTACATGCATTCTCGCAGGATGCTCGATGCTGTTGGATGGGAATTTTCCACATCGTCCGCTAGCTGTAGGAGCGTTCTGATGGCCAGGTATGGAGCGCAGTTAACTCCGAACGTCACAGTCTTTAACTCGTAGAGGCCTATTGGTTCACTAATGTCTTTTCGGAAAACAATCCTCTGAAATTTGGTATGGTTGGCATCCATCCAAATTTGCCTATACATTTTTTCTATATCGCTATTGAAGACATATCGATAGAGTCTCCAACGCAGAATAAGAATTGGGAGATCTGCTTGTAGTATTGGACCAGGTAGGAGAATGTCGTTTAGACTGGTGCCATTAGCCGTCGGGCTTGAGGCATTGAAAACGACTCGGACTTTCGTCGTTATACTTTCTGCTTTGACAACGGCGTGGTGTGGCAGAAAGTAATTATTTGTTTCATCTGCTGCGACGACACTGCTGATTTTTTCCATATGTCCAAGAGTCTCGTATTCTGAGAGTACCCTAATATATTCGTTCCCTAAGTCCGGATTTTTTATTAACCGGGACTCGTTTCGATAATATTGTGAGAATGCGCGCTTAAGGGATCCTCCTAAACTCAGCTCTTCTGAGTAGCCTTGCTTGAATGGGAGGGATACTATATACCTCCCATCTTCGTTTCTTCTTGTTGTTTCTTTATACAGCTGTTCGCAATATGCGTCATCTGCATTAATGCTTTTGCCTTTTGGCAAATTTTCTGACTCGCAGAAAGCTTTTAGTTGGTTGTCCAGCGCGACTTCGTTGTAAAACGACACTATGTTCTTTGTTGGATTCGGTGCTTCAATACGACCGGTTAGTATCCAACCGAACACTGTCTCTTGGGCCAGAAGTGTATTTAGTACATTCTTTTTTAGACCGCTTAGTATAATTTGGGGATATATGTCTCCACCAAGTATGAGGTCTACATCTTCATTGACGTAGAACCTCTTGTCTGCCAAAACTAAGTCTGGGAACGCCTGCATCGTCATTGTTTCGATATGGCAGGATGGCAGATTCCCAGTTAGTTTGGCTAAAATTAGAACAGGAGTAGTCAAGCTAAAGCATGGGTCCACTGGTGAACGTAGCTCTATGGTGGATGCCTCTTTCACTTGAGCAGATACTGCGTTGGTGATGCCTGAGACTTGGGCATGCATTTTCCTTGCCGGCAAATTGATTCTGCGTTTTAGTCGTTCTGTCATGAAAGAGCATTCAGACCCTGAATCAACTAGGGCCCGCGCGGAGAAGTCGGTACCATTATAATGAATGTGTACGCGAGCAGTTCCTAATAGCACGCCTGTGCTGGAATGAGCATGACAGGAATTTACATTCTGGTTCGCAGAAGTATTTGGTTGCCCCGATTCCTGTCTCCTTTGTACTTGTGCTGAAGTTGACGGGATATTATCCGCGTCTTTAAATGGATTGCGCCTCGTAGTTTGCTGAACTGTGTCCGCATGCAGGAGCGTGTGGTGACGAGAGTGGCATTTGGCGCAGTTGTACGAACTGGTGCACCTCGTCACTGTGTGTCCTGGGGATAAACAGTTCAGGCATCCCCCCATGGATTTGATGAAGTTGATTCTCTCCACTGGGGTCAGATCACAGAATCGGGGACAATTCCGTAACCTGTGTTCAGCTTTGCACATTTTGCAAAAAACCCTGGAAGTTGGTTTTGAGGTAGGTTTTGATACCTTCGTTTGGAAGGTACCAAGTCTTTTTATGGGGGTTTCGGTTGTATGCCGAGTATTTGATGGCTTTTGTCCCTTTTGGGCGTTAGTGCCAGTGAAGCTAGACACTGTTTCCAGTGTCTGAAACCTATTTGATAGAAATCTGTCCATATCTTCCCATTTAGATATGTCCATTTTGTGGTCTATGCTTTGTTCCCATAGAGCCAGTGTACTTTCCGGTAACTTTGTCGAACACAAATATGTTAGTATTGCATCCCAATTGGATGTGTCGATTTTGTGACACTTGAGGGACGATAGACAATTGTTTATATCGCTATGTAATTTCTTTAACGCGCTCCCACACTCACTCTCTACCTTCTTCAAATTAAAAAGAATTTGTAATTGCGTGTTGACTAATATACGCTTGTTTTCATATCTTTCGCAGAGGTTTTTCCAGGCCATATCGAACCCATCATTTGTTAGAGGGCATTTTTTTACAATATCTTTGGCCTCGCCCTGTGTCTTGTTGTTCAGATGGAACAATTTCTCCACCCCCTGTAGGTCGGAATTATTTATGTATATGGCCGTAAACAGGTCACGAAAGGTTGGCCATGATAAATAGTCACCTTTGAAAATCTCCGTGTCGCAGGGAGGGAGGCGGATCTTATGCCCACGAGGTGCGGCTGGGGGTGCTTGCTCAGAGATAGCGCTGTTTTCTACTTTTTTAAATTTCTCTGCCTCAGCAGATATTGTGGATAAGCATCGCATATATATTGCGTAGGTAGACATATGTTTTTTCCGGATGGCCAACACATCATTTGCGTCGACATCTTCTGATCCCATCAGTGAGTCAAACACAGACTTAACCTTCTTCCATAAGGCACGCAACTCTTCTTGCTGTATCGCAAGAGTGTGCTTATTATGACTTTCCTCTGGAATAAGGCTGTACTGCTGTTCAAACTCTGAGATTAACTCAGCTGATCGGATATAATTTTCCATTTTCTCAACAAATTATCCCTACCAAACTAAAAACAAATTAATCCTTTTAACAAAAAATGGAGACAATGTTTTAAAAGATCGCTTTTATTTAGTTATTTCAGACTTGGCCGACTCGTCTGATATTTTTTTTTTTTCAAGGGAAGAATAGGCAATGGTGTAACCTACTCGCCAACCGCACGCAAATTATATATATATGTATATATTGATCTGGCTATTAAATTATAACGGTCAGACTTGGCCGATTCGTCTGGTTTTCCCACGATAAAAGTAAAACACAACAATGTGGCTTACTCGCCACCCGCACGTAAAATTATATGTATGTATGTATCGGTGTGTGTATTAATTTATTTGCAGATTATTTTGTGCCGTAAGACAGGGAGCAGGGGGAGCAACTCCAATGCGTATTGTGCGAAGCAAAGGGGGGCCACTCGCCACTTGAGCGTTCAATTTTATTATAAAAATACGTGCGCGCGTTGATATAAAAACTCGACGAAAAGTGTAAAAAATTTTATAAAAACTCTTGTGCGAAAAGCGACTGTGTGACAAAAATTTATCGAATTAGTGCAAATTAAAGTGAAACAAAGGACGAATGTAAAATTGCCACAATCGAAATGGCGTGAGAATTTTTTATATGGAGGTGAGGTTATGTGTACCTCTTCCCTGTGCTGTGTCTGGAGAGCCTTACCGCTGGTGGGGGGACAGACCAGATAGTCACAAGGAATTTAAGACAACGTTAATGAGCCGCGTTTGCACTCAATTTTATTTTTCGACACTAATAAATTGTTCACACTTTTCGCGGTTAATCACAGTCACTACGCGTTTGGCACTTGGAATATATATTTTTTGATGGTTTTTAACCAAAAAAAATGTGGCAAGAAATATATAAACTTACGTTGCTGCTGCGTGAAGTAGTGTCTGTTGTGGTGTTGCTGCGGTAAATTGCCACCAAGCGTGTATATCACCAATAAAAATGTTGAGTATTACCACGAAAGAAAAAACTGGTATCACCTCTGCAGTGTATGAATGTTCGCTTAATTTGGCGTGTATTACCAAGATGATCCAAAAATATCACCAAGAAATGCGTATGAAGAGTTAAATTTATTGGACGTGGACTGTATCAGTGTATTGGCGTTGGTTCCTTTTTCGGGGAGAAGGACCATGAACAATTGTGGTGTGTCGCAAACTCGGCAACGGAGTGGAGGCACCACAATTGCGTTTGGGTTAAATTTAAAAAGAAAAGAAAAGGAGGCGAGAGAGATTTCTCGTTATAATAATGATTTTATTTGAAGTGAAAATTAAAATTAGTACAATAATTTACCTTTGTAATAAAATGTGGCGGGGCTCCTCGGACAGTGTTAGCTCTGGTTCGCTCAACGATCGCTGGAAAAGTAGACGGTTGCCTTGTCGAGGACAACCGTTGAACCGCGGAAAAAGTCTCCGGTTTTAAGGGGAAGCTTCCCCACATAGTTGTACCGGCATGCATGTATATGTGTACGGACAACATAACCCTACCTATGTACACATATACATGCAGGTGGGCGAACTAGGCGTCGATAATATGGTGCTATTAGGGTGGCGCAAATTAATGAGAATTTAGGCGTCGGGCCTAAACAGAATCAATATTTGAATGTTTTATTAGTTGAATAAAGTCCTGGCGGTACTTCATTTCTTTTCTCAGTCTGTGTCTTACATACGAAATGGAATTAAACATTTTTAAATGAACTATACTGCTTTGTTTTAACAATATTCATTGCATTATAAACTCGTTAGATTACTAAGGAGCAAAACTTAATATTTATAAACAAAACTGGAAATACTAGCAAAAGGATTTTCCCAAAACGCATTTTTATACTCTCGAACTTGTACCCAAAACTCAACTGTCAAGCCTACATTATCCATCTTATTTAGATGCAATTTATCCATTGCATATCTACATATATTATTAGCTTCATCATTATTTGGTTTTACAGCACCAAGTGCTTTTTCAATAGAAATAATAGGGGGACTCATTAAAGCATATACATTTATAAGGTGTAAAATTATATCAATTTACACACGCTGTTATATGAACGCACCAAGTAATATTTTTGATAAACTTAATTGTCGATCAGCTGTATTCTTGCCAAACAAAAATTTTGATTGTTATACAATATAAAAAATGCCAAGATTAAGTGGAAAATCAAAACTAAAACGTCTTTACTAAGATATTCTTGTAAATAACTTGTGGATGTTGGAGATTACTGCTGAAAATGACGGCTGTTGTTTGCAAGGTTGCATTCCTTTGAGTTTTCCGGGTTTACACCATGAAATGTGCTCGTAGATTTATACAAATTGTGTAAATGATTTTTCATATAAAATTTGACAGTTCGTTTACGCACTAGATAAATTTATACGTTTACACACTTTATAAAGGTATTTATAAGGTTAAATGAGTCACCCAAATAAGTTCTTTTATTATAAAAACCAACCAATTCAATTACACGCAGCATGTCTTTATCACCTGAGGATTACCGGTGCGTATACGTAACATTTTCATTTTACTATTTGTTATGATTTTTCTATACATAAAAAGATACAAGTGAAACTAATATAAGCTCTCTTGCAGAAAGTTATTTTTTTAGCTCAGTTATTTTAAAAAATTTGTCGAAAATGTATGATGCCAGGTTAGATTTGGGTTCAAAAGATAACTTGCCTTTCTGCAAATTGGCTTAAAGAGTACTTAAAAATGTATGGCCCTTAGTCATAGTCGAATTAAAATATAGTTTTATTGGTTTAAACTGGTTCTAAATTAAGCACAATTTTAAGTATGTTGTGGTCAGCTTACTCTATTTTATCTCTAAAAAAGTATTTTAAATTTAAAATGTCGTGAGCGCTAATTCAATTCTGTAAAATAGGTTTTACGTTGGCCGCCTGCTTTCAAAAACTGAGAGAAATTTGACAATTTGCTATTTAAGCGCGAAAAACTTTGATGGAAGTGAATAGGCATTCCCTACCAGCAAATATACATCAGGAACTAATTTATTATCCTTAGAACGCATATTATGTATTTGTGACGAAAGTTACAAGTTACGCAATGTAAAGTTTACAGCGTTCATAGTATACAACGCAACAGCAACGTCAAAGCAAATTTCAAAAAAAAATCTGATAATTTCTATTTTATTCAATTTGAAAAAAAATTTTTCCTTTCGAGCTATAAGTGTTTAGTTTTACATTAATGTAAAAGGTAACTAATTATTACGTTCATTTTAGCAACCACTCTTTGAATGTGCGTCTTGTTTACACGTCAATTTTAAGACACCGCAAAAATTGATGGCTTTGGCACAATGAAGTTTTTCATATATGTAGATGTGTTCAACGCAATCTTATGCATTCCAGTAACATCGCCACAATCAACCAAGATGTTGCGTTTGTAAAAATTGTGACGAATATTATGATCACTAAGCGATACTACCATCACTAAGCCGATACTAAGCAGCAACTCGTATGTACGTAAACAAATTGTAAAGGTTACCCTACTGGGTAGCTTAGAAAACTCGTCTGAAATTCATACACCTTCTCCGTGTTACCCCACCGTGTGCACCTTGCTCGATGTCCAGCCCGGAGTTTCAGCCATTGTCGTGGGAGAAGAAAAAAAAAATGGAGTAAAACTGGTAGTTCTATACCAGCAGGCCATACAAAAAAAATTATGTGCACACTAATCCACTCACTTACAAAGTCAATAAAGAAAAACAACTTGTAACCAGACTACCAAATATACAACAAATCACGTTCAGTAAAAGCAAAACTACTGATCCTTACCAATATAAATTCTGGCAGTTAAAGATGGTGAAACTGCCCCTTGCCCTCCCTATCCATGGCTTCCATTAAAGTTGGTGAGATTTCCAACATAGGTAAAAAAAATACAACCAAAGAAAAATGATAATTATTTCAAACCTTACAGATGTAATATTTTGGGCATATAACCACACTGATTTTACAATCGTTTTCCCTACCGGCACATATGTATGTGTATGTATTTTGTTGTTGCACTACCAATTTACAAATTTTTATATTAATATTTTTTTATTCTCAATATGGAAGAAGTGAAACTATATCGCAAAGCGAAAGCAAATGTGTAAACACAATTTTCGGAGTTAGAGAGATAGTAAACTCTCCCAGTAAAAAAATTTTCTTTCCTACCTTTTGACTAATCTACGGCACGCTCTAGCTCACGCTATACTCTATAGCGGTCAAAATATATTTAGCTACACGCGTAGGCACATATAGAAGTACATATGGTATTGTAGGGTAGACAAAAAAAATGTATGAACAACAAAAAAAAATTTGTCGATTTAATCTTAACGAAAAGAACAACTTGTTAATGTGCATCATTTGGGTATAATTACATAAATAGGCCGACTTGTGCCGCTATTGAATTTATGTATGCAGACCCATGTAAACCTATGTGCAGCGATATATATATATGTATATATATGGGGTATTCCATCCCATTTCGACCAATTTTGAACCCGACCCCTTTAGAATTGGCTGAAAGTTTTTCTTCTTTGTCTAGCTTACGAAAGACGTTTTTCAGAAGTTTTTCAAATTTTTTCATCCAACTCAAAAAAAGTTATGAATTTAAAAAAAAAACAGCGTTTTTGTTTTCAAAATGCTATAAATTTTTCAAAAATTGACCGTTTGGGATCTTTTTTTTTTCTAAAAAATTTGTTTTTAAATGTACTTTTCGGAAAAAATAAAAAAAATTTTTAAAGTTTTTTTTTGTAATTTTTCAGTTTTTCTAGATTTTTCGAATTTCGCCCTTGACGTGGACCTAGAATATGTTTATAGAATATGGATAACAAATGAAAGCTGTTGATGAGTGCTATAGTAGAGGGTAGTTTTCATACTCCTGGGTGACTAGGGTCTCGAGATATAGGCCAAAACGTGGGCCCGTGAATGCCTAGACAGTGTTTATACAATATGTATATCAAATGAAAGCTGTTGATGAGTGCTTTAGTACAGAGTAATATATTGTAACGAATTTACAGCAATTCCCCTTATTTGCAATCTTCTGCTAACGTTCGTATCGCCAAACTGTTGAATAAATAACTCCAATATTGAATAATGGAAAAATGGCCTTTATTAAAGTACTTCACAATAACACTTATACTATGCAACTAGCTTGCTTAACAACCAAACTGATTGATAGTTAAAATGAAACTCACTCCTCGCCTCTACTGTCCCGCCTTTTATACTTTTTGATTTCTCATTGCATACTTCCAGGCTTTTCTATTCCAGAACTTACTAGTTAGTTTCAGCTACAAAATCGCCAGCCACAACTACGTTTATAACTTCTCATTTGAGTAATACTTGCACAAATTATTGCCCTCTCTTGTGAGCAATTCAGATAAGATATATGCATGTGTTTGTGCATTGCTTCTCAGCTGCTCGTATACGTACATGGTAGATAAATGTAGACGCAATTATTGTTTCGTTTATGTAGATAGGATAATGATTGATCTATGGATGTGCATGATATCACTGTTTAGCATCGGCTTATAGATGGCAGCACCCCTTAGTTTTGCTAATATTCGCAACACTGACCTCCACCTAAGTCTAGTCGTCCCGATTAGACAAATCTCCCGATCTAAACCCCGCTAGCATCTCCAAATGTACCACTCTTCTAATCCGTGGTTTCCCAGTGGTTTGTATGCGGTGGATGGTATCACTGATCTTCTTCACAACTTTGTACGGGCCTTCCCAACTGCACCGAAATTGGGCTGGACACCTTTCCGCCGGTGAGGGTTGTTTAACAGTACCAAATCTCCCTCCAAGAAACCTTCCGAATTTTTGTTCTCATTGTACCTGCGTTTCATCTTACTACTCATTAATCTTGATCGTTCCCTCGCACTCTGTTGTTTGGCCAATGAACTTCTTCGCAGAGCTTGCACTTGACGGATTGAATTTGCATCATCATTATCGTCTGGACGTTTCACAACAGTAGTGCGCGCTGGCTTGAAACCACCCTTGCATTCTTTCTGAAAAATTCTTTCAGTCGTTTTAGTGCGTCCATTAGAGTTTGACGATGCCGGTCTTTTTCTCGCAGGTACTTTTAATTTCGCTTTATTTGGCCCATTCGATCCATCAACCTTTTCTTTTGACTTTCGTGGCCTTTGTCGAGTCTTCTTCACCATTACTCGATTACTACTACTGAATCCTTTCTCCAACTTGAAGTTAAGTGGTATATCCTGGTTCTCATAACGCATCACCCTTCTCTGCATATCGATCTTGATGTCATGGTCAACCAAGAAGTGCACTCCCAATATGACTTCCTCAACGATCTTCGCCACAACGAATTTGTGTAGAACCGTGACCTTTCCAATCAAGACTTCACATATTACTTCTCCCTGGGCTTGGTTATACTCGCCAGTGACCGTACGCAACCTTGTTCCAGGTAACGGTTTTACTCTCCTGTTGACCAAGTCAGATCGGATCAAGGAATGAGATGCGCCTGTATCTACAGTCAGTACACGCTCCACATTCCCTCTGACGGTAAGACTGCTTTATTTCCTTCCAATTTGCGACACAGATATCACAGGACATTCAATAGCTTGAGATAGCTCTCGATCTCTACATCTTACTCGCTCTTGCTCATCCCCTCCAGCTTTGTTATTAGAACCACTCATGCTGTTGCAACCACTAGGATCAAGATCGCAATGACGTTCAATGTGACCGGGCTTCCCACATTTGAAGCATTTAATAACTCCGGCATTCTTCTGTTGTGATCCCTTCAGTGCTTCCAAAATTGTGTCTACCCAATCTGGTCTTTCCACTTCCACACGATGAACTTTGTATGCTGGTTTACTCAATAGTGAGCCAGTTTCCTGAGTCAATGCATGTGATACCGTTTCTGCAAATGTTGGCTTTGGGTTTGCGTATGTGGCTCGCTTCGTTTCGACGTCCCGTATGCCATTTATAAAGCTCTGAATTTTTACCCTTTCGGTGTACTCCACGGGTGCGTCGGCATTCGCCAAATGTACAAGCCTTTCGACATCTGACGCAAACTCCTGCAAAGTCTCATTAGCTTTTTGGTAGCGGGTTTGCAACTCTATTTGGTGTATCTGCTTCCTGTGTTCGCTTCCGTATCGCCTCTCTAGAGCGCTCATCAATGTTTCGTAGTTGTTCCGCACTCCCTCGGGAATAGTCTGTAGGATTTCAGCAGCAGATCCTTTCAATGCCACGAATAGTGAACCAACTTTATGTTCAGCACTCCAGTTGTTCACTGCTGCGGTCTTCTCAAACTGAAGCTTAAACACCTGGAAAGAAACAGAACCGTCAAAAGATGGGGTTTTTACCTTTGGATTACTAGCTGAAACAGCCGGGCGATTAAGTTGCAATTCCTGTATACGACCTCTCAAAGCATCCACCTCTGCCTCGAATTTTTCTTAAAATTTCATTATTTTTGTATCTTGTGCCTCCAGCTTCGATGATACCCTTATCTCCTGCGCCTCCAGTTGCGAGGATATGCGAGCCTCTATTGCTTTCAACTGTTCAGCGAACTGAGATATCATATATGTCTTCTGTTCTTCCAGTTGAGTTTCCATCTTTGATGTTATGCGTGTCTCCTGCGACTCCAGTTGCGATGTTATATTTCTCTTTTGTACTTCGAGCTGTGCTGACATATTTGTGATCACATTTCTGACATTTGTGCCGATACTGCAGCCAATATCATGTTCAGGTCCGTGTTCGCCATTGTCTGCGGTGTTTCATTTTTCTCCTCCAATTTTGTTGTCTCATCGCCATCAAGAGGAAAGACATACTCTTCCACGTCAATTCCTTCTAATTCCATTGCCTCACGCAGTCGTGCCTGAAGTTCGAGCTTGTTGCCGATTGTATTCAATCCACGGCTCTCCAACTCCTTCTTCAGTTGCTGGATCTTCAGTTCACTCCACTTTTCCATGTCCTTGTTGTGCCCAAAATTTTACGGAATTTATTCAACAATATTATGGTCAGAAGAAGTAGTGTGTTGAGTTTCATTACAATACATTTCTTTAAGTGAAAGTTATTACAAAAAAAAGGTGTGATGATGACGCTTCGGACAAATAGGCTGACGGATAAAGATGGCAGCACCCCTTAGTTTTGCTACTATTCGTAACAATATTATACCGCTGGGTGACTAGGGTCTCGAGATATAGGCCAAAACGTGGACCCCGATACCCCTAGAATGTGTGGGTAATGTGGATATCAAATGAAAGCTGTTGATGAGTACTTTAGTTAAGAGTAATATATTATACCGCTGGGTGACTAGGGTCTCGAGATATAGGCCAAAACGTGGACCCCGATACCCCTAGGATGCGTGGGTAATATGGATATCTAATGAAAGCTGTTGATGAGCGCTTTAGTTAAGAGTAATATATTATACCGCTGGGTGACTAAGGTCTCGAGATATAGGCCAAAACGTGGACCCCGATACCCCTAGGATGTGTGGGTAATATGGATATCAAATGAAAGCTGTTGCTGAGAGCTCTAAAGTAATTTTCATTGTGATATTCTGTTTAGTCGCATCAACCTGGCAAAACTGATAGATATGCATGCGAAGCCGAAACAGAGACATGAATTAGTAATACCCACATACCTATTTACATACGTCCTATTCGATTTGCCTGAAATTTGGTATATACATTTGCCTATATTAGTGTTTATGATCCTTTTTTCCGACCAGAGACGGACTGGGACTGGGATTAGGACTAGGACTGGGACTGAGACTCGGAGTGGGGCTGGGACTGGGACTGGAACAAAAGAGATAGACTGAGAGGGAGGTAGAATGAGACGAAGATGGAGATAGATGAAACGAAAAGGACGGAGGGAGGACTGAATTAAAGGATTAAGAAAAAGTGAAGAGGGGGAGGGCAGAGTTAGACGGAAAAAGCTGTTTAAAATGTATGCAGGTAGGCTAAATTTAGGGCAGAACAACACCTGCCGGGTCTGCTAGTATTATATATATATTTATCTGTGTATATTTATATACACACCACACATTATGCCCGCACAAGAATACAACAAAAATTTACCGCGTGGTGGTATTCATATGCGCATCTTTCGCTTATTATGTATCATACCCATTTAGCAAATTATTTACAATTATTATTAACTTCCTTTTTTTTCTTAGTAGTCGCAAAATATTTCATTTCTTTCTCAAATTTCTGTTGATGAGTGCTTTAGTAGAGGGTAGTTTTCTTACTCCTGGGTGACTAGGGTCTCGAGATATAGGCCAAAACGTGGGCCCGTGAATGCCTAGACAGTGTTTATACAATATGTATATCAAATGAAAGCTGTTGATGAGTGCTTTAGTACAGAGTAATATATTGTAACGAATTTACAGCAATTCCCCTTATTTGCAATCTTCTGCTAACGTTCGTATCGCCAAACTGTTGAATAAATAACTCCAATATTGAATAATGGAAAAATGGCCTTTATTAAAGTACTTCACAATAACACTTATACTATGCAACTAGCTTGCTTAACAACCAAACTGATTGATAGTTAAAATGAAACTCACTCCTCGCCTCTACTGTCCCGCCTTTTATACTTTTTGATTTCTCATTGCATACTTCCAGGCTTTTCTATTCCAGAACTTACTAGTTAGTTTCAGCTACAAAATCGCCAGCCAAAACTACGTTTATAACTTCTCATTTGAGTAATACTTGCACAAATTATTGCCCTCTCTTGTGAGCAATTCAGATAAGATATATGCATGTGTTTGTGCATTGCTTCTCAGCTGCTCGTATACGTACATGGTAGATAAATGTAGACGCAATTATTGTTTCGTTTATGTAGATAGGATAATGATTGATCTATGGATGTGCATGATATCACTGTTTAGCATCGGCTTATAGATGGCAGCACCCCTTAGTTTTGCTAATATTCGCAACACTGACCTCCACCTAAGTCTAGTCGTCCCGATTAGACAAATCTCCCGATCTAAACCCCGCTAGCATCTCCAAATGTACCACTCTTCTAATCCGTGGTTTCCCAGTGGTTTGTATGCGGTGGATGGTATCACTGATCTTCTTCACAACTTTGTACGGGCCTTCCCAACTGCACCGAAATTGGGCTGGCCACCTTTCCGCCGGTGAGGGTTGTTTAACAGTACCAAATCTCCCTCCAAGAAACCTTCCGAATTTTTGCTCTCATTGTACCTGCGTTTCATCTTACTACTCATTAATCTTGATCGTTCCCTCGCACTCTGTTGTTTGGCCAATGAACTTCTTCGCAAAGCTTGCACTTGACGGATTGAATTTGCATCATCATTATCGTCTGGACGTTTCACAACAGTAGTGCGCGCTGGCTTGAAACCACCCTTGCATTCTTTCTGAAAAATTCTTTCAGTCGTTTTAGTGCGTCCATTAGAGTTTGACGATGCCGGTCTTTTTCTCGCAGGTACTTTTAATTTCGCTTTATTTGGCCCATTCGATCCATCAACCTTTTCTTTTGACTTTCGTGGCCTTTGTCGAGTCTTCTTCACCATTACTCGATTACTACTACTGAATCCTTTCTCCAACTTGAAGTTAAGTGGTATATCCTGGTTCTCATAACGCATCACCCTTCTCTGCATATCGATCTTGATGTCATGGTCAACCAAGAAGTGCACTCCCAATATGACTTCCTCAACGATCTTCGCCACAACGAATTTGTGTAGAACCGTGACCTTTCCAATCAAGACTTCACATATTACTTCTCCCTGGGCTTGGTTATACTCGCCAGTGACCGTACGCAACCTTGTTCCAGGTAACGGTTTTACTCTCCTGTTGACCAAGTCAGATCGGATCAAGGAATGAGATGCGCCTGTATCTACAGTCAGTACACGCTCCACATTCCCTCTGACGGTACGACTGCTTGATTTCCTTCCAATTTGCGACACAGACATCACAGGACATTCAATAGCTGGAGATAGCTCTCGATCTCTACATCTTACTCGCTCTTGCTTATCCCCTCCAGCTTTGTTATTAGAACCACTCATGCTGTTGCAACCACTAGGATCAAGATCGCAATGACGTTCAATGTGACCGGGCTTCCCACATTTGAAGCATTTTATAAATCCGGCATTCTTCTGTTGTGATCCCTTCAGTGCTTCCAAAATTGTGTCTACCCAATCTGGTCTTTCCACTTCCACACGATGAACTTTGTATGCTGGTTTACTCAATAGTGAGCCAGTTTCCTGAGTCAATGCATGTGATACCGTTTCTGCAAATGTTGGCTTTGGGTTTGCGTATGTGGCTCGCTTCGTTTCCACGTCCCGTATGCCATTTATAAAGCTCTGAATTTTTACCCTTTCGGTGTACTCCACGGGTGCGTCGGCATTCGCCAAATGTACAAGCCTTTCGACATCTGACGCAAACTCCTGCAAAGTCTCATTAGCTTTTTGGTAGCGGGTTTGCAACTCTATTTGGTGTATCTGCTTCCTGTGTTCGCTTCCGTATCGCCTCTCTAGAGCGCTCATCAATGTTTCGTAGTTGTTCCGCACTCCCTCGGGAATAGTCTGTAGGATTTCAGCAGCAGATCCTTTCAATGCCACGAATAGTGAACCAACTTTATGTTCAGCACTCCAGTTGTTCACTGCTGCGGTCTTCTCAAACTGAAGCTTAAACACCTGGAAAGAAACAGAACCGTCAAAAGATGGGGTTTTTACCTTTGGATTACTAGCTGAAACAGCCGGGCGATTAAGTTGCAATTCCTGTATACGACCTCTCAAAGCATCCACCTCTGCCTCGAATTTTTCTTAAAATTTCATTATTTTTGTATCTTGTGCCTCCAGCTTCGATGATACCCTTATCTCCTGCGCCTCCAGTTGCGAGGATATGCGAGCCTCTATTGCTTTCAACTGTTCAGCGAACTGAGATATCATATATGTCTTCTGTTCTTCCAGTTGAGTTTCCATCTTTGATGTTATGCGTGTCTCCTGCGACTCCAGTTGCGATGTTATATTTGTCTTTTGTACTTCGAGCTGTGCTGACATATTTGTGATCACATTTCTGACATTTGTGCCGATACTGCAGCCAATATCATGTTCAGGTCCGTGTTCGCCATTGTCTGCGGTGTTTCATTTTTCTCCTCCCATTTTGTTGTCTCATCGCCATCAAGAGGAAAGACATACTCTTCCACGTCAATTCCTTCTAATTCCATTGCCTCACGCAGTCGTGCCTGAAGTTCGAGCTTGTTGCCGATTGTATTCAATCCACGGCTCTCCAACTCCTTCTTCAGTTGCTGGATCTTCAGTTCACTCCACTTTTCCATGTCCTTGTTGTGCCCAAAATTTTACGGAATTTATTCAACAATATTATGGTCAGAAGAAGTAGTGTGTTGAGTTTCATTACAATACATTTCTTTAAGTGAAAGTTATTACAAAAAAAAGGTGTGGTGATGACGCTTCGGACAAATAGGCTGACGGATAAAGATGGCAGCACCCCTTAGTTTTGCTACTATTCGTAACAATATTATACCGCTGGGTGACTAGGGTCTCGAGATATAGGCCAAAACGTGGACCCCGATACCCCTAGAATGTGTGGGTAATGTGGATATCAAATGAAAGCTGTTGATGAGTACTTTAGTTAAGAGTAATATATTATACCGCTGGGTGACTAGGGTCTCGAGATATAGGCCAAAACGTGGACCCCGATACCCCTAGGATGCGTGGGTAATATGGATATCTAATGAAAGCTGTTGATGAGCGCTTTAGTTAAGAGTAATATATTATACCGCTGGGTGACTAAGGTCTCGAGATATAGGCCAAAACGTGGACCCCGATACCCCTAGGATGTGTGGGTAATATGGATATCAAATGAAAGCTGTTGCTGAGAGCTCTAAAGTAATTTTCATTGTGATATTCTATTTAGTCGCATCAACCTGGCAAAACTGATAGATATGCATGCGAAGCCGAAACAGAGACATGAATTAGTAATACCCACATACCTATTTACATACGTCCTATTCGATTTGCCTGAAATTTGGTATATACATTTGCCTATATTAGTGTTTATGATCCTTTTTTCCGACCAGAGACGGACTGGGACTGGGATTAGGACTAGGACTGGGACTGAGACTCGGAGTGGGGCTGGGACTGGGACTGGAACAAAAGAGATAGACTGAGAGGGAGGTAGAATGAGACGAAGATGGAGATAGATGAATGCAGGTAGGCTAAATTTAGGGCAGAACAACGCCTGCCGGGTCTGCTAGTATTATATATATATTTATCTGTGTATATTTATATACACACCACACATTATGCCCGCACAAGAATACAACAAAAATTTACCGCGTGGTGGTATTCATATGCGCATCTTTCGCTTATTATGTATCATACCCATTTAGCAAATTATTTACAATTATTATTAACTTCCTTTTTTTTCTTAGTAGTCGCAAAATATTTCATTTCTTTCTCAAATTTCTAGTATTTTAATTATTAACAATCTTTTTTTTCTGTTTTACAATAAGTGTCATCGTTACAGAATTATCACGTTGACTAATTTTAGCTACTGCTTCTAAGCTCGACTTAGTGTCTCACTTGGGCATAACTGTACCTTTTCTCTAATACAAGCACTTAACTCCGTGACAGCAAAGTTGAGGCCTTTTTGTTTCAAATAAAAAAATTTCTCGCAAAGCTATTCGTTTCTCTTGCATGTCTTTTTTTAGTTTTATATAAATTTATTTTACGATGTATGTACGTGCCTCCGAATACATATTACCTATGGTATAAAAATACCGTCTTAAAATGTTTCCTTCACCAAAACTTCACGCGGATTAACTTCCTGCTCCTCGATTTTGTTATTATTCATAATATGCTCCTTCCAGTGGCGGTCTTAATCCTTCTTGCGATGATAGATCCAAGGTTTGTAGTAATAAATGGTTACACAGCGCTACAAAAAAAAAAGTAAATACGCTCATCAAGTGACCTAGCTAAGATTATTTATCTAGTCAAGTGTAACACGAAACGGTATTTGAAAAATCCGCTATAACCTCAAATTTTTTTTTATTGTTAAAAAACCGTTATTCAATGCTTGTCGGCACATACAAGTTCCTAGAGGGGCTATTTTTAGACCGATTTCAATTTTTCCAACGGTTTCGGAAAGTTAAATAATGGTGTTCTTAATACACAAACAGCAGTTTGTTAGTTTATAAGGTATAAGAAGAAATTTTTCCACTTAAATCTGAAATTTTCGTAAATTTTTTTCGTTTTTTTCGAGTTTGAGGCCATTTTTTTTGGTATAATTCGAAAAACACGCTTTAATTACAACAAATATTATTGTTCTACTATTAATTCTGAGTAAAACTAGACCTTATATATTGACGAAGTTACAACACTTTTTCGAAAACAAGAATTTCAACCTTTTTACCACCCACTGCATAGCAACGTATGGATGACATGCTTGGTCGACCGGTCGACCGGCCAGCGGTAAAACTGCATGATATCACCTCATGATAGCAACCTTTTCAGCACAACAACAGCAACAAGTGATTCCATTGAAGCCAAAGGTATCATTGTCCTAAAAAGAACTTTAAAGGTTACTTCTTTTTCGGATGTTAAGCAGATACAAAGTCAATTCTTAAGTTTAAAGTTTAAATAAATTAAGTTTTTAAGTAAAACAAAGAGTAAGTACATAATAAGGTAAGATGTGTGATAAACGCAACAACTTTTGTTATGCTTGCGGTTTATTTGTCGATAGACAACATCGCGTAGAGCTGAGAAAAAATAAGGCAATGATTGAAGCGTTCAACCTTTTTTTCAAATGCTCCTACGTGGAAAGTGCTTGGTTTGAACCCGAGGTTGTATGTTTGACGTGCTCTATGCACCTCAAAAAATGGAAATCCGGTAAACATAATGACCTGGGTTTACCATTTGTGGCTCCTATGGCTTGGCATTATCAAACATATCACAAGCCCAATGATTGCTACTTCTGCCAAACAAATATCGATGGTTACCGCTATAAATCTCGTCACTGCATAAAATATGCTGATGTACTGTCTGTTTCAAAACCAATCCTGAGAGAAAAAGCGGATGAGGCGACTGTGGACAGAAAACCAGAAAGTGTTTCTGAATCCAGCCCTCAATTTTCTAACGAGCGAATTGACCAACCGTATATTCCAACTGGGACAAGAGGAACGGAACATCATTTTGTGACCTATCAGGACTTTTGTGATCTTGTGCGGGATTTGGAATTGTCTACAAGGCAAACAGAGAAGTTGGCCTCTCGATTGAAGCAGTGGAATTTGGTAGAAAATGACTTCAAAGTTACACTTGGCCGGGATAAATACCTAACATCGTTTGAACGAGTTTTCAATACTGATGATACCGACAATAATCTGGTGTATTGCGTTGCTGTGGATAAATTGTTCGCCGCACTCGATCACGAGCATTGTCCGCAAGATTGACGATTGTTTCTTTACGATTCTTGCAATAGTGAGAATCTATTATTTTGTGTATATGAGAGAACAAAAATCAAGTAAGTATTGTTCGAAAATTAATTCCCAATTCACTAATATCGTAGGCTTGAAAGCAGTATTGTTGCACAACAACAATCAGCTACCATCTGTTCCCGTAGCATACGTACCAACGTTCCACTAGTAAAGGCTGACGACATCATTTTACCGCCACTGCATTTGAAACTGGGCTATATGAAACAATTTGTCAAAAGACTTCACAAAGACAGTGAGGCCTTCCTACATCTGAAATTAGTTTTCCCTAAATTGAGCGATGCCAAGATTAAAGAAGGTACTTATAAAGATTCTCCTCCCTTTACTATTTCAAAAAAAGTATTATCCAAATATATTTATTACGATAATGAATTGCAGGCATTTTCGTTGGACCACAAATTCGTAAGCTTATGGTAGATGAAGTTTTCGTTGAAAAATTGAACCAAGTGGAGACAAGGGCATGGCTTAGTTTTATTTCTTTATGTAAAAACTTTCTTGGAAACGTAAGAAGTGCTAACTATGTTGAGGTGGTCCATGAATTTTTGGAAGCGTATGGAGAAATGGGATGCAACATGTCTATAAAAGTTCATTTTTTGCACTCCCATTTGGAATTTTTCCCAGAAAATCTCGGTCAATTTAGCGACGAACAAGGAGAACGTTTTCATCAAGAGATATTGACGATTGAAAAACGGTTTGCAGGAAAGAACCAAGGATGTTAGCTAATTACTGCTGGTCACATATACGTGAAACTGATGATTCGTCATTTAAACGAAAAAGATCAAGCAAACATTTCTAACTCGAATCTGTTTTGAAAAAGTAAAATTTTTCTTAATTTTTGATTTTTGATGGCCTTGTTTATTTAAAAAATGTAGGGTTTTGTGAGCTCGAGTCCTTGCTTTAAATAAAACACTGTGTTAGTATTCACACATTTATTTGGTCGATATTCGATTTCAATCTGAAGTCATTTTCAAGACTTTTTTAAAAACACAACATGAAAAGAAAATAACAAAAATATATAATTTATATCACATACATATATACATTTATAACACTAGATCGACTTACTGATCGACTAATCAGGTGTTCTAACAAAATAATAGGAAGAAGGTGGAAAAAGGAAAGTAAACAATTAGAGTACCACAAGTATAAACAAATCTTAGGGAACCGTATAAGTAAACAAAATTGCACAACAACAATCATACACAAAGAATTTTTAAGAAAAACAAGACAAAATGCAACAAAGCAAAATGTGCATAATATCCTTCCCCCAGCCCCCCCCCCCCCCCCCCCCCCCTTATTAGTTGTTGTCCCCAATCTCGTTCGCAGCGGGATATTTGCTGGGCTGTGGCGCTCTCGATGTACCTTTTGTGAAATTCCGATATGCGTAGGCACATTGGTCTACGTCCGACTTGTAATTCATTCTATTAGGGGTGTTCATAATATGGATCATCTCCAAAATATATCGTTTATTGTAGTGTTTTTCTTTATCGAGAATTCTAACATTTTCGAAATCGGGGTAATGTCCAGTGTCAGCACAATGAGATGACAAGGCAGTCTTGTTGTCCGACGAATTGTTTCTTAGCTTGATATTGGACCTGTGACCGGAAACCCTTGTCTTCAGTTTTTGTTTTGTTGTCCCCACATATACCTTTCCGCATACGTGGGACCCGTCGCCGTTACATGGAATTTCATATATTAAATTAGATTTCTCTAACTTTGGAATTGGGTCCTTCATATTGTTAAATACTTGTCGGAGTGAATTGTTGTATGTGAATGCTATTGTGTATTTTTCTCTGTTAAATAGGTTCGAACTTTTCATTCTTTCTGCCAATCCGGGAATATACGATACTGGCTTATATAATTTATTGCCTTTTTCACATAAGTATTAATGTTTGGCTCCTGCGTAAAAGTTGTGAATAAGTTTATTAATCAATTCTCTGGGGAATTCGTTCTGTTCTAACGTCTTCTTTATTATGGCAATATTCTCTTTGTGAAATATTTTCTCACTAATCGTGAGAACTCTACTTATAAAATTCTTCGCGGTGTTTCTAATAATTTTGGTTTCATGTTTAGAATTGTAGGTAATTAATCTACCCGATGAGGTTGGTTTCATATACCAATCAATCCACAATCTGTTGTTTTTATTTATTACCAAAGTGTCAAGATAGGGTAGCTCTCCATCTTTCTCTACCTCTACTTTAAATTTGATAGGGCTGTGGTATCCATTTAGCAATTTTAACATGCTTTCTACTTCTGTAGTTTTTACAACCGCAAAAATATCATCAACATATTTTGTCAACAATCGGGGTTTGTTCTTCGCGTCTGTTTCAAACTTCATAAGCAACTCTTCCATAACGATGTCAGCTAGTACTGGGGAAGCTGGAGAACCCATGGGCATTCCTGTACGTTGCTCGTAAATCTTGTTGTTGTATTTGAAGTAACGGTTATCCTTGATGCAGAATTTAACCATGTTAAGAAATATTTCCTTTGTCAGTGATGTGTGTTCTTTTATGTCATTCCATCTAGAAGATATGATTTCAATGGCCACATCCACAGGGATGCTAGGGAACAAGGAGACCACATCAAACGACACTACACTTTCATCATCATAAATATATGTGCCTTTAATCTTATCTTTGAATGCGGACGAATCTTTGACATTATATTTGGACGATGTATTTAAATTTTTGAGGATTTGGACTACATATTTGCATAAGTTGTAAGACGGAGCATCAATGGACGAACAAATGGGTCGGAGCGGTATGCCATCTTTATGTATTTTCGGCAGACCATATATTCTAGGAGGGTTTGCGTTTTTGCATGTAAGGAAATTCTTTTCTTTCAAATCGATAGAACCAATATTAAACATCTTTTGGACTATTTCGTTGTTCCTTTCTTGTAATTTATTCGTTGGATCTCGTTTCAGTACCCTGTAAGTTGAAATGTCGTTAACTAACATTTGCATCTTTTGGTCGTATTCTGGTTTGTCCATGACCACTGTGACATTTCCCTTATCGGCGTTAAGCACGAGCAGATGCTTATAGTTTTTAAGGAACCTTTTTGTTTTCAGTGCGGTCTCATGTATGAACCTGTCTGTCGCTGAGACTTTGTTTTTGCTAATATGGTCCTGTATTAAGGTCGTAAAATTATTTCTTTCTATTTCTTGATTTTCTTTATCTTTCAAAGTTTGTATGATATTCTCGCCGTCGCTATGATTTCAAAGAGGGGGAATTTCTTATTATCAGTTGGTAATGAGTATTTTGGACCTTGGGACAATAGCCACTTTATATCATGTGGAATTTCTGTATTTGTTAAATTTCGGAACCATTCCGGTACCACCCTAATGTTCATTTTGGCATTTTCTTTCCGTCTGAGATTGTCGTACTTTTTCGTTTGTGTCCTCTTAATGTTTTTGGTGGCTTTGTTCGCCAGCAACTCTTCGCTCTCGAAAAATGCAATTGAATGAGATGTGTCCAAGGCTAATGTAATTTGTGATCTCAATCTATTTGTCTCTCTTTTGTATTGTCTTAAGAGTTCATGTTTCATGCATATTATAATGTTCAACAGTTTCGTTTGCACTTTATCAATATAAGAGGAAATTATATTGGTGAACTTACGTGTTGATTTGCTTTTACTTATGTTGTTGTTTATGGTGTACCTGATGTTCTTTGTTGCGTTTATGATGAAGTTCGGTTTCAAGCCATCTTTTACATCTTTCTAAAAACTTGGTCGACTCAGCTAATCTTGTGATTTGTTGTGTCGTATGTTGATAGCGTTTGATAAATCTGTTGGTTTGTTTATCATACTTGTGCTTGATGGTTTGATACACTGTGTGAATACTAACACAGTGTTTTATTTAAAGCAAGGCCTCGAGCTCACAAAACCCTACATTTTGTAAAATTTTTCTGTATACAAAGAACAATGGAATCAATAACAAGTAAGGAAGGTTAAGCTCGGGTGTAACCGAACATTACATACTCAGTTGAGAGCTATGGTGACAACATAAGGGAAAATAACCATGTAGGAAAATGAACCGAGGGAAACCCTGGAATGAGTTTGTATGACATGTGTATCAAATGAAAGGCATTAAAGAGCATTTTATGAGCGAGTGGGCCATAGTTCTATAGGAGGACGCCATTTAGGGATATCGCCATAAAGGTGGATCAGGGTTGACTCTAGCATTAGTTTGCAGGATATGGGTATCAAATGAAAGGTGTTAATGAGTATTTTAAAATGAAGTAATCCTTAGTTCCATAGGTGGTCGCCTTTTCGAGATATCGCCATAAAGGTGGACCAGGGGTGACTCTAGAATGCGTTTGTACAATATGGGTCTCAAACGAAAGGTGTTAATGAGTATTTTAAAAGGGAGTGGGCCTTAGTTCTATAAGGGGAAGCCGTTTCAAAATATCGCCATAAAGGTGGACCAGGGGTGACTCTAGAATGCGTTTGTACAATATGGGTATCAGACGAAAGGTGTTAATGAGTATTTTAAAAGGGAGTAATCCTTAGTTCCATAGGTGGACGCCGTTTCGAGATATCGCCATAAAGGTGGGCCAGGGGTGACTCTAGAATTCATTTGTGCAATATGGGTATCAAACGAAAGGAGTTAATGAGTATTTTAAAAGGGAGTGGGCCTTAGTTCTATAGGTGGACGCCTTTTCGAGGTATCGCAATAAAGGTGGACCAGGGGTGACTCTAGAATGTGTTTGTACGATATGGGTAGCAAATGAAAGGTGTTAATGAGTACTTTAAAAGGGAGTAATCCTTAGTTCCATAGGAGGACGCCGTTCCGAGATATCGCCATAAAGGTGGACCAGGGGTGATCTTAGAATTTGTTTGTACAATATGGGTATCAAAAAGAAGGTATTAATGAGGGTTTTAAAAGAGAGTGGTGGTAGTTGTATAGGTGGTCGCCTTTTCGAGATATCGCCATAAAGGTGGACCAGGGGTGACTCTAGAATGCGTTTGTACAATATGGGTATCAAATTAAAGGTATTAATGAGGGGTTTAAAAGGGAGTGGTGGTAGTTGTATAGGTGGTCGACTTTTCGAGATATCGCCATTCCGAGATATCGCCACAAAGGTGGACCAGGGGTGACCCTAGAATTTGTTTGTACAATATGGGCATCAAACGAAAGGCGTTAATGAGTATTTTAAAAGGGAGTGGGCCTTAGTTCTATAGGTGGACCCCGTTTCGAAATATCGCCATAAAGGTGGACCAGGGGTGACTCTAAAATGTGTTTGTACGATATGGGTATAAAATTAAAGGTATTACTGAAGGTTTTAAAAGGAAGTGGTGGTTGTTGAATAGGTGGTCGCATTTTCGAGATATCGCCATAAAGGTGGACCAGGGGTGACACTAGAATTTGTTTGTACAATATGGGCATCAAAAGAAAGGTGTTAATGAGTATTTTAAAAGGGAGTAATCCTTAGTTCCATAGGTGGACGCCGTTTCGGGATATCGCCATAAAGGTGGGCCAGGGGTGACTTTAGAATTCGTTTGTGTAATATGGGTATCAAACGAAAGGAGTTAATGAGTATTTTAAGAGGGAGTGGGCCTTAGTTCTATAGGTGGACGCCTTTTCGAGGTATCGCAATAAAGGTGGACCAGGGGTGACTCTAGACTTTGTTTGTACGATATGGGTATCAAATGAAAGGTGTTAATGAGTATTTTTAAAAGGGAGTGGGCCTTCGTTCTATAGGTGTTCGCCTTTTCGAGATATCGCCATAAAGGTGGACCAGGGGTGCCTTTAGAATATGTTTGTACGATATGGGTATCAAATGAAAGGTGTTAATGAGTATTTTAAAAGGGCGTGGGGATTAGTTCTATCGGCGGACGCCTTTTCGAGATATCGCCATAAAGGTAGACAAGGGGTGACTCTAAAATGAGTTTGTACGATATGGGTATCAAATTAAAGGTATTAATGAGAGTTTTAAAAGGGAGTGGTGGTAGTTGTATATGTGAAGGCGTTTTCCAGATATCGACCAAAATGTGGACCAGGGTGACCCAGAACGTCATCTGTTGGATACCGCTAATTTATTTATATATGTAATACCTGCCAAGATTTTAAGGGTTTTTTATTTCGCCCTGCAGAACTTTTTCATTTTCTTCTACTTTATAGGGTAGGTGTCACAACCATTTTATAAAGTTTTTTCTAAAGTTATATTTCGCGTCAATAAAACAATTCAATTACTTTACCATGTTTCATCCCTTTTTTCGTGTTTGGTATAGAATTATGGCATTTTTTCATTTTTCGTAATTTTCGATATCGGAAAAGTGGGCGTGGTCATAGTCGGATTTCGTTCATTTTTCATACCAAAATAAAGTGAGTTCAAGTAAGCACGTGAACATTAAAGTTATGTAGATTTTTGCTCAAGTTATCGTGTTAACGGCCATGCGGAAGGACAGACGGACGACTGTGTATAAAAACTGGGCGTGGCATTAACCGATTTCGCCCATTTTCACAAAAAACAGTTAGCGTCATAGAATCTATGCCCCTACCAAATTTCAAAAGGATTGGTTAATTTTTGTTCGACTTATGGCGTTAAAAGTATCCCAGACAAATTGAATGAAAAAGGGTGGAGCCACGCCCATTTTGAAATTTTCTTTTTTTTTGTATTTTGTTGCACCATATCATTACTGGAGTTGAATATTGACATAATTTACTTATATACTGTAAAGACATTAAATTTTTTGTTAAAATTTTACTTTAAAAAAAAATTTGTTTTAAAGTGGGCGTGGTCCTTCTCCGATTTTGCTAATTTTTATTAAGCGTACATATAGTGATAGGAGTAACGTTCCTGCCAAATTTCATCATGATATCTTCAACGACTGCCAAATTACAGCTTGCAAAAATTTTAAATTACCTTCTTTTAAAAGTGGGCGGTGCCACGCCCATTGTCCAAAACTTTACTAATTTTCTATTCTGCGTCATAAGTTCAACTCATCTACCAAGTTTCGTCGCTTTACCTGTCTTTTGTAATGAATTATCGCACTTTTTCTGTTTTTCGAAATTTTCGATATCGAAAAAGTGGACGTGGTTATAGTCCGATATCGTTCATTTTAAATAGCGATCTGAGATGAGTGCTCAGGAACCTACATACCAAATTTCATCAAGATACCTCAAAATTTACTCAAGTTATCGTGTTAACGGACGGACGGACGGACATGGCTCAATCAAATTTTTTTTCGATCCTGATTATTTTGATATATGGAAGTCTATATCTATCTCGATTCCTTTATATATGTACAACCAACCGTTATCCAATCAAACTTAATATACTCTGTGAGCTCTGCTCAACCTAGTATAATAATATAATGAGGTGATATCATGCAGTTTTACCGCTGGCCGGTCGACCGGTCGACCAAGCACGTCAACCATACGTTGCTATGTTGCTTGTTTTCGAAAAAGCGTTGTAACTTCGTCAATTTTTAACATGTTTCAATAAGTAAGGTCTGGTTTTACTCAGAATTACTATTAGAACAATAATATTTGTTGTAATTAAAGCATGTTTATCGAATTGTACCAAAAAAATGGCGTCAAACTCGAAAAAACGAAAAAATTTTAGGAAAATTTCAGATTTAAGTGGAAAAATTTCTTCTTATACCTTATAAACTAACAGACTGCTGTTTATATATTAAGAATAAAATTATTTTACTTTCCGAAACCGTTGGAAAAATTGAAATCGGTTCAAAATAGCCCCTCTAGGAACTTTTATGTGCCGACAAGCATGGAATAACGGTTTTTTAACAATAAAAAAAATTTGAGGGTATAGCGGATTTTTCAAATACCGTTTCGTGTTACACTTGACCAAATAAACAATCTTAGCTAGGTCACTTGATGAGTGTATTTTCACTGAAGCATAGTGTTATCAGACGAATGTCACTTTTAGATGTTGAACGCAAATTGTTAACGCGCGTTGATATTACGAAAGTTTTTAACTTGCTTAATATGTTACGTACAAAAAGAACTTTAAGCACGAAAAAAAAACTCAACACGTTCTCACTTCTAGCTGCTATCCCAGGAAAAAGAGGAGGTTTTCAGCTGAAAATCCTGTATATATAGCCTTGATTTGGCCGGAAGCGACTATCTTATTTCCTTTCTATCTATTTTCTTTATTGCATTCTACTCATGTTTGACAATTCGTAAATTTCAGTAGTAGAATATTGACAATCAAACAATGATTGATACTATTCACAATGAAGTTATACGCATTTAACTTAGTGAATTAATTTATTTGCAAAAGGGTGTGGACATAAGTTAGGTTGGTGCATTGGTTTCTGTAAAATAAAGAATTGAGTTTTGGGAGAAAAAAATGATAGCTTCGCCGGTATGGAACCCAGTACAAAACAAACATTGCTGCACTGTTGCAATGTTTTGAAAAGGGTTAAAATTAGGAAACTCCTTTCATTATATCCTTCTTGTGGTAAAACTGTCTTCTTTTTGTGTCTAGATTTTCAATTTGGTAGATATTCTTTCCTTTCATACCTACAACTTTAATTTTAATAAATTTTGGTGCAAATTTTGAACAAAACTTTTCCAAGGAATCGCTGAGTACGCAATTCCTACGATAAACTTCATCTCCAATGCTAAAAGTAGTGGATGTACCGCGAGTTATACCTTTTTGCTGAATTTTCAAAAGCTTTTGTAATGATATGGGCGATAGAATCCCTAATGAGTTTTAATTTTTCATTTCTATTAATTAGTGCACCCTCAAATGTCATTAATTTCCTAATAAGAGAATAATCTTTTGTATTGGTGATCATTTGCTGTTCAAAAAGCGCTAAGTGAGCCGCTCAGTGCACACATCGATTAACTCCACTTTTTGAAAAATCTTAAATTTAAGTGTCAAAGCCCTTGTTATAGTCATAACTTTTTATATTTATAATAACTTTCCCGAATAATAAAGATTAGCACCGTTAAATGGCAAATTTTTTTGGCCATTGAATAATAAGTAAATTATTTCAGAAGCCATTTCGATTAACTCCATACTCTAATGTAAATCGGTTCAGTAACGCTGTATATGTTCTGGCCGTGCAAATTAACGCCACCATCCACCCATAACACTTACCCGCTAAGTAAACAAATATAGTTTCATTGAACCACTTAGGCATATGATTCAAATATGTCTTTGCTACACTGGCAATTAGTAACCACATATTTTAATTCTAAACAGGAAGAGCTAAAGTGGATAATATCTCAAATATCCTAAGCTCTGAATTTTTAATATAAACAGAAAAAGCTAAAGTAAATAATAACTCAAATATTCAGTTGGCTATTTTTATTGATTTTTCAAGGGCAAGCCATTTCAAGGCTATACCTATTTCATCGAATGATGAAATTGGTTTTAAGTAAACATTTAAGCTTCACATTGTTTAGAACTCAAGCACAAAGCAATTGTATGTAGTGGTAAGTAAATAAGTTATAAATAAGAGAAGATCAATAAAGATTTTTCAGATTTGATTTGAACCACCAAGCAAGACGGTTTATTTTTTAAAAACCTTTCGCGCTTCGTGTAAAAGTTAAGTGGCGATCCTGCCAGGAGCAATTTTTAAAAAAAAATTTCCTAAGGTAACAATAAAAAGAGACATAAATCTCTAGTTACCAAATCAAAATAAAAACAAGTATCATATAAAATATGAGAAAAGTAAAACAAAACCAGGAGCTGTTTTAAACCTCCTAAAACAACAATTAAAAGAGGCAAAAATCCCTAGTTACGAAAACAAAATACAAACAAGTATCGTATAAAATACGAGAAAAGTTAAACAAAATCAAGAGACTTGTTAACTCTATAAGTTTCGATTACGAAACAAAGTGAAACAAAACTATGAGACAAAGTGAAAACGAACATCTAATCGGCACTAACAAAATAAAATAAGAGAGTAATAAAACAAATATCAAACAAAAACCACGAAATTACATACGTAAAAGAGGGCATCAGTAGCAGCAACAAGAACACCAGTAGCAGCAACAAAGGATCAAACTGATAGCGTAGTAGAAGACAACTACAGTGAGTCGCTGTTTGTTTATAAGTTATGTATTTACATTAAAACTAGTAGGTAGGTTGAACTGGCCGGTCCATGAGGACCTCACATAGACTGATTGAGTCCGTAGTGTTACCAGAAGTTTGTTTTAACGACCAAACTGAAAAACCCTATCAAAAAACCAGGACCTATGTTATAAAATAACTCCGTCCTCTTGGCAAATACTAGAAGCTTCCTAGGACTTAAGCCACTTGCTGCTTCTAGATCTGACAGCTGTATCACTCCTAATAGCTGGAGTCTTAGCCTGGCAAGTGCAGGGCACGAGCACAGAACGTGCTCGATCGTTTCCTCCTCCAACCCGCACTTCCTACACCTGCTATCATTGACCAAGCCTAATTTAAAGGCATGTGACGCCAGAAGGCAGTGTCCAGTCAGAATACCCGTCATGAGTCTACAGTCCTCTCTTTTTAATGATAGAAGCAACTGTGTTAGTCTAAGGTTGTAAGACCTACACATAATCTTCGACACTTTACAGCCCCGCGCTTGAACCCACGCCTTTTCTGCTTGGTCGATCATGTGCACCTCTCGCCTTCGCTTAATCTCGCCCAATCTAATTGGGACGTCTACGGAGCAAGCTTCAAGGGATGCGCCCTTTTTAGCTAATTCGTCCGCTTTTTCATTCCCATCTATTCCCATATGCCCTGGGACACAATATAGATGTATGCTTCTCCCTGTCCCGATTCTCTACAGAGACTGCTTACACTCTAACACGCATTTAGATGCTGTGCTATGCGAGATTATTGCCTTAATTGCTGCTTGACTGTCAATATAAAAGTTAACACGGTTGCAGCTTAAGCTATTCTCTTCCAGGGTTTCTACTGCTTTGGTTACGGCTAATATTTCCGCTTGGAAAACGCTACAGTAATCCGGCAGCCTGTAGGATCTGCTTAATTCCGGATCAGCGCAGTATACCGCAGACCCTACTCCTTCCACTATTTTGGAACCATCGGTGTACACATGTATCGCCTCGTCCGCCATTTGCGCACCCTTGCGCCAACCGTCCACCTCTATTGTGGCCTTAAGATCTCCCTCAAAGTGCAGGTAGGGAATCATGTAGTGTGTTCGTCTTGTGACTGAGGACGCTATACTACTATGGCCATATGGTCGGCGCTCAAGCTGCCCCGAAGCATCGAGCCTGGTTGCGGTCGTTAACGCTTTGTTCTTTGCTACCAGGTCTACAGGTGGAATGTGCAGAATGGCATACAGTGCAGCCGTCGGGGTTGTTTTCAGGGCTCCCGTAATGCAAAGCATCGATAGTCTGCATACCCCCTCTAATTTTTTGAGGTATGTTGTTTTTTGTGTGGCTTTCCACCAAACAAGAACTCCATAGTATAGAATAGGGCTTACAATCGCTGTAAAAACCCAATGAGAAAGAGAGGGCGATAGGCCCCACGTACACCCCAGCATTCTTTTACATGCATAGAGTGCCGTTGAGGCCTTCTTGACCCTCTCCTCCACGTTGAGCTTCCATGACAGCTTACTGTCTAGGATGATTCCTAGATATTTTGTGCAAGGTTTCTCCTGTAAGGTCACCGCTCCTAACTTAGGCCTGGTCCAATTTGGGACCTTGTACCTCTTTGTAAACAAGACCATATCCGTCTTCTCCGCATTGACTTTCAGCCCGACATTAGATGCCCAGGTATGAATATCCCGAAGCGCCCGATCCATCAAAGAACTAGTCGTTGGAAGGCATTTTCCACTTATGACAATTGCAACGTCATCTGCGTAAGCCGTAAGTTTTACGGGTCCCTCATCGAATTGCCTGAGCAGTTGGTTGATGACCAGTGTCCACAGCAGAGGTGATAGCACCCCTCCCTGCGGCATGCCCCTGTCCACTGATTTCGTGGCCTCGTACAATCCCCATTGTGATGTAATCTTTCTGCAATTTAACATGCAGCCGATCCATCTGATTAAGGCAGGATGTAATTTAATGTAATTAAGACCATCCATAATCGCCCATTTTGCAACATTATTGAAAGCCCCGGCAATGTCCAAGAAGACTCCTAGAGCATACTCCTTATATTCCAGGGATTTCTCTATGCTTATTACCACCCTATGCAATGCGGTGTCTACCGACTTGCCTTTGGTGTACGCATGCTGTGTTGTGGAGAGCAGCTTTTCATCCACGTTGGACTTTATGTAAACATCTATCAGCCTCTCAAAAGTTTTGAGCAGAAATGATGTTAAGCTAATGGGTCTATAGTCTTTGGGATACACGTGACAGATCTTCCCCGCCTTTGGTAGAAAAGCTGCACGAGCAGTTCTCCAAGAGTGCGGTACATGATGCAGTCTTATGCACCCATCGAATATTATTTTAAGCCATTCCACGACCGCCCTACTTGAGACTTGTAGCATGGCCGGGAATATACCATCTGGGCCCGGCGATTTAAACTTAGAAAACGTCTTCACTGCCCACTCGATCTTGGTATCGGTCACCAAGCCCGGCACCACTAGCTCCGTGATCGAAGTGTGAGTGATGTCTGCTGGTTCTTCTAAACCGTCTCCCGATGGGAAATGTGTATCGAGAAGCACCTCAAGGGATTCCTCACTATCACGTGACCATTCCCCGTTCTCTTTCTTTATTAGTCCCTGGACTATGTTTCCCTTTGCTAGGACTTTTTTCAACCGTGCTGTTTCACTGGAGCACTCTATGTCCGTACAGAAACTTTTCCATGAGCTTCTCTTCGCCCTGGTAATTTCACGCTTGTGGGATCCTCAGTAGATCCCTGTACTCGTCCCGACACGCTTCGCTTTCCGCGGTCTTTGCGAGTTTAAACATTTCTTTTACCTGTCTTCTTAGAAAACTCAGCTCATTGCTCCACCATGGCGGCTTTGCTTTTCCTCTGAATCTTCTTAGAGGGCAAGCTTTGTTATACGCAGTCATAAGCGTCCTTGTTAGGAATTCATTCGACTCCTCCGTTCCTCTACATTAGCAACCTCTTTGGGTTGTCCCAGTTTCGTTTCTACATGTTTCTCGAATTTAGTCCAATTCGTTGCCCTAGGGTTTCTAAAGGTTCCTCCCTTCTCTACCCTCTTTAGTGGGATGCTGAAGCTTATATACGCATGGTCGGAGCAGGATGGTCTATCGAGAACCATCCAATCATACCTTGATATATCACGCTCGGAGCTCAATGTAATATCCAGAACATTGCTGGATGTTGGACCAATGTATGTAGGAACATTTTCCCTGTTGGCTATCTGCAAATTGGTTTGCAGGATGTAACAAAATAGAGATTCGCCTCTCTCGTTCATATCTGCTCCTCCCCACGCATTGTGGTGCGCATTTGCATCTACGCCTATGACCAACCGCCCTTTGCGCCCTTACTCCTGTACTAGCCTTTTGCACTCCATCGGTGGAACCTCCGCAGCATGGGCCATGTTGCAGGACGCCAGGATAAATGCCTGCTTATTCTTTTGCTCAACGGCCACCGCTACGAAATCCTCGGTGGTGTAATTAGGCAGCATATATGAATGCAGCTGTTTCCTTACCATTACTACAGCTCGCACCCGTCCTTCCGTTTGTGCGTAGTAAACGCCAAACCCGCGCGCGCTAAGTCCAGAAACCTTTCCTCCCGATGAGAGCCACGGCTCCTGGATCAGCGCCACGTCAAACGAACCCTCCTCAAGGGTTAGGAGGAGTTCGCTCGACGCCACTTTACTGTGTTGGAGGTTTATCTGTAGGACTCGCAGCACCATTGGGCTGTTTGTCCCCATCCAGCACCTTCGTCTTGACGTCGTCGTCCTCCTCTTGCCCTTTTGGTTTAGAGTATTCGAGGCCCCCTTCAGCCCCTCGTGAATGTTGTGCCGTGTGTTCCTCTGTGCGAGTCACAGCACCATTTAGCGGTTGGTCCTCTTCTAGCACGTTCGTGGTGACGTCGGGGACCTCCACCTGTCTTTTTTTCCTTGGGCTTCTGAGGTCCTTTTCGACTTCGCCCACTTCCAGCGTGTTAGGATTTTTATCCTCGGGACTTCTTTTCCTGAGTCGCATGTAAATTTTGCCAGGGCCAAAGGACATTTTGCCAAGCTGCGTGTACAAAATATCCTCCGCCTGCTTGTTTATTTGGAAGATGTAGAACTGACCATCCTCGGTAGGCCGAGATACAGTAAGTACCTTCCAATCCTGTGTCGGTATGTTCGGATTCTGATTCTGCAGAATTCGCAGTGTATCCTCCGACTTCATCACGCATGGTATCCATACCTTAACTTTTGGTACCGTGGGGATTTGGGCTTTATCCACCACCTCAAACCGCGCGTTCGTGCCTTGCCTTTGGAGGTTTGGAACGACTTCCTCCAGCCACCGCAAGCTCGCGATGTTGTCGCACGCTATCATCTTCACACCATTATACCATCCCCCCGAATCAAAGGTTGGAAGGGGCTTACTTGGTTGTTCCCGCATCATCTTAAGCATTAAGCTAATAAGCTCTCTTTCCACAGATCTCCACCTTTCAGTAGTCATTTGTCCGAACGGACTGCTACGATCAACCAGCGCCACAGTCAGTGACTGCTTTGCCACATCACTCATCTTCTCGGGAAAAGCAGGAGTCTTAGTGTTATCTCCCTTTGGAACCTCCGAGAACACCGGAGTCTTCGCGTTAACTCCCTTTAGCGCCTCCGAGAAAGCCGGAGTCTTAGCGTTATCTCCCTTTGGCTTATCTCCTACTTCCGTAGTTGGAACTTCCCTCTGACTGGCAGCTTTCGAGGTAGTTGCTACCTCGCTATTGGAACCCATCTGTCTTACAGCTTTGGGCCTACTTGTCTTGTCTATGCGACTGCCCTGCCTCGCGGCTCTAGGACTGGGTCCTTTCTGCCTCTTGAAAGCAGGCTTGTCGCCTTCTGCCGAACGTTGCCTCTTCATTCTGCCATTCGACGCTTCTTCCTCCTCGTACCGGTTGCAGAACCGAGGGTTTCTCGCAGCAAACCTTTTGAACTGCCTTCGACCTACTTCTACCGCTTCATGGGCCCATTCCAAGCGCTCGATCTCCACTTCTGTTGGGTCGACCACTGCTCCCAAGCGTTGTACAATTCTTAGTGCTGCACGGTACTGCGAGAGAGCTCTTTTATTTCCTCTGCTCCGTACCCTTCTCCACTCTTCTACTCCGTTTTCATTTGTGTGTTTCTCCAACACGGAGTTCATTGAATCAGCACTACTCTCGCTCCCCGAGTCCGACGCATCGCTTAATTCGTATTTGTCGTCCTTGGATTGCGACTCAGTCCTCCTCTTTACATCCTCCTTATTACATTCAGGTAATGAGTTGTTAATCTTGGTCGTACGACCACCTGCCCGACAAGGCGGGCTCAGCGGTCCAGTATTATATACGGGGAAAGAACCGTCCGCCACAGCAGCGCCCCTTACTGCGGTAAGGCCATAAATACTTCCCGAGATGGCCCGGTATCGGGAAGGCTCCGTTCGAATACAGCCGAATTTATCCCCTGGCTGCAAATCGTCCAATAGGCACGGTCCGCATAACACCCTGGATTAGGGGGTTGGCAGTTCTTGGTCACCGACATCCCGCCGCCCTCCTATGAGGCGAAACGGCGTAGATGTCAGTCCTAAACAGCTCCGCCTCATAGTCGGGCGCTATGGAGTTCGGCTAAGCCCTCACACCAACGACAAGGTGCCTACCCTAGTGAGGGATTAAAACTAGTAATTATAACTAAGAATATTTTCATAAAATTTTAAAACATATTAAACGTTTGTATGAGCAATAAACCAAGTCTGCCCCGTTACGAGAGACTTTACTATTGCAATTATTGTGGTAATAACCATGAAATAAAAAAGTGTCGTATTTAAAGATTAAACAAAGACTGAAGAGAAAGCTATTTTATTAATTTGAATTAAATTAAGGAGGAAATAATTTAATTGTTTTGTGCGACATTCTGGACAGTTTGATAGAGAGTTTTTCTAAGATGGCAGTAAATGGAGATAATGAGGCAATTATAGCCAGATTAATAACAGCTACCAATGCTTCTCGGATTTGAAAAGACAAATCGAGAACCTTACAAGGACAGCAACAGTGACGGATTATAGGACAGAAGAAATAGATCCCCAGATTCATTGCGATGAATCTTTGGATGTCATAAAATCTTTAACGGAATTTAGTGGTAAACCAACCAAGTATGTTAGCTGGAGGGAGTCAGCTAACAATACAATGAGCTTGTACATTAGGGGTAGCCGTAAGTATTTCGCTGCCTTGACAATATTGAGGAACAAGGTAACTAATGAAGCAAATGATATACTTTCAAATCACGGCACAGTATTGAAGTTTGACGCCATATTGACAAGAGACCTGCTCATATTATTGAGCAGGAGATGAGTATATTGCGTCAGGGCAATAACACTATCATTGAATATTATAATAAAGTGAATGAGAAGTTAACCTTACTTATAAATAAAACTATAATGAAGTACGGATCAGATAGTGCGGTGACCAAAGAATTAAATTCTAAGAATAGGCGCGATGCGTTACGAATATTTATTACGGGATTAAATGGCAATTTGTCCCAAGTATTGTTTTCATTTTCGCCAAGTGATTTGCCAAATGCTTTTGCGAAAGCTCAAGAGCTTGAATCAAATAATATGCGAGCGAATTTCGCATTACAGTTTGGAAAAACACCAACTTTTTCGGACATAGTTAAGGGTAGGCAACAAAATAATTTTAACAACAATTTTAATAATAATTTACGATTTGCACAAAGCCAACCTCGAAGAAATAACTTTGGCAATAACTTACGGTTGGGACAAAGCCAACCACAAATTGATTACAACCAAAGGACGGTTCAAGAGCATGATCAACCTCGACCGACACCTATGGATGTCGATCGGAGTATCCAGATTCAAAACCGACCACAACAAATGCCAAATAATATTCAAAGTAATTATCGAAATAATTACTTTACAAATAATCAGAGCAATGTGGCTGATAAAAGACCACATGCTAGTGCACAGTTAAGTGTTCAACCACCAAACAAAGCACAACGAGTTAATAATATTGATGAGGACCATTTTTTAGATCAAAGCTAAGCTTGCCATATATCCTGCAATATGACAAAGCTATATGTAAAAATTTTAAAATTTTAATTGATACTGGAGCAACAAGTTGCTACATAAAAGCAGGAATTTATAAAAATAAAAATGAGCTTGCCATATATAAAAGAGTAAAAACCATTAATGGTTATACCATAATAAAATATTACCATCTAATACATTTGTTTGGTATAAAACAGATGTTTTATGAGATTGATAATTTGGAATCGGATCTCTTAATTGGATTCAATTTTTTAAGGAAAATTAATGCGGTGGTGGATTTTGAAAGTAAAAAATTAATAATAAACAAGTAAGGAAGGTTAAGTTCGGGTGCAACCGAACATTACATACTCAGTTGAGAGCTATGGTGACAACATAAGGGAAAATAACCATATAGGAAAATGAACCGAGGGAAACCCTGGAATGTGTCTGTATGACATGTGTATCAAATAAAAGGCACTAAAGAGTATTTTATGAGGGAGTGGGCCATAGTTCTATAGGTGGACGCCATTTAGGGATATCGCCATAAAGGTGGATCAGGGTTGACTCTAGAATTTGTTTATACGATATGGGTATCAAATGAAAGGTGTTAATGAGTATTTTAAAAGGGAGTAATCCTAAGTTCCATAGGTGGACGCCGTTTCGAGATATCGCCATAAAGGTGGACCAGGGGTGACCCTAGAATTTGTTTGTACAATATAGGTATCAAAAGAAAGGTGTTAATGAGTATTTTAAAAGGGAGTAATCCTTAGTTCCATAGGTGGATGCCGTTTCCAGATATCGCCATAAAGGTGGACCAGGGGTGACCCTAGAATTTGTTTGTACAATATGGGTATCAAACGAAAGGGTTAATGAGTATTTTAAAAGGGAGTAATCCTAAGTTCCATAGGTGGACGCCGTTTCGAAATATCGCCATAAAGGTGGACCAGGGGTGACTCTAGACTGTGTACGATACGGGTATCAAATTAAAGGTATTAATGAGGGTTTTAAAAGGGAGTGGTGGTTGTTGTATAGGTGGTCGCATTTTCGAGATATCGCCATGAAGGTGGACCAAGGGTGACCCTAGAATTTGTTTGTACAATATGGGTATCAAAAGAAAGGTGTCAATGAGTATTTTAAAAGGGAGTAATCCTTAGTTCCATAGGTGGACGCCGTTTCGAGATATCGCTATAAGGGTGGGCCAGGGGTGACTCTAGAACTCGTTTGTGCAATATGGGTATCAAACGAAAGAAGCTAATGAGTATTTTAAAAGGGAGTGGGCCTTAGTTCTATAGGTGTTCGCCTTTTCGAGATATCGCAATAAAGGTGGACCAGGAGTGACTCTAGACTTTGTTTGTACTATATGGGTATCAAATGAAGGGTGTTAATGAGTATTTTTAAAAGAGAGTGGGCCTTCGTTCTATAGGCGTTCGCCTTTTCGAGATATCGCCATAAAGGTGGACCAGGGGTGACTTTAAAATATGTTTGTACGATATGGGTATTAAATGAAAGGTGTTGATGAGTATTTTAAAATGGCGTTGGCCTTAGTTCTATAGGTATTCGCCCTTTCGAGGTATCGCAATAAAGGTGGACCAGGGGTGACTCTAGACTTTGTTTGTACGATATGGGTATCAAATGAAAGGTTTTAATGAGTATTTTTAAAAAGGAGTGGGCCTTCGTTCTATAGGTGTTCGCCTTTTCGAGATATCGCCATAAAGGTGGACCAGGGGTGACTTTAGAATATGTTTGTACGATATGGGTATCAAATGAAAGATGTTGATGAGTATTTTAAAAGGGCGTGGGGCTTAGTTCTATAGGTGGACGCCTTTTCGAGATATCGCCATAAAGGTGGGCCAGGGGTGACTCTAGAATGAGTTTGTATGATATGGGTATCAAATTAAAGTTATTAATGAGAGTTTTAAAAGGGAGTGGTGGTAGTTGTATATGTGAAGGCGTTTTCCAGATATCGACCAAAATGTGGACCAGGGTGACCCAGAACATCATTTGTTGGATACCGCTAATTTATTTATATATGTAATACCTGCCAAGATTTTAAGGGTTTTTTATTTCGCCCTGCAGAACTTTTTCATTTTCTTCTACTTAATAATGGTAGGTGTCACAACCATTTTATAAAGTTTTTTCTAAAGTTATATTTCGCGTCAATAAAACAATCCAATTACCTTACCATGTTTCATCCCTTTTTTCGTATTTGGTATAGAATTATGGCATTTTTTTTTCATTTTTCGTAATTTTCGATATACAAAAAGTGGGCGTGGTCATAGTCGGATTTTGTTCATTTTTCATACCAAGGTAAAGTGAGTTCAAGTAAGCACGTGAACTAAGTTCATTAAAGATATGTCGATTTTTGCTCAAGTTATCGTGTTAACGGCCATGCGGAAGGACAGACTGACGACTGTGTATAAAAACTGGGCGTGGCATCAACCGATTTTGCCCATTTTCACAGAAAACAGTTAACGTGATAAAATCTATGCCCCTAATTTCAAAAGGATTGGTTAATTTTTGTTCGACTTATGGCGTTAAAAGTATCCTAGACAAATTAAATGAAAAAGGCCGGAGCCACGCCCATTTTGAAATTTTCTTTTATTTTTGTATTTGGTTGCACCATATCATTACTGGAGTTGAATGTTGACATAATTTACTTATATACTGTAAAGATATTAAATTTTTAGTTAAAATTTACCTTAAAAAAAAATTTTTTTAAAAGTGGGCGTGGTCCTTCTCCGATTTATCTAATTTTTATTAAGCGTACATATAGTAATAGGAGTAACGTTCCTGCCGAATTTCATCATGATATCTTCAACGACTGCCAAATTACAGCTTGCAAAATTTTAAATTACCTTCTTTTAAAAGTGGGCGGTGCCACGCCCATTGTCCAAAATTTTACAAATTTTCTATTCTGCGTCATTAGTTCAACTCATCTACCAAGTTTTGTCGCTTTATCTGTCTTTTGTAATGAATTATCGCACTTTTTCTGTTTTTCGAAATTTTCGATATCGAAAAAGTGGGCGTCGTTATGGTCCGATATCGTTCATTTTAAATAGCAGTCTGAAATGAGTGCTCAGGAACCTACATACCAAATTTCATCAAGATACCTCAAAATTTACTCAAGTTATCGTGTTAACGGACGGAAGGACGGACATGGCTCAATCAAATTTTTTTTCGATCCTGATTATTTTGATATATGGAAGTCTATATCTATCTCGATTCCTTTATATATGTACAACCAACCGTTATCCAATCAAACTTAATGTACTCTGTGAGCTCTGCTCAACTGAGTATAATAATAATAGAGAAGAAACCATAATTATTTCGGATATTGAATCTGAAATGGCAGACAGTGAAAATGCTGGCAACAATAATGCAATTTTAAACCCCTTGGGCACAGTAATCCTAAGGCTCCCGCCGAAGCTTTTACCGGCAAAATCGAAAAAATTAAAGCAAAAAAAGTTAAAGATACAAAGAAAACTGTTAAGAGTAAGCATTTAAACCCCTTGGGATATAAAAGTCCTAAGGCGCCCGCCGATGTAACTACCGGCAACAAAAGAGAAAATATGAAAAGAAAAGTAAAAAATTTGAGAATTTAAACCCCTTGGGATACAAAAATCCTAAGGCTCCCGCCGAAGATTTTACCGGCAATTTAGTATTAAAAAAATATTTTTCTTCCTTGAAACAGGAAGGTACTAAAGCGCCTGCCAAAGGTGATACTGGCAATATGGGAAACAAATATCCCACAAACACTATTTCAGAAGATATAATTTTGAAGGCACCAGCCGAAATAAATCCAAATAAATCCAAAATAAAGAGCGTTGAATTAAAAAACAAACATGGAAGAGTTGGAAAAATTTTTTTGAAATCCGGAAACATACTGAATAATCTGTGTTTAGAGGCTTCGGGGTTGTCTATCGAAGAAAATAGAGACGAGGTTGTTAGAGAAGAGGTAGCTTCAATAAAAAATTTGCAGGAAAAAATAAGAAAAGAAGTTAGCACAGCACATAGAGAGTATTTGCCAGAAAGCTCGTCTCAAATCTAGTGAAGATACTCGGCTTTCGGCAATCGACTTAATATTCCGTCGATATGCGGTAAAAGGTACGCATCTTTCACTGTTACGCTGTTTACTTTTCTAGCATCAAGACACAATCTAACTTTCATTGGATTGTGTACTAACATTATGGGACTTGCCCAAGGACTATTTGGTGCTTATTCAATTACCCCTAGCTTTAGCATCTCATCGATCCCTTTGCGTACCAGTTTTTCTATGGCTAGGGATATAGGAAAGTACCTTTGTTTCGTTCTTTTATCGTTTGCTTCAATTTCTATTGTGTGCTCGATTAGATAAGTTTTTCCTAGCCCTTCCTTTTCGTAAGAAGGAAAAGTATTTATAACATTTTTCAACTTCGTGGCTTGCTGTTCGGTGCAGTGTTTATTGGCACTTTCAGGCTCTTCTGTTTTATCATCTACGTCTATTTGCGCGACAAGGTGTGGTGATATACTAAATTCTTTCCAAAAATCTACGCTAAGTATTAAATCTTGAGCTATGCTTCGCACAACATAAAATTTAATGCTTTTTATTTGACCTTTGAACGTTACCGGAAGTAAAATCGTGCCATATACTATTTGATTTCGAGCATCTATCGTAGCAGCGTGAGTGGACAATTTGTGCTGATCACAGATTTCTTTAGCTAAGTTATTGCCTAAACAAGGCACATGCGCTCCACTGTCTAACATCACAGATATTTCCGATCTTCAAAAACTACTTCTGCATATGGCCTAAGGTCATTTTCTTTGTTAGTAATTGAATAGACTAGGTTACTAACAGAGTATATTAAGTTTGATTGGATAACGGTTGGTTGTACATATATAAAGGAATCGAGATAGATATAAACTTCCATATATCAAAATAATCAGGATCGAAAAAAAATTTGATTGAGCCATGTCCGTCCGTCCGTTAACACGATAACTTGAGTAAATTTTGAGGTATCTTGATGAAATTTGGTATGTAGGTTCCTGAGCACTCATCCCAGATTGCTATTTAAAATGAACGATATCGGACTATAACCACACCCACTTTTTCGATATCGAAAATTTCGAAAAACCGAAAAAGTGCGATAATTCATTACCAAATACAGATAAAGCGACGAAACTTGGTAAATGAGTTGAATTTATGACGCAGAATAGAAAATTAGTAAAATTTTGGACAATGGGCGTGGCACCGCCCACTTTTAAAAGAAGGTAATTTAAAACTTTGCAGGCTGTAATTTGTCAGTCGTTGAAGATATCATGATGAAATTTGGCAGGGACGTTACTCCTATTACTATATATACGCCTAATGAAAATTAGCAAAATCGGAAGAGGACCACGCCCACTTTTAAAAAATTTTTTTTTAAAGTAAAATTTTAACAAAAAATTTAATATCTTTACAGTATATAAGTAAATTATGTCAACATTCAACTCCAGTAATGATATGATGCAACAAAATACAAAAATAAAAGAAAATTTCAAAATGGGCGTGGCTCCGCCCTTTTTCATTTAATTTGTCTAGGATACTTTTAACGCCATAAGTCGAACAAAAATTAACCAATCCTTTTGAAATTTGGTAGGGGCATAGATTTTATGATGCTAACTGTTTTCTGTGAAAACGGGCGAAATCGGTTGATGCCATGCCCAGTTTTTATACACAGTCGTTCGTCTGTCCTTCCGCATGGCCGTTAAAACGATAAATTGAGCAAAAATAGACATATCTTTAATCAACTTAGTTCACGTGCTTACTTGAACTCACTTTATCTTGGTATGAAAAATTAACGAAATCCGACAATGACCACGCCCACTTTTTCGATATCGAAAATTACGAAAAATGAAAAAAATGCCATAATTCTATACCAAATACGAAAAAAGGGATGAAACATGGTGAGGTAATTGGATGGGTTTATTGACGCGAAATATAACTTTAGAAAAAACTTTATAAAATGGTAGAAGAAAACGAAAAAGTTCTGCAGGGCGAAATAAAAAACCCTTAAAATCTTGACAGGTATTACATATATAAATAAATTAGCGGTATCCAACAGATGATGTTCTGGGTCACCCTGGTTCACATTTTGGTCGATATCTGGAAAACGCCTTCTCATACACAACTACCACCACTCCCTTTTAAAACTCTCATTAATACCTTTAATTTGATACCCATATCGTACAAACACATTCTAGAGTCACCCCTGGTCCACCTTTATGGCGATATCACGAAAAGGCGTCCACCTATAGAACTAAGCCCCACGCCCTTTTAAAATACTCATTAACACCTTTCATTTGATACCCATATCGTACAAACATATTCTAAAGTCACCCCTGGTCCACCTTTATGGCGATATCTCGAAAAGGCGTCCACCTATAGAACGAAGGCCCACTCCCTTTTAAAAATACTCATTAACACCTTTCATTTGATACCAATATCGTACAAACAAAGTCTAGAGTCACCCCTGGTCCACCTTTATTGCGATACCTCGAAAAGGAGTCCACCTATAGAACTAAGGCCCCCTCCCTTTTAAAATACTCATTAACACCTTTCTTTTGATACCCATATTGCACAAACGAATTCTAGAGTCACCCCTGGTCCACCTTTATGGCGGTATCTCGAAACGGCGTCCACCTATGGAACTAAGGATTACTCCCTTTTAAAATACTCATTAACACCTTTCTTTTGATACCCATATTGTACAAACAAATTCTAGGGTCACCCCTGCTCCACCTTTATGGCGATATTTCGAAACGGCGTCCACCTATGGAACTAAGGATTACTCCCTTTTAAAATACTCATTAACACCTTTCTTTTGATACCCATATTGTACAAACAAATTCTAGGGTCACCCCTGGTCCACCTTTATGGAGATATTTCGAAACGGCGTCCACCTATAGAACTAAGGCCCACTCCCTTTTAAAATACTCATTAACACCTTTCGTTTGATGCCCATATTGTACAAACAAATTCTAGGGTCACCCCTGGTCCACCTTTATGGCGATGTCTCGAAACGGCGTCCACCTATGGAACTAAGGATTACTCCCTTTTAAAATACTCATTAACACCTTTCTTTTAATACCCATATTGTACAAACAAATTATAGGGTCACCCCTGGTCCACCTTTATGCCGATATCTCGAAACGGCGTCCACCTATGGAACTAAGGATTACTCGCTTTTAAAATACTCATTAACACCTTTCATTTGATACCCATATCGTACAAACGCATTCTAGAGTCACCCCTGGTCCACCTTTATGGCGATATCTTGAAAAGGCGACCACCTATACAACAACCACCACTCCCTTTTAAAACCCTCATTAATACCTTTAATTTGATACCCATATCGTACAAACACATTCTAGAGTCACCCCTGGTCCACCTTTATGGCGATATTTCGAAACGGCGTCCACCTATAGAACTAAGGCCTTATTTGTTTTTAAACAGCCGAAGATGCTCTCTCCCTCTCAATAATATTCGTAAAAAAATCGGATCGGTCAACCCATAATAAGAAGCACAATGCAAACGGTAATCAGTTATAGGGTTATCTACTTTATTCAAATACACTATATTTTTATACACAGTGTGCTTTGCACACAGAGTATATTAACTTTGATTGGATAACGGTTGGTTGTACAGATATAAAGGAATCGAGATAGATATAGAGTTGCATATATCAAAATCATCAGTATCGAAAACAAATTTGATTGACCCATGTCAGTCCGTCTGTCCGTTAACACGATAACTTGAGTAAATATTGAGATATCTTCACCAAATTTGGTACACGAGCTTATCTGGACCCAGAATAGATTGGTATTGAAAATGAGCGAAATCGGATGATAACCACGCCCACTTCTTATATATATAACATTTTGGAAAACACAGAAAACCTGATAATTAAGTAAATAATACACCTAGAATGTTGAAGTTTGACGTGTGGACTGATATTGAGACTCTTGATAAAAATTTGAAAAAAAAAAAATTTCAAAATGGGCGTGGCACCGCCCATTTGTGATAAAATCAATTTTACAAATATTATTAATCATAAATCAAAAATCGTTAAACCTATCATAACAAAATTAGGCAGAGAGGTTGCCTTTACTATAAGGAATGCTTTGAAGAAAAATTAACGAAATCGGTTAACGACCACGCCCACTTTTATACAAAAGATTTCTAAAAGGGTCGTGGACGAATAAAATAAGCTACATCTTAGCAAAAAAAGAGTTGTATATCAATTGTATTTCATTTCCCAAGTGGATTTATAACAATAAATAGGAAAAACTTCAAATTTTAAAAAATGGGCGTGGCACCGCTCCTATGACTAAGCAATTTTCTATGTTTTTGGGAGCTATAACTCGAAGAAAAATTTACATACCGTAACAAAATTGGGTACACATATTTTTCTTATAGCAGGAAATATTTCTAGAAAAAATGGACGAATGAAATCGTGTACACATATTTTCTTTACAGCAGAAAATATTTCTCGTAAAAATGGACGGGATAGATTAGAGACCATGGCAACTTAGATATAAAACAAATTTAAAAGGGTCGTAGACTAGAATAATAAGTTATAACTTAGCAAAAAATAGTTTTGAATCAATGATATTTCACTTATCAAGTTTTACTGTAAGAGGAAATGGGGGGGGCATTTTTCTTTTAAACGGGCGGTGCCACGTGTTATGTAGAAAAGTAATTTATCTGAAATGAAATGTACAATTGAAGCTCACGCTGAGTATATAATGTTCGGTTACACCCGAACTTGGACACCTTTACTTGTTTTATATACCGTTAGATGAAAGCTATATCTGCAATTATGCATTCTACATTATATATTTGAATTCATATTATCAGAGGAATTTTTAAAAACAATATACATCATCGCGTTTCTCAACTTTTCGTTTTATGGAGTTAATCGATCTGTGCACTGAGCGGCTCAAGTATGGGTCTGGTGGTACAAGCTTCGTAATGATTCCGAAATTTCTGGTATATATCTATCCCAGTTAGTTTGTTCATTTGAAATATAGGTACGAATGGCAGTGATTTCGTTTTCTGGTAAATAGAGCAACTGGCTCTAAATCTTTTAACATCTATTATCATATCTGGCCAATACAAATTTAGTTGTAAACTAGCTAGTTTTTGCAATACCACCGTGAGATTTTTTTGGAGGATTATGTGCACTTTTAATTGCCTTAACAGTCAATACTTTTGGTACCCATAATTTCTAGTTAAACTTTTCCCGTTCCTCATTTCTATCTGGGTGTTCAGTTCGTGTGTATATTTTTCCTTCCCTAATTTGCACATCAGGTAGGCGAAATTAGTTTTCTTGTACGTAAGTTCTTAGTTTTTGATAATCTTCGTACTCGAACTCATCTGACTCCATATCAATAATTGGATAACAACTGACCTCAAAGATTTCTTCAAAGTTCTGCTTCGATAAGCAGTCGGGAACAACGTTTTGGGTTCCGCGTGTGTGTACAATTTCAAATTTGTAACCCTGTAATTTTAATGACCACCTCGCCAATCTGCCACTTAGGTCGGTCTGTCGCATAAGCCATTTGAGACTTGCGTGATCGGTGATCACGGTGAATTCATGACCTTCTACGTAAGGATGAAATTTCTTAATTGCCAAAATTGCAGCTAAGCACTGAAGCTCTGTAACACTATAATTCGACTGGGCTTTATTTAGTTTTTTCGAAAAATACGAGATAGGCATTTCTTCACCTTAGTCATTCACTTGGGCTAGTAAAGCACCTACACCTTGGATACTGGCATCACATTGAATTAAAAAGGGCTTATGGTAGTCCGGATTGGCTAAAACTGGTGCACTTACAAGCTTTTCCTTCAGTTTTTCAAAAGCAGCTTGCGCTTCTTCATTCCAGTGGAATACACGGCCTTTTTTTAAGAAGGTTTGTTAGTGGTGTAGTCGCCGATACCATCCTACCATACCAAGAAATCTTCTAAGCTGTCTTACCGTCTTTGGCGCTGGGAAATTTATCATGGATGAAACCTTTTCTGGGTCCGTGCAAAGAGTACCATTTCCCATAATGAAACCTAAGTATTTTACTTCGCGAGTACAAAATTTACTTTTCTGTACATTGATAATGAGACACTGATAGTGAGCTCGAAGTTGATATGCAATAATACAGATATATGTTTTTCAAAACTGTTTGAAATATTAAGGAGGTCATCCAAGTAAACAAAAACTTCATCTTTCAGGTTTGCTGGTATCACGTGATCCATTAGACGGCAAAGGGCTTGTGGTGCCTTACACAGGCCAAAGGGCATCATATCTGAATAATGGTCTATTCGGAACAGTCAAATCACGAGATTTTTCCGACAAGAGTATTTGCCAGAAAGCTCGTCTCAAATCAAGTGAAGATATGAACTCGGCTTTCGGCAATCGACTTAATATTCCGTCGATATGCGGTAAAAGGTACGCATCTTTCACTGTTACGCTGTTTACTTTTCTAGCATCAAGACACAATCTAACTTTCATTGGATTGTGTACTAACACTATGGGACTTGCCCAAGGACTATTTGGTGCTTATTCAATTACCCCTAGCTTTAACATCTCATCGATCCCTTTGCGTACCAGTTTTTCTATGGCTAGGGATATAGGAAAGTACCTTTGTTTCGTTCTTTTATCGTTTGCTTCAATTTCTATTGTGTGCTCGATTAGATAAGTTTTTCCTAGCCCTTCCTTTTCGTAAGAAGGAAAAGTATTTATAACATTTTTCAACTTCGTGGCTTGCTGTTCGGTGCAGTGTTTATTGGCACTTTCAGGCTCTTCTGTTTTATCATCTACGTCTATTTGCGCGACAAGGTGTGGTGATATACTAAATTCTTTCCAAAAATCTACGCTAAGTATTAAATCTTGAGCTATGCTTCGCACAACATAAAATTTAATGCTTTTTATTTGACCTTTGAACGTTACCGGAAGTAAAATCGTGCCATATACTATTTGATTTCGAGCATCTATCGTAGCACCGTGAGTGGACAATTTGTGCTGATCACAGATTTCTTTAGCTAAGTTATTGCCTAAACATGCGCTCCACTGTCTAACATCACAGATATTTCCGATCTTCAAAAACTACTTCTGCATATGGCCTAAGGTCATTTTCTTTGTTAGTAATTGAATAGACTAGGTTACTAACAGAGTATATTAAGTTTGATTGGATAACGGTTGGTTGTACATATATAAAGGAATCGAGATAGATATAAACTTCCATATATCAAAATAATCAGGATCGAAAAAAAATTTGATTGAGCCATGTCCGTCCGTCCGTTAACACGATAACTTGAGTAAATTTTGAGGTATCTTGATGAAATTTGGTATGTAGGTTCCTGAGCACTCATCCCAGATTGCTATTTAAAATGAACGATATCGGACTATAACCACACCCACTTTTTCGATATCGAAAATTTCGAAAAACCGAAAAAGTGCGATAATTCATTACCAAATACAGATAAAGCGACGAAACTTGGTAAATGAGTTGAATTTATGACGCAGAATAGAAAATTAGTAAAATTTTGGACAATGGGCGTGGCACCGCCCACTTTTAAAAGAAGGTAATTTAAAACTTTGCAGGCTGTAATTTGTCAGTCGTTGAAGATATCATGATGAAATTTGGCAGGGACGTTACTCCTATTACTATATATACGCCTAATGAAAATTAGCAAAATCGGAAGAGGACCACGCCCACTTTTAAAAAATTTTTTTTTAAAGTAAAATTTTAACAAAAAATTTAATATCTTTACAGTATATAAGTAAATTATGTCAACATTCAACTCCAGTAATGATATGATGCAACAAAATACAAAAATAAAAGAAAATTTCAAAATGGGCGTGGCTCCGCCCTTTTTCATTTAATTTGTCTAGGATACTTTTAACGCCATAAGTCGAACAAAAATTAACCAATCCTTTTGAAATTTGGTAGGGGCATAGATTTTATGATGCTAACTGTTTTCTGTGAAAACGGGCGAAATCGGTTGATGCCATGCCCAGTTTTTATACACAGTCGTTCGTCTGTCCTTCCGCATGGCCGTTAAAACGATAAATTGAGCAAAAATAGACATATCTTTAATCAACTTAGTTCACGTGCTTACTTGAACTCACTTTATCTTGGTATGAAAAATTAACGAAATCCGACAATGACCACGCCCACTTTTTCGATATCGAAAATTACGAAAAATGAAAAAAATGCCATAATTCTATACCAAATACGAAAAAAGGGATGAAACATGGTGAGGTAATTGGATGGGTTTATTGACGCGAAATATAACTTTAGAAAAAACTTTATAAAATGGTAGAAGAAAACGAAAAAGTTCTGCAGGGCGAAATAAAAAACCCTTAAAATCTTGACAGGTATTACATATATAAATAAATTAGCGGTATCCAACAGATGATGTTCTGGGTCACCCTGGTTCACATTTTGGTCGATATCTGGAAAACGCCTTCTCATACACAACTACCACCACTCCCTTTTAAAACTCTCATTAATACCTTTAATTTGATACCCATATCGTACAAACACATTCTAGAGTCACCCCTGGTCCACCTTTATGGCGATATCACGAAAAGGCGTCCACCTATAGAACTAAGCCCCACGCCCTTTTAAAATACTCATTAACACCTTTCATTTGATACCCATATCGTACAAACATATTCTAAAGTCACCCCTGGTCCACCTTTATGGCGATATCTCGAAAAGGCGTCCACCTATAGAACGAAGGCCCACTCCCTTTTAAAATACTCATTAACACCTTTCATTTGATACCCATATCGTACAAACATATTCTAAAGTCACCCCTGGTCCACCTTTATGGCGATATCTCGAAAAGGCGTCCACCTATAGAACGAAGGCCCACTCCCTTTTAAAAATACTCATTAACACCTTTCATTTGATACCAATATCGTACAAACAAAGTCTAGAGTCACCCCTGGTCCACCTTTATTGCGATACCTCGAAAAGGAGTCCACCTATAGAACTAAGGCCCCCTCCCTTTTAAAATACTCATTAACACCTTTCTTTTGATACCCATATTGCACAAACGAATTCTAGAGTCACCCCTGGTCCACCTTTATGGCGGTATCTCGAAACGGCGTCCACCTATGGAACTAAGGATTACTCCCTTTTAAAATACTCATTAACACCTTTCTTTTGATACCCATATTGTACAAACAAATTCTAGGGTCACCCCTGCTCCACCTTTATGGCGATATTTCGAAACGGCGTCCACCTATGGAACTAAGGATTACTCCCTTTTAAAATACTCATTAACACCTTTCTTTTGATACCCATATTGTACAAACAAATTCTAGGGTCACCCCTGGACCACCTTTATGGCGATATCTCAAAAATGCGACCACCTATACAACAACCACCACTCCCTCTTAAAACCCCAATTAATACCTTTAATTTGATACCCATATCATACAAACACATTCTAGAGTCACCCCTGGTCCACCTTTATGGAGATATTTCGAAACGGCGTCCACCTATAGAACTAAGGCCCACTCCCTTTTAAAATACTCATTAACACCTTTCGTTTGATGCCCATATTGTACAAACAAATTCTAGGGTCACCCCTGGTCCATCTTTATGGCGATGTCTCGAAACGGCGTCCACCTATGGAACTAAGGATTACTCCCTTTTAAAATACTCATTAACACCTTTCTTTTAATACCCATATTGTACAAACAAATTCTAGGGTCACCCCTGGCCCACCTTTATGCCGATATCTCGAAACGGCGTCCACCTATGGAACTAAGGATTACTCGCTTTTAAAATACTCATTAACACCTTTCATTTGATACCCATATCGTACAAACGCATTCTAGAGTCACCCCTGGTCCACCTTTATGGCGATATCTTGAAAAGGCGACCACCTATACAACAACCACCACTCCCTTTTAAAACCCTCATTAATACCTTTAATTTGATACCCATATCGTACAAACACATTCTAGAGTCACCCCTGGTCCACCTTTATGGCGATATTTCGAAACGGCGTCCACCTATAGAACTAAGGCCCACTCCCTTTTAAAATACTCATTAACACCATTCGTTTGATGCCCATATTGTACAGACAAATTCTAGGGTCACCCCTGGTCCACCTTTGTGGAGATATCTCGAAACGGCTTCCACCTATGGAACTAAGGATTACTACCTTTTAAAATACTCATTAACACCTTTCTTTTGATGCCCTTATTGTACAAACAAATTCTAGGGTCACCCCTGGTCCACCTTTATGGCGATATCTCAAAACGGCGTCCACGTATGGAACTAAGGATTACTACCTTTTAAAATACTCATTAAAACCTTTCATTTGATACCCATATCGTACAAACGCATTCTAGAGTCAACCCTGATCCACCTTTATGGCTATATCCCTAAATGGCGTCCACCTATAGAACTATGGCCCACTCCCTCATAAAATACTCTTTAATGACTTTCATTTGATACACATGTCATACAAACACATTCCAGGGTTTCCCTCGGTTCATTTTCCTACATGGTTATTTTCTCTTATGTTGTCACCATAGCTCTCAACTGAGTATGTAATGTACGGTTACGCCCGAACTTAACCTTCCTTACTTGTTACGATTGATTTTAACCTTCCGCCAAAAATCACTCATGCGTATTGTAGATCGTTTTTTATCACTCCTATCCTTACTCCCTAAATCGCATTTCGTTTTTCTTTATAAATTCTAAGACGTTCATTATAAGGTATTATTTTAAATATTTTTTGGGTAGACTCCTTTCCAGTCACGTTTAGTTTCTCCCTATTTTTACTATCTTCATTCAGATACATTTTTATATGTCCCTGCGATGGTTCGTCATCGAGCTTTCGCTCACATTCGAGCTTTCGGACTACACACTTTACAATTTGGTCTGTAAACTCCAACAAGTCCGTAGCAAAATATGGTACGTTTTGGAATCTGTTTTTCTTACAGCTGCCAATGCGTTAGCATCTGCAGCAGGAGGTATCGTATCATTATCATCCAAGTCAGGCCCTCTCATTAGATGATGAACCAATGTTACATCTCCAAAACCAAAAAAAAAATTGTCGTCAGAAAAAAGTCAACAGTTTGTCACCCTGGCAATTGCAACTCGTTGGGAAAGAGCCAGAGTAGCCAAAATAGTTTTTTTTCAACTTAATGTGGAAAATATGGAAAACTGTATTAAAACAATTATTTTGGCGTTGAGTGCTTTTCACCAGCTTACTATGACTACACTCATTTAAATGAATTTGTTCACATAAACAAAATTGAGCAACGCGTAAGTGAAACCAAAGTAGAAATATGTGCAACTCTCATCTTTTTGAGCGCGTTGTTATATAATCAGCTGATGTGAATAAACGTATCTAATTGAAAATACTTACTGTTATAATTTTAAAAACTTCGTCAATATAGTTTTCAATAATTCTCAACAAGAACAAATGATTTCCACGCTGATTGTACACTTTTCATTTGCGAAGTTGTATGTATGTAAATGGGCTATTAAAAATACTACAGTAGCAATTATTTTCGTCGGAACATTTTATTATTTTTTCGATGCTGAAAATACACCCTTGAAAAATATTAAATTATACTTGGATATTAGGAAGATTCAGTACTTTCAAAAAATGTTACTTACGCAATGCAAATACAATGCAAAATAAGATCGTTTGGAATTTTACGAAATAAACTTCTCCAACAATGTTTCCAAATCCAGTCCTGTCGTGGTAAACATGTAGGATAGCGATATTATTAAGTCTATTCTGCAACATTGTTGATCGCAAATATGTTTTGGGTCGACGAAGAACAGAAAAGCTCCGTTCATTTGAACAAGATGGCCCTGGTATTGTCAGGAGCAAACGAACGAAACGCACATACTCCGGAATAAGCCCTCTAGTCCATTCGAATTTTTGCAAGAAATTTACAACTTCTCGCAAATTATTCGCCTTTTCATTTTGCCTTTTCAGAATTTGTAAAACATGTGTCTGTCGCTCAGTAAACTTTCTTTGTCAAAATCGTCTTTATAAAATTTTTAAATACTATCAATATCCGCAGACTGCCCCATTGCGAATTGTTCCAGCAATTTGAAAAATCTCGCTGAATCATTTTCGAATCTACTTTTGAGCGACGCAATCAATTGATCGAAAACTTCAAAGTATGATTTTCTAAAAAATCTTCTGGTGTTTTGAATTGCAGGACTTCAGCAGTACCTTGCTCAGGACGCTTTTGAATTTTTCGTTGCCGTGGAATTTGAGGTTCGTTCAGTTCGAGGTCAGCAACTATTTGAACACTTTTTTTCCAAATATCTTCAAATTTAGAATCACGAGGAGCATCAAGAACATCTGGCACTGCTTCAATCATTTCGTATGATTCAATACGCAGAGATTCGACTTTTGCAATTCCTTGTTCAAAATTTCCACGCGATCGAAAATTTCAATCATCATTATTAAATAAAATGCACACTCAAATGAATTCATGTAGTCGTAAAACCCTGACGCTTTCGCTGATATGGCGCTATCGATTTCCTTATCTACAGATCGGTCATAGAAAAATTGCATCAACTCTGCATAGTTTGCCTTTACGACCTTCAGAGACTTTATTCTTACCACCCATCTGTAAAATTTAAAAAATATATATATGTATATAAATACCTCAATCATGATAAGATACAATTTTTAATTTCTTTTCTATACCTATATAATTTTAATAGGCTGCAGGTGCTGGTAAATCTTTGTGGCTCCTTTTCTGCGCGCCAAGCTGTAACTCCTTGAACTGCGCAACGCGTTTTGGAGATTATCTGACAAAATTTATCAGTTCTTTTATTGTCGCAATAAATTTTCCTGCGAGTAGAATTTTCTCGATTGCGTCTTGAACAACTAGATTCAAGCTATGTGCATTGCAATGCACGAATAAGGCTCATGGTTCTGCTTCACGAATCTGTTTTTGCAACCCTGAAATCCTGCCTGAAGCATTCGATGCCCCATCGTAACACTGATCCCTGAGTTTGGAAAGCGATAGTTGGCATTTGTCGAAATTTTCACTGATGAGGTTGAATAAAGTTGTTGCCTTAGTGTCAGGAGTTGCAAAAAATCCAATAAAATATTCACTTGCTGTTAAATTTTCTGAAACGGTTCTAAGGCAAACGGGCACTTATTTAATTCGAGATACATCGGAAGTTTCATCTAAAGAAATCGAAAAATATTCGGTGTGTTTCGTTTCGTCCATGATTTCCGATAATACAATAGTGGCTATAAGTTGGAGAATTTTATTTTGACTTTCATGGTGAAGTCATTTGTGACCATCCTTCTGCAGCCAGGATTTCAATTCCACCACGGTTCTGCGCGAGACTTCAAAAACGTCATGAAATTGGAGTTTTCGTCATTATTGTCTCCTCTCATAGGCAAGCCCTGTTTCGCTAGTGATTTTAACGTGATGAATACTTTTAATAATGCTGTCCGATTCTCCGTTATTTTTTTTTTTTTTGAGGGCGTTGTTGATATTTCTTGCAACACGTTAACTTTTGCAACATTTCTTAATGCGTCAGCGCAATTAAGATGTAGGGGACTAGAAGCGCAAGCACTAGCAAAATCAAATAAAGTGGCAGAAATTGCAGTTTTTTGAACACTGGTTACATGTAGTAGAATACATGTGTGCGTAGCAGAGAAAATAAACAAACTTCGAAGTTTGCTCATGCCGAGCGCATACACAGGGTGCTCTTTCACGTGGAAAAATTTCAAAAATTTTGTCAAATGCCGGGTGGTTAAAATACCCACCCGAAAATTTCCGAGTAGGTAGTACTACCCACCATACCCACATTATCTGCCGGGCCTGATCCAAGTCTTCTTCGAATTCTACTTCGGTTATTTGTTTTTTGCTATAATTTGGTTTAGGAATAGTTGGGGTTTGATTAGACGATTTATTTTTGAAAATTTCCTGCAAAAGCGTTTCTCCTTTTAAGCATAACATTCGTAGTTGTTCAACTGAGTTAACAGTCACATACAAAAGATGTTGCCTGACTCTAGGACGCAATCCTCTTTGTAACATTTCCACAAATGCCAGTTCACTTATTTGGTTCTTTGGGGTTTTAGCTATCTTTAATACAGCGGTTTTGTACTCGTGAAAACTTTCTGTATTACCTTTTGTCGCCTAGCTCTCATCGCTTCTTTGATATCACGATCGGTTCTATGTTCCTCGAAATTTAATCTTAGTACCTCACACAAACCTGGCCAAGTAACTCTTTGGACTGATCTGCGATAGCGCCAATACCAGTCCTTCGCTTCCTTCGTAAAGAGAATCTGTGCATGTTCACACAGTACGTTAAAATTTCCCGCTATATCGTCTACAACTTGATATACTATTCTGTAAATAAAATTTTCTACGGTCAATTTTTTTGATCCGTCAAATTTGATGTCCCAGCTGGAAATTAGTTGGGATATTTTGCCAACGTGAGTCAAACTAGACATATTACTTAGTCTGAAATTATCGTTCCTCGGAAGTGGAACGGGCTCATTTAAGAAACTGGGTATATCCTGCGCCTAATTGACATTATCGAGTTGCTGGGCCGGAATGCTAGCATCATTGTTGTTTGGGTTATCTATATGAAACCTACTAAGAACGCTAGCTAACGAGCTTTGAATTCTATCTTCAATAAGTTGAGATACCCTACTTTCGAGCTCTTCTAATGCTGAATATTGCCCAGCAGATACAACAGCGGTAACTATGCTTCGAATATGGCTTTCGTTAAGGTCAGTATTTGATGGGGGTGCATTTGCAGTTGCTGCATTGTCAGTAGCTGAGAGATTACCGGTATTCTATTCCGGAGATGATTGCTGCTGCAGAGTTACATCTCCTTTTGCTGCTGTTGTTGTTGCTGATGCCCATCGGTTTGTCGTACCGTTGCCTGGGTTGCATTAGTAGCCATTCCACTTTGAGGCATAGCTTTCGATCGGGTATTCCTTCCGGAGGTACTCGGGTTTGAACATTGCTTAGAGCTGCAATTCGCTCTGCACTGTGGGCAAGTTTGGGTGTTTTTAAAACAATTTAGTAGACACGCACGTTGAAATGAGTGACTACAAGCAGTTTGCAAAATTTCTTGATTTTTCCTAAAATATTCCTGGCAGAGTATCAGTTCCGTATACCGGAATTTCTAGGCAAGTTTTCGTTACTGTAGCGTACAGACATTTTGACGATTCTATCTTCACTAACTTAAAAAAATTATATATATATATTTTTTTTTTTTCAGTTTAATATCCACAAAAGATATAACAAGATATTTCTATTCTGTTCAAAGGTTTTGTAAAGTTGTAAGAAAGCATAAATATTGTAAAGGTAAGGATAGCGTGTGAAAGAAAAATTAAATGTAAAAAAAATTTGAGTGGTCATATTCTGACACATCGAACTTTGGTTCGAAGTTTAAAAATACTGAACTATTCACCTGTATTGTATCGGTTAGTAAAACGCAATAAGTGTATATTTTAACTGCATTCCAATATACAATAAGGCAAAATGTAAGTCTCTGAAGGTATAACGAGCATCACTATATTTTCAAGGGCAATTGTAATTGCACTAAATAACTAAAAAAGCATTCCGTGAAAATGGTATAAGTGAATAAAAAAAAAAAAATTTGACATAAATATCAAGAAAAACTTCGGAGCTCCCACGTTCAGTGAGCCCCACATTGGGCGCCATTTTTGTAATGGTTACCATACTGGGTAGCTTAGAAAGCTCCTCTGAAATGCATACACCTTCCCCGTGTTACCCCACCATGTGCACCTTGCTCGATGTCCAGCCCGGAGTTTCAACCATTGTCGTGGGAAAAAAATGGAGTAACACCGGTAGTTCTACACCAGCAGGCCATACAAAAAAAATATGTGCACACTAATCCACTCACTTACAAAGTCAACAAAGAAAAACAACTTGTAACCAGACTACCAAATATACAAAAAATCACGTTCAGTGAAAACAAACACTACTTGTCCTTACCAATATCAATTCTGGCAATTAAAGATGGTGAAACTGCCCCTTGCCCTCCCTATCCATGGCTTCCATTAAAGTTGGTGAAATTTCCAACATGGGTGAAGCCCCGCTTTCCTGCAACCTACTCTAACTTTGGTTTCAGACAGGCATGGAAATAATTGTCTAAATGATCATTTTCTTCTCATCAATAATGCAGTACATTTATATTTAAACCAAAAAAAATACAACCAAAAAAAAAAGATAATTATTTCAAACCTTACAGATGTAATATTTTGGGCATATAACCATACTGATTTTGCAATCGTTTTCCCCACCGGTACATATGTGTATGTATGTATTTTGGTGTTGCATATAAACTACCAATTTATAAATTTTTATATTATAATTTTTTATTTTTTTCTCAATATGGAAGAAATGAAATTATATCGCAAAGCAAAAGCAAATGTGTAAACACAATTTTCGGAGTTAGAGAGATAGTAAACTCTCACAGTAAAATAATTTTCTTTCCTACCTTTTGACTACTCTACGGCAGTGATGATAATCATGGTACATTCGTACTTTTTTTGGTACATTTCGCTTCCCGAAAGTACGTTGGTACCACATTGACATATTTGGTACATATTTGTAAAATACAGCACTATACTTCAAGTCATTTGCAAAGCAGCTCTAAATGTACAAACAAATTTAAAATTTTTCGAAGAAAATATATAGTTAAGTTGTTTTGTTGCCGAGCACAATTTGCCATTTGCAATTATGGATCATTTAAATATGTTTATGAAAAATAGCATAACTGATTCTAAAATTGTGAACAAATTTTGCATGAACAGAATTAAAGCACAGAAAATAATAACTCAAATAACAGGGCCAGAAAATTATAAATCCATAGCTGTATTTTGTCAGAAGAATTATTACTCTCTAATAATAGATGAAATTACTGATATATGTATACATTAGGGCGGGTCGATTTAAAAATCGCTCATTGCTCTGTGAAAATCGTATTCTAGGGATCAAAATAAGAAACTTTACCGAAGGAACCATACCTCTAAAACGAATTCTGATGCCCCCCCCCCCCCCCCCTTTGGGTCGAACTTTTGGGTAGGGGCAATTTCAATTCTACCTGCTGTGCCTTGTGGTGGCTTAAACAAAACAACACAAACAATTTTACGATCTGCAATTGTGTCACAGTGATAACTTCATTTTTTAAAACGGTTGAATAAAAAACCCACACAACTATGTTTACGACATGCAAATGCATCACAGTGATGCCTTGGTTTTAAAAGAGGGTTGTAAAAACGCTAATTTCTAATATTTTTTTTAATTTCTTTTCTATTACTAAGTTAAATTTATAAAGAGAAAAATAAACTCAAAAAAGAAAAAACATAGGCATTTCAAAGTGGGATTTTCAAAATTTGCCCCTAGGACCCAAAGGGGGGCGGGGGGCATCAGAATTCGTTTTAGAGGTATGGTTCCTTCGGCAAAGTTTCTTATTTTGATCCCTAGAATATGATTTTCACAGAGCAATGGGCGATTTTTTTGCCTCCCCACAAATCGACCCGGCCTAGTATACATATATGTAATAATCCTATATTGCTAATAGAAAATGCTCGCAATGTATTTTGAGTTCGAAATGAAAACAAGACAGCCTATAAAATTTTTGTGATTGTAGCAGCATATGTGTGACAAGAAAAAATTTAAATTTAGGTACCATGGCGGAACGATACAAGGTGGCAGCAAGGTGGCATACCTACAAACATAAATAAAAATTCCATGTACTTTGTTTTTGTAAATTCGATGGATAAAATCGTACTGCGCCGGAAGTGGATGTATCAAATCAAATACAAAAAGGTTATAATCAGCTGTCCGATGCTGCCACCTTGTATCGTTCCGCCATGTTAGGTACATTCGATTATTGAATACAGTTATTGTAGCAAGGAGTATTAAATATATGTGTGTATATCAAAAAATTTGGCAGTTTCGATTCGAATTTTATAAAAAGTGCATTGATAGAATTTTAGATTTGATACCTAGGACCGATAGAAGCACGAAGGGTATTTTTAATGCCATTATAAAATCTTTTAAAGACCATTCAATACCACTTGAAAAAATTATTGGTTTCACTGCCGACAATTGCTCGGTTATGATGCGAGAAGCAAAAAGCGGAGTGGAAGCAAAGCTGAAGCAAGTTGTTCGAAATATGTATGTTAATGGATGTGTTTGTCACATTTAGCCGCTTGTGATGTATTTCCCCACAAAATTGATAAATTTTTAAAAGACTTAAACTATAATTTTTGTTTTTTAAGGAGGCTTTCAGAGTTTTCAAGAACATTTCAGTGCAGAAATGCATGTTATACTAAAGTACGCCCCCACAAGGTCGCTTGCTAGACAATCAGTCATAGATAGAATTCTTGTGCAATCGGATGCCCTCAAGTATTATTTAAATCTTTACGTATTTGAAAATAAAAGCAGTAATCAAAATAATAATCTTATATCTCAAATTTTCCAAAGTCCTATTTATAAAGTATTGTAACGATTTTACTACAATTCCCCTTATTTGCAATCTTCTGCCAACGTTCGTATCGCTAAACTGTTGAATAAATAACTCCAATATTGAATAATGGAAAAATGGCCGTTATTAAAGTACTTCACAATAACACTTATACTTTGCAACGAATAGCTTGCTTAGTAACCAAACTGATTGATAGCTCAAACGAAACTCACTCCTCGCCTCTACTGTCGCACCTTTTATACTTTTTGATTTCTCAGTGCATACTTCTAGGCTTTTCCATTCCAGAACTTTCTAGTTAGTTTCAGCTACAAAATCGCCAGCCACAACTACGTTTATATTTGAGTAATACTTGCACAAATTATTGCCCTCTCTTGTGAGCAATTCAGATAAGATATATGCATGTGTTTGTGCATTGCTTCTCCGCTCCTCGTATACGTACATGGTACATATGTGTAGACGCAATTATTGTTTCGTTTATGTAGATACATAATGATTGATCTATGGATGTGCATGATATCAATGTTTAGCATCGGCTTAGAGATGGCAGTACCCCTTAGTGTTGCTAATATTGTAACACTGCCCTCCACTTAAGTCTGATCGTCCCGATCAGACAAATCGCTCGATCTAAACGCTGCTAGCCTCTCCAAATGAACCACTTTCATTTTGGTTCGTGGTTTGCCAATGGTTTGTATGCGGTACACTACATCATTGATCCGTTTTACAACTTTGTATGGGCCTTCCCAGTTACACTGCAATTTCAGGGACAAACCTTTTTTTCGTTGTGGGTTATATAGCAGCACCAAATCTCCTTCCTGAAACCCTTCCGAATTAATTGCTTTATCGTACCTCGCTTTCATCTTGTCACTCATATTCTTTGCTCGTTGCCTTACCAGATCGCGTATCTCTCTCAGCTCTTCTTCCAAGACACCAGTGGATTTCTTGACATTCCCCTCCGCATCGGCATCTATCCCATACTTCAAATCAGCTGGCAGTCGAAGGTCATTGCCAAAAATTACCTTTGCGGGAGTTTGGCCCGTTGTCTCATGTACTGCCGATCGGTAGGCCATCAAGAATAATGATATGTGTGTATCCCAGTCCTTATGGTACTTGTCTACTACTTTCCTTAAATGCTCCTCCAATGTTCTATTGAAACGTTCCACCATACCATCGGACTGAGGATGCAATGCAGTTGTCCGTGTTTTTCGAATGCCCAACTTCTTGCAAATTTCTTGGAACACAGCTGATTCAAAATTCCTGCCTTGGTCATAATGTATCTCCATTGGTACACCATACCTTGCAACCCATTCGTTTGCAACCACTTCTGCTACGGTTTCTGCTTCTTGGTTTGGGATTGGGTATACCTCTGGCCATTTACTGAAAAAATCCATAACCACCAGTACGTATTTGTTTCCATAGTTGCTAGTAGGAAATGGGCCTGCGACATCCATGGCGATCGTGTCAAATGGTGCACCTGAAATATACTGCTTCATCTGGCCATGACATCGTGTTTTGGGCCCTTTCGCTCTGTTGCAAACCTCGTAGTTGGCAATTCACTCGGTGACCGACTGACGGCAACCAACCCAATAGAATCTTCGTGATTCCAAGATGACCTCCACTTGGACAATTATGCAGCTCGTTGAGCACGCCAGGAATCCTCTTTCTGGGAACAACTATCAGTTTCTTCTTGCATTTACCATCCTCACTTTCCCATACTCGATGAAGGCAACCGGATATCAATTCTAAACTGTTCCACCGTGCCCATATGATTTCGCAATGGGACTCTCTGCTGACATCTCCTCTCTGCTTGGTCTTTCGTTTCGTTCGAGCCCTTGCATAACATGTAACAGATCTGTATCTTCTAGCTGACACTTTCTTAGTTGTTCCTTGTCCCATTCATCTGTACGTGTTATAGTCGTTAGCCGGACATCTATAATGTCTTCTTTAGCCTCGGCCTTTGAACAGTGCTTGCATTCCAACCTACATGGTCTTCGTGACATTGCATCAGCATTTCCATGGGTACTACCTTTTCGATGCTCAATGGAAAATTCATAGCTTTGTAGTCGCTCGATCCACCGTGCCAATTGTCCTTTCAGATTACGGAACTGCAGAAGCCATTTCAACGCTGCGTGATCTGTTCTGACGCGGAATCGCTGGCCGTAGAGGTATTTGTGGAAATTTTTAATGCATTCTACCAATGCCAACAGATCTCTCCGTGTAACGCAATAGTTCCTCTCTGGTTTTCCAAATGAACGGCTGTAATATGCAACTACCTTCTCCTGTACATCGACCAGTTGTGATAAAACACCTCCTATAGCATATCCGCTCGCATCTGTATCTTGAATAAACGTGGCTCTTGGAATCGGATATGCCAACATTGGGGCAGTGCACAAACGCTCTTTCAATGTTTGGAAAGCTACTTCTTGCTCCTTCTTCCATTCAAAAGCTTTATTTTTTCTTGTTAGCTCGTGGAGACTATGGGTACAAATCGGCGGTAATATGTGCACAGCCCAAGAAAACTTCTCAATTCATGCAGATTCTGTGGTTTTGGCCAATCCTTTACTGCCTCTATCTTTTCATTCGCTGTACGGATGCCTTCTGTCGTTACCTTGTGACCCAAATAATGTACTTCCTTTTTAAACAGCGTACACTTTTTGGGACTTAACTTCAGACCAGCGCCAGCTATTCTCTGGAAAACTTCCTCCAAATTCTTAAGATGTTCATCAAAGTTCTTCCCCAATACGATAATGTCGTCCAGGTACACCAAGCATGTTTTCCAATGTAGTCCTTTCAGTACCTGGTCCATGAATCTCTCAAAAGTAGCTGGCGCATTACAAAGTCCAAAAGGCATAACTGTAAATTGCCAAAGACCATCACCGACACTGAAGGCTGTTTTCTCTTTATCTTCCTCCTTCACCTCCACTTGCCAGTAGCCGCTTTTCAAGTCCAGCGTGGAAAACCATTTCGTACCAGATAGCGAGTCCAGAGTGTGGTCAATTCTTGGCAATGGGTAGCTATCCTTTTTCGTAACGTCATTCAACTTCCGGTAGTCTACGTAGAACCTCATTTTTCCATCCTTCTTCTTTACAAGTACCACCGGTGAGCTCCAGGGACTAGCTCATGGTTCGATTACGCCGCTGTCGCTCATTTCTTGTATAATTTGACTCACAACTTCCCGCTTCGCCAGTGGAACACTACGTGGAGCTTGACGTATCGGCCTCGCGTCTCCAGTGTCAATTTGATGTTTCACAACATTGGTGCGGCCTGGTTTGGAACCGTCCTGTTCAAATATGTTTCCGTACTTTAGGAGCAGTTGCTTTGCCTTACTCTGATAATCTTCCTCTAGCCCCTCCGTCCATGCCGTGATGTCATTTGAAAGGTCAGTATTACTAGATGAAACGTGTTCCTGGAGCTGTTCACAGCTAATAATTACTTCAGCCTCTTGGCATCTTCCCAAAATAGCTCCTTTGGTCAGTTTGAGTGGTGACTTGAACTCATTGAGTACTCTTACCGGAATACGTCCATCTTGTTTTGTCATAGCCAGGGTATTCCTACAAGTATGTTCGGTGCTGATTTGTTTGCTGCTTCGACAACCCACAATTTGTTTGTCCCACAATCTCCATCAACCTTTGCCCAGATGACTGCTTCGGATTTTGGTGGTATTTGCTGACTCTGTTCCATCAGTACTCGTTTACTGCTTTAGCCTCTCTCGTAGCCGAAATTAAGTGGTACATCCATGTTCTTATATCGCATCGTCTTGCTTTGCATGTCGATCTTGATGCCATGGTCGATTAAGAAGTCCACTCCAATTACGATTTCATCAACAATTTCTGCCACTATAAAATTGTGTACTACCGTGACGTTCCCAATTGCGACTTCACGTGATACTTCTCCTAGAATCGTGCTGTCTTCTCCAGTAGCTGTACGCAATCTTGCTCCATGCAATGGTCTTATCTTCTTGTTGACTAAATCCGCTCGAATAATGGAATGGAATGCACCGGTATCTACAGTAAGTAAACGTTCCTTTCCATCCACATGTCCTCCAACAGTAAGATTGCTTGACCTTCTTCCAATTTGTGAGATAGAGATTATGGGTCATGTAACGACAGCCCTTGTACAAACTACGCCACTGTGCTTCCTGTAACGACAGCCCTTGTACAAACTACGCCCCTGTGCTTCCATGATCACTCAAAGTTATTCTCACAAGTAAACATAACTACAAATAGCAAACAGCCTCTACATTACGTGCATATGTGTGTGTGGGTATCTTACCTAACATTGTGGTCGACAGCTTGGAAGCCTTCGATGGTCTTCGAGTGATTTTTTTTTACGAAAATAATTCCACCGCAAAGCCAAAACGGTAGTGGCAACAGGACAAAGAAAATAAGGAAAGTCCATAAAAGGGCCACCATTCCATTCCTGACGGTCACAAATCGTAAGGCAAAGTGTCGAGCGGACGTCTTATTTCGCGAAGTGAAAGTGAAGAAAAATAAATAAAGTGGTGTTGTATTTTATTTTTTTTGTGTGGCGAACTCACAACTGTGCAGTTTAAACTGCCAAATAAAATTTATTAAAACCTTTGGGCCCCAACCTAACCAGGTTACGATACCTGCCGCTACCATTTTCATCACCACTATCAACGGTAAGTCACCCATGTCCACTCCAAAGCCACTCAACCCACATCCGTTGATTTAATTCCAAGTTCCTACAACATTCCTAAATTCTATCTAAAGTTTGTATTTTTTTTTTGTTTCTTTCAACGCACCATAGGTGCGAGGCACCAAAAACCGCTGACCGTCACCACACCCATCCACAAATATACAGAGAGACAATACACTACGCCGAACACAAGGGCAACTCATATTCCATCTCATAAAACACCACAACCAGACTCCAAATAAAGGGATCCACCAAGTCCCGAACAACACCACAACGTCGTACACACATTCACCTCCACACGCAGTTACGGCCAGCCACCTAAGCCCAGATTATAACCAAAACCCGTAAGTCCATAGCCAACCACACCGATATATGCGAAGAAAGTTATCAACAGCACACACATAATACACGTCCACGCACGTACGCATACACAACAACAATCACGCAGATAAGTATCAACACCACAAAATCACAGACACCGCAACCAGCCACCTAAATACAGAGACGCCACTCATTCAAATCCATTCACGAACCAAATTCGCGGCAACCAATACCGCCACCCACAACAGGCACCCCAGCAATAGCCCCGCAACCTCTACAAACAGAAACGTCGTTAACGATACACATAAGAACACACACCATCGACATCCCTCACACCACCAGACAGTACTTCACATCACATCGCATGACCATACATCACATCACGTCGGCATTTATCATATGTCATCGCATCACATTACTCAGTCACGTCATATAAAACAAGTCGCCACGGTAAGTTATAGCCATCCAATCCCTAGTGTGGATTGGTGTGTCACAAGGCGAAATCAACAGGCGAAGTCGGGAGCAGACTGTTAAAAAAAAAAAAAAAAAAAAAAAAGAGAGCGTGCTCGCCACCACTAAGAAATCGCCGCAACAACACTAGTATCAGTGCCAACCTAAAGGAAGTAAAGCACGGCGGCGACCGATAAGAGTTCTAAACATTTTTGTATTTAAGCTTAAATAATTTTTTTTCACTAACTTTGATGATTGTCTTAATTTTTCTCGAATACGTATGTACGCATTTTCGTGGTTGAAATTTATACAAAGTATCTTTATCCCCAGATTCCTTGTTATACGTACATAATAGTTTTCATCACCACTTACCCAATAATCTTCACACGTGCTACACTTAGACACACCACTTTATTTTGGCAAGGCACTTTCGCCTACAAAATTTTAATTTACGCAATTGCCTTATTTCTCACAGAAATTTTCTGTTTTCATAATTTACAACTTTTTCTTTATTTCGCAAAACTTTCCCTATATTTAAACACTTCTTACTTTCTTAATCCGTTTTTTTTATCACGTGAAAACCAGCTTTTCTTTCCTTTGGTCGTTGTTGCTATTCCTCACCAAAAAAAAAAGGAGAAGGGGTACACGTTTCTTGAAAACGTTTGTTGTTACGCATACCTTCTTCCCTTTTTAGGTGGCTGATATATTATGATACACGTTCACTATTCACTATAAATTTTCACTTTTTTATTATTTCTGATTTTTCAAAAAAAAAAAAAAACAACACGATCACTGCGAGAAAAGGTGCGCACGTATTTTCATTCATTCAGACCGGAACTGAGGGTTCCATGTGGTCAGTCAAAGAGAACACTAAGAACATTGGAAACGAATAGGAATTTTTCTCCTTCATTTCTTTTCAGCTCGCATCACTTCAGCCTTGGTACCTGGACTGCAGATGAGCGCGGTGCGTCAAAGTAAAAATCGGTAACATACACAACACATTTATTTGATGTTCTCTCTTTAACATTTATAAACATTTGTGTCTTTAAAACTCATGCACATTGAGGGTTCTACAAATCAATTTGCCTGAGGTAGAGATTTAGGCATTTTGTGGAAAGGGTGTTCCCTTAGAGAGTCTTGTTTTTTTTTACATTTTTCTGAATTGAAGTAAGGATTTTGTCCTCTTGATATTATTTGATTAGAAGTTTCACTGTATTTTCATCTATTCACAATTCCTAATTTTTCTTTGAATTACTTGTGTAGGTGATATCTTGAGGGAAAAAGGTGATCGTACGATGAGTTATAGTGAGCTAATTTTAGTTTGGATAAACTATTCCTCTCTTCCGTTATATAATCTGAATTTTTTTATTTGAATTCCAATTTTTTTTGATTAAGGCCAAGTTTATTTGATTAGTCGTAGCATTGTTACTAATGAAGATTCCTAGTACATAAGGAAATACCAGAATTGTAAAAATAATTTAGTTAATTCCCTTTTCTGTATCATTTTCTTGATTTTATAAAACAAAAATTAGAGTCTAAGATACCTCTTCATGTAATTTGATTCTTCTCTTGAATTTTGAATTTTTATCTTTCTCTTGACTTTGTAAAACAAAAACTAGAGCCTAAGCTACCATTTCATTCAATTTGAATTATTTTGAATCTCCATAATAAAACCTGTTTTCGTACCTACATATGGAATGTGAAAAAAAAAAAAAAAATGAGTTGCTAACTTGATTAGATTGGTGTGGATGTTGCACTAGTGCAACGAGAAGGGAAGTAGGTTGCACGGACCTTTGACTATATCGACATGGACTAGACTAGGACTCTTTCAGACGGACTAGTGTCAGGTTTTGGGGGCACTGTAAGTAGATAGGAGTCAGCACAGTGCCCATGGTTCAGCGCAAGCGGCGCTGAAGAGGGAGGGTAGACTCCACCTGACAGGACAGGCCTTCATCTTTTTCCCCCTCTTAACTTAGCCCCTCACGTTTATTTCTATCTTTTTCAGCTTTTTCTCTCCTTTCTATACGCATGCAGGTATGAACCCTCTTTTTGTTCAAGTGGCTGCGGGTGAGGTCGGTGGTGCAATACCCCGTCCAAGACGACGAGCTAGCCTGGGCCCGCAAGCATACCTGCTTGCCGCCGCTCCTCGCCATCCAAACAGTCAGCCACGTAACAATGGCGCCCAACGTAAATAGCCCGATCGTTATTTAGTTTTCCACTCTATTTCTATTCCCTATGTACTATCTCTTCAGCTATTTTCTTTTCTTTCGGACAGTTTAGGAGTTTTTAGCTAACAGCTTTTTGTATTAATATGAGGAGTTTTGTGGCTAATTAATAACTGTGGGTGGGTGCTGGTCAAGACTTCAGAGTTCCTCCTGAGAGGTTTAACGCTTCTAGAAGTGGTATCCGTAGTCCGGATCAGCACAGTACAAGGTATGGTAAATATTGCATTTTTGGTTTCAGGTGACAACAAGCTGTTCAAGCTGCCACATGTGCGGTCCGGCACTGCCCAATGTGTGAGGCTTATAGCATGTTGCCACAAAGGGGATAATTTTGCAGTCACTGAGAATGGTGGTAGCCACGTGCTAAGCCAAGGTACAGGTCGTGATGTACCACAATCCTTAGTGAGTAAGAGACTAGATGACTTAGACCATGGACGGCGGACGAACAGACACTCGACAGCGTACCTACGATGACCTCGCGGAAGTGCAACACCACGAACACACCGATCAAAAAAAAAAAAAACAAAAAAAAACAACAAAAAAAAAAAAAAATTTTTTTTTGTACAGAAAAGTACATTTCATTGTTGAGGGTAGCCTTATTCCTATTAGTTTTACATATTGAATTCTAACACTTTGAATACTTGTTAAAGCCATTTTTTTTTTTTCTGAATTTACACCTTAGTAAGTAAGTACTCTATACAAATTTAAATATTTTTGAATTGTACCTATATTCCTTCTAATCTTTAGTTACCACGTATGTACATACATAGTTATATATAATACCGAATTCACTAAAAAACAAAGTTAAACATTTTCGTATTGTCAATTTAATTTTTTTTTATTGTCGATTTCCGATTTTGAATTTCCTTTCTTTTTTTTCTTGATTTTTACGGGTTAATGCTTTTGGGTTTATAATATCCCCTGGGAAGTCTTGTCAATTGTTGCAGGCTAGTCGTTGGTGGCTTATCTGCGTTATTGGTGGGTGTGCGTATGGAAAACCGTGATAGCACGGAACGAGTTGTTGGTGGACTGGGACTTTTTGCTACAAATAGGCGGATTACGCGTGCAGCGGCACGTGCTTTGGAAAACCAAGTAGTAGGCTCTATTCTTACCCAGATTGATACCGGGGTCCCGCATACCGTCGACTTTGTGCCAACCGACCTTTTTAATAGGTGTACGTCCCGAATATTCAGCTCGCTAAGGGAAGAGACAACACATCAACCGGGAGTGGTAGTTAGCGAGCAACTGTCCATTCACCAGTCAAACACAACTTTAAGCTTTTATAGGAAGGTGGACCAGCTAGAGATGTCAGAGCTTGATCAACAAGGTGCTGCAGCAGACGATGACCCCGCGCTGAATGAGCGACCCGTCGGCTCTGGTTCGGAGCAACCAAAGACCCAGGAAAGGGCGCGAACTTCCACTGCGAGCAGCGTTGACCGACTGACAGAGCTAATGGCTACGATAGCACAACAAAATGATATGATGGCGCAATGCATGATCGAGGTGCACAACATGGGAACCAACATCGCGAGCCTTAGCAACAGGGTCGCGGAGATAGAAACCTCTGCTCAAGCATTGAATCATCGTCCCGCTGTATCATCGACCCCAGATGCTGGGAATCAACGAGGAGACGCTGGCATTACCCATTCTAATACCCATTCTAATACCCCTTCTAATAACACCCAAGCTAGGGATCGAACGCAACCAAATGAGCCACCAAAGCGCAAGAAAGTTGACTTAGAAAAGTGGCATATAAAATTCGACGGCACGAGCAAAGGTATGACGGTGGAGACTTTCATTTTCAGGATAAAGAAGATGAGAGAACAGTACGAGATCTCCCACTATCAGCTGTTTACGGATTTCCATTGTCTCGTATCGGGCTCCGCGTTGAAATGGTACTGGCAAGTACTCGAAGACCACTCGGATGACCCAGACTTTGGATACTCCGGGTTGAGAGCCGAGCTGCTGTGCCATTTCAAAACTGCGGAGTCCGATTATGAGATAATGCGGGAAATAATGGAACGAAAGCAGCTACCGCAGGAAGGGTTTGATGAATTTTACGGAGAGGTCCATAACCTCACGTTTCGTTTACAAAAGAAGATTCCAGAGAAAGAATTAGTGGGAATACTTAAAGGAAACTTGAAACCTTACCTGGCAAATTTGACATTCGCGTCGAGGATGGATACCTTGGCAGAATTGAAGACGGAATGTAAGCGTGCAGAACGGGTCATGAAAGAAAATCGTAACAGAGCGAAAACCGTGAATGAATTGGCATTCCCAGAAATCCCACTAGTAGACAAAGCATTAAATCCAAAGCCAATAGAAGCAATCGGTAACCCTGTTAGGAACAAACCCTCATATCAGCCACAGATGAGCATGCCTAGCTCAAAAGGCGCATCCCCAGTCCATGCCTCCACGTCACAGAACGGCCCAAAATCCACCATCAGCGCGTTTTGTCCGTCACCATTCCATTTGATGCTGTGTTTTTCTTGTGGGATGCCTGTGGATTATTTCGTCAAAAACCCCTCCGAAGCGAAGAAGGAACCGCGTTGCAAGTCATATTTCCACAACATGGTGTGTTTCGCATGCGGGGGTGACATGTCCTTTTGCGTCTTCAAACCTGAAAAGGGAAACTGTGCTCTGGCGGAGATAGCCGGGAACTCCTGCCAGGGCAAGGAGCCCCCGGTCAACAACAACCATACCAATTGCTGAAAAGGGAAAGAAATAAAAATGATTTTTGTGGTAGGAATGATAAGAAATGCGATGAGACCAAACGGGAAATGAAAAGTTTACATCAGCGAAAACTTGAATATGAGGCAGCTAGGAAAAGAATATTTTGCGAGTCCCTAGAAGGGAGGAAGGGTAGGAATTTTAGGAAAATTCAGAAAATGAGAGGGAAGAGGAAAGCTTATAAGAGAATTCTTAATAAAATAATTTCAACTATAGTGACAGTAAAAGGCGATAATAGATTCTTTGCACAGACAAAAATAGGCGGCAAAGATACTTTAGCATTATTAGACTCGGGAGCAGGCGCTAGCTGCTTAGGCAAGAACGCAAATACATTTTTGGTAGGGAAAGAAAAGCAGGTGATACAGATATCAGGTCAGAACATTAGAACGGCGAATGGGAACGAAACCCCAGTAATAGGAGTGATTACATTGCCGGTCGAATGGGATGATATGACAAAAGAGCTAGAGTTTTCAATAGTACCAGGGCTGCAACAGGAAGTCTACTTAGGCATCGACTTTAGGAAGACTTTCAACCTTAACCTAGTCAATCGGGGATCGATAAAGCCCTCAATGGATAGTGCCCTCGCAGAGCTCGTACCCGCCGAGGGCGACCTATCGTTCGACGCGGTTCAACACGATCTCTCACCCACAGAAACCCAGGCCTTAGACAAAGTGAAAGCGCAGTTTCCGTCGTTCGCTGTACTGGGTCTAGGCAAAACCGATTTGGAAGAACACGTAATTGAAGTCGTAAATGAAAATCTCCCAGTGAAACAGCGTCATTACCCCATATCTCCTGCAATACAAAAGTTAGTTTACCAAGAGCTCGACAGAATGCTGAGTATGGGGGTAATCGAAGAAAGTAATAGCAGTTGGAACTCACCTGTTTCACTGGTAATTAAGGGAACCAAGAATCGGCTATGCTTGGACGCTAGGAAAGTGAACGAACGGACTGTGAAAGATGCATATCCGCTCCCGCATATCGATGGGATCTTGAGTCGTCTCCAGAATACGCGATACATCTCAGCCATCGATTTGAAAGATGCCTTCTGGCAAATCCCTTTGGAGAGGAAATCCAGAGAAAAGACAGCCTTTACGGTGCCTGGTAGGCCGTTATACCATTTTACGGTAATGCCGTTTGGTCTGTGTAATGCGGCACAGAGGATGTGTAGGCTTATGGATAAAGTCATACCCGCTACGTTACGTGAGTCCGTCTTTGTGTATTTAGATGACCTCTTAGTGTGTTCAGAAAGTTTTTCGTCTCATTTGTGTTTACTTGAAAAGGTCGCTCGTTGCTTAAGGGAAGCGAAGCTAACAATCAATGTGGAAAAAAGTAAATTTTGTTACAAAGAGGTCCGCTACCTTGGTTATGTAGTGGGCGACGGTTGCATAAGAACGGATGCAAATAAGGTGGCAGCTATTAGGGATTTCCCGGAACCAAAAACCCCCAAGCAACTCCGACGGTTCCTGGGTATGTCAGGCTGGTACCGACGATTTATCCAGGATTACGCGACGATAGCAGCTCCGCTGCACGACTGCCTCACCAAGGACAAGATCAAGAAATTTAACATGACAGACGAAGCGAGAAAGTCCTTCGACAGACTAAAACAGAGCCTCATATCGGCACCCGTACTGACGCACCCGGACTTTGACCGACGATTCTACATTCAATGTGATGCATCTACGCATGGCATCGGTGGAGTCTTGTTCCAGCTGGATGACGAAAGAAATGAACGTCCCATAGCATACGTGTCCGCGAAACTAAATAAGGCCCAAAGGAATTATAGCATCACGGAGCTTGAATGTTATGCTGCCGTAGTAAGTGTGAAGAGGTTTAGGCCCTACGTCGAGGGTCTGCCATTCACTGTCATTACTGATCACGCAAGCCTTAAATGGCTAATGAATCAAAAGGATCTGTCTGGCAGACTCGCGAGGTGGAGCCTAAAGTTGCAAGCATTCGACTTTGAAATACAGCATCGCAAAGGAGCACAAAATATTGTTCCAGATACCCTTTCGAGAATACACATGGATGAACTTGACTGCAACGACAGATGTTTAGACGTATCATTAGATGCACCAGGCTTCACGTCAGAAGAATATACAGAACTCATAAAGACGGTTACAGAAAACAAGGACAGATTACCTGACATCTGTGTGTCGGACGGATACGTCTATAAACGAACGCAATTTGACAGGGAGGGGGGCTTCAGCAGGACCAGCTCTGGAAACTCTGGGTACCGTCGGAAATGCGGCAGGGGTTGGTGGCAGCATCGCATAGCTCGCCTTCTGCAGGTCACGCTGGCATCCACAAAACGCTAACGCGTATACGAGAAAAATATTACTGGCCAGGGATGGTTGCCGACGTGCAATCCTATTTGAAAGGGTGCGAAATATGTAAGGGAAATAAGACGCAGAATGTTTTCCACCGACCAACGATGGGAAAACAGCATATAACCGAGCGACCGTTTCAACGTCTGTTTATTGATTTCATGGGACCCTACCCGCGTACTTGTGATGGAAATGTCTTTGTGTTTGTGGGTCTTGACCATTTTTCGAAATTTGTGTTCCTACAGCCCATGAGAAATGCGACATCAGCCGCAGTTGTAAAGTTCCTAGAAAAACAGGTATTCCACATTTTCGGCGTACCAGAGTTCATCCATTCAGATAATGGCAAGCAGTTCATCTCTGAAGTTTTCAACACTTTCCTTCATAGATATGGAGTAAAGCAAGTCAAAACTGCGTTCTACTCCCCACAAGGAAATGCCGCTGAACGTGTTAACCGTTCAGTGCTCCAAATTGTCCGCTCTTATATAAACGACAACCACAAAAATTGGGACAAACACATAAGTGATGCCGCGTTCGCATTACGTAGCGGAGTGCATTCTGCAATAGATTGTTCACCTTACTTTGCCACATTTGGCATACCAATGGTGCAACACGGGACATCGTACGAGATATATAGGAAGCTTGGAACAATAAAGTATGCCGATTACTCGATTGATTCAAAAGAGCACAGAATGCAATTGTTGCGGAATAAAATTATGCAAGAACTAAAACTTGCCCATGAGAAGAGTGCAAAAGCTTACAACACAAGGAGTCGAGATGTCAAGTTCCAGGTAGGACAGCTAGTATACAGAAGAAACTTCAAGCAAAGCTCGCAACCGGACAACTACAACGCAAAACTAGCTCAAAAACAAATTAGGTGCATCATCCTCAAAGTCATAGGCAACTCGATGTATGAACTGGGCGACACAAACGGGAAAAAGATAGGGATTTATCACGCCAAAGATATCTTTGCGGCGTAAATGGTCAGATGCTGTGCTTGTCACATGTTACTGTGCCTCGTCCTGTTAATGTTCGTACATGTTCGTACATGGTCCTCCTGTGGCGTAGTGATGTATCCTACCTTGACTACCATGATTAGGTTAGGTAAATACTAAAATTCTTTTTGACTTGACCATAGTTAATGATTATTTACGTACGTTTTTTTACTTGACTATAGCGGTAGGCACCCCTCTGTGATAGTTTTTGTTATTAATATTCAACTACTAACAATAACTGTGATATAGCTTTTTAAGACATCCATCGGTGATATTTATACTCAAGTTTATTGACTGGAGACAGTATTCGGGACTGTAAAGAACGCGTGAAGACAGTAAACTGTGATATAGATGTATAGATGTAGCAGAAAAATGTAATACCATAAGTATTGTACATCGTAAGGTCCTTGTGAAAAGTTTAGTGTAGACATGTCCCTATGTAAATAGAATGTAATCCAAAAGATATAAGCCCGGCATCTGATCGTGGGTCGAGGCCACACGTTGAGCGAAACATTGGGAAGAGAACAGGCCGCGTTATTGAATTTCTTTACGTACACGCTCCATATTGCAGGCAACATCGGCGGATACGAGCCTGTAACGACAGCCCTTGTACAAACTACGCCACTGTGCTTCCTGTAACGACAGCCCTTGTACAAACTACGCCCCTGTGCTTCCATGATCACTCAAAGTTATTCTCACAAGTAAACATAACTACAAATAGCAAACAGCCTCTACATTACGTGCATATGTGTGTGTGGGTACCTTACCTAACATTGTGGTCGACAGCTTGGAAGCCTTCGATGGTCTTCGAGTGATTTTTTTTTTACGAAAATAATTCCACCGCAAAGCCAAAACGGTAGTGGCAACAGGACAAAGAAAATAAGGAAAGTCCATAAAAGGGCCACCATTCCATTCCTGACGGTCACAAATCGTAAGGCAAAGTGTCGAGCGGACGTCTTATTTCGCGAAGTGAAAGTGAAGAAAAATAAATAAAGTGGTGTTGTATTTTATTTTTTTGTGTGGCGAACTCACAACTGTGCAGTTTAAACTGCCAAATAAAATTTATTAAAACCTTTGGGCCCCAACCTAACCAGGTTACGATACCTGCCGCTACCATTTTCATCACCACTATCAACGGTAAGTCACCCATGTCCACTCCAAAGCCACTCAACCCACATCCGTTGATTTAATTCCAAGTTCCTACAACATTCCTAAATTCTATCTAAAGTTTGTATTTTTTTTGTTTCTTTCAACGCACCATAGGTGCGAGGCACCAAAAACCGCTGACCGTCACCACACCCATCCACAAATATACAGAGAGACAATACGCTACGCCGAACACAAGGGCAACTCATATTCCATCTCATAAAACACCACAACCAGACTCCAAATAAAGGGATCCACCAAGTCCCGAACAACACCACAACGTCGTACACACATTCACCTCCACACGCAGTTACGGCCAGCCACCTAAGCCCAGATTATAACCAAAACCCGTAAGTCCATAGCCAACCACACCGATATATGCGAAGAAAGTTATCAACAGCACACACATAATACACGTCCACGCACGTACGCATACACAACAACAATCACGCAGATAAGTATCAACACCACAAAATCACAGACACCGCAACCAGCCACCTAAATACAGAGACGCCACTCATTCAAATCCATTCACGAACCAAATTCGCGGCAACCAATACCGCCACCCACAACAGGCACCCCAGCAATAGCCCCGCATCCTCTACAAACAGAAACGTCGTTAACGATACACATAAGAACACACACCATCGACATCCCTCACACCACCAGACAGTACTTCACATCACATCGCATGACCATACATCACATCACGTCGGCATTTATCATATGTCATCGCATCACATTACTCAGTCACGTCATATAAAACAAGTCGCCACGGTAAGTTATAGCCATCCAATCCCTAGTGTGGATTGGTGTGTCACAAGGCGAAATCAACAGGCGAAGTCGGGAGCAGACTGTTAAAAAAAAAAAAAAAAAAAAAGAGAGCGTGCTCGCCACCACTAAGAAATCGCCGCAACAACACTAGTATCAGTGCCAACCTAAAGGAAGTAAAGCACGGCGGCGACCGATAAGAGTTCTAAACATTTTTGTATTTAAGCTTAAATAATTTTTTTTCACTAACTTTGATCATTGTCTTAATTTTTCTCGAATACGTATGTACGCATTTTCGTGGTTGAAATTTATACAAAGTATCTTTATCCCCTGATTCCTTGTTATACGTACATAATAGTTTTCATCACCACTTACCCAATAATCTTCACACGTGCTACACTTAGACACACCACTTTATTTTGGCAAGGCACTTTCGCCTACAAAATTTTAATTTACGCAATTGCCTTATTTCTCACAGAAATTTTCTGTTTTCATAATTTACAACTTTTTCTTTTTCTTTATTTCGCAAAACTTTCCCTATATTTAAACACTTCTTACTTTCTTAATCCGTTTTTTTTTATCACGTGAAAACCAGCTTTTCTTTCCTTTGGTCGTTGTTGCTATTCCTCACCAAAAAAAAAAAGGAGAAGGGGTACACGTTTCTTGAAAACGTTTGTTGTTACGCATACCTTCTTCCCTTTTTAGGTGGCTGATATATTATGATGCACGTTCACTATTCACTATAAATTTTCACTTTTTTATTATTTCTGATTTTTCAAAAACAAAAAAAAAACAACACGATCACTGCGAGAAAAGGTGCGCACGTATTTTCATTCATTCAGACCGGAACTGAGGGTTCCATGTGGTCAGTCAAAGAGAACACTAAGAACATTGGAAACGAATAGGAATTTTTCTCCTTCATTTCTTTTCAGCCCGCATCACTTCAGCCTTGGTACCTGGACTGCAGATGAGCGCGGTGCGTCAAAGTAAAAATCGGTAACATACACAACACATTTATTTGATGTTCTCTCTTTAACATTTATAAACATTTGTGTCTTTAAAACTCATGCACATTGAGGGTTCTACAAATCAATTTGCCTGAGGTAGAGATTTAGGCATTTTGTGGAAAGGGTGTTCCCTTAGAGAGTCTTGTTTTTTTTTACATTTTTCTGAATTGAAGTAAGGATTTTGTCCTCTTGATATTATTTGATTAGAAGTTTCACTGTATTTTCATCTATTCACAATTCCTAATTTTTCTTTGAATTACTTGTGTAGGTGATATCTTGAGGGAAAAAGGTGATCGTACGATAAGTTATAGTGAGCTAATTTTAGTTTGGATAAACTATTCCTCTCTTCCGTTATATAATCTGAATTTTTTTATTTGAATTCCAATTTTTTTTGATTAAGGCCAAGTTTATTTGATTAGTCGTAGCATTGTTACTAATGAAGATTCCTAGTACATAAGGAAATACCAGAATTGTAAAAATAATTTAGTTAATTCCCTTTTCTGTATCATTTTCTTGATTTTATAAAACAAAAATTAGAGTCTAAGATACCTCTTCATGTAATTTGATTCTTCTCTTGAATTTTGAATTTTTATCTTTCTCTTGACTTTGTAAAACAAAAACTAGAGCCTAAGCTACCTTTTCATTCAATTTGAATTATTTTGAATCTCCATAATAAAACCTGTTTTCGTACCTACATATGGAATGTGAAAAAAAAAAAAAAATGAGTTGCTAACTTGATTAGATTGGTGTGGATGTTGCACTAGTGCAACGAGAGGGGAAGTAGGTTGCACGGACCTTTGACTATATCGACATGGACTAGACTAGGACTCTTTCAGACGGACTAGTGTCAGGTTTTGGGGGCACTGTAAGTAGATAGGAGTCAGCACAGTGCCCATGGTTCAGCGCAAGCGGCGCTGAAGAGGGAGGGTAGACTCCACCTGACAGGACAGGCCTTCATCTTTTTCCCCCTCTTAACTTAGCCCCTCACGTTTATTTCTATCTTTTTCAGCTTTTTCTCTCCTTTCTATACGCATGCAGGTATGAACCCTCTTTTTGTTCAAGTGGCTGCGGGTGAGGTCGGTGGTGCAATACCCCGTCCAAGACGACGAGCTAGCCTGGGCCCGCAAGCATACCTGCTTGCCGCCGCTCCTCGCCATCCAAACAGTCAGCGCCCCTTGCGACTGACTCGCTTTAGTTTAACGATTGATTGGTCTTGGAGATCTGCTCACCTCCTTCAGATCTGCGCTTACGACCACTCACATTGTTGGAACTGTTAGGGTTGGTGTTGCAATAACGCGCAATGTGCCCTGGCTTTGCACACTTAAAGCATTTGACTGTATCATTATTCTTCTGCTGCGTACCCTTAAATGTTTCCAAAATTGTGTCTACCCAGTCTGGCCTTTCCACTTCCACGCGATGAGCTTTGTATGCGGGCTTACTCAAAAGCGACGCTGTTTTTTGAGTCAGTGCATAGGATACCGTTTCTGCGAATGTGGGCTTTGGGTTTGCATATGTCGCTCGCTTAGTTTCTACGTCCCGTATGCCATTTATAAAACTCTGGATTTTTACCCTCTCGGTGTACTCCACGGGTGCGTCCGCATTTGCCAAATGTGCCAACCTTTCAACATCCGAGCCAAACTCCTGCAAAGTCTCATTCGCTCTTTGGTGGCGGTTTTGCAACTCAATTTGGAATATCTGTTTTCTATTCTCGCTTCCATAACGTCTCTCGACAGCGGCCATCAATGCTTTATAGCTGTTCCGTTCGTACTCTGGAATAGTCTGTAAGATTTCGGCAGCTGGTCCTTTCAATGCTACGAAGAGTGCAGCAACTTTATCTTCAGCATTCCAGTTGTTCACTGTTGCGGTCTTCTCAAACTGTAGCTTAAAGACCTGGAAAGCAACAGACCCGTCAAAGGATGGTGTTTTGTCTTTGAATTACTCGCTGAAACAGCTGGGCGATTTAATAGTAACTGCTCCATACGACCCTTAAAATCATCGACTTCTGCCTGAAATTGAACGATTTTTGCATACTGCGCTTCCAGCTTTGATGGTACCCTTGTTTCCTGTACTTCTAACTGTGAATACATTTGTGCCACCTGCAATGATAAGCGCTCTCCTTGTTCTTCCATCCTGCGATTCCAATTGGGATGCCATATTGGATGTAATCTGTGTCGACATTTCTGACATACGCGTTTCTTGTGCTTCAATCTTCGATGTTATTTCTGACGAAATTTCTGAAATATGTGCCTCCTGTGATTCCATCTTGGATGTTATCTGTGTCGATATTTCTGACATACACGTTTGTTGTGCTTCAATCTTCGATGTTATTCGTGTCTCTTGGGATTCCATATGTGATGACATATATGTTTTCTGTTCTTCCAGTTGAGATGACGCTGTCGATGTTTGAGCAGATATTGCAGCCAAAATTATGTTCAAGTCTGTGCTCGTAACTGTCTGCGATGTTTCGTTTTTCTCTTCAATTTTTGTTGTTGTCTCGTCTCCATCAGGATAAAAGACATACTCGTCCACATCAATTCCTTCTGCTTCCATTGCCTCTCGTTGCCGTGCCTGAAGTTCGAGTTTAACGCCGCTTGTATTCAATCCACGGCTCTCCAACTCCTTCTTCAGTTGCTGGATTTTCAATTCACACTTTGCCATGTCCTCGTTGTGCTCTGCAACTTTGCAATTTATTCAACAATTCCTCTTCTGACACCAATTGTAACGATTTTATTGCAATTTCCCTTATTTGCAATCTTCTGCCAACGTTCGTATCGCTAAACTGTTGAATAAATAACTCCAATATTGAATAATGGAAAAATGGCCTTTATTAAAGTACTTCACAATAACAGTTATACTTTGCAACGAATAGCTTGCTTAATAACCAATCTGATTGATAGCTCAAATGAAACTCACCCCTCGCCTCTACTGTCGCGCCTTTTATACTTTTTAATTTCTCATTACATACTTCTAGGCTTTTCCATTCCAGAACTTACTAGTTAGTTTCAGCTACAAAATCGCCAGCCACAACTACGTTTATAACTTCTCATTTGAGTAATACTTGCACAAATTATTGCCCTCTTTTGTGAGCAATTCAGATAAGATATATGCATGTGTTTGTGCATTGCTTCTCCGCTGCTCGTATACGTACATGGTACATATGTGTAGACGCACTTATTGTTTCGTTTATGTAGATACATAATGACGGTCCTATTAAGGTGGCAGACACATTATAGCAAACAACAATATTATATATTAAATAATTTATACCTCATTTATTGGCAATTTAATACCGCAAAAAAAATTTAAAGCTGCGTCCGGTTCCGAGAAACGGGAGTGTCTGCTAGCTTAAGACTCAAGCCAGCAGACACTTCGTGAAAACACGACCTACAGTTTCCGAATGACTTGGATAAGTGATATTACATTTATTGGCAATTTAATACCACAAAAAAAATTTAAAGCTGCGTCCGCTTCCGAGAAACGGGAGTGTCTGCTAGCTTAAGACAAAAGCCAGCAGACACTTCGTGAAAACACGACCTACGACTTCCGAACGACTTGGATAATTGATATTACATTTATTGGCAATTTAATACAACAAAAAAAAATTTAAAGCTGCGTCCGGTTCCGAGAAACGGGAGTGTCTGCTAGCTTAAGACTCAAGCCAGCAGACACTTCGTGAAAACACGACCTACAGCTTCCGAACGACTTGGATAATTGATATTACATTTATTGGCAATTTAATACCGCAAAAAAAATTTAAAGCTGCGTCCGGTTCCGAGAAAAGGGAGTGTCTGCTAGCTTAAGACTCAAGCCAGCAGACAATTCGTTAAAACACGACCTACAGCTTCCGAACGACTTGGATAATTCATACTACATTTATTGGCAATTTAATACCGCAAAAACAAGTTTAAAGCTGCGTCCGGTTCCGAGAAACGGGAGTGTCTGCTAGCTTAAGACTCAAGCCAGCAGACACTTCGTGAAAACACGACCAACAGCTTCCGAACGACTTGGATAATTGATATTACATTTATTGGCAATTTAATACCGCAAAAAAAAATTTACAGCTGGGTCCGGTTCCGACAAATGGGAGTGTCTTCTAGCTTAAGACTCAAGCCAGCAGACACTTCGTTAAAACACGACCTACGACTTCCGAACGACTTGGATAATTGATATTACATTTATTGGCAATCTAATACCGCAAAAAAAAATTAAAGCTGCGTCCGGTTCCGAGAAACGGGAGTGTCTGCTAGCTTAAGACCCAAGCCAGCAGACACTTCGTGAAAACACGACCTATAGCTTCCGAATGACTTGGCTAATTAATATTACATTTATTGGCAATTTAATACCGCAAAAAAAATTGAAGCTGCGTCCGGTTCCGAGAAACGGGAGTGTCTGCTAGCTTAAGACTCAAGCCAGCAGACACTTCGTGAAAACACGACCTACAGCTTCCGAATGACTTGGATAATTGATATTACATTTATTGGCAATTTAATCCACAAAAAAAATTTAAAGCTGCGTCCGCTTCCGAGAAACGGGAGTGTCTGCTAGCTTAAGACTCAAGCCAGCAGACACTTCATTAAATCACGACCTACGACTTCCGAACGACTTGGATAATTGATATTACATTTATTAGCAATTTAATACCGCAAAAAAAATTTAAGCTGCGTCCGGTTCCGAGAAACGGGAGTGTCTGCTAGCTTAAGACTCAAGCCAGAAAACACTTCGTGAAAATACGACCTACAACTTCCGAACGACTTGGATAATTGATACTACATTTATTGGCAATTTAATACCACAAAAAAAATTTAAAGCTGCGTCCGCTTCCGAGAAACGGGAGTGTCTGCTAGCTTAAGACTCAAGCCAGCAGACACTTCGTGAAAACACGACCTACAGCTTCCAAATGACTTGGATAATTGATATTACATTTATTGGCAATTTAATCCACAAAAAAAAATTTAAAGCTGCGTCCGCTTCCGAGAAACGGGAGTGTCTGCTAGCTTAAGACTCAAGCCAGCAGACACTTCGTGAAAACACGACCTACGACTTCCGAACGACTTGGATAATTGATATTACATTTACTGGCAATTTATTACCACAAAAAAAAATTTAAAGCTGCGTCCGGTTCCGAGAAACGGGAGTGTCTGCTAGCTTAAGAATCAAGCCAGCAGACACTTCGTGAAAACACGACCTACAGCTTCCGAACGACTTGGATAATTGATATTACATTTATTGGAAATTTAATCCACAAAACAAATTTAAAGCTGCGTCCGCTTCCGAGAAACGGGAGTGTCTGCTAGCTTAAGACTCAAGCCAGCCGACACTTCGTTAAAACACGACCTACGACTTCCGAACGACTTGGATAATTGATATTACATTTATTGGCAATTTAATACCGCAAAAAAAATTTAAAGCTGCGTCCGGTTCCGAGAAACGGGAGTGTCTTCTAGCTTAAGACCCAAGACAGCAGACACTTCGTGTAAACACGACCTACAGCTTCCGAATGACTTGGCTAATTGATATTACATTTATTGGCAATTTAATACCACAAAAAAAATTTAAAGCTGCGTCCGCTTCCGAGAAACGGGAGTGTCTGCTAGCTTAAGACTCAAGCCAGCAGACACTTCGTGAAAACACGACCTACGACTTCCGATCGACTTGGATAATTGATATTACATTTATTGGCAATTTAATACTGCAAAAAAAATTTAAAGCTGCGTCCGGTTCCGAGAAACGGGAGTGTCTGCTAGCTTAAGACTCAAGCCAGCAGACACTTCGTGAAAACACGACCTACGACTTCCGAGCGACTTGGATAATTGATATTACATTTATTGGCAATTTAATACCGCAAAAAAAATTTAAAGCTGCGTCCGGTTCCGATAAACGGGAGTGTCTGCTAGCTTAAGACTCAAGCCAGCAGACACTTCGTGAAAACACGACCTACGACTTCCGAGCGACTTGGATAATTGATATTACATTTATTGGCAATTTAATACCGTAAAAAAAAATTTAAGCTGCGTCCGGTTCCGAGAAACGGGAGTGTCTGCTAGCTTAAGACTCAAGCCAACAGACACTTCGTGAAAACACGACCTACGACTTCCGAACGACTTGGATAATTGATACTACATTTATTGGCAATTTAATACCGCAAACAAAAATTAAAGCTGCGTCCGGTTCCGAGAAATGGGAGTGTCTGCTAGCTTAAGACTCAAGCCAGCAGACACTTCGTGAAAACACGACCTACGACTTCCAAACGACTTGGATAATTGATATTACATTTATTGGCAATTTAATACCACAAAAAAAAATTTAAAGCTGCGTCCGGTTCCGAGAAACGGGAGTGTCTGCTAGCTTAAGACTCAAGCCAGCAGACACTTCGTGAAAACACGACCAACAGCTTCCGAACGACTTGGATAATTGATATTACATTTATTGGCAATTTAATACCGCAAAAAAAAATTTAAAGCTGCGTCCGGTTCCGAGAAACGGGAGTGTCTGCTAGCTTAAGACTCAAGCCAGCAGACACTTCGTGAAAAGACGACCTACAGCTTCCGAACGACTTGGATAATTGATATTACATTTATTGGCAATTTAATACCCAAAAAAAAATTTAAAGCTGCGTCCGGTTCCGAGAAACGTGAGTGTCTGCTAGCTTAAGACTCAAGCCAGCAGACACTTCGTTAAAACACGACCTACGACTTCCGAACGACTTGGATAATTGATATTACATTTATTGGCAATTTAATCCACAAAAAAAAATTTAAAGCTGCGTCCGGTTCCGAGAAACGGGAGTGTCTGCTAGCTTAAGACTCAAGCCAGCAAACACTTCGTGAAAACACGACCTACACCTTCCGAACGACTTGGATAATTGGTATTACATTTATTGGCAATTTAATACCGCAAAAAAAAATTTAAAGCTGCGTCCGGTTCCGAGAAACGGGAGTGTCTGCTAGCTTAAGACTCAAGCCAGCAGACACTTCGTTAAAACACGACCTACAGCTTCCGAACGACTTGGATAATTCATACTACATTTATTGGCAATTTAATACCGCAAAAACAAGTTTAAAGCTGCGTCCGGTTCCGAGAAACGGGAGAGTCTGCTAGCTTAAGACTCAAGCCAGCAGACACTTCGTGAAAACACGACCAACAGCTTCCGAACGACTTGGATAATTGATATTACATTTATTGGCAATTTAATACCGCAAAAAAAAAAACAAAACTGCGTCCGGTTCCGAGAAACGTTAACATGGGAAAAATTATTTTTTGTCCTAACTTGAATTTACTCAACTTTTTACGAAAATCTTTTATGTGCCGTTTTGCCTAGTTTTGAGGTCTTGTACAGGTTACAAAAAGTTTTTATGATTTTTTTCTAATCATATCATTTGAAAACACTCTTAAGATATTGAGACCTTAATTACGAATTTATGTTATTATTATGTTGTTTTAGTTATGGCTATGTGAATTTATGCTTTATCATTTCAATACACTTTTTAAGTGCGAAATAACTGTTTACACAATTTCGTCAAAGAACACGACTTCAAATGGCCATGACTTTTGGAAAAAAATCGTAATTAAGATCTCAATATATTAAAGAGTGTTTATAAATGATATGATTAGAGAAAAAAATCATAAAAATTGTTTGTAGCCTGTACAAGACCTTAAAACTAGGCGGGAAATCCGTTTTTCGGGTACCACTTAGGGTGGAGTAATAGGACCAAACTTTGGTGAGGGTTTTATTTTTACATCAAATAGAAACATTTCAGAGGATAGAATTTTGACAACATTTTTTTTCGAACCACCCTAATATGCACTTTTTCATATGTACCCGTTAGCGCAGAAATCCTGTGCGCATGCCATTTGAAACATATCAAAATACAAAATTTTCTCTGCTTTTCGAAAAATAGTAGAGCGAGATTTATTTTAAAAACCGTTATAGTAGCAAACATATCAGTTTGTGCTAACACATACACAATCAACATATTCATGCAACTAAATTTACTCATTACTCAAATCATTTGTAGTAAGTATGCTCGCTACCTTGAATGTATGTTCCAGCGTTGCCACTCGCGCAATTTTTTTGTTCCAAAAGTGTATCATTCCTGAAAAAAATGTATCAATTCGTTTTAATAGATTGATACATATTTTTTGAGTCATTTCGTCTGAATTTTATATAATGTGTGAAACAAAATTCTGAAATTAATAATATTTAAAACAAAACATCACCGCACTATTTTGGCTAAACGGATCACACAACTGAATTTTATAAAATTTTACCAACGCTCAGTTTTAAATAAATGTCGCTGTTATAAAGGTTTTTCTACTTAACATATCGAAACGCGTTTATTTAAATGGAATTATTGTTTATACGTTTTTTAACAAACACTACTTATTTTAAACAAAACTAATACCAACAAAATAATTATGTAGAAGAAATACGGTTATCTATATATATAATATAGATATAAAGGAAAAAATAAATATCATTCTAAAATTTGATTTATTGTAAAACTGGATATTCAAACATTTTTTAGAAATCTTACTGAAAATTTGTAGTTCCCATGACAGGGACAGAGCTTCAATCTTCCAAAATAAAATGTATACATTTTAGATTTTTTGTATCTTTGTATCCACTCATTAAAAATGTATTCAAATGTATACAATTGTATCCAAACCGCAAACCCTGGCATGCACATTGTACATATCTGTTTACATATGTACGCACTAGGGTAGATCTCCTGCGCGAATGCTATTAGAAAATATTGTTTAGGACAACGAAAAATTTAACCTGTCAAAATTGCAGGTTTTAATTTTAATGTTAAGAGGTGCATCATGCGAATCTAGTTTTCTCTTACAAATTACTTGGGAATTTTTATTCGATGTGTACCTACGCTTTAATAACGTTTACTTAATGATCCGGTCTTATAGCGTTTCCTTTTCTGGCAAAAGTGTTATGATTTTTGTACGCGGCGCAAGAGTTGTAAATATATTTTGTTCTATTATAAAAAGCAGGTAACGCCTTTACGGGGTATTTCGTTCTTTTGTGTAATTGTTGGCTGCTCGCAACGCAAAAGCGTTACACTTTTACCCTGCAAAAAATGGCGGTGTGGCAGTACAACCCTGCTAAACCAGCTGATCGTGGCAATTTATTTTCATAACTTCACAAATTTTTAGCGACGAAAATTAAATGAAGGAAATAATTCTGTGTGGGTTTTTGAAAATCAGCTAATACACGGGGTAGCCATTTATGTTCTGTGCATGCACTATAAATGTTGAAAATTTTCTGGGGTAGGAGTAACTCTATTAAGGCTTTACCATTTACTTAGGAAAACATTTATTTCAGAAAATAAAACTCTATTATTCTCCTGGAATATATAGCAAAAGTGCGTAAGTTAGTCCTAAAATTTTTTTTTGTTTTAAATCAACACGGCTTCTCAGCTGCTTGAAACTCAACACTTTGTCTTACTCAAATTTAATTGGCTTCAACACTGCATAACCAGAATTCTTCTTAAGAGCATACATAAGTCAATGGTTCAAAGCTTAGGTAAAATATGCAGATCTTTGCATTTGGGGTTGACATTCAACCCAGAATATCTTACAAAGGATTCGTCTTAGTGAAAAATCTCTTTAGATCTTTTTTGGTGATCGTCCAATTTTTTATACGAATGGGTATTGCTCATCATTTAAGACCCAGTCGTTAAAGCGCAGGTACTCTTCAAATAAAAAATCAAAACCTTCCCATATAATTTTGTATAGAGAAACTAAAATCGCGATGAGGCACTTCTTAACATAAAAATTAAAAGCTGCAATTTTTAAGGACCATCTTTTTCGTTGTTCTCAACAATATTTTTACTATACCAAAAGAAAAAATTTTACTTTTCATATCTGGCCCATCCTAAAGAACATAAATTATGAAATACGTCTTGCTCTTCTTTACTCTTCATATACATCTACATTTGTGGTTAAAAAAAAACGCTTACATAATGTTTAGGAGGTCCGTCTAGCGGCAATTATTGAAGACTCGCAGCAGTGGTAAATAACTTGCTACAAAACGGGCTGTTCTGAATAGTGGATGCACGCACCTCTGTTGGTCATAGTGTATAACCTATAGCTGAATCGGTTACAATTAATAGTGGACACAACACACCCTTTTTCGGTCATAGAAGTGGAGAATGACGCAGAGATAAAACGGAGAGACACATTTCAGTTGCAACTGAGTATAATGCATACCACAATTTAGCAGTACTAATTTTAGGCGCAAAAATTTCATAATAGATAAAATTACACCTTAAGCAGTCCATATAATGTTTGAGTGCATATGTATGTATAAAACACAGCTATAATGTGAAAATCATACCATTTAGAATTTCACTGCTATTTTCGTGTTCACAACTGTACATACATACTTGTTAGCGCGCATACTTGCTGCTGTTGCCAATTTGGCCCCTTCCAACCCCATTTGGTCCGTTGGGTCCTTTTTTTTTTCAATTTTGGTTCTTTTTGGGAAGTAGCCACGATTTTGGTACTTTTCTTTCCTTTTCACTGAGGGAAAAATTCAAAATACTGCTCACGAAATTTGCCACATACTCGTTAACTCACATATAATTTTCAATTTACTTCAATGGAATTCTTAACATAAAAATTGGTCAGTCAACAAAATGTAACAGAACAATGACATTTCACTACCGATATAATTTAGGCGAGGCATTAAAAAGAGATGTGTTGGATCCATGGGCAAACACATTGTCATTAACTTTGGTGAAAGCCATAGGCTTATCCTAGAAATGTGGAAATGTTATACCTAAATAATTAACGTAGTATTTGTATACTTTTAATATTTCTTTCTATTTATTAATTTAAACTCAGCTGATGGTATCTATTTTTTGTAGGAAACCAAGGTAAAATCCTAAATTTTTTACATTTTACAACGAAACGACACTCTAGTAAATTGCCGAATTGTTTGTATAACAATAAAGTAAACGAAAAATTGGCCCTTTTTTGAGATTTGGTCCTTTTTTCGATGAATTTTGGTCCCAAATGAGTGATGTGGCAACCGTGCTTTCTACAAATGATTTAAGTAATGCGTAAATTTAGTTGCATGAATATGTTGATTGTATATACCTATGTTAACACAAAAGGAAACGTTTGCTACTATAACGGTTTATAAAATGCATCTCGCTCTTCTTTCTTTCGAAAATCAGAGAAAAGTTTGTATTTCGATAAGCTTCAAATGGCATGCGCGCAGGACTCCTGCGCTAACGTATACGCGTGTAAAAAAAAACACGGCTAAAGAGCCAAATACACGACACGAGCATTTCCGCAAACATTCCGCAATCTTGTTCGCAGCTTTGGCCATACACCATACGAACTTTTGGCCGAACATTAGTTCTCTTTCAGACAGCGATGAATACGGACAACAATTGTGCTGCAGCAATATTGCTCGCTGTGGCAATTAAGCGTAAAAAAAAGAGAAGATCGCAAAAAAAGAATTTGGTGCAAAGAATGGTTTAAAAAACGAGCAGTTCTTGGACAAAGTGAGCTTAGTAAAGAACTGGAATTCACGTCACAAAATGATTTTAAAAATTACGTACGTCTTGCTCATACGTACGTAATTTTTAAAATCATTTTGTGACGTGAATTCCAGTTCTTTACTAAGCTCACTTTGTCCAAGAACTGCTCGTTTTTTAAACCATTCTTTGACCAACTTTTACAAAAAATTTTGCCATAATCAATATTCTTTTTAGTTCTATTACAATAATCTTTGCTTTTTACTTGCCACAATGATGGCAAAGATTTATACATTTCAATAAATTCACTCAGAAATTTTGTATTGTCCATTTTACTTTTCCGCGCACGTCTGTTCCGTTCAGAAATTACTACGATTATGAGCTATTTCGCCATACACGCACGAACAGTTCGCGCAAATGTTCGCCAAAAATTTAAATATTTTGATTTTTGGCGAACATTTGCGTGAACTGGCAAACACCACCATACACGACAGAAAAGGTCGCAGAAATATGACATAACGGGAATGTTCGCGGAAATGTTCGTGTCGTGTATTTGGCGCTTAAAATACACAAACGCATGTATGTATACCTACATATGCAGCTACACTGAAACAATAGCCGTGTTTTTTTATTTTATACACGCGTATACGTTTCGTTTGCGCGTAAAAAAAACGCCTATCTTCTCTTAGATAATGCTTAGGAGACCCATCTAGCGGCAGTGGTTAAATAACTAACATAACATCACAGGGCGTACCGAAAAGCAGAGACACAACCCTCTGATGGCCATAGGGTATAACATAAAGCTGAATCGGTTGCGATGAATTGTGGACACACATAGAATACATAGAATTAGTGTAGAGGGTGAAACAAAGACACATATTTCAGTTACATCTGAATATAATGCGTATTGAAATTTAATAGGACAAATTTTATGCGCAGCAATTTCAGAGGTGTATTTAAAGTTTGTCGCTTAGCAGTCCATATAAAGCTTAAGCGTAAACGTATATAGAACTAAAAAAAACACAGCTATTAATTATGTGGGTACACACATGTCTGTTTCTATTATGAGTTCATACTCTAATATTGAAATGTCAATGCGACAGTTATGTACATTAAAAAAGACTCAAGCCAGCAGACACTTCGTGAAAACACGACCTACAGCTCCCTAACGACTACAATAATTTATACCTTATTGATTGCCTAAATGTTTCGTTGTCCTGAAAAATATTTTCACTATACCAAAATATATATATACTTTTAGTATTTCTTTTCTATTTATTAATTTAAACTCAGCTGATGGGATCTATTTTTTGTAGGAAACCAAGGTAAAATCCTAAATTTTTTTACATTTTACAACGAAACGACACTCTAGTAAATTGCCGAATTGTTTGTATAACAATAAACTAAAAGAAAAATTTGGCCCTTTTTTGAAATTTGGTCCTTTTTTCGATGAATTTTGGTCCCAAATGAAAACATGATGTGGCAACCGTGCTTACTACAAATGATTTAAGTAATGCGTAAATTTAGTTGCATGAATATATTGATTGTATATACCTATGTTAACACAAAAGGAAACGTTTGCTACTAAAACGGTTTATAAAATGCATCTTGCTCTTCTTTCTTTCGAAAATCGGAGAAAATTGGTATTTCGATAAGCTTCAATTGGCATGCGCACAGGACTCCTGCGCTAACGGGTACGCGTGGGGTATGAACATATTGTAACGAATTTACTTGCAAATCCTCTTATTTGCAATCCTCTGCTAAGTTCGAATCACTAAACTGTTGAATAAATAACTCCAATATTGATTGATGGAAAAATGGCCTTTATTAAGTACTTCACAATAACACTTATACTTTGCTACTCGCTGGCTTAATAACCAAACTGATTAATAACTCAAATGAAACTCTACTATTGGCCGCCAGATCGCGTGCTTAATCAAACTGATTGATAGCTCAACTCAAACTGAATTACTTCTTACTCTCCTGCCCCGCTTTTATAGTTTACGCTGCATACTTCTAGGCTCTTCGATTTCCAGAAGTTACTAGTTAGTTCGGTTACAAAATCGCCAGCCACAACTACGTGCACAAATTATTGCTCTCTCTTGTGACAACTCAAATAAGATATATGCATGTGTTTGTGCATTGCCGCTCCGCTGCTCGTATACGTACATATGTGTAGACGCAATTATTTATTCGTTTATGTAGATACATAATGATTGAATTATTGATGTGCATTCACGTCACTGGTTAGCATCGGCTTAGAGACGATAGCATCGCTCAGTGCTGCTAACATTCGTTACACTGCCCTCCACCTAAGTCTGATCGTCCCGATCAGACAAATCTCTCGATCTAAACGCCTCTAGCATCTCCAAATGAACCACCTTTCTATTTCGTGGTTTCCCAATGGTTTGTATGCGGTAGATGGAATTACTGATCTTCTTCACAACCTTGTACGGGCCTTCCCAAATGCACCGAATTTTGGCTGGAACACCTTTCCGCCGGTGAGGGTTGTTTAACAGTACCAAATCTCCCTCCAAGAACCCTTCCGAATTATTGTTCTCATTGTACCTGCGTTTGATCTTACTACTCATTATCCTTAGTCGTTTCCTCGCACTCTGTTGCTCGGTCAATGAAGAACTACTTCGCAGAGCTTGCGCTGGACGGATTTGCTTTGCATAATCAGTATCGTTCCGACGCTTCACAACAGTAGTGTGCCTTGGCTTGAAACCACCCTTGCATTCTTTCTTCGTTTTAGTACGTCCGTTAGGGCTTTTCAATGCCAGTGTTTCTCTCACAGGTACCTTCGGTTTTGATTTGTTTGGCCCATTTGTTCCATCAACCTTTATCTTTGAATTTCGTGGCCTTCGTCGAGTCTTCTCCACCAGTACCCGACTACTGCTGAACCCTTTTTCCAAACTAAAGTTAAGTGGCACATCTTGGTTCTCATAACGCATCACCCTTCTCTGCATATCGATCTTGATGTCATGGTCAACCAAGAAATCCACTCCCAATATAACTTCATCAACAATCTCCGCCACAACAAATTTGTGTAGAACCATGACCTTCCCAATGAATACTTCACATATCACTTCTCCCTGAACTTGGTTATACTCGCCAGTGACCGTACGCAACTTTGCTCCAGGTAACGGTTTTACTCTCCTGTTGACCAAGTCAGATCGGATCAAGGAATGGGATGCGCCCGTATCTACAGTCAGTACACGTTCTTTACCATCCACATTCCCTCTGACGGTAAGACTGCTTGATTTCCTTCCAATTCGCGACACAGATATCACAGGACATTCAATAGCCGGATCTAGCTCTCGATCTCTACCTCTTTCTCGCTCTTGCTCATCTCCTCCAGCTTTGCGTTTACGGCCACCCACATTGTTGGAACTATTAGAACCAAGATCGCACTGACGTGCAATGTGACCGGACTTCCCGCATTTGAAGCATTTCATAACTTTTTCACTCCGCTTTTGCGATCCTTTCAGCGCCTCCAATATTGCGTCTACCCACTCTGGCCTTTCTACTTCCACACGGCGTGCTTTGAAAACTGGCTTACACAGAAGCGACGCTGTTTCCTGAATCAGAGCTTGTGACACCGTTTCTGCGAATGATGGCTTTGGGTTTGCGTATGTAGCCCGCTTCGTTTCCACATCTCGTATGCCATTTATGAAGCTCTGGATTTTTATCCTTTCAGTGTATTCCACGGGTGCGTCCGCATTCGCTAAATGTGCTAGCCTTTCAATATCCGACGCAAACTCTTGCAATGTTTCATCAGGCCTCTGGAAGCGGTTCAGCAACTCCATTTGGTATATCTGCCTCCTATGCTCAGTTCCGTATCGTCTCTATAGAGCGCCCATCAATGCTTCATAACAGTTCCGTTCGCCCTCTGGAATGGTTTGTAAAATCTCAGCTGCAGGCCCTTTCAACGCCATGAATAGTGCAGCACCTTTATCTTCCGCATTCCAGTTGTTCACTGCTGCGGTCTTCTCAAACTGTAGCTTGAAGACCTGGAATGGAACAGAACCATCAAACGTTGGGGATTTTACCTTCAGAGTAGACATTGAAGTGATTGGACGGTTGAATTGTAACTCCTGAATCCGATCCTTCAAAGCATCTATTTCGGCCTCCATTTTATCTTGTCGCCCACTGAACCCTTCCTGAAACTGCGTTAGTTTCTCTTCCATACGCGATTCTAGTTGTGCAGAGATCTGCGATGATACCTGTGCTGAAATTTGTGTCGACATTTCTGATATACGTGCCTCTTGTGCTTCAATTTTAGATGTTATTTCTGACGACATTTCTGAGATACGTGTCTCCTGTGATTGAATCTTCGCTGTTATACGTGTCTCTTGGGATTCCATCTGTGATGACATATACGTTTTCTGTTCTTCCAGTTGTGATGACATGTTGGTGAATATTTGTGATGACATTTCTGTTATACGTGCCTCTTGTGCTTCCAGTTGAGATGACACTGTCGATGTTTGAGCAGATATTGCAGGTAAAATCATGTTCAAGTCTGTACTGGTAACCGTCTGCGATGTTTCGTTTTTCTCTTCAATTTTTGTTGTCTCCTCGCCATCAAGATGAAAGACATACTCTTCCACATCAATTCCTTCTGCTTCCATTGCCTCTCGTAGCCGTGCCTGAAGTTCGAGTTTAACGCCCCTTGTATTCAATCCACGGCTCTCCAACTCCTTTTTCAGTTGCGGGATCTTCAATTCACTTAACTTTGCCATGTCCAAGTTTATTCGAAGTCTTCGGAATTTATTCAACAATTCCTCTTCTGACACCAATTGTAACGAATTTACTTGCAAATCCTCTTATTTGCAATCCTCTGCTAAGTTCGAATCACTAAACTGTTGAATAAATAACTCCAATATTGAATGATGGAAAAATGGCCTTTATTAAGTACTTCACAATAACACTTATACTTTGCTACTCGCTGGCTTAATAACCAAACTGATTAATAACTCAAACGAAACTCTACTATTGGCCGCCAGATCGCGTGCTTAATCAAACTGATTGATAGCTCAACTCAAACTGAATTACTTCTTACTCGCCTGCCCCGCTTTTATAGTTTACGCTGCATACTTCTAGGCTCTTCGATTTCCAGAAGTTACTAGTTAGTTCGGCTACAAAATCGCCAGCCACAACTACGTGCACAAATTATTGCTCTCTCTTGTGACAACTCAAATAAGATATATGCATGTGTTTGTGCATTGCCGCTCCGCTGCTCGTATACGTACATATGTGTAGACGCAATTATTTATTCGTTTATGTAGATACATAATGATTGAATTATTGATGTGCATTCACGTCACTGGTTAGCATCGGCTTAGAGACGATAGCATCGCTCAGTGCTGCTAACATTCGTTACAATATGAATGTTTTTGTATGTAATTATCATTTAGTACAATTTTTTGATGGTTTCAGCTTCTTCGTTGCCGAATTCGATGTTTTATTTTTTCGCGATTTGTTAACTAAAGAGGTTGCTCTGAGGAATTTCTTCAGTTGCAAATAAGAAATAGACTCAAAAAGTTGTGCGTTCTAAATAAATGTGATAAAATATTATTTATTAATAGAGTGAATTTTGTGTTATTTTTATACGAATTTAGTCGACATTTCTTTAAATCGCGAGTGTGAAAAAGTGTATCAAGAGGTAAGTATTTTTTAATTCATATCGCAACATTTAATTAGAGCACAATGCACTAAAATTTTGTTTTCATCAACATTTTATGTTGGGTGGAGTGGTAATAATTTCCAATTTTACAAAAATTGATTGAAAACTATGAAAAAGATTGTTATCTTCCTTCCACTTACATACATACTCCTTGCTTGAGGTATAACTAGGAATTTTTCACACCCTGCATGTTGTCGTAGGTCAGGAACACTTGCAAATGCATTTACTTTAAATTCAATCATTACCTTACAATTTAATAATGTACATAACTGTCGCATTGACATTTCAATATTAGAGTATGAACTCATAATAGAAACAGACATGTGTGTACCCACATAATTAATAGCTGTGTTTTTTTTAGTTCTATATACGTTTACGCTTAAGCTTTATATGGACTGCTAAGCGACAAACTTTAAATACACCTCTGAAATTGCTGCGCATAAAATTTGTCCTATTAAATTTCAATACGCATTATATTCAGATGTAACTGAAATATGTGTCTTTGTTTCACCCTCTACACTAATTCTATGTATTCTATGTGTGTCCACAATTCATCGCAACCGATTCAGCTTTATGTTATACCCTATGGCCATCAGAGGGTTGTGTCTCTGCTTTTCGGTACGCCCTGTGATGTCATGTTAGTTATTTAACCACTGCCGCTAGATGGGTCTCCTAAGCATTATCTAAGAGAAGATAGGCGTTTTTTTTACGCGCAAACGAAACGTATACGCGTGTATAAAAAAACACGGCTATTGTTTCAGTGTAGCTGCATATGTAGGTATACATGCGTTTGTGTATATTAAGCGCCAAATACACGACACGAACATTTCCGCGAACATTCCCGTTATGTCATGTTTCTGTGACCTTTTCTGTCGTGTAGTGGTGTTTGCCAGTTCGCGCAAATGTTGGCCAAAAATCAAAATATTTTAATTTTTGGCGAACATTTGCGCGAACTGTTCGTGCGTGTATGGCGAAATAGCTCATAATCGTAGTAATTTCTGAACGGAACAGACGTGCGCGGAAAAGTAAAATGGACAATACAAAATTTCTGAGTGAATTTATTGAAATGTATAAATCTTTGCCATCATTGTGGCAAGTAAGAAGCAAAGATTATTGTAATAGAACTAAAAAGAATAATGATTATGGCAAAATTTTTTGTAAAAGTTGGTCAAATGTTGCCTTGCTCATACGTACGTAATTTTTAAAATCATTTTGTGACGTGAATTCCAGTTCTTTAATAAGCTCACTTTGTCCAAGAACTGCTCGTTTTTTAAACCATTCTTTGCACAAAATTCTTTTTTTGCGATCTTCTCTTTATACTCAGTTGAGCAGAGCTCACAGAGTATATTAAGTTTGATTGGATAACGGTTGGTTGTACATATATAAAGGAATCGAGATAGATATAGACTTCTATATATCAAAAAATCAGGATCGAAAAAAAATTTGATTGAGCCATGTCCGTCCGTCCGTCCGTCCGTTAACACGATAACTTGAGTAAATTTTGAGGTATCTTGATGAAATTTGGTATGTAGGTTCCTGAGCACTCATCTCAGACCGCTATTTAAAATGAATGATAGCGGACTATAACCACGCCCACTTTTTCGATATCGAAAATTTCGAAAAACCGAAAAAGTGCGATAATTCATTACAAAATACAGCTAAAGCGACGAAAGTTGGTAGATAAGTTGAACTTATGACGCAGAATAGAAAATTAGTAAAATTTTTGACAACGGGCGTGGCACCACCCACTTTTAAAAGAAGGTAATTTAAAAGTTTTGCAAGCTGTAATTTGTCAGTCGTTGAAGATATCATGATGAAATTTGGCAGGAACGTTACTCCTATTATTATATGTACGCTTAATAAAAATTAGCAAAATCGGAGAAGGATCACGCCCACTTTTAAAAAAAATGTTTTTTTAAATAAAATTTTTACAAAAAATTTAATATCTTTACAGTATATAAGTAAATTATGTCAACATTCAATTCCAGTAATGATATGGTGCAACAAAATACAAAAATAAAAGAAAATTTCAAAATGGGTGTGGCTCCGCCCTTTTTCATTTAATTTGTCTAGGATACTTTTAACGCCATAAGTCGAACAAAAATTAACTAATCATTTTGAAATTTGGTAGGGGCATAGATTTTATGACGTTAACTGTTTTCTGTGAAAATGGGGGAAATCGGTTGATGCCACGCCCAGTTTTTATACACAGTCGTCCGTCTGTCCTTCCGCATGGCCGTTAACACGATAACTTGAGCAAAAATCGACATATCTTTAATGAACTTAGTTCACGTGCTTACTTGAACTCACTTTATCTTGGAATGAAAAATGAACGAAATCCGACTATGACACGCCCACTTTTTCGATATCGAAAATTACGAAAAAAGAAAAATTGTTTTTTTGACGCGAAATATAACTTAAGAAAAAACTTTATAAAATGGTTGTGACACCTACCATATTAAGTAGAAGAAAATGAAAAAGTTCTGCAGGGCGAAATAAAAAACCCTTAAAATCTTGGCAGGTATTACATATATAAATAAATTAGCGGTATCCAACAGATGATGTTCTGGGTCACCCTGGTATACATTTTGGTCGATATCTGGAAAACTCCTTCACACCACTCCCTTTTAAAACTCTCATTAATACATTTAATTTGATACCTATATCGTACAAACTCATTCTAGAGTCACCCCTGGTCCACCTTTATGGCGATATCTCGAAAAGGCGAACACCTATAGAACGAAGGCCCACTCCCTTTTAAAAATACTCATTAGCACCTTTCATTTGATACCCATATCGTACAAACAAAGTCTAGAGTCCCCCTGGTCCACCTTTATTACGATACCTCGAAAAGGCGTCCACCTATAGAACTAAGGCGCACTCCCTTTTAAAATACTCATTAACTCCTTTCGTTTGATACCCATATTGCACAAACGAATTCTAGAGTCACCCCTGGCCCACCTTTATGGCGATATCTCGAAACGGCGTCCACATATGGAACTAAGGATTACTCCCTTTTAAAATACTCATTAACACCTTTATTTTGATACTCATATTGTACAAACAAATTCTAGGGCCACCCCTGCTCCACCTTTATGGCGATATCTCGAAACGGCGTTCACCTATGGAACTAAGGATTACTCCCTTTTAAAATACTCATTAACACCTTTCTTTTGATACCCATATTGTACAAACAAATTCTAGGGTCACCCCTGGTCCACCTTTATGGCGGTATCTCGAAAATACGACCACCTATACAACAACCACCACTCCCTTTTAAAACTCTCATTAATACCTTTAATTTGATACCCATATCGTACAAACACATTCTAGAGTCACCCCTGGTCCACCTTTATGGCGATATTTCGAAACGGCGTCCACCTATAGATCTAAGGCCCACTCCCTTTTAAAATACTCATTAACACCTTTCGTTTGATGCCCATATTGTACAAACAAATTCTAGGGTCACCCCTGGTCCACCTTTATGGCGATATCTCGAAACGGCGTCCGCCTATGGCACTAAGGATTACTCACTTTTAAAATACTCATTAACACCTTTCTTTTGATATCAATATTTATTTATTTATTTATTTTTATTTATTTATTTATTTTATTTATTTATTTATAAATTCCAAACACAACAACCATAAGTTTTATTTACAGTGTTTGGTGTTAAAGTAACATAATATTAAATGTGTTTATGTAAAAATTGTAGAGAGAAAAATATAAGATTTAAGATTTGAAAGGAGAGAAAAGTATTTCAACATGCTAAGCAAGATGACTCAATAGTTTCCTTTTGAAGTGCATTATGTTAGAAATGCTTCTGATCTCCAAAGGCAAAACATTCCAGAGACGTACTGTTATAACAAAAAATTGACGCTCAGAAATTCGTGAGCCAAATCTTGTGTGCAGTAGTTGAGATGATCGCACGGACCGTGCTAGCTGAAGTCTTTCGTATAGATAGGCAGGCTCCTTAAACAACACTATTCTATGAAGGAGTGAAATGCATCTAAATTTAAGCAGATTGTCGAATGTTATATTGTATATCTTATGAGCATATTCGGAAATATGTTCATAAGGACGTATACCATAAATATAGCGGGCTATGTTATTGTAAATTACATTAAGTTTTTTAATGCACTCACTGTCACAATAGGCAAAAACTTCGCAGCCATACAGCAATGATGGTATCAAGTAAGACTTTGCCAGAAGCAATCTGATTTTAATTGGTGTGAAGTGCTGTGTGGTCCATAGTGTTCGTAACCTGCCATACACTTTGCCTATTGTAGGAAGGATATGATTATTCCAAGTTAATGTTCTGTTAAAAATGACACCAAGATTTTTTGCCGTGTCGACAAAGTTTATCGGAGCATTGTTAAGTGTTATTTTGGGGCACTGATCTATGTTAATAGTTTTTTTATAAATAGCGATGCATTTAGACTTACTTGGGTTTAAGACTAGCCCGTTATCACTAGCCCATTTATTTATGAGACATAAATCGGAATTTAAATTTCGTACGCAGTTATTAATGGAAGCTGAAGGCCCGCCTAAATATACTTGAACGTCATCTGCATAAACGTGCACTTTACTATATTTAAGAATTTCTGGCAGGTCATTTATATATAGAACGAATAACAAGGGTCCAAGTATAGATCCTTGGGGGACTCCCTTGGCTACACTTAGAAAGTTTGACATGGAGCTACCGACGCTTACTGCTTGATATCTCTCAAGAAGATACGTATTTACTAGCTCCAAGGCTGGAGCTGAGAAGTTGAAAAGCGTTTTAAGTTTTAAGCATAGTAAAGTATGGTCAACTGAGTCAAATGCCTTCGAGTGGTCCAAAAGTGTGAGAAACGTTACTTGGTCCATATCCATATTTCTTCTAATGTCATCTGAGACGCTTAATAGCGTTGTGATACAGCTCCTGCTTGTTCTGAATCCCGACTGATGTGGGCTTATCAGGGAGTTGTTATGGACAAAAATATTTATCTGTCGATGCATCACGCGTTCGAAAACCTTAGAAAGAAAAGGCAGAACAGCAATAGGTCGAAAGTCACCATTTGGTTTCTGGACAGGAATAATTTTAGCTTTTTTCCAGCATTTAGGATAAACTGATGTAGTAAAAATGGAGTTGAATGCGTAAACGATATTTGAAAGAATTTTTGGCAGGATGCATTTTACGAGCTTAGGATGGACACCATCAAGGCCAACGGCGCTTGACTTGATTGAGAGAATGGACTCGACCACATCGCATTCATCGACGCATTTAAAGGCAAAACCGGGTAAGGTAACACTTGGACCAGAACTATAACGATTATAGTTGATATTATGCAGAGAAGGTGGGGAATTTGCAAAGGTTGCGTTTAACTCATCTACATTAACCGATTCGGAAATATGTGTAGTTTTTTTCCCAATGCCAATGCCAATTCCGCGGATCTGCTTCCACGTCTTCTGTGAGCCAATGGCTGTACTGAACTGATATTCATAATATTTTCTTTTTTGCCTCTTGATTGTTTTAGTCACGTCTCTTCTCAGTTTCTTGTAACCATTATAAGCTCTATCTGATCGATTTTGTTTCCAACTCAGATAAGCTTTGTTGCGTTTTCCTATTAGCTGCTTTATAAAATTGTTAAACCATGGATGCCTCTTGGTCTCAGCTGACCTTGTTACAAGCGGAACAAATTGGTCAAAGAGGGTACTTATGTTCTTTTGAATAAAACTTATCTGATCATCGGCAGAAGTCATACTATGTATTGAGCTCCAATTTACAGCATTAACACCTGCACAGAGTTTACCGTAGTCTATACGATTGAAATCGCGATATGAAAAACTTGAGGTATCAGAAACAAAATGAAAATCATACGCTATAAAAATTAAATCGTGTTTGGAGAAGTTGGGAGAAAGTAGTTGGTCATATAATAGTACTTTCGATTTATCGCTTACAAGAAAGATATCTAATAGGGTGCTCGAAGTACGTGTAAAGTGCGTTGGTGCGGTGTAATTGACAAGGGAAAGGCCTAGATTTCCCACAAGTAGTGGAAATCTTACGTCATTAAGTATATTACAGTTGAAGTCCCCGTCTATAATTATATTGTTATAATCTATCATTAAATTTTCAAGGAAATCAACAAATTCCATGTATTCGATTTGTTTGTGCGGCCTGTAAACGCAGCCAATGAGTAGCCTGTCAAACCTGGTAAATATCTCTAGAAAAATGTACTCAATCGAACTTGATGGCGATGACACACAGTTGAGCTTGCATGACAGCCCACTCCTAACATAAATTGCCACACCCCCACCATACCCCATTCTATCCAAACGAAAAAGTTTATACCCGCTTGCGTTGAATAATTCATCATTGCTTTCAGCATAGAACCAAGTCTCCGATACACATATTATGTCTACGTTAGAGTCTTCGAAAAGATATCTGAATTCGTCGATTTTATTACGGAGGCTTTGCGCATTAATATGGCAAACTTTAAGCCCTTGTCTTTGTTTGCTTAAAATACGAATCATGTTATATGAGTTATCTTTGGAACAAGAAGCATTCTTACAATTTAAACGATTTAAATGCATTATTAAAAAACTTCAAAAATATCAAAAAGACCCTTACAAAGCACTTCATGGAAACTAACTTGAGTTTGAAATATATATCCACCGAATATGGACATGCTAATAGTGTCGAATGTGTGATAGAATTTATAATGTAGAAAAGATTTGCTTACAGTGTAAGTTTTCATACATTATGAGATGAAGTTTAAATAAATATGATCAATTTAAGTTTAAATGTGTAAATTTGTACGTAACAAAATTCATATGCTCAGAATAGTAAATGTATATGTGTAAATATGTATGTAACGAAAATTCATATGCTGAGGAAAGTCGCTACTTGTTCTACACCTGTTCACTGTTGTTAGCTGCTGCTATTTTTTGGACATCACTTATACTGGATACCTTTATTGCTTTGCTATTGGGGTTTACTCGAACATATATCTGGCTTCGCATGGAGAAAACAGATGTTATTTGTTTATTCCTCTTAAGCTTTGATGCAAATTGAAAGACCTCACGGCTGTGCTTAGTGAGGCTCTCATAAATTCCCACTGTACCATCTACATTAATACCGATTTCTCTTAGAGATATTGCTCTTTTTTCTCTTTTGCAGAATCGCGATATTGTTCTCATCACTAACGTGCGGTCGTTCGACGAGCACAGTTTGAAAACAATCAACGCAGCTCCATTTTTCTTGTTTACTTTGTGCGATATTCTGAAGGCAACACGTACTGGTGGAGCATTTATGCCAACAACGCTACATAGGCCAGAGAAAATTTCAGTTAAATTCTCACCGCTTGCTTCTGGAATGCCACTCACAACAATATCGGCAGATATAAGAGTTTTTTCACAATTTTCTAGATTAACGCGCAGAGATTTCATATCAGATGTTAATTGTTGTATTATTTCGTTCTCTGACGGCACATGCAATTCGAGTTTAGCTTTCATTGTTTCAATATCATCGCGTAGATGTTCAACCTGCACACATTCAGACTCAGCTTTAGCTACGCGGGCTTCTATGTTTTTTAGTGATAGCTTTAAGTTAGAGACGTCGGTCGTTAGTTCACTGAACCGCTGCATGACTCGCTCTTCCGATATTCGCATACGCTCAGATAACTCAGCAATGATGCTCTCTTTTTGCATTTCCAACCTCTCCTCAATCTGTGTTATCCATCCATTTGGCGGTGAACTCTCACCAAGATATTTATTTTTCTGTGTATTTGGCGAAAAATTAGCAATGCGCGCCGTTTTTGCTCTTGTACCCGGGCGCCCTTCCATTTTCAACTTTTAGTTTTTTATAAATTCTTAGAATTTTGATTAAGAACTCAATATTATGCTTTAGATTTGCACTAACCGACTTAGTATTAACACTTTGATTGGCTTTAGTCTTATTTAAAAACTTTTAAAACGGTGGGCAAAGCAATTTTTTAATAACAAAGCAGCACTCGACAAAAACACGTCTACTCAATAAGCATTCTCGTTAGTGTACAAACAATTTCTAGGGTCACCCCTGGTCCACCTTTATGGCGATATCTCGAAATGGCGTCCACCTATACAACAACCACCACTCCCTTTCAAAACCCTCATTAATACCTTTAATTTGATACCCATATCGTACAAACACATTCTAGAGTCACCACTTGTCTACCTTTATGGCGATATTTCGAAACGGCGTCCACCTATAGAACTAAGGCCCACTCTCTTTTAAAATACTCATTAACACCTTTCGTTTGATACCCATATTGTACAAACAAATTCTAGGGTCACCCCTGGTCCACCTTTATGGCGATATCTCGAAAATACGACCACCTATACAACAACCACCACTCCCTTTTAAAACTCTCATTAACACCTTTCGTTTGACGCCCATATTGTACAAACAAATTCTAGGGTCACCCCTGGCCCACCTTTATGGCGATATCTCGAAACGGCGTCCACCTATGGAACTAAGGATTGCTCCCTTTTAAAATACTCATTAACACATTTCATTTGATACCCATATCGTACAAACGCATTCTAGAGTCACCCCTGGCCCACCTTTATGGCGATATCTCGAAAAGGCGACCACCTATACAACAACCACCACTCCCTTTCAAAACCCTCATTAATACCTTTAATTTGATACCCATATCGTACAAACACATTCTAGAGTCACCACTGGTCCACCTTTATGGCGATATTTCGAAACGGCATCCACCTATAGAACTAAGGCCCACTCCCTTTTAAAATACTCATTAACACCATTCGTTTGATGCCCATATTGTACAAACAAATTCTAGGGTCACCCCTGGTCCACCTTTGTGGCGATATCTTGAAACGGCGTCCACCTATGGAACTAAGGATTACTCCCTTTTAAAATACTCATTACCACCTTTCATTTGATACCCATAACGTACAAACGCATTCTAGAGTCAACCCTGATCCACCTTTATGGCTATATCCCTAAATGGCGTCCACCTATAGAACTATGGCCCATTCCCTCATAAAATAATCTTTAATGCCTTTTATTTGATACACATGTCATACAAACACATTCCAGGGTTACCCTCGGTTCATTTTCCTACATGGTTATTTTCCCATATGTTGCCACCATAGATCTCAACTGAGTATGTAATGTTCGGTTACACCCGAACTTAACCTTCCTTACTTGTTTTTTTTTACGCTTAATTGCCACAGCGAGCAATATTGCTGTAGCACAATTGTTGTCCGTATTCATCGCTGTCTGAAAGAGAACTAATGTTCGGCCAAAAGTTCGTGTGGTGTATGGCCAAAGCTGCGAACAAGATTGCGGAATGTTCGCGGAAATGTTCGTGTCGTGTATTTGGCGCTTTAGCCGTGTTTTTTTTTTACACGTATACGTTAGCGCAGGAGTCCTGCGCGCATGCCATTTGAAGCTTATCGAAATACAAACTTTTCTCTGATTTTCGAAAGAAAGAAGAGCGAGATGTATTTTATAAACCGTTATAGTAGCAAACGTTTCCTTTTGTGTTAACATAGGTATATACAATCAACATATTCATGCAACTAAATTTACGCATTACTTAAATCATTTGTAGTAAGCACGGTTGCCACATCACTCATTTGGGACCAAAATTCATCGAAAAAAGGACCAAAAAAAAAAGGGCCAATTCTTCGTTTAGTTTATTGTTATACAAACAATTCGGCAATTTACTAGAGTGTCGTTTCGTTGTAAAATGTAAAAAATTTAGGATTTTACCTTGGTTTCCTAAAAAAATAGATACCATCAGCTGAGTTTAAATTAATAAATAGAAAGAAATATTAAAAGTATACAAATACTACGTTAATTATTTAGGTATAACATTTCCACATTTCTAGGATAAGCCTATCAGCCCAATTCTAAACGAAAATTCCGTGCGAGTTTTCTCCCTTCTCCCATTCCTCGTATTCTAAATAAAAATTCTTTATGAGTTTTTTCACTTCTCCCTTTCCTCCTATTCTGAACAATGTTCGAAAAAACGGAAACCGGTTATGGGAGAAAAGTAGGTATTATGAATGTGAGGGAGAGGGAGATTTCTCTGCCATTTCATAGGAGTTTTTTCACTTGTTAAATTAAAGGGAATGCATCAAAATAGTTAAAGGAAATTGGTTATTTTAACAAAGAACACTTATTTGTACAAATTTGTGCTAAAATATGTATTTACATTCTACCACAATATTTCCACTGTTAATACAACAACAACAACAACCACTATATTCATTATTTTAAGTCGAAAAGTATATCATAAGCAACGGAAGAGCTCTTTGTATATTTGATGCAGCCATCCAGAAATTGCGCAAGTATTTTTAATAAGTCTTAAATAGATTTTGGCATATGATGGAGGGCGAATTCAAGTTAACTTGGCCGCCAGAAAATTGCTTTGCTGAATGAAAGCAGGCAACTCCGGCAGATTTGTGTTATGCGGCCGTCTTCTTCTTATGTTCCGCTGTTGATGTTGTTGTGGCACCAATTCATTACTCATTTCAGTGAATACCACATGAAATGCAATAAATACTGTGCAATGTTTATATTTTATTTCTTAATTTCCAACAAATTTGCAACAATAATTAAACTTTTCAATTTTTTAAACAAAATAAATATGCAACGAAATTTCAATTAACAAAACAGCTGACTTCGAAAATTCGAAATTCCTATTCCCCAATTATTCTTCTCCCTAGGAGAAAAGAATTGGAGGAATTTTTCCGCGGGAATAAAAAAATCCGCGAGAACAAAATTCCGCGAGAATATTTAGAATTGGTCTGTATGTCTTTCACCAAATTTAATGACAATGTGTTTGCCGGGATTCAAGGGGTTGTGTAGCGCAATATATAGCTTCTCCAACCCAATTGTCAACCTCACCTTCGAGCGGCGAATTCCTTTTCACTAACAGACGAGGCTCTGGCGACCCCAAGCTCCTCATGGAACCTGGGGGTGGGGAGGGAGGGATGGCCTGAAGGTTTAATATGGCCATATAATACTTATGGCCATATATACTTCCATTGAAGTAAATTGAAAATTATATGTGAGTTAACGAGTATGTGGCAAATTTCGTGAGCAGTATTTTGAATTTTTCCCTCAGTGAAAAGGAAAGAAAAGTACCAAAATCGTGGCTACTTCCCAAAAAGGACCAAAATTGAAAAAAAGGACCCAACGGACCAAATGGGGTTGGAAGGGGCCAAATTGGCAACAGTAGCAAGTATGCGCGCTAACAAGTATGTATGTACAGTTGTGAACACGAAAATAGCAGTGAAATTCTAAATGGTATGATTTTCACATTATAGCTGTGTTTTATACATACATATGCACTCAAACATTATATGGACTGCTTAAGGTGTAATTTTATCTATTATGAAATTTTTGCGCCTAAAATTAGTACTGCAAAATTGTGGTATGCATTATACTCAGTTGCAACTGAAATGTGTCTCTCCGTTTTATCTCTGCCTCATTCTCCACTTCTATGACCGAAAAAGGGTGTGTTGTGTCCACTATTAATTGTAACCGATTCAGCTATAGGTTATACACTATGACCAACAGAGGTGCGTGCATCCACTATTCAGAACAACCCGTTTTGTAGCAAGTTATTTACCACTGCTGCGAGTCTTCAATAATTGCCGCTAGACGGACCTCCTAAACATTATGTAAGCGTTTTTTAACCACAAATGTAGATGTATATGAAGAGTAAAAAAGAGCAAGACGTATTTCATAACTTATGTTCTTTAGGATGGGCCAGATATGAAAAGTAAAATTTTTTCTTTTGGTATAGTAAAAATATTGTTGAGAACAACGAAAAAGATGGTCCTTAAAAATTGCAGCTTTTAATTTTTATGTTAAGAAGTGCCTCATCGCGATTTTAGTTTCTCCATACAAAATTATATGGGAAGGTTTTGATTTTTTATTTGAAGAGTACCTGCGCTTTAACGACTGGGTCGATCACCAAAAAAGATCTAAAGAGATTTTTCACTAAGACGAATCCTTTGTAAGATATTCTGGGTTGAATGTCAACCCCAAATGCAAAGATCTGCATATTTTACCTAAAGTTTGAACCATTCACTTATGCTCTTAAGAATAATTCTGGTTATGCAGTGTTGAAGCCAATTAAATTTGAGTAAGACAAAGTGTGAGTTTCAAGCAGCTGAGAAGCCGTGTTGATTTAAAAAAAAAAATTTTAGGACTAACTTACGCACTTTTGCTACATATTCCAGGAGAATAATAGAGTTTTCTTTTCTGAAATAAATGCTTTCCTAAGTAAATGGTAAAGCCTTAATAGAGTTACTCCTACCCCAGAAAATTTTCAACATTTATAGTGCATGCAAAGAACATAAATGGCTACCCCGTGTATTAGCTGATTTTCAAAAACGCACACAGAATTATTTCCTTCATTTCAATTTTCGTCGCTAAAAATTTGTGAAGTTATGAAAATAAATTGCAACGATCAGCTGGTTTAGCAGGGTTGTACTGCCACACCGCCATTTTTTGCAGGGTAAAAGTGTAACGCTTTTGCGTTGCGAGCAGGCAACAATTACACAAAAGAACGAAATACCCCGTAAAGGCGTTACCTGCTTTTTATAATAGAACAAAATATATTTACAACTCTTGCGCCGCGTACAAAAATCATAACACTTTTGCCAGAAAAGGAAACGCTATAAGACCCGCTATGGTCCCTCATTTGGGACCAAAATTCATCGAAAAAAGGACCAAATCTCAAAAAAGGGCCAATTCTTCGTTTAGTTTATTGTTATACAAACAATTCGGCAATTTACTAGAGTGTCGTTTCGTTGTAAAATGTAAAAAATTTAAGATTTTACCTTGGTTTCCTAAAAAAATAGATAACATCAGCTGAGTTTAAATTAATAAATAGAAAGAAATATTAAAAGTATACAAATACTACGTTAATTATTTAGGTATAACATTTCCACATTTCTAGGATAAGCCTATCAGCCCAATTCTAAACGAAAATTCCGTGCGAGTTTTCTCCCTTCTCCCATTCCTCGTATTCTAAATAAAAATTCCTTGTGAGTTTTTTCACTTCTCCCTTTCCTCCTATTCTGAACAATGTTCGAAAAAACGGAAACCGGTTATGGGAGAAAAGTAGGTATTATTAATGTGAGGGAGATGGAGATTTCTCTGCCATTTCATAGGAGTTTTTTCACTTGTTAAATTAAAGGGAATGCATCAAAATAGTTAAAGGAAATTGGTTATTTTAACAAAGAACACTTATTTGTACAAATTTGTGCTAAAATATGTATTTACATTCTACCACAATATTTCCACTGTTAATACAACAACAACAACAACCACTATATTCATTATTTTAAGTCGAAAAGTATATCATAAGCAACGGAAGAGCTCTTTGTATATTTGATGCAGCCATCCAGAAATTGCGCAAGGATTTTTTAATAAGTCTTAAATAGATTTTGGCATATGATGGAGGACGAATTCAAGTCAATTTGGCCGCCAGAAAATTGCTTTGCTGAATGAAAGCAGGCAACTCCGGCAGATTTGTGTTATGCGGCCGTCTTCTTCTTATGTTCCGCTGTTGATGTTGCTGTGGCACCAATTCATTACTCATTTCAGTGAATACCACATGAAATGCAATAAATACTGTGCAATGTTTATATTTTATTTCTTAATTTCCAACAAATTTGCAACAATAATTAAACTTTTCAATTTTTTAAACAAAATAAATATGCAACGAAATTTCAATTAACAAAACAGTGGACTTCGAAAATTCGAAATTCCTATTCCCCAATTATTCTTCTCCCTAGGAGAAAAGAATTGGAGGAATTTTTCCGCGGGAATAAAAAAATCCGCGAGAACAAAATTTCGCGAGAATATTTAGAATTGGTCTGTATGTCTTCACCAAAGTTAATGACAATGTGTTTGCCGGGATTCAAGGGGTTGTGCAGCGCAATATATAGCTCCTCCAACCCAATTGTCAACCTCACCTTCGAGCGGCGAATCCCGTTTCACTAACAGACGAGGCTCTGGCGACCCCAAGCTCCTCATGGAACTTGGGGGTGGGGAGGGAGGGATGGCCTGAAGGTTTAATATGGCCATATAAATCGTTCCCGAGATGGTCGGGCCAGCACCTTAATGGTGCTGTGTTACCGGAGCGTATCGGATCTGTATCCGACAAAGGACCAGCACATCGATAAAACTCCCCAAAGCCTTCGGGGAATAACTAATCGCTACAACAACAACAACAACAATGTGTTTGCCCATGGATCCAACACATCTCTTTTTAATGCCTCGCCTAAATTATCTCGTTGGTGAAATGTCATTGTTCTGTTACATTTTGTTGACTGACCAATTTTTATGTTAAGAATTCCATTGAAGTAAATTGAAAATTATATGTGAGTTAACGAGTATGTGGCACATTTCGTGAGCAGTATTTTGAATTTTTCCCTCAGTGAAAAGGAAAGAAAAGTACCAAAATCGTGGCTACTTCCCAAAAAGGACCAAAATTGAAAAAAAAGGACCCAACGGACCAAATGGGGTTGGAAGGGGCCAAATTGGCAACAGCAGCAAGTATGCGCGCTAACAAGTATGTATGTATAGTTGTGAACACGAAAATAGCAGTGAAATTCTAAATGGTATGATTTTCACATTATAGCTGTGTTTTATACATACATATGCACTCAAACATTATATGGACTGCTTAAGGTGTAATTTTATCTATTATGAAATTTTTGCGCCTAAAATTAGTACTGCTAAATTGTGGTATGCATTATACTCAGTTGCAACTGAAATGTGTCTCTCCGTTTTATCTCTGCGTCATTCTCCACTTCTATGACCGAAAAAGGGTGTGTTGTGTCCACTATTAATTGTAACCGATTCAGCTATAGGTTATACACTATGACCAACAGAGGTGCGTGCATCCACTATTCAGAACAACCCGTTTTGTAGCAAGTTATTTACCACTGCTGCGAGTCTTCAATAATTGCCGCTAGACGGACCTCCTAAACATTATGTAAGCGTTTTTTAACCACAAATGTAGATGTATATGAAGAGTAAAGAAGAGCAAGACGTATTTCATAACTTATGTTCTTTAGGATGGGCCAGATATGAAAAGTAAAATTTTTTCTTTTGGTATAGTAAAAATATTGTTGAGAACAACGAAAAAGATGGTCCTTAAAAATTGCAGCTTTTAATTTTTATGTTAAGAAGTGCCTCATCGCGATTTTAGTTTCTCCATACAAAATTATATGGGAGGGTTTTGATTTTTTATTTGAAGAGTACCTGCGCTTTAACGACTGGGTCTTAAATGATGAGCAATACCCATTCGTATAAAAAATTGGACGATCACCAAAAAAGATCTAAAGAGATTTTTCACTAAGACGAATCCTTTGTAAGATATTCTGGGTTGAATGTCAACCCCAAATGCAAAGATCTGCATATTTTACCTAAAGTTTGAACCATTCACTTATGCTCTTAAGAAGAATTCTGGTTATGCAGTGTTGAAGCCAATTAAATTTGAGTAAGACAAAGTGTGAGTTTCAAGCAGCTGAGAAGCCGTGTTGATTTAAAAAAAAAAATTTTAGGACTAACTTACGCACTTTTGCTACATATTCCAGGAGAATAATAGAGTTTTCTTTTCTGAAATAAATGCTTTCCTAAGTAAATGGTAAAGCCTTAATAGAGTTACTCCTACCCCAGAAAATTTTCAACATTTATAGTGCATGCAAAGAACATAAATGGCTACCCCGTGTATTAGCTGATTTTCAAAAACGCACACAGAATTATTTCCTTCATTTCAATTTTCGTCGCTAAAAATTTGTGAAGTTATGAAAATAAATTGCAACGATCAGCTGGTTTAGCAGGGTTGTACTGCCACACCGCCATTTTTTGCAGGGTAAAAGTGTAACGCTTTTGCGTTGCGAGCAGGCAACAATTACACAAAAGAACGAAATACCCCGTAAAGGCGTTACCTGCTTTTTATAATAGAACAAAATATATTTACAACTCTTGCGCCGCGTACAAAAATCATAACACTTTTGCCAGAAAAGGAAACGCTATAAGACCCGATCATTAAGTAAACGTCATTAAAGCGTAGGTACACATCGAATAAAAATTCCCCATGTAATTTGTAAGAGAAAACTAAATTCGCATGATGCACCTCTTAACGTTAAAATTAAAACCTGCAATTTTGACAGGTTAAATTTTTCATTGTCCTAAACAATCACCCCTATTCTGCATTTCGATTACGTTCCCTTTCTACGCTCCGCTTTAATCGAAGTTTGGTATTCTGCATTACGACGGAATCGTAAAGAGAAGAGGAAGAGCAAATGATTTTTCGAAATCAGCTGTTGGTACGGAATGTGTGAACAATGGAACAAAATAAATTAATGAAAATTTGTAAAAAACACTGAAAAACGTTTATATTTTATTATCCACGCCATTTTGTACAAAAAAAAGCAATAGAATATATTGCCGCAGTGTTATATTTTTTTGAGTGAAGTGCTTTCATAATTGTAAGTGCGTTTTTGTCGTTCTTGTGGCCAATTCCCTACCGTGGCCACCAAGTTTTGTTAAAACGGATTCCTGCACGAATATACTTGCCATTTTTGAATTTTAAGGATGCTAATTTCATTGCACTGGCCTAAAATACTTTATAAAGGTTTATTTATTCTTTCCGCAAGGATTGTTTACGTTTTCGCTTCACCTTCCTCTACGCCGGCAGCTTGCTTTGGCTTATAATTGGACTCAACGAACAGACACAGATTATAGCTGTCTATTATAATGGAATCAATAGCGGCGGCATTATTTTTGGAGTTGGAAAGCAACGCATACGAAAATTGCCAGGCGAGAATGGAAAGGCAAATATTGCGAAATTTGTGTAATCCATTTGAGATGAGTGACGAATTGTAAGAAATTGAACTTAAAAGTGGTAAAATTTAATGACTTATTTTCTTATTTAGGTTCAAAAAAAACTTTCGACTTAACAAGGATGCTTTCAAGTATGTGATAGATACTTTTGCGGGGCAAATACGTCCAAGGATTTCGACATCGACATGTTGTTTTTGACCTGGAAACATATAAAAAACAATCATCATCAAGCCTTCTACGTTTCTTAACAAGTTTTACTTACATTTTTGTTAAAATTCTGTTATAAATTAATAAAAAAATAAAAAGAAAATATTTTTCCGCCAACTAATTTGCAACTTTGAAAAACGGAACTACGATCGAAATGCAGAATACAAAAAATCGAACGATTCGAAGTTGGATCGAAAGAGATTGGAACACAGAATACCAAAATTGCCAAATCGAAAAAATTCCAATCCAAGTCGAAATGCAGAATAGGGCTGAATATTTTCTAATAGCATTCGCGCAGGAGATCTACCCTAGTGCGTACTTATGTAAACAGATATGTACAATGTGCATGCCAGGGTTTGCGGTTTGGATACAATTGTATACATTTGAATACATTTTTAATGAGTGGATACAAAGATACAAAAAATCTAAAATGTATACATTTTATTTTGGAAGATTGAAGCTCTGTCCCTGTCATGGGAACTACACATTTTCAGTAAGATTTCTAAAAAATGTATGAATATGCAGTTTTACAGTAAATCAAATTTTAGAATGATTTAGAATTATTTTGTTGGTATTAGTTTTGTTTAAAATAAGTAGTGTTTATTAAAAAACGTATAAACAATAATTCCATTTAAATAAACGCGTTTCGATATGTTAAATAGAAAAACCTTTATAACAGCGATATTTATTTAAAACTGAGCGTTGGTAAAATTTTATAAAATTCACTTGTGTGATCCGTTTAGCCAAAATAGTGCGGTGATGTTTTGTTTTAAATATTATTAATTTCAGAATTTTGTTTCACATATTATATAAAATTCAGACGAAATGACTCAAAAACTATGTATCAATCTATTAAAACGAATTGATACATTTTTTTCAGGAATGATACACTTTTGAAACAAAAAAATTGCGCGAGTGGCAACGCTGGAACATACATTCAAGGTAGCGAGCATACTTACTACAAATGATTTGAGTAATTAGTAAATTTAGTTGCATGAATATGTTGATTGTGTATGTGTTAGCACAAACTGATATGTTTGCTACTATAACGGTTTTTAAAATACATCTCGCTCTACTATTTTTTGAAAAGCAGAGAAAATTTTGTATTTTGATATGTTTCAAATGGCATGCGCGCAGGATTTCTGTGCTAACGGGTACATATGAAAAAGTGCATATTAGAGTGGTTCGAAAAAAAATTTTGTCCAAATTCTATCCTCTGAAATGTTTCTATTTGATGTAAAAATAAAACCCTCACCAAAGTTTGGTCCTATTACTCCACCCTAAGTGGTACCCGAAAAACGGATTTCCCGCCTAGTTTTAAGGTCTTTTACAGGCTACAAACAATTTTTATGATTTTTTTCTCTAATCATATCATTTATAAACACTCTTTAATATATTGAGATCTTAATTACGATTTTTTTCCAAAAGTCATGGCCATTTGAAGTTGTGTTCTTTGACGAAATTGTGTAAACAGTTATTTCACACTTAAAAAGTGTATTGAAATGATAAAGCATAAATTCACATAGCCATAACTAAAACAATATAATAATAACATAAATTCGTAATTAAGGTCTCAATATCTTAAGAGTGTTTTCAAATGATATGATTAGAAAAAAATCATAAAAACTTTTTGTAACCTGTACAAGACCTCAAAACTAGGCAAAATGGCACATAAAAGATTTTCGTAAAAAGTTGAGTAAATTCAAGTTAGGACAAAAAATAATTTTCCCCATGTTAACGAAATGGGAAAATAAAATAAGAATATCGTACCCCGTAGAGTGGAGTTATAGGACCCATCTTTGGTGAGGGTTTTTTTGTTTAGTAAAATAGATACATTTGAGAGGATAGAAATTGAAAACTTGTTTTTCTCGGCACACCCTAAAGCACATATGTACATACATATGTACGCGTTATCAGAAATCCTGCGCGCAAGCGGGAAAATACGAATATGAAATATGCACAAACTTTTCTCTGATTTTCGAAAGAAAGAAGACCGACATGGATTTTATAAACCGTTATAGTTGCAAACATCATCAACACAAAAACATCAACATATTGATGCAACTAAATTTACGCATTACTTAAATCATTGTATGCGCGCTAACATGTACATTGTACATGTGTACATATGTATGTATGTATGTTCATACGTGTTTTCGCGAAGCGTCTCCTGGCTTCAGACTTAAGGGCTCATTACTGATAGTCAGCATAGACTTGACTTGACTTGGCGTAAACTTGGCAATTTAGCACCGATTATACTCCACTTAGCGCATACACTCTGGCATCATAATCAATAAATGTCAATTTGTATGTCAAAATGAAATGGAAACAAACAAATGGCATCTCAAAATGAAAACGTCACTTCGAACTTACATAGAAAATCAAAATTCAAGTTAAGGGATGCTAAGTTTTGAGTAATCAGTAGCATGCAACTCACTGATTTTCGAAAGTTATAATTTATGTTTATTAGGGTTGGCAAAATATAAAATTTAATTTTTCCTTTTGGAATAGTGAAAATATTTTTCAGGACAACGAAACATTTAGGCAATCAATAAGGTATAAATTATTGTAGTCGTTAGGGAGCTGTACGTCGTGTTTTCACGAAATCTCTGCTGGCTTGAGTCTTAAGCTGCAGACATTGGTGCTTTATCGGTAACCGTATCGGTAACCTTATAACAGCTGATTCAACCAACCTTATGAGAATCAATGCAATCGATTATTGGTGCCGCTAAGGTCGTAACCGTATCGTAGCCAACCAATTGGTTTTTGGTTTACCGTCGAACGATAAACAGCTGATTACGGTAGGGATACGACTACAGCGATACGACATACGGCACCAATGACTCCCGCTTTAAGCTAGAAGACACTCCCGTTTCTGGGAACCGGACGCAGCTTTAAATTTTTTTTTGGAGTATTAAATCGCCAATAAATGTAATATCAATTATCCAAGTCGTTCGTAAGTCGTAGCTCGTGTTTTCACGAAGTGTCTGCTGGCTTGAGCCTTAAGCTAGCAGACACTCCTGTTTCTCGGAACCGGACGTAGCTTAAAATTTTTTTTGCGGTATTAAATTGCCAATAAATGTAATATCAATTACCCAAGTCGTTCGGAAGCTGTAAGTCGTGTTTTCACGAAGTGTCTGCTGGCTTGAGTCTTAAGCTAGCAGACACTCCTGTTTCTTGGAACCGGACGCAGCTTAAAATTTTTTTTGCGGTATAGAATTGCCAATAAATGTAATATCAATTACCCAAGTCGTTCGGAAGCTGTAGGTCGTGTTTTCACGAAGTGTCTGCTGGCTTGAGTCTTAAGCTAGCAGACACTCCCATTTCTCGGAACCGGACGCAGCTTTAAAATTTTTTTTGCGGTATTAAATTGCCAATAAATATAATATCAATTATCCAAGTCGTTCGGAAGCTGTAGGTCGTGTTTTCACGAAGTGTCTGCTGGTTTGAGTCTTAAGCTAGCAGACACTCCCGTTTCTCGGAACCGGACGCAGCTTAAAATTTTTTTGCGGTATTAAATTGCCAATAAATGTAATATCAATTACCCACGACGTCGGAAGCTGTAGGTCGTGTTTTCACGAAGTGTCTGCTGGCTTGAGTCTTAAGCTAGCAGACACTCCCGTTTCTCGGAACCGGACGCAGCTTAAAATTTTTTTTGCGGTATTAAATTGACAATAAATGTAATATCAATTATCCAAGTCGTTCGGAAGCTGTAGGTCGTGTTTTCACGAAGTGTCTGCTGGTTTGAGTCTTAAGCTAGCAGACACTCCCGTTTCTCGGAACCGGACGCAGCTTAAAATTTTTTTTGCGGTATTAAATTGCCAGTAAATGTAATATCAATTACCCACGACGTCGGAAGCTGAAGTCGTGTTTTCACGACGTCTCTGCTGGCTTGAGTCTTAAGCTAGCAGACACTCCCGTTTCTCGGAAGCGGACGCAGCTTTAAATTTTTTTGTGGTATTAAATTGCCAATAAATGTAATATCAATTAGCCAAGTCATTCGGAAGCTGTAGGTCGTGTTTTCACGAAGTGTCTGCTGGCTTGGGTCTTAAGCTAGCAGACACTCCCGTTTCTCGGAACCGGACCTAGCTTTAAATTTTTTTGCGGTATTAGATTGCCAATAAATGTAATATCAATTATCCAAGTCGTTCGGAAGTCGTAGGTCGTGTTTTAACGAAGTGTTTGCTGGCTTGAGTCTTAAGCTAGCAGACACTCCCATTTTTCGGAACCGGACCCAGCTGTAATTTTTTTTTGCGGTATTAAATTGCCAATAAATGTAATATCAATTACCCAAGTCGTTCGGAAGTCGTAGGTCGTGTTTTCACGAAGTGTCTGCTGAGTTGAGTCTTAAGCTAGCAGACACTCCCATTTCTCGGAACCGGACGAAGCTTTAAAATTTTTTTTGCGGTATTAAATTGCCAATAAATGTAATATCAATTACCCAAGTCGTCGGAAGCTGTAGGTAGTGTTTTCACGAAGTGTCTGCTGGCTTGAGTCTTAAGCTAGCAGACACTCCCATTTCTCGGAACCGGACGCAGCTTTAAATTTTATTTTGCGGTATTAAATTGCCAATAAATGTAATATCAATTATCCAAGTCGTTCGGAAGCTGTAGGTCGTGTTTTCACGAAGTGTCTGCTGGCTTGAGTCTTAAGCTAGCAGAAACTTCCATTTCTCGGAACCGGACGCAGCTTTAAAATTTTTTTTGCGGTATTAAATTGCCAATAAATATAATATCAATTATCCAAGTCGTTCGGAAGCTGTAGGCCGTGTTTTCACGAAGTGTCTGCTGGCTTGAGTCTTAAGCCAGCAGACACTCCCGTTTCTCGGAACCGGACGCAGCTTTAAATTTTTTTTGCGGTATTAAATTGCCAATAAATGTAATATCAATTATCCAAGTCGTTCGGAAGCTGTAGGTCGTGTTTTCACGAAGTGTCGGCTGGCTTGAGTCTTAAGCCAGCAGACACTCCCGTTTCTCGGAACCGGACGCAGCTTTAAATTTTTTTTGCGGTATTAAATTGCCAATAAATGTAATATCAATTATCCAAGTCGTTCGGAAGCTGTAGGTCGTGTTTTCACGAAGTGTCTGCTGGCTTGAATCTGAAGCTAGCAGACTCTCCCCTTTCTCGGAACCGGACGAAGCTTTAAATTTTATTTTGCGGTATTAAATTGCCAATAAATGTAATATCAATTATCCAAGTCGTTCGGAAGTCGTAGGTCGTGTTTTCACGAAGTGTCTGCTGGCTTGAGTCTTAAGCTAGCAGACACTCCCGTTTCCCGGAACCGGATGCAGCTTTAAATTTTTTTTTGTTGTATTAAATTGCCAATAAATGTAATATCAATTATCCAAGTCGTTCGGAAGTCGTAGGTCGTGTTTTCACGAAGTGTCTGCTGGCTTGAGTCTTAAGCTTGCAGACACTCCCGTTTCTCGGAACCGGACGCAGCTTTAAATTTTTTTTTGCGGTATTAAATTGCCAATAAATGTAATATCAATTATCCAAGTCGTTCGGAAGTCGTAGGTCGAGTTTTCACGAAGTGTCTGCTGGCTTGAGTCTTAAGCTAGCAGACACTCCCGTTTCCCGGAACCGGATGCAGCTTTAAATTTTTGTTTGCGGTATTAAATTGCCAATAAATGTAATATCAATTATCTAAGTCGTTCGGAAGTTGTAGGTCGTGTTTTCACGAAGTGTCTGCTGGCTTGAGTCTTAAGCTAGCAGACACTCCCGTTTCTCGGAACCGGACGCAGATTTATATTTTTTTTGCGGTATTAAATTGCCAATAATTGTAATATCAATTATCTAAGTCGTTCGGAAGTTGTAGGTCGTGTTTTCACGAAGTGTCTGCTGGATTGAATCTTAAGCTAGCAAACACTCCCGTTTCTCGGAACCGGACGCAGATTTATATTTTTTTTGCGGTATTAAATTGCCAATAATTGTAATATGAATTATCCAAGTCGTTCGGAAGTCGTAGGTCGTGTTTTCACGAAGTGTCTGCTGGCTTGAGTCTTAAGCTAGCAGACACTCCCGTTTCCCGGAACCGGATGCAGCTTTAAATTTTTGTTTGCGGTATTAAATTGCCAATAAATGTAATATCAATTATCTAAGTCGTTCGGAAGTTGTAGGTCGTGTTTTCACGAAGTGTCTGCTGGCTTGAGTCTTAAGCTAGCAGACACTCCCGTTTCTCGGAACCGGACGCAGCTTTAAATTTTTTTTTGTTGTATTAAATTGCCAATAAATGTAATATCAATTATCCAAGTCGTTCGGAAGTCGTAGGTCGTGTTTTCACGAAGTGTCTGCTGGCTTGAGTCTTAAGCTTGCAGACACTCCCGTTTCTCGGAACCGGACGCAGCTTTAAATTTTTTTTTGCGGTATTAAATTGCCAATAAATGTAATATCAATTATCCAAGTCGTTCGGAAGTCGTAGGTCGAGTTTTCACGAAGTGTCTGCTGGCTTGAGTCTTAAGCTAGCAGACACTCCCGTTTCTCGGAACCGGATGCAGCTTTAAATTTTTTTTGCGGTATTAAATTGCCAATAAATGTAATATCAATTATCCAAGTTGTTCGGAAGTCGTAGGTCGTGTTTTCACGAAGTGTCTGCTGGCTTGAGTCTTAAGCTAGCAGACACTCCCGTTTCTCGGAACCGGACGCAGCTTTAAATTTTTTTTTGCGGTATTAAATTGCCAATAAATGTAATATCAATTATCCAAGTCGTTCGGAAGTCGTGTTTTCACGAAGTGTCTGTTGGCTTGAGTCTTAAGCTAGCAGACACTCCCGTTTCTCGGAACCGGACGCAGCTTGAAATTTTTTTTTGCGGTATTAAATTGCTAATAAATGTAATATCAATTATCCAAGTCGTTCGGAAGACGTGTTTTCACGAAGTGTCTGCTGGCTTGAGTCTTAAGCTAGCAGACACTCCCGTTTCTCGGAACCGGACGCAGCTTTAAATTTTTTTTTGCGGTATTAAATTGCCAATAAATGAGGTATAAATTATTTAATATATAATATTGTTGTTTGCTATAGTGTGTCTGCCACCTTAATAGGACCCATAATGACTGTTCTATGGATGTGCATGATATCACTGTTTAGCATCGGCTTAGAGATGGCAGTACCCCTTAGTGTTGCTAATATTGTAAAAGCATATTTTACATTTCTTTCTTATATTTTAAATGAAATAAATAATGTGAATATAGAAATGCAGTCTGAAGATATTCGCATACATTTACTTATTACCAAATTTAAAATTATACAAAAAAATCTTATTTAGAATCCAGTCCTATTTGGATGTTAAATATTGATTCAGATGAAAATCACTTAACCCCAGATGAAGTTTACTCCGGTTTTAATGTGGATTTTATTCTATCAAACAACCTTTTCGAAAAAGATGACGTACACATATTTAAGAGCTGTACCAAACAATTTTATATATAATTTTGTAGTACTTTATTAAATAAAGTAAATTTAAATGATAAAACTTTGTTATGGGCTGCAAAGCTTTCACCAAAAAGTATTTTAAGTGGAGAAACAAATAGTATTGTGCCTTTAGTTATGGACCTGTTTCCGGAATCTGAATTTGATAAAATAGAGAAAATTTATTCTGAATTTAAACATTTAGCAGACAATGAGAGCCTTAAAAAATTCAAGAATTTAAATATATAATGCTTTTGGGAAAAATTAAGATCAGTTAAAAATGAATTAAATGCGGAAATGTTTTCCAATATTTATAGAATAGTTAAAGGCATATTGTCGATTTCACATTAATCCACAAACGTAGAAAGGATATTTTCTATACAAAATTTAATTAACACTAAGTGTAGAAATAGACTTCAAATAAACATAGTTTCGAATTTAATAAAAAGTAAAGACTTGATGAAATCAGCTAACAGTAGTTGTCATAATATAGATACAAAAAAACTTTTTGTCAACTGAGGCATTTAAAGAACTCAAAGAAGAAGAACTGTTAATGTAGTGATTGAAACATGAGTTATTAGTATACATATAGGCGACAATTTGTCAACTTTTATACCTGAATGTAAATATTTTGTACCTAAAATGTTTTTACGAAATATTTTTGCATTGAATGCAATTGTTATTTTTTTTTTTTTTGAAATATTAATTTTATGTTCCTTACTCAGCAAAGAAATATTTTTATATATGCACATAATCGTACGCTTCAATCGATAAACTTCTTTTATTATTTTTACTGGAAAAGTATTTCCCTGTTATACTACCTTTAATTTGCGTTAGAAAGTTTCCGGACTAAAAACAATTTTTGGATAAAGAAGCAGAATATAACTCTAGGTTGGTTCAAATTCGCATCCGAGGACTTTTGGTAAATTTTTGGATGATTTGGTACATTTTCTTTCCTCGTTTGGTACAAAATGAAAAACTCCATTTATCATCCCTGCTCTACGGTACGCTCTAGCCCACGTTATACTCTATAGCGGTCAAAATATATTTAGCTACACGCGTAGGCACATATAGAAGTACATATGGTATAGTAGGGTAGATAAAAAAATGTATGAACAACAAAAAAAATGTTGTCGATTTAATCTTAACGAAAAGAACGACTTGCTAATGTACATCATTTGGGTATAATTACATAAATAGGCAGACTTGTACCGCTACTGAATTTATCTATGCAGACCGATGTACACCTATATATGTGCAGCTATGTATATATATATGTATATATATATATTAATATATATATATATTTTTTTTTTATTTTTTTAACTGAAAAAAAAAATTTAGGTATCAAAAATGGGACAATAATAATATATTTAGAAAAATACTCACGTTTTTTACGTATTGGTTCCGAAGTGAAGCGCTTCCCTCGTTGCAGTAGTGACGAAAGTTGTCGGGCTGTATATATAAGTATATAGTTACGTGGGTCCTCTAATATCATACATATATATCAAAATGTATTAACTACTATTATATATAATTTTTTTCTTCCTTTTGTTTTTTTTTTTTATCAATTACTTTTATATATATTTATCTGTGTATATTTATATACACACCACACACTATGCCCGCACTGGTCTTTTGAAGAATACAAAAGAAGTTTACCGCGTGGTGGTATTCATATGCGCATCTTTCGCTTATTATGTATTATACCCTAGCCCATTTCTTCCATACTTCACACAAATTAGTTTTCTTTTAATTAATTTAGCAAATTATTTACAATTATTATTAACTTCCTATATTGTAACGAATTTGGGGAAATTCCGCTTATTTGAATCCTGCTGCTAACTTTCGAATCGCTAAACTGTTGAATAAATCACTCCAATATTCAGTATTGCAACTGGTCTTTATTTAGATTACTTTGGGAGTAGTACTTCACAACCAATAGCATGTTTAAATCAAAACTGATTACTCAGCTTGCGCTGGTTTTATACTCGCCGTTGCTTCGTTCGCTTAATTCTGCTAAGGTTTAGACGTTTCACCTTCTAGAACTTTTGTATCTCCTGCATGGTTACCATCTATACACAGGTATATTTTTAGTGTAACGAATGTTAGCAGCACTGAGCGATGCTTTCGTCTCTAAGCCGATGCTAAGCAGTGACGTGAATTCACATCCATAGATCAATCATTATGTATCTACATAAACGAAACAGTAATTGCGTCTACACATATGTACATGTACGTATACGAGCAGCGGAGAGTCAATGCACAAACACATGCATATATCTGAGATACTCCTATAAGTATGAAATGAGAAAAACTATAAAACTGTGCAATTGTAGTTACAGCTGAGAAGTTTGAGAGCTGCTGGACTAGTAGATTCTGTAAGCGCCTAGAAGATGCCAAGGTTGAAATCAAAGGGTATAAAAGGCGGCAATTGTAGAGGCGCTGGAATTCAGTTTGATTTGAGATTTCGATTAAGACGCTATCTAGCGAGCAAGAGCAATATTGTTTTGAATAGTAGAGTTTCATTTGAGCTATCACTCAGTTTGGTTATTAAGCAAGCTATTCGTTGCACAGTTTGAGTGTAATTGTGAAGTAATTTAATAAAGGCCATTTTGCATTATTACATATTGGAGTTATTTATTCAACAGTTTAGTGATTCGAACTTAGCAGAGGGTTGCAAATAAAAGGATTGCAAGTAAATTCGTTACAGTAGTTTATGTTTTTCTTATAGCCATATGCGGGTGTATGTGTGAGTAACTACTTCGGCTGATGATTACATGTGTTTGTGAGATACCTCTCCCGTTGCCTTGTATGTATGTATGTAAATGATGATTGATTTGTTCATGTACACAAGAGTGGCAGCCTGCTTTATTATTGTTGTGCCTTAGTGATGCTAAAATTCGCCACACTGCACACACACTCCTAAGTCGGATCGTCCCGATCAGACAAATTTTTTGATCTAAACGCTCCCAGCATTTCCAAATGAACTACTTTCATTTTGTTTCGAGGTTTGCCAATGGTTTGTATGCGGTAAGCTACATCGTTGATCCATTTTACAACTTTGTATGAGCCTTCCCAAATACACGGCAAACCGTTTTTTCGTTGTGGGTTGTATAACAGCACCAAATCTCCCTCATTTTGTCACTCATAATCTTTGTTCGTTGCCTTACAAGATCGTGTATGTCTCTCATCTCTTATTCCAAGACACCAGTGGATTTCTTGGCATTTCTCTCCGCATCCGTCATTGCCAAAAATTACCTTTGCGGGAGTTTGGCCCGTTGTGTCATGCACTGCCGATCGGTAAGCCATCAAGAATAATGATATGTGTGTATCCCACTCTTTATGGAACTTCTCTACTACTTTCCTTAAGTGCTCCTCCGAGGTTCTATTTAATCGTTCCACCATAACATCACACTGAGGATGCAATGCAGTTGTCCGTGTTTTTCGAATGTCTTAAAAATTCCTTGGAACACAGCTGACTAAAATTTCTCCCTTGGTCAGAATGTAGCTCCATGGGTACACCGTACCTTGCAACCCAATTATTGTAATCACTTCTGCTACTATTTCCGCTTCTTGATTTGGAATGGGATATAATACCTCTGTCCATTTGCTGAAATAATCCATAACCACCAGCAAGGTTCAGTCATTTTGAAATGAAACAAATCAAAATAAAAAATTAAAAATTATTCATCATTTTAAATTTTCTAATTGATGAATAAAAAGTTATTTTTTATTCAAGCATTTCTTGAATAATGAAAAACATTTTCTCGTTATTATACTCAGCCGAGCGAGCAGAGCTCACAGAGTATATTAACTTTGTTCGCAAAACGGTAATCCGTAACGGCATAAACTAATCGAGATAGATATAGACTTCTATATATCAAAATGATCTGGGTGAGAAAAGAAATTCATTTAGCCATGCCCGTCCGTCCGTCCCTCCGTCTGTAAACACGATAACTTGAGTAAATTTTGAGATATCTTGATGAAATTTGGTATGTACGTTCCTAGGCGCTCATCTCAGATCGCTATTTAAAATGAACGAAATCGGACTACAACCACGCCCACTTTTTCGATATCGAAAATTTCGAAAAACAGAAAAAGTGCGCTAATTCATTACCAAAGAAGGACAAAACGATGAAACTTGGTAGGTGCGTTGACCTTATGACGCAAAATAGAAAATTAGAAAAATTTTGGACAATGGGGGTGGCACCGCCCACTTTTAAAAGAAGGTAATTTAAAAGTTTTGCAAGCTGTAATTTGGCAGTCGTTGAAGATATCATGATGAAATTTGGTAGACACGTTCCTCCTATTACTCCATGTGTGCTTAATAAAAATTAGCCAAATCGGATTACGAACACGCCCACTTTAAAAAAAATTTTTTTTTAAAGTCAAATTTTAACAAAAAATTTAATATCTTTACAGTATAAAAGTAAATTATGTCAACATTCGACTCCAGTAATGATATGGTGCAACAAAATACAAAGATAAAAAAAATTTCAAAATGGGCGTAACGCCGCCCTTTTTCATTTAATTCGTCTAGAATACTTTTAATGCCATAAGTCGAACAAAAATTTACCAATCCATGTGAAATTTGGTAGGGACATAGATTCTATGACGATAACTTTTTTCTGTGAAAATGGGCGAAATCGGTTGAAGCCACTCCCAGTTTTTATACACAGTCGACCGTCTGTCCTTCCGCTCGGCCGTTAACACGATAATGTGGTTGTATGACATGTCTATCAAATGGAAGGTATTAAAGAGTATTTTAAGAGAGAGTATGCCATAGTTCTATGGATGGACGCCATTTAAGGATATCGCCATAAAGGTGGACCAGGGCTGACTCTAGAATTTGTTTGTACGATATAGGTATCAAATGAAAGGTGTTAATGAGTATTTTAAAAGGGAACGGGCCTTAGTTCTATAGGTGAACGCATTTTAGAGATATCGCCATAAAGGTAGAACAGGGGTGACTCTAGAATGTGTTTGTACGATATGGGCATCAAATGAAAGGTGTTAATGAGTATTTTAAAAGGGAGTGTGCCTCAGTTCTATAGGTGAACGCCTTTTAGAGATATCGCCATAAAGGTGGAACAGGGGTGACTCTAGAATGTGTTTGTACGATATGGGCATCAAATGAAATGTGTTAATGAGTATTTTAAAAGGGAATGTGCTTTAGTTCTATACGTGAACGCCTTTTCGAGACATCGCCATAAAGGTGGACCAGGGGTGACTCTAGAATATGTTTGTACGATATGGGTATCAAATGAAAGGTTGTAATGCGTATTTTAAAAGGGAGTGATCCATATTTCTATAGGTGAACGCCTTTTCGAGATATCGCTATAAAGGTGGGCCAGGTGTGACTCTAGAATGTGTTTGTACGATATGGGTATCAAATTAAAGGTATTAATGAGGGTTTTAAAAGCGATTGGCCCTTAGATGTATATGTGAAGGCATTTTCGCGATATCGACCAAAATGTGGATCAGGGTGATCCAGAAAATCATCTGTCGGGTACTGATAATTTATTTATATGTATATGCAATACCACGAACAGTATTCTTGTCAAGATTCCGAAGGCTGTTGATTTCGCCCTGCCGAACTTTTTCATTTTCTTCTACTTAACATGGTATGTGCCACACCCATTTTACAAAGTTTTTTCTAAAGCTATATTTTGTGTCAATAAACCAATCAAATTACCATGTTTCATCCCTTTTTTCGTATTTGGTATAGAGTTATGGCATTTTTTTAATTTTTCGTAATTTTCGATATCGAAAAAGTGGGCGGGGTTATAGTCGGATTTCATCCATTTTTTATACGAAGATAAAGTGGGTTCAGATAAGTACGTGGACTAAGTTTAGTAAAGATATATCGTTTTTTGCTCAAGTTATCGTCTTAACGGGATAGCGGAAGGACAGACGGTGGACTGTGTATAAAAACTGGGCGTGGCTTCAACAGATTTCGCCCATTTTCACAGAAACCAGTTACCGTCATAGAATCTATACCCCTACCAAATTTCAGAAGGATTGGTAAATTTTTGTTCGACTTATGGCATTAAAAGTATTCTAGACAAACTAAATGAAAATGGGCGGAGCCACGCCCATTTTGAAATTTTCTTTTATTTTTGTATTTTGTTGCACCATATCATTACTGGAATTGATTGTTGACATAATTTACTTATATACTGTAAAGATATTAAATTTTGTGTTAAAATTTGACTTTTAAAAAAATTTTTTTTAAAAAGTGGGCGTGTTCTTCATCCGATTTTGCTAATTTTTATTTAGCAAATGTATAGTAGTAGTAGTAACGTTCCTGCCAAATTTCATCATATCTTCAACGACTGCCAAATTACAGCTTGCAAAACTTTTCAATTACCTTATTTTAAAAGTGGGCGGTGCCACGCCCGTTGTCCAAAATCTTACTAATTTTCTATTCTGCGTCATAAGTTCAACCCGCCTACCAAGTTTAATCGCTTTATCCGTCTTTGGCAATGAATTATCGCATTTTTTCGGTTTTTCGAAATTTTCGATATCGAAAAAGTGGGCGTGGTTATAGTCCGATATTGTTCATTTTAAATAGCAATCTGACTTGAGCGCGCAGGAACCTATATACCAAATTTCATCAAGATACCTCAAAATTTACTCAAGTTATCGTGTTAACGGACAGACGGACGGACGGACATGGCTCAATCAAATTTTTTTTCGATACTGATGATTTTGATATATGGAAGTCTATATTTATCTCGATTCCTTTATAACTGTACAACTAACCGTTATCCAATCAAATTTAATATACTCTGTGAGCTCTGCTCGACTGAGTATAAAGATACCATGTTATTCATCACTCAAGTTTTCTTGAATAATGAATAAAAATTTATTTTTTATTTTTTCGTCAATGGTTATTCAAATTTGTTGATAACGCCCATCCCTGACCACCAGTATTTTTTTTCCGCGGTTGCTAGTAGGCTAGTAGTAATAACCTGCTACATCGATGGCGATCCTTTCAAATGGTGCTCCTGAAATATACTGCATCATCCGGCCATTACTTCGTGTTTTGGGCCTTTTCGCTCTGCTGCAAACCTGGCAGTTGGCAATCCACTCAGTGGCCGACTGACGGCAACCAACCCAATAGAATTTCTGCTTAATTTTCTCGAGCGTTTCCGTGATCCACAGATGACCTCCACTTGGACCATTACGTAGCTCGTTAAGAATGTCAGGAATCCTTTTCCTGGGAACACTATCAGTTTCATCTTACTTTGGCCATCCTCACTCTCCCATACTCCATGAAAGCAACCGGATATCAATTTTAACTGTTCCACTGTGCCCAGTATGATTTCGCAATAGGACTCTCCGCTGACGGCGCTATCGTTTTTCTGCTTCGTTCCTCTTAATGCTTCCGAAATTGTGTCTACCCAGTCTGGCCTTTCCACTTCCACGCGATGAGCTTTGTATGTGGGCTTACTCAAAAGTGACGCTGTTTTCTGAGTCAGTGCATGGGATACAGTTTCAGAGAATGTTGGTTTTGGATTCGCATATGTAGCTCGTTGTGTTTCGTATCCCGTATCCCGTATTCCATTTATAAAGCACTGAATTTTAAAACTCTCGCTCTATCCCACGGTTGCGTCCGCATTTGAAAGATGAGCCAATCTTTCAACATCCGAAGCAAACTCCTGCAAAGTCTCATTAGCTAGTTTCGTAGCGGGTTTGCAACTATATTTGGTATATCTGTTTCCTGTGTTCGCTTCCGTGTCGCCTCTCTAGAGCACTCATCAATGTTTCATAGCTGTTCCGTTCGTAGTCTCGAATTGTCAGCAAGATTGCAACTGTAGGCCCTTTCAATGCCACGAACAGTGCAGCAACTTTATCTTCAGCATTCCAGTTAAGATGCCATATATGTCTTCTGCTCTTCCAGTGGAGATGTTATACGTGTAGCCGTGCTTGAGGTTCCGTCTTAGTACCGGTTGTATTCAATTATTCATTTCCTTTTTTAGTTGCTGAATCTTCAATTCACTTAAATTCGCCATGTCCAAGTTGTATACGAAATCTTCGGAATTTATTCAACAATTCCTCGTCTGACACCAATTGTAACGAATTTAGAGAAATTCTGCTTATTTGAAACCTTATGCTACCGTTCGAATCGCTAAACTGTTGAATAAATCACTCCAATATTCAGTATTGCAAACTGAACATTATTTAGATTACTTTGGGAGTAGTACTTCACAATTATACTTCACAACTAATAGCGTGTTTAAATCAAAACTGATTACTGACTACTCAACTTGCGCTGCTTCTATACTCGCCGTTGCTTCGTTCGCATATTTCTCCTAAGGTCTAGATGTTTCACCGTCTAGAACTTTTGTATCTCCTGCAAGGTTACCATCTATATACATGCATATTTGTAGTTTATGTTTTTCTTATAGCCATATGCGGGTGTATTTGTGAGTAACTACTTCGGCTGATGATTACATGTGTTTGTGAGATACCTCTCCGTTGCCTTGTATGTATGTGTGTAAATGATGATTGATTTGTTCATGTACACAAGAGTGGCTGCTTGCTTTATTGTTGTTGTGCCTTTATTTACTAACAACATTGTGATGCTAAAATTCGCCACAATATTAAGGAACCTGACAAATTAAGTTTATTACGCATTGCCCATTAACACACAAAATTTCGCGAAGCACTGTTATAAACATTCTTGGATACGCTTTGAGTATATGGGGTGGGTTTCCCTCTTCACCTTTAAAATCAAACACACCACACTTCCTTTCAAATTCACAAACGGCTTTATTTATTGATGTAACTCATATAACTAATATAAACTAATCTCTTTGATTTCTCTATATCTGTTCAAGTTTTTGGCTATGAAAAATTTTAGAAAAGTACCAACAAGTGAAAAAATTAATTTCACTTGCAAAGTGCAAAAGCATTCTTAGTCAAATCAAATGTCAAATGCTTCTTGTTATGCTTTTCTTGCAATAAAAGTTGGAAAGTGGCGACTTTTTTATGTCGATGACGGTGGTGTAGCTCGATCTGCCGTTCTCCATAAAAATTCGTGCAATCTACTCATAATGCATACAATTGTGTTGAACGCATCTATATGAAAAACTGCTTATGTGACGGGGTATTTAATTTAAATTGGCTTTGTGCCTTCATTTTAAAGAATCTATGATATTGATCGAGCACGTTTTGTGCTCATGCCAGGCTAAGACTCCAACTATTAGGAGTGATACAGCTTTCAGATCTTCAAGCAGCCAAGAGGACGGAGTTATTTTTGCGAAATAAGGCCTGGTTTTTAATAGGGTTTTTTAGTTTGGTCGTTAAATAAATTTCTAGTAACACTACGGTCTCATTCAGTATATGTGAGGTCCTCATGGTCCGGCCAGTTCAACCTAACCTAAGAGTGTATGAGTGAGTCGCGTTGTTGCTTTTTTCGCTTTAAGGCGACCAAATCCGCTTTTAACTACTTTTTCAGTTAAGTTGCGAAATTCAAATAATTTCTTAAGAACGAAATAGGGTAAATTTTCTATAAATATGAATAAAAGTTTAATTATTTCCTTAAACAACCTCTCAATAGAATTTAATAATAATTATTCGCCACCATATTATGATTCCTGAGATCAAAACATGTTTTCAGGTACTTCTTTGACTACTTTGGAGGTTGTCAACAGTTCTTGTGAAGTTAAGAATTAAATTTTTTTCGCGGAGTTAAGTGATCGTGGTTGTAATAAACAGGGTGAACTTTTAAAACTTTTGAAATTTCTTCATAGCGCTAATCAATGCCTTTTTATGCGGAGCCCTCTCCATGCTTATTTAACTGAAAACTGTGTTTAATAAGTCTATGACAGACGAACATTTTAAATGTCATTTTTATTTTAGGCAAGATTTTAACTAAACAGTATTTTAGTCAGCGACTATGATTACGGGCCTATATCTTTTAAAGTGCTTTGAAAAAAAGCGAAAATGGCAAGACTGCCCTTTACCAAATTGCAAGCAATTCACACCAGAGCCTATTTTTAAGCTATTACATAGATTTTATCGCGGGCTTGGCGACTAAATCAAAAAAAACCGTAACGGATATTTGTCAAAAAAGATCCGAAAAGGCTCGAAAAGGTTCGTAAAGATTCGGTGTTAGCAACAGGCCAAATACATAAAATTGGATCTCTATCATAATCAGCGGTGGTCAGGTTACCAAATTGAGAATGTGTTAGTAAACTCGAACGCGTAGCGAGCACGAAAGCAAAATCAATTATTTATTTAGTTCACTGATGACCTGATACGAAACTTTCATTCTCTCTAAATTTGTTTCCAGGAAAGGGGCTTGAAATCAGCTGTCTGTTCATTCAATTGTAAACAAAAGTTCATTCGTTTCCAAGAATGGGGCTTGAAATCAGATGGCTATAGAGTTGCCTAAAATATGCAAAAAAAATTCTCCAAGAAATCCGTTCGGTTTCATTATTTTCAAATAAATCAGCAAGTAAACTGATAAAAACTTATTAAAATTTATAAAAAAGGTAAAGTTTTGTAGAAATATTTTGTGGTAGATAAGTGACAAAATATGAAATAATATATTTCAATTGCGTTGCTTTGCTTTGTTGCCCTGGCACCGCCATAAGATAACAATAAGGGGCTAGCCCCTTTTTTCACTTTGATGCGACCAAAACGTTTATGTACATACATATGTATATCCATATACAATAAAAAACGCAAAAAATTTATAAGAAATTACGAAATTATATCACTTGGTGAAGTATCTGCGTTGTCATCCGCAAAAAGCCATTAATTAAACATGTTGCGTTAACCTATACGTATACCTACAATTTATATCAGCTGTCAAAAATGGAATGTCGCAACGCTCCACAAAAACATGGCCTTTATGCATCCATTTACATCAATGCGAAGACTAAGAAGCTGACTTTTATATCAATCAGAAGTTGCTACCAAAACCCGTTTCGTGTGCAGCCCTTCAATGAAAGGTGTTGTCACTGATAAATTTTCCACGGGTGAAAAGGAGTTATTTTTTTCTTCGGATTTGTAATTCTGACAAAAAAGCGAGTTTTTTGATATCCCATTTGACAATCTTGGGTAAATTTTCGGTGAAAATCATAAATTAAACCTTTACCATGGAAAATACCCCAAAATTATTCTGAAATGCCCAAATTTGATTTTGAGCATAATGGCATCTATGGCCAATGTTATAAAAAATGCACATTTTCACGCGCTCTCAGAGAGCGAGAAGTTTCATATCAGGTCATTAGTGATGGACGATATGGCGGTTTTGAGCTATCAGTGAAAATAGATATGGCTATTTTTAAATCGCAGCTATTTTTATAGCTATAGCGATCGCTTTATTTTAACAAGCGATTCTATACAGAAGATATGATGGACGATACAGCGATTTTGGGCTATCAGTGAATATGGATATGGCTATTTTTTACAGCTATGGCGATCGCTTTATCTCTAATAAGCGAAACTGCTATTATTTGTATACTTGGATATAAAAAATTAATGTTTAAATTTGTTTACCGGAGTAGATTGGATGCTATACATTAATTTAATTTAGTATACAGAATATATGAGCCAAAATTGGAATAAAAAGAAAAAATATATACCTTTTATTGTAAATTGATGTAATGTGAAATTCCAATTTTCTGAGATGTTATGATACAATATTATTAACTGGCTTACGACAATATATTCAGACTCGTATTACACTCAATGAGATGAAACTAGAGGAAATAGATATTTATGCATCTTTGTTTTATAAATTTTGCTAATTGAAAATGCTTTGATTTTTAAAGGTAAGATGAATCAACCCGAAATAAATCTGTATATGTAACACCATAAAATCATGAGTTATTTACTATATTATACTACACCGATGTTTTCAGAAATACTCCGTATGAATTTATTCTGAAAGTTTTATTTGGCTGCATAATATTTGTATAGTAAAGTGAATCAATTTTTAATGAAATATACAGAGGAAAAATATAGCAAATTCTTCAAACTATTATAAAAATATTCTTTAGCAGAAAATTAGCTACCCACTTCAGTTCCCTAGAAATTAGCCGGAGAATTCAACCATATGACAAAGCTTGAATTGCATTTTCCCAAAAAACTTAAATTTTGAGTGAATCTGTTTCAATAAGACGAGTGATATATGCTTCTATAATTCTTTTATTTTTCCACCAAAAACACAAATTTTATTAAACTGCTAACGGCTAGAGCCTAGAAGTATTAACTTATGAATAACACATGCATTAGTTTCGGTAACGTTTTACCAGGCGGTGCGCCACCTAATTTTTATCGAAATTTATCAAAGGTCGTATCAAAAGACGCGTCTCGACCTCCGTTTGAAGAATCTGAGAGCGAAAATAAAATTTTTATTTCTGTCAAAAGATATAGGCAAAAAATCGGTTCAAATTTCCATGTGGTTGTTGTTTTTTGCCACATTTGATGTACACACACACACTAATGCAAAAAAGAGTTCTGTGCGCACTTTTTTTTTTTTTTATCCCCAAACCGGTGTCGGATCGACCCAGGGTAATTTTTTATACGCCAGAAAGGTGTTCTATGCAAAAAAATTGTTGTGTTTTTGTAAATATCTTTTGACTGAAACAAAATTTTAGATTTTCGCTTTGGGATTCTTAAAACGCAGGTCTAGACGCGTCTTTTGAAAGCACTTTTGAAAAATTTATCAGTTTTATTTTTCTTTGAGCTTAAGGCCTATTTTTATAAATAAAACACTTGATTTTGTGTTTAATTATTTAATTTATTCGATATTTCGACCTTAGTCTAAGGTCATCATCAGGACTGCAAGAAACAATACAAAAACACTAATAAATTTATCAAATATAAACATTTTTGACATAAGTCATTTTCACATTTAAACAGCATATAAACAACATATAAAAAATATAGATATATTTAACATAAATCATCACCACAACTTACGTTTTAAGCAATGCTTTAAAGACTAAAATGCGAAAACAAAATAAATTAAGGAATAGCGACTATTCAAACGAAGAGTGTGCATAAACAAATGAAGTCCCGTAATTGTAAACAAAAATTTTATTAAAAAAAAAAAAAAATGGTTCAGTATCTATACCCGGCTTCTTTAAATCCTGAACAGCCTGTGCTGGAATGAATCCTAATATAAATACATTACGTACGCCCCACGAGTAACATTTTAGTACTGTTGCTCCAAGTGGACCTTCAGAATGTAGGGTGACTTCCCTATGTTTAGCCCTCACCGAATGATTAACAATTTGGGATCCCGATGTTCTTCCACGCCCATTACAAAACCATTTTTTGCAATTATTGCACATCACTTCGTCGTCGAAATTGTTGTTGCACAAGTTTGCTTTGTTCCGTTCGCCGTTTTCTTAATTTCTCTGCACAAAAATCAGCCCTTATTTACCACTATCTGTTGACTAGAAATTTTTTTCGTTGTGCAGTTTTTAAGACAACTATCCCGATTTTTCCATAATAACTGGCAAACTTTTGTAAAAGTATATTTTTTTCAATTTTCGAGAAAATTATTCCTTTTTGTATCCAAAAAACTTTTTTACTCAGTCGGAAAGTAAAGCACATATGAATAGTGATAAACGATATTTCACTATCGATGATTGCATCGCCGCTTTCACTATTAGTGTTATGTTTGCTAATTTTAAATACACGAGTTGATTTCTATTAACATAACTTTATTAAATATAATTTATATACAAAAACGTGGAGGGTAAAATGCTATACGTATCTTTTTCTTTCGGCGGTCAAATCGAGAAGAAGCAAAAAAGGTTGTCTTTTTTTTAGCTGTCATTGACAGTTCTTACTGTCAGTGCTGTAAAGTATTAAAATACATGTTAATTTGTTTAGATACATATCACACCTCCGCCTTTAATTTACAATATTAAAAGTTTTATGTGGATCTAAAATCTGGAGCCGTGAAACGGTTCAACTGTTTTCGGGAACGGCTGCTTTTGCGAATTGGCATACCTGCGATTGGCGTTTTTGGCTGCTCGACTAATGAGCTAGGAATAGTTCGCGGTGATTATTTCTGTGAATTGCTTGACTGAGAAACTGGCTGTTCTTTACTGGCTGAACTATTTTCGGTGTCTTCCAAATTCCTTTCTGAGCTAGCTTGGTGTTTGTTGTGGGGTAACCCTAATTCAGGTGTATTTACCAACGGCGGAGGTAAGTTGAAACCGGGTGCCTGATCAGAATCCGTTTTCGATCTTGGTTTGAGTTGGTTAATATGACGCTTGATTTTGCCTGTTTTGGTGTTTACCATAAACATCATTCTACCTATCGGATGAATAATGGTGCTTTTGATCCATTTGTCCCCTTTTGCATAATTTCTGGCATATACTAGTTGATTTGGCTCAAATCTGTGTGCGTTGGTGCTTGCACGTTTTTTCTGATCTGATGTCTCAAATAATTGAGTTAACATTGTTCTAACCGATCTCCCATGCAGGAATTCTGCAGGCGTTTTCCCCTTAGCATTTGGGGTAAAACGATAAGTTGCCAGATATTTTACTACGGCGGTTTTGATTGTTAGGCCGGCATTTATATTTTTTCGGACAGCTACCTTAAAGCTTTGCACAAAACGTTCAGCAAGCCCATTGGACGCAGGATGAAATGGTGCTGTCGTTATGTGAGTGACACCATGTTCTTTGCAAAATTGTTCAAAGCTGTCGGACGTCAGCTGTGGTCCATTGTCGCTAACAATAGTCACCGCGAAACCTTCAATAGCAAAAATAGCTGTTAGTGCAAGTATGGTATTATCCGTTGTAGTCGACGGTAATTGTGTTACATATGGAAATTGCGAATAAGCATCTACACAGATAAGCCACATTGAACTAAATATTGGGCCGGCGAAATCAATGTGGACTCTTTCCCAAGGACCTTTTGCTTCTGGCCAGCTTAGATATTCGCGTGCAGGCGCCGGATTAGCCATTTTGCAGATGTCGCATTCACGTGCTACCTTTGCAATGTAATCGTCTATTTTTGGCCACCAGACGTGATGTCGAGCCAGCTGTTTCATTCTTACGATTCCCCAGTGCCCCTCGTGTAACAATTGCAAAATTTTTGATTTTAAAGTTTTTGGAATGATAATTCGATTTACCTCACTGTTTAAGCACAACAAATTTTTGTAGATGGTTAACGAAAACCTACGCTGAAAGTATGGTTGGATGTCCGTATCCCCCGGAGATAACTTTTCAGGCCAGCCCTTTTCGACAAAGTTACGGACTTTTGTAAGGGTGCCATCTTGAATTGTATGCTTTCCAATAACATCTGCATCGATTGGTGATTTAATTTCTGAAATATTATGGCAAGCTTCACTTAAGTCGAATTGTTCATCGGTACTCACGGGTAACCGAGAAAGTGCGTCGGCATTACCATGTGCATGTGTGTTACGGTATTTGATGCTGAAATTGTACGCTATTAAAATTAAAGCCCAACGTTGTAAACGGTGCGACGTCATTTGTGGCAGACTTTTACTTGGATTGAAAATATGTACAAGTGGCTTATGGTCAGTAATGAGGACAAACTTTCGACCATACAAGTATTGGTGAAACTTTTGAATACCATACACAATGGCGAGACCCTAATTCTCAATTTGACGGTATTTAAGTTGGTGCTTATCCAACGTTTTCGACGCGAAGGCAATCGGACGTTCGCTTCCATCCGAATTGATGTGCGATAAGACAACGCCAATTCCAAAAGACGATGCATCCGCGGCAAGGCTTAGTGGTAACTTCTCATTAAAATGTGCTAACTGTGTAGCATTGATAATATGTGCCTTCAAGGCAGTAAAAGACTCTTGCTGTGTAGTACCCCACAAAGATTTCACATTTTTACGACGTAGCATGTTGAGTGGCGCTGCTAGCTGGGAAAAATTCGGTATGAAGTTGCAATAGTAGTTTATTTTACCTACAAAAGCTTCTAATTGCGCCAAGTTACTAGGCGGTTTCAGTAATTTAATAGCTTGCACCCCTGAGTCATCTGGGAGTATTCCCTTTGCGCTAATTTTTCTACCCAAATACTCTATTTCTTCCTTCAAAAAGAAACATTTCTGCTTTTTGCATTTATGCCATTGTCTTTTAGTACCTTCATGACTTGCTCTAGGTGACCTATGTGTTCTTCAATTGACGGTGCGGTTATAATTATATCGTCTAAATAATTACCACATCCTTCTATGCCATGGAGGAGTTGTTCGAGATAGCGCTGAAAAATTGCCGGCGCACTGGCGATGCCATATGGCAGTCGTTGGTACTGAAAGAGGCCTAAAGGAGTGTTCACTACCATCATTTGCTTTGACTCTTCATCGATTTCCATCTGTAAATAGGCATCTTTCAGATCTATTTTGGAAAAATGAGTGCCCCGACGAATGGTGTGTAACAACTCTTCGCGTTTTGGCAAGGGGTATTGTTCGATTTCTAATTGCGAATTAACCGCAATTTTAAAATCGCCACAGATTCTCACTGAGCCATCAGGCTTTGGTGCTAATACAATTGGTGACGCCCAATTGCTAAATTTGATGGGTTCCAAATACCTGCCTTGATAAGTCTATCAGCTTCTTCACGAAAATTTGTCACCTGTGCGAATGGTACTGGCCTGCTTTTAAAAAATTTGGGCGTAGCCGTAGCTTTCATTTGAATCGTTGCTTTAAAGTTTTGTATAGAACCTGAGGTACTATTGTCAAAAATATCGTGGTATTTCTTACAAAATTTGTTTATTTGTTGTGAATAAGCTTCCATTTCGGAAATGTTGGCTATTTCGGTAATCTCAAAACCAAATTCTCTGAAAAGGTCTAAGCCAAAAAGATTGTAAGAATTTTCTACATTTGCTACTATTATCACAATACTCTTCCGCTTGTTTCCACACCTAGCTTCAGTGTGTAATTCACCCAAAATTGGAATTGGCTTCTGTCCAAATGCGTACAAACTCTTGGTGCACTCTACCAATTTTGGTTGGTTCAATAAATCGTATGTTTTTCTATTTATTATTGACACAGTAGCCCCTGAATCTAATTGAAACTTTATTTTTTTGTTATTAATTTCCAACTCAATCATTTTCTTACTTTGTTCAGATTGTATTATACCTGTAACTGCATTCACTGCATCTAATGTGTCAATCAGGCATGCTTAACGAACGAAACGATATCATTTCGTTACGATAATCAACGCTAATAAACGAAACGAAGTCACTTCGTTTCGTTTATTAACGTTAAGATCGTCAAATTAACGTTAATTTGTCGTTCTTAACGTTAATAAACGAAACGAAATTACTTCGTTTCGTTTATTAACGTTGATTATCGTAACGAAATGATATCGTTTCGTTCGTTAAGCATGCCTGGTGTCAATACGATGTTCATTTTCTTGTTTGCCTTTATCGGAGTTTCTTTTCTTACTCATTTGTTACAAATGACATTTCGAAATTTACATTGTTCTCTTGAGTGAGAATGGCCACAACCTGAGCACGATTGAAGTTTCACTTGCTTTGTTGAGTGCTTATGTACCTGTTGTTCATTCTTATTACTTTGCTTATTAGCTTCCTTCCTCCCGACTTTGTGTGTTTGCATATCGTTTACTTGCGCTAGGGATGAATTATTATTCTCTTTGAGTGTCGCTACCGTTTTAGTTGTTGCCACAAATGTTTCGGCAATTAAAAGCACATCTTCTAATGACGGCTGAAGCTTTTGTAGAACGGCGGTACGTACTTGATCAAGAGGGGTACGAACTATGATTTGGTCACGTATCATTTCATCAACAAAATTTGCTGTACAATTGGTTGCGGTACAAATGAATTTGCATTCTCTTGCGATACCACGTAGGTCAGCAACCCACTCTCTGTGCTTTTGAGTGTTTTTCGTTTCCCGCTTGAAGAACTCGTAGCGAGCTGCCACTACATGTCTTTTTGAGTGGAAGTGTTCTGTTAATTTGGATGTTAATTCCTTGAAGGTCAGCGATTGGAGATTTGTTACACCACGTTGCTTATCTGGATTGCTTACCGAATATGCCACGAAATGTTGCGAAAGCTGCTCCAAGTACGATTCCCAATTTTGTTGGTCTTCATTAAACGAGTGAAATGGTGGAACCACTGTCGCTTCTCCAATGCGACTTGACTCATTCGCGTTAAAAAACGATTGCTGCATGGCCTGCATCCACTGCTTTTGCTGTTCGAGCAACGATGTTGCAAATCTTTGCTGCTGCTGGATTATTTCCTCAATAGCCTGCTCGTTTGCCATTGTACTTTATGGAAACTTTTCTTTTTTTTTCACTCGTCGCCAGTAATGTTATGTTTGCTAATTTTAAATACACGAGTTTATTTCTATTAACATAACTTTATTAAATATAATTTATATACAAAAACGTGGAGGGTAAAATGCTATACGTATCTTTTTCTTTCGGCGGTCAAATCGAGAAGAAGCAACAAAGGCTGTCCGCTTTTTTAGCTATCATTGACAGTTCTTACTGTCAGTGTTGTAAAGTATTAAAATACATGTTAATTTGTTTAGATACATATCAATTAGTATTAGAACTTCGTGCTGAAGGAAAATCGCCAATCGCTATAATCGCTATTGGCGATATTCTGCCAGAGGTGATTGCCATTCAAAAGAATCCAATGAAGGCAAATCGCCAATCACTGATATATTTGGATTGCAATAGCTATAGCTATTAGCGATTTATCAATAGCGGCGATGCAATCACCAATAGCGAAATATCGTTCCATCACTACAGGTCATCAGTGATTTAGTTTGATTTCAATGCTTGAACGGTGAATACGTGTCACACGCAATCTTTGGTACTCTGTTTTAAGCACGCGTGCGACACTTCCTCACCGTACGAACATCGAAATCAAACTAAAAGAGCTGTCATTGATTTTCACGAAGTAGCCATTGTGCTATCGCTTATCGTATACATATAAGGGCTTGCCGCATTGACGACGGCGGCAGTGTTGCCAGGTGTTGACAAAACAAGAAGCTAGATTGGCAAAAAAAAAGGTTAGAAAAAGCTAAAAGAAGCTAAAAAACGGCCAGACATTTTTTTGGTTAATTCATTACATTTTTTTTATATTTTAGTTTACACATTTGTAAATAAAAACTTATAAACATAACTTCTTGTTTCAAAACATATCAGGCACATTTTCCTTTACTAGCACATGGAATTACTTTAAATGATTGCATATGTGTATATACATAAAAAAAATATTACAAACTAATTATTTATATAAAATATTCCCCGTCTGAAGAATCAGAAGAGCTTAAGTCTGCGTATAAAGTTTGGCTATTTACCATAAATATGAGATCATTGGTAATTTCAAAATCCTTACAACATTTAGATAAGCGTTTTAACGAGCATCTAATATTAAGCAGCGCATTAAGCATTTTAATTTTTAGTTTGCTCCTTAATTTAGTTTTCAGAATTTTCATGTCACTAAAAATTCTTTCAACCTCCGCGCTACTGAGTGGTAATACTAAAAAACTAAATATGATTTCGACAAGTTCTAAAAAAGCAGGTTCGTTTAATGCATTTTTATGTTCTCGGACTTCCGATCAAAATTCCATGGTGGAGTGTACATTTTTCCATTGTATTGTTATAAGTTTTCGCCACTGCAGCTCTATTAATGCTATTTGACTTGAAGAATAACTATACTTCTCTTTTTCAAAGTAAGAAAATACATCTGGCTTTGAAACTTTCAACGAATTTTCAGCAGAAAAAGAATTAATCTTTTGTAGAGAACTCATATTATTAGGTATTAGGTGTTCACAGGAACTATTGAAATTATTTTATTTTAGAAATTATTAAAAATACATTCGAAGTAAAAAAGGCCAGAAAAAAGTCACGAAGCTAAACCCAAAATTTCGAGGCTAAAGGCAAAAAAAGGCTAAATCTAGCCTCGAAAGGCTAACCTGGCAACACTGGACGGCGGTGTAGCCGCCACATCTGTCGTATTATTTTTACTCATGTTCTTATGGCGATGGTTTTTTTAACGACAACATGGCAACACGCCAATCAACCACGAATGCCGCTGTCGCCAGATTAAATCTATTTATATTTTGACAAGCGGCAAAGCATAAATGCTTAATGAAATGCTTCTTCTTAACTTTTCTGACAAATAATTTCGCGCGTGTTTATTGAAAGTTTTTCTTGGGTAAAATTGGTAAAATAATAAAATTAATTATAATCTTACGGTTTTATAATAATAATAGCTTATTTGACATTATATTAAGCGATACAGAAACAGTTTAAATTATTGGTAAGAAAAATCTTCGACTGAAAAAAGGTAATTGTTTACTTTAGGGTACAACTACTAAAACTCGTCCAAAAATATCGGGAGAGGTGTCAAAAGACGCTTCTTGATCCCTGGAGCACGAATCCGAAAGTGGAAATCACACATTTTATTTCTTTTCGGAGACATTTGCAAACAAAACCGAAAATTTTCATGTGGTTGTTGTGATTTTGATGATTTTGTGGTACCCACAAGAAAAACTGTGGGTAAAAGTGTTTTGCGCGGATATAGTTTTGGTCTCCAAACCGGTGTTGGACCCACCCAGGGTAATTTTTTATAAGCGTGGCCGAAGGCCGCCAATGCAGAAAGGCGTTCTGCGCAAAAATACTATGGATCCCCCCCGCGGTTTCGGAGTGATACGGAGCCATTTTTCGGTTTTTTGGCAATATCTTTTCACAGAAATAAAATTTTTAATTTCCGCTTTCGGATTCTTGATCCTGGGTCCAAAATGCGTCCTTTGCCACCTCTCCCGATATTTTTGGACGAGTTTTAGCAGTTGTACCCTAAAGCAAACAATTACCTGAAAAAGTATGAAAAAATTGTTTCTTCATAAACTTGAATTACATACATAGATTGCTAAAATTTCAACAAATTAAATATGGATATAGATGAAAAATTAATTGAAGAGGTGCGGAAAATGCCCATTATATATAATCTGGGCTTGGAGGACTATAAAAACATAAAGAAAAAGGAATTGGCATGGAGGCAGGTCTCCTCTGCTATGCAAAGTGAAGGTTAGTATACATATTTGAGATTTATTTCTTCATGTGGTGTAAATTTCAATTTAAAATGTATAGGAATAATGCAAAAAGCGGTGGAAGGGTTTGCGAGACTCCTACAAACGAATTAAAAGGTATACACGAATATGTGGACCTCGTACTGGATGCAGTCCAAGCTGTGAAATTTAAATTAAGTAAGTCATCCGCATTACACAAAATATTTAACATAAACAGCACGAAAGTTATATATTTCGCATATTCAAGTACGCCGCAAACAAGATTTGGAAGATGACAGCCTTGTATTTCATCCCATGATGGCACATCAAATATTTGGTGAATCTGAAAGCATATTCGGATATAAAGGTTTATGTGTGCGTATTTTATACACTGCTGGTCCTCTACATATTTATATTGGCATTGAATATGACAGTCGAGTTGATGAACTATCAGGCGGAGATATAAAGGCTGATGTAGTTGTGCGACCGATAGCGGAAAAATTACCTGATGGCTGTTTTTTTTGTTAATATGGATGAGTTTTTGAAAACACTAGATAAAGCAGATAAGTTTCAACCATTTGGTGAAAAAATAACCGAACACAGTGTTACTGATGAAGACGGACAAGAGCACTTCTTCGAACTATATGATTGTGACTATAAGGTGCCGGCATTCTTAAAATTCTTCAGTCGTTTGTAGACATTTAAATTATGGTTCGTTGATGCATCATCCTATATTGATGTTGATGATCCGCAATGGAGCTTCTTTGTATGGTATGTTGACTAAATATGCTACTTTCAATAAGTAACTTATATCAATTTTTATATTCCTACAGCTATGAAAAGTATAAAAATGATAATGGTGATTATCTGTCTGCAACCACTGGCTACACCACTGTAAATGAGTACTACGCATATCCTCAACACATACGACCGCGCATTAGTCAATTTGGCACAAAATTCATTGAAACTGTCTATAAACATTACTTACCAATCATTAATGTCATTGATATGGCAGTGGAAGATCCATCGGGGGATTTTCAGCGTTTACGCAACTATATTGATACTCGTCTGTGTATGGGTCTAAAAAGTTTTGGAAGTGATGTCATCAAAAAAGGATTTAACAAAGAAATGGTTCATGAGGCACGCGAAACGTACAAGGTAAACTAATTTAACTAATAACTATTAAAAACCACCTGTTAAACTGATGCTCATCTCTTTCCAGCTAAATCCACGTCAGTGTCGCCGGGTTTATGAAATACTTCGAATATATTATACAAACATTTATGATAAGGACGATTATCATGCTTATCGTTTAGATGTAAAGCGTCGGTTAAACGCAATTTATTATAAACATATAAATGATATTAAGAAAATGGAAAAAGCTAAAGTGGATACGGAATGGTTGAGAGCGCGTTTACCTACACCAAGTCAACGTATGGAGCAATTGCATGAGGAATATGAAAAAGAAGAGAACGCATACAAACAAATTGTTGAAAAGTTACGTGATTAAGCTTATGAACCTAGTAAAGTTTTTGTATGTGTTGTTTTTGTGGTATTGTTCTACATCTGATTATTACTTTTTATGTAATAAAACCTAAATTATTAACTGTACAATAAGAGTTCCGAATTTATTCGTGTATGACGTCTTTTACCTCCTCCATCTGCTGCGTAGCTTTATATACAGAGAACATGAAAATATAGATACGAAGAAGTTACGATGGTCAATTTGAATCGGTTACAGGAATGTCATGATACTGCCTGGGCTTAGCTGGTTAATATCCCGCAAAAGACGGAGGATGGTTGATTTTTCGCTATAACAACAACTATTCTGGGTATATCTTTGACAGGATGTTTTGTGTAGACGTCAGCAAGTGAGTGAACTTGCAGATAATATGACTTTTAGCACGCTGAATGGGGACGCCCCAAACGCGAGTCAGTGCCGGACTTATAAACTACGTCATCGTGGAACCAATGCTTACTTTTGTATCACCCTCTTGCAATCATTTTAAACACTTCACTTTCTTGGCTTTATGAATTTATGGCAAGGAAAGAAAGATAGTAGTCGTGGTGCATAATTTGTCAAAAGCCTTTGACTCGGTTATCTAGAACGAAAAAGAGGAACGCACACTCCTTAGGGAAACGCGAGTCACTCTAGCTCAACTTCGATCTGGATACTGTATAGGTTAAACTCTTACAAAACATATGTCCTGCTTGCAATATGTCCCCACATGACACCAACCATCCCTTTAACTGTATTGTGGAACCACTGCCTCTAATACCCCTCTCATTATGATCCACCCCTGTTGAAACAGCAAATTTCCTTGGACTCCCGTTAGAGGATATTGATGACAATTTGATGGGGCGAAGCACTGCTACAAGAACAACAACAACAACAACATTCCCAGGTTTCTGGGTATTCAACAGGAACTGATTGGTTAGCATTTCATTTCTCTCCCTAATGGGGAATATTCTCACCTCATTGTGTAGGTGTTGTTCTGGGGACATAAGAAGACAGCCAGTAGCGGTTCTGAGGGCAGTGCTTTGACAGGCCTGTTGTTGTTGTAGCGATAAGGTTACTCCCCGAAGGCTTTGGGGAGTGTTATCGATGTGATGGTCCTTTGCCGGATACAGATCCGGTACGCTCCGGTAACACAGCACCATTAAGGTGCTAGCCCGACCATCTCGGGAACGATTTGTATGGCCACATTAATCCTTCAAGCCATCCCTCCCTCCCCACCCCCAAGGTTTGGCGACCATATCGGGGACGCGCATGCAATCGGCTAGCCAATTGCTTTGCAAGTGGTAATGAGCGTTTCTTTATCTTTTCCCCAAGTACTGCCAACAAGAGATTTGAGGAGTTTATTACGGCTCTGATAAGATAATGCTCGGTATTACTTGTAAAGATAGAGACCATCACCATTGCCTCCTTCCTGGTTCATTCGGTGAGCGTAATTGATGCCATAAAGCGGTTAGCTGCAAAGACCATAAAAGTCAGGTTTCATCAAGCCTTTGGGGGCGAGTGGTGGAACTACTATTTAATTGAGTATATAGATCAGTCTGTATAGGATTAGAGAACACGGTAGTGTGTATAAAGACTTAGGTATTTGACTTAACACTCTTTAAGCGTAGGTGTGCGTCATAGTTTTACTTATTTGTCAAAACAATATTTTTAATTAGAAATATTTAAAGTAAAGACAAAATAATCAATTCAATATTTGGTTTTTGTCAAGGCATGAAAACCTGGATTGTTCGTCGCCCACTTGCCAGGAGGATGAATGAACAAAAAGCAAAATGTCCGGGAATCAAGTTTTAAAGTTAGCTATTTTCAAAATATCTAGAATTTTTTTCATATACGCTTTACTAATGCCCAAAAAAATATAGTTTCCTATAGTATAAGCTTTCGGGATTTTAATATAGAACATTCGCTGATGAAACCAGTGAAATTGAAAAAACACTCATTTATACTTCTGACAAGAGAACGACGATATAATTTTGAAAAGCTTGTTGCCTATAATTCCCTTTGCTGCACTTATTTTTTAGAAAGTAGTATTTAAAAATTCTTTAAGGCTGTTTCGTAATTCAAAAGCATGAGAGGAAGAACGGTTTACAACTCTCTGTTGGAACGACTCCAATGGATTTATTTCGCCTCTCCATTGTCCAGATTCCAGGTTATTGTCCAGTGAAAATGGTAGGTAGGTTGAACTGGCCGGTCCATGAGGACCTCACATAGACTGATTGAGTCCGTAGTGTTACCAGAAGTTTGTTTTATCGACCAAACTGAAAAACCCTATCAAAAACCAGGACCTATGTTATAAAATAACTCCGTCCTCTTGGCAAATACTAGAAGCTTCCTAGGACTTAAGCCACTTGCTGCTTCTAGATCTGACAGCTGTATCACTCCTAATAGCTGGAGTCTTAGCCTGGCAAGTGCAGGGCACGAGCACAGAATGTGCTCGATCGTTTCCTCCTCCAACCCGCACTTCCTACACCTGCTATCACTGACCAAGCCTAATTTAAAGGCATGTGACGCCAGAAGGCAGTGTCCAGTCAGAATACCCGTCATGAGTCTACAGTCCTCTCTTTTTAATGATAGAAGCAACTGTGTTAGTCTAAGGTTGTAAGACCTACACATAATCTTCGACACTTTACAGCCCCGCGCTTGAACCCACGCCTTTTCTGATTGGTGGATCATGTGCACCTCTCGCCTTCGCTTAATCTCGCCCAATCTAATTGGGACGTCTACGGAGCAAGCTTCAAGGGATGCGCCCTTTTTAGCTAATTCGTCCGCTTTTTCATTCCCATCTATTCCCATATGCCCTGGGACCCAATATAGATGTATGCTTCTCCCTGTCCCGATTCTCTCCAGAGACTGCTTACACTCTAACACGCATTTAGATGCTGTGCTATGCGAGATTATTGCCTTAATTGCTGCTTGACTGTCAATATAAAAGTTAACACGGTTGCAGCTTAAGCTATTCTCTTCCAGGGTTTCTACTGCTTTGGTTACGGCTAATATTTCCGCTTGGAAAACGCTACAGTAATCCGGCAGCCTGTAGGATCTGCTTAATTCCGGATCAGCGCAGTATACCGCAGACCCTACTCCTTCCACTATTTTGGAACCATCGGTGTACACATGTATCGCCTCGTCCGCCATTTGCGCACCCTTGCGCCAACCGTCCACCTCTATTGTGGCCTTGAGATCTCCCTCAAAGTGCAGGTAGGGAATCATGTAGTCTGTTCGTCTTGTGACTGAGGACGCTATACTACTATGGCCATATGGTCGGCGCTCAAGCTGCCCCGAAGCATCGAGCCTGGTTGCGGTCGTTAACGCTTTGTTCTTTGCTACCAGGTCTACAGGTGGAATGTGCAGAATGGCATACAGTGCAGCCGTCGGGGTTGTTTTCAGGGCTCCCGTAATGCAAAGCATCGATAGTCTGCATACCCCCTCTAATTTTTTGAGGTATGTTGTTTTTTGTGTGGCTTTCCACCAAACAAGAACTCCATAGTATAGAATAGGGCTTACAATCGCTGTAAAAACCCAATGAGAAAGAGAGGGCGATAGGCCCCACGTACACCCCAGCATTCTTTTACATGCATAGAGTGCCGTTGAGGCCTTCTTGACCCTCTCCTCCACGTTGAGCTTCCATGACAGCTTACTGTCTAGGATGATTCCTAGATATTTTGTGCAAGGTTTCTCCTGTAAGGTCACCGCTCCTAACTTAGGCCTGGTCCAATTTGGGACCTTGTACCTCTTTGTAAACAAGACCATATCCGTCTTCTCCGCATTGACTTTCAGCCCGACATTAGATGCCCAGGTATGAATATCCCGAAGCGCCCGATCCATCAAAGAACTAATCGTTGGAAGGCATTTTCCACTTATGACAATTGCAACGTCATCTGCGTAAGCCGTAAGTTTTACGGGTCCCTCATCGAATTGCCTGAGCAGTTGGTTGATGACCAGTGTCCACAGCAGAGGTGATAGCACCCCTCCCTGCGGCGTGCCCCTGTCCACTGATTTCGTGGCCTCGTACAATCCCCATTGTGATGTAATCTTTCTGCAATTTAACATGCAGCCGATCTATCTGATTAAGGCAGGATGTACTTTAATGTAATTAAGACCATCCATAATCGCCCATTTTGCAACATTATTGAAAGCCCCGGCAATGTCCAAGAAGACTCCTAGAGCATACTCCTTATATTCCAAGAATTTCTCTATGCTTATTACCACCCTATGCAATGCGGTGTCTACCGACTTGCCTTTGGTGTACGCATGCTGTGTTGTGGAGAGCAGCTTTTCATCCACGTTGGACTTTATGTACACATCTATCAGCCTCTCAAAGGTTTTGAGCAGAAATGATGTTAAGCTAATGGGTCTATAGTCTTTGGGATACACGTGACCGATCTTCCCCGCCTTTGGTAGAAAAGCTACACGAGCAGTTCTCCAAGAGTGCGGTACATGATTCAGTCTTATGCACCCATCGAATATTATTTTAAGCCATTCCACGACCGCCCTACTTGAGACTTGTAGCATGGCCGGGAATATACCATCTGGGCCCGGCGATTTAAACTTAGAAAACGTCTTCACTGCCCACTCGATCTTGGTATCGGTCACCAAGCCCGGCACCACTAGCTCCGTGATCGAAGTGTGAGTGATGTCTGCTGGTTCTTCTAAACCGTCTCCAGATGGGAAATGTGTATCGAGAAGCACCTCAAGGGATTCCTCACTATCACGTGACCATTCCCCGTTCTCTTTCTTTATTAGTCCCTGGACTATGTTTCCCTTTGCTAGGACTTTTTTCAACCGTGCTGTTTCACTGGAGCACTCTATGTCCGTACAGAAACTTTTCCATGAGTTTCTCTTCGCCCTGGTAATTTCACGCTTGTAGATCCTCAGTAGATCCCTGTACTCGTCCCGACACGCTTCGCTTTCCGCGGTCTTTGCGAGTTTAAACATTTCTTTTACCTGTCTTCTTAGAAGACTCAGCTCATTGCTCCACCATGGCGGCTTTGCTTTTCCTCTGAATCTTCTTAGAGGGCAAGCTTTGTTATACGCAGTCATAAGCGTCCTTGTTAGGAATTCATTCGACTCCTCCAGTTCCTCTACATTAGCAACCTCTTTGGGTTGTCCCAGTTTCGTTTCTACATGTTTCTGGAATTTAGTCCAATTCGTTGCCCTAGGGTTTCTAAAGGTTCCTCCCTTCTCTACCCTCTTTAGTGGGATGCTGAAGCTTATATACGCATGGTCGGAGAAGGATGGTCTATCGAGAACCATCCAATCATACCTTGATATATCACGCTCGGAGCTCAATGTAATATCCAGAACATTGCTGGATGTTGGACCAATGTATGTAGGAACATTTCCCCTGTTGGCTATCTGCAAATTGGTTTGCAGGATGTAACAAAATAGAGATTCGCCTCTCTCGTTCGTATCTGCTCCTCCCCACGCATTGTGGTGCGCATTTGCATCTGCGCCTATGACCAACCGCCCTTTGCGCCCTTCCTCCTGTACTAGCCTTTTGCACTCCATCGGTGGAACCTCCGCAGCATGGGCCATGTAGCAGGACGCCAGGATAAATGCCTGCTTATTCTTTTGCTCAACGGCCACCGCTACGAGATCCTCGGTGGTGTAATTAGGCAGCATATATGAATGCAGCTGTTTCCTTACCATTACTACAGCTCGCACCCGTCCTTCCGTTTGTGCGTAGTAAACGCCAAACCCGCGCGCGCTAAGTCCAGAAACCTTTCCTCCCGATGAGAGCCACGGCTCTTTGATCAGCGCCACGTCAAACGAACCCTCCTCAAGGGTTAGGAGGAGTTCGCTCGACGCCACTTTACTGTGTTGGATGTTTATCTGTAGGACTCGCAGCACCATTGGGCTGTTTGTCCCCCTCCAGCACCTTCGTCTTGACGTCGTCGTCCTCCTCTTGCCCTTTTGGTTTAGAGTATTCGAGGCCCCCTTCAGGCCCTCGTGAATGTTGTGCCGTGTGTTCCTCTGTGCGAGTCACAGCACCATTTAGCGGTTGGTCCTCTTCTAGCACGTTCGTGGTGACGTCGGGGACCTCCACCTGTCTTTTTTCCCTTAGGTTTCTGAGGTCCTTTTCGACTTCGCCCACTTCCAGCGTGTTAGGATTTTTATCCTCGTGTCTTCTTTTCCTGAGTCGCATGTAAATTTTGCCAGTGCCAAAGGACATTTTGCCAAGCTGCGTGTACAAAATATCCTCCGCCTGCTTGTTTATTTGGAAGATGTAGAACTGACCATCCTCGGTAGGCCGAGATACAGTAAGTACCTTCCAATCCTGTGTCGGTATGTTCGGATTCTGATTCTGCAGAAGTCGCAGTGTATCCTCCGACTTCATCACGCATGGTATCCATACCTTAACTTTTGGTACCGTGGGGATTTGCGCTTTATCCACCACCTCAAACCGCGCGTTCGTGCCTTGCCTTTGGAGGTTTGGAACGACTTCCTCCAGCCACCGCAAGCTCGCGATGTTGTCGCACGCTATCATCTTCACACCATTATACCATCCCCCCGAATCAAAGGTTGGAAGGGGCTTACTTGGTTGTTCCAGCATCATCTTAAGCATTAAGCTAATAAGCTCCCTTTCCACAGATCTCTACCTTTCAGTAGTAATTTGTCCGAACGGACTGCTACGATCAACCAGCGCCACAGTCAGTGACTGCTTTGCCACATCACTCATCTTCTCGGGAAAAGCAGGAGTCTTAGTGTTATCTCCCTTTGGAACCTCCGAGAACACCGGAGTCTTCGCGTTAACTCCCTTTAGCGCCTCCGAGAAAGCCGGAGTCTTAGCGTTATCTCCCTTTGGCTTATCTCCTACTTCCGTAGTTGGAACTTCCCTCTGACTGGCAGCTTTCGAGGTAGTTGCTACCTCGCTATTGGAACCCATCTGTCTTACAGCTTTGGGCCTACTTGTCTTGTCTATGCGACTGCCCTGCCTCGCGGCTCTAGGACTGGGTCCTTTCTGCCTCTTGAAAGCAGGCTTGTCGCCTTCTGCCGAACGTTGCCTCTTCATTCTGCCATTCGACGCTTCTTCCTCCTCGTACCGGTTGCAGAACCGAGGGTTTCTCGCAGCAAACCTTTTAAACTGCCTTCGACCTACTTCTACCGCTTCATGGGCCCATTCCAAGCGCTCGATCTACACTTCTGTTGGGTCGACCACTGCTCCCAAGCGTTGTACAATTCTTAGTGCTGCACGGTACTGCGAGAGAACTCTTTTACTTCCTCTGCTCCGTACCCTTCTCCACTCTTCTACTCCGTTTTCATTTGTGTGCTTCTCCAACACGGAGTTCATTGAATCAGCACTACTCTCGCTCCCCGAGTCCGACGCATCGCTTAATTCGTATTTGTCGTCCTTGGATTGCGACTCAGTCCTCCTCTTTACATCCTCCTTATTACATTCAGGTAATGAGTTGTTCATCTTGGTCGTACGACCACCTGCCCGACAAGGCGGGCTCAGCGGTCCAGTATTATATACGGGGAAAGAACCGTCCGCCACAGCAGCGCCCCTTACTGCGGTAAGGCCATAAATACTTCCCGAGATGGCCCGGTATCGGGAAGGCTCCGTTCGAATACAGCCGAATTTATCCCCTGGCTACAAATCGTCCAATAGGCACGGTCCGCATAACACCCTGGATTAGGGGGTTGGCAGTTCTTGGTCACCGACATCCCGCCGCCCTCCTATGAGGCGAAACAGCGTAGATGTCAGTCCTAAACAGCTCCGCCTCATAGTCCGGCGCTATGGAGTTCGGCTAAGCCCTCACACCAACGACAAGGTGCCTACCCTAGTGAGGGAGTGAAAATGGTATTTAATTACAATTCCAAGAACGTCGAGCTCCACCAGTTCCCAATGGTAATACCAGAGGCCAGAACCATGTGTAGCAGCTTGCTATTAAGAGTATAATGAATTTGTTGATTGTAGAATGATCGTAGAAATATATCAGATTTATACAGTATACAGAACGAGTTATTTTATTTCCATTAATTCATGTAGCTGACTTTTTAATTTTATTTGCAGAATTTCAATCAAGTGGGCGGGATGCTTGTTTTGCCAATGAAATGTTAAAATACATCAGCTGTTCGAAACAGCGCTGCCACTGTAGCTGTGGTTGCCATTGTAACCAAGTAGCCAATGCATGGCTACGATTGTGCTCAAGTTTTGCTTTGCTGTAGCTGTGGTCTGTATCCGCCGTGTTGAATTTGGCCAGCCCTATATGGTCGCTTACAAGCACTGATGACCTGATATGAAACTTCTCGCTCTCTGAGAGCGCGTGAAAATGTGCATTTTTTATAACATTGGCCATAGATGCCATTATGCTCAAAATCAAATTTGGGCATTTCAGAATAACTTTGGGGTATTTTCCATGGTAAAGGTATAATTTATGATTTTCAGCGAAAATTTACTCAAGATTGTCAAATGGGATATCAAAAAACTCGAATTTTTGTCAGGATTACAAATCCGAAGAAAAAAATAACTCCTTTTCACCCGTGGAAAATTTATCAGTGACAACACCTTTCATTGAAGGGCTGCACACGAAACGGGTTTTGGTAGCAACTTCCGATTGATATAAAAGTCAGCTTCTTAGTCTTCGCATTGATGTAAATGGATGCATAAAGGCCATGTTTCTGTGGAGCGTTGCGACATTCCATTTTTGACAGCTGAGATAAATTGTAGGTATACGTATAGGTTAACGCAACATGTTTAATTAATGGCTTTTTGCGGATGACAACGCAGATACTTCACCAAGTGATATAATTTCGTAATTTCTTATAAATTTTTTGCGTTTTTGTTGTATGTGGATATACATATGTATGTACATAAACGTTTTGGTCGCATCAAAGTGAAAAAAGGGGCTAGCCGCTTATTGTTATCTTATGGCGGTGCCAGAGCAACAAAGCAAAGCAACGCAATTCAAATATATTATTTCATATTTTTTCACTTATCTACCACAAAATATTTCTACAAAACTTTACCTTTTTTATAAATTTTAATAAGTTTTTATCAGCTTATAAAAATAAATAAATAAATGTAAGGCGCGATAACCTCCGAAGAGGTCTAAGGCCGAGCTTCTCTTCCAATTTGCGTCGTGGTCCTCTTGATTTTCCCTACAAATTGGCCGAACGGGACCTACATGTTTTATGCCGACTCCGAACGGCATCTGCAAGGCAGATGAGTTTTCACTGAGAGCTTTTCATGGCAGAAATACAATCGGAGAGCTTGCCAGTCACTGCCGAGGGGCGACCCCGCTTAGAAAAATTTTCTTCTAATTGAAAAATCTTATTTCTAAAATTTTGATGTTGGTTTGCCCGGGAGTTGAACCCAGGGCATACGGTGTGATAGGCGGAGCACGCTACCATCACACCACGGTGGCCGCTTACTTGCTGATTTATTTGAAAATAATGGAACCGAACAGATTTCTTGGAGAATTTTTTTGCGTATTTTAGGCAACTCTATAGCCATCTGACTTCAGACCCCATTCTTGGAAACGAATGAACTTTTGTTTACAATTGAATGAACAGACAGCTGATTTCAAGCCCCTTTCCTGGAAACATATTGAGAGAGAATGAAAGTTTCGTATCAGGTCATCAGTGCTTACAAGCCAACCTAATAAAACCGCACTGCGTTTTTTTAGCGCACGCAAACAACCGGCGTTTTTTGCCCTAACTCAAATAAGCATGCGTTGCGACAATGTAAAGCATGTGTACAAACGTCAAATCTAAATGTCACGCAGAACAAAAATTGGAAACGGAGTTAGGTTTTCACGCAGCAAATTCAATTTGAGTTGCTCTCATACAAGTTGTATGTGCATGAGACATTTTTGACAGAAAATGACTTGCGTGCGTTTATATTAGGTTGGCTTGTTAGCAGGTGCTAAGCTCACGCCCACCCCGGATCATAAAGTTAAAGTTAAAGTGAATGTTAAAGTTAAAGCGAAAGTTAAAGTTAAAAATAAACTTAAAGTTAAAGTGAAAGTTAAAGTTAAAGTGTAAGTGAAAGTTAAAGTTAAAGTTAAAGTAAATGTTAAAGTTAAGGTTAAAGTTAAAGTTAAAGTTAAAGCTAAAGTTAAAGTTAAAGTTAAAGTGAATGTTAAAGTTAAAGCGAAAGTTTAAGTTAAAATTAAAAATAAAGTTAAAGCATCTCTTTAAATGTATTGTGGAACCACTGCCTCTAATACCCCTCTCATTATGGTCCACCCCTGTTGAAACAGCAAATTTCCTTGGGCTCCCGTTAGAGGATATTGATGACAATTTGATGGGGCGAAGCACTGCTACAAGAACAACAACAACATTCCCAGGTTTCTGGGTATTCAACAGGAACTGATTGGTTAGCATTTCATTTCTCTCCCTAATGGGGAATATTCTCCCCTCATTGTGTAGGTGTTGTTCTGGGGACATAAGAAGACAGCCAGTAGCGGTTCTGAGGGCAGTGCTTTGACAGGCCTGTTGTTGTTGTAGCGATAAGGTTACTCCCCGAAGGCTTTGGGGAGTGTTATCGATGTGATGGTCCTTTGCCGGATACAGATCCGGTACGCTCCGGTAACACAGCACCATTAAGGTGCTAGCCCGACCATCTCGGGAACGATTTATATGGCCACATTAATCCTTCAAGCCATCCCTCCCTCCCCACCCCCAAGGTTTGGCGACCATATCGGGGACGCGCATGCAATCGGCTAGCCAATTGCTTTGCAAGTGGTAATGAGCGTTTCTTTATCTTTTCCCCAAGTACTGCCAACAAGAGATTTGAGGAGTTTATTACGGCTCTGATAAGATAATGCTCGGTATTACTTGTAAAGATAGAGACCATCACCATTGCCTCCTTCCTGGTTCATTCGGTGAGCGTAATTGATGCCATAAAGCGGTTAGCTGCAAAGACCCCCCCCCCCCCCCCCCCTCCAACCAGAATAGATTACGACCACTAAAAGAAAAAACTGATATATCGCACACCTTTACCTAAAGAGTGAATAACTCAAAAACTCACAATGTTTAAAAAACTCGATGAGATGTCTAACTCCATCATATAGATTAAATAAAAGTCAGGTTTCATCAAGCCTTTGGGGGCGAGTGGTGGAACTACTATTTAATTGAGTATATAGATCAGTCTGTATAGGATTAGAGAACACGGTAGTGTGTATAAAGACTTAGGTATTTGACTTAACACTCTTTAAGCGTAGTTGTGCGTCATAGTTTTACTTATTTGTCAAAACAATATTTTTAATTAGAAATATTTAAAGTAAAGACAAAATAATCAATTCAATATTTGGTTTTTGTTAAGGCATGAAAACTTGGATTGTTCGTCGCCCACTTGCCAGGAGGATGAATAAACAAAAAGCAAAATGTCCGGGAATCAAGTTTTAAAGTTAGCTATTTTCAGAATATCTAGAATTTTTTTCATATTCGCTTTACTAATGCCCAAAAAAATGTAGTTTCCTATAGTATAAGCTTTCGGGATTTTAATATAGAACATTCGCTGATGAAACCAGTGAAATTGAAAAAACACTCATTTATACTTCTGACAAGAGAACGACGATATAATTTTGAAAATCTTGTTGCCTATAATTCCCTTTGCTGCACTTATTTTTTAGAAAGTAGTATTTAAAAATTCTTTAAGGCTGTTTCGTAATTCAAAAGCATGACAGGAAGAACGGTTTACAACTCTCTGTTGGAACAACTCCAATGGATTTATTTCGCCTCTCCATTGTCCAGATTCCAGGTTATTGTCCAGTGAAAATGGTATTTAATTACAATTCCAAGAACGTCGAGCTCCACCAGTTCCCAATGGTAATACCAGAGGCCAGAACCATGTGTAGCAGCTTGCTATTAAGAGTATAATGAATTTGTTGATTGTAGAATGATCGTAGAAATATATCAGATTTATACAGTATACAGAACGAGTTATTTTATTTCCATTAATTCATGTGGCGGCCACCGTGGTATGATGGTAGCGTGCTCCGTCTGTCACACCGTATGCCCTGGGTTCAATTCCCGGGCAAAGCAACATCAAAATTTTAGAAATAAGATTTTTCAATTAGAAGAAAATTTTTCTAAGCGGGGTCGCCCCTCGGCAGTGTCTGGCAAGCGCTCCGATTGTATTTCTGCCATGAAAAGCTCTCAGTGAAAACTCATCTGCCTTGCAGATGCCGTTCGGAGTCGGCATAAAAACATGTAGGTCCCGTCCGGCCAATTTGTAGGGAAGAATCAAGAGGAGCACGACGCAAATTGGAAGAGAAGCTCGGCCTTAGATCTCTTCGGAGGTTATCGCGCCTTACATTTATTTATTTATTTAATTCATGTAGCTGACTTTTTAATTTTATTTGCAGAATTTCAATCAAGTTGGCGGGATGCTTGTTTTGCCAATGAAATGTTAAAATACATCAGCTGTTCGAAACAGCGCTGCCACTGTAGCTGTGGTTGCCATTGTAACCAAGTAGCCAATGCATGGCTACGATTGTGCTCAAGTTTTGCTTTGCTGTAGCTGTGGTCTGTATCCGCCGTGTTGAATGTGGCCAGCCCTATATGGTCGCTTACAAGCACTGATGACCTGATATGAAACTTCTCGCTCTCTGAGAGCGCGTGAAAATGTGCATTTTTATAACATTGGCCATAGATGCCATTATGCTCAAAATCAAATTTGGGCATTTCAGAATAACTTTGGGGTATTTTCCATGGTAAAGGTATAATTTGTGATTTTCACCGAAAATTTTCTCAAGATTGTCAAATGGGATATCAAAAAACTCGAATTTTTGTCAGGATTACAAATCCGAAGAAAAAAATAACTCCTTTTCACCCGTGGAAAATTTATCAGTGACAACACCTTTCATTGAAGGGCTGCACACGAAACGGGTTTTGGTAGCAACTTCCGAATGATATAAAAGTCAGCTTCTTAGTCTTCGCATTGATGTAAATGGATGCATAAAGGCTCCATTGCCGATACTTAGCATAGACTTGACTTGGCTTGCGAACTGTCACTTACAGTTCTGTTAAATAAACATTGCATGTTACTGATTACTCAAAATATAACTTGACTTAGAAGTCTGTTGAATTTTGATTTTCTATGTAAGTTCTAAGTGACGTTTACATTTTGAGATGCCATTTGTTTGTTTCCATTTCATTTTGACATTTTGTCATACAAATTGACATTTATTTAAAAATAAATTTCAACGCTGATTATGATGCCAGATTTTATGCGCCAAGTGGAGTATAATCGTGGGTAAGTTGCCAAGTTTACGCCAAGTCAAGTCAAGTCTATGCTAAGTATCAGTAATGGGGGCTTAAAGGCCATGTTTTTGTGGAGCGTTGCGACATTCCATTTTTGACAGCTGAGATAAATTGTAGGTATACGTATAGGTTAACGCAACATGTTTAATTAATGGCTTTTTGCGGATGACAACGCAGATACTTCACCAAGTGATATAATTTCGTAATTTCTTATAAATTTTTTGCGTTTTTGTTGTATGTGGATATACATATGTATGTACATAAACGTTTTGGTCGCATCAAAGTGAAAAAAGGGGCTAGCCGCTTATTGTTATCTTATGGCGGTGCCAGAGCAACAAAGCAAAGCAACGCAATTGAAATATATTATTTCATATTTTTTCACTTATCTACCACAAAATATTTCTACAAAACTTTACCTTTTTTATAAATTTTAATAAGTTTTTATCAGCTTATAAAAATAAATAAATAAATGTAAGGCGCGATAACCTCCGAAGAGGTCTAAGGCCGAGCTTCTCTTCCAATTTGCGTCGTGGTCCTCTTGATTTTCCCTACAAATTGGCCGGACGGGACCTACATGTTTTATGCCGACTCCGAACGGCATCTGCAAGGCAGATGAGTTTTCACTGAGAGCTTTTCATGGCAGAAATACAATCGGAGCGCTTGCCAGTCACTGCCGAGGGGCGACCCCGCTTAGAAAAATTTTCTTCTAATTGAAAAATCTTATTTCTAAAATTTTGATGTTGCTTTGCCCGGGAGTTGAACCCAGGGCATACGGTGTGATAGGCGGAGCACGCTACCATCACACCACGGTGGCCGCTTACTTGCTGATTTATTTGAAAATAATGGAACCGAACAGATTTCTTGGAGAATTTTTTTGCGTATTTTAGGCAACTCTATAGCCATCTGACTTCAGACCCCATTCTTGGAAACGAATGAACTTCTGTTTACAATTGAATGAACAGACAGCTGATTTCAAGCCCCTTTCCTGGAAACAAATTGAGAGAGAATGAAAGTTTCATATCAGGTCATCAGTGCTTACAATCCAACCTAATAAAACCGCACTGCGTTTTTTTAGCGCACGCAAACAACCGGGGTTTTTTGCCCTAACTCAAATAAGCATGCGTTGCGACAATGTAAAGCATGTGTACAAACGTCAAATCTAAATGTCACGCAGAACAAAAATTGGAAACGGAGTTAGGTTTTCACGCAGCAAATTCAATTTGAGTTGCTCTCATACAAGTTGTATGTGCATGAGACATTTTTGACAGAAAATGACTTGCGTGCGTTTATATTAGGTTGGCTTGTTAGCAGGTGCTAAGCTCACGCCCACCCCGGATCATAAAGTTAAAGTTGAAGTGAATGTTAAAGTTAAAGCGAAAGTTAAAGTTAAAAATAAACTTAAAGTTAAAGTGAAAGTTAAAGTTAAAGTGTAAGTGAAAGTTAAAGTTAAAGTTAAAGTAAAAGTTAAAGTTAAGGTTAAAGTTAAATTTGAAGTTAAAGTTAAAGTTAAAGTGAATGTTAAAGTTAAAGCGAAAGTTAAAGTTAAAGTTAAAAATAAAGTTTAAGTTAAAGTTAAGGTTAAAGTTAAAGTTAAGGTTAAAGTTAAAGTTGAAGTTAAAGTTAAAGTCAAAGTTAAAGTTAAAGTTAAAGTGAATATTAAAGTTAAAGCGAAAGTTAAAGCTAAAGTTAAAAATAAAGTTAAAGTTAAAGTAAAAGTAAAATTTAAAGTTAAAATGAATGTTAAAGTTAAAGCGAAAGTTAAAGCTAAAGTTAAAAATAAAGTTAAAGTTAAAGTGAATGTTTTTTTTTTTTTTTTTTTTTTTTGTGTTTCGTGGAAGGAGGAAATGCTTTATGCACTGACCGGGATATTTAAGCCTCACTGCGAGACTCTCCGAGTGTAGGACTCCCTTCTTCCATGAAGGCCTACCCACTAAAACCTAACCTCCCACGGCCCGCGCAAATCCCCGTACCTAGGACCGCGTTTAGCATTACTTCGGGTACGGGTGCGCGCTACGTGAGCTCTATGGCTACTCTCACGCTAATGGGCTAGGCATCCGTCTTCTCGTTTACTGGTAAGTATATGCCTCACATATGTGCTGACCGTATCCCATCTGTCTATTCGACAGGTCATGTTATTAATGACACTGCCCGGGGATAGGTCGCCAAGTACCTCTTCTACCCTCCTTCGCTGATGGGAGAAGTGCCTGCATTCGAAGAAGGTGTGGCGTACATCGTCTATTTCCCCACAGTACAGACAGCTCGGGCTATCAACCTTACCCATTCTGTGTAGGTATTTGCGGAAGTAACCATGTCCCGTTAGAAACTGGGTCAGGTAAAAGTCTACCTCTCCGTGCGGTCGCTTCAACCATGGATCAAGTTCAGGGATTAGTTCCCTAGTCCACTTTCCTACGATGCTGTTGCTCCACTGGTCTTGCCAACGTCGGATCGATTCTTCTCGCGCCTGCATGGCAACAGCAGCTCTACTTGCTTGCGATCCGTTGTCATATATTGTTTTTCTTTCCTCAACGAGAAGATATATCGGTATGGTTCCCGCAACGACCAGGACAGCTTCAGCTGATACCGTGCGGTAAGCCGAAGATATTCGCAGCGCCCCTCTGCGTTGGACCGAGGTGAGGGCGACTCGGTTCTTCCGGTATTTCATTGCGTCCGCCCAGATTTCTGCACCATATAAGAGTATAGAATCCGAGGCTGATGCAAGCAACTTCCTTGTGCATGGCTTTGGGCCACCTGTGTTTGCCATTAATCTACTCAACTGCGCTATTATGCGCGCAGCTCTTTCGCAGGTCCCTCGTATGTGATCCGAGAAGTTGAGTTTGCTGTCTAACCTCACTCCCAGATATTTCGTTGAAGCGAGTGTTTCTATTGGCTGGTCCCCAACCATCATGTTCCTGGTAGTGGGAATACGTCTCTTTGTGAGGATGACGATCTCCGTTTTGGCTGTTGCTAACTGGAGACCGTGCTCAGCCATCCACCTATTTACATTACGCATGACCTGGTTTAATTTTAGCTGTGCCAGCTCGCAGCTTGGTGCTGTTATCACAGCTGCCACGTCGTCTGCAAATGCAACGAGGAAGGTGCTTTCTGGCATGTCTAATCGAAGAAGACTGTCGTAAGTTATATTCCAGAGATCGGGACCTAGTACCGAACCCTGGGCTGCTCCACCTGTTATTTTTACCCTTTTTTGACCGTGAGTACTTTCATATATTAGATACCTCTCTCTTAGGTAGTCCCTTAAAATTTCTAACAAATATTGCGGTACTTTGAAAGTGCTTTCTAGTGCCTCAAGCATGTCCTCCCACCTAGCTGAGTTAAAAGCGTTTTTGACGTCCAGCGTGACCAGCAACACTATAGGTCTTGCTCTGTGGCACGCTGTCTCGGCTTTCTTGACTGCGTCTATAACTTCTGCTATGGCATCTATTGTAGAGTGCCCCCTCCGAAAACCATGCTGTCTGGGCGACAGTCCTCCGGCGTCCTGTAACGCTCTGGTGAGGCGTTGCTTCAGGAGACTCTCCATCAATTTCCCTGCTGTGTCCAACATACATAGGGGACGGTAGGATGAAGGAGAGTTGGGATCTCCTTTCCCTTTTGGAATGAGAACCAGTCGTGCTGTCTTCCATATGGTGGGGAAAATTCTTTCTTCGAGACATTTGTTGTACATGTGCAACATAAGTTCTGGGCAGTCGTTTGCAGCTAGTCTAATTGCCTCCGCGGGTATTCCGTCGGGCCCAGATGCTTTCCTAAGTTTCATAGTTCGCACGGCAGTTTTAAGCTCTTCTTCTTGGAATGGTTCCACGTTGCGATCTTCATGGGTAACGTACCCGCCCTCCCTAGGCAGTTGGGTGGGAAACAGGCCATCCACAATGTTCCTTATTTGGTTCTCGTCCATCAGCTGGTTTGGCGGACGGAACTTCTTCATTACTATCTTATATTCCTGCCCACATGGGTCTCGATCCACTTCCTCGCAAAGCGCTTTCCAGCACTTAAGCTTGCTTTGCTTAATGGCAGCACTAAGAGCTTTCTTCGCTCCTTTGTACGCTTCCGACTTTTCTAGAGCCTCAGGCCTGCCGCGCGCGCGAGTTGCTAGCCTTCGCATCCTGTGGCATATTATCCGCAGCTCCGCGATTTCGCTATTCCACCAGTATACCTGCTTTTTACCCCTCCACACTCCCCTCCGTGGCATAGAGAGGTTGCAAGCGTGGCGAAGACAGCTCATTGTCTTTTCAACCGTCTCTTCCGTCGGACTGGAGTTGTTGATTATCCGTCGGGCATCCCCCAGTACTGATGCGGAGAACGTGGCAGAGTCGACCTTGGATGCGTCCCATGCTTTTGTTCTGCGTGGCCCGTTCGGAATCTGCCTCTGACCGGGATCGTTTAGGTGGAAAGTGATGTAGTTGTGATCGCTGCCAGTCAGATCCTCTATGACTCTCCATCCAGCAGCGGTCAGCAGCAGGCTTTCTGACACTACTGTTACATCGGGGATCGAGTATCCAAAGCCTGGCCGTCGGTATGTAGGGGTCGTACCAGTGTTAAGCACGTTCAAACCGAGCCTGGCTGCCATCTCAAGGACTAACCTTCCACGGGTGTTAGTCTGCGGCATTCCCCATTCGACGGCTCTTGCGTTAAAGTCTCCCGCCACAACCAGGTTACTAGTTAAGTCCCTCAGGTCGTCTTCAATAAGTTCAAGCTTCTCCCTGAACGTTTGAATGGGATCATTCGGGGACAAGTAGCAGCTTACTATTGTGGTATTATTCGTAGTTAGGCGGACGTAGCCTTGTCCGGCAACACGGTTCACAATATTGGCGTTTGCATCTGTCATCCAGATTGCGGCGGTGCCGGTGTTGTCTATATGCCAATCATTTCGGGCTCTATAGGGTTCGCTGATGATAACGCTGTTAGCTTTATGGTCTAAGACCAACTGTTGTAGTAGCTCATCAGCAAGTCTGCTCCGGTTTAAGTTGCCTTGGATAAAACTAATCACTATTGAATTGAGACTTTGGCCTTTGCAACAGCTGGTGCCGCTCTGAAAATGCTGCATGCTCCAGATCCAGGGACATGATCGAGCTTCTGTGTATTACACAGGTAACATTTTGGAGCTGCGGTACAGGCCGAAGCTTTGTGGCCGCTTTGCCCACACTTCCAGCAGGCGTTACTCCTGTCTGGACCCTTGCATTCTGCCTTCCGGTGTCCGTAGCCGAGACACCTAAAGCAGCGTTGTACTTCTGCTCGCTGTCTGATTCGGCACTGTATCCATCCGATCGGAATTTTACCTTTTTTGAGTAGGGCGTTGCCAATATTCTCGTCCACTTCGACGACCGCCATTTTCTGTTCTCTTTGGTTTGCTGCGAACACAGAGACCCGGAGAGGTCTAGTGATTTCTTCTTTTCCGACCTCCCTCCTTATTGCGTCTTGGATTTCTGTTTCAGTTGTGAGACAGTCCATGCCAAGTACTTCCAACTTCATCCGCTTGGAGAGCTGTTGTGCTTCACCGACCTCTCCTACTGCACTACCTATAGCTGCTCTGAAGGCCGTCTGGTCACTGCAGCGCGCCGTTTCAATCAGTACGTTACCAGATTTGGTTTTTCGTACTGACCGTACCACCGTACCTGTGTCATTAGGGCGGAGCTGGCCGCGTATGGCCCCTAGTACCTGGGCATAGCTTTTGCCTTCCACAGGTTTTACCACAAAAGTTGCTGCTTGTCTCCTCTTTCTCGCCCGTTTTTTAGCTTTAGGAGCTTGGACGGGGGTTGCCTGCTTGGCTGGCTGGGCCCGCTGTTTCAGCCTCCGGCGCGCTACATTGGACCAAGACTCACCTTGTGAAAGCGTATTTGTTCTTTCATCTCGTTTCTTTTTGGGTTCCAAGTCCTCCGAGTGGGAATCTGAGCTCGTTCGTGCCCTCTTGCTTTTTCGGCCCGATTCTCTGCTCTCATCTACCTTTTGGGCCCTTAACGATCCCATGCAGCTTAACGCTTCCTCGAGAAGAGCCATACCGGTTTTTATGTCCTTGGACACGGTCTTCTGCTTGAGAGCGGTTTCCTGCATCTCGCGCAGCACTGATACCGCATACTCCAGCAGTTCGTCTTGGCTCTTCCCTTCGAGGCTTGTGTATGAGAGTGAGCCTCTTGGCGGAGTCGCACGTTTCTCCTTCCCAACAGCGCGCTGTGCAACGACATTGGGTGAGCTGACCGACGCTTTTTCCCTTGCAGTAGCAGGTGTTGACTGGCTGGGGTTATTGCGCAGCTGTGCTTTCGCTGCCTTTGTCTTTTCCGCCGATTCGGTGCCTTGTGTGGGCATTACCGACAAGGTCGCTTTAGCGGGGGTTGTTAAAACCGGCGATCTCAGCACTTTAGTGCTCTTCTTGAACACCGCTTCATCGCCCCTTTCTTTCTCGCTTTCTCTACTTTTATCTTCCTTTGTTGTTTTTATTTTGTTGCTCATTTGTTCTATTGGGTCTCCGCTTCAAGCCGCTATCTCCGCACGATGTGCAGTCGCCGTCTTCAATTCCCGTGGTTATCTTTGCAGAAGCAGGGAGGCCACGCGTGGGTTGACACAGGTCCTTATGGGAGTCTGTGTTCAGAGCCAGAATACAGCGTTAGTCAGGAGTCGTCTCAACTGAGCCTGCACCACCAACTTAATGGCGACGTGCTTCGAACGTACTTGAAGACCTGCCAAGGTTTTAACGAGACGGACACGATGCCGATATTAACCTACCAGCCGTTTCGGCAAGGTGTCACCCTTGCTTATTAAGGTAGTAGCCTATCGTCATCGCCAGCCCGTAGCAATCAGTTCATAATCATATTTCCAGTTTTGGTCAACAGGATCTTACTGGTCTCGATCCTGTGGATGCTTGATGGGGTATTTTAGGGCGGCATCCTATCGCCCTTCTAAAGTGAATGTTAAAGTTAAAGCGAAAGTTTAAGTTAAAGTTAAAGTTAAAATTAAAGTTAAAGTGAAAGTTAAAGTTAAAATTAAGGTTAAAGCTAAAGTTAAAGTTAAAGTTAAATTTAAAGATAAAGTGAATGTTAAAACTAAAGTTAAAGTTAAAGTGAATGTTAAATTTAAAGTGAAAGTTAAAGTTAAAAATAAAGTTAAAGTTAAAGTGAAAGTTAAATATTAACTTCTCGTTTATTCAATAAAAGTAAAAAATTTGTTTTCTTATCGGTCACCACGCTTAAAAAGGTTAACTTGAATTAATATCAAAGACAAAACTTGAATTAATATCAAAGAAAACAAAATGTTGCATAAATATTATAATTGCATAAGTTGATAATATGCAATAGCTTTACCGCGGCAGTCCCCGAGTGCCACACGTCCTTTTTTTTAAAGATTGGCCCCTAGTCCTCTTTTCAAAAAACAAAGAAAAAAAGTCGACCAAACTGTGAATATCGTTTAGGAGGTTAGTCACAAACACACGAACGGAAGATACATACATATATATAATGATAAAAGAACATTTTCTATAAACGTTCGGACGTTCAGGTTTTTGAGCTCCTTACAATCTTGTATTACAATTTGTACACGTAAAGCCACCGCTACACCTAAGGACCCTTCCGAAAAGAAATTGCACCCTTTCTATTAATTATTTCTAGAAGTGCATGTGTCGAATGGTTATGGGTAACTCACTTTTAAAGAGGGTGGTGTATTCTGGTTTTTTTATTAACTTCTTTACCGATAGAGTTTTCATCGTTTTCGCTGTATTGCGAATTGAAGAAAAATAAATATTTGTATTTAAAAGCCGCTAAAATTGCACAATCTTTTTCTAAAAAAGGTAAATAATTATTTGTTATTAAACTATGGATGACTTGTAAAGGTTTTCCAAGAAAGCACAAATATATTTTTCGAGGGTAAAGAACGTGAAGGAAGATAGTGACCTAAATGCATAGAAATTTATCAATATTAGTACAAGATTTAGCGAAAAATTCGAGGGCTACTACCTCCACGATAATCAACTAATCAATAACATCATTTTATATCCTTTAAAAAGCAGGAAGTATTAAAACAAATTGAAAAGAAGTTTATACCAGGAAAACAGCCGGTCACCGTGGTGTGAACGAACGTTTGACGGTAGAAAAGGTTAAGTGAGTTAGAACGGATAACTAAAGCTACATAAAAATGGATGAAAAATCTTGTTCTAGTTTTGCTTTAAACTTACGAATGTTACTGTATACCTTCAAGTGTGACCTATTTGAATAACAAAGTTTGTGAAAAACTACTTTTATGGTAAACTATTTGTACAAAAAGTTTAAGGGCAGTAGGTTATTGTCGTATAAGGGAACCTTTTCTAAGAAACTAAAAACGAGAAGGATTCCAAGTAACGTCTGACACCTTTCTATTGCAGCACTTAGTGTCAACTTTATTTTGGCCCAAATGGAAGGAACGGTACTGAATTAATGACCTGCAAAACATGTACAAGCATGCTTAAATTTCCCATATAGTCACGGTCACCGTGGTGTGATGGTAGCGTGCTCCGCCGATCACACCGTATGCCCTGGGTTCGCACCCCGGGCAAAGCAACATCAAAATTTTAGAAATAAGGTTTTTCAATTAGAAGAAAATTGTTCTAAGCGGGGTCGCCCCTCGGCAGTGTTTGGCAAGCGCTCCGGGTGTATTTCTGCCATGAAAAGCTATCAGTGAAAACTCATCTGCCTTGCAGATGCCGTTCGGAGTCGGCATAAAACATGTAGGTCCCGTCCGGCCAATTTGTAGGGAAAATCAAGAGGAGCACGACGCAAATTGGAAGAGAAGCTCGGCCTTAGATCTCTTCGGAGGTTATCGCGCCTTACATTTTTTTTTATTTTATTTAGTCACAAAATTTAAAAAAGGAGCCTTTTCCCAAAGAGGTGTACAAAAGTAAATCAAAGCTGATAAAAAAAAACTCTGTGAAAATTGAGAGATACACTTTTTTGCATTCTTCCTTTATTCATCAACTTTTAGTTTAAATATGAAAAAGATAATAAAAAAAGTGCAAGCTCGTAAAATTACAAGCATAATTAAGGCACTTTTTTTTAGAACAGTCCTTATTTTTTAAAACTTAAAATATAAAATTCTTACCGAATGCTTGCGAAAAATCACGTATTTGAAAACGTCTCAAACTTAAACCCGTTCCTTTTTATGCGGTTTTATAATTAGTTTGACAGAACATAGTGTGTTCAAAATAAAAATGCATTGCTTCACTAAGTATATTTCAATGTAATGGACGGTTATACATATGTCAAAAAAAAACTCTTAGTATATTTGATTATATTTAAAACCTTCTAAAAAATGCAAATTATCCTCGGCAAGAGTTTACTCTTTTGCTTTTGGCTGACACTTGGCTGAAGCACCCATCTACTTATGTATTAATTTCCATACTTTCAAACATACTGAATAAGGGGTGAAATGAAGAGATCACTGCAACGTAATCTGCGGAGGCCAGTATTTTATCTTTTACCGCCGAGCTCAGTCAATAACACTGGCCGACAAACTTTAGTCCCAGAAACAGCCTAAACTTTTTAAAGGCTTTCGGTACGATGAACCTGAATCCGTTGCATTGTATTTTAAATTGGTTAGGGTTTTCTAGATATATGTGGCTGAAAGTGCTAAACATACGTTTTTCTGATATATTTACCTCGCTTATATGTCACGAAGGTAGCTTCAGCAAACCATGCGTGTTGGAAATAAAATTAAATTACACTAATAAAAAAATCATCTAATCTAAAAGGATATATAGCGACTTCTCGATCTATTACACAACTGCAAACCCAATGAAAAAAAAATTCTGCCTGAAAATGTGCTACCCATATTGCTTTTGCTCGCACCATTTGTCAATATCGCGAAAATGTGAATAGTGTTTCTGATGGATGGGATTGGGTTTTCAAACGGTATATGTAGGTTTTTAATTAAAACCACATAGTTTTCATTCCAAAATCACGAATTTAATAAAGCCGAAAAATGTGATGCTCGTACCCATATATGTATGTAATCTCCTATATTATAGTTCCGTATGCTGGCAATGAGTTTTGAATTCGAAATCAAAAAAGGACAGCCTACAAAATTTTTGTGATTGTAGCAACATAAATACATAAGTGTGATAAAAATATAAATTTGGGTATATTCGAATATTGAACACAAAGACCAAAAAAGTATTACATAATATACTTATTGTTTACTATAACTGTACCTTTAACCAAAATTAAAATCGGGTTGAGAAATTAGATAAAGTAAACCAAAGATCTTTCGAAAAAAATTTGCTCATTTCTCGGTCTGAACTTTTTACAAATTTTGTCGGCCTGAGTAATGGGCACGGCAATCCACCGAAGAGCCGACCTAATCCTTTTCATATCTTTATGAGCAGGAGCACAGCAAGAATTAACAGTGTACTCACAGTTTAGCTTGTCCACCACATACTGTAGCACATAACTTCGTTGGGCGAACGTTGGTCTCATGACAGCCTTATTAAACGCTTTTCATTAAATAAATATGATGTACGTCTTTCTTATAATGCAAATTTCGGACGAAGATGTAACCTATAAAGCTTATGGTCAGTTCTACAATTTGGTAAAGTTATCAGTTATTCATATTCGGCAATATTTAGAGGAAAAATATGAATCTTTCAACTGTAAGCCAACTCTCAAAATATCGTACTATTGTGAGCATTAACAGCGATTGTAATGCCAGCCTTAAAATTAAACGGAGAAGTAATCTTGCCAGCAAGTGATCATTTGAACTGTCTAGGCAATTAAAATGTAAACTCCAGTGTCAAGGTAATATGAGGTGGCCCTTGGAGTGTTCGTGATGAAAGTTTTCGGGAATGTTTATGGCTCCGTCTATGTTGCGGTTGGCGTGTTTCGAAGGAGCCTTACGCAAACGTCATTATAGCTGTGTAGCTATATTTACATTTTGCTGTGCTAATTTGAGAAATTTTAATTAGTTTACATAATTGTTTAATTATATTTTGTTATAAAATTGAGTTCATTAATCATAGTTGTCCTAATAAGGCAATTGGCTTGTTTTTTATATTAATATTTTACGAATTTTATTTTAATTTGTGCTCACATTGTGTTTGCCGAGTCATTTTGCATTGTGTATTTTTTGCAGCTTGATTGGCAGTCATCCTATCTAGTTTGCAAATTGTTTTTGGGCGAACGTTTTGTTTTATTGCAATTTCACTTTTATCGCAGCTGTTTGCGTTGGTTTGCTAAGTGTCGATATACAGTGGCTCTAAAATTGCTCGCTGATAGTTCTAAAACTGTTCGCTTGTATTTCAAACTTTCAGGGTTGCTCTTGATCTGCATTTACAACAGCTTGCGGGCAAAAAGCGAGTTAGAACGCTTTGTGTCTTGCTGGCTTTGTGATGGGCTCGCCCATTCAAAGTGCGCGGGGTTGACAGGTAGAGTTGTGAACAATATCGATGATCCCACCAAGGGAGTACGTTGGTCATGTCCTAAATGCAGTTCAACTGGGGTAAATCTTTTAGGCCGTTTAAGCAAACGGCCAATGCTTTTTCTGAAATATCTAAAGAGTTTTCCATAATAAGTCAAAAGTCTAGGCATTATTATCTTGTTAAATTCTTTAAGTGTTTGGATGAGTTATCACATTCTTCCAATAAAGACAAGGATAGCCGTTACAAAAAACCAAAAGGCAACAAAAACCGCCCAACGCTTTGAGTCTGATCCCCTCTCAAATTGATCCTCCACCCAAGTGTTAGAGTTGATAGACCTAGCTTCCACAAGCTGTGCCGTCTTCCACTTCAAAGGCCACGATTACAACGAATCCGGAGTCTCAAAGTGCACCTCCTATAGCAGAAACATCAGTTAAGAAGATGATTGTAGTCCGCAAAAAAAAAATAATTTTTGTGTCTAGATTTCATAAACACACCTCTGTTGACGACATTAAGTCCCATGTTGCCTCAAAAATAAAGGCTGACGGCATGACGATAAGAAAATTAAAGTTCAATTATGAAAGAAATATTTCCTTGTTTAAAATTGAGTTTATTCAAAAGATTTCGAAATCCTTTTATATAGCTTGTTTTGACCGCCCGGGGCTTTTGTTCGCGAGTTCTTTCATAAGACAAATGAGAATACCAGTCTCATCTAAGACGTGTAACAACGACTTTTTGCATGAAATATCCAACCTTTGTCTTAATCAGATCAATATTTTTCTAAATACATAAGTACGGACAATTTTTAGATTTAGCCTTTGTGGATGACGTATCAAAATTCTCTGTGAACCGATGTGAGCCTATAGTTTTACCTGATAATGTTTGTCATCCTTCCCTCGAAATAGTTTACGAAACCATGGGCAATGTTTATGGATGCATAAATAGACCAGGTGTTTATACCAGTCGTTTTGATTTTTCGAGAGACAATTTCAAAAAATTAAATGAAGAACTTTCTAAAATAACTTGTCCTCAATATAATGCGCACTTGGAACAGAACGTTTTTTATTTTAATAGTATCATTTATACCTTATTTGAAAACTATGTGCCCAAACGAATTTGTTCATATGACGAACCACTGCAAGAATTGATCACTAAAGAAATAAAATCTTTGAAAAACAAAAAGTGACGTTACTTCAAATTATATGAGAAGACTGGTTTATATTCCGATAACGTTCGTCATGCTCTTCTGCGTCATAAGTATTTAGAACTTAATAAAAGTGCCATAGAGCGTACGTATGTAAAATTAAGAAGAAATTGTTTGCAACCCGAGGTCGTTTTATGGTTTCGTAAATTCCAAACCTGGGGTAAAAGGTTTTTCTTCCACTGTGAATTTGAATGGCAAAATTTCTAACGAAAATTTCTTCGCTCAATTTTTGGAATCTAATTATTCCGGCGAGATTGCTTTACCACCTGGGATATATCCTTATGAACTGCATTCAAGTAATTCAATCTCTGCTTCACATTTATTACCTGAAGATTTTTATTGTACCTAAAGGCCCTAAAATAATTTTACATACGGCCCTGATTTAATTTCCACATGCTCTCTTAAAAAATGTGCAGAATGCATCTACCAACATCTTACTAATATGTTTAACACATCTTTGAAGTATGGTATTTTTCCTACGGCATGGAAAGAATCCTTTCTCATCCCTCTCCTTAAAAATGGCATTAAGTAGTCCATTGAAAACTCTCATGGCATAGCTAGACTGTCCGCTATTCCTTAGTTGTTCGAAGCAATTGTTACAAATAACCTAACATTTTCGATTTAAACATTAATTGCAAGTTCTCAGCATGGGTTTTGTAAGGGCAAATCAACCATAACTAATTTATTTAAAACTTAGAAATCTCTGCTTTTTGCATAAGCTAGTTCATTCCAGAAATCCCCCTTACTTATGTGAAAAGCTAAATTTGTGTTAGTCCACTCGGACCCTAAATCTATTGGTCCCTAATTTTAAATACACAACATCCTCAAGACTGTTCTTTGCCAGTACAATCTGTCTATGGAACTCACTTCCCTCCAAAACAAAAACTATTAAAAAAGCAGGATGTTTCAAACTAGCAGCATTTTCTTTTCTTAACTCATAAGTTACTCTAAATCTTTAAAGTTTTAATTGAATGTATGATAATATATACTATTGAAAATTTGTTTGTATTTAACTTTTCTGTATTTATATATGTTATGAATATTTAAATTTCTTTTTTGTAACATTTCCGTATAATAACTTAATCAGATTGATGTACTGCCTAAAAGACTAAGTCTTCCTTGTACAAACTCTAAATAAATAAATAAATTTACTTGAGTTCACAACTCACATTTCGGACGTGTTCAGAGAAAACCTTCATACCGACGTTATATACACCGATTTTAGTAAAGCATTCGATAAAGTATGCCACTCTTTACTTGTCTGTAAAATCAACATGCTTGGCTTTCAGCCTAGTCTTACTCGTTGGATTTCCTCCTATCTCTGTGGTAGAACACAAAGAGTAATCTTTAAAAATATGTTTTCGAGTAGTGTCACCTCTGATGTTCTTCAGGGCAGCATTCTGGCCCGATTCTGTTTTTGCTATTTATAAACGATATCTCTGCAACTATAAAATATTCTAAGATCTTGATGAATGCTTGTGATGTAAAACTTTTTAAGACTTACGCTTCAACTCTTATATAAGTGCCACTGTAAATAGAGCTAAAGGTGTTTTAGCATTTGTGAAAAGGTGGTCAAAAGAGTTTAGCGACCCCTTTGTTACGAAACTCCTCTTCATAACTTTGGAAAGATCGATATTAGAGTATGGCTGAATAGTCTAGAATCCGCGTTTTCAAGTCCATACTGACAGGCTCGAATCAATACAAAAACAGTTTTTACTACTTGCCTTAAGGAATTTTCAATGGGACTCTCTATTTAATCTTCCATCTTACACTAATCGATTAAAACTTATCAATCTCCAATCAACTCTTGCTACACAAAGAAAAAAAGCTGGTAAAATCATCCAAAATATGGGTAGAATCCACCAAAATTACTGTCAATTCTTATCCATTACTCGAAGCTGTTCATTCAACAGCATCAAAACTGTTAATCCTAAAACTCTTGCTCTTGATCTGCATTTACAACAGCTTGCAGGCAAAAAGCGAGTTAGAACGCTTTGTGTCTTGCTGGCTTTGTGATGGGCTCGCCCATTCAAAGTGCGCGGGGTTGACAGGTAGAGTTGTGAACAATATCGATGATCCCACCAAGGGAGTACGTTGGTCATGTCCTAAATGCAGTTCAACTGGGGTAAATCTTTTAGGCTGTTTAAGCAAACGGCCAATGCTTTTTCTGAAATATCTAAAGAGTTTTCCATAATAAGTCAAAAGTCTAGGCATTATTATCTTGTTAAATTCTTTAAGTGTTTGGATGAGTTATCACATTCTTCCAATAAAGACAAGGATAGCCGTTACAAAAAACCAAAAGGCAACAAAAACCGCCCAACGCTTTGAGTCTGATCCCCTCTCAAATTGATCCGCCACCCAAGTGTTAGAGTTGATAGACCTAGCTTCCACAAGCTGTGCCGTCTTCCACTTCAAAGGCCACGATTACAACGAATCCGGAGTCTCAAAGTGCACCTCCTATAGCAGAAACATCAGTTAAGAAGATGATTGTAGTCCGCAAAAAAAAATAATTTTTGTGTCTAGATTTCATAAACACACCTCTGTTGACGACATTAAGTCCCATGTTGCCTCAAAAATAAAGGCTGACGGCATGACGATAAGAAAATTAAAGTTCAATTATGAAAGAAATATTTCCTTGTTTAAAATTGAGTTTATTCAAAAGATTTCGAAATCCTTTTATATAGCTTGTTTTGACCGCCCGGGGCTTTTGTTCGCGAGTTCTTTCATAAGACAAATGAGAATACCAGTCTCATCTAAGACGTGTAACAACGACTTTTTGCATGAAATATCCAACCTTTGTCTTAATCAGATCAATATTTTTCTAAATACATAAGTACGGACAATTTTTAGATTTAGCCTTTGTGGATGACGTGTCAAAATTCTCTGTGAACCGATGTGAGCCTATAGTTTTACCTGATAATGTTTGTCATCCTTCCCTCGAAATAGTTTACGAAACCATGGGCAATGTTTATGGATGCATAAATAGACCAGGTGTTTATACCAGTCGTTTTGATTTTTCGAGAGACAATTTCAAAAAATTAAATGAAGGACTTTCTAAAATAACTTGTCCTCAATATAATGCGCACTTGGAACAGAACGTTTTTTATTTTAATAGTATCATTTATACCTTATTTGAAAACTATGTGCCCAAACGAATTTGTTCATATGACGAACCACTGCAAGAATTGATCACTAAAGAAATAAAATCTTTGAAAAACAAAAAGTGACGTTACTTCAAATTATATGAGAAGACTGGTTTATATTCCGATAACGTTCGTCATGCTCTTCTGCGTCATAAGTATTTAGAACTTAATAAGAGTGCCATAAAGCGTACGTATGTAAAATTAAGAAGAAATTGTTTGCAACCCGAGGTCGTTTAATGGTTTCGTAAATTCCAAACCTGGCGCAAAAGGTTTTTCTTCCACTGTGAATTTGAATGGCAAAATTTCTAACGAAAATTTCTTCGCTTAATTTTTGGAATCTAATTATTCCGGCGAGATTGCTTTACCACCTGGGATATATCCTTATGAACTGCATTCAAGTAATTCAATCTCTGCTTCACATTTATTACCTGAAGATTTTTATTGTACCTAAAGGCCCTAAAATAATTTTACATACGGCCCTGATTTAATTTCCACATGCTCTCTTAAAAAATGTGCAGAATGCATCTACCAACATCTTACTAATATGTTTAACACATCTTTGAAGTATGGTATTTTTCCTACGGCATGGAAAGAATCCTTTCTCATCCCTCTCCTTAAAAATGGCATTAAGTAGTCCATTGAAAACTCTCATGGCATAGCTAGACTGTCCGCTATTCCTTAGTTGTTCGAAGCAATTGTTACAAATAACCTAACATTTTCGATTTAAACATTAATTGCAAGTTCTCAGCATGGGTTTTGTAAGGGCAAATCAACCATAACTAATTTATTTAAAACTTAGAAATCTCTGCTTTTTGCATAAGCTAGTTCATTCCAGAAATCCCCCTTACTTATGTGAAAAGCTAAATTTGTGTTAGTCCACTCGGACCCTAAATCTATTGGTCCCTAATTTTAAATACACAACATCCTCAAGACTGTTCTTTGCCAGTACAATCTGTCTATGGAACTCACTTCCCTCCAAAACAAAAACTATTAAAAAAGCAGGATGTTTCAAACTAGCAGCATTTTCTTTTCTTAACTCATAAGTTACTCTAAATCTTTAAAGTTTTAATTGAATGTATGATAATATATACTATTGAAAATTTGTTTGTATTTAACTTTTCTGTATTTATATATGTTATGAATATTTAAATTTCTTTTTTGTAACATTTCCGTATAATAACTTAATCAGATTGATGTACTGCCTAAAAGACTAAGTCTTCCTTGTACAAACTCTAAAGAAATAAATAAATTTACTTGAGTTCACAACTCACATTTCGGACGTGTTCAGAGAAAACCTTCATACCGACGTTATATACACCGATTTTAGTAAAGCATTCGATAAAGTATGCCACTCTTTACTTGTCTGTAAAATCAACATGCTTGGCTTTCAGCCTAGTCTTACTCGTTGGATTTCCTCCTATCTCTGTGGTAGAACACAAAGAGTAATCTTTAAAAATATGTTTTCGAGTAGTGTCACCTCTGATGTTCCTCAGGGCAGCATTCTGGCCCGATTCTGTTTTGCCTATTTATAAACGATATCTCTGCAACTATAAAATATTCTAAGATCTTGATGAATGCTTGTGATGTAAAACTTTTTAAGACTTACGCTTCAACTCTTATATAAGTGCCACTGTAAATAGAGCTAAAGGTGTTTTAGCATTTGTGAAAAGGTGGTCAAAAGAGTTTAGCGACCCCTTTGTTACGAAACTCCTCTTCATAACTTTGGAAAGATCGATATTAGAGTATGGCTGAATAGTCTAGAATCCGCGTTTTCAAGTCCATACTGACAGGCTCGAATCAATACAAAAACAGTTTTTACTACTTGCCTTAAGGAATTTTCAATGGGACTCTCTATCTAATCTTCCATCTTACACTAATCGATTAAAACTTATCAATCTCCAATCAACTCTTGCTACACAAAGAAAAAAAGCTGGTAAAATCATCCAAAATATGGGTAGAATCCACCAAAATTACTGTCAATTCTTATCCATTACTCGAAGCTGTTCATTCAACAGCATCAAAACTGTTAATCCTAAAACAACATTATTTGGCAGTTAAAACAACGAAACATCTTTTGTCTTCATATTAACAGTGACCCTGTTAAATAACAGATAGTCTGTTAGCTGTAAAACACCTGTGAATGCTGTTGAAACAACAGATGTGCTGTTAGTTTTAAAACAACTATGAATACTATTAAAATAACAGCCATATCTTTTAATTTCTTATCTACCATAATAACCGTTGAATGAACAAAACGTATTTAAATACTGTTTTGAGTTTTATTTTGTTTATAAAAAGTCATTAATAGTAAAATAAAAATTTTTATTGTAACTTTTAAATAATGTTAAGGAATAATATTGTACATATTAAAAAAGTTACAGTTGTTTTAGTCGTATATAATTAGTCGTGAAATAATGCCCAAATGAGCAATGACGCTGTGGGAAAAAATACCAATTTTGTTTCATTGATTTTATTTAATTTTTCTGTATTATATTTTCTTTTATTTTCATTTCATTTTGCTTTGATTAATTTTATTTTGTTTCATCTAATTTTCTATTATTTCATTTTGTTTTAATTTACTGTTTTTTATTTATTTTTTATTATTTTATTTATAAATCTATTTTTTATTTTATTTTACCTGATCTCATTTTACTTTAGTTTATTATATTTGTATTTATTTTATTGTATTTCATTTTGTTTTATTTTACTTAGTTTTTGTTGTTCTTTTTTTATTCTATTTTATTTTATTCATTTCATTTTTTTTTTATTTTATTTTTTTAATTTTATTTTACTGTATTTTACTTTATTTTATATTATTATAAATTACAAGTATTGTATTTCGTTTTGTTTTATTTTATTTTATGTTATAATTTTATTTACTATGTTTTTTATTTTATTTTCTGTTATTTATTTTGTTGTGATTTATTTTGCAATTGTTTTTGTTTTTGTCGGCATATTGATAAATGATTCAAGGTTCGAATCGAGCTCAAGGCCAGAACAATAATTTTTTTTAATGATAATTATTGTTATTTTTTAATTTTTCTAAATTTGAAAAATTGTATTTTATTTTTGGAATAGTAAGTAGAAAATTTCTCAGAACCTGCCATAGCTGCGCAGATAGATCCATTTCGAAGGCTGCTAAGCCTTCATCATCAGTATGCTTTAGGCACGCTGCGCTAACAATTTAGCTATACAGCGGTGGTTTGTTTGACTGGCAAATTTGCTACTTCTATTCCTTTTACCAACTATATTTATTCAGTGTTGCGCCATCTGGTGCAAATCACGGATAATGCTAGATTTTTGTATATTGTCAATTACTTTGTTTGACATTCCCAAGTGCTCATGGTTTATTAACAATTGTTTTTGTTTTTATCGGCCTATTGGTAAATGATTTAAGGTTCGATTCGAGCTCAAGGCATAGAAGTACCAAAATTGCCAGTCAAACAAACCACCGCTGTACAGCTAAATGGTTAGCGCAGAGTGCCTAAAGCGTACTGATGATGAAGGCTTAGCACCCTTCGAAATGGATCTATCTGCGCAGCTATGGCAGGTTGTCTGAAAAATTGTCTACTTAATATTCCAAAACCAAAATACAATTTTTTCAAATTTGGAAAAATTAAAAAATAACAATAATTATCATTAGAAAAAAATTATTGTTCTGGCCTTGAGCTCGAATCGAACCTCGAATCATTTATCAATAGGCCGATAAAAACAAAAAAAATATAGTTGGTAAAAGGAATAGAAGTAGCAAATTTGCCAGTCAAACAAACTACCGCTGTATAGCTAAATGGTTAGCGCAGCGTGCCTAAAGCGTACTGATGATGAGGGCTTAGCACCCTTCGAAATGGATCTATCTGCGCAGCTATGGCAGGTTGTCTGAAAAATTTTCTACTTACTATTCCAAAAACAAAATACAATTTTTTAAATTTAGAAAAATTAAAAAATAATAATAATTATCATTACAAAAAAATTATTGTTCTGGCTTTGAGCTCGAATCGAACCTCGAATCATTTATCAATAGGCCGATAAAAACAAAAACAATTGTTAATAAACCATGAGCACTTGGGACTGTCAAACAAAGTAATTGACATTAAACAAAAATCTAGCATTATCAGTGATTTGCACCGAATAAATTTAGTTGGTAAAAGGAATAGAAGTAGCAAATTTGCCAGTCAAACAAACATGCTGGTTAGCGCAGCATGCCTAAAGCGTACTGATGATGAAGGCTTAGCACCCTTTGAAATGGACCTATCTGCGCAGTTATGGCAGGCTGTCTGAAAAATTTTCTACTTGCTATTCCAAAAACAAAATACAATTTTTCAAATTTAGAAAAGTTAAACAATAACAATAATTATCATTAGAAAATAATTATTGTTCTGGCCTTGAGCTCGAATCGAACCTTGAATCATTTATCAATAGGCCGATAAAAACAAAAACAATTGTTAATAAACCATGAGCACTTGGGAATGTCAAACAAAGTAATTGACAATAAACAAAAATCTAGCATTATCAGTGATTTGCACCAGATGGCGCAACACTGAATAAATATAGTTGGTAAAAGGAATAGAAGTAGCAAATTTGCCAGTCAAACAAACCACCGCTGTATAGCTAAATGGTTAGCGCAGCGTGCCTAAAGCGTACTGATGATGAAGGCTTAGCACCCTTCGAAATGGATCTATCTGCGCAGCTATGGCAGGTTGTCTGAAAAATTTTCTACTTACTATTCCAAAAACAAAATACAATTTTTCAAACGAACCTTGAATCGAGTGAGTTATTTTGTTTTATTTCAGTTTATTTTATTTTATCATATTTTATTTTAATTTAATTTATTTTGTTTTATTTCAGTTTATTTTATTTTATCACATTTTATTTTGTTTTGTTTTTTCATTTTATTGATTATTTTAAAGTTTATTTTGTCTTAACTTATCTTATTTTAATTGAATTTATTTTATTGTTGTTTACTTCGTTGCATTTCATTTCTTTTTTTTTTTTGTTTTAATTGTATTTTATTTTATTCATTTCATTTTGTTTTATATTATTATATTTTTAATTTTATTTAACTGTATCTTATTTTATTTTATTAAAAAGTACAAGTATTGTATTTCGCTTTATTTTATTTAATTATTATATATATTTTTATATCATTTATTTTATTTTATGTTATAATTTTATTTATTACATTATTTATTTTATTTTATTTTATTTTATTAATGTTATTGTAATTTATTCTATTGTACTTCAGTTTATTTTATCATATTTTATTTTATATATCTTTGTTTTTTTATTTTATTTTATATTTCAGTTTACTATAACTTTGTTTTATTCTATTCTAATTATAAAATTTATAATGGTTTCAGTCGTATATAAGATGAACCATTAGACATTGTATGAATGTTAGGAGGAATATTAATAAAATATTCAATTTCATTTACAGCAAATACTTTAGTATTTTCTTTGTTAAAGAAAGCTTGATAGTGTTCATCAAAGCTGTGAGCTTCTATTTCCGATGAAATAATATATATTTTTTTATTTAATTCAATAACTATGTATTCAATTTTATGTACATACAACTTATCATTGAAAAACAAGCACAGATAGAAATTACTTTTGTATGAAGTTCCTTTGTATAAAATTTGTTTTAAACATTTTAATTTTGCTTTAAAAAGCCCTTATGGCTTTGACATCACAATGCAGTTTTATGAAAACTTGTACACGTTTTGAAATTTCTTACACTTAAATATAAAATTAGAAAATTGAAAACAAACTTTTTTGGCGAGTGAGTATGCGCCATTACGTCTTGAAGTACTATTATTCATATACTTTTTTAGTGATTTACGCTTTGCATACGCGTATCGCATACACCACACTTTTTTAATGGCCCTGCTATTTTAACAATAATTGCATAACGTACCATAAAATGATGCTTTGGTTTTAATTTTCCAAAACATTTGATATAATATTTGTGATTTTTGATATGGTTTGTTGTAAAGTTTCTCAATTTTCATCACTCAAAGAAGAAGGAAAGCACCAATATGTTATCTTTATAAGAAGGGTTAATAGTTTTCATATTTTGTCATTTCGGGGAACTTTATCACCAATAGTTAAAGGAAAAATATTTAAAAATGTTTTTGCCTTCGATGCTGTCATTCTAATACATCCTTTTTTCAGATTAATCAAAGTCAAGGGGCTCAAAATTTTAACTTCTAACCCCCATACCCTTATTCGCCTATTTAAAAATCTAAAGTAGAGTATTTCTTCTCTAAAAAATATAAAATGCTTTTGCTAAGTTCGTAACGGCATACCCTTCAAAAATGTCGTGCATTATATCTGCACAGTAATTAGAAGTAACATGAAAAGTTTTGATCTCATTAAATATTGAGTTTTCAGAAATGCCGGTTTCCTTTGCAGTATTAATTTCTAAGTCAGTTTTATAACTATCTTCATTTCTCAAAAATGATGGGTATTCTTTTGCATCATTCTGCATACCTTCTTTTTTTCTGCTACATAAACGGCAGTATTTGTAGGAAATGGAAGATTTAGAAAATCCGAGAATCGTTTTAGTTATCTCCTAATACTAAACCTAACATTTTTTTTAGCATCCAATATATTTTGCCAACTGTATACATAGAATACATCTAACAAATTTGTGGTTTTTTTAAAGTAATTCATAATTAAACTTATTAAACTTGATGGGCATGGATGGATTGCTCTCAGTAGTGCATCCATTCTTTTAAGAATTCATCAGTGTTGGAGATCTGTGATTGACTTTCTTTTCAGGCGCGTAAAATTAGTTGTTCTTGCTGACAGGGCTAGAATGAATGGGTTGGGGTAAGTTAGAAGCCTCGTGTTGTATGAAATAGCATACTTTTTGCTTTCTTCAGCTATTGTTGGAACCTTTAGATCCCGGTGTATCCGGTCACATAGTAGGGTGCGTTTACAATCATTCTAAGGGTTTTTGATTGGAAGCTTTGGAGAATTTCTAGGTTTGAGTTTGCTGCAGTTCCCCACAATTGTATTCCATATGTGCAAATGGATTTTATGATGGCTGAATAAAGCAGGACTTTGTTATCAACTGAAAATTGTGAATTTCGGTTCATAAGCCAATACAGATTTCTTAGTTTGATACCAAGGCTTTTCTTTTGTTGACTATGTGGGTCCTTCAGGTTAATTTTCTGTCGAGGTGCATACCAAGGTACTTTCATTCGTCGCTTTGTGGTATATTAAAATCGTTGTGTTTAACGGGTGGCAAGTGTTACGTCTGGTAGTAAACGTCACTTGAACGGATTTTGATTCATTGAATTTGATCCTCCATTCTTTCAGCCAACGGGTAATTTTATTTAAAATTCCTTGGAGCTTGAACGAAGCCACGCTAGGGTTAGGGTCAACGGCCAGCACCGCAGTATCATCGGCAAACGTGCCTATAGTGACGCCTTCTGCTATTGGGAGGTCATAAGTGTAAAGTAGATAGAGTATTGGGCCCATTACACTGCCTTGTGGGACGCCTGCTAAGCACTCATAAAGGGCAGTCTGCTCCACACCTTGTTTAAAGAAGAAATAACAATATTATATATAGGATTGTATAAATAAGAAGTAGTTTATAGGGAGGGTGTTTTAACTTTATAGAGTAGTTCGTCGTGCCATACGAGACCAAAAGCTTGTGAAAATCCAGAAAAGCAGCTGTGCAGTATTTGTTCTTCTCAAAAGCGTCCTATATTTGCTCGGTGAGTCTGTGGACCTGCTTAATTGTTCCGTGCCCTCTTCTGAAGCCAAACTGGTGATTGGGTATGATTTTACGCTCTTCTGATATGGGCAAGAGTATTTTAAGGAAGAGAACTTACATGACTTTTGAGACGATAGGCAGCAGATTAATAGGTCTGTAAGATGCAACTATATCAGCTGGCTTTCCGGGTTTCAGAATCATTTTCATCTGCGAAACTTTCCACTGTGGGGGTACTGAGTTTTTAGTACTGCATTAAACAATTGTATGCCTTCGTGGGGTAAATTTTTTAGAATAGTGCCATTGATAAGGTCGTAGCCCGGAGCTTTTTATACTCAGCTGAGCAGAGCTCTCAGAGTATATTAACTTTGTTCGCATAACGGTAATCCGTAACGGCATAAACTAATCGGGATAGATATAGACTTCTATATATCAAAATGATCTGGGCGAAAAAAGAAATTCATTTAGCCATGTCCGTCCGTCCGTCCGTCCGTAAACACGATAACTTGAGTAAATTTTGAGGTATCTTGATGAAATTGTATATAGGTTCTTGGGCGCTCATCTTAGATCGCTATTTAAAATGAACGAAATCGGACACAACCACGCCCACTTTTTCGATATCGAAAACTTCGAAAAACCGAAAAAGTGCGATAATTCATTACCAAAAAGGGATATAGCTATGAAACTTGGTAGGTGCGTTGACCTTATGGCGCAAAATAGAAAATTAGTAAAATTGTGGACAATGGGCGTGGCACCGCCCACTTTTAAAAGAAGATAATTTAAAAGTTTTGTAAGCTGTAATTTGGCAGTCGTTGAAAATATCATGATGAAATTTGGCAGACACGTTCCTCCTATTACTATATGTGTGCTTAATAAAAATTAGCAAGATCGGATTACGAACACGCCCACTTAAAAAAAAAATTTTTTTTTAAGTCAAATTTTAACAAAAAATTTAATATCTTTACAGTATACAAGTAAATTATGTCAACATTCGACTCCAGTAATGATATGGTGCAACAAAATACAAGGATAAAAGAAAATTTCAAAGGGCGTAACTCCGCCCTTTTTCATTTAATTCGTCTAGAATACTTTTAATGCCATAAGTCGAACAAAAAATTACCAATCCTTGTGAAATTTGGTAGGTGCATAGATTCTATGACGATAACTGTTTTCTGTGAAAATGGGCGAAATCGGTTGAAGCCACGCCCAGTTTTTATACACAGTCCACCGTTTGTCCTTCCGCTCGGCCGTTAACACGATAACTTGAGCAAGAATCTACCCTACCATATTAGGTAGAAGAAAATGGAAAAGTTCTGGAGGGCGAAATCAAAAGCCCTTGGAATCTTGGCAGGAATACTGTTCGTGGTATGACATATATAAATAAATTAGCGGTACCCGACAGATGATGTTCTGGGTCACCCTGGTCCACATTTTGGTCAATATCTCGAAAACACCTTCACATATAAAACTAAGGTCCACTCCCTTTTAAAATACTCATTAACACCTTTTATTTGATACCCATATCGTACAAACACATTATACAGTCACCCCTCGTCCACCTTTATGGCGATATCTCGAAAAGGTGTCCACCTATAGAACTAAGGCCCACTCAGTCAGAAGACAATTCAAATCACGATTTGCAAGCTATTTCTGAAGAAGATATGCCTTTTACCACACAGAAGTCGTTCAAGCCGGGTAGTTTATTTTTATCTGAGGGCCAATATGTGGGTGTTACAGCAGAGAATGGAGTTAGTTTGAGACGTCTAATAGCCTGATATAGTTGCCCTCCATTAGGGGTGATAAGGCGAGAGCCCCAGAAGGTGTGTTTGGCATTGTAATCACAGCCAACTAAGAATCGATTTCCAAGAGTTTTAAAGAAATGTTCATACTCTTCCGCAGTGATAGCATGTCCGGGTGGGATATAGATAGCTGAAAGCGTAATTGTGCCATTCGAATGTTTGACAGTTATATTAGTGGCTTGGATAGCATTCGTGCGGTACGAGTTTGTATTACAATGCTTAATACAGCTCCTTATTAGGATACCTAATCCAGCATGTGCTTTGTTATCTGGGTGTTTTGTGTGATAAAACTTATATTTAGGGACTTCAAAGTAGCTTTTATCAGTGAAGTGGGTCTCAGATATGAGAAATATGTCTATATTGTTGGTCTGGAGTAATGCATTTACTTCAAGTAATTGCTTGGAAAGGCCATTGGCATTCCAGATAATGATCTTTAAGGGGTCTGGGGTGAACAGTTTTTAGTAGTGAGGGTGAAAAGATGTGTCATCATTGTTGTGATTTGCTGCATAACTTGTTTCAATGGAGCGATCATTTCTCGCATTTCACTACCATTTTGGGTTGGGTTAGATGCGTCTATGTTATTTGGGTTAGCATTGCTAGGGTTTGAGCAGGGTTGGGGCCCTTCTAACGCTTGAGCATACGATATAACGTTGCTGATTGGGTTGACTTGGGTTAAAGATGCACCTTGTTGTTTGAATTTCTCTTTTCATTGCGAGGTTTTTTCCTCATTGATGGGGATTTTATGTTTTGTAAGTTTGAGCTGGATAGGGGCCTTTCTAAGGCTTGAGCATACGATGTAGTGTTGCTAGTTGGGTTGACTTGGCTTGAGGATGCACCTTGTTGATTGGATTTCTCTTTTCCATGTGAAACAACAGTACTTAGGTGAGTTTTTTAGTTTTTTTCCTCAGTGATGGGTATTTTATGTCTTGTAAATTTTTATAGACCGCGCATCCTTTGTAATTCGCATAAAGCGCATTTGGCATCATCAGGTTTGTATTTTCACTACATTCTGCAGCACATTTTATATATACCGCTTTTCGACGGCAGTAAGATTTCGTATGACTATATTGCTGGCAGTTAGCACATTGGGGTATTTCCCGCTTTGGGTTTGGGGGCTCAAATACAATTTTTGAATGTAAGACACTTTTAATTTCGTAAATCTCTTTATTGTTGGTATCGGGTTTGAGCTCAATTATGAACATGGACTTTTTGGTGATTCTGTGCTTCGTGTTCCATATGGTAGTAACAGAGTGGCCAAAGTTTTTGAGTGCGTCTACGATTTCTTTGGTTTCTATCGAGAATTGCATATTTTTAAGAACTAATTTAAATGAACGTTCTTGTTTTTATTTATATGTAAAGAACTCTGTGTCCTTTAGTTCTAATTGGGTCACGATAGTTTTGTAGACATCGAGAGAAGATGCTTGGACTTTGACTTGTTCATTACCTACTAGCTTTAGGTGAAACCAGTTTGGGGCAATTTCTTGTAATAAACTCATCAGTGGAGATATATTACTGACTTTGGCGACGAAAATTGGGGGAGGTTTCAGTTCTTTCTCTTTGGGTTGGTTTGCTTCTTCGACTTCAAGGATGGAAAATCTATTTTCAGTATCTGGGGCATTTACTTGGCGCCTACCAAGTCAATATTGTTTGAGCTGTTTTTTTAACTCTGTACTCTTACCTGGGCTTTCGCGTTGGCATTTAGAGGGTGGTACGTTCTTCCATTCTTTGGGTGCTGGAGTCAGACTATTGAATTTTTGGTTGGATGGGACTTGTTGATGACTATAGAGTAGTTGCAATTGCTGTTCTGCTCAACACTTTCGGCGCTCCCAGCATGGATTGTGGGAGTTTTTTGTAGCTCCGAGTTTTGTTGCTATTGTGTTCGTGAGGTAAGCGGTTGGGATTGGGTCGGTTGGGTCAGCGGTAGCTTTTGATGCTGTTGGCTGATTTGACGGGTTGGGGTTTGTTGAGATAGCAGGGGTCCTCCTGCCTTAGGAGGAGTGCGGTTAAGTAGCAGTTTACTCGCTATCACTTATTTTATATTGGCTTATTCTTATATTATTATTATTACATAATTAATTTGTTTATTGGCCGTTAATGAATAAATATATATATTTTTCTGTTTGTGAGCTCTAGGCCTCTTTTAAATAAAACAACTGGGTTTGTTGCTAGTATGTATTTAATTATCGATATTTCGATCTCAATCTGAGATCATCATCAGGACTGTAATAAAAAACAATAAAAACACACATTAAATTACACATAAAAAACATATCCATCTCTTAAACATAAGGCATAAGCGCGACTTACATCTTCCGCTGTGATGCAAAGACTAAAAATTGTGAAGAAAAGTGATTATCGGAACCAACGAAAAAATTAACAGAGAGTGTAAACATGTAGATAATCAAATGAAATACCATAATAGTAAACAAAAATAGAGAAACATTTACAACAATAATATGGCAAGCGGCGAAAATAATGATAATAATAATGTAGGTATGCATACAAGTAATCAGGTGTATAGTTATTGTACCAAGGCACAGAAACTGCATGAGTGCACAGATGCAGATGTGCAGAGAATGGAGCAAATTGTTATTATTTTTGTTTTATTTTATCACGAGTATTGGTTGTGCTTTAAAATCAGGTTGCGGTAGGCGTACGCACAATGATCCGTGTCAGCCTTAAAATTCATCCTTTTATCATTAGGGGTGTTCACTATGTGAAGCATTTCTAAAGTAAAACGCTTATGATAATTTTTCTCCTCTTCCAAAATTTTGATATTTTCGAAATCCGGGTAATGTCCGGTATCCTTACAATGAGATGATAGAGCCGTTTTGTTGTCAGAAAAATTGTTCCTTAATTTTATATTGGATTTATGAGCGGGTATCCTTGTCTTCAGTTTTGATTTTGTAGTACCCACATATACTTTCTCGCATACGTGGGACCCGTCGCCGTTGCAAGGAATCCTATAAATAACATCCGATTTTTCCTGTATTGGTATTGGGTCTTTTAATCTGCTGAACACCTTTTTTAAAGTATTGCTGTACGTAAATGCTAGCTGAACATTATCCATATCATACATTTTTGAATGTTTGATCCTCTCTGAAAGCCCAGGGATATATGTGACGGATTTATAGATTTTCTCCTTATTATCTTTACCTAGACGCGAGTAATAATTATATATAAGTTTGTTCACTAATTTAATTGGAACATCGTTCTTTTCGAGGGTATCCTTTATAAGTTTACTATTTTTGGTATGATAAATTCTATCACTAATGGAAAGAATTCGTCTCACGAAATTATTGGCCGTGTTCACTATTACTCCTCTATCATGCTGTGAGTTGAAGTTAATCAGTCTGCCGGATGCAGTAGGTTTTTCGTACCGGTCTAATTCTAATTGGTTGTTCCTCCTAATCACTAGGGTGTCCAGAAAAGGTATTTTTCCGTCCTTTTCTAATTCAATAGTGAATTTAATCGATCGGTGGTATCCGTTAAGTAGGTTAAGCAAAATATTTGTGTCTTCCGTTTTTATTATCGCGAACAAATCATCTACATATTTCGTTAGCATTCGTGGTTTGTTCGGCGCCTCCATTTCAAACCGGGATAAAAGTTCCTCCATCACAATATCCGCAATAACCGGTGACGCTGGGGATCTCAAAGGCATTCCCGATCGTTGCTCGCATATTATATTTGAAATACCGATTTTCCTTAATGCAAAACTTGACTATCGTCAAGAAAAGTTCTTTCGTCATGGACGTATGCTCCTTTATCATGTCCCACTTTGCACCTATGATGTCTAGTGCTAAATCAACTGGTATGCTGGGGAATAAATACACGACGTCGAACGACACCAAGCTCTCGTCGTCATGCACATTCAACACTATTAAAGAAAAAGATAAACAGGAAATCGAAAGGAACAATTTGACGGCACTTCTACCGAACCACATTAACAAAAAAAATTTCAGTTAGAAACAAATTCACGGTAGACACACTGCGCGCCACAAAACAATTTTTGAAAAAGAATGAACAAATCTTAGTTTTCAATGCAGATAAGGGAAATGTCACAGTGTTAATGGACAGAACTGAATACGACATAAAGGTGCAGAAAATTGTTAATGATATTTCCATGTACAAAGTATTAAAACGCGACCCTACCAATCAGCATCAAGGGAAAAACAACGATATAGTAGATAAATTATACAACAACAAGGTCATTGATTTAAAAGAAAAGGTTAGTCTTAATTGTAAAATTTCCTATCTCCCCCCCCCCCCCCCCCCCCCAATCTATGGCCTGCCCAAGATCCATACAGCAGGAATTCCACTTAGGCCTATCTGTTCGTCCGTCAAGTCTTCGTCCTACAATCTGTGTAAATTTGTCATACCAATTCTGAAAAATCTGACCTTTTCATCCAAATACAACATCAAAGATGCAGCTGAGTTCAAAAATAAGATACACAATACGTATGTGCAGGACGACGAGAGCTTGGTGTCGTTCGACGTCGTGTATTTATTCCCCAGCATACCAGTTGATTTAGCACTAGACATCATAGGTGCAAAGTGGGACATGATAAAGGAGCATACGTCCATGACGAAAGAATTTTTCTTGACGGTAGTCAAGTTTTGCATTAAGGAAAATCGGTATTTCAAATATACTTAACGGATATCACCGATCGATTAAATTCACTATTGAAGTAGAAAAGGACGGAAAAATACCTTTTCTGGACACCCTAGTGATTAGGAGGAACAACCAATTAGCATTAGACTGGTACAAAAAACCTACTGCATCCGGCAGACTGATTAACTTCAACTCACAGCATGATAGAGGAGTAATAGTGAACACGGCCAATAATTTCGTGGGACGAATTCTTTCCATTAGTGATAGAATTTACCATACCAAAAATATTAAACTTATAAAGGATACCCTCGTAAAGAACGATTTTCCAATTAAATTAGTGAACAAACTTATATATAATTATTACTCGCGTCTAGGTAAAGATAATAAGGAGAAAAATCAAAATGCCAAAATCTATAATCACATATATCCCTGGGCTTTCAGAGAGGATCAAACATTCAAAAATGTATGATATTGATAATGTTCAGCTAGCATTTACCTACAGCAATACTTTAAAAAAGATGTTCAGCAGATTAAAAGACCCAATACCAATACAGGAAAAATCGGATGTTATTTATGGGATTCCTTGCAACGGCGACGGGTCCCACGTATGCGAGAAAGAATATGTGGGTACTACAAAATCAAAACTGAAGACAAGGATATCCGCTCATAAATCCAATATAAAATTAAGCAACAATTTTTCTGACAACCAAACGGCTCTATCATCTCATTGTAAGGATACCGGACATTACCCGTATTTCGAAAATATCAAAATTTTGGAAGAGGAGAAAAATTATCATAAGCGTTTTACTTTAGAAATACTTCACATAGTGAACACCCCTAATGATAAAAGGATGAATTTTAAGGCTGACACGGATCATTGTGCGTACGCCTACCGCAACCTGATTTTAAAGCACAACCAATACTCGTGATAAAATAAAACAAAAATAATAACAATTTGCTCCATTCTCTGCACATCTGCATCTGTGCACTCATGCAGTTTCTGTGCCTTGGTACAATAACTATACACCTGATTACTTGTATGCATACCTACATTATTATTATCATTATTTTCGCCGCTTGCCATATTATTGTTGTAAATGTTTCTCTATTTTTGTTTACTATTACGGTATTTCATTTGATTATCTACATATTTACACTCACTGTTTAGTTTTTTCGTTGGTTCCGATAATCACTTTTCTTCACAATTTTTAGTCTTTGCATCACAGCGGAAGATGTAAGTCGCGCTTATGCATTATGTTTAAGAGATGGATATGTTTTTTATGTGTAATTTAATGTGTATTTTTATTGTTTTTTTAACAGTCCTGATGATGATCTCAGATTGAGATCGAAATTCGATAATTAAATACCTACTAGCAACAAACCGAGTTGTTTTATTTAAAAGAGGCCTAGAGCTCACAAACAGAAAAATATATATATTTATTATTATTACTATTTTTTTTTTTTTGTTACCTGGAAGGAAGAAATGCTTTATGCACTAACCGGGTTGTTAAGCCTCTGTGCTACTCTCTGTAGCAGCGAGCCTCTCCGAGTGTAGGACTCCCTTTTTTTCTTCATGGGCTACCCACTAAAACCTAACCTCCCACGGCCCGCGCATTTTCCGCACCTGGGACCGCGTTTAGCATAACTTCGGGTAAGGAAGCGCGCTACGTGAGCTCTTTGACTACTCTCACGTTATTGGGCTAAGCAACCATCTTGCCGTTTAGCGGGGAGAATATTCCTTCCATATCTGCTGACCATGTCCCATCTGTCATTTCCGCAGGTCATATTATGGATGATACTGCCCGGGGATAGGTCGCCTAGTGTTATCTCCACTCTTCTTCGTTTCTGTGCGAAGTGATCGCATTCGAAAAAGGTGTGGCGTACGTCGTCTATGAGCCCACAGTATAAGCAATTCGGGTTTTCAAACTTGCCCATCCTGTGGAGGTATTCCCGGAAGTAGCCGTGGCCACGATCGCAGTTTTCGCTGTCGCAAGCTGAAGTCCATGGTCACTCATCCAACTATTTACACTGCGCATTACTTGGTTTAATTTAATTATTATTATTATTATTATTGAATTTATTCTTTGAGTATCTCCTTATTGGGTATAAATCATACACTTTAGAGGCCTCAACCTAAAACAAAATGTACTAAATTAACAGTTTCTATTTTTGTATATATGTATATGTGTTTGTTTAAGCCAGGAAGTTTCTGGTGATGTGGCAGGTATCGATGATTACTGACTTCTGGATGTTGTTAATCAGGCTTTCTTGCAACCCAAGCATGTCCATATTTGTTCTGAGATGCTTGTCAAATACGCCTTCAGCGCTTATCACCACTGGGATAATTTTTATTTCTGTAAGGTTCCAGTTCCTCTTTGTTTCAACGGCTAGCTCGGCATACCTACTGATTTTTTCGGCGTATGTACGACTCATGTTTCTTGTAGCCAGAACTGCAGCATCAATGAAGAAGCTTCTACTTTCTCTTTTATCGAGGATCGAGATATCGGGGCGGTTATGGGGTCTCGTGTAGTCTGAGTATATTGTTCTGTTATAGTAGATCTTCACGTCTTCATTTTCCATAACTGGTTCTGGTTGTATCTGTAGTACGACACTTTACCTACGTGGATGTTGTATTTGCTAAGCAGGTTCCTGTGGAGAATTTTTGCAACGTTGTTGTGCCTTCGTGTGTACTCAGTTTGAGCTAGGTTTGTGCAGCCTGAAATTATATGGTCAATGGTTTCGGTTTGACTCATACACCTTCTACAAGTATCACTAGTGACATTTGGATCCTTTATTACATTCTTTATATAGTGTCTTGTTGGGATTACTTGATCTTGTATAGCAATCATAAAAGCCTCGGTCTCAGCAAACAAGTTTCCATTCAATAACCATTTGCTTGACATAAATTTGTCAACATTTTCAGCGTTAATGGACCTGTAGAACCGAACCGAATAGATTTTATTGACCACTTTTGTTCCCTTGAAGTTCTCTCTTCTGCTTGTCGGGTAAAGCTTTCCTTCAAATTTAGGGGTGTTAAATTTGTATCTGCTTCAGTTATTATTTTTATCCGGCGAGATATTTCAGATTTTAGCTGGAAGTACCATCGAAGAGATTCTATTTGATTACCATGGAGTGTTTGGAGATCAACAAGCCCTCGTCCTCCATCTCTCCTTGACATTACCATTCTTTCACAGCATGATTTGGGATGATGGGATTTATAGGATGTAAGTATAGTTCTGATTCTTCTTTGTAGCGACTGAATGTCAGTTGCTGTCCATTTGATAATACCAAAACTGTACAAAAGGACAGGCATTGCAAATGCATTTATTGCTTTGATTTGGTTTTTGTCATTTAGATTCGCTTTAGCTATTTTATGCATTCGAGACGTAAACTCCCTAGTCAGATTATCTTTGACTTTTACCTTAGCAATACGTTTATTCTGCGCCATTCCTAGGTATTTATATATTTCTCCTTCTTCCATTTGTTTAATATTTTCGATGTCTTCATTCTAGTCATCATATCGCGATATCTTGCCTTTGGTAATATGTATTTTTTTACACTTTTCCAGTCCAAATTTCATGTTGATGTCATTGCTGAACATGGCTATGATTTTTATTAATTGGTCCAAGCTCTGTCGCATGGATGCGTATATCTTCAGGTCATCCATATATAAAGGTGACTCAGTACTTCTTGGTTGGAACCGCATATAATTTTGAATCCATATTTACTGTTTTTAAGAAGGTTACTAAGTGGGTTGAGTGCAATGCAGAACCAAAGAGCAGATAAGTAGCCGCCCTGGAAGATTCCACATTTTATGTTGATAGCTGAGGTTTGAACCATTCCTGTATTTGTAGGCATTTGAATATTTGTCCGCCAATGTTGCGTATTGTAATATAAAAATTCAATTATTTTGGAGTTCACTTTGCAGATGTTCAGAACTTCTATTAGCCAGCTATGTGGTACACTGTCAAACGCTTTCTGGTAGTCTATATAACATGCATTTATATTTCTAGATTGGCTGAAGGTCTGTTCTAGTACAATTTGGTCAATGGTTAGCTGTTTCTTTCATCCTTTCGCAAATTTACTGCATCCTTTTTGTTCTTCACAAATAATATCATTTTGCGTTAGGTGGCTGTTAATAAGGTGGTCAAGGCAAGCTGGCATAATTTTGTATATAGTAGGCAGGCAAGTAATAGGCCGCCCGTTCGCGGGATTCCCACTAAATCCCTTGTCTTTTGGGAGCAGTTATGTGATACCCTGTGTAAATTCTTTCGGGAATTTCCATGGAGTCTGGATGCAATCATTAAGAAGCTCTGTCAGTTTTAGATGGATTGATGGAAGTCTTTTAAACCAGAAATTTTGTAATTTGTCTGGCCCAGGAGATTTCCAGTTGTGCGTCTTCGCGATGATTTCTTTAACTTCTTCACATGTAAGGTGGTTTCTTGCCATATCTTCAAGCCGCTGGTATCTCCTTCTCTCCTCATTAATCCAGTTTGCTTCAATTTTGTGGGTTATTTCATTTGACCATATGGACGACCAGTACCTCTCTGTGTCTTCTTTATTCGGGTAACTATCTGTTTCGTAATTAGATGAGGTTGCCTTTCTAAGATTTCTGTAACAGTTCTTCTCATTTACGTAAAATTTTTGTTATTTTCACGCCTTTTGTTGGATAGTTTGTACGTTCTCAGCCTTGCCGTGCACATTCAATTTTTGTTTTATAATATCTCTTGCTAGTACTGCATTTGAATTGTTATTATTATTATTATTATTATTATATTTCTTTATTACGGTCTTTAAGACCTAGTTGATGTTAATTAAACATTTGTTTCTTTAAATATTAAGTGTTTTACAATATAAAAATAATTTTACTTTAAACTTATTAATATTTTCATAATCTTTTATCTCAGTAGGTAGTTCATTGTACATTTTGTACCCAGTGTATTCTAAAGTCTTCTTTGCGAACTCTGTTCTTACTCTAGATAGTCTTATATTATTGCAGTATCTAGTTCCATAGCTATGGATCTCGTGATTATATAATATTTTATTGCTCAGGTAAGTCGGTAGCATTCCTAATCTTACATGATGTATAAATTTCAAAGTGGAGTAACTTATTGACTGTTTTATACTAAGCCAGTTTAATCGATTCAGCATTATAGTTTTTGATGTTCTTGGGGGACATTTTAATATAAATCGCATTGCCTTGTTTTGTTGTATTTGTAGTCTTTTAATTTGCATATCACTCGCTATCAGCAGAATTGTAGGACAGTATATAAAGTGCGGCTCAATAATTGAACGATACACCATTATTTTATAACGTTGACTAATATGTTTGCATGTTCTGTACATGAATCATATTTTCTGCGCAATTTTCCTTTCAAGATAATTTATATGTTCTCCAAAATTCAGGTTTTCATCAATTAAAACTCCTAAGTACTTCATTTCATTTACTCTTTGAATTAAATTGTTTTTTATCTTCAGGGTTATATTGTTTAAATCGTTATTACGTATGATGGTCTGGTTTTTGCAAAATACCATGAACTTAGTCTTATCTATATTTAACTTCAATTTTTTAAGGCACAACCAGTTGTATAGAGAGTCAAGATCTTCTTATGCTTTCTGCATTGCACAGTCGGCATATTTCTCACTGATGATGAGCAGTGCATTATCCGCAAAAAGACGTATATTGCAATATTTTAAGCATTTTTTTATATCATTTATGTACAATGTAAATAGTATCGGTGCAAGTACTGAACCTTGTGGCAATCCGATATCTACAACCACAGCCGATGAGACTGCGTTTCCAATTACCGTCCTTTGCTTTCTGTCACTGAGATAACTTCGGAACCATTCCAAAGTCTGTCCTCTGACACCAGTTTTGAACAAAACATTCAACAATTCCCGTCTATCAAATGTTTCAAAGGCCCGTTTCAAGTCTAAAAAGACAGATACCACAACTTTTTTATCTGATATATCTTCTTTCCCCTCTGCAATAACCATGTTGAGTGCTGCTTCACAAGAATGGCTCTTCCTGAATCCAGACTGTTCTGGTATAATAACTTTGTGCTTTTCTAGGTATGCCACCAATTGATTATTCACCACCATTTCAACAATTTTCTCATCTGAGGGTAACGTATTGATTGGCCGTAGCTCCTCCGGTTTCACTGTATTTTTTACTTTTTCCACAGGTACTATTGTTGAAACTTTCCAGCAGTTTGGAACAATGCCATTATTTAGGGACTCATTTATTATGTCTTTGTAAAAGTTACCAATGTACATCATAGAATCCTTGAAAACACCCTCAGATAAAAGCTTTTCTCCGCCATATTTATTTTTAAAAGCTTTTGTGATATTCATTATATCATCTAACACAATGTCAGTGAAAAGAAATGGTTCTATTGCGATCAAACGATCAACGTTTAGTTCGGATGCAGTAGGCACTTCTTCAATACTATCACTAATTTCGACTATGCTCTGTACAAAAAAATTGTTTAGGGCATTAGCTATATGATACTCATTATCGAGGCATTCGCCATGTATTACTATCTTAGTGATATGTTTTTTGTTATCTGTAAGCTCTGCGAGGTCTTTCAGACACTTCCACATCCGCTTCATATTTCCGTTATTGCTGTGAACTCTGCCTTCCATATACATCTTCTTCTTATACATAATCGTACTTTTGTATATTTTCTTTAATACATTGTATTCATCCCAGTATCCTGTTTCTGTGGCAATATTATAGAGCTCAAGTTTTCTTTTATGGAGAGCTCTAAGCTCACGGTCATACCATTTATTTCTCAGTTGTATTTTTGTTCTCTTCACATATGTCAGTGTTAGCATTACTTCAGTAAGAATATTGTTCAGTGCTGTTGAATGTTTTATTTTCTACTCCCGCATTACGCATAAAGCTAAAATCGCATGTTCTTAGCTTATTTAAAAGGTTTTCGGAACTATAGTATTCCCATGAGGTAAAAGTAGAGTAACTTCTCATTTTGCAAAACTTTGTTGTTGGCACTTTGAAATTAATTGTTTCATGATCCGAAATTCTATATTCAACTATATTTTCCGACCTAACTTGATCATTATTACTAAAGAGCAAGTCAATTTTGGCAGAAGAGTTCTCTGTTATTCTCGTATTGAAATTAATTCTTTGAATCATTGCTCTTTGTGCGAATAAACTTAATAGGTATTTCGAGTATGTTGACGGTACATTCATATTGATGTTAATATCTCCAATTATGATATTATTGTCTGATTCCTTGATGTTTTCAGTTAAGATTTCATCTAAAAACGTAATAAAGTCGGCGTCACTGCTACTCGGTGAGTGATAAAGTACACCAATTTGCCATTTTAACGCACATTTTTTGATTTTTATAATAATGCACTATATATTCATGTTAATGGCTATATTGCAGACTATACTAAACTCTAAATTTTCATGAACATACATCAAAACACCACCCATATGTCTACTATGGGAATCGCAACGAATACATTTGTATGTCGGAATATTTAATTCGGTATCCATTATAAGATCAGTTGTGCATGTTGCTGACCTCGTATCTTGTGCGATTGTTGTGTTTCTGGCATATTTTATATATTTTGTTTTTCAGCCTTCTACTTCTATTGCCAGCAATGTAATTGTTTATCCTTTCTTGGTCCCCTCTTAAATTTTTAATATTCCTTTCAATTCTTTGGATCGTCTTATTTTTAATGGGGTCTTTCCTTATTCTATTATTGCACATAAATTTAATCTTATATCCCATTTTTAGAGCGACTGTCGCTGCCGCTGAGTAGACAAGTGTATGTAATTCTTCTAATTTGGTAATTTGCTCAACTTTTCTGTCTACAATTTCTGTATCAACATATTTTATTATCAGGCTGAGCTTTCGACTAGTATTAATCTTTGGTATTGTGGGTCTCATAAGTGGGTTTATGTTTGAGTATATCTGGAGTTGTTGTTGAAAGTCGCTGTCGATATCTCTTAGCTCGTTATCTATCGTTTCCGTTGGCTGTATTACATATTCGTTTTCTTGGGTTTCGTTACTTTCAACTACGTTAGCAACAGCGATGACCTCATCACTTGTTGTGTAGGTTTCTTGAGTTTCAGCGTCGTTTGGAGGCTGGACTACAACTGACTCTTTAATTACATTTCTTCTGATTTCTTGAATTAAATTATTTCTGTGGATTGAACGAATTTGGTCTGCCAAGCGTTGCTCTGATACATCGAAGTCAGGATGTTGTGCTATAAAGATTGTACGTAGTTGTGATCGATATCCTGTCAGGTTTGATTCCTGGTTAGTTACAGTGTAGTATGCGCGAAAAAGGTTTTCATTAATTTCATTTGTCCATTTTCTGCGTGGTCTTCCAGCTGCTGTGAGAGCTACATGGGTGTGTGCATGCTGTTCACTTGCAGTGTGATTGCTGTTCCTATTGCTTCTGTTCTGTGGCTCACTTATCACATTCGGCCCAGGTACCAAGCCAAGTGCGCGGGAGTTTTAGGGCGATTCCGACGCGATGGGGTTATCCGAAGTCCCCGGGCTATTTGTATGGGTTCTATGTTCCATTTTTATTCTTCGATTTTATACCTCCTCTCAGGTTTGTTTCCAGGGCTGCTTCTCATATTGTTCCCAGCTTAGGACATTGGGTTTTTGTTATTGTTGTTTGGTCCGCGGGTAGTATTTTATTTCCCACCTACCCGATATATCTACCGGGCATGCTCCTATCCGCCACCTTGGGGACGCGCCCTCTGGGGATACAACACCCCCCGAGGGTTATTATTATTATTATTTATTTTCTATTTTATTTTCTATTTATATTTCTATGTAGGGTTCTTAATCCTTTTATTTAACTTTGTATTTAAGTTACTTTGAACTTTGTAATTTTAATATGTTCTATCAAAATATTGATTTTTTAATTTTCAAAAATTTTGATGATTATTCAATTTTTTACATCAAGAAGATATAATCTACATATGTGAATATTCATATTAATAAAAATAATAAAAAACATACTACAACTGGCGATCCTGTCAGGAGGACAATAAGAATAGAGAAACTAATTAGAAAATATCATAATATTTTTAAATAAGTGTAGATTGTGTGTATTTTTTTTTTTTTTAACAAGCCCAATATACACAAAATGTAACGTTTGCTAAGCTAAATTATTGCTAAAAGAAGAGTAGCTTATACATAAAAGGAAGATTGAAAATAGTTATATTTGGGCAAGTGACGACAATATCAAAATTTATATAAAAAATCTAAATCTGGGACACTTGAAAATAGCACCAAAAAAATTCAACTTTTTGAAGCGCATTAATGAACTATTAACAACCAAACCACCGTGGTGTGATGGTAGCGTGCTCCGCCTATCACACCGTATGCCCTGGGTTCGCACCCCGGGCAAAGCAACATCAAAATTTTAGAAATAAGGTTTTTCAATTCGAAGAAAATTATTCTAAGCGGGGTCGCCCCTCGGCAGTGTTTGGCAAGCGCTCCGGGTGTATTTCTGCCATGAAAAGCTTTCAGTGAAAACTCATCTGCCTTGCAGATGCCGTTCGGAAAACATGTAGGTCCCGTAGGGAAAGTCAAGAGGAGCACGATGCAAATTGGAAGAGAAGCTCGGCCTTAGATCTCTTCGGAGGTTATCGCACCTTACATTTATTTTTTTTTTTTTTTAACAACCAAAAAAAAAAAAAAGCAAATTTGCCAATGAACCGTTTTTGTGGCCAATGTTAATGTATGTATGCATATTTTGTTTAAATATAAGATATATTGTATTGCGTCTGTCGGAGTAAAAAATTGCTACGCAAAAAGAAAAATAGAATTTTGGAAAGAAGGCGTACATTGAATTTGAGAGGTCTTCCGCAGAATAGTTTTAAAAAAAGAAAAAAACGAAAGTAAAGAGGACCAAACATGATAACCTTGTGAACAAACAGAAACTTTAGACAGTTATAAAATTTATGAAAGATTGTTAAAAAGTATTCGTAAAAGAGGCATATAGTACGCATGTGTTTATACCCAATTAACATTGTTTTATTAAATTGATAAAATATAAATTTAAAATACAATCAAAATTAAGTTCAAACAAACTCATATAAAATCCTAGTATAAATTTAATTAAACATATGCATAGTGCACAAAAAAGGAAAATTTTAATTATTTTAAGTTTTTGGGTTTATGCGAAATGTGTCTTAAGCGATTTATACATAAATAGTGCAACAAATAATAACAGATGTAACATTTGTGATGTTAAAGTAGTAACAACAATATTAAAAACATCAACAATCTCTGATGATATCAAGAACATACCGCAACTGTAACTATCACTATCATCAACGTCATTAAAGAGATAATAACATTGTTCCTGTTATCAAAAATATCCTAAATATAAACCGCAATTCATTTAGCTGTTGTCATCATTCATTCAAGAGTCTTTGTAATCATAGATTCAAATAACATCAATTAGCACAACTCGAGAAAATTAAGGAACAACAATAATTAAAAGATATAAGAAGAATTAACAGCGAATATTAGCAAGAAAAATAGCAAACAAACAAAAACAAGAAGAAACGTAAGTCACAACAATAACAACAACGATAGATATAACAAGTAACAACAAATCAAAATAAAAAAGAAATGGTGAGCTGTTATTCAGAACTATTTATATAAATTTTGATATATTTTAAATATACATATATATAACTATATTAATTAAGGTTTATCTGAAATCAAAATTTAATACATTTTAGATAGTTGTAAACTCTCTCTTCTGGAGATTTAAAAGAATATTTTGCATTTAATAACATTGAGTTTTGAACGTTATTTTAAAAAATTAATTTTTGAAATTCCATTTCAATTATGCTTCGCACGCCACCAAACGACAGAAACACGTCTACACCAACACATCGAGTTAACGATTCGCTTATTGATTTAGAAGATGCTTCTTCGCAAAATGATCTAATAAATCCATATGCGAACCAAAACAATAACGAAATTTTTTCCACTTCAGTGAAGCTTCCTCAATTTTTGACAAGTTGCCTTAGGCATGGTTCATACATGCTGAAATGCAGTTCAATACTAAAAAAATTACTCAAGAAACGACTAAATATGAGTATATTATTACTGCATTACCTCAGGAAGTCATAATAACCATTTTAGATTTTATTCAAAATCCAGCGGAAACTTTGGATGCGAAAATTACCCAAAAACTTGAATGTAATTTTAACAAGTTCGAATTTCAATGACATAAATGATCTAACTAAATTAGCTGATAACGTTTGGGAAGTTATCAGTAAAAATGAAATTGCTTTGATAAACAGTTCTCAAAATTCTAAAGGAGAAAATTCTATTATTGTTAATTTGGTTAAGACAACATCTTTAATTTGTGAAATTTTTCAAAAATTTTCTTTGGAATTAAGTGAAATTAAGAAAGAAATTAGTCAAAACTATTCAAGATCACGTTCAACAAGTAGAAATAGTTTTAGAAGTCCTGTTAGATATCGTTCGAAATATCGTGATAATCCCCATTGGTTAAGTAGATATCATTACAAATTCGGAAATAAAGCTAGGAGATGTGAAGAACCATGTGCGTTTGTAAAAAATAGTAATCCAACAAACTAAAATGTTCCGTTGTTGCAGCGACAAATAACGGAATTTCAGAAATATCAACTCGTCGCTAATTTATATTTGACAAAGAAAACAAGTTAAAGTTTTTGATTGATAGTGGGGCAGAAATTTCCAGCTTCGAAATTCTCGTGTACAAAAAAATCATCAGATTTTATTTTAACAGCAGCTAATGGTTCAAAGATTTTTACATATGGAAAAAAAATTGTAAATGTTAATTTAGGTTTAAGGGGGGAATTTCCTTTTGTGTTTTTCATCGCTGATATAGCAAAATCGATTATAGGTGCAGATTTTTTATGCAAATATGGATTTCTTATTGATATTAAAAACAAATTTTTAATAGATCCATTAACAAATTTATCAGTTAACACAATTTCGTACTATTGTAACATCTCTCTTCCAAACATTTTTTCAGTAGAAAATCTATACACAAAATTGTTGAAAGAATTTCCTTCTCTTATAGAAGAGCCAAATTATTCAAAACCAGTCAAACACACCACAGTTCATAGACTTGTTACAGAAGGCAATCTTCCTTTCTCAAAGCCCAGATGTCTAGACCCAATCAAATTTAAGGTAGCTAAAACTGAATTTGATTTTCTTGTAAAAACTGGAATTTGTAGACCATCAAATTCCTCTGTAGCATCACCACTTCATTTAGTACCAAAAAACGAGAGTAATGATTGGCGTCCCTGTGGTGATTTTAGACGACTTAATACTGTTACTGTTCCTGACCGCTATCCTTTACCATATATTCAGGATTTTAATATTAATCTAAGAAATAAAAAGGTATTTTCAAAATTAGATCTTGTTAGAGCGTATCACCAAATTCCAATGGCAGAAGAAGATATTTATAAAACGGCGATTACTATTCCTTTTGGCATGTTTGAGTTCATTCGAATGCCTTTCGGTTTGAGGAACTCAGCACAAACTTTTCGAAGACTCATCAATGAAGTTGTAAATGAATTAGATTTTGTTTACGCGTACATTGATGATCTTTCAGTTGCTAGTGAGAGTGAAGAGCAACATATTAAAAATCTCCGTATACTTTTTGAACGTTTGTCTTGATATGGTTTGAATGTTAAACCAAATAAATGCATTTTTGGTGTTACTAGAATTGATTTTCTAGGACATAGTATTTCTGAATTAGGAATACGCACATCGGAAAATAGAATAAAAGCTATTCTAGATTTTGAACTACCAAAATCCATTAAACGAACTCAAAAGTTTAGTGGTATGGTTAACTATTACCATAGATATATTTCACAATTACCCGAATTTACTGGAGTTATATATGATTTAATTAATAAAGCAAGTAAAAACCGAGACAAAGCTCTAGTTTGGGATGATAAATCTATTAAAGCGCTTGAATGCATTAAAGACAAATTTGCATCTAAGATCTTGTTAAATCATTTTAGCAAAGATGCAAAATTGACTTTAACTGTAGATGCATCCAATACGGCAGTCGGTGGTGTTCTATAACAAAATTTTAACAACAAGTCTTTTTACATCAAGAAGATATAATCTACATATGTGAATATTGATATTAATAAAAATAATAAAAACCATTCAACAGTGTATACGTATATATTTGTTTCTGTTTTCTTTTCTTGGTTTCACTTTTTTTATGTTTTCGATATGGAGTCTGACTTTTATTTTTATGTTTTATTTTTAAGCACTATTGTTTTTGCCGTATTTTGTTTTATGGAGAAAATCACTTATTTGTTGTACCCAGAGGGTGACTTTTTTTGTTTTTATCTCACTTAGAGCTTTATTATTTTTATTGTTTCTTATGTTTTGGCAGCACACATTTTAATTTTCACTTTACGCGAACAGGGTTGCCGAGTGTATCTAAATCTAAAATGAATTAAACATGATAAGTACTTTCACTGCTATTAATTTTGATGCCTTCTTCTTCTAAGTGCCTTATTTCCTCTTTGAGTGCTTACAACGTTTTGTTACTTCCGTAAGCTTTAATCAATGTAGATTTTAAAAGACTTGCCACAAATATAAAGTTAAGATTTGTAGTTAAATGATCAGGAATTGTAGGAAAAGGTAAATATATTCCGCATATGGAATCTTTAGAATTACGACTTCCTAGTGGATTGTTTATTTTAAAGTCATCTGCGTACAAAAAGTATGGTATTACTATTTGGTTAATACCTATTACAGCTTTTTTTCTTTATATGAGGAACTGTTAACAAAGCTTGAATAATTTTTACTTTTCTCTAAAACCTCTATATTTTCTATTGTATCCGTGAGAAGAGTGCCAACTTCAAATATGTGTCTTATGCAATATCTTAACTTAAATACATATGCTTCTGATTTTGACTCTTTTAAAACTGTACGACCGGAAGCAATTTTTTCTGATATTTAATTGTTTACAGTATATATGTAAAATTCTTCAAACATGTAATTTTGAATTAAATATTGTGTAAATGTATGCTCTTCTTCTGTGTTTGACAGAATATTTAGGATTTCTGTAAACTGTGTAGGATTTGAAATACAAGATGTGACAGTTGAAACAATTATTGGACAAAAATTTGCTATTTTCGATTGTATATATATAGCGCCCTTACGCAAGAAATTATCATTTGCATACAATTGACATGTTAACCTTAAAGCAGATTTATGAATTTCATCCGAAAAGTTAAAGTTAACAAGATTGTCATTTACAGTTTCGGAAGCATTTGGCAGCAATGCTAAGGCGGTTTTATTGTCATTTTTCGGCTCATTGGAAAAGTTCAAGTTATCATCCTCCTCATCATATAAATTTAAGTGCTTTGTAAACGAGTATTTGCTGCAGAAATGCTGAAAACCATTTCTTTGGTAACATTTAAAAACTACATAGTTTTTTAATTTATGAGTCTTTAAAGTGTTTCAAGATTTCCTTAACAATTTCAAACTTTTTACTGCACAGAAAACATACAAATATAGTAAAACAATTAATTATCGGCTAAAGAGTGTTTAAGTGCGAAACTAGACCTGATAATTTTGGTGAATTTTCGTAGTATAGAGTTTTAATCTTACAAAAAAAAAATGTCTATGAAGTTCCAAACGCCTTTGCAATATAACGGATATTGAAAATTTAAAAAGGTGAAAAATTTTGAAGCACATATCTAAGGACTTAACGAAGGATGATAACTTAAACTTTAGCCCTTCACATTATACAAAAACTCTTTAAGTTTAATTGGACTTTCACCAACTACAATTATTATTGGCTGCAATGACGTTGACGAAATACGTGAAACAAAATAGTCCATGGCTTCACTTATGGTGACTTTCTTCAGCTTTCTATTACTTGTATATTTCGCTGTAGGAGTGATAACTGCATTAAGTAAGAGAGCTATAATGCAGCTTCTTTAATTTAGATACAATTAAAAACAAGTAAGGACGGGACTCTCTTCGGCTGTGCCGAAGACTTCATACCTTTCATGAATGGGGCTGAACAATAATCTTATGCCGTTCGTAATCTCCGAATAATCGAATGTATAAGATAAGAAATATATAATGAACAGATCTACATACCTAAACGATTTTTAAGATAAATATAAAATAAACAAGTAAGGAAGGCTAAGTTCGGGTGTAACCGAACATTACATACTCAGTTGAGAGCTATGGAGACAAAATAAGGAAAATCACCATGTAGGAAAATGAACCTAGGGTAACCCTGGAATGTGGTTGTATGTCATGTGTATCAAATGGAAGGTATTAAAGAGTATTTTACGAGAGAATAGGCCATAGTTCTATGGATGGACGCCATTTAGGGATATCGCCATAAAGGTGGACCAGGGCTGACTCTAGAATTTGTTTGTACGATATGGGTATCAAATGAAAGGTGTTACTGAGCATTTTAAGAGGGAGTGGGCATTAGGTCTATAGGTGGACGCCTTTTCGAGATGTCGCCATTAGGGTGGGCCAGGGGTGACTCTAGAATGTTTGTACGATATGAGTATCAAACGAAAGGTGTTACTGAGTATTTTAAAAGGGAGTGGGCATTAGGTCAATAGGTGGAAGCCTTTTCGAAATATCGCCATTAGGGTGGGCCAGGGGTGACTCTAGAATGTGTTTGTACGATATGGGTATCAAATGAAAGGTGGTAATGAGTATTTTAAAAGGGAGTAATCCTTAGTTCTATAGGTGGAAGCATTTTCGAGATATCGCCATAAAGGTGGACCAAGGGTGACTCTAGAATGTTTGTACGATATGGGTATCAAACGAAAGGTGTTACTGCGCATTTTAAGAGGGAGTGGGCATTAGGTCTATAGGTGGACGCCTTTTCGAGATATCGCCATTAGGGTGGGCCAGGGGTGACTCTAGAATGTGTTTGTACGATATGGGTATCAAACGAAAGGTGTTACTGAGCATTTTAAGAGGGAGTGGGCATTAGGTCTATAGGTGGACGGCTTTTCGAGATATCGCCATTAGGGTGGGCCAGGGGTTACTCTAGAATGTTTGTACGATATGGGTATCAAACGAAAGGTGTTACTGAGCATTTTAAAATGGAGTGGGCATTAGGTCAATAGGTGGACGCCTTTTCGAAATATCGCCATTAGGGTGGACCAGGGGTGACTCTAGAATGTGTTTGTACGATATGGGTATCAAATGAAAGGTGGTAATGAGTATTTTAAAAGGGAGTAATCCTTAGTTCTATAGGTGGACGCCGTTTCGAGATATCGCCATAAAGGTGGACCAGGGGTGACTCTAGAATGTGTTTGTACGATATGGGAATCAAATGAAAGGTGTTACTGAGCATTTTAAGAGGGAGTGGGCATTAGGTCTATAGGTGGACGCCTTTTCGAGATGTCGCCATTAGGGTGGGCCAGGGGTTACTCTAGAATGTTTGTACGATATGGGTATCAAACGAAAGGTGTTACTGAGCATTTTAAAATGGAGTGGGCATTAGGTCAATAGGTGGACGCCTTTTCGAAATATCGCCATTAGGGTGGACCAGGGGTGACTCTAGAATGTGTTTGTACGATATGGGTATCAAATGAAAGGTGGTAATGAGTATTTTAAAAGGGAGTAATCCTTAGTTCTATAGGTGGAAGCATTTTCGAGATATCGCCATAAAGGTGGACCAAGGGTGACTCTAGAATGTTTGTACGATATGGGTATCAAACGAAAGGTGTTACTGCGCATTTTAAGAGGGAGTGGGCATTAGGTCTATAGGTGGACGCCTTTTCGAGATATCGCCATTAGGGTGGGCCAGGGGTGACTCTAGAATGTGTTTGTACGATATGGGTATCAAACGAAAGGTGTTACTGAGCATTTTAAGAGGGAGTGGGCATTAGGTCTATAGGTGGACGGCTTTTCGAGATATCGCCATTAGGGTGGGCCAGGGGTGACTCTAGAATGTTTGTACGATATGGGTATCAAACGAAAGGTGTTACTGAGCATTTTAAGAGGGAGTGGGCATTAGGTCTATAGGTGAGGTCGAGATATCGCCATTAGGGTGTGCAGGGGTGACTCTAGAATGTGTTTGTACGATATGGGTATCAAATGAAAGGTGGTAATGAGTATTTTAAAAGGGAGTAATCCTTAGTTCTATAGGTGGACGCCGTTTCGAGATATCGCCATAAAGGTGGACCAGGGGTGACTCTAGAATGTGTTTGTACGATATGGGAATCAAATGAAAGGTGTTACTGGGCATTTTAAGAGGGAGTGGGCATTAGGTCTATAGGTGGACGCCTTTTCGAGATGTCGCCATTAGGGTGGGCCAGGGGTTACTCTAGAATGTTTGTACGATATGGGTATCAAACGAAAGGTGTTACTGAGCATTTTAAAAGGGAGTGGGCATTAGGTCAATAGGTGGACGCCTTTTCGAAATATCGCCATTAGGGTGGACCAGGGGTGACTCTAGAATGTGTTTGTACGATATGGGTATCAAATGAAAGGTGGTAATGAGTATTTTAAAAGGGAGTAATCCTTAGTTCTATAGGTGGAAGCATTTTCGAGATATCGCCATAAAGGTGGACCAAGGGTGACTCTAGAATGTTTGTACGATATGGGTATCAAACGAAAGGTGTTACTGCGCATTTTAAGAGGGAGTGGGCATTAGGTCTATAGGTGGACGCCTTTTCGAGATATCGCCATTAGGGTGGGCCAGGGGTGACTCTAGAATGTGTTTGTACGATATGGGTATCAAACGAAAGGTGTTACTGAGCATTTTAAGAGGGAGTGGGTCTATAGGTGGAAGGCTTTTCGAGATATCGCCATTAGGGTGGGCCAGGGATGACTCTAGAATGTTTGTACGATATGGGTATCAAACGAAAGGTGTTACTGAGCATTTTAAGAGGGAGTGGGCATTAGGTCTATAGGTGAGGTCGAGATATCGCCATTAGGGTGTGCAGGGGTGACTCTAGAATGTGTTTGTACGATATGGGTATCAAATGAAAGGTGGTAATGAGTATTTTAAAAGGGAGTAATCCTATAGGTGGACGGCTTTTCGAGATATCGCCATAAAGGTGGACCAAGGGAGACTCTAGAATGTTGGTACGATATGGGTATCAAACGAAAGGTGTAACAGCATTTTAAGAGGGAGTGGGCATTAGGTCTATAGGTGGACGCCTTTTCGAGATATCGCCATTAGGGTGGGCCAGGGGTGACTCTAGAATGTTTGTACGATATGGGTATCAAACGAAAGGTGTTACTGGGCATTTTAAGAAGGAGTGGGCATTAGGTCTATAGGTGGACGCCTTTTCGATATATCACCATTAGGGTGGGCCAGGGGTGACTCTAGAATGTGTTTGTACGATATGGATATCAAATTAAAGGTATTAATGAGGGTTTTAAAAGCGAGTGGCCCTTAAATGTATATGTATGTGAAGGCGTTTTCGCGATATCGACCAAAATGTGGACCAGGTTATCCAGAAAATCATCTGTCGGGTACTGCTAATTTATTTATATATGCAATACCACTAACAGTATTCCTGCCAAGATTCCAAACGCTGTTGATTTCGCCTTGTTGAACTTTTTCATTTTCTTCTACTTAATATGGTAGGTGTCACACCCATTTTACAAAGTTTTTTCCAAAGTTATATTTTGCGTCAATAAACCAATCCAATTACCATGTTTCATACCTTTTTTCGTATTTGGTATAGAATTATGGCATTTTTTTCATTTTTCGTAATTTTCGATATGGATAAAGTGGGCGTGGTTATGGTCGGATTTCGGCCATTTTTTATACCAAGATAAAGTGAGTTCAGATAAGTACGTGGACTAAGTTTAGTAAAGATATATCGGTTTTTGCTCAAGTTATTGTGTTAACGGCCGAGCGGAAGGCCAGACGGTGGACTGTGTATAAAAACTGTGCGTGGCTTCCACCGATTTCGCCCATTTTCACAGAAAACAGTTACCGTCATAGAATCCATGCCCCTACCAAATTTAAGAAGGATTGGTAAATTTTTGTTCGACTTATGGCATTAAAATTATTCTAGACAAACTAAATGAAAATGGGCGGAGCCACGCCCATTTTGAAATTTTCTTTTATTTTTGTATTTTGTTGCATCATATCATTACTGGAGTTGAATTTTGACTTAATTTACTTATATACAGTAAAGATAATAAATTTTTTGTTAAAATTTGAATTAAAAATTTTTTTTTTTAAAAAGTGGGCGTGTTCTTCATCCAATTTTGCTAATTTTTATTTAGCACATATATAGTAATAGTAGTAACGTTCCTGCCAAATTTCATCATGATATCTTCAACGACTACCAAATTACAGCTTTATAAGATGTCCATTTTGGACACCATGAAAATGTTCTGCCCACACACACACTCGCCGCTATGCGCACACTTACTTCCTTTTGAGTTTCCTTTTTTTTAAATAAATGTTTATTTTAATGTTTTAAATTTAATTGTTTTTATTTACAACTTGGTTCTTTACACGTTTTAGTTTCTTCTTAGTTTCTAGTTTTAACTTTAATTTAATTTCTCTAGTCACTTATTTTCTTCACTTTAATTTTCGTGTCTGTCATTTCCCGGTTCTATATCAACTCTAAAAATATGTACCCACGCTGCGTTGCCATTTTTCCATCTTCTCTCAATACCATTGCCACTGCTGAGTGCAATTGGCATTGCTGTTCAGCAACAGCTGACGGCGATGCCACCTGCACGCAGGGGTGCATTTTGTTACGTAAAGCGTGTAACGCAGTGCGGTTATACCACCCTTCCTTAGAAAAAGAAGAATCTGACAAGTTGATCAGATTTGTCATATTCTTCTTGTTCTCTGACTTTCAAATTGTTTTGGTTGAACGAATGTATGATATTAGGGTGTTCCTCCCCTTTTTTCTCATTCGTTCAATCGGAACAATTTTTTTCCTTTCACATATGAAATTAAGTTAATATTAATTTAATTACTTACATGTAATTTGTTTTCTAATTTCTATTGCACTAAATTAATGTATTATATATATTTATTACAAATAGTGCGTGCATATTAATTTTTGATTTTATTTACATGCAAATTAAAAAAAAAATTTTTTTTTTTTTTTTTGTTTTTGTATATTAATATTAATATAAATTTTAATTTGATATTTCATGCTTTAATAACAAAGTACTGAAAATTTAAAATTAATTACAAGCTAGTTTGTAAATTTATATGAGAAAAAATTCAGTTAACCTTATTGATTCGGTTTTTGTGAACGGTTTTTTCCTTTTTATTTACTTCATCAAAAACCGTAACATTAACTCCATCAATTTTTGTGACTATATATGGTCCTTGGTAAATGCTTTCATGCTTATTTCTAGGTTCTTTTTGTATTACTACCTTATCGTTTATATTAATAGCTAACGGACGCGCCCTCTTATCATAAAGATCTTTATTTTTAATTTTATGTTTATTAATTAAATCTTTTGCTAATTTATGCGTTTTTTGTAGTCTATATTTTACTTCTTTTGCATAACTTTCAACATTGTAAATTGGATCGATTTGTTCCTTTTGAACTTCATTTGGTAAGGTAACATTTCTACCGAATACTAATTCGTATGGAGTGAATCCATTATCAAAAACTGTACTAGGAGTTGTATTATGCAAAAATGTAAAATATTTCAAATAAACGTCCCATTCGGGGAAGTTATCATTTAAAAAAGCTCGTAAATATTCATTAAACACCCGATGATTTCTTTCAATTGTACCTAGGGTTTCATGATGGTAAGCTGTAGAAAAATTATGTTCGATTTTTAGGAGTTTGGTTAATTCAGAGAAAATTTCGTTTTTATATTCGGTTCCTAAATCGGTTTTAATTGATTTCATTATGCCATAAATGAGGATGAAGCTTTCAAAAATGGCTGTTGCAATTGTTTTTGCTGTCTTATCAGGGACTGATATGGTAACAAGGTATTTGCTAAAGTCGCACATAATGGTAACCGCGAACCTATTCCCATTATTCGACTCAGGCAAAGGTCCTATTGTATCTACAACTACGACATCGAAAGGTTTGCAGGGTGTTGGTGTAAGCACTAAATTTTCTTTGGTTTTTGGCTTGACTTTATTCAAAAGGCATTTTTTGCAATTTTTGACGTATGTGACAATGTCACGGGTCATACCTTTCCAATAATATTTCGTACGTATTTTTGCGTAAAGCTTTTTATTTCCGCAGTGACCTCCTGATATCGGGTCATTGTGGTAAATTTCCATTAATTTAAGTTTCTTGTCGTTGTCTGTAACTGTTTCAACAGGTTCTATTAATAGTATTTTTAAATTTTTTAAAATTGAATTTCCTGTGTTTTTAAAATTTGAAATAGAAAAATATTTAAATATTTGATCATCTTTTTGCCATTCTACTTTCTTAATGTTGTGTTTACCAGCTTCTTTTTCAAGCTTCAAAAGTAATTCATCTAATTGCATTATTTTGTTAGTACACACAATATTAAGTAACTCGAGTTTTTTATGTTTTAAATGCGCATATATTTTTAAATTGATTTTATCATTATCGTTGTCATGACATATTTGGCTTTTTATCCTATGGATTTTCTTGGAAAAATTATATGAAAACTTGTCGAATACCTGTAATTTGACATTATCTTCGTTTACGTCTTCAGCCGATTGTTGTAATTGTTCGTGACGTTTCGTCATAGACCTCGTCTGTACCGCTAAAATTTGATTATTGGACTTTTTAAGTTCTTGAATTGAAATTCGCGATAATGCGTCTGCACCTACGTTAGATTTTCCTTTAATATATTCAATGGTAAAATTATATTCGGACAGTTCCAAACGTATTCTGGAAAGTTTCGACGACGGATCTTTCATATTAAATAGATAAACTAGTGGACGATGATCTGATTTAACTTTGAAGTGAGTGCCATAAATATATGGACGAAATTGCTTTATTGCAAAATATATTGCCAAAAGTTCTAATTCTATTATTGCTTTATTTTGTTCTGATTTGCTAAAGGATTTTGAAGCAAAACAAATTGGCAAGTCGTTACCGTTATGATTTTGACTCAGTATCGCACCACACCCTAATTTTGAAGCATCAACCGTAATTAAAAATTCTTTGGTGAAATCTGGATATTGTAAAAGTTTTGGAGAAATCAGACTTTTTCTTAGTTTTTCGAAAGCTAACTCACATGCCGTATCCCAATTAAATTCAACCTTCTTTCTACTCAAACGATTCAGTGGAGCTGCTAAAGAAGCGAAATTTGGGATAAATCTCCTATAATAATTTGCAAATGCCACGAATCTTCGGACAGCATCTTTATCGCGTGGCTTAGGATACCTTTTAATTGCTTCAATTTTTGAATCGTCTCGTAGCAAACCATTTGCTGAGCATTTATGCCCTAAGAAAGTTACTTCAGGTCTAAGAAAATTACACTTTTTTGGGTTAAGTCGCAAGTTGAACTTCCTACAGGTTTCGAAAACTTTTTTTAGATTATTGAGATGATGTGCTTCGCTACATCCGATTACTATTATATCGTCTACATACATAAAGGCTTGGTTGGGTGAAATACCAGAAAATGCAATTGACATCATTCTTGAAAATGAATTTGGAGCTACGTTAAGACCAAATGGTAAAACCTTCCATCGAAAAGCTCCGCGGTCAGTACTAAAAGATGTTATGTCTCTTGAATCTTTGTGAAGTGGGATTTGGTGAAAACCCGAAAAAAGATCTAATGTAGAAAAGAATTTCGCACGGCCAAGGTTATCTAAAATATCGTCTACACGTGCCAAAGGAAATTTATCGGCAATTAACTTTTTATTTACAGCCCTAAAGTCAACGCACATTCTATACGATTTTTGGCCATTTAGGTCTTTTTTCGGTACCAAAATCAAGGGACTATTATAATTTGAACAACTATTTTCAATCAGATCGTTTTCCAATAATTTATTAACTTGTTTATTGATTTCTTCACGTTGAGAATACGGTAGGCGGTAATTTTTAATGTATACTGGCGTCGTATCGTTTAGTCTTAGTTTTTGTTCATAAAAATTGTTGATTGTCATCTTATCATTGTCTAGCGCAAAAATATCGGAATATTGTAAACATAAGTTAATAAGTTTGTTTTCAGCATAATTAGGTATTTGTTTTTCTAAAATGCTTTTAAGTTCTTTAATACGACTATCTTGCTTTACTGGATTATTAATTTTATAAACGTGATAATTAGAAAGTTTTTCGGTTTGAATGTTGTGGTTGTTTACGTATTTTACGCTATTTGTGGTGTTTATTACTTTAATGATCGGATTACTAGTATCAACTATACATTTCGCTGTGAAAACACCGTCGGAAATCTCTTGAGAATCCACGAAAAGTGGTTCTGAGTCTTTTTTTAAAGCGAAAATTCTATAAACTTCGCAACGAGGTGGAATAACAAATGTATCGCTTTCCATTCCGTGATGGATGGGAAGTGCGATCTTTTCATTGCCTATCCAGAAGGAAATGCAATTTGTTGCATAGCTGATATCGCATTTATTTGTTTTTAGGAAATCCTTACCAAGTATTCCATCTGATGGAATGTTGAAATCATTGTCTACCACATGCAACGTATGTTTGATATAAAAATTTGAAAAGTGTAAGTTAGTTGTAAAAGTACCTAATGTAGAAACTGTATCTGTAGTTACTCCAGTAATATTAATTGTATCATTGTTATTAATTGACAAATTTTTATTAAGAGAGGAAATTTTAATTAACGAAATGTCGGCTTGTGTATCGACTAGAAATGTACAAAATTTGTTAGAGCCAGTAATATTTAATTGTATAAAATCGGAATAGTTTAAGTTAAGACAATAAATGTTTTTTGAAGAAAAATTGTGAGCTGAATCAGTTAGTAATTTGTCTCGTCCTCCCTCAGTGTTCGCTCCTGAGGGGCTTCCCTGTTTAAAGCCCGAACGCTTGCATTTCTAGCTCTATTATTGGATGTGTTAGAGCTGCTATTATTGCTAGTACGACTATTGTTGCTATTATTATTATTGTTAGGCTGATTCCTATTTCCGCCGCTGGAACGGAAATTTTGCCTTTGATTGCCGCGATTGAAGTTGTTGCCATAGTTACTGTTACTAAAGGATGGTCTATTTTGTCTATAATTGTTAAAGTTACGATTTTGATTTTGGAAATTTCGACATCGGTTATTACTTTGAAAATTTCTAAAATTGTTATTGTTCCGCGCTCTAAATGCCAAAACTTGACGTTCTTTTATTTCATTTGATTGCTCTACAATCAGTTTGGCTACTACGTCCTTGGAATCAGAAAAATTGGTTGAAGCAAGGATTGATTTTACTAAACTGGTTTTTGCGTTCAATCGGCAAACGTTAACTGTTTGCTCGATGGCCATTTCACGGGCTTTGGTCTGAGTAATCCCTTCGATAATGAGCGAACGCTCTAAAGCATCAGACAATTCCTCAACGCGTTTTGCAAAATCGGTGTAATTATTATTATTAACTTGCAAAGCTGCAAATTTTCCGGCCACAACTTTGGAGTTGTCGGGTTTTATACGGTTACGTAGTGCTATTTTTATATCGTTAACTGAAAGTACTTGAGTTGGTATCGCTTCTCGAGCTTTACCATCGAGTTTGGATTTAATATATGAAATACAAATGCTAGTTAAATTTTCGTCGACAAATTGTTCGATTAACTCAATTTTAGTAATGAAAGATTCGAGACCTAGGGGCTCACCGCTATAATTTTCACGCATAATACCAGCACATATGCCGATAAACGTTCTTTTTTCTTCAGGAGTCGCCATATTTGTATCGGAATTAGGAGGATTTGAAATACTTGTTTCGGGCAATTCCTCAAATCCGTGAAATTCTCCGGACAAAGAAAGTCTAACAACAAGGTTTTTGATTGTATTGGGCGAATATGTGGTTGAGCCTTCGGAAACTGGGCTTTTAAAATTGAGATTTTCGGAATCGGAACTTTCGGAATTAAAATTTTTGGAATTGGAATCTGAATTTTTGGAATTTTCGGAATCTGAGTTTTGTTCTGAAATTCTAGGAACCACTTTTTGATTTCTAAGGAACATATGTAGTAGGAAGCAAAGGAAGAAATATTTAAATTGATTAAAGTCGAATTTGTAGAAATTGCTTACGAAAATTTAACAGAAGTTGAAATTGAATTGAATGTTGATGTAATATTGAAAGAATTATTCGGTAATTTAATTAGAGACTGAATATTTAATGATAAATTGAATGTATATTGAAGTAATTTAATTTAATTGCTTTTAAAGGAAAATATTTTAATTTGATAAAAGGACTTGGCTGTTGATAACGGACGCACCGCTTTATTAAAAAGATCTCAATGTGTTTGTGTAATAACGGACGCACCGTTTTTATTAAAATTGTATGGTTTTATTTTTATAGATACGGGCGCACCGCATCTTTCAAAATTTGTATTACGAATATCCTCGGACGCACCGGGATTAAAAAAATTTACATTGGTTGTTTACGGGACCACCGTTTACGCAAAAAAAATCTTTTTGGTTAATGGCGGAACCACCGCTTTTTGCAAAAAAAATATTATGTTTTTTTTTTTTTTTTTTTTTTTTTTGTGTTTGTATTTTTTTGATGAAGCCCACTTTAGGGCAGAGTTGGACTAAAACCGAAAAATTGATAAAAGTTATTTAATTTGTTTTTAAAGATGGCAACTGCTTTTAATTTTTCCCAGAAAATTTATCAATTGAACTGGTTAAATAAAACTCGAAAAAAAATTGTTCGGTGTTTTCCCAACTCTGTCCCACTGTGCCTAGTCGTAAGTTCACTCATATATATGTATGTGTAATTGGGTTATTTTGCGCTTTCAATAGCTGATAAAAACCTTCTTTTTTTTTTTTTTGTAAAGTATTTTGTATTAATTGTGAAAATAGAAAATTTAGAAAATATATATGTAATGTGTAATATAACTTTTAATTTTGATATTTGTTAATATGAATATAAAAATGATTTTCGCACACTGTGCGTCATACCGACTTCTTCATTATTTGGTTTGCCACTTGATGTTCTGTTGCTGCGCTTGGAAATCTGCTGCTGCATCTGATGTTCTGCTGCTGTTGTCGATGGCTAGCATACTTGTTGTTTTATGTATCATGTTATACTTGTAGTTTTGTGGTGGGATTTACGCCGTTATACTTGTCGTGGCGTGTTTTTGTACAATTGAAATATGGTCTGATGCTCCGTTATATTGCGTATTGGGTTTTTGGTACAGCCCCAACCCATGATTGTCATATGTATGTATGCATTTTTTGTAACTTTTGCATTTTTTTTGAGAGTTTTATATATTTTTGTAAGTGTTTTTATAGTTTTTAAAGAACATTTTTTTTTTTGTGTAGTTTTTCGTTTTTAAATTTTTTTGTAAGATTTTTGCATTTTTATATTTTTTTGTAGGGTTTTTGTAAGTTTTGTATTTTTTTTGTTTTTTGATTTTTATGGTTTTTTTTTTTTTGTAGATTTTTTAAATTTTATGTAAATTAAATTGTAATTCTTTAGGAAAAACTGTATTTGTTTAGTTCATTTTTAATTAAATTTTTGAATTTTAAGTTACGATTTAAATTTTTTAAGATTTTAAGTTTTTCTTTTTGATTTTTTGTGTATATGTTGTAATTTTGTTAATATTTAATTTTTTTGATTTTTGCACTTTAATTAGTGCCTGTTCGGAGGCTTGAATGGCCACTCGCCGCACTTGCAGGCCTTCGGCCCACGGTCGCCATTTAAGATTGGCCTTTTAACTTTTTAAAGTTTTAAGCTCTTTTTTTTTCTTTTTGATTTTTAGTTTTTAAGAGGCCTGCCTCTTCACGCCTATGGCCGCCATTGCAAGGCCTGGCGTCACGGTCGCCATATAAGATGTCCATTTTGGACACCATGAAAATGTTCTGCCCACACACACACTCGCCGCTATGCGCACACTTACTTCCTTTTGAGTTTCCTTTTTTTTAAATAAATGTTTATTTTAATGTTTTAAATTTAATTGTTTTTATTTACAACTTGGTTCTTTACACGTTTTAGTTTCTTCTTAGTTTCTAGTTTTAACTTTAATTTAATTTCTCTAGTCACTTATTTTCTTCACTTTAATTTTCGTGTCTGTCATTTCCCGGTTCTATATCAACTCTAAAAATATGTACCCACGCTGCGTTGCCATTTTTCCATCTTCTCTCAATACCATTGCCACTGCTGAGTGCAATTGGCATTGCTGTTCAGCAACAGCTGACGGCGATGCCACCTGCACGCAGGGGTGCATTTTGTTACGTAAAGCGTGTAACGCAGTGCGGTTATAGCTTGCAAAACTTTTAAATTTCCTTCTTGTAAAAGTGGGCGGTGCCACGCCCATTGTCCAAAATCTTACTAATTTTCTATTCTGCGTTACAACGTCAACCCATCTACCAAGTTTCATAGCTTTATCCGCCTTTGGCAATGAATTATCGCATTTTTTCGGTTTTTCGAAATTTTCGATATCGAAAAAATGGGCGTGGTTATAGTCCGATATCGTTCATTTTAAATAGCGATCTGATATGAGTGCCCAGGAATCCACATACTAAATTTCATCAAGATACCTCAAAATTTACTCAAGTTATCGTGTTAACGGACAGACGGACGGACGGACATGGCTCAATCAATTTTTTTTTTCGATACTGATGATTTTGATATATGGAAGTCTATATCTATCTCGATTCCTTTATACCTGTACAACCAACCGTTATGCAATCAAAGTTAATATACTCTGTGAGCTCTGCTCAACTGAGTATAAATAGGTAGGTACTTTGTGTGAGGATGCAAAGTTTCAGGTTTTTTGTGGTCTGCATGTAAAAACTATGACTACGAATCACGTATTTCAACAATATATGACGTAAACGTAACTATTTGATGAAATTTGATGAATTTTGAAGCTTCTGGCCGTAAAAAAGGGGCAAAAAAATACAGTTTATATGGGGTATATAATATACATATATACAACCGATCTCTATGATTTTTTCAGACAACAATACATATATGCTATATACGTAAGCATTTGGTGAAATTTGAAGCTTCTAGCTGCTGAAATGGGGCAGAAACTGCGCAAAGTTTCTTATCTGAACAATCGGTTGTATGAGATATATACTATATATACCACCGATCTCAATGATTTTTTCAGACAACAATATATGCTATACACGTACGCATTCGCTGAAATTTGATGCTTCTAGCTGTTAAAATGGGGCTAAAATTGCGAAAATATATATATGCTATATATATATACTATATGTACCACCATATATATACTATATATACCACCGATCTTTATGATTTTTTCAGACAACAATATATGCTATATACGTAAGCATTCGTTGAAATTTGAAGCCTCTAGCTCTTAAAATAGGGAAGTAATTACGAAAAGTTTCTTATCTGAACAATCGGTTGTATGAGATATATACTATATATACCACCAATCTCAATGATTTTTTCAGACAACAATATATGCTATACACGTAAGCATTTGGCGAAATTTGAAGCTTCTAGCTTTTAAAATGGGGAAGAAATTGCGCAAAGTTTCTTATCTCAACAATCGGTTGTATGAGATATATACTATATATACCACCGGTCTCTATGATTTTTTCAGACAACAGTATATGCTATACACGTAAACATTTGGTGAAATTTGAACATATCTAAACAATTTTTAAGATAAATATAAAATAAAAAATAGGTAGGTACTTTGTGTGAGGATGCAAAGCTTCACGTTTTTTGTGGTCTGCATGTAAAAACTATGACTACGAATCACGTATTTCAAAAATATATGACCTAAACGTAACTATTTGATGAAATCTGATGAATTTTGAAGCTTCTAGTCGGAAAAAAGGGCCAAAAATGACAGTTTATATGAAGTATATAATATATATACCACCGATCTCTATGATTTTTTCAGACAACAATATATGCTATATGCGTAAGCATTTGGTAAAATTTGAAGCTTCTAGCTGTTAAAACGGGGCAGAAATTGCGCAAAGTTTCTTATCTGAACAATCGGTTGTATGAGATATATACTATGTATACCACCGATCTCAATGATTTTTTCAGACATCAATATATGCCATACACATAAGCATTTGGTGAAATTTGAAGCATCTAGCTGTTAAAATGGGGCCGAAATCGCAAAAAAAAATATATATACTATATATACCATCATATATATATTATATATATCACCGATCTCTATGATTTTTTGACACAACAATATATACTATATGCGTAAGCAATCGGTGAAATTTGAAGCTTATAGCTGTTAAAATGGGGTAGAAATTGCGAAAAGTTTCTTATCTGAACAATCGGTTGAATGAGATATATACTATATATACAACCGATCTCTATGATTTTTTCAGACAACAATATATGCCATATACGTAGGCATTCGGTGAAATTCGAAGCTTCTAGCTGTTAAAATGGGGCTAAAATTGCGTAAATATATATATATATATATATATATATATATATACTATGTATATACTATACTATATATATATACTATATATACTATATATACCACCATATGTATACTATATATACCACCGATCTTTATGATTTTTTGAGACAACAATATATGCTATATACGTAAGCATTCGTTGAAATCTGAAGCCTCTAGCTCTTAAAATAGGACAGTAATAACGAAAAGTTTCTTATCTGAACAATCGGTTGTGGGGGATATATACTATATATACGACCGATCTCATCAATTTTTTCAGGCAACAATATGTGCAATATACGAATTTATATGGTGAAGTTTGAAGCTTCAATCTGTTAAATTGAGTAAGATATGACAAAAATCCTCTTTTTCTGAAAAATCGGTTGTATGGAGGATATATGCTATAGTGGCCCGATCCGGCCGATTCCGACAAATGTCTAATCGGACACCCAAATACACCCGCTCACGAAATTTTATCAAGATATCTCAAAAATTGAGGGACTAGTTTGCATACAAACAGACAGACGGACAGACGGACATGGCTAAATCAACTCAGCTCATCAACCTGATTATTTCGGTATACTTAATGTTGGGTCTATCTATTTTCCTTTAAGGACTTACAATTGGGTTTCGTGACGAAATTAATATACCATTTCATTTTCATGAAAGGTATAAAAATAGGTAGGTACTTTGTGTGAGGATGCAAAGCTTCACGTTTTTTGTGGTCTGAATGTAAAAACTATGACTACGAATCACGTATTTCAAAAAAATATGACCTAAACGTAACTATTTGATGAAATTTGATGAATTTTGAAGCTTCTAGCCGTAAAAAAGGGCCAAAAATGAGAGTTTATATGAAGTATATAATATATATACCACCGATCTCTATGATTTTTTCAGACAACAATATATGCTATATGCGTAAGCATTTGGTGAAATTTGAAGCTTCTAGCTGTTAAAACGGGGCAGAAATTGCGCAAAGTTTCTTATCTGAGCAATCGGTTGTATGAGATATATACTATGTATACCACCGATCTCAATGATTTTTTCAGACATCAATATATGCTATACACGTAAGCATTTGGTGAAATTTGAAGCATCTAGCTGTTAAAATGGGGCCGAAATCGCAAAAAAAAATATATATACTATATATACCATCATATATATATTATATATATCACCGATCTCTATGATTTTTTGACACAACAATATATACTATATGCGTAAGCAATCGGTGAAATTTGAAGCTTATAGCTGTTAAAATGGGGTTTAAATTGCGAAAAGTTTCTTATCTGAACAATCGGTTGAATGAGATATATACTATATATACAACCGATCTCTATGATTTTTTCAGACAACAATATATGCCATATACGTAGGCATTCGGTGAAATTTGAAGCTTCTAGCTGTTAAAATGGGGCTAAAATTGCGTAAATATATATATATATATACCACCATATGTATACTATATATACCACCGATCTTTATGATTTTTTCAGACAACAATATATGCTATATACGTAAGCATTCGTTGAAATTTGAAGCCTCTAGCTCTTAAAATAGGGCAGGAATTACGAAAAGTTTCTTATCTGAACAATCGGTTGTGGGGGATATATACTATATATACGACCGATCTCATCAATTTTTTCAGGCAACAATATGTGCAATATATGAAATTATATGGTGAAGTTTGAAGCTTCAATCTGTTAAATTGAGTAAGATATGACAAAAATCCTCTTTTTCTGAAAAATCGGTTGTATGGAGGATATATGCTATAGTGGCCCGATCCGGCCGATTCCAACAAATGTCTAATCGGACACGCAAATACACCCGCTCACCAAATTTTATCAAGATATCTCAAAAATTGAGGGACTAGTTTGCATACAAACAGAAAGACGGACAGACGGACATGGCTAAATCAACTCAGCTCATCAACCTGATTATTTCGGTATACTTAATGTTGGGTCTATCTATTTTCCTTTAAGGACTTACAATTTTGGGTTTCGTGACGAAATTAATATACCATTTCATTTTCATGAAAGGTATAAAAATAGGTAGGTACTTTGTGTGAGGATGCAAAGCTTCACGTTTTTTGTGGTCTGCATGTAAAAACTATGACTACGAATCACGTATTTCAAAAAAATATGACCTAAACGTAACTATTTGATTTATATGAAGTATATAATATATATACCACCGATCTCTATGATTTTTTCAGACAACAATATATGTTATATGCGTACGCATTTGGTGAAATTTGAAGCTTCTAGCTGTTAAAACGGGGCAGAAATTGCGCAAAGTTTCTTATCTGAACAATCGGTTGTATGAGATATATACTATGTATACCACCGATCTCAATGATTTTTTCAGACATCAATATATGCTATACACGTAAGCATTTGGTGAAATTTGAAGCATCTAGCTGTTAAAATGGGGCCGAAATCGCAAAAAAAAAATTTATATACTATATATACCATCCCATATATATTATATATATCACCGATCTCTATGATTTTTTGACACAACAATATATACTATATGCGTAAGCAATCGGTGAAATTTGAAGCTTATAGCTGTCAAAATGGGGTTTAAATTGCGAAAAGTTTCTTATCTGAACAATCGGTTGAATGAGATATATACTATATATACATTAACAAAATGTAGCCGCATTGTTTCTTTAAGATAGCACAATCATTTGTAAATGTTACACTTACACCATTACTTATAGCTTTTCCAACAGATATAAAATTTCCAATCATTGTTGGAATAAACAATACATCTTTTAAAATAATTTTACAATTTCCATTTATTTCAACGCTGCCTCTTCCCTCAGCTTTCACATAAGTTTCCGTCGCCAACATCACTCTCTCTTTACTTTCTCTGAGAGAAACGAACATATTTCGCTCACTACCTATATGAGTGGAGGCACCGCTATCGAGACACCATGATGTTCTGCTGAAACCTGTGACATCTGCTGCTGCTAATGTTGCAAATGAAAATTGCTCTTTCTGCTCGTTTCTGGTCTTTTTCGGCGCTCTACACTTCGACGCCATATGTCCACGCTTGCCACAGTTGAAGCACTTGCCGTTAAATTGTTTCTTTTCCGATTTGCTTTCTCCTTTAGAATTTGCGAGAAAAACTTGCTGATTGGCTACAACTCCATTGCCCTTCTCCTTTTGATTCTGCCGGTCAAACTCCTCTAACAGCTTTACCTTCAAAACTTCAAACGTTGGAAAAGAATCACGAGTTTCTATTGCTATAACAAAATTTTCAAAATTTCCAGGCAAACTAGATAGCAATATAATAACTAAAAGTTTCTCGTTCAACTCTATGCCTACTTCTGCTAATTTTTCAGATACATTCATAAACTCTTGAATATGGTGTACCACTGATGTACCTTCAGACATACTGAGATTCAAAAGTTTTTTATATAACGTCACCTTTCTTATTGGTCCACTTGGCTTATATACACATTTTAACTTTTGCCATGTTTCGGAGGCATTGGTACAGTTTTTAAGATAACCTAATTGTGATGGCTTTACACACAGCATCATCGTAGCCAAGGCTTTTTCATTTTCGGCTTTCCATTTAACCAATAATTCGGCATCTTCTGGCTTTGCAAATTCGCCGTTTACCACGGTCCAAATCTCCGCATGTACAAGGACACACTGCATCTGAATGCACCACGTGTCGTAATTCGTATCGTCTAATTTTTCAATCTGGTATAGCGAACCCATTTTTAAATCAACGAGACTATGCGACAAACGCGAATATATACGAATATTTTATTTCAATTTTACACCGACACGGACTCTTGAAACTATGCGACAAACGCGTATATATATTTATTTCAATTTTACACCGACACGGACTCTGGGCCCATAACCTGTTGAAACTTTATTTCTGCAGGAAGCCCGATGTAAAATAAAAGACTTGAATTAAACGTTTATACGTCTTAACAATTCGTTGATATATTCAAGATAGAAAAAAAAATTACATAAAATACTTCAGAAAATTTTTCAAATACATGAAACTCAAAGGTATTGTTGTTGAAAGAGAAAACTTAAATATCACATGTGTAGTTCTCAACTACAGTAGGTTTTCAACAATATTTAAATTTATTATGGATTTTCTTCTTGCCGTGAAAGTTCGTCTCCACTTTTGCTGGACTTCCTCTAGTGGTGAGTCGCTATATTTCAGCCAAGATTTAAATATTTCTAAAACGTTGTCATCCACTTCATCGGAGGAGCTTTCACTGTCTTCGTAAAACGACTTTGTGCCCGTTATGGTGTTAGATGAACTGGTTAGTGATAGTCTACACTTTTTACGGGCATTGATATAGCGGTCGTAAAACTTTTCCGAGGTTTTTTTACCACGACGACAAAAATATGTAGCCTACTAAACATTGAATAAAAAAATATTACAGAAATAATTGAAAACTGACGAAGTCAAAGTTCGAATGAAATGGAAACTACACATATCCAGCTTTAGATTTTATGAACTCACCACATTTTCTCCGAAAATAGGAGTAAATTTTACTAACAAATTTCATCATTTATTTTCTACTTCCATGAAATGTGTAACTAAAATTATGCAAACCATTTTCAAAAACGTTTGCAAAAAAATACGAAAATTCGGGATGTGTTTAAAAATATGCATGCGATACTTTAATGTTTACTACTATTTTCGTGCTCGGATGCGTGCGTATAATAATCGCGGTAATGTTCTAGGACCGCGTCCGAATGCTAAAAAAAATAACTAAAAATTCAAACGTGGTACCCAGAGACGGGTATTGGCCCCAGGATCTCGAATCCGAAGGCGTAAATCTGATACCGCGATCAAAATGTGTCTTTTGATACCTCTCCCGGTATTTTTAGATGAGTATTAGCAGTCGATCCCTGTTCTAAGCTATTACCATTATTACCAAAATATATCTTGGCAAAAGTAAAATATTTTATTTCTTAATACCGGTTATTGATACCGAGGTTAACACGGATCTTTTCAGACCTCTATCGACATTTTTAGACGTATATTGGCTGTTCTAAGGTATAACCAATAAAGGAACACAATTTTGCCAAATCTTGTACAAATGTTTACCCGCTACAACGCATTAGCGCAACAAAACAAAGGGCTGTCTCACAATTTTGTTTGAAAATTGGATGATGCAATAATTTAAAATGACAGTAGTCTGCTGTTGCATTAACTGATGTAGTCTGTTGATTTAACATAAAAACTGGTTTGATCTACCAAAACTCTGTCAGCCTATCCGACTTTTGCCAATTAAATATATTACTGTTCAATCAACAATGAAATGCTGTCGTTTAAAATTGGATGATGCTATAATTTTCAAATGACAGTTCCTTTACTGTTGGATTAACTGAAAAGTCTGTTGTTTTAACAAAAAAGCTTGTTGGATCAACCAAAACTTTGTCAACTTGATTGAATTTTGTCAACTAAGTATTAACAGTTTTACTACTGTTCATTCAACAGTGCAGTGCAGTTGTTATAACTATAAATTCCATTGAAGTAACAAAATTTGCTTGATTTTACAGAATTTGGTCAACTTGTAAGCAACAGTATGAAACTGTAGATTTTACTGTGATCATTCCTTTCTGTGTAGTCGAAGGGAAATGCTTGGCGCAAAACTACAGAATGGATCAAGTTCCAGCCCATTTCATCTGAACGAAGTGTTTCCTGTCGAACTACGAGACACTACAAACCTCTTCTTTTAAAACAATGTAGAAGGAATTTAGAACTTAACGAACCTTTCCGGTGTTTGTGCTAAGATTATAACTCTCTCTCAAACGACACATTTGATATGCCGGACTCCCTTTTTCTATAAAAAAAAGACTGTTCTTATTTCCCTCTATCGTTAATGCTGTATATGTTTGTTTCTATTCTATTAATTTAAGTTTACCCTCAGCTGATGACATTCTTCTGTAGCTGAGCAGTTTTAGATCTCGACGCTCGACAAACCACTGCCTATCAAAGACTCGGCAAAAAAAAATTAATAAATAAAAAAATAATGAACAGGATTAGCCTGGTGTCATTGGGCCACTTGAGGGCAGTGCGCTGCCACAACGTCCATTTATAAAAAAAAAATTAACATAGAGAACAAAACCCCAAAGTATACGCTAGTTAGTTCATGCTTTGCGAAATTTTGAAGAAAACTCACCCAGTACCAGCCAAAATCGCCTAGGCTGTTGAGCGCCAACTAATGATAATGATGGTAAACTTTTGAGTATTAGAATTCGAGCTGCAAAACTATCGATAGTAACTTCATCCGACATATTCGATAGTTTAAAAAATACTATCGAAAGCTTCGATGCCATCGCAGTGGAAATGCGGTATATCTTCAACTTCCAAAAAAATCTTGATAAAGTATGAGGTTTTCTGTTTTTAAATTTTTCTTAATACATAAGTCAAGGTGCCATATAAGGATCGGGTAGTAAGCAAAATTGGGAAAAATTTAAACAACGTGACATCAGGACGAACAAGGCGACAGCTGTTTCGATTATACCTTTTTTTTATCTCTTCAAAGCCTTTTCTCCCGGGAGAGGGATTCGAACCCGCACTCCTACGATGGTTGAAGTGTTATAAACGCATTCAGCCACGTCACGCCTTAGTTGTTGTACACCGTATCCCAATTGCCTTTTTTGCATATTTTCTTTATTCATAGTCCATACTTCGTATGGCATCATATGGTAAAGTTATGCGTTGGTAAGGCGGTTTCAGAGGCATGACGTAGCTTAATGCGTTTATAACACTTCAACCATCGTAGGAGTGCGGGTTCGAATCCCACTCCCGGGAGAAAAGACTTTAAAGAGATTTAAAAAAAAGGTATAAGAAACAGCTGTCCCCTTGTCCGTCCTGATATCACGTTGTTTAAAATTTTCCGAAATTATTAAATAAATTATAAATTAAGAATTGCTACAAATAAATGTTTTCATAGTCCCCGCTAAAAACTCATACAAATAGACAACATTGGTGTTAATTCGTTGTAGCTCTATAAATAGAACAAAGCAACAACACCAAGTTTCTCTGAAACCGCCTTACCAACGCATAACTTTACCATATGATGCCATACGAAGTATGGACTATGAATAAAGAAAATATGCAAAGAAGGCATTTGGGATAAGGTTTACAACAACTAAGGCATGACGTGGCTGAATGCGTTTATAACACTTCAAGCATCGTAGGAGTGTGGGTTCGAATCCCACTCCCGGGAGAAAAGGCTTTGAAGAGATTAAAACAAAAAAAGGTATAATCGAAACAGCTGTCGCCTTGTCCGTTCTGATGTCACGTTGTTTAAATTTTTCCCAAATTATGAAATAAATTATAATTGAAAATTGCTTCAAATAAATGTTTTCGTAGTCCCCGCTTAAAACCTCATACAGAGTTATAGTTTTTTAATAAATCTTTACGTGTCTGATTGGGTTTGAGGTGAGTCTCTTGTAAGGATATTATATTTGGGTTTTGTTGTTTTATTATAATATTGAGCTCGTGTTAATTATTAAGGTAGCCGTTCAAATTCCATTGAAGAATTTTTAGGACCATAATAATTAAACTAAAAAATATGATCATATTATTCTTCCATTGATGTACCTGCTGGTAAATCATTGGAAGATATTGTGAGCATTTCACTGTCATCGTCGATCTGTGGGAAGGAAGTGTTATGACGTTTTCTTTTCTGTAAAAAATGTTACCCTCAAGTTGCACTTTTAAATTCTAACTTCTGACCTAAATCACCTGACGGTCTGCAAATAAGCTAAGTTGGAAGGTAATGGTACCCCTTTTCTTATTCAGCGGAAAACATTTTCTGAAAAGAACACGCAAACTAAAGAAAGGGCTGATAAGAACCAACAGAGCGACATTATTTTTAGAAAAGAAAACGGCATTAGTGTATAAATGAGTAGTGTGGTTGACCGAGTGTGTTAATTGGAGTGTGTATGAACATATGTATGTATGTAGATGTGATTGTAATTTATTTCTACCGTTATTAAAAAATTTCGTTTGAAAGTTTTATTTGAACGTAAGGTCAAACATACGCAGATGACAACTAAAAAATTTCGTTCCTAATAATAATAGATTATAGAAAAAGTATCGTAATAAAAAAAAAAAAAAAAAATAAATGAATGAAAAAAATGAGTGAGTGAATGAAATACATTATTCCCTTCATATGAAGGAAGGGGATTAAGCGGATTATTTTGTTTTGATTTTAGGGAGTGTAAAACGTGTGTTTTATTGTTAGATTTAATGTTAGATTTCAGTCTGAAAATAGTGAGTGGATATTTGTTTTTTCTTGAATTTTTTACTTTGACCTTGTGTATGTTCATTGGTGATCGTGTTTTCGTAATTGTTCTTTGTTCCCTTTATTCTTTCCAATTTCGCCTTATATTGATTGCTTCTTGGAGTGATTCGACGGGTGAGGCGTAGCTGCTATTTGTAGTTTTGTTTGCCGTTTGTGTCGCCTCGCTGTAGGAGCAGTTATTTCTTGTTTTTATTTTTATAATGTCTTGCTTTTTCTTGACAGTGGGACAGATTCTATTACTTGCGCGGTGTTGTTGGTCGCTGTTAATGCACTGAAATTTTTCGCATGGACTAGGGTCATGTATGCTGAGGGCGCAAACGTTACATTTAGCATCGGTTCGGCAATGTTTCTTTGTGTGACCCAATCTGAAACTGTTTTTGCATTGAAGTAGCTTTGGAATATAGGCCTCTCCTAACGTTTAAGAATCCGATCTTTAATTCCTTTGGATGTTCGAAACAGTTAAAAGAAGAAAAGAAGAAGGCAGGGTATTAATGACTTTGCCGTCAATGAATTTAGTGATTTTTTTGCATGCTACTATGTTTTGGTCTTTTAAACCTTCTTCAATTTATTTTTCACTAAATTCCTTCAAGGGAGGTGCGAATATTACCCCTTTTGTGGTATTGAGCGTCGGGTGTAGTGTCGGTGTTATTTCACATATTGTTTGCTAAATGTGTGGCCTGTAGAAACCGGTTCGCTTGTTCTTCGTTTTGTTTCAATATCAAAAGTGTATTTAGTGGCTTATCAGCGTTTTTTCTCTTCATCAAAATGAATTTTGGGTAGCATGTCTTAATTGTTTTGTTAGTTGTAGAGATTATTGGATACTCCGCCTTATTTGAGAAGTTGAACTTGTTTGATAATTTTTTTCCGCTCTGGAGTCGAATTAGATCCATCCGGATCTAATAAGGCAAAGTAATTGCCTCCGGAGGCGGAAGCCATGGTGGTGTACCCCGTAGGTATTGCTCACTCCGTATCGATTAGAGAAACGATTGCGAAGAGAAAAACAATAAAACTGACTAAGGTGTGCTTAACGTAACACCTTGGGTCAAATAAAAAATAGAATGAGCTCGACTTTGCACGACTTTTCGCTATGAGATCACGATATCTACTGTGCTCAGAACTCAGATTGATGAACACAGGGACGATTGCCTTCCGGTGCAAAAGTGCAAAACACATATTATGAATGCTGCCCTCTTGTCCCATCCATCAAAAGACGCCGAGTTGACCTTAAGTGTCGACGCGTCAGGAAAGGCAGCAGGTGCCGTTTTTGTTAGGTTACAGCTGGACAGGTTACAGCTGGAAACCTTAAACCACATGAATATTTATCAAAAAAATTCGACAAAACAAAAGTACGTTGCAGCACATACAACCGAGATCTTCTTAAGTACAATAATGTGAATGTGCCACACTTACACCAACCACAAATCTTTGGTTTTTGCGATCCATATGAACCTGGAAAAAACATCGAGCAGCCAAGCTCGTCAGTTGGACTGCATATTCCAGATCACAGTGGCAGCTGAAATGTTCTCAAGGATTGCTACGTTTAACGCAACAGGCATAGACTACTCAAGCTATAGCAAATAGACGAAAAGCTTCAACATCTAGACAGCAGGAATTTATACTTACAGCTGATGTTATTCAACATACCAAGTTTTCAAAAGGCAAATAATTCGCGCAACACCCAACATTAAAACATTTATCATAAAAAAATTTCTCCCTGTGCTCTTAGAGGCAACGTATTGTCCATGTCGTCCAGGTACACGCGCAATTCATTTCGGCAAGTATCCAGCAGGACAGCAAAGCCACCACTAAATTCTGCATGTAATCTCAAAAAGCTAAAGTCTTCTGGCACATCTTAACTTTTCTCGTGCGGTATAAATCGGGCTAAGCGATTTTTCATATTAACGTCGAAGTGATAGGACCATTTTGTCATTATAATTCCAAGGCCGGATATGACCGCACCATCCTTTGCAATGCACTCATAATCGATTGCATTGCCAGTTGGGAGTACCAACCACTATACCTTCGGATCAAGGTGGCAATTTGCTTCCACGTTATTAAAAGAGCTGACCAAATCACCTGGCATAATGCATAGAAAAGAATGCTCTATAATCCACCCCAGAGGGTTAGGGGGTTTAGAATATACCCGCGGCAGGTATGCCTGTCGTAAGAGGCGGCTAAAATACCAAACTGATTCAAGGGGTTGTGTAGCGCAACCCTTTCAAGGGGTTTCCAGGGCAATATAAAGCTTCTCCAACCCAATTTTTAACCTCAAATACCCGTGGCGAATCATTGTTCTTTTACAGCCGAGGCTCTGGCGACCCCAAGTTCCTTATGGATCTAGGGGTGGGAGGGCGGTATGGCCTAGAAGGTTTCATGTGGTCATACCAAATCGTTCCCGAGACGGTCGGGCTAGCACCTTAGTGGTGCTTGTTACCGGAATATACCAGAACTGCATCCGGAAAAGGACCATCAACATCGAAAACACTCCCCAAGGTCTTCGGGGACAACGCTCTGTAATCCACTAGCAATCGGAATAGTGGATAAATGGCAACAGGCGCTAAAAATTGCCATTTTTTGTATTGACTGAGATCACTGGACCGATTTCCTGTCGTATGTTCCCCTAGGATTGCGAACCCTTTACAAAAATGATCTTCAAACATCACCAGCATAACTAACTTATGTTACAACATAGCGAATTCCTTTAGAATTTTTCACACGCAACAGTAATATAAGGACGCACGAAACAGCCTGGTAATTTATTTTTATTGTAGCGATAAAGACACTACCCGAAGGTTTTGAGGAGTGTTATCCATGTTGACGGTCCCTTGCCGTATATATATACATATGCGGCAACAAGCACCATTAAGGTACAAACCCGAGCATCTCGGGAACATGACCACCCCCCCAACTCGATAAAGAACTTAGGGTCGCCAGAGCCTCGCTTGCTAAGGAAACAGGGTTCGCCATGGGTAGGTGAGGTTGACATTTGGGTTGGGGAAGATATAAATTGTAATTGGCAACCCTTTGAAAGCATTGCGCTACACAACCCCTTGAATCAATTGTGTATTTTAGTCATCTCTTACGACATCCATACCTGCCGTAGGTAAAATCTAAACGGAATCCGGCTTAGTTAGACATAAAGCCACAAAGCAAAGAGGCCCAACTTTATCGACTAGGTCAGAACCCCGCTGGTATAATTTGTTTCATACCCACCACAGTTATCAGTTCACATAGTCTAAGGGAGATATACTGGCAAACCCAAAACATTCATTACTTTTTATTTGTAAGAATGGAATTTCTTGATGTTTTTCTTTCCCTTTGTTTTAACTTGGTAAAATTTAAAACACGTTTTTGTTAAAACGAAGATATATTTATTTTGTTTTTTTTTGATAATTGGATCGAGAATCATACATTATCCTCCTTTCTCATTCTCCTTCCACACAAAAATAAAATTATAAGGGATTGGTTTATAAAATAAGAGTTTGATTATTATGTCGTCAATTCGTTGTCTAAAAACTCTCTCATTAAGAAAGAGAAAGAAATGCCCTTTACTTTAAAACGAGCACTTAATTACACCCCTCTTTAGAATCCATATGTTTTCGACAATTTTAATTAACAAATTGTGATACTTTATTACTGGGGACGATTGCTTAAACACGACCAAAACCGTCGGGGGAGTTATTAATAGACGCGTTTTTGCACGCTTCCAATAATTCGAATACTTTTTCGCCTTTGGGCTATTGATAAAAGGACAAAACGCGTATTTTCATTTCTCTTTCCACATTTTTTGACGGGTTATTGCAGTCAACCTCGGTTTCAAACTGTTTTTCGCGGAGAACTTTTGAACGAGGAGAAAAACTTAGCACCCGTATTTGTATTCTTAATACTGGAATAACTACGCGTCCTGAGATATCCCAATTCAAGACTTTTGTATAATTTTCTGTAGGACCCATATACGTGCACTACATTTTCATACTAAATTCGTTCAAATTTACCATCACAGCAACCCATATCTGATACTCTGCTCCTTTTTTTGTTTCCCTGCGTCGCTTCCAACGACAGCAACCCCGGTAATTTTGACAATTCGTTCAGTGCCAAACGCATGTTCCACGCAGGTTCCACCGAGTTCCACAATTGCTTGACACTGACCGAAGTGTCAAACTGCAATGTTTTAGAAAGAGAAAGGAGTTGTTTCCTTCTCATACATATCATATTTGTAAACCTGTACTTATGACCTGTACTATGTCTAAAACTATGCGCCTACACGCATCGCCCAAGCCGTTCGATCGTTTTTATGATATCGCTCGCACGCCGAGCATTTTTTAACATATTTATTTTGATTTTGTGTTAAATTTTAATATAACTCTTCAGTGAAGTAAAACAATAAAGAAAATAATAGTTCAGCATTAAACTCATGCGTGCCCTCTTTTATTTGAACAGTGCTTAGTGAAGTTTTTATACACATATTAATAAATTTTAAATAAGTTATGAGGACTTAGAAATTAGTATTACACCTAAAGTTCATGCTGTAATTGAACTCGTACCTTACTTTTGTTTAAAACATTGAAAGGACTCGATTTTTGGAGCAAGCAAGCTTTTGAATCTGTACATGCAGATTTTATAAAGACGTGGGTTAAGTACAGTGTTGAAATATCTCATCCAGAATACTCTTGTCGTTTATTGAGAGCAGTTTGCGAATACAATAGTGGCCATTTGTGATTCAAATAAATAGGAGGAGCTAATCAACGAACTTTTGTGGTTTCAAACAAAAATATGCATTATTTTGTAAATTTTGTTTAAAATAACTGTTTGCATTGTATGTAACGTTACATAAAATAAATGTTTACATTATTTTTTGCGGCGGCCACCGTGGTGTGATGGTAGCGTGCTCCGCCTACCACACTGTATGCCCTGGATTCAAACCCCGGGCAAAGCAACATCAAAATTTTAGAAATAAGGTTTTTAAATTAGAAGAAAATTTTTCTAAGCGGGGTCGCCCCTCGGCAGTGTCTGGCAAGCGCTCCGGGTGTATTTCTGCCATGAAAAGCTCTCAGTGAAAACTCATCTGCCTTGCAGATCCCGTTCGGAGTCGGCATACAACATGTAGGTCCCGTCCGGCCAATTTGTAGGGAAAATCAAGAGGAGCACGACGCAAATTGGAAGATAAGCTCGGCCTTAGATCTCTTCGGAGGTTATCGCGCCTTACATTTATTTTTTTTTTTTTTTTATTATTTTTTGCAAAGAAACATGATTTTTATTGCGTTAAAATAAATTAAAAAATTTAAAAAATTCAAATGACTAAAAAAAAGTGCCGAATATGCGATTTCGCAGTTAGCTTTTTTTGACACTAGGCACCTCCTGGAACAAGCCCACAGAAAAATTTCCCGGGTGGTCGCGAGAAAAATTTAAATTTTTTAAAACCCCACCGTGGGGTTCCTGAACAATTATGATTGGTGCTCAAAACGTTTTTCGAGCTGTTAAAAAGAGGGGCTGCGCCACGCACAATTATAAAAATGAAATTTTTTCGCTGTTCGTATTATAATGGCACTTATAACATAGTCACATAGAGTTGATGCAAATATATTTTTCGCATAGATATTAGCAACTATTTTATTCTACGATCCCTATATATCGTCAACAAGGCGGCAAAAGCTGCTGACTCCATACAAAAAAAAATTTTACAATAGAACGAAAAAACTCAATTGGCGAAAATTTCGAAATGTGTTGACAATTTTTGGAGTGAGAGCAGCTTTTCATAATTTTGTTAAAGTTAGCAAGTTTTATTTTTAGTAATTTTTAGCGATGCTGGATATTAGACACATACTTTTTTAGGCACTACCTTTTACCGATTTCGCTAATTATTTCTTAAAATAGTTACCTTTTAAATACAAAATATTAGAGCCGAATTATGTCAAAATACGTTAATTTCGCTTCGAGAATGGCCCCGAAACATGAAATAATTATTGGTCAAAAGTTATTCTTCGCAAAGGTACTGGCAATTACATTCGTCTACGATATATTTAAAAATATTTTATTTAAATCGATTTCGTCAGTTGTTTCCCGAAACATTCCTTATGACAAGATAAATCCTTCTGATAAATTTTGTGATGGCAACTTGACGGTTTTTGATTTATAAAAAAATGTAAGGCACGATAACCTCCGAAGAGATCTTAGGCCGATCTTCTCTTCAAGTTTGCGTCGTGCTCCTTTTAATTTTTCCCACAAATTGGCGGGACGAGACCTACTTCCTCCCAGCAGCTCCTTGCAGCGGGATTGCTCCATATTCTTTTGCTCCGGGAAGGTATTGAACCCAATCCGGGTCCGTATCCTGACCCCGGTCCTGAGAAATGGGTTTGCTGCATCTACCATTTTTAGGACGGTCATACTCTTGTCAGTGTGTCTCGTGTAAGGGATGGTTGCATCGGAAAGGTTGTTCTGGGCTAGATCCCAAAACCAGACGTCCACATAACTTTTACGTCCCGTAGTCTACGCCTTAGCGCCCCCCCTACCATCCAGCAGCCCCGCTGCTCAGCAAGCCATAACAAGTACCCGCTGCCGCTCGCGCCCCACGGCGTCACCAACTCATACGGCTGCTCCCACTCATACCTACAATCTCCGTAGTAGAGTCGGGAGCAATGCCGAGCATCAGCCCGTCTTCTTCCCCCTCTTTTCCTGCAGCAATTGTGTAGGTCAGGGAAACAGACTCTTATTCCCTACCACCCTTTGCACCGTTTGCCAGCACAGAATATATATGTTTGCGACATCCACCCAATGCAGCTCCTGCCATGGACGGTGCCACTTTCCTAGATGTTCTGGTCTCCGCGACGGCAACCCCCCGACGGGTTTCATTGCGCCATGTTGCCAGGCCGCATACCCAAATACTCCGGGTACCCCATTGCTTACCCAAGGACGTCCAGTCCCAGGGACACAACAGCATTTGCGTCCTAGACTTCCACAACCCAGGCGTAGTCACCCGTCACTTACTCCCAGAGTGACGACGTCTCCCCCCATGCACTTCAGAATCCTGCAGTTAAACTGTAATGGATTAACTGGGAAGATCACGGAGATAGTCGATTTTATGAAGCGGCACAACATCCGCATTCCTGCGATTCAAGAGAATAAACTCACAGCAAGATCCGCTCTGCAGACCTGTTCTGGGTATAATGTCCACAAAAAAGATCGCGAGAGCGGAAATGGCGGCGGCCTCGCGTTTATCATACCAGACTCTATGCAATATCATACATTTGATCCTGACATCGGCCGCAGGGACAGTGTCTTAGAACGTCAAGGCTTATCTGTCCGGTCAGGAGATGCAAACCTAGAAATCATCAACATCTACATCCCTCCTGCCACCTGTTGCCCCAGTGGATACCGCCCTAATATCAGCGCTTTACTCACTGGCAACAATCGCATTATCTTAGGCGATGTCAATGCCCATCACGATCAATGACATTCAAACTTGCGGGCGGACAGCAGGGGTGAGATGTTGACGGATCAAATAGAAAAAACGACGTTCCGCACAATAAACGGAGACGCCCCCACACGTACGGTAGGAAGCTGTCACATTTCGCCGGATATATCAAACTTGAGCGCAGAACTCGTAAACTGCATCAACTGGCAGCCGATGGTAACATTGGTATCCGACCATCTGCCTATACTTATTTCGCTCGAGCGAGAGAGAAAATATTAACGTAACTTTGTATTTTCCAAAAGAATATTGAAACAATTTTGTAGAAAACAACTTTTTTTTTGAGCAAATTTCTAGGTAAAATAAAGTGAGCAAAGTTTAATACTTTTGAAATACAAGTAAATACTGGAAAATTGAGCTACCGAAAAAGTGAGGTTACGTTGTTGACATAACCTTTATTATTGCATTATGTGCAAAACCATCTATTGACTAGCTGCAAAATCGTCTATCTTACGGCATTTGAATTTTTCAGGAGAGCAGATAAACTGAAACTTTTTTGCTTTAGGAATTTCTTCCATGATAAATTCAAGTAATTGTTTTTTCTAAATATGTTAAAACGATTAGTTTTCATACATTGAAAAATTCTCCTGTTTTTCCCCCGTTATACGCTTTATATAAGTATAAAAGCTTAAATGCAATTTTTGAGTCCAAATTCAATTTAACCGTTATTTTACAAAATTCATATTCAAAAATGAAGGTTATAACTTTTGGATAAAGCTGCATGCACTGAGCTCAGGGCTAAGAAATTACAAGTTTGCAACTTGACGGTATTTGGGTGGTTTTGTAATTTGTCGATAGAAGGGTTTGCAGAGGCATTGGCGATATGATATGTAACATTGTGTACAAAACAAGTGTGATATCTTATCCGTGAACTCCCTGACAGGATGTTCAAGATGGCTACTTTTTAGCGTTTTAGCACCGCTTTGACAGGATGTTCAATATTGCGGCGCATTCCGTCGGCCGTCTTCAGCGGGGATAAAATGAGATATAATCACTTTAAAAATCAGATAAGCGGTTTTATTTGTTATCTCGACGTCTTTGCGGAAGACATCACACTTGTTTTGTCTACAACGAGTGTTGCTTTTTGCATTTTCAGGAGTAAAATATGCTTCTTTTAGTACTTTTTTCACATAAAATATTGAGTGAACATCGATGGGCATGGATTTAATTACAGAGATTCATCATTTGGTGTTGGCTTCGTTAAGCAAGGCCGTGCCAAGCTTTTACATTCTTACTGGTTTCCTATATACATGTTTAATTCGTTCCCAAAATTAATTGAAACAGGTCTTCGTAAAAACAAACTATTTGTATTTACAACAAATCCAATCAAGGACTTTCCCCTGTGCAGCGCTACCGAAGACTTTTGAGGAATGCGTTTGTCATTTCACAACAAGAACACCAAATTGTCGTATTACCTATACTTTATTTATTCTAAATACATATACAAAAAATTGTAACTCACCGTAGCTAAATTGCCCCTAAAAATCATCCCTCTAAGGTTGAGGGGAATGTTACAGTTATGGATTGTCATTTGCAATATTTGAATCCGGCTCTTCGGATCAGCATCTTCTGATACTAGGCCGACTGCCGCGGGCCTCGTCTATCACTTAACGTACTTTGGTAAATAGTTACTTGGTAACATTTGTAATACATTATGAATTCAACTGTCAAGAGTTTTTGGGGTATTTTCTGATCAAATTTGTATAATTTTTTGAAGGGCATATGTTTAACTGGGAAACACATTTAGGAGTATTACGATCACTTCCAAGTGGGCCTGTAAAACTTTCATCAATACGATAAATAACTGACGTACGTGCGTACTATATGTATGGATAACACTTCTCGGTATTATATCCTGTTTCTCAGTGAAAGTTTCAACTGGAAGTGCAGATCAGTTTACTTTCGCCGAATCTATTGAATTCTAACTTGCACTGGTCCTTAGTATCCTTTTTTGCATTCACTTAGGTATCACTGTTATGTATTTTCTACTCCTATTCAGCTCCAAGGAGTAAAAATTATAAATTTTTTTGACTTTGGAAAATACCTCCGTACCGTTTCAGATAGCGTACATCATCTGTCTTTTTCTATTTACTTCACATGGTGATTCCACCATGGTCCAATATACTCGCAATGAATTTTGAATTTGGAATCAAAAAAAGAAAGCCCACAAAATGTTTGTGATTGTAGCAGTATAGGTGTGATAAGAAATATTTAAATTAAGGTACATTCCCTTATCGGAAATAAAAACAAAAGCATTTGAACAGCAATATATCGACACTGATTTTTGCGGGTGTACCAAACCTGCAGTAGAAATATAAAAGTATTACATTGTACGTATGTATGCTATATCGTATATTATGTCATAATAGATTTAAAAATTTCTCCAAAAATGTTAAACGAAATGTGTTAAAAACTATCTTCCGATTGTATTAAAACTATATTTAGATAATTATATAGACAAGTATATGCATTAACCTGGGTCGATTTGTATAGACGAAAGTTAACCGATATCGCGCCATCGATTGTTCGATAGGATTTGGGCTCAGGAAAAAGAGTTCCACTACGCATAGCCAAAAAAATTATTTTCGAGCCTGCGAAAAAAAATTTCGAAGGGTAAATTTTTCGACCAAAAATGTCAAAAATAGAACTGAATTACAATTTGAAAAGATACTTAATTATATACCCTGATCTTCGCTTTCGCGTCAATGCTTGGTGAATATTCGGTGTTGAGCCGCATCTCAGAAAGTATGGCATTCATTCAAGATATCTGGTATCCAGACATGCAGTCAGCAGTTTTGGCGATTGCGCGTGTAGAATTGCAATATTTGTATCTGGATACTTTGTATCAGCGTGAGAGAATGAATTTCTGTTTCTTAAATGTTTGTTATGTTAACTCCTCCCTCCTTAAAAACGCTTATCCCCAAGCGTCTGAAAAATTTGAAACGCTCTTGTTGAGGGTGTGGGAACTTCTGACATAGCCTCTTTTTCTTGATCTGCCTGTCCAATAGTTTCCGATGGCTGTTTTAACGGCTTATTTATTGTGTGTCTTTTATAGCAATATTTGCCAAAACCAACCATCAGGACAATGATTACTATAAGGGTAAGTCCTGAAGAAAATCGGTTTATTACTCTTTCTGTTTAGAGTGACTGGATTTCGATGGTATTGTTTATGTGTAGCTCACTGAGCGCTTCTAATGACAGAAGTTTAGTCAGGCTCTCTTCTATTGGATTTGGTTGTGCTATTGCTGGCATTAACCTTAAAGAGGGTGCTTCGAGATCCCTATATGTTCTCCCATTGACAACAATGGTCTCATTTTTAAACTTTACAATGTAGGTCCCATTCATGTATCTCACGTCGTTGCTTGTGGTAATATTTCTTTGTAGTTGTTTAGGAAAAGCATTCCGGGCGCAACAAGCTCGTCCTTTGTGATGTGGTGGCAGTTGATGAAGTGACACGAAGAGTTGAGGCTTTTTATTAACTTAGGTATACAAGAATCATTACTCAAATCTATTATCTCATTTTGTTTACATATGCTTATTTTTTTATACTTTCTACAATCATTTGTTATGCCGAATATTCGGTCTTTATTTCTTATGACATTATCATATTTTAGGTCAATTATAATATTGTTCCTTATAACAGCTTTTATTATTAAATTTTCGTATATATCCATGGTAGTTAATGGTATTTTAACAATGTATAAAATTGATGAAATATTTTTAAGTACACTTACTTCAGATAGTTTTAACGCCTCTTCGGCAGTATCAAATGGCATATGTTCTTTATTCATTTCTCCTATAGTTAACCAATTTCCAATTTATTTAATACTAGAAGACCCGGCAGAATTTGTCCTGCCCTAAATTTGGCCTATCTTCATACATTTTAATAAGCTTTCTCCGTCTGACTCTGCCCTCCCCCCACTTCACTTTTTCCTAATCCTTTTATTCACTCCTCCCTCCGTCTTTATCGGTTCATCTATCTCCATCTTCGTCTCATTCTATCTCTTTCCCAATCTCCTCCTCCTTCTCTCTTTTCTCTTCTCTCAATTTCTTCTCATTCTTCTGCATCCCTTATTGCCTGTCGCAGAGGGTGGTATGTATTTTATTATAGTCCCAGTCCCAGTCCCACTACGAGTCTCAGTCCCAGTCCTAGTCCTAATCTCAGTCCCAGTCCGTCTCTGGATAATATATTACTCTGTACTAAAGCAGTCATCAACAGCTTTTATTTGATATCCATATTGTATAAACACTGTCTAGGCATTCACTGGCCTACGTTTTGGCCTATATCTCGAGACCCTAGTAACACAGGGGTATGAAAATTAACGTCTGCTAAAGCACTCATCAACAGCTTTTATTTGATATCCATATTGTATAAACACTGTCTAGGCATTCACTGGCCCACGTTTTGGCCTATATCTAGAGACCCTAGTCACCCAGGGGTATGAAAATTACCCTCTGCTAAAGCACTCATCCACAGCTTTCATGTGATATCCATATTCTATAAACACACTCTAGGGGTACCCGGGTCCACGTTTTGGCCTATATCTCGAGACCCTAGTCACCCAGGGGTATGCAAATTACCCTCTGCTAAAGCACTAATCCACAGCTTTCATGTGATATCCACATTCTATAAACACACTCTAGGGGTACCCGGGTCCACGTTTTGGCCTATATCTCGAGACCTTAGTCACCCAGGGGTATGAAAATTGCCATTTGCTAAAGCACCCATCCACAGCTTTCATTTGATATCAATATTCTATAAACTCATTCTAGGGGTACACGGATCCACGTTTTGGTCTATAGCTCGAGACCCTAGTCACCCAGGGGTATGAAAATTACCCTCCACTAAAGCACTCACCAACAGCTTTCATTTGATATCCATATTCTATACACACATTCTAGGGGTACCCAGGTCCACGTTTTGGCCTATATCTCGAGACCCGAGTCATCCAGGGGTATGAAAATTACCCTCTACTAAAGCTCTCATCAACAGCTTTCATTTGATGTCCATATTCTATAAACACATTCTAGGGGTACCCGGGTCCACGTTTTGGTCTATATCTCGAGACCCTAGTAACGCAGGGGTATGAAAATTACACTCTACTAAAGCACTCATTAACAGCTTTTATTTGATATCCATATTTTATAAACACATTCTACGGGTACCCGGGTCCACGTTTTGGCCTATATCTCGAGACCCTAGTCACCCAGTGACCTATCGTATATTTCAAGGTAGATCAAACTACACACGGAGTGCCAAACAAATTCAAAATCGGTTCAGTAGTTTAGGAGTCCATTGGCCTCAAACATAGTGACACGTGTTTTTTATATATTAAGATTACCTTTCTATATATTTATATATTAATAAAATTTGTTATGACATATTCTTTTTTATAGCATTTAACAAACTATTAGTAATTTCAGTAATTTTATTTACTTGGTGTTTCAACACATTATTTATAATAATTTGTTTATTATTGTTTATAATCAATTTTCCCAAGTTAGAATTTACAATATTGAGGTCATCATGGTCGGGGCTTCCCGCTATGTATTTCCAAGCTGTACCGAGAAAATCTAGGGATCTTCGGGTTTTAGTATTTCGGATGGGTTCAATGAGTTCCAACATCTCAATAGCTTGTTGGGCCTCATGCTGCAGGGTGGGATATAAAGGATTTGATTTTTTTTTTTTAATTTGATTTTTTTCTTATGGTCGCTGTTATATTTTCCAAAAGGTTTCTGTATGTTTGGGTGTTAATAATATGGATGAAGTTGAGTATGCCATCTTTGATTTTTGAGAGGCCATTATCTATGGTTATTAAGTGGGATGATGAATAATCGTGGATTTGGATATCCGCATGTGCCATGCAGGCAAGGAGACTGAAAAATGAGTTTATTTTCTGAATGACCATGAACACTTATTGCTTATATCTAAAATCGTACGCCTATGGCATATTGCTCGACTTGACTTAAATTATTGCTAGAATAGATCGTGCGCCTATGGCATTTTGCTCGATTTGACTTAAATTTAAGGAGATTAATTGTATTGAACTTAAATTTCTGTATATTAAATATTAGTCATTATTATTATTATTAATTATGTTTCTTTGGTTATATAAGATTTGCATAATTAGAGCATTCCTTAAACCTTCCTCTACTATCCTTTTTATTATTATTATAATTTTTAATTTTTATTTTCATCAAAAAAACTTCCTTCGTCCCTCTTTCTGGCTTTTTTGTAATTTGTTTTTTGAAAAATTTGTTTATCTTTTATGCACTGACTTTCACGACTGAGCTGTAACTGTATTTCCCTTGTCCTCAAGTACTACTTCCTTCCTGTAATGGGGTGACAATTTATTTCCTATTCGCTTGTTTAATTTTACATAAATCACGTCATTAGCATTGTATGTCCTGAAATCTGTTCTTTTCTTATTGTGGACCTCTAAATCCCTTCCTTGTTTAATTTTCAAGTTTTGTATGTTTTCGTCTTTGTCCAGGTCGACTGGGTGCGGTCCAACTGTCCTTCCAAAAAATAATTCTATAGGCTTTCGTTTAGTAGTGGAATGAATTGAGAAATTGCATTTGTATAGGGATCTATCAAGGAGATCGCGGAAATCGGAGTGAACATTTTCTTCGTTGGTACATCGCAATAATTCCGACTAGGTGGTGTGGAATCGCTCTATCTGTCCATTCAATGTTATTTTATATAGTGGGGTTCTGAATATTTCTATTCCGAATCGATTCTGTAGCATGAAGGTTATGGGAGCCGAATTCAGGGATTTTTCATTAGCTATCACAATGTTTTCGGGAAATCCAAATATTTCTAACAAATCTCTTAAAGGGGTTTTTATATCTTCGGATGATCTGGATTTTACAATCTATGCTTGGGCGTATTTTGAGAATTTGTCTATAGCTGTTGACATTATTTTTTTGCTGGTATAATACAGGTCTACGTGAAAAATATGTCCTGGATAATTGGGGATTGGAGTTTTTTTTTTTGCAATTTTTTTTATTTTCACGTTCATCTGGGGAAAATAATATCTCTCCAAAAGTTGAGCTTTATTTTCTGTTGGGTTGCGATGAGCTCTGTTGTGTTCGCAGATAATTTATCTTTCCTGTTCAGATTCGGTAAGGATATCCTCGCGAGTAGCGCACCCAGTATCTACTGAAGTGGGTTTGGTAAATGGTTTGGATTCTTCCTAATATACTGTCTTCTTTCTTTATGCAATTTGTAACCGAGGGATTCAAATACCTTTTTAATAAAGTAATAATACTATCTTCCGTGAATTCTCTCTCCACTATAGTGTGCCTATGATAGGTTGGGAAAATTATTTGAAACTGGTATGAGGAGGCTTCACCTGTGGAAATGAAAAGGTGGTTCTTGAATGCATTGATGGGTGCGCCTGTATAGGGTATCAACGTTTGAACCGAGCTGTCGTCGCTATGTCGGGTTGCTGTTAAGGAATTTATCTGTTCTTGTTGCGGTGGTCTAGATAGTCCGTCCGCAACTACGTTCATTTTGCCAGGTTTCTAATTTAATTCGTAATTGTATTTCTCAAGTATAGCCTTCCAGCGTTTCATTTTATTGTTGTTATTTTTGTTGCTTAGAGCATAAGTTAAGGGTTGGTGGTCTGTAAAATTCTGACTTTTGCCGAACCGTAAAGATAGTTACGCAGAGATTTCAATGCCCATATGATTGCAATCATTTCCTTCTCGTTGGCTGCGTAATTTTCTTCTGTTTTTGAAAGGGTTATGGATATGAAAGTAATGGGTCTATCTTCCTGCGACAGGACTGCGCCTATTGCGTAATTGGAGACATCGGTTGTCAGCTCAAAGTCTGTGCTCAAGTTGGAATAGGTCAGCATTACTTCTCCTCCATTGCGTCCTCATCAATAGTGATCTGTTTTTTGCCGATTGATTTTTGGACAGGCGTCCCTCCTCCCCTCTTAAAAGGGCTGTAAGGTGTTAAGCTAGCTTCGCATAATCTTTAACGAAGCGGCGCTAATAACCCGACACACCCAAAAAGGATCTGAGCTTTCTGAGGTTCCGAGGAACTGAGAAATTTTGAATAGCCTCTATTTTTTAAGGATTTGTCTTGATTCCTTCCGCCGTTACAATGAATCCTAGAAATTCGGCCTCCTTTTGAAAGAACTTGCACTTATCCAGTTGTACCTTCATTTTCGCATCTTCTAGTGTGCCGAAAATACTTTTTAGATGGGCTGTGTGATCTGCATCAGTTTTGCTGAATATTATGATATCGTCTATGTATATGTAGCGGCAATGTCCTATGTAGCTTCGTAAATGTCGTCCAGCGTTCTCTGGAAAATCGAAGGGGCATTCTTTAAGTCAAATGGTAGCCTGGTGAACTCATACTTCCCGTTATTTATGGAGAAAGCGGTCTTTTCTATATCTGAATTTTTTAAAGGAATTTGGTGAAAGTCACTCTTCAGGTCAATGACCGAGAAAAGTTTATTGCTCCCTAGTTGCGAAAGGACCTCGATAATTTCAGGAATAGGGTAACGGTCTGCTATGGTTACAGAGTTCAACTTCCGATAATATACAACTAGTCTGTATTGTTTGTTGCTCAGGGAATCTGGTTTTTTATCCACTGTCCAGACAGGTGAATTATAGGGTGATCGTGATGGCCTTATGATGCCGTCTTCCAGGAGTTTATTAATTTGTCTTTCGTACTCCGATTTTAGGGCCATTGGGTATGGGTAACATCGCGAGTAGACAGGGTTGTCGGTCGTCGTCCTAATTTCTGCCTCCACTACAGTGGTATATGTCAGTTTTTCATCGGGTTCTGCGAAAAGTTTTGAGTGCTGGTTACAGAGATTATGAAGCCTTTCCTTTTGTTCTTCTGTTAGGTGCTCAGTTTTTATTTCCAAATTATTTACTGATCTTGATAACAGTTGCTTAATTTTGATTTTTTTACCATTTTTAAGAATCATGTAATTCCTAGAGGTATGAATTACCGCATTTAACTGTTTGAGGCTGTCATTCCCAATGATGCCGTGGAATGACACCAATGAAGGCAAAATGAAAAACTTAAGGCGTTCTTCGTTCAAACCGAAAAGGTTCAAAAATATATGATGCGATACTCTTACTTTACCTCCGACGGAGTTCGCGTAAAAATTGTTTTCGTTTGGTAAGGGGTTTTTTGCTAATGAAGGCTATATGTAGGTTTTGTTGGAGCCAGTGTCTATAAGGAATTTTAATACCTCTCCATTGCCGGTTTTGCACTGGATGTAGGGCAATGTCGAGTGCGTTAGCCTAAAAAATGAACGTCGCAAAACTCTTCGCCTTCTTTTTCGCTGTCATGTGCGTACCGCGAATAATCCTGATTGTAGTCTTCCCAGGATTGTGTTTCTTCTGCGTTCAGTTCGCCAGTTTCGTATCCGCATGTACCTGCTTCGTATTGCTGTGCTTCGGCTACGGCAGCGTCAGGTGATGGTTCCATGTGCTCTATCCTGAAGTTTAGCAGCAGCATTTCTATTGAATTTCCCTGTGTGCGGCGGGGGTGGTCGTTTCGACGCTACGTTGCTGTACCCTGGCCTGTTCATGTAGTTGATGTTTCTTGATCGCATCGATTGGTCCACGTCCATAGGTGTGGCTGGTTTTGGTTGTAATGGCCTTGGCGGTGGATTACCATAATACATGGCCCTTGGGTATTCGGTGTATTTGAGTACTGCATTTGTGGACGTTGATACTCTTGGTATTGGAGTTGCTGATATTGAAGTTGCTGATGATGAAGTTGATGGTATTGAGGTTGCTGGGGAAATCGGGTAAATGGAGACATTGATTGGGGGAAATGCGCAAGGTGCGGATAAAATTATTGATTGAATTGTTTCCTCGGTGGGAGTGCAGGCTTTTGTTGGTATGTGCCAAATGATGTTGCAGGTAGCATTGGTCTTTTGGGTAAATAGTACTGGCTGTTAGCGTGAGCAGCTCTAAAGTTCTGGTTTTCCAGTTTAATGCATAAATGTAAGGCCTCGGGCAAATCACACGGTTCTTTAATGCCGAGGAGTCTGGACAGGTCACCCGATAGTCCTCGAACAAAGGTATCTAATCCAATTCCAATTTAAGGGGGTGTTGTAGGATTTGAGTGCAGCGTCTCCACTGCCTAAAATCTTGTTGCGAATTACGCTAAGAATGCCAAAGAACTTGGGTGAACCTATGCTTGGTGCATAAATCTATAGGATTCGCTCTACACTTTTTTCCAGCTACTGAATTCTGCTGGGTTTCCACCGAACTCGCGCAGGGATCTCACGACGTCGGGCACTTTGTCCATGTCTGAGAGGTTACTTCGAAATTGTTCGTCAATTAGTTGGTCCGTTAAGGGTTGTTGTGTGGCATGAAGTACGCTCCTAACTATGTTATTCTTGTCCGTCACCAGAATTTCAGTTAGGCAGATAATGTGGGTATGGTGGGTAGTACTACCCACTCGGAAATTTTCGGGTGGGTATTTTAACCACTCGGGATTTGAAAAAAATTTTTTAATTTTTCCACGTGAAAGAGCGCTCTGTGTATGCGCTCCGCATGAGCAAACTTCGAAGTTTGTTTATTTTCTCTGCTAAGCACACATGTATTCTACTACATTTAACCAGTGTCCAAAAAACTGCAATTTCTTCCACTTTATTTGAGTTTGCTAGTGCTTGCGGTTCTAGTCCCCTACATCTTAATTGCGCTGATGCATTAAGAAATGTTGCAAAAGTTAACGTGGTGCAACAAATATCAACAACGCACTCAAAACAAATGACGGAGAACCGGACAGCATTATTAAAAGTATTCAGCACGTTAAAATCACTAGCGAAACAGGGCTTGCCTATGAGCGGAGACAATAATGACGAAAACTCCAATTTCCTGACGATTTTGAAGTCTCGCGCTGAAGACGTAGTGGAATTGAAATCCTGGCTGCAGAGGGATAGTCACAAATGCCTTCATCATGAAAATCAAAATGAAATTCTCCAACTTATAGCCACTATTGTATTATCGGAAATCATGGACGAAACGAAACACACCGTATATTTTTCGATTTCTTTAGATGAAACTTCCGATGTATCTCGAATTAAACAAGTGTCCGTTTGCCTTAGAACCGTTTCAGAAAATTTAACAGCAAGTGAAAATTTTATTGGATTTTTTTCAACTCTTGACACTAAGGCAACAACTTTATTTAACCTCGTCAGTGAAATTTTCGACAAATACCAGCTATCGCTTTGCAAACTCAGGGGTCAGTGTTACGATGGGGCATCGAATGTTTCAGGCAGGATTTCAGGGTTGCAAAAAAAGATTCGTTAAGCAGAACCACGAGTCTTATTCGTGCATTGCAATGCACATAGCTTGAATCTAGTTGCTCAAGACGCAATCGAGAAAATTCTACTCGTAAGAGAAGAAGATTTACCCGCGCCTGCAGCCTATTTTCCGACTAGAAATTAAAAATTGTATCTTATAATGATTGTGGTATATATATATTTTTTTTTTTAATTTTACAGATGGGTGGTAAGAATAAAGTCTCTGAAGGTCGCAAAGGTAAACTATGCAGAGTTGATGCAATTTTTCTACGACCGATCTGTAGATAAGCAAATCCACAGCGCCGTATTAGCGAAAGCGTCAGGGTTTAACGACTACATGGATTCATTTGAGTGGGCATTTTATTTAATTATGATGATTGAAATTTTCGATCGCGTGGAAATTTTGAACAAGGAATTGCAAAACCCGAATCTCTGCGTCATTGAATCATACGAAAAGATTGAAGCAGTGTCAGATATTCTTGATGCTTCTCGTGATTCTAAATTTGAAGATATTTGGAAAAAAGCGTTCAAATAGTTACTGACTTCGAACTGAACGAACCTCAAATTCCACGGCAACGAAAAATTCCAAAGCGTCTTGACCAAGGTACTGCTGAAGTCTCGCAATTCAAAACACCAGAAGATTTTTTTTAGAAAATCATACTTTGAAGTTTTCGATCAACTGATTGCGTCGCTAAAAATTAGATTCGAAAATGATTCAGCGCGATTTTTTAAATTGCTGGAACAATTCGCAGTGGGGCAGTCTGCAAATATTAATAGTATTGTAAAATTTTATAAAGACGATTTTGACAAAGAAAGTTTACTGAGCGACAGACACATGTTTTTAAAACTTTTGAAAAGGCAAAATGAAAAGGCGAATAATTTGAGAGAAGTTGTAAATTTCTTGCAAAAATTCGAATGGACTAGAGGGCTTATTCCGGAGTGTGTGCCTTTCGTTCGTTTGCTCCTGACAATACCAGGGTCATCTTGCTCAAATGAACGGAGCTTTTCTATTCTTCATCGACCCAAAACATATTTGCGATCAACAATGTTCAGAATAGACTTAATCATATTGCTATCCTACATGTTTACCACGACTTAATCATATTGCTATCCTACATGTTTACCACGACAGGGCTGATGAACTTAATTTGGAAACATTGTTGGATAAGTTTATTTCGCGAAATTCCAAACGATCTTATTTTGCATTGTATTTGCATTGCGTAAGTAAAATTTTTTGAAAGTACTGAATCTTCCCGATTTCCAAGTATAATTGAATGCTTTTTCAAGAGTGTATTTTCTGCATCGAAAAAATAATAAAATGTTCCGACGAAAATAATTGCTACTGTAGTATTTTTAATAGCCCATTTACATACAACTTCGCGTTTGCTTTGTCATTAAGTGAGTTTCGACAAATCGCAAATGAAAAGTGTACAATGAGCGCGAAAATCATTTGTTTTTGTTGAGAATTATTGAAAACTATATTATTACGTTGTCTGACGAAGTTACGAAAATTATAACATGTAAGTATTTTCAATTAGATACGTTTATTCACATCAGCTGATTAACAACGCACTCAAAAAGATGAGAGTTTCATATATTTCTATTTTGCTTTCACTTTCGCGTTGCTTAATTTTGTTTATGTGAACAAATTCATTTAAATGAGTGTTGTCATAGTAAGCGGGTGAAAAGCACTCAACGCCAAATTAATTGTTTCAATACAGTTTTTCCATATTTTCCACATTAAGTTGAAAAAACAACTATTTTGGCTACTCTGGCTCTTTCCCAACGAATTGCAATTGCCAAGGTGACAAACTGTTGACTTTTTTCTGACGAACTTTTTTTTGTTTTTGTAGAAATAACATTGGTTCGTCATCTAATGACAACTACCCACCCGGGTTGAAAGTGTTCTGCCGGGCCTGATCCTTTATATGGTTCGTATACTCAGGGGAAGCATTCACCGATTGGGGAATGCCAGCTGGTTGCAGCTGAGGTTGTGGCTGTACTGGTGCCCCTGCTGGAGGTGCACCTTCATTACCCAACAAAGGTTGTCGTAGCACATTATTTTGCGCCATTCTTGCTCTAAGTTAATAATGTGTTTTTCTTTTCCTTAACTTAACAATCTCTAGAGGGTCCCTTTTCAGGTGAATCGCAGAGTTGGATTTGTGTTATTATACTCAGATGAGCAGAGCTCACAGAGTATATTAACTTTGTTCGCGAAACGGTAATCCGTAACGGCATAAACTAATCGAGATAGATATAGACTTCTATATATCAAAATGATATGGGTGAAAAAAGAAATTAATTTAGCCATGTCCGTCCGTCCGTCTGTAAACACGATAACTTGAGTAAACTTTGAGGTATCTTGATGAAATTTGGTGTGTAGGTTCTTGGGCGCTCATCTCAGATCGCTATTTAAAATGAACGAAATCGGACTACAACCACGCCCACTTTTTCGATATCGAAAATTTCGAAAAACCGAAAAAGTGCGATAATTCATTACCAAAGACGGATAAAGCGATGAAACTGGGTAGGTGCGTTGACCTTATGACGTAAAATAGAAAATTAGAAAAATTTTGGACAATGGGCGTGGCACCGCCACTTTTAAAAGTTTTGCAAGCTGTAATTTGGCAGTCGTGGAAGATATCATGATGAAATTTGGTAGGCACGTTACTCCTATTACTATATGTGTGCTAAATAAAAAGTAGCGAAATCGGATGACGAACACGTCCACTTTTAAAATGTTTTTTTTTTTAAGTCAGAGTTTAACAAACAATTTAATATCTTTACAGTATAAAAGTAAATTATGTCCACATTCGACTCCAGTAATGATATGGTGCAACAAAATACAAACATAAACGGAAATTTCGAAATGGGCGTAACTCCGCCTTTTTTCATTTAATTCGTCTAGAATACTTTTAATGCCATAATTCGAACAAAAATTTACCAGATTTCTATGACGATTTACATAGATTCTATGACGATAACTGTTTTCTGTGAAAATGGGCGAAATCGGTTGAAGCCACGCCCAGTTTTTATACAAAGTCGACCGTCTGTTCCTTCCGCTCGGCCGTTAACACGATAACTTGCGCAAAAAACGATATATCTTAACTAAACTTAGTTCACGTACTTATCTGAAGTCACTTTATCTTGGTATGAAATATGGCCGAAATCCAATTATGGCCACGCCCACTTTTCCGATATCGAAAATTACTAAAAATGAAAAAAATGCCATAATTCTGTACCAAATATGAAAAAAGAGATCAAACATGGTAATTGGATTGGTTTATTGACGCAAAATATAACTTTAGAAAAAACTTTGGTGTTAATGAGTATTTTAAAAGGGAGTATGCCTTAGTTCTATTGGTGGGCGCCTTTTGGAGATATCGCCATAAAGATGGAACAGGGGTGACTAGAATGCGTTTGTACGATATGGGTATCAAAATAAAGGTATTAATGAGGGTTTTAAAAGGGAGTGGCCCTTAGTTGTATATGCGAAGGCGTTTTCGAGAAATCGACCAAAATGTGGACCAGGGTCACCCAGAACATCATCTGTCGGTTACCGCTAATTTATTAATATATGTAATACCACGAAGAGTATTCCTGCCAAGATTCCAAGGGCTTTTGATTTCGCCCTGCAGAACTTTTTTATTTTCTTCTACTTAATATGGTAGGCGTCACACCCATTTTACAAAGTTTTTTTCTAAAGTTATATTTTGCGTCAATAAACCAATCCAATAAACATGTTTCATCCCTTTTTTCGTATTTGGTATAGAATTATGGCATATTTTTAATTTTTCGTAATTTTCGATATCGAAAAAGTGGGCGTGGTCATAGTCGGATTTCAGCCATTTTTTATACCAATACAAAGTGAGTTCAGATAAGTACGTTAACTGAGTTTAGTAAAGATATATCGATTTTTGCTCAAGTTATCTTGTTAACGGCCGAGCGGAAGGACAGACGGTCGACTGCGTATAAAAACTGGGCGTGGCTTCAAACCGATTTCGCCATTTTTTCCAGAAATAAGTTATCATCCTAGAATCTAAGCCCCGACCAAATTTCAAAAGGATTGGTAAATTTTTGTTCGACTTATAGCATTAAAAGTATCATAGACAAATTAAATGAAAAAGGGCGGAGCCACACAAATTTTGAAATTTTCTTTTATTTTTGTTTTTTGTTGCACCATATCATTACTGGAGTTGAATGTTGACATAATTTACTTATATACTGTAAAGATATTAAATTTTTTGTTAAAATTTGACTTTAAAAAAATTTTTTTTTTTAAAGTGGGCGTAGTCGTTCTCCGATTTTGCTAATTTTTATTAAGCATCCATATAGCCATTCGTCAAGCTTTCCGTATGCGCTCAATCAAACACAAAAATTCAAATAATGATTATGTGCCTGTTATAATTAAACTGAACTCAGCACACGATAGAAGTCAACTGCTTAAAGCTATATCTACTATTGTGAAGACCAAAAAAAAAGAGCCTTAATTCTCTCTGATGTTGATGAGATTGGCTATGGAAAATCTTCGTGCATGAATGTTTAACCCATGGCAGAACGATACAAGGTGGCAGCATTGTGACATACCTACAAACATAAATAAAAATCCCATTTACTTTGTTTTTGTAAATTCGATGGACAAATGTCAAAATGGTACTGCGGCGCAAGTTGATGTATCAAATCAAATAAAAAAAGTTTATAATCAGCTGTTCCATGCTGCCACCTTGTGTCGTTCCACCATGGTTTAACCAAGCGAAACAGGGAGATAATGCACCACGCAACACAGCCGGAGCGCCAGGGTTCATTAGCTTCTGCTTTTAGCATTAGAGGCAGAGTATACGTGAGAGTGTGGAGAAAAACGGAGGCGAAGCTGGTGAAAAGCAGAGAAGATATAAATGCTCTTGTCAGCGAAGGCAAACAATGATGACAAATCTCTACCACAGATGTCGGCATTTAGTGGCACAATTGTGCACACTCAATTCACACGTATTCTTATACTCTTTAGTTTAGTAGCACTGATGACATGATATGAAACTTCTCGCTCTCTGAGAGCGCGTTAAAATGTGCATTTTTTATAATTTTTTATCATAGATACCATCATGCTCAAAATCAAATTTGGGCATTTCAGAATAAGTTTGGGGTATTTTACATGGTAAAGGTTTAACTTATAATTTTCACCGAAAACTTACTCAAGATTGTCAAATGGGAAATCAAAAAACTCGAATTTTTGTCAGGATTACAAATCCGAAGAAAAAATAACTATTTTTCACCCGTGGAAAATTTATCAATGACAACATCTTCCATCGAAGGGCTGCACACGAAACGGGTTTTGATAGCAGCTTTCGATTGGAGAAAGTCAGCTTCTTAGTCTTCGCATTGATCTAAATGGATGCATAAAGGCCAGGTTTTTGTGGAGCGTTGCAACATTCCATTTTTGACAGCTGAGATAAATTGTAGGTATACGTATAGGTTAACGCAACATGTTTAATTAATAGTTTTTTGCGGACGACAACGCAGATACTTCACCAAGTGATATAATTTCGTAATTTCTTATACATTTTTTGCGTTTTTTATTGTATGTGGATATACATATGTACATATGTACATAAACGTTTTGGTCGCATCAAAGTGAAAAAAGGGACTAGCCGCTTATTGTTATCTTATGGCGGTGCCAGAGCAACAAAGCAAAGCAACGCAATCGAAATATATTATTTCATATTTTTTCACTTATCTACCACAAAATATTTCTACAAAACTTTGCCTTTTTTATAAATTTTAATAAGTTTTTATCACCTTTTATCACCACGGGTGAAAAATAGTTATTTTTTCTTCGGATTTGTAATCCTGACAAAAATTCGAGTTTTTTGATATCCCATTTGACAATCTTGAGTAAGTTTTCAGTGAAAATTATAAATTAAACCTTTACCATGTAAAATACCCCAAAGTTATTCTGAAATACCCAAATTTGATTTTGAGCATGATGGTATCTATGGCCAATATTATAAAAAATGCACATTTTCACGCGCTCTCAGAGAGCGAGAAGTTTCATATCATGTCATCTGTGGTAGTCACTGAGAATTTGGCGCAGCAACATCAATTGTGTGCGTCGCTCGAAATGTTGACGAATGTTGTCCATATGTATGTATATTATGAGTACGTATTTTGTAAACAAACATATGTATTAGGTGGTGTATATTTTGCAATAAAATGTATCTTAGGATAAACCATTATTTTATGGAGTAGAATTGGCAAAATTTAAAATCATGCATTCTTTTTTATACTATTGCGTAACGTTATGGCAACGTTATTGGAGCGTCTTTGTTCAAATGGCATATTGTAATATTTTTTATTTTATTACGATGTTAACAGATATGAGTTCGGAATTCAATGCGACTTTAAAGTGCTTATCCCTATCCTCAACTTACTTTTTTCATATATTCATCGAACTTAATTATATTGTATTGGAAATTATATTATGAAAAAGCACATCGCACCCTAAACTAAAAAACACCACAACTTAAAGGCCATTTTTGTAAAAGTTTTGAAAATTTTGTGGTGTATAAAAGCAGTATCATATAGCTAATCGGTTATTGAGTCGTGACAGTTTTTGGTTGAGGATGCGATACATGTAATTTCGAATATAAAATAATTACAATCAATAAAAATAAGAAAAAGGTATTTTATTCTGAGCACATTTTTCAACTATATTTGGGTGACAATTCCTGATCAACAGTATGTTGTTCAAATTTATTGAAGTTAACTTACTTCGCTGCTTCGAACAAATATATTTCAAATCCGAAAACGTTTGTTCGCAATAATATGTTGAGAAGAATAGTGATAAACATTTTAAAGCATTTTTTTTTAATTGAGGATAATCCTCCTCGCTCAAATTCTTCCAGAAGTCAATAGTTTTTGTGACATCTGGAGCAACCATTTCACTCCTGAGTATGACGAGCTCGCATTGAATTGCGAACTTGTATCTGCTCACACCACAATGAAAAGGTGCTTCGAAAAGGTCGATTACTGGTTTGACATTTCCAAAATCTTTAAACCTGTCATCAAAGTTTTCGAAAATCGTTTCAAGGATATTACAATATTCCATTTTTTTACATCTAGTGCTTAATTGGGACAAAATTATTGTTGTTTTTGGAAAACTTGAATAATTGTCTGAGCGTATTTCACACAGAAGCAAAAAAAATTTTTGTTTTGAAAGCACTTAAGGCTTTATAGGCATCTGGGAAACTTTTAAATTTTCCTTGAAGTTCCAAGTTAAAATCATTTAAAAATTTTGTTTGTGTCTAAAATGAACGCTTTGTTCTTCAATAACGAGATAAGTCGCAATTCTTTTTTTTTCAATTTCCAGGAATTGCAGAACTCCTGCCTTTAAGTCGAACAGTCTATTAAGGCAGTCGGCGCGGCTCAACCATCTCACGTCTGGGAACATTTTAAGGTCCTTTGCTGCAGCATTTTTGTCTTTAAGAAACATTTTAAACTTTCTGTGGTAAAGTGACTGGTAGCCACCACGTATTTTATTAATAATTTCTTCTGCTGTTTTCATAACAGCGTGATTTGATAAGAACTTTGAGGAGAGAGCCGCCTGGTGTATAAGGTAGTGGAACGTTGGAACTGAAATTCCATTAAGATTTAATTGACCTACGAAGCCTTCGTGCATACCGACCATAATGTTCGCACCATCTGTACACACTCCCGCAAGTTTTTCCATATCAACGAAGGAAAAAAGCTTTTCATTTACAACACTGAACAAAGATGCTCCACTCACGTTACCATAAAAGCTTTCAATGGAAAATAAAGACTCAAAAATTTCAAATTCACTATTTATGCTACGAATACAAATAGCCAGTTTGGAAACATCGGTAACGTCGGTACTTTCATCTAGGCATATCGAAAAAATTTGCAATCCTGTAAAATATTTTCGATTTTGGATTTAATGTTAATGCCTAACTTATCCGTACGACGGACCAGAGTTCTTGGAGATAAAGGTACTTCTTCAATAAATTCGGTATTATAACCTAATTTATTGAAAATCTTTACTGTCGTACCTTTAACAAATTTACCATCGGATAATGGCCTACCCTGTCTTACTATTTCAAATGAAACTAAAGACGACAATTCATTTTTCAGTTTCGTTCTACTTTTTTCATTAGTAGAACTATCCATTGCAGTCAACCAGCCCTTAACTTTTTTCAAAAATAAAAATTTTTTTTCTTTAAACAAATCATTTTGTTTCCTTTCGTTTAATTTTTCTATATTTTTATGAAAAAAATTAAAATGTCTTTTAAGCGTAGACACGCGGTTATTTAAAAAGGACTTGTAGCATAAAATACATTGTGTTTGCCCAAAAGGGTTGGGCAACATAAAATATTTTCCGCTTGCCATTGTGCACATCACATTAAAATAATAATAGCAAACGGTTTTTACTTTTTGCTTGCTAATAAACGAATGAAGAACGCAAAATTATGCATCAAGTGATGTGCGCGATCATCGCGCTCTCACTAACACATCTGCATTTCAAATTTGCCGACATCTGCTCTACAACGATGCAAGCATGGGATTAATATTTATGTTTATTACTACATTTACTTTTTTATCTTTCTCTCTTACTATTTCAAATATGTATGTTTATGTCTTTTCTTTATTACTTTCAATTCTACAAACCAAAGCCTATTACGCAGCGCTAAGTACATTAATCTTAATGATCAGTGAAAATGAGTATCTGAGTACTGACAACGAATGTTTCAAGACCATTTTAACCCTTGTAAGCAACAGCCATACAGGTCTGCAACTTTGCCACATAAATGCACGTAGTCTTAATTTACAGAAACTTGATTACATGAACCAAATTTTGCAAAATACAAAAATTGACATACTTTGTGCGACTGAGACTTGGTTTAGAGAGGATATTGAGGATGAATTTTATAAACTACACTCTTACACATTGGCACGGAATGATAGGAAAACCGTGGCAAGAGGTGGAGGTGTTGCCATATATTGTAAAACATCGCTGATGCATCAGGTTATATTCAAATCCAACGAAAATGATCCTGTTGAGTACTTGATTATAGAAGTTAGTGATGCATTAAGGAAGTGCTTAGATGTGGGTGTGTGTACAACGCCAGTAAATTCCATAAGCTAGACAATTTTTTCCCAAAATTGTCTGAATTTATATACAAATATGAACATAATTTGGTCTGTGGTGACTTTAACACACACCTATTAAACAATGACTTGAGGTCAATGACATTAATGGATAATTATTTTTCCGCTGGCTTAGAAGTTGTCAATAAATCTCCTACTAGATTTTCACCAAATTGCAAATTTATCTTGCTAAACCTGATATGTATCTCGGATAGTTCCAGTGTACTTTATTTTTACCAGTTCTCAGTTGCGGGAATATCGGATGATGATATGTTGTTTATATCGTATGATATAGATTTTAATTGCAATACCGAAACACAATTTTATTATAGGGATTTTAAGTCAGTTAATCTCTCTGAACTAATATGCGAAGCTGATTCTTTAAATTGGAACCGCATTTGGATGTTTTCAGATATTAACCAAAAACTCAGTTATTTCATGTTTATTTTAAATTACCTATTTACTAAATATGTACCTCTAAAGTCGGTAAAGTCCCAAATAAATAGACAGCCGTGGTTCACAAAAGAGGTTCTGCTGGCTATCAAAGCTCGTAGTAAGTCTTACAAAATATGGAAGCAACATCCCACAAATGAAAACTGGCAATATTATCGTCTGGCCATAAATCATGCTACACTCACAGTAAGAAATTGTAAAAGACTTTTTTTCAAACAAAGCTGGACACGAATTTATCAACCAAGAACTTGTGGAAAAATCTCAAATCAGTAGGGATTGCATGTAAAAATGATTCGAAATTCGATTTGGACCCTGCCTCCATCAATGACTTCTTTTTACAGTCGAGTAGTTATATAAATAATCAAAATTTCAAACTTAATGAAAATGTGATGTACACACTAGATAATAAAAAATTTCAATTTTTCGGAGTTACAGAGGATGATGTCATAGAAGTCTATTCTCAATAAAGTCCAATGCCGTTGGTGACGACGGTATAAGCCTTACTTAGGTTTGTAAAACTTGTTGCAATCAACATTGTTTCAACGTTAACACATATTATTAACAACGACTTCAACTTTTCCGGATACTTGGAAGATAGCAAAATTTATTCCAATTGCTAAAAAGCCATCGGCTATTTTGCCAATGGATTTTCGACCGATAAGCATATTACCCGCTCTTTTTAAAATCTGGGAAGTTAGTGGTGGCCCAAATCACCGAACAAATCAATAAGAACAACCTTCTCTCAGAATGCCAGTCTGGTTATAGAACGAGCCATAGTTGTGCGACGGCTTTACTCAAGGTAACTGAAGACATCCGCCCTGCCTACGATAGGGGTGATTTGACTGTGATGCCACTTTTAGATTTTTCGAAAGCCTTTGACACAGTAGATCATTCTATTCTCTTAATGAAATTACGACACTACTTTGGATTCTCTTCTAGTGCTTCAACGTTCCTGCCAAATTTCATCATGATATCTTCAACGACTGCCAAATTACAACTTGCAAAACTTTTATATTACCTTCTTTTAAAAGTGGGCGGTACCACGCCCATTGTCCAACATTTTACTAATTTTCTATTCTGCATCATAAGTTCAACTCACCTACCAAGTTTCATGTCTTTATCCGTCTTTGGTAATGAATTACCGCATTTTTTCCGTTTTTCGAAATTTTCGATATCGAAAAAGTGGGTGTGGTTATAGTCCGATATCGTTCATTTTAAATAGCGATCTGAGATGAGTGCTCAGGAACCTACATACAAAATTTCATCAAGATACCTCAAAATTTACTAAAGTTATCGTGTTAACGGACGGACGGACATGGCTCAATCAAATTTTTTTTCGGTCCTGATGATTTTGATGTATGGAAGTCTATATCTATCTCGATTCCTTTACACCTGTACAACCAACCGTTATCCAATCAAAGTTAATATACTCTGTGAGCTCTGCTCAACTGAGTATAAAAAGCATGATTCTATTACTAGAGGGTTGTTCTCCAATGATGAAAGAACTTTGACACTCCCAAATTTAACGAGTTTCTTTTACGAAGTAAGAAAAACGGTGAATAATTAAACCTCCTTCGGCGAAAATTGTAGTAGAAAAGTACCTTTAACAGTATATTAGTAGTGATAATAAATTTGTAAATGGCAACAGGTTTTGGGGGGAAATAATTCATTTTCTAATTAATATTTCGTGAATTGATAAGCAGTTATGCTGATTTGGTCACTCTTTCAGAATTATGAAGAATGCCGTACGTTAGAATTTTATTTAAAAATAAACTATCTCAAAATTTGTTTCAAAAGCTCGCTATATGAGCATAATTTCAATGCATTTTGACATAAGAAGCAGTTAATAAAAAGCATTCTGGATAAGGCGTTCTTCAATATAATTCTAATATAGGGCGTTTGTGTGACAAGTGTTCATGGCGGAACCATACAAGGTGGCAGCATGGTGACATACATACCTACAAACATAAATAAAAGTTCCATGTACTTTGTTTTTGTAAATTCGATGGACTAATGTCAAAATCGTACTGCGCCGGAAGTTGATGTATCAAGTCAAATAAAAAAAGTACAAATCAGTTGTTCCGTGCTGCCAACTTGTTTATAATACCGCCATGCAAGTCCTGAAATGGAAAATTTTTTGAAAAATAATTTGAAATAGTACGATTTTGAACAGACAGCCGACATGGGGCGATACTCTACTCAGCAGCCGCAATGAACTTACAAAAAAAAAAAAACAAAAACAATATCTTATTGACTAAGAACTTTATATTCCGACCTAGGCTTTGACAGAAGAGTTCAGCTTTTGTGAGGCCCTGCTGCACAGGTAGTATTCACCTTTTTATTCTGAAATTTCGGAAAGCTCTTTTCCATTAAGTATTCATTGAAGTGTTCCGGATAAACCGTTAATTTAGAATATTCGGAACACGTTAGTTTCATACTACCTCACGAGGTCCGAATATATCAAATAAGTATTTACATACATAATATTCCAAATATTCACCGATTCCACAAATTCTTAAATGGAGATGAATGGTCCGAACATACGGAATGAATAAATTAACATGCTCAATGAGTACATTTCGTTATGGTATCTCCATTATTTACTAATGACATTTTTACGTGAATCGATTTACTGGCCCAGTTTTTGACGTTGAACGATGTATTTTGAAATGGTTTAGGTTTCGTATGTTCATAGGTTTACGAAAGTGCATGATTCTTTGGTGTCCGTACTTTTCATAAAATTACCTATGTTCAGCCAGGATGTATTAGCATGGCATCTATAAATCTTATAAAATAAAGTCGCTAAATGCCACGTATGCTCATAACTTTACACAGAATGCTCCGATTTTTAAACGGTTTTTTGCATTTGAAAGCTTAGCTACGTGAGATGGTACAGTTAATATAATTTGAAGGTATATATTATAGGGACGTGGCAAATTGCCAAAATGTAGTAAAAAATCATAAAATTTTTGTTTACAAAGCTATAACTCATAAAGGGATGGATGGATTTTAAAAATTCTACTTTTCAATAAAACTTTGAAATATTTACCTTCGATCTGCATTTGATTCTTATATTCTTATATCAGCCAAATTGTTTAAACAAAAGTAAAATTTTTATCAAAAAATGCGTATGTGTGTTTGTTCGCTGTGAACTGTCCGCGCTAGTGTTTGGAACTATCGAATGAAAACTATCGAGTTATTCGATAGTTCACTAATTTTCATTCATTCGATAGTCATTTGAAATTCGTTCATTACTATTTTTTCGAATTACTAGTTTTAGGTATGAATGATTCGTTCACTACTATTTTTTTGAGTTACTAGTTTTAGGTATGAATGATTCGTTCACTACTATTTTTTCGAGTTACTAGTTTTAGTTATGAATGATTCGTTCATTACTATTTTTTCGAATTACTAGTTTTAGTTATGAATGATTCGTTCATTACTATTTTTTCGAATTACTAGTTTTTGGTATGAATGATTCGCTCATTACTATTTCTTCGAATCGTTCGTTCTATTTTAATTTTTGCTGTGCATATATCAGTGTTAAAAAGATATTAAAATAAATTTAGCATACGTCAACCTAATCGACAAACGTTTTAAGCGTGGTAATTATTAAATATTTTTAACTGAGGAAGTGATTTTAACGATTTCATTTGTGTAGATATTTATAATGCGGCCTGGATTGAAGAGATCTTCCGTTTGGGAGTTTTTACCAAAAATGGCAATGAAGTTAAATGCCATATATGCAAAAAACTATTTTAAATTTTCTGGCAACACATCAAATTTAAATGACCATCTACGCCGTAAGCATCCGTCTTCCTCAGAACCATGGTGGAATAACCAGGTGAAGTAAGCCGTCAATTGTCTCGCTCTAAATCAATGATGACATGATACGAAACATTCATTCTCTCTCAATTCGTTTCCAGGAATGGGTCTTAAAGTTCATTCAATTGTAAACATTGGTTCATTCGATTGTAAACAAACTTCATTCGTTTCCAAGAATGGGTCTTGAAGATCAGAGTTGCGTAAACCGCGCAAAAGAAATTCCAAGAAAATCGGTGCGTTTTCATTATTTTTCATTTCAAGTGTATTCAACTACATAAGCGGATCAAAAATTTGTAAAAAAGGTACAAGAAATAACAAAATTAAATGAGCTGTTATATTAACGCACGAAAAGAGATAAGTACATTTTATCTTAGCTATCAAAAAATTAAATTTCACGTGTTGTCACGGAAAAATTTTTAACGGGGAAAATAAGCTTTTTTTTGTATTTGTGATCCTGAAAAAATTCGAGTTTTTTGATATCCCATTTGACAATCTTGAGTAAGTTTTCGGTGAAAATCATAAATTAAACCTTTACCATGTAAAATACCCCAAAGTTATTCCGAAATGCCCAAATTTGATTTTGAGGATGATGGCATCTATGGTCACCGTTATAAAAAACGCACATTTTCACGCGCTCTCAGAAAGCGAGAAGTTTCATATCATGTCATCATTGCTCTAAATTCTTCTTTGTTCTATCATTCGGCTATCTGAAAATTTTTCACCAATGTTGTCCCCGAAAAATGTGGTTTTTTTGCATTTTTCAGGAGTGAAATATGGTAGTTTTAGTCCTTTTTTCATCTAAAGCAGTAGGTGAATATCGATGTACCTTTACCGGATTTAATTACAGAGATTCATATTTGGGTATCTTTGGTGTGGGCTTCCCTAAGTAAGGTCGTGCTTAACTATTGCGTTTATATTATTGATGTTTCCATCATATAAGTATGTTTAATTTGTTCCAAAAAAATTTGAAACCGGTCTTTGTTAAAACAAACTATTTGAATTCGCGTCATATCCAACAAGGATTTTCGCCTGTGCAGCGCTACTGAAGACTTTCGAAAAATGTGCAAGAACAACAAAACTATCGTATTACACCTTATTTATGTAAACACTTCGCTAAAACAATGGATTTCTAAATACAATTACGAAAAATTGTTACTCACTATGTTTGTTTTGGCCTAAAAATTAGACCACTATGATAAGAAGAATATTGCTATTATGGATTGTAAATTAGAATATATGAATCCGGCTCGCTTGGATTAGCACCTTCTGGTTCTAGGCCGACTCCTATTATATCCCCTGACATATTTTAATAAATAATAACTTGGGACCATTAGTAATACATCATGAATTAACTGTCAAGAGCTTATGGGAGATCTTCTGATCAAGTTTGTATGATATATTAAAAGGTCATATGTTTTACTTCCAACTCTCAATGTCAAATCAACAGAGCAGATGGAAAGAACAATGGATTTTTAGAGATCGAAACACATTTAAAAGTATTACGATCACTTCCAAGTGTGACTGTAAAACTTTTCATCAAACCCGAAACCTATTTAAGTGCGCAAAGTTCCTACAGTTCAACTATATAATGGATAACACCTCTCCCACTTATGTCCGGTTTTTCGATAAAAGCTTCAACTGAAGTTGAAGTTGAGGTCAGTTTACTTTAGACGCATTCTTGAATTTTACTACTCATCGCAGTTTAAGTTTTTAATTTTATTCGATGCCTAAAGTAATATAAGTTCGCACTGGTCTTGTGTATCCCTTTTGTATTGGCATTAGGTTGCACTGATATGCTGAAAAAGAAACAGTCTGTAATGGCTTTCGTAGCAAGGCATTTGTTTTTCTACTCCTACTTTTCCAAAGCGGGTAAACATTTTACCCTCTTCTGACCGTTGAAAATACATCCCTACCGTTTCAGATAGCGTACACCTTCTATCTCTTTTTATTTACTTCACCTGGTGATTCCACCATGCTCAGAACATAGTAATCTAACTTCAGGAGAAATAGCGCCAGTAATTGCAGAAGAGGAACGTAGTTCCACTTCTCTTTCGTCAACTACTGCAGGGAGTGCAGCGCGCAGTTCGTTAACAGTACCTACCGAAGACATTGCCAATAGTGGATGTTTGAGAAGGACTGTTCAAACAAAATTTTTTGTTACCAGCACACGTTCTGAGCTCTCAGAGCAAGAAAAAAATAATATTGATGAATCTCTTTTAAAAATGATTACAAACGACTTGCAGCCACTTTCCATCGTTGACAATGTAGGATTTGTAGAATATACAAAAAAGCTTCAGCCATTATATTCCTTGCCAAACAGAAAAGTTTTATCAAATACAATGCTACCTTTTAAATACAATGAAGTAAGAAAGAAACTGCATTACTTGCTCAACATTGTAACACATATTTCAGTTACAACTGATATGTCTTCTGATAGTCAAAAATCTTTTTTGTCAGTTACTAGTCATTTCGTTCGGGATAACAAAATGATTTCTGCAGTTTTATCAACAAAGGAAATCTTAAGAAATCATACCTCCCAAAATATAGCTACAGAATTGAAGTTAATATTTGATGAGTGGTCCGTTTTTGACAAAATAGTTACTGTAGTAAGTGATAACGGGGCTAATATTAAAAAGGCTATAATTGAAATGCTACAGAAGCACCACCACCCATGTGTAGCGCACACATTAAATTTATGTGTAATTGATGCCATCAAAGCTGTTCCACAAGTTACTGTGCTCATAACCAAGTGTCGTGCCATAGTCACTTACTTTAACCATAGTTCTCAAGCGACGGAAAAATTAAAAAATATGCAAAAGCAAATGGGCGTTACTGAACTGAGGTTAAAACAAGATGTCCCTACCCGGTGGAATTCCACCCTTATAATGATGGAGCGCATATGCTTGGTAAAAGAACCACTCTCTGCCATAATAACTTCTTTACCAAATGCTCCTGATTTCCTCAATTCATCAGAATGGGAAACATTGTTGAACTACACTAATCTTTTCAAGACCGTAGAGGCCATGACAACCGAATTGTAAGGAGAAAATTATCCCACAATGTCACTGGTAGTGCCCCCTGATCAGAGGTCTTCAATACGCAGTACGAAATCGCAAAATCAAAACTGTAGAAGGAGAAAGTTTGAAGAGCAGTTTGTTAGAGGTAGTTTGGAGACGATTAGGGCAGTTGGAGTCTGACAAAATGTGCGCCAAATCAACATTCCTAGATCCTAGGTTTAAAAAAATTTCGTTCGGTAATGAAATTAATGCAAATAATACAACAAAATGGCTAGTGGAAGAAGTAACTTCCCTAATACGGCAACAAAACACAAGTGTTTCTACCAACACCCCAAGAGAAGCATCGGTCGATAAAAGCGAAGTATCTCTCTGGGACCTTCTCGATGTAAGAGTTGCTGAAGCAAAAACAATTTGTCAAAACGCGCCCAATGTCAATGCAAATATTCAGTTGGAGCAATATCTAACGCAAAATTTTGTTGATCGCTCAAATAATCCCCTAGACTATTGGAATCGTAGCCAGTCAACATTTCCGGAACTATATATGCTTTCGAAAAAATATTTATGTATACCCGCAACATCGGTTCCGTCAGAACGAGTTTTCTCGAAAGCAGGGCAAATAATTAACGACAGGAGAAACCGACTTAAAGGAGATAAACTAGATATGATAATATTTTTGAACAGCAATTTAAACATTGAAGGTATTTTTCATGTCAACTCGATGTACATACTTGTGTTATTTACTTTACAATCAATTTTTTTAGGAGTTTAATAACGCAATCAGTTGCCATCTCTGCGGGGAAAATTTAATATAGACCCTCATGCACTATCCGATTTTGGCTAGAACAACTATAGCGGCTTTTAGTATTTAAGTGCTTGAAATATTTGTTTTATGTTTCTTTTATAAGTGAAATTTAATGTGCAATTTTTATATTAATTAAACGTGATCTGAATTTTGAAAAAAAAAAAAAAAACAGTAGCTTATGTATAAGTTAAGGCAATCAATAATGCCTCTGAAACAGATTTGAATAATTCAGATAAAAATCCATCTTAAGTAACCCTCTTTCCTGTTGTTGTTGTTGTAGAGGCATAAAATCTCCCCACAAGTTTGGGGGAGACCAAAAAACTCAGTGGGTTGCGAACCAAGGTCATTTGCATATCATTCATGCGCTTTGCATAACATGTAACAAAGGCATTTAAATTGAATATTTTCATTATTTACTTGAAGCAAAATTTACACCATTTTAGTCATATTTAACGTTTTTGTTACGTTCCAATGTAGCGTGATCCAGATACGGATAGAAATTTAACATACAAATGCAACAACAAATTGATCCATATGGTTCACATTGTTGTCGCATTTGCATGTTAAATCTCTAGCCGTATCTGGATCACGTTTCATTGGAACACGACGTTTTTTGTCTTATATGGGTTTGTTCTTTAGCTACCCCGAGGGGTAACTAAAACAATCCAGAGAATGTTCTTTTGGCTTCTGGCAAGCTAAAGAACAAATCAAATGAATGAATGAATGAATGAAAAAATTCGTTCGATAGTTAAAATCATTCAGTAACTAACTATCGATAGTTGAATTCATTCGATAGTTCCCAACACTAGTCCGCGCTAATTGCTTTTGAGTGAGGCTTGATGCGACACATACATATATAGCATTCGCTGCGTTATTTAACTTCGGGCGTAGGTTTATAGGCATGTATGTACATATGTACCCTGCTAACCATGGCTAACCACATTTTGCTATTTTCACCTCAAAAACCAATACTATCTCAACTTCTTTTTGGACACAACTAACACCAACTCACATTTGTGGGACATTTTTCATAATTGTGGTAAATTTCTAAGATGTGCGAATGAAACAGTAGTATGATGTGGGAATGAAACAATAAGATACTACACATTTCGCCACCATTTTTGAAAATTTTTTAAGCAAAACGCGTCTAATTTCAAAATAATTTAATAAAAATTGAATTTTAGAAGTGCTCAAGTGAGTAAGGACATTAAAAATAAAAAAAATAAAAATATAACAGAAAAGTGAACGTTCAAAAAAAAAACCTCCAACGTAATAAACCAGCTTTCATCAGTCACAAAAGGGCTTCTCCAAGACGCCACTTCAACGTTGGATTATCTGAGGTAAGTAAATGTTTAGTTATTTTAGTATAACTAACTTTTTTGCTGTTGTAGGAGTGCAAATTTGGAAATATATTGCAGAACTTGCCCTTATTATGAAGATACAAAATCAGTGTTACATATTATGGACCTGACCGAGATCAGGAATATTGTTTGGTATTGTCATAATATGAATGGTTCTGAGTAAATACAGGTATTATGGTGATAGCCAAATTAGTTAAGTGTTTGATGGCACAATATTTGCTGGTAATTCTTTTCTTTAGCTCACAACTGCTAAAACTAGTCAAAATATATCGGGAGAGGTGTCAATAAAAGAGCTTTGGACTCAGAACAACGAATCTGAAAGTGGAAATTGAAAATTTTATATCTGTGCAGAGATATTTGCAGTTACCCAAAATGTATTAACGGAAACACGAAAAATGATCCCCGCTCCCTCCGAAACCGGCGGTGTGATGCATAGAATTTTGGCCTTCGGCCGCGCTGATAAAAATATACCACCAAGGAGGTGGAATCAAAATTAAATCAGTGCAAATTACCTTCGTATACAAAATGTTTTCCTGTGAACAACAACAATACAATAATCACATGAAAAACGCCAACTTCAACTAAAAATATCTCTGCAGAGATATAAAATTTTCAATTTCCGTTTTCGTATTCGTTGTCCTGATTCAAAGACGCCCTCTTGACACCTCTCCCGATATTTTATGACTAGTTTTAGCAGTTGTGAGCTAAAGAAAAAGAAAAATTTTTTTTATATAAATGTGAAATAAATAGTTATTATGTTCCGCTTATTTAATACGAAAGCAAACGCTCGCCTTTTTATACCACCCTCGAAAGTGTTGGTTTACTTGGGGTAACAAGCGGATACTATGGTGCCATTTGTTTATGATCTTGTTGGCAAAGAAAAAGAATGTGGACATATTTAAAGATATGTATGTTAATTAATTTAGGTAATTCTATTCACTCTAAATAAATCACTGCTACAACAACAACAACAAAACTTTATATAAACGTATAAAAATATCGGGAGATGTATCAAAATATGCGTTTTGGACCCGGAAACGCGAATATGAAAACACAAATTTTTAGTCTATGAGGAGATACTTGCAAAAGAAATTGCAATTTTTTGTGTGGTTGTTGTAATGTTTTTGTACACAGGAAACAATTTTGTGTACAAAGGCATTTTGCACGGATTAAATTTTGATTGCACCCCATTAGGGGACCGGCCCCCAGCTGGTTAGGGGATCAGAATATACCCGCTGTAGGTATTCCTATCGTAAGAGGCGACTAAAATACCATATTCAAGGGGCTGTGTAGCGCAACCCTTCAGGTTGCCTGCGCAATATATAGCTTCTCCAAACCCATTTGTCAACCTCACCTATCCGTGGCGAATCCTGTTTCACTAACAGACGAGGCTCTGGCGACCCTAATCCCATCATGGAACTTGCGGGTGGGGAGGGAGGGAATGGCCTGAAGGTTTAATGTGGCCACATAAATCGTTCCCGAGATGGTCGGGCTAGCGCCTTAATGGTGCCATGGTACCGGAGCGTACCGGATCTGTATCCGGCAAAGGACCATCACATCGATAACACTCCCCAAAGCCTTCGTGGAGCAACCTTATCGCTACAACAACAACAACAACAGGGGACCGGCCAGTGTCTTTTGACAGCCTTCCCGATATTATTGGACGTGTATTAAGAGTGTCATGCTTTCGTATAGAATTGCCATCATTTGAACGCCTCAAACATTTTTTCCCGTTTTCGGATTCGCATTCTGGGTCCTAGACGCATATTTTGGTAATTCTATACGACAGTATGACACTGCTAATACGCGTCCAAAAATATCGAGAGAGGTGTCCAGCGACGCGTCTTGACATCAGTATTAATAATCCGCAGGTGGAAAATAAAAATTTTAACTCGTTCAAAAGATATTAACGAAAAACCGAAAAAAGACCCGCTGGTACCTCCGAACCCGGGGGTGGAATCCACAGTATTTTTGCGCAGAACACCTTTCTGCGTTGGCGGCCTTTGGCCGCGCTTATAAAAAATTACCCTGGGTGGGTCGAACACCGGTTTGGTGGGTACAACATTTTGATGTTTTTGGGTACAACAAAAACATCAAAATAACAACCACATGAACGTTTTCGATTTTGTTTGCAAATATCTCTGGAAAGAAATAAAATTTTCTATTTCCGCTTCCGGTCCAGGGTCAAAAGCGTGTTTTGGACACCTCTCCCGATATTTTTGAACGAGTTTTAGTTAAAGTAAAGAATTACCAAATTTTAATTTCCGCTTTCGGATTCGTTGTCTTGGATCCAAATCACGTCTTTTGAAACCTTTCACGATATTTTTAGACGAGTTTGAGCAGTTGTGTGCTAAAGTAATGAATTACCGTCGATATGATCTGGCAAAGTTGATTTTGCGTAATTGATCAGCTGATTTTTGTTTACTTTTTACCAAGATACAATGTGCAACTCATTGCAGTCTCCCGGGCTAATAAATAAATAAATTAACAATTGAACAAACTAGTTTCGCTAAAACTAAGAAAAAAATTAGATGAATTTTATTCAGTTTATTGAAAATTCAAAAAAATATGCTATCGAAAACTAAAAAAATGGGTATGATCATCAAGGGTAGTTCAATTTCGTATTTATGCATTGCAATAAAAGTGTGTGGAAGTTTTGCGCTTGCACAGGAAACAAACGAATCTGAAAAAGATTTTGTCGTCTTGGGATCAAAGCGCATCTTTTGGCACATATCCCGATATTTTTAGTGGCGTATTAGCAGTGTCATGCTGTCGTATAGAATTACCCATCACACTATAAACACACGTCCAAAAATGTCGGGAGATGTATCAAAAGATTCGTCTTGGACCCAGATTGCGAATCCGAAAACGGAAAACAAAAATGTTGAGTCGTTCAAATGATGGCAATTCTATACGAAAGCATGACACTCTTTATACGCGTCCAATAATATCGGGAAGGGTGTCAAAAGACGCTGGCCGGTCCCCCAATGGGGTGCAATCAAAATTTAATCCGTGCAAAATCCTTTTGTACAAAAAATTGTTTCCTGTGTACACAGAAAAAAAAAGTTGTGTTGAAAGGTGTTTTCGCGAATATAGTTTCTATCTCTAAACCATTGTTGGACACTATTTCAACATTGCGATCGTGACCTTCGGTTTTATTTTGTTGTGTTACTAGTGCTTCACCCCATTCCAATGTGTCATCTATTTCTTCCACGTCGTAAACAGAGTGGCCTAGGAATTAGTCGGTAATGGTTTCAGGTCGTAGGCATAGGATACGGTGGGTAAGGGAGCTTTGGTATGTATAAATTAAACATAAGCGGGGATACGACACCACCATCAACCCCACCACCTGTTTACCGGTTTTGTTCCTGTAAAGTCAAAGGGGAAGGTGTGGACCTTCTATGTGTTCGAGTAGCATGTCGTGGTTCACTGTATCAAAAGCTTTGGACAGGTCAAGTGCCACGAGCACCATCCTATGCTGCGGTTTTTCCTGGTTCAGTCCGTAACTTATCTGAGTGTTTATGGCGTTTAGCGCGGGTAGTGTTATGCTTTTTGAGGAAGTAATATTTATGGGTGGCTTTGCAAAGACTGATGAAAAGAGTGAGAACGGTCGATATGACTCGCCTTCGTTTGCTGGTTTCCCAGGCTTTAGTGGTGGAAATATCCTATCAATTTCCCATTGTTCGGGAACGACTAAGGACCTCAGCGAGAGGTTGAAAACGTGCGTTATGTTGTTTCTTTTTTCAGCGCGAAGGTTTTTTGCACGGGTATGACTATTTCGCCTGGGCCTATTGATTTAGAGGGCTTGGCCTTGTAGAGGTGATGGTAATGGGTGAGTCTTGTTTTTGTTAATGCGTCCGTCTGCTTGCACGACGTCTATAACCTTGCCTACAGAAAGATGCATTACCAAATGCCCACAGAAAACGCTTGCGCATTGCTAAAGGCGATGGAAACTTTATCATTTTATTTTATGGGGGATGTAGATGTTGGTGATTTCTAGGTTTGCATCGCCTGACCGGACAGATAGGCGATGACGTTCTAAGACACTGTCTTTGCAGTCGATGTCGGAATCAAACAGATGATATTGCGCAGAGTGCTGTATGACAAACGCAAGGCCACCTCCATTTCCGCTCTCGCGATCTTTTCTGTGGACATCATACACAAGACAGGTCTGCAATGCAGATCTTGCTGTTAGTTTAGTCTCTTGAATCGCAGCAATGCAGATGTTGTGCCGCTTCATGAAATCGACTATCTCAGTGATCTTCACAGTTATCCATTACAGTTTAATGGCAGAATTCTGAAGGGCAGCGGGGGAGGCATCAGCACGCTAGGGGTAAGTGACGGGTGACTACGCCTGAGTTGTGGTAGGTGAGGACGCTGTTGTTGCCCTGGGACAGGACGTCCTTGGGTAAGCATTGGAGTACCCGGTGTAGTTTAGAAGCATTTATTTAATTTTTAATTTTATTTCAATCGCGAAACTATGCATTGCTATGTTACCGATTACTATCAGAATTAGACCGTAAGTAGTATATTATTGAACAATTTCAGTTTTTTTTTTTGTGCCTAAAATCGGCGTGGTATAAAATGTTCGGTTTCCCCCAACTTAGACTTCCTGACCTTATTTTAATTCATCTGTAGCTTTCATTATGTGTTTGTTTCTGTTTTATTTGTAAATTTTACTAATTTTTTCTTTTAATTTTCTTATTTGCAGTTCATTTATGGGTCAATTATAAAGGACATACACCACATTTTCAATTTTTATTACAAATATTATTATATTAGCCATTATTATATTTGTTATTTTATTCTTATCATTATTATTAATAATATTACCAGTTTTATTTTCATTATTATGATCATAGTTATTTTTATCTTTTTTATATAACTATTAGCTATTTATCATTAAAACAAACATGAATAGGAAAACATTTAACAAACTTTTGAGGAAGGAGAAGGCAGTTTATGATGAAACTGTAAACAAGTTTCGTAGGCTCAACGACTCTTCTAGAGTAGTTAGTGATGATATACCATCAACTAGTAGGGAAGCACATATAGGCCTTAACGAATCTTCCAAAGTAGGCAGTGATGATATACCATCTACTAGCAGGGATACTTTTATTCTCAGAGTAGCAAGCGATGATGAGCCACTTCCCAATGCGGAGCCCACTACTTTTGACTTAAATATTGACGAAGAATATATCGATAGCGATAGCGACAGTGAGAGGTTTTTATTTGACGACGATGAGTTGGTAGAAAGTTTGGAGGAGACATTAAGCCTCACAGACAGAATACGATCAGCGTTGAAAGGTTGGGCGATCCGGCAAAAAACAACTCAAATCAGCCTTACCGACCTTCTACGTTCCTTGGAGGGCGCCGGACTCAAAGGACTACCGTTAGATGCTCGAACAGTTATGGGAACAAGTAGGGAAGCAGTTTATATTAGACCTTTTCCCGAGGGGGAGCTATTGTATTTGGGAATACAGTACAATTTCGCATTTGAAGAATTTAATTTTTTACAAGGCTTGGAACGGATTTCCATAGATGTAGGCATAGACGGACTGAAAATTTTCAAAAGTTCTAATAGGGCATTATGGCCAATTTTAGGTCACGTAGTAGAGTTTCCCAAATCAAGGCCCTTTTTCATGGCTTGCTACTCAGGAATGAGTAAGCCGCCGGACGTAAATAGTTTTTTATTGGAATTTTGCGCAGAAGTAAATAATTTACGTCAGAACGGAGTAAAGGTAGGATCCGCTGAAGTTTTAAAAGAATTTGATATAAGGCTTTTCACTTGCGATTCACCAGCACGATCTTTTGTAACTGGTGTCAAGTCGCACACGGGGGCAAGAAGCTGCCCTAAATGTGAACAAGTAGGTCAGAAGTTCGGAGCTAGGATGAGCTTTTCTCAAGTTGTAGCAGAACCCAGAACAGATATTTCTTTTAAGAATAGAATAGATATGCAACATCATTTAGATCAATTTAGGGATAATGAAAATGTGTTAGAATCCGTAAATATTGACATGGTTTCTCAGTTCCCTTTAGAACCTATGCATTTAGTGGACTTAGGAGTAATGAAGAAACTACTTGAAAAGCTTGTAACAAGAGGGAACGTAACAAGAATGAATGCAAAATTGAAGTTTCTCAACAGTTACGTTCCCTCTGAATTCCCTAGACGCAGCCGAGATTTAGATAAGTAAAAAACTGGAAGTCAACAGAATACCGCCAATTTTTATTGTATTCAGGCTTGTTCGTTTTAAAAGACTGCATTCCAGACAACCTGTATTCTCACTTTTTGCTATTACATTGCGGTATTAGACTTCTCTCTTGTGAGAAGTCTTGTAGAGTAGAATCCAATGTCGCGAATGAAATGTTAGAAGAATTTGTTAGAGTGTTTGCTGAATTATACGGTGCGGATTTTGTTAGTTTTAATGTTCACGGGCTTTTACATTTAACTGATTGCGTTAAACAGTTCGGTCCACTAGATAACTTTTCAGCATATAAATTCGAAAAATATATGCAATAAGAAAATGATTAATAGTCCAAATAATATACTGCAGCAATTATTTTTAAGAATTGAAGAAAGGCGCAATTTTACGGATTTCAGCAAAATTTCAAGTATGGATTAATTTGTTATAAGTTCTACCAAAGACAGGGATATTTTTTTTTTATAGCAGTAAAATGGGTTCCCTAAAAATAGTCAACCAACAGAGCGAAGGAAACACTTTTAATGTTGTAATTTTGACACAAGTTGCAGACTTTTTTAGAGAGCCCATTGTTTCCTCATCTGGATTAGGTATTTTAGTAGGTCAGATTATAGATGAGAGCATTTATAGCATAAGTAAAGAAGACCTAGACTTTAAGTATTTTGCAATCCCAGTAGGTAATAAATTTATTTTAGTTCCATTATTACATAATCTATTTTATAATTTTTCATAGGTCAAATATAGATTCAAATTTTGTCGAGGAAGAGGAGCCGGGAACCAGTCAGGCAAATGGTAATGCAATTTTTTTATTCTTAGTTCTGCCTATCATAATGATTATTCTCATTAAATTCTTTATAATTGTATCCTTCTTGTTTTTTAGTATCACGACGCTTTAAAACTTCCCAAACATTTTACGAACGTGCTGCCACCCAACCACTGGCTGAAAAGAGTGACTTTGAAGAGGTCACTTAAATGGAACGCCTTTTGGCTGCAGTTTCAAGGATATAGGCCCGGCAGGAAGAAATGTTGAAACGACTAGCCGCTTTAGAAAAAGTGATTGCCGACAAGGTGGGTTTTTTTAATAAATTCAGTCCATAGAGTGGTAGTGCTGGCATTAATTCACAACCAATTGATAAATCTTTGGTGTTTGATTTAATGTTTTGGTCTAGCGCTATCCTGATTTGTCCATAAGTCAAATTTTACCTTAATGAAATTCAACTTAAATTTTAGATGCCCGAACGTGCAGAGGTGCAGACTCAAGGCCAAGTTCTGCGTGAGGTTAAGGTGCTTTCCGCCAAAACGCAAAGAAGCATCAGCCGTATCTCCGGAGACGTGTGCAGCGAGGAACAAACCTTTTTACAAAGTTTGCTCCCTATGTCATCAGAAGAAACTTTGCTGAAGGTGGAAGAGTGCTTTACCAATAAGGCTCACGCTGATGCTATGGTATGCCCCTATTTTTACTAGATCTAATATATAAATAAAGCACTCTACAATTGAATATATATATATATATATAATCTTATAATTTTATAGTCGGCAATCATTTTTCGGCTAAAAGGCACAAAAGGCTCAATCGAGAGTGTCATGCAGTCACTCTTTACTGACGAGTTGGCGTGGGAGTATAACTGCTACGGCGGATTAGGGAAGAAATCCTTTACAAGTCTAAAGGTCGTAGATATGGTTCTGGGTAGGTATCAACATATTTGAAATTAGTAATTTTTTGTCGCTAAATATTAATATTTGCTTTTTTAATAATCAATAGGGGCATTCGCAAGTATACATAGTGATAAGATTTTAGCTATTAGGCATTATGTACTTTTAAGTCGCAATAGATTTAAGCATGTCAGACGAAAAAAAAAATCTGGAGTTAAATTGCTGACTACTATTTAATTTTTAATGCATAGCAATTTTTTGTGTAATAACAGCGACTATCGCATTCACTATGGCGTAAATGAGAGTAAAATATACAAAGTATTAAATGAAATCACCTGCTGAACTGACGACAAATGAATAAAAGTGGCGATAGTTGCTGTTATTAGACAAAAATATTTTTTATTCTTTAACTGTGTAAATAACTTCCTAATATTTCTTTACTTTATATTATTTACTTTAAGATTAGTATAGTTAACTAACAATAAGTTGTGAAATCCACTTTTTCTTTTTATACTTTGTTTTGTTTTTTTTTTTTCAAACTTCCGATTCCGAATATTACGTTAAATTATTTATAATATAATAAATAGTCTAGTAATATTGTTCTTTTGTTAATAACCTCCAATTCCCAATACCGATTTACATAGAACGTTTTGTAGCATCCCTCGCTTTCTTCGATATAAATTTTGCTGTACAAAGTTCGTTGAATATTGAATTATGATCAACTTATGCCAAGTCCAAGCGAAACATGCGACAAAGCGTTCTATTTGAATTCTCATCAGTACTCCTTTCCTATGTTAAACACTTTTCTTACTTATAAATACCCAGTACAAAGTCAGTGGATAATATATTTGAACAAATTTCATAAGTTTTTTTCGAGCTTAATTATGTTTATAGTTTTATATATTTATTTTTTAAAAACTTGCAACTGTTCTTAAATTATTAAAACTAAATTTTGAAAGTAAAATTATTTAGTTTTTATTTTTTTTTTATTTTATTAAATTTTATATTATTAAATTTAATTGAAAGAATGATAACTAATCTATATTTTAAATAAGAAACATATTTATTTGAATTTTAAATCAAAAGCAAAACGTAACACTAGTCAATAGAAAAATGAAATGTATTAATAGATAAATGTATTTTAACATAATGAATGAAGTAAAACGAATTTTTGTAAATATTTTTTAATGTAAATATCTAAAATATGCATATATCTAAATTATTCATACTTAAAATGAATTTGTTGTATTTTTAAGTTGATCTATATTTTAAATAAGAAAAATATTTATTTGGATTTTAAATGAAAAGCAAAACGTAACACTAGTCAATAGAAAAATGAAATGTATTAATACATAAATGTATTTTAACATAATGAATGAACTGAAACGAATTTTTGTAAATATTTTTTAATGTAAATATGCAAAATATGCATTTATCTAAATTATTCATACTTACTTAAAATGAATTTGCTGTATTTTTAAGTTGAAAATCGTAATTTCTTAATTAAAACACAGAATGAAAAATTTTGGACATTTTTTGGGGGGTTTTTGGTTATTTTGTGGGGTTTTTGCAATTTTTTAGGTATTTTCAATTCGCATTATGGATTAATTTATCATTGGGCTGGCAACTCTGGAGCGCCTAAAAGTATGCAACCTTTTTAAAATTACATTGTGAGAGCAGTTCAGCTATTCACTTTTGATATGATGGTTCTGAATGAGTGCGACAGAGATGGAAGATCACACGTATACGAAATATCCCATTTCACTATGGATAATATCGGCGCCTCGCCGAACAAAATTATCCAACTTATTATCCAATTTTTTGGATAGCGTCAGTATACGATTACCCGAATTTTTATCCACTCATGGTTAGCAGGGTATGTATTTTCATATCACATCAGCTTGACATATGTATGTACATACATATTAATGTAACATAAATGGTTAAGAATGCATACATCTATTGAAAAATACTCTTTCGTTAAAAATATTAAACATTTCCTTAAAATTCTTCAAAAAAGTTAAATTTTTTGGTATTTTTGCATGTATCACTATCACTACATATTATAAAACATAGTCACTTTTTCTGTCCCATGTCCCTATGAATGCTTAAACCTTCAAAACTACGCAACGGATTTTCATGCGCTTTTTTTTAATAGATAGAGTGATTGAAGTTTGTAGATTGTATAACATCCATTAAATAGTGGAGAAATACTGTTATTTTTGAAGTTTCTAATCTGATGTATATACATATTGTAACGAATTTACTTGCAAATCCTTTTATTTGCAATCCTCTGCTAAGTTCGAACCACTAAACTGTTGAATAAATAACTCCAATTTGTAGTGATGCAAAATGGCCTTTATTAAAGTACTTCACAATAACACTCAAACTGTGCAACGAATAGCTTGCTTAATAACCACACTGATTGATAGCTCAATGAAACTCTGCTATTCAAAATAATACTGCTATTGCTCGCTAGATATCGTCTTAATCGGAACTGCTTGACAACTCAAATCAAACTGAATTACTTCTTACTCGCTTGCCCCGCTTTTATAGTTTACACTGCATACTTCTAAGCTCTTCGATTTCCAGAACTTACTAGTTGTTTCGGCTACAAAATCGCCAGCCACAACTACGTGCACAAATTATTGCTCTCTCTTGTGACAACTCAGATAAGATATATGCATGTGTTTGTGCATTGCCGCTCCGCTGCTCGTATACGTACATATGTGTAGACGCAATTATTTATTCGTTTATGTAGATACATAAAGATTGAATTATTGATGTGAATGTTTGTAGTTTACAGTCTCTCGCGCGCACATAGGCATATAAGCAAATGCATCTGTGTGTGACATCTCTCTGGGCTGTCTTATATATGTGTATACTTGATTTGATTATTAACGTAAATACTGCTTGGCATGGCCTTAGCATCGCCTTAGTGATGGGATAATTTAGTGATGCTATTATCCGTGACACTGCCACCACCTAAGTCTGATCGTCCCGATCAGACAAATCTCTCGATCTAAACGTTGCCAGCCTTTCCAAATGGACCACTTTCATTTTGGTTCGTGGTTTACCGATGGTTTGTATGCGGTACACTACATCGTTGATCCGTTTTACAACTTTGTATGGGCCTTCCCAATTACACTGCAATTTCGGGGACAAACCTTTTTTACGTTGTGGGTTATATAACAGCACCAAATCTCCTTCCTGAAAACCTTCTGAATTAATTGCTTTATCATATCTGGCTTTCATCTTGTCACTCATAATCTTTGTGCGTTGCCTTATCAGATCATGTATTTCTCTTAGCTCTTCTTCCAAATCACTAGTGGATTTCCTGAGATTTCTCTCCGCATTGGCATCTATCCCAAACTTCAAATCAGCTGGCAGTCTAAGGTCATTGCCAAAAATTACTTTTGCAGGGGTTTGGCCCATTGTCTCATGCACTGCTGATCGGTAAGCCATCAAGAATAATGGTATGCGGGTATCCCATTCTTTATGGTACTTGTCTACTACTTTCCTTAAGTGCTCCTCCAATGTTCTATTGAATCGTTCTACCATACCATCGGATTGAGGATGCAATGCAGTTGTCCGTGTTTTTCGAATGCCCAATGACTTACACATTTCCTGGAACACAGCTGATTCGAAATTCCTGCCTTGGTCAGAATGTAACTCCATTGGTACACCATACCTTGCAACCCATTCGTTTTTAACCACTTCTGCTACTGTTTCTGCTTCTTGGTTTGGGATTGGGTATACCTCTGGCCATTTACTGAAATAATCCATAACCACCAGTACGTATTTGTTTCCGCGGTTGCTAGTAGGAAATGGACCTGCGACATCCATGGCGATCCTTTCAAATGGCGCACCTGAGTTATATTGCTTCATCTGGCCATGACTTCGTGTTCTGGGCCCTTTCGCTCTGCTGCAAACCTCGCAGTTCGCAATCCACTCAGTGACCGACTGACGGCAACCAACCCAATAGAATTTCTGTTTAATCTTCTCGAGCGTCTTCGTGATTCCAAGATGACCTCCGCTTGGACCATTATGCAGCTCGCTGAGCACGTCAGGAATCCTCTTTCTGGGAACAACTATCAGTTTATTCTTGTATTTACCATCCTCACTCTCCCATACTCGATGAAGGCAACCGGATATCAATTCTAAACTGTTCCACTGTGCCCAATATGACTTCGCAATGGCACTCTCTGCTGACACCTCTTCTCTGTTTGGTCTTTCATTTCGTTCGAGCCCTTGCATAACTCGTGACAGATCTGCATCTTCTAGCTGGCACTTTCTTAGCTGTTCCTTGTCCCATTCATCTGTACATGTTATATTCATTAGCAGGACATCTATAATGTCTTCTTTAGCCTCGGCTTTTGAACAGTGCTTACATTGCAAACTACATGGTCTTCGTGACATTGCATCAGCATTTGCATGGGTACTACCTTTTCGATGCTCAATGGAAAAGTCGTAGCTTTGTAGTCGCTCGATCCACCGTGCCAATTGTCCTTCCGGATTACGGAACTGCAGAAGCCATTTCAACGCTGCGTGATCTGTCCTGACACGGAATCGCTGGCCGTAGAGGTATTTGTGAAAATGTTTAATGCACTCTACCAATGCCAACAGCTCTCTCCGCGTAACACAGTAGTTCCTCTCTGGTTTTCCAATCGAACGGCTGTAATATGCAACTACCTTCTCCTGTCCATCGACCAGTTGTGATAAAACGCCTCCTATAGCATATCCACTCGCATCTGTATCTAGAATAAATGTTGCTCCTGGAATCGGATATGCTAACATTGGGGCAGTGCACAAACGCTCCTTCAATGTTTGGAAAGCCACTTCTTGCTCCTTCTTCCATTCAAAATCTTTGTTTTTTCTTGTAAACTCATGGAGGCTATGGGCTACGCTGGAAAAATTTGGTACAAATCGGCGGTAATATGTGCACAGCCCAAGAAAACTTCTCAATTCATGTAGGTTCTGTGGTCTTGGCCAATCCTTTACAGCCTCTATTTTTTCGTTCGCAGTGCAGATGCCCTCTGTCGTTACCTTGTGACCCAAATAATTGACTTCCTTTTTAAACAGCGCACACTTTTTGGGACTTAACTTCAGACCAGCGCCAGCTATTCTTTGGAAAACTTCCTCCAAGTTCTTAAGATGTTCATCGAAATTCTTGCCCAATACGATGATGTCGTCCAGGTACACCAAGCATGTTTTCCAATGTAGCCCTTTCAATACCTGATCCATGAGTCTCTCGAAAGTAGCTGGTGCATTACATAGTCCAAAGGGCATTACTGTAAATTGCCAAAGACCATCTCCGACGCTGAAGGCTGTTTTCTCTTTGTCTTCCTCCTTTACCTCCACTTGCCAGTAGCCGCTTTTCAAGTCCAGTGTGGAAAACCATTTCGTACCAGAGAGCGAGTCCAGAGTGTCGTCAATTCTTGGCAATGGGTAGCTATCCTTTTTCGTAACGTCATTCAACTTCCGGTAGTCCACGCAAAGCCTCATTTTTCCATCCTTCTTCTTTACAAGTACTACCGGTGAGCTCCAGGGACTAGCTGATGGTTCGATGACGCCGCTGTCGCTCATTTCTTGTATAATTTGACTCACATCTTCCCGCTTCGCCAGTGGAACACTACGTGGAGCTTGACGGATCGGCCTCGCATCTCCAGTGTCAATTTGATGTTTCACAACGTTGGTGCGGCCTGGTTTAGAACCATCCTGGTCAAATATGTTCGCGTACTTTAGGAGCAGTTGTTTTGCCTTACTCTGATATGCTTCCTCTAGCACCTGCGTCCATGCTGTGATGTTATTTGAAAGATTAGTATTACTAGCTGAAACGTGTTCCTGGAGCTGTTCACAGTTAATAACTACTTCAGCCTCTTGGCATCTTCCCAAAATAGCTCCTTTAGTCAGTTTGAGTGGTGAATTGAACTCATTGAGTACTCTTACCGGAATACGTCCATCTTGTTTTGTAATAGCCAGGGTTTTTCCTACAAGTATGTTCAGTGCTGATTTGTTTGCTGCTTCGACAACCCACAATTGGTTTGTCCCACAATCTCCATCAACCTTTGCCCAGATGACTGCTTCGGATTTTGGTGGTATTCGCTGACTCTCTTCCACCAGCACTAGTTTACTGCTGTAGCCTCTCTCGTAGCCGAAATTAAGTGGTACATCCATGTTCTTATATCGCATCGTCTTGCTTTGCATGTCGATCTTGATGCCCTGGTCGATTAAGAAGTCCACTCCAATTATGATTTCATCAACAATCTCTGCCACTATAAAATTGTGTACTACCGTGTCGTTCCCAATTGCGACTTCACATGATACTTCTCCTAGAACCGTGCTGTCTTCTCCAGTGGCTGTACGCAATCTTGCTCCATGCAGTGGTGTTATCTTCTTGTTGATTAAATCCGCTCGAATGATGAAATGAGATGCACCCGTATCTACAGTCAGTAAACGTTCCTTTCCATCCACATGTCCTCCGACAGTAAGATTGTTCGATCTTCTTCCAATCTGCGAGATAGAGATTATGGGGCATTCAATTGCGGGAGCCAGCTGTCGCCCCTTGCGGCTGAATCGATTTAGTTTAACGATTGAGTGGTCTTGGAGATTTGCTCATCACCTTCTGCTCTGCGTTTACGACCACCCACATTGTTGGAGCTATTGGGACCGCTGCTGCAATGTCGTTCAATATGACCTGGGTTGTCGCACTTGAAACATTTAATAACTCCGACATTTTTCTGTTGTGATCCCTTCAGTGCTTCCAAAATTGTGTCTACCCAATCTGGTCTTTCCACTTCCACACGATGAGCTTTGTATGCTGGTTTACTCAATAGTGAGGCCGTTTCCTGGGTCAATGCATGTGATACCGTTTCAGCAAATGTCAGCTTTGGGTTTGCGTATGTAGCTCGCTTCGTTTCCACGTCCCGTATGCCATTTATGAAACTCTGGATTTTTACCCTCTCGGTGTATTCCACGGGTGCGTCCGCATTTGCGAGATGAGCTAACCTTTCAACATCCGAGGCAAACTCCTGCAAAGTCTCATTCGCTCTTTGGTGACGGTTTTGCAACTCAATTTGGAATATCTATTTCCTATGCTCGCTTCCATAACGTCGTTCTATAGCAGCCATCAATGTTTCATAACTGTTCCGTTCATACTCTGGAATCGTCTGTAAGATTTCCGCTGCAGGCCCTTTCAATGCCACGAACAGTGCAGCAACTTTATCTTCCGCATTCCAGTTGTTCACTGCTGCGGTCTTCTCAAACTGTAGCTTGAAGACCTGGAAAGGAACAGAACCGTCAAATGATGGTGTTTTTACCTTTGGATTACTTGTTGAAACAGCTGGGCGGTTTAGTTGTAACTTCTCCATACGACCTTTTAACGCTTCTATTTCGGCATCAATTTTGTCCTCGAGTTGTAAAATTTTTGCATCCTGCTCTTCCAGTTTCACAAAGAGCTGCGATGATACCTGTTCCAAAATTAGTGCCGAAATTTCAGATATACGTGCCTCTTGCGCTTCCAGTTGAAATGCCAAATATGTCTTCTGTTCTTCCAATTGTGATGTTATACGGGTTTCCTGCGATTCCATCTTCGATGTTATGCGTGTCTCCTGCGATTCCAATTGTGATGACATGTTGGTGGATATTTGCGATGACATTTCTGTTATACGTGCCTCTTGCGCTTCCAGTTGGGATGCCAGTTGCGACGACATTGATGCTACTGTCGATGTTTGTGCAGATATTGCAGCCAATATCATGTTCAAGTCTGTGCTGGTAACCGTCTGCGATGTTTCGTTTTTCTCTTCAATTTTTGTTGTTGTTTCGTCCCCATCAGGATAAAAGACAAACTCGTCCACATCAATTCCTTGCGACTCCATTACCTCTCGTAGCCGTGCTTGAAGTTCGATTTTATTGCCGGTTGTATTTAATCCACGGTTCTCCAACTCCTTTTTCAGCTGCTGGAACTTCAATTCACTGAACTTTGCCATGTCCAAGTTGTATTCCCAATCTTCGGAATTTATTCAACAATTCCTCTTCTGACACCAATTGTAACGAATTTACTTGCAAATCCTCTTATTTGCAATCCTCTGCTAAGTTCGAATCACTAAACTGTTGAATAAATAACTCCAATTTGTAGTGATGCAAAATGGCCTTTATTAAAGTACTTCACAATAACACTCAAACTGTGCAACTAATAGCTTGCTTAATAACCACACTGATTGATAGCTCAATGAAACTCTGCTATTCAAAATAATACTGCTATTGCTCGCTAGATATCGTCTTAATCGGAACTGCTTGACAACTCAAATCAAACTGAATTACTTCTTACTCGCTTGCCCCGCTTTTATAGTTTACACTGCATACTTCTAAGCTCTTCGATTTCCAGAACTTACTAGTTGTTTCGGCTACAAAATCGCCAGCCACAACTACGTGCACAAATTATTGCTCTCTCTTGTGACAACTCAGATAAGATATATGCATGTGTTTGTGCATTGCCGCTCCACTGCTCCTATACGTACATATGTGTAGACGCAATTATTTATTCGTTTATGTAGATACATAAAGATTGAATTATTGATGTGAATGTTTGTAGTTTACAGTCTCTCGCGCGCACATAGGCATATAAGCAAATGCATCTGTGTGTGACATCTCTCTGGGCTGTCTTATATATGTGTATACTTGATTTGATTATTAACGTAAATACTGCTTGGCATGGCCTTAGCATCGCCTTAGTGATGGGATAATTTAGTGATGCTATTATCCGTGACAATATATAAGAGAAAGTGGTGTTAGTTACACTATTTATAACTCAAGAACCAGAAGACAGACATAGCACACTTTTTATCCCGTTCTGCATAGGGTCTTGAGATCAAAACGTGGACATGGGTAATCCTGGGATATGTTTGTACAATGTGGGTATCAAATGGAAGCCGTTTATGAGTACTTTGATACGGGGTATTTTTCGTACCCGTGGGTGACTAGGGTCTCGAGATATAGGCCAAAATGTGGACCCGGGTACCCCTAGAATGTGTTTATAAAATATGGATAACAAATGAAAGCTGTTGATGAGTGATTTAGTACAGGGTACTATTCATACCTATTGGTGACTAGGGTCTCGACATTGAGGCCAAAACGTGGACCCCGATACCCCTAGAAAGTGTTTATACAACAAGGATAACAAATGAAAGCTGTTGATGAGTGCAGGGTAATTTTCAAATCTATTTGTGACTAGGGTCTCGAGATATAGTCCAAAACGTGGATCGGGGTAACACTAGGATGTGTTTTTACATTATGGGTATCAAATTGAAGCTGTTGATGTGTGCTTTAGTACAGAGTAATTTGTACCGATGTGTGACTAGGGTCTCGAGATATAGGCCAAAATGTGGACCAGGGTAACACTAGGATGTGTTTTCACATTATGGGTATCAAATTGAAGCTGTTGATGTGTGCTTTAGTACAGAGTAATTTATACCGATGTATTATTTACGATCCTTTTTTCGGGGAAGTAGACCAGAGACGGGCTGGTAATGAGATTAGGACTAGGATTGGGACTGAGACTCGGAGGGGACTGGAACTCGGAATGGGACTGGAACAAAATACATACCACGCTCTAGGACTGCCAATAAGAGATGAAGAAGAATGGGAAAAACTTGAGGGGAGGAGAAGGAGACTGAGAAATGGATAGAGTGAGACAAAGATAGAGATAGATCAAGCGAAAAAGACGGAGGGAGGAGTGAATTAGAGGATTAAGAAAAAGTGAAGAGGGGGAGGGCAGAGTTAGGCGGAAAAAGCTTATTAAAATGTATGCAGATAGACCAAATTTAGGGCAGAACAATGTCTGCCGGGTCTGCTAGTAGTTAATAAATTCATCCTAAAATTAAAAAAATAATTGAAAGGAATTATGCAGGTCAGTACTTATCGGGTATTTGTAAACTGATTTCTTCCTATTTCTACTACTAATATTTTTCGAAAAATCGCATAGAAACAACACAGTTAATGGATACCAATTCGATTTGGGAGCAAAATGGTTGCAATTGTCAAAAAATGTGTCAGCTGAGCAAACCTCTTGTGATTGAATCATGTTAAAAAAGAACAAATCAGCTCTCACCGTGCTGCCACCTTGTATAGTTCCACCATGAAGCTATATATAATTTTTGATACCGAAGGCTTTATATGCTCAGGAACAAGATTAGCTCTCGGACTCTGCTGAGAAAGCCTCAATATGGATACCAGGAAAACTTCTTCCGCAGGCGAAGATGGCACCGGCGATGGCTGGATTCACTTGAGGCTAGAACTTCTAAATGAACCGGGGAAATATACATTCGATATTGGCAGTAGATACTCCTTTATATATCTCATGTTTGCTAGTAGCGAAATAACGAGATTAGCAAGGTGGTCCATCAGTATCGTCTACATACACAGCTACCTTAAAACTATTATTAGAGCTAGTGGAAACTTCACCAAGGATATCCTCCAATCAACTTCAAAGAAGAAGATGGAAACAACACCTGTTAGAACCACAAACATTTGATATTGTTTGGAATGATGGCACAGTACGAAGTACACATGCGGAAGGCCTGTCGGTTCAAGTGTGATGCTGCCATGCCCAGAAATCACGCAAGAATAAATCGGACTGCTGTATGCTGGCGGAACGACGATATGATGAGCTACACAGTACCTACGTAGCTCAAAGAACACCGCCTAAAAATGCTATAAAAGAGAGGAAGTAAGTGTGCTTCAAGAAACTAATGTATAGTGCCGATCTTGATCCTTGAGGATATGCTTAAAGCACGGCGATGGCTGAAATTAAAGGGCAGAAATCAGAGTAATCAGGGCATTCGCCCGATATGTGAGAAGGACCGTCGAAACTCTTTATCCGACATAAGATTACTGGTTCTATGGGCGAGGACCTCGAAGATATGGAAATCCCAGGAATAACAGAGCAGGAGGTATTGAATGAAACATATAGAGTTGCAGACAATAAGTCCCCAGTAACGGATGGAGTGTCAAGCATAGCCTTTAAATTAGCGATATTGTATAGAACATCAGAACTTACGGATCTCTTCAGCGCCTGTATCCAAGAACGCGTCTTCTCCCACTCAGGGAAACGACAAAGACTGATCCCGCCAGTGGATTAGCGTGCTTAGAATATACCAGCGGCATATATGCCTGTCGTAAGAGGCAACTAAAATACGAAGCTGATTCAAGGGGTTGTGTAGCGCAACCCTTTTAATTTTATAGCTTCTCTAACCTAATTGTCGACCTCACCTACCCGTGGCGAGTTCTGTATCTTTAGCAGGCGCGGCTGTGGCGACCCCAAGCTTCTCATGAATCTAGGTCCACCCCTTAGGGCGTTATGATATTGAAGGTTTCATGTGGTCATACTAAATCGTTCCCGAAATGGTCGGGCTAGTGTCTTAATGGTACTTGTTACAGGACAACAACAACATAGGCGGGTCCTTTTGCTGAAACCTGGTAAGGTGCCCCACCAGACATCCTCATATAGGCCACTTTGTATGTTGGATTCGATAGGAAAGTTTTCTCGAGCGTATTATTAGTGAGTGTGTGCAACAGGCCCTGGAAAGCCCAGGTGGCTTGTCAAACAGTCAATTTCGATTTCGAATAAAAATCAACGATATAGTATGCAATTGAAACAGTTATCAATATAGCTCGTGAGGCCATAGCCGGAGATCAAAATAAAGGGAAACTCTGCACTGATTACTTTGGATATTAGAAATGCTTTTAAGACTTCGAACTTGATGCAGGTAATGACAGCGCTACGAAGCTTTGGCACACCTGCTTACCTGCTGTTGTTGTTGTTGTATTAACGATAAAGACACTTCCCGAAGGTTTCATATTTATAACAGGATTCCCATCGCGTAGCAGGTATCATTGATTAGCATAAGGGGAGCCCTTAAAACTAACCCGAAAGCAGCATTGCACGTCATTCTACACATCCTGCCTGCAGACCTAATGGCCAAAAACCTTGCGTTAGCAACTGCAAGAAGGCTTGAGGCCTCGGGGCAGCTTGAGTGTAGGCCATATGGCCATAGCAGTATAGTGCCATATAATATCCTATAAACGGAATATATGGTCACGTGCCTGAGCTTCGAAAGAGATCTTGAGACCACAATTGAGCCGGAGAAAAACAGCAGAAATTCTGGAGGAAGCGTGCTTAAGCTGCAGTCGCGTCAATATATATATTAATAGTTAGGCGGCTATTAAGGCAATAATCTCACACAGTACTTATTTATTTATTTATTTAAATATTTAATGAATAAACAAGGTGTTTGTAGACTGTAGTATACACAACTTGAAGTTTACATATCTTATATAAAAAGTATAGTTAACTTTATGACAAGTATCTGATTATCAGGTCCTTTAATGTAAATTTATTACAACTAAAATCAAAAGCTAAGGAATAGGAATAAACATTAAATTGAGCAAGTGTTCTCCTACGGGCACAATTCATTGCATAAACCGTTGTAGCAACACCCATATAAAACAAATCGTTACAGCGAAGGATACGACAGGGTACATTAAAACGAATTTTCATAAGGAGGTAAGAACAGTCAATTGAGCCTGAAACGATATCAAAGACAACGCACATTGACAGCAGAGTTCGCCTGGAGTCTAGTGACATAAGATTTATCAGTAAACAGCGAGAGTGATATGATGGTACAGTGTCTACAAAGTTCATCGACCACAACGCAAAGCGCACAAAAGCTCTATGAACAGACTCCAACCTCTTGACATAAACAGCATGAAAAGGTCTCCAAACAAATACCACATATCAAACCTCGATCTCACTAAAGATGTGTACAATAGTTTGAGAGTATAAGGATCTGAAAATGATGAGCAGTTACGGCGGAGGAAAGCCAACATCGCGTACGCTTTAGAAACTATATAGCTTATGTGAGCGGTAAAAGTAAGCTTGGTATCAAAATAAACACTCTGATCTTTGACTTCAGTTAACTTTTTTGATTGAACGTCTGAGATATTATACGATGTAGGAACTAAACCAGAACCTTTAGGGTAAGTAGTAAAATGACACTTACCAAAAGGAATATAAGATTACGGGCACACCAATGGTATAAGTTTCTAAGCTCACTTTGTAAGATTAAAGAATCATCCAAGCACTTGATTTCATGGTAAACTTTTAAGTCATCCGCATAAAGAGAAACTTACACCTTGAAAAGCAAGATGATATGTTGTTAATAAATATGACAAATAATAACGGAGCCAAAACGCTACCCTGGGGGACGCCGGAAGTTGGGGTGAATGGAAAAGATGACACATTATCTAGATGAACGACACAACTTCTGTTCTCTAAGTAAGAAGAGATCCACTTCAAAAACTCAGTGTGAAAGGCCAAGCATTCAAGTTTTGCCAGTAGTATTCGATGCGATACCATTTCGAAAGCCTTAGAAAAATCAGTATAGACCGCGTCGATTTGGTAGCCCTTTTGAAAGGAATCCAAACAGTCTTCCGTAAAAACAGCCAGATTAGTTATGGTAGATCTACCCGCAACGAACCCGTGCTGCTGAGGACATAGTAGATGGTTCACGGAGAAGTAAATTTTATTCTTAACTATGCACTCTAATAGCTTTGACATAGTGGTAAGTTTGGATATCGGCCTATAATTTTCGATATCATTTTTGTTACCACCTTTAAGGATAGGCGGTAATAAGTCAAATTCCATGCAAATTCGAGGAAAATAATTTAGCGAATAAGTCAGCCGCTTCCGAAATTGAGTTGGCCGAAACACCTCTAAGGCGGACCAATGTCGGAATATCCGAACAATTTAGGGTTACATTTAATACTGTTTTCAACATTATGAATGTACTGCCGATACAAAAATCGTTTGAGCTTATTAAATTCAGCTCTGTAAAACGAGCGCTACATCACGAACATTGGCATTGGTAGAGGGTTTATTTTTTATAGAACTTATTCTTTAAATTCCTTAACCGTTTGAGTTCTTTGGAGAACCACGGACGTTTATTTTTGTTGCTCTATGAAGAGGGATGCTATTCACACAGATGTCATAAATTGTTCACTTAAAAATATCATAACAACGAGTTACATGTGCATTTCCAAAAAGATGGTCCCAATTCAAATCAAACAAAATGTTTAACTCATCAAAATTACACCGCGAGTAGTTAAAGGCAACTCTATTATCACAAGTTGGTAGTTCGAAATTTTGCTAAAACTCAAGCTCCAGCATCAATGGGCTATGATGTTGATTTGGAGGGGAGATGTAACTAGCTGCTGTCGAGAGCTTATGGTTAACATTGTGGCTTACAAATATTAGATCCAAGACCCTGTCTAGTAAGTTTAAAAGGCTATTAATTTGTACTAGTTCTATACATTGAAAGTTATCAATAAGGTATGACTCAGAGACCGTAGTAACATTCGATGGAGTTAAAACGGCATTACCAACCAAAGAGCTCAATGAAATATTACCCATATTACAATCCCCCAGGATACAAAGTTGATTCTCCCCAATTGTATCATGCACAGTCAATATATTATCCACATATGCCTTATATAGGGCATCAGAACTACCCGGCGGAATATAAGACACACAAATGTACTGGAAACCACAAGCGCCCTGTAATTTAATGCATAGTTGATCCAGCAAAGATTCAGTATTATGTAAATGAAACAATGAACCTCGAAGGTGTTTGCGTGCAGCAATGAGTACACCACCACCACTACTAAGACCAGTTTTAGCATAGTCTCTATCCTTGCGAAATACATCAAACAGAGCCGGATTGAAAAATTCCGCATCAAAAAAATTCTCATTTAGCCAAGTTTCAGTAAGAACGAAACATTCATAGTCTAGCTCTAAGGACAGTGTGTAGATAAACTCAATTATGGTTCTGATACGAAGTATTTTGATAGTAAATACAAACTTTACTACCACCAGTAGCGTAGGAGCTATTTATTTTTTGGGCTGGGACTGAACGGCTTTTTGAATAAAATCAAAAGGACGAACAGCAACGTTTGATGACCACAGCACAGCTAGAGGTCAACAGCTTATTAAAATACATTTGAGGAACACCAAGTTTAAAATTTACGAATTTCATATTGTTAGGATCATTACCTTTTCTAATTAAATTAGAGCACAAAATCGAATTACTATCGATATGCGCATGTTTATCAACATATCATCAGACGTAACCTTAGGCAGGAACGATGATAGGTGCAGCCATTTGCGTGGAATCTTTACGCCAAGCTCGGTATCATTGTTGGATCCAGTTATACGACGCCTGGGTTGAGGATTCTTTTGGCACTCCTTCTCGTAACAGGGGACCACTGTGCACCATCAGCTGATGATTTTTCAGGAGCTGAAATAATACTTGCCAAACCAGTTTCGGCACCAGGCGTAGTTAATAAATCAGTAGAAAGAGAATTAGAAGTAGGGTTAACGGCCGAATGCATAATAGCTTTTGTATTAGCCGCGACAGTAGTAACAGCTTCATTATAAACAGAACCAGTCAAACCAGTAATTGTAGCAGACCCAGCAGAAACAGCAACATCATAAGCACTAGCAGAAACAGCATCAGCAACGTCGTTAGAGTTATCAGCTGAACCAGTCAAACACGTATTATCAGCAGGCGCTTTAGTAAGAGCGGCAGCAGCAACAAAAGCATTAGTACCAGAAGCAGTAGAACCAGTATTATTACCAGGCAACACTGCAATCGAAGTTGCAGTGTGAGCAGGAACAACATCATCATTAAAATGCACAGGTGGAACAGGCTTTTGCACTTTGGTCGAGTGCGCAATAACACTAACACCCGCATTTGCTTTTTTGTTCGAACGTAGGACCCATTTATTCGAATCGATACCAGGCTTAGGAGAGATCCATAGTTTACCGACTCGACAATCTCAATAAAATCAATTTTGATTTTGTCCAATCTGGAGATCGCGTTAATAGGTTTATCTGTTAAGCCGCAGAGGGCCAAACAGTTAGCGCAAGACGACATAACAATTAAAAAGCAAAGTTAGCACGGAGACAACCGCACTGCTCAAGTGTTAAACACTTCATCAAGAAGTGTTCTAAATTGCAAAGAAGCATTGGAAAAATTTCGCCCAGGCCAGACCATAATTCTATACTGGGTCCCCGGTCATAAAGGAATAGAAGGTAACGAAAGCCGATGAGTTGGTGAAGGGGGTGAAACACTCGCTGAATCGACGATGGACGTCCCAATCCGTTTGGAATAAATCAATAGAAGACAGGAGTTGCGGATGTTCTATCAAGCAGAAAAGCGCTGGCTGCAAAATTCCAAGATCATGTGCAATGTCTACGATATTAAACTAATAAAGGGACCCATATCTCTGAAAAGAGAAGACTTATGGCTCACGATGGGCATACTAACTGGAAGGAAATGGGAGCTGCAGGAAGAAACGGTTGGGCACGTTCTGTGTTCATGTCCTGCGCTCGCCAGTTCAAGGCTCCAGCTATTTATTTATTTATTTAACCAACAAACAATATGATTTAATATAAATATGTACATATATATATATATAAAGTATAGTTAAACTAAGTTGACTCTTAAAAGCAAACTTAGTATAACAAAAATCAAACGCCAAGAGAGAAAAATAAGCATAAAATTGAGACAATGGCCTCCTAATAATAGTCCCCATTCATTGCATGAAGAGTTATAACAACACCAACATAGAACAGAACATTACAGTTACATTAAAGCGAATTCTCGTGAGAAGGTACTAACAATCAATTCAGCCAGTAATTATATCAAAGACCACATACATTGACAACAGAGTTTTCTTGAGTCCAATGTCATGAGATCTATTAGCCGACAACGAGATATATAAGCCGGTAAAGGGTTCTCAAAGTTCAACGATCGCAAGGCTAAGCGTACAAGGGCTCTCTGAACAGACTCCAGGCTCTTAACATGAACTGCATGGAAGAGCCTCCAACCTGGACCGAACTAGATACGAGTACAATAGTTTGAGATTATAGGGATCACAAGATGACGAACAGTTAAGACGAATAAAAGATAACATTGCGTACGCTTTGGAAACAACAAATTTTATGTGACTTATGAAATTCAGCTTGGAATCAAAATAAACACCCAATTCCTTAAATTCATCTCACTTTGCGGTGGCGATTGTGGTTCCGAACATCCTCCCCCCCTTTGAAAGATTCGGGCTTTCAACAGTATCGGTAACGGATGGTTCCAGTGGATGTTTGTAGTACCGCGACTCGGACAACGCCGCCTGACCCAGTGATAATATCAGTTAAGCGAGTTAGTGGCGAGTTTAGGGTTGCCATATTCTCATCCTTTACACATACAATGGCGCAATGAAATAACTCCCAAATGAAATAAGTCCCATGAGATAACTCCCAATGAAATAAGTCCCAATACAAATGAAATAACTCCCGACTTTAATAAATGAAATAACTCCCAAAGAAGGAAATGAAATAACTCTTAATATTTGCCAATTCATTCGAACTTTATTGTAGCACTTTTTAGCAGACAACGTTTTTGGTTTTTCCATCTTTCGCGTAAATGAATAATGACGATGGTTTGCCTACTCGTGAGCAAGCTACATACAACTGTCCAAGAGAAAAAATAGGGTATTCGAAATTAATACCGCACATATGTAGAGACTGTCCTTGCGCCTTATTAATTGTCATAGCGAAGGCAACGCGAATAGGGAACTGCAAACGTTTGAAATCGAATGGTAAATCCGTTGGAATCAGTGGGATTCAGGGTATCAAAACGTCTTCTGCTTTGTACTTCCCTTTCAAAATTATTGCTTCGATAACGTTACCCATTAGCTTCTTCACAGCGAGTCTGGTACCGTTGCAAAGTCGTGGCATATTAATGTTGCGCAGCATAATAATCGGTGCTCCAATTTTTAATCGTAAATTACGAGGTGGTAGGCCTGGCAAATCGAGTTAGTTTAAGAATTCAGGTGGATAATTTATGACATCATCTTGATCAGTAATAGTGTCCACTGACTTATATGCAACTATGTCACCAGGTATTTGATCAGAATAGCTGCATTTATATCATTGACGTCCTTATTTTTCTTTCGCTGAGCCAATCATAGTTTTTGTAATGTTAAACTATGTTTGGAAATACACTCTGTACCAATGCCTCTTTAGACTGTGCAAAAGTGCAGAAATTGTTAGGCAATGTAATCATTCCTGTTGGATCGACAGACATTTGGCCATTTCCGATTTTCAGTAATTGCTGTGAAAATTCAGCTGCTGACCGATCGTTCTGTAGTTACACACGTACGTTTGTAGTAAGTGTAAGCGTGTTTACATGTCTCCATAAATACAATGATTTTAAACATGCATTGATTTCATCTGCAGCCGTGCATTTTGGGATCACAGGTAATGTTTGCCTGAAATCTACAGCCAATAAATTATGGCACCTCCAAAGACTGCTTGCCTTCCTCGTAGATCTTTCAAAGTTCTATCAAGTACTTCCAATGGTTTCTTGTGTGCATCATAAACATGTTGATGTTGGTCATTCAATTTCGTTAAATTTGATGTTACAAATAAGTTTAGTTCATTGCAATCATAATGGTATTTACGCTCTAGTTCTCGATTGAACATATTATGCATTGGACGATTTGCCGCTGGTATGCCCAATTGTACTAACAATTTGTTTGATATCTACAATCTCCTTATCAATGCTTCATTGTAAATTTCCAATGTGAATTCAAACTCATAATTTGCAGTATTTCGACGCATTTGGTTTAAAATATCATCTGCCATATAATCTTTGAAACTATTCCATAATTCCAATGGATTAGATGAGGAGCACATTGCAATTATTATAGAAATTAATGTTCGTATTTGATGTGGACTGGCTATTACAGCTGAAACGGCAAGCGTATCTTCCCAATGCTTATCATCCTCCAACAATTTTAATTGTTGACATGCTTCACGATATGTAGCGCACAATTCACCAATAATTGTTCTTAAAGCTTGGAATGATGTTGGGCCACGAATATTAATTAACAACAATCGCAAGTAAAACCACTCAGCATTATTTAGATGAACTGAATAAATGCGTCCTAATGCATCTGTTGAGAACACATTAGGATGACCATGAACTGGTGGTCCTTGTTTTCGCCTTTGAAATGTTTTCCTGGATTTGGGGAATATTTTGAATAAGGTGCCACGATTTTCAAACTTCTGTTCATTTGTAGGTGTACATGGGGTCCTAAAAATCACAAAATTATCATCCGCAGCTCTAGGAAACTCTTAGTTTATGAAATATAAGCTTTTTAATTTCCAAATTTAGTAAAATTTCTACTTAAGTCCTGCTGTTTGATCGACTGTCGTAGTCGCCAACAGCCAACCCTTCTATTTAATAGAAATTAGGCTTAAGAAAACCTAAACATGAATTTAAATGAATTTACCTGAATTTTATATTGAATTTATTTACATATGTACCTTTTACGTATAAGTACGCATCTTGAATTATTTGTATGTACAAATACGTATATCCTATTACGTACATATTCCTTATTAATTTTAAGTATTTGAGACGTTTGTATTGTACGCTAACACGCCAGCGTATTTCACCTCTCTGGCAACCCCAACAATGGGTTGACAGATGTGACTATCTACACATACATATTTTTATTATTGTTTTGACATTTTTGCTTTACCTTTTATTATCGAAATTCTTTTAACCATTCGGTGTGGAAATAAAATTGTGTAAAAACTCCAAGTTTGAAACCCTTATCAATTTGTAAAAAAAAAACTTCAATCTATAATCTAAATCCTAAATTAAAGAAAAGGATTTGCTTTGTGAATTTGAAAGTGCCATTTTATTTGAGAAGTAGTCTCCATAGTAAATTGTGTAAAGCGCAAAGTTCCAGCAACTACCCACTACTGGACACCCTCAACATAATATCAGAGCACCGCCATTACTTCATCGTTATCACGGCCACATCCAAGCGCATCCATTCGCCACCACCTCCGTGCCATCATCGCCATCACCGCAGCAGCCGCATACACATAAAGGAAGGTAAATTTATTTTGTAATGCTCCCCTAAACAGTGGTTCTTCGACGCCACTAAGGAACCAGCGACCCCACCCATTTTCCAAAAAATTGTGAGTATTAAATGCGATTTAATACACCCCCACACAAGAAATATATATAAAATCGGAAAAAGTAAGGCAATTTGATCCTCAAAAAATTATTATTTCCCGCCAAAAGTTATAATTTCCCGCCAAAACTTGCACATACCATTCGTATATATACATACATATATATATATATATATATATACATATAGCAATAACCCCATATTGCACAACTCAATACGGTACATGTGCAAAACATAATAAGAAAAACTAAGCTAGATACAGTGGGCACGTATATCGATTTTACCTCTCAAATAATTTTCTCGGCATTACAGTTGTATATCGCTCTAAAATTATTTAAAAAATAAAAAATAAATGTAAGGCGCGATAACCTCCGAAGAGATCTAAGGCCGAGCTTCTCTTCCAATTTGCGTCGTGCTCCTCTTGATTTTTCCCTACAAATTGGCCGGACGGGACCTACATGTTTTATGCCGACTCCGAACGGCATCTGCAAGGCAGATGAGTTTTCACTGAGAGCTTTTCATGGCAGAAATACAATCGGAGCGCTTGCCAGACACTGCCGAGGGGCGACCCCGCTTAGAAAAATTTGCTTCTAATTGAAAAATCTTATTTCTAAAATTTTGATGTTGCTTTGCCCGGGAGTTGAACCCACGGCATACGGTGTCATAGGCGGAGCACGCTACCATCACACCACGGTGGCCGCCAATTAAAAACGCTTAACTAAAATTATTTAATCCCTCTTAAATCGATACAGTGTCTTCTCTTGCTGTTTATCATAGCAAAACCTCTAAAGTTTTCTTATTTATCCCTATTTAAATTAACACAAAACGCAAAAAATATTTTTAAATCTCCATACTTGCGTATACATACATACGGATATACAAAAGAAAGAAAACGACATAAGCGGTGAAATAAAATCTCGTGCACAGTGGTACAAGAGTGGTGCAGTGCGTGTAATAGCACTTTTCTCGCATTAAATTTTCACGCTATAAATTCTCAATCCCCATTAAGAATTTCGATAAGCTCCTAATTTCTCTCTCCTCAAAGCCTCTACAGTCCAACAAATCGAAGCTAAATAAGACTCCTCTAAGTCACACCGAAAACACAAAAAAAAAAAACACATTTTTTAGATAATCTCATACGAACTAATTTCCCGTATCAAAATTATAATAATTTACCCCCGAGATACTTTTAATACGTATATATACATATATCTCACATAATTTTCCCACGTATATTTAAACCACCCTCATATACATGTTAAATATATTAAATATAGTGCAAACGCAGCACAGTGGTCAAATTTGCTCAGTCTCACCCTCAAATAAATTTAACTTAAAAACTTTTTTTGGTTTTGAGAATTATTCTCTCTTGCTATTTAACGTGAATATTTAAACGTAACTCCCTCACATAGTTAAAAGCAAATACTCTCTATTCAAAAAAAAAAAAGTTTTTTCTCTCTGAAGTTAAATTTTTGTTAATTCTCATTTGTAAGCGTCATAAAACAAAGCTCAAAAATTAGTGACGATGAAACCAAAAAGGTGGCTCCAAAACTCAAGGAGTTAAAAGATTTAAAATCTCGTCTGCCCCCAAAAAACTTACATCCGAAACGGACAATTTTATGGAATTGTGAGGACCCCAAAGCCGAGGACTTTGTATCCTCACAACATACACATATCTATATATTTTTGCAAATAGCATACATTTGGAAATAACTTGGAATTTATACTTGAATTTTTATCACTTTGGAAATAACTTGGAATTTATACTTGAATTTTTATCACTTATATATTTTTTGCATGAAGCACCAGAAATATACATATGTATACCTTTATGAATTATGCCCTAAATACATATATTCTGTTGTACATTGAATTTATAATTATTAAATTGAAGAGCAAATTACACTTGCGCACTTTTGCACGCAAGCCAAATATTTACATTTTCGCAAACATAAACTTTGAATATAGGATCACCCTAATATGCATTAAATATTTGGAAAGTAGATACGCACAAAAACATAAAAATGCAGCGGTCGATCAACCCTTTGCACACTCAAAATCCAATGTACCCAGTTACAAATACAACATACATAATAACTTAAGTGAACGGAGATCAGCAGCAAGTCGTCAAAATAAGCGCCGCTACTAATTGAAATTTCGTTATACATATTTACGCACTAGCATACAACACACCAACGCACGCCATACAACAGAAGGCAGAAGCAAAACACAACATTAGAATCAGGTGACCACAAGCAAATATACAAACACACAATATATAAACCAAAGCCTGGAAAGCACAGTATGAGCAAGTACAAAGGCATTGTATTCAATAAGGAGCATTATGGTGCATGGAAATTCATGGGAAGGAAATATTTACCGGATTAACAGTTGTTTTATATTGTTAATACCATTAGCTCAAAGTTGTTATTATAAAATAACCGTTTGCCTGCGTGCAAAAATTAGTATATAAGGGCGACGAGTTCGCATTGAAATTCAGAGATTAGGAGACAGGCATACGAGTCGGTAGGCTTTATCACTACCGACCAAGAGTACACCTGAAGGCTTTTTCACTTCATTTGTACTTAGAGTATACTCGTCTGGAGGCTTTATCACTCCATTCGACCGCAGAGGTTGGCCGAGGGCTTTATCACCTCCGTCACCTCTTATAGAGCAAGGAAATCAGCCTAGGAGTAGAAAAGTACAATTTTATCAAATAAATAATTTTTATAACGTCTTGTATCGAACAAAACAGAGTTATTCTTTCAGAATTACCGTTAGGAATTTCTACTTCCAGGAAACCTGGACGGACTGAGATCAACCCCGGCAAGTCAAGGAAAAGTCCGTCACATTTTGGCGCCCGAGCAGGTTAAATAAATCAAATTTTAAAATATACTTTCAGAGCATCAGAAACGAAGAGGGAAACAAGATCCACACACTTCTGGGTTAATACGACGAGGATATAAAGCAAAACAATGGTAAAGGTATCGTGGGTATACTATCTCACTCGAGAGGATCTGGTAGCCTACGGCACGGAATTTGGGCTAGAGGATGGCGGAACGGTTGACGAGCTAAGAAAACGATTGGCGGCATTCATCCAAGAGGAGAAGGATAACGAGAATTTACGGGATCGATTCACAGAGTTGGCGATTCGGCACGCGCGGCTAACAAATCCGCAAGCGTCAAAGACAAGCAACGAACTAAATTCACCAAGAAATGATAAACAGGCAAATGGTGCACCCAATCAATTGGAGGTCGGACAACCGCCGGTACATTTTATTCAGCAGCCTGGTATGTACGCAACGACAAATTATATTCAACAGCCTGGCACATATGCAACGACCATGGACAGAGTAAGGAACTGGGGATTAAAGTACGACGGAGGCAAAGATCCCCTAGGATTCATCGAAAGAGTGGAGGAGCTAGCAGATGGGTATGAAATCAACCGCAACAAAATTCCGAAAGCGCTGCCGGAGTTATTGAAGGACAAAGCATTGGTATGGTACAGGAATAACAACCGGCATTGGCAGGAGTGGGACGCCTTCAAGAAGGACTTCCTGAAGTTCTTCCTAAGCTCCCGATACTTAGAGCAATTGGAAGATGAAATTCGTATGCGCGTACAACGACAAGGTGAGCTATTTAAAGATTATGTATTGGCACTACAAGGAATCATGCGTCACGCGGGCTACACCGAGGAGCAGAAATTAACCCGCATCTACAGAAACTCGCGCAGAGAGTACCAACTATACATAAAGCGAAGCGAGGTCAGCAATCTTGAGGGGCTGGTAAGTTTAGCTCAAGACTATGAAAATATTATTCCTGACAGGGAACCAATGCGACCAACCACAAGGCCATTCATATCACGGCGGCAAGAAGGTCAGTACCAGTGTCTCCAGGCAGAACAAAGACAGGAAGAGCGAGCAGAGATCCAACAACAGCAGAGGTCAGAGCCACAACAAGAATATGTGGATACAAGAACGGCCTGCAGACGATGCGGAAGAGGTGGTCACTTCTCATACGGGTGCCGAGGCATAAGAAGAGAATTTTGCTGGATTTGTGGTAAGATAGGCGTGCTCACTCGTGATTGTTGTAGGAAGCCACAGGGAAACGACCAGAGACCACATTGGAACCGGGGGATGGGGTCTTGGGAAGTGCAACCTCGGAGAAATTAAGCATGTTCAAATACACAGACGGCCGCATATTGGTAACAGCGTATGTGAACGGAGAAGAAGCAGTAGCAGCGATTGACACGGGAGCGACGAGGAGCTTTATAAGTGATGCAATGGCGAGAAGATTAAAAACTGGCAAATTCAAGGAAGTAAAGACGTGAGTAAGAATGGGCGATGGCAGAGCAATAATAATCAAAGAAGCGGTAGATGCAGAATTAAGAATGGGTGGTAAAGTACAGAGGAACGAGATGCTAATCCTACCGGGACTAGGCGACGAGCTGATAATTGGCACGGACTATCTGGCGAAAGTAAACTTGGAGATGAGATGTGCTGGTAAAGAAATAACGTTGAGGGTAGACGAAGGGAAGCAAGAGGTAGTGACATGTACAACTATGGTCGAAACGAATAGCGAAGATTTCAGGGAACACGACCCAATGGCGGCGATAGCAACTAGCAAGACAGAGGATTCGGTGAGTAAATTTCTGAGCCAAGAATTACAGGTGTTCGCAAACTTGTCAGGAGTATCCAACGTGGCCACACACAAAATAGTTATGAGAGACGACCGTCCAATTAAGCAAAGGTACTATCCGAAGAATCCGAAAATGCAAGAAATTATCAACAAGGAAGTCGACGAGCTGATCGAAAAAGTTGCATCGAACCATCGAATAGCCCGCACAGCGCACCCATAGTTTTGGCAAAGAAGAAGAATTGAAAATGGAGACTCTGCGTAGATTACCGCCAACTAAACGCAAGATCAGTACCAGACGCATACCCTTTACCACGTATACAACATATCTTGGACAAATTAAGAAGCGCGAGATTTATTAGTAGCCTCGACTTGAAAAATGGATATTGGCAAATCCCTATGGAAGCAAGCAGCAAGCAATACACCGCATTCACAGTACCTGGGCGCGGACTATACCAATGGAGGGTGATGCCATTTGGCTTGCACTCAGCCTCAGCAACTTTTCAGAGAGCACTTGATCGTGTCATAAGACCAGAACTGGAGCCATACGCGTTTGCATACCTCGACGATATTATCATTACAAGCAAAACATTGGAAGAGCACATTGCACATTTAACAGAAGTATTTCGAAGGCTGCATAGAGCGAACCTGAGGATAAACACGGAAAAATGTGAGTTTTTTAAGAAAAGTTTAAAATATCTAGGTCATGTCGTTAGCGAGGAAGGCATCCATACCGACCCAGACAAGATAGCAGCCATCAAAGAACTGCAACCACCGAAGAATATACGAGAGTTACGACGTTTTCTAGGAGTCGTGTCATGGTATAGAAGATTCGTGCCGTATTTTTCACAAGTATCACACCCGTTAACATCTATGCTTAAGAAAGGTAGTAAGTGGAGGTGGTCTGAAGAGCAACAATCAGCATTCGAAGCACTCAAGGCAGCACTGACGCAGGCACCGGTACTCGCTTGTCCAGATTTTTCGAGGAAGTTTAGTTTACAGACGGATGCAAGTGATTTTGGTCTTGGTGCAGTACTTACGCAAGGTTCAGGCGACGAAGAGCGAGTAATATCATACGCAAGCCGCAGGTTAAACAAGGCAGAGATGAACTACTCACCGACAGAAAAGGAGTGTTTGGCAATAGTCTGGGCAATACGAAAAATGAGGCCATACGTAGAAGGATACACGTTTACAGTAATAACAGATCACCTAGCGTTGAAATGGTTGAAGGCGATAGAGAGTCCGACTGGTCGGATTGCGAGATGGGCGCTGGAACTACAGCAATACTCATTTGACGTACAGTACCGAAAAGGAAAGTTGAACGTTGTGGCAGATGCATTATCAAGGCAACCGATGGACGAGCAGTTGGGTACGTTGACGATGGACGACGGAAAATACGAGTGTAAGTGTCTTAAAGCTAAGATGGAAGATGTAAGAAAGACCCCGGAGAAATTCCCAGAGTACGTTATCGAGGATGGAAAGTTGTACAGACGCATAGGAAGTCAGGTGGATGGCGAAGATGCAGTGCCATGGAAGCTATGTGTCCCGACTTCACAGCGACGCAGAGTGCTAGAGGAGATTCACGACACACCGAGCGCAGGGCATATGGGCATCCGAAAATCGATAGCAAGAGCAACAACACGTTACTATTGGCCAGGAATGTTCAGGGATGTAAGAAAGTACGTACAGCAGTGTCACACATGTCAAATTTACAAACCGAGTCAACAGCCAGCCGCAGGTAAGATGCTAACGAAAATTTCAGAGGAGCCTTGGGCAACAGTCTGTGCAGACTTTGTTGGTCCAATGCCACGATCGAAGCATGGCAACACGATGGCATTAGTCTTTCTAGACAAATTTTCAAAATGGGTAGAGGTAGTACCAATCAGAAAGGCAACGACAGAATGTTTAATAAGAGGATTTCGAGAGAGGATCTTGGCACGGTTCGGCGTCCCAAAAGTATTTATTACGGACAACGGAGCACAGTTTATCAGCAGACGTTTTAAGAGATTTTTAGAGGAACTTGGCGTGAAACACCAATTAACGGCACCGTACACATCGCAGGAGAACCCGACAGAGAGGGCAAACAGGAACATCAAGAGGATGATAGCACAATTTACGGGAAAAGAGCAGAAGACATGGGATGAGTTGTTACCAGAGATAACGCTGGCATTGAATACAAGTGTATGTGAATCGACAAGTTACAGTCCAGCATACATCGTACAAGGGAGGGAACCGAGAATCCCCAACAGCCTTTACGATGAGCAGACATTTGGTACAGGTGAGAAATTAGCGAACCCAGGAGAGAAGTCAACGAGGATGAAAGAAATATTCGAGATGGTACGACGGAAGCAAGAGAGAGCACCCATGGAGCAAGCGAAATATTACAATTTAAGAAGAAGGCAATGGCGACCGGCGATAGGCGACCTAGTGCTGGTAAAGGAACATCAGCTGTCAAAAGCGGCAGATAACTTTGCAGCCAAACTAGCGCCAAGGTACAGTGGACCTCACCGGGTAATGAACTTTGTGTCACCAGTGATCGTAGAGCTAGACAAAGTCTTCAGAGGAAGGAGGAGGACAGCCCACCTAAGTGAGCTGAAAGCATACCACGCAACCGACGCCGCCGACAACAACGAATCCAGGAAGCAAAGTCATAAAGAGAGAAAAAAAAGGACGCTAGTGAAGATCAAACCGCGTCAACACCGTCCAATCGAACAGCAAACAACAAGCCCGAGGTACAACAACAGAAAAATAACAGCGAGGTAGCCATTTGCGGTACGCTCACACGAGTCAGCGAAGAGACCGAGAGACAACACGGAGAGAACCAAGGTACAAGTCAACAGCTGGTAGCATACAGAGACGGTCAAGTACAAAACATTGCGGAGAATCAGGTACGAATATTTCCAGAAAATAAATTACAGATCGCCAGAGAACCGGCGCATTTAACAAGATTACACCTGGGAAGGCAGTTCGCTATGGCAGCCTTAAACGAACACACACCCCGAGACAACAGCGGAATTACAGACTATTTTGTAAGATTCTACTTCAATCCGAATGAAACCGGTAGTAACGGACACGCCCAACCTAGACAGTGTCAAATTATACACGAAGAAATTTCATATCAAGAATTACCCGGAAGTCGAATCAGCCACTAAAAGCTCGGTAAACTCTAACCACAATTACATAAATATACCATAAATATACTCTTTAGCTATGCGCATGATATACCATGTTTTTTTTAAATCCACCATACATGGCGGGAACACCCTAAGGAAAATCCACCAGTTTTTCATTTATTTTATAGACTGGCATCACACATACCGCCGACGGGAAGGGCAGCGAAATATTAAGCCGTAAGGCCAGCGAGGTCAACGGCAGCCTCAACCACAACGACGACAGCAGAATATTAAGCCGTAAGGCCAGCTGGGTCAACGGCAGCCTCAACGACAAAAACAGCGACATATTGAGCCTGATGGCCAGCGACGGTAGCGACGACGAATCAGCATGGGCAAACACCACTTCCGCGTACGGATCACGCGCACCGACCTGGTGACGGTGAGTCTCATTGCGGAAGGTGAGGGGGGAGTGTGAGGACCCCAAAGCCGAGGACTTTGTATCCTCACAACATACACATATCTATATATTTTTGCAAATAGCATACATTTGGAAATAACTTGGAATTTATACTTGAATTTTTATCACTTTGGAAATAACTTGGAATTTATACTTGAATTTTTATCACTTATATATTTTTTGCATGAAGCACCAGAAATATACATATGTATACCTTTTTGAATTATGCCCTAAATACATATATTCTGTTGTACATTGAATTTATAATTATTAAATTGAAGAGCAAATTACACTTGCGCACTTTTGCACGCAAGCCAAATATTTACATTTTCGCAAACATAAAGTTTGAATATAGGATCACCCTAACATGCATTAAATATTTGGAAAGTAGATACGCACAAAAACATAAAAATGCAGCGGTCGATCAACCCTTTGCACACTCAAAATCCCATGTACCCAGTTACAAATACAACATACATAATAACTTAAGTGAACGGAGATCAGCAGCAAGTCGTCAAAATAAGCGCCGCTACTAATTGAAATTTCGTTATACATATTTACGCACTAGCATACAACACACCAACGCACGCCATACAACAGAAGGCAGAAGCATTGGGCAAAGCAAAACACAACATTAGAATCAGGTGACCACAAGCAAATATACAAACACACAATATATAAACCAAAGCCTGGAAAGCACAGTATGAGCAAGTACAAAGGCATTGTATTCAATAAGGAGCATTATGGTGCATGGAAATTCATGGGAAGGAAATATTTACCGGATTAACAGTTGTTTTATATTGTTAATACCATTAGTTCAAAGTTGTTATTATAAAATAACCGTTTGCCTGCGTGCAAAAATTAGTATATAAGGGCGACGAGTTCGCATTGAAATTCAGAGATTAGGAGACAGGCATACGAGTCGGTAGGCTTTATCACTACCGACCAAGAGTACACCTGAAGGCTTTTTCACTTCATTTGTACTTAGAGTATACTCGTCTGGAGGCTTTATCACTCCATTCGACCGCAGAGGTTGGCCGAGGGCTTTATCACCTCCGTCACCTCTTATAGAGCAAGGAAATCAGCCTAGGAGTAGAAAAGTAGAATTTTATCAAATAAATAATTTTTATAACGTCTTGTATCGAACAAAACAGAGTTATTCTTTCAGATGGACCGTTAGGAATTTCTACTTCCAGGAACCCTGGACGGACTGAGATCAACCCCGGCAAGTCAAGGAAAAGTCCGTCACAGAATATTGTCCTCGATTTAGGTCGACGTCGGTCCAAGACAACACTGAGTCCTCACTCAAAAAAAAAACTCGAATATAGAAAAATTCTGGAATCGAGTCCAAACCGTCTTCGATAAGATTGTCGAAACCCCAGATCAGGACCTGCCCGAAGATTTTCCAACATCTGCTAATAGCATATACAGGTCCTGTCTCATAGCGTACGAAGACACGAAAGCCCAGATAGAAGACCAGCTTCAGTTGCTTAAACAAGCAAACGCCCCCGACCCACCTACCGTCACACCAGGTCCATCCGACAACTCCGGTATTTCGCTAAAAATCCCTCCCTGCGATACCGAAATATTTTATGGTGGTTATGAAAAATGGCCCTCATTTCGTGACATGTTCACAGCCGTTTATATTAACCATCCCAAACTCTCCCAAGCGCAAAAATTGTATCACCTCAGATACAAAACCCAAGGAAAGGCAGCTCAAATAAATAGTCAATCAATTCCCCTTGACTGACGACAACTTTGCCTTAGCGTGGGAAGCCCTAAAGGCCCGATACGAGAACAGACGAGTTCTCGTAGATAATAAAATACGGGCCCTGATGAATTTAAAACCGATCACTACGGAAAACAGTGAAGACATCCAAAAATTGCAATCCTCAGTAAATAATTGTCTTCAGATTCTCGCCACGCAACAGGTGTCCACAGATAACTGGGACCCCATACTTATTTATCTCGTTACCTCTAAACTCCCTGAAAATACAGTCACGTTATGGGAGCAGTCTCTGACTTCAAGAAGAGAACTTCCTAACTGGGCCCAAATGGACCACTTCCTCACAACTCGATATGAAGTCGTAGAGCGAGTCGATCAATGGCGACCAAATAAATTTAAAGCCACCCCACAAGCTAGGCCATCATTTAAACCCCAGCAGTCGCATCCCTTTCAAAATATATCGACCTCCCACACCCAGTCTCATATGACAGAGCAGCGAACAATGTACAAGTGCGCTATGTGTAAAACCTCATCTCACCCCCTTATAGGTTGCTTCAAATTTAAGAAGCTGTCGACCTCTGATCGCAGAAGGTTTGTGAGAGAAAACAATATGTGTTTCAATTGCCTCTCTCAGTCACACATATTGAAAGACTGTTCCAGTACTCAAACTTGCAATCAATGTCAAGATCGGCACAACTCAGTTCTTCACGAAGACACATCTCGAGTGCCGAAAAGACAACCCTCACGATTGCAAAGGACAGCCCCACAAGCCACGACCACGAATTCCACAGTCTCACCCGGTAATACTCCCGATCAAGCCAATGCCCTAGATGAAAGCCCTTCATGCTCGCAGAAAAGCCAAGTCCAATCGTTTTATTCCGAAAACGATTGTGAAATTATTTTACCCACGGCTATCGTTCCCGTACAGCATAAAGGAGAAATTTTTAAACTAAGAGCTCTTGTGGATCAGGGATCTGAACGAACCTTTATCTCTACCAGAGTCCAAGATAGACTCAAACTCCCATTCAAACCCTCTAGATTTGAAATATCAGGGATGGGCGGCAAGGTAGTTCAGACCTCAAACAAATTGTGCTCTCTGACACTGGTACCCCCCGATTTTAAAACCAGAATAAGTGCAGAGGCAATAGTATTACCCCGGCTAACAAAAATGCTCCCCTATCTTAAGCTCACTAGCGAGCTTCAAGCAAAATGGGCACACCTCAACCTCGCAGACTCGAACTGTCACTCCCCCTCGCAAATAGATCTCGTCCTAGGCAGTGATATAATACCGCAAATCATCCAAAATGGCGTTGAGAAACTTTCCCCCCATCTTCTAGCGCAGAAAACCATTTTTGGATGGATTCTGAGCGGTAGAGCCCCTGTGATGGTCAACGCTTTCTGCATACAAGTGTCAGAAGTAACGAACGAAGATCTTAACTCTCTATTGCGAAAATTCTGGGAATTGGAGGAAGTTCCCACCAAACCCCAAATAACCCCAGCAGATGAGTTTTGCGAAAATTTCTATGCAGCCACAACCTCACGCGATGATAACGGTCGTTATATCGTAAGGCTGCCGTTTAAACCCAGCTTCCCAGAGTCAATCTCATTATCCCACTCTCGGTCTTCAGCTCTAAGCCAGTTTCTTGGAATGGAGAGAAGTTTCCACAAGAAAGGGGATTTAAAGACTCAATATGATAGAGTTCTAGAAGAATACCTCACCCTCGATCATATGGAGGAAACCGGCTCCTATGAAAAATTTGACGGAGGAAAATGCTTCTCCTTTTATCTTCCTCATCACGCAGTTGTCAAACCCGAGAAAAAGACATCAAAGGTGCGGGTCGTGTTTAACGCCTCAAAAAAGTCGGCATCTGGACATGCGCTTAACGACGTTCTTTATACCGGCCCTACCCTCCAACCCGATCTGATGCTTCTGATCCTCAAGTGGCGGACATACCAGTTTGTTTTTAACGGAGACGTAGAAAAAATGTATCGTCAAATCATAATGCATGAAGACGACAGAGACTATCAGAGTATCGTCTTTCGCTCATCTCCGAGCGACCCCATAAAAGACTATCGTCTGAAAACAGTCACATTTGGTGTGAACTGTGCCCCCTACCTCGCCATACGCACTCTTCACCAACTGGCCAAAGATGTAGAAGAAACTTTCCCCAAAGCCGTCCCTGTTTTGACGAAAGAAACATATGTAGATGACATTCTCTCTGGCAGCCATGAAATTCTCTCTGCTGAAACATCTCTCTCCCAAGTCATCCAAGTGTTAGCGTCAGCAGGATTTCCATTACGGAAAATAACGGCCAATCACCCCAGTATAATAAAAAACATCAAAGAAGAGGACTTGCTAGATACCAATCTTTTGGAATTCGAGAAAGCAAGCAACACCAAAACTCTCGGCATACAGTGGAACGCTCTGACCGACACGTTTTCGTATACAGTGGACTCAATACCCCTCTCGTCCGCTAGTACAAAACGACAGATTCTCTCCTCGGTCGCAAAACTTTTTGACCCCGCAGGGTGGCTTACGCCGATTATGATTCAGGCTAAGATTTTACTCCAAGAGCTATGGATACACGGAACTGGCTGGGACGAACCAGTGAAGCCCCTCCGCTTCATTAAATGGACCCAGTTCGCAAAAAATGTATCCAAATTCTCAGATATAAAGATACCTCGATGGGTTGACTACATCCCGAACCAGCAGGTTGAACTGCATGGTTTCTGCGATGCGTCAGAAAAGGCATATTGCGCCACTATATATCTGCGAACAACCCACGGTGCCACCACGTCGTACCACCTTCTGGTCGCTAAAGGCAAGGTTGCCCCTCTTCGCACTACCAGTCTTCCAAGACTAGAACTATGTGCAGCTCTACTCCTTGCCCGACTAATCACCGTCGTACAATCCCATCTCGAGCTCTCTCTTAAAAATCTTTACATGTGGTCTGACTCGGAAATTGTGTTAGCATGGCTCGAAAAGCCTCCCCACGCTTGGAAAACTTTCGTATCCAATCGAACAGCTGAAATTATGGATCTAGTCGGAAGCGCCTCCTGGAAGTACGTAGGCAGTCGCGACAATCCAGCAGACATGGGCACTAGAGGATGCAAACCCATGGACTTGGAAAGTTCTTCGCTGTGGTGGAATGGCCCTGCGTGGCTGACCCAGCCCCCCGAAGCTTGGCCAAAACCATCTACCCACAGCATCAACCCGCCTGAAATGCGCCGAGTCGAAGCACTACACTCAGCTGAAGATGACCCCGATGTATTGGATCGATTTTCCTCTTTTCTTCGCGCCCTCAGGGTCATGACATATGCCTTCAGGTTCATTAATAATCTCAAGGACCGAATTCGAGGCATTAAACCCGCTTACACTCCCTCTCTATCTCATGCATATTTCAGCAAAACGAAAAATAAACTTGTGACGTTAACGCAAACCCGATATTTTCCTCGCGAAAGAGCATGCTTGGAAAATGCAAAACCAATTGATAAAAGAAGCTCTCTACTAACCCTCAACCCATACCTCGATGAAAACGGGCTCCTCAGGGTTCATGGTAGATTAGTTCATTCGACGTTGACTTACAAAGAAAAACATCCCGTTATTATCCCAGAAAAATCAAGATTCGCTGTCCTCTATATACAGTACCTCCATGAACTTCTTCTCCATGCCGAAATACGTCTCATGCAGCAATGCCTCAGACAGGATCTCTATATTCCACGACTCAAACCCCTCATAAAAAGATGCATACATCAGTGCAAAACTTGTACCCTCCACAAGCAGCAAATGCAATCGCAAATCATGGCGGCCTTGCCCCCGGAACGATGCACATACGCTCCGCCTTTTACCACTACCGGTGTCGACTTTGCGGGGCCTTTTCAAATAAAAGCCTCCTTGCTAAGGTCTCACACCTTTCTGAAAGGCTACGTGGCCGTTTTTGTCTTTTTCGTGACAAAAACGAATGCCTTTCTCGCAGCATTCGCTCGCTTCGTCGGACGTCGTGGATATCCTGCCACAATGATGAGTGACAACGGCAAAACGTTTATTGGAGCTAAAAGAGCGACGGAAAAAGAGTTCGTTGACTTCATGAAAACTGCCTCTCAAGAAGTAATCGCAAAATACTCTCCCCAGGGCATCAATTGGAAATTCATTCCGCCCGGAGCTCCCCACATGGGCGGCTTGTGGGAGTCTGCAGTGAAGAGTTTCAAACTGCACTTCAAAAGGACTGCAGGAGCCCACAAGTTCACATTTGAAGAATTTACCACCCTCTTGGTAAGAATAGAAGCCGTGTTGAACTCTCGTCCTATCTCACCTTTATCCCAAGATCCCACAGAGTTTACCGCGCTGACCCCCGGCCACTTTCTCCGAGGTAGCCCCCTCCTCGCTATCCCTGAAGTGGATCACGCTGATTTATCTCTTATAAACCGATGGGACAGGGTAAAAAGCTTACATCATCAGTTCAGCAAAAGGTGCAAGGAAGACTACCTAAAGGATCTCCAAAAAAGGCAGAAGTGGAAAAATCCACAACCCGAACCCAAGGTCGGTGAGTGTGTCTGCATTCACGACGACTCACTTCCCCCGACTGAATGGCGCCTTGGACGTATTGAAAAAATACATCCAGGTCCTGACGGCCATATACGTGTTGTTGACGTTCGTACTCAAACCGGCACCCTCACACGACCACTTGTCAAGCTCTGTTTCCTCCCTCAGATTGAAAGCCCACCCTCTCGGGCAACCCCGGAGAATTCGTAGCTACTCTCGAACCACCTCTGTCTACTCTTACCACATCACCGTTACTAATAGTCGTATTTCGCAACATAATGCCAACTGAAACTCCCTGCCTTAACATTTCTCTCACCTACTTTCAGATTGTCATGAATCGCGACCAGCAACGGGCACCCCGAAACCCCTTGCGGTCAGCAGTGGTCGCGCGCAGCCCGCCGCTGCAAATCGACTACCGACGATGCCGCGTATGTATGCACGGACCCACGCTCTTCGCAATTGCAGAGTCTTCAAGAAACTGAAGCCGCCACAACGATGGATTATCGCGAGGGCGTATAAATTCTGCCTAAATTGCTTAACGCTATCGCACGCCACAGATGAATGCAGCTCACATGATCGCTGCCGAACTTGCGGCTTACGACATCACTCTCTGCTGCATCGACGGGATGCAACCCCGAGCATCCCACGTCATACCCAGGCACCCCGGCCTGGTCGCCAAGTAGTACCACCTCAGGTACCCTCTCCCCCACCGTGCGACCCCGTTCTCGCCCAGCTATCTCTCGGTCTCGTCCAGCTACCGAAGCACAACCGCCAGCATCTACTGCCGCTCGACGCACCGTTCGGTGCACCGTTCAGGGGCTGCAAACTGCCACTTTCAGGGGAAAGGTGTCTGACCTCCTCCTACGAGATGCGCTACGGACTCTTCAAGAGCTGCAAGAGGCTCTAGCCGCTGAACGCGCCTAGGGCGGGGACGATGTTTGAGCGAATGTCGTAGTCGCCAACAGCCAACCCTTCTATTTAATATAAATTAGGCTTAAGAAAACCTAAAGATGAATTTAAATGAATTTACCTGAATTTTATATTGAATTTATTTACATATGTACCTTTTACGTATAAGTACGCATCTTGAATTATTTGCATGTACAAATACGTATATCCTATTATGTACATATTCCGTATTTCACCTCTCTGGCAACCCCAACAATGGGTTGACAGATGTGACTATCTACACATACATATTTTTATTATTGTTTTGACATTTTTGCTTTACCTTTTATTATCGAAATTCTTTTAACCATTCGGTGTGGAAATAAACTTGTGTAAAAACTCCAAGTTTGAAACCCTTATCAATTTGTAAAAAAAAACTTCAATCTAAAATCTAAATCCTAAATTAAAGAAAAGGATTTGCTTTGTGAATTTGAAAGTGCCATTTTATTTGAGAAGTAGTCTCCATAGTAAATTGTGTAAAGCGCAAAGTTCCAGCAACTACCCACTACTGGACACCCTCAACATAATATCAGAGCACCGCCATTACTTCATCGTTATCACCGCCACATCCAAGCGCATCCATTCGCCACCACCTCAGTGCCATCATCGCCATCACCGCAGCAGCCGCATACACCTAAAGGAAGGTAAATTTATTTTGTAATGCTCCCCTAACCACCTGCACTTAAAATTCGGGTCGCACATGTCGATAGCGGTATCAAAAGACGCGTATTTGCGTCAAGATTCAGAATCCGAAAGCAGAAACTATATTTCTTATCTCGTTTAAAAGTTATTCGCGGAAAACCCGTCGGTACTATTGTCGCTTTTTTCGTTGTTGCAATTAAACAAACGAAAACAAATGAAGGTGGTGAATAGTGTTGCCAGCTCCGCAACAATATCTTTTTATCTTGGTAGAAATGCAAACAAACATACACTATCAATGTATTTTGTTTTGTAATTCTCTGAATAATTTGAAATTAATGTATTTAATTGGAACAAGTGCAGAATACATACATTTGTCAAAAAAAAAAAAGGACGTGGGGCACTCGGGGCTGCCGCGGTAAAGCTATTGCATATTATCAACTTATGCAACTATAATATTTATGCAAAATTTTGTTTTCTTTGATATTAATTCAAGTTTTGTCTTTGATATTAATTCAAGTTAACCTTTATAAGCGTGGTGACCGATAAGAAAACAAATTTTTTACTTTTATTGAATAAATGAGAAGTTAATATTTAACTTTCACTTTAACTTTAACTTTATTTTTAACTTTAACTTTCACTTTAACTTTCACTTTAACTTTAACTTTAACTTAAGATTCACTTTAACTTTAACTTTAACATCGCGGGTTCGAATCGAGGTAAAGGCCTAACAATAATTTTTTATCATTATTATTGTTATGATACATTTTTTCTTAATTGAAAAAATTTTTAAATTAGAATAGAAGAAAGAAAAAATTTTAGACAACTGCCAAAGCTCGTTGTATAAATCCATTTCGGGAACTGCTAAATTCCTTCATCGGCAACGTTTAGGCGCCGCTGCTATAACCATTCAGCCATCACAGCGGGTTTTTGTTTGTCTTCATTAATCCTACTTCTATTCTGTTTCGTGCCAATTGATATTCACAACACAGCGACATCTGTTGCAGAATGGCTGTGAAAATTGGACTTGTTTGTTGGCAATGCCGCCATAGTGTCATAATTTTATTGACACTTTTACTTTTTTCCCCGTGCTCTGGGATGTATTAACAATTCAGCCATCACAGCGGTTTTTTGTTTGTCTGTGGATCTATACAACGAGCTTTGGCAGTTGTCTAAAATTGTTTCTTTCTTCTATTCTAATTTAAAATTTTTTTCAATTAAGAAACAATTTATCATAACAACAATAATGATAAAAAATTATTGTTAGGCCTTGAGCTCGATTCGAACCCGCGATATTAAAATCAGTAGGCCGATATAACAACAAAAATTGTTAATACATCCCAGAGCACGGGGAAAAAAGTGTCAATAAAATTATGACACTATGGCGGCATTGCCAACAAACAAGTCCAATTTTCACAGCCATTCTGCAACAGATGTCGCAGTGTTGTGAATATCAATTGGCACGAAACAGAATAGAAGTAGGATTAATGAAGACAAACAAAAAACCGCTGTGATGGCTGAATGGTTATAGCAGCGGCGCCTAAACGTTGCCGATGAAGGAATTTAGCAGTTCCCGAAATGGATCTATACAACGAGCTTTGGCAGTTGTCTAAAATTTTTTCTTTCTTCTATTCTAATTTAAAAAATTTTTCAATTAAGAAAAAATTTATCATAACAATAATAATGATAAAAAATTATTGTTAGGCCTTGAGCTCGATTCGAACCCGCGATCTTAAAATCAGTAGGCCGATATAACAACAAAAATTGCTTTAACTTTAACTTTAACTTAAACTTAAACTTTAACTTTAACTTTAAATTTAAATTTAACTTTAACTTTAACTGTAGCTTTAACTTTAAATTTAACTTTAACTTTAATTTTAACTTTGACTTTAACTTTGACTTCAACTTTAACTTTAATTTTAACTTTAACTTTAACCTTAACTTTAACTTTAACTTGAGCTTTAACTTTAACTTTCATTTTAACTTTAACATTAACTTTAACTTTATTTTTAACTTTAACTTTAACTTTCGCTTTAACTTTAACATTCACTTTAACTTTAACTTTAACTTCAACTTTAACTTTAAATTTATTTTTAACTTTAACTTTCGCTTTAACTTTAACATTCACTTTAACTTTAAATTTAACTTTGACTTTAACTTTGACTTTCACTTTAACTTTAACTTTAAGTTTAACTTTATTTTTAACTTTAACTTTAACTTTCGCTTTAACTTTAACATTCACTTTAACTTTAACTTTAACTTCAACTTCAACTTTAACTTTAACTTTATTTTTAACTTTAACTTTCGCTTTAAATTTAACATTCACTTTAACTTTAAATTTAACTTTAACTTTAATTTTAACTTTCACTTTAACTTTAACTTTAACTTTATTTTTAACTTTAACTTTCGCTTTAACTTTAACATTCACTTTAACTTTAACTTTAACTTCAACTTTAACTTTAACTTTATTTTTAACTTTAATTTTCGCTTTAAATTTAACATTCACTTTAACTTTAACTTTAACTTTATGATCCGGGGTGGGCGTGAGTTTAGCACCTGCTAACAAGCCAACCTAATATAAACGCACGCAAGTCATTTTCTGTCAAAAATGTCTCATGCACATACAACGTGTATGAGAGCAACTCAAATTGAATTTGCTGCGTGAAAACCTAACTCGATTTCCAATTTTTGTTCTGCGTGACATTTAGATTTGACGTTTGCACACATGCTTTACATTGTCGCAACGCATGCTTATTTGGGTTAGGGCAAAAAACGCCGGTTGTTTGCGTGCGCTAAAAAACGCAGTGCGGTTTTATTAGGTTGGCTTGTAAGCGGCCTTATATGTATACGATAAGCGATAGCACAATGGCTACTTCGTGAAAATCAACGACAGTAGTTTGATTTCGATGGTCGTATGGTCAAGAAGTGTCGCACGCGCGCTTAAAACAGAGTACCAAAGAGTGCGTGTGACACGCGTTCACCGTTCAAGCATTGAAATCAAACTAAATAAATAATTCATTTTGCTTTCGTGCTCGCTACGCGTTCGTGTTTACTAACACATTCTCAATTTGGTAACCGTGTAAATGTAGTGGTGCCCACCGCTGTTTATGATAGAGATCCAATTTTATGTATTTGGCCTGTTGCTAACACCGAACCTTTACGAACCTTTTCGGATCTTTTTTGACAAATATCCGTTACGTTTTTTTTTTTTTGATTTAGTCGCCAAGCCCGCTATAAAATCTATGCAATAGCTTAAAAATAAAATAAAAAATCGGACTTTATAGAGATTTTTATGCTGATTCCAACGGTAATTCTGCGTAGAACACCTTTCTGCATAGGCGGCCTTCGGCTGCTCTTATAAAAAATAACCCTGGGCTACGCCATGCCAAGTCGGGGTGTCCTTCTGCGTAGTACACCCTTCTGCGCAGCACCCCAAATAATATTAGACTACAAATTATTAAAAGTGTTTTACAAAAACAAAATACATTGATAGTGTATGTTTGTTTGCATTTATGTCGACGTGCCACCACCTTATAATGTTCTACCAAGATAAAAAGATATTGTTGCGGAGCTGGCAACACTATTCACCAACTTCATTTGTTTTCGTTTAATTGCAACAACGAAAAAAGCGACAATAGTACCGACGTGTTTTCCGCGAATAACTTTTATACGAGATACAAAATATAGTTTCTGCTTTCGGATTCTGAATTTTGACGAAAATACGCGTCCTGTGATACCGCTATCGACATGTGCGACCCGAATTTTAAGTGCAGGACTTAAGTAGAAATTTTACTAAATTTGGAAATTAAAAAGCTTATATTTCATAAACTAAAAGTTTCCTAGAGCTGCGGATGATAATTTTGTGATTTTTAGGACCCCCTCTACCCCTACAAATCAACAAAAGTTTGAAAATCGTCGCACCTTATATAAAATCCAACCCCTGGATTTATCCCATGTGAAATATTGTGGCACTTCTGCATATAGCAATGTTATTGCAAAATCGTCCGATTGACATAAATGAAAAAAGCAGTCAAAGTTGTTGCCCTAAGCGCTGCATTTTCAGGAGTAAAACAAGTAAGGAAGGTTAAGTTCGGGTGTAACCGAACATTACATACTCAGTTGAGAGCTATGGTGACAACATAAGGGAAAATAACCATGTAGGAAAATGAACCGAGGGAAACCCTGGAATGTGTTTGTATGACATGTATATCAAATGAAAGGCATTAAAGAGTATTTTATGAGGTAGTGGGCCAAAGTTCTATAGGTGGACGCAATTTAGGGATATAGCCATAAAGGTGGATCAGGTTGACTCTAGAATGCATTTATACGATATGGGTATCAAATGAAAGGTGTTAATGAGTATTTTAAAAGGGAGTGGGCCTTAGTTCTATAGGTGGACGCCGTTTCGAAATATCGCCATAAAGGTGGACCAGGGTGACTCTAGAATGTGTTTGTACGATATGGGTATCAAATTAAAGGTATTAATGAGAGTTTTAAAAGGGAGTGGTGGTAGTTGTATATGTGAAGGCGTTTTCCAGATCGCGACCAAAATGTGGACCAGGGTGACACAGAACATCATCTGTTGGATACCGCTAATTTATTTATATATGTATTACCTGCCAAGATTTTAAGGGTTTTTTATTTCGCCCTGCGGAACTTTTTCATTTTCTTCTACTTAATATGGTAGGTGTCACAACCATTTTATAAAGTTTTTTCTAAAGTTATATTTCGTGTCAATAAACCAATCCAATTACCTCACCATGTTTCATCCCTTTTTTCGTATTTGGTATAGAATTATGGCATTTTTTTCATTTATCGTAATTTTCGATATCGAAAAAGTGGGCGTGGTCATTGTCGGATTTCGTTCATTTTTTATACCAAAATAAAGTGAGTTCAAGTAAGTACGTGAACTAAGTTCATTAAAGATATGTCGATTTTTGCTCAAGTTATCGTGTTAACGGCCATGCGGAAAGACAGACGAACGACTGTGTATAAAAACTGGGCGTGGCATCAACCGATTTCGCGCGTTTTCACAGAAAACAGTTAACATCATAAAATCTATGCTCCTACCAAATTTCAAAAGGATTGGTTAATTTTTGTTCGACTTATGGCGTTAAAAGTATCCTAGACAAATTAAATGAAAAAGGGCGGAGCCACGCCCATTTTGAAATTTTCTTTTATTTTTGTATTTTGTTGCACCATGTCATTACTGGAGTTGAATGTTGACATAATTTACTTATATACTGTAAAGATATTAAATTTTTTGTTAAAATTTTACTTTAAAAAATTTTTTTTTTAAAGTGGGCGTGGTCCTTCTCCGATTTTGCTAATTTTTATTAGGCGTACATATAGTAATAGGAGTAACGTCCCTGCCAAATTTCATCATGATATCTTCAACGACTGACAAATTACAGCTTGCAAAAGTTTTAAATTACCTTCTTTTAAAAGTGGGCGGTGCCACGCCCATTGTCCAAAATTTTAACAATTTTCTATTCTGCGGCATAAATTCAACTTATCTACCAAATTTCGTCGCTTTATCTGTCTTTGGTAATGAATTATCGCACTTTTTCGGTTTTACGAAATTTTCGATATCGAAAAAGTGGGCGTGGTTATAGTCCGATATTGTTCATTTTAAATAGTGATCTGAGATGAGTGCTCAGGAACCTACATACCAAATTTCATCAAGTTACCTCAAAATTTACTCAAGTTATCGTGTTAACGGTCATGCGGAAGGACAGTCGGACGACTGTGTATAAAAACTGGGCGTGGCATCAACCGATTTCGCGCGTTTTCACAGAAAACAGTTAACATCATAAAATCTATGCTCCTACCAAATTTCAAAAGGATTGGTTAATTTTTGTTCGACTTATGGCGTTAAAAGTATCCTAGACAAATTAAATGAAAAAGGGCGGAGCCACGCCCATTTTGAAATTTTCTTTTATTTTTGTATTTTGTTGCACCATGTCATTACTGGAGTTGAATGTTGACATAATTTACTTATATACTGTAAAGATATTAAATTTTTTGTTAAAATTTTACTTTAAAAAAAATTTTTTTTTAAAAGTGGGCGTGGTCCTTCTCCGATTTTGCTAATTTTTATTAGGCGTACATATAGTAATAGGAGTAACGTCCCTGCCAAATTTCATCATGATATCTTCAACGACTGACAAATTACAGCTTGCAAAAATTATAAATTACCTTCTTTTAAAAGTGGGCGGTGCCACGCCCATTGTCCAAAATTTTACTAATTTTCTATTCTGCGCCATAAATTCAACTCATCTACCAAGTTTCGTCGCTTTATCTGTCTTTGGTAATGAATTATCGCACTTTTTCGGTTTTACGAAATTTTCGATATCGAAAAAGTGGGCGTGGTTATAGTCCGATATCGTTCATTTTAAATAGCGATCTGAGATGAGTGCTCAGGAAGCTACGTACCAAATTTCATCAAGTTACCTCAAAATTGACTCAAGTTATCGTGTTAACGGACGGACGGACGGACGGACGGAAGGACGGACGGACGGACGGACATGGCTCAATCAAATTTTTTTTCGATCCTGATTATTTTGATATATGGAAGTCTATATCTATCTCGATTCCTTTATATATGTACAACCAACCGTTATCCAATCAAACTTAATATACTCTGTGAGCTCTGCTCAACTGAGTATAATAAACGCGTTGGCCATTTTCAAGGTGCGTTTGTGTATGTGTGCTGAAGCATCTCTCATAAACAATGTACAAACCTCGGTGTTTATGTTTACTTTCCTTCGAAAAAAATATGCAACTTAGCAGCACGACACAAATCGAATAATTCGTATATTTATTAAAAAAAATGTTGTACACATGAAGTGATCTCGAGGCGCTCGTCACCCAGAGAAAAATTACCACTCATTAGCACAGCTTCCTTTTGATACCCATATTGAAGTACTCATTAACAGCTTCCATTTGATACCCATAATGTAAAAACACATCCTAAGGTTATTCTGATCCACGTTTTGGGCAATATCTCAAAACCCTAGTCACCCAGATGTATGAAAATTACACTCTGCTAAAGAACTCATCAACAGCTTTCATTTGATATACATACTGTATAAACACATTCTAGGGGTATCTGGGTCCACGTTTTGGCCTATATATCGAGACCCTAGTCACCCATCATGTACTCAACCACTCATCAGCAGCTTTCATTTGATATCCATATTGTAGAAACACATTCTTGGGGTACCCTGATCCACACTTTGGCCTATATCTCGAGACCCTTGTCACCTAGGGGTATGAAAAGTACCCCATATTAAAGTACTCATAAGAAGCTTCCATTTGATACCCATATTATACCAACACATCGTAGGGTTATCTGGGTCCACGTTTTGGCCTATATATCGAGACCCTAGTCACCCAGGGGTACGAAAAATTATCATGTACTAAACCACTCATCAGCAGCTTTCATTTGATATCCATATCGAATAAACACATTCTTGGGGTGCCCGGGTCCACACTTTGGCCTATATCTCGAGACCCTAGTCACCTAGGGGTACGAAGAGTACCCCACATTGAAGTACTCATCAGAAGCTTTCATTTGATACCCATATTATACAAACACATCGTAGGGTTATCTGGGTCCACATTTTGACCTATATCTCAAGACCCTAGAAATTTAAAAAAAAATTTTTTTGCTAAAAGCCTTCCCCTATTTGATCCCTATAAAATGAAAAAAGAACGAATAAAATTGGCCTCGTATCGGCCCCAAAACATGGACAGGAACGAACATCATTTCATTTTTATATATATAGATAATCAGTTACAATGAGATTTGAAAAATACAGCAAACTATTATATACATATGTAAAAGTTACAATTACAAGAAAACTTGAATAGTGTCGTCGAAGTAAACGTAATTTATTTTAAAAAATCGCATTTTTTTATGAAATTAACATAATTTATTAAAAGTAAAAAATAAAAGGAACAAGTCTGTGTAGAACACCTTTCTGCATAGGCGGCCTTCGGCCGCACTAATAAAAAATAACCCTGGGCTACGCCATGCCAAGTCCAGGTGTGTGGTATAACCGTCTACGCAAAAGGGTATACTACGCAGAATTACTGTGCATCGCGTGATTTTTTATTCCAAATTTTCTTTTTTTTGTAAAAAAAATAATTAGAGTTGAATAAAAAAAGTGCATTTTCCTCGTTGGTACTATATAAAAAATTTTCATTCGTTGGAACAATTTAAAGCATCTGGTACCACCAAGCAAGCAGTGAATTAGATAAAATGGCTATATGCTTGTGTTCGCGGAAAGTAAACAACTAAATCATTAAATTTTACAAGAATACGCAAATTTAAACAAATGAAAATAGTTGATTGTGGTTTTATAAACATTATAAAGTGTACTTATGTATAAAATTCTTGTGAAAGTGTTCGTATGTAGATAAAAAGTGACAGTTATACCATGGTAACTTTAACTACTAATTACTAGTAAACTGTTAATAACAATTAAAAATTACTTACTGATTCTCGTTGGGGAACTCCCTGAGAACCTATGTGCAAAATTTCAAAGTTCAAACCCCTTTGGTTTACGAATAAAACCAATTGGTGCCTTAATGTATATCCGACCCATAGAAACTGTTAGAAGAACGTCAAAGTTTGATAAAATTGTATTTTTAAGAAAATGAAATAACTCCCAACAAAAATGAAATAACTCCCAATGTCTGAATTACAAACAATGAAGTAAGTCCCAATAAAAATGAAATAACTCCCAATCTCAAAAAATTATGAAATAACTCCCAAGGAAATTTTATTGGGGATTATTTCATTTGGGAGTTATTTCATTCTGAAATAATTACCAGCAAAAATCATGAAATAAGTCCCAATGAATTGGGAGGTATTTAATAATGAAATAAGTCCCAATTTGTATGGAAAATATTTGGGAGTTATTTAATTCTTTTGTTGGGAGTTATTGCATGTGGGAGCAGTGAAAGCACCCATACAACATCATTTACTTTAATATTAGCTTATGGTGTACGCCATTTAGTGCGCTGTTGTAGAAGAGTAAGGTATTCTTGACTCCATCGCTTCCAGAAGATTTGTTGTATGTGGGTAACGCGTTGCCATCGGTCGAGACGATTGTAGTTGAGATGCGTAAGATTTGGCGCCGGTAAAGCTGTGAGCGGACCGCCAATCATAAAATGCCCCAGTGTTAGTACGTCTGGATTTTCTGAAACTGGTACAAGAGGACGAGAATTAATTACAGCTGAGATTTCACAAACTAATGTGCGTAGTTCAACAAGGCCCAGCAGTGAGGAACCAACTAAGCGATAAAAATGTTGCTTGGCCATTTTCGGCTGCTTCCCAGAACCCGCCGAAATGTGGCGAGCGGGGTGGTATGAACCGCCAATCGAAGCCATTATTTAAACAAAATCTTGAATTTCATAACGATGTTTTCACTAAGTAAAAATTAACGAAGATCCTTCAGTTCATTTCTAGCACTTACAAAATTGGTTGCATTGTCAGACCATATACAGCTTGGTATGCCACACGTAGCAATGAATCCCTTCAGCACTTGAAGAAATGCACTCGTTGATATGTCCTTTACTAGCTCCATCCAAACGCCTTTGTTGAAAAAGAGATTAAAACACTGACGTAGCATTTTTGCGGTGCTTTATTGAGTAGTTCAGGCTTGTAGTAAAGGGGACCATAGTAATGAATGCACGCGAAGCCTGAACGCGCTCCATCGGAAGATCCGCCATTATGTGTTGGGAAAGCCGTGGTTTCGATCTACAACATATGATACACTTTCGCAAGGATCTTGAAACAGTTTTCCTCCCGCCAATGGGCATATATTTCATTCGAATAGCAGCGAGCAAAGATTGAGGACCAGCATGATGATGTTTGCGATGGTAATGAGTAATTATAGCAAATGTTATTGGATGTGCCATTGGTAGGATACATAGATATTTCGCTTCAAAGTCAAGCGCTGAATATTTTAGACGTCCGCCAACTCGAATAATACCAAACTTATCAAGGAACGGAGACAGAGAGGCGATACTGCTAGAAGGGTGGACGCGCGTATTGTTCTTCAGGGCAGCATATTCCGACAACAACTGCGCTCTTTGAATAGTACGAATTAGTATCTGAGTACCATGATTAATGTCTTGTGATGTTAGCTGTGACGATGCTGTCGAGTTTTTCAGTTTGATAAATTTACTAACGTATCCGAAAATTCACTGCATCATAGAGAATGAGTTGATGTACTTGAAACTTAGTGATATATCGACCCTGTCGTTTGATGTAAACAGAACCCTTTGACGAATATCTGGAAGTTTTAGCGGAAATACGGGGGTTTTGGGCCAATTATTCTCGCTTTATTTAAGAAATGGCTGTCCGTGCATCCAGAGGGTTGAGGTAATGAGATATCGTGGAGCAGCTCCCTTTGACAATATATCAGCTGGATTCATAGCCGTGGGAACATAACGCCATTCCATGTCACGTGTAAGCTGATGGGTAGCATAAACGAGGTTGGCAACAAATACGTTAAACGTATATGACTCTTCTTGGAGCCAGGAGAATACTACGGACGAGTCCGACCAACAATAAAAACGACATAATTTTTGTTAGTTCGCCCACTAATTGAGCGAGCAGCGCCGCTGCACAAAGCTCTAACTTCGGAACAGTAGTGTCTTGAGGGGGGCAACGCGAGCCTTCGAGCATAAAAGATGTGTTACAATGTTTTCGCCTTTAATCGAACGAGTATAGATGCAAGCGCCATAGGCTTCAAGGCTTGCATCGCAAAAGGCGTGTATTTCCTTTCTGGCTCCAGGTTTTAGTATATAACGCGGAAACGATGAACGTTGCGTATCTGCGAAATCATTGCAGAATTCTAACCAGGTCGATTCTAGCGAGAGCGGGAAGTTTTCGTCCCACTCTAGCTTATCTATCGACATCCATTACACTATGGTTTTTGCTTTAGTTAAGGTTGGACCTATTAATCCGAGTGGATCATAAAATCGGGAAATTGTAGATAGAACCGAGCATTTAAAACTTATACGAGATAGTGGTGGAGGCGTAAACGTAAATAATAAATTATCCTTGACAGGATCCCAAACAAGTCCTAGCGCCTTGGTGATCTCACTGCCGTTATCGAATTTTAAAAACTCTTCTTTGTCAGAGTCAGGAATATTGAGAATAACTTCCGGATCGTTTGAACACCATTTCCTTAGTTTGAAATTGCCATTTTTGAGAAAGCTGCTCGTTTGTTGCTTGATATTCATCACCTCCTCTACTGTATTGCGACCAGATATTAAATCGTCTACAAAAAAATCCCTAAGAACGATATGCGAACTAAGCGGGTATGTCATCGATTCTTCGTATGCTAGCTGATGCGTAGCTCGAATAGCTAAAAACAAGGCAGCCCTCGTGCCGTAAGTTACCGTATCCAGCTTGTAAATGCATAAATCCTCTTCGGGAGATTCACACCATAGTATACACTGAAGCATATTGCCTGGCTTTGTTACTCGCACACATCGATACATCTTACAGATGTCTCCAGCGAGTGCAATTGGAAATGTTCGAAAACGAAGTAGAGTATCAAATAAAAAATCAAATATCAAATAATCGTCCCGATCAGACAAATCTCTCGATCTAAACGCTGCCAGCCTTTCCAAATGAACCACTTTCATTTTGGTTCGTGGTTTGCCAATGGTTTGTATGCGGTACACTACATCGTTCATCCGTTTTACAACTCTGTATGGGCCTTCCCAATACACTGCAATTTCGGTGACAAACCTTTTTTTCGTTGTGGGTTGTATAACAGCACCAAATCTCCTTCTTGAAACCCTTCCGAATTAATTGCTTTATCGTATCTGGCTTTCATCTTGTCACTCATAATCTTTGCTCGTTGCCTTACCAGATTGTGTATCTCTCTCAGCTCTTCTTCCAAGACACCAGTGGATTTCTTGACATTTCTCTCCGCATCGGCATCTATCCCAAACTTCAAATCAGCTGGCAGTCAAAGATCATTTCCAAAAATTACCTCTGCGGGAGTTTGGCCCGTTGTCTCATGCACTGCCGATCGGTAAGCCACCAAGAATAATGATATGTGTGTATCCCACTCCTTATGATACTTGTCTACTACTCACCTTAAATGCTCCCCCAATGTTCTATTGAAACGTTCCACCATACCATCGGACTGAGGATGCAATGCAGTTGTCCGTGTTTTTCGAATGCCCAATGATTTAAACATTTTCTAGAACACAGCTGATTAGAAATTCCTGCCTTGGTCAGAATGTAATTCCATTGGTGCCCCATACCTTGCAACACAATTGTTAATAAACACTTCGGCTACCGTTTCCGCTTCTTGATTTGGGATTGGGTATACCTCTGGCCATTTGCTGAAAAATCCATAACCGCCAGTACATATTTGTTTGCGCAGTTGCTAGTAGGAAATGGACCTGTGACATCAAATGGCACACCTGATTTATATTGCTTCATCTAGCCATGACTTCGGGTTTTGGGCCCTTTCGCTCTGCCACAAACCTTGCAGTTCGCAATCCACTCAGTGACCGACTGACGGCAACCAACCCAATAGAATCTCTGTTTAATCTTCTCGAGCGTTTTCGCGATTCCAAGATGACCTCCGCTTGGACCGCTATGCAGCTCGCTGAGCACGTCAGGAATCCTCTTTCTGGGAACAACTACACTGAACCAAAAATTTCATGAAAACCTCTCCAAAAACCGGTGTTCATAGAATTTAAAAAATATTTCATAAAATATATATTTTTTCTTATATTCTATGAATGGGTTCATAGATTTTTCTTAGAAAACATGTACTTTTTTGGTTCAGTGTATCAGTTTCTTCTTGCATTGACCATCCTCACTCTCCCATACTCGATGCAAGTAACCGGATATCAATTCTAAACTGTTCCACTTTGCCCAATATGACTTCGCAATGGGACTCTCTGCTGACATCTCCTCTCTGTTTGGTCTTTCGTTTCGTTCGAGCCCTTGCATAACATGTGACAGATCTGTATCTTCTAGCTGACACTTTCTTAGTTGTTCCTTGTCCCATTCATCCGTACACGTTATAGCCATTAGGCGGACATCTATAATGTTTTCTTTACCCTCGGCCTTTGAACAGTGCTTGCATTCCAAACTACGTGGTATTCGTGACATTGCATCGGCATTCCCATGGGTACTACCTTTCCGATGCTCAATGGAAAAGTCATAGCTTTATAACCGCTCGATCCACCGTGCCAATTGTCCTTCTGGATTACGGAACTGCAGAAGCCATTTCAACGCTGCGTGATCTGTCCTGACGCGGAATCGCTGGCCGTAGAGGTATTTGTGAAAATGTTTAATGCACTCTACCAATGCCAACAGCTCTCTCCGTGCAACGCAGTAGTTCTTCTCTGGTTTCCCAATTGAACGGCTGTAATATACGACTACCTTCTCCTGTCCATCAACCAGTTGTGACAAAACGCCTCCTGTAGCATATCCACTCGCATCTGTATCTAGAATAAATGTTGCTCCTGGGATCAGATATGCCAACATTGGGGCAGTGCACAAACGCTCCTTTAATGTTTGGAAAGCTAACTCTTGCTCCTTTTTCCATTCAAAAGCTTTATTTTTTCTTGTAAGCTCATGGAGGCTATGGCCTACGCTGGAAAAGTTTGGTACAAATCGGCGGTAATATGTGCACAGCCCAAGGAAACTTCTCAATTCATGCAGGTTCAGTGGTCTTGGCCAATCCTTTACTGGCTCTATCTTTTCATTCGCAGTACAGACGCCTTCTGTCGTTACCTTGTGACCCAAATAATTTACTTCCCTTTTAAACAGCGAACACTTTTTGGGACTTAGTTTCAGACCAGCATCAACCTCCTAGAAGTTCTTCAGATGTTCTTCGAATTTCTTTCCTAATACGATGATGTCGTCTAGGTACACTCAGCATGTTTTCCAATGTAGTCCTTTCAGTACCTGATCCATGAGTCTTTCAAAAGTAGTTAGTGCATTACATAGTCCAAAAGGCATCACTTTAAATTGCCAAAGACCATCACCGACACTGAAGGCTGTTTTCTCTTTGTCTTCCTCCTTCACTTCCACTTGCCAGTAGCCGCAGTAGCCAGAGCTTGACGGATCGGCCTCGCATCTCCAGTGTCAATTTGATGTTTCACTACGTTGGTGCGGCCTGGTTTGGACCCATCTTGGTCAAATATGTTTGCGTACTTTAGGAGCAGTTGCTTTGCCTTACTCTGATAATCTTGATCTAGCCCCTCCGTCCATGCCGTGATGTCATTTTAAAGATCAGTCTTGCTAGTTTAAACGTGTTCCTGGAGCTGTTCACAGTTTATAACTATTTCAGCCTCTTGGCATTTTCCCAATAGAGCTCCTTTTGTCAGTTTGAGTGGTGACTTGAACTCATTGAGTACTCTTACCGGAATTGGTCCGTCCTGTTTTGTCATAGCCAGGGTTTATCCGACAATCCACAATTTGTTTGTCCCACAGCCTCCATCAACCTTTGCCCAGATGACTGCTTCGAATTTTGGTGGTATTTGTTAACTCTCTTCCACCAGCACTCGTTTACTGCTGTAGCCTCTCTCGTAGCTGAAATTAAGTGGCACATCCATGTTCTCATATCGCATCGTCTTGCTTTGCATATCGATCTTGATGCCTTGGCCGATTAAGAAGTCCACTCCAATTATGATTTCATCAACAACCTCTGCCACTATAAAATTAGTAGTAGTACCGTGACGTTCCCAATTGCGACTTCACGTGCTACTTCTCCAATTACCTGGGTGTCCTCTCCCGTGGCTGTACGTAGTCTTACTCCAAGAAATGGTCTTGTCTTTTTGTTGAATAAATCTGATCGAATGATGGAATGGGATGCACCCGTATCTACAGTCAGTAAACATTCCTTTCCATCCACATGTTCTCCGACAGTAAGATTGCTTGACCTTCTTCCAATTTGGGAGATAGAGATTATGGGGCATTCAATTGAGGTAGCCAGCTCTCGCTCCTTGTGGCTGACTCGCTTTAGTTTAACGATTGAGTGGATCTGGAGATTTGCTCATCTCCTTCAGCTCTGCGTTTACGGCCACCCACATTGCTGGAACTGTAAGGATTAGTACTGCAATAACGTGCAATGTGCCCTGGCTTTCCACATTTAAAGCATTTGACAGCACCATCGTTTTTCTGCTGCGTTCCTTTTAATGCTTCCAAAATTGTGTCTACCCAGTCTGGCCTTTCCGCTTCCACGCGATGATCTTTGTGTGCGGGCTTACTCAAAAGTGACGCTGTTTCCTGCCTCATTGCATGGGATACCGTTTCTGCGAATGTGGATTTTGGGTTTGCATATGTCGCTCTCTTCGTTTCTACGTCCCGTATGCCATTTATAAAACTCTGGATTTTTACCCTCTCGGTGTACTCCACGAGTGCGTCCACATTTGCCAAATGAGCCAACCTTTCAACATCCGAAGCAAACTCTTGCAAAGTCTAATTAGATTTTTGGTAACGGTTTTGCAATTCTATTTGATATATCTGTTTCCTGTATTCGCTTCCGTACCTTCGTTCTACAGCAGCCATCAATGCGTCATAACTGTTCCGTACGTACTCTGGAATAGTCTGTAAGATTTCGGCAGCTGGTCCTTTCAATGCTACGAAGAGTGTAGCAACTTTATCTTCAGCATTCTAGTTGTTCAATGTTGCGGTCTTCTCAAATTGTAGCTTAAAGACCTGGAAAAGAACAGAACCTTCAAAGGGTGGTGTTTTTACCTTTGGATTACTCGTTGAAACTGCTGGGCGATTTAGTTGCAACTGCTCGATACGTCCTCTCAAAGCATCTACCTCGGCCTCGATTTTTTCCTCAACCTGTAAAATTTTTGTATCCTGGGCCTCCAGATTCGATGATACCCTTATCTCCCATGCCTCCAGTTGCGAGGATATGCGGGCCTCCTGTGCTTTCAACTGCTCAGCCAACTGAGATGTCATATATGTCTTCTGTTCTTCCAGTTGAGATGACATTTGTCTTTACTGGGCTTCAATCTTGGATATTATACGGTTCTCCTGGGATTCTAGTTGCGATGTTATATTTATCTTTTGTTCTGCCAGTTGAGATAATATATTTGTGTTTTGTACTTCGAGCTGTGCTGACATATTTGTGGATATTTGTGAAGACATTTCTGACATTTGTGCCAATATTGCAGCGAATATCATGTTCAAGTCTGTGCTGGTAACTGTCTGCGATGTTTCGTTTTTCTCTTCAGTTTTTGTTGTTGATTCTTCCACATCAGGATAAAAGACATAATAGTAAACATTAATTCCTTCCAACTCCAATACCTCTCGTAGACGTGCCTGAAGTTCAAGGTTAATGCCGGTTGTATGCAATCCACGGCTCTCCAACTCTTTCTTCAGCTGCTGGATCCTCAATTCACCCAACTTTGCCATGTCTAAGTTGTATTCGCAATCTTCGAAATTTATTCAAAAATTCCTCTTCTGACACCAATTGTAACGATTTTAGTGCAATTCCTCTTATTTGCAACCATGTACTAAAGTTCGAATCACTAAACTGTTGAATAAATAACTCCAATATTTGATAATGCAAAATGGTCTTTATTAGACTACTTTCAAAATAACACTTCTATTGCTCGAAAGATAGCGTGCTTAAATCAAACTGATTGTCGTGCCTGTACTGTTGCCGCTTTTATACTGTCCGGTTTCCTCGCCGACATATTTCTAGGCGCTTCTATTTCCAGAATTTACTAGTTAGTTATCAGCTATAAATTTCTCACCTATAACTACAGATGCACGATTTTATAGCTTCTCTCATAGCCCATGCGCGTGTATATGTGAGTAATACTTGCACAATTATTGCATAATTTCGGGAGTATCTCAGATATATGAATGTCGTTGTGCGTCCCTTAGTGTTGCTAGTATTTGTCACAATATATAAATTTGCATTATTTGGAAAGGACCATAATTGACCAATACTGCCTAAAGGCAACATCACCTTTACAAAATTTGTATAAGCAAGCTAAACACTTTTATGATTTTCTTTTGCGTTCTTATAGATCTCTCACCTTTATTTAAGTCTACTATTAACTTGTTTTTGCAAAAAAATATTTTTTTCATTATCTTTTTACACTTTTCTGATAACCACTTATCTTGCGAAATAATCGCTACAAATTCTCTCAACAAATAACGGATCCTAAATGAATGCATGCTGCTATAACTCATAAGCTTAGCAATGCAAAAAAACTCATGTCAAGATAATAAAAATAACGGGACATAAATGCTTCTAATTATAATGTTGCCTGTGGGCAACATTGGGCATGAGAGGGTTTAATGATTTATTAACACAGCTTTGAGAACATTAGCTTTCTGAATTCTAGAGGTATTTTTATGTTTCAATACGACTTTATAAGGTCCTTCATATGGTGGATTAAGTCCTGGAGTCTGACTAACTTTTACAAAAACATATTCACATTCCTCAAGAGATTTTGGAACATAACTCACATCATTGTTATGATGTAAAATTTTTATTCTAACTCTTGAAAAATGACCTCTTAATTTTTCAATAGTATTATGCACAGAATTTTCATCATTTCTAGAAACGACTAATTCTCCAGGAACTCGAATAGTTTGTCCATAAAGTAACTCAGCAGGGGATGATTTTAAATCCTCTTTCACTGCAGTACGTAACCCTAATAAAATAATAGGTAACACTTCTGCCCAAACAGTTGAATCTCCTGAAGCTATAATTGAAGTTTTGAGTTGACAATGAAATCGTTCTATCATGCCATTAGCTTGTGGATGATAAGCAGACGTTTGAATTTTTTGTGAACCAGGAATTTGAGTGAGTTCATTGAATAATTGAGATGAAAATTGTGCACCTTGATCAACAGTAATTTTAAGAGGAACACCAAATCTAGAAATATAATTTTGCACGAATGCTTTTACCACCGTATGTGCAGTTATATTTCTTAGAGGATAACCTGGCCATCTTGAATGTCTATCAATAATCGTCAGAATATATCTATAACCATCAGATGGTGGAAGTGGTCCAACCAAATCTAAATGGATATGTTCAAATCGGTTATTGGGTATATCAATTTTCTGTATAGGGGACTTAGTATATCTTGAAATTTTCGAGTGTTGAAAAGAAATACAGTTCGAAACCCATTCGTTTATATCCCTCCGCATATTAGGCCAAAAATATTTTGATTGAATTAAACGCCTGGTCGCACGAACCCCTGGATGTGACAAAGAGTGTAATTTTGAAAAAATTATCTCTCTCATGGAATTCGGAACACAAGGACGCGGTATTGAGCCAGAAATGTCACACCAAATTTTAAAATTATGGATTGGAATAAAATTTTTTTTTTATTATTCTTCGATAATGGAGAAGATACTTGAGTTTTATGAAACTCATCAGTTTGTTGTTCAACAAACAAAGTATCAAAATGAATATCTTTTGCTGAAAGTGAATCTATTGCTGGAAACCTTGATAATGCATCCGCTACAATATTATTCTTTCCAGATTTGTACTGTATATCATTCGTGAATTTTGCTATATATTCTAAATGTCGAGTTTGTCTGGGAGATCTTTCAGTCTTTGAATTTAACACGTATGTCAGTGGCTTATGATCAGTATATACTGTAAATACTTGACCTTCTACAAAATGTTTAAAATGTTTAATAGTTTAATAGTTTATATATTCCTAAAAGTCCCCTATCAAAAGTGGAATATTTGCATTCTGCAGGACTCAGATGCTTAGAAAAATAAGTCAAAGGTTCCACAATATTATTATTTAATTGTTGTAAAACTCCTCCAATTGCAACATTTGAAGCATCAACATATAAAGATAATTTTTAATGCCCATCAAAATAATGTAATAATGTATTTTGAGCAAAAAAATTGTTCCCCTTATTAAATGCTTTAATTGACTTATTAGTCCAGTTAAGAGTTTTACTCTTATTTTTATTTGCTATAGTTAAAATTTGATGTAAAGGAAGAAGATCTCCTGTAATCATTGGAATATAGCGATGGTAATAATTAACCGTTCCAATGAATTTCTGAAGTTTCTTAATAGAGTTGGGTTTCTCAAAATTTATAATTGTTTCTATTCCTTCAGTTGGTGGTTTAATATCATTTTCTGAAATTTCATAACTTAAAAAATTGATAACAGGGGAACCAAAACCACACTTTGTTGGTTTAATATTCAATCCGTATTTTCCAAACGTTTAAAAACAATCTTTAAATGTTCAAAATGTTGTGCCTCATTTTCACTCGCTATTAATATATCATCAACATAAGCAAACACAAAATCTAGTCCAAAAAGGGTTTAATTTATAAACCTTGGGTGGAAAGGTTTGGGTGCTATTTCTTAAACCAAAAAGCATATGAAGAAATTCAAACAAATCGAAAGGTGTTGTAATAGCCGTTTTATACACGTCTTCAGGTGCCACTGGTATTTGATGATAGGCACGAACAACATCTAACTTTGAAAATATAGTTTTACTTTTAAAATCTATGCTCAAATCGTATATGTGGAAGTGGGTAGCGATCTGGTACTGTAACAATATTTTAAAGTATTTACTGCAATTCCGCTTATTTGCAACCTTCTACTAACGTTCGAATCACTAAACTGTTGAATAAATAACTCCACTATTCAATAATGCAAAATGGCCTTTATTAGACTACTTTCAAAATAACACTTCTATTGCTCGACAGATAGCGTGCTTAATCAAACTGAATCTCGTGCCTTTACTGTTGCTGCCTTTTATGCTCTGTGCTTTCTCGTTCGCATACTTCTAGGCGCTTCCAGAATTTACTTAGTTACTGCTATAAAATTATAACTACAGATGCACGTGTATTGCTTCTCATATGCGCGTGTATATGTGAGTGACACTTCTATAGAAAATTGCCTTCTTTTGGGAGCATCTCAGATAAGAGATATGCGTTTGTTTGTGCGTCTCTTCTCCGCTGCTCGTATGGACATATCGGTAGACATTATGATTGATTTGTTGATGTGCTTACGAGTCACTGCTTAGTATCGGCTTAGAGATGTTAGTACCCCTTAGTGTTGCTAGTATTCGTCACAATATTAACTCTTCTAAAATCTCCACAAGGTCGCCAATCATTAATTTTTTTTAGGAACCAAATGCAAAGGTGAAGCAACAGAAGAACTTGAAGGTATACAAACACCAATTTTGACTAAATATTCAAATTCTCTCCTTGCCACCTTAAGTTTAATTGGATCTAAACGACGTGGTCTTGAAAATGGCAAAACGCTTTTGGTTACGATTCTATGAACAGTATTATGTTTAACTAATTTAGTATAAATTGGTTCAGTTGTAATTTCAGGAAATTGTTTGAGCATTTCAGAAAATTTGTTAATTTTCAATGGTAATTTAAGCTCGAAAATTTCGCAGAATCCAAAAGAGCCTACTACTTTTAATTTTGTTTCTGAATCTATAACCAATTTATTTTTAATATCCACTAAAAGTCCAAATCTTTCTAATTAAATTTGATAATTGGAGTTTTAATATCTGCCAAAATGAAAGGAAAATGAAATTCACGCCTCAGTCCTATATCTATTTTGAGTAATTTTGAACCAAACGTGTGGATAATTGCTCCGTTTACTGCTGATAAACTTAAATCTGACTTTCACTTAAATTGTTTCAATTTTGAAAGTGGAATAACTGAAACAACAGTTCCTGTATCTATTAAAAAATTAAGTTTGTTTTGCTTATCAAAGATAAAAAGGCGGATAGATGGTTTGACATTTCTTCTATCATCAGCCACCGGCATGATAGAACGATTCAATTTAAATGATTTGGTTTCATATCAAAAAATTAGGTGGTTTAATACACTCAACTGCATTATTCCCAAATTTCAAGTGGTACCAGCATATATTGTTTGGAAAATTTCATTGTTTCCTTAAAATTCTTTTATTTAGTTTGTTAAAATTATTTCGTTCATTTGATCTCGATCTTGTTTGTAATTCACTTACATCAAGAGTTACTTTATTTAAATTTTCGCAAAGTACAGAAGTTAAATAAGTCAAATTTTGAATATTTTGTTCCAAAGAAGAGTTTTGTGAAATTGACAAACCTGAGGTTTAATATAAAGAGTATACATTTTGTCAGCAATAATAATTTTATTGTCTATGGTTTCTTCTTCACAAGACATTAAATGGGCTTGAACTTGTTGTGGTAATTTACGCAACCAAAGCTTAAGAAATAGTTCTTGCACAACAATGGAGCTAGAACCGACTAAACATTTCATCTCACGATATAATTCAGAGGGTTTTCGATCTCTAAGCTGAGTATCAGAGAATAGTCGACTATCTTCAGTTTTAGTTAATCTCTCACACAATATCCTTTTAATTGTGTTATATTTGTTTGTCATTGGTGGAGGATAAATGACATCTATATTTAAGAAACAATTTCTTGAGGAAGATAAATTAAAACATTATGAAATTTTATTAAATCAAGTATATTATTTATAGAAAATTGTGCTTTTGCATGGATAAACCATACTTCAGGATTTTCATACCAAAATTGTGGTAATTTTAACAACTTGTTAGCTTGTTGATTGTTTGAAAAAGATTGAACTGAATTTATAGGAACTGATTGGAAATTTGAAACAGTTGGTGTTGTAAGTGTATTTTGTGTTATTAAAGATGTCGTAATTGTTGGAAAGTTAAAAATAGCGGTTGTTTGTGTTGCCATTGATGTGGCTATTGGACTATTGGTGATTGAAGTATTTGATTGAGAATATATAGGCAAATTATCTTGCATTGCTCTTGATGTGGTTGTTGGACTATGTGTAAGCGGCATACTTTCAATAAAAGTAAGTAGATTTTCTTGAGATCTGGTCAGAACCATAATATTTAAAAATAAAATAAAATAAAAAACACTATTAAAATAAATTCACTGGAGATTATAATAGTGTAGAGAAATTACATACTTGTATAATCCAAATAAATTAAACTAATCATTGAAAATTTTTGATTATATAAATATAAACGGCAATAATTGAAATTACTTTCTTTGTAATTTTTGTAAATTTTTAAGCTATTGCATAGATTTTATCGTAGGCTTGGCGACTAAATCAAAAAAAACCGTAACGGATATTTGTCCAAAAGATCCGAAAAGGCTCGAAAAAGTTCGAAAAGGTTCGTAAAGGTTCGGTATTAGCAACAGGCCAAATACATAAAATTGGATCTCTATCATAAAAAGCGGCGGGCACCACTACATTTACACGGTTACCAAATTGAGAATGTGTTAGTAAACACGAACGCGTAGCGAGCACGAAAGCAAAATGAATTATTTATTTAGTTTGTTTTCAATGCTTGAACGGTGAACATGTGTCACACGCACTCTTTGGTACTCTGTTTTAAGCGCGCGTGCGACACTTCATCATCGTACGACCATCGAAATCAAACTAAAAGAGCTGTCGTTGATTTTCACGAAGTACCCATTGTGCTATCGCTTATCGTATACCATGACGGAACGATACAAGGTGGCAGCATGGTGACATACCTACAAACGTAGATAAAAGTTCCATGTACTTTGTTTTTGTAAATCAAATAAAAAAAGTTTATAATCAGCTGTCCCGTGCTGCCACCTTGTATCGTTACGCCATGTCGTATACATATATGATCGCTTACAAGCCAACCTAAAGCGCCAAATACACGACACGAACATTTCCGCGAACATTCCGCAATTTTGTTCGCAGCTTTGGCCATACACCATACGAACTTTTGGCCGAACATTAGTTCTCTTTCAGACAGCGATGAATACGGACAACAATTGTTCGCGCACGTCTGTTCCGTTCAGAAATTACTACGATTATGAGCTATTTCGCCATACACGCACGAACAGTTCGCGCAAATGGTCTCCAAAAATTAAAATATTTTGATTTTTGGCGAACATTTGCGCGAACTGGCAAACACCACCATACACGACAGAAAAGGTCGCAGAAACATGACCTAATGACCGCTCTGCGTTTTTTTTAGCGCACGCAAACAACCGGCGTTTTTTGCCCTAGCCCAAATAACGTCAAATCTAAATGTCACGCAGAACAAAAATTGGTAATCGAGTTAGGTTTTCACGCAGCAAATTCAATTTGAGTTGCTCTCCTACAAGTTGTATGTGCATGAGACATTTTTGACAGAAAATGACTTACGTGCGTTTATATTAGGTTGGCTTGTTAGCAGGTGCTAAGCTCCCGCCCACCTCGGATCATAAAGTTAAAGTTAAAGTGAATGTTAAAGCTAAAGCGAAAGTTAAAGTTAAAAATATAGTGAAAGTTAAAGTTAAAGTTAAGGTTAAGGTTAAAGTTAAAGTTAAAGTTAAAGTTAAAGTTAAACCGAAATTTAAAGTTAAAGTCAAAGTTGAAGTTAAAGTTAAAGTTAAGGTTAAAGTTAAAGTTAAAGTTAAAATTAAAGTTAAAGTTAAAGTGAATGTTAAAGTTAAAGCGAAAGTTAAAGTTAAAGTTGAAGTTAAAGTTAAAGTTAAAGTCAAAGTTAAAGTTGAACATAAAGTTAAAGTTAAAATTAAAGTGAATGTTAAAGTTAAAGCGAAAGTTAAAGTTAAAAATAAAGTTAAAGTTAAAGTTAAAATGAAAGTTAAAGTTAAAGTCAAAGTTAAACTTAAAGTTAAGGTTAAAATTAAAGTTAAATTTAAAGTTAAATTTAAAGTTAAATTTACAGTTAAATTTAAAGTTAAAATTAAAGTTAAAGTTAAAGTTATATTTAAAGTTAAAGTTAAAGTTATATTTAATGTTAAAGTTAAAGGTAAAGTTAAAGATAAAGTTAAAGTTAAAGTTAAAGTTAAAGTTAAGGTTAAAGTTAAAGTTAAAGTGAATGTTCAAGTTAAAGTTAAAGTTAACAAGTAAGGAAGGTTAAGTTCGGGTGTAACGGAACATTACATACTCAGTTGAGAGCTATGGTGACAACATAAGCGAAAATAACCATGTAGGAAAATGAACCGAGGGAAAACCTGGAATATGTTTGTATGACATGTGTATCAAATGAAAGGCATTAAAGAGTATTTTATGAGGGAGTGGGCCATAGTTCTATAGGTGGACGCCATTTAGGGATATAGCCATAAAGGTGGATCAGGGTTGACTCTAGAATGCGTTTGTACGATATGGGTATCAAATGAAAGGTGTTAATGAGTATTTTAAAAGGGAGTAATCCTTAGTTCCATAGGTGGACGCCGTTTCGAGATATCGCCACAAAGGTGGACCAGGGGTGACTCTAGAATGTGTTTGTACGATATGGGTATCAAATTATAGGTATTAATGAGGGTTTTAAAAGGGAGTGGTGGTTGTTGTATAGGTGGTCGCCTTTTCGAGATATCGCCATAAAGGTGGACCAGGGGTGACTCTAGAATGCGTTTGTACGATATGGGTATCAAATGAAAGGTGTTAATAAGTATTTTAAAAGGGAGTAATTCTTAGTTCCATAGGTGGACGCCGTTTCGAGATATCGCCATAAAGGTGGACCAGGGGTGACCCCAGAATTTGTTTGTTCAATATGGGCATCAAACGAATGGTGTTAATGAGTATTTTAAAAGGGAGTGGGCCTTAGTTCTATAGGTGGATGCCGTTTCGAAATATCGCCATAAAGGTGGACCAGGGGTGACTCAAGAATGTGTTTGTACGATATGGGTATCAAATTAAAGGTATTAATGAGGGTTTTAAAAGGGAGTGGTAGTTGTTGCATAGGTGGTCGCCTTTTCGAGATATCGCTATAAAGGTGGACCAGGGATGACTCTAGAATGCGTTTGTACGATATGGGTATCAAATGAAAGGTGTTAATGAGTATTTTAAAAGGGAGTAATCCTTAGTTCCATAGGTGGACGCCGTTTCGAGATATCGCCATAAAGGTGGACCAGGGGTGACCCTAGAATTTGTTTGTACAATATGGGTATCAAAAGAAAGGTGTTAATGAGTATTTTAAAAGGGAGTGGGCCTTAGTTCTATACGTGTACGCCTTTTCGAGGTATCGCAATAAAGGTGGACCAGGGGTGACTCTAGACTTTGTTTGTACGATATGGGTATCAAATGAAAGGTGTTAATGAGTATTTTTAAAAGGCAGTGGGCCTTCGTTCTATAGGTGTTCGCCTTTTCGAGATATCGCCGTAAAGGTGGACCAGAGGTGACTTTAGAATATGTTTGTACGATATGGGTATCAAATGAAAGGTTTTAATGAGTATTTTAAAAGGGCGTGGGACTTAGTTCTATAGGTGGACGCCTTTTCGAGATATCGCCATAAAGGTGGACCAGGGGTGACTCTAGAATAAGTTTGTACGATATGGGTATCAAATTAAAGGTATTAATGAGAGTTTTAAAAGTGAGTGGTGGTAGTTGTATATGTGAAGGCATTTTCCAGATATCGACCAAAATGTGGACCAGGGTGACCCAGAACATCATCTGCTGGATACCGCTAATTTATTTATATATGTAGTACCTGCCAAGATTTTAAGGGTTTTTTATTTCGCCCTGCAGAACTTTTTTAATTTTCTTCTACTTAATATGGTAGGTGTCACAACCATTTTATAAAGTTTTTTCTAAAGTTACATTTCGCGTCAATAAAACAATCCAATTACCTTACCATGTTTCATCCCTTTTTTCGTATTTGGTATAGAATTATGGCATTTTTTTCATTTTTCGTAATTTTCGATATCGAAAAAGTGGGCGTGGTCATAGTCGGATTTCGTTCATTTTTCATACCAAGATAAAGTGAGTTCAAGTAAGCACGTGAACTAAGTTCATTAAAGATATGCCGATTTTTGCTCAAGTTATCGTGTTAACGGCGATGCGGAAGGACAGACGGACGACTGTGTATAAAAACTGGGCGTGGCATCAACCGATTTCGCCCATTTTCACAGAAAACAGTTAACGTTATAAAATCTATGCCCCTACCAAATTTCAAAAGGATTGGTTAGTTTTTGTTCGAATTATGGCGTTAAAAGTATCCTAGACAAATTAAATGAAAAAGGGCGGAGCCACGCCCATTTTGAAATTTTCTTTTATTTTTGTATTTTGTTGCACCATATCATTACTGGAGTTGAATGTTGACATAATTTACTTATATACTGTAAAGATATTAAATTTTTTGTTAAAATTTTACTTTAAAAACAATTTTTTTTAAAAGCAGGCGTGGTCCTTCTCCGATTTTGCTAATTTTTATTGAGCGTACATATAGTAATAGCAGTAACGTTCCTGCCAAAGTTCATCATGATATCTTCAACGACTGCCAAATTACAGCTTGCAAAACTTCTAAATTACCTTCTTTTAAAAGTGGGCGGTGCCACGCCCATTGTCCAAAATTTTACTAATTTTCTATTCTGCGTCATAATTTCAACTCATCTACCAAGTTTCGTCGCTTTATCTGTCTTTTGTAATGAATTATCGCACTTTTTCGGTTTTTCGAAATTTTCGATATCGAAAAAGTGGGCGTGGTTATAGTCCGATATCGTTAATTTTAAATAGCGATCTGAGATGAGTGCTCAGGAATCTACATACCAAATTTCATCAAGATACCTCAAAATTTACTCAAGTTATCGTGTTAACGGGCGGACGGACGGACGGACGGACGGACGGACGGACGGACATGGCTCAATCAAATTTTTTTTTCGATCCTGATTATTTTGATATATGGAAGTTTATATCTATCTCGATTCCTTTATATATGTACAACCAACCGTTATCCAATCAAACTTAATATACTCTGTGAGCTCTGCTCAACTGAGTATAAAAATAAAGTTAAAGTTGAAGTTAAAGTTAAAGTGAATGTTAAAGTTAAAGTGAAAGTTAAAGTTAAAGTTAAAAATAAAGTTAAAGTTAAAGTTATAGTTAAAGTGAAAGTTAAATATTAACTTCTCATTTATTCAATAAAAGTAAAAAATTTGTTTTCTTATCGGCACCACGCTTAAAAAGGTTAACTTGAATTAATATCAAAGACAAAACTTGAATGCCCCAAGGGTTAGGGGATCAGAATATACCCGCGGTAGGTATGCCTGTCGTAAGAGTCGACTAAAATACCTGATTCAAGGGCTGTGTAGTGCAACCATTCAGGTTGCCAGCGCAATATATAGCTTCTCCGAACCCAATTGTCAACCTCACCTATCCGCGGCGAATCCTGTTTCACTAACAGACGAGGCTCTGGCGACCACAAGCTCCTCATGGAACTTGGGGGTGGGGAGGGGGAAGTGGCCTGAAGGTTTAATGTGAGCACATAAATCGCTCCCGAGATGGTCGGGCTAGCACCTTAATGGTGCTGTGGTACCGGAGCGTACCGGATCTTTATCCGGCAAAGGATCACATCGATAACACTCCCCAAAGTCTTCGGAGAGCAAGGTTATCGCTACAACAACAACAACAACAACAAAACTTGAATTAGTATCAAAGAAAACAAAATTTTGCATAAATATTATAATTGCATAAGTTGATAATATGCAATAGCTTTACCGCGGCAGTCCCCGAGTGCCACACGTCCTTTTTAAAATGATGACACGTTTGTATTAGTCAGAATAGTAGAAATATTCCTTTAATTATTATACACTTTTTCTGTTGATTTGCTGATTAGATTTGCAATCAATATAGATTAGATTAGATTATTTATTTATTACGGCCAGAAGCCTAATTCGTAAATTCGAAAATATTACAGTTTTTTATCTTATAGCTAAGGTTTTACAATATTCATATAATTTTGTTTTAAATACTGTTATTTGGTTGCAACTTTTTATATCCATAGGCAGATCATTGTAACTTTTCAGACCCTTGTAGAAAATGTTCTGTTGATCAATTTCAGTTCTAAAAAACGGCAATTTGAAATTATGTTTGCTCCTCGTATTTATGTTGTGAGTTTGCTCAACTAATGCTATATTTTTATTTAAATACACAGGTACATTTCCATGTTTGATATTAAATATGAATTTCATGGAGTGGAAAAAAAGCTTTTGTTTCACACTTAACCTGTCTAAAGTCTTCAACATGTCAGCCGTTCGTGTATCTCTAGGTTTCTGAAGAATAAATCTCATGCATCTATTTTGAAGCTTTTGGAGCTTGTCTACTTCTTTATCCAAGAATAGAATGTATATAAATTTTATTTTTTAAATAAGTCCAATTAATGTATTTTACAGCGCTGTTGTTTGTCCATTAATGTTGTTTGTTTAAATTCCTGCAGTTCCACAAATATTTTCACCACAATAACCAGGTTCTACTGCTTCGAAATTGGTACAAAAACCATTAATTACTTACTTAATTGGCGCTTAACCCTCTAAACGGTTATGGCCGTCCAACAAGGCGCGCCAGTCGCTCCTTCGCTCCGCCAACCGGCGCCAATTGGTCACACCAAGGGAGTTTAAATCGATTTCCACCTGGTCCTTCCAACGGAATGGGGGCCGCCCTCTACCTCTGCTTCCATAGGCGGGTTCCGATAGAAACCCTTTCTTGGCCGGAGCATCATCTTTCATTCGCATAACATGGCCTAGCCAGCGCAGCCGCTGCGTTTTAATTCGCTGGACTATGTTAATGTCTGCGTATAGCTCGTACAGCTTATTATTAAATCTTCTTCGGTACTCGCCTTCGTACCAAAAACATAGCCAGTATAATATTGACTTTTATCGCTGATATTACCGCGTGTTTAGTAGAAAATGTAATAAAAGCACATCCTTTATAATGGCACTTGAACCGACACAACTAATTCCGCAAATTATTTAAAATAATTGTTATAGTGCTCGTGATAAAAGGGATGCCAAATGTTAAACTCTTAGTGTAACCAATTAACATAGGTTTATTTGAATAATAATAATATAATTTATTGAAAATATATTAAAGATTATTGATGTTTACAATTAGATAGAAAATTAAAATATGAAAATTTTTAACATTCATTGAAATTAAAAGAAAATATAATTAATAGATTTAATTTTTCATATAACATATCTACATAAGTGGTACAATAAACAAGTACCACTACAAGGCTTACTACCAAAGATGACAGATAACACCCAGCCAAGGCGGGTCTTTTGAATCAGGGGTATACAAAGTGCCATCTGGATCTGACCCACACAAAGCAACTCGAAGAAAAGTCCCGCTCCAATGAGCAGATCAATACGATGTGGTAGTTTGAAAATGGGATCGGCTAGCTGGATGTTCGAAAGAATTTTCCAATTAATGGTGCAAACGAACAAACAAGGTTGGTTTTCGGTGATTGTTCGAACAACAACGGCGTTGATGGTTGTTGTAAAATCTGAAGTCCGTGACTTCACAACGATATCGACTGAGAATCCATCCGTAGAGAATTTGTCATCACAAATGCCGGAAACTGAAACGAGAGATTTGCCTTTGCCTAGCTGTAGTTGATTGGCGAAACGAGTTGTTATGAAGTGCAACTGTGAGCCCGAATCCAAAAGGGCGCGACAAGGTACGAAGGTTTGGTTTGGTTTTTAATAAGAACTATGGCTGTAGCTAAGAGCACAGCATTAGGCGTAGAAAGAGCATGAGACGAGGCAGACAATGATGCTGTCATAGCATTTGATTGTGCCACAATTGGTGGTGAAATTACAGGTGGAGTGGTGGCTGAATCTACGGCAAAACGCTCAAAATGCAAAAGTGTGTGATGCCTTGATTTGCATATGCGACATTATCCAAATTTGCAATCGCGCAATCGGCAATTTGCTCCTTAGACCTAAGTAGTATAAAAGTATCTAAAGATATATATAGAAGTATCTAAAGTGCGCGGATGTGTGCAGTGATTTTGTCCGTTAATTCCCGCAGCGTGCCTACGGTAGCATCTGCCATATCTAGCCCAAAAATCTCCCTTGTGTGTGTCTGAAAGATTAGTCTCTTATTATTAAAACATTTTTGTAGTAAGTCGAATGCTGCATTGTAGTTGGGTAATTTCTAGCGTGCGAATGGTACCCAATGCAGCATCACAGGAACGCAAAGAGTGTAAGATCGTTGTCTTTGTCGATGACAGACATTGTGAGAACCAAATATAAACGATTAATTTGGCCCACAAAACCGCCGCCCCACAACGGATCAGTAACACAAATAAAACACTACATAAGAACACGATGCATGAGGCGTAGCTTCATAGACGCGTATTAGGCACAGCATAAGAAATCTTGAGGCGTAGAGAGATCTTAGCTGCATGCCATATTTTGTAAGCTTCTACAAAGCTACGCCTCGTGTGTATCTTGCCTAAGTTTAACTTTGTACAAGATCCAATATTTTTAATTAATAATAAATAACACGTAAAGCAACTACGCTTAAGGTGACTTTTGCGTCGTTTTGGCACTTGCGTTGCATTTACATCTGACGCGCTTTAATTGCTTCAATCCATAAGCAACGCAACGCCCACGTCGAAGCAATACACAAATCATTAAAAACTTACGTTCTTCTTGAAGTTTCTTGTATTTTAGAAAAAAAAAACGAGTTTCTATCGCCGTTCAACTAAATAAAAACATAATTTTGTATTCATGCCGATTTTGTGATTGATCTCCAGAGACGGCGGAGCATATCCTACTGGAATGCGACGCAATCTTATGAGGGCACAACAGACCAATGGTCGCAGTGCAATCCTCAATAAATTTTCGATCTATCTGTGGTGGGGAAACTTTTAACTTGCTTTATTTCAAAGTGAAACTTTATTTGAGAAATCACTGAACGATTCTTTTCAAATAAATAGCTTGTTAGCGTTAACCGAAGATGGTGAAAACGGCCCCTGGAATTGTTACCTTATATAGCGAGAAAGTTAAGATATAATTGTAGTGTTCTTATTAGTTTTATTTAACTTTGTATCTTAGTTACTTTGAACTTTGTAATTTTAAAATGTTTTATCAATATTTTAATTTTCAATATTGAATATTCAATTATCAAAAATTTTCATTGTTTTGAAGTTGGTAAAATAAAAGAATTAAAAAAAGATCAAAATAAAATATAATCCAAAATACATTCTTTAAAATACAGAATTTTTGATTATAACCTACAATAATGCATAGGTATAAAATTATTGCATGCATAAAATCATTTTTATTATATAAAAGTAGTATGACATTGAGATTTTAGTTCTGCTATTTTTAACACAGAGTTATTTTTAACATAAAGTAAGAATAAGAAACAGGACTAATGACGTGTTTTATTTATTTTCATTGAGGAATAAATCGTAACAATAAAACTCATGTTATTATAAAGAACTAGCAGAGTACCCGACGTCGCACAGTGGTGTGAAGGGCTTCGCTAGCGCGAATTTAATCAAAAATTGAAAAGTGGAATGTAAATTTTTTGGTGAACTCCACTAATAGTCAAGCATACGCTGCAATATAAATCATAAACATTTTTTGATTAAAGTGTCATTATATGAATAAAAATCGCGCTCAAAAGTTGTGTTTCCGTAAAGTCACCAGGCGCGTAGTTTATATGTAATCGTTCGTAATTACACGTGTTTTTCTTGTAAAACTGTATATTTTTGAAGTGTAATCCATGGAAAAATCATCACAAGGTAAGCTTTATAAGTTTTTATTGAATAACATAAATATTGCGTTTTGGAAAGGCTTACTTTATAAACAATCAAGTTTCCGAACATTTTTAAGGTTATAAAAAAACGCACGCGTTTGCACGTGTTGCAAATGTCAAAAAAAAAATAGCTTAACCTTTTAGCTATACTTATCAACAAAAAAAGTATGTTCTTCCACGTCCCCCTAATTTTGAGAATTTTTTTTTTCAGGGTGTCGTGGGGCAATTACCCGCATGGAACTGTTTGATGAATATCTAAAAGTTAAAAGTTTGAAAAGAAAAGACTGCTGTATTGCTTTACAACGTTTTGTTTCTGCAAAATATAATATAAATTCAGATAACTGTAGGAACATTTTAGGGAACTTTGTTAAATGTCGAAAAACGGTGGAAAAGTGCACAATTAAGATCAGATCGTTTTATCAAAAGCAATAAGGATTGGTTGGCACCTACTATTTCTTTTCATGCAGAATATGAAGATTTTCGGCCCGGGCCTTCAAAGCGTGGGAGACCTTCCAAAAGTTTTAGTGAAAGTGGAACTACGGCGAAACAAAAAAAGCAAGTGCACTCACCTCAAACTGTAACACTGAAGAGCTTTCTTTCGCTGTGCTAACTAAACATAATATTAGCCTCGAGAGTGATGCCATAGATTTGCTCAAATCGCCTGTATGTAATATTATGCCGGATTCCGATGCAGAATAAAACTCTTATACAATTTTAAACATGTGTTTTCAATGTACATATCACTTTCATGAATTTCAATAAAAGTAAATAACTAATAAGTTCTGTTACAGAAAAATTACTTTTTTGATTACTGGGGTTCAATTAACGCCTTGCACGCATTTTTGACCTCCTTTTTTGTATTACAATTAATAGGTGGACTTCTTACTGGCCAAACTATCGGCGTCCAAAACAATATTTTCACTATATCACAAAAAAAAAAAAAATTTTTTTTTGACCCACTCTAATTTACCATTTTTTCCAGAAGTTTTTTATAAAAACCACTTAGGTTAGGTTGAACTGGCCGCTCCATGAGGACCTCACATAGACTGATTGAGTCCGCAGTGTTACCAGAAGTTTGTTTTAACGACCAAACTGAAAAACCCTATCAAAAACCAGGACCTATGTTATAAAATAACTCCGTCCTCTTCGCAAATACTAGAAGCTTCCTAGGACTTGAGCCACTTGCTGCTTCTAGATCTGACAGCTGTATCACTCCTAATAGCTGGCATGAGCATAGAACGTGCTCAATCGTTTCCTCCTCCAACCCGCACTTCCTACATGTGCTATCACTGACCAAGCCTAATTTAAAGGCATGTGACGCCAGAAGGTAGTGTCCAGTCAGAATACCAGTCATGAGTCTACAGTCCTCTATTTTTAATGATAGAAGCAACTGTGTTAGTCTAAGGTTGTAAGACCTACACATAATCTTCGACACTTTACAGCCCCGCGTTTTAACTCACGCCTTTCCCGCTTGGTCGATCATGTGCACCTCTCGCCTTCGCTTAATCTCGCCCAATCTAATTGGGACGTCCACGGAGCAAGCTTCAAGGGATGCGCCCTTTTTAGTTAGTTCGTCCGCTTTTTCATTCCCATCTATTCCAGTATGCCCTGGGACTCAATATAGATGTATGCTTCTCCCTGTTCCGATCCTCTCCAGAGACTGTTTACACTCTAACACGCATTTAGATGCTGTGCTATGCGAGATTATTGCCTTAATTGCTGCTTGACTGTCAATATAAAAGTTAACACGGTTGCAGCTTGAGCTACTAACTAAAAACCACTTAAATCTTATTCATTTTATGCAGAATGCGTTTCTACACAATAAATTAACTGGTATTCCTACAAAACTTCGACTATATTAAAGCTAGTGATTTAATTCGCGCTAGCGAAGCCCTTCACACCACTGTGCCGCGTTCGGGTATAAATAAAAGCAGTACTATATAAACTAATATATTAGAATAATCCCAACCACCCTTTGAGTGGGAGATGCCACGCCCCTTTTTCGCTATCCCCAATTTTTCCCGAGGGGGTAGGGATTAGTCTTATATACCTCCTCACCTAATTTCAGTTGTCTAGCTTTAATACTTTCAGATATATTGACAACGAAAAATACCAGTTGTATGGTAGGTGCCACGCCCCCTTTTTCGATATACCCAGTTTTTCTGGAGGGGGTAGGGATTGGTCTCATATAACCACTCACCTAATTTCAGTCGTCTGGCCTTAATACTTTCAGATATATAGGCTACGAAAATTTCCAGTTGTATGGGAGTTGCCACGCTCCCTTGTGGAAAACTTTTTTTATATAGCCTACCATAGATTGACGCACTCAGGGTATGTCATGGCAAAATTTCGTTCGATTCCATTCTACGGTTTAGGCTGCAAGCCCAAACATACATACCGACATACTTTCACAAATATATAGTATTTAGAAGATATGCGAAGCCCCACAGATAAAATGAGTAATAGAATGAACCTTGGTTTATATATTACATTTTTAATATGAAAATCTCCTGCTAAAAAAGTAATAAAATGAACATTGTTCTGTATATAACATTTTTAAAATAAAAATCTCCTGCTAAAAAAACAGCAAAACCTAACTCAATTTCTTCGTTTTCGTACTTAACTACACTCCCTTTTGTGATTCAGGATTTTGGGCATATTTTGAAAAAACTCCGAACATCATTCCTTCATTATACGTCATTCGACCGCCTTCTTTCACTGCCTTCCACTCTATTCGCAACATAACCTCAATTTAAGTTGCCAAACCATAGAGTAAACAATGACAAGAAGACATTAGGCAGTCAGCATGCGGTTGTGGTTGCGACCGAGCTACTACTGAAGCGTTCTGGAAGGCATATCGGTTTTAACCATTGCAAGCCAGTGCGATTCATGTGAGAAAGTCGTGGGCTGAGAATTCTACGTAAGCTGGTTTTACCCTCTCTACAACGCTTTAGACCACGGCCGCTCCCTCGTAAGCAAACGTGCTCCACCGCATCGTGATACCGCGCTCAATCAAACGTCAACCGCGGCAGAAGTACGTCAGCATCCGCAGTAGAAGTGAAACGCCAAACTTGTCTGTACCGAGGTTAATGGGTCTCACCTAACGGGACGCGAAGTGCGATCGTCACCTGAGCGGCAATTGAAGGGCATCTGAAATGCGTATCGGTTTTAACCACCGCCAGACAGTGCGTTACATAAGAGAAAGCCGTGGGCTGAGGATTTTGGGTAAGCTGGTATTGACCGATCTACAACGCCTTAGACCACGCTCGCTCCCTGCTAAGCGAAGGCCCACACCGTCACGAGTCTGCGCACCTCCGCAGTAAGCCTCGGCAGAAATAGCCTACGCCGCTACCATTGGCCGCAACAGAGTTACGCAAACATACGACGTTGGCCATAGCAGAGTTACGCAAGCATACGACGTTGACCGCAGCAGAGTCACGCAAGCATACGACGTTGGCCGCAGCAGAGTCAGCGCTGTCGCCAGCCACACCTGAGTTACACTTACGCGGTCGCATCGACATAGGCCGCAGCATAGTCATCGCAGTCGCTAACCGCAGTCGCTACTGAGTTACATTTACGCATACCTAGGCAGGGGCCAGTAAGGCGCCCTAACCGAACGCTCCTAACGGGCATTCAAATTAAGTGAATACGTACACATTTGTTTTACACTTTATTTTATAGTTAGTTATAGTTAGTTTTAGGAGTTAATCAATAAAGTGAATTATTTTAAGAAAACGATTTGCAAGGTGTCACGAAATACAAATTTATTGTAAACGAACCTTGGACACGGCGAGTATACGCCAGCAATTATTGAAGAAGCACCGGGGAAAGGAAAAGCTTCGTTACAATTGGCGCCAAAGCAGGGACCCTGCAAATCGTACAACGTCAGAAGGAACATACCTGACTAGAAACCTAACCGTAAAATGGCGGACCAGATTGACACCACGTGGTTAGACAACATTTCAAAGGAGCAGCTGATATCCATCACAAAGGAATTGGACATTGAGCAGAAAAGCACCGCCCGAGAAATCCGAAAGAGCATAGCAGCACTGGCTTCGAAAGCAAATGTTGACTCGGAAATACACGCATTATTTTTATCTCCAAAAGCCGCGAGTGAGGTGTTAAATGAGGTTAAGACACCGATTCCGTCGAACGGAGGCGGAACCACGAACATCTTCGATAGACTATCAGAACAAAACCAGTTCGCGTTTCATCCCAGGAACACAGCACTCCCACAACAGTGCTCATCGTCAGGAGAAGCGGTACCATCCAAAGGTACATCTCAGGCACCGACCTTTATATTCGCACCCATCATCGACCAGGTAAGAAAGTGGTCAGCGAAATATGAAGGTGGACGGGACCCTTTAGCTTTCTTCGAACGACTGGAAGAGTTATCCGGAGTTTACGCGCTAAATGTGGGCATGCTCCCAAAAACGATGCCTGAATTTCTAGGTGGCACGGCCTTTCAATGGTATCGGAATAATAACTTACACTTGAGCAACTGGACGACCTTCAAACGCGACTTTTTAAACTTCTTCCTACCAGCCAGGTACTTCTTCGAGCGTCTCGAGGACCAAATACGGCAACGTAGGCAGCATGCACGCAAAAGATATAAAGACTATGTTCTAGCGATACAGAGTTTGATGAGACATGGGGATACAGCAACGAGCAGCGCCTGGATAAAATCTTCCGCAATAGCCACGCCGATTATTTACTCTATATTCGCTGAAGGGATTTCAACACTCAAGGAGAACTCCTCTATCTCGCCGAGGAATACGAGGGTATCCACGAAGGTCACCGACGCACATCAGACGGATCACGTCGCGAAGTAGCCAGGCATGTCGTTGGTGACAAAACTACAGTTTCACCACCGCGGTCGGAACGATCATACCACCAGCAGCCATCGAGCGTACATCGCCGCTCACCACCAGACACTCTCGTTTTCGATCCGAACAGCGTATGCAGAAGTTGGGGCCAAGAAGGACACTATGCAAGGAGATGTCGTAACCCACGCAAAATTTTTTGTTGGGAGTGCGGTCGGAACGATATACGCAAAATTGAATGCTTTACATTACAATCTTCGACGCCGTAAGGACAGAGGTACGCCTCCGAGACTCGTCACTTCACACAGTCCTACATGTGATGCCCGGGGCAATTTACGCCATTATACTTGGCCTATACACGCTATGCAGCATAAGAGCAGCCATATCATGTGGAGGGGGCCACCTTGTGCTAACCAGACCCCTTGCTCACCATACACTGCCTCCTGGAGCCACGTCAGAGACCATTCAGAGTATAACAGCACCGAGTACGAGCAACGACAGGTACGACATCAGTGGAGGCACGTCAGAGACCATTCCGAGTATAACACCACCGAGTACGAGTAACGACAGGTACGACATCATTAATCGAATTAACGACGACTAACTCAGAAATGAACAGAATGGTAGAGAAGTCGAGGCGGATCGCATACGAGAATTCCTGGCAGAACTCCAAAAGTTCGAGGCCATGAGCGGAGTTCCGACGGTAGCCGAATACAAGATCATCCTGACTGACGACCGTCCCATCAAGCAACGATATTTCCCACGCAATCCAGCGATGCAGAGCATAATCAACAACGAGATCGACGAACTCCTCGCGAAGGGATGCATCGGGTCATCCTGCAGACCAAACAGCGCCCGATCGTGTTAGCTAGGAAAAAGAACGGTAAATGGAGGTTGTCCGTGGATTATCGGCAGCTCAATGCTACGTCAGTTCCCGACGCATACCCGTTGCCGATGATACAACACATATTGGACAAACTCCGACGAGCAAAATACATAAGCAGCCTTGACCTGAAAAATGCCTACTGGCAAACACCATTGGAATCAAACAGTCGCCCCTACACGGCTTTCACAGTACCAGGACGTGGCCTATTACAGTGGCGTGTCATGACCTTTGGCTTGCACTCGGCACCCGCAACGTTTCAAAGGGTACTCGACCAGGTCAGGACCAGAAATGGAGCCCCATATTTTTGCGTATCTGGATGATATCATCGTCTTAGGCGCCACTTTGGAGGAACACATCCAAGATTTACCAGAGTTGACGTTACGACTGCAGCGCGCCAACCTCAGGATCAATCCAGAGAAGTGTGATTTCTTTAAGAAAGAACTCAAGTACCTAGGTCACGTGTTCAGCGATAAAGGGATTTACACGGACCCAGAAAAGGTTGCCTCTATTCAGGAACTGAAGCCACCGTGAAAGAGGTTAGCCAATACCTAGGGATAGACTCGCGGTACCGCCGTTTCGTGCCCGATTTCGCCACTATAAGCCAGCCGCTGCAGCCACCATAGCGTTCTCCGCCTACCACACCGAGGATCCTGGGTTCACGCCCCGGGCAAAGCAACATCAAAATTTTAGAAATAAGGCTTTTCAATTAGAAGAAAAATTTTCTAAGCGGGGTCACTACTCGGCAGTGTTTGGCAAGCACTCCGAGTGTATTTCTGTAATTCTCTACATCATATTTGTTTTAAATTTTCTTATTACAAGCTTCCCAGATATTCATCCATAACTTTATGATATTGTTCCAGATCGTCAAACATATTCATTAGTTGTGGACAATGAGAGAGAGAGAGAGAGAGATAGTTATTTATTATATTACAACAAAGAATTACAAAAGTAGAAATTGTAAGACTATACTTTAAAATAATAAATAGTGGATCTTAGACAATAACATTAATTGTTGTGTGTCTACATAGCACATATAGTTAAAAACAATATTTTAAACAAATTCTGTTACAATAAGTTCCCTATATTTAACGCAACTACTTATATAAGAGCGTAGCAAGTGATAGTTACCACCACTAAGAATAGTTAAAACCTTTTGCAGGTCCAAAACTTTCTCACCAAAACATTGAAAACGGATATCTTTGTAAATAGGACGTATCCCAATAAAATGCAAGGTATCTTCAGCAGTACATAAGTTGCAAACCGAGCAGTTTACAGAAGGTACATTTTAAAAAGCTCTTGCTTGAGGTTTAGCAAGCCACCCCTAGCACGAAAGATCAGACTTATAGCGTAGGCTGAAAACTCATCGGAGAAGTAAGTAGCGTCCATAGGAATCAAGTATGGGTAAAGATCGTGTGACCTAGATTGCAGCGCACTCTCGGTGTAGCTAGCAAACTTTTTTGCAGCAATTTCTCTAGTACTACAGGAATTCGCAGTTTTAGCGCTGCAGGCGAGAAATCACGCTGAGGGTCCATATCAACACTTATATAAACATTTTCCCAGTTTTTCACCCAGTACGAGCCTTGACGCACTGTCTCCTCAGCTACAATGCGGGGAAGTCTATTTGGTGATAAACAAAAACAGCGCGCGATATAATATATGTGCGTGCTTAAAGTATGGTAGTACAGCGAACATAAACCTGATTCGAGGTGCAACATATAGTTTGGAGTGTTAGATGGCAGAAATATTAGCTTCTTTATAAAGAACCGCAGGAGTTTCTCTACGGACTCAAAACCTATCAATACCCCATAGTTGCGCACCATAAAACATGATAGACCTGGACCTGTGGACAATGATATTGTAACGAATTTAGAGAAATTCCGCTTATTTGTAACCTTCTGCTAACGTTTGAATCGCTATATTGATGAATAAATCACTCCAATATTTTGTTTTGCAAAATAGGCTTTATTAGACTGCTTTGGGAGTAGTACAATTTTTCTTCACGTCGCAACTGATAGCGTTTTTAAATCAAACTGATTACTTATTCCCCAGATTGCGCTGCTTTTATACTCTGTTGCCTTGTCAGCATATTTCTCCAAAAGTCTAGACGTTTCACCTTCTAGAATCTCCTGCTTGGTTACCAGCGATATACATGTATACTTGTAGTTTATGCGTTTCTCATAGTCATATTCATGTGTATGTGTTCATGTACACCAGTGTGACTCGCTTTAAGGTGTACACGTACATAAGGGTGGCTGCTTCATGTTTTTGTTCTTGCGTGATTATTTACTAACAGCTTAGTTATTACCAATATTCGTCACACTGCCATCCACCTAAGTCTGGTCGTCCCGATCAGACAAATCTCCCGATCTAAACGCCGCTAGCATCTCCAAATGAACCACTCTTCTATTTCGTGGTTTGCCAATTGTTTGTATGCGGTAGATGACATCACTGATCCTCTTCACAACTCGGTACGGGCCTTCCCAACTGCACCGATATTTGGATGGAACACCTTTCCGCCGGTGAGGGTTGTATAACAGTACCAAATCTCCCTCCAAGAAACCTTACGAATTGTTGTTCTCGTCGTACCTGTGTTTCGTCTTACTACTCGTTATCCTGGTTCGTTCCCTCACACTCTGTTGTTTGGCCAATGAACTACTTCGTAGAGCTTGCACTTGACGGATTGGCTTTGTATAATCAGTTTTGCTTTGACGATTCACAACAGTAGTGCGCCCTAGTTTGAAACACCCTTTCTGGGAAATTCTTTCGTTCGTTTTAGTGCTTCCATTAGGGTTTGTCAGTGCCAGTGTTTTTCTCGCAGGTACCTTCGGTTTTGATTTGTTTGGCCCATCTTTCCATCAACCTTTGCCCGATCTACTTTCTCTGTCTTTTGTGGTCTCTGTCGAATCTTCTCCACCAGCACTCGCTTACTGCTAAACCCTCTCTCCAAACTGTAGTTTAGTGGTACATCCTTTTTCTTATATCGCATAATCCTTCTCTGCATATCGATCCTGATGCCATGGTCAACTAAGAAATCTACTCCCAATATGACTTCATCAACCATCTCTGCCACAACGAATTTGTGTAGAACCATGACCTTCCCAATTAATACTTCACAAGCCACTTCTCCCTGCACTTGGTTATACTCGCTAGTAACCGCACGCAATCTTGCTCCAGGTAATGGCTTTGCTCTCCTGTTGACCAAATTAGATCGAATTAAGGAGTTATATGCGCCCGTACCTACAGTCAGTACACGCTCCTTGTCATCCACATTTCCTCTGACGGTAAGACTGCTCGATTTTCTTCCAATTTGTGATACTGATACCGCAGGACATTCACTAGCTGGATCAAGTTCTCGATCTTTACATCTAGCTCGCTCTTGCTCATCTACTCCAGCTTTGTACTTAAGACCACCCATGCTGTTGGAACTATTAGGACCGGTGTTGCAATGTTACCTGGGTTGCCGCACCTGAAACATTTCATAGCTCCAGCATTTTTCAAAATTGTGTCTACCCAGTCTGGCCTTTCCACCTCCACGCGATGAGCTTTGTATGCTGGTTTCCTGGGTCAGTGCATGGGATACGGTTTCAGCAAATGTTGGTTTTGGATTCGCATATGTAGCACGTTTCGTTCCGACATCCCGTATTCCATTTATAAAGCTCTGAATTTTAACCCTCTCGGTGTATTCCACGGGTGCGTCCGAATTTGCGAGATGAGCCAATCTCTCAACATCCCACGCAAACTCCTGAAAAGTCTCATTAGCTCTTTGGTAGCGGTTTTGCTACTCTATTTGGTATATCTGTTTCCTGTGTTCGCTTCCGCATCGTCTCTCTAGAGCGCTCATCAATCTTTCATAGTTGTTCGTACACTGGAACTGTCTGCAAGATTTCAGCTGCAGGTCCTTTCAATGCCACGAACAGTGCAGCAACTTTATCTTCAGCATTCCAGTTGTTCACTGTTGTGGTCTTCTTGAACTGTAGCTTAACGGCCTGGAAAGGAACAAAACCGTCAAAAGATGGAGATTTTACCTTCGTATTACTCGCTGAAGCAGCCGGGTGATTAAGTTGCAACTCCTGGATACGTATTCTCAAAGCATACACCTCGGGCTCGATTTTTTACATAAACTTCATTATTTTCTCGTCCATACGCGCTTCCAGTTCTGCAGAGATCTGCGATGATACCTGTGCTGAAATTTGTGCCGACATTTGGGATATACGTGCGTCTTGTGCTTCAATTATAGATGTTATTTCTGACGACATCTCTGAGATACATGTCTCCTGTGATTCCAGTTGGAATGCAATATATGTCTTCTACTATTCCAAATAGGATGACATATATGTGGATATTTGTGATGACATTTCTGTTATGCGTGCCTCCTGTGCTTCCATCTTGGATGTTACTGTCGATGTTTGATCAGATAGTGCAGCCAATATCATATTCAAGTCTGTGCTCGTAACTGTCTGCATTTTTTCGTTTTTCTCTTCAATTTTTGTTGTTGTCTCGTCCCCATCAGGATGAAAGACAAACTCGTCCGCATTAATTGCTTCCGACTCCATTTCCTCTCGTAGCCGTGCTGGAAGTTTGATCTTATTGCTGGTTGTATTCAACTCCTTTTTCAGTTGCTGGACCTTTAATTCATTTAACTTTGCCATGTCCAAGTTGTATTCGAAATCTTTGGAATTTATTCAACAATTCCTCTTCTGACACCAATTGTAACGAATTTAGGGAAATTCCGCTTATTTGAAAACTTCTGCTAACGTTCGAATCGCTAAACTGTTGAATAAATCACTCCAATATTCTGTATTGCAAAATAGTATTTATTAGACTGCTTTGGGATTAGTACAATTATACTTCACTTTGCAATTGATAGCGTGTTTAAATCAAACTGATTACTCATTCCTCAGCTTGCGCTGCTTTTATACTCATACTCTCTGTTCTCTCGTCAGCATATTTCTCCAAAAGTCTAGACGTTTCACCTTCTAGAATCTCCTGCTTGGTTACCAGTGATATATGTACATGTATATTTGCAAGTTATGCGTTTCTCATAGTCATATGCATGTTTATGTGTATTGGGTCGGGTCGATTTGTATGGACGAAAGTTGGGCTCAGGAAAAAAAGTTCCACTACGCATACACAAAAAAATAATTTTCCAGCCTGCGAAAAAAAGTGGCGAAAAGGTCAATTTTTCGACCAAAACACTCCCCAAAACCCAAAAAATATATTTTTTCCAAAAACTGTTGTAAAAACGTTGGCGATAACAGCTTAAAAAAAATTTTTTTTTTGGGTTTTGGGGAGTCTTTTGGTCGAAAAATTTACCGTTTCGCCATTTTTTTCGCAGGCTCGAAAATTATTTGTTTTGGTATGCATAGTGGAACTTTTTTTCCAGAGCCAAAATCCTATCGAAAAATCGATGGTGCGTTATCGGTTAATAAATCGACCCAGTCTAATATGTATAAATGATGATTTATGTTTCATGTACACTAGTGTGGCTCGATTTAATGTGTGCACGTACATAATAGAGGCTGCTTCATGTTTTTGTTGTTGCATGCTAATATTCGTCACAATATACTCTGAAGTATAGCCATTCAGTTTAGAGGTTTATGCCGATCATTTTGTCGGCGCGCCGGCCCCACCGCTGCCGCAGGTATATAATAGAGTCTACGCCGCCGCCGCCGCCGACAAAGTGATCGGCGTAAACCTCTACGTGGAACATACTTCCGAAACCGATGCCGATTTATCTTCAAGGGAAAACATTCGCTTCGGTTAATAAATCGACCCAGTCTAATATGTATAAATGATGATTTATGTTTCATGTACACTAGTGTGGCTCGATTTAATGTGTGCACGTACATAATAGAGGCTGCTTCATGTTTTTGTTGTTGCATGCTAATATTCGTCACAATATACTCTGAAGTATAGCCATTCAGTTTAGAGGTTTATGCCGATCATTTTGTCGGCGCGCCGGCCCCACCGCTGCCGCAGGTATATAATAGAGTCTACGCCGCCGCCGCCGCCGACAAAGTGATCGGCGTAAACCTCTACGTGGAACATACTTCCGAAACCGATGCCGATTTATCTTCAAGGGAAAACATTCGCTCGGTGGCATAAGGATCGTGATATTTAAAATAATTTTGGAAATTTTGCGAGCAAGGTTTGCTACAGGTTTAAAACTTTCAATGGCTAGGCCCTATTAAGTATTACGCAATATTTAGGACCAAAAAATCGAGTAGACTGGACAGGGATCGAGATGCTTAGAGATATGTAAAAAAACCAAACGAAGCAGATGGAATCTTTCGATCGATATTAGTAATTCCTCATTGAGCTTCCAACGTGAAATCTTACATATAGAACATGCCTCCGTGACAATGAAAAAAATAAATGCAAAGTGCGATGACCTCCAAAGAGATTTTAGGCCGATTTTAGTTTTCCTACAAATTGGCGGGACGGGACCTATATTTTTTATGCCGACTCCGAATGGCATCTGCAAGGCTGATGAATTTTCACTGAGAAGCCTTTCGTGGCAGAAATACACTCGGAGTATTTGCCAAATCACTGCCGAGGGCCGACCCCGCTTAGAAAAACTTATTTCTAATTGAAAAAACATTTTTCTAAATTTTCGATGTTATTTTGACCGCTTTGGCCGGGAGTTGAACCCATGATCTTCGGCGTGTTAGGCGGAGCACGCTACCAGCACATTACAGCGGACGCCAATGCAATGCGACATTGCAACAAAAGGATAACCAATTTCCGCATTGTCGCCATAATTTAAAAATGCATCATATTGGAAATGTTGAAGTCGATTTTTAGGTAATTTCCCGATAACCGAGAACCAGCAACTTTGAACATACTTAGCGCCTTATTTGGTTATAATCAGGGATAGGATTTTAAAGCATTTGCCTATTTTGTCTGCTTCGTCGTATGTATAAATAAATTAAAGAATCACGCGTTTTATCTCTTTCTACACTAAAAATATAATTTTTAAATTGCCTTTTTCGTGCCTTTTTTTGACTATATTGCCTTTTTCTGCCTTTTTGTAATATTTTGCCTTTTTTTGCCTATTTATATCTACATATGTGAAGTTTTACATTGTTTAAGTATTGAAAGTAAGTCTGCAACGTGTAAACGGCACTATCTATTCATTACCACGAGGAGTTTATGTTGTACAACACTGGAATTCATCTTATCAGCTGATTGTGAATTCCTTGTCGCAGTGAACACCGACATGAAAAGTCGGTTGTTGTTTGCAATTTCAAATTTGTGTGTGTATATCAAAGTCGAGTGTGTATTTTAGGAACATTTAAAATGCCTAAAGCAATTTGTTACAATTCCGTAAAAATCAACGTTTATATAAAGGAATTCGGGTCAAATATACCTACGACTGATGGAAAAATATTAATTTGTGTTTACTGTGGAATTAAAGTAAATCACGACAAGAAACACCACATTCAACAACACCTACAAACGGAAAAGCAAAAAACAGCTGTATCATTGAAACTTTCTACAAAGGTGCAACCTGTTACCTCATTTTTAAATACACCGGATTCAAACGAATTTTTCCGAGATATCACCAAAATCATGGTAGCCTGCGATATACCATTATTCAGAGCTAACCATACGGAATTCAAATCGTTTATGGCAAAATATGCCCAGAAGAATGTTCCTGATCAATCAACTATGCGAAAACATTATTTAAAGGAAGTTTGCGAAAATGTTTTGGAAGCAATTCGGTCGAATATTGGAGATAGCAGTATTTTTGTATCAATAGATGAGTCTACTGACAAAGCCGGCAGATATGTCTGCAATGTTGTTGTTGGTCCTTTGCGTCAAGGTGGTCGAGGGTATCTCCTAACCTCCAAAGTAATTCCAAAAGTAAATGCCTCAGAAATTGCTAAGCTTTTTGATAATTACTTGAAGCTTCTATGGCCAGAAGAAGTTCAACGAGACAAAGTGCTGATATTTATAACAGATGACGCACCGTATATGAAAAAAAGCGTAGTAGGGATTCAGTTATTTTACCCACGAATAATCCATATTACATGTATTGATCACGGAGTTCACAGGATATGCGAAAAACTTCGAAGCCAATACGCAAACGTTGACTCCTTAATCGCTGATATAAAAAAAGCATTTTCAAAAAGCTCCTCAAGAATTAATTTTTTTAAAGAAAAGCAACCGGATCTCCCTCTACCTCCTCAACCTGTAAGTTGTAAATATTTAAAATATATATGCATATATTGTGATTAAAAAAATTTTGCTTTCAAAGGTTTTAACGCGCTGGGGAACTTGGCTTGAGGCAGCATCTTATTTTGCAAAAAACTTCAACGAGATCAAAGAAATAGTTGAAGGTCTTGATGACGATGCAGCCTGCATTATTTTTGCGAAAAAATTGTACGCAAATAAGGGCATCCGAGAGGAGTTGGCTTATATCCAGGCAAATTTTGGTTTCCTATTAAGCGAGGGAAATGCTTTCGAAATGCTTCAGAAAAGAGGTATTGTGTTATTCTTATACCTGTGTTTACTCGTATATATAAAGTTTCTAATTTATTGGTTTGTATTTACATAGGTGAACCTACTAGCAATCCATTGGCAATTCTCTACAACATAGAAAACAATTTAAAACAGGCCAAGGGACCAGTAGCTAAAAGTTGCCGCAATTGTGAATGGTGAAAAGTTTGTGGAAAATATAGCTATAAATGAGGTTGAGGTTTTGAATTAGGCACCATTGGTATCTGTAGATGTTGAGAGGACATTTATTTCATTCAAAGATATTCTTCGGGATAATCGCATGAGATTACTGCCCGAAAATTTCAAAATGCATTTAGTAGTATTGTGCTACTATGAAAGCACCAGCGGCTAAAGCAATCCGCCAGTTTAAATATGTAAATAATTTTGAATATATATGCATACATGCCTTTACAATGTACATTGTACATATCGAGTATTGTCGGATTGTACACCCATACTTAAATATGTACCAAACAAGACTAAAAATAAATGCCCTTTTTTTTGCCTTTTTTTAAAACTAAATTTGCCTATTTCTCAGGTTTTAGCGCCTATAAATCCTATCCCTGGTTATAATATTCAGGATTCAGAATAAAGGCTTTCTCTTGATAAGGCAGGGATCGATGTATACATATACAGATATATAGAAAATCCATATACAGCATGTAGAATCTTGCGATCGATTTTGAGTACCTATCATAGAGCTAAAATTTAAAACCTTACACGTAGTTCAAGTCGCAGTGACAAAGCAAGAAACAATTTCCGTTAGCTGGCGCATGAGTCGCGATAATTGAAAAATTCTAACAAGACTTGGAATTTTAAGATTGGTTTTTGGTGACTTATTGGAACTTGAAACTTTGAGCATAGCGTAGGGCCTTACAACTATTATATTGTTACGATTTTCAAGAAAAATTACGTTCGAAGCTATGAAATGTCGAATAAATAAATATAATATTCAGTACAGCAAAATGTTCTTTATTTACATTACTTTGGTAGTAGTACTTCACAATTACAATACTCGCGTACTTCACCAATAGCGTACTAAAATCAAACAGACAGATTATTCCTCAGCATGCGCTACTTTTATACTCTCAGCTGCCTCGTTCGCCTATTTCTCCTAGGGTTTAAACTTTTTCCGAACCGCCTTTTCGAACTGTTGTACCTCATATGTAGTTGCTTATTTAGCTATATACACGTATATGTGTGAGTAGTATCATCCCGCTCATAGTTGATGATTACATGATGTGTGACTGTTTCTCTTTCTTCTTCCTTCTTAGCTGCTCACAAACATGTATGTGAAATATTTTCTTCGCTTTTATCTTTGATGTTTTCATGTATGTGGGCTACTTGCTTTGATTTTGTTGTACATGTATTTACTAGCAGCATAGTAATGTATCGAAATTCTAATATTCCCCACACTGCCGTACACCTAAGCCTGATCGTTCCGATCACACAAATTTTTCGATCCAAATACTGCCAGCCTGAACAACTTTCATATTGTTTCCCTCAAGTTGGAAGCAATATGAAAGTTGTACAAGCTGGCAGTATTTGGATCGAAAAATTTGTGTGATCGGGACGATCAGGCTTAGGTGCAAGGCAGTGTGGCAAATATTAGAATTTCGATACATTACAATGAGGCTATTTGTTTGTCAATGGTATGCGGTAAACAACTTCGGTTATCCATTTTAAAACTTTGCATGGGCCCTTCCAGTTACACTGAAATTTTTGGGACAAACCTATATTTCTTTCCAGATAATCTTCTGAGTTAATTGCTTTATCGTGAGTGGATTTCATCCCATCACTCATAATCCTGGTTCGTTGTCTAACAAAACCATATATTTCTCTCATTTCTTCCTCCAAGACACGATTCGATTTCCTGTCATTACCAAATATTACCTTTTCGGGAACTTGGACCGTTGTCTCATGCACTGCCGATCGGTAAGCCATCAAGAATAAGGACTCTCTTTCCGGAACTTGTCCATTACTTCCCTCAAGTACTGCTCCAAGGCTCTATTGAATCATTCCACCATATTATCGGACTAAGGATACAATGCATTTGTCCGAGTTTTTCGAATCCACAATGCTTTACGCATTTCTTGGAACACAGTTGATTCGAAATACCGCCTTGGTCAGAATGTAATTCCATTGGTACACCATACCTTGCAACCCAATTTTTTGTAAATATTTCTGCTACTGTTTCCGCTTCCTGATTTGGGATTGGGTATACCTCTGGCCATTTGCTGAAATAATCCATAACCCCAGTACGTATTTCTTTCCGCGGTTATTAGTAGGAAATAGACCTGCTACATCCAAGGAGATCCTTTCAAATAGTGTACCGGAGTTTTAATGCTTCATCTGGCCATGACGTCTGGGTTTTTGTCCTTTTGCTCTGCTGCAAACCTCGCAATCTACTCAGTGAACAACAGACGGCAACCAACCCAAAAGGATCTCTGCTTTATTTTTTCCAGCGTTTTCGTGCTTCATAACATGTGACAGATCTGCATCTTCTAGCTGACACTTCCTTAGTTGATCTATGTCCCATTCATCCATACACGTTTACCTAATTGGCCCGACATCTATAATGTCTTCTTTAGGATCAGCTTTCGAACAGTGTTTACATTCCAAAATGCATGGTCCTCGTGACATTGCATGAGCATTCCCTTGGGTACTACCTTTTCGATGCTCAATAGAAAGGTCATAGCTTTGTAGTCTCTCGATCCACCATGCCAACTGACCTGGATTACCCCCAGCCGGTTAGGGGAGCTTAGAATATACCCGCGGTAGGTATACCTGTCTTTATCGCTACAACAACAACAGCAACAACCTTCTGGATTACGGAACTGCAGGAGCCATTTCAATGCTGCGTGAATTGTCTTGACGTAGAATCGCTGCCCGTAGAGGTACTTTTGAAAATGTTTAGTGCACTCTACCAATGCCAACTGCTCCCTCCGTGTAACGCAATAGCTCCTCTCTGGTTTTCCAATTGATGGGCTGTAGTATGCAACTACTTTCTCCCGGCAAGTTGTGGCAAAACCCTTCCTATACAAACCCCTGCTGACAAAACGCTTCGTTTAGCATATCTACTCTGGTTTTACCAGAAGACGCTTACCATCCTTCTGTAGAGATTTTTTACGAAATTATAAAAAACGTTAAAGATTGCGGTACTAATCTGTGTGCTTCAGACATTAGGTTTGACTTTAATTTTGGCAAAGCCAATTTTAAATACTTAAACCGAGAACTATCTAATTTCACGTGGCCTGAATATAGTGGATATAGAAGCCAACGTCTCGCATTTCAATAATACAATTTACAGCCTATTCGAAAAGTATGTTCCTAAACGTAATTTTGCCTATGTTGAACCAACCCAAGTATGGTTTACTAAAGAACTTAAAGCTTTAAAAAAATAAAAGAACCCGGCCACGTCAGAAGTATTTTGAACTCAACAAAAAGTGTTATAAGGCTTATATCTGTAAGATGAAAAATAATATTATCCGCAATCCGAAATCTTTTTATGGTTTCGTAAACTCCAAACGCAACGTAAAGGTGTTCCCTTCAGTTATGAAATTCAGAGATTTTTTATCCAACGATATTGCAAATTTCTTTGCACAATTTCTCAAAGCTAATTATTTCATAGATGGCTTTGCAGAGTCACACAATTATCCCTATCAATTTCACTCTAACAACTTAATCACTACGCCAACTATCTCTCATGAAGATGTTTTTTTTTTACCTCAGGACCTTAAAGGAATCTTCCAAAAGCGGTCCTGATAGGATTCCCACATGCTTTTTAATAAAATGCGCAGATTATTCTAAAACCCTTTAACTAACTTGTTTAATCTGTCTTTGAAGTGTGGCATCTTTCTGTGAGCGTGAAAAGAATCTTTTCTCATTCCTCTTCATAAGAACGGGAGTAGGTCTCTCATTGGAAACTATCGGGGCATAGCTAAGCTCTCCGCTATTCCAAAATTATTTGAAGCTATTGTTACCAGCCTGCTCAAACTTCCTATCTCTACATCAATTGCTAGTTGCCAACACGGATTATGCAAGTGAAAATCCACAATTACCAACTTGATTGAATTCACAACTCATGTCTCAAATGGGTTTCGAGAACACATGCACACGGACGTTGTATACACAGATTTTTGTAAAGCGTTTGACAAAGTATGTCACTCGCTACTTATTCAAAAACTGAACATTCTGGGCTTTCAACTAGGCCTCACGCAATGGATATCGTCTTATCTTCTTGATAGAACCCACACGGTGGATTTTAAAAAATTTTAATTTTTCTGCCGACCACCCGGCAAATTTTTCTATGGGCTTATTCTAGGAGGTGCCTAGTGTCAAAAAAAGGCAACCGCGAAATCGCATATTCGGCGCTTTTTTTTTTGGTCATTTGAACTTTTTAATTTTTGCAATTAAAGCTTTCTACGCGTTATTGATAGGGAAATCTTTTTTAACGCAATAATAATCATGTTTCTTTGCAAAAAATAATACAAACATTTATTTTATGTAACGTTACATACAATGCAACCAGTTATTTTAAATAAAATTTATAAAATAATACATATTTTTGTTTGAAACCACAAAAGTTCGTTAATCAGCTTCTCCAATATATTTGAATCACAAATGGCAACCACTGTATTCGCGAAATGCTCTCAATAAACAGTATTCTGGATGAGATATTTTAACAATTTACTTAACCCATGTCTTTCTAAAATCTGCATGCACAGATTCAAAAACTTGCTCTCTCCAAAACGGGAGTCCTTTTCCATGTTTTGAACAAAAGAAAGGCACGTGTTCAATTACAGCATGAACTTTAGGTGTAATACTAATTTCAAAGTCCTCAGAACTTGTTTTAAATTTATTAATATCCACTTTGAATTGCTGGTGTAGATTATGCGAAAAGCAAGAGTTAACTACCAGACCAAAATCTTGAAAACACTGAACATATTTCATACATTTACGGCCAGGTTTTTCTGAAATTCTTCTCAAAATATCTACATTTTTAAGAAATTTTTTTCAGGAATTGCCGTTAAAAGAAGACTGTCCGAAGTAAACTTCACGATTTACATGGCATTCTTTGCTCATTCATTGCTTTCTATTTCTAATTCTTTTAACGTGCTATCATAAAGTTTATTTATAACGCCAAGTAAGAGATGAAGTTCCGGAGGTGGAATCAACTCTGTTATTTCAATGTCTTCATCAAAATCAAAGAGCGGTTAGTTTACACAATTTTTAAAAAACTGATCGTGGTCTTTTCCATTTTCTTCCCAAGCTCTAACATTTTTATCATTGGTATAGTTGAATCAACTCAAGAAAATTACGAAAATGTTTCATTATTATGGACGTCATTAAAGCTTGATAAATTTAAGTGTAAAATCGCAACAAACTTGAAATTTGCGATTACATTAATAGGCATTATGAGTCATGCCAGTAAATATCCTAGCACTTGATGTACAGTATCTAGTGACAATTTAAATACGTGCGATACGTTAGAACACTTAGCGATTGCTTAAAAAATGTTAGAGCTTGGGAAGAAAACGGAGGTAAAAAGGACATGCTCAGTTTTTTAAATTTTTTTTTTTTTAAATTTTTATTTTTATGAAGACATTGAAATAATAGAGTTGATTCCATCTCCGGAACTTCATTTCTTACTTGGCGTTATAAATAAACTTTAGGAAAGCACGTTAAAAGAATTTGAAATAGAAAGCAATGGTAGGGTAAAGAATGCCATGTAGATCGTGAAGTTTACTTCAGACAGTCTCCTTTAAACGACAATCCCTGCTTAAAAATGTAAATATTTTGAGAAGAATTTCAGAAAAACATGGCCGTAAATGAATGAAATATGTTCAGTGTTTTCTAGATTTTGGTCTGGTAGTTAACTCTTGCTTTTCGCATAATCTAGACCAGCAATTCAAGGTGCATATTAGTAAATTTAAAACAAGTTATGAGGACTTGGAATTAGTATTAGACCTAAGGTTCATGCTGTAATTGAACACGTGCCTTACTTTTGTTCAAAACATGGAAAAGGGCTCCCTTTTTGGAGAGAGCAAGTTTTTGAATCTGTGCATGCAGATTTTAAAAAGACGTGGGTTAAGTAAAATGTTAAAATTTCTCATCCAGAATACTCTTGTCGTTTATTGAGAGCAGTTTGCGAATACTATAATTGCCATTTGTAATTCAAATAAAGTGGAGAAGCTGATTAACGAACTTTTGTGGTTTCAGACAAAAATATGCATTATTTTGTAAATTTTGTTTAAATACACTGTTTGCATTGTATGTAACGCTACATAAAATAAATGTTTACATTATTTTGTGCAAAGAAAGATGATTATTATTGCGATAAAATAGATTTCCCTATCAATAACGCGTATGAAAGCTTTAATTGCAAAATTTAAAAAATTAAAAAGTACAGATGACTCTAAAAAAAGCGCCGAATATGAAATTTCGCGGTTGATTTTTTTTGACACTAAACACCTCCTAGAATAAGCCCACAGAAAAATTTCCCGGGTGGTCGGCAGAAAAATTTAAATTTTTTAAAACCCAGCGTGCCCAAAGAGTTATCTTTAAAAATGCTTTGTCTGATGTCATTGATTTAACTTCTGGAGTTGTTCAGGGCAGTTGGCCCAATTCTGTTCTTGCTGTTTATAGACGATATTTCTACAACAATAAAATTTTCTAAAATTTTGATGTACGCTGATGATGTAAACATTTTTTTATCCTATGCGTCAAGCGAAGAAAGGTCTCTTTTACAATCTGATCTGGACGCATTGCACAATTGGTGCACAATCAACTATATGCCAATTAATCTTAAAAAATGCAAATTTATGTGTTTTTCTCGTATATTACTTCAGCCAGCTTCCTACTCTCTAAACAATTATAATCTTGAACAGGTATACAGTTTTATAGACCTTGGTGTTAATATGGACAATAAACTTAACTTCAACCTTCATTTTACCGCAACTGTTAATAAGGCTGGAGGTGTTCTAGCGTTTGTAAAGCGATGGTCTAAAGAATTTAGTGACCCGTACGTTACTAAAGCTCTTTATACAACATTAGTCAGGCCGATATTAGAATATGGTGCAATAATTTGGAACCCGAACTACCAGGTTCATATTGATCGGCTAGAATCAGTCCAAAAACAATTCTTACTTTTCTACTTAAGAGATTTCCATTGGGATTCTACGTGTAATCTGCCACCTTATACTAACCGCCTGAAACTTATTAATCTTCCCACCCTTGCTAGTCGTAGGGAAATGCTTGGAATTGTATATATGATTAATTTATTAAATGGTTAGGTCTCTAGCTCTTTTCTGTTGGGCGAAGTAAACTTTAATGTCCCTTCCCGGCCTTCAAGACATTTTAAACCTCTCTACCTAAAACATTGTAAAACAAATTTTGAATTAAATGAGCCTTTCCGCTGTTTGTGTCAGAATTGTAACTCCCACTCTAGCACATTTGATGCTTCGGACTCGCTTTTTTGCATTAAAAAATCTGTTCTTTCCTCTGCTAATAGTAACTAACTGTATTCATTAATATATTTAATTCATTTTCTACTAATACGTCATTTATTTCATCCGTAGAAAAGAGGCACGAGTTCGCGTGATCTCCCTACTGGGTATCCGGCTCCTTTATGAGCACGTCGCGTCAGCCCCCTTATGGCCACCATGCTCCTTTCTGAGCACCTCGCGTAAGCTCCCTTCTGAGCCCCTCACGACGACTGATCTGATCAATTTGAATTTTTAAATGCATAAGTTTACTTTTATTCAATGTTAACCTTAAAATTTACAACTTATAATACTTTTTGTACTAATTTTATACTTCGCCAGTCGACCGTTTTCGTTTTGTGTCGACTTTAAATAAATAAATAAATAAAAATCTCTATCTATGCCAATATTGGGGTAGTGCACTTCTTGCTCCCCTTCCACTCAAAAGCTTTATTCTTTCCTTGTAAACTTCTGTCTTTTTTGCATTACAGATGCCCTCCGTTGTTACTATATCGCCCAAATAACTTACAAACTAATTAAACAGTGAACACTGTTTGGGACTAAGTTTCGGACTAACACCAGCTATTCTCTAGAAAACTTCCACCAAGTTCTTAAGATGATCACCAAAGTTCTTTCCCAATAAGATGATGTCGTCTAGATACACCACGCATTTTTCCCAATGTAGTCCTTTTAACACTTGATCCATTAGTCTTGAAAATGTAGCTGGTGAATTATATAGTCCAAAGGCCATCCAAAAGCCATCTCCGAGACTAAAGGCTGTTTTCTCGTTGTCTTCCTATTTCACCTCCACTTGCCAGTAGCCAATTTTCAAGTCTCGTGTGGAAAACCATTTCGTAGTAGATAGCGAGTCCAAAGTGTCGTTAATTCTTTGCAATGGGTAGCTGCCCTTCTTCGTAACGTCCTTCAATTTCCGGGAGTCCACACAAAACTCATCTTTCTTTTTCACAAGTACTACCGGTGTAATCCATGGACTAGCTGATGGTTCGATTACGAACCTGTCGCTCATATTTTGTATGATTTGACTCACAACTTCCCGCTTGGCCAGTTGCATACTATGAGAAGCTTGGCGGATTGGCCTCGCATCTTCAGTGTCAATGTGATGTTTCACAACGGTGGTGTGGCCTGGTTTGGAACCAAATATGTTTGCGTACTTTGGAAGAAGTTATTTTGTCTTACTTTGGTAGTCCTTCTCTAGCCCTTCCGTCCATGCAGTGATGTCATTTGAAAGACCAACCTTGCTAGTTGAAACGTTTTCCTGCAGCTGTTTACAGTTAATAACTACTTCAGCATCTTGGCATCTTCCCAATATAGCTCCTTTAGCGAGAGTTATTTGTAATTTGAACTCATTTAGTAGACTAACCGTTATACGCCCGTCTTGTTTTGTCATAGCCAGGGTTTTTCCTACAAGTATATTTGGTGTTGATTTATTCCCTGCCTCTACAACCCGTAATTTGTCTCATAATCTGGCTCAACCTTTGCCCAAATTACTGCCTCCGATTTTGGTGGTATTTCATATTTCATATTTATTTCATATTCATTTATTCAGTCTATGATTTACAATAATCTTACAGACTAGATTAACAAAAATTTCTTATTATAAGTAGAAAGTGTTAAAAAATTAACATAATATAGAGAATAACACATTTTTAAAACAAAAGCGTGACACGGTAAAATGAATACAATGATCATTATTTAATGAGTTGATGGCAATTATACTTAAACTGATCAATAGAAAACATGTTCAGCCCAATTCTGAACATTTATTTTTTGGGAGATTTTTCCCATTCCCACAATCACGAACACAAATTTTTTGGGAGTTTTTTCCCATTTCCCATTCCCGCTATCACAAACGAACTTCGAAAAAGGGGAAAAGTGTTTTGGGAGAAAAGTAGACATCACGAACGCAATAAAAATTTTGAATTGATTTCTTCGTTTTGAGAGTTGATTCCCTAAAGATTTTGAAGGGAGAAGACCATTATTTTATTAACAAATTAAAAATCATTTACATTTCTAGTAGTAATTTTAAGTAAGAGAATTTGAAACATCACTCGAAAGAGCATCGAATAAGCAGTAAATTAACGAAAATAAAAAAAATGTAAGTTTTTTGTTTAATTGGTAACGTTTTTCAAGACGGTGCACCACCTAATTTTTATCAAAAATTATCAAAGGTGGTATCAAAAGACGCGACCTCCGTTTGTAGAATCCGAATGCGAAAATATAAATTTTTATTTCTGTCAAAAGATATAAGCAAAAAATCGGTTCAAATGGTTCATGTGGTTGTTGTTTTTTGCCAGAGTTTTTTTAAATCGCGGCCGAAGGCCTCCAACGCAGAAAGGTGTTCTATGCAAAACAAACTATGGATCGGGCCCCATATTTTGGACCCTCTCGGGGTCATTTTACGGTTTTTTGTAAATAACTTTCTACAGAAATAAAATTTTTGATTTCCGCTTTCGGATTCTTAAAACAGAGGTCGAGACGCTTGTTTTGATATCACCTTTGACAATTTTTAACAAAAATCAGTTGGTGCACCGTCTTGTAAAACGTTGTCGTTTAATTTTTCAATTTACTTAAATAAAAAGCCTTTTTGTGTGTTCAAGGTCGAAGAAATCCAAAAATAAACAACAACTAAAAGTACTCGTTACTTTAATGGAGGGTAGGCCGGATATAGCCCGAAATTGCAACAAAGGCGGCAAGGAAGAAGTAGCTCGCGTCTGGAAACAGGCAGAAATTGAATTCAATGCCGCAGGGCCACCAATGAAAACAATAAGCGATTGGAAAAAGCTTAATATTAGAGTATAAAAAATGTATTTAACAATTTCTTTATAAATAAAATGCTTTATCTTCCTTTTAGGTTTGGATCGACAGAAAGCAGCGGCAAATGCTAAAGCGAGCAAAGCAACAGGTGGTGGTTCAAACACTCAGCAAGCCTTCTCGGATATAGATATATAGCTATATATAGCCTCATATCCCTGAAGGACGATGTGGAAGGAGTCGAGTCGAAAAAAATAGGGCTCCCCTCGACAAAAAAAAAATTGCTGAAGACGAGTCCGAATTTCCAATTGAGTATTTGGAAGTCCTGACTGATGACAACTTAGAGTTGCATCCAGCCCACCAACCACCCCTCCACGGGCAACTCGTGAGCTACCGGAGCCCTCAAATGCGGCAAAAAGAAAGAGGAAGCCCACTAGATCTGCTGCAGATGCTCTCGAAGCGGAGCTTGGAGCTCAAAAAGAGCTTCTGGAAAATATTTCGCTAGCTGTTAACAGTATTGTCGTGCACAACGAAGTTGAAAAAGGGCATTTTGAGGCGATGGATAGCCTTAAATTGAGGAAATACGGCGGCACAATGCAGTTTTGGAAGAGCTGTTACGACTGAAGATGTGATTTGTGTCGACGGACTTCTTTTGATTTTTTTCATTCATGGGCTCTCTATCACCTTAAAACGTCGTTTTAAACATCGCTATACTTAGCTAAAATATTTTCCAGAAGCTCTTTTTGCCTTATCTAGTTGTAAGGGAATTTTTTGCAGGAAAAAGCATTTTTTATCTAGTCTTAAGAATGAAAAAATGGAAAGTGAGGTAGAAATCAGGGCTGAACTATTCCTTTGATTTTCTACATCACACTTTTCTATGACTGAGCAATTTAATTATGCTGTGAATTATTTGTTGTGCTCTTTTTCTTTTTGCTAATATAATAGAATGTATATGTATGTATATCTCACCCTATTTCAAAATTCTTTTCAAAAACGCCCCACCTCAAAATTTGGTTCAAACCCTACCTCAGAATTTTATCGAAGAACACTCTAATTTAGAATTTGTTTCGAAAAGCCCCCGAGTATAAATTCAATATATCTTGACATTCTCAGACAGGACGAATTCATTTAAAAAACGCCCTATCTCATGTCAAAATATATTGAATTTATACTGAGGGACTTTTTGAAACAAATTCCAAATTTTGAGATGGGGCGTTTTTGAAAAGAATTTTGAAATATTTTATACACCACTATTTTTAAAAAAATTTGTTGCTGTGAATTATTTGTTTATTATATTTTAATATTATTTAGTAAAAATTACTGAAATATATATATATATATGATCGAATTTGTTTTGTGCTCTATATATCCATGAATTAAAAAAAAAAAAAACAGATTGACATTTCAGTAGGGGGACTCATGTAACCGTATAAATGCCTTATAAAGTGTGTAAACGTATAAATTTATCTAGTTTACGCACGAGCTGTCAAATTTTGTATGAAAAATCATTTACACAATTTGTATAAATTTACGCGCACATTTCATTGTGTAAACGCGGTAAACTCAAAGGAATGCAACCTTGCAGACATTACCGACGGCATTTTCATCAAAAATCTCCAACATCAGCAAGTAAAGGCGTTTTATTTTTGATTTTTCACTTAATCTTGGTATTTTTTAATTTGTATAACAATCAAAAAATTTTTTTTGGAAATAATACAGCTGAAAAACAATCAAGTTTATCAAGAGTATTACTAGGTGCGTTCATATAACCGCGTGTGTAAATGGATATAATTTTACACCTTATAAGTTTATATGCTATCATGAGTCCCCCTAGTATCTAATTTTACATAACGGTTTTAATTTTGCAATTGTGGAGTAGTACATCTTGTACTGAATCCACGTCGACCGCTACACTTGGTTGTTTTGATTCTTGTGTAATTAGGCGACATACTATAGATGGTATTTGAGCTGAATTTATATCACTGCCATTATTAGCTTTTTTCGATGGTTTAAAAGTGGAGACAACTTGATCCTCAGTGGTGACTGAAGCCTGGCCGCATGATCCGCAGTCTGACGTTGGTCCAGCAATGCGGTTGGCCGGACTTTTAGCCTGTTCACGTCCACGTTGCCGTCGCCGTCGCCGTTGCTGTTGGTGTTGTTGATCGCCAAATTGATGATGATGTGAAATGTTAGTGGTATTGTGGGAATGAGTACTATTTGAAGGAGAGTGAAATATTAATATCTTTTTTTTTTCTGCCGATTTTAATACTAACATATGGTTTTCTTTTTCGCCACTACATTGACTTTCGGCAACATGTGCGTTGTAATGGGCGATTCATCAATTTTGATAAATGTTTGATCTCCAGTACTATCAATCCAGGTGCCGAAACTCTATAATATAAAAAAAGAATCGTTATTTATCAGTGAGTATATTACTGTTGAGTTAAAACACCCTACCACATCATTGTTGAATTAAATAGTTATAGACTATTTCCTATATTTGCTCTTGTTGATTGCGCCACAGTCGTGTATTGCGATGAAATTGTTGAAATTGGATCCGCGTCCGAAGGATCTAAAACCTCACACTCAGACACATCATGATTCGACTTATAATGTATACATACATTATGTAAAGCACAGCAAACGTTCACTATTTGCTTAGCTTTCTTCGGCGAATAGTGAAGCTCTCGTGCACTTAGGATACACCTCCAGCGGTTTTTCAGCACACCATTCGTACCTTCAATAATGTTTCGACATTTTGCATGCGCTTCATTGAATTTCATTTGATTTGAGCCTTTCGCTGGCGAATTATGAGGTGTCATCAACCACGGTTCTAATGGGTATCCAGCGTCTCCTAATGAAAAAATGAAAAGAAATATTTTTGTGGTATTAGAGAATTAATATTATTGACCAGGTTGTAGGACCTACAATCTTCGACACTTTACTGCCCCAATATAGATGTATGCTTCTCCCTGTCCCGATTCCCTCCAGGGAATGCTTACACTCTAACACGCATTTAGATGCTATGCTATGCGAGATTATTGCCTTAATTGCTGCTTGGCTGTCAATATAAAAGTTGACACGTCTGCAATTTAAGCTATTCTCTTCCAGTGTTTCTACTGTTTTGTTTACGGCTCATTCTTCAGCTTGAAACCCTAAAGTAATCTGACAGCTTGCAGGATCTGTTTATATCCGGATCAGCTCAGTACGGATCAGCTAATAAGCGTCCAAAAATATCGAGAGAGGTGTCAAACGACGCGTCTTGACATCAGTATTAATAAACCGAAGCCGGAAAATAAAAATGTTATCTCTGTCCGGCGATATTTGCAGTTGAAGTTGGCGATTTTCATTTCACCGTGGCGGTAGCCACGGTTATACCACACACCCGGACTTGGCATGGTGTAGCCCAGGGTGATTTTTTAGCAGTGTCATGCTGTCGTATAGAACTTCCGGCGATTTCAATGCCCACCATGATCTATGGCATATGGAGCATGCAACTGCAAATGTTCCTAAAATACAGAGCCGTAATAAAATCCTCAAATCTCTTTCCCGAAGCACTTGGAGTAAACGCTCATTACCACTTACAAAGCAATTGGCCGGCCGATTACATGCTACGCGTCCCCGATATAGTCACCAAGCCTGCCAAAATACTATCCTCTTGCCCCTTGGACTTTGATGGGGCGAAGCACTGCTAAAACAACAACAAAAACCACTTCCACAACTGATCACCCCTCGAAATAGCACTGCATTTAGCAAAAAAGGAATATATTCCGGAACACAGTTTTGTTTGGAAAATGCCGCGCACAAAAAAATTTTTAAAATTTTACGAGTTTGGGTCTAGAAAAGATAGGAACCGTAAAAAATATATTACAAGTGTATTACGTTATTGCGGGCACGCGCAGTCGACAAGACGAGAATTGTAATAATTTATTTGTAGGTAAATTGACGATTTTATAATTTTTGATAAATTAACTCTTTCTCGCGGTAAATTAAAACTAAATGTCAAATTTACCCGAAACAGCTGATTCGAATTCTTCTTCCCAAAACTTTTGGGAAAAATCTTCTCCCAGGGAGTTTATAATTGGGAGAATTTATTTTTGGGAGAAACAAATTTGTGGGAGACGAACTCCCATGGGAATATTCAGAATAGGGTTGGTTATGTTGCCGCAAATTCCGTGATGGAACGTAAAAGTTCAAAGACTCCAAAAGCATGGGACAATCGATATTGCCATTAATAATGTCGTAGATAAATATTATCGATGAGATAACCCTTCTACTCTCTAACGTATGCAGATTTATTAGCCTGAATTTCTTCTCTCTTCCAGCACTCGTTCACTTCTGTAGCCTTTTTCATAGAAACATGGCGCATCCATGTTCTTATATTGCACTCTCTTATCTTGCATGTCGATCTTGATGCCTTTGTCGATTACGAAGTTCACTCCAATAATGATTTCATCAACAATCCCTTCCCATATGAAATTGTGTAGTACCGAGACGTTCCCAACCGCGACTACCGTACAAATGATTGCTTATATGCTATTTTTTACACACATCTACAAGTTTCAAGAACAGGTTTCTATTTTTATTTAGAGAATTACCATACAATATTATTGCACTTAATACTTGTCTGGAAAAGTTATACTTTTTCTTTAGTTACGGTCTAAAAGTAAAAAAATTGGTACGATCTGCCCCGTACAAACCGTGGATTATTCTGCAAACATTATCACCTTCGCTGGGTGCTTCAACGCTGCCTCCGTTTAAGATGACATAGACGACTTGCCTTTCGAATTTTACAGCTCTCTGAATATTGGTTACCAGATCGCTCTTTTCGTTCTCATAGAAATTTGACCCGGCCTTGAAACGTTCCGTCTTTCGCCAAATTTTTGGTAAATTTAAATTAAAATTTTTTCATACACTTTGTGTATATTACCAAAACAATCTAATTTTATATATTCAAAAATTAATAAACCAATAAAGTCGTAGGCTGAAGATATCATCTATAAGTAGACTTAAATACATATTGCTTATTGTTTTTATTGTTTATTGTTTAAGCCTTTGGATTACAATTCTTACAGACTAAATTTGAAAATTTACTTAAAATATTATGTACAATTTACTTATGGTTCCATATTCTTTTAAAGGAACGATACTCTAATTCACTTTTAGATACTCATGCACTCTGTACCATTTATTACAACCCTGTAATATAAATATATCTACACTCATAGATCCTAAGAACAAATGTCAAAATGAATTACTTCCTTTCTCTTACTTGCAATAAAAACTTTAACACAACAGGTTATGGGCCTTATGCCACGTGATTAATTAATGCGGGCAAGATCACGCTTATGGTTGATCCTAGCAATTTTGGACACATTGCGAGTGCCAAACCAGCTAAGGAAGCATGGATCGCACTTATGAACGCATATGAAGATACTGGACTAACCAGAAAAGTAGAGCTGCTAAAACAATTAGTTAATATTAGGCTTGAAAGTCATGATTCCATGCAGTAATATATAAACGACATCGTCATGATTACACTGAAGGTGAGAAATGCAGATTAGCTGCTTCATTAATGTTAGCTGGATTGCCTTACGACTTCAGGCTATTGGTAATGGCAGTCGAAAATTCTAAAGAGAAACTAACCATAGATATGATAAAGGATTTACTCCTTCAAGACGCAAAATTTGATAGTGTTGATAGGGAAAAAGCTCTATATTGAAAGCCTAAGAACAGCTTTACCAAATTTCAATGTCGCAGTTGTAAAGCCACTGGACTTAATTCTAGAAATTGTCCCAACAAAACTAAAAAGAAGAATCACGCAGAAAATTGCAGAAAACCAAAATGAAAGTGAAGAGGTTCTGTTTGCAATGAAGACGAACAGTCAAGAAAATAACAACAACCACATTGACAAAAAATCAAAAACAACATTTGTGAAAGTTGGTATATTGATAGTGGTGCAAGCAACCACATGACTAATAACTACTCACTATTAAACAAAATACACGGTGTTAAAGAAAAAAAAATTGTCGTTGCGAATAATAATGAACTTTATGTTGAGTGTGCGAGAGAAGTGAGTCTCTCTGTAAAGAAAAAGAAATCACAAAAGCAACTGTCAAAAATGTGGAATACGTTCCAAATTTGTGTGCAAATCTCTTTTCGGTTCGTCAAATGACAAAGAATGGCAATAAAGTGTTATCTGAAGGTGAAACATGCAAAATTTATAATAAAAGCAATAAAGTTATGGCAACAGCTTCGATCCATAATAAATTGTTTCGACTAAACTGCTTAGAAAACGATAAGGAAAATAAACTATTCCTTGCAAAAAGTAATCCAAATCTATGGCACCGCCGAATGGGGCATATCTGTAATATCTCTTTGGATAAAGTGCAGAAGTCTACTGTTGGCATTAATTTTAATAAAACTAATGCTGAACCGTGCACTGTGTGCATAAAAGGGAAACAGATACGAAAGCCTAATAAAAACATTGGAACATAATCCAGTGATTTTCTGGAAGTAGTGCACTCTGATGTGCTACCTTTGCATATAAGATCCTTATCTGGTGCCCGTTTTTTAGTTTGCTTTGTAGACGATTACTCTCGAAAGGTTTTCGCTTATCCCATGAATCACAAATCTGATGTATTTGAAAAGTTTAAATGTTTTAAAGCCATGGCAGAAAATCAATGCTCAAAAAATATAAAAGTTAAACGCACAGACAATGGCAAAGAATACGTAAATGAGAATTTTAACAAACTTTTGAGGCAGAGCATAATTATTCACCAAAATAGCTTTTCGTATGCTCCAGAGCAAAATGGTGTGGCCGAAAGAATGAACTGCACGATAGTAGAGCGGATTCGCTGCATGCTAATCGATAGTGGTTTGGATGAATGTTTTTGGGCGGAGTCCGCTGCACCCGCGGCCTACTTGCCGAATCTTGTACCGTGTAGAGGCGATAATCGTAGCCCTGATGAGATTGGGTCCGGAAGAAAGCCAGTACTAAAGCACTTTCGAGTCTTTCGATCTACCGCTATGGTTCATATTCCAAAGGAGAAACGGCACAAATTAAGCCAAAAATCTATAGAATGTATCATGGTGGGTTACAGCTTTGAAAGCGAGACGTACAGGTTGTTCAACCCAAACAACAAATATGGACAGTCAATGAACTCGAGAAGTTTAACGACCGAAGGGCATATTTATTTTAATTTTATTTACGGTCTTGCAGAACTAGGATTAGGTAAATGTATGTATGAGATCATTATCTAAATGGTAGTGCTTTGCAATAGTTATATAATAATTTTTTAAATTTATTAATATTTTGAAATTGTTTTATTTCACATGGTAGTTCGTTGTATTCCCTCAATCCCTCGTAGTATACATTGTTCTTGTCGAATTCCGATGGAACAGCTGGCAGAAAGTTATTTCTGTTTCTTGTATGGTAATCATTAGGGCAACGAAAAATATGCTCAAGCATTTTTATTTTCGTATGCTCTATCACGAAATATATAATGTAGGAATCCTATTTAAAAAAAAAGGAAGCGTTTAAGCCATATTTGTTAGAGCATATTTCAGCATGTTTGCTGGGTTGGAGCTGTTTCGGTCGATACGTATAAAAAAAACCAAGAGTTTTTACTTTTCTCATCTATGCATTTCGACGCATCCGTGTCATCATCAGGAAGCCTATTTTATTTTCAAACAAACAACATGGAAATAAAAACGGACCATTATTTTCTTCAATAAACATTAAAAATTCAATATTAAAACCATAACTCACAATAATTTAATTAATTATACAAACACAATAACATCACAGGTTCAACACAATCGACAAACTCATTTTGCTTGTTTTCTGTTTTTGTTTTCACCATTTTTTATTACTGCTGTATAAGCGCTTTTTGTATTGTCAATGTCTTCTTTAAAATTCATGACGTTCGTCATATGTTGTTGGATGCGGAGACTTTCCATAGTCATCCTCCTTTTGCATCTTCTCTCAACATCTTAAATTCTTGCATTGCCAAAATCAGCTGTATTATCGTTGTCAGTCAGGTGTTGTGGTAGAGCGGTATTTATTTTTCTGTTTTTTGCGTGCATTTCATGTTCGTGTATTCTCGTTCTCAATGCTCTTTTCGTTGTGCCTATGTAATATTTATTGCAGACATTGTTGTTGTTACCGTTGCATTGAATTTTATACACTACATTACATTGTTATTCCTTGTCTATTTTGTCTTTTTTTTGTAAAGAAACAACTCAGAGTATTGCGTGGCTTGTGAGCAAATGTTATGATGTCTTTTTTCATAATTTTCCTGAGCGATTGATTACTTGTTAGTCCGGGTACATAGTTAACTCCAATATAAGTTTTGTTAGTGTTTGCTTGAGCTGCTAGCCACCAGCAATAACGCCCGAAAATTTACCAAAAAATACGGCGACAGATGGAAGATGTTAAGACCGGGGCAAACTCCTGTAGGAATGAAAACGGCGACCTTTTAGCTGATATCCAGAGAGTGATTAGATTATGGAGGGAACACTTCTCTGCTCTCCTAAATGGAGGCAGCAATTCACCGCTCAGAGATGAAGAACCCGATCTCACAATCGATGATTATGGAATATATGTCCCCCCGCCCGATTATGACGAAGTTAGAAAAGCAATAACCAGATTGAAAAACAACAAGGCCGTGGGCGCTGTTGGTTTGCCTGCGGAGCTTATTGTTTTTATTGTTTATTGTTTAAGCCTTTGGATTACAATTCTTACAGACTAAATTTGAAAATTTACTTAAAATATTAAGTAAAATTTACTTATGGTTCCATATTCTTTTAAAGGAACGATACTCTAATTCACTTTTAGATACTTATGCACTCTGTACCATTTATTACAACCTTGTAATATAGATATATATACACTCATAGATCCTAAGAACAAATGTCAAAATGAATTACTTCCTTTCTCTTACTTGCAATAAAAACTTTAACACAACAGATTATGGGCCTTATGCCACGTGATTAATTAATACGGGCAAAAAGTTTTCGCGCTAAAATGTTGTCTTCTTCGACTTTACCTGCGCCATTTCACTTGGAAAGGCTGCGTGGCAGGGAGAATTTCGATGTATGGAAGCGACAAGCAAAATCCTGTCTGGTAATTAAAGGAGTTTGGAAAGTGGTCGAACAAGGTATTGCAAGCGATAAATACGTCGACTTGAGCGAACGTGCTTTGGATGAGATCACGCTTATGGTTGATCCTAGCAATTTTGGACACATTGCGAGTGCCAAAACAGCTAAGGAAGCATGGATCGCACTTATGAACGCGTATGAAGATACTGGACTAACCAGAAAAGTAGAGCTGCTAAAACAATTAGTTAATATTAGGCTTGAAAGTCAGGATTCCATGCAGTAATATATAAACGACATCGTCATGATTGCACTGAAGGTGAGAAATGCAGGTTAGCTGCTTCATTAATGTTAGATGGATTGCATTACGACTTCAGGCTATTGGTAATGGCAGTCGAAAATTCTAAAGAGAAACTAACCATAGATATGGTAAAGAATTTACTCCTTCAAGACGCAAAATTTGATAGTGTATATAGGGAAAAAGCTCTATATTGAAAGCCTAAGAAAAGCTTTACCAAATTTCAATGTCGCAGTTGTAAAGCCACTGGACTTAATTCTAGAAATTTTCCCAACAAAACAAAAACAAGAATCACACAGAAAATTGCAGAAAACCAAACCAAAGAGAAGAGGTTCTGTTTGCAATGAAGACGAACAGTCAAGAAAATAACAACAACCACATTGACAAAAAATCAAAAACAACATTTGTGAAAGTTGGTATATTGATATTGGTGCAAGCAACCACATGACTAATAACTACACACTATTAAACAAAATACACGATGTTAAAGACAAAAAAATTGTCGTTGCGAATAATAATGAACTTTATGTTGAGTGTGCGAGAGAAGTAAGTCTCTCTGTAAAGAAAAAGAAATCACAAAAGCAACTGTCAAAAATGTGGAATACGTTCCAAATTTGTGTGCAAATCTCTTGTCGGTTCGTCAAATGACAAAGAATGGCAATAAAGTGTTATTTGAAGGCGAAACATGCAAAATTTATAATAAAAGCAATAAAATTATGGCAACAGCTTCGATCCATAATAACTTGTATCGACAAAACTGCGTAGAAAACGATAAGGAAAATAAAGTATTCCTTGCAAAAAGTAATCCAAATCTATGGCACCGCCGAATGGGGCATATCTGTAATATCTCTTTGGATAAAGTGCAGAAGTCTAGTGTGCTCAGACAATGGCAAAGAATACGTAAATGAGAATTTTAACAAACTTTTGAGGCAGAGCGGAATTATTCACCAAACTAGCTTTTCGTATGCTCCAGAGCAAAATGGTGTGGCCGAAAGAATGAACCGCACGCTAGTAGAGCGGATTCGCTGCATGCTAATCGATAATGGTTTGGATGAACGTTTTTGGGCGGAATCCGCTGCAACCGCGGCCTACTTGCCAAATCTTGTACCGTGTAGAGGCGATAATCGTAGCACTGATGAGATTGGGTCCGGAAGAAAGCCAGTACTACAGCACTTTCGAGTCTTTCGATCTATCGCTATGGTTCATATTCCAAAGGAGAAACGGCACAAATTAAGCCAAAAATCTTTAGAATGTATCATGGTGGGTTACAGCTTTAAAAGCGAGACGTACAGTTTGTTCAACCCAAACAACAAGTATGGACAGTCAATGAACTCGAGAAGTTTAACGACCGAAGGGCATATTTATTTTTATTTTATTAACGATCTTGTAGACCTAGGATTAGGTATATGTATGTATGAGATCATTATCAAAATGGTAGTGTTTTGCAATAGTTATATAATAATTTCTTAATTTATTAATATTTTGACATTGTTTTATTTCACATGGTAGTTCGTTGTATTCCCTCAATCCCTCGTAGTATACATTGTTCTTGTCGAATTCCGATGGAACAGCTGGCAGAAAGTTATTTCTGTTTCTTGTATGGTAATCATCAGGGCAACGAAAAAAATGCTCAAGCATGTTTATTTTCGTATGTTCTATCACGAAATATATAATGTAGGAATCCTATTTAAAAAAAAAAAGGAAGTGTTTAAGCCATATTTGTTAGAGTATATTTCAGCATGTTTGCTGGGTTGGACCTGTTTCGGTCGATGTCAATGTCTTCTTTAAAATTCATGACGTTCGTCATATGTTGTTGGATGCGGAGACTTTCCGTTGTCATCCTCCTTTTGCATCTTCTCTCAACATCCTAAATTCTTGCATTGCCAAAATCAGCTGTATTATCGTTGTTAGTCAGGTGTTGAGTAGCGCGGTATTTATTTTTCTGTTTTTTGCGTGCATTTCATGTTCGTGTATTCTCGTTCTCAATGCTCTTTTCGTTGTGCCTATGTAACATTTATTGCACATTGTTGTTGTTACCGTTGCATTGAATTTTATACACTACATTGCATTGTTATTCCTTGTCTATTTTGTCTTTTTTTTTTTTGTAAAGAAACAACTAAGAGTATTGCGTGGCTTGTGAGCAAATGTTATGTTGTCTTTTTTCATAATTTTCCTAAGCGATTGATTACTTGTTAGTCCGGGTACATAGGTAACTCCAATATAAGTTTTGTTAGTGTTTGCTTGAGCTGCTAGCCACCAGCAATAACGCCCGAAAATTTTACCAAAAAATACGGCGACAGACGGAAGGTGTTAAGACCGGGGCAAACTCCTGTAGGAATGAAAACGGCGACCTTTTAACTGATGTCCAGAGAGTGCTGAGATTATGTAGGGAACACTTCTCTGCTCTCCTAAATGGAGGCAGCAATTCACCGCGCAGAGATGAAAAACCCGATCACGCAATCGATGATTATGGAATATATGTCCCCCCGCCCGATTGTGACGGAGTTAGAATAGCAATAACCAGATTGAAAAAAAAACCACCGTGAACCGGCTGATTGGACCTTATCAGTGTGGCTTCAGACCTGGTAAATCTACCATCGACCAGATTTTCACAATTCCCCAAATCTTGGAAAAAAACCCGTGAAAAGAGAATCGACACACATCACCTCTTCGTCGACTTTAAAGCCGCCTTCTACAGCACGAAAAGGAGCTGCCTAAGTATATGCCGCTAGGTCTGAATTTGGTTTCCGCGCAAAACTTATACGGCTGTGCAAAATGACGTTGAGCAACACCATCAGCTCAGTCAGAATTGGGAAGGACCTCTCCGAGCCGTTCGAAACTAAACGAGGTTTCAGACAGGGTGACCCCCTATCGTGCGATTTCTTTATTTTGATGCTGGAGAAAATTATACTAGCTGCAGAACTTAACCGCACTGGAACAATATACTATAAAAGCGTGCAATTACTAGCATATGCATATGTCAGCCCCCTTATGGGCACCATGCTCCTTTCTGAGCACCTCGCGTAAGCTCCTTTCTGAGCTCCTCATGACGACTGATCTAATCAATTTGAATTTTTAAATACATATGTTTACTTTTATTCAATCTTAACCGTATAATTTACAAATTATAATACTTTTTGTACTAATTTTATACTTCACCGGTCGACAGTTTTCGTTTTGTATCGACTTTAAATAAATAAATAAATAAAAATCTGTATCTATGCCAATATTGGGGTAGTACACTTCTTGCTCCCCTTCCATTCAAAAGCTTTATTTTTTTCCTTGTAAGCTTCTGTCTTTTTTGCATTGCAGATGCCCTCCGTCGTTACTATATCGTCCAAATAACTTACAAACTAGTTAAACAGTGATAACTGATTGGGACTAAGTTTCGGACTAACACCAGCTATTCTCTAGAAAACTTCCACCAAGATCTTAAGATGATCACCAAAGTTCTTTCCCAATACGATGATGTCGTCTAGATACACCACGCATTTTTCCCAATGTAGTCCTTTTAATACTTGATCCATCAGTCTTGCAAATGTAGCTGGTGAATTACATAGTCCAAAGGCCATCCAAAAACCATCTCCGACACTAAAGGCTATTTTCTCTTTGTCTTCCTCTTTCACTTCCACTTGCCAGTAGCCACTTTTCAAGTCCAGTGTGGAAAACCATTTCGTACCAGATAGCGAGTCCAAAGTGTCGTCAATTCTTTGCAATGGGTAGCTGTCCTTTTTCGTAACGTCCTTCAATTTCCGGGAGTCCACACAAAACTCATCTTTGTTTTCCACAAGTACTACCGGTGTAATCCATGGACTAGGTGATGGTTCGATTACGAACCTGTCGCTCATATTTTGTATGATTTGACTCACAACTTCCCGCTTGGCCAGTTGCATACTAAGAGAAGCTTGGCGGATTGGCCTCGCATCTTCAGTGTCAAGGTGATGTTTCACAACGGTGGTGTGGCCTGGTTTGGAACCAAATATGTTTCCGTACTTTGGAAGAAGTTGTTTTGTCTCTAGCCTTTCCGTCCATGCAGTGATGTCATTTGAAAGACCAATCTTGCTAGTTAAAACGTTTTCCTGGAGCTGTTTACAGTTAATAACTAGTTCAGCATCTTGGCAACTTCCCAATATAGCTCCTTTGGCGAGAGTTATTTGTAATTTGAACTCATTTAGTAGACTAGCCGAAATACGCCCGTCTTGTTTTGTCATAACCAGGGTTTTTCCTACAAGTATATTTGGTGTTGATTTATTCCCTGCCTCTACAACCCGTAATTTGTCTCATAATCTGGCTCAAACTTTGCCCAGATTACTGCCTCCGATTTTGGTGGTATTAGCTGACTTTCTTCTCTCTTCCAGCACTCGTTCACTTCTGTAGCATTTTGCATAGAAATATGGCGCATCCATGTTCTTATATTGCACTCTCTTACCTTGCATGTCGATCTTGATGCATTTGTCGATTAAGAAGTTCACTCCAATAATGATTTCATCAACAATCCCTTCCCATATGAAATTGTGTAGTACCGAGACGTTTCCAACTGCGACTACCGTACAAGCGAATGCTTATATGCTATTTTTTACACACATCTACAAGTTTCAAGAACAGGTTTCTATTTTTATTTAGAGAATTACCATACAATATTATTGCACTTAATACTTGTCTGGAAAAGTTATACTTTTTCTTTAGTTAAGGTCTAAAAGTGAAAAAAAATGTGTACGATCTCCCCCTACAAACCGTGGATTATTGAAAACATTATCACCTTCGTTGGGTGCTTCAACGCTGCCTCCGTTTAAGATGACATAGACGACTTGCCTTTGGAATTTTACTGCTCTCTGAATATTGGTTACCAGATCGCTCTTTTCGTTCTGATAGAAATTCGACCCGGCCTTGAAACGTTCCATCTCTCGCCAAATTTTTGGTAAATTTACATTAAAATGATCATATGTATTTAATTAGCGAGCTTTGCTCATATTGCTTTATACAATGGTTTTTGTAATTGATATTAGAGAAAAATTGTAAGTTTACAAACGGCGATGGTTACTAGGACATGTTTCTGAATTTCACTTCTTCATCAGCTAGCTTTTCGGGAGCTGAGCGTTGAACTCGAGTCTCCAACATTCATATCAGTGCAAGCCTTTTTAGCTGCTACGCCATATGAATGTTCCGTTGTTCGCTGTACAATTGGTCTCTAAGAGTTGCCTTTTTTGTTTATATTCCTTTTGATCACCATGTAGGCACATATAGTCTGTATGTAGTTTATTCCTAATGGTGTGGATATGATTTCCACACCATTAGGAATAAACTACATACAGACTGTATGTGCCTACATGGTGATCAAAAGGAATATAAACAAAAAAGGCAACTCTTAGAGACCAATTGTACAGCGAACAACGGAACATTCATATGGCGTAGCAGCTAAAAAGGCTTGCACTGATATGAATGTTGGAGACTCGAGTTCAACGCTCAGCTCCCGAAAAGCTAGCTGATGAAGAAGTGAAATTCAGAAACATGTCCTAGTAACCATCGCCGTTTGTAAACTTACAATTTTTCTCTAATATCAATTTACATTAAAATTTTTTCATACACTTTTTGTATATTACCATAACAATCTAATTTTATATATTCAAAAATTAACCAATTAACCAATAAAGTCGTAGGCTGAAGATATCATCTACAAGTAGACTTAAATGCATATTGCTCATTGTTTTTAATGTTTATTGTTTAAGCCTTTGGATTACAATTCTTACAGACTAAATTTGAAAATTTACTTAGAATATTAAGTACAATTTACTTTTGGTTCCATATTCTTTTAAAGGAACGATACTCTAATTCACTTTTAGATACTCATGCACTCTGTACCATTTATTACAACCCTGTAATATAGATATACATACACTCATAGATCCAAAGAACAATAAAAACTTTAACACAACAGGTTATGGGCCTTATGCTACGTGATTAATTAATACGGGCAAAAAGTTTTCGCGATAAAATGTTGTCTTCTTCGACTTTACCTGCGCCATTTCACTTGGAAAGGCTGCGTGGCAGGGAGAATTTCGATGTATGGAAGCGACAAGCAAAATCCTGTCTCGTAATTAAAGGAGTTTGGAAAGTGGTCGAACAAGGTATTGCAAGCGATAAATACGTCGACTTGAGCGAACGTGCTTTGGATGAGATCACGCTTCTGGTTGATCCTAGCAATTTTGGACACATTGCGAGTGCCAAACAGCTAAGGAAGCATGGATCGCACTTATGAACGCGTATGAAGATACTGGACTAACCAGAAAAGTAGAGCTGCTAAAACAATTAGTTAATATTAGGCTTGAAAGTCATGATTCCTTGCAGTAATATATAAACGACATCGTCATGATTGCACTGAAGGTGAGAAATGCAGGTTAGCTGCTTCATTAATGTTAGATGGATTGCCTTACGACTTCAGGCTATTGGTAATGGCAGTCGAAAATTCTAAAGAGAAACTAACCATAGATATGGTAAAGAATTTACTCCTTCAAGACGCAAAATTTGATAGTGTTGATAGGGAAAAAGCTCTATATTGAAAGCCTAAGAAAAGCTTTACCAAATTTCAATGTCGCAGGTGTAAAGCCACTGGACTTAATTCTAGAAATTGTTCCAACAAAACTAAAAAGAAGAATCGCGCAGAAAATTCCAGAAAACCAAACGAAAGAGAAGAGGTTCTGTTTGCAATGAAGACGAACAGTCAAGAAAATAACAACAACCACATTGACAAAAAATCAAAAACAACATTTGTGAAAGTTGGTATATTGATAGTGGTGCAAGCAACCACATGACTAATAACTACTCACTATTAAACAAAATACACGATGTTAAAGACAAAAAAATTGTCGTTGCGAATAATAATGAACTTTATGTTGAGTGTGCGAGAGAAGTGAATCTCTCTGTAAAGAAAAAGCAACTGTCAAAAATGTGGAATACGTTCCAAATTTGTGTGCAAATCTCTTGTCGATTCGTCAAATGAAAAAGAATGGCAATAAAGTGTTATTTGAAGGCGAAACATGCAAAATTTATAATAAAAGCAATAAAGTTATGGCAACAGCTTCGATCCATAATAATTTGTATCGACTAAACTGCGTAGAAAACGATAAGGAAAATAAAGTATTCCTTGCAAAAAGTAATCCAAATCTATGGCACCGCCGAATGGGGCATATCTGTAATATCTCTTTGGATAAAGTGCAGAAGTCTAGTGTTGGCATTAATTTTAATAAAACGAATGCTGAACCGTGCACTGTGTGCATAAAAGGAAAACAGATACAAAAGCCTAATAAAAACATAGGAACATAATCCAGTGATTTTCTGGAAGTAGTGCACTCTGATGTGCTACCTTTGCATATAAGATCCTTATATGGTGCCCGTTTTTTAGTTTGTTTTGTAGACGATTACTCTCGAAAGGTTTTCGCTTATCCCATGAAACACAAATCTGATGTATTTGAAAAGTTTAAATGTTTTAAAGCCATGGCAGAAAATCAATGCTCAAAAAAATATAAAAGTTAAACGCACAGACAATGGCACAGAATACGTAAATGAGAATTTTAACAAACTTTTGAGGCAGAGCGGAATTATTCACCAAACTAGCTTTTCGTATGCTCCAGAGCAAAATGGTGTGGCCGAAAGAATGAACAGCACGCTAGTAGAGCGTATTCGTTGCATGCTAATCGATAGTGGTTTGGATGAACGTTTTTGGGCGGAATCCGCTGCAACCGCGGCCTACTTGCCAAACCTTGTACCGTGTAGAGGCGATAATCGTAGCCCTGATGAGATTGGGTCCGGAAGAAAGCCAGTACTAAAGCACTTTCGAGTCTTTCGATCTATCGCTATGGTTCATATTCCAAAGGAGAAACGGCACAAATTAAGCCAAAAATCTATAGAATGTATCATGGTGGGTTACAGCTTTGAAAGCGAGACGTACAGTTTGTTCAACCCAAACAACAAGTATGGACAGTCAAATAACTCGAGAAGTTTAACGACCGAAGGGCATATTTATTTTTATTTTATTTACGGTCTTGTAGACCTAGGATTAGGTATATGTATGTATGAGGTCATTATCTAAATGGTAGTGCTTTGCAATAGTTATATAATCATTTCTTAAATTTATTAATATTTTGACATTGTTTTATTTCACATGGTAGTTCGTTGTATTCCCTCAATCCCTCGTAGTATACATTGTTCTTGTCGAATTCCGATGGAACAGCTGGGAGAAAGTTATTTCTGTTTCTTGTATGGTAATCATCAGGGCAACGAAAAATATGCTCAAGCATGTATATTTTCGTATGTTCTATCACGAAATATATAATGTAGGAATCCTATTTAAAAAAAAAAGGAAGTGTTTAAGCCATATTTGTTAGATTATATTTCAGCATGTTTGCTGGGTTGGAGCTGTTTCGGTCGATGTCAATGTCTTCTTTAAAATTCGTGACGTTCGCCATATGTTGTAGGATGCGGAGACTTTCCATTTTCATCCTCCTTTTGCATCTTCTCTCAACATCTTAAATTCTTGCATTGCCAAAATCAGCTGTATTATTTTTGTTAGTCAGGTGTTGAGGTAGCGCGGTATTTATTTTTCTGTTTTTTGCGTGCATTTCATGTTCGAGTATTCTCGTTCTCAATGCTCGTTGTGCCTATGTAACACTTATTGCACATTGTTGTTGTTACCGTTGCATTGAATTTTATACACTACATTGCATTGTTATACATACGTACCAGTATCGTGGAGGGAACTCAACGTGGTCTTTATCCCCAAGGCAGGGAAACCCTCCCACTCTAAACCAAATGATTATAGGCCTATTAGCTTATCTTCTTTTCTGCTTAAAGCGCTTGAAAGACTTCTAGAGGACCACATCAGGAGGAGGATTGAGCCGTCGCTTCTTTCGCAAGCACAGCAGCCTATATTAAGGGCAGGTCAACTGACACGACCTTGCACTCACTGGTATCCGCTATCGAAAGGTCACTAGACCTCAAGGAATTCACATTGGTGGCATTTCTAGATATAGCGGGTGCTTTCAACAACGTTCTCCCTGAGTCCATCACCTCGGCGCTGACCGATCTGGGGGTGGACGCGTGCCTGGTGGAGTTTATATAGAATCTGCTTACGCGTAGGCAGATTAGAACTGAGCTAGGTGGATGCGTGATCCGCAGACCCGTTGGCAGAGGCACTCCGCAGGGAGGTGTTCTTTTTCCGCTACTTTGGGTTGTTACCATCAAACAACTACTCCGCCTCATGGAATCGGAAGGTCACCAAGTGATCGCGTATGCAGATGACATCTGACCGAGCTTGTCCTCTTCACGAGGAGGTATAAGGTGCCAAATCTAACGCCGCCAAGTTTTGGGGGTACGTTTTTAGCTTTTAGCGATCGAGTCAAGTATTTGGGAATAATTCTGGATAGGAAGCTATTATGGAGTGACCATATAGTGGATCGATGCAAGAAGGCAGCAGCAGCGCTGTTCACCTGCAAGAGGGCAATTGGCACCTCCTGGGGATTCTCCCCCAAGGAGACATACTGGATTTATACAGCCATTGTGCGCCCGATTCTTCTTTATGGTGCCTTGGTCTGGTGGCCTGCACTAGCTAAAACTACCTATCTTAAGACGCTTCAAAAGGAGCTCTGCATCACCGGGGCTCTCGGCTCCACTACTTCTGAAGCACTCAACACAATGCTATATCTTCCACCTCTTGACCTGGTGGCGAAGGAAATAGCGGTCATCGCCGCTCTACGCATAAGGGAAACAGTTCTCTGGTCAAATGGATCTAGTGGACAAGCGACAATCCTGGGCACGAGCGCCCAGTCCCAATACCGGCGCGCACTGACTACTGCACGCCAAATAACGTCTTCGTTAAAAATTATAGTATATATATACCATCGCGACAGGAATGGAATACCAGGCAACATACGGTACCGGGTGCCATCAACATATTCACGGATGGTTCTAAGCTTGACGGGAAGGTGTGAGCAGGCCTTTTTTGCCGGATCTGGGTCTAGAGGTCTTTTTTCGCCTACCAGATCACTGTAGTGTTTACCAAGCGGACATGTTGGCAATACACAGGGCTGTGAACCATCTCGGGTCTATGCCTAAGGATGGTAAACGGGTGTTTATTTTCTCTGACAGCCAGGCCGCATTAAAGGCCCTGGACTCATTCATCGACAACGCAAAGTCGGTCACTGAATGCCGCAGATCTCTTAACGAGATGGCTCAGCACTTCAGTATCAGCCTTATATGGGTACCTGGGCACAGGGGTATTGAAGGCAATTGCAGAGCAGACGAGCTGGCCAGAAGAGGCACCACCGACCATATCCTTCCGGGAAATGATTCGGTAGGCATACCCATGGCCACTTTCAGGCTTCGTGTGAGCACAAGCACTTTAAGAATCGCAAATGGACTATGGTCAGCCATATCTTCGTGTGAGACATCCAGGCAAACCTGGCCCTCATATGACAAGGGGCGCACAGAAGCGCTTCTGACTTAAAACAAATCAGCTCTATCGTCCCTGATAAGGGTTCTAACAGGGCATTGCTTAATAGGCACGCACGGTGCTAGAATGGGGTTAGCGACCTTCGACTATTGTCGCAGCTGCAGATGTACAGAAGAGGAAGAGAGCGTCCATCACCTTCTCTGTCACTGTCCAGCGCTTAGTAGGCATAGGATGGCTATCCTCGGTAAACCTGTTCTACATGACCTCACTGAGGTCTCTTGCTATGAAGTAAAGGCTCTGGCAAAATTTATAATTTCCACGAGGTGGTTTGACCCGCTTTAGGCAGGGTAGGGGTCCTTTTTTGAGACCGTACAGGGTATTAAAATGGGCCCATTGGTGGCCTAATTAGTGAGCTTGTTACCATAGTGTTCAGCTCAGCCCTTGCAACCTAACCTTAACCTAACCTTACATTGTTATTCCTTGTATATTTTGTCTTTTTTTTTTGTAAAGAAACAACTAAGAGTATTGCGTGGCTTGTGAGCAAATGTTATGGTGTCTTTTTTCATAATTTTCCTTAGCGATTGAGTACTTGTTAGTCCGGGTACATAGGTAACTCCAATATAAGTTTTGTTAGTGTTTGCTTGAGCTGCTAGCCAACAGCAATAACGCCCGAAAATTTTACCAAAAAATACGGCGACAGACGGAAGGTCTTAAGACTGGGTTAAACTCCTGTAGGAATGAAAACAGCGACCTTTTTACTGATATCCAGAGAGTGCTTAGATTATGGAGGGAACACTTCTCTGCTCTCCTAAATGGAGTCAGCAATTCACCGCGCAGAGATGAAGAACCCGATCCCGCAATCGATGATTATGGAAAATATGTCCCCCCGCCCGATTATGACTGAGTTAGAATAGCAATAACCAGATTGAAAAACAACAAGGCCGTGGGCGGTGATGGATTGCCTGCGGAGCTTATTGTTTTTATTGTTTATTGTTTAAGCCTTTGGATTACAATTCTTACAGACTAAATTTGAAAATTTACTTAAAATATTAAGTATATTTTACTTATGGTTCCATATTCTTTTAAAGGAACGATACTCTAATTCACTTTTAGATACTCATGCACTCTGTACCATTTATTACAACCCTGTAATATAGATATATATACACTCATAGATCCTAAGAACAAATGTCAAAATGAATTACTTCCTTTCTCTTACTTGCAATAAAAACTTTAACGCAACAGGTTATGGGCCTTATGCCACGTGATTAGTTAATACGGGAAAACAGTTTTCGCGCTAAAATGTTGTCTTCTTCGACTTTACCTGCGCCATTGCACTGGGAAAGGCTGCGTGGCAGGAAGAATTTCGATGTATGGAAGCGACAAGCAAAATCCTGTCTCGTAATTAAAGGAGTTTGGAAAGTGGTCGAACAAGGTATTGCAAGCGATAAATACGTGGACTTGAGCGAACGTGCTTTGGATGAGATCACGCTTATGGTTGAACCTAGCAATTTTGGACACATTGCGAGTGCCAAAACAGCTAAGGAAGCATGGATCGCACTTGTGAACGCGTATGAAGATACTGGACTAACCAGAAAAGTAGAGCTGCTAAAACAATTAGTTAATACTAGGCTTGAAAGTTATGATTCCATTCAGTAATATATAAACGACATCGTCATGATTGCACTGAAGGTGAGAAATGCAGGTTAGCTGCATCATTAATGTTAGCTGGATTGCCTTACGACTTCAAGCTATTGGTAATGGCAGTCGAAAATTCTAAAGAGAAACTAACACTCCCAAGTATACCGTCGAAGCAGAAACATCGTTTTTTGTAGTGATGTCCGCATAATTATTACATAGTCGTTTTTATGTAGTCAGAAACATCGTTTTTTTGTATTGATGTTCGCGTAATTATTACATAGTCGTTTTTATGTAATTTTCGTTTATATATAATATCAATAATATGCATAGCAGCTACAAAACTGGATTTTTTAATAAATTGACTTGATACATGAGTAGCCACAAATGAACAATTAAAATCAAATGAATTAAAAAATATTGGCAACTTTAATTTAAAAATTATGTGAAGTAGAATGTGCATTTTGTATCACAGCTAGATTTTTTTAACAAATTAACTTGACACATGAGTGGCCACGGATGAACAATTAAAATCAAATAAATTAAAAAAGATTGTCAGCTTTAATTTGGAAATTATGTGAAATGTAAAAATATAAGTAAAAATTTTGTTTTAAATAAATTCATACATATATGATAAACGGAACATATAACGGGGTATAGATTATACCTTACATATAAATTGTGATAACATACATATAACTCCACAAAGGACAAAAAGTACAAGTAACGGGATTAAAAATACCCTTATTATATATTAATGTACAGTCATGTACACATGTAACTGGATAGAAATTCACATAATACATAATTAAATGTACGGTTATGTGCATATATTCACATTTTACATACAATTGCTACGCTATATAAACCTAATACGACGAAACACATAACCAGAATGAATATAAATTCATTAAAATATGACACCTGATACGACGAAAATTCATTTACAAGAATAAAATTATGTAAATACTAGCCTTTCCCGCGGCCCCGTCCGCAAAGAGAAAATATAATATATGTGCTATTCACGTTAGCCTGCTTATCAAGTTGTCTGTTTAAAAATTGTTTCTGTCAATGTATTTTATTTTTTAATACAGTAAAAAAAGAACTAAATAAGCTGATAGGCACGCTTACATGAATAGTACAATACACTTTTTTCGAATTAAAAACAATACATTTTGTTTTTAAGTTAAATTAATTGATATGACAGGGGTGAAAGAATTCCTACTCATAGAACAAAGGAGTGAAACTACAATTAGCTAAACCCAAAAAGAATTTTTTAAATGAAAGCAGTGTTGCTTTTTCGGGTATTTAGTTGGTTAAAATATTACAAAAATTGTAATTATAGTTGTAACAGTTCGTTACAGGATTCATTTAAAAATAGAACGAAAAAGCTGTGTTAGATATTAATGATAAAACATACCGAATTTTAATTACGAATAATTTGCCGCAAATCCACGGCCATGTGTGCAGAATTACCGGTTTCGAAGAGACCTAAAATGATCCCGGAAGTGTCCCTAAATGACACCAAAATAGTCACGAAATGATGCCTACGGGATCCTGGACACATCCCGAAAACTATCCAGAAATGATGCCGGAAGGGTCCCAAAATAATCCCGAAGTAGTCACGAAAAGTCCCGAAATGACCCTGACGGGATTCCGGACGGATCCCGAAAACCATCCAGATTTGATTCCTGAACGATCCGCAAATGATCCCAAAATAGTCCGGAAAAAGTCCCGAAAAAACTCTGACGGGATCCCGGACAAATCCCGAAAATCACCCAGAAATTATCCCGGAGGCGTCCCAAAATGATTCCGAAATAGTAGTCACGAAGAAGGCCGAAATGACCCTGACGGGATCCCGAAAACCATCCAGAAATGACTCTGGAGGGATCCCCAAATGATCCCGGAAAAGTCCCCAAACCATCCAGAATTGATCTCTGAAGGTTCCGCAAAAGATCCCGAAATAGTCCGGAAAAAGTCCCGAAAAAACTTCGACTGGATACCGGACAGATCGCGAAATCACCCAGAAATTATCCCGGAGGGGTCCCAAAATGATTCCGAAATAGTCCCGAAAAAGTCACGAAAAACTCAGACACATCGGGAAGGGTCCCAAAATTACCCCGAAATAACTCCGATGGGATCCCGAAAATCATCCTGAATTGAGCTCTGAAACGTCCGCAAATAATCCAGAAATAGTCCGGAAAAAGTCCCGAAAAAACTCCGTCGGGATCCCGGACAGATCCCGAAAATCACCCAGAAATTATGCCGGAGGGGTCCCAAAATGATTCCGAAATAGTCCCGAAATGACCCTGAGGGGATCCCAGACCGATACCGAAAACCATCCAGAATTGATCTCTAAAGGGTCCGCAATTTATCCCAGATAAAATCGCGAAAAAACTACGAAGGGATCCCGAACAGATCCCGAAAATCATAGAGAAATTATCACGGAAGGGTCCCAAAATGTAGATCCTTCTAGACTATTGGCTATATGTGTGCAAAATTTCATCCAAATCGGTCCAGCCGTTCTTGCGTGATTGAGTCACAAAGACAAACGTCTGGACAAACATCTTCACATCCAAACTTTGCCATTTATAATATATTAGATTAGATTAGATTGGCAAAAAAACCATAACATAACAACTATAACAAGCGCATTACAGTACCTTGTCTAACCTGGTTTCAACTTCACAATTAAACAAATTTCTACAATTGGAATTACAACTTTACAATTAAAAAATGAATAGTTTACATAAAGAAAACAAGTCACCACTGGGAATTACCCAAAACGCTGAATTATTTAACAAATCAACACGACACATGATGACTAAATTAATATTTCTATAACAATGGGAGGATGTCTGGAGGATGTCTGAGGCCACTGGCTTCGGCATGATGGGGGTACCACTTGCTGGATGGGAGTGAAATTATAATACCGACATAAATATATAATTCACGAAGAATTACAAATCTTCAAAAAGCTCATGGCAACAAGCCATATATTTAACAATTACAAGGAAAACATTTGTGCTACGGGTTTTTACTTTGCGACATGTTAGCTGCTTAGGCACGTCTAAATGTTGCAAGTATATTACCCTTATACGTTTGTTAACCTGGCGATTTAAGAGGTAATTTAAGGGTCCTCCTGCCATTTATTGGAATTGGAAGATTCAATTCCCAAAACCGGAAAAAAAGAGAAACTAACCATAGACATGGTAAAGAATTTACTCCTTCAAGACGCAAAATTTGATAGTGTTGATAGGGAAAAAGCTCTATATTGAAAGCCTAAGAAAGGCTTTACCAAATTTCAATGTCGCAGTCGTAAAGCCACTGGACTTAATTCTAGAAATTGTCCCAACAAAACTAAAAAGAAGAATCACGCAGAAAATTGCAGAAAACCAAATGAAAGAGAAGATGTTCTGTTTGCAATGAAGACGAACAGTCAAGAAAATAACAACAACCACATTGACAAAAAATCAAAAACAACATTTGTGAAAGTTGGTATATTGATAGTGGTGCAAGCAACCACATGACTAATAACTACTCACTATTAAACAAAATACACGATGTTAAAGACAAACAAATTGTAGTTGCGAATAATAATGAATTTTATGTTGAGTGTGCGAGAGAAGTGAGTCTCTCTGTAAAGAAAAAGAAATCACAAAAGCAACTGTCAAAAATGTGGAATACATTCCAAATTTGTGTGTAAATCTCTTGTCGGTTCGTCAAATGACAAAGAATGGGAATAAAGTGTTATTTGAAGGCGAAACATGCAAAATTTATAATAAAAGCAATAAAGTTATGGCAACAGCTTCGATCCATAATAATTTGTATCGACTAAACTGCGTAGAAAACGATAAGGAAAATAAAGTATTCCTTGCAAAAAGTAATCCAAATCTATGGCACCGCCGAATGGGGCATATCTGTAATATCTCTTTGGATAAAGTGCAGAAGTCTAGTGTTGGCATTCATTTTAATAAAACGAATGCTGAACCGTGCACTGTGTGCATAAAAGGGAAACAGACACAAAAGCCTAATAAAAACATAGGAACATAATCCAGTGATTTTCTGGAAGTAGTGCACTCTGATGTGCTACCTTTGCATATAAGATCCTTATCTGGTGCCCGTTTTTTAGTTTGCTTTGTAGACGATTACTCTCGAAAGGTTTTCGCTTATCCCATGAAACACAAATCTGATGTATTTGAAAAGTTTAAATGTTTTAAAGCCATGGCAGAAAATCAATGCTCAGACAATGGCAAAGAATACGTAAATGAGAATTTTAACAAACTTTTGAGGCAGAGCGGAATTATTCACCAAACTAGCTTTTCGTATGCTCCAGAGCAAAATGGTGTGGCCGAAAGAATGAACCGCACGCTAGTAGAGCGGATTCGCTGCATGCTAATCGATAATGGTTTGGATGAACGTTTTTGGGCGGAATCCGCTGCAACCGCGGCCTACTTGCCAAATCTTGTACCGTGTAGAGGCGATAATCGTAGCACTGATGAGATTGGGTCCGGAAGAAAGCCAGTACTACAGCACTTTCGAGTCTTTCGATCTATCGCTATGGTTCATATTCCAAAGGAGAAACGGCACAAATTAAGCCAAAAATCTTTAGAATGTATCATGGTGGGTTACAGCTTTAAAAGCGAGACGTACAGTTTGTTCAACCCAAACAACAAGTATGGACAGTCAATGAACTCGAGAAGTTTAACGACCGAAGGGCATATTTATTTTTATTTTATTTACGATCTTGTAGATCTAGGATTAGGTATATGTATGTATGAGATCATTATCTAAATGGTAGTGTTTTGCAATAGTTATATAATAATTTCTTAAATTTATTAATATTTTGACATTGTTTTATTTCACATGGTAGTTCGTTGTATTCCCTCAATCCCTCGTAGTATACACTGTTCTTGTCGAATTCCGATGGAACAGCTGGCAGAAAGTTATTTCTGTTTCTTGTATGGTAATCATCAGGGCCACGAAAAAAATGCTCAAGCATGTTTATTTTCGTATGTTCTATCACGAAATATATAATGTAGGAATCCTATTTAAAAAAAAAAAGGAAGTGTTTAAGCCATATTTGTTAGAGTATATTTCAGCATGTTTGCTGGGTTGGACCTGTTTCGGTCGATGTCAATGTCTTCTTTAAAATTCATGACGTTCGTCATATGTTGTTGGATGCGGAGACTTTCCGTTGTCATTCTCCTTTTGCATCTTCTCACAACATCCTAAATTCTTGCATTGCCAAAATCAGCTGTATTATCGTTGTTAGTCAGGTGTTGAGGTAGCGCGGTATTTATTTTTCTGTTTTTTGCGTGCATTTCATGTTCGTGTATTCTCGTTCTCAATGCTCTTTTCGTTGTGCCTATGTAACATTTATTGCACATTGTTGTTGTTACCGTTGCATTGAATTTTATACACTACATTGCATTGTTATTCCTTGTCTATTTTGTCTTTTTTTTTTGTAAAGATACAACTAAGAGTATTGCGTGGCTTGTGAGCAAATGTTATGTTATCTTTTTTCATAATTTTCCTAAGTGATTGATTACTTGTTAGTCCGGGTACATAGGTAACTCCAATATAAGTTATGTTAGTGTTTGCTTGAGCTGCTAGCCACCAGCAATAACGCCCGAAAATTTTACCAAAAAATACGGCGACCGACGGAAGGTGTTAAGACCGGGGCAAACTCCTGTAGGAATGAAAACGGCGACCTTTTAACTGATGTCCAGACAGTGCTTAGATTATGGAGGGAACACTTCTCTGCTCTCCTAAATGGAGGCAGCAATTCACCGCGCAGAGATGAAAAACCCGATCACGCAATCGATGATTATGGAATATATGTCCCCCGCCCGATTGTGACGGAGTTGGAATAGCAATAACCAGATTGAAAAAAAAACCACCGTGAACCGGCTGATTGGACCTTATCAGTGTAGCTTCAGACCTGGTAAATCTACCATCGACCAGATTTTCACAATTCCCCAAATCTTGGAAAAAAACCCGTGAAAAGAGAATCGACACACATCACCTCTTCGTCGACTTTAAAGCCGCCTTCGACAGCACGAAAAGGAGCTGCCTAAGTATATGCCGCTAGGTCTGAATTTGGTTTCCGCGCAAAACTTATACGGCTGTGCAAAATGACGTTGAGCAACACCATCAGCTCAGTCAGAATTGGGAAGGACCTCTCCGAGCCGTTCGAAACTAAACGAGGTTTCAGACAGGGTGACCCCCTATCGTGCGATTTCTTTAATTTGATGCTGGAGAAAATTATACTAGCTGCAGAACTTAACCGCACTGGAACAATATACTATAAAAGCGTGCAATTACTAGCATATGCATATGTCAGCCCCCTTATGGGCACCATGCTCCTTTCTGAGCACCTCGCGTAAGCTCCTTTCTGAGCTCCTCATGACGACTGATCCGATCAATTTGAATTTTTAAATACATATGTTTACTTTTATTCAATCTTAACCGTATAATTTACAAATTATAATACTTTTTGTACTAATTTTATACTTCACCAGTCGACAGTTTTCGTTTGGTGTCGACTTTAAATAAATAAATAAATAAAAATCTGTATCTATGCCAATATTGGGGTAGTACACTTCTTGCTCCCCTTCCACTCAAAAGCTTTATTCTTTCCTTGTAAACTTCTGTCTTTTTTGCATTACAGATGCCCTCCGTTGTTACTATATCGCCCAAATAACTTACAAACTAGTTAAACAGTGAACACTGTTTGGGACTAAGTTTCGGACTAACACCAGCTATTCTCTAGAAAACTTCCACCAAGATCTTAAGATGATCACCAAAGTTCTTTCCCAATACGATGATGTCGTCTAGATACACCACGCATTTTTCCCAATGTAGTCCTTTTAATACTTGATCCATCAGTCTTGCAAATGTAGCTGGTGAATTACATAGTCCAAAGGCCATCCAAAAACCATCTCCGACACTAAAGGCTATTTTCTCTTTGTCTTTCTCTTTCACCTCCACTTGCCAGTAGCCACTTTTCAGTCCAGTGTGGAAAACCATTTCGTACCAGATAGCGAGTCCAAAGTGTCGTCAATTCTTTGCAATGGGTAGCTGTCCTTTTTCGTAACGTCCTTCAATTTCCGGGAGTCCACACAAAACTCATCTTTGTTTTTCGCAAGTACTACCGGTGTAATCCATGGACTAGGTGATGGTTCGATTACGAACCTGTCGCTCATATTTTGTATGATTTGACTCACAACTTCCCGCTTGGCCAGTTGCATACTAAGAGAAGCTTGGCGGATTGGCCTCGCATCTTCAGTATCAAGGTGATGTTTCACAACGGTGGTGTGGCCTGGTTTGGAACCAAATATGTTTCCGTGCTTTGGAAGAAGTTGTTTTGTCTTACTTTGGTAGTCCTTCTCTAGCCTTTCCGTCCATGCAGTGATGTCATTTGAAAGACCAATCTTGCTAGTTAAAACGTTTTCCTGGAGCTGTTTACAGTTAATAACTAGTTCAGCATCTTGGCATCTTCCCAATATAGCTCCTTTGGCGAGAGTTATTTGTAATTTGAACTAATTTAGTAGACTAGCCGAAATACGCCCGTCTTGTTTTGTCATAACCAGGGTTTTTCCTACAAGTATATTTGGTGTTGATTTATTCCCTGCCTCTACAACCCGTAATTTGTCTCATAATCTGGCTCAAACTTTGCCCAGATTACTGCCTCCGATTTTGGTGGTATTAGCTGACTTTCTTCTCTCTTCCAGCACTCGTTCACTTCTGTAGCATTTTGCATAGAAATATGGCGCATCCATGTTCTTATATTGCACTCTCTTACCTTGCATGTCGATCTTGATGCATTTGTCGATTAAGAAGTTCACTCCAATAATGATTTCATCAACAATCCCTTCCCATATGAAATTGTGTAGTACCGAGACGTTCCCACCCGCGACTACCGTACAAGCGAATGCTTATATGCTATTTTTTACACACATCTACAAGTTTCAAGAACAGGTTTCTATTTTTATTTAGAGAATTACCATACAATATTATTGCACTTAATACTTGTCTGGAAAAGTTATACTTTTTCTTTAGTTAAGGTCTAAAAGTGAAAAAAAATGTGTACGATCTCCCCCTACAAACCGTGGATTATTGAAAACATTATCACCTTCGTTGGGTGCTTCAACGCTACCTCCGTTTAAGATGACATAGACGACTTGCCTTTGGAATTTTACTGCTCTCTGAATATTGGTTACCAGATCGCTCTTTTCGTTCTGATAGAAATTCGACCCGGCCTTGAAACGTTCCATCTCTCGTCAAATTTTTGGTAAATTTACATTAAAATTTTTTCATACACTTTTTGTATATTACCATAACAATCTAATTTTATATATTCAAAAATTAACCAATTAACCAATAAAGTCGTAGGATGAAGATATCATCTACAAGTAGACTTAAATACATATTGCTCATTGTTTTTAATGTTTATTGTTTAAGCCTTTTGATTACAATTCTTACAGACTAAATTTGAAGATTTACTTAGAATATTAAGTACAATTTACTTTTGGTTCCATATTCTTTTAAAGGAACGATACTCTAATTCACTTTTAGATACTCATGCACTCTGTACCATTTATTACAACCCTGTAATATAGATATACATACACTCATAGATCCAAAGAACAATAAAAACTTTAACACAACAGGTTATGGGCCTTATGCCACGTGATTAATTAATACGGGCAAAAAGTTTTCGCGCTAAAATGTTGTCTTCTTCGACTTTACCTGCGCCATTTCACTTGGAAAGGCTGCGTGGCAGGGAGAATTTCGATGTATGGAAGCGACAAGCAAAATCCTGTCTCGTAATTAAAGGAGTTTGGAAAGTGGTCGAACAAGGTATTGCAAGCGATAAATACGTCGACTTGAGCGAACGTGCTTTGGATGAGATCACGCTTCTGGTTGATCCTAGCAATTTTGGACACATTGCGAGTGCCAAACAGCTAAGGAAGCATGGATCGCACTTATGAACGCGTATGAAGATACTGGACTAACCAGAAAAGTAGAGCTGCTAAAACAATTAGTTAATATTAGGCTTGAAAGTCATGATTCCTTGCAGTAATATATAAACGACATCGTCATGATTGCACTGAAGGTGAGAAATGCAGGTTAGCTGCTTCATTAATGTTAGATGGATTGCCTTACGACTTCAGGCTATTGGTAATGGCAGTCGAAAATTCTAAAGAGAAACTAACCATAGATATGGTAAAGAATTTACTCCTTCAAGACGCAAAATTTGAAAGTGTTGATAGGGAAAAAGCTCTATATTGAAAGCCTAAGAAAAGCTTTACCAAATTTCAATGTCGCAGGTGTAAAGCCACTGGACTTAATTCTAGAAATTGTTCCAACAAAACTAAAAAGAAGAATCGTGCAGAAAATTGCAGAAAACCAAACGAAAGAGAAGAGATTCTGTTTGCAATGAAGACGAACAGTCAAGAAAACAACCACATTGACAAAAAATCAAAAACAACATTTGTGAAAGTTGGTATATTGATAGTGGTGCAAGCAACCACATGACTAATAACTACTCACTATTAAACAAAATACACGATGTTAAAGACAAAAAAATTGTCGTTGCGAATAATAATGAACTTTATGTTGAGTGTGCGAGAGAAGTGAATCTCTCTGTAAAGAAAAAGAAATCACAAAAGCAACTGTCAAAAATGTGGAATACGTTCCAAATTTGTGTGCAAATCTCTTGTCGATTAGTCAAATGAAAAAGAATGGCAATAAAGTGTTATTTGAAGGCGAAACATGCAAAATTTATAATAAAAGCAATAAAGTTATGGCAACAGCTTCGATCCATAATAATTTGTATCGACTAAACTGAGTAGAAAACGATAAGGAAAATAAAGTATTCCTTGCAAAAAGTAATCCAAATCTATGGCACCTCCGAATGGGGCATATCTGTAATATCTCTTTGGATAAAGTGCAGAAGTCTAGTGTTGGCATTAATTTTAATAAAACGAATGCTGAACCGTGCACTGTGTGCATAAAAGGAAAACAGACACAAAAGCCTAATAAAAACATAGGAACATAATCCAGTGCTTTTCTGGAAGTAGTGCACTCTGATGTGCTACCTTTGCATATAAGATCCTTATATGGTGCCCGTTTTTTAGTTTGTTTTGTAGACGATTACTCTCGAAAGGTTTTCGCTTATCCCATGAAACACAAATCTGATGTATTTGAAAAGTTTAAATGTTTTAAAGCCATGGCAGAAAATCAATGCTCAAAAAAATATAAAAGTTAAACGCACAGACAATGGCAAAGAATACGTAAATGAGAATTTTAACAAACTTTTGAGGCAGAGCGGAATTATTCACCAAACTAGCTTTTCGTATGCTCCAGAGCAAAATGGTGTGGCCGAAAGAATGAACAGCACGCTAGTAGAGCGTATTCGTTGCATGCTAATCGATAGTGGTTTGGATGAACGTTTTTGGGCGGAATCCGCTGCAACCGCGGCCTACTTGCCAAACCTTGTACCGTGTAGAGGCGATAACCATAGCCCTGATGAGATTGGGTCCGGAAGAAAGCCAGTACTAAAGCACTTTCGAGTCTTTCGATCTATCGCTATGGTTCATATTCCAAAGGAGAAACGGCACAAATTAAGCCAAAAATCTATAGAATGTATCATGGTGGGTTACAGCTTTGAAAGCGAGACGTACAGTTTGTTCAACCCAAACAACAAGTATTGTTTAGGCCACCAAGCTAAACCCAAGAATGAGCACTGCCAATAGTGACCCAGCCTAATGTAAACTATTTGTGTTTGCTTCTATCTACTTTCGCGCACTAACACCAACGCCTATATATGTCCGTGCAGGCGTATGTGTACGTGTTGGTGCGCGACTTTCCAACTTAACTTTCCAATTTAACTTTCGTTCTATTACCCCTCAAAACCGCTTTTCGACGGAATTGAAGGGTGAACGCGTTTTACAAGAAAGAAACTCTTTCACTTCTTTTTTGGAAAGCTCCGCGATCACTGCAGCCATCAGCCCTGTTCTAGGTAAGATTTTCTTCTGTTTGCATACTTTAACATATATATATATATAATTAATTAAACTGGATTAGCTTTTGTATATATTGTGAGTTAGCTTTGAAAGTGCAAATAATTAAATTGTCAGATTCTTGAATTTTAATCTGCTGTGTGTTCTTTTCCGTTTTTTTATCTTTTTCCAACGAGCGCAAAAACCCCTTGGGAACTCACTTGAGCTATCGAAGCCCCAAGAGGTTTTTTCATGGTCCTACTACGCCGGAATAATTACAGACACGATTGAATACCAGCGACCGACTGGATAAACACAGCTCACCTGAGCGTTTCAAAAGTAATCATCTATAACCAAAAGCGTTTCAAAAGCTAGCAGTTAGCTGCACCACACAAAAGCGTCTCAAAAGTTAGCAGTTGGCACCACCTGAGCGTTTCAAAAGTATTCATCTATAACCAAAAGCGTTTCAAAAGCTAGCCGTTAGCAGAACCACACAAAAGCGTTTCACAAGCTACCAGTTAGCAGCACCACACAAAAGCGTTTCAAAAGTTAGCAGTTGGCACCACCTGAGCGTTTCAAAAGTATTCATCAATATAACCAAAAGCGTTTCAAAAGCTAGCCGTTAGCAGCACCACACAAAAGCGTTTCAAAAGTTAGCAGTTAGCACCACCTGAGCGTTTCAAAAGCGACAAGCATTACACCAGCAAACAAAAACGAGCGGTCAAACAAAGTCACAAAGGTACGTGGTTTGAGTTCAATTTTTTTTGTTTGTTTTTTGCACAAGTAGGGAATTTACTTATACTAACTTCTCGGCGTACCAATATCGCGATTTTATTAAATAAAAACCAGATAATTATACGTATGTGTGGCAATTAAGTCACACAGATTTACTTAAAGTCTTTTGATTTAGTATTTTGTTTGCTGTAGCGCATATTTTCGAGTAATATTGCAGCCAGCGGCACAAATTCAACATAACCCCACTTTTTCACTGTAGTGTGGCAATTTCTTTGCAACAACACTTTAACGCACTTTATCACAAGTCACTGCCAATACTTTAGAAACACTAAACACTTAAGTGTAATAAATTGAACCAATTCTTTAGGTTCTGACGTAAACCAGCGTTACTACCATTAAATCAAAGTCACTTAACCATATTTTCTTGTATACACAACACTAACACTGCGGTGAGTTGGGTGACAAGAGTGTTCGCATAAAAGCACAATCAGCTGAGAAAAAAAAAATTATTAAAGGCAATATACACAGAGAAAAATTTGCGTGTTTACCCCCTTGGCGGCAATCCATTATATTGGGCATATACCCACTAGCTACATCGTCCTATTTTAAGCTGAACGTGCCTTCGTGAACTACCCTATTAACCAGTTAGATCCATTTTGCCCTTAATCTCAGTACTGTTACCATGTCGAAAGCGATGGAAAGTTACATCAGGATGGCTGATGAAGTCATAGAGTTTGAAGCTGACTTCAACTCCACACCCGACTCCGAACATACCAAGTATACTCTGGCTATCCAGCAAGAAGAGTTAAAGGCAAAGTGGAAAAAAGTAAAAACAGCCCATGATGAGATATTAGCTGGGGACACTCTAGAGGGAAAAAATATATCAGCTGTTAAGATAAAACACAAAAGTGCTTATGCAGTCTACTTGCGTTGCATGTCAAACATATCAACGCGACAGGCCACATTCAACAAACCCGACCCTAAGCCCGAAGAACAGCACGAAAGGGATACAAATATGCGTCTACCTCCGTGTGACACTGATGTGTTCAAGGGAGATTACTTATCCGGGCCTACATTCAGAGACCTCTTTACGGCCATATATATTTTAAATAAGCGACTCACTCCGGTAGAGAGATTGTACCACTTGATACAAAAGACCCAGGGTGAGGCTAAAGAGATAGTGCAAAAGTGCCCACTCACAAACGAAGGTTTCGGTATAGCGTGGCAAAATCTGGTAGACAGATACGAAAACAAACGCATACTAGTGAATACTCAGCTGAAGACATTGTTCAGCTTAGAGGCGGTTGAAAAGGAATGCGGCACTTCAATTAAAAAGCTGCAGCGAGACATCAACAACTGTATCGCATCCTTAAAGACACATCAAATCGACGTGTCCAATTGGGATGCGATTATAACTTATTTGTGCTCAACGAAATTACCAAAAAGCACACTAGCCTTATGGGAGCAAACGGTTCAAAATAAAACAGAAATATCCAAGTGGGAAGACATGGATAAATTTTTACAGAACCGTTTCCAGACACTTGAGACAGTCTCTGGCATAACTGAGGATAGCCTGGAAACCAAGAACCCGAAAACCCATAATGGTAGACAATCCACTGAAAACTCTCACAGAAAGCTAGGTGCTTTTAAGACGAGTGTAACCAAAGGTGCGTGCAAGATGTGTAAATCCACTGAGCACAAACTACAACATTGCCAACGGTTCCGCACATTGTCGGTTTCCGATAGAATCACCTTCATTAAAAACAAGAAAGGGTGTATTAACTGCCTATCCTCAGGACATACTGTGTCTAGGTGTTCAAGCTCCTACAATTGCGCCACCTGCAAGCAAAGACACAATACGCTCCTACATATTCAGGCAACGGACACCAACCAAAACGCAAACAACAATAATACCAACCCTGGCCCATCTGCCCAATCGCAACAGAGGCGCACCTATTCCAATAACCAAAGCAATGGAAATAACCACTTCAAGGCCTGCTTTACAAACACAAGTAAAGGGGTTTTACTAGGTACGGCCCGCATCAATATATTCTACAACAACACCAACTTCTCCGCGCGGGCACTTATAGATTCGGGGTCAGAATGTACTTTCATAACTGAAAGACTTAAACGTCGCATAAACTTGCCATCTCAGCGGATGTCTGCACATGTGTCAGGCATCACCAATCAAGTGTCAGCACAAGTAAAGGAGGCGTGTCATATACAACTGCGGTCTCCAATTGATCCGACAATAAATATTGCTACCACCGCGCTTGTGCTGCCGCAATTAACTGGCAATCTACCAACATGCAAGGTGGATGCCATGGCCATGCAGGCCTTCCCGAACTTAGTATTAGCTGACAAACGTTTTTTTGTCAATGAGCAAGTCGACCTGATATTAGGAGGCGACATTTATGCACAGGTGATGTTAGGGGGAATAAAGAAAGACGTGTTAGGAACACTGCTAGCCCAAGAGACGGTATTCGGCTGGATATTGACCGGCCAAACCTAAACAATCTCACCCAGCGAGAAATATGTGTCCTTTGTCAGTGAAGTGCAATTAGACAGAGAGCTACGATCATTTTGGGAAACAGAGGAAGTCCCCAAGGACAAAACGTACAACCATGATGACAAGTATTGTGAAGAATTGTATAAGAACACAACGATTCGAAATGATAAGGGTAAATATATTGTATCCTTGCCTTTTAAACAGGAATTTCCAAAATATAAACAATTAGGTCCCTCATTAAAAATTGCGTGTTCACAATTTTTCCGAATGGAAACGCGTTTAGCTAAAGACCCACCATTACAGTCAGAATACAACAGGGTCTTAGCAGAGTATGAAACCTTGGGGCATATGTCCCGGGTACCAACACACATCCCCGCTGAAGACTGTGATACCTATTTTTTACCACATCATGCCGTCAAAAAGGAAGAAAGCACAACAACCAAAGTGAGAGTGGTGTTCAATGCGTCATCATCAACTGCAAACGGAGTCAGCCTCAACGACATCCTCCATCCGGGGCCAGTTCTACAGAATGATTTAACCATTCTCATATTAAGGTGGCGTTTCTTCAAATATGTCTTCAACAGCGACATAGAAAAAATGTACAGACAGATTCTGGTACACGATGATCACACTAAGTATCAACGGATTGTATTCCGAACAGAAAGTACGCAGCCCATACAACTATATGAGTTGAAAACGGTCACCTTCGGAGTTAACTGTGCACCGTACCTGGCAATACGAACACTGCTCCAATTAGCGGACGACGTGGAACACAGCTACTCTATAGCATCAGATATACTACGAAATGCAATGTACGTTGACGACGTGCTAGCAGGAGGCCACACTATTACCGACGCCATTAAAGCAAGGGATCACATAACTACAGCCCTGGGGACAGCAGGATTCTCCCTGAGGAAATGGACCGCCAATTCGAACAAACTACTTAAAGGCCTACCAAAGGCTGACCTCCTAAACGAAGATTTCCTGGACTTCGAGGATACCAGTATGGTTAAAGCACTTGGCATCAGGTGGAACGCCCACTCAGATACCTTTTACTTCAAAACGAAACCCATAGAGGAACAGTCTAGCTTTACAAAACGGAAAATTCTGTCGGCGATAGCAAAATTATTTGACCCATTAGGGTGGCTGGCACCATTCGTGGTTACCGCCAAAATGTTGATGCAAGGCATCTGGTTAGAGGGAACAGGATGGGATGAAACCGTGTCGCCAGTCTCGCTGGATCGGTGGCAAAGTTTCATTGAAAGTTACCAGCACATAGAAAAAATTAAGATCCCACGCTGGGTACACTTTTCACCAACAGCCACAGTGGAGATCCACGGATTCTGTGACGCGTCAGAAAAAGCATACGCAACCACCGTCTACCTGCGCGTCAATATTAATGAGCAAATATTTGTAAGCCTGTTGTTAGCCAAATCAAGAGTCGCGCCAGTAAAATCTATCTCCTTACCAAGACTAGAACTTTGTGGAGCAGTTCTCCTTTCAGAAACCCTAGAGTCTATCAACAAGAACCTTAATTTAGGCAAACATAAAACCTTATTATGGACTGACTCAACTATTGTCTTAGCTTGGTTACGGAAACCTCCGTGTTCATGGTCAACCTTCGTGGCCCACCGTGTGACAAAGATAATAGACCAAGTTGGGAACACGGACTGGCGTCATGTGGACTCAGCGTCCAACCCTGCAGACTTAGCCAGTAGAGGGATTTTAGCGCAAGAAACAGTGAACAATTCCTTGTGGTGGGAAGGCCCATCTTGGCTGCAGCAAGATGGCAAAGAATGGCCAAACCAGGAAATAAGCTACACCACAACCATGGAAGAAAAAAGGTTACAAGTCCACACAACCTCGCTTAACCGAAAAGACGAAGATATTGTAGACAGGTTTTCCGACCTTTCCCGGGCTTTAAGAGTTGTGTCCTATGTTCTACGGTTCTACAAAAGGACTCATCTGAAAACCTCCTTCAATGAAACATCACTGACGATTTCACCCATCGAGATTAAAGCAACGATGTGTCGACTGATCGTCAATGCTCAACGAAGCCATTATGCGGAGGAGTACAGAACACTCAAAGAAAAAGGCTCAATCAAGCCAAAGAGCGATTTACAACCCTTGCACCCATTTCTCGATGAGGACGAGACAATCAGAGTTGGGGGGCGGCTCGAAGCGTCCAAGGACCTCTCGTATAACGAACGCCACCCCATAATTCTGCCTTATCACAGTGGACTGTCTCGTCTCATCACACGATTTGTCCATAAAATCTCGTTACATGGGGGAAATCAGCTTATGCTGCGCCTGATCCGCACACAGTACTGGATACCTCGCGTGAAAAATATGATACGATCAGAAATTCACAAGTGCAAGGTATGCGCAGTGCATAGGAAACAGGCGCAAACACAATTGATGGGCATTCTACCGACCGAACGAACCACCTATACCCGGGCATTCACTAACACCGGGGTAGATTTTGCCGGCCCCTTTGAGATAAAGAATTATCAAGGGCGAGGCTGTCGCGTGTCCAAGGGATATGTCTGCCTCTTTGTGTGTTTCTCCACTAAGGCCATCCACTTGGAAGCGACTACCGATCTGAGCACCCGGTCATTCTTGGCGGCTTTTGCCAGATTCGTCGCGCGACGAGGCTGCCCGAAGAATGTGTATTCCGACAACGGAACCAATTTTGTCGGGGCATCCAGAGCCCTCAGGGCGGAGTTCAAAACCTTCATGGCTGACTCACGCACCGAGGTAGTAACAACCTATACATACCAAAACCTGAACTGGCATTTTATTTCTGCGTCTGCTCCTCATATGGGGGGATTGTGGGAAGCGGGAGTGAAAAGTTTTAAATATCACTTCAAAAGGGTAGCATCCAACCTTAAATACACTTTTGAGGAATTTTCTACCCTGCTTTGCAGGATAGAATCCTGCCTCAACTCCCGCCCCCTAACGCCCTCTTCCAATCAACCGTCCGACCTAGAACCACTAACCCCGGGGCACTTTTTAATAGGGGGACACCTATTAGCACCCCCGGAGCCAGACGCGAACGAAAACCCCGCATCAATTATTAATCGATGGCAGCGACTAAAAGCCCTACACCACACCTTTTGTCGACGATGGAAGACGGAATACCTCGTCGAACTCCAAAAAAGGAATAAATGGCGCCAACCTAAAGCAAACATGAAGCTTGACGATCTAGTTGTCATAAAAGAAGACAACCTACAACCTAATGAGTGGAGGCTCGGGAGGGTTATCAGCCTCCATCCGGGATCGGATGGACGAGTAAGAGTAGTGGATCTCATGACGGCAAAGGGAAAGGTCACAAGACCCCTCACTAAACTAGTGCTACTCCCATCCAGCGAAGAGGATCAGGGATCTAGAGAGCCGTAACCGAACCCACGACCCAGGCCCGAAACATACAACCTACGATCAAACACCCCCCCCCCCTCCCCCCCTCCTTGTCAAAGATATACCTACCTGTTGTGGTGCATACAACTCTGTACAAAAAAAATGTAAATTTTTCTTACAAAATTTTTAATAAGACATACCGAAACTTTAATTAATCACAACATTTAGCGTTATGTGTTACCTTTTATCGAACATTTTATTACTAACCTCCTATATATGACACTACCATGAGAAGACATGACGGAAGCTCTTTCCAATTTACACATGTTTTCTCTGTCTGTCTAAATATCCCACTAAATATCCCACAATTATAATCGGCGAGTTTAATCTTTTTGTGTTTGTGATATTTATGCTTTTGAAAGCGGTGTATCAAAGGTCAACGCTTGGTTAAATGGTGTTCAGTGTCGGTAACTTCATTCACTAGAAAACGCCGTCTCATTCAAACAGCAAAAATGCAGAAATAGGAAGCGCAGATAAAAACATCGTCAATAACAATAAAAAAAAATAGCAAAAATTAACGTAGCCAAATGTATTTGTTTATACTCCCACAACGTAGCAAAAAATAATTTGGAAACCCACTCATCAAGTGAAACAACATTTCGTTTATGTACCGCCAAACTTTTTTGGGAGAAACAACTTTCTTCTCGGGACATGGTATAGCGCAAATATCTTTTTGTTAGGAATATTGAGGGGTACTTTGCAGCTATAGTGCAGCGCCGTTACTATTCATACCCAATGCCTCCAAAAGATATAGTCAAGGGATCAAAAAAGGGTATACAAATTAAGGTCGCAACGTTAAATATACATTTATTTTCTCCCTCCTCTATAAGTGACTTAAACTACCATTGTTGTAGTTACTTACCTGGCTTTGGTAAACTTGTCGTGGCAATTGTCTTGGTCCTCCTCCGATTGACCGTGTTCCTGCATGCAATTGTCGTTGTTGCTGAGGCTGTGAAGCGTTTCACGCTTAAGACCTGAAAAACATGTAAAATTTAGGGTAACTGTCGTCATATATTTAATTATTAACACAACTTCAGAATACAACGCCGGTGTTTTGAACTTAAGATCTGAAGCAGTGGGCAGAACACCAGCGCTATTCTGACAAATTAACTTTGTTTTACCTACAGAGGTGGTTACAGGAACAGCTGGAATACTGTTTGTTGTATCCTCAACAATTTCAGAAATTATTTGATGAGTTTTCCACGCGAGCACCTGCAATAGACCTTAGCACAGCTGTCTGTCCAACATCTTTGGTACTTCCTACCCATGAATCTAAGCATACAGCGCTATCACGTAGCCAAACGTTAATAGGACGCAGTCGTTCGGTAATAACATTTTTGATAACATATTTTTGTGCCAAGCACTTTAACATCGGCATGCTGTAAAGGATTTTGATGTGCATCCCATGGAAATGGTTCAACGAAGCATGCAATTGGGATTTTAAATGCGTTGAAGCGCCATGTAAATCACCCATCCAAATGCTGAACAGTTTACAAAATCAAGCCGATGCTGGTATGAAGAAGGTGAGACCACGTTGTACATTTTCTTTAGCGTCCTCAAAATTCATTCTGAAAGTTAATTTTTGGTAGCAAAATTATACGCAGCAGTTCTATCAGTGAGAAAGAAAATGAAAGTTAATAATGTGTAATGTAAATGTATTCACCATCACCTGAGAAACAACATTTTTTCCATGTCGTTTTAGTTACTAAATCTTGCAACTTTTGTATGGGTTCTGGCTCACCATCTTTTCCCAGTGCTATAACCTCTTTTGAATCATAAACGCGTATAACACGACCTGATGTGGTTATTAAAAATGCATCGCCCCTTAGAGCAAACTCTATACTTTTAACTGCCGTTGCGCTAGAAGATCCCGGTCATCTAACTCGCGCCGACCCAACGAAGCCAAAAGCAGACGATGTACCATATAACCCAAAAAGTATGCGTTCTTGGTCTCGCAAAAATCGGATACACCCACGTGTGGCAACATTTCTTTTTGTAAAATCCTTTTTTGCATATTTAATAAGTTTGTCCTTGGTTACACCTGGCCGTGCACCACGTGAGCCAATGAAATTAGGCGCCACATTTTGTTCTTGTATTGCGAAAGCTTCGTCAAGTGAAGGTTTTACCATTTCCATCATTTCAGGATCGTCAAAATTATATATAATATGCTCCAAAATATCACGATCCGCGACAAAACCCAAGGCACGAAATACAATCATAATTGGTATCTCCTGTTTGAAATGGGGCAAAATCGCTATGATACGTTGACCAATTGCAGCTTTCTTGATATTATTGTTAACCACTTTATTGACTTTCTCTTGCATGTAAAATAGATTAACTAAAAAATACGTGGCTCACTAAAGCTTTGCGCCGCATCGTCTACATTTCGTTCAATTTCAATTGTGTTTATGCGAATCATTGTATTCGGAGAACGCTGGAAGTTAATACGCATATATTGCTTCCTACGTTTATTTTTGAAATGTGTTTTTGTATGAGTTAACGTTTTCTCGATAATTGTAGCCTCTACGTTAACCAAACCATTTGGAAGCAGTGGACGACCGATCAAAGTAAAATCCTGTGTACCTGCCAACAGAACTTTATCCAAACGTATTTTATCACCAATTGTCGGTGGCCAATAGCCTTCCACAAGTATTATGTCACCAGTTGTAATTTTAAATTGTTTTCCATACAACTGAACTACAGCGAAGAAGCGTCCCTCTTTTTGGGCTGCCAGTTGTGAATTTACTTTGTTAAATACATCCTGGCACTCTTTTTGTTGGTTATCTGGAGTTTCTGGGCTTTTGTTTGCTATTTCTGCAGGAGGAAGAAATGCCATTATTTATTGAAAATTGATACAGATTTAGAGATTATTGCACAAACCCTTCATTCCAATTGCAGATTTCTTGATATTTTGTGAACCACGCGCCATCATATTTACCCATAAAGTGGAGGTAGGTCTAGAGCTGTGTTCAAGACATGAACGAATTTCCGATTTATATGCATACTTTCCATCTTTCATGCTGAACACGTACACTGCGTTCGTAGCCACTTTCTCTCGCGCTATCAATACTTTTTCCGAACCGTTTATTATGAAATAGCCACCTGGGTCGAGCGGACATTCATTTAATTCAGTTAAATCACGATCGGTCAGCTGCGATAGCAGACAATAGGTGGAACGTAACATAATCGGAATTTTGCCAATAAATGTTTTTTGATGTTGTGTTTCAACTGGGTCAACACCTTCGACTGTTTTTGTAATATCCACGTATAGTGGTGCGGAATAGGTTAAATTCCGCAAACGTGCTTCATTCGGCATCATAGAACTAAGAGAGCCATCCTTTTCCCAATGTGTGGGTTTGGATAAATAAATTTCTTCGAATTTTAACAAGAAGCGTGGAGGCGTTTCAATTTCACCAGAGGTATGCTGTGCTTCCGCTTGTAAATCAATTGCTGGCGAATCTTCAACAATACGCTGTACAGACATTTGGATAAATTCATCGAAACTGTCCAGGTTAAATTCATTTTATAAATTTAAAGCGTATGTGAGTATTTGTATTGCTGCGCACCTCGTTTTTTCTTTCTCAATGACAGGAAATTCATTGAAGGGTAATACAATCCACTTACAATAACACAATGTACACTACAAAATCCATACGGTGTTGCCAGATGCTAAGGCGGCGCAAAATCGGGAAAAAAGCAATCACATTTTTCCCCCTTTCCCTCTTTCTTTTTGGGCCGTGTTTTACGGATTTTAACAAAGGTTATTAAAATGCTCCCACTAGAGGGGATGATGACTTAACCCCTTTTAAGGCGAAAAAAGGGAAATTTATAACCTGAAAGAAAAGATCTTCTCTAAAATATCCTACTACCACCCAGATCAAATACACCTGATTTCTTATAGTGGGTTAATGTACAATGTATTTATCACACTTTACAATAGTTTTTTTTGCAGATTACACTGTAAGGGCGTATATGGGCGGAACGCCTCAACCGATGCCCCCCCAAGGACGGCGGCAGGCCAAGTAACCGTCGTTTTACACAAATAGGGCTCGGCTCTATAACCAAAGGCAACCAGTGCCGGATCTCCGGGCGAGTATAGTACTCGATGAAAAATCCCCCAATCCGAGAAAGCCGGCACCAGAACCTTGCCTGGGCACGTGCGCCGACTCCGACCGTCAGATGTCCCTGCCCCTCGTGCAGGCTCCGCAGCTCCCTTCCTCCGTCCAACTCGTGGTACTGGCTTCACAATCTATAGAAAACAAATGAAAAATAAGAGAGTTTTAATCAATGTTTATCTCAGATTAAGGAATAAATAAAACTTACCTCTGTCTTCTTTGGCACGTTCGGCATCCTCGATGCTGCTTTAAAATGATTAATTACCCTGCAAAAACGCTCTCGTCATTCCACGTCATTTGACTAGTCATTTGACAGTCATAGGTTATTTTCATAATCACATTTGCTTGGGCGCGGGTAAGTTTATGACCTAAATTTGTAGGGTGGCCACACAACCAAATACGTTCCACAAAGTCATCCCCGTGCGCCATCTGTCGGCAAAATACTGACAGCCGGCCGAAAGCTTACCGCGTGGCTACACTTAAAGCCAAATCTGTCAGATCGCACACGAAGCGCACCGTCATAGAGAAGTACTTGCCATTTTAAACAAATCGCGTGGACATAAAGATAATTTACATAAAAACCACGTTGTATATCGAATTTGTGTTCAAAATGAATCCAAAAAAAAAAAAAAAACAAACACAAAATCAAGGCTCTTGTGCAGCTAACTGCCTAAGTAATTGTAGCTTGTTGCCAACCTCTTGCGAATATCTTCTCGACACCCAACTCCCCTCACGCATGATGAAATCCCCTCAAATTCTAAACCCTGACCAATGACAATTACCCCTTTTCAGGTCCAGTATGACCCGGTACACGCCTCTACGCAGGAAGGCGGAACGCATGGCCCAGCGATACCCGAAACCATGCCACCTGTGCGACAAACGACATCCGATCCGGTTATGCCCGGTCTACCGAGCCAAATCGGCCGAGGAAAGGCAAAGGGAAGCCGCATTAGGACGGTGCTGCGGCAATTGCCTGTCAGTAGCACACCGCACCGCCGACTGCACGAGCAACGGACGTTGTCACCAGTGCCAAGGGGACCACCACACCACGTTGCACCAGAGCTTCGACAATCCGGAGCCCCAGGAAGTTGATACCAGGCCATGGAGCGTTCAGATGGATAGCGAGGACGAACATATTCTGTCTCTTCAAGCATCAGAAATAGGAACTGACAGCGGACCACGCGAGCTAGAGGAAGGAGAGTTGGACGAAGCTGGAGCGGAATCACGGCCTTTCCGCCCGGCCACCAGTAGGAAGGTGGAACCAAGGAAGTTCCGGCCCCCACTCGCACACGAACGCCGCAAAGATGGAGCGGAATCACGGACTTTCCGCCCATCAACTACACACCAACGTCACCAAAGAGCGAGGAAGCGGGGCTCAGATCGTCACAAGGGAATAGCGGAATCACGGACTTTCCGCAGCCCGAACCGGCGTCAACGCACACGAGGAGCGGAATAACGGACTTTCCGCCCCCGTCAAGGATACGAGTTAGAGAGAGTAGGTTCGCAGGGCCAGCTTGAACGACATTCTCGACGACTGCCAGCGGCCTTCAGAACTGGGCAAATTACGCGGGAGATCGTAGCACTACGGCCCTTTACATCGATATCGCCAACTGCCGTGATCAAAATCGAGGCGCGAGGGCGATTGCACCTGGTACGCGCACTCATCGACGCGTGCGCCACAACTTCAATAATTTCACGCGACCTGGCTCGACAGTTACACCTCGACGAGGAAAACTACAGATCACAACGAGGGTGCCTCTTGCGAATAAGGGGTAAACATGGGCAGAACCGTAGGCTCACGATTCACGCTACGATCGTTCCCAACTACGTCCGTGTGAGTCCAAGCGCGAATGTCGACCCCTCGGTCGCAACACCGTATACCCATATGAAGCTCGCCGATCCAACATTTTTTGTATCAAGTCCGGTTCGACTCGTGTTGGGAGCCGATATATATCCGGAGCTGATACTGCCGGGCACATTGCCATCTACGTTTGGCCCTTTTTTAGCGCAGAGCAGTATATTTGGCTGGCTCTTGTCTGGAGCATGCCGCTCCTAAATCTGCCTCAACCCTCGAACTAGCTTCACGTGCCATTAGTGTGAAAAGAGGTGCAAAAAATTGAACTCAACCACGTACTATTTCCTAACGTTTACTTTTTCTTTACTACAGCTCCACGATTTACGGATGGAACCGAAATACCAATTACTGTATCAAGCAAAAGGTCGCCATGCCGCTGCCCTTATTGGGACATCCATGAATTTTGTGCATTTAAATATTAGTTAGTATTAAGTTGATCAGGGGAGATGGCCGCAGGGATCTACCGATGTTGCTTCTAGCAAGGGGGGCCGGCATGTTTAGGCCACCAAGCTAAACCCAAGAATGAGCACTGCCAATAGTGACCCAGCCTAATGTTAACTATTTGTGTTTGCTTCTATCTACTTTCGCGCACTAACACCAACGCCTATATATGTCCGTGCAGGCGTATGTGTACGTGTTGGTGCGCGACTTTCCAATTTAACTTTCCAATTTAACTTTCGTTCTATTACCCCTCAAAACCGCTTTTCGACGGAATTGAAGGGTGAACGCGTTTTACAAGAAAGAAACTCTTTCACTTCTTTTTTGGAAAGCTCCGCGATCACTGCAGCCATCAGCCCTGTTCTAGGTAAGATTTTCTTCTGTTTGCATACTTTAACATATATATATATATAATTAATTAAACTGGATTAGCTTTTGTATATATTGTGAGTTAGCTTTGAAAGTGCAAATATTAAATTGTCAGATTCTTGAATTTTAATCTGCTGTGTGTTCTTTTCCGTTTTTTTATCTTTTTCCAACGAGCGCAAAAACCCCTTGGGAACTCACTTGAGCTATCGAAGCCCCAAGAGGTTTTTTCAAGTATGGACAGTCAAATAACTCGAGAAGTTTAACGACCGAAGGGCATATTTATTTTTATTTTATTTACGGTCTTGTAGACCTAGGATTAGGTATATGTATGTATGAGGTCATTATCTAAATGGTAGTGCTTTGCAATAGTTATATAATCATTTCTTAAATTTATTAATATTTTGACATTGTTTTATTTCACATGGTAGTTCGTTGTATTCCCTCAATCCCTCGTAGTATACATTGTTCTTGTCGAATTCCGATGGAACAGCTGGGAGAAAGTTATTTCTGTTTCTTGTATGGTAATCATCAGGGCAACGAAAAATATGCTCAAGCATGTTTATTTTCGTATGTTCTATCACGAAATATATAATGTAGGAATCCTATTTAAAAAAAAAAGGAAGTGTTTAAGCCATATTTGTTAGAGTATATTTCAGCATGTTTGCTGGGTTGGAGCTGTTTCGGTCGATGTCAATGTCTTCTTTAAAATTCATGACGTTCGCCATATGTTGTAGGATGCGGAGACTTTCCATTGTCATCCTCCTTTTGCATCTTCTCTCAACATCTTAAATTCTTGCATTGCCAAAATCAGCTGTATTATTTTTGTTAGTCAGGTGTTGAGGATATTCTCGTTCTCAATGCTCTTTTCGTTGTGCCTATGTAACACTTATTGCACATTGTTGTTGTTACCGTTGCATTGAATTTTATACACTACATTGCATTGTTATACATACGTACCAGTATCGTGGAGGGAACTCAACGTGGTCTTTATCCCCAAGGCAGGGAAACCCTCCCACTCTAAACCAAATGATTATAGGCCTATAAGCTTATCTTCTTTTCTGCTTAAAGCGCTTGAAAGCAAGCACAGCATGCCTATATTAAGGGCAGGTCAACTGACACGACCTTGCACTCACTGGTATCCGCTATCGAAAGGTCACTAGACCTCAAGGAATACACATTGGTGGCATTTCTAGATATAGCGGGTGCTTTCAACAACGTTCTCCCTGAGTCCATCACCTCGGCGCTGACCGATCTGGGGGTGGACGCGTGCCTGGTGGAGTTTATATACAATCTGCTTACGCGTAGGCAGATTAGAACTGAGCTACGTGGATGCGTGATCCGCAGACACGTCGGCAGAGGCACTCCGCAGGGAGGTGTTCTCTTTCCGCTACTTTGGGTTGTTATCGTCAACCAACTACTCCGCCTCATGGAATCGGAAGGTCACCAAGTGATCGCGTATGCAGATGACATCTGCGTCACTATGCGGGGAAAATTTCCGCAAACTCTTTGCAACCTTATGGAAGGGGCACTATCCAAAATCTCGCGCTGGGCCACAGCCACAGGCTTGGAAGTCAACCCGGACAAAACCGAGCTTGTCCTCTTCACGAGGAGGTATAAGGTGCCAAATCTAACGCCGCCAAGATTTGGGGGTACGTTTTTAGCGTTTAGCGATCGAGTCAAGTATTTGGGAATAATTCTGGATAGGAAGCTATTATGGAGTGACCATATAGTGGAGCGATGGAAGAAGGCAGCAGCAGCGCTGTTCACCTGCAAGAGGGCAATTGGCACCTCCTTGGGATTCTCCCCCAAGGAGACATACTGGATTTATACAGCCATTGTGCGCCCGATTCTTCTTTATGGTGCCTTGGTCTGGTTGGCTGCACTAGCTAAAACTACCTATCTTAAGACGCTTCAAAAGGTGCAACGGAGTTCGGAGCTCTGCATCACCGGGGCTCTCGGCTCCACTACTTCGCCACCTGGTGGCGAAGGAAATAGCGGTCATCGCCGCTCTACGCATAAGGGAAACAGGTCTCTGGTCAAATGGATCTAGTGGACACGCGACAATCCTGGGCACGAGCGCCCAGTCCCAATACCGGCGCGCACTGACTACTGCACGCCAAATAACGTCTTCGTTAAAAATTATAGTATATATATACCATCGCGACAGGAATGGAATACCAGGCAATATATGGTACCGGGTGCCATCAACATATTCACGGATGGTTCTAAGCTTGACGGGAAGGTGTGAGCAGGCCTTTTTTGCCGGATCTGGGTCTTTTTTCGCCTACCCTACACTGTAGTGTTTACCAAGCGGACATGTTGGCAATACACAGGGCTGTGAACCATCTCGGGTCTATGCCTAAGGATGGTAAACGGGTGTTTATTTTCTCTGACAGCCAGGCCGCATTAAAGGCCCTGGACTCATTCATCGACAACGCAAAGTCGGTCACTGAATGCCGCAGATCTCTTAATGAGATGGCTCAGCACTTCAGTATCAGCCTTATATGGGTACCTGGGCACAGGGGTATTGAAGGCAATTGCAGAGCAGACGAGCTGGCCAGAAGAGGCACCACCGACCATATCCTTCCGGGAAATGATTCGGTAGGCATACCCATGGTCACTTTCAGGCTTCGTGTGAGCACAAGCACTTTAAGAATCGCAAATGGACTATGGTCAGCCATATCTTCGTGTGAGACATCCAGGCAAACCTGGCCCTCATATGACAAGGGGCGCACAGAAGCGCTTCTGACTTTAAACAAATCAGCTCTATCGTCCCTGATAAGGGTTCTAACAGGGCATTGCTTAATAGGCACGCACGGTACTAGAATGGGGGTAGCGACCTTCGACTATTGTCGCAGCTGCAGATGTACAGAAGAGGAAGAGAGCGTCCATCACCTTCTCTGTCACTGTCTAGCGCTTAGTAGGCATAGGATGGCTATCCTCGGTAAACCTTTTCTACATGACCTCACTGAGTTCTCTTGCTATGAAGTAAAGGCTCTGGCAAAATTTATAATTTCCACGAGGTGGTTTGACCCGCTTTAGGCAGGGTAGGGGTCCTTTTTTGAGACCGTACAGGGTATTACAATGGGCCCATTGGTGGCCGAAGTAGTGAGCTTGTTACCATAGTGTTCAGCTCAGCCCTTGCAATCTAACCTTAACCTAACCTTGCATTGTTATTCCTTGTATATTTTGTCTTTTTTTTTTTTTTGTAAAGAAACAACTAAGAGTATTGCGTGGCTTGTGAGCAAATGTTATGTTGTCTTTTTTCATAATTTTCCTTAGCGATTGATTACTTGTTAGTCCGGGTACATAGGTAACTCCAATATAAGTTTTGTTAGTGTTTGCTTGAGCTGCTAGCCAACAGCAATAACGCCCGAAAATTTTACCAAAAAATACGGCGACAGACGGAAGGTCTTAAGACTGGGTTAAACTCCTGTAGGAATGAAAACAGCGACCTTTTTACTGATATCCAGAGAGTGCTTAGATTATGGAGGGAACACTTCTCTGCTCTCCTAAATGGAGTCAGCAATTCACCGCGCAGAGATGAAGAACCCGATCCCGCAATCGATGATTATGGAATATATGTCCCCCCGCCCGATTATGACTGAGTTAGAATAGCAATAACCAGATTGAAAAACAACAAGGCCGTGGGCGGTGATGGATTGCCTGCGGAGCTTATTGTTTTTATTGTTTATTGTTTAAGCCTTTGGATTACAATTCTTACAGACTAAATTTGAAAATTTACTTAAAATATTAAGTACATTTTACTTATGGTTCCATATTCTTTTAAAGGAACGATACTCTAATTCACTTTTAGATACTCATGCACTCTGTACCATTTATTACAACCCTGTAATATAGATATATATACACTCATAGATCCTAAGAACAAATGTCAAAATGAATTACTTCCTTTCTCTTACTTGCAATAAAAACTTTAACGCAACAGGTTATGGGCCTTATGCCACGTGATTAGTTAATACGGGAAAACAGTTTTCGCGCTAAAATGTTGTCTTCTTCGACTTTACCTGCGCCATTGCACTGGGAAAGGCTGCGTGGCAGGAAGAATTTCGATGTATGGAAGCGACAAGCAAAATCCTGTCTCGTAATTAAAGGAGTTTGGAAAGTGGTCGAACAAGGTATTGCAAGCGATAAATACGTCGACTTGAGCGAACGTGCTTTGGATGAGATCACGCTTATGGTTGATCCTAGCAATTTTGGACACATTGCGAGTGCCAAAACAGCTAAGGAAGCATGGATCGCACTTATGAACGCGTATGAAGATACTGGTCTAACCAGAAAAGTAGAGCTGCTAAAACAATTAGTTAATACTAGGCTTGAAAGTTATGATTCCATTCAGTAATATATAAACGACATCGTCATGATTGCACTGAAGGTGAGAAATGCAGGTTAGCTGCATCATTAATGTTAGCTGGATTGCCTTACGACTTCAAGCTTTTGGTAATGGCAGTCGAAAATTCTAAAAGGAAACTAACACTCCCAAGTATACCGTCGAAGCAGAAACGTCGTTTTTTGTAGTGATGTCCGCGTAATTATTACATAGTCGTTTTTATGTAGTCAGAAACATCGTTTTTTTGTATTGATGTTCGCGTAATTATTACATAGTCGTTTTTATGTAAAATTCGTTTATATATAATATCAATAATGTGCATAGCAGCTACAAAACTGGATTTTTTAATAAATTGACTTGATACATGAGTAGCCACAAATGAACAATTAAAATCAAATTAATTAAAAAATATTGGCAACTTTAATTTAAAAATTATGTGAAGTAGAATGTGCATTTTGTATCACAGCTAGATTTTTTTAACAAATTAACTTGACACATGAGTGGCCACGGATGAACAATTAAAATCAAATAAATTAAAAAAGATTGTCAGCTTTAATTTGGAAATTAGGTGAAATGTAAAAATATAAGTAAAAATTTTGTTTTAAATAAATTCATACATATATGATAAACGGAACATATAACGGGGTATAGATTATACCTTACATATAAATTGTGATAACATACATATAACTCCACAAAGGACAAAAAGTACAAGTAACGGGATTAAAAATACCCTTATTATATATTAATGTACAGTCATGTACACATGTAACTGGATAGAAATTCACATAATACATAATTAAATGTACGGTTATGTGCATATATTCACATTTTACATACAATTGCTACGCTATATAAACCTAATACGACGAAACACATAACCAGAATGAATATAAATTCATTAAAATATGACACCTGATACGACGAAAATTCATTTACAAGAATAAAATTATGTAAATACTAGCCTTTCCCGCGGCCACGTCCGCAAGGAGAAAATATAATAAATGTGCTATTCACGTTAGCCTGCTTATCAAGTTGTCTGTTTAAAAATTGTTTCTGTCAATGTATTTTATTTTTTAATACAGTAAAAAAAGAACTAAATAAGCTGATAGGCACGCTTACATGAATAGTACAATACACTTTTTTCGAATTAAAAACAATACATTTTGTTTTTAAGTTAAATTAATTGATATGACAGGGGTGAAAGAATTCCTACTCATAGAACAAAGGAGTGAAACTACAATTAGCTAACACCAAAAAGAATTTTTTAAATGAAAGCAGTGTTGCTTTTTCGGGTATTTAGTTGGTTAAAATATTACAAATATTGTAATTATAGTTGTAACAGTTCGTTACAGCATTCATTTAAAAATAGAACGAAAAAGCTGTGTTAGATATTAATGATAAAACATACCGAATTTTAATTACGAATAATTTGCCGCAAATCCACGGCCATGTGTGCAGAATTACCGGTTTCGAAGAGACCTAAAATGATCCCGGAAGTGTCTCTAAATGACACCAAAATAGTCACGAAATGATGCCTACGGGATCCTAGACACATCCCGAAAACTATCCAGAAATGATGCCGGAAGGGTCCCAAAATAATCCCGAAGTAGTCACGAAAAGTCCCGAAATGACCCTGACGGGATCCCGGACGGATCCCGAAAACCATCCAGATTTGATTCCTGAACGATCCGCAAATGATCCCGAAATAGTCCGGAAAAAGTCCCGAAAAAACTCCGTCGGGATCCCGGACAGATCCCGAAAATCACCCAGAAATTATGCCGGAGGGGTCCCAAAATGATTCCGAAATAGTCCCGAAATGACCCTGAGGGGATCCCAGACCGATACCGAAAACCATCCAGAATTGATCTCTAAAGGGTCCGCAATTTATCCCAGATAAAATCGCGAAAAAACTACGAAGGGATCCCGAACAGATCCCGAAAATCATAGAGAAATTATCACGGAAGGGTCCCAAAATGTAGATCCTTCTAGACTATTGGCTATATGTGTGCAAAATTTCATCCAAATCGGTCCAGCCGTTCTTGCGTGATTGAGTCACAAAGACAAACGTCTGGACAAACATCTTCACATCCAAACTTTGCCATTTATAATATATATTAGATTAGATTAGATTGGCAAAAAAACCATAACATAACAACTATAACAAGCGCATTACAGTACCTTGTCTAACCTGGTTTCAACTTCACAATTAAACAAATTTCTACAATTGGAATTACAACTTTACAATTAAAAAATTAATAGTCTACATAAAGAAAACAAGTCACCACTGGGAATTACCCAAAACGCTGAATTATTTAACAAATCAACACGACACATGATGACTAAATTAATATTTCTATAACAATGGGAGGATGTCTGGAGGATGTCTGAGGCCACTGGCTTCGGCATGATGGGGGTACCACTTGCTGGATGGGAGTGAAATTATAATACCGACATAAATATATAATTCACGAAGAATTACAAATCTTCAAAAAGCTCATGGCAACAAGCCATATATTTAACAATTACAAGGAAAACATTTGTGCTACGGGTTTTTACTTTGCGACATGTGTTAGCTGCTTAGGCACGTCTAAATGTTGCAAGTATATTACCCTTATACGTTTGTTAACCTGGCGATTTAAGAGGCAATTTAAGGGTCCTCCTGCCATTTATTGGAATTGGAAGATTCAATTCCCAAAACCGGAAAAAAATAGAAACTAACCATAGACATGGTAAAGAATTTACTCCTTCAAGACGCAAAATTTGATAGTGTTGATAGGGAAAAAGCTCTATATTGAAAGCCTAAGAAAGGCTTTACCAAATTTCAATGTCGCAGTCGTAAAGCCACTGGACTTAATTCTAGAAATTGTCCCAACAAAACTAAAAAGAAGAATCACGCAGAAAACCAAATGAAAGAGAAGATGTTCTGTTTGCAATGAAGACGAACAGTCAAGAAAATAACAACAACCACATTGACAAAAAATCAAAAACAACATTTGTGAAAGTTGGTATATTGATAGTGGTGCAAGCAACCACATGACTAATAACTACTCACTATTAAACAAAATACACGATGTTAAAGACAAACAAATTGTCGTTGCGAATAATAATGAATTTTATGTTGAGTGTGCGAGAGAAGTGAGTCTCTCTGTAAAGAAAAAGAAATCACAAAAGCAACTGTCAAAAATGTGGAATACATTCCAAATTTGTGTGTAAATCTCTTGTCGGTTCGTCAAATGACAAAGAATGGGAATAAAGTGTAATTTGAAGGCGAAACATGCAAAATTTATAATAAAAGCAATAAAATTATGGCAACAGCTTCGATCCATAATAATTTGTATCGACTAAACTGCGTAGAAAACGATAAGGAAAATAAAGTATTCCTTGCAAAAAGTAATCCAAATCTATGGCACCGCCGAATGGGGCATATCTGTAATATCTCTTTGGATAAAGTGCAGAAGTCTAGTGTTGGCATTAATTTTAATAAAACGAATGCTGAACCGTGCACTGTGTGCATAAAAGGGAAACAGACACAAAAGCCTAATAAAAACATAGGAACATAATCCAGTGATTTTCTGGAAGTAATGCACTCTGATGTGCTACCTTTGCATATAAGATCCTTATCTGGTGCCCGTTTTTTAGTTTGCTTTGTAGACTATTACTCTCGAAAGGTTTTCGCTTATCCCATGAAACACAAATCTGATGTATTTGAAAAGTTTAAATGTTTTAAAGCCATGGCAGAAAATCAATGCTCAGACAATGGCAAAGAATACGTAAATGAGAATTTTAACAAACTTTTGAGGCAGAGCGGAATTATTCACCAAACTAGCTTTTCGTATGCTCCAGAGCAAAATGGTGTGGCCGAAAGAATGAACCGCACGCTAGTAGAGCGGATTCGCTGCATGCTAATCGATAATGGTTTGGATGAACGTTTTTGGGCGGAATCCGCTGCAACCGCGGCCTACTTGCCAAATCTTGTACCGTGTAGAGGCGATAATCGTAGCACTGATGAGATTGGGTCCGGAAGAAAGCCAGTACTACATCACTTTCGAGTCTTTCGATCTATCGCTATGGTTCATATTCCAAAGGAGAAACGGCACAAATTAAGCCAAAAATCTTTAGAATATATCATGGTGGGTTACAGCTTTAAAAGCGAGACGTACAGTTTGTTCAACCCAAACAACAAGTATGGACAGTCAATGAACTCGAGAAGTTTAACGACCGAAGGGCATATTTATTTTTATTTTATTTACGATCTTGTAGACCTAGGATTAGGTATATGTATGTATGAGATCATTATCTAAATGGTAGTGTTTTGCAATAGTTATATAATAATTTCTTAAATTTATTAATATTTTGACATTGTTTTATTTCACATGGTAGTTCGTTGTATTCCCTCAATCCCTCGTAGTATACATTGTTCTTGTCGAATTCCGATGGAACAGCTGGCAGAAAGTTATTTCTGTTTCTTGTATGGTAATAATCAGGGCAACGAAAAAAATGCTCAAGCATGTTTATTTTCGTATGTTCTATCACGAAATATATAATGTAGGAATCCTATTTAAAAAAAAAAAGGAAGTGTTTAAGCCATATTTGTTAGAGTATATTTCAGTATGTTTGCTGGGTTGGACCTGTTTCGGTCGATGTCAATGTCTTCTTTAAAATTCATGACGTTCGTCATATGTTGTTGGATGCGGAGACTTTCCGTTGTCATCCTCCTTTTGCATCTTCTCTCAACATCCTAAATTCTTGCATTGCCAAAATCAGCTGTATTATCGTTGTTAGTCAGGTGTTGAGGTAGCGCGTTATTTATTTTTCTGTTTTTTGCGTGCATTTCATGTTCGTGTATTCTCGTTCTCAATGCTCTTTTCGTTGTGCCTATGTAACATTTATTGCACATTGTTGTTGTTACCGTTGCATTGAATTTTATACACTACATTGCATTGTTATTCCTTGTCTATTTTGTCTTTTTTTTTTTGTAAAGAAACAACTAAGAGTATTGCGTGGCTTGTGAGCAAATGTTATGTTGTCTTTTTTCATAATCTTCCTAAGCGATTGATTACTTGTTAGTCCGGGTACATAGGTAACTCCAATATAAGTTTTGTTAGTGTTTGCTTGAGCTGCTAGCCACCAGCAATAACGCCCGAAAATTTTACCAAAAAATACGGCGACCTTTTAACTGATGTCCAGACAGTGCTTAGATTATGGAGGGAACACTTCTCTGCTCTCCTAAATTGAGGCAGCAATTCACCGCGCAGAGATGAAAAACCCGATCACGCAATCGATGATTATGGAATATATGTCCCCCCGCCCGATTGTGACGGAGTTAGAATAGCAATAACCAGATTGAAAAAAAAACACCGTGAACCGGCTGATTGGACCTTATCAGTGTGGCTTCAGACCTGGTAAATCTACCATCGACCAGATTTTCACAATTCCCCAAATCTTGGAAAAAAACCCGTGAAAAGAGAATCGAAACACATCACCTCTTCGTCGACTTTAAAGCCGCCTTCGACAGCACGAAAAGGAGCTGCCTAAGTATATGTCGCTAGGTCTGAATTTGGTTTCCGCGCAAAACTTATACGGCTGTGCAAAATGACGTTGAGCAACACCATCAGCTCAGTCAGAATTCTGAAGGATCTCTCCGAGCCGTTCGAAACTAAACGAGGTTTCAGACAGGGTGACCCCCTATCGTGCGATTTCTTTAATTTGATGCTGGAGAAAATTATACTAGCTGCAGAACTTAACCGCACTGGAACAATATACTATAAAAGCGTGCAATTACTAGCATATGCATATGTCAGCCCCCTTATGGGCACCATGCTCCTTTCTGAGCACCTCGCGTAAGCTCCTTTCTGAGCTCCTCATGACGACTGATCTGATCAATTTGAATTTTTAAATACATATGTTTACTTTTATTCAATCTTAACCGTATAATTTACAAATTATAATACTTTTTGTACTAATTTTATACTTCACCAGTCGACAGTTTTCGTTTTGTGTCGACTTTAAATAAATAAATAAATAAAAATCTGTATCTATGCCAATATTGGGGTAGTGCACTTCTTGCTCCCCTTCCACTCAAAAGCTTTATTCTTTCCTTGTAAACTTCTGTCTTTTTTGCATTACAGATGCCCTCCGTTGTTACTATATCGCCCAAATAACTTACAAACTAGTTAAACAGTGAACACTGTTTGGGACTATGTTTCGGACTAACACCAGCTATTCTCTAGAAAACTTCCACCAAGTTCTTAAGATGATCACCAAAGTTCTTTCCCAATACGATGATGTCGTCTAGATACACCACGCATTTTTCCCAATGTAGTCCTTTTAACACTTGATCCATCAGTCTTGCAAATGTAGCTGGTGAATTATATAGTCCAAAGGCCATCCAAAAGCCATCTCCGAGACTAAAGGCTGTTTTCTCGTTGTCTTCCTATTTCACCTCCACTTGCCAGTAGCCAATTTTCAAGTCTCGTGTGGAAAACCATTTCGTAGTAGATAGCGAGTCCAGTGTCGTCAATTCTTTGCAATGGGTCCTTCAATTTCCGGGAGTCCACACAAAACTCATCTTTCTTTTTCACAAGTACTACCGGTGTAATCCATGGACTAGCTGATGGTTCGATTACGAACCTGTCGCTCATATTTTGTATGATTTGACTCACAACTTCCCGCTTGGCCAGTTGCATACTATGAGAAGCTTGGCGGATTGGCCTCGCATCTTCAGTGTCAATGTGATGTTTCACAACGGTGGTGGGGCCTGGTTTGGAACCAAATATGTTTGCGTACTTTGGAAGAAGTTATTTTGTCTTACTTTGGTAGTCCTTCTCTAGCCCTTCCGTCCATGCAGTGATGTCATTTGAAAGACCAACCTTGCTAGTTGAAACGTTTTCCTGCAGCTGTTTACAGTTAATAACTACTTCAGCATCTTGGCATCTTCCCAATATAGCTCCTTTAGCGAGAGTTATTTGTAATTTGAACTCATTTAGTAGACTAACCGTTATACGCCCGTCTTGTTTTGTCATAGCCAGGGTTTTTCCTACAAGTATATTTGGTGTTGATTTATTCCCTGCCTCTACAACCCGTAATTTGTCTCATAATCTGGCTCAACCTTTGCCCAAATTACTGCCTCGGATTTTGGTGGTATTTCATATTTCATATTTATTTCATATTTATTTATTCAGTCTATGATTTACAATAATCTTACAGACTAGATTAACAAAAATTTCTTATTATAAGTAGAAAGTGTTAAAAAATTAACATAATATAGAGAATAACACATTTTTAAAACAAAAGCGTGACACGGTAAAATGAATACAATGATCATTATTTAATGAGTTGATGGCAATTATACTTAAACTGATCAATAGAAAACATGTTCAGCCCAATTCTGAACATTTATTTTTTGGGAGATTTTTCCCATTCCCACAATCACGAACACAAATTTTTTGGGAGTTTTTTCCCATTTCCCATTCCCGCTATCACAAACGAACTTCGAAAAAGGGGAAAAGTGTTTTGGGAGAAAAGTAGACATCACGAACGCAATAAAAATTTTGAATTGATTTCTTCGTTTTGAGAGTTGATTCCCTAAAGATTTTGAAGGGAGAAGACCATTATTTTATTAACAAATTAAAAATCATTTACATTTCTAGTAGTAATTTTAAGTAAGAGAATTTGAAACATCACTCGAAAGAGCATCGAATAAGCAGTAAATTAACGAAAATAAAAAAAATGTAAGTTTTTTGTTTAATTGGTAACGTTTTTCAAGACGGTGCACCACCTAATTTTTATCAAAAATTATCAAAGGTGGTATCAAAAGACGCGACCTCCGTTTGTAGAATCCGAATGCGAAAATATAAATTTTTATTTCTGTCAAAAGATATAAGCAAAAAATCGGTTCAAATGGTTCATGTGGTTGTTGTTTTTTGCCAGAGTTTTTTTAAATCGCGGCCGAAGGCCTCCAACGCAGAAAGGTGTTCTATGCAAAACAAACTATGGATCGGGCCCCATATTTTGGACCCTCTCGGGGTCATTTTACGGTTTTTTGTAAATAACTTTCGACAGAAATAAAATTTTTGATTTCCGCTTTCGGATTCTTAAAACAGAGGTCGAGACGCTTGTTTTGATATCACCTTTGACAATTTTTAATAAAAATCAGTTGGTGCACCGTCTTGTAAAACGTTGTCGTTTAATTTTTCAATTTACTTAAATAAAAAGCCTTTTTGTGTGTTCAAGGTCGAAGAAATCCAAAAATAAACAACAACTAAAAGTACTCGTTACTTTAATGGAGGGTAGGCCGGATATAGCCCGAAATTGCAACAAAGGCGGCAAGGAAGAAGTAGCTCGCGTCTGGAAACAGGCAGAAATTGAATTCAATGCCGCAGGGCCACCAATGAAAACAATAAGCGATTGGAAAAAGCTTAATATTAGAGTATAAAAAATGTATTTAACAATTTCTTTATAAATAAAATGCTTTATCTTCCTTTTAGGTTTGGATCGACAGAAAGCAGCGGCAAATGCTAAAGCGAGCAAAGCAACAGGTGGTGGTTCAAACACTCAGCAAGCCTTCTCGGATATAGATATATAGCCTCATATCCCTGAAGGACCATGTGGAAGGAGTCGAGTCGAAAAAAATAGGGCTCCCCTCGACAAAAAAAAATTGCTGAAGACGAGTCCGAATTTCCAATTGAGTATTTGGAAGTCCTGACTGATGACAACTTAGAGTTGCATCCAGCCCACCAACCACCCCTCCACGGGCAACTCGTGAGCTACCGGAGCCCTCAAATGCGGCAAAAAGAAAGAGGAAGCCCACTAGATCTGCTGCAGATGCTCTCGAAGCGGAGCTTGGAGCTCAAAAAGAGCTTCTGGAAAATATTTCGCTAGCTGTTAACAGTATTGTCGTGCACAACGAAGTTGAAAAAGGGCATTTTGAGGCGATGGATAGCCTTAAATTGAGGAAATACGGCGGCACAATGCAGTTTTGGAAGAGCTGTTACGACTGAAGATGTGATTTGTGTCGACGGACTTCTTTTGATTTTTTTCATTCATGGGCTCTCTATCACCTTAAAACGTCGTTTTAAACATCGCTATACCTAGCTAAAATATTTTCCAGAAGCTCTTTTTGCCTTATCTAGTTGTAAGGGAATTTTTTGCAGGAAAAAGCATTTTTTATCTAGTCTTAAGAATGAAAAAATGGAAAGTGAGGTAGAAATCAGAGCTGAACTATTCCTTTGATTTTCTACATCACACTTTTCTATGACTGAGCAATTTAATTATGCTGTGAATTGTTTGTTGTGTTCTTTTTCTTTTTGCTAATATAATAGAATGTATATGTATGTATATCTCACCCTATTTCAAAATTCTTTTCAAAAACGCCCCACCTCAAAATTTGGTTCAAACCCTACCTCAGAATTTTATCGAAGAACACCCTAATTTAGAATTTGTTTCGAAAAGCCCCCGAGTATAAATTCAATATATCTTGACATTCTCAGACAGGACGAATTCATTTAAAAAACGCCCTATCTCATGTCAAAATATATTGAATTTATACTGAGGGACTTTTTGAAACAAATTGCAAATTTTGAGATGGGGCATTTTTGAAAAGAATTTTGAAATATTTTATACACCACTATTTTTAAAAAAATTTGTTGCTGTGAATTATTTGTTTATTATATTTTAATATTATTTAGTAAAAATTACTGAAATATATATATATATGATCGAATTTGTTTTGTGCTCTATATATCCATGAATTAAAAAAAAAAAACACAGATTGACATTTCAGTATCTAATTTTACATAACGGTTTTAATTTTGCAATTGTGGAGTAGTACATCTTGTACTGAATCCACGTCGACCGCTACACTTGGTTGTTTTGATTCTTGTGTAATTAGGCGACATACTATAGATGGTATTTGAGCTGAATTTATATCACTGCCATTATTAGCTTTTTTCGATGGTTTAAAAGTGGAGACAACTTGATCCTCAGTGGTGACTGAAGCCTGGCCGCATGATCCGCAGTCTGACGTTGGTCCAGCAATGCGGTTGGCCGGACTTTTAGCCTGTTCACGTCCACGTTGCCGTCGCCGTCGCCGTTGCTGTTGGTGTTGTTGATCGCCAAATTGATGATGATGTGAAATGTTAGTGGTATTGTGGGAATGAGTACTATTTGAAGGAGAGTGAAATATTAATATCTTTTTTTTTTCTGCCGATTTTAATACTAACATATGGTTTTCTTTTTCGCCACTACATTGACTTTCGGCAACATGTGCGTTGTAATGGGCGATTCATCAATTTTGATAAATGTTTGATCTCCAGTACTATCAATCCAGGTGCCGAAACTCTATAATATAAAAAAAGAATCGTTATTTATCAGTGAGTATATTACTGTTGAGTTAAAACACCCTACCACATCATTGTTGAATTAAATAGTTATAGACTATTTCCTATATTTGCTCTTGTTGATTGCGCCACAGTCGTGTATTGCGATGAAATTGTTGAAATTGGATCCGCGTCCGAAGGATCTAAAACCTCACACTCAGACACATCATGATTCGACTTATAATGTATACATACATTATGTAAAGCACAGCAAACGTTCACTATTTGCTTAGCTTTCTTCGGCGAATAGTGAAGCTCTCGTGCACTTAGGATACACCTCCAGCGGTTTTTCAGCACACCATTCGTACCTTCAATAATGTTTCGACATTTTGCATGCGCTTCATTGAATTTCATTTGATTTGAGCCTTTCGCTGGCGAATTATGAGGTGTCATCAACCACGGTTCTAATGGGTATCCAGCGTCTCCTAATGAAAAAATGAAAAGAAATATTTTTGTGGTATTAGAGAATTAATATTATTGACCAGGTTGTAGGACCTACAATCTTCGACACTTTACTGCCCCAATATAGATGTATGCTTCTCCCTGTCCCGATTCCCTCCAGGGAATGCTTACACTCTAACACGCATTTAGATGCTATGCTATGCGAGATTATTGCCTTAATTGCTGCTTGGCTGTCAATATAAAAGTTGACACGTCTGCAATTTAAGCTATTCTCTTCCAGTGTTTCTACTGTTTTGTTTACGGCTCATTCTTCAGCTTGAAACCCTAAAGTAATCTGACAGCTTGCAGGATCTGTTTATATCCGGATCAGCTCAGTACGGATCAGCTAATAAGCGTCCAAAAATATCGAGAGAGGTGTCAAACGACGCGTCTTGACATCAGTATTAATAAACCGAAGCCGGAAAATAAAAATTTTATCTCTGTCCGAAGATATTTGCACTTGAATTTGGCGATTTTCTTGTGGTTGTTGCAATGTTGAGTACCCACAAAAAAAATGTAAACGCCTAGTTGAGGGGTAGACTGCTAATACGCGTCAAAAAATATCGAAAGAAGTGTTAAAAGACGCGTATTAATCTCGAGAACAATAATCCAAAGGCGCAAAAGAAAAATGTTATCTCTGTCCGGCGATATTTGCAGTTGAAGTTGGCGATTTTCATGAGGTTGTTGTTGTGTTAGTACCCACAAAAAAAAATTGTGTATCACCGTGGCGGTAGCCACGGTTATACCACACACCCGGACTTGGCATGGTGTAGCCCAGGGTGATTTTTTAGCAGTGTCATGCTGTCGTATAGAACTTCCGGCGATTTCAATGCCCACCATGATCTATGGCATATGGAGCATGCAACTGCAAATGTTCCTAAAATACAGAGCCGTAATAAAATCCTCAAATCTCTTTCCCGAAGCACTTGGAGTAAACGCTCATTACCACTTACAAAGCAATTGGCCGGCCGATTACATGCTACGCGTCCCCGATATAGTCACCAAGCCTGCCAAAATACTATCCTCTTGCCCCTTGGACTTTGATGGGGCGAAGCACTGGTAAAACAACAACAAAAACCACTTCCACAACTGATCACCCCGCGAAATAGCACTGCATTTAGCAAAAAAGGAATATATTCCGGAACACAGTTTTGTTTGGAAAATGCCGCGCACAAAAAAATGTTTAAAATTTTACGAGTTTGGGTCTAGAAAAGATAGGAACCGTAAAAAATATATTACAAGTGTATTACGTTATTGCGGGCACGCGCAGTCGACAAGACGAGAATTGTAATAATTTATTTGTAGGTAAATTGACGTTTTTATAATTTTTGATAAATTAACTCTTTCTCGCGGTAAATAAAAACTAAATGTCAAATTTACCCGAAACAGCTGATTCGAATTCTTCTTCTCAAAACTTTTGGGAAAAATCTTCTCCCAGGGAGTTTATAATTGGGAGAATTTATTTTTGGGAGAAACAAATTTGTGGGAGACGAACTCCCATGGGAATATTCAGAATAGGGTTGGTTATGTTGCCGCAAATTCCGTGATGGAACGTAAAAGTTCAAAGACTCCAAAAGCATGGGACAATCGATATTGCCATTAATAATGTCGTAGATAAATATTATCGATGAGATAACCCTTCTACTCTCTAACGTATGCAGATTTATTAGCCTGAATTTCTTCTCTCTTCCAGCACTCGTTCACTTCTGTAGCCTTTTTCATAGAAACATGGCGCATCCATGTTCTTATATTGCACTCTCTTACCTTGCATGTCGATATTGATGCCTTTGTCGATTACGAAGTTCACTCCAATAATGATTTCATCAACAATCCCTTCCCATATGAAATTGTGTATTACCGAGACGTTCCCAACCGCGACTACCGTACAAATGATTGCTTATATGCTATTTTTTACACACATCTACAAGTTTCAAGAACAGGTTTCTATTTTTATTTAGAGAATTACCATACAATATTATTGCACTTAATACTTGTCTGGAAAAGTTATACTTTTTCTTTAGTTAAGGTCTAAAAGTGAAAAAATTGGTACGATCTGCCCCGTACAAACCGTGGATTATTCTGAAAACATTATCACCTTCGCTGGGTGCTTCAACGCTGCCTCCGTTTAAGATGACATAGACGACTTGCCTTTCGAATTTTACAGCTCTCTGAATATTGGTTACCAGATCGCTCTTTTCGTTCTCATAGAAATTTGACCCGGCCTTGAAACGTTCCGTCTTTCGCCAAATTTTTGGTAAATTTAAATTAAAATTTTTTCATACACTTTGTGTATATTACCAAAACAATCTAATTTTATATATTCAAAAATTAATAAACCAATAAAGTCGTAGGCTGAAGATATCATCTATAAGTAGACTTAAATACATATTGCTTATTGTTTTTATTGTTTATTGTTTAAGCCTTTGGATTACAATTCTTACAGACTAAATTTGAAAATTTACTTAAAATATTAAGTACAATTTACTTATGGTTCCATATTCTTTTAAAGGAAAGATACTCTAATTCACTTTTAGATACTCATGCACTCTGTACCATTTATTACAACCCTGTAATATAAATATATCTACACTCATAGATCCTAAGAACAAATGTCAAAATGAATTACTTCCTTTCTCTTACTTGCAATAAAAACTTTAACACAACAGGTTATGGGCCTTATGCCACGTGATTAATTAATGCGGGCAAGATCACGCTTATGGTTGATCCTAGCAATTTTGGACACATTGCGAGTGCCAAACCAGCTAAGGAAGCATGGATCGCACTTATGAACGCATATGAAGATACTGGACTAACCAGAAAAGTAGAGCTGCTAAAACAATTAGTTAATATTAGGCTTGAAAGTCATGATTCCATGCAGTAATATATAAACGACATCGTCATGATTACACTGAAGGTGAGAAATGCAGATTAGCTGCTTCATTAATGTTAGCTGGATTGCCTTACGACTTCAGGCTATTGGTAATGGCAGTCGAAAATTCTAAAGAGAAACTAACCATAGATATGATAAAGGATTTACTCCTTCAAGACGCAAAATTTGATAGTGTTGATAGGGAAAAAGCTCTATATTGAAAGACTAAGAACAGCTTTACCAAATTTCAATGTCGCAGTTGTAAAGCCACTGGACTTAATTCTAGAAATTGTCCCAACAAAACTAAAAAGAAGAATCACGCAGAAAATTGCAGAAAACCAAAATGAAAGTGAAGAGGTTCTGTTTGCAATGAAGACGAACAGTCAAGAAATTAACAACAACCACATTGACAAAAAATCACGCTGGATACCCATTAGAACATTTGTGAAATTTGGTATATTGATAGTGGTGCAAGCAACCACATGACTAATAACTACTCACTATTAAACAAAATACACGGTGTTAAAGAAAAAAAAAATTGTCGTTGCGAATAATAATGAACTTTATGTTGAGTGTGCGAGAGAAGTGAGTCTCTCTGTAAAGAAAAAGAAATCACAAAAGCAACTGTCAAAAATGTGGAATACGTTCCAAATTTGTGTGCAAATCTCTTGTCGGTTCGTCAAATGACAAAGAATGGCAATAAAGTGTTATCTGAAGGTGAAACATGCAAAATTTATAATAAAAGCAATAAAGTTATGGCAACAGCTTCGATCCATAATAAATTGTATCGACTAAACTACGTAGAAAACGATAAGGAAAATAAAGTATTCCTTGCAAAAAGTAATCCAAATCTATGGCACCGCCGAATGGGGCATATCTGTAATATCTCTTTGGATAAAGTGCAGAAGTCTACTGTTGGCATTAATTTTAATAAAACTAATGCTGAACCGTGCACTGTGTGCATAAAAGGGAAACAGATACGAAAGCCTAATAAAAACATTGGAACATAATCCAGTGATTTTCTGGAAGTAGTGCACTCTGATGTGCTACCTTTGCATATAAGATCCTTATCTGGTGCCCGTTTTTTAGTTTGCTTTGTAGACGATTACTCTCAAAAGGTTTTCGCATTTGAAAAGTTTAAATGTTTTAAAGCCATGGCAGAAAATCAATGCTCAAAAAATATAAAAGTTAAACGCACAGACAATGGCAAAGAATACGTAAATGAGAATTTTAACAAACTTTTGAGGCAGAGCATAATTCTTCACCAAAATAGCTTTTCGTATGCTCCAGAGCAAAATGGTGTGGCCGAAAGAATGAACTGCACGATAGTAGAGCGGATTCGCTGCATGCTAATCGATAGTGGTTTGGATGAACGTTTTTGGGCGGAATCCGCTGCACCCGCGGCCTACTTGCCGAATCTTGTACCGTGTAGAGGCGATAATCGTAGCCCTGATGAGATTGGGTCCGGAAGAAAGCCAGTACTAAAGCACTTTCGAGTCTTTCGATCTACCGCTATGGTTCATATTCCAAAGGAGAAACGGCACAAATTAAGCCAAAAGTCTATAGAATGTATCATGGTGGGTTACAGCTTTGAAAGCGAGACGTACAGGATGTTCAACCCAAACAACAAATATGGACAGTCAATGAACTCGAGAAGTTTAACGACCGAAGGGCATATTTATTTTAATTTTGTTTACGGTCTTGCAGACCTAGGATTAGGTAAATGTATGTATGAGATCATTATCTAAATGGTAGTGCTTTGCAATAGTTATATAATAATTTTTTAAATTTATTAATATTTTGACAGTGTTTTATTTCACATGGTAGTTCGTTGTATTCTATCAATCCCTCGTAGTATACATTGTTCTTGTCGAATTCCGATGGAACAGCTGGCAGAAAGTTATTTCTGTTTCTTGTATGGTAATCATTAGGGCAACGAAAAATATGCTCAAGCATTTTTATTTTCGTATGCTCTATCACGAAATATATAATGTAGGAATCCTATTTAAAAAAAAAAGGAAGCGTTTAAGCCATATTTGTTAGAGCATATTTCAGCATGTTTGCTTGTTTGGAGCTGTTTCGGTCGGTACGTATAAAAAAAACCAAGAGTTTTTACTTTTCTCATCTATGCATTTCGACGCATCCGTGTCATCATCAGGAAGCCTATTTTATTTTCAAACAAACAACATGGAAATAAAAACGGACCATTATTTTCTTCAATAAACATTAAAAATTCAATATTAAAACCATAACTCACAATAATTTAATTAATTATACAAACACAATAACATCACAGGTTCAACACAATCGACAAATTCATTTTGCTTGTTTTCTGTTTTTGTTTTCACTATTTTTTATTACTGCTGTATAAGCGCTTTTTGTATTGTCAATGTCTTCTTTAAAATTCATGACGTTCGTCATATGTTGTTGGATGCGGAGACTTTCCATAGTCATCCTCCTTTTGCATCTTCTCTCAACATCTTAAATTCTTGCATTGCCAAAATGCTGTATTATCGTTGTCAGTCAGGTGTTGTGGTAGCGCGGTATTTATTTTTCTGTTTTTTGCGTGCATTTCATGTTCGTGTATTCTCGTTCTCAATGCTCTTTTCGTTGTGCCTATGTAATATTTATTGCAGACATTGTTGTTGTTACCGTTGCATTGAATTTTATACACTACATTACATTGTTATTCCTTGTCTATTTTGTCTTTTTTTTGTAAAGAAACAACTCAGAGTATTGCGTGGCTTGTGAGCAAATGTTATGATGTCTTTTTTCATAATTTTCCTGAGCGATTGATTACTTGTTAGTCCGGGTAGATAGTTAACTCCAATATAAGTTTTGTTAGTGTTTGCTTGAGCTGCTAGCCACCAGCAATAACGCCCGAAAATTTACCAAAAAATACGGCGACAGATGGAAGATGTTAAGACCGGGGCAAACTCCTGTAGGAATGAAAACGGCGACCTTTTAGCTGATATCCAGAGAGTGATTAGATTATGGAGGGAACACTTCTCTGCTCTCCTAAATGGAGGCAGCAATTCACCGCTCAGAGATGAAGAACCCGATCTCACAATCGATGATTATGGAATATATGTCCGCCCGCCCGATTATGACGAAGTTAGAAAAGCAATAACCAGATTGAAAAAAAACAAGGCCATGGGCGCTGTTGGTTTGCCTGCGGAGCTTATTGTTTTTATTGTTTATTGTTTAAGCCTTTGGATTACAATTCTTACAGACTAAATTTGAAAATTTACTTAAAATATTAAGTACAATTTATTTATGGTTCCATATTCTTTTAAAGGAACGATACTCTAATTCACTTTTAGATACCTATGCACTCTGTACCATTTATTACAACCTTGTAATATAGATATATATACACTCGTAGATCCTAAGAACAAATGTCAAAATGAATTACTTCCTTTCTCTTACTTGCAATAGAAACTTTAACACAACAGATTATGGGCCTTATGCCACGTGATTAATTAATACGGGCAAAAAGTTTTCGCGCTAAAATGTTGTTTTCTTCGACTTTACCTGCGCCATTTCACTTGGAAAGGCTGCGTGGCAGGGAGAATTTCGATGTATGGAAGCGACAAGCAAAATCCTGTCTGGTAATTAAAGGAGTTTGGAAAGTGGTCGAACAAGGTATTGCAAGCGATAAATACGTCGACTTGAGCGAACGTGCTTTGGATGAGATCACGCTTATGGTTGATCCTAGCAATTTTGGACACATTGCGAGTGCCAAAACAGCTAAGGAAGCATGGATCTCACTTATGAACGCGTATGAAGATACTGGACTAACCAGAAAAGTAGAGCTGCTAAAACAATTAGTTAATATTAGGCTTGAAAGTCAGGATTCCATGCAGTAATATATAAACGACATCGTCATGATTGCACTGAAGGTGAGAAATGCAGGCTAGCTGCTTCATTAATGTTAGATGGAGTGCATTACGACTTCAGGCTATTGGTAATGGCAGTCGAAAATTCTAAAGAGAAACTAACCATAGATATGGTAAAGAATTTACTCCTTCAAGACGCAAAATTTGATAGTGTTGATAGGGAAAAAGCTCTATATTGAAAGCCTAAGAAAAGCTTTACCAAATTTCAATGTCGCAGTTGTAAAGCCACTGGACTTAATTCTAGAAATTTTCCCAACAAAACAAAAACAAGAATCACACAGAAAATTGCAGAAAACCAAACGAAAGAGAAGAGGTTCTGTTTGCAATGAAGACGAACAGTCAAGAAAATAACAACAACCACATTGACAAAAAATCAAAAACAACATTTGTGAAAGTTGGTATATTGATAGTGGTGCAAGCAACCACATGACTAATAACTACACACTATTAAACAAAATACACGATGTTAAAGACAAAAAAATTGTCGTTGCGAATAATAATGAACTTTATGTTGAGTGTGCGATAGAAGTAAGTCTCTCTGTAAAGAAAAAGAAAGAACAAAAGCAACTGTCAAAAATGTGGAATACGTTCCAAATTTGTGTGCAAATCTCTTGTCGGTTCGTCAAATGACAAAGAATGGCAATAAAGTGTTATTTGAAGGCGAAACATGCAAAATTTATAATAAAAGCAATAAAGTTATGGCAACAGCTTCGATCCATAATAACTTGTATCGAAAAAACTGCGTAGAAAACGATAAGGAAAATAAAGTATTCCTTGCAAAAAGTAATCCAAATCTATGGCACCGCCGAATGGGGCATATCTGTAATATCTCTTTGGATAAAGTGCAGAAGTCTAGTGTTGGCATTAATTTTAATAAAACGAATGCTGAACCGTGCACTGTGTGCATAAAAGGGAAACAGACACAATAGCCTAATAAAAACATAGGAACATAATCCAATGATTTTCTGGAAGTAGTGCACTCTGATGTGCTACATTTGCATATAAGATCCTTATCTGGTGCCCATTTTTTAGTTTGCTTTGTAGACGATTACTCTCGAAAGCTTTTCGCTTATCCCGTGAAACACAAATCTGATGTATTTGAAAAGTTTAAATGCTTTAAAGCCATGACAGAAAATCAATGCTCAAAAAATATAAAAGTTAAACGCACAGACAATGGCAAAGAATACGTAAATGAGACTTTTAACAAACTTTTGAGGCAGAGCGGAATTATTCACCAAACTAGCTTTTCGTATGCTCCAGAGCAAAATGGTGTGGCCGAAAGAATGAACCGCACGCTAGTAGAGCGGATTCGCTGCATGCTAATCGATAGTGGTTTGGATGGACGTTTTTGGGCGGAATCCGCTGCAACCGCGGCCTACTTGCCAAATCTTGTACCGTGTAGAGGCGATAATCGTAGCCCTGATGAGATTGGGTCCGGAAGAAAGCCAGTACTAAAGCCCTTTCGAGTCTTTCGATCTACCGCTATGGTTCATATTCCAAAGGAGAAACGGCACAAATTAAGCCAAAAATCTATAGAATGTATCACAGTGGGTTAAGCTTTGAAAGCGAGACGTACAGGTTGTTCAACCCAAAACAACAAATATGGACAATTAATGAACTCGAGAAGTTTAACGACCGAAGGGCATATTTTTTTTTTATTTTTTTTCGGTCTTGTAGACCAAGGATTAGGTAAATGTATGTATGAGATCATTATCTAAATGGTAGTGCTTTGCAATAGTTATATAATAATTTTTTAAATTTATTAATATTTTGACATTGTTTTATTTCACATGGTAGTTCGTTGTATTCTCTCAATCCCTCGTAGTATACATTGTTCTTGTCGAATTCCAATGGAACAGATGGCAGAAAGTTATTTCTGTTTGTTGTATGGTAATCATCAGGGCAACGAAAATTATGCTCAAGCATGACTATTTTCGAATGCTCTATCACGAAATATATAATGTAGGAATCCTATTTAAAACAAGTAAGGACGGGACTGTCTTCGGCTGTGCCGAAGACTTCATACCTTTCATGAATGGGGCTGAACAATAATCTTATGCCGTTCGTAATCTCCGAATAATCGGATGGATAAGATAAGAAATATATAATGAACAAATCTACATACCTAAACGATTTTTAACATAAATATAAAATAAAAAATAGGTAGGTACTTTGTGTGAGGATGCAGTTTCAGGTTTTTTGTGGTCTGCGTGTAAAAACTATGACTACGAATCACGTACTTCAACAATATATGACGTAAACGTAACTATTTGATGAAATTTGATGAATTTTGAAGCTTCTAGCCGTAAAAAAGGGGCAAAAATGACAGTTTATATGAAGTATATAATATATATACCACCGATCTCTATGATTTTTTCAGACAACAATATATGCTATATACGTAAGCATTTTGTGAAATTTGAAGCTTCTAGCTGTTAAAACGGGGCAGAAATTGCGCAAAGTTTCTTATCTGAACAATCGGTTGTATGAGATATATACTATGTATACCACCGATCTCAATGATTTTTTCAGACATCAATATATGCTACACACGTAAGCATTTGGAGAAATTTGAAGCTTTTAGCTGTTAAAATGGGGCCGAAATCGCAAAAAAAATATATATATACTATATATGTATACTATATATACCATCATATATATATTATATATATCACCGATCTCTATGATTTTTTGACACAACAATACATACTATATACGTAAGCAATCGGTGAAATTTGAAGCTTATAGCTGTTAAAATGGGGTAGAAATTGCGAAAAGTTTCTTATCTGAACAATCGGTTGTATGAGATATATACTATATATACAACCGATCTCTATGGTTTTTTCAGACAACAATATATGCTATATACGTAAGCAATCGGTGAAATTTGAAGCTTATAGCTGTTAAAATGGGGTTGAAATTGCGAAAAGTTTCTTATCTGAACAATCGGTTGTATGAGATATTTACTATATATACAACCGATCTCTATGATTTTTTCAGACAACAATATATGCTATATGCGTAAACAATCAGTGAAATTTGAAGCTTCTAGCTGTTAAAATGGGGCTAAAATTTGCGAAAATATATATATATATACTATATATACCACCATATATATACTATATATACCACCGACCTTTATGATTTTTTCAGACAACAATATATACTATATACGTAAGCATTCGTTGAAATTTGAATCCTCTAGGTCTTAAAATAGGGCAGTAATTACGAAAAGTTCCTTATATGAACAATCGGTTGTGGGGGATATATACTATATATACGACCGATCTCATCAATTTTTTCAGGCAGCAATATGTGCAATATACGAAAGTATATGGTGAAGTTTGAAGCTTCAATCTGTTAAATTGGGTAAGATATTACAAAAACCCTCTTTTTATGAAAAATCGGTTGTATGGAGGATATATGCTATAGTGGTCCGATCCGGTCGGTTCCGACAAATGTCTAATCGGACACCCAACTACACCCGCTCACCAAATACTATCAAGATACCTCAAAAATTGAGGGACTAGTTTGCATACAAACAGACAGACGGACAGACGGACATGGCTAAATCAACTCAGCTCTTCAACCTGATTATTTCGGTATACTTAATGGTGGGTCTATCTATTTTCCTTTAAGGACTTACAATTTTCGGTTTCGTGACGAAATTAATATACCATTTCATTTTCATGAAAGGTATAAAAAAAGGAAGTGTTTAAGTCATATTTTTTAGAGCATATTTCAGCATGTTTGCTGGGTTGGAGCTGTTTCGGTCGATACGTATAAAAAAACCAAGAGTTTTTACTTTTTCTTCTATGCATTTCGACGCATCCGTGTCATCATCAGGAAGCCTATTTAATTTTCAAACACACAACATGAAAATACAAAACGGATTATTATTTTCTCCAATAAACATTAAGAATTCAATATTAAAACCATAACTCACAATAATTTAATTAATATTAATACGCTAACAAAATTTCCATACAATCAATTGAGAGGCTGTTTCGCATACTTAGCATACATAAAATCATATAAAAGTTATATGAATCGATTCGTATTGATCAGCCGCAGTGCATAGGCCTATTTTTGTTAACAAATATTACTCTATTTGTTTATAATTAATAGAAAGTTTTTTGTAAATTCAAACAATTCATACAGATATCGTAATTCATTATCGTGCACAAGCGCTCCATCTTTGGGAACAATTGTCTAAGTTTTCTAATGCGAATTTCAAAGACCTAAACCTTTGTGCACAAGCGCGCCGCCTTTGGGAACAATTGTCTAAGTGTTTAATGTGAATTTCAAAGTTTGTTTATCCGCGCTAAATTCGAAGCACAAATGTTTCACGTGCATACAAATATGGTCTCCCATTGTTGCCACTTACCTATAATAGCCTCTACCAAAATCCTAAAAAATTGTTCCAAATAATTTATAGCGTACCAAAAATCTTAAATAGAATTAATTTTTGAGCGGCCCATTTTTTGTGGCAAATTTTGCCTACACGTAAATACATAAGTCTTTATTTAACAGATTCTTTGTTTTTTATATTAGTTGTTTTCAAAAAAACATGAAATCACAAATAATGAGTTAACTTTTGTTGAAACTAACTAATTTATTTATAACAATTAATGGCAAATTTGCTCGAAAATGTTGTTGCATTTGCAGATTTAATCCTCATTTTAGATAAAGTACGTCTTATACTGAACAAAAGAGAAAAAGTAACAAAAATATAACATTCGATTTTTTATATTGCCTTTTATGCTAATTACGAAACAAAAAAACGTCCCAAAAACTTTTTTGATTTTAGGTCAGAGCGGCAACCGGCATCATAGCGGCCGTCTTGCATAGGCAGTATATTACCCACTATCTATATATTAATACGCTAACAAAATTTCCATACAATCAATTGGCAGGCTGTTTCGCATACTTAGCATACGCAAAATCATATAAAAGTTATATGAATCGAATCGTATTGATCAGCCGCAGTGCATAGGCCTATTTTTGTTAACAAATATTACTCTATTTGTTTATAATTAATAGAAAAAGTTTTTTGTAAATTCGAACAATTCATACAGATATCGTAATTCATTATCGTGCACAAGCGCGCCATCTTTTGGAACAATTGTTTAAGTTTTCTAATGCGAATTTCAAAGACCTAAACCTTTATGCACAAGCGCGCCGTCTTTGGGAACAATTGTCTAAGTGTTTAATGTGAATTTCAAATTTTATGTATCCACGCTAAATTCGAAGGCACAAATGTTTCACGTGCATACAAATATGGTCTCCCATTGTTGCCACTTACATATAATAGCCTCTACCAAAATCTTAAAAAATTGTTCCAAAATAATTTATAGCGTACCAAAAATCTTAAATAGAATTAATTTTTGAGCGGCCCGTTTTTTGTGGCAAATTTTACACACACGTAAATACATAAGTCTTTATTTAACAGATTCTTTGTTTTTTATTTTAGTTGTTTTCAAAAAAACATGAAATCACAAATAATGAGTTAACTTTTGTTGAAACTAACTAATTTATTTATAACACTTAATGGCAAATTTGCTCGAAAATGTTGTTGCATTTGCAGATTTAATCCTCATTTTAGATAAAGTACGTCTTATACTGAACAAAAGAGAAAAAGTTACAAAAATATAACATTAGATTTTTTATATTGCCTTTTATGCTAATTACGAAACAAAAAATCGTCCCAAAAACTTTTTTGATTTTAGGTCAGAGCGGCAACCGGCATCATAGCGGCCATCTTGCATAGGCAGTATATCACCCACTATCTATATATTAATACGCTAACAAAATTTCCATACAATCAATTGAGATGCTGTTTCGCATACTTAGCATACGTAAAATCATATAAAAGTTATATGAATCGATTCGTATTGATCAGCAGCAGTGCATAGGCCTATTTTTGTTACCAAATATTACTCTATTTGTTTATAATTAATAGAAAAAGTTTTTTGTAAATTCGAACAATTCATACAGATATCGTAATTCATTATCGTGCACAAGCGCGCCATCTTTGGGAACAATTATCTAAGTTTTCTAATGCGAATTTCAAAGACCTAAACCTTTGTGCACAAGCGTGCCGCCTTTGGGAACAATTGTCTTAGTGTTTAATGTGAATTTCAAATTTTATGTATCCGTGCTAAATTCGAAGGCACAAATGTTTCACGTGCATACAAATATGGTGTCCCATTGTTGCCACTTACCTATAATAGCCTCTACCAAAATCTTAAAAAATTGTTCCAAAATAATATATAGCGTACCAAAAATCTTAAATAGAATTAATTTTTGAGCGGCCCATTTTTTGTGGCAAATTTTGCCTACACGTAAATACATAAGTCTTTATTTAACAGATTCTTTGTTTTTTATATTAGTTGTTTTCAAAAAAACATGAAATCACAAATAATGAGTTAACTTTTGTTGAAACTAACTAATTTATTTATAACAATTAATGGCAAATTTGCTCGAAAATGTTGTTGCATTTGCAGATTTAATCCTCATTTTAGATAAAGTACGTCTTATACTGAACAAAAGAGAAAAAGTAACAAAAATATAACATTCGATTTTTTATATTGCCTTTTATGCTAATTACGAAACAAAAAAACGTCCCAAAAACTTTTTTGATTTTAGGTCAGAGCGGCAACCGGCATCATAGCGGCCGTCTTGCATAGGCAGTATATTACCCACTATCTATATATTAATACGCTAACAAAATTTCCATACAATCAATTGGCAGGCTGTTTCGCATACTTAGCATACGCAAAATCATATAAAAGTTATATGAATCGGTTCGTATTGATCAGCCGCAGTGCATAGGCCTATTTTTGTTACCAAATATTACTCTATTTGTTTATAATTAATAGAAAAAGTTTTTTGTAAATTCGAACAATTCATACAGATGTCGTAATTCATTATCGTGCACAAGCGCGCCATCTTTGGGAACAATTATCCAAGTTTTCTAATGCGAATTTCAAAGACCTAAACCTTTGTGCACAAGCGCGCCGCCTTTGGGAACAATTGTCTTAGTGTTTAATGTGAATTTCAAATTTTGTGTATCCGCGCTAAATTCGAACCACAAATGTTTCACGTGCATACAAATATGGTCTCCCATTGTTGCCACTTACCTATAATAACCTCTACCAAAATCCTAAAAAATTGTTCCAAATAATTTATAGCGTACCAAAAATCTTAAATAGAATTAATTTTTGAGCGGCCCATTTTTTGTGGCAAATTTTACCTACACGTAAATACATAAGTCTTTATTTAACAGATTCTTTGTTTTTTATATTAGTTGTTTTCAAAAAAACATGAAATCACAAATAATGAGTTAACTTTTGTTGAAACTAACTAATTTATTTATAACAATTAATGGCAAATTTGCTCGAAAATGTTGTTGCATTTGCAGATTTAATCCTGATTTTAGATAAAGTACGTCTTATACTGAACAAAAGAGAAAAAGTTACAAAAATATAACATTAGATTTTTTATATTGCCTTTTATGCTAATTACGAAACAAAAAATCGTCCCAAAAACTTTTTTGATTTTAGGTCAGAGCGGCAACCGGCATCATAGCGGCCGTCTTGCATAGGCAGTATATCACCCACTATCTATATATTAATACGCTAACAAAATTTCCATACAATCAATTGAGAGGCTGTTTCGCATACTTAGCATACGTAAAATCATATAAAAGTTATATGAATCGATTCGTATTGATCAGCCGCAGTGCATAGGCCTATTTTTGTTACCAAATATTACTCTATTTGTTTATAATTAATAGAAAAAGTTTTTTGTAAATTCGAACAATTCATACAGATATCGTAATTCATTATCGTGCACAAGCGCGCCATCTTTGGGAACAATTATCCAAGTTTTCTAATGCGAATTTCAAAGACCTAAACCTTTGTGCACAAGCGCGCCGCCTTTGGGAACAATTGTCTTAGTGTTTAATGTGAATTTCAAATTTTGTGTATCCGCGCTAAATTCGAACCACAAATGTTTCACGTGCATACAAATATGGTCTCCCATTGTCGCCACTTACCTATAATAACCTCTACCAAAATCCTAAAAAATTGTTCCAAATAATTTATAGCGTACCAAAAATCTTAAATAGAATTAATTTTTGAGCGGCCCATTTTTTGTGGCAAATTTTACCTACACGTAAGTACATAAGTCTTTATTTAACAGATTCTTTGTTTTTTATATTAGTTGTTTTCAAAAAAGCATGAAATCACAAATAATGAGTTAACTTTTGTTGAAACTAACTAATTTATTTATAACAATTAATGGCAAATTTGCTCGAAAATGTTGTTGCATTTGCAGATTTAATCCTCATTTTAGATAAAGTACGTCTTATTCTGAACAAAAGAGAAAAAGTTACAAAAATATAACATTAGATTTTAATATTGCCTTTTATGCTAATTACGAAACAAAAAAACGTCCCAAAACCTTTTTTGATTTTAGGTCAGAGCGGCAACCGGCATCATACAGGCCGTCTTGCATAGGCAGTATATTACCCACTATCTATATATTAATACGCTAACAAATTTCCATACAACAATTGAGAGGTTGTTTCGCATACTTAGCATACGTAAAATCATATAAAAGTTATATGAATCGATTCGTATTGATCAGCCGCAGTGCATAGGCCTATTTTTGTTAACAAATATTACTCTATTTGTTTATAATTAATAGAAAAAGTTTTTTGTAAATTCGAACAATTCATACAGATATCGTAATTCATTATCGTGCACAAGCGCGCCATCTTTTGGAACAATTGTTTAAGTTTTCTAATGCGAATTTCAAAGACCTAAACCTTTATGCACAAGCGCGCCGTCTTTGGGAACAATTGTCTAAGTGTTTAATGTGAATTTCAAATTTTATGTATCCACGCTAAATTCGAAGGCACAAATGCTTCACGTGCATACAAATATGGTCTCCCATTGTTGCCACTTACATATAATAGCCTCTACCAAAATCTTAAAAAATTGTTCCAAAATAATTTATAGCGTACCAAAAATCTTAAATAGAATTAATTTTTGAGCGGCCCGTTTTTTGTGGCAAATTTTACACACACGTAAATACATAAGTCTTTATTTAACAGATTCTTTGTTTTTTATTTTAGTTGTTTTCAAAAAAACATGAAATCACAAATAATGAGTTAACTTTTGTTGAAACTAACTAATTTATTTATAACAATTAATGGCAAATTTGCTCGAAAATGTTGTTGCATTTGCAGATTTAATCCTCATTTTAGATAAAGTACGTCTTATACTGAACAAAAGAGAAAAAGTTACAAAAATATAACATTAGATTTTAATATTGCCTTTTATGCTAATTACGAAACAAAAAAACGTCCCAAAACCTTTTTTGATTTTAGGTCAGAGCGGCAACCGGCATCATACAGGCCGTCTTGCATAGGCAGTATATTACCCACTATCTATATATTAATACGCTAACAAAATTTCCATACAATCAATTGACAGGCTGTTTCGCATACTTAGCATACGTAAAATCATCTAAAAGTTATATGAATCGATTCGTATTGATCAGCCGCAGTGCATAGGCCTATTTTTGTTAACAAATATTACTCTATTTGTTTATAATTAATAGAAAAATTTTTTGTAAATTCGAACAATTCATACAGATATCGTAATTCATTATCGTGCACAAGCGCGCCATCTTTGGGAACAATTGTCTAAGTTTTCTAATGCGAATTTCAAAGACCTAAACCTTTGTGCACAAGCGCGCCGCCTTTGGGAACAATTGTCTAAGTGTTTAATGTGAATTTCAAATTTTGTGTATCCGCGCTAAATTCGAAGCACAAATGTTTCACGTGCATACAAATATGGTCTCCCATTGTTGCCACTTACCTATAATAGCCTCTACCAAAATCTTAAAAAATTATTCCAAAATAATTTATAGCGTACCAAAAATCTTAAATAGAATTAATTTTTGAGCGGCCCGTTTTTTGTGGCAAATTTTACCTACACGTAAATACGTAAGTCTTTATTTAACAGATTCTTTGTTTTTTATTTTAGTTGTTTTCAAAAAAACATGAAATCACAAATAATGAGTTAACTTTTGTTGAAACTAACTAATTTATTTATAACAATTAATGGCAAATTTGCTCGAAAATGTTGTTGCATTTGCAGATTTAATCCTCATTTTAGATAAAGTACGTCTTATACTGAACAAAAGAGAAAAAGTTACAAAAATATAACATTAGATTTTTTATATTGCCTTTTATGCTAATTACGAAACAAAAAATCGTCCCAAAAACTTTTTTGATTTTAGGTCAGAGCGGCAACCGGCATCATAGCGGCCGTCTTGCATAGGCAGTATATCACCCACTATCTATATATTAATACGCTAACAAAATTTCCATACAACAATTGAGAGGTTGTTTCGCATACTTAGCATACGTAAAATCATATAAAAGTTATATGAATCGATTCGTATTGATCAGCCGCAGTGCATAGGCCTATTTTTGTTAACAAATATTACTCTATTTGTTTATAATTAATAGAAAAAGTTTTTTGTAAATTCGAACAATTCATACAGATATCGTAATTCATTATCGTGCATAAGCGCGCCATCTTTGGGAATAATTGCCTAAGTTTCCTAATGCGAATTTCAAAGACCTAAACCTTTGTGCACAAGCGCGCCGCCTTTGGGAACAATTGTCTAAGTGTTTAATGTGAATTTCAAATTTTGTGTATCCGCGCTAAATTCGAAGCACAAATGTTTCACGTGCATACAAATATGGTCTCCCATTGTTGCCACTTACCTTTAATAGCCTCTACCAAAATCTTAAAAAATTGTTCCAAAATAATTTATAGCGTACCAAAAATCTTAAATAGAATTAATTTTTGAGCGGCCCGTTTTTTGTGGCAAATTTTACCTACACGTAAATACATAAGTCTTTATTTAACAGATTCTTTGTTTTTTATTTTAGTTGTTTTCAAAAAAACATGAAATCACAAATAATGAGTTAACTTTTGTTGAAACTAACTAATTTATTTATAACAATTAATGGCAAATTTGCTCGAAAATGTTGTTGCATTTGCAGATTTAATCCTCATTTTAGATAAAGTACGTCTTATTCTGAACAAAAGAGAAAAAGTTACAAAAATATAACATTCGATTTTTTATATTGCCTTTTATGCTAATTACGAAACAAAAAAACGTCCCAAAGCCTTTTTTGATTTTAGGTCAGAGTGGCAACCGGCATCATAGCGGCCGTCTTGCATAGGCAGTATATTACCCACTATATTTATTATTAGGCTAACTTTGTTGGATTATATCAGGCATGCTTAACCAACGAACCGATACCATTTCGTTACGATACGTTAAGAACGTCAAATTAACGAAGTGATTTTGTTTCGTTTTCTGTCATATCAAAACGAAATCAAATCGTTTATGTTGATTATTAATTTCAAACTATGCTGGCAAAGCAGATTGATGGCGGAGTCATTAAAGGTGAAAGCATTAGCCAAGCTGATTGCAACTGTTCTCATGAATTTTGACAGTACGAACATTTCTTAGAGTATGTTTGACATTACCACCAACGAATTACACAAACAAATTACATGGAGTTTGTGTGTATGTCAGCTCGCTGTTACCACCTTACGGCTTCACCATGGCTATAGCATTTCCAGCACAATTCAAACATAAAGCCTCACGTTTTTTGTTAACGTTTTTAACGTTAACGAAAGCTTTTCGTTTCGGTTAAAAACGAGACACAATTTATCTTGATAATTTCTTTATCGATAAAATTTCGAAGTGTTTCAACGGAAACGGTGGAAATTTTTTGATAAACGATTAGCTTAACGTTAAGGTGCATCTCTGGATTATATATCCATTAATCGGGTGCATAGATCCCAAAACCCTAACTGGTTTATGTCGCTTAAAGTTATGAAATCAATTTTATTTTAGTAAATAGGATTGCGTGAATAATTTAAATGTTTTTGTTTGTTTTTCCTTTCTTCCTAATTTATTCTGCTCTGTTATATCTTAGTATTATATTGTGCACAGACGATATTTTATGGTAGATATGGTCATATATATTCATGAAATGGAGTGTTTACAAATTTAATACAAATTAATTACGTACATGGATCTCAATGGGATCCCAAAATTAAATATCCGAATATTAGAATCTTCATATTTCAACAATGATCACACTAAAACCCGGAAAAAAGTATAAGTGCACTTATTGCGTTTTTATATGGAACTGTTTGTTCACTTCACTTAATTTTTCGCAATTTAAGTACTTTATTTTTTTTTCTTTAATTAAACATTTTTTTAGCAAACTCTGGCTTCTTTCTCATTACATAATTTTTTTATATTTTTATTTTATTTTTTATGAAGGTATTCTATTTTACTCGAAATTTTTGTTTTGTGTCACACTTACATATTAGATATGTATTTATACCAAATTAAACGAGTGGCGTGAAATAGGCTAAATTCCTTTAGCAAATTTCTTAATTTTTAACTAAAAGTTCGTGTTTTTTGAATTATGGCACTATTGACGTAAATGGGCGATATGTGCATATGGGTGATATAGGCTTACTGGGGAACCGAGCTCCCAAAACTAACTTCGGTAGCGCGCCAACGGGGACCTTCCGGGTGGTGTGGAAAAACCTATTTTTCAATTCAATTTCAAGTAATTTCACCATAATTCTATGTCAATTTTTACATAATTTTTATAATTTTGTTTAAGCAGCTCCATACCACAACGTTATACATAATTACATGTGAAAAGTTTGTAGAAATTTTAAGAAAATACAATCAAAAAGTACAAAGTCTTAGATAAAATTCAAAATTTTAAAGAAAAAGTTAAGTAAGTTAGACCAGTTTGCTATATTTCCAACACTTGATGCATAGACTGAGTTGAAAAAAATACACGTTGGTCGAATTTCGACCACAGGCGATACTAGTTTAATTAATTATACAAACACAATAACATCACAGGTTCAACACAATCGACACATTCATGTTGCTTGTTTTCTATTTTTGTTTTCACCTTTTTTTATTACTGCTGTATAAGCATTATTTTTATTGTCAATGATTCTTTAAAATTCATGACGTTCGTCATATGTTGTTGAATGCGGAGACTTTCCATAGTCATCCTCCTTTTGCATCTTCTCTCAACATCTTAAATTCTTGTATTGCCGAAATCAGCTGTATTATCGTTGTCAGTTAGGTGTTGAGGTAGCGCGGTATTTATTTTTCTGTTTTTTGCGTGCATTTCATGTTCGTGTATTCTCGTTCTCAATGCTCTTTTCGTTGTGCATATGCAACATTTATTGCAAACATTGTTGTTGTTACCGTTGCATTGAATTTTATACACTACATTGCATTGTTATTCCTTGTCTATTTTGTCTTTTTTTTTTGTAAAGAACCAACTAAGAGTATTGCGTGGCTTGTGAGCAAATGTTATGTTGTCTTTTTTCATAATTTTCCTGAGCAATTGATTACTTGTTAGTCCGGGTACATAGGTAGGTTAGGTTAGGTTAGGTTGCAAGGGCTGAGCTGAACACTATGGTAACAGCTCACTACTTAGGCCACCAATGGGCCCATTGTAATACCCTGTACGGTCTCAAAAGAGGACCCCTACCCTGCCTAAAGCGGGTCAAACCACCTCGTGGAAATTATAAATTTTGCCAGAGGCTTTACTTCATAGCAAGAGACCTCAGTTAGGTCATGTAGAAAAGGTTTACCGAGGATAGCCATCCTACGCCTACTAAGCGCTGGACAGTGACAGAGAAGGTGCTGGACGCTCTCTTCCTCCTCTGTACATCTGCAGCTGCGACAAAAGTCGAAGGTCGCTACCCCCATTCTAGCACCGTGCGTTAAGCAATGCCCTGTTAGAACCCTTATCAGGGACGATAGAGCTGATTTGTTTAGAGTCAGAAGCGCTTCTGTGCGCCCCTTGTCATATGAGGGCCAGGTTTGCCTGGATGTCTCACACGAAGATATGACTGACCATAGTCCATTTGCGATTCTTAAAGTGCTTGTGCTCACACGAAGCCTGAAAGTGGCCATGGGTATGCCTACCGAATCATTTCCCGGAAGGATATGGTCGGTGGTGCCCCTTCTGGCCAGCTCGTCTGCTCTGCAATTGCCTTCGATATCACTGTGCCCAGGTACCCATATAAGGCTGATACTGAAATGCTGAGCCATCTCGTTAAGAGATCTGCGGCATTCAGTGACCGAATTTGCGTTGTCGACGAATGAGTCCAGGGCCTTTAATGCGGCCTGGCTGCCTGAGAAAATAAACACCCGTTTACCATCCTTAGGCATAGACCCGGGATAGTTCACAGCCCTGTGTATTGCCAGCATTTCCGCTTGGTAAACACTACAGTGATCCGGTAGGCGAAAAGAGACCTCTAGACCCAGATCCGGCGAAAAAAGGCCTGCTCCCACCTTCCCGTCAAGCTTAGAATCATCCGTGAATATGTTGATGGCACCCGGTACCGTATGTTGTCTGGTATTCCAGTCCTGTCGCGATGGTATATATATACTGTAATTTTTAACGAAGACGTTATGTTGGCGTGCAGTTGTCAGTGCGCGCCGGTATTGGGACTGGGGCGCTCGTGCCCAGGATTGTCGCGTGTCCACCAGATCCGTTTGACCAGAGACCTGTTTCCCTTATGCGTAGAGCGGCGATGACCGCTATTTCCTTCGCCACCAGGTCAAGAGGTGGAAGGTATAGCATTGTGTTAAGTGCTTCAGATGGAGTGGAGCCGAGAGCCCCGGTGATGCAGAGTTCCGAACTCCGTTGCACCTTTTGAAGCGTCTTAAGATAGGTAGTTTTAGCTATTGCAGGCCACCAGACCAAGGCACCATAAAGAAGAATCGGGCGCACAATGGTCCAGTATGTCACCTTGGGGGAGAATCCCCAGGAGGTGCCAATTGCCCCCTTGCAGGTGAACAGCGCTGCTGCTGCCTTTTTTCATCGCTCCACTATATGGTCATTCCACAATAGCTTCCTATCCAGAATTATACCCAAATACTTGACTCGCTAAACGCTAAAACCGTACCCCCAACTCTTGGCGGTGTTAGATTTGGCACCTTATACCTCCTCGTGAAGAGGACAAGCTCGGTTTTGTCCGGGTTCACTTCCAAGCCTGCGGCTGTGGCCCAGTGCGAGATTTTGGGTAGTGCCCCTTCCATTAGGTTGCAAAGAGTTTGCGGATATTTCCCCCGCATGGTGACGCAGATGTCATCTGCATACGCGATCACTTGGTGACCTTCCGATTCCATGAGGCGGAGTAGTTGGTTGACGGTAACCGCCCAAAGTAGCGGAGAGAGAACACCTCCCTGCGGAGTCCATCTGCCGACCGGTCTGCGGATCACACATCCACCTAGCTCAGTTTTAATCTGCCTACGCGTAAGCAGATTGTATATAAACTCCACCAGGCACGCGTCCACCCCCAAATCGGTCAGCGCCGAGGTGATGGACTCAGGGAGAACGTTGTTGAAAGCACCCGCTATATCTAGGAATGCCACCAATGTGTATTCCTTGAGGTCTAGCGACCTTTCGATAGCGGATACCAGTGAGTGCAAGGCCGTGTCAGTTGACCTGCCCTTAGTATAGGCATGCTGTGCTTGCGAAAGAAGCGACGGCTCAATCCTCCTCCTGATGTGATCCTCTAGAAGTCTTTCAAGTGCTTTAAGCAGAAAAGAAGATAGGTTTATAGGCCTATAATCATTTGGTTTAGAGTGGGAGGGTTTCCCTGCCTTGGGAATAAATACCACGTTGACTTCCCTCCACGATACTGGTACGTAATTTAGCCTAAGACAACCTATAAACATCCATTTAATCCAGGGCCTTATAAGTTCGGCAGTATACTGGAGCTGAGCCGGAAAGATTCTATCCGGCCCGGCGATTTGTAGGGCTTGAAGATCTGTAACGCCCAATCTATCCTTTTATCGTCTGTGATTTCGCTTATCAGCTGATCATTAGGTGACCTTTCGCTGACAAAACTTGAAGACACGCCCGTTCCTGCTGGGAAGTGCGTATCCATTAGCAGGTTTATGGTTTCAGCGCTGGAGTCCGTCCAGTGCCCATCCGGCTTTTGGACGTAACTTAGCTGAGTTGGAGATTTTGATAGCACCTTCCTTAACCGGGAGGCCGCGGATGCGGATTCAATCCTGCCGCAGAAATCCCTCCAGGAGGATCACTTTCCATTCCGGATTGATTTTTTATATATATTTATCTTCGCTTTATAAGCAGCCCATGAGGATTCATGTCCATCATGCTTTGCTTTATTGAAGTCCGCCCTACATGACTTTCTAAGTTTATCAAGATCAGCCGACCACCATGGTGGTTTGTGTGTTTCCAAAACCTTTTTAGCCGGGCAAGCCCTATCTAAAGCATTCCTACAATTTTGACTGAAATTGTTTACAAACAAGTCCAGCTCCTCCTCGCTTTCTGGGACTCGCACCTCCTCAGATAGCTTTTTACCTACAATCTTCTTATAGTAGCCCCAGTTAGTTCTTCTAATGTTTTGTATATACTTAGGACTTGCGTGCGCCTGCGATATAGAAAAACTTATATATCTATGGTCAGAAAAGGAGTGCTCCTTTAGAACCCTCCAAGAAACGATAAGGTCACTGAAAGAGTCTGCGACCAGTGTTATGTCAAGGACCTCTTTGCGGTTCCTCGTAATGAAAGTCGGATCATTTCCCCTATTACATATACTCAGGTTAGTGCCTAACAGATAGTTGAATAGAGACTCACCTCGGTCATTTGTATCTCTGCTGCCCCACTGGGCGTGATGTGCATTGGCGTCGCCTCCGAGCAACATAAAATCGTTTCGTGGATTTGCCGCTCTCACGAACTTCTTGAAATTATCCGGTGGTAATGAGCCTTGGTGATCGTGCGCTAGGTAGAAGGAGGCGAGTTTAAAGCTCCTCCCTAGCCCCTCGACGCTGACCGCTGTCAAATCCCCATAGCTATAGTTTGGTAGAAGAAAAACATTAAGAGTAGACTTAGACAATATACATGTGCGAGGCTTACCCTTTTCCTGAGCGCTATAAAGCTTATACGCTGGTGTCCGCAGGCCACAGATCCTATTGCCAGTGATCCACGGCTCCTGGACTACAACGATGTCTACCACACCTGAAGACAGGTGCAGTAGGAGTGCAGCTGATGCTGCTTTGCAGTGATGCAGGTTTATTTGGAGGACCCGGATCACTGCTTGTTTGTGCTCTCCCCGTGAGCGTCGCGTCGGAATCGCCATCCTCCAGAAGCTGACCCTCAGAGTATAACCCTCTGAGAGCCAAGCTTCCGCTCGAACTTGCCGAAGCATAGCCCCCAGCTTCTTCGCCCTCGTCTACCTCCATCTCGTCTTCACTGGGGGGAGTTCAGCCACCTCCGCACGAGATGCAAGGTTTACCAAGGCTTCGACATCAGCCTTATAAACCTTAAGGCTTATATTTTTGAAGCAGTAGCTTACCCTGAAATCCTGCCTTTTCAACGCTTCGACGCTTGCGCTGTCGAGCAGCAGGACTATCTGCATCGTGGCCCGTTCAGTCTTCTCAACGTTAACCACCTTCCAGTTTTGGGTCGGTAGACCCGGGTTGCACTCCTGGAGAAGTTCCAGGATATCAGCGGGGTCCGTTGGCGTCACTGGAACCCAGGCTCGCGCCCTTGGTCGTGAGGGGATATCACACGCCCCCACTACCTTGAGGCGCGCGCCCGGATACACCTCCCCTATCAGCGAAACGGCGGCTTTATAAAGCTTCGCCGACCTGGCGTCGTCACACGCAATTAGTTTTATATTGCCCTGGAACCACCCCGCATCGGTATAAGAAGGCGGCGGACCAAGGTTATCTTTCTTGACCTTAACGGCCACATTAGCGAGCGCTACCTCGATCCACTTCCACTGCTGTTTCGGGATCCTGCCATCTTCGCTGCTCTCATCCATCACACCAATGATCTGCCAATCCTTGGCTATTTCGGCGAAAGACCGAGTCCAGCCTCCCTGCACCTTGGCCCTTTTCGGCGCCGTAGGGTTGGCTTCATCTATAGACCGCTGGCGCTTCGAGGATTCATCGCTCTCGACCCAGTCCGATCTGAACTCCGGCAACATTTGCTTCGCCCAAACAAGATCACGCTGAGCCTTTGCCCAGTCCTCCGCGGAAACTTCCCCCTCCCTAACCGGTGAGGAGGCATTCCTACGCAGGATCCGGGCAGCCCAGCGCTTGTCCTGATGACTGGGCTTTTTGCCTCCCTTGACCCTGGAGCCGGCCCCCCACACCCCTGGAGCCCCAGCAGCCAAACCGCCAGACGCTTGACGCTGAGTGGCAGCCGTGCTGGTGGCTACGGGATGGGCGGCAGCCGCCCCAAGGGCCTCCCGGTCGGTGGCCCCTCCCCGAGAGGTACCGGCCTTTGGAGTACCCTGACTGGATTTTACCTCAGCCCTTTCCTGACTAGGTTTGTCCTTGGCCCTATAGCCGACCCCTCCCCTCGCCTTGAGGCCCCCAGCAGTTGACCCACCAGACGCTTGTCGCTGGGTGGAGGGCTTGCTGGTGGGGCCCAAGGGAGGGGCGGTAGTGGCACTGATGACCTCCCGGTCAGTACCCCCTCCATGAGAGGTATTGGCCATCGGACTGCTCGAACCGGATAAACTCTCGGCCCTTTTCTGCCTATCTGCCGCTGCAGCAGCGAACCTCTGAGGAGTTCTCTCAGTTAATTTTAGGCCCGGCTGAGCCGTAGCCTTAGCGGAGCAAGCTCCTAACGACTTCCTCTTTGGAGAGTCGCCCTCCTTATAATTTTTTAGAATTTTATCCTCCATACTTTATACCCACGAGTAGCGGAGAAGGGGAAAGGTCCACCCGGACAGAGATCCGCGAAGGGTTTGAGGAGAGTGGGAAGAGAGGTCGCCGCCGAAGCGTTACCAGGTGCCACCACGAGGAGGCTCCGCCCCTACATGAGGGTTGGAGGGTGTAAAAACACCTACGAGTCGACGGTTTGGGGTGACGCCGGTGAGTGCAAGGCGCAAAACACCCCCATGAAAGGCACCCGGGTACATAGGTAACTCCAATAAAAGTTTTGTTAGTGTTTGCTTGAGCTGCTAGTCACCAGCAATAAAGCTCGAAAATTTTACCAAAAAATACGGCGACAGACGGAAGATGTTAAGACCGGGGCAAACTCCTGTAGGAATGAAAACGGCGACCTTTTAACTGATGTCCAGAGAGTGCTTAGATTATGGAGGGAACACTTCTCTGCTCTCCTAAATGGAGGCAGCAATTCACCGCGCAGAGATGAAGAACCCGATCTCACAATCGATGATTATGGAATATATGTTCCCCCGCCCGATTATGACGAAGTCAGAATAGCAATAACCAGATTGAAAACCAACAACGCCGTGGGCGCTGATGGATTGCCTGCGGAGCTATTCAAGTACGGCGGCGAGGAGTTGGTAAGGCGCATGCAGCAGCTTCTTAGCAAAATATGGGCGGAAGAGTGCATGCCCGACGGTTGGAATCTAAGTGTTCTTTGCCCAGCTATCGTGGAATTAGCCTTCTTAATATCTCATATAAGGTCCTTTCAAGTGTATTGTGCGAAAGATTGAAGCCCACCGTGAACCGGCTGATTGAACCTTATCAGTGTGGCTTCAGACCTGGTAAATCTACCATCGACCAGATTTTAACAATGCACCAAATCTTGGAAATAAACCCGTGAAAAGAGAATTGACACACATGACCTCTTCGTCGACTTTAAAGCCGCCTTCGACAGCACGAAAAGGAGCTGCCCATATGCCGCTATGTCTGAATTTGGTTTCCCCGCAAAACTTATACGGCTGTGCAAAATGACGTTGAGCAATACCATCAGCTCAGTCAGAATTGGGAAGGACCTCTCCGAGCCGTTCGAAACTGAACGAGGTTTCAGACAGGGTTACCCCCTATCGTGCGATTTCTTTAATTTGGTACTGGAGAAAATAATACTAGCTGCAGAACTTAACCGGACTGGAACAATATACTATAAAAGCGTGCAATTACTAGCATATGCTGATGACATTGATATCATCGGCCTAAACACCAGTCCTGCTTACTCCAAACTGGAAAAAGAAGCGGTAAAGATGGGTTTCATGGTGAATGAGGAGAAAACGAAGTACCTGCTGTCATCGAGCAAAGAGACAGCGCATACGCGACTTGGCAACCACGCAACTGTTGTGGGCGCCATAATTTCGAAATAGTAAAAGACTTCGTTTATTTGGGAATCAGCATCAACTCTAGCAACAACATCAGCACTGAAATCCAGCTAAGAATCAATCTTGTCAATAAATGCTACTTTGGACTAGGTAGGAAATTGAAAAGTAAAGTCCTCTCTCGGCGAACGAAAATCATACTCTACAAGTCACTTATCGTACCCGTCCTGCTATATGGGGCAGAAGCATGGACCATGACCACAGCAGATGAAGTGGCTTTGGGAGTGTTCGAGAGAAAAGTTCTTCGAAAGATTTATGGACCTTTACGCGTTGGCGATGGCGAGCACCGAAGAAGATTTAATGATGAGCTTTACGAGCTACACGCAGACATTAACATAGTCCAGCGAATTAAAACGTAGCGGCTGCGCTGGCTAGGCCATGTTATGCGAATGAAAGATGATGCTCCGGCCAAGAAAGTGTTTCTATCGGAATCCGCCTATGGAAGCAGAGGTAGAGGGCGGCCCCCTCTCCGTTAGAAGGACCAGGTGGAAAACGATTTCAACTCCCTTGGTGTGACCAATTGGCGCCGGTTGGCGAAGCGAAGGAGCGACTGGCGCGCCTTGTTGGACGGCCATAACCGTTTAGACGGTTAAGCGCCATTTAAGTAAGTAAGTTGCCATTGTCATAAGTGGAAAGTGCCTTCCAACGATTAGTTCTTTGATGTATCGGGCGCTTCAGGATATTCATACCTGGTCATCTAATGTCGGGTTGAAAGTCAATGCGGTGAAGACGGATATAGTCTTGTTTACAAAGAGGTACAAGGTCCCACATTGGACCAGGCCTAAGTTAAGAGGGGTGGCTTTACAGGAGAAACCTTGCACAAAATATCTAGGAATTATCCTAGACAGTAAGCTGTCATGGAAACTCAACGTGGAGGAGAGGGTCAAGAAGGCCTAAACGGCACTCTATGCATGTAAAAGAATGCTGGGGTGTACTTGGGCTTATCGCCCTCTCTTTCTCATTGGGTTTTAACAGCGATTGTAAGCCCTATTCTATACTATGGAGTTCTTGTTTGGTGGAAAGCCACACAAAAAACAACATACCTCAAAAAATTAAAGGGGGTATGCAGAATATCGATGCTTGGCATTACGGGAGCCCTGAAAACAGCCACGACAGCTGCACTGTATGCCATTCTGCACATTCCACCTGTAGACCTGGTAGCAAAGGACATAGCATTAACAACCGCAACCAGGCTCGGTGCCTCGGGGCAGCTTGAGCGCCGACCATATGGCCATAGTAGTATAGCGTCATCAATCATAAGACGAACAGACTACCTGCTTCCCTATCTGCGCTTCGAGGGAGATCTTAAAGCCACAATAGAGGTGGACGGTTGGCGCAAGGGTGCGCAAATGGCGGAGGAGGCGATTAATGTGTACACAGATGGTTCCAAAGTAGTGGAAGGAGTAGGGTCTGCGGTATACTGTGCTGATCCGGAAATAAGCAGATCCTACAGGCTGCCGGATTACTGTAGCGTTTTCCAAGCGGAAATATTAGCCGTAACCAAAGCAGTAGAAACCCTGGAAGAGAATATCTTAAGCTGCAACCGTGTTAAATTTTATATTGACAGTCAAGCAGCAATTAAGGCAATAATCTCGCATAGCACAGCATCTAAATGCGTGTTAGAGTGTAAGCAGTCTCTGGAGAGAATCGGGACAGGGAGAAGCATACATCTATATTGGGTCCCAGGGCATATGGGAATAGATGGGAATTAAAAAGCGGACGAACTAACTAAAAAAGGTGCATCCCTTGAAGCTTGCTCCGTAGACGTCCCAATTAGACTGGGCGAGATGCAGCGAAGGCGAGAGGTGCACATGATCGACCAAGCGGGAAAGGCGTGGGTTCAAGCGCGGGGCTGTAAAGTGTCGAAGATTATGTGTAGGTCTTACAACCTTAGACTAACAAAGTTGCTTCTATCATTAAAAATAGAGGACTGTAGACTCATGACGGGTATTCTGACTAGACACTGCCTTCTGGCGTCACATGCCTTTAAATTAGGCTTGGTCGGTGATAGCAGATATAGGAAGTGCGGGTTGGAGGAGGAAACGATCGAGCACGTTCTGTGCTCGTGCCCTACACTTGGCTAAGACTCCAGCTATTAGGAGTGATACAGCTGTCAGATCTAGAAGCAGGAAGTGGCTTAAGTCCTAGGAAGCTTCTAGTATGTGCCAACAGGACGGAGTTATTTTATAACATAGGTCCTGGCTTTTGATAGGGGTTTTCAGTTTGGTCGTTAAACAAACTTCTGGTAACACTACGGACTCAATCAGTCTATGTGAGGTCCTCGTGGACCGGCCAGTTCAACCTAACCTACCTTCATTAGCCTTTTGGTAGCGGTTTTGCAACTCTATTTGGTATATGGCTGATTATCAGTTTTGTGTCTTTTCGAAATTTGAAATATATTAAAGCATTTTCTATGAATTAAATTATGTGATTGAGTTAAAATTATGTTTATTTTAAAGTTTCATGTAACCTTAAAATTTTACGGAAAATCTTGCGAGCCATACTAGCTTTTTTTATTGAGCATATTATTGCCAAATTTTTCACAACCGTGGCACGCGTGTGATGTCACAACCGTGGCAGGTTTCAGTATCAGGAACAGAAATTAATAGCTGTAGTTCGTCCACTTTGGGAATGTTTTTTTAGTTATAAAAACTTATAGAAAAATGATTGAAAATATTTGAAAATCGAATATTTTTTTCCAAAATTTTGGGTTAGTAAAACTGAGAGCTCTCGGAGAATCGCCCATATCTGTTCGCTTCCGTATCGCCTTTCTAGAGCGCTCATCAATGTTTCATAGCTGTTCCGTTCGTACTCTGAAATTTTCTGTAAGATTTAAGCTGCAGGCCCTTTCAATGCCAGTGCAGCAACTTTATCATCCGCATTCCATTTGTTCACTGCTGAAGTCTTCTCAAATTGGATCTTAAATACTTGGAAAGGAACAGAGTCGTCAAAAGATGAAGTTTTTACCTTCGTACTGTTTGCTGAAAGAACTGGGCGATTTAGTTGCAACTCCTTTATACGACCTCTCAAAGCATCCACCTCGGCCTCGATTTTTTCCTCAAACTGCGTTATTTTCTCGTCCATACGCGCTTCGAGTTTTGATGATATACGCGCCTCTTGCGCTTCGAGTTGCACTGTTATGCGTGTCTCTTGTTCTTTCAGTTGTGTTTCCATCTATGATGTAATCTGTGTCGACGTTTCTGAAATACGCGTTTCTTGTGCTTCAACCTTCGATGTTATGCGTATCTCCTGCGATCCCAGTTTAGATGACATTTGCGACGACTTTTCTGAAATGCGTGCCTCCTGCGCTTCCATCTTGGATGTTATAGGTGTCTCCTGTGATTCCAGTTGCGATGACATGTTGGTGGATATTAGTCATGACATTTCGGACATTTGTACCGATATTGCAGCCAATATCATAATCAGGTCTGTGTTCGCCATTGTCTGCGGTGTTTCCTTCTTCTCCCCCAATTTTGTGGTCTCATCGCCATCAAGATGAAAGACTTACTCTTCCACATTGTAACGAACCAGTCGGTCCATGTTGCCCAACACTTAGCCGACCTTCCTTATCAAGGAATGAACAGCCAGCCTTACTACAACAAAAGACCAAAAGGACATTAATAGGCAGTGCCACAGTACGGGGTCGAACCATGGATTGCCTATCCGACCGTATAGGTATAGAGTTCAAGGAGCATACTCTGTTTAATGTCAACCAGCTATGCTTCAGCGAATGGGGTGGGGTTCTTGCTCCTACACTGACTTTTGGGTCGGCACCAGAAAATAAATAATAAACAGAGATTCTTACTTTGTGTAGTTCGCAGATGAAAGGGGTTGTTTGGACCTGCGAGGAAAGTTTTATTCTCAAATACGGGAAATACCACAAAGAAACTAAAACAGAACTAGACTGACCTACAACTACCGTTAAAGGACACATATCTGATATCAAAATACTCACTCACCGGATGTCTAGGAGGGCTTCCGCTGTCATTTGCCTCTCCGTCTCTTTACCCACCCAGCCTGCTAAGAGTACTCTTACCATGTCACTCTTAGCCCATTTTCCTTATATTGCCTCTCACACAATTAAATAAAATCTACTCCATCGTTATCTTATGTTAACAAATTCAAAATGATATTTTATTCATATTTGCTTAGTTTTAAGTTGATTACCTTTCCTAAATAGCGATTTTTACATTGGTATGTGCATGCAACCATTTACATACATTTTCCATTTACGTATTTCATATTTTTCTTAATGTTGCTTGATAACTATAGAAACCTAATTTAGCCCTACAACAAAGCTAACGAACGCTGATCTAAACCAAATACGATATCAACATGTTCATAAGCATGCTCAAAACCTAACTCTCAATTTGCTCTTACATTCCACAATATTACCATCAAAAATGTGGAACATAAGTATATAGTAAATTCTGACTATTAACTAATTTCTTTATAAAAATTTTTAAATGGAAATATTTAAATATTACATAATCTAGGCCATATTATTTCATATTAAATTAAAATTTATATGTTCGTAGGCCTAACTTTTGATCCTGATTAAGTGGCGAGAGAGTTTAAACATGAAACGGCAAAATGTATAAATCCATATAGTCATGTTAATATATATGCATGTACATACATACATATGTATATAAACTAGTGTGTATACATAAATGTATTATCAATAGCAAATGCGATTGTCCACATCAAACCAAGTTATTCAATTCACAATATGTTTATTGAAGCAAAATGCATATGGACTTTCTCTACATAAGCTAAAATTTGCAATAAAGCGAAAATCTTGCTTTCATAAAGAAAAATAACGTTAATCCAAAATTTTATTTATTTAGATGAAAAAAAAATTAAATTTTGGAAAAGAAAAAAAATGTATAAATGGGAAAATTTTAGTAAATAAAAATTTGCTACTCACATTAATTTCCGGTTTCCGGTTCCTCCGTCCACTGGCCAGCTGTCGGGGGATTCGTAGACCTTTAAAAGTTTCGAAATTTTTCACAAATAATCCTACAGTCCCTTTTCAAAATTAATACAAAAATTTCTTTTTGTATTATCTTATTTTTTCCCTCTTAGGTAGGTATATATATGTATGTCTATACACATATAATTTTATGGTTATTATTTTACTTATTTAAACGCACTTCCCACTTTAACTATTGAAGTATTAGTACCAAAAATTTTTTTTTTTTTTTTTTTTTTTTTTAAATATTTATGTATTTAATTCCGATTTAAATTTTATTTCATTTCACAAAATTTCCTAACCCTTTTTCCTACCTTACCAACCCTATCACTTAATTAAATAAATATGATTTCCGGCTTGTCCCATTTCGACGTTGCATATTCTTGCTGGTGCTGATCCTGATCCGCACTGAGGTTTGCTGATCTTTCGTATAAATGGCATAGTATGTAGATTTATTAGTTTAGATTTTCAACTTTCAAATTTTCTTAACTTTTCAGAAAGGCGATTTTCTTTAACTTATTGTTCAACGGTAACTTTTCTTTCTCTTTCCTTTCTTTTTGTGTCCTTTACGGATCTTGCTTAAGTCCTTTCAACAATATTTCATACAACCTCCTTTATTATTTTTATTATTTTTTTTTTTTTCGATATTGCAAATGTCTTTGGCGAAAGAAGATTTATAACTTCAACGACGTGACTCAATTGGACTCAAAGGCCTGACACATTTACATCCATTTAAAGCTTTTGTATTTAAAACCACAGTCACATAATAAATATATACATATATATATATATATATATATATATATATATATATATATGATCGGCAGATATTTGAACTATCTTTGGCGAAACAAGATTTATAAAATCAATATCAAAATTTGATATTTCGCTGTTGACTCAAAGTCCTGACACATTTTGGAGGCATACTCTAAGTCCTACACAACTTTCTCTCCATAAACATCAGGATTCCGACACTGCACTTTATAAAAAAAATTATTGAATAGGTTTAGAGTTTATAATTTCACCGACGAGAATGAAGAGTTTTACTGGCTATATCGAATTTATTCACATTCCCGACAAAGCATTTAAAGAAGTTGATATTCCTTTAAGTTTTTAGAACTGTCACTTTATTTCTAACGATAGTTAGAGTAATGTTTTTTTTTTTTTTCCCGCGGAGAACTATAAGTTCTGACCGCATAGATTGCGATTATGTCCGGAACTGACTTCTTCTCATTTGTCTCCTTTAGTTGAAGCTGCTATTTTCTTGGAATTGCATTGGTGGTCTTTTCGTTGTTTTCGAACTAATTTCTTATTACCATGAATTGCATTAGCGATCACCTGATTATTGTTTTCGAACTAATTCCTTCTCTATTCACTTGTTTTTGGGCCGAGCCTACTGGGTCATTCCTCCTTTCGGTACCAAAAATCATACGATATCTGCCTATAGTTCGAATACACACCTAACCAAACACATGTATACTTGTCAGTCTTATTTCGTCTCACACTGTTCCTTGTTGGAAGTGCCAATATGTTTAGCAACAGGGCTTAATGTTGCTATGGCTGAGACGGCGTATGTCAGCAACATTGATGGCGCTGTTAACTCGTATCCGTGCATGTTTGTTTATGGGTGATGTTAACTCGCCCTCACAACACAGGTATATTGGTGTTGGCGCACGTACTCTTGTGTACGTGTGGAAAACAAGCAATATAGCTGAATATAGGGAGGTAACAGACACAATAACAGGTAAATAAAATTTCGAATAAGTGCTTTTAAGTTTCTTTCAACTACCATAAGTCCTTGGCATGGAATGTTCCCACTTCTTTTCCATTCATATCTTCCACAATGTAATAACAGTTTCCTTTTCGTTCTTTTATGCGCGCCTTTACCCCGGTTGGAGCTAGTTTAGCGTTAAAATATGCTGCTTGGTTGCTTTGTACAAAATTCCGTCTGGTTACTATTTGGCCCACTTCAAATGTTCTAGGTCTAGTTCTTAAGTTGTATCTAACTGCGTTACGTTGATGCGCTTTACCAAGGTTTGTTTTTATGTTTTCCCTAATGATCTGGAAATTATCAGCTCGCAAAAGTTTTGTTTCGCCCTCGTTTATGAGATTTAGATGTCGCAAAAGTTCATAATCTTGGGCATGGGTTATCATATGTTGCCCAAATACTGAATAATACGGTGTATACCCTAAAGATTGATGGATACTATTTCGAAGGGAGCAATTAATGCTGCTGGTGAACAAATCCCACTCGCGCTGATCTTTGCGAATATAGGCTCTCAAGGCTTCGTTAATAGAGCGATTTACTCTTTCAGAAGCGTTTGATTGCGGCGAATATATGGCTGTGAAGGTGTGTACAATACCATACTGTTTAAGGAAGCGGTCAAAGTCTGCTGACTTGAACTGACTTCCGTTGTCCGTAACAACACTTTCGGGAACACCAAAGCAATCAAATATATTTTCTTTTAAATAATCTATTATCAGGCGCGATGTAAACTTCTTTAACGGCTTCAAAAAAGTAAATTTCGTAAGATGGTCCAATACAATTAGCAGCCCTATGTTTCCCTTTTTCGAGCGGGGAAAAGGTCCAATTAGATCCATATACAAAACTTGAAAGGGTCTGTTTGAAAGTATTTGATTTCCTATTGGGGGTCGAAGACATTGTGTTGGCGCTTTCGAAGTTTGGCAGATTTCACAGTTCTTTATATAATCTCTAATCTGCACGATCATGCCTGGCCAGAAAAATTTTCTTCGGATGCGTTCCACCGTTTTGGCTATACCACTATGCGCTGATGTTGGTTGATCATGAGCAGCTTTTATAAGTTTTAAACGTAGTTCTACGGGAACATATAACTTCCACACACCATCGTCTGCGTTTTCGTCGCCCGTTACGCATTCGGTTCGGTGATAGAGAAAATTGTCAATAATTTGATAATCAGGTAAATTTGCAGCTTCGTATTTCTTTTTCAATTCTTCGTAGTCTGGAGCGTCAAATGCTTCGGAATTCAAATCTATTTCCGGTAAGACGTCGAGGTCGGGTTCGTCTATTTCAGTACAAGGGGTATCTTCGTACATTCGCTATAACGCGTCTGCTACAACATTGTCCTTGCCCTTCCGATGTTCTACGGTAAAAGTGTATCCTTGCAGTTTGATGGCCCACCTAGCTAATCTTCCACTCAAATCTTTCTGTCGCATAAGCCAACGTAAACTGGCGTGATCCGTTACAACTTTAAATTCGTGTCCCTCGATATACATTCTAAACTTTTTTATTGCCAACACGACTGCCAAGCATTCTAGTTCTGTAACTGAATAATTTCTTTGCGCCTTGTTTAATTTCTGTGACATATACGCTATTGGTCGTTCGTGACCATTGTCATCTGCTTGAGCTAAACACGCACCTATTCCTACGAGGCTAGCATCGCATTGTAAAATGAATGTTTTTTGGTAATTTGGGTGAATTAGGACTGGAGCCGTTGTCAGCTTAATTTTTAAGGTATCAAAAGCCTTCTGTGCATCATCATTCCATACAAATCGCTTTTTCTTTGAAAGTAATTCCGTTAAATGAAATGTTGTGGTCGAATAGTCATCAATGAACCGTCTGTACCAACCGGTCATGCCTAAAAATTTCCTAAGTTGGCGCACTGTCTTTGGTACAGGGAAATCTTGGATTGCGGCTACTCTTCCTCGGTCAACCTGAAGAGTTCCGTTTCCTACCACATAACCTAAATAATTCACTTGACTTAAACAAAATGCGCTCTTTTGAACGTTAATTGTCAAGCCAGCTTTCCGCAATAAAGTGGAGACTTCGGACATGTGTAGTAAGTGCTCTTTAAAAGAAGACGATACTATCACAAGATCATCAAGATAAACAAATATATTAGATTTTAAATAATACGGAATCACTTTGTCCATAAGCCTGCACATAGTTTGTGGCGCATTACACAATCCAAAAGGCATCCTTGTAAATTGATATAATGGCCTGTTAGGGACTGTGAAGGCAGTCTTCTCCCGTGATTGCTTTTCCAAATTGATCTGCCAGAATGCATCTTTCAGATCAATTTTGGAAATGAAATGAACCGGGGGAAGCCTGCTTAGCAATCCATCAATGTTTGGGATCGGATATGCATCCTTAACAGTCACCTCGTTTACTCTTCGCGAATCTAGACAGAAACGAACTTTTCCAGGCTTCACGATCAAAACCACCGGCGAAGACCAAGACGAGTATGGAGCTTCCTCTATAACACCTAATTCTATCATTCGATCGATTTCTTTGCACAATAATTTCTCCATAGCCGGTGATATTGGGTAATGCTTTTGTTTTATTGGTTTGGCATCACCCGTATCAATGACATGCTCAATAACTGTGGTGAGACCAAGCCCATCACGCTCATAATTGGGAAAGGAATCGATAACTACTTGTAGTTGTTGCTGTTGTTGGGTAGTAAGAGCTATGGAAATAGACTCGTCGTCCGCTTTAATACACTCCAAGCTTCCTATATCTGAATTTACTTTTATACTAATGTCATATTCTTTCCAAAAATCTATACCGCAAATTGTATCCTGAGTTATGGATGGCACAATCAAAAATTCAAAAGGTTTTGTCTGTTCTCCGTAACAAACCTCGGCGTTAAAATATCCGTCTATTTTCTGACGTTGGCCATCAGCCGTTCTTACAAAGCTTTTAAGCGGTCGAGTCCGCAAACTTCCTTTTGTTGTCAGTAGTTCCTTCGCTAGTTTTCCACCAATGACGCTTTTATTGGCACCACTGTCCAATAATGCCAGGACTGACCTACCCTCAATTTCTAACCTAACGTATGGTCTAGTATCACAAGCTTTGTACACAATCGATGAAATAATGCATTTTCTGAGTCGCCTTCTTTTGGACCAAAAATCCCTCATACGCATAGTTGATCGCGATCTAGGTAGTTGTATGTTTGGAAATAATTCGGCGCGTCGCTTCTGATACTCCCTCCATCTGACATGAAATGGTATCAATGGTCTAAATTTGGGGCTTTCTACGGTCTGCTCAGGGTTATCCGGAGATTTTGACAGTACCTTTAGGTAGATTTGGTTCCGAGGCTGATTGGGTTGTGGATATCCGCGACCACGGATATCCGCTTTCGCGTTTCCCGCTGCCTTTTGACAATTCGGACAGTTGGGTTTGTAAGTATTTATGATCCCGCAACCGTAACAAAATATTCGTCGTGTCGTGCTTGTGCAGTCTTGGTATCTATGACCTATTTTATCACAGTTCCAACACTTGTATTTGGATGTATCTACTTCCGATATAATCACAGCTCCTTCGTCATATCCCTTGTGTTCATCGCCTGTTTCGAACAAGTCAGCTACTTGTCTTTTCGGTAATTCACGACGAGTATTATTAAAATTTGCGAAGAAATTTTCATGCTTATGGCATTCTTTGCGAAGCATCGCTACATCCTCGATTTCTAAATGGAGTAGTTCATGCCTAAGCTCCGGCTTAAGGTTTCTTAACATAGTTTCTATTAACTCGTTATCTGACATTGGAATACGCAATCGATCATTCATTGACAACATATCGTCCAGGAATTGATCAAAGGACTCATGTGGCTTTTGTTTTCGTCGCCGCATGTTCTCCTTGCGATCGAAGTCATTGAGATGGTCTTTGTATTTCTGTCTGAGTCCTTCACAAAGTTGGTTCCAGGTGATGTTGTCTAACTGACGGTGGCAACGCCAAAACCACGCTTGTGCATTACCGCTAAACAGCATGTGGGCATGTTGGCACAAAAGATCGAAGTCGCCATTTAGGGACTGTCTCGTCAAGGAATTTACTCTGTAGATAAAGTCCTCTACCGACATTTCACCTGCCGTTCCGGTGAAACGGATGTGCCAGCTAGAAATAATTTTAGTCACTTGGGCCGTCGGGGTATCCCACGAACGCGCATCTGACTGACGTGTATTTGCTTGCGATCGTTCGTTGCTAAGTGACGTATTTCGTGGCCCGTCTGGATGTGGAGCTGTTCGGGATGGTTCGGTGTTTCCCCCAACATTTAGGTTAGCCAGCAACGTACTTAGCTCGTTTCCTATCTGTGCCGTTATTTGTTCGCGAAAATCGCTGAAGGATTCCCGAATAAGCTGACGTGTTCGTGCTTCTTCTTCGACGACTCGTAAACTGGGAGGAGTAGGATTAATATGGTTTCTGGCTCTAGAAGAGTCAAGGGTATGGTGTCCCGCTCTAGGAGAGTAAGGGGTATGGTTTCGCGCTCTAGGAGAGTAAAGGGTGTTGGCCCTATTGGTGTTTAATAAATTCTGATTTAGGGTGACGGATCGAGTCATTATTCGAGACCTGCCGCCACCACGATTTCTGTTATGTGATTCGTTCGACATACTTCCCTGTCCGGTGATTGAATTGGACGGATTACCGTCAGCAACCCCCGACGTATCTATATTCTCGTTCTCCTGTGCTCCTAATTCCAACAAATTCTCGCAACTGTGTCGGACCGACATAATGGGTCGAAATAATTAAATTTGGGATATATCACGAAAATGGGTGTGTTTATATGTTTAGAAAAATTAAAACTCAACTACTAAGCTCTAAAGCTAGCTTAGCCTCTGCGAATTTTAGCAAAACATCAATATGTTAAATGACCTAAAGAAAAATAAAATAAAGCTGTTTTGTATTTGTAATAACGTGTTTGCAAAGTCGAACAAAATTCGTTCTCCTAACTTCTTTGGTTTTTACCGAAACTCAAATATAAATTGTGTGATTACGAGGACTTACATATATAAATAGAAAATATAAAGATATAGACACTTGTCCGGTGAGACAATTTTATTTAGCTAACAGATATATGTAGGACACGAAAAAAAATCAAACTTTACAACGAAAATTTGTGTATTATTCGCTAACAACGGTATGCCGCGAGTAATTTTCCGAAATCATCCAGAAAAAAAAATCTCAAGCGAATACCTGCTCAAAAAAAAACACCAAATGTGTAATTTAAAAAAAAAATTTATATTATCAAATAGCTGTGTAATAAGTATGTACTGTAGCATCGCGAGTAACTTTCCGGATTTATCCAGAAATTGAAATCTCAAGCGATTTGAAAAGAAATTAGCAAAAAATTTAAATGGTGTATAGCGAGTAATCAACCGAAATAATCCAATTGAAAAAGGTCTCTAGCTACACATCGTATAATATTTGTATTAATGATTGAAATATATATATATATATATATATATATGTAAAGGATATGCTTTCGACGTTGTATCGCGAGCATTTTATTGAAGCAATAAACAAAAAAAAATCAAAATCCTAAACGCCACATTATTCCTGGTTCACAACCGAAATCTGCCAGTTGGCGACATTCCAAGTTATGAACCTGAACACGTTTAAATTCCAATTTATTGAAGATGCTGAAATAAGAAGGGGGAAAAAAATGTAATGAAAACTTACTCCTCGTCGGCCCCATGGTTGGGCGCCAATTTATTTTATGTAACGAACCAGTCGGTCCATGTTGCCCAACACTTAGCCGACCTTCCTTATCAAGGAATGAACAGCCAGCCTTACTACAACAAAAGACCAAAAGGACATTAATAGGCAGTGCCACAGTACGGGGTCGAACCATGGATTGCCTATCCGACCGTATAGGTATAGAGTTCAAGGAGCATACTCTGTTTAATGTCAACCAGCTATGCTTCAGCGAATGGGGTGGGGTTCTTGCTCCTACACTGACTTTTGGGTCGGCACCAGAAAATAAATAATAAACAGAGATTCTTACTTTGTGTAGTTCGCAGATGAAAGGGGTTGTTTGGACCTGCGAGGAAAGTTTTCTTCTCAAATACGGGAAATACCACAAAGAAACTAAAACAGAACTAGACTGACCTACAACTACCGTTAAAGGACACATATCTGATATCAAAATACTCACTCACCGGATGTCTAGGAGGGCTTCCGCTGTCATTAGCCTCTCCGTCTCTTTACCCACCCAGCCTGCTAAGAGTACTCTTACCATGTCACTCTTAGCCCATTTTCCTTATATTGCCTCTCACACAATTAAATAAAATCTACTCCATCGTTATCTTATGTTAACAAATTCAAAATGATATTTTATTCATATTTGCTTAGTTTTAAGTTGATTACCTTTCCTAAATAGCGATTTTTACATTGGTATGTGCATGCAACCATTTACATACATTTTCCATTTACGTATTTCATATTTTTCTTAATGTTGCTTGATAACTATAGAAACCTAATTTAGCCCTACAACAAAGCTAACGAACGCTGATCTAAACCAAATACGATATCAACATGTTCATAAGCATGCTCAAAACCTAACTCTCAATTTGCTCTTACATTCCACAATATTACCATCAAAAATGTGGAACATAAGTATATAGTAAATTCTGACTATTAACTAATTTCTTTATAAAAATTTTTAAATGGAAATATTTAAATATTACATAATCTAGGCCATATTATTTCATATTAAATTAAAATTTATATGTTCGTAGGCCTAACTTTTGATCCTGATTAAGTGGCGAGAGAGTTTAAACATGAAACAGCAAAATGTATAAATCCATATAGTCATGTTAATATATATGCATGTACATACATACATATGTATATAAACTAGTGTGTATACATAAATGTATTATCAATAGCAAATGCGATTGTCCACATCAAACCAAGTTATTCAATTCAAAATATGTTTATTGAAGCAAAATGCATATGGACTTTCTCTACATAAGCTAAAATTTGCAATAAAGCGAAAATCTTGCTTTCATAAAGAAAAATAACGTTAATCCAAAATTTTATTTATTTAGATGAAAAAAAAATTAAATTTTGGAAAAGAAAAAAAAATTTATAAATGGGAAAATTTTAGTAAATAAAAATTTGCTACTCACATTAATTTCCGGTTTCCGGTTCCTCCGTCCACTGGCCAGCTGTCGGGGGATTCGTAGACCTTTAAAAGTTTCGAAATTTTTCACAAATAATCCTACAGTCCCTTTTCAAAATTAATACAAAAATTTCTTTTAGTATTATCTTATTTTTTCCCTCTTACGTAGGTATATATATGTATGTCTATACACATATAATTTTATGGTTATTATTTTACTTATTTAAACGCACTTCCCACTTTAACTATTGAAGTATTAGTACCAAAATTTTTTTTTTTTTTTTTTTTTTTAAATATTTATGTATTTAATTCCGATTTAAATTTTATTTCATTTCACAAAATTTCCTAACCCTTTTTCCTACCTTACCAACCCTATCACTTAATTAAATAAATATGATTTCCGGCTTGTCCCATTTCGACGTTGCATATTCTTGCTGGTGCTGATCCTGATCCGCACTGAGGTTTGCTGATCTTTCGTATAAATGGCATAGTATGTAGATTTATTAGTTTCGATTTTCAACTTTCAAATTTTCTTAACTTTTCAGAAAGGCGATTTTCTTTAACTTATTGTTCAACGGTAACTTTTCTTTCTCTTTCCTTTCTTTTTGTGTCCTTTACGGATCTTGCTTAAGTCCTTTCAACAATATTTCATACAACCTCCTTTATTATTTTTATTATTTTTTTTTTCGATATTGCAAATGTCTTTGGCGAAAGAAGATTTATAACTTCAACGACGTGACTCAATTGGACTCAAAGGCCTGACACATTTACATCCATTTAAAGCTTTTGTATTTAAAACCACAGTCACATAATAAATATATACATATATATATATATATATATATATATATGATCGACAGATATTTGAACTATCTTTGGCGAAACAAGATTTATAAAATCAATATCAAAATTTGATATTTCGCTGTTGACTCAAAGTCCTGACACATTTTGGAGGCATACTCTAAGTCCTACACAACTTTCTCTCCATAAACATCAGGATTCCGACACTGCACTTTATAAAAAAAATTATTGAATTGGTTTAGAGTTTATAATTTCACCGACGAGAATGAAGAGTTTTACTGGCTATATCGAATTTATTCACATTCCCGACAAAGCATTTAAAGAAGTTGATATTCCTTTAAGTTTTTAGAACTGTCACTTTATTTCTAACGATAGTTAGAGTAATGTTTTTTTTTTTTTCCCGCGGAGAACTATAAGTTCTGACCGCATAGATTGCGATTATGTCCGGAACTGACTTCTTCTCATTTGTCTCCTTTAGTTGAAGCTGCTATTTTCTTGGAATTGCATTGGTGGTCTTTTCGTTGTTTTCGAACTAATTTCTTATTACCATGAATTGCATTAGTGATCACCTGATTATTGTTTTCGAACTAATTCCTTCTCTATTCACTTGTTTTTGGGCCGAGCCTACTGGGCCATTCCTCCTTTCGGTACCAAAAATCATACGATATCTGCCTATAGTTCGAATACACACCTAACCAAACACATGTATACTTGTCAGTCTTATTTCGTCTCACACTGTTCCTTGTTGGAAGTGCCAATATGTTTAGCAACAGGGCTTAATGTTGCTATGGCTGAGACGGCGTATGTCAGCAACATTGATGGCGCTGTTAACTCGTATCTGTGCATGTTTGTTTATGGGTGATGTTAACTCGCCCTCACAACATTAATTCCTTCCGACTCCATAACTTCTCGTAGTTCGATCTTATTGCCGGTTGTATTCAATCCACGGTTTTCCAACTCCTTTTCAGTTGCTGGATCCTTAATTCACTTAACTTTGCCCTGTCCAAGTCGCATTCGAAATCTTCGGAATTTATTTAACAATTCCTCTTCTGGCACCAATTGTAACGAATTTAATGCAATTCCGCTTATTTGCAACCTTCTATGAACGTTCGTATCGCTAAACTGTTAAATAAATAATTCCAATATTCAATAATGCAAAATGGTCTTTATTAGAGTACTTCACAATAACACTTATACTTCGCAACTAATAGCGTGCTTAAATCAAACTGATTGCCCATGCCTCAACTGGTGCTGCTTTTATACTCTTAGGTTTTCTCGTTCGCATGCTTCTAGACGTTTCTCCTTCTAGAATTTACTACTTGTTTACCAGCTATAAACTACAGATGCACGTTTATAGCTTCTCATATGCTCGTGTATATGTGAATGATACTTCCACCGATGATTGCATACTTTTGTGAGCATCTCAGTAATATGCATGTGTTTGTGCATATCTCTCCTCTTCTTCTATGTACATACATATGTGTAGACATAATGATTGATTTGTTTTTATAGATACAAGTGACTGCTTAATATCGGCTTAGAAATGATATTATGCCTTAGTGTTGCTAATATTCGTCACAATATATATAACATTTTGATTATATTTTTTTAGTAAATAATATACCTAGAATGTTGAAATTTGACACGTGGACTGATATTGACTCTTGATAAAAATTTTAAAAAAATTTTGAAAATGGGTGTGGCACCACCCACTGTAATTTTCTGAACTAGAAATTTAATTTTCTGAACTTGAATTGTAATCTTCTGAACTTGAATTGTAATTTTCTGAAATTGAATTGTAGTTTTCTGAATTTAAATTGAAATTTCTGAACTTTAATTGTAATTTTCAGAACTCGAATTGGAAAATCTGAACGTGAGTTTTAAATTTTTGAATTTGATTTGTAAATTTCTGAATTTAAATTGGAAATTCTGAACTTGAATTGTAATTTTCTGAAATTCAATTGCAATTTTCTGAACTTGAATTGTAAATTTCTGAACTTAAACTGGAAAAGGTGTAGTAAAAGTTGGAAAATTTCGTTAATAACCCGAACTAAAACACGTCCGCTTTGCTCAATAATTATTTATTCTAAATTCCAAAATACAATTTTTCAAATCCAAAAAAGATACTCGTCACAATATTTTTCAACGAGTCACGTACACTAGTTCCCCTTACAAATACAATGAACAAGTCAAACAAGCGTACGCCCTCTTGAACATATTTACACAAACATACCATAATTAAAATTGAGACACAAAAATAATTTACAAAATGGAAGTTCATACATTCAAAACGTTTAGGAGAAATGTAAATGAAGATATATTGACTTCATTGTTAATCATTTGAGAAAAAGCTTACTATATCAAACATTAAAACCAAATACTTAAATAAATTAGTTTAAACAGATCAGTATGCATACTACAATTCGACCATCGTGACAAATGAGATCTCCTAATTATTAATTAAATTGCTCATATGAAAACAAATCTTTTAAACAAAGTATATCAGCAACATAAAATACATTACAACTCCACCATCCTGACAATTTAGATTTCCTGATCTCCTACTTTTTCTTGACTTTGCTCCCATCCGGAAAACCACGGTCGCATATTACCTATTGCCCACACACCAACATAAGGTGTCCTAGATTGCTGAAAACCTTCTACATCTTTCACCACATAACGATCATTTTTCAATACTTTAGCTATCATCTAAAGACCTTTAAATTTTGGAACAAGCTTTTTATGCACACCAATATGTGAATCAAAATTTTTCAGCATAACATAATCTCCCTCTTTAATATATTAACATACTCTTCATTATATTTTTATACTCAGCTGAGCAGAGCTCACAGAGTATATTAACTTTGTTCGCATAACGGTAATCCGTAACGGCATAAACTAATCAAGATAGATATAGACTTCTATATATCAAAAAGATCTGGGTGAAAAAAGAAATTCATTTAGTCATGTCCGTCCGTCTGTAAACACGATAACTTGATTTCTTGATGAAATTTGGTATGTAGGTTTCTGGGCGCTCGTCTCAGATCGCTATTTAAAATAAACGAAAGCGGACTGCAACTACGCCCACTTTTTCGATATCGAAAATTTCGAAAAACAGAAAAAGTGTGATAATTCATTACCAAAGACGGACAATGCGATGAAACTTGCTAGGTGCGTTGACCTTATGACGCAAAATAGAAAATTAGAAAAATTTTGGACAATGGGCGTGCCATCGCCCAATTTTAAAAGAAGGTAATTTAAAAGTTTTGCAAGCTGTAATTTGGCAGTCGTTGAAGATATCATGATGAAATTTGGTAGGCACGGTACTCCTATTACTATATGTGTGCTTAATAAAAATTAGCGAAATCGGATGACGAACCCGCCCACTTTTAAAAAAGATTTTTTTTTAAGTAAAATTTTTACAAAAAATTTAATATCTTTACAGTATAAAAATAAATTATGTCAACATTCGACTCCAGTAATGTACGGTGCAACAAAATACAAAGATAAAAGAAAATTTCAAAGTGGGCGTAACTCCGCCCTTTTTCATTTAATTCGTCTAGAATACTTTTAATGCCATAAGTCGAACAAAAATTTACCAATCCTTGTGAAATTTGGTAGGTACATAGATTCTATGACGATAACTGTTTTCTGTGCAAATGGGTGAAATCGGTTGAAGCCACGTCCAGTTTTTATACACAGTCGACCGTCTGTCCTTCCGCTCGGCCGTTAACACGATAACTTGCGCAAAAAACGATATATCTTAAGTAAACTTAGTTCACGTACTTATCTCAGATCGCTTTTTAAAATGAGCGATATCGGAATATAACCACGCCCACTTTTTCGATATCGAAAATTTCGAAAAACCGAAAGTGCGATAATTCATTACCAAAGATGGTAATTTAAAAGTTTTGCAAGTTGTAATTTGGCAGTCGTTGAAAATATTATGATGAAGTTTGGCAAAAATGTTACTCCTATTACTATATATGTGCTAAATAAAAATTAGCAAAATTGGGTGACGAACACGCCCACCTAAAAAAAAATTTTTTTTAAAGCCAAATTTTAACAAAAATTTAATATCTTTACAGTATATAAGTAAATTATGTCAACATTCATCTCCAGTAATGATATGGTGCACAAAATACGAAAATAAAAGAAAATTTCAAAATGGGCGTGGCTCCGCCCTTTTTCATTTAATTTGTCTAGAATACTTTTAATGTGAAAATTGGTAGGGGCATAGATTCTATGACGATAACTGTTTTCTGTGAAAATGGGTGAAATCGGTTGAAGCCACGCCCAGTTTTTATACACGGTTACTGTCTGTCCTTCAGCTCGGCCGTTAACACGATAACTTGAGCACAAATCGATATATCTTTACTAAACTCAGTTCACGTACTTATCTGAACTCACTTTATCTTGGTATAAAAAATGGCCGAAATCCGACTATGACCGTCCACTTTTTCGATATCGAAAATTACGAAAAATAAAAAAATGCCATAATTCTATACCAAATATGAAAAAAGAGATGAAACATGGTATTGGATTGGTTTATTGACGCAAAATATAACTTTAGAAAAAACTTTGTAAAATGGGTGTGACACCTTCCATATTAAGTAGAAGAAAATGAAAAAGTTCTGCAGGGCGAAATCAAAAGCCCTTGGAATCTTGGCAGGAATATTGTTGGTGGTATTACATATATAAGTAAATTATGTTCTGGGTCACATTGGTCCACCTTTTGGTCGATATCTCGAAAACGCTTTCGCATATACAACTAAGGGCTACTCCCTTTTAAAACCCTCATTAATACCTTTAATTTGATACCCATATCGTACAAGCGCATTCTAGAGTCACCCCTGGTCCACTTTTATGGCGATATCTCGAAAAGGCGTCCATCTATAAAACTAAGGCATACCCCCTTTTAATATACTCATTAACACCTTTCATTTGATAGCCATGTCTTACAAACACATTCCAGATTTTCCCTAGGTTCATTTTCCTACATGGTGATTTTCCCTTATTTTGTCCCCAAAGCTCTCAGCTGAGTATGTAATGTTCGGTTACACCCGAACTTAGCCTTCGTTACTTGTTAATAGTTCATGTTTGTGCATATTTCTATATTTTTCGTGCATATTAAGGCATAATTTTGTATTTTTTGTACGTATTTTAAGCGTTTAAAACAATGTTTTACGGCATATTTCCGGTTGCCCTAGTAATCATGAACCTCGTTGTTATATGTTACTCGGTCATTCAAATATCTCGGTAGGTTACCTATTTAAACTTTCGGGCATTTCATGTATTGGGATATCGTATCCTTTTTAAGAATAAACCGCTTTGCTTTATTTTGTTTTACCTGTAGCTTTGCAATATTCGAGTCGGCTAACATGAATAAAATTGTAGGGCAGTATTTGAAATGAGGTTCTATCTATTATGAACCCATAAACCATAATTTTATAATATTTGCTGACGTGCTTGCATGTTCGGAACATAAATTCAATTTTTTATGATCTTTTGCCTCTAAGATGCTCATCGCACTTAAATTTCTCATCAATTATAATTCCTAGGTATTTTTTAAAACACTACTAAGACACTCTATTGAAAGCTTTTGAAAAATCTGTGTAAATGTAAAATCCACCTGGGAACCAGCTGAAAAGGAGTAAATGCAGAGTGATTCGAACGTTAGCAGAAGGTTGCAAATAAGAGATATGCCAGCAAATTCGTTACAATTGGTGTCAGAAGAGGAATTGTTGAATAAATTCCGAAGATTTCGAGTACAACAAGGACATGGCAAAGTTAAGTGAATTGAAGATCCAGCAACTGAAGGATTTGGAGAGCCGTGGATTGAATACAACCGGAATTAAACTTGAACTTCAGGCACGTTTACGAGAGGCAATGGAAGCAGAAGGAATTAACGTGGAAGAGTATGTCTTTCACCTTGATGTCGACGAGACAACAACAAAAATAGAGGAGAAAAACGAAACATCGCAGGCACTTGCGAGCACAGATTAAACACGATTTTGGCTGCAATATCTGCACAAACATCGACAGTAACATCCAAGGTGGAAGCAGAGGATGCACGCATTTTCTCAACTGGCAGAACAAAAGACAAATATAACATCTCAACTGGCAGAACAAAAGACAAATATAACATCACAATTGGAAGAACAGAAGACATATTTGGCATCTCAACTGGAAGCGCAAGAGATACGTATGTCCGAAATGTCGGCACGAATTTCAGCGCAGATATCACCCCAGATCTCTACGCAACTTGAAGAGCAGGAAGTCCGTATATCATCAAAGCTGGAAGCACAGGATACAAAAATCGCTCAATTTCAGGCAGAAGTCGAGGATTTAAAAGTTCGTATGGGGCAGATGCAACTAAATCGCCCAGCAGTCTCTGCGCGTAATCCAAAGGTAAAAAAACCATCCTTTGACGGTTCTATTCCTTTCCAGGTCTTTAAGCTACAGTTTGCGAAGACCGCAACAGTGAACAACTGAAATGCTTAAGATAAAGTTGCTGCATTGTTCGTATCTTTAAAAGGACCAGTTGCAGAAATCTTACAGACCATCCCAGAGTACGAGCGGAACAACTACGAAACGTTGATGAGCGCTCTAGAGAGACGTTAGGGAGGCGAGCATAGGAAACAGATCTACCAAATAGAATTGCAAAACCGCTACCAAAAATCTAACGAGACCTTGCAGGAGTTTGCTTCAGACATTGAAAGATTGGCTCGTCTTGCAAATGCGGACGCACCTGTGGAATACACTGAAAGTGTAAGGATTCAGAGTTTTATAAATGGCATACATGTCGAAACAAAGCGAGCTACATACGCAAGCCCAAAGCAAACATTTGCTGAAATAGTATCCCATGCACTAACTCAGGAAACTGCCTCACTTTTCAGTAAGCCAGCGTACAAAGCTCATCGCGTGGAAGTGGAAAGGCCAGACTAGGTAGACACAATTTTAGGAGCATTAAAAGGAACGCAGCAGAAAAACGATGGTGCCGTCAAATGCTTTAAGTGTGGAAAGCCAGGGCGCATTGCACGTTCTTGCAGTACCAATCCCAATAGTTCCAACAATGTGGGTGGCCGTAAACGCAGAGCTGAAGGAGATGACCAAATCTCCAAATCTACTCAGTCGTTAAACTAAAGCGAGTCAGCCGCAAGGGGCGACAGCTGGCTCCCTCAATTGAATGCCCCATAATCTCTATCTCGCAAATTGGAAGACGGACAAACAATCTTATTGTCGGAGGACATGTCGATGGAAAGGAACGTTTACTGACTGTAGATACGGGTGCATCTCATTCCATCATTCGAGCGGATTTATTCAACAAGAAGATAAGACCATTGCATGGAGCAAGATTGCGTACAGCCACTGGAGAAGACAGCACGGTTCTAGGAGAAGTAGCATATGAAGTAGCAGTTGGGAACGTCACGGCAGTACTCAATTTTATAGTGGCAGAGATTGTTGATGAAATCATAATTGGAGTGGACTTCTTAATCGACCAGGGCATCAAGATCGACATGCAAAGCAAGACGATGCGATATAAGAACATGGATGTACCACTTAATTTCGGCTAAGAGAGAGGCTACAGCAGTAAACGAGTGCTGGTGGAAGAGAGTCAGCAAATACCACCAAAATCAGAATCAGTCATCTGGGCAAAGGTTGATGGAGATTGTGGGACAAACAAATTGTGGGTTGTCGAAGCAGCAAACAAATCAGCTCCGAACATACTTGTAGGAAAAACCCTGGCTATGACAAAACAAGATGGACGTATTCCGGTAAGAGTACTCAATGACTTCAAGTCACCACTCAAACTGACCAAAGGAGCTATTTTGGGAATATGCTAAGAGGCTGAAGTAGTTATTAACTGTGAACAGCTCCAGGAACACGTTTCATCTAGTAACACTGATCTTTCAAATGACATCACGGCATGAACGGAGGGGCTAGAGGAAGATTATCAGAGAAGGCAAAGCAACTGCTCCTAAAGTACGCAAACATATTTGACCAGGATTGTTCCAAATCAGCCCGCACCAATGTTGTGAAACATCAAATTGACACTGGAGACGCGAGGCCGATACGTCAAGCTCCTCGTAGTTTTCCACTGGCGAAACAGGAAGTTGTGAGTCAAATCGTACAAGAAATGAGCGCCAGCGGCGTCATCGAACCATCAGCTAGTCCATGGAGCTCACCTGTGGTACTTATGAAGAATAAGGATGGGAAAATGAGGTTTTGCGTGGACTACCGCAAGTTGAACGACGTCAAGGATAGCTACCCATTGCCAAGAATTGACGACACTCTGGACTCGCTCTCTGGTACGAAATGGGTTTCCACACTGGACTTGAAAATTGGCTACTGGCAAGTCGAGTTCAAGGAGGAAGACAAAGAGAAAACAGCCTTCAGCGTCGGAGATGGTCTTTGGCAATTAACAATAATGCTCTTTGGACTAGGTAATGCACCAGCTACTTTCGAGAGACTCATATATCAGGTATTGAAAGGACTACATTGGAAAACATGCTTGGTGTACCTGGACATTATCGTATTGGGCAAGAACTTTGATGAACCTCTTAAAAACTTAGAGGAAGTTTTCCAGAGAATAGCTGGCGCTGGTCTGAAACTAAGACCCAAAAAGTGTTCGCTGTTCAAAAAGGCAGCGATTTAAACTCCCTTGGTGTGACCAATTGACGCCGGTTGGCGGAGCGAAGGAGCGACTGACATGCCTCGTTGGACGGCCATAACAGTTTAGACGGTTAAGCGCCAATTAAGTAAGTAAGTAAGTAAATTGTTTGGGTCACAAATTAACGACAGAAGGCCTCTGTACTACGAATTAAAAGATAGAGGCAGTAAAGGATTGGCCAAGACCACTGAACCTGCATGAATTGAGAAGTTTCCGTGGGCTGTGCACATATTATAGCCGATTTGTGCCAAACTTTTCCAGCGTAGCCCATAGCCTCCATGAGCTTACAAGAGAAAATAAAGCTTTTGAATGGAAGAAGGAGCAAGAAGTGGTTTTCCAAACATTGAAGGAGCGTTTGTGCACTGCCCCAATGTTGGCATATCCGATTCCAGGAGCAACATTTATTCGAGATATAGATGCGAGTGGATATGCTATAGGAAGTATTTTATCACAACTAGTCGATGAGCAGGAGAAGGTAGTTGCATATTACAGCCGTTCGATTGGAAAACCAGAGAGGAACTATTCCGTTACACGGAGAGAGCTGTTGGCATTGGTAGAGTGCATTAAACATTTTCACAAATACCTCTACGGCCACCAATTCCGCGTCAGGACAGATCGCACAGCGTTGAAATGGCTTCTGCAGTTCCGTAATCCGGAAGAACAATTGGCACGGTGGATCGAGCTCTACAAAGTTATGACTTTTCCATTGAGCATCGAAAAGGTAGTACCCATGGAAATGCTGATGCAATGTCACGAAGACCATGTAGTTTGGAATGCAAGCACTGTTCAAAGGCCGAGGCTAAAGAAGACATTATAGATGTTCGGCTAATGACTCTAACGTGTACGGCTGAATGGGACAAGGAACAACTAAGAAAGTGTCAGCTAAAAGATACAGATCTGTCACACGTTATGCAAGGGCTCGAACGAAACTAAAGACCAAACATAGAGATGTCAGCAGGGAGTCCCATTACGAAGTCATATGGACACAGTGGAACAGTTTAGAATTGATATCCGGTTGATTTCATTGAGTATGGGAGAGTGAGGATGGTAAATGCAAGAAGAAACGGATAGTTGTTCCCAGAAAGAGGATTCCTGACGTGCTCAGCGAGCTGCATAATGGTCCAAGTGGAGGACATCTTGGATTCACGAAGACGCTCGAGAAAATTAAGCAGAGATTCTATTGGGTTGGTTGCCGTCAGTCGGTCACCGAGTGAATTGCCAACTGCGAGGTTTGCAACAGAGCGAAAGGGCCCAAAACACGTAGTCATGGTCAGATGAAGCAGTATATTTCAGGTGCACCATTTGAAAGAATCGCTATGGATGTCGCACGTCCATTTCCTACTAGCAACCGCGGGAAAAAATACGTACTGGTGGTTATGGATTATTTCAGTAAATGGCCAGAGGTATACCCAATCCCAAACCAAAAAGCGGAAACAGTAGCAGAAGTTGTTACAAACGATTGGGTTGTACCAATGGAGTTACATTCTGGCCAAGGCAGGAATTTTGAATCACCCGTGTTCCAAGAAATGTGTAAGAAGTTGGGCATTCGAAAAACGCGGACAACTGCGTTGCATCCTCAGTCCGATGATATGGTGGAACGTTTCAATAGAACATTGGAGGAGCATTTAAGGAAAGTAGTAAACAAGTACCGTAAGGAGTGGGATACACACATATCATTATTCTTGATGGCTTACCGATCGGCGAGATAACGGGCCAAACTCCCGCAAAGGTAATTTTTGGCAATAACCTTCGACTGCCAGCTGATTTGAAGTATGGGATAGTTGCCGATGCGGAGAGTAATGCACAAGAAATCCACTGGTGTCTTGGAAGAAGAGCTGAGAGAGATACACGATCTGACAACGAGCAAAGATTATGAGTGACAAGATGAAAGCCAGATACGATAAAGCAATTAATTCGGAAGGGTTTCAGGAAGGAGATTTGGTTATACAACCCACAACGAAAAAAAGGTTTGTCCCCGAAATTGCAGTGTAATTGGGAACGCACATACAAAGTTGTAAAACGGATCAACGATGTAGGGTACCGCATACAAACCATTGGCAAACCACGAACAAAAATGAGAGTGGTTAATTTGGAAAGGCTAGCAGCGTTTAGATCGAGAGATTTGTCTGATCGGGACGATCAGACTTAGGTGGACAGCAGTGTGACGAATATTAGCAACACTTAGGGATACTATCATCTCTAAGCCGATGCTAAGCAGTGACTTGTATGCACATCATTAAATCAATCATTATGTCTACCCATATGTCCATACAAGCAGCGGAGAAGAGACGCACAAACACATGTATATATCTTATCTGAGATGCTCACAAACGAAGGCAATAATTTTTGCAAGTATTACTCACATAAACACGCGCATATGAGAAGCTATAAACATAGTTATATATAGCTGATAACTAACTAGTAAATTGTAGAATAGAAAAGCCTAGAAATATGTCAACGAGGAAACCAAGCAAGGCAGTAACAGTAGAGGCACGACAATCAGTTTGATTTAAGACGCTATCTGGCGAGCAATAGAAGTAGTATTTTGAAAGTAGTCTAATAAAGGCCATTTTGCATTATCGAATATTGGAGTTATTTATTCAACAGTTTAGTGATTCGAACGTTAGCAGAAAGTTGCAAATAAGAGGAATTCCAGTAAATTCGATACAATATGATTATAATACATTAGTAAAACTAATATCTATGTGCAAATTTTGCTTGCCTTTGTGGAAGCAAATATATCAATGATATCATCAAAATTTACCATTTTAAATTTTTCTTTTTCCACACTTAATAATTTAGGTCACTTAAGGGCCCATTACTGATACTTAGCATAGACTTGACTTGAGAACTTTAACTTAGAGTTCTGTTAAATGAACATTGATATACATTGATTACTCAAAACTTAGCAACATTTAACTTGACTTAGAAGTCTGTTGAATTTTGATTTTCTATGTAAGTTCGAAGTGACGTTTACATTTAGAGATGCCATTTGTTTGTTTCCGTTTCGTTTTGACATTTTGTCATACAAATTGACATTTATTGATTATGATGGCAGATTGTATGCGCTAAGCGGAGTATAATCGTGGCTAAGTTGCCAAGTTTACGCCAAGTCAAGTCTATCGTAAATATGTCAAAATTATGGTGTTTTCTTTTCTACACGAAAATGTCGCCTTCACGCCAACCCTTCAAAAAGTTGTGTTCTGTTGTAAAATCAGCTTACCCTCAATAGAGGGTATCATTATCTTTTCTCAACAACCTACCCCTAAAAATGGCCAAAAATGCAACATTACTTGCCCTCGCTGCCATTGACGGTACAGAAAACAGCCCTGTCAATTAGCTGATGAATCACACGAAGCTGAAGCGAATGCTATGTATATACGTGTGTGTCATGCCTCACTCAAAAGCAATTTGCGATTACAGTAGACAGCGAACAACCAAACGAACTGCATTTTTTTTGTAAAAATGGTTAACATTTTTGTTCTTTTCAAGTCATGCAGGGTGGCACATTTTAAGTGGCTACAATTTCACAGGGCGAATTGAGAATCTTAAAAATGTTTGCCCCTGAAAGTGGCGACATTTTCGTCTAGAAAAGAAATCACCATTAGTTTTAATTGGCTGAATGAACGTTCGCAGCTAGCAATTGATACTGAGATAGTCAAGAGTATTTGAAGTGGCACTCGCAAGTTTGGAAAAACATCTTCTCCTTACGAGAATATAAAAGTAAGTAATTGTAACGGAGTTTTAGGTTCAGTTTCTTTTCTACTGAGAAGTAATATTTTCCAGTCACATATTTCGATAAAAAGTTCTATTCCATCGAAATCTGTATTATAAAATTCACCCAAGTTCTTCCAGTTTTTTTCTAAATCGTTATTATCTTTGCTTAACAAACTTACAACGTCTAAGGGAAATCCAAATGTAAAATTGTTGTTAGACATCTGCCATTTATGAGTTTAACGTAATCTGCACATGTCGTAAGCTTGACTGGTCTCCCGTCGAACCGCCTAAACAATTGGTTTAAAACCAGCGTCCACAGCATTCGTGATAGAACCGCACCTTGCGGCGTTCCTCTGTTTACCGATTTTATTGCCCCGCATATACCCCATTGCGATGTGATCATTCTGCAGCTTAACATGGAGCCGATCCAGTTTGTTAAAGCTGGATGAACTTCAACCGAGCTGAGACTGTCCATAATTGCTTTTATCGAGACATTGCTGAAAGCTCCGGCTATGTCCAGAAAAACACCCGGTATTCAAGGGCTTTCACTATATTCATGGTATAACCATTCTGTGCTGAAGAGAATAGTTCCTCATTCATATTTGATTTCATATACTTATATATTATTCCTTCTACGGTTTTGAGCAGAAAAGGTGTCAAACTAATAGTAGTCTTTCGGGTGCAGATGATTGGCTTTTTCCGCCTTTGGTATGAAGACTACTCGAGCCGTTCTCCAAGATTGCGGGACATGGTTCACTTTTATGCAGCCCTTAAAGATTATTCTAAGCCATTCTATAATCGTGCCACTGGTCATCTGCAGCATAGCAGGGAATATCCCATCTGGATTCAGCGATTTGAACTTGGCAAAAGTTTTTATTGCCCATTCATTTTTGGTATTTGTCACCAATCCTGGTACCTCTCGCTCCGTATTAGGACTGGTTACATAACTCTTCCGCATCGTCTCGATATGGGAAGTGTATGTTCAGTAGTACCTCAAGGGACTCTTCACTACTGTGTGACCATTCTCCGTCGTCTTTTTTATCAGTCCCTGGACTGCATCTACCTTAGATAGGACTTCCTCGGTCTCGCCGTTTCGCTGGAGCATTCTATGCCGGCACATAATATCTTCCACGAAACCCCCTTTGACCTGTTGATTTGACGTTTATAGGTTCCAGCAGTCCTCGCCGATCGCAACTTTTGCCCGCTTAAAAATATCTCTCATCTGCCCTCTAAGAAGACCCAGCTCCTTACTTCACCATGGTGGCATTGCTTTCCGATGGACTCTTCCTAGAAGACAAGCTTTGTTGTACGCAGGTGTCAGCGCCTTCGATAAGAATTTTTTGCATTCCTCCAACTCCTCTAACCTACTGAGGCTGCCCCTGTCTTCGTGGGACATATTTATGAAATATGTACCAGCCCATTTCCATTGAATTTTTAAAGGTTTTCGCCATTTCAACCCTCTTTAGGGGGATTCTGAAGCTGATATATGCATTATCTGAGAAGGATAGCCCGTCAAGGACCCTCCAATCATACCCCGATATATCCTGCTCATAACTCAATGTGATATGAAGTAGGACCAACATATGTAGGCACGCTACCACTGTTGGGCACCTGTAGACTACTCCGTTGTATATAGCAAAAAAAAATTCACCTCTATCATTAATTTGTTTGGCCAATGAAGAACTACTTCGCAGAGCTCGATATTGACGGATTGACTTTGCATCATCAGTATCGTCTTGACTTTTCACAAGAGTAGTGCGCGCTGGCTTGAAACCACCCTTGCATTCTTTCCGGAAAATTCTTTCAGTCGTTTTAGTGCGTCCATTAGGGTTTGTCAATGCCAGTGTTTTTCTCGCAGGTACTTTTGGTTTTGATTTGTTTGGCCCATTCATTCCATCAACTCTTGCCCGATCTGCTGCCTTTGACTTTTGTGGTTTTTGTCGAAACTCTTTCACCAGCACTCGATTACTGCTGAACCCTTTTTCCAAACTAAAGTTAAGTGGCACATCCTGGTTCTCATAACGCATCACCCTTCTCTGCATATTGATCTTAATGTCATGGTCAACCAAGAAGTCCACTCCCAATATGACTTCATCAACGATCTCCGCCACAACGAATTTGTGTAGAACTGTGACCTTTCCCATTAAGACTTCACATCACACTTCTCCCTGGACTTGGTTAAACTCGCCAGTGACCGCACGCAACCTTGCTCCAGCTAACGGTTTTACTCTCCTGTTGACCAATTCAGATCGGATTAAGAAATGAGGTGCGCCCGTATCTACAGTCAGTATACGTTCTTTGTCATCCACATTCCCTCTGACGGTAAGACTGCTCTACCAATTTGCGACAAAAATATCACAGGATATTCAATAGCTAGATCTAGCTGTCGATCTCTACACCTTAATCGCTCTTGCTCATCCCCTCCAGCTTTGTTATTAAGACCACCCATGCTGTTGAAACCACTAGGATCAAGATCGAAATGACGTGCAATGTGACCGGGCTTCCCGCATTTGAAGCATTTAATAACTCTTTCACTCCGCTTTTACGATCCTTTCAGCGCCTTCAATATTGCGTCTACCCACTCTGGCCTTTCTACTTCCACACGGCGTGCTTTGAAAACTGGCTTACACAGAAGGGAAGCTGTTTCCTGAATCAGAGCATGTGATACCGTTTCTGTGAATGTAGGTTTTGGGTTTGCGTATGTCGCTCGCTTGGTTTCCATGTCCCGTATGCCATTTTTAAAGCACTGGATTGTAACCCATTCGGTGTATTCCACGGGTGCGTCCGCATTCACTAAATGTGCCAGTCTTTCAACATCCGACGCAAACTCTTGCAATGTTTCACCAGGCCTCTGGAAGCAGTTCAGTAACGCCATTTGGTATATCTGTTTCCTATGCTCAGTCCCGTATCATCTCCCTAGAGCGCCCATCAATGCTTCATAACAGTTCCGTTCGCCCTCTGGAATGGTTTGTAAGATCTCTGTTCGCAGCAGCAAACAGTTTAACTACGAAATGGAACCATATAAACATTTATAGTAACACTCATTTCTCCTACTGGGACTCCACTTTAAAATGTAACAGTAGAATCATACGATTTTTGTTTACTTGTACATGCCAATTGCTTACTGTAAAATCTCAATTGTTGATACTCTACAAATATGTATTTTCTTTAATGTGCCTTCTGCGCCTTGCATTTGTTGTTATTTACTTTATCTAACCTAACTGTCGAAGTAGGGGTTTCTGTCTGCTTTTTGACTGCAATTGGATACTGGCAAACAATGTTAAAACACTTCTACTTTGGCATTTGATAATAAAGCAATTATACTGAACGCTCATCGGTCTGTTCTTTTTTACTGTCGTTATAACTTCGCAACAGGATTAAGAAACTACTTAGTCCTACGGAAACATTTGGTGACCCCGACGTGATCAAAAAAATAAATTCTCGTGTTTCGTTCTCGCATGCCAAGTAGAAGCGAGTTTAATTATTTGATTTTATATATCTTTTTCGCGGCTTGGTTCATCACAATCATCGCGCAGTACACCATAGACCACACAATCATTCTCACATATGTGCATTCGGTACACGCAAATATACAAAAGCGCATTTTGTCCGCAGTGATAGAAAAGGCTTACTACTATCAACAAATAATTACTTCGACCTCGAAAAATGCCAAAAAAGGGCAGCTTAGAGAGTGAGATCTCATTTTATAAAAGGGAAAGTTTATCATTTCAACGTCAGCTGGATGCACTCAACAACTTTCTCACAATAGAGGAGCTGAAACAGTTAGATGAAGCAGATCTGTCCGCACGGCTAAAATATGCAGAATGAGTACTGGCAAATTTTGAGAAGGCGCGTTCGGCACTCAAGCGTATGGACAGGAGAGAATTTGACTCCGACGCCGACGAAAACTTTTCAAAAACTTACCTTGAAGTTGAAGCAAAATTGAGTCGCAGTTTGAATTCAACACGCAAGGCCAGTAGTGCTCACTCATCAACTATGAGACAACCTCCCTGGAATGAGGCTGCAACGCAACATGTACCACGCCGATCCAGATTACCTGAGCTTAAAATTCCAGTTTTTAATGGCGCTTATCTTGATTGGCCATCGTTCTACAGCACCTTTTCTTCAGCAATCGACAAGGACATGGAAATGTCTAAACTGGAAAAAATGCAGTACTTGATCACAAGTCTCGAAGGAGCAGCCTTAGACACCATTCGCTCGCTGGAGCCAAGCGAAGAAAATTATGATAAAGCGTTATGTTTGTTGAAATCTCGATTCGATAACAAACTGTTTCTTTTTCAGGCACACATTAAAGCTATTTTCGGGCTAGAAGGTGTAGAAATAGGCAAACCAAGTGGACTGCGAAAGTTAAGCGATCAAGTGAATTCGCACCTTCGAGCGCTACAAACACTGGCAAGAAACGAGGAAATCTATAATGGACTTCTTATTCATATCATTACCAGCAAGTTACCGCCACAAACGTACGAAAAATGGGAGGAAAATTTATCCGCACAAAAACTTCCGACTTGGGCCGAGATGTCTATGTTTCTGGAAAAACGATGTCGCATGGCGGAGAATTTGGAAAATGCTGCGGTCATTCAAGGGCCTAGTAAACAGGTGGGAAAAAATATTATTCAATCCAAATCTAAAGCAAGTGTACTTGTCACGGCCGCTAGTGGGAAATCCACATCACTTTGTAATTTTTGCGAATCGAAAAACCATTTTATCACTGACTGTATTCGATTCTTAAATCTTTCCCCGAAGTTGCGCTATAAGGAAGCTAAGAAAATTAATCTGTGCTTAAATTGCCTTCGTAAAGGGCACGCGGTAAAGCAATGTAGATCTGGCAACTGTAGACATTGCCAAGGAAAGCATAACTCTTTATTACATTTAAATAGCATTGAGCCAGCGGCCGCTTCGGTTGCACCAGACACAACCAGTCGTCCACTATCGTCGCAGTCAGCAGCAGTAACTTCACTAGCTGCAAGCCGCTCACCTTATTCCACGAAAATTGTGCCTAGCAATTCTGTGCTATTAGCAACGGCCATCATTTTAGTAAAAAATCGTGCTGGTACACTAGTTCCTTGTCGAGCGATTTTAGACTCTGCGTCGCAGCTAAATTTCGTCACAACACGGCTGGCAAATCAACTTCAACTTCGTTCTCGCTATTCACCTGTTGCAGTCTCCGGCATAGGAGAAACGAGTATCGTTGCCAACAAATGTGTTGATATTTTTGCCCAAGCACAACATGGCCAGTTTTCAGCCTCCTTCGCAGCAATAGTTACCGCTAGCATAACTGACTATCGACCGAACTTTGATATCAATATAGAGGGTTGGAATATACCCAAAAACATTACTTTAGCTGACCCGATGTTCTTCAAGGCAAGTCGTATTGACCTTTTGATTGGTGCTGAATTGTTCTATGACCTAATTTGCGTCGGCCAAGTTAGGGTTGCTGAACATTTGCCAACGTTACAAAAAACCAAGTTAGGCTGGGTGGTCTCTGGAGGCATATCGCACTCTAACAATCGATCGACAACTCTCTCGGCTTTCCGGAATTCAATACCACAGGAATACAATAACGACGAACTTGCAAACATTGTCCAACGCTTTTGGGAAGTCGAATGTTGTTTCGACTCCACTCCAGTTCCAGCTAATGATAACGATTTTTGTGAGCAACATTTCGTCGAAAACTTCGTTCGTCTGCCATCAGGAGCTTACTCAGTTAAGTTGCCACCAAATCAAGTTTCGATGCTCTTGGAGAGTCATATGACTTGGCTCTACGTAGATTTAAGGCATTGGAGAGAAAGCTTGAAAAGGATGAGCCTACAAAGCGCTTATATTCGGCTTTTATGAAGGAATATAAGGATCTCGGGCACATGTCGTTGGCAATATTAGAAGCAGAGAAACCAACCTATTTTTTACCACACCATTGCGTCCGTAAAATGATAGTACCACAACTAAACTTCGTGTAGTCTTCGATGGTTCCGCTAAAACAACCTTAGGGAACTCTTTGAATGACTTGTTGCTGCCAGGGCCAACCATTCAACCGACACTTTTTAATACGCTTCTTCGTTTCAGGTTATCGAAAGTTGCATTATGTGGCGATATATGCAAGATGTACCGTTGTGTCAAGGTAGGCAGCCCTGACAACCAGTTGCAATGTATTCTTTGGCGGGACGACCCTTCAAAAGAAATCGAAATTTATAAGTTGGATACTGTCACATACGGAACAAGGCCAGCTGCATTTTTTGCTGTTCGAGCCATGCACCAACTCACTTATGACGAAGAGCAATCGTACCCTATCGGTGCAAAAATTGTGCGACGAGATTTTTACGTGGACGATTTGATATCGGGCGGCGAAACAATAGAACAGGTCATACAAATGAAGCAAGAAGTAAAACAACTGCTCCGACGAGGAAACTTTCCAATTCGTAAATGGTGTTCGAATGAATCTTGCATTCTACAAGATGAAGACAAACGTGACTGCGAGCAACTTTTAAAATTTCATGATGGTACTGACGTCACAAGGGCGCTTGGTCTCGTGTGGGACCCCACCTCTGACAATTTTCTTTTTAACTTCACTCCAACCTTCAACTCCGGTAAAACTACAAAGCGTTCTGTTCTTTCAGTCATAGTCCGTTTTTACGACCCACTTGGGTTAATTTCACCAGTTATCACAAGGTTGAAGATTTTTATGCAAACATTGTGGAAAGAAAAGTTGGCATGGGACGAAAGCTTGCCGCAGTTGTTGCATACAACTTGGATGACATTGTGTGGTCAAATATCGGTCGTTAGTAGCCTGCAATTTCCACGCTACGTGCTCGCTCCAAAGGCCCACATACAAATTCATGCATTTTGTGATGCTAGTTTAGCCGCTTACGGTGCTTGCATCTATACTCGCGTTGATTATCAAGGCTACATTAAAACACAGTTATTATGCTCCAAGTCCAGAGTAGCACCCTTGAAATCACTTACCATCCCGAAACTTGAATTGTCAGCCGCATTGTTGTTAGCAGAACTGGTTGCAAGTATTTTGGAAAACGGGCAGCTAAAATGCGATTGTCATTGTTGGTCAGACTCAATGATTGTTTTGTCCTGGATTCAGTACACAGCTGGTAACTTTAATGTTTTTGTAGCAAATAGAGTGGCACAAATACAATCACTAACATCTGGCATGACGTGGCATCATGTTCCTACTGACATCAATCCGGCAGATATAATTTCTCGTGGTTGGGCTCCACAGGAGCTGCTATTCAACGACCTTTGGACAAACGGGCCTCCATTTCTTCAACTTGATTCTTCGCTGTGGCCCGAAAGTAAGGAATTTTTGTCTAACCTTCCGGAAAGAAGACGCTGCACCCTAGTTTCCGCCAGTCAAGTTGATGAAACATTCGGTTGCAAGTTCCAAAATTCATTCGGCAAGTTAAAGCGAGTATTTGCGTATATATATAAATTCTGTCATTTCAGAAGAAATCGTACTTCATTGCCAACTAGTTTGCTTACTGTCCAAGACATAAAAGCTGGTACATGGTTGCTGATAAGGCATATTCAGCAAGTGCACTTTGCCTCAGAATATAAAGCCCTGAAAGAAAATAAGCAGTTGCCTTCGTCTAGTAAGCTGCTGTCACTTAACCCATTCATTGATGATTTTGGTTCACTTCGCGTTGGAGGATTTCGAGGCCAAGCATCCGCTTCTGCTACCCAAGCAGCATCCAGTAACTAATGCCATCATAGAAGATTTTCATCACAAGCTGCTTCACGCTGGAACGCAAAGCTTATTAGCAGCAATCCGTCAACAATTTTGGCCTATTGGCGGACGCAAAACAGTAGCTAAGGTCGTAAACAAATGCTTAAAGTGCTACCGTCTTAAACCTATTGTACAACAACAAGTCATGGGTAACCTTCCGGAAGATCGCGTGAGGCCATCGAGAACATTCTATACAACCGGAATCGATTACTGTGGACCATTCTATTACAAAAACTTTGTGCGAAATCGTCAGCCTGTCAAATGCTACATATGTATCTTCGTCTGTTTTGCGACGAAGGCCACACACCTTGAAGTGGTACAAGATCTTTCAACGCCATCGTTCATCGCTGCTCTCAAACGTTTCATTAGCATCAGAGGCAAGCCGAGGACAATTTGGTCTGACAACGCTACAAATTTTGTTGGTGCAAAAAACGGCCTGGAAGAGCTACGAAGATTGTTTCTAAATCAAGCCCACATCAATACCGTGGCAGTGACTTGCACAGAAAATGAAATAGATTGGAAATTCATACCACCTCGCTTGCCACATTTTGGCGGTTTGTGGGAGTCTGCCGTCAAGTCAGCAAAACTACATTTCTATCGCACCGTTGGCACTTACATTTTGACCTTCGATGAGCTTCGCACATTGGTATGTGAAATTTCTTCTATACTAAATTCCCGCCCTCTTTGTCCAATTACAGAAAGCCCCGACGATCTGGATGTTCTCACACCAGCGCACTTTCTAATCGGTGGTCCATTTATAGCTATCAACGAGCCTTTGGTCACGCATTTGGACATAAGTCGTTTGAGCCGGTGGCAGCGAATTTGTCAAATGCAGCAAATCTTTTGGAAAAAATGGAGTATCTCTTATTTATCGTTACTACAAGAAAGGTTTAAGTGGCAGACATCCACTCCTAATTTACAACAAGGCCCTATGGTAATTTTAAAGGAAGACAACTTGCCGCCCTTAAAATGGAAATTGGGCCGAGTCGAACGAACGTTCAGCGGTAATGACGGACATGTTAGAGCGGCAATAATTCGAACAGCAAATGGACTGGTAAAAAGAGCAATAACAAATATTGCTGTGCTTCCGGTTGAGACCGATCCGGTTGAAAGCCAAGGTCTTCCAACGGGGGGAGTATGTTCGCAGCAGCAATCAGTTTAACTACGAAATGGAACCATATAAACATTTATAGTAACACTCATTTCTCCTACTGGGACTCCACTTTAAAATGTAACAGTAGAATCATACGATTTTTGTTTACTTGTGCATGCCAATTGCTTACTGTAAAATCTCAATTGTTGATACTCTACAAATATGTATTTTCTTTAATGTGCCTTCTGCGCCTTGCATTTGTTGTTATTTACTTTATCTAACCTAACTGTCGAAGTAGGGGTTTCTGTCTGCTTTTTGACTGCAATTGGATACTGGCAAACAATGTTAAAACACTTCTACTTTGGCATTTGATAATAAAGCAATTATACTGAACGCTCATCGGTATGTTCTTTTTTACTGTCGTTATAACTTCGCAACAGGATTAAGAAACTACTTAGTCCTACGGAAACAATCTCAACTGCAGGCCCTTTCAATGACATGAACAGTGCAGCAACTTTATCATCCGCATTCCAGTTGTTCACTGATGCAGTCTTCTCAAACTGAAGCTTAAACACCTGGAAAGAAACAGAACCGTCAAAAGATGGGGTTTTTACCTTTGGATTACTCCCTGAAACAGCCGGGCGATTAAGTTGCACTTCCTGTATACGACCTCTCAAAGCATCCACCTCTGCCTCGAATTTTTCTTCAAACTTCATAATTTTTGTATCTTGTGACTACAGCTTCGATGATACCCTTATCTCCTGCGCCTCCAGTTGCAAGGATATGCGAGCCTCTATTGCTTTCAACTCTTCAGCGAACTGAGGTGTCACTTCAGGCACGACTGCGAGAGGCAATGGAATTAGAAGGAATTAACGTGGAAGAGTATGTCTTTCATCTTTTTGGCGATGAGACAACAAAATTGGAGGAGAAAAATGAAACACCGCAGACAATGGCGAACACGGACCTGAACATGATATTGGCTGCAGTATCGGCACAAATGTCAGAAATGTGATTACAAATATCCACAAATATGTCAGCACAGCTCGAAGTACAAAAGATAAATATAACATCGCAACTGGAATCGCAGGAGACACGCATAACATCAAAGATGGAAGCTCAACTGGAAGAACAGAAGACATATATGACATCTCAGTTGGCTGAACAGTTGAAAGCAATAGAGGCTGGCATATCCTCGCAACTGGAGGCGCAGGAGATAAGGGTATGATCGAAGCTGGAGGCACAAGATACAAAAATAATGAAATTTGAAGAAAAATTCGAGGCAGAGGTGGATGCTTTGAGAGGTCGTATACAGGAATTGCAACTTAATCGCCCGGCTGTTTCAGCGAGTAATCCAAAGGTAAAAACACCATCCTTTGACGGTTATGTTTCTTTCCAGGTGTTTAAGCTTCAGTTTGAGAAGACTGCATCAGTGAACAACTGGAATGCGGATGATAAAGTTGCTGCACTGTTCATGGCATTGAAAGGGCCTGCAGCTGAGATCTTAGAAGCCATTCCAGAGGGCGAACGGAACTGTTATGGAGCATTGATGGGCGCTCTAGAGAGACGATACTGAACTGAGCATAGGAGACAGATATACCAAATGGAGTTACTGAACCGCTTCCAGAGGCCTGGTGAAACATTGCATAGGCGTTGAATTGTCATAGAATTATATTTCATTTTGAAATGTTTATTTCTTACGGGAGTATTAGTCGTGGTCAGAAGAAGTAGTGTGTTGAGTTTCATTACAATACATTTCTTTACATGAAAGTTATTACAAAACAAAGGTGTGATGATGACCCTTCGGACAAATAGGCTGACGGATAGACAGATGAATGGATGAGCAATGCTAAAATAACCTTTTTTAGACTACGGATTTTTTCGGTTGAATTAAATAGGATACTAAAAAAATCGATAGGCGGTACCACCGATGAAGTTGGTAGTAGCCACCGAAACATTGAATTTTTTTCGTGAAGATACCCCTCTCTGTATCCACCCATGACAAGGGGGCACGCCGATCAAAGTATTAAAAAGTCGTACGGACGGGCGAAACCGCTCGCTAACTTTTAAAGAGTCTTACCCTTGAGCTACAAACTTGAAATTTCACACACAGTTCAGACCACCAAGACTATGACGAAGGCCATATAAAAAGAAGATACAAAATTCTAAGTCACTTCCTTTAAAAAATGGACTAAAAGGCAGCGGAAAATGCGTCCTTAAATACAGACATAATGTTGGTGAATTTCGATATTGAAATTATAACAACTAGTGTAAATCAGCTAATAAGAAACAAAGCTATAAAGGTAGTGCGAAGTTCCAAATCTAGCTCACCTTAGGTCGGTAATTGCACACTACCTTGTAGCTTTGTTTCTGACAAGCTGGTTTATAATAGCTGTAGTTAAATTATCAAAATCGAATTTCATCTGTGTTGCAGAACACATTTTCCTTTGGGCCTAATGAAGAAATTGCTCAACATTTTTTATCTTCTTTTTAAATGATAATAATTTTCAGCTTAAAAACTATCGTGATGTGTCTTTGTAAAAAAATTATGTTATTTTTGTGCTACCTTATATAATTAAGAAAAATCTGTCTGATATTGATTTATGAATCTTTTTGGCTTACGCCACATTTACATATGCCTTAATCTACATTAAATCGTCAATAGATAATCTACGCGTTTACATATGCTCCATCCCTGGGAACTAGATTCTTTTCTGTAAAATTTTTAATTTTCTCTTTGATTTTGTGCTTCCAATTACAGATTACACTCTGGAGGTGGAACTTTTTGTATGAAAAAAAAAAAATCCGCATCTTAAAGCTTGTTCATAACTACCGATTATCGAGGGGAAAAATTTATGTATACGGGAATTCTAGTTATATAATTAACGATTAGGAGCTAAGTACGAATATGAAGATAATCTCGTTATATTTTAACTAGTTCTTAGGGTGTGACATTTTTTAATTACATCAAGCTTAGTTTATGTTTTAAAAATTAACCTTCTTAATACGTTTATAGTGAGATTATTGTTTAGATGTTAGAGGAGTATGAGTTTAAATAACTTTAGTTCGGATGTTCGCCAATAGCAAGCTTTCCTCTTAGAATAGCTCGTATGGTATCTTCTTTTTGAACTAGCTTCTTTTGCATTTTATCAATTTCTTGCAAATGACGAGCATATAACCCACGCACTTGTGACTCTTTGTGTTTAACAATTGTCTCAAGACGTTTCAGAGCGTCCCAAGTACTCTGTATATTTGCTTCGCCCTCCTCCATTTTTTGGGCCCATTGCAAAGCAATTCGTAGTCGTGCTTTTAATCGGTCTCTTGAACGTTTTATTTTTTCAGATGCTCGCTGAAAAGAAGTAGCACGATGATGAAGCTCTTCGGCTACAGTGTGCTCCTCTTCCAGCTTCGTCTGTAACTCTTTATTTTCCATTTTCAATTTAACAATTTTACTATTTTCCTCGCTTTGTCGCACCCGAAACTCTTCGATAGTATTCTCAAGCATTTGTTTTTCCTTACTATGTTGTTCCTTTAATTGTTCCAGAAGCGTTTTGCATTCCTGCAAAGCGTTTGCCAAGTTTTCAGGTGACTGTGTTGTAATACTTTTCAGTGATGCCAATTCATTCTTGCAGCGCGTGTATGCCGATTGCAAGTGTTCCATGTCAAGAACTAGTGACTGCATTTTTTGTTCATAGCAATGCATCACCTCAACAAGTTTTTCCTTTGCTAAGTCGGACTTTCTTGTTTGAGCCTCCACTTTCGCACGACACACATCGATCTGCGCTTGCAAACGGCTACGTTCTTCTCGCCAGGAGCATACTTCCCGACGTAAACTTTCATTTTGTTGCAATAAACGATTGTTTTCTTCTAAGGTTCGTTTAAGTTCTCCTGTAAAGTGTTCAAACTCCTGTTTATATTGTTGTATTAACTGATCCTTATCTCGAATCATTTCATCATATGACTGTAGCAAAGGAGATAGTGTGTGTGTGCGCAAATCACACTTCTCCCAAGTTGCAATGTGCGATGTCTGCTGTAGATTGTCACCTGTGCTGGAGCTACATGTGGTGGCACAATTGGTCCCACTATCTCTACACAGACGCAAACGATCTTGATAACTTTCAATTTGTACGTTTAGTCGATAAACGAGAGTTTTCATCATAGCCACATCTGAAGCATATAACTGTTTCTCATTTGAACATATTTCAAGTTGGGCCATTAATTCTTGACAGCGAGCACAACTTGCAACTTGCCCACGAAGTGCATTCAAGCGTTCTTCTAGTTTATGTATGTGTAACCGAAGGTCCTTGTTTTGAATATCAAATTGCTCATTAAATTCATGTAAAGTGGCCAGTCGTTGCAGCAATTTTTCCATTTTATTATCCTTGGACTGAAGCTGAAAGTGAAAAGATACAACTCAGAGTTCCTTAATACAACATGTTGATATGTGCATGTAAGCAGAGCTGGTAGTAATAATTACTTTAAGAATTAGATATATTACCGTCAACTCCCCATTACAAGTACTTGGGTAAAGTAGTCAATTCCTTTCCACCAAAGCAAATTAATTACTTTTTAATTCCCCAAGGAGAGGTTCGAGTACAAGATATTTTTTGTTTGTTGTAATAATATATCGTATACATATACATATACTTCTATGAGTGCTGATATATTGCTTTTTATGTAAGTATTTATTTTGAGTGCTAAACGACTTTTATATCACAACTTATAAATTCAAAAAATAACACCTCTTAGTCGTCTAAATTCTTTTTTAACACGCTTATATTAGCTTTACTTGTATATATTAAGTAACTCGCTACAAAACGATTTGTGCTTAATAGCGGAGACACGAACCTCTGTGCCATGGTGCTCTCAACATCCACAAACACATACTAGAAAAGGCTAAAGGCCTGTCAAAATACTGCAATTATAACTGCAACGGGATGTCTCCTTATGACCCCCGAACAACATCTACATAGTGAGGCCAAAGATCTCAACATGAACGAGCACAATGAAATGCTGAACAGGCAATTTTTGCTAAACAAACCAGGATACTACCCTTATGGGAAAATCTCCATAAGCACTATGACGAGATCCGACACTTGCCAATGAGCAGTTTGATCCAGACAAGCCCCAAGAGGCCCTAAGCAAAATCAACACAGAATTGGTAATCCCCCTTTGCCAGAATGCGCCCGGTGAACCTTGTTATCAATATACAATATCCTACTCTTGCAGAAGAAGAAAACACACTACCAAGGGAGACACGAGTCACCCGGGCCCATCTTAGTGCTGGATACTCAAACAGGTTAAACTCTTTCTTCTCCAGAATCAACCCCGACATACGTAATGTATGTCCTGCATGCGACGTGTTCCCACACGACACCAACCACCTTTCAATTGTAATGTGGAACCTACGCCTCAAACACCAATCTCCCTGTAAACATGGTCCGCCCCCGTTGAAAATGCCAGTTTCCTTGGACTCCCGTTAGAGGACTTTGATGACAATTTGTGAGGGGTCGTGCCCATTGAATGGAGAAAAGCACTGTTAAAACAACAATAAGATGTATGTGGGCATACTGCTTATTATTACCCTCCAGCGAGAACTTAGTATATTTGTGATAATTAGTAACATGAAGGAGAACCAAGCTGGGAGGCATTTTTCGCTTGATTTCATAATTAGACCTCCGATGATGCTCGGGTTACTCGGATAATAACCGGGTTTTCGGTATAGGGTAACCGTATAATAGGGCACCCGGGTGAACCTTGCAGTAACTCATGTTTCGATTGATCACAACGCGAAAAAACGTAGACTCAACAGAAAAAAATTAAGTGAGCATTTTGTATCCATCCATTCGATCATCCAACCTATATTTGCTAAAAGTCATACTCACATTATTTTTGCAATAACTTTCATTTAAATAAAGGTATCGTAATGCAATTTGACATACTACTTATTCTGACCGGACGTAATCGTTTTATGTATCAAATATTTCCTATTAAAATAATTATTCGATGTTTAAAAAAATAAGCAAATAAAGCCTTTCTCTTCAAATTTGGCACATTGGCTGCCTGTGTAGAGCTGACTCTATCTGTATTAAAAAATGTAAACATGGACGCGGGAACGCCTACTTATTAAAAGAGGTTTTGATCGGCTTGCCGCAGCGATATCTTGAAAACGGCTAAAGAAACACAGTGCAATACTTCACGTTAGGCGGTAAATACGTGAAAAATAAATTAACGCTCTAAGACGATTAACGAAGATAATTGAAATATATTGGCAAAAATAAAGACGTTTTACTGTTTTTTGCGGAGCTAAAATTTTGACGGCCGCCGTTGTGTGGTGGTAGCCGCCTACCTCACGCCCCGGGCAAAGCAACATCAAAATTTTAGAAACAATTAGAAAAAAATTTGTCTAGGGGGGGTCGCCCCTCGGTAGTGTTTGGCAAGCACTCCGAGTGTATTTCTGCAATGAAAAGCTCTCACTGAAAACTCATCTGCCTTGCATATGCCGTTCGAAGTCGGCATAAAACAAGTAGGTCCCGCCCCGCCAACTTGTATGAAAAAGGAAAAAGGAGCGCGACGAAAATTGGAAGGGAAGCTCGGCCTTAAATCTCTTCGTAAGTTATCGCGTCTTTCATATATTTTTTTAATTAAAATTTTGACCTCCAGCTAGCAATACTGAGATAAATTATTAAAGAAAGGTCGCTAAACATCAAGGTTAAAGACACAGCGTTGAATATTGTTATGTGCCTTTTTAATTGAAAGGTGAACGCCTGTTGATATAGTTTCGAAAATCGGTTGATGAGCACGTCCACTTTCTATTAAAAATACAAAAACGCGTATACCAGATACATCTAACGTGATATATCCGTTAATTAAAAACCTACAATGCTAAAATTTCAAAGAAATCATTTCGTAAGGACGCCTAAAAATATGTATTTAACGTATTGTGACGAATATTAGTATCACTAAGTGATACTCACATCATTACTAAGTAAATAATGATACTAAGTAAATAAGGCACAACAACAATAAAGTAAGCTGCCACTCTTGCTACATAAAAATATTAATCATCATTACCCACATACATACAAGGCAACGAAGAGATAACTCACACACAGATGTAGTCATCAGCCGAAATAGTACTCACGCATACACAGGCATATGGCTATGCGAGAGACTATAAACTACAAATATACATGTACATATATGGCTGGTAACCAAGCACGGAGTTCGCGAAGTTACTAGACCTTAGGAGAAATGGGTAGACGAGACAACAGAGAGTATAAAAGCAGAGAAATCTGAGTAGTCAGTAATCAGATTTGATTTAAGCACGCTATTGGTTGTGAAGTATAAGTGTTATTGTGAAGTACTTTCAAAGTAGTCTAATAAAGACCATTTTGCATTATTGAATATTGGAGTTATTTATTCAACAGTTTAGCGATTCGAACCTTAGCAGGAGGTTTCAAATAAGCGGACTAAATTCGTTACAATTGGTGTCAGAAGAGGAATTGTTGAATAAATTCCAGAGTTGCAGAGTACAACAAGGACATGGCAGAGTGGAGTGAATTGAAGTTCCAGCAACTGAAAAAGGAGTTGGAGAGCCGTAGATTGAATACAACCGGTAATAAACTCGAACTTCAGGCACGACTACGAGAGGCAATAGAATTAGAAGGAATTAACGTGGAAGAGTATCTCTTTCATCTTGATGGCGATGAGACAACAAAATTGGAGAAGAAAAATGAATCACCGCAGACAATGGCGAACACAGACTTGAACATGATGTTAGTTGCAATATCTGCACAAATGTCGACAGTAACATCGAAGATTGAAACACAAGAAACGCGTATTTCAGAAATGTCGACACCGATTACATCCAAGATGGAAGCACAAGATGAGCGCTTATCATTGCAGGTGACACAATTTCTTCGCAGTTAGAAGCACAGGATACAAAAATTGTACAGCTCGAGGACAAAATGGATGCCGAGATAGAAGCTTTGAGGGGTCGTATGCAGGAGCGGCAAAAAAATCGCCCAGCAGTTCCAGCGAGTAATCCAAAAGTAAAGACACCAACCTTTGACAGTTCTGTTCCTTTCCAGGTGTTTAAGCTATAGTTTGAAAAGACCGCAGCGGTTAACAATTGGAATACTGAAGATAAGGTTGCTGCGCTGTTCGTCGCATTGAAAGGACCTGCAGCTGAAATCGTACAGACCATTCAAGAGGGAGAACGAAAGAATTACGAAACATTGATGGGCGGTCTAGAAAGGCGATACGGAAGGGAACACAGGAAGCAAATACACCAAATAGAATTGCAAAACCGTTACCAAAAAGCTAATAAGACTTTGTAGGGATTTACTTCGGATGTTGAAAGGTTGGCTCATTTGGCAAATGCGGACGCACCCGTGGAATACACCGAAAGGGTAAAAATTCCGTGCATTATCAATGGAATATGGGAAGCGAGCGACATATGCAAACCCAAAACCCACATTTGCTGAAACAGTATCCCATGCGCTGACTCAGGAAACAGCTTCGCTTCTGTGTAAGCCAGTTTTAAAGCACGCCGTGTGGAAGGAGAAAGGCCTGATTGGGTAGACACAATTTTGGGGCACTGAAGGGATCGCAACAGAAAAATGCCGGAGTTATGAAGTGTTTCAAGTGCGGTAACCCAGGTCACATTGCATTTCATTGCAGCACCGGTCCTGGTAGTTCCAACTTGGCTTGTCGTAAACGCAAAGCTGGAGGAGATAAGCAAGAGCGAGTCAGATGTAAAGATCGAGAACTTGCCCCAGCTATTGAATGCCCTGTATATCTATCTCACAAATTGGAAGAAAATCGAGCAGCCTTACGGTCAAAGGAAATGTGGATGGCAAAGAATGTGTACTGACTGTAGATACGGGCGCATCTCATTCCTTAATCCGATCTGATTTGGTCAACAGGAGAGTAAAGCTATTACCTGAAGCAAGGCTGCGTACGGTCACTGGCGAGTATAACCAAGTCCAAGGAGAAGTGGTATGTGAGATCTTAATTAGAAAGGTCACGATTCATACAAATTCGTTGTAGTTACAGCTGAGAAATTTGATAGCTGATGGCCAACTAGTAGATTCTGGAAATGGATGCGCCTAGAAGGTGCGAACGAGGAAATCATAGAGTATAAAAGGCAACAACAGTCGAGGGGCAATAATTCAGTTTTGATTAAGATTCTATCTGGCGAGCAATAGCAGTATTATTTATTGTGAATTACTTTAATAAAGGCCATTTTTCCATAATTCAATATTGGAGTTATTTATTCAACAGTTTAGTGATTCGAACTTAGTATAAGATTGCAAATAAGGGGAATTGCAAGTAAATTCGTTACAATTGGTGTCAGAAGAGGAATTGTTGAATAAATTCCGAAGATTGGGAATACAACTTGTACATGGCAAAGTTGAGTGAATTGAGGATCCAGAAACTGAAAAAGGAGTTGGAGAGCCGTGGATTAAATACAACCGGCAATAAGATCGAACTTCAAGCACGGCTACGAGAGGTAATGGAGTCGCAAGGAATTGATGTGGACGAGTTTGTCTTTTATCCTGATGGGGACGAGACAACAACAAAATTGGAGGAGAAAAATGAAACACCGCAGACAATGGCGAACACAGACCTGAACATGATATTGGCTCCAATATCGGTACAATTGTCCGAAATGTCATCACAAATATCTACCAACATGTCATCAAAATTGGAATCGCAGGAGACACGCATAACATCGAAGATTGAAGCACAAGAAACGCGTATTTCAGAAAAGTCGACACAGATAACATCCAAGACTGGAAGAACAAAAGATATATATAGCATCCCAACTGGAATCACAGGAGGCACGTATTTCAGAAATGACGTCGCAAGTGTCATCTCAACTGGAAGACCAAAAGACATATATGGTATCTCAATTGGAAGCGCAAGAGGCACGTATATCTGAAATGTCGGCAGAAATTTTGGAACAAGTATCATCAAAACTGGAAGCGCAGGATGCAAAAATGGCTCAATTTCAAGCCGAAGTAGATGATTTAAAGGTCGTATGGAGCAGTTACAACTAAATCGCCCAGCTGTTTCAGCAAGCAATACGAAGGTAAAAACTCTTTTGACGGCTCTGTTCCTTTCCAGGTGTTTAAGATTCAGTTTGAGAAGACCGCAGCAGTGAACAACTGGAGTGCTGAAGATAAAGTTGCTGCACTCTTCGTAGCAATGAAAAGGATCAGCTGCCGAAATCTTACAGACTATTCCAGAGTACGAACGGAACAGTTATGACGCATTGATGAGTGCTCTAGAGAGGCGATACGGAAGCGAACTCAGGCAGAAAATACACCAAATAGAGTTGCAAAACCGTTACCAAAAAGCTAATGAGACTTTGCAGGAGTTTGCCTCGGATGTTGAAAGGTTGGCACATTTGGCAAATGCGGACGCATCCGTGGAGTACACCGAGAGGGCGTTATTGCAACACCAACCCTAACATTTCCAACAATGTGGGTGGTCGTAAACGCAGAGCTGAAGGAGATGACCAGATCTCCAAATCTACTCAGTCGTTAATCTAAAGTGAGTCAGAAGCAAGGGGCGACAGCTGGCTCCCTCAGTTGAATGCTCCATAATCCCTATCTCGCAAATTGGAAGAAGGTCGAGCAATCTTACTGTCGGAGGGCATGTGGATGGAAAAGAATGTTTACTGACTGTAGATACGGGTGCATCTCATTCCATCATTCGAGCCGATTTAGTCAACAAGAAGATTAGACCATTGCATGGAGCAAGATTGCGTACAGCCACTGGATAAGACAGCACGCTTCTAGGAGAAGTATCATGTGAAGTCGCAATTGGGAACGTCACGGTAGTACACAATTTTATAGTGGCAGAGATTGTTGATAAAATCATAATTGGAGTGGACTTCTTAATCGACCAGGGGATCAAGATCGACATGCAAAGCAAGACGATACGATATAAGAACATGGGTGTACCACTTAATTTCGGCTACGAGAGAGGCTACAGCAGTAAACGAGTGCTGCTGGAAGAGAGTCAGCCAATACCACCAAAATCCGAAGCAGTCATCTGGGCAAAGGTTGATGGAGATTGTGGGACAAAAAATTGTGGGTTGTCGAAGCAGCAAACAAATCAGCACTGAATATACTTGTAGGAAAAACCCTGGCTATGACAAAACAAGATGGACGTATTCCGGTAAGAGTACTCAATGGGTTCAAGTCACCACTCGAGCTGACTAAAGGAGCTATTTTGGGAAGATGCCAAGAGGCTGAATTAGTTATTAACTGTGAACAGTTCCAGGAACACATTTCAGCTAGTAATACTGATCTTTCAAATGACATCACGGCATGGACGCATGGGCTAGAGGAAGCATATCAGAGTAAGGCAAAACAACTGCTCCTAAAGTACGCGAGCACATTTGACCAGGATGGTCCCAAACCAGGCCGAACCAACGTTGTGAAACATCAAATTGACACTGGAGATGCGAGGTCGATCCGTCAAGCTCCACGCAGTGTTCCACTGGCGAAGCGGGAAGTTGTCAGTCAAATCATACAAGAAATGAGCGACAACAGCGTCATCGAACCATCAGCTAGTCCATGGAGCTCACCGGTAGTATTTGTAAAGAAGAAGGATGGAAAAATGAGGTTTTACGTGGACTACCGGAAGTTGAATGGCGTTACGAAAAAGGATAGCTATCCATTGCCAAGAATTGATGACACTCTGGACACGCTATCTGGTACGAAATGGTTTTCCACGCTGGACTTGAAAAGCGGCTACTGGCAAGTTGAGGTGAAGGAGGAAGATAAAGAGAAAACAGCCTTCAGTGTCGGTGATGGTCTTTGGCAATTTACAGTGATGCCTTTTGGACTTTGTGATGCACCAAATACTTTTGAGAGACTCATGGACCAGGTACTGAAAGGACTACATTGGAAAACATGCTTGGTGTACCTGAACGACATCATCGTATTGGGCAAGAACTTTGATGAACATCTTAAGAACTTGGAGGAAGTTTTCCAGAGAATAGCTGGCGCTGGACTGAAGTTTAGTCCCAAAAAGTGTGCGCAGTTTAAAAAAGAAGTAAATTATTTGGGTCACTGCGACCGAAAAGATGGAGGCTATAGAGTATTGGCCAAGACCACAGAACCTACATGAATTGCGAAGATTCCTTGGGCTGCGCACATATTACCGCTGATTTGTACCAAATTTTTCCAGCGTAGCCCATAGCCTCCATGAGCTTACAAGAAAAAATAAAACTTATGAATGGAAGAAGGAGCAACAAGTGGCTTTCCAAACATTAAAGGAGCGTTTGTGCACTGCCCCAATGTTAGCATATCCGATTCCAGGAGCAACATTTATTCTAGATACAGATGCGAGTGGATATGCTATAGGAGGCGTTTTATCACAACTGGTCGATGGACAAGAAAAGGTAGTTGCATACTACAGCCGTTCGATTGGAAAAGCAGAGAGGAACTATTGCGTTACACGGAGAGAGCTGTTGGCATTGGTAGAGTGCATTAAACATTTTCACAAATACCTCTACGGCCAGCGATTCCGCGTCAGGACAGATCACGCAGCGTTGAAATGGCTTCTGCAGTTCCGTAATCCAGAAGGACAATTGGCACGGTGGATCGAGCGGCTACAAAGCTATGACTTTTCCATTGAGCATCGGAAAGGTAGTACCCATGGGAATGCCGATGCAATGTCACGAAGACCATGTAGTTTGGAATGCAAGCACTGTTCAAAGGCCGAGGCTAAAGAAGACATTATAGATGTCCGGCTAATGACTATAACTTGTGCGGATGAATGGGACAAGGGAAAACTAAGCAAGTATCAGCTAGAAGATACATATCTGTCACAAGTTATGCAAGGGCTCGAACGAAACGAAATACCAAATAAAGAAATGTCAGCAGCGAATCCCATTGCGAAGTTATATTGGGCACAGTGGAACAGTTTTGAATTGATATCCGGTTGCTTGCATCGAGTATGGAAGAGTGAGGTTGGTCAATGCAAGAAGAAACTGATAGTTGTTCCCAGAAAGAGGATTCCTGACGTGCTCAGCGGGCTGCATAATGGTCTAAGCGGAGGTCATCTTGGAATCACAAAGACGCTCGAGAAGATTAAGCAGAGATTCTATTGGGTTGGTTGCCGTCAGTCGGTCACTGAGTGTATTGCGAACTGCGAGGTTTGCAGCAGAGCGAAAGGGCCCAAAACCCGAAGTCATGGCCAGATGAAGCAATATAACTCAGGTGCGCCATTTGAAAGGATCGCTATGGATGTCGCAGTTCAATTTCCTACTAGCAACCGCGGAAACAAATACTGGTGGTTATGGATTATTTCAGTAAATGGCCAGAGGTATACGCAATCTCAAACCAAGAAGCAGAAACAGTAGCAGAAGTGGTTACAAACGACTGGGTTGCAAGGTATGGGGTACCAATGGAGTTACATTCTGACCAAGGCAGGAATTTTGAATCAGCTGTGTTCCAAGAAATGTGCAAGAAGTTGGGCATTCGGAAAACACGGACAACTGCATTGCATCCTCAGTCCGATGGTATGGTGGAACGTTTCCATAGAACATTGAAGGAGCATTTAAGGAAAGTATACACATATCATTATTCTTGATGGCCTACCGATCGGCAGTACATGAGACAATGGGCCAAACTCCCGCAAGGTAATTTTTGGCAATGACCTTCGACTGCCAGCTGATTTGAAGTATGGGATAGATGCCGAAACGGAGAGAAATGTCAAGAAATCCACTGGTGTCTTGGAAGAAGAGCTGAGAGAGATACACGATTTGGTAAGGCAACGAGCAAAGATTATGAGTGACAAGATGAAAGCGAGGTACGATAAAGCAATTTATTCAGAAGGGTTTCCGGAAGGAGATTTGGTGCTGTTATACAACCCACAACGAAAAAAAGGTTTGTCCTCGAAATTGCAGTGTAATTGGGAAGGCCCATACAAAGTTGTAAAACGGATCAACGATGTAGTGTACCGCATACAAACCATTGGCAAACCACGAATCAAAATGAAAGTGGTTCATTTGGAAAGGCTGGCAGCGTTTATTTATTTTTATTTATTATTATTTATTTATTATTTAAAGTCGACGACAAACTATGGTCGACTGCATAATATAAAAGATATATAAATATACAACTCAAAAGATAATATTTAAGATATATCGAGATTTCAACAATGTTATATTACAAACAAAGAAATATTAATGAACATTACTATTTAATTTCAAAATATAATAATAATAAGAAATATGAGTAGAAATAAGATCTTATACCGAAATCTTATACTGGCGGAATGCATCAGATTCCGCTCAGCATGATATCGGAATGCAGTGGATTCCAATCTCCCTGTTGGAATGCAACAAGATTCCAATCAGCATGTCATGGGAATCCGGCAGTGCTAAGAGTAGTGTAATGAGGATACGCCATCACAAGGCATAAAAAAGTAACATGACCTGTGTTGTTGGAATGCACCGGATTCCAATCAGCTCGATGCCTGACCCATAAGATTATACTGCCGGAATGCATACGATTCCGGTCAGTGACTCATGAAAAAGCATGTTTTTTACGTTGTTGGAATGCACCAGATTCCAATCAACACAGTACTGTCTTGTTCCTTCTTAATGATACATGTTGATAAATGTTCCTCCATCCTTAAGAGAGATAGTTCCTGTTTTTTATCGAAGAAATAAAATGCCGGCAAATTAAATTAGCTTGTATCTCTTAAATTAGATAGGCAAGTATTGCATTACGTATAGTGGCAAAAGTACATTCAAGACTGATGCAGCTATACAAGTCATTGTAGTGCGCGCACCAGATAATAAGAGGATTATTTTTAGCAAAATTTCGTCGACAAAGGGGTAAATAGAAAGGAACGTAGTGTCTGGATACTCTAGGGGGAACCGCAAAAAACAAGCGGCTGAGGAGGTCCGCGGAATCAATTTCTCCAATAATGAGCTTATGGATGAACAATACCCCAGTAATATTCTCCGATTTTCCAGAGTGGGTAAGTTAATAAGAAGAAGTCTCTTTCTGTATGGAGGAAGGTGGAGACTTGAGTCCCAATTAAGGCCGTGCAATGCAAATATCAAAAATTGCTTAGATCGAGAGATTTGTCTGATCGGGACGATCAGACTTAGGTGGAGGGCAGTGTGACAAATATGAGTGACACTAAGTGATACTTACATCCCTAGTCTGATGCTAAGTAAATGAAGTAACAACAACAATAAAGCAGACAGTCACTTGTATCTACATAAGATAATCAATCATTATGTCTACACATATGTACGTACACGCAGCTGAGAAGCAACGCACGACCACATGTATATAACTGAGATACTCCCGAAAGTATGCAATGAGAGAAGCTATAAAATCGTGCAATTGTAGTTACAGCCGAGAAATTTGATAGTTGATGGCCAACTAGTAGATTCTGGAAATGGAAGCGCCTAGAAGATGCGAACGAGGAAATCAGAGAGTATAAAAGGAAACAACATTCGAGGCGCAATAATTCAGTTTTGATTAAGACGCTATCTGGCGACTAATAGCAGTATTATTTATTGTGAAGTACTTTAATAAAGGCCATTTTTCCATTATTTAATATTGGAGTTATTTATTCAACAGTTTAGTGATTCGAACTTAGTATAAGATTGCAAATAAGGGAAATTGCAAGTAAATTCGTTACAATACTTACAGACTACGTAGAGGAGATAAACAAATGTAATACAAAATACAAAAAAAAAAAAAATAAAATATAATATAATTATGCATGAGCAATTACAGCTTTAAAAATAGGTTTAGATAATGAAAAGTCGATTTTTTAAGAATTTGAGCGAAGATTAAATTCTGTTAATGTTCGAGAAATGGGAGCATTAAAATTAGAGGGTCCGAATAAACCCCGTATAAAACATGTTTCTATTTCTAAGCGGCCTGTTTGGTACATGGAATCGAATAACCTCGAGGAGAGCTGGCGCATCGATTGATTCGTTGATAATGTCGAAAACAAAAGTCATTGACAGCAAGGTTCTTTTAGATTCTAGAGACTGGAGGTTGATGAGTGCACATCTGGCTTCGTAGGAAGGAATCGGGTCGGAAAAATTCAAAGAACGCAGTGCAAAGCGAACAAAGATTTTTTGCACATTTTCGAGCCTCTTGATATGACACTCATTGTAGGGTCGCCAAATGAAACAGGTATATTCCAACTTTCAGCGAACAAGTGAGGTGAAAAGTATCTTAAGAGTATAAGGATCCGTAAAATTTGAGCTAAAATGCCGGATAAAAGCAAAAAGAGAATAGGCCTTAGCAACTGTAGAATTTAAATGTATCGAGCACGAAAATTTAGAGTCGAAAACTGCCCCAAGATTTTTCAGTTCTGTAAAAGTCGAGAGGCGAGAACCGCAAATGGTATAAGACGTGAGTATGGGATAACGCGATTTTGAAAATGTTACGTGAAAACATTTACTAACATTTAGCGGTAGATTGTTTGAATTACACCAGGCAGCGACATTGTCGAAACCGGATTGTAACTTGTTTGAATCTGACAAGTTTGAAATGGTAGAGAAAACCTTTAAATCATCATTATTATTAGGCCATAGTAACTCCTGGACTTTTGTAAAACACAAGCACTTTCTTCTATGATTGGCTATTCATTTCTCCTTGCCATAAATAAGGACAGTTATGGTAAGATTGTATCATCGTAGTTTAGATTTGCTGTTGAGCGACCGGCCAATGGCTTCGTACGTGGCTAGCGACGTTTCTTTATCTTTTTCCCAAGTGCTGCCGGTAAGTAACCTAAGATCTTTGGATGACTGACAGTCGGTAGCGTAACAACATCGACGTGAACGTCCAATAATCCCCGTCATAAACAAAGTGGCAGTGGATTTGCTCCGCTAGGTTCAGATAATTGGCCGTCCATATTTTTATATAAAGAGGAAAAGGTGAACCTTCTATAGCTTGGAGTAAAATGCCATAGTTGACTGTGTCAAAAGCTTTTGACAGCGCTGGTAGTGCTATGCATTTTGCGTAAGCCACGCTGAGTGGCTAGGCGAAGATTCGGAGTAAAAGGAGGGTGTAAGAAGGTTTCCAATGTCTTCGCTACTGGCGAATGGAGTGATAGCGGTCGTTATGACTCACCTTCGTTGGCCGGTTTCCCAGGCTTGAAAACGTGCGTCAGGTAGCTTACGCCGTCAGAGCTAAGGTGTACTGGCTTTGGGCCTATTGATTAAGAGGGTTTGATTTCTTCATGGCTTTTTCAACCGCTGTTGGGGTGATGAAAACGGGTCACACGCGTTTCTCAAATAATAAGCTAGTCAAGGAAGTATACCCTACCAAATTTTAAGGAAATCGGCCCCTGGTTCATTTCCCGAAAAATAAGAAAGAAAACGGACCCAGCTGTGAATCTTAAGTATCCACAATTCCCCTTTACTATACACACAAATATTCATTAAAATCAGTCCAGTTTTTTAGGAGGAGTTCAGTTCAGGTACGCACTTGCATATGATATACATATTGTAACGAATTTACTTGCAAATCCTCTTATTTGCAATCCTCTGCTAAGTTCGAATCACTAAACTGTTGAATAAATAACTCCAATATTGAATGATGGAAAAATGGCCTTTATTAAAGTACTTCACAATAACACTTATACTTTGCTACTCTCTGGCTTAATAACCAAACTGATTGATAACTCAAATTAAACTCTACTATTGGCCGCCAGATCGCGTGCTTAATCAATAACTCATTGATAGCTCAACTCAAACTGAATTACAGCGCCTCTTCATCTGTTGCCTTTTATACCCTTCCTTTGGTTTCCTCGTTCGCATTTTTCCAGAATGTACTAGCATTGTCCAGTAGCTCTCAAACTTCTCAGATATATCCATGTGTTTGCGCATTGACTCTCCGCTGCTCGTATTCGTACATGGCACATATGTGTAGACGCAATTATTTATTCGTTTATGTAGATACATAAAGATTGAATTATTGATGTGAATGTTTGTAGTTTACAGTCTCTCGCGCGCACATAGGCGTATAAGTAAATGCATCTGTGTGTGACATCTCTCTGGGCTGCCTTATATATGTGTATACTTGATTTGATTATTACGTAAATACTGCTTGGCATGGCCTTAGCATCGCCTTAGTGATGGAATAACTTAGTGATGCTAATATCCGTGACAATATATATTGTAACGAAGGTATGATAGGAACAATAGATATCATTACCTACAAACTCGCACACTTTGCATAACGCCTTATTGCCAAAAGCGTGGGAGATGATTAACTGTGTAACATAGTCATTGGCCCTGGTACACAGGCAAACCTTGAATTGTGGGGAGGTGGAAATGCAAATATCCCGGATTAAAAACAATAGGGCACTGAAGAATATCTGACCACGAATCTTTCCACACAAGGAGACGAAATATTTTTAAAACGATGCATCATTTCTGACGCAAACTTTTATATATAAAGAATGTTTCGGCTAGACAAATGTAGCTGCATCTAGTGCCGCTATACCTTTATTCCACTTCACTTCAAACGTGTCTGAGGTTTTATACGGACGACTCTTTGTCATTGTCTGCTGTAATATTTATTACAATATGGTTCAGAGGAGGTAACTATGGATGCTAGCAAAATATCAAGAGCTGATGAGAAGACCCCAGGAATATACGAGAAAAAAGTTTTCGAGAACATTTATGGTGTTTACGTTATGCCAGCTGAATGTATCAAAGAAAATTTAAACTTGTGCTGTTTTCCTATAGCAACCACCCTTTGATAGCGGAGGAAATGAGAGAAGATGCCCTTACTTAGCTGGGAACTTCAATAGGATAATGATTTGATATTCATTTCATTCGAAATGCCTTCAGTTACCACTCACAAGAAAAATCTTAAGAAATAATGAAAAGTGTTACCCGAAAAGACACCCATATCAACCGGAGTAAGTTTTTATACACCTACTAACTTGTAGTTTTTCAAATACTTTCCAAATTCCTTTGAGGAATGGAATGGGAAATTCGAAAGTACTTTTTCCATTCCTTGTCATGTAATTGAAAGAAATTTCGATTACATTTCCCATTCCTATCGAAAGTACTTGGAAAGAAATTTTCAATTACTAAGAAAAAGGTTGTTGTAATTGAGCCTCAAAAAAAACGAAATTACTTTTGATATTTGCTTTGGGTAATTGAAATGTAATCAATTCCTTTGCTGTGCAGAACAGGAATTGATTACTTGTTCCAAAAAATATTTCTTTAATACGAGCACCTACTTCGAGTTTTAATTCTAGAATCAGATTAATAAAATCGCACGAAAAATCTAGCGCGGAAAACTTCAAATAGCTACTACTACAGACATAGCGTAATATAAGATTTAGCGTATCGTGAAAAACGGAATTGCCGGGTGTTAGTTTATTTGAAAACAGTCGTGAACAGGCAGAAAAAGCTCAGGAGGAGTCTGTATTTCCATGAAGTGGTACTTTTTATTCGATAGGTGTAGGGTTCTTATATTTAATTCGTTTATTCTTTATACTTGTTGGAGAATGCGAAGTAATCCTAATGCAACCCTGTATTATTTCAATGTACTGTAACTTGTTCATATACTATTTGTAATTTCTTTTTGTACTTACTTCACTTCCGTTTATATCATTTCCGAATAAAGTACACGTTTGAAACAACAGGTTATGGGCCCAGCCCTACCTAAATTCGGAAAATAGTAATTTTTTCAAGAAGTTAAATTCGAGATAAATTTGAGCGATCGGTAACTGAAAAAAGTTACGTCGATTTATTAAAAAATGGCCACAAGTGTGAGGATTGATCCGCTAAACGCTGAAAATTATGATAGCTGGAAGCTACAAATGCGTGCCATATTGATAAAGTGCGATTTGTGGGATTATGCATCGCTGCCTCAAAATGGAAGAAGAACCATCCAGAAAAGGCAAAGAGGCCGATACAGAGCAAAATGGATTAATTGCGCAATCAAAAGGTAAGAGTTACAATAAAAGCCAAGCTGGCCACACTTACGGCAAGCAAAATGCATCGAAAGAAAAACAAGAAAAACGAAATTGCAACAAACGTGGCAGAATTGGTCACATTGCACGTAATTGCCGAGCGAAACAAAAGGAGAAAAATTCGCATTCAAACGTCAAGCTAACGAAGACAAATTCGAAAAATCTTTGTTCTCTGAATCAGCATTGTTGGCAAAAAATCTAAACGAATATTGGTGCTTAGACAGTGGCTGTTCATCGCATATGTCTTCAAATAGAGAAAACTTCAAAACATTTAAAGAGATAAACAAAACTCTGCCTGGCGAACAGCAATACAGCTAGCATCACAGGTGTTGGTAACGTCAAATCGACTATCAATGAAAGGGGAAATAGTGAGAGAATCAACTTCGAAAAAGTGATGTACGTGGCAGAGTTACGAACAAATTTATTGTCTCTGTCAAAAATTGCCGACAAAGGGTACGAAATAATTTTTCGACGAGATGAAGCAATTGCTGTTAAAAATAACAAACGCATTCTTACAGCTTCACGAATTGGTGATTTGTATTATATTAAAAGCGCTGAACCTATTGCAAATATTTCTGAAACGAAAAATATCAATATACAAAATTGGCACGAGCTAATGGGTCATTTAAACGAAAATGATTTGAAGCGTGTAGTAAAAATGGTGCACGACATACAATTTGACACAAACGAAAAGCTGCAAACATATGAAATTTGTATTAGCGAAAAACAAACAAAGGAAAGTTTTCTGAAACAAAGCGAGCAGCGCACGTCCGATTTGTTAGAATCGTTCACACTTATGGGCCAATGCGATCACGCTCACTTTCAGACGCAAAATACTTTATAACTTTTACGGACGATTTTACGCGATATAGCGAAGTCTATTTTATGAAACAAAAAAGTGAAGCTCTGCAAATGTTTAAATTATTTAATAATGCGGCAGAAAATTTTACAGGGAAGAAAATAAAAATGCTTCAATCTGACAACGGCTTGGAATATATAATCACCGTCTTTCAAAACTATTTAAATAATTGTAGTATTAAGCGCCGGCTGATTGCTCCCTATACACCGCAACAAAATGGCGTTGCAGAGTGAAAAAACAGAATGCTTTTAGAAATGTCTCGGTGTATGCTAAAGCAGGCAGGTTTACCAGCTGTTTTTTGGGCAAAACCCATTAACACCGCAAGTTATATAAGAAATAGATGCCCAACCAAAGTACTGAAAAACAAAGTGCCACTTAAAATTTGGTCGGGGAAAACCACAACAGTAATTCATTTGAGACCTTTCGGTACAAAGTCATACGTATTGAAAAAGGACAATCATGGTGCAATGATACAAGGTGGCAGCATGGGACAGCTGATTATAAACTTTTTTTTATTTGATTTGATACACCAACTTCCGGCGCAGTACGATTTTAACATTTTCCATCGAATTTACAAAAACAAAGTATATGAAATTTTCAGACAGTGAGTACTTACGGGAGTCCCTGTCGTGAAGACTTACCTCCGGCGTAAAACACAGATCAATGTCCGTTGATCTTCGGCCCAACAAGTTGGTACCAAATCGGTGAGCTGGGGTGTTCAAGTCAACCAGCCTTGGTTTGGCCGAGGAGGACTATCCATCCTCCTCTTCCATTTTCGGGTAATGGCACCCGGTTGCACGGCAACTCCACCGCGAGTTCCGTGCTTGCCTCAGAATCCCTCTTTCATTGATTTTGATATCTCGATATCTGATTAACAAGTTAACCAGATTGAGATATTGTGTTTTTGTCGCAATTTAGGAATGTGACCAACCTTTTCTGTCCTGCAGTGTTACAACAATGTATAAATACATTGTTAACGACGGAGCTTGGTTTTGCTTAGATATCGCTTAAAGGGCCGCACTACGTTGACAAACAGAGTGAGCTTGGCATCAATTTATGCTCCGTCTATAAAACTCCTTCACAATTAAATTCAAGGGATGTGACCAACCTTTTCCGCGCACAGACCTGTGAGTGCCGAGTGCCCGTCTCAGCAATGTCTCTCGACATCGCTTAAGACCACACTACGTTGACCTAGCATTGCACGCCATATTGTCTAATATTCGCTTCCATTTTTGCTACTAATTTCGATCCAATTTCCACTCAATTACGCAACAATTATGCTCCGATATGCCTCCAAATAAACTCCTACCACAATTAAGGGATGTGTCCAACCTTTCCGCTCACAGACCTGTAAGTGACCGAGTACCTGCCCCAGCAACATCCTTGAATTGCAGTCCGCCACACTGCAGTGATTTGACAACGTCAAATCTTGCCACATATAGGATGTGGCCATCCACACAGCGAACGCCTCCTATTCGCTTACGCAGTCTAAAGCAGCCTCAAACATCTCAAAAGACGAGATGAGCACCGGCCCACTCGTACAATTATCGATTGTTTTTCGGCTGACGATAGACATGCGTTCCTTCACCATCTTTCGTCAACTTTTTTGCAGCTTATTTAACCGGCATCTTCGGTTGTCACAAATTAAGGGATGTGACCAACCTATCATCTGCCCCTCAGGGTCAGTTTCTCAATGAAATTGGGATTGCCGTGGCAAGCATGAGACCGAATTCCCTTGGGTCTTAGGTCCCCAAGGAAAAACAAGTATACTCAGAGCGTGTGTCATAAGTGAACTCTATTTGAAACCACAGCCACCGCGATGCTCCCACAAGGGGGCCATCCCAGGACAGGAGGTGAGACCTGAGTACAAAGCATCGTTCGATGCAGTGCACCAGATCACACTGGCTTCTCCTGCTCCCGCGGTAGCAGTTTTTATAAAGACCTTGCCTAGGGTCCCACAGGGTGATACACCGCGTCCACCCTGCTACCTTTCGAGTAAAACACCTTACTCATGGATTGGGTACCCATGGTATTATGGTCGCCTTTTACGACCGGTATACCTACCGTGGGCATATTCTAACCCCTAACCCACAGGGGGAATTTATGAGGACAATAAAAATAGTAAATTTGACTCACGCTAAGAATAATGTATCCTCGTTGGCTATTCAACAGAAGCCAAGGCATATCGCCTATGGTCGCCAGATAAAAGAAAAGTTTTAGTTAGCCGCGATGTTAAATTTCTAGAAGATAAAATGTTTAAGAAACGAAATGATGAAAAGTCAGAGTTTGGAAATTGATTTTAAATTCAAAAACGATGAAATTTATGTTCAGTTTGATGAAATCTCCGAACAATTGAAAAAAGATGAATTATATGTTCATTCAGACGATGTTGCTGAACAATCTTCAAGCGAATGTGAAGGTGTCGAAGACACAAAACGCGGTAGAGGTGGACAAAAACTAATTAAAACCACGGGACCTGGTCAATGCAAAAAAGTTTATCAACAAGCGGCAAGTAGTGCAACTGAAGAAGTTGCCGAAAGCTCCGATGCAAATAGCAATGATTTCGAGGATTGTGAATATGCAAATCTAGCGTCGACCAATAACCCAGAAACATTTCAAGAAGCAGTAAATGGCGATGAGGGTGCATCATGGCTCAATGCTGTTGAAAATGAGTATATGGCAAAAATGTTAAATAAAACGTGGGATATTGTTGAGCGACCCACAGAAAGAAAAATTATTGGCAATCGTTTTTTGTTTCGAACCAAAAATGGTAATATGAAAAAAGCGCGTGTGGTGGCAAAAGGGTGCTCGCAACGTCCAGGGGAGGACTTTAATGTCCCATACTCCCCCGCAGCTCGAATAACTTCGATTCGAATGCTATGAGCACTAGCAGCAGAGCTTAACTTGCAAGTACATCAAATGTATGTGATCACAGCTTACTTGAACGGTGATCTTGAACAAAGCGTGTATATGGAATTACCAGAATACTTGAGTGAAATCTTACAAAAAGTGGTTTCAGGAAAACTGATGAATGTGGATGACCAACAAGCTCGAGAAATTAGAAGCACAGCTGAAAGATGGAAATCAGATATAGCTAAAGCGAACAATCCGGTATGTAAAATTAAAAAGTCTATATGGTTTACGGCAATCAGGTTTCCAATGGTTTCAAAAATTAAACGCCACACTACGTAAAAAGGGGTTCACACCTTCGGAACGTGACCCATGTTTGTTTATTATGAAGATAAAACTTAAACTTATGTTAATCACTGTATATGTCGACGATCTGTTAATTGCCACAAACGATCGGATATGGTTGAGCGATGTTAAACAATATCTCACCGAATGTTTTTAAATGAAGGACATAGGTCCAGTTAAAACTTGCCTAGGTATAAATTTTCGGCAAGATCTGCAAAACCGATCTTTACTTTTGAGTCAGCGTGAATACACATTAGAAATTTTTAAACGATTTCATATGGAAGTTGCAAGCCATTAGATTGTTACTTCAAACTGGAAAAACCAGCTAAACCAGATGTGGACCTAATGAAAAAATATCCATATCAGAATTTAATTGGTGCACTGTTATATTTGGCAGTGACAATGCGTCCTGACTTGGCTTATGCAGTTAACTTTTTAAGCCAGTTCAATTCCAACTACAACGGGGAGCATTGGAAGGCAACAAACCGGATAGTTAGATACCTTAAAGGCACTTTGAATTATGGTCTCCTTTATAAGCAAGCAGGAGTGGACTTGCACGCGGTCGTCAACGCAGACTGGGGTGCAAATATGATGGACAGACGATCATACTCCGGCTACGCCTTTGTTCTAGCTGGTGCACCTATATCATGGGAAGCTCGTAAACAAGAAACTGTGTCTCTTTCAAGCACAGAGTCCGAATATATGGCTTTGTGTGAAGCTACTAGAGAGGCACTTTATCTACGTGAAATGTTGAACGAGATTGGTAAAGAGTGCTCAACTATCGAAATATCTAACTACAGCCAGAGTGCTCAAAAACTTTGGGTAATAGGGGGCATTCCCCCTCCCCCCAACAAAAACCTCGAGAAATTTTATTTTTCAAATACTTTACAGAACAAAAATGAAATATCCAAAGAAAACAAATATTCAAATGTTCAATACTTAATTTTGGCATTTCACGATGCACGGCAATTTATACATGAATACCGCTTTTATAAAAATAAAACAAAATCCATGAAACTTTTTGATACCATTTCTCCCCCACAGCCAAGCTCACGATCCGCTACTGAGTTGCATGAAACTATTAATTGAGAATAGCTATGTTAATAACGACATTGAGGTCGAACCACTTAAATACCACAAGAAAATTCATCTGACAACAGATGTGCCGTTCCGTCTGTCTTATGCTGAAAAAAATTACGTGCAATCAATAGTTATTGAATTGCAGACGTAATGAATAATAAGACCAAGTAATTCATCATACGCTTCCGCTATAGTCCTGGTACGAAATAAAAACGGAAAGACTCGTATGTGTGTGGATTATCGACCTCTAATTAAAATAACTGCTAGGGACAACTACCCATTGACCCTTATTGACGATTGCATCGAGTTCTTAGAAAATAAAAAATATTTCTCCGTACTAGACCTAAAAAGCGGTTTTCACCAAGTGGAAATGTCACCCTTATCCATTCCATACACTGCCTTTGTAACCCCTAATTGGCAATACGAATATTTGAAAATGCCGTTCGGTTTAAAGAATGCTTTATTGAATGATTTATTAATACAGTGTACCGAGATTTAGTAGACAGTAGAGCAATAATAATATACATGGATGACATTATTACCGCCACAGTCATTTTGAAGAGCACAGGACCCTATTGAAAACCGTTTTGGAAAGATTGTCTTTGAGAGGACTAAAACTTAACCTCGATAAAAGCAAATTTGGATACCGGGAAATTGTTATCTCGGGTATGAAGTGACCCAATCGGGAATCCGGCCAAATGGATCCCATATCCGAAGCATCGCTAACTTCCTAATACCTAGCAATCAAAAGCAGCTGCAGTGTTGTATAGGATTATTTTCATATTTTCGACGTTTTGTGCCGTCATATTCTCAGATGGCTAAACCCCTACAGAATCTGCTGAAAAGAAACACTGACTTTAATTTTGATGAAAACTGCCTTAATGCCTTTAATGAATCAAAGAATCGCCTGACTAATAGCCCAGTATTAGCTATATATCACCGATGGAAGGAAACCGAGTTACATTGTGACGCAAGTTCCACTGGATTTGGTGCAGTCCTCTTACAGCGACAGGATGACAAAAAATTTCACCCTATATCTTACTTTTCAAAAAGTGCTTCTACTGCCGAATCCAGATACCATAGCTTTGAGCTTGAGACTCTAGCAATAATTTATGCCCTAAGGAGATTTAGAACCTATCTTGAGGGTATGCAGTTCAAAATTATTACAGATTGTAATTCGTTAACCATGACTCTTGAAAAGAAACAAATTAACCCTAGAATTGCTAGATGGGCTCTCGAACTTGAGAACTATAAATTTAAAATACAACATAGTAAGGCGCAAATTGCACACGTCCTTAACATTGAGGAAGTTGAATTTCAAGTTCAGATCGCCCAGGAACGCGACGAAAATATAAAACATAATACGGCTAATTCACGAAAAATTAGGTCACCAGTCAGCTGATAAGACTATTGAGATCCTAGTAACGTATTACTGGCTTATATGCGAACGAAGGTAGAAATACTTATCCGAAATTGGAAGGAGAGGAATTTATATCCCATCCATAAATCTCCCTTGCCGTTCGATACTCTCCATATTTACCACTTCAGTCCCCTGCCGTCTATAAACTCAAAACGGAAACATATTCTAGTTGTGGTCGACGTTTTTACTAAGTTTGTGAAACTGTACCCAACTAATTCTACCAGCACACGAGAAGTACCTTGTGCCCTCGAAAAATATTTCAGCTATTATAGCCGACCTAGACGGATCATTAGTGATCGTGGTACGTGCTGTACATTCCTAGAGTTTAGTGATTTTATGTTTATGCGAAATATAGCTTACGTGAAAGTAACCACCGCCTCTCCTCGAGCGAATGGCCAGCGGAGCGTGTTAACAGAACCCTGAAGACGTTGTTAGGTAAAATAACCATGCCGACTGGTGTAAGAAGTTACAAGAAGTAGAATATGCTGTGAATAATTCCGTACATAGCACTTGTCGAGATACTCCTAGCCGACTTTTGTTTAGAGTTGAACAACGGGGTTGTATAGTCGATGAGTTTACTGAATATTTTCAAGAAAAGTTATGTGCTGACGATGATCGAGATTTAGCATCCATCCGTGCACAAGCATCAGCCGCTATCAAAGCTAGACAGGATTACGACTCGAGACGACAGCTCGAAGATGGAACTAGTTGTAAGAAATATGAGATAGGCGATTATGTGATGATAAGAAATATAGATACGACTGCCGGAGTCAATAAGAAATTTATACCAAATACCAGGGACCGTACGCTATTCATAAAGTCTTAGGGAATGATCGATATGTCGTCCGCGATATTGAGAACTGTCAGTTGACACAGTTACCATATGACGGCGTTGTGGAGAGTCACCGCATCCAACGGTGGCTAAAAAAACCTAATCACTTTAAGGATGGAGATTCTGAAGTAGATCCTTTAGAAATTAATTAGACATTGGTATGTAAAGAAAAAAAGTAAATATATCTATGAACGAGGCCGATCTATTGGCAGATTGGCTGAGTTGTAAACCCATTATGTGCATTGTACATGTAGCTTAAGTTACTTGAAGTTAAGCAACCCTATTGTAAATATTGTAAAACTATCGATATGAAAATAGAGGGCAACCTTGGAAATAAACATGATGGCCGGCATTTCCGGTAAATCCAAAGACTATAAAAGTCGTGTTTCAACTTAATCACTAAACATCGTATAAAATAATTGAAATACCTAACCAATTTTCATAAGAAAAAAATACTTAGTTCATTTTGAGGACTCAGACTTATTTAAGATCGAAAATAAGGAAGAAAATGAATATGATGTTTTGGAGACACTTTCAAGAACTAACTAACGCAGATGAGAATACCGATTAAAGCTGTAAGACATCGCAAGCAAAATCTTAAACTCCGGTTTTAAACTTTTTTAATTATTTCCATATGATTTTATTGACACTATTGTTCAGCCAATGAATCACTTTTCGTTTTAAAACTGGATATTCAATTAATGAGAAGAAATTTAATGGGCTAAGAAATTATAACTGGAAGTATTGGATATCCAAGGTTAACGATGTACTGGAATAAAGCCACACAAATACCATAATTTCGACAAATTATGACCAGAAACCGGTTTCATTTGATACGCGACTATCTCAAGTTAGCTATCGATGACAAGGCAAATGACAAACTTTACAGAGTTGGTCCCCTTATTAAGACATTCTGGGATTTCTGAAAAAGAAAAATATTGGTGACATGATCCCCCAGCTGGTTAGGGGGTCAGAATATACCCGCGGTAGGTATGCGCATGTAGCGCGTTGTGTGTAGCGCCACCCTTTCAGGTTGCTAGGGCAAAAAACCCAAACCCTATTGTCAACCTCACCTATCCGTCGCGAAACCTGTTTCATTAACAGCCGAGGCTCTAGCGACCCCGAACTCCTCATGGATCTAGGGGGTGGGAGGGTGGTATGGCAAAGAAGGTCGCATGCGGTCATAACAAATCGTTCCCGAGATGGTCGGGCTTGGTACCGGAACGTACCGGATCTGAATCCGACAAAGGACCATCAACATCGATAATACTCCGCAAGGCCTTCGGGGAGTGCTTATCGCTACAACAACAACAACTTGGTGAGATAAATTCAAGATGCAAAGCAAAACCTGCACATTCTAGAGTCACCCCTGGTCCACCTTTATGGCGATATTTCGAAACGGCGTCCACCTATAGAACTAAGGCCCACTTCCTTTTAAAATACTCATTAACACCTTTAATTTGATACCCATATCGTACAAACAAAGTCTAGAGTCACCCCTGGTCCATCTTTATTGCGATACCTCGAAAAGGCGTCCACCTATAGAACTAAGGCCCACTCCCTTTTAAAATACTCATTAGCACCTTTCTTTTGATACCCATATTGTACAAACACATTCTAGAGTCACCCCTGGTCCACCTTTATGGCGATATCTCGAAACGGCGTCCACCTATGGAACTAAGGATTACTCCCTTTTAAAATACTCATTAGCACCTTTCTTTTGATACCCATATTGTACAAACAAATTCTATGGTCACCCCTGGTCCACCTTTATGGAGATATCTTGAAACGGCGGCCACCTATGGAACTAAGGATTACTCCTTTTTAAAATACTCATTAACACCTTTAATTTGATACCCATATCGTACAAACAAATTCTAGAGTCAACCCTGATCCACCTTTATGGCAATATCCCTAAATGGCGTCCACCTATAGAACTATGGGCCACTCCCTCATAAAATACTCTTTAATGCCTTTCATTTGATACACATGTCATACAAACACATTCCAGGGTTTCCCTCAGTTCATTTTCCTACATGGTTATTTTCCCTTATGTTGTCACCATAGCTCTCAACTGAGTATGTAATGTTCGGTTACACCCGAACTTAACCTTCCTTACTTGTTTATTTTCATATATTTTACAAGCTTGAAACATGTCCGGCAATGTTTGATTTTTCGAAATCAGCAGTTTGTACGGAATGTGTGAACACTGGAACAAAATAAATTGAGGAACATTTGTAAAAAAACACTGAAAAACGTTTATATTTTATTATCCAAGCCATTTTGTACAAAGAAAAGGAATAGAATATATTGCCGCCGTGTTATATTTTTTTGAGTGAAGTGCTTTCATAATTGTAAGTGTGTTTTTGTCGTTCCTTTTTCCAATTCTCTGCCATGGCCACCAAGTTTTGTTAAAACGGATTCCTGCACGAATATAGTTGAGCCATTTTCTGATTTTTATGGATGCTAATTTCATTGCAGTGGCCTAAAATACTTTATGAAGATTTATTTATTCTTTCCGCAAGGATTGTTTACGTTTTCGCTTCAACTTCCTCTACTCCGGCAGCTTGCTTTGGCATATAACGAACAGACAAATTATAGCTGTCTATTATAATGGAATCAATAGCCGCGGCGTTATTTGTGGAGTTGGAAAGCAACGCATACGAAAATGGCCAGGCGAGAATGGAAAGGCAAATATTGCAAGATTTGTGCAATCCATTTGAGATGAGTGACGAATTGTAAGAAATTTAACTTAAAAGTGGTAAAGTTTAATGACTTATTTTCTTATTTAGGTTAAAAAAAACTTTCGACTTAATGAGGATGCTGTCAAGTATGTGTTAGATACTTTAGCGGGGCAAATATGTACGTCCAAGGACTTCGACATCGACATGTTGTTTTTGACCTGGAAACATATAAAAAAAACGTTTACGTTTCTCAACAAGTTTTACTTACATTTTTGCTAAAATTATGTTACCAATTAATAAAAAATAAAAATAAAATATTTTTCCGCCAACTAATTTGCAACTTAGAAAAACGGAACTACGATCGAAATGCAGAATACACAAAATCGAACGATTCGAAGTTGGATCGAAAGAGATTGGAACACAGAATACCAAAATTGCCAAATCGAAAAAATTCCAATCCAAGTCGAAATGCAGAATAGGGCTGATTATTGCAACACTTCTCGCTTCCACTTCCAAAAAAAAATGTACCGAAAGGGTTAAAACTTCAAATGAAAAACGCAAACCCAATGTTATGTCACAGTCAACGATTTATACAATAATTGTATTATAATATAATTTATTGCAATATTTTATTTGCAAAAGTGATTATTTTTCGTTTTGCACATCAAATTTAAAGCATGCAATTAAAACGCGTAGGAATCAGTGTTGCCAGAAAAAAACATTTTTTGGGGCCAAAATCTAGAAAAAAGGGCTAGAAAGAGCTAAATTTCTTCAAGAAAATCCAAAACCCGTTGCAAAAATAGCTAAAAGTATATGTATATTTTTCAATGTAAGTTTTCACATTTATTTCAAATCATATTTAAACAAAGTTATAAAAAAGGTACAGTAAACTAAAAACAAAAATATAAATTACAAGAGAGGTGCATAAATAATACTATTTTTATGGTTCATTTTATATCTTTAAATATCAAAAATACGTTTTTTATTTAACTTTTGTTTGCCATTTGGCGGTAAGGTATCGTTAAAAAGTAAGCAGAATTTTTCACACTGCTACGATGACGGCACAGCTATAGGTTCGCCAAAAATACGACTTGCCAAAATTTTGGCCGATTAAAATTAACTTAAATTTTTTCCAATTTTTTTATTCAATTTTTAACGTCCTACGGGTGTACCAATCACCATTAAGATACACGTGTCGATATTCAAGTTTATGTTGGGCGAGAAATTTCGTCCTCAGAAGATGAATTATTATTATTGCTACACTCATAAATATTTTTTGTGTTCATAAATTTTAAGAGATCGTTGTTTATTTCAAAGTCATGACAGCATTTATTCAGCCGCTTAAGACCACTTCTTATTGTCAGAAGCGAATTCAACATAACTAAATTCATGTTGTTTCTGTGTTTGCTTTTAATCAAATGCATGTTTGAAAACGTTCTTTCAACTTCAGCATTACTTAGTGGCAGCACAAAAAATATAAGTACAAAATTGACAAGCTTTTAGAATTAGACTGTTATACTCTTTGACATCAAACCAAAAACTTAAATCATTGCTTTAATTGCTCTATTAATTTAATTATGAAGCCGCGACATACATATATTGCGTATTTTTTTTTTTTTTCAATGAATTCGTCTATACATTCATCTTATTATCTAATTCGTATATATTCTTCAAAGGTATAATGAAAATAAGGTATCGGAGACAAACATTTATTATAATCTGAAGTTAAAGGGTAAGGGTCGAAACTCTTAAAAGGTGACAGTATGCTGTTGCACAAGCTGGAAAGCAAATGTACAACCTCAACACAGTTTATTGATTAAAGTTTTTGTTATCAGTTGAGTACCGAGTTGCCACATCATACATAACGAAACAAATAAAATGAAATTTGGACACACATAAAACACATTACAAATTTCACAATACGTATTGCCGAAATAGATTTTGAGCCATAAAGGGGCAAACATTTTAAAGAAGGCCAAAAAAAGTGCTAGGTGCTAAACCGGAATTTTTGGAGCTAAAAGCAAAAAAAGGGCTAGATCTGGCTCCAAAAGCACCAAAATGGCAACACTAGTAGAAATACACAATAATTGACTAAATTAAATCAGCTATTATGCCAACGCAGGAAAAAAGATAAGATTTGGTTAAGTCTCTGTGTTGCCGCGCGTCAAACATGTTGCATTTAACTTAGTACATTTTATCCTAGCTGTAAACGAAAGTTTTATCAGACATGGCCTTTATAGTGATTTTGTTTCAACAAAAAAAGGAGCAAGAGCACATTCTTGCATAGTGATAGAACATACGAGTACTGAGTGAGTAGATTAGCGCTCATGTCAAATATACCCTACAGGGCCATTCGAGTATCGAATTTTTTTTCTACTTTAGGTAATGTGGCCACAATAGAATAACTATTGAAGGTGTTATAATAAATACATATTGTTACGAATATTAGCAACACTAAGGGGTACTGCCATCTCTTAGCCGATGCTAAGCAGTGACTTGATGCACATCAATAATTCAACATTATGTCTACAAATATGTACGTACACGCAGCGGAGAAGCAACGCACAAACACATGCAAGTTAACAGTACACTTCCCACAGTGCCCTTATGGCAATCATAAACAAATATTCCATTTCTCAAGCCACTGGCATTTCATTAAATAATTATAAACAAATTAAACAAACATTATATTTCTCAAGCCACTGGCATTTCATTAAATGTTTATAAACAAATATTATATTTCTCAAGCCACTGGCATTTCATTAAATAAATATTCCATTTCTCACGCATCGGTTTTCATTAGCAAATCCGATGCAATGCTTATATTGTAAATATTAAATTAAGTTATAAATAAGAGCAATTGTGGAAAATAAAGTCAGTTTGATTTCTCAGTTTGGTTTCTGAGTTTGGTGTCAATGTTAAATTCTGTAACTAACCATAAAAAATCTTATTATTTTTTAAAAACCCCTCCTAAAGTAGGAGGACGATAATTGGAGACCAACGTGGGGCACGCGTTGAAAAAATAAGTATCGTCAAAGGACGAGAAAGAACAAAAAACACAAAAGTAAAACAACGAAAATTTTTAAAATAAGTATCGAGAAAGGACGAGAAAGAACAAAACACACAAAAGTAAAACAACAAAAATTTTTAAAATAAGTATCGTCACGGGACGAGAAAGAACAAAAAAACACAAAAGTAAAACAACAAAAAATTGTTTTCAAAACTTTAACTAACGACCATTGTGAATTCATACAAGTGGTTTGAAAAAAACGTCGACAATAGTCAACAGCCTCAATCACCTGTTGAATCGCTGTTCGATTACTTAAATCATTTAATTTGAAGTTCGTGGCATGAAATTTGAAAATTGACAATAAAAAATACAAGTGAGCAGCTAACAGCAAAATAAGTCAATGGAGAAATAAATTTAATAAGGTGTATAAAAACAAAAAAAAATTTAAACACCTAATTCTTAAACTACTCGTATCACAACAACAACAAAACACATGCAACCATAACATTAAATAAGAGGAAGAAGTAAATGAGAAGAGAAGAGCAGTTCAAAAAAGAGCAGAGGAAAAAAAAGAAAGCTGTATATAAATTTGATGTTACGGGACCAGTGAGAGCAGCAGTACGACGGTAAAGTAAGATTAATTTTTATGCTATTTAGTGACTAAAAATTCATTCTTGTACTTACGCTATTTAAAAACAATTACTAAAAATATTTAAGTGTGGATTTGTTGATACAAGTATTTAGAAGTATGTCGTTAGAAAGTGAAAATGAAGCCCTAGTGGCTAGGTTAATAGCCGCGACTAACGCTTCATTAAAATTAGAGGTAGCGGAATTGCGCAGGCAAATGGAGGGGATGACTCAGGCATCTACCATTGCGGAGTACAAGCCTGAGATTATCAACCAGCAAAAAAAAATGCGAGGAATCTTTAGAGATAATAAAGTCGTTGCCCGAATTCACGGGAAAGCAAAACAAATATGTTAGTTGGGGGGAATCCGCTAATAACACAATGAGTTTATACGTTAGAGGCAGCCGTAGGTATTTCGCTGCACTAACGATATTAGGAAACAAGATCACACAGGAAGCCAATGATTTGTTATCAAATCATGGGACAGTGCTTAATTTTGATGCCATTTTGACACTATTAGATTTTGCATACGCCGAAAAGAGGCCAGCCCACATCATTGAACAAGAGATGAGCATTTTGAGACAGGGCTCTAATTCAATAATTGATTATTATAATAAGGTTAACGAGAAATTGACGTTGTTAATAAATAAAACGATAATGACCTACGGTACTGTCAGTTCAGTCACTAGGGAACTTAATGCCAAGAATAGGCGAGATGCTTTACGCATATTTATAACCGGACTGAATGGGAATTTATCAAATACCCTGTTTCCATTATCGCCAAGTGATTTGCCGACCGCTTTGGCAAAGGCCCAGGAATTGGAATCTAATAATATGCGAGCAAATTTTTCTTTACAGTTCGGTAGGCCGACCCATTTTTTGCCTTCAGCAAATAATGGGCAAAATAACTATAACCATAGAAGAAACTTCAATAATAATCTGAGGTTTGCACAAGAACAGCCTCAAAGAAATTTCGACCAAAGAACTGAAAGGGTGCAACCACGATGGATGTTGGTTCCAGCATCAGGGTACAAAATTGGCCGCAGCTAAAAGCTGCTTATAATTACCAAAGTAATAACAATCAAAGTGGTAATATAGAAAAAAGGCCACATGGAAGCACGCAGCAGACCGCGCAACCGCCCAATAAAACATCACGTGTTAATAATATAAATGAGGATCATTTTTTAGACCAAAATTAGCTTTGCCATACATTTTCTTATATGACAGGGCAATATGTAAAAATTTTAAAATCTTAGTTGAAACAGGAGCAACTAGCTGCTATATAAAGTCAGGTATTTACAAGAATAGAAATGAATTGGCTATACAAAAAAGAGTTAAAACAATTAATGGCTATTCAGTAATACGTTACTATCATTTTATAACGTTGTTCGGTAAAAAGCAAATTTTTTATGAAATTGAAAATTTAGAAGCAGATTTATTAATTAGATATAAGTTCTTGAGAGATATAAAGGCGGTAATTAATCTTTAAAAGATGAGGTTGATAATAAATAATGATAAAGAAGAAGAAATATTTAGCTTGGGAAGTGAATCCGAGCGACAGGAAAATTTAGAAAATGAAAATACTTTGGGAGCAAGGACTTCTAAAGTGCCTGCCGATGCTAATATCGGCAAAAGAAAGGAAGATAAAAAAGAAAACACTCGGGACAAAGAAATCCTGAGACGCCAGACGAAGGGAATTCCGGTAAGTTTTAAAATAAAACACGTTAATAAAAATAATTTGAATACAAAAATTTCGGGAGAAGATCCTGAAAAGCCAGTCGTTGAATTATCCGACAAGATAAATAGTGAAAAAGGAGCGTTGAATACAATTACTTTGAAGGAGGAATCCTTTGAAGCACCAGCCGATGTATGTTTCGGCAATGCAGAAGATAATTACAAACCTTGTAGTAAGAAAGGGTCAAGTAAATTTATTGTTATGGAAAAGGAAATAATAGCGGAAATTAAGAAAATTCATTCTGGAATAGATATAAATTTACCGTTTAGGACAGATATTAAAGCAGAGATTCGTACTACAACTAATACTCCGGTTTGGAGTAAGCAGTATCAATATCCGCTAGCTGCAAATAGCTGTGTTAATGAGGATATCCGGGTCTTGTTACAAGATGGTGTGGCTCGTCCAAGTAAAAGCCCATACAATTCATCCATCTGGGTTGTACCAAAAAAAGGCATAAATGAAGATGGTACAAACAAGTTGAGGATGGTTGTGGACTTCAAAAATTAAATGAAGTAACAGTTTCGGATAAATATCCAATTCCAGACAGCAATGTCATACTGTCTAATTTGGGGGGTTCTAAATACTTTTCTACAATTGACCTTGAGTCGGGATTTCATCGAATTTTGATGAAGGATAGTGATGTGGAAAAGACAGCATTTTCAGTTAATAACGGGAAGTATGAATTTCTTAAAATGCCTTTTGGACTGAAAAACGCACCTAGTATTTTTCAAAGAGCTATGGATAACGTTCTTATGAATTACATTGGCAAATTTTGTCACGTATATATAGATGATATCATTGTGTTTTCCAAAACATTTACGGAGCACATGGAGCATTTAAAGACGGTTGTTGATACGTTGAAGAAAGCAAATATGAAAATTTCATTGGAGAAATCGGAATTTTACAGAAAGGAAGTAGAATTTTTAGGGTATATTGTTGCAAACAATATTACTAAAACCGATCCGGAAAAGATTGAAGCGATTTCGAGGTATCCATTATCTAAAACAGTGAGGCAACTTCGTAGTTTTCTGGGGATGACAGGTTATTATAGAAAATTTATTAAAGATTATGCAGCGATAGCGAAACCATTGACGAAGCATTTATCAGGGAAAAATGGACATGTGTCACAGCACATGTCTAAAAAAATCGAAGTTAGATTAGAAAAAGACGCAATTATGGCTTTTGAAAGACTAAAGAAATTACATGCAATCAAAGTCGAACTAACTCAGCCGGATTTTACAAAAAAATGTATATTGGCAACAGATGCCTCAAATGACGCATTGGGAGGAGTATTAAGTCAGGAAGGAAAACATTAAATTCGACAGAAAGAAATTATGCGACAAACGAAAAGGAGCTTTATGCCATAGTTTGGGCATTAAAAACTTTAAGAAATTACCTATATGGGGTATCAGATCTGGAGATTCACACAGATCATCAGCCATTATCTCTTTCGGTTTCTCCAAGAAACCCTAATGTTAAAACGAAAAGATGGCACACTATAATCGAAGAATATGCTCCAAAAATAATTTATAAGCCAGGTAAAGTGAATATAGTAGCAGGTGCGTTATCTAGGCAATATTGAAATCAGGTATGTATCTGATGACTCATCAGATCGTGCTACGCAGCATTCGGCGGAAAGCTCAGACAATATGGAAATGGATAGCGGGATCACCAGACCATGATGATTTGATGTTAGTAAATAACAAATTGAACGAATTAACTGTAAATAATTATGAACAGTACACTACACACTCGGAAATTTTTAAAGAATTTTATAGATTAACTGAAACAATAAGAAGCTTAAATGGAAATGAATATGTTAAATTACTTGTAAAACGAAGAAATGGATTTTTAATGTCGGAATTACAAAATCTCGTTAATACTATAGCAATGGCAAAAGTAGGAATTTTAAATCCAGTAATTTTACATTTTGATGAAATAAAAAATATAACCGAAAATGAGCACGGACGAATGTCTATATCAGATTTAATAGACGTATCTACTTTTAAAATATTGCAAAATGAAGATGTAATAGTTATTTACATAAAATATCCAAAAACTATATTAGATTGTAAATTGTTTGAAGTAAGGCCAATTGCCCATATAGATGGTAAGCTATTAATTGCAAAAGAAATTGCAAAATGTAACGACAAATACGTTAATGTTGAAAATTGTAAAAAAAAATTGATAAATACCTATTGTAAAATTAATAATACAAATAGTTGCTTGTCAGATATTTTAACTGAAAATAAAGCTAAATGTAAAAAAATTAAAGAAGGCAATAAACAAATAGATGAAGTAAAACAAGGTGCTATATTAGTTTCAGGGAAGCATATTATTGATAATCAGGAGGTAGATGGAATTTATATAGTTAAATTTGAAAATCAAACATATATTGATAATGTTACATATGAAAATATAGATTCAAAAATTTGGCAGTATGTCAGGAAGAGTAAAGTAAGTAATCTTGAAATTGTAGATTGCATTGAGTCAAAAGACTATAATTTGAAATCTGAAAACTTTTGATTTTGGCGACCTTTTTGTTAACTAATCGCTTTTTTTCTAGCTGGCTTGAGGTCTGAATTGAAATAAAAACACAAGGGTTTTTATATATTACCAATATATTTCGATTACACACGGTAATCGTCGTCATGGTGAACACTACAAAACATAAAAACAACAAAATAAAGAAATAAATAACAAATTTTCTAACATACAAATTTTAAAAAATTAATAACATACATTTTTTACACGTGTGTATCACTTGACGTGGAGTTTATCACTGATCGTTTGTTTGTCAATAAATATCTATAGAAGCTAGCAGAGTTATCTACGTCCGTTTTGTAGTTCATTCGTTTACTGGTTGGTGTGTTAATAATGTGAAGCATTTCCAGAGTAAATAGTTTTCTGCAATGTAGTTCTTGTTGAAGAATAGTAGCTTTGTCAAAGTTTGGTGAGTGGGAGTTTCAAGTACAGTGGGTCATAAGTGCAGTTTTTTGGTTTGCAGTATGGTGGCAATATTTGTAATCCGATTTGTGTTGCGCTAGTATAGTTTTAAGTTTGCCTTTTGTTGTTCCAACATATACGCTGTGGCATGGTTGGTTGTTTTTTCCATTGCAAAGGATTTTGTACACTATATTGCTTTTTTCTGTATGTGGAATTTTTGATTTTGTTTGATTATATATGTTTTTTAATGTATTTATCGACTTTAACTTCAATTCGATTTTGCTTCTAATAATAATTGAATCAAGATATGGTAGTTTTCCGTCTTCTTCAAACTCCGTTGTAAAATCTATATATTTATTGAAAGAGTTTAGTGTGTCCAGCGTACTTTTTACATCATCTTCGTGTATTATAGCAAATAGATCGTCGACATATTTTGTGAGTAATCTGGGTACTCTAGCTAATTTTGTTGTTGTGTTCTCTAATAGTTTTTTCATCACTATATCGGCAATTACTGGTGATTTTGGGGATCCCATCGCCAATCCCTTTAGCTCTATATACAATATATCATTGAATTTGAAATACCTATTTTCTTCGATGCAAAACGTAAGTATTTCCATAAACAGTTTTTTTGGTATATTTGTGTGTTGTTCTATTTTCATCCAATTGTCTCTTATGATCTCAAGGGCTAATTGTGTGGGAATGCTGGGAAACAGGGAAATTACGTCGAAAGATATTAGCTTTTCATTGTCAGAAATGTAGGTGTTTTTAATTTTTGTTTTAAACTCAAGTGTATTTTTAAAGTTGTATGCCGAGTTTGCTGTTGCGTTTTTTAATATATCTGCTATATATTTGCATAGGCTATGTGCTGGTGATCCAGTGGCCGAACAGATTGGCCTGAGCGGTGTTCCTTCCTTATGTAGTTTTGGTAGTCCATATATCCTCGGAGGTAAAGCTGTTGTTGTAGATAGTTTATTTTTCTCCATTTTTGAAATTAAATCCAATTTATAAAGTTTGTCGACCAGAGTGTTATTTTTGCTTTGTAGTCTCGATGTAGGGTCCTGTCTTTGAACCCTATACATTGTCAAGTCGTTTAATATATCGCCCATTTTCTTATTGTAGTCACTTATATCCATAGCTACCGTTTTGTTGCCTTTGTCAGATGTTAATATACGAATGTTTTTATTTTTACTAAGAAATTTCTGCGTCCGTCCCGCTGTATCAGTTATTGCACGATTTATTGCATTTTATAATTTATTTAACAATTTGGGAAAATTTTTAAACAACTTGACATCAGGACGGACAAGGCGACAGCTGTTTCGATTATACCTTGTAAATCTCTTCAACGCCTTTTCTCCCGGGAATGGGAGTCAAACCCGCACTCCCACGATAGCTTAAATGGTTACAAACGCATTCAGCTACGTCATGCCTTAGTTGTTGTAAAGTTATTCCCAATTGCCTTCTTTTGCACATTTTAATCTTTTACACATTGCGTACTTCGTATGCAATTTTGTGTCAAAGCTATGCTTGTTGGTACGGCGGTTTTCAAAGAAACTTTGGTATTTGTTGCTGTTTTTTGTTCTATTTATAGTACTACAATGAATTAACCAATTTTGTCTGTTTGTATGATTTGATCGGGGATTGCCCGTATTGCTTTTTTTTAAATGTATGAAAACATTTATTTGAAGCAATTTTTAATTTTATAATTTATTTAATAATTTGGGAAACATTTTAAACAACGTGACATCAGAACGGACAAGGCGACAGCTGTTTCGATTATACCTTGAAAATCTTCTCAAAGCCTTTTCTCTCGGGAGTGGGAGTCGAACCCGCACTCCTACGTTAGTTGAAATGGTTACAAACGCATTCAGCCACGTCATGCCTTAGTTGTTGTAAAGTTTTTTCCAATTGCCTCCTGTTGCATATTTTAATCTTTTACACGTTGCATACTTCGTATGCAATTATGTGTCAAAGCTATGCTTGTTGGTACGGCGGTTTTCAAAGAAACTTTGGTATTTGTTGCTGTTTTTTGTTATATTTTGTCTGTTTGTACGGGGATTGCACGTATTGCTTTTTTTAATGTATGAAAACATTTATTTGAAGCAATTTTTAATTTTATAATTTATTTAATAATTTGTGAAAAACTATACATATTAATATTTTGATACTTTTTTCTAACACCTTCTAACAATAAAAATGAAACTGACACATCATACAAATTTTTTATTCACTTACATTAATTGTGTAATAATTAAATTAACTATTGCACTTTATTTTAACAATTAATTAATTTAATTATAATACAATTAATGTAAGTAAATAAAAAATTTGTATGATGTGCCAGTTTCATTTTTATTGTTAGAAGGTGTTAGAAAAAAGTATCAAAATATTAATATGTATATTATTTCTGCATATTTATCATTAAAGAAATTCCCAGAAGATGACGTGAAAAAAGAACGTCGAAACGCGTCGGGAAAAAACAACAACAACTGTTTTTTTAATTTTTGACCATATGTGCTCAACCCAGCAAACATAAATATTATAAATTCGTCCATCTATAAACAAAAAATTTGGGAAAAATTTTAAACAACGTGAAATCAGGACAGACAAGGCGACAGCTGTTTCGATTATACCTTGTAAATATCTTCAAAGCCTTTTCTCCCGGGAGTGGGAGTCGAACCCGCACTCCTACGATAGTTGAGATGGTTACAAATGCATTCAGCTGCGTCATGCCTTAGTTGTTGTAAAGTTTTTCCCAATTGCCTTCTTTTGCATATTTTAATTTTTACACATTGCATACTTCGTATGCAATTATGTGTCAAAGCTATGCTTGTTGGTACGGCGGTTTTCAAAGATACTTTGGTATTTGTTTTTGTTTTTTGTTTCATTTATAGAACTACAACGAATTAACCAATTTTGTCTGTTTGTATGATTTGATCGGGGATTGCCCGTATAGATTTTTTTTTTAATTGTATGAAAACATTTATTTGAAGCAATTTTTAATTTTATAATTTATTTATTTATTTATTTATAATTATTTCGCCTTGTCGGTCCTGATGTCACGTTGTTTAAAATTTTTCCAAAATTATTAAATAAAATATAATATATATATTTTTTAAGATCAACAAAGTGGTTGAGAAAGGGAAAATAAATAGACAGTCAATAAAACAAGAGGAAATGTTTAATGAATTAAGCGTTAAAATTAATCAACTTACAAACAAAATTACAGAGACGGAGCTATTCTCTTAAAGAAAGAAGGAGTTAACAGTACACTTCCCACAGTGCCCTTATGGCAATCATAAACAAATATTCCATTTCTCAAGCCACTGGAATTTCATTAAATAATTATAAACAAATTAAACAAATATAACATTTCTTAAGCCATTGGCATTTCATTAAATGTTTATAAACAAATTAAACAAATATTATATTTCTCAAGCCACTGGCATTTCATTAAATAAATATTCCATTTCTCACGCATCGGTTTTCATTAGCAAATCCGATGCAATGCTTATATTGTAAATATAAAATTAAGTTATAAATAAGAGCAATTGTGGAAAATAAAGTCAGTTTGAATTCTCAGTTTGGTTTCTGAGTTTGGTGTCAATGTTACATTCTGTAACTAACCATACAAAATTCTTATTATTTTTTAAAAACCCCTAATGTAGGAGGACGATAATTTGCAGATATCTTATCTGAGATATGCAATATAATTGTGGAAGTGTCGCTCACAAACACACGCGCATGAGCTGTGAGAGAAGCTATAAAAATTGTGCCTCTGTAGTTATAGCTGAGAAACTTATAGCAGATAACCAACTAGTAGATCCTAGAACAGAACCGCCTAGAAATGTCAACGAGTAAACCAAACAGTATAAAAGGCAGTAATAGTAGAGGCGCTGCAATCAGTTTCGATTAGTCATTTATTGTGAAGTACTTTAATAAAGGCCATTTTGCATTATTAAATATTGGAGTTATTTATTCAACAGTTTAGTGATTCGAACTTAGCAGAAGGTTGCAAATAAGACGATTTGCAGTAAATTCGTCACAATATGTACATACTTTTTGCATAAACCATAGCGGGATAATCAGGCGATTTTTTGAGAACAAAGAAAACAAAATTTTATTAAGTACGCTACACACTTCCGTCGGTCAATTGAGTTTAGCATAAAATATTTAAACATTCTTTTTTTGGTATACTTCCTTCGTGCACTTTACTTCGTTAATAGCTAATTTAGACCTTCGCAAATACCTAAGTAATAAATCCGTACTACATAATTTATCTGATACGTTAATTTGTTAATCCTAATTCGCTAATAGCTAATTCGCAATAACCTTATTCACCCATTCGTAATTCAATTTCTTATAGTTAATTCGCTTATGCATACTCTCGAAAATACCGGAGTTATTTAATAATTCCTTATCCTTATAACTGATATATACTTAATTAATAAATATCTACTTCATATTTATTTAATTCGTAAATACATAATTCACAAAATACCTATTTCATACTTAATTCGTGTATGTCTAATTAATGGGTACGTTAGTAATAAAGACCTAATTCATACTTACTTAATTTGCGAATATCTAATTCATACGTACTTAATTCAGGAAAACGTAATTCGTACTTAATTCGTAATGGCAATGATTAAATATAAATAGTTTTTTTTTTCTTCATTAATAATGAGAGGAGAGAAAGCATATTTAGGTAGCGTGTTCGTGAAGTCGCCTATGCCGATTATTTTTTCAAATTCTTCTATGCCTACTATTTGTTTATTGATTAACATTGCAATAAGCTGGAACAATAGCAGTAATACTGTTTTCACACAGAAACTTAATGATCTCATTTCACCTGCTAATGAAATCGTAAATTTTTTGCTTTCACACAGAAGTAACTGCTCGATTAGTATGAAGGATGAGACAGACAATCATGGCGGAACGATAAAAGGTGGGAGCATGGTGACATACCTACAAACAAAAAAAATTCCATGTACTTGTAAATTCGATGGACAAATGTCAAAATCGTACTGCGCCGGTAGTTGATGTATCAAATCAAATAAAAAAGGTTATAATCAGCTGTTCGATGCGGCAACCTTGTATCGTTCCGCCATGCAGACAATGACATTTGCTTTGACAAATGACATTTTTAAGCACTGAACACACCAAAAACTAAGAAGCGGAAACGGAAGCGGAACGCTGCCAACAGAGTTGCATTGTGCTTTTGACTTCATTAGGCATTCGATTAGCTACTAATGAAATAATAATAGATTCGAATTTTGTAGGGAAGATTGAGCTCAATAAACGTCTTAATGTAGAAAATTGCCTTTATTATTCAATAAGCCGTCTGTGTGAAAATAGTATAAATACTGCTAGTCCTGGTTCAACATTAATTCAAGGTTAGCGGGACTTTGAAGCTCAGCTTGAGGTTGACTGAAGCAGAAAAAGTCAGTCTGGTGTCGGCAATCGAAGGAAAATGTTGTTTTCCTAGCTCATTTTACAATTCCCCGAAACGGGTCGGTGATATCGCTACTAAATTTGTGTTAGCGTAAAGTTATTACTAGAAAACAAACTAATATTACCCACTCTGCCTCAAAACTTTAAGGAGGAAAGTTTAAAGTGTTAAAAAGACCAAAATCGGTGAAAAATAAATAAATATATGAATCACCAAATGTGCCAAATCATCCAATTATGATGAGGTCGTTGAAAATTTTAGAACAAACATTTTTGTGAAAAAAAAGTAAGGAAGCTTCCTCGCCAAAACCTTGTTTTCAAGGCTTTCAAAGAAAGCCATAAGCCATTACTAAATCATAGTAAAACACAAGCTACCTAAAATTTAAAAAATGTGTCAGAGATCAGCTACGAAAGTCAAGCTGTAGTTGTCAGTAACGATGGAGTAACTTGTGGAGTTCTTCAAGTCCCTAGTACCGGAATAGCAAGTCAATCAACGTCCCTAATTGGTCGAATTATACCTGAAATCGCGCTAAAGATGCTGCAGTCCTGTTTAGCGTATATTTATAGTGTTGCAAGTTTTATATTGAAATTTTGGTTATAGATATTTGGAAAAAAGGAGAAAGTAGATATGTAATTCGTAATAATTTTCTTTATGTAGGTGAAGTAAAGAGTGTTACTTATAAAAGGTATAAATAATAAAAATAATTATTAATCAAGCGTCAGGATTATAGTGAAAAAAAAAAACAACAAAAAAATTTTATCTTGGGCTTTCTGCCTTGTATCTTTTTTTTTTGTAATTAATCACGTAGCAAAAACGCTTAGACCGTAATTAATGTGTTAGAGATTATCAATCAGCTATGATGCGTTTACAACCGCACAGACAAACACCATTCTTTTGCCACAGGTTTGAAAGCAGCTCTTACAACGTCGTCGTCGTCGGGCCCAACGTCGCATCGATGGAGTAACAGAAATGTAAGTAACAATGTTAAAGTTAAATACTATGCAATAGCCTAGGTATGAAGTTCGATCGAACCTACTGATGCTATGTAGATGCTAGCACCGCTTATCGTTTTTATATGCATACCCATTAAACAAGTTGGATCGACCTACATTCAGGTATTAATCAATTTCCGCTTCCGTTTGGTACGGAATGAATTTAAAACAACTAATTTTCTATAATTTATAAATATATAAAATCGAGGGATTAAAGACAGGAATGAGACTAGGAATCATACTTTCAATAAGGTTTTTGGTTTTCTTCCTCTGAGGTTATTATATTTACCTAATAGAAAAAATGCGAATATTTTAGATCTGTTTGTCTGGTGAAAATTAAATCGATGTTAATATTTGAGAACATTTGCAAATAAGAATTGTAAAATTAAGATTTAAAATATTGAGTTGTTCGATGTAGGTGTATATCTGAAATTGGAATTAATTAGCGGAATTTTTGTAGATCCAAAATGGTAATTAATGAAATGATATTTTTTTTGATATACAACATTTTTTTTTTTTGATATAAAAACATTTAATACAATTTTCCATTAAATTCATATTTTTTTGTATGAAAAAATTCCAACATAAATATTAAATCACATGAATAGGTTTTGATTTTACAAAGTTTAGATGATATTATATAGTTAAAATTATAAACAAACCCTGCAGTAGGCATAGGACCATAACCTTAGTATAAATTTCTTTTGAATAAAATGTGACAATATTGTATGTATATCGAAATGAAGGTATAAATCTTTCTTTTTGATTGACGAAATGTAGGGATATAACACGCTGAGATGACGTAAGTATGTTTTGGGTTAACCTGTTCCAAATATAGTTCTTGGGTTAACAGGTTGGGAGGATGCAGATTTGGGGAAATATTCCATCTTTTTCTCCCCTCAACTTTGTTTTTCGGGTTAAATGCTTCAAATCCATATTCATTCCCCAGTTTTAGTTTGGGATATCGGGAAGGGATAATCATATGATTAAATATATTTATTTTTTTTTTTGCTGCTAGATTTCGTTTCGCTGGGTAAGTTTCACGTAAGATTTTTCTATAGTTTTGTATACGGCATACATTTCAATTTATTTTTGTACAACTTCGTTGCGCGAGGATGAAGCAAACCCACCCCATTTTCCCTGAGCTAAGCTGAAGCAGAGCTAGGTATGCCACCCCGCTTCAATCCGAAGGCACCTTCGGAGGTTTCCCTTTTTTAAGCAGCATTGTGAGGAGAAGTTCGTTACAGAAAATAAAATGGCGCCCAACGTGGGGCCAGAAATCGACCGAGTGGCCAGAAACAGACCGAGGGGCCCGAATAGTTCGAAAGTCCATACCACCGCGAGCGGTTTGATTTCTAAGCCCAATTATCTATTATTTGCATAAATGTATCTTGTTTTGCATTAACAGTTAAGGATTGGTTAAAAGAAGCAGAAGTGGCAGATTTCTGGATTATTTCGGAATCTGACTGCTAATTCTTCAGTCTCTTATAATTGTTAGTGTATAGTAAATTTTTGTTCGCTTTAACGTTATCGAAGATTGGTTAGAAAAGTTTGGATTTCTAGCATATTGAGTTATCTTGATTGCTTGCCACTAAACTAACTTCTCTTTAAAACGATTAAAAGCTTAGATATTTGACCTTATTACGTTTTTCTTTCTCAATGCATATTTTTTTTGTGATTTGCCTGAAGTGGATCTTTTGCTTGTGGTTTATACCAAAAGCATCCCCCTCAAGCAATATTTGAAAAATTACTTACTTAGTTACTTAATTGGCGCTTAACCGTCTAAACGTTTACGGCCGTCTAACAAGGCGCGCCAGTCGCTCCTTCGCTCCGCCAATCGGCGCCAATTGGCCACACCAAGGGAGTTTAAATCGTTTTCCACCTGGTCCTTCCAACGGAGTGGGGGCCACCCTATACCTCTGCTTCCGTAAGTGGGTTCCGATAGAAACACTTTCTTGGCCGGAGCATCATCTTTCATTCGCATAATATGGCCTAGCCAGCGCAGCCGCTGCGTTTTAATTCGCTGGACTATGTTGATGTCTGCGTATAGCTCGTACAGCTAATCATTAAATCTTCTTCGGTACTCGCCATCGCCAACGCGTAGAGGTCCATAAATCTTTCGAATAACTTTTTCTCTCGAACACTCCCAAAGACGCTTCATCTGCTGTTGTCATGGTCCATGCTTCTGCCCCATATAGCAGGACGGGTACGATAAGTGACTTGTAGAGTATGATTTTCGTTCGCCGAGAGAGAACTTTACTTTTCAATTGACTACCTAGTTCAAAGTAGCATTTATTGGCAAGATTGATTCTTCGCTGGATTTCAGTTCTGATGTTGTTGCTAGTGTTGATGCTGGTTCCCAAATAAACGAAGTCTTTTACTATTTCGAAATTATGGCTGCCAACAGTAGCGTGGTTGCCAAGGTGCATATGCGCTGACTCTTTGCTCAATGACAGCAGTTACTTCGGTTTGTCCTCATTCACCATCAAACCCATCTTTACCGCTTCTTTTTCCAGTTTGGAGTAAGCAGAACTAACAGCGCGGGTGTTTAGGCCGTTGATATCAATGTCATCAGCATATGCGAGTAATTGCACGCTTTTATAGTACATTGTTCCAGTGCGGTTAAGTTCTGCAGCTAGTATAATTTTCTCCAGCATCAAATTAAAGAAATCGCACGATAGGGGGTCACCCTGTCTGAAACCTCGTTTAGTTTCGAACGGCTCGGAGAGGTCCTTCCCAATTCTGACTGAGCTGATGGTGTTGCTCAACGTCATTTTGCAAAGCCGTTTAAGTTTTGCGGGGAAACCAAATTCAGACATAGCGGCATATAGGCAGCTCCTTTTCGTGCTGTCGAAGGTGGCTTTAAAGTCGACGAAGAGGTGATGTGTGTCCATTCTTTTTTCACGGTTTTCCAAGATTTGGCGCATTGTGAAAATCTGGTCGATGGTAGATTTACCAGGTCTGAAGCCGCACTGATAAGGTCCAATCAGCCGGTTCACGGTGGGCTTCAATCTTTCGCACAATACACTTGAAAAGACCTTATATGCGATATTAAGAAGGTTGATTCCACGATAGTTGGTGCATTTTGCAGTATCCCCTTCTTGTGGACTGGGCAAATAAAACTTAGATTCCAACCGTCGGGCATGCACTCTTCCGCCCATATTTTGCTAAGAAGATGCTGCATGCGCCTTACCGAATCCTCGCCGCCGTACTTGAATATCTCCGCAGGCAATCCATCAGCGCCCACGGCCTTCTTATTTTTCGATCTGGTTATTGCTATTCTAACTTCGTCATAATCGGGCGGGAGGGGGGGGGGGCATATATTCCATCATCATCGATTGCGGGATCGGATTCTTCATCTCTACGCGGTGAATTGCTGCCTCCATTTAGGAGAACAGAGAAGTGTTCCCTCCTTTGAAAAATTATACATTCATATTAAGTTCTTTAGGATCTTTTATCTAGGAAGTTTGCCAGAGAAATACCAAGGAATTTAGAAAAATAATATTAGTAACAGTATGCCAGCATTTTTTTTGGAGTAACGCGTAGAAAAATGTCGATAAACTTATATAATAATCTCAGCTATTTATACCCTACTGAGTAGTCGGCTTTTTAATGAATATTAATTGATTAAAAAAATTTTTTTTTTCACCTACTCTATTATATTGATTTTTTTTTTTTTTTGTTTTTTTTTTTACTCGGAACTTGGAGAAGTTCTTACATTTAGTTTTGCCGTTCGAGTGCATATATGTATTTAGGTTTTTTTTGTTAACTAAATTTTGTGGATAATGCCAGTGACTCATAGTCCCGAGCGCGGTTCCCCTATGATAGATTTAGATAATATGAACAATTCAATCTGTGTGATTTGCAGCGAAGCCCTGCAAGTGGACAGTGATAAAATTGAAACTGTGCCTGTGCGTAAGCATAATTTTCACACAAATTGTATCCGTACGTGGTTAGAGAATAACTCCACTTGTCCAGTATGTCGAGCCGCATGCGAATTTTCGGATTTCAACATAGCATCTGGTGGTGTTGCCAATGTGCTTGAGTCGAATACCATGCGACAGGCGCAATACCGCGAGAAAGGCGTAATCCCCGTAGGCAAGAACAAAGCCAACAGCGGTTAACGGCATCTTCTGGTCATGGAGCTCAGGCAAGCCCAAGAAATAGGCGAACTACGAACGCTTATCCGCCACCAAACTCTAACAGTATCTCGGAGACTAGGGTGCAACAGATTATACGCGAGTCCATGAATGATTTTCGTGGCCAAATCATGGCATCCATTACCAATGAAGTACAAAATTTATTTCACAATTTAAATATTAATAGGAACGTAGATAGAATCCCATCACCTACCAATGAACGTCGTGATGAGCCACCAATATGGCCAGCCGATGTACGGTACGAGGAACTCCCTATAAATAGACCTTCTAACCCTAGCCGAGAAGAATCGTTGGGAACATCCCGGATTTCTCTGGCTAATGAAAAACTATCGAATATGATAAGAAATTGGCAGATTAAGTTCAGTGGCTTCAACGATACCATATCCATCGACCAACTTATATATCGGATAAATGGAATGGAAATTGTATTCTGTTGTCAGCATGTGCATTCCTTGTTCGAGGGAAAAGATCTGCAATGGTTTTGGCGGTATCGTCAAAACAGCGAGGAGCTCGATTGGCTTGAGTTATGTGAGGCCATGCGAGTCCAATTCAAAGATTTCTCAACTGACTCGGAGATTAAAGATGACTTCAGGAAGAGGAAACAGAAACCAACCGAACTTTTTGATGACTTTTTAAATAACATTATGAGCATGTGTGACAGATTAAGTTATCCTATGAACGATTCCGATTTAGTTGAGACACTTATGCGAAATATAAAGCCTGACCTCCGACACGAGTTGCTACATCTGGACATACGCGATATCGTTACTTTGAGAAGAGAGGCTCGAAGGCATGAAAAATTCTTTCGAGACCTTAACAATACATTCCCATCACCTCAAAAGTGATGACAACGACGGAGAAGATCATATTGAAGACGGTAGGGTGGATGTTGCAGCAATAGATTCTAGCAAATTTTCGCACTGTGACGAAGTTGGTAATCGATATCAGACTGTTTGAAGATGCGACGAATCTTTTGCTATGGCTGTGGTGCAGCTGACACTTACAAGCCTTCTTGCCCAAAATGCACGTCGGAAACCCCAAGGAGGGATGTTCGTCAGACTACAGATGGACACCCAACTTATCGCCCTCGGAAATAAACTACAGCGTTGTGACTGAGAGTTGTAATAATACTATACCTCTATCGAAAGATTATACGAAAATACCGGATGTTACTGATAAAACCATACCGTCAAATAAATCCTGTGAGTGCGTTAGTCCGGTAGCGTGCGTTTCACGCAATGTGGACAATCCCTTGTTTCCTCCATATCATATCCGTTTGGCAGAATATAAGCGAGCAGGAGCTCGAATATTTGCAGGTTTGTCACAGTCACGTTCCAGGTCAAGATCGAGTAATCGTATGCGAACATTTTGGCAGCGCAAGAAGGAAATGCGTAAACATGTTATATCGTCAATAGTTGTCAATGGTTCAGATATACGACCATACGCTGACTTGTCGATCTTCGGAAAAAGCAATTTGGCCTTATTGATACTCCGATAGCTCCAGGAGTATTGATCGTGAAGCCAGGGAAAGCCAGATTCTGTTTAGACTCCCGTAAACTAAATGAGTTAACGGTTAAAAATGCATATCCGATACCAAATATCGACGGACTTTTATCGAGGTTGCCTCCCGTACGAATCATTTCGAAGATTGACCTTAAGGATGATTTTTGGCAAATTCGTTTGTCGCCGGAATCTAAGCCAAAAACTGCTTTCACTGTACCCAATCGACCGTTGTATCAATTCACGCGTATGCCTTTTGGCCTATGCAACGCGGCGCAGACAATGTGGCGATTGGTGGATAAAGTGATTCCATACCACCTTAAAATACACGTTTTTGTTTATCTGGATGACCTGCTGGTCATTTCGCAATCTTTCGCCTAACACGTCACCCATTTAGTGGAAGTAGCCACCCAAATAAGGAAGGCAAGGCTAACTATAAACGGTAGTAAAAGTAGTTTTGGGTTAGGTGAAGTTAAATATTTAGGTTTTGTTGTAGGTAATGGTTCGCTCTCAGTCGATCCTGATAAGGTTGAAGCGATCACCAATTATCCCGAACCCAAAAATGTACGCCACATCCGCCAATTTTTAGGAATGACGGGGTGTTACCGACGCTTTATTTCCGACTATGCCAGTCTGACATTTCCGCTTACAGAATTGCTGACGAAGAAAAAACCGTTCATATGGAGTACTGAGGCTCAAAGTTCATTCGAAGCGGTCAACGAGAAGCTTACTACAGCTCCATTTTTATTGCATCCCGATTACGCGAAGCCATTCATAGTCCAATGCGACGCAAGCCAGTGCGGTGTTGGTGGTCTTTTGGCTCAACGTGATGAAAATTGTGACGAGAGGCCTATTGCTTTTATGTCCCATAAACTGAATAAATCCCAAAGAAATTATACCGTAACCGAACTGGAGTGTCTCGCTGTCGTATTGGCCATAAAAAAATTTAGACCATATATCGAAGGCCATGAATTTAAAGTTGTAACAGACCACGCCAGTCTGAAAATGCTAATGACAGAACTTTTCTATTGAACACAGAAAAGGGAGCGAAAATAAGGTAGCTGATGCACTATAGCGTATACACGAAGTTGACTCGATAAACATGGAAGCGTTAGAATTGGAAGTATTGCCAGAAATAGATCTGGATTCAGAATTATTTGAGGCTAGCGATTATAAGCAGTTACGAGATAAATTTTTACAGGCAGAATTACAGGACTATCGAGTAATAGACAAATTTATCTACCATCGAACGTCGTTTGAAACTGAAGGCAATTTACAACCCGACTCATGAAAACTTTTAGTACCTGAGGGACTTAGAAAGGATGTGATGTACAGTGCTCATAACTCTCCCTCGGCAGCACATGGTGGAATAACCAAAACTCTAGAGCGTATAAGAAGAAATTTGTTTTGGCCGGGAATGGTTGTAGATGTGCGGAATTATGTTCTATCTTGCGAGTTGTGCAAAACACCGAAAACGCCGACATATGCCCTGCGCCCGCCAATTGGTCAGCTAGTAAGTAGCGAACGGCCATTCGAACGTGTGTATGTAGATCTCATAGGACCCTTTCCTAGATCCAAAAACGGTAACATTGGTATCCTCATAGTGTTAGATCATTTTTCGAAGTTTACCTTTTTAAAGCCACTTAAAAAGTTTACATCGAACCTAATAATACAGTTTCTGAAGAAAAGTATATTTGATTGCCTTGGTGTGTGTGAAACTATAGTTTCGGATAATGGCAGTTAGTTTGTGAGCAAAGATTTTATATCATTTCTGACTAAGCATGGCATTAGCTACGTAAAAACAGCAGTTTATTCCCCACAAGCAAATGCTTCGGAGCGAGTAAACCGGTCGATAATAGAGGCGTTGCGATCATTCCTTCGAAAGGATCAGCGGGATTGGGATAGTTATATTAGTAGTATAAATAGCTCACTTCGGAATAGCATGCATCATACTACAGGAAAATCACCCTACTTTATAGTTTTTGGACAGAATATGATGACTAATGGACACGATTACAAAGTGTTAAGGAACCTTGAAATTTTGAATGAAGCGAAGACGAATTCGCTATCCTTAGGGAAGATATTGCGAGAAGAATACAGTCTGCCTATGATGATAATTCTCGTTCCTATAATCTTAGAACCAGATTGCGTGATTTCAAACCGGGACAGTTAGTGGTAAGAAGAAATTTCGCACAAAATAACTTGGTTCAATTCTTCAATTCCAAACTAGCACCCAAAGGAGTCAAAGCAAAGGTCGCCAAGAAGGTAGGAAATTTGTATTATTTGTTAGAAGATGTAGTTGGCAAAGGAAAAGGAACGTATCATGCCAAGGACATTTGGTAGCCCAATTAGCGATTTTGATTAATCGATTTTTGTTTTTGTTGCAGATGCTAACTTCCGCGTTGGCATCGTGTAGCATCTGTCTGGTAGTGAGGAATTTGTAGCGCTTATGTCAAATATACCCTACAGGGCCATTTTTTCTACATTAGGTAATGGGGCCACAATAGAATAACTATTGAAGGTGTTATAATAAATACACATGTACATACTTTTTCCATATACCATAGCGGGATAATCAGGCGATTTTTTGAGAACAAAGAAAAAAAATTTCATTAAGTACTTGTGGCGCTACACATTTCCGTCGGTCAAATGAGTGTTTTTTTTTTTTTTTTTTTTTTTTTTTGTTATACTTCCTTCGTGCACTTTACTTCGTTAATAGCTAATTTAGACGTTCGCAAATACCTAAGTAATAAATCCGTACTACATAATCTATCTGATGCGTTAATTTGTTAATCCTAATTCGCAAATACCTAATTCACCCATACGTTATTCAATTTTTTTTTTTTTTTATAGTTAATTCGCTCATGCCTACTCTCGAAAATACCGGAGTTATTGGTTTTATTGGTCTGTAAATAATTAATTATTATATTAATCTGATGATCAAGACCAAGACCAACTTTATTATTTTTGTAAAATGTATATTTTACAAGTTATATTATATTAAATAATCATACATAATTCATAACAATATATACTTTCAGTCTACGGAAAAAACACCCTAGAATCCTAACAAAAGCAAGAGCTTGAAGGAAAACCATATGGGCTGCAACAAAAATCCTCGTCTAAAGAGATAATAGGACCTGATTGGCGCACTCTATTGACGGATATAAAGAATATAAACAACAAAGAGTAGAAAACGAGTTATAAATAGAAACTTGCAAAGTGCATTGATGGCCTGATGTGTTAAAACGTCAAGCGTTCAATGTGTGGATCGCTGATGAGAAACCGTCATGGGTTTTGGAATAGTCGGCTATACGGTCTATGAACTTTGTTTTTTCTAATTTACTCGTTTTCTATGTATAATTATTTAATATAATATAACTTGTAAAATATACATTTTACAAAAATAATAAAGTTGGTCTTGAAGAAATCAAATTAATATAATAATTAATTATTTACAGACCAATAAAACCAATTCATAACATTATTTAATAATTCCTTATCCTTATAACTGCTATATACTTAATTAATAAATATCTTATTCATATTTACTTAATTCGTAAATACATAATTCACAAAATACCTATTTCATACTTAATTCGTGTATGTCTAATTAATGTTTACGTTAGTAATAAAGACCTAATTCATACTTACTTAATTTACGAATATGTAATTCATACGTACTTAATTCAGGAAAACCTAATTCGTACTTAATTCGTAAATGCCTAATCCATAAAATACCTAATTCGCTAATACGAAACCCTTGGCAATGAATAAATATAAATAGTTTTTTTTTTTTTCATTTATAATGAGAGGGCAGAAAGCATATTTAGGTAGCGTGTTCGTGAAGTCATCTATGCCGATTATTATTTCAAATTCTTCTATGCCTACTATTTGTTTATTGGGTGGAGGCTGAGCTCAGGGCTCCACCGGGGTCACAAGGTGGCGGATCGTGAACGGCCTCTAGTAGGTCAGCTGCGAATAACCAATAAGCAGTCCCCGACCAAGAGCGACCATAGAGGAGGGCGTGGCGCAAAAGGCCACACATGCCCAATGAATCTTGGTGGCAGGGCGAGTGGGTGCCGCCCTAAAACTTCAATAAGCATCCTCAGGATTGAGCCCACTAAGATCCTGACGGCGACAACTGGAAAATGTTAAGGAAAAGATTGCTATGGGCTGGCGTGGACGGTATTCTACCATCTTAGTAGCCGAGGGTGACACCTCGTCGAAACGGCTGGTGGGCTAATATCGTCTTCGTCTCCGTCTCCGTCTCGTTAAAACCTTGGCAGGTCTCCAAGTACGTTCGAAGCCACGTCACCATTAAGTTGGTGGTGCAGGATCAGTTGAGATGACTCCTGACTTACGCCGGATTCTGGCTCTGAACACAGACTCTCATAAGGACCTGTGTCAACCCTCGCGTGGCCTCCCTGCACATGCAAAGATAACCACGGGAATCTAAAACGGCGACTGCACATCGGGCGGAGATAGCGGCTTGGAGCGGAGACCCAACCGAAAAGAAATGAACCAAACAATTGACACGCGTAAAAGTAACGAGGCTAATGATAGCGTTGTAACCGCTTTTCAAAGGAGCAGCAAGGTGCTCCGATCGCCGGTGTTAAAAGCCGCTAGCAATGCGAAAATAGCACCAGCAGAGAAAAAAGTTGGCGGGTCAGCAATGGCCAGGGACACCCCACGACGAACGCAAGGGGGGACAAAAGCTAGTAGGAAAGTAGATGCCACCCCATCTACCCCTGGACAGCAAGGTGACGGCAATGGCGGGCGGGAAACCTCCGTATGCGGTGCAACACCGGGGAGGACAAGTCAAGTTGACCTCCTCGAGTATGCAAGAGTTGTGCTGCGCAGCATGCAGGCTGCTGCGGCCAAACAGAAAAATGTGTCGATGGACATAAAGAACGGCATGGCACAACTTGAAGAGACACTGAGTCGTATGCGCTCTTTATTAGAGGGTAAAAGCGCAGAGTACACAGAACCGAAAGCGACTCGTGGGAACAAAAGAGCACGAACGAACTCTGGCTCGCAACCGGGGGCCTCGGAGGCCAAGAAAAAGTGCGATGAGAGTTCTGCGAAGACAATCTCGGGCGAGGCCTGGACGACCGTAAGGAACCGGAAAGCCAAACCACGCCCTGAGAAAGGACAAAGGACACCACCTGGGCAAGCCAAGAAGGCAAAAAGAAAAGGCAAGCCCAGAAACAGACGGGCCGCAACTTTCGTAGTTAGACCAGCCCAGGGAAAGAACTACGCCGAAGTCGTAGGAGCCATCCGGGGCGAGCTTCGGCCTGAAGATACAGGAACCGTCATACGCTCCGTCCGAAAAACCAAATCCGGGAGTGTACTTATCGAAACTGCACGTTGCGGCGATAAATCAGCGTTCATCCAAGCGATAGGAAGCGCTGTTGGAGAGGCGGGCGAAACCAAGCAGCTTACACGGCGAATGCGGATAGAGGTGCTGGGCATGGACTGTCTGGCAACCGCCGAAGAAGTTGCCCAGGCTGTTAGGAAAGCTGCTGGCGGGGAAATGACGGGGCAGGTCCGTGTGTCTATTTTCTCGGCAAACCAGCGTGAACAGAAGATGGCAGCCATTGAAGTGGACGAAGCTGTTGGCGTCCTTTTACTAGCCAAGGGCAAGATCTGTATCGGCTGGCTGCAATGCAGGCTTAGACAGAGGGTAGACGTGCAGCGATGCTTCAGGTGTCTAGGCTACGGACACCAAAAAGCAGACTGCGAAGGCCCTGATAGAAGCAGTGCTTGCTGGAAGTGCGGACAGAGTGGCCACCAGGCCTCGGCCTGCACGGGAACTCCATAGTGCTTTTTATGCCAGTCAGAGAAGGTCGACCACCTCCCCGGGTCTGGAGCATGCAGCACCTTCAGGGAGGCACTCGCTGCCGCAAAGGCCAAACAGGCGCGCAAGTGACCAGGTTCATCCAAGGCAACCTGAACCGAAGCAGGTTAGCCGATAGTCTGCTGGATCAATTGGTTCTTGAAAGCAGAGCCAGCTATGCCATCATCAGCGAACCTTATAGAGTCAGGAGTGACTGGCACGTAGACTCAACAGGTGCTGCTGCGATCTGGATCCTAGACGCTGGCGCCCACGTACGAAGCCGTGTTGTCGGAAACGGCTACGTACGCGTAACAGTGGCGCACACCACACTAGTGAGCTGCTACCTGTCCCCAAACGATCCAATTCAAGGGTTTAAAGATAAGCTAGAACTACTCGAAGACGATTTGCGTGAGGAAACCGGTAACGTGGTCGTCGCTGGAGATTTCAATGCTAGGGCTGTTGAGTGGGGAATGCCCCAGACTAACTCCAGAGCAAGGCTAGTGCTAGAAATGGCTGCCCGGCTCGGATTGGTCATTCTGAATACCGGCACGACCCCGACATATCGGCGACCAGGCTTTGGACACTCTATCCCTGATATTACATTAGTATCGGAAAACCTGCTGTCAAAGGCGGCTGGATGGAGGGTGATGGAGGATCTCACGGGTAGTGACCATAACTACATCACCTTCCATCTTAATGACTCAGGGCAAAGTCGGACAGAGAGACCGCCCCGTATGAAAACAAAATGGGACGCCTCTAAGGTTGACGCTGCAAAGTTCTCCGCTGTTGTACAAGCGAGCGCACGACAGATAGTCGACAGTGCCGAAGCGGCGAACGCTACGGTAGAAGCCACCATGCGTTGTCTGAACAACGCATGCAAGACCTCAATGCCACGAAAAGGGCCTAGGAGAGGCAAAAAACAAGTGCACTGGTGGAGTAGCGAAATCGCCGAACTACGCAGGGTATGCCACAGAAAGCGAAGGCTGGCAACCCGTGCACGCAGCAGGCCTGACGCGCTAGAGCATGCGGAGGCATACAAAAGAGCAAAAAAGGTTCTCTGTGCCGCCATAAAGCAAAGCAAACTTGATAGCTGGAAAAAGCTTTGCAAAGAAGTTGATTGTAATCCTTGGGGACAAGGGTATAAAATAGTAATGGGGAAATTCCGCCCACCGAACCAAACGATGGATGAGGGGAAGATGCGAAGTATAGTAGATGCTCTGTTCCTCACTCGCACAAGCAGAGAGGGTGGCCACGTCACCCACGAAGGCCACGACGTGCAGCCGTTCAGTGAAGGTGAGCTAAAAGCGGCCCTACACAGAATGAAGCCCGGTAAAGCGCCAGGACCAGATGGGATACAAGCTGAAGCAATAAGACTGGCTGCTAAGAGCAGTCCTGAGTTGCTGTTGCACATGTATAACAAATGCCTGGAAGCCAGGATCTTTCCTACAAGGTGGAAGACAGCGCACCTCGTGCTAATCCCGAAAGGCAAGGGAGACCCGAACTCCCCGCCGTCTTTCCGACCATTATGCATGCTCGACACGGCCGGGAAAATGATGGAAAGCCTCCTTAAACAACGGCTGATAGCAGCCATTGACGATGGAGGTGGTCTGTCCCATCGGCAGCATGGATTCCGGAAAGGTCACTCCACAATAGATGCCATAGCCGAGGTTATAAATGCGGTAAGGAAAGCCGAAACCGCGTGCCACCAAGTTAGGCCGGTTGTCTTACTGGTCACGCTGGACGTGAAAAATGCCTTCAATTCCGTCAGGTGGGACGATATGCTCGATGCGCTGAAACACTCTTTCAAGGTACCTCCTTATCTACTAGCCATATTAGGGGACTACCTAAAAGATCGCTGGCTCACGTACGAAACAAACCAAGGTCAGAGAAAGGTGAGGATAACAGGCGGAGCGGCCCAGGGATCGGTGTTAGGTCCCGACCTCTGGAATGCTTCGTATGACAGCCTCCTTCGTTTGCACATGCCAGATAGTGCTTTTCTTGTCGCTTTCGCAGACGACGTGGCTGCCGTAATTACAGCACGGAACTGCGAGCTGGCGCAGCTTAAATTAAACCAAGTAATGCGCAGTGTAAATAGATGGATGAGTGACCATGGACTTCAGCTCGCGACAGCGAAAACTGAGATCGTAATCCTCACGAAGAGACGAATTCCCACCATTACGAATATGATGGTTGGAGAACAACAAGTACAAACACGCAGCTCCACGAAATACCTTGGGGTGAGGCTAGATAGCAAACTAACCTTCTCGGAACACTTTCAAGGAGCCTGTGAGAAAACTGCACGGACCATAGGATACTTAAGTCGATTAATGGCAAACACAGGCGGGCCAAGGCCATGTATAAGAAAGTTGCTTGCTTCCGCTTCGGATTCTATACTCTTGTACGGTGCAGAGATTTGGGCGGATGCAATGAAATTCCGAAAGTATCGAGCAGCTATTACTTCTATCCAATTGCCTCAGCTTACCGCACGGTATCCGCAGACGCAGTTCTTGTTATTGCGGGAACCATACCGATACATCTTCTCGCTGAGGAGAGGAAATCAATTTACCACCTCCGAGGAGAAGTACGTAGAGATGTTGCTGCCGCGCAGGCGCGAAAAGATTCTATCCGACGCTGGCAACAGCAATGGAGCTGCAGCACTGCAGGCAAGTGGACCAGGGAACTGATTCCCGAGCTGGAGCCATGGTTAGAACGGCCACATGGAGAGGTCGACTTCTACCTGACACAGTTTTTAAGTGGCCACGGCTATTTCCGGGAATACCTCCACAGGATGGGCATGGTTGAAAATCCGAATTGCTTATACTGTGGGCTCATAGACGACGTACGCCACACCTTTTTCGAATGCGATCACTTCGCACAGCAACGAAGAAGAGTGGAAGTAACACTAGGTGGCCTATCCCCGGGCAGTGTCATCAATAAAATGACCTGCGGAAATGACAGATGGGACATGGTCAGCAGATATGCAAGGACTATTCTCCTCGCTAAACGGCAAGATGGTTGCTTAGCCCAATAACGTGAGAGTAGCCAAAGAGCTCACGTAGCGCGCTTCCGTGCCCGAAGTTATGCTAAACGCGGTCCCAGGTGCGGAAAATGCGCGGGCCGTGGGAGGTTAGGTTTTAGTGGGTAGACCATAAAGAAAAAGAAAGGGAGTCCTACACTCGGAGAGGCTCGCTGCTACAGAGAGTAGCACCGAGGCTTAACAACCCGGTTAGTGCATAAAGCATTTCCTCCTTCCACGTAACAAAAAAAAAAAAAAAAAAAAAAAAAAAAAAAAACTATTTGTTTATTGATTAACTTTGCACTAAGCTGGAACAATAGCAGTAAATACCGATAGTCCTGGTTCATTAATTCAAGGTTAGCGGGACTCTGAAGCTCAGTCTGAGGTTGACTGAAGCAGAAAAAGTCAGTCTGGTGTCGGCAATCGAAGGAAAATGTTGTTTTCCTAGCTCATTTTACAATTCCCCGAAACGGGTCGGTGATATCGCTACTAAATGTGTGTTAGCGTAAAGTTATTACTAGCAAACAAACTAATATTACCCACTCTACCTCAAAACTTTAAGGAGGAAAGTTTAAAGTGTTAAAAAGACCAAAATCGGTAAAAAATAAATAAATATATGAATCACCAAATGTGCCAAAACTTCCAAATCATCCAATTATGATGAGGTCGTTGAAAATTTTAAAACAAACATTTTTGTGAAAAAAAGTAACGAAGCATCCTCGCCAAAAACTTGTTTTCAAGGCTTTAAAGGAAAGCCAAAAGACATTACTAAATCACAGTAAAACACAAGCTACTTAAAATTTCAAAAATGTGTCAGAGATCAGCTACGAAAGTCAAGCTGTAGTTGTCAGTAACGATGAAGTAACTTGTGGAGTTTTTCAAGTCCCTAGTACCGGAATAGCAGGTAAATCAACGTCCCTAATTGGTCGAGTTATACCTGAAATCGCGCTGAAGATGCTGCAGTCCTGTTTAGCGTATATTTATAGTGTTGCAAGTTTTATATTGAAATTTTGGTTATAGATATTTAGAAAAAATCGGAGAAAGTAGATATGTAATTCGTAATAATTTTTTTTTATGTAGGTGAAGTAAAGAGTGTTACTTATAAAAGTTATAAATAATAAAAATAATTATTAATCAAGCGTCAGGATTATAGTGAAAAAAAAAACACAAAAATTTAATCCTGGGTTTCTGCCTTGTATCTTTTTTTTGTAATTAATCACGTAGCAAAAACGCTTAGACCGTAATTAATTTGTTAAAGATTATCAATTAGCTATGGTGCGTTTACAACCGCAGAGACAAACACCATTATTTTGCCACAGGTTTGAAAGCAGTTCTTACAACGTCGTCGTCGTCGGGCCCAACGTCGCATTGATGGAGTAACAGAAATGTAAGTAACAATGTGTGATGAAACTATGGATAAAATGATAGTACCACAAGTACGGATCACCTCTGACGAGGCCTTGTACGTGGCGAAGCGTGCATGCTAGTGTTAGCCTGGTCTAAGCTCGCCGGATTGGGGTGGTTCTTGCTTGCCAGTAATTTACAAGCTTTACCAATTTCACAAAAAAAAATCATGCACACAAAAAATTGAACCAGAAAATCCAAAAAAAAAAATCTTTAACCCCAAAAAAAAACTCCCCAGTATTAACGGACAGACGGAACAAAACGATTCTCTTCTCTCCTCCTACCCAGCCATTGAGAGGTAACTTGCAACAAGAAAAAAAGTCCCAAAACCAAACCATACCTGAACGAAGACCTATATCACCTCACATCCTTTTTAAATAAAAATTTAGCACCAATTCATTTTAGAATAGTACAATTCAATTTATATCTTTATTAAACATTTCATTATACATGTAGATATGTATATATATACCTATGTGTGTATAGATATGATCTATGTACTTTTAATAACGTATTTCGTGAACAACAATTTTGTTTTTATATTTTCGAAACCTAAATCCTAATTTAATTTAGTAAAATCGCTGAACATTATTTCAAATATTTTAAATTGACCTTTTCGAGCCTCCCTAATACAATCGGATATTTATGAACATTTATCAATTAAGTTACATACATACGCATTATGCTATGCATTCATTCCTAATTTACGTTGTTGTTAATAGTTTTAAAACTAAATTTTTGACCCGCCTTAATACAATCTAAGCTGATTTATTAACAATCATAATTATTTACATATGCACTCATTTGTGCATCGATTCAAGAAAACTTCGTACTCAAATTAATTGAGAGATAGAGAGCTCTCCTCATTAAGTTCTAATTGGAATAAAAAAATGCCTCCAGAGAGAAAAAAAAACTAACTAATGGAACGACCAAAGTTATGAAAATTATCAATAGTTGTAGAAAAGAAGGAGAGTAACGCAACCACGCTCATTATAATGTACAAACATACATTGCCTTTTTTTTCTTTATGTTACTTCCTACTGTCCTTCTTCACCCACGCAACTCTACTCTTACACACATATAAAAAGTATCAATAGAAATAAAAGAAAATGCAATCAAAGAGAACTTACCATGATTTCCAAGGTTGTCAGCAGGCGCCCGTTGAGCTCCGTTGTAAGCTAAAACAAAAGATAAAATCTCTCTTCGCTCACAAAGTTTTTACTTTCTATCCGAATTCTTATTAGAATATTTTTGTTTGTATATAAATGCTTGTTGCAATGAGAAAATGAAAATACCCTTCCTTCATGATTTTTTAACCCTTCAATGCTCACCATAAACCCGTCTAAAATTTAATTATTTGAATTTTCAAATTTTCTACTTTTTAAACCCTTCTTTTTTCTTATTCACAAAAAGTTATTTTATGTAAGTTAATGGAGAACTTTTATTTAAAGTTAAATTAAATTTGGTTTCATTTTACCACTAAGTTTTGTAAATTTCTATATTATATTTTTTCTCTCTTTCACTTTATTCAACTCCTTCTTGTAGCTGTAACTTGCAAATCTACTTATGTATACTTCATAATATTATAGACATAACAATTATAGTTGAATTCATATATATATATTTTTTTTCTTTTATTTTATAAACCTTTTTTTTTTTTGAAACCCAAGTTAGAAACTTTTCAATAAATCCCATTTAGATATATCTGTATATTTTTTTTTTTTTTTAATTTTAAATAACATTTTCACCATCGTTAAAGTAGTTGTTAATATAGGGTTCGGCATATTAACATAGTATTTTCTTTAATAGTTTTGTTTTAGTTGTTTTGTTCTTATGTATAACCGCATGTATAATTTTAAGGTAAGTTAGGTGTAAGTAACTTCAATTTTTCCTTTTTTTATGTAACTTTTAGAGGAGTTTTTGAACGATGTTTTAACGCAGCTTGCATATTAAGTTTTAAACTAGTTTTTAGGCTATTTTTAGGTAATTTTTTTTTTATGACGTAATTGAAAATATATTTTACGCAAACTTTTAGAACTAGTTTTAACGTGTCAATTAAATAGATTTAAGGCACTAGTACAGTAAGTATATGCTATATTTTAGATTTTTAGCTTTTTGGTTAAGTTTTTAAATTTTCTTTTATAAATTTCACCTGAATGAGGCAGATTACCATCACTCTACACTAAACTTTACGCTACTTAGCTTTCCTAAAAACTTGCAGAGCCTGAGTAAATTGCTCGGGCACACGTGGTTCTGTTTTTGCTGATGGAACTGCTCGTCGATCCGATGTTTCTGGAACCGCTGCGTCTGCTTACCGGGTATATTCGATGCCTTCCGGCGCTTTTACATCCATTGAGGATTTGAGGTTTTTATTTTCTGAGTTTAATGTTTCTTTAAAATTATCTAAACGACTGCGTGGCTTGGGTGACCATGCACCATCGAAATAAAAGAAAACTTTTTGACATGTCTTAACACCTTGTGTCTCCAACCAGAAAGAGCGAGATCAATTTGGCAGAAATCGATCGTGCTCTCCTCTTTATCTCCTCATTTTCTCAAACCCATCATGCACGCAGTTGGACCGTTTGCCACAAGCGTTGCCACTGAACTATGTTTTGTAACTTTAACCCTAGTAGAAATTTGTGAAACCAATTGTTGCCAATTGTTGTTCTCAAGAATTTAACTACCAGGCCATTCTATGTGAGAACATCTTACTGATATTACGATCAACACAGAGACTTTAAGAACCAAATCTGCGCTAACAAAGCAGGCTTCGTATAGACTATATGCACATATATTTTACACGGAATCTGAAAAGGCGGAAGATTATCATGGCTGCATATCTTTGGCATGATATGTGCCTAAAATTTTACCTTCCACATTTTCTAAAACATAATAAGCAGAACTTAATTTTTCTCGAACCCTAGCCCTGAGAAGTTTTTGTAAGCTTGGCATTAAAATACTTAACCATGTTGCTTTGAGCAAAGTTCCTACGCAAAACCTCCTAAACCTCTAAAACTGCCTAAAAAGCCGACTTTCGACCTAGGGAAAGGGCCTATTAGATCGACAAAAGGCCGTTGAAAAACTCTTTCTACGGGTTTAATCTGTCCCATTGGTGGACGAAGAACATTAGTTGGGTGCTTTGCCATTTTACATACTTGGCAGTTGCTTACATATTCCTTCACTAAGAGTCGATCGAGTTAACGCATTTACTCTGTAAATAAATTCATCCACCGTGATGCTATCTAACGAACCATCAAAAGATAATTTCCACCCCAAACCAATTTTCGCTGCTACAGATACCGGAAGATTATCTCGGTCTGCACGAGGATTAAACTTATTATTGTTAAAATGAACTTCATTGCCTGGAGGTGAACTATTTTGTGGGCCTACTCTATTATTAACTGAGTTACCAGTACGAGGTATATTCAGACTCATATTATTGAAATAACTCCCCAAGGAATCCGCGACAGCCCTAGTGATTTCTTCCCGCATTTGTCGAGAAGCACGTTCTTCATATTCCCTAAATGTACCTTCTATCATATTATGCATAACATTTTGATTAAAAAACTGACCAGAGTTTTGTGGTGTGCGAGCATTGTTTCCCCGACGATTTCTACCTCACCAGTTGCCATGGTTTGAAGTACGGCTAGTGGAAAACACTTCATTTCTATTTACTCTCGATCTTGTGATCTCACCTTCTCGTCTTGGTATTGCACCTTGACTGAGAAAAGTGTCTAAATTAGTTGTAGGATCTTGTTCGTTGAAACTCTTTAGCGACTCAGTTTCGCAAGACCGCCTACGTAAGGGACAAGCATTGTTTTCTGTTAACCATCTGGTTATACAGGTACGATGAAAGGAATGTTAACAAGGAGTCGTGCAACCGTTCTCCAATGTCAATTCTTCATTGCAAATAGTACAAGTTAATTGCTGTACACTTAAGTTAACTAAATCTTCGCTGCTATGACGCACAGCCATTATGACTTCTCAAAAAAATGTCTTATTCGCAAAAAGAATTTGTCAAAGTTCGAATATCGCAGTTTATGTAAACTCGTAAAAAAAATTCGTAAAACTACTATGTATGTATGTAGGTTTCTCGTAACTGAAATAAAAAGGAATGTGATAATGGTTTTTTATAAGCCTTCGTTCGTGCAGAAGAAAGCAGTTAGGTCTAGCATTTCCACAAAGTATAAAAAAATTAATAAAAAAAAGTTTGTATGAAAGAAACTCATTGGGGTATCTACACTCACAAGTGGTGCTCAGATAATTCCATAATAAATTAATTCACTTTCCCTCCTAATTTTGTCATTTGACTAATTACGCAACCGATAATGAAATAGTTCGCGTAATTTCTCGCCAAACAAGCAAAATTTGATAAAAAAAATTGTTTGTATCTATTTAGTAATTTGATTAGGATTGTAAAGGTTAGTACAAAATTTTCACGAAAACGCAGACTAATTCCATTCGCATTAAATCAAACCGAAAGAGAATTTATTTGGTTGGTTAGCTCAAAAGTGCGAAAAGACTTAAAATAACTACATTCCATACTCAAACAAATTTTTCCCGAAAAGGTTTCAATAAAGCCTATTAATATTAAGTATATATTATTTAATAAAGTCTAACTGTAATAGTCTGATATCCAACAACTATTCATTGGTAGAGTGTAACAAACCAATATTTTTTCAACTCTATTCCAAATGAAAAAGCAAATAGAATCAAGCAATCATTGCTAGTGTTTAAATAAAAAATGTAAATTCGGGTACCCAAGGAAGCTTGGGCCCCACACTTGGGCGCCATTGTGTGATGGAACTATGGATAAAATGATAGTACCACAAGTACGGATCACCTCTGACGAGGCCTTGTACGTGGCGAAGCGTGCATGCTAGTGTTAGCCTGGTTTAAGCTCGCCGGATTGGGGTGGTTTTTGCTTGCCACTAATGTACAAGCTGTACCCATTTCACAAAAAAAAAATTATGCACACAAAAAATTTAACCAGAAAATCCAAAAAAAAATCTTTAACCCCAAAAAAACTCCCCATTATTAACGGACAGACGGACATGAAGAAAATTTGGAAACGCACCGACCTAACCATAGAAACAACAAAAAATGCTTCTCTTCTCTCCTCCTACCCAGCCATTGAGAGATAACTTGCAACAAGAAAAAAAGTCCCAAAACCCAACCATACCTGAACGAAGACCTATATCACCTCACATCCTTTTTAAATAAAAATTTAGCACCAATTCATTTTAGAATAGTACAATTCAATTTATATCTTTATTAAACATTTCATTATACATGTAGATATGTATATATACTTATGTGTGTATAGATATGATCTATGTACTTTTAATAACGTATTTCGTGAACAACAATTTTGTTTTTATATTTTCGAAACCTATATCCTAATTTAATTTAGTAAAATCGCTGAACATTATTTCAAATATTTTAAATTAACCTTTTCGAGCCTCCCTAATACAATCGGATATTTATGAACATTTATCAATTAAGTTACATACATACGCATTATGCTATGCATTCATTCCTAATTTATATTGTTGTTAATAGATTTAAAACTAAATTTTTGACCCGCCTTAATACAATCTAAGCTGATTTATTAACAATCATAAAATCTTACATATGCACTCATTTGTGCATCGATTCAAGAAAACTTTGTACTCAAATTAATTGAGAGATAGAGAGCTTTCCTCATTAAGTTCTAATTGGAATAAAAAAATGCCTCAAGAGAGAAAAAAAACTAACTAGTGGAACGACCAAAGTTATGAAAATTATCAATAGTTGTAGAAAAGAAGGAGAGTAACGCAACCACGCTCATTATAATGTACAAACATACATTGCCGTTTTTTTTTCTTTATGTTACTTTCCTTCTTCACCCACGCAACTCTACTCTTACACACATATAAAAAGTATCAATAGAAATAAAAGAAAATGCAATCAAAGAGAACTTACCATGATTTCCAACGTTGTCAGCAGGCGCCCGTTGAGCTCCGTTGTAAGCTAAACAAAAGATAAACTCTCTCCTCGCTCACAAGGTTTTTACTTTCTATCCGAATTCTTATTAGAATATTTTTTTTTTTGTATGTAAATGCTTGTTGCAATGAGAAAATGAAAATACCCTTACTTCATGTTTTTTTAACCCTTCAATGCTCACCATAAACCCGTCTAAAATTTAATTATTTGAATTTTCAAATTTTCACAAAATCCCCAAACACAAAATCCCCAAATTCAAAATCCCCAGGTGCAAAATCCCAAAATACCGAATCCTTCAAGTATAGGATCGGTCGTGGGTTATTTTTTGTAAGCGCGGTTATGGGCCGCCTACGTAGAACAGAAATACTGGGGATCGCGTAGCCAGTGTCGGATCGGCTAAGAGTTATTTTTATGAAGCCCGTCCGAAGGCCTACGCAGAAGGGTGTACTACGCAGAAGGACGTCACCGTGGCGGTGGGGCGGGGGGCTCTGCACAGAAATACTGAGGATTGCGAAGCCGGTGTTTCAAAATTTCTTTCTGAACTTGCTGTTTAGGAAATAAAAAGATCATAGTCAACTTTGAACATATGCATGAATGTGTACATACATATTAAAAAAAAAAAATAGTTACATTTGAAGTATTATACGAGTATCGTTCGCTTGTGCTTGTGTTAGCAATTAGTGTTTGAAAAAACTTTTTAATTAATAAATAAAATGGAAATCAAAATACAAAAGTCCAACAAAGGGAAACATTTGTTATTTGTTGATGGATATACTTTCCATCTGCATTCCAGAAATAAAGAGCAATATCGTTGGTCGTGTGCGGAAAGGAAGTCTCTATTGTGTAAAAGTGTGGTAGTGACAACATCATCGAATAATCAAGAGCATGCAATTAAAGCCCCACCGAACACTCTCACGATCCCCGAAGCTTTCATTTGGCCACGACAAATGCCAACGCTAAATTAAAAGAATTGGCCAATTCGTCAGAACTTCAACCTTCCCAAATCATTAGGGAAACTGTAGTAAATTGTGAGCCAGAGTGTAGGGTGTACCTTCCTTCAAAACGAGCACAATAGCTTAAAATACGACGTATTCGAAAATTGCATGACGTATGTAGCGAGCCAATTAGTTTGCAAGACATAAACATACCCGAAGAATTAAGAAATTTAGAAGGTGAACCATTTTTTTAAGTGAATGCTGTTTCGGTGATGAGAAAAACATAATATTGGGTACAACGTACTCATTAAAAGCCTTGGGTAGTTCGCAGTGATGGGTAATGGATGGTACATTTTATGTGGTGCCAACTATATTCCGACAGCTTTTCACAATTCAAGGCCTAATCGATGGTCAGTTTGTGCCCCTAATTTTTTGCTTAATGAGCAAAAAATCAAAGCAAGCATACGAAGAGTTTTTGCATCGGTTATGTTTCTTGGCTGCTTCAAAAAATATATGCTTAAATCCCACTAGAATTATTTCCGATTTTGAAAAAACTATAGCATCTGCTGCAAAGGAATATTTTCCTGATGCTAAGTACAAAGGCTGTTTATTTCACTTTGGCCAGATAATGTGGAGACGCATACAAAAAGAGAGACTAACTCGAAAATATGGAAATGATTGCAATTTCAGTATGAACATACGTATGCTAAAAAGCCTGGTATTTGTACCTACAGAGGAGGTGTTGGAGTATTTTAAATAGCTGGTTGCTAATACTGAGGATTATGACTTTAAAAAAATTGGTGCTTGGTTTAGGGTTAACTATTTAACCTGATCCTGAGTTTTGGAGTGTAGCAGATGCTTTCAAAGAAAACTTTCCTCGGACCCAAAACTCCAAAGAGGCCTGGCACCGAAGACTTAAAGTTATTGTTGGCAGAAAGAACTGTGGTCTGTACGCAATAATACGAGAGCTGGGAAAAGAAATGATTTTAATAAAGACAAATTTGGAAACGCTCCAGTCAGGAAAAAAAAGCAAATTTGAAACGTCGCAAAAAATAAAAAAAATTGTAAAAAATCGTACCAAACTAGATAAAATTAATTATTTACGAGCTGTTGCAAATAATATTTTACTTTCTTGTTAAATTCGTTTTAATTAACTTGAATTCTGTATCCTTTAATCATAATATGTTATTTTTATGTTAGATATGTGTTGTTAATTAATAAACAAAAAAACTTTTGTTTGGAAATGCAATGAAATAAATCAAATGTAAGAAATGTGAAACTGGGGATTTTGAATTTGGGGATTTTGATTTGGGGATTTTGTGTTTGGGGATTTCGAGCCCAACCCTTCATTTTACCACTAAGTTTTGTAAATGTCTATATTATATTTTTTCTCTCTTTCACTTTATTCAACTTCTTCTTGTAGCTTTAACTTGCAAATCTACTTATGTATATGCATGCATATGTATATATATATGTATACTTCATAATATTATAGACATAACAATTACAGTTGAATTCATATATATATATATTTTTTTTTTCTTTTATTTTATAAACTTTTTTTTTTTTAAACCCAAGGTAGAAACTTTTCAATAACTCCCATTTAGATATATCTGTATATTTTTATTATTATTTTTATTTTTTTTTTTGAATTTTAAATAAAATTTTCACCATCGTTAAAGTAGTTGTTAATATAGGGTTCGGCATTTTTATGAAAGTATATTAACATAGTATTTTCTTTAGTAGTTTTGTTTTAGTTGTTTTGTTCTTATGTATAACCGCATGTATAATTTTAAGGTAAGTTAGGTGTAAATAACTTTTCAATTTTTCCTTTTTTTATGTAATTTTTAGAGGAGTTTTTGAACGATGTTTTAACGTAGCTTTTATAATTAAGTTTTAATCTAGTTTTTAGGCTATTTTTAGGTAATTTTTTTTTTTTATGACGAAATTGAAAATAACTTTTTAAATATAAACGAGCTCTAGGCCAAATATTTGTATATTCTTAATAAAACACAATACGTGAATTTTTGATATACAATTATATTATTTAATTTGTCGATATTTCGACTTCAGTCTGAAGTCGTCATCAGGACTAGGTACGAAAAGAACAAACATACATATTAAAATCATAAAAATACACATTTGCACAAGTACAGAACTTACATTTTTGAATGCAATATGTCGACTAGTGTAAAAAAAATATCTCTAATGCAGAAACGAACAACTTCTAGAACGTACCTAGTCCTGTTGATGACTTCAGACTGAAGTCGAAATATCGACAAATTAAATAATATAATTGTATATCAAAAATTCACGTATTGTGTTTTATTAAGAATATACAAATATTTGGCCTAGAGCTCGTTTATATTTAAAAAGTTATAATTCAAAGGCCGTAAACAACAAAATTAATTATGAAACGGAGAGCACACCGCGCCAACAAAAACACCTACAGACATATGAAAAGCAAGTATGGTATAGAGATCAAGAAGTACACAAATCGATACCAACAAAGCACAAAACAGCTGGCTAAGTTGACACAGTCGATTAAGTTTCTGGTAAGTTGCAGAAAAAGTGGCATAACACCCAAATTCATAAACAACGCCACCAAAAATATTTTGTACGTACTAAACTGCAGCACCAACAACAAGCATTTGCCCAATAACATCAATAAGGCTCTCACAAAATTTATAGAAACGGTGGAATGTAAACTCTTGAACCTGATCATAAAAATTAAATATGAACATAAGAAACAAAATGAAAGAGAGGTAAGCACATTAACCAACAAAATAAAACAAACTCTTGAAGATTCTACCGCGTTTTTTGAAAGCGAGAAACTCCTAATTAACAACCTTACAACAACAATTAGGAAAACACACACACAAAAATTCGAGAAGCTCAAAAACATACATAGGCAATCTCTTAACATTAAAAATATACCCCATTGGTTTCATAATACTACGAAAACCGAGATCCATACAGATATTCAGTGGCTCCTCTCTTTAGGTCCAAAATACTCTTTTCCAATAACAAATAGTGGGTTCCCTTTATTCAAGGTGATAGCAGACGGAGAAGACTGCATTCAAACTATCAAAGATTAAGAGCAGCAAGAGATTGAGAGGAATAATTTAACAATACTAATACTGGATCATCTTAAGAAAACCAAAAATAGCGCGCGCGACAAATTTGTATTAGATACCCTACACTCGGCCAAAACTTTTCTAAAAAACAACAAAGACTTATTGGTTCTGAATGCAGATAAGGGTAATGTTACCGTTTTAATGGATAAGTCGGACTATGAAAAGAAGTTACAACTTTTGGTAAATGACATTTCGGCATACCGGGTATTGAAACGAGATTCCACTAATAAATTACAGGAAAAAAATAACGAGATTGTAGAAAAATTGTTTAAAAACAAAGTTATAGATTTAAAAGAGATATACAAACTAATAAGCAAAACGTCCGATGCACCTAGATTATATGGCCTGCCCAAAATTCATAAAGCAGATATCCCATTGAGACCTATTTGTTCGTCTGTCAACTCCCCTTCGTACAATTTATGCAAGTATGTGGTTAATATTCTCACAAACATAACCAAATCATCCAAATATAACGTAAAAGACTCAATTGAATTTAAAAACAAAATAAAAGATACATACATATATGATGATGAGAGTCTCGTGTCATTTGATGTCATCTCACTTTTTCCCAGCATTCCCGTAGATCATGCCTTAGAAATTATAGCATCTAAGTGGAACCAGATAAAGAGCCACACCACACTCACAAAAGAACTTTTTCTAGAAGTTGTTCGTTTCTGCATTAGAGATAATAGATATTTTAAATTAAACAATAAAATTTATGAGCAACGCTGCGGTATGCCAATGGGTTCCCCAGCATCCCCCGTCATAGCAGACATTGTAATGGAAGAATTACTGGAGAAATTTGAAGATGACTCCCCTTATAAGCCACGTTTGCTTACCAAATACGTCGATGACCTTTTCGCAATTGTGAAAACTGATACGGTGGAAGAATTGCTAAATATTCTAAATGGATACAACAGGAGTATTAAATTTACAATTGAGGTGGAGAAGGACGGAAAACTACCGTTTCTCGATACTCTTGTTATAAAAAAGAATAACCAATTATGTTTTGATTGGTATAAAAAATCTACCGCGTCAGGTAGATTAATTAACTTTAATTCTAAACATGACAAATCTACAATAGTCAATACGGCCAGAAATTTTATCAACAGAGTTCTCTCGATCAGCGATGAAGTTTATCATAAAGAAAACATTAAAATAATAATAAATGTTCTAGAAAATAATGAATTTCCTACACGTATAATAAAAAACTTTATAAGAGATTATTATAAGAAACCCACTGCGAGAAAAACGCCGAAAATAATAAAATATATAAATCGACTACATATGTGTCAGGCCTGTCTAACAGAATAAAATATTCAAATATTTATGACAAAGAGAAATGTAATTTAGCCTTTACCTACAATAATACGTTGCGACAAATTTTCAGTAATACCAAGAGTAGAATAGATAAATATGAGAAATCGGACTTGATATATAAAATTCTATGTAATGGTGACGGGTCCCACGTATGCGACAAAGTATATGTGGGGACTACTAAATCGAAACTAAAAACGAGGATTTCCGGGCATAAAACGAATATTAAAAATCGCAACAACCCTAATGATGGCAAAACGGCGCTAACGCAGCATTGCAGAGAAACTGGACACTCTCCCAATTTAGAAAATGTAGAAATTCTACAGCAAGTGAGGAATTACAACAAACGCTACATATTAGAGATGCTGCACATAATAAATACACCCAGCGACAAACGCATGAACTTCAAATCTGATACAATTGGTATTGCCTCTGCCTTTAGGCAGCTGATCAACAACAACAACAATAATAGATAAGAGCATCTCCCACTGTTTACCAAAGAGTTCACCTGCAGGCTGCAGCTGATATCACTTGAGCGGCGCTCACTACTCATTTAGATAACTTTCTGCTTATGTTCATTTTTTGTTTATGATAACGGCTGTGTGTTATTTACATTTTATTGTTATTTTCTTTGCACTGTTCGTAAACTTATATTTTTGTTACACTAGTCGACATATTGAATTCAAAAATGTAAGTTCTGTACTTGTGCAAATGTGTATTTTTACGATTTTAATATGTATGTTTGTTCTTTTCGTACCTAGTCCTGATGATGACTTCAGACTGAAGTCGAAATATCGACAAATTAAATAATATAATTGTATATCAAAAATTCACGTATTGTGTTTTATTAAGAATATACAAATGTTTGGCCTAGAGCTCGTTTATATTTAAAAAGTTATAATTCAAAGGCCGTAAACAACAAAAAGAAATTGAAAATATATTTTACGCAAATTTTTTGAACTAGTTTTAACGTGTTAATTAAATAGATTTAAGGCACTAGTACTGTAGGTATTTGCTATATTTTAGATTTCTAGCTTTTTGGTTAAGTTTTAAAATTTTCTTTTATAAATTTCACCTGAATGAGGCAGATTACCATCACTCTACGCTAAACTTTACGCTACTTAGCTTTCCTAATAACTTCCAGAGCCTGAGTAAATAGCTCGGGCACACGTGGTTCTGTTTTTGCTGATGGAACTGCTCGTCGATCCGATGTTTCTGGAACCGCTGCGTCTGCTTATCGGGTATATTCGATGCCTTCCAGCGCTTTTACATCCATTGAGGATTTGAGGTTTTTAATTTCTGAGTTTAATGTTTCTTTAAAAATATCTAAACGACCGCGTGGCTTGGGTGACCATGCACCATCGAAATAAAAGAAAATTTTTTGAAACGTCTTAACACCCACAACCAGAAAGAGCGAGATCAATTTGGCGGAAATCGATCGTGCTCTCCTCTTTATCTCCTCATTTTCTCAAACCCATCATGCACGCAGTTAGACCGTTTGCCACAGGTGTTGCCACTGAACTATGTTTTGTAACTTTAACCCTAGTAGGAATTTGTGAAACCAATTGTTGCCAATTGTTATCCTCAAGAATTTAACTACACCAGGCCATTCTATGTGAGTACATCTTACTGATATTACGATCAACAAAGAGACTCTAGGAACCAAATCCGCGCTCACAAATGTTAAAGTTGAATACTATGCAATAGCCTAGATATGTAGTTCGATCGAACCTACTGATGCTATGTAGATGCTAGCAGCGCTTATCGTCGTCGGGCCCAACGTCGCATCGATGGAGTAACAGAAATGTAAGTAACAATGTTAAAGTTAAATACTATGCAATAGCCTAGGTATGAAGTTCGATCGAACCTACTGATGCTATGAGATGCTAGCACCGCTTATCGTTTTTATATGCATACCCATTAAACAAGTTGGATCGACCTACATTCAGGTATTAATCAATTTCCGCTTCCGTATGGTATGGAATGAATTTAAAACAACTAATTTTCTATAATTTATAAATATATAAATTCGAGCGATTAAAGACAGGAATGAGACAAGGAATCATACTTTAAATAAGGTTTTTGGTTTTCTTCCTCTGAGGTTATTATATTAACCTGTTAGATCTGTTTGTCTGGTGAAAATTAAATCGATGTTAATACTTGAGAACATTTGCAAATAAGAATTGTGAAATTAAGATTTAAAACATCGAGTTGTTCGATGTAGGTGTATATCTGAAATTGGAATTAATTAGCGGAATTTTTGTAGATCCAAAATGGTAATTAATGAAATTACTCTTATTTTTAATATACAAGCATTTAATACAATTTTCCATTAAATTCATATTTTTTTGTATAACAAAATTCAAACTTAAATATTAAATCACATGAATAGATTTTGATTTTACAAAGTTTAGGTGATATTATATAGTTAAAATTATAAACAAACCCTACAGTAGGCATAGGACCATAACCTTAGTATACATTTCTTTTGAATAAAATGTGAAAATTTCGATATACAAGAAATGACGGTTTAAATCTTGCTTTTTGATTGACGAAATGTAGGGATATAACACGCTGAGATGACGTAAGTATGCTTTGGGTTAACCTATTCCAAATATAGTTCTTAGGTTAACAGATTGGGAGGGTGCTGACATGGTGGAATGTTCCATATTTTTCTCCTCCCCCCCACTTTGTTTTTCGATTTAAATGCCTCGAACCCATATTCATTCCCAAGTTTTAGTTTGAGATATCGGGAAGGGATAATGATATGATTAAATAAATTTATTTTTTTTGTTTGCTAGATTTAGTTTCGCTGGGTTAGTTTCACGTAAGATTTTTCTATAGTTTTGTATACGGCATACATTTTAATTTATTTTTGTACAACTTCTTTGCGCGAGGATGAAGCAAACACACCCATTTTCCCTGAGCTAAGCTGAAGCAGAGCTAGGTATGCCACCCCGCTTCAGTCCGAACGCACCTTCGGAGGTTTCTCTTGTTTAAGCAGCATTGTGAGGAGAAGTTCGTTACAGTAGTATGTTGTTGTTGTAGCAGTGCTTCGCCCCACCTAATAGCCGCGGCCGATCAAAAATTGTCATCAATATCATCTAACGGGAGTCCAAGGAAACTTGCTGTATCAACAGGGGTGGACCATAATGAAAGGGGTGTTAGAGGCGTTGGTTCCACAGTACAATTAAAGAGATGGTTGGTGTCATGTGGGACACATTGCAAGAGGGGATACATTTTGTATGTCGGGGTTGATTCTGGATATGTAAGAGTTTAACCTGTAACAGTATTCAGAACGAAATTGAGCCAGAGTGACTCGCATTTTCCTGGGAAGTATACGTTCCTCTTCCGCAAGTTTTGGGTACTGTTCTTTGAGTACTAGATTCACCGGACAATTCTTGGCATAAAGATCCGGCGCCTGTTTGTGGAGTTCACCAAGGACCTGCTTGTGTTTTTTTGCTTCATACGGCTGAGTTGTCAGTTGCCGTATTTCCTCAAAATGTTTACGGAGATGACTCCTTAAGTCTCTAGGCGGTGTTGGCTCATCAATCAGATGTCTGTTGGGATGCCCAGGTTTCTGGGTATTCAACAGGAACTGTTTGGTTAGCATCTCATTTCTCTCCCTGATGGGGAGTATTCTCGCCTCATTATGTAGATGGTGTTCTGGGGACATAAGAAGACTGCCCGTGGCTGTTCTGAGAGCAGTATTTTGGCAGGCCTGTAGCTTCTTCTATATGGTAATGAGCGTTTCTTTGTCTTTTCCCCAAGTACTGCCAGCAAGGGATTTGCGGATTTTATTACGGCTCTGGATTTTCGGTACAATTGCGGCTGCGTGCTCACCAAAATGTAGATCCTGATCAAACGTCACACCCAAGATTTTTGGGTGTAGGACAGTCGGTAGCATAGTGCCATCGACGTGGATGTTCAAAATGGTCGATATTTGGGACGTCCATGTTGTAAATAAGGCCGCGGAGGATTTAGTCGGTGATAACGCCAGGTTTCGCGGGGCGAAAGAACTGGAGAGATCAGGGAGGTAGCCGTTTATTCTGTAGCAAAGCTCATCGATCCTTGGGCCTGGGCCTGCGGCCATTAGTGTGCAGTCATCGGCGTAGGAAACGATAGTAACTCCTTCTGGTGGCGAAGGTAGCTTAGATATGTAGAAATTAAACAAAAGTGGGGATAGAACACCACCTTGTGGCACCCCCTGTTTAATTCTTCTTGGTTTTGATGTTGCTATGAAGTTTTCTGAATCCATGCTAATGACAGGCTAGCTGCAAATTTGCTTTGAAGTAGGGGAACAAAATGGCTTCAAGCGTCTTGGCTACTGGCGATAGGAGAGATATTGGGCGATATAACTCTCCTATGTTAGCTGTTTTCCCAGGCTTTAGTAGCGGGACCACCTTGGCCATTTTCAATTTTTCGGGTATGACAAAGGTGGAAAGAGACAGGTTGAAGACATGTGCTAAATATTTGAAACCCTGTTTCCCTAGGCTTTTAAGCTTCGGAATGGCTATGGCGTCTGGGCCCACTGCTTTGGATGGTTTATCATGACCATGACCTCAACCTCGTTGGCGGTGATGGTAATTGGTGACGCGCTGAATTTATGTTTATGTGCGTGTCTGTTGGCCCTCCGTCTATCTTTTTCGACCGTAGAATGCATTATATATTGTCGGCAGAAAGCGCTCGCGCATTTTTTCGCAACCGACAGCACTTTATCGCCAAAGGCGATGTGCCTAGACGGTTTCGATAGGGACTTTACGGTGGGCCAAAGTTTGCCTACACCAGCAGAGAGGTTACAACAGCTTAGGTGAGGAGCATCCTCCCATTTCCACCGCTTGCGTTCATCCACAAGCAATCTGGTGTGTTGGTTTATATATAGCTTATTTGGGGTTCGCCGGAATCGAGCTGTCTTATAAGGTCACGTTCTCTCGCTAAACTTGCGGCCTCCGCCGGCAAGTGGGGCTGAATTTCGGGAATTCTACTGGCGGGAATGAAACGAGCCGAGGCGTATGCAATGACCTCGCGGAAAGCACGCTCCCCTTGGCGGGCATCATTCGGGATAGAGAGCGCAGCAAAGCGGTTGTCTGTAAAGGATTTGTATTCGTCCCACTTTCCTGTTTTAAAGTTAATGAAAATGCGTTTTTCTGTGACGTTGAAGTCGGGGGAACGCTCGAGCGAAATAAGTATAGGCAGGTGGTCGGGTGCCAATGTTACCATCGGCTGCCAGTTGACGCAGTTTACGAGTTCTGCGCTCACGATTGATATATCAGGCGAACTGTGACAGCTTCCTACCATACGTGTGGGGGCGTCTCCGTTTATTGTGAAGAACGCCGTTTCTTCTCTTTGATCCGCCAACATCTCACCCCTACTGTCCGCCCGCAAGTTTGAATACCATAGATCGTGATGGGCATTGAAATCGTCTAAGATAATACGATTGTTGCCAGTGAGTAAGGCGCTAATATTAGGGCGGTATCCACTGGGGTAACAGGTGGTAGGAGGGATATAGATGTTGATGATTTCTAGGTTTGCATCGCCTGACCGGACAGATAAGCCTTGACGTTCTAAGACACTGTCCCTGCGGATGATGCTCGGCATTTCTCCCTACTATACTACGGAGATTGTAGGTATGAGTGGGAGCAGCCGTGTGAGTTGGTGGCGCCGTGGGGCGCGAGCAGCAGCGGGTACTTGTTGTGGCTTGCTGAGCAGCGGGGCTGCTGGAAGGTAGCGGGGGACGCTAAGGCGCAGATTACGGGACGTCCAAGGGTGTGAACAGCAAGGAACCATAAAAGATTTATAGAAGTTACGTGGACGTCTGGTTTTGGGATCTAGCCCAGAACAACCTGTCCGATGCAACCATCTCTTACACGAGACACACTGACAAGAGTATGACCATCCTAAAAATATTCTTTTCCGACGCAACAAATTAAATGTGGTTACACTGAAATGGCAGTCCTTGGTCGGGAAAAATCCCAAGTCGCTCCCGTACATAGAACCGACGGCCTTGGGGAGCGTAGTGTAAGTGTAGAGTGAGTAGTATCGATACTTTTCCTATTTTCCAAGGTCTCAGTAAAAGTATCGATACTTTACCTCGATACTTTTCCCCGATACTTTACCATATGCCTTTGGTCTACATTTTTAAGATAAAAAAAAGTTCAGTCCATTAACATCATAACTTGGTTATAAACTGAGATCGTCGACGATGCGATTAAAGCTCTGCACTTAGCTTAAACCAAATTTATTAGAATGGGGGAATGGGAGACGATTTCTTCATGTGGTGGTAAAGGAAAAGTATGTGTTTATTGTCTAGAATCACTAACAACAAAAGTATATAAAACTGCTCACTCCATAAAATATCAGTATATTTTAACTTGTCATTCAATAGAGCTTTTTCATTCTACTGTAAAGTTTAGGTGGATGGAGTTGTCAGCTTTTACAGCATCGTCGATGAAAATGATCGAAAGTTTTGCAAGTCGTAAATCAAAAGCCGTTGATATCACTTTACAATTTGGCAGATATATGGTCCCATGATGAAATGAATATTCAGATGTTCTTATCCCGTTGACGTTTTCCCATATTCTGACAAGTTCGGCATGCATAATTTAGGGGGTTGTCTATCATACAGAACTGCGATCGTAGTAGACTATACGTTTAGAAATACTATAACTATATTGTAAGCGGTTACTAGAATTGTTTAGCCAAAAAGATTAAGGTAACTTTGTATTCCCTAACAGAATATAGACAAAATTTTGCAGAAAATTAATTTATTTGAAGAATTCGTACGAAAAATTAAGCAATCCAAATTTATTACTTTTGAAATACACGTAAATACTGGCATTTAGAGCTGCCGAAAAAGTGAGGTTATGTTGTTGACATCACCTTTATTATTACATCATGTATGGTCCTTGATATTATATACATATAGATTCGATCAAATGAGGACTACGCCTACTTGAAAAAATACTAAAAGTTTTAATCTTAACAAAGTACTATCAGTAGATTAAAGTACAAAAGTTTAAAAAAAAGAAAATCGTCCTGATCCCCTTCTATTTAGTTAATCTCTCGACAAAACATATAATGCCCTAAAAAATACTTGAATTGATTTACCTTCGCGGAGTTTAGATCGAGTTTCTCATCCAATTTGCGTCGTTATATTTTTAATTTTCCCTACAAATTAAGGGGTCGAGACCTTCATATTTTATGCCTATTCCGAACGGCATCTGCAGGGCAGATGAATTTTCACTGGGATGCTTTTCATGGGAGAAATACATTCGGAGTGGTTGCAAAACCACTGTCGAGTGGCAACCCCGTTTCAAAAAAAAACTTTTTTCGAAAAAAATGTTTAGTTTTATGAATTGTTTGGGAAAAAATTTAAACAACTCGATGTAAGGACGGACAAGGCAACAACTGTTTCGATTATACCTTGTAAATCTTTTCAAAGCCTCTTCTCGCGGGAGTGGTATTTGAAAAAGATTCTTCACTTTTGGTAAAAACTCCGAAGTAATCACTTGGATTGAGTATACTCGATACCTTTTACTGAGTACGAGTAATAGCATCGATACTTTGATCCGAGTATTTTATATGAGTACCGGTATCGATACTTTTTCTAAAAGTTCTATCATTATTCCAGTCAACGCTGTTAAAATGTATCTGCCATCTATGAAACGAACACTAAACATTTACGCCTCTCCTATTTGCCACAGCAAGTATGCAAAATAATTTGTACAATAAAATTAGCGTCAGCAGATTTGCAAGGCAATAATCTTCTCTGACAAAGCTTAAGAGCGCAGTAAATGTGACTTTTGTATTTCTGAAACGCATATTTTTATGAGATGAACACACGTTTGGTTTGACATTTCGCCTTTAATTGCAATCGAGTACAAAAAAGTTAAGAGGGCAATACCAATGCGCCCTTTTTTGTTGAAAGTAAATCACAATTAGCGAAATTAAGAAATTACCAATTCATTGAAGTAACTGTTTACTCGGACGCTTTGTTTGATGTTGTCATTTCGCTCTCCCGTACGATTTTCGGCCGACCGTGCCCGACGACCGAAACTACCTGAAATTGTGTGCAATTGCTTGATGATATGGCGTTTCTTGTGCGTTTTAGTATGAGAGTCCTGTTGGAATTTCACTTCAGGATGTTGCACGCCATCGGATGCATCTAGATCTGTAATCATTACTTGTTTGATACTATTTCCGCTATGTACCGTCGTCATCTTAACAGAAACACATGCACATTTTAAATAAATTTGTAATTTAACCTAAAAATGTTTTTTTATCTTATGTTGACATTAAACTTTTGTACGAAACAATTCAAATAACAAATATACCAATAAACAACCTGTTACTATGGTGAAATCGTTTATTAATATATTCGGCGTTTGGGGGGGTAACTAAAATGCATGCGTATGCTCCAGTGTTGCAAGAACTTTTTCAAAAAAAAAAGGCTAAATTGACCAAAATAAAAAGCTAAAAGAAGGCTAAATAAAAAACTTTTAAGGCTAAGAAAAAAAGGTAAAAGTTTAAGGCAACTTTAAAAAAACTATAAATCTATTTTCAATAAGGAAATCTACTTTTTGTCCTTTTAAAGAACCCATGAAAAATGTAAACTACATTCCACACTGTCCTGAGACCCTTTTTTTTCAAGTTTTTGTACGTGTTTTACACCGACTTCAAACGATATCGGGCAAATGAATTTTCGGAGGGAAAATTTTCATGGCACTTTCTGGGCTGTCCGAACCATTGCCGATGAGTGAGGTTTTGAAATAGGTTATTATGAATACGAATAAAGAAATTTTAAGTCAGATTGTGTCTTATTATAAGTCCAAGCAATAAAACTTACAATAAGGTTATACTATGGTACACCAATCCTTATTCAACCTCGTTATTATAACAGATTATGTAAGCCTGATTTTGGGTGACCTACGGCAAGTAGTTTCTTTTAATAAGGCCTTGTGTAAGTTAGCCTTGTCTACATGTGTACCTAGAAACCCAGGTCAATGTTTCTGAAATCAAATATACAATTTCGCTTGGAAGCGATTTTGAAGCAGATAAAACAGTCATAGAATCGAGTGGCAAGCACACGGAACGAAAATTATATTAGGAGATGTTGCCTTAATAAAGTTACTACGCCTCGATTTCTGCCTACCATAACGCCAACATTCTCTGTTCCTTAGAGCCGTTTTTTCGACTTCCTGTTAAAGGGAGGATTAGTCAACGGGCAGGTAAATTTTTTGGCAATATAAATTCTAGTTCATTTTCTCAACCTCCTGTTGAATAGTTATTTAATATTTTTGAAAAGGTCGTAGCGCTGCGAACGGAAAGAAAAGGAAATGTCAAAAACAGCTGTAAAAAAGTAAATAAAAGTTAAAACCTGTGCTACAAAAATAAATAAAAAATATGAGTTCTTCGCAAAAAACTAAAAAAAGAAGTAAAAATTTTACCAAACAGGAAGAGGTTGTGCTTGTAGATCTTGTGGAAGACTACAGGCACATAATCGAAAATAAGAAGTCAGATGCAGTGACTTGGCGGCAGAAGGAGCAGGGCTGGAAAGCATTGGCTGCGCAATTTAGAGCAAAAACTGGTGTCCACCGGGAATGGAAAGCGCTTCGCGACAAGTTTGATAACATGAAGCGCAGAACTAAAACTGACATGGCAGAGGAAAAGAGGTAGACCTACCGTACAGGAGGTGGTACCTCCACAATTAAAGTTGAAAATGTATCGCTGAGGATCGCGTCCATGCTCGTTACTTCGGGCTCCGGGATGAACAACCCACATGACGATGACATGGGTAAGTACTTAGAATTTCAATATAGTTTGCATGTACTATATGTGCATTCTCCACTGCTTTTTTTTAAAGATGTTGACATTTTAGACGAAGACACGGACAATGTGGACGTATCCATTGTGGAAGAAAAGGAAAATGTAAGTCGTTTTTATTGTATTGATTGAAAATTATAATATTATAATTTGTTGCTTATATGCATTTTCACAGTAGCCCCTTGTGGTCCTTGAGCGAGTGGGTGGTGCATATTCCTTTGGTGTATTTCGTGATACTTTCCCAGCTATTTGGTGTGCATTAATGCACGGGAAAAAAGTTTGCATTTCGTTGCGTTGGATATTTGAAGCTCCATTCTGGATAAGTGGAGCTTGAGATAAGATAAAAAAACTACATATTTTGTTTTACATATTCTCATAATATCTTTATCTATATCTTCTATACATTGTCGGTCCCATAGAACACTAACACATTATTTGCATGGAAGGCTAACTTAGGTCGTTGTTCGCGTGGAAAACTAACACAGTTCACATAGAACTGAATGATGTTAGTATTCCACGGTAACTGAACCGTGTTAGTCTTTGTTGGGAGCGACGATATGTTCTATAAGCCTTTAAGCTCTATAAGAGTTGACAAGGAATAACTCATATTAGAACCCGTTTCCTGGATATTGGCTAGGGGTGACCCTAGGAGGCATTTATACGATATGGGTGTTAAGTTAAAGTTATTGATAAGGGTTTTAACTAAAAATATTTTACGGGTTCATGTGCGAACTTGCTTCCGAGATATCGACCAAAATGTGGACCAGAGGTGACCCTAGGAAGTCTTTATACAATTTGGGTATCAACTGGTGTTGATGAGACTTTTGATAAGGAGTAATTTTCAGACCCATAAGGGTATCCCTAGAAGGTGTTTTAACAATTTGTGCATCAATTGAAGGTGCTTATAAGGGCTTAATGAAGCAGTGGTTTTATGTCCATATGCGAATTACAGGGCATCGATAAAATTTGAACCAGAAGAGTGGCAAGGAAAGGGCAGGCATGCGAAAAGGCATTGGAAGAGACACACGAGAGAAAACTGATAGAAACTGAGAGTGACAACTGAAGAGATCCTATTAGCTGAAGAGGAACGGGGAACGGAGAGATAATGAAAATACAGGGGAACAGAAAATGAGGTGGTGGTTGTGGGGGGGGGGGGGGGGGGGGGAGGAGGGAGAAGCTTCAAAATGACAAATACTTCCGTTTTTCTGGAAATGTTTATAATACGGTGGAAAAAATATTATCGGGCGGGATAACATCTGCTGGGTCTGCTAGTAATATATACAGCCAAATTCTAAACAAAAATTCCGTGCGAGTCTTTTCCCTTCTCCCATTCCTCGTATTCTAAATAAAAATTCTTTGTGAGTTTTTTCACTTCTCCCTTTCCTCCTATTCTGATCAATGTTCGAAAAAGCGGAAACCGGTTATGGGAGAAAAGTAGGTATTATGAATGTGAGGGAGAGGGAGATTTCTCTTCCATTTCGTAGCAGTTTTTTCACTTGTTAAATTAAAGGTAATGCATCAAATAGTTAAAGGAAATTGGTTCTTTTAAGATAGAACACTTATTTGTACAAATTTTTGCGAAAATATGTATGTACATTCTACCACAATATTCTCACTGTTAATACAACAACCACAATATTCTTTATTTTAAGTCGAAAAGTATATCATAAGCAACGGAAGAGCTCTTGGTATATTTGATGCAGCCATCCAGAAATTGCGCAAGTATTTTTTAAGAAGGCTTAAATAGATTTTGGCATATGGTGAAAGGCGAACTCAACACAACTTGGCCGCCAGAAAATTGCTTTGCTGAATGAAAGCAGGCAACTCCGCCGGATTTGTGTTATCCTTTTTTGATGTTGCTGTGGCACTAATTCATTACTCATTTCAGTGAATACCACATGAAATGCAATACTTAACTATAATAACTTATTTTTAAATTTTAAACAAATTCGCAACAATAATTAAACTTTTCAATTTTTTAAACAAAGTAAGAAATGCGCAACGTAATTTCAATTGACAAAACAGCTGACTTCGAAAATTCCTATTCCCAAATTATTGTTCTCGCTAGGAGAAAAGAATAGAAGGATTTTTTCCGCGGGAATAAAAAAATCCGCGAGAACAAAATTCCGCGAGAATATTTAGAATTGGTCTAATAATTTTGAGGCTTTAATTTATATAATTTTTCACACATAGCTTCATAACTTTAAAGAGAAAAAAAATGGTGCAGCAAAAGTAAAGTTAGAGTAAAAGATTTCACTAACAATCATTCTATGTATTTTTTAGGATAATACATTGGATGAGAGTAGCTAGACTGGTCACGACTGGGCTTCATGGAACCCTGCCAATTTGCGGCAGAAAAAAAGTGACGAACTTTGTGTCGTAAAAGGTTCGAGCCGCAAGCGAAATATGGAGGAAGAGAAGATGAACCTTGTGCTACTACAAAAAGAGTTATATAGGGATGAAAACACGCGAGCCGCTGAGAAACATGAGCTAGAAAAGCTGCACGCTGAAGAGAAGCATAAGCAGGAACTCATAAATCTTCAGCTAAAGAATGTGTTGCTAGAGCTTGAACTAAAAGAAAAAATGGCAAAATATTCTACCAAATGTAAGAACACTGATTTCCAAAATAACAAAAATTTTATATAATAATAAGTTTAGAAAATTTTATTTTATTATATTTTCAGGAAATGTTTGTTCTCATCGAGTAATTTAGTTGTTTGTACTATTTTTTTTTTAAGTTATTTACATACACTCTTGGTCATATTAATAGGTTCAAAATTTAACATGTATTTATCCTTAAATTTTTTTTTGAATGAATTTCCGGTTTTTTGTATACCAAATGTGCTTATGCCACTTTCAAAAATAACATTTAGTAAAACTCGTTACAAAACAAAATGTATCCTAATTTTAATGACGTAAGCTTGTTAATACATATAAACAAAGGTTAATGTAAGGTATTTGCTTATTTTTTGAAAGTGGCATAAGTCCAATGCATTAAAATAGATAAAAACCTTTAGTAAACGTTAATATATGTGGATTCTATTTTCGACACCATGAAGCTGCTAATCTTTAAGATGAATTTAGAAGATTCTGAGTTTTTAAACTATTCAAATCTACGATGTTTTGCCATAAAAAAATTATTTAGTACTGGTCCTATAATAACATTTATACTGTTACGAATATTAGCAACACTAAGGGGTACTGCCATCTCCAGGCCGATGCTAAGCAGTGACGTGAATTCACATCAATAATTCAATCATTATGTATCTACATAAAAGAATCAATAATTGCGTCTACACATATGTACGTATTCGAGCAGCGGAGAACCAATGCACAAACACATGCATATATCTTTTCTGAGTTTTCACAAGAGAGGGCAATAATTTGTGTAAGTGTTACTCAAATGAGAAGTTATAAACGTAGTTGTGGCTGGCGATTTTGTAGCTGAAACTAACTAGTAAGTTCTGGAATAGAAAAGCCTGGAAGTATGCAATGAGAAATCAAAAAGTATAAAAGGCGTGACAGTTGTTGTTGTTGTTGTAGCAATGCTCGCCCCACCTAATAGGCGCGACCGATCACAAATTGTCATCAATATCCTCTAACGGGAGTCCAAGGAAACTTGCCGTTTCAACAGGGGTGGACCATAAGGAAAGGGGTGTTAGAGGCGTTGGTTCCACATTACAATTAAAGAGATGGTTGGTGTCATGTGGGGACACATTGCAAGCAGGGCATACATTTTGTATGTCGGGGTTGATTCTGGATAGGTAAGAGTTTAACCTGTTACAGTATCCAGAACGAAGTTGAGCAAGAGTGACACGCGTTTCCCTGGGGAGTATGCGTCCCTCTTCTGCGAGTTCTGGATATTTTTCTTCAAGTACTGGATTCACCGGGCAATTCCCGACATAAAGGTCCGACGCCTGTCTATGGAGTTCACCAAGGACCTGCTTGTGTTTTCCCGCTTCATACGGCTGGGTTCTCAGGTGCCGTATTTCCTCAAAATGCTTACGGAGATGACTCCTTAGGCCCCTAGGCGGTGCTGGTTCGTCAGTCAGATGTCTGTTGGGATGCCCAGGTTTCTGGGTATTCAACAGAAACTGTTTGGTCAGCATCTCATTTCTCTCCCTGATGGGGAGTATTCTCGCCTCATTATGCAGATGGTGTTCTGGGGACATAAGAAGACAGCCCGTGGCGATTCTGAGAGCAGTATTTTGGCAGGCCTGTAGTTTCTTCCAGTGGGTGGTTTTTAGCCTTGGCGACCATATGGGTGACGCGTAGCACGTAATCGGCTGGCTAATTGCTTTGTATGTGGTCAAGAGCGTTTCTTTATCTTTTCCCCAGGTACTGCCAGCAAGGGATTTGAGGATTTTATTACGGCTCTGAATTCTTGGAACAATTGCGGTTGCGTGCGCACCAAAATGTAGATCCTGATCAAACGTCACACCCAAGATTTTGGGGTGTAGGACAGTCGGTAGCGTAGTACCATCGACGTGGATGTTCAATATGGTCGACATTTGGGGCGTCCATGTTGTAAATAAGGTCGCGGAAGATTTAGTCGGTGACAATGCCAGGTTTCGCGAGGCGAAAAAACTGGAGAGATCAGGGAGATAGCCGTTTATTTTATTGCATAGCTCATCGATCTTTGGGCCTGGGCCTGTGGTCATTATTGTGCAGTCATCGGCGTAGGAAACGATTGTGACTCCTTCCGGTGGTGAAGGTAGCTTAGATATGTAGAAATTAAACAAAAGCGGGGATAGTACACCACCCTGTGGCACCCCTTGTTTAATTCTCCTTTGTTTTGATGTTTCGTTTCTGAAATGCACCGATGCCTGCCGACCACCCAGATAATTTGCGGTCCACCTTTTAAGACATGGGGGAAGGGTGGACCCTTCCAGGTCTTGCAGTAACGAGCCATGGTTGACCGTATCAAAAGCTTTTGATAGGTCTAACGCTACGAGTACTGTTCTATGGTGGGGATATTGATTCAAACCGCAATTTATCTGGGTGCTAATGACATTTAGCGCGGAGGTAGTGCTATGGAGTTTTCTGAAGCCATGCTGATGAGGGGCCAGCTGCAAATGTGCTTGGAAATAAGGGAGCAAAATGGCTTCAAGCGTCTTTGCCACTGGCGATAGGAGAGATATCGGACGATATGACTCACCTACGTTAGCTGGTTTCCCAGGCTTTAGTAGCGGGACCACCTTGGCCATTTTCCATTTCTCGGGTATGACAAAGGTGGAAAGAGACAGGTTGAAGACATGCGCTAAGTATTTGAAACCCTCTTTCCCTAGGTTTTTAAGCATCGGCATGGCTATACCGTCTGGGCCCACTGCTTTGGATGGTTTAGCGCGACCAATGGCATCCTCAACCTCTCTAGCGGTGATGGTAATTGGTGACGCGCTGAGTTTGTGTTTATGTGCGTGTCTATTGGCTCTCCGTCTATCTTTGTCGACCGTAGGATGCATTATATATTGTCGGCAGAAAGCGCTCGCGCATTTTTTCGCATCCGACAGCACCTTATCGCCAAAGGCGATGGAAACTTTGTCTTTGTGCTTAGTCGGATTCGATAGGGACTTTACGGTGGACCAAAGTTTACCTACACCGGTAGAGAGGTTCCAACCTATTAGGTGCTCTTCCCATTTCGCCCGCTTGTGTTCGTCCACAAGCAATCTGATGCGTTGGTTTATATCCCTTATTTGGGGGTCGCCTGGATCAAGCTGTCTTATAAGGTCGCGTTCCCTCGCTAAGCTCGCGGCCTCCGCCGGGAAGTGGGGCCGAATTTCGGGAATTCTCCCGGCGGGAATGAAATGTGCCGAGGCGGATTCAATGACCTTACGGAAGGCACGCTCCCCTTGGCGGGCATCAGTCGGGATAGGGAGGGCAGCAAAGCTGCTGTCTGTTGCAGATTTATATTCTTCCCACTTTCCTTTTTTGAAGTTTATGAAAGTGCGTTTTTCGGTGACGATGAAGTCGGCAGTACGCTCGAACGAAATAAGTATGGGCAGGTGGTCGGATGCCAATGTTACCATCGGCTGCCAGTTGACGCAGTTTACGAGTTCTGCGCTCACGATTGAGATATCTGGCGAGCTATGACAGCTTCCTACCATACGTGTGGGGGCATCTCCGTTTATTGTGCAGATGGTGATGGGCATTGAAATCGCCTAAGATAATGCGATTGTTGCCAGTGAGTAAGGCCTCGATATTAGGGCGGTATCCACTGGGGCAACAGGTGACAGGAGGGATGTAGATGTTGATGATTTCTAGATTTGCATCGCCTGACCGGACAGATAGGCCTTGACGTTCTAAAACATTGTCACTGCGGTCGATGCCAGGATCAAATATATGATATTGCACAGAGTGGTGTATAATAAACGCGAGCCCGCCTCCATTTCCGCTCTCGCGGTCTTTCCTGTGGACATTATAACCAGAGCAGGTCTGCAATGCAGATTTTGCTGTGAGTTTAGTCTCTTGAATCGCAGCAATGCGGATGTTGTGCCGCTTCATGAAATCGATTATCTCCGTAATCTTCCCAGTTAGTCCATTACAGTTGAACTGCAGAATTCTGAAGTGCATGAGGGGTGACGCCGCTACTCTAGGGGTAAGTGAGGGGTGACTACGCCTAGGTTGTGGAAGGCCAGGACGCAATTGCTGTTGTGGCCTTGGGACTGGGCGCCCTTGGGCAAGCATTGGGGTACCCGGATGATTTGGGTTTGCGACCTGGCAACATGGCGCGATGAAACCCGTCGGGGGGTTGCCGTCGCGGAGACCAGAACATCTAGGAAAGTGGCACCACCCAAGGCAGGAGCTGCATTGAGCGGATGTCGCAAACCTATATATTCTGTGCTGGCAGACGGTGCAAACGGAGGCAGGGACTAAGAGTCTGTTTCCCTGACCTGCACGATTGCTGCTAGAAAAGAGGGGGGGAGAAGAAGACGGGGGCAGGGGCTGATGCTCAGCATTGCTACCAGCTCTACTACGAAGGTAGTAGTTATGAGTGGTATCAGCTGTTTGAGTTGTTGGCGCCGTGGGGCGCGAGCAGCAGCGGGTACTTGTTGTGGCTTGCTGAGCAGCGAAGCTGCTGGAAGGTAGTGGGGATACGCTTAGGCGTAGACTACGGGACGCCCTTGGGCGTGAGCAGCAAGGAGCCACAAAAGATTTATAAAAGTTACGTGGACGTCGGGTTTTGGGATCAAGCCCAGAACAACCTGTCCGATGCAACCATCCCTTGCACGAGACACACTGAACAGAGTATGACCATCCTAAAAAGATTCTTTTCTGGCAAATGCAGCAAAACCATTTCTCATGACCGGGGTCAGGAGACGGACCCGGATTGGGTTCGATACCTTCCCGGAGTAAGAGCATATGTAGCAGTCCTGCTGCAAGGAGCTGCTGGGAGGATGACAATTTGTGGGAGGGACGAAACAAATTAAATGGGGTCACACTGAAATGACAGTCCTTGGTCGGGAAAAATCCCGAGTCGCTCCGGTACATAGAACCGACTGCCTTGGGAAGCGACAGTAGAGGCGAAGAGTGAGTTTCATTTGAGCTATCAATCAGTTTGGTTGTTAAGCAAGCTAGTTGCAAAGTATAAGTGTTGTTGTGAAGTACTTTAATAAAGGCCATTTTTCCATTATTCAATATTGGAGTTATTTATTCAACAGTTTAGCGAAACGAACGTTAGCAGAAGATTGCAAATAAGGAAAATGCTGTAAATTCGTTACAATTAGTGTCAAAAGAGGAATTGTTGAATAAATTCAAGAGGACAACAAGGACATGGCAAAGTTCAGTGAATTGAAGATCCAGCAACTGAAGGAGTTGGAGAGCCGTGGATTGAATACAACCGGCATTAAACTAGAACTTCAGGCGCGACTGCGAGAGGCAATGGAATTAGAAGGAATTGACGTGGAAGAGTATGACTTTCATCTAGATGGCGAGGAAACAACAAAAATGGAAAAGACAGTTACGCAGACAGTTGCAAGCACAGACTTGAACATGATTTTGGCTGCAATATCTGCTCAAACATCGACAGTGGCATCTCAACTAAAATCCCAGGAGAACCGTATAACATCCAAGATGGAAGAACGGAAGACACGTATTGCAGAAATGTCGTCAGAAATAACATTGAATATTGAAGCACAAGAAACGCGTATTTCAGAAATGTCAACACAGATTACATCCAAGATAGAAGCACAAGAGGTGCGCTTATCATTGCAGGTGGCACAAATGTCTTCGCAGTTAGAAGCACCGCAGCAGTGAACCACTGAAGAAGTGAATGCTGAAGATAAAGTTGCAGCTCTGTTCGTGCCACTGAAAGGGCCTGCCTCGGAAATCTTACAGACTATTCCAGAGCACGAACGGAACAGTTATGACGCATTGATGGCTGCTGTAGAACGAAGGTACGGAAGCGAACACAGGAAACAGATATATCAAATGGAATTGCAAATCCGTTACCAAAAAACTAATGAGACTTTGCAAGAGTTTGCTTCGGATGTTGAAAGGTTGGCTCATTTGGTAAATAAGGACGCACCCGTGGAGTACACCGAGAGGGTAAAAATCCAGAGTTTTATAAATGGCATACGGGACGTCGAAACGAAGCGGGCGACATATGCAAACCCAAAACCCACATTTGCAGAAACGGTATCCCATGCGCTGACTCAGGAAACAGCGTTACTTTTGAGTAAACCCACATACAAAGCACATCGCGTGGAAGTGAAAAGGCCAGACTGGGTAGACATAATTTTGGAAACATTAAAAGGAACGCAGCAGAAAAACGATGGTGCCGCCAAATGCTTTAAATGTGGAAAGCCAGGGCACATTGCACGTTATTGCAGAACCAATCCTAACAGTTCCAGCATTGTGGGTGGCCGTAAACGCAGAGCTGAAGGAGAGGAGCAAATCTCAAAATCCACTCAATCATTAAACTAAAGCGAGTCAGCCGCAAGGGGCGACAGCTGGCTCCCTCAATTGAATGCCCCATAATCTCTATCTCGCAAATTGGAAGAAGATCAAGCAATCTTACTGTTGGAGGACATGTGGATGGAAAGGAACGTTTACTGACTGTAGATACGGGTGCATCCCATTCCATCATTCGATCAGATTTAGTCAACAAGAAGATAAGACCATTGCTTCTAGCAAGATTACGTACAGCCACGGGAGAGGACACCCTGGTAATTGGAGAAGTAGAATGTGAAGTAGCAATTGGGAACGTCACGGTACTACACAATTTTATAGTGGCAGATATTGTTGATGAAATCATAATTGGAGTGGACTTCTTAATCAACCAAGGCATCAAGATCGATATGCAAAGCAAGACGATGCGATATAAGAACATGGATGTGCCACTTAATTTCGGCTACGAGAGAGGCTACAGCAGCAAACGAGTGCTGGTGGAAGAGAGTCAGCAAATACCACAAAAATCCGAAGCAGTAATCTGGGCAAAGGTTGATGGAGATTGTGGGACAAACAAATTGTGGGTTGTCGAAGCAGAAAACAAATCAGCAATAAACATACTTGTAGGAAAAACCCTGGATATGACAAAACAAGATGGACGTATTCCGGTAAGAGTACTCAATGAGTTCAAGTCACCATTCAATTTGACCAAAGGAGCTGTTTCGGGAAGATGCCAAGAGGCTGAAGTAGTTATTAATTGTGAACAGCTCCAGGAACACGTTCCATCTAGTAACACTGATCTTTCAAATGACATCACGGCATGGACGGAGGGGCTAGACCAAGATTATCAGAGAAAGGCAAAACAAATGCTCCTAAAGTACGCGAACATATTTGACCAGGATGGTTCCAAACCAGGCCGCAGCAATGTTGTGAAGCATCAAATTGACACTGGATACGCGAGGCCGATACGTCAAGCTCCTCGTAGTGTTCCACTGGCGAAACGGGAAGTTGTGAGTCAAATCATGGAGCTTACCGGTAGTACTTGTAAAGAAGAAGGATGGAAAAATGAGGTTTTGTGTGGACTACCGGAAGTGGAATGACGTTACGAAAAAGGATAGCTACCCATTGCCAAGAATTGACGACACTCTGGACTCGCTATCTGGTACGAAATGGTTTTCCACACTGGACTTGAAAATCGGCTACTGGCAAATTGAGGTGAAGGAGGAAGATAAAGAGAAAACATCGGTGATGGTCTTTGGCAATTTACAGTAATGCCTTTTGCACTTTGTAATGCACCAGCTACTTTTGAGAGACTCATGGACCAGGTGCTGAAAGGTCTACATTGGGCAAGAACTTTGATGAACATATTAAGAACTTGGAGGAAGTTTTCCAGAGAATAGCTGGCGCTGGTCTGAAGTTAAGTCCCAAAAAGTGTGCGCTGTTTAAAAAGGAAGTAAATTATTTTGGTCACAAGGTAACGACAGAGGGCATCTGCACTGCAAGCGAAAAGACAGAGGCTGTAAAGGATTGGCCAAGACCACAGAACCTACATGAATTGAGAAGTTTCCTTGGGCTGTGCACATATTACCGCCGATTTTTACCCAATTTTTCCAGCGTAGCCCATAGCCTCCATGAGCTTACAAGAAAAAATAAAACTTTTGAATGGAAAAAGGAGCAAGAGGTGGCTTTCCAAACATTGAAGGAGCGTTTGTGCACTGCCCCAATGTTGGCATATCCGATTCCAGTAGCAACATTTATTCTAGATACAGATGCGAGTGGATATGCTATAGGTGGCGTTTTGTCACAACTGGTTGATGGACAGGAGAAGGTAGTCGCATATTACAGACGTTCGATTGGAAAACCAGAGAGGAACTACTGCGTTACGCGGAGAGAGCTGTTGGCATTGGTAGAGTGCATTAAACATTTTCACAAATACTTCTACGGCCAGCGATTCCGTGTCAGGACAGATCACGCAGCGTTAAAATGGCTTCTGCAGTTCCGTAATCCGGAAGGACAATTGGCACGGTGAATCGAGGAACTACAAAGCTATGACTTTTCCATTGAGCATAGGAAAGGTAGTACCCATGGAAATGCTGATGCAATGTCACGAAGACCATGTAATTTGGAATGCAAGCACTGTTCAAGGGCCGAGGCTAAAGAAGACATTATAGATGTCCGGCTAATGACTATAACGTGTACGAATGAATGGGACAAGGAACAACTAAGAAAGTGTCAGCTAGAAGATACAGATCTGTTACATGTTATGCAAGGGCTCGAACGAAACGAAAGACCAAGCAGAGAGATGTCAGCAGAGAGTCCCATTGCGAAATCACATGGGCACAGTGGAACAGTTTAGAATTGATATCCGGTTGCTTTCATCGAGTATGGGAGAGTGAGGATGGTAAATGCAAGAAGAAACTGATAGTTGTTCCCAGAAAGAGGATTCCTGATGTGCTCAGCGAGCTGCATAATGGTCCAAGTGGAGGTCATCTTGGAATCACGAAGACGATCGAGAAAATTAAGCAGAGATTATATTGGGTTGGTTGCCGTCAGTCGGTCACCGAGTGGATTGCCAACTGCGAGGTTTGCAACAGAGCGAAAAGGCCCAAAACACGAAGTCATGGCCAGATGAAGCAGTATATTTAGGTGCACCATTTGAAAGATCGCCATGGATGTCGCAGGTCCATTTCCTACTAGTAACCGCGGAAACAAATACTACTGGTGGTTATGGATTATTTCAGTAAATGGCCAGAGGTATAGCCAATCCCAAACCAAGAAGCGGAAACAGTAGCAGAAGTGGTTACAAACGATTGGGTTGCAAGGTATGGTGTACCAATGGAGTTACATTCTGACCAAGGCAGGAATTTTGAATCAGCTGTTTTCCAAGAAATGTGTAAGAAGTTGGGCATTCGAAAAACAGGGACAACTGCATTGCATCCTCAGTCGGATCAACGATGTAGTGTACCGCATACAAACCATTGGCAAACCACGAACCAAAATGAAAGTGGTTCAATTGGAGAGGCTGGCAGCGTTTAGATCGAGAGATTTGTTTGATTGGGACGATCAGACTTAGGTGGAGGGCAGTGTAACGAATATTAGCAGCACTAAGGGATACTATCATCTCTAAGCCGATGCTAAGCAGTGACTTGTATGTACGTCAATCATTATGTCTACACATATGTACGTACACGCAGCGGAGAAGCAGCGCACAGCCACATGCATAAATCTGAGATACTCCCGAAAGTATTCAATGGTTATGCACGTGTCGCTCACACATACAAACACATGCAGATATCTTATCTGAGATGCTCCCAAAAGTAGACAACTATAACTGTGGAAGTGTCGCTCACAAATACACGCGCATATGAGAAGCTATACACGTGCATCTGTAGTTATAATTTCATAGCAGTAACTAAGTAAAATCTGGAAGCGCCTAGAAGTATACGAACGAGAAATCACACAGTATAAAAGGCAGCAACAGTAGAGGCGCGACAATCAGTTTGATTTAAGATGAACGTTAGCAGAAGGTTGCAAATAAGAGGAATTGCAGTAAGTTCGTTACAATTGGTGTCAGAAGAGGAATTGTTGAATAAATTCCGAAGACTTCGAATACATCTTGGACATGGCAAAGTGGAGTGAATTGAAGATCCAGCAACTGAAGAAGGAGTTGGTGAGCCGTGGATTGAATACAACTTGCAATAAACTCGAACTTCAGGCACGACTACGAAAGGCAATGGAATTAGAGGGAATTAACGTGGAAGAGTATGTCTTTCCTCATGATGGCGAGGAGACAACAAAAATTGAAGAGAAAAAACAAACATAGCAGACAGTTACGAGCACAGACTTGAACATGATTTTAGCTGCAATATCTGCTCAAACATCGACAGTGTCATCTCAACTGGCAGAACAGAAGGCATATATGGAATCTCAATAGAACCGTATAACTTCCAAGATGGATGAACAGAAGATAAGTATAGCATCCAAACTGGAATCGCAAGAGACACGTATAACATCCAAGACAGGAGAACAAGAGGAGCGCTTATCATTGCAGGTGGCACACATGTCTTCGCAGTTAGAAGCACAGGAAGCAAGGGTAACATCAAAGCTGGAAGCGCAGGATGCAAAAATCACTCAATTTCAGGCAGAAATCGATGATTTAAAAGGTCGTATGGAGCAGTTGCAACTAAATCGGCCAGCAGTTTCAGCGAGTAATTCAAAGGTAAAAACACCATCCTTTGACGGTTATGTTCCTTTCCAGGTTTTAAGCTACAGTTCGAGAAGACCGCAGCAGTGAACAACTGGAGTGCTGAAGATAAAGTTGCAGCTCTATTCGTAGCATTGAAGTGGCCAGCAGCCGAAATCCTACAGACTATTCCCGAAGGAGAGCGGAACAGTTATGAAGCATTGTTGGCCGCTGTCGAGAGACGTAAAGGAAGCGAGCATAGAAAACAGATATACCAAATTGAGTTGCAAAACTGTCACCAAAGAGCGAATGAAACATGGCAAGAGTTTGCGTCGGATGTTGAAAGGCTAGCACATTTAACTAATGCGGACGCCCCCGTGGAATGCACTGAAAGGGTAAAGATTCAGAGCTTATAAATGGCATGCGGGACGTCGAAACAAAGCGAGCTACATTCGCAAACATATTTGACCAGGATGGTTCCAAACCAGGCCGCACCAATGTTGTGAAGCATCAAACTGACACTGGAGGCGCGAGGCCGATACGTCAAGCTCCTCGTATTGTTCCACTGGCTAAGCGGGAAGTTGTGAGTCAAATCGTACAAGAAATGAGCGACAGCGGCGTCATCGAACCATCAGCTAGTCCATGGAGCTCACCGGTGGTACTTGTGAAGAAGGATGGGAAAAGGAGGTTTTGCGTGGACTACCGCAAGTTGAACGACGTCACGAAAAAGCAACATTTATTCTAGATAGAGATGCGAGTGGATATGCTATAGGAGGCGTTTTATCACAACTGGTCGATGGACAGGAGAAGGTAGTTGCATATTACAGCCGTTCAATTGGAAAACCAGAGAGGAACTATTGCGTCACACGGAGAGAGCTGTTGGCATTGGTAGAGTGCATTAAACATTTTCACAAATACCTCTTCGGCCAGCGATTCCGCGTCAGAACAGATCACGCAGCGTTGGAATGGCTTCTGCAGTTCCGTAATGCGGAAGGACAATTGGCACGGTGGATCGAGCGACTACAAGGCCGTGACTTTTCCATTGAGCATCGAGAAGGTAGTACCCATGGAAATGCTGACGCAATGTCACGAAGACCATGTAGTTTGCAATGCAAGCACGGTGCAAAGGCCGAGGCTAAAGAAGACATTATAGATGGCCGGCTAATGACTATAACGTGTACGGAGGAATGGGACAAGGAACAACTAAGAAAGTGTGAGCTAGAAGATACAGATATGTCACATGTTATGCAAGGGATCGAACGAAACGAAAGACCAAGCAGAGAGGATATGTCAGCAGAAAGTCCCATTGCGAAGTTATATTGGGCACCGTGGAAAAGTTTAGAGTTGATATCCGGTTGCTTGCATCGAGTATGGCAGAGTGAGGATGGTCAATGCAAGAAGAAACTGATAGTTGTTCCCAGAAAGAGGATCCCTGACGTGCTCAGCGAGCTGCATAATGGTCCAAGTGGAGGTCATCTCGGAATCACGAAGACGCTCGAGAAAATTAAGCGGAGATTCTATTGGGTTGGTTGCCGTCAGTCGGTCACCGAGTGGATTGCCAACTGCGAGGTTTGCAACAGAGCGAAAAGGCCCAAAACACGAAGTCATGGCCAGATGAAGCAGTATATTTAGTTGCACCATTTGAAAGGATCGCCATGGATGTCGCAGGTCTATTTCCTACTAGCAACCGTGGAAACAAATACTACTGGTGGTTATGGATTATTTCAGTGAATGGCCAGAGGTATAGCCAATCCCAAACCAAGAAGCGGAAACAGTAGCAGAGGTGGTTACAAACGATTGGGTTGCAAGGTATGGTGTACCAATGGAGTTACATTCTGACCAAGGCAGGAATTTTGAATCAGCTGTGTTCCAAGAAATGTGTAAGAAGTTGGGGATTCGAAAAACACGGAGAATTGCATTGCATTCTCAGTCCGATGGTATGGTGGAACGTTTCAATATAACATTGGAGGAGCATTTAAGGAAAGTAGTAGATAAGTACCATAAGGAGTGGGATATATTCTTGATGGCCTACCGATTGTCAGTACATGAGACAACGGGCCAAACTCCCGCAAAGGTAATTTTTGGCAATGACCTTCGACAGCCAGCTGATTTGAAGTATGGGATAGATGCCGATGCGGAGAGGAATGTCAAGAAATCCACTGGTGTCTTGGAAGAAGAGCTGAGAGAGATACACGATCTGGTAAGGCAAAGAGCAAAGATTATGAGTGACAAGATGAAAGCGAGGTACGATAAAGCAATTAATTCGGAAGGGTTTCAGGAAGGAGATTTGGTGCTGCTATACAACCCACAACGGAAAAAAGGTTTGTCCCCGAAATTGTAGTGTAACTGTGAAGGCCCATACAAAGTTGTAAAACGGATCAACGCTGTAGTGTACCGCATACAAACCATTGGCAAACCACGAACAAAAATGAAAGTGGTTCATTTGGAGAGGCTAGCAGCGTTTAGATGGAGAGATTTGTCTGATCGGGACGATCAGACTTAGGTGGAGGGCAGTGTTACGAATATTAGCAACACTAAGGGGTACCGCAATCTCCAGGCCGATGCTGAGCAGTGACGTGAATTCACAACAATAATTCAATCATTATGTATCTACATAAACGAATCAATAATTGCGTCTACACATATGTACGTATACGAGCAGCGGAGAACCAATGCACAAACATGCATATATCTTATCTGAGTTTTCAAAAGAGAGGGCAATAATTTGTGCAAGTATTACTCAAATGAGAAGTTGTAAACGTAGTTGTGGCTGGCGATTTTGTAGCTGAAACTAACTAGTAAGTTCTGGAATAGAAAAGCCTGGAAGTATGCAATGAGAAATCAAAAAGTATAAAAGGCGCGACAGTAGGGGCGAAGAGTGAGTTTCATTTGAGCTATCAATCAGTTAGGTTGTTAAGCAAGCTAGTTGCAAAGTATAAGTGTTATTGTGAAGTACTTTAATAAAGGCCATTTTTCCATTATTCAATATTGGAGTTACTTATTCAACAGTTTAGTGATCGAACTTAGCAAAAGGGCAAATAAGAGGATTTGCAAGTAAATTCGTTACAATACTAACATACACAGCGGGCGCTTTATTTAGTTGGATACACTAAATAAACAACATGAATAGAGTGGCACACGCGAAACAAGCCACATAAATCAAATATTTCATATAACACAGAGTACTTTTAATATTTCAAAGTTAAAGTTTTTTTTATTTTACTTGTTGGAACTGGAATTATGCCACTTTCAAAAAAACATTTTTTCGATATCGTTTTACAGCTAAGTTTCTTTCGGCTGTACTATCATATAAAATCATTTACAATTTTGTACCTTTTAATATCGGAATGAGTGTATAATAGTTATATTTATTGAAAACTGAATTCGCTACTAATTTAATATTTTGTTAAACGTTATTAGTTTTTAATACTATGTTTGCTATGATAATATCACAACTTATTTGTTATAAATAAGTTTACTTAAATGGGTATTAATTAGTAAATTACATACAGTACGCACAAAAGTCTACGTAAACCAAAATTTCTTAAAAAATCACTATTTTTGTATTTTTTAAATTTAAATATCTTTTGAACTACTAATCGGATCCAAACTATGTTTACGTCAACAATTAGGTAATAAAAAAAGCTTTTATTTGATATGCAAAAGTTATCTATTTGTATAAAATAATTTTTAGAAAAAGTTGCACACTATTATTTATATTTCTTACGTCGAAAAGTCTACCAAAATATATTAATAAATTATGAAACAAATTGTATCCCCCGAAAAGAAAGTGATTTTAAAAAAAAATTTTGCTGTACGTAGACTTTTGTGGAACACCGTATGTTGGCTGAGAGGAAGATAAAATCTAGAACGTTTAAACATGCAAATATGTATTTAATACACCAGGAAGCATATGTCTGCGTACAGGTAGTTTTTTGCAATTTTTATCAACATCATTAGCATCAGTAGAATAATTTTAGCTAATTTCCTATACAAGTATGGATCAAGATCTAATAGATTAATTGTAAAATATATTTGAAAAAGTTATGCAAATTTCGCAAAAATTCTACTAATTTTCATGAAAAATTTAAGTTCTTTCTCAAAATTTTTAGAATTTTTTGGAGTATGCAGTTTTGTAGCCCATTTTATTTTGCTATAATAAGGTCTCAAGTTCGTAAAAAATTTTGCTGATTTTTGGCAATTTTTTTTAAATGCTTAAGCACTTTTTTTCATAAAAATTTTTAAACGTATTTTTTTTATATGGAAATTAGCTAAAATTATTCTACTGAGGGTAAAGTTGATAAAAATTGCAAAAAACTACCTCTACGCAGACATATGCTGGAGAGTGTTCATTTTCATGTGACACGGTGTGCTTGAACCAACTTTAAATACAAGGTCAAAGCACATCCAAAAACATGGCAATATGAGTGCAGCTACAATCATGCGAAGGGTTATATGATTAGAGTATAATGTGAAATTAAACCCTTCCCGTTAAGCTGGTCTTGATAACCTGTAAATAAAAATATAAATAAAAACTTGAATTTAGAAAAAAATAATATAGTATTTAGGCCCGGTTTTTCAGTTCAAATTTAAACTCCAGTCAAAGTTGACTAGAGTTTAACTCTTCCACTTTGGCTATTTAAATCAAGTGTCGGCAAAAATGTTGTGTGGATGTATTAGTGAGAGCGCTTTGATCGCACGAACCAATTGATTCACTGATCATTCGCTTGTTAGACTGCAACTGCTAAGCACGCAATAAACAATAAATTATTGATGCGCACAATGGCAAGCGAATATTTTATGTTGAACAACGCCTTTGGGCAAATTCAATGCGTTTTATGCTATAAAACATTTTCAGCGACGTATGTACATAACATCAAACGACATTTTGAAAGTTCGCATAAAAACTTAAATAAGTTGAATTCAACAAAAAAATTAAAACTTTTTGAGGAGAAAAAGCATTTATTTTTAGAAAAAATAAAAGGGTGGTTGCCCAATATGCAATTCTCCGGCAGGGAAAAGAAAGGCAAAACGAAATTAAAGACTGGGTTATCTTCTTTAATAAGTTTTGAACTGGCGAAGAAGGGTAGACCGTTCACTGACGGTAAATTTATTAAAGACTTAATTATAAAAGTTTTTGATAAACTAAGTATGAATATAGACTTTGTCAAAGATATTCCTTTGTCTCCAAGAACTTTAGTACGTCGTACTGATGAGCTGGGGATAGCTATTAAATATCAAATGGCAAAGCTTTTGGAAGATTGCAAATTTTTTTCTATCTGCTTAGATAAAAGTACCGACATTAATGACACTTGCCAACTTGCCATTTGTGTTCGAATGGTAATGGCCGATTTTAAGATTTACGAAACATTATTTTCCATTGAGAGCTTTTATGGGCACGTAGGTAAATGGAAAGTCTTTATTTGATGTGGTCAATGAAAAGCTCTTCTCTTTGGTAGATTTGGGAAAATTGTCTGGAGTTTGTACGGATGGGGCTGGTACTATGAGTGGTAGGAACGAAGGCTTCGTAGGTCAGTTAAGTAAGCATGGTATTGAAGCATCAGTCCTCCACTGCATTATACACCAGGCGGCACTTTCTTCGAAGTTTTTAACATATCACCTAGTCATGAAAACAGCAGAGGAAATTATAAATAAAATACGTCGTGGTCACCAATCACTTTCCCATAGGAAATTCGTAAGCTTTTTGAAAAGCAAAGGAGCAGTCCACAATGACCTAAAAATGTTTACGGAGGTAAGATGGTTAAGCCGTGGCGATTGCCTTAATAGGTTGTTTGACCTAAGAGCAGAAGTTCTACAATTTCTGGAAATAGATAAAAAAAAAAGTTAGTTTTATATCGTTGCTCAAGGATAAAAATTTTATTTTGAACTTGGCGTTTTTGTCAGACACAACGAAGTTTTTGAACGATTTCAACCTACAACTTCAAGGAAAAGGGTTAAGTTTACCGGATGCTTACAAAATCTTAAATATATTTAGGATAAAGTTGTTTTTACTTCTAAGCGATTTGCAAAGCGGTGATTATTCCAGTTTTTCGAAAACTGCAATGATTCTTTCTGACTTTAGCACGAGTAATACACATTTGGAGCATTCCTTTATTTTTCAAACGCTTTTGGAGAATTTTCAAGATAGGTTTGGGGATTTTAAAAATATGAGTCCACTAATAGAACTTTATGAAGATCCTTTTCGGTGCGATGTAACTAAATATCATTTCGAGCTTCAATGCGAACTTGTTTTTCTAAGAAGTGAAATGATTGTTCCTGATTTCACAAATATAATTGAATTCTGGAAGAATTTGGATGGCACAAACTATCCTGAGCTTAAAAAAAATCGTTAATATGTTTGTCATTATTTCCTTCCACATATTTTTGTGAGCAAACATTTTCCGAGTTGAAATATATTTGTTCAAAGCAGCGGAGTAAATTGACTTCAACAAATTTGAACAATATACTTTTAATACGAAAGTGCCATCCAAATTTAATAAAAAAACAAGGAAGGACGGGACTTTCTTCGGCTGTGCCGAATACTTCATACCTTTCATGAATGGGGCTGAAAAATAATCTTATCCCATTCGTAATCTCCAAATAATGGCGCTGTATAAGATAAGAAATATATAGTGAACAGATGTATATACCTAAACGATTTTTAAGACAAATGTAAAATAAAAAATAACAAAAAACCCCCTTATTTCAACGATCGGTTGTATGGGATATATATTATATATAGCTCTTACTTACTACTTTAAATTCCACTTTTATATACAAATAGATCCCTATAATTTTCCTAATAAATACATACGTTTTTTACTATTACTATTAATATTTACGAATTTAAGACTGACACCTGATTGTTCTAGAAACAAATGGGCAACAAAACTATATATACACTTAAAAATTAAGAATTTTGATGAAAATTCGCCGAATTTTCGAGAATTTTTAGTATTATTTTCAAATAAAATTTACAGTTTCTCTATTAGATCCTGTTGCATTTTTTCATATTAAATTAATTCATATTAATAAAATGTATTTACGTAAATACGTGCATATATTTTTCGCTGCGCAACTAGCGATACCAACACTCGATGTTGACACGCCAATTGCTCATTGCAGACTGAACCAATCACTAAACAAAGAGCGCAGGCTATCTGTGTGAGTTGCTCACCATCTTAAGATGTCTGATTTAAATCAAGATAGGCAGCAAAATTTTTTGAAAATGAACAAAGTGGCTATAATAAACTCCAGTCAACTTTGACTGTAGTTTAAACTTCAACTGAAAAACCGGGCCTTAGTATTTGAAATGTACCTTGCAAAATAGTCGCTTATCAAAACAGTTCTCGCAGTTGAGTCTCCGTCGGTTCTAAAGCTGGTTTCAGGTTCCTCTAAAATTTGTGATGGTGATATTTCAATATCTATTGGAGGAAGCGGATCTTTCGCAGATATAGCAATGTTATGAAGAACTTCGCAAGCCGATTATGGAAATTATCCATAACGGTGTCCATTGATACTCGAATCCCCATAGATAAGATTGGAAAACGTCGTTTCCAAACTCCGAAAGTTCGATCTATGATGTTCCGAGTACGAGAGTCGTTATATAGCCTTTCTGCCGCAGATTGTGGATTTAGGCGGGGAGTCATCATATATAGACATTGTTTGTAGCCACTTAAGATGGCTCGTATCCAGTTGGTATTTCAAACGGCTACAGTTGAATATATGACTGTCGTGAGCAGATCCTGGCCACCTCGCTACTAAATTTTGAAAACGTAAGTTTGCATCACACACCGCTTGAATGTTGAGTGAAAAATAACCCTTTCTATTGCGGAACATTTCCGCATTGTCACCACCTGGTGATTGCACCCTAACGTGGGTACAGCCAATAGCCCCAATAACTCTGGGAAATTTTGCGATTTTATAAAAATCGAATACAGTTTGCTCCATGCCAGCTGGATCACGGAATTTCACCCAATCTTTAGAGAGTGATGCAATAGCATTGGACACTTCTCTTACTACTCTGCATGCCGTGGGTACGCTTACTCCACAAAAGTCGGCCACAGTTATTAAAAAACTTCATGTTGCATAAAACCTAAGTGTTATCAAAAGCTTAGTTTTTGGTGTAACATTGGTTCGTCTGAAAAATATATAAATGAAGAGTATTAATTGCTTTTTGTGATCAGATAAATGAAGTATAACAAAAGTTTCTAGCATAGTATTGCTACCTTGTAGAATAGTTTTTCAAGCCTTAAAATCAAAGGATTTGGAATTATAGGCGTTAGCAACATTTCAAGGCAAAAAATGTTGCCAAAGCAATTACGCCATGAAAAAACAAGTTCGAGACGTGGAAAGGTTTGAATAAGATGGAATACGATGATAGGAACATATTTTTCATTCTAGGCACTGAAATTGCGATTTCAAATGGTTTCTAGGCCATTTGCAGCATTTTTCACGCGTGAACACAATACCCAGCTTTATGCTGTGCTTTTTTGTAGTGTTATTTTTGCTATTGGTCTGGCTCTGAACTTCAATAGAGCATGGAGAAAAAGGGGAAATGTGAGTTGTTCGAGTATAAAATGGGTTAACTAAGCTGGGACTGGCTTCGGCAGTTCGGTTTCAGTGGGGATAACATGGACGTAGCTCATAGCTATGTATGTGGTTAACATTTGCTTTTATAACATTTAAGTATTTGATTTAGGTTTACCCCATTGTCCTATGCTTTGTTTAAGTTCAGATTTGGATTACTTGTGGAATAAAACCTTTATTGCTATTGCCACTCTGGAGCAAAAGAATATTCTGCAGAAACTGTGGCCTAAAATCAAACCTGGTCATGGGATCATACACATCAGTCATTAGACCAATACTAACGGAGGCACAGCAACCAAGCAGTTGCTCTGGAGTAGCAAAAGTAAACACTGATATTTATAACTTACCTATTAGTGCTGGGCGTAATAGCGCTTTCAATCCGACTTAAAATATCCATGCAGGTACATTTTGTCAACCGGAAACTGGATACCGAATTAAAAGGTACTAATAAGAGTTTTAAAAGAGAGTGACCCTTAGTTCTATATGTGAAGGCGTTTTCGAGATATCGAACAAAATGTGAACCAGGGTGACCCAGAACATCATCTGTCGGGTACCACTAATTTATTTATATATGTAAAACGACAAACAGTATTCCTGCCACGATTCCAACGGCTTTTAATTTCGCCCTGCAGAACTTTTTCATTTTCTTCTACTTAATATGGTAGGTCTCACACCCATTTTGCAAAGTTTTTTCTGAAGTTATATTTTGCGTCAAAAAACCAATCCAATCACCATGTTTTATCCCTTTTTTCGAATTTGGTATAGAATTATGCAATTTTTTTCATTTTTCGAAATTTTCGACATCGAAAAAGTGGGCGTGGTCATAGTCGGATGTCGCTCATTTTTAATACCAAGATAAAGTGGGTTCAGATAAGTACGGGAACTGAGTAAGTAGTAAAGATATATCGATTTTTGCTCAAGTTATCGTGTTAACGGCAGAGCGGAAGGATAGGCGGCCGACTATCTATAAAACTGGGCGTGGCTTCAACCGATTTCGCCCATTTTCACAGAAAACAGTTATCGTCATAGAAGCTATGCCCTTACCATCAAAAGTATTCTAGACAAATTAAATGAAAAAGGGCGGAGCCACGCCCAATTTGAAGTTTTCTTTTATTTTTGTATTTTATTGCTCCATATCATTACTGGAGGTGAATGTTGAAATAATTTACTTATATTAGGGTGCTTCAAGATCTTAAAGTAAAAACCCAAGTTGAATGTTAAGGCCAAGGGACCCCCCAATTCTTTTATATTTGATAAAAGAAGTGAGGAGCCAAAATTTCAAGGTCATAGGTCATTTGGAAGGCAGTGCTCAATGCTGTCATTGACCACTTTGAGTTTAGTAATTGTATTTCTTGCCTCTTTAAACTCTGGCTTCTGTTCCCATTTACTTGGGTGTTTGTCCAAAAAGCTTTGCTTAAAGTTTAGCTTAGTAAACAACAACATTGTTCTACTATTAGCAAAATCTGCCACTTAACATTCATCACTTAGTAACTTGGCATTTCCTCGGATCATCCTCTCCGGTGCACAATGCTTACTTTGGTTTCATGGCATGGAAAAAAGTAATAATCCGACCAGCTCGTCGAATAGGTACCACAAATGTGACTGTACATTTTTTTTGATGGTTTTAGCTATCTCTTCATCAATTGCGCAAAATTTCCCAGCCTCTTTCCATAACATTAGGTCATTGAAAGCTGCATTAGTGCTGATTGCAATCTCTACCCAGTTTTTCACGTACAGAAGTGCTGCAAAACGGACAAATCTATCCAAATTTTTTTCTCCATGTTTGTGAGATGATAAACTCCTTGATTTTGGAAGAGGTGCAATTTATATGCATAAATAAGCTTAGCCATTCATCGAGCGTGATGTATTGGCCCAGGTGCTCTCTAGTGTATATTTTCTATTGGCTGCTCCAACACCAACTGCGTTAGTTCAATAAGTTCGAGGTAGTCATCTCAAGGATGACCTTTCTTACTTAGACGATGAAGCAAGGACTCAATGGCACTATTTCTTAACTCAGCTTCTCCAGAAGAAAAACTTAATGCTGTGTGGTTTGATCGATCAACTTCATTCCATGATTCATTCCTTCAACCTTTTAAATATGGGAATTTCAGGAGAGCTTAAATGTCCCAAACATAATGTAAATACCTTGGTCAAAATTATTTCCGTTATGTGATGGCGACATGGCAACTATAGGAGTTCTTTGTTCAGCTGTTTTTCAATGAAATTGCATACACCATCCTTCATAACGATTGTTGTTTCAAAGCCCATACCAATGATTTTATCATCGAGATGCCATGTCTTAAGAGTTTCAAGTACTGCATCTTCAGTTTTCGTACCTGTTGCACTAGCCAATTTTGGCACCCCAGCAGTGGTAGTCTGTCTACTTTTTGTGAACCTAAGATGTCAGGCAAGATTTTTCTGTCCCAATGAACAACAATTGGTTCTTTTACGTCTTCTAAGTTTGACATTATCTCTGTCGAAAAATTCTGCCTTTCTGCTTCTCGTTTTCTTTTTATCGAACTTCTTGAAAGCGGTAAAGCCGCGGGATCGTGGCCAAGTGCGGCGGCAATAGGAATGATAAGCCTTACAGCGGACACTTTATTCCTATCTAAAGTTCCTGCCACATTCATGTCAAAAAAGTTCTTCTTAGCCTTTGGTTCAGAAATATTCATTCTTGCCACCTAAAACTTTTTCAAATTTTTTTTGGAAGAAAGCTGATGTAATTCATCATAAGTACCATTTTCTGAATTGCTTTTGGCACTTAAACCATCATTTAAGCCAGCATCGTGTATACTAATGGAAGAAGTATTGGATTTTGCAGCAGACCCCAACTTTTCTCTTCTCTTCTTTTTCAAATATTTCTAGGGATCTTTTTTGCTTTCTAATATACTCTTTGTTTTGAGATGAAATCATTATTTTTCTGTCAGTTCTTTGGTCAATTAAAAAATTTGTATCTTGTTCTATTTTTATGAGAATTAGAGCATCTGAATGGGCAATGTCAAAAAGCTTTTTGATTTTGTCTACAAATGATTGTTTGCTTGTTCTTTGTTTTTCCGATCTTCTGCCTTTATTTTTTTTTTAAAGTAGCCACTGTGAATGCACACTTTAAAGTTTTTCAATCGAATCCTTAGTATATTTAGTCGGGATAAGGGCTTTGCTCCAAACTTCATTCAATTCTTCAATTGTACTATGACTGGTGTTCCTGACAGATTTTATTTCACTTAAGAAAAAATGAAATCTTAACAAGACTTCTTTTGTTGTAGGAAGTTAGTTCTTCTTTGTTAAAGTTTCTGCGTTCTTAACACCGATTAAGTAAACTCTGTCTGCCTGACGCGTCTTAAGTGCACTCATTTTGATTGAAGTATAGTTTAAGCCTGAAATAAAAAAGGGGTTGATAACATGTTTAATATCAAATTTATTGAATACCACACATTTTTTAACTTCTGAATCCTTAAAAACAAACAAATAAAAATTTACAGAATTTATGAAAACTAACCCTTGTTGAGCACTGCTTTCTATATGCTCTACAGATCTAAAATTTTGCATAGATTAATCTTTCGTTAGATGTAACATAATTGGAGGGTCCCTTGGTCTCTAAAATAAACTTTGGTTTTTTGGACCACCCTAACTTATATACTGTTAAGATATTCAATTTTTTTGCTAAATTTGACTTAACCAAACTTTTTGTTTGTAAAGTGTACGTGTTCTTCATCCGATGTTGCTAATTTTTATTCAGAACACATATAGTAATAGAAGTAATTTCATCATGATATCTTCAACGACTGCTAAATTACAGCTTGCAAAATTGCTTAAATTGCCTTCTTTTAAAAGTGGGCGGTGCCACGCCCATTGTCCAAAATTTTACTAACATTCTATTCTGCGTCATAAGGTCAACCCACCTACCAAGTTTCATCGATTTATCTGGCTTTGGCTATAAAATATCGCAGTTTTTCGGTTTTTCGAAATTTTCGATATCAAAAAAGTGGGCGTTGTTAAAGTCCGATTTCGCTCATTTTAAATAGCGATCTGAGATGAGTGCCCAGGAACTTACATACCAAATTTCTTTAAGATACCACAAAATTTAACAAGTTATAGTGTTTACGGACGGACGGACGGACATGGCTAAATGAATTTCTTTTTTTGCCCAGATCATTTTGATATATTGAAGTCTATATCTATCTCGATTAGTTTATGCCGTTACGGGATACCGTTATGCAAACAAAATTAATATACTCTGTGAGATCTGCTTAGTTGAGTATAAAAAACTAAAATGGCAACACTGGTACGCTCCTCAGTATCCGGTTTATGGTGCCAACGTCGATATTTTTTTTATTTCAAGTATTGTATTTCTACCAAACCGAGGATCCTGTGTTCACGCCCCGGGCAAAGCAACATCAAAATTTTAGAAACAAGTTTTTTTCCGTATTTCTACTATTAATATTTTTCGAAAAATCGCAAAGATACAACACTGTTAACTGATACCAATTCTATTTGAGAGCAACCCAGCAAAAACTGTACCCGTAAATTGGTTAGTAAAATGACTAAAATCTGTGTCGATGGAACACGTAAATCGTTAAGTAGCATTTGTACAGGGCGGCGGTAACGTTTGTGACCATTCCATTCCGTCCTACCTATTTATATGATTGTCCATACCGCTCACAAATATAGGGTATTAGGTTATCGAAATCTAAAAAAAAACTATAGTGCTGTACTTTTCTTACATTCACATTAACTGTCAAATGGCAGTCATTTTTTAAATTATCTACCTGTAACTTTACGAGTATTTTTACGTTAATATGACCGCCTTTTGACTAGTATTACGACCGTTTTTTTACTTGGATTATATCTCAAATTGCTATATAAATAAAACATTTTTTTTAATTCAAATCCATTAACATTTCTATTATTCAACATTTTTATAATATTGTAACGAATTTACTGCAATTCCTCTTATTTGCAACCTTCTGCTAACGTTCGAATCACTAAACTGTTGAATAAATAACTCCACTATTCAATAATGCAAAATGGCCTTTATTAAAGTACTTACACTTCTATTGCTCGCCAGATAGCGCCTTAAATCAAACTGATTGTCGCGCCTCTACTGTTGCTGCCTTTTATACTCTGTGATTTCTTTTCGTATACTTCTAGGCGCTTCCAGATTTTACTTAGTTACTGCTATGAAATTATAACTACAGATGCACGTGTATAGCTTCTCATATGCGCGTGTATTTGTGAGCGACACTTCCACAATGTGTTTGTATGTGTGAGCGACACTTGCACAACCATTGCATACTTTCGGGAGTATCTCAGATTTATGCATGTGGTTGTGTGCTGCTTCTCCGCTTCGTGTACGTACATATGTGTAGACATAATGATTGAATCATTGATATGCATACAAGTCACTGCTTAGCATGGGCTTAGTGATGATAGTATCCCTTAGTGCTGCTAATATTCGTTACACTGCCCTCCACCTAAGTCTGATCGTCCCGATCAGACAAATCTTTCAACCTAAACGCTGCCAGCCTTTCCAAATGAACCACCTTCATTTCGGTTCGTGGTTTGCCAATGGTTTGTATGCGGTACACTACATCGCTGAACCGTTTTACAACTTTGTATGGGCCTTCCCAATTACACTGCAATTTCGGGGACAAACCTTTTTTCATTGTGGGTTGTATAACAGCACCAAATCTCCTTCCTAAAACCCTTCCGAATTAATTGCTTTATCGTACCTCGCTTTCATCCTGTCACTCATAATCTTGGCTCGTCGCGTTACCAGATCGTGTATCTCTCTCATCTCTTCTTCCAAGACACCAGTGGATTTCTTGGCATTTATCTCCGCATCGGCATCTACCCTATACTTCAAATCAGCTGGCAGTCGAAGGTCATTGCCAAAAATTAAATTTGCGGAAGTTTGGCCCGTTGTCTCATGTACTGCCGATCGGTAGGCCATTAAGAATATATCCCACTCCTTTTGGTACTTTTCTACTACTTTCCTTAAATGCTCCTCCAATGTTCTATTGAAACGTTCCACCATACCATCGGACTGAGGATGCAATGCAATTGTCCGTGTTTTTCGAATCCCCAACTTCTTACACATTTCTTGGAACACAGCTGATTCAAAATTCCCTGCCTTGGTCAGAATGTAACTCCATTGGTACACCATACCTTGCAACCCAATCGTTTGTAACCACCTCTGCTACTGTTTCCGCTTCTTGGTTTGGGATTGGCTATACCTCTGGCCATTCACTGAAATAATCCATAACCACCAGTAGTATTTGTTTCCACGGTTGCTAGTAGGAAATAGACCTGCGACATCCATGGCGATCCTTTCAAATGGTGCAACTAAATATACTGCTTCATCTGGCCATGACTTCGTGTTTTGGGCCTTTTCGCTCTGTTGCAAACCTCGCAGTTGGCAATCCACTCGGTGACCGACTGACGGCAACCAACCCAATAGAATCTCCGCTTAATTTTCTCGAGCGTCTTCGTGATTCCAATATGACCTCCACTTGGACCATTATGCAGCTCGCTGAGCACTTCAGGGATCCTCTTTCTGGGAACAACTATCAGTTTCTTCTTGCATTGACCATCCTCACTCTCCCATACTCGATGCAAGCAACCGGATATCAACTCTAAACTTTTCCACGGTGCCCAATATAACTTCGCAATGGGACTTTCTGCTGACATATCCTCTCTGCTTGGTCTTTCGTTTCGTTCGATCCCTTGCATAACATGTGACAGATCTGTATCTTCTAGCTCACACTTTCTTAGTTGTTCCTTGTCCCATTCCTCCGTACACGTTATAGTCATTAGCCGGCCATCTATAATGTCTTCTTTAGCCTCGGCCTTTGCACCGTGCTTGCATTGCAAACTACATGGTCTTCGTGATATTGCGTCAGCATTTCCATGGGGTACTACGCTTCACGATGCTCAATAGAAAAGTCACGGCCTTGTATTCGCTCGATCCACCGTGCCAATTGTCCTTCCCCATTACGGAACTGCAGAAGCCATTCCAACGCTGCGTGATCTGTCCTGACGCGGAATCGCTGGCCGAAGAGGTATTTGTGAAAATGTTTAATGCACTCTACCAATGCCAACAGCTCTCTCCGTGTGACGCAATAGTTCCTCTCTGGTTTTCCAATCGAACGGCTGTAATATGCAACTACCTTCTCCTGTCCATCGACCAGTAAAACGCCTCCTATAGCATATCCACTCGCATCTCTATCTAGAATAAATGTTGCTCCTGGAATCGGATATGCCAACATAGGGGCAGTGCACAAACGCTCCTTCAATGTTTGGAAAGCCACTTCCTGCTCCTTCTTCCATTCAAAAGCTTTATTTTTTCTTGTAAGCTCATGGGGGCTATGGGCTACGCTGGAAAAGTTTGGCACAAATCGGCTATAATAAGTGTACAGCCCTAGGAAACTTCTCAATTCATGCAGGTTCATTGGTCTTGGCAAATACTTTACTGCCTCTGTCTTTTCATTCGCAGTAGAGATGCCTTCTGTCTTTACCTTGTGACCCAAATAATTTACTTCCTTTTTAAACAGCGAACACATTTTGGGACTTAGTTTCAGACCAGCGCCAGCTATTCTCTGGAAAACTTCCTCCAAGTTCTTAAGATGTTCATCAAAGTTCTTGCCCGATACGATGGTGTCGTCCAGGTACACCAAACATGTTTTCCAATGTAGTCCTTTCAGTACTTGGTCCATGTGTCTCTCAAAAGTAGCTATACGAAGTCCAAAAGGCATCACTGTAAATTGCCAAAGACCATCACCGACACTGAAGGCTGTTTTCTCTTTATCTTCCTCCTTCACCTCAACTTGCCAGTAGCCGCTTTTCAAGTCCAGTGTGGAAAACCATTTCGTACCAGATAGCGAGTCCAGAGTTTCGTCAGTTCTTGGCAATGGGTAGCTATCCTTTTTCGTGACGTCGTTCAACTTGCGGTAGTCCACGCAAAATCTCCTTTTCCCATCCTTCTTCTTCACAAGTACCACCGGTGAGCTCCATGGACTAGCTAATGGTTCGATGACGCCGCTGTCGCTCATTACGATTGTACGATTTGACTCACAACTTCCCCGCTTAGCCAGTGGAACAATACGAGGAGCTTGACGTATCGGCCTCGCGCCTCCAGTGTCAGTTTGATGCTTCACAACATTAGGTGCGGCCCTGGTTTGGAACCATCCTGGTCAAATATGTTTGCGAATGTAGCTCGCTTTGTTTCGACGTCCCGCATGCCATTTATAAGCTCTGAATCTTTACCCTTTCAGTGCATTCCACGGGGGCGTCCGCATTCGCTAAATGTGCTAGCCTTTCAACATCCGACGCAAACTCTTGCCATGTTTCATTCGCTCTTTGGTGACAGTTTTGCAACTCAATTTGGTATATCTGTTTTCTATGCTCGCTTCCATTACGTCTCTCGACAGCGGCCAACAATGCTTCATAACTGTTCCGCTCTCCTTCGGGAATAGTCTGTAGGATTTCGGCTGCTGGCCACTTCAATGCTACGAATAGAGCTGCAACTTTATCTTCAGCACTCCAGTTGTTCACTGCTGCGGTCTTCTCAAACTGTAGCTTAAAACCTGGAAAGGAACAGAACCGTCAAAGGATGGTGTTTTTACCTTTGAATTACTCGCTGAAACTGCTGGCCGATTTAGTTGCAACTGCTCCATACGACTTTTAAATCATCGATTTCTGCCTGAAATTGAGTGATTTTTGCATCCTGCGCTTCCAGCTTTGATGTTACCCCTTGCTTCCTGTGCTTCTAACTGCGAAGACATGTGTGCCACCTGCAATGATAAGCGCTCCTCTTTTTCTTCTGTCTTGGATGTTATACGTGTCTCTTGCGATTCCAGTTGGGATGCTATACTTGTCTTCTGTTCATCCATCTTGGATGTTATACGGTTCTATTGAGATTCCATATATGTCTTCTGTTCTGCCGGTTGAGATGACACTGTCGATGTTTGAGCAGATATTGCAGCTAAAATCATGTTCAAGTCTGTGCTCGTAACTGTCTGCTATGTTTGTTTTTTCTCTTCAATTTTTGTTGTCTCCTCGCCATCATGAGGAAAGACATACTCTTCCACGTTAATTCCTTCTAATTCCATTGCCTTTCGTAGTCGTGCCTGAAGTTCGAGTTTATTGCGAGTTGTATTCAATCCACGGCTCTCCAACTCCTTCTTCAGTTGCTGGATCTTCAATTCACTCCACTTTGCCATGTCCAAGTTGTATTCGAAGTCTTCGGAATTTATTCAACAATTCCTCTTCTGACACCAATTGTAACGAACTTACTGCAATTCCTCTTATTTGCAACCTTCTGCTAACGTTCATCTTAAATCAAACTGATTGTCGCGCCTTTACTGTTGCTGCCTTTTATACTGTGTGATTTCTCGTTCGTATACTTCTAGGCGCTTCCAGATTTTACTTAGTTACTGCTATGAAATTATAACTACAGATGCACGTGTATAGCTTCTCATATGCGCGTGTATTTGTGAGCGACACTTCCACAGTTATAGTTGTCTACTTTTGGGAGCATCTCAGATAAGATATCTGCATGTGTTTGTATGTGTGAGCGACACGTGCATAACCATTGCATACTTTCGGGAGTATCTCAGATTTATGCATGTGGTTGTGCGCTGCTTCTCCGCTGCGTGTACGTGCATATGTGTAGACATAATGATTGACGTACATACAAGTCACTGCTTAGCATCGGCTTAAAAATGATAGTATCCCTTAGTGCTGCTAATATTCGTTACACTGCCCTCCACCTAAGTCTGATCGTCCCAATCAAACAAATCTCTCGATCTAAACGCTGCCAGCCTCTCCAATTGAACCACTTTCATTTTGGTTCGTGGTTTGCCAATGGTTTGTATGCGGTACACTACATCGTTGATCCGACTGAGGATGCAATGCAGTTGTCCCTGTTTTTCGAATGCCCAACTTCTTACACATTTCTTGGAAAACAGCTGATTCAAAATTTCTGCCTTGGTCAGAATGTAACTCCATTGGTACACCATACCTTGCAACCCAATCGCTTGTAACCACTTCTGCTACTGTTTCCGCTTCTTGGTTTGGGATTGGCTATACCTCTGGCCATTTACTTAAATAATCCATAACCACCAGTAGTATTTGTTTCCGCGGTTGCTAGTAGGAAATGGGCCTGCGACATCCATGGCGATCCTTTCGAATGGTGCACCTAAATATACTGCTTCATCTGGCCATGACTTCGTGTTTTGGGCCTTTTCGATCTGTTGCAAACCTCGCAGTTGGCAATCCACTCGGTGACCGACTGACGGCAACCAAGCCAATATAATCTCTACTTAATTTTCTCGAGCGTCTTTGTGATTCCAAGATGACCCCCACTTGGACCATCATGCAGCTCGCTGAGCACATCAGGAATCCTCTTTCTGGGAACAAGTATCAGTTTCTTCTTGCATTTACCATCCTCACTCTCCCATACTCGATGCAAGCAACCGGTTATCAATTCTAAACTATTCCACTGTGCCCAATATGACCTCGCAATGGGACTCTCTGCTGATATCTCCTCTCTGCTTGGTCTTTCGTTTCGTTCGAGCCCTTGCATAACATGTGACAGATCTGTATCTTCTAGCTGACACTTTCTTAGTTGTTCCTTGTCCCATTCATCCGTACACGTTATAGTCATTAGCCGGACATCTATAATGTCTTCTTTAGCCTCGACCTTTGAGCAGTGCTTGCATTCCAAACTACATGGTCTTCATGACATTTCATCAGCATTTCCATGGGTACTACCTTTTCGATGCTCAATGGAAAAGTCATAGCTTTGTAGTCGCTCGATCCACCGTGCCAATTGTCCTTCCGGATTACGGAACTGCAGAAGCCGTTTCAACACTGCGTGATCTGTCCTGACGCGGAATCGCTGGCCGTAGAGGTATTTGTGAAAATGTTTAATGCACTCTACCAATCGCCAACAGCTCTCCTCCGTGTAAACGCAATATGCAACTACCTTCTCCTGTCCATCGACCAGTAAAACGCCTCCTATAGCATATCCACTCGCATCTCTATCTAGAATAAATGTTGCTCCTGGAATCCGATATGCCAACATAGGGGCAGTGCACAAACACTCCTTCAATGTTTGGAAAGCCACTTCTTGCTCCTTCTTCCATTCAAAAGCTTTATTTTTTCTTGTAAGCTCATGCAGGCTATGGCTTACGATGGAAAAGTTTGGCACAAATCGGCTATAGTAAGTGTACAGCCCAAGGAAACTTCTCAATTCATTCAGGTTCAGTGGTCTTGGCCAATCCTTTACTGCCTCTGTCTTTTCATTCGCAGTAGAGATGCCTTCTGTCTTTACCTTGTGACCCAAATAATTTACTTCCATTTTAAACAGCGAACACATTTTGGGACTTAGCTTCAGACCAGCGCCAGCTATTCTCTGGAAAACTTCCTCCAAGTTCTTAAGATGTTCATCAAAGTTCTTGCCCAATACGATGGTGTCCTCCAGGTACACCAAGCATGTTTTCCAATGTAGTCCTTTCAGTACTTGGTCCATGAGTCTCTCAAAAGTAGCTTGTGCATTGCAAAGTCCAAAAGGCATCACTGTAAATTGCCAAAGACCATCACCGACACTGAAGGCTGTTTTCTCTTTATCTTCCTCCTTCACCTCAACTTGCCAGTAGCCGCTTTTCAAGTCCAGTGTGGAAAACCATTTCGTACCAGATAGCGAGTCCAGAGTATCGTCAATTCTTGGCAATGGGTAGCTATCCTTTTTCGTGACGTCGTTCAACTTGCGGTAGTCCACGCAAAACCTCCTTTTCCCATCCTTCTTCTTCACAAGTACCACCGGTGAGCTCCAAGGACTAGCTGATGGTTCGATGACGCCGCTGTCGCTCATTTCTTGTACGATTTGACTCACAACTTCCCGCATCGCCAGTGGAATACTGCGAGGAGCTTGAGGTATCGGCCTCGCGTCTCCAGTGTCAATTTGATGTTTCACAACATTGGTGCGGTCTGGTTTGGAACAATCCTGGTCAAATATGTTTGCGTATGTAGTTCGCTTTGTTTCGACGTCCCGCATGCCATTTATAAAGCTCTGAATCTTTACTCTTTCAGTGCATTCCACGGGTGCGTCCGCATTCGCTAAATGTGCTAGCCTTTCAAAATCCGACGCAGACTCTTTGCAACTCAATTTGGTATATCTCTTTTCTATGCTCGCTTCCCTAACGTCTCTGGACAGCGGCCAGCAATGCTTCATAACTGTTCCGCTCTCCTTCGGGAATAGTCTGTAGGATTTCGGCTGCTGGCCACTTCAATGCTACGAATAGAGCTGCAACTATATCTTCAGCATGTTCACTGCTGCGGTTTTCTCAAACTGTAGCTTAAAGATCTGGAAAGGAACAGAACCGTCAAAGGATGGTGTTTTTACCTTTGGATTACTCGCTGAAACTGCTGGCCGATTTAGTTGCAACTGCTCCATACGACCTTTTAAATCATCGATTCCTGCCTGAAATTGGGCGATTTTTGCATCCTGCGCTTCCAGCTTTGATGTTACCCTTGCTTCCTGTGCTTCTAACTGCGAATACATTTGTGCCAACTGCAATTATAAGCTCTCCTCTTGTTCTCATATCTTGGATCTTATACGTGTCTCTTGCGATTCCAGTTGGGATGCTATACTTATCTTCTTTTCTTCCATATTGGATGTTATACGGTTCTCCTGCGATTCCATATATGTCTTCTGTTCTGCCAGTTGAGATGACACTGTCGATGTTTGAGCAGATATTGCAGCTAAAATCATGTTCAAGTCTGTGCTCGTAACTGTCTGCGATGTTTAATTTTTCTCTTCAATTTTTGTTGTCTCCTCGCCATCAAGAGGAAAGCCATACTCTTCCACGTTAATTCCCTCTAATTCCATTGCCTTTCGTAGTCGTGCCCGTAGTTCGAGTTTATTGCAGGTTGTATTCAATCCCCGGCTCTCCAACTCCTTCTTCAGTTGCTGGATCTTCAATTCACTCCACTTTGCCATGTCCAAGTTGTATTCGAAGTCTTCGGAATTTATTCAACAATTCTTCTTCTGACACCAATTGTAACGAACTTACTGCAATTCCTCTTATTTGCAACCTTCTTCTTACGTTCGAATCACTAAACTGTTGAATAAATAAATCCACTATTCAATAATTCAAAATGGCCTTTATTAAAGTACTTCCCAAGAACACTACTATCGCCCGCCAGATAGCGTCTTAAATCAAACTGAATGTCGCGCATCTACTGTTGCTGCCTTTTATACTCTGTGATTTCTCGTTCGTATACTTCTAGGCGCTTCCAGATTTTACTTAGTTACTGCTATGAAATTATAACTACAGATGCACGTGTATTGCTTCTCATATGCGCGTTTATTTGTGAGCGACACTTCCACAATTATAATTGCCTACTTTTGGGAGCATCTCAGATAAGATATCTGCATGTGATTGCATGTGTGAGCGACACTTGCACAACCATGGCATACTTTCGGGAGTATCTCAGATTTATGGATGTGTTTGTGCGCTGCTTCTCCGCTGCGGGTACGTACATATGTGTAGACATAATAATTGAATTATTGATGTGCATACAAGTCACTGCTTAGTATCCCTTAGTGCTGCTAATATTCGTTACAATATATTAGATTATTTATAATAGTTGTTAATTATTAACTATAAGTCATAAGGAAGGAATAGTTTTTCAGTCTTGTTGGTGAGCCATAAATACAAACTTTATTGTATGCGATTGTATGCATACAAAGTTAAGGGAAACTTAAAAAAATTAATTAATGATATAGAAAACAAAATAGAAGAACTAACAGAACTATTGGTTGCAGTAAACCGTCAAATCACGAGTAGGCAATTCACAATTTGAGTAAGTTGACTTGATTTAATTTTTGATTTTTGATGGCCTTGTTTATTTGAAAAATGTAGGATTTTGTGAGCCCGAGTCATTGCTTTGAATAAAACACTATGTTCATATTCATATATTTATTTGGTCGATATTTCGACTTCAATCTGAAGTCATTTTCAAGATTGCACGAGAATACATGATCGACCATGCATTTTCATGCAATCTTGAAAATGACTTCAGATTGAAGTCGAATTATCTACGAAATAAATATATGAATATTAACATAGTGTTTTATTCAAAGCAAGGCCTCGAGCTCACAAAATCCTACATTTTTTGTAAGTTGACTTGTAATTCGCCAGTTTTAATGCTATACCTTTTTTATTTTAGTTCAGAAAGCTGCAATTGAGGTTCGGAAGTTACAATTGAAGTTCAAAAATTTCAATTTAAGTTCATAAAATTTAAATTCAAGCTCAGAATTTCTATTTGTAGTTCAGAAAATTTAAATTGAAGTTCAGAATTTCTGTTTGTAGTTCAGAAAATTATAATTGAACTTAACTTAATTTTCTGAACTTCAGTTGTAAACGGCAGTTGAAATTCCTGAGCTTCAATTATAATTTACTGAACTTCTGTTGAAAATTCTGAACTTCAATTGTAATTTTTTGAACTTCAATTAAAATTCCCGAGCTTTCAGAACTTCAATTGCAACTTTCAAATTTTTTTTACATAAAATGAACAATTTAATATTTTTTTCTGACAGTTAAAGTGGTGAATTGCCTACCAGTGGTTTGAAACCACTTGCATTCGTGTTGGCGCTTCTCTATATCATTAATATAACAATATCTTTTTAATAATTTAATTAATAGACAAATATAAATTTTTTTCCTTTACATTTTAGAACTGTGTACAAAAATATGTAATTTTACATATCGCAACCTAAACCAAAAAGTATTGCAACTCATAATCAGAGTAGATTTGTGTTGAATGTTGATTTATACCACAAAAATAACTAAATTCTTAACAAAACCAGGCTAAACGATAACGTTAACTACCAAAAAATAAGTTATTTTACGATGCTTTCATGGATCGATTTACACTTAAATACCGATTTAAATTTTTTTTAAGTTTTGACATTTTTTAATGTTTGCGATATATACATTCAGTGGAATAATTTTACATTGAGGGTACTTTATGCAATTTTCTTTTTTTTCGTGATTTTGCAATAATAAACGTAGGTACTCTAGTAATTTTTTGTTTTGAATTATGTGATTACAATATTTATAAGGACCATTTAGTTGATGGCATTGGTACTGTCAGTTAAATTTATCAGCAGATATTTATATTCAAAATATTTTTTTGTTGTACATCTAGTTTATAAGGTTTGGTTAAAAATTATTGACAAATTCGTTGCAATAGAATTACTTTAAAAATCTTTGCAAACTTTATGCGATTGTTGAATATTTTTTTAATTAGAGCATAAAATGCTTAGAATAGGAACGTAGGAAAAAGCTTAGAATTATTTTAGATACTTTTTAATCAAGATTATTTCAGTGTGTGTTATTCGTTGGTTGTACAAATTCGTTGCATATTAATTTTCAGATCAAGAATATTCAAAGGTGTCGTGGAATCGTTTTGTTGGTCAATCGCGCGCCGCAATATCCATTGGTGGGAATTGACATTCATTATAAAGTAGCGAAGGCACGGTCCTGCGCAAACACATAGCCAACCTGTGTTGGCAAAAGATATGAAGAACTGTAGAGGAAGAAACATTTTATAAAATTTAATAAAATCAAAAATCATATTTGTGCTAAAAAGAGGTAAAGTATTGTATGTTAAAGTATAGCAAAATTACAGCGGCTTTGTCCTGGCGAAAATTGAGTTTGAATAGGTCTCGTTCTTCATTCTCAGAAACATGTACGAAGGTACCGCGTAAGATATTAAAAATCTTAAACGCTTCTTTTGCAATAACTTTAAAAGAGCTCATATTCAAACCGGTGTCCTATCCCTACTTCTGTTTAACTTCTACATATCAATAGCTATCTTCACCACCAGAAGGAGTCACTATTGTTTCCTACGCCTATACTATTGCTTCCTACATCGATTAGCTTTGTAATAAAATAAACAGATCTCTCCAGTTTTGTCGCCTCGCAAAACCTGACATTGTCACCGACCAAATCATCGGCGAGCTTACTTACAACATTGACGCGCCAAATGTCAACCATATGGCATTACGCTACCGACTCTATTGCACCCAAAAATCTAGGGTGTGACGTTCGATCAGGATCTACATTTTGGTGAGCATGCAGCCGCAATTGTATTTTTATTTCTTACTCCTGCGTAAAGATAATTTGATTACAGTCCGTGGAAAGAATATCCCACCACCTTTTACCGCACTTGAACAACAACAACACCCTCTCCGAAGGTTTTTGGGGAGTGTTGTAGATGGTAAAAGTCTAGTTGGTCCGTTTTGGTAACAATGCCCCATTAAGGTACTAGCCCGACCATCTCGGAAACGATTAATATGATCACATTAAATCTTCTAAGCCATCCCGCCCCACCCCCTAGTTCCACGAGGAACTTGGGGTCGCCAGAGCCTCGCCTGCTAAATATGTGTGTGATACATTCATATTTGTAACAGGATTCCTCGCGTATACGAGGTTGACAATTGGGTTGCGGAAGCTCTGAACCTATAAAGCTTTGTCGCTTATCAACCCCTTGAGTTCCTCGTTTACTTTGGTGTACAAACATGTTTTCATTGTTTTGTGATAGAGCTGAGCTACATTACACTGAACGAGTCCACGGCGACGTTACTGATCAGTTTAACGCCTTACAGGTAGTTGGCAAAGAAACGGCATATACGATCAGAAGGCACTCGAAGACGATGCCTAAAAACAAACAACCAAAAACAATAATTATCACTTCACTGACACAAATTTTATAGTTTTTTCTTCCGGAGTTGGACACAATCTTTTCATTATATTAGTTAACAATTTAAGATTAGACATTTTTTTCAATTTGTATTTTGACTTACCAGCAACAACAGAATCATTTTTAATTGTACGCCGCACAATCATTATAGCATCATGTAAAGAAGCTCAGTTTGTTCCAAAAATTGTTCGGCACCGCCACGTAAAATCAATGTACATGTTCTAGCATTAACGCAACCTTTCAATAATTATAAACTATGAAAATAAAATCAATGTCAAACCCACTATCAAACCTTGGAAAATGTTGAAACGTTCACCACCAACTTGACGTTCTTCAAAGTAATCACATTGACCCAAAACACTTGAATTAATATCCATTAGCTGTAGTCATAACAGCACCACCACAAGCTTTCATTGTACGTTTCAAATCTTCTTCTGGTACACGCTCAGCCTTCAGTTCTAATTCTATATTTAATAATGCGATTTTATATTTTTTGTATGACTTTGGGTCCATCAAAGGAAACTACAGCGTCCACAACATTTTAGAAAAGAAATCTTTTTGTTGATGAATAAGTTTGGAGGGCATTGCTGTGGCAGAGCATTTTTCCAATAAAGCACGTTGTTGTTCCTTTGATTGGCGCTTCGACCTGTACAGCTATGTCATATTTTATCATGCATAATTGTAATGCTTTACGTATAACTTTAATGCTGATACGTGCATGCATGCCTTCCTCAACATATGGCTTAACTTGTTTTAAGATTTCACATTCTTAAAGTAGGTACTACTGAAGTGGTGCCATCGCCGACCTGATAAGAGAAACATTTTTATTCTAAAAATTCTAATATAACAAAAACTTACCTCAGCATTTTGAGATTTAGCGATGTCAACAAGAGTTTTACGGCTGGATGCACAATATCCAATAGTATCATAATGGTTGCCCCATTTGAAATTGTGGCTTTACCACTGGAATCAACAATATGCTTGTCCATACTGCGTGAACCCAATGTAGTGCGTACAACGTCCACAATTGAATGCGAAGCATTGATGTTGGATGTGAGTTGAGGTTTACCTTGAGAGCTATCGGTACCCAAACATTTTTTACACAAAAAATCATGTACCCGATACAAGTTGAGGACGTTCATATTTATCGACACGCTGTCCGGTGTGGCCCAAATGTTGGAAATATTCAGTTGGCACTGTTGAGAAAAAATATGGATCAATGAACACAAGTAAAAGTGAAAGATTTTTTTTACCATCTGTTGTTACTTTACACATTAGACATTGGAAACGACGACCAGCATCTACAAATTACATTTTAGCCTTGCAAACGATTACATCTAATTGTACCCAATTCACCAAAATTTACAATGGGTGCTTCATATTCACCCTCAACCGTGCGTACCATTGGTGAGATGGTAAGTGTAAAGGATAAAGATGTTGTTTTTAATAAATCAGCTGTTGCAGGTATGCAATACAAAAAGGCCTGCAAACGAGAAAGATCAATGTAATTGCCAAACAAAACATTAATTTCGAATATCAATGCCTAACGTAACGTGGAGAGAAGTTACCCTCATCTTGTACCACATATTTTGTGGTCACCAATGGTGGCAATAAACCTTGTTGATTAGTAATAAAAGCACCACCAGCGCTGATTTTCAATGATAACGCTTATCAGATTTGGCATCTGATCAGGATCTAAACGGCGTTAGGCTACTGTTGCGGCTGTTGATATATACCAGTACCAGTACCAGGTGCAGGTGGTTGCTAAAGAAAATAATACAAAACCAAGTAAGGAAGGCTAAGTTCGGGTGTAACCGAACATTACATACTCAGATGAGAGCTTTGGAGACAAAATAAGGGAAAATCACCATGTAGAAAAATGAACCTAGGGTAACCCTGGAATGTGTTTGTATGAAATTGGTATCAAATGGAAGGTATTAAAGATTATTTTAAAAGGGAGTGGGCCACAGTTCTATAGGTGGACGCCATTTCGGGATATCGACATAAAGGTGGGGCAGGGGTGACTCTAGAATGTGCTTTTACGATATGGAAATCAAATGAAAGGCGTTAATGAGTATTTTAAATATATCGCCATAACGGTGGACCAGGGGTGCTCTAGAATTTGTTTGTACGATATGGGTATCAAATTAAAGGTATTAATGAGGGGTTTAAAAGGAGTGACCTTTAGTTGTACATATGAAGACGTTTTCGAGATATCGACCAAAATGTGGACCAGGGTGACCCAGAACATCATCTGTCGGGTACCGCTAATTTATTTATATATGTAATACCACGAACAGTATTCCCGCCAAGATTCCAAGGGCTTTTGATTTCGCCCTGCAGAACTTTTTCATTTTATTCTACTTAATATGGGAGGTGTCACACCCATTTTACAAAGTTTTTTCTAAAGTTATATTTTGCGTCAATAAACCAATCGAATTACAATGTTTCATCCCTTTTTCATATTTGGTATATAATTATGGCATTTTTTTTTTAATTTTTCGTAATTTTCGATATGGAAAAAGTGGACGTGGTCATAGTCGGATTTCGGCAATTTTTTTTGCCAAGATAAAGTCTGTTCAGATAAGTACGTGAACTAAGTTTAGTAAAGATATATCGATTTTTGCTCAAGTTATCGTGTTATGGGCCGAGCGGAAGGACAGACGGTCGACTGTGTATAAAAACTGGGTGTGGCTTCAACCGATTTCGCCCAATTTCACAGGAAACAATTATCGTCATAGTATCTATGCTCCTACCAAATTTCACAAGGATTGGTTAATTTTTGTTCGACTTAGGGCATTAAACGTATTCTAGACAAATTAAATGAAAAAGGGCAGAGACAGGCCCATTTTGAAAATTTTCTTTTATTTTTGTATTTTGTTGCACCATATAATTACTGGAGTTGAATGTTGACATAAATTACTTATATACTGTAAAGATAATAAATTTTTTGTTAAAATTTTACTTTTAAATTTTTTTTTAAAAAGTGGGCGTGTTCTTTATCCGATTTTGCTAATTTTTATTTAGCACGTATATAGTAATAGTAGTAACGCTCCTGCCAAATTTCATCATGTTATCTTCAACGACTGCCAAATTACGACTTGCAAAACTTTCAAATTACCTTTTTTCAAAAGTGGGCGGTGCCACGCCGATTGTCCAAAACTTTACTAATTTTCTATTCTACGTCATAAGGTCAACCCACCTACCAAGTTTCATCGCTTTATCCGTATTTGGTAATGAATTATCGCACTTTTTTGGATTTTTAGAAATTTTCGATATCGAAAAAGTGGGCGTGGTTATAGTCCGATTTCTTTCATTTTAAATATCGATCTGAGATGAGTGCCTAGGAACCTACATACCGAATTTCATCAAGATACCTCAAAATTTACTCAAGTTATCGTGTTTACGGACGGACGGACGGACATGGCTAAATAAATTTCTTTTTTCGCCCATATCATTTTGATATATAGAAGTCTATATCTATCTCGATTAGTTTATGCCGTTACGGATTGTCGTTATGCAAACAAAGTTAATATACTCTGTGAGCTCTGCTATTAGCATACTATAACCAGGACGTGCGGGTTTGGGGGTTGACCCGGGATGGGTGGCTGACTGGGCATTGGCGCCTGTCCGGGTTGTGTTGGTGGCATCATTTGACCCATGTAACCACCTGGTGCACCTGGTTGTTGTAGAGGATAACCTGGCTCTTGAGGTTGTGGAGGACAACCACGTGGACCAGGTTGTGGCGGATAGCCCGACTGTTGTGGCATTGCATAACCCGGTTGCTGTTGTGGTATATACCTTGGCGTAACTGGATGTGGTGTCATTGCCACACCTGGGCCAGTAGATGCGCGCGGCATAGTGTATTTCTGCCATGAAAAGCTCTCAGGGAAAACTCATCTGCCTCGTAGATGCCGTTCGGAGTCGGCATAAAAAAAAGAGGTCCCGTCCTGCCAATTTGAAGGAAAAATTAAAAAGGAGCACGACGCAAATTGGAAGAGAAACTCGGCCTAAAATCTCTTCGGAGGTTATCGCGCCCTACATTTATTTTTATTTTTTTATTTTACTGGTATTTCAAAATCGCTGTATCGGCCCTAATGTAGCCTATAAACACACATAAAAGTAACAATCTTACCAGAGAATTTTAGTGTGACCTTTAAAATATCAGCGCTTGTGACACTGTATTCAACATAACGTACGTACCACGAACAAAAACTCCAACACCACCCGCAGCATACATGTCATTATTAATTTGCAAAGAATCATAATCAGGGATGGAAAAATCTCGTATTTCGTTTGAGTAGATCCAAATTTCGGAAATAAATATTAAATGCGGATAGTTTTTAAATACCTCAAGGTTACGCAATAATAAGTCAAAATTTTGCCGAAGACTGCGTACGTACAAAGAAAATTTATATCGGTAATATGGTTCCTAATAGCGTCGTTGTCATAATTTAAAAAATGATGAAAAGCCATAGAAATAGCTTATTAAAAAAAAATTGATTACTTTAATTTACTTTTGACTAATCGTCAAAAGTTTTTAAAATGACAACCTCGCCATCATCAGCCTTTCACATGTTGCTATAGGTGGGTTCTTATGCATGATATTGTTGCTGGTGGACTAAAGTCGCACATCTGCATATACAGGTAAAAGTTTGGCTGTTTGTTTTTTTGTGGTTTTGCTGTAACCACAAAAACACATCGAAGGTTTAGGGGAATGTTATTGTTGTTGGCAGGGCTTCGCGCTGGGTGAATCGTTACTGTCCGTCGATGCTGTTTCTGCTGACGGAAGTATGCTTTCTTCTCGTGACGACACCTCCGATACTTATGTCACCGAAATCTCTGGAGGAGGGCTGATAAAACCATCAAGCGAGTTCTTGAATCAAATTTTGGAGCTCGAACAATTTTTTTACCAGCTAAACGGAACTTTGCTGGCAACAAATCCCTTCTACTTCGAAAGGCTAATACAAATGAGCAAAAGTATCGACCTCAGCTATGAAGTGAAAAGGCTCTTTTTTAGAAGCCGAATGTATTTCCGCATCAAGTCGCTTAATAAGCTAATGCAGCCTTAATTGCACTATAAGTCATGCAAATATTATTATAAGTACTAACCCCATTAAATAATCATGAAAAACTTTCATTGCAGTTTTCGCTCCATGCACTTACTTATACAATTTTCAGTGCTACAATTTTAGCAATCCATGTATTTTTCTACACCTGGACGCAGGAGGTTCAGGGTAGCGAAGAAGAAAAATTTAATCTCCGTTATTACCAAATTCAAAAACGCCACCTGTATCTTAATCGTTATCATTGTCATAACCGCTGTTATGGAATCGCGTCTATGATGGGGCAGTAAGGAAAGCAGTCGGCATGATGTAGTGGTGCACAGTGGCTAGTCATGTCGGCTGGGCGGAGTCCTTGCCAACCTTACTGTTCCTGTGCCATAACAAGAAAAAGTTCCCATCATGCCTTTAAAATAACCGTCAAAAACTGACAAAAAAGCGCAGAGCCGACTCAAAATGCTTGAAATTCAAAGTAAAACAACATCTGGCCGAACCGGATGTCACGGACAGACCGTTCAACATTCAATATTTAAAAATTCAAAAAAACTAAACGCAAAACAAAATTAACCGAGCCGGAAATGACGGGTTACTAACTGTTGAAAATCAAAAAAAAACTGAAAATTAAAATATAAAGGGGAAAGGCCGAATATAACTTGGGGGCGCCGCGGGTGTTGTGGCGACGCCGGTGCTTAGCCCACCCTCAAAACCATGGCCACCCTCGCACCTAAAATTTCGGTGGCCCCTTACCTGTCATACCTAGTGCCTTCTAAATAAATAGACACCTCAGCATTCCCATTTTAATTACAATTTTATTTCTAATTCATTATTTAAAATTCTTTCCTTGTATATGACCAGTTATTTCTAGGTAGTTAAATGCTTATACATGTATATATATAGGTACTCGATGCAAGTATATGTGCCTGAATGTATTTATCATTTGTATGTTTGAAATGATTATATTGTCACGGATATTAGCATCACTAAGTTATCCCATTACTAAGGCGATGCTAAGGCCACGATAAGCAGTATTTACGTCAATAATCAAATCATGTATACACATATATAAGGCAGCCGAAATAAGTCACACACAGATGCATTTACTTATACGCCTATGTATGCGCGAGAGACTGTAAAGCTGGAGACATTGGTGCTTTATCGGTAACCGTATCGGTAACCTTATAACAGCTGATTCGACCAACCTTATGAGAATCAATGCAATCGATTATTGGTGCCGCTAAGGTCGTAACCGTATCGTAGCCAAACAATTGGGTTTTGGTTTACCGTCGTAACGATAAACAGCTGATTACGTTAGGGATACGGATACAGCGATACGACATACGGCACCAATGACTCCAGCTTTAACTACAAACATTCACATCAATAATTCAATCATTATGTATCTACATAAACGAATAAATAATTGCGTCTACACATATGTACGTAAACGAGCAGCGGAGCGGCAGTGCACAAACACATGCATATATCTTATCTGAGTTGTCACAAGAGAGATAATAATTTGTGCACGTAGTTGTGGCTGGCGATTTTGTAGCCGAAACAAACTAGTAAGTTCTGGAAATCGAAGAGCCTAGAAGTATGCAGCGTAAACTATAAAAGCGGGGCAGGCGAGTAAGAAGTAATTCAGTTTGATTTGAGTTGTCAAGCAGTTTGATTAAGACGATATCTAGCGAGCAATAGCAGTGTTATTTTGAATAGTAGAGTTTCATTGAGCTATCAATCAGTGTGGTTATTAAGCAAGCTATTCGTTGCACAGTTTGTTATTTTGAAAGTATTTTAATAAAGGCCATTTTGCATTATTACAAATTGGAGTTATTTATTCAACAGTTTAGTGATTCGAACTTAGCAGAGGATTGCAAATAAGAGGATTTGCAGCAAATTCGTTGCAATATATATAATTATATTTAACTATAAGTCTATACGTAAGTATGTATACGTCAGTGCATACAGGTGGGTGTATAGATATGTATATGCTTATATATCCATATAATAATATTCCACATAAGGGTATGCCTACGTGCATTTCCATGTAGGTATTTGCTTATATACTACTATATCTAATATAAGTATGCATGTATATATTTCTATGTTGCTGTATGTATATGTGTAAATTTACGTATGTATCTGCTTATATATACATATAGATCACTATATATAATATAAAAGCTCCTATGTATGTATTTTCATGTCATTGTACACATATGTGTAATTTTACGTATGTATATGCTTATATATGTATATAACTATATTTGATATACGCACCCCTCCCCCCGAGGATTTGAGTTATACAGTGATTTTCTTCTAATTTTTGGAGTTGATTTTTTCTGCAGATTGTAGTTTCGTCTATTTCCAGGCAGTTTCCGATGATGCCATATTTTTCCTCTTGTGACGTGAAAATATTGGAAAATTCTAGATAAACTCGTTTGCTGTTTTTTACGGTTGAACGAATAATGACATTGTTGAAAAGAGTGTCTTCTGTTTTTGGAAGTGAAATACGTATAGAAGAAGTAAGTCTTTGACAACCATTGACGGTTTAGCATATTCATGCGCCTGTATTTCATTTTTAAAAGGTAGTGTGCCAGTTTGTGATAAAATATTTTCGATACCCCCTTTATTTAAGAGTTGTGAGTGAACAATTCCTTGTTTTGCTAACTGGGCTGCCATTAAGATTTTCGAAATTTCACCTTTTATTATGCCTAACTTATTAAATAGTGCAATGGTGGCCTATCAACGACCTGTTAAATTGATAAATTGCAATGGAAATAATTCTAAGTAAATAAATTATTATTCAATGTATATAATCAAAATGTAAAATATTTATTACATTTTCACGACAGATTTCAAAGACTTTTATAAAATTTTTCAGATATTATAAATTGCTGAAAATAGTGACCTTCTAAATAACTACTTTGTGTTAACTGGGAAAAAATATCAAATCTAAATCAAACGCAATTACGTTAACTACAAAGTCGTTGAATAGTCGTGCAGAGAAATCCACTACACCGCTCTCACCACGAAATTCATTTGTGCTCGGGTTGTTTTGACATTCGAATATCAGCTGTTTGTCAAATGCCAAATTTAAAAGTAAACGAAATTTGTGCAAATCGTGAACTAAAGTGAATATTTTGTTAAGGTAATAGAAAATAATGTACAAAAAATGTGCAAGTGGAAGAAATCAGCGTAGGTTGATAAAAAAACAAAAAGAAGTGTATTTAAATCGACTGTGAAATATTAGTGATAATGTGCAAGAATCAGTGACAGCTTCTGTTGCATTTAGCGCTCCGGAGGTCGTGTCTAACCTCAATGTGCAACACCCTGAGCAGAAAAAAAAATTTTTGGAAAAAATAAAAGAATGTTACTTCGATAGCACAATTTCCCGAAAATCTTTTGAAGCACTTCTAATTTTAAATGAAGAAAATTTAGATATCCCTCTCAGCGCTTCTGCATTTGAAGGTGTTACTCGAAAAGCCGTAATTAGAAACGTCTATCCTGGTTTTTACGCTCACTTCGGGCTTGAACAGCCATTTAATAAGGCTTTGATATTATTTCTCAGTGCGATGAGCTAATTATTGGTATAAATGTTGATGGTCTTCCACTTTACCGAAGCTCAAGAACGCAATTATGGCGTTTATCTGGGAAAACTAAGCCAGGATGTGTTGAAAGTTATTTAAGTGAAGCAATAAGCGAACTAAAAAACCTGGCCGAGAATGGTTTGTTTATTCGAAATAAGCTGATTAAAATAAAAGTAAGGGCAATAGTCTGCGATGCGCCAGCGCGAGCATTTGTTTGTGGTATACCAGGTCACACTGCTGCACATGGCTATTCCAACTGTATCCAAGTCGCAGGAAAAATAGATGGTGTATTAACGTACTCAACTCAATGTGAGGAGCTTGTTACTGGCACAGATTTCGAGTGCAGGAGATATCGTAACCATCACAAACCATGTTTTCAAATACGTAAAACTCCTTTCGAGCATTTAAATATTGATATGATTCAACAAGTACCACTGGACCCCATGCATCTGTTAGATTTGGGGGTGATGAGGAAGATCTTATTGAGATTAGATGGTAGCAAAACTGAACCTGCTTTCAAACTAAGTACTGCCCATAAAGATGACATTTCAAAACATCTACAGTCCCTTACTTCATATATTCCAAAAGATTTTGTCCGAAAGCCACGGGCATTTGATGAGCTTATTCATTGGAAAGCCACTGAGTTCAGACAATTTCTTTTGTATTCTGGAATTTTGGTTTTAAAAGAAAAAGTTGGGCATGACTTTTACCATACATTTCTTTTACTACATACTGCTTGTCGCCTGCTTTCCTGTCCGCAAACATGTAGATCCAACGTTTCAGAAGCTCACTCTTTCCTGCAACTTTTTGTTCAAAAGTTTTCAGTAATTTTTGGAAAAAACAGTGTATCATACAAAGTTCACGGGTTGCTTCATTTGAGTGAAAGTGTCAAACAGTTTGGGTCATTATATAGCTTTTCAGGGTAAGACTTTGAAAACTATTTGCAAAATCAGATTTCTAAGAAAGTCCAAAATGAAGTCATATACCAGCCAGAAAAAATACCTGAACTAAAAGAAATAAATGGAGAAATAAAAAGTTGTTATTCGCGGTTCTATCTAAGTACAAATATGTCAGATAGCTTTTGTTGCCTTAAAAATAATGTACCTGCAAAAATAGTAGGGTTCGAAAAAGATACAGATCTTAAAATTTTGGTAAGAAAACTTAAACGTGAGAAGCTTTTTTACGAACCCAGTCGATTCTTTCTTGAGTTTGGGTATTTGCCTTGCTGATTATGAAACTTTGCAACCAATAGATAAGTTTAGCATAGATCAAGTTGAACATAAATTTGTATGTTTGCCTTATAACAATGGATTTCTTTTAGTGCCGTTATTGCATACATCAAACCATGAGTAAGAAAATGAAAGTAGCTCGATTTAGTACGACAGTGGGTGAAAATCTGCCATCGAAAGGTATGTATATTTAATGTAAATTTGATCTTAAATTTCAAATTAATCGTTTGCTATTTTCAGAGTCAAATCCGTGCAAAAACTGTATAAATCTGCAAAAAGATGTAAAAGATCTAAAAGGTAAATTGTCATAAAACCTGGTGCCGTTTTTATAAGCATATACCATGGTGGTCAGATAAAAATCAACAATTATTGCCTAATCTGTGCTCATAAAAGTGATAGTTAAATACTTTAGACAAACCTCACAGAAATTAAACTTTACATACTACAATCTTTTTCTCGAACTTGTTTCCGGTTTTCTTGTAAATATATAAAACATTTCTTGAATGCGTTGAATTTTTGTGAGTCTTGTATAAAGTACCTAGCTTGATTTTTGGGTTGATGGACAGGGAAAGTTAAATATAGTTAAAAATGAAAATATACTATTTGTCTGACTACCACTCCTTGAATATTTATTTTAATTTTCCACTTTTTATTTTACTCTATTTAACCCTTTTATAAATAAAGGCGAGCATGAAGAAAGGGGTATGTCCCACATTGAGTGATTTTGTATTGTTTTACATTGGTGGATAGCTTTTATGCAATTAACGATTACTGACCCGTAAAATAGTTGTTTTCATTAAAAATTTTAGAAAATATCTACTCAAACTGCGACATACCCCCTTCTTCCATGCACGTCTTCAAATTACTTAGTTTGACTTCATTTCCTCAAATTAAATTTATTTTGTTTTATTGTGTGTCGTTTTTTTAAATGCTTAGTAATTGTGGAAAATCAGAACAAAATAATTATAGAAACGTTGGCATCTCACAACGTCTTATTAAAACAACTTATACACCAAGACCAAATATCACATGATTTGTTGAAGACTTTCCCACTAATGTCATTGGAGGAGGTTGAAAAAGTGGAAAATGAGATATGCAGCGAAAATAGAATCACTGATGTAAGAAGATACATATATAGTAATCATAGATAAGCAGGCTGCATTAAAAACGAAGTTCCACTAAATCAAGTTTTAATGGCTAGATAAGCCCATTTCCATTACTACTCAGGCTTTTAATTTGAATGGAAATTTGCAACAGTAACCATTAAAGTTTTGATTTAGTGGAGTTTGACCATTAAAACTTGAAACTGCTCATCTATGGTAATAATGACGTATATTTTGAAAATGCAATAATTAACTTTTTTACTTTATTTATTTAATAGATCAAAGCACTAAAAACTTTAATGAGAGGAAAACTGACGAAAACATTGGATAACGTTATACCAACAAACGTTATGTTGTCCATAAATATTGACGGAGTACACGGAAAAAAGGGGCTCAAAGAATATCGACGGTTCTTTGACATTTTGTTAGGTATGCGTATACATACATCAAACCTGTTAAACAATATGAGTGTCTAGCGAATTTTCCATGGAGTGAAACTGAAACCAGAACCGTGATCTTAGATATTTGATCCTTTTTTTAATCGAAACAGGGACGAGTTCGTGTTCTAGGAAGTGATAAAATGTAAAAAATATTCATACAAAATGAACGAAAAAAAGTTCAAATAATGCAAATTTTTTATCACTTCACTTGTTTTAAATCGATTTCACTCATGCCCCCTTTAAGCAACTATTTGAAAAAAACTCATATAAAGTGGCTCTCAGCTTAATTGATAAAATGCCCTAATGCTCCTGACTTTGAAAAACCTTTGACATTTTTTAATGTGGCTTCTGTTAGAAAATTTGCAATATTTTAAATGAAAATGATCAATAAAGTTGTGAGCACTGCATACAAGTTTTTTTTAATTCCACGGATATGTACAATTATCTTATTTTCTTTCTTTTCATGTGACATAAACAGAAGCAATTGATGGTCCTGATCCTATGAATGTGCTCCGTAACGCATTAGCTGTCATTAAAAAAAGATATTTCCACAAAGCAAGTATTCAGCTAACAGCTGCTCAGAAAAACCTGCCAACAACTGCCAACTAGTATTTTTTTTTTTATTTGTTCTGAAAAAGAGGCTAAGCATATCAATTTTTTTGCTGAAATATTATTATTAATATTATAACCCCAGGTATTAATATAGGTTCTAAGTTGAAAATGAATTGCATTTATTTAACACATACTATGTCAACTTATGTACCTAAAGGAAAAATTAAATAATATATGTTAAATAGAATGTAAGCTTGTTAGTACTTCTTTATTCGTAGCTTGTGGCAAGAAGAAGCATATTTTGAAACTACGAAGAAAGAAAGTCTATTCACGGTTCGTCAAAAACACGAAATTAAGAAACTAATTTTTTCTTGAATGCTGCAGTCTGGGATGCCAGAATCTCGGACCAGTTTAATTTAAAATCGCAACCATCCCCCTCCAGTCAAAACATCAAAAACCGCCAAAATGTGAAAAGGTCAGTGTATATGATAAGAGAACCCGGCAAACTTAAGCACATGTCCCACATCCACTAGCTCCCTTAACAAGGAGTCATTGGATGTCGGATGTGTGCCAAAGTTTGCCGGATTTTGACGTTTTGGATGAAGGGGAGAATGATTGTGATTTTAAGTTCAACTGGTTGGAGATCCAGCATCCAAGACTAACACATTTATCGTGTTTCTTGCAAACTGAATTATGTAACAATTTAAGTTACTCCACATTTACTTTGGACTTTAAATAATTCAAATGGAAAATTTTTGTGATTTATATACCTTAAGGCCCACTTGCTCAACTGCAAGTTAAATTTTCAAATTTGAAAATTTGTCAAAAATGCATGAGTTTAACCCCTCATTTGACATTAACTCTAGAGTTAAAAATTTAAATTTACATCGAGCAAGTGGACCTAAGGCAATCAATGTTATAACATACTAATTTGATTTTGAAATTTTATTTTAAATAATTCTATACGAACTTATCTACCAAATGGAAAATTTAATTAAAAAAATTGAAGTTTCAATTTACTCAAATAATATAAGCAGTTCTAGAAAAATGCGAACGAGGAAACCAAAGAGTATAAGAGGCAACAGATGTAGAGGCGCTGTAATTCAGTTTGAGTTGAGCTATCAATCAGTTTGATTAAGCACGCGATCTGGCGGCCAATAGTAGAGTTTCATTTGAGCTATCAATCAGTTTGGTTATTAAGCAAGCTATTCGTTGCAAAGTATAAGTGTTTTCGTGAAGTACTTTAATAAAGGCCATTTTTCCATTATTCAATATTGGAGTTATTTATTCAACAGTTTAGCGATACGAACGTTGGCAGAAGATTGAAAATAAGGGGAATTTCAGTAAAATCGATACAATATTTATTTGCGGTTTTGTGAAATTCTCACATGCATATATATACATATGCAATGTTGAACAGTTAAGGTTTCTTATCAGTATGTTTTGATTTTTTCTCTTGTACAAACATTTCCCAAGGTGTCCAACTGCTACTTTTTGCAGACGAGAAAAAAGGCGGGTGGGTGGGGGCATTGGGGAGCAGTCGCTCGATTAGAAATCTATTGGACTCTTTAAAACGGCTCGGGTGAAGTCTAGGACACATTAGAAATATGAGGGAAAATTTAAAAATTTTTGACCCTGTAAAAATGTAGGGCACATTAAAAATGTAGGCCCCCCATTTAACGATCCTCATTTTTTTTTACTCAAAAGATGTCCAAATTATATACATCGAGACAAGTAGCCCTTATCTAAATGTATGTATATGGATGGGTGTGTCTGTGTCGGTATGTATTTTGCGGTTTGTTGATATATATATATATAATTTATATGCTGTCATGTTTACGGCAAAGCTCTGCTAAAGGTAAAATGCTCTAAGCTTTTTCTTATACACCACTAAGCTTCTTATGCGCCACCTAGCGGAAGTTAGACAGAACACCAACCGGAAGAACGGATGTGACACCTAGCGGTGTATAGATCGGCAAGAGGTGAGATCAGCCAGAAGACAAACCGGAAGAACGGATGCGACACCTAGCATATATATGTGTGTGTGTGTATATACTTTTCCTTGCATAATTTTTCCCATACAAAATTGGGCTAGAACCCATGTAGTTAATTTAGAGGCTGGTACTCACCGATTTGTATTGGTTCTTGCTGTTGCTGCGTAAAGTTTCCACGGTTGCTGCTGCAGAGGGGCAGGTTGAGCGTTGCCGTGATAAGCCTCGTTGATTGTGGGAAGCGTACGTATCGCTCGTAGCGGGGATCGTTATGGATTGGGATCACCGCAGTAGGGATTTTAAGTACCAAAGTGAATTGCAGCGCGCGCGTTCAATATTGTTGCCGAGCGTAGATGGGGAAGATGAAGCACTTTAATGAAATTCACTTTGGAAACAGACTCCTTTATGGCGCCAAGGTTTGTGGTGATATCCTCGAACTATGCGCAATAATCTTTAAATACACCTCCTCAACAATTACACATGTATAAAGGGTATGATAGAATTATTGTAATTTTATTCACTTCAAAACTTGATAGAGGGTAAACTTTTATAAACAAAATCCGTGACATGCAACGGATTATAATAATTTGCGTTTCACAACTGAGTATTTAATTATATTAGGCAAAATGTGCGTTGATGACTTGGGTTTTCGAAAATTTATTTTTGATTTTTCACAAAAGAAATCAGCAAAAGGAACTATGATGAGTTTTCCACTATGACAATAATAATAATTTTTGATAGCCAAAAGGTGGTGGTTTTCTGACAGATGGCGATCATGCCAGATCGCCATCCTGTCCTTGCGGAGAATTTTATTTGGTGGATTTTGCGCGATGGAGGCTGCCACACGTCGATGAGGAGACCCAATAGGGAATTTAAGGGTAAATACAATTCTTTGATTTTATGGGTAATCCAATATAATACAATTCCATATAATAAAATACAGTACAAGATACGGAATATATATAAATTCATGGATATACGTATATACAAGAAGGAGATGGGACGGGTGGCAGCCTACGCCGCGCAAACATCCTGGCCCGCCTAGGCGTACTAAGCGCCTAAAGTATGTTGCAGCTCGGTCAACGCCCTAACCGCTTCCTTAATGAGGATTTTTCCCACTTTGCTTTTATATGTTGAGGTTCGTAGGCCAGTGGCAGTGCATCTTATGGTGCGATTGGGCACGGTCGGTACACGTTGGTTGCGGCGAACGCTGGATGTTCTTGCAACGGGTGGTGGCTGGACGTTCCCAGTGCTGCGATGGCTTGGCCTGTGGCGGCGCGATGAATTGCGTTGGCGTCTTGGTGGCTGCTCTACATTCGGGGTTTGGCGGATCCCGGTGTCTCGGTGCAGCAACGTGTGGTGAGGGAGCTCACAGACGTGGCAGCGCTCGCTGGATGAACATGCGCGTGTGACAGCGCCAAGCAATTCGTGCAATAATTGTGTGCCCGTGCAACCAAGGCGCGTTGTTGGGGCTGCATGGCGGCGAACACGGAGCACATTGATAGTGCATGGGATCGCATGCATAAACGGCATCGTCGGTAGTCGGGCAGGACTTCGGCACGTTGTTGGCGAGCTGTGGGCACTGTCACCTGTGATGCTAGCGAGCGGCGCGGTGTGGGGACTGGAGGGCGTTGGCGATCCATCTGAGGAAGATAGGATAAAATAAATTTTTATTTACTCGTGAGGTTGGGAGTGAGTATTGGTAGGGATTAAGGTTGTTTCTCTTGATTTTACGATAGCACAGGGAGTTGGACTGTATTATGTTCTGGGGATGCTACTGAGCCTTGAGGGCCTGAGTCAGGCTCAGAGGGCGGTAGAAAACACAATTTTGTGATGGGCCTGTTGAGTACGCCATTCTGGGTGCGTACGTCGACTACTCGGATATGGCCGTCTCTTCCTAGATGGGTGTCATCCATGCGTCCTAGGCGCCATTCGGTAGGGGGTAGGTTGTCTTCTTTGATGACGACTAGATCGCCGATTTTAGGGGGAGGTTGGGCGGTTTGCCAGCGATAACGCTTATGTAACTCCATGAGATATTCATTCTTCCAGCGCTTGCTGAACTGGTGATGTAAAACTTTCAACCGGTCCCAACGGTTGATCATAGAGAGGTGTTCATAGTTCGGCTCGGGGATGGAGAGGAGGGGTGCGCCTCGGAGAAAGTGGCCAGGTGTGAGGGCGGTGAGATCCGCTGGGTCCTGGAAAAGCGGGGAGATAGGGCGAGAATTGAGAACGGCCTCGATGCGAATTAATAGAGTTGAGAATTCTTCAAAGGTGAAGCTGTGTGTTCCGGCAATCTTTTTAAAATGGGTTTTAAAGCTTTTGACGGCAGATTCCCATAATCCGCCCATGTGGGGTGCACCGGGGGGTATAAATTTCCAATCGATGCCTTGTGGCGCATACTTTTGGACAATATCTGTCGAGACTTCGTTGAGGAAGGCGACGAACTCTACTTCGGCAGCTCGCTTAGCACCAATGAATGTTGTGCCGTTGTCGCTCATCATTTGCTTAGGGTACCCTCGACGCCCTACAAACCGGGCGAAGGCAGCGAGAAAAGCCTTACTAGTGAGATCCGAACACAATTCCAGGTGGATCGCCTTGGTAGTGAAGCAAACGAAAACGGCCACATAACCTTTTACGAGGGTTGGAGATCGGAGCATCGAAGCTTTGATGTGAAACGGGCCGGCGAAGTCTACGCCAGTAGTAGTGAAGGGGGGCGCGAAAGTGCATCGTTGGGGGGGGGGGGGGGGGGGGGGGGGGGGGGTAAAGCTGCCATTATTTGGGATTGCGTTTGTCGCTTATGAATGGTGCAGACTTTACATTGGAATATACATTTTTTCAACTGAGGTTTGAGTCGGGGGGTATAGAATTCCTGCCTCATAGCTTGTTGCAGGAGGCGGAGGTCCGCATGGAGGAAGCTCTCGTGTAGAAACCTTATATAAAGGGTAGTAAACCTAGCCTTTTCGGGGAGAATGATAGGATGACACTCATTGTAGGTCATGTCGGCGTTTACTAATCTTCCGTTGGCCCGGAGAATCCCGTTTGTATCCAGGAAGGGGTCAAGTGCCAGTAGGGGACTTCGCTTTCCGATTGGTTTTGAATTTACGAGGGAGGCTCTTTCGGAAGCGAAGAATCTCGACTGAGTCAAGTTCAGCAGACGGTTTTTCGCGCGCATGACGTCGGCGTAAGAGAGGGCGGGATCGTTAGGGGTACGATTGCGTCCTACAGCATTTCTCAGCCGAGTTACAAATTTCAACATGTACGCTGTTACGCGTAGGGCGCGGGGATAGGAGGAGAACCGTTCCAAGAAATCTTCTGACTCTTCCGCTGCATGTAGTGATTCGACTCGGCGAAGTTCGGGGGGTACAATATTCCTGGCCGTTGGTGTTGGCCAGTCCTCGGGGGGTCGGGAAAGCCACTCTGGGCCATTCCACCATAGCGATGAGCTAGCTAGCTCGAGGGGGGTGCATCCTCTGGTGCCCATATCTGCGGGATTATCCTTGCTGCGTACATGTCGCCAAGTGGCATTGCCGATGAGGTCTATGATCTGCGCAGTTCGATTGGAGACATAGGTTTTCCAGGAATGAGGTGGTTTCTCAAGCCAGGCTAAAACGATTTCGGAGTCAGACCACAGGGTTAACTTTCGCTGATTGAGGCCGAGATGGGATTGGACAACTGCGACTAACTTGGCTAATAATACCGCGCCGCATAACTCTAGTCGTGGCAAACTTACGGTTTTTAGGGGGGCCACTTTCCCTTTGGAGACTAAAAGGTGAGAGAATACTTGAGTTCCTACGGTGGTTCTTACGTACAGTGTCGCGTAATAAGCCTTTTCCGAAGCGTCGCAGAAGCCATGGAGCTCAACTGGTTTATCGGGGTGGTAGTTTATCCAGCGTGGTATTTGAATATTCGAGATCGTTGGAGATTGTCGGCGAACTGCGCCCACTTGATGAGACGGAGGGGTTTCACTGGCTCATCCCAGTCAGTCCCGTCTAGCCATAGCTCTTGCATCAAGACTTTTGCTCGGATCATAATTGGCGTTAGCCACCCTGCGGGATCGAAAAGTTTCGCAATGGAGGAGAGGATTTGCCGCTTCGTGGCTGCAGTGGATGCCGGATTTGAGTCGACGGTATACGAGAATGTATCCGTTAGGGCGTTCCACTGGATGCCCAGGGTCTTGGCTGTGCTAGTCTTTTCGAACTCGAGAAAGTTTGTTTCCAACACATCAGTTTTCGATATTTTTTGGAGGATGTTGGGATGGTTTGCCGTGATCTTTTTTAGGGGAAAGCCGACTGAATTGAGAGCGTCTATAGTCTCTGCTAGGGATTGCTCGGCTGATTGAAGATCATGACTGCCAGATAAAATATCGTCAACATACGTCTCGGATTTTAGTATTGGGGCTGCGCGTGGATGGGAATCGGCTATGTGTTTCGCCAGCTCGTGTAGAGTGCGAATAGCCAGGAAAGGCGCGCAGTTAACCCCGAAGGTGACCGTTTTTAACTTGTAGTCCTTTATTGGACTGTGTTCGGGGGTTCGGAATATTATCCGTTGGTAGTCTCGGTCATCGGGGTGCAAGAGAATTTGGCGGACCATTTTCTCGACGTCGCCATTAAACACATATTTATATGTTCGCCATTTCAGCAACATAAGTCGGAGATCGGGTTGGAGGGTTGGTCCGGTACATAAAACATCGTTGAGGGAGTGACCGGAACCCGACTTTTTGGAGGCGTTGAACACAACTCTGACTTTTGTTGTCTTTTTGTCTGGCCTTACGACTGCATGGTGAGGGAGATAGAATGAGCAGTATTTACCCAGGGATTTTATTTCATTGGGACTGCATTCTTCCATGTGGCTTAGGGACAGATATTCTTCGAGTACCTGGTCGTATTGCTGCTTGAGATCGCCATTTTTTGAGAGGGAACGTTCCATGCCGTGGAACTGTCGTAGGGCTGCAGTACGGGATTGACCTAGGTCGATATCGTTCGGGAATGTTGATTTAAATGGGAGCCGAACCATGCGAGTGGTTGTGCTTTGATAAAATTCTTCGCACATTTTATCTTCTGGGATTTCTACTCGCACTCTGGGTATTTCTTCGATTTCCCAGAATTGCCTTAGCTGTTCATTCAGCTGGACATTCGTCACTTCCCACGCTTGAGAGGAGTGTGATCCGACCTTTTCGGGGGTTTGGCCACTTATTATCCAGCCAAATATCGTGTTTTGTGCTAGTAGTGTGGGCGAGATCTTTTCAATGCCATTTAGCATTATTTATGGGATAAGATCACTGCCTAATACCAGATCAATTTGGGAGGGGTTCTGAGTGTTCTGGTCTGCTAGCTTGAGATGGGACCATTTACGCATTTGGTCGTTATTTAGTCTGAGTGTTGGGAGTTGCCTAGTGAGCCGAGGTAGCACTATTGCCTGGGCCTTTATTTTCACCTTGTGATCATTTGAGACTAGGGTCAGTGAGCATAGCTTGTTGGAGGTTTGTACTACTCCGCCTCCCATTCCCGATATTTCAAATAGGGAGTGGGTATATGGGAGGCCTAGCTTGATTTGAGCTTTCGACGAGATGAAGCTACGCTCTGACCCTTGATCCACTAAGGCTCTGAGCCTGAAGCAGTCCCCTCGGTGTTCTATGGACACTATCGCTGTGGGGAGAATAATCTTGCTATCGTTTTCTGTATGCAAAGATTGGATGCGGGCAGCGTTTGAGGTGGTGGGAAGTTCCTCGTTTGGATCTGGGTTGGTAACGTCCTGAGTAGTTGCTACTTGGGCTGCCGCTCTTCGAGGGCCATTGGTTGGGTGTGATATTCCGGTATCGTGGAGAGTGGAGTTGTGGCGACCTTGGCAGTAGAGACACGTTCTTGTGCTTGTGCAATCTTTTACGAGGTGGGTTTGCGACAGGCAGTTTTCGCAGAGATTGCTTTCTCTCACGAATTTTTTCCGTTCAGGGATTGCCAGCTTTTTATAATGCAAGCAGCTTTTTAGCGTGTGGGAGTTCTGCTTGCACTTTCTGCAGGTGTATACTTTTTGATGCTCGGCCACATGAGCATTTGTGCGAGTTTGAGAGTAGTTGTTGTTCTGCGGGGGGTTGCGGTTTTGGTAAGGGTTTGAGCCTGCCTGAACTGGGGATTGTTTTGACTTGAGGGAGGCTTTGAGAAATTGGTGGAGGGTGGATTGTATCGGGATTTAGCTGGTCGCCATTGATCCACCCTTTCCACTATCTCGTAGCGAGTAGTCAAAAACTGATCCATTTGGGACCAGTTCGGTAGGTCTCTTCTGGAGCTTAAAGATTGCTCCCAAAGCGCAACTGTATTTTCCGGCAGTTTTGAGGTTACCAGATATATTAATATGGGGTCCCAACTGTCTGTCGAGACTTGTTGAGTTGCTAATATCCGAAGACAGTTATTAACGGAAGATTGCAGTCGCTGAATGTCTTCGCTGTTTTCAGTCGGAATGGGCTTGAGGTTCATGAGGACTTTTATTTGATTGTCGACCAGGACTCTTTTATTTTCATAACGGGATTTAAGAGCTTCCCAAGCCAGAGCAAAGTTGTCATCACTCAGTGGAAATTGCTTTACTATCTGGCCGGCTTTTCCTTGGGTTTTGTACCTGAGGTGGTACAGTTTTTGGGCGCTCGAGAGTTTGGGGTGGTTGATATAGACCGCCGTGAACATGTCACGGAAGGACGGCCATTGATCATAACTCCCGTAAAATACTTCGGTGTCACAAGCGGGCACTTTGAGGTGCATCCCGGAATTTTCTTGGGGAGTGGTCGTTGTAGCGGGGACGGGATTGCTTAGTACCCTTAGCTGGAGCTGATAGCCTATTCTTGCCTTTGTGTCTTCATACGCTATAAGACAGGCGCGGTATTTATTGAAGGCTGAGGCCTTAAAGTCTTCGGGAAGGTCGTTGTCATCTGACTCTACGACGGCGTCATATGCGCTCTGTACCCTTTCCCAGAACACATCGATATTTTTATCTTTTATTTTTAGGGATGCCTCGGTGTTATCTTCGATCTGGGTTGTGCCGAACCGAGCGCAGTAATCAGTAAAGAGATCCGTTTCGGATATAAATTTATTTTCGACCACGGTAGCCATTCTGAACAGAGACTTGCTTAATTTTATTTTAGCTATTTTGGTTATTTTTTGGGGCTGCCTGGTGTTTATTTATGAGGGAAAACCAAAGGGATAAGTTTTACTATTTGTCGATAGTATAGTAGGCTGGGACCAGTTAGACTCAATTGGGAGTAGTCTGGGGGCAGTTGGAATGACCTGCAGAATTTGCTGCTGGGTATCTCAATCAATGTGAATGTGGCTGAATATTTTGCTGGGTGTCGCTAACAATGTAAAAGTGGGGATATGTATTTAAATTATACCGCAAGGGACTCAAGTATTAAAGGGCAATGAGTTAACTTTGTGCAATTGTGTGTGGGATTTGCCTCGAAATTTTTTAATGCACCGCTTTTATGTACAGGTGTATATTGGGGTTAGAATGTACATATACATATATATAAAATGTATTTTTTGGCGGGAAAATATAATTCTGGCGGGAGAAATTTGTATTTGGCGGGAGCCACCAAAATTTATTCGTGGGGATATACCGAATATGTGTATATGTATGTATATTATTGAAAAAAAAACGCTGGTTCCGTCAATGGCGACGAAGGACCATTAGTTAATTTAGAGGCTGGTACTCACCGATTTGTATTGGTTCTTGCTGTTGCTGCGTAAAGTTTCCACGGTTGCTGCTGCAGAGGGGCAGGTTGAGCGTTGCCGTGATAAGCCTCGTTGATTGTGGGAAGCGTACGTATCGCTCGTAGCGGGGATCGTTATGGATTGGGATCACCGCAGTAGGGATTTTAAGTACCCAAGTGAATTGCAGCGCGCGCGTTCAATATTGTTGCCGAGCGTAGATGGGGAAGATGAAGCACTTTAATGAAATTCACTTTGGAAACAGACTCCTTTATGGCGCCAAGGTTTGTGGTGATATCCTCGAACTATGCGCAATAATCTTTAAATACACCTCCTCAACAATTACACATGTATAAAGGGTATGATAGAATTATTGTAATTTTATTCACTTCAAAACTTGATAGAGGGTAAACTTTTATAAACAAAATCCGTGACATGCAACGGATTATAATAATTTGCGTTTCAAAACTGAGTATTTAATTATATTAGGCAAAATGCGCGCCGATGACTTGGGTTTTCGAAAATTTATTTTTGATTTTTCACAAAAGAAATCAGCAAAAGGAACTATGATGAGTTTTCCACTATGACAATATTAGTAATTTTTGATAGCCAAAAGGTGGTGGTTTCCTGACAGATGGCGATCATGCCAGATCGCCATCCTGTCTTTGCGGTGAATTTTATTTGGTGGATTTTGCGCGATGGAGGCTGCCACACGTCGATGAGGAGACCCAATAGGGAATTTAAGGGTAAATACAATTCTTTGATTTTATGGGTAATTCAATATAATACAATTCCATATAATAAAATACAGTACAAGATACGGAATATATATAAATTCATGGATATACGTATGTACAAGAAGGAGATGGGACGGGTGGCAGCCTACGCCGCGCAAACACCATGCTACTAACGAACGTTATCTAATTTAGACTTTTATCTTGTTGGACGACCGCAACAGTAGAGACATACATATTTTTGTGATTTATGTACCTTAAGGCCCACTTGCTCAACTGCAAGTTAAATTTTCAAATTTGAAAATTTGTCAAAAATGCATGAGTTTAACCCCTCATTTGACATTAACTCTAGAGTTAAACAAGGACTAGGAAAAATTACCAAATGAACATACAAAATTATACACACTATAGACTTGGATGAATACGACAGAGTAGTTAACAATAGCCGTGTTTTTTTTTTACACGCGTATACGTTTCGTTTGCCCGTGAAAAAAGACGCCTATCCTCGCTTAGATAATGCTTAGGAGACCCATCAAGCGGCTGTGGTTAAACAACTAGCTACAGCAACAGGGTGTACCGAAAAGCGGAGGCACAACGCTCTGATGGCCATACCCTATGGGTATGGTCATTTCCCTGCAGGAAATGAAGCTACTTTATAAGTCACTTTTAATTGGTGTCGGTAGAGCCTAGTGCTGACTACTTTTTGTATATTTTAATAGATTTGGATTAACTATTTTTACGAGGCGATGGCCAAAAACGGGTCAGTTATCACTACCTCTGCATTACCTGTAGACTAGATATTATCAAACTACCTTTACCCATATGATAATCATGTCTACCTTTGACCGGTTAGCGCTAGCTTCCTTTTACTAGAAACTAAATACTTACATGTTGCTTACTTAAAACTGTGGTTTTTTACCCAAATAATAATGGCTATAAAAAAACTAGCTGGTACTTAACTTCTTATCACCTTATTAGTATCTGGAATTAAATAGGCGGTTTAAAGCTAGCTTCCTTTCACTGGAAACTAAATACTTACGTGTTGCTCATTTAAATTTAGTTGAGTAGACGTTACAAAATACTAGTTTTCAGTCTTTAAAATACACTTTATTAAATAAATTCAATTCAATTTCCCGATCAGACAAATCTCTCGATCTAAACGCTGCTAATCTCTCCAAATGAACCACTTTCATTTTGGTTCGTGGTTTGGTAGTGGTTTGTATGCGGTACACTACATCGTTAATCCGTTTTATAACTTTGTATGGACCTTCCCAGTTACACTGCAATTTTGGGGATAAACCTTTTTTTCGTTGTGGGTTGTATAGCAGCACCAAATCTCCTTCCTGAAACCCTTCCGAATTAATTGCTTTATCGTACTCGCTTTCATCTTGTCACTCATAATCTTTGCTCGTTGCCTTACCAGATTGTGTATCTCTCTCAGCTCTTCTTCCAAGACACCAGTGGATTTCTTGACATTCCTCTCCGCATCGGCATCTATCCCATACTTCAAATCAGCTGGCAGTCGAAGGTCATTGCCAAAAATTACCTTTGCGGGAGTTTGGCCCGTTGTGTCATGTACTGCCGATCGGTAGGCCATCAAGAATAATGATATGTGTGTATCCCAGTCCTTATGGTACTTGTCTACTACTTTCCTTAAATGCTCCTCCAATGTTCTATTGAAACATTCCACCATACCATCGGACTGAGGATGCAATGCAGTTGTCCGTGTTTTCCGAATGCCCAACTTCTTGCACATTTCTTGGAACACAGCTGATTCAAAATTCCTGCCTTGGTCAGAATGTAACTCCATTGGTACACCATACCTTGCAAGCCATTCGTTTTTAGCCACTTCTGCTACTGTTTCTGCTTCTTGGTTTGGGATTGGGTATACCTCTGGCCATTTACTGAAATAATCCATAACCACCAGTACGTAGTTGTTTCCGCGGTTGCTAGTGGGAAATGGACCTGCGACATCCATGGCGATCCTTTCAAATGGTGCACCTGAAATATACTGCTTCATCTGGCCATGACTTCGGGTTTTGGGCCCTTTCGCTCTGTTGCATACCTCGCAATTGGCAATCCACTCGGTGACCAACTGACGGCAACCAACCCAATAGAATCTCTGCTTAATTTTCTCGAGTGTCTTCGTGATTCCAAGATGACCTCCACTTGGACCATTGTGCAGCTCGCTGAGCACGTCAGGAATCCTCTTTCTGGGAACAACTATCAGTTTCTTCTTGCATTGACCATCCTCAACTCTCCCATACTCGATGCAAGCAACCGGAGATCAATTCTAAACTGTTCCACTTTGCCCAATATGACTTCGCAATGGGACTCTCTGCTGACATCTCCTCTCTGTTTGGTCTTTCGTTTCGTTCGAGCCCTTGCATAACATGTGACAGATCTGTATCTTCTAGCTGACACTTTCTTAGTTGTTCCTTGTCCCATTCATCCGTACACGTTATAGCCATTAGGCGGACATCTATAATGTCTTCTTTACCCTCGGCCTTTGAACAGTGCTTGCATTCCAAACTACGTGGTATTCGTGACATTGCATCGGCATTCCCATGGGTACTATCTTTCCGATGCTCAATGGAAAAGTCATAGCTTTGTAACCGCTCGATCCACCGTGCCAATTGTCCTTCTGGATTACGGAACTGCAGAAGCCATTTCAACGCAGCGTGATCTGTCCTGACGCGGAATCGCTGGCCGTAGAGGTATTTGTGAAAATGTTTAATGCACTATACCAATGCCAACAGCTCTCTCCGTGTAACGCAATAGTTCTTCTCTGGTTTTCCAATTGAACGGCTGTAATATGCAACTACCTTCTCTTGTCCATCGACCAGTTGTGATAAAACGCCTCATATAGCATATCCGCTCGCATCTGTATCTAGAATAAACGTTGCTCCTGGAATCGGGTATGCCAACATTGGGGCAGCGCACAACCGCTCTTTCAATGTTTGGAAAGCTACTTCTTGCTCCTTCTTCCATTCAAAAGCTTTATTTTTTCTTGTTAGCTCGTGGAGACTATGGGTTACGCTGGCAAAATTTGGTACAAATCGGCGGTAATATGTGCACAGCCCAAGGAAACTTCTCAATTCATGCAGATTCTGTGGTCTTGGCCAATCCTTTACTGCCTCTATCTTTTCATTCGCTGTACGGATACCTTCCGTCGTTACGTTGTGACCCAAATAATTTACTTCCTTTTTAAACAGCGCACACTTTTTGGGACTAAACTTCAGACCAGCGCCAGCTATTCTCTGGAAAACTTCATCTAAGTTTTTAAGATATTCATCAAAGTTCTTGCCCAATACGATGATGTCGTCCAGGTACACCAAGCATGTTTCCAATGTAGTCCTTTCAGTACCTGGTCCATGAGTCTCTCAAAAGTTGCTGGTGCATTACAAAGTCCAAAAGGCATCACTGTAAATTGCCAAAGACCATCACCGACACTGAAGGCTGTTTTCTCTTTATCTTCCTCCTTCACCTCAACTTGCCAGTAGCCGCTTTTCAAGTCCAGTGTGGAAAACCATTTCGTACCAGATAGCGAGTCCAGAGTGTCGTCAATTCTTGGCAACGGGTAGCTATCCTTTTTCGTAACGTCATTCAACTTCCGGTAGTCCACGCAAAACCTCATTTTTCCATCCTTCTTCTTTACAAGTACTACCGGTGAGCTCCATGGACTAGCTGATGGTTCGATGACGCCGCTGTCACTCATTTCTTGTATGATTTGACTCACAACTTCCCGCTTCGCCAGTGGAACACTACGTGGAGCTTGACGGATCGGCCTCGCATCTCCAGTGTCAATTTGATGTTTCACAACATTGGTGCGGCCTGGTTTGGAACCATCCTGGTCAAATATGTTCGCGTATTTTATGAGCAGTTGTTTTGCCTTACTCTGATAGACTTCCTCTAGCCCATGCGTCCATGCCGTGATATCATTTGAAAGATCAGTATTTCCAGATGAAACGTGTTCCTGGAGCTGTTCACAGTTAATAACTACTTCGGCCTCTTGGCATCTTCCCAAAATAGCTCCTTTGGTCAAATTGAATGGTGACTTGAACTCATTGAGTACTCTTACCGGAATACGTCCATCTTGTTTTGTCATAGCCAGGGTTTTGCCTACAAGTATGTTCAGTGCTGATTTATTTGCTGCTTCGACAACCCACAATTTGTTTGTCCCACAATCTCCATCAGTCTTTGCCCAGATGACTGCTTCTGATTTTGGTGGTATTTGCTGACTCTCTTCCACCAGCACTCGTTTACTGCTTTAGCCGAAATTAAGTGGCACATCCATGTTCTTATATCGCATCGTCTTGCTTTGCATATTGATTTTGATGCCTTGGTTGAGTGGACTTCTTACCACTCCAATTATGATTTCATCAACAATACTTACTTACTTAATTGGCGCTTAACCGTCTAAACGGTTATGGCCGTCCAACAAGGCGCGCCAGTATCTCCTTCGCTCCGCCAACCGGCGCCAATTGGTCACACCAAGGGAGTTTAAATCGTTTTCCACCTGGTCCTTCCAACGGAGTGGGGGCCGCCCTCTACCTCTGCTTCCATAGGCGGGTTCCGATAGAAACACTTTCTTGGCCGGAACATCATCTTTCATTCACATAACATGGCCTAGCCAGCGCAGCCGCTGCGTTTTAATTCACTGGACTATGTTGATGTCTGCGTATAGCTCGTACAGCTCATCATTAAATCTTCTTCGGTACTCGCCATCGCCAACGCGTAGAGGTCCATAAATCTTTCGAAGAACTTTTCTCTCGAACACTCCCAAAGCCGCTTCATCTGCTGTTGTCATGGTCCATGCTTCTGCCCCATATAGCAGGACGGGTACGATAAGTGACTTGTAGAGTATGATTTTCGTTCCCCGAGAGAGGACTTTACTTTTCAATTGCCTACCTAGTCCAAAGTAGCATTTATTGGCAAGATTGATCCTTCGCTGGATTTCAGTGCTGATGTTGTTGCTAATGTTGATGCTGGTTCCCAAATAAACGAAGTCTTTTACTATTTCGAAATTATGGCTGCCAACAGTAGCGTGGTTGCCAAGGCGCATATGCGCTGACTCTTTGCTCGATGACAGCAGGTACTTCGTTTTGTCCTCATTCACCATCAAACCCATTTTTACCGCTTCTTTTTCCAGCTTGGAGTAAGCAGAACTAACAGCGCGGGTGTTTAGGCCGATGATATCAATGTCATCAGCATATGCCAGTAATTGCACGCTTTTATAGTATATTGTTCCAGTGCGGTTAAGTTCTGCAGCTAGTATAATTTTCTCCACCATCAAATTAAAGAAATCGCACGATAGGGGGTCACCCTGTCTGAAACCTCGTTTAGTTTCGAACGGCTCGGAGAGGTCCTTCCCAATTCTGACTGAGCTGATGGTGTTGCTCAACGTCATTTTGCACAGCCGTATAAGTTTTGCGGGGAAACCAAATTCAGACATAGCGGCATATAGGCAGCTCCTTTTCGTGCTGTCGAAGGCGGCTTTAAAGTCGACGAAGAGGTGATGTGTGTCGATTCTCTTTTCACGGGTTTTTTCCAAGATTTGGCGCATTGTGAAAATCTGGTCGATGGTAGATTTACCAGGTCTGAAGCCGCACTGATAAAGTCCAATCAGCCGGTTCACGGTGGGCTTCAATCTTTCGCACAATACACTTGAAAGGACCTTATATGCGATATTAAGAAGGCTGATTCCACGATAGTTGGTGCATTTTGCAGTATCCCCCTTCTTGTGGACTGGGCAAAGAACACTTAGATTCCAACCGTCGGGCATGCTTTCGTCCGCCCATATTTTGCTAAGAAGCTGCTGCATGCGCCTTACCAACTCCTCGCCACCGAACTTGAATAGCTCCGCAGGCAATCTATCAGCGCCCACGGCCTTGTTGTTTTTCAATCTGGTTATTGCTATTCTAACTTCGTCATAATCGGGCGGGGGGACATATATTGCATCATCATCGATTGCGGGATCGGGTTCTTCATCTCTACGCGGTGAATTGCTGCCTCCATTTAGGAGAGCAGAGAAGTGTTCCCTCCATAATCTAAGCACTCTCTGGACATCAGTTACAAGGTCGCCGTTTTCATTCCTACAGGAGTTTGCCCCGGTCTTAAAACCTTCCGTCTGTCGCCGTATTTTTTGGTAGAATTTTCGACGTTATTCCTGGTGGCTAGCAGCTCAAGCTCCTCGCACTCACGCCTTTCTGCTTCTGCTTTTTTCTTCCTGAAAAGGCGTCTCGCTTCCCTTTTCAACTCACGATAGCGTTCACACACTCCTCTTGTCGCGCTCGCTTTTAACGTAGCCCTGTAGGCAGCGTCTTTTCTTTCGGTTGCAACGCGGCATTCTTCATCATACCAGTTGTTTTTTCGTGGCCGCCGGTAACGAATTTTTTCCTCGGCGGCACTATGAAGTGCTTTGGAGATATGCTCCCACTGCTCCTGTATTCCTTCAGGATGAGTTGTGCCCTCAGAGAGCAGGTGTGACAGTTGAGTTGCGAAATCATTGGCAGTCTGTTGTGATTGAAGCTTTTCGACGTCTAGCTTTCCTTGTGTTTTTTGTTCCTTGTTTTTAGCCGCGTTGAGGCGGGTGCGTATTTTGGCTGCAACGAGATAATGGTCCGAATCGATGTTAGGTCCTCGGATCGTTCGCACATCTAAAACACTGGAGGCATGCCGTCCGTCTATCACAACGTGATCGATCTGATTGCGAGTATTTCGATCAGGAGACAGCCATGTAGCTTGATGTATCTTTTTATGCATGAACCTCGTGCTTGATATGACCATGTTTCGAGCACCGGCAAAGTCAATCAGCCTCAGTCCGTTAGGAGAAGTTTAATTGTGTAGGCTGAACTTTCCGACTGTAGGGCCAAAAACACCTTCTTTGCCCACCCTGGCGTTAAAGTTGCCAAGCACGACTTTTATATCATGACGGGGGCAGCGCTCGTATGTGCGTTCTAATTGTTCATAAAAAGTGTCTTTCACCTCATCGTCTTTCTCCTCTGTCGGCGCATGGGCGCAGATGAATGATATATTAAAAAATTTTGCTTTTATTCGAATAGCGGCGAGACGCTCGTCCACAGGCGTGAACGCCAGCACTTGGCGACAAAGTCTCTCTCCCACCACGAATCCGACGCCGAAACTGCGCTTATTCGCATGGCCACTCCAATATATGTCACAATTTTTGATCTTCTTTCTTCCTTGCTTCGTCCAACGTATTTCTTGGATGGCGGTGATGTCAGATTTTGCTTTGACGAGGACATCAACCAGCCGGGCATCTGCACCAATCCCATTCAGGGAGCGGACGTTCGAGGTGCATGCCCTTAATTCATTGTCCTTCAAACGTTTGCCATGGTCATCATCAATAGAGAGTGTATTTATCCGAGGCTTGTTGTTATATTTCATTGGAGTATGGTTTTACGTGGCGGGTCCCAAGCCCAGCACACAACCCGCTCAGCGGGGGTGAAAATATTACTTGGCACGTTTATATAGCGAGCCGCTTGCTCCAAGACAGACGCCCGCTTGCAGCCGCACCTAGAGGTGTACAGACGCTGCCGATGAAATCTCCCCCGGCTAGCCCTTAAACCGATTATGTCAGAGTGGCCTAGCCAGGTTGTCGCCTTCTCACATTAGCTCAGCGCTAAACGGGTGTTTAGCGGCTACCCAGAGGATACTTGGCCGCAAGCGACCGGTAGTAGTGAGCTGCTTGAACCGCATGCAAAAGAATCGCTCTGGCCATTCCCAGGTGAATGGCGGTCAGAAGCTTTCCCCACTTTCGTGGACTTCTACACACGGCCCCACCCTCCTTCATCAACAATACCTGCCACTATAAAATTGTGTAGTACCGTGACGTTCCAATTGTTACTTCACATTCTACTTCTCCAATTACCTGGGTGTCTTCTCCAGTGGCTGTACGCAATATTGCTCCATGCAATGGTCTTATCTTCTTGTTGACTAAATCCGCTCGAATGATGGAATGAGATGCACCCGTATCTACAGTCAGTAAACGTTCCTTTCCATCCACATGTCCTCCGACAGTAAGATTGCTCGACCTTCTTCCAATTTGTGAGATAGAGATTATGGGGCATTCAATTGAGGGAGTCAGCTGTCGCCCCTTGCTGCTGACTCGCTTTAGTTTAACGATTGATTTGTCTTGGAGATTTGCTCATCTCCTTCTGCTCTGCGCTTACGACCACCCACATTGTTGGAACTGTTAGGGTTGGTGTTGCAATAACGCGAAATATGCCCTGGATTTCCACACTTAAAGCATTTGACTGCATCATTATTCTTCTGCTGCGTACCCTTCAATGCTTCCAAAATTGTGTCTACCCAGTCTGGCTTTTCCACTTCCACTCGATGAGCTTTGTACGCTGGCTTACTCAAAAGTGAGGCTGTTTCCTGAGTCAGTGCATGCGATACCGTTTCAGCAAACGTTAGTTTTGGGTTCGCATATGTAGCCCGCTTCGTTTCCACATCTCGTATGCCATTTATGAAGCTCTGAAGCAAACTCCTGCAATGTCTCATTTGCTTTTTGGTAGCGGTTTTGCAACTCAATTTGGAATATATGTTTCCTATGCTCGCTTCCGTAACGTCTCTCTAAAGCGCTCATCAATGTTTCGTAGTGGTTCCGCTCGTACTCTGGGATGGTCTGTAAGATTTCCGCGGCAGGGCCTTTCAGTGCCACGAACAGAGCTGCAACTTTATCTTCAGCATTCCATTGGTTCACTGCTGCGGTCTTCTCAAACTGTAGCTTAAAGACCTGGAAAAGAACAGAACCGTCAAAGGATGGTGTTTTTACCTTTGGATTACTAGTTGAAACTGCTGGGCGATTTAGTTGCAACTGCTCGATACGTCCTCTCAAAGCATCCACCTCGGCCTCGATTTTTTCTTCAAACTGTAAAATTTTTGTATCTTGCGCCTCCAACTTTGAGGAAATACGTCCTTCTTGCTCTTCCAGTTGAGCAGAGATCTGCGATGATATCTGTGCTGAAATTTGAGCCGACATTTCGGATATCCGTGCCTCTTGTGCTTCCATCTTCGATGTCATCTGTGTCGACATTTCTGACATACGCGTTTCTTGTGCTTCAATCTTCGATGTTATTCGGTTCTCCTGCGTTTCTAGTTGTGATGCCTTATATGTCTTCTGCTCTTCCATCTTGGATGTTATACGGTTCTCCTGCGATTCCATATATGTTTGCTGTTCTGCCAGTTGAGATGACACTGTCGATGTTTGAGCAGATATTGGAGCTAAAATCATGTTCAAGTCTGTACCGGTAACCGTCTGCGATGTTTCGTTTTTCTCTTCAATTTTTGTTGTCTCCTCGCCATCAAGATGAAAGACATACTCTTCCACATCAATTCCTTCTGCTTCCATTGCCTCTCGTAGCCGTGCCTGAAGTTCGAGTTTAACGCCGCTTGTATTCAATCCACGGCTCTCCAACTCCTTCTTCAGTTGCGGGATCTTCAATTCACTCAACTTTTCCATGTCCAAGTTGTATTCTCAATCTTCGGAATTTATTCAACAATTCCTCTTCTGACACCAATTGTACCGATTTTACTGAAATTCCCCTTATTTGCAATCTTCTGCCAACGTTCGTATCGCTAAACTGTTGAATAAATAACTCCAATATTGAATAATGGAAAAAATGACCTTTATTAAAGTACTTCACAATAACACTTATACTTTGCTACTCGCTGGCTTAATAACCAAACTGATTGATAACTCAAATGAAACTCTACTATTGGCCGCCAGATCGCGTGCTTAAGCAAACTTATTGATAGCTCAACTCAAACTGAATTACAGCGCCTCTACATCTGTCGCCTTTTATACTCTTTGGTTTCCTCGTTCGCATTTTTCCAGAATCTACTAGCGTTGTCCATGAGCTCTCAAACTTCTCAGCTATAACTAAAATTGCACAATTTTATACATCTTTTAGGCGCTTCCAGAATCTACTAGTCCAGTAGCTCTCAAACTTCTCAGATATATGCATGTGTTTGCGCATTGACTCTCCGCTGCTCGTATTCGTACATGGTACATATGTGTAGACGCAATTATTTATTCGTTTATGTAGATACATAAAGATTGAATTATTGATGTGAATGTTTGTAGTTTACAGTCTCTCGCGCGCACATGGGCGTATAAGTAAATGCATTTGTGTGTGACATCTCTCGGCTGCCTTATGTATGTGTATACATGATTTGATTATTGACGTAAATATCGCTTAGCATGGCCTTAGTGATGGTATAGCTTAGTGATGCTAATATCCGTGACAATATGAAGACTAAACATTTTGTTTAACTTCTTATTAGTTTGTAAGTTTGTGTACCTGCATTTAGACTGAAAGAAAAAAAGAGCTTAGAAAATTTTTAAAGGGTCCATATTTCTAAAGTATATAAGTGTGGGCGAAATATAAAAATTCAAGTTCAATGTACAAGGAAATTACCGGTAACATTATTAAAGGTTACAGTTACCTTGTTAGCAAACCCCGAGACAAGTTTAATATATAACAGTTCAAAATAAGTAAAATTGATATCAGACCAGATTCTTATCAGATACACAACTGATAGGTAACAGATTTAGCAGATTCTTATCAGATACACAGCTCATAGATAACAGATTTTTTCAATTAGAAGAGATCTTCACAACAAATATGTACAAGGAAATTACCGGTAACATTATTAAAGGTTACAGTGACCTTGTTAGCAAACCCCGAGTAAAGTTTAATATATAACAGTTCAAAATAAGTAAAACTTGATATAAGACCAGATTCTTATCAGATACACAACTGATAGGTAACAGATATAGCAGATTTTTATCAGATACACAGCTGATAGATAACTGATTTTTTCGATCGCTCGTTTAAAATCATGTCAAATAATCATATGACTGTATTAGCAAATCTTGATAAGATCATGAAAGTATTAAGAAAAACTAAAAAGAATATTTTGATAGTTTTGGAAATTTACAGCCACCGATTTAACTGATTAATTATCTGAAGTCACCAATACATTACAATTATGAGCGGAAAGAAAAATACAACACAGTAATATGTGATCAATTATGTTTAAAATTTTTATTTAATAAAAATAAATTATATAAAATATAAATTGTTTATTATTTATTTCTTAAATGTATTACAGTAAAGTACTACTATAAGGTTTCGAAATGACCATAAGCATAAGAATCAATATGATTTTCTGTTACAATTTGCTTATCATCCATATTGCTTAGAGCTACTTTATAAATATTTTGTGTAAGTGTTCATCATTTTGTAGGCTTCCTCATCCAAACGCTCTAGGTGTGAGCAATTGCAAGTGTCTGAGCCATCTGTGCTATTAGAATTCGATCAAACACAGTTTTCATAGTGTTCACCGAAATGATTTTTTATTTTACTTAATTTATCTCTATACTCAACTTTTGAATGAATTTCGAAAAGTCTTTTCCTCTGCTCTTCAGGTAAAATATGTTTAAATTGTTTCAGAAAATTAAATATGTCTACTGCTGCTGACGACGACGATGACATGTTTGTGATTACTGAACCTTCATATGCAATGTTTGATAATAACGATCAACAAGAATTATTGTTGGATTTATATCGTACGAAGTGTGCTCATATAATGCTTCTCGTTTATGTATGTCTCCGTATTGTCTTCCGGAAATTCAAAGCAATAGATATTTAAAGTACGCTGTATATAATTGCTGTAATAAGAGCATTTAATTCGTATTTCACAATTATCGTAAACTAAATTGAAATGTCTATAAAAAAAACCTCTGGGCTTTCAAGAATGCCTCTTATTCGCTTTTCCTTTTCAACTAGTAATTCTTTAAAATTGTCAATAGCCTCTAGAATGGTGTATTCACTTTTTTCACACCATGTGACTCACTCCTTTGATCGCGGAGAGTTGGTCTAAAAGATCCCCCAGGGCTCTGCGTTGTTGTTGTTGTTGTTGTTGTTGTTTTTAATAATGAGGGGTTGAGCTCAGGAAAACTCTGATCTAACAATTGAATTGTTACATTTATTTTTAAACGTAATGAAGTGTTTGGAATATTGTATTCAAAACTAGTCTGTTTACTATTTTCAAAATTTTAAAGCTGTTTATATTTTGTTCTTGATTCATAAATTGATTATAGGGATAACTTGTTCCATAACTTAAGTGAAACAGGTAAATAAGTAAAATTGTTATTAAATTAGCTAATTTCATATCGGTTTTTTATTTTTGTCTATATACGTGTGAGTCACATTATACAATGATCATATTATATGTTTGTCTATAGTTTTTTATATCAATTATTTCTATAAGTGGTATTTTAAATGAAGTATCCTGGGCTATAATATTTTCAATATCACCATACTAAGAATTCGTTCAGTTTCAATTTCACGATATTCAATTGGAATTTGGTAAAAGGGGACTATGTGTGGTAACATTTTTAACATTAATACAATTGTCGGCATTATTAACCTTAAGTTGGAGACGTTGTTTAACAACTTTCATTTTGTTTATTAGATTTATAGCAATATAAACAATCGCTTTTATAATAAAATCACCATTTAACTATAACTCACCCACACTCACTCTCATTATTATTAAGAAGAAGAAGAAGAAAACAAACACTTAGTGGGACGAATACGTAAAAAGGTTGGCCAGGGTTTTGTAAATAGTTTGATTAATTCTTTACCTATTGAGCTTCATTTACCTGGATATCAATTTTGTGGTCCTGGAACGAAACTCTTGTATTTTGCGGTTTGTTGATATAGTACTACAAGTGCCCATCGACTCCTTTTTGTAGGCGGGGTTGGGGGTTGGTAATTGGGGGTTGGGGATTGAGGGTTGGGGTTGGGTGGGGGTTGGGGGTACTACAGGTGTCCAACTGCTACTTTTTGCAGACGAAAAAAAAGGCGGATGGGTGGGGGGATTGGGGAGCAGTCGCTCGATTAGAAATCCATGGGACTCTTTAGAATGGCTCGGGTGAAGTCTAAGACTCACTAGAAATATGAGGGAACATTTAAAAATTGGCGGCCCTTTAAAAATGTAGGGCCCCCCATTTAAAGATCCTCATTTTTTTTTTACTCAAAAGATGTCCAACTTATATACATTGAGACAAGTAGCCCTTATCTAAGTGTATGTATATGGATGGGTGTGTCTGTGTCGGTATGTATTTTGCGATTTGTTGATATATATATATATATATATATAATTTATATGCTGTCATGTTTACGGCAAAGCTCTGCTAAAGGTAAAAAGCTCTAAGATTTTTCTTATACACCACTAAGCGTTTTCTTATGCGCCACCTAGCGGAATATCTACCAGAACACGCCACCTAGCGGTGAGATCGGCCAGAGGTGAGATTAGCCAGAACACAAACCGGAAGAACGGATGCGACACCTAGCGGTGTATAAATCGGTCAGAGGTGAGATTAGCCAGAACACAAACCGGAAGAACGGATGCGACATCTAGCATATATATATGTGTGTGTGTGTGTGTATATATACTTTTCCTTGCATACTTTTTCCCATACAAAATTGGGCTAGAACCCGCATTTCCATACTACTTTCGTTAGTTTTTCAGGTGCGACTTATGTATTTTCCTATTATTAGTTGTTGTTATTGTTACGTTATTATCCTTACCAACGGTTTCATTCCTAAATATGGGTCTTGTTTTACCCTTGATTTGTTTATCCTTCTTTAGGACAACTTCACCAGGTTCGTAGCTTTTTGGCTTCGACCTTTTCCTGTTATGGGTTTTTAGCATATTTTTTGTTTCCTAGATATTTCATTACGAAGGTCTACATTAACTATGTCCCTACATTTCGTGAGATCTTGATAATAAATTCTTTGGGTTCTTCCAAAAAATATATCGGCGGGTTTTTTCTTCGTAACCAATATAATATTATACCTATCAACGGCAATGTTGACAATTTCTTTTAGTGAGCAATCAGGATATTCAGATTGTAGACATCTAACAATTTCTAGGATTGTAGAATGAACACGCTCGATTGTGCCGTTAACTTCACTCTTTTGGGGTGGTGCTAAATAAATTCCAGTACCCAAACTTTCCAAGTAATTGAGTGTTATTGGACTTATGAAGCTACCCTCGTTGTCCATTACTAAGGTCTTTGGCACAGTAAAATAATGTAAGAATTTAATTAATTTGTCTCTAATATGTAATACAGGTGGCCACCGTGGTGTGATGGTAGCGTGCTCCGCCTACCACACCGGATGCCCTGGGTTCAAACCCCGGGCAAAGGAACATCAAAATTTTTAGAAATAAGGTTTTTCAATTAGAAGAAAATTTTTCTAAGCGGGGTCGCCCCTCGGCAGTGTTTGGCAAGCGCTCCGGGTGTATTTCTGCCATGAAAATCTCTCAGTGAATATAATAAAATCATGTAGGTCCCATCCAGCCAATTTGTAGGGAAAATCAAGAGGAGCACGACGCAAATTGGAAGAGAAGCTCGGCCTTAGACCTCTTCGGAGGTTATCGCGCCTTACATTTATTTATTTTTTTTTTATGTAACACAGATTTAAAGAATTTTACAAATTTAGAAAACTTGTCAACGCATGTAATAAATGTTTCGCAAGACTTTTCGATTATGTCAATGTGCAATATTTCTATTGGGTATGAAGGTATTGGCGTTTCCTGTAGTTCAGGCTTTTGAGGATGGCGATAGTACTTGTTGCACCCACAAGTTTTGCACGATTTTGTGTATTTTTTTATAACTTAACTCATCTGAGGAAAATGGTATTTTTCTAATATTTCTTCCTTATTTTCCCTATAATTACGGTGGGCCCTCCTATGCTCCCGTTCGATTATTTTGAACTTGACTTCTTCATCAGGAATGTCAGTAACAAGTCTTTGCGTGATTCTGGTACGAAACTTAGACACACTTTCCTGATAAACCTGTTGTAACAATGCGATATATTTTTTGATTCCATTAATTATATTTGGATTAAGATAATTTTTTAAGATTTTAATGAATTTTCCTTTATCGTAGATTTCACTTTTAATACGATGCCTGTGGTACCTTGGGTGAGGTTCTTCGTGGATAATTTCATCTTTGCCTTCTTCAAATATAATTTGGTTTTTAAATACATTTAATGGTGCCTCGCAATGAGGAATAAGCTGTGAGCTATCCTCTGCTGCACTATGATGGGAATTAGATGTTGACGATGTCAACGAGTTAATTTCCATGGGAAGCCTGGAGAGCGCATCTGCGACAACATTGGTCTTCCCTGGTTTATAGAAAAGTTTATAATTATACTCTTCTATGCGTGCCTTCCACCGTTTAAGCTTGGCATTATTATTGCTATTACTGAATGCGAATGTTAATGGTTGGCGGTCAGTTAGGATTTTAATATCTTTTGCTCCGTATAGGTAGGTTCTTAGTTTGTCAAGAGACCATACTATAGCTAGCATTTCTTTCTCAATAGTCGAGTAGTTTTCCTCGGTATTATTGAGTGACCTAGATATAAAAGTGATGGGCTTATCCTTCCCGATTTCTCCTTGAGAAAGGACTGCCCCAATCAGAGTATTAGAAGCGTGTGTTGTTAGAATAAACGGTTTATTGAAATCTGGAAATGCCAAAATCTCAGAAGACATAAGTAATGTTTTTAGGTCATTTAACGATTTCAGTCCTTCATCAGTTAAAAAGACTTTTATTTTTTTGGATTGGTTCGCCTTTATTTGCGCATTTTCACCCCTAGTCAGATTCGTGAGTGGCTTGGCAATTTTTGCGAAGTCTTGTATAAATCGTCTATAGTATGACGCTAAACCTAGAAAACTTTTCAGTTCTTTAAGATTTACGGGTACAGCAATTTTCTTAATCGCTGTAATTTTTTCAGGGTCAGGTAAAATACCGTTTCCTGTGACAATATGCCCTAGGTATTCCACTCGGGTTCTGAGAAACTTAGATTTTTCCAGATTTACTTTTAAATTTGCGTTATATAGAAGAGCAAATACATTTTCAATATTTTTAAGATGTTCTTCTTTGGTTTTTCCTATTATTATTATATCGTCGATATAGTCGTAGCAGGATATTCCTATGATGGGTTTAAGGACGTCATTTATCATCCTTTGAAATATAGAAGGCGCATTCTTAAACCCAAATGGCACCTAGTAAATTCGTATTTACCATTTGCGGTCGAAAACGCTGTTTTTTCTATATCCCTTTCCTTCATCCTGATTTGGTGAAAACCGGAAGTAAGGTCAAGTGTAGTGAAATACTTACATTCCCCTCAGCTAGCTAAAGTGCTATTTATATCGGGTGTTATGTAAGCGTCAGGTATTGTTACTGAATTTAGTCTTTTAAAATCAACGACAACCCTGTATTCCTTTTCCCCTGAAGGATCTAGCTTTTTTGGGACAATCCACAAAGGGAATTGTATGGGCTTTTTGACGGCCTAATTATACCGTTATTTATAAGTTCCGTTATCTATTTTTCCACCTCGCTACGAAGGTTGGTTGGATAAGGGTAGGATTTGGTATAAATTGGTTCCTCTGTCGTTGTCCTTATTTCTGGTAACTCGGTTGTGTCTATTGTTCCACTGTCGGATACTGGTCCGAAAATGTCCGCGTATTTATTAATAATTTCTTCAACTTCATGTTTATAGAGTGTTTCCTTAAGATTATTAACTTGTTTTGAAATTTTATGTTTTAATGGCAATACTACATCTCCTATGGTTAGGGTGTCGTCCTTTCTATTAATAATCGCTCCTAGTTCCTTGAGAGTATCATCACCTATGATACCATCAAAGGATTTTAAATTTCGCAGAATAAAAAAAATCAAGATTATTTTTTATGCCTATGCTTTTGAAGAATGGTCCCGAAAGTTTATGGGTTATTTCCATTTGGCCGGCAGCGGATTGAACCTTGAAAGGGTTCTTTAATTTCAATGAATTTTTGGCAAATTTTTTCACAAGCAAAGTTTTTGTTGGCCCCTGTATCTATAGGAAATTTCAGGATACGGCCATTTTGTAAGGTAAGTTCTAAATAGGGTAGGCTAGATAGGCGTCCGTCATAAAATTTACCTCTTCGCCTCCTTCGAATGTTTCGGGTTCCTGATCCTCTGTTTGAACATTAAAAAATTTTTGGCTTTTTCTAGGAATATTTGATGAATTATTTGAATGCCTTACCACTGGCGTGCTTTCTATTCGGTTCATATAATTTACTCTCTTCGAATGAATCGAAGGATCTACCTCCATTGGAACCGGAGGCTTAGGTTGTATTGGCCTTGGTGGTGGTTGAGTTTGAGTCTCTAAATTTCTATTGTAAATCTGATTTTTTTTTCTGCAGGACCTAATTCTCTTGGTGCAAATGATTGCTTCTGCCTAGTTTGGTTTTTAGGCGCTTGAATAGGAATGGTTGTGTTCTTAGGATAAATCGAATAGTTTCTTAAGTTAAGGTTCTGTATTTCGAGGCAAAATGAGTAAGCCTCTGGTAGACTCTTGGGTCGTTGGATGACTACCATCCTGGACAGTTCTCCGCTTAATCCCCTAATAAAAACAGCAAGGGCTTTGTTTCTATAGGTTTGCAGAAGCGCGTTGCTTGTTTCCCTAGAGTAGTCTTGCCCTTTTATTTTGTTTACTATGAGAGATAATTGATGATTTATTCTTGCGTAGAATTGATCTACGCTAAAGTGCTTTTGTGACAATGACCCTAGCTCATGCTCAAGGGTCCTTAAGTCACGTTTGTCTGCATAGTGCAGTGACAAACAGCTTTTGATTTTTCCCCAATCCTCATCGAAAATATTATAGGAGATAAGAGCTGTATCTGCTGGGCCTTTTATTTTTTGTCTTATTTGTCGTAGGATGGCCCGATATATCGGTTTCGTTTTGACTATCTCGTAGTCCTTTAGTGTTGACTCTACATTATGAACCCATGATATGAACTGAACGGGGTGTCCCCTGAAGGTTGGTAGGGTTTTTATACTATTAGGTAGCCTATTTATTTCTTTCTTTCTTCTTCTTCTTTCTTCTTAGAATTTACTGTTTCAGGGAGACTAATCCCAGCTTCTAACTGATTTATCCTAGCGCTCATGTTACGCGTTTGCTCTATTTGCGTGTTAACCGCACCCGTTAGTTGCGTTATCGCTTCTTCAATTTGTCCATTTTTTATTCTTTTTTTTTGTGGTTTTCAAATAAAAAATTAAGCAAATAATTAAGCCAAAATTTTATCACTTAATGGCTTTTTTGTGATTTTCAAATAAAAAATTAAGCAAATAATTTAGCTAAAATGTTATCACTTAGTGGCTTTTTGTGATTTTCAAATAAAAATTAAGCAAATAATTTAACTTAAGTTAATTCTGACAATCTTTTTTAAATTATTTTCTAGTTTTTTTAAATATAAACGAGCTCTAGGCCAAATATTTGTATGTTCTTAATAAAACACAATACGTGAAATTTTGATATACAATTATATTATTTAATTTGTCGATATTTCGACTTCAGTCTGAAGTCATCATCAGGAATTGTTGAATGCAATATGTCGACATATATCAAAAATTAACGTATTGCGTTTTATTAAGAACATACAAATATTTTGCCTAGAGCTCGTTTATATTTAAAAAGTTATAATTCAAAGGCCGTAAACAACAAAAATAATTTTTTTCTAGTTGACAAAATTCACTTACAATAAAATAGGAACAGCATTGCAGTAATATTTGGTTGTCGTCCTGATGAATCCCTTTTAAGAATTTTACTCCCCTACTCGTGGTACAGGAGCGGCTTTCAAGGTTGATAGTGATTGGCGGCTGCATGCGGTTGATGTTGGAGATTTATCCTCTTCACACTTTTTGAGGGTTTATTCACTAGTTGTACAAGGATATTTGTATTCTTTACGTTATAACTTTTTGAGGGTCTATTTTATAGTTTCATTCAATCGACGAGGATATTTGTATCCCTTTTAAGTTACACAGTTTTTACTAGTTTCACTCAGTGAACAAGGATAATTGTGTCCACAGGTTTTATAGATTTATTTATAATTTCACTTAATTTTACGAGGATATTTGTATGCCTTTTTTTAAGTTACTTTATTGCACTATTTTTACGTTGGGCGCCAGTTACTGCCGTGCGCCGTCGATATCAAAAGTAAACTCAATCGTTACACTTATCAACTGAACAACTGAACCTGACTTTATTATTGGCAATTTCTTTTTATACAATTTTTCTTATGCTACTTACTTAGCTAACTTGCTACATACTTATAAATTTACTTATATAGTACAGGTGAATTCGCTTACAGCGCAATAATTTATTAACAATGTTGTTGTTGTTTCTCTTTACAAAAGTTGCTTGATAATCAAATGGATTTTAAATCGAGTTGTTTTATTGCTTTTATTATATTCTTCGATTACAGCGCAATAATTTACTAACAATGTTGTTATTGTTTCTCTTTACAAAAGTTACTTGATAATCAAATGAATTTTAAATCGAATTGTTTTATTGCTTTTATTATATTATTATAATTTTGCGTATGCAAGTAAAAGTAATTTAATTGGGCAACCAACGGATTCACATTTCGTCTGCACGGCTTCCGCTTAAATTTAGTGCAACGGAATGGGAAGCAGTTATTGTTGTTGTTTTATTAAAATATTAGGTGTTTTTTTTTTTTTTTGCAAGCGAGCTTGAAAAAAACGCTTCAACCAGCTAAACAGTTTCATTATGGCAAAACCATACAGATGGTTACTTTTTTTAGCTGCTTTGACATTTCTACTTCTAGCGTAGTATGTTTTTCACACTCAACCAGAGAATTACAAAAACAAAATACATGAAATGCGTGTGTTTGTTTGTATGTATGTCACCCTGCCGCACGCTGTTATTTTCTTATTTTTGTTTATCTGCACATTCGTATGTTCATTTCATTGGCGTGTTCTTTATCCAATTTTACTAATTTTTATTTAGCACATATATAGTAATAGTAGTAACGTTCCTGCCAAATTTCATCATGATATCTTCAACGACTGCGAAATTACAGCTTGCAAAACTTTTAAATTACCTTCTTGTAAAAGTGGGCGGTGCCACGCCCATTTTCCAAAATCTTACTAATTTTCTATTCTGCATCATAACGTCAACCCACCTACCAAGTTTCATCGCTTTAACCGCCTTTGACAATGAATTATCGCATTTTTTCGGTTTTTCGAAATTTTCGATATCGAAAAAGTGGGCGTGGTTATAGTCCGATATCGTTCATTTTAAATAGCGACCTGAGATGAGTGCTCAGGAACCTACATACCAAATTTCATCAAGATACCTCAAAATTTACTCAAGTTATCGTGTTAACGGACGGACGGACGGACGGACGGACATGGCTCAATCAAATTTTTTTTGGATCCTGATTATTTTGATATATGGAAGTCTATATCTATCTCGATTCCTTTATATATGTACAACCAACCGTTATCCAATCAAACTTAATATACTCTGTGAGCTCTGCTCAACTGAGTATAAAAAAGAGATTTAATGTTTGCACATCGAAGTCGTAACTTCTTTTCATTTTTCTCCAAACATTTCATGGCGATCCTGCCAGTCTAGGTCAATAACTAGCACAACTGCTAAAAGATCTAGCTGGCCAGAAGAGCCTGTCGGTTCGGAAAAAATAAATAAAACAGGATTCGCCTGTAAATCAAACATATTAACTGACTGGAAAAAATCCTGCCAGTCCGATCCTAAATAAGCATAAAAATTTGCTGAACAAGCAAATATTGCTAAAACGATCGACTGGAGGAAATTCCGCCAGTTTATAAACCAGGACAACAAGTAAATCAGTTTAAAGACCTGCTAATTCTTCAGTTGGTAAAAATCTCGGATGGTATTCAAACCAATGAATTATTTTCATACACCACAAGCAATGCTGAAATATTTACACATACATACATGGCTAATCGCATAAAAGGTGGTATAAATTAGGACAGGAAGATACATGGCTACATATATAATCGCATAAAAGGTGGAATAAATTAAGGACAGGAAGATACATGGCTACATATATAATCGCATAAAAGGTGGAATAAATTAAGACCGGAAATACATTAGCAATCAACGGAGTACCGGTTGAGACGACAACAAAACTGGCAGCTATATAAATATAAGTAGGTATAAAATTTAGAAACAAATTGGGCGGCCTATATGGACGCTAAACAATGAGCAAAAACGAAAGTTTTTGCTTAAGATTTTTTTTGTCCTCTTTAAGTAGGAATTGAGATATGAAAGAAAATTAGTTAAAAAAAAAAAAAATTTTTTTTAGAAACACATTTTAAGCATTGAACAAATTTGCAAAAAAAAAAATTTAAAAAAAAATATATAATTTACCTTGTTAAAATTTGAAGTAGAATTTCTTTATGGAAAAAAAGAAGTAGCAGGAAAATTAAAATTTCTTAAATTCAAAAAAAAAAAAACTTTACTTAAATTTTTTAAATGTTAAAGTAAATTGGAATATTTAGGACACTTCTTTAAAATAGTCAGTTAACTTCAGACAGTTTCACCTTTCCTTTGGAGAAAGCCTATAGGACATTTTTATACATTTAAAAATAAAATTAATCTGTTAATAATAAATAAAAATGCAAAGAAACTCCTCCGACATTCCTCTTTATTGGTGGGACGAAAATACCCCACACACTAGGGACCTACCCAAAGAATTAGAGGGTTTAAAGAAATTGTGGAAGATAATAGGTATGGAAAGGGAACACACAATTTAGGACATTTTAAACCCCATTACCACGGTGGAAGAAATAATGCGTATGATGAGGAGAGTGTTCCCCAACAATGCCCAAATGCTAAGTAGCATCTGAAAAAAAAGCTCGTTTTCAACCTAAAAATTAGGAAAAAGATTGAAACCCAATGTGACATAGAGAAAAAAAAAAATAATAACAATAAATAATACTTGGAAATTTGTTTTGTAAAAAATATTAAATTTAAATAAAGAAAACTAAATCAGCCATTTAATTTTAAAATATTTTGAAGAAAAATTACTATTTCTAAAAATTAAAGAAAAATGTTAGTTACTTTGTAAAATTATTTAAACAAAAGAAAATAAAAATTTAAAAATTTTCTTTAAGGAAAAATGTAAAATACTTAAATCGGAAATGAATAATTCTAAAGTAAAACAAAAATTACAATTTTAGATGTAAATTGTTAAAATATCAATTAATTAAATAAGATAAATTTATTAATGTCAAGAGTAAAATGGAACGCATAGGATAAGAGAATAAAACCGAAAAATTTTATTAAAAAATAAATTTAGTTCATTACTCATAGAAGCAGGAAAATAATTTTATTTCAAAATGTCTTGGTGGACAAAAATAGCCCAAGGCATTATGGTAGCCATAGCTGGCTACGAGGTAGGAAAAGGAAACTCTGAAACATCAGAGAACAGGATAGTAAAATATGAACCACCAGCTGAACCAGAAACCAAGGCTGCTCCAAACATTCCAGATGTTTGGCTAGCAGTTTTAATATGCGTTATCGTGCTGTTAATCATAGCGATAGCCGCTATATTTAAAACCTATATGAAATTTAAATATGGGCAAACGAATAACGTGCAACAGCGCGTCTAATATCCTTTGTGTCTCATACCCAAGTTTCCAAATTCAACACTGAGGAAGAGTAATAAACAATTGAAATAAAATCTCAAATAGAAAATCTTAAAATATCACAATAGACCGTAAAGGCAGCCCTGCCTAAAGCGAACAGCAAACCAAAAACTTGCATAACACCTCTAAATGCTTTTGACAAAATTAGTCAAGAAACAATAGCAAATTCTAGGACAGTGGAAATGGGCAAAAAACTAAGAACAAAAAATAAATAATACAAAACTGCTAAAACCAGCCCATAACAACAAAAAAAAATAATGAAGAATAGTCACAAAAGAGAACATATAAACATATTAAAGCGCTATTTATACTAGGTTCAAACACACACCAAATTGGCAATTTATACTATTTGGGCAATTTATTACGCAATTTGTCATATAATAAATTGTAATAATAAATTGCCCATTTAAAAAAAATTGCGTAATAAATTGTTTCAAACTGCAAATGCAACATTGTAAAGTGTGTTTATTGAGTATATTTTAACGTCAGTTACGCATGGCTGAACTATATGGTTGGCTCATCTCATCAGCTGATTTTATGTCCTTCATTTCACTGGAGTAGGGATTGTCAAAAGAAGATGGCAAACTCAAAATGAAACCAAAACATTGAACACATTTTCTTACAACACACAAAAATTTCAAAGTTTTATGTTTTCATTCAATTTCATTCGCCCAATAATGTGCGTGTTCATTTTGACAGTCTGAACAAAGGTTTGTTCTTGCTGTAGAGATGAGCCAACCAGCTATCAAATTACTATTGTGTAAGCTAAATCGAGTTGTATGAACAGCACTCAATTCAAATCGAAATTTCCTCAATTTATTTTTCTGTTTGAACATAGTATTACAATAAAAGACTAGTCGCGCTCGTTTTTCATCTTAAGACAGAAAAATAGTAGCGTAGAAAATTTTCAAGTAACCAGATTGTTGAGGAAGCTGTTGACTTAGGACAATATTCTACCAGGCATAAAAGAAATGCCGGAAATCCAGGACTTGAAAATTATAAGAAAATACACAGTTGTCCTAAGGGACAAATTGGTGATTAAGAATTGAATATTTACTGCAGTAGGCGAATTTATAAAATAATAATTGTTAACAAAGTTCTCTAAGACCAAACAATAGCACTAACCAAAGAGGTTGTGCATGTGACAATCCCGGTATAAAAATAAAAATATTCTTCATAAATGTTATAACGATTCTGTCTTGGTGGCCGCCGCAGAAATCGCATGACAAATAAGATCAAATAAATTGTTGGAAAAATAAGAAAAACAAATTAAAAGATAGGATAATTTTTGAATCCACTGTACCTTTTTTCCTTTAACCAGCTAAACTACTACAACAAATATAAATTACCTCGCTCTTCCACCAACTACAGCTACTAAATTTCCCGAATAATTAGCTATATAATTTTTATTGATTTTAAGTTTAATGTAACCCTAATAAAATAATATAACAATGAAAAGGTGTTAAGAAATATATATAAGTATGATGTGTTTCAGCTATAAAAACTCGCTTTTATAGAAACCATAATTTTAGGAAAAATATTTTGTTTCTTTAACTCCGATAAAATAAAATAGGAAGTAGTAATAGGAAATATCTTTTACGCTAAATAGAATTGAATAGTAGTAAGAAATATTCTTACTTCAAATTCCTCAATAGATTAGAAAATATTAATAGGAAAATATTTCGATAGGAAAATAAGTTGCATGATAAAAATGGTAGGAACAATAAAAATAATTAATAGTCCATCTAAAATATCTCTTAGAAAGAATCTAAAAAGAAACATTCCAATTTATTCAATTGTTTAATAATAATTTATATCTAAACAATTGGAAACAATTTTCTTCTGCTTCATATTTCTATACAAATATTAAAAATAAATACTAAAAACAAGCGGATTTTAGATGGGTCGACACATTTAAAATCCGGCAATAAAATAAACAAGATAAATAAAATAAGTAAAATTTAAAAATTCTATATCTAAAAATTTAAAATTTTGAAAAAAGGACGTATACAAAAACAAAAAAAAAATATATGTAAAATGTAAATATTTTTGAAAAAAAAGCGGATATGCATTAAAATATAAACAATAAAAACATCAAGGTCAGCAGATCAAAAGCAAAGCAAACAACCTCTTTCACTACAATATCAAGTAACAATAAAATATCAAAATCATTGAAAATACGACAAAGAGTCTTATACAATTGTCCACAAAACAATTATATAACACTCTTTTTTCTAAGGCTGGTGTAGCATTGTATGAACTCCAAATATATTTTAGTAATAATCGTATTACAATATTTGCCAACATAGATTATTGAACTTACCCAGACGGTTAACTAACATCAATGGAATGCCGAATATGAAACTCTTATCCGTTCACAGCTAATAAATTACTTATTACATACAACCCATTATGGGAACTAACTAAAATACTCACATCGATATTCCAACGTTGCGAACAGGCATACAAACTTACAAACTTACGTGTATGCATAGCATTAACCAAAGTACTCACATTGATCTGCTGACGTAGCTAAATAACATATACAAAACTACATGTATAGAGTCTTGCATACAAAACTACATGTATACAAAGACTGTATACAAACTTACATGTACTCATACCCCATTTTCAACGTACATATTTTTAGTTATTAGTATTAAGATATTTATGAATGTATAGATAAGTAAATTACTATATAGACAAAGAATTTATTGAATAAAAAGAGATTTAATGTTTGCACATCGAAGTCGTAACTTCTTTTCATTTTTCTCCAAACACTATACAACACTATCAATCAGGTCGACAATTACCTAAGCGGTTTCAGATTTAAATTTTATTTCAATGTAGAAACATCGTTCATTTCCTTAATTCAGAAAGTTCTTGTTTTATTATTGCGACTTTTAAATAAATATTATTAAGAAAATGCTGAAAGTTTAATGTTTTAATCCATTTGATTTGTCTCCGCACCCAAACACCAAAAACTACGGGACTCTGAGAAAAGTAAAAAAAAACACTTATTGACGCTGGATATTCCTGCAACAAAAAAGCGATGGAACAACGAATTTGCCGACTTAAGCTATCTAAAATCAACAAAGATAATGAGGTTTGTATATACTTGCACATATAATAATTGAATATACAAATTTAGAATCAATATATGTAACTATTTATGGAACTTATATGTAAGACATTGGCAGCTGCCCTCATTTACACATATGTTTTTCCATATTTTAACTTCAATATTATTAAATGGAGGGTGGAGCCGGGTGTAGAAGTCCACGAACGACCATGTTGCTCATGGCCACCAAATGGCTGGTGCATAGGGTGTTGAGGTGGCATTTGACCGGATTGTGAATGCATTAGACCAGACTGTCGTGGATTTGGACCCAGTTGCGGTGGCATTTGCTGTTAACCTGTTTGCTGGTATTGCAATTGATGTTGGTGGTGTAGCTGACCAGATTGAGGAGGACCAGTCTAGAAAAATAACAAAATTTATTTGACATAAAATTATTTAAAAATATGTTTGCGTATACTGCTTGTTTTGGTGGTAGCATATGATGCAAGCCAGGTATAATTTTGCTATTTATAGCCATCTGATTGGGACCACCAGGTACAGATTGCCCTGGCGGTGTCGTTGCTGGAGGCGCTGGCGAATACATGGAAGTTGGCGCATTGGCTCGAGGCTTCTAAATGGATTTGCGAAAAATATGTGCAATTATCAGACCTATTCATATTTGCATGAACGTTTTATATTTACCTGCAAAAATTATATATATTCTACAATATTTAATGCTCCAAAATTAGCAGAGGTCTGCAGCTAAATTCGCGGGTAAAGTTTTAGTCCATGGAATGTAATCGATATACACTCGAAGTTTAGCTCAGGCATGCTTAACCAACGAACCGATATCATTTCGTTACGATAATCAACGTTAGTAAACGAAACAAAGTCATTTCGTTTCGTTTACTAACGCTAAGAACGTCAAATTAACGTTAATGATATCGGTTCGTTGGTTAAGCATGCCTGGTTTAGCTAATGAATGCCAACCACTTTAGAATTGACTTATCTTGTTTGGTTGATTTTCCGACAGGGTGGATAATGATGTATATTGGAACGATTTTCCGTCATCCCTTGTCAAACTTGGTTTTCAGACAAACCGGTTTCGGCGTTGTGCCATCATCAGTGTCGATTTTCGTTCTGATCTGTTGTTGTCGTTTGTCCTGTATTTATAGTTCGTAGGTATATGAGCAGGTATTGCCAAATTGATGCTTGTGTATATTTAGTTATGTGTATGTGCTGTGTGTTCATTCAGAACCGAGGGTGGTTTACTAATCGATTTGTGTGGCTGACTGGGGTAGGTAGAAATCTGTGATTTTAGTCATTTGACCTTCTTTGTCGGTTTTTTGTTTTGGTGTGTTAATTATTTTGTGTTTATTTGTTGTTGTGGGTTTGTCTGTTGTACCTGTGTGATTAAGTTGTTTCCTGTAAACAAGTTTTAAAGGCTCGAATATTGTGTCAGAAATTGTGTTTATCTGTTCGTTTATTATTCTACCGTCGAATGTTTTCTGTTTGTAGATTTCCATGTTTTCGAGTACGTTGAGACGTCGGCCCTTTTCCTGTATGTGAAGAACCCTAACTGTTTTATTGATGTTTGTTGGGGAACATTCATTCTCGACCATGTGATTCGCGAAGTTAGACTCGGGTATAATGTTTGGATTCCGTATTTTTTTGTTGTAATCTCTAATATGTTCTCTGAACCTCGTTCTTATTTGCCGTCCTGTTTGTCCAATGTATGAATGAACACACAGCACATACACATAACTAAATATACACAAGCATCAATTTGACAATACCTGCTCCTATACCTACGAACTATAAATACAGGACAAACGACAACAACAGATCAGAACGAAAATCTACACTGATGATGGCACAACGCCGAAATCGGTTTGTCTCAAAACCAAATTTGACAAGGGATGACGAAAAATCGTTCCAATATACACTTTAGAATTCATTACAAGCAATTAATAGTAGAACAATAATATTTGTTGTAATTAAAGCATGTTTTTCGAATTGTACCAAAAAAATGGCGTCAAACTCGAAAAAACGAAAAAATTTACGAAAATTTCAGATTTAAGTGGAAAAATTTCTTCTTATACCTTATAAACTAACAAACTGCTGTTTATATATTAAGAATACCATTATTTAACTTCCCGAAACCGTTGGAAAAATTGAAATCGGTTCAAAAGAGCCGCTCTAGGAAATTTTATGTGCCGACAAGCACGGAATAACGGTTTTTAACAATAAAAAAAAAAAATTTTAGGGTATAGCGGATTTTTCAAATACCGTTTCGTGTTACACTTGACTAGATAAACAATCTTAGCTAGGTCACTTGATGAGTGTAGTTACTTTTTTTTTTTTTGTAGCACTGTGTTATCAGTCAATGCCAGCCAGAATATTGGGTTAGCTTACATAACAAACAATAATTTATAATGGCTTATTATTAAAATATATACAGTCACTAAATTTAGCTCGACCTAAATTATTGTCACTATTTTTATAAAAATATATATTGTCATATAACAACAAAAATCCAAATAGAAACTTAAAACTTTTTAGAAAATTCAGGAAAATTTTGCGAATTTTCATGCAAGTTTTCAGCTTTTCGGTAAGAATTTTTCTGAGAGATAAATTCTAAAAATTCTTACTGAAAGCTAAAAATTTGCATGAAAATTCGCGGAATTCGCTCGAATTTTCTAAAAGTGTTAAGTGTATATTTGGATTGATGGTGTTATATAATAATACATATTTTTATAAAAATATCGAAAATAATGAAGGTCGAAGCAAAACTTAGTTAAAGCTGAAAAAATCTGAGTGATGGTGACTTGTGTAGATGAGTGTAGATATGTATGTGTGTTTCTATGAAAAATTTTAAGGTCACTTTATCTTACTTAAATAGTTGATTTAAATCGGCCCCCTCCCAAATCGTGCTGGATCCGCCCCTGGAAAGTTAAATTCAATTACACGCTACACAATAATGAAATGTAGATATTCGCATATGACATACAGTTACAGAAAAAGTTACGTTTAAATTTGAATTTTCAAAAGGACACATTTTTTTTGTTTTTGTTTTAACAGCAAAACATTGACTTTAATAATAGCCGTGTTTTTTTTTTACACATAAACGTCTATAAGCTTAAACTTTATATGGAATGCTAACCGACAAACTTTAAATACACCTCTGAAATTGCTGCGCATAAAATTTGTCCTACTAAATTTCAAAACGCATTATACTCGGATGTAACTGAAATATGTGTCTTTGTTTCACCCTCTACACTAATTCTATGTATTCTATGTGTGTCCACAATTCATCGCAACTGATTTAGCTATATGTTATACCCTATGGCCATCAGAGGGTTGTGTCTCCGCTTTTCGGTACACCCTGTGGCTGTAGCTAGTTATTTAACCACTGCCGCTTGATGGGTTTCCTAAGCATTATCTAAGCGAGGATAGGCGTTTTTTTTTCACGCGCAAACGTAAACGTATACGCGGTTACATTATAAAATACAAAACCTACTATGTTAAAATACTAAGATATTATGTTCAGTAGATTCGTCTGAAATTCTAAAAACTGAAACGCAATTACATAGATTCCTCTTTTTATAGATTCAAATCATTCGTTACATTATAAAATATAAAAGGCAAATTATACTTACATACCATAGCAGGGCACAGCATCATTGCTCTCACAAATAATATCTGTACAATGGGATTTGCGTGTACTTGATTAGACTACGCAGTGCATTGCATTGCATTGCATAGAAGTCTGTTGAATTTTGATTTCCATGTATGCGCTATGCGCGCGACTCTCTTACTCTTGGTGCTGTTAACATTGTTATTGCAAAGAGTGGTGGTTAGGTTAAGCGCCAAATACACGACACGAACATTTCCGCGAACATTCCCGTTATGTCATGTTTCTGCGACCTTTTCTGTCGTGTATGGTGGTGTTTGCCAGTTCGCGCAAATGTTCGCCAAAAATCAAAATATTTTAATTTTTGGCGAACATTTGCGCGAACTGTTTGTGCGTGTATGGCGAAATAGCTCATAATCGTATTAATTTCTGAACGGAACAGACGTGCGCGGAAAAGTAAAATGGACAATAAAAAATTTATGAGTGAATTTATTGAAATGTATAAATCTTTGCCATCATTGTGGCAAGTAAAAAGCAAAGATTATTGTAATAGAATTAAAAAGAATAATGATTATGCGACTTTAATCGAAAAATTAAAAGAAGTAGATCCTGATGCCACAAAGGATACAGTTATAAAAAAAATAAGTAATCTCTCATTATTGTATCCCGTTTCGTTATGAGTGGAAAAATTTTTTGTAAAAGTTGGTCAAATGGTGCCTTGCTCATACGAACGTAATTTTTAAATTCATTTTGTAACGTGAATTCCAGTTCTTTAATGAGCCCACTTTGTCCAAGAACTGCTCATTTTTTAAACCATTCTTTGCACCAAATTCTTTTTTTGCGATCTTCTCTCTTTTTTTTACGCTTAATTGCCACAGCGAGCAATATTGCTGCAGCACAATTGTTGTCCGTATTCATCGCTGTCTGAAAGAGAACTAATGTTCGGCCAAAAGTTCGTATGGTGTATGGCCAGAGCTGCGAACAAGATTGCGGAATGTTCGCGGAAATGTTCGTGTCGTGTATTTGGCGCTTTAGGTGCAAAGAGCAGTGTTGCCAGGTGATGCAAAAAAAGAAGCTAGATTGGCAAAAAAAAGCTAGGAAAAGGCTAAATTTAGAAAAAAAAGAAGCTAAAAAAGGCCAGCAATTTTTTGGTTAATTCATTAAATTTTTTTTATATTTTAGTTTACACATTTATAAATAAAGACTTATAAACATAACCTAAGCATAACTTCCTGTTTCAAAACATATCAGGCACATTTTCTTTGACTAGCATATAGAATTACTTTAAATGATTGCATATGTGTATATACATAAAAAAAATATTACAAACTAATTATTTATATAGAATATTCCCCGTCTGAAGAATCAGAAGAAGAGCTTAAGCCTGGGTATAAAGTTTGGCTATTTACCATAGATATGAGATCATTGGTAATTTCAAAGTCATTACAACATTTAGATCATCGTTTTAACGAGCATCTAATATTAAGCAGCGCATTAAGCATTTTAATTTTTAGTTTTCAGAGTTTTCATGCCACTAAAAACTCTTTCAACCTCCGCGTTACTGAGTGGTAATACTAAAAAACTAAATATGAATTCGACAAGTTTTAAAAAAGGAGGTTCGTTTAATGCATTTTTATGTAAATTCCATGGTGGAGTGTACATTTTTCCATTGTATAGTTATAAGTTTTCGCCACTGCAGCTCTATTAATGCTATTTGACTTGAAGAATAACTAAACTTCTCTTTTTCAAAGTAAGAAAATACATCTGGCTTTGAAATTTTCAACGAATTTTCAGCAGAAAAAGAATTAATCTTTTGTAGACTCATATTATTAGGTATTAGGTGTTCACAGGAACTATTGAAATTATTTTATTTTAGAAATTTTAAAAAATACATTCGGAGTAAAAACGGCTAGAAAAAATTCACGAAGCTAAACACAAAATTTCGAGGCTAAAGGCAAAAAAAAAGGCTAAATCTAGCCTCGAAAAGGCTAACCTGGCAACACTGGCAAAGAGTTGAAAAATGAGCATCACTCTCAGAGTAGCACATATTGCTTGCTTGTGTTTGTGCATATTTTACATACCAACTTTATTTGTGTGTGTGTTTGCCCTTGTTAGCGATAGTCATATATGTAATACTTCTATATCACTACTACTGAACTGTGCAGCCTGTCAAACATTACAGTAGAGATATACAACGAGAGAAGGAGACAAAATATCAAGGCTGTCGTTAAATTTTTGGAAAAAAGGCGCTTAAATATATGTATATTTCAACAAGCCGCCTTGCTTTTATCAATATTAATGTACAATATTTTGTTCTCCAAATGAAAAAGTAAGCTTTTGTTTTCCATTAGTATTATAAAATTTTTATTGTTTTAAGAACTCCGCAGAATAGCATTACCGATTTCTGCTGAGTGCGCAGACATACGTATGTAAATGAGCCCTTAGTGATCAAAAAGCGACAAAAAAGGCAAATAATGCCAACTGACAACTACGAATGTATGTATAAGTATATTTTTATACGTGTATATTTGAATTTTTTTCATTTCAAAAATATGCATTCTTCGCCTTGTTTCTTTTTTACTATTTATGTAAATAATGTACTTTGTATGGCTGCAGCCCATATTTAAATAATAAATACATCAAGCCTTGTATTGTATTTGTTGGCCTTTTCATTGTTTAATCGACTAATCTGAGATTTTATAACAATTAGTATGCAGACGTTGGGTAAAGGGGATAGTGACCCGTTTGGCCCCTGTAATACTTTTTTACACACGCTACCACAATTCACTAACACTAACAAAGCCCGCGCATGCGCAGAACATACATTTGCACAGTTTCAGCAAATAATAATTGAGAGAAAATTTGCACATTAGGAAGATAGGAAGGTATTGATATAGAAGTATTATATATATGGCGATAGTCTACATACGCTACGTCAAGTATAATCAGGCCTATGTTTCACGTGCTATGTACTGCTTTGTCATGCAATGCACTGTAAGTATAATTAGACTTTAAAACCTACTATGTTAAAATACTACGGTATTATGTTCAGTAGATTCGTCCAGATCGGGTTGCCTTTCTGTCCGAAGTGTATGATCCTACATGTATATCTCTTTATTGCTATGCCTATTTGTGTGAAAGACAGCCGTATCAAAAAATTGCTTATTTGTTATCGTGTTATATAAGTTTGGTATTTCGACTTCAGCGAGCGTACTCCATAAATCGTAAATGTCATAGACTTTTTTTTAAAGACGTTGTGTACAAAACAAGTGTGATATCTTATCTGTTCTTTTTGTTATTTTGATATCACATTTGTCTTATCTTTAATGGCAAAAAGGCGTTCAAATACAATTCAGATTTATTGAATTGAATCATTTTTTGGTAAAAATATACAGACAAAGGAATAAACTAGAGTCACGTAATTAACCAGGATGTTGAAAAAAACACCTAAAAATAGCCAATTCCTTTTTCTGTTTCAGGAAACAAGAAACAAAGTAGTAGTTCTTTATCATGATTCATTTACAAGAGGTTTGCTCGGCTGACAAATTTTTGACAATTGCAGCTATTTTGCCAGCAAAAATTTAGTGACCGAAAACGGCGACCAACAAAAAATCCCACATTTTTAGTATGAAAAAATGAGATGGCCTAACTACAATGTCCGATTCATATATGTTTGCCTTTTCTTATATGGTATGTTCCATATCGGCGGTGGAGAATTTTTTTAAGAGATATAATTAATGCGGCCACCGTGGTGTGATGGTAGCGTGCTCCGCCTATCACACCGTATGCCCTGGGTTCAACTCCCGGGCAAAGCAACATCAAAATTTTAGAAATAAGATTTTTCAATTAGAAGAAATTTTTCTAAGCGGGGTCGCCCCTCGGCAGTGTCTGGCAAGCGCTCCGATTGTATTTCTGCCATGAAAAGCTCTCAGTGAAAACTCATCTGCCTTGCAGATGCCGTTCGGAGTCGGCATAAAACATGTAGGTCCCGTCCGGCCAATTTGTAGGGAAAAATCAAGAGGAGCACGACGCAAATTGGAAGAGAAGCTCGGCCTTAGATCTCTTCGGAGGTTAGCGCGCCTTACATTTATTTATTATAATTTAATTTATATTGTGCTTTTTTTAGAAACACACATACATATCTACACTCATCTACACAAGTCACCATCACTCAGATTTTTTCAGCTTTTACTAAGTTTTGCTTCGACCTTCATTATTTTCGATATTTTTATAAAATAATGTATTATTATATAACACCAACAATCCAAATATACACTTAACACTTTTTAGAAAATTCGAGAAAATTCCGCGAATTTTCATGCAAATTTTTAGCTTTCAGTAAGAATTTTTAGAATTTATCTCTCAGAAAAATTCTTACCGAAAAGCTGAAAACTTGCATGAAAATTCTGAATAAAACTAGACCTTATTTATTTAAAAATGTTACAGCGCTTTTTCGAAAACAAGAATTTCAACCTTTTTACCACCCACTGCATAGCAACGTATGGTTGACATGCTTGGTCGACCGGTCGACCGGCCAGCGGTAAAACTGCATGATATCACCTCATTATAGCTACCTTTTCAGCACAACAACAGCAACAAGTGATTCCATTGAAGCCAAATGTATCATTGCCGTAAAAAGAACTTTAAAGGTTACTTCTTTTTCGGATGTTAAGCAGATACAAAGTCAATTCTTAAGTTTAAAGTTTAAATAAATTAAGTTTTTAAGTAAAATAAAGAGTTAAGGGTTTCACTTAAAAAATAAAAAAAAACTTAAGTAATACTTAATAAGCAACACGACTAGCTTAACTTGTGTAAAGGTAAGGTATCAAGCGACCTAGGAGACATTGTTTATCTAGTAAAGTGTAATAGTTCTAGGTTTGAATATACATAAGTCATTACATAATAAGGTAAGATGTGTGATAAACGCATCAACTTTTGTTATGCTTGCGGTGTATTTGTCGATAGACAACATCGCGTAGAGCTGAGAAAAAATAAGACAGTGAGTGATTGAAGTGTTCAAACTTTTTTTCAAATGCTCCTACGTGGAAAGTGCTTGGTTTGAACCCGAGGTTGTATGTTTGACGTGCTCTATACACCTCAAAAAATAGAAATCCGGTAAACATAATGACCTCGGTTTACCACTTGTGGCCCCTATGGCTTGGCATTATCAAACATATCACAAGCCCAATGATTGCTACTTCTGCCAAACAAATATCGATGGTTACCGCTATAAGTCTCGTCACTGCATAAAATATGCTGATGTATTGTCTGTTTCAAAACCAATTCTGAGAGAATAAGCGGATGAGGCGACTGTGGACAGAAAACCAGAAAGTGTTTCTGAATCCAGCCCTCAATTTTCCAACGAGCGAATTGACCAACCGTATATTCCAACAGGGACAAGAGGAACGGAACGTCATTTTGTGACCTATCAGGACTTTTGTGATCTTGTGCGAGATTGGGAATTGTCTACAAGGCAAACAGAGAAGTTGGCCTCTCGATTGAAGCAGTGGAATTTGGTAGAAAATGACTTCAAAGTTACACTTGGCCGGGATAAAGACCTAACGAGTTTTCGATACTGATGATACCGACAATAATCTGGTATATTGCGTTGATGTGGATAAATTGTTCGCCGCACTCGATCACGAGCATTGCCCGCAAGATTGGCGATTGTTTCTTGACGGTTCTTGCAAAAGTGAGTATCTATTATTTTGTGTATGTGAGAGAACAAAAATCAAGTAAGTATCATTCGAAAATTAATTCCCAATTCACTAATATCATAGGCTTGAAAGCAGTATTGTTGCACAACAGCAATCAGCTACCATCTGTTCCCGTAGCATACGCCACTGATATGAAAGAAACATACCAAACAATGGAGAAGATTCTTCGATTAATTAATTACAATAAGTATCACTGGCAGATTGTTTCGGATCTTAAAGTCCTGACAATTCTATTCGGAATGCAAGGAGGCTACACCAAAAATCCATGTTACTTTTGTGAATGGGACAGTCGTGCCAAAAATCATTATATGTGTAAAGATTGGCCACCGAGATAGTTTTTTCAACTAGGCTGGAAAAACGTTCTCAACGTTCCACTAGTAAAGGCTGACGACATCATTTTACCGCCACTGCATTTGAAACTGGGCTATATGAAACAATTTGTCAAAAGAATTCACAAAGAAAGTGAGGCCTTCCTACATCTGTACTTATAAAGATTCTCCTCCCTTTACTATTTAAAAAAAGTATTATCCAAATGTATTTATTACGATAATGAATTGCAGGCATTTTCGTTAGACCATAAATTCGTAAGCTTATGATAGATGAAGTTTTCGTTGAAAAATTGAACCAAGTGGAGAAAAGAGCATCGCTTAGTTTTATTTCTTTATGTAAAAACTTTCTTGGAAACGTAAGAAGTGCTACCTATGTTGAGGTGGTCCTTGAATTTTTGGAAGCGTATTGAGAAATGGGATGCAACATGTCTATAAAAATTCATTTTTTGCACTCCCATTTGGAATTTTTCCCAGACAATCTCGGTCAATTTAGCGATGAACAAGGAGAACGTTTTCAGCAAGAAATATTGACGATTGAAAAACGGTTTGCAGGAAAGAACCAAGTGAGGATGTTAGCTAATTACTGCTGGTCACTTATACGAGAAACTGATGATTCGTCATTTAAACGAAAAAGATCAAGCAACCATTTCTAACTCGAATCTATTTTGAAAAAGTTAAATTTTTCTGTATACAAAGAACAATGGAATCAATAAAAATAATATAATGAGGCGATATCATGCAGTTTTACCGCTGGCCTGTCGACCGGTCGACCAAGCATGTCAACCAAACGTTGCTATGCAGTGGGTGATAAAAAGGTTCAAATTCTTGTTTTCGAAAAAGCGATGTAGCTTCGCCAATTTTTAACATTTTTCAAAAAATGGGGTCTAGTTTTACTCAGAATTAATAGTAGAACAATTACATTTGTTGTAATTAAAGCATGTTTTTCGAATTGTACCAAAAAATGGCGTCAAACTCGAAAAAACGAAAAAATTTTACGAAAATTTCAGATTTAAGTGGAAATTTTCTTCTTATACCTTATAAACTAACAAGTTGCTGTTTATATGTTAAGAATACCATTATTTAACTTTCCGAAACCGCAGGAAAAATTTAAATCGGTTCAAGCTCCTCTAGGAACAGGAATGCCGACAAGCATGGGATAACGGTTTTTTAACAATAAAAAAAAATTTGAGGGTATAGCGGATTTTTCAAATACCGTTCCGTGTTACACTTGACTAGATAAACGATCTTAGCTAGGTCACTTGATGAGTGTATTTTCACTGTAGCACAGTGTAATTGTAATAAAAATGTCAACTATTTCTATAACTTTTAATGTTTCATTTATTCAATTCAATTTTTATTAGTTCTTTTAAATTGATTTACAGCTTATAGCTGTTAAAAATTTCAATTAAAAGGTGCATTGCTAAGAGCTTGACTTTAACGGATCAGTTCAATGTATAACTTTGGTGCGGTCTTGCTACACAAAGTTTGTGGCACGCTTCTGTGTGGAAGTATAGCATAAAATTAAAATCCCTATTGACCGCTTTTTGAAAATTCTCAACGACAACACTGTTCACAGCAGATTCGAAGAACGGTACTTTTGACATAGCGGCTACGGTTACCACTTCGATCCATTTATACAAAACTGGTGCTTTTTGTTGGTTTGGTCTGATGGTCACTTTTCCTCCAGCCTGGTTCTTTGTACAGAAACGAGAGCAAACGTGATAAAAAAAATAGGCCACTAAAATATATACTTAAGCCAAGACCGATTAACAAAATTATAGATTTTTCTCCAAGATATCACGTTGCAATGCATATTCAGGCGGCTTTTTAGCCGAAGTTTCAGCCAATATCAAAACTATGAAAAAAAAGATTTATTTTTATGTGTGTATATCTTTTTTCATAGTAGGGCAATAGGATCATTTAACACACGTTCTCAGATTTTTTAGCACAAAGAAATAAGAAATAATTATCACAGCATTTTAAGACGGAGCCATAATAAGCAGGCCTGAACCGTGATAAAAAACAAATATATACTTGGCGCGATTTGTCTCAGAAAATATTTAGGCTGAGCTTCTCTTCAAGTTTGCATCTTGCCCCTTTTTAGTTTTTCCTACAAATATTCGGGACAGGGCTTTAATTTTTTATGCAGACTCCGGACGGCACCTGGAAGGCAGATGAATTTTCACTGAGAAGGTTTTTAATGGCAGAAATTTTTCGGAGTGTTTGCCAAACCACTGTCAAGGGGCGACCCCGCTAAGAAATGTTTTTTTGTAATTGAATGAGCTTTTATCTTAAATTTTGATTTTGCTTTTGCGTGAGTCTTGAACCCAGCACCCTTGGTGTGGCAGGCGGAGTACGCTACCACTACACCACGGCGCCGCTAGAGTCTTGAACCAGCAAAAGCAATAAGTTAAGCTTAAATTCCGGTTAAATAATTATAAGATAGAAATAACAAGTGTTCCCTTTGTTTTGGGAAACCCCTCATTATACTCAGTTGAGCAGAGCTCACAGAGTATATTAACTTTGATTGGATAACGGTTGGTTGTACAGGTATAAAGGAATCGAGATAGATATAGACTTCCATATATCAAAATCATCAGTATCGAAAAAAAATTCGATTGAGCCATGTCCGTCCGTCCGTCCGTCCGTTAACACAATAACTTGAGTAAATTTTGAGGTATCTTGATGAAATATGGTATATAGGTTCCTGGGCACTCATCTCAGATCGGTATTTAAAATTAACGATATCGGACTATAACCACGCCCATCTTTTCGATATCGAAAATTTCGAAAAATCGAAAAAGTGCGATAATTCATTACCAAATACGGAAATAGCGATGAAACTTGGTAGGTGAGTTGGACTTATGACGCAGAATAGAAAACTAGTAAAATTTTGGACAATGGGCGTGGCACCGCCCACTTTAAAAAGAAGGTAATTTAGAAGTTTTGCAAGCTGTAATTTGGCAGTCGTTGAAGATATCATGATGAAATTTGGCAGGAACGTTACTCCTATTACTGTATGTGTACTAAATAAAAATTAGCAAAATCGGAGAACGACCACGCCCACTTTTAAAAAAAAAATTTTTTTAAGTAAAATTTTAAAGAAAAAGTTAATATCTTTACAGTGTATAAGTAAATTATGTCAACACTCAATTCCAGTAATGATATGGTGCAACAAAATACAAAAATAAAAGAAATTTTCAAAATGGGCGTGGCTCCGCCCTTTTTCATTTAATTTGTCTAGGATACTTTTAATGCCATATGTCGAACAAAACATTATCAATCCTTCTGAAATTTGGTAGAGGCTTAGATTCTAGGACGATAACTGTTTTCTGTGAAAAAGGGCGAAATCGGTTTGAAGCCACGCCCAGTTTTTATACACAGTCGACCGTCTGTCCTTTCTCTCGGCCGATAACACGATAACTTGAGCAGAAATCGATATATTTTTACTAAACTCAGTTCACGTACTTATCTGAACTCACTTTATATTGGTGCAAAAAATGGCAGAAATCCGACTATGACCACGCTTACTTTTTCGATATCGAAAATTACTAAAAATGAGAAAAATGCCATAATAATATACCAAATACGAAAAAAAGGAATGAAACATGGTAATTGGATTGGTCTATTGACGCAAAATATAACTTTAGAAAACAACTTTGTAAAGTGGGTATGACACCTACCATATTAAGTAGAAGAAAATGAAAAAGTTTTGCAGGGCGAAATCAAAAGCCCTTGGAATCTTGGAAGGATAACTGTTCGTGGTATTACATATATAAATAAATTATCGGTACCCGACAGATGATGTTCTGGGTCACCCTGGTCCACATTTTGGTCGATATCTCGAAAACGCCTTCACATATACAACTACCACCACTCCCTTTTAAACCCCTCATTAATACCTTTAATTTGATACCTATATCGTACAAACACATTATAGAGTCACCCCTGGTCCACCTTTATGGCGATATCTCGAAAAGGCGTCCACCTATAGAACTAAGGTTCACGCCCTTTTAAAATATTCATTAACACCTTTCGTTTGATACCCATATTGTATAAACGCATTCTACAGTCACCACTAGTTCATGTTTATGGCGATATCCCGGAAAGGCGTACACCTTTCATTTGATACCCATATCGTACAAACAAATTCTAGAGTCACCCCTGGTCCAACTTTATGGCGATATCTCGAAAAGGCGTCCACCCATAGAACTAAGGCCCACTCTCTTTTAAAACACTCATTAACACCTTTCATTTGATACCCATATCGTACAAACAAATTCTAGAGTCAGCCCTGGTCCACCGTTATGGCGATATCCCTAAATGGCGTCCATCTATAGAACTATGGCCCACTCCCTCTTAAAATACTCTTTAATATCTTCCAATTTATACACATGTCATACAAACACATTCCAGGGTTACCCTAGGTTCATTTTACTACGAGGTGATTTTCCCTTATTTTGTCTCCGTAGCTCTCAACTGAGTATGTAATGTTAGGTTACACCCGAACTTAGCTTTCCTTACTTGTTTTTATTGATCTTGATGAGGAAGTTTATGTTTCATGAAAAATTTACGCTTATTGTGAACCCCAAACAACCTGTTGGAAAGGATATCTTATTATCCCGTTTTTTCGGGTCGTGTTCTGAAACATTATAAATGTGTCAATTAGGCTAATTCAGAACTATTTTTATACTCAGTTGAGCAGAGCTCACAGAGTATATTAACTTTGATTGGATAACGGTTGGTTGTACAGGTATAAAGGAATCGAGATAGATATAGACTTCCATATATCAAAATCATGAGTATCGAAAAAAAAATTTGATTGAGCCATGTCCGTCCGTCCGTCCGTCCGTTAACACGATAACTTGAGTAAATTTCGAGGTATCTTGATGGAATTTGGTGTGTAGGTTCCTGGGCACTCATCTCAGATCGCTGTTTGAAATGAACGAAATCGGACCATAACCACGCCCACTTTTTCGATATCGAAAAATTCGAAAAACCGAAAAAGTGCGATAATTCATTACCAAAGATGGATAAAGCAACGAAACTTGGTAGGTAGGTTGAATTTATGGCGCAGAATAGAAAATTAGTAAAATTTTGGACAATGGGCGTGGCACCGCCCACTTTTAAAGGAAGGTAATTTCAAAGTTTTGCAAGCTGTAATTTGGCAGTCGTTGAAGATATCATGAAGAAATTTGGCAGGAACGTTACTCCTATTACTGTATGTATACTAAATAAAAATTAGCAAAATCGGTTTACGAACACGCCCACTTTTAACAAAAAAGTTTTTAGAAGTAAAATTTTAACAAAAAATTTAATATCTTTACACTGTATAAGTAAATTATGTCACCATTCAACTCCAGTAATGATATGGTTCAACAAAATAAAAATATAAAAGAAAATTACAAAATGGGCGTGGCTCCGTCCTTTTTCATTTAATTTGTCTAGAATACTTTTAATGCCATAAGTCGAACAAAAATTTACCAATCCTTCTGAAATTTGGTAGGGACATAGACTCTATGACGATAACTGTTTTCTGCGAAAATGGGCGAAATCGGTTTAAGCCACGTCCATTTTTTATACACAGTCGACCGTCTGTCCTTAGGGTCGGCCATTGACACGATAACTTGAGCAAAAATCGATATATCTTTACTAAGCTTAGTACACGTACTTATCTGAACTCGCTTTATCTTGGTATAAAAAATGGCCGAAATCCGACTATGACCACGCCCAATTTTTCGATATGGAAAATTACGAAAAATGAAAAAATGCCAAAATTCTCTACCAAATATGAAAAAAGGAATGAATCATGGTAATTGGATTGGTTTATTGACGCCAAATATAACTTTAGAAAAAACTTTGTAAAATGGGTGTGACACCTACCGTATTAAGTAGAAGAAACTGAAAGAGTTCTGCAGGGCCAAATCAAAAGCCCTTGGAATCTTGGTAGGAATACTGTTCGCGGTATTACATATATAAATAAATTAGCGGTGCCCGACAGATGCTGTTCTGGATCACTCTGGTCCACATTTCCTTCGATATCTCGAAAACGCCTTCACATATAAACTTAAGGGCCATTCCCTTTTAAAACCCTCATTAACACCTTTCATTTGATATCCATATCGTACAAACAAATTCTAGAGTCAACCCTGGTCCACCTTTATGGCGATATCTCGAAAAGGCGTCCACCTATAGAACTCAGACCCACTCCCCTTTAAAATACTCATTAACACCTTTCATTTGATACCCATATCGTACAAACACATTCTAGAGTCACCCCTGGCCCACCTTTATGGCAATATCTAGAAAAGGCGTCCACCTATAGAACTAAGGACCACTCCCTGTTAAAATACTTATTAACACCTTTCATTTGATACCCATATCGTACAAACGAATTCTAGAGTCACCCCTGGTCCACCTTTATGGCGATATCTCGAAAAGGCGTTCACCTTTAGACCTAAGGCCCACTCCCTTTTAAATAATCATTAACCCATTTCATTTGATACCCATATCGTACAAACGCATTCTAGTCACCCCTGGTCCACCTTTATGGCGATATTTCGAAAAGGCGTCCACCTTTAAAACTAAGTCCCACTTTATTTGATACCCATATCGTACAAACGCATTCTACAGTCATCCCGGGTCCACTTTTATGGCGATATCTCGAAAAGGCGTCCACCTATAGAACTAAGGATCCCTGCCTTTAAAAATACACATTACCACCCTTCATTTGATACCCATACCGTATAGACACATTCTAGAGTCACGCCGGGTCCACCTTTGTGGCGATATCCCGAAATGGCGTCCAACTATAGAATTATGGCCGACTCACTATTAAAATACTCTTTAATACCTTCCATTTGATACCCATGTCATACAAGCATATTCCAGGGTTACCCTAGGTTCACTTTCCTACATGGTGATTTTCCATTTTTTGTCTCCATAGCTCTCAACTGAGTATGTAATGTTCGGTTACACCCGAACTTAGCCTTCCTTACTTGTTATTAGTTATCTTAGCTGAAAAATACTAAAAGTTTATCCACATTTAAGCAACTCACCACATTGTTCATAAAGTCCGAGCCCTCGACATTCAAAGAATTTCTCCTGCACTAACCGAATTTCGAACCGGAGGAAAATAGGTTCCATCAACTACTAATGGCCGCCCAAAGAACTATAGGTTGACTTAATTTTATATATTTTTTTATCTTTATGTACAATTATGTATAGTATAAGTCAGAGCGTGCCACAATTCTCAAAATAATGGAGATGGCGTGAGGGTACTACTGCTGCGAAATAGCAACACATTAACGCGATGTAGCGACTAAAATTCTCGAAGGCCTATATAAATAATTTTTTTGTGACATTTTAAAAATATTTGTCCTTCTTTTGTTTTTTCAAAAGGAATTTTTGTCCAGAAAAAAGATGTGGTGTGGCAACCGTCATCATGAAATCTTAATATATAATAAAACACGTGTCAACATTTTTGGCCGCGATGGACTCCTAAACTACTGAACCGGTTTTGAATTTGTTTTGCACCCCGCGTGTAGTTTGATCTAACTTGAGAGATAGGATAGGTTATATCTCAATTCATAGTCGCAATATTATTTTATTGCAAATTTTTTTTTTTGTTTATACGTAATAATAAAATGTTACGTATACGCAGTGGCACTCATATTTTCAGGTGGTGCGGATATACTTCCGTGTAATTGCAGAGTCAGACGGAAAAAGCTTATTAAAATGTATGCAGATAGGCCAAATTTAGGGCAGGACAACGTCTGTCGGGTCTTCTAGTGTTGTTCCTGCCCCCCACGATTAGGATGGATTAGCCATGAGTTGTGATACATTAAGACGGACACTTAAGGAGCTTGATTTAGACACGACAGGTATAAAAAAAAACGTTGCCAGACAGACTTATCCTACATTTCGGTCTTAATAATTTAGATGATGATCAAGTGTATAACGCGACGTTGCTGTCGGCGGGCAACCTATCCAAGGCGACCTATGTTTACGTTCAAAGAGATTGAAGAATAACATTCAAAAATTAATTTATAGCAAACAATTATTAAAGGGTGCCGCAAAAGTTATATTAGAAGTACTATTGGTTTGACTGATTGGGTATTATTGAAAGAAGCATTGATTATGAATTTGGGACGAAAATTTGTTCATCCGATATACATAAGAAGTTGCGAAATAGAAAAAAAAGATCTAACGAGACATTGTGGGAATATCTCTATACTTTAATGGAAATTGCAAAGCCGATCCATTTGGGTGAAGAAAGTATTATTGACTATTTCGTAGAGGGTATTCCGGACTCGAAGATGAACAAGTTTTCGCTGTACCAGGCAAAGACAAGCAGTGAGCTTAAAAAACAAATAAAAATATATGAAAAAATGTGTAACAAACCGGGCCTAACAAATTCTTTAAAAAAAAACAAGTTCCGGTTAAGCCAGAAGAAATAGATCGAGGTGGTAAAAAAGAGAAAAATTGTTTTAAGTGTGGGAATTCTACCCATTTGGCTGAAGATTGTAAAAGCCAACAGTATAAGAGTTTTCGATGTAATGAAATAGGGCATCGGTCATATGAATGTAAACAAGTAAGGAAGGCTAAGTTCGGGTGTAACCCAACATTACATACTCAGTTGAGAGCTGTGGAGACAAAGTAAGGGAAATCACCATATTGTAAAAGGAACCTAGGGTAACCCTGGAATGTGTTTGTATGACATGTGTATCAAATGGAAGGTATTAAAGAGTATTTTAAGAGGAAGTGGGCCATAGATCTATAGATGGACGCCATTTAGGGATATCGCCATAAAGGTGGACCAGGCCTGACTCGAGAATTTGTTTGTACGATATGGGTATCAAATGAAATGTGTTAATGATAATTTTAAAAGGGAGTGGGCCTAAGTTCTATAGGTGGACGTCTTTTCGAGATATCGCCATAAAGGTGGACCAGGGGTGACTCTAGAATTTATTTTGTACGATATGGGTATCAAATAAAAGGTATTAATGAGTATTTTAAAAGAGCGTGGGTCTAAGTTCTATAGATGTACGCCTTTTCGAGATATCGCCATAAAGATGGACCAGGGGTGACTCTAGAATTTGTTTGTACGATATGATTATCAAATGAAAGGTGTTAATGAGTATTTTAAGAGGGCGTGGGCCTTAGTTCTATATGTGGACGCCTTTTCGAGATATCGCCATAAACGTGGACCAGGGGTGACTATAGAATTTGCTTGTACTATATGGGTATCAAATGAAAGGTGTTAATAAGTATTTTAAAAGGGAGTGGACCTAAGTTCTATAGGTGGACGCATTTCGGAATATCGTTATAAAAGTGGACCTGGGTTGACTCTAGAATGCGTTTGTACAATATGGGTGTCAAACGAAATGTGTAATCAGTGTTTTAAAGGGTAGTGGGCCTTTGTTCTATGGGTGGACGCCTTTTCGGGATATCGCCATAAACGTGGACCAGGGGTAACTCTAGAATGCGTTTGTACAATATGGGTATCAAATGAAAGGTGCTAATGAGTCTTTTAAAAGGGTGTGGGCCTTAGTTCTATAGGTTGACGCCTTTTCGAGATATCGCCATAAAGGTGGGCCAGGGGTTACTCTAGAATTTGTTTGTACAATATGGGTATCAAATGAAAGGTGTTAATGAGTATTTTAAAAGGGCGTGGGTCTTAGTTCTATAGGTGGACGCCTTTTCGAGATATCTCCATAAAGGTAGACCAGGGTGACTCTAGAATTTTTTTGTACGATATGGGTATCAAATGAAAGGTGTTAATGAGTATTTTAAAAGGGAGTGGGCCTTAGATCTATAGGTGGATGCCCTTTCGAGATATCGCCATAAAGGTGGGCCAGGGGTGACTCTAGAATTTTTGTGTACGATATGGGTATCAAATGAAAGGTGTTAATGAGTATTTTAAAAGGGTGTGGGCCTTAGTTCTATAGGTGGACGCCTTTTCGAGATATCGCCATAAAGGTGGACCAGGGGTGACTCTAGAATTTGTTTGTACGATATGGGTATCAAATGAAAGGTGTTAATGAGTATTTTAAAAGGGCGGGGCCTTAGTTCTATAGGTGCACGCCTTTTCGAGATATCGACATAAAGGTGGACCAGGGGTGACTCTAGAATTTGTTTATACGATATGGGTATCAAATGAAAGGTGTTAATGAGTATTTTAAAAGGGAGTGGGCCTTAGTTCTATAGGTGGATGCCTTTTCGAGATATCGCCATAAAGGTGGGCCAGGGGTGACTCTAGAATGTTTTTGTACGATATGGGTATCAAATGAAAGGTGTTAATGAGTATTTTAAAAAGGCGTGGGCCTTAGTTTTATAGGTGGACGCCTTTTCGAGATATCGACATGAAGGTGGACCAGGGGTGACTCTAGAATTTGTTTGTACGATATGGGTATCAAATGAAAGGTGTTAATGAGTATTTTAAAAAGGAGTGGGCCTTAGTTCTATATGTGGACGCCTTTTCGAGATATCGCCATAAACGTGGACCAGGGGTGACTCTAGAATGTGTTTGTACGATATGGGTATCAAATTAAAGGTATTAATGAGGGTTTTAAAAGGGAGTGGCCCTTAGTTGTATATGTGAAGGCGTTTTCGAGATATCTACCTAAATGTGGACCAGGGTGATCCAGAACATCATCTGTCGGGTACCGATAATTTATTTATATATGTAATACCACGTACAGTATTCCTTCCAAGATTCCAAGGGCTTTTGATTTCGCCCTGCAAAACTTTTTCATTTTGACTTATCTTGTTTGGTTGATTTTCCGACAGGGTGGATAAATGATGTATATTGGAACGATTTTCCGTCATCCCTTGTCAAATTTGGTTTTGAGACAAACCGGTTTCGGCGTTGTGCCATCATCAGTGTCGATTTTCGTTCTGATCTGTTGTTGTCATTTGTCCTGTATTTATAGTTCGTAGGTATATGAGCAGGTATTGTCAAATTAATGTTTGTGTATATTTAGTTATGTGTATGTGCTGTGTGTTCGTTCAGAACCGAGGGCGGTTTACTAATCGATTTGTGTGGCTGACTGGGGTAGGTAGAAATCTGTGATTTTAGTCGTTTGACCTTCTTTGTCGGTTTTTTGTTTTGGTGTGTTGATTGTTTTGTGTTTATTTGTTGTTGTGCGTTTGTCTGTTGTACCTATGTGATTAAGTTGTTTCCTGTAAACACGTTTTAAAGGCTCGAATATTGTGTCAGAAATGGTGTTTATCTGTTCGTTTATTATTCTACCGTCGAATGTTTTCTGTTTGTAGATTTCCATGTTTTCGAGTACGTTGAGACGTCGGCCCTTTTCTTGTATGTGAAGAACCCTAACTGTTTTATTGATGTTTTCTGGGGAACATTCATTCTCGACCATGTGATTCACGAAGTTAGACTCGGGTATAATGTTTGGATTCCGTATTTTTTTGTTGTAATCTCTAATATGTTCTCTGAACCTCGTTCTTATTTGCCGTCCTGTTTGTCCTATGTAACTATGCTGACATCCGCAGGTAAGCTTGTATACGCCGTGGCTGCTAAACGGATCCTCTGAGTTAATGTTAGTTCTTAGTTTTCGCCCTAGATTGTTCGATGTTTTGAATGCTGTGTTAATGTTGTATTTTTTAAAGAAATTTGCCAATTTATATGTTGCTTTTCCAGTATATGTCATAGTCGTCCAGCTATTATTTTCTTTTTCATTATTTCTTTTTGGTTCTCCATTTGTCCTTCTGAGCTTATCTACTAGTGCTTTTTTATATCCGTTGTTTGCAGCGATATTATATATGACCTCAAGTTCTCTCTTATATGCCTCTTGTGTAAGAGGTGTTCTTTCAAGTCTATGTACCAAGTGCCTTAATGCTGCATTTTTATGATGTTGAGGGTGATTTGAGGTATTGTGTATTATTGTGTCGGTGGCCGTTGACTTTCTATATATGTCATAGTTAAATCTTTTGGTTTCTTTATCAATATTTATCGTGAGGTCTAGATAGTTGATTCCTCCGTCTTTTTCGGTTTCCATTGTAAATTTTATATTGCCGTGCTGTTTGTTGAAGAGCTCGTACTGGAGTACCTCAACAAACAGCACGGCAATATAAAATTTACAATGGAAACCGAAAAAGACGGAGGAATCAACTATCTAGACCTCACGATAAATATTGATAAAGAAGCCAAAAGATTTAACTATGACATATATAGAAAGTCAACGGCCACCGACACAATAATACACAATACCTCAAATCACCCTCAACATCATAAAAATGCAGCATTAAGGCACTTGGTACGTAGACTTGAAAGAACACCTCTTACACAAGAGGCATATAAGAGAGAACTTGAGGTCATATATAATATCGCTGCAAACAACGGATATAAAAAAGCACTAGTAGATAAGCTCAGAAGGACAAATGGAGAACCAAAAAGAAATAATGAAAAAGAAAATAATAGCTGGACGACTATGACATATACTGGAAAAGCAACATATAAATTGGCAAATTTCTTTAAAAAATACAACATTAACACAGCATTCAAAACATCGAACAATCTAGGGCGAAAACTAAGAACTAACATTAACTCAGAGGATCCGTTTAGCAGCCACGGCGTATACAAGCTTACCTGCGGATGCCAGCATAGTTACATAGGACAAACAGGACGGCAAATAAGAACGAGGTTCAGAGAACATATTAGAGATTACAACAAAAAAAAACGGAATCCAAACATTATACCCGAGTCTAACTTCGCGAATCACATGGTCGAGAATGAATGTTCCCCAGCAAACATCAATAAAACAGTTAGGGTTCTTCACATACAAGAAAAGGGCCGACGTCTCAACATACTCGAAAACATGGAAATCTACAAACAGAAAACATTCGACGGTAGAATAATAAATGAACAGGTAAACACCATTTCTGACACAATATTCGAGCCTTTAAAACTTGTTTACAGGAAACAACTTAATGACACAGGTACAACAGACAAACGCACAACAACAAATAAACACAAAACAATTAACACACCAAAACAAAAAACCGACAAAGAAGGTCAAACGACTAAAATCACAGATTTCTACCTACCCCAGTCAGCCACACAAATCGATTAGTAAACCACCCTCGGTTCTGAACGAACACACAGCACATACACATAACTAAATATACACAAACATCAATTTGACAATACCTGATCATATACCTACGAACTATAAATACAGGACAAATGACAACAACAGATCAGAACGAAAATCGACACTGATGATGGCACAACGCCGAAACCGGTTTGTCTCAAAACCAAATTTGACAAGGAATGACGGAAAATCGTTCCAATATACATCTTTTTCATTTTCTTCTACTTAATATGGTAGGTGCCACACCCATTTTACCAAGTTTTTTTCTAAAGTTATATTTTGCGTCAATAGACTAATAAAATTACCATGTTTCATTGCTTTTTTTGTATTTGGTATATAATTATGGCATTTTTTTCATTTTTCGTAATTTTCGATATCGAAAAAGTGGGCGTGGTCACAGTCGGATTTCGGCCATTTTTTACACCAACACAAAGTGAGTTCAGATAAGTACGTGAACTGAGTTTAGTAAAGATATATCGATTTTTGCTCAAGTTATCGTGTTAACGGCCGAGCGGAAGGACAGACGATCGGCTGTGTATAAAAACTGGGCGTGGCTTCAACCGATTTCACCCTTTTTCACAGAAAACAGTTATCGTCCTAGGAGCTAAGCCTCTACCAAATTTCACAAGGATTGGTTAATTTTTGTTCGACTTATGGCATTAAAAGCATCCTAGACAAATTAAATGCAAAAGGGCGGAGCCACGCCCATTTTGAAATTTTCTTTTATTTTTGTATTTTGTTGCACCATATCATTACTGGAGTTGAATGTTGGCATAATTTACTTATATGCTGTAAAGATATTAACTTTTCTTTTAAAATTTGAATTAAAAAAAAATTTTTTTTAAAAGTGGGCGTGGTCGTTCTTCGATTTTGCTAATTTTTATTAAGCAGACATAAAGTAATAAGAGTAACGTTCCTGCCAAATTTCATCATGATATCTTCAACGACTGCCAAATTACAGCTTGCAAAACTTCTAAATTACCTTCATTTAAAAGTGGGCGGTGCCACGCCCATTGTCCAAAATTTTACTAATTTTCTATTCTGCGTCATAAGCTCAACTCACCTACCAAGTTTCATCGCTTAATGCGTATTTGGTAATGAATTATCGCACTTTTTCGATTTTTCGAAATTTTCGATATCGAAAAAGTGGGCGTGGTTATTGTCCGATATCGTCCATTTTAAATAGCGATCTGAGATGAGTGCCCAGGAACCTACATACCAAATTTCATTAAGATACCTCAAAATTTACTCAAGTTATCGTGTTAACGGACAGACGGACGGACGGACGGACATGGCTCAATCGAATTTTTTTTCGATACTGATGATTTTGATATATGGAAGTCTATATCTATCTCGATTCCTTTATACCTGTACAACCAACCGTTATGCAATCAAAGTTAATATACTCTGTGAGCTCTGCTCAACTGAGTATAAAAAGAGGGGAAAACTAAGCAAGAACGTGGAAATATTATAGACGAATGTTTTGGTCTTAAGTTCAAACAAATACGAATGGGTAATTTTGAATGTAGTGCATTGGTAGATACAGAGTCTAGCTTGTGTATACTCCGAAAAGATATGCAAAAAAAAAAAATTTAGTGAAAACTTGCAATATGAAAAACGTGTTTTACATGGTTTATGTAATAGTGAGATGGCTACAATTGGATTCGTCGTAATGAAGATACTGATTGAAAATATAGAAATAATGCCAAAGTTTTACGTGGTTGATAGGGAAGCGATTGATTACGAAATAATAATAGGGAACACTATTCTAGAGTTTGTTGATATCGAAGTTAGTCAGAAAGAACTCAAGTTTTTAAGAAAAGAGGTAACTTAGTGAAAGGCGAAAGTTGCATTAAACAAATAATAAAAGAAAAGCAGGATATCACAGATTGTTCAAATGAATATGATGAAATAGTTTGCCACGGTTTATTAAATGAATTTAATTGTATTTGTGAAGAGTATCGCATTGCGGGAAAAGCTAGTGCTGATGTAGATCTCACTTATTTAAACACATTAAATAAATCTAAAATCAAAGATAAAAGATGAAAATTGTTTTAACCGATAAAATTCCGGTTTTTCTAAGACCTCGAAGAATGTCATATGATAGCGAGAGTACAGTAGATAACCAAGTTTCAGATTGGTTACATGAAGGCATAATCCAACCGAGTGCATCTAGTTACGCGTCACCGATTTTATTAGTAAATAAAAAGGATGGAAGTAAGAGATTATGTTGTGATTTTCGCCAGTTAAATAAGAAAATTGTGAAAGATAATTTTCCGATGACATCGACGTTGATAGACTAAAAGTAGCAAATCTTTTTTCGACCTTGGATTTAAAGGACGGGTTTTTCCATGTACAGAGCGGTACGCAGATCACAAGCGTGTAAAAATTCCATATAAAAAACGCTCAAAAAATGCACAAGAAAATTCCTTGTGATAAATTTTCTTGAGGTAGTACAAGAAATTTAGTACGATACTTTGCTACTATTTTTCCATCAAATTTGCATATGGCAACACCGGTTTTCGCAAGAAATATGTCAAGTGCCATATATTTCTTGAAGAAAAAAGGTAAACAAACTGGAAAAATTAGGAAAGCACATGGTTTTTTAATTTTGCTCCAATAAATATTATTATTTTATTTCAGAAATAGAAATAGCAATAGCTGCAGCACCAAAACGCCAAAAGGAGGCCGCACTTATAAGGGAAGTGAAAGAGTGGCCCAGGATATGGGATACTTCTGATCCATTGCATTCCAACAGAAATGCAGTGTATCAGGCCTGGGTCCACTTAAGTAGCTCCCTTGGGAAAGAAGGTGTGTTAATAAAACTTTTTGTATGTATATTTGCGTATTTTAATTGGTAATTATTTACTTTAGCTCAAAACTGTTAAACCACGTCCAAAAATATATGGAGGAGTGTCAAAAGACGTGTTTTGTCTTTTATAAGTGGATATTTGCAAGCAAAGTTGGACATTTTCTGTAATTTCCATTTGGTTCGTGTACGCACAAATATTGGGTATTCCGAAAACTGCAAGTGTGTTCCGTGCAGAAATAGTGGGGCTCGCGTTGCCGGTATTTGATTGGCTAAGCGTTAATTTTTATATATCGCGCCCAAGGCCGCCAGCTCAGAAAGATGTTCTTCACATAAATTTCTTATCACGGGAAAGTTATCGCTACCACGCCAGAACATCCATGCGGAAAAAGAGTGGCAGTAGCGGCGGCGCTGCATGGATGAGCCTATATTCTCGGAGGAAAGCGATTGGGAGTTTGCGTGGCAAATGGCATTCTTGCCAAATGTTTCACAAAAACGAAGGTAATTTTGCAATCCACTTTTAACTGAAACTCAGCACATAGTTCGAGACTGGGTGACAATTTAATGCATGGAAAACCAAATACCTTTAGGTGGTGCAGGGATCGAGATAACTGAAAATCTCTGAGAAACGTGGTGAATCTTGCAATCGATTTGTTAGTAACTTCCACTACTACAGACTTGAAAGTTTTACCATAGCTGAGAACCTGGTGACAATGCAATGTTCGATCAAAAAATTTCGCTAGTTGGCCCAGGGATCGTAGCATTAAAAAAATAATTTCAAACTACGAATCTGGCAATCCATTTTTAACTAAGTTCCCGATGGGCTAGAGACTTGAAACTCAGCACATAGTTCGGGACTAGGTGACAATTTAATTCATGGAGAACTAAATTCCTTTAGGTGGTGCAGGGATCTTTTGATCCGTATCTATCTTAGCTTTTTTACGCTAAGCCAACCTCTCACAAGATCCCTCAACTTCACTAATAATTTCGCACCAATTTTGATAAGAAAACATGTGACAAAACCCTAACTTCGGAAGCTTGTAGCAGGCACAGGGTTGTAACCTCGAATCTGTTATTAAGGAATTTTCTTAGTTAACATATCTATTTTAATAAAGTAAAGTGATATCAAAAATATATTGATATAAAAATTGGGGATTTATGCCAAAAAAAGTCGATTTCAGCCATTGTGCAATGGATCAAACTTCGAAAATGTTTTATCAAAATTTGGAACTTTTTTATTCGAATTTTAAACAATTTTTTGAGTATGCAGTTCGAGGCATGCACTCGTCTCAACCACATTCCCGTCTCGTGGACGAAACAAGGGTGGCTTTCATCCCTAAGGCCGGCAGAAGGGGCATGAAGTAGCCAAAGACTTTCGGCCAATAAGTCTCACGTCCTTTGTTCTGAAAATGTTCGAAAGGCTACTAGATATACATATACGGGAGCTTCTAAGCGAGTCTCCACTTTCCACGGCACAGCACGCGTACCTGAGAGGGAAATCCACAGAAACTGCGCTACATGAGGTAGTTCGAACGGTGGAAAAGTCCCTTCATCTCAAGCAGTTCACTCTTGTTGATGTGGAAGGCGAGTTTAACAATGTGTAAGGTAGCAAAATGCTACGTCACAATAACCTACTCACAGCCCTAACATTAAATATATACATACCCTAACACTAAATATATATACATATCCTACGTTCGCCTTGCACAGCGAACAACCATCCGCACATAATATGCCAATTAAATATACATACCCTACGTTCGCCTTGCACAGCGAACAACCACCCGCACCAAGTACCAACAGCGAACAACCAAACATGCTACTATCTGGAGTGCATTTTTCATTCGCTATCATAACGAGGAGTTATTGATGAGCTGAATTCTTAACAATTTTATACGCTACCAAGTATGAAATGGCAAACGCCATCACTTACTGCGTACTTCACCTAGGTCAAACTGCGCCCTTCTTGCCCGCCGCCGTCAATCCTTAGCCGTAGGAGCACCACCGTAATCCGCCTGAACCTATCCGAGTAAGCTTTCTCTGGGGGTAAGATACTATTTGAAGATCACCACCACCGTTCTCTGAGAACCGCGACCCGTGCCGTCATTTTCGAGACCCGCTTCCGTCGCTCCTGTGCTATCATCTGTGGCATCTCGCTCTCTATCTCTCTCTCTCTCTCTCTCTCTCTGGGATCAAAGGCTGCCGGCATCGAAAGGCAAAAGCCGCATCGTGTGTGTGTGCGTGTTCGGAACAAAACAACAACTACTTGTGTTATTAATTGGAAAAGGTTAGTGGGACCTTCGCCTGACCCTGGAGCGGCTGAGCTTACCTCAGCCTTCGACAAAACCCACCTCACAAATGTAAGAGCTGAAGCGATGGAGGCTGCCTTCGGGGCAGGAGTTGAAGAACCACTACTGCTTTGGATTTCAAACCTGCTTCGCCACCTCAAAATAACAGCAGAGCTAGGCGGAGCTAGTGTTGGCAAGCAGGTATGCAGAGGCACACCACAGAGTGGGGTGCTTTCACCTCTGCTTTGGTTGCTCATCATAAATGAAATCCTAGAAAGCTTAACGCAGGGGGGTTAAGATCGTGGCGTATGCCGACGGCGTGGCGATCTTGGTCTCTGGTCCTCTCCCCTCCGTAATGAGCGAAATTATGGAAAGGGCCTTGGCTAAACTCAGTGTGGCATTATGTATGGTGCCCTCTAATGTCAATAAGTTTGTAGCATTATGCATCATGCTCTCGTACGCCAATGCACTTTTTATCCAGACCACACACAGTCATATTGCAGTCACATTACAATATCGACCTAAATACGTTATGATAACCCCAACACAGCGGGAGTTCAACATCACATACAATTGCCGACAGCAAGACCCATATCCGATTACATTTAACTGGCGCATTGACCAATTTGTTAATAGCGTGAACGAGCGTCAATGACAGTTTGTCAATGTGCCTGCCAAAATATTTATAAAATTACAAATATTTAAAATTAAGTCGAACTAATATGTTGACTCAGAATGTAAATGTTAGGAATGTAGATACCTTTAGTGTATTAGTGTTAGTGTAATTTTGTATGTGTAAAATAGATAATTTTGTATAAAAAGAAAGGAATTTCTCTAATAAAAACAATGACTATTGTGCGCTACACATAAGCGGATCGATTTTTATTTAGTCAAATATTACATGGCGATCCTCCAGCTTAGATCAAGAATTAGCAAAACTGCTAAAGATCTAGATGGTTAGAGATCCTGCAAGTTCGCGTTGTATAATAAACCATTAACTTTGCTCGAGGAATACTTGGTTAAACATTAAATCCTGAAAAAAGAGTATCAAATATCCTTGTAACAACGGGTTAAAATATTTTGAATCCATCGAAGATGATTAAACATAGCGATAGGAGCACTTCAGTAATATTTGGAGAATTGGCCATTGGTTTCAATGAACTGTAACAACCGTCAAATGACTGGAAGCAAATACACAAAGAAGAATAATATTGACACGGTAACTAGCAGCAAATACAGAAAGGAAGCAGAATATTACATGAAAAGAAGATTTCCATTGATGGCATGACCGCATAACAGGGTGGAATATTACATTAAAAGAAGATTTTGACTGACAACATTCTGACTGGAAGCAAGGCGACGTAAATTTTTAAGTATACTTTAAATTTTAGAATTAATTGAATGGCCTCATGGACCCTAAACCATTAGCAAAAACTTTTGTTTTTGCTTAGGAATTTTTTTTTTAAATTAGAACTAGGTGAATTCGGAAAAATAACTTAAGACTAAATGTTAAAACTTAAAATGTATTGAAAAAAATTAAATAATTAAATATTAAAATTCAAAATGTCAGGAATTTTTTTTTTAAATTAGAATCAACATTTTGAAAAAGTATAATATAAAATATTTCTAAAATTCAAAAATTTTGTCGTAAAGAAGATTAGAAGAAAATATTATCAGACAATTTTTATATAATTAGAAATTGGGTAAATTGGAATGTCTAGGAAATATTGGAAATACCCCATTGAGTGGGATGGCAAAATAATTTTAGACTCAGGAAAAGTAGATTACGAAAAAGAGTTAGAATAGTTAAAGCCTTTTTGGAAAAAGATAGGAAAGAATAGGGAACCCACAATAGAGTATGTGAAAAATTCTACAACTAGAGCAGAAGAAATAGCTAGGATGATCAGGATGGCTTTCCCCAATAGGGATCATAATTAAAATTATATTAGCCCTAAGAAAATTTTATTTGTGAGAAAATAAAAATGAAATAAAATCGCATAGAATTAAATTTTTTATTGAAATTTACCCCTTATTCACTGAAGCAGGAAAATAATCACAGAAAGTTCAAAATGGCTTGGTGGACAAAAATAGCCCATGGCATTATGATAGCCATAGCTGGCTACGAAGTAGGTAAAGGAAACTCTGAAACATCAGAGAATAGGATAATCAAGTATGAACCACCAATAGAATCAGATACGAAAAACGTCCCAGATGTTTATGCATCTATGCTATTGATCATCACAATAGCTATGATTCTCAAAAACTACACGAAGCATAAGTACAGACAACTAAACGTCCAAGATCGTTTCTAAGCTTTTAGCACCCTATTATAAAATAAACTCTTTATTTAAAGCTTTTTATTTAAATTTAAAACTCAATTTGATGTTGAGGAAGAGCAACAAACTTTTGAAAATAAACTCTTAACCATTTACCCACACAATGTCTCAGACAACAGTAAAAACAACTTCATTAACACTCTCTAAGCTCAATAGCAAACGAAAAATTTGCATAATTCCTTTGAATGTTCCTAAAAAAGATGGTCATGAAGCAATAGGAAATTATAGGACAGTGGAAATATGCAAAAAAACTAAGAACGAAAAAAAACCAGCCCATAATAAACAACAAAAATGAAGAAAAGTCACAAGAGAACATATATATATAAAGCGGTATATAAATTGATAACAAAAAGACATGTCGCGCCCGTTTTCATCTTAGGATAGAAAGACGCTAGCGTAGAAAAAATTTCAAGCAAACTGATTGTTGACGAAGTTATTGACTTAGGACAATATTGGACCAGGCTGAAAAATGCCGGCAATCCAGGACTTAAAATTTATAAGAAAAAAAAAAAAACACAGTTGTCCTGAGGGACAAATTGGTGAAAAATAATATAATATTACTGGAGTAGGCAAATTTAAAAATAATAAAAAGGTACCCAAGTTCTCTAAGATCAATCTAAGATCAAATAATTGCACATACCCAAGAGGTTGTGAATGTGACAAAATTAAAATAATCCTTCATTAATATCATGACGAATATGTCTTGGTGGCCGCCGCAGAAATCACACATACACATAAGATCAAAAATATATTGCTGGAAAATACGAGAAATCCAAAAAGTATAAAGATATGAAAAATTGTTGCATGCACTGTCCCCCCCGTTCTAGCTGACCTACTACTACTATAAATTACCTCGCACTTCCGTCAACAACTACAACTTCTCAATTGTTTATACACTTAGTTACAGATTTAACTAAATAAAATGAAAAAAAGTCAAGTGAAAAAAAAACATTTTTTTTTTTGTTTAATAGGAATAATATGCAGAAGTAGTTTAAGAAAATAAAATAAATACAAACATTTATTGGCCCTGGTTCATCTAAGAAAACCTCGCCTTTAGAGAGGTCATAAGTTTAAGAAAAATATTTTCACTTTAACCCCCAAATAAGTAACACTTGATAAGAAACATTACTCATAATTATATTTATAAATATACAAAAAAACCACACACACAAAATAGTATGAAAAAAAAAAATGTTAATGACACAAGTCAGCATATTAGAACCAATTGTAAACTAATGTAAACAAACAAAAACGGCATAAACAAACTCGCCACTGTCATGCTTGTTTAATTTTAGCACTAACAATATGCACTGTTACATAAACTGTGTGAGAACTATTTATTTATTAAAATAGCCGAACCTAAGGTTTGTAGTCTGCCAACACTTAAAATGATTTTTCTTCAATTTCCTTTATTGACTACAAAATAAGTTTGTCAAATAAAAAACACACTGATACACTAACAACATATATTTTTTATTTGGCACAACAAATGCATTTCGGACAGACCTGCTATCCATCATCAGCGACGCGCTACTAAAACAAAGGAGTCAAGAATATAAACAAAATAGAAAATATTAGCAATATTATAGCAATTACAAAACAACGTACATATGTATGTATTAAATTAAAGAAACAAGAGGGGAATTTATGTTCCCGTTGTCAGCATTCATGGCAATCTTGGTTTTTGTGATGTAGAGAGATTCGTAAGCGTCTAACTTTCTGTTGTTGTGCACCGCTTTTATTAAATGAAGACTCTCTTCTACAGTGCCGATGCTGTGCTTTGTTGAGCTGTCGTCATTTGTGGTGTGAATGTGCGCTGCTACTGCGGACCGACTAATTTGTTTATTGTTGGCGTGCTTTTCGTGTTCTTTGAAACGAACAGCGAACAGAGATTTGGCTTCTAGTTTGCCCAACATATTTTGCATCGCAACCCAGGCAGCTAATTTGGTAAATGTCGCTACGCTCAAGCATTGGGACAGTATCTTTTGTGGAGCCCAAAATGTTTTTCAATTTGTTGTTGTTTGTGTATACGATTTTCATTTCATTATTTTCAAATATGTTCGTTAAATTATTGGTGATAGCAGGAAAATAACTAAATGGTATGCGTGCTAATTTGTTTGTTTTAATTTCTTTATTTTGAGCGAAGAGAGTAGTTAAATTGTTTTTGTAGTGTAAGTTGGAATGTTTTTTTATTAGTTTATCGATGAGTTTCTTGTCAAAGCCATTGGTAGTTGCGAGATCAATAATTTTTGTATACTCGTTTTTATAATTAGTTACGGAGAGTGGTAAATTCACAAGGCGATAAACCAATGAATGAAATGCAGCTATTTTGGTTTGATAGGGGCAGAAAGAATCACTTGTGATTAAACGGTCAGTTGAGGTGGGTTTTCGATATACCGCATAGTCAATTTTATTGTTTGCTCTTGTGCATTTCAAGTCTAAGAAATTTATGGAGTTTTGTTCATCTTCCACTTCAACTGTGAATTTTATGATGTCGTATTTGTTGTTTATTGTGTCTAATGTGTGTTGAAGTTCTTGTTTTTTAATTATGCAAAACACATCGTCGACGTATCTGATCCAAATTCGAGGTAAGACACCTTCTGCTTTTAAATCGTTTTCGAATATGGTCATGAATGCTTCTGCAATTAGTGGTGACAGTGGGTTTCCCATGCTGCTACCGAAGTCATTAGAATAAAACTTATCTCTGAAGGCAAAACAATTGTGGGACATACAAATCTGGGATGCTTCAATTAAAACTTTTATTTTATCCGGGTTGGCCTGTTTGTTTTCCAGGTGTTTTCGAAGAGACTCTATAGCAATATCAACTGGGATGCTTGGAAACAATGCTGTTACGTCGAAGGATGCAAAAATGTCACCTTCATGGAATTCTATATCTTTGGTTCTGTTAACAAATTCGAAGGTGTTTTTTATGCTGGCACCTTTGGCAAACCGTACATTTTGGGTACACTAGGATTTGGCACCAAAAAGGTGTATTTCTTGGTCTTAAAAACTTCGCAAATTTTTTTGATGATTGATTTGGCGTCATTAACCATACGATTAAGCGGGGATCGTTTTAAAAGTTGGAAACCATCTTCTTCGATAGAGAGATGTATTCGGCGGTCGTAGTCTTTTTTGTCCATAATAACGACTCTATTACCTTTATCGGACTTCATATAGTAGACGTCCTTCTCTTTTAAGTGTTTAATCGTTTTGATTACTTCTGGTATCTGACATTTTTTAAGTTTGAGTTTAGCATTTGTTATTGCTTTCATTGCTGTTTCACGAATTGTCTTTTGTGTACTTAACGGTTTGAACTGAATGGCGGATTCAATATCTACGATGGAATCTTCTACATTGCTGGACATTGTGTGGGGGGTAAAATTTAGACCTCTATTTAATAGATCCAGTTCTTCATCGTTGAACATGGCGGTAGATAGGTTCATTACGAGGTTTTTTACTGGGCGAATTTCGGGGCGGGCTTTTGGGTGTTGACTAAGTTGCTCCTCGATGAGTCTTTTTAATGTGCCATTTTGCATATTGCGCTTTTTCTTGAAGCTGTTATGGCATTGTTCGAAGAATTTTTGTTGGTTTTCAAGAAAAAGCGCAATATACAAAATGGCAAATTAAAAAGACTCATCGAGGAGCAACTTAGTCAACACCCAAAAGCCCGCCCCGAAATTCGCCCAGTAAAAAACCTCGTAATGAACCTATCTACCGCCATGTTCAACGATGAAGAACTGGATCTATTAAATAGAGGTCTAAATTTTACCCCCCACACAATGTCCAGCAATGTAGAAGATTCCATCGTAGATATTGAATCCGCCATTCAGTTCAAACCGTTAAGTACACAAAAGACAATTCGTGAAACAGCAATGAAAGCAATAACAAATGCTAAACTCAAACTTAAAAAACGTCAGATACCAGAAGTAATCAAAACGATTAAACACTTAAAAGATAAGGACGTCTACTATATGAAGTCCGATAAAGGTAATAGAGTCGTTATTATGGACAAAAAAGACTACGACCGCCGAATGCATCTCTATATCAAAGAAGATGGTTTCCAACTTTTAAAACGATCCCCGCTTAATCGTATGGTTAATGACGCCAAATTAATCATCAAAAAAATTTTCGAAGATTTTAAGACCAATAAATACACCTTTTTGGTGCCGAATCCTAGTGTACCCAAAATGTACGGTTTGCCAAAAGTCCATAAGGAAGGAGAAAAGATGCGGAAAATCGTCTCCAATACATCATCACCGTTGGTTCGCGTCGCAAAATGGTTGGTAAATGAGTTGAGCAAATATGGAAATTTTGAGGGTGCCAGCATAAAAAACACCTTCGAATTTGTTAACAGAACCAAAGATATAGAAATCCATGAAGGTGAAATTTTTGCATCCTTCGACGTTGTAACGAAGCTTTTCCTTGCCCCGGTGCTTCTTCAGTAACTGCTGGGGTATACTCGCCGTGTCCAAGGTTCGTTTACAATGAATTTGTATTTCGGGGCACCTTGCAAATCGTTTTCATATAAATTCACTTTATTGGTAAATTCCCTAACACTATAATATAAAAATGTATAAAATGTGTATCTATAATTCACTTAATTTCATTGCTTGCTTTATAATTCGTGATTGGCTAGCGGTCCCTCGTGTCCCGTTAGGAGCGTTCTGTTAGGGCGTCGTACTGGTCGCCGTCTAGGTATGTATGAATGTGTCTCGGTGACGCCTTGCGCCGGCGTGTTCCTATTATGGTTAGTGGCAGTGCTAAGCCTGCTGCGGCCAGCGTGGTATGCCTGCGTATCTCTGCTGCGGCCCACGTCGTATGTACGCGTAGTTTTGCTGCTGCCAACGTCGTGCGTATTCGTGGCTCTGCCAGCGTCGTATTTATGGGTGGCTCTGCTGCCAACATCGTGTGTATGCGTGACTCTGCTGTGGCCAACGTCGTATATCTGCGTAGCTCTGCTGCGGCCAACGTCGTATGTATGCGTAATTCTGCTGGCGCCGTGTGTATGCGTGACTCTGCCGCCGAGGCTTATGGCGATGGCGCGCGGGCTCGTGACGTTGTGGGCCTTCGCTAAGCGGGGAGCGAGCGTAGTTTAAGGCGTTGTAGAGCGGCCAGCTTACCCACAATCCTCAACCCACGGCTCTCTCCTATGACGGGAACTGTCTTGCGATGGTCAAAACCGATACGCCTTTCAGATGCCGTTCAATTGCTGCTCAGATGACAGTCGCAACTTTGCGCCCCGTTAGGTGAGATCCGTTAGCCTCGGTACAGTCACGTAGTTGCGTTTCACCTCGACTCACTCCTACAGCGGTTGCCGACGTACTTCTGCCGCGGATGACGTTTGGCTGAGCACGGGATCACGATGCTGTGGAGGCGTTTACTTACGATGGAGCAAGCGTGATCTAAAGCGTTGTAGAGCGGTCAAAACCTGCTTACCCACAATCTTCAGTCCACGACTTTCTCCTATGAAACGCACTGGCTTGCAGTGGTCAAAACCGATATGCCTTCCAGAGCGCTCCAATAGTAGCTCCGGTCGTAACCACAACCGCGTGCTGACTGACTCCTGTCTTCTCGTGTTGCCCTTTTTAAAGCCAATGCTCTTGATGTTGCTAGCATAGTTCGTTGCGTTGCCATGGTTACGGTGTTGCTGTGGCGTGTTGCGGCAACTTGTTGCGCTAGTGATGTTTCTGACACTTGTTTGTGTCCCGTGTTGTGTTGGCAATGTTGCTAATCGTGTTTTTATGATGTTTCAGAGACTTGCTTGTGTCTCGTGTTGTCTGTAGTACTGCTCCCCCCCCCCCCCCACTTCGGCGATTTAAACCCCCGTGTCTGCTACTTGGATCGTTACCTTCCTTCTGTTCATCGTGATTTTGTACCTATAGGTTCGGAATTTCACCCGGGGGTTGCACCTCTCGTCGGCGATGTCGGTGAACAACTCTCGTACTTTGTTTGCTACCTCCGGGAATTGTTCTAGCGCGGGGATTCTGCATCCTCGGCGAGTATTATTGTTCGGCCGTATTCCGGTCCCTCCGCTGGGTTTGAACCAGGTTCTGCCTGCGGCGGCTTATGTCTGGGCTGGGCGCGCACTGTTTTGGCGTGTGCTTGTGCTACAGGATATGGCTGGTCGACGGTGGTGGTGGTATGTGGTCGTTTTCTGTTCGGTGCATGGCTGCGGCGGATCGTGGCTAAGATTTCTGCGCGTTTCCGTGCTGCCATCTCCTCCGTAAACGGCTGCTGTATGAGCCCAGGTCCCCGTTCTCACCGTCCTGTATAGCGTAGGACTCTGTCGATACTTTCCAGCACGTATATGCCACAGTCGTTGTCCTTGCTCTACTGCGGCACGGCTAACTGTAACTCCTGGGCCATGAAGTCCGAACTCCCGTATCTCTGCTGGTACTCCCACCGCAGGAACTTCAGCCACGCCTCAGTCGCGTATATGACCTTGCCCCTGACCCTGGAATCGGCTATCCATATGTAGCGCTCTTGCCAGCACTCCACATCAGCCACGTGGTGGGTCATTTCCCGATTCGCTAGCGCCAGTAAGTACCAATGGTTCGATACATTGTGGGGTGCCAGTATGATACGCTTACCAAACAGGTCCGTATTCGTCAGCCATCGGTGTATGCGCCGATGGTTTTCATCCTCGTTATCCTTCTGGGTGAGTTGCCAAATTACGAATGGGCTTAATGTTGTACCCTGTTGCCCGTACATGATCTCCAGTTCCTTCGCCCACGCGTCGATGACCGTGTCGGTGAGCCAGCGGCTTCCCTCGATGGAACGGAGATCGGTCGCGTAGAGTGCGATACCTCGTGGTCCCGGTGGGAAACTTATCTCCGGCCCTTCCTTCTCCTGCGCTAATTGCTCATCGTCCGATGATAGCTCGATCGTGTCGGCCTGTTTTATTGGGCTATGTGGCCGGTTGGCATTGCCCTTGCCAATTGTGGCGGCCTGGTCTACCCGTACCCTTCCCAGGATGTTGGTTGTTGTCGGTGGTCCGGTTGTTGGCATGTCGGCCTCGACCGAGGCAACCTCCCGTACTGCTGCGAGTGTGGCGTTCGCAACCGAAGCAATTGCGCGTCTGGCTATGGATCCGGCGATAGCTGTGTTCGTCGTGACTATGCGTGCTGTCTGCGCGTACGAGACGGAAGCGCGTCGGGCGTTCGCTACGATGGTGGCTGCGTTTGCCGCAGCTATACGAACGGCGTATACGGCTGCCTTGGGATCACTGTCGGCGTCCTGAGCGGTTGCGCGTGTTGCAGGGCGCATATCGTCGGCGGTGGCGTTCGGGGCGTCTGCGAGTGCCTGCATACCGGCGGCGCTGGCGTAGGCAGCGATCGCTGCTCGGTCTTGTTCCGTAGTACGCGTGCCGTTGGCGTCGGTGTTCGCAGCATTTGGTGGTGTAATGGTGCGTGCGACGTCAACGTACGTATTTGCGCGAGTAGTTGCACGCATTTTGTTGACGTCGCCGCCCGTAGTTTTCAGTGGTGTGATGTTGCGTGTGACGTCAGCGTACGAGTTTGCGTGTGTAGGTCCACGCGCGTTGCTGACGTCGGCGCCAGTAGCTCCTTCCAGCAGCACGACCCTAGGGCGTTTTGCTTCCTCCTCCTCGTAGCGGTGGCGCATACGCTTGGCGCTGTTGGATAATTTGGCGTTATAACCCTCCATTGTAGATTGTTGGTTTGCCAAGAAATTCGTAGCAAAAGAACGTGTTGTCACCTCGGTGGTTTGCGATAGAATGACCGGCGCTTGCTTATCCTCCCATCCTTGACATTAATTAATATATGTTTGTTTTCCCCTGAATTTATTTTAATTTCGGTTGTGTTTATTATTTCCTGGTTTCGTGGTCTCTCCGGTCTCCGATGAATGGTATGCCTTTAGTTCGGCAATGCTTGCCGTCTTCTCCTTCCCGCTATCGATTTTCCTTAGTTTGACAATTACTGGGCAGACATACCCCAGGATTTGATAAGGGCCATCATACTTGGGTGCCAATTTCGCTGCAAATCCCTCCGCAGCCTTTGACAAGTGGTGCTCCTTGGCAAGGACCAACTCGCCGACTACGGGGGTCCATTTTCTCCGCCGTAGGTTGTAATGACGTGCTTGATCTACTGCTGCCCGCTCCATATTCTGCCTCACTATTCTGAAGGCCTCCTGCATTCTGTTGGACTTCTCCTCGGCCGTAGCGAGAGCTGCACCCGTCCCAACGTTGACTTCATCGAATAGGGCTCCTGGCAGTCGTGGTTCTCGTCCTTGCACGAGGAAAGTTGGGCTGTAGCCTGTAGAAGCGTTGACACTACTATTTATCGCTAGCCCAATTTCCGGGAGGAGGTCGTCCCATCGCTTAAGTTTTGAGTTGGTCAGCTGCGCTATGATCCGTTTGATGGTCCTGTTTGCTCGTTCTGTTGGGTTTTCTTGGGGAGTATAGGGTGCGGTGTATTGTTGTCGTACGCCAACTTCCTTAAGGTAGCGCTACCAGAGCGTGCTACAGAACTGTGCGCCGTTGTCGGATATGAGTACTTTGGGGACGCCAAACCTTGCGAGTATCCGTTCCCTGAAAGCTCGGCGAAGGCCGTCTGCGGTAGCACGCCTCATGGGGATCAATTCCACCCACTTGCTGAATCGGTCGAAAAATACCAGTAACATGGTGTTTCCGTGTGTAGACCGTGGTAGGGGTCCAACGAAGTCGACGCAGACCGTGGCAAATGGTTCCTGGGCTACCTGTCAGAGCATCTTTCCGGCTGGCTTTTGTTGTGTTTCCTTGTATTTCTGGCAGGATTCGCATTGACGTACATACCGGCTGATGTCACGGAACATACCGGGCCAATAATATCGGTTGGCGATTCGTCCGGCGGATACCCATGTGTCCCGCGCTTGGTATGTCATGATTTTCCTGTAACACTCGCTGTCTGAGTGGTGTGGGCACACACATTTTTTATGGTACCGCCTCTTCGTCGTGTGACCGGCAGGGAATATGGCGGTATAAGTGTCCATCCTGTATCGTATAGTCGGCGTATTTCTCCGGGTTGGTGCGGACCTCGCTGACCCGCTTGTGCCACCACTTGCATTGTGGTTCCGTCGTCGTGGTAAATCGTAATGCTTCCAGCGGCTGTCGATATAGAGCGTCCGCCACCAGGTTGAGCTTTCCCATACGATACTCAATGTCGAAGGTGTGCTGCTGTAGTTCTAAGGCCCATCGCGCTATGCGGCCAGAAGGGCTCTCAATGGAATTTAGCCACCTTAGTGACATGTGGTCGGTTATTACTTTAAATTTGTAGCCTTCCAAGTATGGCCTCATCTTACGGATTCCCCAAACGATGGCCAGACGCTCCTTTTCGGTGGGTGAATAGTTGGCCTCTGCCTGGTTGAGCTTCCGGCTGGCGTAAGCGATCACTCGCTCGCCCTCTTCTAACTCCTGTGTCAGCACTGCACCCAGGCCGTAGTTACTCGCGTCCGTCTGCAGGGTGAACGTTTTCGTGAAATCTGGGCATGCAAGTATGGGTGCTTCAGTGAGTTTCCGTTTGATGATGTCGAAGGCTTCTTGCTGCTCTGTTCCCCATCTCCAATGCTTGCCTTTCTTTAACAGGGCGGTGAGCGGCTGGCTTATAGTGGCGAAATCGGGCACGAAACGGCGGTACCACGAGGCTATTCCTAGGTATTGGCGCACTTCTTTCGTGCTGGTCGGTGGCTTCAGTTCCTGAATAGCGGCAACCTTTTCTGGGTCCGTGTGGATCCCTTTATCTCTGACCACGTGGCCCAGGTACTTGAGTTCTTTCCTAAAGAAATCACACTTCTCTGGATTGATCCTGAGGTTGGCGCGCTGTAGTCGTAACATCACCTCTCTTAAATTTCGGATGTGTTCCTCTAAAGTTGTGCCTATGACGATAATATCATCCAGGTACACAAAAGCATGGGGCTCCATTTCTGGCCCAATGACCTGGTCGAGCGCCCTCTGGAACGTTGCGGGTGCCGAGTGCAAACCAAAGGGCATGACACGCCACTGGAACAGGCCGCGTCCGGGTACCGTGAAAGCCGTGTAGGGGCGACTGTTTGATTCCAGCGGTATTTGCCAGTAGCCGTTCTTCAGGTCGAGGCTACCTATATATTTCGCTTGTCGTAGTTTGTCCAAGATGTGCTGTATCCTTGGCAGCGGGTATGCGTCGGGAACTGACTTGGCATTGAGCTGCCGGTAGTCCACGAAAAGCCTCCACTTACCGTTCTGTTTCTTAGCTAACACGATCGGGGCGCTATGTGGGCTGCAGGATGGCTCGATGCATCCCTTCGCGAGGAGCTCGTCGATCTCGTTAATTATGCTCTGCATCGCTCGATTGCGCGGGAAATACCGTTGCTTGATGGGACGGTCTTCAGTCAGGATGATCTTGTGTTCGGCTACCGTCGTCACTCCGCTCATGGCCTCGAACTTTTTGAGTTCTACTGCCAGAAATTCTCGTATGCGATCCGCCTCGCCTTCTATACCACTATGTTCATTGCTGGGTGTGTCGCCGTTAATTCCGTTCCTGACGTCGTACTTGCCGTTCCTCGCACTCGGTGGTGTTATACTCTGAATGGTCTCCGCCGTGGCTCCAGGAGGCGGTGTGTGCTGAGCAAGGGGTCTGGTTAGCACGAGGTGTCCTCCTCCACATGATATGGCTGCTCCTAGGCTCCCCAACGTATCTAGGCCAAGTATAATGTCGTCGATTGCCCCGTGCGTCACATGTAGGACTGTGTGCAATGACGAATCTCCGAGGCGTACCTCTGTACTTACGGCATCGAAAATCGCAGTGCTGACTCCGTTGGCCATTGTTATTTCGATGGCCACTCTTACCCTCTCCCCGCTTCCAGAACTCACCACGTGATTCGCGAGGGTGGCTGAAACGAAGCTCCTTGAGGCCCCTGTATCGATAACTGCCTCCTACGATACTGCTCCAATCTGAGCTGGGGCATATAGGCGACCGTGTTCCTGGTACATGACTACCGCTGATTCGGCGCTGGGTTCAGTGGGCTCACCGCGCCTTGTCCTTGGTGAAGCCCTCCGTCGTTTCCCTGACGTCGACGGCAGCATTCAATCGTGCGTATATCGTTTCGACCGCACTCCCAACAAAAAATTTTCCGTGGGTTACGACATCTCCTTGCATAGTGTCCTTCTTGGCCACACCTTCTACATACCCTGCCCAGAAACCCGAGTTTCTGGTGGTGAGTGGCGCTGTACCCTCGGTGGCTGCTGGTGGGATGATCGTTCCGACTGCGGTGATGAAGCTGTAGTTTTGTCACCAACGACGTGTCTCGCTATTTCGCGACGTGATCCATCTGATGTCCGTCGTTAACCTTCGTGGATACCTTCATATTCCTCGGCGAGAGAGATGAGTTCTCCTAGGGTGTTGAAATCTCTTCGGCGAATGTAGAGTAAATAATCGGGGTGGCTATTGCGGAAAATTCTTTCCAGGCGTTGCTCGTTGCTGTATCCGGCGTGTCTCATCAAGCTTTGTATCCCTAGGACATAATCTTTATATCTTTCGCGGGCGTGCTGCCTTCGTTGCCGTATTTCGTCCTTGAGACGCTCGAAGTACCTGGCTGGTAGGAAGAAGCTTAAAAAGTCGCGCTTGAAGGTCGTCCAGTTGCTACCATTGAAGAGCGGTGCCACCTAGCAATTCGGGCATCGTTTTTGGGAGCAAGTCTACGTTTAGCGAATAGACATCGGCCAGTTCTTCCATCCGTTCAACGAAAGCTAGAGGGTCCCGTCCACCTTCATATTTCACTGACCACTTTCTTACCTGGTCGATGATGGGTGCGAATATAACGGTCGGTGCCTGAGATGCACCGTTGGGTGGTACCGCTACTCCGGATGATGCGCACTGTTGTGGGGGTACTGTGTTCCTGGGGGGGAACGCAAACTGGTTGTGCTCAGCTGGTCTATCAGCGATATTCATGGCTCCGCCTCCGTTCGGCGGGATCGGTGTCTTAGACTCATTTTCCTCACTCGTGTTTGCTGTATTTTCCTTCCTATACGCGACTTCTAAGGATAAAAATTTTGTGTGTATTTCCGAGTCAACATTTGCTTTTGAAGCCATGGCTGCTATGCGCTTTCTGATTTCTCGGGTGGTACCTGTCTGCTCAATGCCCAGCTCCTGTGTAATGGATATCAGCTGCTCCTTTGAAATATTGTCTAGCCACGTGGTGTCAATCTGGTCGGCCATTTTTCTGTTAGGTTTCTAGTCAGGAATGTTCCTTCTGACGTTGTACGATTTTTTAGGTATGTGTGAATGTGTCTCGGTGACGCCTTGCCCCGGCGTGTTCCTATTATGGTTAGTGGCAGTGCTAAGCCTGCTGCGGCCAGCGTCGTATGCCTGCGTATCTCTGCTGCGGCCAACGTCGTATGTACGCGTAGTTCTGCTGCTGCCAACGTCGTGCGTATTCGTGGCTCTGCCAGCGTCGTATTTATGGGTGGCTCTGCTGCCAACGTCGCGTGTATGCGCGACTCTGCTGTGGCCAACGTCGTATATCTGCGTAGCTCTGCTGCGGCCAACGTCGTATGTAAACGTGACTCTGCTGTGGCCAACGTCGTGTGTTTGCGTGACTCTGCCGCCGAGGCTTATGGCGATGGCGCGCGGGCTCGTGACGTTGTGGGCCTTCGCTTAGCGGAGAGCGAGCGTAGTTTAAGACGTTGTAGAGCGGTCAAAACCAGCTTACCCACAATCCTCAACCCACGGCTCTCTCCTATGACGGGAACTGTCTTGCGATGGTCAAAACCGATACGCCTTTCAGATGCCCTTCAATTGCTGCTCAGGTGACAGTCGCAACTTTGCGCCCCGTTAGGTGAGATCCGTTAGCCTCGGTACAGTCACGTTGTTGCGTTTCACATCGACCCTACTGCGGTTGCCGACGTACTTCTGCCGCGGATGACGTTTGGCTGAGCGCGGGATCACGATGCTGTGGAGGGAGTTTGCTTACGAGGGAGCAAGCGTGATCTAAAGCGTTGTAGAGCGGTCAAAACCTGCTTACCCACAATCTTCAGTCCACGACTTTCTCCTATGAAACGCACTGGCTTGCAATGGTCAAAACCGATATGCCTTCCAGAGCGCTCCAATAGTAACCCCGGTCGCAACCACAACCGCGTGCTGACTGACTCCTGTCTTCTCGTGTTGCCCTTTTTATAGCCAATGCTCTTGATGTTGCTAGCATAGTTCGTTGCGTTGCCATGGTTACGGCGTTGCTGTGGCGTGTTGCGGCAACTTGTTGCGCTAGTGATGTTTCTGACACTTGTTTGTGTCCCGTGTTGTGTTGGCAATGTTGCTAATCGTGTTTTTATGATGTTTCAGAGACTTGTTTGTGTCTCGTGTTGTCTGTAGTACTGCTCCTGTGTTATGGGGCGGTGGTTTTGTGAGGGCCAAATTAATGGATTATATTTGGTCCTCACAACGTAACAGCATTATTTCCGAGCATCCCAGTTGATATTGCTATAGAGTCTCTTCGAAAACACCTGGAAAACAAACAGGCCAACCCGGATGAAATAAAAGTTTTAATTGAAGCATCCCAGATTTGTATGTCCCACAATTGTTTTGCCTTCAGAGATAAGTTTTATTCTAATGACTTCGGTAGCAGCATGGGAAACCCACTGTCACCACTAATTGCAGAAGCATTCATGACCAAATTCGAAAACGATTTAAAAGCAGAAGGTGTCTTACCTCGAATTTGGATCAGATACGTCGACGATGTGTTTTGCATAATTAAAAAACAAGAACTTCAACACACATTAGACATAATAAACAACAAATACGACAGCATAAAATTCACAGTTTAAGTGGAAGATGAAAAAAACTCCATAAGTTTCTTAGACTTGAAATGCACAAGAGTAAACAATAAAATTGACTATGTGGTATATCGAAAACCCACCTCAACTAACCGTTTAATCACAAGTGATTCTTTCTGCCCCTATCAAACCAAAATAGCTGCATTTCATTCATTGGTTTATCGCCTTGTGAATTTACAACTCTTCGTAACTAATTATAAAAACGAGTATACAAAAATTATTGATCTCGCAACTACCAATGGCTTTGACAAGAAACTCATCGATAAACTAATAAAAAAAACATTCCAACTTACACTACAAAAACAATTTAACTACTCTCTTCGCTCAAAATAAAGAAATTAAAACAAACAAATTAGCACGCATACCATTTAGTTATTTTCCTGCTATCACCAATAATTTAACGAACATATTTGAAAAGAATGAAATGAAAATCGTATACACAAACAACAACAAATTGAAAAACATTTTGGGCTCCACAAAAGATACTGTCCCAATGCTTGAGCGTAGCGGCATTTACCAAATTAGCTGCCTGGGTTGCGATGCAAAATATGTTGGACAAACTAGAAGCCAAATCTCTGTTCGTTTCAAAGAACACGAAAATCACGCCAACAATAAACAAATTCATCGGTCCGCAGTAGCAGCGCACATTCACACGACAAATGACGACAGCTCAACAAAGCACAGCATCGGCACTGTAGAAGAGAGTCTTCATTTAATAAAAGCGGTGCACAACAACAGAATGTTAGACGCTTACGAATCTCTCTACATCACAAAAATCAAGATTGCCATGAATGCTGACAACGGGAACATAAATTCCCCTCTTTTTCTTTAATTTAATACATACATATGTACGTTGTTTTGTAATTGCTATAATATTGCTAATATTTTCTATTTTGTTTATATTCTTGACTCCTTTGTTTTAGTAGCGCGTCGCTGATGATGGACAGCAGGTCTGTCCGAAATGCATTTGTTGTGCCAAATAAAAAATATATGTTGTTAGTGTATCAGTGTGTTTTTTATTTGACAAACTTATTTTGTAGTCAATAAAGGAAATTGAAGAAAAATCATTTTAAATATGCACTGTATTTATGGAAAGAGGGTGCACACGGCTTTCATTAAATATATATATATTTCATTAAAATTAAACTTTTCAAATATAAATAATTATAAAAAAAAAATGAATTTGGTTCAATATTTCAACACTGCGCGACGGTGGGCGGGCGAAAAAACTGAACGACTGATGCGGGCACGAACGATGCGTTTGCGTGGGTAGTTTTCAGGCATGCTTAACCAACGAACCGATATCATTTCGTTACGATAATTAACGTTAATAAACGAAACAAAGTCATTTCGTTTCGTTTATTAACGTTAAGAACGTCAAATTAACGAAATGATTTTGTTTCGTTTTCTGCCATATCAAAACGAAATCAAATCGTTTATGTTGATAATTAATTTCAAACAATGCTGGCAAAGCTGATTGATGGCGGAGTCATTAAAGGTGAAAGCTTTAGCCAAGCTGATTGCAACTTTTCTCATGAATTTTGACAGTACGAACATTTCTCAGAGTATTTTCGACATAACCACCAACGAATTACACAAACAAATTACATGAAGTTTGTGTGTGTATGTCCGCTCGCTGTTACCACCTTACGGCTTCACCATGGCTATAGCATTGCCAGCACAATTCAAACATAAAGTATCACGTTTTTGTTAACGTTTTAACGTTAACGAAAGCTTTTCGTTTCGGTTAAAAACGAGATACAATTTATCTTGATAATTCCTTTATCGGTAATATTTCGAAGTGTTTCAACGGAAACGGTTGAAATTTTTTGATAAACGATTAGCTTAACGTTAAGGTGCATCCCTGGTAGTTTTAAGTAAACTAAACTGAGCGTGAGCGCGGTGGTGGTCGGCAAGCACAGTTGAGCTGTACTTGCGCTTGGCCGCACTGGCCGGGTGTTGCCAGACGGAGGGGGCGGACTTAGTCCGAAAACTGGATTATGTCTTCAACATGTTCCCAACTGGGGTTGGGACTAGGGGAAATTATTGGATCTTCGGGCATAGGGGAAAGCAGTCGGGAGTTGAGGACCGCCTCTATGCGTACTAAGAGGGTAGTGAGCTCTTCGAAGGAGAATTTCTGGTTCCCTGCTACTTTCGTAAAGTGTATCTTAAAACTTTTCACGGCCGCTTCCCAGAGCCCACCCATGTGTGGAGCGTATGGTGGGATGAATTTCCATGAGAATCCGTGAGTAGCATATTTTTCGGCGACGTCTGTAGCGACTTCCTTGAGGAATGTCGTTGTTGTTGTTTTTGTTGTAGCGATAAGGTTGCTCCCCGAAGGCTTTGGGGAGTGCTATCGATGTAATGGTCCTTTGCCGGATACATATCCGGTACGCTCCGGTACCACAGCACCATTAAGGTGCTAGCCTGACCATCTCGGGAACGATTTATGTGGCCACATTAAACCTTCTGGCCATTCCCTCCCTCCCCACCCCAAAGTTCCATGAGGAGCTTGGGGTCGCCAGAGCCTCGTCTGTTAGTGAAACAGGATTCGCCGCGGATAGGTGAGGTTGACAATTGGGTTTGGAGAAGCTATATATTGCGCTGGCAACCTGAAGGGTTGCGCTACACAACCCCTTTAATCTGGTATTTTAGTCGCCTCTTACGTAAGGCATACCTACCGCGGGAATATTTTGACCCCCTCACCCGCTGGAGTGAGGAATGTGGTGAATTCCCTTTGTAGTACGCGTTGTGCGCCGACGAACGTTTTTCCGTTGTCAGAAAATATCTGATGGGGTAGGCCACGGCGGCCAGTGAATCGGGAAAAGGCTGCGTTGAAGGCGTTCGTGGTGAGGTCAGAGCACATTTATAAATGAACAGCCTTTGTGGAAAAACAGACGAACACACAAACGTAAGCTTTGACATACGAAGCTCGGCGAAGGGGAGACGTTTTTACCATAAAAGGTCCAGCAAAGTCGACTCCTGTTGTATGAAATAAAAATAAAATAAATGTAAGGCGCGATAACCTCCGAAGAGATCTAAGGCCGAGCTTCTCTTCCAATTTGCGTCGTGCTCCTCTTGATTTTTCCCTACAAATTGGCCGGACGGGACCTACATGTTTTATGCCGACTCCGAACGGCATCTGCAAGGCAGATGAGTTTTCACTGAGAGCTTTTCATGGCAGAAATACAATCGGAGCGCTTGCCAGACACTGCCGAGGGGCGACCCCGCTTAGAAAAATTTTCTTCTAATTGAAAAATCTTATTTCTAAAATTTTGATGTTGCTTTGCCAGGGAGTTGAACCCAGTGCATACGGTGTCATAGGCGGAGCACGCTACCATCACACCACAGCCGCCTGTTGTATGAAAGGGTAGGGAATATGTTGTCCTCTCGGGTGGCAAAGCTGCCATTATCTGCGTTTTCTTCTGCTGTTTGTAGATGGTGCAGGTTTTGCAGTGGAAGATGAGCTTTTTGACCTTTTGCTTCAAACGTGGAATGAAGTAGTGTTGCTGTACCATTCGGATCATCAGCTGCTTGTCGGCGTGCAGCAGGTTCGAATGGAAGAAGTCCAACAGAAGAGAACAAAATCGAGAGTTTTCGGGTATGATAATTGGGTGCAGCTCACTAAAGCTACATGTGGCATAGGCTAATTTTCAAGAAACTCGCATGATTCCTGAGTCATCTAACATGGGGTTTAATGTCAGAAGGGTGTTCTTTTTGGGTAAGGGTCCTGACGTTTGAAGCAGCTCTATCGTGTCTCCGTAATTATTCCGTTGAGTTTGAATGATGATTTTGATTTTGGCAGCATTCACTTCGGCGTGGGTGAGGTTGAGCGTGGCTGGAACTTTCAGTTTCCTTGCTTTCTTGATAAACCGCAACATATAGGCCATGACTCTAAGCGCTCGAGAAGACGACGGAAACCGGTCGAGTATATCTATATTTTCTTCCTGCAGGGTGTGGAATACTTCCACATGTCGTTTTTCGAGGGAGTTGGGTGGTGAAATATATCCTTTAGCCACGAAATTGATGGATTGACAAGCCAATTAGGTCCTTCCCACCATAATGGACATTGGAATAAATCCTGAGGCTTGCAGCCTCGAGTGCTCAAATCCGCTGTGTTATCCTTACTGGAAACGTGCCTCCAAGTGGCGTTGTCGACGTTCTTAAGAATTCCGGATGTCGTGTTGGCGACATATGTTTTCCAGGTATGGGGTGGTTTTTCTTACCATGCCAGTACGATGGCAGAATCACACCAGAGGGTGAGTTCATGTTGGGGTAGGTTCAGCTCACTTCGGAGCTGTTTCACTAATTTGGAGAGTAAGACTGCTCCACAGAGTTCTAACCGTGGAAGACTCGCGGTTTGAAGGGGTGCTACTTTGCTTTTAGCAGCTAGCAAATGGGATGAAAAACTTGTTTCATGGGTTTGTACACGTAAATATACACAGGCACAAAATGCTTTTTCGGAAGCGTCTGAAAATCCATGCAGCTGGATGAGTTTATCGGGGGAATACTGTACCCACCTAGGGATTTTAACTTCTCTGATGTGAGGTAAATTTTCGTATATTGAGGTCCATTTTTGGAGAGCCCGGGCTTCACGTCTTCGTCCCAATCCGTTCCTTCCATCCACAGTTGTTGCAGCAACATTTTGGCAAGAATCATTATTGGCGATAGCCATCCTGCGGGGTCAAACAGTTTCGCAACTGCTGATAAAATCTGCCTTTTCGTAGTCGTGTTTTCTGCTGATGGTGGATCGTACGTATAGGTGAAGGTGTCGGTTAGCGCGTTCCACTGAATTCCAAGGGTTTTTGTGGAACTCGAATCGTGGAATTTAAGAAATTCGACGTCTAGCAAATCAGGGTCGGGAACTGGTTTTAAAATTTCAGGGTGATTTGCTGACGTCCTCCCCAAAGGGAACCCTAACGATTTTAAAGCTTCGATAACTTCAGTCATGGAGTTCAAAGTGGACTGTATATTATGACCGCCTGACAAAATATCGTCAACATATGTTTCGTTTAATAAAATGTTTTTAGCGAGCGGAAGCGCAATTTACACCAAAGGTTTTTAGTCGAAAATCTTCTATCGGCAGAGTTGGGTGTTTTCGAAAAACGATTCGGTGAAAATCTTTATCTTCTTCATGGATGAGTATTTGGCAATACATTTTCTCAATATCGCCGTTAAAAGCAAACATATAAAGTCGCCATTTAAGAATGGCGACCATTAAGTCATTTTGTAGTATGGGGCCTGTATGGAGGACGTCGTTCAACGAGTTGCCAGAGTGTGACATTTTTGATGCGTTGAAGACGACTCGCACTTTTGTGGTTTTGCTATCGGGTTTTATGACAGCATGATGGGGTAGATAAAACGATAGATATTTACCATCTCTAATTATCTCTTGTTAGGAGGCGGGTTCCATGTGATCCATGGTTAAATATTCATTAAGGACTTCAAAATATTTGTCTCTTAATTCGGGTTTTCATTCGAGGGGTCGTTCGATGCTGATGTGCTGCTGTTGTGCTGCGGGTAGTGATTGACTGAGTGCCAAGTTGGATGGAAATTCCGGTTTGAATGGTAGTTTAACTCTGTAGCGTCCATCTTCCTTACGTATTGTGGTCGTCCGATAGAGTGCTTCGCAGTATTCATCATCTGCTGATCGTTGTTGGGTTTGGTGAACTCCTTCCTGTTCCCATAATTGTCTCAAAAGTTGATTGATGGGGTCATCAGTGCATTCCGTGGCATGACTGCTGAAGGTTGATACCTTTTCAGCTACATGGCCGCTTAATATCCATTCGAATATTGTGTTTTGGGCAAGTAATGTTCCACTCACATTTCGTAGGAGCCATTCGGTGAGGATTTGCGGGGTGATATCGCTGCCGATTACCACATCGATTTTCGATGGTATCGAACACTGTGGATCGGCTAACGGTCGATGCTTGAAACTCTGACTGTGGGCAAGAACTTCGTTAGTTTCGGCAAAATTATTGCTTGTGCGTCTATCATTTGGGTTAAGTCTGCCGAACAGAATGTTATCTGGCAGATTTTATTGGCATTTTTCACAACCGTTCCACCCATTCCAGATTTCTGGTGGAGAGACTCTTTTGTGGATAGACCAAGAAGCTGTTGTATACGGGATGATACAAAAGTTTTTTGTTAACCTTGGTCTATTAGGGCACGAATTTTATGAAATTCGCCAGCATAGTATACTGATACTACTGCTTTTTTTTTTTTTTTTTTTAATAATGTTTATTTATTTAATATTCATGAGCTTAGATACTAAAATAAACAATAGTTTCAGTTGTCTTGTTTAATATAGTTATACAATGACTCTCGACGAGTTCTCATGTACTTGACGGTCTTCATATTGATATAATATAACATTTTATTTTTTTAGACAATTTAAATGTTACTGCTTTAACTTGAAGCTTTTTATGTCCTTTATAATTATATTTCAAAGAAAAAACATGTAAAAACAATGCCTGATTCGCTATTTATGGGAAAAGATAAAATGATAAAATCAGGTAAGGTAAAGTTATGTCGGATGTCCGGCATGAGTTAGTGTTTGTGGTTATATATTGTTTAGCCACCAGCATTGCTTTATTATGGCAGCTGCTTCTAATCTGTCTCTGACAGAAACGTATGTATCAAAACGTTTGTTTTCTGCGTTAAGTGTTTTTGAGGTCACTGCTTTTACCTTGGCTCTTCTAAAAATATGGTAAATGATCGGTATGTGATCTTGATTTTGTATAAATCCATTCCTGTCAAGGTAAAGGAATGATTCTGGGGGTGTAAATCCATGTTTTACAGTTAACGAAAAGTATTCTTCACTTTCGTAAAAGGGTGCACTTATAAAGGTGTTATTGGCCTTGTCGAGACAGCGTATTATGTGTCTTCTTGTCAGATTTATTATATGACAGTCAATTCTAGGTACTTTTGCTATACTATAAACCTTCGCATTTGATACGTATTTCGTATAGTTACTGCTTGCTGATCTATACAAGGAGGTGCAAGATCTCAGAATTTTCTGTTCAAATTTTCTCATTCTTTCCATGTATGATGGTGACATGTTATACCGTACGTAAGTATAGGTCTTAAAAGTGATTGATACATGATCGTTTTTAGCCTGTTATCCAAAAATTTAGTGGAGAAAAATTTTTTATAAGCATCGAACGCCCTAGTGGTTTTCTTTATTTGGTGGTTAATGTGGTCGTTATAATACAAAAATTTATCTAGATATATGCCGGGATATTTAACTCTATCGGGTTATTTAGTTATACAGTTAAATTCGTTAGACATAATTTTGAATCTTTTCCAGTATTTGTTAATACTTGAGTTGCATTTTTTGATAGGGGGGCGAAACAGAACAGTTTCACATTTGTTGGCGTTTACTTTGAGTTGCCAATCTATTGTATATTCTTCAACAGTATTATATTTGATTTGCAGATTTGTGTTTATATTAGCAATAGAACTGTCTGCGTGATAAATTACAACATCATCGGCAAAGGCTATAATGTTGTCTATTTTATCCAGCAAGTCTAGTATGTAGATGTTAAACAGAAGAGGGGCATTTACAGTACCTTGCTGTAGGCCATTTATTATATTAAATCCTCGTGTATTTTTTATACCGTTTGTATATACCGAGAATTTTCTATTAGAAAGCATATTATAAATTAATATTATTAACTGAAGGGGAAATTTATAACCAATGAGTTTTGTCCTTTTATCCACACGTTATCGAAAGCCTTTTCTATGTCCAGGAAGCAAGCTCCTGTGACGTGTTTTTTATTCCAGTTCCAGTTTATTTCGGAAACGAGAACGCTGATGGCATGAGTAGCCCATATTTAAAACCAAATTGTTTGGGGCTTATTAAGTCATTGTTTTCAATAATTCTATTGATATTTATATTTATTACTGCCTCGAATACTTTACTAATGTTTGGAAGCAAACTGATCGGACGAAGATTTTTAAGACTGTTTTTGTCTTTGTTCTTTTTGGGTATAACTATTGGCGGTTTTCCAAATGGGTGGGAAGTATTCATTGTTCAACATATTGTTGAAAAGCGTACAATATTCTAGAATTATGTCTGTTGGAAGATTTTTTAGGATGATATTTGGTATTTGATCTAAACCTGATTAGTAAGAATGAAGAATCTTTCGGTTTGTTCTTCGGTAGGGTTATTTGCCCTTTTTTCTGCTCTAAATGTTGTTTTGGTTACCCCGATGCTATCAAATAAAGTTTTAGTCTTTAAAAACTCATTGAAGCATTCTCCAACCTGTGAATGGATTAGATTGTCAGGATTGTTTTCTTTTAAAGAGTGAATTGATTCAAGATGAACGCCAATTATATCAACTATATCTTTGTTATTTTTGATAATGTAGCTGTTAGTTGTGAGGTTCTTCTCAATTAAGTTACAATCTAGTCCCGCTTCTTGTATGAGTGGGGATGAAGTAAAGGGAATACAAAGGTGACTGATGGTCTCACTCTGATTTGGAAGAAATGATTTTTTAATAGAAGACATTTTAGAGGGATCGTCAGTCTTGATATAAGATAGTTTGAGTTCGAGTTGCTTATTTATATGAATTTTGATGTTGTCCTGAATTAGCTTCTTTATTAGTTTTAATTTAGCTTTTTCTTGTTGTATAGCACTATAGGAGCAATGTACTTGTAGGCGGTTATAATTTTTTATAATGGTAAGGGTTCTACCTTATTCTAAAAGTAGAGATTTTAAAATGGGTGTGTTTGCCAGTGTGTTAGTGATGCTGCCAAATCTTCTTTTTGGCACATTCCTTTCTATGGCGGTTAGAATTATTTAGTTTAGTTTGTCTAAGTGATGGTCGATTTCAACGTTTTTCAAGTTCCTATTGTCTGGTGTCCGAGCTTGGTTTTGCAGTTCTGAACTTAGGGTGTTTTTGAATTTTTTCCAGTTGGTTTTTTTATAATCCAACGTTTTTATAACGGAGTTATCCAGCAATGTAAAGAAGCTCGTGCTGTCTCTGCGAGCAATTATTTCTATGGCGTTATGGTCGCTGTCATAGTTAAAGCATCTTAGACAGTTAACCGTGTCGTTATCTTTTTGTATGTCTAATCGGTTATCGGCAATACAGATGTCTAAAAACGAGTTAGATCTAAAGTATGAAAGAGATACGGAAGCGTACAGGTTGCATCGGTGTTTTATCTCATTTGACATAAGCCAATTTCTAAGTGATTTGTCTTTAAGATTTTCTTGTGCATTTCCCCGGTCCGTATGCTTACTATTAAGGTCCCCTGCTAGTATGTAGTAGTGATTAGGTTGTTCAAGATTTAGAGCTTCGAAAACTGTATTTAGTTCCGTTTTAAATGCGTCGTTATTATTCCCCGCCGGATAATATGCTGCTATTATATACAAAATATTATTTGGAGGCATGTGTATTTTAATTATGCAAGTTTCTAAGAATGTTAACCTATCAATTTTATGATTAAAAACTTTCGTAAACTTTATGTTATATTTGATAAGTATCGCTGTTCCACCACCTCTCATGCCTACCGACCTATCTTTCCTTGTTAAGTTGTACCCAAGAAACTTTAGTTTGTGTTTCGGGTTTAACTTAGTTTCATTGAGTAATAATATATCTGGATTTCTCTGCTTTAAAAATTTACTTAAGTCTAGTATTCTGCTTAAATTTATAAGGGAGTTAACATTAAGAGAAATAATGTTTAAATTATATTTATTCAAAGTTTGTAAGGGCCTAACGCTCATACAGAGTCCATTAAGCCACAAATTGCATCGACTCTGGCAGTCTGCAATTCTAATTGTTTCTGAAGGTTTGTAATTTATTTACTTAGAGATAATATTGTATTTTTTAGTTCTACTAGAAATGAGTTTTGTAGGTTTTGGTTATTGAGAGTGTCAAAATTGACCTGCGCTACTCTAGCTGCGTTTGCATAGCTTATATTAGGATTAGTAAAATCCCTACAAGAACACTGACTATCATATGACTATCATCTGATTGTCAGCAATTTCAACCTAACGATCAGCGCCTCATACAAACTTTCTATCACAAACTTAAGGGGGCTTGCGCAAATGTGATGTAAACAACTGTGTAGGTGTGAGTTTTTGTCTCCTTCTTATACACCAACATGGCCTACTGATTAAGTATATAGCCGTACTGCTCACTCTCATTCCTTTTCCTGGATCAGTGCTGACACTCTAACTATCAAAAAGTGTCATAAATGATAGTTTACTGTAGATATCAGGTTTGACTGTTATACTATCATAAATGACCATTGTTATATTCCGCCAAAAATGAAACAATGCTTTTTGCTTTTTATTTACTTTATTTCATTACGTTTTTAATTTCGTACGTGATAAAAGCATACGTGTTTCTTATTTGTTTAAAATAAATAGTTTTATAAGAATTCGAGTTCAAAATGTTCAATTTAAATTCAGAAAATATCAAAACAACAGAAGAGCGCTTTCCTCATGCGGAAACACATTTAAAAATGAATCACCACTAACCACTATTATTTTTCGCGTATCAATTTTTGAGTGCGCCCCATACATTCCGCCAGCTTTTGGTATTTTTTAATATTATTTTCGATTTTTTTTTCTTTTAGCATGGAGCTTTGAAATGCTCTCTTTTTCATTTTTTAAACTTATTTTTTATATGGTTTTCGTCGGTTGAAAATGGCGGAATTTAAAAAATAACAAAACAACCGTGATAATCATTTGATTGTCATATGACAGTCAGTAGTGACAACATGATTAAATCGGATAATCTGTTCTCGCATACATAAAATTCCGTTGAGAATTATGTATCTGTCTCACATGCATTATGGTATCTGCTGTATGTTCTTTTGTTCTGTACCAAGTGTCCGAAGCCTTCCCAGTTTCAGTCCTTTTTCATGATTATAGGCTGTCGTTGGGAACATGCGGACATGCGTGAGCGAACAAAGGAACATACATAAATTTGAGTATCAATGTTTACGTCATCGCAGGATCAGCATTGTCAATTACAAGTGTGAGTGTATTAGTAAAACTATCAGCGTTTCTTGTAGGGATTAGAGTTGGTTGTGTGGGTAGCTTTAGCCGTAGCTAAACTTTGTTTTCTCAATCTCATTTTCTGCTGTAGCTTTTTATAACGCTCACAGCCTTTGTAGGATTCTGGGTGTCCATGCTTCTTGCATAGAACGCAGTAAGGATTTGGTTTTTCTGCAGAGTCTCATCCAGGAGAAGGGCATTCTTTGCTGTTGTGTAGCCCACTATATTTCACGCACCTGGCTGCCATATTGCAATTGGCAGCGCTATGGAAAAAGTTTTGGCAATTCCTACATTGTGGAATCTCGGGTCTGCGTAAATGTTCCCATTTGATACAATGGTATAGTATACATTTAATGGCCTTTAATTCATTCACGTTGCTGTCGGCGCTTACTTGAACCATGAATATAGGTAGCGTTATGTTTTTCTCTGTCGATTTTTTGGTAGTAAATTGACTTACTTTAAGTATTTTAAGGTTATCATTTTGATATTGACAAAGCTCATTAAAAATTTCTTCACATTTGGTATTGCCATTCAAGCCTTTCAGCAAGGATGTTTTAGTTTTTAAACATTTGGGTGTGTATGAATAGTATTTCACATTGGCTTTTTCAAGAACTCCGCGAACTCTTTTATAGTCTTCGAGATTTGTTAAGTAAATTGATATTTTATTTTGGTTGTGTTCTTTTATTTTAAAATTTTTTATCTTTAAACCATCTTTGATCAGCTCAATTATTTGTTTTGATTCTACATCAAATGTATTAATAGGTGAAATGTTTTTAATATTGCTTTTGTTTTTTGAATTTGTAATTGTTTTTGCTTCATTTTTGTTATTTACACTTGCAGGTGCAGCTTCGGCTGCTGCTGCGCTAGTTGATGGGTTACAGTCGTTGTTTTGAGTATCAGCCCATGTTTCTTCGCTGTTTTTGTTTAATTTGGTGGTATACACATATTGTTGAAATTTTTCGAATGCATCATTACACTCTTCCAGATCTTCATCTAGTATTGCATAGTAATTGTTTTTGCAATTTTTTGACATCGTGTTTTCTGTCACACTATCATTTCTTCTTTTTCTTGATAAGCCATTATTTGCAGTATTTATTATTTTATTTAGCAAAGAGTCAAGCGCATTGCGCTCGCACATAATTATGCCTCACTATTTCCGCCGGTTTTAAACCACTATTGCAACTTTTGAAGCAACGATTACGATATTAAATAAATTAAATTTTCTATTTTTGCACAAGGCAACGAGAAGAACTATATCCGAATACGTGTTGTTCGCTACGTAGTCACGATCAAACTCCCTGATACTACTGCTGTTGGTAGCAGGGTGGTTCCATGATTACTCGAAAAGAGTGCCGAAACCGGGTTTTTGTCCTGAGACTGTTGGGAGGAGGTGGCTCTTGCGGCGGCTTTCGATAATGTGGGTCGCTCGTCGTCCGTTCTCCTAGGGGTGCCAGCTTGGGCATTTTGATCTCTGGGGTTTGGTTGGGATTGTTGGGGTTGGGCTGCAAATGCAGTAGCGAGTGATGACGCTTTTGGCAATAAACGCAAGTGAAACTACTTTTACATGCGTTCTTGGGGGGTGTGACGTTGACAAAAAGTGTTCGCTATAACTATTTTCTCTCACAAATTTGATTCGGTCTGATACCGACAAATTTCTAAACCTAACGCAAGATTTGACTGCGTGGTATTGACTGCATAATCTACACGAAGCCGTTTTATTGAACTCCGTATGATATGCATGGGTTCTATTATTATTAGATTGGGTCGAGTTTTGATTCACCGTTCGTGGTGTAAAACTCGAAAATTGGGGTTTCGCCTTGCCTGGTCGATAGGTACTTATTCTCCCCACTACTTCGTATCTGCTGGTCAAAAATTTATTCATATCATCCCAAAGTGGGAGTTCTTTTCGGGAGCTGAGGGATTGTTCCCATAGTGAAAGGCTTTCACTTGTCAGGTTGGATGATCAGAGGTAAACGAGGATTGGGTCCCAATCCATTGTCGGAATTCCTTGGGTGTTAAGGGTTGACATGCAGTTGTTGATTGTCGTCTGCATCTTCTGTATTTATTCTCCGTTTTCAGCGAATATTGTGGGCAGGTTGAACAGTGTCTTCAATTGGTTGTCGACGAGTATCCTTTTGTTCTCGTACCTAGACCTGAGCGCTTCACAGGCAAGCTCGAAATTATCATCGCTCAGTGGGTATTGTTTTACAATACGTCCTGCGTGACTTTTCGTTTTCAGGCGTAGGTGGTATAATTTTTGAGCGGGTGATAATTTAGGGTGGTTTTTATAGACTGCTGTGAACATATCTCTGAAGGATGGCCAGTCTTCGTATCCACCATGAAAGACTTCGGTGTCACATGCTGGTACTTTCAAATAAAAACCATTTGAGTTTGAATCGTTTATTGGGTGGGCGGGTATTTGTTGTTGGTTGGTGCTAGGAGTGTTGAAAAGCTGTAAGGCTTCTAAAATTCTTATTTGCATGCTTGCAAGCTCCTGTGACGTGTTTTTTATTCCAGTTCCAGTTTATTTCGGAAACGAGAACGCTGATGGCATGAGTAGCCCATATTTAAAACCAAATTGTTTGGGGCTTATTAAGTCATTGTTTTCAATAATTCTATTGATATTTATATTTATTACTGCCTCGAATACTTTACTAATGTTTGGAAGCAAACTGATCGGACGAAGATTTTTAAGACTGTTTTTGTCTTTGTTCTTTTTGGGTATAACTATTGGCGGTTTTCCAAATGGGTGGGAAGTATTCATTGTTCAACATATTGTTGAAAAGCGTACAATATTCTAGAATTATGTCTGTTGGAAGATTTTTTAGGATGATATTTGGTATTTGATCTAAACCTGATTAGTAAGAATGAAGAATCTTTCGGTTTGTTCTTCGGTAGGGTTATTTGCCCTTTTTTCTGCTCTAAATGTTGTTTTGGTTACCCCGATGCTATCAAATAAAGTTTTAGTCTTTAAAAACTCATTGAAGCATTCTCCAACCTGTGAATGGATTAGATTGTCAGGATTGTTTTCTTTTAAAGAGTGAATTGATTCAAGATGAACGCCAATTATATCAACTATATCTTTGTTATTTTTGATAATGTAGCTGTTAGTTGTGAGGTTCTTCTCAATTAAGTTACAATCTAGTCCCGCTTCTTGTATGAGTGGGGATGAAGTAAAGGGAATACAAAGGTGACTGATGGTCTCACTCTGATTTGGAAGAAATGATTTTTTAATAGAAGACATTTTAGAGGGATCGTCAGTCTTGATATAAGATAGTTTGAGTACGAGTTGCTTATTTATATGAATTTTGATGTTGTCCTGAATTAGCTTCTTTATTAGTTTTAATTTAGCTTTTTCTTGTTGTATAGCACTATAGGAGCAATGTACTTGTAGGCGGTATAATTTTTTATAATGGTAAGGGTTCTACCTTATTCTAAAAGTAGAGATTTTAAAATGGGTGTGTTTGCCAGTGTGTTAGTGATGCTGCCAAATCTTCTTTTTGGCACATTCCTTTCTATGGCGGTTAGAATTATTTTGTTTAGTTTGTCTAAGTGATGGTCGATTTCAACGTTTTTCAAGTTCCTATTGTCTGGTGTCCGAGCTTGGTTTTGCAGTTCTGAACTTAGGGTGTTTTTGAATTTTTTCCAGTTGGTTTTTTTATAATCCAACGTTTTTATAACGGAGTTATCCAGCAATGTAAAGAAGCTCGTGCTGTCTCTGCGAGCAATTATTTCTATGGCGTTATGGTCGCTGTCATAGTTAAAGCATCTTAGACAGTTAACCGTGTCGTTATCTTTTTGTATGTCTAATCGGTTATCGGCAATACAGATGTCTAAAAACGAGTTAGATCTAAAGTATGAAAGAGATACGGAAGCGTACAGGTTGCATCGGTGTTTTATCTCATTTGACATAAGCCAATTTCTAAGTGATTTGTCTTTAAGATTTTCTTGTGCATTTCCCCGGTCCGTATGCTTACTATTAAGGTCCCCTGCATGTAGTAGTGATTAGGTTGTTCAAGATTTAGAGCTTCGAAAACTGTATTTAGTTCCGTTTTAAATGCGTCGTTATTATTCCCCGCCGGATAATATGCTGCTATTATATACAAAATATTATTTGGAGGCATGTGTATTTTAATTATGCAAGTTTCTAAGACTGTTAACCTATCAATTTTATGATTAAAAACTTTCGTAAACTTTATGTTATATTTGATAAGTATCGCTGTTCCACCACCTCTCATGCCTACCGACCTATCTTTCCTTGTTAAGTTGTACCCAAGAAACTTTAGTTTGTGTTTCGGGTTTAACTTAGTTTCATTGAGTAATAATATATCTGGATTTCTCTGCTTTAAAAATTTACAAGTCTAGTATTCTGCTTAAATTTATAAGGGAGTTAACATTAAGAGAAATAATGTTTAAATTATATTTATTCAAAGTTTGTAAGGGCCTAACGCTCATACAGAGTCCATTAAGCCATAAATTGCATCGACTCTGGCAGTCTGCAATTCTAATTGTTTCTGAAGGTTTGTAATTTGTTTACTTAGAGATAATATTGTATTTTTTAGTTCTACTAGAAATGAGTTTTGTAGGTTTTGGTTATTGAGAGTGTCAAAATTGACCTGCGCTACTCTAGCTGCGTTTGCATAGCTTATATTAGGATTAGTAAAATCCCTACAAGAACACTGACTATCATATGACTATCATCTGATTGTCAGCAATGTCAACCTAACGATCAGCGCCTCATACAAACTTTCTATCACAAACTTAAGGGGGCTTGCGCAAATGTGATGTAAACAACTGTGTAGGTGTGAGTTTTTGTCTCCTTCTTATACACCAACATGGCCTACTGATTAAGTATATAGCCGTACTGCTCACTCTCATTCCTTTTCCTGGATCAGTGCTGACACTCTAACTATCAAAAAGTGTCATAAATGATAGTTTACTGTAGATATCAGGTTTGACTGTTATACTATCATAAATGACCATTGTTATATTCCGCCAAAAATGAAACAATGCTTTTTGCTTTTTATTTACTTTATTTCATTACGTTTTTAATTTCGTACGTGATAAAAGCATACGTGTTTCTTATTTGTTTAAAATAAATAGTTTTATAAGAATTCGAGTTCAAAATGTTCAATTTAAATTCAGAAAATATCAAAACAACAGAAGAGCGCTTTCCTCATGCGGAAACACATTTAAAAATGAATCACCACTAACCACTATTATTTTTCGCGTATCAATTTTTGAGTGCGCCCCATACATTCCGCCAGCTTTTGGTATTTTTTAATATTATTTTCGATTTTTTTTTCTTTTAGCATGGAGCTTTGAAATGCTCTCTTTTTCATTTTTTAAACTTATTTTTTATATGGTTTTCGTCGGTTGAAAATGGCGGAATTTAAAAAATAACAAAACAACCGTGATAATCATTTGATTGTCATATGACAGTCAGTAGTGACAACATGATTAAATCGGATAATCTGTTCTCGCATACATAAAATTCCGTTGAGAATTATGTATCTGTCTCACATGCATTATGGTATCTGCTGTATGTTCTTTTGTTCTGTACCAGGTGTCCGAAGCCTTCCCAGTTTCAGTCCTTTTTCATGATTATAGGCTGTCGTTGGGAACATGCGGACATGCGTGAGCGAACAAAGGAACATACATAAATTTGAGTATCAATGTTTACGTCATCGCAGGATCAGCATTGTCAATTACAAGTGTGAGTGTATTAGTAAAACTATCAGCGTTTCTTGTAGCGATTAGAGTTGGTTGTGTGGGTAGCTTTAGCCGTAGCTAAACTTTGTTTTCTCAATCTCATTTTCTGCTGTAGCTTTTTATAACGCTCACAGCCTTTGTAGGATTCTGGGTGTCCATGCTTCTTGCATAGAACGCAGTAAGGATTTGGTTTTTCTGCAGAGTCTCATCCAGGAGAAGGGCATTCTTTGCTGTTGTGTAGCCCACTATATTTCACGCACCTGGCTGCCATATTGCAATTGGCAGCGCTATGGAAAAAGTTTTGGCAATTCCTACATTGTGGAATCTCGGGTCTGCGTAAATGTTCCCATTTGATACAATGGTATAGTATACATTTAATGGCCTTTAATTCATTCACGTTGCTGTCGGCGCTTACTTGAACCATGAATATAGGTAGCGTTATGTTTTTCTCTGTCGATTTTTTGGTAGTAAATTGACTTACTTTAAGTATTTTAAGGTTATCATTTTGATATTGACAAAGCTCATTAAAAATTTCTTCACATTTGGTATTGCCATTCAAGCCTTTCAGCAAGGATGTTTTAGTTTTTAAACATTTGGGTGTGTATGAATAGTATTTCACATTGCCTTTTCAAGAACTCCGCGAACTCTTTTATAGTCTTCGAGATTTGTTAAGTAAATTGATATTTTATTTTGGTTGTGTTCTTTTATTTTAAAATTTTTTATTTTTAAACCATCTTTGATCAGCTCAATTATTTGTTTTGATTCTACATCAAATGTATTAATAGGTGAAATGTTTTTAATATTGCTTTTGTTTTTTGAATTTGTAATTGTTTTTGCTTCATTTTTGTTATTTACACTTGCAGGTGCAGCTTCGGCTGCTGCTGCGCTAGTTGATGGGTTACAGTCGTTGTTTTGAGTATCAGCCCATGTTTCTTCGCTGTTTTTGTTTAATTTGGTGGTATACACATATTGTTGAAATTTTTCGAATGCATCATTACACTCTTCCAGATCTTCATCTAGTATTGCATAGTAATTGTTTTTGCAATTTTTTGACATCGTGTTTTCTGTCACACTATCATTTCTTCTTTTTCTTGATAAGCCATTATTTGCAGTATTTATTATTTTATTTAGCAAAGAGTCAAGCGCATTGCGCTCGCACATAATTATGCCTCACTATTTCCGCCGGTTTTAAACCACTATTGCAACTTTTGAAGCAACGATTACGATATTAAATAAATTAAAATTTCTATTTTTGCACAAGGCAACGAGAAGAACTATATCCGAATACGTGTTGTTCGCTACGTAGTCACGATCAAACTCCCTGATACTACTGCTGTTGGTAGCAGGGTGGTTCCATGATTACTCGAAAAGAGTGCCGAAACCGGGTTTTTGTCCTGAGACTGTTGGGAGGAGGTGGCTCTTGCGGCGGCTTTCGATAATGTGGGTCGCTCGTCGTCCGTTCTCCTAGGGGTGCCAGCTTGGGCATTTTGAGCTCTGGGGTTTGGTTGTGATTGTTGGGGTTGGGCTGCAAATGCAGTAGCGAGTGATGACGCTTTTGGCAATAAACGCAAGTGAAACTACTTTTACATGCGTTCTTGGGGGGTGTGACGTTGACAAAAAGTGTTCGCTATAACTATTTTCTCTCACAAATTTGATTCGGTCTGATACCGACAAATTTCTAAACCTAACGCAAGATTTGACTGCGTGGTATTGACTGCATAATCTACACGAAGCCGTTTTATTGAACTCCGTATGATATGCATGGGTTCTATTATTATTAGATTGGGTCGAGTTTTGATTCACCGTTCGTGGTGTAAAACTCGAAAATTGGGGTTTCGCCTTGCCTGGTCGATAGGTACTTATTCTCCCCACTACTTCGTATCTGCTGGTCAAAAATTTATTCATATCATCCCAAAGTGGGAGTTCTTTTCGGGAGCTGAGGGATTGTTCCCATAGTGAAAGGCTTTCACTTGTCAGGTTGGATGATCAGAGGTAAACGAGGATTGGGTCCCAATCCATTGTCGGAATTCCTTGGGTGTTAAGGGTTGACATGCAGTTGTTGATTGTCGTCTGCATCTTCTGTATTTATTCTCCGTTTTCAGCGAATATTGTGGGCAGGTTGAACAGTGTCTTCAATTGGTTGTCGACGAGTATCCTTTTGTTCTCGTACCTAGACCTGAGCGCTTCACAGGCAAGCTCGAAATTATCATCGCTCAGTGGGTATTGTTTTACAATACGTCCTGCGTGACTTTTCGTTTTCAGGCGTAGGTGGTATAATTTTTGAGCGGGTGATAATTTAGGGTGGTTTTTATAGACTGCTGTGAACATATCTCTGAAGGATGGCCAGTCTTCGTATCCACCATGAAAGACTTCGGTGTCACATGCTGGTACTTTCAAATAAAAACCATTTGAGTTTGAATCGTTTATTGGGTGGGCGGGTATTTGTTGTTGGTTGGTGCTAGGAGTGTTGAAAAGCTGTAAGGCTTCTAAAATTCTTATTTGCATGCTTGCAAGCTCCTGTGACGTGTTTTTTATTCCAGTTCCAGTTTATTTCGGAAACGAGAACGCTGATGGCATGAGTAGCCCATATTTAAAACCAAATTGTTTGGGGCTTATTAAGTCATTGTTTTCAATAATTCTATTGATATTTATATTTATTACTGCCTCGAATACTTTACTAATGTTTGGAAGCAAACTGATCGGACGAAGATTTTTAAGACTGTTTTTGTCTTTGTTCTTTTTGGGTATAACTATTGGCGGTTTTCCAAATGGGTGGGAAGTATTCATTGTTCAACATATTGTTGAAAAGCGTACAATATTCTAGAATTATGTCTGTTGGAAGATTTTTTAGGATGATATTTGGTATTTGATCTAAACCTGATTAGTAAGAATGAAGAATCTTTCGGTTTGTTCTTCGGTAGGGTTATTTGCCCTTTTTTCTGCTCTAAATGTTGTTTTGGTTACCCCGATGCTATCAAATAAAGTTTTAGTCTTTAAAAACTCATTGAAGCATTCTCCAACCTGTGAATGGATTAGATTGTCAGGATTGTTTTCTTTTAAAGAGTGAATTGATTCAAGATGAACGCCAATTATATCAACTATATCTTTGTTATTTTTGATAACTTAGCTGTTAGTTGTGAGGTTCTTCTCAATTAAGTTACAATCTAGTCCCGCTTCTTGTATGAGTGGGGATGAAGTAAAGGGAATACAAAGGTGACTGATGGTCTCACTCTGATTTGGAAGAAATGATTTTTTAATAGAAGACATTTTAGAGGGATCGTCAGTCTTGATATAAGATAGTTTGAGTTCGAGTTGCTTATTTATATGAATTTTGATGTTGTCCTGAATTAGCTTCTTTATTAGTTTTAATTTAGCTTTTTCTTGTTGTATAGCACTATAGGAGCAATGTACTTGTAGGCGGTTATAATTTTTTATAATGGTAAGGGTTCTACCTTATTCTAAAAGTAGAGATTTTAAAATGGGTGTGTTTGCCAGTGTGTTAGTGATGCTGCCAAATCTTCTTTTTGGCACATTCCTTTCTATGGCGGTTAGAATTATTTTGTTTAGTTTGTCTAAGTGATGGTCGATTTCAACGTTTTTCAAGTTCCTATTGTCTGGTGTCCGAGCTTGGTTTTGCAGTTCTGAACTTAGGGTGTTTTTGAATTTTTTCCAGTTGGTTTTTTTATAATCCAACGTTTTTATAACGGAGTTATCCAGCAATGTAAAGAAGCTCGTGCTGTCTCTGCGAGCAATTATTTCTATGGCGTTATGGTCGCTGTCATAGTTAAAGCATCTTAGACAGTTAACCGTGTCGTTATCTTTTTGTATGTCTAATCGGTTATCGGCAATACAGATGTCTAAAAACGAGTTAGATCTAAAGTATGAAAGAGATACGGAAGCGTACAGGTTGCATCGGTGTTTTATCTCATTTGACATAAGCCAATTTCTAAGTGATTTGTCTTTAAGATTTTCTTGTGCATTTCCCCGGTCCGTATGCTTACTATTAAGGTCCCCTGCTAGTATGTAGTAGTGATTAGGTTGTTCAAGATTTAGAGCTTCGAAAACTGTATTTAGTTCCGTTTTAAATGCGTCGTTATTATTCCCCGCCGGATAATATGCTGCTATTATATACAAAATATTATTTGGAGGCATGTGTATTTTAATTATGCAAGTTTCTAAGACTGTTAACCTATCAATTTTATGATTAAAAACTTTCGTAAACTTTATGTTATATTTGATAAGTATCGCTGTTCCACCACCTCTCATGCCTACCGACCTATCTTTCCTTGTTAAGTTGTACCCAAGAAACTTTAGTTTGTGTTTCGGGTTTAACTTAGTTTCATTGAGTAATAATATATCTGGATTTCTCTGCTTTAAAAATTTACAAGTCTAGTATTCTGCTAAATTTATAAGGGAGTTAACATTAAGAGAAATAATGTTTAAATTATATTTATTCAAAGTTTGTAAGGGCCTAACGCTCATACAGAGTCCATTAAGCCACAAATTGCATCGACTCTGGCAGTCTGCAATTCTAATTGTTTCTGAAGGTTTGTAATTTGTTTACTTAGAGATAATATTGTATTTTTTAGTTCTACTAGAAATGAGTTTTGTAGGTTTTGGTTATTGAGAGTGTCAAAATTGACCTGCGCTACTCTAGCTGCGTTTGCATAGCTTATATTAGGATTAGTAAAATCCCTACAAGAACACTGACTATCATATGACTATCATCTGATTGTCAGCAATGTCAACCTAACGATCAGCGCCTCATACAAACTTTCTATCACAAACTTAAGGGGGCTTGCGCAAATGTGATGTAAACAACTGTGTAGGTGTGAGTTTTTGTCTCCTTCTTATACACCAACATGGCCTACTGATTAAGTATATAGCCGTACTGCTCACTCTCATTCCTTTTCCTGGATCAGTGCTGACACTCTAACTATCAAAAAGTGTCATAAATGATAGTTTACTGTAGATATCAGGTTTGACTGTTATACTATCATAAATGACCATTGTTATATTCCGCCAAAAATGAAACAATGCTTTTTGCTTTTTATTTACTTTATTTCATTACGTTTTTAATTTCGTACGTGATAAAAGCATACGTGTTTCTTATTTGTTTAAAATAAATAGTTTTATAAGAATTCGAGTTCAAAATGTTCAATTTAAATTCAGAAAATATCAAAACAACAGAAGAGCGCTTTCCTCATGCGGAAACACATTTAAAAATGAATCACCACTAACCACTATTATTTTTCGCGTATCAATTTTTGAGTGCGCCCCATACATTCCGCCAGCTTTTGGTATTTTTTAATATTATTTTCGATTTTTTTTTCTTTTAGCATGGAGCTTTGAAATGCTCTCTTTTTCATTTTTTAAACTTATTTTTTATATGGTTTTCGTCGGTTGAAAATGGCGGAATTTAAAAAATAACAAAACAACCGTGATAATCATTTGATTGTCATATGACAGTCAGTAGTGACAACATGATTAAATCGGATAATCTGTTCTCGCATACATAAAATTCCGTTGAGAATTATGTATCTGTCTCACATGCATTATGGTATCTGCTGTATGTTCTTTTGTTCTGTACCAGGTGTCCGAAGCCTTCCCAGTTTCAGTCCTTTTTCATGATTATAGGCTGTCGTTGGGAACATGCGGACATGCGTGAGCGAACAAAGGAACATACATAAATTTGAGTATCAATGTTTACGTCATCGCAGGATCAGCATTGTCAATTACAAGTGTGAGTGTATTAGTAAAACTATCAGCGTTTCTTGTAGGGATTAGAGTTGGTTGTGTGGGTAGCTTTAGCCGTAGCTAAACTTTGTTTTCTCAATCTCATTTTCTGCTGTAGCTTTTTATAACGCTCACAGCCTTTGTAGGATTCTGGGTGTCCATGCTTCTTGCATAGAACGCAGTAAGGATTTGGTTTTTCTGCAGAGTCTCATCCAGGAGAAGGGCATTCTTTGCTGTTGTGTAGCCCACTATATTTCACGCACCTGGCTGCCATATTGCAATTGGCAGCGCTATGGAAAAAGTTTTGGCAATTCCTACATTGTGGAATCTCGGGTCTGCGTAAATGTTCCCATTTGATACAATGGTATAGTATACATTTAATGGCCTTTAATTCATTCACGTTGCTGTCGGCGCTTACTTGAACCATGAATATAGGTAGCGTTATGTTTTTCTCTGTCGATTTTTTGGTAGTAAATTGACTTACTTTAAGTATTTTAAGGTTATCATTTTGATATTGACAAAGCTCATTAAAAATTTCTTCACATTTGGTATTGCCATTCAAGCCTTTCAGCAAGGATGTTTTAGTTTTTAAACATTTGGGTGTGTATGAATAGTATTTCACATTGGCTTTTTCAAGAACTCCGCGAACTCTTTTATAGTCTTCGAGATTTGTTAAGTAAATTGATATTTTATTTTGGTTGTGTTCTTTTATTTTAAAATTTTTTATCTTTAAACCATCTTTGATCAGCTCAATTATTTGTTTTGATTCTACATCAAATGTATTAATAGGTGAAATGTTTTTAATATTGCTTTTGTTTTTTGAATTTGTAATTGTTTTTGCTTCATTTTTGTTATTTACACTTGCAGGTGCAGCTTCGGCTGCTGCTGCGCTAGTTGATGGGTTACAGTCGTTGTTTTGAGTATCAGCCCATGTTTCTTCGCTGTTTTTGTTTAATTTGGTGGTATACACATATTGTTGAAATTTTTCGAATGCATCATTACACTCTTCCAGATCTTCATCTAGTATTGCATAGTAATTGTTTTTGCAATTTTTTGACATCGTGTTTTCTGTCACACTATCATTTCTTCTTTTTCTTGATAAGCCATTATTTGCAGTATTTATTATTTTATTTAGCAAAGAGTCAAGCGCATTGCGCTCGCACATAATTATGCCTCACTATTTCCGCCGGTTTTAAACCACTATTGCAACTTTTGAAGCAACGATTACGATATTAAATAAATTAAATTTTCTATTTTTGCACAAGGCAACGAGAAGAACTATATCCGAATACGTGTTGTTCGCTACGTAGTCACGATCAAACTCCCTGATACTACTGCTGTTGGTAGCAGGGTGGTTCCATGATTACTCGAAAAGAGTGCCGAAACCGGGTTTTTGTCCTGAGACTGTTGGGAGGAGGTGGCTCTTGCGGCGGCTTTCGATAATGTGGGTCGCTCGTCGTCCGTTCTCCTAGGGGTGCCAGCTTGGGCATTTTGAGCTCTGGGGTTTGGTTGGGATTGTTGGGGTTGGGCTGCAAATGCAGTAGCGAGTGATGACGCTTTTGGCAATAAACGCAAGTGAAACTACTTTTACATGCGTTCTTGGGGGGTGTGACGTTGACAAAAAGTGTTCGCTATAACTATTTTCTCTCACAAATTTGATTCGGTCTGATACCGACAAATTTCTAAACCTAACGCAAGATTTGACTGCGTGGTATTGACTGCATAATCTACACGAAGCCGTTTTATTGAACTCCGTATGATATGCATGGGTTCTATTATTATTAGATTGGGTCGAGTTTTGATTCACCGTTCGTGGTGTAAAACTCGAAAATTGGGGTTTCGCCTTGCCTGGTCGATAGGTACTTATTCTCCCCACTACTTCGTATCTGCTGGTCAAAAATTTATTCATATCATCCCAAAGTGGGAGTTCTTTTCGGGAGCTGAGGGATTGTTCCCATAGTGAAAGGCTTTCACTTGTCAGGTTGGATGATCAGAGGTAAACGAGGATTGGGTCCCAATCCATTGTCGGAATTCCTTGGGTGTTAAGGGTTGACATGCAGTTGTTGATTGTCATCTGCATCTTCTGTATTTATTCTCCGTTTTCAGCAAATATTGTGGGCAGGTTGAATAGTGTCTTCAATTGGTTGTCGACGAGTATCCTTTTGTTCTCGTACCTAGACCTGAGCGCTTCACAGGCAAGCTCGAAATTATCATCGCTCAGTGGGTATTGTTTTACAATACGTCCTGCGTGACTTTTCGTTTTCAGGCGTAGGTGGTATAATTTTTGAGCGGGTGATAATTTAGGGTGGTTTTTATAGACTGCTGTGAACATATCTCTGAAGGATGGCCAGTCTTCGTATCCACCATGAAAGACTTCGGTGTCACATGCTGGTACTTTCAAATAAAAACCATTTGAGTGTGAATCGTTTATTGGGTGGGCGGGTATTTGTTGTTGGTTGGTGCTAGGAGTGTTGAAAAGCTGTAAGGCTTCTAAAATTCTTATTTGCATGCTTGCAAGCTCCTGTGACGTGTTTTTTATTCCAGTTCCAGTTTATTTCGGAAACGAGAACGCTGATGGCATGAGTAGCCCATATTTAAAACCAAATTGTTTGGGGCTTATTAAGTCATTGTTTTCAATAATTCTATTGATATTTATATTTATTACTGCCTCGAATACTTTACTAATGTTTGGAAGCAAACTGATCGGACGAAGATTTTTAAGACTGTTTTTGTCTTTGTTCTTTTTGGGTATAACTATTGGCGGTTTTCCAAATGGGTGGGAAGTATTCATTGTTCAACATATTGTTGAAAAGCGTACAATATTCTAGAATTATGTCTGTTGGAAGATTTTTTAGGATGATATTTGGTATTTGATCTAAACCTGATTAGTAAGAATGAAGAATCTTTCGGTTTGTTCTTCGGTAGGGTTATTTGCCCTTTTTTCTGCTCTAAATGTTGTTTTGGTTACCCCGATGCTATCAAATAAAGTTTTAGTCTTTAAAAACTCATTGAAGCATTCTCCAACCTGTGAATGGATTAGATTGTCAGGATTGTTTTCTTTTAAAGAGTGAATTGATTCAAGATGAACGCCAATTATATCAACTATATCTTTGTTATTTTTGATAACTTAGCTGTTAGTTGTGAGGTTCTTCTCAATTAAGTTACAATCTAGTCCCGCTTCTTGTATGAGTGGGGATGAAGTAAAGGGAATACAAAGGTGACTGATGGTCTCACTCTGATTTGGAAGAAATGATTTTTTAATAGAAGACATTTTAGAGGGATCGTCAGTCTTGATATAAGATAGTTTGAGTTCGAGTTGCTTATTTATATGAATTTTGATGTTGTCCTGAATTAGCTTCTTTATTAGTTTTAATTTAGCTTTTTCTTGTTGTATAGCACTATAGGAGCAATGTACTTGTAGGCGGTTATAATTTTTTATAATGGTAAGGGTTCTACCTTATTCTAAAAGTAGAGATTTTAAAATGGGTGTGTTTGCCAGTGTGTTAGTGATGCTGCCAAATCTTCTTTTTGGCACATTCCTTTCTATGGCGGTTAGAATTATTTTGTTTAGTTTGTCTAAGTGATGGTCGATTTCAACATTTTTCAAGTTCCTATTGTCTGGTGTCCGAGCTTGGTTTTGCAGTTCTGAACTTAGGGTGTTTTTGAATTTTTTCCAGTTGGTTTTTTTATAATCCAACGTTTTTATAACGGAGTTATCCAGCAATGTAAAGAAGCTCGTGCTGTCTCTGCGAGCAATTATTTCTATGGCGTTATGGTCGCTGTCATAGTTAAAGCATCTTAGACAGTTAACCGTGTCGTTATCTTTTTGTATGTCTAATCGGTTATCGGCAATACAGATGTCTAAAAACGAGTTAGATCTAAAGTATGAAAGAGATACGGAAGCGTACAGGTTGCATCGGTGTTTTATCTCATTTGACATAAACCAATTTCTAAGTGATTTGTCTTTAAGATTTTCTTGTGCATTTCCCCGGTCCGTATGCTTACTATTAAGGTCCCCTGCTAGTATATAGTAGTGATTAGGTTGTTCAAGATTTAGAGCTTCGAAAACTGTATTTAGTTCCGTTTTAAATGCGTCGTTATTATTCCCCGCCGGATAATATGCTGCTATTATATACAAAATATTATTTGGAGGCATGTGTATTTTAATTATGCAAGTTTCTAAGACTGTTAACCTATCAATTTTATGATTAAAAACTTTCGTAAACTTTATGTTATATTTGATAAGTATCGCTGTTCCACCACCTCTCATGCCTACCGACCTATCTTTCCTTGTTAAGTTGTACCCAAGAAACTTTAGTTTGTGTTTCGGGTTTAACTTAGTTTCATTGAGTAATAATATATCTGGATTTCTCTGCTTTAAAAATTTACTTAAGTCTAGTATTCTGCTTAAATTTATAAGGGAGTTAACATTAAGAGAAATAATGTTTAAATTATATTTATTCAAAGTTTGTAAGGGCCTAACGCTCATACAGAGTCCATTAAGCCACAAATTGCATCGACTCTGGCAGTCTGCAATTCTAATTGTTTCTGAAGGTTTGTAATTTGTTTACTTAGAGATAATATTGTATTTTTTAGTTCTACTAGAAATGAGTTTTGTAGGTTTTGGTTATTGAGAGTGTCAAAATTGACCTGCGCTACTCTAGCTGCGTTTGCATAGCTTATATTAGGATTAGTAAAATCCCTACAAGAACACTGACTATCATATGACTATCATCTGATTGTCAGCAATGTCAACCTAACGATCAGCGCCTCATACAAACTTTCTATCACAAACTTAAGGGGGCTTGCGCAAATGTGATGTAAACAACTGTGTAGGTGTGAGTTTTTGTCTCCTTCTTATACACCAACATGGCCTACTGATTAAGTATATAGCCGTACTGCTCACTCTCATTCCTTTTCCTGGATCAGTGCTGACACTCTAACTATCAAAAAGTGTCATAAATGATAGTTTACTGTAGATATCAGGTTTGACTGTTATACTATCATAAATGACCATTGTTATATTCCGCCAAAAATGAAACAATGCTTTTTGCTTTTTATTTACTTTATTTCATTACGTTTTTAATTTCGTACGTGATAAAAGCATACGTGTTTCTTATTTGTTTAAAATAAATAGTTTTATAAGAATTCGAGTTCAAAATGTTCAATTTAAATTCAGAAAATATCAAAACAACAGAAGAGCGCTTTCCTCATGCGGAAACACATTTAAAAATGAATCACCACTAACCACTATTATTTTTCGCGTATCAATTTTTGAGTGCGCCCCATACATTCCGCCAGCTTTTGGTATTTTTTAATATTATTTTCGATTTTTTTTTCTTTTAGCATGGAGCTTTGAAATGCTCTCTTTTTCATTTTTTAAACTTATTTTTTATATGGTTTTCGTCGGTTGAAAATGGCGGAATTTAAAAAATAACAAAACAACCGTGATAATCATTTGATTGTCATATGACAGTCAGTAGTGACAACATGATTAAATCGGATAATCTGTTCTCGCATACATAAAATTCCGTTGAGAATTATGTATCTGTCTCACATGCATTATGGTATCTGCTGTATGTTCTTTTGTTCTGTACCAGGTGTCCGAAGCCTTCCCAGTTTCAGTCCTTTTTCATGATTATAGGCTGTCGTTGGGAACATGCGGACATGCGTGAGCGAACAAAGGAACATACATAAATTTGAGTATCAATGTTTACGTCATCGCAGGATCAGCATTGTCAATTACAAGTGTGAGTGTATTAGTAAAACTATCAGCGTTTCTTGTAAGGATTAGAGTTGGTTGTGTGGGTAGCTTTAGCCGTAGCTAAACTTTGTTTTCTCAATCTCATTTTCTGCTGTAGCTTTTTATAACGCTCACAGCCTTTGTAGGATTCTGGGTGTCCATGCTTCTTGCATAGAACGCAGTAAGGATTTGGTTTTTCTGCAGAGTCTCATCCAGGAAAAGGGCATTCTTTGCTGTTGTGTAGCCCACTATATTTCACGCACCTGGCTGCCATATTGCAATTGGCAGCGCTATGGAAAAAGTTTTGGCAATTCCTACATTGTGGAATCTCGGGTCTGCGTAAAGGTTCCCATTTGATACAATGGTATAGTATACATTTAATGGCCTTTAATTCATTCACGTTGCTGTCGGCGCTTACTTGAACCATGAATATAAGTAGCGTTATGTTTTTCTCTGTCGATTTTTTGGTAGTAAATTGACTTACTTTAAGTATTTTAAGGTTATCATTTTGATATTGACAAAGCTCATTAAAAATTTCTTCACATTTGGTATTGCCATTCAAGCCTTTCAGCAAGGATGTTTTAGTTTTTAAACATTTGGGTGTGTATGAATAGTATTTCACATTGGCTTTTTCAAGAACTCCGCGAACTCTTTTATAGTCTTCGAGATTTGTTAAGTAAATTGATATTTTATTTTGGTTGTGTTCTTTTATTTTAAAATTTTTTATCTTTAAACCATCTTTGATCAGCTCAATTATTTGTTTTGATTCTACATCAAATGTATTAATAGGTGAAATGTTTTTAATATTGCTTTTGTTTTTTGAATTTGTAATTGTTTTTGCTTCATTTTTGTTATTTACACTTGCAGGTGCAGCTTCGGCTGCTGCTGCGCTAGTTGATGGGTTACAGTCGTTGTTTTGAGTATCAGCCCATGTTTCTTCGCTGTTTTTGTTTAATTTGGTGGTATACACATATTGTTGAAATTTTTCGAATGCATCATTACACTCTTCCAGATCTTCATCTAGTATTGCATAGTAATTGTTTTTGCAATTTTTTGACATCGTGTTTTCTGTCACACTATCATTTCTTCTTTTTCTTGATAAGCCATTATTTGCAGTATTTATTATTTTATTTAGCAAAGAGTCAAGCGCATTGCGCTCGCACATAATTATGCCTCACTATTTCCGCCGGTTTTAAACCACTATTGCAACTTTTGAAGCAACGATTACGATATTAAATAAATTAAATTTTCTATTTTTGCACAAGGCAACGAGAAGAACTATATCCGAATACGTGTTGTTCGCTACGTAGTCACGATCAAACTCCCTGATACTACTGCTGTTGGTAGCAGGGTGGTTCCATGATTACTCGAAAAGAGTGCCGAAACCGGGTTTTTGTCCTGAGACTGTTGGGAGGAGGTGGCTCTTGCGGCGGCTTTCGATAATGTGGGTCGCTCGTCGTCCGTTCTCCTAGGGGTGCCAGCTTGGGCATTTTGAGCTCTGGGGTTTGGTTGGGATTGTTGGGGTTGGGCTGCAAATGCAGTAGCGAGTGATGACGCTTTTGGCAATAAACGCAAGTGAAACTACTTTTACATGCGTTCTTGGGGGGTGTGACGTTGACAAAAAGTGTTCGCTATAACTATTTTCTCTCACAAATTTGATTCGGTCTGATACCGACAAATTTCTAAACCTAACGCAAGATTTGACTGCGTGGTATTGACTGCATAATCTACACGAAGCCGTTTTATTGAACTCCGTATGATATGCATGGGTTCTATTATTATTAGATTGGGTCGAGTTTTGATTCACCGTTCGTGGTGTAAAACTCGAAAATTGGGGTTTCGCCTTGCCTGGTCGATAGGTACTTATTCTCCCCACTACTTCGTATCTGCTGGTCAAAAATTTATTCATATCATCCCAAAGTGGGAGTTCTTTTCGGGAGCTGAGGGATTGTTCCCATAGTGAAAGGCTTTCACTTGTCAGGTTGGATGATCAGAGGTAAACGAGGATTGGGTCCCAATCCATTGTCGGAATTCCTTGGGTGTTAAGGGTTGACATGCAGTTGTTGATTGTCGTCTGCATCTTCTGTATTTATTCTCCGTTTTCAGCGAATATTGTGGGCAGGTTGAACAGTGTCTTCAATTGGTTGTCGACGAGTATCCTTTTGTTCTCGTACCTAGACCTGAGCGCTTCACAGGCAAGCTCGAAATTATCATCGCTCAGTGGGTATTGTTTTACAATACGTCCTGCGTGACTTTTCGTTTTCAGGCGTAGGTGGTATAATTTTTGAGCGGGTGATAATTTAGGATGGTTTTTATAGACTGCTGTGAACATATCTCTGAAGGATGGCCAGTCTTCGTATCCACCATGAAAGACTTCGGTGTCACATGCTGGTACTTTCAAATAAAAACCATTTGAGTTTGAATCGTTTATTGGGTGGGCGGGTTGGTGCTAGGAGTGTTGAAAAGCTGTAAGGCTTCTAAAATTCTTATTTGCATGCTTGATACGTTTCCATACATTTCGCGAATTTTTGCTCAACCGAGCCGCTGACATCTATGTAATTGTCGGAAAAACTTACTCCTCGATGGGACTCTTGCGCCTTTGCCCATATTTTATCTAGGTCTTCTAAATTGACCTTAAGCATACACTCTGATAAATCGGTAGCTTGGGAGGGTGACCATCTTGGGCAGTAAACCTCTAATTGGTTACCGTCATATATAAATTCCTGCAGGCATTGGTCTGCAGTGGTAAATTTTTGGGTTTCGTTTGTTTTTGGCATTATAATTTATTGAAATTTACGAAGAAATGGGAGCTTTTATTAAGCTGTGAAAATAGAAACAAAATTTGTCAAAATGGCAAACAAAATTTTTTTTTTTTAAACCAGCCTAATGTATGCTTGGTTCTTTATATGGGCTTGTCTCAGCGCTTCTGAGTACAAGTAATATGGGTATATATGTATGTATATCTATATATATAAGTGGCTAAAATATATTTGCCGGTAAACTGTGGTGTACCACCTTTTGCTTGCCGTGCCAATGCACTTGATCTATTGACAAACTAAATGTATGCAAAATATGTAATCGATGGTCTTCTTTGTTAATTCCTTCTATTATGTAGTTACATATGGTCATGCAATTACTTTGTTGAGGGTGGGTTTTTGGCTTATGCAAAAAGATATACAAGTGCGTGTGGGTGTTATGTGTGCATATACTTGTAGGTTTGTATGCAAAATTAATCTTGGGTGCACCGGTAAAATAAACTTTAGGAAAAGGGACAAAAATTTGGCAAAGTCCGTTGTTGTGGGTTTTTTATAAAATATATTTTATGTAATATATGTATATATGGGTAAATTGGGCAGCGGTGAATTTCACGCTGAAAAAATATGTAGCCCGGAGAATATTACCGAACTAAGTGGGTATATACATATATACGTATATATTTTTGTATTTACGTAGGTATATGAAGCAACGAACTTCTCGGTATATAGAACCGGGCAGTGGAATTTCCGTTGGAACGGGAATAAAAATGTATTAGCTGGAAAAAAAAGAAATGCTAAGTGTTTTGTAAGGGACTGTACCTTTTAGTACCCGTGGGTAAGCAAATGAAATTTTTACCGTTTAGGCTTTATGATGTAGGTTATATACCAGAGTCCGTATCTTAAGATCGGAGGGGTTTTTAGATATGGGGTCCGATTAAATACAAACATAAGTCAGCAATAGCTAAATAGGCCAAACAAACATTCGGCACGAGTTACCAAAGTGGTAAACAGAAATAATGCTAGCATAAGTAAATTTAAGTTATAAATAGGGAAGATTTAAAAATTGTAAAGTTAGTCATTAACATCTAGACTCACAATAAAGGTCTTTTGACCAATAAGAACATTTTTTTTCGGCTATTAAAGCTTTCAGACGATAATTGGCGCCGGAGACAAATAAGCTTGGCGGTGCCCGCGAATCGTCCTTTTCAATAAGTAGTGCCTCTCAAAATTAAAATAAAAAAGTGCCACACAAAAAAAGAGGAAAAAAAAACCTTTTAAAAGTGCCACACAAAAAAAAATCTTTTGAAAAGTGCCACAAAAAGAGCCACAACACGTTAATAGTGCCATACAAAAACAAACTTTCGAAAAGTGCCACATAACAAAAGTGCTACAAAAAGAGCCGCAACACGTTAATAGTGCCACACCAAAACAAACTTTTGAAAAGTGCCACAATACGCTAATAGTGCTACATTAAAATAAAAGCTTTCGAAGGTGAAAAAAAAAATATAAAAAGCGAAAGAGGCGTGAAGAGGAACGTGGAACTTCCTCGACACCCCAACAGCATCACGACACCAGCCAAGGACAACAACCCGGAACAGCAAGGAGTGAGACCGTGCCCCCTAGTACAAAGGAAACGGGATACAGCACACTCACCAGCATACCGATGCAGCTGAAACTACTATTGTAAGAAAAACATTAAATCATATTTATTTAAGAAATTTAAAAAAAAACTAAGTATAAAGTAATTTAGCGAAGTCAATCAGAAACTATCCTCTAAGTTTGGAAAAAAATATTTGCATACAAAACAAGTAAGGAAGGCTAAGTTCGGGTGTAACCGAACATTACATACTCAGTTGAGAGCTGTGGAGACAAAATAAGGGAAAATCACCATGTAGGAAAATGAACCTAGGGTAGCCCTGGAATGTGTTGTTTGTACGATATGGGTATCAAATGAAAGGTGTTAATGAATATTTTAAAAGGGCGTGGACCTTAGTTCTAAAGGTGGACGCCTTTTCGAGATATCGCCATAAAGGTGGACCAGGGGTGACTCTACAATTTGTTTGTACGATATGGGTATCAAAAGAAAGGTGTTAATGAGTTTTTTAAAAGGGCGTTGGCCTCAGTTCTATAGGTGGATGCCTTTTCGAGATATCGCCATAAAGGTGGACCAGGGGTGACTATAGAATTTGTTTGTATGATATGGGTATCAAATAAAAGGTGTTAATGAGTATTTTAAAAGGGAGTGGGCCTTAGTTCTACAGGCGGACGACTTTTCGAGATATCGCCATAAAGATGGACCAGGGGTGACTCTAGAATTTTTTTGTACGATATGGGTGTCAAACGAAAGGTGTTAATGAGTGTTTTAAAAGGGAGTGGGCCTTAGTTCTATGGGTGGACGCCTTTTCGAGATATTGCCATAAAGGTGGACCAGGAGTGACCCTAGAAGTTGTTTGTACGATATGGGTATCAAATGAAAGGTGTTAATGAGTATTTTAAAAGGGAGTGGGCCTTAGTTCTATAGGTGGACGCCTTTCGAGATATCGCCATAAAGGTGGACCAGGGGTGACTCTACAATTTGTACGATATGGGTATCAAATGAAAGGCGTTAATGAGTATTTTAAAAGAGAGTGGGCCTTAGTTTTATAGGTGGACGCCTTTTCGAGATATCGCCATAAAGGTGGACCAGGGATGACTCTAGAATTTGTACGATATGGGTATCAAATGAAAGGCGTTAATGAGTATTTTAAAAGAGAGTGGGCCTTAGTTCTATAGGTGGACGCCTTTTCGAGATATCACCATAAAGGTGGACCAGGGGTGACTAGAATTTGTTTGTACGATATGCGTATCAAATGAAAGGTGTTAATGAGTATTTTAAAAGGGAGTGGGCCTTAGTTCTATGGGTGGACCCCTTTTCGAGATATCGCCATAAAGGTGGACCAGGGATGACTCTAGAATGCGTTTATACAATATGGGTATCAAACGAAAGGTGTTAATGAGTAGTTTAAAAGGGAGTGGGCCTTAGTTCTATGGGTGGACGCCTTTTCGAGATATTGCCATAAAGGTGGACCAGGGGTGACCCTAGAATTTGTTTGTACGATATGGGTATCAAATGAAAGGTGTTAATGAGTATTTTAAAAGGGAGTGGGCCTTAGTTCTATGGGTGGACGCCTGTTCGAAATATCGATATAAGGGTGGACCAGGGGTGACTCTAGAATTTGTTTGTACGATATGGGTATCAAATGAAAGGTGTTAATGAGTATTTTAAAAGGGAGTGGGCCTTAGTTTTATAGGTGGACGCCTTTTCGAGATATCGCCATAAATGTGGACCAGGGGTGACTCTATAATGTGTTTGTACAATATGGGTGTCCAATTAAAGGTATTAATAAGAATTTTAAAAAGGAGTTGTGGTAGTTGTATATGTGAAGGCGTTTTCGAGATTTCGACCAAAATGTGGACCAGGGTGATCCAGAACATCATCTGTCGGGTACCGCTAATTTATTTATATATGTAATACCACGAACAGTATTCCTGCCATGATTCCAAGGGCTTTGGATTTCGCCCTGCAGAAATTTTTCATTTTCTTCTACTTAATATGGTAGGTGTCACACCCATTTTACAAAGTTTTTTTCTAAAGTTATATTTTGGTATATATTTGGTATAGAATTATGGCATTTTTTTCATTTTTCGTAATTTTCGAAATCGAAAAAGTGGGCGTGGTCATAGTCGGATTGCGGTCATTTTTTGTACCAATACAAAGTGTGTTCAGATAATTATGTGAACTGAGTTTAGTAAAGATATATCGATTTTTGCTCAAGTTATTGTGTTAACGGCCGAGCGGAAGGACAGACGATCTACTGTGTATAAAAACTGGGCGTGGCTTCAACCGATTTCGCCCTTTTTCACAGAAAACAGTTATCGTCCAAGAATCTAAGCGCCTACCAAATTTCACAAGGATTGGTATATATTTGTTCGACTTATGGCATTAAATGTATCCTAGACAAATCAAATGAAAAAGGGCGGAGCCACGCCCATTTTGAAATTTTCTTTTGTTTTTGTATTTTGTTGCACCATATCATTACTGGAGTCGAATGTTGACATAATTTACTTATATACTGTAAAGATATTAAATTTTTTGTTAAAATTTGACTTACAAAAATTGTTTTTTTAAAGTGTGCGTGGTCGTTCTCCGATTTTGCTAGTTTTTGTTAAGCATACATATAGTAATAGGGGTAACGTTCCTGCCAAATTTTATCATGGTATCTTCAACGCCTGCCAAATTACAGCTTGCAAAACTTTTAAATTACCTTCTTTTAAAAGTGGGAGGTGCCACGCCCATTGCCAAAATTTATCAGTTTTCTATTCTGCGTCATAAGTTTAACTCACCTATCAAGTTTCATCGCTTTATCCGTCTTTGGTAATGAATTATCGCACTTTTTCGATTTTTCGAAATTTTCGATATCGAAAAAGTGGGCGTGGTTATGGTCCGATATCGTTCATTTTAAATAGAGATCTGAGATGAGTGCCCAGGAACGTACATACCAAATTTGGTCGAGATACCTCAAAATTTACTCAAGTTATCGTGTTAACGGACGGACGGACATGGCTCAATCAAATTTTTTTTCGATACTGATGATTTTGATATATGGAAGTCTATATCTATCTCGATTCCTTTATACCTGTACAACCAACCGTTATCCAATCAAAGTTAATATACTCTGTGAGCTCTGCTCAACTGAGTATAAAAATTTTTAAATAATAATAAGCCATAAAATGGCTAACCCAAATAACCTTATTAGACCACCACTGCTAACTGCTCCCCCAGCACCCCCTGCAGTTGCAGCATCACCCACTTCAAATCCCCAAATTTCCCCAGAACTAGCCACTCTCATTCGAGCTATGATCAATCAGACCATAGAATCCAACGGTCCCAGCCTTATGCAGAACGCTCTTAGAAATAATAGCACCCCCATAGTAACTGACCAAACAATCGAAGAGCAATTTAGAACCAACATGTCTGAAATGGATAAAATTCCACATGTTGTACGATCCTTAAGAGAATTTTCGGGAAACACTTCAGAATTCAGCTCATGGAAGAAAAGTGTTGAGCGAATCTTAAGGATATACGAACCCTCAAAAGGCACACCAAAATATTTCGGCATATTAAATTTCATCAGAAGCAAAATAATCGGAAAAGCAGACATAGTCTTAGGATGCTACAATACACCTTTAGATTGGACAGTAATCTCTCGCTATCTGACCACTCATTACGCCGACAAACGAGACATAGGCACTGTGGAATACCAGATGACTTGTCTTATACAGGGAAGAGTGACGATTAACGAATTCTACCAAAAGGTTTACAGCCATTTATCCCTTATCCTCTACAAAATAGGTTGCATGGAAATTGGCGAAGAAGCAGTACATTTATTAACCGATAATTACCGTGCTAAGGCCCTCGACACCTTCTTTAGAGGACTTTCTGGTTATCTTCCTAGACTCCTAGGTATTAAAGAACCAAAGAGCTTGCCAGAAGCCCTACACCTTTGCCTTAAATTAGAAAACCAAAATTTCAGAGCATACCATGCCAACAACCAAATGTCGAACGTACCATCAACCTCCCGCCAACAAAGCTTCAGTTCTTCAAATCTTAGACAGCAACCCTTCACACCAAGATATGCACAACCGGCAAACCCACCGTTCTCTCAATCAAAATTCTATCCCGAATTGGCACATGTACCACAAACCCCGCAAAACTATCGCCAACATAGTTTTAACCCCCACAGCTTCCAGCAATACCCAAACCAACCGAATCCATATAATAGATACCAGCCACAAAATCCCTATAACCAACCACAAAACACACATACCGAACAACAAAACCACCCCCATCCAAGACCACCCAAACCACCACAACCTATGGAGGTAGACGAAAGCCTCAGGACTAGAGCAGTAAACTACGTGAACCGTCCTAAACCCCAAGAAACTGGTAAACGACCACCAAACACATCTATGATAGACCATTCCCCTCCGAAAGCCCAAAGGAACTTTCATATAAACTCTGACGGAGTCACAGGCGACCAACACTACACAGACCAATATTACGACCAATACAACAACAGCCAGGACACAGCTTACGACAACGTAGACGAAGAACCGTACGACCTGACGGACGTACATTTTTTAGACTGAATAGCTCTTCGTTACCTTGTTTTAGATGCAAAACGAAGAGCGACGAAATACTAAATATCCTGGTAGATACAGGATCCAACAAAAATTACATCCAATACAGCCTAGTTAGGAAATCAATAGAAAACGATAACCCGTTTTTCGCCAACTAAGTTTGAGGGAAAATAAAGATTACTCATCATACATTCTTGAATCTGTTTAACTTAGGAAATTGCAGACTAAAGTTCTTCCTGCTACCTACACTCAGAACCTTCCATGCTATACTAGGAAACGACAGCCTAAAAGAACTTTCAGCAGTTATACATACCAAGGACAATTTTATGTATAGCAAACACAAAAAAAATCCACCTTCGACAGTACAGAGTACAGAACGTTAACACGTCAACCTACAACTCTCCGGTCTGGGTTGTACCTAAAAAAGACGACGCCTCAGGCGAAAAAAAGTTTAGAATGGTCATTGACTATAGAAAACTTAACACAGTCACAATCGCAGATAGGTATCCAATACCGGAAATAAATGAGGTACTTTCTCAACTAGGAAAGAACAGCATTTTTTCTGTGATTGATTTAAAAAGTGGTTTCCATAAAATTCCTCTTAAGAAATATGACGTGGAAAAAACAGCTTTTTCAGTGAACAACGGGAAATACGAGTTCACTAGTTTACCATTCGGCTTGAAAAACGCCCCATCTATCTTCCAACGGACACTGGACGACATATTAAGAAAACACATAGGACGAATATGCTACGTATACGATATAATCATATTTAGCAAAAATGAAAAAGAACATTCCGACCATATAGATACAATTTATGAAACCCTTAATAAGGCAAATATGAAAGTGCAGATCGACAAATGTGAGTTCTTCAAAAAACAAGTTGAGTTCCTAGGATTTGTAGTATCTTCCTATGGAATTTCCACAAACCCAGCCAAAGTAGAATCAATAGCAAATTGCCCCTATCCCCAAACGATTAAAGATTTAAGATCATTCTTAGGCTTATCTGGATACTATAGACGATTTAGTAAAGATTACGCTAAGTTAGCAATACCCCTAACATCCCTACTTCGAGGCGAAGAAGGAAGAATGTCGAAAAGTAGCTCAAAGAAAATCCCAGTACATTTAAATGAAGAAGCAAAAGCAGCATTCAATAAAATCAAATCCACTTTGACTTCCAAAGAGGTAATTTTGCAATATCCCGATTATAACGAAGAATTCGACCTAACTACAGATGCCTCAAAATATGCCATAGGCACAGTTTTAGAGCAAAATGGAAAACCAATAACCTTCATATCAAGAACGCCGAACAAAGCAGGGGAAAATTATGCGGTAAACGGAAAAGAAATGCGCGCCATAATTTGGGCCCTAATTTCCTTAGGAACTATCTGTACGGAACAGCAAAAGTAATTATCCACACAGATCATCAGCCCCTTACATATTAAGCAACAGAAATAATAACTCCAAACTGAAACGATGGAAAGCGATCCTGGAAGAACACAACAACGAAATAAAACATAAGCCCGGGAAAGCTAACGTAGTTGCAGACACATTATCCAAGCCCTTCGAATTAAATTCTTTACCTGTTGCTACACACTCTGATGAGAGCTCATCACACAATCTAATCCCAACAGTGGAAGGACCCATAAACGCCTTCAAAAACCAACTTAGGATATCTTTAGGAGAGGAAGACAGTTATCAATTCAAGATACCATTCCCAACCTACCATAGGCATATAATTATTAAACCCGAATTTTCAACACACAACCTAACTGCACTATTAAAACGCTAGCTAAAGTGATAAATGGTATACTTACCTCTGAAGAAATAATGAGAAAAATTCAGGAAGTCTACCCTCTTCATTTTTCCAGTTATAAAATCCGTTATACCCAAACAAAAATAGAAGACTTGGTAAACGAAGATGCCCAAAATGAGGAAATTTTAAAACAACATAAACGAGCACACAGGAATAGGCATGAAAATAAAAAGCAACTTTTACAAAAATACTACTTTCCTTAAATGAAGACAAAAATAGAAATATAATCAAACAGTGCAAGGTTTGTAGAGAACACAAATACGATCGTCACCCTAATAAGCCACACTACTCGAAACCCCAATTCCCCAACATCCTGGTGAATATGCCATATAGATATTTATAACACAGAAAGGAAACTAGTACTAACAGCATTAGACAAATTCTCAAAATACGCTCAAGTTAAAGTAATAGAGTCAAAAGCAATAGAAGACATCAGGGAACCACTACGACAAATTCTTTTCTCTTTCGGCGTACCGAAAACAATAGTCATCGATAACGAAAAATCGTTAAATTCAGCATCCACAAAATTAATGGTTGAAGATCAACTTGGAATTGAAATATTTAAAACACCACCATACGCAAGTACAGTTAACGGACAAGTGGAAAGATTTCACTCCACCCTATCCGAAATCATGCGTTGTCTACAAACAGAACGGACCCATCGCTCATTCCAAGAACTTTTAGACAGATCTACATATTGTAACGAATTTACTGCAATTTCCCTTATTTGCAATCTTCTGCCAACGTTCGTATCGCTAAACTGTTGAATAAATAACTCCAATATTGAATAATGAAAAAATGGCCTTTATTAAAGTACTTCACAAAAACACTTATACTTTGTAACGAATAGCTTGCTTAGTAACCAAACTGATTGATAGCTCAAATGAAACTGATCTATTGCCCGACAGATAGCGTGCTTAACTGAAAACTGCTTCTAGCGCCTCTACCGCTGGTGCTTTTATACTCTGTGATTTCTTCGTGGCATCTTCTAGGCGCTTCCAGAACTTACTTAGTTACCGCCATATAATTATAACTACAGATGCACGTATATAGCTTCTCATATGCGTGTATTTGTGAGCGACACTTCCACAATTACAATTGCATACTTTTGGGAGCATCTCAGATATCTGCATGTTTTTGTGCATCTCTTCTCCGCTGCGTGTACGTACTTATGTGTAGACATAATGATTTCTTCGTTATCGTCCCGATCAGACAAATCTCCCGATCTAAACGCTGCTAGCATCTCCAAATGTACCACTCTTCTACTTCGTGGTTTCCCAATGATTTGTATGCGGTAGAAAGTGTCACTGATCTTCTTCACAACTTTGTACGGGCCTTCCCAACTGCGCCGAAATTTGGATGGAACACCTTTCCGCCGGTGGGGGTTGTATAGCAGTACCAAATATCCCTCCCGGAAACGTTCCGAATTATTTTCCTTGTCGTACCTGTGTTTCGTCTTACTACTCATTATCCTGGATCGTTCCCTCGCACTCTGTTGTTTGGCCAATGAACTACTTCGTAGAGCTTGCGCTTGACGGATTGGCTTCGCATAATCAGTATCGTTCCCACGTTTCACAAGAGTAGTGCGCTCCGGCTTGAAACTACCCTCGCATTTTTTCTGGGAAATTCGCTGCTTCGTTTTTGTGCGTCCATTAGGTTTTGTCAATGCCAGTGTTTCTCTCGCAGGTACTTTTGATTTTGCTTTATTTGGTCCATTCGATCTATCAACCTTTGCCTTTGACTTTCGTGGTCTTTGTCGAGTCTTCTCCACCAGTACTCGATTACTACTGAACCCTTTCTGCAAACTGAAGTTAAGTGGTATATCCTGGTTCTTATAACGCATCACCCTTCTCTGCATATCGATCTTGATGTCATGGTCAACCAAGAAGTCCACTCCCAATATGACTTCATCAACGATCTCCGCCACAACGAATTTGTGTAGAACTGTGACCCTTCCAATCAAGTCTTCACATACCACTCCTCCCTGGACTTGGTTATACTCGCCAGTGACCGTACGCAACCTTGCTCCAGGTAACGGTTTTACTCTCCTGTTAACCAAGTCAAATCGGATTAAGGAATGAGATGCGCCCGTATCTACAGTCAGAACACGTTCTTTGCATCCACATTCCCTCTGACGGTAAGACTGCTCGATTTTCTACCAATTTGCGACACAGATATCACAGGACATTCAATAGCTGGAGCTAGCTCTCGATCTCTACATCTTACTCGCTCTTGCTCATCCCCTACAGCTTTGTTATTAAGACCACCCATGCTGTTGAAACCACTAGCATCAAGATCGCAATGACGTGCAATGTGACCGGACTTCCCGCATTTGAAGCATTTGATAACTCTTTCACTCCGCTTTTGCGATCCTTTGAGCGCCTCCAATATTGCGTCTACCACTCTGGCCTTTCTACTTCCACACAGCGTGCGTTTGAAAACTGGCTTACACAGAAGCGACGCTGTTTCCTGAATCAGAGCATGTGATACCGTTTCTGCGAATGTTGGCTTTGGGTTTGCGTATGTAGCTCGCTTTGTTTCGACGTCCCTATGCCATATATAAAGCTCTGAATCTTTCCCTTTAAATGTGCTAGCCTTTCAATATCCGACGCAAACTCTTGCAATGTTTCACCAGGGCTCTGGAAGCGGTTCAGCAACTCCATTTGGTATATGTGTCTCCTATGCTTAGTTCCGTATCGTCTCTCTAGAGCGTCCATCAACGTTTCATAACAGTTCCGTTCACCCTGGAATGGTTTGTAAAATCTCAGCTGCAGGCCCTTTCAACGCCATGAACAGTGCAGCAACTTTATCTTCAGCATTCCGTTGTTGTTCACTGCTGCGGTATTCTCAAACTGAAGCTTGAAGACCTGGAAAGGAACAGAACCGTCAAAGGATGGTGTCTTTACCTTCGCATTGCTTGCTGAAACAGCTGGGCAATTTAGTTTTAACTGCTCCATACGACCTTTCAAATCATCGACTTCTGCCTGAAATTGAGCGATTTTTGCATCCTGTGCTTCCAGTTTTGATGATACCCTTACTTCCTGTTCTGACAGTTGCGAAGATATGCGAGATTCTTGTGCTTTCAACTGCTCAGCCATATATGTCTTCTGTGATTCCAGTTGGGATGCTATACTTGTCTTTTGTTTTTCCAGTTGAGATGCCAATTGAGATGTTATATCTGTCTTTTGCGATTCCAGTTGAAATGACAATGTCGATGATGGAGCAGATATTGCAGTCAAAATCATGTTCAAGTCTGTGCTCGTAACTGTCTGCGTAACTGTCTCTTCCATTTTTGTTTTTTCCTCGCCATCAAGATGAAAATAATACTCTTCCACGTCCATTCCTTCTAATTCCATTGCCTGTCGTAGTCGCTCCTGAAGTTCTAGTTTAATGCCGGAGGTATTCAATCTACGGCTTTCCAACTCCTTCTTCAGTTGCTGGATCTTCAATTCACTTAACTTTGGCATGCTCAAGTTATATTCGAAGTCTTCGGAATTTATTCAACAACAGAGACACTTCCGCAATTACAATTGCATACTTTTGGGAGCATCTCAGATAAGATATCTGCATGTGTTTGTGCATCTCTTCTCTGCTGCGTGTACGTACATATGTGTAGACATAATGATTTATTCGTGATTTATTTACGTACATACAAGTGTAGCAGCTTACTTCATTGTTGTTGTGGCTTTATTTACTTTGTATCAGATTAGTGATGGGAGTATCACTTAGTGTCACTAATATTCGTCCCAATATGAGTATAACTATTCCATACATTCCGCAACAGGAAAACGACCGATAGAGACATTTTTCGGCAGACGAGTTTCAATAGACCCAGAACAGTACGAAAATTCACGACGAGAAAACATAGACATCCTTAAGAAAAGGCAAGAGAAAGACTTAGAAAATCACAACAAAACGCGGCAACCCACGAAAACATATACCCCTGGTGATGTAATCTACCTTAGGATAAATAAACGCGTAGGGTCCAAACTTACAGCTAGATATAGGAAAGAAATAGTAAGAAAGGACAAATCCAGCGTAGTAATCATGGAAAAAGAACGAACTATACACAAAAGCAACATTAGGACTTAACCCCAAATTTTTATTTTCAGGCTCCTTTTACCACTAATAAATGCAGAGTTAAGGATTCTCGACTATACGAACTCGCCTATAGCGACTTTCAATACAGGATTTACCAAAATACAAACAGGAACTTACAGAATTATTCACATAGTAGACATAGACGCATATCAGAAAATATTGGACGGATTAGACGATACAATAAGACGGAAAATCACAGCAAACAATTCCTTCCTTCCTTTCCTAAACACAGAATTATCCCAAACCCAAAATTATTTAAATAGAATAAGACCTAAAGTTAATAAAAGATATATAAATGAAATTGGAACAACTCAGAAAAGGTTAGCAGGAAATCCTGACCACGAGGATTTTGTAATTTTAGAAAATCACCTAAATGATGTATTAGAAAATAATAATAAACAAGTTATAATTAATAAACTAATTAATGAGAGAAGGAAAAATATTACAGAAATTTCAAATAAGATACTTTCATTTTATAGTAATAAGGACAATATCCAACATGATGCCGCTGTCAATATTAAATATAAGTTGCAAATGATAAAAGAAGAAATTATAAATGTAAACTATACAATGCATTGGGCCAAAGTTGGCATCGTAAAATCATACCTTTTCTCTAACACAGAAATTAATATAATAAAAAATATTTTCGAAAATGACAGTATTCCTTTCAATAATATAGAAGAAGCATTTCAATTTCAAATGTCAAAATAGCTTCTAATAGTTCAATGATTTTATATTTAATTAACATTCCAATTACTAATAAGAATATTTGCGAAAAATTGTTAATTAAACCATTAAAAAAGGGTAATAAAGTATTCAAAGTACCATATGAAAATTTGTTATTATGTAATAGTAAGATTTTTGGATTAAAAAATAAATGTGAAGAATACAATAATAACGAAATTTGCTCTAAGGAAAATATTATAGATATAAATAATTCATCCTGTTTACTACATTTGCTCAAAAGCCACCCATCAACTTGTGCTATGATGAACAATCAACATGTCCCTACCATCGAAGAAATTCTTCCGGGTTTAATTCTAGTAAATCAATTTAATGGCAGTATCCTTATAGACGAAGAGGAAATTAAACTCACAGAATCATATGCAATCGAATATCACAACTCCATAGTAACAATAGATAATCAGGAATTTGTTTTTAACGAAGTTTCTGGCAATAAACCACTTCCAGCTGTACTTCAACTAAACTCCACGCAATCAGTCGAAGAAGAAATACAAAGCTTGGAAATGATGAAAGAGCTCCATCTAGAAAATACAAAGTACATTGAAACCATAAAAACTAAAAGTGCAATAGCCTCATCAACAAATCTTTGGACATCTGTGACAGCCCTAGCACTGATAATAATATTGGCACTCAAGGCAATGATAATTCCGGGATTAACAGGCAAATATGTAACCCATGAAGACGGCATACCCTTTGAAAATATAACCATTAGCCAACCGCCTCATCCACAACCATCCCCTCGAGTAGATCAAGCAACATACCAAAATTTTGTTGTAACGACCGAGGACGTACGTTTTTAAGGGCGGAGTAGTTAGCAACAATAATGTTAACTAAAGTCAGCGGAATAATGCTGAATATCGATATTGCAAATAGTGCAATAAAAGTTCTAGAATAATATTGTGGTAGTTGTTAATTATACCACTATTTATTATACACGCACTAGGTAGTCGTTAACTATACCACTATTTATTATACACGCACTATTTTATTTTATAAAATATCTTTATTATAATGACTCCTAAATGTATGCTAATAATTCGTTTTTAAAATTTTATAACAGAATGAAAATTTTTGAAACAATCATTTCAAAATTGAAATATAAAAAATTAACAAGAACCAAAAATTCAATTTATTGAAAGTAGGTACATTTAAAGTTGAATATAAATATAACCCTACAATACTCCCCCTTCCGGAGATTTAACGTTAAATAAATTAAAAGTAACTTTCTTTTTTGTTTTTGTATTAGGTATCTGTATTTTATCAATCATTGCTGGTTTTAAACGATCAATAGGAATAGATTTAATTTCATTATTTATCTCAATTTTAAAGTTTTTAATATCTTTTTCAATAACTCTATAAGGACCCTCATACGGATGCTGCAAGGAATATTTGTTTATTACACGTACAAAAACAAAATGACAGTCTTTTAAATCTTTTGGAACAAAAATACCGCTAGAATTTTGATGATGTTCCAAATTTGATTTAAAATTTTTAAAATGTTCACGCAAACTACTTAAAACATCCGCTGAAGTTACATTCTCTGTAGTTGAAACAAATAATTCACCAGGTAATCTTAAATTTTGGCCATAAACCATTTCAGCTGGTGTTGCCGAAATATCTTCCTTAAAAATCGATCGCAAACCCATAAGCACTATTGGTAACTCTTTATACCAATCCCTGGACCCATTCCTAGCCATTATTGAAGATTCAAGCTGTCTATGGAAACGTTCTATCATTCCATTAGCTTGGGGATGATAGGAAGAAGTCTTTATTTGATGACTTCCAAGAAGTTTCGTTAATTCTGAAAACAAGTTTGAAGTAAACTTAGATCCCTGATCCGTTTTTATTTCCAATGGAACCCCAAAACGTGAAATATATTCCTTAAAAAATTTATTTACAACCGTAACTGCAGAAATATCTCTTAGCGCGAATGCCTCTGGCCAACGTGTAAATCTATCAATTATAGTTAATATGTAACGATATCCCTTTGAAACAGGCAAGGTTCCAACAATATCTAAGTGAATGTGTTCAAATCTAGCTTTTGGAATGGGAATTTTCACAACTGGAGATTTTGTATGACGATGTACTTTCGATTTTTGACAACTTATACATTCTTTGGACCAAGTATTGATGTCTTTATTATTTTTGGCCAAAAATATTTCTTAACTATCAAACGACGTGTAGCTCTACTAACAGGATGTGAAATCCCACGTTATAGTACGTTTCCACCAAACCCAAACTCCGTGTTTGCCAGTTTCGTAAGACTGTTGAAACATGTCTAAAAATATAGCGAAAGCTATCGAATAACGCGTTTTAACTTCGGTATCAATAATGCGAAAGCAAAAATCAAAAGTTGCATTTCTGCCAAGAGATATTTTGCATAAAAGAGTTGGCAAACACGGAGTTTGGGTTTGGTGGAAACGTAGCATAAAATATCAAATATTATTTTTCTTAAATTGTTTGGAATGAATGGTCTAGGATTTTCTCCTGACACTTCGCACCATATATTAAAGTTAAGAACAGGAATTTTTAAATGTTTAATAGCTAACAATTCCCTATCAAATGCACTATATTTCGGATGGAGACAATTTCTTTGAAAAGAATTCAAGTGGCTCTGATTTATTATTAAACGTTTGATGTATGACACCACCTATTGCCGTATTGGATGCATCTACATTTAAAGAAAGTTTTGCATCTTTGTTAAAATGATTTAACAATATCTCAGATGCAAACTTTTCTTTAATGCATTCGAAAGCTTTATTAGATGTATCGTCCCAAATTAAAATCTTGTCTCGTTTCTTATTTGTTCTATTAATTAAATCATAGATAACTGTCGTAAACTCTGCTAATTTTGGTATATATCGATGGTAATAATTAAATATACCAATAAATTTTTGTGCCTGTTTAATAGATTTTGGACGATCAAAATTTCGAATGGCTAAAACTTTTTCTTCCGAGGGCCTAATTCCCGTTTCAGAAATATTATGTCCTAAAAAGTCAAAATTTGTTACGCCAAAAGTACATTTACTTGGTTTTATATTTAAACCGTACTCCGTGAGGCGCTGAAATAGTACGCGAAGATCTTTGAAATGTTGTTCCTCATTTTCGCCTGCCACTAAGAGATCATCAATATATGTAAAAACAAAGTCTAAATCATTAACTACTTCATTAATAAACCGTTGAAAAGTTTGTGCGGAGTTTCTAAGCCCGAAAGGCATTCGTACAAATTCAAACATGCCAAAAGGCGTAGTAATTGCAGTTTTATAGATATCCTCTTCTGCCATTGGAATTTGGTGGTAAGCTCTTACCAAATCTAGCTTCGAAAATACTTTCTTATTTCTGAGATTCATATTGAAGTCATGAACATGGGGCAAAGGATAACGATTAGGGACTGTTACAACGTTTAATATTCTAAAATCTCCACAAGGACGCCAGTCATTTAACTCCTTCTTGGGTACAAGATGCAAAGGAGATGCTACCGTTGAATTAGAAGGCCTACATATCCCTGTCTTTACTAAAAAATCGAATTCAGTTTTAGCTACTTTGAATTTAATAGGGTCTAAACGCCTTGGTTTAGAAAATGGTAAATTTCCTTCAGTGACTAGTCTGTGAACTGTTGTATGTCTAACTGGTTGTGAATAATCTGGTTCAGAAAATAAAGAAGGAAATTCTTTCAATAACTTTGTAAATTTGTTATCAACAGCGAAAACTTTTGGTAGCGAAACATTACAAACACATGAAATTGTGTTAACTGAAAGACTTGTTACCGGATCTACTAAGCATTTGCGTTTAACATCAATTAAGAGACCATATTTACACAGAAAATCAGCACCGATAATTGGTTTAGCTATATCTGCTATTAAAAACGTGAACGGAAATTCGCGACGCAGTCCCAAATTTATAGTTAAAAGTTTTTTATCGTATGTCGAAATCGTTGAACCGTTAGCTGCCGTTAGAATAATATCTGATGACTTTTTGGAACATGCAGATTTTCAAACCGGAAGCACTGAAATTTCTGCTCCACTATCTATTAAAAAATTCAATTTGTTTCTTTCATCAAAAGTAAATAAGCGACGTGTAAAGGTGTCTAAATCTCCGTTGTTTGTCGCCGCAATAACGGATGACTTTAGTTTGCCGAACTATTGTTATTTTTAAAAGCGCATGGTTGTTCGCACTTCAAAGCCTGATTACCAAACTTATAATGATACCTACAGAGCCAATTTGGGTTGTCACGAGACTTTGATATATATCTAGAGGGACTCCTAAAGCGATTCCTACTAAAAGATCGGGACCTTGAATAATTTTGACTCATCTGATTTTTAATTTCACTGATCTCTAGTGATAATTTTTCAAAATTTTTGCAAATAATGTTAGTTGTTTGATGTATATTGGAACGATTTTCCGTCATCCCTTGTCAAATTTGGTTTTGAGACAAACCGGTTTCGGCGTTGTGCCATCGTCAGTGTCGATTTTCGTTCTGATCTGGTGTTGTCGTTTGTCCTGTATTTATAGTTCGTAGGTATATGAGCAGGTATTGTCAAATTGATGCTTGTGTATATTTAGTTATGTGTATGTGCTGTGTATTCATTCAGAACCGAGGGTGGTTTACTAATCGATTTGTGTGGCTGACTGGAGTAGGTAGAAATCTGTGATTTTAGTCGTTTGACCTTCTTTGTCGGTTTTTTGTTTTGGTGTGTTAATTTTTTTGTGTTTATTTGTTGTTGTGTGTTTGTCTGTTGTACCTGTGTGATTAAGTTGTTTCCTGTAAACAAGTTTTAAAGGCTCGAATATTGTGTCAGAAATTGTGTTTATCTGTTCGTTTATTATTCTACCGTCGAATGTTTTCTGTTTGTAGATTTCCATGTTTTCGAGTACGTTGAGACGTCGGCCCTTTTCCTGTATGTGAAGAACCCTAACTGTTTTATTGATGTTTGCTGGGGAACATTCATTCTCGACCATGTGATTCGCGAAGTTAGACTCGGGTATAATGTTTGGATTCCGTATTTTTTGTTGTAATCTATAATATGTTCTCTGAACCTCGTTCTTATTTGCCCTCCTGTTTGTCCTATGTGTAAAGTTATTTGGCAACCCTTTTATCACATGAGAAGTACGATAGAATGACAAAGCAAAGGGAGTTGAAAAGTATCAGCGAAAGCGAACGGACGTCAATTCAGAACATTTAACTATTATTAATTTTTACAACTAAATCTTTAATGTTTTATTAATTATAATCATTCAATAAATAAACTTATATTACAACTTAATCGTTGTGAAAGTATTACTCATTCTATCAAACGGCCATCCCGATAGAGTCAGAGTGGAATGTGAACTTCTGAAAAAAATTGCAGAAACGCCTACGACGAAGTTACATTAAAAATATCTACGTACAACAGTGTGTGCAAGTGTATTTTTTCAGTCACAACGAGAGACAATTTTTGCAAAGCGCAAACGGCACGCATAGCAAACGGCGCAACGAAGCAATTTTTGGAGTCTCAACGGCGACGGTAAAAAAAAAACACAACGTTACATACACACATTGATGCGCAAACGGCGCAACGAATAAATTTTTGGAGTCTCAACGGCGATGGTAAAACACACAACGTTACATACACACGTTGAGACAGCATATATGTAAACGTATACAACATATATGTAAAAACAATTGCCAGACGAAATAGGCAAACGTGCACGAACAAGCAATACGAAGAATTTGAATTTGGCGTAGCAACGGCTAACCGAACGATACTGGTAGGCAGCGCTACAACAACAAAGATTGCAACGAAAACCACCCTTATTGTGTGAGCAAAAACGAAAGCAAGTAAGCGCAAGCATACTGGCAAAGAAAAACGAATAGTTGTCAACGTATAGACAGCGAATAGCAAAAATTTAATACAATTAATTCAACGACAAGAAGTGATTGTATTAAGACGCAAAAAGTAAAATTCTAAGATGTTGAAGTTAACTGCGCTTAAAGTTGCTCAACTTAATGAATTATTAAATGCAAACGGTGCAACAACGACGGGCACAAAGGCCCATAAAGTTGCAAAACTTCAGGAGTTATTGGGAACGGACGAAATCGACCCAGATGAATTGGAGGAGAACAACACAACAAACGCAAGTGAGCTACAAAAACAAATTGATGGACTGAAGTCAATTATGGAAAAATTGACAACAGCGATCACGACAATGGCACCTATTGCAGGCAGTAGCATCGAACAAACAAATGTAAGTACGGAAAATGGTGGTACTACACCAGCACCTATAGGTGGTATTGAACATGCAACAAGTGTGCTATATGCACCACGGCAATCAACGATGACCATTCAAGATATGGTTGGAATTCTTCCCGATTTTGACCCAGTTAAAGGCACTATCACGTCAGGGCAATTCATAACGAAAATTGAACAATTAAAACAGAACTACAAATGGCCTGAGGTAATGGTATTAGTGGCAATACAGCATAAATTGAAAGGCATGGCGAAACTTTGGTTGGATGCACAGCCGGTACACAGCAGTTGGTCAGATTTTGTGCAAGCGTTCTATGTAGATTTTCCGACTGGGTATAATACAGCGGAGGTGCACAAACTGATGGCCAACCGAAAACGTAAAAACAATGAAAACTATGTTGAGTTTTATTATGCGATGATATCTATTGGGCGTCAGGGTGCGCTTGATGATTTGTCAATTATTACGCACATAATTAGCGGGTTAAATGATAATGCATTATCAAAGACATTAGCGGCAATGCGATTTAAATCTTGCAGCGAATTGCTAACATCTTTAAAGAATTTAAAGGCAATGAGCAACCAAGTGACGATGAATACAGGTACAACACAGCAGCCAATAAAAGTAGAGGGCAAGTCCAACGTTAGGACTCCAGGGCAAGTAAAGTGCTACAATTGTAACGAGCTTGGACACATAGCGGCTAAGTGTTCACAGCCACAACGTAGGCTCAGGTGTACATCATGCTCAAAGACAGGTCACATCGCGAAAGATTGTACGAATAATAAGGCTACGGTGTTGAAGATTTCTAATGATAAGTACGTTAAGGAGGAGACTACTCCAGTAACAAAACAAATCGAAGTGGACGGCAAATCTGTAAATGCTTTTGTCGACACTGGCAGTGGATGTTCGTTCATTAAGAAAACAGTAGCAGACCTTATGCATAACAAAGTTAAGGTGCAAAAGCAATTTATTGGTTTCGGCGGGTGCAAGGTTGAAGCATCTGAAAAACTAGAGGCAAAGATAACGATGGAGAATATGCAACGACAGGCGACCTTGTATGTTGTAGAAGATAAGTTGCTACCTGATGACGTTTTATTGGGTCGCGATATACTACAGGAGTATGGCTATCGTCTAGTTGTTGATGACGGAGTCTATCATATCAACGAAGGCGAATATAATTTTAATATATCGAACGATTTATGCATCGAAGAGCGTGGTAAGGTGCTAGATCTTTTACTAATGTTTAAGTCTTGTTTTGCAGAAGACATTTGTGACATTGGGCGAGTGAAGGGTACCGAGATGTCAATTCAGGTTACGACAGATAAGCCGATTATAGGAAAGCGATACCAGGTTCCGTTTTCGCAGCGTCCAATATTGTCGGGTATAGTTCGTAAACTACTGGATTGGGGTATCATACGGAAAAGCGATTCACCAAATGCTGCATCAGTATTGCTGGTAAAAAAGAGCAACGGGGAAAGTCGAATGTGTGTCGACTTCCGAAGTCTCAACGAAGTTACGGTCAAGAAAAATTATATCATGCCAGTGGTAGAGGAACAACTCTCACGTTTAGCAGGAAATAAGTTTTTTACCACTGTTGACATGACATCAGGCTATTATCAGGTTCCATTGGCGGAGGAATCTAAGAAGTATACGGCATTTTTGACACCAGAGGGTCTTTTTGAACATAATGTGATGCCCTTCGGGTTGGTCAATGCACCGATGGTCTTCCAAGAAGTCATCGTTAACGTTATAAAGACGATGAAGCATCCAGATAAGGTCATCAATTACGTCGACGAGGTTATTATTGCAACGAAATCTGTCAATGAAGGTTTAGAAGTTTTGCACGATTTTTTGACAGCAGTTAGACGTCACGGTCTTACGCTGAGGCCAACGAAAAGTACATTTCTGGCAGAGGAAGTCCAATTTCTTGGACATGTTATCAATCGTGAAGGTATACGACCAGGTGAATGTAAGACAAAAGTAATCGAGGAGTTTCCGGTTCCGTCTACGGCAACAGAGGTACGACAATTTTTGGGAATAACCGGATACTTCCGGAAATTTGTAAAGAACTATGGTGTTGTAGCACGACCGCTGACAGCATTGTTACGTAAAGGTGCAATTTTCGAATGGACAAATTTGCAACGAGATGCTTTTGAGGCACTTAAGGGCGCTATTACTACAAAACCGGTTTTAGCCATGTATGATGAGACAAAAACGCATGAAGTGCATACAGATGCCAGTTCTAAGGGTCTGTCTGGTGTGCTTATGCAACGTGAAGAAGGTGGGCTGAAGCCTGTATTTTACTTTAGCAGGCAATGTAATGATGCCGAACGTAATTATGCAAGCCATGAATTGGAAGTTTTGGCGATTGTCGAAACATTGCAGCGATATAGAATGTATTTGATGGGAAAACATTTTAAAGTGCTAACGGATTGTAATGCGGTGGCAGCAACGAAAGCAACTACGGCGCTGTTGCCTCGTATAGCTAGATGGTGGCTCAAATTGCAAGAATTTGATTTTGAGTGTGAGCATCGTCCAGGAGCGAATAACGAAGTGGCGGACGGGTTGAGCCGATGTCCAACTCTTCCATCAACTGAACCCATGACGGTTGCCGATGCAGTGTACGCTGTTACTACCATTTCGGAAGATTGGGTAGCAACGATGCAAAGGCAAGACGACAAGCTAAGGCAGATTATAGAAATCATCAACGGCAATGATGGGTTGAACGCAAAACAAATTAGAAGTGACTATGTGATACATGGGCATCGATTGTATCGTAAGATGGGTAATGACAAACGTTTGGTTGTTCCACAAGCTGTAAGGTGGCGATTAGCAAGGGCATGTCACGACGAAGCAGGGCATTTTGGTGTGGACAAAACTGTTGAACGCATATCAAAAGATTTTTGGTTTGCCCGAATGCGACCATATGTAAAGTCGTACATTGAATCTTGTCCAGACTGCTGTTTGAACAAGGTGCGCGGAGGGAAACGAGAGGCACAACTACATGTTGGGGAAGTGGTACCCATTCCGTTCAGAACTATACATCTTGATCATTTGGGACCATTTGTGCGAAGCAAGCATGGCAAGTACTATATTTTGGTTATCGTATGCGCGTTCACGAAATATGTTGTGTTGAAAGCGTTAAGCAACACAAAAACAAGTCCAGTATTGAATGTTATGAAAGACTACATGACAGTGTATGGGCGTCCAAAATGCGTGGTAACCGACAGAGGGACAGCTTTTACGTCCAAAGAATTCGAAAAGTGTATGGCGGACCATGACATTCAACATGTGAAGACGGCAGTGCGAAGTCCTAGAGCCAATGGACAAGCCGAACGTATAAACCGTACAGTGCTAGCATCACTTAAGTGTAGCACTAAGAATGACAAAGAATGGGGCGAGGCTTTGCCACAGCTGCAATGGCAGTTAAATTCGCAAACTAACGCTACGACTAGGCAGAGTCCTAACAGCTTGGTATTCAACTATAAGCTGAAAGATGTTACAACAAATCGGTTAATACAAGCTGTGCAAGACGAAGATGAATCTGAAATTACGGGTGACGACTTTCGAACACAAGCAGTAGGGGAACGAATACAGCAAGAGCGGCTTAAATGGAAGCAGCGTTTTGATGCGCAACATCGTGCACCGAAGCCGTATAACGAAGGTGATTTGGTATTAATCACTCATGTCCCTTCTCCTACAGGTATGTCTCATAAATTAGAGCCAGCATATAAAGGACCATACATCGTTACCAAAGTCCTTCCACATGACCGTTATTTGGTGGAAGATTTACCAGACCTACAGAGGAGTCGCAAAAGGTATTCCGGGGTGTTTACCAATGACAATATGAAACCGTGGTGCACCTTAGGAGCAGAAGATTGCGACGAGACAAATTCAATTGTCAACGATTCCGAAGAAGAGATAAATATAGAAAGTTCCAACAATGCAAAATCGTCCAGGGGAGACGATTCATCAGGAACGGCCGAGCTGTAAAGTTATTTGGCAACCCTTTTATCACATGAGAAGTACGATAGAATGACAAAGCAAAGGGAGTTGAAAAGTATCAGCGAAATCGAACGGACGTCAATTCAGAACATTTAACTATTATTCATTTTTACAACTAAATCTTTAATGTTTTATTAATTATAATCATTCAATAAATAAACTTATATTACAACTTAATCGTTGTGAAAGTATTACTCATTCTATCAAACGGCCATCCCGATATATGTAACTATGCTGGCATCCGCAGGTAAGCTTGTATACGCCGTGGCTGCTAAACGGATCCTCTGAGTTAATGTTAGTTCTTAGTTTTCGCCCTAGATTGTTCGATGTTTTGAATGCTGTGTTAATGTTTTATTTTTTAAAGAAGTTTGTCAATTTATATGTTGCTTTTCCAGTATATGTCATAGTCGTCCAGCTATTATTTTCCTTTTCATTATTTCTTTTTGGTTCTCTATTTGTCCTTCTGAGCTTATCTACTAGTGCTTTTTTATATCCGTTGTTTGCAGCGATATTATATAAGACCTCAAGTTCTCTCTTATATGCCTCTTGGGTAAGCGGTGTTCTTTCAAGTCTATGTACCAAGTGCCTTAATGCTGCATTTTTTGCTGTTGAGGGTGATTTGAGGTATTGTGTATTATTGTATCGGTGGCCGTTGACTTTCTATATATGTCATAGTTAAATCTTTTGGCTTCTTTATCAATATTTATCGTGAGATCTAGATAGTTGATTCCTCCGTCTTTTTCGGTTTCCATTGTAAATTTTATATTGCCGTGCTGCTTGTTGAGGTACTCCAGTACAAGCTCTTCGTTATTAGTAGTTAAAACGCATATTATGTCATCCACGTATCTAGCATAAAATGACATGCCTAATTTGGAATTCAGCTCCTGTATGTAATTTTCTTCCAGATTTTGCATGAACTCTTCCATAAGAATTGCTGATGTGGGGCTTCCCATTCCAAGACCATTTGTTTGTCTATATATTTTATTGTTGAATTGAAAATAGTTTTGAAGTAAAGTGGTTCTTAGGGTATTTGTGATTTGCATACTTTTCACTTTGTTTTTTGTGTTATGAACTATTGTTGAGCTAACTATGTCCAAAGTCTCCGATAGTGGTATAGATCGGTATAAATCTTTTATGTCAAAAGATACCAATTTGCTGTTTCTTGTTAGCTCTACGGTCTCGAGTCTCTCTATTAATTCTGTTGTGTTAGCTATTGCACATTCGTTCCTTAGCTCCAGAGCATCTATCAATATCGTTTTTAAATATTTGGACAGTTTATAACATGGTGCCGATTTAAAATTAATGATGGGCCTCATTGGCGTGTCCATTGGCAACCAGTGGAGGAGCCGAAGGGTTCATTTGGACCAATCTATGTGCCATGATAGAATCTACTATATTGGTTGCATTCTTTATAGCAACTTTGATTTGTTTTTGGTATTCATCTGTGGGATCCTCTCTCGTTCTACGACATTTCATTTCTTCTATGAGATCCTCGGTTTGGATATATATTGCTCTTTTTCGATTAGCACAGTGGTGTTTCCTTTGTCCGCTTTCGTTGTGACAATATTGTTTTTCCTTAGTTTATGCCATAGATTCTTTATTGTTTTCCCCTCTGTATTCAATTTTTGTCCTTCCTGTGCTTTCACCTCCTTTTTTATGATTTCCCTGCACATGTGTCTTGCGTGCTCCCGTTCTTCCTGTGGTATCAATGATATTGCGATCACCGCATCTACAATCGCTTGCTCCGTTTTTCTTACTGTATTCTGGTCCATGATATTGTGCTTCAGGCCTTTTTCGAGAAGTTGTGCCTCTTCCTTGGTAATGGCCACTGTTGTGAGGTTTACGAACTTGTCATGAAACTGATGAGTGTTTTGGTTTTGGTTACCCTCTCGTCGTCCTGCCAGCTTGTCCAATTTTCGGTACAGCGACCTGTATTTTTGTTGTAGTTCCTGATCGACCTCTGTCTTAAAGCGGTCGAAACATTCCATTAATGCAGTCGTAGGTAGTTGTTCTGCCAATCTTAAATGGATAGATAATAACTCGGCATTTATCTCATCCTTCTTCGAGTACAAGCTTTCCAACTCATATTTCAAAAATCCTTTTCCGCTTTTCTAACTGTTTTCGTAGGTATATGAGCAGGTATTGTCAAATTGATGCTTGTGTATATTTAGTTATGTGTATGTGCTGTGTGTTCATTCAGAACCGAGGGTGGTTTACTAATCGATTTGTGTGGCTGACTGGGTAGGATGTTCGGCCTGGGTGCGTCTGAAACCGGCAATGGGTAGGCGCACACGGGTCGATCTTGGAGTGGATGGTTCGCTCAAAAGAAATAAAAGAAACAAACGCAAAGAGGATTTCCTCGTTATAATAATGTTTTATTAAGAGTGTTAGGAAATATAGAGTGGATACAATATTACCTTGGTGTTGAACGTGACGATGGCGATCTTGGGCGATGTGTGCTGGTTGGCGGTCAATTTTGATTTTAGTCGTTTGACCTTCTTTGTCGGTTTTTTGTTTTGGTGTGTTAATTGTTTTGTGTTTATTTGTTGTTGTGTGTTTGTCTGTTGTACCTGTGTGATTAAGTTGTTTCCTGTAAACAAGTTTTAAAGGCTCGAATATTGTGTCAGAAATTGTGTTTATCTGTTCGTTTATTATTCTACCGTCGAATGTTTTCTGTTTGTAGATTTCCATGTTTTCGAGTACGTTGAGACGCCGGCCCTTTTCCTGGATGTGAAGAACCCTAACTGTTTTATTGATGTTTGCTGGGGAACATTCATTCTCGACCATGTGATTCGCGAAGTCAGACTCGGGTATAATGTTTGGATTCCGTATTTTTTTGTTGTAATCTCTAATATGTTCTCTGAACCTCGTTCTTATTTGCCGTCCTGTTTGTCCTATGTATGAAAGAACACACAGCACATACACATAACTAAATATACACAAGCATCAATTTGACAATACCTGCTCATATACCTACGAACTATAAATACAGGACAAACGACAACAACAGATCAGAACGAAAATCGACACTGATGATGGCACAACGCCGAAACCGGTTTGTCTCAAAACCAAATTTGACAAGGGATGACGAAAAATCGTTCCAATATACACTTTAGAATTCGTTACAAGCAATTTAGCGGCACAATAATTTGTAATTGTATCTCAATCGCACAATATAAATTAAATTATATATCTTAAAAAAATTCTCCACCGCCGATATGGAACATACCATATAAGAAAAGGCAAGCATATATGAATCGGACATTGTAGTTAGGCCATCTCATTTTTTCATACTAACAATGTGGGATTTTTTGTTGTTGGTCGCCGTTTTCGGTCACTAGATTTTTGCTGGCCAAATAGCTGCAATTGTCAAAAAATTTGTCAGCCGAGCAAACCTCTTTTAAATGAATCATGATAAAGAACTACTACTTTGTTTCTTGTTTCCTGAAACAGAAAAAGGAATTGGCTATTTGTAGGTGTTTTCATCCTGGTTAATTACGTGACTAGTTTATTCCTTTGTTTGTATATTTTTACCAAAAAATGATTCAATTCAATAAATCTGAATTGTATTTGAACGCCTTTTTGCCATTAAGGATAAGACAAATGTGATATCAAAATAACAAAAAGAACAGATAAGATATCACACTTGTTTTGTGCACAACGTCTTTTTGCTGCTGAATAAAAGTCTATGACATTTACGATTTATGGAGTACGCTCGCTGAAGTCGAAATACCAAACTTCGATACAAGTCTACGTTCAAGTACATACATACACTCATTGCCAAATTAATAGGTACATAATTGATCGGTCAACTACACCTTTCAGAATAGTTAATTGAATTTCAGAATTTGCCATTTGGATTTAAGAATAGTTATCTGCATTTCAGAATATGTTAATTTGATCTCAGAATAGGTAATTGGAATTCAGAATGTGTGAATTGGATTTCAGAAATCGTCAAGTGGATTTGAGAAAATACCTTTCGAACTGTTTTACATTTAAATGAATTTATAAAATGCCTGGAACTTACAAATTATTTTCCAACTTTGCGCAGTAAATTGTATTATATCTGAAATCCAATTGATGCCTTCCGAAATTGAACTGTCTATTTTTGAAATTCACTTCACACATTCTGAATTCCAATTGCCTATTCTGAAATCCAATTATAGTTCTCTGAAATCCATATAACTATTCTTAAATCCAAATGACAAATTCTGAAATCCAATTACCTATTCTGAAATTCAATTGACGTTTTCTGAATTCAATATGGAAAAGGTGTAGATTTGCGAATGATAAGTTTTTAATTTTTTTTTTTGTAACAACATTAAATTTTTGGTTCGTACGAACATGAGGAACTATAATTTCGACGGCGGGGTATAAGTTGCCAAATCGCCTCAGCCTAATACAGGTCCTTATTGAAAGTATATATTTAATGAATTTAATAAGATCTTAAAGAGTCTAAATATCGAAGTCTATTAATAAACTCTTTTGTTCATATTACCCAATATATTTTTAGATAAAAAGAAATACTATTTTAATCTATATATATAAAAATGAAATGATGTTCGTTCCTGTCCATGTTTTGGGGCCGATACGAGGCCAATTTTATACGTTATTTTTTTCTTATTATAGGGATCAAATAGGGGAAGGTTTTTAGCAAAAAAAAAATTTGTTTAAACTGCCTAGGGTCTTGAGATATAGGTCAAAACGTGGACCCGGATAACCCTACCATGTGTTTGTATAATATGGGCATCAAATGGAAGCTTCTGATGAGTACTTTAATATGGGATACTTTTCGTAACCCTGGGTGACTAGGGTCTCGAGATATAGGCCAAAACGTGGACCGAGATACCCCTAGAATGTGTTTATACAATATGGATATGAAATGAAAGCTGTTGATGACTTCTTTAGCAGAGGGTAATTTTCATACATCTAGGTGACTAGGGTCTCGAGATATTACCCAAAGTGAGGATCAGAATAACCTTAGGATGTGTTTTTACATTATGGGTATCAAATGGAAGCTGTTAATGAAAACTTCAATATGGGTATCAAAAGGAAGCTGTGCTGGTGAGTGGTAATTTTTTCCTGGGTGACGAGCGTCTCGAAATCATTTCATGTGTACAACATTTTTTGAATAAATATACGAATTTTTCGATTTGTGTCGTGCTGCCAAGTTGCAACTTTTTTTCGAAGGAGAGTAAACATAAACACCGAGATTTGTACACTGTTTATGAGAGATGCTTCAGCACACATACACAAACGTATGTCACATTTCGTTGCTGGCTGAACATTTCTACTGCTTTATATTTGTTATACAAACGACGCTTACGTTCCGGTAATTTGTATGCAGTTCAACTGTGAGCAGTGTTCGGACTTCTATCACTAAAATGGTATATATACCACCTTTTTTACGGAAATATAAGTTCTACCACTTCTACCATGCAAGCTTAAAAATACGTGGCCGATTTTTATAGAAGTTCTCTGAAAAAACCTTATTTTTTCCACAATTATTCGGGAAGAAAATCAATGCAGTTGAACGGTTTTATAAAACTCAAAATAACGTCTAGCTTAGCTCCGATCACCATATTACCTGTTTTCCTTTAGTTTTTTAGTACAAAACTGCAACGTACACCTATTTATATATATGAAGAAAGTGGTTATTATTCATTAAATCAAGATATTTAAAATATAGCCGAAATGTACCACTTTTTTCTCAAATCAACCACTATTTTTTGGAAAATCTACCACTAATCAAAATTTGCAAGTCCGAACACTTATAACGATACCGATTTCGAAAACCTCTGGAATGGCAAAAGTTCTTAAAGTATGTAAGCTCGTCGTATGGGATGAGTGTACTATGTCACACAAGAAATCATTGCAAGCACTTGATAGAACTTGGAAGCCAAACAGTCTTTGAAGGTGCCATGATTTTATTGGCTGGAGATTTCAGGCAAACATTACCTGTGATCCATGGTTCAACTATATGGTTGGCTCATCTGTACAATAACAAAATATGTCTGTTCAAATAGTCAAAATCTGTGTATTGATGTTGGTGCGAATGGTATGGAACGGAAACATAAAACTTGGCAGTTTTTGTATGTGTAAGAAAATGTTGCCAATATGTTGGTTTCATTTTGAGATTGCCGTCTCCTCTTGACAAACCCATCGACCATGCAATGAAATAAATAAAATCAGCTGATGAGATGAGCCAACCATATAATTGAGCCATGCTGTGATCCCAAAATCCATGGCTGCAGATGAAATCAATGCATATTTAAAATCATCGTATTTATGGAGACATGTAAACACGCTTACACTTACTACAAATGTACGTGTTCAACTACAAGACGATCCGTCAGCAGCTAAATTTTCACAGTCATTACTGAAAATCGGAAATGGCCAAATGTCTGTCGATCCAACAGGAATGGTTACATTGCCTAACAATTTCTGCACTTTTGCACAGTCTAAAGAGGCATTGATACAGAGTGTATTTGCAAACATAGTTCAACATTACAAAAACTATGATTGACTCAGCGAAGGAGCAATTTTAGCTGGGAAAAATAATCATTGATATAAATGCAGTTATTCTGGATCAAATACCTGGTGACATAGTTGCATATAAGTCAATGGACACTATTACTGATCAAGATGATGTCGTAAATTATCCAACTGAATTCTTAAACTCACTCGATATGCCTGGCCCACCACCCCATAATTTACGATTAAAAATTGGAGCACTGATTATTATGCTGCGCAACATTAACGTGCCACGACTTTGCAACGGTACCAGACTCGCTGTGAAGAAACTAATGGGTAACGTTATAGAAGCAACAATTTTGAAAGGGAAGTACAAAGCAGAAGACGTTTTGATACCCATAATTCCACTGATTCCGGCGGATTTACCATTCCATTTCAAACGTTTGCAGTTCACTATTCGCCTTGCCTTCACTATGACAATTAATAAGGCGCAAGGACAGTCTCTACAAATGTGCGATATTAATTTAGAATATCCAATTTTTTCTGATGGACAATTGTATGTAGATTGCTCACGAGTAGGCAAACCATCGCCATTATTCATTTAGGCGAAAGACGGAAAACCCAAAAACATTTGTTACCAAAAAGTGTTACAATAAAGTTCGAATGAAATTGTATCAAAGAATTTGCTTTGTTTCGTATTAATTTTATTCTCTTTCAGCAAATCATTGTGTTTATCGCCTAGCGAAGCGGGCGAGGGTACGCTAGTAGTTATAATAAATTTTAATATACGGTTACTCACAGAAATAAGTACACACTTGGTTTATTCTGATAAAAACTCATATGCAGTTTCTTACAGCTTAATTATTAATTATTACAGTTATTTTGTATCAGAGTTTCTAGAAAATTTTTGAGTATGTAGTTTTGTAGCCCATTAAATTTTAGTATAACAAGTAAGGAAGGTTAAGTTCGGGTGTAACCGAACATTACATACTCAGTTGAGAGCTATGGTGACAACATAAGGGAAAATAACCATGTAGGAAAATGAACCGAGGGAAAACCTGGAATATGTTTGTATGACATGTGTATCAAATGAAAGGCATTAAAGAGTATTTTATGAGGGAGTGGGCCATAGTTCTATAGGTGGACGCCATTTAGGGATATAGCCATAAAGGTGGATCAGGGTTGACTCTAGAATGCGTTTGTACGATATGGGTATCAAATGAAAGGTGTTAATGAGTATTTTAAAAGGGAGTAATCCTTAGTTCCATAGGTGGACGCCGTTTCGAGATATCGCCTCAAAGGTGGACCAGGGGTGACTCTAGAATGTGTTTGTACGATATGGGTATCAAATTATAGGTATTAATGAGGGTTTTAAAAGGGAGTGGTGGTTGTTGTATAGGTGGTCGCCTTTTCGAGATATCGCCATAAAGGTGGACCAGGGGTGACTCTAGAATGCGTTTGTACGATATGGGTATCAAATGAAAGGTGTTAAAGAGTATTTTAAAAGGGAGTAATCCTTAGTTCTATAGGTGTACGCCTTTTCGAGGTATCGTAATAAAGGTGGACCAGGGGTGACTCTAGACTTTGTTTGTACGATATGGGTATCAAATGAAAGGTGTTAATGAGTATTTTTAAAAGGGAGTGGGCCTTCGTTCTATAGGTGTTCGCCTTTTCGAGATATCGCCATAAAGGTGGACCAGGTGTGACTTTAGAATATGTTTGTACGATATGGGTATCAAATGAAAGGTTTTAATGAGTATTTTAAAAGGGCGTGGGACTTAGTTCTATAGGTGGACGCCTTTTCGAGATATCGCCATAAAGGTGGACCAGGTGTGACTTTAGAATATGTTTGTAATTGATGAGAGTTTTAAAAGTGAGTGGTGGTAGTTGTATATGTGAAGGCATTTTCCAGATATCGAGCAAAATGTGGACCAGGGTGACCCAGAACATCATCTGTTGGATACCGCTAATTTATTTATATATGTAGTACCTGCCAAGATTTTAAGGGTTTTTTATTTCGCCCTGCAGAACTTTTTTAATTTTCTTCTACTTAATATGGTAGGTGTCACAACCATTTTATAAAGTTTTTTCTAAAGTTATATTTCGCGTCAATAAAACAATCCAATTACCTTACCATGTTTCATCGCTTTTTTCGTATTTGGTATAGAATTATGGCATTTTTTTCATTTTTCGTAATTTTCGATATCGAAAAAGTGGGCGTGGTCATAGTCGGATTTCGTTCATTTTTCATACCAAGAAAAAGTGAGTTCAAGTAACCACGTGAACTAAGTTCATTAAAGATATGCCGATTTTTGCTCAAGTGATCGTGTTAACGGCAATGCGGAAGGACAGACGGACGACTGTGTATAAAAACTGGGCGTGGCATCAACCGATTTCGCCCATTTTCACAGAAAACAGTTAACGTTATAAAATATATGCCCCTACCAAATTTCAAAAGGATTGGTTAGTTTTTGTTCGAATTATGGCGTTAAAAGTATCCTGGACATATTAAATGAAAAAGGGCGGAGCCACGCCCATTTTGAAATTTTCTTTTATTTTTGTATTTTGTTGCACCATATCATTACTGGAGTTGAATGTTGACATAATTTACTTATATACTGTAAAGATATTAAATTTTTTGTTAAAATTTTACTTTAAAAAAAAATTTTTTTTAAAAGTAGGCGTGGTCCTTCTCCGATTTTGCTAATTTTTATTGAGCGTACATATAGTAATAGCAGTAACGTTCCTGCCAAAATTCATCATGATATCTTCAACGACTGCCAAATTACAGTTTGCAAAACTTCTAAATTACCTTCTTTTAAAAGTGGGCGGTGCCACGCCCATTGTCCAAAATTTTACTAGTTTTCTGTTCTGCGTCATAAGTTCAACTCATCTACCAAGTTTCGTCGCTTTATCTGTCTTTTGTAATGAATTATCGCACTTTTTCGGTTTTTCGAAATTTTCGATATCGAAAAAGTGAGCGTGGTTATAGTCCGATATCGTTCATTTTAAATAGCGATCTGAGATGAGTGCTCAGGAATCTACATACCAAATTTCATCAAGATACCTCAAAATTTACTCAAGTTATCGTGTTAACGGACGGACGGACGGACGGACGGACGGACATGGCTCAATCAAATTTTTTTTCGATCCTGATTATTTTGATATATGGAACTCTATATCTATCTCGATTCCTTTATATATGTACAACCAACCGTTATCCAATCAAACTTAATATACTCTGTGAGCTATGCTCAACTGAGTATAATAATGTGTAAGTTAGAAAAAGCTCAAAAATGTTCCTGAATTTTCAGAATTTTTTTTTTGTTCATGCAATGTATGGAAGAAATTGTTCAACACCCTAACCCAAGCGGGTTAGGAGGTCAGAATATACCCGCGGTAGGTATGCCTGTCGTAAGAGGCGACTAAAATACCAGATTCAAGGGGCTGTGTAGCGCAACCCTTCAGGTTGCCAGCGCAATACATAACTTCTCCAAACCCAATTGTCAACCTCACCTATCCGCGGCGAATCCTGTTTCACTAACAGACGAGGCTCTGGCGACCCTAAGCTCCTCATGGAACTTGAAAAAAAAAAAATAAAAAAATTTTTATAAAAAAAAAAAAAGGGAGGGAGGGGATGACCTGAAGGTTTAATGTGGCCAAATAAATCGTTCCCGAGATGGTCGGGCTAGCACCTTAATGGTGCTGTGGTACCTGAGCGTACCGGATCTGTATCCGGCAAAGGACCAACCTTATCGATACAACAACAGCAACAACAACAACCCTTGCGCATTATTGTACCATGGTATAAATATTACAAGGTAAAACCGGTGAGAGCCGAAATGACGTTTAAAAAAATTTTAAAATTCTCACTGCTCTCACATTTTAATTTTTATACTCAGCTGAGCAGAGCTCACAGAGTGTATTAACTTTGTTTGCATAACGGTAATCCGTAACGGCATAAACTAATCGAGTAGATATAGACTTCTATATATCAAAATGATCTGGGCGAAAAAAGAAATTCATTCAGCCATGTCCGTCCGTCCGTAAACACGATAACTTGAGTAAATTTTGAGGTATCTTGATAAAATGTGGTATGTAGGTTCCTGGGCACCCATCTCAGATCGCTATTTAAAATTAACAAAATCGGACCATAACCACGCCCACTTTTTTGATATCGAAAATTTCGAAAAACCGAAAAAGTGCGATATATTATTACCAAAGACGGCTAAAGCGATGAAACTTGGTAGGTGGGTTGACCTTATGACACAAAATAGAAAATTAATAAAATTTTGGACAATAGGCGTGGCACCGCCCACTTTTAAAAGAAGGTAATTTCAAAGTTTTGCAAGCTGTACTTTGGCAGTCGTTGAAGATATCGTGATGAAATTTGGCAGGAACGTTACTCCTATTACTATATGTGTGGTAAGGAAAAATTAGCAAAATCAGATTACGAACACGCCCACTTTTAAAAAAAAATTTTTTAAAAGTCAAATTTTAACAAAAAATAGAATATCTTTACAGTATATAAGTAAACTATGTCAACATTCACCTCCAGTAATGACATGGTGCAACAAAATACAAAACTAAAACAAAATTTTAAAATGGGCGTGGCTCCGCCCTGTTTCATTTAATTCGTCTAGAATACTTTTAATGCCATAAAAATTTACCAATCCTTTTGAAATTTGGTAAGGGCATTGCTTCTATGATGATAACTGTTTTCTGTGAAATCGGTTGAAGCCACGCCCAGTTTTTACACACAGTCGTCCGTCTGTCCTTCCGCTCGGCCGTTAACACGATAACTTGAGCAAAAATCGACATATCTTTACTAAACTTAGTTCACGTACTTATCTTATCACGTACTTATCAACTTGGTATACAAAATGGCCGAGATCCGACTATGACCACGCCCACTTTTTCGATATCGAAAATTAATGAAAAAATGCCATAATTCTATACCAAATATGAAAAAAGAGATGAAACATGGTAATTGGATTGGTTTACTGACGCAAAATATAACTTTAGAAAAAACTTTGTAAAATGGGTGTGACACCTACCATATTAAGTAGAAGAAAATGACAAAAGTTCTGCAGGGCGAAATCAAACGCCCGTGGAATCTTGGCATGAATACTGTTCCTGGTATTAAATATATAAATAAATTAGCGGTACCCGACAGATGATGTTCTGGGTCACCCTGGTCCACATTTTGGTCGATATATCGAAAACGCCTTCATATATACAACTAAGGGCCACTCCCTTTTAAAACCCTCATTAATACCTTTAATTGTATACCCATATCGTACAAAACACATTCTAGAGTCACCCCTGGTCCACCCTTATGGCGATGTCTCAAAAAGGCGTCCACCTATAGAGCTAAGGTCCACTACGTTTTAAATAATCATTAACACCTTTCATTTGATACCCATATCGTACAAACACATTCTACAGTCACCCCTGGTCCACCTTTATGGCGATATCTCGAAAAGGCGTCCACCTATAGAACTAATGCCCGCTCCCTTTTAAAATACTCATTAACACCTTTCATTTTATACCCATATCGTACAAACACATTCTAGAGTCACCCCTGGTCCACCGTTACGGCGATATCTCGAAAAGGCGTCGTCCACCTATAGCACTAAGGCCCACTCCATTTTAAAATACTCATTAGCACCTTTCATTTGATACCCATATCGTGCAAACACATTCTAGTGTCACCTCTGGTCCACCTTTATGGCGATATCTCGAAAAGGCGTCCACCTAAAGAACTAAGGCCCACTCCCTTTTAAAATACGCATTAACACATTTCATTTGATACCCATATCGTACAACACATATTCTAGAGTCACCCCTGGTCCACCTTTATGGCGATATCCTGAAATGGCGTCCACCTATAGAACTATGGCCCTCTCCTTTTTAAAATACTCTTTAATACCTTCCATTTGAAACCCATGTCATACAAACACATTCCAGGGTTACCCTAGGTTAATTTTGCTAAATTGTGATTTTCCCTTATTTTGTCTCCAAAGCTCTCAGCTGAGTATGTAATGTTCGGTTATACCCGAACTTGGCCTTCCTTACTTGTTTTATTTTGGTTTTGTTTTCATAACAGAAATATAACAAACTGTAATATAATTGGTAATTCTATATGACAGCATGACACTCTTAATACACGTCGAAAAATATCAACGGGGGTATCAAAAGATGCGTTTTTGATCCAGGATCGCGAATCCGAAAGCGGAGGTAAACAATTTTTGGTCTTTTAAGAGATATTTGCAACAGAAATTTTAAAAATTTTCATGTGTTCGTTGTAATTTTGATGATTTTGTGGTACCCACAAAAAAAAAAATAACATAAGTGTGTTGCTCCGGTTTGGAGCGGTGTTGGACCCACCCAAGGTAATTTTTTATAAGCGCGATCAAAGGCCGCCAATGCAGAAAGGTTTTCTGCGCAAAAATACTATGGATTCCACTCTCGGTTTCGGAGCACTCCGGGGTAATTTTTCGGGTTTTCGTTAATATCTTTTGAACGATCTAAAATTTTTATTTTCCGCTTTCGGATTATTGTTGTCGAGGTCAATACTGGTATTTTTACACGCTACGAAGGCTACGTATCGTGTATTCATTTTTTTACGAACTGGCTCTCCTAAATACATGTTTTATGCCGAGCGAAAACTTTATCTGCTTAGGCGGACGAACTTTTGGTGCCAAGGTAATGCCGAGGGACAATCGATACCATTTATACAAATTTTCTTAAATATTTTTGATGGATGGGCCAACACACTAGCTCCAGACCACGGCTTTAGACACCGGCAAATTCAGCCTCCACGAACTATCACACTCCAACTGAACGATGCTGTTTAGCTAAGCTGCAAAGAGATACAGCGCTTTTGCTGGCGTGGGCAAGTTATGGGAAGATCTCCACTGAGTTCGGGGAAGCAGGTGGAGGAAGACTTTGATCTCTCTTGGTGCCCCCTCTTCGCGTCAGTTATCGCGAAACTTGGTTAGCTGGAGTGACTTGTTACGCAACGACCAGCATCTCCTAAACGGTTAAGTGCCAATTAACGAATTTATCTTCCAACCGCGAGGAACATTTGACACTGCTGATCTCTTATGAAGTGAAGTTTCAGCATATTTAAGGGTTAAAGACGTATCAACCAAGTGAAGAAGGATGAATGAAAAATCAATAGGGGTGGTCTCCACCATTCGCTTCTTAATTAGAAGAGGTTAAGAAGTAAGGTCTTTTCTTTTGTCCCACTATATTGGCAACTAATTTTTCGCCATATACATAAAAACGGATTTCCAAACTTTTCGAAATATTTTTTCACTTATTTCAGAAGCATTTTATTTTTTTGGCATTAAAAAAAGTGAAAAATGCCATACCAACAATTTTTGTGTGTTTTCTTTGGTTTGGCATTTCCACAAAGTTTATGAGAGTGATTTTAAAATTTTTTTAAAAATCAAAAACCATCATGGCCGCCAAGAAGAGTAAATGGTTTTACCTGGTAATATTTATACCATGTATTATACTAAAATTGAATGGGCTACAAAACTGCATACTCAAAAATTTTCTAGAAACTCTGATACAAAATATGAAAATTTTGATGGCGATTTTTTAAATTTTGATTAACTCTCCTGACCTTTAAATGACCTTTGAAATTTTTTTAAATTTGGTTTCTTTAAATTAGTTGCAGCTTTTTTGACACATAGCCCATTGCAAATTATGTCAAAAAGCTATTACTTACTTCAAGTACCTTCTTAATTCTGACTATGAATATGACCCATAGTCTTTTATAGTGATTCGGAATGATACTATTCCACTGGAGAATCCTAAATGTGTTAACTCTACCACTCAAAGAATGAAATGTATTAATCTTTTACAACAATATTGAGACGTGATAGTTCTTATTAGGATTACCTATATGTATGTGCAAAAACTTAACTTATATTTATAGAACAAGCTTCTAGAATTTGGTGGTGCTTTTATAGCGACATGTTTCCCATCAATGGTACCAACGCAGTTTGGGAAATTCCACTGCTTTTGAAAACCGTCAGCTACTTCCCGCAATGTGGCCTCTGTCCACTCTGGAATTTCCTGCTTCAGGGCACAGCAAATCGCCATGCATACATCGGAACCGATTTTTCCAATATGCTGTTTGCTAATGCGGTATCAAGAGGCGACATGACGCTGTAAAGTTTCAGCAGCCATGTATCCAAGAAAAAAAATCAATAAAATTTGATTTTTATAAATGTTTTAAAACCTTACTCTAGCACAATTGCTGATTTCGCTTTGGTGGGGATACCATCTTTTGGCCTCGTATTCTTTTTTGGACGGAGGTGCGGCTGCAATAATTCGAAAAGTTCGTCGAAAATTTCCGGTGGCATACGGAAATTTTCAATGAACCTACTGCCGTCCATGCGCAAGTGTTCGAAGTCACTCGCGAACCTGCCCTTCCGTTCCTATCTTTCAGGTATGGGCTAACCCAATGCCTTGCCTTGTTGTGTCGTTTGCTTCTCTGTGTTTCCTCTGCTTCTATGTATGCCATCATAGCTCCACAGCTTAGTAGATTCAAAAAATTTATCCTACAATATAATTAAAATTTGTATGCAAAAATAATAGATAATTTTGTGTTACTTACTCGTCGTCCATCACTACAGAAAGTATATGTCAATAGCACACCAAAATATCTGTAATTTTTCTTGAGAAATTACGGAACAGTTTCGATTTACGTGGGCGATTTCGTTATACCTTCTAACGATGAAAACGAGGGAATAGAAAAGCTAAAACGAGTTCTTGAATTGGGGCGGAGACATGCCATACGTTTCAAATGAAATCAGTGGTTTTTTACAGCGCAAAACTAACTTTCTTAGATATATTGTACAGGATGGTACAATCAAGCCTTCGGAAGAAAATACTAGGGCAATTAAAAATTATCCACTTCCTAAGGACAGGAAAGAGATTGAACGTTTTTTAGGGTCAACGTCTTACTTTATGCGATTTGTTAGAAGCTATGCACTTCTAGCAAAACCATTATCCAATTTATTACTTAAGGATTCAGTTTTTAGTAGCGGGGATGAACAGCTTCTATCTTTCCAACACCTGAAGGAGGCGTTAATGAAGGCTGAAATGGAGCTACATACGGATGCATCAAAATATAGTTTCGGGGCTGTTTTGATGCAGAATTCGGCGAATGATCAAAATTTTCGCCCGTCCAATTTTTAAGTAGGAAAACTAGTCCGTCCGACCAAAAGTATAGCGCTTACGAACTTGAGGTCTTAGCGATAGTCGAGGCTTTAAAAAAGTTAAGAATATATCTGCTGGGATGTAGATTTAAAATCATAACTGATTGCAATGCGTTTGCAATTACAATGCGTAAGGTTGATATTCCTCCAAGGGTAGGAGGTGGGCAATGTTCTTGCAAGAATTCGATCATCAAATCGAACATCGTTCTGGTTCACATATGAAGCATGTAGATGCCCTTAGTAAGGTATATTGCTTACTTATTGAGGATTCGCTGAGACATAGATTGAGGAAGGCGCAGGAAGAAGATAGTTGGACGAAAGCAATTAGAAAAATTTTGGAAAATAACACATATGAAGACTTTTATTTTTATATTGTAACGAATTTACTTGCAAATCCTCTTATTTTCAACATTCTGCTAAGTTCGAATTACTAAACTGTTGAATAAATAACTCCAATATTTAATAATGCAAAACGGCCTTTATTAAAGTACTTCACAATAAATAACACTACTATTGCCCGACAGATAGCGTACTTAATTCAAAACTGATTTTAGCGCCTCTATCTGTCGCTGACTTTTATACTCTTTAATTTCCTCGTTCGCATCTTCTAGGCGCTTCCATTTCCAATCTACTAGTTGGTTATCAGCTATCAAATTTCTCAGCTGTAACTACAATTGCACGATTTTTTAGCTTCTCTCATTACATACTTTCGGGAGTATCTCACATATATGCATGTGGTTGTGCGTTGCTGCTCAGCTGCATATATGTACATATGTGTAGACATAATGATTGATTCGTTTCTGTAGATACATAATGATTGATTTATGGATGTGCATACAAGGCGCTACTTAGCATCGGCTTAGAGATGGCAGTACCCCTCAGTGTTGATAATATTCGTAACACTGCCCTCCACCTAAGTCTGATCGTCCCGATCAGACAAATCTCTCGATCTAACCGCTGCTAGCCTCTCCAAATGAACCACCCTTCTATTTCATGGTTTCCCAATTATTTTTATGCGGTAGATGACATCACTGATCCTTTTCACAACTCTTTACGGGCCTTCCCCACTGCACCGATTTTTGGATGGAACACCTTTCCGCCGGTGGGGGTTGTATAGCAGTACCAAATCTCCCTCCCGGAAACGTTCCGAATTATTTTCCTTATCGTACCTGTGTTTCATCTTACTACTCATTATCCTGGATCGTTCCCTCGCACTCTGTTGTTTGGCCAATGAACTACTTCGTAGAGCTTGCGCTTGACGGATTGGCTTCGCATAATCAGTATCGTTCCCACGTTTCACAACAGTAGTGCGCTCCGGCTTGAAACTACCCTCGCATTTTTTCTGGAAAATTCGCTGCTTCGTTTTTGTGCGTCCATTAGGTTGTGTCAATGCCAGTTTTTCTCTCGCAGGTACTTTTGATTTTGCTTTATTTGGCCCATTTGATCTATCAACTTTTGCCTTTGACTTTCGTGGTCTTTGTTGAGTCTTCTTTACCAGTACTCAATTACTACTGAACCCTTTCTGCAAACTGAAGTTAAGTGGTATATCCTGGTTCTTATAACGCATCACCCTTCTCTGCATATCGATCTTGATGTCATGGTCAACCAAGAAGTCCACTCCCAATATGACTTCATCAACGATCTCCGCCACAACGAATTTGTGTAGAACTGTGACCTTTCCAATCAAGACTTCACATACCACTTCTCCCTGGACTTGGTTATACTCGCCAGTGACCGTACGCAACCTTGCTACAGGTAACGTTTTTACTCTCCTGTTGACCAAGTCAGATCGAATTAAGGAATGAGATGCGCCCATATCTACAGTCAGTACACGTTCTTTGCCATCCACATTCCCTCTGACGGTAAGACTGCTCGATTTTCTACCAATTTGCGACACAGATATCACAGGACATTCATCATACGTCATACTCGCTCTTGCTCATCCCCTCCAGCTTTGTTATTAAGACCACTAGGATCAAGATCGCAGTGACGTGCAATGTGACCGGGCTTCCCGCATTTGAAGCATTTGATAACTTTTTCACTCCGCTTTTGCGATCCTTTCAGCGCCTCCAATATTGCGTCTACCCGCTCTGGCCTTTCTACTTCCACACGGCGTGCTTTGAAAACAGGCTTACGCAGAAGTGACGCTGTTTCCTGAATCAGAGCATGTGATACCGTTTCTGCGAATGTTGGCTTTGGGTTTGCGCATGTAGCTCGCTTTGTTTCGACGTCCCGTATGCCATTTATAAGAATTCATTCATTCATTCATTTATTTAATGCACATATAAGACATGGTATTTTACTTACTTACTTACTTAATTGGCGCTTAACCGTCTAAACGGTTATGGCCGTCCAACAAGGCGCGCCAGTCGCTCCTTCGCTCCGCCAACCGGCGCCAATTGGTCACACCAAGGGAGTTTAAATCGTTTTCCACCTGGTCCTTCCAACGGAGTGGGGGCCGCCCTCTACCTCTGCTTCCATAGGCGGGTTCCGATAGAAACACTTTCTTGGCCGGAGCATCATCTTTCATTCGCATAACATGGCCTAGCCAGCGCAGCCGCTGCGTTTTAATTCGCTGGACTATGTTGATGTCTGCGTATAGCTCGTACAGCTCATCATTAAATCTTCTTCGGTACTCGCCATCGCCAACGCGTAGAGGTCCATAAATCTTTCGAAGAACTTTTCTCTCGAACACTCCCAAAGCCGCTTCATCTGCTGTTGTCATGGTCCATGCTTCTGCCCCATATAGCAGGACGGGTACGATAAGTGACTTGTAGAGTATGATTTTCGTTCGCCGAGAGAGGACTTTACTTTTCAATTGCCTACCTAGTCCAAAGTAGCATTTATTGGCAAGATTGATTCTTCGCTGGATTTCAGTGCTGATGTTGTTGCTAATGTTGATGCTGGTTCCCAAATAAACGAAGTCTTTTACTATTTCGAAATTATGGCTGCCAACAGTAGCGTGGTTGCCAAGGCGCATATGCGCTGACTCTTTGCTCGATGACAGACATGGTATTTTACAGTGTCATATTTGAAATGTTTACTTAATACTAGTTCAAATTTATTACTTATTTATATATTTAATATTAGTTACTGACAGAGCAAGATTCAAAAAGTGAGATGAAGTAAGACAAAATCATAGATATTTTTCATAAGTTCATTAACAAAGGATCTGGTGTGCAGCTAATTTGAAGCGCTTAGGATTTAGTTCTGACTTTACTTTATTAGGCAATGCATTCCACAATTGCACAGCTCTAACGAAAAACATTCTGGATGTCACCGAGTACTTAAAGTGCGGTATAATAAGGTTGCAAGTACGAGTTGACAGCGCAAACAAAAGCTTCGAAAACAGACATTCTGTACATTCGAGTAAATAATTTTATGTATAAAAAATAGTAGACGGCGATCAAAGAACGAAGATAAACTACATTCAAGAATCGTTCTTGAGAAGCTGGAAATATGATCGTATTTCCTTTTAAGAAAAATATATCTGGCGCAATTATTAATTATAAGTTGATATTTCCTCATGGAACCTTTATCAAGGCAACCATATATCAGCTCATGGTACGATATTATTGGCAGTAATAGAGTTTTAACAAGTTTAAGCTTGGTATCTTCACTAATAAAATTGGCCGTTTTCCATAAATGTCTCAATATATAATATAACCTACTAATTGATGAATTTACATGATCAGCGCAAGTAAGATGCTTATTTAATATGAAGCCAAGCGTTTTAACAGTCTTCTCAAATTTTACAACATTCCCATTAAGTATTATTGGAGAAACGTTATCCAAATTATAAGAATAATGAAAAGTGTTTTAGATGCATTAAGACAGAGCTTATTATTGTTAGACCATTGATTTATAGCTTTTAGGTCTTCATTTATTCGACAAACAAGATCCTCCACTAACCCCAGAGGTGCCGAGAGGTATACTTGCGCATCATCAGCATAAAGATGCATAGATACATTTTGACAACATTTCTCTATGTCATTTATATACAAGCTAAATAAAATTGGACCAAGAATAGAGCCCTGAGGTACACCAGATTTCACCGGCAATGAGCTGGATTTACTATCTCTACACACTACCCTCTGATACCTGTTTGTCAAGTAGCTATTTATGAGCCTTGCAGCATCCCAACTGAAACCAAAGTATGTTTGAAGCTTATGAATAAGAATTTTGTGGCAGACAGTGTCAAAAGCCTTGGAGAAATCCAACAGTGCAAGAATTGTCAGGTCACCGTTATCAAAGGAAGGCCGTATATCTTCCATTACCTTAAGCATAGCCGTTGAACAGCTATGAACCCTACGATAACCTGATTGGTTTTGTGAAAGCAGATTTTCTTTTGTCAGATAGTTCATAATTTGGCTCAATAAAAGTTTTTCAAAAATCTTTGATAGACACGGAAGAATACTGATAGGCCGAAAATCAGATGGTTGGGAGGCATTAACTTTTTTCGGAACAGGTACAATATTAGATACTTTCCAAGCATCAGGAAAATTTAAGGAAGTTAGTGAAAAGTTTAGAATATGTGTAAAAGGCGCAATAAAATAAGGTAAAATTAATTTAATGAATCTTAAACTGATCTTATCCTCTCCCGTAGCGTTCTATTTTATTGAAAGAATGGCTTCTATTATTTCAGCCTCAGTTATATTTGAAAAATTAAATATTTGACCAGGATCATTAGAAGAATCCTCACTCGAGTATATATATGGATTATCCCCTTCTGGTAATTTCACAGCAAAGAAGTCATTCATAACATTGGCCTCCCTGGTGATACTAGTAGCTCTATTTCGCAATACTTTGTAAGCCTGACAATGTTCGATTTTAGACGTTTTTTTCCAAAGCGAATGGCTTTTATTTCTTGCGTTTATAGCCTGAAGTACTACGCTATTGAACTATGGCTGTTTATTATTCTTAACCTTAATTTTTCTAAGTGGAACATATTTATCGAACAAGTAATTAACTAAGAACGAAAAATATTCAACTTTATCATTAATATCTGCAGAAAACCAACAGTCGTTCCAAGGAAGTGCAGATGCTTCAGTGGCTAAGCCTCTGATATTTATTTTCTTGAAGTCTCGAAAATTTATGTAGTTTTCTGAAACATTAAATTCTGAGTGCATAACTAAATTATAGCTTAGAAAAATTCAGTCGTGGTCGCTAATACCACTCAGGGAAATTTGGTCAAAATGTAAGACATTACTCATATCAGAAACGCAAAAGACGTCTAGTAAACTTGGTCTACAATGGGGACCAAAACGAGTAGGAAGCTGGTTTACAACTTTAAGCCCTAGGCCTGACATATCTTCAAGCAAGTTTTCGGAACGATCATTTTCAACAAGCAAATCTATATTTAAATCTCCACACTGTAGTATATGTTCGTAAGTGGCACTATATTTATGTATACATTGAAAGAGGTTATTTAAGTCATACGACTTATTTGGATTATACACGCATACAACAAGGCAACGCTCGTAATTATTGTAAAATTCCACCATCAAAAACTCTACAGGATCGGAATTATCTGATTTATTTATTATTTTACACTGCAACGTCCTCTTGTGGTATATCGCAATACCTCCACCTCGCTTACCTTGCTGTCTGTCATTTCTAATCACACAATAGTCAAGAAACTGGTTATCATTATCATTCATGTCATTTTGAAACCAAGTTTCAGTGACACACAGAACATCAACACTCACAGAGCTAAATATGTGGTTCAAATAATCAAGCTTACATTGATTCAGACTTCTAGAGTTGAAATGGCAAAGCTGAAATCCAGGGTGACAATCACTCAAAAGCTTAAATACTATTTTAGTGTTGAGTTCGTTAGAGCCGGCAAATGAACTATTTGAGTTCATAAACATATCTATGCACTTCAAATTGCCAACATAATATAATACATGCTAGAGCAAGAGCATTAAAAAATAAGTATGGCAGCGAAAGAAAAAGAAAAAATGAAAAGTATACATTAAAAAACCTTAGAAAATAATAGTAAATGGTTACACACCTTAGACTAACGTTAAATTCTAAACCAATAAAACAATATATATATTTCATTTTCATTATAAACTTCTTAGTTTCAGGTGCTTAAAAGTGAATCCACTTCCACTATGGTGGTCACCAGTTTAGGCTCTTCATTGGGCTTCAGTCGTACAAGCACTTTTCCACGTATTGAAAACACTGATGCCAAGTGCTTCTTTCTCTTCATTTCCGTCGCATACGACATTACTTCTCTTAATCTCTTTGGTAAACTCTCATGTAAATATATAGATCCGTAGCCAGGTACATCAATATCAAACAGCGCAAGCGATCTCTTATTTTGTTTGCAAAATGCAGCAAAAGAGGTAAAAAATTGGTTTCGCTCACGCGCAGAGTGTAGTTTCACAACAATAGGAATGTTGCTGTTTATATTATTTTGCATTCTGTTTTGCTTTTTCCGTAACCTAAAGGCAGTAATGGTGGTGGACTTAGATTTATTGCTTTACATATCTTGGCAAATAAATCAGGCAAACTCTCTTCGCCAGCATACGGAATACCATTAATTATCATATCAGTGGCGACTGCATTGCTCTCAAGCTCGTTAAGTTGACTACGTGCAGCCACAATTTCACCGCGCAATGTCATAACCTCACTATTCATATTTTCTAGTGCAGTCACCCTACCTTGAATTGTTGTTATGCTCCGCTTAAGGTTAGCAGTCTCCGCAGTCAACTCACCTATTTTCTGCATTACCCTCTCTTCGAAATCGTTTATTGTTTTTTTCATTATTACCGTCAGCTCTTCAATTATTGCGACTCTTTGCTCATCCATTATGCGCTCAAATCTGCCATCCGCGAATGTCGTTTTTGGTGTTTTTACCGGAGATGCTAGCTTACGAGCTGGATTTTTGCGTGAGTTGGACATGATGAAACTTGTTTAATTTTAATTTCACTATATACTGGAATCGCTCGAAAGAGACGGGTGAATCAGATACTGGCAACTGTATACAGGTGTAGCACCAATTTTTGGAAATTATTTGTATGTTTTTTAGTGGAAAAGCGAAAAAATTTTAAGAGCACCACACAAACACGTCTTACTCACTCATTCTTCTGCCAGTAAGCGTTATCAAGCTCTGAATCTTTAGCCTTTCAGTGTATTCCACGGGTGCGACCGCATTTGCCAAATGAGCCAACCTTTCAGCATCCGAAGCAAACTCTTGCAAAGTCTCATTCGCTTTTTGGTGACGGTGTTGCAACTCAAGTTGGAATATCTGTTTTCTATCCTCGCTTGCATAACGTCTCGCGACAGCGACCATCAATGCTTCATAGTTGTTCCGTTCTCCTTCGGGAATCGTCTGTAGGATTTCGGCTGCTGGCCCCTTCAATGCTACGAATAGAGCTGCAACTTTATCTTCAGCATTCCAGTTGTTCACTGCTGTGGTGTTCTCAAACTGAATCTTAAACACCTGGAAAGGAACAGAGCCGTCAAAATATGGAGTTTTTACCTTCGTATTGCTTGCTGAAATAACTGGCCGATTTAATTGCAACTCCTGTATACGACCTCTCAAAGCATCCATCTCGGCTTCGATTTTTTCCTCAAACTGCGTTATTTTCTCGTCCATACGCGCTTCGAGTTTTGATGATATACGCTCCTCTTGCGTTTCGAGTTGTACTGTTATGCATGCCTCTTGTTCTTTCAGTTTTGTTTCCATCTTTGATGTTATTCGTGTCTCTTGGGATTCCATCTGTGATGACATATACGTTTTCTGTTCTTCCAGTTGAGTTTCCATCTTGGATGTTATGCTTGTCTCTTGCGATTCCAGTTGGGATGCCATATATGTCTTCTGTTCTGCCAGTTGAGATGACACTGTCGATGTTTGGGCAGATATTGCAGCTAAAATCATGTTCAAGTCTGTGCTCGTAACTGTCTGTGATGTTTCATTTTTTTCTTCAATTTTTGTTGTCTCATCGACATCAAGATGAAAGACATACTCTTCCACGTTAATTCCTTCTGCTTCCATTGCCTCTCGTAGTCGTGCCTGAAGTTCAAATTTAATGCCGGTTGTATTCAATCCACGGCTCCCCAACTCCTTCAGTTGCTGGATCTTCAATTCACTGAAATTTGCCATGTCCTCGTTGTCCTCTGGAATTTACTCAACAGTTCCTCTTCTGACACCAATTGTAACGAATTTACTTGCAAATCCTCTTATTTGCAACCTTCTGCTAAGTTCGAATCACTAAACTGTTCAATAAATAACTCCAATATTTAATAATGCAAAACGGCCTTTATTAAAGTACTTCACAATAAATAACACTACTATTGCCCGACAGATAGCGTACTTAATTCAAAACTGATTCTAGCGCCTCTATCTGTCGCTGCCGTTTATACTCTTTGATTTCCTCGTTCGCATCTTCTAGGCGCTTCCATTTCCAGAATCTACTAGTTGGCCATCAGCTATCAAATTTCTCAGCTGTAACTACAATTGCACGATTTTATAGCTTCTCTCATTGCATACTTTCGGGAGTATCTCAGATATATGCATGTGGTTGTGCCTTGCTTCTCAGCTGCGTATACGTACATATGTGTAGACATAATGATTGATTCGTAGATACATAATGATTGATTTATGGATGTGCATACAAGGCGCTGCTTAGCATCGGCTTAGAAATGGCAGTACCCCTCAGTGTTGCTAATATTCGTAACAATATGTTTCATGGAATATTGTACAAAGATCCATCGAGAGAGCTCGTTGTTGTGCCAGAACAAATAGAAGAGGAAATAATTAAGTTAGGTCACAGGCAGGGTCATTTTCCTGCACGAGAGACATAAGAATGTATCGAGAAGTTATATTTCATACCGAAACTAGCCCCAAAAGTTGCAAAAGTAATGTCGTGCTGTTTTGAGTGTATTGTGGTTAACAGAAAAGTGGCAAAAAAGATTTCTTATTACCGATTGATAAGGAAGATGAACCACTATGCACTTTGCACATTGATCATGTAGGTCCGATGACGTCGACGAACAAAAATTATAACTATATTCTTATTAAGGTGGATAGGTTTTCGAGGTTTGTTTGATTATATCCAACGAAGGATACAGGTGCTTCAGCAGTCGTAGAAAAATTAAGGAAGCAGGCGTGCGTATTTGGTAGTACAAGGAGGATTATCACAGATAAGGGTTCAGCTTTTACTTCTCATCTATTCAGTGACTATTGCGAAAAAGAAAATATTCAGCATTGCCTTATAGTAACACGTGTTCCTCGTGGGAATGGCCAAGTTGAAAGAATGCATCGCATTATAGTTCCTATGTTGGCTAAACTTTCTCTAGAACATCCAGAACAGTGGTATGAATATGTTGATCAGGTTCAACAGTTTGTTAAGCACGAAATATTCACTGTTTAGAATTCTGGTTGGTATTGACATGCGTATAAACAGTATACCAGATTTTAATGAGTTTATGAAATATGCAGTTGTTGATGATTTAGATCATGAGAGAAATGAAATAAAGAAACAAACTAAGAAAAACATACAAAAACTTCAGCAAGAAAATCGTAACAATTTTAATTTGAAACGTAAGGATGCTGAACAATATAAAAACGATGACTTAGTCGCAATCAAGCGAACTCAGTTCGGTGATAATCTTAAATTAAAAGCAAAATACTTTGGTCCCTATAAAGTTTTGTAAAAGCTTAGTCACGAAAGATATGAAGTAGAGAAAGTAGGAGAGCATGAGGGTCCGGGTTGTACGTCGACAGTGGCGGAGTTCATGAAGAGATGGGGTTCGGCAATAGGGACGAATGCATAGCCAGAACGTCCGAATGTAGGATCATACATTTCGGACAGAAAGGCAACCCGATCTCGACGAATCTACTGAACATAATACCATAGTATTTTAACATGGTAGGTTTTATATTTTATAATGTAACGAATGATTTGAATCTATAAAAAGAGGATTTTGTGTAATTGCGTTTCAGTTTTTAGAATTTCAGGCGAATCTACTGAACATAATACCTTAGTATTTTAACATAGTAGGTTTTGTATTTTATAATGTAACGAATGATTTGAATTTATAAAAGCAGGAATCTGTGTAATTTCGTTTCAGTTTATAAAATTTTGCAAAGCATTTAGATATTAAACTCGTTTCTTTGTAATAAAATATGTAACTAAATATTCACATAAATAAATACTGGCGGCCACCGTGGTGTGATGGTAGCGTCACACCGTAAGCCCTGGGTTCGCACCCCGGGCAAAACAACCTCAAAACTTTAGAAATAAGGTTTTTCAATTAGAAGAAAATTTTTCTAAGCGGGGTCGCCCCTCGGCCGTGTTTGGCAAGCGCTCCGAGTGTATTTCTGCCATGAAAAGCTCTCAGTGAAAACTCATCTGCCTTGCAGATGCCGTTCGGAGTCGGCATAAAACATGTAGGTCCCGTCCGGCCAATTTGTAGGGAAAATCAAGAGGAGCACGACGCAAACTGGAAGAGAAGCTCGGCCTTAGATCTCTTCGGAGGTTATCGCACCTTACATTTATTTTTTTTTTAATATTCAATAAAATAAAATCATTATTCTACACACACACACACATATATATATACATATATATATATATATCCCAGCCAGCATTTTTTGAAAATTTTGATCAAAAAATATTCAAATATCATACCCCAAGATGATTAAAAACGTTCAAATTTAAAAGCATTAGCTGTTCGAAAATTAATGTATCGTCGGGAGAAAAATGTACCATAAATGTGATTATTCTTGAATAATCATTTATAGTTCATATTTCGAAACGCTTTTTGTTCATATTTGATATCATTGTAAAATTGGGCTTTATTTGTTTTAGAGTAATATTTGAATGTTTTTCACAGTCATTTTCTGATCATATTCGTGAACATATTTCAATCATTTTGGTTGAGATTTTTGAATAATTTTTGGAATGCGATTATCATACATTATACCATTAGACAATACAAATAGTTCACAACCTTTGTATTGTCTAATGGTATAATTTGTATTTTCTGGGAAGCCGATGGTGGAGAAATGGTTGGGGACATCTTTTGTTAGGAGCAGTATATACATTATTTCTTGTCTTGAAGAATACAATTTTAATATATTTTTTCTGAACTTCATGATTGAAAAAATGTGTGTATGTGAAAAAAATAAGATCTTCAATGAAAAGTAAAATTTTAACAAGTATAAAATTCATTATTCAGTCAACGATGATTGTCAGAAAAGATTCAGAAAGCTGAATGAAAAATGATTAAATTTTGTGATCACCTAAAGTAGACACATTTGATTCAAATATGATTCCAAAATGTGATTGAAAAACTACATTCAGTTTTTGATCATCAAAAATATTAATATTTGATAATTTCTTTTGTTCAATTGTATGATAACTCATTATTTAGTCAGGAAGAGTAATCAAATTGTATTTATATGTAGGGAAATTCAAAATTTAATCACCTAAATGCTGAGTGGGATATATATATATATATATATATATAGTAAGCTGGGTTGATTTGCATTGACGAAAGTTAACCCATATCGCGCCATCGATTTTTCGATAGATTTTGGGCTCAGGAAAAAAGTTCCACTAAGCATACCCAAAAAAATAATTTTCGAGCCTGCAAAGTTTGAGTTTTTTTACTTTTTTTCTTTGATTTTTAAGCTTTTTTTCATGACCTACTTAAAAAATTTTCATTTGATTTTAAAATATTCATGTATACCCAGTCCGACTCAAAATTGCCCGCTAAAAACTTTGCCGATAACAGTTTTTTAAAAAAAAATATTTTTTGGGTTTTAAGGATTGTTTTGGTGAAAAAATGTATTTTTTCGCCATTTTTTTTTAAGGGTTTCTTCAGAAACGTGCAGAAGTGTTGCCGATTAAAACGAATTTGTCTCATTGTTCCTATCCCACTTAAAATTATGCGAAAAAAGCGTTGGCATTAACAGTTTTTAAAAAAATTTTTTTTTTGGTTTTTGGGTCTTGTTTTGGTCGAAATCGATTTTTTTCATTTTCAAGGCTCCAAATCATTTTTTATGTATATGTGTCCGTTAGACCCACCAATAAGTATACCAAAATGAGCAGGGGACGAGCTAAGTTGATTCAGCCATGTCCGTCTGTCCGTTTGTTTGAACTAGTCCCCCAATTTTTGAGATATTTTGATGAAATTTGGTAAGCAGGCATATTTTGATGGGGGATTTGACATTTGTCGGAATCGACCGGATCAGACCACTATAGCATATACCTCCCATACAATCCATTGTTCAATAAGAGGGTTTTCGCCATTTCTGCCTCATTTTAATAGCTAGCAACATCAAATTTTACCACAAGCTTACGTATTGGGCATAGATTGTTGTCTGAAAAAATCATCAAGATCGGACTAAAAATCGATTTCGACAAAAATGATGAAAATCATCTTACCTGAACAGTCGGTTGTATGGGATATATCGCCCGTTCCAAAGTAAACAGATGTAACTCGAAATTTTCATTTTTTTAGATATTCTGACACATTTTGATAACTGGCAGAGGCCATCTTATGTAACAGTCATTGAGACAAAAATGGCGGAAATAGATTCCTTTGCATCTTTGTATTATAAATTTTCGCAGCTAACCTGTTAATTGTAAACTGATCGAATTCAGCGTTACTCCGGCTATGCTCTTTGAATATGTTTTGATTTTTTAGTGTAAAGTGAATCAAGTCGAAATAAATCTTTAGTTTTCGATAAATTATGGTATAATAAAGTAAAATTTGTATTATACTTCAAAATCTTTCAACATTCATAGCTAAATACTAAGAAACTCAAAACTTAACAAACATCAAGAATTATTTAAATCGATATCCAGCTGTTTTACATTGGGAAGAGGTAAATACAGACAAATCCATAATTTTTAAATAAATATGGTGCTTCATTTCAATTAATAAATTTTATTTATTATAATTTTATAACCGAAAATATAGAAGTTGAAGTGATGGGCGCTCAGCATATTAAAAGCTTGGTTCCTCAATATGAGGTTGATAGTAACTTATCAGAAAACGAGGAAGATCCTAAAGAAATCACAGATGTTTTTAATATCTCTTCTTTATCTAGTACCGCATCTTCTGAAGATGCTGATAACGTAAGTATACGATTTACATAATGCTGTATCTATTGTACAACAGCGTACTTTAAGAACTCAAATACTCGACCTACACGTCAAAAAAGGTCGATTTTAAAATTTCAAGCGTCTCCTGTATACACAGATGAAAGTGATGCCGATCTCAGCGATGCAGATCCAACTTTCCAATGCGCGTTTCGTAGAAATAACTATCTGTTTTATCTATCTTCTTCTTCAGTGAGTTCAGATGAAGTCATTTGCTTCAACTCAAAAAAAAAATCAACTATATATCTCAGCCCTTAAATTGGAAACAGAATAAAATGAAAAGCTATCGTAACAGAGGTAAATCTTATGTATCCAGAGCTCAAAAAATCGTCCCGGCACGTTGTAATCCGGCACACCATGTAATCAAAAATATAGATTTAAATGTTCTGAAAAAATTAGCATCGAAAAATTTTGGGATTTGAGTGACTTATTGAGCAAAGGACTTATTTGCTTTCGTGCATGATCGACGTTAGCCCAAAATATAAGTATTCAAATGCCAAGCAGCCAAGACAAAACAATAAAGCATTTTATTTCCTAGTAGATAATAAGAATATAAGAGTATGCAAAACATTCCTTAAAGCAACTTTAGATATTTCAGAACGTATGATTTATACAGTTCAAGCAAAGTCGAAGGAGCACGTATTGGATCTACAAGATATGAGAGGAAAATCTTGCAGTTCCAAGAACCCTCAACTGACTGAGGATATAACAGCGCATATAAATTCAATTCCTTGGATTGAAGCGCATTACGTCAGAGCCTCCTCGTCTTAAGAGTACATATATGGTAGTAAAACTATACAAGATTAATTTAATGATTTTAGAAGCCAGCAATACGATAATTTAAAAGATCCTGGATCATATCAAAAATACTATGATATTTTTAAAACCAAATTCAATATTGGTCTTCATTACCCCAAAAAGGACCAGTGTGACCTTTGCGTGTCTCGAAATAATAGGAAACTTGATTTAAATGACGAGCTAGAGGAAAAAGATTTAAGCAGGGATGAAAAGCTAAATGATCGTAATAAAGTCAACAATAACTTTAAAGTAGCTGTGTATGATTTAGAGACAGTATTGCAATGTCCGAGAGGATAAACTTCTTCATTTTACTACAAATCAAAATTAAATTGTTACAACTTGACTGTGACAGAACTAACAAGAAAATAATCCAAAGCAGCATATGAAAACGTACATTGTTATTTTTGGTCAGAAAAAGATGCAAAGCGAGGAGCTGTTGGGATAGGCTCATGTGTATGGCATTACTTGAAAGATTTAAGTGATCAAAGCGAAGACCAAATTGATGTGGTATTTTACTCGGATAATTGTTGCGGTCAAAATAAAAACAGATTTATAGCTTTGTATTTCTTTGCTGTACAAAACTTAAAAATTAATAGTATTACACATAAGTTCTTAATCAGAGGTCATACACAAAATGAGGCCGATAGCGTGCACAGCATTATTGAAAGAGAGGTAAAAAAACTTAAATTCTGGCCCTCAAGTAAAGCTTAAATTCAGCATCTCTTTCAAATTAAGATGAAGACATTTTTTAGTTATCTGCTAGTTTAATATTTTGATACGGATTTAAATAATTCTTGATGTTTGTTAAGTTTTGAGTTTCTTAGTATTTAGCTATGAATGTTGAAAAATTTTGAAGTATAATACAAAGTTTACTTTATTATACCATAATTTATCGAAACTTACTTACTTAATTGGCGCTTAACCGTCTTAACGGTTATGGCCGTCCAACAAGGCGCGCCAGTCGCTCCTTCGCTCCGCCAACCGGCGCCAATTGGTCACACCTAGGGAGTTTAAATCGTTTTCCACCTGGTCCTTCCAACGGAGTGGGGGCCGCCCTCTACCTCTGCTTCCATAGGCGGGTTCCGATAGAAACACTTTCTTGGCCGGAGCATCATCTTTCATTCGCATAACATGGCCTAGCCAGCGCAGCCGCTGCGTTTTAATTCGCTGGACTATGTTGATGTCTGCGTATAGCTCGTACAGCTCATCATTAAATCTTCTTCGGTACTCGCCATCGCCAACGCGTAGAGGTCCATAAATCTTTTGAAGAACTTTTCTCTCGAACACTCCCAAAGCCGCTTCATCTGCTGTTGTCATGGTCCATGCTTCTGCCCCATATAGCAGGACGGGTACGATAATTGACTTGTAGAGTATGATTTTCGTTCGCCGAGAGAGGACTTTACTTTTCAATTGCCTACCTAATCCAAAGTAGCATTTATTGGCAAGATTGTTTATTCGCTGGATTTCAGTGCTAATGTTGTTGCTAGTGTTGATGCTGGTTCCCAAATAAACGAAGTCTTTTACTATTTCGAAATTATGGCTGCCAACAGTAGCGTGGTTGCCAAGGCGCATATGCGCTGACTCTTTGCTCGATGACAGCAGGTACTTCGTTTTGTCCTCATTCACCATCATCCATTTATCGAAAACTAAAGATCGCGGGTTCGAATCGAGCTCAAGGCCTAACAATAATTTTTTATCATTATTATTGTTATGATAAATTTTTTCTTAATTGAAAAAATTTTTAAATTAGAATAGAAGAAAGAAAAAATTTAGACAACTGCCAAAGCTCGTTGTATATATCCATTTCGGGAACTGCTAAATTCCTTCATCGGCAACGTTTAGGCGCCGCTGCTATAACCATTCAGCCATCACAGCGGTTTTTTGTTTGTCTTCATTAATCCTACTTCTATTCTGGTTCGTGCCAATTGATATTCACAACACTGCGACATCTGTTGCAGAATGGATGTGAAAATTGGACTTGTTTGATGGCAATGCCGCCATAGTGTCATATTTTATTGACACTTTTTCCCGTGCTCTGGGATGTATTATAACAACAAAAATTGTTAAAACTAAAGATTTATTTCGACTTGATTCACTTTACACTAAAAAATCAAAGCCGGAGTAACGCTGAATTCGATCAGTTTACAATTAACAGGTTAGCTGCGAAAATTTATAATACAAAGATGCAAAGGAATCTAGTTCCGCCATTTTTGTCTCAATGACAATTACATAAGATTGAATATAATGGCCTCTGCCAGTTATCAAAATGTGTCAGAATATCTAAAAAAATGAAAATTTCGAGTTACATCTGTGTACTTTGGAACGGGCGATATATCCCATACAACCGACTGTTCAGGTAAGATGATTTTCATCGTTTTTGTCGAAATCGATTTTTAGTCCGATCTTGATGATTTTTTCAGACAACAATCTATACCTAATACGTAAGCTTGTGGTAAAATTTGATGTTGCTAGCTGTTAAAATGGGGCAGAAATGGCGAAAACCCTCTTATTGAACAATCGATTGTATGGGAGGTATATGCTATAGTGGTCCGATCAGTTCGATTGCGACAAATGTCAAATCCCCCATCAAGATATGCCTGCTTACCAAATTTCATCAAGATATCTCAAAAATTGAGGGACTAGTTTGCGTTCAAACAAACGGACAGACGGACATGGCTAAATCAACTTAGCTCGTCCCCTGATCATTTTTGTATACTTATAGGTGGGTCTAACGGAAAGATATACATAAAAAATGATTTGGATCCTTGAAAATGAAAAAAATCGATTTCGACCAAAACAAGTCCCAAAAACCAAAAAAAAAAAATTTTTTTTTTAAACTGTTAATGCCACCGTTTTTATCGCATAATTTTAAGTGGGATAGGAACTATGAGACAAATTCGTTTTCATCGGCAACACTTTTGCACGTTTCTGAAGAAACCCTTTAAAAATTTTAAATTTTTTCACCAAAACACTCCTCAAAACCCAAAAAATATTTTTTTTTTTTTTCAAAAAACTGTTATCGCCAAAGTTTTTAGCGGACAATTTTGAGCGGGACAGGGTATACATGAAAATTTTAAAATCAAATGAAAATTTTTTAAGTAGGTCATGAAAAACCCCTTAAAAATCAAAGAAAAAAAGTCAACATAACTAAAATTTTGCAGGCTAGAAAATTATTTTTTTGGGTATGCTTAGTGGAACTTTTTTTTCCTGAGCCCAAAACCTATCGAAAAATCGATGGCGCGATATAGGTTAATAAATCGACCCAGCTTAATATATAGCCAAAGCCAATGTGAGATACAAAAACGTGAAATAAATAAGCAACTACTACAAGGCTGTTCGCGAAAAGTCTAAACCCTTGGAGAAATTAGCAAACGACGGAAACTGATAGTATAAAAGCGGCGCAGTCCAAGTGATGTTTAATCAGTTTGATTTTAACGCGCTTCAAATGGACTACGTGAATACATTAAATTGTGAAGATCTACCACCATAATAGTGCTGTTAGCTTGAACTGACCGGTTCGTGAGGACCTCACACAGACTAATAAGTCCGTAGTGTTACTAGAAGTTTGTTTAACGACCAAACTGAAAACCCCTATCAAAAACCAGGCTCCATGTTATGAAATAGCTCGGGCCTCTTGGCAAATATTAGAAGCTTTTCTGGACCAATGCCTCTTGCTACTTCTAGATCTGACAGCTGTATCACTCCTAATAACTGGAGTATTAGCCTGGCAAGTGCAGGGCACGTGCACAAAACGTGCTCGATGGTTTCCTTCTCCAACCCGAACTTCCTAAATCACTGAACAAGCCTAATTTTAAATCATGTGACGCCAGAAGACAGTGTGCAGTCAGAATACCCGTCATGAGTTTACAGCTCTCTCCTTTCAATGATAAGAGTAACTTTGCAAGCCTACTTTGCTATGCGAGATTATTGCCTTAACTGCTGCTTGGCTATCCGCATAAAAGTTGACGTGGCGGGTTAGGTTAGGTAAGGTTGAATTGGACGGTCAATAAAGACATCACATAGACTAAACCATTTCATTTTCGTTATCTTCTATCCCTTTATGACCTTTTCAATGCTTATGTGCTTTCCAGCGCACTACTTGATGAAGTACTGTGTGACTACGGCTATATTTTCTGTAGGATCTATATATTTCTGGATCGAAAACCCGCAGATCCGACCCCTTCCGCTAATTTAGAACCATCGGTATACACTTATATAGCGTGTTCTGCCATTTATGCACCCGGCCCCAACCGTCCGGCTCAATTGTGGTCCCAAGATCTCTTCCGAAGATCAGGCGTGGGACCATATATTCCGTTTGCCCGATATTATCGAACGATGCGCTGCTATGGCTTTGTTGCAGTTGCTAACGTGATATTTTTGGGCATTAGATCTGCAGATAGTATGTGGAGAATGGTCGAGGTAGCTTTAAGGGCTCCCGTTGTGCTAATCATTGATAATCTGCATACCCCCTCAAGTTGTTTGGTATACGTACCTTTTTCTGTGACTGTCCACCAAACAAGGACCCCATAGTAAAATATGGGTTTGACAATTGCCGTAAATACCCAATGAGAGAGTTTGGGTGATAGGCCCCACACGCATACTAGCAACCGCCTGCATGCATAGTGTCGCGAAGGCTTTCTCCCCTCTCTCTTCATCTTGGAGTTCCATGACAACTTACCATCTAACTCATAGATACTTTGTGCTATATTTTTCTTGCAAGGTTACCACTCCAAGCTTAGGCTGAGTCAAATAAAGCACCTTATACTTCCTAGAAAATAATACTAGATAGGATTTTTCGCGTTGGCAGTTAACCCGACTCCAGATGACTTGGCGTGTACATCCCGAAGTGCCTGATCCATCAAAGAGGTGATTGTTGTTGATGAAAGGTCATATGCATATGCCATAAGTTTGACTGGTTCTACGTCGAACCACCTAACCAGTTGGTTGATAAGCAGCGTTCACAGCATTGGTGATCAAACCACCATGCGGCGTACCTCTGTTTACAGATTTTTTTGCCTCGCACATACCCCATTGCGATGTGAATATTCTGCAGTTTACCATGGAACCGATCTCATTTGTTAATGCCGTATGAACTTCCATCGAATTGAGACTGCCCATGATTGTTCGTTTCGGGACGTTCTTGAAGGCTCCGGCAATGTCCAAAAAAACACCTAAAGCATATTACTGGTGTTCCAGGGCTTTCTCTATACTCATGACTACCCTATACGATACGGTATCGACAGATTTTCCGTTGTTGTAAGCAAGCTGTGCTGAAGAGAATAATTCCTCATTCAAATTTCATTTTATATACGCTTCTAGCAATCTCCCAAGGGTTTTGTCCAGAAAAACACCTAAAGCATATTACTGGTGTTCCAGGGCTTTCTCTATACTCATGACTACCCTATACGATACGGTATCGACAGATTTTCCGTTGTTGTAAGCAAGCTGTGCTGAAGAGAATAATTCCTGATTCAAATTTCATTTTATATACGCTTCTAGCAATCTCCCAAGGGTTTTGAGCAGAAAAGATGTCAAACTAAAACGCATGTAGTCTTTCGGGTGCAGATGACTCGTTTTTCCCGCTTTCGATGTAAATACTACTCGTGGCGTTCTCCGGGATTGCGCGACGTTGTTCAGTTTTATGCAACCCTCAAAGATTATTCCAAGCCATTCTATAAACGTTCCACCTGCCAGCTGCAGCATACCAGGGAATATCCCATCTGGACCCGGTGGTTTGAACTTGGCAAAAGTTTTTATTGCCCATTAAATTTTGGTATTTGTAATTAACCCTTGTACCTCTCGCTCCGTATTAGGAGTGCAGATGTTGTTATATAGCTCGTCCGAATCATCTCCTGATGAGAAGTGTGTTCCATGTAGTGCCTCAAGGGACACTTCACTACCGGGTGACCATTCCCCGTGGTCCTTTTTTATCAGTCCCTGGACTGCATCTCCCTTAGATAGAACTTTCCCCAGTCTTACCATTTCACTGTAGAGTTGTATGTTAAAAACCTATTTTAGCTGCCCTCTAAGAAGTGTAATATGTAAAACCAAGGATTAGTTGAAACGCCGATGTGTAGCGTTGAAATGCGATTGTCTTTATTTTAGAATTGTCTTTCCTTTTATATAAAATTATCTATTCTACACATACGTATTTACACTAACACTAATACACTACATTCTTAACATTTACATACTGAGTTAGCATATTAGTTCGACCTAGTTTAACAAATTATAACTGTAGAAATATTTTGGCAGGCGCATTGACGAATTGTCATTGACACACGGTCACGCTATTAACTAATTGGGCAATGCGCCAGAAGAAATGTAAACTGATACAGGTCTTGCTGTCGGCATTAGTACGTGATGTGAACTCCCGCTGCGATGGGGTAAACGAAATGTATTTAGGTCGATATTGTAATGTGAATGCAATATGTGTAGAGCATGCTGCATAGTACTACAAACGTATTGACATAAGGCGGCACCATGCATAATACTACACCATCCACCTTAAAAAAGAAAAAGGCGTGTATGACTTTTTCAGAGTCTTAATGACCCACTTGAGTTTTGCTTGAATTAGAAAAAGATTTTAATTGCTTTTGAGTTATGCTATAACTTATAGCATAGCGGTTACTTGATATGGGAAACAGAGAGTCTGTTTGCATTATTTTCTATTTACATTTGTTTCTAATATGCTGACTTTTTTTTTTACATTGTTTTTTTTTTTTTTTGTTTTTTTTTATGTTTGTATGTTTATAATTATGAGTAATGTTTCGCATCAAGTGTTATCTATTGACATTTGTTTTCCACAGCTGACTTTTAAACGTGTCAACTCACTTAAAAATCCGCTGGTGTTTGCAAATTTATTATTTAATATTTATGAAGTAACGGTAACTTGATGCAAAAATGAATTTCTATATTTATGCAGTGTTTTTTATTGGGTTTATTTGTTTACATTTTTTCGTGTGTGTATATTGACCTTGTTTTTTTTCATATTTGTTGTGTGCTGACTTTTGAATGAGGAGTAAAGTGGAATGCTTTTATTGATTTTTTTTTTTGTTAAATTATGCGAGTTATTAGCATAGTTTTTATATTGGGTTAAGCCTATTCCTAACCGCCTATTCTTTACAAGTCCTAGATTGCAGGCACTGCCTGATAAGTAATTGTCCTAAGTCAATTTTGTAATTAACAATCAGGTTGCTTGTTTTTCTTACGCTACCATTTTTCTATGAAAAGGAGCGCGACATGTCTCATTGTTGCAAATTTATATAGCGCTTCACATATATTTTTATGTGTTCTCTTTGTGACTTTTTCTTCATTTTTGTTGTTCTTATTATTATTATTTTTTTTTTTGTTCTTAGTTTTTGAATATTTCCACTGTCCTAGAATTTCCTATTGCTTCATGACCATCTTTGTCAGGAGCATTCAAAGGAATTACGCAAATTTTGGTTTGCTATTGAACTTAGGTAGTGTTAGTGAGGTTGATTTTACTGTTGTCTGAGACATTTTAATGTTTAAAAGTTTATTTTCAAGCGTTTGTTACTCTTCCTCAAAATCAAATTGAGTTATAAGTAAATATATTTAAATAATAGAATGCTAAAAATAAAATTTCTTAGATACGAGCTTGAACAGGTTTTAATTGCCTACATTTCATTTTATATAATTTTGGAGTATCGTACCTATTGCGACGGTCAATAGTACGATTACGCAGATTAAAACTGCTAGCCAAACATCTGGAATTTTTGGGGTAATTTTTGTGTCTAATTGGTCTGGTTGCTCATATTCAACTATCCTGTTTTCAGGTACTTTATTTTCTGAACTTACTGAATTTTCCTTCCCTATTTCATAAACGGCTAATGCTATCATTATGCCGTGTGCTATCTCAGTCCACCACGACATTTTGAAATTTTCTAATATTATTTTGCCTGCTTCTGCGAGAAAGGGACTAAATTAAATTTTTAATAAAATTTTTGATTTTATTCTTTATCCTATGCATTCCATTTTAATTGTTTATTTAGTTAACATTATTAAAGTCTAAGAATATGTTTGTTCTTAACGGAAAAATTTGTTTAATTTAAAAAATTTTAGCATTTTATTATAATTTATTTTTTTTTTTCAACTTACAAAATATTTAAAAATAAATTGTTATGCCATTTTCAATGATAGCGTTAATATCCTTTTTTTTCTTAAAAAAAAAAATTCTTTAGATTTTAGCATTAAACGTTTTTTCAAAAAGACATTTCAATTTTCTTTGTATTTTCTTTACATTTTTTCGACGTTTTCTTTAAATTTTAGTAAAACATAATTGACTTCAAATTTCAAACTTCCCTTCCATTAAACTAATCCTACTGTGGAATGTTGATTCTAACTTAAACGAAGTTTTTGCTCATGGTTTAGCGTCCCTAAGGCCGCTCAATTGATTCTCAATACACTTATAAACAAGTAAGGAAGGCTAAGTTCGGGTGTAACCGAACATTACATACTCAGCTGAGAGCTTTGGAGACAAAATAAGAGAAAATCACCATTTAGCAAACCGATTTCGCCCATTTTCACAGAAAACAGTTATCGTCATAGAATCTATGTCCCTACCAAATTTCACAAGGATTGGTAAATTTTTGTTCGACTTATGGCATTAAAACTATTCTAGACGAATTAAATGAAAAAGGGCGGAGTTACGCCCATTTTGAAATTTTCTTTTATATTTGTATTTTGTTGCACCTTATCATTACTGGAGTCGAATATTGACATAAGTCACTTTTCTACTGTAAAGATATTAATTTTTTTGTTAAAATTTGACCTAAAAAAAATTTTTTTAAAAGTGGGCGTGTTCGTCGTCCGATTTCGCTAATTTTTATTTAGCGCACATATAGTAATAGGAGTAACGTGCCTACCAAATTTCATCATGATATCTTCAAATTACAGCTTTCAAAACTTTTAAATTACCCTCTTTTAAAAGTGGGCGGTGCCACGCCCATTGCCAAATTTTTCCAAATTTTCTATTTTGCGTCATAAGGTCAACGCACCTACCAAGTTTCATCGCTTTATCCGTCTTTGGTAATGAATTATCGCACTTTTTCGGTCTTTCGAAATTTTCGATATCGAAAAAGTGGGCGTGGTTGTAGTCGGATTTCGTTCATTTTAAATAGTAATCTGAGATGAGCGCCCTGGAACCTACATACTAAATTTCATCAAGATACCTCAAAATTTACTCAAGTTATCGTGTTTACAGACGGACGGACGGACATGGCTAAATGAATTTCTTTTTTCACCCAGATCATTTTGATATATAGAATTCTATATCTATCTCGATTAGTTTATGCCGTTACGGATTACCGTTATGTGAACAAAGTAAATATACTCTGTGAGCTCTGCTCAGCTGAGTATAAAAATTAGTTTTTTCCGCTTGCTGCTGGTGAGGATTGTTTCCAGTCAATTTTTATCCGCTGTGTTGCTAGATGTTCCTTTGTTTGCTAGTATGGCTATGTTTATTCCACTTCGTTTATTCGCCATTCACATTTATTGTTGAGATCATATCTTATTCTTCTATTTTCTTCTGCTACTCGTCCAGTATTTGTATTTTAATATTCCACTCTACTATGCCGCTGGACCTTCAGTCATTAGCTCGATTGTTCCGTCTGTGCCAGGGTTTTTTAACAACTTAGTACCATTTTTGTTGTCTAGATGTCCTGGGTTGTTTACTGCGAAGGCTGGCTTTGCCCGCAAGTATGAATGTTCGCTTACTTTTGAGCGTGTAGATCAATGGAATTGTTACTTTTGCCTTACTGGCAGGACTATTGAACTTTACTTTACTTTTTAGACTTGGCAGGATATCTTCCAGTAGGATCTTTTTAACGTTGCTTGTTCAGCAACTTTTAATGATCGAACTGGCAGGAACTTCCTCCAACTAAATTTTTAGCAGTTTTGCCAATTCCTAATCTAGTCTAGCAGGATATTTTCCTCCAGCAAGATCTTTAGGAGTTTTGTTAATTCCTGATCAAGCTGGCAGGATCGCCTTGTAATATGTAAAAACAAGGATTAGTTGAAACGCCAATGTGTAGCGTTAAAATGTGATTGTCTTTATTTTAGAATTGTCTTTCCTTTCATACAAAATTATCTATTCTACACATACGTATTTACACTAACACTAATACACTACATTGTTAACATTTACATACTGAGTCAGCATATTAGTTCGACCTAGTTTAACAAATTATAACTGTAGAAATATTTTTGCAGACGCATTGACGAATTCTCGTTGACACGCGGTCACGCTATTAACGAATTGGTCAATGCGCCAGTAGAAATGTAAACTGATACAGGGCTTGCTGTCGGCATTAGTAAGTGATGTTGAACGCCCGCTGCGATGAGGTAAACGAAATGTATTTAGGTCGATATTGTAATGTGAATGCAATATGTGTAAAGCATGCTGCATAGTACTACAAACGTATTGACATTAGGCGGCACCATACATAATACTACAGAAGACTTAACTATTTTCTCCATCATTGTGGTTTTGCTTTCCCCTCGAACCTTCTCAGAGGACAAGCTGTGTTATATGCGGGTTTCAGCGCCTTTGATAAGAAGTTGGTGCAATCCTACAACTCCTCTATGGAAGTAACCTCTTTAGACTGCAACAGCCTTCCTATTACACATTTCTGAAATTTGTACCAGTCCGTGAACTAGGGTTTCTAAAGGTTTATCCCTTCTCTACCCTCTTTAGGGGGACGCTGAAGCTAATATATGCATTATCTGAGAAAGATGGCCTGCCAGGGACCCTCCATGCATACCCTGATATATTCTGCTCAGAGCTCAATGTGATATCGAGCACACTTCTTGACGTTTACCCAACATATGTAGGCACCCCTGTTAGTAACGTATTGACCACTCTGTAGAATTTGTTGTTGAGAAGTGACATTTGGTAAACCTATCAAAGTGTCGTTTAAATTGTTAGTAAATGTAGATGTTTTTGTATTATGTTGTGGTGAACGAATCATATTGAATTAAATGAAAAGAGAGTTCACTAACAAACCAGTAAAATAAACTAGTAATTCTATAAAAAGGGAGTTTACAATAATAATAATAATATATATATATATTAGTATACATACATAAACACATATAATATAAATATAACCGTTCACCAGAATACTTGCTGTGAATATTCAGTGTTTTGCTGTTAACGCAATGGCTTTTGATGTTTTAGCTGCTCAACCAGGGAACTCAAAAATAACAGCTGTGTTTATGCAATGGCTTTGTTGAGACTGCGTGTCCTCAATATAGTTGGATGATACAATATTGATGAGTTACGTTGTTAATTATTGTTGTTGTTGTTACTTAACATCGCATTTAATGATAAATGGTACAATTATACACATCAAAGAGCAACAGAAGTAGTGATTCGGATCAGCTTGAAAAACTGCACATTATTCTACAAATTCTTTTTGACACACGTTCAATCCGTATATACGGTCTTGAAGGGAGTTTGTACGATGTAACAAATCTTTTTACTGAGTTGAAATTAATGAAACTTATTGACGAATCTGACTTTCTGCATTAGATATTGGTTCTATATGAGGTAAACGTTCGGGTAACGATATACAAAATTCGTTTTTTTTTTATTGTAATATTTTCTTGGATGCTGTGGCTATATCACTTATGCCTTTTGTATGTATCTTGTATTTTTATTTTTATAAATAATACATAATTTATTGTTTACACTGATAAGTGTTCAGTTGGTTGGGATAGTACTCTATTATAAATATTTGGTATTTTTTTTTTTGCTTTATAACACTGATTTCGCAAATGAACTTATCGATTTCCTCAACATCGTCGCACATTTTTTTAGGAATTTGCTTTTTGAAGTTGTTTTTTTAATTTTTGAATTGCAGTTTTAATAGCTGGTATTTTTTTAAATATATTTTCATTAGTTTGGCCAGCTGCGGCGAGCAAAACTGTGATACAATGGCAGATAATGGCGTAATTGTTCAGTTCTACGTGTCCGAGTGTTTCACCAAAATGTTCATATTTTGTTGATTAAATATTTGCTGTTGAACATAATTGCATTTTCTTTTGAGCGACATAAACCGTCAAATATATAATTAGGCAGATCGCCAGTCTGGTGATTGAAACCACTTTTAATTTTATATATATAGAAACTTTTATTCAATAAAGAATACGCCTAAATGTATGCGTCAATATCTTTTTAAATTTTTCACCATCATGAAAATTTTTGAAATTTGAAAAATCAATATTGAAAATCAAAATATTGATAAAACATTTGAAAATTACAAAGTTCAAAGTAACTATAATACAAAGTTAAATAAAAATAATAAGAACCCTACAATCGTTCCCTCCCCATATGATGTAATGCGTGCCTTCGATTCACGGTGGGCTTCAATATTTCGCACAATACACTTGACAGCCACGCCCACTTTTTCGATATCGAAAATTTCGAAAAATCGAAAAAGTGCGATAATTCATTACCAAATACGGATAAAGGGATGAAACTTGGTAGGTGAGTTGAACTTATGACGCAGAATAGAAAACTAGTAAAATTTTGGACAGTGGGTGTGGCACTTCCCACTTTTAAAAGAAGGTAATTTAGAAGTTTTGCAAGCTGTAATTTGGCAGTCGTTGAAGATATCATGATGAAATTTGGCAGGAACGTTACTCTTATTACTATATGTATGCTTAATAAAAATTAGCAAAATCGGAGAACGACCACGCCCACTTAAAAAAAAAATTTTTTAAGTAAAATTTTAAAAGAAAAGTTAATATCTTTACAGTATATAAGTAAATTATGTCAACATTCAACTCTAGTAATGATATCCGCCCTTTTTCATTTAATTTGTCTAGGATACTTTTAATGCCATATGTCGAACAAAACATTACCAATCCTTATCAAATTCGGTAGAGGCTTAAATTCTAGGACGATAACTGTTTTCTGTAAAAAAAGGCGGAATCGGTTGAAGCCACGCCCAGTTTTTATACACAGTCGACCGTCTGTCCTTCCGCTCGGCCGTTAACACGATAACTTGAGCAAAAATCGATATATCTTTACTAAACTCAGTTCACGTTGTAGCGAACCTCTCCTCACGACGTTGTTCAAATAAGGAAAATTTACCAAGGTTCGATTGGACTGAGGCGAGGTGGCATATCTAGCTATGCTTCAGCTTATCTCAGGAAATTGGGGGTGGGGGTGCTTCAGCCTCTCGCAACGAAGTCGCACAAAAAATATTTAAATATATGCCTACTGTAACAAAGGGGTATTCCACGCGGAATTGCGCCAGCATATTGACAGTGCAAAACAAACAAAGAAAAAAACCAAGTGACTAAGAAAATGAACAAGGCAAGAAAGAAGAACGAGGAACGTTACACCAATCGTCGTTTATGGGGAAGAAAAGCTGGAAGAACTCCCCATGTCTCTACCCACCCGACCTGTTAACCAAAAAAAAAAGTTATGTTCGTCGGTTAACCCTCTTAATACTTACTTCATCTCAGCCACCAATATACCTACATTTCGTCAACGGCCAATAAAACCCTAGAATTCCATCTTTAGCAATTCACAATTTCTCATTTTATTCATAAGAAAATCTTTAACAAAATTTCCCTGCTTCCTTATTACTAGCATTTAATAGTTATCTATCCAAACGAAATACTTTGGATTCAATCAACTTTATCATCATGTTCAAAACAGATAGCCTATTAGTCTAAATATCCCTGAAGATATACGTATTAACAAACAGAAATTCAATATAATTGTATTTGGCTTACTAGAATGTATTTAGAACGTAGGCTAAATATGAGGACGAAGTTGGTTAAGGTTACTACCATAATTATCCTTGTAGTATTTTCCTCAATACACATTTAGCTAACTTGGGTGTGCAAATTGTTGCAACCACGCGATTTTTACATCGACCTACACATGCGATCAAATGCGCATATCAATGTAACGGAAATATCCTGGTTAAAACCCAAGGATTGAAAATTTTAGTTTAAGAGGCTATTGAAAATAATGCCCTCTTGACTTACAAAAAAAAAAAAAAAAACGAATGACATAAAACATGTGCATGCATATGTAAAATAGAATGTGAACGGATTTACTTACATGCTTACTCGGCTACACCATCGATGCGACGTTGGTACCAGCGACGACGAGGATGCAAACGCGATAGGTTTATGCTGTAATCAAACATGCGTGTAGTTGAAGAATCATAATCAATTAGAACCAGAGGTTCTACAGCTAAATAGGTAGACCCGAATTATGCCTGTGTACGTCACATACATACATGTGCATGCACAGCAAACGTTTTGCACACACCCTGATAACTAGAGATGTATGAGGATGCGCTTTATTGCGCCTGAAACTATATCGCGCGAATATCCAAGAAATTGATATAATTTTTACATATGAATTTATATATAAAATTTGAAACTCTTTATCACATTATGATTTATGCACTATTGCTTAACACAATTACTTGACCTTTTTGTATATCAATTTAGGTGCAAGAACCCTAAAATCATCGAAATCACCATAACAGAATGCTATAGCAAATAAACTTCTGCTCAATGAAACTAATCAAACTTTCAATTGTTAGTACATAATTACTAATAGCTATGTACGTCTTAACAGAATTGCACTGAAGCATTAATCATATTTATGTATGTACTAGCAAGAAAAATACGCCTACGGTCCTAAGATAATCTATCAAATCAACATCAATGATATCCCTCCGGGGATATTATAGGTACTTAAAGTCCGATGTTTTGGTCATATCGCAAGTCTGCCTGTATCCATAGAAAAGCTGGTTATCCTTTACCCTCTCAGACGTGTTGATGAAATACCAATAAGTTTCATGTTAAACTCAAGGAGATTCTTATCGCAAATTGACGTTTTAATTAGCTGTTTAAAGGCGGTTGGATGTCAGCCTTTTGTGGCTGCTTTAAATGCACGATCTCTATTCACAGTTTTTATCGGACATTTATGTTTCCATAATTTTGTGCATATGCTATACATGAACGTATATGTATTTTGCAATTTCTCATCTATTGCTTCGTATTTCAAAAAGAAGTGAGTTAGCTGTTGTTGCACTGCACTTTTTATTAAAGTTCGATTAAAGTTTTAATTATATTTATGGCCGGTCGATAAACTAAATATTAAGGTTTTTCTTTTATAGTCTGGTCAATTCCGCGGTAAAGGGCTACTGCCTACACTTCACATTATCTTATCACTCGGGTTTTCTACCGCTTTATTCATAACCGGAGCGACTTTTAATTTCCGATGCTTATCAGGAACTGACTCTGGTTTTTCTAGTCAGCTTCAAATAAGGCTTCATTAATTGTCTAGCATCGATTTATTCTGTGCCAGGTAGCGGTCCACAAGCAAGTTGTTGCTAGACATCGGAATGCAATTTTAAAAGCAAATAAAGGCCATAAGCAAATGTGCAAAAAGTTCACTCGCTCGCTGGATTTAACGGTATCATTATGAACATGTACGTGCATACGTCTGTAAATGCTTATTAGCATCGAGCCTTTAGAGCCTAGCATCGGATTACCGTGCTCATTCGATACTCGAATGTCCCAGTAGGAAATTCTTAGGGTAGTGCGCTACAACGTACTTATCTGAACTCACAATATATTGGTGTAAAAAATGGCCGCAATCCGACTATGACCACGCCCGCTTTTTCGATATCGAAAATTACTAAAAATGAAAAAAATGCCATAATAATATACCAAATACGAAAAAAGGGATTAAACATGGTAATTGGATTGGTCTATTGACGCAAAATATAACTTTAGAAAAAAACTTTGTAAAATGGGTGTGACACCTACCTTATTAAGTAGAAGAAAATGAAAAAGTTCTGCAGGGCGTAATAAAAAGTCCTTGGAATCTTGGCAGGAATACTGTTCGTGGTATTACATATATAAATAAATTAGCGGTACCCGATAGATGATGTTCTGGGTCACCCTGGTCCACATTTTGGTCGATATCTCGAAAACGCCTTCACATATACAACTACCACCACTCCCTTTTAAAACCCTCATTAATACCTTCAATTTGATACCCATATCGTACAAACACATTAGAGAGTCACACCTGGTCCACCTTTATGGCGATATCTCGAAAAGGCGTCCGCCTATAGAACTAACACCCCTCCCTTTTAAAATACACATTATCGCCTTTCGTTTGATACCCATGCCGTACCAACAAATTCTAGAGTCAGCCCTGGTTCACCTTTATGGCGATATCTCGAAAAGGCGTCCACCCATAGAACTAAGGCCCACTCCCTTTTAAAATACTCATTAACACCTTTCGTTTGATACCCATATTGTACAAACGCATTCTAGAGTCACCCCTGGTCCACATTTATGGCGATATCTCGAAAAGGCGTCCATCCATAGAACTAAGGCCCACTCCCTTTTAAAATACTCATTAACACCTTTCATTTGATATCCATATCGTACAAACATATTCTAGAGTCACCCCATGTCCACCTTTATGGCGATATCTCGAAAACGCGTCCACCTATAGAACTTAGGCCCCTCCCTTTTAAAATACTCATTAACACCTTTCATTTGATACCCATATCGTACAAACAAATTCTAGAGTCACCCCTGGTCCACCTTCATGGCGATATCTCGAAAAGGCCGTCTCGAACTTAGGCCGTCCACCTATAGAACTTAGGCCCACTCCCTTTTAAAATACTCATTTACACTTTCATTTGATACCCATATCGAACAAACAAATTCTAGAGTCAGCCCTGGTCCACCGTTATGGCGATATCCCTAAATGGCGTCCATCTATAGAACTATGGCCTACTCCCTCTTAAAATACTCTTTAATACCTTCCATTTGATACACATGTCATACAAACACATTCCAGGGTTACCCTAGGTTCATTTTACTACGAGGTGATTTTCCCTTATTTTGTCTCTATAGCTCTCAACTGAGTATGTAATGTTCGGTTACACCCGAACTTAGCTTTCCTTACTTGTTTAATCTGATTATTGCTATTTTGACTTCATCATAATCGGGTGAAGGAACATTAATTCCATCATCATCGATTGCGGGATAGGGTTCATCATCCTTGGGCTGTATCCATTCAGCAAAGCAGAGAAATATTCCCTCCATAATCTAAGTATTCTCTCGACATCGGCTACCGTACTCGAAATCTTCCGTCTGTCGCCGAATTTTTTGGTAAAATTTGCGGACGTTATTACTGTGGCTAGCAACTCAATCTCCGCACACTCACGGTTTTTTGTCTCTACTTTTTTCTTCCTGTAAAGGCGTCCCTTTAAGCTCGCTTTTAACGTAGCCCTAGGCAGTGTTTTTCCGTTGCAACGCGGCACTCTTCATCGTACCAGTTCTTTTCCCGTAGTCGATGGTAACCAATTTTTTCCTCGGCGGCGCACAGTGTTCCGTGTAGAACAAGCTAGCTGGACAAAAACAAAGTTTTTATTCCAAGAATATTGTAATGAAAAATGAAAGAAAACAACAAAATGACGGGATTTTGCACACATTTGTTTTTTTTCGCTTATTATATCTTGAGTAATTGAAGTAAGTAAGTAGGAGTGGCCGTAATTTGCGTTGATTAATTTACAAAAATAAACATAAAAATAAATGTTTGTGATGAATTCTAAGCTCGAAGGTAAGTTGAATTTTTTAATAGTAATCTTTTCGCAATTAGAATATTTTTAATATATTTAAGATTCCGTTATTAGGAAGAAAAGGTACTTTTTACCTACATTTTTAATTTTAGAAAGGGAAAAGTTATATGTACCCGCGTGTACCCGCGCCAAATTTTACATATGTTGTAGTCCCAAGTCTTTTCTAATAGTCGAAAGAAAAAACAATTGCGAATTCTTTGCACATCTATTTTAAATTTTTTTTTGTAGATTTAGTATTAACCATACCAAGAATGGAGTTTTTTGCAATTTGGTTGAAATATTCGAAAGAATCGAGAAATAAGGAGTTATTGAGTTGTATTTTACTTAAGGCTGATTTAAGAGAAGTAGCTGAGCATTCGATAAGAAATTTAAGCCAACAAATTTCAAAATATTCGTCCAACATTATGAGGAATGGAACAGCTCTGGAAGACATCGGGATCGATTTTGTAATAAAAACTCGGAGTGGCTTTCGGGAACAGATTTCAAGTTTACAATTACGATGGATTCAAGGTTGCCATCAGAGCAACCAGCTTCGCTTTCAGGTAACCCAGGACCCGGAAGACCACAGGAGGACTTTCTGCTTTCCAGTCAAAAGACCAAACGTCGTCGAGTGAACGATCTACTGCAATTCAGAAGTGCTGATGAGTTAGTTTATGCGGCAGAAGTATCAACGCGGATGTCCGGCAACAGGAATATTGCTAATATTATAAAAAGTTCACAAAAAACCACACAAAAAACGACGAACAATGTAACATGTGAGCAAGGTGCAAGATGCTTGAGCAGTGTAGAAGCTTTGGCATACTATGTAGACAGGAAGTCGAAGACTCATGGGTACAAAGCGACTCGGAAGTGGAGTATCAAGGCAGGTCATAAGGTTTATCCATCATTTTATAGTTTAAGAAAAGCTAAGGCAGAATGATACCCAAATCAAAATGGGTGAAACATGTGCTGAAATTAAAGTTCAAGCCGTATTAGATAAAACTGTTGAACGTTTAATTTTAGCAAATCAAGAAGTTCTTGTTAGTTTGTTACCTACATCTGTGTCATTTACTTTAATCAGCAAGTGGGGTTGCGATGGAAGTTCTGGTCATAGTACATATAAGCAAAAATTCACATGCAGTGCTGACACTGATGAGTTTTTGTTTATATTTCTTTCGTTCCTCTTCAGTTACAGGACGAAAAGGGTAACATTGTTTGGCAGAATCCTGGACCTTCTTCTACGATGTATTGTCGTCCAATTAAATTTATTTTCTCTAAGGTAACAAAAGATTTTATTGTTTCTGAAACGAACAAAATTTTAGAGGAGGTAATTGCTTTGTTGCCAACAAAGTACTTTCTCGAAGAATGCGAGGTTTCTGTAAATCACAACATGCTCCTAACAATGATTGACGGAAAAGTTTGCAATGCTTTGACTGAAACTTCTTCCGCACAAAAGTGTTATATCTGTGGTGCCACTCCAAATGATATGAATGATGAGACACGGGTTTTTATGCCTAACCGAGATAATCTTGGTTTTGGCTTGTCTACTCTCCATGCCTGGATAAGATGCTTTAAATGCTTGCTTCACATAAGTTATCGCCTCGAAGTAAAAAAATGGTAACTTAGGAATGAGGCAGATAAAGAGAATGTTAAGCAACGTTCCAACGAAATTCAGAATAAATTTAAAAGTGAACTTGGATTGATATCAACGAAAACCAGGATTCGGCAATATCAATGATGGTAATACTGCTCGAAGGTTTTTCGAAAATTCTGAGGCTAGTGCTGAGATTACGGGATTGGATGTACGCTCATCAAAAGACTCTCCTTCGCGCATTAGCATCTGGGTATAATATCAATATCCAAAGATTTGAGATATTTGCGAGTGAGACTAAAAAACTATACATAGATCTCTATCCGTGGTTTTATATGCCTGCTACAGTTCATAAAATCTTAGTGCATAGTACTGATATTATAAAATCAGCAATTTTACCTATTGGTCAACTTTCTGAAGAAGCACAAGAAGCCCGTAATAAAGATTTGAGACGATTCAAGGATGATAACACACAAAAGCAGTCGCGTGTAGCCACGAATAGAGATCTTATGAATATGTTACTTATAAAATCGGATCCCCTTAGTTAAAAGCTTAAGGAAGACACCCAAGTAAAAATTTAAAAGCCTGACTTCAGAAGTCTTACATTTACTGTCCTCCGATAATGTTGAGGAGTCAATAAATACCCCAGTTGTTTCAAGTTTTCACAGTAATGATGCTCATAACTATTCCACAGGTGACTCATCGAATGACAGTGACGAATATGAATGGTAACATAATTATAAAAGAATACTTACGCTATAACTTTTTCCTTGATCAGTAAGTAGTAAAATAAAGTAAAAAGAAGTAAAATTTTAGAAAAAAATAAGAAAAAAGGCACATATGGCTGAAAAAATATTATACTTGTAATAAATGACCACATATGAAACTGAAAATATCAGAAAATAATTTTGTCCAGCTAGCTTGTTCTACACCATGATTCAATCACAAGAGGTTTGCTCGACAGACACATTTTTTGACAATTGCAGCCATTTTGCTCCCAAATCGAATTGACATCCGTTAACTGTGTTGTTTCTTTGCGAATTTTCGAAAAATATTAGTAGTATAAAATAGGAAGCAATCAGTTTACAAATACCCGATAAGTACTTAACTGCATAATTCCTTAGAACATTTATTTTAATTTTATGATGAATTTATTAACTATGCCATGATCTATAAGTGTTGCTGAACATAGGTTTTATGAAAAGTACGGACACCAAGGGATCGTACACTTTCGTAAACCTATGAACATACGAAACCTAAACCAATTCAAAATTCATCGTTCAACGTCAAAACCTCTATTAAATCAATACACGTAAAAATGTCATTAGTAAATAATGGAGATGCCATAACGAAATGTACTCATTGGGCATGTTAACTTATTCAGGTAAAAGTCTAGAACAGGAGTCTACTGCTAATACGCGTCCAAAAATATCGTGAGAGGTTACCTCGACAAAAATAATCCTAAGGCGAAAAAGAAAACTTGTATCTCTGTCCGGAGATATTTGCAGTTGAAGTTGGCAATTTTCATGTGGTTGTTGTAATGTTTTTGTGCACTGAAAAAGATTTTGTGTACAAAGAGATTTTGCACGCATTTAATTTTGATCCCACCTCATTGGTGGACCGGCCAGGTTAATTTTTTATAAGCCTGGCTGAAGGCCGTCAACGCAACCCGGGGTCATTTTTCGGTTTTTCGTCAGTATCTTTTGAAAGAGCTAAAATTTTTATTTCCGCCTTCGAATTATTGTTATCGAGGTCAATACGCGCCTTTTGACACTTCTCTCGATATTTTTGGGCGCGTATTAAAAGTCGACCTTCTGTTCTATTGATTCCGTATGTTCGGAACATTCGTCTCCTTTTAAGAATTTGGAGAATCGGTTTATATTCGGAATATTATGCATATTCGGACCTCGTGAGGTAGTATCAAATGAACTTATTCCGAATATTCTAAATTAACGGTTTATCCGGAACGCCTCCATGAATATTTAACGGAAAAGAGCTTTCCCAAATTTCGGAATAAAAAGGTGAATACTTTCTGTTTAGCAGGACCGCACAAATGCTTAGCTCTTCTGTCAAAGTCAAGCTAGGAATATAAAGTTCTAAGAATAAGCCATTTTCTTTTATTTTTGTTTTTGTCAGTTCATTGCAGCTGCTGAGTAGCGTATCACCCCATGTCGGCTGCCTGTTCAAACACATGTTATCTCAAAATATTTTTCAAAAATTTCCGAATTCAGGATTTGTCACAAAAACCGCCCTATATTAGAGTTAGATTGAAGAACGCTTCATTTCAGAACGATTTTCATTAACTCCCTCTTATGACAAAATGCATTGAACTTATGCTCATGTAGTTTTGGAAAGAAATTTTGCATTTTTGAATAAAATTCTAACGTACGGTATTCTTCAAACAATTTCTGAAAGAATGACCAAACCAACATAACTTTATCAATTCACGAAATATCCAGTAGAAAATGAATTATTTCCCCAAAAACTTTTGGCATTTACAAATTTATTATCACTACTAATATACTACCAAAGATACTTTTCTACTACAATTTTCACTGAAGGGAATCGAATTAATCCCCGTTCTCCTTACTTCGTAAAAGCAACCCGTCCAGATTTTTCAATGTGGGAGTGTCAAAGATCTGTCATCAGTGAAGAACAAACCTCTAGTAATTGAATCATGGTTCTACACGAAACACTGTGCGGCGGTACGAATTACTCCAGAGATATGCTCACACTGCTCCTGCATTTCGTTGTTGTTTTTTTAACAGTGATTCGCCCCCATTCAATGGCTGCGACAACTCACAAATTGTCATCAAAGTCTTCTAACGCAACTCCAAGGAAACTGGCAGTTTCAACAGGGGCGGGCCATAGGAAGATTGGCGTTAAGAGGCGTAGGTTCCATATTGCAATTGAAAAGATGGTTAGTGTCATGTGGGAAAAAATATTATGTAGGACATACATTACCTATATCGCGGGTGAGGCATGACAAGAGTTTAACCTGTTACAATATCCAGAGCGATGTTGGGCCAGGGTGACTCGTCTCCCTTGGTAGGATGTTGTATATTGATAACAGGGTTCACCGGGTGCGTCCTGGCAAAGGCGTTTACCGATTCTGTGTGGATTTTGTCTAGGGCCTCCTTATGCTTGCCTGGATCAAACTGCGGGGCTAGTTTAAGCAGTTGTTTGCTAGAGTGCCCCGGTTTTTGACAATTTAGCAAAAACTGCCTGTTTAGCATTTCGTTCTGCTCTTTAATGTTGAGCTCTCTGGCCTCACTATGTAGGTGATGCTCAGGGTTCATAAAGAGACATCTCGTGGCTGTTCTGGGTGCAGCATTTTGGCATGCCTGCAGCTTTTTCCAGTGTGTGATTTTAAGACCAGGCGACCAAACTGGTGATGCGGAGCATATGAGCGGCTGGCCAATTCCTTTGTACGTGGCTAGCAACGTTTCTTTATCTTTTCCCCAAGTTCTGCCAGAAAACTACATGAGGATTTTATTGTGGCTTTGTACTTTAGATACGATTTCGGTAGCATGTAGCAATTAACCTTGCCATTTTCCATTGTTCGGGAATGACAAAGAACTTCAAGGACAGGTATTTATTTCGTGAGCGCCAAGATTTTTTAGCATTGGCATGGCTATTCTGTCTGGGTTTGGGTTTGGCCGCTTTTCTTCAACATCTGTGGGAGTTATGGTAATGGGTGACACGTAGTATTTGTGTTTATGTGCCCGTCTGTTTGCACGACGTCTGGCCTTGTCTAGTGAAGGATGCATTAAAAATTGTCGGCAAAAGGCGCATTTCTTCTCCTATAAAGTTTTATTGCCGACAAGGATTTGACGGTTGCCTACAGTTAACCAACACCCGCAGAGAGGGCGCAGTTCTTTAGATGCTCCTCTCATTTACTACATTTGTGTTCATTTGCCAGCCGCATAATATCCAAGTTGAAATTCTTAATATGGGGCTCTCTAGGGGCGAGTTGCCTCAGTAGGTTGCGTTCTCTTGCTAAGTTTGCAGCTTCAGCCGGGAAATGGCGTATGATTTCTGGTAATCTACAGGTCGAAATAAAGCGTACCGATGACTTGTGCTCTCAGGCAGCATTGGTTTTACCCGCACAGAGGCTGGCGCCTACTTTTGCTGCAAGGAGATAGTGATCCGGACATCCTAATCATTGTTAGGTTCTCAGATCGTGCGCATTTAAAACACTGGAGGCATTGTTGCTGTTGTTGTAGCGGTGCTTCGTCCCATCTAATAGGTGCGATCACTCACAAATTGTAATCAATATCTCTTACATGTGTCCAATGAAACTTGAAGTTTCAACTGGATTGGACCAAAGTGAGAGGGGTGCTATAGCCGTTGGTTCCACATTGCAATTAAAGAGATGGTTGGTGATATGTGGGGACACATTGTAAGCAGTACAATCATTATATATGTGGGTAAAAAGGGGTTAGTGCTATATGACTATCCTTTTTACGAAGTTTAAAAAGAATGTTTAATGTTAAATAACGATTTGAGTTACAAAGTTAATTAATAAAATTTACAAATGGTTGAATGTAATATGATACTTAGTTAGTTGCAATATTCAAGATGGTCAACTTTCAAACGCGTCGTTTTGCCGTCGTCAACTAACTATTGCTTCTCGTTTGATCTTTGTTGTTTCTCTTTGTTGCTTCTTCGTGTCGCGTGCAACAAGGTTGCCGAGAAAAGGTCGAGATGTCGTTTAGAAACCCAATCCCACATTCGGCCATCCTGCTGCGCATTCGCCCTCAAATGCACCGTCGTCAGGATCAGAGAAGTTTACCCATGGCTTCATAAATTCGCCGCAAGTCGATTTTTGATTTGGCCCTTCAGTTTTCCCAGATTTTACAACGTCGTAGGTTTCTTTTGGCTTTACCTTTATAACACGGTAGGGACCCAGATATTTAGCTTTTAATTTGAGTCCACCACCAAATTGCGTACGTTTTATTGCCACCAAATCGTCACACAGAGTGACTTTTCACTTTTAGGATGCCAAAATTAATAACAGCCAAACCAATGGAGCAATTCATTTGAAAGTTTGCAGTGTGGTTGCGGATACCTAAATCTGATTAGAGAATAAAAATGGGCGCATTCCGCCCACTTTTTCTCCTTGCCCTCATATAAGGTGAAATTTCACATAATCATATTTTCTACTTTAAAAGCATTTTCCAGTGCGAATTAAAATAAAAATTGTTTGGATTTCTTAACTTTAGCTTAGAGGCTTTTGATTAATATTTGAAAAATCTTATTTTCAAAGAAAAACACAACATAGTGTAACGAATTTGCTTGCAAATCCTCTTATTTGCAATCCTCTGCTAAGTTCGAATCACTAAACTGTTGAATAAATAACTCCAATTTGTAATAATGCAAAATGGCCTTTATTAAAGTACTTCACAATAACAAACTGTGCAACGAATAGCTTGCTTAATAACCACACTGATTGATAGCTCAATGAAACTCTTCTATTCAAAATAACACTGCTATTGCTCGCTAGATATCGTCTTAATCAAAGTGCTTGACAACTCAAATCAAACTGAATTACTTCTTACTCGCCTGCACCGCTTTTATAGTTTACGCTGCATACTTCTAGGCTCTTCGATTTCCAGAAGTTACTAGTTGTTTCGGCTACAAAATTGCCAGCCACAACTACGTGCACAAATTATTGCCCTCTCTTGTGACCACTGAGATAAGATATATGCATGTGTTTGTGCATTGCCGCTCCGCTGCTCGTATACGTACATATGTGTAGACGCAATTATTTATTCGTTTATGTAGATACATAAATATTGAATTATTGATGTGAATGTTTGTAGTTTACAGTCTCTCGCGCGCACATAGGCATATAAGTAGATGCATTTCAGCGAATGTGTGTGTGACATCTCTCTGGGCTGCCTTATATATGTGTATACTTGATTTAATTATTAACGTAAATACTGCTTGGCATGGCCTTAGCATCGCCTTAGTGATGGGATAATTTAGTGATGCTAATATCCGTGACACTGCCCTCCACCTAAGTCTGATCGTCCCGATCAGACAAATCTTTCGATCTAAATGTTGCTAGCCTTTCCAAATGGACCACCTTCATTTTGGTTCGTGGTTTACCGATGGTCTGTATGCGGTACACTACATCGTTGATCCGTTTTACAACTTTGTATGGGCCTTCCCAATTACACTGCAATTTCGGGGACAAACCTTTTTTACGTTGTGGGTTGTATAACAGCACCAAATCTCCTTCCTGAAAACCTTCTGAATTAATTGCTTTATCGTATCTGGCTTTCATCTTGTCACTCATAATCTTTGTTCGTTGCCTTATTAGATCATGTATTTCTCTTAGCTCTTCTTCCAAATCACTAGTGGATTTCCTGACATTTCTCTCCGCATTGGCATCTATCCCAAACTTCAAATCAGCTGGCAGTCTAAGGTCATTGCCAAAAATTACTTTTGCAGGGGTTTGGCCCGTTGTCTCATGCACTGCTGATCGGTAAGCCATCAAGAATAATGGTATGCGGGTATCCCATTCTTTATGGTACTTGTCCACTACTTTCCTTAAGTGCTCCTCCAATGTTCTATTGAATCGTTCTACCATACCATCGGATTGAGGATGCAATGCAGTTGTCCGTGTTTTTCGAATGCCCAATGACTTACACATTTCCTGGAACACAGCTGATTCGAAATTCCTGCCTTGGTCAGAATGTAACTCCATTGGTACACCATACCTTGCAACCCAATTGTTTATAAACACTTCTGCTACCGTTTCCGCTTCTTGATTTGGGATTGGGTATACCTCTGGCCATTTGCTGAAATAATCCATAACTACCAGTACATATTTGTTTCCGCCGTTGCTAGTAGGAAATGGACCGGCGACATCCATAGCGATCCTTTCAAATGGCGCACCTGAGTTATATTGCTTCATCTGGCCATGACTTCGTGTTCTGGGCCCTTTCGCTCTGCTGCAAACTTCGCAGTTCGCAATCCACTCAGTGACCGACTGACGGCAACCAACCCAATAGAATCTCTGTTTAATCTTCTCGAGCGTCTTCGTGATTCCAAGATGACCTCCGCTTGGACCATTATGCAGCTCGCTGAGCACATCAGGAATCCTTTTTCTGGGAACAACTATCAGTTTATTCTTGTATTTACCATCCTCACTCTCCCATACTCGATGAAGGCAACCGGATATTAATTCTAAACTGTTCCACTGTGCCCAATATGACTTCGCAATGGGACTCTCTGCTGACATCTCTTCTCTGTTTGGTCTTTCATTTCGTTCGAGCCCTTGCATAACACGTGACAGATCTGCATCTTCTAGCTGGCACTTTCTTAGCTGTTCCTTGTCCCATTCATCTGTACATGTTATATTCATTAGCCGGACATCTATAATGTCTTCTTTAGCCTCGGCTTTTGAACAGTGCTTGCATTCCAAACTACATGGTCTTCGTGACATTGCATCGGCATTTCCATGGGTACTACCTTTTCGATGCTCAATGGAAAAGTCGTAGCTTTGTAGTCGCTCGATCCACCGTGCCAATTGTCCTTCCGGATTACGGAACTGCAGAAGCCATTTCAACGCTGCGTGATCTGTCCTGACACGGAATCGCTGGCCGTAGAGGTATTTGTGAAAATGTTTAATGCAGTCTACCAATGCCAACAGCTCTCTCCGCGTAACACAGTAGTTCCTCTCTGGTTTTCCAATCGAACGGCTGTAATATGCAACTACCTTCTCCTGTCCATCGACCAGTTGTGATAAAACGCCTCCTATAGCATATCCACTCGCATCTGTATCCAGAATAAATGTTGCTCCTGGAATCGGATATGCTAACATTGGGGCAGTGCACAAACGCTCCTTCAATGTTTGGAAAGCCACTTCTTGCTCCTTCTTCCATTCAAAAGCTTTGTTTTTTCTTGTAAGCTCATGGAGGCTATGGGCTACGCTGGAAAAATTTGGCACAAATCGGCGGTAATATGTGCACAGCCCAAGAAAACTTCTCAATTCATGTAGGTTCTGTGGTCTTGGCCAATCCTTTACAGCCTCTATTTTTTCGTTCGCAGTGCAGATGCCCTCTGTCGTTACCTTGTGACCCAAATAATTGACTTCCTTTTTAAACAGCGCACACTTTTTGGGACTTAACTTCAGACCAGCGCCAGCTATTCTCTGGAAAACTTCCTCCAAGTTCTTAAGATGTTCATCAAAGTTCTTGCCCAATACGATGATGTCGTCCAGGTACACCAAGCATGTTTTCCAATGTAGTCCTTTCAGTACCTGGTCCATGAGTCTCTCAAAAGTAGCTGGTGCATTACAAAGTCCAAAAGGCATCACTGTAAATTGCCAAAGACCATCTCCGACGCTGAAGGCTGTTTTCTCTTTGTCTTCCTCCTTTACCTCCACTTGCCAGTAGCCGCTTTTCAAGTCCAGTGTGGAAAACCATTTCGTACCAGAGAGCGAGTCCAGAGTGTCGTCAATTCTTGGCAATGGGTAGCTATCCTTTTTCGTAACGTCATTCAACTTCCGGTAGTCCACGCAAAACCTCATTTTTCCATCCTTCTTCTTTACAAGTACTACCGGTGAGCTCCAGGGACTAGCTGATGGTTCGATGACGCCGCTGTCGCTCATTTCTTGTATAATTTGACTCACAACTTGCCGCTTCGCCAGTGGAACACTACGTGGAGCTTGACGGATCGGCCTCGCATCTCCAGTGTCAATTTGATGTTTCACAACGTTGGTGCGGCCTGGTTTAGAACCATCCTGGTCAAATATGTTCGCGTACTTTAGGAGCAGTTGTTTTGCCTTACTCTGATATGCTTCCTCTAGCCCCTGCGTCCATGCCGTGATGTCATTTGAAAGATTAGTATTACTAGCTGAAACGTGTTCCTGGAGCTGTTCACAGTTAATAACTACTTCAGCCTCTTGGCATCTTCCCAAAATAGCTTCTTTAGTCAGTTTGAGTGGTGAATTGAACTCATTGAGTACTCTTACCGGAACACGTCCATCTTGTTTTGTCATAGCCAGGGTTTTTCCTACAAGTATGTTCAGTGCTGATTTGTTTGCTGCTTCGACAACCCACAATTTGTTTGTCCCACAATCTCCATCAACCTTTGCCCAGATGACTGCTTCGGATTTTGGTGGTATTCGCTGACTCTCTTCCACCAGCACTCGTTTACTGCTGTAGCCTCTCTCGTAGCCGAAATTAAGTGGTACATCCATGTTCTTATATCGCATCGTCTTGCTTTGCATGTCGATCTTGATGCCCTGGTCGATTAAGAAGTCCACTCCAATTATGATTTCATCAACAATCTCTGCCACTATAAAATTGTGTACTACCGTGACGTTCCCAATTGCGACTTCACATGATACTTCTCCTAGAACCGTGCTGTCTTCTCCAGTGGCTGTACGCAATCTTGCTCCATGCAATGGTGTTATCTTCTTGTTGACTAAATCCGCTCGAATGATGGAATGAGATGCACCCGTATCTACAGTCAGTAAACGTTCCTTTCCATCCACATGTCCTCCGACAGTAAGATTGTTTGACCTTCTTCCAATTTGTGAGATAGAGATTATGGGGCATTCAATTGAGGGAGCCAGCTGTCGCCCCTTGCGGCTGACTCGCTTTAGTTTAACGATTGAGTGGACTTGGAGATTTGCTCATCTCCTTCAGCTCTGCGTTTACGGCCACCCACATTGTTGGAGCTATTGGGACCGGTGCTGCAATGTCGTGCAATATGACCTGGGTTGCCGCACTTGAAACATTTAATAACTCCGGCATTTTTCTGTTGTGATCCCTTCAGTGCTTCCAAAATTGTGTCTACCCATTCTGGCCTTTCTACTTCTACACGATGAGCCTTATATGCTGGTTTACTTAATAGGGAGGCAGTTTCCTGGGTCAATGCATGTGATATCGTTTCAGCAAATGTCAGTTTTGGGTTCGCGTATGTAGCTCGCTTCGTTTCTACGTCTCGTATGCCATTTATAAAACTCTGGATTTTTACCCTCTCGGTGTATTCCACGGGTGCGTCCGCATTTGCGAGATGAGCCAACCTTTCAACATCTGAAGCAAACTCCTGCAATGTCTCATTTGCTTTTTGGTAGCGGTTTTGCAACTCAATTTGGAATATCTGTTTTCTATGCTCGCTTCCGTAACGTCGCTCTACAGCAGCCATCAATGCTTCATAATTGTTCCGCTCTCCTTCGGGAATCGTCTGTAGGATTTCCGCCGCTGGCCCCTTCAATGCCACGAACAATGCAGCAACTTTATCTTCCGCATTCCAGTTGTTCACTGCTGCGGTCTTCTCAAACTGAAGCTTGAAGACCTGGAAAGGAACAGAACCGTCAAACGATGGAGTTTTTACCTTTGTATTACTCGCTGAAGCAGCCGGCCGATTAAGTTGCAATTCCTGTATACGACCTCTCAACGCATCCACCTCCGCCTCAAATTTTTCTTCAAACTGCATTATTTTTTCGTCCATGCGCGCTTCGAGTTTTGATGATATACGCGCCTCTTGTGCTTCTAGTTGTACTGTTATGCGTGTCTCTTGTTCTTTCAGTTGGGTTGCCATATATGTCTTTTGTTCTTCCAGTTGTGATGACATGTTGGTAGATATTTGTGATGACATTTCGAACATTTGTGCCGATATTGCAGCCAATATCATGTTCAGGTCTGTGCTCGCCATTGTCTGCGGTGTTTCATTTTTCTCTTCAATTTTTGTTGTCTCCTCGCCATCAAGATGAAAGACATGCTCTTCCACATCAATTCCTTCTGCTTCCATTGCTTCTCGTAGCCGTGCCTGAAGTTCGAATTTAACGCCGCTTGTATTCAATCCACGGCTCTCCAATTCCTTCTTCAGTTGCGGGATCTTCAATTCACTTAACTTTGCCATGTCCTTGTTGTCCTCTAGAATTTATTCAACAATTCCTCTTCTGACACCAATTGTAACGAATTTGCTTGCAAATCCTCTTATTTGCAATCCTCTGCTAAGTTCGAATCACTAAACTGTTGAATAAATAACTCCAATTTGTAATAATGCAAAATGGCCTTTATAAAAGTACTTCACAATAACAAACTGTGCAACGAATAGCTTGCTTAATAACCACACTGATTGATAGCTCAATGAAACTCTTCTATTCAAAATAACACTGCTATTGCTCGCTAGATATCGTCTTAATCAAAGTGCTTGACAACTCAAATCAAACTGAATTACTTCTTACTCGCCTGCACCGCTTTTATAGTTTACGCTGCATACTTCTAGGCTCTTCGATTTCCAGAAGTTACTAGTTGTTTCGGCTACAAAATTGCCAGCCACAACTACGTGCACAAATTATTGCCCTCTCTTGTGACCACTGAGATAAGATATATGCATGTGTTTGTGCATTGCCGCTCCGCTGCTCGTATACGTACATATGTGTAGACGCAATTATTTATTCGTTTATGTAGATACATAAATATTGAATTATTGATGTGAATGTTTGTAGTTTACAGTCTCTCGCGCGCACATAGGCATATAAGTAAATGCATCTGTGTGTGACATCTCTCTGGGCTGCCTTATATATGTGTATACTTGATTTAATTATTAACGTAAATACTGCTTGGCATGGCCTTAGCATCGCCTTAGTGATGGGATAATTTAGTGATGCTAATATCCGTGACAATAGGTACATATATTTGTAAAAACTGAATCGAAATACATACTTATAAATAAAAAGTGATATTTTAACTGGTATAAAGTTAGACGGTCAATATCGTCGACATGCTCTGGTTCAGATAATAAGCCAATTACTTCACTCGTTAATGCTCGCCGCTTTGACCTAGGGGTTTTCCGCAAACTGTTTATGGGTCTGACGATATCAGCAATCTGTGCAGCAAATCCAAATTACTACAAATTCTTGACTTTTTTGTGGCATATCAATCAAAAGAAATTTGGTCTTGGACAGATTGCACCTCCTTTGCAATTACATATCGTGTTTCTTTTGTAAAAACAGGGCGGCAGTATCTCGTGGAAGATGGAGGAGGATTACTCCAAACTACAACTTTTCGTTTGTTATCCACTATATACATTTGAAGGAGTACTAGTGAAATGAAAAACATACTAGTGTCCGATTTGTTTTCTTCCGAAAATTGTTGTTTATAATTGCATTTGTGCAAGATAAGATACAATCTCCGTAAGCTGTGATCAATTAGGGACTGCAATTCAATTTCAGCATAGGTTTCCGTTACTGTTATGTTTTCAGGATAGCATAAATTCTTTTAAACAGTTATATGAAGGATATATTCTTCTGTTAACTTCTGAAGTGTGCTGCCGGATCAGGGAGTATTCATATGTTGACAGATTTGAGTCAACTATAATCACAATTACTTGGTCTGGTGAAAAACTTCTCTTATTTTCTTCCGATTATCGGGACTTTTTGAGTTCAGTGCCTCTTGATGGTGATGTAGTGGACAACTCCTCAATTATTTTTGCAGAATTTCTTTTCCCTGATGATCGTAATTTCAATTCCGCTGCCATTAACAGTTGACCATTGTCGACATTGTTCATTATTTCCTTAGCTTTTCGTTTTTTTGTGCGCATAGATGACTCAGAGGAGTTTTTTGTTGGCCTCCCCGGCTAACCTAACCACCGGCTTAGGAATATCACGAGAAAAACATGGCTCAACATCAAGCATATAATCTGTAAAATACAGATTTTCTGATAACCATTTAGAGTAGAGAGTAGATCGAAAACAACATACTGTTACGAATATTAGCAAAACTAAGGAGTGCTGCCAGCTCTAAGCCGATCTAAGCAGTGACGTGAATGCACATCAATAATTCAATCATTATGAATCAATAATTGCGTCTACACATATGTACACATTCCGACGAGCAACATTTACATACAAGGCAGCGAGAGATGAGATGTCACACACCGATGAATTTACTTATACGCTTATGTGTGTGCGGGAGACTGTAAACTACAAACACATGCATATACCTTATCTGAGTTGTCACAAGAGAGAGCAATAATTTGTGCACGTAGTTGTGGCTGGCGATTTTGTAGCCGAAACAACTAGTAACTTCTGGAAATCGAAGAGCCTAGAAGTATGCAGCGTAAACTATAAAAGCGGCGCCAGCGAGTAAGAAGTAATTCAGTTTGATTTGAATTGTCAAGCAGTTACGAGTAAGACGATATCTAGCGAGCAATAGCACTATTATTTTGAAAGTCAGTTTCCTTTAAGATATCAGTTTGGTTATTAAGCTATTCGTTGCACCGTTTGAGTGTTATTGTGAAGTACTTAATAAAGGCCATTTTTCCATCATTCAATATTGGAGTTATTTATTCAACAGTTTAGTGATTCGAACTTAGCAGAGGATTGCAAATAAGAGGATTTGCAGAAAATTCGTTACAATTGGTGTCAGAAGAGGAATTGTTGAATAAATTCTAGAGGACAACAAGGACATGGCAAAGTTAAGTGAATTGAAGATCCCGCAACTGAAGAAGGAGTTGGAGAGCCGTGGATTGAATACAAGCGGCGTTAAACTCGAACTTCAGGCACGGCTACGAGAAGTAATGGAAGCAGAAGGAATTGATGTGGAAGAGCATGTCTTTCATCTTGATGACGAGGAGACAACAAAAATTGAAGAGAAGAACGAAACATCGCAGACGGTTACCAGTACAGACTTGAACATGATTTTAGCTGCAATATCTGCTCAAACATCGACAGTGTCATCTCAACTGGCAGAACTGCAGACATATATGGAATCGCAGGAGAACCGTATAACATCCAAGATGGAAGAACAGAAGACATATATGGCATCACAACTAGAATCGCAGGAGACACGCATAACATCGAAGATTGAAGCACAAGAAACGCGTATGGCAGAAATGTCGACACAGATTACATCAAAGATGGAGACACAATTGGAAGAACAGAAGTCATATTTGGCATCTCAACTGGAAGCGCAAGAGGCACGTATATCTGAAATGTCGGCACAAATTTCGGAACAGGTATCAGCGCAGCTGTTTGTGAAACTGGAAGAGCAGGATGCAAAAATTTTACAACTCGAGGACAAAATTGATGCCGAAATAGAAGCGTTAAAAGGTCGTATGGAGCAGTTACAACTAAACCGCCCAGCTGTTTCAGCGAGTAATCCAAAGGTAAAGACACCATCCTTTGACGGTTCTGTTCCTTTTCAGGTCTTTAAGCTACAGTTTGAGAAGACCGCAGCAGTGAACCAATGGAATGCTGAAGATAAAGTTGCAGCTCTGTTCGTGGCACTGAAAGGGCCTGCCGCGGAAATCTTACAGACCATCCCAGAGTACGAGCGGAACCACTACGAAACATTGATGAGCGCTTTAGAGAGACGTTACGGAAGCGAGCATAGGAAACAGATATTCCAAATTGAGTTGCAAAACCGCTACCAAAAAGCAAATGAAACATTGCAGGAGTTTGCTTCAGATATTGAAAGATTGGCTCATCTTGCAAATGCGGACGCACCCGTGGAATACACTGAAAGGGTAAAAATCCAGAGTTTCATAAATGGCATACGGGACGTGGAAACGAAGCGAGCTACATACGCAAACCCAAAGCTGACATTTTCTGAAACGGTATCACATGCATTGACTCAGGAAACGGCCTCACTATTGAGTAAACCAGCATACAAAACTCATCGTGTGGAAGTAGAAAGGCCGGAGTGGGTAGACACAATTTTGGAAGCACTAAGGGGATCTCAACAGAAGAATGCCGGAGTTATTAAATGTTTCAAGTGCGGCAACCCAGGTCACATTGCACGTCATTGCGATCTTGGTCCTAATAGTTCCAACAATGTGGGTGGCCGTAAACGCAAAGCTGGCGGAAATGAGCAAGAGCGTGTCGAAAGTAAAGAACGAAAACTTGCCCCGGCTGTTGAATGTCCTGTGATATCTGTGTCGCAGATTGGAAGGAAATCAAGCAGTCTTACCATCAGAGGGAATGTGGATGGTAAAGAGCGTGTACTGACTGTAGATACGGGGGCATCTCATTCCTTGATTCGATCTGATTTGGTCTACAGGGGAATAAAGTCATTACCTGGAGCGAGGTTGCGTACGGTCACAGGCGAATATAACCAAGTTCAGGGAGAAGTAATATGTGAAGTCCTAATTGGGAAGGTCATGGTTCTACACAAATTCGTTGTGGCGGAGATCGTTGATGAAGTTATATTGGGAGTGGATTTCTTGGTTGACCATGACATCAAGATCGATATGCAGAGAAGGGTGATGCATTATGAGAACCAAGATGTGCCACTTAACTTCAGTTTGGAAAAAGGGTTCAGCAGTAAGCGAGTGCTGGTCGAGGAGATTCGACAGAGACCACGAAAGTCAAGGAAAGTAGATCGAGCAAAGGTTGATGGATCGAATGTGCCAAATAAAGCGAAATTAAAAGTACCTGCGAGGAAAAGACCGGCATCAACAAACCCTAATGGACGCACTAAATTCACTGAAAGAATTTTTCAGAAAGAATGCAAGGATGATTTCAAGCCAGCGCGCACTTTTGTTGGGAAACGTCGGAACGATACTGAGTATGTGAAGCCAATCCGTCAAGAACAAGCTCTACAAAGTAGTTCTTCATTGGCCAAGCAACAGAGTGCGAGAGAACGATCCAGAATAATGAGTAGTAAGATGGAACACAGGTACGACAGGGAAAATAATTCGGAAGGTTTCCGGAATGGAGATTTGGTACTGTTAAACAACCCTCACCGGCGGAAAGGTGTCCCAGCCCAATTTCGGTGCAGTTGGGAAGGCCCGTACAAGATTGTGAAGAAGCTCAGTGATACCATCTACCGCATACAAAGCATTGAGAAACCACGGAGTAGAAGAGTGGTACATTTGGCGATGCTAGCAGCGTTTAGATCGAGAGATTTGTCTGATCGGGACGATCAGACTTAGGTGGAGGGCAGTGTTACGAATATTAGCAAAACTAAGGAGTGCTGCCAGCTCTAAGCCGATCTAAGCAGTGACGTGAATGCACATCAATAATTCAATCATTATGAATCAATAATTGCGTCTACACATATGTACACATTCCAACGAGCAACATTTACATACAAGGCAGCGAGAGATGAGATGTCACACACCGATGAATTTACTTATACGCTTATGTGTGTGCGGGAGACTGTAAACTACAAACACATGCATATACCTTATCTGAGTTGTCACAAGAGAGAGCAATAATTTGTGCACGTAGTTGTGGCTGGCGATTTTGTAGCCGAAACAACTAGTAACTTCTGGAAATCGAAGAGCCTAGAAGTATGCAGCGTAAACTATAAAAGCGGCGCCAGCGAGTAAGAAGTAATTCAGTTTGATTTGAATTGTCAAGCAGTTACGAGTAAGACGATATCTAGCGAGCAATAGCACTATTATTTTGAAAGTCAGTTTCCTTTAAGATATCAGTTTGGTTATTAAGCTATTCGTTGCACCGTTTGAGTGTTATTGTGAAGTACTTAATAAAGGCCATTTTTCCATCATTCAATATTGGAGTTATTTATTCAACAGTTTAGTGATTCGAACTTAGCAGAGGATTGCAAATAAGAGGATTTGCAGAAAATTCGTTACAATACGAATATTATAAGTTAGCTTGATGCTGTATCTTTTTAATTTTGAATGATCCACATCTATTCCAATTATAATCAAAATATGGTTTAGTACCTTTTTTGGTTTTTAGCTTTTTAGCAAAACTTCAAAGAGTGCATTTCGTGAAATAGCCATAACTAGTTGATGATATAAGAAAATTTGGTACAGTGCAGTTGGTTTTACTTCAATGCAGTCCGTCTTTGGTATGATTCATTTTTAGCTTTGTTCGTTATTTATATAGTCTTAGCCCAAGCGTTTTATTATATCACTTGTCATAGGATAAGAAATTGGGTTTTTACGGGAAAATAATACCTGCTAATGCTTAACAAAACTATACTTACCCCTTTCTTTGTTTCAAATATCTACCTAAGATCTCAAACTCCGAGCGAGATTTAGGTAGGTTTATGGGATGTATACATACATATGTATATTCCCGAAGCACTCAATTGCTTAGAAGTATCACCCATAATAGACGACCCTCAGGTAGGCGTGCATACATAACATAAGTTGATGGGATAAGTGCACAACTTGTTAACAATGGGGAAACTCATATGACAAACAATGAAGGCTATTAGTGCACAAGTATCCTTTTTCTGGCTTTTTACCATTTCAGGTATAACTGTCTTTTTTTGGGATCTAGTATTGTACACTTGAATTGAGGACATTCCATTATTAGGTCACTGCGCTTCATACGTGAGTGGGGGCATAGAGACCTTAAGTTGGCGATTACAAAGAAAAACGCAAAATTTTGCAATGGGTTTTTCTTTTATCTGAAACTATATGAAATTCCTTTTAATGTGTATGTATTCGTTTAATGGAATTGGACGGAATCAGGCAAGTTGTATTCTATTGAAAACGAAAAATTTTCTAAGCTTACCAAACTTTTAGTGGCTGTCTAAAAATGTTTTTTTTTAAATGCCTACGTGGCTGAAACTTACCAATGCTGTTACAAACTACCCAAGTATATTAAATAAAATAGTTTGAAGTCAAAACAGTTATCGAAAAATCCACCATGTGGCCACAAAATAGGTCAAAAATTTTGGACTGTGAAATGATTGTTTCAATTATCCAAGTTTCATAATGCTTATATCATGGTGATCGTGGGTTTTTACTTTGTTGTGTATACATTTTCTTAACAGTTGGTTATTAATCTGTTGCATGTCAAAACATTTTTGAGATTGGAGAACATTGTTTTTTGGACTTTTGGCATCCTAAAAGTGAAAAAAATTACACTGTGCGTCAATGCAATACTTGTGGTTTTTTTTTGCATCCAAGGTTGTATGTTCTTTTCCTTTCAGTTTGCATATTCAAAATCTGGGGCCAAATCGTAACATCCGTGGTCGTATAACTCGTCACGTAAAAATATGATTTTCGGATTATGACATACGTGAACGTACTACTTTGATGGTAATTTTGGATCGCAACATACGTGGCGAGTGACTGAACGTACACGTTACGTTCCACTTTCCTTCGAACACAAACTGGCGATCGTATACACACAAATTTCATTTAAGATGTAAGAAAATTGTTAAAATTGATGAATAAATAAAATATAATAACAAATTTAAAACTGTTATTATAAAGAAAGGACGAAATCAAACAAGCTTAATCCAAGCCAAGAGGAAATATTGCGGGAATCATGGCAAGACAACCGCTTTAGTATCGACTTGCTTCAAATTTAACTTCTCCAGAAAGTAACTAAAAGCTTTTTAAGATAAGCGTAATCTCTTTAAGTAACTGCAATAATTATTTTCCACAAAGGTATAATACATAAATTATATGCTTGCGCTTTGTTCGATAAGTCCAAAGGATTACTGCACTCTCTTAACCGCCTTTGGAATATTTTTTCATCGCCTTCGCTATTACTGGAGCTCAAACAAAACAATAAAATTTGATCCATCGCAGTTATTTACTTTTTTTTATATTTTGGCTACCAATTTGACAGTTCAAAATCTATTGTGAGCTAAAAATACAATCCAACCTAATGTGGATAGTAGAATTTATTGCAGGGATGCACCTTAACGTTAAGCTAATCGTTTATCAAAAAATTTCCACCGTTTCCGTTGAAACACTTCGAAATATTATCGATAAAGAAATTATCAAGATAAATTGTATCTCGTTTTTAACCGAAACGAAAAGCATGTAATTTGTTTGTGTAATTCGTTGGTGGTAATGTCAAAAATACTCTGAGGAATGTTCGTACTGTCAAAATTCATTAGAAAAGTTGCAATCAGCTTGGCTAATGCTTTCACCTTTAATGACTCCGCCATCAATCAGCTTTGCCAGCATAGTTTAAAATTAATAATCAACATAAACGATTTGATTTCGTTTTGATGTGACAGAAAACGAAACAAAATCATTTCGTTAATTTGACGTTCTTATCTTAACGAAATGATATCGGTTTGTTGGTTAAGCATGCCTGATTTATTGTGAGTTGAAGATAAATTACGTTCCGTTTGCTATCGTATGTTATAATCCCATTTCGTTTATACGTTTGACGTATCACGTAATTTGCTTTCGTATAGTTGCCGATCCGTGATCGTATGTTACGATTCGGGCCCTGCTTTTTTGCATGTTGCCTAGCCTCATCTCTCGTATCTAGATATTTTTGTCGAATTTCTTATTCTATTAAATTTTTGATATTAACATTGTCTTTGTTCGCATCTTAACACCTGCCAACAACTCGAATGGGGTCATGTCGATGCTTCGATTATATGTGGAGCTAACAACTTGCTGTACCCTGTCAGTGTACGTATACCACTTCCTTGGATCGTCTTTGCTTAGCGTTGATAGAACGCTTGATATAATGCCATTCAATCTCTCCACTTGGCCATTAACACATGGAAGCCCAGTGGTTATTTTGAAATGCTGGATGTTTTCGTTTTCGCAGTATTTTCGAAAATCGTCAGACGTAAATGCCGAACCACGGTCCGAGATAATCTGAACGGGGTTACCAAACGTCATACTCTGTAATTTTAAACGGCTAATTTCTTCATGTGCTGACATTGACTGGGTAGGATATAGCCAAGAAAATTTTGTAAAAGAATCGATAACGGCAAATATGTGTTTGTACGACTTGTTGGTAGACTCCAACGGACCAAGTAAACCTATATGGTGCGTATGAAGCGGTGTTTCATCCTTGTGTAGCAGATGAAGTTCGCCCTCTTGCGTGTCTAACTTTCGGTTTGAAACAATGCAAGCAACACAGTTAGCTATATGCGTGCGTATTTTTTCTTCGAGCTTTGGAATGAAAAACTCTCGACAAATCAGATCTTTAGTTTTTCTCACGGAAAAACTGCCCTTCTCGTGTGCACGCCAAATCACGTCTCGTTGCATACACTTCGGTACTACCACTACCTCAGTGTCGTCGATCAATTTGTGGAGAATACCTCCCTTTTGGAAATAGGCGTTGTACGTCTTCTTTTCTTGAATAATCTCAGTAATAGCTTTTAATTCTTCATCTTGCTGTTGAGCGCGTCGTAATGAGCTTAGTAAATCTACATCACTTCTTCATAACCGGGTAGCGGCTTAAAGCATCTACGTGCCTTATTAGATTACCTTTGGGTTGTTCTGGTAGTCATATTCTTGAAGGAATAGGATCTAAAGCGCTACTCTTGTGCTTAAATCTTTTTTCTCCAACGTTTTCGTAAAGGCATTACAGTCAGTTACGAGTTTAAAATGTAAGCCAAGTAAATACACACGAAATTTTTTCAATGCTTCTATTACAGCTAATATTTCTAGTTTATAGCTTGAGTATTTACGTTCTGTTTTCTTGCTCATGAAATATATAGGATGCAATTGCTAATATGGACTTCAGTCTCATACTGTTAATTGAATATACCTAGTACCGGTTTTTCACTGAGAACTTTCTTCAGTCGGTCGAATACTGCGATTTGCGTCTACGAACTTTTTATCTTGCTTAGTTATATCTGTAAGCGGCTTAGCGATGACAGAAAACCCAGGAACGAACTTTCTAAAATACCCCGCAAGACCTAAAAAGCTTTGCCACTGCTTGATATTTTTTGGTATTGGAAACATAAGTAAAGCGTCAATTTTGGAAGATGGGTAAATTTGTTTACCCTCAATTACGTGACCAAGAAACTCGACACGCTTTTTCAAAAAATTACACATTTTCAGATTGATTACTAGCCCATAGTCTCTACATTGACTTAGTACATTCTCAAGTTACACAAAGCCTCGTCTTCACTTTGCGCAGGGATAATGCTATCATCGATGTAGGATAGTGCGATTCCCTGTCGAGATAAATCACGGAATATTGCATTAACGTGCCTCTGGAACACACCCGGGGAGTTTGTCAAACGGAATGGCACTTTACAAAATTGATATTGGGCATTGTTCGTCACAAATGCCCTATATTTTCGACTAGGTCCGGAAACTGACACGTGAAAAACCCCGTTTTTCAAATCTATGGTACTAAATATTTTAGCATTTTGAAGCCGATCTAACTGATCTTCTATTAACGGCAAATGAAAACGGTCTTTAATAATCACTTTATTAATTTGTCTATAATCTACGCACAACCGATGGCTACCGTCGCGTTTTTTTACCATCACTACAGGACTACTGAATTCAGAGTTAGAGTTTTCGATTATACCGTCCTGTAACCACTGTTCAATTTGTTCATCTACTTTGCAGCGCTCTGAAAGTGGAAGTCTGCGCGGCCTACAAGCTATGGGAGTTTCATCTTTCAACACAATGTTCATCTCTACATTTGTTGATTTGCATTTATTTGGTTTATAATTACTTACCAACAGGCGCACCTTTTGCCTCGCACTTACACTAGCATTTTCATCAATGTTCACCTCATTATCATTAAACTCGATATTAATCATGGAAAACACTTCTTTATTGTTCTCATTATGCTTTCTTATCAAAAGTCCATCACGATTAATATGAATATCAGCTAGTAAACAAAACTCTTCTCGTATCTCCTAACATGCTAGAGAAATACAAAAACTTAGGATGTAACATGTCCATCAAAATCCATTATCTCCACAGCCACCTTGACCAGTTTCCGGAGAATCTTGGTTCCTATAGCGAAGAACAAGGCGAACGGTTTCACCAGGACCTAAAAACTATGGAAGAGAGGTACCAAGGCCGATGGGATCAGCATATGATGGCTGACTACTGCTGGGGAATGCAATGTGATTGTCTTGCCATACCTCATTCACGAAAATCACGTAAACGAAAGTTTTTATGTAAATAAAAAGTTAATAATAAAATAAATAACAAAAAACTGTTTTTTTTTTTCACAGTAAAAATTTAATAAAATAGAATATATTAGGAAGATCTACGCGGATATAAAAAAGTTATATGTCTTTGAAAACAGAATTAATAGGAGATTATTTTAAAATAATTTACATATGCACTGGTTGACAAATTATTCGAGAAAACCGTGATTAAAAATTAAAAAATTTAACAAAAAATGAATCGACCAGGTGCAGTCATAAATTCCTGAAGATGACTTCAGATTTAAGTCGAAATATTGGCAAGACAAACCATTCGACAAATATATATACATTGTTTAAACACATTTGCTTAAACATATGTATACATTGGCCTAGAGCTCAAACATACCTTGAGTATAAAAATTGAATTTTTCACATTATGTTTGCAATTTTTCTGACGTTTATGAAGACATATTAACAACTTGTATACTGATAGAAGCGGCGAAATGTACTATTTTCAACGACATCAAAACTGAGTTGATAGAATAAACAGAAACAAAGTTATTGGGCCATACATGCCTTAACCTCTTAAAAAGGGGTTCTTGACCCTATCTAGAAAACTGTACGTAGCAATAAAAAAGTAAGTATACAGTTTTTATCAGGGTACCGAGTACTGCCAAATTTGGTTACAAGTAGAGCTGCACCAAACCAAAACTCTTATTTTGTTGACCTGTATAATTGATATGATTATCACTGGTTAAAAGGATTTCAAGATTTTTGATTCATAAACACAGTTTGGTATGTGATCAAACAAATTATGTGTTCAACTCCTGCAACGTATTCAGAACATCCAATCTTTTCGGCATATCGGAAATTTGATTGCATGAAAAATGCAGCAAAGTAAGGTGTGTAATAGGCACAAATGCTGGCACTTTAGTTTATTCTTGGCAAACACCAACTCATTAGCACAGTCCTTGAGAAGTTGAAACGATTCAGGCAATTTTTATAGAATAGCGTCGTATGGATTTAATCGGATTGTTGTCGATTTGTAAGTTAACCAAATGTGTCAAGGAGGTCAACGACAATGGCAGATTAGTTATTATTAGTTATTGAATTATTTTTAAAATCAAGCCGTAATATATTTTTTAAACAGCGAAATTTTATCCGGGATTTTCGTAATTTTGTTATCGCGTAAATTGATAGTTATGTAGCTCCTGGCAGGATCGCCACTATATTTGGTGATTAACCAAATATTAAAAATATTAATTTTAGTTTTGAAGTATAAAAATATTATTAATCAAAAATGTTCATTTTGATATCACCAAAATTTTCATTTACAAAAACTATTTCGATAACAAAATATTTAAAATTCAAAGTATAAAATACAAAGTTAATAATTTAACAACAAATAATACACACAATAACGACTGTCCTTTTTACGAAGTTTAAATAGAATGTTTCATGTTTAATTTTGAATGTTTAATGTTAAATAACGAATTGAGTTACAAAGCTAATTAATGAAATTTACAAACGGTTGAATGTAATTATTTATTTATGCAATATTCAAGATGGTCAACTTTCACACGCGTTCTTTTGCCGTCGTTATGGTTTGAGTTCTCGTCGGCAACTAACTATTGCATCTCGCTTGATCTTTGTTGTTTCTTCGTGTCGCGTGCCACAATGTTGCTGAGAAAAGGTCGAGATGTTGTTTAGAAACCCAATCCCCATATATGCCGGCGTTTTTTCCGGATAGGTAAGAGTTTACCCTGTCACAGTATCCAGATCGAGAATCTAGAGCGAGTTCTGTGTATTTATCTTTAAGAACTGGGTTCGCCGAGCAATTCCTGTCATAGAGGTCCGACGCCTTTTTGTGGATATCACTGAGAACCTGTTTGTTTTTTTTTCCTCATACGCACAGTGGCGCCTCAGCCGTTAAAGCATGGCAAAAATCAAAAAAATCATGAAAGCGTTCGCTAAATCTAATACATGTTTCTAATAGAGAATTTTCCAGGGATCAAGAATATACAACTGTTTTTTGACAGAACAGCCGCTCAAAGTTGACCAATTTTCAACATTGGGAAAATTTTTAAATTTTTCTTCTTTTTCGTTGTATTTAAAATGGTTTTGTGAGTAAATAAGGCGGCCGGTTGTCGTTTTCTTGTATAGCAATTAAAGATAATTTAATTTAGTATTGAAACAAAAAAAAATTGTTTTTTTTTTTTTGTTAAAAATAGGCGGATATACCTGTTTTTTCGAAATGCCTATTTTTAGGCCCTTTTTAAAACTTTGATGGAAAAGAAAAATAATGTTAAAATATGTGCTCCGTCAAATTAACAGTAGTTATTTGTGAAATATTCAGTTACCTAAATGCATAAAGTCTACCTGCGTCCAGCTGCAACTTCACTTTTTACATCAAATAAAGTTAAACAACCTTGGGCATAAATACGCGCCTGAGCAGGTATATATAATTCAGTACGGCCGTAAGGTCGTTTTGTTATTGGAACTTGTTAACAACATACATTTTTTTGTTACGAATTGTATACCTGAAATTCGTTTTAATAATTTGAGTAGGTATAGAAAGCTATCCATCATACAATGCACATTATCATTCGTCTTTTGGAGATTAAAGAACTAAGTTTTCTGTTTACTTAAATAAAGTGAATAGTATTTTTAAATATAGTTCACAGATTAATATTTAGTCAGATACACTCGAAGCCAATTCTAATATGTATCTAGAAAACTCGAAACTATTTTCGGTGTTTAAATCTACAAAGTCAAGACGGGACTTCGTTGAGGCTATTATGAGAGAATTAGCGAGTGAAACAAGCATTAAAGAAAAGGAAGGCCTGGAAGAAAAAATTGGTTTACAATACATTATGATAGAAAGAAAATGGAAGGACGTCTATCGTAACAATTCAAAATTTCTAAGTAAGCATGAAAAGTGGCTAGCTGACAAAACTTTTTTGGACGAAGAAACGCCTAGCACGTAACCAATCCAACTAGAGAGAGACCAACAAAACCCATAGGAGAGTGTTCTACCTACACAAGGAAAAGGAAGATGTCTGATACCACAAAAGCTATGGCCACGACTCATCTTTCAGAAGCACTGGCTATTAAATATAAAAAAGACGAAGAAAACGTGAAGTCTCATATAACAGAAGCAGTTGCGGTAGCAAGTCCAGTGCGACTGACGAGGATCAAAAACAGCTTTCCCACACCACCAAATGCGCTACCTAGGAAATACACTCCCGAAGAAGCTTTGGCGCTGTTTATAAATATCGGTTTAACGAAGAAAAAATATATTATATTGTGTAAGTCATTATTGCAATGTAATGCCGATATTTTTCCTGTATACAAAAAATTACTCACGCCAAGAAAGAAGCAGTTCCTCTAAGTCCCAAAACAACCGAATTATCAGCTGAAATTGAGCTACAAAACCTAATGGATCATACGTATACACGACTCCTTCAAAGTTTTACTGAAGAAAAGTTGAAATCACTGCCAAAGGAGCTAACATTGATAACTAAATGGGGCTGTGATGTATCGTCAGGACAAAGCGCATATAAACAAAGAATAAATGTAGACGATGAAACAATTACAGATAGTAATATGTTTATGGCTTCTATTGTTCCATTACGACTAAAAGATGAAGCTTTAGAATATTGGAAAAATCCACGTCCATCATCAACTATATTGTGCCGCCCGATATTATTTAAATACGAGAAGGAGTCTTGAAAATCTTGATGATTCAATAACTGACGAACTAAATTATGAGTATGGAATATCTCCTTTGCATGCTAGGATAAGATGTATGGAATTTGTTTTGAAGCTGGCTTATACACTACCACGACAAGGAGAAGTTTTCGACGACAATACAAAATGTAAGGGGAAACAAAACGGGAGAAAAAAAAATAATTCGGGATGCATTCTATAAAGAGATTGGCCTTAGAGTTGACTGTCCAAAGTATGGATACGGAAATACAAATGATGGTAACTCCTCAAGAAGATTTTTTGAAAACGATGAAGTGACTGCTCGCATAACAGGAGTTGATAGAGATATTGTGAAAAGATTGGGAGTAATTTTAAATATTTTAAACTGCCATGAACCAGTTAATGGAATTTGGAGAATATACATCTAAAACTACGGAGTTGCTGCATCAAAAGTAACCTGAGAAGAAACTTACACCAACGGTACATACAATTTTAGCACATGGAAAAGATTTAATAGAGTACCAGTGCTTACCATTAGGAGAATTGTCTGAAGAAGCTCAAGAATCTAAAAACAAGGATACAGAAGATATAGATGTATGAATACCTGCAAAATATCACGAGTTAGACAAAACGAAGACTTTTTCAACATGTTAGCTATCTCTTCTGATCCAGTCATATCATCTATGAGGTATGTAAGAACACAAAAAGATCTTACAGATGCGTATATCTCAGATTAAGTTCCATTGGCTAGTCAACATCGGTTCGAGAGCGTAGAATTTTCTTGATGGCACAGTCGCGCTTTTCTTTGCTATCATCAAACAACATTGATAACAAGATATTTTCCGAATGCGCATAATATGAATTACCTTTAATTACTTGATTGACAATTTTGCGTAAACGAGGTTCTAGAAATCGTGACCAACCAATGAACTTGAAAAATAATGCACTGCCGTACACGACAGAGCTGTAATACTTGATATTGAAGTACATTGGCACATAACATTTAATTGTAAATTCAACCAGAATTCCTAAATTTGCATCTGGATTTTCCGTTGTCACATATAATCGCAATAATCTATCGGCCTTGGTGAGCTACCGAGAATGTACAATTTTCTCTGGATTGATGTTAGCCAGATCCACCGGAACCACGCCGCTAGAAATTGCATGGGCCATGTCGTATAAGTACTTCGAATCGGTGGAAAATTCAATTTTTTCTGGAGCAGGGGGCATATTTTGCAACTCAATTTTCTGGAAGCCGTCCACCACCTGAAAATATATATTAGCAAAATAATTAAAAATGGTTGACAATTATAATAAATGAGTGATAGCAATAACTCACCGGAAGAGTTTCACAAGTTTCGATTTGACGGCTCAGTTTTCCGGTTGCCGATCTTGGTCCAGTGCTGGTTGATTTATCCAAAGCTTCAAACAAATGCCGAAACGGAAGTTCGTTGAAGTGTAGAAGGCAAACGAACCAATGCAATGGTCTTTTTAACAGCAATTCGAATCGTCGTATAATTCCACCGTGTGGGCCAGTGTTTGTTGGCTCACCGTCCGTGCATATTCCAATTAATGCATCCAGTGATATATTTTTATCGTTGAAAAAACCATTTAATTTGGTTGTTTTGTATTCAGCGGTTTCATGTTCGATTTATCCATGATGAGAGGTTTCCCTTATCTTTAATTTTAAAATCTTGCAAAAGAGCGGTTCCCAATGCTGATGCTACTCTGTCAGGCACACCAAATCTGTCACATACCAAGGCAAAGTTAAAACAATCGTACCTCTCTGTGTATTGTGAACTTGTGCTTCTATCCATATCTTCTTGAACTGGTGGCGGTGCGTATGTTGAATCATCGGGATCTTGGTATGTTGGCATTGATGACATAGACGTTGCTCCTTGCTCTTCAGTTTCCATCATATATGTTAGTCTTCTCTGATTATGTTGATCGTGCACGAACTCTTTGAGGCGTTCGGGAACCCAGCCGCATGCACATAGAGCTGCCTTCAAATCGCATTTACATCTTCCAATGTAAAAAATTGTTTCCAGAGATTTTACATACTCTGTAAATTGTTGTGTTGTAAGTGTTGTTCTTCTCTTGATTTGCTCTTGATACTTGTCAAGCAATTTATTCAATTTATTAAATACACTTTTTTCAGCATTATTTCCATACCAAGTTTTTCCCAAATTCCAATCAACTTATCCTGTACTTGAATAGTGAATGATTTATGGGAAAACTTTTTTGTTCTGTTTTAGCACGTTCGCTTAAGTAAAAATAATATCTCAAGATATCCAGATGGGTTGGTAAATTAAGATCAGTTAAATCAGTAGACACACCAAAAACAGTAACATCATGCTTGGGTATATGACTCATTGGGTTTTCGATAGTTGTTGATGTAGTTGCTTCATCTTGCGGTGTAGAGGATGGTGGATTCATTGTAAACTTTTTGATTTGGAATGCACTTTTTTTCAGCATTATTTCCATACCAAGTTTTTCCCAAATTCCAATCAACTTATCTTGTACTTGAATAGTGAATGATTTATGGGAAAACTTTTTTGTTCTGTTTTAGCACGTTCGCTTAAGTAAAAATAATATCTCAAGATATCCAGATGGGTTGGTAAATTAAGATCAGTTAAATCAGTAGACACAACAAAAACAGTAACATCATGCTTGGGTATATGACTAATTGGGTTTTCGATAGTTGTTGATTTAGTTGCTTCATCTTGCGGTGTAGAGGATGGTGGATTCATTGTAAACTTTTTGATTTGGAATGGGCACTTCACTTATTATTTTTTGTTTTAAATATTTTTTTATCTGAAATTAGCACTTCACAACGACTTAATGCATTCACAAAAACTGTTGCGTTATATATGATCTACGAGACGAGGTAATAAGAATGAAATAGTAATTTCAATTCTACCTGCTGTGTCTTGTGGTGGCTTAAAAAAACAACACAAGCAATTTTACAATCTGCAATTGTGTCACACTGGTACCTTCATTTTTTAAAACGGATGAATAAAAAACCCACACAACTATGTTTACGACATGCAAATGCATCACAGTGATGCCTTGGTTTTAAAAGGGTTGTAAAAACGCTAATTTCTAATAATTTTTTTAATTTCTTTTCTATTACTAAGTTAAATTCATTTTTTCATTTACATATGTTCTGACTAAATAAATTTCTAAAGAGAAATATAAACTCCAAAAAGAAAAAACATAGGCATTTCGCTGATTTTTTCATGTAAAGTGCAAAACCGGCGATTTTTTGAAATGTTTGTATGTTGAACCCCCAGGGGGGTTCCAGGGGGTGTTCCACTGGCATCCGTGGGTCGGGCCTCCAAAGTTAGTGGGGGTCGGTCATAATACATTTGGACTCGATTGGAGCACTCTAAATGGGTCAAAGTGGGATTTTTCAAAATTTGCCCCTACCCAAAAGTTCGACCCAAATTGGGGGACACCAGAATTCATTTTAGAGGTATGGTTCCTTCGGCAAAGTTTCTTATTTTGATCCCTAGAAATCGACCCGGCCTAATGTACAAGTTAATTTTTTATTTAAAAAAAAAGAATTAATTTAGTAATTTATAAATATATACTTTTCGTTATTGCACTAAATTTTATCAAATTTATTTTAACGCTTAGGCATTTCGCCTTCAAACGAGTATTAAATTTTTATAGAAATCAAAACGTCTATCGAGTTTGGTACAAATTGGTAAAGCGGTTACTAAGATCAAACTTTTTAGCATAAATGGGCAGTACCACTCCCTTTTTCCAAAATTCGTTGGCTGTTTAATCTCTAGCTCAAATAAAATTACATTGAACCACTTTCAATAACTTTTAGTTATTGAAAAAATACACATTTGGCTTGTAAATTAAAAAAAAAAAACATGTAAAATTTTACGATGAATTTTGAAGCACCTTGTTATTGTGGCACCAAAAACGGACATTTGAGTTTTATAAGAGTATTGCCATTTAAAAGAAACAATACGTCTATCGATTTTGGTAGTTATTGATTACGTGACTACTTAGATACAACTGTTTATCATAAGTGGGCAGCGCCACGCTATCTTATCAAAATCATTAGTTTATCTTATTTAATGCTTAAATACGTCATTATAAAACAAATATCATTTTATTATTTTTTTATTTTTTACTAAAAACATTTTGTTTTTGCGTTTTTCTAAAAATTTTCGAATTTGGCGAATTTTTTTGAAGTACCCTGTATCTGTGACATTCTGAGCTTTCACACAATAAAACCTCAAATAATTATTCATTTGCATTTTAAAATTTTTAAATATCTTCATTGGTTCAAAAGTTATAATTTTTGCAAAGAAAAAACTCAAAAGGCGCCACTGTGATACGACTGTGTTCTCAGGTGCCGTATTTCCCTTACAGTACCAACAACAACAACATCAGCCTATTAGGAGAAGTTTCTTCTTTCAGTACTTGGCGACAAAGTTTTTCTCCCACCACGAATCCGACGCAAAAACTGCGCTTATTTGCATGGCGACTCCAGTAGATGTCGCAATCTTTAATCTTCTTTCTTCCTTGCATCGTCCATCGCATTGCTTGGATGGAGGTGATGTCGGCTTTTGATTTCATAAGGGCACCAACCAGCCGGGCATCTGCACCAATTAAGGGAGCGGGCATTTCAGGTGCATGCCCTCAAACCATAGTCCTTTAAAAATTTGCGGGGGTCATCAGTAAAGGGTTGTCTTCTTTTCTGTGGCCCTAATTGTTTTTTTCATTGGAGTGTGCTTCTATGTGGCGGGTCATAAGCACAGTGCAAAACCCGGGGGTATTGGCCGCAAGCGACCGGCAGTAGTGAGTCGCTTGAAAGAATAGATCTTGCCATTCCCTGGTGAATGGCGGTCAGAAGCTTTTCCCACTTACGTGGACTTTTATGCGCTGCTACACCTCCTTAATATATTACAGAAGAGAACAGTTCAGCACTCTAAATCTTTACCTTTCTGGATCAGGAAACTAACTCTTTACCTTTCTGGATCAGGAAATAAAGCGATTTAACTCTGAGGTCGTATGTGCAGTTATGGTTATTTGCAATATATTACATGACGCAATAATAATAATAATAAAAAGAAGAAGGGACAGGACTGTCTTCAGCTCTGCCGAAGGCCTCATACCTTTCATGAATGGAGTTGAACAATAATCTGATAAAATTCCAAAAATACATAAAATGTGAAAAATGAGTTGTGTTATATATAATACTGATCTTGACGATCAGACAATAACTTATGCCATATTTGTTTGTGGTAAAATTTCAAGCTTGTAGATGTTAAACTGAAAATAAAAAAATAAAACGAATTTGTGCCTAGACACTCGGATATACCGGGCAACGAGATGGCTGACGAACTTGCCAGAGAGGGCACATCCGTTCCGCTTTCGTCGTCCTGGAAAGGATTGAGCATGCCGATCGCTACCTGTAAGCTCAGTATGAAAGGAATTTTCTTTAGGAAAGGGGGTTGAATCCTGCTATCACACTAAGCCCTTGTGGCCTGAATGGGATGCGAAACACACAAGAAGTCTCCTTCTGCTTGGAAGGGTGGGACATATCTCTGGTGGTCAGACTTATAACCGGCCAAATAGCAATCGGGAGGCATGCACAACGGCTGGGTGCTCTTTATAATGATTACTGCAGGAGCTGTAGAAACGAGGAGGAGTTAGAAACAGTTAAGTCGTTCCCGTGCGATTGTCCTTCGCTTTGGCACAAGAGGGAGAAATTTGTGAGATCTCCCTAATCTGTTAATTTGAACCTAAGAAATTCCAGAGATTTGCTGAATCGACCTGTTGGTTTGAGTAGGGGAGAGATCCACTTGGTATCACAATGGGACTTTTATGGGCCTAAGTGCGGTGGTGGTGCTCGCACCAGTGGCCACTCTAACCTAAATTAACTATTTCTTATACATAGAAATTGTCACCCTGATCATTTCAGTATGCATTTTGTTGGGTCTGTATCTGTTCCTTTAAGGACAATCTTCGAGAATCGGACCAAACTTAGTACTTTATTCATGAAATGTAAAAAATGTTTTCCTTAATTTTCATCCGCATTAAACAAAAAAAAATAATAATAAGTATATCGCATTCGCTACCTTTATTTACAAAGTACCTGTTCCAGTAAGTATTTTTTAGTTTAAGATTAGCATAGAGATATACTTACAAACGTATGTAGCAGCTATTAATTTATTTCTTATCGTAAAAAATTAGTAACTCGCTTCGCTGGCCTTGAATAAAAGGCTATTCATGTATTACATAATATGATTATGTAAGAAATTCACAAGTTATATATATTTTCAGTTAAGTTGAAAATTCAAATTAAGATTAATAAACTGCCCGATCTTTTCCAACACACCTGGATAAACGGACTGCATCAGCTGTTGATAAGAATCTTCACCCATTTGGATACGTAAAGAATTCAATTGCCATTCCAAATATTCTGTTAGCACAATTTTATGCACTGGGTCTTTGAGAGACAATTGTCTGCAACGATCGTAATGATAAGTCTTATAATCGAAACCGTCGAGTATACAGTAACTACTTGTATCCAAATCTCGTTCATCAAGGAAAACCAACGAATCACAAAATTTCATTGGCTTCTCGCCAGCTGGACGGAGTGGTAAATTTTCTACGCTTTCTGCACTATTATCCACTTCCTCGTTTTCTTCTCGCATCACATCCATAAGTGCGTCTCCAATATTTTGCATTATACCTGAAAAACGTTCAACCAATATTGGATTATTGGTAAATACAGATGCAAACGCAAGTGCGAAGAGTTTTCGCTTTTCAATTTCTGTTACCAATGGCATCTTACGTATCCATACATCAAGTATAGTCTCTAATGCATTCGGTAGTTGCAATTCCTGTAAAACTGCGGTAAACACAGATTGACTTATAAGCAACACCCGCGCAACCATCATCAAATACATTGACATTAACATTGGGAACTCTTTATCCAGGTACACTTGTTTAAAAATGTAAGGTAAGGCAGGTCGTACCAGTTCCAATCCAAAAATTGGATCCGATTTTAAACAAGTCTCGAATACCTTAAGCATCAAAGCTACGCCCTCCGGTCGCAAATCGTCAAACATTCGTGTACAAAATTGCACGAAATCCAGGCCATACCTTTCAAGAAATGTTCGTGCGTCTAACAGGATATAAGCTTGGATAAGAATCAACACAATACGCAAATTCTCTGAAGACATTTCTATTATAGGTAACAGATGTTTACATAATGCTAGTAGCTGGGGCGACATAACGGTTGAATTCTCCACAACGGCAACCCAGAGCGCCAAACCTTCTTCGATGAGGTATATATGCGAGGGTTTCTAAAAATAAAATAAGTTAAAAAAAATTAAAATGTGTGTATGGTAAATGTGTAAAGTGGAACCTAGTGCATTCCAAACATACATATTGTGACGAATATTAGTATCACTAAGTGATACTCACATCACTGACCTGATACTAAGTAAATAAAGGCACAACAACACTAAAGTAAGCTGCCACTCTTGCTACATAAACACATTAATCATCATTTACCCACATACATACAAGGCAACGAAGAGATAACTCACACACAGATGTAGTCATCTGCCGAAGTAATACTCACGCAAACACGCATATGGCTATGCAAGAGACTATAAACCAGACATCGGAAAATAATGGCACAATTGTGCAGACTCAATTCACACGTATTCTCATTCTCTTTAGTTTAGTCATAGATTAGATTGATACGAATCTTTTGTTTACGCTCTCATATTTTCGCTCTCGCGAGGGATGTATCTTCTAGTTGTTGCTGGCAACAATCACAGATAAATCCCTCGCGCCAGCTGAAGCGGTTGCCAGAACAAAAAATGTGCCAGCCAAAACGAAATACGTGCCAAAAATTTTGGTAAATTTTAGGTTGACCTACAACTGTAGAATAGCGTTCAAAAATTATGGGAAAAAGGATAAAAATACATGTTTTAGTGTAAGTATTATTAGTTCGAAGGCGGAGGGTAAATGTTATTTCGCATTCAAAAGTTATCACTAAAAATAGGTTTTGTAAATATGAACTCCCGATGCAACCAGTCCATTTTGATCACAGAACCTGGAACGCCAGACATGTAGGATAAGCCCTATCCATTAAATAATATTAACTATTATATCATAGGTCCGATTTACTGAAATTTCAAAAGAATATATGGTTTTCACTGCGAGTTAAATGCGTTACAATATTTGACTAATTAATTTAATCGAAATGTTAGTTTTACTTAGATTTGTTTATATTTAACTCTAACTAGTCGTATTATTGTAAAATAACTTTAAGGAAATAAATATTTTACGACTATCATTTAATAAAATAATCGCCGAAATGTATGTCAAAAATCCCCATTGTCAAATCTATTAATTTTTGTTTGGAGTGGCATCATTGATAAATGTTATAAAAAATGTGCATTTTGACAGCGCTCTCTCGAAACAAAGAGTTGCAAATCCATTCATCTATGGTTTAGTTGTCGCTGAACATTTGGCGCAGTAACCAGCGTTGCCATATATTTTTTATCCAAGTCGTCAAACGCCGCCCAAAAAATTGTGAAAAATCGTCATATATATGGCAACAACCAAAGTTGAGTTAGGACGAAGTTGGGTTATTACCAGGGGACGTACGATTGTATTTGCCGGAAACCAAAATGAGATCGCCGGATTTCATTCAACAATATTAACTTTAAAAGCGCTTTTCTGAAAATTGTCTTGACTGTTATTTTTTGTTCCCACATACAACATATAAAATCGTTATCAATTTATTTCGTTTTATTTTATAAATAACAATAACGCCTTAAAAGATAAATTTTGTATTACATACAAAAGGTACTTGTTTTCAGTCATTTTCATCAGTCATTGCATCAGTAAAAATATTTCTATCGAATGGGTATATCAGTACATCTGAAACCGTTAACTGCAACTTGGTCAGTCTGAACCTTATAATACGCTTTGGAAAAGAGACCAACTAAATCGAATTGAGTAACTTTTCGTCCATTTTCTCTCATAAAACGCTTTAATTTGTTACTGTAATAAGTCTTGAGTGGTCTCATGAATGCTCTGTCTAGCGGTTGCATTTTATGATTGGAATGCGGAGGCAATGATATCATCATCACTCCGTTTTTACGAGCTAAGTTGATCACTTCAATATATATTACTTTAGTGTCCATCTAAAATCAACATTATTGGATCTATTTCTTGGTGTTTGAATACTTAAAATAAATCTTACATTTTCATTACAAAATCGTCCAAGCGTCATTCTAGTTGAAACTCGTCAAAATGACGACGGCGTCGTCAATATGTCAACACTGGCAGTAAAATCGATTATGTTCGTTGCTCGTTATGTTGACGAATGTTATTAGCAAGCAACAAGCAAAGATCGTTTGTTAGTTTTTTCAATGCGCACAAGCGGGAAATATTTAATGTTGACCAACCCTTTTGCGCAAATACAATGTATTTAATTGTATAAACCTTTTCTTGCATTGTGCGCATTAAAAATATAATAAAAAACGATCTGGTCTTGTTGCTTGCTAATAAGCGAATGAACTACGCAAACCGATGCATCAAGTGATGTGCGCGATTATCGCGCACTCACTAACACATCTGCATTTTTATTTTGCCGATGCCTGCAAAGCGAATTCAGTAAAGGTGGTGTTTTCCCAACAGCTGATTGCTTGTTCTTGATAAGTTTCCATACAAAGCCTTGTACAACAATATGTCAGTTAATCGAAATCAATGAAAATTTTCTTTTGACTTCACATTCTTCTGCACGGGGAATTGGTTGAACTCGCTTTGCCACCACCTGGTATGGATTCGTCTTGCGATGCCTGCTATAAACTACAAATATACATGTACATATATAGCTGGTAACCAAGCATGGTGTTCGCTAGTTACTAGACCTTAGAAGAAATGAGTGGACGAGACAACAGAGAGTATAAAGGCAGCGAAAACTAGGTAGTCAGTGATCAGTTTGATTTAAACACGCTATCAGTTGCGAAGTGAAATATAATTGTGAAGTATAATTGTACTACTCCCACAGTAATCTAATAAAGACCATTTTGCATTACTGAATATTGGAGTTATTTATTCGTCAATTTACCGATTCTAACGTTTGCAGAAGGTGTAAAATAAACGGAGTTTCCCCAAAATTCGTTACAATTGGTGTCAGAAGAGGAATTGTTGAATAAATTCCAGATTTTCAGAGTACAACAAGCACATGGCAAAGTGGAGTGAATTGAAGATCCAGCAACTGAAGGAGTTGGAGATCTGTGGATTGAATACAACCGGCAATAAACTCAAACTTCAGGCACGACTACGAGAGGCAATGGAATCAGACGGATTTAACGTGGAAGAGTATGTCTTTCATATTGATGGCGATGAGACAACAAAATTGGAGGAGAAAAATGAAACACCGCAGGCAATGGCGAACACAGACCTGAACATGATATTGGCTGCAATATTGGCACAAAAGTCCGAAATGTCATCACAAATATCCACCAACATGTCATCGCAACTGGAATCGCAGCAGACACGTATAACATCCAATATGGGAACACAACTAGAATCCCAGCAGACACGCATAACATTGAAGATTGAATCACAAGAAACGCGTATTTCAGAAATGTCGACACAGATTACATCAAAGATGGAAACACAACTAAAAGAACAAGAGACATGCATAACAGTACAACTCGAAGCGCAAGAGGCGCGTATATCATCAAAACTCGAAGCGCGTATGGACGAGAAAATAATGCAGTTTGAGGAAAAAATCGAGGCCGAGGCGGATGCTTTGGGAGGTCGTATACAAGAGTTGCAACTAAATCGCCCAGCTGTTTCAGCAAGCAATACGAAGGTAAAAACTCCATCTTTTGACGGCTCTGTTCCTTTGCAGGTATTTAAGCTTCAATTTGAGAAGACGGCAGCAGAGAACAACTGGAATGCGGATGATAAAGTTGCTGCACTGTTCGTGGCATTGAATGGGCCTGCAGCTGAAATCTTACAGACAATTCCAGAGTACGAACGGAACAGCTATGAAACATTGATGAGCGCTCTAGAGAGGCGATGCGGAAGAGAACACAGGGAACAGATACACCAAATAGAGTTGCAAAACCGCTACAAAAATCTAATGAGACTTTGTAAGAGTTTGCTTGGGATGTTGAAAGGTTCGCTCATTTGGCAAATACGGACGTACCCGAATACACCGAGAGGGTAAAAATTCAGAGCTTTATAAATGGCATACGGGACGTGGAAACGAAACAAGCTATATACGCAAACCCAAAGCTAACATTTGTGAAATGGTATCCCATGCACTGACTCAGGAAACAGCGTCACTTTTGAGTAAGCCCGCATACAAAGCTCATCGCGTGCAAGTGGAAAGGCCAGACTGGGTGGACACAAATTTGGAAGCATTAAAAGGAACGCAGCAGAAAAACGATGGTGCCGTCAATGCTTTAAGTGTGGAAAGCCAGGGTACATTGCACGTTATTACAGTACCAACCCTAACAGTTCCAACAATGTGGGTGGCCGTAAACGCAGAGCTGAAGGAGATGCGCAAATCTCCAAATCTACTCAATCGTTAAACTAAAGCGAGTCAGCCGCAAGGAGCGACAGCTGGCCTCCACAATTGAATGCCCCATAATCTCTATCTCGCGAATTGGAAGAAGGTCAAGCAATCTTACTGTCGGAGGACATGTGGATGGAAAGAAACATTTACTGACTATAGACACGGGTGCATCTCATTCCATCGTTCGGTCAGATTTAGTCTAATTGCTTGGAGCAAGATTACGTAGGTACAGCCAAGGGAGAGGACACCCAGGTAATTGGAGAAGTAGCATGTGAAGTAGCAATTGGGAACGTCACGGTACTTCACAATTTTATAGTGACAGAGAATGTTGATGAAATCATAATTGGAGTGGACTTCTTAGTCGACCAAAGCATCCAGATCGATATGCAAAGCAAGACGATGCGATATAAGAACATGGATGTGCCACTTAATTTCGGCTACGAAAGAGACTACAGCAGTAAACGAGTGCTGGTGGAAGAGTCAGCAAATACCACCAAAATCAGAAGAAGTCATCTGGGCCAAGGTTGATGGAGATTGTGGGACAAATTGTGGGTTGTCTAAGCAGCAAACAAATCAACACCGAATGTACTCGTAGGAAAAACCCTGGCTATGACAAAACAAGATGGACGTATTCCGGTAAGAGTACTCAATGAGTTCAAGTCCCCTCAAACTGACCAAAGGAGCTATATAGGAAAGATGACAAGAGGCTGAAATAGTTATTAACTGTGAACAGCTCCAGGAAAACGTTTCAACTAGCAAGATTAATCTTTCAAATGATTTCACGGCATGAACGGAGGGGCTAGAGGAAGACTATCAGAGTAAGGCAAAACAACTGCGCCTAAAGTACGCGAACATATTTGACCAGGATGGTTCTAAACCAGGCCGCACCAAAGTTGTGAAACATCAAATTGACACAGGAGATGCGAGGCCGATCCGTCAAGCTCCTCGTAGTGTTCCACTGGCGAAGCGGGAAGTGAGCCAAATCATACAACAAATGAGCGACAGCGGCGTAATCGAACCATCAGCTAGTCCATGGAGCTCACCGGTGGTACTTGTGAAGAAGAAGGATGGAAAAATGAGGATTTGCGTGGATTACCGGAAGTTGAATGACGTTACGAAAACGGATAGCTACCCATTGCCAAGAATTGACGACACTCTGGACTCGCTATCTACAAAATGGTTTTCCACGCTGGACTTAAAAAGTGGCTACTGGCAAGTGGAGATGAAGAAGGAAGACAAGAAGAAAACAGCCTTCAGCGTCGGTGATGGTCTTTGGCAATTTACGGTGATGCCTTTTGGACTTTGTAATGCACCAACTACTTTCGAGAGACTCTTCAATACTTAAAGTATTTGAAAAATAAAATTTGGTATGTAAGGTCCAAGGCATGGAAATGAAAATATCTAGCATCAATACTCCGGACCATTTTTTGCTCAACGGAATATCATAGAGTAAAATTTTGCGTATGTGCTTTTCCTTGCGTGGAAAAATGTGCTCAAGAACAATTTTTTTGCACGGTTTTTGCAACAATTTTAAAAATAGAAATTTATTTCACAGAAATAAAAAATGTGCTCTTAAAGAGTTTTTAAGTACAAGCAAATTGGTGTTTGATTTGTCGGTAAAAGTCTAGTTGAGGGGTCGACTCCTAATACGCTATCAAAAATATCGAGAGAGGTGTCAAAAGACGCGTATTGACCTCGACAATAATAATGTGAAAAATAAACTCAATTCAGTACAAAAAATAACATAACGTATACAACTCAGATTCAAAAGCTTGATTTCATCAATAGCTTTCTTGGGGAATGTGAGTTGCTAAAGCATGGGGAATGTGAGTTGCACGAGCAGACCATCGTATTTGTGACATGCTGTGCAAGGAGCAATTAGTTTTTTCCTTGAGAATTTCCCATCTCTGAGGGCTTGCGCTATAGATATTATACAATTTCTGTATAATGCCGAAAAATGTGACGACTTCTGCACAACATTCAGCAGCTTGCACTCCACATAAATTTAAACTATGACAAGCACAAGGTGCAAATATTGCCAGGGAGTTATCACTCAGGAGATTACTCTGCGCTCCTTGATAATGACCGCTTATATTACTGCCATTATCATACCCTTACCCACGGCAGTCATCCAAGGGAATATTGTGCTTTTTTAGAGTGCTGCGAATCACCTCAGCGATAGCTTCTCCTGTTTTTGCGTTACAATCGACAAACTCTAAGAAGCGTTCTTGGATTTTCCATTTTCCGGAGTCCCTGTCTAATAGAACATAACGCAATATAAAAACTTACTTACTTACTTACTTACTTAATTGGCGCTTAACCGTCTACACGGTTATGGCCGTCCAACAAGGCGCGCCAGTCACTCCTTCGCTCCGCCAACCGGCGTCAATTGATCACACCTAGGGAGTTTAAATCGTTTTCCACCTGGTCCTTCTTCTTGGCCGAAGCATCATCTTTCATTCGCATAACATGGCCTAGCCAGCGCAGCCGCTGCATTTTAATTCGCTGGACTATGTTGATGTCTGCGTATAGCTCGTACAGCTCATCATTAAATCTTCTTCGGTACTCGCCATCGCCAACGCGTTGAGGTCCATAACTCTTTCGAAGAACTTTTCTCTCGAACACTCCCAAAGCCGCTTCATCTGCTGTTGTCATGGTCCATGCTTCTGCCCCATATAGCAGGGCGGGTACGATAAGTGACTTGTAGAGTATGATTTTCGTTCGCCGAGAGAGGACTTTACTTTTCAATTGCTTACCTAATCCAAAGTAGCATTTATTGGCAAGATTGATTCTTCGCTGGATTTCAGTGCTGATGTTGTTGCTGGTGTTGATGCTGGTTCCCAAATAAACGAAGTCTTTTACTATTTCGAAATTATGGCTGCCAACAGTAGCGTGGTTGCCAAGGCGCATATGCGCTGACTCTTTGCTCGATGACAGCAGGTACTTCGTTTTGTCCTCATTCACCATCAAACCCATCTTTACCGCTTCTTTTTCCAGTTTGGAGTAAGCAGAACTAACAGCGCGGGTGTTTAGGCCGATGATATCAATGTCATCAGCATATGCCAGTAATTGCACGCTTTTATAGTATATTGTTCCAGTGCGGTTAAGTTCTGCAGCTAGTATAATTTTCTCCAGCATCAAATTAAAGAAATCGCACGATAGGGGGTCACCCTGTCTGAAACCTCGTTTAGTTTCGAACGGCTCGGAGAGGTCCTTCCCAATTCTGACTGAGCTGATGGTGTTGCTCAACGTCATTTTGCACAGCCGTATAAGTTTTGCGGGGAAACCAAATTCAGACATAGCGGCATATAGGCAGCTCCTTTTCGTGCTGTCGAAGGCGGCTTTAAAATCAGTCTCCTCAATATGCGCCGAATAAGGGGTTGCATCCACTATTACTGTGTAATACTTGACAGACTTTCCCTCGCCTTCTACCTTTCTAATTACTTGACTTGCACAGATTTCTATGAACTCATTTTGTATTCCATCAGACAAATAATGTGCTTGGAGACGATTCTTTTTCGTTTGAGATTCCCTCACCTTCTCCAAATGGTCATGCAATAGGGGGTCATAATTACTAATCAGTTCCAAAATACCAAGAAAGTTTCTTTTTTTTTTGGATTTCCGATCAATGAATTATCCCCTCTAAATGCCAATCCTTTTTCTCCAAGAAATAAAACAACATCAAGAATTCTACGAAGTATCTCTCTCCAGCGAGCTGCTTCATTTTTAAGGGTTTCCGCTAAAAGAAAATCCACTGAACTTGCATTTCGAATTCTCATTTCATATTGGCGCCACTGTATATGGCAAGTTTTATGATTTTGACTATTTTCATGTTCAGGAATTTTGTTGTGTAACCTCTTCCAACCTTTATCTTTAGAATAACCTGAAGATTTTGTCAAAGCTGATCGGGTATTTTCGGAAATTTTGCTGAAAAGTCGGCATGGAAAACAAAAAAGCGCTTCTTTTGTTGCACTCCAAACGAGCCAATCACGCTTTACTTTTTCTCCGTTTTTTTCAGAGTAGTATTGAGTATGATTTGAAGGAAATGGCGACCACTTAAGACGTTGGGAAGTCGAAATAAAATGTGATTTTAAGTTAGTTGAAGCATTTTTGACAGATAGCGTTTATAAAATAACTTAAAGTCACATTTTATTTCGACTATGATTATGCCCCATAGTATTTGATCGGATGCTTATGATTTTAGTTAAGTGATTTTCAATTTAAAAAAAATTTTTGTAGCAACAAAATATATATGGGTTATTCCATCCCATTTCGACCAATTTTGAACCCGACCCCTTTAGAATTGGCTGACAGTTTTTCTTCTTTTTCTAGCTTACGAAAGACGTTTTTCAGAATTTTTTTAAATTTTTTCATCCAACTCAAAAAAAGTTATGAATTAAAAAAAAAACACCGTTTTTGTTTTCAAAATGCTATAACTTTTTCTAAAATTGACCGTTTGGGATCTTTTTTTTTTAAGTTGTTTTTAAATGTACTTTTCGGAAAAAATACAAACAAATTTTTAAAGTTTTTTTTTTTTAATTTTTCAGACACCATCACACAACCAAGCTCACGATCCGCCACTGTTATACATATTAAAGCTCCCTTCACCACCAGAACGAGATAACAACATAATGGCAACTGGCGCTGGCCCCTCAATAGACGAATTAGTTTCCAAAATTAATAGTAGTTATCTACCCAATATATCTGTTTATTTCACCTCAAGTGATCTTAAACTATTGCCTACCAAGTCCACGGCCACTCTGTTTAAGACATTTAAGGAACAGATGACGCAAATATTGGACATTCACGTCGATGGCATTACGCTACCGACTGTCAGTCACCCAAAAATCTTAGGGGTGACGTTCTATAGCACTCTCACTTTCAAGGCGCATTCCTCCGAAATGGTGTCTAAAGTACAAAGCCACAACAAAATCCTCAAGTTTCTTGTCGGCAGCACAACTTACAAAGCAATTAGTCGACTGCTCATGTGATACGCGTCACCGATTTGGTGGCCTCACTTAAATATAATAGTCAGAAAATGCTGCAGGCGTGCAAAATATTGCACTCAGAACTACCACGGCATGTCTTCTTATGACCCCTGACCACCACCTGCATAGTGAGGCAAAAGAGCCAAACTTAAAAGAGTTGTTGCTGAATTTTTACAAGGCGGGGAATCCCAGCAAATAACTGCTTACTCTAGCCCCGCCTCCCATAGTGATAAGACAACATCTCCGTAAGTACTGCCATGAGATACAGCACCTACAAACTCAGCCGGTTGATCCAGATAAACATAATGAGGCCCTAAGCCTAATCCACACTGAGTCGGTAAATATCTTCGCTTGGTCGCGCCCGGTGAACGCTGTTATCAACATACTGTTGCATAAACTAACTAGTAGGTCTATTGGTGTTTTTAATAACTAGTATGCCATCTGGTATAATGCAGAGACTGACTAGCGTGTTAAATCCCTGCAGTCAAAAGCCAAAGTAGTCAGCAAACATTCTAGTTCATTGACTAGAATTTTGTGGCTAATTCATACTAGTTTTGCTGTACTGTTGTTTTCACGACTGTATTTTGCTGTCAGCACTAATTAATGACATTTAGGACCAAATCACGGCGATTTTTTTTTATTTTCAATTATAACACTGCTAACTTAAAGGTAACATTGTCGTCAACAACAACAACGACAGCAGCAACAGCAAATGTAAAAGTACGATTCGCGGAGCAGTATCAAATATTCGTTGTGAAGGAATGTGTGGTAAATATTACCATCTAACACCAAAATGTGATTGATTGTATGCATAATATGCATAACGTACATTTTAAAAGATATGCAAATGGTAGTGAAGCAAAATCTACAACAACTATCCGAATACAGAAATTAGTTTGATAATGCACTAACGAAAAATTAAAGTGAAATAGAACAATTTTGAAAGCGGTAGAATAGTACCCAGAACATTATGTAACCCAATATCGTTACCAGTTCTTTTATCCGCGATTCTGGCCCAAGTGGCAACGCTGTCATCACCGAAAGATTTGAAAGGTAGTTTTCTTCGCTTTCACGGTGGCCACTTTGCTCCATTTGGACCAAAAATGGTCCCTTCCAACCCCATTTGGTCCGCTGGTCCCTTTTCTTCAATTTTGGTCCTTTTTAGGCAGTAGCCACGATTGGTACTTTTCTTTCTTTTTCACTCAGGTAAAAATTCACAATATTGCCCAAAAATTCGCTACACTTTCGTTAGCCCCCATATAATTTTGAATTTACTTCAATGGAATTCTCACCATAAAAAACAATAAAATGTGCGAACAATAACATTTAACCTAGGATATAATTTATGCCAGGCATTAAAAAGAAAAGTGTTGGCAAAGACATTGTAGTTAATTTTTGATGAAATAACCGACTAATCAAAAAAACTCTTGTTTTATAATAATATTAATAACGGCTAGATATTTCGATCGGTTATACAACACTATGTAAAATATATGAAAATAAAAATTCTAGCATAGCTTATAGCGAGCACTCTGCCGTGAAACTAACACTTTCAAAACTTATACGAAGAAATTCTATGCATTACTTCTCGTTTGGCACGTTGATATTTAAATCTTTCTCACCCAGCTCAATGAGTTTAAGGAATTCCAGGACTATTGTGGTGTTAAGCCACGCAAGGTAATTGAAAACTAAGTCTCTTAGCACAAGAAATATTTTAACTCGAAGACAGGAGGAAGCAAATGCAAAAGAGATTTAATTTCGGAAGAAATGTTTTGTATAAAATTATTCCCGTAGGTGCTAGCAGAACCCCTGAGGCCTGGGACCAAAACTCACCTTACTGAATCTAGGCTCTGATATGAAGTTTAAATGTTAAGGGAAAAAGTAAGCATATATAAAAATAACACTAACAAAACTGCCTAGTTTTATTTATGATTTACTGAGTTTTCCACATACATAGTTCGGCAACACCAGAAAGCAAATATAGAACAGTTTCTTACTAAAACCTAACTGCACTATACATTTTATTACATTGCAATGAACAACACAATGTTAGAACCAAGAGCTTTATGACCAAAACTAGGTTCACAACGTTTGGTTGGTGAAAGATATACGACTGATCCTATGTCAAAATATAGTAAAATTTTAGTAAAATTTTGTATGGAAACGTTCTAAAATTTTGTATTTTATACTAATAAAATAAAACAAAATTTTGGTCATTTTTTTCGATGAATTTTGGTCTCAAATGAAAACATGGTGTGGCAACCGTGTTCGCTTTACCGAAAATGTCTCACTTGTAGATACGAGGTTAACGAATAAACGGGACGATGCGTATATGCATATTATGCATGATAAGTTTCTACATACATAATTTATTCTGTGAAAGTACATAATATAAACAAATATGTATAGCAAGAGGCAATACTTTTTTAATATTATCTTTACTTATTTGCGCTTACAATTCTTTATTTTTCAGTTTTGCCTTTTTCTAAACAACAACTGTTGTGTGGTTATTTCGATGCAACCACCTACTATTGTGGGTAAAAAATTATCCGGCTACTTTCGCGGGTAAAATACCAAAAGGGTGTAAAAGTTGCCACATGATTTCGTTACCGTGGTGAAGAATGTTGTTACCACACTAGAATCGGGGAGTTAGTGAAAGAGTCAAGGCAATGTAAACAGCGCAAGAATTGTGTGAAAAAAGTGTGAAGGACGTTAATAACGTGAAGTAGCTGAAGGCTTCAAGTGAAGAAGCGAGCAATGTGTAACGAACATCAACAGTGTTGAAGTCAAAATATTGTGGCGAATATTAGCATCTCTATGCTGTCAGTAAATAATCACAACGACAAAAACAGCAAGCAGCCGCACTTACATATATACATGCACACATTAAAGCAAGCAGCCACACTTATGTACAAGGCAAAGAAGAATATTCCATACACATAACCAGCAGTTTCCCTGCCAACCAACGTAAACCGCTTTTTGCCATTTTCACCTAAAATTCCAATACACTCATATTTTTCTGAAAGATACTAAACAACACCACCGCACTTTTGCGTGGGTATTTTCAAAAATTCATACTCGCCTAAATGTGGATTATAATTATAACAAGTAAGGAAGGCTAAGTTCGGGTGTAACCGAACATAACATACTCAGTTGAGAGCTATGGAGACAAAATAAGGAAAATCAATCTGGGGTAACCCTGGAATGTGGTTGTATAGCATGTGTATCAAATGAAGGGTATTAAAGAGTATTTTAAGAGAGAGTAGGCCATAGTTCTATGGATGAACGCCATTTAGGGATATCGACATAAAGGTGGACCAGGGCTGACTCTAGAATTTGTTTGTACGATATGGGTATCAAATGAAAGGTGTTACTGAGCATTTTAAGAGGGAGTGGGCCTTAGGTCTATCGGTGGACGCCTTTTCGAGATGTCCCCATTAAGGTGGACCAGGGGTGATTCTATAATGTGTTTGTACGATATGGGTATCAAATGAAAGGTGGTAATGAGTATTTTAAAAGGGAATGGGCTTTAGTTCTATAGGTGAACGCCTTTTCGAGAAATCGCCATAAAGGTGGACCAGGGGTGACTCTAGAATATGTTTGTACGATATGGGTATCAAATGAACGCTGTTAATGAGTATTTTGAAAAGGAGTGATCCTTAGTTCCATAGGTTGACGCCGTTTCGAGATATCGCCATAAAGGTGGACCAGGGGTGTCTCTAGAATGTGTTTGTACGATATGGGAATCAAATGAAAGGTGTTACTGAGCATTTTAAGAGGGAGTGGGCATTAGGTCTATAGGTGGACGCCTTTTCGAGATATCGCCATTAGGGTGGGCCAGGGGTGACTCTAGAATGTTTGTACGGTATGGGTATCAAACGAAAGGTGTTACTGAGCATTTTAAGAGGGAGTGGGCATGAGGTCTATAGGTGGACGCCTTTTCGAGATATCGTCATTAGGGTGGGCCAGGGGTGACTCTAGAATGTGTTTGTACGATATGTGCATCAAACGAAAGGTGTTACTGAGCATTTTAAGAGGGAGTGGGCATTAGGTCTATAGGTGGACGCCCTTTCGAGATATCGCCATTAGGGTGGGCCAGGGGTGACTCCAGAATGTGTTTGTACAATATGGGTATCAAATGAAAGGTGGTAAGGAGTATTTTAAAAGGGAGTAATCCTTAGTTCTATAGGTGGACGCCTTTTCGATATATCGCCATAAAGGTGGACCAAGGGTGACTCTAGAATGTTTGTACGATATGGGTATCAAACGAAAGGTGTTACTGAGCATTTTAAGAGGGAGTGGGCATTAGGTCTATAGGTGGACGCCTTTTCGAGATATCGCCATTAGGGTGGGCCAGGGGTGACTCCAGAATGTGTTTGTACAATATGGGTATCAAATGAAAGGTGGTAAGGAGTATTTTAAAAGGGAGTAATCCTTAGTTCTATAGGTGGACGCCTTTTCGATATATCGCCATAAAGGTGGACCAAGGGTGACTCTAGAATGTTTGTACGATATGGGTATCAAACGAAAGGTGTTACTGAGCATTTTAAGAGGGAGTGGGCATTAGGTGGACGCCTTTTCGAGATATCGCCATTAGGCTGGGCCAGGGTGACTCTAGAATGTGTTTGTACGATATGGGTATCAAATGAAAGGTGGTAATGCGTATTTTAAAAGGGAGTAATCCTTAGTTCTATAGGTGGACGCCTTTTCGAGATATCGCCATAAAGGTGGACCAAGGGTGATTCTAGAATGTTTGTACGGTATGGGTATAAAACGAAAGGTGTTACTTAGCATTTTAAGAGGGAGTGGGCATTAGGTCTATAGGTGGACGCCTTTTCGAGATATCGCCATTAGGGTGGGCCAGGGTGACTCTAGAATGTGTTTGTACGATATGGGTATCAAATGAAAGGTGGTAATGAGTATTTTAAAAGGGAGTAATCCTTAGTTCTATAGGTGGACGCCTTTTCGAGATATCGCCATTAGGGTGGGCCAGGTGTGACTCTAGAATGTGTGTACGATATGGGTATCAAACGAAAGGTGTTACTGAGCATTTTAAGAGGGAGTGGCATTAGGTCTATAGGTGGACGCCTTTTTGAGATATCGCCATTAGGGTGGGACAGGGGTGACTCTAGAATGTTTGTACGATATGGGTATCAAACGAAAGGTGTTACTGAGCATTTTAAGAGGGACTGGACATTAGGTCTATAGGTGGACGCCTTTTCGAGATATCGCCATTAGGGTGGGCCAGGGGTGACTCTAGAATGTTTGTACGATATGGGTATCAAACGAAAGGTTTTACTGAGCATTTTAAGAGGGAGTGGACATTAGGTCTATAGGTGGACGCCTTTTCGAGATATCGCCATTAGGGTGGGCCAGGGTGACTCTAGAATGTGTTAGTACGATATGGGTATCAAATGAAAGGTGGTAGTGAGTATTTTAAAAGGGAGTAATCCTTAGTTCTATAGGTGGACGCCTTTTCGAAATATCGCCATTAGGGTGGGCCAGGTGTGACTCTAGAATGTTTGTACGATATGGGTATCAAACGAAAGGTGTTACTGAGCATTTTAAGAGGGAGTGGGCATTAGGTCTATAGGTGGACGCCTTTTCGAGATATCGCCATTAGGGTGGGCCAGGGGTGACTCTAGAATGTTTGTACGATAGGGGTATCAAATGAAAGCTGTTAATGAGTATTTTGAAAAGGAGTGATCCTTAGTTCCATAGGTTGACGCCGTTTCGAGATATCGCCATAAAGGTGGACCAGGGGTGTCTCTAGGTGTTACTGAGCATTTTAAGAGGGAGTGGGCATTAGGTCTATAGGTGGACGCCTTTTCGAGATATCGCCATTAGGGTGGGCCAGGGGTGACTCTAGAATGTTTGTACGGTATGGGTATCAAACGAAAGGTGTTACTGAGCATTTTAAGAGGGAGTGGGCATGAGGTCTATAGGTGGACGCCTTTTCGAGATATCGTCATTAGGGTGGGCCAGGGGTGACTCTAGAATGTGTTTGTACGATATGTGCATCAAACGAAAGGTGTTACTGAGCATTTTAAGAGGGAGTGGGCATTAGGTCTATAGGTGGACGCCCTTTCGATATATCGCCATTAGGGTGGGCCAGGGGTGACTCTAGAATGTTTGTACGATATGGGTATCAAACGAAAGGTGTTACTGAGCATTTTAAGAGGGAGTGGGCATTAGGTCTATAGGTGGACGCCTTTTCGAGATATCGCCATTAGGGTGGGCCAGGGGTGACTCCAGAATGTGTTTGTACAATATGGGTATCAAATGAAAGGTGGTAAGGAGTATTTTAAAAGGGAGTAATCCTTAGTTCTATAGGTGGACGCCTTTTCGATATATCGCCATAAAGGTGGACCAAGGGTGACTCTAGAATGTTTGTACGATATGGGTATCAAACGAAAGGTGTTACTGAGCATTTTAAGAGGGAGTGGGCATTAGGTCTATAGGTGGACGCCTTTTCGAGATATCGCCATTAGGCTGGGCCAGGGTGACTCTAGAATGTGCTTGTACGATATGGGTATCAAATGAAAGGTGGTAATGAGTATTTTAAAAGGGAGTAATCCTTAGTTCTATAGGTGGACGCCTTTTCGAGATATCGCCATAAAGGTGGACCAAGAGTGATTCTAGAATGTTTGTACGGTATGGGTATAAAACGAAAGGTGTTACTTAGCATTTTAAGAGGGAGTGGGCATTAGGTCTATAGGTGGACGCCTTTTCGAGATATCGCCATTAGGGTGGGCCAGGGTGACTCTAGAATGTGTTTGTACGATATGGGTATCAAATGAAAGGTGGTAATGAGTATTTTAAAAGGGAGTAATCCTTAGTTCTATAGGTGGACGCCTTTTCGAGATATCGCCATTAGGGTGGGCCAGGTGTGACTCTAGAATGTTTGTACGATATGGGTATCAAACGAAAGGTGTTACTGAGAATTTTAAGAGGGAGTGGGCATTAGGTCTATAGGTGGACGCCTTTTTGAGATATCGCCATTAGGGTGGGACAGGGGTGACTCTAGAATGTTTGTACGATATGGGTATCAAACGAAAGGTGTTACTGAGCATTTTAAGAGGGACTGGACATTAGGTCTATAGGTGGACGCCTTTTCGAGATATCGCCATTAGGGTGGGCCAGGGGTGACTCTAGAATGTTTGTACGATATGGGTATCAAACGAAAGGTTTTACTGAGCATTTTAAGAGGGAGTGGACATTAGGTCTATAGGTGGACGCCTTTTCGAGATATCGCCATTAGGGTGGGCCAGGGTGACTCTAGAATGTGTTTGTACGATATGGGTATCAAATGAAAGGTGGTAATGAGTATTTTAAAAGGGAGTAATCCTTAGTTCTATAGGTGGACGCCTTTTCGAAATATCGCCATTAGGGTGGGCCAGGTGTGACTCTAGAATGTTTGTACGATATGGGTATCAAACGAAAGGTGTTACTGAGCATTTTAAGAGGGAGTGGGCATTAGGTCTATAGGTGGACGCCTTTTCGAGATATCGCCATTAGGGTGGGCCAGGGGTGACTCTAGAATGTTTGTACGATATGGGTATCAAACGAAAGGTGTTACTGAGCATTTTAAGAGGGAGTGGACACTAGGTCTATAGGTGGACGCCTTTTCGAGATATCGCCATTAGGGTGGGCCAGGGGTGACTCTAGAATGTTTGTACGATATGGGTATCAAACGAAAGGTGTTACTGAGCATTTTAAGAGGGAGTGGGCATTAGGTCTATAGGTGGACGCCATTTCGAGATATCGCCATTATGGTGGGACAGGGGTGACTCTGGTATGTGTTTGTACGATATGGATATCAAATTAAAGGTATTAATCAGGGTTTTAAAAGCGAGTGGCCCTTAGATGTATATGTGAAGGCGTTCTCGCGATATCGACCAAAATGTGGACCAGGTGATCCAGAAAATCATCTGTCGGGTACTGCTAATTTATTTATATATGCAATACCACTAACAGTATTCCTGCCAAGATTCCAAGGGCTGTTGATTTCGCCTTGTAGAACTTTTTCATTTTCTTCTACTTAATATGGTAGGTGTCACACCCATTTTACAAAGTTTTTTCCAAAGTTATATTTTGCGTCAATAAACCAATCCAGTTACCATGTTTCATCCCTTTTTTCGTATTTGGTATAGAATTATGGCATTTTTTTCATTTTTCGTAATTTTCGATATCGATAAAGTGGGCGTGGTTATGGTCAGATTTCGCCCATTTTTTATACCAAGAAAAAGTGAGCTCAGGTAAGTACGTGGGCTAAGTTTAGTAAAGATATATCGGATTTTGCTCAAGTTATTGTGTTAACGGCCGAGCGGAAGGACAGACGGTGGACTGTGCGTGGCGGAGCCACGCCCATTTTGAAATTTTCTTTTATTTTTGTATTTTGTTGCATCATATCATTACTGGAGTTGAATTTTGACTTAATTTACTTATATACAGTAAAGATATTAAATTTTTTGTTAAAATTTGAATTTAAAAAAATTTTTTTTTAAAAAGTGGGCGTGTTCTTCATCCAATTTTGCTAATTTTTATTTAGCACATATAGAGTAATAGTAGTAACGTTCTTGCCAAATTTCATCATGATATCTTCAACGACTGCCAAATTACAGCTTGCAAAACTTTTAAATTACCTTCTTGTAAAAGTGGGCGGTGCCACGCCCATTGTCCAAAATCTTACTAATTTTCTATTCTGCGTCATAACGTCAACCCATCTACCAAGTTTCGTCGCTTTATCTGTCTTTTGTAATGAATTATCGCACTTTTTCGGTTTTTCGAAATTTTCGATATCGAAAAAGTGGGCGTGGTTATAGTCCGATATCGTTCATTTTAAATATCGATCTGAGATGAGTGCTCAGGAACCTACATACCAAATTTCATCAAGATACCTCAAAATTTACTCAAGTTATCGTGTTAACGGACGGACGGACGGACGGACGGACGGACATGGCTCAATCAAATTTTTTTTCGATCCTGATTATTTTGATATATGGAAGTCTATATCTATCTCGATTCCTTTATATATGTACAACCAACCGTTATCCAATCAAACTTAATATACTCTGTGAGCTCTGCTCAACTGAGTATAAAAAAACTCTAAAATAAATAGACAGCTGTCATGAAAATATTGATATTTACGCAATTTCGCAGAAATGGAAATATTTCTGCACTTTCTTTAAAAATACCGCTTTTTGACTGCAAATATACGTAAATACTTTTGCAACAGTGGGCAACACACATAAGTGAAAGCGTTAGGCATTGGAAGTCGTATGAGCCGAAGAGTATTGTGAGAATGCTATCATGAGAAGACACAGATGGGAGCGGCAGACAGTAGTTATCAGGAGTCGTTTAAGTGCAGTTGTCGAAGCGAAGTTGCTACAAATATGTTGAAAGCCGTCGGTCCTATACTATTCTTCAAGATTGAATTTAGTAATCATTAATTAACGAATCCACATACCTAAAACTCTAACTCTTTAATTTTCATTAAAAAACATACGCATTGTTATCAATAATATTTAATATGTAATCATTTAATGATAAATAAACACTATACTTTTCACATTTAGGGGCTCAACCGAAGCCAAAAATAATAGATATTCAAAGTCGATGAGAGTGTATTCTAAAAAGACCAGTGCGTTACATAATTATTACACGCGATAGCACGCAAATCAAGCTGTAAGTAGAAAAATCGCGAATAACATGACTAAACAAAGTACAGATAAAGTGAAAATGACCGGAGACGAAGACTCCGAAAATTGCTGTAAAGTTGATGGCGCACAGTTATCTGAGTTGGTGCGCTTACTAGCTTCAAAAATGGACGCGGGTTGCAAAAGAGAGAGCAAAATGAATATTCCAATCGAATGCTTTGCTAAAATTGTACCCGAATTCGACGGTAAATCAATGCCAATAAAAAAGTGCCTCGAGATCTTCGAAGCAAATGCAGATGCGTATGGATTGAACGATAAACAAAAATATGTTCAGGCGCGTAATAGAATGTCGGGAACAGAACAGCTTTTACTTGAGTCTGTCGCTGTAAGTGACTTTGAAGCTCTCAAAACAGCACTCTTAAGCGAATTCCAGGTTGAGTATAATAGCGCAGAAATTCTTCGTCAACTGCGTGAAAGGAAAACGACAGAGTCAGAAACATTCCACGAATATGTGTTAAAGATGAAAAAATTAGCAGCATTGATGACGACTCTGTAATTCGCCATATAACGGATGGTTTAAAAGTAAAAGCAGAGTACAAAGTTATGTTATACAGATGCAAGACATTTGCAGAATTAAGAGAAAATTATGACATCATAGAAAGAGCTGCGCGAACATCGTCAGAAGTTCTGTACAAAGCGAATAAGAAAACAGAAACGGCTATTGATGTAAAAAATAAAGCGTTTGCGAAAAAAGAGCACTGTTACAACTGTGGCGCATCTGATCATAAAAGAGCTGAAAAGAGAAACAAAGTGTTTTAAATGCAATAAAAGCGGACACATAGCCAAAAATTTAATCAGAAAGGGGCGAACGAAAGTCCGCATGTAAACAAAATTGCAGGAAAAAGACGTTTGAAAACAATTTTAATAAACAACCAAAACTTTGAATGTTTAGTGGACATAGGAGCAGATGTGACAGATGTGAAAAGAAAGCGCGTGCAAAAAATTGGAAAACGTCGTATTTACGAAAAGCAACTTAACGTTGTACGCTTTAGGTAACAAACAAAGTAAAGCTTTATCATATTTCGTCGGCATAATTGAAGTCGATATACTCAAAATAAAACAAACAGTATTTGTTATGCCAGACAGGAACATTGAACACGAAGTGTTATTGGGATTCCACTTTATGAAAAACTTCTCGCGGTCATCGGATGAAAGGGGGTATACTTTCAATGCCATAATTGGTAAAAATATTAGCAAAGAAGAGCCAGTCACGATTTATGCAATTGATATTAACGAAGCGGAAATCGATGTGCCACCGCAATATGCTGAACAGATTACCAACATGGTAAAGTCGTATAACCCAAGTAACAGCAACATACGTAGTTGTCCGATTACACTCAACATTATCCCAGATTATACAATGTGGAAAAATGAATAGAGTGTTTTGTGAGGTGTCAATGAGTGAACGCATGAATGCTGCTTTATCCAACTATTGTCAGCTTATTTATACTAAATTATTCTACACATATTCTTACATACATATTTACTTTAAGCATACATGCTTACATACCTATATACAACTCGATACAAAATGTGTACCTACACATCTGTGTTGAGCTGTGGCTTCTGTGGGAAATGCAACGACGGCAAATTTGCCTGAATGCAAATTTGGTTTGGTTGTGCGTTGTACACACACAGATGCCTTTTTTTGTGTTGATGAAAATTTAGACTCTTTTTGTTACAGGGTAGCATTTTAACTGATTTACTTATTTGGCATTGAAATTGTTGGCTGTTTACACTACATATCCCTTTTTTTCAGAATGCTTATGCATTTGGGGAATGCATGAGCATTCTATTTTTATTTAGTTAAGTATAAATTAATTCTATATTTTGTATTTTATGTTTGTAGGTTGAAAATTTACTTATTCTATTAATTTAAGTATATTTTTGTGTATTATTATTTTCTTATTATTTATGATATTGCTTTTTCTATGATACTGGGAAATTTTTGCTTATCCTCATTTCCTATTCTAGATGGGATTAAAGTGTCATTAATTTTAGTATCGATATTTTCTACTTTATAGGGTATTAGAGTAAAATTATTGTTTTTATCGATTTTTTCTACCTTACAGCGCCCTTTATATCTATTCTCTAACTTATGACTTGCTTCATTTTTTACTAACACTACATCTCCTATTTTTATTTCCTTATAGTGAATATTTTTATCATAACTAATCTTTTGTTTTTCTTTAGCCTCTTTTACTAATTTAAAGGCTCTATCCTGTGCTATTTGTAACCTATATTTAATTTATGTATCGTAAGCCTCATAATTGTATAATGGGCTTACCGTATTTTCTTTTAAACAACCGTAAGTCTGGGGTTTTTTGACAAAGATCAATTCCAATGGGCAATAGTTATGGACTGTAGATGGGGTAGTATTGTAACAATATGCAAAATATTTAAGATACTCATCCCAGTCATCTTTGTTAATGGATATGTATGAACGCACATATTCATTGAAAGTTCTATGGCTACGTTCAACAGTGCCTAACGTTTGGTGGTGATACGGCGTAGATGTTTTGTGCTAAATATTGAGAAGTTTACATAGTTCTTCAAACAAGCTATTTTTATATTCAGATCCCATATCCGTTATTATTGTTTTCATACTTCCATAAATTAAGATGAAATTTTCGAATATGGCTCTGGCTACTGTTTTTGCATGTTTACTCTGTATAGGAATTGCAACTAAAAGTATTTATTCAAATCACATATCAGAGTGACAGCGTATTCGTTTCCATTTAATGATCTTGGTAAAGCTTCAATTGTATCTATTTGTACTGTTTCGAATGCATTCGGTGGTGTTTCAGTCAAAATCATTGGTTCTTTTAAATTTTTATAAATTTTATTCTTATTACAATTTACGCATTTCTTTATATATTTTCATATATTTCCAGTAATATTTTTGTCTTATTTTATTAGCTGTACGATTGATTCCTGGGTGGCCACCATTAACAGGATCATCGGGATATTTTTGAAGAATCTTTTTAATTTTATCATTTTCCGTCACATGCACAACCTCCGGAGTTAGTGCAATAGTTAAATTTTTTAAAAATTTGGTACCTATTTCTTTAAATGTGTCTACTCGAGTATAATTAAATAATTTGTCTCTTAAGGACTACTGTATTTTCTTAATTTTCAAATTGCCGGCTTTTTCCATAAGCCTGCTAAAGAATTGGCCCAAGTCGATCTTCGCCTCAACAATTTTTTTCTCTATATTTATTTCACTAAAAATTGTCTTTCCTTTTTTGAAATATAATTTCGGAGGATCGAGAACGAGCTGGACTAGTCTTTTTACTTCACATTTGTTAAGCGCTTCGTATATTATAGTGTCACTTTTCTTCTCTTCATTTCTATTACTATTATTACTGGAATTATTTTTAGTTTGCGATCTTGTCGTGACTTTCATTATTTTACATGCTTGTACTGACTTTTCTTTCAAATCATTGATATCTATTCGCGACAGAGCGCCTGCCACGTAATTTTCTTTTCCGGCTATGTACTCCACCCCAAAGTCATACTCTGCCAAATCTAACCTGATTCTAGTTAACTTGGATGGAGGGTTTTTCATTGAGAATAAATACGTTAAAGGTCCGTTTGATCCGTTTTCACTGTGAATTTTCTGCCATAAACATATGGTCTAAAATATATAATGGCCCAATGTATGGCCACCAATTCTTTTTCGATCGTGGCTTTATTTATTTCGCCATTTGTAAATGATCTTGAGGCATAGGCAATGGGTAATTGTTTTCCTTCATATTCTTGGCTTAGCACAGCACCGCAAGCATAACCACTTGCGTCGTTTGTAATAAAGAACTCTCTATCAAAATTGGGATATTGTAGGATATTTGGACTAACTAATGCATTTTTTAGGTAGCTAAAAGATTTCTCGCAGTCGTCTGTCAAATTGAAAATTACATTTTTCTTAATAAGTCTTGTTTGAATCCTGGCATATTCCGCGAAATTTGGTATGAATCTTCTATAATAATTACAAAATGCGACAAATCTTTTTGCTTCATCGGCATTTTTGGGAGTTGGGTAATTTTGAACAATTTTAAATTTATTTGGGTCTGGTAAAATTCCAGTACTTGTGCATTTATGTCCCAGATAAGTAATTTCTTGACTGAAAAATAGACATTTGTCCGGATGTAATTTTAAATTATATTTTCTGCATGTGGAGAATACATCCCGTAAATTTTTAATCATATGTTTTTCGGAGCATCCTAGTACGACTAAGTCGTCCATGTATAAAAATGCTTTTTTTTGTGTTGATGAAAATTTAGACTCTTTTTGTTACAGGGTAGCATATTAACTGATTTACTTATTTGGCATTGAAATTGTTGGCTGTTTACACTACATATCCCTTTTTTTCAGAATGCTTATGCATTTGGGGAATGCATGAGCATTATATTTTTATTTAGTTAAGTATAAATTAATTCTATATTTTGTATTTTATGTTTGTAGGTTGAAAATTTACTTATTCTATTAATTTAAGTCTATTTTTTGTGTATTATTATTTTCTTATTATTTATGATATTGCTTTTTTCTATGATACTGGGAAATTTTTGCTTATCCTCATTTCCTATTCTAGATGGGATTAAAGTGTCATTAATTTTAGTATCGATATTTTCTACTTTATAGGGTATTAGAGTAAAATTATTGTTTTTATCGATTTTTTCTACCTTACAGCGCCCTTTATATCTATTATCTAACTTATGACTTGCTTCATTTTTTACTAACACTACATCTCCTATTTTTATTTCCTTATAGTGAATATTTTTATCTAACTAATCTTTTGTTTTTCTTTAGCCTCTTTTACTAATTTAAAGGATCTATCCTGTGCTATTTGTAACCTATATTTAATTTCTTTATCGTAAGCCTCATAATTGTATAATGGGCTTACCGTATTTTCTTTTAAAAAACCGTAAGTCTGGGGTTTTTGACAAAGATCAATTCCAATGGGCAATAGTTATGGACTGTAGATGGGGTAGTATTGTAACAATATGCAAAATATTTAAGATACTCATCCCAGTCATCTTTGTTAATGGATATGTATGAACGCACATATTCATTGAAAGTTCTATGGCTACGTTCAACAGTGCCTAACGTTTGGTGGTGATACGGCGTAGATGTTTTGTGCTAAATATTGAGAAGTTTACATAGTTCTTCAATCAAGCTATTTTTATATTCAGATCCCATATCCGTTATTATTGTTTTCATACTTCCATAAATTAAAATGAAATTTTCGAATATGGCTCTGGCTACTGTTTTTGCATGTTTACTCTGTATAGGAATTGCAACTAAAAGTATTTATTCAAATCACATATCAGAGTGACAGCGTATTCGTTTCCATTTAATGATCTTGGTAAAGCTTCAATTGTATCTATTTGTACTGTTTCGAATGCCTTCGGTGGTGTTTCCGTCAAAATCATTGGTTCTTTTAAATTTTTATAAATTTTATTCTTATTACAATTTACGCATTTCTTTATATATTTTCATATATTTCCAGTAATATTTTTGTCTTATTTTATTAGCTGTACGATTGATTCCTGGGTGGCCACCATTAACAGGATCATCGGGATATTTTTGAAGAATCTTTTTAATTTTATCATTTTCCGTCACATGCACAACCTCCGGAGTTAGTGCAATAGTTAAATTTTTGAAAACTTTGGTACCTATTTCTTTAAATGTGTCTACTCGAGTATAATTAAACAATTTGTCTCTTAAGGACTACTGTATTTTCTTAATTTTCAAATTGCCGGCTTTTTCCATAAGCCTGCTAAAGAATTGGCCTAAGTCAATCTTCGCCTCAACAATTTGATTCTCTATATTTATTTGACTAAAAATTTTCTTTCCTTTTTTGAAATATAATTTCGGAGGATCGAGAACGAGCTGGACTAGTCTTTTTACTTCACATTTGTTAAGCGCTTCGTATATTATAGTGTCACTTTTCTTCTCTTCATTTCTATTACTATTATTACTGGAATTATTTTTAGTTTGCGATCTTGTCGTGACTTTCATTATTTTACATGCTTGTACTGACTTTTCTTTCAAATCATTGATATCTATTCGCGACAGAGCGCCTGCCTCGTAATTTTCTTTTCCGGCTATGTACTCCACCCCAAAGTCATACTCTTCCAAATCTAACCTGATTCTAGTTAACTTGGATGAAGGGTTTTTCATTGAGAATAAATACGTTAAAGGTCCGTTTGGTCCGTTTTCACTGTGAATTTTCTGCCATAAACATATGGTCTAAAATATAAAATGGCCCAATGTATGGCCACCAATTCTTTTTCGATCGTGGCTTTATTTATTTCGCCATTTGTAAATGATCTTGTGGCATAGGCAATGGGTAATTGTTTTCCTTCATATTCTTGGCTTAGCACAGCACCGCAAGCATAACCACTTGCGTCGTTTGTAATAAAGAACTCTCTATCAAAATTGGGATATTGTAGGATATTTGGACTAATTAATGCATTTTTTAGGTAGCTAAAAGATTTCTCGCAGTCGTCTGTCCAATTGAAAATTACATTTTTCTTAATAAGTCTTGTTTGAATCCTGGCATATTCCGCGAAATTTGGTATGAATCTTCTATAATAATTACAAAATGCGACAAATCTTTTTGCTTCATCGGCATTTTTGGGAGTTGGGTAATTTTGAACAATTTTAAATTTTTTTGGGTCTGGTAAAATTCCAGTACTTGTGCATTTATGTCCCAGATAAGTAATTTCTTGACTGAAAAATAGACATTTGTCCGGATGTAATTTTAAATTATATTTTCTGCATGTGGAGAATACATCCCGTAAATTTTTAATCATATGTTTTTCGGAGCATCCTAGTACGACTAAGTCGTCCATGTATAAAAATGCTTGTGATGGTTTCAGACCTGCGAATGCCAATGTCATCATCCTCTGGAATGAGTTTGGAGCTACTTTGAGGCCATAAGGTAATCTTTTGAAACGATAAGTACCGTTATCCGCTGTAAAGGATGTGATATCTCTTGGGTCTGGGCTGAGTTCTATTTGGTGAAATCCTGAAATTAAATCTAGGCATGAGAAATATTTCGCTCTTCCAAATTGATCCAGAATATCATCTATTCTAGGCAAAGGGAATTTATCAGCTATTAATTTTTTATTTATTTGTCTGAAATCAACAACTAATCTCCACCTTCTTTCTTCTTTGCCCGGGAGGGATTTTTTAGGTACCAATAAAATAGGGCTGTTGTACTCTGAGGTTGAGGGTTCAACAATATCATCTTGAATTAGTTTATTTACTTGTTTATTTATTTCATTCTTATGTGCTTGGGGTAGTCTATAATTTTTAATATACACAGGAGTGTTATCTTTCAGATGCAACTTTTGTTTGTAAAAATTGTTGGTCGTGATCGGTTCTGTTTCTAATGCGAATATATCAACGAATTCTGAGCGTTGTGTGATTTACTAGCGAATGGTGGGAAATTTTTATTCAATCTTTCTAACTTTTCTTTATTATTTGCTTAACAGTGAGGTTTATTTTCAATTATTACACAATGCTCTAAACCTTCTGTTTTGATGTCATAATCTTGAATGATTGCATGTTTATCTGTTGTATTTATTATTCTTATTAAAGCCTGATTTGAGTTTATTATCGTATTGGCTACAAAAATGCCATCAGTCAATTCTTGATGAGGTACTAATAATTCCTTATTGTAGCTATTGATATGAACCTGTCTAATTACTTCGGCTCTTGCGGGTATTGTAATGCTATTGATTGTTGGTTTATTTGTCATTTGTATAACTATATCTTCTGTGTAATCATATGGTCGTAGTATTAGGTTGTCCCTATTTTTATTATAATCTAAAATGCAATTATATTTTTTAATGAAATCGAGTCGCAAAATTCCATCACATGGGATTGGGAAATTGTCTTCTACTATGTGAAATGTGTGTCCTATTAAAAAACTATAATCTGTTAGATCTGCTTTTACTGTTCCAAGTGTGCTTGTTATGCCTCGGCCAATACCTTTTAAATCTGTGATCTGTGAGTTATTTATCTGTGACATTACTGTCAATTTGACCCTTCTTTATTATTGAGATATCCGCTCCTGTTTCTATCAGGAACGTTGAAGTTGACTTATTTAGAGTGGTATTGGAATATATGTAGCTGTTCGGATGCAAGTTGAATGTATATACTTTATTACCGTTAGAATTTACTGTTGGAGTGGAGTTGGCTCGTTTCATGTTGGTTTATATTACGGAGATTGCTCGTGTTACTCTGATTGGATGATCTTGACTGACCTCCAAAATTGTGTCTTGGGAAATTATTATTTTATCTATTACTATTATTATTATTATATCTGTTAGCATTACCATAATATCTTCAGTTTTGGTTACCTCGATAATTATTATTTTGGTAGCTTCTTAGGAACTCACCCCGGTAATTTCCTTGTGAGCGCGTCAGGCTTAACACTGTATTTGGGTTACACGTGACTTCAGTACAGCTATTCGTGAATTTTGAAATAGCCTCGTTCATAGATGTGAACGGTCCTGCTTGCATTATCAGTTTAACTCTTTCGTTAGCCGAGTTCTTACACATGGCCTTTACAGCTAATTGTGTGGCATATTTGGTTGCCACATCAGGTGCAAGGCCGTCAGATATGTAAGCACCCTCCAACGATTTTGTGAATTTTTCGATTTCGGCAGTGTACTGGTTAGCTGTTTTACTGCGCTGTTGGACGTTTAGGAGTTTTACCGTCAAAACTTCTACAGATTCACCTTTAATTGCTGAACTCAACTTTTGCCTTATTGCTAGTATTGAATTTTCAGTGCTCAAAAGGTTTCTAGCTGTTCCCTTTATCATGGAGACTGCTATGGTCTCGTGAGTACCCTTAATTTGTTCTAGGATATCTAGTGCGTCTAAGAAACTATGTAAGTTCTCAGGCTTACCATCAAACTCAGGCAGAATTGACGAAGCCGTTTTTCAGAATTCTACTGTGGTTTGTGCCATTTTGTCTTCTCTTGTTTGGTAGTTTGGTGTCTCTATTAAAATTTCTTTTTGTTCCTGTTTTTGTTCTACTTCTGGTTCTTCTTCTAAATCGGAGGCTGACTCCGGCAGGAATGTGCTAAAGTATATTTCTATTTCCTTCTTGAAACTCGTTGGTACTATGAATTCTATATCATATCTTGCCAATGAGGACACCAATTTGTCTCTAACGCTGGCAAATATTTGATATGCTCGGTCTTTTCGATTGCCGTCTAGTTCACCATTTAACTGTTGTATTGTTTTTCCTATTTTGTTAAATGTTTCAACTATTATTTTAAGATGCTTTACTACTGTTTCTGCCTTTACTTTTGTCTTTTTATTAATACATTTGTAAGATTTTTCTCCTATCGTTTTTTCTTCTATGAGTAGTTTAACGGTATCTTCCCATTTGCCCATTGGGGATGGTAGATAAAAAAGTTAGTTTAAAATGCTTTGGGATGAGTAGAGCTTCAGAATCAAATTAATGCAACTAGCTACGCAGATAAATAGGAGGATCATGGTATCCTAATGCTAATTTATGCTTATTTCTTTGTTTTTCCTTTATTAAATTTTTGTCATTATATTAATCTGTTCCTCCCATAAATTTGACTTCCAACCTATATAACTCTTCAGGTGTTGTTGCTTGTGGGTTCCTAACATTCCATATTGTTGGTTCCCTAGTATCAATAAGTTTCCAATGACTTTTCAACCAAATAGAGTTTTTTCCTCATCTACAATTTTAATTTAATTTTTAAGGTCCTCAAGTGGGCCTTTTACATAAGTTTTAATTTTCCTTGGTCTTTCCATAATTTAAAATCAATAGTTTTACAAAATTTTATTTTATATTTTTTTTCGACACCCTACCGTGGTGTGATGGTAGCGTGCTCCGCCTACCACACCGGATGCCCTGGGTTCAAACCCCGGGCAAAGCAACATCAAAAATTTTAGAAATAAGGTTTTTCAATTAGAAGAAAATTTTGCTAAGCGGGGTCGCCCCTCGGCAGTGTTTGGCAAGCGCTCCGGGTGTATTTCTGCCATGAAAAGCTCTCAGTGAAAACTCATCTGCCTTGCAGATGCCGTTCGGAGTCGGCATAAAATCATGTAGGTCCCGTCCGGCCAATTTGTAGGGAAAATCAAGAGGAGCACGACGCAAATTGGAAGAGAAGCTCGGCCTTAGATCTCTTCGGAGGTTATCGCGCCTTACATTTATTTATTATTTTTTTTTTTAATGTTTATATTACTGGTCTTGGTATTTTATATCCTCTTTTACTATTATTTGAGGCTCTCTTTATTTCCTTCTGTAAGTTCATTTTTTCTTGTACTACTTGTACTCAAGTTTATTTTTTCGTATAGCTTTGCTATGGATCTTCTACCGTTGGCCTGTTTTCCTCCTCTTTTTCTTTTCAGTTTGACCGGCTTTGGGACTTTAGGTTCCTCAATTTTTGAATCCTATTTCTCTTTCTATACTCCTCGATTGTTAGTGGCTAAGGGCCTTGCTTGATTTTCTCGGGTGTTTTCTTTTCACCTCCTTGCAAATTTAAATTTAATTTAACTAATTTATCAAAAATTTGGTCATATTGACTTTGATTTGGTATGTCCTCTTCTGGGAGAAGTAGGAGAAAAAAAAATTTTACAGCAAAAATATAATTTTTGCTTGTCAATAGACAGCCGTTAGGTTGCCGGAATTATGTTTTTGTTGGAAATAAATATTAATGTTAATTATTATAATACAAATCGGAAAGATGGTTGGCAATTTGGAGCACCGCCTTTTTCTTCAGGGTATCCGTTAGTTTCTTCTCAATCCTCTAACAAATGTTATATTCCACTTCGCTTGCCGCATCAGGTGCACTCGGAAAAATGTTTGGTAATTTGGAGCACCGCCTTTTTCTTCAGGGTATCCGTTAATTTCTTCTCAATCCTCTTGCAAATGTTATATTCCTCTTCGCTTTCCGCATCAGGTGCACTCGGAAAAATGTTTGGTAATTTGGAGCACCGCTTAGTACTGTCGGTTTTTTTTTATGATTTGTGTAGTATTTTTGTAGTATGTGTATATATATGTAGCGCTTAGGCTGAATAATCAGCCAGTATTTTCCTAGCCAGAAATGAACTTAAGCTGAAAAATCAGCCACCAGAATCATAGGCAGGATCACCATATACAATGTGGAAAAATGAACAGAGTGTTTTGTAGGCCGGGTCGATTTGTGGGGAGGCAAAAAAATAAGAAACTTTGCCGAAGGAACCATACCTCTAAAACGAATTCTTGTGTCCCCCAATTTGGGTCGAACTTTTGGGCAGGGGCAAATTTTGAAAAATCCCACTTTGACCCATTTAGAGTGCTCCAATCGAATCCAAATGTATGACCTACCCCCACTAACTTTGGAGGCCCGACCCACCGATGCCAGTGGCACACCCCCTGGAACCCCCTGGGGGTTCACCATACAAACATTTCAAAAAATCGCCGTTTTTGCACTTTACATGAAAAAATCAGCGAAATGCCCATGTTTTTTATTTTTGGAGTATATTTTTCTCTTTAGAAATTTATTTAGTCGGAACATATGTAAATGAAAAAATTAATTTAACTTAGTAATAGAAAAGAAATAAAAAAAAATTATTAGAAATTAGCGTTTTTACAACCCTTTTAAAACCAAGGCATCACTGTGATGCATTTGCATGTCGTAAACATAGTTGTGTGGATTTTTTATTCAACCGTTTTAAAAAATGAAGGAATCACTGTGACACAATTGCAGATCGTAAAATTGCTTGCGTTGTTTTTTTTAAGCCACCACAAGACACAGCAGGTAGAATTGAAATTACCATTTCATTCTTATTACCTCGTCTCGTAGACCATATATAACGCAACAGTTTTTGTTAATGCATTAAGTCGTTGTGAAGAACTCAAAGTGTGAAGTGCTAATTTCAGATAAAAAAATATTTCAAAAAAAATAATAAGTGAAGTGACCATTCCAAATCAAAAAGTTTACAATGAATGCACCATCCTCTACACCGCAAGATGAAGCAACTATATCAACAACTATTGAAACCCCAATGAGTCATATACCCAAGCATGATGTTACTGTTTTTGGTGTGTCTACTGATTTAACTGATCTTAATTTACCAAGCCATCTGGATATCTTGAGATATTATTTTTACTTAAGCGAACGTGCTAAAACAGAACAAAAAAAGTCTTCCCATAAATCATTCACTATTCAAGTACAAGATAAGTTGATTGAAATTTGGGAAAAACTTGGTATGGAAATAATGCTGAAAAAAGTGTATTTAATAAATTGAATAAATTGCTTGACAAGTATCAAGAGCAAATCAAGAGAAGAAACAACACCCAACAATTTACAGAGTATGTAAAATCTCTGGAAACAATTTTTTACATTGGAACATGTAAATGCGATTTGAAGGCAGCTCCATGTGCATGCGGCTGGGTTCCCGAACGCCTCAAAGAGTTCATGCACCTTCAGCATAATCAGAGAAGACTAACAATGAATGGATGCATTTATGATGGAAACTGAAGAGCAAGGAGCAACGTCTATGTCATCAATGCCAACATACCAAGATCCTGATGATTCAACATACGCACCGCCACCGGTTCAAGAAGATATGGATAGAAGCAAAAGTTCACAATACACAGAGAGATACGATTGTTTTAACTTTGCCTTGGTATGTGACAGATTTGGTGTGCCTGACAGAGTAGCATCAGCATTGGGAACCGCTCTTTTGCAAGATTTCAAAATTAAAGATAAGCATGGGAAACCTCTCATCATGGATAAATCGAAAGTTCGCAGAGAAAAAGAGAAATGCAGACAAGAAGTGCTTCGCAAACGGTTAGATGATACCAATTTGTTAGCGTTTTCATTCGATTGCAGAAAAGATGATACTTTAACGATAAATAAAATTGATGAGAAGTATCATACTAGGATGGTAAAAGAACCTCATCTTGTTATTTTGAGAGAACCAATTCTGAATTAATTGGTTACGTAAGACTAGAACATGAAACCGCTGAATACAAAACAACCAAATTAAATGGTTTTTTCAACGATAAAAATATATCACTGGATGCATTAATTGGAATATGCACTGACGGTGAGCCAACAAACACTGGCCCACACGGTGGAATTATACGACGATTCGAATTGCTGTTAAAATGACCATTGCATTGGTTCGTTTGCCTTCTACACTTCAACGAACTTCCGTTTCGGCATTTGTTTGAAGCTTTGGATAAATCAACCAGCACTCGACCAAGATCGGCAACCGGAAAACTGAGCCGTCAAATCGAAACTTGTGAAACTCTTCCGGTGAGTTATTGCTATCACTCAGTTATTATAATTGTCAACCATTTTTAATTATTTTGCTATTATATATTTTCAGGTGGTGGACGGCTTCCAGAAAATTGAGTTGCAAAATATGCCCCCTGCTCCAGAAAAAATTGAATTTTCCACCGATTCGAAGTACTTATACGACATGGCCCATGCAATTTCTAGCGGCGTGGTTCCGGTGGATCTGGCTAACATCAAACCAGAGAAAATTGTACATTCTTGGTAGCTCACCAAGGCCGATAGATTATTGCGATTATATGTGACAACGGAAAATCCAGATGCAAATTTAGGAATTCTGGTTGAATTTACAATTAAATGTTATGTGCCATGTACTTCAATATCAAGTATTACAGCTCTGTCGTGTACGGCAGTGCATTATTTTTCAAGTTCATTGGTTGGTCACGATTTCTAGAACCTCGTTTACGCAAAATTGTCAATCAAGTAATTAAAGGTAATTCATATTATGCGCATTCGGAAAATATCTTGTTATCAATGTTGTTTGATGATAGCAAAGAAAAAACTTTAATTGCACAAGTTATACGGAAATAATCAATTTGAATGATATAAATATCGTATTTGAACCACCATTCACGCGAAGCATTCCGTACGATACATTGAAAGAATATTTAAATCAAGATGATCCACCGTTTAATGATCCAAAAATTCCATCACACATACAAGGAACGGAACGACATGTTCAATTGATAGCTAGCGTTTCCAAACGGGTTATACCGGAAAATGTAGAGGCTGTTATGGCGACGACATTAGAGAGCCGTGCGAAATTGCCCAGACTTGAAAGTAAAAAAGACTTCAAACAATAATTTTTTTTAGTTTCTTTTCTATAACTCACTTAAATTAATTTTTTCATTTACATATGTTCTGACTAAATAAATTTCTTAAGAGAAAAAATTGATATTATTATAAATAAATAACAAATATTATTATAAATGAATAAATAAAAATAAAGAAAAAACATAGCCATTTAGCTGATTTTTTCATGTAACGTGCAAAACCGGCGATTTTTTGAAATGTTTGTATGGTGAACCCCCAGGGGGTTCCAGGGGGTGTGCCACTGGCATCGGTGGGTAGGGCCTCCAAAGTTAGTGGGGGTCGGTCATACATTTGGACTCGATTGGAGCACTCTAAATGGGTCAAAGTGGGATTTTTCAAAATTTGCCCCTACCCAAAAGTTCGACCCAAATTGGGGGACACCAGAATTCGTTTTAGAGGTATGGTTCCTTCGGCAAAGTTTCTTATTTTGATCCCTAGAATACGATTTTCACAGAGCAATGAGCGATTTTTAAATCGACCCGCCCTAGTGTTTTGTGAGGTGTCAATGAGTGAATGCATGAATGCTGCTTTATTCAACTATTGTCAGCTTATTTCTACTAAATTATTCTACACATATTCTTACATACATATTTACTTTAGGCATACATACTTACATACCTACATACAACTCGATACAAAATGTGCACCTACACATCTGTGTTGAGCTGTGACTTCTGTGGGAAATGCAACGTCCGCAAATTTGCCTGAATGCAAATTTGGTGTGGTTGTGCGTTGTACACGCACCTGTATTAAATCGTGTGAATGGCTATGCCATCAACAATTAGCAGGTGCCTTTTTTTGTGTTGTGAAAATTTGGACTCTTTTTGTTACAGGGTAGCATATTAACTGATTTACTTATTTGGCATTGACATGGTTGGCTGTTTACACTACAAGATTCATTGGTACCATTTCGCCATGCACCAAGCAGATTGCCTCCTAGCCAACAAGAAGTTGTCTCGGCTCAGGTGAGTGAGTGGATCGAAAAGGGTATAGTGCGACCGTCTACCTCAGAGTATGCCAGCAGAGTTGTGGTAGTAAAGAAAAAAGATGCATCGCACCGAATTTGTGTCGATTATCGTCAATTAAATAATATGGTACTGAAAGATAGTTTCCCATGCCTGTTGTGGATGAGGTCATAGAAACGCTGCAAAATGCAAAGTTCTTTTCAGTAATGGACCTTGAAAATGGATTTTTTCATGCCCCCATCAGTGAAAGTAGTAAAAAATATACCACCTTTGTTACTAAAGAAGGCTTATATGAATTTAATTTCGCACCGTTCGGTTTCTGCCACTCACCCGCTGCGTTCATACGATACGTGAATTACATTTTTCAACCTCTAATTAACGAAAAAGTCATGGAGCTTGTGAGGACCCAAATCCACCGGCTTTGGAGCCCACACATTCGAACCTACAAATATTTATCAAAACTTATTAAAACATGTAAGTTAGCACCAACTAAGTCAACATTCGAGCTGACGCTAATGGAAGGAGCTTAGTCAGCAATACGCAAGTCGATGGCTCAAAATACTTAATAATAATTTTGAAGCAAACAGGAAAAGGCCCAGACGCCTGATTAGCAAAAACACAAATATTGTGAACGACATCCGGATTTGAATTGGGAACAACATCCGCCACGCGCCGAACGAAATAATGCTGGCACAGGTAGAATTAAGTTATATTTAGAACTAATTTACCATTTCAAGTCAGTCAGTTGTAAGCAGTTAGTTGTAAACGTTGAGTTTTAATTAGTGAGTAAGAAAGTTAGGTCTTACGACCAATAATTAAATTAGTGAATAAATAATAATAAAGGTCTTGAGACCCAAAAAAAATTATTTTTTTAGTACCTTTAACAAAGGATACAATAATTGGCGCCCGAACTAAAAGGATTGGCTTGGTAAACTTATAGTGTTGGAAAATCGGTATAAAGCTTAATAAAGTGCCGCGAAGGAAACTGTTATCTAAAAAAATTCCAAAAGTGCCACCAGTATAGCACTAACTTTCAAAAAGTGTCACAATACAAAAAGTGCCACAATAGAAAGAAAACCGGTCGAAAAGTAACTTTCAATAATTACCACAAATAATAAAGTGCTACGAAAAGAAAAACTATCCCAGTTTGTGTTACTAAACGATACCTATAAAAAAGAGGCGTGAAAGGGGTAGTGAAAACTTACAAACTTCCCGGACGCCCCGATGATACCAGCCAAGGAGCCACCCCCAGCAACAATGTATAAGCCAGTGTACCACGAGTACCGCCAGGAAAAGGGAAGAATACACACTTATCGAGATGGAGCTGAAATTAATGTAAGAAAATATATATTTAAGAAAAATATTTAAAACAAAAAATTCAAATCTACTAAATTTTGAAATTTCATCTTAAAAACGCATATTTGAAAAATTTAGAAAGTAATGAGCGAAAAAAATTTTTTTAAGGAAAAAGAAAAATATTGAAAACTAAGTAACTTTCAAAAACATTTACAGTAATTAAAAATTATAAAAAATAAGAGAAGTAAATTACTGCATAAAAACTACAATTACGAAATTCGAATACTTATTGTGAAAGTCACTCAAAAATTTAAATAATTTAGAATTTAATAACTTAGATATTTCATTTTAAAAGTGAAAGTGCGGAAATAAAATAAAAAAAGAAAAAATTTAGGAAAATCCTTTTCAAGACAATCTTAATTTGTTTTGTGATTTAAGAAGTCCAGGAAATCAAATCCCTTACCGAAAGAAAAAACAAAATCAAAAATTTCTCACAATGTCAAACCCAAACAATTTGATTATACCCTCAATGCTTGGAGCTAACCCTCCTGCTGCACCACCAGCACCACCAAGCCCTAATAACAAAATTTCACCAGACTTGGCCAATATGATAAAAAGCATGATATCCCTAGCCATAGAGGCAAGCGTGCCTAATATAGTACAGAGTGTCCTTAACAACACAACAAATCCTATCATAACTGATCAAACTATAGACGCCCAATTCCAAAATAATATGGGTGAAATGGATAAGATTCCAGATGTTGTACGTTCATTGAGAGAATTCTCAGGAAATGCCTCAGAGTTTAGCTCCTCGAAAAAGAGTGTTGAAAGAATTTTGAGAATTTATGAACCCTCAAAGGGCACACCTAGATATTTCGGCATTTTGAATGCCATTAGGAATAAGATAATTGGAAATGCAGGCATAGCCTTAGAATCGTACAACACCCCTTTTGATTAGACAGCAATTTCCCGCTGCCTAACTACCCTCTACGCCGACAAACGAGACATAGGTACTTTAAGAGTACCAAATGACATGTCTCATACAAGGACGAATGTCCATTAATGAGTTCTACCAGAAGGTATACGGACACCTATCACTACTTTTAAATAAAATAGGATCTATGGAGATAGGTGAAGAAGCTGTTCGCTTGTTAACTGAGAATTACCGAGCTAAGGCCCTCGACACCTTCGTCAGAGGACTTTCGGGTGATCTCCCCAGGTTACTTGGCATAAAGGAACCAAAGAGTTTACCAGAAGCCTTACACCTTTGCCTGAAGCTTGAAAACCAGGGCATACCATGCGAACAACCAGATGTCTAACTCCCGTCAACAAAGCTTTAATTCTCCGAATCCACGACAGCAGCCCTTCACGGTAAAATACCCCCAGCCGCAATCTTACCAACAACTCCAACCACAATCAAGGTTTTATCCCAAACTAGCACACCTATCTCAACCCATATCAAATCCCCTTCCACAAAACTATCATCAACAAAATTTGAATATTCCCAACTATCAGCTATACGCCAACCAAAACCCAAACCAGATAAATAGATACCAACCACAGAAACCTTTTAACCAACAACACCACGCTCCTCCAAGACCACCTAAACCACCTCAACGCATGGACGTAGACGAAAGCGTCAGGACAAGAGCGGTAAATTATATGAACCGCCCTAAAGCTCAAGAAGTGGGCAAACCGCCACCTAATACATCAATGATAAACCATCCCTCTATCAAAGTTCAAAGGAACTTTCACATAAACACCGACGGAGCGACGGATAGCCAACACTACCATAACCAACACTACCAGGTCCAATACTACCAAGACCAATACAACGAAGATCCAAACGACCACAATCAGAACACAACCTTTAGCAACGAAAAGGAAGAACCGCAGGATCTGAGTGATGTACATTTTTTAGATAGAACAGCTCTTCGTCACCCTACTTTAGATGCAGGACGAAGAGCGGCGAAATTTTAAACATTTTAGTGGATCCAGATCCAGTATCTAACAAAAATTATATCCAGTCCAGCTTAGTAACAAAATCAATAGCAAACGACACCCCTTTTTTGCAAATTCTGTCGGGGGAAAAACCAAAATTACCCACCACACATATCTCTTAGAAAACTACAAGCTTAAATTCTTCTTGCTACCCACTCTCAAAACCTTTCATGCAATACTAGGCAATGACAGCCTAAAGGAACTCTCAGCGGTCATACATACAAAAGAAGATTTTATGGTTATAGCAAACATAAAAAAATCTTTTTAAGACAATACAGTGTACAAAACGTTAACACAATACAAATTCGGGACCAACACATGACCACGGTAGAAAAAAACGAAATTAGACAATTAGCACAGAAACACCGTAATTTATTTTCAGAGCCAAACGAAAAATAAACTTATACAACAAAAGTAGTTGCCGAAATTCGCACAAATTCTGATACACCAATATAATCAAAATCATACCCATATCCTATGAGCCTTAAGCAGGAAGTTGAAACTGAGGTAAACAAACTGCTAGAGGACGGAATAATACGCAAATCAAGATCCCCATAAAACTCACCCGTCTGGGTCGTGCCTAAAAAGGACGATGCCTCAGGGGAAAAAAAAATTTCGAATGGTCATTGATTACAGGAAACTTAATCAAGTAACAATCGCAGATAGGTATGCTATACCCGAGATAAACGAGGTACTTTCCCAATTAGGAAAGAATCGAATTTTTTCAGTGATTGACTTAAAAAGCGGTTTCCATCAAATTCCTCTTAAGGAATCTGACGTGGAAAAAACAGCTTTTTCAGTGAACAACTGGAAATACGAGTTCACGAGACTTCCTTTTGGCTTAAAGAACGCCCCTGCCATCTTTCAACGGACACTGGACGACATACTTAGGGAACACATAGGTAGAATTTGCTATGTATACATAAAATAAATAAATGTAAGGCGCGATAACCTCCGAAGAGATCTAAGGCCGAGCTTCTCTTCCAATTTGCGTCGTGCTCCTCTTGATTTTTCCCTACAAATTGACCGGACGGGACCTACATGTTTTATGCCGACTCCGAACGGCATCTGCAAAGCAGATGAGTTTTCACTGAGAGCTTTTCATGGCAGAAATACACCCGGAGTGCTTGCCAGACACTGCCGAGGGGCGACCCCGCTTAGAAAAAATTTCTTCTAATTGAAAAATCTTATTTCTAAAATTTTGATGTTGCTTTGCCCGGGAGTTGAACCCAGGGCATACGGTGTGATAGGCGGAGCACGCTACCATCACACCACGGTGGCCGCCAGTATACATAGGCGATATAATTATATTTAGCGAGGACGAAAAAACGCCTGCTGAACATTTTGACACAATTTTCGAAACTCTGAACAAGGCAAACATGAAAGTCCAGATTGACAAATGCGACTTTTTCAAAAAGAAAGTCGAATTCCTGGGATTTGTCGTCTCTTCTGACGGAATCTCTACAAACCCAGCCAAAGTACAGTCAATAACAGATTTCCCCTACCCCAAAACAATTAAAGACTTACGCTCATTCTTGGGTTTATCAGGATATTATAGAAGATTCATCCAATATTATGCTAAACTAGCAAAACCACTGACATCCCTGCTTCGAGGAGAGGAAGGAAGAATGTCTAAAAGCAGTTCAAGGAAAATTCTAATAAATTTGAATGAAAAGGCAAAAGAAGCATTCAATAAAATTACAGCCACCCTCACATCCAAAGATGTTATCCTACAATACCCCGATTACAGTAAAGGTTTCGACTTAACTACAGATGCCTCACAATACGCCATAGGCGCAGTTTTGGGACAGAATGGCAAACCGATCACATTTATTTCAACAAACATTAAACAAAGCTGAAGAAAATTATGCAGTAAATGAAAAGGAAATGCTTGCAATAATTTGGGCTTTAAATTCCTTCCTCCTAGAGGAGTATAACTATGAAATACAATGTAAACCAGGAAAGGCCAATGTAGTTGCAGATACATTATCAAGGCCATTTGAGCTAAGTTCTTTATCAGTCGCGACGCACTCAGACGAGAGTTCATCGCACAACCTAATCCCAGCAGTAGAAGGACCCATAAATGCCTTCAAAAACCAAATTTGGATCTCGCTAGGAGATGAAGACAGCTATCAGTTTAAAATACCATTCCCGACCTATCATAGACACTTAATTTGTAAACCCCACCTTTCAACCGACGATTTAACTGCACTACTAAAACGTTACCTAAATCCTTCAGTGATAAACGGCTTATTTACCTCTGAAGAAATAATTGGAAAATTCAGGAAATATATCCCCTTCATTTTTTCAATTACAAAATTCGCTATACCCAAACAAAAGAATAAGATTTAGTAAACGAGGATGTTCAAAATGAGGAAATATTAAAAAAACACACACGAGCACATCGCTTCCCAAGGCAGTCGGTTCTATGTACCGGAGCGACTCGGGATTTTTCCCGACCAAGAACTGTCATTTCAGTGTGACCCCATCTAATTTGTTTCGTCCCTCCCACAAATTGTCATCCTCCCAGCAGCTCCTTGCAGCAGGACTGCTCCATATTCTCTTACTCCGGGAAGGCATCGAATCCAATCCGGGTCCGTCTCCTGACCCCGGTCCTGAGATATGGTTTTGCTGCATCTGCGGGAAAAGAATCTTTTTAGGACGGTCATACTCTGTTCAGTGTGTCTCGTGCAAGGGATGGTTGCATCGGACAGGTTGTTCTGGGCTTGATCCCAAAACCCGACGTCCACGTAACTTTTATAAATCTTTTGTGGCTCCTTGCTGTTCACAGAGCGAATCGTAACATCAAGAGGATGATAGCACAATTCACTGGGAAGGAGCATAAGACATGGGATGAGTTGTTGCCCGAGATGACACTAGCACTGAATACGAGCGCATACGAGTCAACAGGCTACAGTCCAGCATTCGTAGTACAGGGTAGGGAACCGAGGATCCCCAACGCCCTCTACGATGAGCAAACATTTGGCACAGGCGAGGAGAAGGTGGCTCTCAGTGAAAAGATGGCGAAAATGCGAGAGGTATACCTGATGGCACGTCGTAGACAACAGCAAGCATCAGCGGAGCAGACAAGGCATATAATTTACGTAGGAGACAATGGCAACCGGCGGTGGGCGACTTGGTACTAGTAAGAGAGCATCAGCTGTCCAAGGCAGAGGACAATTTTGCAGCAAAGTTAGCACCAAGATACAGTGGGCCTCATCGTGTAACAAACTTCGTATCGCCCGTAATCGTCGAGCTAGACAAGGTGCATAAAGGCAAAAGGAGAACGGCACACATAAGCGAGCTAAAAGCATACCATCAAGCGACAGTCGAAGAAGAAGCAAGTCCAGAAACAGAAAGAAGAATACGTTCACCCCGCGAACGTGGTAAGTCCAAAGCGCCCCACCAAGCCCCGAATGGGGGCTTCACCGAAGTTCCCATCGGGGAACAAACGAGACGACCGACGACGATAGCAACAACATAACAGGCACCATCAACAGCATCGTGTAGTAGAACCTCGAACCAACATTCCACCGAGATATCCACCGAGGAACACACAGAGCAACTGGCCGTAGTAAGAGCAACGCCACGCGCGTCAACATCGCAAACAGTCCAGGTCGCGGAAGATCAGACGTGTGGTTCACTAGCACTCGCCAATTCAGGTGCAAATGATTTCGGAATCGAACGCGCAGACATAATCAACAACCAACAGGTGGTAGATGGAGACCGGAGTGGGTGGCACACAGCACGAGCGCAAGCCCCAACCCTAGACAACGGGATCCTAACGGCGATGAACTACGCCAACCACATAGCCAGCCAATGCTATAACCTGATGACCGAATTCCGCATAACATTTCATTTTAGAACAAGACTCAGGTCGCGAGAGATTACCCTATAAATAACGCAAGCATTGACCGCTACGAGAAATTGAATTTTACAATGGTGACAGTAAGTCACATTACGGCAGGTGAGGAGAGAGCGTGAGGACCCAAATCCACCAGCTTTGGGGCCCACACATGCAAAACCAAATTTCTTCAAATTTTACAATATTCAAATTCAAATTTACCGACATTTTTTCAAATTTTACAATATTCCAATTTACCGACATAATGTTTTTTTTTTTTAAATACCCTAATGTACATATACGTATAACTTTGAATTTACATTCGTATATCGGTACATCATCATTCCGCAGCAGCAGGACCACACAGACAGTGAAAACCAAAGCACATAAAGAGATTCAAATATCCTGCAACAACAAGACACCGTATACAGAAAATCACGATGAGCGCTGCGGGGAATAATACCGTTAGACGATCCGCGAGGACTCCTATAAAAAGGGAGCACAACGCCGAAAATAGATCAAAAGTTTCTAAACATGAATAAAAGCGACAACGCAAGTTATACCACAGAGAGTGCTAAGGACGGTTCACTCCATTCCCGAATCCGGCGGGATCTAAGCCAGCACGACCACCATACGACGGGCCAAGTTCCAACAGGAGAAGAGGCTACCTACAACGAAAGCGAAAGTAGCTACCATACGACGGGCCCAGTGCCACTAGAAGAGGAGGAAGTTGCATACGACGGCGAGACCCACAGCCAGGGCACGGAAACGTTCGGTTATCTCAGGGGCAACGAGGACGGCCCGATACTTAGCCCGAGGTACGAGACGGTGTCAGAGTGCGAGTCGGCAGGATCACTTGTCGACATGGATAACGAGATCCAGAGCCCGACATATAGCACCGAGTACGGATACGAACCCGAGGAGTGTGCCGTGGTCCGGGACCCTACCCCAATTCCAATTTCCTCAGACAGCGAGGAAGACGGCGACGAACCACCACCGAAGCAACAGGGCGAATTCTCCATACGCCAAACCGACGAAGAGGTACAAGGCCGGGGGTTTGTCGAATACCAGCGGCACATCACCCTCCGAATGCGGGTATACGACGCCAACGCAAGTACGGAGCCCCCGACCAAGTGGAGGATCTTAGAGGCGGTAATGGGACCACCAACGAACGACAACGAAGACGACGACGAAATATTAAGCCGTTTGACCAACGAGGTCAACGACGGCAACACAAGCGAAGGTGAGGAAGTACTCACCGCTCGAAAAGACATCAGCGGAGGCGACAGAGACATGGGCCAACCGAACCGGAGTCGAACCCCTCCCCGAGGAATTAGCGAGAGACATCAGGGAGCACGTACAGGTAGTACGGACGAAGAGGCGGAAGAGGACGTTCCATCGTAACATAGACGGTCACACGTACCGAGTATGATCACTAGGACCGGCCTGGTAACAGTAACCCTGCTTACGGCAGGTGAGTGGAGAGTGTGAGGACCCAAATCCACCGGCTTTGGAGCCCACACATTCGAACCTACAAATATTTATCAAAACTTATTAAAACATGTATAAATCCTATGTGAATTACAAACTATACATAATTTTTTCGAAACGCCCTAATGTATATTACAATGAATTTATACATATAGCATGTAAAACATACAAAACTGAATTATATAAATTGAATTTACACATACAAAATAATCATTTTTTGAATCACCCTAATATACATATAAACATTCATGACCACATCTAATTTCTTCGTTTAAATAATTGTCTCTGCCCGCATACGGTAAATATTTTGGCTGAAAATTATAATTTTCACAGATATCCCATAACCGGCTGGAATTCTAAATAACGCTGGGAATACAGCAATGCAATAAGCAACACACATAAGCTCCCATTGCAAGAACATCAAAAACGTAGAAACATACGTATACCAAGCCATTGCGACCAAGCACAGCAGGCATTGAAGCGAACCGTCAGGGCGGACATCGCACAAAGAGGAAACGAAAAAAATGCAATGTACTAGAAAGACCACGTTAGCATACCAACAACACAGCGTGGTAACTAGACACTTGCAAGTTACCTACAAAGGGCAACCAACTCGTTGACAACAACAAGGCACAATAAGCAGGCAGCAGAGAGAAATCAAAAGTAACTATGCTAGCTAACTGGAGATGCGTACCAATGAACTCACATGTTAGGCGGCAGTACAAGGGGAATTATTACATACGCAATTTAGAGATAAATACTTATAATGCGATATATGGGTAGAATAATACAGCTAAATGTAAGATACCTTAAGTAAATACATATAATAAGTAAAATTTATTGTTGCAGGATAACTGTCCACCTGCGGTGTATAAAAGGGCGACAAATTTTGCGAATTAAGGTAGTAGCCAGCTAGGTGAATGGGACTCCTGGGATTTTTCCATCTCACGAGTTCTTTATTTTAGCAACTTTGGGGGTTTTTCCAACCCCATCATTAGAGGGATTGTGGTGGTTTTTCCACCTCCGCAACCTTCAGGAAGAGCAGGGTATTCTTAAGCTATATACTCGGTGGGGGTTTTACCCACTCCACCGACTGGGAGGAAGTGGTGGTTCTCCACCTCTGCTTTCTTTACGAGTAGTCTGAGATTTTTAGTTTAAGCGTAGTCCCGGTGGGGGTTTTCCCAACCCCATCGGCGTAGAACCGACGGTGGTTTCCCACTTCCGTCGCTATAGCTTTAAGGGAAGTTTTGATATTTCGGAATAAAGAATTTATAACGTTTTTTTTAACAACAGACGGGATCTTTCTCTTTAAAAGGAGACGATAGGGATTCTCCTCTATTCCCATAGGGATCCTGGACGAACTGAGCATACCCCGGCGCAAGGAAAAGTCCGTCACAAATGGCGCCCGAGCAGGGACTCTGAATACATAGACTCATGGTAAACAAGTAACAACACCAGGATAACCACACAGAGGATTTCAAGACACAAACCACAGAGGATTGCGAGACACAAAACATCCATAGGAAAGGCACGGAGAGAAAGCAAAATAACTAGCAGGCATGGTGAAGGTAACTTGGGTGTATTACCTCAATCGTGAGGAACTTCTCAAATACGCATCCGAGTTTGGGCTGGAAGACAGCGGAACGGTGGAAGAGCTACGCAAGCGCCTAGCAGGCTTCATCCAGACGAAAGGTACCGACACAAGATTCCAGGAACGATTCACAGAATTAGCCCTACAGCACGTCCGACCAGTAATCACGGTAAGACCACCAACTCCGATAGAAAACGCAGAGCAAACATCGCCAAGCGGCAACGCACAGGAAACGTCAATGAAACAACCAGGCACGAAGAGGGGTCACAAACACCGCCATACGCGATGTACCAACCAGCATCACATACAAATATAATGGATCGAGTACGTAAGTGGGGTCTGAAATATGACGGTGGTAAGGACCCGCTATGTTTTATTGAACGGGTGGAGGAGCTGGCCGACAGTTACGAAGTTGGTCGCGATTCCATCCCACGAGCGTTACCTGAGTTGCTGAAGGACAAGGCCTTGGTGTGGTACCGGAACAACAACAGGCAGTGGCAAGAGTGGGAAGCCTTCAAGAAGGACTTTCTAAAATTTTTCCTCAGCTCGAGGTATTTCGAGAAGCTAGATGACGAGATCCGTCAGGTACCCAACGCGCAGGTGAGCAGTTTAAAGATTACGTTTTATCGTTACAGGCACTCATGCGTCACGCTGATTACAACGGCGAGCAGAAGCTGAACCGGATTTATAGAAATTGTCGACCAGAGTACCAGCTTTACATCAAACGGAGCGAGTTCACCAGCCTAGAGGAATTGGTAAGCATGGCCGAGGATTACGAGAACATCATACCGGAGAAAGAACCGCTGAGGCCAGCGGCGAAACCGTTTTTGCCGCGACGGCCAGCCGAGCATTATCACTATATGCACGAAGATGAGAAGCAAGGAGATCGGAGAACGAAGGCGCAACGACAAGCGAGCACGCCAGAGCATGCGACGACACCACACCAAGGGCCCATCGATCCACGGAACGCATGCAGGCGATGCGGAGAAAGCGCACATGGGTGTCGAAACGAACGAAGGGATTTCTGCTGGCAGTTGGGCCGAGTAGGTATACTAACGCGTGTCTGCTGTCGTGGGCAGCAGGGAAACGGGCAGAGACCCCATTGGTATCGAGGGGTGGCGTCTCAACAAACCCAACCTCGTACTCAGTAAGTACATTTAGGCAGACCCAAGGGCGAATCTTGGCTGCAGTAACACTGGATGGAGAAGAAGTCATGGCGCCAGTAGATACGGCGGCGACACGAAGTTTCATCAGCGAGAAAACAGCGGCGAAAATAGACGCACGGAGGTTCAAGAAGATACAAACACGAGTAGTGATGGGCGATGGCAGCGCAGCATGGATAGCGGAGGCAGTAAACGCAGAGGTAAAACTGGGGGATCAAGTGCATCAGAGTTGTTAGTTCTGCCTGGGTTAATCGACAGCATGGTAATCGGGACAGACTACCTGGCAAAGGCTAAATTTGAGCTGAGGTGTGGCAACGAAACAATGAAGTTACGAGCAGAAGAGAGAGCGCAGGAGATGGTAACGTGTACAACCATGATGGAGGACGAAGGTAGCGCAAGTATCGAGAAAAACGTTAGGAGTGACGTTGCGGTGAGTACGTTTCTAAAGCGTGAATTACAGATTTCCGAAGAGATGACAGGAGTATCCAACATTGCGAGATGACCGTCCAATCAAACAGCGGTATTTCCCTAAGAACCCAAAGATACAGGAGATCATAAACAAGGAGGTAGACGAGCTGATAGAGAAGGGTTGCATCGAACCATCTCACAGCCCACACAGTGCACCAATAGTTCTAGCCCGGAAGAAGAACGGCAAATGGAGACTCTGCGTTTACTATCGGCAGCTCAACGCTCGCTCAGTGCCAGATGCGTACCCACTCCCAAGAATGCAGCGTATCTTAGATAGGCTATGTAGTGCGCGTTTTATCAGCAGTCTGGACCTCAAAAATGGTTATTGGCAAATCCCGATGGAAGAAGATAGCAAGAAGTATACAGCATTTACCGTGCCCGGCCGAGGGTTGTATCAATGGAAAGTGATGCCGTTCGGTCTACATTCCGCTCCGGCTACGTTTCAGCGAGCACTCGACCGTGTTATTGGCCCAGAGTTGGAACCAAATGCGTTTGCCTACCTGGATGATATCATCATCACCAGCACAACCTTGGAAGAGCACATAAAGCACCTAGGAGAAGTATTTCGGCGGCTACGGAGGGCGAATCTGAAGATCAACCCACAAAAATGTGAATTTTTTAAGAAAAGTTTGAAATATCTAGGACACGTCGTCAGCGAGGAAGGAATACACACGGACCCCGACAAAGTTGCGACTATCAAGGAGCTGACACCACCACACAACATACGAGAGCTAAGGCGATTTCTGGGGATAGTTTCTTGGTACCGGAGGTTCGTACCCGACTTTTCGCAAGTCGCGCACACACTGACGTCAATGTTGAAGAAGGGAAGTAGATGGAAATGGTCCGAAGAACAACAGGCGTCATTCGAAGCGTTGAAGAATGCGCTAATGCAAGCACCGGCACTAGCTTGCCCAGATTTTACGAAAAGATTTCGATTACAGACGGACGCGAGCGACTATGGTCTCGAAGCAGTTCTCACACAGGGGTTGGATGACGAAGAGCGAGTAATAGCGTATGCTAGCCGCCGGTTGAATAAAGCCGAGTCGAACTACTCACCAACTGAGAAGGAATGTTTAGCAATCGTGTGGGCAATAAGGAAAATGAGACCATATTTAGAAGGATACAATTTCACGGTTATCACCGATCACCTGGCTTTGAAATGGTTGAACGCGATCGAAAGTCCGTCAGGCCGGATCGCTAGATGGGCGCTCGAGTTACAGCAGTATTCGTTCGACGTGCAGTATAGGAAGGGCAAGATGAACGTGGTCGCAGATGCACTGTCGAGGCAGCCACTGGAGGAACAGCTGGGTAGCCTTACGACACATGAAGAAAGTTTGAGTTGAAGTGGTACACGTCAAAGATGGCTGAAGTAACGAGGACACCAGAGAAGTTTCCCGAATACGTCATAAAGGAAGGAAGACTATACAGACGAATTGGAAGTCAAATGGATGCTGAGGATGCGGTACCATGGAAGTTATGCGTGCCGACATTGGAGAGGCGAAGAGTGCTTAACGAGATTCACGACACACCAAGCGCTGGACACATGGGGATACGGAAATCCATCGCGCGTGCAATGATGCGATATTACTGGCCTGGGATGTTCAGGGACGTACGGAAGTACGTGCAACAATGCCACGCATGCCAAGTCTACAAACCCAGCCAGCAACAAGCTGCAGGTAAGATACTCACGCAGATTTCAGATGAACCTTTTGCTACCGTTTGTGCAGATTTCGTTGTACCACTCCCTCGTTCGAAGCACGGTAATACGATGGCATTAGTTTTCGTGGACAAATTCTCGAAATGGGTAGAGATCATAGCAATACGGAAGGCGACGACGGAGAACGTGATCAGAGGTATGAGGGAGAGGATTATGGCCCGATTTGGCGCGTCAAAAATTCTAATCACAGACAATGGAGCACAGTTCACAAGCAGGAATTTCAAGAAGTTTTTACAAGAAGCTGGCATAAAGCACCAGCTAACGGCACCATACACACCGCAAGAGAACCCAACGGAGAGAGCGAATCGTAACATCAAGAGGATGATAGCACAATTCACTGGGAAGGAGCATAAGACATGGGATGAGTTGTTGTCCGAGATGACACTAGCACTGAATACGAGCGTATACGAGTCAACAGGCTACAGTCCAGCATTCGTAGTACAGGGTAGGGAACCGAGGATCCCCAACGCCCTCTACGATGAGCAAACATTTGGCACAGGCGAGGAGAAGGTGGCTCTCAGTGAAAAGATGGCGAAAATGCGAGAGGTATACCTGATGGCACGTCGTAGACAACAGCAAGCATCAGCGGAGCAGACAAGGCATATAATTTACGTAGGAGACAATGGCAACCGGCGGTGGGCGACTTGGTACTAGTAAAAGAGCATCAGCTGTCCAAGGCAGGGGACAATTTTGCAGCAAAGTTAGCACCAAGATACAGTGGGCCTCATCGTGTAACAAACTTCGTATCGCCCGTAATCGTCGAGCTAGACAAGGTGCATAACGGCAAAAGGAGAACGGCACACATAAGCGAGCTAAAAGCATACCATCAAGCGACAGTCGAAGAAGAAGCAAGTCCAGAAACAGAAAGAAGAATACGTTCACCCCGCGAACGTGGTAAGTCAAAAACGCCCCGCCAAGCCACGATTGGGGGCTTCACCGAAGTTCCCATCGGGGAACAAACGAGATGACAGACGACGATAGCAACAACATAACAGGCACCATCAACAGCATCGTGTAGTAGAACCTCGAACCAACATTCCACCGAGATATCCACCGAGGAACACACAGAGCAACTGGCCGTAGTAAGAGCAACGCCACGCGCGTCAACATCGCAAACAGTCCAGGTCGCGGAAGATCAGACGGATTACAGCACGGTAGCGACGTGTGGTTCACTAGCACCCGCCAATTTAGGTGCAAACGTTTTCGGAATCGAACGCGCAGACATAATCAACAACCAACAGGTGGTAGATGGAGACCGGAGTGGGTGGCACACAGCACGTGCGCAAGCCCCAACCCTAGACAACGGGATCCTGACGGCGATGAACTACGCCAACCACATAGCCAGCCAATGCTATAACCTGATGACCGAATTCCGCATAACATTTCATTTTAGAACAAGACCCAGGTCGCGAGAGATTACCCTAAAAATAACGCAAGCATTGACCGCTACGAGAAATTGAATTTTACAATGGTGACAGTAAGTCACATTACGGCAGGTGAGGCGAGAGCGTGAGGACCCAAATCCACCAGCTTTGGGGCCCACACATGCAAAACCAAATTTCTTCAAATTTTGCAATATTCAAATTCAAATTTACCGAAATTTTTTCAAATTTTACAATATTCCAATTTACCGACATACTTTTTTTTTGAAAATACCCTAATGTACATATACGTATAACTTTGAATTTACATTCGTATATTGGTACATCATCATTCCGCAGCAGCAGGACCACACAGACAGTGAAAACCAAAGCACATAAAGAGATTCAAATATCCTGCAACAACAAGACACCGTATACAGAAAATCACGATGAGCGCTGCCGGGAATAATACCGTTAGACGATCCGCGAGGACTCCTATAAAAAGGGAGCATAACGCCGAAAATAGATCAAAAGTTTCTAAACATGCGTTTGAGCGACTGTCGTAGTCGCCAACAGCCAACCCTTCTATTTAATAGAAATTAGGCTTAAGGAAACCTAAACATGAATTTACCTGAATTTTATATTGAATTTATTGATATATGTACCTTTTACGTATAAGTACGCATTCTGAATTATTTGCACGTACAAATACGTAATATCATATATTACGTACATATTTATTAAATTTAAGAATTTGAAATGTTTGTATTTTACGCTAACGCGCGAGCGTATTTCACCTCTCTGGCAACCCCAACAATGGGTTGACAGATGTGACTATGTACGTACATACATACAATGTTTTGACATTTTGCTTTTTACATTTTATTATATTTCGAAATTTTTTAACCACTCGGTGTGTCATAAAATTTATTTGTGCATTTTAAAAAAGGAATAAACTCTTCCGACAAAACGGAAATAACTCTGGAAATTGTGTGTCCCTTTATATCGAAAGTTTTCGATTGATATTTTGAATTATTGACTTAGCTTTACCCGTGTGGCAGAAAAATATAATTGCGTGTTTCGTGATATTTCAATTGAGGACTACGCTCATCAGCCTAATATCGCCATCACCGCCGCCTCCGCAGAAGCCAATCCAACAAAAGGTAAAATTTATCATACCACCCCCCTAAACAGTGGTCCTTCGACGCCACTAAGGAAACCAGCGCAATAAAAACGCAAGTACCTTCGCCCTTTTTGTAAACCGTGAGTATTAGATGAGATATAATACAACCCAATCACGGAAAAAATACATATAAAAAAAGAAAATTAAGGCAAATTTCATTTTCGAGGATTATTATTTCCCGCCAATAATCCTCATTTCCCGCCAAATTTTCTCAAGTTCCCACCAAATTGGCACATACCATTTCGTATATATATATATATATATATATATATAGACATATAGCAATAACCCCATATTGCAAAGCTCAGTACGGTATATGTGCAAAGCAAAATAAGAAAAACTCAGTAGTTAGCTACAGTGGGCACACTTGCTAAAAGCACCCCTTATATTTTAATGCGACAAAGCTCTTAATAATTTTAAATTTCCTCATTTTAAATTAAAATATCTCTTGTCGTTAATTAAATATATTGCACAACCTCTGCTAACTTCTGATTTTTCCCAATTTAAATTAATACAAAACGCAAAAAATATTTTCAAATCTCCATACTTGCGTATACATACATACGGATATACAAAAGAAAGAAAACGACATAAACGGTGAAATAAAATATCGTGCACAGTGGTACAAGAGTGGTGCAGTGCGTATTATAGCACTTTTCTCGCATTAAATTTGCACGCTATAAATTCTCAATCCCCATTAAGAATTTCGATAAGCTACTAATTTCTCTCTCCTCAAAGCCCCTACAGTCCAACAAATCGAAGCTAAATAAGACTCCTCTAAGTCACACAAAAAAAAAATAAAAATACACATTTTTAGATAATCTCATACGTATCAAAATTATAATAATTTACCCCCGAGATACTTTTAATACGTATATATACATATATCTCACATAATTTTTCCCACGTATATTTAAACCACCCTCATATACATATATTAAATATAGTGCAAACGCAGCACAGTGGTAAAATTTTCTCAGTCTCACCCTCAAATAAATTTAACTTAAAAACTTTTTTTGGTTTTGAAAAGTATTCTCTCTTGCTATTTAACGTGAATATTTAAACGTAACTACCTCACATAGTTAAAAGCAAATACTCTCTCTTCAAAAGAAAAAAAAAAGTTTTCTCTCTGAAGTTAAATTTTTTGTTAATTCTCAACTCTAAGCATCATAAAACAAAGCTCGAAAATGAGTGACGATGAAACCAAAAAAGGTGGCTCCAAAACCCAAGGAGTTAAAAAATTTAAAATCTCGTCTGCCCCCAAAAAATTTACATCCGAAACGGACAATTTTTTGGAATATTGTGCTCGGTTTAGGTCGACGTCGCTCCAAGACAACACGGAGTCCTCACTCAAAGTAAAAAACTCAAACATAGACAAATTTTGGAATAGAGTCCAAACCGTCTTCGATAAGATTGTCGAAACCCCAGATCAGGACCTGCCCGAAGATTTTCCAACATCTGCTAATATCATATACAGGTCCTGTCTCATAGCATACGAAGACACAAAAGCCCAGATCGAAGACCAGCTTCAATTGCTTAAACAAGCAAATGCTCCCGCTACCCCTACCGTCACAACAGGTCCACCCGATAACTCCGGTATTTCGCTAAAAATCCCTCCCTGCGATACCGAAATATTTTATGGTGGTTATGAAAAATGGCCCTCATTTCGTGACATGTTCACAGCCGTTTATATTAACCATCCGAAACTCTCCCAAGCGCAAAAATTGTATCACCTCAGATACAAAACCCCAGGAATGGCAGCTCAAATAGTCAACCAATTTCCCTTGACTGATGACAACTTTGCCTTAGCGTGGGAAGCCCTAAAGGCCCGATACGAGAACAGACGTGTTCTCGTAGATAATCAAATACGGGCCCTAATGAACTTAAAAACGATCACTACGGAAAACAGTGAAGACATTCAAAGGTTGCAATCGTCGGTAAATAATTGCCTTCAAGTTCTCGCCACGCAACAAGTCTCCACAGATAACTGGGACCCCATACTTATTTATCTCGTGACCTCTAAACTCCCTGAAAATACAGTCACGTTATGGGAGCAGTCTCTGACTTCAAGAAGAGAACTTCCTAACTGGTCCCAAATGGACCAGTTCCTCACAACTCGATATGAAGTCGTAGAGCGAGTCGATCAATGGCGACCAAATAAATTTAAAGCCACCCCACAAGCTAGGCCATCATTTAAACCCCAGCAGTCGCATCCCTTTCAAAATAGATCGACCTCCCACACCCAATCTCATATGACAGAGCAGCGAACAATGTACAAGTGCGCTATGTGTAAAACCTCATCTCACCCCCTTATAAGTTGCTTCAAATTTAAGAAGCTGTCGACCTCTGATCGCAGAAGGTTTGTGAGAGAAAACAATATGTGTTTCAATTGCCTCTCTCAGTCACACATATTGAAAGACTGTTCCAGTACTCAAACTTGCAATCAATGTCAAGATCGGCACAACTCAGTTCTTCACGAAGACACATCTCAAGTGCCGAAAAGACAACCCTCACGATTGCAAAGGACAGCCTCACAAGCCACCACCACGAATTCCACAGTCTCACCCGGTAATACTCCCGATCAAGCCAATGCTCTGGATGAAAGCCCTTCATGCTCGCAGAAAAGCCAAGTGCAATCGTTTTATTCCGAAAACGATTGTGAAATAATTTTACCCACGGCTATCGTTCCCGTAGAGCATAAAGGAGAAATTTTTAAACTACGAGCTCTTGTGGATCAGGGATCTGAACGAACCTTTATCTCTACCAGAGCCCAAGATAGACTCAAGCTCCCATTCAAACCCTCTAGATTTGAAATATCAGGGATGGGCGGCAAGGTAGTTCAGACCTCAAACAAATTGTGCTCTCTGACTTTGGTATCACCCGATTTTGAAATCAGAATAAGTGCAGAGGCAATAGTATTACCCCGGCTAACAAAAATGCTCCCCTCGCTTAAGCTCACTAGCGAGCTTCAAGCAAAATGGGCACACCTCAACCTCGCAGACTCGAACTGTCACTCTCCCTCGCAAATAGATCTCGTCCTAGGCAGTGATGTAATACCGCAAATCATCCAAAATGGCGTTGAGAAACTTTCCCCCCATCTTCTAGCGCAGAAAACCATTTTTGGATGGATTCTGAGCGGTAGAGCTCCTGTGATGGTAAACGCTTTCTGCATGCAAGTGTCAGAAGTGTCGAACGAAGATCTTAACTCTCTATTGCGTAAATTCTGGGAATTGCAGGAAGTTCCCACCAAACCCCAAATAATCCCAGAAGACGAGTTTTGCGAAAATTTCTATGCAGCCACAACCTCACGCGATGATAACGGTCGTTATATCGTAAGGCTGCCGTTTAAACCCAGCTTCCCAGAGTCAATCTCATTATCCCACTCTCGGTCTTCAGCTCTAAGCCAGTTTCTTGGAATGGAGAGAAGTCTGCAGAAGAAAAGAGATTTAAAGACTCAATATGATAGTGTTCTAGAAGAATACCTCACCCTCGATCATATGGAGGAAACCGGCTCCTATGAAAAATTTGACGGAGGAAAATGCCTCTCATTTTATCTTCCTCATCACGCAGTTGTCAAACCCGAGAAGAAGACATCAAAGGTGCGGGTCGTGTTTAACGCCTCAAAGAAGTCGGCATCTGGACATGCGCTCAACGACGTTCTTTATACCGGCCCTACCCTCCAGCCCGATCTGATGCTTCTGATTCTCAAGTGGCGTACCTACCAATTTGTTTTTAACGGAGACGTAGAAAAAATGTATCGTCAAATCATAATGCATGAAGACGACAGAGACTATCAGAGGATCGTCTTTCGCTCATCTCCGAGCGACCCCATAAAAGACTATCGTCTGAAAACAGTCACATTTGGTGTGAACTGTGCCCCCTACCTCGCCATACGTACTCTTCACCAACTGGCCAAAGATGTAGAGGAAACGTTCCCCAAAGCCGTCCCTGTCTTGACGAAAGAAACATACGTAGATGACATTCTCTCTGGCAGCCATGAAATTCTCTCTGCTGAAACATCTCTCTCCCAAGTCATCCAAGTGTTAGCGTCAGCAGGATTTCCATTACGGAAAATAACGGCCAATCACCCCAGTATAATTAAAAACATCAAAGAAGAGGACTTGCTAGATACCAATCTTTTGGAATTCGAGAAAGCAAGCAACACCAAAACTCTCGGCATACAGTGGAACGCTCTGACCGACACGTTTTCGTATACAGTGGACTCAATACCCCTCTCGTCCGCTAATACAAAACGACAAATTCTCTCCTCGGTCGCAAAACTTTTTGACCCCGCAGGGTGGCTTACGCCGATTATGATTCAGGCCAAGATTTTACTGCAAGAGCTATGGATAGACGGAACTGGCTGGGACGAACCAGTGAAGCCCCTCCGCTTCATTAAATGGACGCAGTTCGCAAAAAATTTACCCAACATCTCAGATATAAAGATACCTCGATGGGTTGACTACATCCCGAACCAGCAGGTTGAACTGCATGGTTTCTGCGATGCGTCAGAAAAGGCATATTGCGCCACTATATATTTGCGAACAACCCACGGTGCCACCACGTCGTCCCACCTTCTGGTCGCTAAAGGCAAGGTTGCCCCTCTTCGCACTACCAGTCTTCCAAGACTAGAACTATGTGCAGCTCTACTCCTTGCCCGACTAATCGCCGTCGTACAATCCCATCTCGAGCTCTCTCTTAAAAATCTTTACATGTGGTCTGACTCGGAAATTGTGTTAGCATGGCTCGAAAAGCCTCCACACGCTTGGAAAACTTTCGTATCCAATCGAACAGCTGAAATTATGGATCTCGTCGGAACCGCCTCCTGGAAGCATGTAGGCAGTCGCGACAATCCAGCAGATATGGGCACACGAGGATGCAAACCCATGGACTTGGCAAATTCTTCGCTGTGGTGGAATGGCCCTGCGTGGCTGACCCAGCCCCCCGAAGCTTGGCCAAACCCATCTACCCGCAGCATCAACCCGCCTGAAATGCGCCGAGTCGAAGTACTACACTCAGCTGAAGATGACCCCGATGTATTGGATCGATTTTCCTCTTTTCCTCGCGCCCTCAGGGTCATGGCATATGCCTTCAGGTTCATTAATAATCTCAAGGACCGAATTCGAGGCATTAAACCCGCTTACACTCCCTCTCTGTCTCATGAAGATATCCGCAAAACGAAAAATAAACTTGTGACGTTAACGCAAACCCGATATTTTCCTCGCGAAAGAGCATGCTTAGGAAATGCAAAACCCATTGATAAAAGAAGCTCTCTACTAACCCTCAACCCATACCTCGATGAAAACGGGCTCCTCAGGGTTCATGGTAGACTAGTTCATTCGACGTTGACTTACAATGAAAAACATCCCGTTATTATCCCAGAAAAATCAAGATTCGCTGTCCTCTATATACAGTACCTCCATGAACTTCTTCTCCATGCCGAAATACGTCTAATGCAGCAATGCCTCAGACAGGATCTCTATATTCCACGACTTAAACCCCTCATAAAGAGATGCATACATCAGTGCAAAACTTGTACCCTCCACAAGCAGCAAATGCGATCGCAAATCATGGCAGCTTTGCCCCCGGAACGATGCACATATGCTCCGCCTTTCACCACTACCGGTGTCGACTTTGCGGGGCCTTTTCAAATAAAAGCCTCCTTGCTAAGGTCTCACACCTTACTGAAAGGCTACGTGGCCGTTTTTGTCTGTTTCGTGACAAAAGCTGTCCACCTTGAGCTGTGCTCGGACCTAACAACAAATGCCTTTCTCGCAGCATTCGCTCGCTTCGTCGGACGTCGTGGATATCCTGCCACAATGATGAGTGACAACGGCAAAACGGAGCTAAAAGAGCGACGGAAAAAGAGTTCGTTGACTTCATGAAAACTGCCTCTCAAGAAGTAATCGCAAAATACTCTCCCCAGGGCATTAATTGGAAATTCATTCCGCCCGGAGCTCACCACATGGGCGGCTTGTGGGAGTCTGCAGTGAAGAGTTTCCAACTGCACTTCAAGCGGACTGCAGGAGCCCACAAGTTCACATTTGAAGAATTTACCACCCTCTTGGTTAGAATTGAAGCCGTATTAAACTCTCGTCCTATCTCACCTTTATCCCAAGATCCCACAGAGTTTACCGCGCTGACCCCCGGCCACTTTCTCCGAGGTAGCCCCCTCCTCGCTATCCCTGAAGTGGATCACGCGGATTTATCTCTTATAAACCGATGGGACAGGGTAAAAAGCTTACATCATCAATTCAGCAAAAGGTGGAAGGAAGACTACCTAAAGGATCTCCAGAAAAGGCAGAAGTGGAAAAATCCACAACCCCAACCCAAGGTCGGTGAGTGTGTCTGCATTCACGACGACTCACTTCCCCCGACTGAATGGCGCCTTGGACGTATTGAAAAAGTATATCCCGGACCTGACGGCCATATACGTGTTGTTGACGTTCGTACTCAAACCGGCACCCTCACACGACCACTTGTCAAGCTCTGTTTCCTCCCTCAGATTGAAAGCCCACCCTCTCGGGCAAACCCGGAGAATTCGTAGCTACTCTCAAACCACCTCTGACCACTCTTACCACATCACCGTCTCCAATAGTCGTATTTCGCAACATAATGCCAACTGAAACTCCCTGCCTTAACATTTCTCTCACCTAAAAGGCATTTATAACTGTACTTCCAGATCGCTATGGATCGCACTCAACCGGCATCCCGGAGGTCATTGAGATCGGAGATCATCGTTCCGAACCACGCCGGCGAGTCCCGAATCTCGCCACTGCTAGTGGACTATAGACGATGCCGGATTTGCACACGTCAGCACGCCCTCCGAAATTGTGCTATATTTAAGAAAATGACGCCGCCACAACGATGGATACTCGCGAGGGCGCATAAATTCTGTTTGAATTGTTTGGCGCTATCGCATGCAACAGATGAATGCAGTTCGTATGATCGCTGTCGAACTTGCGGATTAAGGCACCACTCTCTGCTGCATCGGCGGGATGCAACCCCGAGCATCCCACGTCATACCCAGGCACCCCGGCCTGGTCGGCAAGTAGTACCACCTGAGGTAGCCTCTGCCCCCACCGTGCGACCCCGTTCTCGCCCAGCTGTCTCTCGTTCTCGTCCAGCTACCGACGCACCATCGCCAGCATCTACTGCCGCTCGACGCACCATTCGGTGCACTGCTCAAGGGCTGCAGACTGCCACTTTCAGGGGAAAGGTGTCAGACCTCCTCGTACGCGATGCTTTACGGACTCTTCAAGAGCTGCAAGAGGCTCTAGCCGCTGAACGCGCCTAGGGCGGGGACGATGTTTGAGCGACTGTCGTAGTCGCCAACAGCCAACCCTTCTATTTAATAGAAATTAGGCTTAAGGAAACCTAAACATGAATTTACCTGAATTTTATATTGAATTTATTGATATATGTACCTTTTACGTATAAGTACGCATTCTGAATTATTTGCACGTACAAATACGTAATATCATATATTACGTACATATTTATTAAATTTAAGAATTTGAAATGTTTGTATTTTACGCTAACGCGCGAGCGTATTTCACCTCTCTGGCAACCCCAACAATGGGTTGACAGATGTGACTATGTACGTACATACATACAATGTTTTGACATTTTGCTTTTTACATTTTATTATATTTCGAAATCTTTTAACCACTCGGTGTGTCATAAAATTTATTTGTGCATTTTAAAAAAGGAATAAACTCTTCCGACAAAACGGAAATAACTCTGGAAATTGTGTGTCCCTTTATATCGAAAGTTTTCGATTGATATTTTGAATTATTGACTTAGCTTTACCCGTGTGGCAGAAAAATATAATTGCGTGTTTCGTGATATCTCAATTGAGGACTACGCTCATCAGCCTAATATCGCCATCACCGCCGCCTCCGCAGAAGCCAAATCCAACAAAAGGTAAAATTTATCATACCACCCCCCTAAACAACATGAATAAAAGCGACAACGCAAGTTATACCACAGAGAGTGTTAAGGACGGTTCACTCCGTTCCCGAATCCGGCGGGATCTAAGCCAGCACGACCACCATACGACGGGCCAAGTTCCAACAGGAGAAGAGGCTACCTACAACGAAAGCGAAAGTAGCTACCATACGACGGGCCCAGTGCCACTAGAAGAGAAGTTGCATACGACGGCGAGACCCACAGCCAGGGCACGGAAACGTTCGGTTATCTCAGGGGCAACGAGGACGGCCCGATACTTAGCCCGAGGTACGAGACGGTGTCAGAGTGCGAGTCGGCAGGATCACTTGTCGACATGGGTAACGAGATCCAGAGCCCGACATATAGCACCGAGTACGGATACGAACCCGAGGAGTGTGCCGTGGTCCGGGACCCTACCCCAATTCCAATTTCCTCAGACTGCGAGGAAGACGGCGACGAACCACCACCGAAGCTACAGGGCGAATTCTCCATACGCCAAAACGACGAAGAGGTACAAGGCCGGGGGTTTGTCGAATACCAGCGGCACATCACCCTCCGAATGCGGGTATACGCCAACGCAAGTACGGAGCCCCCACCAAGTGGAGGATCTTAGAGGCGGTAATGGGACCACCAACGAACGACAACGACGATGACGACGAAATATTAAGCCGTTTGACCAACGAGGTCAACGACGGCAACACAAGCGAAGGTGAGGAAGTACTAACCGAAATCGAGAGGTGGCTCGAAGACATCAGCGGAGGCGACAGAGACATGGGCCAACCGAACCGGAGTCGAACCCCTCCCCGAGGAATTAGCGAGAGACATCAGGGAGCACGTACAGGTAGTACGGACGAAGCGGCGGAAGAGGACGTTCCATCGGAACATAGACGGTCACACGTACCGAGTATGATCACTAGGACCGGCCTGGTAACAGTAACCCTGCTTACGGCAGGTGAGGGGAGAGTGTGAGGACCCAAATCCACCGGCTTTGGAGCCCACACATTCGAACCTACAAATATTTATAAAAACTTATTAAAACATGTATAAATCCTATGTGAATTACAAACTATACATAATTTTTTCGAAACGCCCTAATGTATATTACAATGAATTTATACATATAGCATGTAAAACATACAAAACTGAATTATATAAATTGAATTTACCCATACAAAATAATCATTTTTTGAATCACCCTAATATACATATAAACATTCATGACCACATCTAATTTCTTCGTTTAAATAATTGTCTCTGCCCGCATACGGTAAATATTTTGGCTGAAAATTATAATTTTCACAGATATCCCATAACCGGCTGGAATTCTAAATAACGCTGGGAATACAGCAATGCAATAAGCAACACACATAAGCTCCCATTGCAAGAACACCAAAAACGTAGAAACATACGTATACCAAGCCATTGCGACCAAGCACAGCAGGCATTGATCAGGCACAGATCAGGGCGGACATCGCACAAAGAGGAAACGAAAAAAATGCAATGTACTAGAAAGACGTCACGTTAGCATACCAACAACACAGCGTGGGTACTAGACACTTGCAAGTTACCTACGAAGGGCAACCAACTCGTTGACAACAACAAGGCACAATAAGCAGGCAGCAGAGGGAAATCAAAAGTAACTATGCTAGCTAACTGGAGATGCGTACCAATGAACTCACATGTTAGGGGGCAGTACAAGGGGAATTATTACATACGCAATTTAGAGATAAATACTTATAATGCGATATATGGGTAGAATAATACAGCTAAATGTAAGATACCTTAAGTAAATACATATAATAAGTAAAATTTATTGTTGCAGGATAATTGTCCACCTGCGCGTGGACAAGTATAAAAGGGCGACAATTTTTGCGAATTAAGGTAGTAGCCAGCTAGGTGAATGGGACTCCTGGGATTTTTCCATCTCACGAGTTCTTTATTTTAGCAACTTTGGGGGTTTTTCCAACCCCATCATTAGAGGGATTGTGGTGGTTTTTCCACCTCCGCAACCTTCAGGAAGAGCAGGGTATTCTTAAGCTATATACTCGGTGGGGGTTTTACCCACTCCACCGACTGGGAGGAAGTGGTGGTTCTCCACCTCTGCTTTCTTTACGAGTAGTCTGAGATTTTTAGTTTAAGCGTAGTCCCGGTGGGGGTTTTCCCAACCCCATCGGCGTAGAACCGACGGTGGTTTCCCACCTCCGTCGCTATAGCTTTAAGGGAGGTTTTGATATTTTGGAATAAAGAATTTATAACGTTTTTTTTAACAACAAACGGGATCTTTCTCTTTAAAAGGAGACGATAGGGATTCTCCTCTATTCCCACAGGGATCCTGGACGGACTGAGCATACCCCGGCGCAAGGAAAAGTCTGTCACAAGCTTTACATGGACGATATAGTAGTCGATAGTAATACGGCGGACGCAGGCATTCAAAAGTTAGACAAAGTGCTGGAAAAAAGTAAAGTACTACGGCTTAAAAATTAAATGGAAGTTCGATTTCTTAAAGTGTCGAATCGATTTTTTGGCGCATACAATCGAAGCTGGCAAAATATATCCAGGTAGAGAAAAAGTTGAAGCAGTAAGATACCAACTAACGTCAAAGCAGTGCAGTAATTTTTGGGGCTCACTGGCTATTTTAGAAAATTTGTTCCCAACTACGCCCGCCAGGCACGGTCACTAACAGAGCTGGTGAAAAATAACGTACCATTTAAAGTTGGGCGAACAGAACTAGGGGCCATTGAATTTCTTAAGCGCGCATTAACTGAAGCACCTGTTTTACAATTATAGGATAGATACGCAGAAACAGAGCTGCATACCGACGCCTCAAAATATGGCTTTGGGGCAATGCTGCTACAGAAAAGTGAAAACAAGTGGCATCCGGTATTTTACTGGAGCAAAAAAACAAGCGAAAGTGAAGCCAAATTACATAGTTACGTTTTAGAGGTAAAAGCAGCATACTTAGCGCTAAAGAAGTTTCGATTTTATATGTTAGGCAAAGAGTTTGTATTGATCACTGATTGCGCTGCGTTTAAATACACCAAAACAAAACAGGAAATTCCTCGCGATGTGACTCAATGTATTTTGTATATGCAAGATTTCAATGTTAAAATTGAACATAGGGCAGGCAGTAGCCTCAAGCACGTCGACGCGATAAGTCGATACACCTGTGATGTTCTGATTGTGAGAACAGAAGTAACAGCCCGGTTACAGAAAGCACAGCAACAAGATTAATACATAAAAGCCATTCGAGAGTTGCTAAATAAAGGTCAGTATGATAATTTTAAATCAAAGGGAGACATAATTTACAAAGTAGTAGATGGCAATGAACTGTTAGTAGTCTCGAAGCAAATGGAAGTCGAAGTAATACGAAATGCCCACCAGGTTGGTCACTACGCAGCACAGAAAACGATGCACAATATTCAACAGTTCTACTATATACCGCACTTGGAGAATAAAGTAACGCGCCTAATAAACAATTGTATAACGTGTATTATACACAACAAGAAGATGGGTAAAAAAGAGGGCACAACGAAGCAGTACAAGCATATATTCTCCATGGTCCACAGTTTTTCTAAGTTTGTCTGTTTATTCCCAATGAAGTCTACAGGTAGCGATAAAGTTGTTAGAAATTCAAAAAGTTGGTCGGATACGTTTGGATACCCTGTGTGTATCATTAGTGGCATTCACGTCCCATGTTTTTGCGGATTTTTGCAAAACGAACATTATTGAACACACGTACGTAGCACGAGGCAGCGGCCAAATTGAACGTCTCAATCGATCGATCTTGTCTATTATTTCAAAGTTGTCAGCTGGAGATCCACCTAAATGGTACAAAATGGTTGATAGTGTACAGAAAGCAATAAACTCCCACGTAAGTGCCAGTACGAAACGAACATCATTTGAGTTGTTGTTGTCTTGCCACAAATTGTGTCCTCTTTATCGCTACGAGGTCATCAAGTTTGTACATGTGTTCTTGCTTTCGCTTTTTATCGTAGTTTGCCTTATATTTTTCGGCTCCTGCTTCAATTTGACGCTTTGCATCGTTACGCATCCTCTGTCGGTCTTCATCAAATGTAGCCATGAACTCTTTATCTAGCGCTTCAACTATATCGGCACTAAATTCATTTTTCATCTTAGTGCCGATATAGTTGAAGCGCTAGATAAAGAGTTCATGGCTACATTTGATGAAGACCGACAGAGGATGCGTAACGATGCAAAGCGTCAAATTGAAGCAGGAGCCGAAAAATATAAGGCAAACTACGATAAAAAGCGAAAGCAAGAACACATGTACAAACTTGATGACCTCGTAGCGATAAAGAGGACACAATTTGTGGCAAGACGAAAACTGGCTAGCGAGTACTTAGGGCCATACAAGGTAATAAAGGTTAAGCGCAATGGGCGCTACGATGTGCAGAAAGCAGCAAACGTTGAATGGCCTACAAAAACGTCGACAGCAGTTGATTTTATGAAGTTGTGGTGTAATACTGAAGGTGAGGAAGAACTTTCTTCTGGGTCAGAAGAACTGTCGGATGGCCGAATGTAAAGTGAGCACCACACATAAGTGAAAGCGTTGGGCATTGGAAGTCGTGTGAGCCGAAGAGTATTGTGAGAATGCTATCATGAGAAGACACAGATTATTATTATTATTATTATTTTATTTATTACGGCCAAAAAAGCCTAATTCATTGTATAGTACAATTTACAAAATTCATAATTGTTTCTTAAAACTATTTCATTAAAAAGAAATGAGTAAATTTATTGTTTAACTAGTATTAAATATTTAAATTTTTACAATATAGAAATAGTTTTTCTTTAAACTTAACACCGTTTTCGCAGTCTTTTATCTCTGCTGGTAGTTCATTATACATTTTATAGCCTACATATTCTAAGGTCTTTTTTGCGAACTCGATTCTTACTTTGGACAGTCTTAAATTTCTGCTACTCCTAGTTCCATTGTTATGGATCTCATGATTGTACTGTATCCTATCACTCTGATAATTTGGTAACATTCCCTGTGTTATGTAATGTATAAACTTCAAAGAGTAATAACAGATTAATTGCTTAATACTAAGCCAATTTAACATAGGAAGCATAATACTTTTTGATGTTCTATAAGAGCATTTTAGTATCAAACGCATTGCTTTGTTTTGCTGTATTTGGAGCTTATTAATTAACGTATCATTTGTTACTAGTAGTATTGATGGGCAGTAAATAAAATGTGGTTCTACAATTGATCTATATACTAATATTTTATGATGTTGGCTAATATGCTTACATGTTCGATACATAAATCCTATTTTCTGTGCAATTTTCTTCTCTAAATGATTCATGTGTTCTGTGAAACTTAGTTTCTCATCAATTATTACACCTAGGTACTTCATTTGACCTACTCTTTCAATTGCATTGGTTTTTATTTTCAGACTAGACTGGATTAAGTTATTATGGTTCTTGTTAAATATCATATACTTAGTTTTATCAATATTAAGTTTTAGCTTTCTACTGCGTAGCCACTTAAATAAATTATTTAAGTCTTCTTGTATTTTCATGACAGCGCAATCTACATTTTTGTCACTAATGCTAACTAATGCATCATCCGCAAAAAGACTTATTTTACAATTTCTCAAGCAAGTTTTTATATCATTGATGTAAATTATAAACAATATCGGAGCAAGTACTGAGCCTTGTGGCAGCCCAATGTTAACATCAACAACCGATGAAACTGCGTCTCCAATTACCGTCCTCTGCTTTCTGTTACTGAGGTAACTACGAAACCATTCCAAAGCTTTTCCCTTGATCCCAATTTTATCCATTAACTTCAGCAATTCATTTCGATCGATTGTTTCAAACGCCCTCTTTAAGTCTAAGAAGCAAGATACTACTACCTTTTTATCAGCAACAGCCTCTTTCCACTCTGCAATTACCATATTCAATGCTGTTTAGCAGGAGTGGCCTTTCCTGAAACCTGATTGCTCTGGTATGATTATATTATGATCGTCTAGGTATGCTACTAGTTGCTTTTTCACCACTGTTTCCATAATTTTTTCATCAATAGGTAGGGTATTAATCGGACGCAGCTCGTCAGGTTTCATTGTATTTTTTACTTTTGCCACTGGTATTATTGTGGATATCTTCCAGCAGCTGGGAACAATGCCACTATCAAACGATTCGTTTATAATGTCCTTATATAAGTGTGCAATGTACACCATAGAGTCCTTGATAACACCCTCTGACAATAGGTTTTTACCGTCATATTTGTTTTTAAATGATTTTGTTATGTTCATTATATCTTCTAACTCGATACTGGTGAGCTCAAATGTTGCTACCGAGTTGGTTGTTTCACTTTCATCAACAAGTTCAATTGTTTCAATACTATCATTGATTTGAATTATGCTCTGAACAAAGTAACAATTCAAGACATTAGCTATATCGTTGCTATTTTCTAGACATTCACCGTTAAATACTATTTTTTTAATATGCTCTTTATTATCTGCAAGTTCCAGAGCATCTTTCAAACATTTCCACATGGATTTCATATTTCCTTTATTAATAATCACTTGATCTTCCATGTATTTCTTCTTTTTAAGTATTATAGTTTTTTTATATATTTTTTTAACGGCATTATAATCACCCCAGTGACCTGTGCTAATCGCAATTTTATATAATTCAAATTTTCTTTTATGTAGTACTGTTAGTTCACGGTCGTACCACTTATTTCGCAATTTTATATTGATCCTCTTCTCGTACGTCAACGTTTGCATGGCTTCAGACAAGATATCATTCAAAGCCTGAACCCTATTTTCTAACACTATATTTGATATAGAACTTATATCACATATCCGCAGCAGATTTATCATGTTCTCCGCGCTGTAGTTCTCCCAACAGACGGCATTAGCATATTTTCTCATTCTGCAATATTTTGAAGTAGGTATCTGAAAGCAGATTTTCTCATGATCAGATATTTTATATTCGCTGGCACATTCAATTTTGATCTGGTCATTATTGGCAAATAGTAGGTAAATTTTTGTAGCTGAGTGCTCCGTTACTCTCGTATTAAAATCAATTTTTTGTACCATGGCCATTTGTGCAAACACACTTCTAAGCTGGTTAGAGTACGTGGATGGTATATTCATGTTTATATTAAAGTCCCCAATAATTAGATTATTATCCGAATCTGGGAGCGGCATTCAGATGGGAGCGGCATTCAGTAGTTATCAGGAGTCGTTTAAGTGCAGTTGTCGAAGCGAAGTTGCTACAAATACGTTGAAAGCCGTCGGTCCTATACTATTCGTCAAGATTGAATTTAGTAATCATTAATTTACGTATCCACATACCTAAAACTCTAACCCTTTCATTTTCATTAGAAAACATACGCATTGTTATCATTAATATTTAATTTGTAATCATTTAATGATAAATAAACACTAATCTTTTAACATTTATTTATTGGTTTTTAGATAACTAACAATAATTTTTTTTTCTATTTTAGGAGGTTTTCCAATGGAGGTGCTTGCAAGTTTACTTGCGAATGTTGGAGCTATTTGAGGTGCATCGTGATGTGGGCCTGCAACCTACAGCTGCATCTTGAACATTAATAGGGCATTTCGTTGTAAGAAACTAGCTTAATGAAAGTGAAGTGCAATTGCATTGTACCTTACACAGGGGAGCTGCAATTTTTGATGCCTCCAAATTGTGTGCGATTGCAGAAGTACTAAATTGCACCTCGAAATCATGTCATGTACATATGTAGGTTAGACTGGGTCGATTTATTAACCGATATCGCGCCATCGATTTTTCGATAGGATTTGGGCTCAGGAAAAAAGTTCCACTGCGTTTTTTTCCTGAGCCCAAATCCTATCGAAAAATCGATGGCGCGATATGGGTTAACTTTCGTTCATACAAATCGACCCAGGTTAATGTAGGTACTTATGTATGTATGTATGTACATGCTTAAATGCAGCCATTCTTTTGGATTGATTGTTTCTTTGTTGTAGGGTATCGTGCGACCTGAAAGATTCCGTCAATGGAAATGTGGACCCGCCGATGTTCCAGATTATATATCATCTTTAAACTTGAGCAAATCATCCAAAAATGCCGGGAGAGATGTCGACGCGTCTTGGCATCAACAATAATAGTCTGAAGGCGGAAAATAAAAATATCAAGTCGTTTAAAAGAGATTAACGAAAACCCGAAAAATTTAACTGCAAATATCTCCCGACAGATATAAAATTTTGATTTTCCGCCTTCGGATATTGTTGTCGAGATTAATACGCGACCGTCTTTTGCCTCCTCTCTCCATCTTTTTAGACGCGTATATAGCAGTCGACCCCTGTTCTAGACTTTTACATCGTTTTATTTCATTTCATCCTATTTCACTCCTTTAGTTGAAATTTATTTCATTTCATATCATTTCATTTCATTTCTTTGTTCTCTTTGTTTCATTTAATGCCATGTCATTTCATTTTATATTATTTAATTTCAATTAATTTCTTTCATTTCATTTCGTTTCACTTCATAATCTATTTTATTTAGTTTCATTTTATATAGTTTCATATTATTTCGCTTTATTTTTTTATACTCAGTTGAGCAGAGCTCACAGAGTATATTAACTTTGATTGGATAACGGTTGGTTGTACAGGTATAAAGGAATCGAGATAGATATAGACTTCGATATATCAAAATCATCAGTATCGAAAAAAAATTTGATTGAGCCATGTCCGTCCGTCAGCCCGCCTGCCCGTTAACACGATAACTTGAGTAAATTTTGAGGTATCTTGATGAAATTTGGTATGTAGGTTCCTGGGCACCCATCTCAGTTCGCTATTTAAAATGAACGATATCGGACTATAACCACGCCCACTTTTTCGATATCGAAAATTTCGAAACTTGGTAGGGTTGACATTAGGACGCAGAATAGAAAATTAGTAAAATTTTGGACAATGGGCGTGGCACCGCCCACTTTTAAAAGAAGGTAATTTAAAAGTTTAGCAATCTGTAATTTGGCAGTCGTTGAAGATATCATGATGAAATTTGGCGGGAACGTTACCCCTATTACTATATATGTGCTAAATAAAAAGTAGCAAAATCGGATGAAGAACACGCCCACTTAAAAAAAATGTTTTAAGAGTAAAATTTTACGAAAAAATTCAATATCTTTACAGTAACATATAAGTAAATTATGTCAAGATTCAACTCCAGTAATGATATGGTGAAACAAAATACAAAAATGAAAGAAAATTTCAAAATGGCCGTGGCTCCGCCCTTTTTCATTTAGTTTGTCTAGAATACTTTTAGTGCCATAAGTCGAACAAAAATTTAATAATCCTTCCGAAATTTGGTAGGGGCATGGATTCTGTGACGGTATCTGTTTTCTGTGAAAATGGGCGAAATCGGTTGAAGCCACGCCCAGTTTTTTAACACAGTAGACCGTATGTCCTTCCGCTCAGCCGTTAACACGATGACTTGAGCAAAAACCGATATATCTTTACTAAACTTAGTCCACGTACTTATCTGAACTCACTTTATCTTGGTATAAAAAACGGCCGAAATCCGACTTTTTCGATATCGAAAATTGCGAAAAATGAAAAAAATGCCATAATTCTATACCAAAAAAGGGATGAAACATGGTAATTTGATTGGTTTATTGACGCAAAATATAACTTTAGAAAAAACTTTATAAAATGGGTGTGACACCTACCATATTAAGTAGAAGAAAATGAAAAAGTTCTGCAGGGCGAAATCAAAAGCCCTTGGAAACTTTGCAGGAATACTGTTCGTGGTATTACATATATAACTAAATTAGCGGTATTAATTGATGTTGAATTTTACAAGGCCAAAAACAAAAAGTATCGCTGTGACAAATGCAGCACTCTGCACAGAAAAACACTGCATGCAATTACAACGCCAATCCGAGCAGAATGCAACAACAGACCACAAGTGCACCTAATGTGAGTAAGAAACAAGCCAGTGCTGCCGAGAATGCGGGAAAACAAGCGAATAAAGATGGGAAAGTAGAACAGATATCAGGTGAGCTGCATAAACAAACAAACAAGCAAGCAGAATTTGTTTATTTGCATGAACAAGATAAAGCAACATGTGATATTGAAAATAATACTAAAGTAACTCTTCAGCTTCTATACGAAGAGATACTTAACCTAAATCAAATAAACATTTCGCACCTAAATACCATAGAACAACTCAAAGAAGAAAACACGAAGTTGAGCAAGAGGGTAGATAAGCTTGAGAGCAGGTTAAATTTTAAAGAACAATTGAAACTGGAAAACGCAATTGAAGTTGTTGGCGTGCCGAAAGTCACCAACGAAAATGCAAGAGAATGCATACAGAAAGTTTTCAGGGATGCATTAAATGTGCAGGTGTCGGATAATGAGATCGATGAAGTTAGCGTCAAGCGTATCAATGCGCGGTCAACACATTCACCTAATAACAACACCGGAAACGTAGTTAGAGTTAAGTTCAATACTTTAGAAACTAAGAAAAAAATCATGGTGTCCAAACGTACTGCTAGAAAGAAGCTGAATTCGTCGCTGTTTTCTGATGCTTGAAATAATAATAATAATAATAATATTTATATTAATAAAAAAGGACGTGTGGCACTCGGGGACTGCCGCGGTAAAGCTATTGCATATTACCAACTTATGCAATTATAATATTTATGCAACATTTTGTTTTCTTTGATATTAATTCAAGTTTTGTCTTGATATTAATTCAAGTTAACCTTTTTAAGCGTGGTGACCGATAAGAAAACAAATTTTTTACTTTTATTGAATAAATGAGAAGTTAATATATAACTTTCACTTTAACTTTAACTTTATTTTTAACTTTAACTTTCACTTTAACTTTAACATTCACTTTAACTTTAACTTTAACATTCACTTTAACTTTAGCTTTAACTGTAACTTTAAATTTAACTTTAACTTTAACGTTAACCTTAACTTTAACTTTAACTTTGACTTTAACTTTAACTTTAACTTTAGCTTTGACTTTAACTTTAACTTTCATTTTAACTTTAACTTTAACTTTATTTTTAACTTTAACTTTCGCTTTAACTTTAACATTCACTTTAACTTTAGCCTTAACTTTTACTTTTACTTTAACTTTAACTTTAACTTTAATTTTAACTTTAACCTTAACTTTAACTTTAACCTTAACTTTAACTTTAACTTTGACTTTAACTTTAACTATAACTTTAACTTTAACTTCAACTTTAACTTTAACCTTAACTTTAACTTTAACCTTAACTTCAACTTTAACTTTTTTACTTTTACTTTAACTTTAACTTTAACTTTAACCTTAAAGCACAACAGCTTTCCAAGCGGATGAAGTTGGAAGTACTTGGCATGGACTGTCTCACAACTGAAACAGAAATCCAAGACACAATAAGGAGGGAGGTCGGAAAAGAAGAAATCACTAGACCTCTCCGTGTCTCTGTGTTCGCATCAAACCAAAGAGAACAGAAAATGGCGGTCGTCGAAGTGGATGAGAATATTGGCAACGCCCTACTCAAAAAAGGTAAAATTCCTATCTGATGGATACAGTGCCGAATCAGACAGCGAGCAGAAGTACAACGCTGCTTTAGGTGTCTCGGCTACGGACACCGGAAGGCTGAATGCAAGGGTCCAGACAGGAGTAACGCCTGCTGGAAGTGTGGGCAAAGCGGCCACAAAGCTTCGGCCTGTACCGCAGCTCCAAAATGTTACCTGTGTAATACACAGAAGCTCGATCATGTCCCTGGATCTGGAGCATGCAGCATTTTCAGAGCGGCACTCGCTGATGCAAAGGCCAAAGTCTCAATTCAATAGTGATTAGTTTTATCCAAGGCAACCTAAACCGGAGCAGACTTGCTGATGAGCTACTACAACAGTTGGTCTTAGACCATAAAGCTAACTGCGTTATCATCAGCGAACCCTATAGAGCCCGAAATGATTGGAATATAGACAACACCGGCTCCGCCGCAATCTGGATGACAGATGCAAACGCCAATATTGTGAACCGTGTTGCCGGACAAGGCTACGTCCGCCTAACTACGAATAATACCACAATAGTAAGCTGCTACTTGTCCCCGAATGATCCCATTCAAACGTTCAGGGACAAGCTTGAACTTATTGAAGACGACCCGAGGGACTTAACTAGTAACCTGGTTGTGGCGGGAGACTTTAACGCAAGAGCCGTCGAATGGGGAATGCCGCAGACTAACACCCGTGGAAGGTTAGTTCTTGGGATGGCAACCAGACTCGGTTTGAACGTGTTTAACACTGGTACGACCCCTACATACCGACGGCCAGGCTTTGGATACTCGATCCCGATGTAACACTAGTGTCAGAAAGCCTGCTGCTGACCGCTGCTGGATGGAGAGTCATAGAGGATCTGACTGGCAGCGATCACAACTACATCACTTTCCACCTAAACGATTCCGGTCAGAGGCAGATTCCGAATGGGCCACGTAGAACAAAAGCATGGGACGCATCCAAGGTCGACTCTGCCACGTTCTCCGCATCGGTACTGGGGGACGCCCGACGGATAATCAACAACTCCAGTCCGACGGAAGAGACGGTTGAAAAGACAATGAGCTGTCTTCGCCACGCTTGCAACCTCTCTATGCCACGGAGGGGAGTGTGGAGGGGTAAAAAGCAGGTATACTGGTGGAATAGCGAAATCGCGGAGCTGCGGAAAATATGCCACAGGATGCGAAGGCTAGCAACTCGCGCGCGCGGCAGGCCTGAGGCTCTAGAAAAGTCGGAAGCGTACAAAGGAGCGAAGAAAGCTCTTAGTGCTGCCATTAAGCAAAGCAAGCTTAAGTGCTGGAAAGCGCTTTGCGAGGAAGTGGATCGAGACGCCTGGGAGCAGGGATATAAGATCGTAATGAAGAAGTGCCGTCCGCCAAACCAGCTGATGGACGAGAACCAAATAAGGAACATTGTGGATGGCCTGTTTCCCACCCAACTGCCTAGGGAGGGCGGATACGTTACCCATGAAGATCGCAACGTGGAACCATTCCAAGAAGAAGAGCTTAAAACTGCCGTGCGAACTATGAAACCTAGGAAAGCATCTGGGCCCGACGGAATACCCGCGGAGGCAATTAGACTAGCTGCAAATAACTGCCCAGAACTTATGTTGCACATGTACAACAAATGTCTCGAAGAAAGAACTTTCCCCACCATATGGAAGACAGCACGACTGGTTCTCATTCCAAAAGGGAAAGGAGATCCCAACTCTCCATCATCCTACCGTCCCCTATGTATGTTGGACACAGCAGGGAAATTGATGGAGTCTCCTGAAGCAACGCCTCACCAGAGCGTTACAGGACGCCGGAGGACTGTCGCCCAGACAGCATGGTTTTCGGAGGGGGCACTCCACAATCGATGCCATAGCAGAAGTTATAGACGCAGTCAAGAAAGCTGAGACAGCGTGCCACAGAGCAAGACCTATAGTGTTGCTGGTCACGCTGGACGTCAAAAAAGCTTTTAACTCAGCTAGGTGGGAGGACATGCTTGAGGCACTAGAAAGCACTTTCAAAGTACCGCAATATTTGTTACAAATTTTAAGGGACTACCTAAGAGAGAGGTATCTAATATATGGAAGTACTCACGGTCAAAAAAAGGTAAAAATAACAGGTGGAGCAGCCCAGGGTTCGGTACTAGGTCCCGATCTCTGGAATATACCTTACGACAGTCTTCTTCGATTAGACATGCCAGAAAGCACCTTCCTCGTTGCCTTTGCAAACGACGTGGCAGCTGAGATAACAGCACCAAGCTGCGAGCTGGCACAGCTAAAATTAAACCAGGTCATGCGTAATGTAAATAGGTGGATGGCTGAGCACGGTCTCCAGTTAGCAACAGCCAAAACGGAGATCGTCATCCTCACAAAGAGACGTATTCCCACTACCAGGAACATGATGGTTGGGGACCAGCCAATAGAAACACTCGCTTCAACGAAATATCTGGGAGTGAGGATAGACAGCAAACTCAACTTCTCGGATCACATACGAGGGGCCTGCGAAAGAGCTGCGCGCATAATAGCGCAGTTGAGTAGATTAATGGCAAACACAGGTGGCCCAAAGCCATGCACACGGAAGTTGCTTGCATCAGCCTCGGATTCTATACTCTTATATGGTGCAGAAATCTGGGCGAACGCAATGAAATACCGGAAGAACCGAGTCGCCCTCACCTCGGTCCAACGCAGAGGGGCGCTGCGAATATCTTCGGCTTACCGCACGGTATCAGCTGAAGCTGTCCTGGTCGTTGCGGGAACCATACCGATATATCTTCTCGTTGAGGAAAGAAAAACAATATATGACAACGTATCGCAAGCAAGTAGAGCTGCTGCTGCCATGCAGGCGCGAGAAGAATCGATCCGACGCTGGCAAGATCAGTGGAGCAACAGCATCGTAGGAAAGTGGACTAGGGAACTAATCCCTGAACTGAATCCATGGTTGAAGCGACCGCACGGAGAGGTAGACTTTTACCTGACCCAGTTTCTAACGGGACACGGTTACTTCCGCAAATACCTACACAGAATGGGTAAGGTTGATAGCCCGAACTGCCTGTACTGTGGGAAAATAGACGATGTACGCCACACCTTCTTCGAATGCAGGTACTTCTCCCATCAGCGAAGGAGGGTAGAAGAGGTACTTGGCGACCTATCCCCGGGCAGTGTCATTAATAACATGATCTGTCGAAGAGACAGATGGGATACGGTCAGCACATATGTGAGGCATATACTTACCAGTAAACGAGAAGACGGATGCCTAGCCCATTAGCGTGAGAGTAGCCATAGAGCTCACGTAGCGCGCACCCGTACCCGAAGTAATGCTAAACGCGGTCCCAGGTACGGGGATTTGCGCGGGCCGTGGGAGGTTAGGTTTTAGTGGGTAGGCCTTCATGGAAGGGAGTCCTACACTCGGAGAGTCTCGCAGTGAGGTTTAAATATCCCGGTCAGTGCATAAAGCATTTCCTCCTTCCACGAAATACAAAAAAAAAAAAAAACTTTAACTTTAACTTTGACTTTAACTTTAACTATAACTTTAACTTCAACTTTAACTTTAACTTTAACCTTAACCTTAACCTTAACTTTAACTTTAACTTTAACTTTAACCTTAACTTTAACTTTAAGTTTAACCTTAACTTTAACTTTAACTTTGACTTTAACTTTAACTATAACCTTAAATTTAACTTTAACTTTAACTTCAACTTCAACTTTAACTTTAACTTCAACTTTAACTTTAACCTTAAATTTAACTTTAACTTTAACCTTAACTTCAACTTTAACTTTAACCTTAACTTTAACTTTGACTTTAACTTTCACTTTAACTTTAACTTTATTTTTAACTTTAACTTCAACTTTCGCTTAAATTTAACATTCACTTTAACTTTAACTTTAACTCTAACTTTAACTTTAACTTTAACTGTAACTTTAACTTTAAATTTAACTTTAACTTTAACCTTAACTTTAATTTTAACTTTGACTTTAACTTTAACTTTAACTTCAACTTTAACCTTAACTTTAACTTTAACTTTAACTTTGACTTTAACTTTAACTTTAACTATAACTTTAACTTTAACTTTAACTTTAACTTTAACTTTAACTTTAACTTCAACTTTAACTTTAACTTTAATTTAAACTTTAACTTTAAATTTAATTTTAACTTTAACTTTAACCTTAACTTTAACTTTAACTTTAACCTTAACTTCAACTTTAACTTTAACCTTAACTTTAACTTTGACTTTAACTTTCACTTTAACTTTAACTATAACTTTAACTTTATTTTTAACTTTAACTTCAACTTTCGCTTAAATTTAACATTCACTTTAACTTTAACTTTAACTTTAACTGTAACTTTAACTTTAACTCTAACTTTAACTTTAATTTTAACTGTAACTTTAACTTTAAATTTAACTTTAACTTTAAACTTAACTTTAACTTTGACTTTAACTTTAACTTTTACTTTTGCTTTAACTTTAACCTTAACTTTAACTTTAACTTTGACTTTAACTTTAACTATAACTTTAACTTTAACTTTAACTTTAACATCAACTTTAACTTTAACTTTAACTTTAACTTTAACTTCAACTTTAACTTTAACCTTAACTTTAACTTTAACCTTAACTTCAACTTTAACTTTAACCTTAACTTTAACTTTGACTTTAACTTTCACTTTAACTTTAACTATAACTTTAACTTTATTTTTAACTTTAACTTCAACTTTCGCTTAAATTTAACATTCACTTTAACTTTAACTTTAACTTTAACTTTAACTCTAACTTTAACTTTAAATGTAACTTTAACTTTAACTTTAACCTTAACTTTAACTTTAACTTTGACTTTAACTTTAACTTCAACTTTAACTTTAACTTTCGCTTTAACTTTAACATTCACTTTAACTTTAACTTTAACTCTAACTCTAACTCTAACTTTAACTTTAACTTTAACTTTAACCTTAACTTTAACTTTAACTTTCACTTTAACTTTAACTTTATTTTTAACTTTAACTTTCGCTTTAACTTTAACATTCACTTTAACTTTAACTTTAACTTTATGATCCGGGGTGGGCGTGAGCTTAGCACCTGCTAACAAGCCAACCTAATATAAACGCACGCAAGTCATTTTCTGTCAAAAATGTCTCATGCACATACAACTTGTATGAGAGCAACTCAAATTGAATTTGCTGCGTGAAAACCTAACTCGATTTCCAATTTTTGTTCTGCGTGACATTTAGATTTGACGTTTGCACACATGCTTTACATTGTCGCAACGCATGCTTATTTATATATATATATATAGATTTAGCCTTTTTTCTGCCTTTAGCCTCGAAATTTTGGTTTTAGCTTCGTGACTTTTTTCTAGCCTTTTTTACTCCGAATGTATTTTTAATAATTTCTAAAATAAAATAATTTCAATAGTGCCTGTGAACACCTAATACCTAATAATATGAGTTCTCTACAAAAGATTAATCCTTTTTCTGCTGAAAATTCGTTGAAAGTTTCAAAGCCAGATGTATTTTCTTACTTTGAAAAAGAGAAGTATTGTTATTCTTCAAGTCAAATAGCATTAATAGAGCTGCAGTGGCGAAAACTTATAACTATACAATGGAAACATGTAGGGTAGAAGGGGAAGGCTTCGACATGAGGGAGGCTTCGACTTTTTCAAATTTGGCCGCCGTTATTACTGCCATTGTTCTTATTCCACCAATAAACAGTAACCAAATTGAGTGTGACGCTGTCATGAAAGCTATTCAGTGCTTGTTCAACGGCGATAGTATGCAGACGAGATTTTTTATTTTTGAAAAGTGTTGATGTAAAAATTGCTGGTAAGTATTCGCGTGTATAGTGTACAATATAGAATATATAACATCAGTTTTCTGCCCATTAATATTGCAATAAAATTAAGATTTATTGCTTTTAAAGACTTTTTCAATAACACTAAGATGTATATTTTGGAGCGAAAAATCTGAAATAAGTGCACGGGGGAGGGTTCGACAATATGTTTTGAGTGGCTTCGACAAAGTTTTTACTTAGCAAGTAATATTTTACAGCCATCAAGTTGCCAAATATCTACAAAAGAAAGTTCCCTGAAAAGATCATCAACGAAGACAAAATGAAAAAAGCCATCGAGGAGATAAAACAAAAGAAAGAAACCCCATCAAGCGCTGCTCGGAAATACAACTTGAAGCGGACAACACTAATATCTCGAATTTCAAAAGAGCAAACAAATATGGGAACTGTTAAAGATTTTCAGTCGAAGTTTTCTTCCAATCAAGTACTTACAGCTGCCCAGGAAAAATACTTAACGGTTTACTTCAAGAAATGTTCAAATCTTCATCATGGATTGACGTATGACTTGGCTAGACGATTCGTTTTTGTTTTTGTTATTATGTTCACTGACAAAACAAATTTATTTTACACTGGTCTAGTCGTGGAAGTTGAAAATTCGACATGCGTCGCGAAATTCCTCAGACATCAAAATAAAACGCAATATTTCTATGAACCGATTGTAGAAGACAGACACTTGGTTTCAAAGCAGGATATAATAAGTATATTGCCCACAACTGCACATCCACCAGGAAATTCACGTGCGCAAAGCTAGTTTACTTTTAACTTTGATTTTTCAAATTTAGATGTTCGTTAAAAGTGCAGTTATACTTTATTTTTCGCTTAAATTTTTTTATGTTTTTGTTCGAAAAATTTGTTACTGTATTGAAATAAATAACATCAAATATGAATTAAAAATCGTATTTAGAGTTTTTTCCAACATCCTTTTTTTATTATGCTGGTTAAATTGCTATATTTGATAAATGTCGAAATCTCCCACCCAATGTCGAAGACACCCAGATGACTGACGAAGCCTCCCCGAAAAAGGGAGGTTTCGTCATATTTTTTGTTTTTGGTTATGTGATTATAACTTAGAAAAAAAGCATGTGGAATATTAACCACAAATCCGAAGTGTCATAAACATACATGGCATCAGTAATTATGAAAGGAGTTATCTATTTCTCATTCTAGTTTCTCTAAAAAAATCATTTTCTCTTAACCTGTCGAAGCCTCCCCCCTCTACCCTACACTCCACCATGGAATTTTGGTCGGAAGTCCGAGAACATAAAAATGCATTAAACGAACCTCCCTTTTTAGAACTTGTCGAATTCATATTTAGTTTTTTAGTATTACCACTCAGTAACGCGGAGGTTGAAAGAATTTTTAGTGGCATGAAAATTCTGAAAACTAAATTAAGAAACAAACTAAAAATTAAAATGCTTAATGCGCTGCTTAATATTAGATGCTCGTTAAAACGCTCATCTAAATGTTGTAATGATTTTGAAATTACCGATGATCTCATATCTATGGTAAATAGCCAAACTTTATACGCAGACTTAAGCTCTTCTGATTCTTCAGACGGGGAATATTTTATATATATGTGGTACCCTGTACCATACCTAAAATTCCATAACTATTCATTTTGTTATCGTACCATATACTTTCATTTTCTTTCTTTTCTATTCGACATCTCATCGCAACCGGTTGTAATTTGGCTAAGATCATTCTAATTGATATTTCATTAAAGTTATAATTGTATTTGAAGCATAAAATCATTCGGTTTATTCATTTGGCATATTCCTGACATTGGTAAGATATAAGCAAACAACGATTTTGCCAAGCCGCTAAAACTGGTGACCCCGACGTGATCATTTGCATTCACGCGTGGCATACACGCGATTTCAACCAACTTTGAGGTTAGCTACTTTCGACAAAATGACGGACAGCGGTTCGCCACCATCTGAAATCGGAGTTAATTCGCCACCTCCACCTGTCTCAGGCACAATAGAAAACACTGTTGCAGCTGTATACGCCAGACTCCCGGTACCACCAATGAATTGCTCCAACATAGAAGCCTGGTTCACTACCATGGACTTCTGGTTCACTGCATCAGGTATCACTACCGACAGGCAAAAAACTGCAACTATGCTGGCAGCACTCGACCCAAATGTAATTGGCCAATTAAGCGACGTTATTGCATCAATACCTACTAGTGATCGCTTCGATTTCATCAAACAAAAAATAATTGCACATTTTGCTGACAGCGAACAACGACGTCTCAACCGCCTGTTATCAGATTTGCCACTCGGCGACAAAAAGCCATCCGAGCTTTTTTATGAAATGAAACGTGTCGCAGGTAACTCGGTCAGCGAAGCTGCACTCAAAAGCCTCTGGACAAAGCGATTGCCAGACGTCGCACAGCCGGTAATAGCTGCATTTTCCGGAACTGTCACCGATTTCACCAAAATTGCTGATTCAATAGTGGATGCCATCGCCCCCAACAACATCAACCGTATTAAATCAGTTCAGCCAAACGAAATCGGTGAACTACGCATAGCTATAGTTGAATTAGGCAAGAAATTTGAACGATTTACGACGCGTTCCCGCTCCCGCTCGCGGAGTGGCAGGCAAAGCCGTTTTGCGCAAAGGTCAAACAGCCGTAGCAACTCACACGCTAATACACAAGGTGCCGCCAACTCATCCAATCAAGACTGTTGGTACCATCAAAAGTACGGCCGCAATGCCCGCAAATGCAGAAGCCCTTGCCGTCACAAGAATCGTTCCGTTCAATCAGTCGACACAACATCCACGTCAGCCTGACTACCACAGGCTGCGGCAGATGGTAACGAAAGGTGCGAAGTGCTTCGCTTCCAAGTCCACGATCAACATTCGAATAAAACATTTCTCGTAGACACTGGAGCCGATGTATCCGTTCTGCCTCTCACTGCTAAAACATATGATGTCCGCCCAACAGCAACAAAGTTATATGCCGCAAACGGTTCTGCAATCAAAGTTATAGGGGAGAAAAGAGTACACGTCGACCTAGGCCTGCGTCGAGATTTTCAGTGGTCGTTCATTATTGCTGATGTAACAGCGCCTATCATTGGCGCGGATTTCATACGCTATTACGACCTTTTGGTAGACCTGCGCCGCAATCGACTCATCGATAACACCACGAATTTGTACTCCCCTGTAACAGCAACAACTACACTTAAAACTGCGGAAATTAGGACTTACGATTCAACATGCCCATTTGCTGCAATACTCGCAGAGTTTTCCGATACAACCAAGTTGGCTCCTCACGGTGCTTCGACAAGATCTACGACCTGTCACAGGATAATAACAACTGGTCAACCCGTTTTCGCCCGACCACGACGTCTTCCGCCCGAGAAGCTAGCTTCAGCACGAAAAGAGTTCGAGTACCTAATGAAAGTCGGTGTCTGTCGCCCATCGAGCAGTAATTGGTCAAGCCCGCTGCACTTGGTTAAGAAAGCCGACGGTACATGGAGACCATGTGGTGATTACAGGGCACTCAATGCACAGACAGTGCCGGACCGTTACCCACTCCCTTATCTCACCGATTTCACTAGCACTCTACGAGGTAAGTCAATATTTTCTAAAATTGACCTCCAGCGAGCTTTTCATCAGGTACCCATTCACGAAGACGATATTGCTAAAACCGCCATCACAACACCCTTCGGGCTGTTCGAGTTCAAATTTATGACATTTGGAGTCTGCAACGCTGCGCAGATGTTCCAACGACTAATCAACGAAGTGTTACGAGATATTGATTGCGCGTTCCCGTATATCGACGATATTTGTATCGCTTCAACGTCCATCGAACAACATCGCAACGACATACGCACTGTTCTTCAACGCCTTCGAGAATATAATCTTGCCATTAACACGGCCAAGTGTGAGTTCGGCAAAAGCGAACTTAAATTTTTGGGACACTTAGTCAACGCGCAAGGAATTCATCCTCTTCCGGAGAGGGTTGTTGTTATTCGTGAATTCCCAAAACCTACTGTAGCTAAGCAACTGAAAAGTTTCCTCGCGATGTTGAATTTCTACAGAAAATTTCTGCCGAACGCCGTTTCATACCAGCACCACCTCCAAAGACTAATAACTGCAAATACGAAAAACGATCGTACTCCGTTAATTTGGAATCAAGAAGCAGAAGACGCCTTCAGCCGATGCAAGTCAGAACTAGCAAACGCAGCGCTCCTCGCACACCCGGTACCCGACGCCGAACTTGCGCTTTACGTCGACGCATCAGATACTGCAGTAGGTGCTGCATTACACCAAAACGTAAATGGCGAACTCCAACCACTTGGGTTTTATTCCAAAAAACTCACGTCAGCACAGCAAAGGTATAGTACGTACGACCGTGAATTAGCCGCAGTGTACCAAGGCATGTGTCATTTTCGATATATGATCGAAGGGCGCAAGTGTTACGTCGTTACCGATCACCGTCCCTTGGTATTCGCCTTCCGACAAAATTCAGAAAAAGCTTCACCTCGACGAGTACGACAGCTCGATTTTATCGGACAATTCACCACCGACATTCGCCACACACCAGGGAGTCAGAATGCTACAGCCGACTTACTATCTCGCATTGAAGCAATCGATGGAGTTATTGACTACACCAAGGTTGCTGAAGCTCAGAAAACCGACACTCAACTTCAACAGTGGATTAAAGAACCAGGTACGCATAAAAATTCGTTAACTCTTAAGTTTTTCCCGATTCCCAACAGTGACCGCCAGCTGGTATGCGACACTTCAACAACGACAGTTCGTCCTTATATAACGAAAGAGTTTCGAAAGGCCATACTTACAAAGGCGCATGGTTTATCGCATCCAGGCGTACGGGCAACGACTAAACTGATCACTTCTAAATTCGTCTGGCCAGGTATCCGAAAAGATATAGCGTCCTTCGTGAGCTGTTGCCAAGCGTGTCAGCGGTCCAAAGTACATCGTCACACGAAGACAGCACCAGCAAGGTACGAGCCCCCACAAGAACGATTTTCCCACATAAATATTGATATCGTTGGTCCCTTTCCGCTATGTGAGGGACAGCGCTTTTGTCTCACGATCATCGACCGATACACTCGATGGCCAGAAGCCGTCCCCATGGCAGACATCTGCGCCGAATCAGTCGCCAAAGCTCTGCTTTCGCAGTGGATTTCACGTTTTGGTGTTCCAGCACGCATAACATCCGACCGTGGTAGACAATTCGAGTCAGCCGTATTCGCCAAACTGATCAGTACTATTGGAGCAAGTCATTTGAGAACAACGCCTTATCACCCTCAGTCCAATGGCATCATCGAGAGATGGCACAGATGTTTCAAATCGGCTATTTTGTGCCATGAACCAGCCAAGTGGGTGCTTCATTTACCAGCGAATTTACTCGGTCTACGAGTCGCGTTCAAACCAGACATAAATGCTTCTCCTGTCATGTTGGTATACGGGTCAACACTACGCATCCCAGGTGAATTTTTTCAAGAGGTAAAATCGAAAGAAGTCACCAGCGAAGCCATAACGCAATTTCGATCTTCAATTGAAAGGCTACGCTCAACACAGATGACGCACCATTCAAAGCCACACCCTTTCGTAACCACCGCTTTGCAGACGGCTACTCACGTATTCGTGCGAAACGACTCAGTGCGGCCCTCGTTAACACACCCGTACGATGGACCATATCTCGTCATTAAACGAAGCCCAAAATTTTTCAAAATAGTTGTACGAGGGCGAACCACAAACATAAGCGTCGATCGGTTAAAACCAGCATTTCTTGCCAACGTCGACAACGATGACACCGCGCCAAGACAAGTAATACAACAGGAGGTATCACAATCCGCAGCAACAAGCACTACACGCACGGGTAGACACGTTAGTATTCCTCTGCGATACCGATGACGCATCTAGAGGGGGAGTACTGTGGTACCCTGTACCATACCTAAAATTCCATAACTATTCATTTTGTTATCGTACCATATACTTTCATTTTCTTTCTTTTCTATTCGACATCTCATCGCAACCGGTAGTAATTTGGCTAAGATCATTCTAATTGATATTTCATTAAAGTTATAATTGTATTTGAAGCAAAAAATCATTCGGTTTATTCATTTGGCATATTCCTGACATTGGTAAGATATAAGCAAACAACGATTTTGCCAAGCCGCTAAATATATAATTAGTTTGTAATATATATTTTTTATGTATATACACATATGCAATCATTTAAAGTAATTCCATGTGCTATTCAAGGAAAATGTGCCTGATATGTTTTGAAACAAGAAGTTATGTTTATAAGTTGTTATTTACAAATGTGTAAATTAAAATATAAAAAAAAAATTTTATGAATTAACCAAAAAATGTCTGGCCTTTTTTTAGCTTCTTTTTTTTCTAAATTTAGCTTTTTCTAACCTTTTTTTTTTGCCAATCTAGCTTCTTTTTTGTTCATCACCTGGCAACACTGAGCACAATGGCTACTTCGTGAAAATCAACGACAGCTCTTTTAGTTTGATTTCGATGGTCGTACGGTGAGGAAGTGTCGCACGCGCGCTTAAAACAGAGTACCAAAGAGTACGTGTGACACATGTTCACCGTTCAAGCATTGAAATAATTGATTTTGGTTTCCTGCTCGCTACGCGTTCGTGTTTACTAACACATTCTCAATTTGGTAACCGTGTAAATGTAGTGGTGCCCACCGCTGTTTATGATAGAGATCCAATTCTATGTATTTGGCCTGTTGCTAACACCGAACCTTTACGAGCCTTTTCGAATCTTTTTTGACAAATATCCGTTACGGTTTTTTTGATTTATTCGCCAAGCCCGCGATAAAATCTATGCAATAGCTTAACAGTTTTACTGGGTATTACAGAGCTTTGTTCTTAGCGGCCAGTAAATTTAAAAAAGAAAAGCATTATAAATATTTATGGTTTAGCAACTCCAGGATATTAATGAAAAAATGAAAATGGTAGTGCGGTGAATATAAGAACGTTTAATGATCTATCTGAAACTTAAATTTAATATTAGTAATAAAAGTTTTGTAAAGATACATAAAGTATGAATTCAAGATCCGCTCTTACAAACAACAGCCCTACTATAAACATTATTAGTAATTCTCGTCTACTAGCATCAGAGGCCAGTACTTTTACTGCTGTGCACCAGAATGTAAGAAGTCTAAGGCGGAATTTTGACTCCCTCGTTTGCCACCTTGAATCCCTTGTTAGCCTTCCCGATATTATATTCGTTTCAGAAATTTTGATTTTTTCTTATGAAACTAATGATTACAACATAAATAATTACAATTTTTATGCAAATACAAATGATTCCTATTCTGCAGGTGGTGTTGGAGTATTTATAAATAATAAATATGAGTGTGTAGTAAAATGTCTCAGCCTGTCAAGCGCCGATGTCATTAAAATATCGTTGATATTGAGCAATATACCGCTTACTTTTGTATGTGTATATAGGTTTCATTCGAATAACTTTAAACTTTTTCAAGATGAGTTTTCTGTTCTTTTTAGCGAAGAAAAAGAAACTAATTTATTTTTTCTAGGAGATTTCTATCTTGATCTACTTAGTCAAAATGCTATACTGGACTACCTTGCCCTTTTGGCAAGCCATGGATTAATTTCTATAATTGAAGAGCCTACCCGCCCAGATTCAGGCAGATGCATTGATCATGTATATGGAAGGATTAATTATACGGCAAACGTTGAGTTTACCGGAATAAACCTTGAGTTTGGCATCTCTGATCACTGCATGACTGGTTGTCAACTTAAGGACCTTAATGCGAGTTGAAGAGTTGACAATTGCGAATCGCCATCAGCTATCAAGAAATTAAATTTAAGAATTCTTAAAGAATCACTTCGACATGAACACTGGGAAGATGTTTTTTATGAAGATGACGTTACGAAAGCATATAGCCTATTTCTAAATACACTTACGAGTTACATAAACCTTTCCAGTCTTTCTTTTTTCCCGAAAAAATCCACTCTAAGCTTTGGGTTACTAATGCATTAATTAAGAGGATACAACTAAGGAATAAATTACGCAGAAAATGCAACAGCCAACCAACAAAAACTGAACTTCGGAATCGTTCACGTCGCTTATCAAATAAAATTAATAAAAGCATCCGTTGAAGGCGCGACAAATATTTCCAGGTTAGTATTGTCAGCACAAGGTGACACTAGAAAAGAATGGGACGCTGTTAATAGAATTATGAACAGGAAGTTAAAAGCTAAGCATGAACCACTTGTGTTGAGCTTGAATGGTGAAGACGTCTCGAAACCTCTGGAAGTTTGTAAGTGTTGGAACATCCTCTGCTACAACGAGTAACTCAATGCCTTGCATGCGTCATTCTGACCCAATGTTCTTAGGTTTCCCACCTCCCAGTAATAGCTTTTTTTTTGATCCCATTTCAGGTTCCGAAATACTTAGTATAATCAATTCATTGAACAAATCCGGCTCAAGTGGTTGTGATAATATATCAAATCGAACGTTGAAAAGTATATCCCTTTATATTGTCGACATTTTTAAATATTTATTTAATTTGAGTATAGCCTCTGGAGTTTTTCCAGAAGACTTAAAATGTGCCACTGTAATACCGCTCTTAAAAAGGAAATAAAAAAGACCAAAATAATTACAGGCCTATATCTCTGCTATCTTCTATTTCAAAAGTGTTGGAGAAGGCAGTCAAAAGCAGAATATTAGCCTATCTAGAGAAAATAAATTACTTTAGCACAATGCAATTTGGTTTTAGATCCCGTCTTTCTACAGAAAATGCTCTCTTAGAGTTTTGTGCATTTATTTATAAGGCAATTGACGATAGGAAAATTTGTGCAAGTCTTTTTGTGGACATCACAAATGCATTTGATATGGTGGACCACAATATTCTAATCAAGAAGCTTAATTCCGCTAGTTTTCGAGGTAACATCCTCAGTTGGTTTGAATCCTACCTTACAAATAGAGTTCCAAAAGTAAGAGTTGGTAATAATCTAAGTACACCGAGGCTTATAACACTAGGAGTACCCCAGGGCTCGGTTCTTGGACCAGTTTTGTTTTTAATCTACATTAACTCTATATTTTCGTAAATTGGTAAAGTTACAGCCTTTGCTGATGACCTTGCCACCGCATACTCCTTTAACCTTTTTGCTGATATAAATTATAATGTTTATTTGTTAAGATATTGGTTTGCAAGCCATAAACTCGTGGTAAGCAGCAAAACTAAGGTAATGTATTTTAGTCTTTGCGGTAAAGAAATATCAAGATCCGAAATAATCTTTCATGCGTTAAATTGCATGCGTCACAGGTTGTGCTCAACAAATTGTACTCAGCCGAACTCTTCTGTAATGTTTGACCAGATAGCAAGATGCGGCAAGAAATGCTTCGAGATCGAAATTGTTCCTAATTTCAAATATCTGGGTATTATAATAGATCAAAATCTAAGTTGGTCATTGCATATCTCTGCTGTCAAGCAATATATGCTATCAGCCGTACGTTCTTTCTATACTTTGCACCTCCAGTTTTTTTATATTCAATAGTTATATTAAGCTCACTTAAAGATATTTCCCTTTTCTTTGGTTTTGTTCTTTTTTATATACATATGTATATGTTCTTGTATTATCAGTATGCGCCCCACAAGCATCTATAATAAAAAATGAAGGATATGGCATTTCCACTGTTCTTAAAACTAACATTTAATGCCATTAACTATTTTCTTATTGTTATTATTTTAGTAATATTTTTATGAAAATTGTTAACTATTATAAGAAAATAATGAATAAACAAACAAACAACAAACGCCTTCACATATACAACTAAGGGCCACTCCATTTTAAAACCCTAATTAGTGCCTTTAATTTGATACCCATATCATTCAAACACATTATAGAGTCAGCCCTGGTCCACCTTTATGACGATATTTCGAAAAGGCGTCCACATATAGAACTAAGGCCCACTCCCTTTTAAAATACTCATTACCACCTTTCAGTTGATACCCATATCGTACAAACACATTCTACAGTCACCCCTGCTACACCTTTATGGCGATATCTCGAAAAGGCATCCACCTATAGAACTAAGGCCCACTCCCTTTTAAAATACTCCTTAACACCTTTCATTTGATATCCATATCGTACAAACAAATTGTAGAGTCACCCCTGGTCCACCTTTATGGCAATGTAGCATTATGCCCCTTTTTATGCCAATGCATTTCAGCATGTGCATCATGACCTCCTATGCGAATGCATTCTTATGCATATTTAAAAACCGACCACACACAGTCATATTGCACTCATTACAATGTTGACCCACATAAATTACATATGTTCACCCCAACACAGCGGGAGTTCAGCGTCATATGAATGCCGACCACAACAAACATATCCATTTGCATTTGTTTGTAAACCCTTGCTCAATGAGTCACACTGACAAGCACACGTGCCGTTCAGAATACCCGATCGCCAGTGTCTGTTTGTCAATGTGACATCATAACAAATATTTGCTGACTTGGCACATATGAAATAGAATGTAGTTATTTCTAGTATGTAAGTATATATATAATATTTGTAATAGTATTGTAAGACCGTTTACTATAAAAGAGAAAGTATTTCAGTAATAAATACAATCATATTCTGACGCTCAACCTTAGCGTTTAATTTCAATTCATATGGTAATAGGTCATGACGATCCTGCCAGTACAGATCAAAATTGGCACAACTGCTAAAAAAGATCTGACTGCCCACAGAGCGCCTGACCATTTTTTTAAAAAAAAAGTTTATTAAAAACCGGATAAAGGACAACACAAACAGAGATTGGAATTTTAACAAGGCACCACTTGCCTTTTCGTTCGGATTTTTTCACCAGAGGACCAATTAATAAAAAGATCAATATTATGCATACAACGGAAAGGATTTGGTAATAGTTCATGGTAAAAACAGAACACTAAATATTGGCATTGGTGACCAGCGAGCAGAAGAAGAAGTGGCATACAATTTGGCATTGAAAGTTGGACACGATTGCACTGAAATTTGGACATGATTGGCGGAAAGCAGAATAACATAAGTATTTAAGTATATAATCAATTGAGCGGCCTTTATGGACGCTAAGCCATTAGCAAAAACGAAAGTTTTTTTAACATCAATAGGATTTGCACGTTAAAAAAAAAAAAACAAAAAAAAAAATTTGGAAAAATTTAAAAATGAATATAGAGAAAATTCCCATTACAAATGAAAATAAAATTTTTTTCAGTAAATGGGAATGCTTAGGACGTTTTTATAAAGCTTCTTAAATACTTTGTTAGTAATAAATTAAAATGCAAAGGGACTCCTCAGACTTCCCCCTCCCATGGTGGGACGAGAATACCCTACACACTAGAGACCTACAAAAGGAATTATAAGGACTAAAGAAACTGTGGCAAATAATAGGAATGACTAGGGAACCCACTAAAGAAGACATAATAAACCACACAACCAAGGTGGGGGAAATAATGCGAATGATTAGAAATGTGTTCCCCGAAAACGCTAACAATTAAGTTATAATGGCGTTTGATTTTTTTTTTTTTGACTATGAATAAATAAAAATATTTTTAAATATTTTGTAAAAGAAAATAAGCTATACTAAGCTAATAAATTATAAAATTTTTTGAAATATTAAAAAATTTTAACCTAAGTAAAAATATTTTAAGAAATATTTTAGACTAACAATTTTTACAATAAAAAGTTATAAAAAAAATAAAATATTTAACATTTTATTAAAATTAGAGAAGTTTCAAAATGTCTTGGTGGGCAAAAATAGCCCAAGGCATTATGATAGCCATAGCTGGCTACGAAGTAGGAAAAGGAAACTCTGAACCATCAGAGAATAGGATAGTCAAGTATGAACCACCAATAGGATCAGATACGAAAAACGTTCCAAACATCCCGTATGTTTGGTAAGCAGTCCTAATTTGTACATTCAGGCTATTGGTCATCACATTAGCTATGATGCTCAAAAACTACATGAAGCATAAATATAGGCAATTAAAACCCATTCAAGATCGCATCTAAGAAATTTCATTTTCAACATTCTATTATTTAAAAAATTTTATTTAAATTTAAAACCCAATTTAAGGAAGAGCAACAAACTTTTGAAAATAAACTTTTAAACATTAAAATGACCCAGACAACAGCAAAAGCAGCTTCGTTAACACTGCCTAAGTTCAATAGCAAATCAAAATGTACATAATTTCTTTCAATACTCTTGATATCTTTGAAGACAAAGACAGTCATGAAGCAATAGAAAAATTCTAGGACAGTGGAAATAAGCAAAACCTAAGAACGAAAAAAAAATACAAAAAATTTTAAAACCAGCCCATAATAACAAAAAAAAATTTGAAGAAAAAGTCACAAAGAGAACCTATAAAAATAATGTGAAGCGCTATATAAATTTGCAATAATAAGACATGTCGCGTTAGAAAGAATTACAAGCCACCTGATTGTAGGTGATAAAATTGACTTAGGACAATTCCTCATCACACATGCTGTACAAATGCCGCCAATCTAGGACTTGTAAAGAATAAAAAACACAGTTGTCCCGAGGGACAAATTGGTGGAAAATAATTGAATATTTACTCGAGTAGGCAAATTTAATATGATAATAAGTGGTACCCAAGTTCTCAAAGATCAAATAATCGCACTAACCCAAGAGGTTGTGCATGTGACAATCCCGGTAAAAATAAAAATAATTCTTCATAAAAGTCATGACGATTCTGTCTTGGTGGCCGCCACAGAAATCGCATGACAAATAAGATCAAAGATATAGCTGGAAAATAGGGAAAATATCGAAAACATAAAAAGAACAATTAAAGATACGAAAAATTTTTGCATCCAATGTACCTTTATTTTACCCATAAATTGAACTTCTATCAATATATAGCTGTCTTGCTCTTCCACCAACTACAGCTACTAAATTTTCCGAATAATTCGCTACACATTTTTTATTGGTTCTAAGTTTAATATGACCCAAATGAAATAAAATAGCAATGAAAATCTTCGTTTAATAGAAACAGTAAAGAAATCTAATTATGATAAAAATAGCTACAGTAAGGAAATGAAAATAGGAGGTTTATTGTTAGTTAGAGAAGAAGCAGCTCATAAGTTAGATAATAGATATAAAAGAAATTATAAGGTAAAAAGTATTGATAAAAATAACAATTATACATTAATACCCAATAGAATAGGAAATAGTGATAGGACAAGTAAAATAAAAGAGATAGTAGTCCATAAAAATTGGTTTAAACCTGTACAAAACGTATAAGCACTCCACTTTACTCAAAATTATGAACATACACATACGAATCCAAAACCCCCAAGTCAGAATAACAATGTAAAATTAAAGCAAAAAACACAAATAAAAACAGCATGATACACTTTTATGGCAATAGGATGACCGTATGTAGTTAGGCGCCAAACTATATACGTTCCTCCCTTAAAAGCATATGGAAGTGTTCACATGAACGAAAGAAAACACAAAATGCATGTTTAAAAAAAAACATATATATAAATACAACAACATGTTACATTGAAAAGAAAGCACAAAATCACACATGAAAAGCTCTCAGTGAAAAATCATCTGCTTTGCAGATGCCGTTCGGAGTCGGCATAAAACATGTAGGTCCCGTCCGACCAAATTGTAGGGAAAATCAAGAGCAGCACGACGCAAATTGGAAGAGAAGCTCGGCCTTAGATCTCTTCGGAGGTTATCGCACCTTACATTTTTTTTATTTATATTTATTATCGAATGTTTTGGGCAGTGTCAGTATATGATTACCCAAGTTTTTATCCCAGCGGGTTAGTGGGTCAGAATATACCCGCGGTAGGTATGCCTGTCGTAAGAGGCGACTAAAATATCAGATTCAAGGGGTTGTGTAGCGCAACCTTTTCAGGTTGCCAGCGCAATATATAGCTTATCCAAACCCAATTGTCAACCTCACCTTCGAGCGGCGAATCCCATTTCACTAACAGGCGAGGCTCTGGCGACCCAAGCTTCTCATGGAACATGGGGGTGGGGAGGGAGGGGTGGCCTGAAGGTTTAATGTGGCCATATAAATCGTTCCCGAGATGGTCGGGCTAGCACCTTAATGGAGCTGTGTTACCGGAGCGTACCGGATCTGTATCCGGCAAAGGAATGCTTATAACTTTTGTATTAGTTCATCGATTTTGTTGAAACAGAGCTTAGAGAGAAAAAAACAAATCTGCAAAAACTAAAAAGTTTTCGAGATCCTTCCTCGCAAAGTACAATTTTTTTATATTTTTACAAACAAAATGGGAAAAATCCGTCTTGGTTGTTCGTTATCTTTGAATCTGCAGGGCCTAGCAAAAAGTGTGCACAGTATGCACAGTTTATAGAATTTTTATTACCTTTTAAAACCTTCAAACCGTTTTGGAATTGCTCCATTCGTTCTTGAGATATATATGATTAAGTGGACCCAATTTTTTTTTTTTTTTGAAAAAAAAACCGTTATTCGTAAATATCTCAAAAACGTTACCATAGAATTAAAAATACCCTTGATTTTCGAAATCAGAGGGTGATTTTACATAGGAATTTCATAATGGCGTCTCTGGTGCATTTTGGCTGTAAACCAGTGATATTAAACCAAGTAAATGTATTTTGGTGTTAACAACATTGAATTTTTAGGGCACAATATTTCTAGTTCTGGAATAAGGTCATCCGATGAGAAATTTACGTAATTTTGAACGTCCAAAAACTATTAAACAGGCACCAAAATTTATAGGAATGGTAAACTATTACCATAGGTATATTCCAAATCTTGCACAGTACACGAATATAATATATGATTTAATTAATAGAACAAACAAAAAACGCGATAAAACATTAATATGGGACGACACATCAACTAAAGGCTTTGAATGTATTAAAGAAAAGTTTGCATCTAAGGTATTATTAAATCATTTTAATAAAGGTGCAAAACTTTCTTTAAATGTTGATGCCTCTAATACGGCAATTGTTGGTGTCATACAACAAAATTTTAATAGTACATCTGAGCCATTAGGTTTTTATTCGAAAAAGCTTTCTCCATCAGAGACGAAATATAGCGCATTCGATCAAGAATTACTAGCCATTTATTTAAATATCAAGCATTTTAGATACCTTTTAGAAGGGCGTGCAGAGGTCTGCGCTGAAATTTGTGCCGACATTTCGGATATTCGCGCCTCTTGTGCTTCAATCTTGGATGTACGGTATACGGTTCTCCTGCGATTTCAGTTGGGATGTTATACGTGTCTCCTGCGATTCCATTTTTGTCGATATCTGTGATAACAAAGGCAATATCGCATTATTCTCGCCGCTTGCGACTGGTTTCGATCTTCCGTTCTTCTCTTTTTTGTTAACGTCTCGTCCCCATCAGGGTGAAAGGACATACTGGTCCACATTAATTCCTTCCGACTCCATAACCTCAGCAGTTCGGTGTTATTACCGGTTGTAGTCAACCCACGGTTCTCCAACTTCTTTTTCAATGTGTGTATCTGTACTTTATCTTTTTCTTCTAGCCATATGCGTGTGTATGTGTGAGTAACAACTTCTGCTCTTAGCTGTCGGCTACATATATGTATGTGAAATAATATCTCTGCTTCAACCCTACCAACCATGATGGGATAAAATATTGACGCTACACAAAAAATTGGATAATAGGTTGCATAATTTTGTTCGGCGAGGCGCCGATATTACATGTAAGCTGTCAGTCTGCAACGACTGCATACTTTTAGGTGCAAATGACAGCTTTGAACAGCAATGTGCAGTGTTGTCAGACCGTCCTTTAAAACATACAAAACCCATTTTCCTAATACCCAAAAATTCCAAGTGCTCCAAAAGTTTCCACAAAAATGCTTAAAATTTTTTATTCAATATTTTTTGTGCAAACAATTCCCAACAAAATGTTCCAAACCTTTTTTACATTTTTTCATTTACAAATTTCATATAAATTTGATATAATTTACATTTTAAATAAAAACAAATTTAAATAAAATAACAATAGAATAAAATGAAATAAAATTGAAAACGATACAAAAAATAACATAAAATAAATTAAAATAAATAGGATTAAATAAAGTAAAATGAAACAAAACAAAATAAAATAAAAAAATAAAAGAAGATTTAATTAGAGTAAATAAATTTAAAAAAAATAAATAAAGTAAACACAAAAATAAGTTGGAATGAAACTAAGAGAATGAAATGGAATAAAATTAAATAAAGTAAAGTGGCATAAAAAATGGAGTGGAACGAATTAAAAGAAAAATAAATTCAATGAAATGAAATGGAGTGAAGTAAGATGAAACAAAATAAAATGAAACGGAAAGTGAAATGAAACAGAAGAAAATGAACTGAAACGAAAAAATATGAAACTATATGAAATTAAACGGAATAAAATGAAATAGAATAAAATGAAATTATATTGAAAAGAAACAAAGAAATATGAAACTATATGAAATGAAACCGAATGATATAAAATGAAATGAAAAAATATAAATCATATGGAAATGAAAAGAAATAAAACGAAATGATATGAAACTATATGAAATGGAACTAAAAAAATAGAATTTTAATATTTTGTTTGCGGCCCAACAGTGGAATAATTACCATCTTTTTATTTCTTACTGGAACCCACAATAGGTCAAATAGCCTAAAAACAAAATATTAAAATTTATTAAAATTGACCGGAATAACCCTAATACTTAAAAAAATAGAAATTATGAAGTGAAACGAAATGAAAGGGAATGAAATGCTAGAAATTAATTGAAATTAAATAAGATAACATGAAATGACGTGGAATTAAGTGAAATCAAACGAAATGAAATTTGGGGAACGAAATAAAATGAAATAAAGTTCAATTAAATCGAATGCTATGAAATAAAATAGAACAAAATGAAGTAAAACGCAATGTAGTAAATGAAATGAAATTAGGTTGAAGAATATGAAGTAAAATGAAACGAAATGAAATGCAAAAAAAGTTAAATGAAATGAAGTAATATAAAGTGAAAGGATATGAAACGAGATTCAATGAACTTAAAAGTATGGAAGTTAGATGAAACGAAATGAAATAAAATGAAACGAAATAGAATAAAATAAAATGAAGTCTACCACAACTTAATCAAGGCCAAATAAATAACAATAAAATGAGACCTGTCTGCTGGACCATAGACGGGTTGATGATGATTGCATCCAATCCTCTCCTGCACCGATTTGGCCAATAACCTGCTACAAATAAATAATCAAATTAAACATGCAATTACCATAACATGTGCTAATAGAAACATGGTTTCACTTTCGCATGTATGTGCATACATTATTGTGGTGGGAGCTTAAAAATTTGTCTGCACTTACCCGCTCAAATGGCAACGTTTTAATGACACCAAGAGTGCAACTCTCCCTTATAGTGTACATAACATTTATCTTTGTATACCACTAATCTGCATAAGTACTTACATGGGTCCACCATGTTGTGTTAAGTCCACAAGCTACAAACGTTGGACTCAGGACCATGAACCTGGAATATCCACTATATGCAGCATATTACCTGAATGCATTTCCAATGAAAAGCCTGTAAAAATAGAAAATTTATTATTAGAATGCTGTTAACAATTGTTGAAGCAGGACTTACCGTCATTTTCAGCCGATTTCCACAGTTTTTTCGGGAAAAATGCAGAAAATTTGTTCATTTCTTAAAATTGTTAGACAAATAAATTAATTATTGACAGCTGATTTATCTCCCTGTTTTGACCTTTTTCAATTGTTCTCTTCATATTTTTAGGCGCATATGAAGTTTGGAAAATATCCCAAAGCCTTCGGGGAGTAACCTTATCGCTATAACAACAACAACAGGGACGCTAACCGCTTTTTGCCATTTTCACCTCGAATTCCAACACCATCTCACATTTTTCTAAAAAAAATACTAACACCATCACATAATTGAACTTTATTTCATTTTATTTCGTTCCCCAAATTTCATTTCGTTTGATTTCACTTAATTCCACGTCATTTCATGTTATCTTATTTAATTTCAATTAATTTCTAGCATTTCATTCCCTTTCATTTCGTTTCACTTCATAATTTCTATTTTTTTAGTTCCATTTCATATAGTTTCATATCATTTCGTTTTATTTCTTTTCATTTCCATATGATTTATATTTTTTCATTTCATTTTATATCATTCCGTTTCATTTCATATAGTTTCATATTTCTTTGTTTCTTTTCCATATAATTTCATTTTATTCTATTTCATTTTATTCCGTTTAATTTCATATAGTTTCATATTTTTTCGTTTCAGTTCATTTTCTTCTGTTTCATTTCACTTTCCGTTTCATTTTATTTTGTTTCATCTTACTTCACTCCATTTCATTTCATTGAATTTATTTTTCTTTTAATTCGTTCCACTCCATTTTTTTATGCCACTTTACTTTATTTAATTTTATTCCATTTCATTCTCTTAGTTTCATTCCAACTTATTTTTGTGTTTACTTTATTTATTTATTTTTTAATTTATTTACTCCAATTAAATCTTCTTTTATTTTTTTATTTTATTTTGTTTTGTTTCATTTTACTTTATTTAATTCTATTTGTTTTAATTTATTTTATGTTATTTTTTGTATCGTTTTCAATTTTATTTCATTTTATTCTATTGTTATTTTATTTAAATTTGTTTTTATTTAAAATGTAAATTATATCAAATTTATATGAAATTTGTAAATGAAAAAGTGTATAAAAAGTATGGAACATTTTTTGGGAATTGTTTGCACAAAAAATATTGAATAAAAAATTTTAAGCATTTTTGTGGAAACTTTTGGAGCATTTGGAATTTTTGGGTATTAGGAAAATGGGTTTTGTATGTTTTAAAGGACGGTCTGACAACACTGCACATTGCTGTTCAAAGCTGTCATTTGCACCTAAAAGTATGCAGTCGTTGCAGACTGACAGCTTACATGTAATATCGGCGCCTCGCCGAACAAAATTATGCAACCTATTATCCAATTTTTTGTGTAGCGTCAATATATGATTACCCAAATTTTTATCCCATCATGGTTGGTAGGGTTGAAGCAGAGATATTATTTCACATACATATATGTAGCCGACAGCTAAGAGCAGAAGTTGTTACTCACACATACACACGCATATAGCTAGAAGAAAAAGATAAAGTACAGATACACACATTGAAAAAGAAGTTGGAGAACCGTGGGTTGACTACAACCGGTAATAACACCGAACTGCTGAGGTTATGGAGTCGGAAGTACTTAATGTGGACCAGTATGTCCTTTCACCCTGATGGGACGAGACGTTAACAAAAAAGAGAAGAACGGAAGACCGAAACCAGTCTCAATATCCGAAATGTCGGCACAAATTTCAGCGCAGATCTCTGCACGCCCTTCTAAAAGGTATCTAAAATGCTTGATATTTAAATAAATGGCTAGTAATTCTCGATCGAATGCGCTATATTTCGTCTCTGATGGAGAAAGCTTTTTCGAATAAAAACCTAATGGCTCAGATGTACTATTAAAATTTTGTTGTATGACACCAACAATTGCCGTATTAGAGGCATCAACATTTAAAGAAAGTTTTGCACCTTTATTAAAATGATTTAATAATACCTTAGATGCAAACTTTTCTTTAATACATTCAAGCCTTTAGTTGATGTATCGTCCCATATTAATGTTTTATCGCGTTTTTTGTTTGTTGTATTAATTAAATCATATATTATATTCGTGTACTCTGCAAGATTTTAAATATACATATGGTAATAGTTTACCATTCCTATAAATTTTTGTGCCTGTTTAATAGTTTTTGGACGTTCAAAATTGCGTAAATTTCTCATCGGATGGCCTGATTCCAGAACTAGAAATATTGTGCCCTAAAAATTCAATGTTGTTAACACCAAAAATACATTTACTTGGTTTAATATCACTGGTTTACAGCCAAAATGCACCAGAGACGCCATTATGAAATTCCTATGTAAAATCACCCTCTGATTTCGAAAATCAAGGGTATTTTTAATTCTATGGTAACGTTTTTGAGATATTTACGAATAACGGTTTTTTTTTTCAAAAAAAATTGGGTCCACTTAATCATATAGAGGGTTGAAGGAGGAAACGATCGAGCACGTTCTGTGCTCGTGCCCTGCACTTGCCAGGCTAAGACTCCAGCTATTAGGAGTGATACAGCTGTCAGATCTAGAAGCAGCAAGTGGATTAAGTTCTAGGAAGCTTCTAGTATTTGCCAAGAGGACGGAGTTATTTTATAACATAGGTCCTGGTTTTTGATAGGGTTTTTGAGTTTGGTCGTTAAAACAAACTTCTGGTAACACTACGGACTCAATCAGTATATGTGAGGTCCTCATGGACCGGCCAGTCCAACCTAACCTAACCTAACCTAATCATATATATCTCAAGAACGAATTGAGCAATTCCAAAACGGTTTGAAGCTTTTAAAAGGTCATAAAAAGTGCATACAACACCTTTTGCTAGACCCTGCAGATTCAAAGATAACGAACAATCATTACGAATTTTTTCCATTTTGTTTGTAAAAATATAAAAAAAATTTTACTTTGCGAGGAAGGATCGCGAAAACTTTTTATTTTTTGCAGATTTGTTTTTTCCCCTTTAAGCTCTGTTTTATTACAAAAAAAATAAGCTTTCATTCAACAAAATCGATGGACTAATACAAAAGCTATAAGCATTCATGTAAATATTCCCATTTAATACTTAAGTACCCTACTGGTACATATGTGTGAGTATTCGTATATCAGTTAGTTAGTTTTTGCAAATTTTTTTGTTTTCTCTCTAAGCTCTGTTTTATTACAAAAAAATAAGCTTTCATTCAACAAAATCGATGGACTAATACAAAATTTATAAGCATTCAAGTAAACATATCCATTTAATACTTAAGTACCCTACTGGTACATATGTGCTAGTATTCGTATATCAGCTAGTTAGCGTTATTAACACATATGTACCAGTAGGGTACTTAAGTATTAAATGGATATATTTAATTTAATGCTTATAACTTTTGTATTAGTTCATCGATTTTGTTGAAACAGAGCTTAGAGAGAAAAAAACAAATCTGCAAAAAATAAAGTTTTCGAGATCTTTCCTCGCAAAGTACAATTTTTTTTATATTTTTACAAACAAAATGGGAAAAATCCGTAATGATTGTTCGTTATCTTTGAATCTGCAGGGCCTAGCAAAAAGTGTTGTATGCACAGTTTATAGAATTTTTATTACCTTTTAAAAGCTTCAAACCGTTTTGGAATTGCTCAATTCGTTCTTGAGATATATATGATTAAGTGGACCCATTTTTTTTTTTTTTTTTTTTTTTTTTGAAAAACCGTTATTTGTAAATATCTCAAAAACGTTACCATAGAATTAAAAATAACCTTGATTTTCGAAATCAGGGGGTGATTTTATATAGGAAGTTCATAATAACGTCTCCGGTGAAGAAAAAAAATTGGAATCTGTGATCCAGTGTATTTAACCCATACTAGTCGTTCGAAAAGTACACGTAGATGTGTTAAATGTTCTTCTTCATTTTCTGGAAGGTTTCTGAAGAATTTCTTAATCCGAAAGGCATACGCAAAAACTCGAACATACCGAAAGGTGTTGTTATTGCCGTTTTGAAAATATCTTCTTTGGGCATGGTATCTGATGGTATGCTTTCACTAAATCAATTTTGAAAAATATATTTTTGTTTCGAATATTCATATTGAAATCGTGTATATGAGGTAAATGATAACAATCAGGTACTGTAATAACATTCTTACTTACTTACTTACTTAATTGGCGCTTAACCGCCTAAACGGTTATGGCCGTCCAACAAGGCGCGCCAGCCGCTCCTTCGCTCCGCCAACTGGCGTCAATTGGTCACACCAAGGCAGTTTAAATCGTTTTCCACCTGGCCCTTCCAACGGAGTGGGGGCCGCCCTCTACCTCTGCTTCCATAGGCGGGTTCCGATAGAAAGCCTTTCTTGGCCGGAGCATCATCTTTCATTCGCATAACATGGCCTAGCCAGCGCAGCCGCTGCGTTTTAATTCGCTGGACTATGTTAATGTCTGTGTATAGCTCGTAAAGCTTATTATTAAATCTTCTTCGGTACTCGCCATCGCCAACGCGTAGAGGTCCATAAATATTTCGAAGAACTTTTCTCTCGAACACTCCCAAAGCCGCTTCATCTGCTGTTGTCATGGTCCATGCTTCTGCCCCATATAGCAGGACGGGTACGATAAGTGACTTGTAGAGTATGATTTTCGTTCGCCGAAAGAGGACTTTACTTTTCAATTGCCTACCTAGTCCACAGTAGCATTTATTGGCAATATTGATTCTTCGCTGGATTTCAGTGACGATGTTTGTTGCTAGTGTTGATGCTGGTTGCCGAATAAACGAAGTCTTTTACTATTTCGAAATTATGGCTGCGAACAGTAGCGTGGTTGCCAAGGCGCGTATGTAATAACATTCAATCTACGGAAATCACCACAAGGACGCCAGTCGTTAACATTCTTTTTTGGTACTAAATGCAATGGAGATGCTACTGAGGAATTTGAGGGTCTACAAATTCCAGTGTTTAGTAGAAAATCGAACTCGGTTTTGACCACTAAATTTAATTGGATCCAAGCGCCTGGGCTTAGAAAAAGGAAGGTTTCGTTCAGCAACAAGTCTGTGGACCGTAGTATGCTTAACTAGCTTCGAGTAAATTGGTTCAGCTATCAATGATGGAAAACTTTTTAATAATTTTGCTTATTTGTTATCTACAGAGAAAATTTTCGGACGAGGAACATTACAGAAATATGAGATCGTGTCCACTGAAAGATTTATCAATGGGCAACTAAACGTTTATTTTTGATATCAATAAGCAGGCCATATTTACATAAAAAATCAGCACCAATTATTGGTTTCGCTATGTCAGCTATTAAAAATATAAAAGGAAATTCGCGTCTCAAACCTAAATTTATATTCAAAATCTTTTTTCCATATGTCGAAATTGTAGAACCATTAGCTGCTGTTAAAATAATATCGGATTTATTTTTCCTTAAAAATTTTGAAACAGGCAAAACTGAAAATAGAATAAGAAAATTAAGTTTATTATCCCTATCATATATAAACAAGCGACGAGTAGATACTTCAAAATGTCCATTGTTTGTCGCTGCAACAACAGACGAAGTTAGTTTGTTGAACTATTATTCTTTGAAAAAGCACAAGGTTGTTCACATTTTTTAGCCTTGTTACCGAATCTATAATGATACCATCATACTCAATTCTGATTATCGCGAGAATTTGATCTATCCCTTAATGGACTTCTTAATCTACTTCTACTAGTCGAACAAGATCTTGAAAAAATTTGGTGTATTTCTTTCTTAATTTCTGATAATTCCAAAGATAATTTTTCAAAATTTTTGCACATTATACTAATCGTTTGAACCAAATTACATATTAATGCATTTTCGCTTTTTGAATTTTGAAAATTATTGATAGAAGCAATGTCGTTTTTATTGATAACCTCCCATACGTTATCAGCTAATTTCAGTAATTCATTTATGTTAATTAAAATTACATTTAAATTCTTTGGTAGTTTTCTCATCCAAAGTTTCTTAAGAACTTTTTGGCTGAAGTTAGGTCCAGAGAGTATTGCTAAATACCGATAAAATTCAAATGGTTTGCGATCTCCCATCACAGAATTTGATAAAACTCCATCTAATTTGGCATTCTCACTTAAAGAATGTCGTTCAATCAAAATCTGCTTTATGCAGAGAATTTATTTATCTCAGGAGGATTTTGAACGAAATCTAAAATTGTCATAATAACATCCTGAAGAAGTGCAATTATGACGTATTCATATTTTGTCACTTCCTGAGTTATATTCTTCCTATTGAATTGAATTTCGGTATGGATGAACCATGCCTCTGGGCAATTCGTCCAAAATTGGGGAAGCTTAAGAGAGGTTGCAAAAATTGCATTACTGTTTTGATTCGCATATGGATTTATAAATTAGTTTTGAAAATTATCATTTTGCAAATCGATAAGCGAATCGTTCTGCCGATGTGTTGGTGTAGATGTATGTGTGCTGTGTGGTGGAGAGTGAAACATAACTATTTAAAACGAAATAATTAAAACAAATAAAATATAATTGTTGTTATATCGGCCTACTGATTTGTAAGATCGCGGGTTCGAATCGAGCTCAAGGCCTAACAATAATTATTTTATCATTATTATTGTTATGATAGATTTTTTCTTAATTGAAAGAAATTGTTAAATTAGAATAGATGAAAGAAAAAATTTTAGGCAAGTGCCAAAGCTCGTTGTATAGATCCATTTCGGGAACTGCTAAATTCCTTCATCGGCAACGTTTAGCAGTTTCCGAAATGGATCTATACAACGAGCTTTGGCAGTTGTCTAAAAATTTTTTCTTTCTTCTATTCTAATTTAAAAATTTTTTCAATTAAGAAAAAATTTATCATAACAATAATAATGATAAAATAATTATTGTTAGGCTTGAGCTCGATTCGAACCCGCGATCGTACAAATAAAATATATATATATATACCTATACCTATATGATTTTAATAAATAAAATACAATTTTACTCGCTCCTTTCAACGTCGCACAAAATTCCTCTTTCTTCTCACTTCTAAATTGCCGTCTTCTCTTCCTGATTAATTTCGATCTGTTATTTACTTAATGAATTTTTTATAGATTAATGCTTATAATGCGTAGGATCACAATTTCGGTTGGATGAGCGCTCGTCCGCATTAAATTTAACTTTTTATTGGTATAGTAGATCTTTACTCACTGCGTTACTAATAACCTCTTAATAGAACAATAGTATGTAATGAAGATGCGGTTCCTAAAAATGGAAATTTGCAATGGCTTTTGTTGGTGATACATGGTGTAGATGTTAGGCAATGAATTTTATTTGTATGTTAGGCAATATCTTCTGTTGGTTATATTCACTCAAATTTAAGAATTTGTGAGCTTCGAATGAAATTGATCGGACAAACGTAAAATCTCCAGTAAGCGCAGAAATTCGCACAAGTTGTCTCCTCATGCTGATTAACAACTTTGTATATGTATATATTAATATATGATATATATATGTATATTCATATATGAACAATTATTTTATCATGATGGTGCTTAAATACGAGGCTTTAAAAGGGATGGAGGCTCTGATTGATTGACAGTAAAGAGATAAAATAGTGAATACTGTCGCTCTCCCTCTTTTTCTTTTAATCGTGTTCCAAATCAGCACTTGTATAAGTCTAGTACCGTTATTATAATCGGGTTTACACTTTAACCTAAAATTAAATCAATTATAAGCACGTCGTTGTTATTTGGCTAACTTAATATATTTAGCAATAGTTTATTATTCTAACACTTGCAAATTACAATTTCTTCACCTCTTGCGGAAAATGCAACATTAATAGCAACGTAAAAAGGAAAAAACGAAATTTTTTTACTAGTCTCCTTCACAAATTTTTTTGTTTCTACTTTTAAGTTCTGCTTCTTTAATTAGTAGGTCGCCAGTGTGATGATTTCCATAAATAATTAAAAATTATTAAGTTAGTCTTATAAAAATCGATGTGTTTTATTAATGAAAATTTTTGAAATATAGAAATTGAAAACAAATATTTAAATGACTTGATAAATATTAAAACAATTCAAAGTAAAAACAGAAGTTGAGTTGTATTAAAGTTAAAACATTAAAACTAATATAATAAAAGTACCCTACATCAGGTTTTTTGTGATTTCCAAAATGTTATATATATAAAAAGTGGGCGTGGTTATCATCCGATTTCGGTGAAGAAATCTCAATATTTACTCAAGTTATCGTGTTAACGGACAGACGGACGGACGGACGGACATGGCTCAATCAAATTTTTTTTCGATACTGATGACTTTGATATATGGAAGTCTATATCTATCTCGTTTCCTTTATACCTGCCCAACCATATGTTATCCAATCAATGTTATAATACCCTGTGCACAAGTACAGCTGGGTAAAAAAGCAATAGCAGTGCGAAGGTGAAAAAAACACACAAAACAAAAGCAATGCTAATAGCGGTAATGCTAGTATTGGTGTGTTGGCCGCGGAAATCAGTGCACTCAAAACTGCTGATTGTTCTTATGTTATCAACCCGAACAACAACAATAATATTGTGATGAATATTAGCATCACTAAGTGATACTCACATCCCTAAGGTTATTAAATAAAGGCACAACAACAATAAAGCAAGCAACCACTCCTGTGTACGTAAACAAATAAATCATCATTTACTTACTCACTTACATACAAGGCAACGGAGAGATTCGCACAAACACATGTAATCATCAGCCGAAATAATACTCACATTTACAACACGCATATGGTTACAAACTACAAATATACCTGTATATGGTTGATAATCAAGCATGAAGTTCGAGAAATTACTAGACCTTAGTAGAAATATGCGAATGAAGCAACGGAGAGCATAAAAGCAGAGCAGCTGAGTAGTCAATAATCAGTTTTGATTTAAGCACGCTTCCAAGATGGAAGCACAGTAGGTACGCATTTCAGAAATGTCGTCGCAAATGTCATCTGAACTGGAGTCGTAGGAGACACACATAACATCGAAGATCGAAGCACAAGAAACGCGTATTTCAGAAATGTCGACACAGATTACATCAAAGATGGAAACGCAACTGAAAGAACAAGAGACACGCATAACAGTATAACTCGAAGCACAAGAGGCGCGAATATCATCAAAACTCGAAGCGCGTATGAGCGAGAAAATAACGCAGTTTGAGGAAAAAATCGAGGCCGAGGTAGATGCTTTGAGAGGTCGTATACAGGAGTTGCAACTAAATCGCCAGCTGTTTCAGCAAGCAATACGAAGGTAAAAACTCCATCTTTTGACGGCTCTGTTCCTTTCCAGGTATTAAAGCTTCAATTGAGAAGACGGCAGCAGAGAACAACTGAAATGCGGATGATAAAGTTGCTGCACTGCTCGTGGCATTGAATGGCCTGCAGCTGAAATCTTACAGACGATTCCCGAGGGAGAGCGGAACAACTACGAAACTTTGATGAGTGCTCTAGAGAGGCAATACGGTAGCGAACACAGGAAGCAGATATACCAAAAGGGTTGCAAAACCTCTACCAAAAAGCTAATGGGACTTTGCAGGAGTTTGCGTCAGATGTCGAAAGGCTTACACATTTGGCGAATGCCGACGCAACCGTGGAATACACCGAAAGGGTAAAAATTCAGAGCTTTATAAATAGCATACGGGACGTCGAAACGAAGCGAGCCACATACGCAAACCCAAAGCCAACATTCGCAGAAACGGTATCACAGACTCAGGAAACTGCCTCACTATTGAATAAACCAGCATACAAAGCTCATCGTGTGGAAGTGGAAAGGCCAGATTGGATAGACACAATTTTGGAAGCACTGAAGGGATCACAACAGAAAAATGCCGGAATTATGAAATGTTGCAAGTGCGGCAACCCAGGTCACATTGCACGTCATTGCAGCACCGGTCCCAATAGTTCCAACAATGTGGGGGGCCGTAAACGCAGAGCTGAAGGAGATGAGCAAATCTCCAAGTCCACTCAATCGTTAACTAAAGCGAGTCAGCAGCAAGGGGCGACAGCTGCTCCATAATCTCTATCTCGCAAATTGGAAGAAGGTCAAACAATCTTACTGTCGGAGGACATGTGGATGGAAAGGAACGTTTACTGACTGTAGATACGGTTGCATTTCATTCCATCATTCGAGCGGATTTAGTCAAAAAGAAGATAAGACCATTGCATGTAGCAAGATTGCGTACAGCCACTGGAGTAGACGCCACGGTTCTAGGAGAAGTAGCATGTGAAGTCGCAATTTGGAACGTCAGGGTGGTACACAATTTTATAGTGGCAGAGATTGATGATGAAATGATAATTGGAGTGGACTTCTTAATCGACCAAGGCATCAAGATCGATATGCAAAGCAAGATGATGCGGTATAAGAACATGGATGTGCCACTTAATTTCGGCTACGAGAGAGGCTACAGCAGTAAACGAGTGTTGGTGGAAAAGAGTCAGCAAATACCACCAAAATCAGAAGCAGTCATCTGGGCAAAGGTTGATGGAGAATGTGGGACAAACAAATTGTGGGTTGTTGAAGAAGCAAACAAATCAACACCGAATGTACTTGTAGGAAAAACCCTGGCTATAACAAAACAAGATGGACGTATTCCGGTAAGAGTACTCAATGAGTTCAAGTTACCACTCAAACTGACGAAGATATTGGGAAGATGCCAAGAGGCTGAGGTAGTTATTAACTGTGAACAGCTCCAGGAAAACGTTTCAGCAAGCAAGATGAATATTTCAAATGACATCACGGCATGGACGGAGGGACTAGAGGAAGACTATCAAAGGAAAGCAAAACAATTGCTTGTTTTGCGTGGACTACCGCAAGTTGAACGGCGTTATGAAAAAGGATAGCTACCCATTGCCAAGAATTGACGATACTCTGGAGTCGCTATCTGGTGCGAAATGGTTTTCCACACTGGACTTGAAAAGCGGCTACTGGCAAGTGGAGGTGAAGGAGGAAGACAAAGCCTTCAGTGTCGGTGATGGTCTTTGGCAATTTACAGTGATGCATTTTGGACTTTGTAATGCACCAGCTACTTTTGAGAGACTCATGGACCAGGTACTGAAAGGACTACATTGGAAAACATGCTTGGTGTACCTGGACGACATCATCGTATTGGGTAAGAACTTTGGTGAACATCTTAAGAACTTGGAGGAAGTTTTCCAGAGAATATCTGGCGCTGGTCTGAAACTAAGTCCCAAAAAGTGTTCGCTGTTTAAAAAGGAAGTGCATTATTTGGGTCACAAGGTAACGACAGAGGGCATCTGCACTGCGAATGAAAAGATAGAAGCTGTAAAGGATTGGCCAAGACCACAGAACTTGCATGAATCAAGAAGTTTCCTTGGGCTGGGCAAATATTACCGTTGGTTTGTACCAAACGTTGCCAGCGTAGCCCATAGCCTCCACGACCTTACAAGAAAAAATAAAGCGTTTGAATGGAAGAAGTGGCTTTCCAAACATTGAAAGAGCGTTTGTGCACTGCCCCCAACGTTGGCATATCAGAGTCCAGGAGCAACGTTTATTCTAGATACAGATGCGAGTGGATATGCTATAGGAGGCGTCTAATCACAACTGGTTGATGGACAGGAGAAGGTAGTTGCATATTACAGAGAGCTGTTGGCATTGGTAGACTGCATTAAACATTTTCACAAGTACCTCTACGGGCAGCGATTCCGCGTCAGGACAGATTACGCAGCGTTGAAATGGCTCCTGCAGTTCCATCATCCGGAAGGTCAATTGGCACGGTGGATCGAGCGACTCCAAAGCTATGACTTTTCCTTTGAGCATCGAAAGGTAGTACCTATGAAAATGCTGATGCAATGTCACGAAGATCATGTAGTTTGGAATGCAAACACAGTTCAAAAGGATTCCTGACTTGCTCAGCGAGCTGCATAATGGTCCAAGCGGAGGTCATCTTGGAATCACGACGCTAGAGAAAATTAAGGAGAGATTCTATTGGGTTGGTTGCCGTCAGTCGGTCACCGAGTGGATTGCCAACTGCGAGGTTTGCAGCAGAGCGAAAGGGCTCACAACACAAAGTCACGGTCAGATGAAGCGGTATATTTCAGGTGCTCCATTTGAAAGGATCGCCATGGATGTCGCAGGTCTATTTCCTACTAGCAACCGCGGAAACAAATACGTACTGGTGGGTATGGATTATTTCAGTAAATGGCCAGAGGTAGCAGAAGTGGTTACAAACGATTGGGTTGCAAGGTATGGTGTACCAATGGAGTTACATTCTGACCAAGGCAGGAATTTTGAATCAGCGGTGTTTCAAGAAATATGTAAGAAATTGGGCATTCGAAAAACACCGACAACTGCATTGCGTCCTCAGTCCGATGGTATGGTAGAACGATTCAATAGAACCTTGGAGGAGCACTTAAGGAGAGTAGTCAACAAGTTCCATAAAGAGTGGGATACACACATATCATTATTCTTGATGGCTTACCGATCGGCAGTGCATGAGACAACGGGCCAAACTCCTGCAAAGGTAATTTTTGGCAATGGCCTTGGACTGCCAGCTGATTTGAAGTTTGGGATAGATGCCGATGCGGAGAGAAGTGTCAAGAAATCCACTGGTGTCTTGGAAGAAGAGATGAGAGAAACACACGATCTTGTAAGGCAACGAACAAAGATTATGAGTGACAAGATGAAAGCCAGATACGAAAAGCAATTAATTCGGAAGGTTTTCAGGAAGGAGATTTGGTGCTGTTATACAACCCACAACGAAAAAAAGGTTTGTCCCCGAAATTGCAGTGTAATTGGTAAGGCCCATACAAAGTTGTAAAACGGATCAACGATGTAGTTTACCGCATACAAACATTTGGCAAACCAAGAACCAAAATGAAAGATGTTCATTTGGAAAGGCTGGCAGCGTTTAGATCAGGAAATTTGTCTGATCGGGACGATCAGATTAAGGTGAAGGGCAGTGTGACGAATATTAGCATCACTAAGTGATACTCACATCCCTAAGGTTATTAAATAAAGCCACAACAACAATAAAGCAAGCTGCCACTCCTGTGTACGTAAACAAATCAATCATCATTTACTCACATACATACCAGGCAACGGAAAGATACGCACAAACACGTGTTATCATCAGCCGAAATAGTGTAGCATTATGCATGGCGCCCTCTTATGTCAATACGTTTGTAGCATTATGCATCATGCTCTCCTACGCCAATGCACTTTTTATGCAGACCACACACAGTCATATTGCAGTCACAATACAATATCGACCTATGTACATACGTTATGATAACCCCAACACAGCGGAAGTTCAACATCACATACAATTGCCGACTGCAAGAACTATATCCGATTACATTTAACTGGCGCATTGACCAATCTCTTAATGGCGTGACCGAACGCCAATGACAGTTTGTCAATATGCCTGCCAAAATATCTGCACAATAACAAATTTCTAAAATTAGGACGAATAATATGCTGACACAAAATATGTGTGTCAAGGATGTACATACCTTTAGCTTGTAAGTATTAATGTAATTATGTATGTGCAAAATAGAAAATTTTGTATAAATAGTAAGGCATTTCTACAATAAAGGCAATAACTTTTTGATGCTACACTTCGGCGTTCTTCATTATTTATTTTAAAGATTACATGGCGATCCTGCCAGTTCGATCTGCAATAAGCATAAAATCTGCTGACCAAGCAAAAATTGCTTAAAAGATTTAGCTGCTCAGAGATCCTGCCAAGGATTTTTTTTTTTCGAAAAGTATAAAAATTAATAACCTTGCCATCCTGCCAAAAGTTGAATTTTAAAATACGCTGAAGGATCCTGAAATAATAAAATAAGCAAATACAAAGAATTACAACTGACATTCCAGCACGAATACAATAGAATCAAATCAAATATCAGCATGTTATCAACAAAATGACGAAGGGCATTACAAAACAGATGTTCATGGAGAAAAAACAATACTACTAATGCATAAATAGAGTGGAACAGTATCCCAGACTGGCAGCAAAACAGGATTGGTAGCAAGAGGATCAAATATTATTTAGAATACGATAAGTATAGAGTTTAGAACAAATTGAGCGGCCTTATGGACTCTAAACCATTAGCAAAAACTTTTGTTTTTGCTTTGAATTTTTTTTTTAATTAGGACTAGGTGAATTAAGTCAAAAAATTTAAGTAAAATGAAAAGACTAAATGTTAAAATTTAAAGAAAAATGTATTGAAAAAAAGAATTTATTAAAAATTAAAATTCAAAATGTCAGTTAGTTAAACCAGTAAATTGGAATGCTTGGTCCTCATACAACTCCTTAAATTGCAAGAATTTTTTGAAAAAAAAAAAGATTTATTTAAATTTTTACTATTGCAAATTTTTACTATGGAAATTAAAAAAAAGCCACAACTATTTCCATATTTGAGTTAATAGTAATTGAGTAAATTAAAATGCAGAGGGACTTTTCGAAATTCCCCCTCCAATGGTGGGAAGAAAATACTCAAAAAACTAGGGAGGAATAAAGTTTTAGATATTTTTTTAAAATTAGTTAAATAAAAATGAAATAAAATCGCCTAGGAATAGATTTTTAGATATTTTTTTTAAAATTAGTTAAAAGAAAAAAAACTATACTAAATTTTTGAAATGTTAAATATTTTAACCTAAATAAAAATATTTTTAAGAAATTTAAAAATTTTAGAGTAATAATTTTTATAATACAAAAGTTAAAAATAAAATGGATAAAGAAAGAAACCTTATTTACTGAAACAGGAAAGTAATTACATAAGTTTCAAAATGTCTTGGTGGGCAAAAATAACCCAAGCCATTATGATAGCCATAGCTACGAAATAGGCAAAGGAAACTCTGAAACGTCAGAGAATAGAATTGTAAAATATGAGCCACCAGACCAAGTGGACACAAAAACCACTCAAAACATCACAGACATTTGGCTAGGTGCTCTAATATGCACAATAGGGCTGATAATTGTGCAGTTTATGGTACCCACCGAAATTTGGGCCTTTTTTTCGAGTGAGATATCAAAAGACGCGTATTCACATCTAGATTAAGAATCCGAAAGCGGATGTTAACTTTTTTTATCCGTTTAAAAGTGATCCGCGAAAACCAGGTTTGTGTGATACATATTGCTCCCGCACGCTTACAATATTTTAAGCGCACACATCACTTTACTTTTTATATTAAGTATATTAACATAATCTAACTTGCACGAATTAACGAAAAATTATGTTAAATTTCACTAATTTACTTATAAAATATCAAAACCAATATTGCAACAAATTACTGTCGAAATGAAAACACATGAAAGTGAACAGTGTTGCCAGCTCAGCAACGCTGGTGATTACTTTTGTTGTTCTCTGTTAGGATTAATACATGGCGGTGGCGGCTTAACATAAATTTAAATAAACATACAATTACATTGTTTTTGTAATTTACTGAATATGTTGCAATTTAATATATTAAAATAGAAGAGAATACGTCTTCAATTTATCGAAATAAAGAGATGCTGGCAAATATTTGGAATTTTTATTTTGGAAAAAGTGTAGAATACATACATTTGTCAAAAAAAAAAAATAAAAAAATCGGACTTTATAGAAATTTTTATGCTGATTCCAACGGTATATTTCTTTTTTAGTGCAAATGAAAGGTTTGGGGGTAATTCCATGTCAAAAGGCGAAATTATGAATTTTTCAAATCAAAATATCTCCGAAACTAGTGGATTGATTTCAAAAATTAAAAAATCGAAAAATAACTTATAAAAATACCTTTCATCTGATGTATACATATCTTTAACTTTTCTAGTCTTTATTTACCAAAAATTTGAAAACTTTTTTTGGTGGCGATGCACAGTAATTCTGCGTAGAATACTTTTCTGCATAGGCGGCCTTCGGCCGCGCTTATAAAAAATCACCCTGGGCTACGCCATGCCAAGTCCGGGTGTGTGGTATAACCGTGGCTACCGCCACGGTGATGTCCTTCTGCGTAGTACACCCTTCTGCGTAGGCGGCCTATGGCCGCGCTTTAAAAAAATTACCCTTAGACGATCCAACACCGGCTACGCCATGCACAGTAATTCTGCGTACAACATTGACGGGTTTGTTTGGAGGTGAGTTTTTATTTTAGTTTTATTGTTGCCGGTGTCGGATCGGTTAAGGGTAATTTTTTTAAAGGTGTTCTACGCAGAATTACTGTGCATGGCGTACCCGGTGTTGCATCGGTTAAGGGTAATTTTTTTAAAGGTGTTCTACGCAGAATTACTGCGCATGGCGTAGCCGGTGTTGGATCGGCTAAGGGTTATTTTTACAAAGTGCGGCCGAAGGCCGCCTACGCAGAAGAGTGTACTACGCAGAAGGACATCACCAGCGTTTTTGAGCTGGCAACACTATTCACTTTCATGTGTTTTCATTTCGACAGAAATTTGTTGCAATATTTGTTTTGATATTTTATAAGTAAATTAGTGAAATTTAACATAATTTTTTCGTTAATTCGTGCAAGTTAGATTATGTTAATATACTAAATATAAAAAGTAAAGTGATGTGTGCGCTTAAAAGATTGTAAACGTGCGGGAACAATATGTATCACACGAACCTGTTTTTCGCGGATAACTTTTAAACGGGTAAAAAAAGTTAACTTCCGCTAATTCGGATTCCTAATCTAGACGTGAATACGTGTCTTTTGATACCTCACCCGAAAATTTTGGCCCAAATTTCGGTGGATACCATAAACTGCACTACTACCATAGGGCTATTAATCATTGCAATAACCGCTATATGAAAATATATGAAATTTAAATATAGACAATTGAATAACAACAGCGCGTCTAAAAATTTTTGTTCCTTCTGCCCAAATTTTCAAACTCAAAGCTGAGGAAGAGCAAAAAATAATTCAAGTAAACCCCAAATAGTAAACTACAAAATGTCGCAATCGACAGTAAAGGCAGCACCACTAGCCCTACCCCAATTGAACAGCAATTCAAGAATTTGCATAATTTTACAATTCACAATAGTAGTTTCTAGGGAAGTATGCAAAATATTAAAATACTAAAAAAACCAGCTAATAAGAACAACAAAAAATGAAGAAAAAGTCACAAAGAGAACATATAAAAATATACAAAGCGCTATATAAATTTGCAGCAAAAAGACATGTCGTGCTCCTTTTCATAGAAGAATGGTAGCGTAAGAAAAACAAGCAACCTGATTGTTAGTGATAAGAATGACTTAGGGCAATTGCTTATCAGGCTGTGCCTGCAATCTAGGACTTGTAAAGAATAAAAAACACAGTTGTCCTGAGGGACAAATTGGTGAAAAATACTTGAATATATACTGCAGTAGGCGCATTTATAAATTAAAAAGGTATCCGAGTTCTCAAAGATCAAATAATTCCATTAACTCTAGAAGTTATGCAAGTATTTGTCACTTCCGGTAAAAAATTAAATAATTCTTCATTAATATCATGACGATTCTGTCTTGGTGGCCGCCGCAGAAATTGTATGACACACATAAGATCAAAAATATATTGCCGGAAAATAGGAAAAATATGAAAAAGATGAAAAGAAAATTCAAGGATAGAAAAAATTTGTTGCATCCACTGTACCTTCCTTCTACTCACTAGCTGAACTACTACTTCTAATACATAACTACCTTGCTCTTCCATCAATTACACCCCCTAAATTCTGCGTATAGTTCATTAAAAATGTCTCACTTTATGGCCCGGTTTCACCAACTCGACTTAACTTAGTTAAGTCATATTTTTTAATTTTTCTGTTTCACCACCAATGCTTAACTAAATCGCAAATTAGCCTACCTGTCAGCTGGCTTATTCTCGACTTTCAACAGTGTTGCTGTAGTACAAATTTTGAGTCGAATTAAATGGCACTATTTATACTTATTTCATTATGCAAATATAGCAACCCCGCTATTGTTGACATCTGCAATTTCTTTGAAGTGGCTTATTTTATTTGTATTCTCGGTGGAAAATTTATAAAAAATTTAATGGATCTTCGAGATTCTGGCGAAAGTGAGTGCGACTTTGAAGCTCTGTAGGTAATCGTGCTGCGACGAAAAAGAAAAATTAAAGAGCGTCCTGACTTTTTTCTTCATTATGACGATGTTGACTTTCGCGAACGATTTCGTATGTGCAAAGATGCTGCTTGGTTTGTTTTTTCTTTAATAAAAGACAAAATTTATCTTGGAGCACGGTAAGTTTACATCATATTTTATAAATGTTGCCCTAAATTACTTCTTCGTTTACAGCAACAACGCAATGCAGCCACATCAAATGTTTTTCATCGCACTCCGGTTCTATGCTTCAGGATCTTTTCAGCAAATTGTGTCAGACCTTTCCGGAGTTTCAAAAGCAAGTGCCTCACGCGCAATTGCGCTAGTTTCCTACCATCTAGCATCCTTGCGACCAGATTTTGTGAAATTTCCTCAAACGGAACAGGAGCGCTTGGAAACACAGGCTGCTTTTAAAGAAAAGGCAAATTTTCCGCGTGTAATTGGGGCAATGGACCGCACCCATGTTAAAATCAATTCCCCAGGTGAATATGCGTCAATAGTAATTGGAAAACAATATCTCTATATTAATTTATAAACGCTTCCCAAGGCAGCCGGTTCTGTCCGGCTGTCATTTCAGTGTAATCCCATTTAATCTGTTGCGTCCCTCCCACAAATTGTCATCCTCCCAGCAGATCCTTGCAGCGGAGTAAAAATCTAGTTGTGGGGTCGACTGCTAATACGCTACCAAAAATATCGAGAGAGGTATCAAAAGACGCGTATTAATCTCGAAAATAATAATCCGAAGGCGGAAAATAAAAATGTTATCTCAGTTCGCAGATATTTGCAGTTGAAGTTGGCGATTTTCATGTGGTTGTTGTAATGTTGGTGTACCCACAAAAAAAATTGTGAACATAAGTGTTTTGCGCGGACGATAACCACGGACAATAACCACGCCCACTTGTTCAAAATTGAAAATTTATAAAAATGGAAAAAATGAGATAATTCAATAACAAGGTAGTGAAATTTGCTAGGTGGATTTGTTTTATGACGCAAAACATAAATTCCCAAAAAGATTGGTATATGGGCATGGCAAAACCCACATTTAGAAGAAGAAAATTTGGAAGTTTAAAAAGCCGTAAATTAAAAGCCGTTAAAGATATTATATTTGCTTTGCAAATGAACAAGAGTGCCTGAAAGCCACTCCTACTTCAGCGTTTCAATTGCATAGCTGGGTATGTAATGTTTGGTTTCACCCGAACTTAGACCTTCTTACTTGCTTTTTAGTTTTGATTTTGCTCTGAAAAGTGTTAACACTGCACTAAATTTTTTTGTGTGAAGTTATCATAAATAATAGCTTAAGAGAAAAGTTAATAATTAATAATTATTTCAACTGAATTTTTTCTGTTTTTCACAACAAAAAGTGAAACTGTATCCTATAGTTGCAGAGAGGTCATCTTTTGCATCGTGCTCCTTTTTAGTTTTTCCTACAAATTGGCGGGACGGGACCTACTTGTTTTATGCCGACCCCGAACGGTATCTGCGAGGCAGATGAGTTTTCACTGAGAGCTTTTCATGGCAGAAATACACTCGGATTTGCATGTGGTCGTTGTAATGTTGTCGTCTCCAAACCGGTGTTGGACCCACCCAGGGTAATTTTTTATAAGTGCGGCCGTAGGCCGCCAATGCATAGGTGTTCTGCGCAAAAATACGATGGATCTCACCCCCGGTTTCGGAGGGAACAGCGGGTCATTTTCGGTTTTTCGTTAATATTTTTTGACCGAGTTAAAATTTTTATTTTCCGCCTTCGAATTATTAATACTGATGTCAAGACGCGTCGTTTGACACCTCTTTCGATATTTTTGGACGCGTATTAGCAGTCGACCCCTCATATAGATTGTTACCTGCATCGGGACTGCGCCATACTCTCCTGCTCCGGGAAGGTATCGAATCCTAAGGGCGCCCCGTAGTCTACGCCTCAGCGCCCCTCACTACCTTCCAGCAGCTCTGCTGCTCAACAAGCCATGCCCCACGGCGCCACCAGCTCATACGGCCGCTTCCACTCATGCAATGCCGAGCATCAGCACCCGCCCCCGTCTTCTGCTCCCCTCTTGGAACCAACGCCTTTAACAACCCTCTCATTAGGGCCCATCCCTGTTGAAAAAGCAAGTTTCCTTGGACTCCCGTTAGAGGACATTGATGACAATTTGTGATAGGTCGCACCTTATGGATGGGGCGAAGCACTGCTACAACAACAACAACAAAATTAATTTATATACAGGTGGTGATGATGGTGAAGTCTTTCGAAATAGAAAAGGGTTTTTTTCTTTCAATGTGCAGACAATATGCGACAGCAAAATGAATATATTGGATATTGTAGCTCGATGGCCAGGATCTGTGCATGATTCAAGGATTTTTCGGAATTCGCGCATTTCCTATCGGCTTGAAAATAGGGAGTTCCAGAATGGCCTAATTGTTGTTGATAGTGGCTATGAAAACTCGAGCGTCGTGTTGACACCTCTTTCAAATTGTACAAATAGAGCAGAAAATTTATATAATGAGTCGCATATCAGAACACGTAATTGCGTCGAGCGCTCATATGGTGTGTGGAAACGTAGATTTCCTATGCTATCAATGGGCATTCGAATGAAAGTCACTAGAGTTCCTTACATCATTGTAGGAACAGCAGTATTGCATAATGTTTGCATTCGCTTTAATGATAAATCCGCACCACAACTTTCACCTGAAGTTAACGATGCTGTAATTAATGTTTTAACAGTCCCGCCAAATCGCTCAAATGAAGGGCGATCTCGAAATGACCATACCAGAGGAACAATAATTGATACATATTTTGCTCGGCTATAACTTCACAATAATAAGGCAATATTAAAGTATATTTTGCTTGCCTAGCATATTCATATATCCTTTAATGCGAAACAAAATTTTTAATACATATTTTCAATGGCCATGAGCGAACATATTTAGTGGAAGAGAAAATTCTGCATCCAAATGTAACCCGTCAGGGTGATATCGATATTTTCCAGCATAATGGTTACCGAACCAAATTTAGTACTACGCGCCAACATTTCGAAAACTAAAAAACTTCCAGCAACAGATTGATAACAACACTATATTCGATGGCATTGCGGCCAATCACAAACAGCAGCAGCTCGATAATGAAAACACCTTTAAAGTCAACAAAAGCCTTTGATATTCCTAAAGGAGAACGTAAGTAGAAATACATTTCTGTATTTTCTTTTTAAAATAAATTGTATTATTTCTTCACAGATCCATTCTATTAAAGCTAACTGGAAAACACCAACGCTACCACGTGAACTCAGTTCTTTCATGGCAGATATGTCTACTAAAAGCTACTAAAAGCGATTAAAGCACGTTTGAAGGGTAAGGAAGGGCGTATACGTGGTAATTTGATGGGTAAACGATTTCTCAGCACGTACTGTCATAACACCAGATCCAAATTTGCGTATCGATCAAGTCGGTGAGCCACGTGCAATTGCACAAAATTTAACATTTTCAGAATTGGTTACACCATTCAATATCGATCGAATGCAAGAGTTAGTAAATATCCTTTCGCTAAATATATTTTACGTGATTATGGTAAGCGTATAGATTTGCGTTTCCATCCTTAACCTTCAGATTTGCATTTACAATGTGGCTATAAAGTCGAAAGACATTTACGCGATGATGATTTAGTTATTTTCAATCGTCAACCTAAACTATATAAAATGAGTATGATGGGACATCGTGTCAAAGTGCTGCCTTGGTCAACATTCCGTATGAATTTGTCATGCACATCACCATATAATGCTGATTTTGATAGTGATGAATATACATATAAATTAAAATTGCTGGCCGTTTCTACGGTAATATTCAGGCTGTTATTAACAATTGGTTGTTATTGGAAGGTCACAGTATCGACATTGGTGATACAATTGGTGATCCTCAAACTTATAATGCAGATGGCAATTAAGAAAGCCAAAGATTATGTCATTAACGGTATTCAAAAAGCGCACAACATGGAGTTGGACCAACACATGGTGCGTTATCTCACGTGCAATGCATTTTCTTTTTATCTCTTAAACTTATTTTTCACTTACAGGTAATACTTTGCGTCAAACTTTCGAAAATCAAGTCAATCGTATACCAAAATATGCTCGTGACAAAACTGGTGGTTCTCCTAAGAAATCGCCTACCGGGTATAATAATTTAAAGGCTATGGTGGTGTCGGGTTCTAAAGGTTCCAATATTAATATCTCACAGGCCATTGCTTGTGTGGGTCAATAGAACGTTGAGGGTAAACGTATACAATATGGTTTTCGCAAACGTACTTTGCCACATTCCATTACGATTACGGTCCTGAGTCACATGGTTTCGTAGAAAATTCATTACCTTGCCGGCTTGACGCCATCAGAATTCTATTTTCACGCTATGGGTGGTCGTGAAGGTCTTATCGATACTGCTGTAAAAACTGCTGAAACTGGTTAAACGTCGTTTAATTAAGGCTATGGAGTCTGTTATGGTTAACTATGATGGCACAGTACGTAACTCTGTAGGTCAACTGATTCAGTTGCGTTATGGCGAAGATGGTTTGGCTGGTGAAACAATAGAATTTCAAAATCTACCTACCGTTAAGCTATCGAATAAAGCATTAGAAAAAAGATTCAAATTTGATTGGTCAAATGAACGTTATATGCGTAAAGTTTTTACAGATGATGTAAAAGATTTTTTTTTTTTTTTTTAATAATGTTTATTTATTTAATATTCATGAGCTTAGATACTAAAATAAACAATAGTTTCAGTTGTCTTGTTTAATATAGTTATACAATGACCTTAAAGGCCGTGGTTAAATAAAACACAAGGTTTAAAATTCCATTGGTTTTTTCAATTTGTCAATATTTCGGCTTCAGTCTGAAGCCATCTTCAGGACTGTAAGTAAACACAAATGTATAAAAAGGGGGCATTCATTTCAGATACATGGTATCAACTAGGTATACATATAAACGAGACACAACTTACACTTGTGGTTATTCTTTATCGACTGATCATATGTTCGGAAAACAAAAGTAAAATAAACATCAAAAATGTATACAATTTTAAAGTACAGTAAGTGTAAACTAAAATATGCACAAACAAATATATAGGGATACAAACAATAGAACAACGAATATGTCGTCATCCAACATTATGATTTGTTGATCCCAAGTATGCTGCTAGCGGAATAATTTCTGTACGCTGTTTCTTTCATGTGCGCCGTGAGACTTGCATTTTGTGTTGTTGCTTAAGCAATAAATTAAATTGCGATATGCATATGCGCATTGGTCTGTGTCACTTTTAAAATTAATTCTCTTATCATTAGGCGTGTTCATAATGTGGAGCATTTCCATGGTGAAGCGCTTATTATATTGTTTCTCTATGTCCAATATAGTAACATTCTGGAAATCGGGATAGTGGCCCGTATCCTTAGAGTGGGCCGTTAAGGCCGTTTTATTTTCCGAAGCGTTGTTCCTAAGTTTAATATTGGACTTATGGCCGGAAATCCTTGTCTTTAATTTTAATTTTGTTGTCCCCACATATACCTTCTCGCATAAGTGAGACCCGTCACCGTTGCATGAGATTCTGTATATTAGGTTGGATTTCTCATCCTTTGGAATTCTGTCCTTTGTATTACTGTAAATTTATTTCAATGTATTGTTGTATGTGAACGCTATTTTGACCTTTTCTTTGTCATATAAGTCCGATCTCTTGATCCTCTCTGCTATTCTTGGGACATAGGTTATCGCTTTGTATATTTTGTTATTTGCTTCTTCGGGTTTACGTTCATTACGTGCTCTGGTATAGAAATTTCGGACCAGTTTATTGACCAAGCTACTTGGAAACTCATTATCCTCTAGAGTTTTTTTGATGATCGTGATATTCTTCTTGTGGTACATTCTGTCGCTTATTGTAAGTACCCGTCTTATGAAACTTTTGGCGGTATTTATTATTGTACTTTTTTCGTGTTTTGAATAATAGTTAATTAGTCTTCCCGAAGCTGTGGGTTTTCTGTACCAGTCAATATATAATTTGTTGTTTCTCCTATTGATTAACGTGTCCAAGTACGGTAGTTGACCATCTTTCTCAACCTCTATTGTAAATTTAATGCTTCTGATGTAGCTGTTGAGTTCAGTGAGAATGTTTCCAATTTCTTCAGTTTTTACAATGGCAAATAAGTCATCTACATACTTTGTAAGTAGGCGTGGTTTGCTAGTAGTTTCACTTTCGAATCTTGTTAGCAGCTCCTCCATGACAATGTCAGCTATGACTGGGGGGGGGGGGGGGGGGGGGCTGGTGAGCCCATGGGCATTCCTGTACGTTGTTCGTATATTTTTTCATTGTATTTAAAATATCGATTCTCTTTTATGCAAAATTTCCCCAGAATTCCAAAGGATGAGAAATCCAACCTAATATACAGAATCCCATGCAACGGTGACGGGTCTCACTTATGCGAGAAGGTATATGTGGGGACAACAAAATTAAAATTAAAGACAAGGATTTCCGGCCATAAGTCCAATATTAAACTTAGGAACAACGCTTCGGAAAATAAAATGGCCTTAACGGCCCACTGTAAGGATACGGGCCACTATCCCGATTTCCAGAATGTTACTATATTGGACATAGAGAAACAATATAATAAGCGCTTCACCATGGAAATGCTCCACATTATGAACACGCCTAATGATAAGAGAATTAATTTTAAAAGTGACACAGACCAATGCGCATATGCATATCGCAATTTATTGCTTAAGCAACAACACAAAATGCAAGTCTCACGGCGCACATGAAAGAAAGCAGCGTACAGAAATTATTCCGCTAGCAGCATACTTGGGATCAACAAATCATAATGTTGGATGACGACATATTCGTTGTTCTATTGTTTGTATCCCTATATATTTGTTTGTGCATATTTTAGTTTACACTTACTGTACTTTAAAATTGTATACATTTTTGATGTTTATTTTACTTTTGTTTTCCGAACATATGATCAGTCGATAAAGAATAACCACAAGTGTAAGTTGTGTCTCCTTTATATGTATACCTAGTTGCATAACGTAAATTTTAATGACCATGTATCTGAAATGAATGCCTCCTTTTTATACATTTGCGTTTACTTACAGTCCTGAAGATGGCTTCAGACTGAAGCCGAAATATTGACAAATTAAAAAAACCAATGAAATTTTAAACATTGTGTTTTATTTAACCACGGCCTTTAAGCTCATTATTATTAACATAATGTAAACGCATAAGGCTATAAAAATTACCAAAAAAGTTATACAATGACTCTAGACGAGTTCTCATGTACTTGACGGTCTTCATATTGATATAATATAACATTTTATTAATTTATACAATTTAAATGTTACTGCTTTAACTTGAAGCTTTTTAGGTCCTTTATAATTATATTGCAAAGAAAAAACATGTAAAAACAATGCCTGATTAGCTATTTATGGGAAAAGATAAAATGATAAAATGATAAAATCAGGTAAGGTAAAGTTATGTCGGATGTCCGGCATGAGTTAGTGTTTGTGGTTATATATTGTTTAGCCACCAGCATTGCTTTATGATGGCAGCTGCTTCTAATTTGTCTCTGACAGAAACGTATGTATCAAAACGTTTGTTTTCTGCGTTAAGTGTTATTGAGGTCACTGCTTTTACGTTGGCTCTTCTAAAAATATGTTAAATGATCGGTATGTGATCTTGATTTTGTATAAATCCATTCCTGTCAAGGTAAAGGAATGATCCATTTTTTACAGTTAACGAAAAGTATTCTTCGCTTTCGTAAAAGGGTGCACTTATCAAGGTGTTATTGGCCTTGTCGAGACAGCGTATTATGTGTCTTCTTGTCAGATTTATTATATGACAGTCAATTCTAGGTACTTTCGCTATACTATAAACCTTCGCATTTGATACGTATTTGGTATAGTTACTGCTTGCTGATCTATACAAGGAGGTGCAAGATCTCAGAATTTTCCGTTCAAATTTTCTCATTCTTTCCATGTATGATGGTGACATGTTATACCAAATCGGACATCCGTACGTAAGTATAGGTCTTAAAAGTGATTGATACATGATCGTTTTTAGCCTGTTATCCAAAAATTTAGAGGAGAACATTTTTTTATAAGCATGGAGCGCCCTAGTGGTTTTCTTTATTTGGTGGTTAATGTGGTCGTTATAATACAAAAATTTATCTAGATATATGCCGAGATATTTAACTCTATCGGATTGTTTAATTATACAGTTAGATTCGTTAGACAAAATTTTGAATCTTTTCCAGTATTTTTTAATATTTGAGTTGCATTTTTTGATAGGGGGGCGAAACAGAACAGTTTCACATTTGTTGGCGTTTACTTTGAGTTGCCAATCTATTGTATATTCTTCAACAGTATTATATTTGATTTGCAGATTTGTGTTTATATTAGCAATAGAACTGTCTGAGTGATAAATTACAACATCATCGGCAAAGGCTATAATGTTGTCTATTTTATCCAGCAAGTCTAGTATGTAGATGTTAAACAGAAGAGGGGCATTTACAGTACCTTGCTGTAGGCCATTTATTATATTAAATCCTCGTGTATTTTTTATACCGTTTGTATATACCGAGAATTTTCTATTAGAAAGCATATTATAAATTAATATTATTAACTGAAGGGGAAATTTATAACCAATGAGTTTTGTTATAAGTCCTTTTATCCACACGTTATCGAAAGCCTTTTCTATGTCCAGGAAGCAAGCTCCTGTGACGTGTTTTTTATTCCAGTTCCAGTTTATTTCGGAAACGAGAACGCTGATGGCATGAGTAGCCCATATTTAAAACCAAATTGTTTGGGGCTTATTAAGTCATTGTTTTCAATAATTCTATTGATATTTATATTTATTACTGCCTCGAATACTTTACTAATGTTTGGAAGCAAACTGATCGGACGAAGATTTTTAAGACTGTTTTTGTCTTTGTTCTTTTTGGGTATAACTATTGGCGGTTTTCCAAATGGGTGGGAAGTATTCATTGTTCAACATATTGTTGAAAAGCGTACAATATTCTAGAATTATGTCTGTTGGAAGATTTTTTAGGATGATATTTGGTATTTGATGTAAACCTGATTAGTAAGAATGAAGAATCTTTCGGTTTGTTCTTCGGTAAGGTTATTTGCCCTTTTTTCTGCTCTAAATGTTGTTTTGGTTACCCCGATGCTATCAAATAAAGTTTTAGTCTTTAAAAACTCATTGAAGCATTCTCCAACCTGTGAATGGATTAGATTGTCAGGATTGTTTTCTTTTAAAGAGTGAATTGATTCAAGATGAACGCCAATTATATCAACTATATCTTTGTTATTTTTGATAATGTAGCCGTTAGTTGTGAGGTTCTTCTCAATTAAGTTACAATCTAGTCCCGCTTCTTGTATGAGTGGGGATGAAGTAAAGGGAATACAAAGGTGACTGATGGTCTCACTCTGATTTGGAAGAAATGATTTTTTAATGGAAGACATTTTAGAGGGATCGTCAGTCTTGATATAAGATAGTTTGAGTTCGAGTTGCTTATTTATATGAATTTTGATGTTGTCCTGAATTAGCTTCTTTATTAGTTTTAGTTTAGCTTTTTCTTGTTGTATAGCACTATAGGAGCAATGTACTTGTAGGCGGTTATAATTTTTTATAATGGTAAGGGTTCTACTTTTTTCTAAAAGTAGAGATTTTAAAATGGGTGTGTTTGCCAGTGTGTTAGTGATGCTGCCAGATCTTCTTTTTGGCACATTCCTTTCTATGGCGGTTAGAATTATTTTGTTTAGTTTGTCTAAGTGATGGTCGATTTCAACGTTTTTCAAGTTCCTATTGTCTGGTGTCCGAGCTTGGTTTTGCAGTTCTGAACTTAGGGTGTTTTTGAATTTTTTCCAGTTGGGTTTTTATAATCCAACGTTTTTATAACGGAGTTATCCAGCAATGTAAAGAAGCTCGTGCTGTCTCTGCGAGCAATTATTTCTATGGCGTTATGGTCGCTGTCATAGTTAAAGCATCTTAGACAGTTAACCGTGTCGTTGTCTTTTTGTATGTCTAATCTCTTAGCGGCAATACAGATGTCTAAAAACGAGTTAGATCTAAAGTATGAAGGAGATACGGAAGCGTACAGGTTGCATCGGTATTTTATCTCATTTGACATAAGCCAATTTCTAAGTGATTTGCCTTTAGGATTTTCTTGTGCATTTCCCCAGTCCGTATGCTTACTATTAAGGTCCCCTGCTAGTATGTAGTAGTGATTAGGTTGTTCAAGATTTAGAGCTTCGAAAACTGTATTTAGTTCCGTTTTAAATGCGTCGTTATTATTCCCCGCCGGATAATATGCTGCTATTATATATAAAATGTTATTTGGAGGCATGTGTATTTTTATTATGCAAGTTTCTAAGACTGTTAACCTATCAATTTTATGATTAAAAACTTTCGTAAACTTTATGTTATCTTTGATAAGTATCGCTGTTCCACCACCTCTCATGCCTACCGACCTATCTTTCCTTGTTAAGTTGTACCCAAGAAACTTTAATTTGTGCTTCGGGTTTAGCTTAGTTTCATTGAGTAATAATATATCTGGATTTCTCACCTTTAAAAATTTACCAAAGTCTAGTCTTCTGCTTAAATTTATAAGGGAGTTAACATTAAGAGAAATAATGTTTAAATTATATTTATTCAAAGTTTGTAAGGGCCTAACACTCATACAGAGTCCATTAAGCCACAAATTGCATCGACTCTGGCAGTCTGCAATTCTAATTGTTTCTGAAGGTTTGTAATTTGTTTACTTAGAGATAATATTGTATTTTTAGTTCTACTAGAAATGAGTTTTGTAGGTTTTGGTTATTGGGAGTGTCAAAATTGACCTGCGCTACTCTAGCTGCGTTTGCATAGCTTATATTAGGATTAGTAAAATTAGAGTTGGTTGTGTGGGTAGCTTTAGCCGTAGCTAAACTTTGTTTTCTCAATCTCATTTTCTGCTGTAGCTCTTTATAACGCTCACAGCCTTTGTAGGATGCTGGGTGTCCATGCTTCTTGCATAGTACGCAGTAAGGATTTGGTTTTTCTGCAGAGTCTCGTCCAGGAGAAGGGCATTCTTTGCTGTTGTGTAGCCCACTACATTTCACCTACCTGGCTGCCATATTGCAATTGGCAGCGCTATGGAAACAGTTTTGGCAATTCCTACATTGTGGAATCTCGGATCTGCGTAAATGTTCCCATTTGATACAATGGTATAGTATACATTTAATGGCCTTTAATTCATTCACGTTGCTGTCGGCGCTTACTTGAACCATGAATATAGGTAGCGTTATGTTTTTCTCTGTCGATTTTTTGGTAGTAAATTGACTTACTTTAAGTATTTTAAGGTTATTATTTTGATATTGACAAAGGTCATTAAAAATTTCTTCACATTTGGTATTGCCATTCAAGCCTTTCAGCGAGTATGTTTTAGTTTTTAAACATTTGGGTGTGTATGAATAGTATTTCACATTGGCTTTTTCAAGAACTCCGCGAACTCTTTTATAGTCTTCGAGATTTGTTAAGTAAATTGATATTTTATTTTGGTTGTGTTCTTTTATTTTAAAATTTTTTATCTTCAAACCATCTTTGATCAGCTCAATTATTTGTTTTGATTCTACATCAAATGTATTAATAGGTGAAATGTTTTTAATATTGCTTTTGTTTTTTGAATTTGTAATTGTTTTTGCTTCATTTTTGTTATTTACACTTGCAGGTGCAGCTTCGGCTGCACTAGTTGATGGGTTACAGTCGTTGTTTTGAGTATCAGCTCGTGTTTCTTCGCTGTTTTTGTTTAATTTGGTGGTATACACATATTGTTGAAATTTTTGGAATGCATCATTACACTCTTCCAGATCTTCATCTAGTATTGCATAGTAATTGTTTTTGCAATTTTTTGACATCGTGTTTTCTGTCACACTATCATTTCTTCTTTTTCTTGATAAGTCATTATTTGCAGTATTTATTATTTTATTTAGCAAAGAGTCAAGCGCATTGCGCTCGCACATAATTATGCCTCACTATTTCCGCCAGTTTTAAACCACTATTGCAACTTTTGAAACAATGATTACGATATTAAATAAATTAAATTTTCTATTTTTGCACAAGGCAACGAGAAGAACTATATCCGAATACGTGTTGTTCGCTACGTAGTCACGATCAAACTCCTGTTGTAAAAGAGTTGAGCGAAAGCGGTAATGCATTGATGCATTGCCCGAATTGGAAATTGAATGGGATCAATTGTGTCGCGATCGTGAAGCGCTGCGTGAAATTTTCCCCAATTGTTATTCGAAGGTAAAACACATTGTTTACTTTTTAATTAAGCAAAAACTTATGTTATAACTTATTTTAATTGAGTAGGTCGTATTACCGTGTAATTTGCAACGCATGATTTGGAATGTACCGAAAATCTTGCATATTAACAAACGCATGCCAACCGATCTGTCGCCTTTGTGCGTTATTAATGGCGTGCATGATTTATTACAACGTTGTGTTATTGTGGTCGGTAATGATCGTTTGGCAAAACAGGCTAATGAGAATGCTACGCTATGTTTCAATGTTTGGTACGTTCGACGCTCTGCACGAAATATGTAGCAGAAGAGTTTCGTTTATCGACTGAAGCGTCTGAATGGTTGATTGGAGAGATTGAAACACGTTTTCAGCAAGCACAAGCGAATCCTGGTGAAATGGTGGGCGCTTTAGCTGCACATAGTTTGGGTGAACCTGCTACACAAGTGCGTAATTATGGTGTGTTGATAAATATTTGTCTTACTTATTTTTTATTTGTATTGTAGATGACACTCAACACTTTCCATTTTGCTGGTGTATCATCGATGAACGTAACATTTCAAAATAAACTAAAGGCTTCCTCACTAACTGTTTTCTTCAGAGGCGGTGCTGCACGATATGCTGAGAAAGCAAAGAATGTGCTGTGCCGTTTAGAACACACCACATTGCGTAAAGTAACAGCTAACACGGCCATTTACTATGATCCCGATCCACAGCGAACTGCGATTTCAGAGGATCAAGAATTCGTGAATGTTTACTATGAAATGCCCGATTTTGACCCAACTCGCATTTCGCCATGGCTATTACGTATTGAATTGGATCGTAAACGTACATATAGCAGATAAGAAATTAACCAAGGCACAAATTGCTGAAAGGATTAATGCTATTTTTGGTAACTGATTTGAATTGTATTTTGTATTTCCAATGACGATAATGCAGATAAATTAGTACTTCGCATACGTATTATTTATTTATTTATTTACAGTCTTGTATACTTAGTTTCTTAAATTACATCTATGAGATCTCTTTATGTTATTGCTAATTGATTTTTGTTTTTACATCATTAAATTATCTAAAAGGCATTTTTTTGATTTTTTAAATTGATTTGATATTTGAAGTTAATTATTTTGTCAAGTTATGACGGGTCGTCTCCAATAGTTGTCCATGTCGTTGGACTTTTAATATAAAGGTAAAATAGTTAAACTACTTCTATCTCATTTTATGCTTTAAAGTTTCGAACTTTAAGTTTTAACTGTGGTCTTTAATGATATCACAACGAACCTTTCATGATTTCCAAGTGAGCTTTTCCTACATTGAGCATCTGCAACCTAACTAAACTCAATTCACCAATTTAAAATAAAAAACCAAGTATAATTAACGTGATGGCGCGACTTTCACGCGTTATTTAATTTTTTAAGTTCTAATTTAACTTTTTGTAATTTAAAATTTAATATCTCCATTTCAACCGCTTGCCGCTCCCTGCATTGGAGAATATCGAGCTCATGCCTCTCACGCATAAACTTCATTTGAAGCTCCACCCTCTCTTCTTCCTTCTTCGCCAAAGATACCTCTGCCTGCAATTTGGCTTCTGTCCATTTACTTTTAATTGAAGCCAAATGCTCCCAGGACGTGACTTTAGCATTTTTGTCACACTGTTTTTGAGGTGTCCACAGTGGTGTGCTCGTCTTCTTCCGCAGTGTGGCAGGACCGGGTACAGGCGTTTCTACATTCGGCTGTGGAAGTTCCTCGTTTTTATCCGCTGGAAAAGTCTAAATCAGTACTCAAACAACTACATAAAAATTTTAGGCAATTTACCATAAATATCTTCATTAAGGGCATCTGAATCGGCAGTATTCGGAATACCCTCCATCTCTTTCCCATTTAACATGGACAACATCCTCTCCTCCACACCTGACAAAGTCTGCGGTGTAGCAGGACCCCCGCCAGTTCCATAAACCGCCCTACGCTCTTCAGCTGCCTTGTTTTTTGCAGCAAATTTAATATTTTTATATTTTTTTTAGTTCTTTGCTTTCACGATAAATTTCGTTACTTGCGTTGAACTCCTGCGCAATTTTCTCCCAAGCATCGTCTTTATCTTTCAAGCAGATGCAATCGGTTTTTTTTCCTTCGATTATTCCCGCATATTTACCACACATTTCCAATAATTTGTTGGTTTCAGATGCATTAAAAGTGCATTTCCGCGACATATTGCAATTTTATTTTTAAAGAAATTAAAAAATTATCAAAACCAACTGACACCGTAACTGACAATACTTCAAATTCAGTGGGTGGCGTGTAATTAAAACGTAGCCAAAAATACTACTATGTATAAAACAGCTGATAAGGTTGTTATATGTCAAATGGTTTTAGTAACTAAGTTGGTGAAACCGAAAAAAAACTAAGCCGCAAATCTGGGCTAACTTAAGTTGCAACTAAGTTTTAGCCTAAGTCGAGTTGGTGACATCGGCCCTATATGTTCTTAGTTTAGCAGAACTCAATAAACAATAAAAAGCGTTGTTTTATAAAAATAGTTGATATAAGAATCATTCATCTTTAGTTATTAGAAATACTCGTTAAAGAAATAATTATAAATTTATTAGCCCGGGTCCATTTAAGAAAACATCGCTTTTTAGAGAGGTCATAATTTTAGGAAAAATAATTTCACTTTAACCACCAGTAGAATAGAAAATATTAATAGGAAAATATTTTTATTTTAACTTATCTACAAAATTAGGAAGTAATAGTCCATAAGAATAGGCTTAAGCCAATATAAAACATCTGGTAGCAACTCACATAATTTAAAAAAAAACAAAAAAAAACAGTTTCAACAAATCATTCCACTTTACTCGTCAAGCACAAACAAAAAAATCAAATGTCAACACATTATACTCAAACGAAAAAACAGATACAAGAATCACCATAACAGGTTCAAATGTAAAGAATGAAAAATAAAACCGTTTAAAAAAAGAACATAATTAACTCATAATTCGTATTAAGTACTCGAAAGTCAGCATACAACACATATGAAAAAAAAGAGAAAAGAAAAAGAAAACAAGGTCAATATGCACACATGACAAAATAAATAATAAAAACATATGTAAAGCAAACAAATAAATTTAAAAAAACTACATAAACACACAAATTCATTTTGGCATCAAGTTACCGTTACTTCATAAATGTTAAAGAATAAATTGTAAACACAAGCGGATTTTAAGTGGGTCGACATAATTAAAACTCGGGTGTAAAACGAATTTCAATAAGTAACACTTGATGCGAAACTTTACTCATAATTATAAATATACAAATATACAAAAAAAACACACAAAATAGTATAAAAAATGTAAACAACACTAGTCAGCATATTATAAACAATCGTAAACTAATGTAAACAAACAAAAACGGCATAAATAAACTCACCACTGTCAATATCAAATTACCGCTATGCAATAAATTATAATAGAATACAAAATCAATTAAAATCTTTTTTCTAACTCAAGCAAAATTCAAGTGGGTCATTAAGTCTCTGATATAGTCATATACAATTGTCTCCAATTATATAGGTGGATGGTGTAGCATTATGCATGGTGCCCTCTTATGTCAATACGTTTGTAGCATTATGCATCATGCTCTCCTACGCCAATACACTTTTTATGCAGACCACACCCAGTCATATTGCAGTCACATTACAATATCGACCTAAATACGTTACGATAACCCCAACACAGCGGCAGTTCAACATCACATACAATTGCCGACAGCAAGACCCATATCCGATTACATTTAACTGGCGCATTGACCAATTTGTTAATAGCGTGACCGAGCGTCAATGACAGTTTGTCAATGTGCCTCCCAAAATATCTAAATAACAAATTTCTAAAATTAGGTCAAATAATATGCTGACACAAAATATATGTATCAAGAATGTATATACCTTTTGCTTGTAAGCATTAATGTAATTATGTATGTGTCAAATAGAAAATTCTGTATAAATAGTAAGGCATTTCTACAATAAAGGCAATCACTTTTTAACAATAGCATATGGTTACAAAACTACAAGTATACCTGTATATGGTTGGTAACCAAGCATGAAGTTGGAGAAATTACTAGACCTTAGAAGAAATATGCGAATGAAGCAACGGAGAGTATAAAAGCAGAGCAAGCTGAGTAGTCAGTGTAATCAGTTTTGATTTAAGCACGCTATTGGTTGTGAAGTATAAGTGTTATTGTTAAGTACTTTCAAAGTAGTTCAATAAAAACCGTTTTGTATTATTGAATATTGGAGTTATTTATTCAACAGTTTACCGATGCGAACGTTAGCAGAAGGTTTGTAATAAGCGGAATTTCCCCAAATGCGTTACAATATTAATTCTCGGGCTTCTGGCGATCTTTTTTTCATTTTCGCCTGTGCCAAGTGTTTCACACTCTCTCTTTCAACTCCCTATTCCTGCTATTGAGGAACTTTGTCAACAACTCAATTCTGGTAATGATTCGACTGCTGTAACAAACACTGCGCTCACAGCCTCTATATCATCTTCTGATTTCTCTGCCTCTACAAATTCTGCTGCTACCGGCATCGCTTGCCTGAAGCAAAACGAAGCTGCTATTACTGCTGTCAGTGCATGTGAACTATATACTGCGCGTCACACAAATAGTGGCAGTCAACGAAAAGCTAATGATGTTGTTTCCAATAACAAATGCTGTAATGCCGCTGCTACTACTGAAGCTTGTGCAACCCCCAATCATGTTGCCGCTGAATCGGTAGCTGTAGAACCTGGTGATCCTAGGGAGGTAACTGCCGCTCCACCTCGTAGGTGCATTTTTGTATCACGGCTCCACGTATCGCTGACGGAAGCTGATATTTCTAACGTTTGCTCCAAGCTTAATGTTGCACTTAACAGCAACATTCGTGTTTATAATTTTAATTTTAAGTCTGCGAGGGAAATTTCTTCTTTCAAAATCTCAGTTCCGGAAAAATTTTTTTATAGGCTACTTAATTCTACTTTCTGGCCGTTACATTTTCTGGTACATTTGTTTACTACATAGAAAGTCGAACCGAGACCGCGCTGCTTTAAATAACTCAAAAAACTTGCCAGGCAACACTCCAAAAATGGTACAAACTTAAATTACGATTTATCAAACGCAAATAATATCACACTTAATATTTTTGATCAGAACGTTAGGGGGTTGAACACCAAACTAACTGAAATTTTTCTACATAGTCATGACGTACTCGTATTAACCGAGACTTGGTTAAAACCAACAGTATTTAATGCCGAAGTTTTATCGAGTTCGTTTGAAATTTTTAGAAAAGACCGACTGGCCAGAGATGGTGGAAGTGTGTTAACTGCCGTTCACACTAGGTTTTCCGCGGAGGAAGTACACTTTGCTGATTACGAGGGTGCTGAGTTGCTTTGCGTAAGAGTAAAACTTTCCTCAACCTACAAATATTTTGTATCAAGTTACATTCCCCCGCAATCTGACATTTCTTTATATTTGAAATATTCCTTAATAGTGAAATCTGTGTTCAGTACTGTCAGGGCCCGTGATTCTGTCATTGTACTTGGCGATTTTAATCTGCCATATGTGACGTGGAATCTTATAGAAGTGATGGTTGTTCCTACTTCTTCTCGTGCTATCTTCTACGAGTTCCTAAATGAATTAGCGGATGTGTGGGTTTTTTCAAGTGAACATTATTCAGAATAAATTTGGTAAATGCTTGGATTTAATTTTCACAGACGATTCATCAAGTTGTTTTGCAAAAGGATGTGATCCCTTTGCCCTTCCCGAAGATGTATATCATACAGCTCTTGCGATATTTACGGAATCTCACAATCTATCTGAGCTTACCTCCAATGTAGTGCGAAAGAACCCTCGCCGATTTCTGTTTAGAAAGGCTAATTGTTCTAAAATAATACTCGAAGTTTCGAAAATAAATTGGCCTGAGTACGATGGGGATATTGATGAGAGTATATCTCATTTTAATAATGTTTTATACGGAATATTCCAAAAATGCATGCCTATGTCCGAAACCACTGTAATTGCATCATCGGCTTGGAGCACTAAAGAACTGAAACGCCTGAAAAATGAAAAGACACGTTCATTCAACCGATACAAACAATCTGGATCAATGGCTGTCCATGCCGCCTACTCAATTTTACGTTACAAGTATAACACGTTAAATAGAAGTTGTTACAAGAACTATATCAGTAGGATTCAGAGCCAAATTTTTGACAATCCTAAGACGTTTTACAGCTTGGTGAATTCGAAAAGGAAGATAAAAGGGTTTCCTTCTACAATGAAGCTAAATGATGAGATTTCCAACGATAGCTTCGAAATTGCTAATATGTTTGCGGATTTCTTCGAATCTAATTATTCAATCACCTCTGATTACCCGCCGTCGAATTATCCTTTCAGATTGTCTCCCCTGAATTCCCAAGCAACCCATATATATGTACTGATGATGTTTTAACTCATTTGGAAAATCTCAAAATTTCTTACTCTAGTGGTCCGGATCAAATTCCGTCAGTTGTGCTGAAATCTTATGCTCGGTACTTATATAGACCTCTTGCCTGTTTGTTCAAAGCCGCCCTGAAGCAAGAGATATTTCCCAAGAAGTGGAAAGAATCATTCATAACACCACTGCATAAAAATGGAAGTAGAACGTGTGTTATAAATTATAGAGGAATAGCTAAGCCCAACAATATTCCTAAGCTACCTGAATCAATTATAACAGAACAACTTGAAGATACTCTACATTAGTTGACTTTTCACAACATGGCTTTTGCAAGGGTAAGTCTACGGTATCCAATTTGTTGAGTTTACAACCTTTATATCCAACAGTTTTAAGACTAATTGTGAAGTTGATGTTATTTATACTGATTTTAGTAAGGCATTTGATAAATTTTCGCATTCCATACTTTTATTCAAACTTGATCGGTTCGGATTTCCTCCATTGTTCCTCTCTTGGGTTTCTTCTTATTTGAAAAACAAAGTTATATTTAATAATTGCTGGTCTCGGTTCATAAACGTAACTTCTGGTGTTCCACAACGCAGCCTTGGTCCAGTTTTGTTAAAAAAAAAATGTAAGGCGCGATTACCTCCGAAGAGATTTTAGGCCGAGCTTCTCTTCCAATTTGCATCGTGCTCCTTTTTAATTTTTCCTACAAATTGGCCGGACGGGACCTACTTGTTTTATACCGACTCCGAACGGGATCTGCGAGGCAGATGAGTTTTCACTGAGAGCTTTTCATGGCAGAAATACACTCGGAGTGCTTGCCAAACACTGCCGAGGGGCGACCCCGCTTAGAAAAATTTTCTTCTAATTGAAAAACCTTATTTCTAAAATTTTGATGTTGCTTTGCCCGGGGTATGAACCCAGGGCATTCGGTGTGGTAGGCGGAGCACGCTACCATCACACCACGATGGCCGGCAGTCCAGTTTTGTTGCTGTTGATTATTAATGACCATCCAAGTGTTTTGAAGTTGTTGTTGTTGTAGCAGTGTTCGCCCCATCCAATAGGTGTGACCGATCACAAATTGTCATCAATATCCTCTAAAGGGAGTCCAAGGAAACTTGCTGTTTCAACAGGGGTGGACCATAATGATAGGGGTGTTAGAGGCGTTGGTTCCACATTACAACTGAAGAGATGGTTGGTGTCAGGCGGGGACACATTGCAAGCAGGACATACATTTTGTATGTCGAGGTTGATTCTGGATAGGTAAAAGTTTAACCTGTTACAGCATCCAGATCGAAGTTGAGCTAGAGTGACTCGCGTTTCCCTAGGAAGTGTGCGTTCCTCTTCTGCAAGTTTCGGGTTCTTTGAGTACAGGATTCACCGACCAATTCCCGACATAGAGGTCCGACGCCTGTTTGCGGAGTTCACTGAGGGCCTGCTTGTGTTTTTGGCTTCATACGGCGGTGTTCTTCGGTGCCGTATTTCCTCATAATGCTTACGGAGATTACTCCTTAAGCCCCTGGGCGGTGTTGGCTCATCAATCAGATGTCTGTTGGGATGCCCAGGTTTCTGGGTATTCAACAGGAACTGTTTGGTTAGCATTTCATATCTCTCCCTGGTGGGGAGTATTCTCGCCTCATTATGTAGATGGTGTTCTGGGAACATAAGAAGACAGCCCGTGGCGATTCTGAGGGCAGTATTTTGGCAGGCCTGTTGTTGTTGTTGTTGTAGCAATGTTTGGCAGGCCTGTAGCTTCTTCCAGTGAGTAGTCTTTAGGCTTGGCGACCATATCGGGGACGCGTAGCATGCAATCGGCTGGCCAATTGCCTTGTAAGTGGTAATGAGCGTTTCTTTATGTTTTGCCAAAATACTGCCAGCAAGAGATTTGGGGATTACATCGCGGCTCTGGAGTTTCCGTACAATTGCGGCTGCATGCTCACCAAAATGTAGATTCTGATCGAACTTCACACCCAAGATTTTGGGGTGTAAGACAGTAGCGTAGTGACATTGGCGTGGATGTTCAAAAAAAAAAAACATTTGTAAATAAGGTCGCTAATGATTTAGTCCGTGGCAAATTCAGGTTTCGCGAGGCGAAGAAACTGGAGAGATCCGGGAGATAGCTGTTTATTGTGTTACATAGCTCATCGATCTGTGGGCTTGGGCCTGTGGCCATTATTGTGCAGTCATCGGCGTAGGAAACGATAGTCACTCCTTCTGGTGGTGAAGGTAGCTTTGATATGTAGAAGTTAAACAAAAGTGGGGATGGGACACCACCCTGTGGCACCCCTTGTTTAATTCTTCTTGGTTTGGATGTTATGTTCCTGAATTGCACCGATGCTTTCCGACCGGTCAGATAATTTGCGGTCCGCCTTTTAAGACTTGGGGGAAGGGCAGACCCTTCCAAGTCTTGCAGTAACGTGCCATGGTTGACCGTATCAAAAGCTTTTGACAGGTCTAACACAACGAGTACGGACAGTTGGGGGTTTTGATTTAATCCGCAATATTAAATTTTTTAAACATTAGTAATAGCATTTTTTACTTTATAAAAATTCCCTCTTTTGCTGAGTACGGTATGATTCTCGAGTTGAGCCACTGGTTAGAAACAACTCTTGAGATTTTAGGAGTATGCCTAGTTATCAACATGAGCTCTAAACCACGACAGTGTAGGGAGCTTCGAGCCAGTTACCTTACGTGCTGAAAGTCAGCTAACTTCAGACCCAGAAGAAGTTGCTAACAAATTTAATACATACTTTACCTCGATTGGTAATTCAAGTTCAACCCTTTCTGATTCTCAGTTTGCAGCCAATCTACCCTATGTCAAGTTGCAACTAACAGTATCTTTTTTAACCCCATATCCAGCTTCGAAATCGCTAAAATTATAAAAACATTGACCAACTCTAGCCCCTGCGGCGATGACGGTATTTCAAATAGTTTATTAAAAAAATATCGCTCAATATAGTAGATATACTGAAGCCTTTATTCAATAAAAGTACAACTCAGGGTGTTTTTCCTGATGATCTTAAATGTGCCATTGTAATCCCGATCTTCAAGAAAGGGGATAAGAGGGACGCACGTAACTACAGGCCCATATCTCTACTCCCAACGATTTCCAAAGTATTTAAAAAGGCGGTTAAAAATAGAATTATGAACTTTCTGGTTGGATCGAACTTTTTCAGCCCCAAGCAGTTCGGATTTCGTTCCAAACTTTCAACAGAGGACGCTCTGCTAGATTTCTGCTCAAAGGTGTACAAAGCTCTAGATAGAAAAAATAACTGTGCTGGTTTAGTCGCCGACATAACAAAAGCTTTTGATATGGTAGACAGGGATATACTTCTGGACAAAATCCATCGTGCAGGTTTTCGTGGTTTTATGTATAAATGGTTTACATCCTATCTTTAAAATAGAATACAAAAAGTTAAAGTGGGTAGTTACTACAGTAGCCTGCAGGACGTTAATTTGGGCGTACTCCAAGGCTCTGTACTTGGCCTGGTACTGTTCCTGGTTTATATTAATTCAATTTTTTCAATTCCATTCCATTGAAAACGACTGCCTTTGCAGATAATCTTGCCATTGCGTATAGTACAACGAGCTACTTCGAATTAATCTATATATATTAAAATCTAATTCTGTGTGTATGTTCGCTATGAAAACGTATTTCCCACACTTCAATTATCACCAAATTTCGGCTGTAGGTTCCTTCGTTTTTGTTTTTTTTTTTTTGGCTATGCAAACGAACTATCAAAAGGGACGTGGTGTAGCATTATACGTCACACACTGTATTGTATCATTATATGCCACACCTACTGTAACATACTTGCGGCTTTACGCATAACAAATTCAAATATATTTTAGTAATAATCATATTACAATTATTGAACTAACCCAGACGGCACGGAATGCCGAATATGAGACACATATCACAGTTAATAAATTATACATATAAACACACAACACATTGCAATATACATACAAACATTCAACTAATTGTGGGAAAATACCAAAATATTCAAACTGATCTGCTGACGCTGCAAATTGTACAAAACTACATGTATGGAGTTATGCATACAAAACTACATGTATACAAAGACTGTATACAAACGTACATGTATGCATAACCCATTTCCTATGTACTTATTTTTAGTTATTAGTATTAAGATATTTATGAATGTATAGGTTAAGTAAATTAGTATAAAAGACAATAATTTATTCAATAAAGAGGAGAGACTTAATGTCGCACAATCAAACGTGCAACGTCTTTCAATTACGAATATTTCATGGCGATCCTGCCAGGAGGAACAAAAATCAGCACAACTGCTAAAACGTTCTGACTGGAGAAGATCCTGCCAGCTTGATCTTAACTTAGCTGAAAATTTGCTCATAAGCAAAATTCGCTAGATCTTGCCTGGACAGAGATCCTGCCATCTCACAAACAGCTCACTAACTGCCAAGAATTTGAAAAGAAAGGACTAAAGATCCTGCCAAACTAAACTAGTCCTGAACGTAACAAGATACAAAGAAAGAAGATATTTTACGCTACAAACGGGATTCAAAAAATTGTTTGCTAACATCATCAGGAGCTGAACAAATTAAAACCAAAATCATCAGTTATGAAAATTGGAGCAAATCAGAATCGAAGGATGACTGGTCAAGTAAACGCATAAGCGAAGTGGAATAAAAAGGCAATAAGGAGAAATCTTCAGCAACAGCAAATTAACGGCAAACTACATCCAGACCGACAAGGAGTTATAAATATTTAAGTATACATTTTTAAAATCAATTGAGCGGCCTCAGGGACGCTAAACCATTAGCAAAAACGAAAGTTTTTGCTTAGGATTTTTTTTTTCTCTCTTTAAGTGGGAAATAAAATTAATTGAAAATTCTTTTTTAAACATTGAAGAAATTTCCTTTAAAATATATAGAAAAACTGCACTATTTAATTTTGAAAAAAAAAGTGTGTAGAAACAATTTCTTTTGAAAAAACAAAAAAATAAAATAAAAAATATAACTTTAAAAGTAAAAGAAAAGTAAATTGGAATATTTAGGACAATTCTATAACCTCTAGAGAAATCCCATAGAACATTTTAATAAAATTTAAAAATTTAAATTACTCTGTCCATTACTATTAAAATGCAAAGAAACTCCTCAGACCTTCCTCTCTATTGGTGGGATGAAAATACCCGACACACTAGGGACCTACCCAAAGAACTAGAGAGTTTAAAGAAATTTTGGAAGACAATAGGTATGGAACGGGAACCCACAATTGAGGACATTATAAACCCCACTACCAGGGTGGAAGAAATAATGCGAATGATGAGGAAAGTGTTCCCCAACAATTCCAAATGTTAGGTAGCACCTGAAAAAAAATTTTATAAAACAAAAATATCTAACTTCCTATTAAAACCTTCAAGATGTCTTGGTGGACAAAAATAGCCCAAGGCATTATGGTAGCCATAGCTGGCTACGAAATAGGAAAAGAAAGCTCTGAAACAAGAGATAACAAAATAATCAAGTATGAGCCATCAACTAGGGTAGATACAGAAAGTACTCCGAACATCCCGGATGTTTGGTTAGCAATTATAGGTTGCGTATTCATGCTATTAATCATCACAATAGCCATGATGCTCAAAAACTATATGAAGCACAAATTTAGGCAGGTAAAACCCGCCACAACTCATATCTAACCCATTACCAGTACCAAACCAAAACTGAGGAAGAGCGATAAATTCAAACCCAAAATGTCACAATCGACAGTAAAGGCAACCCTGCCTAAAGCGAACAGCAAATCAAAAAAAATTAGCATAATTCCTTTGATGGCTCCTGACAAAAATAGTCATGAAGCCATAGGAAAGTCTAGGACAGTGAAAGTAAGCAAAACCTAATGAAAAAAAAATAAAAATATATACCAATAATTTTTCTACCCAGCCAATATTAACAACTAAAATGAAGAAAAGTCACAAAGAGAACCTATATTAAATATATATGTTAAAGCGCTATATAAATTTGCAATAAGACATGTCGCGCTAGTTTTCATCTTAGGATAGAAAAATGGTAGCGTAGGAAATACAAGAAACCTGATTGTAGATGATAAAATTGACTTAGGACAATTACTTATCAGGCTGTACACACGTTGTACAAATGCCGCCAATACAGGACTTGGTATTTATATGAAAAACACAGTTGTCCTCAGGGACAAATTGGTGAAAAATAATTGATTATTTACTTGAGTAGGCAAATGTAAAACAATAATTGATAGTTCTCTAAAATATAATATATGCATTAACCAAAGAGGTTGTGCACGTGACAAATCCCGGTATAAAAATAAAAATTAATTCTTCATAAAAGTTATGACGATTCTGTACTGGTGGCCGCCGCAGAAATCGCATGACAAATAAGATCAAATAAATTGCTGGAAAAATAAGAAAAATAAATTAAAAGATAGAATAATTTTGCATCCACTATACCTTCTTTCCATTAACCAGCTAAACTACTACAACAAATACAAATTACCTCGCTCTTCCACCAGCTACAGCTACAAAATTTTCCGAATAAATAAATGTAACCCTAATAAAATAATATAACAATGAAAAGGTGTTAAAATATGTATATAAATATGAAGTGTTTCAGCCATAAAAACAACGTTTATAGAAATCATAATCTTAGGAAAATTCCGATAAAATAGTAATAGGAAATATTTTTACGCTAAATAGAATTGAATAGCAGTAAGAAATAGTCTTATTTCAAAATCCCCAATAGATTAGAAAATATTAATAGCAAGGTTTCTTCTTCTCTAACCTTAGGTAAATAAATAATAAAAATTATTTCTATATTTTAAAAATATTTTTATTTGCCTTCAAATATTATAATTTATTAAATTTTAATGAGCTCGAGGTAGTTTAAAAAATTGAAACACAGTTTATATTTTTATATTTCAATTTTATTTGGTCGATATTTCGATCTCATTCTGAGATCGTCCTCAGGAAACAATTGAATATGTTTTAGTCGGTAAAACATATTCAATTGTTTCCTGAGGATGATCTCAGAATGAGATCGAAATATCGACCAAATAAAATTGAAATATAAAAATATAAACTGTGTTTCAATTTTTTAAACTGCCTCGAGCTCATTAAAATTTAATAAATTATAATTATTTCTATAGGAAACTGATTTGCATAAATCAATAAGTAATGGTAGAATAAATAATGGTAGGAACTATAAAAATAATTTAGAAATTAATAATAATAGCAATTATTATTAAGGAATTAATTTCTCTTGGAAATAATATAAAAATAAATATTCCAATTTACTCGATTTGTAGGAACATGCCGATTTTTAAGTGAGTCGACGCTCTTAAAGACCGGCTGTGCAAAACAAATTTTAAAATTCTTTACATGAAAAATAATTATTACATTTAAAATTTTGAAAAAATAAGTAAAATTTAAAAAAAAAAAAAAAATATTTTCTATATCTAAAAGTCTAAAATGTTGAAAAAAAATGGACTTATACAAAACAAAAAATATACGTAAACAATAATTATAACAATAAAAATAGCAAGGTCAACAGATCAAAAGCAAAGCAAACAACCTCTTTCACTACAATAAAATATCAAAACAATTGAAAATATGACAAAAAGTCTTATAAAATTGTTCACAAAACAATTATATAACACTTTCTTTTCTAAGGTGGATGGTGTAGCATTATACGTCACACACTGTATTGTATCATTATATGCCACACCTACTGTAACATACTTGCGGCTTTACGCATAACAAATTCAAATATATTTTAGGAATAATCATATTACAATTATTGAACTAACCCAGACGGCACGGAATGCCGAATATGAGACACATATCACAGTTAATAAATTATACATATAAACACACAACCCATTGTAATATACATACAAACATTCAACTAATTGTGGGAAAATACCAAAATATTCAAACTGATCTGCTGACGCTGCAAATTGTACAAAACTATATGTATGGAGTTATGCATACAAAACTACATGTATACAAAGACTGTATACAAACGTACATGTATGCATAACCCATTTCCTATGTACTTATTTTTAGTTATTAGTATTAAGATATTTATGAATGTATAGGTTAAGTAAATTAGTATAAAAGACAATAATTTATTCAATAAAGAGGAGAAACTTAATGTCGCACAATCAAACGTGCAACGTCTTTCAATTACGAATATTTCAGTGGCACCTTCCCTACAAATGGGATTTTTCAGAACTATGGCTGCCGTACAAACTTAAGTTATTTTAACACCTAAAGTTTGACTGTATTGTAGAGTTTGGCTGTTATGCTTTTTGGACGTTTAGTAATCTGCCGCAGTTAAAAAAAAAATTTTGTTTCAGTCTATCTACATCTACAAAAATCAAATTCTGTGTGTGAGTTCCCTATGAAAACGTATTTCCCATACTTCAATCATCACCAAATTTTGGCTGTAGGTTCCTTCGATCAAGACGAAAGTTTTTCATATTTCAGAATTAAGAATTTTAAATTTAAATGTTTTTGTTTTTTGGCTATGCGAACGAACTATCTTAGCTCCTAAAAATAATCATGTTAACAAAATTAATGATCGTATTCAAAACCAATTTCCTGGTGAAGTGACGAAATATAAATCGATCGACACAGTTACAGATGAAGATAAAATTGTGAATTAGCCAACTGAATTTCTAAACTCCTTAGAACCAAAAGAAATGCCTGCGCATATATCAATTTTGAAAATTGGCTCACCAATCATGCTTCTTCGGAATTTAAACCCACCAAAATTGTGCAATGGAACCAGACTTTGCGTTTAGAAATTAAGGCCGAATGTAATCGAAGCAACAATCATCAGCGGTTAAAGCAAAGGTGAAGATGTGCTCATAGCGCTTCCCAAGTCAGTCGGTTCCATGTACCGGAGCGACTCGGGATTTTTCCCGACCAAGGACTGTCATTTCAGTGTGACCCCATCTAATTTGTTTCGTCCCTCCCACAAATTGTCATCCTCCCAGCAGCTCCTTGCAGCAGGACTGCTCCATATTCTCTTACTCCGGGAAGGCATCGAATCCAATCCGGGTCCGTCTCCTGGCCCGGTCCTGAGAAATGGTTTTGCTGCATCTGCCGGAAAAGAATCTTTTTAGGACGGTCATACTCTGTTCAGTGTGTCTCGTGCAAGGGATGGTTGCATCGGAAGGTTGTTCTGGGCTTGATCCCAAAACCCGACGTCCACGTAACTTTTATAAATCTTTTGTGGCTCCTTGCTGTTCACGCCCAAGGGCGTCCCGTAGTCTACGCCTAAGCGCCCCCACAACCTTCCAGCAGCCCCGCTGCTCAGCAAGCCACAACAAGTACCCGCTGCTGCACGCGCCCCACGGCGCCAACAACTCAAACAGCTGATACCACTCATAACTACTACCTTCGTAGTAGAGCTGGTAGCAATGCTGAGCATCAGCCCCTGCCCCCGTCTTCTCCCCCCTCTTTTCCGGCAGCAACGTACAGGTCAGGGAAACAGACTCGTAGTCCCTACCTCCGTTTGCACCGTCTGCCAGCACAGAATATATAGGTTTGCGACATCCGCCCAATGTAGCTCCTGCCTTGGGTGGGGCCACTTTCCTAGACGTTCTGGTCTCCGCGACGGCAACCCCCCGACGGGTTTCATCGCGCCATGTTGCCAGGTTGCAAACCCAAATCATCCGGGTACCCCAATGCTTGCCCAAGGACGCCCAGCCCCAGGGCCACAACAGCAATTGCGTCCTGGCCTTCCACAACCCAGGCGTAGTCACCCGTCACTTACCCCCCGACTGGCGACGTCTCCCCTTATGCACTTCAGAATTCTGCAGTTAAACTGTAATGGACTAACTGGGAAGATTACGGAGATGGTCGATTTCATGAAGCGGCACAACATCCGCATTGCTGCGATTCAAGAGACTAAACTCACAGCAAGATCTGCATTGCAGACCTGCTCTGGGTATAATGTCCACAGGAAAGACCGCGAGAGGGGAAATGGAGGCGGTCTCGCGTTTATCATACACCACTCTGTGCAATATTATATATTTGATCCTGGCATCGACCGCAGGGACAATGTCTTAGAACGTCAAGGCCTATCTGTCCGGTCAGGCGATGCAAACCTAGAAATCATCAACATCTACATCCCTCCTGCCACCTGTTGCCCCAGTAGATATCGCCCTAATATCAGAGCCTTACTCACTGACAACAATCGCATTATCTTAGGCGAGTTCAATGCCCATCACGATCTATGGCATTCAAACTTGCGGGCGGACAGTAGGGGTGAGATTTTGGCGGATCAGATAGAAGAAACGACGTTCTGCACAATAAAAGGAGACGCCCCACGCGTATGGTGGGAAGCTGTCACAGCTCGCCAGATATCTCAATCGTGAGCGCAGAACTCGTAAACTGCGTCAACTGGCAGCCGATGATAGCATTGGCATCCGACCACCTGCCCATACTTATTTCGCTTCAGCGTACCGCCGACTTCATCGCCACTGAAAAACGCACTTTCATAAACTTAAAAAAAGGAAAGTGGGAAGAATATAAATCCTTTACAGACAGCCGCTTTGCTGCCCTCCCTATCCCGACTGATGCCCGCCAAGGGGAGCGTGCCTTCCGTAAGGTCATTAAATCCGCCTCGGCATATTTCATTCCCGCCGGAAGAATTCCCGAAATCAGGCCCCACTTCCCGGCCGCAAACTTAGCGAGAGAACGTGACCTTATAAGACAGCTTGATCCAGGCGACCCCCAAATAAGGGATATAAACCAACGCATCAGATTGCTTGTGGATGAACAAAAGCGGGCGAAATGGGAGGAGCACCTAAGAGGTTGTAACCTCTCTACCGGTGTGGGTAAACTTTGGTCCAGCGTAAAGTCCCTATCGAATCCGACTAAGCACAAAGACAAAGTTTCCATCGCCTTTGGCGACAAAGTGCTGTCGGATGCGAAAAATGCGCGGGCGCTTTCTTCCGACAATATATAATGCATCCTACGGTCGACAAAGATAGACGGAGAGCCAATAGACACGCACATAAACACAAATTCAGCGCGTCACCAATCGCCATCACCGCTAAAGAGGTTGAGGACGCCATTGGTCGTGCTAAACAATCCAAAGCAGTGGGCCCAGACGGCATAGCCATGCCGATGCTTAAAAGCCTAGGGAAAGAGGGTTTCAAATATTTAGCGCATGTCTTCAACCTGTCTCTTTCCACCTTTGTCATACCTGAGAAATGGAAAATGGCCAAGGTGGTCCCGCTACTAAAGCCTGGGAAACCAGCTAACATAGGTGAGCCGTATCGTCCGATATCTCTCCTATCGCCAGTGGCAAGGACGCTTGAAGCCATTTTGCTCCCTTATTTCCAAGCAAATTTGCAGCTAGCCCCTCATCAGCATGGCTTCAGAAAACTCCATAGCACTACCACCGCGCTAAATGCCATTAGCACCCAGATAGATTTCGGTTTAAATCAATACCCCCACCATAGAACAGTACTCGTAGCGCTAGACCTATCAAAAGCTTTTGATACGGTCAACCATGGCTCGTTACTGCAAGACCTGGTCTACCCTTCCCCCATGTCTTAAAAGGTGGACCGCAAATTGTCTGGGTGGTCGGCAGGCATCGGTGCAATTTAGGAACGAAACATCAAAACCAAGGAGAATTAAACAAGGGGTGCCACAGGGTGGTGTCCTATCCCCACTTTTGTTTAATTTCTACATATCTAAGCTACCTTCACCACCGGAAGGAGTCACAATCGTTTCCTGCGCCGATGACTGCACAATAATGGCCACAGGCCCAGGCCCAAAGATCGATGCGCTATGCAATAAAATAAACGGCTACCTCCCTGATCTCTCCAGTTTTTTCGCCTCGCGAAACCTGACATTATCACCGACTAAATCTTCCGCGACCTTATTTACAACATGGACTTCCCAAATGTCGACCATTTTGAACATCCACGTCGATGGCACTACGCTACCGACTGTCCTACACCCCAAAATCTTGGGTGTGACGTTTGATCAGGATCTACATTTTGGTGAGCACGCAGCCGCAATTGTTCCGAGAATTCAGAGCCGTAACAAAATCCTCAAATCCCTCGCTGGCAGTACTTGGGGAAAAGATAAGCAAACGCTCATGACTACATACAAAGCAATTAGCCAGCCGATTACGTGCTGCGCGTCACCCATATGGTCGCCAAGCCTAAAAATCACCCACTGGAAGAAACTACAGGCCTGCCAAAATACTGCTCTCAGAATCGCCACGGGCTGTCTTCTTATGTCCCCAGAACACCATCTGCATAATGAGGCGAGAATACTCCCCATCAGGGAGAGAAATGAGATGCTGACCAGACAGTTCCTGTTGAATACCCAGAAACCTGGGCATCCCAACAGACATCTGATTGATGAACCAGCACCGCCTAGGAGCTTAGGGAGTCATCTCCGTAAGCATTTTGAGGAAATACGGCACCTGAGAACCCAGCCGTATGAAGTGAAAAAACACAAGCAGGTCCTTGGTGAACTCCATAAACAGGCGTCGGACCGGTGCCGGGAATTGCCCGGTGAATCCAGTACTTAACGAAAATTATCCAAAACTCGCGGAAGAGGAACGCATACTCCCCAGGGAAACGCGTGTCACTCTTGCTCAACTTCGTTCTGGATACTGTAACAGGTTAAACTCTTACCTATCCAGAATCAACCCCGACATACAAAATGTATGCCCCGCTTGCAATGTGTCCCCACATGACACCAACCATCTATTCAATTGTAATGTGGAACCAACGCCTCTAACACCCCTTTCCTTATGGTCCACCCCTGTTGAAACGGCAAGTTTCCTTGGACTCACGTTAGAGGATATTGGTGACAGTTTGTGATCGGTCGCGGCTATTAGGTGGGGCGAGCATTGCTACAACAACAACAACAACATGTGCTCATAGCACGGATCCCAATGATTCCTACAGATTTGCCATTCAATTTTAAGCGCTTACAGTTTCCTGTACGCCTTGCTTTTGCAATTACAATCAACAAAGCACAAGGACAATCGCTTACTGTTGCAGGATTAAATTTAGAGAGTCCGTGCTTTTCCCATGGCCAGCAACATGTTGCTTGCTATATAATATTGTGTACCCACATGAATTACAATAAGATACAATAATAAAATATTTTAAACGAAAAGTTTACCAAATATGTGTACAAAATTCAATTCAATTTACAGAACAATAAACTAAATTATCAACAAACAAAACAGAAAAAATAACATTCATTCGATCTCGGGCGTTACAACGTACGCCGGGTTAAGCTAGTATGTGATACTAGCCACGATGTACATCTGCTGAGGACTTGGCTTGCTTCACACAAGCTACTTGTAAGTAATAAAACGAAGTTGATGTATATTAGCCATGACCCAAAGAATTTGAGGCTTGTGATCTTTTTTTTTTTTATTAAGCAGAATGCGTACGTTTTAACATGCATCATATGGCGTGCACTTTGAATGCCGCGAAAAGTTCACACGCAACCAATGTTAAATGCAGTGATAACTGCTTCAGGATTGATGCTGTTGAAAATTTCAAATACCTAGGTATTACAATCGATAATCGTTTAAATTGGTCTGAACAAATTCAGAAACTAAAACATTACTTTCTGTACACTACCCGTCACTTCTATCGTCTCAAAAAGTGTTGCACTAAGTCCACTCTAAAAGCTGCTTACTATGGTCTAGTCCAATCAAAACTTCAATATGGGACTACCTGCTGGGGTGGCGCCTCGGCTAGTAAGTTGTCACCCATTGTAACACGCTAAAAGGGAATTATAAGACTTATATATGGCGCAAACTACAGGTCTCACGCTATGATATCTTTTAGGGGACTAGATATACTACTACCAAGTCGCCATCTATATTTATTTAAAGTCCTAAAAACTTTCTTTATTAGATCGGGGTACTAGAAAGTTATCCTTCTGAATTCTACAACCTTAGGAGTAATCTGCTTCCTTCGGTACAAATCCCATGCTAGGACATCTCACTTCAAAAGCTTTTATACATACACGTCGTGCAAAATGTTCAACTCTCTCCCTGTTTGTACAGGTTATAGGAAATCTTAACCTATTTCAAATGAAAATAAAAATGTTTCTGATTAGTTTTAGCCAATACGATCTAGAAGCCTTGCTGAGGACGTTCTTGTAAACCATATCTAATTTCTGTATCTATATCAATTGTTTCTCTATCGTAACCTTAACTAATTATCTGAATTATTCTGAACTTCTTCTATAATATTATTAATAATTATACACCCCACACTAAAAAAGAATTTTACAAGTGAACTGTCATTTAATACTATTTTAAAATTTTATAAAAATGCCATGTCATTTTTTTAATAAATAAATAAATAAAAAAAAATAATGGTACTCAAGCCCAAATGCTTGTTGGGTATATTCGACGCCATTTCGAACGAACTGAAATAAATGATAGGTTAACTAGAGTTTAACCCTGCTAGATCAGCCGCTTAAGCTCAGGTTAAACTTCAGTTAAATTAGACTGAAATACTGCAGAATAAGTTTAAGCGTAGTTTAACTGACAAACTGAGTTGAACTTGTACTGAAAAACCGGGCCTTAATCTTTTTAATTTTGATTCCTTTTTTATAATACTTTGAAACTGTATTATATTCCTAAAATTCACCAGAGGATCTGGCTTGTGAGTGCAATTGAACTTTTAATTTGTTAGTTTCGGTCAGCTCATGTTCGATTATGTCTTTTATGCAATTTAGGAACGAAACATCAAAACCAAGGAGAATTAAACAAGGGGTGCCACAGGGTGGTGTCCTATCCCCACTTTTGTTTAATTTCTACATATCTAAGCTACCTTCACCACCGGAAGGAGTCACAATCGTTTCCTGCGCCGATGACTGCACAATAATGGCCACAGGCCCAGGCCCAAAGATCGATGCGCTATGCAATAAAATAAACGGCTACCTCCCTGATCTCTCCAGTTTTTTCGCCTCGCGAAACCTGGCATTATCACCGACTAAATCTTCCGCGACCTTATTTACAACATGGACTTCCCAAATGTCGACCATTTTGAACATCCACGTCGATGGCACTACGCTACCGACTGTCCTACACCCCAAAATCTTGGGTGTGACGTTTGATCAGGATCTACATTTTGGTGAGCACGCAGCCGCAATTGTTCCGAGAATTCAGAGCCGTAACAAAATCCTCAAATCCCTCGCTGGCAGTACTTGGGGAAAAGATAAGCAAACGCTCATGACTACATACAAAGCAATTAGCCAGCCGATTACGTGCTGCGCGTCACCCATATGGTCGCCAAGCCTAAAAATCACCCACTGGAAGAAACTACAGGCCTGCCAAAATACTGCTCTCAGAATCGCCACGGGCTGTCTTGTTATGTCCCCAGAACACCATCTGCATAATGAGGCGAGAATACTCCCCATCAGGGAGAGAAATGAGATGCTGACCAGACAGTTCCTGTTGAATACCCAGAAACCTGGGCATCCCAACAGACATCTGATTGATGAACCAGCACCGCCTAGGAGCTTAGGGAGTCTTCTCCGTAAGCATTTTGAGGAAATACGGCACCTGAGAACCCAGCCGTATGAAGTGAAAAAACACAAGCAGGTCCTTGGTGAACTCCATAAACAGGCGTCGGACCGGTGCCGGGAATTGCCCGGTGAATCCAGTACTTAACGAAAATTATCCAAAACTCGCGGAAGAGGAACGCATACTCCCCAGGGAAACGCGTGTCACTCTTGCTCAACTTCGTTCTGGATACTGTAACAGGTTAAACTCTTACCTATCCAGAATCAACCCCGACATACAAAATGTATGCCCCGCTTGCAATGTGTCCCCACATGACACCAACCATCTCTTCAATTGTAATGTGGAACCAACGCCTCTAACACCCCTTTCCTTATGGTCCACCCCTGTTGAAACGGCAAGTTTCCTTGGACTCACGTTAGAGGATATTGGTGACAGTTTGTGATCGGTCGCGGCTATTAGGTGGGGCGAGCATTGCTACAACAACAACAACAACATGTGCTCATAGCACGGATCCCAATGATTCCTACAGATTTGCCATTCAATTTTAAGCGCTTCCTGTACGCCTTGCTTTTGCAATTACAATCAACAAAGCACAAGGACAATCGCTTACTGTTGCAGGATTAAATTTAGAGAGTCCGTGCTTTTCCCATGGCCAGCAACATGTTGCTTGCTATATAATATTGTGTACCCACATGAATTACAATAAGATACAATAATAAAATATTTTAAACGAAAAGTTTACCAAATATGTGTACAAAATTCAATTCAATTTACAGAACAATAAACTAAATTATCAACAAACAAAACAGAAAAAATAACATTCATTCGATCTCGGGCGTTACAACGTACGCCGGGTTAAGCTAGTATGTGATACTAGCCACGATGTACATCTGCTGCGGACTTGGCTTGCTTCACACAAGCTACTTGTAAGTAATAAAACGAAGTTGATGTATATTAGCCATGACCCAAAGAATTTGAGGCTTGTGATCTTTTTTTTTTTTATTAAGCAGAATGCGTACGTTTTAACATGCATCATATGGCGTGCACTTTGAATGCCGCGAAAAGTTCACACGCAACCAATGTTAAATGCAGTGATAACTGCTTCAGGATTGATGCTGTTGAAAATTTCAAATACCTAGGTATTACAATCGATAATCGTTTAAATTGGTCTGAACAAATTCAGAAACTAAAACATTACTTTCTGTACACTACCCGTCACTTCTATCGTCTCAAAAAGTGTTGCACTAAGTCCACTCTAAAAGCTGCTTACTATGGTCTAGTCCAATCAAAACTTCAATATGGGACTACCTGCTGGGGTGGCGCCTCGGCTAGTAAGTTGTCACCCATTGTAACACGCTAAAAGGGAATTATAAGACTTATATATGGCGCAAACTACAGGTCTCACGCTATGATATCTTTTAGGGGACTAGATATACTACTACCAAGTCGCCATCTATATTTATTTAAAGTCCTAAAAACTTTCTTTATTAGATCGGGGTACTAGAAAGTTATCCTTCTGAATTCTACAACCTTAGGAGTAATCTGCTTCCTTCGGTAAAAATCCCATGCTAGGACATCTCACTTCAAAAGCTTTTATACATACACGTCGTGCAAAATGTTCAACTCTCTCCCTGTTTGTACAGGTTATAGGAAATCTTAACCTATTTCAAATGAAAATAAAAATGTTTCTGATTAGTTTTAGCCAATACGATCTAGAAGCCTTGCTGAGGACGTTCTTGTAAACCATATCTAATTTCTGTATCTATATCAATTGTTTCTCTATCGTAACCTTAACTAATTATCTGAATTATTCTGAACTTCTTCTATAATATTATTAATAATTATACACCCCACACTAAAAAAGAATTTTACAAGTGAACTGGCATTTAATACTATTTTAAAATTTAATATAAAAATGCCATGTCATTTTTTTAATAAATAAATAAATAAAAAAAAATAATGGTACTCAAGCCCAAATGCTTGTTGGGTATATTCGACGCCATTTCGAACGAACTGAAATAAATGATAGGTTAACTAGAGTTTAACCCTGCTAGATCAGCCGCTTAAGCTCAGGTTAAACTTCAGTTAAATTAGACTGAAATACTGCAGAATAAGTTTAAGCGTAGTTTAACTGACAAACTGAGTTGAACTTGTACTGAAAAACCGGGCCTTAATCTTTTTAATTTTGATTCCTTTTTTATAATACTTTGAAACTGTATTATATTCCTAAAATTCACCAGAGGATCTGGCTTGTGAGTGCAATTGAACTTTTAATTTGTTAGTTTCGGTCAGCTCATGTTCGATTATGTCTTAACTTCACTGTTCTGTCTTGTTATGATGTTAGTAAACCCATGCAGTGTGATAAGCAGGTATTTATATATTCAACCGAGTCATTGATATGCATATTTTTTAATACCCTGTAATCATAGTTTCTTAATAGGTAAATGAGGTTATCCGCAGTATAATTCTTCCAACACATTCTGGGTATCACTCTGCGCAGAGGATTTGAATTACTCACTTTGATAGCAAATGAAATGGTTTTATGATCAGAAATTATGTGATTTCCAAGATTAGTGCAAGACAGTACATCAGCATTTGCATATAATAGATCTATTCTCGTTTGGGACCTCTCAGCAATCCTTGTATTAAAATTTACCATTTGCTTCATCGTGCTACGTGAAAATACCTCATTGAGCTTAGAACTAGTTGCTGTATAAACATTCATGGAGCGCGAGGTCATACGGCCGCTCCTACTCATAACTACAATCTCCGTAGTAGAGACGGTGGCAATGCCGAGCATCAGCCCCTGCCCGTCTTCTTCTCCCCCTCTTTCCGGCACTAGCAATCGTGTAGGTCAGGGAAACAGACACTTAGTCCCTACCACCTTTTGCACCGTTTGACAGCACAGAATATATGTATATGTTTGCGACATCTGCCCAATGCAGCCCCTGTTGTTGTTGTTGATGTTGATGATGTTGTTGTTGTTGTAGCGATAAGGTTGCTCCCCGAATGCTTTGGGGAGTGTTATTGATGTGATAGTACTTTGCCGGATACAGATCCGGTATGCTCCGGTAACACAGCACCATTAAGGTGCTAGCCCGACCATCTCGGGAACGATTTCTATGGCCACATTAAACCTTCAGGCCATGCCCCCCCCCCCCCCCCCCAAGTTCCATGAGGAGCTTGGGGTCGCCAGAGCCTCGTCTGTTAGTGAAACAGGATTCGCTACGGATAGGTGAGGTTGACAATTGGGTTTGGAGAAGCTGTATATTGCGCTGGCAACCTGAAGGGTTGCGCTACACAGCCCCTTGAATCTGGTATTTTAGTCGCCTCTTACGACAGGCATTCCTACCGCGGGTATATTCTGATCCCCTAACCCGCTGGGGGACCCTAACCCTCTGGGAGACGGTCTTCGACGGTGCCACTTTCCTAGATGTTCGGGTCTCAGCGACGGCAACCCCCCGACGGGTTTCATCGCGCCATGCTGCCAGGCCGCAAACTCAACTACACCGTGTACATGTTTACCCAGGGACGTCCTGCCCAGGGCCACAACAGCAATTGCGTCCTGGCCTCCCTCAACTCAGGCGTAGTCACGCAACACTTACCCCTAGAGTGACGACGTCTCCGCCGTTGCACTTCAGAACTCTGGAGTTAAACTTTAATGGATTTACTGGGAAGATCACGGAGATAGTTGATTTCTTGAAGCGGCATAACATCCGCCTCGCTGCGATTCAAGAGACCAAACTCACAGCAAGATCTGCTTTGCAGACCTGCTCTGGGTATAACGTCCACAGAAAAGATCGTGAGAGCGGAAATGGAGGCGGTCTCGTGTTTATCATACACCACTCAGTGCAATATAATCTATTCGATGGGCCGCAGGGATAGTGTCCTAGAAAGGTCATGGATATGTCCGGTCAGGCGATCAGAATATAGAAATAATCAACATCTACATCCCTCCTTTCACCTGTTGCCCCAGTGGATACAGCCCTGATATCAGAGCACTACTCACTGGCGATAATCGCATTATCTTAGGCAATTTCAATGCCCATCACGATCTGTGGGATTCTAACCTACAGGCGGACAGCAGGGGTGAGATGTTGGCCGACCAAATAGAGGAAACGACGTTCTGCACAGTAAACGCAGACGCACTCGTATGGTAGGAAGCTGTCACAGTTCGCCAGATCTATCCATCGTAAGCGTAGGACTAGAAAACTGCGCCTACTGGCAACCGATGGTTACATTGGCATCTGACCACCTGCCTATACTCCTTTCGCCCGAGCGATCCACCGACTTCATATTTACCGAGAACCGCACTTTCATCCACTTTACAAATCAAAGAGAACGTGACGTTATAAGACAGCACGACCCCGGCTCCTACCCCCAGCGGGTTAGGGGGTCAGAATATACCCGCAGTAGGTATGCCTGTCGTGATACCGGAGCGTACCGGATCTGTATCCGGCAAAGGACCATCACATCGCAACACTCCCCAAAGCCTTCGGGGAGCAACCTTATCGCTACAACAACAACAACCCCGGCTCCTCATGGAACTTGGGGGTGGGGAGGGACGGATGGACTGAAGGTTTAATGCGGCCATATAAATCGTTCCCGAGATGGTCGGGCTAGCACCTTAATGGTGCTGTGTTACCGGAGCGTACCGGATCTGTATCCGGCAAAGGACCATCACATCGATAACACTCCCAAAGCCTTCGGGGAGCAACCTTATCGGTACAACAACAACAACAACAACCCCGGCGATCCCCAAATAAGGGATATAAACCAACGCATCAGATTGCTTGTGGATGAACACAAGCGAGCGAAATGGGAGGAGCATTTAAAGAACTGTAACCCCTCTGCCGGTGTGGGTAAGTTTTGGTCCACCCTAAAGTCTCTGTCGAATCCGTCTAAGCACAATGACAAAATCTCAATCGCCTTTGGCGATAAAGTGCTGTCGGATGCGAAAAATATCTCCACGATATTTCTAGTTTTTTCATCTAGCGCAACCTGGCATTATCACCAACAAAATCCACGCCACTGTGATTACTACATCGATGGTGCCTCGCTACCGACTGTCAGTCACCCAAAGACCTTAGGGGTGACATTCCATAATACTCTGACTTTCAAAGCGCATGCCACCGAAATTGTATTTAAAGTAAAAATCCGCACCAAAATCCTCAAGTCGCTTGCCGGCAGCCCCTGAGGAAAGGATAAAGAAACGTTGCTAACCACGTACAAAGCAACTGGCCGGCCGCTTATAAACTACGCGTCAACAGTTTGGTCGCCTGGTCTTAAAAACACATACTGGAAAAGGTTGCAGGCCTGTCAAAATGCCGTAATCAGTGGGATGTCTCCTTATGACCCCCGAACGCCACCTACATAGTGAGGCCAAAGAGCTCAACATTAAAGAGCACAACGAAATGCTGATCAGGCAGTTTTTGGTAAACTATCACAAACCAGGACATCCTAGCAAGGAACTGCTTGATCTAGCCCCGCTTTCAAGGGAACATCTGCATAAACACTATGACGAGATCCGGTACCTGCCAACACAGCCGTTTCATCCATACAAGCATAAGAAGGCTCTAAGCCTGATCCACTCAGAATCGGTGAACCCTGTTATTAATATACAATATCCTACCCTTGCAGAAAAGGAAATCACACTACCAAGGGAGACGCGAGTCACCCTGGCCCAACTTCGTTCTGGATACTGTAACAGGAGTAAACTCTTACTTGTCCAGAATCAACCCCGACATACGTAATGTATATCCTGCATGCGATGTGTTCCTGTTAACAGTAAAACAATATCACCCCACATATTGTACTTACATATGTATTCTAAAACGGTGCTATGTTTACTGTATACATTTATGTTGCTGAAGTATGAATTCTAATAAACAAGTTAGTTCACATATTTAACTCAAACGAATCGGTCGTGTTCTCTTCTTTTATTTACGTACACTACATCTCACATTAGGTTATGGGCCCAGCGAAGGCTAAAATAGTGTAGTAGTATTGCAGCCTGTACGTGTCAAAAGAACTGTGTTTTTTTTTTTTTAACGTAATAAAAAAGGAGAGAAAATTTTTTTTTATTGGAGACGTTTTATGGACATTAAATTGTAGAACTTCTACTGAAAATTCGATCGTGTATATAAATTTGTTTGTGAGTTAACACTTAAAAGATGAGCAACAGTGATCTCGATAAAATGTTTCGCTTAAAAGATGAAAAAGATTGGGTTTTGTGGAAATTTCAAATCACTGTTGTCGAAAAACCACCCGTAGCGACAAACAAGACTATCAGTCAAAACTTGATATTTTCAACAAAAAAGATGTTAAAGCGCAGCGGGCAATATCGTCAACGATTGAAAGAGAAGCGTTATTGCATATAGTCAATTGCAAAATTGCCGAAGAAATGTGGTCAAAATTGAAAAGTGTATATGAGCAAAAATCAGAGTCAAGCATTCACTTTCTGTATCAAAAATTGTATGACATGTATAAAGAACCAAATGAAAATATTGTTACATACATTTCGCGGTTGCAAGAGTTAGCACAGCAATTGGCAGATATAGGCGAAAAGATATTAGACAAAAATTTAATGATTAATTCGTTACGATCGTCACTGAACCACTTTCATAGTGCATGGCAGGCGACAGAGGATGGAAAGAAGACAATGAAGTTTGTGCTCGGTTGCAAATCGAAGAGTCGCGAATTACAGAAAATGAAAGAAATTGTGCTGATAGTGCTTTTGTGGCAAAACGTGTTTTATGTGTGGCTCTAACTCACATTGGCGCAAGGACTGTCCGAACACAAAGGGCAAATGCCTTAAATCAGAGGCGCTGATATGTGGTGCATTGTTGTCCAGCGAAGAAAGAGATGTATGGTATTCAGATATTGCGGCGACAGAACACATGTCAGGGCGGCGTGAGTGGTTAAAAACTTTTGTTGAGTTTGATGTACCGTATGCAGTTCGTATTGGTAACGGTGAAACAATATTTGCACTAGGTCAAGGTGATATTGACGTGTTGGTGTTTGATGGAACTAAGTGGCGGGACAAGCATTTGAAAGACGTATGGTTCGTGCCAAAACTATTCGTGAACCTTTTCTCGCAAGACCGATGTCTTAACAAAGGCTGTATTAGGCATGCTACGGATGAAAAGTGTGTGTTTAAGCGAGGTGGCCATACTATCGCCATGGGAATCAGGCAAACAATTATGTACCGAATGATGATACGTACGAAGTATGTATAGCAATATGCAAATACAGTGGTGAAACAAAATATTCGCTTAAGGCACGAGCGCCTAGCACATCAGAACATTGCGCAAGTAAAACGTTTTTTAAATATAAACGGCACTGAATATATTGATGAGAAGAATTTCCAATGCGAGGCTTGCATTATGGGCAAGCATCATCGTTCGCCATGTACACGTAGAGATAGCATTAGTTTTAGCTGCGGTGAGATTGTACATACAGATGTGTGCGGAAAAATGCATATTGTTTCACTTGGTGGTGCACGATATTTTCTTTTGCTTAAAGACGACTATTCTCATTACCGCTTTGTATATTTTCTAAATCACAAGTCCGAAGTTCCAAGTAAAGTTATTTCTTTTATAAAAATTGTTCAAGCGCAAACTAAGCATAAAGTGAAAATGATCTATAGTGATAATGGAACCGAGTATGTTAACACCGAATTCAAATCTCTCTTCGAGAAAGAAGGTATTAATCATAAAACTACCTTGGCTTATACGCCTGAGCAAAATAGTGCATGTGAACGAGAAAACCGAACCATCGTCGAAGCGGCGCGCGCTATGCTACATTCGCATAACTTGAATTTGCGATTACGGGCGGAAGCCGTGAATACTGCCTGTTAGTATTGGCTCTGCGAATGAAAATGCAGATCAGAACGATGACACAGTGCAAGCAGTAAGTAGCGACGATGAATCAAACTACGATACAGACGAAGGTAATGCTGGCGAAGGTGGTCAAGGAAAAGATGGGAGCAATATATGTAATATTACACAACGAAACGTTGTTGAGCCGAAACTGAGATCGGGAGTGCTGATATGTAGTGGGCATTGGGCTGATATTTGCTATTCTTTGTTGACAGTGGCAGATGAACCAAAATTCTACCAAGAAGCAATCAAATCGAAAGATAGTGATAAATTCATCAGAGCAATGGATCAGGAGTATGATTCGCTCATAAAGAATCACAGTTGGATGGTGGTTGATCCACCAGAAAATTAATTATGCGGAAACATTCAGTCCTGTTGTAAGATTTTCTTCGATTCGTGCTATTTTGGCTTTAGCAGCGAATCGTGGAATGAAAATTGTGCAGTTAGATGTGAAAACCGCATTTCTGTATGGCGATTTAAAAGAAGACGTATACATGAAACAGCCAGTTGGATACGAAGAGGGAACCGAAAGAGTGTGCAAACTAATTAAAAGTTTGTACGGATTGAAACAAGCATCCAGGTGCTGGAATGAAAAGTCTACACGATTCATAAAAATGTTTAAATTTGAAGCGCGTAAGGTTGATGCCTGTGTTTTCGTTCGAAGAGAAGGCGATGAGGTTGCAATATTAACTATTTACGTCGATGATGGTTTAATAAGTTGGACAAGTGAAGAGAGCATCAAACCAGTTATTGATTTCTTATCATATCACTTTGAAATAATAATTGGAATAGCAAACTACTTCTTGGGATTCGAAATCAATCATAGTTCAAATGGATAAATTCATTTGTGTCAACGTGCATATGCACGAAAGGTTGTAAATCGGTTTGGTCTTCAAATGTCGTTTCGACACCAGCCGATAACTCGCAACGTTTAGAAATTTGAATTAAACCAACACCAGTTAAGTTTCCATATCGCGAGGCCGTGGGTTGCCTGATGTATCTAAGCATGGGTACAAGGCCGAAAATCACATACGCCGTTTCATTGGTCAGTCGTTTTATGGAGAACCCTTCAGCCGAACATGTTACTGCTGTGAAACGAATTATAAGATACATCAAAGAAACGACCGACTATGGTATATTTTTAACAAAGTCTAACAATTTTAGTTTATATGCTTTCAGTGACTCAGATTTTGCGATGGATCTAGCAACTCGGAAATCGACTTCGGGTCAATGTTTTATGTTGGGTCAAGGAGTAATAAGTTGGAACTCTGAGTTAAAAAAATGCCTTGCGCAATCTACTGCAGAGGCAGAGTACATAGCGGCATCAGAAGCAACACGCGAGCTAGTGTGGCTGACGAGGCTCATGAAGGTGTTAGATGAACGTTTTCATAATGATATTCCGGCATTGTATGTTGACAATCAAAGTGCAGTAAAACTTGTGAATAATCCGGTATATCATAAACGCACGAAACATATAGATATTCGTTATCATTATATTCGTTATAAATTTGAAAGAAATAAAAATGAAATAAAGTCAGTCAGTTCAGAGAACCAGTTGGCCGATATTTTTACAAAGGCCCTACCTAAAACTCGCTTTGAGATTTTAAGAAACAAGTTGAAAACAGTAAAATTAAACTGTTAATGTAGCTTGTTTCATTTTCTGAAAATATTCATTTTTAAATTCTTGCATTTGTTTTAATTGTTTTTTGTATAAATTAAAAATCGTAATTAAAAGATGGGAGTATTAACAGTAAAACAATATCACCCCACATATTGTACTTATGTATTCTAAAACGGTACTATGTTTACTGTATACATTTATGTTGCTGAAGTATGAATTCTAATAAACAAGTTAGTTCACATATTTAACTCAAACGAATCGGTCGTGTCTTCTTCTTTTATTTACGTACAGTACATCTCACATTAGTTCCCATATGACACCAACCATCTTTTCAATTGTAATGTGGAACCTACCACTCTAACACCAATCTCCCTATGGCCCGCCCCTGTTAAAACTGCCAGTTTCCTTGGACTCTCGTTAGAGAACTTTGATGGCAATGAAATTTGAGTGGTCGTTCCCATTGAATGGGGCGAAGCACTGTTATCACAACAACAACAGGATTTTATTGCGACTTTGTACTTTATATACAATTTCGATGGCATGCGTCTTGAAGGTGAGAGTTGTAGTAGCAGTGCTTGTTTTTGTTGTTGTTGTAGCATTAAGGTTGCTCCCCGAAGGCTTTGGGGAGTGTTATCGATGTGATGGTCCTTTGCCCGATACAGATCCGGTACGCTCCGTTAACACAGAACCATTAAGGTGCTAGCCCAACCATCTCGGGAAAGATTTATGTGGCCAAATTAAACCTTCAGACCATTCCCTCCCTCCCCACCCCAAGTTCCATGAAGAGCTTGGGGTCGCCAGAGCCTCGTCTGTTAGTGTAACAGGATTCGCCGCGGATAGGTGAGGTTGACAATTGGGTTTGGAGAAGCTATATATTGCGCTGGCAACCTGAAGGGTTGCGCTACACAGCCCCTTGAATCTAGTATTTTAGTCGCCTCTTACGACAGGCATACCTACCGCGGGTATATTCTGACCCCCTAACACGCTGGGGGTGTAGCAGTGCTTCGTCCCATCCAATAGGCGCGACCGATCAGAAATTGTCATCAACATCCTCTAATGCGAGTCCAAGGAAACTTGCAGTTTCAACAGGTGTGAACCATAGTGAGAGAGGTGTTAGAGGCGTTGGTTCCACATTGCAGTTGAAGAGATGGTTGGTGTCAGGTGGGGACACATTGCAAGCAGGACATTATGCCCCCCTTTCAGGTTGCCAGCACAATATATAGCTTATCCAAACCCAATTGTCAACCTCACCTATCCGTGGCGAATCCTGTTTCATTAACAACCGAGGCTCTGGCGACCACGAACTCCTCGTGGATCTTGGGGTGGTAGGGCGGTATGGCGTGGATGGTCGCATGTGGTGGGGGTTGGGGTCATAACACATGGTCGGGCTTGGTATCGGAACGTACCGGATCTGCATCCGGGGAAGGACCTGTAACAGCAGCCTTATGATCTCACCCTGTTTCCCACTTGGTGCAACCTTGTTGTCTATTGTGAATGGACAACAGGTGTTGAAACAAGTTGGAAACGGGGAGGTCGGCTCAAAAAGAAAGGCGGTCATCATTATTGTAATGTTGAACGAAAGAAAGGACTCGTGAACTAAGTGCGCAGACTAAAACTTTTAGAATTAAATTTTGGTTAGGCTTTTTTGACCAATGTATTTTAGATGCAAAATAAAAACTTTATTTCATCTTTCTACCCGACGTTTCGCTAGTCTCTCTAGCTTCTTCAGGGGGATATCTGTTTATTTAGGAAAAACAACAAAAACATTAAAGCATGTGGTAAAAACTGAAATGAAAACTAATATTACATCACATTTTTATATACACATGAATACATGATAAATATCACAAATCACAAATAATCAAAACTTTTAATTTAATTTAATTGTGCGAACATAAAAGACAGTACAAACTAAATAAAACTAAGTCTAGTGCTAAAGTACTGAAAACTATCTAATATCAAACTAAAACTAACTAAATAAAGAAACTTATACTAAAAATAGTGCGTTTGGTTTTTTGATAAGTGCGTGTGTGTATTAGAGTGCGCACAAGAACAATTTTTTTTGGAGAAGTTCCGAAATGGAACTTCACATGGCGACCGTTTATTCGTTGTAGGGAAGAAATGGAGCTTCTCGAGTGGCACTCAAGGAAGCCACGTTCACATGGCGACCGTGAGGCAACGTGCCAAATCGGATACAAGATGGGCACCAGGCCACCTGCAAAGGCCACTAATTGGGCATGTCACTAATAGGTGGAAAAATTTCAATTTTTACTAAAACAAAATGCAAAAACTACAAAAATATAAAATACAAAATTCTACAAAAAATATAAAAAACAAAAATCTACAAAAATATATAAAACACAAAAACCTACAAACAAGAACATATAAAACATAAAAATCTACAAAAAAAAATTTTTTTTCAACACTACAAATATTTCATCATATAACATCAAAAAGAAACTGTATCACGTCATAACGGGATAAGGCAAATCACGCCACCCCGAAACACAAACGAAGGCACCATAATTAGCGGCACATCGGAAAAATAGCAGCAGTACAAGAAAGTGGAACGGGGAAAACTAGCAGCAGCGAAGGGACGACGGCAGCAGCAGAACGCCAGCAGAGGAGACAGCGTACGACGAGGTTTGCAGTATTTATGTATGTATATATGAAATGTAATATGTAGTTGTTTTCGAAATGTATACATATAATTTTTTCATAAATATTTCTCGCCAAAATACTTAAAATTCTTTAAAATTCAGTCGCAAAGCTAATTGCAATATTTTTTGTTTCCTCAATTTTGCCAATTATAATATTTCCATAAACAATAGGTTTAAATTTTCATACTTAAGAAATGCGATATGTTTTGGCATATGTACATATGACATTTTAGTTTGCAATACCGCTTGGAATATAATCAGTCTAAATCAAACTTGTATACATATGTATAACTCGCAAATTTGCTTTTCAACCAATGCAATTACTAACATTCGGGCAAATACATACTTTTAATATTGTTCAAATTTGAAGCGAAATGAAGATTCAAAAATTTATTTGTTAATTAAAGTAGTTTCTGATATTCTCACATACATTTTGAATATTTTTTTGCATCAATTTAAATTATCAACTATTTTCAAAATTTTTTGACACAAATCGAAAAAGTGAAATTGGTAATACATATATATTTTTTTTATAAAATATACCAAACACAATATGTTTAGAACAATAAATTTTAATATAGTGTGTATGTATATGCATATATTACATAAATTGTGGCTAAAAGCGAAGCATTTAAAAAAGAAAGGCGGATGCATATACATAGTACATTGTGTGAAAATTTAAGTAATTTTGAATATATCCAATACTTTTGAAATACTTTAACAAACTTTAAAAATTCAATACATTGAAAACGTTATTACCCAATACAAAAAAAAAAAAAACAAACAAACAAAAAATAACAATTTTAAACAAAAAAAAACAAACAAAACATTTTTGGTGAAACGGTGCGGCCGACACGTTAAATAATGATGAAAATTTAATAAATTTTTACAATTATATACTCAACATTTTGCTGTGTAGCGGTGCGGCCGACACGTTAAATATTAAAATTAACATTTTTTGTGCAACGGTGCGGCCGTCACGTTAAACAATTGTAATAAATATATTCCGGTTAACATCAATATCGTCTTACGCCAATTGGAAAAATAGATCAATCTTCTCTCTTGTATACCGTATATGGTAGCACATCCGGAACAAAACAAGAAAAAAAATTTTAAGCCAAAATTTAATGGATGGTTCACGAGGAATATTCTTAACTCAAGTTCAAACAATTCCAACAAATTTATGCCAAAATTCAATGCACAGTGCAAATAAGGCGGTTCCAATCCAGATTATAAAATCATTTAAAATTTTTTTTTTCTCCATTAAAATTTTTTCACATTCATAACACAAACTTGCCACTTTCTCTAATTTAACTTAAGTGATAAAATCATTTCAAATTCCCTTTCAATTCAAATTCGCCCAAATTCATAACTCAAATATTCAACTTTTTCTTAATTCAAATTAGATTACCAAATCATTTCAACTTTTTCATTCAAATTTGTTAATACACAAACATCTCAAGCTCTCACATCATCATGCCGAAAATATTTCATTACAAAAAACCACAGAAGTTGCTTTCGATAACCCAGTCGTTACATCAAACAATTCTTTAGGGCTTTTAACTACTTTCTCAAATTCCAACCAATCTCGTACTAATTTTCTAGAACCAACAATAATGGCTACACCAGAGCAAAAGAGACAGTTTATTGGGTCGTGGGCGCCCTTATTTAGGGAAAACTATAACGGTGACCCCTTAGCGCTAGACTCCTTCATAGATAACATTGAACTAGTAGAAGGCTGTATAGATCTAGATCTTATGCCAACTTTCATTTTATTGGTTAAATGGAAGCTCGAAGGGAAAGCAAGAGAAGCAATTCTGACAAATATAACATCTATTCAAGATATTAAAGATGCGCTTAAAAGTCGAATAAAGTCAGACAATTCAAAAGTCGTTGCAGGGAAAATAGCTTCACTAAAAGTTACGAACAATAATTTAACCGAGTTTACTAAACGAGTAGAGGAATTATCTGATGCTTTAGAGAGGTCTCTAATTATTGAGGGCATATTAAAAGTCAAAGCGCACGAGATGGCAGTCGAACAGTCAGTAAACGTTTGTAGGCTAAATACGCGCTCAGACTTAGTCAAAGCAATTCTGCCATCAACCTCTTTTAGTGACGCAAAAGACGTCGTAGCAAAAATGATAGTCGAACAAAACAACCAGGCTACAGAGAGACAGGTATTAGCTTTTCGATCAAGGTTCAACAATCAAACCAACTTTCGCAATAACAATAGAGGCAATAACTACTACAACAACAATAATAGATACAACAACAATAGTAATTTCAATAGGTTCAATAACAATAATAATTTCAATAGATACAACAACAATAACAACAGTAGATACAATAATAACATTAAAAATAGGCAAAACAACAACTATAGGCAACACAACGACAATCGAAACAATAGTAATTCGCGTAACACTAGCAACAGTCAAAATAGGTTGGAAAACAGAACCAATACTAACGCCGGAAGTTCAAATACGCGAAATAATGCAAACGTTCGCTCTTTAAACCTGGACGCCCTTCAACAGCGAACACTGAGGGACGAGGAGATAAACGAATAAATATTAAAAATATTTTTTGTCTAAACCTAAATTACTCAGATTTTATCGAAACTTAGGTTTGGGAGTTAAAACTCCCCCATGGCCAAATCTAAGTTGCAATGATTTTGCAAAAATTTTCAAAATAGTTTATAAATTTGGCATTGAATCTTGACTCATAATTTTTGACAAAATTAGTTACAATAATTTTACGGAAGAAGAAATTGGTGAAAGTTGAAAAAATAAGGTTGGCCAATACATAAGTTCGGCACTTTGAATTGCACTTGGAGCTTTCCGAAATTACAAAGTTGTGTAGCATATGTTCGTTAGGCATTTTTCAAAAAATTGTACTGATAACAAAAAATGTTCATTTTGTGAAAACAGTGAGCAGTTTCAATTAACAAGTACTGTAAACAGTACTATTCAGGGCCTGGTTAACTAGGTTTTGTTGAATCAGAATTATGATTAATCAAAATATGATTTAATCGGTTCATCGCACGTCCCTAATTTGTACCAGTACAATTGATGTCATGGCCAAATGATGCTAAGGTTGCGTCAAGTGACCAGCTGACTTCTACTTTTTTTATGAGTTTTGACAGAATTTATTCAATTGCCATATAAATTTGACATCGAATAAGCAAATTACAAGTGTATGTGTGTATGTTTGTCGACCTGCCATCACCTGATAATGATTTCACCATGATTGATACACACGACTGGAATGTGTGTATACATGCTAAACGGGGAATCCCCTATTTAATTTTTATAATAAACAACAAAGCTTGCTTGTGATGTTTTTTAATTTTGTCCCTTTAATGGAAAATTCAATCGTGCATGGTTAGTGTTGAACAAATCGGAGTGCAAAATATATTACACTTTCATTCCAGCTTTTTTTCCTAACACGCTTAATATTGCATTTGTTGTTAAGTTTTCGTAACATAAAATCAAAGTAACTGAAGCCCATTTAAAGATGGATATTCGTCGCTTCTTATGTAAGAGACCGAAACTCGAAAATGCCGATATAAGTATACAAAAAAATTTGACGTTTACGTTTATGCAAATGTGGCGGGTAAATTATTTATTTTTCTTATCGTTATTAATTAGTTGGACAGTCGTTGTGAAGCTACAGTGAGTTCTACATCAAATCCTACAGTTCCCATTCATAAATATGATATTGGATATTTTGTAAATAAATCAGCTGCTGATGGCATAGACTCAATTGTTGGGCTCCAAGACAAGATATGGGTTCCTTGCGATACCTTCAAGTTTCCTTCATCCGGACCACGAAATTTAAAATTCCAACCAGCTTGGTTGCAGAAATACGCATGGTTAGCTTATTCAGCCAAAGAGGATGGGACCTTCTGTAAATGCTGTGTGCTTTTTTCTGTAAAGGAAGGAGTTGGTGGAAATCAGGCATTGGGACAGTTAGTATTGAAACCTTTCAAAAACTGGAAAAAAGCACTTGAGATCTTTAATCATCACCAGAATTCTGAACATCACAAAACATCCCAATCATTGAAAAGATCATTTTATGTGGTTGGCAAGGTTTGGCACTTCGCGGAACTCAAGACACAGGCAAAATTTCATTAGTAGAGCCTTTGATAAACGATGGGAATTTCCGTGCTCTGTTGAGATATCGAGCCAAAAGTGACATCGCATTCCAAACACTGTTGGAAAACGTACCAAAAAATGCGTCGTATATAAGTAATCGCATTCAAAATGAACTGATCGCTATTTGCTACTTGCAGATTCAACAACATATCATATGTGAAGTAAATAAATCACAAGCTTTCTCAGTGTTAGCGGATAAAACTTCAGACATAGCTGGAATTGAACAAATGTCTCTTTGCGTTAAATATTTGCATCAGGATGAAGGAGCATTTAAAATTTGTGAAGATTTCACTCCCGTTGACGATTTTACTGGAAAAGGATTATCTAAAACGATACTTCATTTTCTCGAAACTTCCGGTATTGATCTCACTTATTTTTGTGGACAAGGCTATGATGGAGCAAATTCCATGAGCGGTGAATTTCACGGTGCCCAATCTTACATCAAAAATAAATATCCTTTGGCTCACTATTCTCATTGCGCTTCTAATAGCTACAATTTGGCTGTTAATGACGCGTGTAAAATACCTCAAATTCAGAACTCTTTCGGCACAATAAGGAGCTTCTACAAATTTTTTAAATATCCAAAGAGACAACTTGCTTTTCAGAAAATAATTGAATCTGATGAAAATGTTCTACGTAAGAAGAAACTTAAGAGCCTTTGCGAGACAAGATGGGTACAGCAGCATGAGGCAGTTGCAACGTATCTCTATATGCAGCCAACAGTCATTGAAACTTTGGAGGAAATTTCAACTACTTGGAGGGGCGAGGCCTCATCTGAAGCCTTCCAGTTACTCTCGGCTATCAAAACTCTAGCTTTTCAAGTAAGACCATCAAATAGTTAGTCCGAATAAATAATATCAAATAATATAGCTATATAAATAAACAAACATTAGGCCTGTTCATTAACAAATAAAATTGTTACTGGAACTTACTAATTTTTTGGTTTTTATAAGAGAAATGACAGAAATTCGTAGCTTCCAGTAACGATTTTTTGTTTTATATTTAACAAATTAATGAAATTGCTGGAGAAACAAAAAATATATTTTACATACATAGTATGTAGTTTTTTCTAAGATGTAATCTAAGATGTAACGATTCTAATTTGTATGTATTTCAACAGCAAAATTGTTCTTTTAATTTTTCAGGTCACTTTGCATGTACTTCAGTCCACCCATGCAATTACTTTGCCTTTAAGTCGGGTTCTTCAAACCGTAAATCAGGATCTGGGAGAAGCATTGGAATTAGCAGATGCTGCTAGAACTGTATTCAAGACAAGGCGACACAACGCAGTGGAAGATTTCAAGAAAATATTCGAAGCTGTCGTTGCGATCTGCGCAACATATGAAATCCCGGTCCAAAAACCAAGATTCGCTGGAAAGCAAACACATCGATGTAACAATGTTACCGACACGGTAGAAGATTTCTATCGAATAAGAACATATATTTCATACATGGATCTATTCGTCACACATCTCAAAGATCGGTTCTTATATCAGCGCAATATTCTGTGTAATTTTGCTTGCCTTTTCTCCAAAAGAATGCAAAATTTTGAGGAAGCGGCTTGCACAGAACTGTTTAAATCATACGAGACTATATTACATGATATATTCCCGGAAGCGTGGATAAGAGAAGTTCAGCTGTGGAGGGAACGTATTGCATCTATGGATATTCAAAATCCACTAGAAGCTCTTGACATTTGTAAAATAGATGCTTTTCCAAATGTTCATCAAGTGCTTCGTATCATGGCCGCTTTACCTGTTACCACAGCAACAAATGAACGTTCTTTTTCGACGCTGCGACGATTAAAATCTTACTTGAGGTCAACAATGAAAGAAGATCGTCTTAATGGACTCGCGTCCTTGAATATACCTCGCAATGTGAATGTGGACATAAATTCAATATTGACAGAATTCTTTTCCGTACCTCGAAGAGTCGCAATGTTAAACGGACTTTAATTATAGCCATGTATTCATAAAAGTGCGAATAATATACCACCGTTACACCAATTCTCTATCAAATACAGAAAAATTTGTACAACCAAAAAAAATTTCTGGGGTATAATTTTAGGCATCAGAGTATGCAGTTTCAGAAAAGTTAGAGAACATTTAAATTTATGATGTATGGGTCTGGGTATCTGTTTCAGCAAATATGTTTATCTTAGCGAAAAATGTATGCGAATGCAAACCAAAATTATTCGCAGCGGGAAGAAATTAACAGACAAGTTACAAAATTACTAGAAAATGATTTAATCGAAGAAAGCTATTCTAACTACAACAATCCTTTTATCCTAGTTCCTAAAAAGAAAATAAATGGCAAAAAAGCATACAGAATGTGCGTTGACTTTCGCGCAGTTAACAAGAAGCTAATAGCAGACAAATTTCCATGAGCACGAATCGATGATATTTTAGACAATCTTGGCAGAGCCAAATTTTTCTCAACCTTAGACCTTTTTTGGTTTGAACATTGCACCAAATTCGTTTTCTAGGATGATGACCATCGCATTTTCAGGAATACCACCTAATGTAGCTTTTCTTTATGTAGATGACATTATAGTCATCGGCTGTAGCGAATCCCATCACATTCAAAATTTGTCTAAAGTATTCAATACTTGTAGATCATTCAACCTTAAACTCAATCCAAATAAATGTAATTTTCTAAGACCAGAAGTAACATTCCTAGGACACAAATGCTCAGCTGAAGGTTTGTCACCAGACGAATCTAAAATAGAAGCAATTCGTAACTATACTAAGCCAACAGACAAGGACGCTGTAAGAAGGTTTGTAGCTTTTGCCAACTACTACAGACGCTTTATTCCAAACTTTGCATCTCTGGCAGCACCTCTGAATAGACTGAATAGAAAAAGAGTAGAATTTAACTGGGACGAAGCATGCGATAAAGCTTTTGATACACTAAGAGCATCCCTAATGTCACCAAAGATATTACAATACCCAGAATTTTCCAAACAGTTTACCATTACAGTAGACGCTTCTAAGACGGCGATTTACCCATATGTTATGCGTCAAAATCTTTTAATGAGGCAGAACAAAAGAAAGCCATCATTGAGTTGGAATTATTAGCCATTTATTTTGCCATTAAACAATTCAGACCATACGTTTATGGAAATCACTTTATTGTAAAATTAGATCACAGGCCTTTAGTCTATCTATTCACTATGAAAGACCCATCTTCAAAACTTTCTAGAATTAGACTTGAGTTGGCAGAATACAATTTCACAATAGAGTACATAAAGAGAAAATCAAATGTAGGAGCTGATGCACTTTCTTGTATAACCATTGGCGAAATAAAAGAATCAACCAAAAATATATTTGCCGTTCAGACTAGGAATATGAGTAAGAAAAAAGATAAATGTAGTTCTATCGAAAATATAGACTTATGTGAAAATACACAAACATTAAACGTGTATGATAAATTCACTCATAACTTTTCAAAAAAAATTCCTCGTATTAGATCAGAAATATTTCATGATAAAAACAATAAACAATTTCTAAGAATATGCGCGCATATAAAGCATAAAAGAACAATTTTACTTGATTTTGAATTTTCTAACGAAATAAAGAATTTCGATACTTTACTTTCGAGGCTAGAAAAAGAAGCCGGAAAACTTAATATTAAGGAAATAGAATGGCCAAAAAACGATTTAATTTTCAAATGCATTACAATTACAAATTTTAAAGAAAGAGGAAATAAGCTTTTACAATTTTTAAAAATTATTTTAATGGACCCAATTGAAACAATAACTGATCAGGAAGAAAAATCAAAATTATTAGCAATTTATCACAATGATCCCATCACTGGAGGTCACTGTGGAACGAAAAAATTATACGCCAAATTACGAAACAAATTTTACTGGAAAAACATGACAAAAGACATAGCTAGTTATGTTAGGAAATGCGAAAAATGTCTTTTGAACAAAGTCAAAATAGGAAATAAAGAAGAACTCGTTCTAACTCCTACTCCTCTTAAACCTTTTGACATAGTCGTAATTGATACCATAGGCCCATTGCCAGAATCGAGATATGGAAATAAGTTCGCATTTACCAAATTTGCGATCTGACAAAATACTTAGTTACAATATCAATACCTGATAAAAGTACAAAACCCATCGCGTCAGCACTATTCTAAGGCTTCATTTTAATATACGGTGGTATGAAATCCATTAAATCAGATTTAGGCTCTGAATTCAAAAATGAAATTTTTGCAAATTTAACCAGTTTATTAAATACTCATCACAACTTTTCTACACCATATCATCATGAAACCGTAGGAACTGTCGAAAGAAACCATAAAGTTTTAACGAGTTCCTACGTGCGTACTTAAATGAGTCCTTTGATGATTGGGATACATATTTGAAATATTTTACGTTTTGGCATAACACAACGCCAAATACGGTATTTGTTTAGGCCCAATGCCTAACTTTCACTTGATTGACGGCGCCCCTCCCTAATGTTTTAATAATATTTCCAGCCACCCACACTCACGCCGCATTTCTGTGCATGCATGCACATGCATGCGGTTCACCCACATGCATGTGTGTGTGTGCAGGTTGTCAGCACCCATGCACGTATACGTAAGGGTGGTTGTGTGTGTGGCTTTTTCCCCTCCTTAATACCAGAGGACCTTTTTGCCGGCTTAGCGGTTGTCATCAACGGCACAACCGGCCTCTTTCTCGATCAACCGCCTAACGATACGCATCGTCCAAGGATCATCACCGCTATCATTTGTACGTCAAGGTAAAATCATTATCATCTTTGTACATTCCCTTTCAATTTAATTAAATACAATATTATAACGAGGAAATCCTCTTTGTGTTCTCTTTTATTGTACTTCTGAGTGAACCTTCCCGAGATCGACCCTTGTGCGCCTACCCACTGCCGGTTCCAGACGCACTCAGGCCGAACAGTATTCGATAATAAACTTACTCCCTTTGAACTAATTTTTGGTAAAAAGGCCATTGTGCCATCTGAATTGAAGAACGAAACAATCGAACCCATTTATAATATCGAAAATTATTCAAAAGAAGTAAAGTACCATAAGTAGGCCTCAGGTACAAATAAATGTAAGTAACTAAATTAACTAAGATAACTTACAAAAAAAAACCCAAACAAAAATATATAAACTACTAATATTCAGATAAGTAAATATGTAGGTTAAAATACAAATAAACGTAATTAGTTAAATTAGCCAAGTTAACCTAGGTATATCTGCCGCAAAAGTTCAAAATGTTTCTCATTTTTCTTCCAATCGGGATGAATGTAAAATAAACCCAAAAAAAAGTTGAAGCCGACAAACCTGATCAACTTGTCGACTTCAACCTTTTTTTCGAAAAGGGGGATGGTGTAACAGCAGCCTTATGATATCACCCTGTTTCCCACTTGGTGCAACCCTGCTGTCTATTGTGAATGGACAACAGGTGTTGAAACAAGTTGGAAACGGGGAGGTCGGCTCAAAAAGAAAGGCGGCCATCATTTTTGTAATGTTGAACGAAAGAAAGGACTCGTGAACTAAGTGCGCAGACTAAAACTTTTAATTTAATTTAATTGTGCGAACATAAAAGACAGTACAAACTAAATAAAACTAAGTCTAGTGCTAAAGTATTGAAAACTATCTAATATCAAACTAAAACTAACTAAATAAAGAAACTTATACTAAAAATAGTGCGTTTGGTTTTTTGATAAGTGCGTGGGTGTATTAGAGTGCGCACAAGAACAATTTTTGTTGGAGAAGTTCCAAAATGGAACTTCACAGACCATCAGCAACAACAATCCCCACTTTAGAATTCATTAGATAACACCTTCCACGCTTCCCAAGGCAGCCGGTTCTATGTACCGGAGCGCCTCGGGATTTTCCCGACCACGGGCTGTCATTTCAGTGTAACTCCATTTAATTTGTTGCGTCCTTTGTCGCACCTCTTGAATGGGGCGAAGCATTGCTACAACAACAACATAATACTCCCCAAGACCTTCGGGGAGTGTCCCTATCGCTACAACAACAACAACGTTTCAATGTCCATAACGATCTGGTGGCGTTATAACCTACAGGCGTGAGATGTTGGCGGACCAAATAGAGGTAACGACGTTCTGCACAATAAACGGAGACAAAGTTAGACGACGGGCCAACAGACGCGCACACATACATAAATACAGCGCGTGCCCAATTATCATCACCGCCAAAGAGGTTGTGGATGTCATCGTTCATGCTAAACAATCTAAAGCAGTGTGCCCAGACGGCACAGCCATGCCAATGCTTAAAAACCTGGGCAAAGAGGGATTTAATTATCTAGCACAGTCTTTTAAACCCTAACGTTTGCCAGCTGACGTTAACGTTTGGCCCTTTCAGCAATTTGAAAATCAGTCTAACAACACTTAGCTCTTATAGCGACTTATAGTCGCTCAACCCTGAACGAAGTACCTATCCAGTTGACAGAGCGGGTAAATCACTGAAAATTTATTTCCAAATATAGGCGGCATGCGCACAAAGGCGATAGATGTCTGATGAGGACATCATCCCGAATGGATGTTTACGTTCTTGGCTTAGTGAGGATTTCTTCTATGAAGAGTTTTTCGATCCAATGCTCTTTGTAACTTATCGCAAAGTTTTGATCGCAGTAAAAAGAGGCTTACGTGCTTCAGTCTTTGAATTACTTCACCGCGATTCCCTAATCGATCAGCTGTGTGTCCGAATCTCTGGCTCTTCGTGCTATACGCTCATCTGCTGTTCATACATACCGCCAAACAGTTGTGACAGTTTATATAATGCTCACATCGAAAACATTGTCAACCTTTGGGAAACTAATGCTGATGCTAATTTTTGTATTCTTGGCGACTATAATATGCCGGGCATCACATGGCTGAATTTACAGAATAATGGCATTTTAACTCCTACAAATGTTACGCGCTTACATGAATTTAATCTCATTGATAGTTTTTTAAGTTGTGATCTTATCCAAATTAATAATTTATTTAACGCTCTTTCTAGGTTGCTTGATCTTGTGTTTGTGGACGAAAATTTAATATTTGAACTCTCTGAGAGTACTCTCCCATTATGCGCGTCCGATAAGCATCATGTTCCGCTTGCTATCTTTATTCAATACTTTGACGCGATTCCTGCTTCTACTCTCGCGGACAATCTTTCTTTAAACTTCCGGCCAACTAATTTTGAGGAGTTTAACAATGCTTTCCTCGCAGGAAAAATGTATTTACCACTCAGGACGTCAGCGCTTGCTACGATACCTTCCTGTATAAGTTGTGTGAGATTTTTAATATCAAGGTGCCTCCTCTTGGGCCAAAACTATATAAACTGCCTTGGTACAACAAAGCTCTAAAAAATCTAAAAAAATAAGTGAAATAATCAATTGTTTTTGAGTGAAATAAGTATAACAAGTTGTATAGGGCTAATACTATGGATACTTTCCTCAAAGAGCAATATACAACTAGTGTGAAACAGTTTAACGTTCTCGATAAATTTCTGTATAACTAGTATATGGGAATGCCCGAAACGGATCTAAAAGAAAATCCTAAGGCCTTTTGGGATTTTATTAGCTTCAAACGTGGCTCTTCTAATATTCCCACCTGCATGCACTTTAATGGCAAGGGCGCGCGGTCTCTGGATGTTTCTGTTGAACTCTTCGCTGAATTCTTTAAATCTAATTTTGAAGATGCTGCTGCTGTTCCAAATCTGCTCTCGGCTGTCACTGGAAGATTAGATTTTGGATCGCTCACGATGTCCAATACCGATGTTGGCAATGCTATGTTAGCACTAAAGCCCTCGCTGAAATGCGACAGTGATGGCAACGTATCTTTATGTTCACCTCTTTGCTACATCTTTAATTTGTCTCTTTCATCTGGCATTTTTATTGATAGATGGAAATGTGCTTCGATAACACCGATTTTCAAAACCGGGATTAAAAACGATGTTTCAAATTATAGGCCCATTGCTAAACTTACTGTTTGTTCGAAACTTTTCGAAAAAATAATAAAAGATAAACTATCCTTTATAGTCAAACGCATTGTTGAACCCAAACAACATGGTTTTTCTGCCGGACGCTCTACTGTCACTAACTTGGCGTCTTTCTCGGATTTCTGTATATCCGCATTCAAAGATGGATCTCAAGTTCATGCTATATACACGGACTTCTCGAAGGCCTTCGACAAAGTCTCTCACCAGATTCTCTTATATAAGCTTGAGTGTATTGGCTTTCACTCTGTGTTTTCAAGGTGGTTGAAATCCTACCTAACGAATAGACTCTTGTGTGTTAAAATCGAAAATGTTAAGTCCCACTCATTTATCGCAACATCTGGAGTGCCTCAGGGCAGTATTCTTGGTCCACTCCTGTTTGTGCTTTTCATAACTGATATTGGTTCCTGCTTCAAAAACTCCAGTTTTCTGCTATTTGCTGATGATCTTAAATTTTTCCGTAGAATCAATGCCCCTTCAGATTGCTGCCTTCTGCAAAGTGGCCTTAATAATGTGAATGATTGGTGTCGCTCCAATAATCTTTTCTTATATGTTAAAAAATGTTTTAGTATGTCTTTCTCAAAATCCATGAGCTCCTGTTTTTCGTTGTACTCTATTTCAGGCATCCAGTTGGCGTCAATTAACGAACATGTTGATCTAGGCGTTGCCTTTGACTCAAATTTCACATTCACCAATCACATATGTTATGTGCTTCCAATGGCCTACAAGAACCTTGCTTTTCTTCGCAGATATGCAAGGGACTTTACAGATCCGTATACTAAGGAAGCCCTATATATATCGTTAGTGCGCTGCAAACTAGAATATGCTTCCAATATCGGGAACCCCATCTACAGCAATCATTCTGCCAGAATAGAAAGAGTTCAAAGAAAGTTTGTCCGTTTTGCTTTGAACTCCATACATTTTGATAACCCACTGCCTTCTTATTCTTCTCGTTGTCAACTGATCAATCTGCAATCACTTGAAGCGAGGAGAACGGTGCACTTGGTTATGTTTGTGTACGACTTAATTGTGGGCTCTTTGGACTGTGGGACTCTTCTTGCGAAAATATCGTTTAATGTGCCGCAAAAAAATCTGCGCGCATACATGCCTTTTTATTTGAGTTCTTGTAGAGCAAATTACTTTAAATTTAGCCCAATTTAGCGCGCCCTTACAGAATTAAATAGCTCTCAACTAGATTAAATATTGATTTTTCTGAGTCCAGAGATACATTGTTGTTGTTGTTGCAGCAGTGCTTCGCCCCACCTAACAGCCGCGACCGATCACAAATTGTCAGCAATATCCTCTAACGGGACTCCAAGGAAACTTGCTGTATCAACAGGGGTGGCCCATAATGAAAGGGGTGTTAGAGGCCTTGGTTCCACATTACAATTAAAGAGATGGTTCGTGTCATGTGGGGACACATTGCTAGCGGGGCATACATTTTGTGTGTCGGGGTTGATTCTGGATAGGTAAGAGTTTAACATGTTACAGTATCCAGAACGAAGTTGAGCCAGAGTGACACGCGTTTCCCTGGGGAGTATGCGTTCCTCTTCCACAAGTTTTGGGTAGTTTTCTTTGAGTACTGGATTCACCGGGCAATTCCTGACATAAAGGTCCGACGCCTGTTTGTGGAGTTCACCAAGGACCTGCTTGTGTTTTTTTGCTTCATACGGCTGGGTTCTCAGGTGCCGTATTTCCTCAAAATGCTTACGGAGATGACTCCTTAAGCCCCTAGGCGGTGTTGGCCCATCAATCAGATGTCTGTTTGGATGCCCAGGTTTCTGGGTATTCAACAGTAACTGTTTGGTTAGCATGTAATTTCTCTCCCTGGTGGGGAGTATTCTCGCCTCATTATGTAGATGGTGTTCTGGGGACATAAGAAGACAGCCCGTGGCGATTCTGAGAGCAGTATTTTGGCAGGCCTGTAGCTTCTTCCAGTGGGTAATTTTTAGGCTTGGCGACCATATGGGTGACGCGTAGCACGTAAACGGCTGGCCAATTGCTTTGTATGTAGTAATGAGCGTTTCTTTATCTTTTCCCCAGGTACTGCCAGCAAGGGATTTGAGGATTTTATTACGGCTCTGGATTTTCGGACCAATTGCGGCTGCGTGCTCACCAAAATTTAGATCCTGATCAAACGTCACACCCAAGATTTTGGGGTGTAGGACAGTCGGTAGCGTAGTGCCATCGACGTGGATGTTCAAAATGGTCGACATTTGGGACGTCCATGTTGTAAATAAGGTCGCGGAAGATTTAGTCAGTGATAATGCCAGGTTTCGCGAGGCGAAAAAACTGGAGAGATCAGGGAGGTAGCCGTTTATTCTGTTGCAGAGCTCATCGATCTGTGGGCCTGGGCTTGTGGCGATTATTGTGCAGTCATCGGCGTATGAAACGATAGTGACTCCTTCTGGTGGTGAAGGTAGCTTAGATATGTAGAAATTAAACAAAAGTGGGGATAGGACACCACCCTGTGGCACCCCTTCTTTAATTCTTCTTGGTTTTGATGTTTCGTTTCTAAATTGCACCGATGCCTGCCGACCACCCAGATAATTTGCGGTCCACCTTTTAAGACATGGGGGAAGGGTAGACCCTTCCAGGTCTTGCAGTAACGTGCCATGGTTGACCGTATCAAAACCTTTTGATAGGTCTAGCGCTACGATTACTGTTCTATGGCCCCACCATACACCATACACCAACTTAGTTTTGATTTAAACCGCAATTTATCTGCGTGCTGATGGCATTTAGCGCGGTGGTGGTGCTTTGGAGTTTTTTGAAGCCATGCTGATGACAGGCTAGCTGCAAATTTGCTTGGAAGTAGGGGAGCAAAATGGTTTCAAGGGTCTTTGCTACTGGCGATAGGAGATATGTCGGACGATACGACTCTCCTATGTTAGCTGGTTTCCCAGGCTTTAGTAGCGGGACCACCTTGGCCATTTTCCATTTTTCGGGTATGACAAAGGTGGAAAGAGACAGGTTGAAGACATGCGCTAAGTATTTGAAACCCTCTTTCCCTAGGCTTTTAAGCATCGGCATGGCTATGCCGTCTGGGCCCACTGCTTTGGATGGGTCTCTGGAGGTGATGGTAATTGGTGACGCGCTGAATTTATGTTTATGTGCGTGTCTGTTGGCCCTCCGTCTATCTTTGTCGGCCGTAGAATACATTACATATTGACGGCAGAAAGCGCTCGCGCATTTTTTCGAATCGGACAGCACTTTATCGCCGAAGGCGATGGAAACGTTGTCATTGTGCTTAGACGGATTCGATAGGGACTTTACGGTGGACCAAAGTTTACCCACACCGGCAGAGAGGTTACAACCTCTTAGGTGCTCCTCCCATTTCGCCCGCTTGTGTTCATCCACAAGCAATCTGATGCGTTGGTTTATATCCCTTATTTGGGGGTCGCCTGGGTCGAGCTGTCTTATAAGGTCCCGTTCTCTCTCTAAATTTGCGGCCTCCGCCGGGAAGTGGGGCCGAATTTCGGGAATTCTCCCGGCGGGAATGAAACGTGCCGAGGCGGATTCAATGACCTTGCAGAAAGTACGCTCCCCTTGGCGGGCATCAGTCGGGATAGGGAGGGCAGCAAAGAGGTTGTCTGTAAAAGATTTGTATTCGTCCCACTTTCCTTTTTTAAAGTTTATGAAAGTGCGTTTTTCTGTAACGATGAAGTCGGCGGTACGCTCGAACGAAATAAGTATAGGCAGGTGGTCGGATGCCAGTGTTACCATCGGCTGCCAGTTGACGCAGTTTACGAGTTCTGCGCTCACGATTGTGCAGAACGTCGTGTCTTCTATTTGATCCGCCAACATCTCTCCCCTACTGTCCGCCCGCAAGTTTGAATGCCATAGATCGTGATGGGCATTAAAGTCGCCTAAGATAATGCGATTGTTGCCAGTGAGTAAGGCGCTAATATTAGTGAGTAAGGCGCTAATTTCGCTTCCCAAGGCAGTCGGTTCTATGTACCGGAACGACTCGGGATTTTTCCCGACCAAGGACAGCCATTTCAGTGTAACCCCATTTAATTTGTTGCGTCCCTCCCACAAATTGTCATCCTCCCAGCGGCTCCTTGCAGCGGGACAGCTCCATATTCTCTTGCTCCGGGAAGGTATCGAATCCAATCCGGGTCCGTCTCCTGACCCCGGTCCTGAGAAATGGTTTTGCTGCATCTGCCGGAAAAGAATCTTTTTAGGACGGTCACACTCTGTTCAGTGTGTCTCGTGTAAGGGATGGTTGCATCGGACAGGTTGTTCTGGACTTGATCCCAAAACCCGACGTCCACGTAACTTTTATAAATCTTTTGTGGCTACTTGCTGTTCACGTCCAAGGGCGTCCCGTAGTCTACGCCTTAGCGCCCCCCCCCCCCCCCACTACCTTCCAGCAGCCCAGCTGCTCAGCAAGCCACAACTAGTACCCGCTGCTGCTCCCGCCCCGCGGCGCCAACAACTCAAACAGCTGCTACCACTCATAACTACTATCTTCGTAGTAGAGTCGGTAGCAATGCTGAGCATCAGCCCCTGCCCCGTCTTCTCCCCCCTCTTTTCCGGCAGCAATCGTGTAGGTCAGGGAAACAGACTCTTAGTCCCTAACCCCGTTTGCACCGTTTGCCAGTACAGAATATATATGTTTGCGACATCCGCCCATTGCAGCTCCTGCCTTGGGCGGTGCCACTTTCCTAGATGTTCTGGTCTCCGCGACGGCAACCCCCCGACGGGTTTCATTGCGCCATGTTGCCAGGTCGCAAACCCCAATCTACCGGGTATCCCAATGCTTGCCCAAGGACTCCCAGTCCCAGGGCCACAACAGCAGTTGCGTCCTGGCCTTCCTCAACCCAGGCGTAGTCACCCGTCACTTACCCCCAGAGTGGCGACGTCTCCCACTATGCACTTCAGAATTCTGCAGTTAAACTGTAATGGACTAACTGGCAAGATCACGGAGATAGTCGGTTTCATGAAGCGGCACAACATCCGCATTGCTGCGATTCAAGATACTAAACTCACAGCAAGATCTGCACTGCAAACCTGTTCTGGGTATAATGTCCACAGAAAAGATCGCATGAGCGGAAATGGAGGCGGCCTCGCGTTTATCATACACCACTCTGTGCAATATCATATATTTGATCCTGGCATCGACCGCAGGGACAATGTCTTAGAACGTCAAGGCCTATCTGTCTGGTCAGGCGATGCAAACCTAGAAATCATCAACATCTACATCCCTCCTGCCACCTGTTCCCCATTGGATACCAGAGATACATTCAAGGCTTCCATTGACTTACTCTTTACATAATGTTGTACCTATTGTATATGTCTAATGTTTATATTTATTTTTAATATGTTATTGTATCTAGTCTGTAAGATTTTTGATCATAGACTGAATTAATAAACTAAACTACAAACTTGTCCCTTTCCACCTTTGTCATCCCCGAACAGTAGAAAACGGCCAAGGTGGCCCCTCTACTAAAGCCCGGGAAACCAGATAACATAGGAGATTCCTATCGTCCGATATCACTACTATCGCCAGTAGCTAATACACTTGAAACCATTCTGCTTCCCTACTTTAATGCAAATTTGCAACTAGCCAATCATCAGCATGGCTTCCGAAAATTAAATAGCACAACCACCGCGCTAAATGCCATTAGTACTCAGATAAATTGCGGATTAAATCAAAACCCCCAACATAAGACAGTACTCGTTGCGTTAGACCTGTCAAAAGATTTTGATATGGTCAACCATGGCACGTTACTGCAAAACCTGGAAGGGTCTGCCCTTCTCCCAAGTCTTAGAAGGTGGACCGCAAATTATCTGACCGGTCGGCAAGCATCGGTGCAATTCAGAAACATAACATCCAAACCAAGAAGAATTAAACAAGAGGTACCACAGAGTGGTGTCCCATCCCCACTTTTGTTTAACTTCTACATATCAAAGCTACCTTCACCACCAGAAGGAGTCACTATCGTTTCCTACGCCGATGACTGCACAATAATGGCCACAGGCCCAGGGCCACAGATCGATGAGTTTTTTGTGACAAAATAAACAGCTATCTCCCTGATCTCTCCAGTTTCTTCGCCTCGCGAAACCAAACATTTTCACCGACTAAATCTTCGGCGACTTTATTTAGAACATAGACGCACCAAATGACGACCATATTGAACATCCACGTCGATGGAACCACGCTACCGACTGTCTTACACCCCAAAATCTTGGGTGTGACGTTCGATCAGGATCTACATATTGGAGAGCATACAGCCGCAATTGCACCAAAATCCAGAGCCGTAATAAAATCCTCAAATCTCTTGCCGACAATACTTGGGGTCATTACCACTTACAAAGCAATTGGCCAGCCGATTGCATGCTACATGTCCCCGATATGGTCGCCAAGCCTAAAGGCATGCCAAATTACCGCCCACAGAACCGCTACGGGCTGTCTTCTTATGTCCCCAGAACACCATCTACATAATGAGGCGAGAATACTCCCCATTAGGGAGAGAAATGAAATGCTAACCAAACAGTTTCTGTTGAATACCCAGAAACCTGGGCATCCCAACAGACATCTGATTGATGAGGCTACACCGCCCAGGGTTTTAAGGGGTGTTCTCCGTAAGCATTATACAGCACTTGAGAACACAGCAGTATGAACCTAAAAAGCTCAAGCAGGTCCTCAGTGAAATCCACAAACAGGCGTCAGACCTCTATGCCAGGAATTGACCGGTGATTCCAGTACTTAAAGAACAATACGAACGAACTGTTGACGTGTAAAGACGTGTTTTTGCTCGCTCCGTGTTCTTGATACTTTTGTTTTGTACTTTTGGATTTTTGCCTGTTTTTTACATATTAAAGAACTAACGGATGCTTTCTGCGGTAAAAGCGAAAAGCTATTCTCAAAAAAAGATAGCCTAATTGTACCATGCAGTGGATTTTGTAGAAAAATCTTTCATCGCGCCTGTTGCGAATCCATATCGGAATTTGATGTGGATCGGTTTATAAAGAACCGCAATATTATGTATATGTGTGGCGAGTGCTTGAATGCACATAATAAGTTGAATAAAGCCTACGATACCATCCTAGTTTCCCTCAAATCTGGATTTCAATCTATTCTTACCACATTTTAATTCAGATTTAAGGATTTGTGCACACAAATTGACGAAATTAAGGCTGAAATTAAGGCAAATAAACAATCAATAAACAAGACCACCTACACCAACAACACCAACAACGCCAACAGTAATTCGAAGTGCTTTGAAACAATAGTTGAGGGAATGAATACACTGAATGATGATGTGAGTTCGCTCAGTGCCGCGCATGCATTGAACAGATATAGCTACAATTGCGCGCATATACCACAAGCTTTGACGGTGACTGGCCCTCTCACTCCAACGCCCACTCAGCCATACACATTGTGCCAATGTTTCGCTGCTCGCTCCCCTCACTCTAGTGCACTTGCAGTTAACAGTGGCCCCGTGCCGTCAATTATACCTGTGAGCGCTGCTCCTAAATTCGATATAATTGGCAATGCAACCAAGACTGCTGTTAAGACCGTCACTATTACCAGTGGCTCTTCAATACCTGTTGTTTCTGCTGTTAACGCTATTCCTACGGCTACTGATGCTGATGTCGAAATTGTCGCTGTTAATGATATTAATGATGGTGCTGTTAACAACACTGCTGTTGCCAGCCCTACTAATTTGGGCGGTGACTCTTCTCTTCCCGTTGCTGAGCAATTGCATAGTTCTGCGAACAACCATAACATTACTGGTACCTGTACTGCTAGTCAAAATCTTAATCCATTGGCTAATGCACATACTCCTCGGAGGGAGGTAACTGCCGTTCCCCCTCGTAAGACTATCTTCGTTTCAAGGCTGCATGCTTCGTTGTCGGAAGCAGATATCGCTAATTATGTTTGTAGTAAGCTTGGTGTTGCACCAACTAGCAGCATTAATGTATACAAGTTCAATTCCAAATATGACAGAGATATATCATCGTTCAAAGTTTCGGTTCCTGACTTATACTTTGATAAAATGCTGGATTCTTCGTTTTGGCCGGTTCATTATGTGGTGCACCTGTATACCAAGAAGCCGAGCAGCCACCCTGTTAATGATTCCAAAGCTGTAGTAGTGTCACAATGAGTAATGCTGCTGTTCGTAATTTAAACTTTAACACTATCTCTTCTTTAATGAGGAATACTCTAAATATTTTTTATCAGAACGTTAGGGGGTTAAACACCAAACTAGCAGACACGTTCCTTCCAAGCCATGATTGTCTTCATGATGTTCTGGTTTTCACTGAAACTTGGTTGAAACCGACTGTTTTTAATTCTGAAATTTTATCTGATCCTTTTGAGATTTTCAGAAAGGACCGGCTGGATAGAATTGGTGGGGGAGTCTTGATTGCTGGTAACACTAGGTTTTCTGCGGAGGTGGTGCATTTCGCCAACTCTGACGATGTCGAGTTGCTATGCGTGCGTGTTAATCTGTCTTCAATGTATATATACCTTGTAACAAGTTACATTCCACCACAATCTCATATTTCCTTATATTTGAAGCATTCGTCCATAGTTCAATCAGTGGTTTCTATGACCAGGTCTTCGGATTCTGTGGTGTTGCTTGGTGACTTTAATCTGCCTTGGGTGTCTTGGAGTCGCATTGATGGTTTTCTGGTTCCTGCATCTTCCCGTGCTATCTTTTATGATTTTTTAAACGATCTAGCTGATGCCGGACTTTATCAATTGAACAATGTTCACAACAAATTTGGTAAATGTTTGGACTTGATATTTGTAGATGACACTTCGAGGTGTTCTGTAAATAGATGTGATCCGTTTGCTTTGCCTGAAGATGTCTATCATCCTGCTCTTATTTTGTATTTTGAATCTCACGATCCTCCTGAGCATAGGTCCAAAGTTGCGTGTGAGACTCCTCGCCGGTTTCTATTCAGGAAAGCCAATTGGTCCGAGCTAATCAGCGAATTTTCAAAAATAACCTGGCCTGAGTACGACGGGGATGTTGAAGTGAGCGTATCTCACTTTAACAATGTGCTTCGCGATATTTTTCATAAATGCATACCTTTATCGGATACCTCGACAGCTTCATCAACTGCTTGGTGCACCAAAGAACTAAAACATCTGAAAAACCAACAGACGCGTTTGTTCAAGCCATACAAACTGTCTGGTACGAGAACTGCCTATGCTGCTTACTCTATATTACGTCATAAATATAACACTCTAAACAGCAGTTGCTATTGTAACGAATTTACTTGCAAATCCTCTTATTTGCAATCCTCTGCTAAGTTCGAATCACTAAACTGTTGAATAAATAACTCCAATTTGCAATAATGCAAAATGGCCTTTATTTAAAGTACTTCACAATAACACTCAAACTGCAACGAATAGCTTGCTTAATAACCAAACTGATTGATAGCTCAAATGAAACTCACTATTCAAAATAATACTGCTCTTGGAGTATCTCAGATATATGCATGTGTTTGTGCATTGACTCTCCGCTGCTCGTATACGTACATGGTACATATGTGTAGACGCAATTATTGTTTCGTTTATGTAGATACATAATGATTGAATTATTGATGTGAATTCACGTCACTGCTTAGCATCGGCTTAGAGATAGCAGCACCCCTTAGTTTTGCTAATATTCGTAACACTGCCCTCCGTCCCGATCAGACAAATATCTCGATCTAAACGCTGCTAGCATCGCCAAATGTACCACTCTTCTATTTCGAGATTTCCCAATTGCTTGTATGCGGTAGACGACATCACTGATCGTCTTTACAACTCTGTACGGGCCTTCCCAACTGCACCGATATTTGGATGGAACACCTTTCCGCCGGTAAGGGTTGTATAGCAGTACCAAATCTCCCTCCCGGAAACCTTCCAAATTATTTTCCTTGTCGTACCTGTGTTTCATCTTACTACTCATTATCCTGGATCGTTCCCTCGCACTCTGTTGCTTGGCCAATGAACTACTTCGTAGAGCTTACGCTTGACGGATTGCCTTCGCATAATCAGTATCGTTCCCACATTTCACAACAGTAGTGCGCTTCGGCTTGAAACTACCCTCGCATTCTTTCTCGGAAATTCGTTGCTTCGTTTTCCTGCGTCTTTTAGGTTTTGTCAATGCCAGTGTTTCTCTCGCAGGTACTTTTGGTTTTGCTTTATTTGGCCCATTCGACCTATTAACCTTTGCCTTTGACTTCCGTGGTTTTTGTCGAGTCTTCTCCACCAGTACTCGATTAATACTGAATCCTTTCCGCAAACTGGAGTTAAGTGGTATATCCTGGTTCTCATAACGCATCACCCTTCTCTGCATATCGATCTTGATGTCATGGTCAACCCACTCCCAATATGACTTCTTCAACGATCTTCGCCACAACGAATTTGTGTAGAACCGTGACCTTTCCAATCAAGACTTCACATATCACTTCTCCCTGAACTTGGTTATACTCGCCAGTGACCGTACGCAACTTTGCTCCAGGTAACGGTTTTATTCTCCTGTTGAACAAGTCAGATCGGACCAAGGAATGAGATGCGCCCGTATCTACAGTCAGTACACGTTCTTTACCATCCACATTCTACATCTTACTCGCTCTTGCTCATCTCCTCCAGCTTTGCGTTTACGGCCACCCACATTGTTGGAACTATTAGGACCAAGATCGCAATGACATGCAATGTGACCTGGGTTGCCGCACTTGAAACATTTAATAACTCCGGCATTTTTCTGTTGTGATCCCTTCAGTGCTTCCAAAATTGTGTCTACCCAATCTGGTCTTTCCACTTCCACACGATGAGCTTTGTATGCTCGTTTACTCAATAGTGAGGCCGTTTCCTGAGTGAATACATGTGATACCGTTTCAGCAAATGTCAGCTTTGGGTTTGCGTATGTAGCTCGCTTCGTTTCCACGTCCCGTATGCCATTTATAAAACTCTGGATTTTTACCCCCTCGGTGTATTCCACGGGTGCGTCCGCATTTGCGAGATGATCCAACCTTTCAACATCCGAGACAAATTCCTGCAAAGTCTCATTCGCTCTTTGGTGACGGTTTTGCAACTCAATTTGGAATATCTGTTTCCTATGCTGCTTCCATAACGTCGTTCTACAGCAGCCATCAATGCTTCATAACTGTTCCGTTCGTACTCTGGAATCGTCTGTAAGATTTCCGCTGCGGGCCCTTTCAATGCCACGAACAGTGCAGCAACTTTATCTTCCGCATTCCAGTTGTTCACTGCTGCGGTCTTCTCAAACTGTAGCTTGAAGACCTGGAAAGGAACAGAACCGTCAAATGATGGTGTTTTTACCTTTGGATTGCTTGCTGAAACAGCTGGGCGGTTTACTTGCAACTGCTCCATACGACCTTTTAACGCTTCTATTTCGGCATCATTTTGTCCTCGAGTTGTAAAATTTTTGCATCCTGCTCTTCCAGTTTCACAAAGAGCTGCGATGATACCTGTTCCGAAATTTGTGCCGACATTTCAGATATACGTGCCTCTTGCGCTTCCAGTTGAGATGCCAAATATGTCTTCTGTTCTTCCAATTGTGATGTTATACGGGTTTCCTGCGATTCCAGTTGGGATACCATATACGTTTTCTGTTCTTCCAGTTGTGAAGAAATTTGTGTTTCCTGTGCTTCAATCTTCGATGTAATCTGTGTCATTTCTGAAATACGCGTCTCTTGTGCTTCCATCTTGGATGTTAAACGTGTCTCCTGCGATTCCAGCTGAGATGCCACTGTCGATATTTGAGCAGTTATTGCAGCCAATATCAGGTTCAAGTCTGTGCTCGTAACTGTCTGTGATATTTTTTGTTTTTCTCTTCAATTTTTGTTGTTGTCTCGTCCCCATCAGGATAAAAGACATACTCGTCCACATCAATTCCTTCTGCTTCCATTGCCTCTCGTAGCCGTGCCTGAAGTTCCAGTTTAACGCCGCTTGTATTCAATCCACGGCTCTCCAACTCCTTCCTCAGTTGCTGGATCTTCAATTCACTGAATTTTGCCATTTCCTTGTTGTCCTTTGGAATTTATTCAACAATCCCACTTCTGACACCAATTGCAACGAATTTACTTGCAAATCCTCTTATTTACAATCCTCTGCTAAGTTCGAATCACTAAACCGTTGAATAAATAACTCCAATTTGTAATAATGCAAAATGACCTTTATTTAAAGTACTTCACAATATTACTCAAACTGTGCAACGAATAGCTTGCTTAATAACCAAACTGATTGATAGCTCAAATGAAACTCTACTATTCAAAATAATACTGCTCTTGCTCGCTAGATAGCGTCTTAGTCGAAACTGCTTGACAACTCAAAACAAACTGAATTCCAGTGCCTCTACAATTGCCGCCTTTTATACTCTTTGATTTCAACCTTCGCATCTTCTAGGCGCTTCCAGAATCTACTAGTCCAGCAGCTCTCAAACTTCTCAGCTGTAACTCCAATTGCACAATTTTATAGTCGCGGGTTCGAATCGAGCTCAAGGCCTAACAATAATTTTTTATCATTATTAAAATCAGTAGGCCGATATAACAACAAAAATTGACAATTTTATAGTTTTTCTCATTGCATACTTATAGGAGTATCTCAGATATATGCTTGTGTTTGTGCATTGACTCTCCGCTGCTCGTATACGTACATGGTACATATGTGTAGACGCAATTATTGTTTCGTTTATGTAGATACATAATGATTGAATTATTGATGTGAATTCACGTCACTGCTTAGCATCGGCTTAGAGATAGCAGCACCCCTTAGTTTTGCTAATATTCGTAACACTATAAAGAGTATATTAGTAGGATTAGGAGTAAAATTTTTTGTAACCCTAAGGCGTTTTACAGTTTCATTAACTCGAAAAGACTAAAGGATTTCCTTCTACAATGAAGCTTAACGATCATACTTCGAGCGATAATGCCATAATTGCTAATATGTTTGCGGATTATTTAAAATCTAGCTAACTATTCGAATTCATTCGATTCGGTGCCGTCAGATTATACATCTAGTTTGTCCCCACTGAATTCAGCATTAGTTCCTTTTATTTATGCTGATGATGTTCTTTGGCATCTGGAAAATCTGAAAAACATACATTGCTGGACCTGATCAAATTCCGCCGGTTGTGCTAAAAACTTGTGCACAATACCTATATCGACCTCTTGCTTGCTTATTTAATGTCTCCCGGAAGCAAGGGTTGTTTCCTATGAAGTGGAAAGAGTCATTTATAATTCCTCTCCATAAGAGTGGCAGCAGATCTTGTGTCACAAATTACAGAGGAATAGCTAAACGCAATGCCATTCCCAAGCTGTTCGAAGCCATTGTCACAAAGCAACTAGCGTTCAGTCTATCTTCGGTTATTGACTTATCACAGCACGGATTTTGTAAGGGAAAGTCAACAGTGTCTAACCTTCTAGAGTTCACGACCCTTGTATCCAATAGCTTTAAATCTAACTGCGAAATGGATGTTATTTACACAGATTTTAGTAAGGCGTTTGATAAAGTATCCCATTCTCTGCTCTTACACAAACTCGACCGGTTAGGTTTTCCTGCTTTACTTCTCTCTTGAGTTTCTTCTTATTTAAATAAACGCAAACAGTTATTTTTAACAACTGTTGGTCCAAATTCATCAATGTAACTTCTGGTGTTCCACAAGGTAGTCACCTTGGGCCTGTGTTATTTCTACTATTCATTAACGACCTACCAAGTGTTTTGAAGCACTGTAAGCCGTTGATGTATGCGGATGACGTGAAACTTATTATGCTGTGGCGTTCCAAAATGGAAACCGCCGTATCGTGTCCGCCTCGCGGCGTTACCTTTTCAACGCTCCTTCTTTTGGGAGGACGCCGCCTCCAAATTGTTGCCACTTTTAAGGTTTCAATAATTATACTAACAGAGGGGGCTTTCCCCGCCAGGGCATCAAATATATTTATTACTTTCAATAAAATGAAAGAACTCAAAATGTTTATTTCTTAGTTTTAATTTTATTCGCGAAAGTTTGTACTATACACAATGTCGGTCAAAATTGGAATTGCCGCTCGTATTTGTTATAAATTTTAAAATGTTTTTGTTATATAGTTGAAAATTTGTATTAATTCCGTTTTTATTAGATTCGAAATTATTTTATTAGAAAAATTTTATTACCTCCGTTTTGTTATAAATTTAGAAAAATGTTCTATTAGAAAAATTGTTACCTCTGTTTTTGTTATAATTTGAAAATATTTTATTAGAAATCTTATTACTTCCGTTTTTGTTATATAAATTTGGGACATTTTATTAGAAAAATTGTATTACCTCCGTTTTGTTATAAATTTTGAAAATGTTCTATTAGAAAAATTGTTACCTCTGTTTTTGTTATAATTTTAAAATATTTTGTTAGAAATCTTTTTATTACTTCCGTTTTTGTTAAATAAATTTAAGTTATTTTATTAGAAAAATTTTATTAGAAAAATTTTATTAACTTTGTATTGTTATCAAGTTGAAATTATTTTGTTAGCGTTTTATTTAATGTTTTAAAATTTTCTTTTTCACTGTACCACCACTTTTTTCACTCTACTCACCGTCGCTGCCAAATTAAAAATGACCGAGGCTCCAGCCTCACGGTCGCCATGTGGCGTTCCAAAATGGAAACCGCCGTATCGTGTCCGCCTCGCGGCGTTACCTTTTCAACGCTCCTTCTTTTGGGAGGACGTCGCCTCCAAATTGTTGCCACTTTTAAGGTTTCAATAATTATACTAACAGAGGGGGCTTTTCCCGCCAGGGCATCAAATATATTTATTACTTTCAATAAAATGAAAGAACTCAAAATGTTTATTTCTTAGTTTTAATTTTATTCGCGAAAGTTTGTACTATACACAATGTCGGTCAAAATTGGAATTGCCGCTCGTATTTTATTATTTCTCTTTTTTTCTTTCTTTGTGTGACGTTGGCTGCAGTTGTACTTGCCATGCGTGTTGCCACTGCGTGCGCCTGTCAAGTACAACTAAAGCCCCAACCACATAGGATACTTTACTATATTTCACTATGTCACTAAACCTTGCGAAGTGTAAGTTCATGTGTTTTAAACGAAAAACCTTTAATTCCCATGAGTATGTGATTTGAGATTATGTTATTAAGCAAGTTACCAACTTCACTGACCTAGGTGTTACAATGGACCCTAAGCTTGACTTTAGGTTACATATAGAAACTTGCGTTAATAGGGCTAAAGGTACTTTGGCGTTCGTGAAAAGGTGGTCTAAAGAATTTAATGATCCATACGTTACTAAAACTCTTTTTACATCATTGGTGAGGCCAATATTAGAATATGCTTCGATAATCTAGAGCCCACGTTATCAAATTCACTGCGATAAACTGAAATCGGTCCAAAAACAGTTTTTGCTTTTTGCTTTGAAACAATTGCCTTGGGACACGTCAAGGAATCTTTCACCGTACTGCAGCTGGTTAAAACTATTACAGTTGCCTACATTACTGACCGTAGAGAGATGCTTTATGTCTTATTTATAGTAAAATTCTTAAGAGGGATGATAGCTAGCCCATTTCTGCTTAGCGAAATTAAGTTCAACGTGCCAGTCGGACCGTCTAGATATTTTCAACAACTGCATATAAGTACATGCAGAACGAACTTTGAAATGCATGACCCACTTCTTGGTATTTGTCATCATTTCAATAATCACTGCAAAAATTTAGATACATGCGATCCGATTTTCATGATTAAAAAGTACCTACTTACTATCTTAAATATGTAAGGTGTAACCCCCTATACCTCTGTGTGTCTTTGCATTTGAATGATTTAATACATAAGTATACAGTATATTTTTGTAATTATGATATATTTAAGTTGCCAAGCCTTTTGTTTGTTTTTATACTATACTTTCTTTAGTCTGATTAATTGTTAAATTTGTAGACTAATAAATAAATAAATAAATACCCAAAACTAGCAGAGGAGGAACGTACTCTCCCTAGGGAAACGCGCGTCACTCTAGCTCATCTTCGATCTGGGTACTGTAACAGGTTAAACTTTTAACTATCCAGAATCAACAGCAACATAAAAAATGCATGTCCTGCTTGCAATGTGTCCCCAAAGAACATCAACCATCTCTTCAACTGTATTGTGGAACCAACTCCTCTTACATCCCTCTCATTATGGTCCACACCTGTTGAAATAGCAAGTTTCCTTGGACTCCCGTTAGAGGACATTGACGACAATTTGTGATTGGTCGCACCTATTGGATGGGGCGAAGCACTGCTACAACAAAAACCAACATACCTCAGCGAATGAGGCGCAAATACTCCCCATCAGGGAGAGAAATGAGATGCTAACCAAACAGTTCCTGTTGAATACCCAGAAACCTGGGCATCCCAACAGGTATCTGATTGATGAGCCAACACCGCCTAGGGGCTCAAGGAGTGAGGAAATACGGCACCCGAGAACTCAGCCGTATGAAGCCAAAAAACACAAGCAGGTCCTCAGTGAACTCCACAAACAGGCGTCGAACCTTTAAGCCGGGAATTGCCCGGTGAATCCAGTACTCAAAGAACCGCTTGCAATGTGTCCCCACATGACACCAACCATCGCCTCTAACACCCCTGTTGAAACAGCAACTTTCCTTGGACACCCGTTAGAGGATATTGATGACAATTTGTGATCGGCCGCACCCATTGGATGGGGCGAAGCACTGCTACAAAAACAACAACAACATACCTCAGCGAAAAGCTTATATACGTAAATAATACACATTCATACGTAATCAGAGAAAACAATAATTTTAGATTACCTCTTTTCAAAACAGAAGTGGACAAGCAAAATATATTTTACAAAGGCCTGAAATATTTCAATAAACTTCCTAATCACATAAAAAGTAGTAATAGCTGAAACACATTTTAAAAAAAGTTTACTGGAGCACTGTAAAACCCTTCCGAAAAGATAAAGCCTTTTCTTTTTATTTTTTACATGACATATACGGTACGGGAGCGGGAAAAGGGAATGGTAAAGCTGCACGAGTCACTGCCAATAAAGCCATAAGATCGGCTAAAGTACATTTCTACGAAAATAAATTCAGCACCGCTTTAAATTCAAAAGAAACTTGGAATAGGATCAAGAAAATTGGAATTGGCAAATCCAAGGCCGATCTCTCTGTCCCCCCTGATGTAGATGTTAACGATATCAATGATAGTTTTTTAAAGTTACCTCCCTCTGCTGCTAATGTATGTATTGACAACTACGGTGATCGTGTAAATGTTGATGCTGTTGTTGTTGTTGTTGTAGCGATAAGGTTGCTCCCCGAAGGCTTTGGGGAGTGTTATCGATGTGATGGTCCTTTGCCGGATACAGATCCGGTACGCTCCGGTACCACAGCACCATTAAGGTGCTGGCCCGACCATCTCGGGAACGATTTATGTGACCACATTAAACCTTCAGGCCATCCCCTCCCTCCCCAACCCCAAGTTCCATAAGGAGCTTAGGGTCGCCAGAGCCTCGTCTGTTAGTGAAACAGGATTCGCCGCGGATAGGTGAGGTTGACAATTGGGTTTGGAGAAGCTATATGTTGCGCCCCCCTCGAGTTTGTTCGTGTTGATGACTGTGATGTTTTGAAAGCCATACTTTCCGTGAAGTCCACCGCTATAGGCTTAGACGGAATATGTGCAAAATTTGTGAAAATTATTCTACCCGTAATCCTGCCCCATATAACCTATTTAATAAACTCTATCCTAACCACCTCTGTCTTTCCAAAATGTTGGAAAGCTGTTAAAGTTATACCCATTGCCAAACAAAACAAAGAGTACAGGCCGATAGCCATACTGCCTTTTCTGTCGAAGGTCGTTGAGAGTATCCTACATGGGCAGATCGCCACATATGTGCATGCAAATAAACTTTTAACGGACCATCAGTCCGGTTTCAGACCAAAAAAGAGCTGTACTACGGCACTTATTTCTGTGGTAGAAGATATACGGGAGCGCATAGATGATAACTTTACGCCTTTCCTAACCCTTCTTGACCACTCTAAAGCCTTTGAATCTGTTGACCATACCCTACTATGTAAAAAGCTGGAAAACATGTTTAATTTTTCCAGTCATGCAACCAACCTAATCAGATCTTATCTAGACGGCAGAACGCAGACAGTATGTGTAGATAATAGAAAGTCAAACTTGTTAGACGTTTCGCGTGGTGTACCCCAAGGGTCAATCCTTGGCCCTTTGTTGTTTGTTTTGTACATTAATGACCTGCCTCGTGTTCTTAAGTATTGTGACGTCCACATCTATGCTGACGATGTTCAATTGTATACGTGCTGTCCTGTCGATTGTATGAGTTTATGTATAAGTAACTTGAATCAAGACCTTAGTCAAATAGGTGTATGGGCTTCCATGAATGGTTTATTTCTAAATCCTAGAAAGTCGAAGTGCATTGTTATCCGTAGAAAGCCGCTAGCTACAAATAGCTTAAACAATATTATGTTTGAAAATTCTGTTATAGAATATGTTGACACGGCAAGAAATCTTGGCATAGTTTTTAACAAAACATTGTCCTGGAGAGACCATATTTTTATAACCGTAGGAAAAGTGTACGGTGCTCCGTACACTGTGGTTGACACAGTATTTCACTCCGCTACATATTCGACTTTTTTTTATCCAAAGCGTACTTAATACCTACGCTCCTCTACGGCTGTGAGATTTTTTCTAACTGTGACGTTGTGAGTAAAAAGAAGCTTAATGTTGCCTACAATAACATTGCTAGATACGTTTACGGGCTGAATAGACTTGATCACGTTTCCTGTTATTCTGCAAAGTTGCTAAACATTTCTTTTGACAATCTTTTAAAGTTTAGAACACTTATTACCTTGCATAAGATAATCTACACGAAGGAGCCTTATTACCTATATCGAAGACTTCAATTCCTTCATTCTACGAGGACAATGGTTCTTGCACATGTTAAACACCGTATGCTAATTTCTGAACGCCAATTCTTCGTTACTTCGATCCGTCTTTGGAACTCCCTTCCAGCCAGAATAAGACAAATAAGTAATGCACTGCATTTCAAAAAAGAATTAATTTTGTTCTTCAATTGACTCACCTCTCCTTCTTCAATTGACTTTCTTTACTGATCTTCTATCCGTTTTTCTTGCCACCTCCTATTTCCTCAAAGGATAGAACCTAATATTATTACTGTACTACCTACCCTTGCATGTCCCCTCTATTCTTATTTCTGTTCTGTGTCCCTAAAATTTATTGTAACCATTAAGTCTTATTTTACAAATTATCTATTGTTTATCTAAGTTATTGAAAATTTTTTTTGAATTTTCGCCTTTGTTCTGTCACTGTTCTGACTAGCACTATAAAATAATTTTGTCAAATTGTTGTGTTAGGAAAAAATTTAATAAAATACAAATAATAGCGGAAGCATCAAAATACAATGCAGCCGGCCCTAAGCAAAAGAAAATCGGTAGCCAACTGTAAATCCAAACCGTTCCAACAACTTATTTCGCTGGAATTCAGTACTTTCAGCCGATATTTACTGTTGCTGATCGGAATCACTTGTATTCCGACAGCATCAATATAACAACAACATGTGTAACGAAAATAAGGCCAAACAAAAGTTGGAACAGGGGGGATTTGAAACACGTCCTTTTCAACCTTCCATTATATGTTGAGCTGTGCTGATCGGAATCTTCATGCATTCCGACAGCGTCATTACTAAACAAAGTTTAGGGGTGATTGGATACACATTATTTCCAACATCCTAATACATGTTTAACTGTGTTGATCGGAGACTAATACATTCCGGCAGCTTAAAATACCAACATAAACGAAAAATATGTTCCAAATTTTGTTGCCTTATGCTGAGAGCACTGGAGGATTGGAAACGCGTCCATTCCAACCTCCCTTAAAATAGTGGCTCCCAGACTCGTCCCTTTGGCATGCTAGTAAATATGCAGATTGGAATCATATGGCTTCCGACAGCATATTCAATAGAACTAAGTGATTGTAATATTGAATTGTATTTAGTAGTTTAAGTTTTAGGTCTAAAAATCCGTAATAATAAATAAATTAAATTGAATTAAATTAAAAGAATTATTTTCCGGCAAACGCATCAAAACCATTTCTCAGGACCGGGGTCAGGTGTAGGACCCAGATTGAGTTCGATACCTTCCCGGAGCAGGAGAGTCTGGCGTTGTCCCGATGCAAGGACCTGCTGGGAGGATGACAATTCGTTGGAGGGACGCAACAAATTAAATGGGGTTACACTGAAATGACAGCCCTTGGTCGGGAAAAATCCCCCGAGTCGCTCCGGTATATAGAACCGGCTGAATTGGGAAGTGTAGCCCTGTCAAAACTTATAGTTTTGTTCGTCTCCTGTTAGATGACTTTGATGACAATGAAATGTGAGTGTTCGCACCCGTCAATCGTATCAATCGTGTAGGTCAGGGAAACAGACTCTTAGTCCCTACCTCCGTTTGCACCGTTTGCCAGTACAGGATATATATGTTTGCGACATCCGCCCAATGCAGCTCCTGCCTTGGGTGGTGCCACTTTCCTACATGTTCTGGTCTCCGCGACGGCAACCCCCCGACGGGTTTCATCGCGCCATGTTGCCAGGTCGCAAACCCAAATCATCCGGGTACCCCAATGCTTGCCCAAGGACGCCCAGTCCCAGCGCCACAACAGCAATTGCGTTCTGGCCATCCACAACCCAGGCGTAGTCACCCGTCCCTTACCCCCAGATTGGCGGCGTCTCCCCTTATCCTCTTCAGAATTCTGCAGTTAAACTGTAATGAACTAACTGGGAAGATTACGGAGATAGCGATTGGAGATTCAAGGGGTTGTGTAGCGCAATATATAGCTTCTCCAACCCAATTGTCAACCTCACCTTCGAGCGGCGAATCCCGTTTCACTAACAGACGAGGCTCTGGCGACCCCAAGCTCGTCATGGAACTTGGGGGTGGGGAGGGAGGGATGGCCTGAAGGTTTAATGTCGCCATATAAATCGTTCCCGAGATGGTCGGGCCAGCACCTTAATGGTGCTGTGTTACCGGAGCGTATCGGATCTGTATCAGACAAAGGACCATCACATCGATAACACTCCCCAAAGCCTTCGGGGAGTAACCTAATCGCTACAACAACAACAACATAACGGAGATAGTCGATTTCATGAAGCGGCACAACATCCGCATAGCTGCGATTCAAGAGACTAAACTCACAGCAAGATCTGCATTGCAGACCTGCTCTGGGTATAATGTCCACAGGAAAGACCGCGAGAGCGGAAATGGAGGCGGCCTCGCGTTTATCATACACCACTGTGCAATATTATATATTTGATCCTGATGTCTTAGAACGTCTGTCCGGTCAGGCGATGCAAACCTAGAAATCATCAACATCTACATCCCTCCTGCCACCTGTTGCCCCAGTGGATACCGCCCTAATATTAGAGTCTTACTCACTGGCATCAATCGCATTATCTTAGGCGATTTCAATGCCCATCACGATCTATGGCACTCAAATATGCGGGCGGACAGTAGGGGTGAGATGTTGGTGGATCAAATAGAAGAAACGACGTTCTGCACAATAAACGGAGACGCCCCCACTCGTATGGTAGGAAGCTGTCACAGTTCGCATGATATCTCAATCGTGAGCGCAGAACTCGTAAACTGCGTCAACTGGCAGCCGATGGTAACATTGGCATCCGACCACCTGCCTATACTTATTTCGCTCGAGCGTACCGCCGACTTCATCGTCACCGAAAAACGCACTTTCATAAACTGCAAAAAAGGAAAGTGGGAAGAATATAAATCCTTTACAGACAACCGCTTTGCTGCCTCCCTATCCCGACTGATGTCCGCCAAGAGGAGCGTGCCTTCCGTAAGGTCATTGAATCCGCCTCGGCACGTTTCATTCCCGCCGGGAGAATTCCCGAAATCCGGCCCCACTTCCCGGCGGAGGCCGCAAACTTAGCTTGAGAACGTGACCTTATAAGACAGCTTGATCCAGGCGACCCCCAAATAAGGGATATAAACCAACGCATCAGATTGCTTGTGGACGAACACAAGCGGGCGAAATGGGAGGAGCACCTAAGAGGTTGTAACCTCTCTACCGGTGTGGGTAAACTATGGTCCACCGTAAAGTCCCTATCGAATCCGACTAAGCAAAAAGACAAAGTTTCCATCGCCTTTGGCGACAAAGTGCTGTCGGATGCGAAAAAATGTGCGAGCGCTTTCTGCCGACAATATATAATGCATCCCACGGTCGACAAAGATAGACGGAGAGCCAATAGACACGCACATAAACACAAATACAGCGCGTCACCAATCACCATCACCGCTAAAGAGGTTGAGGACGCCATTGGTCGCGCTGAACCACCCAAAGCAGGGGGTCAGACGGCATAGCCATGCCGATGCTTTAAAGCCTAGGGAAAGAGGGTTTCAAATATTTAGCGCATGTCTTCAAGCTGTCTCTTTCCACCTTTGTCCCGCCACTAAAGCCTGGGAAACCAGCTAATATAGGAGAGTCGTATCGTCCGATATCTCTCCTATCGCCAGTAGCAAAGACGCTTGAACCCATTTTGCTCCCTTATTTCCAAGCAAATTTGCAGCTAGCCTCTCATCAGCATGGCTTTAGAAAACTCCATAGCACTAGCACCGCGCTAAATGCCATTAGCACCCAGATAAATTGCGGTTTAAATCAATACCCCCACCATAGAACAGTACTCGTAGCGCTAGACCTATCAAAAGCTTTTGATACGGTCAACCATGGCTCGTTACTGCAAGACCTGGAAGGGTCTACCCTTCCCCCATGTCTTAAAAGGTGGACCGCAAATTATCTGGGTGGTCGGCAGGCATCGGGGAAAGATAAAGAAACGCTCATGACTACATACAAAGCAATTAGCCTGCCGATTACGTGCTACGCGTCACCGATATGGTCGCCAAGCCTAAAAATTACCCACTGGAAGAAGCTACAGGCCTGCCAAAATACTGCTCTCAGAATTGCCACGGGCTGTCTTCTTATGTCCCCAGAACACCATCTGCATAATGAGGCGAGAATACTCCCCATCAGGGAGAGATGTGAGATGCTGACCAAACAGTTCCTGTTGAATACCCAGAAACCCCAGCGGGTTCGGGGATCAGAATATACCCACAGTAGGTATGCCTGTCGTAAGAGGCAACTAAAATACCAGATTCAAGGGGCTGTGTAGCGCAAACATTCAGGTTGCCAGCGCAATATATAGCTTCTCCAAACCCAATTGTCAACCTCACCTATCCGCGGCGAATCCTGTTTCACTAACAGACGAGGCTCTGGCGACCCCAAGCTCCTCATGGAACTTGGGGGTAGGGAGGGAGGGAATGGCCTGAAGGTTTAATGTGGCCACATATATCGTTCCCGAGATGGTCTGGTTAATGGTGCTATGGTACGGGAACGTACCGGATTTGTATCCGGCAAAGGACCATCACATCGATAACACTCCCCAAAGACTTCGGGGAGCAACCTTATCGCTACAACAACAACAACAATACCCAGAAACCGGAGCATTCCAACAGACATCTGATTGATGAACCAGCACCGCCTAGGGGCTTAAGGAGTCATCTCCGTAAGCATTTTGAGGAAATACAGCACCTGAGAACCCAGTCGTATGAAGCGAAAAAACACAAGCAGGTCCTTGGTGAACTCCACAAACAGGCGTCGGACCTTTATGTCAGGAATTGCCCGGTGAATCCAGTACTCAAAGAAAAGTACCCAAAACTTGTGGAAGAGGAACGCATACTCCCCAGGGAAACGCGTGCCACTCTTGCTCAACTTCGTTCTGGATACTGTAACAGGTTAAACCCTTACCTATCCAGAATCAACCCCGACATACAAAATGTATGCCCCGATAGCAATGTGTCCCCACATGACACGAACCATCTCTTTAATTGTAATGTGGAACCAACGTCTCTAACACCCCTTTCCTTATGGTCCACCCCTGTTGAAACGGCAAGTTTCCTTAGACTCCCGTTAGAGGATATTGATGACAATCGCCGCGGCTTGTAGGTGGGGTGAAGCATTGCTACAACAACAGCAATAACAGTGTTCGCACCATTGAATGGGGCGAAGCATTGTTAACACAAAACAAAACCAGTGATTCTATTTCTAGAAACGATACTGCATAATGTTCGGTAATCCCAATACTTATACACTCCTTTTTTTTCTTAACTTGTTCAAAAATTTTACTAAAATTCGTTTGTATATGCATGTGTAATATTACCTGAAGGTCAGTGCTAAGCTGTATAACATTGTATAGAAATGGTTTCATAGATTCTGGTATATCACGTGATGCTTTGGCTATCTGCTGCAGCGTACAAATTATAGCACATCTTAACATGTTGTAATCTTCACTTTCCTTCCATAAAATTGGCAAATATGATATAAGGTTATCTGCTTGCGGTTCAATGTGATCGCTCATTTTCTCCACAATACAAGACATTATTGTCAGTACATTCATTTTAGTGTCACATTCTCTCGCCTCCCCCAACAGCACAAACAATGCGTTGAACGCTGGTTCCAGATAGCAAAGAAAAGCTTCTGGCGCAAACTCGAAGTCACCAATCAATGTGGATAGCGTTCGAGATGCTGCTAGACGTATAGACATATCCTCAGTTGGTCGAAGTAAATGTAAGCATGCTTCGTATGCCAATGGACGCAGATCTCGTGAAAATTTTACTGCCGACCATTCCGCAACCAACCAAATAATACGACGACGAAGTATACGAAATCTGTCACTTTCTATTCGCAGTTCGGACAATAGTTGATTACTAAACCATGAATCAAAGTCGATATCATTGAAAAAATGAAATGAAGCCAATCCTGTGGCATTATATATGGCATCTTTTAAAAGTATATCTTTAAGATCAGATATGGGAGACAAAACGATTTGCTGAGCTTTGCGAATATACTTGACTACCTCGGAAGTCATTTGTGTCTGATATTGGCTAAAGCATGTGAGGAAAAATGATTCAATGCAAGGTCGGAGAGCATACTTCCAGCTCTCCCCACTATCATCTTGTGCAAACGCCTCGGGATCCTCAACCCACTGGTCAAGCTCCATTTAATTTTAATTTAATTTAGACGGAGAGCCAATAGACACGCACATAAACACAAATACAGCGCGTCACCAATCACCATCACCGCTAAAGAGGTTGAGGACGCCATTGGTCGCGCTGAACCACCCAAAGCAGGGGGCCAGACGGCATAGCCATGCCGATGCTTTAAAGCCTAGGGAAAGAGGGTTTCAAATATTTAGCGCATGTCTTCAAGCTGTCTCTTTCCACCTTTGTCCCGCCACTAAAGCCTGGGAAACCAGCTAATATAGGAGAGTCGTATCGTCCGATATCTCTCCTATCGCCAGTAGCAAAGACGCTTGAACCCATTTTGCTCCCTTATTTCCAAGCAAATTTGCAGCTAGCCTCTCATCAGCATGGCTTTAGAAAACTCCATAGCACTAGCACCGCGCTAAATGCCATTAGCACCCAGATAAATTGCGGTTTAAATCAATACCCCCACCATAGAACAGTACTCGTAGCGCTAGACCTATCAAAAGCTTTTGATACGGTCAACCATGGCTCGTTACTGCAAGACCTGGAAGGGTCTACCCTTCCCCCATGTCTTAAAAGGTGGACCGCAAATTATCTGGGTGGTCGGCAGGCATCGGGGAAAGATAAAGAAACGCTCATGACTACATACAAAGCAATTAGCCTGCCGATTACGTGCTACGCGTCACCGATATGGTCGCCAAGCCTAAAAATTACCCACTGGAAGAAGCTACAGGCCTGCCAAAATACTGCTCTCAGAATTGCCACGGGCTGTCTTCTTATGTCCCCAGAACACCATCTGCATAATGAGGCGAGAATACTCCCCATCAGGGAGAGATGTGAGATGCTGACCAAACAGTTCCTGTTGAATACCCAGAAACCCCAGCGGGTTCGGGGATCAGAATATACCCACAGTAGGTATGCCTGTCGTAAGAGGCAACTAAAATACCAGATTCAAGGGGCTGTGTAGCGCAAACATTCAGGTTGCCAGCGCAATATATAGCTTCTCCAAACCCAATTGTCAACCTCACCTATCCGCGGCGAATCCTGTTTCACTAACAGACGAGGCTCTGGCGACCCCAAGCTCCTCATGGAACTTGGGGGTAGGGAGGGAGGGAATGGCCTGAAGGTTTAATGTGGCCACATATATCGTTCCCGAGATGGTCTGGTTAATGGTGCTATGGTACGGGAACGTACCGGATTTGTATCCGGCAAAGGACCATCACATCGATAACACTCCCCAAAGACTTCGGGGAGCAACCTTATCGCTACAACAACAACAACAATACCCAGAAACCGGAGCATTCCAACAGACATCTGATTGATGAACCAGCACCGCCTAGGGGCTTAAGGAGTCATCTCCGTAAGCATTTTGAGGAAATACAGCACCTGAGAACCCAGTCGTATGAAGCGAAAAAACACAAGCAGGTCCTTGGTGAACTCCACAAACAGGCGTCGGACCTTTATGTCAGGAATTGCCCGGTGAATCCAGTACTCAAAGAAAAGTACCCAAAACTTGTGGAAGAGGAACGCATACTCCCCAGGGAAACGCGTGCCACTCTTGCTCAACTTCGTTCTGGATACTGTAACAGGTTAAACCCTTACCTATCCAGAATCAACCCCGACATACAAAATGTATGCCCCGATAGCAATGTGTCCCCACATGACACGAACCATCTCTTTAATTGTAATGTGGAACCAACGTCTCTAACACCCCTTTCCTTATGGTCCACCCCTGTTGAAACGGCAAGTTTCCTTAGACTCCCGTTAGAGGATATTGATGACAATCGCCGCGGCTTGTAGGTGGGGTGAAGCATTGCTACAACAACAGCAATAACAGTGTTCGCACCATTGAATGGGGCGAAGCATTGTTAACACAAAACAAAACCAGTGATTCTATTTCTAGAAACGATACTGCATAATGTTCGGTAATCCCAATACTTATACACTCCTTTTTTTTCTTAACTTGTTCAAAAATTTTACTAAAATTCGTTTGTATATGCATGTGTAATATTACCTGAAGGTCAGTGCTAAGCTGTATAACATTGTATAGAAATGGTTTCATAGATTCTGGTATATCACGTGATGCTTTGGCTATCTGCTGCAGCGTACAAATTATAGCACATCTTAACATGTTGTAATCTTCACTTTCCTTCCATAAAATTGGCAAATATGATATAAGGTTATCTGCTTGCGGTTCAATGTGATCGCTCATTTTCTCCACAATACAAGACATTATTGTCAGTACATTCATTTTAGTGTCACATTCTCTCGCCTCCCCCAACAGCACAAACAATGCGTTGAACGCTGGTTCCAGATAGCAAAGAAAAGCTTCTGGCGCAAACTCGAAGTCACCAATCAATGTGGATAGCGTTCGAGATGCTGCTAGACGTATAGACATATCCTCAGTTGGTCGAAGTAAATGTAAGCATGCTTCGTATGCCAATGGACGCAGATCTCGTGAAAATTTTACTGCCGACCATTCCGCAACCAACCAAATAATACGACGACGAAGTATACGAAATCTGTCACTTTCTATTCGCAGTTCGGACAATAGTTGATTACTAAACCATGAATCAAAGTCGATATCATTGAAAAAATGAAATGAAGCCAATCCTGTGGCATTATATATGGCATCTTTTAAAAGTATATCTTTAAGATCAGATATGGGAGACAAAACGATTTGCTGAGCTTTGCGAATATACTTGACTACCTCGGAAGTCATTTGTGTCTGATATTGGCTAAAGCATGTGAGGAAAAATGATTCAATGCAAGGTCGGAGAGCATACTTCCAGCTCTCCCCACTATCATCTTGTGCAAACGCCTCGGGATCCTCAACCCACTGGTCAAGCTCCATTTGCGTTAACAAAAAGTAATGAGTTATAATTTTATCGCAAATATAACACAGTCGCTCATTTATGAAAAAATTCGAGAGTGCTATATGTGGAGCAGGATTAGGCTCAGCCACTAGTAGGTCACCAGTAGTTGCAGCGTTCGCATAAGCACTGCACATCATAATTCCTTTCATAAGGTTAATGCAGTGTATTGCAAAATTGCTGAAATTTATTACGTTTTCAGTAAATATTAAACGTGCACGTTCATGGAAGACATGATCAAAGCTAAAATCTAAAGCTATGGGAACAAAACGTGCAAACGATGAAGGGTGCATATCTTGAAATTCATTCAGTGTTTTAATCTGTTTTAGTATAAACTTCTCTAACAAACGTATTATCTGTTCTTCAGCTCCAAGATGCTGCAGTTCATATCGACATTCCAAACATTGTTTCAGACGCGTAAATAGTTCTTCCACATACCGCATACAGTATTCAATTTTAAAAGGTCTTGGAAAACCATAAACAGCTAGCTTCCGCAAAATACGTAAACAGAGCAATGCACGTTCTAGTGTAGATATTGCACTCATAGACGCAGTTTTGAGTTGTTGAAAAAAGTTAGTTGTGAAAGCATCCCATAACTCTTGCATATACACGAATAGATTTCCAGCAAGATCTTCGAAAACTTTCTTTTCCGCCATCATTCGACGTGACGCCAGCGCCTTTACGACATTATGGAATACAAGCAAAACCCGCTGTTGTTCGCCGTCATTACTATCAGTTTGAGCGCACATTTGTAACTGCTTAACTAATTGTGGAATCAGCTCTGGCCAATCTCGAGGACAATCGATACGGGCAATACGCGCTATAAGAACAGCAATTTGTAAAGCAACTTGAGGCACGGGTTCCGAACTAAAATTTTTCAAAAGTATATTACGAATCTCCAACTTCTCCTCATTAGGAAGTTCATGCTTCATATTACGCCTCCAATATTTATTAATACCGTTTTTCAAATATACTGCTGCCATCCAACGGACATTTAAATCAATATGTGAAGATTGTGAATCGCCTTCGTTGCCAGCATGCATAACAGAAAAGCGTGCCAGGGTTAGAAAAAAACCTGGTTGCAGTTCCCATTCTAACAGCTGTGCCTCCGCTTTTCGAACCACGTCATGATTTGAATCTGTGGCAGCACGCAGGGTTTGACACACTAATATCTCCGGCGAAGGCACCTCCATATTTATCGTTTGTGGGTTGGGCAATTTATACGATCATAAACATATAAAATATACGTCGACAGCTTATTAATAATACATGGGTTGCGATAATCAGGTAAGTGCAAACGAAAATGAATTATAAACTCGAAAACTTTTTACATGGCGATGGTTAATTCTTTAGCCAAATTGATTTTGCCTCTCATTATTTCTTAATAGCGGTGACTAGTGGTGGAACATCGGGTTTCTATCGATACATCAATGTTTTTAATTGCCGTCATCCGGTGGCAAAATACTGAGCCAGATAAATAATTTTGCATGTAAATGCAGCAACAACGATTTGAGCCAGATAAATCCAGATAGAAGTCTGGTTCAATTTGTGAGCCAGATAATTTGTTAATTACTTCTTTTTAGGTTGGCAGAGCGGCCTTTAATAAACCTACTTTTTCAAAAATAGATGTCGCTGCTTAGCCTTTCGCCGTATGAGTAAAATGAAAAACAGCGCGACATCAGCCTATCACAATTCACGTGTGCGTAAATTTCACATCTGTCATGTCATCATCATGTCCGCAAGTTCCCAACGACAGCCTATAATCATGAAAAAGGACTCAAACTGGGACACCTGGTACAGAACAAAAGAACATACAGCAGATACCATTATGCATGTGAAACAGATACATAATTCTCAACGGAATTTTTTGTATGCGAGAACAGTTCATCCGATTTAATCATGTTGTCACTACCATAGCGGAATGATACAAGGTGACAGCATGGTGATAGACCTACAAACATAAATAAAAATTCCATGTACTTTGTTTTTGTAAATTCGATGGAGAAATGTCAAAATCGTGCGGCACCGGAAGTTGATATATCAAATCAAATAAAAAAAGGGTATAATCAGCTGTTCCATGCTGCCACCTTGTATCGTTGCGCCATGGTCACTACTGAGTGTCATATGACAATCAAATGATTATCACGGCTGTTTTGTTATTTTTTAAATTCCGCCATTTTCAACCGACGAAAACCATATAAAAAATAAGTTTAAAAAATGAAAAAGAGAGCATTTCAAAGCTCCATGCTAAAAGAAAAAAAAATCGAAAATAATATTAAAAAATACCAAAAGCTGTCGGAATGTGTGGGGCGCACTAAAAAAATTGATACGCGAAAAATAATAGTGGTTAGTGGTGATTCATTTTTAAATGTGTTTCCGCATGAGGAAAGCGCTCTTCTGTTGTTTTGTTATTTTCTGAATTTAAATTGAACATTCTGAACTCGAATTCTTATAAAACTATTTATTTTAAACAAATAAGAAACACATATGCTTTTATCACGTACAAAATTAAAAACGTAATGAAATAAAGTAAATAAAAAGCAAAAAGCATTGTTTCATTTTTGGCGGAATATAATAATGGTTATTTATGATAGTATAACAGTCAAACTTGATATCTACAGTAAACTATCATTTATGACACTTTTTGATAGTTAGGGTGTCAGCACTGATCCAGGAAAATGAATGAGAGTGAGCAGTACGGCTATATACTTAATCAGTAGGCCATGTTGGTGTATAAGAAGGAGACAACAACTCACACGTACACAGTTGTTTACATCACATTTGCGCAAGTCCCCTTAAGTTTGTGATAGAAAGTTTGTATGAGGCGCTGATCGTTAGGTTGACATTGCTGACAATCAGATGATAGTCATATGATAGTCAGTATTCTTGTAGGGAACATAATCTAGCTTGCACGAATTAACGAAAAAATTATGTTAAATTTCACTAATTTACTTATAAAATATCAAAACAAATATTGCAACAAATTTCTGTTGAAATGAAAACACATGAAAGTGAACAGTGTTGCCAGCTCTGCAACGTTGATGATAACTTTTGTTGTTCTCTGTTAGGATTAATACAAGGCGATGACGGCTCAACATAAATTTAAATAAACATACAATTACATTGTTTTTGTAATTTACTGAATATGTTGCAATTTAATATATTACAATAGAAGAGAATACGTCTTCAATTTATCGAAAAAAAGAGATGCTGGCAAATATTTGGAATTTTCATTTTAGAACAAGTGCAGAATACATACATTTGTCAAAAAAAAAAATAAAAAATCGGACTTTATAGATATTTTTATGCTGATTCCAACGGTATATTTCTTTGTTGGTGCAAATGAAAGGTTTGGGGGTAATTCCATGTCAAAAGGCGAAATTATGAATTTTTCAAATCAAAATATCTCATCTGATGTATATATGTATATCTTTAACTTTTCTAGTCTTTATTTACCAAAAATTTGAAAAAGCCCTTTTTTCGTGGCCATGCACAGTAATTCTGCGTAGAACACCTTTCTGCATAGTCGGCCTTCGGCCGCGCTTATAAAAAATAACCCTGGGCTACGTCATGCCAAGTCCGGGTGTGTGGTGATGTCCTTCTGCGTAGTATACCCTTCTGCGTAGGCGCCCTTCGGCCGCAATTGAAAAAATAACCCTTAGCCGATCCAACACCGGCTACGGCATGCACAGTAATTAAGCGTAGAACATTGACGGGTTTGTTTGGAGTTGAGTTTTTATTTTTGTTTAGTTGTTGCCGGTATCGGATCGGTTAAGGGTAATTTTTTAAAGGTGTTCTACGCAGAATTACTGTGCATGGCGTAGCCGGTGTTAGATCGTCTAAGGGTAATTTTTTCAAGTGCGGCCGAAGTCCGCCGGGTGTACTACACAGAAGGACATCACCGTGGCGGTAGCCACGGTTATACCACACACCCGGACTTGGCATGGCGTAGCCCAGGGTGATTTTTTATAAGCGCGGCCGAAGGCCGCCTAGGCAGAAAAGTATTCTACGCAGAATTACTGTGCATCGCCACCAAAAAAAGTTTTCAAATTTTTGGTAAATAAAGACTAGAAAAGTTAAAGATATGTATACATCAGATGAAAGGTATTTTTATAAGTTATTTTTCGATTTTTTAATTTTTGAAATCCATCCACTAGTTTCGGAGATATTTTGATTTGAAAAATTCATAATTTCTCCATTTGACATGGAATTACCCCCAAACCTTTCATTTGCAGAAATATACCGTTGGAATCAGGATAAAAATCTCTATAAAGTGCGATTTTTTATTTTTTTTTTTTTTGACAAATGTATGTATTCTGCACTTGTTCCAAAATGAAAATTCCAAATATTTGCCAGCTTCTCTTTACTTCGATAAATTGAAGACGTATTCTCTTCTATTTTAATATATTAAATTGCAACATAATCAGTAAATTACAAAAACAATATAAAATGTATGTTTATTTAAATTTATGTTGAGCAGAGAACAGCAAAGTAATGTTGTTGTTGTTGTAGCAATGCTCGCCCCACCTAATAGCCGCGACCGATCACAAATTGTCATCAATATCCTCTAACGGGAGTCCAAGGAAACTTGCCGTTTCAACAGGGGTGGACCATAAGGAAAGGGGTGTTAGAGGCGTTGGTTCCACATTACAATTAAAGAGATGGTTGGTGTCATGTGGGGACACATTGCAAGCGGGGCATACATTTTGTATGCCGGTGTTGATTCTGGATAGGTAAGAGTTTAACCTGTTACAGTATCCAGAACGAAGTTGAGCAAGAGTGACACGCGTTTCCCTGGGGAGTATGCGTTCCTCTTCCGCGAGTTCTGGATATTTTTCTTCAAGTACTGGATTCACCGGGCAATTCCCGACATAAAGGTCCGACGCCTGTCTATGGAGTTCACCAAGGACCTGCTTGTGTTTTTCCGCTTCATACGGCTGGGTTCTCAGGTGCCGTATTTCCTCAAAATGCTAACGGAGATGACTCTTTAGGCCCCTAGGCGGTGCTGGTTCGTCAATCAGATGTCTGTTGGGATGCCCAGGTTTCTGGGTATTCAACAGAAACTGTTTGGTCAGCATCTCATTTCTCTCCCTGATGGGGAGTATTCTCGCCTCATTATGCAGATGGTGTTCTGGGGACATAAGAAGACAGCCCGTGGCGATTCTGAGAGCAGTATTTTGGCAGGCCTGTAGTTTCTTCCAGTGGGTGGTTTTTAGGCTTGGCGACCATATGGGTGACGCGTAGCACGTAATTGGCTGGCTAATTGCTTTGTATGTGGTCAAGAGCGTTTCTTTATCTTTTCCCCAGGTACTGCTAGCAAGGGATTTGAGGATTTTATTACGGCTCTGAATTCTTGGAACAATTGCGGTTGCGTGCGCACCAAAATGTAGATCCTGATCAAACGTCACACCCAAGATTTTGGGGTGTAGGACAGTCGGTAGCGTAGTGCCATCGACGTGGATGTTCAATATGGTCGACATTTGGAGCGTCCATGTTGTAAATAAGGTCGCGGAAGATTTAGTCGGTGACAATGCCAGGTTTCGCGAGGCGAAAAAACTGGAGAGATCAGGGAGATAGCCGTTTATTTTATCGCATAGCTCATCGATCTCTGGGCCTGGGCCTGTGGCCATTATTGTGCAGTCATCGGCGTAGGAAACGATTGTGACTCCTTCCGGTGGTGAAGGTAGCTTAGATATGTAGAAATTAAACAAAAGTGGGGATAGGACACCACCCTGTGGCACCCCTTGTTTAATTCTCCTTTGTTTTGATGTTTCGTTTCTGAATTGCATCGATGCCTGCCGACCACCCAGATAATTTGCGGTCCACCTTTTAAGACATGGGGGAAGGGTAGACCCTTCCAGGTCTTGCAGTAACGAGCCATGGTTGACCGTATCAAAAGCTTTTGATAGGTCTAGCGCTACGAGTACTGTTCTATGGTGGGGGTATTGATTCAAACCGCAATTTATCTGGGTGCTAATGACATTTAGCGCGGAGGTAGTGCTATGTAGTTTTCTGAAGCCATGCTGGTGAGGGGCTAGCTGCAAATGTGCTTGGAAATAAGGGAGCAAAATGGCTTCAAGCGTCTTTGCCACTGGTGATAGGAGAGATATCGGACGATATGACTCACCTACGTTGGCTGGTTTCCCAGGCTTTCGTAGCGGGACCACCTTGGCCATTTTCCATTTCTCGGGTATGACAAAGGTGGAAAGAGACAGGATGAAGACATGCGCTAAATATTTGAAACCCTCTTTCCCTAGATTTTTAAGCATCGGCATGGCTATGCCGTCTGGGCCCACTGCTTTGGATGGTTTAGCGCGACCAATGGCGTCCTCAACCTCTCTAGCGGTGATGGTGATTGGTGACGCGCTGAATTTGTGTTTATGTGCGTGTCTATTGGCTCTCCGTCTATCTTTGTCGACCGTAGGATGCATTATATATTGTCGGCAGAAAGCGCTCGCGCATTTTTTCGCATCCGACAGCACCATATCGCCAAAGGCGATGGAAACTTTGTCTTTGTGCTTAGTCGGATTCGATAGGGACTTTACGGTGGACCAAAGTTTACCTACACCGGTAGAGAGGTTACAACTTCTTAGGTGCTCTTCCCATTTCGCCCAGTGTGACCCCAACAGCAAAGTAATCACCAGCGTTGCTGAGCTGGCAACACTGTTCACTTTCACGTTTTTTCTTTTCGACAGAAATTTGTTGCAGTATTTGTTTTGATATTTTATAAGTAAATTAGTGAAATTTAACATAATTATTTCGTTAATTCGTGCAAGTTAGATTATGTTAATAGGGGGACTCATGAAAGCATATAAACTTATAAGGTGTAAAATTATATCCATTTACATACACTGTTATATGAACGCACCTAGTAATATTCTTGATAAGCTTGATTGTTTATCAGCTGTATTATTGCCAAACAAAATTTTTATGATTGTTATACAAATTAAAAAATGCCAAGATTCAGTAAAAAGTCAAAACTAAAACGTATTTACTTGCTGATGTTGGAGATTTCTGATGAAATTGCCTGCTGTAATGTCTGCAAGGTTACATTCCTTTGAGTTTACCGCGTTTACACAATGAAATGTGCGCGTAAATTTATACAAAGTGTGAAAATGATTTTTCATACAAAATTTTACAGCTCGTTTACGTACTAGATAAATTTATACGTTTACACACTTTATAAGGCATTTATAAGGTTACATGAGTCCCCCTAATATACTAACGTAATAGTCTAGTTGAGGGGTCGACTGCTAATACGCTACCAAAAATATCGAGGGAGGTGTCAAACGACGCGTCTTGACATCAGTATTAATATTACGAAGGCGGAAAATAAAAATTTTAACTCGTTCAAAAGATATTAACGAAAAACCGAAAAAAGACCCGTGGGTACCTCCGAAACCGGGGGTGGGATCCATAGTATTTTTGCGCAGAACACCTTTCTGCGTTGGCGGCCTTCAGCCGCGCTTATAAAAAAAAAATCTGGGCTACGCCATTGTAGTGCCACAGTAAAATGCATTAAAATAAATTGTAGATGGCAACCCTCTTTAGAAATGTGCAAGATGCAACCATACATCAGATGCACTTGGCATCACTAAAATTGTTAGAGTCGAGCAGCTTGGAGAGTTTCTGATTGGTTGAAACTGCCGTTGTTCGACGCAATGATTAATTTCGACGCCATCATTAATTTCGTAGCTAAGCAACGTAAGAAAAATATGCCAACCCGCAGAGTTGCGTTAGCGGCAGTTTAGAGTCAGAGTAAAGTATTGAAATGAACCGGCAACGATTAACACGCGCACTTTAAACTCGGGAAAACTAAAAAAAAGCTGTAAAAGAAAATGAGTAAAAAGTACAGTGTTAAAATCTTAGTTATACTAATAAGGAACTAAAAGTGTCGAGAACGAAAAGTTTCAATAAAGAAAAGCAATATACACTGAAACCAAACGAATTTTAATTATTTTCAAAAATACAAAGACAGAAAGATAAATTAAAGTTAAAGTAAGTGCGTGTGTAGTGTGCGAGCGTGTTAGAACGCTAGTTTTCCCCGGATCCCAAATGGATCCTCCACATGGCGACCGTGAGCCGAAGCCCTGTAAATGCGGCGAGTGGCCGGAAGGCGGCACGCCTCCCAACAGGCGTGGGAATTGAAAAAAAACCCACTTAAAATTTAAAATTTGAAATTTAAAAAAAAAAAAAAATTTTTATAATTAACAAAAAACCCATACATACAAAGTTACAAAATCAAAAATTTACCAAAAAAAGTTTAAAACCAAAAAAAAAATTTACAAAAAAAGTATAAAACATTAAAAACTATTACAAAAAATACAAAACATTTAAAAAATTCTTACAAAAAAAAAAAAAAAAAACATTAAATACCATTACAAAAAAAATTTTAAAAATTTGGAAAAAGATAAAAAAAAATACAAAATATACAAAAACCCTCCAAAAAATTTAAAAACATCAAAAATCTACAAACAAAAAATACAAAAATTTAAAAGCCATTTACAAAAAATACAAGTTTGAATATTCTACAAAGATATAAAATCAACAACAGCACAAAAAGTTCAAAATCAAAACAATAATCCAAAATTTAAAATCAGAAAATCAACAAAAAAATATTAACACATTTAAAAATTCGCAAAAAAAAAGAAAAATTTTTTTATGAAATCAACAAAAATGGTACATGGCAGTGGCGGTGGTTTTTGGCAGTGGCTAGTGAGTGAAAATGATAAATCTTTATATTGACTGAAATAAGAACATTTAGGAGAAAAAATGTACACGCATAATATAAAAACTTAATAAAAAACGGAAATAATAAGAAAATTTCGGTATTAATAATAAAACAAAAACTAATCGGCAGCAGAAGTAATAAAAGAAATTAGAAAGAAACTGGAAAGCAAAAAAAGAAATGATGATGAAATTTTGAACTATAAAATAAAAAAACCGAATCTGTACCAAAAAACTAGTGCAAAAACGGCATTAGCCACGCCACCTTCATAACGGCAAACCACCATACATCGAAAAACCGAATAGCGGAAGGCTAGTGACGCCATCAGGAACAGCAAGTGCAGCGGCAGAATATCAGGTGGCAGCAGCAGAACAGCAAGCGCAGCAGCAATACATCAAACGCAGCATAAAAACAGCAAACGGTAAAACGCAGAGGCATTTTGGTATGGAAATTTTTTCTTAATTTTTATACTCACTTTTATACTATTTAAACTCATTTTATAAAAACTACTTAAAATTACTTTTTTCAATTTCTGAACGTTACAAAACCAATTTTCATACCATTTTCTAAAAAAAAAAAAAAAAACAATTTTCAATTCATTAATTTTTCCAATTTTCGAAAATTACTTATAATACTTATTACAAAAAATAATTTTTTGCATTATATCTAAACTTTCTATATACATACATACAGTACATCCAAATTTATTAAAATATACATACATAAATATATGTGTAAACTGATATGGTAGGCACTGTGGGACAGAGTCGGACAAAAACTGCATTAAAAACTTCATTAGATCTTTTCGTTATTCAAACAATTGTGATTCAATAAATTTTCATAAAAGTTTTCATTAGCTTGGTCCCACTCTGCCCTACAGTGAGCTCCATCAATAAACGTTAAAAAAAAAAAAACAATTTTTTTTACTTTTCTAAAGCGGTGCGTCCGTGGTAAAAATATGACATAAATTTTTTTTAAACCCTGGTGCGTCCGAGGACATTTATAATACAATTTTGGAAAGATGCGGTGCGCCCGTATCTATAAAAATAAAAACAAGACAATTTTGATAAAAGCGGTGCGTCCGTTTAAAGCCTGTACAAAAATATTTGCCATTCTATAATCTTTGCATTTAAATTCAAATAAAATTATAATTTTTGACATACATTTCAAATTAAATCATTTTTTTCACATTCTGTACAATTAAAATTCTTACATTTCAATAAATATACTCGTAAACAATATTCAACATCTTTTAAATTGCATGTGAATTCCAATTCCCACTTCCCGTTTGGCATGAAAATTTTTCAGCTAATTCCAATCATTGGATTTGGATTTGCGGACAACAAAAGCGTAAAGTAAATATTTTTTAACCTTTCTTTTCATTAACTAATCACTAACTTTAGTATTTCAATAAAATTCACTAACTACAGTTTTTTTGCTATAAGTATTCGCTAACCAATTGTATAATTATAACTAAAATCTAAAAGCTTTCAAAAATACATACTTTCACAAATTTCTTTTAAAATAGTTTCATAAATTCCCTTTAAGAATACTTTCATAATTTTCTTTTGAGCTCAACTCAACCCGTTCCAATTTAATTTCCTTTAAATTCAATTTCTATTCAATCTTCATAAACAAATTCCACATATCTTGCAACAAAAATTTTAATATATTGTCTATTCGTTTCAACGCGTATGGACCTAAGAAGCGGGAAGGTTGTTTCTAAAGATTCCCATCCGAGTTCAAGTTCCAAAAATTCAGAGCAAAATTTAGATTCCGAAAACTCAGAGCAAGATATAGATTCCAATAATTCAGATTCTGATTCATCTTCAAGTGCATCGTCAACTGATACCTTAACAAGTGAACATAATTATAAATTATCCCTGAGTGCAGACTTTTAGGATTTGCTGATCAACCTGTAATTCCAAATTCTAGTTTTTCTATTCTAACTCCGGTTCTTAACGTTACAACCATGGCCACAATCGAGGAGAAAAAATCGTTTATTAATACTTGTGCCTCGATTATGCGAGACAACTACAGTGGAGACCCGTTAGCACTTGGCTCGTTTATAAATAAAGTTGAATTAATGGAAGTATTCTCTAACGAAAACTTAACTCCTACTTTTATTGCATTTTTAAAATCCAAGCTCGAAGGCAAAGCTCGCGAAGCCCTACCAACGCATATAGAATCAGTCAACCAAATTAAAGAAGCGCTATGTAGTGAAATTAGGCCAGACAACTCAAAAGTTGTCGCGGGAAAAATTGCAGCCTTAAGAGTAACCAATAACAATTTTTCAGAATTTTCAAAGCAGGTAGAAGAGCTTTCTGACTCGTTAGAGCGCTGTCTAATCATTGAAGGTATGACGAAGGCAAAAGCCCATGAGATGGCAGTTGAACAAACCATTAGCGTTTGTAGATTAAACAGTAGGTCAGATATAGTGAAATCAATCCTTGCGTCAACAACCTTCAAAGATTCAAAGGACGTTGTAGCGAAAATGATTATAGAGCGAGAACAGGAAGTTAAAGAGCGCCAGGTATTAGCGTTTCGTTCACGTCCGATAAGATATAGTAATTTCCGTGGAAATTCTAGAGGTAACAGTAATTTCAGATATAACAACAATAGTAATTTTAGATTTACCGGTAATGCAAATAGGCAACACAGTAATACAAATTTCCGACATAACAATTATAACAGAGGCAATCATCGCAATTACAATAGAGGCAATAGCAATTCCATCAATAACAATAATAATCGGTCCGGAAATAACAGAAATTCCAATAATCAGGGTTCAAATTCTAGAAACTCAGCCAATTTTCGTTCTTTAAATGCCGAAGCCCCTCAGGCGCGAACACTGAGGGAGCAGGAGCAATTCGACTAAATACTTCTCAGTCAATATATTGTCTAAATTTAAATTTTTCCGATTTCGTCGAAGTCGCTTGTAGCGATTCTCATAAAATATGTTCTTTTCTTGTAGATCCACAGGCAGACATTTCATTAATAAAAATTTCCAGTTTGGCAAACGATGTAGAAGTAGACGATAGTAACGTAATAAATATAACAGGCGTAACAACAGACACGGTAACGATACTAGGAACAGTTAATACAAGTATAATCGCATCAAATACATTTTTTCCTCTGACTCTTCACGTTGTCAATGACAACTTTAATATTCCTTCGGACGGTATAATAGGGAAAGACTTTCTAAAAACGACAAATGCATAATCAATTATGCTAATGACACAATTACATTCGGACAAGGACAGAAAATGTAAATATTTCAATTTTGCATAGCACTTCAACAAATACTCTTGTAATTCCACCAAGATGCGAAGTTTTTCGTATTTTTAGTTTGAAAAATTCGACAAGTCCAGTTTTTGTTGATTCTCAGGAACTTTGTAACGGCGTTTTCACAGCAAAATGTATCGTTGATACAAAAAATCCAATAATAAAAGTTATCAACACCACTGATGAGGTCAAGTACGTAAAAGATTTCAATATTCAAACTGAAGACATTAAAAACTTCAATGTCTATCGAATAAATGATACACCTATCGATTCAAAACGTATAGAAGAGCTTAAATCAATTTTGGCAAAACAAATGCCTTCTTACGCTAAAAAGAAATTACTTGATTTATGTTTGAAATATTCTGATATTTTTGCGTTAAAAACCGACTTAATGACGCTTAATAATTTCTACGAACAAAAACTTAGATTAACTGACAAAACCCCTGTGTATATTAAAAATTACCGTTTGCCATACACACAACGCGAAGAAATCAATAAGCAAGTCGAAAACCTATTACAGAATGATTTAATCGAACCTTGCTTTTCAAATTATAACAGTCCTTTAATTTTGGTACCGAAAAAAGATCCTACAGGCAAAAAATCGTATCGCATGTGCGTAGATTTCAGAGCAGTCAATAAAAAGCGTATAGCCGATAAATTTCCACTAGCACGCGTTGATGACATACTCGACAATCTTGGCAGAACCAAATACTTTTCAACTCTAGATCTTTTTTCTGGTTTTCACCAAATACCCCTTCACCCTAAATCTAGAGATGTACCTTCTTTCAGTACAGATCGAGGAGCTTTTCGTTGGAAAGTTTTACCTTTCGGGTTAAATATTGCACCAAACTCTTTTTCGCATATGATGTCAATAGCATTTTCAGTAATTTCTCGAAATCAGGCTTTTATGTATATTGACGACGTTATCGTCATTGGTTGTAGTGAGACACACCACCTTAAAAATTTAGAAAAAGTTTTCGAAACCTGTAGAAAGTTTAATTTAAAACTGAACCCGAACAAATGCAATTTCCAAATTTTGCGTCACTGGCAGCGCCTTTAAATCGTTTAAATCGAAAAAAAGTTGAATTTGTTTGGGACGAAGCGTGCGAAAACGCTTTCGAAAAAGTAAAACTAGCATTAATGTCTCCTCAACTACTACAATACCCTGACTTCACAAAAGAATTTATAATTACAGTAGATGCTTCTAAGAGTGGGTGTGGTGCTATATTAAGCCAAAAGCACGGTGATAACGATTTACCAATTTGTTTCGCGTCAAAATCTTTTAATAAAGCAGAACAGAAAAAAGCAATTATCGAATTAGAACTCCTAGCAATACATTTCGCTATAAAGCATTTTCGTCCATATGTTTACGGTACAAATTTCACAGTAAAATCCGATCATAGACCACTAGTTTATCTTTTTAACAAGAAAGACCCTTCCTCTAAACTTTCTAGAATTCGATTAGAACTGTCAGAATATAAATTTACGATTGAATATATAAAAGGAAAATCTAACGTTGTGGCTGATGCTCTTTCACGCATTAGTATAGACGAAATAAAAGAATCTACAAAGCATGTTTTAGCAGTCCAAACGCGATCACAAACCAAACAAAAGGAATTACAAAATAAACACGATAACTTTACTGATACTTTTTGCAAAACGCTTAAAGTACAAGTTTATGACAACTTCTCATACAATTTTTCAAAAAAGATACCGCGAATAAAGTCGACTATACAACTTAATAAGAATAATGAAATCTCTAATATACAAATTTATGCGCATTTAAAACATAAAAAACTAAATTTACTTAATTTCGTGAATGCTAACGGAAAAACAAATCTAGATGAGTTATTTTCGGGGCTTGAAAAATCAGCCGGCAGTCACAATATTAAGCAGTTAGAATGGCCAAAAAATTATATATTTTTCAAAGAATTTTCAATTACAAATTTTAAAAGCAGCGGTAATAAAATTTTAAAATCATTGCAAATAATATTAACAGACCCTGTAGAAACTGTAACAGAAACAGAGCAAAAACAAAAACTTATGACAATTTATCATGAGGACCCTTTGTTAGGCGGTCATTGCGGTACAAAACGATTATATTCCAAATTAAGAACAAAATACTATTGAAAAAATATGACTCGTGACATAGCTAAATTTGTCAAAAATTGCAATAAATGCCTTTTAAATAAAGTAAAACCAAAAACAAAGGAAAATCTTGTGTTGACTCCAACACCCTGCAAATCCTTTGACATAGTAATTGTCGATACAATAGGTCCACTTCCGGAATCCAAATATGGTAACAAGTTCGCTGTTACTATGATTTGTGACTTTTCTAAATACCTGGTAACAGTAGCTGTACCAGATAAATCAGCAAAAACTATTGCTTGCGCTATTTTTGAAACGTTTATATTAACATATGGTACAATGAAAGCTATTAGATCCGATTTAGGAACGGAATATAAAAACGAATTATTCTCTGAATTGACAAAACTTTTAAAGATTGATCATGATTTCTCAACAGCTTACCATCACGAAACTGTTGGTACTGCTGAAAGAAATCATAGAGTCTTTAACGAATACTTGCGTGCATACCTAAATGAAACGTATTCAGATTGGGATACATATTTAAAATACTTTACATTTTTACACAATACTACAAGTAGTTCGGTTTTTGATAATAAATTTACTCCCTTTGAATTAATATTTGGCAGAAAAACTACAATGCCACATGAATTGCAAAAAGAGCAAATTGATCCGATCTATAACGTAGAAAATTACGCAAAAGAGCTTAAGTTTAGAATGCAAAAATCGCATAAAATGGCAAAAAATTTGATTAATAAGCATAAGATTAGAAATAAAGATGTATACGATAAAACGGCTAAGCCTTTAGAAATTAAAATTAATGGTAGAGTTTTAGTAGAAACAGAACCTAGAAATAAACATAAAAATATATATCAAGGTCCCTACATAGTAAAGAATATTGATGGGCCAAATGTAACTATTTGTGAGATAAGTAAGGAAAACGAAAAAATTGTACATAAAAATAGAGTACAAAAAATTAATTAAATTTAGTCTGTACTTATTCCTATAAATATAACTAAATAATCTTTAAGAGATAAATCTATTTTAGGAATACGCCAATGAAGGCTAGAGAAAACAATTTTTTTAAGGTACCAAATAAATATAAATTTAATAACGTAGATCCTACAATAAGAATAGAGGCAAAAAAAAACCGGTTCATTTCAAACTATAAATCAAATATTTTAAAACTTACTTTGTTACATATCTCATTTCCTTTAAAAATTAAAATTTTAATTCTCTAAAAAAAAAAAAAAAGTTGCACTGTTCTGAACGAACGAATCCCGGGTTAACACCGTTCATTCAAAACATTACAACAAATTACTAAAACCCAAAGAAGAATGTGGCAAGATTAATTACTAATCTTACCAAATTCTTCTTTTCTAAAGGGGGAAGATGTAGTGCCACAGTAAAATGCATTAAAATAAATTTTAGATGGCAACCCTCTTTAGAAATGTGCAAGATGCAACCATACATCAGATGCACTTGGCATCACTAAAATTGTTAGAGTCGAGCAACTTGGAGAGTTTCTGATTGGTTGAAACTGCCGTTGTTCGACGCCATGATTAATTTCGACGCCATCATTAATTTCGTTGCTAAGCAACGTAAGAAAAATATGCCAAGCCGCAGAGTTGCGTTAGCGGCAGTTTAGAGTCAGAGTAAAGTATTGAAATGAACCGGCAACGATTAACACGCGACTTTAAACTCGGGAAAACAAAAAAAAAGCTGTAAAAGAAAAAGAGTAAAAAGTACAGTGTTAAAATCTTAGTTATACTAATAAGGAACTAAAAGTGTCGAGAATGAAAAGTTTCAATAAAGAAAAGCAATATACACTGAAACCAAACGAATTTTAATTATTTTCAAAAATACAAAGAATAAATAAAAAAAATAAATGTAAGGCGCGATAACCTCCGAAGAGATCTGAGGCCGAGCTTCTCTTCCAATTTGCGTCGTGCTCCTCTTGATTTTCCCTACAAATTGGCCGGACGGGACCTACATGATTTTATGCCGACTCCGAACGGCATCTGCAAGGCAGATGAGTTTTCACTGAGAGCTTTTCATGGCAGAAATACACCCGGAGCGCTTGCCAAACACTGCCGAGGGGCGACCCCGCTTAGAAAAATTTTCTTCTAATTGAAAAACCTTATTTCTAAAATTTTTGATGTTGCTTTGCCCGGGGTTTGAACCCAGGGCATCCGGCGTGGTAGGCGGAGCACGCTACCATCACACCACATAAGACAGAAAGATAAATTAAAGTTAAAGTAAGTGCGTGTGTAGTGTGCGAGCGTGTTAGAACGCTAGTTTTCCCCGGATCCCAAATGGATCCTCCACACCATGCCAAGTCCGGGTGTGTGCTATAACCGTGGCGGTAGCCACACAATTTTTTTTGTGGGGACAAACATAACAACAACCACATGAAAATCGCCAACTTCAACTGCAAATATCTCCGGACATAGATATTTTTTGACGCGTATTAGCAGTCGACCCCTCAACTAGACTATTACCAAAAAGTAAAGTGATGTGTGCGCTTAAAATATTGTAAACGTGCGGGAACAATATGTATCACACAAGCCTGTTTTTCGCGGATAACTTTTAAACGGGTAAAAAAAGTTAACTTCCGCTTTCGCATTCTTAATCTAGACGTGAATACGCGTCTTTTGATACCTCACTCGAAAATTTTGGCCCAAATTTCGGTGGGTACCATAAACTGCGCTACTACCAAAATTTAGCTCCGTCCGGAGATATTTGTAGTTGAAGTTGGCGATTTCCATGTGGTTGTTGTTGTGTTTGGTACCCACAAAAAATATTGTGAACATAAGTGTTTTGTGCGGATATAGTTTTGGTCTCCAAACCTGTTTTGGAACCACCCAGGGTAATGTTTTTAAAAGCGCGGCCGAAGGTCGCCAACGCAGAAAGGTGCCCTTCTCAAAAATACTATGGATCCCACGCCCGGTTTCGGATGTACCCGCAGGTTTTTTCGGTTTTTCGTTAATATCTTTTGAACGAGTTAAAATTTTAATTTTCCGCCTTCGGATTATTAATACTGATGTCAAGACGCGTCGTTTGACACCTCTCTCGATATTTTTGGACGCGTATTAGCAGTCGCCCCTCAACTAGACTATTACCCATGGTTTAATTATTTATTATTGAATCATGGAAAAACTCGAATATACAGGGGCTGTATATAGGGGCCCTATTCGCTAACTGTGAGTTTTAAAGTGTACACAAGAAATTGTGTAACTTTGAATTTCTGATTCTGCAAAACAAAACTGTGAACAAAAAACTCACTGATAAAAACTTCGTGAGTTTTCTTTGCAGCCAGTGTACACTGTTGTGACATTCACTGTTACAGAATGACTTTTTTGTTTTCATGGCGTTTGATAAATATTTTCTCACTAGGGGGACTCATGTAACCGTATAAATGCCTTATAAAGTGTGTAAACGTATAAATTTATCTAGTGCGTAAATGAACTGTCAAATTTTGTATGAAAAATGATTTACACAATTTGTATAAATTTACGCGCACATTTCATTGTGTAAACGCGGTAAACTCAAAGGAATGCAACCTTGCAGACATTACAGCAGGCATTTTCATCAGAAATCTCCAACATCAGCAAGTCATTTACTAGAATATCTTAGTAAAGACGTTTTAGTTTTGATTTCTCCTTAATCTTAGCATTTTTCAATTTGTATAACAATCAAAAAATTTTTAACAATCAAGTTTATCAATAGTATTTCTAGGTGCGTTCATATAACAGCGTGTGTAAATGGATATAATTTTACACCTTATAAGTTTATATGCTTTCATGAGTCCCCCTACTGACATAAGATTTTTACATTCAGCGTTCATTCAGCGAAACAATGCGCAGAATAATTAAAGCCGTGGTTTCCAGTGAACAAGAGTTAACCCTGAGATGAGGGTAATTTAATACGACAGCATGACACCCTCAATACACGTTAAAAAATATGGGAGGAGTATTGCAAGACACGCGGGTTAGGTGGTCAGAATATAATCACGGTAGGTATGCCTGTCGTAAGAGGCGCCTAGGCAAGATGCACATGAGGCGTAGCTTCACAGACGCGTATAAGATACGACATGTAGCTACGGTTTCTGTAAGCCTCAATATCTGCACACGAAGCTACTTTCGAGCGTCGCTACAAAAAGCAAACAATTTTTGAAAAAATAAGAAATTAAATTTCTTCAGGTATATCCGTCCCCGAAACCGAAAGAAAATAGGTATTGTAATTTCTACACTCGATGGTTAATAAAACAGCAGAAATGTCAGGATTAATTATATTAGTACTTTATTTTTCGGTCTTCAATCTAATAATAAACCGGAAGTCCACCATTTTCTCTTTCTTTACAGTGATGTATTTTTGCTTATTCTATTAATTAGTTCCCACGGTTGTATTTTTTGCTTATTCTGTTACATTAGTTGACACGGTTGCATTTATGATCTTACAACTCGGCCAACCAGAAACTGTATCGACCTCGATACATTATCTTAATTTCTATTTTTACTGTCGTACATTTCCTAATCTGATACAATTCGCTATTTGTGTTCAGAATTACAGCTCGCACTGCATTGACCTTGATACATTATAACTTAATTTCTATCTTCACTTTCGTACATTTCTTAATTTAATACCTAATCTAATACAATTCGCTATTTGCGTTCAGAGTTACAGCTCGACCAATCTGACACTGTAATCGACTTCGATACAATATAACTTAATTTCTAACAAATATTAGTCTGATTGCTCTACATCTCCATCGGGTGATTGAGGCCAGCTTTTAATTCGGTAGGCTTCAACTACTCCATTATAAGGCAACTGTGTGAGCTGGCAGTTATCAATATCCCGTAAAACATACCTATCATGACCGACCACCTTGTGTATTACATATGGACCTTTGTATACGGGAATAAATTTTTTATTACTTCCGCAAGTAGTATCAACGTTTCCAATTCAAAACTGTGGTATTTCGATTCCGCGCTCGATGCGGTTTTAGAAAAATAGGATATTGGATGGAATTTATTATCTTCCTGGTTATATACTACTGGCGTCACAGTATAACTCAGTTTCCTTGGTAGGGCTATAAATGGCTAGAACAGGGTTCTTAACTAGTCCAGACTTCAGCTCCAGAAAAGCTTCATGGCATTTTTCATCAAAATCAAATTGGGTATTCCTTTTAAGTAAATTCTGCAGGGGCTTAGCTATTACATATTTACTCATATTAAGTTTCAATCTTCGTAATGAAATTCGTTCCAGTACTGGTTTTAAAAGTTTGATGTGCTCGTCATACCCCTCGGTGGCAACAACTATATTGTCCATATAAATGATAACTTTTTTTCCGTCTATCAATTCTCGGAAGATGTTGTTGATGAATCGTTGAAATACCGCTGGAGCAATTTTTAACCCAAACGGCATTTTCAAATATTCAAATTCTCCGTGAGGGGTTACGAAAGATGTAAATGGTATGGACTCAGGAGCCATATGAACCTGATGAAACCTGCTTTTTAAATCCAATACCGAAAAATATTGTTTATTCTGTAAGTACTCAATACAGTCATCGATCAGTGGTAGCGGATAATTATCTCTAATGCAAGGTGCACACGAGACTACGCGTCATAGAGGCGTACAAGATATTTCATATAGCTACAATTTCTCTACGCCTCAAGATCTGCACACGAAGCTATTTTTGAGCGTCGCTACAAAAAGTAAACAATTATTGAAAAAAATAAAAAATTTAATTTCTTCAGCTATATCCGTCCCCGAAACCAAAAAAAAATAGGTATTAAACGTTGTTTGCATCGCCGTGCCTTTGTAAATTATGAAAGGCAATTTTAAACCACCGCGGACTAAAGGAAGGGGTGATTTCTAATTTCAAACACTTTTTAGCCTTTTAAACGCTTCAACAATGTCTAACCAAGGTGTTGTGGTGTTTAATACTCTTTTTCGCGTTGGTAATATACCTTTCACGCACTTTTATTAACTAAAGTAACATTTTTTAACTAATTACACAAATTTGCATACAAAAAAATGTAAACAAACATCTTGTTCTTCCTTTTTTCAAGCGCACGTACGCTCAACGACCAAAATTGCTGTACGTTTAGCTACACGAAAATTTCATGCTTTGTCGCTTTCATGCAGCTGACGCCGCGTATGCAGCTCTCCATTCAAATACATGTGTTCGGCATCAAAGCGTACAAATTTCGCCTGCAGCGTCTATGACGCGTAGCCTCGTGTGCACCTTGCCTAAGAGTTAATTTGTTAAGTGTCCTATAGTCTACTCACATTCGATTTTTCCCGTTCTTTTTCTTGACCAGCACAATGGCGGAAGCATAAGGTGAATCACTAGGTCGTATAATGTTTTCTTTCAGAAGTTCATCTAAAATATTTCATACTTCGGTACGTTCAAGATAAGACAGCCGACGAGGAGCGCAATGGAAAGGAACATCAGTTTTCAATCGTATTTTCATTTCATACTTAAGTGGTTTTTCCAAAACATTACGATTGAAATTAGTATTATTTATAACTTGCTTCAGTTCAGTACTTTATTCATTTGTTAGTATATTGTTTATATCATTTTCATTTCCGTTATAAGAAACGTCGATATGAAATATGTCAGGGACACAAGCGGAAGTGGAGTAAAAATTCAGTTATCGGCGGTAACACTTTCGGAAAAATACTCATCCTTAGCGGCACTTTGTTGCATTATAATAGAGACTGCTTTGGAATCAGCTAAAGCTTGAAGAATTTTGGGCATTTTTAATTTATTTTGGGTCGTACATCTAAAATTTCGATTGATTTTTTCTTAACATTCGTCAACTTGATATTATATATACGTAGGCGTACCAAAATAATTGGTACAAACATATCATCGTCTGGTATGATATTCAATTCAATTTTATTCACTTTTTTATTAAATTTAATATAACAAAATATTTTTTGTATTATTTTTAACTCTTTTCCTCCAATGGCTTTAAATTTTGAGGAGCATCTTGCCATCCGGTTCTCCACCAATTGTTTTGGAACGTATGACTCTCTTATAAAACTAATACTATGTTCAACAGAAAAATAAATTGAGACAATTTCGATTTAAATTGAGTGGTGTTCATATAACTCAATTTAGCTTACACAATAGTAATTTGATAGCTGGTTGGCTCATCTGTACAGCAACAACATACCTTCGTTCAAACTGTCAAAATGTGCATGTTGGTATTAGGCGAATGGAATGGAATTCAAACATAAAATTTTAAAATTTTTGTGTGTTGTAAGAAAATGTGCTCATCAATGTTTTGATTTAATTTTGAGTTTGCCATCTTTTGATAATCCCTACTCTAGTGAAATGAAAAAAATCAAATCAGCTGATGAGATGAGCCAACCATATAGTTGAGCCATGCGTAACTGACGTTTAAATCTACTCAATTAACACACTTTACAAGGTTGCATTTGCAGCTTGAAACAATTTATTACGCAATTTGTTTTAAATTGACAATTTATTACATGATAAATTGCGTAATAAATTGCCCAAATGGTATAAATTGCGAATTTGGTGTGTGTTTGTACATAGTATAGCCGGATTGCCGGTATCAAACAAAGAAAAAACTGTTTCAGATATTGACTTCTCACCTAATTCGAATTTAATACTTACAAAATTAAAAGCATTTACGGCATCATCGGATGAGTGAGTATTGACGTCTTCACCTATGGCTGCAACTTCGTTACGTGATTTTAAAATTTTGTCTGGATTTTGGCACGAGCGATGATCATGGCCCATACGCCAGCAGCGGAAGCAAGAACCAATCGGTCGTAGCGGGTACGGGCATTAAGGCTTAATATGCCCAACCCTGGAACAATTGAAGCATTTTTGTAGTGGTTTCTGGTCATTTGACGTTTTTGCTGCATTCGTACATTTTGTTCCCACTCCTGGTTCTACTGTGAAATATTTTCTTTGAGAACGGCTCACTAATGCCTTCAACTTATCAAGTGTTTTGGCCGGTAACAGTAGATGTGCATTTGGCAATACATTGCCTATGCCGTCTATTATGAATTCGACTATTTCTGTTTCGGATATGTTTGCCCGTTTTTCTATTGCCTGCATCAATAGAACGTAGCGATATAATGACTCGCTATTTTTGTCCCACTTGCGTCTTGCCTGCATTTTATAAACTTCGTTCCTCTGTATCGGCACATAAAATTCCATCGTAAGGGCCTTTTTAACTCGGCATAGCTTAACGCTTTGGTGGTGGTAAGGAAAACTTTGGCTGTTCCCACCAGGCAGCGACGAAGAGCCAGCAATTTAAATCGTTCGTCTACTCTTGACGACTCCATTACTTCTTCGATGTCTTGAAGAAAATGTCCTACCGTCACTGATATATCATTACCACTGAACTTGGAAATAGCATGCTCTATGTCGGCAAAATCCAGTCTACGTTGCTGTTGTACCCCAGTACCAGCTCTTAGCTCGTCGATTTCCTTCATTAATTTTAACATCTCCATACGTTTTCGTAGCGCCACCAGTTCGTCATCCACACCTATGGTCGTAGCTCTTACGTCAATTGGGGCCGAGTTTGATAGGGTGGCAGCAAAAACATCGTGAACAGCAGGTGTTGAATTGAATTCAACCAAAAAATCGGTAGTAGAGGCAGTTGAAACGGCATTGGCGTCAGATCAGACGGTAGCTGCGGCAGAACAGACGGCAATGGCGGCAGCAAAAACATCGCGAACGGCAGGTGTTTAATTGAATTCAACCAAAACATAGGTAGTAGAGGCAGTTGGAACGGCAGTGGCGGCAGTATGAACGGCAGTGGCAACAGAGCAGACGGTAGCGGTGGCAGGATAGACGGAAGTGGCGGCAGCAAAAACATCGTGAACGGCAGGTGTTGAATTCAATTCAACCAAAACATCGGTAGTAGAGGCAGTTGAAACGGCATTGGCGTCAGAGCAGACGGTAGCTGCGGCAGAACAGACGGCAATGGCGGCAGCAAAAACATCGCGAACGGCAGGTGTTTACTTGAATTCAACCAAAACATCGGTAGTAGAGGCAGTTGGAACGGCAGTGGCGGCAGTATGAACGGCGGTGACGGCAGTGGCGGCAGAGCAGACGGTAGCGGCAGTATGAACGACGATAACGGCAGTGGCGGCAGAGGAATTAATAGAAACGGCAGCGTTTATCTCAATCATTTCGTCCGGAATGTTCTCCAATATATTTGTGCTCGGAGTGGTATTCATCGTATTTGCGGAGCTATTATCTCCCACGCCAACTATATTTTGCAGTAATCTGCGTAATTGTATAATGTTGGCAGTAGGAGGGAAATCCACATTATTTTCAATTAAAACTCGCGTGGTTCCTTAACACACCTGTTAACAACCTTCGATGGTTAATAAAACAGCATAAATGTCAGGATTAATTATATTATACTGTTTTCACACAGACGGCTTATTGAATAATAAAGGCAGTTTTCTACATTAAGACGCTTATTGAGCTCAATCTTCCCTACAAAATTCGAATCTATAATTATTTCATTAGTAGCTAATCGAATGCCTAATGAAGTCAAAAGCACAATGCAACTCTGTTGGCAGCGTTCCCCTTCCGTTTCCGCTTCTTAATTTTTGGTGTGTTCAGTGCTTAAAAATGTAATTTGTCAAAGTAAATGACATTGTCTACATGGCGGAACGATACAAGGTGGCCGCATCGAACAGCTGATTATAACCTTTTTTATTTGATTTGATACATCAACTACCGGTGCAGTACGATTTTGACATTTGTCCATCGAATTTACAAGTACATGGAATTTTTTATGTTTGTAGGTATGTCACCATGCTGACACCTTGTATCGTTCCGCCATGATTGTCTGTCATATAGCATTGTCATTTTATTCGCTTGACATTTCATCCTTCATACTAATCGAGCAGTTACTTCTGTGTGAAAGCAAAAAATTTACGATTTCATTAGAAGGTGAAATGAGATCATTAAGCATCTGTGTGAAAACAGTATTAGTACTTTATTTTTCGGTATTCAATCTAATAATAAACCGGAAGTCCACCATCTTCTCTTTCTTTACAGTGATGTATTTTTGCTTATTCTATTAATTAGTTCCCATGGTTGTATTTTTTGCTTATTCTGTTACATTAGTTGAAATTGTTGCATTTATGATCTTACAGTATTAAAAGTTGTTTGCAACCCCGTGCCTTTGTAAATTATGAAAGGCAACTTTACACCACCGCCCCTCGCGAAGGGCAAACATCTTGCCGCGATGCGAGGGCTTAGTCGCTGACCACGGGACTATGCCACCCAGTAGGATGCAGGTTCACATGGATCTCCATGGCTGCGGTGGCCTAGTCCTGGGGTGAGCGATGACCAAGATCTGTCCCCTCCCAATCCAGGGTGTTATGCGGCACCGTGCCCATTGGATGGTTTGCAGCCGGGAGGTTAATCTGGCTGTATTTGTACGGAGCCTCTCTGACACCGGGCCGCCTCAGAGAGTAAAAATGGTCTTACCGCGGTAAGGGGCTCTGCCGCGGCGGACGACACTTTTCCCCTTTCAATAAGGTGACCCTAAGCTGGCCTCGTCTAGCAAGGGGTCGTACGAACAAGATGAACAACAAAAATAAAAAAAAACAAGCAAATGATAATCCGTTCTCCTCCACAGGGAGAAGGACAACAGCATTGGCATCCATACGCCCTAGTGAACGAGGGAGGGCTACCAATGCTACCAACGCTATAGTGAAGAGCGACTTGGTGGGGGGCGGCAATAGTATGGCGGCGAAGGGAGTTGCGCTGGTAACGGCGAACCCTGACGCGCCTGCTGTTGTCGGACACCGACCAAGCGCCGGAACGGCAACCTTTTTTCCCACGGCTGTGGCAGGGGTCTCTGGACCTGGCCACTCCGAGCCAAGGGAAAACGGGGCCGCAACAGCTACTTTAACCGGGGGAGCGACTGCGTTGGAAACGACGGGTCGGCTCGCCATGGACGACAAGAGGGCAACCTCAGTCAACACAGTCTTAGGTGATCGGACGGGGGCAAGCACCAGTATGGCGGCGAAGGTAGTTGCGCTGGCAACGGCGAACACTGACGCGCCTGCTAATGCTGGGCGCCCGTCTGACGCCGGTATGGCGACTGTTCTCCCCACGGCTGTGACAGGGGTCCCACGATCTGGTCACACTGAGCCAAAGGAGAAAGGAGCCATAATGAAGACATCATCCGGGGGTACGACCGCGAGGGCAACTACGGGTCGGACCCCTTCTCAAGAAGATTCCCACAAGGGATCGTTCCACAGGAACAAAAGAAGGGCTGCAAAAGTCCTGTCAAGGTATGAGGGTGTTCCGCTGGAAACGCTGTCAGAGAACGCCAGGAATTCGGTGGAAAGGGCGCGAGCTTTACTGCCGAATTTTCGGGGTTCTCTGCCAACAAGCGCAACCCCATATAAACGTCAAAGGTCCGATGAGGATATCAAACCACCGCCGAAAAGGCACCAGAATCACCCCGCGGTAGCCAAACCCAGCTTTGCCGAGGTAGCCAAGGGCCGGATCCTTATAGGAATCCTGGACCGAGGGAATGACCGTGGTGCAATCCCTAAAGACCAGTGGCCGTACGTCCGGAATGAAATCGGCAACGCCGTTCTCGACGTGCTGATGGAGTCTCCGGGTAGTCCGCCGCGAGGTTCTGATGCAGGATGGTACCAGGGCCAAATCAAGGTACTCGCTTGCGAGGACGCAAGGTCTGTTGCGCTGTACAAGGCAGCAGCCGCAAAGCTGGGACAAGTCTATCCCGGGGCGATTATCGAGGTCGTTGACTGGAAGGACATTCCGGCTCGGCCAAGGGCCAGTGCATGGGTTCCAGCGGTTCCAGCAGAACCTGAGAGAATTCTCAGGATGCTGCAACTGATGAACCCGGCTCTCCCAACGCAGGACTGGAGTGTCATCCAAGTCGAGGACGCTGTAGGACCTAGGAGACAGGTCGTGTTAGCCCTGAATAAGGAAGCTCTCGAGCCCCTTAGAAGGAGCAAAGGAAGAGTGTTTTACGGCCTCGGGGAGGTCGTAATTCACGTATACCGTGGGGACGCACAGCGCGCATCCCTTTCGAGTGCCTCTTTGGACACGGACATTGAGGCACCCGAAGTGGAAGCGGAAATCTCCGACGCCGAAAGCCTGGTTTCCGCCACGTCAAATTGCGCAGGGGCTCTGGGCAATTTGTCGATGGAGGATGCTCTGCTGGATAGCGATGGAGAGGATCCCAACATCACGGTGATGGAGGCAGGGGAGTCTGAGCAAGCTCATGCTGAGGTTGCTCCAGATAAACCTGCACAAAAGTAAGGCAGCCTCGGCTGCTCTCAGCAGTCGCCTTTCTAAAGGCGACGTCGAAGTGGTCCTTATCCAAGAACCCTGGGTGAACAACTCAAGGATTTGCGGATTGGGGGCCACTGGGTTTAAGCTCATCCGAGCTGCAGATGAAGGTAAAGTGAGAACATGCATTTTAGTAAAGTCTGAGCTAAATATCTTTCTCTTGCCTAATTATAGCAATGGTGACGTCACAGCGGCCAGTTTGTCAAGCGGAGGCATCCAATTAACGCTAGCCTCCGTTTATATGCCGTACGACGCAGAGGAACCTCCTCCGCAAAAGACGGTAAAGGATCTGGTGGCCGACTCAAGCAAAGGCCATCTGTTAATTGGGACAGACGCAAACGCCCACCACGTGCAGTGGGGTAATTCCGACATAAACACTCGGGGTGAGTCACTTTTTGAGTACCTTTTAACAACTAACCTTGTAGTTTGCAATGTAGGTAATGAACCAACTTTTATTACTAAAAACCGTAGAGAGGTTATTGACCTCACTATTTGTAGCGAAAGCGTTTATGGGTGGGTTAAAAAATGGCGTGTTCTTGAGGAACATTCCTTTTCAGACCACCGCTATATTGAAGTAATGTTAGAGTTCTTCGTCGATCAGCCCATTGCGAGACGTAACCCACGTAATACAAACTGGGAACTACATAATGAGCTGTTAGCAAGAGAACTTCCAGAACTGCCCCCACAAAGCCTCTCATCAACGATGGAGCTAGAGGGTCTGGTAGAAACCTTCACATCGGCTTTCTCAAAAGCCTTAGAACAGGCCTGTCCATTGCCAAAACCGCGCGGTAAGCGTAAACCTCACTGGTGGTCCCATGATCTGGACCTACTTCGTAAATCCTGTAGAGAACAGTTTAACAAAGCCAAATTCTTTGATAACGGGTCACAATGGCTAGAATACAAGGACAAACTAAGAACCTACAAAAAAGTCCTGAGACAAGCGAAGAGAACTTCATGGAGAAACTTCTGCACTGGAGTCGAAAGTGTCGTGGACACATCCAGGCTACGGTGCGTGCTTTCTAAGACGCAAACAGCTATTAGCTTTCTGCGGAGACCGAATGGTACCTGGACCAGCACAGAAGGGGAAACTCTAGAGCTGCTCCTGGACACACATTTCCCGGGAAATATGACAAACGCACCGGAAGTACCTGCAGCAAACCAAGCTGTGAATATACCCATCACTGAGGAGAGAGTGAGGAGGGCAGTCAAAAGTTTTAAACCTTTTAAGGCTGCTGGACCAGACGGGATTGTACCCGCTCAACTTATCTACTCTTTGGAGGTATCAGTCAACTGGCTGCGGCACATATATACCGCTTGTTTGGCTATGAACTATATTCCGGGTGCATGGAGGAGCGCCACGGTCATATTCATTCCTAAGGCAGGCAAAGCCTCTCATTACGAGCCGAAGGACTATAGACCTATCAGTCTTTCATCCTTCGAACTCAAGACGCTAGAGAGAATAGTTAGCGATTTTCTCACTACAAGCATTGATAGGAATCTCATTTCGGACTATCAACACGCGTACACCAAAGGTAAATCTACGGAGACTGCGCTACACAGCCTAGTCTCTACTATAGAAACATCCTTGTTCTAAAAGGATTATTGTCTTGTGGCCTTCCTAGACATTGAAGGAGCATTCAACAACATAAGTCCAGACGCCGTTAACATTGCTTTAACTGATCTGGACGTAAATAGACCCCTAGTGGGACTAATTGATCAACTGCTCAGGGGAAGGAAAGTGCTCTCCTCACTGGGGAAGTTTGAGGTAACACGATTTGTCGCAAGGGGCACGCCCCAGGGTGGTGTCCTTTCCCCCTTACTATGGAACCTAACGGTAAACTCGCTATTAAGAGATACTAGTTGGGGGAGCGGGAAGGTCGTGGCATATGCTGATGACCTAGCGATTATCTACAGAGGCAAGTTTCCTCAAACTTGGTCCGACTTGATGCAGGTAGAATTGCGAGAGGTTTCCTTGTGGGCTTCCCGATGTGGACTCAGCGTCAACTCCGATAAAGTAGAGCTTGTCTTATATACCAAACGATACAAAATACCATCGTTGAACCTACCTGAACTAAATGGGGTGCGCCTAAGCCTGGCAGATAAAGCCAAATTTTTAGGCGTAGTTTTAGACAAAAAGCTGAACTGGAAGGACAACGTTATCCAACAAAAAGAAAGCGTACATTGCATTATATACGTGTAAAAGAGCCATTGGCAAAAAATGGGGACTCACCCCCAACATATGCAGATGGATTTATACCGCGATTATCAGACCCATACTGCTGTATGGGGTAGTCGTATGGTGGCCAGCCTTGAGCAAGGCGTCAAACCTAAACTTGTTGGGTAAAGTCCACAGATCCAGCATGATAAGCATAAGCGGGGCTCTAAGAACAACGCCTAGCGAAGCTCTTCAGGTCATTCTTGACATCTTTCCACTGGATCTGGCTGGTCATCGAGCAGCGGCAACGTCAGCCCTGCGTCTAAGGGAGTTGTCGTGCTGGAAGAACAGGACCACAGGACACTCAAGTATACTAAACAAATACAGTTTTCTCCCTCCTAGCACGGATCGCTGTGCGACCACAACAGTTGCGGAAACCAACTTTAAGATAAACATACCCAGCAGGGATGACTGGACGGAGTCGGACAAGTGCCTTGCTATGGGCAACAGCATTTCCATATACACGGACGGCTCCAAGCTAAACGGGAGAGTTGGGGGTGGAGTATACTCAAGGGACCTTGACCTCCAGCTCTCATTCAGACTACCCGACCACTGCAGTGTATTCCAGGCAGAAGTTGCAGCCATAATGGAAGCCGCAGCTAGGATAGGGACATACATTGTCGGCAAAGAAATTTTTATCTTCAGCGACAGCCAAGCTGCCATAAAATCTCTGGGCTCCCACTCGTTCAATTCTGAACTAGCACTAAACTGTCGCCGATCTCTTCAAGAGATGGCTCAACAGAACCGTGTACACCTCACATGGGTCCCTGGACATAGGGATATCGAGGGAAACTGTATTGCAGATGAACTCGCTAGGCAGGGTACAACCAAGCAGGTTCTTCCTGGACAAGAACGCTTAGGTATGCCCCTGTCCTCATGCAAGCTAATGCTAAAAGAGCACATCTACCGTCAAGCCGACGAAAGATGGCTACAAACACCGGGATGTCGAACGTCGAAAGAAACCTGGCCTAAATGGGATCCTAAAAGGTCCCGTCACGTTTACAACCTAAGAAGGGATACAATTTCCACACTTGTAGGGGCACTAACGGGTCATTGCCTCATAGGTAGGCATGCAGAAAGGCTAGGAGCGCCTTATCGTCGTTGCTGTAGGAGTTGTAAAGAAGATGAGGAGGAGGAAACGGTGGTTCACCTCATTTGCAACTGCCCAGCGCTAAGCGGAGCACGGCAGCGCTTTCTGGGAGCTCCATTTCTTGATACTATGAGTCAGGTTGTGGAGCATGACGTCAAGGACCTGGTAGATTTCATCAGGTCCTCAAAATGGTTCGAAGAGGAGAGGTAACGGTGTTTTTCGTGGTATCACAACGGGCCTAGTACTACTGGCCTAAGTGTGCCCTCGGGCAGCCACCCCAACCTAACCTAACCTTACACCACCGCGGACTAGAGATAAACGTAAATTTTAGTTTCCAACACTTTTTAGCCTTTTAATCGCTTCAACAATGTCTAACCAAGCTGTTGTCGTGTTGAATACTCTTTTTCGCTTTGGTAATATATCTTTCACGCACTTTTATTAACTAAAATAACATTTTCTAACTAATTACACAAATTTGCATAGAAAAAAATGCAAACAAACATCTTGTTCTTCCTTTTTTCAAGCGTACGTATGCTCAGCGACCAACATTGCTGTACGCTTATGGTGATTTCTTTTCTACACGAAAATGTTGCCACTTTCAGGGGCAGTTCGTGTGGTTGTTCGCTGTCAACTGTGATCGCAAATTGCTTTTGAGTGAGGCATGATGCGACACATACGTACATATATAGCATTCGCTTCAGCTTCGTGTGATTCACCAGCTAATTGACAGGGTTGTTTTATGCACCGTCAATGGCAGCGAGGGCAAGTAATGTTGCATTTTTGGCCATTTTTAGGGGTAGGTTGTTGAGAAAATATAATGATGCCCTCTATTGAGGCTAAGCTGATTTTACATCAGAACACAACTTTTTGAAGGGTTGGCGGGAACGCTACATTTTCGTGTAGAAAAGAAAACACCATTAGCTACATGAAGCTTTCATGCAGTTTACGCCTCGTGTGCAGCTCTCCATTCAAGTACATGTTCGACATCAAAGGGTACAGATTTCGCCTGCAGTGTCTAATACCCTTCTATGAGGCGTAGCCTCGTGTGTACCTTGCCTAAAATACCAGATTCAAGGGGTTGTGTGGTGCAACCCTTTCAGGTTGCCAGCACAATATATAGCTTCGCCAAACACAATTGTCAACCTCACCTATCCGTGGCGAATCCAGTTTCATTAGCAGTCGAGGCTCTGGCGACCCCGAATACCTGTTGGATCTAGGGGGTGGGAGGGCGGTATGGCTAAGAAGGTCGTATGTGGTCATAAAAAATATTTCCGAGATGGCCGGGCTTGGTTCGGGAACGTACCGGACCTGCATCCGGCAAAAGACCATCAACATCGATAACACTCCCCAAGGCCTTCGGGTAGTGTCCTTATCGCTACAACAACAACACGAAATACAAATTTTGCTTTTGTGATGCGATATTTGCAAAAGAAGTTGAAACTTTTCATGTGGTTGTTGTGATGTTTTACTTTGCACGGATTTCCCACCCCATTGGTGGACCGATCAGGGTAATTTTTTATAAGCGCCGCTAAAGGCCGCCGACGCAGAAAGGTGTTCTGCGCAAAAATATTATGAATCACACCCCCAGTTTCGGAGTGACCTGCGGTTGTTATTTTTCTGGTTTTCGTTAACATCTTTTGAACGACCCAAATATTGTGTTTTCCGAATGAATAAAATGTCGTATTTTGCACGGACTTATCTTTGATCCCACCCCATTGGTGGACCGGCCAGGGTAATTTTTTATAAGTGCGGCCGAAAGCAGTTGAACCAACTTGCCGTTCATAAAACAAAATTCCTATGGCTCAACCGACGGAAACATGTATGCAACGTATCAACGTATTGGCTGAGCGCCCATACAAAAGGCTAACGTTTAATCACTCTTAATATAAATTTCATTTGGGTCCAAAAACGGTTTGGAGACCAAAACTATATCCGCGGAAAACACTTATGTTCAAAATTTTTTTTGTGGGTGCAACAAGTCAACAACCACATGAAAATTCTCAATTTTTTTTTGCATACCGCGCGTCTTTTGATACCCCCCTTGATATTTTAGGACGTGTATTAAGAGTGTCATGCTGTCGTATAGAATTACCTAAAATATGTTCGGCGAGAGTGAAATCATCGACCAAGCGGGAAAAGCGGGGACCCATGCGCGGGGCTGTAAAGTGTCGAAAATGATGTGTAGGTCTTTCAACTTTAGATAGATAGATAGTTAATTGAGGATTGCACTGCGACCATTGGTCTATTGTGCACCTCTTCCAAGCCGACTTCTCTGATGGACCCTAGCAGTTAACCTGGCTTTATGGATTTAATGTGAGAATGCTCTGGCCATGGTGAGCCCATAAACTTAGCCCTGCGTCTTGAGATTGCGTCACACTCCAGGAGGATATGATCCGCCATCTCCGCTTATTGATCACAAAGTCGGCATGTGTTGTTCGATAGTATGCCCAGCTTCTGCATGTGACTGTTCAGTATACAGTGTCCTGTAAGAATAGCTGGATTATTAGGTTATCTTTCGATAGGCCTATCAATGTCATATATCGAGTTGTGCTGTAACCCCCTAACAGTAGCTTAGATTGTCTCAGGCCTGGCATATTGCGCCAGTGTTCTCCCCTCTTTTCTTTCTCTTCCCTCTTTTCCTTCTCTTCCCTCTTTTCCTTCTCTTCCCCTAATTTCCTGCGGGCCTACTGGCAGGAATGGCTCCGGACCGATGGGTCGTGTCTCTCTGGCCAGACTATCCGCCTGCTCATTACCCTCAACTCCCCTGTGGCCTGGAACCCAGGCCAGCAGTAGTTCGTTGTGTGCTCCTAGTCGATTTAGTTTTTCAACGCACTCAAAGACCAGTGTTGATTTTATCTCAAACGTAAAGTTCGCCAAGAGGGCGGCCTAACTGTCACTGAGTATGGCGATTGTTTCATTGGAGTATTCGCGCTGAAGGTCCAGGTCAGCACACTGGCTTATGGCGAATACTTCCGCTTGAAAAATGCTCGGGTATGCTCTCAGGGGTACCGATATATTGGCTCTGGGTTCAAAGACTCCAGATCCAATCCCCTCTGGCGTCTTCGAGCTATCGGTGTACCATACTATTTTATTTCGCTGTTGAATACTTTCATTTCTGCTTTCCTCGCATGTACTCTTGTCTCCCAATTCTACTTTATACCTTTTCTCAAAAACTATCTGCCTGAGGATATCATCCCTCGGGAGTTGAGAGATAGGGATGATATGACTTTACCTTTGCCCGAGCCCTCCTTGGGGATATTCAGGAGGGTTCGCTTGGCTGACTGCTCTATCGATATATGCAGCGGGGTTAGATCGAGGATAGCTTCCAGCGCTGCTATAGGGCATGTGCACATAGCTGGCGCAATGCACACACATGCCAGTCGCTGAAGTCGTCGTCGCCCGGGTTGTTCTCTATGCCCAGACTATCGAGCCATATGTTATAATAGGTTTTACTATCATGGTATACATCCATCTTAGTACATGTGCACTAGTTTTCATGGAGTCGAAGTGTTGTTTCCAGAGGAGCTTGGTGTCAAAGATAACCCCCCAAGTATTTCACCTCGGTTCCACATTCTAACTCCATCTATTGTTATTGCTCTTAGGGTTGGTAGGATCCTTCTTCTGGTGAAGGGGATTAAGATGATGGGTTGATGTTAAGCCCCACACTGGCCTCAGCGATTCTTGTACGGAGTAGATTGTCAATCCATCTCTGGATTGGCATCTGAAATCCTCTTCTCTGCAGTACTGTATTAACGCTTTCGTGAGATGTGCTGTCAAAGGCACCCTCGATATCAAGGAAAGCGCAAAGCACTGCTTCCTCTGCTCAGAACGTCATCTGTATTTCGGATGATAATTTGTAAAGAGCTGTGTCCGTGGAATTATCCGCTCTGTATGCGTGCTGGCTATGTTGTAGGGGCCAGCTATTGAGGGCGTTCGACCTGATTTCTAGGTCTATTATCTTTTCCATTGCCCTCAAGACAAAGGACGTTAGACTTATTGGTCTGAAGGACTTTTCTTGTGAGGAGTCCTTTTTACCTACTTTTGGTATAAAAACCACCCTTGCTCTCCTCCACACCATGAGTATGTATCCCATTGCCAGGCTATCTCTCATGATCCTGGCGAGGTGTGGGATAATCTGTGTCTGTTCCTGCATTAGCGCCGTGTATATGCCATCCACACCCGGAGATTTATATTTCTCAAAGGATTCCACTGCCCATCTGACTCTGGCCTCTGGCCTCACAGAAGAAGGAGTTGGCTGATTGCCAGTCTGATGGGGTTGGTCTCACTCTGGGGAAAACAGGTTCCGGTACTTGCGGAGAGGCATAGGGAAAATGCGCTTGTAGCAGGGCCTTCTCTCGCTCCTCCACCGTTCCGGTATAGGTACCGTCTGTTGGCTTAAATTCTAGGTTAATCTCTCTTCGACTCTGAGTGGCAACTTTATGTAACGACGCTGCTTGGTGGCAGCTCTGTCATACTTATCTTTGCTTGGAGGCAGTTCTGTCATATTCTATAGCCATCATCCAGTGCGTTTTCTAGATTCGTATCATGGTCAATTCTCACGGGAATTGGAGACTTGAGAAGCAGAGGTCGTGATATTTTTGTCCATATGAGTTGTGATAGGCAAATGTCGCCATTGTATTTCATTTAACACATAGGGCTAAAGGCTGAGCAGCGCCATTTATTTTTGAAGGAAGCAGGTTTGTTAAAGGAAGCGTTGCCAAACTATAGATAAGAAACTAACAAATTATGTGGCTCACAAATTGAACCAGACTTCTATCTGGATTCATTTGGCTCAAATCATTGTTGTTGCATTTACATGCAAAATTATTTATCTGGCTCAGGATCTTTGTGACGGGATGATGGCTTTTCTTATTATGTATAAATGCTTCATATTGTAACGAATTTAGTGCAGTTCCGCTTATTCTAAATCTTCTGCTGACGTTCGCATCACTAAACTGTTGAATAAATAACTCCAAAATTCAATAATGCAAAATGGCCTTTATTAAAGTACTTCACTATAACACTGATACTTCACAACCAATAGCTTGCTTAAATGAAACTGATTGTCGTGCCTCTACTGTTACCGCCTTTTATACTGTCTTGCTTCCTCATTGCATACTTCTAGGCTTTTCTATTCTAGAACTTACTACCCTCAAAGAAACGGTGATAGTTTTACTAATACACTCACACTTGTAATTGACAATGCTGATCCTGCGATGACGTAAACATTGATACTCAAATTTATGTATGTTCCTTTGTTCGCTCACGCATGTCCGCATGTACCCAACGACAGCCTATAATCATGAAAAAGGACTCAAACTGGGAAAGCTTCGGACACCTGGTACAGAACAAAAGAACATACAGCAGATACCATTATGCATGTGAGACAGATACATAATTCTCAACGGAATTTTATGTATGCGAGAACAGTTTATCCGATTTAATCATGTTGTCACTACTGAATGTCATATGACAATCAAATGATTATCACGGTTGTTTTGTTATTTTTTAAATTCCGCCATTTTCAGCCGACGAAAACGATATAAAAAATAAGTTTAAAAAATGAAAAAGAGAGCATTTCAAAGCTCCATGCTAAAAGAAAAAAAAAAAATCGAAAATAATATTAAAAAATACCAAAAGCTGTCGGAATGTGTGGGTCGCACTCAAAAAATTGATACGCGAAAAATAATAGTGGTTAGTGGTGATTCATTTTTCAATGTGTTTCCGCATGAGGAAAGTGCTCTTCTGTTGTTTTGTTATTTTCTGAATTTAAATTGGACATTCTGAACTCGAATTCTTATAAAACTATTTATTTTAAACAAATAAGAAACACGTATGCTTTTATCACGTACAAAATTAAAAACGTAATGAAATAAAGTAAATAAAAAGCAAAAAGCATTGTTTCATTTTTGTCATTTATTATAGTATAACAGTGAAACCTGATATCTACCGTAAACTATCATTTATGACACTGTTTCATAGAGTGCCAGCACTGATCCAGGAAAAGGAATGAGAGTGAGCAGTACGGCTATATACTTAATCAGTAGATCATGTAGGTGTATAAGAAGGAGACAAAAACTCACACGTACCCAATTGTTTACATCACATTTGCGCAAGTCCCCTTAAGTTTGTGATAGAAAGTTTGTATGAGGCGCTGATCGTTAGGTTGACATTGCTGACAATCAGATGATAGTCATATGATAGTCAGTGTTCTTGTAGGGTAGTTAGTCATCAGCCCATCCACGGTAGATGCAATACAAACAGTCGTCAATATAGCTAGAGAAGCTATCTCTGGAGGCCAAAATAAAAGGAAGTTCTGTGCACTGATTATGTTGGACATCAAGAATGCTTTTAACACTGCGAACTGGATGCAGATAATGGCAGCGCTGCAAAGCTTCGGCACTCCAGCTTACTTACGCAGAATTATAGGTAGCTATCTTAAAGACAGAGTACTTCTTTTTGACAAGGATCAAGGAGCTAACGAGTACAAAATCACAGGAGGCGTCCCACAGGGATCTGTTCTCGGTCCAACGCTTTGGAATGTAATGTATGACGGGGTGCTAAAGATTGATCGACCAGAAAACACTCAAATTGTGGGATATGCTGATGATATTGCAGTGGTAGTAGTGGCTAAGAAACTGGACCTGCTTCAAGCATTATGTAATGACGCCGTAGCAAGAATAAAGGAATGGCTGACCAATACAGGACTGGAGTTGGCTAGCCAAAAGACGGAAGTGGTATTAGTAAGCTCCAAACGGTCGGCGAACGAGTTAGTCTTAACTGTCGGGGATCATCAAATCACCTCAAAGGATTCCTTAAAATACTTAGGAGTGCACATTGACTCTAAGTTAACTTTCAAAGAGCACTTCAGAGCGGTGGGAGGGGAAATTACCAAATTTAATGGATCACTTATGCGAATAATGCCTAACATTGGTGGTCCGAGCGAAGCTATACGTCAGCTATTGTCCACAGTAACCAGCTCAATAATACTATACGCAGCACCAGTGTGGTATGGATCTAAACAGACCCATAAAAAATATATATTAGCAGCGTACCGACTTGCTTCTTTAAGAATAGCAAGTGCTTATCGGACGGTGTCCGACGACGCGATCCTGGTTCTAACCCGGAAAATCCCAGTGGACTTACTGGCAAGCGAAATGGCCGATCTGTATAACACTAATATCGAGCGACCATCTAAAGAAGACAAGAAAAGAGCAAGGACACAAACAATAGCTAAGTGGCAGGAACGGTGGGAGGCCTCGAGTAAAGGGCGTTGGACTTTCACACTAGTTTGGAACGTAGCTCAATGGAATGAGCGGAAGCACGGCGAACTGAACTACCATCTCACGCAGATAATGAGTGGACATGGCGGTTTCAAAGAGTATTTATGGAAGCGTAGGATAGAGGAAGATCCTCATTGCCCAATGTGTACCACAGAGTTAGAAAACGCAGAACCCGTCATGTTCTACTGCCCCCTGCTGGACTGCAGTGAGCAAAATGGTATTTATAGTAATGACACGCCTGATGGATGCTGAGAGGGAGCGCAGAGAAATGCGCATGCGAAGCAGTGGCGATTAAATGGACACTCAGAGCAAATAGCGGGAACCTGGACGCAGGGAAAACAGTAGGCTCTTAAAAAATGAGAAATATGGAACGGCACCCTGAAGTAATGCGAAAGTGATGCCGGGGTGGGCGACGGTTCCAGAACGGGGCTGTTTTTTAGTCTACGGACACATGGTTGCTGCGACGGCAACAATTATGGTGCATTAGGCATTTTTCAGCCTCCCCGCAAAAAAAAAAAAAAAAAAAAAAAAAAAAGTCATCAGCCCATGCGTATGTGTATGTGACCGACACTTGCACAACCATTGCATACTTTCGGGAGTATCTCAGATATATGCATGTGGTTGTGCGTTGCTTCTCCGCTGCGTGTACGTACATATGTGTAGACATAATGATTGTTCTATTGATGTGCATACAAGTCACTGCTTGGCATCGGCTTAGAGGTGATATTATCCCTTAGTGCTGCTAATATTCGTCACACTGCCCTCCACCTAAATCTGATCGTTCCGATCAGACAAATCTCTCGATCTAAACGGTGCCAGCCTTTCCAAATGAACCACTTTCATTTTGGTTCGTGGTTTGCCAATGGTTTGTATGCGGTACACTACATCGTTGATCCGTTTTACAACTTTGTATGGGCCTTCCCAATTACACTGCAATTTCGGGGACAAACCTTTTTTTCGTTATGGGTTGTATAACGGCACCAAATCTCCTTCCTGAAACCCTTCCGGATTAATTGCTTTATCGTATCTGGCCTTCATCTTATCACTCATAATCTTTGCTCGTTGCCTTACCAGATAGTGTATCTCTCTCAGCTCTTCTTCTAAGACACCAGTGGATTTCTTGACATTTCTCTCCGCATCTGCAGTATGGGATAGATACTTCAAATCAGCTGGCAGTCGAAGGTCATTGCCAAAAATTACCTTTGCGGGAGTTTGGCCCGTTGTCTCATGTACTGCCGATCGGTAAGCCATCAAGAATAATGATATGTGTGTATCCCACTCCTTATGGTACTTGTCTACTAGTTTCCTTAAATGCTCCTCTAATGTTCTATTAAATCGTTCCACCATACCATCGGACTGAGGATGCAATGCAGTTGTCCGTGTTTTTCGAATGCCCAACTTCTTACACATTTCTTGGAACACAGATGATACAAAATACCTGCCTTGGTGAGAAAGTAACTCCATTGCTACACCATACCTTGCAACCTAATCGTTTGTAACCACTCCTGCTACTGTTTCGGCTTCTTGGTTTGGGATTGGGTATACCTCTGGCCATTTACTGAAATAATCCATAACCACCAGTACATATTTGTTTCCGCGGTTGCTAGTAGGAAATGGTCCTGCGACATCCATGGCTTCGTGTTTTGGGCCCTTTCGCTCTGTTGCAAATCTCGCAGTTGGCAATCCACTCGGTGACCGACTAAAGTCAACCAACCCAGCAGAAGCTCTGCTTAATTTTCTCGAGGGTCTTCGTGATTCCAAGATTACCCCAACTTGGACCATTATGCAGCTCGCTGAGCACGTCAGGAATCCTCTTTCTGGGAACAACTATTAGTTTCTTCTTGCACTGACCATCCTCACTTTCACATACTCGAAGCAAGCAACCGGATATCAATTCTAAACTGTTCCACTGTGTCCAATATGGCTTCGCAATGAGACTCTCTGCCGATATCTCCTCTCTGTTTGGTCTTTCGTTTCGTTCGAGACCTTGATGTTATGACAGATCTGTATCTTCTAGCTGACACTTTCTTAGTTGTTCCTTGTCCCATTCATCCGTACGCGTTATAGTCATTAGCCGGACATCTATAATGTCTTCTTTAGCCTAGGCCTTTGAACAGTGCTTGCATTCCAAACTACATGGTCTTCGTGACATTGCATCAGTATTTCCATGGGTACTGCCTTTTCGATGCTCAATGGAAAAGTCATAGCTTTGTAGTCGCTCGATCCACCGTGCCAATTGTCCTTCCGGATTACGGAACTGCAAAAGCCATTTCAACGCTGCGTGATCTGTCCTGACGCGGAATCGGTGGCCGTAGAGGTATTTGTGAAAATGTTTAATGCACTCTTTCAATGCCAACAGCTCTCTCCGTGTAACACAATAGTTCCTCTCTGGTTTTCCAATCGACCGGCTGTAATATGCACCTTCTCCTGTCTATCGACCAGTTGTGATAAAACGCCTCCTATAGCATAGCCACTCGCATCTGTATCTCGAATAAATGTTGCTCCTGGAATCGGATATGCCAACATTGGGGCAGTGCACAAACGCTCCTTCAATGTTTGGAAAGCCACTTCTTGCTCCTTCTTACATTCAAAAGCTTTATTTTTTCTTGTAAGCTCATGGAGGCTATGGGCTACGCTGAAAAAGTTTGGCACAAATCGGTGGTAATATGTGCACAGCCCAAGGAAACTTCTTAATTCATGCAGGTTCAGTGGTCTTGGCCAATCCTTTACTGCCTCTATCTTTTCATTCACAGTACATATGCCTTCTGTCGTTACATTGTGACCCAAATAATTTACTTACTTACTTACTTAATTGACGCTTAACCGTCTAAACGGTTATGGCCGTCCAACAAGGCACGCAAGTCGCTCCTTCGCTCCGCCAACCGGCGCCAATTGGCCACACCAAGGGAGTTTAAATCGTTTTCCACCTGGTCCTTCCAACGGAGTGGGGGCCGTCTTTTTAAACAGCCAACACTTTTTGGGTCTTAGTTTCAGACCAGCGCCAGCTATTCTCTGAAAAACTTCCTCTAAGTTTTTAAGATGTTCATCAAAGTTCTTGCCCAATACGATAATGTCGTCCAGGTACACCAAGCATGTTTTCCAATGTAGTCCTTTCAATACCTGATACATGAGTCTCTCGAAAGTAGCTGGCGCATTACATAGTCCAAAGGGCATTATTGTTAATTGCCAAAGACCATCTCCGACGCTGAAGGCTGTTTTCTCTTTGTCTTCCTCCTTCAACTCCACTTGCCAGTAGCTTCTTTTCAAGTCCAGTGTGGAAAGCCATTTCGTACCAGATAGCGAGTCCAGAGTATAGTCAATTCTTGGCAATGGGTAGGTCTCCTTTTTCGTGATGTCGTTCAACTTGCGGTAGTCCACGCAAAACCTCCTTTTCCCATCCTTCTTCTTCACAAGTACCACCGGCAAGCTCCATGGACTGGCTGATGGTTCGATGACGCCGCTGTCGCTCATTTCTTGTACGATTTGACTCACAACTTCCCGCTTCGCCAGTGGAACACTACGAGGAGCTTGACGTATCGGCCTCGCGTCTCCAGTGTCAATTTGGTGTTTCACACCATTGGTGCGGCCTGGTTTGGAACCATCCTGGTCAAATATGTTTGCGAAGTTTAGGAGCAATTGCCTTGCCTTACTCTGATAATATTGATCTGGCCGCTCCGTCCATGCCGTGATGTCATTTGAAAGATCAGTCTTGCTAGTTGAAACGTGTTCCTGGAGCTGTTCACAGTTAATAACTATTTCAGCCTCTTGGCATCTTCCCAATATAGCTCCTTTTGTCAGTTTGAGTGGTGACTTGAAATCATTGAGTACTCTTACCGGAATACGTCCATCTTGTTTTGTCATAGCCAGGGTTTATCCTACAAGTATGTTCGGTGTTGATTTGTTTGCTGCCTCGACATCCCACAATTTGTTTGTCCCACAATCTCCATCAACCTTTGCCCAGATGACTGCTTCGGATTTTGGTAGTATTTGCTGACTCTCTTCCACCAGCACTCGTTTACTGCTGTAGCCTCTCTCGTAGCCGAAATTAAGTGGCACATCCATGTTCTTATATCGCATCATCTTGCTTTGCATATCGATCTTGATGCCTTGGTCGATTAAGAAGTCCACTCCTATTATGATTTCATCAACAATCTCTGCCACTATAAAATTGTGTAGTACCGTGACGTTGCCAATTGCTACTTCACATGGTACTTCTCCAAATACCTGGGCGTCTTCTCTTGTGGCTGTGCATAATCTTGCTCCAAGCAATGGTCTTATCTTCTTGTTGACTAAATCCGCTCGAATGATGGAATGAGATGCACCCGTATCTACAGTCAGTAAACGTTCCTTTCCATCCACATGTCATCCGACAGTAAGATTTTTCGACCTTTTTCCAATTTCCGAGATAGAGATTATGGGGTATTCAATTGAGGGAGCCAGCTGCCGCCCCTTGCGGCTGACTCGCTTTAGTTTAACGATTGAGTGGATTTGGAGATTTGCTGGAACTGTTAGGATTGGTACTGCAATAACGTGCAATGTGCCCTGGCTTTCCACATTTAAATCATTTGACGGCACCATCGTTTTTCTGCTGCGTTACTTTTAGTGCTTCCAAAATTGTGTCTACCCAGTCTGGTCTTTCCACTTCCAGGCGATGAGCTTTGTATGCGGGCTTACTCAAAAGTGACGCTGTTTCTTGAGTCAGTGCATGGGATACCGATTCTGCGAATGTGGGTTTTGTGTTTGCATATATCGCTCGCTTCGTTTCTACGTCCCGTATGCCATTTATAAAACTCTGGATTTTTACCACCTCGATGTACTCCATGGGTGCCTCCGCATTTGCCAAATGTGCCAACCTTTCAACATCCGAAGCAAACTCTTGCAAAGTTTCATTAGCTTTTTGGTAGCGGTTTTGCAATTCTATTTGGTAAATCTGTTTCCTGTGTTCCCTTCCGTACCGTCGTTCTACAGCAGCCATCATTGCTTCATAACTGTTACGTTCGTACTCTGGGATGGTCTGTAAGATCTCAGCAGCTGGTCCTTTTAAAGCCACGAAAAGAACTGCCACTTTATCTTCAGCATTCCAGTTGTTCACTGCTGCGGTCTTCTCAAACTGTAGCTTAAAGACCTGGAAAGGAACAGAGCCATCAAAAGATGGAGTTTTTACCTTCGTATTGATTGGTGAAACAGCTGGGCGATTTAATTGCAACTCCTGTATACGACCTCTCAAAGCATCCACCTCGGGTTCGATTTTTTCCTCAAACTGCGTTATTTTGTCGTCCATACGCGCTCCGAGTTTTGATGATATACGCGCCTCTTGCGCTTCGAGTTGTACTGTTATGCGCGCCTCTTGCTTTTTCAGTTGTGTTTCCATCTTTGATGTTATGCGTGTCTCCTGCGATACCAGTTGGTATGCCATATATGTCTTCTGTTCTTCCATCTTGGATGTTATACGGATCTCCTGGGATTCTAGTTGCGATGCCACATATGTCTTCTGTTCTTCCAGTTGAGATGACATTTGCGGCGACATTGATGTTACTGTCGATGTTTGTGCAGATATTGCAGCCAATATAATGTTCAAGTCTGTGCTCCTAACTGTCTGCGATGTTTCATTTTTCTCTTCAATTTTTGTTGTATCCTCGCCATCAAGAGGAAAGACATACTCTTCCACGTTAATTCCCTCTAATTCCATTGCCTTTCGTAGTCGTGGCTGAAGTTCGAGTTTATTGCCGGTTGTATTCAATCCACGGCTCTCCAACTCCTTCTTCAGTTGCTGGAACTTCAATTCACGCCACTTTGCCATGTCCAAGTTGTATTCGAAGTCTTCGGAATTTATTCAACAATTCCTCTTCTGACACCAATTGTAACGAATTTAGTGCAATTCCGGTTATTCTAAATCTTCTGCTAACTTTCGTATCGCTAAACTGTTGAATAAATAACTCCAATATTCAATAATGCAAAATGGTCTTCATTAAAGTACTTCACTACAAACCTGATACTTCACAACCAATAGCTTTCTTAAATGAAACTGATTGTCGTGCCTCTACTGTTACCGCCTTTGTCTTGTTTCCTCGTTGCATACTTCTAGGCTTTTCTATTCTAGAAATTACTAGTTAGTTATCAGCCCATGCGTATGTGTATGTGACCGACACTTGCACAACCATTGCAATACTTTCGAGAGTATCTCAGATATATGCATGTGGTTGTGCGGTGCTTCTCCGCTGCGTATACGTACATATGTGTAGACATAATGATTGTTCTATTGATGTGCATAAAATTCACTGCTTAGCATCGGCTTAGAGATGATAGTATCCCTTAGTGCTGCTAATATTCGCCACAATATGATTATTCATGAAAGAAAGCCAGAGCGAACACGTCAGCCATTTCATAGCTGTCACATAAAGAATAACTTAACTGAAAAAATCTAAAATATATATTGTTCTTATAACTTCAGGTGTGGGGTGCAAGTACCCATTGTCGATTTTCCAGCCACGGGCACGATGGCGCAAATTAAGCGTTTATATGCCGAAAACTGCAATAATGACGAAATACAGGACGAGAAGACATCGGACATGGAAGATGTGGTGACCCCGGACAACGGGGCCACTTTAATTGATGAATCAAGAGATAATGCTGATTCCCGGAATACAGTCGCCGAAAATACTGGTACTGAACGTCATAACGTCGACGCAAACGCCACTAATCATGATGCCGCCAGAGCACATGCCGCTGCCGATAACGCTGCCGCAGTAAACGACATTGTCGTTCCGAATAATTGTGCCGCCGATAGTTTGGACGAAAAGTTACGAGTGCTAAGGAAAGAGCGCGAAATACTGGAACTACAGCGACAAATTAACGAACTAAAAACCTCGATTGCTCAGCCAATTGTTTGTAAAGCCTCATTCGCTGAAATTGACAATAACTATTTTGTTTGCAATAACAAAATCTTCGTTTGGTATGCCCATGGGAAATCCCCTCTCCCCAACTATTGCAGTCATAGTGTTGGATGAAATTATTGACAATACCCTTTTAGAGCTGCAACAACTACACAATGTACACATACAATTTTTAGTTAAGTACGTGGATGATATATTCGCAATTATTAAAAGAAAGGACGCGAAACTAATCTTAGACACACTCAACAAACACCATGACAGGCTAAAATTTACCATGGAATTAGAAGAAAATGAAAACATACCATTTTTAGGCGTCAGAATATATAGAAGCAGCAACAAATTATTACTTAACTAGTACTAAAAACCAACAACTTCTGGGCGCCTAATCAATTATCTTTCCTCACAGCCATTTAAATATAAAGTAAATACGGCTAAGAATTTTATACACAAAGTATTAACTTTAAGCCATCCAAAATTTCATGACACAAATATTGAAATAGTTAAAAGAACCCTAAAGAAAAATAATTACCCTGATCACTTAACTTACAATATATTAAAACAAAAAATAACAGAAATAAATAGTATCCTGAACCAATCTCAACCCAAAGATAGATGCAATGAAGCCAAGAAATATTTGAGTGTCACACACATTCCCAGGCTCTCAGAAAATTTCGCGCATGACATTATCAAAAATCCTAATATAAGCCTGGCATACAAATCTAATTGCACGCTAGCAACGTGCTTTACTAAAACAAAAAGTGCGATTGACCAACAACAACAAAGTAACGTCGGTATGAAATAGCATGCAAGGGTAATAAAAAAGAAGAATGCAACAAAATATATATCGGAACTACCAAACGAGCTTTATGCACTCGACTAGCAGAACACGAAGCTGATATAAGAAAACAAAGACAAGGTACGGGATTATCACAACATGCAATAACAAATAACCATGTAGCTGACTTTAAAAATGCAAAAATAATAGATATAAAAAAAAGGAAAAAATCAGATATACGTTAGAGAGCCTACGATAAAACAATCAACAAAAAAGAAGATACAGACGAAATAGCCGCGACATACCTTTTATGTTTACAGTTTTAGTTGATGATGACAAGTGTACCACTAATGATGGTATCGACAGTGTTTGCTTTTAAGTATTTTTTGTTTAAATTTGTTTTTATTTATTAATGTAATAATCCACCATCTTCAGTGTAAGTGCATGTAAATATTTTCCTATTGTGGTGATTGATCATTAATGTTGTTTTTGTAATTTTTTCCTCAAATAAATTGCACAGTCCCGCCCCAGAAGATGTTAAGAAAATCTTAGCGAAACGTTGAGATGCAAGGTGGAAAAAACTTTGTTTTATCCGCACCCCACATAAACTAGATCAGACCAGCTTCCTATGAATAAACAAATTATGTAAATAAGGATATTTCTTTGTAATATTGCAATAAAAATTTTACACAGTTTTCGTTACCAGGTACTACACTTTTCTTGGACCTAAGAAGTACAAAAGTGCAAAATCCACACAAAAACCGAATAAGAACAAGAATTTTATCAGGTGAGCGTGGCTGTGTATGTGCGCACTGCTACATATCCTACTTGTAGACCTGTACTATGGCCGGCCCTATGCGCCGCCATATTGAACACCCTGTCAAAACGCTAAAAAGTAGCCATATTGAACATCCTGTCAGGCAGTTGACAGATAAGATATCACACCTAGTTCCATTCACAATGGAAAAAGCAAGTCAATGCCCGAATATTTAGGTGGGCCCTCGAATTAGAGAGTTATAATTATAAGATAATAGACACCGTAGCGGGCCCCTATGGGACATGTTACGCACTAAGCGGTTGCCAGATTGTTGTTATAGTAGATATGAATTAGGTAGAATTCCAAGTTCAAGTTTCTCAGGAAAGAGACGAAAAATTTAAGAGTATACGTAAGCAGTTACAAGAGGGGAATGTAGAGAAATTTAAGTTAGAAAATGGACTGGTTTATAGGGTTAATCCGAAAGGGGGTAAAGTTTTGTATATCCCAGTAGAGATGGAAGACAACATTAAAAGAGTAATGCATGATAAGATTGGGCACCAAGCTGTTGACAAAAGTTGTGCAAAAATTAGCCGCCATTATTGGTTCCCGCAAATGCGTAATAAGGTGGACCGCTTCATTCGTAATTGCATTAAGTGTATCTTGTATGCACAACCAGTCCAAGTGAATGGGAGGCATCTTTATAGTATTCCTGAGAAGCCCATTCTGTTCGACACGTTACATATTGACCATTTCGGACCTTTGCCGTCATTAAAATCTAAGGAAAGCATATATTAGTTGTTATTGACGGCTTTACTAAGTTCGTGAACCATACCCGACAAATTCAATGAGCACTCGTGAGGTAACTGCCGCAATTGAAAGATACTTTAGTTATTATAGTAGGCCTAGACGAATAATATCTGATAGGGGTTCCTGCTTTACTTTGGTAGAATTTGAAGAATACCTTCTCAAACGGAACATAGAGCATGTGAAGGTAGCGGTAGCCTCTCCACAGGCCAACTGGCAATTGGAAAGGGTTAATAGAATAATAAAGGCCATGCTAGGCAAATTGTGCGACCCTATTGACCATGCTGATAGGTCCAATAAGCTCTTGCATGTAGAATTCGCAATAAATAACTCTGTTCATAGCACCACCAAGAATTCCCTAGCATGTACCTGTTCTGCGTGGAGCAAAAGGGGGAGATAGTGGACGAATTTACCGAATATTTCGACGATAAGTTAGGCGTGCCAGAAGCACGGGACCTAGAGAGTGTTCGGCGCAATGCTTCTGAAGCAATCCAACGATCTCAGGAATATAGTCAGGAGTACTTCTTAAACCATAATGCAGAAGCAAAAAATATGACGTGGGCGACTTTGTAGTGATCACCACCGTCGGGAGTAATAAAAAGCTAGTACCCAAGTATAAAGGGCCATATGTTGTCCTTAAGTTACTCGGGAATGATTGATACGTTACGAGATATAGACAATTGTCAACTAACTCAGTTACCCTACGACGGGGTCATTGAGGCAAACAAAATAAGTGGCTACAGCAATATTATATTGATGCTAAACCTGTCAAGGACCAAATGAATACTCTTACCTAGGTTACTATAGGTTAAGATTAGATTACTATTCGTATTTGCCATTCTCATTGTTTCTAAATTCGGAAACAATGACTGCGAATATTCTGTGTGATTTTTCAAAAAAATTTATTATTTTTGTGAAATTTTTTACTTAATCTGTGGTATTGTGGTGGTCAAAAAGATTTTATGCAAAAATACTTAGCCTAACAACGCGACATGGTATTTCGTAATGTCGAAGTATTTATATGTATATGTATTTGATGTGAAAGCTTGCATTTGAGAACACGGTTGCTAATTAAGTCCGTTCCCTTCCACCCTATATGGTCCTCTGGTCCCTTTTTCTCAATTTTGGTTCTTTTTCGGCACGGTTTTAGTACTTTTATTTCTTTTTCACTGAAAAAAAATTCAAAACACTGCTAAAAAAATGGGTTGGAACATGCACTATCAATTCAAAATATTCCCCAAAGAATTGCTGCAAATCTATTACCCACATATAATTTTCAATTTACTCCAATGGAATTCTTACCACGAAAATTGCTCTATCAATAAAATGTAGCAGAAAAATTACATTTCACTTGGGAGATAATTTAGGCGAGCCATTAAAAATGAAGTGTTGAATGTTCGGACAAACACATTGTCATTAATTTTTGATGAAACAACGCACTTATCAGAAAAATACTTGTTTTAGTGTTTAGATATTTCGATCGGTATTCAATTATTATACAGTTGAAACTTTTAAGACGCATCATTTTTAGTCTGAGCTCAAAACTCACACTTACTGAATCTAGGCTCTGGTATGAAGTTTAAACTGTGAATGAAAATGAAAGCATCTGTAAAAATAGCATTAACACAATTGCTTAGTTTCATTTACGATTTATTGAATTTACCACAACGCAAATTTTTTAACCGTTCCTTACTAAAACCTAACTGCGCTATACATTTTATTTCATTTCAATCAAGCAAAACTAGGTTCACAAAGTTAGATTGGTGAAAGACATAGTCTTATCCTAAAAATTTGAAAATGTGATACCTAAAGGTACACTTTATTTTTGTTTGTGCAGTTTGAACTAAAGCCAAGTGTCTCCTTTATTAAAATTTTATATAGGACACCCCTGAAACATCCTACAATTTTCACTTTTTACAACAAATACGATACTCTAGTAACTTGCCGAATTGTTTGTATACCAATAAAATAAAAACTAAAATTTGGTCCTTTTTTTGAGGTCTGGTCCTTTTTTCGATAAATTTTGGTCCCAGATGACAACATGGTGTGGCAACCGTGTTTGAGAATACACGTGATAAGGTTGCATATTTCCGAACAGTAGTAGACATGTACATGAATATTATGAACAAAGTTTAATGCCCCTATTACGGTGAACAACTCAACTTAGTTGGGTTGTAATTAAAACAACTCAACTTATAGACAACTCAACTCCTGTTTGGTATTACGAATTACAACTTATTTCAGTTGAAGTTGAATTGAGTTGCCAACTTCAGAAAGTGATGATTTGACAGATAAATGAACAGCTGATCAATTTGTGGAGGAAATTTAAGCATTTACCAAATAAAAGCAAAACAGACATTATATGAAAATCTATTTTATAATGGCGAAAATGTTGGTGATTGACATGTCGCGAATGCGAAAAACATTCGCGTGATCATTCCAATCCCTTGGAACTACCATGCACCAAGTAAGAAAATGTTTAAGTGATAAATGATCAACTTCTCATGAAGTTATTTTGCAGATTTGAAAGGAAGCATTTTGCTCATTACTAAACAAAATTAGGGACCATTTCTGCATACGCCTTCGTATTTTTAAATTATGCGCCACACTCTGATTCCTTGCTGACGGCAGCTATCAAATATGCTGTGGAAATGATTTTGGTGTTGGACTGGTTTTAGATATTATTGAGGAGCATATTTGTGCGAAGTGGATTAAAACCCAAACAGCAACAATTGTATTTTACTCTAAAACAGGATTCCCAGGAGTAGTAATTAGTATCAATGGGACTCATGTTCGCATTATTCACATATTTTGGCTGCATCCGAACTGCGGCCAGCCTCGTCCAACTTCGGAATGGCGCTCCACAGACTCAAAAAATTATTCAATGTAATCCTTCGTTTAAACGTTGTTTTTTCCATACAAAATTGTTGTTTATTGTTTGATTAAAAAAGTTTTAACTACCGGCTTTCAATTTTTTGTTTTTATTAGGTAACGTTTTATGAGACCGTGCACCATTTAACTCTTATCAAAGGTGGTACCAAAAGACGTGTTTCGATCTCCGGTTTTAGGATTCGAAAGCGGAAATTAACTCACAAAATGACCCGAGAGGCTACGAAATATGAGGTCCGATGCACAGTTTTTTTGCACAGAACATCTTTCTGCGTTGGCGGCCTTTGCCCGCGATTTGTAAAAATAACCCTGGGTTGATCCAACGCCTTTCTGAATTAGTGTGTACAAAAAATCTGGCGAAATACAACAACCACTTTAAAATTTGAACCGAAATGATATGACAGAAATAAAATGTTTAATTTTTGTTTGCGGATTCTTAAATCGGACGTAGAAACGTGTCTTTTGATACCAACTTTGAAAATTTTTGTTAAAAATTAGGTGGTGAACCGTCTTCTAAAACTTAACATTTTTTCAAAACAACTGCAAAATTGTATGAGACCATTGCTAGTAATCAGTTGTAAGATTTTGAAGTCTTTGACAACTACACCAACACAAGGTTGTAAACGGTAATGCCACAAAAAGTTGTTAGACTAGACAACTCAACCGAAATTTTTTTTACAGGTTGAGTTGTAATCCGTAATACCAAATTGCGAAATCTCAACCCAATCAGAGTTGAGTTGTAAACGGTAATAGGGGCATTAAGCTCAAAAAAATGTCTTTGAAATATATGCCCCTATTACGGTATACAACTCAACTTAGTTGGGTTGTAATTAAAACAACTCAACTTTCAGACAACTCAACTCCTGTTTGGTATTACGAATTACAACTTATTTCAGTTGAAGTTGAATTGAGTTGCCAACCTACGAAAGTGATGGTTTGACAGATAAATGAACAACTGATCAATTTGTGGCTGAAATTTAAGCATTTGCAATTGATTCTTTATTAATACAAAAATGGATATTTGCATAGAATTTTTTTTATAACGGCGAAAATGTTAAAGACAAATGCGTCAAATACGTAATGTTGCGAATAAGAAAACATTTATGCGATCACTCCAATCCCTTGGAATTACCAAGCACAAAGTAAGAAAACGTTGAAGTGACAACTGATAAGATTCTAATGTAGTTATTTTGCAGATTTGTAAGCTATTTTCGGTTAAGTAAGGAAGCATTTTGCTCCTTACAAACGAAATGAAGGGCCATTTCCGCAAACGCGTTCGAGGGACGGCCGTACCTCATTTTTTAAAATTATGCGCTACACTCCGATTCCTTGCTGACGGCTGCTATCAAAAATGCTGTGGAAATGATTTTAGTGTTGGACTGGCACAACTTACAACATCTATAGTTGTCAAAGAGGTCTTAGATATTATTGAGGAGCATATTAGTGCGAAGTGGATTAAACCCCAAACAGCAAAAATTGTATTTTACTCTAAGGATTCCCAGGAGTAGTGATTAGTATCAACGGGACTCACGTTCGCATAATTTCACCTTTTTTGGTTGCATCTGAACTGCGGCCAGCCTCGTCCAAATTCGGAATGTCACTCCATAAAGTCAAAAAGTTATTCAATGTAATCTTTCGTTTAAACGTTGTTTTTTCTATAAATGTGTACAAAATTGTACATTTTTGTTTGATTAAAAAAGGTTTTAAATTTTTTGTTAATTTTTTTCGGTAACGTTTTATGAGACCGTGCACCATCTAACTCTTATCAAAGGTGGTATCAAAAGACGCGTTTCGATCTCCATTTTTAGGATTAGAAAGCGAAAATAAAAATTTTATTTATGTCGTAAACTATTCACAAAAACCCACAAAATGGCCCCGAAAGGGCGCGAAATACGAGGCCCGAACCATAGTTTTTTTGCACAGAACATCTTTCTGCGTTGGCGGCCTTCGGCCGCGATTTGTAAAAATAACCCTGGGTTGTTCCACGCCTTTTTGCATTAGTATGTACAACAAATCTGGCAAAATACAACAACCACATGAAAATTTGAACCGATATGATATGATAGAAATTAAATTTTATATTTTTGTTTTCGGATTCTAAAATTGGAGGTAGAAACGTGTCTTTTGATACCAACTTTGAAAATTTTTGTTAAAAATTAGGTGGTGAACAAACAAAACAACTGCAAAATTGTATGAGACAACTGCTAATAATCAGTTGTAAGATTTTGACGTATTTGACAACTACACCAAAACAAGGTTGTAAGCGGTAATGCCACAAAAAGTTGTTCGACTAGACAACTCAACCGACATTTTTTTTGACAGGTTGAGTTGTAATCTGTAATACCAAATTGCGAAATTTCAACTCAACCAGAGTTGAGTTGTAAACGGTAATAGGGGCAATAATCTAAGAGAAGATGGACACGAGGCGTAGCTTCATAGACGCGTATTAGGCACAGCATAAGCAATCCTGAGGTGTAGAGAGATGTTAGCTGCATGCCATATTTTGCAGGGGTTTACGAAGGTACGCCTCTTGTGTCTCTTGCCTAAGTTCAACTTTTTAGGAGATCTAATATTTTTAATTAATATTGATAAATAATACCTAAAGCAAATACGCTTAAGGTGACTTTTCCGTCGTTTTGGCACTTGGGTTGCGTCCACATCTGACTTTGAACACACGTGCTTTAATTGCTTCAATCCATAAGCAACGCAACGCCAACGTCAAAGCAACACACAAATAATTAAAAACTTACGTTCTTCTTGAAGTTTCTTGCATTTTAGAAAAAAAAAAAAACGATTTTCTATCGCCGTTCAACTAAATAAAAAACATAATTTTGTATTCATGTCGATTTCGTGATCGATCAGGAGAGACGGTGGAACATATCCTCCTGGAACGCGACGCAATCTGATGAGGGCACAATAGATCAACGGTCGCAGTGCAATACTCAATAAATTGTCGATCTATCTGCGGCTGGGAAACTTTTAACGTGCTTTTTTTCAATGTGACACTTTATTTGACAAATCACTGAACGATTTCTTTCAAATAAATTGCTTGTTAGCCTTAACCAAACATGGTGAAAACGGCCCCTGGAATTGTTAACTTATATAGCGCGAAATTTAAGATATAATGCACAGGTATTAAATGCTTGCATGCATAAAATAATTTTTATTATATAAAAGTAGTACGACATTGAGATTTTAGTTCTGCTATTTTTAACACAGAATTATTTTTTAATATAAAGTAAGAAGTAAAAACATGATTAATGACTACATTTATAGGTGTTTCATTTATTTTCATTGAGGAATAAATCGTAAAAATAAAAAGCATGTTTCATATACTTTATCACATATACTTTGTGAAGCCCCATTGGTTTATATATTACATTTTTAAAATGAAAATCTCCTGCTAAAAAAGGAGCAAAACCTAACTACATTTTTTCATTATCGTACTTAACTACACTCCCTTTTGTGATTCACGATTTCAGGCAAATTTTGAAAAAACTCCGAACACCAATTCCTTCTTTATAATTCATTCGAGTGCCTATTTTCACGGCCTGCGAGTGCATTTGGCAGCTTAAATAGACCGTATGTTGCGAATAGAGTGGAAGGCACTGGACTAGGCAGTCGAATGTCATATAATGAAGGAATTGATGTTCGGAGTTTTTTCAAAATTTGCCCGAAATCCTGAATCACAAAAGGCAGTGTAGTTAAGTACGAAAAAGAAAAAATGTAATTGGGTTTTGCTCCTTTTTAGCAGGAGATTTTTATTTTAAAAATGTAATATACAAACCCATGTTTATTCGATTACTTTTTTAGCAGGAGATTTTCATTTTAAAAATGTAATATATAAACCAATGTTCCTTATTACTCATTTTATCTATTGAGCTTCACATGCACTTTATAAAAACATGCTTTTTATTTTTTCGAACTTATTCCTCAATGAAAATAAATGAAACACGTATTAATGTAAGCATTAATTATGTTTATTACTTCTTAAATGTTCTTCTTAAATATTATAAATATGTTAAAAGTAGCAGAACTAAAATAATATTGACAAATATGATATGTCAAACTAATTTTATATAATAAAAATGATTTCATAAATTGCATGCATTTTATACATATGCATTATATATATTTTTTTTATTCTTATTATATTTTAAATTTTCTCTAACTATATAAGATAAAAATTCTTATATTTTTCAAGAAATCCAGGAAACTCCAAGAATAACCCTAAGTTTTTAATTATTTGTGATTTGCTTTGACGTTGGCGGTGCGTTGCTAATAGATTGAAGCAATTAAAAAGCGCGTGTGTTCAAAGTCAGATGTAGACGCAACGCAAGTGCCAAAACGACTCAAAAGTCATCTTAAGCTTAGATGCTTCTCGTGTTATTTATCATTATTAATTAAAAATGTTGGATCTCGTAAGAAGCTAAACTTAGGCAAGATACACACGAGACATAGCTTCGTAGACGCGTACAAAATATGGAATGCAGCTTCGAGTTTCTACGCCTCAAGATTTCTTATGCTGTACCTAATACGCGTCTATGAAGATACGCCTCGTGTGCATCTTCCATTAGATTATTTTCAAAGAAAAAATGCTTTGTTTTTAAACTTTGCTAATATTCACATACATGTCTACTACTATGGCTGTCGCTTCCATACTACTATTTCATTATTTAAAAAAAAAATTAGTTCTGAAAAATGCAAACTTGTCACAGCGCTCTTAAACACGGTTGCCATACCATGTTTTCATTTAGGACCAAAATGCATCGAAAAAAAACCAGATCTAAAAAAAAAGACCAAATTTTAGGTTTTTTATTGGTATACAAACAATTGGAATGTTTCAATGGTTTAATATATAAAATTTTACCAAAGTAGAAACTTGGTTTTAATTCAAATTGCACAAACAAAAATAAAGTGTACCTTTAGGTATTATATGTTGCCATTTCTAGGATTAGTCTATGTCTTTCACGAACCAAACGTTTTGAACCTAGTTTTGCTTGATTGCAATGGAATAAAGTGCTTAGCGCAGTTAGGTTTTATTAAAGAACGGTTAAAAAATTTGCGTTGTGGCAAACTCAGTAAATCGTAAATAAAACTAAGCAGTGGTGTTAATGCTATTTTTATAGATGTTTACTTTTTCCCCAACAGTTTAAACTTCATACTAGAGCCTAGATTCAGTAAGTGTGAGTTGGAACTCAGACTAAAAACCAAGCGTCTTAAAAGTTTCAACTTTGTAATAACTGAGTACCGATCGAAATATCTAACCACTAAAACAAGTCTTTTTCTGATAAGTCCGTTCTTTCATCAAAAATTAATGACAATGTGTTTGCCCGAACATTCAACACTTTTTAATGCCTTGCCTAAATTATCTACCGGGTGAAATGTCATTGTTCTGCTACATTTTATAGATAGAGCAATTTTCGTGGTAAGAATTATATTGAAGTGTAAATTGGTAAGGTATTTCAGTTATTTTATACGATGTTTAATGATTAAGTTGAAACACGACTTTTCTAGTCTATAGGTTTACCGGAAGTGCCGGCCACCACATTTATTTTCAAGGTTGCCCTCTATTTTCATATCGATAATTTTACAATATTTACAATAGGGTTGCTTAACTTCTAATAACTTAAGCTACATGTACATAATGGGTTTACAGAAGTAAATTGAAAATTATGTATCGGTAATAGATTTGCCGAACATTTTATTAGCAGTATTTTGAATTTTTGTTTCAGTGAAAAAAAAATAAAAGTACCAAATCTGTGCCGAACAAGAACCAAAATTGAGGAAAAGGGACCAGTGGATCATATGGGGATGAAAAGGGCCATATTTTGTCCAAATGGACGGAGGTGGCAACCGTGTTCTCAAATGCAAGCTTTCACGTCAAATCCATACACATATAAGTACTTCGACATTACGAAATACATTGTCGCGTTGTAAGCCAATGTATTTTTGCATAAAACCTTTTTGACCACCACAATACCACAGATTAAGTGTAAAATTTCACAAAAATAATACATTTTTTCGAAAAATCACACCGAATAACTGCAGTTCTTGTTTACGAATTTAGAAACAATGAGAATGGCAAATACGAACGAGTATGAAATATAATGTCAAAACGTATTTGCACATGGTTGTATTTCAATGCACGAAAATGCTTTAAAAACGCATGAAATTGTTAAATTAAAGTTGAAAAAAAAAAATGTTAAAAACTTTAATATAAATAAAAAGCTTATTTTAATAACAACAAATACGCCTTATATATTCTATTTATATATCAATTGGTAAAGTTTATCTCACTTTAAAATTTAAGCTAAATTATCTAAAGTTTTTTTTTTTGAAATTGAGTCGAGAACTGTGCGTGTGAATGTGCGAATTTCACCGATCAGCTGTTAGTTGCGCTACTTGGTAAAATTTACAATGTGCGAGTGCCTTCTACACTATTCGCAACATAACCTCGAATTAAGCTGCCAAACTATATAGTAAACAATGGTTATACCAATGGTACAATAACCACCCTACAAGACGGAGGTAACTAGTTCACCCACACATTCAAAGCTTTTTTCGCTCTCCACTAACACATCGACGTTTCTTGCTGTCATCGAAATGACAGCGTCATCTTAATACGGCAATTTATTAATTTTTCTAGGAAACATTTTAAAACGATGAAAAACTATAATTGTGGTAATTAAACTAAAAAAGTGCTTGTGCTACGGGCTTTTAAGTGTGACGTGTGTTAGCTGTTTAGGCACTTCTAAATTAACCTGGCGCATTAACTAGAGGCAGCCAAGTCCTCTTGCCACCAATTGGAATTGGAAGATTCGATTTCCAAAACCAAAAAAGGTAACGTTTTCAAGACAGTACACAACCTAAACAAAGGTGGTACCAAAAGACGCATGTCGAGATCCGTTTTTAGAATCTGAAAGTTGTATAGAATCGACGGGATGGCCTAGAAGGTTTCAGGTGGTCATACTAAATCGCTCCCGGGGAGTGTCCTTATCGCTACAACCAAAGCAACATTATTTACTCTCTGCTCTTCATTCATACGTATGTGTATTTTTAAATAATAAAAAAATGTTATATTATTCTGATATATATCATCTCTGCCGGGGTGCGATTCAGCTCAGGATATGCCAAAACAACAAGAAACCTACAATCAAATGCAGATTCACGTGTCATTTGCCAAGGATTTACCGGTAAACAAGGTACTTTCCACAACCAACATGTATGGATGTATTTTCCCAAAAAAGGTTGGAACTACGCATCTTGGTTTGCCAGTATTTGCTTCGGTAATTTATATTGATTTGTATTGATTAAAAATTGCAATAGTAGATAATGTAATGTGAATTAAAATTGAATAAGTAGCCGAAGCAAAAAATGCAACTGTTGTTTATGTGCCGCCACCGGGAGCTGCTGCTGCTATCATAGCAGTATTACAAGCACGACATTTCTTTGATTGGTTGCATAATCGAAATTGTGCCCTAACATGATATGGTTCGCGTTAAGCACGCTATGTTAAAGCAAAATAAATCTCGTTTAGTCAGGCCCGATTGTCCAGGATCATCGCACCAGAAAGGGCAAGTAAATTGCCTACCATATTAAATATATAAACAACATGTATGAATTTGTTAGTGATAATTTGTTATGCTTTTGTTGATAATCAACTGAAGAAGGCAAATACCAAAGAGTTCGAAGTTCATGTAAATACCAATTGATTTCTTTAAATAGCGTTTGGAGAACAAAACCCATATGTATGTATGCATACAACTGCATAGAAAGGGAGGGATTAATTAATTATGATCAGTAGATTTATAGAATTTTTATTATTTTCCCTGCGTCGCCGTTGCCATTACATTGCGTTAAGAGAGGACATCAACACCTTATTACACACGGCCAGTTAAAATTTTAGTAAATTTTGCTCTTTTTCATTACTGATTCAAAACGTGGGAAGTTATATATGTAGCATTCCATGGAGAATGTTAAATTGTAGCAGACTTTCGCATTGCGGTCATTATTAATATTCAATCCCTAGAAGGTTCAATGTAGTCATATCAATAGGTCTGGAGATGGTCGGGTTAGTACCTTAATGGTGCTTTTTACCGGAAGGTAGATAGATAATATATTAAGGATTGCACAGTGACTTGCACATCTCCTTCACAGCACCTCATCGTATCCGACTTCTTTGATGAACCCTAGCAGAGTTCTTGGCTTGAGGGATTAAATGTGGGAATGCACTGGCCATGTTGAGCCCATAAACTTAGCCCTATGTTTTGAGATTGCTTCGTATTCTTGGAGGATATGGTCCGCCGTCTGCTGATCGATCACAAAATCGGCATATGTTATCCGATAGTATGCCAACTTTCTGCATACGGCTGCTCAGTCTATAATGCCCTGTAAGAATAGCTCTTGGGATTCTTCGGTTATCTTTCGATAGGTCTATTATTGCCCTGCAGCGACTTGTGCTATAACTTTCTAACAGTAACTTAGATTGTCTCAAACCTGGCGTATTGCTCCAGTGTTCTTCTCTCTCCTCATGGAACTTGGGATGGGGAGGGAGGGGATGGCCTGAAGGTTTAATGTGGTCACATAAATCGTTCCCGAGATGGGCGGGCTAGCACCTTGATGGTGCTGTGGTACCAGAGCGTAACGGATCTGTATCCGGCAAAGGACCATCACATCGATAATACTCCTCAAAGCCTTCGGGGAGCAACTTATCGCTACAACAACAACAACAACAATAGAGTTACGCCTACCCCAGAAAATGGTCAACATTTATAGTGCATACAAAGAACATTTCAACTCACCAAATTCACTCATATTAACAGAGTATATGTATGTGGAACTTAAGAGCGAATTGAGAGTTTCACAAAGTTGCACTGCAACACCGCCATTTTATACAGGGTAAAAAAGTAACGCTCTTGCGTTGCGAGCAGGCAAGAATTTTCACAAAAGAACGATATACCCCGTAAAGGCGTTGCCTGTTTTTTAGAATAGAACAACAACGCTTGCGTAACACTTCATCCAGAAAATAAAACGCTATCATAGCTGCGGGTTGCACAAGGCGAGTAATCAGCATTCAAGTTTTTGTCGAGAATGTGACGTAGTGTTCAGTTGTAAGCTCCTTTCATATTGGCGCCGTTATCGTACCCTTGTGCACGACAATCTTCAATCATGTATGGCAAATTAGATCAGCGATTTTCTGAGCAGTTTTTTGGTTACAATTCACGAAAGCCAAAATCTGTTCTGGAATTGTAAATTTGTTGCTTTCGAATTGAAATGGAGTGAGCGCAAAATGAACGTAGTCAACGTGACTAGCATCAAGCATAGCATCAACGATAATAGCAAAATACTTAGCTTTCTTGCCTCGATCTAATATAGTTTCCCTCACATGCTTTGCACAAATTTCTATAAACTCGTTCTGAATGTCTGGGGAAAGATAGTGAGTGAACTTGTAAACGTTTGTACTGCTATTGTGAAATCCTAACTTTCTCCAAATGATCTCTAAGTATCGGATCATAATGGCTTATGAGATCTTAGATGCCCAAAAAATATCCATCCTTTCGCTTTTTGAAAAAAAAATAGTGTCCAAAATTCTATATAAAATTTCTTTCCACTTTTGAGTTTCAGTGATTAGCTGTTCATTGATAAGTGTATGAATTGTAGCCTCCTTTCGAATTAGGTTTTGTAAAGATCGCCATTGAATATAACATTTAATGTGATCTTCAGTATTTTCGTGTGATGGCAGTTTAGCATATAGCTTCTTCCATACCTGGAATTTCGAATATTCGCCAGGACAACAAATTTTCAGTCGATTTAAAGTATTGGTGCTTAACAGACGACATGGTAGGCAATAAAAAGCATTGCTACTGGCACTCCACACCAACCAGTGGCGCTTCACTTTCTCTCCATTTGGCAAGATTCTGTATAACAACGAGGTAGGAAATGCCTCGTCATGACAATCACGTGGAAAAATAACAGGGCACTTTTGATGACCTCGACGAATTATTTCGTTAACTTCTTCAGATCGCAAAAACTCTTTATTCACGGTACCGATATCGAAGTCGTTTAAATAATCTAGACTTTGATACAGAGTTGGTAGTATTGTTGGAAGGCTTTTTGAAGACGAACCTTCATCAGTGTTACCACGAAAACTTTACGATTTCGGATTCATAAATATATTTTTGTTTGATGTTTTTATTGTCTCCTCACTGTTCGAGGGACCAGCTAAAAAATCATTATCAATATTCGTTGCTTTTGAAATTCTGCTTAAAATTTCCAAATGGAACAACTAAAGACTCTCCTGAATTAAAAAAATGTCTTAGTACCTCTAAATCGCGGGCCCCCGAGAAATACCGGGCCCCCTGAGAAATATCGTGCCCTGCGCTTGCCAGGCTAAGGCTCCAGCTATTAGGAGTGATAAAGCTGTCAGATCTAGAAGCAGCAAGTGGCTTAAGTCCTAGGAAGCTTCTAGTATTTGTCAAGAGGACGGAGTTTTTTTATAACATAGGTCCTGGTTCTTGATAGGGTTTTCAGCTTGGTCGTTAAAACAAACTTCTGGTAACACTACGGACTCATTCAGTCTATGTGAGATCCTCATGAGCCGGCCACTTCAACCTAACCTATATTTTGTGTTTTGGTTTTTACTTTAGAATTTACCGGTTAAGTAAGCGATGTCAGCTAACTAAGCGCCTTCAAATGTAGATCCATAAGGAACATGAGGTCGCCAGAGCCTCGGCTGTTAAAGAAACAGGATTCGCCACGGGTAGGTGACGTTGACAATTGGGTTGGAGAGGCTATATATTGCGCTGGCAACCCATTGAAAGGATTGCGCTACAAAACCCCTTGAATCAATTTGGTATTTTAGTCGCCTCTTACGACAGGTATAGCTACCACGGGTATACTCTAAGCCCACTAACCCGCTGGAGCCATGAGAAGCGTGAGTGCACTTTGGGTGTCGCAAGGCAAGTTCCGTCGTGCCTGGTGTTGTTGGGTGAACGGCCAGGCAAGGCAGCAGGGTACACATGCACCATTCAGGAGGATACCCTCGCTGAGCCCAGAAAATCTGGGAAAATTAGATCTACTGCTCAGATCCAGAAAACGAGTATGTTCTGTACTGGCATATGATAAACTTGCAGACAACCAAACGTTTACTTTCCTGTCCAAAAGGGAATTGGTGCTCGGCACTGTTGCTAAAGAAGAATAGACGTAGTCATATCAATTCGTTCCCGGGTTACTCGGGTAAAGCAGTTTTAGCAGTACTTTGCCCGTTTCAATTTGCACATCCATTCAAAGAACTTCGCATAATGGATTAAACAGTCATCTGCATTTATTCGTTTTTGTTTTTGTAGCACGCCTAATTTACTATCTATTACCCCAACATCTATCAATTATCCCTTGTTATAATCTTCGGGTACCCCCGCTACCGGAAGATGCCTTGGCATGGTGGAGGTTCACTTGAATTTACTTTACAGGTCCTGATTCTGTTTATCGGAAATCCCCTTGAGTATCTTGTATTTATTAAGCACTTCCGGTTATATTAAAAACTTATTATCTATCCTTACTGATATTCGTTTCTTTTTCATTCTAGGTAATTCGATTTGACGATATGGGCATAGCAATATTCCAGCTGTGGCTGTAAGAATAACGTACATTTGCTTAAACTACAAGAAAACTGCGACAACTGTCCCTCGGCCTTTTTAGTATCAAATATGAGGCCCTACCACGCATATTATGGGAAAGGGTAAAGTTCAAAGGCTCAACATCACCTGCAAATCGACTTTGATAGCACGAAATGGGGCTGCATATATTCCGGTATTATATCTACAACACTCATATCTATGCAAACTGATACTAGCAATACCACCCGCGCAGGAAATATTGAGCACCATCAGTGTGCGCTTCGAAACTCAAAATGGTTTCAGAAAGGGCACGACTACGAATGAGTTTATGTCTGTACATATGTAGTTTGTACATATAAATATGCACATATGTAAGGTTTACTAGAAAATTAAGGAAATTATTTGTAAAAACCATTGTATACATAATTTATTCATAATTAAATATTATTTAAACAAAAGGGACGCGTTTCATTCATATAAAAATCGAATTGACAGAGGGTAACCGGTACGGGTAACCGATAGGCCAGTTACCCGTGTTGTTGTTGTTGCATATGTTTTGGTTAGCGATAACGAAAACATACCTAATGAAGTAACTTAAAAATGTAAATAACATCGATCGAGAAGGAATTTCGAAAACACAATAGGTAAGAGCGAGAAAGCGAGTCACACGTACACTATTTTGAGAGAGCGCATGCGTTACCTTTTTCACGACAGCAATGTAAAAGTAATTAAGACGATAATTGGTGACCAAGTTATTGGTAACGATTAAGTAATCGATTAGGTAACGGGTACCTGTCTTGTAGGGCAGGTAAAAGCATCAGAGTTGCATTTTACATGTTTTTTCATTCGAAGGTGGTCATACAATGTCAAACTTTGTTTATGTTTACATTTTTCGTTTATTTACGTTTGATGTGAAAATTTCTTACTACGCAGTGGTTTTTAAACGTTTAGCAAATTTTTGTAAAGAAAAAAACAGAATTTACTTGTGTTTTGTGCATATTTAAATGTGGGAAAGTGTTGTTTGTGCAATATTAGAAGGGAGAAAGCGGGTGTGAAGCTTTTCACAGTCCCGCAAGATCCAAAGAAGATGAAAAATTGGGAAACAGCTTGTGGCGTTAAGTTTCCGCAAAACGGCTTCATTTGCTCGCTCCATTTTCAGGCCTCTGACATTATTGTGGGAGCGCAGAGAGTAAATTTGATGCCCAACTCCACTCCGTCGTTATATTTACCGGCTTTTATGTAAGTATCCAGTTTCCCGATTGGTGCAAGATAAAAAATGAAATATAATTTTATTTATGACTTAGGAGTACTAATCAAGAGTTTGTTAAAAACAAAAGTTGTCTCGTCGTCCCCAACCGTAATTCCTACGGTGATCTACCAAAATTTCGGAAAATACTTTCGCCGCTACAAAGTGAACCTTTAATTTCTAATATGAAAGAAAAGTAAGATAATATATGCAAGTTATTTGATAAAGTCCCGGGAAAATTTTAGAATAGCACCCCCCAAGTTCGGGGTTAAACTTGGTATCAAATGAAAGAGGGAGTTCTCCCGATCACAAATATATATAACTTAAAGTGCGCAGACTTATAGTTTACGAGTTATTTGATGTTAAAGTTTGCAAATTTAGCAAATTTCTATAGCACTTTCACTTACAATTTACACATCTTTCAAAACCTTTATGCTCATAAATATCTATATAAATTGGCAACGATACACTTAAATTTCATTTTAGTATATTTCACATATAATTCTTGCATTGTTTTTACTTAATATAAAAGTGTTTATTAAATCAATCGCGCTTTTGTAGCAACATTCACATTTATGTATATATATATTTTATTGATGACATTACAAAGCTGTGCTGCCACATCTAAAAAACGGGACAAGTGCAGAATCGAAAAATAACTTATAAAAATATCTTTCATCTGATGTATATATATCTTTAACTTTTCTAGTCTTTATTTACCAAAAATTTGAAAAAGCTCTTTTTTGCATTCGTGAACGAGCTGATATTACCTTATAACTCTTATGTTTATTGTTATGTTAGCCGATCCAACACCGGCTGCGCCATGCACAGTAATTCTGCGTAGAACACCTTTCCGCGTAGGCGGCCTTCGGCCGCGCTTATTTAAAGTAACCCTGGGCTACGCCATGCCAAGTCCGGGTGTGTGGTATAACCGTGGCTACCGCCACGGTGATGTCCTTCCGCATATTACCTTATAACTCTTATGTTTATTGTTATGTTAGCCGATCCAACACCGGCTGCGCCATGCACAGTAATTCTGCGTAGAACACCTTTCCGCGTAGGCGGCCTTCGGCCGCGCTTATTTAAAATAACCCTGGGCTACGCCATGCCGAGTCCGGGTGTGTAGTATAACCGTGGCTACCGCCACGGTGATTTCCTTCCGCATATTACCTTATAACTCTTATGTTTATTGTTATGTTAGGCGATCCAAAACCGGCTGCGCCATGCACAGTAATTCTGCGTAGAACACCTTTCCGCGTAGGCGGCCTTCGGCCGCGCTTATTTAAAATAACCCTGGGCTACGCCATGCCAAGTCCGGGTGTGTGGTATAACCGTGGCTACCGCCACGGTGATGTCCTTCCGCATATTACCTTATAACTCTTATGTTTATTGTTATGTTAGCCGATCCAACACCGGCTGCGCCATGCACAGTAATTCTGCGTAGAACACCTTTCCGCGTAGGCGGCCTTCGTCCGCGCTTATTTAAAATAACCCTGGGCTACGCCATGCCAAGTCCGGGTGTGTGGTATAACCGTGGCTACCGCCACGGTGATGTCCTTCCGCATATTACCTTATAACTCTTATGTTTATTGTTATGTTAGCCGATCCAACACCGGCTGCGCCATGCACAGTAATTCTGCGTAGAACACCTTTCCGCGTAGGCGGCCTTCGGCCGCGCTTATTTAAAATAACCCTGGGCTACGCCATGCGAAGTCCGGGTGTGTGGTATAACCGTGGCTACCGCCACGGTGATGTCCTTCCGCATATTACCTTATAACTCTTATGTTTATTGTTATGTTAGCCGATCCAACACCGGCTGCGCCATGCACAGTAATTCTGCGTAGAACACCTTTCCGCGTAGGCGGCCTTCGGCCGTGCTTATTTAAAATAACCCTGGGCTACGCCATGCCAAGTCCGGGTGTGTGGTATAACCGTGGCTACCGCCACGGTGATGTCCTTCCGCATAGTAGTAAAAATATATATTTTCCTTTTTCTTTATTAACTGAAAGGTGGCACGTTAATATTTATATTTGTTTTTTCTTTGTTGATGTGGCAGCACAGCTTTGTAATGTCATCGATAAAATATATACATACATAAATGTGAATGTTGCTACAAAACATAGTGTACAAGTACAAGTGTGTCGACTTATCTGTCAAGCATTCTGACAGGCACTCGCTGAATTCGGAATGACAGCGAATTCAAAATGGATACCATTACCGAGTGCGCCGAATGATTAAAAATTGAAAAAGTCGATACGATTGGTAGTCAAAAATGTTGTCGTTGAGACCAAAAATGCGACTCTAGACCTGAGATTTCCATCAGGTGAGCGAGGCTCTTTGTAGTTTTGACGTTTATCGCTTAGTGAACACACTTGTATAGGTACACTATGCTACAAAAGCGCGATTTATTTAATAAAAACATTTAAATTAAGTAAAAACTATGCAAGAATTATATGTGAAATATACTAAAATGAAATTTAAGTGTATCGTTGCCAATTTATATAGATATTTATGAGCATAAAGGTTTTGAAAGATGTGTAAATTGTAAGTGAGAGTGCTATAGAAATTTGCTAAATTTGCAAACTTTAACATCAAATAACTCGTAAACTATAAGTCTGCGCACTTTAAGTTATATATATTTGTGATCGGGAGAACTCCCTCTTTCATTTCATACCAAGTTTAACCCCGAACTCGGGGGGTGCTAAACTAAATCGCTGCCAAAGTTCATTCTACATGTTTGGCTTTTTTTGTTTAAGTGACACCTTTGGAGCGAAAAGCCAATACTTGGCACGGAAAAACTGCAGCACACAAACGGATATACATGATGTTCAACAAAAAAGCTGTGAAACCCAGACGCAGTAAGTTCCCGTAGTTTATTCACTTTACATTTTAGTCTTTCTAATACCTCATATAAATTTAAATTATTTAGTGAAACATTACTCCAGTGTGCAATGGAGTCAGAAATTACCCGCTTGAGGGTGGAAAATCTTAAGCTACGTGAGGAGAATGAAAAATTGAAAAGAAATATTGCCAACACCGCCATCGTAACGTCTGCCGTAGAGTCTGTTTTTACAGAAGGACAGATGCAGAAGATGTTGCTACGTGGTAAGTGTTTTCCGTTACCTTGTATTGTATATATACTAATTGGCATGCGTAGAACTTAGGAGTAAAGTACCATAACTTTTATTTGTGCATAGAACTTGGGATTGGGCTTAAAACCATTTATGTATTCAACATTACAAATTAAAACAAAATAGTTCCCAGCCAGAATTTTTTGAAAGTTTTTGTAACGAATTTGCTTGCAAATCCTCTTATTTGCAATCCTCTGCTAAGTTCGAATCACTAAACTGTTGAATAAATAACTCCAATTTGTAATAATGCAAAATGGCCTTTATTAAAGTACTTCACAATAACACTCAAACTGTGCAACGAATATCTTGCCTAATAACCAAACTGATTGATAGCTCAAATAAAACTCTACTATTCAAAATAATACTGCTCTTGCTCGCTAGATAGCGTCTTAGTCGAAACTGCTTGACAACTCAAATCCAACTGAATTTCAGCGCCTCTACATCTGTCGCCTTTTATACTCTTTGGTTTCCTCGTCCGCATCTTCTAGACGCTTCCAGAATCTGCTAGTCCAGTAGCTCTCAAACTTCTCAGCTGTAACTACAATTGCACAATTTTATAGTTTTTATCATTGCCTACTTATGGGAGTATCTCAGATATATGCATGTATTTGTGCATTGACTCTCTGCTGCTCGTACACGTACATGGTATATATATGTAGACGCAGTTATTGCTTCGTTTATGTAGATACATGATGATTGAATTATTGATGTGCATTCACGGCACTGCTTAGCATCGGCTTAGAGCTGGCAGCGCTCCTTAGTGTTGCTAATATTCGTAACATTTTGATCAAAAAATATTTAAATATCATACCACAAGATGATTTAAAGCTTTCAAATTTAAAAGCATTTTCTGTTCGAAAATTAACGTATCGTCGAGAGAAAAATGTACGATAAATGTGATTATTCTTGAATAATCATTTATAATTTCTATTTCGAAACGCTTTTTATTCATATTTGATATCATTTTAAAATTGAGCTTTAATAGTTTGAGAGTAATATATGACTGCTTTTCACAGTCATTTTCTGATCATATTCGTGAATATATTTCAATCGTTTTGGTTGAGATTTTTGAATCATTTTTGAATGCCATTATAATGCATTTATTCTTCATATCTCATTCAAAATAGGATACTACATAATAATCTTATTTCATCAGGGGAAGAAAGCATGCGAAAGTGAGCTATTCGAACCACAGCTAACTCGCAAACAAACTTGACCGATATACACCTGCGACTACAACATCTAACATCAGCATTATCGTCTGCATCTTAAAATACGGATACGTTACGGGATGTTGAAGCCGTATCCAGGTATGTCACGATAGTTTCATTTACCTGGGGTTCAAATAGCTCACAACCTATGTATTGTCCAATCATTATGTATTTTCTGGGAAGCTGAAGGGGAGGAATGGTTGGGGAAATCTTCGTTCACGAGCAGCATTACATCATTTTTGTCTTGAAAAATATCTTCTGCATAAATAATAAAATTTTTATATATTTTTTCTTAGCTTCATGAAAAAATATGTGTATGCGAAAAAAATAAGATTTTTAAGAAAAGTAAAATTTCAACAAGTATAAAATTCATTATTCAGCCAACATATATATTCATAAAAGATTCAGAAAGCTGAATGAAAAATGATTATAAATTTTGATCATCTAAAGTAAACACATTTGATTCAAATATGATTCCAAAATGTGATTGAAAAACTATATTCAGTTTTTGATCATCAAAGGTATTCATATTTGATTATTTCTTTTGTTCAATTGTATGATAACTCATTATTTAGTCAGAAAGAGTAATCAAATTGTATTGATATGTAGGGAAATTCAAAATCTCCTTATACCGAGGCTGTATCGCATGTTTCAAAAATTTGAAACAGTACTTGGTTGACCAGAGCACATATATGGACCTTCCAGAAAATGTAAAAAGATTTTTTTTCAAGTGCCGCATTTTTTTCCGAATACGGCATTTGAATAACCGCTTAAAGGTAGAGAAAGCCAAGTCGCGAGTAATGCGAAACAAAAAGATGAGTAAAGTAACTCTATAATCTGGTAAAAGAAAGATTTAGAATTATTTTACTCAAATAAAAATTATATCTATATTTCAGCACAACCCTGACGATAAGAAAAACGGCCCTTATCAGGGCCACCACTAATCACCAAAGAGAAAAAACTGCTAATCAATTATACCTACGCAAAACGGCCCTTATCAGGGCCACCAAGAGAAAAATTTGCTAGACAATTATGTTTTACATATTATAAATTTACTTTTGGATTATTTATATCCTCCATATTATTAAAATTATGGTTATTTTCAGGGCAATACATAGAAAAAAGGGAATGACAAGAAACCAAAACCGGAGTATAACCGATACGGAACCACTCCACACCGAACTTTTGCCATAGCAGGTAACGATACCAGATCCGGCCTAAAACCGAAATTGATACAAAAGCCTCCTGGTTGTTAGAGCAGAGACGAATTTAATTTGTTGTGAAAATTTCATATTTCGCAGTTTTTCAAACATTTTACGAATTAATACATTAAAAATTCTTTCTGTGAAATGAAATTGTGATATTTTAAATTTATTGTGAAATCAAAAAGTATGTAAACATATTAATAATAAATATCAATCTAATGTTTATGCTGTTATGTGATTTTGTAGCGCATGTACAAAATGATAGAATTTATGACGCATCATTTGAATATGGCGATACTGTGGTGATTTGAGTATGGCTTTGCCATTTGCTTGCTCATTACGCTAAAAAGACTTGTGCTAGCTTTTTGGATTTTAAAATTTCATAAATGCGTTTGGCCTCTTCCACGCCCTTGTTATAGTTGTAGTATAAACCTGCAAAATCCAAAAATTCATACTAAAGCAAGTAATGATGTCTAAGTTCGGCTGTAATCGGACATAATATACTCAGCTGAGAGCTTCTATCGTGCAGTTCATTTAGGGCCTTATTAAGTAACTCGATTCTGATCAAATTTTTTTTCGCATTTAAAAAAAATATATGTAATTTGACTTTGGTAATAAACCAAATATTTATTTTATTTTTAAAAGTTTATTTTTATTCATTTTTGAGTTTAAATAAAAAATTTTAAGTTAACACGAAAACTCAATAAAAAATTATTTAAAAACTTAAAGTAAAGAGTACAAAGTATATTGACAGCCTTGAAATAGCCTTTCCATTCGAATTGAGTTACATAATAAGGCCCTTAGTTTCAGTTTCTTGAAATCAAGTTTTGTAAATATGCGCGTGCTAACTCACCGATTATGACCACTATTATTACAAATATTTCTCTTTATATGGAAACAAAACCCTCGGGGATTGTGTTTATCGCCCGTTAGGCCCCTTCTGCTTTCTGTTGTTGTTGTTGTAGCGATAAGGACACTTCCCGAAGGCCTTGAGGTGTGTTATCGAGTTGATGGTCCTTTGTCGGATGCAGATCCGGTACGTCCGGTACCAAGCCCGACCATCACGGGAACGATTTGTTATGACCACATGCGACTTTATAGGCCACCCCCACCCCCTAGATCCATGAGGAGTTCGGGGACGCCAGAAACTCGGGTATTAATGAAACAGACGTCGCCACGGATAGGTGAGGTTGATAATTCGGGTTTGGAGAAGCTATGTATTGCGCTGGCAACCTGAAAGGGCTGCGCTACACAAACCCCTTGAATCCGGTATTTTAGTCGCCTCTTACGATAGGCATACCTACCGCGGGAATATTCTAACCCCCGAACCTGCTGGGGGGCCTTCTGCTTTCTCTTTCTCCCTTATTTCTCTATAACCCCTATATCAGTTAATATGCCCTACGTCCATGTAAACACGTTGATATTATAAATACTTGTAAAACTTACTTGATTTCATTCTTGGCGATTCCGAACTAACACCCTCCAAATAAAGGCATACGCGTCGCCTAGAAATTGTACCATAGTACAAAGCCGCAAAAATAATTTCGTTTTTTTTTTTTTACTTTCAGTTGTAGCTACTTTTTTTTTTGATTGATATAGTTTTATTTTCCTTGCCACCACTGTTCAGACTTCAAAACTTTAAGTAACACAGCTCATGTCAAAAACATATGTTTTGAACTGAGTTATCGACACATCTTGGAAACGCAAGGGTCTAATACCATTTCCTGAAAAAATTATCTTTCTTTTCCTGTGGAGATCTGAAGGAAGAAACATAGTTTGTGAAGTTGTCGCGGTGGTATAAATTTTTTTGGTGTTAGAAGTGAAGCTAAAGTGAAGCTTTCTAAAGTTAATTAAATTATTTAAATAGTGCGAGTGAGCATAAGTATATTTGACCAACAAAGACACTCAAAACCAGTCAACTTCGAGCCGGGGCCTTGATACTTAATCTTTAAATTTCGCATTTATATACATGGTGAGTTTTCAAATAAGTTTATATACCCATACGTGCAAAGTTCCCCTTTTTTTAATGCTATACCAGTTTAAATAAAAATATAAAAACTGCGGTATTTTATTTATTCTACCAGATTTCTTTCGAGAATTCCCCGTAGAAAAGTTGTATCATACCATCATATCATGCGAACCACAAGCAACCCTCTCCCTCATCTCCCTGCATTTCGCCATCAAAACATAATTCTACTAAAACGCTGCAAAAGTTGCTGAGATCCGCCTAGGGCCACTCTTGACCTAACTCCAAGTCCAGCTTGATCGAGTGTTCCCCCCCAGCTTTGGGATTTTCAAAATAAATGAATAGCAAATCCTCTCAAGTATTTGCATAAATATTAAAATATGTAAAAATGTAAAATTTGGCATATAGTTACAATGTACGGAGAAGAAGAAGAAGTTAAAAGTTAGTATACCGAAAGAAGAGTCATTAAATGCAACAAAACTTGGAGCAAAAGGTTGCTAATAAGAATGTATATGAGAGAAAGATGTTGCGAAATTGAAATCATTATTATTTCCGAATAAAAACATCAATCTAAGAAGGATTATTCAATTAAATTAAAATAATACCTAGATTTAGTCCCATTTAGATTTAAACTCACTGTGGAAAACAAAAAAAAGTTAAATTTAAAATATCCATTAGATTTTCATAATCATTTCTCATATAATAATTATCAACGTGAGTATGTAATGTAACTAGCGATCGCTCATCAACATATGCCTATGTTGTTGTTCGTGTACAGCAGCCTCTCAAACATGCGACAAATATAAATTGTAAGGAATGAGAATGATTGAACATGTTTGAGGGAGAGTCGTATGACGTCGTTTGAACCCAAATTGTAGCTAAATAATTTTTTGTTGCGATCTCTCTTAAACATTTTGTATGAATTCGGATGGTTACCGTCATTCGCAAATTTATTATAGATGTGTAATTTATATTTAAAAGAATATTTGAATGTTTACGATATTCCTAATGCAGCCACTGCAAGCGTGAAGGCCTTCGATGCTACCTACGTAGCAATACAATATATATATAAATATTTATATATATAATATATACCTCTATCTACTTTTTTTGATGCCCCTAAATATTCAAGCACACCACATACATATGCATATCTAGTTATAAGATTTTATTAATGTTACTTAAATACATATTTTTCATAAAACATACTTATTTTGTTGTTGTTGTACATACATATTGTATGTACATAAGCATGTGCGGATATACGAATGCAATTTCAACTTAAGTGAAATTCGATGGTTTTTAATGATAAATATTTTGTTTTTGCAAAGTGAGTTTTTTTTTTGCATATACACACATACATATTTACATACATATGTATAAAGCTGTTTATTGAATTTGAAGTTAAATAAAGAAAGCGAGTAGGCTTATAGGAATCATTACAGTTCTGCCACCTGTATTTTTGTATTTTTATGAAATAGCAGGCAAACTAAGCTAAGATCCCTAATATTGTAATGGATTGATTTTGATAAAATAATAATTGTTAAAATGGGTAGATAATTTGTGTTTGCTTTGGTTTGAGACACGGGAGTTAGTGGTAATGTATAACATCTATGAGGCCAATGGTAGGGCGGGTACAGAGGCAGCCACCAATCGTTGCAACAATTAGCTGCCATGCATAAAGGTAGGTATGTCACATTGATGAAGTGTGTCATGCAAGTGCGTTTGTTGTTTTTTTCTTTTTTTATATTTTCTTATGCTAGTGTATCCCAGTGTGCAAACTAAATTATTCTGTTTGGCCATTGACTGGGGAGAGTAGTGCTGTGCAGTGATCACGTTAAGGAATCCACGAAGCTTAATCTCCGGGCCTGAACGCCAGTGCACACGCCGTGGTCATTGCACCTTGTCACAAGCACTGCTGGTCGTTTGTTCTTGAATGTGCCTGTTGCACACTCAGTCGATGGATATCATAACAGATAAAATGGCGCCCAACGTGTAGCGCAATAGAGGAAAGCAACTTTTGTGTGCTTTTGTCAAATATTGGCTTCACATACATATATGATTCACTCATTGAATCAAACAGTCTGTCTGCTTTTGGAATTTTTGTATTAGATTAACTTTTTATAAATTTTTTGATTTTTTTTCTCGATTGTGTTGTGTTCAAACATTTTTGTATGGATTCGAAGAATTTTCGCTGGAATTGACCATCCTATGGGCTAGATGCCTGGAGATGCGTACCGCGTTAAAACTTCGCGTTTAGGGAATTATTTGAGCATATTACTTCTTTTGGTTTTGTTGCAAAAATACGTTATACGCTTTTTGGGAATTTTTGTCATTAAGGCTAAATGCCAATTGACTTACCAGGCGTTTACGTTTGCTACAAACCAATAGAAAAATATATGCAAGTTTGCACTAGTTAGTACATCTCAAACTCATCGTCGAGATGCCTCAATTTCATACCTTTTTTATAATTTGAATTTAATTTATTTGAGAAAGATTGTGAATATGTCGGAATTTGTGCGTTTAAATCAAATACGTCACAACCGATCTTTCTTTCTCAAAATGTTGTATGTCACAGCACAATATGACTATATGCCGAATTTAACCTTTATGCCGCATTACCACTACAGAGTCTCCCATGGTCTCAAACCAAGTTTATTTTTGATTTTTTTGTTTTTTTTTTGATAAAGAACTTTTTTTCGCGTCGATCACCAAGCGAAAAGCTTCTAATATTTTTGGTGATTCTTTTTTTTTTTGGCTTCTTAAAAACAATTTTGTTTGCGGTAAACTACTTTTTTTAACACTGCGTTGAAGGGTCATATCTTTTTTTTTGCGAGTGCAAATATACATATACCTTTTTTTGACTTTTTGTGGGAACATGCCATTGCGTCACAGCGACGAACACGCTCCTTTGCAGGCTGCATGTTTTCTATGTAGGAAGGCTTTTACGAATAGGGATAATATACTAACTACCGCGTGTGACCACCGCTTCCACCGAAACTGCCCATTGCCGTGGCTTAAGAACAATTCTTCTTGTCCACTTTGTAGAGCTCCTTGGCGCAGTAAGGAGTTTAATCAGAATATATATAACACTAGATTATTGAAGACGATGTCTCAGGGCAATGCAGGTAATACCAGTGGAAGTGGGAACCTACAAAAAACTAATAGGGATGAACAACAAGAGCTGCAACAAGGAGCAGCAAATGGTAGTAGCTTGTCAGTTGAAGGAGCACATGGAGGTGACGTACCACCAGTAAATGATGACGAAGCTCGTATTATTAATATGGTCTCGGCTATTGTATCAGCGAGGTCAGCAACCGTTTTTGAAGATTTAGAGAATCGCGTAGGGCAAATGGTAGAACAGCGGATAGAAAACACTTTATCCAGTTTTGTAGAACGGTTAAATATTAACCCTACACAAGCAGTCCCTGTAGGCAATGACATAAGCCAACCAGCTAATTTGTCCACAACTCAACACCCACCAAATAGGTCTACTCCAGTGTGGCCTAGAGATGTACCTCCATTGCCAAATAATACCAATACCAATTTTCATAACCAGATTGATCAAATACGGCTAAGTGATATGTCGACCGTACCGTACATGGGTAGAATAGCCCAATTAATTTCAAGTTGGGACGTAAAGTTTGACGGTACGTCTCGTTTATCTGTAGATAGTTTCTTATCGAGAATAGAATTGTTAGTTATCGATACGCTTAACGGCAATTTCAACCTTTTGTGTGAACACATACAAAGCCTTTTTATCAATGAAGCCAAAGACTGGTACTGGCGATACCGTAGATCTGTCGAACGTGTCACCTGGCCAGCTCTTTGCCAAGCGTTAAGAACAAATTTTCAACAACATAAGAGTGACTTCGAAATTAAAGAATCGATTCGTGCTCGAAAGCAGGGTCAAAATGAATGTTTTGACGAATTCCGTAACGCCATATTGAAAATCGCGGAACCTCTTCAAACCCCACTTTCAGAGGTAGAGTTACTTGAAATTTTAAAGCATAATTTGCGACCACGTATTCGGCAACAACTTCTTTTTGTACCAATTCATTCTGTGGCGGAACTACGTAGGCTCTGTTTAAAAGGTGAGTGTCTTGCTAATGAAATTGCGAAGACGACGCCATCTTCACAAACAAACAACTCTCGAAGATTGCCTAGGAGACAGGTTAGCGAAGCCTACCTTGACTTGGAAGTCGATGATGATGCGATAATGCAAAGTGAATTTGTTGAGGTAGACGCAGTTTCTCAGCTATCGTCCAAACTAAAACCTGGATGCTGGAATTGTAACAAGGAGTGACATAGATATTATGACTGCCTTTAGGAGCGAACGGTGTTTTGCTATGGTTGTGGCGCACCAAATACTTATCGTCCCAAATGCCCGAAGTGTAGTCCGGGAAACTGCAAAACGAGCGAGGAATCTCGACAGATCCCTCGCAACGACAGCAAATGCTAGACAGTAATATCTCACACAAGTTTACGCAAACCAGCCGTGAACCGTCAAGTATACGCACTGGTCAATCTCAAATTTATACAACTCCGCCAAGAAAAGAAATTATTCCATACGAAGAACGGTTGAAGAGATACAATGAAGTTAGACGAAGAATATTTAGTCCTGAGGATAATACCTCAGAATTTCCAAAACGTTCCTCAACTCGTATGAAAGACTTTTGGATGAAAGTTAAAACAAATAGAAAGAGCTCAAAGAAAGTTATTTGTTCGTTGCAGCGAAGTGAAAGTGATTTGAGGCCCTATGCCAAGGTTAGGTTATTGGAAAGCGACCACTTAGGCCTCCTAGACAGTGGAGCTCAAGTGTCTTGCCTAGGAGGTTTGTTAGCAAAAGAGGTTTCCAAACGTCCTTTACGAAAACACCAAATTCCGATCTGCACAGCTGATGGCAAGAATCAAATACTATAGACCTTATTGTAAAATATAAAAATAAAACAGAAATGATAACCTTCTTTGTTGTGCCTAGCATGTCGCAAGAGTTAATTTTAGGAATTGACTTTTGGCATAAGTTCCAAATTGCAGAAATTGATGAAATGATAAAGTTAGGTGTAATCGAGGAAGCTCCAAATAGTCCATGGTCCAGTCCGCTTGTATTAGTGAAAAAGCCAGGTAAAGTCCGTCTGTGTCTTGATTCTAGGAAAGTCAACAGCGTTACCGTCAAGGACGCGTATCCCCTTCCTCATATTGATGGGATTCTTAGCAGAATACCCAAGGCACAAGTTATAAGTTCACTAGACTTAAGGCGTGCCTTTTGGCAAATTCCCCTAGCCGAACTGTCCCGAGATTACACCTGTTTTACCGTCCCTAATCGTCCGCTTTACCGATACCGTGTCATGCCTTTCGGTCTTTGTAACGCCCCACAAGCACTTTGTCGCTTGATGGATCGCGTAATCCCACCCAATTTACGAAACCAAGTTTTCGTCTATTTAGACGATTTATTAATTGTGTCAGAAGATTTTGACACACATATGTCCGTCCTTGCTGAAGTTGCTCTACATTTAAGGAAAGCGGGGTTGACCATAAACGTCAACAAAAGTAAATTTTGCATAAAGGAAGTGAAATATCTGGGGTATATCGTGCGCAACGGAACTATACGTACCGACACCGAAAAGATTTCGGCTGTTACGCAATATCCGGTTCCAACAAACGTCAAGCAAGTTAGACGGTTTTTGGGAATGGCGGGCTGGTATCGCCGATTCGTTGACAATTTCGCTGCATTGACATGTCCTCTTACTAACTTATTAAAGAAATCCAAAAGTTTTGAATGGAACGACGACGCCCAACTAGCCTTCGAAACGCTGAAAGAAAAGCTCTGTGCAGCACCAGTACTGGCTAGTCCAGACTACACAAAACCTTTCATCATTCAGTGTGATGCCAGTAAGCTAGGAGTTGGTGCGGTGTTGGTCCAAAAGAATGCCGACGATGTTGAGGTTCCTATAGCATATTTTTCGCAAAAGTTGAACAAAGCGCAAAGTAACTATAGCGTAACAGAACTCGAGTGTTTAGCAGCTCTGCTAAGTTTAAAGAAATTTAGAGCCTACGTCTAGGGGCAGGAGTTCACTATAATTACTGACCACGGTAGCTTGCAGTGGCTTATGCGACAAACTGACTTATCCAGCCGACTAGCGCGTTGGTCTCTCAAATTGCAAGGTTTTAAATTTAATATAGAACATAGGAAAGGCTCCCTTAATGTAGTGCCTGATTGTCTATCACGACAAAATTTTGAGGAAGTAGCTGAAGTCCGTGAGATTGAGGTCCGTCCGTTAGTTGATTTACAGTCGTCCGAATTTTTGTCCGATGATTATCAAACGTTGATAAGTCATGTCCGTCAAAATGAGAACCGCTTGCCTGATCTTCAGGTAATCGACAACCTGGTTTATAAAAGAACCGAGCACCTCGATGGCAATCCTGAAAGGGAATCATTTAATTGGAAGCTTTGGATTCCCACCTCTCTAGTTCCGAGTGTCATAGAAAACGCGCACTGCCCTCCAAATAAATGTCATGGTGGGATTGCCAAAACATTGGAGCGATTGCGAAACAATTTGTATTGGCCTAATATGACAGTTGATGTCAAGAACTACGTTAGCCGATGCGAAACATGTAAGCAAAGCAAATCGCCCAATGTTACGCCTAGACCACCAATGTCCGCACAATACACTGTACAAAGACCGTTTCAGAAATTGTATGTAGACTTTCTTGGACCTTACCCTAGATCCAAGCAAGGAAACATAGGAACATTCATTGTATTAGATCATTTTACAAAGTTTCCTCTTTTAAAAACGGTTAAAAAGTCCAACACTTCAGTTGTATGCGACTTCCTCCAAGATAAAGTCTTTAGTATTATCGGAACTCCCGAAATTGTAATGAGTGACAATGGCAAGCAATTTAGATCCACGCAATTTAATACTTTATAGTCGGCTCGTGGGATAAGACATATTTACACGGCCCTATATAGTCCCCAGGCCAATGCAAGCGAGCGTGTGAATCGTTCGATCATTGCAGGTATAAGAGCTTACCTTAAAAAGGACCAATCACACTGGGACAGGAACATCTCTGAAATTGCTGAAGCACTCCGAAGTTCATATCACCAAACGATCGGTGTAACACCATATTTTGCATTGTTTGGACAGCAGATGATGTCCCATGCAGGTGATTATGAACTATTAAGGAAGCTCAAGACCTTGGACGACACCGTTTTGGAACGAAGTGACAACCTGAAACTCATAAGAAAGAAAATTTCTGAAAACATCTCAACAGCCCTTGAAAATTCCCCAAAACGATACAATCTTCGAAGCCCTGATAAACGTTTTGAAATTGGTGATTTCGTTTTTCGGCGCAACTTTGTCCAAAGCGATGCCTCAAAGAGATTCTCAGCGAAACTTGCTCCAAAATTTGTAAAATGTAAAGTGACTGCGATAAAAGGCAACTGTATATACGAGCTAGAGGACATCGATACAGGGAAAAGAGGAATTTATCACAGAAAAGATATTAAGAATAGCAACTAAGGCACACCGCACCAGCTCTCTAGGTGGGGGGATGTGTACCATAGTACAAAGCCGCAAAAATAATTTCGTTTTTTTTACTTTCAGTTGTAGCTACTTTTTTTTTGATTGATATAGTTTTATTTTCCTTGCCACCACTGTTCAGACTTCAAAACTTTAAGTAACACAGCTCATGTCAAAAACATATATTTTGAACTGAGTTATCGACACATCTTGGAAACGCAAGGGTCTAATACCATTTCCTGAAAAAATTATCTTTCTTTTCCTGTGGAGATCTGAAGGAAGCAACATAGTTTGTGAAGTTGTCGCGGTGGTATAAATTTCTTTGGTGTTAGAAGTGAAGCTAAAGTGAAGCTTTCTAAAGTTAATTAAATAATTTAAATAGTGCGAGTGAGCATAAGTATATTTGACCAACAAAGACACTCAAAACCAGTCGTCAACTTCGAGCCGGAGCCTTGATATCTAATCTTTAAATTTGGCATTCAAATAAGTTTATATACCCATACGTGCAAAGTTCCCCTTTTTTTAATGATATACCAGTTTAAATAAAAATATAAAAACTGCGGTATTTTATTTATTCTACCAGATTTCTTTCGAGAATTCCCCGCAGAAAAGTTGTATCATACCATCATATCATGCGAACCACAAGCAACCCTCTCCCTCATCTCCCTGCATTTCGCCATCAAAACATAATTCTACTAAAACGCTGCAAAAGTTGCTGAGATCCGCCTAGGGCCACTCCTGACCTATCTCCAAGTCCAGCTTGATCAAGTGTTCCCCCCAGCTTTGGGATTTTCAAAATAAATGAATAGCAAATCCTCCCAAGTATTTGCATAAATATTAAAATATGTAAAAATGTAAAATTTGGCATATAGTTACAATGTACGGAGAAGAAGAAGAAGTTAAAAGTTAGTATACCGAAAAGAAGAGTCATTAAATGCAACAAAACTTGGAGCAAAAGGTTGCTAATAAGAATGTATATGAGAGAAAGATGTTGCGAAATTGAAATTATTATTATTTCCGAATAAAAACATCAATCTAAGAAGGATTATTCAATTAAATTAAAAATATCCATTAGATTTTCATAATCATTTCTCATATAATAATTATCAACGTGAGTATGTAATGTAACTAGCGATCGCTCATCAACATATGCCTATGTTGTTGTTCGTGTACAGCAGCCTCTCAAACATGCGACAAATATAAATTGTAAGGAATGAGAATGATTGAACATGTTTGAGAGAGAGTCGTATGACGTCGTTTGAACCCAAATTGTAGCTAAATAATTTTTTGTTGCGATCTCTCTTAAACATTTTGTATGAATTCGGATGGTTACCGTCATTCGCAAATTTATTATAGATGGGTAATTTATATTTAAAAGAATATTTGAATGTTTACGATATTCCTAATGCAGCCACTGCAAGCGTGAAGGCCTTCGATGCTACGTAGCAATGCAATATATATATAAATATTTATATATATAATATATACCTATATCTACTTTTTTTGATGCCCCTAAATATTCAAGCACACCACATACATATGCATATCTAGTTATAAGATTTTATTAATGTTACTTAAATACATATTTTTCATAAAACATATTTATTTTGTTGTTGTTGTACATACATATTGTATGTACATAAGCATGTGCGGATATACGAATGCAATTTCAACTTAAGTGAAATTCGATGATTTTTAATGATAAATATTTTGTTTTTGCAAAGTGAGTTTTTTTTTGCATCTACACACATACATATTTACATACATATGTATAAAGCTTTTTATTGAATTTGAAGTTAAAGAAAGAAAGCGAGTAGGCTTATAGGAATCATTACAGTTCTTCCACCTGTATTTTTGTATTTTTATGAAATAGTAGGCAAACTAAGCTAAGATCCCTAATATTGTAATGGATTGATTTTGATAAAATAATAATTGTTAAAATGGGTAGATAATTTGTGTTTGCTTTGGTTTGAGACACGGGAGTTAGTGGTAATGTATCGGGCCTCAATAACATCTATGAGGCCAATGGTAGGGCGGGTACAGAGGCAGCCACCAATCGTTGCAACAATGAGCTGCCATGCATAAAGGTAGGTATGTCATATTGATGAAATGTGTCATGCAAGTGCGTTTGTTGTTTTTTTCTTTTTTTATATTTTCTTATGCTAGTGTATCCCAGTGTGCAAACTAAATTATTCTGTTTGGCCATTGACTGGGGAGAGTAGTGCTGTGCAGTGATCACGTTAAGGAATCCACGAAGCTGAAGCTCCGGGCCTGAACGCCAGTGCACACGCCGTGGTCATTGCACCTTGTCACAAGCACTGCTGCTCGTTTGTTCTTGAATGTGCCTGTTGCACACTCAGTCGATGGATATCATAACAAAATCCATCCATGATCATGTGTACCAAAGAAACGTACCACGAATTCATTTGAATTATGGGGCCTTCGTCTGATATTTTGCGGTATTTCTGTAGGTGGTAGGATAATTGCTGGCCACCAACGAAATGATGTAAATTTGGCCCACACCATTTCCCCATATAAAGGCAGCCGCCCCGATTCACATTCCTCACAAATCTAACCTTCACTCGGATGCAATGCAATATTTAAACACTTGGCATGTACAGCAGTCGGACATGTTTCACAACAAATAACTTGCCCACCTCCGACGCATATAAAGCATCAATTTACATTGACATGAGCATCTGATTTGTTAGTTGTGCTGTGACGTGAACAAATGATATGTGCAGCTGTAAGTATTTGTTCCCATTTTCTTCGTCAGTCCTTATTTCATTTTTTACTTTGAAGGCAATTTGAGATACCCCATTGTTAAAAGATAAATCTGTTTTGTTTCCCCCGCCAATAATGCTTTGCATATGTTCCTGTTTTTGTTCTACCTGCGTCACATTATCCGTGTTTATACACTCAATATCAGCTCTAGTGCAGTCTTCATTTTGTGAATCACCTCTTAATTTTCTAACTCGCTTTCACACTCGATATTACCAATCATTGATGTTGTAGGTATACTATCTAAATCGTTAGCTAATTTTTTATCTATAGTATCTTCGCAGAGTACCGCAGAACCATTTCGCACAAGTAATTTCTCAATAGGACTTATAAACTTTTTACTTGCTACAGCTAATGTAGTCGGTGAAGGCGATACTGCCTGGTTACGTGTACGTCTCACACGTCCTAATAACGTAGTCGTTGCATCAGTCAAAAGCTCACTATCGCTACCGCCTATATCTGGACTTGTAGTATGTATAAGCAATTCGCGGGGCCGTGTACTTCTTGTTTGAAGTCCCCCATCAATTTTGCTACCATTATATGCAGCACCAGTTCCTGTTGGTGGTGTTGTAAATCCAATATATTTTGGGCTTAAATCCGAATACAATTCGGCCAGTAGGTCACGTTTTCCTTAAAAACCAAAACAAATATCAGAAAGATAACTACAAATTGTTAAGGCAAATAGCTTACATGCAGCACCAAATCAGTACAGGTACAGTACCACTACGTATACCACGCTCTTGTCCAGATCCACTCTGTATATAAAGTGCCCAAATACCCTTTGGACCATATAATTTATGGCCAAATATTGACATTAAATCAATGTTAATTGTATTAATTGGAATTTTGCCAACTGCGTGTGCTGCGTCGGTGTGAAAGAATATATTTCGTGAGCGGCAAAGAGCTCCTATATCAGTAAACCAACTTTTACTAGTTAATTTTCTGTTTTAGTTTTCGGTTTGTTGACAAAAATTACAAATGACATTTCTTCTTCCATCACTTTTGGCAGCAGAAATTGAAAGACTGATTGACAGTTTATGTTCCAGCGGCAACAACAAAATACACGGGAGGGTTGCATTTTTGCTAATGCTTCTACCTGGTAATTGTACCATGGTTATACCTTTTAGCATTGTATAAATATTACCAGGTAAAACCATTTACTCTTCTTGGCGGCCATAATGGTTTTTTGATTTTTAAAAAAAATTTAAAATCACTCTCTTAAACTTTGTGGAAATGCCAAACCAAAGTAAATACACAAAAAATTTCTGGTTTGACATTTTCATTTTTTTTGGTGCCAAGAAAATAAAATGCTTATGAAATAAGTGAAAAAATATTTGGAAAAGTTTTGAAATCGGTTTTTATGTACATATATGGCAAAAAAATGAGCTACCAAAATAATGGATGCCTCAACACGTGCTATTTTTGCAAACGGACAAAAGAAAAGGCCTTACTTCTTAACCTCTTCTAATTAAAGCGGGAGTCATTGGTGCCGTATGTCGTATCGCTGTAGTCGTATCCCTAACGTAATCAGCTGTTTATCGTTACGACGGTAAACCAAAAACCAATTGGTTGGCTACGATACGGTTACGACCTTAGCGGCACCAATAATCGATTGCATTGATTCCCATAAGGTTGGTCGAATCAGCTGTTATAAGGTTATCGATACGGTTACCGATACGGTTACCGATAAAGCACCAATGTCTGCAGCTTAATGCGGCAATTACCCACCGACGTGTGCCGTACGTAAGGACGTTTGTCGTACGAAGCACGTTTGACCGAACTCTCAAGCCCGTAGGAATCAATGTGTGCGTCTGTGTACATGTACATAAGATATTTGTGTGTGTATTGTTTACAGATAAGCACTGTTGCCATTGACCATTTTGCATGTATGCTTATGGAAACATCAACTTTTTCCAATTTAATTTTTGATATTGTAAAAGGCCGGAATACTATTAAATAAGTATAAATAGATTAAATATTTATAATCAGCACTTTTACATAATTATTTCGAATTATTTTCACAATTTTTCAAACTTTAATTAGGCGTTTTTGCATAAAATTGCAAACGGTCAAAAATTAGCGCACAAAAGTTTACTAGGCAACTCTGTCTAGTGAGAGAGCGATCAGCTGACACGTTCTTACGGAAAAAATCAAACTTGTTTTGATTTCTACGTTCCGGGCTACGTACGTACGGGCGTTGCACGTCGGTGAGTTTTCGTTTACATTGCACACTCATAAGATAGGTCGTGTCAGCTGACACGTTTTTTCTACGTACGTTCGTGAGTAACCACGGCTTAAGAAGCGAATGTTGGAGACCATGATTTAATTACGAGGTGACTGACGTTGGCAGCTTCTCTTTCTAATCCGCCATCTTGAACTCCCACTTTTAAACTCAATTTGCCTCTTTGCGAAACTACTTTTATTTTTACATAGATTTTCTACAAAAAATTATAAAACCGAAAGTGAACCAAGAGAAATCATGGGTGAGAAACATTGATCAACGTTCACTTATTTGTTATGATCGACATTCGTTGTCAATTGAATAAAAAATTACGATTTCGCCTTTGAAAAAATTTGTTTAACAAATTAACTGAAATATCTTATAAAACGTAAGTATACATAAAATATTACATGCTTATTGTTAATTATCATTTATCTACAGGTATTTACATTGTTTAACACAAATATTGGAAAACTACGGCGGTGTAACTCGCAGTCCTAGCGATACACAAATTAATGATAGCATCGAAGAAATTGTAAATGGGGATGAATAAGCGCAAATCATAGTAATCCATTTGAAACATTTAAATTTACTGACATTGTAGTGGACGATATTATTATTATCACAAAATCACTTAAAAACAAATATGGCGGCGACAAGCTTTTATCGGAGGGTGTCGTTAAAGATGCCATGACATATACTGCTAATTTCTACAAAGACATAATTAACGAATCCTTTAACAGCGGTATTGTACCTAGTTACTGGAAAATTTCAACAATAATACCTGTTGAAAAAGTAAAAAATACAATGAAACCTGAGGAACTACGTCCAATTAACACGTTACCTACAGATGAAAAAATTATGGAGACAGTGGTGAAGGATCAACTTGTGGCATACTTAGAGAAGCACAATGTGATTATCCCGGAACAATCGGGATTCAGGAAGAGCCATTCTTGTGAAACAGCGTTGAATATGGTAATTGCAGATTGGAAAGAAGACATGGCGGACAAAAAATTTACGGTGTCTGTCTTCTAGGATTTAAAACGGGCTTTTGAAACTGTCGATAGATCTGAGCTATTGGACGTTATGTTTAAAATTGGTATAAGAGAAAAGGCTTTGGAATGGTTCCGGAGTTATTTGGGTGACAGAAAACAGAGAACGATAATTGGAAAGGAGGTTTCATCAGTGGTGGATGTTAACATTGGTTTACCACAAGGCTCGGTCTTGGCGCCAATATTGTTTACATTGTATATCAATGATATCAAAAGATGCTTAAAATACTGTAAAATACGTCTATTTGCGGATGATGCATTGCTTATCATAAGTGAAAAATATGCAGAATGTGCTATGCTGAAAGTACAAGAAGACCTGGACTCGCTATACAAATGGTTATGCCTTAGAAAAGTGAAATTAAATGTCGAAAAAACTAAGTTCATGATATTTTGTAAAAACACCAATATCATAAGTAACAATAGTTTAAATAATATTACGCTGAAGGTAAAAAACATGGAAATCCAAAGAGTAGACAAAATTAAGTATTTAGGAGTTTTGATTGATGATAATCTAAATTTTGGAGAGCATGTAACTTATCTGGAAAAGAAAATTGCACAGAAAATAGGCTTCATGTATAGAACATGTAAACATATCAGTCAAAGTCATAAAATATTGGTATATCGTTCAATTATTGAACCACACTTTATTTATTGTCCTACTATTCTGCTATTAAGTAATGATATATATATTAAGAAACTTCAAATACAGCAAAACAAGGCAATGCGATTTATTTTAAAATGTCCTCCAAGAACGCCAAAAATTGTAATGCTCAATAGATTAAACTGGCTTAGTATTAAACAGTCAGTTAGTTATTTCACATTGAAATTTATACACCAACTTAGGTTAGGAATGTTACCGAATTACCTGAGTAGTAAAATACATTATAATCATGAAATCCACAATTATGGAACAAGAAATTGCAATAATATAAGACTGCCTAGAATAAGAACTGAGTTCGCCAAAAGGTCTCTTGAATATTTAGGGTATAAAATGTATAATGAGTTACCTTCTGATTTGAAAGACTGTGAAAATATTAGTAAGTTCAAAGAAAAATTGTTTTTATATTGTACGTCACTAAATGTGACTAAATGTTTAATTTCTTATTTTAACCTAAACTAGGTCTTAAAGACCGTAATAATAAATAAATAAAAATATTCGGACTGGGGGTTTTCTATGGAAATAAAAGGTGAGTAGACTCTTTATTCATCTGTTTGCATTTACCAAGAATGCATTAAAATTGCATTTTTCCTTCTGCAGATTTCGTTTGCCATCACCCAACGCTCGGCCTGTTTAAAATTTTAACTGCACATTGCGGAGTGAGTCACTAAAATTACTGGTACTTCTTCACTTTAGATCAGAACTTCTAAAACGCGTAAACAAAATATCGAGAGAGTTGTAAAAAGACGCGATTTGGACCCAGGACCACGAATCCGAAAGCAGAAATTGAAAAAGTTGGCAATTTTCAAGTGGTTGTTGTAATGTTTTACATAGGAAACAATTTTGTGTACAAAGAGATTTGCACAGATTTAATTTTGATCCCACCCGGTTTCGGAGGGGCCCGGGATCATTTTTCTTTTGAACGCGCTAAAATTTTTCCGATTATTGATACTGATGTCAAGACCTCTTCCGATATTTTTGGACGAGTTTTAGCAGTTCTGAGCTAAAGTAAAGAATTACCAAATTTCTCTAAAAATATCAGCTCCATCAAATCTTTAGTAAAATAGCTAAATATTATATATATATATATATATCCATAGATTTGAACCTATCGAATGTGTGGAGTTTCCAACATTTCTACCTTTAAACCTATGGTGAGTGAACTATCATAAAAAGTGTTATTATAAATTTTTGGGAAAATTGCATCCTAAATAATGTTTTTAATTTTTTTATTTAAGTTTGTGTGCTATTGCTTTTCCATCGTTTTAGTCCCTTCCGGTATATATCAGCAATCTCTTCTATAAAGGTTCATCAAATTCAACATTTGTACATTCGTGGTAAGTTAATTTTGTGCTTACAAAGTTATACAACGCGAAAACGATTTTGTACATAAATACATGAGACGCTGCACATACACTACATCATTAATTCAGCAATAACAGTGCTACGCTATTGGAAGAGTTGTTACAAGAACAACGTATAATGTTCTAAGATTTATGAGTAGGTGCATCATTACAATAGGATTGCGCAACTGTTAAGAATGCAATGACTCCCTTCTTCTACAGTATAAATCTTCCAAATCTGTTTTTTAGAAGTAAATTATCTTTCAATAAATGAAGGCAACTTATTACACCTTTATATAGATGTTTCTTTTGTATGTGTGCATGTGACTGAACTGATCCTTAAAGACTGGACCTATTTGATGCAATTTTGTGTGTGTTTAAGGGATTCGAGGATGCATTAGATTCACAATTTGGTCCGTTTTCTTTTTTATCTTTCTGAAAAGTGAACCAGGGGCCGACTTCTTCCAAAAAAACTAATTTATGACGCGATTTGCTCAAAATCCGGTGCAGGTACAACTCATTGACCAAGTTAATATTTGATAAACTCTTCTTTCCGGGAAAAGGACCAGGAATCGACCTATTATAAAATTTTATTTGGCTAAGAAAAAGATCGAGAGGGAAATGGAGGGTTATACAAAAAGCCATAGGCTGAAAAGAGAAAAAGAAAATCACAGATTGGAATGTGATTGGCGATGGAGGGGAAAAAGAAGGGTGAGAGGAATGAAAATGGAGAGAGGGTGACGGAGAGGAAATAAATTAGGAGTAGGAAATGGAGAAAAGGTGGGAAAGATAAGAAGGGGAGACCTAGAGAAGGGAAGATGATACATAAAAACAGAAAGTTTGGGAATTAAGTCGGAGCAGAAGAGGACAAGGCAGGGGAAAACGATCGAAACTCCCTTGGTGTGACCAATTGGCTCCAGTTGGCAGAGAAGAGAGCAAAAAAAGCGAGGAAAGAAGATACGAATTTTTTTGCAATATGACAAATATCTTTGTTTACTGAGGAAGTATGCACATCGCATAGAGAAATATTATAGGACAGGAGAACGTTTCAATTATATATCTATATCTTTTATGCAAAGATGAATACGATTCTAGAAATTATACCCGCGTTAATTTCATATATGTAGTTTTAGTGATTTATAAAAACAAAGATATTTCATGTTTGGTTTTGGCTAGTAAGCTAGGTAAGGTTGAACTTGCAGGTGAGGACCTCAAATAGACTGAACGAGACCTGAGTGTTACCAGAAGTTGTTTTAATGACCATACTGCCAAACCCCATCCTCTTCGTAAATAGTAGAAGTTTTCTAGGACCTATGCCACTTCCTGCTTCTAGATCTGACAGCTGTATCACTCCTATAGCAGCAGTCTCAGATTTATGCTCCGGCTTATCCTGATTCTTTCCAGGGATTGCGTACACTCTAACTAAAAAATAACCGAAGCCAACACAAATTGTTTAAGTATTAAATTTTCAAGGAAAATTTCCAAATTCTTCACTCTCCGATTTCTAAAATTATATACGTTTATAGTTTGCAAGATGCCTAAAGCAAGTTGTGCTCTATGCGATAAAGCTTGGAAACTCGAAGGTTTTAAGATGCACTAGGTTGCTAAAAACATATAATATGTTTACACATAAGTTCCATTTAGACCCAATACGAACCGCGAAGAGCTCCTTGAAGCTCGATTAAAAATCTTGGAGGGGTCAGCAAAAGAACTAGACAACCTTCGGAAAAGCCTCAATGCGCATTTTACTGAAGGTCAGCTCAAGAAGCTTGATAACCCTTCTAGAATAATACATTGGAAGTGGCTGGACCTAAAGCGTATAGGCATTTATTAAAGACTGGATATCCTCCTCCATGCGAGTCCGCTGTAGCAAAATGGATACAGAAAGTGAAGTTCGAGGACGGTGTTTTGGATTTCTCGATCGAAGGAATGAAAAGTGTACAGGACATGGATGTGGAAGACAAGATATGCATCCTTTCGTTCGACGAAATGCACTTAGAGCCTGCATATGAATATGACTCACTCACGGTTACAATGAAAGCGCCCAGCAGGTGGTAATTGCTCGCGGTCTCAGGCGTTCCTGGAAGCAACCTGTCTTTTGCGCGTATGATTGTAAAATGAGCAAATCAACATTAGAGAACTTAATTACTATCCTAGACGGAGCAGGGTATACCGTTGTTGGAGTTGTTTCGGATATGGGACCTGAAAATCAAGGCATCTGGAAAGAGCTGAATATTTAAATCGGTAAAATTAAACTGAAAATTAATATTTTATTGGCATAGCTCTATTTTCTTATTAGACCAAACGTGGTTTGCAAATCCGGTGAATAGTGGAAAAGTTTTTGTTTTCGCTGATGCACCACATCTGCTAAAGCTCATTCGGAACCATTATTTGAACACCGGTCTGAAAATTCAAGACCAAGTTTTGACACCGCGGAGTATTGCTGACGTACTGAAACATACATCTGTGTCCGACGTTTATATAGTATATCGACTGTCGGAGCACCACCTAACAGTACGCAATGCAGAGCGCCAAAAAGTAAAACCGGAAGCGCAATTGTTTTCTCACAGCACAGCAAGTGCTTTGCGTCGCTGTGAGGAACGGGGACTTGATGTCTATAATGCTAATGAAACTGCGGAGCTTTTTGATGCAGTAAATGACTGGTTCGACCTCTTGAACCCCAAAGTTTCCACCATGCAGACTTTACCATCAAAGCGACCTTTTGGAATGAATTATGAGGAGCAGCTGGCTATTCTTTCGAAAATGGACGAGTATATTAGGAATATACGCATTGGGATAAATAAGAAGTTGTTGCCTTTTTAGAAAGGTGTTTTAGTTACAAACAGTTCGCTACGGGGCTTATACATTTATGTTAAGGAACATTTTGGTATGCAATGCATTTTGACATACCGGTTGAATCAGGACATTGTGGGAATTTTTTTTCGGCAATGCGCGCGAAAGGTGGTTTATATGATCATCCAACAGCGATGCAATTCAAATACAGATTACGAAAAAATTTATTAGGTAAAATATCACTTATTTTGGTATCTACTCGTATATTCATATATGCAAATTTTAATAACATTACAGCACGAAATACAGAGACGTTGGCTGCACTTGGATACGTTAAGGTAGACGAAACGGAATGGTTAGATTTCGATCTGGACAACGAATTGTTATTTTATAATAAGAGCATTGAGGACAAAGATGTCAACTGCACGATTCCAGAATCACAACTTATTGAAATCGAAGGCTTGCACGAGGATGGTCCAGAATATGTAGCAGGCTACATAATAAGAAAGTTGGGACTCTCTCATTATGTTAGTAAAGAAACCACCTCTCAGCATGTGAGTGAGGAAAGCTTCTCTTCATATGTGGATTTGTTATCTAAAGGTGGTTTAGTGTACGATAACCCAACAGGTTATCTTCTTACTGCTTACCCAAAATATCCACCTTGGAGGGCGCCGCCTCCAAATCGTCGCTGTTTTATACCACTCAGCCAATTTTCCTGTTGTTTCTCCACTCAGCTCCTCAAAGGTATCGAAATGAAAATTTGCAATAGAAACGTGGTCACACGGTGATCAAGATAAAAGTTTCGACTTCCAAAAACTTCAACAATTAAACAAAACTTTTTCTTTGGACACGTCCGTCCGGCTTAAGTGCAAATTTATCATGTATCATTTTTCGTTCAGTGACGTGGGCCGCAGTTGCATTTGACATGCGCGTTGCTAACTGCCCGCGCCTGTCAAATGAAACTAAAGCTCCACGCACATAGCTTATCTTATATTACGGATGTGAGGGTTAGTTTATCCTTACATCATCCTTCCTTTAAAAAGAAGAATTTGGCAATTCGGCCGATCACAATTGCCACATTCTTCTTTAATACTATATAAATTGGTTCGAATGAACGAAAATTAGGGTGTACATTCCATTTTGCAATTCGTTCATCCGGAGCAATTTTACACTTTGTTGTAAGATAAATTAATTATTTTTGCTTTATGTTTTTATGTGTATAATAAATTTAAATTTTATATTAAGATTTATAAGTACATATAGGAAAAAAAATTTTTTTTTGGTTTTTGCATTTTGCATTGATTACATGCTAAATTCGACATTTAAATTTGTCTTTGTTTTTGTTCTGCCTTCTTGGCTGTTTATATAATATTTTATGTACATCATGAATTTAATATAACTAATATTTATTAATATATTTTATTTATTCTGTTTTTGTGTACAGTTTTTTCTTTTTTTGTTGTTTCATCAAACATAGTAACATTAGGGTCGTTAATTTTAATTACCGTAAAAGGACCCTGGAATATTTTAATGTTTGTGGCGTGGTTCTTTTTGTACAAGAACTTTATCGCCTATTTTAGTAGCTAATGGTCGTGCCGTTCTATCATAAAACGTTTTGGTTTGTATTGTATTTTTAATTATTAAATTTTTTGCCATTTCATGTGTTTTTTGCATTCTAAATTTAATCTTCTTAGCATAGTTTTTGGCATTATAAAGTGGGTCAATTTTTTCCTTTCGCAATTCATGAGGCAAAGTTGCCTTTTTACCAAAAACTAACTCGAAGGGAGAAAATTTATTGTCGAAAACTGTGCTAGTTGTTGTATTGTGAAGGAATGTAAAGTATTTTAGATAAATATCCCAATCATAAAAGTATTGTTTAAATATGCACGTAAGTATTCATTAAAAACTCTGTGATTACGTTCAATTGTACCAACAGTTTCGTGCTGGTATGCGGTTGAAAAATTATGTTTAATATTTAAAAGTTTAGTTAATTCTTCACATAATTCATTTTTAAATTCTGTACCTAAATCTGATTTTATGGCGTTCATTACGGTTACGTTCATTTTAGGTTAAAATAAATGTTTCGAAAATGGCTGAAGCAATTGTTTTTGTTGATTTGTCTGGTATAGCAACTGTTTCCAGATATTTGGTCATGTCGGAAATCATGGTAACTGCGAACTCGTTACCGTGTTTGGACTCAGGAAGAGGTCCTATTGTATCTATAACTAGTAGATCAAATGGTTTACAAGGGGTTGGTGTCAAAACGAGTTTTTCTTTCGTTTTGGGTTTAACCTTGTTTAAAAGACAATCATTACAACTTTTGATATATTTCGATATATCACGAGTCATGTTCTTCCAATAAAATTTTGTTCGTTGTTTTGCGTACAGTTTTTTCATTTCGCAATGTCCACCTGAAATTGGATCGTTATGGTAAATTTTCATGAGTTCTAGTTTTATGTCTTCGTCTGTTACTATCTCCACTGGATCTGTTAGAATAATTTCTAAGGATTTTAAAGTTTTATTTCCAATATCTTTGAAATTTGTAATAGTATAATGTTTGAATAAAGTATCATTTTTAGGCCATTCAATTTGTTTAATTTTGCGTTTGCTGGCTTCTAATTCTAGCCTCGAAAGTAATTTCTCTAAAGTCATTATTTCGTCAACAAACTCAAAACTATGTAACTCGAGCTTTTTATGTTTAATATGAGCAAAAATTTTTAAATTTGTTGTTTTATTATTTTTATCGTAAATAATTTCAGATCTTATCCGTGGAACTTTTTTCGAAAAATTAAATTAAAATTTGTCGTAGACGTGTAAAGTAAGTTGTTTTTCGTCGTTTCTGTCAGATTTCCTATGTAAATTTTTGTTGTTTGCCTGGTTTGTCATTGCCCTTGTCTGTACTGCCAAAATGTATTTATTAGCTTCTTTAATCTCATCCATTGTAATGCGCGATAGTGCATCAGCGCCAACGTTTGATTTACCCTTAATATAAACTATAGTAAAGTTATATTCCGCTAATTCTAGCCTAATTATTGAAAGTTTTGCAGAGGGGTCTTTCATGTTGAATAGGTATACTAGTGGTCTATGGTCTGATTTTACAATGAAATGGGTGCCATAAACGCATGGTCGAAATTGCTTGATTGCAAAGTAAATAGCTAAGAGTTCCAACTCTATAATTGGTTTTTTCTGCTCTGCTTTATTAAATGCTTTAGAAGCGAAACAAATTGGTAAATCACTGCCTTGCTGTTCTTGACTTAAAATAGTGCCACATGTAGTTGTGGAAGTATCAACGGTAATAATGAATTGTTTAGTAAAATCTGGATATTGAAGTAATTTTGGTGAAAGTAATGCTGCTTTCAAATATAAAAATGCCATTTCGCACTCTACATCCCATACAAATTCAACTATTTTTCTGCTTAATCGATTTAGATGCGCTGCCAGAGACCCAAATTAGGTATAAACCATCTGTAATCGTTTGCAAACGCGACAAATCGTCGTACCGCGTCTTTATCAGTCGGTTTTGTATACTTTTTGATTGCGTTTATTTTGGAGTCGTCTGGCAACAAACCTTTGGCTGAACATTTATTTGTGACCTAAAAATGTGACTTCTGGTCGTAAAAAGTTGCATTTATTTGGGTTAAGCTTGAGATTGAAAGACCTACAAGTATCGAAAACTTTTGAAAGATTTTTAATATGGTGTGCTTCGCTACAACCTATGACGATAATATCGTCGACGTACAAAAATGCGACGTTGGCTGGTATACCCGGAAAAGCTATTGTCATCACTCGTAAGAATGAATTTGCTGCTATATTTAAACCGAATGGAAGCACTTTCCATCTAAATGCACCTCGGTCAGTGCTGAAAGAAGTAATGTCACGTGAGTCAGGATCCAAGGGGATTTGATGAAATCCCGAAAAAAGATCTAATGTGGAAAAATACTTTGCCCTGCCGAGATTGTCTAAAATATCGTCAACTCTAGCTAGTGCAAATTTATCAGCAATGAGTTTTTTGTTTACTGCGCGAAAATCTACGCACATACGATGGGCTTTTTGACCATTGGTATCTTTCTTTGGGACTACAATCAAAGGACTATTGTAATTGGAGTAACTGTGTTCAATCAAATCGTTGTCTAACAGTTTATTTACTTAGCGATTTATTTCTTCGCGTTGAGAGTATGGCAATCGATAGTTTTTAACATATACCGGCTCGTTGTCTGTCAATCTTAATTTTTGCTCGTAGAAGTTGTTTAAAGTCATTTTGTCAGTGTCAAGAGCGAAAATGTCGGCATAATCTATGTAAAGGTCAATTAATTTACTTTGAGCATGTTGAGGTATTTGATTTTTTAAAATTTAAATTAGTTTTTTCGTACGTTTGTCTTCTGTTTCTGTCTTGATAATTGTATAAATATTGTAATTTGAAAGTTTTTCTGTCCGAATACTGTTTCTTTTCACATACTTGACATCATCCGTGGTGTTTATGACTTTAATTATTGGGTTACTGAAATTAACAATGCACCTCGCTGCGAAAACGCTTTTTTCGATTTCCTGCGAGTCCACGAAAAGTGGTTTGGGTGAATCTCCTAAATCAAAAAGTCTGAATATTTCACATCTGGGAGGAATGATACAACTGTCGCTTTCTGTTCCGTGCAGGATTGGTATCGCGACTTTTTCATTACCTACCCAAAAGGAAATACTATTTCTTTCATAATTAATAATGCATTTGTTAATTTTCAGAAAATCTTTACCCAGTATGCCATCGGATGGAATATTAAAGTCTTCGTTTACTACATGTAAAGTATGTTTAATAGAAAAGTTTGAAAATTTTAAATTTACAGTAATTTTACCTAAAGTCGAAACTGAATTTGAAGTGACACAGGTAATGCTAATAATGTCGTTTGTATTTAAGGAAATATTACTGTCTAGACATGATATTTTTATTAAAGAAATGTCTGCTTGAGTGCCTACTAAGAAAGAACAAAATTTTGTGACTCGTTAAGTTGTAATTCTATGAAATCTGAATAATTTAAATTTAAACAGTAAATGCCTACTGGTGAAGGAAATTCGCTTACCCGCTTAGTTCGTCCTCCCTCAGTGTTCGCTCCTGAGGGGCACTCGCGTTTAAAGCGCGCACATTTGCATTTCTGCCCCTACCGTTTGACGATCTTGAATTGTTGCTTCTAATGTTACTATTTTTTGGATTTGAATTTGAGTTTGAACGTGTATTGCTATTGTTACTATTCGGGTATCTATTTCTGTTATCATATCGATATCGCTGACTACTGTTACCGTCATGGTTGGTGAATTTCTGAATGTATTGCTACCACGCGATCGAAAACCTAAAACCTGACGCTCTGTTACTTCGTTGTTTTATTCTAGAATTAGTTTCGCTACTACGTCTTTCGGATCAGTAAATGCCGTTGAGACTAAAATGGTTTTGACTAAATTTGATTTTGCATTTAAACGACACACGTTAATCGTTTGTTCGACTGCCATTTTATGAGCTTTTGCTTGAGTGATCCCTTCAATAATAAGACACCGCTCAAGTGAGTCAGCGAAATCTTCAACTTTTTTGGCAAAATCTTAATAATTATTATTGTTAACGTACAACGCTGCAATTTTCACTGCTACAACTTTCGAGTTGTCCGATTACTTTAATTTCATTGACTGAAGTTACTTGTCTTGGTATTGCTTCACGGGATTTACCCTCTAGTTTTGATTTTAAAAATGCTATAAAGGTATTAGTTAGATCTTCAGTAGCGAACTGTTCAAGTAATTAAATTTTGTCTACAAAAGTTTCAAGTGCTAGAGGATCACCGCTGTAATTTTCTCTAATAGAATTAGCACACATGTTGATGAAAGTTTTCTTTTCCTCAAGTGTTACCATGATTTGATCGTTAAGATCTGAAGCTGAATTAGAAGAAGGTGAGGCAACGTTTGTACTAATTGGATCGCTAAGATCTGGGTTTACGTTAGAAGAAGTTAAAGTTAATTTCTCGCTGGAAGAATCTTCGAAGCCTGTGTAATCTGCTGACAGAGATAATTTATTTTCCTGTATTGTGACTTTTTCTGTCGAAGATGAAGTTAAACTTTAGGAGCTCAAACCTAATTTATCGAAATCTGGTTCTGAATTAGAAGTTTTGTGAACTCTCTTCCTATCTCTAAAGTTGTACTATGTAGTTATCAGAATAGCAAAAGAATTCGGTTGAAACAACTATGAAATTAATGAAGCACTTATTTGAATGTCGGAATTTGTAATTGAAGCTGAAATGTTGAGGAAAAAGAAAAAAGGAAATTTTGTAAGAAGGAACTGATTGAATTAAAAAAAAACTGAAGTTAATGAAAATTTGAAAAATGGAAATTCTGGTATGTGAAACTTTAAATGGAAGATTTGTGAAATGATTTGAAAATTTGAAAAATGGAAGCTTTAAGTATGAGAATTTGTAAAATGAGTTGAGAAGTTTTTAAATTAGAAATTTTAAAATATGAAAAATTTGAAGAAAATGTAAATTTGTAAAATGAATTCAAACTTCAAAAAAAAAATTTAAATGTAGATCTGCAAATGTTGAGATTTATAAAATGGTTCGAAAAAATTTTAAAATTGTTGAAAACTGATGTAGTTAAATTTAGACGCACGCACCGTTTTAGTAAAAAAATCCAAGTGTTTTATATAAACGGAAGCACCGTTGTAATAAAAAAAAAATCCAAAATGTTTTCCATAAACGGACGCACCGTTGTAATCAAAAAATGTATTATATTTAATGTGGACGCACCGCACTTAATAAAAATTGTAAATTTTTTGTATTCATATATGTAAAAAAACCCGTAGGAAAAATTTTATTAATACATACATATATCATATACTTATTTTTCTGCTTCACTTATGATAATGGCTGCCGCTGATGTTAATGCTGGCCTTCGCTGCCGACGGTGGTTGCTGCTGCTGGGCTTTGCTGTTGATGTTCGCCGCTGCTGGTGTTCGCTGCCGCTGGCGGTGGTACAGTTTATGATGCCGTTATTTGAGTGGCGTGGGTTTTTGGTTTTTTTTCTTTCTTTACATGCCGTTATTGTATATGTTAGTTTGTATAATATTATTACTGTATGTATATTTTAATTAAAAATTTTGTACAAAGAAGCATTTTTGTTGTTATTTTGATTAACTCCGTAGTTTTAGTTTTTGAGCAATTGTATTTAGTTTATTATCGTTGTATTAAGTTTTTGGAGGAATCCATTGTCTCCGCTTTTTATTAGAAATTTTTATTTCGTAGATTTTATTTATCCGCATTTTTAGTTTTTTTAAAAAGTTTGAATCTTTTTATTAAATTGTCTACTAAATTATTTCCACACCGTTTGTGCGGTGATATCATTATTGAATATAAAACTTTAATTAAAAGAAATATTCTTATATATAGATTTACAATCTACCGCCTAAAATTCAGCCATTTAATTATATCCCTTGAATCTATCCATAAATAAGTCGCATTTAATCGCGAAAATGGTTATTTTCAACAAATCATAAAGATATTGGAACATTATATTTTATTTTTGGAGCTTGAGCAGGAATAATTGGAACTTCATTAAGAATTATTATTGGAGCTGAATTAGGTCACCCAGGAAATTTAATTTGAAATGATCAAATTTATAATGTAATTGTTACATCTCATGCTTTCGTAATAATTTTCTTTATAGTTATACCAATTATAATTGGTGGGTTTGGAAATTGACTAGTACCCCTTATACTAGGAGTTCCTGATATAGCATTCCCCCGAATAAATAATATAAGTTTTTGATTATTACCTCCATCCCTTACATTATTACTGATTAGCAGTATAGTAGAAACCGGGGCTGGAACAGGTTGAACAGTTTACCCTCCTCTTTCATCTACTATTGCACATAGAGGGGCATCTGTTGATTTAGCTATTTTTTTCTTTACATTTAGCTGCAATCTCTTCTATTTTAGGAGCTTGAGCAGGAATAATTGGAACTTAATTAAGAATTATTATTCGAGCTGAATTAGGTCACCCAGGAAATTTAATTGGAAATGATCAAGTTTATAATGTAATTGTTACATCTCATGCTTTCGTAATAATTTTCTTTATAGTTATACCAATTATAATTGGTGGGTTTGGAAATTGACTAGTACCCCTTATACTAGGAGTTCCTGATATAGCATTCCCTCGAATAAATAATATAAGTTTTTGATTATTACCTCCATCCCTTACATTATTACTGATTAGCAGTATAGTAGAAACCGGGGCTGGAACAGGTTGAACAGTTTACCCTCCTCTTTCATCTACTATTGCACATAGAGGGGCATCTGTTGATTTAGCTATTTTTTACTTTACATTTAGCTGCAATCTCTTCTATTTTAGGAGCAGTAAATTTTATTACTACTGTTATTAATATACGATCAACAGGTATTACATTTGATCGGATACCTCTATTTGTATGAGCAGTAATACTAACTGCTCTTTTACTTCTTTTATCCTTACCAGTTCTAGTAGGAGCTATTATTAACAGATCGAAATTTAAATACATCTTTTTTTGACCCAGCGGGTGGTGGAGACCTTATTTTATATCAACATTTATTTTGATTTTTTGGTCATCCAGAAGTTTATATTTTAATTTTACCTGGATTTGGAATAAGTTCTCATATTATTAGACAAGAATCAAGAAAAAAAGAAACCTTTGGTTCTTTAGGAATAATTTATGCTATAATAGCAATTGGATTATTAGGTTTTATTGTAGGAGCTCATCATATATTTACAGTAGGAATAGACGTTGATACACGAGCTTATTTCACTTCAGCAACTAAAATTATTGCTGTCCCTACAGGTATTAAAATTTTTAGTTGACTAGCAACATTACATGGAACTCAATTAATATATTCTCCAACAATATTATGATCTTTAGGATTTGTATTCTTATTTCCTGTTGGAGGATTAACAGGAGTAGTATTAGATAATTCATCAATTGATATTATTTTACATAACACTTATTATGTAGTTGCTCATTTCCACTATGTCTTATCTATAGGAGCAGTTTTTGCTATTATAGCTGGACTCATCCATTGGTACCCTTTATTTACAGGATTAACTTTTAATCCTATTTGATTAAAAACTCAATTTTTAATTATATTTTTAGGTGTAAACTTGACATTCTTCCCTCAACATTTCCTAGGTTTAGCAGGAATACCACGACGATACTCAGATTATCCAGATGCCTATACTACATGAAATATCACCTATACAATTGGTTCATATATTTCATTAATAGGAATCTTATTATTTTTATTTATTATTTGAGAAAGTATAATTTCTAAACGAATTGTTTTATATCCTATACAATTTAGATCTTCAATTGAATGATTCCAAAATACTCCTCCAGCAGAACACAGATATTCTGAATTACCTTTATTAACTAATTTCTAATATGGCAGATTAGTGCAATGGATTTAAGCTTCATATATAAAGATTTTACTTTTATTAGAAATTAAATGACAACATGAGCCACTTTTAGACTTCAAGATAATGCATCACCTTTAATAGAACAATTAACTTTTTTTCATGATCATACATTAATAATTCTAGTTATAATTACAACATTAGTTAGTTATTTAATATTCATATTATTATTTAATAAATATACAAATCGAAATTTATGACATGGACAAACCATTGAAATAATTTGAACAATTCTTCCAACAATTATATTATTATTTATTGCTTTCCCATCACTTCGATTATTATATTTATTAGATGAAATTAATGAACCATCAATAACATTAAAACTATTGGACATCAATGACACTGAAAATATGAATATTCAGATTTTTTAAATATTGAATTTGACTCATATATAATCCCAACAAATGAAATAATTAATAATAATTTTCGATTATTATATGTAGATAATCGAGTAATTTTACCTATTAATTCACAAATTCGAATTTTAGTTTCAGCAGCAGATGTTATTCATTCATCAACAATTCCTGCTTTGGTGTAAAAATTGATGGAACACCAGGACGACTAAACCAAACTAATTTTATAATTAATCGTCCTGGATTATTTTTTGGACAATGTTCTGAAATTTGTGGAACTAATCATAGTTTTATACCTATTATAATTGAAAGAATTTCTGTAAAAAATTTTATCAAATGAATTAATAATAATTCATCATTAGATGACTGAAAGCAAGTATTGGTCTCTTAAACCACTTAATAGTAAATTAGCAATTACTTCTAATGAATTTAATAATAAAATTATTTTATAATAAAAAATTAGTTAAATTTATAACATTAGTATGTCAAACTAAAATTATTAATAAATTTTATAATTTTTTAGTTCCACAAATAGCTCCCATTAGATGATTAATATTATTTTTTGTATTTTCAATTACATTTACTATATTTAGAATTATTAATTATTATTCATCAATTAATCAAACACCTAAGTCTAATTATTAAAAAAATAAAATAATTAATTCATTCAACTGAAAATGATTACTAATTTATTTTCCGCATTTTATCCTTCATCAATAATTTTAATCAACTTATTGATTAATTCCTTCTCGATGAAATATTATATGAAATTTTATCTTAACATCTTTACATAAAGAATTCAAAACTTTATTAGGACCAAAAAGTTACTCAGGACCCACTTTTATTTTTATTTCATTATTTTCAATAACTGTATTAAATAATTTTATAGGATTATTCCCATATATTTTTAGGAGAACTAGACATTTAATTTTTACATTAACAATAGCATTACCTTCATGAATATGTTTTATAATTTATGGCTGAATCAATAATACTCAACATATATTTGCTCATTTAGTTCCTCAAGGAACACCTAAAATTCTAATACCATTTATAGTTTGCATTGAAACTATTAGTAATATTATTCGACCAGGAACTTTAGCAGTACGATTAACTGTTAATATAATTGCTGGTCATTTATTATTAACTTTACTAGGTAATACAGGCCTTCTATTAATAATGTAATTATATTATTATTATTAATTAGTCAAATTGCACTATTAATACTTGAATCAGCAGTTGCCATTATTCAATCTTATGTATTTGCAGTATTAAGAACTTTATATTCTAGAGAAATCAATTAATTTATTTTATAAAATGAAAACACATGCAAATTATCCATTTCATTTAGTAGATTTTAGTCCTTGACCTTTAACAGGAGCTATTGGCGCAATAATTTCAATATCAGGACTAGTAAAATGATTTCATCAATATGATGTTTCATTATTTTTATTAGGTAATATTATTACAATTCTAACTGTTTATCAATGATGACGAGATATATCACGAGAAGGAACATTCCAGGGACTTCATACATTACCTGTAACACTAGGATTACGATGAGGAATAATTTTATTTATTTTATCAGAAGTTTTTTTTTTTTATCATTTTTTTGAGCTTTTTTCATAGAAGTTTAGCTCCATCAATTGAATTAGGTATTTCATGAACACCTATAAGAATTAAAACTTTTAACCCTTTCCAAATTCCTCTATTAAATACTATTATTTTATTAACATCAGGAGTAACAATTACATGAGCTCACCATAGATTAATAGAAAATAATTATTCACAAACAACACAAGGATTATTTTTTACAATTTTATTAGGAATTTACTTTAGAATTCTTCAAGCTTATGAATATATTGAAGCCCCATTTACAATTGCAGATTCTATTTATGGATCTACATTTTTTATAGCTACACGATTCCATGGAATTCATGTATTAATCGGAACAACTTATTAATATTAATTTATTAATTATTAATTATTAATTTGTTTAATTCGCCACTTAAACTATCATTTTTCAAAAAACCATCATTTCGGATTTGAAGCAGCTGCCAGATATTGACATTTTGTAGATATTGTATGATTACTATTATATATATCAATTTATTGATGAGGAAATTAATAATTTATTAATTAATATCTATATAATATAATTAAATTAATAAATCTATTTAATATAATTGTATATTTGATTTCCAATCATAAAGACTACTAACAACAGTAGTATAGATAATTTATTTAATCTTAACAATAATAATATTAATTATAATTATTACAACAATCTTCATAATTATTGCATCTATTTTATCCAAAAAAACCTTAAGAGATCGAGAAAAATGTTCACCATTCGAATGCGGATTTGATCCTAAATCATCATCACGATTACCTTTCTCTTTACGATTCTTTTTAATTACCATTATTTTCTTAATTTTTGATGTAGAAATTGCATTAATTTTACCTGTTATCATAATTATCAAATTATCAAATATTTTTATATGAACTATTACTTCAATCACATTTATTTTTATTTTAATTATTGGACTCTATCGTGATTGAAACCAAGGAATATTAAACTGATCAAAATAATTATATAATAAATAGGGTTGTAGTTAAAAATAACATTTGATTTGCATTCAAAAAGTATTGATTATTCAATCTACCTTGAAAAATCAAGCAATTTTATTGCACTTAATTTCGACCTAACCTTAGGTAATATTTATACCCTTATTCAAAATATTAATTAATTGAAGCCAAAAAGAGGCTTATCATTGTTAATGATAAAAATGAGATCAATTAAAGAAGTAAGATGATCAAGAAAAAGCTGCTAACTTTTATCTTTTAATGGTTTAATTCCATTTATACTTCTATAATTTATATAGTTTAATAAAAACATTACATTTTAATTGTAAAATTAAAAAAAAATTTGTTATAAATTTAATTACTATTATTACTATAATTTATTCACTACATATACACAAATATAAGTTTATACACATATATGTATATATTTTTATGTATATTCAAAAATTTTTTAATTACCCTAACAACTTCAATGTTATACTCTAAATTTAAGCTATTTGAATAAAACAATAATAATACAATTATCAATATAATAATTCATAAAATAAATAATGTTAAATAAATTTTTAAATTATTATTATGAAAAACAAAAAGTAATTGAGAATATTTAATTAAATTATTATATAAATTTTGACTACCCAAAAATTCAGATCAACCTTGATCAAAAGATTTATAAATTATATTTCCCAATACTAAAGGATAATTAATTAATCCATAAGTAGAGGTATAAGGTATATATCATATTGATCCAAAATAACTAATAATTAAATAATTATTTAAAGATTTATTAAAATAAAATAAAGAAACATTAGAAATTATAATCCCAATACTCCTCCTAAAATACAAATAAATAATGTTAAAAATGTTATATAATAAGATAAACAAATCATAAAAGGAGTAACAAATAATTATCATCTCAATATTCTACCCCTTAAAATTCTTATAATTACTAATCCTATTATACCTCGAAGCATAATTCACCCCTCATCATTTAATATATTTAAAGGCCCACAATTTAACTCACCAACTATTGAATAATAAATTAAATGAAATGAATAACATACAGTTAAACCAGTTGAAAAAAATACAAAAAATATATAAAAAAATTAATATAATTTATATAAACTATTTCTAAAATTATATCCTTAGAATAAAACCCAGCTAGAAAGGTATTCCACATAAAGCTAAATTTGCAACATTAAAACAAGTTGAAGTAAAAGGTATAAAACTTCTTAACCCCCCTATCAAACAAATATATTGAGAATTATTCATATTATGAATAATAGCACCTGCACACATAAATAACAATACTTTAAATAAAGCATGAGTTAATAAATGAAAAAAAAAAAAACAATTTTATAAAACCTATTGATAAAATACTTATTATTAAACCCAACTGACTTAAATAAAATAATGCAATAATTTTTTTTAAATCAAATTCAAAATTAGCACCTAATCCAGCTATAGATATAGTTAATCCAGGTAATAATAATAAAATGCATCTTAATAAAGAACCCGATAATAAAATATTAAACCGAATTAATAAATATACTCCAGCAGAGTTGAAGAATGTACTAAAGCAGAAACAAGAGTAGGTGCAGCTATTGCTGCAGGTAATCAAGAAGAAAAAGGAATTTGAGCTCATTTAGTCATAGCTGCTAATATAATTAATAATATTACAACATTCATCTCAAAATCATTTTTTATAAATTCTAAATAAAAAATAAATCTTCAACTCCCATAATTTAATATTCAAGAAATAGCTAATAAAAAAGCAACATCACCAACACGATTTGATAATACTGTTAATATCCCAGCATTATAAGATTTCAAATTTTGAAAATAAATTACTAAGCAATAAGAAACTAATCCTAATCCATCTCAGCCCAATAAAATTCTAATCAAATTAATAACATCATTGATATAACAAACATAAAAACTAATATAATAAAACGATTAATATTTAACTCACTTATTATATACTCTTTTCTATAATAAATAACAAAAGAAGAAATCATTAATACAAAAGATATAATAATGATCTTATTCAATCAAATAAAAAACTTATAACAATTCTAGAAGAATTTAATCTAATAATTTCTCACTCCAAAAAATAAATTAAATCTTTTAATAAAAATTTTAACTTATAAAAAATATTACAAATAGATAATTTTTTCACAATTGAAAATGATTAAATCATATCATTGACATCACAAATCAATATTTTAATTAAACTATTTAAATTACTTTAAAATAAAATTATACAAATATCTCTTTAAAATCAATATATTTAATGGAAATCAATGTAAAAACAAAAGAAGATATTCTCGAATTTTCCCCACTCTAAAAGAATATAAACCAGACAAATTTTTCCCATACTGAGTATAAGCATATAAATATAAAGTATAACAAGCCCCAAAAAAAGATATTAATGATAATATATTTATACTTAACCAAGATCATCTAATAATTCTATTTAATAAAGAAACTTCTCCTAATAAATTTAATGATGGAGGAGCAGATATATTACAAATACACAATAAAAATCACCATAAAGTTATTGAAGGTATAAAATTTAATAAATCTTTATTGATTAACAATCTACGACCTCCTAATCGTTCATAAGTAATATTTGCTATACAAAATAAACCAAATGAACAAAAACCATGAGCAATTATTAATGCATAAGCACCAGATAACCCTCAATAATTTAATGTTAAAATACCTCTTAAAACAATTCTTATATGAGAAACAGAAGAATAAGCAATTAAAGATTTCAAATCAGTTTGACGTAAACAAACTAAACTAATCAAAAATCCCCCAACTAATCTAATTCTAATAAAAATATAATTATATTTTAAACCACTAAATTGTAAAAATGAAAAAACTCGTAATAAACCATAACCCCCTAATTTTAATATAATTCCTGCTAAAATTATTGAGCCTGAAACAGGAGCCTCCACATGAGCTTTAGGTAATCATAAATGAACTAAAAATATAGGCATTTTTACTAAAAAAGATATAATTAATGATAAATATAACAAATCATAATGAAATAAATATTTATATAAAAAATAAAAATTTAAATTTATATAAGTATTATATAAATAAAAAATACTAATCAATATAAGTAAAGAAACAAATAAAGTATAAAATAATAAATAAATTCCAGCTTATAAACGTTCAGGTTGATAACCTCAACCTAAAATTAAAAATAATGTAGGAATTAATCTACTTTCAAAAAATTAATAAAATATAAATAAATTTATTGAACTAAAAGTTAAAATTAAAAATATTAATAAAACTAAAATATTCAATAAAAATAAATTTTTATAATTATCCAATTTATTAATAATATAACTAGCATTTACTATAAGAATACAAATTCAAACTCTTAATAAAATTAATCCATTTGAAAGGACATCTATACCTATAAAATAAGAAATATTTATAAAATAATTAAAACTAAAATTAAATAAAATTATTATAAGCATTATTAAAAATAATAATAACTGAACCATTCAATATAAATTTTTTATAAAACAAATAGGAAATATAAAAATTAACATACAAATAAATTTTAACATTATAACAAATTAAAAGATTGGAAATAATCATTACCATAAGTTCGAATTAATGAAACTAAAATTGAAAGACCTAATACTCCTTCACAAACTCTAAAACTTAAAAATAAAATTCTAAAAAATATTCTATAGTCTATTAAATTTAAATATATAAACAACATAAAAAATAAACTCAAAACAATATATTCTAATCTCAACAATATCGATAACAAATGTTTACGATTAGAAACCAAAATTAAACCCCCAATTAAAAATAAAATAAAAGGTAATACTCAATATAAAATTATTAGCATTAGTTTTAATAGTTTAATAAAACCATTGGTCTTGTAAACCAAAAATAAAAATTCTTTTTTTTTTAAAACTTCAAGAAAAAAGAAACTTCTTTGTTATTAATCTGCAAAATTAATATTTTTATAAACTATTCCTTGTATAATTCAATTAACTTTTTTTATTACTACATTAATTTCTAGACTAATTTTTATTCAAATAAATCACCCATTAGCTATAGGACTAATATTACTTATACAAACATTACAAATTTGTATATTAACAGGAATATTATATAAACATTCTGATTTTCTTATATTTTATTTTTGATTTTTTTAGGAGGAATATTAGTATTATTTATTTATGTTACTTCACTAGCATCAAATGAAATATTTTCATTGTCAATTAAAATAACAATTCATGTATCATAATATTCATTGTTGTAATAATAATTTCAATTTTCTTAGATAAACCTTTTATCCTAAATTATATAGAAAATAATGAAATAAAAACAATATATGATATAAAATCATTTATACAAGAAAATTCTATTATACTTAATAAATTATATAATTATCCAACAAATATAATAACTATCATATTAATAAACTATTTATTAATTACATTAATTGCCGTAGTAAAAATTACTAATATATTTTATGGACCATTACGAATTATAAACTAATGAATAAACCTTTACGAAATTAACATCCTCTAATTAAAATTGCTAATAATGCTTTAATTGATTTACCAACACCTATTAATATCCCAACTTGATGAAATTTTGGTTCATTATTAGGGTTATGTTTAATTATTCAAATTATAACAGGGTTATTATTAGCCATACATTACACCGCAAATATTAATTTAGCTTTTGACAGAGTAAATCACATTTGTCGAGATGTAAACTACGGTTGATTATTACGAACATTACATGCTAATGGTGCAATAATTTTTATTTGTATTTATTTACATATTGGACGAGGAATCTACTATATATCCTATTTATTTACACCTACATGATTAATTGGAGTTTTAATTTTATTTTTAGTAATAGCAACAGCTTTTATAGGATATGTACTACCCTGAGGCCAAATATCTTTTTGAGGTGCAACAGTTATTACAAACTTAATATCAGCAATTCCTTATTTAGGAATAGATTTAGTTCAATGAGTATGAGGAGGATTCGCAGTTGATAATGCTACATTAACTCGATTCTTTACTTTCCATTTTATCTTACCTTTTATTGTACTAGCTATGACAAACAGGATCAAATAATCCTATTGGATTAAATTCAAATATTGACAAAATTCCATTCCATCCATATTTTGCATACAAAGATATTATTGGATTCATTATTATAATTTCAATATTAATATTATTGACGTTAATTCACCCATACCTACTAGGAGACAGATAATTTTATTCCAGCAAACCCATTAGTAACTCCTATTCATATTCAACCAGAATGATATTTTTTATTTGCTTATGCAATTTGACGATCAATCCCTAATAAATTAGGAGGAGTTATAGCACTAATTATATCAATTGCAATTTTAGCAATTCTTCCATTTTATAACTTAAGAAATTTTCGAGGAATTCAATTTTATCCTATCAATACAATTTTATTTTGAATTATAATTATTACAGTAATTTTATTAACATGAATCGGAGCACGACCAGTAGAAACTCCTTACATTATTGTAGGTCAAATTTTAACAATTATTTACTTTTTATATTATATTATAAATCCCATAATTAATAAATGATGAGATAATTTAATCAAATAGTTAATGAGCTTGAATAAGCATATGTTTTGAAAACATAATATAGAAAAATACTTTCTATTAACTTAACTTAACAAAATTAATTAAATAAAATTTAATAACAACAACTTAAACCCAATAAAAAATAATAAATATCTCAAAGAAATTGGCAAAAAACATTTTCAAGCTAAATATATTAATTTATCATAATGAAAACCAGGCAAAGTACCACGAACTCAAATAAATATAAAAGAAATAAATATTAATTTTAAATAAAACACAAAATTAAATAAATCACAACCAAAAAAAATAACTCTAAGTAACATTCTTATAAATAAAATTCTAGAATATTCAGCTATAAAAATTAATGCAAACCCACCTCTTCTATATTCAACATTAAACCCAGAGACTAATTCAGATTCACCTTCAGCACAATCAAAAGGTGTTCGATTAGTTTCAGCTAAACAAATACAAAATCAAATTAAACTAAGAAGTAAAAAAATTAATAAAAATCAAAAATATTTTTAATAATAAAAAAATTGAAAAATATTATATCTTCCAATTAAAAAAACAAAAGACAATAAAATTAAAGCTGTTCTAACTTCATAAGAAATTGTTTGAGCAACTGCCCGTAACCCCCCTAATAAAGCATAGTTAGAATTTGATGATCAACCAGCAATCATGATTATATAAACACCTAATCTAGCACAACTTAAAAAAATAATAAACCTAAATTAAAAGAAAATAATTTTACAAACAAAGGTATACAAAATCAAACAACTAAAGAAAGAAATAAAGAAAAAATTGGAGAAAAACAATAAGAAATATAATTAGATAATAAAGGATAAGTTTGTTCTTTAGTAAATAATTTAATGCATCACAAAAAGGCTGAGGAATTCCTAATAAACCAACCTTATTTGGACCTTTCCAAATTTGAATATACCCTAATACTTTACGCTCCAAAAGAGTCAAAAATGCAACTCTCACTAAAACACAAATAATTAAAATTAATGAACCAATTAAAGTCAAAAACAATTTAAAAATAAACAAGTACTATTTGTAATTAAAAATTGCATCTATAAATTCTAAATTTAATGCACTAATCTGCCAAAATAGTTAATCAAATTATATTAATAAAATTCACATAACTAAAATATAATTATTTTAATAACTGGTCTTTTCGTACTAAGATATTATAATATATTAAAGATAGAAGCCAACCTGGCTCACGCCGGTTTGAACTCAGATCATGTAAGAGTTTAAAAGTCGAACAGACTTATCATTTAAGCAACTACACCTAAAATTATATCTTAATCCAACATCGAGGTCGCAAACTTTTTTATCAATAAGAACTCTCCAAAAAAATTACGCTGTTATCCCTAAAGTAACTTGTTCTTTTAATCATTAATAATGGAGCAATAAATCATAAATAAATGATGAAAATTAATTAAAAGTTAATTAAATTTTAATATCACCCCAATAGAATAATCTTAAAAAATAAAATAAAATTAATCCAAAAAATAAAAATTTATAAAATTATAAAGATTTATAGGGTCTTCTCGTATTTTAACAAAATTTTAGCTTTTTTACTAAAATATAAAATTCTATAATAAATTTATATGAAACAGATTATACTTCATCCAACCATTCATACAAGACTTCAATTAAAAGACTAATGATTATGCTACCTTGGAACAGTTAAATTACTGCGGCCATTAAAAAAATTCATAGGGCAGGTTAGACTTTAAAATTAACTAAAAAAAAAAATGTTTTCGTTAAACAGGCGAGTAATATATTTGCCGAGTTCTTTATATAAACTTTTCATTCAAAATTACTTACTCCGATTTGCGGGCACGATTGATTGATGCGGTTGGTAGAGTAGTTTTGGATCAACTAAAAATTGAGAGTGAGTGCGGCAGCAGACATAGCTGAGCTGCCATGATGGTGTTTGGCCGCACTGGCCGGGTGTTGCCAGACGGAGGGGCGGACTTAATCCGAAAATCGGATCAAGTCTTCAACATGCTCCCCCCCCCTCCATGGGTCTCCGTAGATCTGCGGGTCCTGTAAAGACAAGAAAAGAAAAAATACGTATTTATAAAAAAATGGGTTAGAAAAATACGTTGGGGAGGGTAGTTTATATGTAGATTGCTAGGGGCATGAAGCAGAGGGTACCAGGGGTAGGGCCGTTTTGGGTTTTGAGTCCAACAACTCGAACATGGTTTTCCGATCCAGGGTGTAAAGTGATTACCCGTCCCAAACGCCATTCGTTCGGGGGTAGTAAATCATCCTTTACCACGACTAAATCTCCAACTTGAATATTGCGTTGAGGGCATTTCCATTTGTACCGCTTGTGCAACTCCTTGAGGTACTCGTTCTTCCATCGTGTGCTGAACTGTTGGTGAAGCATTTTCAGTTTCTGCCATTTATTGACTAGGGTGAGATGCTCTGCAGTTGGCTCCGGCAGTGATAAGAGTGGTGCGCCACGTAGGAAATGCCCTGGGGTTAGGACTAGGGGATCCATTGGATCTTCGGACATAGGGGAGAGCGGTCGGGAGTTGAGGACCGCCTCTATGCGTACCAAGAGGGTAGTGAGCTCTTCGAAGGAAAACGTCTGGTTTCCTGCTACCTTCGTAAAGTGTATCTTAAACTTTTCACGGCCGCTTCCCATAGTACCACCCATATGTGGAGCGTATGGTGGGATGAATTTCCATGAGAATCTGTGAGTTGCATACTTTTCGGCGACGTCTGTAGCGACTTCCTTGAGGAATGTGGTGAATTCTCTTTGTAATCCGCGTTGTGCGCCGACGAAGGTCTTTCCGTTGTCAGAATATATCTGGTGGGGTAGGCCACGGCGGCCAGAAATCGGGCAAAGGCTGCGTTGAAGGCATTCGTGGTGAGATCAGAGCACACTTCTAAATGAACAGCCTTTGTGGAAAAACAGACGAACACACAAAGGTAAGCTTTGACATACGAAGCTCGGCGAAGGGGAGAAGTTTTTACCATAAATGGTCCAGCAAAGTCGACTCCTGTTGTATGAAAGGGTAGGGAATACGTTGACCTCTCGGGTGGCAAAGCTGCCATTATCTGCGTTTTCATCTGCTGTTTGTAGATGGTGCAGGTTTTGCAGTGGAAGATGCGCTTTTTGACCTTTTGCTTCAAACGTGGAATGTAGTACTGCTGCTGTACCATTCGGATCATCAGCTGTTTGTCGCCGTGCAGCAGGTTCGAATAGAGGAAGTCCAACAGAAGAGAACAAAATCGAGAGTTTTCGGGTATGATAATTGGGTGCCGCTCGTTAAAGCTATAAGTGGCATATGCTAATCTTCCAGAAACTCGCATGATTCCTGAGTCATCTAGCATGGGGTTTAATGTCAGAAGGGTGTTCTTTTTGGGTAAGGGTCCTGACGTTTGAAGCAGCTCTATCGTATCTTCGTAATAATTTCGTTGAGTTTGAATGATGATTTTGATTTTGGCATCATTCACTTCGGCGTGGGTGAGGTTGAGTGTGGCTGGAACTCTAAGCGCTCGAGAAAATGACGAAAACCGGTCGAGTATGTCTATATTTTCTTCGTGCAGGGTATGGAATACTTCCACATGTCGTTGTTCGGGGGAGTTGGGTGATGAGAAATATCCTTTGGCCACGAAGTTGATGGGTTGATAAGCCAATTAGGTCCTTCCCACCATAATGGACATTGGACTAAATCCTGAAGTTTGCAGCCTCGAGTGCCCAAATCCGCTGGGTTATCCTTACTGGAAACGTGCCTCCAAGTGGCGTTGTCGACGTTCTTAAGAATTTCAGAGGTTCTGTTGGCGACATACGTTTTCCAGGTATGGGGTGGATTTTTTAACCAGGCCAGTACGATGGCAGAATCGCACTAGAGGATGAGTTCGTGTGGGGGTAGATTCAGCTCACTTCGCAGCTGTTTCACTAACTTGGAGAGTAAATCTGCTCCACAGAGTTCCAACCGTGGAAGACTCACGGTTTGGAGGGGTGCTATTTTGCTTTTAGCAGCTAGCAAATGGGATGAAAAACGATTTTCATGGGTTTGTACTCGTAAATATATACAGGCACAAAATGCTTTTTCTGAAGCATCTGAGAATCCATGCAGCTGGATTAGTTTATCGGGGGAATACTGTACCCACCTAGGGATTTTAATGTCTCTGATGTGAGGTAAATTTTCATAAATTGAGGTCCATTTTTGGAGAGCTCCGGGCTTCACGTCTTAGTCCCAATCCGTTCCTTCCATCCAGAGTTGTTGCAGCAACATTTTTGCAAGAATCGTTATTGGTGAAAGCCATCCTGCGGGGTCAAACAGTTTTGCAACTGCTGATAAAATCTGCCTTTTTGTAGTAGTGTTTTCTGCTGATGGTGGATCATACGTGTAGGTGAAGGTGTCTGTTAGCGCGTTCCACTGAATTCCAAGGGTTTTTGTTGAACTCGAATCATGGAATTTAAGGAAGTCCACGTCTAGCAAATCAGGGTCGGGAACGGGTTTTAAAATTTCAGGGTGATTTGCCGACATCTTCCTCAAAGGGAACCCTGCCGATTTTAAGGCTTCGATAACTTGATTCATAGAGTTCAAAGTGGACTGTATATTATGACCGCCTGACAAAATATCGTCAACATATGTTTCGTTTAATAAAATGTTTTTAGCGAGCGGATATTCGTCTTTACAATCGTGGGCGAGTTGGTGTAGGGTTCGAATCGCCAAATATGGCGCGCAGTTTACACCAAAGGTAACTGTTTTTAGTCGAAAATCCTGTATCGGCAGAGTTGGGTGTTTTCGAAAAACGATTCGATGAAAATCTTTATCTTCTTCATGGATGAGTACTTGGCGATATATTTTCTCAATATCGCCGTTGAAAACAAACTTATAGTCGCCATTTAAGTATGACGAGCATTAAGTCATTTTGTAGAATGGGGCCTGTATGAAGCAATTCGTTCAACGAGTTGCCAGAATGCGACATTTTTGATGCGTTGAAGACGACTCGCACTTTTGTGGTTCTGCTGTCGGGTTTTATGACAGCATGATGGGGTAGATAAAACGATAGATATTTACCATCTCTAATTATCTCTTGTTAGGAGGCGGGTTCCATGTGATCCATGGTTAAATATTCATTAAGGACTTCAAATTATTTGTCTCTTAATTCGGGTTTTCTTTCGAGGGTTCGTTCGATGCTGATATACTGCTGTTGTGCTGCGGGTCGTGAATGACCGAGTGCCAGATTGGCTGGAAATTCCGATTTGAAGGGTAGTTTGACTCTGTAGCGTCCATCTTCCTCACGAATTGTGGTTGTCCGGTAGAGTGCTTCGCATTATTCATCATCTGCTGATCGTTGTTGGGTTTGGTGAACTTCTTCCTGTTCCCAAAATTGTCTCAAAAGTTGATTGATGGGGTCATCGGTGCATTCCGTGACATGAGTGCTGAAGGCTGGTACCTTTTCAGCTATAGGGGCGCTTAATATCCATCCGAATATTGTGTTTTGGGCAAGTAATGTTCCACTCACATTTCGTTGGAGCCCTTCGGTGAGGATTTGCGGGGTGATATCGCTGTCGATTACCACATCGATTTTAGATGGTATCGAATACTGTGGATCGGCTAAGGGTAAATGGGACAGTTAGTTTCGGCAAAATTATTGCTTGTGCGTCTATCATTTGGGTTAAGTCTGCTGAACAGAATGTTATCTGGCAGACTTTATTGGCATTTTTCACAACCGTTCCACCCATTCCAGATATCTGGTGGAGAGACTCTTTTGTGGGTAGACCAAGAACCTTTTGTATACGGGATGATACAAAGGTTTTTTGTGAACCTTGGTCTATTAGGGCACGAATTTTATGAAATTCGCCAGCAAAGTATACTGATACTATTCCTGTGGGTAGTAGGGTGGTTCCATGATTACTCGAGAAGAGTGAAGAAACCGGGTTTTTGTCTTGAGACTGTAGGGAGGAGGTGGCTCTTGCGGCGGCTTTCGATGTTGAGGCTCGCTCGTCGTCCGTTCTCCTAGGGGTGCCAGCTTGGGCATTTTGAGCTCTGGGGTTTGGTTGTGATTGTTGGGGTTTGGGCTGCAAATGCAGTAGCGAATGATGACGCTTTTGGCAATAAACGCACGTGAAACTACTTTTACATTCGTTCTTGGGGTGTGACGTTGATAAACAGTTTTCACAGTAACTATTTTCTCTCACAAATTTGATTCGGTCTGATACCGATAAATTCCTAAACCTGACGCAAGATTTGACTGCGTGGTATTGGTTGCATAATCTACACGAAGCCGTTTTATTGAACTCGATTTGATATGCATATATATACTAATTTAATCATTATTTCTTTTCAAATAAAATTACAAAAAAATTTTTTATAAAAAATTAAAATATAAATAAATAATATTTAAATAAAATAATTTTTAACAAAATTAATAATAATTGCTAATTCTAAGCTTATATTTTTTAATAAATTTATTTCATTTATAATAATTTATTTTAAAGCTTATTCCTTAAAATATTATAATTTATAAATTTATTTATTAACAAAATAAATAAATAAATCAAAAATTACTAAATTAAATTTATTTCTAAAAAACTAGATATATTTATAAACGAATAACATTTTATTTCTAATAATCTATTCAAAATAATTTTAATACATTAAATTTAATAAATTATTAACTCTTATAAAATCGAGATCAATATTTTTACTATTAATTATTTAATAATAAGTAAGTAAGTAAGATACACAATGTAGGTACAAAAAATAAATTTTTCTTATAAAATAAAAATTTTTCAAATTATTTCAATAATCTTTCACAATACAAATAAACTATAATTAAATTTATTTTTTCATTAAAAATTACTAATTTTTATAATTACTTTTAATATAAATTAAACGAATAATATTAACAAATAAATCATAAATAAATAAATATTAAATTCAATTTATATTGATTTGCACAAAAATCTTTTCAATGTAAATGAAATACTTTACTTAATAAGCTTTAAATTGTCATTCGAGATACACCTTCCGATACATCTACTATGTTACGACTTATCATTTTAGAATAAGAGCGACGGGCGGTATGTGCATATTTAGAGCTAAAGTCAAATATTTTATCTTTAAAATTTTACTACCAAATCCAATTTCATTAAACATTTAAAATTTAAAATCATTTAAATAACTTTATTGTAACCCATTTCTACTTAAATATAAGCTACACCTTGATCTGATATAAATTCAAATACAAATGATTGAAAATTATTATTCTAATAAAATATTCTAATAACGACGGTATATAAACTGAAAACTAATTTAAGTGAGGTACATCGTGGACTATCAATTACAGAACAGGTTCCTCTGGATAGACTAAAATACTGCCAAATTTTTTAAGTTTCAAGAACATTACTAATACGACCTTAATGAAAAATAACTACATTTTTTATAATAGGGTATCTAATCCTAGTTTAATAATAAAATTTCTAAGACTAAATAAAACTAAATTTATAAACTATTATTATTTAATATTTCACTTAATAAATTTATACATATTTTTAATTTATATCTTTCATCGAAATATTTTTATTTGTACTATTTGTATAACCGCGGATGCTGGCACAAATTTAACCAATACTAAATAAAATTACTAATTCGAATTTTAATTGATTAATAAAACTAATTACTGAGAATAAAATTTAAAATATCAATTATTAAAATAAATAATAACACATACAAAAATTTACATATAAAATAAATTTATAACAAAAAAATAAGCTAAAATAAAACTTTATATTAAAAAATAATATTTATAAAAAATACAAAAATAATTAATAAATATTAAATACAAGTAATAAAAATAATTAATTTAAATTATAAAAATAAAAATTACGAAAATGATCAATAATTCTAAAATTTTTAATATTATAAAATTAATTAATTATTTTTAAGTAAATAATTTAATATAGTAATTTACTCCCCGTAAAAAATGTTTCCATAAATTTATTTAATAAAATATAAATTATAAAAATAATAAATAATTCCAAAATTTTAACTTCAAATAAATAATTAATTCCTAATTAATCACATTCAATAAAACAAATAAAATAACAAAATCAATAAATAAATTAAAAATAATAAATAAATAATTAATTTATAATCAATTAATAACTTACTTACTTACTTACTTAATTGGGCTTAACCGTTTAAACGGTTATGGCCGTCCAACAAGGCGCGCCAGTATCTCCTTCGCTCCGCCAACCGGCGCCAATTGGTCACACCAAGGGAGTTTAAATCGTTTTCCACCTGGTCCTTCCAACGGAGTGGGGGCCGCCCTCTACCTCTGCTTCCATAGGCGGGTCCCGATAGAAACACTTTCTTGGCCGGAGCATCATCTTTCATTCGCATAACATGGCCTAGCCAGCGCAGCCGCGCGTTTTAATTCGCTGGACTATGTTGATGTCTGCGTATAGCTCGTACAGCTCATCATTAAATCTTCTTCGGTACTCGCCATCGCCAACGCGTAGAGGTGCATAAATCTTTCGAAGAACTTTTCTCTCGAACACTCCCAAAGCCGCTTCATCTGCTGTTGTCATGGTCCATGCTTCTGCCCCATATAGCAGGACGGGTACGATAAGTGACTTGTAAAGTATGATTTTCGTTCGCCGAGAGAGGACTTTACTTTTCAATTGCCTACCTAGTCCAAAGTAGCATTTATTGGCAAGATTGATTCTTCGCTGGATTTCAGTGCTGATGTTGTTGCTAGTGTTGATGCTGGTTCCCAAATAAACGAAGTCTTTTACTATTTCGAAATTATGGCTGCCAACAGTAGCGTGGTTGCCAAGGCGCATATGCGCTGACTCTTTGCTCGATGACAGCAGGTACTTCGTTTTGTCCTCATTCACCATCAAACCCATCTTTACCGCTTCTTTTTCCAGTTTTGAGTAAGCAGAACTAACAGCGCGCTCACACGCTTTTATAGTATATTGTTCCAGTGCGGTTAAGTTCTGCAGCTAGTATAATTTTCTCCAGCATCAAATTAAAGAAATCGCACGATAGGGGGTCACCCTGTCTAAAACCTCGTTTAGTTTCGAACGGCTCGGAGAGGTCCTTCCCAATTCTGACTGAGCTCATGGTGTTGCTCAACGTCATTTTGCACAGCCGTATAAGTTTTGCGGGGAAACCAAATTCAAACATAGCGGCATATAGGCAGCTCCTTTTCGTGCTGTCGAAGGCGGCTTTAAAGTCGACGAAGAGGTGATGTGTATCGATTCTCTTTTCACGGGTTTTTCCAAGATTTGGCGCATTGTGAAAATCTGGTCGATGGTAGATTTACCAGGTCTGAAGCCGCACTGATAAGGTCCAATCAGCCGGTTCACGGTGGGCTTCAATCTTTCGCACAATACACTTGAAAGGACCTTATATGCGATATTAAGAAGGCTGATTCCACGATAGTTGGTGCATTTTGCAGTATCCCCCTTCTTGTGGACTGGGCAAAGAACACTTAGATTCCAACTGTGGGCATGCTTTCGTCCGCCCATATTTTGCTAAGAAGCTGCTGCATGCGCCTTACCAACTCCTCGCCGCCGAACTTGAATAGCTCCGCAGGCAATCCATCAGCGCCCACGGCCTTGTTGTTTTTCAATCTGGTTATTGCTATTCTAACTTCGTCATAATCGGGCGGGGGGACATATATTCCATCATCATCGATTGCGGGATCGGGTTCTTCATCTCTGCGCGGTGAATTGCTGCCTCCATTTAGGAGAGCAGAGAAGTGTTCCCTCCATAATCTAAGCACTCTCTGGACATCAGTTACAAGGTCGCAGTTTTCATTCCTACAGGAGTTTTCCCCGGTCTTAAAACCTTCCGTCTGTCGCCGTATTTTTTGGTAGAATTTTCGGGCGTTATTCCTGGTGGCTAGCAGCTCAAGCTCCTCGCACTCACGCCTTTCTGCTTCTGCTTTTTTCTTCCTGAAAAGGCGTCTCGCTTCCCTTTTCAACTCACGATAGCGTTCACACACTCCTCTTGTCGCGCTCGCTTTTAACGTAGCCCTGTAGGCAGCGTCTCTTCTTTCGGTTGCAACGCGGCATTCTTCATCATACCAGTTGTTTTTTCGTGGCCGCCGGTAACCAATTTTTTCCTCGGCGGCAGTACGAAGTGCTTTGGAGATATGCTCCCACTGCTCCTGTATCCCTTCAGGATGAGTTGTGCCCTCAGAGAGCAGGTGTGAGAGTCGAGTTGCGAAATCATTGGCAGTCTGTTGTGATTGAAGCTTTTCGACGTCTAGCTTTCCTTGTGTTCTGTTCCTTGTTTTGTTCCTTGTTTTTAGCCGCGTTGAGGCCGGTGCGTATTTTGGCTGCAACGAGATAATGGTCCGAATCGATGTTAGGTCCTCGGATCGTTCACACATCTAAAACACTGGAGGCATGCCGTCCGTCTATCACAACGTGATCGATCTGATTGCGAGTATTTCGATCAGGAGACAGCCATGTAGCTTGATGTATCTTTTTATGCATGAACCTCGTGCTGGATATGGCCATGTTTCGGGCACCGGCAAAGTCAGTCAGCCTCAGTCCGTTAGGAGAAGTTTCATTGTGTAGGCTGAACTTTCCTACTGTAGGGCCAAAAACACCTTCTTTGCCCACCCTGGCGTTAAAGTCGCCAAGCACGACTTTTATATCATGACGGGGGCAGCGCTCGTATGTGCGTTCTAATTGTTCATAAAAAGTGTCTTTCACCTCATCGTCTTTCTCCTCTGTCGGCGCATGGGCGCAGATGAATGATATATTACAAAATGTTGCTTTTATTCGGATAGCAGCGAGACGCTCGTCCACAGGCGTGAACGCCAGCACTTGGCGACAAAGTCTCTCTCCCACCACGAATCCGACGCCGAAACTGCGCTTATTCGCATGGCCACTTCAATATATGTCACAATTTTGATCTTCTTTCTTCCTTGCTTCGTCCAACGCATTTCTTGGATGGCGGTGATGTCAGATTTTGCTTTGACGAGGACATCAACCAGCCGGGCATCTGCACTAATCCCATTCAGGGAGTGGACGTTCCAGGTGCATGCCCTCAATTCATTGTCCTTCAAACGTTTGCGATGGTCGTTATCAATAGAGAGTGTATTTATCCGAGGCTTGTTGTTATATTTCATTGGAGTATGGTTTTACGTGGCGGGTCCCAAGCCCAGCGCACAACCCGCTCAGCGGGTTAATAACTAATTAATAAAAATTACGAAAATGATCAATAATTATAAATATTAACCTTCAAACAAATAATTAATAATTAACCCCTAATTAATTATTAATTTTCAATAAAATAAAATAAAATAAAAATGATCAATAATTCTAAAATTTTTAATAAAAATCAATTTCATAATAAAATATAAAATAAAAATAATCAATAATTCTAAAAATCTAATAAAAAATTATTTTTTTTAACAAAATAAAATAATTTAATTGTAAATTTTAAAAATTTATATATATTATTAATAAATATCTATATTTAATAATTAAAATTAAATTTTTTTTTTAATTATTAATCGTTTTCAAATAAGTAGGTAGTCTATTATAATACTTAGCTTCCCGCAAATATTTTTTCCATAGATTCATTTAATAATAAAAATATGAACTATAAGAAAATGATCAATATTTCAAAAATTTTAATAAAATAAATAACTAATAATCAACCCCTAATTAATTATTAATTATTCAATAAAATAAAATTAAAAATGATCAATAATTCTAAAATGTTTAATAAAAATCAATTTCATAATAAAATATAAAATAAAAATGATCAATAATTTTAAAAATCTAAAAATTCTTTTTCTAATAAAATAAAATAATTTAATTTTAAATTTTAAAAATTTATATATAATATTAATAAATAATAAAATATAGTATATAAAAATTGAATTTAATAATCAATAAAAATCAAACCAAATTCATAAATAAAATTTCAAAATTTTTAAATTTATTATAAAATTTTTAAATTTATTATAAAATTTTTAAATACTAAATTTTATAATTTAAAAAACAAATAATTTAAAAATTTTTAATTTTTTAAAATTTTATTTTTTTTACAATATTAAAAATTTTAGAATTATTGATCATTTTCGTAATTTTTTTATTGCAAAAAATTTCGAAATTTTAAAAAAAAATTTTAAAATTTTGTTACTAATCAATTTTCTTTATACTAAGATAGATACTCTATATCTAATTATTTTATATACATGACATTTTATTTAAAAATTATATTTTTTCATTATACTTAAGAGATATACTATAGAGATCAATAAATATCTATATATATATAAATATTTAATATATTAATAGATACATATTTATCTTGTCCAAAAAAACCCTAAAAACTCACTTGTACCACCACCAAAGACCATCACGGTCGCCATGTACGATAACCCAACAGGTTATCTTCTTACTGGTCACCCAAAATATCTACCTTGGAGGGCGCCGCCTCCAAATCGTCGCTGTTTTATACCACTCAGCCAATTTTCCTGTTGTATCTCCACTCAGCTCCTCAATGGTATCGAAATGAAAATTTGCAATAGAAACGTGGTCACACGGTGATCAAGATAAAAGTTCCGACTTCCAAAAACTTCAACAATTAAACAAAACTTTTTCTTTGGACACGTCCGTCCGGCTTAAGTGCAAATTTATTATGTATCATTTTTCTGTCAGTGACGTGGGCCGCAGCTGCATTTGACATGTGCGTTGCCAACTGCCCGCGCCTGTCAAATGCAACTAAAGCTCCACGCACATAGCTTATCTTATATTACGGATGTGAGGGTTAGTTTATCCTTACATTAGTAAAGCCTTGTCGTCAATTTTTAAATAAAATAATGGAGTTGGACAAATTTTTTTATCCAAATAATGGAGCAATAATTACAAAGAGCAAATTTATTGAAGGTTTAATAAAAAAAAGTGAGGGTTGCGACTGCGAAATCGAAGTAAAAAGATTATTTTTTAAAAGTCGAATGTATTTTCGCATAAAAAGCCTTAACAAAGCAATGAAAAATAAGTAATGAAATTCGCACAAATGTAAATAATCAAAATACCTCCATAATGTTCTTTGGGTTTTTTTAATATGTTCTACAATATATGTGAATTATCATGTTTCGTTTATTTAATTAATTGAGAGAAAATATTGGAAAAAATATATGATGAATACCTATAAATAAAAACTGCTACTTGAAAAATGTTAATCAATTTAACTTGGTTTATATTTTATAAGAAATAGCTTTCCCCTGTCTCAAGGCATTTTAATATGATTGGAATTTTCATAAACAAATGAAAACAAAATCAGTTTCTTCGCCAATTTTATTTGAATACTTTTATACAAATAAGTACGAAATTTAATACTATTTCACAAAACGGCCCCTTCTATTCTTCCCCTTTCTCTCATTATTCGTATTGTATGGGAGTTTTCAAAATGAGCTGTCACTACATGGACCACCTTGTCAGTATTACATCATGGTTGGAGACAACCTCTATTGATTTTTCATTCATCCTTCTTCACTTGGTTGACACGCCTTTAACCCTTAAATATGCTGAAACTTCACTTTATAAGAGATCACCAGTCTCATCATCTCAGATCTTCGAGATATTCTTTGGTTTGGTTTGGTCATTTTCCTCGCGGATGGAAAATACATTTTTTAATTGGCGCTTAATCGTTTAGGAGATGCTGGTCGTTGCGTAACAAGTCACTCCAGCTAACCCTGTTTCGCGATAACTGACGCCAACAGGGGGCACCAAGAGAGATCAAAGTCTTCCCCACCTGCTTCTCCAAACCCAGTGGAGATCTTCCCATAACTTGACCACATCATCGTCCAGTTGGAGTATGATAGTTCGTGGAGGATGAATTTACCGGCTGACCGGTCCTAAGTCTGCCGCAGTAGTATAGAGCTAGTGTGTTGGCGTATCCATCAAAAATATTTAATAAAATTTGTATAAATGGTATTGATTGTCCCTCGGCATTACCTTGGCACCAAAAGTTCGTCCGAATTAGCAGATAAATTTTTGGGTCGGCACAAAACATGTATTTAGGTGAACCAGTTCGTAGAAAAACGAATACACAATAAGTAGCCTTCGAATTGGATGGAAAGCTATACCTTAATCTCCTCAGATATATATCACACCAAATTATTATTATTAGTAGATATGTATGTATCTTCGGCTATGTGATGGTAGCGTGCTCCGCCTACCATACCGAATGCTCTGGGTTCACACCCCGGGCAAAGCAACATCAGAATTTTAGAAATAAGGTTTTTCAATTAGAAGAAAATTTTTCTGAGCGGGGTCGCCCCTCGGCAATGTTTGGCAAGCATTCCAATTAGTAGATATGTATGTATCTTCGTGGTGGCCACCGTGGTGTGATGGTAGCATGCTCCGCCTACCATACCGAATGCTCTGGGTTCACACCCCGGGCAAAGCAACATCAGAATTTTAGAAATAAGGTTTTTCAATTAAAAGAAAATTTTTCTGCCATGAAAGGCTCTCAGTGAAAGCTCATTTGCCTCGCAGATGCCGTTCGGAGTCGGCATAAAACAAGTAGGTCCCGTCCGGCCCATTTGTAGGAAAAATTAAAGAGGAGCACGACGCAAATTGGAAGAGAAGCTCGGCCTAAAATCTCTTCGGAGGTTATCGCGCCTTACATTTATTTATTTATTATGTATGTATCTTTTCCGTACACCTTGGCGGTAAGTCGGGTTTTTCTTCTCGTCACGTAGACACAGATAAATTTCTAAACAATTTGTTGAAGAAAATTCCTCAGAAGAGGATCGTGGCCTGATGCTCCCTTTTGCGGGAAACTACAATACAATTCTTGAATTGAAAATTCTGGAATGCAGTTGACCGTTGAGATTTCTTATTTTCTGATTATTTCCACCAATAAAAAATTGGTTTTGGATAAAATATCATAATATTAATGCTAGAACGCAAAAATATATGGTTATTCTATACGACAGTATGACACTGGTAATACGCGTCCAAAAATACCGAGAGTGGTGTCAAAAGACTCGTATTGACCTCGACAACAATAATTCGAAGGCGGAAAAGAAAAATTTTAGATCGTTCAAAAGATGTTAACGAAAAACCGAAAAATGGCCCAGAAGTGCTCCGAAACCGAGGGTGGGATCCATAGTATTTTTACGCAGAACACCTTTCTGCATTGGCGGCCTTTGGCCGCGCTTATAAAGAATTACCTTGAGTGGGTCCAACACCGGTTTGGAGACCAAAACTATATCCGCAGAAAACACTTATGTTCACAATTTTTTTTGTGGATACCACAAAATCATCAAAATTACAACAACCACATGAAAATTTTCAAAATTTCTTTTGCAAATATCTCTTGACAGTCCAAAAATTTTTCACCTCCGCTTTCGGATTCGCGATCCTGGATCCAAAAAGCGCCTTTTGATACCCCTCTTGATATTTTTGGACGTGCATTAAGAGTTTCCTGCTGTCGTATAGAATTACCAAATTTATTACAGTTTGTTATATTTTTGTTATGAAAACAATACCAAAATAAAAAAAATAAAAATGTGAGAGCAGTGAGAATTTTAAAATTTTTTTAAACGTCATTTCGCCTCTCACCGGTTTTACCTTGTAATATTTACACCATGCCTTTTAGCTTTCCTTATCTCTTTATTGTACTTTGTTAGATTTTGAGTATATTCCTCCCAGTTGCCGGTTCTCCTTGCCCCGTTGAAGAGTTTCCTGAATTTCCTTCTTAGTAGTGTCAAGTCATGCGACCACCAGGGGTTGCCTTCTTACCCTTAACTAAGGAGACTCGGCAACTGGAGTTGTAGGCATATATCATTATCTGATTTGACTTATCCACTCTGCCCTCTAACTCAGTACAGTTAGTGCTTCTGCTCTTATTCCTTAAGCTCTCTACGTATCTACGCCCCAGTCTGTTTTCCTGGGATTTCTTTTAGGGTTGCCTTGCTCCGATACAGCACCCAGCTCTAACCTTATTATCCTGTGGTCCGAAAGGGAGGGTTCATCTGACACCCTCCATTTCGAGATCATATTCTCAGTTAGGTTGTTGCCAAGTGTTATATCCAGAACTTTTGCCCTGACTCTCGTGAAAAACGTCGGTTTACTCCCGACGTTATATGTACTCAAATCGTTGCTGGCTATATATTCTAGTAAACACTCACTCCTTTGGTTGACATCACTGCTGCCCCACTCCGTGTTGTGGGAGTTAGCATCGCTTCCTATAATCAGCGGAAGTTTAGCTCTTCTGCAGTGCTCCACCAGCTTCTGCACATTATCTGGTGAGACTGTGTTGTCGTCCCCCAGGAAGTAGTATAGAATAAAACAAAAGATTATTTAGGAAGTGGCACCCTTGAGTACCAAATACCAAATCTTCTTTTATTTAAAAACTTCAGCTTATTTATACTTTATAATTCTTATGCGCTACTTAGTTACTACAATACATTTTTAGTCTAATTCTTACTAAGCCTCATGGTTTAATTATACAAGGTTACCCATGTAGCACAATTTCACCCTGTACTTTTCACCATCCAAACTCCCACATAGCTCCTAAAAAGTTAAGGTTTCTTACTAAACTACTTTCAGAAAATTGAACAAGAATTTTAAAAACGTATTTTAAGTCTTACTTTTAGGAAAAAAGTACAAGTTGGGTACACTTATATATTTTGATAGTTTATTTTGTTCTCATCCGTTAAAAAATAAAATATTTTTCTGCAAATCTGCGGTAAATCACAAACTATAATTAAATTTTTTAATAGTTTTAATTGGTTTAACTGTGGATTTCTTTTGCAGGTGAGATTTACAATACACGAGTATATCCATATTAAGGTTTTACAGGAGTTTGTAGGAACTATTGGCTTTTCCTGCGAGAAATTCATCAGAAAAGTAAGTAGAATCAAAAATGATGTAAAAATAAAGTAAATATGTCTTCTGTATTGCTATTCTTATTTTCAGGACTTTGTATCAACTAGTTGCTTTTCATATACCAGGCTTTTTTGGTAAAAATAAGCTTTTATACAATACAAGTAAACATATTTGCATTAGTGACCAAGCCAACCTAACGACTTTAAGGATGACCGATAGAGTCCCTGTTGGCAGTTCCCCTTGGTGAGTTTTGAGGGATTACAGAGTGCAGTAAAAAAATGGGGGAACATCTAATGCCGTATTGTAAAATTTCAAGGAAGACCCTTTTAGCCGCTGCTCAGACTAGAAGGAAGCAGCTCACTTAAACACATAAAGGAAGGGTGCCTCTGTTTTCTGATCGTTAAATGAATCACTGCATTGCAACGTTATACTTCCGGATAAGGCAACCATCGATCCTAAAAATTTCCTTCGGGAATTCGTATACCTCCCATCCGAAATAACAAAAGCTGGGTACAATAAATTTATTGGATGACTCCACCTTTGTGTCCCCAATACAAACCAAACAGAGATTTCAATTCTCCAATCACCGTTAGTAAACCGTAGTACCTAATATCATTGAGCGTTTGTTATGAACTGTTTGAAGGATCTCGACATCCGGCAACAGCCGGAGAGAGATAAGACCAACCTTTCTAGGAGCATTCTACCTGTTGCGGTATCAGCGCTTGCAGACGATAACAGACGTGTTCTTTCACTCTAAGGACCTTGCAGTTGTAACTATAAGGTTCAGTTTGCAGTACTGCAACATCTCTGAGTTGTTGACGAGTCGCGCTTGTTCAGCAAGTGAGCCCTTAGGCGGAGAGGGAGATTTCCCCCATACAAAGCCTCAATAATAGTCCCAGCCCTGACTTCTCTACTATAGAAACGAACCTCATGAAAAAGTTCGCTGATCGCTCGGAAGGGCATTCTTTCAGCCCGAAATCGTGAATCCACTCCATAGCGACAGTCACGTAAGCCGCGGATGCAGCAAAGGTAAAGGGGCTTAGGTTACTCTCGCGGTATACATGCCTGTTGTAAGATGCGACTACGATCCAGAGACGTAGAAGGTTCGACGTATAACGTAGTCATACAATATCCTTCCCGAGATAATCGGGCTGGTGCCTAAAATATGCGAATTTCCGGTATGCTCCGCATATCCTGCAAAAGGCTAGGACTCTAGAATATGAGCACCTCAAAGGTGATGTAGATAACCCTTCTCGCAATTCGCAAACAATTTTTGACCAACTCCGGGCTTTCCTGTTCAGGGAAGTAGCTCTTTCTAATATTTATTTATTTACTTATAAGACTCGTTGGTTGACCGTAAGACTAATGTCTTTTAAGCCCATCATCATTAGTTAATTTACAATGTTTTCATATACAATTAATAATAATAATATCTGATAACAATAATAATTACTGTATATGCATATTATAAAAAATTGCATTAATTTAAATCATAATTAACAACTTATAACAAATATTTTAGGTTTAGAAAGATTTATTCCTTAAAATATGAAAAACAGACAGACATGACCTTTATAAGAATGAAAAAGTAAAAGAAAATAGGAAGAAATATTTAGATATTTAAAAACTTAAAATTTAAAGCGCCTGGGATTTGTTATCGATTTAATTTTGTTTGGTAAAGAGTTCCAGAGTTTGACAACACTGACAAAAAACGTTCGTGATGAAGTATTATAATGATGTTTTGGTACAATGAGGTTGCGTGTTCTAATCGAATGCGCAAAAGCCAACTTTTCAAAAAGGTACTCTCCCTCTTAATATTGACATCGACAACCCGCCAACTAGATTTCCTCGCGCCATTCGGAACACAGATATGATCGGCGCTGTTCAGGACACTCGTGGTTCACTCTAGAAATCAGGTGTGTTTTTTAAAAGCATCCCGACCTCGATGCTGCTGATATACCATTTTTGCAACTTTTTATTCTCCCCTTCTCTAGAGCTGATTCAGACTTCTGGGCGATCCGTTGATTTTGCCAAACCCTACCAGCCCACCTCTATTGTTTCCTAAGGCTTCTCTTCGGATGGCTGGCGGGATTGGAAGTCGATTTCGACACCGCCTCAAAAACATTTGGGCTGTTCATGTGGGCGTGCTTATCAGGTAATCTGCTTATGGGGTTATATACTCTACTACAAACACAATATACACGAGCCAGACCTAGCCAATGGACCAATTATTTTTCTAGTTGTACACATACTAACACACCAAACTTCACGAGTACTTGGTATTCGCGACTTTTTTCCTAGAGCCTAGCTTTTCCACGAAACATAAATTTACATGCAACAACTTATGGCCTTGACTTGTTTTAGGGAGTTAAAATACCTAAAGCAAGTTGCGTATTATGCCACAAAACATGGGCTAATGAAGGCTTCAAGCTATGCCATGTTCCAAGAAATAAAATCAAAAAAAAAAAAAATCTAGAGCGAATCTTGCGGTTTTAATTTAAGAGCTGGTTCGAAATTGTGTATATTACATTTTTCAGCCGATGACTTTATACATTTTGTTAATTTGAGCGAGGCGAAATTATCAGACGCAGCTCTTCCAGTGGCAAAAGAAGTCCTTGAATCTTGGAATAATTCCGAGCAAGATTTCATCAATGCCTCAGCACAAACAGAGTACTTTCATTATTATTTTTACAAAATTTTTAGAATTGCTCTTGTTTTTGGGGGTTAGGTCGTGTCTTGACTGTCGAGTCTCAAAATTGGAAGGGGAACTACTGCATTGTATTAAGGGGCTGGTGAAGCTAGAAATTCTCCAAGCAAATCTGGCGTAAATTTTTACCAATAATCAAATCCGTAAAATTGAGAATCCATCAAAAAATGTAGATTGGACATGGTAAGATATATCGCCCGCAATAGCAATGCATGCTGCGGGATGGGATTCCCTCTTCCATGTGAATCGAGAATAAGCAGATGGCTACAAAAGCTTAAGTTTGAGGATGGTATAATTAAATATTCATTAAGCGTGTTAAAAAGTGCAAGCGATGTTCCGATTTCGGATAAACTATGTGTGCGAAATGAGAGTAGAATCGGTATACGAGTATGACATCCTCGGAGACTCTATACGTGAGCCATGCCGATATGTCCAAATGGCGATCGTGCGCGGTCTTAAAGCTTAGTTAGGTATATCACACGGTATGCTAGTCAAATGAATTTACATTTTGTTATTTAATGTAATATTTCTTATTTAAAGAACGTAGTGCACAAATAAAAAGAAAAGCATTTAACGGTACATCACGCAGGCAGGCAAAAGGTTAAATTCGCCACACAACTATTTTCGCATAGCGTAGCTAGTGCCATCCGAAGATGTCATTCATTAGCTTTATTATGCTTTGGATACAGCGGAATTCCTCGAGATAGTCAAAGATTGGTATTATTTTTTTAACACGAAATTCTCCACCTTTCAATCAGTTGCAAACAAAAAGCCTTTCGGAATGGCGTTAAATGAGCAATTTCAAACATTAGAGCGAATGGATGTGTGCATGCAGCAAACTCTAGCCTATAGACATAAAGCATTACTGCCTTTTCAGAACGCCATACTTATAAGCAACAATTCCCTCAGATAGTTGCATCAGTTTGTTCAGGATGGATACGGCCTTCAATATATTCTCACTTACCGACTTAATCAGGATATCATTGAACATTTTTTCGGCGCGATGCGTGCTAAAGGTGGTCTTCATGACATAACCCTGTAATGGTTAATACTAAGATAGAGGGGGATGGCACTCTTCTGTAGGCGGATTTGTGTTTGGAGCTGCGCGGAGTAGGTCTGCCGGGACCCGTCTAAGGCTAGCAAACAGTGGTTGGGAGGTTCGCGACCTTTCCTCACAACCTCGGAACATTACATTTTTTTTATTACAGAGTCCCTATTTATTTAATAGCTTACAAAAAAATTTATTTATTTAGCGAAAACGTTTCAGTGGCCATCTGGTGAAATCATTATAATCGAAAATATCAACTGCAAGGGATGTTACTTAACTGGATGAACACAATAAAAATGAATAGCGGCTTTCTCCCATTCTCGTCGCACAGTGGACGCATAGGTGTATTTGCGCCACGGCCTCTCTGATCCCTACCATGATCCGTCGGTGGCGTATACAGTTTTTGACAGATCCCAAAGGAAAAGGAGACAACTTACCCTCTCACATAGTTACCACCACCCTTACAGAAAATTAGTACCGCATAATTACCTCTGCTAGCGTTTACATATTTTTTTAGAATTGATAGGAACTTATCCCTAAAAGCTTATTTCAACAATTTTCAAATTCAGGTTATTGTCTATGTTGGAACAATTCGATACCTTTTTTCAATAAATTTCATTTTTTCTTACAGGCTTACACGCCTAATAGTAGGCTAAATTAATGTATACGTGTTACTCTATTCATGTATGTGTACTTTGAAAAATTAAAATAAAACATTAACTTCCTTTATGTTAATATTAACATTATTCCTACATCTAGCATACTGATTCTTTTAGGAAGCAGTTTACACAAGTACATATGTACATACATATATGTATACCCGCCTACTCTGCTGTTCTTGCGAACATTAATGTAAAAAAAATAATATTGGTTTAATATCAAAATATGACGATATGAATGTTCCCCCACGAGTCCGGGATAGCGAAGCAACCGAGCTGTTACTTGATTGAATTTATATGAATCAAACATCGTTAACATAAAATCATTCTGTTAATGACGCTACATTTTATACAAATTCACGTCGAACATGATCTGAACAAAAGAAAATGTTACATTATCTGCATGTGTTCGCTATGTATGGAGCTCGTAAAGAAATATTCAAATTGTAAACATCATACAGAGAGGACAAGTTTTATTACATACCAGAGAGCTTCTTTGCTCTTGTATTTGCAGATCCACCGATGAAAGCGCTTCCATGTGTGTGTGTATGCTTGGTTTCTGACTGCATTAGCTAGTTTCAATTCAATTATTTTTCCTAAAAATTTCTCTCCGCAAAAAAATTTACGAATTAAGTTACAAGCTATTTGTGGGTTGTTTTTATCCCAACCTTTTGATATTTTATTGCGACGTTTACGATCCGTCCTGTTCTGACGTCATCCAAGAGGATTAAAAAATGGACAAATTAGAATATATGTATATTTTTTCTTCTTTGATCGGCGTTGATATAACAACCTTCAGAAAAAAATAGTTAAAACCATGAACAAGAAAAAACTCTCAAACCAGAACAGGAGTGTCGTTGATAACTTTTTCCACTTTAGATAGGTACACAAAGGTGTGGAATGTATGTATGTATATACACGTGCACTCCTCCAAATACACTGGAAAGCTATATTCTTTTTCACTTCTTTTTTTTTTCTTGATACCGCGTAAATACCGTATACTACCTACTTATTCTTTTAGTATAATTATTTAACTATTTTAATATAGTAGTTTCACAGAGATTATCTTAATGTTCCGTATATTTCTATTCTTTTTTCCTATTTTTTTCTTTACACGATTAATAACTTATTTCCCGTACCGCGTCTTACTACTTGCACGGAATCACTGCCTGACTTGGAAAACAATTAGATTTGGCATGGTTTTCCAATGTTTTCAGTGCTCTCAAATTTTGATTTTTTTTTCTTTTGTTTGTTTCAAGTACAGCTTATGGAGACATGCTGCATTATTAGCTTTTAACACTTCTCCTAAGTTTTTTTCTTTGATGAATAAAATTTTTTTTGTTTTTTTCTAACAACTTTACATAAGTACATCTGCACTCTAGGGCTCTTTTGATCTCTATTTTTTCCAGATCCTTAAGCTGCAGATACCTAGCATGTAGTCGCAGGGACTGACAGCTTTTCCGCTGAAGTAATTTAATTTTTTCCACACACACCCTGGAGACTGCCTTTGTTCTTTCTTCACTATTATATATTTATCGGTTGAGGCTAGAATAAAACACAATGTTTTTTTAACCCGAACAAAACTAAGTACACTCCCTACTCTATGTATGTATATTTACCTTCAAAGCTTGGTTGATGGCTTTTATAGCTGGCGTTGACTTCTTGGTTCGATGGCTGGATCCAAAAGAAAGAGGTCAACTCACCGGAAGTTAATCTGAAGGTGAGGTATATCTTGACAATGAAATCATATGACTTCTGTCAAATAATTACCCCTTTCAGGATTATTCCCAATTCAACCTTGGGAAAAATCATTGTATAGTAAACATTTTCAACACTTTGTCTAGCAATGCCAATCTATTACTATTCGTCTTATCTCTTTTATTAGGTTTTCCGATACTGATATCAAAGATATTAGAAAGGTACTCATAATTCGAAATCGCTCACTACAACCCATTGCAGTTCAAGTGGACTGCGAAAATATTTATTGGGTAAATTGAATGTTGATGGGCACACAAACTAGAGCTTCCGATTTCTTCTCGAACACAAGCGAGATTTTCGAGACCCGAGCTTCTCGACATTCTTACTTATTCGCTGTATGGACAGTATTTATAGACTTGGTTTTTTTGTTGATCTCCTTCATGTTAGTCGCCCTCCTCTGCGGAGGGGTCCCAGCACAAGACGAAGTAAGAGGAAAGCCTCATATGTCCTACAGCGTCAACGGCGTGTTCAGAAGAACGCATCACCAACAACACCCAAGCCAATGTGTTGAGGTACCCGTTCCGGGATGCTAGCTCTGCGGCGGGTTGACTAACCATTTCATGCACACTCGTGGGAAATTTATGTCAAATATTAACAAAAACAACAAAAAGGAGGGGAGAAAGGGAGCGTTCTGGGAACGCTCTATGAAGAGGATCTTCTGGCTAGCAGCCAGGAGAGCGTCAAAGAGGTCGGCCAGGGTACCAGCCATAGTACCCCTGTCGCACCCAGCCAAATCAATAACCAAATACAAAATAGAAAGAGGAGCACACAAGCCAAAGTGGCTCCCAAGAGGTCGAAGAATTCCTCAGGCAGTCTGATGAAAGCTAGGTATCTGAGGGCTCCCTTCATCCTCAAGAAGATATCCAAGAATGAGGAAAAAGATGAGGCTCACGAGCGGGACGCCGAAGTTAAGGTATGTTGCGAGGCAGTGGTCAAGGAGTACGAGACCGCCCTCGCGTACAAGCCCTCAGTGAAGAACCAAATAAGCAAACAACAACCAGCTCAAAAACAGTCGGCGAAGCGCAACCGGTCACAAGAGGTGAACGAGCGCGACGTCAAGATAGGGAAGTAGTCCGGGCAGACGATGGCGCTTCTACCAGTGCTGCGGCATCGGACAAACCCACTTACAGAGAGGTGGTCAGGGACCACCTCCAAGTGGCTCTGGTCGAAGCTGAGAGCAATGGCGGGAGGGAAGTTCTGGCGGCTTGGATTTCCATTGAGGGACGGCTATAAGAGATGGTCGTCGAGCACCTGATGGAGGTGCAAATCCCAGTTCCCGCCTTCAACTGCGAGGAGGTATACCGCGGCTGCAGGGTAATCAAATGCGCGGATGGATTCTCTAAGGTTAGCAACGCATTTGATGGCCTTACTTTAAAGGTCATCCAAGCTTCGAAGATTGCCAGGAGGCCCCGGGCGCGCATTTGGCTACTCGAAATGCCAAAGCTGGAACTGGGTTCACAGAAGCTAATACAGGTAGAGCAACAACAGAAAAGTAGCCAGGCCGTGCTGCTGCTGATCAGCAACGAGTCCCTGGGGGCACTCGAGCGAAGGGGAAACCGCCTGAAATTTGGCCTGAGGGAGGCCAAAGTGACGGTTTTCCCAGCGGCAGCGGCACCAGACAATAATCTGGAGGAGATTGACGACGCCAACAAACTCCTGGGGGGGGGGGGGGGGGGGGGGGGGGGCTCAACCTGACGGAGTTGGGTGAGGATGGGTCGTCAATCCTCGGAAGTGCAGGCGAGTCTCAACCCAATGATTAGGATGGCTCAAATTAACCTGCAGCACTCAAAAGTCGCCTCGGATAACCTGCTGGTCCTCCTCAGGGAGGAGGACATTGATGTCTGCCTAGTGCAGGAACCATGGGTGTGGCGGTCACAGGTTATGGGCCTAAAGACCAGAAACTATAACCGCTTTTACACACATGGAGAAGGTAAACCGAGGGCTTGTATCCTCGTTAGGAATACTATTAATGCTTTCTTTTTACCTAATTTCAGTAGTTACGACGGATGGCGGCCACCGTGGTGTGATGGTAGCGTGCTCCGCCTACCACACCGTATGCCTTGGGTTCACACCCCGGGCAAAGCACCATCAAATTTTTAGAAATAAGGTTTTTCAATTAGAAGAAAATTTTTCTAGCGGGGTCGCCCCTCGGCAGTGTTTGGCAAGCGCTCCCGGTGTATTTCTGCCATGAAAAGCTCTCAGTTAAAGCTCATCTGCCTTCCAGATCCCGTTCGGAATCGGCATAAAACATGTAAGTCCCGTCCGGTCCCAATCAAGAGGAGCACGACGCAAATTGGAAGAGAAGCTCGGCCTTAGATCTCTTCGGAGGTTATGCGCCTTACATTTATTTTATTCAGTAGTTACGACGTTGCTATGGTCAAGGTCGAGTCAAGAAGCGGCCGAAGCATGACGGTCGCCTCGGCTTATTTATTTATTTAGTCTAGTAACAAATGTTTAGTACAGACACTTATGACTAAATTACAGAGACCAGCTTATATTAAGCTATGGAGAACACTCGCAAAAAGAATTTATATTATTACAGAGACCAGCTTATATTAAGCTATGGAGGACACTAGCAAAAAGGATGTATATTATTACAGATTAAGTAATTGTTTAGTTTAAGTTGAAAAGCGTATTTTGATCGGAGAAATCAATATCCAAAACACTTGAGAAGCAATTAATTTCTGATAGGGCTCTGTTAATAGGCGCTTTTGAGCTATAAACAGTTCTACTCAGCCCTATGAAAAAGACTTCAAAGTGGCGGAGGTTTCTACAGGGAGTATATTAGCATAGTCTTTCATGAAGCAACGCGCAGTCAATTTTGCCCGTGAAAAAATCGAAAATGAACAAAGAGGCCAAAAGAATTATGTGATTGTTTAGGGATAGTAAGGATATTAGTTGGCATCGAGACTCATAAGACGGGATCGGTTCAGAGAAACGTAATGAAATAAGAGCGAAGCGCATAAAGATTTTTTGAATCCGCTCCAGGCGGTTGATGTGAACTGCGTGGTAGGGCCGCCAAATGAAAGCCGCATATTCAGGTTTGGACCGCACAAAGGACGTATCTAGACTTTGAGTGTGTAGGGGTCAGAGAAGTTTGCGGAATGGCGTCTGACAAAAGCAAGCATTGAAAGCGCCTTAGAAATTGTGAAGCTGACGTGAGTGTTAAAATTAAACTTTGAGTCGAAGTATACCCCCAAGTCTTTAATTTCAAGAGTCGTTCGAAGAAAGGTTTCTGCAATATGATAGGAGGTATGAAGTGGCATCAGCAGTTTACCATACGTCACAGTGTGGCACTTACTTATATTAAGGAAAAGACGGTTCTTAACACACCAGACATAAAGCTTATTAATCTCAGATTGAGAACAACGACATCATTATAACAACTGATCTCAGAATAGATCTTGAGATCATCAGCATAAAGCAGACATTTGGTAGATGAGAAGCAAGAGCTAATGTTATTAATAGACAAGATAAATAGTAAAGGGCCCAGAATACTGCCCTGGGGCACTCCAGAGGTGGCCCAAAATGGTTTCGAATAAACACCGTCAATATTTACAAGATTACTTCTGTTGTGCAGGTAAGATTTAATCCACTGTAGGAACGTAGAGTGGAACCCATAACAAGCTAATTTCGCAATTAAAATTTTATGAGAAATTTTATCGAATGCTTTGGAGAAGTCTAGGTATATTGTATCAACCTGAAAACCCCGCCTAAATGCCGCGTAGCAATCCTCAGAAAAGACAGCGAGGTTCGTTAATGTGGATCTGGCGGGACAAAACCATGTTGATTGGCGCAAATCAGCTGTTTAATACTAAAGTAAAGCTTGTCATTGACAACACATTCAAAAAGCTTTGAAGTTGTAGACAATTTGGAAATAAGCCTGTAATTAGAACAGTTACTTTTGTTGCCAGACTTAAAAATGGGAGTAACGGATGCTTGTTTCCAGTCATCAATAAAAATCCCGATGCCAATGATTTATTGAATATAATCATTAACGGTCGTACTAGCGAAGGACAATTTTTCAATAGAATAACTGAAGGATTGTCAACATCAGTTCTGGAGGAATTTTTACGTTTTATCATCCCCTCAACTATGTCTGCCTCAGTGAGAGTAAGTGACCCAAAATTATTAGCGGAGTGAGACTTAATTAACTTGTGTATGTTATCTGTATCTTCCACAGTTAAATCATTATCTGTGATAAAGTTCGCCGAGAAGAAGTCAGCAAAGAGATTAGCAGCCTCATTAACAGAGTTGGCAGTAATATTATTGTAGCTTAGTGATTTCGGTATGCTAGATACGCTCTTCATGGAGTTAATGTAATTCCAAAAGTTCTTCGGATTGCTCTTGAAGTTTACCTCAAAATTTCTGACGTACTTAGCATATAAAGACTTATTAAGATTGTTAAATTTTTTCTTATAAACAATAAACAAATCATAAAATCGACGCTGATTAGTAAACTTATATTTTTTAAAGAACTTGTTTCTCAAATTTTTTAGAGCTCACTATTGTGCCAGGGAGATTTATAAATTTTATTTTTATATACCGGCACGTTTTTTCGCAAATCTTATGAATTTAATTTTTAAATACATTGAAAGACTTTCCAACTTCACTTTCGCCAAGCATAGCATCCCAATCAACTCCACGTAAAGCAGAATTTAAACGATTAAAATCACATCTTCGAAAATTGAACGATGTTTTCATATTTAATGTAGGAATACGGAAATACTCAAAGAACTGAATTTCAAGCTTTAAAGGCAGGTGATGCAAGTTTGGTGGCGAAATTGAAGACGCAAGTTCCGAGATAACAAAACTATTATTATTAGTTACAAAAATTAAATCAAGAGTGCGATGTAAAGAATTATGGAAACTATTAATTTGAGATAAACCAACCCCTCCCAAATTATCAATAAGATACGATTCATAAGAGCTGTTAATATTAGTAGGATTTAAATAGAGATTGTTTTCAAGAGAGATCCAGCTAACATTACTTAAATTAAAATCCCCCAGTACACATAGCTGCGTTTCTCCTAAACTTCGCTTAAGATTTAAGATATTATTTACACGAGCCTTATAAATACTTTCTGGGCTAGACGGCGGAATGTATGAAGCACAAATGAGCAGTTGACCCAGAGAGCCATGAATCCGCACACAAAGTTGATCAAGAAGCGTGTCACTAACAGTTAAAGAAATAAGCGAGGCCTGGAGACCGACCCGGGCGGCAATCAGCACACCACCTCCTCTATTTAGGCCAGTCTTTGTTGCATCTCTATCCTTACGGAAAACATGATAAAGCTTAGGATCAAAAAAATCAGCATCGAAGAAATTACTATTCAGCCAAGTCTCAATGATGACAAATACATCATACTCCAATAAAGAACCAAATAGGCGCACATTTTCGGCTTTGCTTCTAAGGCCAGAAACATTTTGAAAAAAGATATTGATATATTTGCATGGCATGTGATTGACACTATGAACTAAGTCCGCTGTTGTAGTTTTGCGTCCTTTTGAAAAAAACGGAAGTGGCTGATCGTCACATTGACTGGCCACAACTCAGGCTTCAGAACTTTATCAAAGTGCAATTCATCTACACCAAGTTTAAAATTTACATATTTACGGTTAATCGACTCCGACTCCTTAGCAAGCTTGAAACACTGCAGTTGATGCTTATTTAGATTAGTATGTTTAATCACATACTCAATAATATCCTCAGGTTTGACCGAGGGTAAAAAAGAAGAAAGATGAAACCATCTGAAACGAGCAGCTACCCCAAGTTCAGTAGACACATAAGAGCCAATCACGCCCCTCCGTGAACGCCTATGATTGTTATTAACATTATTGTTGTTGTTACCGACATTGTTGTTGTTGTTGGCATTCTTGTTGTTGTTATTATTATTATTGTTATTAGGCGAGCTAGGTTGAATGTCCAATCCCGACGATGTACTTGATTGCATATTAGGATTCCCACCACTAGCAGTAATATTTAACTCATCAGGGTTAACAGCAATCGCAGCAGGTTTTTCCTTATATGGCCCACGATCGGCCCGCTCCTCCAGAGGAGGTCGCGCAAATGATAGCACAAACAACCAAGAAGGAGACGGTCGTGATGGGTTGCGACGCCAACGCAAGGTACGCGGTTTGGGGGAGCAGCGAGATAAAAGAACGGGGTGAGTCTCTTTTTGAATTTATATTAGCTGACAACCTTTACGTATGTAACAAGGGCAGCTCTCCCACCTTTAGTTTTCCGAGTACGGCGAACTACCCGGGGTGGGACGAAGTCGTTGATATAAGACTAACATCTGACTCCCAGGAGCTTACGGTAAGAAAATGGGAGGTGTCGAAAAAACTTTCCTTGTCCGATCACCGGTTGATCCTTTTCAACATAGACTGGGAAAAATAAATAAGTCAGCCGCACAGAAACCCTAAATGAACGTCCTGGAGCCTATTTGACAAGATAGTCAGTGATAGGCTCCATAGAAGTAGGACGCCCATTCAATCTACGGTCAGTCTTGAATACCGAGTCCGGTCTCTGGAGAAAAGTTTTCAGGTGGCCTTTAAAGTCGCATGTCCAATTTCGAGGAGCAAAAAGACCTTCCCACCGTGGTAGGACGAAAATCTCAGCGACCTGAGGTCAAAGCTGATGAGGGTCTTCAACGACTGTCACTTCAGGAACGATTTGCAGGAGTACAGGACGGCTCTGAGGGAGTATAAGAAAGCCATATGGATAGCAAAATCAAGCTCTTGGCGAGAACACTGCGAGTCGATTGAGTCCACGAAGGACTCAGCCAGGCTGGGAAAGATTCTTGCCAAGAGTCATTCAAACAAGACATTTGTCCTTATAGATGCTCATTTCCCGGATGGTTCGGGGGAGGGAGAACGCGATACAGAGACGGCACATCAGGAAGTACCTGTTGGCCTCATAGACAACCTTTTATCGGTGAAGAAAATTGCCTGGGCAATAGATAGCTTCTCTCCATATAAATCACCGGGCGTGGATGGTATTCTACCTATTATGCTGCAGAAGACTCAGAAATCTTTGGCTAAGGAATTAAAGAAGATCTTCGAGGCATGTATTCGTCTCAACCACATTCCGGTCTCGTGGAAAACAAGGGTGTTCTTCACTCGAATTTTCACTTGCGTCTTCGACGTCGTTTGCATTATTTTGCACAGTCACCACGTTGTCTGCTGCTGCCATGGTATCAATATCGACAATTTATTAATAGGAATTGCTCCAAAATCAATATAAAATGGTTCCTCGTAGTTTTCGTCACTACAATTAGTTTTTTCAAATGAGAAACCGCGCTACTTGAGGTAGTTCGAACGCTGGAAAAGTCCCAACGTGCTTTGCACAAAGAGTATATTAACTTTGATTTGATAACGGTTGGTTGTACAGGTATGAAGGAATCGAGATAGATATAGGCTTCCATATATCAAAATCATCAGTATCGAAAAAAACTTTGATTGAGCCATGTCCGTCCGTCCGTCTGTCCGTTAACACGATAACTTGAGTAACTATTGAGATATCTTCACCAAATTTGGTACACGAGCTTTTCTGGACCCAGAATAGATCGGTATTGAAAATAGGCGAAATCGGATGATAACTACGCCCACTTTTTATATATATAAAATTTTGGAAAACACAAAAAACCTGATTATTTAGTAAATAATACACCTAGAATGTTGAAATTTGACATGTGGACTGATATTGAGACTCTTGATACAAACTTGAAAAAAGTTTTTAAAATGGGCGTGGCACCTCCCACTTCTGATAAAATCAATTTTACAAATATTATTAATCATAAATTAAAAATCGTTAAACTTATCGTAATAAAATTCGGCAGAGAGGTTGCCTTTACTATAAGGAATGCTTTGAAGAAAAATTAACGAAATCGGTTAAGGACCACGCTCACTTTTATATAAAAGATTTTTAAAAGGGTCGTGAACGAATAAAATAAGCTATATCTTTGCAAAAAAGAGCTTTCTATCAATGGTATTTCATTTCTCAAGTGGATTTATAACAATAAATATGAAAAACTCGGGAGCCATAACTCGAAGAAAAATTAAAGGATCTTAAAAAAATTGGGTACACAAATGTTCCCTATAGCAAGAAATATTTCTAGAAAAAATGGACGAGATCGGTTAAAGACCACGCCCACTTTTATATAAAAGATTTTTAAAAGGGTCGTAGACGAAAATAATAAGCTATATCTTAGCGCAAAAGAGCTTTGTATCGATAGAATTTTACTTTCTAAATTGAATTGTAACATTAAATTGGAAAACACTACAATTTTTGAAAATGGGTGTGGCACCGGCCCTTTCATGACTAAGCAATTTTATATTATTCGGGAGCCATAACTCGAAGAAAAATTAACATATCGTAATAAAATTGTGTACACATATTTTCCTTATAGCAGAAAATATTACTAACAAGTAAGGAAGGTTAAGTTCGGGTGTAACCGAACATTACATACTCAGCTGAGAGCTTTGTGGACAAAATAAGGGAAAATATGTGGGATAATCACCATGTAGGAAAATGAACCTAGGGAAACCCTGGAATGTGTTTGTAGGACATGGGTATCAAATGGAAGGTATTAAAGAGTATTTTAAAAGGGAGTGGGCCATAGTTCTAAAGGTGGACCAGGGGTGACTCTAGAATGTTTGTACGATAGGGGTATCAAATTAAAGGTATTAAGGAGGGGTTTAAAAGGGAGTGGCCCTTAGCTGGTACGATATGGGAATCAAATGAAAGGCGTTAATGGGTATTTTAAAAGGTAGTGGGCCTTAGCTCTATAGGTTAACGCCTTTTGGAGATATCGCCATAAAGGTGGACCAGAGGTGACTCTAGAATTTGTTTGTACGATATGGGTATCAAATGAAAGGTGTTAATGAGTATTTTAAAAGGGCGTGGGCCTTAGTTCTATAGGTGGACGCTTTTCGAGATATCGCTATAAAAGTGGACCAGCGGTGACTCTAGAATGTGCTTGTACGATATTGGTATCAAATTAAAGGTATTAATGAGGGGTTTAAAAGGGAGTGGGCCTTAGTTGTATATGTTCAGGACCACGCCCACTTTTATATAAAAGATTTTTAAAAGGGTCGTGGACGAGTAAAATAAGCTATATCTTTGCAAAAAAGAGCTTTATATTAATGGTATTTCATTTCCCAAGTGGATTTATAACAGTAAATAGGAAAAACTTAAAATTTAAAAAAATTGCGTGGCGCCGCCTCTTTATGACTAAGCAATTTTCTATGTAATGCAATTGTGTACACATATTTTCCTTATAGCAGAAAATATTTATAATAACTTAGATATAAAACAAGTTTCAAAGGTTTGAAAGGGTCGTAGACTAGAATAATAAGCTATAACTTAGCAAAAAATAGTTTTGAATCAATGATATTTCACTTATCAAGTTTTAGTGTAAGGGGAAATGGGGAGACATTTTTTCTTAAACGGGCGGTGCCACGTGTTATGTAGAAAAGTAATTTATCTAAAATGAAATGAACAATTGAAGTTCACGCTGAGTATATAATGTTCGGTTAGACCCGAGCTAGACACCTTTACTTGTTATTACTGGAATTCTTTTTAGTTTCCGATCTTGTCGTAGCTTTCATTATTTTACATGCCTGTACTGACATTTCTTTCAAATCATTGATATCTATTCGTGACAGAGCGACTGCCACGTAATTTTCTTTTCCAGCTATGTACTCCACCCCAAAGTCATACTCTTCCAAATCTAATCTGATCCTAGTTAATTTAGATGAAGGATTTTTCATTGAAAATAAATATGTTAAGGGTCAATGATCTGTTTTCACTGTGAATTTTCTGCCATAAACATATGGTTTAAAATATATAGTGGCCCAATGAATGGCCGCCAATTCTTTTTCGGTCGTGGCTTTATTTATTTCGCCTTTTGTAAATGATATTGAGGCATAGGCAATTAGTAATTGTTTTCCTTCATACTCTTGGCTTAGGACAGCTCCGCAAGCATAACCACTTGCGTCAGTTGTAATACAGAACTCTTTATCAAAATCGGGATATTGTAGGATATTTGGACTAATTAATGCATTTTTTAGGTAGTTAAATTGTTTTTTTTGGATTGGTCTGTCCAATAGAAGATGACATTTTTCGTACTAAGCCTTGTTAGTATTCTAGAGTATTCCGCGAAATTTAGTATGAAGCTTCTATAATAATTACAAAATGCGACAAATCTTTTTGCTTCATCAGCATTTTTGGGAGTTGGGTAATTTTGAACAATTTTAAATTTATTTGGGTCTAGTGAAATTCCAATACTTGTGAATTTATGCCAAAGATAAGTAACTTCTTGACTGACAAATATACATTTATCGGGATGTAATTTTAAATTATATTTTCTACAAGATGAAAATACATTTCTTAAATTTCGTATCATATGTTTTTCGGAGCAGCCCAATACGACTAAATCGTCCATGTATAAAAATGCTTGTGATAGATTCAAACCTGCGAATGCCAATACCATCATCCTCTTGAATGAGTTTGGAGCTACTTTGAGGCCATAAGGCAATCTTTTGAAACGATAAGTACCGTTATAAGGATGTGATATCCCTTGACTCTGGGCTGAGTTCTATTTGGTGAAATACTGATATTAAATCTAGGCATGAGAAATATTGTTTTTATGAGAAATATTTCACTCTTCCTAATTGATCCAGAATATCATCTATTCTAGGCAACGGAAATTTATCAGCTGTTAATTTTTTATTTACTTGTCTGAAATCAACAACTAATCTCCACCTTTTTTCTTTTACCCGGAAGGGATTTTTTAGGTACCAATAAAATAGGGCTGTTATATTCTGAAGTTGATTGTTCCACTATATCATATTGAATTAATTTATTTACTTGTTTGTTTATCTCACCCTTATGTGCTTGAGGTAGTCTATAATTTTTAATATAGACAGGAGTATTATCTTTCATATATAATCTCATGTTTTTTATAATGAAACCTCTGCATACTCTCTTACTGATGCCGTCAATCTTTTTGCAGATTCCTTCAGCTCAAACTTCGAGTCTGATACTGTTTTTGTGGTTGAGCATACTGATTTTGATACTCAAATAAATGGTGAACTTTCCATATCACTTAATGATGTTACTCGGGGAATTTTGGTGTTAAAGTCCTCAAAACAATCTTATGTGGATGAATTGTGTTCATTTTTGCTAAAAAATACTGTGGCAATTGCTTATCCGATTTTATTAATATTCAATAAATCTCTAAAGCGGGGAGATTTTATTAATGCCTGGAAAGTAACATCCATTACTCCAACTTTCAAAGTTGGCAATAAGAGCAATATTACCAACTACCGTCCAATATCAAAACTTTCCACAATATCGACACTTTTCGAGATTATAATTAAGGAAAAGATATCGTTTGCGGTAAAAGTATTGTAACGATTTTACTGAAATTCCACTTATTTGCAATCTTCTGCCAACGTTCGTATCGCTAAACTGTTGAATAAATAACTCCAATATTGAATAATGAAAAAAACGGCCTTCATTAAAGTACTTCACAATAACACTTATACTTTGCAACGAATAGCTTGCTTAATTACCAAACTGATTGATAACTCAAATGAAACTGATTCTCGCCTCCACTGTTGTCGCCCTTTTATAGTGTCCGACCTCCTCATTGCATATTTCTAGGCTTTTCTAATTCCAGAACTTACTAGTTAGTTATAATTTCTCACCTACAACTACAGATGTATAATTTTTATAGCTTCTCTCAAACCCCATGCGCTTGTATGTGTGAGTGACACTTCCACAATTACACTGCAATTTCGGGGACAAACCTTTTTTCGTTGTGGCTTGTATAACAGCACCAAATCTCCTTCCTGAAACCCTTCCGAATTAATTGCTTTATCGTACCTCGCTTTCATCTTGTCACTCATAATCTTTGCTCGTTGCCTTACCAGATCGTGTATTTCCCTCAGCTCTTCTTCCAAGACTCCAGTGGATTTCTTGACATTTCTCTCCGCATCGGCATCTATCCCATACTTCAAATCAGCTGGCAGTCGAAGGTCATTGCCAAAAATTACCTTTGCGGGAGTTTGGCCTATTGTCTCATGTACCACTGATCGATAGGCCATCAAGAACAATTATATGTGTATATCCCAGTCCTTATGGTACTTGTCTACTACTTTCCTTAAATGTTCCTCCAATGATCTATTGAAACGTTCCACCATACCATCGGACTGAGGATGCAATGCAGTTGTCCGTGTTTTCCGAATGCCCAACTTCTTGCACATTTCTTGGAACATAGCTGATTCAAAATTCCTGCCTTGGTTAGAATCTAACTCCATTGGTACCCCATACCTTGCAACCCAATCGTTTGTAACCACTTCTGCTACTGTTTCTGCTTCTTGGTTTGGGATTGGGTATACCTCTGGCCATTTACTGAAATAACCCATAACCACCAGTACGTATTTGTTTCCGCGGTTGCTAGTAGGAAATGGTCCTGCGACATCCATGGCGATCCTTTCAAATGGTGCACCTGAAACATACTGCTTCATCTGGCCGTTACTTCGTTTTTTGGGCCCTTTTGCTCTGTTGCAAACCTCGCAGTTGGCAATCCACTCGGTGCGCGACTGACGGCAACCAACCGAATAGAATCTCTGCTTAATTTTCTCGAGCGTCTTCGTGATTCCAAGATGACCTCCACTTGGAACATTATTCAGCTCGCTGAGCGCGTCAGGAATCCTCTTTCTGGGAACAACTATCAATTTCTTCTTGCATTTACCATCCTCACTCTCCCATAATCCATGAAGGCAACCGAATATCAATTCTAAACTGTTCCACTGTGCCCAATATGACTTCGCAATGGGACTCTCTGCTGACATCTCTTCTCTGTTTGGTCTTTCGTTTCGTTCGAGCCCTTGCATAACATGTGACAGATCTGTATCTTCTAGCTGACACTTTCATAGTTGTTCCTTGTCCCATTAATCCGTACACGTTATAGGCATTAGCCGGGCATCTATAATGTCTTCTTTAGCCTCGGCCTTTGAACAGTGCTTGCATTCCAAACTACATGGTCTTCGTGACATTGCATCGGCATTTCCATGGGTACTACCTTTTCGATGCTCAATGGAAAGTTATAGCTTTGTAGTCGCTCGATCCACCGTGCCAGTTGTCCTTCCGGATTACGGAACTGCATAAGCCATTTTAACGCTGCGTGATCTGTCCTGACACGGAATCGCTGGCCGTAAAGGCATTTGTGAACATGTTTAATGCACTCTACCAATGCCAACAGCTCTCTCCGCGTAACGCAGTAGTTCCTCTCTGGTTTTCCAATCGAACGGCTGTAATATGCAACTACCTTCTCCTGTCCATCGACCAGTTGTGATAAAACGCCTCCTATAGCATATCCACTCGCATCTGTGTCTAGAATAAATGTTGCTCCTGGATTCGGATATGCTAACATTGTGGCAGTGCACAACCGCTCCTTCAATGCTTGGAAAGCCACTTCTTGGTCCTTCTTCCATTCAAAAGGTTTATTTTTTCTTGTAAGCTCATGGAGGCTATGGGCTACGCTGGAAAAATTTGGTACAAATCGGCGGTAATATGTGTACAGTGTAATGTGTAGGTTCTGTGGTCTTGGCCAATCCTTTACAGCCTCTATCTTTTCGTTTGCAGTGCAGATGCCCTCTGTCGTTACCTTGTGACCCAAATAATTTACTACCTTTTTAAACAGCGCACACTTTTTGGGACTTAACTTCAGGCCAGCGCCAGCTACTCTCTGGAAAACTTTCTCTAAATTTTTAAGATGTTCATCAAAGTTCTTGCCCAATACGATGATGTCGTCCAGGTACACCAAGCATGTTTTCCAATGTAGTCCTTTCAATACCTGATCCATGAGTCTCTCGAAAGTAGATGGTGCATTACATAATCCAAAGGGTATTACTGTAAATTGCCAAAGACCATCTCCGACGCTGAAGGCTGTTTTCTCTTTATCTTCCTCCTTCACCTCCACTTGCCAGTAGCCGCTTTTCAAGTCCAGTGTGTAAAACCATTTCGTACAAGAGAGCGAGTCCAGAGTGTCGTCAATTCTTGGCAATGGGTAGCTATCCTTTTTCGTAACGTCATTCAACTTCCGGTAGTCCACGCAAAACTTAATTTTTCCATCCTTCTTCTTTACAAGTACTACCGGTGAGCTCCAGGCACTAGCTGATGGTTCGATAACGCCGCTGTCGCTCATTTCTTGTATAATTTGACTCACAACTTCCCGCTTCGCCAGTGGAACACTACGTGGAGCTTGACGTATCGGCCTCGCGTCTCCAGTGTCAATTTGATGTTTCACAACATTGGTGCGGCCTGGTTTGGAACCATCCTGTTCAAATATGTTTGCGTACTTTAGGAGCAGTTGCTTTGTCTTACTCTGATAATCTTCCTCTAGCCCCTCCGTCCATGCCGTGATGTCATTTGAAAGATCAGTATTACTAGATGAAACGTGTTCATGGAGCTGTTCACAGTTAATAATTACTTCATCCTCTTGGCATCTTCCCAAAATAGCTCCTTTGGTCAGTTTGAGTGGTGACTTGAACTCATTGAGTACTCTTACCGGAATACTTCCATCTTGTTTTGTCATAGCCAGGGTTTTTCCTACAAGTATGTTCGGTGCTGATTTGTTTGCTGCTTCGACAACCCACAATTTGTTTGTCCCACAATCTCCATCAACCTTTGCCCAGATGACTGCTTCAGATTTTGGTGGTATTTGCTGACTCTCTTCCACCAGCACTCGTTTACTGCTGTAGCCTCTCTCGTAGCCGAAATTAAGTGGCACATCCATGTTCTCATATCGCATCGTCTTGCTTTGCATATCGATCTTAATGCCTTGGTCGATTAAGAAGTCTACTCCAGTTATGATTTCATCAACAATATCTGCCACTATAAAATTGTGTAGTACCGTGACGTTCCCAATTGCTACTTCACATTCTACTTCTCCAATTACCTGGGTGTCCTCTCCCGTGGCTGTACGTAATCTTGCTCCAAGCAATGGTCTTATCTTTTTGTTGACTAAATCCGCTCGGATGATGGAATGAGATGCACCCGTATCTACAGTCAGTTAACGTTCCTTTCCATCCACATGTCCTCCGACAGTAAGATTGTTTGACCTTCTTCCAATTTGTGAGATTGAGATTATGGGGCATCAATTGAGGGAGCCAGCTGTCGCCACTTGCGGCTGACTCGCTTTAGTTTAACGATTGAGTAGACTTGGAGATTTGCTCATCTCCTTCAGCTCTGCGTTTACGGCCACCCACATTGTTGGAGCTATTGGGACTGGTGCTGCAATGTCGTGCAATATGACCTGGGTTGCCGTACTTGAAACATTCATTAACTCCGACATTTTTCTGTTGTGATCCCTTCAGTGCTTCCATAATTATGTTTCCACTTCCACACGATGAGCTTTGTATGCTGGTTTACTCAATAGTGAGGCAGTTTCCTGAGTCAATGCATGTGATACCGTTTCTCCAAATGTTGGCTTTGGGTTTGCGTATGTGGCTCGCTTCGTTTCGACGTCCCGTATGCCATTTATAAAGCTCTGAATTTTTACCCTTTCGGTGTGTTCCACGGGTGCGTCGGCATTTGCGAGATGAGCCAATCTTTCAACATCTGAGGCAAACTCCTGCAAAGTGTCATTCGCTCTTTGGTGACGGTTTTGCAATTCAATCTGGAATACTGTTTTCTATGCTCGCTTCCATAACGTCCCTCGACAGCGCCCATCAACGCTTCATAGTTATTCCGCTCTCCTTCGGGAATCGTCTGTAGGATTTCGGCTGCTGGCCCCTTCAATGCTACGAATAGAGCTGCAACTTTATCTTCAGAATTCCAGTTGTTCACTGCTGCGGTCTTCTCAAACTGTAGCTTAAAGACCTGGAAAGGAACAGACCGTCAAAGGATGGTGTTTTTACCTTTGGATTACTCGCTGAAACAACTGGACGATTTAGTTGCAACTCCTGTATACGATCTTTTAAAGCATCTATCTCGGCCTCTATTTTATCTTGTCGACCACTGAACCCTTCCTGAAACTGCGTTAGTTTCTCTTCCATACGTGATTCTAGTTGTGCAGAGATCTGCGATGATACCTGTGCTGAAATTTGTGTCGACATTTCTGATATACGTGCCTCTTGTGCTTCAATTTTAGATGTTATTTCTGACGACATTTCTGAGATACGTGTCTCCTGTGATTCAATCATCGCTATTATACGGTTCTCCTTCGATTCTAGTTGTGATGCCATATATGTCTTCTGTTCTTCCATCTTGGATGTTAAACGTGTCTCCTGCGATTCCAGCTGAGATGTCATTTGCGACAAAATTTCTGAAATGCGTGCCTCCTGTGCTTCCATCTTGGATGTTAAACGTGTCTCCTGCGATTCCAGCTGAGATGCCACTGTCGATGTTTGAGCAGTTATTGCAGCCAATATCATGTTAAAGTCTGTGCTCGTAACTGTCTGCGATGTTTCGTTTTTCTCTTCAATTTTTGTTGTTGTCTCGTCGACATCAAGATGAAAGACATACTCTTCCACGTTAATTCCTTCTGCTTCCATTGCCTCTCGTAGTCGTGTCTGAAGTTCGAGTTTAATGCCGGTTGTATTCAATCCACGGTTCTCCAACTCCTTCTTCAGTTGCTGGATCTTCAATTCACTGAACTTTGCCATGTCCTTGTTGTCCTCTGGAATTTATTCAACAATTCCTCTTCTGACACCAATTGTAACGAACTTACTGCAATTCCCCTTATTTGCAATCTTCTGCCAACGTTCGTATCGCTAAACTGTTGAATAAATAACTCCAATATTGAATAATGGAAAAATGGCCTTTATTAAAGTACTTCACAATAACACTTATACTTTGCAACGTATAGCTTGCTTTACAACCAAACTGATTGATAGCTCAAATGAAACTGATTCTCGCCTCCACTGTTGTCGCCCTTTTATACTGTCCGACCTCCTCATTGCATATTTCTAGGTTTTTCTAATTCCAGAACTTACTAGTTAGTTATAAATTTCTCAGCTACAACTACAGATGTATAATTTTTATAGCTTCTCTCATACCCCATGCGCTTGTATGTGTGAGCTACACTTCCACAATTGTAATTGCATACCTTTAGGAGCATCTCAGATAAGATATCTGCATGTGGTTGTGCGTTGCTTCTCAGCTGCGTATACGTACATATGTGTAGACCTAATGATTGATTAGTTTATGTAGATACAAGTGACTGTCTGCTTTATTGTTGTTGTGTCTTTATTTACTTAGCATCAGACTAGGGATGTGAGTTTCACTTAGTGTCACTCATATTCGTCACAATATCTAGTGCAAGAGAATTGCGAATGTAGAGTGGGGTGGTAACCATTTTCTTTGTCCGTCTTACGATTATTCCGTGATAGTTTTTTTGCAATTGTTAGAATTTAAAAAAAAAAATTCATATAAACTCGCACTTTCGGTATAAAATTTTATGTGTTGAACTCGTAGTTAATACCGTAAATAGGCTCGCCCTCTTAAGTTCGTTAGTACATTTTTTTTGTATAATTAAAACCATTCGATTTACTAGTGATGCCTAAATAGGCATTTTAACATGATGCTAGTGTAATTTCCAAATTAATTGCAGCACTAGCAGACATGGTCGCTATACATGATACGAACTTACAACATTCTCATCATCGTCGCTGAGCTCACCGTCGCATCGATGGAGACCAAGTAAGTAGAAAGAAAAACAAGTTATAATTCAATTACATACATATTTTATTTTTTTTATAGTAGAAACATTTTTCGACATGTTAGATTAGGCGAATATATGTCATTCTATGGGTAATAATTAGGTGAAAATATCCCTTTTTGCCTTGACATTTTGAACCGCGATTCAAAATCTAAGTTTGATGAAATCTTTGTAGTGTAAACTAAAAATGGATTTCTGAGTCTTTTATTCTGATGACGAAATGTAGGGACAGGTTAGTATACCAGGTCTAAATGTTTAATGGTCTAAAGGGTTAATGTACGTAAAGTCAGGGTACATTAACAGGTTGGGTGGGTAAAGACGAGGAGGGAAAATGCCATCTTTCCAATCCCTCCGTCGCTGGTTGCAATGAACCTTTTTGATTCCGCTGTTGTAATAAATTATTTTTGTTTCGCTGCTTGAGTTTCGCTGGTTTTTTTTTGTATTTTTATCTCCGTTCATGAGGTAAGTAGTGTTAAATACCCTGCATCAAATTTTGTTTCGTACGAATTTCGCTGTATGTGACCGAGACAAGCCCACTCCCATTTACCTGAGCCAGACCGTAGCATAGCAAGGTATGCAGACCCGTCTCGGAAGCATGCGTCTGACCCTTTTTCATTAGTAAACGTCAGCATTCGAGATAAGTTCGTTACAGAAATAAATGGCGCCCAAAGTGGGGCCTAAATGTGATAAACCCCTAGGTCTTTTCATCGTTACCGAAATAAACCTACGTGTGGTACGACAAGTTGGTTTTTTTTTTCATTACGAGTAGTAATGGATAGCAAACAAAATAAAAATTAAGCTTATAAAACTGATCATCTTGTCAAGGCTCCCAAATTTCATTTATAAAATAACCTTCTTTTTCCCAGTGAATAAAAGAAAGCAGGATTTGCAAAGTTTGGATTAATTCGGACTCTGATCGCTGACTTGTTTCACTGAATTAGTATCATAAGCATGATATCTAAAGATTTGAGATGGATTACAGATTGACGTATTTATTATGTATTCTGTCCTCGCAAAGACAAATTTTTTTTCGTTTGTAGGACTGTTGGAGTCAATGGATTTGCAGAAAATAAATATTTCTATACTTACATCTGACCTTGATCCACAGCCAACAAAAAAATCGAATACGTTTCATATTTCAACCAAACGGTCAGGCATTTACTTTCGGATTTTGATCTGTTGTAGAACTGCGGCGATTTACCAAAGTATAAGCTTAGCCACTAACCTCATTTTTATCCAGCATACATGTACACATTAAGGAGTGAAGCAACCGCGAATTATTAAGTCTAAATTATTAACCTTCCCTACAGAGTAGTCATCATATTCTATTTTATTAATTAGTTGATTTAAAAAACGCGATCGATTGATTGTTTTCATTCCTAACGAGTTTCCGTTAGAGACCTAAACATTAACACACATAAACATTTTTTTTAGTGACACGTAGTCCTGATAATGCCTCTGGTGGCACTGATGGTGCTCAGTTGAACAACCAGTCCTGTGCCATATGCACTGAAACCTTGTCAAATAGTCAAGATAGAGGAGAAACGGTGTGCCATCATTGTTTCAACCTGACTTGCATCCATACCTGGTCAGACAATAATGACACTTGTCCAATCTGTAGAAGTCCCTGTTTCGCAAAAGACCTAAAAATCTTAGAAAAGGAAAAACTGAGTATGCCAACCAGTACTATTCCTCGTGAACGACCGAATACGCGGCTTTACGCCCAAAATAAACCCCAATTCCAAACTTATCCGTCAACTGACCGTCGACACGGTCAAACGAATAGTCCACGATACCGACGCGCGACTAATCCACACCAAAGCGGAATTACTGAACAGCGAGTGCAGCAAGTAGTTGCTGAATCAATGCAAAACTTTCGTGAAGTAATGACCATGGATATTCAGAATATGCTACAAAACATAACTATGGATAGAAATACTAGACCATCTCCAACTGTTTCTCGGCGAGAAGAGCAGGTGGAATGGCCACGCGACGCATCGTATCCGGAGCGACTTATTAATGACAATGTTCGGTATGAGAGACAGCCAGAGTCATTAGGCATTAGCCGATTGTCTGTGGCAAACGAAAAACTGTCATATCTAATTCGAAATTGGCAGGTTCGTTTTAGCGGGTCGAAAGATGGCATATCTGTAGACCAATTTATTTATCGAGTAAACACGTTAACTGCCCTACACCTGAACGGAAGCTTTACAGTACTTTGCCAACATCTGCACTCATTGTTTGAAGGCAAAGCTTGGCAATGGTTCGCGACGCCAATTTAAGGATTTTTCGACAGACGCCGAAATATGCGATGACATTCGAAGAAGGAAACAAAAATTTGCTGATCCCTTTGATGATTTCCTTGAAGTTGTAAAGGAAATGTCCGACAAGTTGAGAATCCAAATGAATGAAACAGAGTTAGTCGAGATTTTGATACGTAATTTGAAGTCCGACTTGCGCCACGAAATTTTACACTTCGAAATAACGGATATTGCTAGTTTGAGGAAAGCAGCGCGAAAACATGAAAAGTTCTTTAACGATATTCACGTTGGCTCATCCCGGCAAACCACTGGACGTCACCAAATCAATGAACTAGTTAATTCAGATGTTACAGACTCCAACCAAGACGAAGAACTCGGCAGAGTAGAAGCTGTTGAGGCAAGTAAGCTAAAATGTTGGAATTGTCAAGAGACAGGACATAGATATCATGACTGTCTCAAGCCCAGGAAAATCTTCTGCTACGGCTGTAAACAAACGGCTGAAAACATGTATAAACCCACATGTCCTAAATGCACCGTTTCATCGGAAAACTCGAAGAACGATGTCCGTCGAATTCCAGACGAGCATCCATCGTATCGCCCTCGGAATTAAACACCAAACACGGTTATGGTGAAACAAACCATTCAAATGACGACAATACCGAAAACACTCAGATACTTTCACCAGATAGTACAAAAACTAATAATAACCTGATGAATAATACAACTTTAAAATTTTCTATAGATTTGAGTGAGACGTTATCTAGAAAACCCTATCACGTTCGTTTGACGGAGTACAATAGTTCGAGGAAAAGAATATTATCGGACATGGAGAACAACCGTACTCCAACTCGTTCCTTTAAGCGCATATCAGCCTATTGGAAGCGTAAGAAAGCATTACTTAATTCGTGTTTGCTGGGTTGAGCACATATGGTCAAAAAATTAAAACACAGTTGTTGTTGTTTTCCCGTCGCGTTTCGACGTTCTTTTTTCTCACGTCATCTTCTGGGGATTTCTTTAATGCTAAATATGTAAAAATAATATACATATTAACATTTGATACTTTTTTATACCAATAAACATGAAACTAACACTTCACACAATTTTTTTTTTCTTTTACTTACATTAATTATAACACAATTAAATTATACATTGCACTTTATTTTAAACAAACATAAAGAGTTGGCACTTGCATTTTTTTTTATACTCAGTTGAGCAGAGCTCACAGAGTATATTAACTTTGATTGGATAACGGTTGGTTGTACAGGTATAAAGGGATCGAGATAGATATAGACTTCCATATATCAAAATCATCAGTATCGAAAAAAAATTTGATTGAGCCATGTCCGTCCGCCCGTCCGCCCGTCCGTCTGTCCGTTAACACGATAACTTGAGTAAATTTTGAGGTATCTTGATGAAATTTGGTATGTAGATTCCTGGGCACTCATCTCAGATCGCTATTTAAAATGAACGATATCGGACTATAACCACGCCCACTTTTTCGATATCGAAAATTTCGAAAAACCGAAAAAATGCGATAATTCATTGCCAAAGGCGGTTAAAGCGATGAAACTTGGTAGATGGGTTGAAGTTATGACGCAGAATAGAAAATTAGTAAGATTTTGGACAATGGGCGTGGCACCGCCCACTTTTACAAGAAGGTAATTTAAAAGTTTTTCAAGCTGTAATTTGGCAGTCGTTGAAGATATCATGATGAAATTTGGCAGGAACGTTACTACTGTTACTATATATGTGCTAAATAAAAATTAGCAAAATTGGATGAAGAACACGCCCACTTTTTAAAAAAAAAATTTTTTAAATTCAAATTTTAACAAAAAATTTAATATCTTTACTGTATATGAGTAAATTAAGTCAAAATTCAACCCCAGTAATGATATGATGCAACAAAATACAAAAATAAAAGAAAATTTCAAAATGGGCGTGGCTCCGCCCATTTTCATTTAGTTTGTCTAGAATACTTTTAATGCCATAAGTCGAACAAAAATTTACCAATCCTTCTCAAATTTGGTAGGGGCATAGATTCTATGACGGTATCTGTTCTCTGTGAAAATGGGCGAAATCGGCGGAAGCCACGCCCAGTTTTTATACACAGTCCACCGTCTGTCCTTCCGATCGGCCGTTAACACAAGAACTTGAGCAAAAACGGATATATCTTTACTAAACTTAGCCCACGTACTTATCTGAACTCACTTTATCTTGGTATAAAAAATGGCCGAAATCCGACCATAACCACGCCCACTTTATCGATATCGAAAATTACGTAAAATGAAAAAAATGCCATAATTCTATACCAAATACGAAAAAAGAGATGAAACATGGTAACTGGATTGGTTTATTGACGCAAAATATAACTTTGGAAAAAACTTTGTAAAATGGGTGTGACACCTACCATATTAAGTAGAAGAAAATGAAAAAGTTCTACAAGGCGAAATCAACAGCCCTTGGAATCTTGGCAGGAATACTGTTAGTGGTATTGCATATATAAATAAATTAGCAGTACCCGGCAGATGATTTTCTGGATCACCTGGTCCACATTTTGGTCGATATCGCGAGAACGCCTTCACATATACATCTAAGGGCGACTCGCTTTTAAAACCCTCATTAATACCTTTAATTTGATATCCATATCGTACAAACACATTCTAGAGTCACCCCTGGCCCACCCTAATGGCGATATCTCGAAAAGGCGTCCACCTATAGACCTAATGCCCACCCCCTCTTAAAATGCTCAGTAACACCTTTCGTTTGATACTCATATCGTACAAACATTCTAGAGTCACCCCTGGCCCACTCTAATGGCGATATCTCGAAAAGGCGTCCACCTATAGACCTAATGTCCACTCCCTCTTAAAATGCTCAGTAACACCTTTCGTTTGATACCCATATCGTACAAACATTCTAGAGTCACCCCTGGCCCACCCTAATGGCGATATCTCGAAAAGGCGTCCACCTATGGACCTAATGCCCACTCCTTCTTAAAATGTTCAGTAACACCTTTCGTTTGATACCCATATCGTACAAACATTCTAGAGTCACCCTTGGTCCACCTTTATGGCGATATCTCGAAAAGGCGTCCACCTATAGAACTAAGGATTACTCCATTTTAAAATACTCATTACCACCTTTCATTTGATACCCATATCGTACAAACACATTCTAGAGTCACCCTGGCCTACCCTAATGGCGATATCTCGCAAAGGCGTACACCTATAGACCTAATGCCCACTCCCTCTTAAAATGCTCAGTAACACCTTTCGTTTGATACCCATATCGTACAAACATTCTAGAGTCACCCTTGGTACACCTTTATGGCGACATCTCGAAAAGGCGTCCACCTATAGAACTAAGGATTACCCCTTTTAAAATACTCATTACCACCTTTTATTTGATACCCATATCGTACAAACACATTCTAGAGTCACCCCTGGCCCACTCTAATGGCGATATCTCGAAAAGGCGTCCACCTATAGACCTAATGCCCACTCCCTCTTAAAATGCTCAGTAACACCTTTCGTTTGATACCCATATCGTACAAACATTCTAGAGTCATCTCTGGCCCACCCTAAGGGCGATATCTCGTAAAGGCGTCCACCTATAGACCTAATGCCCACTCCCTCTTAAAATGCTCAGTAACACCTTTCGTTTGATACCCATATCGTACAAACACATTCTAGAGACACCCCTGGCCCACCCTAATGACGATATCTCGAAAAGGCGTCCACCTATAGACCTCATGCCCACTCCCTCTTAAAATGCTCAGTAACACCTTTCGTTTGATACCCATATCGTACAAACATTCTAGAGTCACCCTTGGTCCACCTTTATGGCGATATCTCGAAAAGGCGTCCACCTATAGAGCTAAGGATTACTCCCTTTTTAAATACTCATTACCATCTTTCATTTGATACCCATATCATACAAACACATTCTAGAGTCACCCCTGGCCCACCCTAATGGCGACATTTCGAAAAGGCGTCCACCTATAGACCTAATGCCCACTCCCTCTTAAAATGCTCGGTAACACTTTTCGTTTGATACCCATATCGTACAAACATTCTAGAGTCACCCCTGGCCCACCCTAATGGCGATATCCCGAAAAGGCGTCCACCTATAGACCTAATGCCCACTCCCTCGTATAATGCTCAGTAACACCTTTCATTTGATTCCCATATCGTACAAACACATTCTAGAGACACCCCTGGTCCACCTTTATGGCGATATCTCGAAACGGGGTCCACCTATGGAACTAAGGATCACTCCTTTTCAAAATACTCATTAACAGCTTTCATTTGATACCCATATCGTACAAACATATTCTAGAGTCACCCCTGGTCCACCTTTATGGTGATTTCTCGAAAAGGCGTTCACCTATAGAACTAAAGCCCATTCCCTTTTAAAATACTCATTACCACCTTTCATTTGATACCCATGTCATACAACCACATTCCAGGGTTACCCTAGGTTCATTTTCCTACATGGTGATTTTCCTTATTTTGTCTCCATAGCTCTCAACTGAGTATGTAATGTTCGGTTACACCCGAACTTAGCCTTCCTTACTTGTTTTACTTCGATTTGCATCTCTGAATAACAGCTGAGTAGACGCTGTTGATGTTGTCAAAGTCTTCTTTAAAATTTAGTGTGTTGTGTATTTGTTGTTGTATTCTTATGCTTTCTAGAGACATTCTCGTTTTTTCTCTTTTTTCAATATTTAATATTTCGACATTTGAGAAGTCCGCTATATGGCTGCTCTTTTTTAAGTGATGAGCTAAACCGGTGTTCGTTTTTTTGTTTGCTGCGTCTTTCTGGTGTTCATTAATACGTATAACCGGTTGTCGTTTGGTTGTTCCAATATAACATTTTCCACATTTATCATCATCGCGCCCATTGCATGTTATTTTATACACCACATCATTTTGTTGATCTTTTGGAATTGGATCTACGATTTTAGTAAAAATATAATTAAGTGTGTTGTTCGGCTTTTGCGCGTAGTTAATATTTTTTTTGTTTATTATTTTATGTAGTATTTGATTGTCAGTAAGACCCGGTATGTATGTTACACCGATGTACTTTTTATTAGTGTTGTCCGGCGGTAAATTGTCGCGGTTTTGACTAATTCTGTTTATTGTGTTCTTAATTAGTCTATCAATAAAGGTGCTTGGATAGCTATTTTTGAATAATATATTCTTTATTTTCTTCATGTTTTCTTCAATGTACTCTTCATCACTGACTAGCGCTATTTTTCTTATCATACTTGTTGCCGTGTTAAGTTTTTGCTTGCAAGGGTGGTTTGAATGATAGTTAATTAATCGGCCCGATGCGATGGATTTAGTGTGCCAATTCATTAATAACTGTTTATTTTTTCTAATTATTTCTACATCTAGGAAGGGTATTTTATTTTCCTTTAATATTTTTAAGATGTCTTCCGCGTCCTTGATTTTTATGATTGCGAATACATCATCTACATACTTGTTGATGTATTTGATGTATATGTCCTTTTCTTTTAATTCAGCTATGCTGGCGTCAAGTATTTTGTCCAATACTATATCCGCTATAGTCGGAGATAGTGGATTGCCCATTGGCATTCCGTTTGTTTGTTGGTAAAACCTCAAGTTGTGTATAAAATAATTGTTTTCTCGTAAACAAAACTCTAATATATTTTGGAACTGTTTTTTTGAGATGTTTGTGTGTTTTTCCAATTGTGTCCATTGTTTCATTATCGTCTGTATTGCTAGGTGTATTGGAATATTTGTGAATAGTGAAATTACGTCGAGCGATATGAGTACTTCATCATCTTCTATGTTAATATTCTTTAATCTCTCCTTTAGTTGAAATGCATTTTTTATGTTGAAATCTTCTGATATTATGTTTATGAGTATAGCACCAATATGTTTGGACAACTTGTAACAAGGTACCTTCGTAGAAGAGGAGATTGGTCTTAATGGCATACTTTCCTTATGGATTTTTGGAAGACCGTATAATCTAGGCGCGACGGCTGCTGTACTAGCTAGTTGAAATTTTTCTCTTATGTTGATTTTGTTTTCTTTGAACAACTCATTAACAATTGCGTTATTCTTTCGCATAAGTTGTTTGGTTGGATACTTTCTTATAGTTTCATATACCTTTCTGCCGCTAAGTAGATCACTCATTTTTTGTTCATACTCAGTTTTGTTCATCAGAACCGTTTTGCTTCCTTTATCCGCCTGCGTTAGCACTACATTACCCTTATGCTGTCGTAGAAATTTCTTTGTATTTTCAAACATTTGAATTATATATTTTTCTTTCGGATTATTGTTAATTCTTCTCTGGTAACTGCTGATTTTCGTGGCTATGTTGCTTCTTATTCAGCCTTATTGTAAACTTCATGTGAATAAATCAATCCCATGAATTTTTTATTTCCCCTGAACACAAAATTCGTATCGTTAATTTCATGTGAATCAATACTTATATTCGAATTTCGAATATGCTATTGTGAATATCACTCATGTTTTGTTTACAAATTTTTGCAGAAAAAATTGCTGTTGTGTAGTCAAACATTTTATTTTTGCGTTAAATATTAAAATTGTAATGATTAATGCTTACTTGCGCCTTTGTTTAATTGAAGAAAAAACTAATACCAGTCAGCAATTGGCTGAACGAGTGTTCAGGAGGATATTACGCGACAAGTGTAATCCCCTTGAATTACCCAATGCAAGGTAAACATGCAAATAATTATACTCGTAAACCAAATAAATAATCGCGTTTTAACTATTTATACATAGCTTTCACCAATTGCATAAAATAAATAAGCCGGCGTTCAAATATTTGTTGGATGTATTGCACAGTGGTCTGCCAGTGGCACGTAAACGTTTTGCAATAGACACAGTCGTAAAGCTTTCAGCTGCTCTAAGATTTTTTGGTGAAGGAGCATACCAAAAAGGAGTAGGGAAGCAAGTGGATGTTGGCTTATCGCATTCAAGTTTTAGCCACGTCTTGTCTGAAGTATTGAATGTTTTTGAGGAGTGCCTTTGCAATCAGTGGATAAAATGGCCTACTAAAGACGAAATACGTTAAATTGCTTTGGATTTTCATCAACAATTTAATATCCCAGGCATTATTGGCTGCATAGATGGCACACACGTTAGAATTATAGGCCCTAGGAATGATAAACACTTATATTATAACAGAAAGGGTTACTATAGTATGAATGTTTTGCTGGTAGATTGGTAAAATTTGTGTATGCTTTTACGCATGTTAATAATTTTATCTGCAGGTATGTGATAACAAAATGGCAATAAGATACGTCGATGCTACACACGCTGGAGCCTGCCCTGACTCATTAGTTTGGGATACAAGTGAATTGAGGGTTTCAATGGAGCAGCATTACTTGCAAGGCACTAGAAATGTTTGGCTGCTAGGTAAAATTTTAATGAAATCTGTACGTCCCAAAATCAAATTTTGTTCATAGGCGACGCTGGATTTCCACTGGAGCCTTGGTTGCTAACACCCCACAGATCAGCGGAAGAGGGCTCCACAGAAAGGAAATTTAATGAGGTTCATGCACGTGGACGTAACATTGTGGAAAGGACCAATGGCGTCTTAAAAAATAGATGGAGGTGTGTACTAGGAGCCAGGGAGCTACATTATTCGCCTAAGAAAGCAGATCAAATTACTAATGTCTGTTGCGCGTTGCACAATATATGCTTAAAATATCGGTGCAATGACACACCTTTTATTTCAAATAGAGCTTCTCAACCAGAAATTTCTGAACACGTGCAGTTTGAAGAATCTGAATCGCATTCATCATACCTCAATGAGGCTAAGCGTATTAGAGCAAATATAGGCAATTGCCTTATGTAAATTTATGAAAAATGTTTTTATAATTGAATGACACTCTTCAAAGAAATGTCTGATTTTTATTAGCTCAAAAGCGGCTTTATTGTTAATCTTGCTTTACAAATTTCAAAAAATAAAGTACATAAAATTCATTTTTTTTTTACAAAAACGTTCGAAACATTCTAATTAATGCCTAAGCTTTTCTTTGCAGCTAGTATTTCCAAATTTTGAACCTCGATTTGGCTGTTTATAAGTATGAGTTTACGGTCAACTTCAATTTTTTTGAGCCGTTCAATTTCCGAGTTGTGGCGTTTTGTTTCCTTTAGTAAACTGTTTTGAGTATTTTGAAAGTTTTCGAGGCCTTGGTTTAATTCCTTTAAGTGGCCTTCTATTTCAGTATAGTGATGACTCTGGATTTCCAAGCCCTTTCTGACGTTGTCATTCATTTCTTTTTGAACATCTAGTTCAATGTTTAATAGCAGTTATATCCAAATAGACTGTTCTAATACAGAAAAAACATGTTGCTTGCAAGGTCCTCCACCGGCCTTTCCCTATTTTTGGTATTTTCGACAGCCTTGTTTCGTACGTATCGTTTTTGATCAATCCAAACCTCTAAGCAATGGCTATATAAATTATGGCACATTCCATAGCCACATTGCATTCATAGTCACCTTTTTCCATTCGAAGATTGATTTTGATGGTGGGCCCATGCTATTGAGGGAATTGTTCAATTTCTTCCAAAAAGCCAGCACTTTATCTTTATTTATTTTTTTTTTTTTGGAAGCCCTTTCCTATTTCAGGATTTTCCGCCATAGTGCTTACCAAGAAAGTCAACTGAGTTTTGTTTATAGACCTAATGTGATATAAAATAATTCTTAACTAAGTTTAATAAGCAATAAACAATCCTTACATTTTATCGAGTGTTGTTCCCCACTTTCAGTTTTGCGAACAAATTCTATACATTCACGTGGAAAAAAAATTTGTTGACGGTTAGGGTAATTTTTCGAAAATGGGAAATTTTTCACATGTGAAGTTCACAATGAGAACAGAACAAATGTGGGAATTTTTCCCTTAGGAATTGCATTCACGCGAAGTTTACAATATGGCTGATTGTGTCTTTATTTCTGTCGTCCTCGATATCTTGTATCCCTTGTTCTAATTCTGCGAATAAATGTATGGGGGGAAAATTACCTTTTGTTACTGGTAATGCAAATTTTGTGCCAAACGAGAGTAAACAAAGGCTTTCATATAGCACTTCAATGCTCGTTTTGTTGATGGACCAGTCTTCATTAAACCTAATTCCAAACTTGTCACTGTTTCGTGATATTTGAGCCTGCAGCTTTTTTTTTTTATGAATTTTTTCTGTAATAGTGCCAATGTGCTTCGAAAAATGGTATTGCTTTTCCATCACAGTTTCATATTCATTTACCTCTAATCTCTCCCTTAGCGTTTTCGTTATTTCTTTCAAGCCATTATCAATTATTTTAATATTTATGTTTGTTTCTTTTATCTCCAAACTCAGTATTTTTTGCAGAAAGCCCGTTTCCATTTTTTTTAGTTGATGACGGGTAGACTGGTTTGTGAAGCAATGCGACAGATATTTTGTCTTACCTCGTAAGTGTGGTGGTGTGATCCCATAGCTTTTGCATTTGAGCAGAAACTTGAGTCTTTCTTTTTGTTTCGCAATATTTTTCGATTTTTTATTGAATTGTTTGATAGTATATTGTATTTCTTCATTGTATTTTGTTTTGATGTGTCTAAAGAATTGTTTCATGTTTATGGTTGATTGTTGGATTTTTGTCTCGGAACAAGTCAAAACCGCGACAATTTACCGCCGGACAACACTAATAAAAAGTACATCGGTTTAACATACATACCGGGTCTTACTGACAATCAAATATTACATAAAATAATAAACAACAAAAATATTAACTACGCGCACAAGCCGAACAACACACTTAATTATATTTTTACTAAAATCAAAGATCCAATTCCAAAAGATCAACAAAATGATGTGGTGTATAAAATAACATGCAATGGGCGCGATGATGATAAATGTGGAAAATGTTATATTGGAACAACCAAACGACAACTGGGTACACGTATTAATGAACACCAAAAAGACGCAACAAACAAAAAAACGAACACTGGTTAAGCTCATCACTTAACAAAGAGCAACCATATAGCGGACTTCTCAAATGTCGAAATATTAGATATTGAAAAAAGAGAAAAAACGAGAATGTCTCTAGAAATCATAAGAATACAACAACAAATACACAACACACTAACTTTTAAAGAAGGCTTTGACAACATCAACAGCGTCTACACAGCTGTTATTCAGAGATGCAAATCGAAGTAAACAAAAAATGCAAGTGTCAACTCTTTATGTTTGTTTAAAATAAAGTGCAATTTATAATTTAATTGTTATATAATTAATGTAAGTAAAAGAAAAAAAAAATTGTGTGAAGTTTTAGTTTCATGTTTATTGGTAGTAAAAAGTATCAAATGTTAATATGTATATTATTTTTACATATTTAGCTTTAAAGAAATCCCCAGAAGATGACGTAAGAAAAAGAACGTCGAAACGCGTCGGGAAACAACAACAACTGGGTTTTAATTTTTTGACCACATGTGCTCAACCCAGCAAACACAAGTATCAGAAATTGGTCCATATATAAATATAAATTACTTAATTCTGTTATTTCCTCTATAGTTTACAATAATTCTGACATTCGACCATAGGCAAATATAAAGATATTAGATAAACCATATTTAGCTTTATTAGATAATGGAGCAAATAAGAGCTGCATAGGATCTGAATTATCAAAACTAATTATGCAAAGTCCCAAAAGAGATTACCAGAAGCTTTTAGGTTCTGTAAAAACAGCAGATGGGAAAAACCAGAGCGTGGCTGGAGTCATAGAGCTTACGATAGATTTCAAAAATCGTAGAGAAACGATTGAATTGCTTTTAGTGCCGTCTGTTGCCAGCAACGTTATATGCGGAATGGACTTTTGGCAGAAATTTGGTCTGCAAGTTCAAGCTGAACCATGCATAGATCAACTTACGGACGAAGGAGAAGACCCCGATGTGATTCCGTTGACATCATTACAGAAACGCCAACTTGAGATAGCTATTTCTGCATTCCCTGCTTACGAGAAAGAAGGCCTTGGAACTACAAAGTTAATTGAGCACGTCATAGAAACTGGCACAGCTACCGCAATAAAGCAGCGCTATTATCCAATCTCGCCTGCAATGGAAAAGCTATTATGTGAAGAGATAGATCGTATGATTGAGTTAGGAGTAATCGAAAAGGCTGAGAGCTCCGCATGGTCCTCTCCAGGAGTGCTTATAGTAAAACCTGGAAAGGTGAGATTTTGTTTAGATTCGAGAAAGCTTAATGAAGTAACTGCGTATCCTATTCCGAATATAGATGGACTGATAGCCCGACTACCGCCTGTATATTGCATATCGAAAATCGACCTGAAGGATGCCTTCGGGCAAATAAGTTTGTCTAAGGAGTCTCATCCCAAAACCGCATTCACAATACCCAATCGACCATTGTACCAATTTACACGCATGCAATTTGGTCTTCGTAATTCACCACAAACAATGTGTCGATTGATGGACATGGTTATCCCGTACAATCTCAAGACTCATGTTTTCGTTTACCTAAACGATTTGTTAGTTGTCTCACAAACATTTGAAAAACACATATCGCATCTGCTGGAAGTTGCAGCACATTTAAGAAAAGCTGGTCTAACTATCAACATTAAGAAGAGTAGCTTTGGTCTAAATAAAGTTAAATATTTAGGATTTGTAGTTGGGAATGGGAAAATAGCGGTAGACGAAGATAAAGTGAAGGCTATTTCTGACTATCCATGTCCGAAAACCATTCGCCAAGTACGCCAATTTTTGGGAATGGCAGGGTGGTATAGGCGCTTTATTGCCGACTATGCCAGCCTCACGTTTCCACTAACCGAGCTGCTCTCTAAGAAAAAAAAAGTTTGCTTGGAATACAGCAGCTGAAGATGCCTTTCAGCAGCTTAAAAATAAACTTACAACGGCCCCCTTATTGATTCACCCTGATTATTCGAAACAGTTCATTGTCCAATGTGATGCATGCCAGTACGGTGTTGGAGGCCTGTGAGCTCAAGCTGATGAAAATGGCGACGAAAGGCCTATTGCCTTTATGTCCCACAAACTGAACAGAGCGCAGAGAAATTATACCGTCACTTAACTGGAATGTCTCGCAGTGGTTATGGCAATAAAGAAGTTCAGGCCATATATAGAAGGGCACGACTTTAAAGTCGCTACCAACCACGCGAGTCTGAAATAGCTAATGCGCCAAAAAGACTAAGCGGAAGGCTAGCGCGGTGGGCCCTAAAACTACTAGGTTTTGACTTTTCCATCGAGCACAGAAAAGGAAGCGATAATAAAGTCGCTGACGCGTCGTCTCGCGCTTTTGACGAAACTGGAAATGTGGAGGAGATAGAGTTAGAGATTTTGCCAGAAATAGATTTAGAATCGTCGCACTTCGAATCCAATGAATACCGAGAATTACGGGAAAAATTTTCAAAATTAAGTGCAGCACTAGCAGACATGGTCGCTAGACATGATACATCGAACTTACAACATTCTCATCTTCGTCGCTGAGCTCACCGCCGCATCGATGGAGACCAAGTAAGTAGAAAGAAAAACAAGTTATAATTCAATTACATACATATTGTATTTTTTTATAGTAGAAACATTTGTCGACATGTTAGATTAGGCGAATATATGTCATTCTATGGGTAATAATTAGGTGAAAATATCCCTTTTTGCCTTGACATTTTGAACCGCGATTTAAAATCTAAGTTTGATTGCGTTTGATCATAAAGTTAACACACTCACAACCTGTCTCATTTACCTGTGGGCGAGTTCGTGTCTTTAGTCGTTGCGTATGCTTATTTTATTTTAGCACCAAAATCGAGTTGATAACTCAAAACCTAACCCATATATTGAGAGAATTTGCAAATAATAAGATTTCCCAAAGAAAGTTACGAATGTTTGAAATTAAAATTTATATAAGTATATATAAAGCTATTATTATAAACGGACCAAACCATCGAGAGCTCGTATATTCGAATATTAAATATATCGATTAATTATATATCTTTTAATCTTAGGAAGTAATTGGCTTTTGAATAAATTGATAAAAATACCCAAATACTGAGAATAGGATGGATTAATTTTTTTTGTTATATTCTTACCTTCAAATTACTTGATCTAATAATGTTAGCTATTACTATTATTTCAATAAATGTAAGAAATCTTTGTAGTGTAAACTAAAAATGGATTCCTGATTCTTTTATTCTGATGACGAAATGTAGGGGCAGGTTAGTATACCAGGTCTAAATGTTTTTCTCGGGTTAATGTACGTAAAGTCAGGGTACATTAACAGGTTGGGTGGGTAAAGACGAGGAGGGAAAATGCCATCTTTCCAATCCCTCCGTCGCTGGTTGCAATGAACCTTTTTGATTCCGCTGTTGTAATAAATTATTTTTGTTTCGCTGCTTGAGTTTCGCTGGTTTTTTGTTTTTTGTATTTTTATCTCCGTTCATGAGGTAAGTAGTGTTAAATACCCTGCATACAAATTTTGTTTCGTACGAATTTCGCTGTATGTGACCGAGACAAGCCCACTCTCATTTCCCTGAGCCAGACCGTAGCATAGCAAGGTATGCAGACCCGTCTCGGAAGCATTCGCCTGACCCTTTTTCATTAGTAAACGGCAGCATTCGGGAGAAGTTCGTTACAGGTGTTGAAACCGAACAACCAGGTAGCAGTGGTAATGCAAAATGAAGACGAGGAATCGGTAGCCATTGACGCTTTTAATTATGTAAGTATTACGTTTAGGGTCAAAGAAAGAGTATTGTCTGATGTAGTATTTTCTCTTTTCGACACCGGCAGTCCGGTTAGTTTTATACAGAGGTCACGGGTCCCAGAACCGTCACCTACAGGAATGTAGTAACATAAATACGGCGGAATATAAAGGAATTGGGGGCAGAAAAATAAATATTATTACAAAAATACAATGTCATATAAAATATAATGAAATGTCCAATAATATTGAATTAACTGTAATTTCGGATGAAGATATGGTCGTACCTGTTATTTTGGGACGTGATTTTCTCATAGGTTTCATATTAACTTAAGAGCATTAGGAAAAAAAATGAAAAACCAAAATTGTTAGACATAAGACGAAATAAGCAAAATTCAATAGAATTACAAAAACCCATAACCGATTCTGAAGCACTCTCGGTCATTGTAAAACCATATCCAGAAAGAGATGGCCATTGCAGTCCCGATGAATCACCTGCCGATTACCTGCCTGACGTTTTTGGTATCGATGTTTGTTATGAGCAAAGTGAGATAGATATAGATTATATACTTGCCGAGGGTCATCAAAACAGGTTAAAGCAACTCATTGATGATACTTACCTTAAGCGGGAGTCATTGGTGCCGTATTTCGAATCGCTGTAGTCGTATCCCTAACGTAATCAGCTGTTTATCGTTACGACGGTAAACCAAAAACCAATTGGTTGGCTACGATACGGTTACGACCTTAGCGGCACCAATAATCGATTGCATTGATTCCCTTAAGGTTGGTCGAATCAGCTGTTATAAGGTTACCGATACGGTTACTGATAAAGCACCAATGTCTGCAACTTTAAATCGGTAATAAAAATTGAACCACTTAATTATGAAATGAAAATACATTTAAATACTGACGTTCCTTTCCATCACGCGCCCCATAGACTGTCTTACACTGAACGCAGTGAGGTGCAAACAATTATAGCTGACCTTCTTAAAGAAGCAATAATACAACCAAGTGACTCACCCTGTGCTTCAGCCATTGTGCTAGTAAAAAAGGAGAATGGGAAACCCCGCATGTGTGGACTATAGAGCACTCAACAAATTGACGGTTAGGGATAATTACCCACTGCCATTGATTGAAGACTGTATTGAATATCTACAAAATAAAAAGTTTTTCTCCGTATTGGACTTGAAGAGTGGATTCCATCAAGTCAATATATCTGCCGAATCCATACCGCTTACCGCCTTTGTAACTCCTAATGGACAGTTTGAGTATTTAAAAATGCCATTTGGTTTAAAGAATGCACCAGCAGTGTTTCAACGATTTATCAATACCATTTTTCGGGATATGCTAGATGAAAGAAAAATTATTGTTTACATGGACGATATAATTATTATTAGCGGGAATTTCGAAGATCATGTGATTCTGTTAAGATCAGTACTAAGCGATTTGAAGCTTAATTTAAAGAAATGTAAATTCGGTTACCAAGAAATCGACTATTTAGGATACAAAGTTACTAGAGCGGGAATTGTGCCTAATGAATCCCATATTAAAAGCATTAAGAATTGTCCATTCCCTACGAACCCAAAACAATTACAGCCGTGCCTAGGTTAATTTTCTTACTTCCGTAGATTTGTGTCATTATTTTCACGAATCGCTAAACCGCTACAAGATTTATTAAAGAAAATACTCAATTTAATTTTTACGAAAAATTTCATGACGCTTTTTCTGAATTAAGCTACACTGTGACGCCAGTAGTATCGGTTTTGGAGCAGTACTATTACAGCGCCAAGATGATGGTAAATTTCATCCGATCTCCTGTTTTTCTAAAACTGCTTCAAATGCTGAATCGAAGTACCATAGCTTTGAGTTAGAAACTCTATCATATATGCGTTAAGAAGATTTCGGACCTATTTGGAAGGAATACCCTTTACTATAGTTACAGACTGTAATTCTCTAACTATGACTCTTGATAGAGTTAGAGAACTTCAACTATAAAATACAACACCGTCGAGGTACTTCCATGGGTCATGTCGATGCATTGAGTAGACGACAGATTGCTTCAGTTATAGACGCCAACGATATTGAATTTCGCATTCAAGTTGCTCAAGAACGTGATCAAAATATCAAGAAACTACGGGATCGAATTGTCAATGAGGAATTGACTGAATTTGATCTAACTAACTAACGATGACAAAAACGCGTTATATGCCCCAAACGAAATGGAATTTAACGTTATTCAGTCAATACACGAAAAGTTAGTCCATCTGTCTGTCGATAAAACATTGAGTAAGCTAAGCCTCTATTATTATACTTTTAAAAATAAAAGTCCGGAAATAAAAGTTAAATCCCGACTTTTATTTTTTAATGCCAAGATAAAACTAGTCCTATCGGACTGAAAAAATAAAAATCCGAAAATAATTTTTATCTTGATCCAAATATATTTAAAGCCAAAAATTAATAGTTTTGCAAGGACTTATATATATTATAAAAGGAATAACAGTTTCAGCCCCTGGTTGAGTGTGGTTTCATAAATGAGTTTCATGTGAACTCTTTGGTAATGCGGCAGTTACCCACCGACGTGTGCCGTACGTAAGGACGTTTGTCGTACGAAGCACGTTTGACCGAACTCTCAAGCCCGTAGGAATCAATGTGTGCGTCTGTGTACATGTACATAACATATTTGTGTGTGTATTGTTTACAGATAAGCACTGTTGCCATTGACCATTTTGCATGTATGCTTATGGAAACATCAACTTTTTCCAATTTAATTTTTGATATTGTAAAAGGCCGGAATACATATTAAATAAGTATAAATAGATTAAATATTTATAATCAGCACTTTTACATAATTATTTCGAATTATTTCCACAATTTTTCAAACTTTAATTAGGCGTTTTTGCATAAAATTGCAAACGGTCAAAAATTAGCGCACAAAAGTTTACTAGGCAACTCTGTCTAGTGAGAGAGCGATCAGCTGACACGTTCTTACGGAAAAAATCAAAATTGTTTTGATTTCTACGTTCCGGGCTACGTACGTACGGGCGTTGCACGTCGGTGAGTTTTCGTTTACATTGCACACTCATAAGATAGGTCGTGTCAGCTGACACGTTTTTTCTACGTACGTTCGTGGGTAACTGCCGCATTAGACATTTAAAAAGAGTTAGATTTTAACATTTTGGTTCGATAGAGAGTGATAAAAAAAAAATGTTCGAAGTTTGAAGTACCAATGTTGTGAAATAACTAATATTATTGCTCTCTGTTAATGTGAAATAACATCCATACATGCATTATAATTTATTCCCCGAATTTAATATGTATTTTAGATTGGTCATATCTGTAAAAATTTGTGTATGAGGTGGGTGACCGTGCGTGGTGTTACATGAACATGCACATATATTAAGTTGTGCACCTTTAACCGCGTTGCAAGTTGAAGCGTTGATTGTGTACATTTTTACACTCAGTTGGGCAGAGCTCACAGATTATATTAACTTTGATTGGATAACGGTTGGTTGTACAGGTATAAAGGAATCGAGATAGATATAGACTTCCATATATCAAAATCATCAGTATCGAAAAAAAATTTGATTGAGCCATGTCCGTCCGTTCGTCCATCCGTTAACACGATAACTTGAGTAAATTTTGAGGTATCTTGAGGAAATTTGGTATGTAGATTCCTGGGCCCTCATCTCAGACCGCTATTTAAAATGAACGATATCGGACTATAACCACGCCCACTTTTTCGATATCGAAAATTTCGAAAAATCGAAAAAGTGCGATAATTCATTATCAAAGACGGATAAAGCGATGAAAGTTGGTAGGTGAGTTAAACTTATGACGCAGAATAGAAAATTAGTAAAACTTTGGACAATGAAGCTAATTTTGAAGTTTTGCAAGCTGTAATTTGGCAGTCGTTGAAGATATCATGATGAAATTTGGCAGGAACATTACTCCTATTACTATATGAATGCTTAATAAAAACTAGCAAAATCGGCGCCCACTTTAAAAAAAAAATTTGTTTAAAGTCAAATTTAAAAAAAAAGTTAATATCTTTACAGTATATAAGTAAATTATATCAACATTAAACTCCAGTAATGATATTGTGCAACAAAATACAAAAATAAAAGAAAATTTCAAAATGGGCGTGGCTCCGCCCTTTTTCATTTAATTTGTCTAGGATACTTTTAATGCCATAAGTCGAACCAAAAATTTACCAATCCTTGTGAAATTTGGTAGGGGCTTAGATTCTAGGACGATAACTGTTTTCTGTGAAAAAGGGTGAAATCGGTTGAAGCCACGCCCAGTTTTTATACACAGTCAACCGTCTGTCCATCCGCTCGGCCGTTAACACGATAACTTGAGCAAAAATCGATATATCTTTACTAAACTCAGTTCACGTACTTATCTGAACTCACTTTATATTGGTGTAAAAAATGACCGAATTCCGACTATGACCACGCCCATTTTTTCAATATCGAAAATTTCGAAAAATGAAAAAAATGCCATAATTCTATACCAAATACGAAAAAAGGGATGAAACATGGTAATTGGATTGGTTTATTGACGGAAAATATAACTTTAGAAAAATGGGTGTGATACTTATTAAGTAGAAGAAAATGAAAAAGTTCTGCAGGGCGAAATCAAACGCCCTTGGAATCTTGGCAGGAATACTGTTCGTGGTATTACATATATAAATAAGTTAGCGGTACCCGACAGATTATGGTCCGGGTCACCCTGGTCCACATTTTGGTCGATATCTCGACCTTCACATATACAACTACCACCACTCCATTTTAAAACCCGCATTAATAACTTTAATTTGATACGCATATCGTACAAACATATTATAGAGTCACCCCTGGTCAACTTTTATGGCAATATCTCGAAAAGACGTCCACCTATAGAACTAAGGCCCACTCCCTTTTAAAATACTCATTAACACCTTTCATTTGATGCCCATATTGTACAAACAAATTCTAGAGTCATCCCTGGTCCACCATTATGGCGATATCTCTAAAAGGCGTCCACCCATAGAACTAACGCCCGTTCCCTTTTAAAATATCCATTAACACCTTTCGTTTGATACCCATATTGTACAAACGCATTCTAGAGTCATCCCTGGTCCACCTTTATAGCGATATCTCGAAAAGGCGTCCACCTATAGAACTAAGGCCCACGCCCTTTTAAGAAACTCATTAACACCTTTCATTTGATACCCATATCGTACAAACAAATTCTAGCGTCACCTCTGGTCCACCTTTACGGCGATATCGCGAAAAGGCGTCCACCTATAGAACTAGGGCCCACGCCCTTTTAAAATACTCATTAACACCTTTCATTTGATACCCATATCGTACAAACAAATTCTAGAGTCACCCCTGGTCCACCTTTATGGCGATATCTCGAAAAGGCGTCCACCTATAGAACTAAGGCCCACTCCCTTTTAAAATACTCATTAACACCTTTCATTTGATACCCTTATCGTACAAACAAATTCTAGAGTCAGCCCTGGTCCATGGCCCTGGTTATGGCGATATCCTTAAATGGCGTCCACCTATAGAACTGTACCCCACCCCCTCTTAAAATACTCTTTAATACCTTCCATTTGATACACATGTCATACAAACACATTCCAGGATTACCCTAGGTTAATTTTCCTACATAGTGATTTTCCCTTATTTTGTCTCCATAGCTCTCAACTGAGTATGTAATGTTCGGTTACACCCGAACTTAGCCTTCTTTATTTGTTTTTGATAGCATTATGCACGCGATAACATTGTTTGTACAATTATTCTTACGCCTCCTATAAAACAACATTAGTAGCATAAAACTAGGCGAATAAGCCTTAAAAAAGGGGTTTCAATCCTTTTAACTTTAAGGTAATGCGAATTCCACACAGAAGCTTTATCAAATCATAAACAATTTTTTTTTATGAAACAATTAAATTTTTTATCGTTTTACACACAACCATCAGCTTCATCAGCTGCTATACGGTAAAATTTCACATTTCCTTTTTATATACACAAGAAAAAAAATAAGTCAAAGGGTAAATTTTCTATTTTTTGGACTTTGTGAACAATTTGAATAAAACGCAGGTGTAGTTATTTATAGACAACACACCTGAGCGTAAAGGTACTAGTTTTATTCAAAAGCCGTTTTATCTTGTGCTGCCAACGCTGCAGGAGTTCAACTGCAGATATTTACCTTTTTAGCTGTTTATTAAATATTAAATATAATAAATCTTTAACTGTCATTTGTTGTTAGAAAAAACAATAAAGTTCGAAGCACCAATCTAAGTTGACTAGATTTGGTATTCCATTAGGCATTCAATATTGCACTGATTAAATAATCAGAAACCTATATTTTTGTGTGAGGAATTAAGTCCAATAAGAGCCTTGATATAGAAAAGCTCATTTATGACATCGCAAACTGTCTGTGTGAAATTGCGATTAGGTTAAACATATACATGTAAAATTTAGAACGTATAAGTTACCTTTTTTTTTTTAAGTTACCATTACATACACATTTTTTTTAATTTAAATAAAATGTATTAATTATGTGAATGAAGTGAAATCCGATATGACCTAGTAAATTTAATCGTGGTGGCAACCAAGTATAAAGGTAAGTGATCCTCACTTAGGGACATTCACAAAATTTTATGTGCAAATTTGAATGTCAAGGTAGGGAGGGTATAGAAGCACGAGCGTCCCGACATCTAGGCAGCTCATTTTTAGGGGAAGGAATTTTTTAGCCATGAGATTGTATCGCCTTTATTAACAGCAGAATTTTATTTTTTCTTTGTTTTCCTTAGTGGGAAATTAGTGCACCAAATAAATTTGTTTGTGATAAATAAACAGGGACTCTGAATTAAAATGTAATGGGGTCTGGTGCTGTGAGGAAAGGTCGCGAATTAGACTATGGGGCGTGTTTAAGACCCAGTAGAATCGACCGCCTGGCTCTTCTGGGCTGTTTTCTTTTCTTTTTTAATCACCTTTAGAATACAATTCCTAAAAATCTATAAAGGAACATTGTACCAAGTATAAGTGATTTGCTTGGAAATACTAAGTTATCGACGTAGTTCATTATTTAGTCCAAAATCACCCTCTACATAAAACAATGTACCACTACAAAATATCTGTCAGCAATAGCCCAAGTAAATGCCAGCTAAAACTTCTTCCCGTTCGATGTTCACTTACCCGTCACGAAGTTACCACCTTAAAAGTTATATTCTTTTTGAGATTTTTAAAAACAAAGCGCTATGACAGTAGCACATAGTAATGAAAATCTGTCACTGGTACCAGAAGGTTCAGAGGCCGAAGGTAATATTTATACCATCTGTCAACAAGACCTTAAATCATATCAGAAAGTGCGTAAAACTTTATGTAACCATATATGTATATCACAGAGAGAGTATCAGAAGTTGGTTATCCACTTCACAGGAATGTCCATATTGTAGAAGAGCTTGTAATTTTCGCGAATTGCAAAATATTAAGATCGGTAAAAGTAATAATCCGGCATTTTCCAATCCGACACAAACGTCACAAGGACGAGGAGGAGCGGTACCCGGATACAATTTGCGATACAGTTCTAGGCGCCGGTTATATAATGAAAGTAATAGCGTATCACAACCAACTAGTAATCATGACCAAAATCGCTCTTTACCTTTGATAAATCGAAATATGTAATCGTTTTCGAGTAAACGATAATACCCTGCAAAATGTAAATTCAAACTTAGTTGATAGTAGCTAAATATCTCAAATCGTCGACGCGGCTAATAAACGACTGAGAGCCAGCCTAATCTTCAGTCCAATACTCCGAATACAACACTGTACCCGGATAATAACCAAATACGACAGGATCAGCAAGGTTTTCAGCCTGCTAACGTTCCATCCATTCGCCAGGATAAAATAACCACCATCATACAAAACTGGCATGTAAAATTTGACGGTTCAGCTGACGGACTAACTTGCAACGAGTTTATATATCGTGTCCATGCGCTGACAGCGGAAAGTTTAAATAACAATTTTAATGCAGTTTGCAAAAATTTACATATTTTGCTTGCTGGTAAAGCCAAAACCTGGTATTGGCGGTATCAACAACAAGTACCGGCCATCGACTGGAATTCTTTCTGTACTGCGTCGAGGTATGAATTCAAAGATTACCGTTCGACATACGACCTACGTGAGCAAATAAGAAACAGAAAGCAACTTCCAAATGAAACCTTTGTAACTTTTTATGACTCAATAATGTCCATGATAGATCGACTCCCCATACGAATGGAAGATCACGAATTAGTAGAGTTGCTAACTAGGAATTTGCGTCCCGATATCCGACATGAGCTTCTATATGTCCCTGTACTTTCAGTAGCACATCTACGAAAGTTAGTACAGATGAGGGAAAATCTTTTAAATGAAGCCACATATCAACGAACACCCATACGCCGGACCAATCCGCCAACATATGCTCCGAGACGTAATGTTGCATCGTTAGAGGCAGGTGAAATGGAAGAAATCAGCTCCGATTTGGAGGAAGCACAAGTATCGGCAGTGGAGTTACCATCCGGTAACATCCGGCAACTAATCTGTTGGGACTGTGATGAAGAAGGTCACCAATGGGATATGTGCATCAAGGTACGTAACATTTTTTGTTACGGATGTGGGGCTAAAAATGTATACAAACCCCAATGCGAAAATTGCATATCCAGGCCAAAAATCCCCGAAGAAGACGTTCGACCACAAGCGAACGTCCAGCAACCCGACAAATTAGAGTTAAGCGGTGAGAAAATTCAAACTAATTCCGACAGTGATTTAGGAGTCGACCAAATGTTAGGTATAGAAAACTCCCACAACCATACAATTTTAAAACGAGAGCTCGATTCGAAGGAAGTCGATAAACTCATTTACCCACGCAAACCATTAAATGAGCGAATACGTAACTATATTGAGGCAAGGAACAGAATTTTCCAGGATCATCCTGAAACCAATAAATCTTCTATAAAAAAACAAAAGATAAACCTTGCGACTTAGGCGCTTTTGGAAAGCAATTAAAGACAGGAAAAATATGTTAATATCGTCTATTTTAAATGAAGAAGATGCTAGGTATCATGCAAAAGTAAAGATTCTTGACCGCGGGATGTTCGGATTGCTAGATACAGGTGCGAATATCAGTTGTATGGGTTCTAGTTTAGCCAAAGAGAATTTGTTAGACCTATCCGAGTTCCGAAAATTTAAATCTAATGTCAAGACAGCAGATGGGAAATCTCAAACAATAAATGGTTATCTTTATATAAATATAGAATAAAGGGCAAAAATTAAAAGGATAACACTTTATATAATTCCATCTATAAGCCAAAACCTAATTTTAGGAATTGATTTTTGGAAATTGTTTCAATTGGCTCCAAGCATAATTAGTAGTATTTCTTCCAGCGACAAATGTCAAAGTAGTTCAGATAGGGGTAATCAACACATAAGTGAAAACTATAAATCTATTTTGTATCCGCTGACTGAGGGTCAACGTCAGCAGCTAGAAGCAACAACTTTACAACTTTTTCCTGATTTCGAAAAACAAGGGCTGGGCAGGACAAGTCTCTTGCGACACGAGATTGACGTAGGAGATGAAAAGGCAATAAAGTAACGCTTTTATCCAGTTTCCCCAGCAGTAGAGAAATTAAAGTATCAAGAGGTGCTGAAGTTAGTAGTTATTGAAAAGTCTCAAAGTCCTTGGAGCTCGCCAATGCATATGGTTATAAAACCCAATAAAATTCGACTGTGTCTAGATGCAAGAAAAATTTGCCAGAGGCAAATATTATAACTAAACTCTTTTTAAAGGATGCCTTTTGGCAAATTCCTTTGGCAGAGGAAGCCAAAGAAATTACAGCTTTTACTGTGCCTTGACGTCCTTTGTATCAATTTGTTGTGATGCCTTTCGGTTTGTGTAACGCTGCGCAAACTATGTCTCGTTTAATGGACGAAATTATTCCAGCTGACCTACGAACACGTGTATTTGGATATTTAGACGATATTTGTATCGTATCAGACACCTTTGAATCCCATTTATCGATTCTTGTTAGGATAGCTGAGCAATTTAGAAAAGCGAATTTGAAAATTAAGATCAGTAAGAGCCAATTTTGTGTAACAAAAGTAAAATATCTGGGATATGTTATTGGTAACGGTGGCATTGCGACAGATCCAGAGAAAATTGAGTCGATTAAGGACTGGCAAATACCGAAAAATATTAAACAAGTTAGAGGCTTTCTAGGTTTAGCGGGATGGTACAGAAGATTCATAGAAAACTTTTCCGACATAGCTTAGCCCATAACTGAGGTTTTGTCTACCAAACGCAAGTTTGAATGGACCGAAGATGCCCAATCAGACTTTGAGAAAATTAAACAACGCTTGATGAATGCTCCGGTTTTACAGAACCCAGATTTTTCGAAAAAATTCTTTGTTCATTGCGATGCCAGCGATTACGGGATAGGTGCCGTTTTAATACAGCTAGACAGTGAAGGAAATGAACGCCCAATAGCCTTTATGTCAAAGAAATTAAACTCTGCTCAAAGGAACTATAGCGTTACGGAGCGTGAGTGTTTAGCAGCAATAGAACGCTTTAGGTGTTATATAGAAATGCAGGAATTTGAGATTATTACAGACCACTCTAGTCTCGTGCGGCTTATGAGGCAACCAAAGTTAAGTGGCCGCTTGGCAAGGTGGGCGCTTAAGCTGCAGAGCTATACATTTTCCGTTAGCCATAGAAAAGGCCAAATTTAACTTTTATCAGTTGTGCGCTTCGGAACTCAATACATCAGTCCTTAAAATGCTCACCATACCACGCGTTATATGGACTCGATATGATTACTCATGGGTCATCATATGAATTGTTACGCAAAGCGCATGCGCTAGATGAACCTTGCATAAGACTAGCTGGAGACGATATATTATCCCTTGGCCGTGCCAAGTTGAAGAAAAATTTAACGAATGCCTATCATTGTAATGAAAGACAATACAATCTACGAGCTAAACCTGTATCATTTAGAGTAGGACAAGAATACGTAATTTTGCACAAAGTAATTTCGAGATGAATTTCAATGCAAAATTTAGTAAAAGCTTTTATAAAAGCGAGAGTTCGCGAGAAACTGGATTAGTCCTACTTTGTCTTAGAAGATTTGCAAGGGAAGATCGTGGGAACATTTCATGCCAAAGATATCAAAGTTTGATCGCCTTTTTTCAGTCTAATTCACCGGTTTAAAATAAATCGTTAATTATCCAGTTTGTAATGTGCGATTTCAGAATTTTCAATTTTTCAAGCAATTAATTTCCAGCGTATTAACGCAAGATCATCTTAGTTTCAAATTATAATAGAATAGAGTTTCGTTCAATTGTATTTCCATATGGCGGAAATCATATGATATGCCAGAAAACCGAAGAGAAACCCGGCTTGGTTTAAGTTTTGTAGAATGAAAATCCTTCTTTTGGATTCGTTTTTTCGGACGTCTTTAAAAAACATAAGCCTTTGGTCCATACTTGATTATAAACTTGGTAATCATCGCATATTTAGTGGGAGATACACTGATCGGGTACAGTTTTACTCTCTCACCACAATTTACAACGTTTTTCAAGAAGTGGTTGAGGTAATGGAGGAAACCAACAAAGCGATCAAATGATAAAACCCACGCGGACGGGAACATGGCAGCAGAGTAGGAAAGCGTCAAAAAATATATTTAGTGCCGAAAATAATAAAGCATTTGGTGAAAAAAATTTTTTGGAAAACGTTGAAGTGAAAAAAGTGGTCATCATTCAGCGCAAGGATATGGCTATATAAAAAAAATGATGGGAAATTTTGTATAAAAAAAAAATAATCCATTAAATTGTTCCTAATGTGAGCTATTTTCAAAAACAAAAAACAAAAAAAAAAACAACAGAAATAAGAGTTTGTTAATAAATATATGTTTCGGGATTTCAATACAAAAGAAATATATATATATATGCGACAGAAAAAAATTATTTAAATTAGGTGAAATTATCACATGAACACTAGAAAAGTTTGCAACAACATACATTACGACAAAAAAAAAAAAACGAGAAAGGAAAATAGGGAATCAAACTAAATTTGAACATAAGTAAATAATTTTATATAGTACGTCAATACAAAACAAAAGGTGTAAAGTAAAAATTATGTGTGTACAAATATTGCACAAAAATGAATTTGAAAGAAATATGGAAATATGAGTTCATGTACAAAAAAAAGGGGGAATAGCAAAAAGAACGGTCTGTGCATGTAAAATAAGAGTATCAAATAAAACAAGAGTATCTCATTATAATAAAAAAAATGTTAATATTTGAAGCCGAAATAGTAAGTGCTGTTAAAATGTTGTTTTATATAGTAAATAGGCTATACGAAACCAAAGAAAAAGGTTTAGAAAGGTGCGGTTAATTCACTTTAAGAAAAGATATATACGAAGGCTTGATTATCCAAACGGTGGTAAAACAAAAAAAAATTAGTTTCAGCCACCCTAATATTACTTACACGTTTTTTTACCACTCATCATACTTATATACATACATACATGGATTCTCAAAAATAAATGCAGATCAACACACATACATGGAAGCGCTTTCATCGTGGGCTGTATCAGTAATTCAAAATGTAAGTCAACCTTTAGGAAATTAAATTTTTCTCTTTAATTGTGTTTATTATTTCTTTACTCAGAGAGTGTGTTATGTTAGTACAGTTGTAAAGGTTGAGTGAGTGTCGTTTGATCAAAGAGTTTCATGTGAGCTCTTGGTTAGACATTTAAAAAGAGTTAGATTTTAACATTTTGGTTCGATAGAGAGTGATAAAAAAAATGTTCGAAGTTTGAAGCAGTGATGATAATCATGGCAAATTTGTACTTCTTTTGTACATTTCGCTTCCCGAAAGTACGTTGGTACTACATTGACATATTTGGTACATTTTTGTAAAATACAGCACTACACTTCAAGTCATTTGCAGGCAGCTCTGAATGTACAAACAAATTTTTAATTTTTTGAAATTAAGTTGTTTTGTTGCCGAGCACAATTTGCAATTGGCAACTATGGATCATTTAAATATGCTTATGAAAAATAGCATAACTGATTCTAAAATTGTGAACAAATTTTGCATCAATAGAATTAAAGCACAGAAAATAACTCAAATAACAGGGCCAGAAAATATAAATCCATAACTGCATTTTGTCAGAAGATCTATTACTCTAGTAATAGATGAAACGACTGATATATGTATATAAAAAATTTGGCAGTTTCGATTCGAATTTTTTATAAAAGTGCATTGATAGATTTTTAGATTTCATACCTTTGACCGATAGTAGTACGGAGGATATTTTTTATGACATTATTAAATCTTTGAAAGACAGTTGAATACCAGTTGAAAAAATTATTGGTTTCACTACCGACAATTGCTCGGTTATGATGAGAGCAAAAAGCGAAGTGCAAGCAAGGCTGAAGCAAGTTGTTCCAAATCTGCATGTTAATGAATGTGTTTGTCACATTTTAAATTTAGCTTCAATGGCCGCTTATGATGTATTTCCCAACAAAAATGATACATTGTTAAAAAACGTAAACTATAATTTTTGTAACAGCTAGGGGGCAGACTTTCAGAGTTTTCAAGAACATTTCGGTACAGAAATGCATGTTATACTAAAGTACGCCCCCACAAGGTGGCTTTCTAGACAAGCAGTCACAGATAGAATTCTTGAGCAATGGGATGCCCTCAAGTATTATTTAAATCTTTACGTATTTGAAAATAAAACCAGTATCGAAATATTAATCTTATATCTGAAATTTTCCAAACTCCTATTTATAAAGTATATTTTACATTTCTTTCTCATATTTTAAATGAAATAAATAATGTGAATCTAGAAATGCAGTCTGAAGATTTCTGCATACGTTTACTTATTACCAAATTAAAAAATTTATAAAAATTTAAAAAAAATCTTATTTAGACTCCAGTCCTATTTGGATTTTAAATATTGATTCACTTAATCCCAGATGAAGTTTACTGCGGTGTTAATGTGGATATTATTCTGTAAAACAACCTTTTGAAAAAAATGACGTACACTTTATTAAAGAAAGTAAATTTAAATGATACAACTATGTTGTGGGCTGCAAAGCTTTCGCCAGAAAGTATTTTAAGCCGTATTGTGCCTTTACTTATGGAATTGTTTCCAAAATCTGAATTTGATAAAATAGAGAAATTTAATTCTGAACTTAGAGCTTTAGCAGAGAATGAGAGCCTTAAAAAATTCAAGAATTTAAATATATGCAGCTTTTGGGAAAAACTATGATCAGTTAAAAATTAATTAAATGCGCAAATGTTTTCTAATATTTTTAGAATAGTTCAAGGCATATTGTCGATTCCGCATTCATCCACAAACGTAGAAAGGATATTTTCTATACAAAATTTAATTAAAACTAAGTGTACAAATAGACTTCAAATAAACACAGTTTCAAATTTAATAAAAACCAAGATTTGATGAAATCAACTAACAATAGTTGTCATAATATAGATACGAAAAAAAGCTTTTTGTCAACTGAACAATAGTTGTCATAATATAGATACGAAAAAAAGCTTTTTGTCAACTGAAGTATTTAAAGAAATCAAAGAAGAAGAACTGTTAATGTACTGATTGAAACATGAGTTATTAGTATATATATAGGCGACAATTTGCCAACTTTTAGACCTGAATCTAAATCTTTTGTACCTAAAATGTTTTTATGACACGTTTTTGCATTGAATGCAGTTGTTATTTTTTTTAAATATTAATTTTATGTTCCTTACTGGTACACAAAAAAGAAATGTTTTGATATACATATGTACATAATTGTATGCTTCAATCGATAAACTTCTTTTATTATTTTTACTGGAAAAGTATTTCTTCATAAATCATATTTCCCTGTTATACTACCTTTAATTTGTGTTAGAAAGTTTCCTGACTAAAAAGAGTTTTTGGATAAAGAAGCAGAATATAACTCTAGTTTGGTTCAAATTCATCATCGGAAGACTTTTGGTACATTTTTGGATGATTTGGTACATTTTTTTCCTCGTTTGGTACATTATGAAAAAATCCATTTATCATCTACTACTATTTATAATAACTACTGTTAGCTGATTTCATCAAGTCTTTATTTTTTATTAAATTCGAAACTGTGTTTATTTGAAGTCTATTTCTGCACTTAGTTTTAATTCAATTTTGTATAAAAAATATCCTTTCTACAATATGCCTTGAACTATTCTAAAAATATTGGAAAACATTTGCGCATTTAATTAATTTTTAACTGATCTTAAATTTTTATGAATTTTTTAATTTGGTAATAAATAAACGTATGCAAAAATCTTCAGACTGCATTTCTATATTCACATTATTTATTTCATTTAAAATATAAGAAAGAAATGTAAAATATACTTTATAAATAGGAGTTTGGAAAATTTCAGACATAAAATTAATATTTTGATTACTGCTTTTATTTTTAAAAACGTAAAGATTTAAATAATACTTGAGGGCATACCATTGCTCAGGAATTCTATCTATGACTGCTTGTCTAGAAAGCCACCTTGTGGGGGCGTACTTTAGTATAACATGCATTTCTGTACCGAAATGTTCTTAAAAACTCTGAAAGTCTGCCCTCCTAGCTGTTACAAAAATTATAGTTTACGTCTTTTATCAATGTATCATTTTTGTTGGGAAATACATCGCAAGCGGCCATTGAAGCTAAATTTAAAATGTGACAAACACATTCATTAACATGCAGATTTGGAACAACTTGCTTCAGCCTTGCTTGCACTTCGCTTTTTGTTCTCATCATAACCGAGCAATTGTCGGTAGTTAAACCAATCATTTTTTCAAGTGGTATTCAACTGTCTTTCAAAGATTTAATAATGGCATTAAAAATATCCTCCGTGCTACTATCGGTCGGTCAAAGGTATCAAATCTAAAAATCTATCAACGCACTTTTATCAAAAATTCGAATCGAAACTGCCAAATTTTTTGATATACATATATCAGTCGTTTCATCTATTACTAGAGTAGTAGATCTTCTGACAAAATGCAATTATGGATTTATATTTTCTGGCCCTGTTATTTGAGTTATTATTTTCTGTGCTTTAATTCTATTGATGTAAAATTTGTTCACAATTTTAGAATCAGTTGTGCTATTTTTCATAAGCATATTTAAATGATCCATAGTTGCAAATTGCAAATTGTGCTCGGTAACAAAATAACTTAACTTCAAAAAATTTAAAATTTTTTTGTACATTCAGAGCTGCTTTGCAAATGACTTGAAGTGTAGTGCTGTATTTTACAAAAATGTACCAAATATGTCAATGTAGTACCAACGTACTTTCGGGAAGCGAAATGTACAAAAAAAGTACAAATGTACAATGATTATCATCACCGCCATACATGGCATTATTATTTATTCCCCGAAATTAATATGGATTTTACATTGTCATATCTGTAAAAGATTGGGTATGAGGTGGGTGAACGTGCGTGGTGTTACATGAACATGGACATATATTAAGTTGTGCACCTTTAACCGCATTGCAAGTTGAAGCTTTGATTGTGTACATTTTTTTTGATAGCATTATGCACGCGATAACATTGTTTGTACAATTATTTTTACGCCTCCCATAAAACAACATTAGTAGCATAAAACTAGGCGAATAAGCCTTAAAGAAGGGGTTTCAATCCTTTTAATTTTGAGGTTATGCGAATTCCACACAGAAGCTTTATCAAATCATAAACAATTTTTTTTTATGAAACAATTAAATTTTTTATCGTTTTACACACAACCATCAGCTTCATCAGCTGCTATACGGTAAAATTTCACATTTCCTTTTTATATACACAAGAAAAAAATAAGTCAAAGGGTAAATTTTCTTTTTTTGGACTTTATGTACAATTTGAATAAAACGCAGGTGTAGTTATTTATAGACCACACACCTGAGCGTAAAGGTACTGGTTTTATTCAAAAGCCGTTTTATCTTGTGCTGCCAATGCTGCAGAAGTTCAACTGCAGATATTTAGGATTTCAGCTGTTTATTAAATATTAAAAATAATAAATCTTTAACTGTCATTTGTTGTTAGAAAAAACAATAAAGTTCGAAGCACCGATACAAGTTGACTAGATTTGGTATTCCATTAGGCATTCAATATTGCACTGATTAAATAATACTGGTCAACAACATTTTTGTACATGGGTCGTGCGTATATTTTTTTTATTGCTTTTGCACCCAGAAATAAGAATATGAACATAAAAAAGTTTTTGATTTGGTTTTGTTCGAAAAAAATGAGAAAAACGAAAAACATGAAAATTCATCAAAATTTGACATAGATTTAATTTATTCTAGTATAGTAAAAATCAATTTAAGATATATTCTTATAAATTTAGTTTTAGAATACAGTTTAAATGTTTAAAAATGCTTTTTCCTGCTTTTCCTGCCATATTCGGTAACATTTTCTCTTATTAACATCCAAATTTAGTCCCCCATCATGCTTTCCGTATACTGGCCTTGGTAGCGTTTCTCAAACTCCATTATATCTTGATGGAATCGCTCCTCGTGTTCTTCTGAATAAGCTCCCATATTATCTTTGAATTTATCCAGATGTGAATGTAACATGTGCATCTTTAGCGACATTCTACATCCGATGGCGGAAAAATTTGTAATCATGCCAGTTATCAGCTCATCATAATTTTCATCCCTACGATTTCCAAGAAAGCCATGAACTACTGCCTTAAAACTGTTGCACGCTAGATTCTCCTCATTGCTAAGTAGGTCCGGGAAAATATCGCAGTTCATATTTTTTTTTATTTGAGGGTCAACAAAGACTCCAGCTTTAATTTTCGCCTCTGACAGCTTTGGACAAAAGTCTGCAAATATTTGAAAGCTTTAGACTCAATATTAAGAGCCTTCACAAATTGTTTAATAAGGCCCAATTTAATATGCAATGGCGGCATTAATACATTTTTAGGATCGACAATTGCTTCATGTTTAATATTAAATCTTCCCACTCCATACTCAGTACGTTCAGGCCAATGTTTTTGGCGATAGTGGGCGGCATCATTTCTGCTATCCCATAGGCAAAGATAACAGGAGTGTCTGGTATATCCACCTTGCATTCCCGTAAAAAAAAACAAACCATCTTGAAGTCTCCAATAACTTCCCACTTGTATTCCGTATATTTGATTGCAGTTAATAGCATTTTAATACTCGCATAATTTTCTTTAAGATGTGTGGAATGTGCCAGTGGAATAGATGGAAATTTGTTCCCATTGTGTAGTAGAACTGCTTTTAGACTTTTTGTTGAGCTGTCGATAAAGAGGCGCCATTCATCTGTTTACAAGGAATACCAATTGCTTCAAATAAACTTTTCACGTCATAGCAAAAACAGAGTCTATCTTCATTACTGTAGAAACAAGAAAATTCTTCATGACGCTTTCTTTGCCGAGATATTCGAACATCAGAAGTAAATTCCGTTGTTTAAGCCGCGATACTAATAACTCTGCTTTGTCTTTTGATAGATTTAAGTCTCTTATTAAGTCATTGAGATCTCCAGAGTTGATGAGATGTGGTATTCCTGGTTCAAATTGAGGAACAAATTCGGAATTTACGGATGCAGATGAACTCGGTGTTTGAAAGCTGCTTTGAGGGAATAGTTGCTTTTCCAACACAGGTGGATCAGGTACAGGATTTTGCTCCGAATCTGGTACTGTAGCGGATGTCGATGGTAGTTCCGGATATATTGTTTTCCTTAAACGTTTCCCTTTCAGTGGTTTCACCACACAAAAATAAGAATCAGTGTCATGATTACTCGGTTCCCTCCAAATCCTCGGCACTGCGAACTTCATGGATATTTTCTCACCCTGGTACCAAACTATAATAAAACGTAAAGCATTTCATAACAATTTCAGTTATTATGCAATTATATATATGTAGATATATGTATATATATATATGAAAAAGTTAGTACAATAAAAAAAAGAAAATAAACTTACGCTCCAGGGTGATTCTGCAAGAGTTACATGAAGCATGTGGAGCCCATTTTTTGTCCTGGTTTTTAACAGGTAGACCGAAGTAGGCTAGGTGGGTCTCGCAAATCCTTGTGTTTTTAGTTAAATCAAACTTTGTTTGTCTTCTTTTAATACATTCGCCACATACATAGCAAAACGAATTAGCTGCTCGTTTACAACTTCTCGAAGACATCATTCCTCTGTGATATGCAAAAACATAGTGTCGCCCACAACGAGTGACCCAAGAAACTACAGCTTCTTAAAAAAAATTTACTTACAAAAACGCTATCAGGTAGCTGGCATGCTCTATTGCAAGGCCTTCCAATCCGTCAGTAAAAGTTTCGATGAGTTTCTTAATATGTACTTAACGAATTGCCAAATCTACTTAAAATCATGTGTATCTGGGATCTTTTATCTCCTTTTTACTGTTTCTCAGCCACATTTTTTTTTTTTTTTTTTTTTTTTTTAAGATGAGTATGTTATGCTTTAAGTAGATCTTTTATCGATGCATCGCTGCTTCAGGTAGCTACCCGTCGCCCTCTATCGACCGAAATAGCGCGAAAGGACCTACATTAGCCTGGTGCAAAAATGCAAAATTTTCAAATCGCTATAACTTCTACAAAACCAAATATTTTTGATTCGTAATTGCATTTTTTTTTTAAGAATTGAACATAGAATCCGTATATAGGGCAAAACCCATGTACAAAAAAAAAATTTTTTTTTTGTTGACCTGTGTAATCAGAAGCCTATATTTTTGTGTGAGAAATTAAACCCAATAACAGCCTTGATATAGAAAAGCTTATTTATGACATCGCAATCTGTCTGTGTGAAATTGCGATTAGGTTAAACATATACCCAGCAAAAAATCGGTAATCGCTACTAAGGGTAATCGCTTCTAAGGTAATGTCTTCTAAGGGTAGTTTCACTTCACCAACCCATTGCTGGTAATGCTGCAAAGAATCGCTATTCAGTTCGAAGTATAATGTATTCTAGAAGGCATTGATTAAAATGCCTCCAAATGATTTCGCTTCTCCTACCCATAGCTGGTAATGCTGCAAAGAATCGCTATTCAGCTCGAAGTATAATTTATTCTAGAAGGCATTGATTAAAATGCCTTCAAATTATTTCGCTTCTCCTACTCATTGCTGGTAATACATAAAATAAGCAGAGACGCGCATATTTACACTACCCTAATTTATATTCACTTCGGTTATCAATTACGGGTAATGCAAAAAAGCGCAATAGGTAGATAAATAGAAAAAAATCTTAATTCCCATTACCTTCTGTGGAAATTTCCATTCGACAACAATCATGTTTGGAATTGCTTAATTCAGTCTGCAATTGTTATCCGTGTGTGACGCGTCTTTTATAAGCGATCAAATAAAAAAGTGAGTTAATAAAATAAAATAAAAATGTTAAGCAAAAGACAATTAAAACGTTTAATAAAAATAGAAAAAGAGCGAAATAGACCTAAAATTTAGTGAAAGTGTTGAACAAAATGAAATTAATATAGACAATACTTCGTCAGGAGTAGGACAACATAGTGACCGTGAAAGTGTTAAACAAAATGAGATTAATACAGAAAATATTGCGTTAGGAGTGGGACAACATAGTGACAGTGATGACTCAGTGGAAAATAATATTGAAATTAATAAAGAAAATATTGCGTTAGGAATGATACCACTTAGGAACAAGTTGAGGGACTGGTTTCTGGAGTTTTTTTCCCCGGTACCATGTGTTACCAGTTTGGGTGAAGATATAATATTACAACATAATATGGATGGGAAACAAGGGAAAACGCCAATACTTCGATACGCGAAACTAATGAAAGTACTTTTTGGTAAGTATATTTAAAAAATATAAATATATCAGTATACTTAACACCCTTTAGGCTGATTTACACGAGTCCATTTTAATTCGATTTTTGTCGTTCGACTGCGTTCAACCATCAAATACATGCTTTATATCAGTCGAATTGCTATTTGCACAGTGGAACGACAAAAATCTACCAGTAAAATCAACTCGTGTAAATCAGCATTTAGGAACAGTTTTTCAGTGCAGGTTTAAACTCCAGTCAAAGTTGACTAGAGTTTAACCCTGGCAGTATTGTTGCTTAACCTAAGATGATGTTATGTTATGTTTGTTATGCAAGGTTGAACTCTAGTCAACTTTAAATGTAGTTTAAACACGCACTGAAAAACTGAGCATTGTTCTGGCATGGTTATAGTTTAATGAACACCCTACTTACAAGAAATTTTACAATCTTTTGGTGATCTATCTGCAAAAGTTTCTAAATAGTAATGTTACCAGAAGATAATAAGAGTGTAATCATGGCAGAATAAGGGGGTAAGTCGAGTTATTAAAGAGCTGACAATTCACTTTTTAAAAGATGTTTATTTTATATATGTTTACCAACTTTTCATATTTTTATTTCAGAAGCTGCTAACAATTTGGGAATTGGGGAAAAGGAATGCAAAGACCAGCTGCGACACGCAATGAAGGCCGTAAAAAACCACTACCACAAGACCTCAAGTTTAAAGAAAAAGCGCACCGAAGCTACTCCCGAATAAAAGCAATTAAACAAAGCCAAAATAATGTTATGTCATAAAATGTTTAATTTGATAAGTATGTATGCAAGACTAAATTTTATTGATATACTGCGTACAAGACTGAATTCCTAATAATTTTTAATTTCTGTAACAATCAGGGACTAGAAATAATGATTATTATTATTTTTTTTTTTTTTGTTTTATTCAATAATGAGTTTTTCATAATAAAACTAAAATAGTCATATATCCTGAACTATGCTGAATTTCGCCTTAAACATTTGAACGAACACCTTCTTGCTCTGAAATTGCTGATATCAAAGATAAGTTATTGAAAATGCTACTATAAGTGTCGGAAAATCGGTATGAATTGAATACCTGCTCCCCCATTTAAAGTAATTTTCAAAAACTTAACTTTAGTGTGAAGAATTGAAAATTTTTAAGGCGAAATTCCGCATAGTTCAGGATATATGACTCTTTGAGTTTTATTATGAAAAACTGATTCTTGAGTAAATTAAAAATATAATCATAATTTGCAGTCCTTCGTAATAATTGGCAATTAATTTTTAAGATCTGCTATCAAAAAAGATAAAATAAAATGTAAACTTTTTAAAACACTGTTTATATTATCCTATTAAATACACTGAACCAAAAAAGTACATGTGAAAAAGTTCATGAAAACTTCTCCAAAAACCAGTTTTCACAGAATTAAAAAAATATTTCTTAGAATATAAATATTTTTTCATAAAATCTATAAACCCATTCATAGAATATAAGAAAAAATATATATATTCTAAGAAATATTTTTTTTTAAATTCTATGAACACCGATTTTTGTAGAGGTTTTCATGAAACTTTTGGTTCAGTGTAGTTCTAGGTGTTTCACTCTATTTCTCTGCAAGGCATTCTTGCTTCGTTTCTATAGATTTAATATAGGAAGGCATTCTAAACCTTCTTCTACGTAAGGGTTTGTTGCTTCGATTCTATAGATTTAAAATAGGAAGGCATTCTTAACAATCTTCTCCGGAAGGGGTTCTTGATTCGCTTCTAAAGATTTAATATAGGAAGGCATTCTAAACCCTCTTCTCCGGAAGGGGTTCTTGCTTCGATACCATGGGTTTCATGAAGAAGGGCGTTCTGCATTTGTTTTTACCAGGGATGCACCTTAACGTTAAGCTAATCGTTTATCAAAAAATTTCCACCGTTTCCGTTGAAACACTTGGAAATATTATCGATAAAGAAATTATCAAGATAAATTGTATCTCGTTTTTAACCGAAACGAAAAGCTTTCGTTAACGTTAAAAACGTTAACAAAAACGTGATACTTCATGTTTGAATTGTGCTGGCAATGCTATAGCCATGGTGAAGCCGTAAGGTGGTAACAGCGAGCGGACATACACACAATGTGTACCTATTTGTTTGTGTAATTCGTTGGTGGTAATGTCAAAAATACTCTGAGAAATGTTCGTACTGTCAAAATTCATGAGAAAAGTTGCAATCAGCTTGGCTAATGCTTTCACCTTTAATGACTCCGCCATCAATCAGCTTTGCCAGCATAGTTTGAAATTAATAATCAACATAAACGATTTGATTTCGTTTTGATATGGCAGAAAACGAAACAAAATCACTTCGTTAATTTGACGTCCTTAACGTTAATAAACGAAACGAAATGACTTTGTTTCGTTTATTAACGTTAATTACACTGGTCGACGGCCAAAATTTACCAGAGACGCCGTTATTAAATTCGTATGTAAAACCACCCCCTGATTTCGAAAATTGAGTTAATTTTTGATTCTATCGTACCGTTTTTGAGATATTTGCAATTTACCGTTATTCAAAAAAACCAAAAAGATGGCTCCCTTTAATAACGTATATCTTACGAACGGGTCAAGCAATCAAGAATCGGAAAGATAATAAAATTTGCTATAAACGCATTATACATTGTTTTTTGCTGACCCAGATAGTTTTCGAGATATTAGCTTATCATTTCAGATTTTTGTTTTTTTTAGGGAAAAATATGAAAAAATTTACTTTTTGCGAGGGCAGCATTCCAAAACCACAACTTTTTATCCAGATATTTTTTCTTTACGTAAAGCTCTGTTTAATTAGAAAAAAGATAAGCTATTATCGAAGAAAATCGATGTAAAACTGCGTAAGTTATAAGCGATCAAATAAAAATACCCAGGTTGCGCAATTTCAACGTATACCTCAAAACGTATGTATGGTATAAAGAAGAGTGAAATATCTAGCTATGCTCTGTTTCTATTTAGTTAAAAGTTCAATTTATGAACGAAATTACCCATATTTTTAACTTTTTTAAATTTATTTATGTTTGTACTATATTCTAACAATCTTTATTTGATTTTACTATGTAGTCGAAATAATTATGTGTTCTAATTTGACGCTTATTCAGTTTCGGATCGGTTTCTCTTATGAGAAACCAGCAGTAATCACCCATCATTGCGACGTCCCAGAATCCTTGATATCGATTCTCAATTAATTTTATTTGCTGATTAAACCTTTCGCCATGTTCGTCACTTTCGTCGCCAAGATTTGCCGGAAAAAAGCTCAAATGTGAGTGCAGAAAGCGAATTTTTAAGGACATATTTACGCCTGGAAAGAAAATATTAGTTAGGTAAACAAGTTATAGAATTTTGGGAGACTAATTTTAATAAGCCTTTAAGCCATTTTCGCATAATTATTGATTAAGTCGTTCACTATCTGCTCGTAGTTAGGGCTTTTGTGTCTACCGAGAAAAGAAGCAACGACCTTTTCAAAGGTTTCCCACGCTGCTGCCTCAACTGATGAGAGTAGTCTTTTGAATTGATTATTGTTGATCAACTTTTTTATTTGTGGTCCAACAAAAATACCTTCCTTTATCTTGGCTTGAGAAATATCTGGAAAAATTGTTTTCAAATAGTCGAATGCTCCGCCTTCTTTGTCCAAAGCCTTAACAAAGTTTTTAATGAGACCGAGCTTGATGTGTAAGGGTGGAAGTATGATTTTCTCTTTCTTGACAAGAGGGGTGTATTTGATGTTATCCACACCAACGGTAAACTCGACTCTTTCCGGCTAATCCTTTCTGACGTAGTGGTCCTTACGAGCTCGGCTATCCTACTTGCAAAGGAAGCAGCAGTGCTTGGTGTAGCCACTTTGTAGACCGCATAGCATTGCAACGACTTTGAGATCAGAACATATTTTCCAAACATGCTCTTCATATTTGACGAATTTGAGTAGTTTTTGAATTTCCTCGTAGGTTTCCTTTGTATTTACTGCATGTACGGTCGGGATAGAAGGCTGTTTGTTACCAATATGCAATAATACAGCCTTCAAACTCAGTTTATTGCTGTCTATGAACAATCGCCAGTCTTTTGAATCATATGTTTGACCAAACTCTGAATAAACCAGGAATGTCGTTGCAGTAGCATATACTGTCTTTCTTGGTATAGTGTTTGGAAAATAGTTCGTGACGAGTTCTACAATATATCACCTTAACATCGGATGACACAAATTTAAATTGTTGCATACGAGAAGTGTGGATCTCGGCCTTTTCCGTGGATAGTTCCAAATCTCTTATCCAATCATTAAGTTGTGCTTGTGACAGAACGTTTCTCTCGTTTACCATGCGAAATTCAGTACAACTTGATTCCCCGCACTCAGATATCACTGTTGACAATGGAACTGGATCCGCAACTGCCGTTGAATGTAGTACTGGTAATGTCACTGTAGGTACGCTGGCATAGGTTACTCTTCTTGATCTTCCAACGCCAAGTACTTTTGTTTGACAAATATAACACTCTATTGAATGGCAAGTAGGTTCTCTCCATATCATTGCTGTATCAAATTTTATTTGTTGTCCTGATTCCGACTGAATCAGTTCTACTCGACACGATGTACACAAAGTGTTCGGTGTCCATGGGTTTTCAGCATTTTTAGGCTCAATGCCAAAATACTTGGAGTATAAAGTTTTCATATGACCTGAGAACACTCGTCGTCGCCTTATGATAGTATATTGGCCACACATGAAACAGAACATATCTGGATCGTTATTACACACAAATTCTCGCGTCCTTTTACTCATTTTATTTTTTTTAATAAACCACGGTTTTGAAATTTGACTTATGAACTGAACTATCTCCGGCGAGCCTTGCAGATGTTTTGAGGTTTCAAGGCGCATTAACTCATATTTATACTCGGAACAAAAATAAAATTGAAAAAATCAAATCTTACCTAGACAGAAAGGTTCCTTTTTATACGAAGCTGGGAAAAGTAAAATACTACCTGCTTTAGATGTAGGCTTTAAAAAATTTCTGTGTCTTATAATTTGAAAATCTACCTGCATACTTACCCATAAGTGACGGAAATACATGTTTATAACTACATGCCTACAGCAGGTTTCGAATCCAACCACTCTTCCTTTCGATGCAACCACTCTACCTACTATAAAACAATTCGAGTATTAAAAGTACTATTTGATTTATTTAAAGAAAAAGTATTATCATTGTTATGGTGTTATTCGTTTATCAGGATAATATCCTATTTGCACTTTATACCTTTAATATATGTATGTATACATACATTGAAGTTGCGCAACCTGGGTATTTTTAGTTGATCGCTTATAACTTACGTCGTTTTGCATCGATTTTCTTCGATGATAGCTTATCTTTTTTCTAATTAAACAGAGCTTTACGTAAAGAAAAAATATCTGTATAAAAAGTTGTGGTTTTGGAATGCTGCCCTCGCAAAAAGTAATTTTTTCATGTTTGATTGATTTTCCGACAGGGTGGATAAATGATGTATATTGGAACGATTTTCCGTCATCCCTTGTCAAATTTGGTTTTGAGACAAACCGGTTTCGGCGTTGTGCCATCATCAGTGTCGATTTTCGTTCTGATCTGTTGTTGTCATTTGTCCTGTATTTATAGTTCGTAGGTATATGAGCAGGTATTGTCAAATTGATGCTTGTGTATATTTAGTTATGTGTATGTGCTGTGTGTTCGTTCAGAACCGAGGGTGGTTTACTAATCGATTTGTGTGGCTGACTGGGGTAGGTAGAAATCTGTGATTTTAGTCGTTTGACCTTCTTTGTCGGTTTTTTGTTTTGGTGTGTTAATTGTTTTGTATTTATTTGTTGTTGTGCGTTTGTCTGTTGTACCTGTGTGATTAAGTTGTTTCCTGTAAACAAGTTTTAAAGGCTCGAATATTGTGTCAGAAATGGTGTTTATCTGTTCGTTTATTATTCTACCGTCGAATGTTTTCTGTTTGCAGATTTCCATGTTTTCGAGTACGTTGAGACGTCGGCCCTTTTCTTGTATGTGAAGAACCCTAACTGTTTTATTGATGTTTGCTGGGGAACATTCATTCTCGACCATGTGATTCGCGAAGTTAGACTCGGGTATAATGTTTGGATTCCGTATTTTTTTGTTGTAATCTCTAATATGTTCTCTGAACCTCGTTCTTATTTGCCGTCCTGTTTGTCCTATGTAACTATGCTGGCATCCGCAGGTAAGCTTGTATACGCCGTGGCTGCTAAACGGATCCTCTGAGTTAATGTTAGTTCTTAGTTTTCGCCCTAGATTGTTCGATGTTTTGAATGCTGTGTTAATGTTGTATTTTTTAAAGAAATTTGCCAATTTATATGTTGCTTTTCCAGTATATGTCATAGTCGTCCAGCTATTATTTTCTTTTTCATTATTTCTTTTTGGTTCTCCATTTGTCCTTCTGAGCTTATCTACTAGTGCTTTTTTATATCCGTTGTTTGCAGCGATATTATATATGACCTCAAGTTCTCTCTTATATGCCTCTTGTGTAAGAGGTGTTCTTTCAAGTCTATGTACCAAGTGCCTTAATGCTGCATTTTTATGATGTTGAGGGTGATTTGAGGTATTGTGTATTATTGTGTCGGTGGCCGTTGACTTTCTATATATATCATAGTTAAATCTTTTGGCTTTTTTATCAATATTTATCGTGAGGTCTAGATAGTTGATTCCTCCGTCTTTTTCGGTTTCCATTGTAAATTTTATATTGCCGTGCTGTTTGTTGAGGTACTCCAGTACGAGCTCTTCGTTATTAGTAGTTAAAACGCATATTATGTCATCCACGTATCTAGCATAAAATGACACGCCTAATTTGGACTTCAGCTCCTGTATGTACTTTTCTTCCAGATTTTGCATGAACACTTCCATAAGAATTGCTGATGTGGGGCTTCCCATTCCAAGACCATTTGTTTGTCTATATATTTTATTGTTGAATTTAAAATAGTTTTGACGTAAAGTGGTTCTTAGCGTATTTGTGATTTGCATACTTTTTACTTTGTTTTTTGTGTTATGAACTATTGTTGAGCTAACTATGTCCAAAGTCTCCGATAGTGGTATAGATGGGTATAGATCTTTTATGTCAAAAGATACCAATTTGCTGTTTCTTGTTAGCTCTACGGTCTCGAGTCTCTCTATTAGTTCTGTTGTGTTAGCCATTGCATATTCGTTCCTTAGCTCCAGAGTGTCTATCAATATCGTTTTTAAATATTTGGACAGTTTGTAACATGGTGCCGATTTAAAATTAATGATGGGCCTCATTGGCGTGTCCGGCTTGTGGATTTTTGGTAGCGCAACCAGTGGAGGAGCCGAAGGGTTCATTTGGACCAATCTATGTGCCATGTTAGAATCTACTATATTTGTTGCATTTTTTATAGCAACTTTGATTTGTTTTTGGTATTCATCTGTGGGATCCTCTCTCATTCTACGACATTTCATTTCCTCTATGAGATCCTCGGTTTTGGATATATATTTCTCTTTTTCGATTAGCACAGTGGTGTTTCCTTTGTCCGCTTTCGTTGTGACAATATTGTTTTTCCTTAGTTTATGCCGTAGATTCTTTATTGTTTTCTCCTCTGTATTCGGTTTTTGTCCTTCCTGTGCTTTCACCTCCTTTCTTATGATTTCTCTGCACATGTGTCTTGCGTGCTCCTGTTCTTCCTGTGGTATCAATGATATTGCGATCTCCGCATCTACAATCGCTTGCTCCGTTTTTCTTACTGTATTCTGGTCCATGATATTGTGCTTCAGGCCCTTTTCGAGAAGTTGTGCCTCTTCCTTGGTAATGGCCACTGTTGTGAGGTTAACGAACTTGTCATGAAACTGGTGAGTATTTTGGTTTTGGTTACCCTCTCGTCGTCCTGCCAGCTTGTCCAATTTTCGGTTCAGCGACCTGTATTTTTGTTGTAGTTCCTGATCGACCTCTGTCTTAATGCGGTCGAAGCATTCCATTAATACAGTCGTAGGTAGTTGTTCTGCCAATCTTAAATGGATAGATAATAACTCGGCATTTATCTCATCCTTCTTCGAGTATAAGCTTTCCAACTCATATTTTAAAAAATCCTTTTCCGCTTTTCTAACTGTTTTCCTGCTAGATTTGGTATTTGCCTTTATTGTTATTTTTGCGAATTTCGGAGTAACATTCAATTCCAGGCATTGTTTGTTGAACCAAATGCTCGCCTTTGCTTTATATATTTTCAGTAGGCGTCGCTTGTAAATTGTTAGTAGTCCGTTCGCGTTCAAGTTAAAAGCCTGACAAGCAATAACTGACTTATCTTGTTTGGTTGATTTTCCGACAGGGTGGATAAATGATGTATATTGGAACGATTTTCCGTCATCCCTTGTCAAATTTGGTTTTGAGACAAACCGGTTTCGGCGTTGTGCCATCATCAGTGTCGATTTTCGTTCTGATCTGTTGTTGTCATTTGTCCTGTATTTATAGTTCGTAGGTATATGAGCAGGTATTGTCAAATTGATGCTTGTGTATATTTAGTTATGTGTATGTGCTGTGTGTTCGTTCAGAACCGAGGGTGGTTTACTAATCGATTTGTGTGGCTGACTGGGGTAGGTAGAAATCTGTGATTTTAGTCGTTTGACCTTCTTTGTCGGTTTTTTGTTTTGGTGTGTTAATTGTTTTGTATTTATTTGTTGTTGTGCGTTTGTCTGTTGTACCTGTGTGATTAAGTTGTTTCCTGTAAACAAGTTTTAAAGGCTCGAATATTGTGTCAGAAATGGTGTTTATCTGTTCGTTTATTATTCTACCGTCGAATGTTTTCTGTTTGTAGATTTCCATGTTTTCGAGTACGTTGAGACGTCGGCCCTTTTCTTGTATGTGAAGAACCCTAACTGTTTTATTGATGTTTGCTGGGGAACATTCATTCTCGACCATGTGATTCGCGAAGTTAGACTCGGGTATAATGTTTGGATTCCGTATTTTTTTGTTGTAATCTCTAATATGTTCTCTGAACCTCGTTCTTATTTGCCGTCCTGTTTGTCCTATGTAACTATGCTGGCATCCGCAGGTAAGCTTGTATACGCCGTGGCTGCTAAACGGATCCTCTGAGTTAATGTTAGTTCTTAGTTTTCGCCCTAGATTGTTCGATGTTTTGAATGCTGTGTTAATGTTGTATTTTTTAAAGAAATTTGCCAATTTATATGTTGCTTTTCCAGTATATGTCATAGTCGTCCAGCTATTATTTTCTTTTTCATTATTTCTTTTTGGTTCTCCATTTGTCCTTCTGAGCTTATCTACTAGTGCTTTTTTATATCCGTTGTTTGCAGCGATATTATATATGACCTCAAGTTCTCTCTTATATGCCTCTTGTGTAAGAGGTGTTCTTTCAAGTCTATGTACCAAGTGCCTTAATGCTGCATTTTTATGATGTTGAGGGTGATTTGAGGTATTGTGTATTATTGTGTCGGTGGCCGTTGACTTTCTATATATGTCATAGTTAAATCTTTTGGCTTCTTTATCAATATTTATCGTGAGGTCTAGATAGTTGATTCCTCCGTCTTTTTCGGTTTCCATTGTAAATTTTATATTGCCGTGCTGTTTGTTGAGGTACTCCAGTACGAGCTCTTCGTTATTAGTAGTTAAAACGCATATTATGTCATCCACGTATCTAGCATAAAATGACACGCCTAATTTGGACTTCAGCTCCTGTATGTACTTTTCTTCCAGATTTTGCATGAACACTTCCATAAGAATTGCTGATGTGGGGCTTCCCATTCCAAGACCATTTGTTTGTCTATATATTTTATTGTTGAATTTAAAATAGTTTTGACGTAAAGTGGTTCTTAGCGTATTTGTGATTTGCATACTTTTTACTTTGTTTTTTGTGTTATGAACTATTGTTGAGCTAACTATGTCCAAAGTCTCCGATAGTGGTATAGATGGGTATAGATCTTTTATGTCAAAAGATACCAATTTGCTGTTTCTTGTTAGCTCTACGGTCTCGAGTCTCTCTATTAGTTCTGTTGTGTTAGCCATTGCATATTCGTTCCTTAGCTCCAGAGTGTCTATCAATATCGTTTTTAAATATTTGGACAGTTTGTAACATGGTGCCGATTTAAAATTAATGATGGGCCTCATTGGCGTGTCCGGCTTGTGGATTTTTGGTAGCGCAACCAGTGGAGGAGCCGAAGGGTTCATTTGGACCAATCTATGTGCCATGTTAGAATCTACTATATTTGTTGCATTTTTTATAGCAACTTTGATTTGTTTTTGGTATTCATCTGTGGGATCCTCTCTCATTCTACGACATTTCATTTCCTCTATGAGATCCTCGGTTTTGGATATATATTTCTCTTTTTCGATTAGCACAGTGGTGTTTCCTTTGTCCGCTTTCGTTGTGACAATATTGTTTTTCCTTAGTTTATGCCGTAGATTCTTTATTGTTTTCTCCTCTGTATTCGGTTTTTGTCCTTCCTGTGCTTTCACCTCCTTTCTTATGATTTCTCTGCACATGTGTCTTGCGTGCTCCTGTTCTTCCTGTGGTATCAATGATATTGCGATCTCCGCATCTACAATCGCTTGCTCCGTTTTTCTTACTGTATTCTGGTCCATGATATTGTGCTTCAGGCCCTTTTCGAGAAGTTGTGCCTCTTCCTCGGTAATGGCCACTGTTGTGAGGTTAACGAACTTGTCATGAAACTGGTGAGTGTTTTGGTTTTGGTTACCCTCTCGTCGTCCTGCCAGCTTGTCCAATTTTCGGTTCAGCGACCTGTATTTTTGTTGTAGTTCCTGATCGACCTCTGTCTTAATGCGGTCGAAGCATTCCATTAATACAGTCGTAGGTAGTTGCTCTGCCAATCTTAAATGGATAGATAATAACTCGGCATTTATCTCATCCTTCTTCGAGTATAAGCTTTCCAACTCATATTTTAAAAAATCCTTTTCCGCTTTTCTGTTTTCCTGCTAGATTTGGTATTTGCCTTTATTGTTATTTTTGCGAATTTCGGAGTAACATTTAATTCCAGGCATTGTTTGTTGAACCAAATGCTCGCCTTTGCTTTATATATTTTCAGTAGGCGTCGCTTGTAAATTGTTAGTAGTCCGTTCGCGTTCAAGTTAAAAGCCTGACAAGCAATAACTGACTTATCTTGTTTGGTTGATTTTCCGACAGGGTGGATAAATGATGTATATTGGAACGATTTTCCGTCATCCCTTGTCAAATTTGGTTTTGAGACAAACCGGTTTCGGCGTTGTGCCATCATCAGTGTCGATTTTCGTTCTGATCTGTTGTTGTCATTTGTTTTAACTACTAATAACGAAGAGCTCGTACTGGAGTACCTCAACAAACAGCACGGCAATATAAAATTTACAATGGAAACCGAAAAAGACGGAGGAATCAACTATCTAGACCTCACGATAAATATTGATAAAGAAGCCAAAAGATTTAACTATGACATATATAGAAAGTCAACGGCCACCGACACAATAATACACAATACCTCAAATCACCCTCAACATCATAAAAATGCAGCATTAAGGCACTTGGTACATAGACTTGAAAGAACACCTCTTACACAAGAGGCATATAAGAGAGAACTTGAGGTCATATATAATATCGCTGCAAACAAAGGATATAAAAAAGCACTAGTAGATAAGCTCAGAAGGACAAATGGAGAACCAAAAAGAAATAATGAAAAAGAAAATAATAGCTGGACGACTATGACATATACTGGAAAAGCAACATATAAATTGGCAAATTTCTTTAAAAAATACAACATTAACACAGCATTCAAAACATCGAACAATCTAGGGCGAAAACTAAGAACTAACATTAACTCAGAGGATCCGTTTAGCAGCCACGGCGTATACAAGCTTACCTGCGGATGCCAGCATAGTTACATAGGACAAACAGGACGGCAAATAAGAACGAGGTTCAGAGAACATATTAGAGATTACAACAAAAAAATACGGAATCCAAACATTATACCCGAGTCTAACTTCGCGAATCACATGGTCGAGAATGAATGTTCCCCAGCAAACATCAATAAAACAGTTAGGGTTCTTCACATACAAGAAAAGGGCCGACGTCTCAACGTACTCGAAAACATGGAAATCTACAAACAGAAAACATTCGACGGTAGAATAATAAACGAACAGATAAACACCATTTCTGACACAATATTCGAGCCTTTAAAACTTGTTTACAGGAAACAACTTAATCACACAGGTACAACAGACAAACGCACAACAACAAATAAATACAAAACAATTAACACACCAAAACAAAAAACCGACAAAGAAGGTCAAACGACTAAAATCACAGATTTCTACCTACCCCAGTCAGCCACACAAATCGATTAGTAAACCACCCTCGGTTCTGAACGAACACACAGCACATACACATAACTAAATATACACAAGCATCAATTTGACAATACCTGCTCATATACCTACGAACTATAAATACAGGACAAATGACAACAACAGATCAGAACGAAAATCGACACTGATGATGGCACAACGCCGAAACCGGTTTGTCTCAAAACCAAATTTGACAAGGGATGACGGAAAATCGTTCCAATATACATCATTTATCCACCCTGTCGGAAAATCAACCAAACAAGATAAGTCAGTTATTGCTTGTCAGGCTTTTAACTTGAACGCGAACGGACTACTAACAATTTACAAGCGACGCCTACTGAAAATATATAAAGCAAAGGCGAGCATTTGGTTCAACAAACAATGCCTGGAATTGAATGTTACTCCGAAATTCGCAAAAATAACAATAAAGGCAAATACCAAATCTAGCAGGAAAACAGTTAGAAAAGCGGAAAAGGATTTTTTAAAATATGAGTTGGAAAGCTTATACTCGAAGAAGGATGAGATAAATGCCGAGTTATTATCTATCCATTTAAGATTGGCAGAACAACTACCTACGACTGTATTAATGGAATGCTTCGACCGCATTAAGACAGAGGTCGATCAGGAACTACAACAAAAATACAGGTCGCTGAACCGAAAATTGGACAAGCTGGCAGGACGACGAGAGGGTAACCAAAACCAAAATACTCACCAGTTTCATGACAAGTTCGTTAACCTCACAACAGTGGCCATTACCAAGGAAGAGGCACAACTTCTCGAAAAGGGCCTGAAGCACAATATCATGGACCAGAATACAGTAAGAAAAACGGAGCAAGCGATTGTAGATGCGGAGATCGCAATATCATTGATACCACAGGAAGAACAGGAGCACGCAAGACACATGTGCAGAGAAATCATAAGAAAGGAGGTGAAAGCACAGGAAGGACAAAAACCGAATACAGAGGAGAAAACAATAAAGAATCTACGGCATAAACTAAGGAAAAACAATATTGTCACAACGAAAGCGGACAAAGGAAACACCACTGTGCTAATCGAAAAAGAGAAATATATATCCAAAACCGAGGATCTCATAGAGGAAATGAAATGTCGTAGAATGAGAGAGGATCCCACAGATGAATACCAAAAACAAATCAAAGTTGCTATAAAAAATGCAACAAATATAGTAGATTCTAACATGGCACATAGATTGGTCCAAATGAACCCTTCGGCTCCTCCACTGGTTGCGCTACCAAAAATCCACAAGCCGGACACGCCAATGAGGCCCATCATTAATTTTAAATCGGCACCATGTTACAAACTGTCCAAATATTTAAAAACGATATTGATAGACACTCTGGAGCTAAGGAACGAATATGCAATGGCTAACACAACAGAACTAATAGAGAGACTCGAGACCGTAGAGCTAACAAGAAACAGCAAATTGGTATCTTTTGACATAAAAGATCTATACCCATCTATACCACTATCGGAGACTTTGGACATAGTTAGCTCAACAATAGTTCATAACACAAAAAACAAAGTAAAAAGTATGCAAATCACAAATACGCTAAGAACCACTTTACGTCAAAACTATTTTAAATTCAACAATAAAATATATAGACAAACAAATGGTCTTGGAATGGGAAGCCCCACATCAGCAATTCTTATGGAAGTGTTCATGCAAAATCTGGAAGAAAAGTACATACAGGAGCTGAAGTCCAAATTAGGCGTGTCATTTTATGCTAGATACGTGGATGACATAATATGCGTTTTAACTACTAATAACGAAGAGCTCGTACTGGAGTACCTCAACAAACAGCACGGCAATATAAAATTTACAATGGAAACCGAAAAAGACGGAGGAATCAACTATCTAGACCTCACGATAAATATTGATAAAGAAGCCAAAAGATTTAACTATGACATATATAGAAAGTCAACGGCCACCGACACAATAATACACAATACCTCAAATCACCCTCAACATCATAAAAATGCAGCATTAAGGCACTTGGTACATAGACTTGAAAGAACACCTCTTACACAAGAGGCATATAAGAGAGAACTTGAGGTCATGTATAATATCGCTGCAAACAACGGATATAAAAAAGCACTAGTAGATAAGCTCAGAAGGACAAATGGAGAACCAAAAAGAAATAATGAAAAAGAAAATAATAGCTGGACGACTATGACATATACTGGAAAAGCAACATATAAATTGGCAAATTTCTTTAAAAAATACAACATTAACACAGCATTCAAAACATCGAACAATCTAGGGCGAAAACTAAGAACTAACATTAACTCAGAGGATCCGTTTAGCAGCCACGGCGTATACAAGCTTACCTGCGGATGCCAGCATAGTTACATAGGACAAACAGGACGGCAAATAAGAACGAGGTTCAGAGAACATATTAGAGATTACAACAAAAAAATACGGAATCCAAACATTATACCCGAGTCTAACTTCGCGAATCACATGGTCGAGAATGAATGTTCCCCAGCAAACATCAATAAAACAGTTAGGGTTCTTCACATACAAGAAAAGGGCCGACGTCTCAACGTACTCGAAAACATGGAAATCTACAAACAGAAAACATTCGACGGTAGAATAATAAACGAACAGATAAACACCATTTCTGACACAATATTCGAGCCTTTAAAACTTGTTTACAGGAAACAACTTAATCACACAGGTACAACAGACAAACGCACAACAACAAATAAATACAAAACAATTAACACACCAAAACAAAAAACCGACAAAGAAGGTCAAACGACTAAAATCACAGATTTCTACCTACCCCAGTCAGCCACACAAATCGATTAGTAAACCACCCTCGGTTCTGAACGAACACACAGCACATACACATAACTAAATATACACAAGCATCAATTTGACAATACCTGCTCATATACCTACGAACTATAAATACAGGACAAATGACAACAACAGATCAGAACGAAAATCGACACTGATGATGGCACAACGCCGAAACCGGTTTGTCTCAAAACCAAATTTGACAAGGGATGACGGAAAATCGTTCCAATATACATAATTTTTTCATATTTTTTCATAAAAAAAAACAAAACTATGAAATGATAATCTAATATCTCGAAAAATATCTCGTTGAGCAAAAAATAATGTATGATGTGTTTATAGCAAATTTTATCGTCTTTCTGATTCTTTAAACTTTTTTGCAATTGCTTTACCCGTTCGTGAGATATACGTAATTAAAGGGAGCCATCTTTTTGGTTTTTTCGAATAACGGTAAATTGCAAATATCTCAAAAACGGTACCATAGAATCAAAAATGAACGCAATTTTCGAAATCAGGGGGTGAGTTTACATACGAATTTCATAATGGCGTTTCTGGTAAAGAGAAAAAGTTGAAATTCGTGGTCCAGTGTTATCGTAACGAAATGATATCGGTTCGTTGGTTAAGCATGCCTAGTTTTTACCGAAGGTGTTCTTGCTTTGCTTCTATGGATTAAATATAGCAAGGCGTTCTACATCCGCTTCTCTGTAAGGCATGCTGCAGTAGCTTCTTCAATAGTAGCTGTAATTGGTTCCCAGTTCGTTTGACGGTGATCCAGAAAGTAGGGGCTTATCTCCAATGACATGCCCATGCTTAAGTAATAAAGAAAAGAAGGGAAAAGGGAAGCGATTCCGAAAATTTATTTTGATTCCTCTTTCCCTTCTAAGGTAATCGTGTTTTTTGCTGGGTACATGTAAAATTTAGAATGTATAAGTTACCATTACATACACATTTTTTTTTTGATTTAAATAAAATGTATTAATTATGTGAATGAAGTGAAATCCGATATGACCGAGTAAATTTAATCGTGGTGGTAACCAAGTATAAAGGTAAGTGATCCTCACTTAGGGACATTCACAAAATTTTATGTGCAAATTTGAATGTCAAGTTAGGGAGGGTATAGAAGCACGAGCGTCCCGACATCTAGGCAGCTCATTTATAGGGGAAGGAATTTTTTAGCCATGAGATTGTATCGCCTTTATTAACAGCAGAGTTTTATTTTTCCTTTGTTTTCCTTAGTGGGAAATTAGTGCACCAAATAAATTTTTTGTGATAAATAAACAGGGACTCTGATATAAAATGTAATGGGGTCTGGTGCTGTGAGGAAAGGTCGCGAACCTTACCCCCGCACCTCTGTTTTGCTAGCCAATAGACGGGTCCCGATGGACCTACTCCTCACAGTATGAGCAAGTTAAAAGACCTTTTTGGATATTTTCAATACCAAAACCATTACACTACACTGGTTTTTCTAAGGCCTTCGATAAAGTTAGCCATAAATTACTACTTTGAAAACTTGCTGATCTGGGATTTCACTCCAAAATTCTATCATGGGTGAACGATGGTGTCAGTTCTCATTGTTTTACCACGACCTCTGGTGTTCCTCAAGGGAGTGTCCTAGGACCTCTCCTATTCGTAATTTGTATTAATGACATACGTCATTGCTTCATTTACTCGAACTTTTTGTTGTATGCAGATGACTTGAAAATGTTTACATCAGTCACAAATCAGGCAGATTTCCTTCGGCTGCAGTCAGATTTTGACAGAGTAATTGATTGGTGTAGTAGGAATTGCTTACATTTAAATATTAATAAGTGCTTTCACATCTCATTTTCAAAATCCCGTAATGGTATTAACACCTCGTGGTGGTGCTTCTGCCTTGAAAACTGTTGATGAAATATCAGATCTTGGAGTTGTCTTCGATGTTAAATTTCTCTTTCAAAGTCAACTTAACTGTGTTATTGCTAAGTTGTATTCAATGCTTGCGTTCATTCGCCGCTTTAGCTCGGATTTCCATGATCCATATACGATAAAGCTACTATATACATCGCTTGTACGGTCTAAACTGGAATATGCTTCCTTCGTTTGGAGACCATACCACGCTTGTCATATACAGCGACTTGAAATGATCGATAAAAAATATTTGCGTTTTGGGCTCTGGTTACTACGTTTTCAGGATCCCTTACCATCTTACTACTCTAGATGTCTACTTATAAGACTGATGTCCCTGGATAGTAGAAGATCTATTCTAGCGCTGACATTTATCTAAAACACTTCGAAATTATGATATTTTTTTTATTGGATATAGCCAGAACGACATATGTCGCTAATTCGCCTATTGCTAGGGCATTGAAGGAATTCAATTTTCTTACTAATGCCAGGGAAATTGATTTTTCAGTAAATAAATCAAAGTTTATTTAAGCTAATAATTTATAAATAGTCTGTAAGGATATTTTAATTTGTCCTAGATTTACTTTGAAATAAATAAATAAATGAATAATTTTTGTTTGTAAAAATTGGTGGTAGTGATTGGTTCTGTTCTAATAAAAATATATCAACGAATTCTATCATACTGTGTTGAGTGATTTACTAGCGAAGGGCGGGAAATTTTTATTCGATCTTTCTAATTTTTCTTTATTATTAGCTTTATTTTTAGGTGTATTTTCAATTATTACATAATCCTGTAAATATTCTGTTTTGATGTCATAATCTTGAATGATTGCATATTTATCTGTTGTATTAATTACTAACGCTTGGTTTGATTTTACTATTTTGTAGCCAACACAAAAGTGCAATCAGACAATTCTTGATGAGGTACTAATAGTTCATTATTGTTACTTTTGATAAGAACCTGTCTAATTACTTCTCGGATCTTGCGGGTATTATAATGCTATTGATTGTTGGTTTATTCATCATACTATATACTATATCTTCTGGGTAATCATATGGTCGTAGTATTGGGCTATCCCCACTTTTATTATAATCTAAAATGCAATTATATTTTTTAATGAAATCGAGTCCCAAAATTCCATCACATGGGATTGGGAAATTATCTTCTACTATGTGAAATTTGTGTCGTATTAAAAGACTATCATCTGTTAGATCTGCTTTTACTGTTCCAAGTGTGCTGGTTATGCCTCGGCCAATACCTTTTAAATCTGTGAGTTATTAATTGTGACATTACTGTCAATGTGACCCCCTTCTTTATAATTAAGATATCCGCTTCTGTATCTATCAAAAACTTTGAAGTTGACTTATTTAGAGTAGTATTGGAAGATATGTAGCTGCTCAGAAGCAAGTTGAATGTACATACTTTATTACCCTTGGAGTTTACTGTTGGAGTGGAGTTTGCGGGTTTTCCTGTTGGTTTAAATTACGGAGATTTCGCGTGTTATTTTGATCTTCACTGACCTCCAAAATTGTTAAGAGGCGTCACTCGATACTTTGTTGTTGCCAAAGCAACCCTGTCATGTCGAATGTGATTCTCAAGGAAGTTTTGTTTAGTTTTTTTAAATTTAATCCTATATAGTTATGCGGTAAAGTGACTTTGCATAATTACGATTTTTGGAAAGAGAATTAATTAATTAATTTAATACAATCAATAAAATAAACACAAATACCCCACGAAAATGTACAGAAGGCGTTTTTATAAATACATCTGATAAAAAAAACCAACGACTACCTTGAGAAAACATCGAGTAATTTGCTTTGGCAACAACAAAAGTATCGAGTGACGCCTCTTGACAAATATATACTCTTTGTTATTACTATTATTATTATACCGATGAGAATTATTGTAATATCTTCGGTTACATCGATAATTATTATTTTGGTAGCTTCTTCAGAAGTTACCCCGGTAATTACCTTGTGAGTGCGTCTGTATTTGAGTTACCCGTGACTTCAGCACAGCTATTCGTAAATTTTGAAATAGCCTCGTTCATAGATGTGAACGTTCCTGCTTGCATTATCATTTTAACTCTTTCATTAGCCGAGTTCTTACACATAGCCTTTACAGCTGATTGTGTGGCATATTTGGTTGCCAAATCAGGTGCAAAACCATCAGATATGTAAGCACCCTCTAACGATATTGTTAATTTTTCGATTTCTGCAGTGTAGTGGTTAGCTGTTTTACTGCGCTGTTGGACGTTTAAGAGTTTTGCCGTCAGAACCTCTACCGATTCACGTTTAATTGCTGCACTCAACTTTTGCTTTATTGCTAGTATTGAATCTTCAGTGCTCAAAAGGTTTCTAGCTGTTCCCTTCAGCTTAGTTTTTATCATGGAGACTTCTATCGTCTCATGAGTATCCTTAATTTGTTATAGGATATCTAGTGCGTCTAAGAAACCATGTAAGTTTTCAGGCTTACCTTCAAACTCAGACAGAATTGACGAAGCCGTTTTCAAAAATTCTACTGTTGTTTGCGCCATCTTTTTAGTTTGCAAATCTTCTGTTTGGGAATTTTTGTGTTGGATTTCAATTTTCGGACTGTCCTCTGAATTGGATTGAGATTCTAAGAGGGTACTAAAGTACATTTCTATTACGTTTTTAAATGTGATTGGGACGGATGCCTCTATATTATATCTTGCTAGTGAGGATACCAATTTATCCCTAACACTGGAAAAAATGTGATGTGCTTCCAGCTGACGATTGCCTATTAATAGGCTATTTACCCCTTGTATAGCTTTGCCTATGTTATTCAACGACTGTAATATTATTGTGAGATGCTTCAACACAGTTTCATTTCTTAGGCTTGAATTTTTATTAATGCATTTATAAGCCTTTTCTGCCAAAGCATTTTCTTCCACAAGTGTGTTGAAAATAGTTTCCCATTTACCCATTGAGGTAAAGAGAGAAAAAACAAGTAAGGAAGGCTAGGTTCGGGTGTAACCGAACATTACATACTCAGCTGAGAGTTTGGGAACAAAATAAGGGAAAATCACCATGTAGGAAAATGAACCTAGGGTAACCCTGGAATGTGTTTGTATGGCATGTATATCAAATGGAAGGTATTAAAGAGTATTTTAAGAGGGAGTAGGCCATAGTCCTATGGGTTGACGTCATTTAGGGATATCGCCATAAAGATGGACCCCGGCTGACTCTAGAATTTGTTTGTACGATATGGGTATCAAATGAAGGGTGTAATGAGTATTTTAAAAGGGCGTGGGCCTTAGTTCTATAGGTGGACGCCTTTTCGAGATATCGCCGTAAAGGTGGACCCCGGCTGACTCTAGAATTTGTCTGTACCTATAGTGCAGCTTGAATCCATTCCTGCGTGTGAGCTGGTACGATTCCTCGTCTATGCCCACTTCGAGACGTAGGCCCGTTTCTTCCGCACTACAATTAATAACGCGCCATCTCTGCGTCCTGAGGCCCTCATTTTGGTTCGTGAGGAGCCGCAACGCAAACTCCTTGGGGCGTTCTGCACATCTGGGGAGGTACATGGTCACATTATGGGTTGGCGGTATATCATCCCCACGTCTCGTGCATAATGGTGGCCCTGTCCACCCCTCAAGCGTCGGTATTACTTCTGCGAGCCACTTTACAGTTTTCTCGTCCTCTCAGTCTACGAGGAGGGGCGCTTAGGACATCCGCTGGGTAGGGCTTCCGAATAGCTCTGCTGCCTTGGTGCTATCTCAGCGGGTATCGCAGTCGACCTGGCCAGATTATCCCTGCCCATGGGTGCAGTGTTCTGTGGAGCATGAGCCCGTTGCCTCTTCGAAATTGGATTTTCCTCCGGCTCTTCTCCCCCTTTCTCTGCTTCCTCTTTGAGCGGTGATTTTCTTTGCCCATGCTCCGACGGTGGACGCCTAGACTTACTCGTCCCTCTAGAGGGACTGCTAGGGTGGTTGTTATCGTTCCCAGTCACGTGCTTGGGTGCGCCGTCCTAGTCCCTTTTTGTTTTCTGGTCACGTTCTTCGGCAGTCAATCCTTGGATTTTCCTAGGGCCACGCCATGCACATTGGTGGTGCTGGGCCCTTCATGGATCGCGGGTTTGTTGCTTGACGCCGCCTTCTTCTCTCCTTGCTTATCCTGCTTATCATGCCCGAGCTGCTCACCAGTGGCCAGGGGGCCTCTGGGGATAGGCGAGTTTCGTTACTGCTTGGTTAGAATGCTCTTTAGGCCCGCGCTGCTCTCCTTGGGTTTTGGTGTTGCCCATGGGGTTTGCGGCTTTAAGAGCCAGTTCTCCGTGCACTCCATTGCTTGTGGAGGGGCATTCCTCGTCCCTCCGATACTCTAGGAAGAGCATTGCCTCCTCTCTCGTGAGGCTTTCCTGGAATTGATTGGAGTACGTGGGGTGCCTACTGCTTCTCTGCCCGCTGCTCTTCTTGGAGCCCGTTTTTTTTTTTTTTTGTTGTGTTGCTTCTATTATATTTGTTTTTTTTTTTTGTTGTTGTTTGTGTTTATCTTATTCGTGCAACAACTTGCTTGACAAGGCAAGCGTTGTTGTCAATTGTTAGTTATGTGGAACTCGGTTGGTCCGCCGCGGCAGAGCCCCTTGACGCGGTAAGGCCATGGTTACTCCCCAAGGTGGCCCGGTGTTGGGGAGGCGCCGTTGTAATACAGCCGGTGTTGTGGACCTCCTGGCTTCAACCGAGTCCAATGGGCACGTTGACGCATGACACCCTGGATTAGGAGGTGACAGTTCCTGGTTACCGATCGTATTCGACCACATCTGTCAGGTGAGCGCGATTGCACCGCTCCTATCTGATCAACCTTAGACTAACAAAATTATTTCTGTTATTAAAAAGGGAGGACTGTAGACTCATGACGGGTATTCTGGCTGGACACTGCCTTTAAATTAAGCTTGGTTAGTAATAGAACATGTAAGAGGAAACGATGGAACACGTTTTGCTGTTGTATTAACAGTGCTTCCCCCACTAAATGGGCACGACCACTCACAAATTGTCATCAAAATCCTCTAACCGGAGTCCAAGGAAACTGGCTGTTTCAACAGGGGCGGACCATAGGGAGATGGGTGATGGAGACGTAGGTTCCACATTACAATTGAAAAGATGGTTGGTGTCATGTGGGGACACATCGCATGCAGGACATATATTACGTATGTCGGGGTTGATTCTGGACAAGTAAGAGTTTAACCTGTTACAGTATCCAGGACGGAGTTGGGCCAGGGTGACTCGTGTTCCCTTGGTAGTGTACTTTCTTCTTCTCCAAGGCTGGGATATTGCATATTAATAACGGGGTTCACCGGGCGCGTCCTGACAAAGGCGTTTACCGATTCTGTATGGATTTGGCTAAAGGACTGCTTATGTTTGCCCGGATCAAACGACAGTGTTGGCAGGTGCCGGATCTCGTCATAGTACTTTAGGAGATGTTCCTTTAATCCCCGTGGAGGTGGTACTAGATCAATGCTCGCCCCACCTAATAGCCGCGACCGATCACAAATTGTCATCAATATCCTCTAACGGGAGTCCAAGGAAACTTGCCGTTTGAACAGGGGTGGACCATAAGGAAAGGAGTATTAGAGGCGTTGGTTACACATTACAATTAAAGAGATGGTTGGTGTCATGTGGGGACACATTGCAAGCGGGGCATACATTTTGTATGTCGGGGTTGATTCTGGATAGGTAAGAGTTTAACCTGTTACAGTATCCAGAGCGAAGTTGAGCAAGAGTGACACGCGTTTCCCTGGGGAGTATGCGTTCCTCTTCCGCGAGTTCCGGATATTTTTCTTCAAGTACTGGATTCACCGGGCAATTCCCGACATAAAGGTCCGACGCCTGTCTATGGAGTTCACCAAGGACCTGCTTGTGTTTTTCCGCTTCATACGGCTGGGTTCTCAGGTGCCGTATTTCCTCAAAATGCTTACGGAGATGACTCCTTAGGCCCCTAGGCAGTGCTGGTTCGTCAATCAGATGTCTGTTGGGATGCCCAGGTTTCTGGGTATTCAACAGAAACTGTTTGGTCAGCATCTCATTTCTCTCCCTGATGGGGAGTATTCTCGCCTCATTATGCAGATGGTGTTCTGGGGACATAAGAAGACAGCCCGTGGCGATTCTGAGAGCAGTATTTTGGCAGGCCTGTAGTTTCTTCCAGTGGGTGGTTTTTAGGCTTGGCGACCATATGGGTGACGCGTAGCACGTAATCGGCTGGCTAATTGCTTTGTATGTGGTCAAGAGCGTTTCTTTATCTTTTCCCCAGGTACTGCCAGCCAGGGATTTGAGGATTTTATTACGGCTCTGAATTCTTGGAACAATTGCGGTTGCGTGCGCACCAAAATGTAGATCCTGATCAAACGTCACACCCAAGATTTTGGGGTGTAGGACAGTCGGTAGCGTAGTGCCATCGACGTGGATGTTCAATATGGTCGACATTTGGGGCGTCCATGTTGTAAATAAGGTCGCGGAAGACAATGCCAGGTTTCGCGAGGCGAAAAACCTGGAGAGATGAGGGAGATAGCCGTTTATTTTATTGCATAGCTCATCGATCTCTGGGCCTGGGCCTGTGGCCATTATTGTGCAGTCATGGGCGTAGGAAAAGATTGTGACTCCTTCCGGTGGTGAAGGTAGCTTAGATATGTAGAAATTAAACAAAAGTGGGGATAGGACACCACCCTGTTGCACCCCTTGTTTAATTCTCCTTTGTTTTGATGTTTCGTTTCTGAATTGCACCGATGCCTGCCGACCACCCAGATAATTTCCGGTCCACCTTTTAAGACATGGGGGAAGGGTAGACCCTTCCAGGTCTTGCAGTAACGAGCCATGGTTGACCGTATCAAAAGCTTTTGATAGGTCTAGCGCTACGAGTACTGTTCTATGGTGGGGGTATTGTTTCAAACCGCAATTTATCTGGGTGCTAATGACATTTAGCGCGGAGGTAGTGCTATGGAGTTTTCTGAAGCCATGCTGATGAGGGGCTAACTGCAAATGTGCTTGGAAATAAGGGAGCAAAATGGCTTCAAGCGTCTTTGCCACTGGCGATAGGAGAGATATCGGACGATATGACTCACCTACGTTAGCTGGTTTCCCAGGCTTTAGTAGCGGGACCACCTTGGCCATTCTCCATTTCTCGGGTATGACAAAGGTGGAAAGAGACAGGTTGAAGACATGCGCTAAATATTTGAAACCCTCTTTCCCTAGGTTTTTAAGCATCGGCATGGCTATGCCGTCTGGGCCCACTGCTTTGGATGGTTTAGCGCGACCAATGGCGTCCTCAACCTCTCTAGCGGTGATGGTGATGCGCTGAATTTGTGTTTATGTGCGTGTCTATTGGCTCTCCGTCTATCTTTGTCGACCGTAGGATGCATTATATATTGTCGGCAGAAAGCGCTCGCGCATTTTTTCGCATCCGATAGCACTTTGTCGCCAAAGGCGATGGAAACTTTGTCATTGTGCCTAGATGGATTCGATAGGGACTTTACGGTGGACCAAAGTTTACCTACACCGGTAGAGAGGTTACAACTTCTTAGGTGCTCTTCCCATTTCGCCCGCTTGTGTTCGTCCACAAGCAATCTGATGCGTTGATTTATATCCCTTATTTGGGGGTCGCCTGGATCAAGCTGTCTTATAAGGTCGCGTTCCCTCGCTAAGCTCGCGGCCTCCGCCGGGAAGTGGGGCCGGATTTCGGGAATTCTCCCGGCGGGAATGAAATGTGCCGAGGCGGATTCAATGACCTTATGGAAGGCACGCTCCCCTTGGCGGGCATCAGTCGGGATAGGGAGGGCAGCAAAGCTGCTGTCTGTTGCACATTTATATTCTTCCCACTTTCCTTTTTTGAAGTTTATGAAAGTGCGTTTTTCGGTGACGATGAAGTCGGCGGTACGCTCGAACGAAATAAGTATGGGCAGGTGGTCGGATGCCAATGTTACCATCGGCTGCCAGTTGACGCAGTTTACGAGATCTGCGCTCACGATTGAGATATCTGGCGAGCTATGACAGCTTCCTACCATACGTGTGGGGGCGTCTCCGTTTATTGTGCAGAACGTCGTTTCTTCTATTTGATCCGCCAACATCTCGCCCCTACTGTCCGTCCGTAAGTTTGAATGCCATAGGTCGTGATGGGCATTGAAATCTCCTAAGATAATGCGATTATTGCCAGTGAGTAAGGCCCTGATATTAGGGCGGTATCCACTGGGGCAACAGGTGGCAGGAGGGATGTAGATGTTGATGATTTCTAGGTAGGCGATGCAAACCGGACAGATAGGCCTTGACGTTCTAAGACATTGTCCCTGCGGTCGATGCCAGGATCAAATATATAATATTGCACAGAGTGGTGTATGATAAACCCGAGACCGCCTCCATTTCCGCTCTCGCGGTCTTTCCTGTGGACATTATACCCAGAGCAGGTCTGCAATGCAGATCTTGCTGTGAGTTTAGTCTCTTGAATCGCAGCAATGCGGATGTTGTGCCGCTTCATGAAATCGACTATCTCCGTAATCTTCCCAGTTAGTCCATTACAGTTTAACTGCAGAATTCTGAAGTGCATGAGGGGTGACGCCGCCACTCTAGGGGTAAGTGACGGGTGACTACGCCTAGGTTGTGGAAGGCCAGGACGCAATTGCTGTTGTGGCCTTGGGACTGGGCGCCCTTGGGCAAGCATTGGGGTACCCGGATGATTTGGGTTAGCGACCTGGCAACATGGCGCGATGAAACCCGTCGAGGGGTTGCCGTCGCGGAGACCACAACATCTAGGAAAGTGGCACCACCGAAGGCAGGAGCTGCATTGAGCGGATGTCGCAAACCTATATATTCTGTGCTGGCGGACGGTGCAAACGGAGGCAGGGACTAAGAGTCTGTTTCCCTGACCTGCACGATTGCTGCCAGAAAAGAGGGGGGGAGAAGAAGACGGGGGCAGGGGCTGATGCTCAGCATTGCTACCAGCTCTACTACGAAGGTAGTAGTTATGAGTGGTATCAGCTGTTTGAGTTGTTGGCGCCGTGGGGCGCGAGCAGCAGCGGGTACTTGTTGTGGCTTGCTGAGCAGCGAGGCTGCTGGAAGGTAGTGGGGGTACGCTTAGGCGTAGACTACGGGACGCCCTTGGGCGTGAGCAGCAAGGAGCCACAAAAGATTTATAAAAGTTACGTGGACGTCGGGTTTTGGGATCAAGCCCAGAACAACCTGTCCGATGCAACCATCCCTTGCACGAGACACACTGAACAGAGTATGACCGTCCTAAAAAGATTCTTTTCTGGCAAATGCAGCAAAACCATTTCTCAGGACCGGGATCAGGAGACGGACCCGGATTGGGTTCGATACCTTCCCGGAGTAAGAGAATATGTAGCAGTCCTGCTGCAAGGAGCTGCTGGGAGGATGACAATTTGTGACAAATTAAATGGGGTCACACTGAAATGACAGTCCTTGGTCGGGAAAAATCCCGAGGTGCTCCGGTACATAGAACCGACTGCCTTGGGAAGCGAACGTTTCTTCATCTTCTCCCTATGTGCTGCCGCCAAGCGGCTTGAGGATTTTGTTGCGACTTTGTACTTTAGAAACAATCTCGATGGCATTGGCCTTGAAGGTTAGAGTATTATTGAACGTTACCCCTAAGATCTTTGGGTGACTGACAGTCGGTAGTGTGACACCATCGTCGCGTACGTCCAATATTTGCGACATCTGTTCCTTCCACGTCGTAAACAGGGTGGCTGTGGATTTTGTCGGTGATAATGCCAAGTTGCGCGAGTTGAAGAAACCGGAAAGTCCGTCTCCTGACCCCGGTCCTGAGAAATGGTTTTGCTGCGTCTGCCGGAAAAGAATCTTTTTAGGACGGTCATACTCTTGTCAGTGTGTGTCGTGTAAGGGATGGTTGCATCGGACAGGTTGCTCTGGGCTAGATCCCAAAACCAGACGTCCACGTAACTTCTATAAATCTTTTGTGGCTCCTTGCTGTTCACGCTCAAGGGCGTCCCGTAGTCTACGCCTTAGTGCGCCCCCACTACCTTCCAGCAGCCCCGCTGCTCAACAAGCCACAACAAGTACCCGCTACTGCTCGCGCCCCACGGCGCCACCAACTCATACGGCTGATCCCACTCACACCTACAATCTCCGTAGTAGAGTCGGAATTAATTTCGAGCAGCAGCCCCTGCCACCGTCTTCTCTCCCCCTCTTTTCCTCCAGCAAACGTGTAGATCAGGCAAATAAACTCTTAGTCCCTACCTTCTTTTGCACCGTTTGCCAGCACAGAATATATATGTTTGCGACATCCGCCCAATTTGCGACATCTGCTCCTGCCTTGGACGGTGCCACTTTCCTAGATGTTCTGGTCTCCGCGACCGCAACCCCCCGACGGGTTTCATTGCGCCATGTTGCCAGGCCGCATATCCAAATACACCGGGTACCCCAATGCTTACCCAAGGACGTCCAGTCCCAGGGCCACAAAAGCAGTTGCGTCCTAGCGCTTCATAACCCAGGCGTAGTCACCCGTCACTTACTCCCAGAGTTACGACGTCTCCCCCGTTGCGCTTCAGAATTCTGCAGGTAAACTGTAATGGTTTAACTGGGAAGATCACGGAGATAGTCGATTTCATCAAGCGGCACAACATCCGCATTGTTGCGATTCAAGAGACTAACCTCACAGCTACATCTGCTCTGCAGACCTGTTCTGGGCATAATGTCCACAGAAAAGATCGCGAGAGCGGAAATAATTTGTAGCAATATCATATATTTGATCCCGACATCGGCCGCAGGGACAGTGTCTTAGAACGTCAATACTTATCTGCCCGGTCAGGTGATGCAAACGTAGAAATCATCAACATCTACATCCCTCCTGCCACCTGTTGACCCAGTGGATATCGCCCTAATATCAGCGCCTTACTCTCTGGCAATAATCGCATTATCTTGGGCGATTTCAATGCCCATCATGATCTATGTCATTCAAACTTGCAGGCAGACAGGAGGGGTGAGATTTTAATTTTCAATTTAATAATAACTAGTATCGCCTGTGGTCGAAATCGACCAACGTGTATTTTTTTCAACTCAGTCTATGCATCAAGTGTTGGAAATATAGCAAACTGGTCTAGGTAGGTAGGTTGAACTGGCCGGTCCATGAGGACCTCACATAGACTGATTGAGTCCGTAGTGTTACCAGAAGTTTGTTTTAACGACCAAACTGAAAAACCCTATCAAAAACCAGGACCTATGTTATAAAATAACTCCGTCCTCTTGGCAAATACTAGAAGCTTCCTAGGACTTAAGCCACTTGCTGCTTCTAGATCTGACAGCTGTATCACTCCTAATAGCTGGAGTCTTTGCCTGGCAAGTGCAGGGCACGAGCACAGAACGTGCTCGATCGTTTCCTCCTCCAACCCGCACTTCCTACACCTGCTATCACTGACCAAGCCTAATTTAAAGGCATGTGACGCCAGAAGGCAGTGTCCAGTCAGAATACCCGTCATGAGTCTACAGTCCTCTCTTTTTAATGATAGAAGCAACTGTGTTAGTCTAAGGTTGTAAGACCTACACATAATCTTCGACACTTTACAGCCCCGCGCTTGAACCCACGCCTTTTCTGCTTGGTCGATCATGTGCACCTCTCGCCTTCGCTTAATCTCGCCCAATCTAATTGGGACGTCTACGGAGCAAGCTTCAAAAGATGCGCCCTTTTTAGCTAATTCGTCCGCTTTTTCATTCCCATCTATTCCCATATGCCCTGGGACCCAATATAGATGTATGCTTCTCCCTGTCCCGATTCTCTCCAGAGACTGCTTACACTCTAACACGCATTTAGATGCTGTGCTATGCGAGATTATTGCCTTAATTGCTGCTTGACTGTCAACATAAAAGTTAACACGGTTGCAGCTTAAGCTATTCTCTTCCAGGGTTTCTACTGCTTTGGTTACGGCTAATATTTCCGCTTGGAAAACGCTACAGTAATCCGGCAGCCTGTAGGATCTGCTTAATTCCGGATCAGCGCAGTATACCGCAGACCCTACTCCTTCCACTATTTTGGAACCATCGGTGTACACATGTATCGCCTCGTCCGCCATTTGCGCACCCTTGCGCCAACCGTCCACCTCTATTGTGGCCTTAAGATCTCCCTCAAAGTGCAGGTAGGGAATCATGTAGTCTGTTCGTCTTGTGACTGAGGACGCTATACTACTATGGCCATATGGTCGGCGCTCAAGCTGCCCCGAAGCACCGAGCACCAGGTCTACAGGTGGAATGTGCAGAATGGCATACAGTGCAGCCGTCGGGGTTGTTTTCAGGGCTCCCGTAATGCAAAGCATCGATAGTCTGCATACCCCCTCTAATTTTTTGAGGTATGTTGTTTTTTGTGTGGCTTTCCACCAAACAAGAACTCCATAGTATAGAATAGGGCTTACAATCGCTGTAAAAACCCAATGAGAAAGAGAGGGCGATAGGCCCCACGTACACCCCAGCATTCTTTTACATGCATAGAGTGCCGTTGAGGCCTTCTTGACCCTCTCCTCCACGTTGAGCTTCCATGACAGCTTACTGTCTAGGATGATTCCTAGATATTTTGTGCAAGGTTTCTCCTGTAAGGTCACCGCTCCTAACTTAGGCCTGGTCCAATTTGGGACCTTGTACCTCTTTGTAAACAAGACCATATCCGTCTTCTCCGCATTGACTTTCAGCCCGACATTAGATGCCCAGGTATGAATATCCCGAAGCGCCCGATCCATCAAAGAACTAATCGTTGGAAGGCATTTTCCACTTATGACAATTGCAACGTCATCTGCGTAAGCCGTAAGTTTTACGGGTCCCTCATCGAATTGCCTGAGCAGTTGGTTGATGACCAGTGTCCACAGCAGAGGTGATAGCACCCCTCCCTGCGGCGTGCCCCTGTCCACTGATTTCGTGGCCTCGTACAATCCCCATTGTGATGTAATCTTTCTGCAATTTAACATGCAGCCGATCCATCTGATTAAGGCAGGATGTACTTTAATGTAATTAAGACCATCCACGAGCAGTTCTCCAAGAGTGCGGAACATGATTCAGTCTTATGCACGCATCGAATATTATTTTAAGCCATTCCACGACCGCCCTGCTTGAGAATTGTAGCATGGCCGGGAATATACCATCTGGGCCCGGCGATTTAAACTTAGAAAACGTCTTCACTGCCCACTCGATCTTGGTATCGGTCACCAAGCCCGGCACCACTAGCTCCGTGATCGAAGTGTGAGTGATGTCTGCTGGTTCTTCTAAACCGTCTCCCGATGGGAAATGTGTATCGAGAAGCACCTCAAGGGATTCCTCACTATCACGTGACCATTCCCCGTTCTCTTTCTTTATTAGTCCCTGGACTATGTTTCCCTTTGCTAGGACTTTTTTCAACCGTGCTGTTTCACTGGAGCACTCTATGTCCGTACAGAAACTTTTCCATGAGTTTCTCTTCGCCCTGGTAATTTCACGCTTGTAGATCCTCAGTAGATCCCTGTACTCGTCCCGACACGCTTCGCTTTCCGCGGTCTTTGCGAGTTTAAACATTTCTTTTACCTGTCTTCTTAGAAGACTCAGCTCATTGCTCCACCATGGCGGCTTTGCTTTTCCTCTGAATCTTCTTAGAGGGCAAGCTTTGTTATACGCAGTCATAAGCGTCCTTGTTAGGAATTCATTCGACTCCTCCAGTTCCTCTACATTAGCAACCTCTTTGGGTTGTCCCAGTTTCGTTTCTACATGTTTCTGGAATTTAGTCCAATTCGTTGCCCTAGGGTTTCTAAAGGTTCCTCCCTTCTCTACCCTCTTTAGTGGGATGCTGAAGCTTTTATACGCATGGTCGGAGAAGGATGGTCTATCGAGAACCATCGAATCATACCTTGATATATCACGCTCGGAGCTCAATGTAATATCCAGAACATTGCTGGATGTTGGACCAATGTATGTAGGAACATTTCCCCTGTTGGCTATCTGCAAATTGGTTTGCAGGATGTAACAAAATAGAGATTCGCCTCTCTCGTTCGTATCTGCTCCTCCCCACGCATTGTGGTGCGCATTTGCATCTGCGCCAATGACCAAACTGGTCTAACTTACTTAACTTTTTCTTTAAAATTTTGAATTTGATCTAAGACTTTGCACTTTTCGATTGTACTTTCTTAAATTTTCTACAAACTTTTCACATATAATTATAACGTTTTGGTATGGAGCTCCTTAAACAAAAATATAAAAATTATGTAAAATCAAATGAAATTGACATATAATTATGGTGAAATTACTTGAAATTGAATTGACAAATAGGTTTTTCCACACCACCCGGAAGGTCCCCGTTGGCGCGCTACCGAATTTAGTTTTGGGTGCTCGGTTCCTGTTATGTATTTACCAACAGTTGGCAGCCCTCTTTTTCCTACTGTCATTATTATATATATATATACTCTTTCCTTTTTTCATATAGTGATATAATTACTACTGCTATAGGTATGATGTAAAACTCCTCATACAAATAAATTGAAGTTTTTATTATATAGTATAACCTAAAATCAAGCGCGTGTATTTATTCCTTTATAGGACATAACAATAGAAATGGCGACGAGTAGTAAAATCAGAAAATAATTATTTAGATAGACGGTCCAAAAATTTTACTAAACGTGCACGAACATAACATCAAAATAAAATGGAGGCTCAAATTCAACAATTGCTACAGGCAATAACCGCCATGACGACAACGATGCAGCAGCAGCAACAGCAAATTGCGGCAAATCATCAAACGAGCAGTACCAACGTAAACATCATGTCAAGTTTCAAAGCATTCGATCCAAAAATAGAATCATTTAAAACATATAAAGAGCGTCTGGAAGAAGAGGAATATTATGGTGTGAATCAAGTTATCGACATTTATGAACATAGCACTGCAAAAATATCACGTATGAACGCAGAAAAATTTTATACAGATGTGTTAATTAATGGAAGAAAGCAAAACTTCGAAGTCGACTCAGGTGCCGGCTACACGTTACTGCCGGAAAATCAATTTATGAAATTAAATATCAAAACACCGCTAAGGAAAACAAATATTGCCTTCCGCGTTTATACAGATGATGTTTTTGTGCCAATAGGAGTCGTTACTGTGGACGTAAAGTACAAAAATAGGGAATCAAAAGAAGATTTGTACATTGTATCTTCGAAACGTACCGCATTACTGGGACGTGTATGGATACGCCATTTGAAAATTAATCTACATGAAATTGACGAAGATAGTTCTAAAAACGACATTAGCCATAACAACATAAATTCTATATCAGAAATCGAACAGAAATTTTCAGAAATTTTCGAAGAACGTGTTGGATGCATTCCAGATTTGGTTTGTAGTTTAAAACTACGCCAGGGTGCAAAGCCAGTGTTCTTAAAAGAAAGGCCAGTGCCTTTTGTCATACGCGAAAAAGTAGAACGTGAACTGGATAATTTAGAACGAGACGGCATAATTACAAAAATTAATACTAGCAATTGGGGTTCACCTTTGGTGGTAATTCCAAAACCTGATGGTAATGTACGATTATGCGTCGACTATAAAGTAGCTGTTAACCCTCAGTTGGAAACCGCTCATTATCCAATCAAAAGAGTCGATGAAATTTTTAACAGTTTAAAGAATTCTAATTATTTTTGCAAGTTAGACTTATACAAAGCATATCTGCATGTACGAGTTGATGATGACAGCAAAGAAGTGCAAACTATTTCAACGCACCGAGGTACGTACCAAATGAATCGATTATCTTTTGGAATTAAAACTGCTCCGAGTGAGTTTAACCGTATTTTAGATCAAATACTACAAGGCCTCGAAGGTACATTCTCTTATTTTGACGATATAATTATACATGGTGCAACGTTGAAAGAATGTGAAGAACATCTGATCAAATGCTTTGAAAGATTGAATAAATAATCAACTGCACGTCAACAAAAGAAAATGTGAATATTTTAAAGAAAAAATTAAATACCTTGGATATATAGTAAGTCATAACAAAATAGCAAAATGTCCAGATAAAGTAAAGGCGATTATAGACATGCCAAAACCTCAAAATGTAGAGCAATTAAGAAGATTCCTTGGAATGATTACATATTCACCCCTATTCTGCATTTCGATTACGTTCCCTTTCTACGCTCCGCTTCAATCGAAGTTTGGTATTCTGCATTACCACGGAATCGTAAAGATAAGAGGAAGAGGAAATGATTTTTCGAAATCAGCTGTTGGTACGGAATGTGTGAACATTGGAACAAAATAAATTAAAGAAAATTTGTAAAAAACACTGAAAAACGTTTATATTTTATTATCCACGCCATTTTGTACAAAAAAAAGTAATAGAATATATTGCCGTATTGTTATATTTTTTTTAGTGAAGTGCTTTCATAATTGTAAGTGTGTTTTTCTCGTTCTTTTGGCCAATTCCCTGCCGTGGCCACCAAGTTTTGTTAAAACGGATTCCTGCACGAATATAGTTGACATTTTCTGAATTTTATGGATGCTAATTTCATTGCACTGACCTAAAATACTTTATGAAGATTTATTTATTCTTTCCGCAAGGATTGTTTACGTTTTCGCTTCACCTTCCTCTACTCCGGCAGCTTGCTTTGGCATATAACTAGATCCAACGAACAGACACAAATTATAGCTGCCTATTATACTGGAATCAATAGCCGCGGTATTATTTGTGGAGTTGGAAAGCAGAGCATACGAAAATTGCCAAGCGAGAATGGAAAGGCAAATATTGCGAGATTTGTGTAATCCATTTGAGATAAGTGACGAATTGTAAGAAATTGAACTTAAAAGTGGTAAAGCTTAATGACTTATTTTCTTATTTAGGTTAAAAAAAAACTTTCGACTTAACAAGGATGCTTTCAAGTATGTGTTAAGATACTTTTGCGGGGTAAATACGTCCAAGGACTTCGACATCGACATGTTGTTTTTGACCTGGAAACATATAAAAAACAATCATCATCAAGCCTTCTACGTTTCTTAACAAGTTTTACTTACATTTTTGTTAAAATTCTGTTATAAATTAATAAAAAAATAAAAAGAAAATATTTTTCCGCCAACTAATTTGCAACTTAGAAAAACGGAACTACGATCGAAATGCAGAATACAAAAAATCGAACGATTCGAATTTGGATCGAAAGAGATTGGAACACAGAATACCAAAATTGCCAAATCGAAAAAATTCCTATCCAAGTCGAAATGCAGAATAGGGCTGATTATTCAAAATTTCTACCGGATATTTCGACAATTACATTCCCTTTACGCAAGCTTTTAGAAAAAAATAAAAAGTTTAATTGGACAACACAATGCGAAAAATCATTTAAAAAGCTTAAACAGGAAATTCTTAGACAGGGTTATAGTACCATTCAACGAAGCTTTGCCGATAACATTAGCGTGCGACGCAAGCCCAACGGGCATAGCTGCAGTACTATCTCATATTGTTGAAGGAGAGGAACGCCCCGTCGCATTTATTTCAAGAGCATTAACAAAAGCAGAACAAAATTAAAGCCAGCTTGACAGAGAAGCGTTAGCAATTATTTTTGCCGTTGATAAGTTTTTTATGTATTTATACGGAAGAGAATTTACATTACTGACAGATAATCGTCCTCTAACAAGAATATTTCATCAGAGTGCAAAAACACCAGTCATGACCTCAGCAAGACTACTTCGTTCTTGCAGGGATTCAACTACAAAATACAACATCGTAAAGCTGAAGATAATGTGATCGAGAGCACCTAACAATGAAATATCGACGTTTAAACATTTTTTGGATGAAGAAGTACGCAATATTCAGGACGGGACGATCAATCAAATATCGACATTTTCAATCAACGCCACTACTATTTCAAACAAAACAGAGCATGATGTGGAACTAGCAAAATTAAAGAAGGACTTACTGGATGGCAAAAATTGTGATCCCAATTATTCGTTGCAAGATGGCGTCATATTTAAAGGTGACCGTGTTGTTATACCATCAAGATTACGTGCAGAAATTTTAAGAGCTACATTACACACATGTGGGCATAGTAAAAATGAAACAGCTCGATAGGAAGTACTGTTTTTGGAAGGGCATCGACGCGGATATAGAGCGACTGGTAAAATCGTGTCCTAGTTGTGCGGATGTGAAAAAAAGTCCCCCAAAAGTTGTAACGCACCATTGGGAACAACCAACCGAAAATTCTCAAAGAGTGCACATTGATTACACAGGACCATTTCGAAATCACTATTTTTTCATACTAGTAGATGCGAAATCGAAATGGCTGGAAATTTGAATAATAAGGGATGCCCCAACCTCTGAAAAGACTATAGATTTAATACAAGATATTTGTGCGACACACGGATTACCACAAGCCATTGTATCAGACAATGCAACGATATTCCAAAGTGCAATGTTTAGAGAATTTTGTTGCGAAAATGGAATTATTCAGAAGTTTATAGCCCCTGGACACCCAGCAACAAACGGATTGGCTGATAGATACGTCCAAATTCTGAAAAGGAAGCTAACAGCGATGGATGATGAAAAATTACCATTGAATATCAAACTACGAGAAATCCTGTTTCGATTCAGGGCAACGCCTTTGGCAAATGGTCAAACCCCAGCCCAAATGTATTTAGGACGTGAATTAAGAATTAAATTGGATGCTATGCGACCAGTCAAACAATTGAAATCAGCAACACATAATCCAAAACTGCGTCATCTAAGTGTAGGCGATAGAGTTCAAGTGCGGTGGTTTCACAGGAATAAACCTAGCTGGAAATCAAGCGCGTGCATTTATTCCTTTATAGGACATAACAGTTCCCCAGTAGGCCTATATCACCCATATACATATATCGCCCATTTACTTCAATAGTGTCATAATTCAAAAAACATGAACTTTTGGTTAAAAACGAAGAAATTTAGCCTATTTCACGCCACCCGTTTAATTTTGTAAAAATACATATCTAATATGTAAGTGTGACACAAAACAAAAATTTCGAGTAGAATGGAGGATACCTTCATAAAAAATAAAATAAAAATATAAAAAAATTATGTACTGAGAAAGAAGGCAGAGTTTACTAAAAAAGCGTTTAATTAAAGAAAAAAAAAATAAAGTACTTAAACTGCGAAAAAATTAAGTGAAGTGAACAAACAGTTCCATATAAAAACGAAATAAGTGTCCTTAGACTTTTTTCCGGCTTTTAATGTGATCATTGTGGAAATATGAAGATTCTAATGCTCGGATATTTAATGTTGGGATTCCCATTCAGATCTATGTACGCAATTAATTTGTATTAAATTTGTAAACACTCCATTTCATGAATATATATGACCATATCTACCATAAAATATCGTCTGTGAACAATATAATACTAAGATATAACAAAGCAGAATAAATTAGAAAGAAAAGAAAAACAAACAAAAACATTGAAATTATTCAGCAAATATATTTACTAAAATAAAATTGATTTCATAACTTTAAGCGACATAAACAAATTAGGGTTATGGGATCAAAGCATCCGATTAATGGATATATAATGCAACAAATTTAGCCTAATAATAAATATAGTGGGTAATATACTTGCCTATGCAATACGGCCGCTATGATGCCGGTTGCCGCTTTGACCTAAAATCAAAAACGTTTTTGGGACGTTTTTTTTGTTTCGTTTAATATACAACATGAAACTTTCCGATTCAGTCAAGTTGCATTTAAATAATAATAAACCAATTTGAAATAAGAGAATATATAATAAAATAAAATAAGAAATAAAATAAATTAGCATAAAAGGCAATAAAAAAAATTTAATGCTATATTTTTGTAACTTTTTTTTTGTTCAGTATAAGACGTACTTTATCTAAAATGAGGATTAAATTGTTATAAATAAATTAGTTAGTTTCAACAAAAGTTAAATCATTATTTGTGATTTCATGTTTTTTTGAAAACAACTAAAATAAAAAACAAAGAATCTGTTAAATAAAGATATGTATTTACGTGTAAGTGAAATTTGCCACAAAAAATGGGCCGGTCAAAAATTCATTCTATTTAAGATTTTTTGGTATGCTACAAATTATTTTGGAACAATTTTTTAGGATTTTGGTAGAGGCTATTATAGGTAAGTGGCAACAATGGGAAACCATATTTGTATGTAGGTGAAACATTTGTGCTTTCGAATTTAGCGGGGATACATAAAGGTTAAGGTCTTTGAAATTCGCATTAGAACACTTAGATAATTGTTCCCTAAGATGGTGCGCTTGTGAACGCAAATGAATTTCGATATTTGTATGAATTGTTCGAATTTACAAAAAACTTGTTCTATTAATTATAAACAAATAGAGTAATATTTGTTAACAAAAATAGGCCTATGCACTGCGGCTGATCAATACGAATCGATTCATATAACTTTTATATGATTTTACGTATGCTAAGTATGCGAAACAGCCTGTCAATTGATTGTATGGAAATTTTGTTAGCGTATTAATATATAGATAATTAGTTACATTAGCGCCTTAAGACTAAGTCTTTTATCACGCAATACAAACAGAAATCTCATATTAAAGTAACGGATTTTTTAACACAATGTATGTAAAATAAAATATAAAGAAAAGAAAAATTAAAACAAAATAGAATAAAAATTTAAAAACTATATATAAAAAAATATATTAAAAATACAGAAAAACTTAGAGCTAGATATAAATTATAACCACCTCATTATGAGATTTCGTTAGTGAAAACACCAAAAATAAGTTATTAAAAATTATTTTCCCGCAACAAATTCCTTATAGATTGAGGTATGGAGTTCCAGAGTTGTTGTTGTTGTAGCTATGTTTCGCCCCATCTAATAGCTGCGACCGATCACAAATTGTCATCAATATCCTCTAACGGGAGTCCAAGGAAACTTGCTGTTTCGACAGGGGTGGACCATAATGAAAGGGGTGTTAGAGGCGTTGGTTCCACACTACAATTAAAGAGATGGTTGGTGTCATGTGGGGACACATTGCAAGCGGGGCATACATTTTGCATGTCGGGGTTGATTCTGGATATGTAAGAGTTTAACCTGTTACAGGATCCAGAACGAAGTTGAGCCAGAGTGACTCGCGTTTCCCTGGGGAGTATGCGTTCCTCCTCCGCAAGTTTTGGGTAATGTTCCCTGCGTACTGGGTTCACCGAGCAATTCCCGGCATAAAGGTCCGACGCCTGTTTGTGGAGTTCACCAAGGACCTGCTTGTGTTTTTTTGCCTCATACGGCTGAGTTCTCAGGTGCCGTATTTCCTCAAAATGCTTACGGAGATGACTCCTTAAGTCCCTAGGCGGTGTTGGCTCATCAATCAGATGTCTGTTGGGATGCCCAGTTTTCTGGGTATTCAACAGGAACTGTTTGGTTAGCATCTCATTTCTCTCCCTGATGGGGAGTATCCTCACCTCATTGTGTAGATGATGTTCTGTCGACATAAGATAACCGTGGCGGTTCTGAGCGCAGTATTTTGGCAGGCCTGTTGCCTGTTCCAGTGGGTAGTTTTTAGCCTTGGCGACCATATAGGGGACGCGTAGCACGCACCCGGCTGGCCAACTGCTTTGTGTGTGGTAATGAGCGTTTCTTTGTCTTTCCCCCAAGTACTGCCAGCAAGAGATTTTATGACGGCTCTGGATTTTTTGAACAATTGCGGCTACGTGCTCACCAAACTTTAGATCCTGATCAAATGTCACACCCAAGATTTTGGGGTGTAGGACAGTCGGTAGTGTAGTGCCATCGAAGTGGATGTTCAAAATGGTCGACATTTGGGACGTCCAAGTTGTAAATAAGGTCGCGGATGATTTAGTCGGTGATAATGCCAGGTTTTGCGAGGCAAAAAAACTGGAGAGATCAGGGAGGTAGCAGTTTATTCTGTTGCAAAGCTCATCGATCTGTGGCCCCGGGCCTGTGGCTATTAATGTGCAGTCATCGGCGTAATAAACGATAGTAACTCCTTCCGGTGGCAAAGGTAGTTTTGATATGTTAAAATAAACAAAAGTGGGGATAGGACACCACCCTGTGGCACCCCTTGTTGGCTTTGATGTTTCGTTTCTGAATTGCACCGATGCCTGCCGACTGTAGGGATTTACTACACACACGTTGTTATGAAATACTTGTTATTGTTAAAACTTTAATTTTTATTTAAAAATCGAGTTTCAAGTTTTTATATTTCATGTTATTTTTTGATGTGAAAATTTATATATATTGCTTTTGAATTGAATATTGAACAAATATAATTGAACTAGTTAGATTTATTTAATATCTGTACATGATCTTCCTGATTAATATCTGTACGTGATTGTTAAATTTGGCGACCCTACCAGGAGCCTTTGGGTGATGTGGGATATAGAAAATCTTTGTTCACAAGCAACATAAGCATACTGGAGCTTTTCGTACTTAAGGAATATTTTCAAGAATTTTCAACTACAAGCAGCACTAAGCAGTGAAAAAACCTAAACAAGCAACAAATCGAAAACGACTGGAAAGATATACCAATTAGCCATAACACACGACCACTAGCTTCTGGCACAAAGAGAACGTTAAATAAATATCCCAACTGGCTGACGTCCCAAAATTGATATCAAGAAACAATTCAATGTCACTACAAAAACGTTACCATCAATGTGCAACCAATGAAAATAAATCCAACTACATCATCCACTAACGTTTATATTGCACATCAAGCTGTTGAGAGATATTTATGCAGCCATTCAACATATCAACATATCCACACCAACTACTAAACGTGTAACAATTAAAATTGACGAAGGATAAGTAGATATATTGACTATATAATTAAAATTTTTTTTTTTATTTTATAATATATTTATCTATAGGATTATTGTTAATTTTTGTTTGTGAACCTTTTTCAAAATGTTTCATTCTCCGCGTGAAACGGGCGCGGGAGATAGACAAAACAGGTCTCTTATAGATATAGAGGATCCATGTGAGTTCTCGTCAGAAAATATACGCAATCCTTACGATATGAATGAAACTTGTGCCACTTTGGTAAAATTACCGCAATTTTGGTCGAACTGTCCAGAAGGATCGTTCGTACATGCTGAGATGCAATTTGCTACAAAAGGTATAACTAGAGATTTGACTAAATACGAGTTTGTAATAACTGCCTTGCCACAAGACATTATTGCAAATGTATTAGATGTTATTCAAAATCCACCTGAAAGTGGAAAATATGACAATTTAAAGAAAACTCTTATTGATAGGCACTCCTTAAGCGAACAGAGAAGATTGGATAAAATTTTATCAGATACTGAGATAGGTGATCGGAAACCTTCTGAATATTATAGGACCCTTGACCAACTAGCAGGTAATACTATCGATTCAAATTTCCTTAAAAATCTTTGGTTACGTAAACTTCCAAAAAATCTTTATGTTGCATTGACTAGTGCTAATTTAAATAATGTTAATGATCTTTTGCAACTGGCAGATAAAATTTGGGAGATAACCAGTGGTAATGAAATATGTGCAGTTAGAAATAGAGTTGTTACATCTTCGATTAATATTGATGAATTGGGAAAAATTGTAGAGAATTTAGCGAAGGCCACAACAAAAATATGTGAAAGTTTTAATCATTTACAATTAGATATTAACGAGATTAAAACACAAATTAATGACAGACAGTCACGTCCAAAAAGGCGGAATTTTAGTTTTCGCAGGAATTCTCAGTCGCGAGGTAGATCAAAGTCTCAAAACTGGTTATGTAAGTATCATTACCGTTTCGGCAGTAAAGCTCGTAAATGTGAAGAACCGTGTGCTTTCCAGAAAAATGGTCCTAGTCAAACAAACTAGACAGCGCTGTTGTTGCAGCGACTAACAACAGCATTTTGAATTTTTCAACACGACGCTTGTTTGTATTAGATAAAGAAAGCAAGCTAAAATTCTTAATAGATAGTGGTGCTGAGATTTCAGTTCTTCCTTCATCTAAATTCAAAATTTACAAAAAATCTTCAGATATTATTTTAACGGCTGCTAATGGCAGCATGATTTCGACTTATGGAAAAAAATTATTAAAACTTAATTTAGGACTCCGTCGAGAATTTCCATTTGTATTTCTTATTGCAGATATTTCAAAACCGATCATAGGTGCAGATTTTTTAGAAAAATATGGACTTTAATAGATATAAAGAATAAGAAATTAATAGATCCTCTAACTAGTTTATCTGTAGATGCTATATCCGGGTTTTGCAATATTTCATTGCCTAAATTATTTTCAGTTGAAAATCAATATACAAAACTTTTAAAAAATTTTCCTTCTTTAACTTCTGAGCCAGATTATAATAAAAAGGTTAATCATTCGACAGTTCATCATATTATAACAAAAGGAATATTACCTTTTTGTATGCCGAGACGTTTAGATCCTGTTAAATTTAAAATAGCAAAGACTGAATTCGATTTTTTATTAAAATCAGGAATATGTCGTCCATCTAAATGACATGGAACATCGCCATTACATTTAGTACCAAAAAAAGACGCAAATGACTGGCGTCCTTGTGGAGATTATCGTAGGATTATTTTAATCACTGTATCTGATCGATACCCTTTGTCACACATACATGATTTACATATTGAATTAAAAAATAAAACAATATTTTCAAAGATAGATTTGGTTAGGGCTTACCATCAGCTACCTGTTGCGGAAGAAGACATTCATAAGACTGCCATAACCACACCTTTTGGAATGTTCGAATTCGTTAGAATGCCTTTTGGATTACGAAATTCAGCGCAAACATTCCAAAGGTTTATAAATGAAGTGTTACACGATTTAGATTTTATATTTGTTTATTTGGACGACATACTGATAGCTAGTAAAGATGAATCAGAACATTTACAACATCTTAATATACTATTTCAACGTTTAGATAAGTACGGATTGAATATCAAGCCATCTAAGTGCGTTTTTGGAGTAGGTAAAATTAACTTCCTAGGTTACAACATATCGTCTGAAGGTATTCAACCATCAGCGGAGAAAATTCAATCAATTCTTGATTTTGGACGGCCAATGTCAATCAAACAAATGCAAACGTTTGTGGGAATGGTTAATTTTTACCATAGTATATACCAAAGCTTGCTGAAATGCTAGGCCCAATACACAGCATGATAACAAAGGCATCGAAGAGCAAAGATAAGGTACTTGATTGGTCTGATGAAACATTGCAGGCATTTGAGAAAGTAAAAGAGTTTTGCTAAGAAAACATTGTTAACACATTTCAACAGTGAAGCAATTCTCTCTGTTGTTGTAGACGCATCAAATAGGGCTATTGGAGGAGTTCTTCAACAGGAAATCAACAATACTAAAGAACCGTTAGCCTTCTTCTCTAAGAAACTTAGTCCGTCTGAATGTAAATATAGTACTTTTGATAGAGAGTTAATCGCTATTTATTTAACTATTAAACACTTTAAACATTGGTTGAAAGGTAGATCTTTTACGGTTTATACGGATCACAAGCCACTTACATTTGCATTGAATTCAAAGGTAGATCAAAGTCCCAGACAGACAAGACATTTGGAGTTCATATCCCAATTTACTAGTGACATTAAATACATAAAAGGGGAATTAAACTGTGTTGCGGATGCGTTGTCAAGGATACCCGAAGTTTTAACGTTAGAAACCATTGATGTAAATTTAAAAGAGTTATTTATTGAACAGGGAAAAGATGGTGAAATAAAATCATTAGTAGAAAATCTAAATTGTAGACATAAATTAGAACTAATATCAGTTCCATTTTTAAATATTCAAATTTGGTGTGAGACATCACTTAATTTAACAAGGCCATATATACCTCAAGTGTTAAGAAAATTAGTGTTTGAGAAATTACATGGTATAGCCCACGTTGGTATTAAAGCAACACGCCGGTTAACCACTAATAGATATTTTTGGCCAGGAATGAATAAAGATGTAAACCAGTGAGCGAAATAGTGCATTAATTGTCAAAAAAGTAAAATTTATAGACATACAAAATCGCAAGTTTCGAAAATACCAATTCCAAAAGGGCGTTTTGAACATGTACATTTAGATATCGTTGGACCTCTTCCTCCATCACATGATTTTAGATTTATATTAACTTTAATAGATAGGAATTCTCGTTGGCCGGAAGCAAAATATTTCCGCGAAAAATGTGGCAGAAACTTTCTTTCGTGAGTATATATCACGATTTGGAGTTCCGTTGACAATTACAACTGATCAGGGAGCGCAATTTACATCGCAGGTTTTTACAGAGCTCTCAAAACTATTAGGAAGTCATAATATCGTAACCACTGCTTATCATCCGCAAGCTAATGGAATAGTTGAACGCTTTCATAGGCAACTTAAAGCTTCAATTATGGCAAGTGGAAGTGCAGCTGAATGGTATGAGGAGTTACCTATAGTGCTGTTAGGTTTGCGATCATCCTATAAAGAAGACATTCAATCTACAGCTGCAGAGATGGTATATGGGGAAAATCTAAGACTTCCTTCGCAAATTGTAGTTCGATCTGAAAATAACTTTGACTCATCTGATGTTCTGTTAAAATTAAAACAAAATTTAAAGAATTGTGCATCAAACATAACTCATCATAAAAATTCACTAGTTTATGTTCCAAAAGATTTAAATGATTGCAAGTTTGTATTAGTTAGAGTTGATAGAAAGAGAACCGGTTTACACGAGCCATATGAAGGACAATTTGAGGTAATAGAGAAAACACCAAAGTGGTTCAAAATTAATTATTATAATAAATTCATGAATATTTCTATAGACAGAATTAAACCTGCATATTTGGATGCGAGTAAATATAGTTGTTTTGATAAAACAAAAAGAGTTACATTTAATTTGTTAAATATGGAACAATTTGGAAGAGGGGAGTAGTGTAGGGATTTACTACACGTCGTTATGAAATACTTGTTATTGTTAAAACTTTAATTTTTATTTAAAAATCGAGTTTAAAGTTTTTATATTTTATGTTATTTTTTTGATGTGAAAATTTTTATATATTGCTTTTGAATTGAATATTGAACAAATATAATTGAACTAGTTAGATTTATTTAATATCTGTACATGATCTTCCTGATTAATATCTGTACGTGATTGTTAAACCGACCACCCAGATAATTTGCGGTCGACCTTTTAAGACATGGGGCAAGGGCAGATCCTTCCAAGTCTTGCAGTAACGTGCCATGGTTGACCGTATCTAAAGCTTTTGATAGGTCTAGCGCTACGAGTACTGTTCGATGGTGGGGCTTCTGATTTAAACCACAATTTATCTGGGTGCTAATGGCATTTAGCGCGGTGGTGGTGCTATGGAGTTTTCTAAAGCCATGCTGATGACAGGCTAGATGCAAATTTGCTTTTAAGTAGGGGATCAGAATGGCTTTAAGCGTCTTGGCTACTGGCGATAGGAGAGATATCAGGCGATATGACTCTACTGTGTTAGCTGTTTTCCCAGGCTTTAGTAGCGGGGCCACCTTGGCCATTTTCCATTATTCGGGTATGACAAAGGTGGAAAGAGACAGGTTGAAGACATGTGCTAAATATTTGAAACCCTCTTTCCCTAGGCTTTTAAGCATCGGCATGGCTATGCCGTCTGGGCCAGCTGCTTTGGATGGTTTAGCATGACCGATGGCATTCTCAACCTCTTTGGCGGTGATGGTAATTGGTGACACGCTGAACTTATGTTTATGTGCGTTTCTGTTGGCCCTCCGTCTATTTTTGTCAACCGTAGAATGCATTATATATTGTCGGCAGAAAGCGCTCGCGCATTTTTTCGCATCCGACAGCACTTTGTCGCCAAAGGTGATGGATACTTTGTCATTGTGCCTAGACGGATTCGATAGGGACTTTACAGTGGACCAAAGTTTACCTGCACCGGCAGAGAGGTTACAACCGCTTAGGGGCTCCTCCCATTTCGCCCGCTTGTGTTCATCCACAAGCAATCTGATGCGTTCCAGAGTTCCAGAGTCTAACACCATTTATAAAGAAAAGCCTAGAAGAGCTTAAGTAGTTGAACTTCGGCAGAATTAAGTTAGTTGAACGTCTGCTTATAGAAAATCTAAGCTTTTCATAAAGATATTCCTGTTTTTTATAGAGTAACAATTTAAACATAAAAATACAATTTCGTGCTTGCATAAATTTAGACAGTCCCCATCCAAGTATTGAATCTCTGAAAGTAGATATATGATCGAACTTCTTCAATCCATGAACATATCGGATAGCATGGTTTAATGCGACATCAAATTTGTGCAAGGAACCCCAATCAAGTTTACTGTAGACGACTTCGAAGTAGGTTATAAGGGGAACGATCAGGCTGACGACAAACTTCCTTTTCGTGTCAGAGGGAACATAAAGGGAAGATAGCCTAAGGCAACGCAAGGTATAATAGATTTTACCCACTACATTGACATGATCGTCACAAGTTAATTTAGAATTGATAACAAAGCCAAGGTTTCTTACCTTGTCAACCAGCTGAAGCCTTATAAAGGTGGGGAATATCGGAAAGATGGACTTTATCTTTATATATAGGAAGTACAAAGGATTTCAAAGGGTTAAGGTGCAATTGGTTTGCAGTAGACCACTCAAGAATCGAACGCAAATCCTCATTGAGCTTTGCAGATAAGTCCTGTAACATATTAAAATGGTGTGAGACGTGTAGTTGCACACCATCGGCGTAGGCGTGCAATTGAACATGAGCGCAAGTGTTGAATAGTCGTTAAGAAAAATACTGAAGAGAAGCGGACCCAGAACAGAGCACTGATGTACTCCAGAGCTGGTGTGCCCCACTCTTCAATAACTATTACCGACTTTGACTTTCTGCGCTCTCCCACTTAAATAACTATTAACAAGCATCACGGCACTATCACAGAAACCAAAATATTTTACTAGTTTATCACAAAGAAGGCTATGGTTTACAGAGTCAAATGCTTTCGAGAAATCCAAAAGACACAACAATGCCAGATGACCACGGTCAAATTCCTGCCGGACATCGTCTAGTACCTTGGTGACAGCAGTCGTGCAAGAGTGGCCAGATCTAAAACCGGATTGAAACGGACTTAGAAGATTATATTCCTCCACAAAAGCAGTAATTTGTCGAGTCATAAGTAGCTCAAACACCTTTGACAACCCTGACAGAATGCTTATTGGTCTAAAGTCAGACGGGTCAGAAGCCCGTGGTTTCTTCGCTAAGTGAGTGAGAATTGCTACTTTCCACGCGGAGGGGAAAGAGGAGGTAGTGAAACAGTGGTTCATCAGATGCGTTATACAACTAAGAACATTAGGTACCATTATTAACTTAATGAATTTCAATGGAATACCATCGGCCCCGATGGCATTGGATTTAACACTGTAAATACATTTTGCTACTTCCATTTCCCCCACCGAAACAAACTGAAAGTTCGCAACAGGCGATGAACTGGAGGAAGAAATCACGCGCAAAGATCGATTGGAAGCAGTTGAGCTAGATGCGACAAAAAACTCGTTGAGGAGGTTGGGATCTAGCGAACATGGAACTTCAGAGCAAGGCCTTACGCCCAACCTTTTCCAATTAAACCATAGCTGTTGGGAAGGCAGATCAGATTAAGCTTACCACAGAAATATTTTTTTTTAGCTAGTAGAACAGACGACGAGGCTCTGTTCCGAGGCAGTTTATAGGCAATCAGATAACATTAGTCGGTTGCCTTTTCCAAACTTTGTATGCGATATTGCGGCATTTTATGGTTACTTTAACTACACGTGTGAAACACGGGCAAGAACGTGGGCAAACCGTGAGCTTCCGAAGCGGTACGTGCTTATTCAAAATATAAAATATAGATTGTGTTAAGAACTGAAATTTGTCATCAGGGGAGACTAAATTCCAGCAAAAATCCCATGAAAAATTCTTCAAATCAGAAAATAATCTATCAAATTGAATGGAATTATAGTCACGGTAGTAGAAACTAGTAGATATATCATCATTATGTTGCAATTTAAAATCAAATGTACAAAAAATCAAATTATGATCCGAGATGAAGGACAGAAGGATATAACCACTCCATTGGAGGGGGGCTCGATAAAAATATCCAACAAACTCGGAAGTGTGTTATAACTTGGTAGGTATTTGGTTATTAACGATGGACATACCGGTCGACAGTGTTTACGAAATTGACCAATGTAGAATCGGGATTTAGTAAATTTATGTTAAAATCACCGCAAGCAAGGTCAAAGTCAGTTAATTGAGGCGAAAGATCATCGAGAAAGGTTGATAAGACGAACTTTTGTTGGGATTATATACACATGCCACAAAAAATTTAGATAGTGTATCCAACAGAGCTAAAGAAAGAAACTCAAATTCAGATATGGTTGACCGACTTACAACTTTCACATCTAGGTAATCTCTACAATAAATAGCTACACCACCTCCCTTTTTATTCAAGCGGTGATTTCAGAATAGCTTATAATTTTCAATAGAGTAAAAACAGTCTGGAATATCAGAGTTAAACCAAGTTTCCGATACACAAACGACATCAACAGAAGATAGTTCAAAGATACTTCTAACATAGTCTAGCTTTTCCGTGTTCAGACTACGAGCATTAAAGTGTACAGCTCTGAAACCATCTGCCTGTTTAGATAGCACATTCAACATAACAGACTGGTCAGCTGTCATTTCAATAATTGATGATACTCAATTCGCGGAAAAAAACATAATTAAAAAAGAAAAAACAAAAACACAACAGCAGAAAACTGATCGTGTTATGTATGTAGGTATAAATGTACGTAAGGTTGGAAAGCAGCATAAGTGAGGTGAGTATAAGTTTCTAGTACAGAAAGTGGGTTTCAGAGAAAAGAAAATTGTATGTATATGTCTAAATATGTAAATAAAATGGTTTGGTAGAAAACAAAACAAAATAAAATAGAAGCAGCAGTAGCAATATATGTATGTAGGTAACTATGTAAGTAAATACACGTATGTATGTAAGGTATGTAATGTGTTTAACAGCAAGGGCATATGCTTAAAATAAAACGAAAAAAAGAGCATAAACAAGATATAAAATATTAAATATTAAGAAGCACCAACAATGCTGATTAAATTATCGTTGCTTGTTACTTTGACAGATCCACTTCTTCTCGCAACGCGAACGAAAATTTCTCCTAGCCTTGAGAAAACACTGCTCAATTTATTTGACTTTTTTAATTTAAGAGCAGCTTGCAGAATATTTCTATTGGCAGCGGAGAGGCACTCAAAGATGTTAAAGTTGGCGTCGCTGTCAAAACCAGCAAGTCTTTGAGAAACAGCAGAGTTGTGTGTTTTTCGATACTTACAAGCCAACCTAATATAAACGCACGCAAGTCATTTTCTGTCATAAATGTCTCATGCACATACATACAACTTGTATGAGAGGAACCCAAATTGAATTTGCTGCGTGAAAACCCAACTCGATTTCCAATTTTTGTTTTGCGTGACATTTAGATTTGACGTTTGCACACATGATTTACATTGTCGCAACGCATGCTTATTTGGGTTAGGGCAAAAAACGCCGGTTGTTTGCGTGCGCTAAAAAAAACGCAGTGCGGTTTTATTAGGTTGGCATGTTAGAAAAGGCAGAGAGTGTGCGAGTACGATCATAAGTTGAGAAGAATTTGACTATAACAGCACTGTTCGGGCGCTCAGCTGAGAGTTTGGTGCGAAAGATATCACGAAGAGGGGGTGGGGTGAACTCAACAGATTTGCACACCTTCTCAAAAATTCCACAGAGATTTTCTTCGCTTACTAATGGAAGGCCGAATATGACAGGGTGAGCGGATTTAGTATTTACTTCTCCCTCACTTTTTAGTTTCGCTAACTCTTCTCTAACAGCTTCCAATTCTAAAGACAAGCTGCGGGTAGTTGCAGATTCCTCTTCAAGCTTGCGTTCAACTTTCTCAATACGCTGTGCAAAAGCTTCGATGTTCTCCTGCAGCTTAGCCTTAAATTTCCGCTCAAGAGAAGCAATCTCTTCAGATAGTAGAGAGTATACACCGCTGATTCTCTCACGAAGTCGCTCTTCCATCGACAGAACTTTATCTTCAGTTGTTTGCAAAGCAGCGAGTATTAACTCCGAGAGAGATCCGTTATTCCCAAGCCGCAAAGTATTTGCTGGCGAATCTTTGTTAGTTGATTCAAGTTTTCGCTTACCAGCAGAATCCATAGAAAATTATTGTAGGTGTAATACTGACTACTGAGCTACATGGCTGTCTCCTGATCGAAATACTCGCAATCAGATCGATTACGTTGTGATAGACGGACGGCATGCCTCCAGTGTTTTAGATGTGCACACGATCCGAGGACCTAACATCGACTCGGACCATTATCTCGTTGCAGCCAAAATACGCACCCGCCTCAACGCGGCTAAAACCAAGGAACAAAAAACACAAGGAAAGCTAGACGTCGAAAAGCTTCAATCACAACAGACTGCCAATGATTTCGCAACTCGACTCTCACACCTGCTCTTTGAGAGCACAACTCATCTTGAAGGAATACAGGAGCAGTGGGAGCACATCTCCAAAGCACTTCGTACTGCCGCCTAGTAAAAAATTGGTTACCGGCGGCCCCGAAAAAACAACTGGTACGATGAAGAATGCCGCGTTGCAACCGAAATAAAAGACGCTGCCTACAGGGCTGCGTTAAAAGCGAGCGCGACAAGAGGAGTGTGTGAAAGCTATCGTGAGTTGAAAAGGGAAGCGAGATGATGCCTTTTCAGGTAGAAAAGAGCAGAAGCAGAGAGGCGTGAGTGCGAGGAGCTTGAGCTGCTAGCCACCAGGAATAACGCCCGAAAATTCTACCAAAAAATACGGCGACAGACGGAAGGTTTTAAGACCGGGGCAATCTCCTGTAGGAATGAAAACGGCGACCTTGTAACTGATGTCCAGAGAGTTCTTGGATTATGGAGGGAATACTTCTCTGCTCTCCTAAATGGAGGCAGCAATTCACCGCGCAGAGATGAAGAACCCGATCCCCCAATCAATGATGATGGAATATATGTCCTCCCGCCCGATTATGACGAAGTTAGAATAGCAATAACCAGATTGAAAAACAACAAGGCCGTGGGCGCTGATGGATTGCCTGCGGAGCTATTCAAGTACGGCGGCGAGGAGTTGGTAAGGCGCATGCAGCAGCTTCTTAGCAAAATATGGGCGGACGAGTGCATGCCCGACGGTTGGAATCTAAGTGTTCTTTGCCCAGTCCACAAGAAGGGGGATACTGCAAAATGTTGGCCGGTGTCGTGGAATCAGCCTTCTTAATATCGCATATAAGGTACTTTCAAGTGTATTGTGCGAAAGATTGAAGCCCACCGTGAACCGGCTGATTGGAACTTATCAGTGCGGCTTCAGACCTGGTAAATCTACCATCGACCAGATTTTCATCGGTCATGCTAAACCATCCAAAGCAGTGGGCCCAGACGGCATAGCCATGCCGATGCTTAAAAGCCCAGGGAAAGAGGATTTCAAATATTTAGCACATGTCTTCAACCTGTCTCTTTCCACATTTGTCACTCCCGAAAAAAAAGAAGTCATATCGACCGATATCTCTCCTATTGCCAGTAGCCAAGACGCTTGAAGCCACTTTGCTCCCCTACTTCAAAGCAAATTTGCAGCTAGCCTGTCATCAGCATAGCACCACCACCGCGCTAAATGCCATTAGCACCCAGATAAATTTCGGTTTAAATCAAAACCCCCACCATAGAACAGTACTCGCTGCGCAAGACCAATCAAAAGCTTTTGATACGGTTAACCATGGCACGTTACTGCAAGACCTGGAAGGGTCTGCCCTTCCCCCATGTCTTAAAAGGTGGACCGCAAATTATCTGGGTGGTCGGCAGGCATCGGTGCAATTTAGAAACGAATCATCTAAACCAAGAAGAATTAAACAAGGGGTGCCACAGGGTGATGTCCTATCCCCACTTCTGTTCAACTTCTACATATCGAAGCTACCTTCGCCACCAGAAGGAATTACTATCGTTTCCTACGCCGATGACTGCACAATAATGGCTACAGGCTCAGGCCCACAGATCGATGAGCTTTGCAACAGTATAAACGGCTACCTCCCTGATCTCTCCAGTTTTTTCGCCTAGCGAAACATAGCATTATCACCGACTAAATCCTCCGCGACCTTATTTACAACATGGACGTTCCAAATGTCGACCATTTTGAACATCCACGTCTGTGGCACTACGCTACCGACTGTCTTACACCCCAAAATGTTGGGTGTGACGTTTGATCAGGATCTACATTTTGGTGAGCTGCAGCCGCAATTGTGCCGAAAATCCAGAGCCGTAATAAAATCCTCAAATCTCTTGCTGGAGGGACTTGGGGAAAAGATAAAGAAACGCTCATTACCACTTACAAAGCAATTGGCCAGCCGATTACATGATACGCGTCCCCGATATGGTCGCCAAGCCAAAAGACCACTCACTGGAAGAAGCTACAGGCCTGCCAAAATACTGCCCTCAGACCCGCGACGGGTTGTCTTCTTATGTCCCCAGAACACCATCTACATAATAAGGCGAGAATACTACCCCCAGCGCGTTAGCGGGTCAGAATATACCCGCGGTAGGTATGCCTGTCGTAAGAGGCGACTAAAATACCAGATTCAAGGGGCTGTGTAGCGCAACCCTTCAGGTTGCCAGCGCAATATATAGCTTCTCCAAACTCAATTGTCAACCTCTCCTATCCGCGGCGAATCCTGTTTCACTAACAGACGAGTCTCTGGCGACCCCAAGCTCCTCATGGAACTTTGGGGTGGGGAGGGAGGGAATGGCCTGAAGGTTTAATGTGGCCAAATAAATCGTTCCGGAGATGATCGGGCTAGCACCTTAATGGTGCTGTGGTACCGGATCTGTATCCGTCAAAGGACCATCACATCGATAACACTCCCCAAAGCCTTCGGGGAGCAACCTTATCGGTACAACAACAACACAACAACAATACTCCCCATCAGGGAGAGAAATGAGATGCTTACCAAACAGTTCCTGTTGAATACCCAGAAACCTGGTCATCACAACACCCATCTGATTGATGAGCCAACACCGCCCAGGGGCTTAAGGAGTTGTTGTTGTTGTCAGGAGTCATCTCCGTAAGCATTGTGAGGAAATACGGCACCTGAGAACATACCCGTATGCAGCCAAAAACACAAGCAGGTCCTCAGCGAACTCCACAAACAGGCGTCGGAACTTTACGCCAGGAATTGTCCGGTGAATCCAGTACCCAAAACATGCGGAAGAGGAACGCATATTCCCCAGGGAAACGCGAGTCACTCTAGCTCAACTTCGATCTGGATACTGTAACAGGTTAAACTCTTACCTATCCAGAATCAACCCCGACATACAAAATGTATGCCCCGCTTGCAACGTGTCCCCACAGAACAACAGAGCGGAAATCGAGGCGGCCTCGCGTATATCATACACCACACTGTGCAATATCATATATTTGATCCCGACATCGACCGCAGGGACAGTGTCTTAGAACGTCAAGGATTATCTGTCCTGTCAGGCGATGCAAATCTAGAAATCATTCACCCCTATTCTGCATTTCGATTACGTTCCCGTTCTACGCTCCGCTTTAATCGAAGTTTGGTATTCTGCATTACGACGGAATCGTAAAGAGAAGAGGAAGAGCAAATGATTTTTCGAAATCAGCTGTTGGTACGGAATGTGTGAACATTGGAACAAAATAAATTTAAGAGAATTTGTAAAAAACACTAAAAACGTTTATATTTTATTATCCACGCCATTTTGTACAAAAAAGAGCAATAGAATATATTGCCGCAGTGTTATATTTTTTTGAGTGAAGTGCTTTCATAATTGTAAGTGTGTTTTTGTCGTTATTTTGGCCAATTCCTTGCCGTGGCCACCGAGTTTTGTTAAAACGGATTCCTGCACGAATATAGTTGACATTTTCTGAATTTTAAGGATGCTAATTTCATTGCACTGGCCTAAAGTACTTTATAAAGGTTTATTTATTCTTTCCGCAAGGATTGTTTACGTTTTCGCTTCACCTTCCTCTACGCCGGCAGCATGTTTTGGCATATAACTGAACCCAACGAACAGACACAATTTATAGCTGTCTATTATAATGGAATCAATAGCCGCGGCATTATTTATGGAGTTGGAAAGCAACGCATACGAAAATTGCCACGCGAGAATGGAAAGGCAAATATTGCGAGATTTGTGTAATTCATTTGAGATGAGTGACGAATTGTAAGAAATTGAACTTAAAAGTGGTAAAGTTTAAAGACTTATTTTCTTATTTAGGTTCAAAAAAAAACTTTCGACTTAACAAGGATGCTTTCAAGTATGTGTTAGATACTTTTGCGGGGCAAATACGTCCAAGGACTTCGACATCGACATGTTGCTTTTGACCTGGAAACATATAAAGAGCAATCATCATCAAGCCTTCTACGTTTCTTAACAAGTTTTACTTACATTTTTGTAAAAATTCTGTTATAAATTAATAAAAAAAATAAAAAGAAAATATTTTTCCACCAACTAGTTTGCAACTTAGAAAAACGGAACTACGATCGAAATGCAGAATACAAAAAATCGAACGATTCCAAGTTGGATCGAAAAAGATTGGAACACAGAATACCAAAATTGCCAAATCGTAAAAATTCCAATCCAAGTCGAAATGCAGAATAGGGCTGATAAACATCTACACCCCTCCTGTCACCTGTTGTCCCAGTGGATACCGCCCTGATATCAGCGGCGTACTCACTGGAAACAAATCGAAAGCGATTTCAATGCCCATCATGATCTATGGCATTCGAACTTGCGGGTGGACAGTAGGGGTGAGACGTTCGCGGATCAAATAGAAGAAAGGACGTTCTGCACTATAAACGGAGACGCCCCCACACGTATGGTAGGAAGCTGTCACAGTTCGCCGGATATTTCAATCGTGAGCGCAGAACTCGTAAACTGCGTCAACTGGCAGCCGATGGTAACATTGGCATCCGACCACCTGCCTATACTTATTTCGCTCGAGCGTCCCGCCGACTCCATCGTAGCAGAAAAACGCACTTTCATTAACTTTAGAAAAGAAAAGTGGGACGAATACAAATCCTTTACAGACAGCCGCTTTGCTACCCTCCCTATCCCAACTGATACCCGCCAAGGGGAGCGTGCTTTCCGCAAGGTCACTGAATTCGCCTCGGCTCGTTTCATTCCCGCCGGTAGAATTCCTGAAGTTTGGCCCCACTTCCCGGCGGAGGCCGCAAGTTTAGCGAGAGAACATGAGCTTATAAGACAGCTCGATCCCGGCGAAACGCCTCTAACACCCCTTTCATTATGGTCCACCCCTGTTGAAACAGCAAGTTTCCTTGTAACGTAGCGTTACAATAACATCACCCCCCCAATGGTTTGAAAATCACCAGAAAATCACAATAATGGTGTATTGATTTCTCAACCAGTCTGCGGCACCACCCATATAAACAGCGAATTTGTATTTTTGCAATTCAATCCTCGCAGGTGAGCCAGCGGGAGTGGATTTATTTTTAAAGACATACTTTTCCCTCCTGCTAGCTAGCTGAGTGGAAGGGGCGCCGTCATGGCGCGGGTCACCCTTCACTAAGGTAAGGACGACGGGGAGGATGCCTTGTGCTACTTTGCCCCCCGCGCCCACCTAGGTGTTGTGCGGCCCGATGCCTTAATGACCATACAACCCCTCCCCCTCAGTCCTAGCTTCGGCCGGCTGAGACGGGAGGATGCCTTGCGCTACTTTGCCATCCTAGGTGTTGAGCGGCCCGACGCCTTCATGACAATTCGATCCCTTCCCCTGAGCTCTGATTTCGGCCGTAAGCCGACGCGTGCGCACAGAGGCTACCGCTGTGCCGTTAAGGTGCACTTCCCCTCCGCCCACGAGTCGACCCACGGTGTCTCGGCTGGTACAACCCCGCCCCCCTTTCGCACCTTCTACTAGTGTGCAAGTAGGGAGGCGGTGGTGTCCAGCGGTGAAGCCAGCACTAACGAGTCCTCGCAGTCTCTTCCCCAGGTGACCGACCCCGCCGACTATCGAAGACTACCGATTAAGCCGATCCCGCCAACCGACCCCGCCCGGAACGAGCCGCCGCTGTCCAGGTAAACACCATCGCCATTCTGCTTCCTCTCTCACCCCGGCCCAGGTACGCGCTCTGTAGCCCACCGCCGCTGCTACACCAACCACTGGCCGCCTGCCATCCTACCGCCGTTAAGCCGCTGCATCCGTCACGCCGCTGCTACGCCGACCGTTGGCCGTCTGCCATCCTACCGCCGTTAAGCCGCTGCATCCGTCACGCCGCTGCTACGACGACCGTTGGCCGTCTGCCATCCTACCGCCGTTAAGCCGCTGCATCCGTCCCGCCGCTGCTACGACGACGGTTGGCCGTCCGCCATCCTACCGCCGTTAATCCGCTGCATCCGTCACGCCGCTGCTACGACGACCGTTGGCCGTGTGCCATCCTACCGCCGTTAAGCCGGTGCATCCGTCACGCCGCTGCTCCGACGACCGTTGGCCGTCCGCCATCCTACCGCCGTTAAGCCGCTGCTTCGGTACCGCCGTACCCTTCCGCCCGTTACCCGACCGTTCAGCTGTCCTACCTAACATCCTCTTCTCCAACGACCGTCAGCCGCCGCTCCGCCCCCGTCACCATCTTGCGGCGGAAAGCTGCTGCCCGTCTAGCATCTCCAGCCGTGTGTGCGTAACACATAAATATTGTGTATTTATTCAGTAGGAGTTTGTGGGCCCTTTAGCCGACTCTGGATTGACTGAGCGTTACCCCAGCCTTAGACAAAACCCACCTCATAAATGGCGCCCGAGCAGGGACCCTACTCCGCAGATGACCGTGGAAAAACAAATACAACAACCACCAACACTGCCGGGGCGAGTTCGACGAGAACACAATCAGAAACAACAAATACACCGGCCCCCGAAGTTACGATGCTGAATACCGACTCACTCAATTGGATCTACTTACTGAAAAGGGAGAGGGTGATAGAGGAGTGTAAGAAGCATACGATTCACGTGGAGGGCTAAACCGTAGCCGACCTGCGCCGCGCACTGAGCACGTACGTACAAACAAAACGCGCGAGGAAATCAAGCGAAGACCTACTGAAGGAGTTGGAGAAGGAAGTAGAAGAGAACGAAGGAAAACCAGTTAAACTACCAACACCGACACTAAGCATCTCCCCCACACCACCGACCAAGTCAATCCCCACCATCCCGATTCATAGTCCTCAACCGCATGCGCATGAGAGAGAACGCGCACCGCCGAAACGAAACGAAATGAGCACCGGTGGGCTAATGAATACCGTCCGCCACTGGGACCTGCATTTTTCGGGAGAGGAGTCGCTGCACGAATTTCTGGAGAATAGAGCGAGCTCGCCGAATGTTACCGCATCCCCTTCGACCGGCTCCTCCTAACGCTGCCGGGACTGCTACGTGGCAAAGCACTCCAATGGTACCGCATACGTAAGCCACAAATCAACCACTGGAGCGATTTTCGAAGGGAGGTGAAACACTTTTTTCTGCCTAAGCGTCATCTTCAACATTTAGAAGAGGCCATCCGAAAACGCAGGCAACAAGGCCGAGAAAAAGCCAAGGACTACGTCCTCGCATTGGAAACGCTTATCCGCCAGCATCCGACAATGTGCAAGGAAAAACACCGCGAGCGAATATACGATGGCCTACGCGTTGAATACCGCCTCTTCGTCAAGCGCAGCGAGTTTAAGACGACCGATGAGCTCCTGGAAATAAGCGAAACAGGGCAAAGTGGCGATCCACAGCCTGTATCATCTTCAGACGGAGTACGATAGCAAGGAGTGCTGCTGGCGCTGCAAGGAACGCGGACACCGCCGCTTCCAATGCAGGGGCCGCTGGAGAATGTTCTGCTCCAGGTGTGGACAAGACAACATCCTCTCCAGGGATTGCCTATGCCCGTCGACCAACAAAGGCACCGACAACAACACATCCAGGATGCCGTCAAACTATGTGAGAGGTAGCCGCCAAGCATTATTTGTTCGGCCAGAGACGCCAATGGAACCACCAAGCTCCGAGCCCACTACCGAAATGCAAGTAGATGACCGTTTCTACATACCGATAACCACTGAGGGCATGGCCGTGCGCGCGCTAGTGGACATTGGCGCCACCCTCTCATATGTCGATGAGTCAATACGAAACCACCTGGAGAGGAACAACATCAAACCACATCTTAACAGGCGGATCGTCCAATTGGCAGACCAGACTTGTGTCTATAGTTCGAATTCCTACCCAGCAAGGATAACGTACCAAGGACGAACGACTAAAACAATGATGTCCGTCATCCCGAACCTGGCAGAACGGATGATCTTAGGAATGGACTTTCTACGGGAAAGGGGAATCACCCTCACGCTAGATGGCCAGCCGTTAGGATTCACCTTGACCAGGAGATCAGCCGAGCTAGACACACTATGTGCAATGACCAGCCGGGAACACGTGAATAATGGTCAAAATCGGGAACACCACCAGAAGCGATTGAGTAAAACTGTTAGCCCAATTACCGCAGCCGAACATTCGACCATCCGTAAACATAACCGACCGCTGAAGCAACGCTTCTACCCCCGTTACCCGGCTATACAAAAATACAACTTCAATAAAGAGTACCGAAAAAGAGCACCGAACGCGATATGCAATGCGCTCTCTCGCCGCCCGTTACAAAACACCAAACCAGACATATTTTACACAATAAAAAGCGACAGAGAAGAGCCGGGGATGTTATTGGCAACCATGCAATATCCGCAGCCATGGGAAATAGTAACCGCCGACTTCGTGCCACCACTACCACGTTCCAAGCAAAGAAGCAATTACCTCCCCGCCATGATCTACAAATTCTACAAGTGGTGGAGTTAATCTTGGCGCGCCAAGCAAAAACGGCAAGCGTGCTCTAGGCGCTACAAGCGTACATATACTTACTTGGTTGTCCGAAAACCTTCCTCACCGACAATGGGCAGCAGTTCGGCGGAAAAGCGTTAGCACCGTTCCTTAGCGACCACCGCACATGGAATTAGGAGATTCCACAAATGGCACTTGCAATAAACATGGTCAGAAAAGAGGGTACAAAAGCATCTGCAGCAGGCATAAATTTCGGCGAAATAAAACGACGTCAGAGCGGGCGCACACGGAGGGAGCAGTACCAGTGGTCAGTCAACCGAGCAAAAACGCAAAGGGGACCAATTTTTTTCGGGTCACATTTTACCGAATACCTGATGGCCATGATGAAATCACAACCCGAGGAAGATGGAAACGAAGAAGAAGAATATTATGTATTATAATGAATTGTATGAAATATACTCTGTTAGTTTTAAGAACAATGAAATGTAATTATTCTTACGTTATACAAATGAATTGAAACGTGACATATAAACATAAACTCTGTTAGATATAAGTGGAATGACTCTGTATATATTTGAGAGAAAAGAAAAAAAATAATTAATAAAGTGCTTCGCCCACATGCACACCGGCATAAGACAAACCTAGCCCATGCAGCTTTACGTCAACCGAAGTGGAAGGGGGCCTGTAACGTAGCGTTACAATAACATCACCCCCTGTATTTCCTTACTCACTTAAACTTGAACCCCTCTGTACTTATTTCTCTATAGCCAACAACCACTATGGTAAATAACCACACGCTACCAACGACTGATAGCAAACCAATTGTGTGTTCCGTCAACACAAAAAAACCACAATAATGGTGTATTGGTTTCTCAACCAGTTTTCGGCACCACCCATATAAACAGCGAATTTGTATTTTTGCAATTCAGTCCTCGCAGGTGAGCCAGCGGGAGTAGATGTCTTTTTAAAGACATACTTTTCCCTCCTGCTAGCTAGCTGAGTGGCGCGGGTCACCCTTCACTTAGGTAAAGACGACGGGGAGGATGCCTTGTGCTACTTTGCCCCCCGCGCCGTCCTAGATGTTGAGGGGCCCGACGCCTTTATGCCCATTTAACCCCTTCCCCTCAGTTCTAGCTTCGGCTGGCTGAGTGGAAGGGGCGCTGTCATGGCGCGGGTCACCCTTGACTTAGGTAAGCACCGACGGGGAGGATGCCTTGTGTTACTTTGCCCCCCGCGCCATCCTAGGTGTTGAGCGGGCCGACGCCTTCATGACCATTCGACCCCTTCCCCTCAGCTCTGGTTTCGGCCGTAAGCCGACGCGTGCGCACAGGGGCTACCGCTGTGCCGTTAAGGTGCACTTCCCCTCCGCCCACGAGTCGACCCACGGTGTCTCGGCTGGTACAACCCAGCCCTCCGTGCGCACCTTCTACTAGTGTGCAAGTAGGGAGGCGAGGGTGTCCCACCGGTGAAGCCAGCACTAACGAGTCCTCGCAGTCTCTTCCCCAGGTGACCGACCCCGCCGACTATCGAAGACTATCCATCAAGCCGATCCCAGCAACCGACCCCGCCCGGAACGAGCCGCCGCTGTCCAGGTAAACACCATCGCCAACCTGCTTCCCCTCTCACCTTGGCCCTGGTACGCGCTCCCTAGCCCACCGCCGCTGCTACACCAACCACTGGCCGCCTGCCATCCTACCGCCGTTAAGCCGCTGCTACGACGACCGTTGGCCGTCCGCCATCCTACCGCCGCTGCTTCCGTACCGCCGTACCAATCCGCCCGTGACCTGACCGTTCAGCCGTCCTACCTAACTTCCTCTTCTCCAACGACCGTCAACCGCCGCTCCGCCCCCCCCCCCCCCCTCACCATCTTGCGACGGAAAGCTGCTGCCCGCCTAATATCTCCAGCCGTGTGTGCGTGTGTTCGTAACACATAAATATTGTGTATTTATTGAGTAGGGGTTTGTGGGACCTTTACTCGACTCTGGATTGACTGAGCGTTACCCCATCCTTAGACAAAACCCACCTCATATCCTTGGACTCCCGTTAGAAGATATTGATGACAATTTGTGATCGGTCGCAGGTATTAGGTGGGGCGAAGCACTGCTACAACAACAACATTGGCATGGCTATTCCGTCGGGGCCTATTTGTATTTAATGCTAAAAACAGCGTTTTTCGCACTTTTAGGTTAGGATATCTCAAAAACCTGACGTGCTGGAGACGGTTTCGGACTCAGCACGCAGAAATGCGTCAGAAATGACTTCCTGATCCGAAACAAAAAAAAACCTTGCAGGCCTGTGTAATTTTTATTCGAGTAGTCCCACCCCTACTGTCTTTTCTCCACTGATTCATATATGTATATCACTTTTTTCTTCGTTTTGTCCTACACTAACCCTTCCATTTAATCACCATTCTGCGCAACTCGTATGTATGCGTTTTTTATATAAAAAAATTAGCTGTATTGTAATTAATATTAATAAACTGAGCAAACTTTTATGAAAAGGATTTTCAAATATTTCTAAATATTCAACACAGACGATATAACATTTTACGTTGCATGCGATGCTGCAATTCTCCTCGGCGGATCATCGTGTGGATTACTTTTAATATAGCACGTTCTTCATATTTCTGCCTTAGAAAGTCCTGCAAGAAAGAAAATACAATTTATTATTATATTTGGCAGGTTCAAGTTATACAAAATGCAATAATAACGGTGATGTTAACAACATAACCTCACGTTTTCGGCAGCTCTATTTGCCAGTATTAATGTGTGGTACAAAATTAATAAACATTGATTGCTTCATTTTTCATACAAATTTCCTTAAAAAAATTAGTTTTCTGCAAAATTGTTTCTATATTCTTTTGGAGAGTACAAAGTTACGTTAATCTTTTTGTCTAAACATTTCTGGTTGCGTTGTTTAATGTTGCTAAACGTATATTAAATTCTGCTATGATCGTAGTATAATTTATGGGCAGTTATGTATGATAGACAAAATATGCATGCCGAACTTGTCAAAATAAGGGAAGATGTTACAGCATGTCTTAAAATTCATTCATTTATGCATACATATATTTTGACACGAGCCAACTAAAAAGCACGCACAGCCACCCCCTGACCAAAACTTCTGTTATGTTGTACTAAGCAAATTTTATTACGCTAAGCCAATAGGTTCATATGTGTGTGCGCACATAAGCATTTTAAGACGAGTGTGTATTAGTTCAATTCAATTGTTTAGTATTGGACTTCACGATGCACACTACGAAACACAAAATAATACATGTATTTATGCGGCACAATATTACACACAACTCTTAATGTGCATTGAAATACACAAAACAGGCAACTTAGTAGGCATGTACGAATGCCGGCACAATTCAGGCACACTACGAAGTAGTTTTGTGTTTCACTACGCAGTCAGTCAGGGTAAGAATTTTAGTTTAAATGGCGAAGGCTTATTTGTTTACCGATTTGGTTGAAATTTGGTACATAGGTAGCTTTTTGCAGAGTTTAATATTTGAAGAACTTTTTTTTTGGCAAGTGGATCAAGGACCATGTTTTTCACCGCATACAAATCACGAAACAAAATGAAAGTTGTTCATTTGGAAAGGCTGGCAACGTTTAGGTCGGGATGATCAGACTTAGGTGGGGAGGGCAGTGTGGGGAATGTTAGCATTTTCGATGCGTCACTGTGCTGCTAGTAAATAAATGCACAACAGCAAATCAAGCCACCACACATATGTACATGTGAACATCAAAGCAAGGAGCCACACATTCATACAAGTAGGGAACGCTTTCCAAGGCCGTCGGTTCTATGTACCGGAGCGACTCGGGATTTTTCCCGACCAAGGACTGCCATTCCAGTGTAACCCCATTTAATTTGTTGCGACCCTCCCACAAATTGCCATCCTCCCAGCAGCTCCTTGCAGCGGGACTGCTCCATATTCTCTTGTTCCGGGAAGGTATCGAACCCGATCCGGGTCCGTCTCCTGACCCCGGTCTTGAGAAATGGTTTTGATGCATCTGCCGGAAAAGGTTGTTCTGGGCTAGATCCCAAAACCAGACGTCCACGTAACTTCTATAAATCTTTTGTGGCTTCTTGCTGTTCACGCCCAAGGACGTCCCGTAGTCTGCGCCCCCCCCCCCCTCCCTCACTTCCTTCCAGCAGCCCTGCTGCTCAGCAAGCCACAACAAGTACCCGCTGCTGCTCGCGCCCCACGGCGCCACCAACTCACACGGCTGCTCCCCCTCATACCTACAATCTCCGTAGTAGAGTCGGGAGCAATGCCGAGCATCAGCCCCTGCCCCCGTCTTCTCCCCCCCCCCCCCCCCCTCTTTTCCGGCAGCAATTGTTTAGGTCAGGGAAACACTCTTAGTCCCTACCTCCCTTTGCACCGTTTGCCAGCACAGAATTAATGTGTTTGCGACATCCGCCCAATGCAGCTCCTGCCATGGACGGTGCCACCTTCCTAGATGTTCTGGTCTCCGCGACGGTAACCCCCCGACGGGTTTCATTGCGCCATGTTGCCAGGCCGCATACCCAAATAAACCGGGTACCCCAATGCTTACCCAAGGACGTCCAGTCCCAGGGCCACAACAGCAGTCGCGTCCTGGCCTTCCACAACACAGGCGTAGTCACCCGTTGTGAAGTGGCTCCTTTGGAAGCCACTCATTTTTGGGCAACTAGCCCCACGTGCAGGCTTAATGTCCAAATAAATTATTCTTATTTAGGTTTTCGTTTATTTATTTATGTTGTATTTCAGTTTGGTTATTATAATAAATACTTTGTAAACTTTATATATGTTTTATTTGTATTGTCTTTTTTTATGTTGTTCACTTAAATAACTTAGTTTTTATTTCCAATACATAGTTCGCGTTTTCTCGTTGTCGTCCAAATTTATAATGATGGCCGGGAATTATGGAAATGGCGAGGGCACTCTCGTCAATCGACATTTTCATAATTCAACATACATTCTTTTATTCTTTCTAGCAATATGCACTGTTCACAATGACATATGTGTATTGTGAGCAACGATGTTGTCAGATGGTTTATAAAAGATAATTTGGGGAATTTTACCCTTAAAAAAAAATAAATGTAAGGCGCGATAACCTCCGAAGAGATCTAAGGCCGAGCTTCTCTTCCAATTTGCGTCGTGCTCCTCTTGATTTTCCCTACAAATTGGCCGGAGGGGACCTACATGTTTTATGCCGACTCCGAACGGCATCTGCAAGGCAGATGAGTTTTCACTGAGAGCTTTTCATGGCAGAAATACACCCGGAGCGCTTGCCAAACACTGCCGAGGGGCGACCCCGCTTAGACAAATTTTCTTCTAATTGAAAAACTTTATTTCTAAAATTTTGATGTTGCTTTGCCCGGGAGTTGAACCCAGGGCATACGGTGTGATAGGCGGAGCACGCTACCATCACACCACGGTGGCCGCCACCCGGAATTTTACCCTTACATCACCCTTTTTGGGGAAAAGAAGAATTGACAAAGTGATCAGTTTTGTCACATTCTTCTTGTCCATAAACTTATAAAAATTGTTGCGAACAAACGAATATATTTACATTAGGGCCTTCCTCCCCTTTTGAATTCGTTGGTTCGGAAACATTTTTATTACTAATTGAAAAAGAACTTATACGTGGTATACTCAAATTTTAGTTACATTTTAGTAGTTTATTGGAAGTAGCTTAAATGAAAGCTATATTCAAATTAAATTTGTTAAAGTTTTACATTTTTAATTTTTGCTGCTTTTGAAATATTTTTTTTGGTTTTTGTTTGTTTGTTTGTAACTTAAGACAATCCAGAATCCGCTTGCTATTTCTGGATGATACCCATAAGAAAATAGAGGCAAATCTCGACAAAAAATTGCATAATTCAATATTGAGCAATTTTGAGAAATTTAACTTAAATTTTAATGAGGATTGGTTTATGAATAAAACTGAAATAGAAATTCCCCTCGGGTGCCGGTGGCTACTCCCTCTCGGGAACAAATTTGCTCTTCCAATTTCTGGGAAAACCTTTTCCCCTATACAATTAATAGCAGATATCGAACAAGGTATACAGACAATAACAGAAGATAAAGATAAAGATATGGCCAGGTGCAAATTTGCCACCAGGGTTCATACGTACAAAAATAAACTAAAGAACAGTCCCAAAGAAAAGTTCATCTTACAAATATACGAAGAAACTAGAAGATTTATAAAGAAGCACAAGGATTCCATTGTAATCACAAATGCGGATAAAGGGAATACGACAGTAATGATGTACAAATCCGACTACAAAAGAAAAATGACATACCTCTTGGACGATAAACACACATACAAAACAATTAGAACGGATCCTACCCAAGCTTTTTTGAGGAAGATCAACAAAATCGTGAGTGACCTGTACCAAACCCAAACCATAAATATAAAGCAAAAGCTATCCTTAGTATGCCCAGCGGCTACAGCCCCGAGACTTTATGGATTACCGAAGGTCCACAAAGAGAACATTCCGCTGCGGCCTATTTCGTATTCGATAAATGCACTTGCTCGAAACTATCAAAATACGTAGGAAGTATTCTTAAAACGTTATCTCTGAAGAAGTTAATATAAAAAGTTCAATGCAACTTAAAGAAAGTATTAAAAATATAACCATTGACGACGATGAAATCCTAATATCTCTAGACGTTGTATCCTTGTTCACCAATATTCCGATACACTTGGCGATAGCCACAATAATGAAAGAGTGGCAAACTCTACAAATGCATACAAAAATGTCAAAAAGCCAGTTCCTAAAAATTCTAGAGTTCTGTTTGAGAGAGAACAATTACTTTGTATACGATCGAACTTATTACCAACAAACTTATGGTATGCCCATGGGCAATCCTTTATCGCCAACTATAGTGACATTGCCTTAGATAAGATTATTGACGACAGCATATCCGAGCTGAGATATTAATATCAAATACATAACCAATGGACAGCATACAAAAATAAAATTTACCCTTGAAAAGGAAAAAGCGAACAAATTAGCATTCCTCGACGTAGAGATTCACAATATGGACAATAAGGTAAAAACTAATTGGTACAAGAAAGCCGCGGCATCATCCAGGATGATACATTACCAATCCAATCACCCATGGACTCAGAAGAAGAACACGGTCATCAACTTTATAAACAAAGTTTACTCCCTGAGTGATCAGGAGTTCATAGAAGATAGCAAGCGAAAAATCAAAAATATATTACCAAAAAATGGGTATCCAAATAACATAATAGATACACTAACAACGACAGCAAGAAGTAAAACCAACCGAAAAAATGGCCATGCACAAATAAACGAAAACAACAAGAAAACATATATTGGCGTTACCTATATTCCAAAACTTGCGGACAACACATTAACTAAAATTATAAAAAAAACAGCAACGTTAGCTATGCACACAAACCACATCACACAATACACGGCATATATACAAGAACAAAAGACAAAATACCAAAGGAAGAACTACACAACGTAGTGTATGAAATCCAGTGCAATGGCAAAGAAGGGGAAAAGTGCAACAAAGTTTACATCGGCACAACAAAAAGATCATTAGGCACGCGAATATACGAACATAAACATGATGCGAAGAAGAACAAAAGCTCGACGGCTCTCGCGCAGCACTTAACAGAAAACAAACACACAGCAGACTTTGACAATACTAAAGTATTAGATGTGGAGAATAAAACGAGAAGAAGGATACTTTAGAAGGCCTGCGAATATTTATTTTATTTATTTATTTATTTATTATTTAAAGTCGACGACAAACTATGGTCGACTGCATAATATAAAAGATATATAAATATACAACTCAAAAGATAAAATTTAAGATATATCGAGCTTTCAACAATGTTATATTACAAACAAAGAAAGATTAATGAACATTACTATTTAATTTCAGAATATAATAATAATAAGAAATATGAGCAGAAATAAGATCTTATGCCGAAATCTTATACTGGCGGAATGCATCAGATTCCGCTCAGCATGATTTCGGAATGCAGTGGATTCCAATCTCCCTGTTGGAATGCAACAAGATTCCAATCAGCATGTCATGGGAATACGGCAGTGCTAAGAGTAGTGTAATGAGGATACGCCATCACAAGGCATAAAAAAGTAACATGACCTGTGTTGTTGGAATGCACCGGATTCCAATCAGCTCGATGCCTGACCCATAAGATTATACTGCCGGAATGCATACGATTCCGGTTAGTGACTCATGAAAAAGCATGTTTTTTACGTTGTTGGAATGCACCAGATTCCAATCAACACAGTACTGTCTTGTTCCTTCTTAATGATACATGTTGATAAATGTTCCTCCATCCTTAAGCAAGATAGTTCCTGTTTTTTATCGAAGGAATAAAATGCCGGCAAATTAAATTAGCTTGCATCTCTTAAATTAGATAGGCAAGTATTGCATTACGTATAGTGGCAAAAGTACATTCAAGACTGATGCAGCTATACAAGTCATTGTAGTGCGCGCACCAGATAAGAAGAGGATTATTTTTAGCAAAGTTTCGTCGACAAAGGGGTAAATAGAAAGGAACGTAGTGTCTGGATACTCTAGGGGGAACCGCAAAAAACAAGCGGCTGAGGAGGTCCGCGGAATCAATTTCTCCAATAATGAGCTTATGGATGAACAATACCCCCAGTAATATTCTCCGATTTTCCAGAGTGGGTAAGTTAATAAGAAGAAGTCTACTTCTGTATGGAGGAAGGTGGAGACTTGAGTTCCAATTAAGGCCGCGCAATGCAAATATCAAAAATTGCTTTTGAACTGACTCAAGACGCTTTATATGCTTTTGAGAAACAGGGGACCAAACGCATGAGCAATACTCGAGTATTGGACGAACCAGCGATGTGTAAAGAACCTTAGTGAGGTACGGATCATCGAACTCTTTAGCCCATCTTTTAACAAATCCAAGTAAACCCAACGCTTTGTTGGCTATAGATGAAATATGCATGTTAAAATTCAATTTCGGATCAAAAAGGACACCAAGATCATTTGCAATAGATATACGCTCCAAAGGCGTACCATCTATTACATAAGATTTCAATGCTGGCTTCACTCGGTGAAATGTCATATGCTTACATTTAGAGCAATTTAAAGCTAATAAATTTGTTGTGCACCAACATTGGAACGAGTCCAAGTCGGCCTGAAGAAGATCCAAGGAACTCAAATCGGTAGGACAGTAAGTGTAGCAAAGTTTTACATCATCCGCATACATTATAGTATGGGAATATAATATTGTCTGTGGCAAGTCATTAATGAAAAGGGCAAAGAGCAAAGGGCCTAGATGACTTCCCTGGGGTACGCCGGAGGAAACTCCGAACGATTCCGACAGATTGCACTTGAACAGGACTTTTTGGGTCCGGTTAGAAAGATAGCTTTTCAGCCACATTAATAGGTGAAACGGAAAGCCCAGTAAATCAAGCTTATGAATAAGCAACTCGTGGTTGACGGTATCAAATGCTTTACTGAAGTCCGTGTAGATGACATCCGTTTGCTTGTTCGCTAAAAATCCTTCCATAACTATAGAGGTGAATACAAGCAAATTTGTAGTGGTTGACCTTTGACGAATAAAACCGTGTTGGCATTGAGATAAAAGACTAGAACACTGATATTGCAGTTGATTGGTGACAATCTGTTCAAAGACTTTAGGAATGACTGAAAGTTTAGCAATACCCCTGTAGTTTTCAACTTTTGACCTACTACCTTTTTTATGCAGGGGTATAATAAAAGACTGTTTCCAAAGTGCCGGGAATGACGCAGATCCCAGAGATAGCTCAAATAATTTTAAAATAGGCTTATACATGTTTTCGGCGCAGTACCTAAGCACGCAACTAGGAACACCGTCCGGTCCCGGAGAAAAGGTGGGCTTCAAAGATTGAAGACTCTGAAGAACAATATTACCATCAATAGCAGGATTCCCAATGTAATTCGAGCTATCTAAGCGATAGGGATATTGACCAGAATGAAAACCACTGGATGAATACGTGGACTTAAAGAACTCAGAAAATAGTTCAGCAACGTCGTCATCAGTGCAAGCTTTTTTACCTCCAAAGGTTAATGAGGAAGGATACCCAGAAGTTTTCCGCTTTGAATTTACGAAACTGTAAAACTTTTTTGGATTTCTAAAAAATTGGGCTTTACAACAACTCAAGTAATTTTTATAACAAAGCTGATTAAGACGATGAAATTTAGAACGAGCTATTAGATATTTAGAGAGGTCTGCAGATGCTCCAGATTTCTTGAACCTCTTATAAAGCCTAGATTTAATGTTATTAACTCTGATAAGTTGCCTTGAAAACCAAGGGGGCTTATTCGAACATAGGGTATAGCGAGTAGGAATGCAGGTATCAAAGAAGCTATCAAGCGTACTGTAAAATATATAGAGATCCGACCAATCATAGGAAGCCAACAGATCATTGAGCATAATGAAATTCGTTTTGTAGAAGCATCTAGATCGGGGACGAGACTGTACTTGAATCCTACGGGGTAGGCTGATATCAAGTGATATCTCTAGCGTAGGGTGAAGAGGGTCTTCTGGAAGGGATAAAGGTGGTATTTGCGTAAGGGCAGTACCCACCGAGCCATCCACAAATATTAAATCCAGCATTTCATTTCCACTATTTGGAACATTGTTAATCTGTAAAAGAGATGAGTCTAACAAGCAATTGAGAAACTCATGTTGAGCAGTGGGAGTTAAAAAGTTTGAATCACTTATATTAACCAACTAACTGTTGGTAAGTTAAAGTCACCAACAACAACAAGTCGATCGTTATCTCCTAACTGCGAATGCAAATCACAGATGGCCGAGCTATGACTAGCATAAACATCCATATCCGAACGAGGTGGTATATACGAACAGCAAACAATTACGCTATAGCTACCGAATGAAAGCCTAACTGCTATGAATTCGATATGAGAGATATTGTCCAGCGAAATCAACTCGGACGATAGGTTAGATTCAACAGCAATAAGGACACCTCCCGCTCTAGAGATGCGATCACGCCGATAAACAGCATATTTATTTGAAAAAACCTCAGAATTGTAATTATCATGCTTTAGCCAGGTCTCCGTAAAAGCTACAACTTGTGCAGAAAAGTTGAAAGAATTAAGGAAGAATGGAACAAGTTTTGATCGTAAACCACGAACATTTTGATAATTAATGAGAAGACGGGACAGATCAGCAATTACCGTTGTGTTGTTATTACTGTGTTCGTATACCGTTTTTTGGCTGTAATAAAACAGGTTCGGCCCTCGCCTACAACAACAAATACATAAAGCTATCAACTTTAAAGAGGACGTCGATAATATAAACTGCGCGTATTCGGCTTCGATCACATACAATGCGTGATGTTGACGGTAGAGGACGTGCAAGTTGCTCAGTGTTTGAAAATGTATCTGTGTATTTATGTTTGCTATGTACATACTTTTATGTTGTGATAAAAATATTATCACTCGAATTTTAAATGTTAAATGTCGTAAGTATTACATGTCTCAAGTCAATGAATATTGGTTGTAATTTATTGTTTTCATATTTAGTAATAAATTCCTGATGAAGACGCGAATAAGCGTCGAAACGCGTAGGATCTAATAAATCCTTGTTTTATTTAAATCAACCGGCCGAAAAGCTCCAAAAATAGCAATAAAAATATAATTTTTCCTTGGCCCAACAAAAATACATGACAATCTTTACAATTTTTGATATATTTCGATATATCACGAGTCATATCTTTCCAATAAAATTTTGTTCGTAGTTTTGCGTAAAGTCTTTTCATACCAAATTTGTCCACCAGAAATGGGATCATTATGGTAAATTTTCATTAGTTTTAATTTTGTATCCTCATCTGTTACTGTCTTGTTGTTGTTGTTACTGTCTCCACTAGATCTGTTAAAATAATTTCTAATGATTTTATAATCTTATTTCCAATATTTTTGAAATTTGTAATAGTATAATGTTCGAACAAAATGTCGTTTTTAGGCCATTAATCTGCTTAATTTTGCGTTTGCCGGCTTCTGATTCAAGCCTCGAAAGTAATTTCTCTAAAGCCATTATTTCGTTAACAAACTCAAAACTAAGTAACTCGAGTTTTTTATGATAATATGCGCAAAAATTCTTAAACTTGTTGTTTTATTATTTTTATCGTACGTAATTTCAGATATTATTCGTGGAATCTTTTTTGAAAAATTAAATGAAAATTTGTCGTAGACATGTAAAGTAAGTTGTTTTTCGTGGTTTTCATCTGTTTTCCTAGGAAGGTTATTGTCGTTTTGCCGTTTTGTCATTGATCTTGTCTGTACTGCTAAAATTTGTTTGTTCGATTCCTTAATCTCATCGATTGCAATACACGATAGTGCATCAGCACCAACGCTTGATTTACCCTTAATATATACAATAGTGAAATTGTATTCAGCTAGTTCTAGCCTTATTCTCGAAAGTTTTGAAGAGGGGTCTTTAATGTTGAATAGGTATACTAGAGGTCTATGATCTGACTTTACAATAAAATAGGTGCCATAAACGTATGGTCTAAATTGCTTTATTGCGAAATAGATAGCCAATTCTTTAATTGGTTTTTTCTGCTCTGCTCTATTAAATGCTTTAGAAGCGAAACAAAGTAATGCTGCTTTCAAAGATAAAAATGCTCTTTCGCACTCAACATCCCTTACAAATTCAACTCTTTTTCTGCTTAATCGATTTAGAGGCGCTGCCAGAGACGCAAAATTAGGTATAAACCGTCTGTAATAGTTTGCAAACACGACGAATCGTCGTACCGCGTCTTTATCAGTCGGTTTTGTATACTTTTTAATTGCGTTTATTTTGGAGTCGTCCGGCAGCAAACCTTTGGCTGAACATTTGTGACCTAAAAATGTAACTTCTGGTCGTAAAAAGTTGCATTTATTTGGGTTAAGTTTGAGATTGAAAGACCTGCAAGTATTGAAAACTTTTGAAAGATTTTTAATATGGTGTGCTTCACTACAACCTATGACGATAATATCGTCGACGTACAAGAATGCCACGTTGGGTGGTATACCCGAAAAAGCTATAGTCATCATTCGTAAGGATGAATTAGGTGCTATATTTAAACCGAATGGAAGCACTTTCCATCTAAATGCACCTCGGTCAGTGCTGAAAGAAGTAATGTCACGTGAGTCAGGATGCAAGGTGATTTGATGAAATCCCGAAAAAAGATCTAATGTGGAAAAATACTTTGCCCTGCCAAGATTGTCTAAAATATCGTAAACTCTAGCTAGTGGAAATTTATCAGCAATTAGTTGCTTGTTTACTTAGCGAAAATTTACGCACATACGATAAGCTTTTTGACCATTAGTATCCTTCTTGGGGACTACAATCAAAGGACTATTGTAATTGGAATAACTGGATTCAATCAAATCGTTGTCTAACAATTTATTTACTTGGCGATTTATTTCTTCGCGTTGAGAGTATGGCAATCGATAATTTTTAACATATACCGGCTCGTTGTGTGTCAGTCTTAATTTTTGCTTGTAGAAGTTGTTTAAAGTCATTTTGTCCGTGTCAAGAGCGAAAATGTCGGCATAATCTATGCAAAGGTCAATTATTTTACTATGAGCACGTTTAGGTATTTGATTTCTTAAAATTGAAATAAGTTTTTTCGTACGTTTGTCTTCTGTTTCTGTCTTGTTAATTGTATAAATATTATAATTTAAAAGTTTTTCTGTCCGAATACTTTTTCTTTTCACATACTTTACATCATCCGTGGTGTTAATGACTTTAATTATTGGGTTACTGGAATTAACAATGCATCTAGCTGTGAAAACGCCCTTTTCAATTTCCTGCGAGTTCACGAAAAGTGGCTCGGGTGAATCTCCTAAATCAAAAAGTCTGAAGATTTCACATCTGGGAGGAATGATACAACTGTCGCTTTCTGTTCTATTCAGGATTGGTATCGCGACTTTTTCATTACCTACCCAAAAGGAAATACTATTTCTTTCATAATTATTAATGCATTTGTTTATTTTCAGAAAATCTTTTCCCAGTATGCCGTCGGATGGAATATTAAAGTCTTCATTTACTACATGTAAAGTATGTTTAAAATTGTTGTTTGAAAAATTTAAATTTGCGGTAATTTTACCTAAAGTGGAAGCTGAATTGGAAGTAAAACCGGTAATGTTGATAATGTCGTTTGTATTTAAGGAAATATTATTGTCTAAACATGATATCTTTATTAAAGAAATGTGTGCTTGAGTGTCTACTAGGGAAGAACAAAATTTTTGTGACTCGTTGAGTTGTAATTCTATGAAGTCTGAATAATTTAAGTTTAAACAATAGATGCCTATTGGTGAGGGAAATTCGCTCACTCGGTTAGTTCGTCCTCCCCCAGTGTTCGCTCCTGAGGGGCACTCGCGTTTAAAGCGCGAACGTTTTGTTGCTATTTTGGTATCTATTTCCGTTATAATTTCTATATCTTTGATTATTGTTGCCGTTACGGTTGCCGTTGTATGAAAATGAGCTATTATTTCTATAACCAGTATAGCTGCGGCCACCGTGGTGTGATGGAAGCGTGCTCCGCCTACCACACCGTATGCCCTGGGTTCACACCCCGGGCAAAGCAAAATCAAAATTTTAGAAATAATGATTTTCAATTAGAAGAAAATTTTTCTAAGCGGGGTCGCCCCTCGGCAGTGTTTGGCAAGCGCTCCGGGTGTATTTCTGCCATGAAAAGCTCTCAGTGAAAACTCATCTGCCTTGCAGATGCCGTTCGGAGTCGGCATAAAACATGTAGGTACCGTCCGGCCGATTTGTAGGGAAAATCAATTGGAGCACGACGCAAATTGGAAGAGAAGCTCGGCCTTAGATCTCTTCGGAGGTTATCGCCCCTTACATTTATTTTTTGTTTTTTATTTAGTATAGCTGCGATTTGGGTAAAAACCTCGATAACTACCACGTGAATTTCTGAATGTGTTGTTACCACGCGATCGAAAAGCTAAAACCTGACGCTCTGTTAATTCGTTATTTTGTTCTACAATTAATTTCGCTACTACGTCTGTCGGATCAGTAAATGCCGTTGAGGCTAAAATGGTTTTGACTAAATTGGATTTTGCGTTTGAACGACACACGTTAACAGTTTGTTCCACTGCCATTTCATGAGCTTTCGCTTGAGTGATCCCTTCAATAATAAGAGAACGCTCAAGTGAGTCAGCTAAATCTTCAACTTGTTTGGCAAAATCTGTTTAATTGTTGTTATTAACGTGCAACGCTGCAATTTTCCCTGCTAAAACTTCGAGTTATCTGGTTTGATCCTACTACGTAGAGCTACTTTGATTTCATTAACTGAAGTTACTTGCCTTGGTATTGCTTCACGGGCTTTACCCTCCAGTTTTGATTTTAAGAAAGCTATAAAAATACCAGTTAAATTTACATCAGCGAACTCTTCAAGTAATTCGATTTTGTCTGAATTTTTTGGCACTCGCTTACCACTTCTAAGGTACATATGTAGTTATCAGAATAGCAAAAAGAATTCACTTCAAACTATGAAATTAATGAAGTTACTTATTTGAATGTCTGAATTTATATTTGAAGCTGAAATGTTGAGGAAAAAGAGAAAAAAATGTTTGTAAAGGGGAACTGATTTACAGGCGAATAGTCGCTAAAGAAATATTTAACAATTTATTGGAAGAATTATTTGAAACTGCAGTATCCTTGTATAAAAAATCTGTAAAAAGTAGTTGAATTTAAAATGGCTCAAAAGTATGTAAGTATGAATTGGTAAAAATCTCAAAATGTGGTAATCGCGGACGCACCGCTTTATTCAAAAAAATCTTAATTGGCTTTTCACGTAACCACCGTTTATATCAAAAAAATGCTAATTGGTTTTTAACGGAACCACCGCATATATCAAAAAACTTTTAATTGGTTTTTAACGGAACCACCGCATATATTAAAAATTTTAATTTTATAGTTTATCTAGTTCACTCAGTTTTATATGGTGACATTTTGTTGTAAAATGAACATATTAAAGAAATTCTACCTGAAGTAAGAGAAATTTTAAATGGAAGATTTGTGAGATGATGATGGAAGCTTGAAAATATGAGAATTTGTGAAATGAATTGATAAATTTTTAAATTAGAAATTTGAAAATATGAAAAATTTGAAGAAATTGTAAAAATGAGTGAAAAAAATAGAAATTGCAGACTTGAAAATGTTGATATTTATAGAATGGTTTGAAAATTTTAAAAATTGTTGAAAACTGAGGAAGTATTAGTGATTAAGTTTAGAATTTGGACGCACGTGGCGTTTTAGTAAAAAAAATCCCAGTGTTTTCTGCTTTACTGCTGCTATGATGATGGCTGCCGCTGAAGTCGCCAATGCTACTGCTGCCGGAGTTTTTTCTGCTGCCGAAGTCGCTGCTACTGTTTGCGTTATACTGCTGATGTTGTTGCTGAGTGCGTGGAGTAGGTATTTGTGTGCTGTTATGCGCGTTAGATTTTTAAGGTGTGACAAAATGCACCATTGTGTCGTCTAATGGTACAGCACAGCTCAATTTTTACTATATTTCTGTAATGAATGATTCGATTGGAATTTTTCAGAATTAAAGAAGAATTCCGTTTAAAAACTTTGTTATTTGCGTTTTAATTAAAATGTCTTCTTTCCTTTTCTTTCCAGGCTCCAGCCTCACGGTCGCCATGTGAAGTAGCTCCTTTGGAAGCCACTCATTTTTGGGCAACTAGCCCCACGTGCAGGCTTAACGTCCAAATAAATTAATCTTATTTAGGTTTTCGTTTATTTATTTATGTTGTATTTCAGTTTGGTTATTATAATAAATGCTTTGTAAACTTTATATATCTAGTCTTAGTTTGTTTTATTTGTATTGTCTTTTTTTATGTTGTTCACTTAAATAACTTAGTTTTTATTTCCAATACTTAGTTCGCGTTTTCTCGTTGTCGTCCAAATTTATAATGATGGCCGTGAATTGTGGAAATGGCGAGGGCACTCTCGTCAATTGACATTTTCATAATTCACCCCACATATGTATTTTATTCTTTCTTACACGCTGCATTACAGCAGCTGAATACATATGGACATACATTCTTTTATTCTTTCTAGCAATATGCACTGTTCACGATGACATATGTGTATTGTGAGCAACGATGTTGCCAGATGGTTCATAAAAGATAATTTGGGGAATTTTACCCTTACATCACCCTTTTTGGGGAAAAGAAGAATTGACAAAGTGATCAGTTTTGTCACATTCTTCTTGCCCATAAACTTATAAAAATTGTTGCGAACAAACGAATATATTTACATTAGGGTCTTCCTCCCCTTTTGAATTCGTTGGTTCGGGACCATTTTTATTACTAATTGAAAAAGAACTTATACGTAGTATACTCAAATTTTAGTTACGTTTTAGTAGGTTATTGGAAGTAGCTTAAATGAAACCTAGCAGTATTAATTTGATTTTAATTTAGTAAAGTATGTTGTTTGTTCTTTTTTCTCTTGTAAATATTTACATTTTAATATATATTCAACTTAAATTTGTTAAAGTTTTACATTTCAATTTTTGCTGCTTTTGAAATAGGTTTTTTGGTTTTTTTGTTAAGTTATGAACAACTTTTATGAAATAGGGGTTTTTTTCTCTTTGAATATACAAAATTTTGTGTTATTTTCTTTTTTTTTTGTTTTAACAGTTTTTGAGCCTTCGTGGCTGCTTAAATGCTAGTACTAAAAAAAATTTTGGATTTATTTTTCAATCAAATTTAAAGTTTAAACAAAATATACTATATATATATAATGTTAATTTACTTTACTTAGGTGATTTTTATGTACTACTTTTTCTTTGTTTTTAACTTCATCGAAAATAGTTACATTAGGTTCATTAATTTTAGTTATAATAAACGGACCTTGATAAATATTTTCATGTTTATGATGTGGTTCTTTCCGTAAAAGTACTTTGTCTCCGATTTTGACAACTAAAAGACGAACCGTTTTATCATATAGATTTTTGCTTTGTAACTTATTTTTATTTACCAAGTTTTGTGCCATTTTGTGCGTTTTATGCATTCTATACTTAACTTCTTTGGCATAGTTTTCGACATTATAGATTGGGTCAATCTTTGCATTTTTCCCAAAAACTAACTCGAAAGGCGAAAATTGATTGTCGAAAACTGTGCTACTCGTAGTATTGTGCAAGAAAGTAAAGTATTTTAAATAAACATCCCAATCAGAAAAAGTATCTTTCAAATATGCACGTAAGTATTCATTAAAAACTCTATGATTACGTTCAATTGTACCAACAGTTTCGTGATGGTATGCAGTTGAAAAATTATGTTTAATATTTAAAAGTTTAGTTAATTCTTCGAGTAATTCATTTTTAAGTTCTGTACCTAAATCTGATTTTATGGCATTTATTGAGCCGTATGTTAAAATGAATCCTTCGAAAATTGCTGAAGCGATTGTTTTTGCCGATTTGTCTGGCACAGCGACTGTTACCAGGTATTTAGTCATGTCGCAAATCATGGTAAGTGCGAACTTGTTACCATATTTGGACTCAGGTAGGGGTCCTATTGTGTCAATTACTAGTATATCGAATGGTTTACAAGGAGTTGGTGTTAAAACGAAGTGTTTCTTTTGTTTTAGTTTTTACCTTGTTTAAAAGACAATCTTTACAATTTTTGATATATTTCGATATATCACGAGTCATATCTTTCCAATAAAATTTTGTTCGTAGTTTTGCGTAAAGTCTTTTCATACCAAATTTGTCCACCAGAAATGGGATCATTATGGTAAATTTTCATTAGTTTTAATTTTGTATACTCATCTGTTACTGCCTTGATGTTGTTGTTACTGTCTCCACTGGATCTGTTAAAATAATTTCTAATGATTTTAAAATCTTATTTCCAATATTTTTTAAATTTGTAATAGTATAATGTTCGAACAAAATGTCGTTTTTAGGCCATTCAATCTGCTTAATTTTGCGTTTGCCGGCTTCTGATTCAAGCCTCGAAAGTAATTTCTCGAAAGTCATTATTTCGTTAACAAGCTCAAAACTAAGTAACTCGAGTTTTTTATGTTTAATACGCGCAAAAATTCTTAAACTTGTTTTATTATTTTTATCGTACGTAATTTCAGATCTTATTCGTGGAATCTTTTTTGAAAAATTAAATGAAAATTCGTCGTAGACATGTAAAGTAAGTTGTTTTCGTCGTTTTTGTTTGTTTTCCTAGGAAGGTTATTGTCGTTTTGCCGTTTTGTCATTGATCTTGTCTGTACTTCTAAAATCTGTTTGTTCGATTCCTTAATCTCATCGATTGCAATACGCGATAGTGCATCAGCACTAACGCTTGATTTACCCTTAATATATACAATAGTGAAATTGTATTCAGCTAGTTCTAGCCTTATTCTCGAAAGTTTTGAAGAGGGGTCTTTCATGTTGAATATGTATACTAGAGGTCTATGATCTGACTACAATAAAATGGGTGCCATAAACGTATAGTCGAAATTACTTGATTGTGAAATAGATAGCTAGGAGCTCCAATTCTATAATTGGTTTTTTCTGCTCTGCTTTATTAAATGCTTTAGAAGCGAAACAAATTGATAAGTCACTACCTTGCTGTTCTTGACTCAAAATAGCGCCACATCCAGTTGTGGAATCATCAACGGTAATGATGACTTGTTTTGTAGAATCTGGGTATTGAAGTAATTTTGGTGAAAGTAATGCTGCTTTCAAAGATAAAAATGCTCTTTCGCACTCAACATCCCATACAAATGCAACTCTTTTTCTGCTTAATAGATTTAGAGGCGCTGCCAGAGACGCAAAATTAGGTATAAACCGTCTGTAATAGTTTGCAAACGCGACGAATCGTCGTACCGCGTCTTTATCAGTCGGTTTTGTATACTTTTTAATTGCGTTTATTTTGGAGTCGTCAGGCAACAAACCTTTGGCTGAATATTTTTGACCTAAAAATGTAACTTCTGGTCGTAAAAAGTTGCATTTATTTGGGTTAAGTTTGAGATTGAAAGACCTACAAGTATTGAAAACTTTTGAAAGATTTTTAATATGGTGTGCTTCACTACAACCTATGACGATAATATCGTCGACGTACAAGAATGCGACGTTGGGTGGTATACCCGAAAAAGCTATAGTCATCATTCGTGAGGATGAATTAGGTGCTATATTTAAACCGAATGGAAGCACTTTCCATCTAAATGCACCTCGGTCAGTGCTGAAAGAAGTAATGTCACGTGAGTCAGGATGCAAAGGGATTTGATGAAATCCCGAAAAAAGATCTAATGTGGAAAAATACTTTGCCCTGCCAAGATTGTCTAAAATATCGTCAACTCTAGCTAGTGGAAATTTATCAGCAATTAGTTTCTTGTTTACTGCGCGAAAATCTACGCACATACGATAAGCTTTTTGACCATTAGTATCCTTCTTGGGGACTACAATCAAAGGACTATTGTAATTGGAATAACTGGGTTCAATCAAACCGTTGTCTAACAATTTATTTACTTGGCGATTTATTTCTTCGCGTTGAGAGTATGGCAATCGATAATTTTTAACATATACCGGCTCGTTATGTGTCAGTCTTAATTTTTGCTTGTAGAAGTTGTTTAAAGTCATTTTGTCCGTGTCAAGAGCGAAAATGTCGGCATAATCTATGCAAAGGTCAATTATTTTACTTAGGTATTTGATTTCTTAAAATTGAAATAAGTTTTTTCCTACGTTTGTCTTCTGTTTCTGTCTTGTTAATTGTATGTATAAATATTATAATTTGAAAGTTTTTCTGTCCGAATACTTTTTCTTTTCACATACTTTACATCATCCGTGGTGTTAATGACTTTAATTATTGGGTTACTGGAATTAACAATGCACCTAGCTGTGAAAACGCCCTTTTCAATTTCCTGCGAGTTCACGAAAAGTGGCTCGGGTGAATCTCCTAAATCAAAAAGTCTGAAGATTTCACATCTGGGAGGAATGATACAGAAATGTGTGCTTGAGTGTCTACTAGGAAAGAACAAAATTTTTGTGACTCGTTGAGTTGTAATTCTATGAAGTCTGAATAATTTAAGTTTAAACAATAGATGCCTATTGGTGAGGGAAATTCGCACACTCGGTTAGTTGGTCCTCCCCCAGTGTTCGCTCCTGAGGGGCACTCGCGTTTAAAGCGCGAACGTTTGCGTTTCTCCCTCTACCGCTTGACGATCTAGAATTGTTACCTCTATTGTTGCTATTGTTTGAATTAGAATTTGTATTTGAACGTGTATTACTATTGTTGCTATTTTGGTATCTATTTCCGTTATATTTCTATATCTTTGATTATTGTTGCCGTTGTCTGAAATGAGCTATTATTTCTATAACCAGTATAGCTGCGATTTGGGTAAAACCCTCGATAACTATCACGTGAATTTCTGAATGTGTTGTTACCACGCGATCGAAAAGTTAAAACCTGACGCTCTGTTACTTCGTTATTTTGTTCTACAATTAATTTCGCTACTACGTCTGTCGGATCAGTAATTGCCGTTGAGGCTAAAATGGTTTTGACTAAATTGGATTTTGCGTTTGAACGACACGCGTTAACAGTTTGTTCGACTGCCATTTCATGAGCTTCCGCTTGAGAGATCCCTTCAATAATAAGAGAACGCTCAAGTGAGTCAGCTAAATCTTCAACTTTTTTGATAAAATCTGTATAATTGTTGTTACTAACGTGCAACGCTGCAATTTTCGCTGCTACAACTTTCGAGTTGTCTGGTTTGATCTTACTACGTAGAGCTACTTTGATTTCATTAACTGAAGTTACTTGCCTTGGTATTGCTTCACGGGCTTTACCCTCCAGTTTTGATTTTAAGAAAGCTATAAAAATACCAGTTAAATTTACATCAGCGAACTCTTCAAGTAATTCGATTTTGTCTATAAAGGTTTCAAGTGCTAGAGGATCACCGCTGTAGTTTTCTCTAATAGAATTTGCACACATGTTAATGAAATTTTTCTTTTCCTCAGGTGTTGCCATGATTTGATCGTTAAGATGTGAAGCTGAATTAGAAGAAGATAAGGCAACGTTTGTACTAATTGGATCGTTAAGATCTGGGTTAACGTTAGAAGAAGGGGTAACTAAGTTTGTACTATTTGAGTCGCTAAACTCTGATTTTAAAGTAGAAGAAGTTGAAGTTAATTTTGCACTATTTGAATCGTTGAGATTTGAATCTAAATTAATACTGGAAGAATCTTCGAAGCCTGGAAAATCTGTTGACAAAGATAATCTATTTTCCTGGTTTGTGACTTTTTCGGTCGAAGATGAAGCTAAACTTTCGTAGCTTGAGGCTGAATTATCGGAATCGTATTCTGAGTCTGCATTTTTTTGCACTCGCTTACCACATCTAAGGTACATATGTAGTTATCAGAATAGCAAAAAGAATTCAGCTCAAACTATGAAATTAATGAAGTTACTTATTTGAATGTCTGAATTTATATTTGAAGCTGAAATGTTGAGGAAAAAGAGAAAAAAATGTTTGTAAAAGGGAACTGATTTACAGGCGAATAGTCGCTAAAGAAATATTTAACAATTTATTTGAAGAATTACTTGAAACTGCAGTATCCTTGTATGAAAAATTTGTAAAAAGTAGTTGAATTTAAAATGGCTCAAAAGTATGTAAGTATGAATTGGTAAAAATCTCAAAATGTGGTAATCACGGACGCTTTATTCAAAAAAATCTTAATTGGCATTTCACGGAACAACCGTTTATATCAAAGAAGAATTAATTGAAACTGCAGTATACTTATATGAAAAATCTTTAAAAAGTAATAGAATTTAAAATGGCTCAAAAGTATGTAAGTATGAATTGGTAAAAATCTCAAAATGTGGTAATCACGGACGCTTTATTCAAAAAAATCTTAATTGGCATTTCACGGAACAACCGTTTATATCAAAGAAGAATTAATTGAAACTGCAGTATACTTATATGAAAAATCTTTAAAAAGTAATAGAATTTAAAATGGCTCAAAAGTATGTAAGTATGAATTGGTAAAAGTCTCAAAATGTGGTAATCACGGACGCAGCGCTTTATTCAAAAAAATCTCAATTGGTTTTTCACGGGACCACCGCTTGTATTAAAAAAAATCTTTGTTCGGTTTTCACGGAACCACCGCATGTATTAAAAAAATCTTAATTGGTTTTTAACGGAACCACCGCATGTATTGAAAAAATCTTAATTGGTTTTTAACGGAACCACCGCATGTATCAAAAAAATCTTAATTGATTTTTAACGGAACCACCGCATATATCAAAAAAAATCTGAATCGGTTTTCCAACAACCACCGTTTATATCAAAATTCCAAAATTTACAGATTACACGTAAACCTAGATAATAGTTTAGTTAGTTCAAGCAGTTTTATATGGTTAAAATTTTATAGAGAATGTACGTTTTTTTTTTTTTAAAGCTGAAGTATGATGAAAATTTAAGAAATGGAAATACACATATGTAAAACTTTAAATGAAAGATTTGTGAGATGATTTGAAGCTTTGAAATTGAAATGGTAGCTTGAAAGTATGGGAAATTGTAAAATGATTTGAGAAGTTTTTAAATTAGAAATTTGGAAATATGAAAAATGTGAAGAAAATGTAAATTTGTAAAATGAGTTGAAACTTGAGAGAAAAAAAATTTAAATGTAAGTCTGCAAATGTTCAAAAATGGTTCAAAAGTTTTAGAATTATTGAAAACTGAAAAATTATTAGTAGTTAAGTTTAGACGGATGCACCGCTTAATTCAAAAAAATCCAAAATGTTTTATTAAACGGACGCACCGTTGAAAAAATATATATTTGGTTGTTCAACAGTACCACCATTTTAATCAAAATCCAAAAAAAAGTATGTATATACGTAAATGTATTTGGAAATTATCCAAAATAAATGGATCAGCCAAGCCTGAAATAATTCATATAAATCTTAATTTGAACTGATCGAAAAAATTACAAGAATTTACTCTCGGAAGGCCTGCCGACACTACATACGGTTTATTTTTAAAATTTAAAATTAAAAGGAAAAACAAAAACACAAGTGAAAACAAGATGAAGCAATACTACAAACACATGAAGTACAAATATGGACAAAATACATGCATTACACTGAAACACTATAGCAAACAAAAACACAAACTAGCAAAACAGATCGAACAGTTAAAGTTTTTACTGCAATGCAAGCAATACGGCTTAATCCAAAATTACTTATCAAATTCCATAAAGAATGTAAAGGCAGCAACAACATCTGGAAAAATCAAACAGCAACTGGAAAATTCAAAACGGGTTTTTCTCACAAAAATTCTAAACATCAAAATATGTCAGACAAACATTAACATCAAAACAACCAAAGACTACTTGTACCATGCACTTTTTTTTTTTTTTTTTTTGTTGCGGGGAGGCTGAAAAATGCCTAATGCCCCATAATTGCTGCCGTCGCAGCAACCGTGTGTCCATTTTTCTCACTGCAGTCCAGCACTCTTTCCTGTTGCACATATGTGAAACTAAATTTCTCGTGGTAGGTTCCTCCCCAAAGACTCCATGCAAGGTGAGTCTTTCTTCGTGGAAACGGGGGCAGTAGAACATGACGTGTTCTGCGTTTTCTAACTCTGTGGTACACATTGGGCAATGAGGATCTTCCTCTATCCTACGCTTCCATAAATACTCTTTGAAACCGCCATGTCCACTCACTATCTGAGTGAGATGGTAGTTCAGTTCGCCGTGCTTCCGCTCATTCCATTGAGCTACGTTCCAAACTAGTGTGAAAGTCCAACGCCCTTTACTCGAGGCCTCCCACCGTTCTTGCCACTTAGCTATTGTTTGTGTCCTTGCTCTTTTCTTGTCTTCTTCAGATGGTCGCTCGATATTAGTGTTATATAGATCGGCCATTTCGCTTGCCAGTAAGTCCACTGGGATTTTCCGGGTTAGAACCAGGATCGCGTCGTCGGACACCGTCCGATAAGCACTTGCTATTCTTAAAGAAGCAAGTCGGTACGCTGCTAATATATATTTTTGATGGGTCTGTTTAGATCCATACCACACTGGTGCTGCGTATAGTATTATTGAGCTGGTTACTGTGGACAATAGCTGACGTATAGCTTCGCTCGGACCACCAATGTTAGGCATTATTCGCATAAGTGATCCATTAACTTTGGTAATTTTCTCCCCCACCGCTCTGAAGTGCTCTTTGAAAGTTAGCGTTGGACCGAGAACAGATCCCTGTGGGACGCCTCCTGTGATTTTGGACTCTTTTGCTCCTTGAGCCGTGTCAAAAAGAAGTACTCTGTCTTCAAGATAGCTACCTATAATTCTGCGTAAGCTGGAGTGGCGAAGCTTTGCAGCGCTGCCATTATCTGCATCCAGTTCGCAGTGTTAAAAGCATTCTTGATGTCCAACATAATCAGTGCACAGAACTTCCTTTTATTTTGGCCTCCAAAGATAGCTTCTCTAGCTATATTGACGACTGTTTGTATTGCATCTACGGTGGATCTTGATTTGCGAAATCCATATTGACTATTCGATAAGCCACCTGGTCTTTCTAGAGTCAGCTGTAGGCGCTCACTAATTATACGCTCGAAGATCTTCCCTAGGGAGTCCAGCATACAACGTGGCCTATATGAGGATGGTTGGTCCGGCTGTTTACCACGTTTCAGCAATAGGACAAGTCTTTGTCGTTTCCACGGGCGAGGGAACACGCCTTCTTGCATACAGGCATTAAAAAGATCAGTAAATAATGTAGCCCTAGTTGTAATCGCGGCTTTAAGGGCTATGTTTGGTACTTCGTCGGGTCCTGGGGATTTTTTATCAGCAACTCTTTTTGCAGCGTCCAGCACCTCTTGCTCTGTAATTTGCGGAATTTCCGTACTTTCTAGATCCTCGCTTGGATAAGTCCAGCGATCTTGCGCCGGGAAAAGTGTTTCAACAATAATATTCATCAGTATCGGGCACGTAGGTTGCTGTGATATCGGTCCTTTAACTTTGGCCATCACAGTTCTGTAGGCTGATCCCCAAGGATCTAGGTCGACATTATCCAGCAGTTCCCTAAAGCATAACTTCTTGCTCTTTTTTATGGCATTTTTAAGTGCCTTTCTTTGTGCGACATAGGTGCTGTGTAGCTCTGCATATCGTGGTGATTAGCGTGCCCTCTGCGCTATTCTTCGTGCTTTGTGGCATTTTCTACGCTCTTCCGCAATTTCGTCATTCCACCAATATACCGGAGTGCGCTGTGCTTTTCCGTGACTTCTGGGCATGGCAGCATCACATGCCATACATAGCAACTTAGTGATTTGAACCGACTGGTCTTCCGCATGCGATTCTCGTACTATGGCGTCCTTCCAGATAATGTCAAATATTTGTGGGTCGAAAAGCTGCTGTTTCCATTTCCTACTTTGTCGAAGTTTTGCTGCTACCGTTCGTGGAGTTTGGAGCAGCTCTACGCTAATAGCTTTATGGTCGCTGTGTGTGTAGACGTTCCTTATGGACCATTTTGCTCGTCTTGCTATTTCGCCGCTAGCGAAGGTGAGATCTATAATGGATCGTCTGGTACCTGTATCGAAGGTATATATCCCTGGTTCATTTAGGAGTTCTAGCCTCAAAGAAGTAGGGCTTTCGAGGAGAACTCTCCCTCTTTCGTTGGTTCGTCTACTTCCCCACACAGATGACCATGCATTGAAGTCTCCACACACTAAAAGCGGGTGTTTACCTCGTGCTTCAATGGTGATCCCGTATATCATGTCTTCAAACTCGGCGATGGTCATGCTCGGAGGGGCATAGCAACTGAAGACGTATATACCGTTGATTTTTGCCCACGTGAATCCTGCTGCCGTTGGCGTCATAATTTCCTGTGGGAAAAATTTCCCTGGTGCACAAATTGAGGCTTTCCCTGCTGAATCTGAGAGCCAACCCTGCTCCTGGCGATTTTTGTGTTGTTCAGAGAGTACCACTATGTCATATCCTCCTTCATAGACTGTTTGGGATAATAGCTCTTGGGCTGCCTCGCAATGGTTTAAATTGAGCTGCAATACCCTCATGAGACAGTAATTTTGCTGCCCCCTCGTTGTGGGCATTTAAAACTGCCTGCTGAATGTTGTCCCCCACATAGCGCGCATTTCGGTGCATTTTCGCAACTTGCAGCCTTATGACCTTCCTGGCCGCATTTCCTGCATAGGCTAGACCTATCTACAGTCTCCTTACATTTCTGAGCTATATGCCCGTAGCCCCAGCACCTATAACAGCGTTTTTCTTGCTTGAGCTCTCTAATTCGGCAGGAAACCCATCCTACCCGGATTCTTTGCGTATTAAGAACCGCCTTGGCATCATCCGCTGTAAGGCTTATAAGTGCCGACTTCGTGCCACTGTAACCTGTACGTATGCTTATGGCAGCCACATCTGGAAGTTTGATGTTGCATTGCTGGTAGAGGGCGTTGCAAATCTCCTCGGGCGTAGTAATCTCATCGAGATCTCTGCACTGTAGCGTGACCATTTGGGACTTTGTTATAACTTTAGCCGAGTCCTTTAGTACCGCTTCAATTTCTGCTTGGTACGCGCTTGTTTTCCCATCTTGCGATTTTTTCAGCTCTAGTCACAGCTCTCCTTTCGCCGTTCTTCTAATCGTTTTGACGTCATCACCCAGGGATTTTAATTCGTCGCATCTTCTCACATTACGCAATATGTCGGCGTACGTCGCATCCGCCGCCTTGGAAATGATGATTGCATCCGGCCTAGCCTTAAGTGATTTTTTCTTGCTCTTCTTTTTGGCTAACTGCTACTCCCGTCTTTTGGGCTGCAGTTTCCTCTTTCCGCTCCATCTTCTCTTGCGTTTCTTGCCGTCGTTTGTGACCACCTACGTGCCCTGGTAAGACATCTTTTAGTGTAGTAGTGGGTTTTACCACGTTGTTCTCCTTGGTCGAGTACGAATTATTCCTCGGTCGCTTTCCTGGGGGTGATGGACTTCTATCCTTGGCGCATTCGCTTGCACGCAATTTATGTTCTAAATTCTTTACCTCTAGGGCCGACTCGATGTACAGCACTTTTATTACGGAGGCCAAGCGCTTGATTTCCGCGTGTATATTATTACGCCCTATGAAGAACTGCATCAAGTCCTCAATCGCCTTGCCCAGCTTGGTCATCTTTTTTTCTCCAGGGGGGTTTTGCTGATTTAACGCAGCTGACGCCTGCTTAATTAGCTCACTTAATAATGGTGTGCCCGTTTGAGCCTTGCTGTCGGAGTTCTTTTTGCAAAGCTTCGGTGTAGCACCCGGCGACAACGCTCCTTGCTTGCTTTCGGCCTCCGCTCCTTTGGGTTTCGTTACCACTTGCGACGAAATGTTAAGGCCCCCAGCCGATGGGCCACGCCTTTCTGGAGAGCGAGCTAGCTTCCTTCCTACAAATGGATTGAACGCCATTTCATTCTCCTGTGTTTGGTTTTTTATTTTAGTATTGTTGTTGCTCATCATTTATTTAATTGGGTCCCCACTTGAGGCCGCTATCTTGGTCCGAGTGTGCAGTTACCTATATAGATCCCGTGGTTGTCTATGCGAAGACAGGGAGGCCACGTGAAGGTTGACGCAGTCCCTCATGAAGACTGCGTTCAGAGCCAGATCAGTATTAATCGGGAGGATCTCAACCGAACCTGCACCACCAACTTAATGATGACGGACTTTGAACGTACCCCAAGGCCTGCCAAAGTTTTAACGGGACGGAGACGAATGGGACATTAACCGGAAAGTCATTTCGACGGTATGTCAAGCCGTGTACTGAGATTTCCGAATGCCACATTCGCCAGCCCTTAACAAACATATCCCAGTCGTTGATTCCAGTATACCTTAATTAAGACCTTACTGGGCTCAGTCTTAATGTGACAATCACCTTAAATTTACAAATAATTTACCTCTTTACCTTCCTGAGTGTGTATCCCACGTCGTATAGTTGCCTCCCTATCTTGGGTAGGTATTCCCTCGAAGCAACCCCGTACTAGGCTGCGGATGCTTAATTCAGGGCGGCATCTACTCGCCCTGTCACTGGAGGTTCTCAGGGTGCTTTAGGTCTTTTAAGCGAAACCCTCCTGTACCATGCACTACAACAACTGAAAGCATCTTTAACAAACTCCGAGGTAGACGCGTTCACCAAGCAACAGAACCTCCAAAGTCAAAACAAAGCCAACGAAAAACGATCAACCCATGACAAAAATAGAGAGACTTAAATACGAACAGATGCAGAAGTTAGGGATACACAAGAACAACAATTGGTTTGTTAACAAAACAACCGTCGACTTTCCCGATGAAGTCAGGTGGGTACCCTCTCTTGGTAGAAAATTCACACTATCAACAAAAAAAACAAGTTTCTCACCAATACATACTATAGCTGAAATGGAGCAAGTTATCACAGGTATAAAAGACGAAAAAGAGAAAGAATCGGCAAGAAATATGCTAAGTACAGAATAACACTCTTTAAAAGAAACATAAAACACAACGCTGCGGAAAAATTCTTTTTAGCATCATTCGCCCACACAAAGGAGTTTTTGAAATCCCACAAAAACATTGTCATAACAGTGATAAAGGCAACAAAACGGTAGCAATGTACGAATCGGAATACACAAACAAGATGAACGAATTACTAGAAGACAAAAACACATACAAAACCATACGGGTAGACCCAACGAACACTCTACAGAGAAAAAACAATAAAATAGTAGATGAGCTTTACAAAGCACAACACATAACGAGAAGAGAAAAACAACTTCTCACATGCACAGCAGCCATCGCGCCAAGGCTTTATGGACTACCAAAAGTTCATAAACCTCAAGTTCCTTTACGTCCCATTGCCTCGTCTGTCCTGGTCTCCTGTTACAATTTGTCAAAATATGTTGGAGAAATTCTCAAGCCACTTATTTCAGAAAGATTTAATGTGAAAAATGCATATGAATTGAAAGATAGACTAACTAATATATGTTTGTCCGATGATGAAGTGTTAGTCTCATTCGATGTCATTTCCCTGTTCACATTTATATCGACAATGCTTGCAACCAAGATTATAATGAACAAATGGGACAGAATACAAGAAACAACAAAAATCACAAAGAAAAGATTTCAAGAAATCCTGGACTTTTGTCTCAAAGACAACAATTATTTTAAGTGCAATAACAAATTATACTTCCAAACATTTGGAATGCCAATGGGCAATCCCCTCTCCCCAACCATTGCGGACATTGTTATGGACGAACTACTTGACAACACCATCTCGGAGCTGAAACAACACTACAATATTGACATCAAATTTATCAACAAATATGTAGACATTTTTGCAATAACAAAACGAAGCGACACGAACAAGATTCTAGAGACACTTAACAAATATCATCCAAAACTCAAGTTTACAATAGAAATGGAGGAAAACGAAAGCATCCCCTTTATTGATGTCCGTATACATAGAGACGAAAACAATATAATTCTGAACTGGTACTCTAAACCCACCTCCTCTGGACGTCTGATCAACTATTTCTCTTCCCAACCTAGGAAATATAAAATCAACACAGCGAAAAATTTAATTAGTAAAATATTGACAATAAGCCATAGAAAATTCCACGAAGCTAACATAGAAAAAATATACAACATATTAAAAAGCAACAACTACCCAGTGCAATTGATACGCGAACTGATCACACAAGAGAAAATAATAACAGGAGAACAGAAAACGAAGAAACAAAACCCAGAAACTTCTAATGCGTCAAAAAAATATTATAGCGTCACATACATACCAAAACTCAGCGAGAACTTTGATCAGAAAATATTAAAGCAACAAAATATTACGCTTGCATACAAATCGAATGCAACAATATCCAGCATTTACACGAAAATGAAAAGCCCAATAGAAAAACAACTACAAAGCAACGTTGTTTATGAAATAAAATGCAAAGGCAACGACGACGAACGCTGTGATAAAGTGTATATCGGAACAACAAAAAGAGCATTAGGCGTCCGCTTAGCCGAACATGAATCGGATATAAAGAAGCAAAAACAAAGCACAGCCTTAGGTCAACACATTTTAAGTAGTGGCCACGCAGCTGACTTTACCAACACCAGAATCATCGACAAAGAAAAGAGAGAAATAACGCGATACACATTAGAGAGTCTAAGAATATTACAAAGAAGGGAGGAGACGATAAACAAAAAAGAGGGCACCGATAATATAGCTTCAGCTTACTTGTTATGCATAAGAAAATGAACAGCAATTTAGTTTAGACAAGACTACCACAAGAAGTGGTACTGATGGTACTAGTTTTAAGCTCTAATATAATTGTTTAATATTGCAGTGAGTATTGCGAAAATTCAAGTGCATTTATTTCTTCTGTTTGTGCGAATGTATAATTGATATATGTCTTTTGTTTTTTAAAAATAAACAGAGTTGCCCCTGATGATGCTGAAATTTGTCAGCGAAACGTTGGGCAGAATGGTGAATTGAATTCTTTCATTTGCACCAAAATAAATGGATCAGCCAAGCCTGAAATAATTCATATAAATCTTACAATTTGTTTTTTTTTTACTGCACCACCACTTTCCAAATTTTCACTCCACTCTACTCACCGTCGCTGCCAAATTTAAAAATGACCGAGGCTCCAGCCTCACGGTCGCCATGTGAACTCTTGGAGGTTAGTGTTGAACACTTTTCGCCAAGTTGATGGCCGCCCGCTGTCGTCGTGAAGGACGCCGCCTCCATAGGTCTGCCTTTATATAGATTCCCAAAATTAGTAACCCGAATGGTGGTAGACCGAAAACTCTTGTTTTTTAATTTAGTTATACTTTTTATTTAATATGCAAGTCTCAAATATCACGACCGAACTTTATGTCTGGCAAATTTATATTGATGGCGGTGAAACATGAAAATGCCGAGCCATCATTGCCAGTCATTTTTCATGTTTCACCCCACACATATACCTTGTTCACTCTTACATACTATATTTCATCAGCTGAATGGCTAACGTATATACAATCTTTTAATCTTTCAATTTATGGTATTCACAATTAAATATTATTGTGAGCAACGATGTTGCAATGTTGCCAGATGATTTTTAAAAAGCTAATTTGGGGGATTTTACCCTTACAAATATAACTACATAGGTGTATAAACATATAAATTCTTAGAAATACACCCTTATAAATAATGATAAATACATTCATACATATATACTTACATCGAGTACAGATATATATATATATATATGTAAGCATTTACCTACTTAGAAATACCCCGTCATATACAATGACATATACATATATGCATATATACTTATATTGAACATGGTTATGTATAAGCAAATACATACCTAGAAATGCACATATATATGCCATGACATATACCTACATGCATATGGGGTATTCCATCCCATTTCGACCCCTTTAGAATTGGCTGAAAGTTTTTCTTCTTTTTCTAGCTTACGAAAGACTTTTTTCAGAATTTTTTCATCCAACTCAAAAAAAGTTATGAATTGGCGAAATTCGAAAAATCTCGAAAAACTGAAAAATTACAAAAAAAAAACTTTAAAAATTTTTTTGTATTTTTTCCGAAAAGTACATTTAAAAACAAATTTAAAAAAAAAAAAGATCCCAAACGGCCAATTTTTGAAAAAGCTATAGCATTTTGAAAACAAAAACGGTGTTTTTTTTTAAATTCATAACTTTTTTTGAGTTGGATGAAAAAAATTGAAAAAATTCTGAAAAACGTCTTTCGTAAGCTAGAAAAAGAAGAAAAACTTTCAGCCAATTCTAAAGGGGTCGGGTTCAAAATTGGTCGAAATGGGATGGAATACCCCATATATACTAATTGAATATATTCAAACATAAGCATATACATACATAACTAAAAGTACACACGCATATGTCCGGAATTTAGCTTTAATTTTCTTAGGGTTAACAGGCAATTGCTGAAGCTGGATACTGAATTCTAATAAGGTTTTCCTGAAAGGATTTTAAATAATGAATTATAAATAAAAATTGTAATTAAAATGGGAATGCTGATGTGTCCATTTATTTAGAAGGCACTAGGTAGGGTCAGGTAAGGGGCCACTGAAAAATTAGGTGCGTCGGTGGCCATGGATTTGAGGGTGGGAATAAGCACCGAGCGTCGCAACAACACCCGCGGCACCCCCTATGTATATTCGGCCTTTTTATTTTAATTTTCAACCGTTTTTTTTTTAGTTTCCTTTTGTTTCAGCGTTTGGTAACCGGTCATTTCCGGTTCGGTAAATTTTTTTTTGTGCGTAAGATTTTTTTTGAATTTCTTTTTTGAATTTTAAATTCTGAAGTGAATTTAACGGTCTGTCCGTGGCATCCGGTTCAACCGGATGCCGTTTTATTTTGAAATTATGAGCGTTTTGAATTAGTTCTGCGCTTTTTGTCAGTTTTTTTTAAGGAGGCATGATATGACCTTTTTTTCTGTTTATGGCTGTTACGGTCTGCTGTTATGGTCTACGGTTACGGTCCACTTGGGAGCGTTCTCATTGGAACGGTATAGTTGCTGGGGATGGGACCTAAAAGTTGCGATGGAAAAGTATCGGAAAAAAAGATATCGGCGATCGCTAGAAAAAAAAACACGAGTTTCCGGGAGATCGAGAACTCTATTCTTTGGTTGGCACGCTGACGAAAAAGGTCAGACGAAAATTCATTCGTTCATCGTAGAAAACCTGAGCACAGGCTTATTTCTGCTAACAACGTAAGATATACCGGCAAGACAAAAATGTATTGATGGAAATGCTCAAAAAGTGAAATACAAAAGTCATAAAACTTCATTTCGCTGCCTCCATGTACATAATATATATGTCCGTAATTATGTTAGCGTCAAAATTATACGCAAATACGAGTGATTCAAGTGACTCTGGGCATTTATAGAATAAGAGGAAACATCGGGATGAAGGAAGTGTGAGTGCGACCATTAAATAGGTGGAGAACTGCCTATTGGAAAATCGGTGCATATACTTATATGCATAATACAGCGTAATTGCTCACAAAACAACGAACAAATACCAGCGTATACATACAAACAAGCGCATCTCGCGCCATTTCGAATATTTTCACCCTTCGAATGTTGGAACTTGGTTAATTTTTGTACTAAATCATTGCAGAAGCTATCCCCAGGCTTACCAGGCACCAGCAAGAACCATAATAGCGGCAACAACGCCTAACCTGCAACAACACAGAGGTACACCAGCGGATGCCGCCGGACGGTCTTTTGCCGGGTTAGTAGGTACCGGCCTACTGGGTGAGTCCGTTTTTTTTTTTGCTTTAAAACGCGTACGCATCTTTGGGCGCTGATACTTTGCCTTTTTGTTTGTGGGTCGTGCGTTTATGTACCCTATTGTATGAAGTCCTGTCAGAAGGCAAACCATTATTGTCCTAATTGTAATGCATTCATTGGCACCTATTCAAATTGGTTTCCAGTAAACTGAAACCGAAAATTCTAATATGTCCTCACTAAAGCCAAAGCAGAGAAAAATTTTTCCTAAACAAATCAAAAGAGAGAGCGAGTATAAATCGGTTGGAGGTGATAGCTTTCACATTACAACATTCCAAGGACGTGCACATAAATGTATTTAGACATATACGCGCCCATACTTGCTATTATATGTATTCAATCCATATACGACACCAGTAATTATTATTTGTAATGTGTCATATTTATAATATGGCAGCACTAACGATTATGAAATTAAAATAAACTTTCTACAAATATTCACTTGCATGTAAACTCGAAAAAAAATGGGTTGCAATTTTTAAGCAAAATTTCTGAAAAATGATTCAATGCAAATTCTATTTAGGTATATTTTTCTCTGTATACTACTATGCTTTTGTATTTGTATACGCCAATTTGAAAAGAAAAGAAAAATTAAATAATTTAACAAAGCTAAACTTTGGCTTAGTATTCAATGTTTTCGAAAATAGTGATAAATCGCATTCTTCAGGGTTTTACATTGAAATTAAATAAGCGAAATTACCATAACAAATATTGCAAATTAGCGACAAGCTAAATCTTGCAAAGGAATTATATTAGTTTTTTTTTATGCATATATGTACATATGTATTAAGATGTATTGGTAAACTATGTGTTAAACATAGGAGAATTAGAAACGAAGCTAGATTTTAAACAAACCGGAATTCCTTAAATTTATATTGTTTAATTTCTCAAATTTGCTCATTTCTTAAATTTTTTAAATTTTTTTCTAATATTTTAAAATTAAAGTTTTTATTATAAGTTTTCAAATTCAGTTCACCTATTAAATTTCTTATCGCTCAACAAGAGTACACAAAATTAAAGATAAAACTATGAATTTCAAAAAAAAAATAAAACCCAGGTTTTAAAAACTTACAACATAATGTGATGTGATGGGCTAAAATAAACGAATAAGCATATGATAACACAACTGCAATATATATTTATGTATATGTATGATATGAGGCACATTCTAATCTACATACAAGTTTTCAATATAGTTCTTATTACATAATTTTTTTTATATACAATTATATTATATACAATGCGTATAAAAGAATTAAATGAAACAATTAGACGCATTGAAAACATACAAATAACTTTTTTTTTGCCCAGACGCAGCCAAAATGCGTTGAACATTCTCAAGAATACTGTAGAAGTTTTACAACAATTGCAATTGTTTGAAAACATAGTACATTTATAGCTAAATCCGCGAAAACAGAGAGCGTTTCTTATTAAAAGCTTAGATTTCTTTTGTTTAACGTTTCCCTCTTACAAAAATTTTATATGTAGAAACCTAAGAATTGCTTCCATTAGCGGGTTATATTAATTAAGCAAAACAGACAGAAATTGTAGTATTGGTTTTCCTTTAAGAAAATGAATTGTTAATAAAATTGTATTTAAAATGGGAATGCTGGCCCCTTACTTAATTAGAAGGCACTTAGGGAATGCAGGTAAGGGGTCACCGAAAATTCAGGTGCGTCGGTGACAATGGATTTTGAGGGTGGGTTAAAGCACCGGGCGTCGCACCAACACCCGCGGCGCCCCTATGTATATTCGGCCTTTTTGTTTTCTTTTAATTTTTCAGCGTTTTTTTTTTGATTTTGATTTTCAGCGTTGGTAACCGGCCATGTCCGGTTCGGTAAATTTTTTTGCGGTTATCTTTTTGAATTAAAATTTTTGAATGTTAACGGTCTGTCCGTGACATCCGGTTCGGCCGGATGTTGTTTTATTTTGAATTATAAGCGTTTTGAGTCGTCTCTGCGCTTCTGTCGGTTTGTTTTGAATTTGACAGCTGTTAGTTTTGATAGGCATGATACGACTTTTTTTTCTGTTTATGGAGCAGGAACAGTAAGGTTGGCAAGGACCCGCCCCAGCCGACAATGACTAGCCACTATGCACCACAACATCATGCCGACCGCCTTCCTTACTGCTTCCACCGAAAATGCGTATCCATAACATGGCGCAGGACAGCAAGGATGGCAAGAACCCAACCCAGCCGACATGACTAGCCATGACTTGCAAAAATGGTTTTGCAATGGGCGTGGAAGCACATCTGGATCCCAAATTGTTTATCTTTCGGTGAGGGCTAAACATAGGGAAGTCACCCTACATTCTGAACGTCCCCTTGGAGAAACAATACTAAAAATGTTACTCGTGTGGAGTACGAAATGTATTGGTATTAGGATTCATTCCAGCACAGGAATCTATTGTAGTGTTGTTATGCCGGTAAGCTGAAAATGGAGTAAATATTAAAAGGTGTATTTAAACGAAAAAATTTAAATTTTAGTCAACCATGTCCAGCGCCAAACTTTGAAAAATATGAATTGGGATCAAGAACAGTGGAAGCCACTTATAACTGACCGTTCATTTTTGCCGTGGTTGGTTAAGGTGCCTACCGAGCAAGAGCAGTGGTGTGCATGACAAATATCAGCAGCACAAATAAACAAATTAGAGGAATTATGGAAGGAAAATATTGATGCAACATTTCAGGATTTAGAGAAGGTTTAGATACTGAACCATCACAAGTGCTATTGCGTTATGAAGATGGTTATCAATACGAGAAAGTTTTTGGTCCACTTGTGAGCCTAGAAACAGAATACGATAAAAATTTAAAAGAATCGCAAACACAGGAGGGTATAGAAATAAGGTGGGACGTTGGCCTAAACAACAAAACAATAGCATATTTTACGCTTGCTAAAACTGATTCGGACATGAAACTAATGCATGTGTTATTCATAAGTTAATACTTCTAGGCTTTAGCCGTTAACAGTTGTATAAAATTTGTGTTTTTGATGGAAAAATAAAAGAATTATAGAGACATATAACACTCGTCTTATTGTAAACAGATTAACTCAACATTTAAGTTTTTTTGGGATAATGCAATTCAAGCTTTGTCATATGGTTTGTCATATACAATGAATTCTCTGGCTAATTTCTAGGGCACTGAAGTCGGTGGCTAATTTTCTTCTAAAGAATATTTTTATAATAGTTTGAAGAATTTGCTATATTTTTCATTAAAAATTGATTCACTTTACTATACAAATATTATGCAGCTAAATACAACTTTCAGAATAAATTCATACGGAGTATTTCTGAATACATCGGTGTAGTATAATAATATAGTAAATAAATCATGTTTTTATGGTGTTACATATACCGATTTATTTCGGGTTGATTCATCTTACATTTAAAAATCAAAGCATTTTCAATTAGCAAAATTTATAAAACAAAGATGCATAGACATCTATTTCAGCTAGTTTCATCTCATTGAGTGTAATACGAGACTGAACATATTATCGTAAGCCAGTTAATAATATACATATATCATAACATCTCAGAAAATTAGAATTTTACATTACATCAGTTTACAATAAAAGTTACATATTTTTGTCTTTTTATTCCAATTTTGGTTCATATATTCTGTATACTAAATTAAATTAATGTATAACATTCAATCTACTCCGGTAAACAAACTTAAACATTCATTTTTTATATCCAAGTATACAAATAATTGCAGATTCGCTTATCAAGGATAAATGAAAGCTATCGCCATAGCTGTAAAAAATAACCATATCTATATTCATTGATACCTCAAAATCGCTGTATCGCCCATCATATCTTCTGTATAGAAGCGCTTGTTAAAAGAAAGCGATCGCTATAGCTATAAAAAATAGCCGTGATTCAAAAATATCCATATCTATTTTCACAGATAGCTCAAAATAGCCATATCGTCCATCACAAGTATAGAAGCGCTTGTTAAAATAAAGCGATCGCTATAGCTATAAAAAATAGCCGTGATTCAAAAATAGCCATGTCTATTTTCACTGATAGCTCAAAATAGCCATATCGTCCATCACTACTAGCCACTGTGCACCACAAGATCATGCCGACTGCCTTCCTTGCTGATCCATTAAAGATGCGAAACCATAACAAATCTCGATATATCTTAAATTTTATCTTTTGAGTTGTATATTTATTAGGGTGGTCCTTGTTTTTGAACTTTAAAAAAATGGCCGGGGCACCCTGTCATATGATTCTCCTCAGAAAAAAAATTAATACGTATTTTTTTATTTTAGTTTTAGAAGCATTTTAGAGGTCGCTACCATGCATCAAAGTTTTGGAAAACGACTTTTGAAGAGACAAAATACCTATGAATCCGTAATATTATCTAAAGGCATGCTTTTATTAGTATATGTATTAGAGTGATTCAAAAAAATTGCCACCCCTTATGGTTAAGTTAGAGCACTAATTTTTTCCAAGGCTAATATTTTCCAAGGCCTAAAGTTTCAGGGGGTAAGACCGAAAAAACAAATTTTTTTTAATTTGAATCACCCTAATGTATATATTCAGTTGATATTGAAATCAAAAAGTAAGAACTTATGTTATTATTGAAAACATCGAATTTGAACTTCTAAATAGTAGCATGCTTTGATTTGTTTATAAGTGAAAATAAGTTTTTAAATTCAAAAACTAGGTGGCGTTGCATGACCGTGAACTACATTTTTTTTTAAATTGTAACCCGAGTTGGCTTTGCACACACCTTTCTATACATTGGTTTGTGTTTTATAAGTGAAGCTGTTGAAACATTTTTCAAATTGAGCACCCAGTAGGCGCTGCATGGCCGTAAGCTAAAATTTTTTTTAAATAGTAACACGAGTTGGCCTTGAATCTTTGCATTTAGTTGTAACTTTTCTGTATTTTAAAGTGTACGGGTTGCCTGTTATAAGTTATCATGGCGTCTACAAGTAAAAAAGCTAGTCTATCAACTAGAAACAAAACCAATATTTGGCTTTTCGGACAATCAATACCAAATCTCAATCAGTCAAAGTTGCCTTCTTTTGGCGAAGTGTTACGTTTATTCTTTTATTACAAAAATGAAGAAAAAAAAAAATGTTCGGGATTCTGCGAATCTTGCCGCATGTGAAGTCATAAAGTTATGGGAAAAGGCCAGTATACCAACAAGATTGAAAAAGCATGTGATCAATAAAATAGAAAAACTCTTCAATGAATGGCGTAATCTAAAAACAAAAAAAAACGTTCGAAGAAGTTACAACAAAAGGAACAATCCTGGCATCGTAACTTAGAAGATCTGTTTGATATCGCGCATTCTGAAGCTTTGATTATTATGACAATAGAAGAGGATAAACAGTTCTTACTAGCACAGCGACAGCAAAACCGACCGGGTTTAATTGGCTCTGTAGATAAAAAAAAAATAAGGAAATGTGATCAGATAAAAAAGAAAGCCGAACACATGCAACAATTGCGTGAAAAGGAAAATAAAAGCATCTCGGCTATGACAGAAAAGGTCCTACTTTCTTTATCGACCACAAGCGAAGAATCGTCTGGATCTGATTTCGAAATTGAAGTCAAGACGTTGAAGACGTTGAAGTCAAACCCCCCCAAAAAAAACGAGCTCGTCAAAATTTAATCAGTAGCGACCTATCTGCTAGCCTCGATGTTGCTAAATTAAGTGATAGAAAAGCCACTATGGTCGTGTCATCTACCTTAAAGAGTGTTGGTGTCAATCTTTCAGAGTTTAATGTGAATAGGTCTTCAATACGTCGAAATCGTATAAAAAATCGGAAAACACTGGTGGAATCCCTTAAAAGAGAATTTAAACCTGACGTACCACCTACAATTCATTGGGATGGCAAAATTATTGAGGATATAAACTGTAGATCGGTTACCAATTTTGGTATCTGGGGTTGGTATTGATCAGCTCCTGGGGGTTCCAAAACTTGAACATGGAACAGGCGCAGCATATGCACAGCTGTGCACGAAACAATAAAGTCATGGAGTTTAACAGATAAAATTAAATGTGTTTGTTTTGACACTACATCTGTTAATACGGGCCTAAAAAATGGTGCTTGTATTCTTTTGTAGCAAAAAATGGAGGAAGATATGCTTCGGCTGGCTTGTCGTCATCACATAATGGAGATTTTATTAGAAGCGGTAGTGGTACAATCCTTGGGCCCCTCTAGCGGGCCTGATATTCAGTTATTTAAAAGATTTAAGAAGAACTGGCATAGAATCAACCAAAACGAATATACCACAGTAATTAATGACGCAAATTCATCACACATCATTAATAATTTTGCGGCAGACATGCTTTCTTTTGCCCAAAAACATCTCCTAGCATATCAACCCCGAGATGATTATAAAGAGTTGCTGAACCTTACTATAATTTATTTGGGAGGAGTCCCTGAAAAAGGGGTTTCTTTTAGAAGACCTGCTGGGCTACACCGTGCTAGATGGATGGCAAAATCTATCTATTGTTTAAAGATTTTTCTATTTAAAGACCAGTTTAAGCTAACGAAACAGGAAGAAACAGCAGTGAAAGATATATGCCTTTTTACAGTTATTATTTATATTAAATACTGGTATGAGGCTCCTGTAGGATCCTTCGCACCAAGAAACGATCTACAGTTATTAAAAGACCTTGCATCGTATGAAGTTGTAAATGAGCCGTAGCCAAAGTAGCCATGAAAAAAATACTTGGGCAGTTGTGGTATTTGTCGGAAGAGCTAGTGTCTTTTGCTTTTTTTGACGATCAAATTCCAATACAAGAAAAGAAAAAAATGGTGGATGCGCTGGGAGTCGAAGGCTTAGAGGACTGTCCAAAAAGAAAACAAATCAACATCAAATACATCTCTGACATGGGTATAGAAGATTTTGTAACCAGCAACTCTTTACGATTTTTCAACATAATGGGCGTATCGTGTCAGTTTTTGAGAAAAGATGTGCAAACTTGGGAGGATGATCCAGAATTTGAAGCTGCGAAGAAAATCGTTCATTCCATGCGGGTAATAAATGATATAGCTGAACGTGGTGGCTTTAATGGAAGAATATAATAAGTTATTAACAAATGATGAAGAGCAAAAGCAATATCTACTTTTGTTGGTGAAAGATTACAGAAAGAAATATCCAGATACAAAAAAATCAACTCTTCTTAATAATAGGTTATCTGCTTAATTATTAAAAGTATTTTTATTTTGAAATTGTTACTTTTGCGAATCCTTTATAATACTAAATAAAATTTTATACTTAACATTTTTATAAAAGTTCAAACGCTGGTAGCGACCCCTAAATATTTTAGAATTTTTTTTTGTTTTACTGAAAAATTAGTTTCTCGGGATAGAGAATCGAATGAAACGGTGCCCGAAAGAAATAAAAACAAAATTTTTTTTTACCCATATAAGGACCACCCTAATATTTATATATCTTTTATATTATTCAGTCGAACATAGCTTGTCGTCGACTTTAAATAATAAATAAATAAATGTCTTCAACCTGTCTCTTTCCACCTTTGTCATACCGGAGAAATGGAAAATGGTCAAGGTGGTCGCGCCACTAAAGCCTGGGAAACCAGCTAACATAGGAGAGTTGTTGTTGTTGTAGCGATAAGGTTGCTCCCCGAAGGCTCTGGGGAGTGTTATCGATGTGATGGTGCTTTGCCGGACACGGGTCCGGTACGCTCCGGTAACACAGCACCATTAAGGTGCTAGCCCGACCATCTCGGGAACGATTTATGTGGCCACATTAAACCTTCAGGCCATTATTTCCCTCCCCACCCCCAAGTTCCATGAGGAGCTTGGCATACCTACCGCGGGTATATTCTGATCCCGCTGACCTGCTGAGGTAACATAGGAGTCATATCGCCCGATATCTCTCCTATCGCCAGTAGCCAAGACGCTTGAAGCCATTTTGCACCCTACTTCAAAGCAAATTTGCAGATAGCCTGCCATCAGCATGTCTTCAGAAAACTCCATAGCACCACCACCGCGCTAAATGCCATCAGCACCCAGATAAATTGCGGTTTAAATCAAAACCCCCACCATAGAACAGTACTCTTTGCGCTAGACCTATCAAAACTTTTTATACGGTCAACCATGGCACGTTACTGCAAGACCTGGAAGGGTTTATCCTTCCCCCTCTGTCTTAAAAGGTGGACCGCAAATTATCTGGGTGGTCGGCAGGCATCGGCGCAATTTAGAAATGAAGCATCAAAACCAAGAAGAATTAAACAGGGGGTGCCACAGGGTGGTGTCCTATCCCACTTTTGTTTAATTTCTACATATCTAAACTACCTTCGCCACCAGAAGGAGTTACTATCGTTTCCTACGCCGATGACTGCACAATAATGGCCACAGGCCCAAAGATCGATGAGCTTTGCAACAGAATAAGCGGCTACCTCCCTGATCTCTACAGTTGTTTCGCCTCGCGCAACCTGGCATTATCACCGACTAAATCCTCCGCGACCTTATTTACAACATGGACGTTCCAATTGTCGACTATTTTGAACATCCACGTCGATGGCACTACGCTACCGACTGTCCTACACTCCAAAATCTTGGGTGTGACGTTTGATCAGGATCTATATTTTGGTGCTCAAATCCTTTGCTGGTAGCATTTGGGGAAAAGACAAAGAAATGCTCATTACCACATATAAAGCAATTGGCCAGCCGATTGCGTGCTACGTGTCCCTTATATGGTCGCCAAGCCTAAAAATTACTCACTGGAATAAGCTACAGGCCTGCCAAAATACTGCTCTCAGAACCGCCACGGGCTGTCTTCTTATGTCCCCAGAACACCATCTACATAATGTGGCGAGAATACTCCCCATCAGGGAGAGAAATGAGATGCTAACCAAACAGTTCCTGTTGAATACTTAGAAACCTGGGCATCCCAACAGACATCTGATGGATGAGCCAACACCGCCTAGGGACTTAAGGAGTCATCTTCGTAAGCATTTTGAGGAAATAAGGCGCCTGACAACTCAGCCGTATGAAGCAAAAAACACAAGCAGGTCCTTGGTGAACTCCACAAACAGGCGTCGGACCTTTATGCCAGGAATTGCCCGGTGAATCCAGTACTCAAAGAACAGTACCCAAAACTTGCTGAAGAGGAACGCATACTCCCCAGGGAAACGCGAGTTACTATGGCTCAACTTCGTTCTGGATACTGTAACAGGTTAAACTCTTACATATCCAGAATCAACCCCGACATACAAAATGTATGCCCCGCTTGCAATGCGTCCCCACATGACACGAACCATCTCTTTAATTGTAATGTGGAACCAAGGCCTCTAACACCCCTTTCATTATGGGCCACCCCTGATGAAACAGCAAGTTTCCTTGGACTCCCCTTAGAGGATATTGATGACAATTTGTGATCGGTCGCAGCTATTAGGTGGGGCGAAGCATTGCTACAACAACAACAAACAGTGAAGCTAAGAGGGAAGAGATTATTTCACATACACATATGTTGTCATCACTTCAGAGCAGCAGTTATTACTCACACATACACACGCATATAATTAGAAGAAAAAAGTACATACCAGATACATAAACGAGAAATAAATAAGCAGCTGTTCGAGTAGGTTGTTCGTTTGGAGAAATATGCTACCGAGGTAACAGAGAGTATAAAAGCAGCGCAAGCTGAGGAATTATCAATCAGTTTGATTTTTGATATTAGTGAAGTACGAGTTAATTGTACTATTTAGGTACTACCTCTAAAGTAGTCTAAATCAAGAACGTTAACAGAAGCTGCAAAATCATCAGGAATCCAAAATTTGCTAAAATATTATATAAGCAAAGAACTTACCTGGACGACGTTTTGTTCAGAAACTTGAGAGCCGATAGCGAATCGACGTTTTAATTGCTTTTCTATGCGGTTTAAAATTTCTTGGTCCTCTTCTGTAGAGAAACCCTCAACTCCAGCCAAAGAGCCTGTGGTTGCAGCTTCTAGGGTAGAAACTTGGAACAGCCTCAAGGACTCGTTAACGTGCTCATCGGTTGCAAAAGGGAGAAGTCGCATTTTAGCCAAAGACTCTGATATACGAATTATTGCTTCTAATTGACGCACAGTAATTGGTATACTTAGTCGCTTGTCTGCAGATTTTTCTTGTTGTCCCGCTCCACTTCGCATTAGAACATATCGGCTTTTTAGCTTTTCACCAGCTTCTTCGCTTAAGCGGGGTCCACAATGAGTGCGACAGTAATGGACATATTTTTTAAATGTTGAAAGAGAAATTTCCCCCTCTGCCCGTTCCAAAGGAGTATTTTTATTTGATGACAAATGGACATTAATAACGTGCTTCGCCATTGTGATGTCTCGCTGTTCATCATGTACATCTTTAACAATAAAAATCATATCAAACCGAGATAATATGGTTGGCATGAAGTCAATATTTTCTTCTCCTTTTGTATCGTCCCATCGTCCAAATATAGAGTTAGCAGCAGCTAGTACGGAACACCGAGAATTTAGAGTTGTTGTGATTCCCGCCTTTGCTATTGAAATTGTTTGCTGTTCCATTGCTTCGTGTATTGCTACACGATCATCTTCGCGCATTTTATCAAACTCATCAATACAAACAACACCACCATCAGCAAGTACCATTGCTCCGCCCTCCATTACAAAGTTTCGCTGTTGAAAATCAAAATAGTTTTAAAACCAAAATCGGATAAAAATAATACGGCAACTTACTGTAGCTGGATCCTTTATAACTGAAGCTGTCAAACCTGCGGCACTAGATCCTTTTCCAGATGTGTATACCCCAATTGGAGCTACTCTTTCAACAAACTTTAACAGCTGTGACTTCGCTGTACCTGGATCGCCCAAAAGTAAAACGTTGATATCACCGCGCCTGTTCAATCCATCCGGTAATCGCTTTCTTGAACCACCAAATAGCATACAAGTTATTGCCTTTTTTATATCTTCTGAGCCAAAAATACTCGGTGCCAGTGATTTTGATAAGCGTTCATATATATCGGGCGAAGCAGCCATCCTGCGGAATATCTCTTCTTCTTCTGTTGTGATATTACTATATCGTGAGATTGCCCCAGAACTCTCTGAATCTACAGTTATGCCCACAACGCGCATGTAAGGCGCACGAACACCCACAACAGCTTTCTCACGTCCATCTTTTCGAGATGGCTTACCCACTTTTCGAATTGAATATATACCTTGTATAAGAACCCTATTGCCTGGCACAACACGTTCACATAATGATCTTTCACAAAACAATTGTAAATGTCTGGGAATTTCGCCCTGTGGCACGTAATCAGGTAACTCTTGCAATTTCAGTAGTTGAAAGTCCACACACTTGCATTTATCAGGCATTATGAAAAAAGGATCTAAAGGACATTGAGGACGACCTGCTTGCTCAGATGTACATTTACGCGGAAGAGCAAATCCCTCTAAACCAGGGTTAACTTTTAAGTTTGGTATTACTGTGCTACAAGATTGACACATAATTGACATCCGGGTTGCTTTTGCTTTTATACCAGATGCTGATACAATTATACCAGCAATTTTAACTAATTTTGAAACGCTATCCGACTTCAAATCTCGAACATTCGTTGGATTGGCTTTGGATGTGACAAGAATTTGAATATCATGTAACAGACTTTCTTGCTCTGGCCGGGGTGATGTTATCTCATCTGCATAATCTCTGGCTGCTTCTTCGAAAATTTGCAAATGCTCAGTTGGTTGTTTACACAGCTTATCCGCCAGAACTTCATCGAATCCAGTTAAGTCCTCTAATTCAACTTCCAGAAAATATCGCCCATTTAAATAATTTCTTTTCAACGTATCTCTGAAATAAGGAACAAAGGATATATCATAAACCGCCTGAATAGCATCAGCAAAAAGTAAAATATATGAAACGACCAGCTATACATGAAGCATTCTACTGTGGTACGGAGCAAATAGTACATTTTTTACTTTTTTCCTCATTCACAAATATAGATATTGTGTGGTAAATAGCCAACCAAAACCGAAAGTTTTGAAATATTTATAGTGTGCGAAGAATTCCCATAAGCAGCATTTATAGTCACGAGTACTATACATAATAGATGATTACATAACTTCAGTCCCCCCAGCGGGTTAGGGGCCCTAGAATATACCCGCGGCAGGTTTCCTGTTGTTGTTGTAGCAGTGCTTCGCCCCATCCAATAGGTGCGACCGATCACAAATTGTCATCAATGTCATCTAAGGGCAGTAGAAGGAAACTTGTTTTAACAAGGGTGGACCATAGTGAGTGGGGTGCTGTTGATGTTGTTGTATTAACGATAAAGACAATGCCCGAAGGCTTTGTGGAGTGTTATCGATGTAGATGGTCCTTTGCCGGATATAGATCCGATACGATCCGGTAACAAAGCACCATTAAGGTACTAGCCCGACCATTTCGGGAACGATTTATATGACCAAATTAAACCGTCAGGCCATCCCCCCTCCCACCCCCTAATTCCATGAGGAGCTTGGGGTCGCCAGAGCCTCGTCTGTTAATGAAACAGAATTCCCCGCGGCTAGGTGAGGTTGACAATTGGGTTGGAGAAGCTATATATTGCGCTGGCAACCCCTTGAGAGGGTTGCGCTACACAACCCCTTGACACAAGCGGGGAGAGGCGTTGGTTCCACAATACCCACAAAGAGATGGTTGGTGTCATGTGGAGACACATTACAAGCAGGGCATATGTTTTGTATGTCGGGGTTGATTCTGAATAGGTAAGAGTTTAACCTGTTACAGTATCCAGATCGAAGTTGAGCTAGAGTGACTCGTGTTTCCCTAGGGAGAGTGCGTTCCTGTTGTTGTTGTTGTTGTAGCAGTGCTTCGCCCCACCTAACAGCCGCGACCGATCATAAATTGTATCCTCTAACGGGAGTCCAAGGAAACTTGCTGTTTCAACAGGGATGCACCATAAGGAAACGGGTGTTAGAGGCTTTGGTTCCACATTACAATTAAAGAGATGGTTGGTGTCATGTGGGGACACATTGCAAGCGGGGCATACATTTTGTATGTCGGGGTTGATTCTGGATAGGTAAGAGTTTAACCTGTTACAGTATCCAGAACGAAGTTGAGCAAGAGTGACACGCGTTTCCCTGGGGAGTATGCGTGCCTCTTCCGCAAGTTTTGGATACTTTTCTTTGAGTACTGGATTCACCGAGCAATTCCCGGCATAAAGGTCCGACGCCTGTTTGTGGAGTTCACCAAGGACCTGCTTGTGTTTTTTTGCTTCATACGGCTGGGTTCTCAGGTGCCGTATTTACTCAAAATGCTTACGGAGATGACTCCTTAAGACCCCAGGCGGTGCTGGTTCATCAATCAGATGTCTGTTGGAATGCTCAGGTTTCTGGGTATTCAACAGGAACTGTTTGGTCAGCATCTCATTTCTCTCCCTGATGGGGAGTATTCTCGCCTTATTATGCAGATGGTGTTCTGGGGACATAAGAAGACAGCCCGTGGCAATTCTGAGAGCAGTATTTTGGCAGACCTGTAGCTTCTTCCAGTGGGTAATTTTTAGGCTTGGCGACCATATGGGTGACGCGTAGCACGTAATCGGCTGGCTGATTGCTTTGTATGTAGTTATTGTTGTTGTTGTAGCAGTGCTTCGCCCCACCTAACAGACGCGACCGATCACAAACTGTTATCAACATCCTCTAACGGGAGTCCAAGGAAACTTGCTGTTTCAACAGGGGTGGACCATAGGGAAAGGGGTGTTAGAGGCGTTGGTTCCACATTACAATTAAAGAGATGGTTGGTGTCATGTGGGGACACATTGCAAGCGGGGCATACATTTTGTATGTCGGGGTTGATTCTGGATAGGTAAGAGTTTAACCTGTTACAGTATCCAGAACGAAGTTGAGCCAGAGTGACACGCGTTTCCCTGGGGAGTATGCGTTCCTCTTCCGCAAGTTTTGGATACTTTACTTTGAGTACTGGGTTCACCGGGCAATTCCCGGCATAAAGGTCCGACGCCTGTTTGTGAAGTTCACCAAGGACCTGCTTGTGTTTTTTCGCTTCATACGGCTGTGTTCTCAGATGCCGTATTTCCTCAAAATGCTTACAGAGATGACTCCTTAAGCCCCTAGGCGGTGCTGGCTCGTCAATCAGATGTCTGTTGGGATGCCCAGGTTTCTGGGTATTCAACAGGAACTGTTTGGTCAGCATCTCGTTTCTTTCCCTGATGGGGAGTATTCTCGCCTCATTATGTAGATGGTGTTCTGGGGACATAAGAAGACAGCCCGTGGCAATTCTGAGAGCAGTATTTTGGCAGGCCTGTAGCTTCTTCCAGTGGGTAATTTTTAGGCTTCGCGACCATATGGGTGACGCGTAGCACGTAATCGGCTGGCTAATTGCTTTGTATGTAGTCATGAGCGTTTCTTTATCTTTTCCCCAGGTACTGCCAGCAAGGGATTTGAGGATTTTGTTACGGCTCTGAATTCTCGGAACAATTGCGGCTGCGTGCTCACCAAAATGTAGATCCTGATCAAACGTCACACCCAAGATTTTGGGGTGTAGGACAGTCGGTAGCGTAGAGCCATCGACGTGGATGTTCAAAATGGTCGACATTTGGGACGTCCATGTTGTAAATAAGGTCGCGGAAGATTTAGTCGGTGATAATGCCAGGTTTCGCGAGGCGAAAAAACTGGAGAGATCAGGGAGGTAGCCGTTTATTTTATTGCATAGCTCATCGATCTGTGGGCCTGGGCCTGTGGCCATTACTGTGCAGTCATCGGCGTAGGAAACGATTGTGACTCCTTCCGGTGGTGAAGGTAGCTTAGATATGTAGAAATTAAACAAAAGTGGGGATAGGACACCACCCTGTGGCACCCCTTGTTTAATTCTCCTTGGCTTTGATGTTTCGTTTCTAAATAGCACCGATGCCTGCCGACCACCCAGATAATTTGCGGTCCACCTTTTAAGACATGGGGGAAGGGTAGACCCTTCCAGGTCTTGCAGTAACGAGCCGTGGTTGACCGTATCAAAAGCTTTTGATAGGTCTAGCGCTACGAGTACTGTTCTATGGTGGGGGTTTTGATTTAAACCGCAATTTATCTGGGTGCTAATGGCATTTAGCGCGGAGGTAGTGCTATGGAGTTTTCTGAAGCCATGCTGATGGGAGGCTAGTTGCAAATTTGCTTGGAAATAAGGGAGCAAAATGGCTTCGAGCGTCTTTGCTACTGGCGATAGGAGAGATATCGGACGATACGACTCTCCTATGTTAGCTGGTTTACCAGGCTTTAGTAGCGGGACCACCTTGGCCATTCTCCATTTCTCGGGTATGACAAAGGTGGAAAGAGACAGGTTGAAGACCTGCGCTAAATATTTGAAACCCTCTTTCCCTAGGCTTTTAAGCATCGGCATGGCTATGCCGTCTGGGCCCACTGCTTTGGATGGTTTAGCGCGACCAATGGCGTCCTCAACCTCTTTAGCGGTGATGGTGATTGGTGACGCGCTGAATTTGTGTTTATGTGCGTGTCTGTTGGCCCTCCGTCTAACTTTGTCGACCGTAGAATGCATTATATATTGTCGGCAGAAAGCGCTCGCGCATTTTTTCGCATCCGACAGCACTTTGTCGCCAAAGGCGATGGAAACTTTGTCTTTGTGCTTAGTCGGATTCGATAGGGACTTTACGGTGGACCAAAGTTTACCCACACCGGTAGAGAGGTTACAACCTCTTAGGTGCTCCTCCCATTTCGCCCGCTTGTGTTCATCCACAAGCAATCTGATGCGTTGGTTTATATCCCTTATTTGGGGGTCGCCTGGATCAAGCTGCCTTATAAGGTCACGTTCTCTCGCTAAGTTTGCGGCCTCCGCCGGGAAGTGGGGCCGGATTTCGGGAATTCTCCCGGCGGGAATGAAACGTGCCGAGGCGGATTCAATGACCTTGCGGAAGGCACGCTCCCCTTGGCAGGCATCAGTCGGGATAGGGAGGGCAGCAAAGAGGTTGTCTGTAAAGGATTTATATTCTTCCCACTTTCCTTTTTTAAAGTTTGTGAAAGTGCGTTTTTCGGTGACGATGAAGTCGGCGGTACGCTCGAGCGAAACAAGTATAGGCAGGTGGTCGGATGCCAATGATACCATCGGCTGCCAGTTGACGCAGTTTACGAGTTCTGCGCTCACGATTGAGATATCTGGCGAACTGTGACAGCTTCCTACCATACGTGTGGGGGCGTCTCCGTTTATTGTGCAGAACGTCGTTTCTTCTATTTGATCCGCCAACATCTCGCCCCTACTGTCCGCCCGCAAATTTGAATGCCATAGATCATGATGGGCATTGAAGTCGCCTAAAATAATGCGATTGTTTCCAGTGAGTAAGGCTCTGATATTAGGGCGGTATCCACCGGGGCAACAGGTGGCAGGGGGGATGTAGATGTTGATGATTTCTAGGTTTGCATCGCCTGACCGGACAGATAGGCCTTGACGTTCTAAGACGTTGTCCCTGCGGTCGATGCCAGGATCAAATATGTGATATTGCACAGAGTGGTGTATTATAAACGCGAGGCCGCCTCCATTTCCGCTCTCGCGATCTTTTCTGTGGACATTATACCCAGAGCAGGTCTGCAATGCAGATCGTGCTGTGAGTTTAGTCTCTTGAATCGCAGCAATGCGGATGTTGTGCCGCTTCATGAAATTGACTATCTCCGTAATCTTCCCAGTTAGTCCATTACAGTTTAACTGCAGAATTCTGAAGTGCATGAGGGGAGACGTCGCCACTCTGGGGGTAAGTGACGGGTGACTACGCCTGGGTTGAGGAAGGCCAGGACGCAATTGCTGTTGTGGCCCTGGGACTGGGCGTCCTTGGGCAAGCATTGGGGTACCCGGATGATTTGGGTTTGCGACCTGGCAACATGGCGCTATGAAACCCGTCGAGGGGTTGCTGTCGCGGAGACCAGAACATCTAGGAAAGTGGCACCACCCAAGGCAGGAGCTGCATTGGGCGGATGTCGCAAACATATATATTCTGTGCTGGCAAACGGTGCAAACGGAGGTAGGGACTAGAGTCTGTTTCCCTGACCTACACGATTGCTACCGGAAAAGAGGGGGGAGAAGACGGGGGCAGGGGCTGTTGCTCAGCATTGCTTCCGACTCTACTACGAAGATTGTAGTTATGAGTGGTAGCAGCTGTTTGAGTTGTTGGCGCCGTAAGGCGCGAGCAGCAGCGGGTACTTGTTGTGGCTTGCTGAGCAGCGGGGCTGCTGGAAGGTAATGGGGGGGGCGCTTAGACGTAGACTACGGGGCGCCCTTGGGCGTGAACAGCAAGGAGCCACAAAAGATTTATAAAAGTTACGTGGACGTCGGGTTTTGGGATCAAGCCCAGAACAACCTGTCCGATGCAACCATCCCTTACACGAGACACACTGAACAGAGTATGACCGTCCTAAAAAGATTCTTTTCCGGCAGATGCAGCAAAACCATTTCTCAGGGCCGGGGTCAGGAGACGGACCCGGATTGGATTCGATACCTTCCCGGAGCAGGAGAATATGGAGTCCTGCTGCAAGGAGCTGCTGGGAGGATGACAATTTGTGGGAGGGACGAAACAAATTAAATGGGGTTACACTGAAATGACAGTCCTTGGTCTGGAAAAATCCCGAGTCGCTCCGGTACATAGAACCGACTGCCTGTATGTAGTCATGAGCGTTTCTTTATCTTTTCCCCAGGTACTGCCAGCGAGGGATTTGAGGATTTTGTTAGGGCTCTGAATTCTCGGAACAATTGCGGCTGCGTGCTCACCAAAATGTAGATCCTGATCAAACGTCACACCCAAAATTTTGGGGTGTAGGACAGTCGGTAGCGTAGTGCCATCGACGTGGATGTTCAAAATGGTCGACATTTGGGACGTCAATGCCAGGTTTCGCGAGGCGAAAAAACTGGAGAGATCAGGGAGGTAGCCGTTTATTTTATTGCATAGCTCATCGAGTGCGTTCCTCTTCTGCTAGTGTTGGTTACTGTTCTTTGAGTACAGGATTCACCGGGCAATTCCTGGCATAGAGGTCCGACGCCTGTTTGTGGAGCTCACTGAGGACCTGCTTGTGTTTTATAGCTTCATACGGCTGTGTTCTCAGGTGCCGTATTTCCTCATAATGCTTACAGAGATGACTCCTTAAGCCCCTCGGCGGTGTTGGCTCATCAATCAGATGTCTGTTGGGATGCCCAGGTTTCTGGGTATTCAACAAGAACTGTTTGGTTAGCATTTCATATCTCTCCCTAATGGGGAGTATTCTCACCTCATTATGTAGATGGTGTTCTGGGCACATAAGAAGACAACCCGTGGCGACTTCTTCCAGTGCGGCTCTGGATTTTCGGTACAATCGCGGCTGCATGTTCACCAAAATGTAGATCCTGATCAACGTCACACCCAAGATTTTGGGGTGTAAGACAGTCGGTAGCGTAGTGCCATTGACGTGGATGTTCAAAATGGTCGCCGATGATTTAGTCAGTGATGTCAGGTTTCGCGAGGCGAAAAAACTGGAGAGATCAGGGAAGTAGCTGTTTATTTTCTTGCAAAGCTCATCTGTGGGCCTGTGCCTGTGGTCATTATTGTGCAGTCATCGGCATAGGAAACGATAGTAACTCCTTCTGGTCGCGAAGGTGGAAAGGGACAGGTTGAAGACATGCGCTAAATATTTGAAACCCTCTTTACCTAGGCTTTTAAGCATCGGCATGGCTATGCCATCTGGGACCACTGCTTTAGATAGTTTAGCATGACTAATGGCATTCTCAACCTCTGTGGTGGTGATAATTACCTCGCGAATTGCGTGCGAACGGACGTGTATTTGGAGCTCGTAAATAGAATAAACATTATTAAGTCTGTGTGCTTTGATAGCCACTAAAAATTGGTGAAACTAGCAAAGTAGCGACCTGTGATGTTCCAGCATTAATAAAATGCCTTTCTTGTGAACTTCAATTATATTTTATTTAAACAAAAAGGTTGTGAAAATATATTTTGCTTGTGCAGTTTTGTGTAACTGTTAAGCAGAAATGTCGCAAAAAAATAAGAGGGGAAACAGGTGTACGATGTGAGGGTGTGTGCGGTAAGGTTTACCATAAAAGCATTGCGTGTGCATCGATGATTATGGCCTTAATTGTTTGCAAGGTTGTAAACTTTTAAAATTTATTTGTGATGATTGGATGACTTATGTTTCCAATATTGATGAGGCTTTAAGGGAAATCTTGGCTATCAGAGGTAAACAGAGTAAATTTGAAAGAGCAAAAAAGCGAAATTGAAAAAATGTTGAGTGAGCATAAAAGGGAAATAAGCGCTTCCATAACTCACAACGAAAGAGAGATGAAAATAATAGTAGAACAAATCTATAAGGTGAGCTCAGAAAAACTAGAGTTAATGAAAAAAATAGAATGATTGTGCTTGGAAAATAAGGATAAACTAAGTAAAGTTAGTATACCGAATGAGGCGTTCACTAACCAAAAGGATGAAATTATTAATGAAGTTAAAAAGGTTGCTAATATCTATAATGAGGCGTTTAATAAACAGAAAGAGGAAATTATAAAAGAGGTTAAGAAGGCTGCTAATCAGAATAAAGGTTTTGACGGTGCAAATGTTTCTACATATGCCACTGTTATAAAAGGCATCCCTCCAATTGTTATAAAGCCCAAAGTGAAACAAGCCATTGAGAAAAAAAGAACGGATTTAAACAAAATGGATCCATCCGATTTAAATATAGGAAGGGTACAAAACAAAAATAATGGCAGGATAATTATAAGCGCTAATACAGCAGGCGACATGGACAAAATTAAGAGATACGCTAACAGAAAAGTTGGATAAAAATGTGTATAATATAGCTGAGCCAAAAGTGTATTTGCCTAGAGTTGTGGTAGCTAATATTAGTGCAGAGCATACCAAGAGCGAAATAGTTAGCAGGATCCTTGTGCAGAATGATACACTGAGGAAAGCTAAAATGAAATGTATTACAATTAAACGCGCTAAGAAGTAAAATAGAGGACAACATATTAATGCAGTTATAGAAATAGAGCATAAATATTATGAGGCCATCCTGAGACATAAGAAAATTAATGTTGGATGGGATCGCTGCCCAATTTACGACGGTCATACTGTAAAAAGGTGCTGCAAATGTTTATGGTTTAACCACATAGCTGAAAATTGCACTCTGAAACAGAGATGTAGTAAATGTCTGGGAGAACATGGGGTAGAAAACTGCAAGGAGAGCATACCCATTAATAAATGGTAATTGCGTAGATGCCAATAACACTGGTTAAAGCCAGAATGGACCAGAGACGCCATTATGAAATTCGTATGTAAAATCACCCCCTGATTTCGAAAATAAAGGTTATTTTTAATTCTATGGTAACGTTTTTGGGATATTTACGAATAACGGTTTTTCCCAAAAAAAAAAAAAAATTGGGTCCACTTAATCGTACATATCTCAAGAACGAATTGAGCAATTCCAAAACGGTTTGAAGCTTTTAAAAGGTAATAAAATTTCCTATAAACTGTGCATACAACACAGCGCTAAGCCCTGCACATTCAAAGATAACGAACAATAATTACGGATTTTTTCCATTTTTTTTGTAAAAATATAAAAAAATTTGTATTTTCCGAGGAAGGATCTAGAAAACTTTTTATTTTTTGCAGATTTGTTTTTTTCTCCCTAAACTCTGTTTTATTACAAAATAAATAAGCTTTCATTCAACAAAATCAGCATTCATATAAATATTCCCATTTAATACTTAAGTACCCTACTGGTACATATGTGTTAGTATTCGTATATCAGTTAGTTTTTGTAGATTTTTTTGTTTTCTCTAAGCTCTGTTTTATTACAAAAAAAAAAATAACCTTTCATTCAACAAAATCGATGGACTACTACAAAAGTTATAAGCATTCAAGTAAATATATCCATTTAATACTTAAGTACCCTACTGGTACATATGTTTCAGTATTCGTATATCAGTTAGTTAGCGAATATTAACACATATGTACCAATAGGGTACTTAAGTATTAAATGGATATATTTACTTGAATGCTTATAACTTTTGTATTAGTCCATCGATTTTGTTAAGTGAAAGCTTATTTTTTTTTTTTTTTTTGTAATAAAACAGAGCTTAGAGAGAAAGAAACAAATCTGCAAAAAAAAAAAAGTTTTCGAGATGCCAATAACGCAAAGTACAAATTTTTTTATATTTTTACAAAAAAAAATGGAAAATGTCCGTAATGACTGTTCGTTATCTTTGAATCTGCAAGGCCTAGCAAAAAGTGTTGTATGCACAGTTTATAGCAAATTTTATTACCTTTTAAAAGCTTCAAACCGTTTGGAATTGCTCAATTCGTTCTTGAGATATACATATATGATTAAGGGGACCCAATTTTTTTTTTTTTCGGAAAAAACCGCTATTCGTAAATATCTCAAAAACATTACCATAGAATTAAAAAAAACCTTGATTTTCGAAATCAGGGGGTGTTTTTACATATGAATTTCATAATGACGTCTCTGGTGCAGAAAAAAATTGGAATTTGTGATCCAGTGTAATCAGTTAGGTTTTAAGCTCAATATAGACCATAACCTAATGAGTCATGACTGCCCAGTTTATCAAAGGAAGCTTAAACTTGGAAAAACAACGAGTTGGTTTTTAGCAACCAAGACGTACAAAGCCCAGTAATAAATGTTTTTGAGTTGAAATGTGTCTACTTGAATATTTGTAGTTTGTTAGCAAATAAAGCAGAGCTCAAAAAAATGATAGAAGAAGTGGATCCGAACATTGATTTATGCTCAGAAACACGTATAACTTCAGATATTCTTGATTCTGAAATTAATATTGCACCGCATACATTAATTCGCAGCGACTCTCATAGTAGACATATGTACGGCAGGGGTGGTTTTATTACTGAAAAAGGAAATCAAGTACAAAGTCAGATTTAATCGATTAATTGATAGAAATGTATGGTGTGCTATAGTAAAATTAAAGCAAGTGGACATTAAGTGGCAAATAGGTGTGTTGTACCATTCCCCAAGTTCTAGCGACAGTGAATTTTTAAATCACGTAGAGAGCATTTTATCAGAAGTATTTGAATCAGGTAAGAATTCCTTTCTAGTTGGAGATTTCAATATAAACTTAAATATTAGCTCTTCGAGTAGCTACAAACTGAATGAAATTTGTGCACGTAGCGCAATGAAACAAAAAATAAATTTCAATACGAGAGTCGCGGAAACTTCTCAAACAAATATAGATTTATTATATGCAAACGCTGATATACTGTCTTGTGTAAATCTTGAAGACCACAGAATATCCGATCACGAAACTATTTCATTTACTATTAAAGTAAGTAATTCAAACCCGTTACGAAGAGTAATTTCATCAACATCCTGGGAGAATTATTCTGCCGATAACTTGACGACTCTACTGAGGAATTGCGATCTCAGTTTAATAAGAAGCATGAATGTCAACGACATGGTCAACTATATAAATACTTGTTTACTAGATTGTATGTGAGTACTAACATTTAAAAAAAACAGTACGGTAAAGGTAAGAAATAAATAGTATGACCAAGAATTGACAGAATTGAATAAACTAAAATACCGGTAGCACTCACAAGCTAGAGCAACGGGTGACTATACCGAATATAACATGGTCGCGAAGTACTACAAAAAATCTAATCAAATTTAAAAAGATTAAATACATGGAGAATAATATTGATATCAATAGGTCAGATAGCAAGCTAATGTGGAAGCATCTTAAGCATGCTGTAAACTTAACAGGGCTACAAGAAAAGATCTTGACGGTGATAGTAAAAGGTGTGTCATATGATACACCTCGCGATATTGCTGAAGCATTGAACTCCTTCTTTATAGATAGTATTGTTGATATAAACAAGGAAATTGAAGTTTTTCAGAGTCAGAACGACTTTCAAATTACAGATAGGTCATGTTGAACCCTTTCAGGACCGTAAGAAAACTACAAGTAAATTTTGTTGTACGTCTGTTTTATTTAGTTGATTTGAAAGCAAAATACATAAAAAACAATTCGACTTTTAAATTAATTTCACGGTTTTTTTGTAATTTCTTGGGAAAAATATTTCCCTATGGACCTCAATGGGAATTTCGTAATAGCAGGGAACATTTGTTTTCTAATAATGCGAACTTTAAAAATTTGTTGTGAAAATATATAGATTTTGGAAAATAAATTATTTATGGAAATCTGAAAACAGTTTCTTTTGCTAGCATAACAGAGGTGAACGTTGCACATTAAACATATGTTATGCGTCCTATTTTCAATCCGCTTCTTAGCGCAATTTACACACCTCTTCATGTTATTTACTTTTTGCATATTGTGCATTGGTAAACTTCGCTTTACACCGACTTGACTCTTCAGTTTATTCACTACGGACGGCCTGGATCTTTGCCTACATGAAAATTCATTTATAAGGTTTCGAACAATATTTTGACGAAATTCTATACTGCTCAAAAGGGGCCCCTCTACAAGTTTCTTCTAATGTAACTTTTTATACACCAAATATGAGTTGTTCATAGCAATATCCATTATATCGAAAAAAATGCGTAAGTAGTATTTTATCTTTGCTTTGCAATCCATTTCATAGCAGACTTTTCGCAGAATATATTTATGCTACCGAACTCATTGTCACTTTCTCGAAAGATACTCAGCGCATATGAGTCCTTTATCCATCTGAAAACAAGAGCTTCTTCATCAGAGGTATGGACAGGATTCTCATCCGATTTGTCTTCTTGAACTTCCTGGACTAAACTTGTTATTTCTACCACACCTTCACCATTTTCCATATCCTGAGCAAGATATTCTTGAGCTTCTTCAACAGAGGTATGGACAAGATTCTCATCCGATTTGTCTTCTTGAACTTCCTGGACTGAACTTGTTGTTTTTTCTACCACACCTACACAATTTTCCATATCCTGAGCAAGGTATTCTTGATCTTCTTCTCGTAGTTCATCTTCACCATCACTATTGTCAGCTATGAGTAATTGTAAAATCTCATCTTCTTTCAGATGAAATTCCCTGCATCTTTTTCCAGCCATTTTGTCTGTAGTCAATTCGAAAAACATGAATAAATGAGTTAATCGCAACATAAAGTAATAATAAAAATAGTACCTTAACATTTCCATTGTGGTCCACAGGGAAACATGTTTCCCTTATAATAATTCTTTAGTTTTAGATACTTTTTCCCATTTAATTACATAAAATTGATCGATTACTTACCATTCAACAAATAAAAATCTCTTAAAAATAATTTGAAATTCTAAATAAGTTAAATAAATATGAACGCACTTCACTCCTCGAAAGTTTGCCGACTTTACTTACACTTTTAATAAAGAATATTTGAAAATACTGTCAATCTTCTTAACTTGATTATGGGGACTCCCCTTTTTATGTTTAAACACACTCGCTTGAACAAAGTTACCATATAAGAAAATATAAAAATTCCCTAATTTATTCATGGGAAATATATTTCCCATAGTCCTGAAAGGGTTAAAATTCGAAGAAATTACGGTTGAGGATGTTATACTTATAGCAAAAAGGTTCAAAAATAAAACTGGGGAAAATTTACTTTCAGAAGGCGTTATTAAAGATTCGGTATAGTACATGGGTTTCTTCTATGCAACCGCTGTAAACAAATCTATGACTACTGGAATAGTGCCAGACATGTGGAAAATTTCGACAATAGAACTGTAGTGGTACTTGTTTATTGTACCACTTAGATATGTTATACGAAAAATTTAATTTATTAGTTATATTTTCTTTTGGTTTCAATGAATGTTAATAATTTTCTTATATCAATTTTCTATCAATTTTAAAACATCAATTTCCTTTAATTTATTTTCTTTAAATAATATTATTATTACTGGAATAAATTTATATTAATTGGTTATACTAAGAGTATAACATATGGCGATCCAGCTTATTAGCCGATAAATACATTGCCGAACATAGAAACAATTCTGGAAATTTTAGAAAATAATAAAATTCTTATAAAGGAAAAATCCCGTTTCCGAGAAAGGCACTCTTGCGAGACTGCGTTAAATTACGTCATATCTAGCTGGAAGGAAGAGCTGAGTCTAAAAAAACATAGTAGCAGTTTTCACTGACCTGAAAAGAGCCTACGAAACAATTGATAGGAATATAATGCTCGATAAACTACAAAAAATTGGTATTAGGGAAAATGAATGCAGTGGATTAGAAGCTTCTTATCAGACCGGAAACAAAGAACAACCATTGAGTCAGTAGTCTCATCCGAGGCACAAGTGGACATAGGCTTACCACAGGGGTCGGTATCAGCACCAATCCTGTTCAACATTTACATAAACGATATATCGGCACTTAAATATAGTAAAATCAGGTTGTTCGCAGATGATACGCTACTTGAAGTAAATGAAACGGACATTTCAATAGCAAGGAGCAAAATGCAAGAAGATTTGGACTCATTGTATAGATGGCTTTGCATTATTAAACTCAAGCTTAACGTTAACAAAAATAAGTTCATGGTGTAATCTAGGACGACAAATAAAGAATCACTTAATTTAGATCTAAAAATAATGAATACGAGCATTGAGTATGTCAAAATATTTAAGTACTTAGGGATCCTGATTGACAATAAACTGAGGTTTACGGATCATATTGATCATATTGTTGCCAAAATGGGCACAAAAATTGGATTTTGGAAGAAATCATGTAAACTTATTAGTAAGAAATATAAGTTGAAAGTTTATAAATCCATCATAGAACCGCACTTCTTATATTGCCCTACAATACTCTTTATTGTCAATGAAACACAAGTAGACAGGTTACAAATTATGCAAAACAAAGCTATGATATTTATATTGAAAGTGAGGTACACATAATAATTTTAGATTACCTCTTTTCAAAACAGAAATGGACAAGCAAAATATATTTTACAAAGGCCTGAAATGTTTTAATGAACTACCAAATCATGTTAAAAATTGTGAAAACTTAAACACCTTCAAAAAAAGTTTATTAGAATATTGCAAACCCCTTCCAATAAGATAAAATATTTTGTATCTGTATTTCATGTTACTGATCCTTGAGCGTACATGGCAATCCAAACAGACACAGAGGAACCTTATGCATCAGGTCAAATACATATAACGCTCGCAATCAAATTGGGAAGGAGTTCATGAAAATATCGTCCCAGACAAACAGTTGGAGTGTTCATGTGAATCACATTTATTCCTACAAAAATAATAGAACAATAATATATTATAATTAATTATGTTATTGATATTAGAGAAAAATTGTAAGTTTACAAACGGCGATGTTTGCTAGGACATGTTTCTGAATTTCACTTCTTCATCAGCTAGCTTTTCGGGAGCTGAGCGTTGAACTCGAATCTCCAACATTCATATGAGTGCAAAGGCAGATGCCTTTAGCTGCTTAGCCATATGAATGTCCCGTTGTTCGCTGTACTATTGGTCTCTAAGAGTTGCCTTTTTGTTTTTATTCCTTTTGATCACCATGTAGGCACATACACTCTGTATGTAGTTTATTCCTAATGGTGCTGATATAATTTTTAGTCGCGCTTTTGAAAGCTTAGTAACAATCAATAACAAAAACCATTGTATAAAGCAATATGAGCAATGCACTACTACAGCAACAACAACAACAACAGCAATGCTCGCTAATTAAATACGTATGATAATTAATTATGTTTACATTGTTGATTAAGAAAATAGAGAAGTATGTGTCTCCTTTAAGTATTTTATACAAAATGTACTAAATAATCTGGCAGCTCCACACAGAGTGGACGAGCGTATGTATAACTTGGCAGCACTAAAGTCTCGTAACGAGCGACGATTTTACCGAAAGGGCAAATGAATTTTTAAGTAATACACACGCGTTTTAAAATACGAGGTCAACCAAAAGCTAAATAAAAAGTACTTAAAATTGTAACCGCCACTCATTTCGTAGCTATAAAGCTGAATTCGATACACCAGGTAATAAGGTAATTACTACAGTATCAGGTGTGCAACGAACCCTTCGCGCAGAAAGAAAAAAACAAATAGACCGATAACTTTGCAAAATGGCTGAAGCAAAGCAGAAGAGGCAAATTGAAGCTGCCCTGGCAGAAATGAATGTGGAGTTCCCAAAAACAGCAACACTATCGCAATTACGTGGCCTGTTAGCAGCAACAATTGGCGGGGCCAAAAAAGCAACTCGCGCATCAACACGTAATGAGAACATGGACGAAGAAGTGCCACTTGAGGTGACACCATCCACCTCGAGTAACGGCGCACAAAATAACGGCGATTCAGCAGGTGCAACAGCACCGACAGGCGAAACGCTGGCGCCGCAACACGCAGCGATGTCGAACATGAACTGCGCAACCAAGAAAGCGCTGCGACTTATGGAAACATAACCTCAAATCGCGATGTTTGCAGTATTCGCCACACAGCGGCTGCAAGCAATGCAAATAACTCTGCTACTGCAAACGATGATTTGGAGGAACTTGAAGAACAATTGCAAAGGCGCCTAAGAATATTACAGCTGGAATCCGAAATCGCTACATTAGAAGCCGGAAGAAAAAGCACCTCTTGTCGTTTTCCAATCAACTTCAGTGAGATAGAAAAAACTCATCCAAGTTTTAGGGGCGATGATAAATTAGAAATCGAAAAGTGGTTGGCAGAGTTTGAAATCGCTATGGGTATATACGCGTGTGACGATGAAGCAAAAATGCTGGGAGCTAAACGACTACTTAAGGGTAGTGCGCAAATTTTTGTACGCATTATAAATACAAATTCGTGGCTCGAACTTAAAAATAAATTGATAAGCGAATTCAAAAAACGCCTAAGTATCAAAGATATTTTCCATCAACTGGAAAATCGCGCTTAGCGAAAAACTGAAAGCTTGGTGCATTACGTTTTATCAATGCAAGAGCTTGCACAATCAGCCCCTATCGAAGAGCACGAGCTAGTGGAACTTATCATCGGCGGCTTGAAAGACAAAACTACAAGCATTTTGGTATTCAGTGGCGTGGCAACTTTAGACAAACTCAAGAAGCTATTACCTCAATACGAAAGACTCATAAGCAACAGCGGAAGAAATCGCGATACCTTAACACCAACCGAATCCCCAATAAGGTGCTATAATTGTTCCCGATACAGGCATTTTTCAAAGGACTGCAAAGAGAAAAAACGGTCTCCAGGCGCCTGCTTCAAGTGTGGTGAAACAGCACACCAATACAAAGATTGCCCTTTAAGGACGGTGGCAGCAGTGAAGGAAGATGACGATCAGAGTGCTGTTCACTTTAGAGAAATGGTAAGTGTCGCTTTTAGTCTTAACCAAAAGAAACCCCCTAAATTTGTGAGATTTTTCTCTTTGCTCGATACTGGCAGCCCATGTAGTTTCATACAACATTCATGCATTCCGAGTTCCATAACTCTTAATATAGCTCAGCCAAGGGCTTCACAATTTAGAAGTATTGGACGATCCATGATAAAGCCGCGAGAGACGGGCGACAGATTCCTTTCTGACACATAAAATCGAACTCTTCTTTAGCAATCTTAAGCTTTGCAGGATGAAGTCGTCTAGATTTGTGGATAGGCAAATGTCTCTTTGTTATGATACGATGGACAACATTGTGTTTAACAGGGAGTTTGAAATCGATTTCATTGAGAAGAGCTGGAAAATCTTTCAATATATCACCCCAGTTAGAACCAATGTTAAAAAATGTTGGCGTAGGTAATTGTTTCTTTGAAAGGACTCCTGAAACCTTTATATTAGTTTTTGGATCAATAACATTTTGGGATTTGATGTCTATTACAAGACCATATTTGCTTAAGAAATCAGCACCAATGATTGGCTCTGTGATTTCAGCAATGTAAAATAAATGTGGAAAATTACGACGTAAATTTAAAGTTAATGTAAATAGTTTTGATCCAAAAACATCTATGTTTATATCATTCGCTGCGGAAAGAACTTGTGTTGGTACCTTCGAAACTTTGGAACAAAATGATTTCGGAATGGTGCTAATGTCTGCACCAGAATCAACTAAAAATGTTAACTTAGTATTTGGGTCAAAAACAAATAAGCGAATAGAAGGAAAAATGCTACTGTTCGTCGCTTTAACAGTAGTATCTACTGGTTTTTTGAGTAACTACAGGGTTGGATACATATATTGGCCTTTTCCGAAAATTTCTCATGATACCAACACAAACCTGATGATGATAACTGTCTTGGCTTCGACTTAGATCGAGACCTAGACGTTGACCGAAATGAAAAATTTTTCTGAACACTAAGTTTTTGAATAGTATCAGTTAATGTTTGAATTTGTTTTTCTAAGCTACTAAGGCGGTCATTTTGCTCAGATGTTGATGAAGATATTGCTTGCACATGACCTTGCTTACTTGACAGAATGATTTCATAGATTGAATCTGCCATGTTTAATAATGTCTTTATGTCTTGATTAGGCAATGTTTTAAGTGAAACTTGTATTTGTATTGGTAATTTACGAATCCAAAGTTGTATAATGAGTTTGTCTGAAATCGAGTCTGACTGTCCCGCTGTTTGTATAAGTGCGCGATAAAATTCCGATGGTTTTCTATCACCTATGTCTAGATCTGCCAGGAGAGACTCTAAGCGTTGAGATTCACTAAGAGAATTTCTTTCTAAAAGAGCTTCTTTCAGTGTAGAATATGCTGTCGAGGCCGAATTATTCCAATTATCATTAATAGCCTGTATATCAAAAACCGTTGTAGTCATATCCTGTGATAGCGATACTATAAGATATTCATACTTGGAAATTTCGCTAGTAATATTTTTAATACGAAATTGAGTTTCAGCTAAAATAAACCATTGGTGAGGATATATATTAAAAAAGGGGTAGTTTCAAACCTGAGGAATTTGAATGCTGAATTTGAGGAGGGGGCGAAGAATTCTGATCTTGCTCTAGAGACATGACCAGTTGTTAATTTTGTTGTAGAGATTTTGTTCTAGAGAAATTATCGGTTGTTGACTTTGTTCTAAAGACACAACCGGTTGATACAAATTAATTAAACTCCTATTTCTAGTTATAGTCGTAAAAAATAAAAAGAGAACAATCACAAATAGTATCTAAATAGCCAATGGCTTCTACTTAAAATAGTCGTGCTAGTATTGTATATATACCTATTAATCACTTACAATTTATAAATTTTACATAAGGTCAGGAACATATGATGATGGATTCACGACGAAAGATGCTTGCGGATGTAAATAAATTATTATACTTGCAGTTGATTAAAACTTGAAACATTCATTTGTTGAAGATGCGGAGTTCACAATCGTTGATCAGCTATGAATTGCTCGTCCAATCACCAGATTTTCTTTCTTCAAAATGGTAATTAACGTAGTACAATAATATGTATATTGACCATATAACATATGCTCGTCACAATAAGATCATATTGTAACGAATTTACCTCAATTCCCCTTATTTTCAATCTTCTGCTAACGTTCGAATCACTGAACTCTTGAATAAATAACTCCACTATTCACTAATGCAAAATGGCCTTTATTAAAGTTGTTCACAATATAACGTACTACTATTGCTCGCCAGGTGGCTTCTTAAATCAAACTGATTGTCGCGCCTCTACTGTTGCTGCTTTTATACTGTGTGATTTCCTCGTTGCATCTTCTAGGCGCTTCCAGAATTTACTTAGTTACTGGTATATAATTATAACTACAGATGCACGTGTGTAGCTCTCATATGCGCGTGTATTTGTGAGCGACACTTCCACAATTATAATTGCATACTTTTGGGAGCATCTCAGATAAGATATCTGCATGTGTTTTTGCGTTGCTTCTCCTCTGCGTGTACGTACATATGTGTAGACATAATGATTGAATTATTGATGTGCGTACAAGTCACTGCTTAGCATCGGCTTAGAAATTACAGTACCCCTTAGTGTTGCTAATATTCGTAACAATATGTATTATGTGAAACAGGGGGTATATGTATGTATTCGAAATCGGCAACTATTTTTTGTATACAAAATTATCCATTGGTCTGGTTAGCTGCTGTACAAATAGGTTTTTTCAATTTGTATCCGTTGGCGTAAATGCAGAAAACGATGAGTTGTTGATGCAGAAAATAAGGTCGTTCCTCCGCTGGAACTGCTTAAGAATGTTCTTTTTATCGGTGTCACCAATTTATTGAAATTATTGAAATCGTCACCAATTTTATTAGTGGTTTTAATAAAAATTTATTTAACTGAACTTTTTAAGTTGAGAAAATCTTGTAGAATAATTTTCGTTTTACCAATTTTTATTAACATATTTTCTAACGCCTATTCGATCGCTTTTTATATATTTCAAATATCAATAAATTAACAAAGTTTTAACAAACAAAGTGAGTAAAGCCCGTTACACCGGTCAGCATAAGAGGCATTTTTAAACAATTGGAGTCGCGTGTTTGGCAAAAAACAGAAACTCTCACCCATTATGTTCTGTCAATGCAACAGATTGCTCAAACCGCTCCAATCGACGAAAGTGAATTAGTTGACGGCCTACGCGACAAAACGGGCAACGCGCTTATATTCACAGGTGTGTCAAAAATTGATGCTTTAAAATCTTTGTAGCCGAAGTACGAAAAATTAATCCAAAAGGTGAAGTACAGTAGCGATCAGGCTCCTGCTGGTAAAAGTCAAACCACTCCAACAAGATGCTTTAACTGATCACGTTACGGGCACTTTGCGAAGGAATGTAAGGAAGACAAGCGCGTCCAATGTCCCTGTTTCAAATGTGGCAAGATGGATCACCAGTACAGAAACTGCCCACTGAAGATAGTTGCAGCCATCGAAGAGTCGGAAGCAGACGAAGAAATTTTTTATAGAGATATGGTAAGTGTCGCTTTTTATGGTAAATCCCGGAAAGGCCCTAAATTCGAAAACTTGTTTTCCATGTTCCATACGGGCAGCCACAATAGTTTTGTCAAGCAATCGTTGGTAGAAGCGTATCTATATCGCGAGCACAACAATGAAAAGATACCACAAATTAGAAGTGGGACAATTTTTGTTTTAATTAAATATCGAAATATTGTAAAACCTTTCTTTTTATACGTTATGCCAGATAACTGGTCATCGTTTCCTTTACTACTCGGTAGAGATTTTATGGAAAAATTTAACATTTCTTTGTACACAAAGAACAAAATAAATGAATTTAATATGGAAACTTACGAAAATAAACCGTCTCCAAATATCTTGAGTGAAACAGCTAAAGAAAATCTTGATAGAAAAAGAAATGAAAGCAAAAGTACAGTGGATAATAGTTTTTAACATTGGCAAATGGATAGGCGAAGGGGGAAAAATTTACGTGAACCCCAAATTACCTTCAGAAAAGTTTAGAAAATGATTGAAACAACTTATGTGGGAAACCAAAGGGAAGTAGTTCCAAAGATTAACTTTGCAGCAAAAATTGTATTAACATCTAATAAGCCAACATTCTGTAAGGCAAGGTGACCATCATTTACGGGAAAAAATGAGGTTAATAACATTATTGAAGACTTGCTTAAGAAAGGCATTATAAGACATAGTGATTCACTCTACGCGTCACCAATAGTTCTCACAAAGAAAAAGTCGGGTGCTACTCGAATGTGCGTTGACTATAGGAACCTAAATAGGTTTATTGCAAGGGAAAATTATCCACTTCCGATAATTGGAGATTGTCTAGAATATTTAGGGGAAAATAAAATTTTTTCAGTTATAGACGTGGAGTCAGGATTTTACCACGTTAAGATGGCAAATGAATTTATCAAATATACATCGTTCGTCATTCCGAATGGTCAATATGAATTTTTAAGAATGCCCTTTGGGTTAAAAAACGGGCCGGCTATATTTCAGAGATACATAACAACAATTTTGAGAATATTTATTGACAATAATGTAATTATCGTGTACATGGACGACATTATCATCGCGAACAAAACACTAAACGAACATTTCGAATTGCTTCAACGAGTCTTCCAACACCTTAATGAGTATGGCCTCCGAATTAAACTAAATAAGTGCAAGTTTGCTTACGATGAGATGGAATACCTAGAGTATAAAGTAACAGATCGTGGAATACGACCTTCCGAAAGTCACATTAATACCATTAAGAATTTCCCAAAACCTAGAAATCAACGCGAGTTGCAATCATTCGTAGGATTGTGTTCATATTTCCGAAAATTCGTTGAATCTTTTTCTGTTATAGCCCGTCCTTTATACGAACTGCTGAAAAAAGACGCTAGGTTTATATTCACCGAGAGATTTTTAAAAAAAGAAGAAAAGAGAAAATTTTTAAACCTTAAAAAACATTTAATATCATGGCCGATATTAGTAATTTACAATCATAAAAAGGACACTGAACTACATTGTGACGCAAGTTCCTATGGTTTTGGTGTTATTTTGCTACAGAACAGTCTGATAAAAATTTCCACCCAGTATCTTATTTCTCCAGGAGAACGTCAGACGCCGAAAAACGGTATCACAGTTTTGAACTGGAAGCATTAGCAATCATTTACGCACTTCGTCGATTCAGAGTATATCTAGAAGGTTTGGAATTTAAAATAGTTACCGATTGCAACTCCTTAGGACAAACTCTTAGCAAAAAGTCAATCAATAGTAGAATAGCAAGGTGGGCGCTGGAACTAGAAAACTATAATTATACAATAGTCCATCGAGCGGCATGCACATGCGTTAAGTAGGATTGAAAACGAGTCACAGGAATTGATAGGTGTAGAATAGGTAGATAGCGAAGACATAGACTTTCAACTCCAAATTATGCAAAATAGAAACAAAGTTATACTTAATTTAAAACAAAAACTAGAGAAGCAAGAAATGGCAAAATGCGTGATGGAAAATGGTGTAGTCTTCAGGAAAAAAGAAACCCGGTTACTACTTCTTGTGCCGGCAGAACTCGAAAGGGAACTAATACGTTCAACACATGAACAACTAGGTCATCAAGGAATCGATAAGTGTTATCAAAAACTTATAGCGAATTATTGGTTCACGGATATGAGAGAAAACGCGTACGGGTACAAATTTATACAACATACCGAAACATATAGAACCTTTTCATACCATGCATTTGGACCACTTAGGCCCCCTCCCATCCATTCAGTCAAAACGAAAACATAGTCTGGTAGTAGTAGATGCTTTTACAAAATATGTTAAGTTATATCCGGTATTAACAACCAGTACTAAAGGAATAAAATGCGCCTTAAACAAATACTTTGAATATTACAGCCGTCCCCATAGATGCATAACAGATAGAGGTAGTTGCTTTATATCAAACGAATTCAAGCAATACCTATATGACAAAAATATAACTCACATAAAGGTAGCGGTACACTCTCCTCAAGCAAACAGACAAGCAGAACGAGATAATCCAAGTTTAGTGGGAATGTTGGCAAAACTAAGCGACCCATTGTCACATAGTGACTGGGTAAAACAGTTACGAAAGATTGAATTTGCGTTAAACAACTCGGTAAACCGATCACTAGGAATAACACCAAGCCAAGCCCTTTATGGTGTAAACCAAAGAGGCGAGATTGTAGATAAGCTTACAGAATATCTAGATGATTTCATTTTCATTGCGGGGAAAAGCAGAGGAGCGCATTAAGAAAGTACAGAAGTACAACCTAGGTCGCAGTGAAGAAAAACCAGGCAGATCAGATGACTTCAAAGAGGGAGATTTTGTAGTAATTAAGAATGTGGTTACTACAGCGGAACTTAACAGAAAGTTTCTGCCAAAAGAAGCCGTATCTCATCCACAAGAAGCTTTCCAACAATCGATACGTAGTTAAAGATATAGAAAATGGGCAAATAACGCAAATACCCTACGATAGTGTAATAGAGACCCGTAAAAGAAAAGATGGAAAACCAAAGAAAGCGACACTGAACCATTATAACTACTTATGTAAAATTAGTTTGTAAAAGATAGACACAAACATAAACAGGCTGTGATCGAGGCCGATCACTTTATAAGGTTGGCTGTAGTAGATTAAGCCGTAGTGTTAACAATATGGTAGCACTAACAATATGGTAGCACTAGCAATGGTGAATATGAAATGAATAACGTAAATGCACACGGCAACACTGTTTGAGCACGATCTAAAATAACACGGCATTACTTTGTGAATAATCAACATAATAGCTGTGTTTTTTTCTCATCTATATACGGTTACGCTTAAACTTTATATGGACTGCTAAGCGACAAACTTTAAATACACCTCTGAAATTGCTACGTATAAAATTAGTACTACTAAATTTCAATACGCATTATACTCAGATGTAACTGGAATATGTGTCTATGTTTCACCCTCTGCACTAATTCTATGTATTATATGCGCATCCACTATTTATCACAACTGATTCAGCTATATGTTATACACAGAAATACAACAGAGGGTTTTGTCTCCGCTTTTCGGTACATCCTGTTGCTGTAGCTAGTTGTTTAACCACAGCCGCTACATGGGTCTCCTAAGCATTATCTAAGCGAGGATAGGCGTTTTCTTTTCACGCGCAAACGAAACGTATACGCGCGTAAAAAAAACACGGCTAATATTAACGTTTCTACTATAGGCCAAAAAGTTATACTTTCATCGTCATTTACGGGCTCAGCGCGTTATATGCAGGAAAACACACAAGACGAGATGACATATGTACGTCATTATGGACGCCCTGATTTATTTATAACATTCAGATGTAATCCCGAATGGCCAGAAATAACTCAAGAGCTTGTTGATTCACAAAAGTCATATGATCGACATGATATTGTAGCTAGAGTTTTTCATTTAAAAATGAGAAAGCTAATGTTTATTTTAACCAAAAAATGCATATATGGAGAAGTTAGGTGCCACATGGTCTCTGTAGAATGGCAAAACGTGGGTTACCGCATTGTCATATATTGCTTTGGCTGCAGATGAAAATTCAACCACACGAAATATATAGCATAAACGTGTCCCTCCAAGAAGAAAAGGTTTGTTCCATTCGAAAGAACGGGTCACTGGCTAAAATAATATAAGAGGCTATTTTTATATTGTGTGATGAGTGTACAATGAACCGAGCACATATTGAAGCAGTATATCATACATTAAAAGACCTAAGATCAAAGGACAAACCCTTTTGGGTTAACAATCCTTTTTGCAGGGATTTTTGTCAGAATTTGCCAGTAATGGCGAAAGGAACTCGAGCTGATATTGTTAAATCGTGCTTCAAATCATCGTTATTATGGATTCACCTCGAAAAATTGTGTCTGCGAATAAACATGAGAGCGCATCTTAACGGAACTATAAGTACATTTCCCCAGGATTTATTAGATATTGGAGATGGTAAAATTTTCACTGAGAACGGCTACTTTATAGTAGATTCAATGCTTGGGAATGTGGTACATAACGTGAGCGAATTAATATCAGAAGTTTACCCAAATATGCGGCCACCGTGGTGTGATGGCAGCGTGCTCCGCCTGCCACACCGTATGCCCTGGGTTCGCGTCCCGGGCAAAGCAACAACAAAATTTTAGAAATAAGGTTTTTCAATTAGAAGACAATTTTTCTAAGCGGGGTCGCCCCTCGGCAGTGTTTGGCAAGCGCTCCGGGTGTATTTCTGCCATGAAAAACTCTCAGTGAAAACTCATCTGCCTTGCATATGCCGTTCGGAGTCGGCATAAAACATGCAAGTCCCTTCCGGCCAATTTGTAGGGAAAATCAAGAGGAGCACGACGCAAATTGGAAGAGAAGCTCGGCCTTAGATCTCTTCGGAGGTTATCGCGCCTTACATTTATTTATTTTATTTACCCAAATATTGAAGAGCTATCCAGCAAGCCATATAGTTGGCTATGCGAACGGGCTGTCATTTCACCAAGGAATAAGACTGTAGACGAAATAAATAACATAATTCTAGATAGAGTTCCTGGCGAAGTTAAAGAATATATATCAAATGACACTGTTCTTAATAATGAAGATGCCGTACACTATCCAATTGCATTTTTAAATTCGCTTAATCCCTCTGGCATACCGCCCCATAATTTGAAGTTAAAAAACGATATTCCAATTATTTTGCTGCGTAACCCCAAGCCACCAACTCTATGCATGGAACGAGATTACAAATAAAACGAATGCATAACAATATCCTCGAGGCAATGATCCTCACGGGTCCTGCGGCCAGAGAGATATCGTTCATACCACGCATACCTATGATTCCAACGGATATGCCTTTCCAATATAAACGGTTACAATTTCCTTTGAAAGTTTCCTTTGCAGTCACAATCAACAAATCACAAGGCCAAACTTTCCACAATGCTGGTATTGACTTGCGTGCAGAATGTTTCACCCATTGGCAGTTGTATGTTGCAATATCGAGAACTGGGAACCCTCAGAATCAAACTATACAGCTACCTTGAGATAATAAAACTAAAAATGTAGTGTATTCGGAAGTACTTTAAGTTATAGAATTAAATAAATACCACATAAGTACATATGTATATTTAGAGTAATTTCCTTCCTAATATCAATAACATATCTCACGTGTAAACCCATTATGTACATGTAGCTTAAGTTACTTGAAGTTAAGCAACCCTATTGTAAATATTGTAAAACTATCGATATGAAAATAGAGGACAACCTTGGAAATAAAGATGATGGCCGGCACTTCCGGTAAATCTAAAGACTATAAAAGTCGTGTTCCAACTTAATCACTAAAATTCGTATAAAATAATTGAATACCTTTTTATTTTGTACAACAATAAACATCCGTTTTGCGAGCAACGTCGCACACAGGCTGCTAGTATATATATATATATATATATATATATATATATATATATATAGGCGTAACTTGGCAGATGAACGTTAATTCGCCTGCCGCGTGGCGCCGCGCGGCGCGGGTTTCGCGTCCCGCGCCCGCAGCGCCAACCGTCCGTACCAAACTATGTTATCTTCTTTAGATATAAATTTTGGGAAACGCAATACGACCATCATGATGTCTTTATTTCCCTTGACATTTGGAATAAGGTCATATCAAAATTACGGCTTTATTTCCAACTGCAACGGGAAATAAAGCCATTATGGCCTTATTGCGTATGTTGTTATTGCACCCCACCGTAAATGCTGATGATTTCTAGGTTTACATCGCCTGACCGGACAGATAAGCCATGACGTTCTAAGCCACTCAAATATATTAGATTGCACTGAGTGGTGTATGATAAACGCGAGACCGCCTCCATTTCCGCTCTCGCGATCTTTTCTGTGGACATTATACCCAGAACAGGTCTACAGAGCAGATCTTGCTGTGAGTTTAGTTTATAGAATCGCAGCAATGCGGATGTTATGCCGCTTCATGAAATCGACTATGTTGTTGTTGTTGTTGCTGTAACAGTCAAATCGACTATCTCCGGGATCTTCTCAGTTAATCCATTACAGTTTAACTCCAGAATTCTGAAGTGCAGCGGGGGAGACGTCGTCACTCTAGGAGTAAGTGACGGGTGATTACGCCAGAGTTGTGGGAGGCCATGACGCAATTGCTGTTGTGGCCCTGGGACTGGACGTCCCTGGGTGAGCATTGGGGTACCCGGTGTAGTTCGGTTTGCGGCCTGGCAACATGGCGCACTGAAGCCCGTATGAGAAGAGAATAAAACGTACACTGACGTATGAGAAGAGAATAAAACGTACACTGCTACAACAAGATAATAAGAACACAGCTAAGAAATAAGTGGTATGACCGCGAGCTGAGAATATTGCATACATACAGAACTCGACTCGCTATAATGCTGCTAAAAACACGGGATACTGCGATGTTAAGCACGGTAAATTACCAACATACCTCAGCGAAAAGCTTATATATGTAAATGATGCACATTCATACGAAATCAGAGAAAACAATAATTTTAGATTACCTCTTTTCAAAACAGAAGTGGACAAGCAAAATATATTTTTTATAGGGCCTGAAATATTTCAATGAACTTCCTAATCACCATAAAAAGTAGTAATAACTTCAATACTTTTAAAAAAAGTTTATTGGAGCATTGTAAAACCCTTCCAATAAGATAGTTCTTTTTTTCTTTTATTTTTTTTTTTTACATGATATATTGGTAGCAGCAAAATACAATGCACCCGGCCCTAAGGAAAAGATAACACAGTGCTACAAAAAAAAAATATCTCAAGAACTTTAATAGCGACCTAGTGTCCGTTGTAGGTCTTGATGAGTAAATCAAGATGCCGTGTTTCAAAATTTTCTAACACCCCGAAATTTTCAAGTTATTGTTGAAAAACTGTTTTTCTTGTACCTCGCGCATCCAAAAATTCGTTGATGAATCATGCAATGCATTGTACCCAATTAGGCGCTATGATTGATTATCTGCTGATAAGGCAGTACATTTGTGCCGGCAAAGTAGTGCCCATTAGTTGCTTTCAGCAACTAATGGATTTTGACGTTTTGTTATATTTTGGTTGATTTTTCGCTAGCAAGTGTAAAGAATTGAAACGTGCCATTTTTCCACCGCCCGCCTTTAAATTATTTGAAAGGTTGAAAAAACATTAAATTATATATTTAAATTAAATTTATATGTGCTAATCGAGCAACATCATTCGTGTTGTATTATTTGGAGTGCTTTCACACAAACCCACCGCAAGTAATCCCTGAAAAGGACGCATCATAGTATTCCCCGTAGTACATCACGCCAGCCTTTTATCGGTTGCAGCCGGATATTTTGGCGTAAGTATAAACCCACACTATACAGTCCACATCCGTAGATAATCTACCGCCCGCTACATTGCCTCTAAGCGATCTACCACCCGCATCTGCTAAGGTAATCTGTCGCAAAGCTCCTTTGCCGCAACATTTTTTGATCCAACGAGCCGGATCGCCCGCATCGCTCGCAATTTTAACCTTTTTAATTTATATATACACCGCATATTTGATTACGTTGGAAAAATTACAAATCAATTGAATTTTTATTCTCCCGCTACGCATACATATTTGCAAAAATACTAACAATTCAAGTCATTTGCCCTCTACGCGTACACGCATTCATTGCACTGCAGAATCCGTATACCCTTCTCTACACAAACAACTCAGCGAACAATATTTTCATAGAGCTGTACATTTGCGCATTTTAGTAAGCAATCGTGACAATTATTTGTCTTCTACGAATAGCGTTACATACGTACATTTATAGAATTTGTTTTTTTCCTCGCTCTGCAAGTACTGTAAACTTAAACAACAACTACAAAAATGTCAGCCTCTGTGAAAACACGGGACTCTGCGTTGAACGCAATAAAAAGGTACATGAAAAAAGGCATGGATGGTACATTTTTGTTAGATACCGACCAAGTTGAGAGTTATTTGAAACTCTTGGACGAACAATGGGTTCGATTCAACGCTGCACAGGATGAGGTGGACGTCGCTTGTGGTGCCGATAACGTTGCAGTGGAAGAGAGTACACGAACTTAAGCCGAGACTTGGTACGCTATGGCCTTAGAAAATTTTAGCCGTGCCAAAAAGTGTCACACCGAAGCCTCATCCCCGAATGTAACCCGATCAACAAATGTTTCTACAACCGTGTCTGCCTCCATTCGTTTACCCAAAATGGAGCTACCCACATTTTCAGGCGACAACTGAATGGGTAGGTTTTTACGACTCGTTCTGTTCACTGGTTGACAGTAATACCGCGCTGTCGTCAGCGGTTTCCAAATTTGTGATGCAAATTACAAGGAGGCATGGGACTTGCTTATGTCGCGTTTCAAGATCATGCGCGTCATCGTCGAAACGCATTTCAAAGCTATGGCCGATATCCGCAAAGCAACAAGCGACACCGCCAGCTCGGTAAAAGGTGTCCTCAACCCATATCAGCAGCACATTCGAGAACTGAAAGCGTTAGGCCGACCCGTCGATTTCTGGGACGACTGGCTCGTTCATGAAGTAGAAGGTAAACTCGCCTTCGAAACCAGGAAGCAATGGGAGTTGTCACTTGTTAGCGACGAACCCCCAACTTTCGAGCAGCTAGTAACATTTTTAGAAATTAGGTGCAGATCACTCTCGATGCTATCGTCAGCTACTCCGGTACAGCCAAGCAAAGCTGTTACTGCTACCAAGCCCACCAAATCTCTTCATGCCACATCCACCCAGAATACGAATAGTTGCCCTTTTTGCAAGGGGGATCATAAGATTTATAGCTGCGAAAAATTCAGTCGTCTGGACGCCACCGCTAAAACTAAATTTGTGAAGGACTCGAGTCTCTGTTTGAACTGTCTGAGTTCGGGACATTTTAAGCCTCGTTGCAATAGTCCGCCGAAACCAAGCAAACCAGCTCGAACTACGCCGACGCAGGTACTACTTCAGGTAACGATACAACCGCTCTTTCTGCGACCACTTCTTCGGCAGTCAACCCCGCCCCTGAATCTGTATCTTCGTGCCTAAAAACCGATTCTGACCCATTATCTACGAGTAAGACAATTTTGCTGGCTACTGCTCTGGTAAGGATTCGAGACTGTGCTGGTCGCTTTCAGCAAGCTCGTCTGTTGTTTGACTCTGGGTCGCACGCTTCCTTCGTGACTGAGTCGTGTGTTCGTCGTCTGGGCTTACCGAGGAAATCGTCTGCTGCTATCATCACCGGTATTGGTTCGTCTCAAGGAGGGCGCGCTAGAGGTCAGGTTTCGCTTTCGCTTCTGTCGAACTTTTCGAATAATTGCTACTCTGTAAATGCATTAATTTTGCCGAAAATTGCGGGGGATTTGCCAACGCAAACTGTCGCCACAACTGCATGGCCACATATTAAAGGGTTGTCTCTAGCAGACCCACAGTTTATGAGGCCTGGTCGTATTGATTTGCTGATAGGAATGGATGTTATGGATCAGCTTATGTGCCCGGAAATTCGGAAGGGTCCTTGTGGAACGCCGGCGACTCAGCGTACAGTCTTCGGTTGGACGGTTTTCGGCAGTGTTGACAATCCATCTACCCCTTGTTTGCAAACGTATTTTTGTGATGTACAGCTTGAAAGAGCGTTGACTAGGCTGTGGGAATTGGAGGATGTACCGGAAAAAACCCATTTAACTGGGAGGAACAATTTTGCAAACAGCATTTTCAGGAAACGCATAAAAGATCTCCAGATGGCCGTTTCGTCGTCGAATTGCCGTTAAAATCTGAGGTACCGTTGGGAGACTCTAGGAACCAGGCCGTTCGTAATCTCTTACGTATAGAGAGGAAGCTTGCCGCCGATACTGATTTACGTTTGCAATACGACTTTATGCAGGAGCTCATCAGCATGAATCACATGGAAGCCGCATACGCAATAACAAGTCCGACCTTCTACATGCCACACCATCCTGTTATAAAGGAGTCGAGTGTTACGACCAAATTGCGAGTCGTATTCAACGCGTCCGCTAAGACATCGACTGGGTACTCGCTCAACGATGCACTGTTTGTTTGTCCGCAACTGCAACAAACCTTGGTATCCATTCTTCTGCGCTTCCGTGCCCACCCGTATGCCGCTACCGCTGACATTGCTAAGATGTACCGGCAGGTATGTGTTTCACCGAAGCACATCGACCTGCAACGGATTGTTTGGCGAAGTGATCCGTCACATCCAATCCAAGACTACAGAATGCTACGGGTGACGTACAGCGTCGCCGCCGCATCTCATTTGGCCGTCAAGTCGCTGCAAGAAAGTATACGGTACTCATCAAGTAGTTGCGAAAAGGCTGCGGCTGTCATTCAACGCGATTTTTATATGGACGATTTGTTGACCGGTGCTTCAAGTAAGCATGAGCTGCAGTTGCTGCAAAAAAATGTCTCCGAAATATTTCTCGAATGTGGGTTTGAATTTCGCAAGTGGGCTTCAAATTGCGTGCCGCTAAGGAACGGGATATCCAGCGCTTCGGAAAATATTTTTCACTACCTTGCTGAAGGGAAAGATGTACACGCTTTTGGTCTCGTTTGGAATACGGATGAGGATTATTTCACTTTCGCAATCAACCTCAAGAAACCGCCCAAAATTTTGTCGAAGAGAGCATTTCTGTCGGACGCTAGCACGCTTTTCGATCCGTTGGGCTTGCTTGCCTCCACTACGATTAATTCTAAAATATGGTTTCAGGACATCTGGCGCGCCGAGATTGGTTGGGATGAGCTCGTACCGGAAACAATCGCAACACGTTGGTCTGAACATCGCTCTGAGCTACAAAGTTTAACCGAACTGAAAGTGCCTCATTGGGTTGGTTGTAACGCCTCTGAGTCATCAAGCGAACTGCACGTTTTTTCGGATGCGTCCGAACGAGCTTACGCCGCGGTTATCTACGCACGGACAGTCCATAGTAACGGTCAAATTACAGTAGCCTTGATTTCGGCCAAGACCAAGGTAGCGCCAATCAAGTCTACAACGCTGCCTCGTTTGGAGCTATGCGCTGCGCACCTTGCTTCTAAGTTAGTACGAAGTATTTCACAGAACTGGAACGAACTCCGCTATCCGTTATACGCTTGGACTGATTCCACTATTACTTTGGCGTGGTTGCAAGCTCATCCCAGCAGATGGGAAACGTTCGTCGCAAATCGCGTGGCCGATATTCAAGGAGTTTTACCTTCTGAGTGCTGGCAACATGTAAGCTCCGAACAGAATTCTGCAGACTGTGCATCGAGAGGTATAACAACTCGAGAACTCGTTCAACATCAGTTGTGGTGGTCTGGTCCAGATTTTTTGCATGGCGAAGATCAATTTTGGAAGCAAGCTTCGCAAGAACCGCATTTAACTGACCTGGGCCTACGTAAAAGGGTCGCCGTTCATATTACAGTACCCGAGGACACTTGGTCAGTCATAATTAAATATTCTACGTTTTCAAAATTACGAAGGGTTATGGCTTATGTGCTAAGGTTTACACACAATACTCGCGCAGAAGTAATCACACGCTTAAACGAACGAGTGGCACCCCTAACTGTCAGGAATTGGCCGAGGCCGAACTAAGATTGATTAAGTATACTCAACGTACTTATTTTGCTAACGAAATTTCTCATTGCAGGGAGAAAAAACCCATTCCACTGCGAAGTAGCTTGTTACGCCTGCAACCGTATCTTGATCCGTCTGATGTTTTGAGGGTTGGAGGTCGTCTAAAATCAGCAGACGTCTCGCTTGATGCAAGGCATCCTATCATTTTACCTAAAAACGCTCCGCTGTCGAAATTGATAATTTCTGACATACATCAGTATACCCTACACGCAGGGCCTCGCATAATGACAGTAGTTCTACAGCATCGCTATTGGGTGATTGGCACCCGCAATCTAATTAGAAGCGTATATCATAAGTGTGTTAAATGTACTTGCTTGAACCGCAACACTTCCGTTCAGTCGATGGGCGACCTGCCGTCGTCTCGTACGACGTATGTTCGCTGCTTCACACGAACTGCTGTAGATTTTGCTGGTCCATACACGTATAAATTTGCACATGGTAGAGGGTCAAAGTCCACGAAGGTTACATTTGCTCGTTGATCTGCATGTGTACTGGCGCAATGCACTTGGAATTTGTAGCGATTTATCGACGACCGCCTTTCTCAATGCTTTCAAACGTTTTATCAGTCGTCGAGGGTATTGTAAGGCCATGTACTCCGATAATGGCACGAACTTCGTTGGCGCTGACAGAGAACTTCGGGAGAGATATCAGAAGTGTATGGCAGATGATAAACTACGAGCATTTTTCGCCGACTCCAACATCGAGTGGCATTTCAACGCACCAACTGCGCCACATATGGGTGGATATTGGGAAGTCGGTGTAAAGCGCGTAAAATACCACATTAAACGCATTCTTGAGGGGAGCTTATTATCCTTCGAAGAGTTCAGTACATTGCTAGCTGAAGTTGAGGCATGCGTTAATTCGCGCCCTCTATGCGCAAATCCAACTACCGCGACCGACCTTGAAGCCTTAACGCCTGATCACTTTCTCATCGGTGAGCCATTGAAGTCGATCCCAGAACCTGAGGGTCAAGGGTTCTGTGGAAATCTACTTCGACGATGGCACCTAATCTCCGAAATACGAAAACATTTTTGGCACCGATGGAGAGATGAATATCTTTTAAACTTGCAACGCCGAACGAAATGGCTCAAATCTTCACGCAATTACGAAGAAGGAGATGTTGTAGCACTGTTTGATGAACGAACTCCACCTACAAAGTGGACGCTTGCTAGGGTAATTCATTGTCACCCTGGGAAGGATGGAAATGTGCGAGTTGTAACAGTGAGAACAAGTAATGGTGAATACGTGCGACCTATAAACAGATTGTGCCTTCTGCCTACCAAAGGAGATCTATTCTGCGAGTCGTAATGGGTTGAACAATTACATTCACACTTGGTATGCATCTAACTAAGAATTCTGCTGCATACGTATATATATGTATATCGCAAATACAAACTGTAAAATTTATAATTATCAATCTGTTTGATTATATTTAAGTAACTATAATTAAACTTAAATATTTTTTAAGTCCACATTCTTTGAAGTTCGAAATTTGGAAAAAAAATGTTTATATTTGTGACATCCAGCTTTATAATTACATTTGTATAATTATAAGTAAACTTAAATATGTGAAGTCTGTTCGAAGTTTTAGTCATTGTAAAATTAAAGTAAATTTTGCATATTTAATGAAATTTGAAATCTATTTACAGATCGAACTGTTGTTAAATTAACGTAACATTTGAATATTTAAGGAAATTAAAATTTGTGAATTTTTCAACATTAAGTTTCAAACGCCTTGTAAATATTCATAAGTTTTAGTTGAACCTATCTTGTATACATGCACAGATAGTTCAAGGGCGGCGGTATGATGAATCATGCAATGCATTGTACCCAATTAGGCGCTATGATTGATTATCTGCTGATAAGGCAGTACATTTGTGCCGGCAAAGTAGTGCCCATTAGTTGCTGAAATTGTGCACGTTTTGTTATATTTTGGTTGATTTTTCGCTAGCAAGTGTAAAGAATTGAAACGTGCCATTTTTCCACCGCCCGCCTTTAAATTATTTGAAAGGTTGAAAAACACATTAAATTATATATTTAAATTAAATTTATATGTGCTACTCGAGCAACATCATTCGTGTTGTATTATTTGGAGTGCTTTCACACAAACCCACCGCAAGTAATCCCTGAAAAGGACGCATCATAGTATTCCCCGTAGTACATCACGCCAGCCTTTTATCGGTTGCAGCCGGATATTTTGGCGTAAGTATAAACCCACACTATACAGTCCACACCCGCAAATAATCTACCGCCCGCTACATTGCCTCCAAGCGATCTACCACCCGCATCTGCTAAGGTAATCTGTCGCAAAGCTCCTTTGCCGCAACATTTTTTGATGCAACGAGCCGGATCGCCCGCATCGCTCGCAATTTTAACCTTTTTAATTTATATATACACCGCATATTTGATTACGTTGGAAAAATTACAAATCAATTGAATTTTTATTCTCCCGCTACGCATACATATTTGCAAAAATACTAACAATTCAAGTCATTTCTATTTGACTGTCATTTGCCCTCTACGCGTACACGCATTCATTGCACTGCAGAATCCGTATACCCTTCTCTACACAAACAACTCAGCGAACAATATTTTCATAGAGCTGTACATTTGCGCATTTTAGTAAGCAATCGTGACAATTATTTGCCTTCTACGAATAGCGTTACATACGTACATTTATAGAATTTGTTTTTTTTCCTCGCTCTGCAAGTACTGTAAACTAAAACAACAACTTCAAAAATGTCAGCCTCTGTGAAAACACGGGACTCTGCGTTGAACGCAATAAAAAGGTACATGAGAAAAGGCATGGATGGTACATTTTTGTTAGATACCGACCAAGTTGAGAGTTATTTGAAACTCTTGGACGAACAATGGGTTCCATTCAACGCTGCACAGGATGAGGTGGACGTTGCTTGTGGTGCCGATAACGTTGCAGTGGAAGAGAGTACCGAACTCAAGCCGAGACTTGGTACGCTATGGCCTTAGCAAATTTTAGCCGTGCCAAAAAGTGTCACACCAAACCCTCATCCCCGAATGTAAACCGACCAACAAATGTTTCTACAACCGTGTCTGCCTCCATTCGTTTACCCAAAATGGAACTACCCACATTTTCAGGCGACTCAACTGTATGGGTAGGTTTTTACGACTCGTTCTGTTCACTGGTTGACAGTAATAGCGCGCTGTCGGACGGACAGAAAATGCACTACTTACGGAGTTGCTTAAAGGGCGAAGCTTTGAAAGTCGTCAGCGATTTCCAAATTTGTGATGCAAATTACAAGGAGGCATGGGACTTGCTTATGTCGCGCTTCAAGATCATACGCGTCATCGTCGAATCGCATTTCAAAGCTATGGCCGATATCCGCAAAGCAACAAGCGACACCGCCAGCTCAGTAAAAGGTGTCCTCAACCCATATCAGCAGCACATTCGTGAACTGAAAGCGTTAGGCCGACCCGTCGATTTCTGGGACGACTGGCTCGTTCATGAAGTAGTAGTTAAACTCGCCTTCGAAACCAGGAAGCAATGGGAGTTGTCACTTGTTAGCGACGAACCCAAAACTTTCGAGCAGCTAGTAACATTTTTAGAAATTAGGTGCAGATCACTCTCGATGCTATCGTCAGCTACTCCGGTACAGCCAAGCAAAGCTGTTACTGCTACCAAGCCCACCAAATCTCTTCATGCCACATCCACCCAGAATAAGACTAGTTGCCCTTTTTGCAAGGGGGATCATAAGATTTATAGCTGCGAAAAATTCAGTCGTCTGGACGCCACCGCTAAAACAAAATTTGTGAAGGACTCGAGTCTGTTTGAACTGTCTGAGTTCGGGACATTTTTTAAGCCTCGTTGCAATAGTTCGTCGTCGTGCCGCCTTTGTCGACAACGCCATCACACCTTACTCCATGGGACTCCAGCCGCATCCAACGTCAGCAACTCCGCCGAAACCAAGCAAACCAGCTCGAACTACGCCGACGCAGGTACTACTTCAGGGAACGATAGAACCGCTCTTTCTGCGACCACTTCTTCGGCAGTCAACCCCGCCCCTGAATCTGTATCTTCGTGCCTAAAAACCGATTCTGACCCATTATCTACGAGTAAGACAATTTTGCTGGCTACTGCTCTGGTAAGGATTCGAGACTGTGCTGGTCGCTTTCAGCAAGCTCGTCTGTTGTTTGACTTTGGGTCGCACGCTTCCTTCGTGACTGAGTCGTGTGTTCGTCGTCTGGGTTTACCAAGGAAATCGTCTGCTGCTATCATCACCGGTATTGGCTCGTCTCAAGGAGGGCGCGCTAGAGGTCAGGTTTCGCTTTCGCTTCTGTCGAACTTTTCGAATAATTGCTACTCTGTAAATGCATTAATTTTGCCGAAAATTGCGGGGGATTTGCCAACGCAAACTGTCGCCACAACTGCATGGCCACATATTAAAGGGTTGTCTCTAGCAGACCCACAGTTTATGAGGCCTGGTCGTATTGATTTGCTAATAGGAATGGATGTTATGGATCATGGAAATTCGGAAGGGTCCTTGTGGAACGCCGGCGACTCAGCATACAGTCTTCGGTTGGACGGTTTTCGGCAGTGTTGACAATCCATCTACCCTGAAAGCTTGAAAGAGCGTTGACTAGGCTGTGGGAATTGGAAGATGCACCGGAAAAAACCCATTTAACTAGGGAGGAACAAGTTTGCGAACAGCATTTTCAGGAAACGCATAAAAGATCTCCAGATGGCCGTTTCGTCGTCGAATTGCCGTTAAAATCTGAGGTACCGTTGGGAGACTCTAGGAACCAGACCGTTCGTAATCTTTTACGTATAGAGAGGAAGCTTGCCGCCGATACTGATTTACGTTCGCAATATAACGACTTTATGCAGGAGCTCATCAGCATGAATCACATGGAAGCCGCATACGCAACGACAAGTCCGACCTTCTACATGCCACACCATCCTGTTATAAAGGAGTCGAGTGTTACGACCAAATTGCGAGTCGTATTCAACGCGTCCGCTAAGACATCGACTGGGTACTCGCCCAACGATGCACTGTTTGTTGGTCCGCAACTGCAACAAACCTTGGTATCCATTCTTCTGCGCTTCCGTACCCACCCGTATGCCGTTACCGCTGACATTGCTAAGATGTACCGGCAGGTATGTGTTTCACCGAAGCACATCGACCTGCAACGGATTGTTTGGCGAAGTGATCCGTCACATCCAATCCAAGACTACAGAATTCTACGGGTGACGTACGGCGTCGCCGCCGCATCTCATTTGGCCGTCAAGTCGCTGCAAGAAAGTATACGGTACTCATCAAATAGTTGCGAAAAGGCTGCGGCTGTCATTCAACGCGATTTTTATATGGACGATTTGTTGACCGATGCTTCAAGTAAGCATGAGCTGCAGTTGCTGCAAAAAAATGTCTCCGAAATACTTCTCGAAAGTGGGTTTGAACTTCGCAAGTGGGCTTCAAATTGCGTGCCGCTAAGGAGCGGGATATCCAGCGCTTCGGAAAATATTTCTCACTACCTTGCTGAAGGGAAAGATGTACACGCTTTTGGTCTCGTTTGGAATACGGATGAGGATTATTTCACTTTCGCAATCAACCTCAAGAAACCGCCCAAAATTTTGTCGAAGAGAGCATTTCTGTCGGACGCTAGCACGCTTTTCGATCCGTTGGGCTTGCTTGCCTCCACTACGATTAATTCTAAAATATGGTTTCAGGACATCTGGCGCGCCGAGATTGGTTGGGATGAGCTCGTACCGGAAACAATCGCAACACGTTGGTCTGAACATCGCTCTGAGCTACAAAGTTTAACCGAACTGAAAGTGCCTCATTGGGTTGGTTGTAACGCCTCTGAGTCATCAAGCGAACTGCACGCTTTTTCGGATGCGTCCGAACGAGCTTACGCCGCGGTTATCTACGCACGGACAGTCCATAGTAACGGTCAAATTACAGTAGCCTTGATTTCGGCCAAGACCAAGGTAGCGCCAATCAAGTCTACAACGCTGCCTCGTTTGGAGCTATGCGCTGCGCACCTTGCTTCTAAGTTAGTACGAAGTATTTCACAGAGCTGGAAGGAACTCCGCTATCCGTTATACGCTTCCCAAGGCAGTCGGTTCTATGTACCGGAGCGACTCGGGATTTTTCCCGACCAAGGACTGTCATTTCAGTGTGACCCCATTTAATTTGTTTCGTCCCTCCCACAAATTGTCATCCTCCCAGCAGCTCGTTGCAGCAGGACTGCTACATATTCTCTTACTCCGGGAAGGTATCGAACCCAATCCGGGTCCGTCTCCTGACCCCGGTCCTGAGAAATGGTTTTGCTGCATCTGCCAGAAAAGAATCTTTTTAGGACGGTCATACTCTGTTCAGTGTGTCTCGTGCAAGGGATGGTTGCATCGGACAGGTTGTTCTGGGCTTGATGCCAAAACCCGACGTCCACGTAACTTTTATAAATCTTTTGTGGCTCCTTGCTGCTCACGCCCAAGGGCGTCCCGTAGTCTACGCCTAAGCGTATCCCCACTACCTTCCAGCAGCTTCGCTGCTCAGCAAGCCACAACAAGTACCCGCTGCTGCTCGCGCCCCACGGCGCCAACAACTCAAACAGCTGATACCACTCATAACTACTACCTTCGTAGTAGAGCTGGTAGCAATGCTGAGCATCAGCCCCTGCCCCCGTCTTCTTCTCCCCCCCCTCTTTTCTGCATTGCAGAGCTGCTCTGGTTATAATGTCCACAGGAATGACCGCGAGAGCGGAAATGGAGGCCGCCTCGCGTTTATTATACACCACTCTGTGCAATATCATATATTTGATCCTGGCATCGACCGCAGTGACAATGTCTTAGAACGTCAAGGCCTATCTGTCCGGTCAGGCGATGCAAATCTAGAAATCATCAACATCTACATCCCTCCTGTCACCTGTTGCCCCAGTGGATACCGCCCTAATATCGAGGCCTTACTCACTGGCAACAATCGCATTATCTTAGGCGATTTCAATGCCCATCACGACCTATGGCATTCAAACTTGCGGGCGGACAGTAGGGGTGAGATGTTGGCGGATCAAATAGACGAAACGACGTTCTGCACAATAAACGGAGACGCCCCCACACGTATGGTAGGAAGCTGTCATAGCTCGCCAGATATCTCAATCGTGAGCGCAGAACTCGTAAACTGCGTCAACTGGCAGCCGATGGTAACATTGGCATCCGACCTCCTGCCCATACTTATTTCGTTCGAGCGTACCGCCGACTTCATCGTCACCGAAAAACGGACTTTCATAAACTTAAAAAAAGGAAAGTGGAAAGAATATAAATCTGCGACAGCAGCTTTGCTACCCTCCCTATCCCGACTGATGCCCGCCAAGGGGAGCGTGCCTTCCGTAAGGTCATTGAATCCGCCTCGGCACATTTCATTCCCGCCGGGAGAATTCCCGAAATCCGGCCCCACTTCCCGGCGGAGGCCGCGAGCTTAGCGAGGGAACGCGACCTTATAAGACAGCTTGATCCAGGCGACCCCCAAATAAGGGATATAAACCAACGCATCAGGTTGCTTGTGGACGAACACAAGCGGGCGAAATGGGAAGAGCACCTAAGAGGTTGTAACCTCTCTACCGGTGTAGGTAAACTTTGGTCCACCGTAAAGTCCCTATCGAATCCGACTAAGCACAAAGACAAAGTTTCCATCGCCTTTGGCGATAAGGTGCTGTCGGATGCGAAAAAATGCGCGAGCGCTTTCTGCCGACAATATATAATGCATCCTACGGTCGACAAAGATAGACGGAGAGCCAATAGACACGCACATAAACACAAATTCAGCGCGTCACCAATTACCATCACCGCTAGAGAGGTTGAGGACGCCATTGGTCGCGCTAAACCATCCAAAGCAGTGGGCCCAGACGGCATAGCCATGCCGATGCTTAAAAACCTAGGGAAAGAGGGTTTCAAATATTTAGCGCATGTCTTCAACTTGTCTCTTTCCACCTTTGTCATACCCGAGAAATGGAAAATGGCCAAGGTGGTCCCGCTACTAAAGCCTGGGAAACCAGCTAACATAGGTGAGTCATATCATCCGATATCTCTCCTATCGCCAGTGGCAAAGACGCTTGAAGCCATTTTGCTCCCTTATTTCCAAGCACATTTGCAGCTAGCCCCTCATCAGCATGGCTTCAGAAAACTCCATAGCACTACCTCCGCGCTAAATGTCATTGGCACCCAGATAAATTGCGGTTTGAATCAATATCCCCACCATAGAACAGTACTCGTAGCGTTAGACCTATCAAAAGCTTTTGATACGGTCAACCATGGCTCGTTACTGCAAGACCTGGAAGGGTCTACCCTTCCCCCATGTCTTAAAAGGTGAACCGCAAATTATCTGGGTGGTCGGCAGGCATCGGTGCAATTCAGAAACGAAACATCAAAACAAAGGAGAATTAAACAAGGGGTGCCACAGGGTGGTGTCCTATCCCCGCTTTTGTTTAATTTCTACATATCTAAGCTACCTTCACCACCGGAAGGAGTCACAATCGTTTCCTACGCCGATGACTGCACAATAATGGCCACAGGCTCAGGCCCAAAGATCGATGAGCTATGCAATAAAATAAACGGCTATCTCCCTGATCTCTCCAGTTTTTTCGCCTAGCGAAACCTGGCATTGTCACCGACTAAATCTTCCGCGACCTTATTTACAACATGGACGCCCCAAATGTCGACCATATTGAACATCCACGTCGATGGCACTACGCTACCGACTGTCCTACACCCCAAAATCTTGGGTGTGACGTTTGATCAGGATCTACATTTTGGTGCGCACGCAACCGCAATTGTTCCAAGAATTCAGAGCCGTAATAAAATCCTCAAATCCCTTGCTGGCAGTACCTGGGGAAAAGATAAAGAAACGCTCTTGACCACATACAAAGCAATTATCAATTAACCAAGCCTAAAAACCACCCACTGGAAGAAACTACAGGCCTGCCAAAATACTGCTCTCAGAATCGCCACGGGCTGTCTTCTTATGTCCCCAGAACACCATCTGCATAATGAGGCGAGAATACTCCCCATCAGGGAGAGAAATGAGATGCTGACCAAACAGTGTCTGTTGAATACCCAGAAACCTGGGCATCCCAACAGACATCTGATTGACGAACCAGCACCGCCTAGGGGCCTAAGGAGTCATCTCCGTAAGCATTTTGAGGAAATACGGCACCTGAGAACCCAGCCGTATGAAGCGGAAAAACACAAGCAGGTCTTTGGTGAACTCCATAGACAGGCGTCGGACCTTTATGTCGGGAATTTCCCGGTGAATCCAGTACTTGAAGAAAAATATCCAGAACTCGCAGAAGAGGAACGCATACTCCCCAGGGAAACGCGTGTCACTCTTGCTCAACTTCGTTCTGGATACTGTAACAGGTTAAACTCTTACCTATCCAGAATCAACCCCGACATACAAAATGTATGCCCTGCTTGCAATGTGTCCCCACATGACACCAACCATCTCTTTAATTGTAATGTGGAACCAACGCCTCTAACACCCCTTTCCTTATGGTCCACCCCTGTTGAAACGGCAAGTTTCCTTGGACTCCCGTTAGAGGATATTGATGACAATTTGTGATCGGTCGCGGCTATTAGGTGGGGCGAGCATTGCTACAACAACAACAACAACAACATCCGTTATACGCTTTGACTGATCCCACTATTACTTTGCGTGGTTGCAAGCTCATCCCAGCAGATGGGAAACGTTCGTCGCAAATCGCGTGGCCGATATTCAAGGAGTTTTACCGTCTGAGTGCTGGCAACATGTACGCTCCGAACAGAACCCTGCAGACTGTGCATCGAGAGGTATAACACCTCGAGAACTCGTTCAACATCAGTTGTGGTGGTCTGGTCCAGATTTTTTGCATGGCGAAGATCAATTTTGGAAGCAAGCTTCGCAAGAACCGCATTTAACTGACCTGGGCCTACGTACAGTACCCGAGGACACTTGGTCAGTCATAATTAAATATTCTACGTTTTCAAAATTACGAGGGGTTATGGCTTATGTGCTAAGGTTTACACACAATACTCGCGCAAAAGGAATCACACGCTTAAACGAACGAGTGGCACCCCTAACTGTCAGAAATTGGCCGAGGCCGAACTAAGATTGATTAAGTATACTCAACGTACTTATTTTGCTAACGAAATTTCTCATTGCAGGGAGAAAAAACCCATTCCCCTGCGAAGTAGCTTGTTGCGCCTGCAACCGTATCTTGATCCGTCTGGTGTTTTGAGGGTTGGAGGTCGTCTAAAATCAGCAGACGTCTCGCTTGATGCAAGGCATCCTATCATTTTACCTAAAAACGCTCCGCTTTCGAAATTGATAATTTCTGACATACATCAGTATACCCTACACGCAGGGCCTCGCATAATGACAGTAGTTCTACAGCATCGCTATTGGGTGATTGGCGCCCGCAATATAATTAGAAGCGTATATCATAAGTGTGTTAAATGTACTTGCTTGAACCGCAACACTTCCGTTCAGTCGATGGGCGACCTGCCGTCGTCTCGTACTACGTATGTTCGCTGCTTCACACGAACTGCTGTAGATTTTGCTGGTCCATACACGTATAAATTTGCACATGGTAGAGGGTCAAAGTCCACGAAAGGTTACATTTGCTCGTTGATCTGCATGTGTACTGGCGCAATGCACTTGGAATTTGTAGGCGATTTATCGACGACCGCCTTTCTCAATGCTTTCAAACGTTTTATCAGTCGTGGAGGGTATTGTAAGGCCATGTACTCCGATAATGGCACGAACTTCGTTGGCGCTGACAGAGAACTTCGGGAGAGATATCAGAAGTGTATGGCAGATGATAAACTACGAGCATTTTTCGCCGACTCCAACATCGAGTGGCATTTCAACGCACCAACTGCGCCACATATGGGTGGATATTGGGAAGTCGGTGTAAAGTGCGTAAAATACCACATTAAACGCATTCTTGAGGGGAGCTTATTATCCTTCGAAGAGTTCAGTACATTGCTAGCTGAAGTTGAGGCATACGTTAATTCGCGCCCTCTATGCGCAAATCCAACTACCGCGACCGACCTTGAAGCCTTAACGCCTGGTCACTTTCCCATCGGTGAGCCATTGAGGTCGATCCCAGAACCTGAGGGTCAAGGGTTCTGTGGAAATCTACTTCAACGATGGCACCTAATCTCCGAAATACGAAAACATTTTCGGCACCGATGGAGAGATGAATATCTTTTAAACTTGCAACGCCGAACGAAATGGCTCAAATCTTCACGCAATTACGAAGAAGATGTTGTAGCGCTGTTTGATGAACGAACTCCACCTACAAAGTGGACGCTTGCTAGGGTAATTCATTGTCACCCTGGGAAGGATGGAAATGTGCGAGTCGTAACAGTGAGAACAAGTAATGGGGAATACGTGCGACCTATAAACAGATTGTGCCTTCTGCCTACCAAAGGAGATCTATTCTGCGAGTCGTAATGGGTTGAACAATTACATTCACACTTGGTATGCATCTAACTAAGAATTCTGCTGCATACGTATATATATGTATATCGCAAATACAAACTGTAAAATTTATAATTATCAATCTGTTTGATTATATTTAAGTAACTATAATTAAACTTAAATATTTTTTAAGTCCACATTCTTTGAAGTTCGAAATTTGGAAAAAAAAATGTTTATATTTGTGACATCCAGCTTTATAATTACATTTGTATAATTATAAGTAAACTCAAATATGTGAAGTCTGTTCGAAGTTTTAGTCATTGTAAAATTAAAGTAAATTTTGCATATTTAATGAAATTTGAAATCTATTTAAAGATCGAACTGTTGTTAAATTAACGTAACGTTTGAATATTTAAGGAAATTAAAATTTGTGAATTTTTCAACATTAAGTTTCAAACGCCTTGTAAATATTCATAAGTTTTAGTTGAACCTATCTTGTATACATGCACAGATAGTTCAAGGGCGGCGGTATGATGAATCATGCAATGCATTGTACTCAATTAGGCGTTATGATTGACCTCTCTGAAGTTGGCAAGACAACTTTTACGTGGAAAAAAATTACCTATTGGGAAAATTGCCGTGAATTTGCCGTAATTTATCCGTGAAACAAAAAAATTTGCCGTGGCCATATTTTAGAAAATACAGGGTGGCACGCCAACTTCACGTGAAGTTAGCGTGCCACCCTCGGAAAACCACCTAAGAGACCAGCTAGGAAAATAATTCTTGCACACGAATTTGCCGTAGGTAAGCGGCATATTATATAATTTCGAAAAAATAAAATTTAACTTTTTTTTATGGTGCACCGCCAACTTCACGTGAAGTTAGCGTGCCACTTTTTGAAAACCACCTTAGACACCAGTTAGGAAAATAATTCTTGCACGTGAATTTGCCGTAAATTTGCCGTGAATTATCCGTGAAACAAAAAAATTTGTCGCGGCCACGTTTTAGAAAATACAGGGTGGCACGCTAACTTCACGTGAAGTTGGCGTGCCACCCTCAGAAAACCACCTTAGATGCCAGCTAGAAAAATAATTCTTGCACACGAATTTGCCGTAAATTTCCCGTAGATAAGTGGCATGTTTTATAAATTCGAAAAAAAAAATTTCAAATTTTTTTTATGGTGCACCGCCAACTTCACGTGAAGTTAGCGTGCCACCCTGTATATTCTAAAACATGGCCGCGGCAAATTTTTTTGTTTCACGGATAATTCACGGCAAATTTACGGCAAATTCACGTGCAAGAATTATTTTCCTAACTGGTGTCTGAGGTGGTTTTCAAAAAGTGGCACGCTAACTTCACGTGAAGTTGGCGGTGCACCATAAAAAAAAGTTAAATTTTATTTTTTCGAAATTATATAATATGCCACTTACCTACGGCAAATTTACGGCAAATTCGTGTGCAAGAATTATTTTCCTAGCTGGTCTCTTAGGTGGTTTTCCGAGGGTGGCACGCTAACTTCACGTGAAGTTGGCGTGCCACCCTGTATTTTCTAAAATATGGCCACGGCAAATTTTTTTGTTTCACGGATAAATTACGGCAAATTCACGGCAATTTTTCCAATAGGTAATTTTTTTCCACGTAAAAGTTGTCTTGCCAACTTCAGAGAGGTTTATGATTGATTATCTGCTGATAAGGCAGTACATTTGTGCCGGCAAAGTAGTGACGTTTTGTTATATTTTGGTTGATTTTTCGCTAGCAAGTGTAAAGAATTGAAACGTGCCATTTTTCCACCGCCCACCTTTAAATTATTTGAAAGGTTGAAAAACACATTAAATTATATATTTAAATTAAATTTATATGTGCTAATCGAGCAACATCATTCGGGTTGTATTATTTTGAGCGCTTTCACACAAACCCACCGCAAGTAATCCCTGAAAAGGACGCATCATAGTATTCCCCGTAGTACATCACGCCAGCCTTTTATCGGTTGCAGCCGGATATTTTGGCGTAAGTATAAACCCACACTATACAGTCCTCACCCGCAGATAATCTACCGCCCGCTACATTGCCTCCAAGCGATCTACCACCCGCATCTGCTAAGGTAATCTGTCGCAAAGCTCCTTTGCCGCAACATTCGTTACTCCGTCATTTTTCCATCAATTTTTGATTGCTTACAGTTTTGGAAAGCTGAAAGATAGGGCTTTAAAAATATATATATTTCTCTACACTTTTTATAGCAAATTTTTGAGATTTTTTAAAAGTTATCTAAAATTTTCTCGTTTTTTTTAAATTTTTCAAAGTTTGACGGCTTTTTAATGTATCATTTCTTTAACGAATAATTTTTTTTCTTAAAGAGGTTGAGAGAACATTCTATTTCGAGTAAAAAAAAGTACTGGTTGATCAAATTCGGTTGAGAATTGTTGAAATGACTACACTTTTTGTGAACAAGAAAATTTTGCTCTCATCGTAGAATCGATATCGCGCCATGTCAGGATTGAATGTATGATTTCAGTATATCGCTGCCATCGTATTGAACATTCTTATCGTTTCTTTTATTCCATCCATTATTTTTTGTTATAACAAAATTTCAATTATTGACTTTAATTATTTAAACAATTTCGATATTTTTTATTTATCTACATATATCATCTCTCGAGTAATTTTATTTCGCTCCTATGTTGGAGAGAAAAAATAAAGAAATAAATAGTTGCAAATATATTTACATAAAATTTTGTTTTATATTATGTACTTAATACAAAAAAAAAACTTCGAATTTCGATAGCTGTTAAAAATGTTTGCTAGATCTTTTGGGTTTATAAGCCACATCGTCAATATCGCGTTTTAGAGACCAGCAATAATTTACCAGCATTCTGATCTGACTTTTTCCGACAAAGCGTTTTTCGATCTCTAATACTTCCTGATGGAACCGTTCTCCCTGTTCGTCACTGAATTGTTCAAGATTTTCAGGGAAGAAATAGGCTATATGAAACAATTTGTTAAACAACTTCAAAAAGACGGTGAGCTTTTTCACGGTTTTCCCAAGACTGAGTGATGCGAAGATCAAAGAAAGTATAGAAAATTCCTATAAGAATCTGTAATTTACAGCAATTTTCTCATTATTGTCAACTTTACAGGTATTTTTGTTGGCCCACAAATACGAAAAATTTTTTCTGATCCGGAATTTTTCAAAAAATTGAATAACGTAGAGCAAAGAGCATGGGCGAGTTTTATTTCTCTATGCAACAATTTTTTGGGGAATAACAGAAGCGCCAACTACGTAGAAATAGTGAATGAGTTTCTAGAGGCTTATTGGCAGATGGGGTGCAGAATGTCAATCAAAGCCCATTTTCTGCATTCACATTTGGATTTCTTCCCTGAAAATCTTGGACAATTCAGTGACGAACAGGGAGAACGGTTCCATCAGGAACTATTAGAGATCGAAAAACGCTTTGTCGGAAAAAGTCAGATCAGAATGCTGGCAAATTATTGCTGGTCTCTAAAACGCGATATTGACGATGTGGCTTATAAACCCAAAAGATCTAGCAAACATTTTTAACAGCTATCGAAATTCGAAGTTTTTTTTTTGTATTAAGTACATAATATAAAACAAAATTTTTTGTAAATATATTTGCAACTATTTATTTCTTTATTTTTTCTCTCCAACATAGGAGCGAAATAAAATTACTCGAGAGATGATATATGTAGATAAATAAAAAATATCGAAATTGTTTAAATAATTAAAGTCAATAATTGAAATTTTGTTATAACAAAAAATAATGGATGGAATAAAAGAAACGATAAGAATGTTCAATACGATGGCAGCGATATACTGAAATCATACATTCAATCCTGACATGGCGCGATATCGATTCTACGATGAGAGCAAAATTTTCTTGTTCACAAAGTGTTGTCATTTCAACAATTCTCAACCGAATTTGATCAACCAGTACTTTTTTACTCGAAATAGAATGTTCTCTCAACCTCTTTAAGAAAAAAAATAATTCGTTAAATAAATGATACATTAAAAAGCCGTCAAACTTTGAGAAATTAAAAAAAAAACGAGAAAATTTTAGATAACTTTTAAAAAATCTCAAAAATTTGCTATAAAGTGTATAGAAATATATATATTGTAACGAATTTTACTTGCAATTCCTCTTATTTGCCCTTTTGCTAGGTTCGTATCGCTAATGAATAAATAACTCCAATATTGAATAATGGAAAAATGGCCTTTATTAAAGTACTTCACAATAACACCTATACTTTGCTACTAGCAGGCTTAATAACCAAAATGATTGATAGCTCAACTCAAACTGAATTACAGCGCCTCTACATCTGTCGCCTTTTATACTCTTTGGTTTCCTCGTTCGCATTTTTCTAGAATCTACTAGCATTGTCCATGAGCTCTCAAACTTCTCAGCTATAACTAAAATTGCACAATTTTATACATGTTTTAGGCGCTTCCAGCATCTACTAGTCCAGTAGCTCTCAAACTTCTCAGATATATGCATGTGTTAGTGCATTGACTCTCCGCTGCTCGTATTCGTACATGGTACATATGTGTAGACGCAATTATTTATTCGTTTATGTAGATACATAAAGATTGAATTATTGATGTGAATGTTTGTAGTTTACAGTCTCTCACGCACACATAGGCGTATAAGTAAATGCATCTGTGTGTGACATCTTTCGGCTGCCTTATATATGTGTATACATGATTTGATTATTGACGTAAATATCGCTTAGCATCGCCTTAGTGATGGTATAGCTTAGTGATGCTAATATCCGTGACACTGCCCTCCACCTAAGTCTGATCGTCCCGATCAGACAAATCTCTCGATCTAAACGCTGCTAATCTTTCCAAATGAACCACTTTCATTTTGGTTCGTGGTTTGGTAGTGGTTTGTATGCGGTACACTACATCGTTGATCCGTTTTACAACTTTGTATGGGCCTTCCCAGTTACACTGCAATTTCGGGGACAAACCTTTTTTTCGTTGTGGGTTGTATAGCAGCACCAAATCTCCTTCCTGAAACCCTTCCGAATTAATTGCTTTATCGTACCTCGCTTTCATCTTGTCACTCATAATCTTTGCTCGTTGCCTTACCAGATCGTGTATCTCTCTCAGCTCTTCTTCCAAGACACCAGTGGATTTCTTGACATTCCTTTCCGCATCGGCATCTATCCCATACTTCAAATCAGCTGGCAGTCGAAGGTCATTGCCAAAAATTACCTTTGCGGGAGTTTGGCCCGTTGTGTCATGTACAGCCGATCGGTAGGCCATCAAGAATAATGATATGTGTGTATCCCAGTCCTTATGGTACTTGTCTACAACTTTCCTTAAATGCTCCTCCAATGTTCTATTGAAACGTTCCACCATATCATCGGACTGAGGATGCAATGCAGTCGTCCGTGTTTTTCGAATGCCCAACTTCTTGCACATTTCTTGGAACACAGCTGATTCAAAATTCCTGCCTTGGTCAGAATGTAACTGCATTGGTACACCATACCTTGCAACCCATTCGTTTTTAACCACTTCTGCTACTGTTTCTGCTTCTTGGTTTGGGATTGGGTATACCTCTGGCCATTTACTGAAATAATCCTTAACCACCAGTACGTATTTGTTTCCGCGGTTGCTAGTAGGAAATGGACCTGCGACATCCATGGCGATCCTTTCAAATGGTGCACCTGAAATATACTGCTTCATCTGGCCATGACTTCGGGTTTTGGGCCCTTTCGCTCTGTTGCATACCTCGCAATTGGCAATCCACTCGGTGACCGACTGGCGGCAACCACCCAATAGAATCTCTGCTTAATTTTCTCGAGTGTCTTCGTGATTCCAAGATGACCTCCACTTGGCCCATTGGGCAGCTCGCTGAGCACGTCAGGAATCCTCTTTCTGGGAACAACTATCAGTTTCTTCTTGCATTGACCATCCTCACTCTCCCATACTCGATGCAAGCAACCGGATATCAATTCTAAACTGTTCCACTGTGCCCAATATGACTTCGCAATGGGACTCTCTGCTGACATCTCCTCTCTGCTTGGTCTTTCGTTTCGTTCGAGCCCTTGCATAACATGTGACAGATCTGTATCTTCTAGCTGACACGTTCTTAGTTGTTCCTTGTCCCATTCATCCGTACACGTTATAGTCATTAGCCGGACATCTATAATGTCTTCTTTAGCCTCGGCCTTTGAGCAGTGCTTGCATTCCAGACTACATGGTCTTCGTGACATTGCATCAGCATTTCCATGGGTACTACCTTTTCGATGCTCAATGGAAAAGTCGTAGCTTTGTAGTCGCTCGATCCACCGTGCCAATTATCCTTCCGGATTACGGAACTGCAGAAGCCATTTAAACGCTGCGTGATCTGTCCTGATACGGAATCGCTGGCCGTAGAGGTATTTGTGAAAATGTTTAATGCACTCTACCAATGCCAACAGCTCTCTCCGCGTAACACAGTAGTTCCTCTCTGGTTTTCCAATCGAACGGCTGTAATATGCAACTACCTTCTCCTGTCCATCGACCAGTTGTGATAAAACGCCTCCTATAGCATATCCACTCGCATCTGTATCTAGAATAAATGTTGCTCCTGGAATCGGATATGCTAACATTGGGGCCGTGCACAAACGCTCCTTCAATGTTTGGAAAGCCACTTCTTGCTCCTTCTTCCATTCAAAAGCTTTGTTTTTTCTTGTAAGCTCATGGAGGCTATGGGCTACGCTGGAAAAATTTGGTACAAATCGGCGGTAATATGTGCACAGCCCAAGAAAACTTCTCAATTCATGTAGGTTCTGTGGTCTTGGCCAATCCTTTACAGGCTCTATTTTTTCGTTCGCAGTGCAGATGCCCTCTGTCGTTACTTTGTGACCCAAATAATTGACTTCCTTTTTAAACAGCGCACACTTTTTGGGACTTAACTTCAGACCAGCGCCAGCTATCCTTTGGAAAACTTCCCCCAAGTTCCTAAGATGTTCATCAAAATTCTTGCCCAATACGATGATGTCGTCCAGGTACACCAAGCATGTTTTCCAATGTAGTCCTTTCAGTACCTGGTCCATGAGTCTCTCAAAAGTAGCTGGTGCATTACAAAGTCCAAAAGTCATCACTGTAAATTGCCAAAGACCATCACCGACACTGAAGGCTGTTTTCTCTTTATCTTCCTCCTTCATCTCCACTTGCCAGTAGCCGCTTTTCAAGTCCAGCGTGGAAAACCATTTCGTACCAGATAGCGAGTCCAGAGTATCGTCAATTCTTGGCAATGGGTAGCTATCCTTTTTCGTTACGTCATTCAACTTCCGGTAGTCCACGCAAAACCTCATTTTTCCATCCTTCTTTTTTACAAGTACTACCGGTGAGCTCCATGGACGATGGTTCGATGACGCCGCTGTCGCTCATTTCTTGAGTGATTTGACTCACAACTTCCCGCTTCGCCAGTGGAACACTACGTGGAGCTTGACGGATCGGCCTCGCATCTCCAGTGTCAATTTGATGTTTCACAACGTTGGTGCGGCCTGGTTTAGAATCATCCTGGTCAAATATGTTCGAGTACTTTAGGAGCAGTTGTTTTGCCTTACTCTGATAGGCTTCCTCTAGCCCCTGCGTCCATGCCGTGATGTCATTTGAAAGATCAGTATTACTAGCTGAAACGTGTTCCTGGAGCTGTTCACAGTTAATAACTACTTCAGCCTCTTGGCATCTTCCCAAAATAGCTCCTTTAGTCAGTTTGAGTGGTGACTTGAACTCATTGAGTACTCTTACCGGAATACGTCCATCTTGTTTTGTCATAGCCAGGGTTTTTCCTACAAGTATGTTTAGTGCTGATTTGTTTGCTGCTTCGACAACCCACAATTTGTTTGTCCCACAATCTCCATCAACCTTTGCCCAGATGACTGCTTCGGATTTTGGTGGTATTTGCTGACTCTCTTCCACCAGCACTCGTTTACTGCTGTAGCCTCTCTCGTAGCCGAAATTAAGTGGTACATCCATGTTTTTATATCGCATCGTCTTGCTTTGCATGTCAATCTTGATGCCCTGGTCGATTAAGAAGTCCACTCCAATTATGATTTCATCAACAATTTCTGCCACTATAAAATTGTGTACTACCGTGACGTTCCCAATTGCGACTTCACATTCTACTTCTCCAATTACCTGGGTGTCCTCTCCCGTGGCTGTACGTAATCTTGCTCCAAGCAATGGTCTTATCTTTTTGTTGACTAAATCCGCTCGAATGATGGAATGAGATGCGCCCGTATCTACAGTCAGTAAACGTTCTTTTCCGTCCACATGTCCTCCAACAGTAAGATTGCTCGATCTTCCTCCAATCTGCGAGATAGAGATTATGGGGCATTCAATTGCGGGAGCCAGCTGTCGCCCCTTGCGGCTGACTCGATTTAGTTTAACGATTGAGTGGTCTTGGAGATTTGCTCATCACCTTCTGCTCTGCGTTTACGACCACCCACATTGTTGGAGCTATTGGGACCGCTGCTGCAATGTCCTGCAATATGACCTGGGTTGCCGCACTTGAAACATTTAATAACTCCGGCATTTTTCTGTTGTGATCCCTGCAGTGCTTCCAAAATTGTGTCTACCCAATCTGGTTTTTCCACTTCCACACGATGAGCTTTGTATGCTGGTTTACTCAATAGTGAGGCCGTTTCCTGAGTCAATGCATGTGATACCGTTTCAGCAAATGTCAGCTTTGGGTTTGCGTATGTAGCTCGCTACGTTTCCACGTCCCGTATGCCATTTATGAAACTCTGGATTTTTACCCTTTCAGTGTATTCCACGGGTGCGTCCGCATTTGCAAGATGAGCCAATCTTTCAATATCTGAAGCAAACTCCTGCAATGTCTCATTTACTTTTTTGGTAGCGGTTTTGCAACTCAATTTGGAATATCTGTTTTCTATGCTCGCTTCCATAACGTCGTTCTACAGCAGCCATCAATGCTTCATAATTGTTCCGCTCTCCTTCGGGAATCGTCTGTAGGATTTCCGCTGCTGGCCCCTTCAATGCCACGAACAGTGCAGCAACTTTATCTTCCGCATTCCACTTGTTCACTGCTGCGGTCTTCTCAAACTTTAGCTTGAAGACCTGGAAAGGAACAGAACCGTCAAAAGATGGAGTTTTTACCTTCGTATTGCTTGCTGAAACAACTGGGCGAATTAGTTGCAACTCCTGTATACGCCCTCTCAATGTTTCAATCTCGGCATCGATTTTGTTCTCAAGTTGCAAAATTTTTGTGTCTTGCGCCTCCATCTTCGAAGAAATACGTCCTTCTTGCTCTTCCAGTTGTGCAGAGATTTGCGCTGATATTTGTGCCGACATTTCGGACATTCGTGCCTCTTGTGCTTCAATCTTCGATGTTATACGGTTCTCCTGTGATTCCATCTGTGATGACATATACGTTTTCTGTTCTTCCAGTTGAGTTTCCATCTTGGATGTTATACGTGTCTCTTGAGATTCCATCTGTGATGACATTGTCGATGTTTGAGCAGATATTGCAGCCAATATCATGTTCAGGTCTGTATTCGCCATTGTCTGCGGTGTTTCTTCCATTTTTGTTATTTCCTCGCCATCAAGATGAAAGTCATACTCTTCCACATCAATTCCTTCTGCTTCCATTGCCTCTCGTAGCCGTGCCTGAAGTTCAAGTCTAACGCCGCTTGTATTCAATCCACGGCTCTCCAACTCCTTCTTTAGTTGCTGGATGTTCAATTCACTGAACTTTGCCATGTCCTTGTTGTCCTCTGGAATTTATTCCACAATTCCTCTTCTGACACCAATTGTAACGAATTTTACTTGCAATTCCTCTTATTTGCCCTTTTGCTAGGTTCGTATCGCTAAACTGTTGAATAAATAACTCCAATATTGAATAATGGAAAAATGGCCTTTATTAAAGTACTTCACAATAACACTTATACTTTGCTACTCGCTGGCTTAATAACCAAACTGATTGATAGCTCAACTCAAACTGAATTACAGCGCCTCTACATCTGTCGCCTTTTATACTCTTTGGTTTCCTCGTTCGCATTTTTCTAGAATCTACTAGCATTGTCCATGAGCTCTCAAACTTCTCAGCTATAACTAAAATTGCACAATTTTATACATCTTTTAGGCGCTTCCAGAATCTACTAGTCCAGTAGCTCTCAAACTTCTCAGATATATGCATGTATTAGTGCATTGACTCTCCGCTGCTCGTATTCGTACATGGTACATATGTGTAGACGCAATTATTTATTCGTTTATGTAGATACATAAAGATTGAATTATTGACGTGAATGTTTGTAGTTTACAGTCTCTCGCGCACACATAGGCGTATAAGTAAATGCATCTGTGTGTGACATCTCTCGGATGCTTATATATGTGTATACATGATTTGATTATTGACGTAAATATCGCTTAGCATCGCCTTAGTGATGGTATAGCTTAGTGATGCTAATATCCGTGACAATATTTTTAAAGCCCTATCTTTCAGCTTTCCAAAACTGTTAAGCAATCAAAAATTGATGGAAAAATGACGGAGTAACGAATTTTTGAATGCGCGAGGTACAAGAAAAACAGTTTTTCAACAATAACTTGAAAATTTCGGGGTGTTAGAAAATTTTGAAACGCGACATCTTGATCTACTCATCAAGACCTACAACGGAAACCAGGTCGCTATTAAAGTTCAAAATCAGTGTAGCACCGTGTAATCAGTCGCCACCTGTAACTCCAGACAGTTGCAACAACTAATTTTGCTGGAATTCGGTATTTTCAGCCTATATTTACTATTGCTGATCGGAATCACTCGCATTCCGACAGCAATAATATAACAATAATATTATATGATGTGTAACGAAAATAAGGTCAAACAAAGGTTGGAGCAGGGGGGATTGGAAACACGTCCTTTTCAACCTCCCATCATAATTTGAGCTGTGCGGATCGGAATCTTCATGCATTCCGACAGCGTCTTTACTAAAAAAAGTTGAGGGGTGATTGGGTACACTTTATTTTCAATTTCCAACATCCAAAGACATGTTTAGCTGTGTTGATCGGAGACCAATACATTCCGACAGCTTAAAATACAAATATAATTGAAAAATATAAGTTCCAAATTTTGTTGCCTTAAGCTGGGAGCACTGGAGGATTGGAAACGCGTCCTTTCCAACCTTCCTTAAATGAGTGGCTCCCAGACTCGTCCGTTTGTCACGCCAGTAAATATGCTGATCGGAATCACATGGCATTCCAACAGCATATTCAATAGAAATAAGTGATTAAAATAATGAATTGTACTTAGTAGTTTAAGTTTTAGGCCTAAACAGCCGTAATAATAAATAAATTTGATTACAAAAATATTATTATTATTATCATAGTTTACAAATAAATGTATAAACTATTTTTGGTTAGGGTACCTGGTTACTGAGATCATATGGTTCCCTGCAATTAAACATATTGGTATGTAAGCTAAGTGTACATTATCTTAAAGGATATTTATTTTTCGCTGCTGTGTTAAGTAGGGTGGTAGACGTTGTGGGTTTTCAAGGCGTTATTGACAGTGTTTATCGTATCCGTTTTACTGCAGTCTAGGCAACATCCATGGGGGTTGATACTTTCGTCAACGGATATATTTGCATCATGTGTTCGGGAGTCAATGCAGTGGAGCATGGCGAACATTGAATCGGACCATTATTATTGTAATGATGAGATACAGTGTGTGCTGAACAGCGTTGTTCCAACTCTCATTCTTGCAATCTTTATACATTCATCCCTGGTAAAATTTATATTTTAGTTTGGCCTTTTTGTGCCCGGGTTGTGTGTTCGAAGAAATATATTTGAACATTTCCATTTTTCTTGTTCTTCAACGTCTTGACAACTATAACAGTGGTTTCTTATAATACTGCTATAGCAAGGTACTTCCACAGTTAATGGTAACCGGAGCGCTGCTTTTGCTATGTGATCAGCTTGTTCATTTCCTTTGATTCCTATGTGGCCTGGAACCCAAAGGATTTTTTTTAATTGATCCTCTCCAGGTCTTTGGATTTCCGGTCCATTATATTCAGTAGAGCCAATGTATCTGACTACACTTTGGCTGTCGGAACATATCCACGTTTTTGCTTTTCTTTCAGCAGCGTATATAATTGCCTGTTCAACAGCTGCAAGTTCTGCATCGAAAATTCCTGCATGTAGCGGTAATAGACATTGCTTCAGAGTTTTAAAGGAGTCAACTGAAGTTTGTTCTACTAAAGCATAGGTTGAGGTATCGCACTGCCTAGAGCCGTCAGAGAACAAGATAAGTTCTGGGTTGAATTCATTTTTTATTTTTGCGTAGAATGTTTTAAAGATGTTAGCATTTGTGTTTTCTTTTTTGAATTCGCAGTGTCATATCCGTATGGAATTTTACTTTAGGTGATTTCCTTAGTGGTTGTGCTGGTATGGGTGTTTTATTAATGTTAAGGTAGCGTATAATGTTTTCCAGAGCGCTAGCGTTTCTGCCGCCTACTTTTCTTCTATTCGCTGATTGTAGCTCCCACATATGCTCGTGTAATGGGTGATCTGGTAGTGTCAAAGCTTTCGCTGCGAAACCAGCTGACCTGCTTTGTAGTTGCCAATCGATATCGTGGTACCGCGCTACTTGTCTGAGGGCGGCTATTGGGGTAGCCATGAGCAACCCTGCAGCCGTTGTTGTTGTTGGTGTTGGTGTAGCGATAAGGTTGCTCCCCGAAGGCTTTGGGGAGTGTTATCGATGTAATGTTCCTGTGCCGGATACAGATCCGGTACGCTCCGGTACCACAGCACCATTAAGGTGCTAGCCCGACCATCTCGGGAACGATTTATGTGGCCACATTAAACCTTCAGGCCATTCCCTCCCTCCCCACCCCCAAGTTCCATGAGGAGCTGTTAGTGAAACACGATTCGCCGCGAATAGGTGAGGTTGCAAATTGGGTTTGGAGAAGCTATATATTGCGCTGGCAACCTGAAGGTTTGCGCTACACAGCCCCTTGAATCTGGCATTTTAGTCGCCTCTTACGACAGGCATACCTACCGCGAGAATATTCTGACCCCCTAACCCGCTGGGGTCCCTGCAGCCGTTCGAAAGCCGTACATGTATTGATTTTGTTTTTATTCTTTTCGGATGTCCACCCATAAACCGTGAGTCCGTGTTGAATTATTCCTTCACATATAGCTCGACTGATTGATATGGCAATGTCTATGTGTGGTCCTTTTTTCCTCGTACAGAGGTTATTAACCTTGCCTAGTTTTTCGCAAATTTTGTTGATATGCTCATGTGTGCATATCTGCATTTCTGGAGTTGATGCCAAGGATTGAGATATAGGGTTTCAACCTAACATCTTCGTTGCCTACTTTCAATGAGGATATATCACATTTGTGTTTTTTGCATACATGCATAGCTTCTGCCTTATTAATTGGTACTACTGCACCAGTTGCTTCTGCCCACCGTTGTACTTTGGTGTTTACTCCACCCAAGCTATTATTTATTTGTTCTGCTGAGCCTGAAGATACAACAAAGATGTTGTCAGCGTATACACCAATGAAGTCCACCACATTTATGTTTCTAATATTTTTAATAAGCGTATTACAACATGCCTGAGGGTGCCTTTCATGGGGGTGTTTGCGCCTTGCACTCACCGGCGTCACCCCAAACCGTCGACTCGTAGGTGTTTTTACACCCTCCCTCCCTCATGTAGGGGCGGAGCCTCCTCGTGGTGGCACCTGGTAACGCTTCGGCGGCTAATTCGAGCGGCGACCTCTCTTCCCACTCCCCTTAAACCCTAATTTCCCTTCTTTTTCCTTTTCCTTTTTCTCTCCCCTTCTCCTTAATGGGCTGGATCAAGGTGTTATACGACCCGTGCCGAGGATCAGCCTGGCTGGGGGCCCAAAAATAGCCAAGCCGTTAGCGGAGTGCATCGAATACCGGGCGACCTTCGATGCTATTAAGCCTTACCCGGACATCGCGGATCTCTGTCCGGGTGGACCTTTCCCCTTCTCCGCTACTCGTGCGTTTTAAGTATGGAGGAAAAATTGTTAAAAATTAGTAAGGAGGGCGACTCTCCAAAAAAGAAGTCGTTAGGAGCTTGCTCCGCAAAGGCTACGGCTCAGCCGGGCCTAAAATTAGCTGAGAGAACTCCTCAGAGGTTCGCTGCTGCAGCGGCAGATAGGCAGAAAAGCGCCGAGAGTTTATCCGGTTCGAGCAGTCCGATGGCCAGTACCTCTCATGGAGGGGGTACTGACCGGGAGGCCATCAGTGCCACTACCGCCCCTCCCTTGGGCCCCACCAGCAAACCCTCCACCCAGCGACAAGCGTCTGGTGGGTCAACTGCTGGGGGCCTCGGGGTGGGGGGAGGGGTCGGCTATAGGGCCAAGGGCCAATCTAGGCAGGAAAGGGCTGAGGAAAAATCCAGCCAGGGTATTCCAAGGGCCGGTACCTCTCGGGGAGGGGCCACCGATCGGGAGGCCCTTGGGGCGGCTGCCGCCCATCTCGTAGCCACCAGCACGGCTGCCAATCAGCGTCAAGCGTCTGGCGGTTTGGCTGCTGGGGGCTCCAGGGGTGTGGGGGCCGGCTCTAGGGTCAAGGGAGTCAAAAAGCCCAGTCATCAGGACAAGGGCTGGGCTGCCCGGATCCTACGTAGGAATGCCTCCTCGCCGATAAGGGAGGGGGAAGTTTCCACGGAGGAATGGGCGAAGGCTCAGCGCGATCTTGAATGGGCGAAGAAAATGTTGCCGGAGTTCAGGCCGGACTGGGTCGAGAGCAATGAAGCCTCGAAGCGCCAGCGGTCTATAGATGAATCCAACCCTACGGCGCCGAAAAGGGCCAAGGTGCAGGGAGGCTGGACTCGGTCTTTCGCCGAAATAGCCAAGGATCGGCAGAGTGGATTGAGGCAGCGCTCACTACTGTGGCCGTTAAGGTCAAAAAAGATAACCCTGGTCCGCCGCCTTCTTATACCGATGCGGGGTGGTTCCAGGGAAATATAAAACTAATTGCGTGTGACGACGCCAGGTCGGCGAAGCTTTATAAAAGCCGCCGTTTCGCTGATAGCGGATGTGTATCCGGGCGCGCGCCTCAAGGTAGTGGAGGCGTGTGATATCCCCTCACGACCAAGGGCGAGAGCCTGGGTTCCAGTGACGCCAACGGACCCCGCTGATATCCTGGAACTGCTCCAGGAGTACAACCCGGGTCTACCTACCCAAAACTGGAAGGTGGTTAACGTGGAGAAGACTGAACGGGCCACGATGCAGATAGTCCTGTTGCTCGACAGTGCAAGCGTCGAAGCGTTGAAAAGGCAGGATTTCAGGGTAAGCTACGGCTTCAAAAATATAAGCCTTAAGGTTTATAAGGCTGATGTCGAAGCCTTGGTAAACCTTGCATCTCGTACGGAAGTGAAGACGGGATGGAGGTAGACGAGAGCGAAGAAGCTGGTGGCTATGCTTCGTCAGGTTCGAGCGGAAGCTTGGCTCTCAGAGGGTTGTACTCTGAGGGTCAGCTTCTGGAGGATGGCGATTCCGGCGCGACGCTCACGGAGAAGAGCACAAACAAGCAGTGATCCGGGTCCTCCAAATAAACCTGCATCACTGCAAAGCAGCATCAGCTGCACTCCTACTGCACCTGGCTTCAGGTGCGGTAGATATCGTTCTAGTCCAGGAGCCGTGGATCACTGGCAATAGGATCTGTGGCCTGCGGAACCAGCGTATAAGCTTTATAGCGCTAAGGAAAAGGGTAAGCCTCGCACATGTATATTGCCTAAGTCTACTCTTAATGTTTTTCTTCTACCCAATTATAGCGATGGGGATTTGACAGCGGTCAGCGTCGAGGTGCTAGGGAGGAGCTTTAAATTTGCCTCCTTCTACCTAGCACACGATCACCAAGGCTCATTACGACCGGATAATTTCATTTCGTGAGAGCGGCAAATCCACCAAACGATTTTATCCTGCTCGGAGGCGACGCCAATGCTCATCACGCCCAGTGGGGCAGCAGAGATACAAATGACCGAGGTGAGTCTCTATTCAACTATCTGTTAGGCACTAATCTGAGTATATGTAATAGGAGAAATGATCCCACTTTCATTACGAGGAACCGCAAAGGTCCTTTACATAACACTGGTCACAGACTCTTTCAGTGACCTGATCGTTTCATGGAGGGTTCTAAACGAGCACTCCTTTTCTGACCATAGATATATAAGTTTTTCTATATCGCAGGCGCACGCAAGTCCTAAGTATATACAAAACATTAGAAGAACTAACTGGGGCTACTATAAGAAGATTATAGGTAAAAAGCTATCTGAGGAGGTACGAGTCCCAGAAAGCGAGGAGGAGCTGGACGTGTTTGTAAATAATTTCAGTCAAAATTGCAGGAATGCTTTAGATAGGGCTTGCCCGGCTAAAAAGGTTTTGGAAACTCACACCATGGTGGTCGTCTGATCTTGATAAACTTAAAAAGTCATGTAGGGCGGCCTTCAATAAAGCAAAGCATGATGGACATGAATCATCATGGGCTGCTTATAAAGCGAAGATAAATATATATAAAAAAGCAATCCGGAATGGGAAGCGATCCTCCTGGAGGGATTTCTGCGGCAGGATTGAATCCGCATCCGCGGCCTCCCGGTTAATGAAGGTGCTATCAAAATCTCCAACTCAGCTAAGTTACGTCCAAAAGCCGGATGGGCACTGGACGGACTCCAGCGCTGAAACCATAGCTGGATAGGTTATATTAGGCTCAATTACGTACCAGTATCGTGGAGGGAAGTCAACGTGGTCTTCATCCCCAAGGCAGGGAAACCCTCCCACTCTAAACCAAATGATTATAGGCCTATAAGCTTATCTTCTTTTCTGCTTAAAGCGCTTGAAAGACTTCTAGAGGACCACATCAGGAGGAGGATTGAGCCGTCGCTTCTTTCGCAAGCACAGCATGCCTATACTAAGGGCAGGTCAACTGACACGGCCTTGCACTCACTGGTATCCGCTATCAAAAGGTCACTAGACCTCAAGGAATACACATTAGTGGCATTTCTAGATATAGCGGGTGCCTTCAACAACGTTCTCCCGGAGGCCATCACCTCGGCGCTGACCGATCTGGGGGTGGACGCGTGCCTGGTGGAGTTTATATACAATCTGCTTATGCGTAGGCAGATTAAAACTGAGCTAGGTGGATGCGTGATCCGCAGACCGGTCAGCAGAGGCACTCCGCAGGGACGTCTTCTCTCTCCGCTACTTTGGGTGGTTACCGTCAACCAACTACTCCGCCTCATGGAATCGGAAGGTCACCAAGTGATCGCGTATGCAGATGACACCTGCGTCACCATGCGGGGGAAATTTCCGCAAACTCTTTGCAACCTAATGGAAGGGGCACTATCCAAAATCTCGCACTGGGCCACAGCCACAGGCTTGGAAGTCAACCCGGATAAAACCGGGGCTTGTCTTCTTCACGAGGAGGTATAAGGTACGAAATCTAACACCGCCAAGAGTTGGGGGTACGTTTTTAGCGTTTAGCGATCGAGTTAAGTATTTGGGAATAATTCTGGATAGGAAGCTATTATGGAGTGACCATATAGTGGAGCGATGCAAGAAGGCAGCAGCAGCACTGTTCACCTGCAAGAGGGCAATTGGCACCTCCTGGGGATTCTCCCCCAAGGTGACATACTGGATTTATACAGCCATTGTGCGCCCGATTCTTCTTTATGGTGCCTTGGTCTGGTGGCCTACACTAGCTAAAACTACCTACCTTAAGACGCTTCAAAAGGTGCAACGGAGTTCGGAGCTCTGCATCACCGGGGCTCTCGGCTCCACTCCATCTAAAGCACTCAACACAATGCTATACCTTCCACCTCTTGACCTGGTGCGAAGGAAATATCGCCGCTCTACGCATAAGGGCCTAAGTAGTGAGCTGTTACCATAGTGTTCAGCTCAGCCCTTGCAACCTAACCTAACCTATTACAACATGCTGCAAATAATATGACTGATAGTGGAGATCCTTGGGGGAGGCCATTGTCTAGGTTGAGAAACTTCGATAAAAAACAGTCTCCTCGAACTGTGATTCTACGATGCGACATAAAGGAATGTATAGTTTTCAGCACTAGTGACGGAACACCCCAGAAAGAAAGTTCTTTTATTAAAACAAATGAAATAACTATATCAAATACCTTTTCTATGTCTTCTGAAAATATAACATTGTGTTTATTTGCTGTAAGATTATCTTTTATTTTTGCTTCTAATGAGTGACACAATGTATGTACTACACGCTGTGGGAGGAACGCATGTTGCTCTGGGAGAAAGTGCGATTTGTAGTGTTCTCTAATTTTCCTCGCTAGAATTTTGTCAAATACTTTAGCTAGGACCGACATCAGCTAAATGGGTCTGTATCCTTCCACCAGATTTGCATTTTTATTTGGTTTGGGAATTGTAGCAAGAACTGCTACCTTCCAGTAGTGCGGATAAGTTCCAGTTTCAAGTATTCCCGTGTATAACTTGCATATTCTCTTCTTCAGCGAGATGTCCGAATGTTGTATCATGGAGTATGTTATTTTATCAATTCCCGGTGTTGTGCCTTTTGAATTTTTTATTGCTACATTGAGGTCATCGATTTATATTAGAAAAATGTTTATGAAGACTGAGTGCTTCCCCGGGTGGGGAGTCAATTTCATAGTTTTGTTTAGCCAGTATCACTTGTGTAGCAAACGAATTGTCAGAGCCTATTAAACTCCATGTTTCTGCAAATTTATCTGCTATCTGTTGGGGATGAGTAAGGCACTCGTTTTCTGAAAAAATAGTTGGAAAACTTATATATTGTGGCGATTTGACTTTTTTAATTTCGTTCCATATTGTCCTTGTGTCCATAGTAGGGTTAAGGGAGTTGATAAAGTTTTGGCATATATTCCTCTTGGCTTGTTTACATGCACGCTTTACCTGTGCGCAGAGTTGTTTAAGCCAATTAATTTGGCTATCTCGGCATTAAATCATACGGGGGTTTTGCGCAGCTTTGTATTCTTTTTTACTGGCATGGACTCATTTGCAGCCTTCCTGATAATTTTCTTTATGCTGGCTGCCTCCTGGTTAATGATGGCCGTTACTTTAAATTGTCGACTTACTTTTTCGGTTTTTTTTTTTGAAAAATCTCCCAATTTGCTTTAGCATTTTTTAAACCGGGTATGATGTTATTGGAAATCAAAATTGGGAAGTGGTCATTTCCTTCTGGATAGCAGTTCCAGGTTAGGATACCTGCCAATTCTGCACTAGCCATAGTTACATCTGCAGCCGTCAGAGTTTTTTTTGTGCTGAGCAGCGTTGGCGAACCATCATTTAAGAAAACTAAGTTTCTACAGTTTGCGAATTCTTCCCATATTTTCCCGATACGGTTCGTGGTTTGTGATCCCCATAGTATGTTATGTGAGTTCAAAGCACCGAGCAGTAGATGATGCCCACTGCTGTATAGTGAAATAGGGTTAGGAATGTTCCATTGGAGGATTGAAAAATTAAGTCCGATATCCATATTTTCAAACGTTTAAATTGTTTTATTTATTCAAAGTCAGAGATGTCACTGTCAAATTGTTTTGTTTGGACGAAGTAGTTGTTGCTTTCTATTAGGTTTTGTGTTAAATCAGTTATAGGTGATTGGTATATTTGCGGTTGGGAGTAGTCGCTAGAGTTGTTGTGAGTTTTGTTACTAATTGAGTGTATTGGAGTTGAGTGGTAATTATTATGGTTTGTTGTTGTGAAAGGTGACATTTCTATGTATCCACTTTCTGCGTTTGTATTATTAGCTAGTGCGCTTGTTGTTGTATTTTGTTTAGCTTTTTCTGTTATCTTTGTAAACAATGTATCAATATTGGAGTTTGAACTTGTCTTTTGAATGTTATTTTGAGGTGATTTTGTACTGATTTGTGTTTTGTTTGTGTTTTCTTGGTTTTGAATGTTATTTAAAAGTTGTGGAGCTGGTGCAGTGACCTGTTTGATATTTTCTTTTAGCGGTCGTTCGATGATATTATTTTTTGTAATTTGTGCTTGCTTCTGGGTTCTATTTGGAAAGGAGTGGGGTTACTGTTGTACAATTTCCAAGCTTCTCTTACAGTACATCGAAGTTCAATTTTAATTTTGTTGATGGATTTATGTTTGAGGAAGCTAGGACAGGAGGGGTCTTCAGAGGTATGTGTGTCAATATTGCAATTTACACAGAAGGTTCTCGAGCAAGTATCATGAGGTGGAGGTGTGGCACATTGCTTGCACAGCTGATTACCTTTGCAATTATTTTTTGTATGCCCCAACTTCAAGCAATTTCTGCATTTCATAGGGTTAGAAATATATTCCTGAACTGCGACTTTTTCCCAGCCCAAGCTAGTTTTTTCTGGTCTCCGGATTGAATTAAATGTTAGAATTGCTGCTCCAGTTGGCGCTGATGTATCGTTAGTTACCTTGATGATTTTCTTAACTTCGATTACTTTTTGGTCTGCTAAGCCTTCCAATAACTCTTTTTCAGTAAGGTGGATAATGTTTTTCGAAAATATTATACCCTGCGTTGAATTGAGTTTTTTGTGAAAGGATATTTTAACTGGTACAACATATGATGAATTTTTCTGCTGCGTTAAGGTTATTTGCTTTATCAGCAGGTCACAAGATTTAAGCTCTGTTACTTCCAAGTATTCGCAACTTATGTGTTTAAGCCCTTTTTCTATTTGGAAAACGTTCTAGGATGCTAATGGTTGGGTTTCAGTGTTGTTTTGGGCGATGGCGGTGGCTATGATGTATCGTGGTATATGGTTATCATTTTGTGCTATTGGCGGTAGAGGTACAAAATCCCCTTCCCTTGGCCTTTTAGATTTGGTTGTAGGAAGAGAAATATTCTCGTCCGGATCTAAGTGTTTAAACCTATTTCTATGAGGGGTGTTAGCCCCTTTCATTTTGTTTGATTTCAGCTACCAAATATGTAGTTTTTAACACAACGACTTAGAAATAATATATACACTAACGGTCGCGTAGAAGAAAAATACAATACAAGCTTATTTAACACACACTAGTGTCTATAGACTTAATTGCGCTGCGAAAAAAACACGTCTGGGTAAGGCGGCTGCCCGAATAAGGCATACTGCGATGTTATAATACAGTTAAAAGAACATATAAAAAAAAACTCTCAAGTATAAAAAGGAAATATTTGGAAGGTAGGGTGCTCGATAATCATGGAGACATGAAACGGATGTGGAAGTGTTTGAAAGATCTCGCAGAGACTGATAGGCCGACAGCATGACACTGATAATACGCGTCCGAAAATATCGAGAGAGGTGTCAAAAGAAGCGTATTGACCTCGAGAAGGTATGCCTGTCGTAAGAGGCGACAAAAATACCAGATTCAAGAGGCTTTGTAGCGCAAGGGTGTTCAGGTTGCCAGCGCAATATATAGCTTCTCTAAACCCAATTGTCAGCCTCACCTATCCGTGGCGAATCCTGTTTCACTAACAGACGAGGCTCTGGCGACCCCAAGCTCCTCATGAAACTTGGGGGTGGGAGGGAGGGATGGCTTGAAAGTTTAATGTGGCCATATAAATCGTTCCCGAGATGGTCGGGCTAATGGTGCTTAATGGTGCCGTGTCCCGAGCTTACCGGATCTGTATCCGGCAAAGGACCATCACATCGATAACACTCCCCAAAGCCTTCGGGGAGTAACCTTATCGCTACAACAACAACCTCGAGAAGGCCGCCAATGCAGAAAGATGTTCTGCGCAAAAATACTATGGATCCCACCAACCGTTTCGAAGGGAACCGCGGGTATTTTCCGGTTTTTCGTTAATATCTTTTGAACGAGTTAAAATTTGTATATTCCGCCGAAGGCACCTCTTACGCGCTCCCCAAGGCAGTCGGTTCTATGTACCGGAGCGACTCGGGATTTTTCCCGACCAAGGACTGTCATTTCAGTGTAACCCCATTTAATTTGTTTCGTCCCTCCCACAAATTGTCATCCTCCCAGCAGCTCCTTGCAGCGGGACTGCTCCATATTCTCTTGCTCCGGGAAGGTATCGAATCCAATCCGGGTCCGTCTCCTAACCCCGGTCCCGAGAAATGGTTCTGCTGCGTCTGCCGGAAAAGAATCTCTTTAGGACGGTCATACTCTTGTCAGTGTGCCTCGTGCAAGGGATGATTGCATCGGACAGGTTGTTCTGGGCTAGATCCCAAAACCCGACGTCCACGTAATTTTTATAATTCTTTTGTGGCTCCATGCTGTTCACGCCCAAGGGCGTCCCGTAGTATACGCCTTAGCGCCCCCCCCCCCCCCCTCCACTACCATCCAGCAGTTTTGCTTCTCAGCAAGCCACAACAATTACCCACTGCTGCTCGCGCCCCACGGCACCACCAACTCATGCGGCCGCTCCCACTCATACCTACAACCTCCGTAGTAGAGTCGGGAGCAAAGCCGAGCATCAGCCCCTGCCCCGTCTTCTTCCCCTCTCTTTTCCGGCAACAATCGTGTAGGCCAGGGAAACAGACTCTTAGTCCCTACCTCCTTTTGCACCGTTTTCCAGCACAGAATATATATGTTTGCGACATCCGCACAATGCAGCTCCTGCCTTGGACGGTGCCACTTTCCTAGAAGTTCTGGTCTCCGCGACGGTGTTGCCAGGCCGCAAACTCAAACACACCGGGTACCCCAATGCTTACCCAGGGACGTCCAGTCCCAGGGCCACAACTGCAGTTGCGCCCTAGCCTTTCACAACCCAGGCGTAGTCACCTGTCACTTATTCCCAGAGTTACGACGTCTCCCCCGTTTCACTTTAGAATTCTGCAGTTTAACTGTAATGGATTAACTGGGAAGCTCACGGAGATAGTCGATTTCATGAAGCGGCACAACATACGCATTGCTGCGATTCCAGAGACTAAACTCACAGTAGGATCTGCTCTGCAGACTTGTTCTGGGTATAATGTCCACAGAAAAGATCGCGACAGCGGAAATGGAGGTTGCCTCGCGTTTATCATACACCACTCTGTGCAATATTATATATTTGATCCTGGCATCGACCGCAGGGACAGTGTCTTAGGCGTTAAGGCTTATCTGTCCGGTCAGGCGATCCAAACCTGGAAATCATCAACATCTACATCCCTCCTGCCACCTGCTGCCCCAGTGGATATCGCCCTAATATCAGCGCCTTACTCACTGGCAATAATCGCATTATCTTAGGAGATTTCAATGCCCATCACGATCTATGGCATTCAAACTTACAGGCAGACAGAAGGGGTGATATGTTGGCGGGTCAAATAGAAGACACGACGTTCTGCACAACAAACGGAGACGCCCCCACACGTATGGTAGGAAGCTGTCACAGTTCGCCGGATCAATCAATCGTGAGCGCAGGATTCGTAAACTGCGTCAACTGGCAGCCGATGGTAACACTGGCATCCGACCACCTGCCTATACTTATTTCGCTCGAGCGTACCGCCAACTTCATCGTCACAGGAAAACGCACTTTCATAAATTTTAAAAAAGGAAAGTGGGATGAATACAAATCCTTTACAGACAACCCCTTTGCTGCCCTCCCTATCCCGACTGATGCGAAGAACGTGAACTTATAAGATAGCTCCCCCTGCGAAGACAGTCACCTTGTAGCGGTGCAGGGGCTTACGCCGATCGCATATGATACTAATTGGTCAGATCGGAGCGGGGCAACCGCGCTCACCTGACAGATGTGGTCGAATGCGATCGGTAACCAGGAACTGTCACCTCCTAATCCAGGGTCTTATGCGTCACCGTGCCCATTGGAGTGATTTGCAGCCAGGAGGTCCACAACACCGGCTGTATTATAACGGCGCCTCCCCAACACCGGGCCACCTTGGGGAGTAACCATGGCCTTACCGCGTCAAGGGGCTCTGCCGCGGCGGACCAACCCAGTTCCCCAAATTAAAGCAGTGACAAAAACGCTTGCCATTTCAAGCAAGTTGTCGTAAGATAAAACGATGAACAACAACAACAAAAAAACCAACAACAACAAATAAAGCACAACAAAAAAAAAAGGGCTCCAAGAAGAGCAGCGGGCAGAGAAGCAGAAGGCCACGCACGTACTCCAGGCAATTCCTGGAAAGCCTCACGAGAGAGGAGGCAATGCTCTTCTTAGAGCATCAGAGGGATGAATCCCCCTCCACAAGCACTGGAGTATACAGAGAAGGCTCTTAAAACCGCGAACTCCAAGGGCAACACCAAAACCCAAGGAGAGCAGCGCGGGCCCGAAGAGCACTCCAACCAGGAAGCAGAGAAACCCGCGATCCCCAGTGGACCCCTATCCACTGGTGAGTAGCGCGGGCAAGGCAGAGCATAAGGCGGTGGCAGGCAACAATCCAGCGATCCATGGAGGGCCCAGTACTTCCATTGCGCAGCGCGGGCTACAAGAGAGAGCAAAAGATTTGACTGCCGGAGGTCGAGAAAAGCTGACAAAGAGAGGCTACGACGGTGTGTCCAAGCACGAAAACCACCACCCTAGCAGTCCCTCTAGAGGGACGAGTAAGTCTAGGCGCTCACCGTCGGAGCATGACTCAAGTAGCAGCTCACAGAGCACCTATGGAAGGTCCCAGGAAGGGAAAAGTTAAAGAGCGGAACCCGGAGGAGTGGAAGCGGCCTAACAGAAGGCACAACAGAGGCAGGCAACCTGCACTTCCACCACGGGGCAGTCCAGGAGCGGTGGATGAGAAGATGCGCTTTGGACTAAGTGGGGCTGTGGTAAAAATATATCTCCGATATCTAGAGGAAGGCCTGTCGCCCAGGGAGGCAAGAGCCAGAGCAGATGAGCGCAGGCATGAACCGGACCACGGGCAGAGAAAAGCCAATGCTCAAAGAGGAAGCAGAGAAGGAAGAAGAGCACAGCCAGCTGCAGCTGACCAACATGCGCCCGCTCCCGCTGAAAAGCGCAGGATCGGGCAAATTACGCCGGAGGAAACTCCAAGCTCAAAGAGGCAACGGGCCCACGCTCCCAGGAACACTGCACCCACGGGCAGGGAGATTCAAGCCAGGGCGACTGGGGTACCCCGCTTCCCAAGGCAGTCGGTTCTATGTACCGGAGCGACTCGGGATTTTTCCCGACCAAGGACTGTCATTTCAGTGTGACCCCATTTAATTTGTTTCGTCCCTCCCACAAATTGTCATCCTCCCAGCAGCTCCTTGCAGCAGGACTGCTACATATTCTCTTACTCCGGGAAGGTATCGAACCCAATCCGGGTCCGGTTCCTGACCCCGGTCATGAGAAATAGTTTTGCTGCATCTGCCAGAAAAGAATCTTTTTAGGACGGTCATACTCTGTTCAGTGTGTCTCGTGCAAGGGATGGTTGCATCGGACAGGTTGTTCTGGGCTTGATCCCAAAACCCGACGTCCACGTAACTTTTATAAATCTTTTGTGGCTCCTTGCTGCTCACGCCCAAGGGCGTCCCGTAGTCTACGCCTAAGCGTATCCCTACTACCTTCCAGCAGCTTCGCTGCTCAGCAAGCCACAACAAGTATCCGCTTCTGCTCGCGCCCCACGGCGCCAACAACTCAAACAGCTGATACCACTCATAACTACTACCTTCGTAGTAGAGCTGGTAGCAATGCTGAGCATCAGCCCCTGCCCCCGTCTTCTTCTCCCCCCCCCCCCCCCCCCCTCTCTTTTCTGGCAGCAATCGTGCAGGTCAGGGAAACAGACTCTTAGTCCCTGCCTCCGTTTGCACCGTCTGCCAGCACAGAATATATAGGTTTGCGACATCCGCTCAATGCAGCTCCTGCCTTGGGTGGTGCCACTTTCCTAGATGTTCTGGTCTCCGCGACGGCAACCCCTCGACGGGTTTCATCGCGCCATGTTGCCAGGTCGCAAACCCAAATCATCCGGGTACCCCAATGCTTGCCCAAGGGCGCCCAGTCCCAAGGCCACAACAGCAATTGCGTCCTGGCCTTTCACAACCTAGGCGTAGTCACCCCTCACTTACCCCTAGAGTGGCGGCGTCACCCCTCATGCACTTCAGAATTCTGCAGTTCAACTGTAATGGACTAACTGGGAAGATTACGGAGATAGTCGATTTCATGAAGCGGCACAACATCCGCATTGCTGTGATTCAAGAGACTAAACTCACAGCAACATCTGCATTGCAGACCTGCTCTGGTTATAATGTCCACAGGAAAGACCGCGAGAGCGGAAATGGAGGCGGCCTCGCGTTTATCATACACCACTCTGTGCAATATCATATATTTGATCCTGGCATCGACCGCAGTGACAATGTCTTAGAACGTCAAGGCCTATCTGTCCGGTCAGGCGATGCAAATCTAGAAATCATCAACATCTACATCCCTCCTGTCACCTGTTGCCCCAGTGGATACCGCCCTAATATCGAGGCCTTACTCACTGGCAACAATCACATTATCTTAGGCGATTTCAATGCCCATCACGACCTTTGGCATTCAAGCTTGCGGTCGGACAGTAGGGGTGAGATGTTGGCGGATCAAATAGACGAAACGACGTTCTGCACAATAAACGGAGACGCCCCCACACGTATGGTAGGAAGCTGTCATAGCTCGCCAGATATCTCAATCGTAAGCGCAGAACTCGTAAACTGCGTCAACTGGCAGCCGATGGTAACATTGGCATCCGACCACCTGCCCATACTTATTTCGTTCGAGCGTACCGCCGACTTCATCGTCACCGAAAAACGCACTTTCATAAACTTCAAAAAAGGAAAGTGGGAAGAATATAAATCTGCAACAGACAGCAGCTTTGCTGCCCTCCCTATCCCGACTGATGCCCGCCAAGGGGAGCGTGCCTTCCGTAAGGTCATTGAATCCGCCTCGGCACATTTCATTCCCGCCGGGAGAATTCCCGAAATCCGGCCCCACTTCCCGGCGGAGGCCGCGAGCTTAGCGAGGGAACGCGACCTTATAAGACAGCTTGATCCAGGCGACCCCCAAATAAGGGATATAAACCAACGCATCAGATTGCTTGTGGACGAACACAAGCGGGCGAAATGGGAAGAGCACCTAAGAGGTTGTAACCTCTCTACCGGTGTGGGTAAACTTTGGTCCACCGTAAAGTCCCTATTGAATCCGACTAAGCACAAAGACAAAGTTTCCATCGCCTTTGGCGATAAGGTGCTGTCGGATGCGAAAAAATGCGCGAGCGCTTTCTGCCGACAATATATAATGCATCCTACGGTCGACAAAGATAGACGGAGAGCCAATAGACACGCACATAAACACAAACTCAGCGCGTCACCAATTACCATCACCGCTAGAGAGGTTGAGGACGCCATTGGTCGCGCTAAACCATCCAAAGCAGTGGGCCCAGACGGCATAGCCATGCCGATGCTTAAAAACCTAGGGAAAGAGGGTTTCAAATATTTAGCGCATGTCTTCAACTTGTCTCTTTCCACCTTTGTCATACCCGAGAAATGGAAAATGGCCAAGGTGGTCCCGCTACTAAAGCCTGGGAAACCAGCTAACGTAGGTGAGTCATATCGTCCGATATCTCTCCTATCGCCAGTGGCAAAGACGCTTGAAGCCATTTTGCTCCCTTATTTCCAAGCACATTTGCAGCTAGCCCCTCATCAGCATGGCTTCAGAAAACTCCATAGCACTACCTCCGCGCTAAATGTCATTAGCACCCAGATAAATTGCGGTTTGAATCAATATCCCCACCATAGAACAGTACTCGTAGCGTTAGACCTATCAAAAGCTCTTGATACGGTCAACCATGGCTCGTTACTGCAAGACCTGGAAGGGTCCACCCTTCCCCCATGTCTTAAAAGGTGGACCGCAAATTATCTGGGTCGGCAGGCATCGGTGCAATTCAGAAACGAAACATCAAAACAAAGGAGAATTAAACAAGGGGTGCCACAGGGTGGTGTCCTATCCCCGCTTTTGTTTAATTTCTACATATCTAAGCTACCTTCACCACCGGAAGGAGTCACAATCGTTTCCTACGACGATGACTGCACAATAATGGCCACAGGCCCAGGCCCAAAGATCGATGAGCTATGCAATAAAATAAACGGCTATCTCCCTGATCTCTCCAGTTTTTTCGCCTCGCGAAACCTGGCATTGTCACCGACTAAATCTTCCGCGACCTTGTTTACAACATGGACGCCCCAAATGTCGACCATATTGAACATCCACGTCGATGGCACTACGCTACCGACTGTCCTACACCCCAAAATCTTGGGTGTGACGTTTGATCAGGATCTACATTTTGGTGCGCACGCAACCGCAATTGTTCCAAGAATTCAGAGCCGTAATAAAATCTTCAAATCCCTTGCTGGCAGTACCTGGGGAAAAGATAAAGAAACGCTCTTGACCACATACAAAGCAATTAGCCAGCCGATTACGTGCTACGCGTCACCCATATGGTCGCCAAGCCTAAAAATCACCCACTGGAAGAAACTACAGGCCTGCCAAAAAACTGCTCTCAGAATCGCCACGGGCTGTCTTCTTATGTCCCCTGAACACCACCTGCATAATGAGGCGAGAATACTCCCCATCAGGGAGAGAAATGAGACGCTGACCAAACAGTTGTTTTGAATACCCAGAAACCTGGGCATCCCGACAACCATCTGATTGATGAACCAGCACCGCCTAGGGGCTTAAGGAGTCATCTCCGTAAGCATCTTGAGGAAATACGGCACCTGAGAACCCAGCCGTATGAAGTGAAAAAACACAAGCAGGTCCTTGGTGAACTCCAGAAACAGGCGTCGGACCTTTATGCCGGGAATTGCCCGGTGAATCCAGTACTTAAAGAAAATTATCCAAAACTCGCGGAAGAGGAACGCATACTCCCCAGGGAAACGCATGTCACTCTTGCTCAACTTCGTTCTGGATACTGTAACAGGTTAAACTCTTACCTATCCAGAATCAACCCCGACACACAAAATGTATGCCCTGCTTGCAATGTGTCCCCACATGACACCAACCATCTCTTTAATTGTAATGTGGAACCAACGCCTCTAACACCCCTTTCCTTATGGTCCACCCCTGTTGAAACGGCAAGTTTCCTTGGACTCCCGTTAGAGGATATTGATGACAATTTGTGATCGGTCGCGGCTATTAGGTGGGGCGAGCATTGCTACAACAACAACAACGCGCCCTGAAGGTTTCTACTTGATATCGTGCTTACATTTATATTCAGTAGGAGGTTTCCACTCGAACTGACGGAGAGTTTGGCAGAGGGGTTCTACCTCAGCTACTCTTATCAAGACAAGGCCAAAGTTGGAAAACACGGCAGGCATACAACAAACGTATGTACGAGATTAGGTACACTGATTTCTATGTATATTAGAGCTCACGAAATTCGAGTGAAGCTGAGTGCCGGGACAACGGATTATCCTACGTGGCTGAACGCATGCATATGTACATACGCACAAACCAGGGGCATGACAAAAGAAAAGGGTAATGTACATATGTTAGCAATGAATTATTATTCGAGTTCATCCCTCTACTTTCTTATAATTGTTATTGCAAAATTACGGACTGCCTTAGCGCAGCTCTATATTATTTTATAACGGAAGGATTGTTACTAAGGAATTGTTTTTAGAAAATAACCGTCCGCCGACGTACGAAATCGTATATAAAGGCGACAAAGTAGCATGTAAGATCAGAAGCTAGGAGATATGCATACGAGTCAGTGGGCTTCTACCACTGATCAGGACGCGCCCAAGGCAGTCGGTTCTATGTACCGGAGCGACTCGGGATTTTTCCCGACCAAGGACTGTCATTTCAGTGTGACCCCATTTAATTTGTTTCGTCCGTCCCACAAATTGTCATCCTCCCAGCAGCTCCTTGCAGCAGGACTGCTCCATATTCTCTTACTCCGGGAAATGGTTTTGCTGCATCTGCCGGAAGTAGAGTTGGTAGCAATGCTGAGCATCTTTTCCGGCAGCAATGGTGCAGGTCAGGGAAACAGACTCTTAGTTCCTGCCTCCGTTTGCACCGTCTGCCAGCACAGAATATATAGGTTTACGACATCCGCCCAATGCAGCTCCTGCCTTGGGTGGTGCCACTTTCCTAGATGTTCTGGTCTCCGCGACGGCAAACCCCCGACGGGTTTCATCGCGCCATGTTGCCAGGTCGCAAACCCAAATCATCCAGGTACCCCAATGCTTGCCCAAGGACGTCCAGTCCCAGGGCCACAACAGCAATTGCGTCCTGGCCTTCCACAACCCAGGCGTAGTCACCCGTCGCTTACCCCCAGAGTGGCGGCGTCTCCCCTTATGCACTCCAGAATTCTGCAGTTAAACTGTAATGGACTAACTGGGAAGATTACGGAGACAGTCGATTTCATGAAGCGGCACAACATCCGTATTGCTGCGATTCAAGAGACTAAACTCACAGCAAGATCTGCATTGCAGACCTGCTCTGGGTATAATGTCCACAGGAAAGACCGCGAGAGCGGAAATGGAGGCGGTCTCGCGTTTATCATACACCACTCTGTGCAATATTATATATTTGATCCTGGCATCGACCGCAGGGACAATGTCTTAGAACGTCAAGGCCTATCTGTCCGGTCAGGCGATGCAAACCTAGAAATCATCAACATCTACATCCCACCTGCCACCTGTTGCCCCAGTGGATACCGCCCTAATATCAGGGCCTTACTCACTGGCAACAATCGCATTATCTTAGGCGATGTCAATGCCCATCATGATCTATGGCATTCAAACTTGAGGGCGGAGAGTTGGGGTGAGATGTTGGCGGATCAAATAGAAGAAACGACGTTCTGCACAATGAACGAAGACGCCCCCACACGTATGGTAGGAAGCTGTCATAGCTCGCCAGATATCTCAATCGTGAGCGCAGAACTCGTAAACTGCGTCAACTGGCAGCCGATGGTAACATTGGCATCCGACCACCTGCCCATACTTATTTCGTTCGAGCGTACCGCCGACTTCATCGTCACCGAAAAACGCACTTTCATAAACTTAAAAAAAGGAAAGTGGGAAGAATATAAATCCTTTACAGACAACCTCTTTGCTGCCCTCCCTATCCCGACTGATGCCCGCCAAGGGGAGCGTGCCTTCCGCAAGGTCATTGAATCCGCCTCGGCACGTTTCATTCCCGCCGGGAGAATTCCCGAAATCCGGCCCCACTTCCCGGCGGAGGCCGCAAACTTAGCGAGAGAACGTGACCTTATAAGACAGCTTGATCCAGGCGACCCCCAAATAAGGGATATAAACCAATGCATCAGATTGCTTGTGGATGAACACAAGCGGACGAAATGGGAGGAGCACCTAAGAGGTTGTAACCTCTCTACCGGTGTGGGTAAACTTTGGTCCACCGTAAAGTCCCTATCGAATCCGACTAAGCACAAAGACAAAGTTTCCATCGCCTTTGGTGACAAAGTGCTGTCGGACGCGAAAAAATGCGCGAGCGCTTTCTGCCGATAATATATAATGCATCCTATGGTCGACAAAGATAGACGGAGAGCCAATAGCCACGCACATAAACACAAATTCAGCGCGTCACCAATCACCATCACTGCTAAAGAGGTTGAGGACGCCATTGGTCGTGCTAAACCATCCAAAGCAGTGGACCCAGACGGCATAGCCATGCCGATGCCTTAAAACCTAGGGAAAGAGGGTTTCAAATATTTAGCGCATGTCTTCAACCTGTCTCTTTCCACCTTTGTCATACCCGAGAAATGGAAAATGGCCAAGGTGGTCCCGCTACTAAAGCCTGGGAAACCAGCTAACATAGGTGAGTCGTATCGTCCGATATCTCTCCTATCGCCAGTGGCAAAGACGCTTGAAGCCATTTTGCTCCCTTATTTCCAAGCAAATTTGCAGCTAGCCCCTCATCAGCATGGCTTCAAAAAACTCCATAGCACTACCATCGTGCTAAATGCCATTAGCACCCAGATAAATTGCGGTTTAAATCAATACCCCCACCATAGAACAGTACTCGTATCGCTAGACCTATCAAAAGCTTTTGATACGGTCAACCATGGCTCGTTACTGCAAGACCTGGAAGGGTCTACCCTTCCCCCATGTCTTAAAAGGTGGACCGAAAATTATCTGGGTGGTCGGCAGGCATCGCTGCAATTTAGAAACGAAACATCAAAACCAAGGAGAATTAAACAAGGGGTGCCACAGGGTGGTGTCCTATCCCCACTTTTGTTTAATTTCTACATATCTAAGCTACCTTCACCACCGGAAGGAGTCACAATCGTTTCCTGCGCCGATGACTGCACAATAATGGCCACAGGCCCAGGCCCAAAGATCGATGCGCTATGCAATAAAATAAACGGCTACCTCCCTGATCTCCCCAGTTTTTTCGCCTCGCGAAACCTGGCATTATCACCGACTAAATCTTCCGCGACCTTATTTACAACATGGACGTCCCAAATGTCGACCATTTTGAACATCCACGTCGATGGCACTACGCTGGCCCAGCGGGTTAGGGGATCAGAATATACCCGCGGTAGATATGCCTGTCGTAAGAGGCGACTAAAATCCAGATTAAAGGGGCTGTGTAGCGCAACCTTTCAGGTTGCCAGCGCAATATATAGCTTCTCCAAACCCAATTGTCAGCCTCACCTATCCGCGGCGAATCCTGTTTCAATAACAGACGAGGCTCTGGCGACCCCAAGCTCCTCATGGAACTTGGGGGTAGGGAGGGAGGGAATGGCCTGAAGGTTTAACGTGGCCACATAAATCGTTCCCGAGATGGTCGGGCTAGCACCTTAATGGTGCTATGGTACCGGCGCGTACCGGATTTGTATCCGGCAAAGAACCATCACATCGATAACACTCCCCAAAGCCTTCGGGGAGCAACCTTATCGCTACAACAACATCAACAACATGGCACTACGTTACCGACTGTCCTACACCCCAAAATCTTGGGTGTGACGTTTGATCAGGATCTACATTTTGGTGAACAGGCAGCCGCAATTGTTCCGAGAATTCAGAGCCGTAACAAAATCCTCAAATCCCTCGCTGGCAGTACCTGGGGAAAAGATAAAGAAAGGCTCATGACTACATACAAAGCAATTAGCCAGCCGATTACGTGCTACGCGTCACCCATATGGTCGCCAAGCCTAAAAATCACCCACTGGAAGAAACTACAGGCCTGCCAAAAAACTGCTCTCAGAATCGCCACGGGCTGTCTTCTTATGTCCCCTGAACACCACCTGCATAATGAGGCGAGAATACTCCCCATCAGGGAGAGAAATGAGACGCTGACCAAACAGTTGTTTTGAATACCCAGAAACCTGGGCATCCCGACAACCATCTGATTGATGAACCAGCACCGCCTAGGGGCTTAAGGAGTCATCTCCGTAAGCATCTTGAGGAAATACGGCACCTGAGAACCCAGCCGTATGAAGTGAAAAAACACAAGCAGGTCCTTGGTGAACTCCAGAAACAGGCGTCGGACCTTTATGCCGGGAATTGCCCGGTGAATCCAGTACTTAAAGAAAATTATCCAAAACTCGCGGAAGAGGAACGCATACTCCCCAGGGAAACGCATGTCACTCTTGCTCAACTTCGTTCTGGATACTGTAACAGGTTAAACTCTTACCTATCCAGAATCAACCCCGACACACAAAATGTATGCCCTGCTTGCAATGTGTCCCCACATGACACCAACCATCTCTTTAATTGTAATGTGGAACCAACGCCTCTAACACCCCTTTCCTTATGGTCCACCCCTGTTGAAACGGCAAGTTTCCTTGGACTCCCGTTAGAGGATATTGATGACAATTTGTGATCGGTCGCGGCTATTAGGTGGGGCGAGCATTGCTACAACAACAACAACGCGCCCTGAAGGTTTCTACTTGATATCGTGCTTACATTTATATTCAGTAGGAGGTTTCCACTCGAACTGACGGAGAGTTTGGCAGAGGGGTTCTACCTCAGCTACTCTTATCAAGACAAGGCCAAAGAGTAGGAGTAGCCATTAAGGAATATTGATATTTTAAACAAATTTTATAACGCTCTTTCGGAACCTCTCTGTTTTTATTTGTTGCAACAGGAATAGGTTCTCCCATTTTACTATAGGAACCCTGGACGGACAGGGCATACTTCAGCCGAGATTAAGTTCGTCACAAACCCCCACCGTAGAACAGTACTCGTTGCGCTAGACCTGTCAAAAGCTTTTGATACGGTCAACCATGGCACGTTACTGCAAGACCTGGAAGGGTCTACGCTTCCCCCATGTCTTAAAAGGTGGACCGCAAATTATCTCGGTGGTCGGCAGGCATCGGTGCAATTCAGAAACGAAACATCAAGACCAAGAAGAATTAATCAAGGGTGCCACAGGGTGGTGTCCTATCCCCACTTTTGTTTAACTTCTACATATCAAAGCTACCTTCGGCATCAGAAGGAGTTACTATCGTTTCCTACGCCGAGGATGGCACAATAATGGCCACAGGTCCAGCCCCACAGATCTATGGGCTAAGAATGGGATAGAAAAACAGAACTAATACTGTTCAGTAACAGAACAAAAATACAAACTTTTCGACTACCCTCAATAGATGGAACGGAACTCTCGCTCTCTACTAGAGTTAAGTACCTAGGCGTAGAAATAGACAACAAGTTTAATTGGAAAACCAATATCGAAAAAAGAGTATAGAAGGCGTATATCGCATACTACTCATGCAAGAGAATAGTCAGCAGAAATTGGGGGCTAAAGCCAAAACTTATGATGTGGCTCTACACGGCGGCCATAAGGCCCATCCTGGTGTACGGAGCCATAGCATGGTGGCCTGCCCTGAACAAGCAATACAACACTAAAAAACTAGACAAAATACAAAGGGCAGCATGCGTAGGGGTTACAGGTGCACTTAGATCGTGCCCGACGGATGCACTAAACGTTATACTTAACCTGCTGCCACTGAAAATCCACATCAGATGTTCGGTGGCAGCAGGATAAGTATAACGTTTAGTGCTTTCGTCAGGCACGATCTAAGCCACTGAACTTCCACATCAGATATACAGAACCCAGCGGGTTAGGGGGTCAGAATATACCCGCGGTAGGTATGCCTCTCGTAAGAGGCGACTAAAATACCAGATTCAAGGGGCTGTGAAGCGCAGCCCTTCAGGTTGCCAGCGCAATATATAGCTTCTCCAAACCCAATGTCAACCTCACCCATCCGCGGGAAATCCTGTTTCACTAACAGACGAGGCTCTGGCGACCACAAGCTCCTCATGGAACTTGGGGGTGGGGAGGGGATGGCCTGATGGTTTAATGTGGCCACATAAATGGTTTCCGAGATGATCGGGCTAGCACCTTAATGGTGCTCTGGTACCGGAGCGTACCGGATCTGTATCCGGCAAAGGACCATCACACCGATAACACTCCCCAAAGCCTTCGGGGAGAAACCTTATCGCTACAAAAACAACACCAACAACAACAAGAACATCAGATATACAGCGAAAAGCACAGCCATCAGACTAAGGGAGTCTAAATGCTGGAAAGAAAAAGGTTATGGCCACAGTGAATCCTAACAAGGCTCACCAATGTGGATTCAACAGCAGATTACCTCTCAAATACACTGATTTTCGACAGAAATTACAAGGTGCAGATACCCTCTAGAACGGATTGGGCGGCCGACAGAGTTGGCAGGGAGGGTGCCACATCAATCTACACTGACGGGTCCAAAATGGACTGCGGCGTCGGTGCAGGTGTCTACTCCAACCAACTAAAATTCGCAATTCCCAATCCGTCTTCCAACAACATCCAGCATCTTCTAATCAGAGCTGCAAGGAATAGAGGGCCTGTATCTTCCTTTTGCAGAACCGGAGAGACGGTGAGGTCGTTATATACTTCGACAGCCAAGCGGCACTCAAAGCGCTAGAATCACCGTACACATCCTCTAAAGCCGTCGATAACTGTAAGAGGGTGCTACGTGAAGCAGCCAACCAGGCAGCTGTCACTCTCAGCTGGGTACCCGGCCTCAGGAACATTGACGGCAACGAAAAGGCGGATGAAATAGCAAAGGAAGGAGCATCGTTAGACATCACTGAAGCAGTAGCGGTGCATCGACCACTCACATCAGTTCAAAGAGACATTCTCACATATCTAAGGAAAATAGCAATCCGCGATTGGTACTCTACGGACACCTGTAGAATCACCAAATTAATATGGCCAGACTACAACCAGAAAAGAACCGATGACCTACTAAATAGGTCTAGGAAGGAAATATACAGAATCACCGCCACTATTACAGGGCACTGGCCGTTTGGCGCACTCGTGAATAGAATGAGTATCCCCTAAAATGAGTGGTGTAGGAGCTGTAGACAGGAGGGTGCCGAAGAATCGGTTACTCACTTTCTCTGCGAGTGCCCAGCCCTTGCGCGTTTCGTTCCCGAACTCTAAGCAGTTATGTGTTTCCGGACTTAAGGGCGGTGTCAAACTGCCGAATCAAGGACATCAGTAGGTTTATTGATCTAACCAAGTGGCTTGAGTAAAACTATACGCAGGGTACATCAATCGAAAACGTAATTGGTTCCAGGAGGAAGTGCATCAAAATGGCGTCTAGAGCGCTACTTGGGCCGGCTCCATAGCCGGGCAGCACAGCAACCAACTTACCATCATGGAGAGAAATGAGATGCTAACGAAACAGCTCCTCTTGAATACACAGAAACCTGGGCATCCCAACACACATCTGATTGATGAGCCAACACCGCCCAGGGGCTTAAGGAGTCATCTCCGTATGAAGCAAAAAACAAACAAACAGGTCGTCAGTGAACTCCACAAACAGGCATGGGACCTTTAGGCCAGGAATTGCCCGGTGAATCCAGTACTCAAAGAACAGACCCAAAACTTGCGTTCCTCGCACACTCCCCAGGGAAACGCGAGTCACTCTAGCTCAACTCCGATCTGGATACATATTGTATACCTTGCTTGCAATGTGTCCCCAGATGACACCAACCATCTCTTTAATTGTAACGTGGAACCAACGCCTCTAACACCCCTCACATTATGGTCCACCCTGTGGAAACGGCTAGTTTCCTTGGACTTAGAGAGAGGATATTGATTACAATTTGTGATCGGTAGCACCTATTGGATGGGCCGAAGCAATGCTACAACAACAACGATATTTTTGGAAGCGTATTAGCAGAATTACTGTGCATGACGCAGCCCGTGTTGGATTGGCTAACGTAACAATAAACAAAAGAGTTATAAGGTAATATCAGCTCGTTCACGAATGCAAAAAAGAGCTTTTTCAAATTTTTGATAAATAAAGACTAGAAAAGTTAAATATATATGGGGTATTCGATCCCATTTCGACCAATTTTGAGCCCGACCCCTTTTAGAATTGGCTGAAAGTTTTTCTTCTTTTTCTAGCTTACGAGACGTTTTTCAGAAGTTTTTCAAATTTTTTCATCCAACTCAAAAAAAGTTATGAATTTTTAAAGAAACACCGTTTTTGTTTTCAAAATGCTATAACTTTTTCAAATATTGACCGTTTGAGATCTTTTTTTTTTTTTTAATTTGGGTAGTAGTGCAGTTTACGGTACCCACCCTAAAGTTGGGCCAAGATTTCCGAGTGAGGTATCAAAAGACGTGTATTCACCTCGAGAACAATAATCCGAAGGCGGAAAAGAAAAATTGTATCTCTGTCCGGCGATATTTGCAGTTGAAGTTGGCGATTTTCATGTGGTTGTTGTTGTGTTTGTATCCACAAAAAAAATTGTCCATCACCGTGGCGGTTTTTCGTTAATATCTTTTGAACGGGTAAAAAAAGTTTACTTCCGCTTTCGGATTCTTGATATAGACGTAAATACGCCTTTTGATACCTCACTCGAAAATTTTGGCCCAAATTTCGGTGGGTACCGTAAACTGCACTATTATTTTTAGTTTTTAGTTTTTTTTTTTTTTTTGTAATTTTTCAGTTTTTCGAGATTATTCGAATTTCGCCCTTTTTTTCTCATAAAAAACTTCAATCAATTCTGCAATCATCCCCACTAATCCCGGAGTGGGCCGAGAATTTTTTTTTTTTATTTAATTGAAAAAAAAACTCAGAAAAACTGAAAAATTACAAAAAAAAACTTTAAACTTTTTTTTGAATTTTTTCCGAAAAGTACATTTAAAAACAAATTTAAAAAAAAAAGATCCCAAACGGTCAATTTATAAAAGTTATAGCATTGTGAAAACAAAAACGTTGTTTTTTTTTTAAATTCATAACTTTTTTTTGAGTTGGATGAAAAAATTTGAAAAACTTCTGAAAAACGTCTTTCGTAAGCTGGAAAAAGAAGAAAAACTTTCAGCCAATTCTAAAGGGGTCGGGTTCAAAATTGGTCGAAATGGGATGGAATACCCCATATATACATCAGATGAAAGGTATTTTTATAAGTTAGTATCGATTCTGCACTTAGTCCGTTTTTTAGATGTGGCAGCACAGATTTGTAATGTATAAAATATATATACGTATACACATATAAAAGTTGTATAGAAATTTGCAATCTTTAACAACAAATAAATTTTAAATTATAAGTTTGCGCACTTTAAAATATATATATTTGTGATCGGGAGAACTCCCTCTTTCATTTGATACCAAGTTAAACCCCGAACTCGGGGTGTGCTAAACTAAATCGCTGCCGTCGACCCCTCAACTACTCTTTTACCGAACTTGTATTAGCAGTTGCAAAAACGTTAAGATTCGTCCAGTATAGGTAATGGGCTAAAGCTGGTAATAGTCTAGTTGAGGGATCGAGAGAGGTGTCAAAAGCCGCGTATTAATCTCGAGAACAATAATCCGATGGCGGAAAAGAAAAATTTGGTAATAGTCTAGTTGAGGGGTCGACTGCTAATACGCTACCAAAAATATCGAGTGAGGTGTCAAACGACGCGTCTTGACATCAGTATTAATAATCCGAAGGCGGAGAAAATAAATTTTAACGGTAATAGTCTAGTTGAGGGGTCGACTACTAATACGCTACCAAAAATATCGAGAGAGGTGTCAAACGGCGCGTCTTGACATCAGTATTAATAATCCGAAGGCGGAAAATAAAAATTTTAACGAGTTCAAAAGATATTAACGAAAAACCGAAAAAAGACCCGCGGGTACCTCCGAAACCGGCGGTCGGATCCATAGTATTTTTGCGCAGAACACCTTTCGGCGTTGGCGGCCTTCGGCCGCGCTTATAAAAAATAACCCTGGGCTACGCCATGCCACGTCCGGGTGTGTGGTTTAACCGTGGCTACCGCCACGGTGATGCACAATTTTTTTGGTGGGTACGAACACAACAACAACCACATGGAAATCGCCAACTTCAACTGCAAATATCTCCGGACAGAGATAAAATTTTTCTTTTCCGCCTTCAGATTATTGTTCTCGAGGTTAATACGCGTCTTTTGACACCTCTCTCGATATTTTTGGTAGCGTATTAGCAGTCGACCCCTCAACTAGACTATTACCTTTTTTATAAGCGCGGCCAAAGGCCGCCAACGCCGAAAGGTGTTCTGCGCAAAAATACTATGGATCCGACCCCCGGTTTCGGAGGTACCCGCGGGTCTTTTTTCGGTTTTATGTTAATATCTTTTGAACGCGTTAATATTTTTATTTTCCGCCTTCGGATTATTAATACTGATGTCAAGACGCGTCTTTTGACACCTCTCTCGATATTTTTGGTAGCGTATTAGCAGTCGACCCCTCAACTGGACTATTACCTATAATTTACCTGTATTTATAGTAAAAATTGTCTTCACTGAAAGTACGAAGAAAATTTTTGTATTTGGTTTTCACTTCTTGCATGTTAACTTGAGTTCCATCTTGGTGATTAGAACCCCCAAAATTATCTGAGAAAAAAACGCCAGCTTCGTCAAACCCTTCCATTTTAGATGTTGCTACCAGTATATGAGGTGTACTATTATACTTTGCGCGCCACAAAAACTATCCACTAGGGATGCCAGGTACTAATCGATACTCGATTGTACCGATAGTAAGCAGTGCTGGGCAGCGATTTAGTTTAGCACCCCTCGAGTTCGTGGTTTAACTTGGTATCAAATGAAAGAGGGAGTTCTCCCGATCACAAATATATATACCTTAAAGTGCGCAAACTTATAATTTAAAAGTTATTTGTTGTTAAAGTTTGCAAATTTCTATACAACTTTTATATGTGTATACGTATATATATTTTATGACATTACAAATTTGTGCTGCCACATCAAAAAAACGGAACAAGTACAGAATCGAATAATAACTTATAAAAATAACTTTCGTCTGATGTATATATATCTTAAACCTTTCGTCTGATGTATATATATCTTAAACCTTTGTAGTCTTTATTTACCAAAAATTTGAAAAAGCTCTTTTTTGCATTCGTGAACGAGCAGATATTACCTTATATGTCTTATGTTTATTGTTATGTTAGCCGATTCAACACCGGCTACGCCATGCACAGTAATTCTACGTAGAATACCCTTCGGCCGCGCTTATAAAAAATAACCCTGGGCTACGCCATGCCAAGTCCGGGTGTGTGGTATAACCGTGGCTGCGCAGAAGGTTGTACTACGCAGAAGGACATCACCGTGGCGGTAGCCACAGTTATACCACACATCCGGACTTGGCATGGCGTAGCCCAGGGTTATTTTATATAAGCGCGGCCGAAGGCCGCCTACGCGGAAGGGTGTTTCAACTTCTCAAAATGAGTAGTAAAAATATATATTTTCCTTTTTCTTTATTAACTGAAAGGTTGTAAGGTATTATTTATATTTGTTTTTTTTTTGTTTATGTGGCAGCACAGTTTGTAATGTCATCAATAATATATATATATATATATATATATATATATATATGTGTGTGCATGTTGCTACAAAAGCGCGATTGATTTAATAAAAACATTTATAATAAGTAAAAACAATGCAAAAATGAAATGTGAACTATACAAAAATGCAATTTAAGTTTATCGTTGCCAATTTATATAGATATGTATGTTTATTAAGGTTTTGAAAGATATGTAAATTGTAATTTAAAGTGCTATAGAAATTTGCTAAATTTGCAAACCTTAACAACAAATAACTTTTAAATTATAAGTTTGCGCACTTTAAAATTTATATATTTGTGATCGGGAGAACTTCCTCTTTCATTTGATAACAAGTTTTACCCCGAACTCGGGGGGAGCTATTCTAAAATTTTCCCCAGTACTGCCCCACAAATCACAATTAGAAGATTATGCATTCACCAGTTCAAAATTGCTTCGTTCTGTGCAAGTACGTCACGGGGAATATTTTGGGTTGGATTTTATATAAGGTGCCACGATTTTCAAATTTTTGTTAATTTGTAGGGGTAGAGGGGGTCCTAAAAATTACAAAATTATTATCCGCAGCTCTAGGAAACTTTTAGTTTATGAAATATAAGCTTTTTAATTTCCAAATTTAGTAAAATTTTAACTTAAGTCCTGCACTTAAAATTCGGGTCGATAGCGGTATCAAAATACGCGTATTTGCGTCAAAATTCCTAATCCGAAAACAGAAACTGTATTTTTTATCTCGTTTAAAACTTATTCGCGGAAAACATGTCGGTTCTATTGTCGCTTTTTTCGTTTTTGCAATTAAACAAACGAAAACAAAGGAAGGTGGTGAATAGTGTTGCCACCTCCGCAACAATATCATTTTATCTTGGTAGAACATTAGCTGTATTTCGTTGCTAACTAGTACAATTAAAACAATAGCTAGCTTACCGAATTGCATGAAAAGCAACAATAAAAAGTAATCGAGTTGAGTTGGCTAAGCGCTTTCAGTTGAAACCGCTTAGGTAATGGTCGACCTGATTGATAGTGTTGTATAGTGTTGCATATTCAAAAATAGGGCGTTATTGTGAACGAGCGAATGAAATGTGCAGATAAACAAAAATAACAAAATAACAGCGTGGCGTCAGGGTGACATACATACAAACAAACACACGCATTTCATGTATTTTGTTTTTATAATTCTCTGGTTGAGTGTCAAAAACATACTGCGCTAGAAGTCGAAATGTCAAAGTACACCCTTCTGCGTAGCACCCCAAATAATATTAGACTACAATTTATTAAAAGTGTTTTACAAAAACAAAATACATTGATAGTGTATGTATGTTTGCATTTATGTCGACGTGCCACCACCTTATAATGTTCTACCAAGATAAAAAGATATTGTTGCATAGCTGGCAACACTATTCACCACCTTCATTTGTTTTCGTTTGTTTAATTGCAACAACGAAAAAAGCGACAATAGTACCGACGTGTTTTCCGCGAATAACTTTTAAACGAGATACAAAATATAGTTTCTGCTTTCGGATTCTGAATCTTGACGCAAATACGCGTCTTTTGATACCGCTATTGACATGTGCGACCCGAATTTTAAGTGCACGACTTTAGTTGAAATTTTACTAAATTTGGAAATTAAAAAGCTTATATTTCATAAACTAAGAGTTTCCTAGAGCTGCGGATGATAATTTTGTAATTTTTAGGACTAAAGGGGGTCCTACAAATCAACAAAAGTTTGAAAATCGTGGCACCTTATATAAAATCCAACAGTTTATGGTACCCACCGAAATTTGGACCAAAATTTTCCAGTGAGGTATCGTATTCACGTCTAGATTAAGAATCCGAAAGCGGAAGTTAACTTTTTTCACGCGTTTAAAAGTTATCCGCGAAAAACAGGTTTGTGTCATATTGTTCCGCACGTTTACAATCTTTTAAGCGCAAACATCACTTTATTTTTATATTTAGTATATTAACATAATCTAACTTTCACGAATTTACGAAAAAACTATGTTAAATTTCACTAATTTACTAATAAAATATCAAAACAAATATTGCAACAAATTTCTGTTGAAATGAAAACACATGAAAGTGAACAGTGTTGCCAGCTCAGCAACGCTGGTGATTACTTTTGTTGTTCTCTGTTAGGATTAATACAAGCCCGTGGCGGCTCAACATAAATTTAAATAAACATACACGATCCATCTAAAGAAGAGGAAAAAGGTTCCATCGGTGTTCACAATGCGGGGTATGGTGCATATAAAGCGAAAAATCAGCGACCGACCCGAAGCAGTCCCCAGCCTGAGTTTTCTCGAGAGTCTCGACCCGGAAAACAATACTTCCTTTCGTGAAGACGACACGCCGGTTGCGAACAACGCCCTGGAGGGCCACCAAAGGCTTAACTAACAGCCTCCTGCTAATAAATATTTCTCTTTGCTCTGTTCTAATCTATTCCTTCTCTGTCTTTTTCTCCACCTACAACATCACAAAATCATTAATTATGTTGTTAGCCAAATTCAGTGTAAATCATTCACTTAATTATTTTTATAATGTTGGTCTCCGATAATGAGTCCCCGAGTTCCAAAGACTGTCTATCTACTTTGTTGCGCATAGTCAGCAAAAAAGCCAACGGGCTGAAAGTTATTCATATCAATGCGCAAAGCCTTTATAAAAAGCTTGACGAGTTGAGGTTTCTGATATTGATGCCATATGTGTTTCAGAAACATGGTTTTCTTCGTTTCATAGAAATGATATGGTGAAGATAAATGGATACCAACTTTTCAGAGTTGATAGAAGTGGTCATGGTGGTGGTGTTGCGATATATGTAAAAAGTAGTATGTCCTGTAAATTGTGTTGTTGTTCTAGTCCAGGTGATCCTGTGGAATATATGTTTGTTCATATGTTTTCTCATAATAATAGTAGGCTTCTTATCGGCTGTGCATATAGACCGAATCGACTAGTAGATTTTTCCGCGTTTATTGAATTTCTTCAATCGTTACTATTAGACTATGACAATATTATCATTGCTGGAGATTTAAATAGTAACCTACTGGTGGATGCCACTTTAAAACAAAGCATGAAATCTCTGGGACTTTTTCCCACAAACTGTGCTATACCAACGCATTTCACAAATACAAATTCTTCTCTATTAGATTTATATTTTGTCAATGATCTTCATAAAATGATTCACTACACGCAACTATCCGCCTCCAGCTTCTCAAAACACGACCTAATATTCCTAAACTACAATTCCAAACATCATGTAGGCCAAGTTCGTTCGCGTATCGCGATTACAGAAGTATAGATTATTATTCTCTTGCTGAGTCCGTTGAGTCGGTTGAATGGAGCTTGATTCGTACGTTAACATCGGTTGATGACCAGACAAAGTTTCTGCAGGATAATATAAATAAGTTATTCGATGATCACGTTCCACTAAAAATAGAAACACCTAAATACAAGAATAGCCCTTGGTTCAATGCTACATTAGAACACCTTATCCAGCTTCGTAACCAAGCCTACTCACGGTGGAAAAGGTACAAAACAGTCGAAGCGCATAGCTGCTTTAAAACAGCTCGGCTTACTGCAAACAAAGCCATAAGGCTGGCCAAGGCAAATTATTTTAAGTATAAGTTTAGTTCTGCTTTGAATACAAAAGAAAAGTGGAACAAAATCAAACAAATAGGAATTGGTAAGCCCAAAAGTGACCTGTCTCATCCCCCTGATGTCGACATCAACGAAATAAATAACATTTTTGTAAGACTACCAAACTCAGCCGACAATGTGTGTATTGATAACTACTCCGTGCGTGTTAATGTTGACACCAGCCCTTTCGAGTTTGTTTGTGTCGATAATTGTGATGTTGTCCAAGCCATACTTTCTGTGAAGTCTAACGCAATGGGGCTTGATGGTATATGTTCAAAGTTTTTAAAAGTCATTCTTCCCAAAATCCTTCCCCACATTACTTACTTGGTCAACTCAATTTTGACGACCGGTGTCTTCCCAATATACTGGAAAGCTGCAAAAGTTTTTCCAATCCGTAAACAAAATAATGAGTATCGACCAATAGCCATACTCCCTTTCCTCTCTAAGGTCGTTGAACGTATTCTACATGGGCAAATCGTATCATATGTACATGAATACAAGCTCCTGTCAGACAGTCAGTCCGGTTTCAGGTCAAAGCGGAGCTGTACAACGGCACTATTATCTGTGACAGAAGAAATTCGTGAGCGAGTGGATGAAAGTTACATTGCCTTCTTAACACTTCTTGACCACTCCAAAGCTTTCGATTCTGTAGACCACACTCTGCTCTGTAGGAAGCTGGAAAACCTATTTAACTTCTCTGGTCATGCAGTTGCCCTTATAAGATCATATCTTGGCGATAGGACTCAAGCAGTATGTATAGATGGTGAAAACTCTGACTTCCTTCATGTCTTAAGAGGTGTCCCTCAAGGCTCTATCCTGGGTCCTCTGTTATTTGTTCTGTACATCAATGACTTACCCGATGTCCTTAAGTATTGTAATGTTCATATCTACGCTGATGATGTTCAGTTGTTTACGTGTTGTCCTCGTGATCAAACTAGCTTGTGCATAAGTAACTTAAACCACGATTTGAATCAAATTTTTCATGGGCTGCTATGAATGGCTTATGTATAAACCCGAATAAGTCAAAATGTAGTGTTAATGAAAATTGATAATGATTTAGAGAATGTAGTGTTCGACAATTCCGTTATAGAATACGTAGATACGGCGAAAAACTTAGGTGTAATTTTTAACAAAACATTGACATGGAAAGACCATATTTTTAGTTTCCTAAGGCGTACCCCAGAGAAGTCATCTAGGCCCTTTGCTCTTTGCACTTTTCATTAATGACTTGCCACAGACAATATTATATTCCCATACTATAATGTATGCGGATGATGTAAAACTTTGCTACACTTACTGTCCTACCGATTTGAGTTCCTTGGATCTTCTTCAGGCCGACTTGGACTCGTTCCAATGTTGGTGCACAACAAATTTACTAGCTTTAAATTGCTCTAAATGTAAGCATATGACATTTCACCGAGTGAAGCCAGCATTGAAATCTTATGTAATAGATGGTACACCTTTGGAGCGTATATCTATTGCAAATGATCTAGGTGTCCTTTTTGATCCGAAATTGAATTTTAACATGCATATTTCATCTATAGCCAACAAAGCGTTGGGTTTACTTGGATTTGTTAAAAGATGGGCTAAAGAGTTCGATGATCCGTACCTCACTAAAGTTCTTTACACATCGCTGGTTCGTCCAATACTCGAGTATTGCTCATGCGTTTGGTCCCCTGTTTCTCAAAAGCATATAAAGCGTCTTGAGTCAGTTCAAAAGCAATTTTTGATATTTGCATTGCGCGGCCTTAATTGGGACTCAAGTCTCCACCTTCCTCCATACAGAAGTAGACTTCTTCTTATTAACTTACCCACTCTGGAAAATCGGAGAATATTACTGGGGGTATTGTTCATCCATAAGCTCATTATTGGAGAAATTGATTCCGCGGACCTCCTCAGCCGCTTGTTTTTTGCGGTTCCCCCTAGAGTATCCAGACACTACGTTCCTTTCTATTTACCCCTTTGTCGACGAAACTTTGCTAAAAATAATCCTCTTCTTATCTGGTGCGCGCACTACAATGACTTGTATAGCTGCATCAGTCTTGAATGTTCTTTTGCCACTATACGTAATGCAATACATGCCTATCTAATTTAAGAGATACAAGCTAATTTAATTTGCCGGCATTTTATTCCTTCGATAAAAAACAGGAACTATCTCGCTTAAGGATGGAGGAACATTTATCAACATGTATCATTAAGGAACAAGACAGTACTGTGTTGATTGGAATCTGGTGCATTCCAACAACGTAAAAAACATGCTTTTTCATGAGTCACTGACCGGAATCGTATGCATTCCGGCAGTATAATCTTATGGGTCAGGCATCGAGCTGATTGGAATCCGGTGCATTCCAACAACACAGGTCATGTTACTTTTTTATGCCTTGTGATGGCGTATCCTCATTACACTACTCTTAGCACTGCCGGATTCCCATGACATGCTGATTGAAATCTTGTTGCATTCCAACAGGGAGATTGGAATCCACTGCATTCCGAAATCATGCTGAGCGGAATCTGATGCATTCCGCCAGTATAAGATTTCGGCATAAGATCTTATTTCTGCTCATATTTCTTATTATTATTATATTCTGAAATTAAATAGTAATGTTCATTAATATTTCTTTGTTTGTAATATAACATTGTTAAAAGCTCGATATATCTTAAATTTTATCTTTTGAGTTGTATATTTATATATCTTTTATATTATGCAGTCGACCATAGTTTGTCGTCGACTTTAAATAATAAATAAATAAATAAATAAATATTTTTAGAACGGTTGTGAAAGTGTATGGAATGCGTCGTACACTATGGTTAACACAGTATTTCACGCCTTTGCACATAAGACTACTTCTGGCTAAAGCGTACTTAATACCTACGCTACTCCATGGTTGTGTTACTCAAACTGTGACTATCTGTGCAAGAACAAACTAAATGTTGTTTACAACAACATTGCTAGATATGTTTATGGGTTGAAAAGATTTGACCACGTATCTCAACATGCTGAAAGGCTGCTAAACATTTCTTTCGAAAATCTTTTAAAAGTCAAAACACTGTCCTTCCTCCATAAATTGATACACACGAAGGAACCTGACTATCTATATCGTAAGCTTATTTTTCTGCAATCATCAAGATCGGTGCTTCTTCTTAAGCACATCAGATACCGCTCGCTAACCTCTGAGCGCCAATTCTTTGTTACTGCAATACGTCTTTGGAACTCGCTACCTACAAGTCTTCGACTCTTAAGTAATGCTCTGCAATTCAGAAAAGAGCTAACATCTTTTTTTAACGACTCTTAAACTGGATCTCAAATTGGTGTTGTTAAAATGTTTATTTCTAAGTCCTTTTCCTTTCTCTGTGTCTTCTTTCTTTATTTGTTAAATACTATTCAATCTATAACCAGCCAAAGGTTATCATCACTACTGCTGTCTTTTAATATTTATTAACTACTTTTCTTTAGTTTTAAGATTTACATTTACATACATAAATATTTCACTATTGTCCGTTATATTTAATTTAATTTGATTAATCTAATTTATTATTATTATAAATGTTCAATTTTTATAGCTCATGCTATTCATGACTAGCACTGTTAAATAATTTGTCAAAATTTTTGTGCTAGGAACAAATTTTCAAATAAATACATACATACATACATTGTTTTTGGAATTTGCTGAATATGTTGCAATTTAATATATTAAAATTGTAGTAGTTACCTTATTACCTGGTGTATCGAATTCGGCTTTATAGCTACGAAATGAGAGGCTGTTACAATTTTTAAGTACTTTTTATTTAGCTTTTGGTTGACCTCGTATTTTAAAACGCGTGTGTATTACTCGGCTGCATTTTTTTTAAATTGATTTGCCCTTTCGGTAAAATCGTCGCTCGTTACGAGACTTTAGTGCTGCCAAGTTATACATACGCTCGTCCACTTTGTGTGGAGCTGCCAGATTATTTAGTACAATTTGTATAAAATACTTAAAGGAGACACATACTTCTCTATTTTCTTAATCTACTATCTACCAATCTTATTTTCATGATCGACCCGATCATATAATACAAAATAAATGTTTACTACTAGCTACTAGGTTGTGCCGTCTTTAGTCTCATTTTCTGTACCGCCCTTTTTCTCTTTGCTCTTCCAATTTTTTATGTTACATGCTTCTATAATACCATCGTAGGGTATTTGGGTAATTTGACCATTTTCAATATCCCTTATCACGTAACGGTCAGTCGGGAGTTTTTTGTGAACCACATATGGTCCCTTAAATTTGGGCAAAAGTTTCCTGTTGACACCAACTGTGGTGCCGATATTTTTTGTCACTACAAAGTCCCCTTTTCCGAAGGCGCTCACTCCTGGCTTTTTTGTTCACTGCGGCTTAAGTTGTAATCCTGAAGTTTTTCTATATTCTTTTTGGCAATATCACGTAACGCGTCCAAATCTCTCCCCTCCGGGTCTGAATTGTATTCGTCTAGGTATTCTGTAAGTTTATCAACATTTTCACCTCTTTGATTCATACCAAATAACGCTTCGCTTGATGTTATGTCAGTAGATCTATTTACGGAATTATTTAGTGCGAATTCTATTTTGACTAGTTCTTTAACCCAGTCAGCGTGCGAAACAGGGTCACTCAGCTTTGCTAGCATGCTTATAAGACTTCGGTTTACTCTCTCTACCTGTCCATTTGCTTGAGGGGGATGGGTGGCTACCTTTATATGCGTAATGTTTTTGTTTTCAATGTATTCTTCAAAATCTTTCGACGTAAAACCTACCTCTGTCTATAATGCACCTGAGGGGCCTACTATAGTACTCAAAATATTTGCTCAGCGCGGAAGTAACTTCTTTAGTGCTAGTAGTCAATACTAGGTATAATTTGACGTATTTCGTAAAAGCATCAATTATAACTAGGATATGCTTTCGCTTCGACTGTAAGGATGGAAGTGGGCCTAAGTGATCTAGGTGTATTGTCTGGAAAGGCTTAGGGTGTTTTGGAATGTTGTGTAATCTTTTGCCATTCGGCCTATTGGGCGTGGAATACATAATGCATTTAATGCAATTTTGCATAAATTTGTTGATTTTGTTTCTCATATCTGGAAACCAATAATTCGCTTTTAATTTTTTTGTAACACTTTTCTACACCCTGGTGTCCTAGCTGCTCATGAGCATTTCTAATAATTTCGCTTTCAAGCTCACTTGGGACATATAGTTGCAAAATATCATTACTCTTCCTGAAAACTACACCATTTTCCATGACAAAGTTTTCCAAGTCTTCATTTTCTAGTTTGGTTTTAAGGCTTAATATATTTTGATCTCTGGATTGCAAAATTTGAAGCTGGAAGTCTAGGGTTTCACTGTCTGTCATTGCAATAAATTTTCGCAGTCGAGATCGTTTCTGCTTAGCGCGTCAACGTGTGGCATTTTTGTGCCTGCCCTATGGGATATTGAGTAATTAAAATTTCCAATTCCAACGCCCATCTTGCTATTCGACTATTTATTGATTTTTTGTTGAGAGTGAGTGTTAAGGAGTTACAATCTGTTAATATTTTGAATTGTATTCCCTCAAGGTATACTCTAAATCGGCGTAACGCATAAATTATAGCTAGTGTTTCTAACTCAAAACTGTGGTATCTACTTTCCGCTTCAGAAGTTCTTTTTGAAAAGTATGCTATGGGATGTAATTTTCCGTTCTCCTGTTTTTGCAAAATAATTGCACCAAAACCATGTGCGCTTGCATCATAGTGTAGCGTGGCTATATATTGCTTTTCTTTAAGAGTTTGAAAGGCTACTATACATTCGTTAGTAAAATTGTATTTTCTGTTTTTCTTAAGTAAATCGTATAAGGGACGTGCTATAATTGAGAACGATTTGACAAACTTTCTAAAATATGAGCATAATCCAACAAATGATTGTAGTTCCCGGTAATTTTTTGGAGTCGGATAGCTCGTTACTGCTTTAGTGTGCGATTCAGATGGTCGTATACCACTTTTTGATACCTGATAGCCTAAGTATTCTATTTCATGGTATGCAAATTTGCATTTCCTCAATTTTATCTGAAGGCCATGGTTTGCTAAAGTGTTTAACACTTTTCTAACTAAGTTATAGTGGTCATCTAAAGTTTTGTTTCCAATAATAATATCATCCATATACACCATAACTTCATTTCTTTCAATGAAGTCTTTTAAAATTTTTGTTATAAATCTTTGAAAAATTGCTGGTCCATTTTTTAATCCAAATGGCATTCTTAGAAACTCATATTGGCCATTTGGAACTACAAATGAAGTGTACTTTATTGACTTTTCCTCCATCTTTATTTGAAAAAATCCTGATTTTAGATCTAATAGTGTGAATATTTTGTTATCACCGAGGTACTCTAAGCAATCTTCTATTAATGGGAGTGGATAATTATCTCTAACAATAGATTTGTTCAAACTTCTGTAGTCAATGCACATTCTTGTTTCACCTGACTTTTTCTTTGTGAGTACAATAGGGGATGCGTAAGGAGAGTCACTGGGCCTTATAATCTGTTTCTGAAGTAATTCCTCTATAATACGATTCACCTCACTTTTTCGGCAAACGAAAGTCGTCTCGGAGAACAGAAGGTTGGATTATTTGTCGTAAGTAGGATTTTGGCCTCATAGTCTATATTCGGAAGATGATCACTTTGTTTTTGAACGTAAGAATTTTTTATCATAAGCCTGAAGTTTTCTGCCCAAACTGAAGGTAACTGTGGGTTAATATTTATCGAATCGCTTTATTTTGTCTCATATTCAATATTACAAATTTCTTTGAATTCAATGTCTGTGCTCAAAGAAGTTTTATCTGAGCGAATTTTTATGCTATTGTTATTACTATTTTCAATTGAAATGAGTTGAAACTGTTTTACGAATTCAGATGTTTCATTTTTATTCAAGTTATTAATTTCATTTTCATATACAAGAAAATATTAAAAAGATTAAGAAAATCCCCTCCCAATAATAATGGGAAGGGCATATCGCTATCAAAAAGTATAAAGATTTTTAATATTCTTATGATATTGCGGAATTTAATTAAAACAAAAATGCGTCCTCGCGGCTTTATCATGGATCGTCTAATACTTCTGAACTGTGAAGCTTTTGGCTGAGCTATATTAAGAGTTACGGAACCCGGAATGCATTAATGTTGTATGAAACTACATGGGCTGCCAGTATCGAGCAAAGTGAAAAATCTCACAAATTTAGGGGGTTTCTTTTGGTTAGGACTAAAAGCGACACTTACCATTTCTCTAAAGTGAACAGCACTCTGATCGTCATCTTCCTCCACTGCTGCCACCGTCCTTAAAGGGCAATCTTTGTATTGGTGTGCTGTTTCACCACACTTGAAGCAGGAGCCTGGAGAACGTTTTTTCTCTTTGCAGTCCTTTGAAAAATTCCCGAATCGGGAACTATTATAGCACCTTATTGGGGATTCGGTTGGTGTTAAAGTATCCCCATTTCTTCCGCTGTTGCTTATGAGTCTTTCGCATTGAGGCAATGGCTTCTTGAGTTTGTCTAAAGTTGCCTCGTCACTGAATACCAAAATGATTGTAATTTTGTCTTTCAAGCCGCCGATGATAAGTTCCACTAGCTCGTGCTCTTCGATAGGGGCTGATTGTGCAAGCTCTTGCATTGATAAAACGTAATGCATCAAGCTTTCAGTTTTTCGCCAAGCGCGATTTTCCAGTTGATGGAAAATATTTTTGATACTTAGGCGTTTTTTGAATCCGCTTATCAATTTATTTTTAAGTTCGAGCCACGAATTTGTATTTGTAATGCGTACAAAAATTTGCGCACTACCCTTAAGTAATCGTTTAGCTAAAAGCCTTCCGCGATTTACAACCAGATTGACTGAATTTTTGTATGTGTGTGTGTCGGGTATTTGACGCTTGCCCCGCGACTATCAAATAAAAAGCCATCAATCAACATTTGCATTGAGAAACCGTAGCGTTCGGACGTGAATATGCCGTCATCGGCTGATGACTTTTTTTTACTTGCAACTACAGCAGTTTTATTAAATAATAAAAAAATTAATAAAAATTTTATTAAATAATAATAAAAGCTTTACATTCCATAAAGCTGCAAAACATTGATAATTTTCAATAAATTTTAATATGAATTGCTGTTCTTCCGCGCACTTGTTCATTTTGAATGTCGACACAAACTAAATACAACACTGCGTTTTGTCAATCACACCCCGCGACTATCAAATAAGCTAGCGTCAAATGAAAAAATCAAAAATTTTTGATTTTCATCAACGTGTAGCCGACAACAAATACGTGTGTCACGAAGCCACCCGACTGCACTAACACACACAAAATTCAGTCAATCTGGTTGTAAATCGCGGAAGGCTTTAACAGCATTTTTGCTTCATCGTCACACGCGTATATACTCATAGTGATTTCAAACTCTGCCAACCACTTTTCGATTTCTAATTTATCATCGCTGCTAAAACTTGGAAGAGTTTTTTCTATCTCACTGAAGTTTATTGGAAAACGACAAGAGGTGCTTGTTCTTCCAGCTTCTAATCTAGCGATGGCCACGTAATTGCGATAGTGTTGCTGTTTTTGGGAACTCCACATTCATTTCTGCCAGGGCAGCTTCAATTTGCCTCTTCTGCTTTGCTTCAGCCATCTTGCAAAGTTATCGGTCTATTTTATTTTTTTATTATTTTTTTTCTTTCTGCGCGAAGGGTTCGTTGCACACCTGATACTGTAGTAATTACCTTATTACCTGGTGTATAGAATTCGGCTTTATAGCTACGAAATGAGTGGCGGTTACAATTTTTAAGTACTTTTTATTTAGCTTTTGGTTGACCTCGTATTTTAAAACGCGTGTGTATTACTCGGCTGCTTCTTTTTAAATTGATTTTCCCTTTCGGTAAAATCGTCGCTCGTTACGAGACTTTAGTGCTGCCAAGTTATACATACGCTCATCCACTTTGTGTGGAGCTACCAGATTATTTAGTACATTTTGTATAAAATACTTAAAGAAGACACATACTTCTCTATTTTCTTAATCTACTTCAAAATAGAAGAGAATACGTCTTCACTTTATCGAAATAAAGAGATGCTGGCAAATATTTGGAATTTTCATTTTGGAACAAGTGCAGAATACATTCATTTGTCAAAAAAAAAAATAAAAAATCGGACTTTATAGAGATTTTTATGCTGATTCCAACGGTATATTTTTTTTTTGGTGCAAATGAAAGGTTTGGGGTAATTCCATGTCAAAAGGCGGATTTATGAATTTTTCAAAACAAAGTATCTCCGAAACTAGTGGATGGATTTCAAAAATTAAAAAATGAAAAATTAACTTATAAAAATGCCTTTCATCTGATGTGTGGTATAACCGTGGCTACCGCCACGGTGATGTCCTTTTAAGTGCGGCCGAAAGCCGCCTACGCAGAAGGGTGTACTACGCAGAAGGACATCACCGTGGCGATAGCCACGGTTATACCACACGCGGACTTGGCATAGCGTAGCCCAGGGTTATTTTTTATAAGCGCGGCCGAAGGCCGCCTATGACAAATGTATGTATTCTGCACTTGTTCCAAAATGAAAATTCCAAATATTTGCCAGCATCTCTGTATTTCGATAAATTGAAGACGTATTCTCTTCTATTTTAATATATTAAATTGCAACATATTCAGTAAATTACAAAAAATGCAATTGTATGTTTATTTAAATTTATGTTGAGCCGCCACCGCCTTGTATTAATCCAGAGAACAACAAAAGTAATCACCAGCGTTGCTGAGCTGGCAACACTGTTCACTTTCATGTGTTTTCATTTCGACAGAAATTTGTAGCAATAATTGTTTTGATATTTTATAAGTAAATTAGTGAAATTTAACATAATTTTTTCGTTAATTCGTGCAAGTTAGATTATGTTAATATACTAAATATAAAAAGTAAAGTGATGTGTGCGCTTAAAAGATTGTAAACGTTCGGGAACAATATGTATCACACAAACCTGTTTTTCGCGGATAACTTTTAAACGGGTAAAAGAAGATAACTTTCGCTTTCGGATTCTTAATCTAGACGTGAATACGCTTTTTTTGATACCTCACTCGAAAAAAAGGCCCAAATTTCGGTGGGTACCATAAACTGCACAATTACCAACAGCTGAACTGATGTTTACATTCGCAATGCGCCACCTTCTATAAAGCTGGAGACATTGGTGCTTTATCGGTAACCGTATCGGTAACCTTATGACAGCTGATTCGACCAACCTTATGAGAACCAATGCAATCGGTTATTGGTGCCGCTAAGATCGGAACCGTATCGTAGCCAACCAATTGGGTTTTGGTTTAACGTCGTAACGATAAACAGCTGATTACGTTAGGGATACGGATACAGCGATACGACATACGGCACCAATGGCTCCAGCTTAACTCCATCATGGTGCTGCCATTATACAATTACCAGGTAGACGCATAAGTGGAAATGCAGCCCTCCCGTGTATTTTGTTGTTGCCGCTCGACCATAAACTGTCAATTGTTCTTTCAATTTCTTCTGTCAAAAGTGACGGAAGAAGAAAAATGACATATATGTTATGTCAACAAAAAGTGATAATAGCTATCATCCAGTGGCAAAATCCTGAGCCAGATAAATAATTTTGCATGTAAATGCAACAACAACGATTTGAGCCAGACAAATCCAGATAGAAGTCTGGTTCAATTTGTGAGCCAGTTAATTACTTCTTTTTAGGTTGGCAACGCGGCCTTTAATATACCTATTTTTCAAAAATAGATGTCGCTGCTTAGCCTTTCGCCGTATGAGTTAAATGAAGAACAGCGCCGACATCTGCCTATCACATTTCACGTGTGCGAAAATTTCACGACATCTGCTTCTCAAGTCTCTCAATGATTCAGAGCATTCCCGTGAGATTTGAGCCTGAAAGACGGCAAATATCAATTTAATGCAATACGTGAAGCCAAAAATATACAAATATAACAAATGCAGCGGAGAGAAGAACAAACAGGAAGCAGAAACCAAATCCGAGGCGAAATCCAGAACTACGCCGTTCGTACCGTTCACCTGTAAAACCAATACGTGCAGTCATCCAGTGAGTTTTACAGCTTCGGCTCACGCGCAATTCTCACGGGAATGCTCTGGATCATTGAGAGACTTGAGAAGCAGATGTCGTGAAATTTTCGCACACGTGAAATATGATAGGCAGATGTCGCCGCTGTCTTTCATTTAACTCATACGGCGAAAGGCTGAGCAGCGACATCTATATTTTTAAAAAACTAGGTTCATTAAAGGCAGCGTTGCCAAACTAAGAAGGAGTAATTAACAAATTATCTGACTCACAAATTGAACCAGACTTCTATCTAGATTTATCTGGCTCAAATCGTTGTTGTTGCATTTACATGCAAAATTATTTATTTGGCTCAGGATTTTGCCACCGGATGATAGCTGTTATGAAGTATCCTCCGCTGAGAGTGAAAATTTCAAGAACAAAAAGCGATCAAAAGATCTCGTGCGGAAATGTTTGGTTCTGAAAGTGATGATTTTGTTGAGAAGACACCAGTTAAACTTGTGGCACCCAGAATAACCGGTTCGTCGCAAACATCGTCGAGCTCTTCAGGAAAAAACGGAAGCGTGAAGAAAGGAAAAGTGAACGCACATCTCAGCAAGAGATGCAATCCATGAGTAAATGGCTGAGTAAGACCAAAGAAATTGAAATTATAAGGTTGAACTCGCTGCTTCAAAATTCAGCGAGAAAACAAAAATTTTCTGAAAGAGCAGGTTAGTGGAGTTCACCATACTCTTTGGCTCGTCTTTCGCACGGCGCGGCGAAAACGAATTCTAATTGAATTTTCGTGATTTTCGTATTTTCGTGTAGTTTTGTTTTGGATTTGGACGCGACCGTTTTTGGTTTTATTTAAATAATTATTTATCAGTGAATAATTATTTAAATAAGTTCTAAAGTGTTGTTAAAAAGTGAAGTGCTTTAAAGGATTAAAAAAGAAATTGTGATTAAAAAGTGAAGTAACAAAAGAAACTGTGTGAAATGCAAATTTAAGCAATGTCGGCTATTGCTGAAAATAATAAGAAAAGAAATACGAAGTAATTCTTTCAAAAATGAATTAATAAGTGGTGGTCGGTTTAGTAAAATTAAAGTAATCAAAGTAAAAAACCGTTCTGAGTGAAATAAAGAAATATGAAATAGTGTAAATTATATCAAAAAGTGGTCTGAAAGAAAAAATATTTGTTGTGAAATTTGTGTTGTGTTGTTGATTTAAATGTCGGCCATTGCTGAAAGATGTAGCAAAACAAAAATGTGCAAGAGGAAGAAGTGTGAAAGTGTGACAATGGAAAGAAGTTTTTGTATTTTAATTTTGAAATAATTGCCAAAATAAGTTTTTATATTATATTTAAGTTGCATTAGTTGTATTTGAAAACTGTGCAACAATATATAAATAAGCAAGTGTTTTGGTTTCAATCAAACAAAATCAAAAGTGAATTGTGTATTAGCTGGTATAGTGAAGCAGTATGTAGCAAGGTCAACAGCCGAGAATATAGCAAAACAAAGAACTGTTGTGTTTACAAACAAATAACATATTGCCAAAATAGGAGTTTAATTATATTTAAGTTGCATTAGTTGTATTTGAAAGCTATGCAGCAATATATAAATAAGCAATTGTTTTGATTACATTTCCAACTTGTGTTTGTGTCGGATTGCTTTGTCTAATTGGAAAATGTCAAAAGCGCAAGTGTATCAATCTTTCAACCTACCTGCAGCCTGCAACCTGCAACGGTATATCTCATTAAAGATAAGGAAAGATGCGCCAAAAATGATGACAGCTTTAAAAAATTTCTAACGAGCTTCAATTGTCCGCCAAGAGTGAATGCGCTTAGTAGTGATTAAAAGTGTTGAAGTATTTTAATATCAAAAAAAAGAAAATGCCAAGTGATAGGAGGTGCGTGGTTTTGGGATGCGTTCGTACATCCGTATCCGACCGCAAAGTGAAGTTCTTCCTTATGCCGAAGAACATGAAGGAGCAGTGGTTTGCCAACTTAAGGCTGCAGGAGCACCAAAACGTACTGGTGTACGTTTGCAGCCTTCACTTCCCAAAGGAAGCCTATGGAGATAGGCTTAAAAAGAATGCTGTACCCACAATTAATTTGGGTAAGTATATTTAATTACAATATTCTTGTATATAAAAGTGAATGTGTTGAGTGAAGTGACTACATACATAGTTGAGCACATTGCAATGTCAACCTTGGCCAAAAGGCAGAAAAGTGCTTGAAGCTTATGTTTATCTTTTGCTTGCTTTATCATTTTAAGTGAAGTTTACTTGACTTTTTGCTAAGGACGGCATTGCAAATATTTTAAAAATTTTTCATTTAATTTTATTTTAATTAAATTTTTTTTCATTTATTTTATTTGGTTTTACTTTACTTGATTTTATTTACTTCATTTTATTAAATTAAATTTTATAATTTTTTTTTTAATTTTAGTTTACTTTGCTAAATTTTATTAGAATTTTTTGTTTGTTTTACTTTTGTGCGAGTGAATGGTATCTTTAATATTAAATTGGATCAACCATACCCCATCTCATCACCCCCAACCGCCTATCCCTGGACCCTTAATCTGTTATCTACTGGCTAAACAGTTTTCGGGACTTTTTGGGACTATTCCGGGACCTTTCTTATACCCTTCCGAAAACATTTCTGAATGGTTTTCGGATCATTTGGGGATCCCAGCTCATTTAGTTCTTTTTTAATACAAAAATAAAATACGTTAGTCAGAAAATTTTTTTTTTAACAGATAATGCTGATAAGCAGGCTAATACCAATTTCACACAGAAACTAATCAAATGTATGACTATTTTTGAAAAAGCTACATATATTATTTATATTTTCTTGGTGTTTTTCATATATGTAATACTCCTATATTGCTACAAAAGGCTAGGTACATTCCCAAATATCATAATGCCGATATATTCCTGTTTAAACGTTTTATACTCAGTTGAGCAGAGCTCACAGATTATATTAACTTTGATTGGATAACGGTTGTTTGTACAGGTATAAAGGAATCGAGATAGATATAGACTTCCATATATCAAAATCATCAGTATCGAAAAAAAATTTGATTGGGCCATGTCCGTCCATCCGTCTGTCCGTTAACACGATAACTTGCGTAAATTTTGAGGTATCTTGATGAAATTTGGTATGTAGGTTCCTGGGCACTTATCTCAGATTGCTATTTAAAATGAACGCAATCGGACTACAACCACGCCCACTTTTTCGATATCGAAAATTTTATAAAGCATTTTAATGATATGTTTGACGAGCTCGACTGTCGATTTATTGGGAATAAAAATCCTTTTAAGTGGCCCTTGCCACTTTCTTTGGTAAGACGCAACCTGAAGAATCGTCGAAAAATGCATATAAAACGAATAAATATTCGCAGGCGAAAGAAACTAAAGCAGCAGAGGCGTATTGTTTAACCAACACTCGAAGAAATTGCAGATAATGAACACAGGGAAAAGGCACAAATGAGATTTAATGAAAATATGGAGAATATATTAAAAGAGTTAATAAAATGGCTAAAAAAAGTTGAAATCATGTTAAAATACTGTGAGGAGTACATATATTTGTTTATTTATCATATGCCAATGAATATTAAATTTAGAATTTCGCTTTATAACAGATCTCTGAATGAATGAATGTCTAGTAAGAACAAGACTCCATCTCTCCAGCTTCAAAAAACAAAGCGAATGCTGTTGGGAACAGCACTAATTCTGTTAATGCTGATGATTCTGATGGTGTTAAAGCAAAGAAATTGAAATTATAAGAAGGTTGAACACGCCAGTATACGAGTTTTTTTGGCGAGTTGAGTCCAGAAGAACAAATAAGTGGAGTTCACCACACGCAACACACTATTTTTCGTGTTTGCCAAGTTCACCAAATGCAAGCCGCGGCGAGCATATTTTCGCCTCGTGAAATATCAGAAATGTCAAAAATACAAACAAATAGAATGAATAAAATTGATCTTGTCTACTTTGTTTCTCGTAAACTCTATGCCGAAATTGGGGTGCTTTTTGGCAAACAATTATTGTACTTGTTTACTTCCACCAATTGATTTTAACCGCGGCGGCCTTTAAATCCTTAGGTGTGAGGCAATTAACAAACTTTCATTCATAATATCCTCGCCCCGCTGCGCCCGCAACTTTTGATGATTCTTCAGGTTCGAATACCAACATTTATTTATTTTTATATTTTTTCTTCTTTAAATCATCCAAAATCAATGAATCAACAACCAAAATCATCAAAAGTTGTTTCACAAGGCCACAGAGGAAGCCCGAAAATGTATGTATGAAAGAGCCCAATACACCAGGCCATCAGAAAAATATGTAGGGTTATGGAGTATGTTAGAAAAATATAAGTTAAAATACACATCCATAAATTAATGCTGCAAAGGAAAAAAAAACCAAAGTATAATAGAGCTATCTTCTTTGTACAACATATAAATATGTTTAGAAGTCAGAAATTACCGCTACTTAGTATGTATGTCCCACGCATTCACTCACCGCTCACTAGACTGAAACTCAAGCATCATGCTTGTTAGGCCAATAGCAGTTATCAGCTAATGTGGCATAGCTGTATAGACTACTGAGTTGTTGTAGGTTTTCGTGGGTTCAAAGCCCGGTCAAGTTGATTCTTCTTTATTTTTTTTTTTTTAGCTGAAATTATAAAAATGCGCCAAAATTCAAACAATTGTTTGAAATTGTTCTCAATGGTAAAAGAGGCCATCGAAAGCTGGCATGGTAATAGTCGACCATATAAAATAGCAAATGTCGCTAAAATATGCAAACATTTTTCCTAACTTCCATAACCGCCTTCTCCTCATCAACAAGCACAAAAGTCAAACCAGAGACAAAATCTTAAATTTTGATTTTGTGTTGATTCTTTTTACCAACACATTCAAACATTTTGTCCGGCCTCGTACATATAGGCCAAAACTAACACAATCTTAAATTTTTTGCCGAGGAAATCTTACATTCCCGCCAACGTCTCATCCAGAAAATCACAAACATAAGAGGAAGAACAAAAAATAGAAAGAAGTCAGACAAAATTTAAAATTTGGTTCTTCCTACTAACCCATGCAAACTTTTCGTCTGGTCTCGTACGTATAGGCCAAAACGAACACAATCTTATAACTTAGGCGAGGAAAACTTCCATTCCCTCCTACTTCTCGTCTAAGCAAATTTCTCTAATTTATTTTGCCAGAGAGATTTTCCCATCTTTTAAAGGGAAATTTTGACTTCACCAGGCGCTCATAAAAATTAGCGCGTATCCGTCAAAAATATGAAACGAATTTTTTGGTGTTCGTACGGACACATGTATGCATCTCCTTTTACGCAAAGAATTTTACGCACGAGGGTGAGTATAGCCATCTCATATTTCGCACTTTAGAAATAGTAGAAAAAATCTTCTTTCGTTCCCGCATTCATCTGATATTCAAACAAATTACAAAAACCCATTGATGCAACCAAAACATTTGCTTATTTATATATTTTTGCACAGCTTTCGTATGCAACTAATGCAAACAAAGTATAATAAAACACTTGTTCTGGCAATTGTTATTAATTTTCAAAAACCAAAAACTTGTACTTGTTTTGATATCTTTGTTTACTTTTTTTCTCACACTGCTTCACTATATATGTATGTACATACATATGTACACAGTTCATTAGCTTCACCTTTGTTTTGATTTGATGGAAACCAAAATACTTGCTTAATTATATATTGTTGCACAGCTTTCAAATACAACTTATGCAACATAAATATAATATAAACACTTATTTTGGCAACTTTTAACAACATTAAAACACAAAACTCACACTTTTTCCTTGTTTACATATCTTCTTCTTCCATATTTTTGTTTTGATACTTCCACTTCTTCCAAGCACTTCACAATTTCTTTGTATCACTTTTAAACTACAATTTTAAGTTTTCTATCACTTTCCGCACATTAATTTTTTGAAAAACACTTTAACACGTTAAATTTCATTAAATTATTAAACATTTTTATCACTGAAACGAAAACAAAATTACGCGACCGACACTGCTTGACATCAAAACAAAACTTCACGAAAATCACGAAATTTCAATTAGAATTCGTTTTCGCCGCGCGGTGCGAAAGCCGAGCCAAAGAGTATGGTGAACTCCACTAACCTGCTCTTTCAGAAAATTTGTGTTTTCTCGCTGAATTTGGAAGCAGCGAGTTCAACCTTCTTATAATTTCAATTTCTTTGATACAGGTTGGCTCATCTGTAAAGCAACAAAATATGTCTGTTCAAATTGTCAAAATCTGTGTATTGGTGTTGGTGCGAATGGTATGGAATGGAAACATAAAACTTAGCAGTTTTTGTATGTGTAAAGCCCCCGTTACTGATACTTAGCATAGACTTGACTTGACTTGGCGTAAACTTGGCAACTTAGCCACGATTATACTCCACTTGGCGCATAAAATCTGGCATCATAATCAGCGTTGAAATTTATTTTTAAATAAATGTCAATTTGTATGACAAAATGTCAAAATGAAATGGAAACAAACAAATGGCATCTCAAAATGTAAACGTCACTTAGAACTTACATAGAAAATCAAAATTCAACAGACTTCTAAGTCAAGTTAAGTTTTGAGTAATCAGTAACATGCAATGTTCATTTAACAGAACTGTAAGTGACAGTTCCCAAGCCAAGTCAAGTATATGCTAAGTATCAGTAATTGAGCCTTTAGTAAAATGTTGCCAATGTGTTGGTTTAATTTTGAGTTTGCCATCTCCTTTTGACAATCCCTTCGATCATGCAATGACATAAATAAAATCAGCTGATGAGATGAGCCAACCTGTACATAATTGAACCATGGGACCAGCGGAACAAATGGGGTTGGAAGAGAATATTTTTGGTCCAAATGGACCAAAAGTGGCAACCGCGTTTATGAACAAGGGCCGATTTCACCATCTTCAGTTATAGCGTTTTCTTTTCTGACTGGTGCTACGCTTTTTGTATGCCGCGCAAGGGTTGTAAATATATGTTGTTCTATTCTAAAAAGCAGGTAACGCCTTTACGGGGTATTTCGTTCTTTTGTGAAAATTGTTGCCTGCTCGCAACGCAAAAGCGTTACACTTTTACCTTGCATAAAATGGCAGTGTGGCAGTGCAACTCTGCTAAACCAGCTGATCGTGACAATTTATTTTCGTAACTTCACAAATTTTTGGCGAAGAAAATTTAAATGATGGAAATAATTGCTAATGAATTTTTATTACCAATCACAGCGCATTTGTGAAAATCAGCTAATACACGGGGTAGTCATTTGTGTTCTTTGCATGCACTATAAATGCTGAAAATTTTCTGGGGTAGGGGTAACTCTATTAAGGCTTTATCATTTACTTAGGAAACAGTTTATTTCAGAAAAGAAAACGCTATTAAGTCACTTATCTTTAAGTTATCGAAATTTTCGTTTTCTCCATGATAACTGAAACTTCGCGTCTCAGTTAAGTGCAAGGGATAAATGTAAACAAGTCAGCTGTTTGGCTGTCTGTGTATTTTCACAAGAGATTTTCGCGATTTCGTCTACAAAATATCAGAGCTGTAAAAATATTGAATCAATTGAATGTGTATTCCCTCGACATTCTTTTAAAAATTGTGATTTTTTGGTTCCTTATTAGCCGTGTTGTTTTTTACACGCGTATACATTTCGTTTGCGCGTGAAAAAAACGCCTATCCTCGCTTAGATAATGCTTAGGAGACCCATCTAGCGGCTGTGGTTAAACAACTAGCTACAGCAACAGGGTGTACCGAAAAGCGGAGACACAACGCTCTGATGGCCATAGGGTATAACATATAGCTGAATCAGTTGCGATGAATTGTGGACACCAGGCATGCTTAACCAACGAACCGATATCATTTCGTTACGATAATTAACGTTAATAAACGAAACAAAGTCATTTCGTTTCGTTTATTAACGTTAAGAACGTCAAATTAACGAAATGATTTCGTTTCGTTTTCTGCCATATCAAAACGAAATCAAATCGTTTATGTTGATTAATAAATTCAAACTATGCTGGCAAAGCTGATTGATGGCGGAGTCATTAAAGGTGAAAGCATTAGCCAAGCTGATTGCAACTTTTCTAATGAATTTTGACAGTACGAACATTTCTCAGAGTATTTTTGACATTACCACCAACGAATTACACAAACAAATTACATGGAGTTTGTGTGTGTATGTCCGCTCGCTGTTACCACCTTACGGCTTCACCATGGCTATATCATTGCCAGCACAATTCAAACAAAAGCTTTTCGTTTCGGTTAAAAACGAGATACAATTTATCTTGATAATTTCTTTATCGATAATATTTCGAAGTGTTTCAACGGAAACGGTGGAAATTTTTTGATAAACGATTAGCTTAACGTTAAGGTGCATCCCTGGTGGACACACATAGAATACATAGAATTAGTGTAGAGGGTGAAACAAAGACACATATTTCAGTTACATCTGAGTATAATGCGTATTGAAATTTAGTAGGACAAAATTTATGCGCAGCAATTTCAGAGGGAGGTGTATTTAAAGTTTGTCGCTTAACAGTCCATATAAAGTTTAAGCGTAAACGGATATACGCGTGTTAAAAAATACGGCTATTATAAATGTCCATTCCTGAATGGCTTAAAATACTTTAACTCAAAGCCGAAGTGTGTGTGTTATTGAATAGTAAAATATAATTCAATATAGAGAGTGAATGTAAGAACCATATCCAAACATAAATGAATGTAAACTTGAATGTACACTTTTTTCCATTCAGTAATAAATACTTTTTCCCCAAGGTTACTTTTTTGTATACTTTCATTGCTTACATATATGTTAAATTAATTTAGGAGTTGGGTCCAAAAAAGCCGTAAAACGGGTCAATACAATAATAGTCCCTTCTTGTTATTCAAGTAGGTTATTATAAAACCAGAAACCCTTAAATCATCTTCATGGTTTCCAAACATAACACATAGCAGATTTTGTATACTTCGTAATTGGGTTGATTTTTCTTTCATTAATCGTGTAAGATCAAACAATTTTAAACTTTTGTGCATTTGGTGGTTTCCTTTTTAGGTATATCTCGCGGATAACTTAGTTAAATAAAAGCACAAGGCTCTTGATTATAAAAAGTATTCAAAAACATGAAGATATAATCGAATTTTCGCTGAAACTTCGCAAAGGCATTATATTGCTTTCTTGCTCTATGTCAAAATATTACTACATGTCCTACTTATTTTGCTATTGTTGTAAAATGGACTTTATGAATTGACCAAATAAAGTAAATTATGGACATTTTTTGTCGATAATATAACAACAAAAATAAATACTAGAGTTTAAGTAATTTAAATCTAAATACATCAAAGTAGATAGGTCTATCGGTGATTCCGTTGGAGCTTCAAAATTCCTATAAAATTATGTCCATTTCCATGGCATCATCCTTTGGTGATTCATTTTTCTATTTCTCTGAGTCACCTTCCCCGTTTTCCTTCATCTGTGAGCAGATTTGTATTAAAAGTCAATTTTCTTTGCTGTCTAAAAAGCTAAAACATCTATAGAGCCGACGATAATTGACTGTATATACAAACTATTGTATGTTATGGAAACGCATTTTCAGTGGAGCAGTCAGGAAGGCAGTCGGCATGATATTGTGGGGCACTGTGGCTAGTCGTGTCGGCTGGGCTGGGTTCTTGCCAACCTTGCTGTCCTGCGCCATAAACAGGAAAAATTCCTATCATGCCTATTCAAAATCAACTGTCGGAAGCGCAGAGACGACTCAAAACGCTTATAATTTCAAAATAAAATGACATCCGGCCTAACCGGATGCCACGGACAGACCATTAAATTCAACTCAAAATTCAGAAAAAAATCTAAGGCAAACAATAAAACTCGAATTTAAAATTGATTATAACTGGAAACTAGCACTAAGATAAGAGTCTCAAAGTTCTACCGTGAAGCTAGCCGGGCAACAGAAGGTCCATTAAAAAAAAATCAATTGAGGAAAATGGTTAAGTAATTTTGTTTCCTAGCTAAAATACTTTGCGGCGGATAGGCACTTGTTATGTAGAACTCGTCAAAACTCAGCATGGTTTTTTCTAGTGGTTATCGCCCCCACCGAAAGGCTTAAAATAAATATATAGACATTTTAATGAAGAAGAACTCGTCAAAACTCCGTAAGGCTAGTCCAACTCGAGTTTGGACTGCCAGGTTGTTCACGGTTCCCGGTGAGAACGCGTGTGAACACCCTATGAATATCGTTGCTCGGGGAGAGTACTGGGCGAGATGTCCCCTGCCGCCAAACGCCCAGACAGGGTCAAAAAAATCAAATTTGTAGGTGTAAAAAAAATCAAATTTGTAAATTTAGCAAAAAAAAACGTTCTTCTTGGTTTATTGTGGGCGAATATCCGAAGCATGAAAGCGACCTATCAATTTCCCGTTTAGGTCCTCGAGCATACAATGCATTGCCTATTTTTCGGAGCACTCGACACTTAAGATATTTCGGCAGGAATTTGGCGTTAATGCCCTGTTTGAAGTTACTTAAAGCGAAGTTTTTCCGGAAAACTTCCTGACCTTCCTTGTAGTTGACTTGTCTAGAGCGCTTGTTATAGGTGTTTTTTCCCCTATCCTTTGCTTGATCTAAATTTGTACGGATTTGCTCACGAATATTAGTCAACTTGTCGGCTCTGTTTGCCATTGTAACCTGGTCTTCCCTAAGGCTGCCGAGTTTTCCCAAAATATTGTAAGCTGATGCATGTTGAACCATGTTTTGGCCAAATAATGCAAAGTATGGATAGCACTGAATCGCCGTATGAAAATCCCTTCTTAGAACTGATAAAATTTCGGGTATATGCTTATCCCAATCGGTGTGGTCTGGTTTATCCTTCAGGAAAATTCTTATTTTAGAAACAATTTCTCTATTAACTCGTTCTGAGGAATTCGCTTCCTCACATGCGTCACCCCTTAATTTTCTAAAAATTGTTTCATTTCCTTCGAGATAAACTGTTTACCATTGTCACTATGAATAAACTCAGGGACCCCTACAGCTGGAAAAATTTCTGAAGCGAATTAATTTATAACGTTACAGTTGTAGCTCTCTGCATGGGCTTTAGCCAAACACACTTTGCAAAATGGTCCAGAACTATGAAACGAAATTGATTTCGCCGTTTGGATCGCGGATAAGGCCCTAGAAAATCGCAATATAACCGCTGAAATGACGTTTCGGATGCAAAGGTATTCCCTATAGGTGGTCTTGACTGTTGGTTCGTGGATTTTACCGCTTTGCAGGTGTCACACCGCTGGACGTAGTCCCTGACGCCCTTAGCCTGCTGCGGCCAGAAGTATTTTTGCTTAACGCGTTCCAGGGTTTTCTGCCACCCACCATTGTAACTCTGGTTGGCGTCATGTGCCAATCTCACGGCTTCCTCCGTCAGCCCCTTCGGCAACCACAAACGCCATAGCGAGTCTTCTTCCCATTCCACCCCCTTACGAAATTTAACTCTCTTGAAAATTCCACCATCCACCACTCGTAAGTCTGAAAGCGACTTCTCGTTTTCGGTGACGGTCCTAATCAAATCTAGATATTCGTTGCTGCTAAATTCGGGAGAGACTAAATCTATTTCCCCGGGTGTGGCAGTGAAAGTCAACTCGTCGGCATCAAACCGCGAAAGCGCATCGGTTACTACATTCAGGGTGCCTTTGCGATGTTCCATTCTAAAGACGTATCTTAGGAGCGACCACCTCGCCAACCTCCCGATCAAGTCCTTTTGCGTCATCAACCACTTGAGACTGGAGTGGTCCGTGATAATCCGAAACGGTAATCCTTCAACATAGGGTCGGAAGCGCTTTACGCTGACTATGGCGGCGAGACATTCCAGCTCGGTTACTGTATAATTGTGTTGAGCATTATTCAGCTTTTTCGAAACGAACGCGATTTGATGCTCAGCGCCCTCATCATCGACCTGGAACAACACCCCTCCAACACCTATTTTGGAAGCGTCGCCTTGGATTACAAACTCTTTGGAAAAATCGGGTTGCGCCAAGACGGGAGCGGAACTCAAGGCTACTTTAAGTTTTTCAAAGGCCTATATAGCTTCAGAGGTTAGCTTGAATGGTCCTGGCGATTTCCGAAGACAATCCGTTAGGGGACCTGCTAGGTCAGCGAAATTCGTGATGAACGCCCTATACCAATTGGCCATGCCAACGAACCTACTTACCTGAGGAGGAGATTTCGGAATTGGGAAATTCGTAACGGCTTCTATTTTCCCTGGGTCTACTTTTAAACACCCACTACCTATCAGGTATCCCAAGTATCGAATCTCTTTCTGGCAAAATTTGCTCTTCTTTACATTTATGGTAAGGCAGGCATCCTTCAAACATTTCCCCACTTCCGCTAGCAGGTTCATGTGATCCTCGAAATTCACGCTGCATACCATAAGATCATCCAAGTAAATGAAAACATTCTCCCTCAGGCGTGATGGAATTACCTTATCCATGAGTATACTCATTGTCTCGGTCCATTACAAAGGCCAAACGGCATCACTTTGAAGTGATACAGTGGTTTTCCCGGAACGGCGAAGGCTGTCTTCTGCTTGGATGATTCCGTCAATTTAATTTGGAAGAACTCGTCCTTTAGGTCAATGCCGCTGAAATAATGCGTGTCCTTCAGTCTACTCAACAGGCCGTTGATATGCGGCAACGGGTACGAGTCCTTTTTAGTGACCTCGCTGACCTTCCTGGAGTCAATGCACATCCGGACCTTCCCTGGTTTTCGAACTAACACCACCGGGCTACATCACGGCGAGTTCGATTCCTCGATCACTCCCATTTCAAGCAATCTCTCTATTTCCTTAAATGCTTCGGCTTGCCTTGGTGGCGAAAGAGGGAGTGCTTGCTTTTGATCGGACCCGCGTCGCCCGTATCAATATGGTGTTCGACCAGCTGTGTTTGCCCCAAACCTAACTTCTCTAATGACGGAAACGTCTCTATTACCTTCTGCAGTTCGGACTTCTGCCTTGTTGTTAAATCATGGACATTGGGTTTTTCTTCTTTTTTTCGCTAACTTCCAAACACGATACACTTGGAAATATATCAGGAGTTAACGCAAATGCTTTCCAGAAGTCAACTCCGAAGTAGGCTTCTTGAAGTAGCGAAGGTACAAGATAAAAACGAATAGTTTTGGTGATATTTTTGAAAGTCCCGGGTAAAGAAATCGAGCCAATATTTTTTGCTTGTTACCACCCGCTGTATATACGAAAGCCTGCAGTGGGTGATACTTCAGACCATTGGATTTTAGAAATTCTTCACAATCTTTCCCCAGAATAGAAACGTTATCTCCGGAGTCCAGCAATCCTACTATGAAATTGTTTTCTATTTTCACCCTAACTGGAGGTCTTTCATCTTCGGTAAGGAGAATCGTAGTACTCTGGAGAAGCTTTCGCTCTTTTACACGTTTGGCATATCTTTAACGTCAAATTGGATTGATTTTCAAAAATTCTAGATCTTACTAGCTCATAATTATGTTCTCTTTGTTCGAGACTAGGTGGAATTGCGGCCTGGCAGGCAACATCCCTACTAAATGACTTCAAAATGTTTACTGGCTTGGAAACTATACATGAAGAAGCTGAATCTGATCCGGTGGAACTATCTGTACTATCAGGGAACGTTACTATGACCTTCGGAGGTTCCTGCGTAGGAGTGCTACCAACATTTGGGGACCCGCCATTCGTGAAGGCTCCACTAACTAGTCTAGCGCACGAGATGACTCGGGCACTGGCTGATATGGGGGCTATAGCCCCGAACGAGTTACCCCCTCTGCCTTCTCGCTCGGATTCTGGTTTCCATGTCGAAGATGATCCCTGGGACATTTCGGAGTGAGGACTCCCTTTAATCCGCACTTGAAACAAAACGGGTTTTTGATGGGCTCTTCGCAATAGATGTACGAATGCCCATGCTTTGGCAATTCCAACACTGGATGCCTGAATAATCCGGTCTCCTCGTCCTTCTAAACTCGAATGCCTCAATCTGCGGGTATACTTCGCCGTCTTCATATTCGGGTCTTACGTCTGGTGTTATTGCACGAGCCTCGTTAACGTGGCGACAATGGGACCCCGTTGTAATACTCCTGCTTCAAATTCAGACTACTGTTGACGCTCCGCTTTATGATGTCAACCAGTAAAGGCTCTGCCATGGGCTCCCTAAACCGTCCATTTAGCCCTATCATATCAGTGTGGGACACGTCATAGGATTCATAAGTCTTCTGTTTGCGCATTGAGATCTCCATCATGATCTCATGATCACTCTTCACAGTACAGAACTCTCTTTTTAATGAATAGCACAAAAATGCATAAGTCGCGTTTGGGTTTTGTTTAGTAAACAACCAGTATCACTCTTCAGCCCGCCTAGAAAAGAATAGGTGGAAACTAGCCATTATTTGGTCGTCAGACCACTGTGTACGCTCACACAGGGTGTCTAGCTTAAACAGGAAATCCGCAACGCTCCCAGTACCATCGAACGATATTTTCCACTCCTGGGGCTTCACTACTCTTCTGCTCGGAGCAGGGTTCGTTGGGGTTACAACTGCTGGGATTGGGTTGCGTTCCGTTCTACTCGCGCTTCTGTTAAAATTCATTGATTGTTGAGCAAACTGGAGAGCTGCGTTGAGATGATCCATGTTGTTTCAGATCGTCCCCATTTCCCTCCGTATTTCTTCCTGCGAGGTCCGGAAAAGCTGATGTAACACTTCCACCCACGAGTCTCCTCAAGGAGCTTCGGCACGGATCCCTGGGGTATGCGTCCTATCGCTTGCAGCTCCTCCAAAATTCCCATGATTGAATGGCAAAGCACCAACTCCGTCCAGTGCGTATGTCGACACATTGGTCATTAGCCCCGAGGTATTATGCGCGTTTATCAGTGGCGCGTTCAGATTGCTGGTGCTTCCCGGTCTATCCATTTTTTCGTGCTAGTCATTTTGGTCCGAACTTGCATTCGTCCTCGCTGGACCTCCATCTCGGCTACCTACTGGTGTGTGCATTGCCAGGGGATGCTTATTCCTCGGAAAAGCTCGCCTATTATTGCTACCCCGACGCTGGTTCCCTCTAAATTGCCTCCACTTCCGAACGTAGTGTTCCTGCCCATTCGCCCAAACGATTGGTCATGCGACATTATAATCAAAAAAAATTTAGTAAATTGCTAAACTTGAGTACTGGTGTAAAAAAAAAACTTCTATCTAAAGCAAAACGTAAGGCAGTCAGGGGTTAAAGACAAAGGTCAGGTTGGGGCCTCTCTGTTCAATCAAACTGGACACCCCTCATGCCTCCACCGCAATGGATGGAGGGGTTTCAAAAGCCGCTCCTCAGACTGATGGGACAGGAAAGGGTGCCGCTCTGAATCCCAGCTCAACCCGTCACAATCCAGGTGGTATTGTAGGGTACCACCTGAGGCGTGGGATGAGCTGGGGTCTTTGTAACACACACACACTCACACACTCATAGCAGACAACACAAATTCGGCAAAAGTGAATTGAGAAAAAAATTATAAAATTTAACGAAAAAAAAATCAAACCCAATTAGCGGACACATATTTTAAACCAGAGTCGACCAACGGACAACATCCGGAAAAACTGAAACCCCAAATCTACAAAACAAAAACTAAGTGCGTTCAGTACTGCCTCATCGGGTAAAATGCAAACTCCGGAAGACACGACGTTCAGTCTCGAGGATCCCTCAGCTACCGGCGACGATGATCATTCCGGACACCCTGATCCGTCCAACCATCCCATCGCAACGCAGGGGCATAAATTGAAAATTGGGAATTGGAATGACCCTCGCGACCAGCGCCTCAGGAACTACGTTGGGCGCCATCGGGACAGTTCCTCGGACACCAAAACGTTGGGCGCCATCTGTTATGGAAACGCATTTTCAGTGGAGCAGCAAGGAAGGCAGTCGGCAGGATATTGTGGTGCACTGTGGCTAGTCATGTCAGCTGGGCTGGGTTCTTGCCAACCTTCCTGTCCTGCGCCATAAACAGAAAAAATTCCTATCATGCCTATTCAAAATCAACTGTCAGAAGCTCAGAGACGACTTAAAACGCTTATAATTTCAAAATAAAGCGACATCCGGCCGAACCGGATGCCACGGTTTAACTGAAATTGCTGAAAAATAAAACTCGATTTAAATTTGATTATAACTGGAAACTACCAGTACAACGGAAACCAAGGAGAAACAAAAAATTTAGAACCGGACACGACCGGTTATAACGCTGCAAACAACCAAAAAAAAGCTGAAAATTAAAGAAAACGAGGAAAGGGCCGAATATACATAGGGGGCGCCGCGGGTGTTGTTGCGACGCCCGGTACATTTCCCACCCTCAAAACCATGGCCACCGAGGCACCTAATATTTCGGTGGCCCCTTACCTGTGTTACCTAGTGCCTTCTAAATAAGGGGAGACGTCAGCATTCCCATATATAAAATTTATTAATTACAATTTATTTGTATCAACACATGTATGTAACTTGAAAAAATAAGATAAGTGCGGGTTTCTTAAAAAGGGTGCTACAGCATGGGCTCCAAAGCCAAAACAAGACTGCTTATAAGCGCTGTCAAAAAAAATTTTTTAACTAGTTAAAACAAATTTGAAGTACGAACAGCTAGGGCAAAAATTCTCTAAATTTCGAAGTTGGATTTACATTAGGAAATTTTATCTGGTTGCGGCTAATAATGACTTGACCAGCCACTTTTCATAGATAAATCTTGTCTTGACTTTAATCCTCACGTTCACCGTTTTAGTCTAATGTTTCTAAGCGATTACTTATTTTAAAAAATGCTTTTGCATATGTATAATTTGGAACTTACCCTTTCTCACAATAAAGGATATAAATGCCAACGTTTATAGTTGGGAAAAATGGCTATAAAAAAACCCAACTCTTTATTCGCTTTAATCAGAAACTGTCACAATCAATTCTTTCTCTATCACTCGAATCACAACTGAATTCTTTCACATCTAAAGTCAATCTGAACATGTCGATTTCTAGCTGGCAATACAGCAGTGGCGGCGCAAAACAAAAAATTTATGTGGGCGAGGTACATTTTTCGAGGCCCTTTCATAGTGCAACAAAAAGGGAATTCAAAATAAAAAATCACTTGAAATGAGACGGTTTTTATTCGTTCAGAAATAAACATACATTTTTACATACATACATATAACCTTTTGAAACAATAAAAAAATAAAAAAAAATTTTTTTTTTAAATATTAGTATGATGAAAAAATTTAAGAAACAAAAATTTTCTACTTTTGGTCTTACTGAACTCCTCAATGATTGGTTTGTAACTCATCTTAGACGCTATATCTGCTTCAATAGGTAAAACTGCCGAAGCCGAGAGTCTTTCTTGACCCATAGTATTTCTTAAATAATGTTTAATTAGTTTCAATTTTGAAAAGCTCCTTTCAGCGGAAGCAGTACTTACAGGTATTGTTAACAATATCCTAATGACAATGTAAACATTTTGGGTAAATTTCTTTCAAATTGTTCTCTATAATATATTGTAGCAGATGTTTCACGTCTTTAATAGAGTTGTGTAAATTTGGAATCATATTTTGTAACTCCTCATACAACTCATAAGGCTGGAAGTCACTGCTCTCACCTACTTGCAGAACAGTGTGTAAATCCTGGCAGTTTTTCAGTAGTTGCTCCTTTGGAATTCGTTTTAACTGGTTTAAGTCATATAGAAAACCAAAATCTTCAAAATGTCGACTTAAAGGCATAAATCTCGATTCCATGCTACTGATCACAGAATCAATCATGGCATTAAAAAAATGGGTTTCGCTGCCTTCATAAACAAATATCCTTTTCTTTTTGGCTACTCTTTTATTTTTAAAATTTTGGGCAAATCGTAACTGCTTTTCTCAATAAACTGACGAGCATCAGACAAGCATTTTTCGCATCCAGGTTGTCGATATCCTTTTATCCAGTCACAAAATGTAGGCAAATGTTCAAGAGTAATGCTTAAATGGACTTGTACAGATTGCCATAATTTGCTAATGGTATTGACACGAGTTAATAACTCATACCAGATATGTACTGATACGATAAATTCCAAACTGAACATTTCGTTCAAAATGGAATCGCAATCACTGAGTGTGTCCGATTGTTCCTTTTGGCATTTTAAGTATTCTATACATTCAACAACATCATAAATTGCAATAATACAGCCTTCACGGCCTGGATTCTGCTTTCCCACCTTGTGTCTGATAAAGGCTTCATCGTAAGCTTTAATTTATCTTTAATTATTTTCCAGCGTTTGCTGGAACTTGAAAAAAGCAAAAAAATCTTCTGAAGAAAACCAAAAAATGTTTTTGCTGCCACCGAAGAATTGGCTGCGTCTACCAACAACAGATTCCAGCTATGACAACCGCAAGGTGTGAAAAATGCTCTGAGATTTATATATAGAATTCGAGTTTTAACTCCACTATTTATGCCTACCATATTAGCAGCATTGTCGTATCCTTGGCCACGACAGTTTTGAACATCTAAGCGATTTTTTCCTCGCTTTCACAGTATTGCATTAGCCAAATATTGTCCAGTCGTTTCGGTGACAGCAAGAAATCCGATAAAGTTTTCTTCTATGGTTCCAGTTAATGTATTACAATATCTTAAAATAACCGACATTTGTTCAACTCTACTAGAATCTCTAGTGCAATCGATTATAATAGAATAATATTTTGCCTCTTATATCCTACCAATCACTTCAAAGGTAACTGTATTTGACATTAATGTAATTAATTCATTTTGAATATCATGGCTTAGATAGTGGATAGTAGAAGTTGTTTATTATTAATGCGGTTTAAGTGTTCTTGTAACGTAGGATCATATTTAGCTATCAATTTAAATAAGTCTATAAAGTTACCAGAATTCTTAGTGTTTTCGTCAGTTTTGAGAGATTATATGTGACCTCTAAATGCCAAATTATGAGAGGCTAAGAAGTTTATGATATCAATTAATCTCTCAAACAAATTGTACCAATGTTTTTGAGATTCAAGAATTCGTCTTTCGTTTTCTTGATCTAATGTTTTTCCATGCTTTATTCTCTTCTCTAACGTTATCCATTGGAACATACATAACATATGTTCTTTAGTATTTTCAAGCCTGCGCAAAACATCACACAAGCGTTTCCAATCACAACACCCTTCCTGTAACATTTGAGTTTGTGAATTGCTAAAAAGTCTGCATGGAAAACAGAAAACTTTTATTTTTAGAGCTTGAATACACCAACCAACGCCGATGCTGAGTTTCACCATTATTTAATTTTCTTGAGAAATGAAAATTGGAAAAGTCTCTATGATCATCATATTGAGGATAATGTTCATCAGGATGATTTAACTGCTGTGTGGGACTGCTTTGAACTATATAATGACGCTTAGCATCCGTCATGGGAAACGTCCACAATCCCGCGTCAAAACTGGCAAATGATTGCTCCACTACATCACTGGCTCTACTAGCAGATGGCGAACTTATTTCAATCATGCTCTCTTTATTGGTACTTGCACTACTTAAGGGCAACATAGAAATTTCAGCATAAGCTTTTGATTGGCAATCTATTTCTTTTTCCGATTCTCGTCGTTCGGTATCAATATTCGGTGCATCTGGAGTAATTTCCGAATTGTCGGATACAGACACATGTTTTCGAGAAGTGGAAGCAAGCGATTCAATTGATTCAGTACTACTAGATTCAGCTCGACTGAGAAACTTCATCATAACTGAACCTAAAACATGGTTTGATACAGCTCTTTCCGCTTTTCTTTTTCTTTTTGCTGAACCAGATTCCCATTTTCTCCCTTTATCTCTATCTCTCTTAGTACTTAAGCCTGACATGATTGATAAATTATGAAGAAAGTGCCAATATTGTACCCGTAAAATTAGGCGGATTCTAGCGCAACAAATAAAAGATATAAAACAAATAATAACCTCAATTTTCAATCACATATCGGTTTCTTACCTATCTCAACTTTTTAAACACTTGTTATAGTTTTAAAAATATGTGACGCTATTATTTATTTAAAGGAACGAGCAAGACTCCGTCTGAACGCGATTTGTACTTTCATTGGAAATGGCTATGCGTCAAATTTGACAGGTAACATATCATATGCACTTGTTTTGATACACAATGCTTTTTAATAAGGGGAAGTCCGGAGCAATGCTCTTTCTCTTAAGGGGGACTCCCCGCTACAGCAGCTTAACGCCAACTAATGTTGCCAGACTAAATATAAACGAATTGTCAGAAACGGAAGAGATGAGAATTCGAAATAATTGATTTTAGCAGAAATATTGATTATTTCATAAACATAAATTTGTGGCGCCGAAGATTGGAATATCTTTAAGTTAAAAATGTATTTTAAGTGAGGCGTTCAGTGCAACAACGGACACAATATTAACAATTCTCAACTAATTACATTAATTTAAATTCTAAAGTTTTATACAAAGATGGTGGGAGATTTGACATTCTATAAAGTGAAAAGCAGAAAAAGTCCACAGATCTCAAGTTTCTTTTCGATAATTGCCATAAAATCATCTTCTTCGGACTAAGCAAAATTAAGATCAGTTTCTTTACAAAATTACCAGAGGTCCTTTTTTTAGTTAGAAGTTTTAAAGGTACAATCACGCAGAAAAACGCCTGAGGGGTCAGCTAGCTTATTATAAAAATAGCCTTGTGCCGTGTTCTTAGGTATTTTTCATACTTTTGCAATTATATGTTCGTTGTGGGCCGCGAGGCCGTGAGCGGTGGCCTACACCGCCCACGCCTTACGCCGCCTCTGATTTCCAGACTAGTTTTATTAAGAAATATAATACATATAAGGTTGCCAGCCATCATGAACTCGTATCCCGATATGATACAGTGCCGACAAAAACGGATTGTTTTCCATTATGATCTTCGTCTCCTTTCTAATTCGCCTTCCTGTTTGATTCATTCTTATGGCATATTAGTTTTTTTGATCTGTCATTTCAACTGGTAGTATGCAGATTTTCAGCCTTGTGAGTTTCCCGGTTGCAGTCTTCACGACCACCGATCAGATATGTCCATCTTTACTTTCAATGACCTCTATCACTCTTGCTATCGCCCACTGTGCTGGCAGAAAGTTTTCGCTCTTCAATAATACTAACTGTCCAATCTTAACTGGCTCACATCACCCTGAAACATTCGAAAATCATTGAAGTTTATTTCGCCTTGCCCATTCACATACAAAATTTCGCGTGGCACTGTTATAAACATTCTCCCTATATTGCAGTTTTTAATGCGAAATATGTTAGAAAAGTTACCAACGAGTGGAAAAAATAATTTCACTTGCAAAGTGTGCGAGCAAATGTTAAATTCTTCTTCTGCTTTGCTTGCAACAAAATTTGGAAGTTGGCTTCTTTTTCTTGTCAGGTGGCGTCAGTGTCGCTCGATCTACCCTTCTCCATAAAAATTCGTTCAATCTACTTATAATGCATAAGATTGAGTTGAACGCATCTACATGAAAAACTGCTTATGTGACGGGGTTTTAACAGTTCACCATTGTGGATAAGTACAAGTGTGTTGATTTCTTTCTGACAGGCACTCGATTAAGTTAGCATAACGGGAAAATCTGAGTTGCCATTGTTGTTTTGGTTGAAAACGGTTAATTAGGGTTCTGTGCAGGGACATAAAAGATTGAAATAGGGTTTATGTAGTTACAAAAGTGTTGCTCCTGTTCCACAGCATTTTTTTTATATAATGGCGAAAATACAGAGTTATACCTTGTCTACACGGTTCACGATTTCGGTAGTATGATTTCGTAAATTACATTCCTGTCCACGCGATTATGGTTCTTCTTTGGCAAAATTCCAAATGACATTTGTTTTCCCTTTTTTTTCACAGCTGAATTAAAACGTTCAAGAAAAACATATGTTTTTGAAATTTGACAGCTATTGCGGGCAGACCATTATTTTGTGTAAATTGTAATCGACCACAGAGTCGCTCAGTAAATTGCGCATAATTTAGGTCCATTTTCAATGAAATTAAGAAGAATTTCTAATTTCGTTTGAGCGTTTTCACATAACGAAATTAACTAATTTCGAACTAATTTCGGCTGAAATTTAGAATCTTCCGAAATCAACTTGATTTTGGTGCCGTGCAGATACTAGGCCTTCATTGATTTTCTTTAAAAATTTAATTTATTGCATAAAGCTTCTCCTCTAAATGTAAAAAGGATAGAAAACGTAGAGTTTTTCAAATTATTTTGAAAAACTTTTTATACACAATAACAAAGTATATTGGTAAACTATTTTCTAGGATTTCTAAATTTCTGTACCCAAGTTCATTATATTTTTGCAATACAAGGATCTGGTAACAGAATTTTTAAGTGAAAAAACCACATTATTATTGCAAAAAAACGTATCTAATAGTCAGACTTTGTTACGGTCTGCTGTTATGGTCTCCGGTTCCGGTACACTTGGGAGCGTTTTCGTGCGAACACACCTAATGACTAGTGATGGAACCAAAAAGTTGCGATGCAATAGTATCGAAACAAGAAAAAAAAGGCCGGCGATCACTAGCGAAAAAATTGGCCATGAGTTTCCGGCATGAAAAGTAAAAAGAAGGCGAAAATATTTAAGGAACGAAGAAAAAGAAAAGTTAGCCATGCGTTTCCGGGCTTAAAAAAGAAAACGAAGAAGACAAGGAAACCTTAAATTGTAACGAGAAAAGCTGCATTCACCAAAAAAAGGAGAGAAGCGACATATAAAGCCGGCAGCAGTGAAAACCACGCATGCGGAATTGTAAGGTGCTCCTATTAATTGCACACTGCTTGCTGTTTAACTGAGTTCCACGTACTTATCAACCAACTGCCCGGTCAGCACACTGGCAAAATAATTTTCGTGAATAGTTTTACGCCTTCTAATTGTGGCGAAACTTTTAACTAGTATTGAACAGGTTGGAATCTTCGTTTTTGCAATTTCCTGCGGACACAAAAAGAATTTTTAAGAAACATTTTACGAATCTTGCTGATACGACAGCATCGACAAGTCCGAATTGACATACCAGTCTCATAGTAGTACAGGCACAAGCGAATTGTTAGAAGACCCTTAAACTAACACCTCCGCCTCCAGGGCCAGCAGTACCCTGCAGCGTAACACAACGAACGCCAAAATTAGCCACAAGTCATACAGGTCGTAAAAGTCAACACGCAGTTTTATTGCCACCAGGTTCGCTCAATCACCTCGGACCAGAGCGCAACAACCACCAACAGTACCTACACAGCGCGCCCCAGACCGCGCACCACAACCAACAACAGCGTCAATTTCACCAGCAAAATCAACATCACCAGTAACCACGCCGGCAGAGGCCCACGGTACGTACTCTGGCGGCCATGTATGAACTTCAAAATAATTACCCTACAAAAAAATTTGGTCATAAAACTTACCCACGGCCATACAAACGTGACTATGAATATAACCTATGACTGTAAAGTGACTAGTCCAATGACGTGGAATGACGAGAGTGTTTTTTGCAGGGTAGTTAAGGAACTTCTAAGTAATGCTTAGAGGGTTTTATACAGTCCGGTTGAACCATTTAACAAGGGTCGATTTTTCTCGTCAAATTTTATTATTGAATACTTGAAATTGTTAGCTTTACAGCAAAGGGCATACATCCTTTTTTTATATCATTTTAATAATATATTTTGTCGCTTTAAAATGTTTGAAGTTAGCTCTATAAATTTTATTGATAATAAGCCGTCCTTATCACGTGAAACGTTTTAACGATCCATTTTTGGAGCTCAACCGTGGGTTGTTAGAAAAAAAATGTATGCACGAATTGGCTAGAAGATTTAAACTTTCTTTTCTTATATCATTCAAATACAATATATATATATATATATATATATATATATTTATACATATGACTCACTATTGCTAGCAATATCGTTCGAACAACCAGATGTAAATAATATACGTGCATATAATACATAGCGCTATACAAATTTAATCTTTATTCCTTTTATAACAAGTTTTCTTGGTACATATTACATGTTAGTCTCAATATACCATGCGTTATACCAAATTGATATTTTGTTAAACTCAAAAATAAGTTCTACTACAACAACATAATAATTTTGTAAGAGAGCCCCAATTATTGGAATTTGTATCCCAACTTTATTGCCCTAAAATATGTTTTGTGGAGGGAAAACAGAAAAGGGGTACTCGACCAAATTCTTACGTTGTATGTAGTATATTTACTATACATAAGTACATCTAATTACATTTTTTTTCACACAAAGCGTTTATAACGATTGTCAAAAAAATAAAAAAAGGGGGAGACCTAAATATATGTATAACTTGAAGTATTACGAGCAAAAATAAGAGGAAAGAAAAGAACCCCCCCCCCCCCCCCCCCCCCAACAGAACAAACTTAGCCAGACTTAAGTATTCGTATTAGATTTCGTTTTCGATTTCGGCCCAATAAAGTGTGAACTGTTGGATCATTTTTTTTCCTCTCACTCTATATACTACATACACTTACCTACATTTTCATAATGTGAATAACTATTCGTAGTTCAACAGTGCTGTAGCCCTGGTTAAGAAACCTGCACTATCGCATTTTTTTTGTAGCATACATACGTTAATAGAAATGAATTATAAATAAATAAGTATTTAAAATGGGAATGCTGGCGTCGCCATTTATTTAGAAGGCACTTAGGGAAACAGGTAAGGGGCCACCGAAATATAGGTGCGTCGGTGGCCATGGATTTTGAGGGTGGGACATGCACCGGGCGTCGCCCCCAAGTTATATTCGGCTCTTTTCTTTTTTTATTTTAATTTTCAGCTTTCACTTTTTATTTTTTGTATTTTTATTTTTCAGCGTTTTTTTTTTGAGTTTGGTTTTAACTGTTAGTAACCGGTCATCTCCGGTTCGGTAATTTTTTTTGCGTCAATTTCTTTTTCTTCGTTTTTTTTGAATTTTTGAAATTTTGAATGTTAACGGTGTGTCAGTGGCATCCGGTTCGGCCGGATGTCGTTTTAATTTTGAATTATAAGCGTTTTGAGTCGTCTCTGCGCTCCTGTGAGTTTTTTTTGAATCTGACAGCTGAGTTTTTTGATAGGCATGAGAGGAACTTCCTTCTGTTTATGGCGCAGGAACAGTAAGGTTGGCAAGGAACCGCCCCAGCCAGCAATGACTAGCCACTGTGCACCACCACATCATGCCGACCGCCTTTCTTACTGCTTCCATCGTAAATGCGATATCCATAACAGATGGCGCCCAACGTGGTTCCTGAGGCGCCGGGTGCGAGGGTTGACCATCCCACCAGTCCGAGTGAGCAGCCACAGGAGCTGCCACCTACGTTGCGGTGGGATCGTTAGACGGATCAGGGTGTCCGGAGTAATCATCGTCTCCGGTAGCTGAGGGATCCACGGGACTTCACGTCAGTCCTCCAGATTTTTGTATTCATCTGAAGAGGCAGTGCTGAACGCACTTAGTTTTCTTTGTAATTGGGATTTTTTTGCTACCGGAAGTTATCCGTTAGTCGGCCTAGGTAAAATATGTATCCGCTAAATTGGGTTTTTTTTTGTACAATTTTTTTTTTAGTTTTTTTTTGTTTTAGCCGAATTAGTGTTGTCTGGAGTGAGTGTCTGTGTGTGTGTGGTAAGGACCCCAGCTCATCCCACGTCCCAGGTGGTAGTTTAGAATACCACCTGGACTGTGACGGGGTGAGCCGGGATTCAGAATGACACTCCTTCCTGTCCCACAAGACTGGGGAAGCGGCTCCGAAACCGCTCCACCCATTGCGGCGGAGGCAGGAGGTGTGTCCAGTGAGAATGGACGGGAGGCCCCAACACCCCCAACCAGTCCCAGGGGCGAGCCCCTGGAGACTGCCCCTGCGTTGCGGCTGGGCGTGTTGAGACCAACCCGTGTATGCCTGGAGTGACCCTAGTGGCCCCAACCAGTCTCGGGGGGGGAGGGCCTGAAGACCCCCTCGCATTGCGGTTGGGAGCACTAGGGACAAGTATGAACGGATTTGTGTTGTTTCTGTTTGTGTTTTCCTGTAGCCCAAGTGCCTTCGGGAAGGGGATGCCAGCATTCCCATTGATTACATAATATATATATATATAACTAACCACCTTTTTTTCCCAGCTTTTGGAAATTTTTTTTATTCGGTACGATTATCGAAGTAATCATTGTAGTTATTCTCGTGCATTTTTTTTTATAGATATATACATTTTTTTTTTCTCAACAAACCATCGTCTGGAAACAGAAGTGTGGTTTGAACACTAGGATTTGACAAATTGCATTTTTTTTACTATGTCGCGTGACCAGTCTTTTGGGCAACCGGGCCGGAATACTCCGTTCGGGAGTGCGGGGATATTTAGGGGTAACCAGCACTAGGGTGGTAATAATAGGGGCTTTCCCCAAGGCCAAGCGTCCTTTGGTGGTACACACCCCAGTAGGGGGGCAATACGGAGATCCCGCGGGAATGAACATGGGCTCGGACCTGAATGACCCTCGCGATAAAATGGACAGACCTGTAAGCACCAGTAATCTTAATGCGCCCCTATTAAACGCGCATGATATCTCGGGGCTAATGACCAATGTGTCGACTTATGCTCCGGATGGAGCTGGTGCCTTACCATTAAACCAAGGAGTTGGAAACTTTGGAGAAGCTGCAATGGACCGGGCGAATACCCCAGGAATGCAGAACGAAGCTACTCGTGGAGACTCGTGGGTGGAAGTGCTGCACTGACTGTTCCAGGCTTCACAGGAGGAAATGCGGAGGGAGATGGGGTTAATCAGAAACAATATGGACCAGCTCAACGCCGCTATCGAATCTGCGCAGCAGTCAATTCATCAGAACCGGAACGCAAATAGGATGGACCGTAACCCACTCCAAACAGTAGTACCAATAATGTACCCTGCTCCGAGCAGCATAGTAGTGAAACCGCAGGAGTGGAAAATCGCGTTCGACGGCACTGGAAGCGTAGCAGATTTCCTTTTTAAGCTAGACACCTTGTGTGAGCGCACACAATGCACGGACGAACAAATAATGGCTAGTTTCCACCTATTTCTTTCCGGGCGGGCCGAAGAATGGTACTGGCTGTTCACGAAACAAAACACAAATGCGACTTATGCATTTTTGTGCTACTCATTGAAAAGAGAGTTTGGCACCTTGAAAACTGACCACGAGATCATGATGGAGATCTCCATGCGCAAGCAGAAAGCAAGCGAGTTCTATGACGTGTTCCACACGGACATAATTTCCTTGAACGCGCGCTTAAGAGAACCCATGTCGGAGGTTCTACTGATTCACATAATAAAAAGAAACGTCAACAGTAGCCTTAAGCTGATGCTTTTCAACGCAGAGGTAAGGACCCTTCATGATCTACGCGATGTAACACGCAGAGGTGAACAAGTGCTGAAAGAAAGCAAGCTGTTGGGAGCCACTTACCCAGGACGGCATGTAAACGAAGCACGCGTGACAACCCCGGACATGAGGATGGAAGGCGAGGATGGCGAAATGGATCCGCAGATAGAGGCGCTGGACTATCGACGCAACAGGAGACCGGACTATTCGGGAATCCAATGCTGGAATTGCCAGGCAATGGGCCACTCATACATATACTGCGAGGAACCCATTAGGAATCCTTTTTGTTTCAAATGCGGCCATAGAGGAGTATTAACTCCAAAATACCTTAGGGACCATCGCAGGCAGGGAAACCAGTACCCGAGCGAGAAGGCGGGGGAACCTCGTTCGGCTTCATAGCTCCCACAACAGCCGGTGCTCGAGATGTCGTCCCGTGCACCGAACCAGAGGGTGAATCTCTGCATGGAGGTGGTGAGCTTCCGAGGTGCAGTAGTACCCTGGCAGAAGAACCCTCAAACGTAATAATAACTTACCCTGACAGTACGGACAATTCGAATAGTTCTGAATCCGAGGGTCAAACGTCCTCATCCGCGATGGGCGCGCCGATCAAGATTCTGCGACGCCAATACAGGGACGTCGCTTGCCAGACGCAATTTTCACCAAACCTAGAAGAAAGGGAACATAGGTATGAACAAATAAAACATACCATTTTTGAACAATACCCGGTATCGGACAATATGTTGAAGTGCAGGAAGAGATACCACAGGAGAGCACAGGAGCGTAGACTGCTGCAAGCCACTATGTTAACGCTTACAGAGGATGAAAGGCCTCTAGTAAAGGCTAAAATTAAGAATAGTTTTCTTGTAGGGCTGTTGGACTCGGGAGCCAACGTCTCCATCTTAAGAAAAAATGGATTAGAATTACTAGAGGACAACGGCTTCGATTATCAGCCCTTACATGCGTTCGTATACACCGCGAGCGGCAACAAGCAAACAATTTTAGGCTCAGTATCTGTACCGGTCACCTTCAAAAATATCACAAAGGTTATTCGTTTTTACCTTGTTCCCTCACTGCTCCAAGAAGCGTACTTCGGGGTAGATTTTTGGAGAGCATTTGCGTTAGATCCCGAAATATTCCCAAGCGTAGAAGGCATAGAGATTAGACTTGAAAAGGAAGAGGAACTTAACCTCCATGAATTGTCACCCGACCGGAAATTTGAATTGCAAAAGGTCAGCGAGACGTTTCCTTCGTACGAGAAGTTAGGCCTAGGGCAAACTAAATTAGTGGAGCACCACATCGACACCGGTGATGCCGTTCCTATAAAAAGCAAACATTTCCCTCTTTCGCCACCGAGGCAAGCCGAAGCTTTTAGCGAACTAGACAGGTTACTCGAATTAGGAGTTATAGAAGAATCAAACTCCCCGTGGTGTAGTCCTGTAGTTCTGGTCCGGAAACCAAGTAAAGTTAGGCTGTGCATAGATTCGAGGAAGGTCAACGCGGTGACTAAGAAGGCCTCATACCCCCTTCCTCATATCAAGGGCTTATTGAGCAGACTAAAGGATTCGCATTTTATTAGTGGCATTGATTTGAAGGACTTGTTCTTCCAGATCAAATTGACAGAGTCCTCCAAGGAAAAAACAGCATTCGCAGTTCCGGGAAGGCCTCTGTACCACTTCAAGTTAATGCCATTTGGTCTATGCAATGGACCGCAGACTATGGTAGGCTGATGGACAAGGCAATCCCTTCGCGTTTGCGGGAGAACGTCTTTGTCTACCTGGACGACCTGATGGTATGCAGCACTGATTTTGAAGACCACCTGGAATTGCTAGCGGAAGTGGCGAAATGTTTGAGAGACGCAGGGCTGACAATAAACGTGAAGAAAAGTAAATTTTGTCAGAAGGAAATACGCTACTTAGGGTACTTGATAGGCAGCGGAAAAATAGAAGCAATGCAAAACTTTCCGATCCCTAAATCCCCTCGGCAAGTGCATAGGTTTGTGGGCATGGCGAATTGGTACAGGGCGTTTATTACCAATTTTGCTGACTTGGCAGGTCCCTTGACGTACTGTCTCCGTAAGTCATCAGGCCCGTTCAAGCTTACCCCTGAAGCTATAGAGGCCTTCGAAAAACTGAAAGTAGCTTTGAGTTACGCTCCTGTCTTGGCCCAACCTGATTTTTCCCGAGAATTCGTAATACAATGCGACGCTTCCAAAATAGGTGTCGGCGGAGTGTTGTTCCAGGTCGATGACGAGTGCGCTGAGCATCCGATCGCATTTGTGTCGAAAAAGCTGAATAATGCTCAACGCAATTATACGGTAACCGAGCTGGAATGTCTCGCCGCCATAATCAGCGTGAAGCGTTTCCGACCCTATTTAGAGGGATTACCGTTTCGTATCATCACGGCCACTCCAGTCTCAAGTGGTTAATGACACAAAAGGACTTGAGCGGGAGGTTGGCGAGGTGGTCGCTCTTACTGCAAAGATACGACTTTAAAATGGAACATCGTAAGAGCACCCTGAATGTAGTACCAGATGCGCTGTCGCGGTTTGATGCCGATGAGTTGACTTTCACTACCACACCCGGGGAAATAGATTTAGTCTCTCCCGAATTCAGCAGTAACGAATATTTAGACCTGATTCGGACCATAACCGAAAATGAGGAATCGCTTCCGGATTTACGAGTGGTGGACGGGGTAATTTTCAAAAGAGTTAAATTTCGTAAGGGGGTGGAAGGGGAAGAAGACTCGCTGTGGCGATTATGGTTGCCGAAAGGGTTGACTGAGGAAGCAGTGAGATTAGCACATGACGCTTACCGGAGTTACCATGGCGGGTGACAGAAAACCTTAGAACGTGTTAGGCAGAAGTACTTCTGGCCGCAGCAGGCTAAGGACGTCACCCAACTTTATAGCCCAACTTTATAGCCCTAAAATATGTTTTGTGAAGGGAAAACAGAAAAGGGGTACTCGACCAAATTCTTACGTTGTATGTAGTATATTTACTATACATAAGTACATTTAATTACATTTTTTTTTCACACAAAGCGTTTATAACGATTGTCAAAAAAATAAAAAAAAGGGGGAGACCTAAATATATGTATAACTTGAAGTATTACGAGCAAAAGTAAGAGGAAAGAAAAGAACCCCCCCCCCCCCCCCCCCCCCCACAGAACAAACTTAGCCAGACTTAAGTATTCGTATTAGATTTCGTTTTCGATTTCGGGCCAATAAAGTGTGAACTGTTGGATCATTTTTTTTCCTCTCACTCTATACACTACACACACTTACCTACACTTTGATAGTGTGAACAACTATTCGTAGTTCAACAATGCTGTAGCCCTGGTTAAGAAACCTGCACTATCGCATTTTTTTTTTTTGTAGCATACATACGTTAATAGAAATGAATTATAAATAAATAAGTATTTAAAATGGGAATGCTGGCGTCGCCAGAAGGCACTTAGGGAAACAGGTAAGGGGCCACCGAAATATAGGTGTGTCCGTGCCCATGGATTTTGAGGGTGGAACATGCACCGGGCGTCGCAACAATACCCGCGGCGCCCCAAGTTATATTCGGCCCTTTTCGTTTTTTTTTTTAATTTTCAGCTTTCACTTGTATTTTTATTTTTCAGCGTTTTTTTTTTGAGTTTGGTTTTAACTGTTAGTAACCGGTCATCTCCGGTTCGGTAATTTTTTTGCGTCAATTTCTTTTTCTTCGTTTTTTTTGAATTTTTGAAATTTTGAATGTTAACGGTCTGTCCGTGGCATCCGGTTCGGCCGGATGTCGTTTTAATTTTGAATTATAAGCGTTTTGAGTCGTCTTTGCGCTTCTGTCAGTTTTTTTTTGAATCTGATAGCTGAGTTTTTTGATAGGCATGATAGGAACTTTTTCTGTTTATGGCGCAGGAACAGTAAGGTTGGCAAGGACCCGCCCCAGCCGACAATGACTAGCCACTGTGCACCACCACATCATGCCGACCGCCTTCCTTACTGCTTCCATCGTAAATGCGATTCCATAACAACTTTCATTTCATTCATTCATATTTTTGCCTGCTTCTTTGTGTGGCTTCCACTCACAGCACCGTTTTATTTGCAGGATACTTTCACAGGGACATAAATTAGGGCGGATTAACATAGACGCTTAGGTTGTGTTGCATCGATCTGACGCTTTGGCAGGTCCATAATATAAGAATGAGACTCCTTGCCAAGCGATGAACTAGTTGTAAATCCTCCTTTGAGAATTTTTAAACTTTTTGAGTTCCTTAACATTCAACAAACTTTGCTTAGCAAGATATAGGAACTGCCATAAATTTAACTAATCTGTCGGGCGAAGCATCGAAAGATTTACATAAACGCTTTGGTTGCGTGCCTACGACAACGCCATATGAAAAACAATGAAACGCCTTACGTTATCTTTGCTTTGAAGCGACCAAAGCGTTTATATATAGTGTAAACCCATTATGTACATATGGCTTAAGTTATTAGAAGTTAAGCAACCCTATTGTAAATATTTTAAACTATCGATATGAAAATAGAGGGCAACCTTGGAAATAAAGATGATGGCCGGCACTTCCGGTAAATCTAAAGACTAGAAAAGTCGTGTTCCAACTTAATCACTAAACATCGTATAAAATAATTGAAATACCTAACCAATTTACAACTTCAGGTGTGGGGAGAGCCCTAGAAAATACGTGCGATAAAAATTTGTTTACAATGAACCAATCGAGACAGGAAATTATAAATGTGATCACTGAAGCGCATGTGAATTTTCCACAATCGGCCACCACAATTCAATTACGCAAATTGCTGGCCAGTGTTGTGCACAATGAGGATGCCGTCGAGGCCGCTACCACTGCCGACGTTGGAAAAAATGCCGAAGGTGCCACTAACGCTAATGCCGTATTTAATGCCAGTACTACCGCAAACGCCGATGCCGTCACTAACGCCTCTGCAGCCTTTGCCGCTACCAATGCCGATGCACTAACGCCTCTGCCGCTTCCGCTACCATTGCCGATGCCGTCACCAATACCGACGACTTTACCCCTAATGGTGTTAATAATGTGAATAATACTAACGCTGGGAAAATGAGATTGTGTAAGGTCGATGAGGAAATAACGTTGCTCCAGAAAAGAGTAGAAATGCTGAAATTAATGCAGCAGATCGAGGAATTACAAAATTACACCGCGGTTAAAAGTAAACGCAGATTAGATCTTGCTGATATCCAGCATGTGTTGCCGAAATTTAGTGGGGAAGATGTGGCATACCCTGTCCACCACTTCATCCGGGACTTAGAGGAGATCCTCGATTCAACATCTGCAGACGAAAATTTCAAATCACTTGCCCTTCGACGTTGCATGATCGGCACGGCACGAGTGTTTCTGCACACTACAATGGCATTGAGCTACGATCCGTCACGCGACAAGAAATATATAAAATGCTGTCCCAAAGGAAATGGCGCAAAAAGGACGAAACATTGCATTGCTATGTCCTTCACATGCAAGCAATTGTCAAACGAGCCAACATCTCAGAAGAAGAAATAATTGACTTTGTCATCGACGGCATTGGCAATGCAGTGCCAAATGCTAAGGCCTCATAAGCCGCTATCAAAATAAATATTTTGCCCAGAGCGGCTTACAAACTACAAATGCACATAAGAGTCAAGCAAGCGAAGCGGCAAGGCAGAAAAGTGAAGTTAAACCATTATGTTTCAACTGCTCTCAACATGCGCACATAAAAACTAACTGCCCATACGGGTCATGCTTCGAATGCTGGAAGATGGGGCACGACAATCGAGCTTGCCCGAACCCCAAAAAGGTACTCAAACGAAAAAACGAAATGGCTGCAGTAGCTGAAGCTGATGTCGATGCTGATGAGGAATTTGCCGCGGTTGCTGCATATAATTACGTAAGAGCTATGTTTAAGTTAAATGAAAGGGTGGAAACTAACAATTTGTTTTGTCTCTTTGATACCGGCAGTCCGGTTAGTTTTATAAGGAAATCAGTGGTCCCAAAACAACTGATAGGAAGGAAGACGGAAATAAAATTCAAATATAAAGCGATCGGTGGAAATCTAATTAAATATCTTTGTAATATAAATGTAATATTGAATTTCATGATAAAATAAAAGAAATTGAATTTAAAATACTATCTGATGAGCACATGAATCTGCCGGTTAGTTTGGGACGTGATTTGTTAGACTTATTTAACATCAAATTAATTAGTGTCCATAAGCAATACTTAATTGAAAAAAAGCAATTGCAGTCAGGTTGCGATATCCGCCTGTTCCCGATCTTGCAGGAGTTCCAAATAAGAACAATGAAAAACACTTACACGTACGATGCAATGTTGTTTTATTTCCTATGGGAACAATATGACGTACATAAAATGTTAAATACAAATCACATAAACATTAAAAATTAATCTTACGCTTTTGAGCGTGCTCCTGCTGCTGATACGACCGAGAACTATAATTTATGTTAAGGAAATCAAGATGAAAACGGTGCCGTTTCGCCAGGGTTACTAAATACGGGCAATGTAACTCAACTACGCACGGTCGCAATTCAGAAGCAGGAGGGCGCATTCACATAAAATACAACACAGGAAGGGCATGTCTATGGCACATGTCGATGCTCTGAGTAGAGCGAAAATTGCACACGTCCTTAACATTGAGGAAGTTGAATTTCAAGTTCAGATCGCCCAGGAATGCGATGAAAATATAAGTATTCTTCGAAACAGTCTTGAAAATGGTTCAGTGAAAGACCATGAGCTGATTGACGGCCTTGTATACAAATGCAAGCCTAATGGAAGGAAAATGTTTATTCCGGGCAAAATGGAATCTAATATAATACAGCTGATTCACGAAAAATTAGGTCACCAGTCAGTCGATAAGACTATTGAGAAGCTAGCAACATATTACTGGTTTACCAATATGCGAACGAAGGAATATATATCCGAAATTGCTTAAAGTGCCTTATGTATGTTACCCTTCCTCGCTCTATGGAGAGGAATTTATATCCCATCCCTAAATCTCCCTTGCCGTTCGATACGCTCCATATTGACCACTTCGGTCCCCTGCCGTCTTTAAATCAAAACGAAAATATATTCTAGTTGTGGTCGACGCTTTTACCAAGTTTGTGAAACTGTACCCAACTAATTCGACCAGCACACGAGAAGTAACTTGTGCCCTCGAAAAATATTTCAGCTATTATAGCCGACATAGACGGATCGTTAGTGATCGTGATACGTGCTTTACATCCTTAGAGTTTAGTAATTTTATGTCTAAGCGAAATATCGCTCACGTGAAAGTAGCCATCGCCTCTCTTCAAGCGAATGGCCAAGTGGAGCGGGTTAATAGAACCCTCAAGGCGATGTTAGGTAAAATTACCGATCCGATTAACCATGCCGACTGGTGTAAGAAGTTACAAGAAGTAGAATATGCTGTGAATAATTCCGTACATAGCACGTGTCGAGATACTCATAGCCGACTTTTGTTTGGAGTTGAACAACGGGGTTGTATAGTCGATGAGTTTACTGAATATTTTCAAGAAAAGTTATGTCCTGATGATGATCGAAATTTAGCACCCATCTGTGCACAAGCATCAGCCTTACCAAAGCTAGACAGGATTACGACTCGAAACGACAACTCGAGGATGGAACTAGTTGTAAGAAATATGAGGTAGGCAATTATGTGATAATAACAAATATAGATACGACTGTCGGAGTCAATAAGAAATTTATACCTAAATACAAGGGACCGTACGCTATTCATAAAGTGTTAGCGAATGATCGATATGTCGTCCGCGTTATTGAGAACTGTCAGTTGACACAGTTACCATATGACGGGGTTGTGGAAGCTCACCGCATCCAACGGTGGCTAGAAAAACCTAATCACTTTAAGGATGGAGGTTCTGAAGTAGATCCTTTAGAAATTAGTTAGACATGCGCATGTAAGGAAAAAAAAAGTAAATATATCTACGATCGAGGTCGATCTCTTGGCAGATTGGCCGAGTTGTAAACCGAGTATGTACATGTAGCTTAACTTATTAGAAGTTAAAGGGCGAATTAATGGTGACTTATAACCATAAAGCCATAACCAGATAAAACAGCTCATCGAACCTACCTTATGGAAATGAATGTAATCGATTAATGGTGTCATACCATACCGCTAACTCGATTACATTGATTTCCATAAAGTAGGTGTGATCAGCTGTTTTATCTGGTTATGGCTTTATGGTTATAAGTCACCTTTAATTCGCCCTTAAGCAACCCTATTGTAAATATTGTTACGAATATTAGCAAAACTAAGGAGTGCTGCCAGCTCTAAGCCGATGCTAATCAGTGATGTGAATGCACATCGATAATTCAATCATCATGTATCTACATAAACGAAACAATAACTGCGTCTACATATATGTACCATGTACGTATACGAGCAGCAGAGAGTCAATGCACAAATACATGCATATATCTGAGATACTCCTATAAGCATGCAATGAGAAAAACTATACAATTGTGCAATTGTAGTTACAGCTGAGATGTTTGAGAGCTAATGGACTAGTAGATTCTGGAAGCGCCTAGAAGATGCGTATGTTAAAGTCAAAGAGTATAAAAGGCGACAGATGTAGAGGCGCTGGAATTCTGTTTGATTTGAGTTGTCAAGCAGTTTCGATTAAGACGATATCTAGCGAGCAATAGCAGTATTATTTTGAAAGTCAGTTTCATTTAAGCTATACGTTTGGTTATTAAGCAAGCTATTCGTTGCACAGTTTGAGTGTTATTGTGAAGTACTTTAATAAAGGCCATTTTTCCATTATTCAATATTGGAGTTATTTATTCAACAGTTTAGTGATACGAACTCAGCAGAGGATTGCAAATAAGAGGATTTGCAAGTAAATTCGTTACAATTGGTGTCAGAAGAGGAATTGTTGAATAAATTCCAGAGGACAACAAGGACATGGCAAAGTTCAGTGAATTGAAGATCCAGCAACTAAAGAAGGAGTTGGAGAGCCGTGGATTGAATACAAGCGGCGTTAAACTCGAACTTCAGGCACGGCTACGAGAGGCAATGGAAGCAGAAGGAATTGATGTGGAGTATGTCTTTTATTCTGATGGGGACGAGACAACAACAAAAATTTAAGAGAAAAACAAAACATCGCAGACAGTTACGAGCACAGACTTGAACATGATATTGGCTGCAATAGCTGCTCAAACATCGACAGTAACTTCAATGTCGTCGCAAATATCATCCCAACTAGAATCACAGGAGGTACGCATTTCAGAAATGGCGTCGCAAGTAACATCACAACTGGAAGAACAGAAGACACATATTGCAGAAATGTCGTCAGAAATAACATCAAAGATTGAAGCACAAGAAACGCGTATTTCGGAAATGTCAGCACAAATTTCAGCACAGATGTCATCTCAGATCTCCACACAACTAGAAGAGAAGGAAGTCCGTATATCATCTAAACTGGAAGCGCATATGGAAGAAAAACTAACCCAGTTTCATGAAGGCTTCAGTGGTCGATAGGATAAAATCGAGGCCGAGGTGGATGCTTTGAGAGGACGTACAACTAAATCGTCCAGCAGTTTCAGCGAGTAATCCAAAGGTAAAAACACCATCCTTTGACGGTTCTGTTCCTTTCCAGGTCTTTAAGCTACAATTTGAGAACACCGCAACAGTGAACAACTGGAATGCTGAAGATAAAGTTGCTGCACTCTTCGTAGCATTGAAAGGACCAGCTGCCGAAATCTTACAGACGATTCCAGAGTACGAACGGAACAGTTATGAAGCATTGATGGCTGCTGTAGAACGACGTTATGGAAGCGAGCATAGAAAACAGATATTCCAAATTGAGTTGCAAAACCGCTACCAAAAAGCAAATGAGACATTGCAGGAGTTTGCTTCAGATATTGGAAGATTGGCTCATCTTGCAAATGCGGACGCACCCGTGGAATACACTGAAAGGGTAAAGATTCAGAGCTTTATAAATGGCATACGAGATATGGAAACGATGCGGGCTACATATGCGAATCCAAAACTAACATTTGCTGAAACGGTATCGCATGCTCTGATTCAGGAAACAGCGTCGCTTCTGTGTAAGCCAGTTTTCAAAGCACGCCGTGTGGAAGTAGAAAGGCCAGAGTGGGTAGACACAATTTTGGAAGCACTGAAGGGATCTCAACAGAAGAATGCCGGAGTTATTAAATGTTTCAAGTGCGGCAACCCAGGTCACATTGCACGTCATTGCGATCTTGGTCCTAATAGTTCCAACAATGTGGGTGGCCGTAAACGCAAAGCTGGTGGAAATGAGCAAGAGCGTGTCGGATGTAAAGAACGAAAACTTGCCCCGGCTATTGAATGTCCTGTGATATCTGTGTCGCAGATTGGAGGGAATCAAGCAGTCTTACCATCAGAGGGAATGCGGATGGTAAAGAGCGTGTACTGACTGTAGATACGGGGACATCTCATTCCTTAATTCGATCTGATTTGGTCTACAGGAGAGTAAAGTGATTACCTGGAGCAAGGTTGCGTACGGTCACAGGCGAGTATAATCAAGTCCAAGGCGAAGTGGTATGTGAGGTATTAATTGGAAAAGTCATGGTTCTACACAAATTCGTTGTGGCGGAGATCGTTGATGAAGTCATATTGGGAGTGGACTTCTTGGTTGACCATGACATCAGGATTGATATGCGGAGCAAAATTATACGCTATAAGAACCAGGATATACCACTTAACTTTAGTTTGGAAAAAGGGTTCAGCAGTAATCGGGTACTGGTGGAAAAGACTCGACAAAGACCACGAAAGTCAAAGGCAAAGGTTGATAGATCGAATGGGCCAAATTAATCAAAATCAAAAGTACCTTCGAGAGAAACACTGGCATTGACAAAACCTAAAAGACGCAGGAAAACGAAGCAACGAATTTCCGAGAAAGGATGCGAGGGCAGTTACAAGCCAGAGCGCACTACTGTGGGGAAACGTGGGAACGATACTGATTATGCAAAGCAAATCCGTCCAGCGCAAGCTCTACGAAGTAGTTCATCGGCCAAACAACAGAGTGTGAAGGAACGAACCAGGGTATTGTGTAGTACGATGAAACACAGGTACCATGAGAACAATAATTCGAAAAGTTTCTTGGCGGGAGATTTGGTACTGTTATACAACCCTCACCACGGAAAGGTGTTCCATCCAAATTTCGGTGCAGTTGGGAAGGCCCGTACGAGGTTGTGAAGAAGATCAGTGATACCATCTAACGCATACAAAGCATTGAGAAACCACCATTGTAAATTTTACCAAGTAGCGCAACTAACAGCTGATCGGTGAAAATTCGCACATTCACACGCACAGTTCTCGGACTCAGTTTCAAAAAAAAACTTTAGATTATTTAATTCAAATTTTAAAGTGAGATAATCCTTACAAATTTATGTATACAGAATATAAATGACGTTTTTGTTGTTATTAAAACAATAGTTTTATTTATATTAAAGCTTTTATCATTTTTTTTTTTAACTTTGTAAAATCTTCGAACACCATTCCTTCATTATATGACATTCGACTGCCTAGTCCACTGCCTTCCACTCTATTCGCAACATAACCTCTACTTAAGCTGCCAAACTATATAGTAAACAATGGAAACCACGGAGTAGAATAGTGGTACATTTGGCGATGCTAGCAGCGTTTAGATCGAGAGATTTGTCTGATCGGGACGATCAGACTTAGGTGGAGGACAGTGTTACGAATATTAGCAAAACTAAGGAGTGCTGCCAGCTCTAAGCCGATGCTAAGCAGTGACGTGAATGCACATCAATAATTCAATCATCATGTATCTACGTAAACGAAACAATAACTGCATCTACATATATGTACCATGTACGTATACGAGCAGCGGAGAGTCAATGCACAAATACATGCATATATCTGAGATACTCCTATAAGTATGCAATGAGAAAAACTATACAATTGTGCAATTGTAGTTACAGCTGAGATGTTTGAGAGCTAATGGACTAGTAGATACTGGAAGCGCCTAGAAGATGCGAATGTTAAAGTCAAAGAGTATAAAAGGCGACAGATGTAGAGGCGCTGGAATTCTGTTTGATTTGAGTTGTCAAGCAGTTTCGATTAAGACGATATCTAGCGAGCAATAGCAGTATTATTTTGAAAGTCAGTTTCATTTAAGCTATCAGTTTGGTTATTAAGCAAGCTATTCGTTGCACAGTTTGAGTGTTATTGTGAAGGACTTTAATAAAGGCCATTTTTCCATTATTCAATATTGGAGTTATTTATTCAACAGTTTAGTGATACGAACTCAGCAGAGGATTGCAAATAAGAGGATTTCCAAGTAAATTCGTTACAATATTGTAAAACTTTCGATATGAAAATAGAGGGCAACCTTGAATTTCTATTTCCTAACTGTGAAAAACTGAAAAAATGTACACTTATTGAAAACTCATTTGCACACAAAATTTACACTTTAAATTTTCATGCGATTCTGCAAAGTACAGTGCACATTGTTTTGCTGAATCAGCGCTGAATGTAAGAGTAATATATCAGTGGGAAAATGTTTATCAAAAGCCATGAAAAGAAAAAAGTTATTCTGAAACAGTGAGTATGAGTTTTGAATGTCACAAAGTGTACACTGGCTGCCAGGAAAACTCACGAAGTTTTTATCATTGAGTTTTCTTGTTCACAGTTTTGCTTTACAGAATCAGAATTTCAAAGTTTCCCCGTATTTCTTGTGTACACTTTAAAACTTACAGTTAAGGGCTAATTGTGCTTCCTTAACCCTAACTCCATAGTCATAACCATACCTATATCCATAACCATTTCTAATGTGATCGATTAATGGTGTATCAACCTAAAAATCGTAAAAATTTCATAAAAATGAAGAAAACGCAAAAAATTACAAACATATTCCACGAAAAATAAGTCTCTTAGTCATAACGTATCCAAAACAATGAATAAAATTTACAAAAAGTTATTAAATTCACCAACTGAAATATTTTGTGATTATGGATATGGTGTGAAACCAAAAACCAATTGGTTGGCTATGGTATGGTTATGACGTTAGCGTTATGGTAATGCACCATTAATCGATTACATTGATTTCCATAAGGTAGGTTCGATCAGCTGTTGTATCTGGTTATGCGTTTATGCATGGTTCAATTATGTACAGCTGATCAGCTCATCAGCTGATTTTATTTATGTCATTGAATGGTCGAAGGGATTGTCAAAAGGAGATGGCAAACATTGTGAATGATGACTAAGTGTGATATCTTCTGCATAAACGTCAAAATTCCAAAGTGATTGGATCACATGATTTGTAAATGACTATCGCTGTCTCATTCTGTATCTCTTTCTATCACCCGCTGAAGATAGGCGCCGCCATATTGAACAGCCTGTCAAAACGCTGAAAAGTAGCCATATTGAACAGCCTGTCAGGCAGTTGACAGATAAGATAACACATTTAGTCATCATTCACAATGATGGCAAACTCAAAATGAAACCAACACATTGACAACATTTTACTTACACATACAAAAACTGCTAAGTTTTATCTTCCATTCCATACCGGTCGCACCAACACCAATACACAGATTTTGACAATTTGAACAGACATATTTTGTTGCTTTACAGATGAGCCAACCTGTATATAGTTGAGCCATGCGTTTATGGTTGTAAGTAACCATTAATTAGCCCTTTAGCGAATAGGGCCACAGGTCTTTGTGACCGAAAAAATATTATACTTTGATGTTTTTAGCCCAAAAAAATTTGTTCTTCTGGTAACACCGCTACTATTCCACTGATAAGAAATTTTGGTTGGCCAGCTGTTCATCTTTGCTTGGAATATATTAGGGTTGAGCTTTTTCGTTCATATCAGAGATTCGGTTCTTTCGTTCTTTTTCTGATGATCGAACAAGTTGTTCTTTTTGTTCATCTGTTCCTTTTTTTCAAGCAAATTTGTTCACTACTGCTGACACCCACGAAAAAAGTTAACAAGTATAGACGTGTGGGTGTGTGTGTGCAGCAATGCTTTGTGTATGTATATTCTTAGTGTAAGTGGCATCATCGACATTCGTGCTCACTGTGAATTTCTACGTTATGAATTTACAATGTTCGCGACCGAAGAGCATTGTGAATGACAACTAAGTGTGTTATCTTATCTGTCAACTGCTTGACAGTATGTTCAATATTGCTACTTTTTACCGTTTTGAGAGGGTGTTCAATATGGCGGCGCCTGTCTACAGCGGGTGATAGAAAGAGATACAGAATGAGACAGCGATAGTCAATTACAAATCAGGTGATCCAATCACTTTGAAATTTTGACGTCTATGCAGAAGATATCACACTTTCTTATCATTCACAATGCCGAAGAGAGCGAAAGAATAACATCACATAAAACGAATTAAAAGATCAAATAGAACCGAAATCGAAGATCTAGTTCACTTGTTCAGTTGAGAGACCCGGTCAATTAACAAGTTTAGAGCGAAACGGCCCAACTCTAGATTACGTTAAATAAGTTTATTATCGCAGAATCATCTGTAATTATAATGCTGAAAGCTGTAATTCTCGTGGGTGGGCCACAAAAAGGCAAGAAAATATATATTATCTTAATATAAGTCCCATATAAAACTCAAAAGTTGTTTTCAAGGTACCCGCTTTCGTCCACTTTCTTTGGATACACCAAAACCGTTGTTTCCTGTGGCTGGGCGACCAATAATTCAACATCATGTAGAAGCATGTCTCCGTGTGGCAGAATTAAAAGAAATTCTTCTTATTGGCTATTATCCACAAATACAGATGGAAAAATTTATCAGTGAAATGCAAAATCTTTATAACATCAATATAAGGTACTAACATGTTTATTTTTTTATTGCACTTCTTGTACCTGTTTAGAAGTTTTTTTCAGATATTTACAAGAGTTTACACCGCTTGGCACTGCTGGCGGTATGTACCACTTTCGCGATCAAATACGTTCAGGAAATCCACGTGCATATTTTGTTTTAAACGGTGATGTGTGCGCAGATTTTCCATTGCAAAGTTTATATGCATTTCATATGCGGCATGTAGGTACCGCTTTGGTGACTATTATGAGCACCGAAGCGACACGACAACAGTCACTGTATTATGGATGTCTCGTATTTGATCGTAATAGCGGTGCTGTGTCACATTATGTAGAAAAGCCAAGTTCATATGTGTCTACTTATATCAATTGTGGTGTATACGTGTGCTCCACGGATATATTTGCACACTTAGCCGAAATATTTTATTCCAAAGCACAAGAGTATATATATTCGAGTGTAAGTAATGGAGGTAGTAATGGTAAGGACCAAGGCCACATACAATGGGAGCAAGAAGTTTTGACACCACTCGCTGGTACAAATAAGCTCTATGCTATGCCGGTACCAAACTGGTGGTCTCAATTAAAAACCGCTGGCTCAGCAATTTATGCAAATCGCCACTATTTAGGTATCAATAAATTAGTTGATTTTGATTAACTTCTTATGTTGGACTATGTTTATTACAGAACTTTATAAAAATACACACCCAGAAAGATTAGCAAATGCTGGAATAAAGCGTAGTGAGAATGATTCAAATTTGATTTGCACAATTCATCCGGACGTTTACATACATCCCAGTGCTACAATTCATTATAGTGCTACGGTGAGTTAAAGTTACACTGAAAATCTGACTCGTATTTAGAATTCATTAGAAGCATTGTGACTAGTGATAATTGCAATTGTAATCCAGTTTATTAGGATTAAACCTCGGAGTTTGAGATAACAACCTGAAAACTTTCACATGCCTTTATTTTGGCATTGTTAATGTGGCATTAAAAGTCACATTAAATCGCTTGTGAGCGTCTTTAGATATTCGAGGGTGAAAAGTTTCAAAATTTAGTTTTACTCGCGTTTTGCGCTCAGCATGAAGTGAAACATTATGAAACTCTTCACATGTATTTTTTATTTACATATGTATGTATTTATTTATTTGTTTAATCTTTTATCGTAACGGCATAAACAAATCGAGATAAATATAGACTTCCATAAATCCAAATGCTCAGGATAAAAAAGGGATTGATTTAGCCATGACCGTCCGTCTGTATGTGTGATCACGATACCTTGAGTAAATATTGAGATATCTTATTGAAATTTGGTATATGGGTTTCTTGGGACTCATGTTGTTATTGCTGTAGCAGTGCTTCGCCCCATCCAAGGGGTGCGACCGATCACAAATTGTCATCAATGTCCTCTAACGGGACTCAACGGAAACTTACTGTTTCAACAGGGGTGGACCACAATGAAATGGGTGTTAGAGGCGTTGGTTCCAATTACAATTAAAGAGATGGTTGGTGTCATATGGGGACACATTGCAAGGAGGACATACATACATTTTATGTGTCGGGGTTGCTTTTGGATAGGTAAGAGTTTAACTTGTTACAGTACCCAGATCGAAGTTGAGCTAGAGTGACGCGCGTTTCCCTAGAGAGTGTGTTTGTTGTTGTTGTTGTTGTAGCAATGCTCGCCCCACCTAATAGCCGCGACTGATCACAAATTGTCATCAATATCCTCTAACGGGAGTCCAAGGAAACTTGCCGTTTCAACAGGGGTGGACCATAAGGAAAGAGGTGTTAGAGGCGTTGGTTCCACATTACAATTAAAGAGATGGTTGGTGTCATGTGGGAACACATTGCAAGCGGGGCATACATTTTGTATGTCGGGGTTGATTCTGGATAGGTAAGAGTTTAACCTGTTACAGTATCCAGAACGAAGTTGAGCAATAGTGACACGCGTTTCCCTGGGGAGTATGCGTTCCTCTTCCGCGAGTTCTGGATATTTTTCTTCAAGTACTGGATTCACCGGGCAATTCCCGACATAAAGGTCCGACACCTGTCTATCGAGTTCACCAAGGACCTGCTTGTGTTTTTCGCTTCATACGGCTGGGTTCTCAGGTGCCGTATTTCCTCAAAATGCTTACGGAGATGACTCCTTAGGCCCCTAGGCGGTGCTGGTTCGTCAATCAGATGTCTGTTGGGATGCCCAGGTTTCTGGGTATTCAACAGAAACTGTTTGGTCAGCATCTCATTTCTCTCCCTGATGGGGAGTATTCTCGCCTCATTATGCATATGGTGTTTTGGGGACATAAGAAGACAGCCCGTGGCGATTCTGAGAGCAGTATTTTGGCAGGCCTGTAGTTTCTTCCAGTGGGTGGTTTTTAGGCTTGGCGACCATATGGGTGACGCGTAGCACGTAATCGGCTGACTAATTGCTTTGTATGTGGTCAAGAGCGTTTCTTTATCTTTTCCCCAGGTACTGCCAGCAAGGGATTTGAGGATTTTATTGAGGCTCTGAATTCTTGGAACAATTGCGGTTGCGTGCGCACCAAAATGTAGATCCTGATCAAACGTCACACCCAAGATTTTGGGGTGTAGGGCAGTCGGTAGCGTAGTGCCATCGACGTGGATGTTCAATATGGTCGACATTTGGGGCGTCCATGTTGTAAATAAGGTCGGGGAAGATTTAGTCGGTGACAATGCCAGGTTTCGCGAGGCGAAAAAACTGGAGAGATCAGGGAGATAGCCGTTTATTTTATTGCATAGCTCATCGATCTCTGGGCCTGGGCCTGTAGCCATTATTGTGCAGTCATCGGCGTAGGAAACGATTGTGACTCCTTCCGGTGGTGAAGGTAGCTTAGATATGTAGAAATTAAAAAAAAGCGGGGATAGGACACCACCCTGTGGCACCCCTTTTTTAATTCTCCTTTGTTTTGATGTTTCGTTTCTGAATTGCAACGATGCCTGCCGACCACCCAGATAATTGCGGTCCACCTTTTAAGACATGGGGGAAGGGTAGACCCTTCCAGGTCTTGCAGTAACGAGCCATGGTTGACCGTATCAAATGCTTTTGATAGGTCTAGCGCTACGAGTACTGTTCTATGGTGGGGGTATTGATTCAAACCGCAATTTATCTGGGTGCTAATGACATTTAGCGCGGAGGTAGTGCTATGGAGTTTTCTGAAGCCATGCTGATAAGGGGCTAGCTGCAAATGTGCTTGGAAATAAGGGAGCAAAATGGCTTCAAGCGTCTTTGCCACTGGCGATAGGAGAGATATCGGACGATATGACTCACCTACGTTAGCTGGTTTCCCAGGCTTTAGTAGCGGGACCACCTTGGCCATTTTCCATTTCTCGGGTATGACAAAGGTGGAAAGAGACAGGTTGAAGACATACGCTAAATATTTGAAACCCTCTTTCCCTAGGTTTTTAAGCATCGGCATGGCTATGCCGTCTGGGCCCACTGCTTTGGATGATTTAGCGCGACCAATGGCGTCCTCAACCTCTCTAGTAGTGATGGTAATTGGTGACGCGCTGAATTTGTGTTTATGTGCGTGTCTATTGGCTCTCCGTCTATCTTTGTCGACCGTAGGATGCATTATATATTGTCGGCAGAAAGCGCTCGCGCATTTTTTCGCATCCGACAGCACCTTATCGCCAAAGGCGATGGAAACTTTGTCTTTGTGCTTAGTCGGATTCGATAGGGACTTTACGGTGGACCAAAGTTTACCTACACCGGTAGAGAGGTTACAACCTCTTAGGTGCTCTTCCCATTTCGTCCGCTTGTGTTCGTCCACAAGAAATCTGATGCGTTGGTTTATATCCCTTATTTGGGGGTCGCCTGGATCAAGCTGTCTTATAAGGTCGCGTTCCCTCGCTAAGCTCGCGGCCTCCGCCGGGAAGTGGGGCCGGATTTCGGGAATTCTCCCGGCGGGAATGAAATGTGCCGAGGCGGATTCAATGACCTTACGGAAGGCACGCTCCCCTTGGCGGGCATCAGTCGGGATAGGGAGGGCAGCAAAGCTGCTGTCTGTTGCAGATTTATATTCTTCCCACTTTCCTTTTTTGAAGTTTATGAAAGTGCGTTTTTCGGTGACGATGAAGTCGGCGGTACGCTCGAACGAAATAAGTATGGGCAGGTGGTCGGATGCCAATGTTACCATCGGCTGCCAGTTGACGCAGTTTACGAGTTCTGCGCTCACGATTGAGATATCTGGCGAGCTATGACAGCTTCCTACCATACGTGTGGGGGCGTCTCCGTTTATTGTGCAGAACGTCGTTTCGTTTATTTGATCCGCCAATATCTCACCCCTACTGTCCGCCCGCAAGTTTGAATGCCATAGGTCGTGATGGGCATTGAAATCGCCTAAGATAATGCGATTGTTGCCAGTGAGTAAGGTCTCGATATTAGGGCGGTATCCACTGGGGCAACAGGTGACAGGAGGGATGTAGATGTTGATGATTTCTAGATTTGCATCGCCTGACCGGACAGATAGGCCTTGACGTTCTAAGACATTGTCCCTGCGGTCGATGCCAGGATCAAATATATAATATTGCACAGAGTGGTGTATAATAAACGCGAGGCCGCCTCCATTTCCGCTCTCGCGGTCTTTCCTGTGGACATTATAACCAGAGCAGGTCTGCAATGCAGATCTTGCTGTGAGTTTAGTCTCTTGAATCGCAGCAATGCGGATGTTGTGCCGCTTCATAAAATCGACTATCTCCGTAATCTTCACAGTTAGTCCATTACAGTTTAACTGCAGAATTCTGAAGTGCATGAGGGGTGACGCCGCCACTCTAGGGGTAAGTGACGGGTGACTACGCCTAGGTTGTGGAAGGCCAGGACGCAATTGCTGTTGTGGCCTTGGGACTGGGCGCCCTTGGGCAAGCATTGGGGTACCCGGATGATTTGGGTTTGCGACCTGGCAACATGGCGCGATGAAACCCGTCGAGGGGTTGCCGTCGCGGAGACCAGAACATCTAGGAAAGTGGCACCACCCAACGCAGGAGCTGCATTGAGCGGATGTCGCAAACCTATATATTCTGTGCTGGCAGACGGTGCAAACGGAGGCAGGGACTAAGAGTCTGTTTCCCTGACCTGCACGATTGCTGCCAGAAAAGAGGGGGGGGGGGGGGGGAGAAGAAGACGGGGCAGGGGCTGATGCTCAGCATTGCTACCAGCTCTACTACGAAGGTAGTAGTTATGAGTGGTATCAGCTGTTTGAGTTGTTGGCGCCGTGGGCGCGAGCAGCAGCGGGTACTTGTTGTGGCTTGCTGAGCAGCGAAGCTGCTGGAAGGTAGTGAGGATACGCTTAGGCGTAGACTACGGGACGCCCTTGGGCGTGAGCAGCAAGGAGCCACAAAAGATTTATAAAAGTTACGTGGACGTCGGGTTTTGGGATCAAGCCCAGAACAACCTGTCCGATGCAACCATCCCTTGCACGAGACACACTGAACAGAGTATGACCGTCCTAAAAAGATTCTTTTCTGGCAAATGCAGCAACACCATTTCTCAGGACCGGGGTCAGGAGACGGACCCGGATTGGGTTCGATACCTTCCCGGAGTAAGAGAATATGTAGCAGTCCTGCTGCAAGGAGCTGCTGGGAGGATGACAATTTGTGGGAGGGACGAAACAAATTAAATGGGGTCACACTGAAATGACAGTCCTTGGTCGGGAAAAATCCCGAGTCGCTCCGGTACATAGAACCGACTGCCTTGGGAAGCGAGAGAGTGTGTTTCTTTTCCGCTGGTTCTGGGTATTTTTTTTAAGTACTGGATTCGCCGGGTAATTCCTGGCATAGAGGTCCGATGCCTGTTTGTGGCTCATTTTGGGACTCATCTTCCATCGCTATTTAAAATGAGCGAAATCGGATGTTGTTGTTGTTGTTGTAGCAGACCTTCGCTCCACCTAACAGCTGCGACCGATCACAAATTGTCGTTAATATCCTCTAACGGGAGTCCAAGGAAACTTGCTGTTTCAACAGGACGAAAGACGTGCCAGTAGCACAGAAAGTGCGGAGATTATCACCTGGGAAATTGGAAATCGCAAAAAAGAATTCGACTATCTAATGGCCAAGGACGACATATGTCAACGCTCGAAAAGCCAATGGACCAGCCCGCTACACATGGTGCAGAAATCCAATGGATCCTGGCGTCCATGTGGGGATTACAGGTAGCTGAACGCAAAAAAAATCCCAGATAAGTATCCTATACGACATATACATGATTTTGTAAGCGATTTACATGGACGAACTACATATTTTTTCAGTTATCAATTGTGAAAAAGCTTATCATCAGATATACCTGTGCACCCCGCAGATCTACCAAAGACGACAATACTAACACCGTTCGGACTTTTGGAGTTCAAATATATGACTTTTGGACTCAGAAACGCCGGCCAGGCTTTCCAACGAGTTATGGATGAGACGTTGGCCGGACTAGATTTCGTTTTCCCCTACTTAGACGACGTATTGGTAGCCTCTACGACGGCTGAAGAGCACGCTGCCCACTTACAGCAGCTTTTCGACCGTTATCGCGAAAGAGGTCCCATAATTAACATCTCGATATGTCAGATCGCCCAAGCGGAGGTAGAGTTCCTAAGCCACTACGTGTCACAAAAGGGTATAACCCCCCTCCCCCGCAAGGTCAAAGCGATCCTCGACTTCAAGAAATGAGCAGAAGTTCAGGAACTACAGCATTTTCGTGGAGCCATTAACTTTTACAGACGATTCTTACCGCATGATGCAGAAATAGAAACACCTCTACACAAGATGATGGGGCCCTGCAAGAAGCGCGACATAACAAAACTTATTTGGACGCTAGAGTGCGAAAATGCATTCGAAGAGCTTAAAGGGCAGCTAGAAAAAAAGGCACTCATATCATTTCCAGTGAAAGGCGCCACCATAGCTCTAATGACCAACGCTTCAGATATCGCAATGGGTGCTGCTCTCCAACAATTAACCAACAGCGCATGGAGTCCACTGCGCTTTTCAGTTCACCCTAACAGAGAAAAGATACAGTACGTATGACCGCGAACTACTGGGCATACACAGGGCGATTCACCCTTTTCGATACTTCTTGGAGGGGACCGAATTCATATTTTTTACGGATCACAAACCACTTTTACATGCCTTTGAACAAAAGTGGGAAAGACGTTCACCGGGGAAAACGCGTCAGTTGAACTTTATAAGCCAATTTTCGACCGATATCAAGCATATAAGTGGGACCGATAACCTAGTGGCAGATATGTTATCGAGAATTGAGATGTTTTCAGCACCTTCAACAGAGCAGCAAGGAATTGCAGAAATTAATGACAGACGGTAATACTTCCTTATACCTGGTGAAATATAAGCACCCAGGCACAAACATCGAGATAGTCTGCGACGACTCAACCGGAGCCATACGTCCGTACGTCCCCAAAACTCTACGTCAAACGCTATTCGATGTCACTCACTGCCTAGCGCACCCATGTGCTAGAGCGACCTTTAAATTATTGTCAAAAAACTATATTTGGAACGGAATGAGGTCAGATTTACGAGCGTGTGTACGGAGCTGCCCCGCATGCCAGCGCTGCAAGGTTACACGGCATACAAAAAGTGAGTTAGAACACTGTTCCCAACAAGCGCTTTGAATATATAAACGTGGATATCGTCGGTCCGCTCCCTGCATCACGGGGATATACATACTGTTTAACCTGCGTCGACAGATTCTCCAGATAGATTGAAGTTTTCCCCCTGACAGACATAACCGCCGAGCCGTCGCTAAGCAACTATTAAGCGGTTGGATTAGCAGATTCGGTGTACCCAAGTTCATCATCACCGATCAGGGTAGGCAATTCGAGAGTAGCCTTTTTAGAGAGCTGACTAAATTATTGAGTGCCAGGCACATACACACCACCAGTTATCATCCACAAGCGAATGGGTGGGTAGAGCGATGGCACCGGGTGTTAAAAGCAGGCTTAAAGTGTCATAAAGCCGATACGAAATGGGTAGGTATTTTACCAGTTGTACTCCTCGGGTTGAGAACGGCTATAAAAGAAGAAATCGGTGAGTTAATAGCAGAGAAGCTGTATGGGCAACCCATTCGACTTCTCAGCGATTTTTTCGACATTTCAACAGAAATGCATGCAGGCGATCACACTTTTTTACAAACAGCACTTTGAGGAACTGCGGCCAACACAGACTCCACAACATGGGAAGGCGGCAGTATACGTACCAAAATATCACGTATTTCTACGTGACGATACTATACGTAAGCCCCTCAAAGCACCTTATGATGGACCTTATGCTGTTTTAAATATATACCCGAAAACTTACACCATTCTCATCGGAACCAAGCCAGTGACGGTATCGATTGATAGACTTAAGCCCGCTTATTTCCCGAGGGAAGAAGCGTTATCTATTCAGCCTGAGGCAACAGCGTTTCAACAACTACCTTGCGGCGAGTTAGGGGAGTGGTGTAGGGTTAAATACCTACGTAGTTACTTCACCACACTTGCAACTACGAAGAAATAACATGCCTGTCTATGCAATGTCATTTTGACAGAGCTTTCTGACGTTTGGATTGAGTGATGAGAATTGGAAGTATCGACAGCGTTCTAAGAAATATATATGCAGATTTGTAATTTTCTCTGATCTTGTACTCATTCAGACATTTAGTAAAGTTATATCAAAATATAGACAACGATATCTATATATCCACTATTTTGTATCACGTTATGGCTATGCACTGATTGTTTTGTACATACAAGTACATTGGTGGATGTAACGGTATATCGATAGCGCTTATCTAGGCATATAGGTACATACAAACCGACCCACAAATTATCGTGTCTAAAAATGTATCCGACGAATACCTTGCGGGGGAGTGCGTATTGTTTTACGACAAAACAATTTGCTCAAATAATATGTATGAGTAATACTACTTAGGTTGATAGCTTCACTTCCAACTGGAGCGATCCTCTAAGTTGGCATTCATGTTGTTTTTTTTTTTTTAAGCGTCGGCATGTCTATGCCGTTCTTGTTGTTGTTGTTGCAGTGCTTCGCCCCATCCAATAGGTGCGACCAATCACAAATTGTCATCAATGTTCTCTAACTGGAGTCCAAGGAAACTTGAAGTTTCAACAGGGGTGGACCATAATGAGAGGGGTGTTAGAGGCGTTGGTTACACAATACAATTGAAGAGATGGTTGGTGGTATTTGGGACACGTGGCAAACAGGACACACATTTTGTATGTCGGCTTGATTCTGGATAGGTAAGAGTTTTTAACCTGTTACAGTACCCAGATCGAAGTAGAGCTAGAGTGACGCGCGTTTCCCTAGGGAGAGTGCGTTCCTGCTCTGCTAGTTCTGGGTATTTTTCTTCAAATACTGTATTCGCCAAGCAATTCCTGGCATAGAGGTCCGACGCCTGTTTGTGGATACCACTGAAGACCTGCTTGTGCTTTTTTACTTCATATGGCTGTGTTCTCAGGTGCCGTATTTCCTCATAATGCTTACGGAGATTACCCCTTAAGCCCCTGGGCGGTGTAGCCTCATCAATCAGATGTCTGTTGGTCGTCATTTGGTCGACATTTGACGCGTCCATGTTGTAAATAAGGTCGCCGATGATTTAGTCGGTGGCAATGTCAGATTTCGCGAGGCGAAGAAACTGGAGAGAACAGGGAGATAGCTCTTTATTTTGTTACAAAGCTCATCGATCGTGGCCCTGGGCCTGTGGCCATTATTGTGCAGTCATCGGCGTAGGAAACGATAGTGACTCCTTCTGGTGGTGAAGGTAGCTTTGATATGTAGAAGTTAAACAAAAGTGGGGATAGGACACCACCCTGTGGCACCTCTTGTTTAATTCTTCTTGGTTTGGACGTTCCTGAATAGCACCGATGCTTGCCGGCCAGACAGATAATTTTCGGTCCACCTTTTGGGACTTAGGGGAAGGAGTTACCCTTCCAGGTCTTGCAGTAACGTGCCGTGGTTGACCGTATCGAAAGCTTTTGATGGGGGTTAACTAGATGTCTTTCATGTTGTTGTTGTTGTTGTTGTTGTTGTTATTGTTGTTGTAGCAGTGCTTCACCCCATTCAATAGGTGCGACCGATCACAAATTGTCATCAATGTTCTCTAACGGGAGTCCAAGGAAACCTTGCTGTTTCAACAGGGGTGTACCATAATTAGAGGGGTATTAGAGGCGTTGGGTGTCTTTCATCATCATGATCAGTTGTCTAACCAAAGGTTGTTATATCCCATGTACATTAGGTTGAAACTTCTTTTTAATTCCTTATGACTACGTCTAGGATAACCATCTCATTACACGCCAAACGACGACATATAACTTGAATTACAGTCTTATTCGGGCAGCCGCCTTACGCAGACGTGTTATTCTCGCAGCGCAACTAAGTCTATAGACACTAGTGTGTGTTAAATAAGCTTGTATTGTATTTTTCTTATACGCGACCGTTAGTGTATATATTATTTCTAAGTGGTTGTGTTAAAAACTACATATTTGGTAGCTGAAATCAAACAAAATGAAAGGGGCTAACCCCCCTCATAGAAATAGGTTTAAGCACCTATATCCGGACGAGAACATATCTCTTCCTACAACCAAATCTAAAAGACCAAGGGAAGGGGATTTTGTACCTCTACCGCCAATAGCCCAAAATGATAACCATATACCACGATACATCATAGCCACCGCCATCGCCCAAAACAACACTGAAACCCGACCATTAGCATCCTATAACGTTTTCCAAATAGAAAAAGGGCTTAAACACATAAGTTCCGAATACTCTGAAGTAACAGAGCTCAAATCTGGTGACCTGCTGATAAAGGCAAATAACCTTAACACAGCAGAAAAATTCATCAAAGCAACCTATATTGATGTTGTACCAGTTAAAATATCCTTTCACAAAAACCTCAATTCAACGCAGGGTAGAATATTTTCGAAAAACATTATCCACCTTACTGAAAAAGAGCTATTGGAAGGCTTAGCAGACCAAAAAGTAATCGAAGTTAGGAAAGTCATGAAGGTAACTAACGATACACCAGCACTAACAGGAGCAGCAATTCTAACATTTAATCTAATCCGGAGACCAGAAAAAATTAGCTTGGGCTGGGAAAAAGTCGCAGTTCAAGAATACATTCCTAACCCTATGAAATGCAGAAATTGCTTGAAGTTGGGGCATACAAAAAATAATTGCAAAGGTAATCAGCTGTGCAAGCAATGTGCCACACCTCCACCTCATGATACTTGCTCGAGAATCTTCTGTGTAAATTGCAATATTGACACACATACCTCTGAAGACCCCTCCTGTCCTAGCTTCCTCAAGCATAAATCCATCAACAAAATTAAAATTGAACGTCGGTGTACTGTAAGAGAAGCTTGGAAATTGTACAACAGTAACCCCACTGCTTTCCAAATAGAACCCAGAAGCAAGCATACAAACAAGGCTTCGTATGCACAAATTACAAAAAATAATAACATCGAACGACCGCTAAAAGAAAATACCAAACAGGTCACCGCACCAGCTACACAACCTTCAAATAACATTCAAACCCAAGAAAACACACCAAACACAAATCAGTACAAAATCACCTCAAAATAACATTCAAAAGACAAGTTCAAACTCCAATATTGATACATTGATTACAAAGATAACAGAAAAAGCTAAACAAAATACAACAACAAACGCACTAGCTAATAATACAAACGCAGAAAGTGGAGACATAGAAATGTCACCTTGCACAACAACAAACAATAATAATTACCACTCAACTCCAATACACTCAATTAATAACAAAACTCACAACAACTCTAGCGACTACACCCAACCGCAAATATACCAATCACCTATAACTAATTTAACACAAGGCCTAATAGAAAGCAATAACTACTTCGTCCAAACAAAACAATTTGACAGCGACATCTCTGACTTTGAATAAATAAAACAATTTAAACGTTTAAAAATATGGATATCGGACTTAACTTTTCAATTCTCCAATGGAACATTCAAGGATATATCAATAATAAATATGCCCTTGAATTACTAGTTAAAAAACATAATCCCGATATCATTATATTACAAGAAACACACATAGTGCAAAAGAATCTGCATCTACTACATTTACCTAATTATAGAACTTTTCATCATAATAAATATTTTCAATACGCCAAATCTGGCATTACCTTCTTAATAAAAAGTACTTTAAACGTATCAAATCATGTGGTATCTAGGAATAACCTCCTTCATCAATCACTTACCGTACATGGATTGACGGACCTCCACATAACTAATATATATAAAGAAGTAGATGTATATCTTACTTCACAACTGCTTGACAGCATTCCACTATACAGCTGTGTGCATCATCTACTGCTTGGTGATTTGAACTCACACAACACACTATGGGGATCACAAACCACGAACCGTACCGGGAAAATATGGGAAGAATTCGCAAACTGTAGAAACTTAGTCTTCTTAAATGATGGTTTGCCAACGCTGCTCAACACAAAAAACACTGACGGCAGAACTGGCAGGTATCCTAACCTGGAACTGCTATCCAGAAGGAAATGACCACTTCCCAATTTTGATTTCCAACAACATCACACCCGGTTTAAAAAAATTTAAACCGGGTTTTGTAGATGCTAAAGCAAATTGGGAGATTTTTTCAAAAAAAAACCGTAAAAGTAAGTGGAGAATTTAAAGTAACGGCCAACATTAACCAAGAGGCAGCCAACATAAAGAAAATTATCAGGAAGGCTGCAAATGAGTCCATGCCAGTAAAAAAGAATACAAAGCCACGCAAAACCCCCGTATGGTTTAATTCCGAGATAGCCAAATTAATTGGATTAAAGAACTCCGCGTGGAAGGTCTATAAAGTGAAACGAAATCTTGCTAATATAATAAAATACAAACAACTCTGCGCACAGGTAAAGCGTGCATGTAAACAAGCCAAGAGGGATACATGGCAAAACTTTATCAACTCACTTAACCCTACTATGGATACAAGGACAATATGGAACAAAATTAAAAAAGTCAAATCGCCACAATATATAAGTTTTCCAAATATTTTTTCAGAAAACGAGTGCCTTACTCATCCCCAACAGATAGCAGATAAATTTGCAGAAACATGGAGTTTAATAGGCTCCGACAATTCGTTTGCTACACAAGTTATACTGGCTAAACAAAACTATAAAATTGACTCCCCATCCGGGGAAGCACTCAGTCTTCATAAATATTTTTCCAATATAACAATCGATGACCTTAATGTAGCAATAAAAAATTCAAAAGGCACAACACCGGGAATTGATAAAATAACATACTCCATGATACAACATTCGGACATCTCGCTGAAGAAGAGAATATGCAAGTTATACACGGGAATACTCGAAACTGGAAGTTATCCGCACTACTGGAAGGTAGCAGTTCTTGCTCCAATTCCCAAACCAAATAAAAACGCAAATCTGGTGGAAGGATACAGACCCATTTCGCTAATATCGGTCCTAGCTAAAGTATTTGACAAAATTCTTGCGAGGAAAATTAGAGAACACTACAAATCGCACTTTCTCCCAGAGCAACATGCCTTCCTCCCACAGCGTGGAGTACATACATTGTGTCACGCATTAGAAGCAAAAATAAAAGACAATCATAAAGCGAATAAACACAATGTTATGTTTTTAGAAGACATAGAAAAGGCCTTTGATAGAGTTATTTCATTTGTTGTAATAAAAGAACTTTCTTCCTGGGGTGTTCCGGCACTAGTGCTGAAAACTATACATTCCTTTATGTCGCATCGTAGAATTACAGTTCGAGTAGATGGTTTTTTATCGAAGCTTCTCAATCTAGACAATGGCCTCCCCCAAGGATCTCCACTGTCAGTTGTATTATTTGCAGCATATTGCAATACGCTTATTAAAAATATTAGAAACATAAATGGGGTGGACTTTATTGGTGTATACGCTGACAACATCTTTGTTGTATCTTCAGGCTCAGCAGAACAAATAAATAACAGCCTCGGTGAAGTAAACACCAAAGTACAAAGGTGGGCAGAAGCAACTGGTGCAGTAGTACCAATTAATAAGGCAGAAGCTATGCATGTATGCAAAAAACACAACTGTGATATATCCTCATTGAAAATAGGCAACCAATATGTTCATTTGAAACCCCATATATCAATCCTTGGCATCACTTTCTCCAGAAATGCACTATGGAATGAGCATATCAACAAAATTTGCGAAAAACTAATCAAGGTTAATAACCTACTAAAGATATTCTGTACGAGGAACAAAGGACCACACATAGACACTGCCATATCAATCAGTCGAACTATTTGTGAAGGAATAATTCAACACGGACTCACGGTTTATGGGTGGACATCCGAAAAGAATAAAAACAAAATCAATGCATGTATGAATAGATGCTTTCGAACGGCTGCAGGGTTGCTCATGGCCACCCCAATAGCCGCCCTCAGACTAGAAGCGCGGTACCACGATATCGATTGGCAACTACAAAGAAGGTCAGCTGGTCTCGCAGCGAAAGCTTTGACGCTGCCAGATCACCCATTACACGAGCATATGTGGGAGCTACACTCAGCCAATAGAAGAAAAGTAGGCGGCAGAAACGCTAGCGCTCTGGAAAATATTATACGCTACCTTAACATCAAAAAAACACCCATACCAGCACAACCACTAAGGAAATCACCTAAAATAAAATTCCATACGGATATGACACTCAGCGAATTCAAAAAAGAAAACACAAATGCTAACATCTTTAAAACCTTCTACGCAAAAATAAAAAATGAATTCAACCCAGAACTTATCTTGTTCACTGACGGCTCTAGGCAGTGCGACACCTCAACCTATGCTTTAGTAGAACAAACTTCAGTTGACTCCTTTAAAACTCTGAAGCAAAGTCTATTACCGCTACATGCAGGAATTTTTGATGCAGAACTTGTAGCTGTTTAACAGGCAATTATATACGCTGCTGAAAGAAAAGCAAATACGTTGATATGTTTCGACAGCCAAAGTGTAGTCAAATACATTGGCTCTACTGCATATAATGGACCGGAAATCCAAAGACCTAGAGAGGATCAATTAATAAAAATCCTTTGGGTTCCAGGACACATAGGAATCAAAGGAAATGAAGAAGCTGATCACATAACAAAAGCAGCGCTCCGGTTACCATTAACTGTGGAAGTACCCTGCTATAGCAGTATTATAAGAAACCATTGTTATAGTTGTCAAGATGTTGAAGAACAAGAAAAATGGAAAAGTTCAAATTTATTTCTTCGAACACACAACCCGGGCACAAAGCGGCCAAACTACAATATAAACTTTACCAGTGATGAATGTATAAAGATTGCAAGAATGAGAGTTGGAACAACGCTGTTCAGCATATCTCATCATTACAATGATAATGGCCCGATTCAATGTTCGACATGCTCCACTGCATTGACTCCCGAACACATGATGCAAATTTGTCCGTTGACGAAAGTATCAACCCCCATGGATGTTGCACTAGATTGCAGTAAAACGGAAACGATAAACACTGTCAATAACGCCTTGAAAACCCACAACGTCTACCACACTACTTAACACAGCAACGAAAAATAAATACCCTTTAAGTTAAGACAAGACAATATACACTTAGCTTACATACCAATATGTTTAATTGCAGGGAACCATATGGTCTCAGTAACCAGGTACCCTAACCAAAAGTAGTTTATAAATTTATTTGTAAACTATGACGAAAATAAATAAATAAATAAATAACTTGAATTAAAAATACACATACATACACAGAAGTTATTACATAAAATCGTACTTTGAAAATTTTAAAACAAAAGCAAACATACATTAACACTTAACTAAGTAAATAAAAACCATTAAATTAACACTTGGCGCGTATTGACATTTTCATTCGTTTTAACGAATATTCTGAACCATGGAAGGCCTCCCAATACATGCCCTCCTTGACTTTATCTGTTTCACCACCTAACCTAAATACTTTCAAAAGATGTTAGCTGCCATGCAGGCTCTTAAACCGACCAGGACTATTATATTGTTCACTGCAACTACCCTGCGATTTGGCATCGTTATCACGATCTATGGCACTAAATTGTTGTCCCTCATGATACAAAAAACGAATCACCGGCTGTACCATGATAAATGCCCAATATACCCATTTTATAGGCGGACTGTACATTGAAAATGCTAAAATCGCTATAATATGCATATTTGTGAACACCCTCATGGTCTTCCATATCAATGCGTAACTCGAAGAATCCATTAAACTTGAGTTCGTGTAAATGTTGTAAACCCAAAAAGATTTCACTATTTTCACCATCACTACAAAAACCGTGCTTATATATATCCAATGTGCGATTGTGAAAAGCGACAGAGCCATCCAAACGTTGTAGTACTACGATCCAACGCTCAGCATCACAGAGTACTGGAAATGGTGGAATTTTCATATTATCCAGCTGAATTTCACTCACTCCAGTCGTTTGACAAATCCCGGCTAAAAGTTCTGTGCATTTGTGGTTGCTGTTTTTGTTGCTTTCATCATCGTTGGTTGTAGTGGTTGTGGCTCTTATAGAGCGCACTGATTGTGTATTCTGTGTGTTACGAGGATGTTGTTGGGTCGTTGTTGTTGCTGTATCTGTTGCTGCCGATTCTGCAACCTGCTGAGGTTTATTTTCTGTTGGCTGCTCCGGTTGTGTAGATGCTAAAAAGGACTGGATTGTCAGTACTGTTGCTGGTTCCGATAAAGTTTTTAATCTTGCCAGGACTTCATCTAATTTATTTTCCAAACATTCAGAATCACATCGCACACGTGTCGCCTGCGCCCGTTTTGTGTATAGGACGAAAATTATAAAAATTTAGTAGGATAATCCCTATAAAATTTTATGTTTTGCATAACCAATTAGTGCATAGCCATAACTTAATCCAAAATAGAGGATTTATTAATTTTAGATACTACAAAATTTGCTAGACTTAAGGCTGAAACCATAGAGGATCGTTATTATTGTATGTAATGAGTGTAGCAAATTATGCACATGTTTATATACATACTTACATCAGTATGTTTAAATCAACGTTCACATACTATTCGCCCTATATGTTGCAAGTATCTATACGCCTAGATAAGCGCTTTCGATTTACTAATGCATCCATATATGTAATACTCCTATAATGCTGTTACAGGCTAGGTGCATTCACAAACATCAAAAATCATAAATAAAAAATTTTTCTTGTCACACTTATGCTGCTACAATCACAAAAATTGTGTAGGCTGTCTTGTTTTGATTTCGAATTCAGAACTCATTGCGAGCATTTTCTATTAGCAATATAGGGGTATTACATATATGATTGCATCCTGTTATTGTTGTAGTTGTTGTGGCGATTAGGTTACTCCCCGAAGGCTTTGGGGAGTGTTATCGATGTGATGGTCCTTTGTCGGATACAGATCCGATACGCTCCGGTAACACAGCACCATTAAGGTGCTGGCCCGACCATCTCGGGAACGATTTATATGGCCACATTATACCTTCAGGCCATCCCTCCCTCCCCACCCCCAAGTTCCATGAGGAGCTTGGGGTCGCCAGAGCCTCATCTGTTAGTGAAACGGGATTCGCCGCTCGAAGGTGAGGTTGACAATTGGGTTGGAGAAGCTATATATTGCGCTACACATCCCCTTGAATCCCCTGATTGCATCCTAAAATGGACTTGTATTCAGAAATTATCCCGTGCATGCAACAAACGAGAATTTTTCTTTCAACAAAGCGAAAAAATAATCAAAAATAATCGAAAAAACCAAAAAATTCGAAAAAATGCTTTTTCGATTACTTTTGATTTTTTTTGGGCTCTCATTTCAATGTAACCCCATTTAATTTGTTGCATCCTTCCCACAAATTGTCATCCTCGGAGCAGCTCCTTGCAGCTGGACTGCTCCATACCCACCTTCTCCGGGAAGATATTGAACCTAACCCTGGTCCCAGGCTGTTGTTCTGCTTTATATGTCGGAAAAAGATTTACCCCAGACAGTCATACTCTTGCCAGTGTGTCACGTGTAAAAGATGGTTGCACCGTTCAGGCTGTTCTGGGTTAGAACCCAACGTTGGACGCCTCCGAAATTTCTACAAAACCTTTGTGGCTCACTGCTGGTTGGGTCCAAGGACGACCCGCGGTTCACTCTCAAGCCTACTCCACCACCTTCTAGCAGCAACGCTGCTCAGCAGGCTACATCAACTGTCCGGTGTTGCTCGCGTCAAACGGCGCCTCCAGCTAACGCGGCCGCTCCAACCCATCACTACAGTCTACGTAGCATGGACAGTAGCAATGACGAGCACTAGCTTTTACCCTCATCCCACCCCTCCTTTTGCGACACACGCACTCGCGTAAGATGGAGTCATCAACTCCTAGTCCCCCACACCATGTGCTCCGTATGCCAGCTAAGAATATTTATGATCGCGACATCGGTCCAATGCAGTTCATGCCTTGGCCGACGCCACCTTCATAGATGCTATGGGCTTAGAAATGGCAACCTTCCGACCGGTGCATTCGTTGCTGCCAAAACACAAGTACCAACCCATCAACACCAAGTATTTCAGCAGCAATCGGACAGCACACACCATCGCATCCACCCATTTCTGACTCCCGGAGTGATGACTGCCCCCCGTTGCACTTCAGAATTCTACAACTTAATTGTAACGCGTTAACCGGAAAGATTGCAGAGATAGTTGCCTACATGAATAAAAATAATATCCGTATAGCCGCAATTCAAGAAACAAAGCTAACTGCCAGATCGGACCTCCGAACTTGCGATGGCTATAACATGCATAGGCAAGATCGTACAAGGGGCAATGGTGATGGCCTCGCCTTTATCACTCATCACACCGTGCAATATAGTCTATTTCAACCCAACATCAGTCGCAGGGATAAACCTTTAGAAAGTCAAGGCATCCGGTCAAGCGATGTTGACCTAGAACTAATTAAAATCTATATCCCTCCTGCCACCTGGTGTCCAAGTGGCTATCGCCCTGATCTCAGTGCGCTACTCTGTGGTGAAAACTGCCTTCTTCTTGGCGATTTCAACGCTCACCACTACCTCTGGCATTCCAGCTTGTCATTCGACAGCGGAGGCAGGCAGCTAGGAGAGCAAATAGACATTACGACTTCCTGCACGATAAACGGCGATGCCCCCACCAGAATTGTAGGTAATTGTCACAACTCACCAAACATTTCTATCGTCAGCGCAGGGCTCATAAACTGCGTCGAAGGGCAGCCGATGCTTACTTTAGCATCTGACCACCTGCCAATACTCTTTTCAATGCAGCGATCTGCGAATTTTTCACCTCTGAAAAGCGGAATTTTATTAATTTCAAAAAAGCTAACTGGGAAGGCTACACAACCTTCACATATAAATCTTTTGCGCTCTCCCCATTTCAACTTATGTCCGGCAAGGCGAGCGTGCGTTCCTCTAGGTCATCGCTTCAGCTTCTGCACGCTTTATTCCCGCCGTCAGATCCTTGTCCAATCCAACAAAACACAATGATAAAGTATCCATAGCCTTTGAATGCTAAAAAACCTTGGCGCTGAGAAAGTAAACTACCCAACGCACGTTTTCAACCTGTTGCTGGTGTCCTATTCCCGATTTTGTTTAATTTCTACATATCAAAACTCCTTTCCCTACCAGAAGAAGTTACAATCAAATCCTATGCCGCTTTCTAGTTTCTTCACCTCGCGCAACCTGGCATTATCACCGACAAAATCCGCCGCCACTCTGTTTACGACGTGGAAGGAACAGTTAGTATCACTGGACGATATGAGTGTCCTACGTTAGCGGGTTTCCCAGGCTTTAGTAGCGGTACCAGCCTCGCCATTTTCCAAGGATGGTGAAAGCGGACAAAGGCAGGTTGAGGAAGAGCGCCAGATATTTTAGTCCTTCTGGAGATTTTTAAACATCGTAATGGCAATATCTGCACTGTTAAAAATGTTGGACTAAAATTTAAACTTTCTTGGTCTGTATATATGACTCGACCCAAAAAGTACTAAAGTTTAATCTTTGAAAAGTTCAAACAATTTTTAGCCTTTCTGGGTTTAAATTTTAATGAGTCGTTCCATTTTTTAGACCTCGAGTCGTTTAATTTTAAGGCCTGTTTTTGGTTAAATATAGTAAATAATAATTCTAAATATTATTACTGAAAATACTGTATTCTAGACCTTACATGTATGAAAACAAAACCGATGGAGTTTAACGCTGATCCTGAGATTAGTTTAAAAACAGTATTTTACTTCGCTCATTAACACCAGCGAGGTTTACCATTCAGTCTAAACTTACCTCAATATTACACTTCGAATGGCTAAAATTTAGGCCAAAGAAGTTTACGTTTTAGTCGAATGTTGGTATAAAAACAGAAACTAGATTTTCATTCAAATTCATTTTTATTCAAATATTTATTAAAATTATTACAATTCTTCAGGTAACAGTAGAGGTATCATTACATATAACTTATCATTATGTTCATAAGCTTCATAAGGCCGATTAAATTTTAATGAATTAAATTTCAGCATACATGAATTTCCGGTAGAAAATATTTCATACGCACTTAAAAGGGGATTGAAAAATGTACACAAATAAAACAATAAATTGAAATGTATTTGATATATATATTATATATTTTTTATAAGGCCAAATTTTTTTACATCGGTATTTTCTTTTCCCATATATACATAAAAGTCACATCTGTAGGAAAACCCATGTTTAATCTCTATACGATTTGTTGTATAAATTTTGATATTGATATATATTGGTTTTCAATAAATAAATTTTTAATTTCCGGTTCTAAAATTGAAGTTGCTTTTATTTTTAATTTTCCAAAAGAAGCTGTTTTTTCTTTCGTCATCTGCTCAAGAGAATAACTAAAGTTTTTTTGGTATCTAGAAGCTAACGTTTTACAAACATTTATATAATTGTTCGTTGCAGACACTTGCTTGATAAAGTCTCGGTTTAGCTTCGTACCTCATTGTCCAAGAATGTACAACAGGACCTAGCTTTCTAATCACCGAGGGATAATGGGTTAGCATAAGGTGTTTTGGCAAAATGCTTAAGTTATATTGTTCTACAATGCAAGATAAATGAGATTTAATTGTTTCACTTAAAACCTCTATATCTTTTTCTTCAATAACTGGCGACATTGTAATTCTGATTATTTAGAGTAAAGAAGTAATACCCTCCTACAAATGTGGCAGTTTTTTTTAAATGTGAAAATATATCAATGGGAAGTGTGATATAAGACATAAGTTTTGAGATGCCGTGAGACCGAGTGATGCACCTAATTTGTCAACAGATATTTGTGAGCAAATATTTTTTTTTGAAGAAATCCATAATTGCAGAATCTTATTTTACTGTTTATCTCTGCAGTACTAATATATTTCAAATGTATTGCTCTTTTAAAAAATGTTTTAGAGCAAAAAGAACAGCTCCCTCAAGAACGTCATGCATCAAATCTACGTTATTACTGTCTATTATATGAAAATAGTTTAACCTTTGATTCTTTTAGGTCATTAAAAACTTCATTTTTATATAAAGTAAACAAGTCGTTATACTGGGACCGCAATCTTAATAGGCTTAAATGTTCTATCACAGATTTGTGTGCAGTATCGCGGTTCATCGTGCAAATTCTACAATAAAAGTTGCTCTAAATGACGACGCGAAGGCAGATAAGATATATGCTCGCAAATTGTCGTGCGCCACACTAGCTAATGTGCCTTTTATGTTGTAGCCATCCAAGCTAATTCCCTCTTCAAGATTTTTTACAATAGGCTGCAATATCATATTGAAATCTGTACATTCGTTTTTTAAATCAGTACAAAAAAAAAAAAGCGACTAAATATATGTTTCTTAACTGTGAAAAGTACTCGCATGGTAAATTTCTAATTGAAAAATAAAGTGCACCGATTTTATGGATCCCAATCTTACTCCCCAAAGGATTTACTCTTCGAAGTCATCGTAAAAAAGTTGGATTTGTAACGCATTTGCATTGCTTTGAAATAGCATGGACTGCTTATAATTTTTCGAGCAACAATAATTTACATAAACACTATCTTTGCAAGCATGGCTTTTTTATTGTACAAGTTTTAAAGGACTCATTTTTAAAAAGGGCTTTTATAGTTTCTAAGATTGGTACATATTGGAAGGTGCATTCCACGTATTCTTTGTAAGATTTGTTGTTACTTCTATTTGTCTTGATGTCCATCTACCACCCAGAGGCTTTGAAACTGGTTCTACATAGAACTCATCTTTTTTGTACATTTCGCTTCTTTTGTAGTTACTTGAAAAGTTCTTTATACGGTTTGTAACACATGAACCAAAGCTATGAAACGTTTCTTTTAAAATAGTAGAGTTAACTTCACTATGTCTATTTTTAAGGAAAGCCTCGAATGTGTGGACAATAGTACCTACAATTTCCTCAAGCGAACTGAAAATGTCATTTACGTTACTTTCTGCCATTCCAGATGCCATTAAGTGTTTTGCAAAATTCGAAAACGATGCTTGTATTGAATCTTCAAAATTGAAATCGTTACACAATTTCTTTGAGCGATGCGTTACATCGCTTGACACAAAATCAGCTTCTTTTGGTAATTCTTCATCTTAGATATTTAATGCCGGTATGAAATCTGAAGTCACATTAAATACATCGCTTGCATTAACATCGACAGAGTAATGTTCAGCATGTCTTTTAAGCCCGCTAAATGTGCAAGTTTTCTTACAGTTCTTTGATTTTATACAGTTTAATATAATTCTTTTTGATTCCGATGAAATGAATATGTTTTAAATGAAATATGACAAAAGCAGTAGTGCCAAATACTTTGTTGCAAAAAGAGCAGAAATACATTTTAGCAATACTTATAAAGTACTTTCGTATCTTTTAAGGTTGTCAAATTTTTTAATAAATTTACAGTTTACTTCAATTTGTCTCGTACTAGATTTAAAACCTTTTCCTATTTCGTAAATGTATTTAGCAACAAAATTTAGAAAGCTTGTTAGAGTCGGATCAAACTTAATACTAAATATGTAAAATGTTTTGAAATATACATCAAATGCTTCAACAAAACAACGTCGTAGGCAATCTTAGCTGCTTACCATCAACGACTACAAAATACTGAGGTATTGCTAATTTGTTAGGCCCAACAGCAAGTAAAGAAGCTGACGTGAGGTAGCGGCTACTTCTTCTATAGGCGAGTTGTGGTTTGCAAATGAATTAAAATTGCTTTCAGAGACTTTATATGAAACCCCTTTCGCCAAGTTACATTTCGCTGCAGGGGAGGGCAGGAGTTTTAGCAAATACAGAAAGGGTTGTACTTCGGAATTCCAACCTTAAAATATGCAAAAACGTTACGCCTGGTATTGAATAATATCAAAGATGTTTAACATTATTTATAGGATCCTGAACTCCAGAGGATATATATATATCTCCGTATTGCAACTCAAAATCAAAAGAAATCTGTAATAATGATATAATAACAAGAAATAACAATTGCATTCATGAACACTTACACGAGATGCAACGAATACATACAAAAGTAAATATATTGTCATTAATTACCAATGTTGCATCAAACAGAAAAAATCTAAACGTTGAACAAATTTCTGTACTCACTGCACAAAATTTCTGCCGACCATTCTTGCTGGCCATTCTTTCTTTTATAGTATCTCTCTGTTCGCTCACAATGCAATTTTTGAAAAATTCGATGTCTTCATTGGAAAGATTATCATCGTTGCTCGCGCAAACTGCTTCTGCAATATCTTCTGACTTTCCCTCAGCTTAACGCCTTTTCGAACTAAAATTTTTTAGTTTCGAGGACAAATACCAAGTGTTATCGATAGGATTGTAGAAAAGCTCCTGAAAGCTTAAATTAAAGAATTAAGTATGACGTATGACGAAAATGAAAGTAGACAACTATGGTGCTGCTTCGTGAATGCAATCAAATTTGATGCCTTCATATTTTATTGCGTCATTTCCCGAATTCACGAACAAATACTTACGATTCCACCATATGCGCTACCTTCAATTTTGTAATTTGGAAAAAGGGCAATAATAGCCTCTGCAGTTGCTATTTTCTGCGTTTTCGTAGGGTAATTTCCAAAATGATGTCTCATAAAAGATACCGCCTCCGAACCAGTAGCCTTCTTGAAGAGTCTGTATGAGTTCCAGTATCACTGTATTCTCTCAAAATGTGTGAATTATCTCCGCTTCGCAGATGTGCCTCTAATGCGGCGCTGTGGATTTTAAATACCGACGTTTTTACCAAAGATTTAGAAACACTTTCTTCATCTAAAAACATAAAAATCAAAGTAGCCATAAATGTGCATACCTGCATATACTATTAACAATGCAATATCGTGAATTCAATAACAAATTCACAATTATTGCATAAAGAAATATCTTACCGCCAGTGAAAACTTCAAGTAAAAAACAACTGCATTTGCCGTATTTCTGCACAAGAAATGGTTCACGAAAACAGAAAAGTACATACATACAGTGAGCCATTCAGTTTAGGTACCTACAAAGGCATTTCCCCAGCATGAAGCTCTACTATTGAATGTTTCAATTACAATTGAAAAATTTTTACTTTTTACTAATTTTAAGAAGAAAATAAGGCTTAATTCGGGCAAATGCCTTTGTACCTAAACATAATTGACTCACTCTATGTATTTTTTTACTTTGTTGTACTTTTTTAACTTACTCGAATATATTATATCATCAGTTGTAATTTCTTCCGTATTATCATCGATAATTTGTCTAATTTCTATAAACTTGATTATATTACCACTTTTTACTTAGATAAATGAAGCCATTTTATGAACTTTTATACATATGTTGCGCGAGAGCTTCAGAAAAATAACATTTTCAATTACGAAGAAAAGAAAACAAAGCAGCTGACGGCTGTCGACATCAGAGACCAGCATGTGTGCGTAATTTCGTGCACGCCGAAGAGCGAGCGAACCCAATAAGGTGTGTGTGAAAACCATTCCAGTAGCGATGCCACTTTTATTAATTGCGTAACAAACTGGTACTTTGAAAATGTCTTGGTACATTGCTTTAGAAATTGGTACTTTTTCTCTGAATCTCGGTATAATTTTACAAAAAAAAAAGTTGAATAATTTAAATGAGAGCGTCCAACGTAAAGGAAACGAAAGTAAAACTTTCTTAATTAAGTCCATAAAAATTTCTAACCGCGAAGCTAGTTCGAATAACGGAGTTTTTTAATATACTATTTTTTGCTTATCCTTGCGTCGCGTTAGTGACAAAAAAACTATATAAATATTTACTATGACTAAGAAAGCGTTGAAATAAAAAAATATATTCCACTTGACAAAGCAAGCTTGTACACATTTTTCAAAACTATAATAAATCGTAGCCGAAAGCTTCGCTTTAATATAAGTCTTTGTTCTAAATTTGTCGCGTCCGCAATCTAAGTTCTATTTAACCGAGAGATAAATTACGTTATCGAAAATATCTTGCATAAAAGGACTTCAAATGAAAATTTTTTCCTCGGAGTTGTATAGTAGAATTTTTTGTAGCAGACCTTAACTCTATAAACTACTTAATATTTGTGTGTATATTAGTTCTTAACTTAGTAATTAAGCGTATCAAAGAAAATGATCATATTGAGCGCCGTCGCTAACCAGTGGCCAGTTGTGACCAAATCATACACCTACTCGCATAGCGGGTTTTGTTCAATGCTAGAATGTACCCAAAATAAAGTACCAACTGCAGATCTCTGATTTGCACGATGAAAGACGCCAGCGTAGCAAAATATCAGAGCCTACGGCACAAACAAAGTAATTCAAATCCGACTGTCAGCAGCGAGTAATTGAAAGAGCAGAATATCACTTTTATTATATTATTATATTTATTTATTACGGTCTTTAAGACCTAGTTGATGTTAAGTAAACATTTGTTTCATTAAATATTAAGTGTTTTACAATATAAAACTAATTTTACTTTAAACTTATTAATATTTTCACAATCTTTTATCTCAGTAGGTAGTTCATATTACATTTTGTACCCTGTATATTCTAAAGTCTTCTTTGCGAACTCTGTTCTTACTCTAGGCAGTCTTATATTATTGCAGTATCTAGTTCCATAACTATGGATCCCGTGATTATATAACATTTTATTGCTCAGGTAACTCGGTAGCATTCCTAATCTTACATGATGTATAAATTTCAAAGTGAAGTAACTTATTGACTGTTTTATACTAAGCCAGTTTAACCGATTCAGCATTATAGTTTTTGATGTTCTTGGGCAACATTTTAATATAACTCGCATTGCCTTGTTTTGTTGTATTTGTAGTCTTTTAATTTGCATATCACTCGCTATCAGCAGAATTGTAGGACAGTATATAAAGTGCGGCTCCATAATTGAACGATACACCATTATTTTATGACGTTGACTAATATGTTTACATGTTCTGTACATGAATCCTATTTTCTGCGCAATTTTTCTTTCAAGATAATTTATATGTTCTCCAAAATTCAGGTTTTCATCAATTAAAACTCCTAAGTACTTCATTTCATTTACTCTTTGAATTAAGTTGTTTTTTATCTTCAGGGTTATATTGTTTAAATCGTTATTACGTATGATGTTCTGGTTTTTGCAAAATACCATGAACTTAGTCTTAACTATATTAAAAAAAAATAAATAAATGTAAGGCGCGATAACCTCCGAAGAGATCTAAGGCCGAGCTTCGCTTCCAATTTGCGTCGTGCTCCTTTTGCTTTTCTCTACAAATTGGCCGGACGGGACCTACATGTTTTATGCCGACTCCGAACGGCATCTACAAGGCAGATGAGTTTTCACTGAGAGCTTTTCATGGCAGAAATACACCCGGAGCACTTGCCAAACACTGCCGAGGGGCGACCCCGCTTAGAAAAATTTTCTTCTAATTGAAAAACCTTATATCTAAAATTTTGATGTTGCTTTGTCCGGGGTGTGAACCCAGGGCATACGGTGTGGTAGGCGGAGCACGCTACCATCACACCACGGTGGCCGCTTATCTATATTTAACTTAAATTTTTTAAGGCACAACCAGTTGTATAGAGAGTCAAGATCTTCTTATGCTTTCTGCATTGCACAGTCCGCATATTTCTCACTGATGGTGAGCAGTGCATCATCCGCAAATAGACGTATATTGCAATATTTTAAGCATTTTTTTATATCATTTATGTATAATGTAAATAGTATCGGTGCAAGTACTGAACCTTGTGGCAATCCGATATCTACATCCACAACCGATGAGACTGCGTTTCCAATTACCGTCCTTTGCTTTCTGACACTGAGATAACTTCGGAACCATTCCAAAGTCTTACCTCTGACACCAGTTTGGAACAAAACATTCAACAATTCCCGTCTATCAACTGTTTCAAAGGCCCGTTTCAAGTCTAAGAAGACAGACACCACAACTTTTTTATCTTCTTTCCATTCAGCAATAACCATGTTAAGTGCTGTTTCACAAGAATGGCTCTTCCTGAATCCAGACTGTTCTGGTATAATAACTTTGTGCTTTTCTAGGTATGCCACCAATTGATTATTCACCCCCATTTCCATAATTTTCTCATCTGAGGGTAACGTATTGATTGGCCGTAGCTCCTCCGGCTTCACTGTATTTTTTAATCTTTCCACAGGTACTATTGTTGAAACTTTCCAGCAGTTTGGAACAATGCCATTATTTAGGGACTCATTTATTACGTCTTTGTAAAAGTTACCAATGTACATCATGGAATCCTTGAAGACACCCTCAGATAAAAGCTTTTCTCCGCCATATTTATTTTTAAAAGCTTTTGTGATATTCATTATATCATCTAACTCAATGTCAGTGAAAATAAATGGTTCTATTGCGATCGAGCGATCAACGTTTAGTTCGGATGCAGTAGGCATTTCTTCGATACTATCACTAATTTCGACTATGCTCTGTACAAAAAATTGTTTAGGGCATTAGCTATATGATACTCATTATGGAGGCATTCGCCATGTATTACTATCTTAGTGATATGTTTTTTGTTATCTGTAAGCTCTGCGAGGTCTTTCAGACATTTCCACATTCGCTTCATGTTTCCGTTATTGCTGTGAACTTGCCTTCCATATACATCTTCTTCTTATACATAATATTACTTTTATATATTTTCTTTAATACATTGTATTCATCCCAGTATCCTGTTTCTGTGGCAATATTAGACCAAGAAAGTCAAAGAAGTAATACCTGAAAGAGTCAAATCTTATTTTTAATCCAAAATTAGTTTAATTTTAAAACTTTAAAATGTGATACTTGCGGTTAGATTGAAGTAGGTATAAACAGTACACCTGGGGAGAGTAAATTTCGATTTAGTACAAGGAAGGTTTAAAATTTGTACTGTAAAAATATACTTTTTGCAGTGAACTTTATGAAATTTAAAATTAAAACCTTAAATGTTTAAAATTTGCTTTAAACCGGAGCAGGGTTTAAAATATATTCCAATATTTTTAACTGCGTGCCGGGCCTACTGCTTTGGATGGTTTAGCAAGTTCGATGGCTTCTTCAACATGGCGGAGATGGTAATGTTTATGCTTGTGTGCGCGTATGTTTCTGTTGGTCCGCCGTCTAGATCTGTCAACTATGGACAGCATTACAAAATGTCCGCAAATAGCGCTCGAGCATTTCTTCGCATCCTATTGCATTTTATCGTCAAAGGCGATGAATACTTTGCCATTGTGCTAGGTCGGGTTCGAGGGGACTTTACGGTTAACCAAAGTTTACCTACACCGGTAGAGAGGTAACAGTTTTTCAGGTGTTCCTCGTATTTCTCCATTGTGTTCGTATACAAGCTGTCTGATGCGCCTAATTTGAGGGTAGCCAGGGTTTTGCTGTCTTACAAATTCACGTTTTTTCGCTAAAGTTACGGTCTCCGTTGAAAAATGCTGCCGCATTTCCGGAATGCGGGAGTGAAACGCGAATTCAATATCCTTGCGGAAAGCACGTTTCCCTGACGGACATCAGTCGGAATTGGGAGAGCAGCGAAAATATTATCTGTGTTTTCTTTATGTTTTTCCCACTTCCCTTTCTTAAAGTTGATGAAAGTGCGGTTTTCGGATGTTCTCAATTCAGCTGATCGTTCAAGCGAGAGGACTATCGGTAGGTGGTCGGATGCCAACGTTATCATTGGCTGCCAGATGACGCAGTTTACAAGTCCTGTACTTACGATTAAAATGCCTGGCGAGCTATGGAAATTTCCTACCATTCCTGTGGGGGAGTCCTCGTTTGTTGTGCAGAAGGCCTTGTCCTCTATTTTAAGAGGAAGCTACCACCACACTATGGTGGCCGTGGGCATTAAAATGTTGTTGTTGTTGTAGCGATAAGGTTACTCCCCGAAGGCTTTGGGGAGTGTTATCGATGTGATGGTCCTTTGCCGGATATAGATCCGGTACGCTCCGGTAACACATCACCATTATGGTACTAGCCCGACCATCTCGGGAACGATTTATATGGCCACATTAAACCTCAGGCCGTCCCTCCCTCCCCACCCCCAAGTTCCATGATGAGCTTGGGGTCGCTAGAGCCTCGTCTGTTAGTGAAACGGGATTCGCCGCTCGAAGGTGAGGTTGACAATTGGGTTGGAGAAGCTATATATTGCGCTACACATCCCCTTGAACCCCTGGGCATTAAAATCGTCAATAATAATTCGATTTTCACCAGAGAGAGGGCCTCTGATATCAGGGTGATATCCACTGAGCAGAAGGTGACAGGAGGGATGTATATGTTGATAATTTCTAAACCCACATCGCCTGACCGAATATACTTTGACCTTCCAGGACATTGTCCCTGTACTGCACAAAGTGGTGCGTGAGAAAAGCGATCCGCCTCCATTACCTCTTGCTCGATCTTTTCTGTGGACATTATAGCCTGAGCAGGTCTGCAAAGATTTTCTAGTGAGCTTAGTCTCTTAGATCGCAACTATGCGGATGTTATGCAGCTTCGTGGAGTAGACTATCTCCGTGATCTTCTCAGTTAACCCATTACAGTTTAACTGCAGTATTCTGAACTGCAACGGGGAAGATGTCGTGACTCTAGGGGTTGGAGACGGGGGATTGCCTACGTGGTATAAGGCTGGATCGCATGTGCTGTAAAGGTGTTGTTAGGTGTGCGGCTTGGCAGCACGGTACAAATGCAGTCGACGAATTGGGGTCTAGCCCAGAACATCCCGTTCGATGCAACGATCCTTTGCATTTGACGCACTGAAGTGAGTGTGACCGTCCTAAAAGGATTCCTTTTCAGCGCACGGAGCAGAGCCATTTCTCTGGACCGGGGTTGGGTTCAACATCTTTTCGGAGCAGGAGAATATGTCCCGTTGTAAGGATCTGTTGGGAGGATGACAATTTGTGGGAGGGACCCAACATATTAAATGGGGTTATACTGAAATGATAGCCCTTGGTCGGGAAAAATCCCGTATCGCCCCGGTACATAGAACACGCTGCTGTTGGTAGGTTTTGGTGTCATTGTATGAAGTTTCTCTAAATTTTATTCAATGCGTCAATTATTACTCTATTACAGCTTCCGAATTGCGGTGGAAAACTGCGTCCACAAAGAGGCGGAGAGAAGCTCATCTATATATATTAAAATCAATGCCATTTTTCGTTGTGATTTTATAAATGAAGAACGGGCTCACCTATCCAAACCAAATTTTTAGGCTTTGTTCTGGGTCTCGAGATATAGGCCAAAACATGGACCCGGGTAACCCTAGGATGTGTTTGTTCAATATGGGTATCAAATGGCAGCTGTTGATGAATGCTATAGTATAGACTATGCCGCCCCGTGACTAGGGTCTCGAGATATAGACCAAAACGTAGACCCGGATAACCCTCGGATGTGTTTAAACCACATGAGTATCCATTTTAAGTTTTTGATAAATGCTAATGAAAAGAGGGCTTTTCTTTTCGCCGGGTAACTAAGGACTCGAGATATAGACCAATTGGGAACTCACCTTCAGGTTAAGATATTGCATTCTTATGTACTACAACCAGTTAAAATGGTATATTCAATCACATAACAATATAATCTTTTTACCTGAAGGCGCTGAAAAGCGCTCAATGTATGGTGAAATTATTTTGGAAAACACACCAAAAACCCATTTGTTTGGTCAGATTCATCCCACTTAGCCAGCGGATTATATGTTTTCATATTAACATACATACATCAATAATAGTTTAATCATTTACTAAACGATTTGCTATCTACTTAGCTACGCCCTTTCGCTCTCAAAATGTATGTACATCGTTGATATGTATGCCAAAATAGAAACAGAACGTCTTAATTTTATTCGTTTCAACCAAGCAAATTTAAGATCTGAACAATATATTCATTTGCAAGATGCGATAGGGAATGATGCTAATATTAATGACATCGGACGTTTAACTATATTGCCATATTCGTATATTGAATGTGATTCACCATGTATGATTGATGAAAAGTGTTCGAAACGAAACCCAAGGCAATTTACTTCAGACACAATAACGGGTAATGACGGATATCCGTTGTATCGACGTAGATCACCTAATGATAATGGCAAAACGGCAACCATTAGAATGCATAACCAGGAAGTTGAAGTTGATAATCGTTGGGTGGTTCCGTATTGTACATTATTATCGAAAATATTCAATGCTCATATAAATGTGGAATACTGTAATTCTGTCAAATCCATTAAATATATTTGCAAGTATGTAAATAAAGGGAGCGATATGGCAATTTTCGGTGTTGCTGGTGATAATACAAATGATGAAATTACTCACTATCAAATGGGGCGCTATATTAGTAGCAATGAAGCTGTCTGGAGGATTATGTCGTTTCCAATGCACGAAAGACATCCTGCGGTTGTTCACTTGGCTGTACATCTTGAGAATGGCCAACGTGTTTATTTTAATGTAGCAAATGTATTGGAAAGAGCAGCACAACCACCAGCAGCTACGTTAACAGCTTTTTTCAAATTATGCGAAACTGATACATTTGCGATAACTTTGTTATATTCTGAAGTGCCTCAGTATTACACAAGGAATGTGTCTTCGAAAAAATTTCAAAGACGTAAACAAGGAGCAGCAGTTCATGGGCATCCTGGCATTTTCCAAACAGATGCAATTGGGAGAATATGTACAGTACATCCAAACAATGTTGTGTTTTTTTATTTGAGATTGTTATTAGTTAAAGTGAATGGCCCATTAAGAATTGAGAACAGTCAACGGTCATTTGTGTCAAACATACCGTGAATCATGCCAATTTTTGCATTTGTTGGAGGATGATGCACATTGGGATTCAACACTTCATGATGCATCTATTTCGGCTCATCCTCAACAAATACGAATGCTATTTGCCATTATATTATCAACATGTATGCCATCAAATCCACTTGAATTATAGAACAAATATAAACATTATATTGCAGAAGATATTTTAATTCGTATGCGTCCAAGAAATCCTGATTTGTTGATAACTTGTGAAATGTACAACGAAGCTTTGATAATAATTGAAGATATGTGCCTAACGATTGCAAATAAAACATTAGTACAATTGGGTATGATCACACCAAATCGTGAGATGCATGATCTGTTTGATCGTGAATTGCAACGTGAGCAGGAATTCAATTCTAATGATTTGCGTTTATTTGTACAATCGAATATAACCAAAATGAATATTCAGCAAAAACATGTATATGACACAATCATGCAAGTCATTTCCAATAATGCAGGTGGATTATATCTCTTGGACGCAACTGCTGGTACAGGCAAAATGTTCGATATATCACTGATTTTAACGACTATTCGATCGGAACAGAAAAATGCATTGGCTTTTGCATCTTCGGGAATTGCTGCTACATTATTAGAAGGTGGTCGGACAGCACACTCTGCATTAAAATTGCCATTGAATGTAGAGGTGATTGAAACTCCAACTTGCAATATTTCAAGAAATTCTGCTATGGCAAAAGTTCTGCGATTAACGTCAATTATTTTATGGGATGAGTGTACAGTGGCGAATAAAAAATTACTGGAAGCATTTAATCGAACAATGCAAGATTTACGTGGTAATCAACAGCTTTTTGATGGTGCTTTGATATTACTGTCAGGAGATTTTCGATAAACATTGCCTGTCATTCCTCGATCCACTCCTGCTGATGAAATAAATGCCTGTTTGAAGTCATCAGTTCTTTGGAGATATGTACAAAAATTGACAGTGAACAATAATATCGTATTTACCTACAAAATGATCAAGCTGCCCATGAGTTTTCAAAACAATTGTTAGAAATTGGTGATGGCAAAATACAAATCGACAGAACCAACGGATTGATCACTGTACCGAACAATTTTTGTACAATTACGAAATCGATAGATGAATTGATTGAATGTGTTTTTCCAAATATTCTTCAGAATTACAGAAATCATGATTGGTTGAGGGAACGCGCCATTTTAGCACCGAAGAACATTCATATCAATGCCATTAATTTTCAAATTCAAGCAAAACTCCCAGATGTAGTCACGACATATAAATCAATTGACAGATGAGGCAATGCTTTATCCAATTGAATTTTTAAATTCATTAGAACCGGCTGGTATGCCACCGCATTGTTTGACTCTGAAAGTGGGTTCTTTGATTATATTATTGCGAAATATTAATCCACCAAAACTGTGTAATGGCACCAGATTGGCAGTGAAAAATTTATTGCCAAATTTGATTGAAGCTACGATCTTAACTGGTAAATCAAAGGGAGAAGTTTGTTTAATACCGCATATCCCTATGATTTCAACTGATATGCCATTTGAATTCAAACGATTACAATATCCTGTGCGTTTATCATTTGCGATGTCCATCAACAAAGCCCAAGGGCAAACACTTAACGTTTGTGGAGTGAATTTGGAGGAATCATGTTTTTCACATGGCCAAATTTATGTTGCCTGTTCCAGAGTCGGTACCCCCCGCCGTTTGTTTCTTCATGCTCAAAATGGAAAAACAAAAAATATTGTTTATCCAAATGTTTTGGATTAAGTTTTAAAATAGCTAGCAAATAATAAAATATCTTTTTTTTGTAATAAATGAGTTTGATTTAATATTTCACTTTATACGTAGCGAAGCACGTACCGGGACGCTAGTTATTAATAATTTTTAATCTCTTTTGTTGGCGACCCCAGTGTTAGTTCAAATAGCAAATTTGGCAAATCCGCTTTATTTATCGCTAACCGAGAACGACGAAAAGTTTGAGCGGAGTCGCTCAACTGGACTTGGGGGAATTTCATGATGGTCAACTTCGTACTGAGCGCTAAACGCGAGCAAACCATCGGCTATGTGCTACCCTAGCGACTCCTGACCTCGAATATCTCAAGATGCTCACACGCGATCTATCGTGATTTTTAATGCCACCTTTACAATGCCAAAATGAAGGCCTACACAAGTTCTCAGACTCTTTATCTTAAATTCAGAGATTCGCCTTTTTTTACCTAAAATGACTGGAATATACATAGGTACATTTTCCATTTAAAAAAAGATATACATATATTTATAAGAACAATTGCAATTGAGCTATTTCACTTGCCAGTAAACACGGGCCAGAATAAGAAATAATAATTTTCTTGGAATAATTATGTTCAAAAACTTATTTAGTTGGGACCGAATGTATCAATCGGTCCTGGTGTCACCATCGGACCTGGTGTTCGGATACGAGAGTCAATAATACTTGAAAACGCAGTCATTAAGGATCATACATTAGTACTACATTCTATTGGTAGGTGTACAAGTTATATTTGCTTTTGAATTGTAAATTACATATAAATGCATAATATATAAGAACTTCCTATAGTAGGTAGAGGGTCCAATATCGGACAATGGTCTCGGGTAGAAGGCACGCCCTCTGATCCTGATCCAAACAAGCCTTTTGCAAAAATGGAGAATCCACCACTTTTCAACAAGGAGGGCAAACTTAATCCCTCTATAACAATATTGGGTAAGAATAAGTACAATGTATGCTAATAACAACAATTCATAATCTGGTAGATTCTGTAATTCACTTTCAACTGAAACTGTGGTTCAGTGTTTTAAAATTTGAAATGCAGAATAGGAGGTCCATTTTCTTGCTTTGGTATGTTAGTTTAGGTTAGAGTGGCCCCCGGTGCGAGCACCAGTGCACTTAGGCCCAAAAAGGTCCCATTGTGATACCACGTGGATCTCTCCCCTACTCAAATAAACAGGTCGATTCAGCAAATGTCAGCAATTTCTTAGGTTCCAACTTAGCCAGGTCACAAAGATCGTCAAAGAAGGCAGATCCCAGAGATTTCTTCCTCTTGCGGCAAAGCGCAGGACAATCGCATAGAAAATGTTTGACTGTTTCTATCTCCTTTTCGTGTTTGCAGCTCCAATGATCGGGTAGGCTAAAGGATAGATTCCACCCTAGCTGAAGTGCAAAGACCCCGCTGCCCACCTTTTTATGCAGTTTGGATCCCTCAGTATATATCTGCAGTCTATTAACCTCGTACTTCATATCGAAAAATACAGTCGGAGCGCAATAGTCCGACGAAGGAAAATCCAGATTCTTAAGGTTGGTTGCATGGGCATCCACATTGTCTCCCCAGCCGGATAACTCTCGCAGACGTAGAGCAGAAAAGGCCGCGCATTGCCTGGCCATTAAATCTATTGGCAACACATTAAAAAGAGTATCCAGCGCCAGGGTGGTGTCCAGAGCACCACCCACGCAGACTAGAGCACTTCTTTGTGCCTTCTGGAATACCTATAGGTTTGATTTTGTATCTAAGCTCGTCCACCAGACAAATGCCCCGTATAAAAGGATTGATCTAACCACAGAAGTGTAGAGCCACAGGGTAATATCTGGTGATAGTCCCCATCTTCGTGCAACAGTTCCCCTAAAGCTGTACAGTGCCACCATTGCTTTTCTCACACGCTTCTGAGCATTTTCCATCCTGGATAGTTTCCTATCCAAAATTACTCCTAGGTATTTGGCAGAGTCCCTCAACGTCAGGGTCATACCCCCTAGGTCCGGCAGCGTCAACGCAGGTATCTTACATTTCCTAGTGAACAGAGCCAGTTCAGTTTTGGCTGAATTGACCCATAGACCTTTACTCCTGGTCCAGTTTTCCACCAGCCTCAGCTTAGTTTGCATTAGATTGCATAGTGTCTGCAGAAACTTCCCGCTAACTAAAGCGCGAGGTCATCTGCATATGCGATTACCTTGCTGCATCCGTACTTCTCAAGAAGAACCAAGAGCTCATTAAGTGTGGCAACCCATAGAAATGGAGCAAGTACTCAACCCTGGGGGGTGCCTCTCCGTATATGTTTGACCACCGTTGAACCTGCCAGATCGGCATGAACCTTTCTTCGCAACAGTAATTGCTGAACAAGTTTCACTAGCCCAGAATCGACCCCAAGCCGATTAGTGCTAGGTATTTGGCAGAGTCCCTCAACGTCAGGGTCATACCCCCTAGGTCCGGCAGCGTCAACGCAGGTATCTTACATTTCCTAGTGAACAGAGCCAGTTCAGTTTTGGCTGAATTGACCCATAGACCTTTACTCCTGGTCCAGTTTTCCACCAGCCTCAGCATAGTTTGCATTAGATCGCATAGTGTCTGCAGAAACTTCCCGCTAACTAAAGCGCGAGGTCATCTGCATATGCGATTACCTTGCTGCATCCGTACTTCTCAAGAAGAACCAAGAGCTCATTAAGTGTGGAAACCCATAGAAATGGAGAAAGTACTCAACCCTGGGGGGTGCCTCTCCGTATATGTTTGACCACCGTTGAACCTGCCAGATCGGCATGAACCTTTCTTCGCAACAGTAATTGCTGAACAAGTTTCACTAGCCCCGAATCGACCCCAAGCCGATAAGTGCATCAGTTATCGCAGAGGGCGTGACGTTGTTGAAAGCTCCCTCAATGTCAAGAAAAGCTACGAGTGTGAAGTCCTCGTACGCCAAGGATTTCTCGATCTGGGATACAACTGCATGCAAGGCCGCCTCCGTGGATTTCCCTATCATATACGAATGGGGGATGTCGATAACTTTCCCTCCAAGGACTCCCTTAGTGTAGAGTCCATTAACCTGTCGAGTGTCTTCAGCTGGAAGAATGTCAGACAAATCGGTCTGAAGTCTTTAGGGGTCACGTAACAAGTGCTTCTAGCTTTTGGTATAAAAGTGGCTCTTGAATCGTTCCAGCCCCATGGAATATGGTTTAGAGCAGAAATTCCTAGAAAGATGTTATACAACCACCAAGAACTCAGCTCGATTGTTTCGGAGCCTTTGTACCGGAGCTTTGAAGGCTTGAACGACATTACTGCCCATTTAACTTTACCCACAGTAATGAACTTCCCCTCAAACGGTACGCCAGTATGAATCTCCCTCCAGTTCATTACTTCATTACTAGCGCCCGGAAAGTGCGTACTCAGGAGCAGGCAAAGGGTGCTCTCTGCCGAATCCGTCCATGTGCCATCTGGTCCTTGCAGCATCCCGGGACACTTTTGGACAAGCCTTGTGTGGATTATCTAGGGGCTCGTTCCACCATGGTGGTTTGGTCTTACCCCTAGATTTCTTCCTAGGGCAGGCCTTATCAAGAGCGAGAGATTTCTGGGGAATATGAAAACAAGATCCTGAGAGCCTCTTTTGAAGCTCCTCACTATAGATACGCCAATTGGCGTTTTTAAGGTTCCTATGCCAGACAGCTTTGAGCGCCACCCTGCCAAGGTCGAATAGGACAAATCTATGATGCAAAAAAGAGTGGTCTCCAAGCACCGTCCAATTTTTTATCATGGATTCCCCGCTGCCCGAGATCAGGGCGACGTCCAGAATCTCCTGTCTGCTCGTAGTAATAAACGTGGGTACCGGACCCCTATTGCAAATCTTAAAGTTATGATAAATAACAAAATCAAAGAGTGACTCACCCCTCTTGTTCGTATATCCACTGCCCCATGATTCGTGGTGCGCATTGGCATCTCTCGCTAGTAGCGGTGTCTCCTTCGCCTCCCTAGCTATCTTGCAGATTAGCTCCGTCGGAGACGACTCCTCATCAGGGAAGTAAAAGTGTAATATCCGTACCACCGCCCGTCAACGTCAAACTTGTAGCATCGTCGTCGCTAAACTGGGGGGGAAAAGAAAATTTAGTTCAGATCTTACCAAGCTGCAAGCTTCTCATGTGTGGCACCACTCACCAACACCAATCCTGCCGCTTTCAGCCCGCATATCTAATGCCGTACTACCCAAGGCTCTTCGATAAGGGCTATGTCAGCCGCCCTACTGGAAAACTGGAGCAGCAGCGCAGCAGATGCTGAACAATGGTGGAGGTTTGTTTGTAGGACTCGCACAAAGTCGAGCACCGACCACCTCCACCATTGTCGAATCGCCGCCTTCGTCAGACAATGGCTCCTCTCCAGTGTAAGCACTGAGTCTGTCCAGCGCTAGTGAAGTGATCGAAGACGCGTCCCCGCCCATCGTGTCATCCATCGTACTGACAGTGTTAGGTTCTGCGTTCTCTTCCTCCTTGTTGTTGTTGTTGTAGCAGTGCTTCGCCCCACCTAACAGACGCGACCGATCACAAACTGTCATCAATATCCTCTAACGGGAGTCCAAGGAAACTTGCTGTTTCAACAGGGGTGGACCATAGGGAAAGGGGTGTTAGAAGCGTTGGTTCCACATTACAATTAAAGAGATGGTTGGTGTCATGTGGGGACACATTGCAAGCGGGGCATACATTTTGTATGTCGGGGTTGATTCTGGATAGGTAAGAGTTTAACCTGTTACAGTATCCAGAACGAAGTTGAGCCAGAGTGACACGCGTTTCCCTGGGGAGTATGCGTTCCTCTTCCGCAAGTTTTGGATACTTTACTTTGAGTACTGGGTTCACCGGGCAATTCCCGGCATAAAGGTCCGACGCCTGTTTGTGGAGTTCACCAAGGACCTGCTTATGTTTTTTCGCTTCATACGGCTGTGTTCTCAGATGCCGTATTTCCTCAAAATGCTTACGGAGATGACTCCTTAAGCCCCTAGGCGGTGCTGGCTCGTCAATCAGATGTCTGTTGGGATGCCCAGGTTTCTGGGTATTCAACAGGAACTGTTTGGTCAGCATCTCGTTTCTTTCCCTGATGGGGAGTATTCTCGCCTCATTATGTAGATGGTGTTCTGGGGACATAAGAAGACAGCCCGTGGCAATTCTGAGAGCAGTATTTTGGCAGGCCTGTAGCTTCTTCCAGTGGGTAATTTTTAGGCTTGGCGACCATATGGGTGACGCGTAGCACGTAATCGGCTGGCTAATTGCTTTGTATGTAGTCATGAGCGTTTCTTTATCTTTTCCCCAGGTACTGCCAGCAAGGGATTTGAGGATTTTGTTACGGCTCTGAATTCTCGGAACAATTGCGGCTGCGTGCTCACCAAAATGTAGATCCTGATCAAACGTCACACCCAAGATTTTGGGGTGTAGGACAGTCGGTAGCGTAGAGCCATCGACGTGGATGTTCAAAATGGTCGACATTTGGGACGCCCATGTTGTAAATAAGGTCGCGGAAGATTTAGTCGGTGATAATGCCAGGTTTCGCGAGGCGAAAAAACTGGAGAGATCAGGGAGGTAGCCGTTTATTTTATTGCATAGCTCATCGATCTGTGGGCCTGGGCCTGTGGCCATTACTGTGCAGTCATCGGCGTAGGAAACGATTGTGACTCCTTCCGGTGGTGAAGGTAGCTTAGATATGTAGAAATTAAACAAAAGTGGGGATAGGACACCACCCTGTGGCACCCCTTGTTTAATTCTCCTTGGCTTTGATGTTTCGTTTCTAAATAGCACCGATGCCTGCCGACCACCCAGATAATTTGCGGTCCACCTTTTAAGACATGGGGGAAGGGTAGACCCTTCCAGGTCTTGCAGTAACGAGCCATGGTTGACCGTATCAAAAGCTTTTGATAGGTCTAGCGCTACGAGTACTGTTCTATGGTGGGGGTTTTGATTTAAACCGCAATTTATCTGGGTGCTGATGGCATTTAGCGCGGAGGTAGTGCTATGGAGTTTTCTGAAGCCATGCTGATGGGAGGCTAGTTGCAAATTTGCTTGGAAATAAGGGAGCAAAATGGCTTCGAGCGTCTTTGCTACTGGCGATAGGAGAGATATCGGACGATACGACTCTCCTATGTTAGCTGGTTTACCAGGCTTTAGTAGCGGGACCACCTTGGCCATTCTCCATTTCTCGGGTATGACAAAGGTGGAAAGAGACAGGTTGAAGACCTGCGCTAAATATTTGAAACCCTCTTTCCCTAGGCTTTTAAGCATCGGCATGGCTATGCCGTCTGGGCCCACTGCTTTGGATGGTTTAGCGCGACCAATGGCGTCCTCAACCTCTTTAGCGGTGATGGTGATTGGTGACGCGCTGAATTTGTGTTTATGTGCGTGTCTGTTGGCCCTCCGTCTAACTTTGTCGACCGTAGAATGCATTATATATTGTCGGCAGAAAGCGCTCGCGCATTGTTTCGCATCCGACAGCACTTTGTCGCCAAAGGCGATGGAAACTTTGTCTTTGTGCTTAGTCGGATTCGATAGGGACTTTACGGTGGACCAAAGTTTACCCACACCGGTAGAGAGGTTACAACCTCTTAGGTGCTCCTCCCATTTCGCCCGCTTGTGTTCATCCACAAGCAATCTGATGCGTTGGTTTATATCCCTTATTTGGGGGTCGCCTGGATCAAGCTGCCTTATAAGGTCACGTTCTCTCGCTAAGTTTGCGGCCTCCGCCGGGAAGTGGGGCCGGATTTCGGGAATTCTCCCGGCGGGAATGAAACGTGCCGAGGCGGATTCAATGACCTTGCGGAAGGCACGCTCCCCTTGGCGGGCATCAGTCGGGATAGGGAGGGCAGCAAAGAGGTTGTCTGTAAAGGATTTATATTCTTCCCACTTTCCTTTTTTAAAGTTTATGAAAGTGCGTTTTTCGGTGACGATGAAGTCGGCGGTACGCTCGAGCGAAACAAGTATAGGCAGGTGGTCGGATGCCAATGATACCATCGGCTGCCAGTTGACGCAGTTTACGAGTTCTGCGCTCACGATTGAGATATCTGGCGAACTGTGACAGCTTCCTACCATACGTGTGGGGGCGTCTTCGTTTATTGTGCAGAACGTCGTTTCTTCTATTTGATCCGCCAACATCTCGCCCCTACTGTCCGCCCGCAAATTTGAATGCCATAGATCATGATGGGCATTGAAGTCGCCTAAAATAATGCGATTGTTTCCAGTGAGTAAGGCTCTGATATTAGGGCGGTATCCACCGGGGCAACAGGTGGCAGGGGGGATGTAGATGTTGATGATTTCTAGGTTTGCATCGCCTGACCGGACAGATAGGCCTTGACGTTCTAAGACGTTGTCCCTGCGGTCGATGCCAGGATCAAATATGTGATACTGCACAGAGTGGTGTATTATAAACGCGAGGCCGCCTCCATTTCCGCTCTCGCGATCTTTTCTGTGGACATTATACCCAGAGCAGGTCTGCAATGCAGATCGTGCTGTGAGTTTAGTCTCTTGAATCGCAGCAATGCGGATGTTGTGCCGCTTCATGAAATTGACTATCTCCGTAATCTTCCCAGTTAGTCCATTACAGTTTAACTGCAGAATTCTGAAGTGCATGAGGGGAGACGTCGCCACTCTGGGGGTAAGTGACGGGTGACTACGCCTGGGTTGAGGAAGGCCAGGACGCAATTGCTGTTGTGGCCCTGGGACTGGGCGTCCTTGGGCAAGCATTGGGGTACCCGGATGATTTGGGTTTGCGACCTGGCAACATGGCGCGATGAAACCCGTCGAGGGGTTGCCGTCGCGGAGACCAGAACATCTAGGAAAGTGGCACCACCCAAGGCAGGAGCTGCATTGGGCGGATGTCGCAAACATATATATTCTGTGCTGGCAAACGGTGCAAACGGAGGTAGGGACTAAGAGTCTGGTTCCCTGACCTACACGATTGCTGCCGGAAAAGAGGGGGGGAGAAGACGGGGGCAGGGGCTGTTGCTCAGCATTGCTTCCGACTCTACTACGAAGATTGTAGTTATGAGTGGTAGCAGCTGTTTGAGTTGTTGGCGCCGTAAGGCGCGAGCAGCAGCGGGTACTTGTTGTGGCTTGCTGAGCAGCGGGGCTGCTGGAAGGTAATGGGGGGGGGGGGGGGGGGGCGCTTAGACGTAGACTACGAGGCGCCCTTGGGCGTGAACAGCAAGGAGCCACAAAAGATTTATAAAAGTTACGTGGACGTCGGGTTTTGGGATCAAGCCCAGAACAACCTGTCCGATGCAACCATCCCTTACACGAGACACACTGAACAGAGTATGACCGTCCTAAAAAGATTCTTTTCCGGCAGATGCAGCAAAACCATTTCTCAGGACCGGGGTCAGGAGACGGACCCGGATTGGATTCGATACCTTCCCGGAGCAAGAGAATATGGAGCAGTCCTGCTGCAAGGAGCTGCTGGGAGGATGACAATTTATGGGAGGGACGAAACAAATTAAATGGGGTTACACTGAAATGACAGTCCTTGGTCGGGAAAAATCCCGAGTCGCTCCGGTACATAGAACCGACTGCCTTGGGAAGCGTTCTCTTCCTCCTCGCTCTCCGCTTTCTCTGGCTCTATATCCAGCTCCGGATCATAGGCCGCCTTCAGGTCGTTAGAGTACACTTTAATCTTCACGGTGTCAAAATCGAATTTAATAGCGCCATCCGCGTTCTCCAAAAAAGGCAACGACTCCTTGTTGAGCAGGAGTATTTCCTGACGCGTTGCCCTTGTGCTATGCTCCAGCTTCACGACTCTCCAAATAGAACAAGGTAGCTCTAGATTGAAGGTCCTTATGACCTCACGGACTCCCTCTGGATCATCCGGCTTGGATGGGATCCAAACCCTAGCTCTCGGCCTAGATGAGATGTCCTTGAAGCCGACAGCCCTGAGCATCGCAGAAGGGTAGAACTCGCCCAACCCAACCACCGACTTTCTGTACAAGTCGGCTGACCTCTGGTCATCGCAGGCCACCAACTTAACCTGCCCCTGGTACCAACCCACCTCTTTGCAAGCAGGTGGAGGTCCAAGGTTCTTCCTTAGTAAGGCGACTGAAAAACTGGCCATTTCGGCCTTATCCAGTCCCATTTTTCTTTGAAGTACTGCTCCTTCTCAGGATTAGATTCAAAGACCTCCACAAGTATGCAACTTTTAGCAACCTTTGCGAAGAAGGGGCCTTTGTCCCTAAACCTCTTAGGAGCATTCTGCACACCCCAAAGGAACGGTTACGGTTACCGGAGGCACGATTTTTCACCGGAGCAGACTTTTTATAATCAGGCAAGATAGTTTTCGCCCACTCGATTTCCGCCCCTAACTCCTCAATGTCCCCAGGCAACGCCATGGAGTCCAAGTCAGGGACGTTTGCCAACCTTTTCAGGATGCGTATAGTCACCTGCCTATGCCTACTGCGCATCTGTGAGGGAGGTGTCATATCCTTCCTTTGGGTTTACGCCGTCGGCAGGCGAGCGGGCCGCCCCCCATGCTAGCAGCTCCCCTGGTAGCAAACTGCATACCGGGAAGATTACTAACAGAGGCAGCGGGTCCAGTCGCTGCCCCAAGCTCCCCTAGAGGAAGTGATGGGCGATGTACAAGACTCCGGCGCCGCCTGAAGCATTTGCACACCACCCGCAATAGCCGCGCCGCTGCTGGTAGAGGGGCCCTGCATCGCACGAGCTCCCAGATTGATGGGTGTTACCCCTTCCGGCTTTTTACGAGTTCCGGCCTCGTTACCCATATTTTTATTTTTTCCATCACTGAATCCCACGATTTGCGGAAAACGGGGTCGTCCACCCCAGGCATATATTCCGCTATACCTGGGGTAAGGCCAAGATTACAACTGGATGTGGCCTGGTTCCCAGAGGGCCCCGTTACCGACTGGGCTTTTTGAGAAGGGCCCAGCCAAGCTGACCATCGGCACGGCAACGCGTAACTCCGCCGGTCCGGCCCCCACCTTGAGAACACGTTCAAGAGCCACTTCCATATTGCTTACGTAATTGGCGCTTTACCGTTTAAACGGTTATGACCGTCCAACAAGGCGCGCCAGTCGCTCCTTCTCTCTGCCAACCGGCGCCAGTTGGTCACACCAAGGGAGGTTAAATCGTTTTCCACCTGGTCCTTCCAGCTGGGTGGGGGCGCCCTCTACATTTACCTCTGCTTCCATAGGGGTTCTGATAGAAACACTTTCTTGGCCGGAGCATTATCTTTTATTCGCATAACACGGCCTAGCCAGCGCAGCCGCTGTGTTTTAATTCGCTGGACTTTGTTGGTGTGCGTATAGCTCGTACAGCTCATAGTTAAATCTTCTTCGGTTCTCGCCATCGCGAACGTATAGAGGTCCATAAATCTTTCGAAGAACTTTTCTCTCGAACACTCCCAGAGCCGTCATCTGATGTTTTCATGGTACATGCTTCTGCACCATATAGCAGGACGGGAACGATAAGTGACTGGTAGAGTATGATTTTCGTTTGCCGAGAGAGGACTTTACTTTTCAATTGCCTACCTAGTCCAAAGTAACATTTATTGACAAGAGTGTTTCTTCGCTGGATTTCAGAGCTGATGTTGTTGGTTGCTAGTGTTAATTCCGGTTCCCAAATAAACGAAGTCTTTTACTATTTCGAAATTATGGCTGCCAACAGTAGCGTGATTGCCAAGGCGCATATGCGCTGACTCTTTGCTCGATGACAGCAGGTACTTCGTTTTGTCCTCATTCACCATCAAATCCATCTTTATCCCTTCTTTTTCCAGTTTGGAGTAAGCAGAACTAACGGCGCGGGTGTTTAGGCTGATGATATCAATGTCATCAGCATATGCCAGTAATTGCACGCTTTTATAGAATATTTTTCCAGAGCGGTTAAGTTCTGCAGCTAGTATAATTTTCTCCGGCATCAACTTCCATATGCCAGAGCTATTAACGTGCTAAGGCACAAATGGCACTGATTCCTGAACATTGCTAGCACTCCCCTAGCGGGGTTACTGTAGTTACTATTACCAGCCGGCACCCTATACGAGGGTTCAACGTAAGGATTTTCGCCAGCCAGCTTTGGTAACTGAATTATATTTATATGTGGCAGAGTTGTTAAGGAATGTAATCACCCGGGAATGCAATCCATGCACTTCAATTCATTGAATAACACTTTTGGATTGAAGCCTTTTTTCCTTTTTTTGGAATAATGAATAATTTGTTTAGTCATTATTTGGAATAAAAAGTTTGAAAGCATTCCACTTTTGAAATAAAAAAATTCAAAATTATTCCTCAATGAAAGTTTCTTCACATAGTTTTATGTAAAATGGTCATACTTTGGCTTTTGCTAACAAAAGTGTAAGGCCGGATTTATATAGAATCTTGTCGCGTCGCATCGCTTAATCCGGCATAATTGATTGATACTACAAGGTCCAATTTATCAGTGGTAGTTAGAGTTAAACTTAGATTTACTCTGCCACTTTAGCCGTTTAAACTTAGAAGAACCTTAAGTACTCTGAAAGCGGCTGTGGTTTATTAAGATCAGTCTGCTTATTTCTCGTTTTGGTTATTTATTTTACTTTACATTTTGTTGATTCAATATTGAAAGTAGCAAACCTTTACATGTTAAACAATTTTAGAAAAAGTTACTGATACGGTTTACTAGAGCGGAGTTTTTTTTTTCGAAAAAAAAAAAATTTAATAAAATAAATAAAATGAACGTAATTAAGTAATTTTTCGAATTAAATGTCAATTCATCATTGCACAAAGCACAGCTTAGTGTAGTCATAGGCATCTCCTTTGCATGTAAATGAATGCATTTCTTTTAGCATTGAAACCCAAGGAATGCAATCCAATGAATAAAATGAAAGGAATAAAAAGACGGAATAGACATCGCTTCCCAAGGCAGTCGGTTCTATGTACCGTAGCGACTCGGATAGGTTGTTTTGGGCTAGATCCCAAAACCCGACGTCTTCGTAACTTTTATAAATGTTTTGTGGCTCCTTGCTGTTCACGCCCAAGGGCGTCCCGTAGTATACGCCTTAGCACCGCCCACTATCTTCCAGCAGCTCTGCTGCTCAGCAAGCCACAACAAGTACCCGTTGCTGTTCGCGCCCTACGGCGCCACCAGCTCATACGGCCGTTCCCACTCATCTCACACAATCTCCGTAGTAGAGTGGGTAGCAATGACGAGCATCAGCCCCCGCTCCCGTGTTCTACCCCCCTCTTTTCCGGCAGCAATCGTGTAGGTCAGGGAAACAGTCTCTTAGTCCCTACCACCTTTTGCATCGTTTGCCAGCACAGAATATATATGTTTGCGACATCCGCTCAATGCAGCCCCTGCCTTGGACGGTGCCACTTTCCTGGATTTTCTGGTCTCCGCGACGGAAACCCCCCAACGGGGTTCATTGCGCCATGTTGCCAGGCCGCAAACCCAAATACACCGGGTACTCCAATGCTTACCCAGGGATGTCCAGTCCCAGGGCCACAACAGCAATTGCATCCTAGCCTTTCACAACCCAGGCGTAGTCACCCGTCACTTACTCGCAGAGTGACGACGTCTCCCCCGCTTCACTTCAGAATTCTGCAGTTAAACTGTAATGGATTAACTGGCAAGATAACGGAGATAGTCGATTTCATGAAGCGGCACAACATCCGCATTGCTGCAATTCAGGAGACTAAACTCACAGCAAGATCAGCTCTGCAGACCTGTTCTGGGTATAATTTCAATTTCAATTCCACAGAAAAGATCGCGAGAGCGGAAGTGGAGGCGGTCTCGCATTTATCATACACCACTCTGTGCAATATCATATATTTGATCCCGACATCGGCCGCAGGGACAATGTCCTAGAACGTCATGGCGTATCTGTCCGGTCAGGCGATGTAAACCTAGAAATCATCAACATCTACATCTCTCCTGCCACCTGCTGCCCCAGTGGATACCGTCCTAATATTAGCGCCTTGCTCACTGGCGATAATCGTGTTATCTTAGGCGATTTCAATGCCCATCACGATCTATGGCATTCAAACTTGCAGGCGGACAGCAGGGGTGAGATGTTGGCGGATCAAATAGGAGAAACGACGTTCTGCACAATAAACGGGAACGCTCCCACTCGTATGGTAGGAAGCTGTCACAGTTCGCCAGATATATTAATCGTGAGCGCAGGACTCGTAAACTGCGTCAACTGGCAGCGGATGGTAACATTGACATCCGACCACCTGCCAATACTTATTTCGCTCGAGCTTCGACTTTATCGTCAACGAAAAACTCACTTTCATAAACTTTAAAAAAGGAAAGTGGGGTGAATACAAATCCTTTACAGACAGCTGCTTTGCTGCCCTCCCTATCCCGACTGATGCTCGCCAAGGGGAGCGTGCTTTCCTCAAGGTCATTGAATCCGCCGCGGCTCGCTTTATTCCCGCCGGAAGAATTCCCGAAATTCGGCCTCATTTTCCGGCGGAGGCCGCAAATTTAGCGAGAGAACGTCACCTTATAAGTCAGCTCAATCCCGGCGACCCCCAAATTAGGGATATAAACCAACGCATCAGATTGCCTGTGGATGAACACAAGCGGGCGAAATGGGAGGAGCATCTAAGTAGTTGTAACCTCTCTTCCGGTGTGGGTAAGTTTTGGTCCACCGTAAAGTCCCTATCGAATCCGTCCAAGCACAATGACAAAATTTCCATCGCTTTTGCCGATAAAGTGCTGTCGGATGCGAAAAAATGCGCGAGCCGACAATATATATGCATTCTACGGTTGACAAAGTTAGACGGAGGGCCAACAGACACGCACATAAACATAAATTCAGCGCGTCTCCAATTACCATCACCGCTAAAGAGGTTGAGGATGCCATCGGTCAAGCTAAACCATCTAAAGCAGTGGATCCAGACGGCATAGCCATGTCGAGAAGGTTTCAAATATTTAGCACATGCCTTAAACCTGTCCCTTTCCACCTTTGTCATTCCCGAAAAATGGAAAAGGGCAAGGTGGTCCGGCTACTAAAGCCTAGGAAACCAGCTAACATAGGAGTCATATCGCCCGATATCTCTCCTATCGCCAGTAGCCCAGACGCGTGAAGCCATTTTGCTCCCCTATTTCAAAGCAAATTTGCAACTAGCATGTCATCAGCATGACTTTAGAAAACTTCATAGCACAACCACCGCGCTAAATGCCATTAGCACCCAGATAAATTGGGGTTTAAATCAAAACCCCCACCATAGAACAGTACTCGTTGCGCTAGACCTGTCAAAAGCTTTTGATACGGTCAACCATGGCACGTTACTACAAGACCTGGAAGGGTCTACCCTTCCCCCAAGTCTTAAAAGGTGGACCGCAAATTATCTGGGTGGCCGGCAGGCATCAGTGCGATTTAGAAACGCAACATCAAAACCAAGAAGAATTAAACAAGGGGTGCCACAGGGTGGTGTCCTATCCCCATTTTTGTTTAATTTCTACATATCAAAGCTACCTTCGCCACCAGAAGGAGTTACTATCGTTTCCTACACCGATGACTGCACAATGATGGCCACAGGCCCGGGCCCACAGATCGATGAGCTTTGCAACAAAAATAAACCCTGATCTCACCAATTTTTTCACTTCACGAAACTTGACATTATCACCGACTAAATCATCGGCGACCTTATTTACAACATGGACGTCCCAAATGTCGCCTATTTTTCGAATTCAAAAGCACTACGCTACCGACTGTCTTACACCCCAAAATCTTGGGTCTGTCGTTCAATCAGGATCTACATTTTGGTGAGAATGCAGCCGCAATTGTACTGAAAATCCAGAGCCGTAATAAAATCCTCAAATCTGTTGCTGGCAGTACTTAGGGAAAAGATAAGGAAACGCTCATTACCACTTACAAAGTAATTGGCCAGCCGAGTGCATGATACGCGTCCCCGATATGGTCGCCAAGTCTAAAGACTACTCACTGGAAGAAGGTACAGGCCTGCCAAAATACTGCCCTCAGAACCGTCACGGGTTGTCTTCTTATGTCCTCAGAACACCATCTACACAATGAGGCGAGAATACTCCCCATCAGGGAGAAAAATGAAATGGTAACCAAGCGGTTCCTGTTGAATACCCAGAAACCTGAGCATCCCAACAGACATCTAATTGATGAGCCAACCCCGCCCAGAAACTTAAGGAGTCATCTCCGTGAGCATTATGAGGAAATGTGGCACCTGAGGACACAGCCGTATGAAGCCAGAAAACATAAGCAGGTCCTCAGTGAACTCCACAAACAGGCGTCGGACCTCTAAGTCAGGAATTGCCCGGGGAATCCTGTACTCAAAGAACAATACCCTCAATTTGCAGAAAAGGAACGCACACTCCCTAGGGAAACGCGAGCCACTCTAGCTCAACTTCTATCTGGATACTGTAACAGGTTAAACTCTTACCTATCCAGAATCAACCCCGACATACAAAATGTATGACCTGCTTGCAATGTGTTCCCACATGACACCAACCATCTCTTCAATTGTAATGTGGAACCAACGCCTCTAACACCCCTCTCATTATGGTCCAACCCTGTTGAAACAGCAAGTTTCGTTGGACTCCGTTAGAGGATATTGATGACAATTTGTGATCGGTCACACCTATTGGATGGGGCGAAGCACTGCAACAAAAACAACAACGGCATAGACATGCCGACGCTTAAAAACTAGGAAAAGGGGGATTTAATTATCTACCGCATGTCTTCAAAAAATGGAAAATGGCCTTGGTGGTTCCGCTATTAAAGCCTGGAAAACCAGCTAACATAGGAGAATCTTATCGTCCGATATCTCTCCTATCGCCAGTAGCCAAGACACTTGAAGCCATTCTGCTTTCCTTTTTCACTGCAAATTTGCGTCTTGCCAATCATCGCAAACTACAAAGCACTACCACCAGGCTAAACGCAATTAGCACGCAAATAAATTACTTATTACATCAAAAACACCACCACAGGACAGTACTTGTTGCGCTAAACCTATCAGAAGCTTTTGATATGGTCAACCGCGGCACATTACTGCAAACTTGGAAGGGTGCTACCTTCCTCCAAGTCTCAAAAGGTAGACCGCAAATAATCTTTCTGGTCGGCAAGCATCGTTGCAATTAAGGAACATAACATCTAAACCTAGAAGAATTAAATAAGGGGTACCACAGGGTGGTGTCCTATCCCCGCTTTTGTGTGACTTCTACATATCGAAGCTACATTCACCACCAGACACTATTGTATCCTACGCCGATGACTGCACAATAATGGCCACAGGCCCAAACAACGATGACCTCTGTAATAAAATAAACAGCTATCTCCTTGATCTCCAGATATTTTCGCCTTTTGAAATCTGACATTGTCACCGACCAAATCATTGGCGACCCTATTTACAACATGCACACGGCAAATGTCGACCATATTGTACATCCACGTCGATGGCATTACGTACCGACTGTCTTACACCCAAAAATTTTTGGTTTGATGTTCGATCAGGATCTACATTTTGTTGAGCATGCAACCGAAATTGTACCTAAAATCCAGAGCAGTAATAAAATCATGTTGTTATTGTTGTAGCGATAAGGACACTCCCCGAAGGCCTTGAGGAGTGTTATCGGTATTGATGGTCCTTTGCCGGATGCAGATCCGGTACCAAGCCCGACAATCTATGCAACGATTTGTTATGACCACATGCGACCTTCTAGGCCGTATCACCCTCCCGCCCCCTAGATTCGTGAGGAGTTCGGGGTCGCCAGAGCCTCGGCTGTTAATGAAACAGGATTCGCCACGGATAGGCGAGGTTGACAATTGGGTTGGAAAAGCTATATATTGCCCTGGAAACCCCTTGAAAGGGTTGCGCTACTATAGTGTTAACTACTTTGTACTTTTTACTTTAATTTTTAAAATAATTTTTAATTGAGTTTTCGTGTTAACTTAAAATTTTTGAATAACTTCAAAAAAAAAAAGAAAATTCTTATTAGTATTAAAATATTTAAACTCAAAAATAAACAAAAAAAAATGTTTATACTTCAAACCAAAATAAAAGATTTTTAAAATATCAACCTGAATGTTGATATATTGGCGATCCTACCAACGATCCTTCTGACCTACTCTCGATTTACGCGATAACAAAATTACGAAAATTCCGGATGAAATTTCGCTGTTAAAAAATCTAATAAAACTTGATTTTACAAATAATTCAACAACTAATCTACCATTGTCATTGACCTCTTTGGCACATTTAATTAACTTACAAATCGACGGCAATTCGATTAAATCCATACTACGCGTATTCTATGAACATTACGTGAACGTGCGTGTGCCTCTATCGAAAAACAACAACATCTTTATCAAAGTGATACATCATCGACATCATCGATAATTTCATTTATACCAAATGGTTCATATAACATGAGTGCAGATAGTTTGAATAGCCCACGTCGTCCAACTGACGACTGTAATGACAATGCAATATCTTTCAACAATTCTTGATGAGGTATTCCAAACGAAATCAGAGGAGAGCATATTAGCTACATACGTTAATTTATCTAAAAATCTTCTCGAAACATTGCCTGAATCGCTTCAATTTCTCAAAAGCTATACTAAACTTAGTGTAACGTACAACAATTTATTTTTGAAAATTCAACTTTTTTTAAATTTAAAAAGATCAAAATAAATGTAAAACATAAATTAGTAGTACCAGTATAATGATCTTACCATTTAGTGAGCTGTATTGTTCAAAGTTTTGAAGAATTAACTAAATCAAAAAAAAAAAAAAAAAAATTATAAATAGCACTATTGAAATTCTTGTGCAGGTAATATAACTATGTTTGTGTTACCTATACATTTGTGAACAGGAAGCAATACAACAACATTCTGTGCAAATTTCATATAACAGTCGCTGTAAATTATATATATGAAACATTAAAACAAAAATAAGTGTTGAAAATCAAATTAAAAACATAAAATAACGTATAACAGAAATTTACTTGTAGACATTCTATGAATTTTATTCAACATAAACAAAAATAAATTTTTAAAAATAAAATAAATATTTGGCTTATTACCAAATATTATATGTAGGGTTATCTACTTTGTAAAATATACTTTAATTTTGTAAATTATTTTTATGTTATATTACTTTTAATTTTATTTCAAAATAAAAATTTTCTAATCAGTTATCGTTAAAATTTAAAAAAAGTGAATATAATAAATAATAAACAGAATAAATTTATTTAAATATATACATAGTTTAACACTATATATGAGGGGGAGTAAATATAGTGTTAACTACTTTGTACTCTTTAATTTTTAAAATAGTAGGGTAACGGACGGATCGGTATGGTGGTATGGAGGCAGTGGCGGGGCCAGCACGGCGGCTGAACGGCGGACGGCCAAAGGTAGTCGCAGCAGCGGCAGGCTGGAAGCAGCGGCTTAACGGCGGTAGGATGGCGGGCGGACAACGGTCGTCGTAGCAGCGGCGGGATGGAAGCAGCGGCTTAACGGCGGTAGGATGGCGGACGGCCAACGGTCGTCGTAGCAACGGCGGGACGGTATCAGCGGCTTAACGGCGGTAGGATGGCGGATGGCCAACGGTCGTCGTAGCAGCAGCGGCGGCACCAGATGGGCGACGATGCGACGGCAGCGGCGGTAGGCTACGGAGCGCGTACCATGGCGAAGTCGAGAGACGAGGTAGGCTGGCGACGGAGTTAACCTGTACAGCGGCTGCTTGTTCCGGGCGGGGTATTCGGCGGGATCGGATGGATCGTTATTGTCGGGGTCGGTGACCTATGGAAGAGACTGCGAGGACTCGGGTTAGTGCTGGTTTCACCGCTTGATACCCCCGCCTGCCTACTTGCACGCTAGATAGAAGGTGCGTAAGGGGCGTGGTTGTACCAGCCGAGACACCGTGGGCAGACCCGTGGGCGGAGGGGAAGTTCACCTTAACGGCACAGCGGTAGCCCCTTGTGCGCACGCATCGGCTCACGGCCGAAACCAGAGCTGCGGAGAGGGGGTCGTTCGGGCGGTGGGTCGTTCCTTACCAGACCAGGGCGACAGAGGGAAGAGTAGCCCGAAGACCCCACTCGCGTCGTCCTGGTGCAGCAAGGGGTGACTCGCGCCACGGCGGCACCCTCTTCTCCCCAGATAACTAGTGGGAGTGACCCCCGCTCCGGCCAGCCTGCTAAGCCAGAGCTGAGGGGGAGGGGTTATTTGGCCGCTCAACACCAAGGTGGGCGACGGAGGGAAGAGTAGTCCGAAGACACTACTCGCGTCGTCTGGCCCAGATGAAGGGTGACCCGCGCTATGACAGCGCCCCTTCTACTCAGCTAGCTAGCCGGAGTGGTTATTTAAAAAGACAACGACTCCCGCTGGCTCACTTGCGAGGACTGAATTGCAAAATGCAAATTCACTCCGTTTATACCGTTTGTGCCGCAAAATGCTGGGAAATAAATATACCACTATTGTGGTGATTGTCTTGTTGCTGGAAAAATAACCCACAGGCCTGCCATCAGCTGTTGGCTGCGTATGGCCATTTACCATATGATGGTTGTATTGTTGCCGCCTGTCATCAGTTGTTGGTTGTTGGCTATGCTATAGAAAGAAGTACAGGGGGCTCCCTTCATTACTCCTATGAGGAATTTTTAAAAACCAAAATTAGTGATACACATTACCAAAAAATTATACGTGAAAACTGCCGTAGTGTCATTATAAAATTAATAGAGCAACTACGGCAACGTCTGCCTAGTTATATAAAAACTTTAAGAAAATATATAACTTTTTTCTCTATTGAAAAGGCACTGAGTGCTGTCAACCCACTTATTTTCGATAGCTTCACACAAAAAATGTAGATATTCAAATGATGAAATAAATAACATTGAAGTGCAGTGGAAAAAATTGCATCTACATGAATGGGACAACGTAGGTTGGGCAGAGATTCGAGAGTATAAAAACGCTCTTGGGGAAAATCCCTTTGCCAGTTTTTCCATTTTTGTTTTCGATTTTTTGGTTTGCCACTCAGTAATGCAGAAGTTGAGCGAATTTTAAGCACCATGAACAACGTTAAAACGAAGCGGCGTAACAGGTTACATTTAAAAATGTTAAATTCAATTTTATATGTAAGATACGACGAAGGAAACAAAATAAATGCTACCATGATTTTATTATAACAAACGATCTCATTGAACTAATGAACAAATCAAATATTTATTCCAATTCATCAGATGATGATATCGAAATATTTTAAGACTTTACGTATATTTTTATCTCACACATACTACCTTTTATATGGATATCCTGTTTCAAGCAGTACCAGAGGAGGGGTCAAATTACTGACTTAAAATTTTTTGTATAAAACACAGATTGCATCTGTAAATTATTTTATTTATTTGTTATGAAATCGGAGTACAAATTAATTTTAATTTTTTGCTAGATATTATATGAAATGTTTATACGGTAACACACACTAGCTTTTTTTTACATAAGTGTATACTGCAAGCATTGAAAAAGTTGTAGTAGTAGACCCGAAAATGGTCCCTTCCAACCCCATTTGGTACGCTGGTCCTTTTTTCGAAATTTCGGTCCTTTTTCGGTACGGTTTTGGTACTTTTATCTCTTTTTCACTGAAACAAAAATACAAAATACTGTTCATAAAATTTGCCACAAATTTATTAACCCACATATAATTTTCAGTTTACTTCATTGGAATTCCTACCACGAAAATCGCTCTGTCAATAAAATGTAGCAGAACAATGACATTGCACCTGGGAGATAACTTAGGCGAGGCATTAAAAATAGAAGTGTTAAATTTTCGGGCAAAAACATTGTCATTAATTTTTGAGGAAACAACGGCCTTATCAGAAAAAATACTTGTTTTAGTGGTTAGATATTTCGATCGGTTATCAAACACTTTTCGTAATATATTTTTGTGACTAGTCGAGCAAAAAAAATGTATCTCAAAGAAATATGATACTGAAAACTAAGTAAAAGAATGAAACTAATTTGTCCCAAACAAGCAGTAATACCTTTCAAATTTTTTACAAAAAATTCTATGCAAAAATTTTAAAATCGTTACTCTTCGTTTGAAACGTCGATATTTAAGTCTTGCTGTTCAAAGCAGCACAGTGGGTTCAAGGAATTTCAGTACTATTGTGGTGTAAAAGGCCACCTAAGATACTTGAAAACTTAGTACTTATGCCAAGAAATATTTAAACTGGAAGTAAGGCAGAAATACTTTTTGAAAGTGATAGCTTTATAAATGTGGAACGAATTGCGCTTAAAAATGTATTTTTATACTCAGCTGAGCAGAGCTCACAGGGTATATTAATTTTGTTCGCATAACGGTACCCCGTAACGGCATAAACTAATCGAGATAGATATATCAAAATGATCTGGGCGAAAAAAGAAATTCATTGAGCCATGTCCGTCCGTCCGTCCGTAAACACGATAACTTGAGTAAATTTTGAGGTATCTTAATGAAATTTGGTATGTAAGTTCTCAGATCACTATTTAAAATGAACGAAATCGGACTATAACCATATATATATATATTGCACTTTTTCGGTTTTTCGAAATTTTCGATATCGAAAAAGTGGGCGTAATTCATTACGAAAGACGGTTAAAGCGATGAAACTTGGTAGGCGGGTTGATCTTATCACGCAGAATAGAAAATTAGTAAAATTTTAGACAATGGGCGTGGCACCGCCCACTTTTAAAAGAAGGTAATTTAAAAGTTTTGCAAGCTGTAATTGGGCAGTCCTTGAAGATATTATGATGAAATTTGGCAGGAACGGTACTCCTATTACTATATGTGTTCTAAATAAAAATTAGCGAACACGCCCACTTTAAAAAAAAATTTTTAAAAGTCAAATTTTAACAAAAAATTGAATATCTTTACAACAAAATACAAAAATAAAAGAAAATTTCAAAATGGGCGTAGCTCCGCTCTTTTTCATTTAATTTGCCTAGAATACTTTTATTGCCATAAGTCGAACAAACATTTACCAATCCTTGTAAAATTTGGTAAGGGCATAGCTTCTATGACGATAACTTTTTTCTGTGAAAATGGGCGAAATCGGTTGAAGCCGCGCCCAGTTGTTATGCACAGTCGACCGTCTGTCCTTCCGCTCGGCCGTTAACACGATAACTTGAGCAAAAATTGATATATCTGTACTAAGCTTAGTTCACATACTTATCTGAACTCACTTTATTTTGGTATTAAAAATGGGCAAAATCCGACTATGACCACGCCCACTTTTTCGATATCGGAAATTTCGAAAAATGAAAAAAATGTCATAATTCTATACCAAATACGAAAAAAGATGATTGGATTGATTTTTGACGCAAAATATAACTTTAGAAAAACCTTTGTAAAATGGGTGTGCCACCTACGATATTAAGTAGAAGAAAATAAAAAAGTTCTGCAGGGCGAAATAAAAAGCCCTTGGAATCATGGCAGGAATAGTGTTCGTGGTATTACATATATAAGTAAATTAGCGGTACCCGACAGATGATGTTCTGGGTCACCCTGGTCCAAATTTTGGTCGATATCTCGAAAACGCCTTCACAACTAAGGGCCACTCCCTTTTAAAACCCTCATTAATACCCTTAATTTGATACACATACCGTACAAACACATTATATAGTCACCCCTGGTCCACCTTTGTGGCGATATCTCGAAAAGGCGTCCACCTATAGTACTAAGGCCCACTCCCTTGAATCAGTATCGTTCCGACGTTTCCCAACAGTAGTGCGCCGCTGGCTTGAAACCACCCTTGCATTCTTTCTGGGAAATTCTTTCGTTCCTTTTAGTGCGTCCATTAGGGGTTTTCAATTCCAGTGTTTCCCTCGCAGATACCTTCGGTTCTGATTTGTTTGGCCCATTCGGTCCATCAACCTTTGTCCGATCTACTTTCCTTGACTTTTGTGGTCTCTGTCGAATCTCCTCCATCAGCACTCGCTTACTGCTGAACCCTTTCTCCAAACTGAAGTAAAGTGGAACATCCTGGTTCTCATAGCGCATAATCCTTCTCTGCATATCGATCCTGATGTCATGGTCAACTAAGAAGTCCACTCCCAATATGACTTCATCAACGATCTCCGCCACAACGAATTTGTGTAGAACTGTGACCTTTCCAATTAAGGCTTCACATATCACTTCTCCCTGGACTTGGTTATACTCGCCAGTGACCGTACGCAACCTTGCTCCAGGTAATGGCTTTACTCTCCTGTTGACCAGATCAGATCGGATTAAGGAATGAGATGCGCCCGTATCTACAGTCAGTAAACGCTCCTTGTCATCCACATTTCCTCTGCCGGTAAGACTGCTTGATTGCCTTCCAATTTGCGACACAGATATCACAGGACATTCAATACCTGGAGCTAGCTCTCGATCTCTATATCTGACTTGCTCTTGCTTATCTCCTCCAGCTTTACGTTTACGACCAGCCAAGTTGGAACTACCAGGACCAGTGCTGCAATGACGTGCAATGTGCCCTGGCTTTCCACACTTAAAACATTTGATTGCACCATTATTCTTCTGTTGCGTTCCTTTTAAAGCTTCCAAAATTGCATCTACCCACTCTGGCCTTTCTACTTCCACACGGCGTGCTTTGAAAACTGGCTTACACAGAAGCGACGCTGTTTCCTGAATCAGAGCATGTGATACCGTTTCTGTGAATGTAGGTTTTGGGTTTGCGTATGTCGCTCGCTTCGTTTCCACGTCCCGCATGCCATTTATAAAGCTCTGCATTTTTACCCTCTCGGTGTATTCCACGGGTGCACCCGCATTCGCTAAATGTGCCAGCCTTTCAACATCCGACGCAAACTCTTGCAATGTTTCACCAGCCTTCTGGAAGCGGTTCAGTAACTCCATTTGGTATATCTGTCTCCTATGCTCGGTTCCGTATCGTCTGTCTAGAGCGCCCATCAATGCTTCATAATAGTTCCGTTCGCCCTCTGGAATGGTTTGTAAGATCTCAGCTGCAGGCCCTTTCAATGCCATGAACAGTGCAGCAACTCTATCTTCAGCATTCCAGTTCTTCCCTGCTGCGGTCTTCTCAAAATGTAGCTTAGTGGCCTGGAAAGGAAGATGGACTTTTTACCTTCGGATTGCTCGCTGGAACAACTGGGTGATTTAGTTGTAACTGTTGCATAATACCTTTCAACGCTTCTATCTCGGCATCAATTTTGTCCTCGAGTTGTAAAATTTTTGCATCCTGCTCTTCCAGTTTCGCAAAGAGCTGCGATGATACCTTGTTCCGAAATTTGTGTCGACATTCCAGATATACGTGCCTCTAGCGCTTCCAGTTGAGATGACATATATGTCTTCTCTTCTTCCAATTGAGATGACATTTGCGACGCCATTTCTGAAATGCGTGCCTCCTGTGACTCCAGCTGAGATGCCATTGTCGATGTTTGTGCAGATATTGTGCTCGTCACTGTCTGCGGTGTTTCGTTTTTTTCTTACATTTTTGTTGTTGTTTTGTCGCTATCAGAATGAAAGACATACTCATCAGCATTGATTCTTTCAAATACTATAGCTACACTTAGTCGTCTTTGTAGCTGGGATTTATTGCCAGTAGTAGCCAATCCACGGACTTCCAACTCCTCCTTCAGTTGCTGGATCGTCAATTCACTCAACTTTACCATGCCCAAGTTGTATTCCCAATCTTCGGAATTTATTCAACAATTCGTCTTCTGACACAAATTGTTCTGCTAACTTTCGAATCACTAAACTGTTGAATAAATAACTCCAATATTCAATAATGCAAAATGGTCTTTATTAGACTACTTTCACAATAACACTTCTACTTCTCGACCAGAGATCTGCTTTGAGTACTAATAAAATTAGTGCACTTAGTCACGAGCCAGAAATTTGTGTCTAAATGTGTACTTAGTCAAGTACAGAAAAATACTATGAGTGACTAGCACATAAAATAGAAAATACATACGAGTGCCCCGCAACAAATATTTCTCATACATATATGACATTGTTGACTATAAACTGAAATCATAGTCGCTTTAACTCAGTAGCATGTTGGTTTCGTGTGTAATACACTGTATACTTCGTTTACTATTGGTTGTTCTTTAGCGCTGTATTCAGTTTAGTTTCGTGTACATCGTTGTGTTGCTAGCGTCAGAAGACTGATATGCCTATATTCATTATTTTATTGCACTATTAGTCTTACTGATTCCAATTAGTGTTTTCGTATAACACAGTTGACTTTCTTGGTCAATAAGACAATTGAGTACTGTTCTGCTTCGTGGCTTATGAGCGGTTATTCATTTTACGAAGCATGACTGTGTAAATGTGTTTTAGTGGATATAAGTGCTTGATATTCTTTGTTTGTGTACGCACTAATACTAATTTTTTGATTAGTCCACTAATAATCTTAAAACATAAATAATTGCAGCGTGCGACAGATAGCGTGCTTAAATTAAACTGAATTCTTAGCTTTACTTCCTTTTATACTCTGTGATGTTTCGTTCGCATACTTCTAGGCGTTTCTATTTCTAGAATTTGCTACTCATTTAGCAGCTATAAATTTCTCAGCTATAACTACAAATGCACGATTATTATAGCTTCTCGCATAGCCCATGCGCGTGTATATGTGAGTGATACTTCCACAGATGATTGCTTACTTTTGGGAGCATCTCAGATATATGCATGTGTTTGTGCGCTTCTCTCCGCTGCTTGTATGGACATATGGGTAGACATAATGATTGATTTGTTGATGTGCATACAAGTCACTGCTTAGTATCGGCTTAGAGATGATAGTATCCCTTGGTGTTGCTAATATTAATATTCATCACAATATATAGCTCATGCCTATATGGTACTTGCTTTTTTTCTGTATTTTGAGCTTGAAATACTGAGGAAACTATACCGATACGTCTCATTAGAACAACAATGTTCCAATGTACCAGTATTTTTCTGCCACATTGCCATGTTACCGTTTACTTAAAACATTTTTATTTTCGGTCAATTCATAAAAAACTATGAAAATAGCGCAGGAAAATATTTGCGAGTAGATGAATACTACTTTCTTTAATAACAAATTTATTTCTTGTATTGAATTTGTGCACAAATTTTTCCAAATATAAACCATATTTTCAACAAAAACAATAAATTTTCAGAAAAACACAAAAGAAAAATCTAGTGCCGTATGGGTGTTATTAAATACAAGGAACAAAATCACCTTCTACAAATTAAAATTTTTTATAAAATCTTATTAATTCAATGGAGGCTGAAATAAAGTACGTTTGAAATTTTTAATCCATTACGCTTGGCGGTTTTTATGTCGTTCAATATAGAGAACGACCTTTCTGCGGCTGCATAACAGTGAGGTAATATTGCTAAGGAGCATATTTATTCACTGAAATTTTCTTCTAGAAGACTCTTTTCAGTTCCCAATTTTATCCATCCTTTAAGAATATCGTCGGAAAATATCTTTTCTATTTTTCCCTTATCATATAACATTAATGATCGCCATTCGCATTTAAGAATTTCCATGGAAGTCTTGTTCAATGGAAAAGCTTTAAGTAAGGGAACAATCGTTGTCATTTGACTAGATTGAATATTTTTTGCATCAAAATATTCCAAAAGGTGTAATTTTTCGTCTTCGAAATTGAATCGTTTCCTAATTTCCTTACAAAGGCAAATGTTGGTAGATTTTTGGGCTTTGGTGGTAGAAGTGGTTGAAAATGAAAATGGGCTAAAAAGTTGGTAGATCTGAATAAATAAATAAATAAATAAATAAATAAATAAATAAATAAATACATAAATAAATAAATAATAAATAAATAAAGTGGTAAAGTCCGTGTACCTGTTAACTCGCCGATTCTTTGCATTACTCTTTCCTCTGAGTTTTTTATAAGTGCAGTCGGCTCTTCAACAATTGGCACTCTCAGCTCATCCATTTTCCATTGCATGTTGTTTGTTGTGCCAGAGGCGTTGTAGGAGATGCATTTGCTTTACGCACTGGATTCCTCCGTTGTGTCGATGACATGGTTGACACAATAGGACAAAATGAACAGAGATGATGATAAGAAAATGAAAACAATTTAATACGCGCACGTTTGTATGGCACAAGTGGTAATTTTATTGCGAGGAAAATACAGCGAAAAGTGAAAAACTTGGAGCAAAGCAAAAACACGTCCTACTCGTTCAATGACATTTACTTCTTGCTCCTCTTTGGTTTCACCGTTTCAACTTTTTAAGCTTTTGAATGGGTAGGCTCATTACTTTATTCTTCCTCCTTTCTTGCTCTGCCGAAAAATAATTTTTGCATCCGAGAAGCCATGTTTTTATGCGGCAATGTTGCTGTTGCCACCGAAAAGTCTCTAATTTGCCCTGTTATGGCACAAATTCGCACTGACACGTCTATATCAAAGCTTGCATTTGTCGCTATTTTCCCAGTTCAAAGTGCCCCCTGATTCATTAAATTGAAAAATATATTATTTATTTATTTAAGGCCATAAAACCATTCACTATTGCCTAGATATTGTGCATCAAAGTGCTAACATGCTATTTGGTATGAAATTGCATTTTCCAAGCATTCGTGCAAAAGTAAACAAAACTTCATAAAAGCTGAAATGTAGAAAATACCGTAAACAAGGAACACAATAAATATGTCATTCATTTTAATTCCTTCTCTACTTCATTTTCGTCCGGCGAAACAAAAATAATCGGGCGAAATTGTGAAAAATAGGAAGAGACAGAAAGAAATTCGTACATTGGCAAATTGGAGTTCTGCCCGACAGGCCAGCTGGTGTCTCTTATAATCTATGCTCTTTGTAAAAACAAAAAATTAGGATAATTTATCACGAGGATCCACTGTTAGGCGGTCATTGCGGTACAAAAAGCTTATATATTAAGAACAAAATATTACTGGGAAACATGATATAGCGAAATTTGTAAAAATTGCAATACATGCCTTTTAAATAAAGTCAAACCGAAAACAAAGGAAACCCTTGTCCTGACTCCAAGACCTGTAAACCATTTGACATAGTAATTGTCGATACAATAGGCCCACTTCCAGAATCCAAATATGGTAACAAGTTCGCTGTTACTATGATTTGTGACCTATCTAAATACCTGGTAACGGTAGCCGTGTGTGTTTTTTTTGAAAGCTTCATATTAACGTATGGTATAATAAAGTACATTAGATCCGATTTGGGAACAGAATACAAGAACGAATTATTCTCTGAATTGACAAAACTTTTAGAAATTAATCATGATTTCTCAACAGCTTACTGCCATGAATCTGTTGGTACTGTTGAAAGAAATCATAGTCTTTAACGAATGCTTACGCGCATATCTAAATGAAAGGTATTCAGCGATGCATATTTGAAATACTTCATATTTTTCATAATAATACAACTAGTTCGGTTTTTGAATAAATTATATATATTAATTTACTCCCTTCGAATTAATATTTGGCAGAACGATGCCACATGAATTACAAAAGGAACAAATTGATGCGATCTATAAAGTAGAAAATTACGCAAAAGAATTAAAGTTGGGAATGCAAAAATCCCATAAAATGGCAACAAATTTGATCACTAAACATAAAATTAGAAACAAAGAATTATATAATAAAACAGCCTTTAGAAATGAATGTTTTTGATAGAGTTTTAGTAGAAAAAGAACCAAGAAATAAACATGGAAATATATACCAAGGTCGGTATATAATAAAGAATATTGATGGACCAAATGTAACGATTTGTGGTGAAATTGATAAAATTGAAAAAACTGTACACAAAAATCGTATGCAAAAAATTAATTAAATTGATAGTGGTTCGAACTTTTATCCTTATAAATTTTACTCAATAATCTTTAGATATAAATATATGTACTTTAAGAGCCCACCAATGAGGGTCAAATAAAACAAACTTTATTTAATGTTAATTTTTGATAAACGATACATTAGCTCGTATAACAAAAAATATTAAGGTTTAGACACAAAACTATAATACAATAAGCACTCATATTTTTAAAAACCGCTCACATTAACCAAAACTCCATTGAATGATCAATATTTTAAAATTAAACTTTTTACATAGTTCATTTTGTTTACAATTTCAATATTTAATTATCTTTGCAAATGTACCATTGTGGTGAGCGAACGAATCTTGGGTTAGAACCACCCTAGTGCTAGCAAACTCGTTCATTTTAACAAATTTTAAAGGCTAAAGAAGAATGTGTCAAGATTGATCACCTTGCCAAATTTTTTTTTCCAAAGGGGGATGATAGTGTCAGCAAAACTTTGCCTAACCAAACCAAACTTTGACTAACTTTAAGCAAACCCTGACATCCCCCCATAGCATCAATCAATGCCTCAAGCATAGATGCAAACATGCAATTTTGTGCAAAAAGGAGTCGAATGACGTGGCCGATTCTGATTGGTCAGATCGCCCGTTATTCGACTTCATCCCTGAATTTGATCGCTTAGCAACAAGAGCGTAGCGAAAGACAGTTTCAGTTTTATAGTTGAAGTGAGCCGGTCAGTGTTGCCATTTTGGTACTTTTGGAGCCAGATTTAGCCCTTTTTTTGCATTTAGCTCCAAAAATTCCGGTTTAGCGCTAAGCTCTTTTTTTGGCCCTCTTTAAAATGTTTGCCTCTTTTTGGCTTCAAATCTATTTCCGCAATACTTATTGTGAAACTTGTAATGTGTTTAATGTGTGTCGAAGTTTATTTTTTTTTCGTTATTTATGATGTGGCAACTTGGTACTCAACTGATAACAAAAACTATAATCGATAAACTGTGTAATGAGGTTGTATATTTGCTTTCTAGCTTGTGCAACAGCATAGTGTCACCTTCTAAGAGTTTCGACCCTTTAACTTCAGATTATAACACATTTTTTTATTCCGTACCTTATTTGCATTATACCTTTGAAGAATACATACGAATTAAAAAATAAGGTAAATGTATAGACGAATTCATTGAAAGAAAGATACGTAATATATGTCGCGACTTCATAATTAAATTAATAGAGCAATTAAGGCAACGCTTGCCGCACAATATAGAAAGGCGTAGCAAAATAGATTTCTTTTCGGTTGAAAACACATTGAGAATTGTAAAACCTCAAAGGTTTTCATATTTCACAAATGAAAATGAAAAAACAAGTATAGCACCGATGAAATAACGAGATTACAAACAGTGGAAAAATATCTATCTCCAAAATTGGAAAAATGTGACTTCAACATTAAGTTTTTGGTTTAATGTTAAACAGTATAATTCCAAAAGCTTGTCGATTTTGTGCTGCCACTAAGTAATGCTGAAGTTGTAAGAACGTTTGAATTCGCTTCTGACAATAAGAAGTGGTCTTAAACGGCTGAATAAATGCTGTCATGACTTTGAGATAAACAATGATCTCTTAAAATTAATGAACACAAAAAATATTTATGAGTGTAGCAATAATAATTATTTATCTTCTGAGGTCGAAATTTCTCGACCCAACATAAACTTGAACATCGCACACGTGTATTTAATGGTGGTCGTACATCCGTAGGACGTTAAAAATTGAATAAAAAAAACAAATTTTTGACGAGCCTATAGCCGTGCCGTCATTGTAGTAGTGTGAAAAATACTTCTTACCTTTTAACGATACCTTACCGCCAAATGGCAAAACAAAAGTAAACAAGTAAGGAAGGTTAAGTTCGGGTGTAACCGACCATGGTGACCACATAAGGGAAAATAACCATGTAGGAAAATGAACCGAGGGTAACCCTGGAATGTGTTTGTATCCCATGTGTATCAAATGAAAGGTATAACAGAGTATTTTATGAGAGAGTGGGCCATAGTTCTATAGGTGGACGCCATTTAGGGATATCGCCATAAAGGTGGATCAGGGTTGACTCTAGAATTTGTTTATACGATATGGGTATCAAATGAAAGGTGTTAATGAGTATTTTGAAATGGAGTGATCCTTAGTTCCATAGGTGGACACCGTTTCGAGATATCGCCATGAAGGTGGACCAGGGGTGACCCTAGAATTTGTTTGTACGATATGGATATCAAATGAAAGGGGTTAATGGGTATTTTAAAAGGTAGTGGGCCTTAGTTCTATAGGTGGACGCCTTTTCGAGATATCGCCATAAAGGTGGACCAGGGGTGACTCTAGAATGCGTTTGTACAATATGGGTATCAAATGAAAGGTGTTAATGAGTATTTTAAAAGGGCGTTGGGCTTAGTCCTATAGGTGGGCGCCTTTTCGAGATATCGCCATAAAGGTGGACCAGGGGTGACTCTAGAATGTGTTTGTACAATATGGGTATCAAACGAAAGGTGTTAATGAGTATTTTAAAAGGGAGTGGGCCTTAGTTCTATAGGTGGACGCCTTTTCGAGATATCGCCATAAAGGTGGACCAGAGGTGACTCTAGACTTTGTTTGTACGATATGGGTATAAAATGAAAGGTGTTAATGAGTCTTTTTAAAAGGGAGTGGGCCTTAGTTCTATAGGTGGACGCCTTTTCGAGATATCGCCATAAAGTTGGACCAGGGGTGACTCTAGAATGCGTTTGTACAATACGGGCATCAAATTAAAGGTATTAATGAGGGTTTTAAAAGGGAGTGATGGGTAGTTGTATATGTCAAGGATTTTTCCAGATATCGACCAAAATGTGGACCAGGGTGACCCGGAACATCATCTGTTGGACACCGCTAATTTATTTATATATGAAATACCACGAACAGTTTTCCTGCCAATATTTCAAGGGTTTTTTTTCGCCCTGCAGGACTTTTTAATTTTCTTCTACTTAATATGGTATGTGTCACACCCATTTTACAAAGTTTTTTTCTAAAGTTATATTTTGCGTCAATAAACCAATCCAATTACCATGTTTCATCCCTTTTTTCATATCTGGTATAGAATTATGGCATTTTTTTCATTTTTCGTAATTTTCGATATCGAAAAAGTGGGCGTGGTCATAGTCGGATTTCGGCCATTTTTTATACCAATACAATTTGAGTTCAGATAAGTACGTGAACTGAGTTTAGTAAAGATATATCGTTTTTTGCGCAAGTTATCGCGTTAACGGCCGAGCGGAAGGACAGACGGCCGACTGTGTATAAAACTGGGCGTGGCTTCAACCGATTTCGCCCTTTTTTACAGAAATAAATTATCGTCCTAGAATCTAAGCCCCTACCAAATTTCACAAGAATTGGTAAATTTTTGTTCGACTTATGGCATTAAAAGTATCCTAGACAAATTAAATGAAAAAGGGCGGAGCCACGCCCATTTTGAAATTTTCTTTTATTTTTATATTTTGTTGCACGATATCATTACTGGAGTTGAATGTTGACATAATTTACTTATATACTGTAAAGATATTAAATTTTTTGTTAAAATTTGACTTAAAAATTTTTTTTTTAAAAGTGAGCGTGGTCGTTTTCCGATTTTGCTAATTTTTAATAAGCATACATATAGTAATAGCAGTAACGTTCCTGCCAACTTTCATGATATCTTCAACGACTGCCAAATTACAGCTTGCAAAACTTCTAAATTAGCTTCTTTTAAAAGTGGGCGGTGCCACGCCCATTGTCCAAAATTTTACTAATTTTCTATTCTGCGTCATAAGTTCAACTCACCTACCAAGTTTCATCGCTTTATCCGTCTTTGGTAATGAATTATCGCACTTTTCCGGTATTTCGAAATTTTCTTTTTTTTATAATTTTGTTTAAGTTTGATTTCAAATAAATGTGAAAACTTACAATAAAAATATACAACAACTTTTAGCTCTTTTTGCAACGGTTTTTGGATTTTCTTCAAGAAATTTAGCTCTTTCTAGCCCTTTTTTTTTCTAGATTCTAGCCCCAAAGAAATTTGTTTGGCAACACTGGAGCCGGTAACGAACAAAAAACGTAAAGCCAAAAGCTAAATTCAAATAATTCAAAAAGTTAGAACATTACATATAAATAAATAAACAATAAAGAAAAGACAATTTAAATAAAAACTACCTTAAGAGGTGTGTGGGTGTGCGTGGGGCAGCATGCCCAAAATGAATGTGGCTAAAATGGCCACATTATACTACATATCAAAACTCTCTTCCTTACCAGAAGAAGTTACTATCATTTCCTACGCCGACGACTGCACGATAATGGCAGCGGTACCTGGACCTCCAATAGACGTATTAGCTTCTAGAGCAGGGATGGGCCTATTTTCGGCTCCTAAATCAGTTTCAGTGCCAGCGAGTAGGTGAGACATTTGTGTGTCTTGGGGTGTTAGGGGAGTAAAAACATACATTGGAAATATCGCACACTTCGTCTCAAACGATATTCGTCGCAAGAAGGTTGCGGACATTGTAAAGTTTACCAAGTTGCGCAACTAACAGCTGATCGGTGAAAATTCGCACATTCACACGCACAGTTCTCGACTCAGTTTCAAAACAAAAAACTTTAGATTATTTAGCTTAAATTTAAAAGTGAGATAATCCTTACCAATTGATGTATATATAGAATATATAAGGCGTTTTTGTTGTTATTAAAAGAACTTTTTTATTTATATTAAAGTTTTAATCATTTTTTTTTAACTTTATTTTAAGAATATATGAGCCCTTGATTTTGAAAGTGGTCTAAGTCATATTTTCCTTGTTTCGAGATAATTAGAGTTTTGCGTTATAAAGGATTGAAAAATATTTTTGCACTATGGAAAATGATTTTTCGACAGTAAAGTAGTGCCAACAAACAAGAATTTATTATGGTTGTGAAATTTATTACCATTTTTAACTGGAAATGTGCTTTTGAAAGGTTGGAAATGACTTAGACCACTTTCAAAATTAACAGAATGACTTTATAAATGACTTATACCAAGGAAACATTTTATTAGTAATTAACATTTTATTCAAACTCATTTCATTATAACAAAGTAAATTATTTATTATGACATATTTAGGGAAGTGAAGTGTTTGTGAAAAATTGGTGGGATATAGGGTAGTAAATCCATCATATCTTTATGTTTTTCTTTTGTTATTGGTCTAATAGTTGTGTATAATGGAGGCAAATCAATATTTGCATATATTCTAGGTCTTCCTTTTTTAGGTGAGAGGTCTAATATTTTGAATTCGGAATTGTCATCCAAGGAAGTTTTATAAAACATCTTATATGGAGATTTTTTTAGAAATCTGATCCATTGAATTTTAAGCCAAGACACAGCTTCTCCATTGGTGTTTTTCTTTCTATTATTCGTTGAATCTTTAAGTTTTTTTGTCGAAATAAAATTTCTCTGAGCCATTTGTACCACCAAAAATGGGTTTTTCTTTTTACATACTTCTATTAAACTATAATAATGCTCAGGTATGTATAAATAATTTGATTTTTTAATTTTAGTTTCTATTAAACCAAAATCCCGATCATTTGGCAAAAAAGAATGGCCGGATACCATAAATTTATGATCAACAGTTTCAACATTATTATCAGATGACTGAACAATTTTTAACCAAATTAAAGCTATGTTGATGTTACGATTTTGTCCTGAGCAGGCATCACTGTAAGCTACGACATGCTTTTGAGTGGTAATGTCCTGAATGTGCTTTAAGATGCAAGACGCAACTTCCTGTGATCCCCTTGAAGCGATTGTTTCATCCCATACATACATTTTAGCATTTTCATTGTGGAAATTATGAAACCCTAAATTGTATACATACATGTTGCGCTTATAATAAGCTACCGAGACAGAAAGTTTTGGGTAAGAAAGTGCTTTCTGTAGATCAAATGTGAAACCGTAATATTCACTCGGGTTATCTTTTGCTCTTTGTATGTCATCTGTCAAACTTTTTCTAGCCTGTTCGGCACTGTTAAGATGGGAATCATGAATTTCCATAAGATGCAACTTCTCGTCTTCGTTACTGGATGCTTCTATTTTTAGTTTTAGTGAATCACACTTTTGGCAAGTGTCTTTGCGAGGAGTATGAAAATTTAAGTTGAACTCCGTATTGAAAATTTTCCTGTAAGTCCACTCCTTCACACGTGGTGTATTATTTTCATCACATTTTTCTACATACAGCTCATACATTTTTCGAATATCTAAGTCAGCACTTAAATACTTTCGACCTGAAGTGTGATGTGATCTCGTGTAATGGCTCTCACATGCTGGAAAACTCAGAATATGTTCTCGTACGACTTTAATTTTTTCTTCATCTGTTTTTCTCGATGAACCAGTCATTTTGCCACGTAAATCCATTCCAGGGGATTTAGCATTTAAGGCACGGCTTAATCTTCCGTAAGATATTTTAAAAGTATCCAAAAAAAAGTTCTACAAACAGAAACTTCTGACATCCGTAAATTTATATGAAACTTATAACTACATTTTCTCATGAATCCTTTGTTATTTCTGGGTCGCCTTTGCTTTATTAATAGTTTTCCAACCAAACCATGCAGAAACAAATTCTGTTTTTCGAAACTTGCTAATTTCCAAAATGCATCAAAATTAGCTTTCCTGTCTTCATATCCAATTGCATTTATACATTGTTTGGAACAAAGGCAATATTTATTTTCGAAAAGTTTGCCACTCACAAGCTTAGACTTTTTTGTTTCATATTCCTCTCCCCTATTTCTCTTAATTTTTCTTAAATTTTGTGCATAATTATGTTGATTTCGGCTCCTCTTTCTTGATTTCATGTTAATTTCTTCCATTTGTAGGGGTTCCGAATTCACTTTTAAAGTAGCAGTTGATTCATCTGAAGACGATATTACTCTTATTCGTTTCCATTTCTTGGGAGCATTACTTACACTTCTTCGCAGGATAATGTCTACAATTAACTATATATAGAACATTTTTACATTTTAAGGATTACTTGATCATACTTGAATCGTTATCTGAAGGCATTACAAAATTACTATTTATTTTCCAAAATTTCTCAACAGACTGACTTAGACCACTTTCAAAATAAACAGTTTCTATATTTTGTTTAACAACCAAAAAATTCATTCAATTTTACGAGTTAATTTTCATGGCATACCGCCAATCTCTTCAGATTATGTTATTTTATTATGGTTAGATAACAAGTAGCTGATAAACTCGATTTTTAAAAATTTTGACTTATACCACTTTCAAAATCAAGGGCTCATATATATTATTCTGTTTTATGAGCTCTAGGCCTGTTTTAAATAAAACAACTCCGTTTGTTGCTTATATGTATTTAATTTCGATATTTCGATCTCAATCTGAGATCATCATCAGGACTGTAATAAAAAACAATAAAAACACACATTCAATTACACATAAAAACATATCCATTTCTTAAACATATTATATTTCACATAAAAACATGTCAATCTACTTAAACATAATGCATAAGCGCGACTTACATCTTCCGCTGTGATGCAAAGACTAAAAATTATGAAGAAAAGTGATTATCGGAACCAACGAAAAAATAAACAGAGAGTGTAAACATGTAGATAATCAAATGAAATACCGTAATTGTAAACAAAAATTGAGAAAAATTTACAACAATAATATGCCAAGCGGCGAAAATAATAATACTGTAGGTATGCATACAAGTAATCAGGTGTATAGTTATTGTACCAAGGCACAGAAACTACATGAGTGTGCATGTGCAGAGAATAGAGCAAATTGTTATTATTTTTGTTTTATTTTATCAAGAGTATTGATTGTGCTTTAAAATCAGGTTGCGGTAGGCGTAAGCACAATGATCCATGTCAGCCTTAAAATTCATCCTTCTATCATTAGGATTGTGTTCACTATGTGAAGCATTTCTAAAGTAAAACGCTTATGATAATTTTTCTCCTCTTCCAAAATTTTGATATTTTCGAAATCCGGGTAATGTCCGGTATCCTTACAATGAGATGATAGAGCCGTTTTGTTGTCAGAAAAATTGTTCCTTAATTTTATATTGGATTTATGAGCGGATATCCTTGTCTTCAGTTTTGATTTTGTAGTACCCACATATACTTTCTCGCATACGTGGGACCCGTCGCCGTTGCAAGGAATCCTATAAACAACATCCGATTTTTCTTGTATTGGTATTGGGTCTTTTAATCTGCTGAACACCTTTTTTAAAGAATTGCTGTAGGTAAATGCTATCTGAACATTATCCATATCATACATTTTTGAATGTTTGATCCTTTCTGAAAGCCCAGGGATATATGTGACGGATTTAAAGATTTTGGTATTTTGATTTTTCTCCTTATTATCTTTACCTAGACGCGAGTAATAATTATATATAAGTTTGTTCACTAATTTAATTGGAAAATCGTTCTTTTCGAGGGTATCCTTTATTAGTTTAATATTTTTGGTATGGTAAATTCTATCACTAATTGAGAGAACTCGTCTCACGAAATTATTGGCCGTGTTCACTATTACTCCTCTATCATGCTGTGAGTTGAAGTTAATCAGTCTGCCGGATGCAGTAGGTTTTTTGTACCAGTCTAATGCTAATTGGTTGTTCCTCCTAATCACTAGGGTGTTCAGAAAAGGTATTTTTCCGTCCCTTTCTACTTCAATAGTGAATTTAATCGATCGGTGGTATCCGTTAAGTAGGTTAAGCAAAATATTTGTGTCTTCCGTTTTTATTATCGCGAACAAATCATCTACATATTTCGTAAGCATTCGTGGTTTGTTCGGCGCCTGCATTTCAAACCGGGATAAAGGTTCCTCCATCACAATATCCTCAATAACCGGTGACGCTGGGGATCCCATGGGCATTCCCGATCGTTGCTCGTATATTTTATCCTTATATTTGAAATACCGATTTTCCTTAATGGAAAACTTGACTACCGTCAAGAAAAGTTCTTTCGTCATGGACGTGTGTCCTTTATCATGTCCCACTTTGCACCTATGATGTCTAGTGCTAAATCAACTGGTATGCTGGGGAATAAAGACACGACGTCGAACGACACCAAACTCTCGTCGTCATGCACATACGTATTGTGTATCTTATTTTTGAACTCAGCTGCATCTTTGATGTTGTATTTGGATGAAGGGGTCAGATTTTTCAGAATTTGTATGACAAATTTACACAGATTGTAGGACGGAGACTTGACGGACGAACAGATAGGCCTAAGTGGAATTCCTGCTTTATGGATCTTGGGCAGGCCATAGATTCGGGGGGGATAGGAAGTTTTACAATTAAGACTAACTTTTTCTTTTAAATCAACGATATTGTTGTTGTATAATTTATCTACTATATCGTTGTTCTTCCTTTGAAGCTGATTGGTAGGGTCGCGTTTTAATAATTTATACATGAAAATATCATTAACAATTTTCTGCATCTTTATGTCGTATTCAGTTCTGTCCATTAACGAACATAAAGATGCAAAAAATTGTTAATGATATTTCCATGTATAAAGTATATGCTTGTACCACAGCCCTGGGCTTTCTGTACAAAGCTTAGTCAACATTGGTATAATAATCTTGTGGATGCGCTCCACTTGGCCATTGCCACGAGGTACACCAGTGGCAATCACAAGATGTTCAATTTTCTCAGTTTCGCAATACTCTCTAAACGAGTTCGATGTAAATGCCGAACCTCGGTCGGATATTATACGCTTCGGGTTTCCAACACTGAAGCCTGCCTTTTGAGTCTATCTACAACTGCATCTGCACCAGTATTTCTCGTCGGATAGAGCCAACAAAATTTACTGAATGCATCGACAACGACAAATATATAGCTATATGACTTAGCGGTCTGTTCCATTGGGCCTACATGATCGACATGGTAGGTACCCAAAGGCCTGTCTTGCTTATATATCGGGGTTAGGAAGCCCTCTTTCTTTCCTGACTTATTCTCACTTACTATGCACTGTACACAGCTATTTACGATTCTTGTAATCTTAGGAGTTATATGCGGAATATAATATGTTTTCTCTAATGCGTCTTTCGTTTTATTAACAGAAAAATTCCCTTGCCTATGTTCCACCTTAATTATTTCATCCCCTCCATAGCCGATGGAATGACTATCAGTTCCTTGATGGGATCCTTATAGAGAATGCCATGCTTGACATAGAAGTCCTCGTAACTATTCTTTCCTAAAACGGTGCAAACTGCCTTTATCCTTTGGTCACCCTGTTGTGCCTCTCTCAATCTGTGAATAAACGTGTCTTCGAGCAGCAAACACGATACTCTACTCAACGCATCGACGTGTCTCATTTTGGACCCACTGCGATGTTCATTCTCATAACTGTAGTCCTGCAAAAACATTGCCCAACGAGATACTCTTAACGGAATATCGCGCTTTTGCATCGTCATAGTAAAGGCATTGCAATCAGTTATGATTTTGAATTTTATACCTAGTAAATAGACACGCCACTTTTTAAGAGCCTCTACTATCGCCAGCACTTCATGCTCATATGAGTGGTATTTTTCCTCAGATGGCTTGCACTTACGGCTCATAAACTGTACCGGATGGAACATCTGATCATCGGTGTCTTTCTGCATTAACACGGCACCGTATCCGAAGATACAGGCATCCGTGTGCACTTCAGTATTTGCCTTAGGGTTGTATAACTTTAAAACGGGTGCTTTCATCAGAGCTGCCTTCAGCTGCTGAAAAGCAGTTATCCCCTCGTCCCTTAACACGAATTTAGAGTCTTTCCTTAAAAGGTCTGTAAGCGGTTTAGCTACCACTGCATAACCTTCTATGAATCTCCTAAATTACGATGTTAAACCGAGAAAACGCTGCAACGACTTTTTATCGTGAGGTATAGGGAAATTTGCAACGGCTAGGGTTTTGGTCTCTGACGGTGCAATTGTACCTTCCTCTAAAATGTACCCTAAAAAGTCAACTTTACGCACGAGAATCCTAAACTTGCTCCATTTTATTTTCAAATTATACTCCGCTGCTCTGGTTAAAACACTTTGTAGCTTTTGGATTCCGTCATCCACATCCTTGGATGGAATGATGAGGTCATCCATATAGGCGACAACTGTACCATCCTGGATCATATCTCTTATGACTGCAAATACGAACCGCGAGAATACCGCTGGTGAATTTGATATTCCGAATGGAACGTAACAAAATTCGAATTGGTCATTGTGGGTAACGAATGCTGTATATTTTCTCGAGCCCTCTTCGACCGGCACATGGAAAAACCCGTTGGCCAAGTCAAGAGTCATAAAAACACGAGCTCCCTGAAGTCTTTCGATTACATCATCTAACAGGGGCATTGGAAAATTGTCCCGAACGATCTTCGCATTAAGCCGCCTGTAGTCGCAACAAAGTCGTTTATTACCATCCTTTTTGGATACTAGCACAATAGCTGATGCATACTCCGACGTACTTCTTCGTATAATACCTTCTTCTACCCACTTCTCAACCAACTTATCGACACATTTTTTATCGGCGTATGACATGTGTCTAGGCCTTTCGTAAATGGGAACATCATCTGTTAGCAAAATTTTCATTGCTACTGGGGACTCTTTTAACTTCTTTAGCTCATAATTGGTAAAAAGTGAGTTGACCCTATTTTTATCTACGGACTGCAAATGCGACAAATAAACGTCTGCCTCACTACCCTCAAATACCTCTGCTATACAGCACATACTTTTAAACTCTTCTAACACGTCCAACTTCTTATCATTATTCTTTTCTTCTCTTGCTAGTTCCCTAGTACCTATGCTTGAATCTTCCGAGGTATTTTCTGTGGTGCTGCTTTGCTGCTTGCTCTTCTCCTCGACCACGGCTGCTTTCGCCCTAAACTGTGCCAAATCCTCTGAAACTATCAAATCCACTTGTGTGAGTATATCATTACCAACTATGGCTGCATAATGTATGTCGCGCTCATGTACTACGTGGAAGGTAATCTCGAGCATCAAATCATCTACACAGATGGAAATGGGGAAAGAACCTAATGTGTTAAGAACGCTACCACTAATGCCTCTCAAACGACGCGTGTCGCCTTCTAATTTGATGTCTTCGCCAAACATTAGCAATATGTGATTGCGGATTAAGCAAAGATCACATCCCGTGTCGACCAATCCGGAAAACGTTATACCGTTGAAAGTTAAGTCTTTAAAAATACATCTACCAATGGATGAGTCTACTCCCAAAGTGTTTACACTACCCTTTTCTACTTTAACCGTCCCTTGGGAATCTTTGCAATTAGCCGCAAGGTGCCCAAGTTGCCCACATTTGAAACACTTAGGTTGTGCCTGCTTACAATCTTTAGCTATATGGGAAATATTCCCACATTTGAAACATCGTTTACCTTTTCCCTTTAGTGAATCTTCTTGAGAAGTCGTTACTGCTTTAGTAGGTTGAGCTGAGTATGAGCTGGTCGTTTGAGCACGGCCAGATCGCACTTTCTCATATACCCGTATTTGCTCTTTCAACTCTGATATGGTTCTAGCTTAATAAAGGTTGACTTTATTTTGACGAGAATCTGGAATACCTTCTATAAAATATTCGATTAAACTCGCATCATCAAGTTTATCTCCATAAGATTATATAAATACTCTTTATAATCCTCGTTTTGGCGTTTACGACGATTTCGTAACAAGCAGTGCACCTCTACTGATGATACTGTCACACCAAATTCAGATTTTAATGCCTGCGCTAACAAGTCGAAACTAGTGATACCTCGCTGACTTCTAATGAACAATTTGGCCGCCCCCTTTAGCAATTGTTTTGCATATATAAATTTCTGTAGAGGATTCCAAAAGACAGCCTCAGCATTTTAATTAAACTCGTCCAACCAATCCTCGACCGACAAAGACCCCGAACCGCTAAAGGATGTCAATGAGTCTGCGATATCGCGCAAAGTAAAAGGAGTACGACTAAATGATTGGTATTGAATTTCACTTGGTGGTGATGTACCAGCGTCACCGTATTCGGAACCCACTTCAACCCTCTCATCATTATTAGCTTCAACGGTTAGGCCGAAATGTTCAAGCAGTCTCTCTTGCAATGTTGTCTTTAGACCCGTTGTAGATAGCCCTAATTCTGTTAATTTGGTTTTCAAACTATTTACATTTAATGCTAATATTTCACTTCTATCCATTTTGTGACTTTGAAATGTCTAGTTACACGCTATGTACTTTCGAATATTTGGATTATTTGCAACAACAAAATAGTTAATAAAGAAAATATGAAAGTTATGATCCAAATATGTATATCAACTTGTTACGCGAAAGAAAAACAACAATCAAAGTCGATTTCAGAAAATCTTACTTTTGGTGCAAAATTACTAAACTGACATACATACGTTGCGTTGATTTGTGCTCAATTGTTATACATATTTAGATATTTACTCTACGCTTGTATGTTTTGAAAAAATTTGATGATTTACAAGACTACTTTTATACTAACAATCCAATTACATGTGTTACCAAAATTTTTAGATTAGAAGTTTAAAGTTCATTCATATACAACTTCGTCATTAAACGTTTATTCTTCTATTATTTGCAGGTGATTAAATCGACTTTAACATACTTAAATCACAAAGAACTTGTTGATCTGTCTTTTCTTTTATTTGCATTTGCTGCTCATAACATATAAAAATTCACCTCAGTTCTGCAAACATAGAATTCTACCATACGCATTGTGTGTACACTACAAAATTTGGTATTCAATTTATCATCTTTTGTTTTGTTTGCATAATACATAATATTAGTTTTAGTATGTATTTATTTTCTACTTGTACTCATCTGCTCTTCTGCTTCCAACTCCAACTTCGTCACTTCTCTGATTGCTCGATTCGTCCAATTCTCTCTTCTTCCCAAAAATGAAAAGTAATCAACACGATGATGCGCCAACAACTTGACGAAAATTTTGAATCGACGGACAATAAACTCACTTGCGTCGCCTTTGCTAAGCGAAATTTTACCAACAACTTTGTATTGTGCTATTCGGCCTCTGCCACACAAACATACATGGAAATCAACACCAACACTATTCAGCCACCGCCGTGCTAGTACAGATTTGCCAACAACACACAGTTCGTACGATAGCGCTATTCGGCCTCTGCCACGCTACTTCGTGTACCACACTTAGCCTTTTAGGATATGTATCGTTTGCTTGCGCTCATCACTCCAGCAAGTATATGATGCAAATTGAATGTTCTGGATTTTTCGCTCAAAGCAAAAACAACAATTTTACGATATACTCATCTATCACGCTTTTCGGCGTCGTCGTCAACCGTTTACGAGTCGAATTATGATGTGCAAATTGCGATCAACAACAAATAACTGGCGCTATGTACACTTATGTACAGCCATAAACGAAATTAAAAGTCACTAATTTCGCAACCACTTCAACAATTCTTAAAATTTTGCACTGTTCTTTGATTTGTTTTTCTTCACTTAGATATCATAGCAATAGTTATGAATTCAGTTTAATGCTATAGGCAATTTAAAATTGCATACGACCTTATGTATGTACATTTGTGCATGCGCGTTGAGATTCGATTGCACTTTTGACACCAATTTGTAGAGTATTCACTCGGTTTAGTTTATTTATTCATTAAAAAGAAGAGTTACATTGGTGGTTGCTTAAATTAAGTGGTATTTTAATTAAAGTTAATAGATAATATGTATGTTAAAATGAGATTATTGTATTCGTATTTAGCGTATTAACTTTACAACGACTGACTTTTAAAATCTATTCGTTGTCCTGTATACTTGCGTTTCGTCGAGTTCGGTAAAGCTTGCCAGGGTTGTATTTAAAGGTATGAATTAGGTAGTCCGTCGTCCGCTACGGTGTTGCCGTCCCACATGTATTTGATGTGGAAGCTTGCATTTGAGAACACGGTTGCCACTTCATTCCATTTGGAACAAAAATGATCCCTTCCAACCCCATATGGTCCGCTGGTCCCTTTTTCTCAATTTTGGTTCTTTTTCGGCACGGTTTTATACTTTTCTTTCTTTTTCACTGAAACTGAAACAAAAATTCAAAATACTGCTAATAAAATTTTCTGCAAATCTATTATATACATATAATTTTTAATTTACTTCAATGGAATTCTTACCACGAAAATTGCTCTATCAATAAAATGTAGCAGAACAATGAGATTTCACTTGGGAGATAATTTAGGCGAGGCATTAAAAATGAAGTGTTGAATGTTCGGGCAAACACATTGTCATTAATTTTTGTTGAAACAACGAACTTATCAGAAAAAGTACTTGTTTTATTGCTTAGATATTTCGATCGGTATTCAGTTATTATTGCAACTTTTAAGATGCTTGATTTTTAGTCTGAATTCAAAACTCACACTTTCTGAAACTCTGGTATGAAGTTTAAACTGTTGGGGAAAAAGTAAGCATCTATAAAAATAGCATTAACTAAATTGCTTAGTTTCATTTACCGTTTACTGAGTTTGCCACAACGCAAATTTTTTACCCGTTCCTTACTAAAACCTAACGGCGCTATACATTTTATTTCATTGCAATCAAGCAAAACTAGGTTCACAACGGTTGATTGGTGAAAGACATAGTCTTATCCTAGAAATTTGAAAATGTAATACCTAAAGGTACACTTTATTTTTATTTGTGCTGTTTGAACTAAAGCCAAGTCTTCTTTATTAGAATTTTAAATAGGAAACCACTGAAACATCCTACAATTTTCCTTTTTACAACAAATACGATACTCTAGTAACTTGCCGAATTGTTTGTATACCAATAAAATATAACTAAAATTTGGTCCTTTTTTCGATAAATTTTGGTCCCAAATGAATATATGGTGTTGCAACCGTGCTTGAAAATGCACGTGTTAAGGTTGCATTTTTCCGAACTTAATTTTTTTTTTAAATAATGAAATAGTAGTATGCAAGCGACTGCCATAGTAGTAGTCATGTACATGAATATTATGAAAAAAGTTATAAAAATATTTCTTCGAAATATAATCTAAGAGAAGATGGTCACGAGGCGTAGCTTCATAGACGCGTATTAGGCACAGCATAAGCAATCTTGAGAGATCTTAGCTGCATGCCATATTTTGCAGGCGTCCACGAAGCTACGGCTCATGTGTACCTTGCCTAAGTTCAACTTTTTAGGAGATCAAACATTTTAATTAATATTGATTAATAACACCTAAAGAAAATACGCTTAAGGTGACTTTTGCGTCGTTTTGGCACTTGCGTTGCGTGTACATCTGACTTTGAACACACGCGCTTTAAGTGCTTCAATCCATAAGCAACGCAACGCCAACCTCAAAGCAACACACAAATAATTAAAAACTTACGTTTGCTTGAATTTTCTTGCATTTTAGAAAAAATAAAAAAAAGATTTTCTATCGCCGTTTAACTAAATAAAAAACATAATTTTGTACTCATGTCGATTTCGTGATCGATCAGCGGAGACGGCGGAACATATCCTCCTGGAATGCGACGCAATCTGATGAGGACACAACAGACCAATGTTCGCAGTGCAATTCTCAAAAAAATGTCGATCTATCTGTGGCAGGGAAACTGTTAACGTGCTTTATTTCAAAGTGACACTTTATTTGACAAATCACTGAACGATTTCTTTCAAATAAATTGCTTGTTAGCGTTAACCGAAGATGGTGAAAACGGCCCGTGAAATTGTTACCTTATATAGCGAGAAAGTTAAGATATAATGCATAGGTATAAAATGTTTGCATGCATAATCATTTTTATTATATAAAAGTAGTATGACATTGAGATTTTAGTTCTGCTATATTTAACACAGAGTTATTTTTTAACATAAAGTAAGAAGTAAAAAACATGATTAATTGCTACATAAATCTTAAAAATAAAAATTATGTTATTATAATATATGCGAAGTCCCATAGATAAAATGAGTAATAAAATGAACATTGGTTTATATATTACATTTTTAAAATCAAAATCTTCTGCTAAAAAAGTAATAGAATGAACTGGTTTGTATATTACATTTTTAAAATGAAAATCTGCTAAAAAAGGAGCAAAACCTAACTACATTTTTTCATTTTCGTACTTAACTACATTCCCTTTTGTGATTCAGGATTTTGGGCATATTTTGAAACAACTCCGAACATCATTCCTTCATTATATGTCATTCGACTGCCTAGTTCACTGCCTTCCACTCTATTCGCAACATAACTTCAATTTAAGCTGCCAAACTATATAGTAAACAATGGTTGCGGAAACACTAAAAAACTGAAATGAAAATATTCTCTCTCAACCTCGAAAACCAATTCCCAAACTGTGTTGCAATAGTACAAAACAAAAACATACATTTTTTGGCAAGAAATACGAAAAACGGAATAACCATAGACTGAAGTCGACTTTATGTTAAGCAGCTCATTATTGACATTCATTTCGCCTTCACATATATTTAATTATATGTACGCCGATTCATTTTGCAATATATACATAAAAGTATTTAAAATAGTAGCATTAGAGTAAGTAGTAGCAGAAATACATACTAATTCACGTTTCGTATACAATCGTGGGAAAACGAAACCCTTTTTAGACTTGTTGGTAGTGTTGCCGTGAGCCTAGATAGAAATGTATCAGTTTACAAATAAAAAAAGGTACCAATCGCATAAACAACGAGTAATTTTACCAGTTTTATTATTAACATAACTGCTTTCATTTATAAATTTCAAATTATGGTGGAATTTTCAAATTTCTTCAGCTCACATACATATATCGTTAAATCCACACTGCAAAAATTGTTGGAGCATTTGTTGCATGTGTGTTTAATTTACGGCGACCATTTTTCTTATTTTAAAACTTGCTTTGTTTATGATTTGAATCATAAAGGAACTTTTAAAATTACAACTGAAAATTCAGTTCGAGTTGTGAATCACAAAAGCGACATTACATATTTGTGGCCTTTAGTGCGAGCGAAGCCGCCGGAAAAGGTCAATTTATCCCAAAACGCTTAATAATTTGAACGTAATAAGAGCGATGGCAGCTCTATTTTCCATGTATAAGGTCAAATACTCTCTCTTTATCAATCTTATGTGTGTTTGTATATTATTCTCTTCCTGTGTTCTTCGCCCCACATACCTGCACTTGATCGTCCCTCACCAAGCACTTAAATGTGCAAAGCGTGCCCGTATGAGCAAAAGGCTCATACGAGCCGTTTCCCCATCGCTGTTCTAGAGTAAACAGCTATCCCGTCAATCTAAAACTGCTAGTTTCCTTGGTCTCCCGTTAGTTGACTTTGATTACAATTTGTGAGCACAAAACAACAACAAAGTAAATACTGAATTTAACTTTTATATTCGACGTTTTCTAAAATATACTTTAAATATATCAATAAGGATTAAGTAGAAGAATTAATCTATTTTCAAACTTTATTCATATTATTTACAGGTTGTTTCGTACAAGTACCTTCTGAAAAGATTTTATTGAACAGCATTGTCCTACCGCACAAGGAGTTAACCAGGAATTTTAAAAACGAAATAATATTGTAAGAATGCGAGCCGGATCTAACTATGTTAAATATAAAAGCAGTGAAGTCAAAACTAATTTACTTTTCCAAAAATTCACATTTTGTATATGTTAAAAGCAGTGGTGAGCGAAAGGCTTATGATTACGATTGCGTTCCACAATTTCTACGTTTTATAATATAATAAAACTATCAACTCGTTCTTGAGAATAAATTTATTCCATTATAATTGAAAACCATTTAAAAGCTGGTAGTGAAAATATTTGGTGTGATCGGTGAGCAGAAATTTTGTACAAACTTTGACCAATTTTTACTGATTCGCATTCCGTGAAACAAAAAACCTGAGCGCAAGTTTAACTTTTAACTTGGAACGGAAGCTGCAATTTCGTGCTGCGAAAATTTGTTTTAAAACGAGTTAGTAAGCAGAGAAACATGTGATTTTAAGGCAAGGTGCACACGAGGCTACGCGTCATAGACGCGTACAAAATATTTTATGTAGCTACAATTCCTCTACGCTTCAAGATCTTCATACGTAGCTACTTCCAAGCGTCGCTACAAAAAGAAAAATATTCCTAAAAAAATAAACAAGTTAATTTATGCTGTATAATTGCCATTATACAAAACTTGATTGTGTATAAAACTAAGTGAAAAAAAGAAATTTCACAAGTTTGCAAACGAAAATTTGTAAACAAACATCTTTTTCTTGTTCTTTTCTAGGCGTATTTACGCCTAGCGACCAACATTGCTGTACGTCTAGCTACATGAAACTTTCATGCTTTGTCGCTTTCGTGCAGCTGACGCCTCGTACGCAGCTCTCCATTCAAGTACATGTGTTCGACATCAAAGCGTAAAGATTTCGCCTGCAGCGTCTAATACGCGTCTATAGCGCGTAGCCTCGTGTGCACCTTGCCTAAATCAGCTTATTGCATTGTTCGCAATAAAACTATAAATTTCTTAAAATTTAATAATTGCAAAGGCATTATTATTCCAACATCAAATTTTTTCAGCGATTTTATAATTAATAAATGTGTTTGCAAACGAAGTATCAAATAATGCTTTTTTGCAGCTTACTGACACATGTTTGCTTATTTTTGTTTAAACTTAGCAAGTTCCGATACTCGCCAGCGGATACTTTTTTCTATATATGGCTGGACGATTCCCGTTGCCATTTCCCGTCGAACGTACCTCACGGTGGTTCTGGATCGCTTTAAAGTGACGAGCTTGCACCCCGATTTTTTGAACATGATTGGGGAATGATTTCCAAAATTATTCAGATAACTCATAAACCGAAGAGTGGGCGGTTTTTATTTTTCATTAATTTTTCACACAAAATTAAAAAAAAAATATTTTATCATATATATGTATTAGGCCGGGTCGATTTGTGGGGAGGCAAAAAAAATCGCCCATAGCTCTGTGAAAATCATATTCCAGGGATCAAAATAAGAAACTTTGCCCAAGGAACCATACATCTAAAACGAATTCTGATGTCTCCCCCCCTTTAGGTCGTAGGGGCAAATTTTGAAAAATCCCACTTTGAAATGCCTATGTTTTTTCTTTTTGGAGTTTATTTTTCTCGTTAGAAATTTATGTAGTAATAGAAAAGAAATTAAAAAGAATTATTAGAAATTAGCGTTTTTACAACCCCCTTTTAAAACCAAGGCATCACTGTGATGCATTTGCATGTCGTAAACATAGTTGTGTGGGTTTTTTATTCAACCGTTTTAAAAAATGAAGGTATCACTGTGACACAATTGCAGATCGTAAAATTGCTTGTGTTGTTTTTTTTAAGCCACCACAAGACACAGCAGGTAGAATTGAAATTGCCCCTACCCAAAAGTTCGACCCAAAGGGGGGGACATCAGAATTCGTTTTAGAGGTATGGTTCCTTCTGCAAAGTTTCTTATCCCTAGAATACGATTTTCACAGAGCAATGAGCGATTTTTAAATCGACCCGCCCTAATATGTATGTATATACATATTAGACTTCTAAGCGTCTGCCTGGTAAACTTTATACAAATAATGTGAAAACAAATCTTTTCTTAGGGTTTCTTACGCTGAGCTCGAATCTCTGGTCAAACATTTTCCATGACACCTCCTCTTCGATAAAATGGGGTCGAAACCCCCAAAATTGGTATAATTTTAACATGCCCGCTTTTATAAAAATGTTATTGTAAGATGTTTCTATTAATTTATATAGGTTTTCTAAAATGTCCGAAACCTAAAGGCTGGGTTTTGCAATTATTTGAAAATTCTTAGAAATTCATAGAGACCTCTTAAAATAACCTTTTATATCTTTGTTCTATAAGAGAGCCGCAAACCACGTTGTAGAAATGCACCCGGAGCTTAGGGGTTATATTCAAATTATACCAATTTTGGGAGTTTCAACCCCATTTTATCAAAAAGGGTATATCATGGAAAATTGTGGCCAGAGATTTGTGCTCAGCGTAAGAAAAGATTTGGTTTCGCATTATTTGCTTGAAGTTTAAAAGGCTAATTGTGTAAATGTTGAAAGTAATGCATGACAAAGAGTATGTGGAGATTACGTTGAACTGGCCGCTCAATAAAGACCTCACACAGACTAAATGTGCCCATAGTGTTACCAGAATTTTTTTTGAAGACCAAACGGAAAAAACTCAAACGAGGTACTAGGACTTATGTTATAGAATAACTCATGCGCGCTGAAATGATGAACAATATAAAAGATTCCTTTGAAAACTCTGCAAAGATATACCACCTCAGAAGTAGGGCGGGCGCATACTTTCGCAGTATGTGAAAATATTGTGGCGAATCTTAGCCTTTCGATATATCGCTATGCTGCTAGTAAATCAATGCACAACTACAGCAAAGTGTGCAATCACGCATTTGTATATGTAACGAGTGGTCACCAAAAATGGAAACTGTAGCTGTGTTAGTAATGGCCGACACAATGAAGTTTTTCATATATATGCGATCAACGCAATCTTATGATTCCAGTAACTTCGCCACAATCAACCAAGATGTTGCGTTTGTAAATATGGAAGAACTTCAGACTTGGCAATTGAAGTTTATTTCACCTTGCCCATTCACATACAAAATTTCGCGAAGCACTATTACAAAAATTCTCTCTATACAACAAAAATACTTGCTAACATATTTTGTGTCGTAAAAATTTGTTATATTGCAGTTTTAAACTGAAAAGATTTTAGAAAAGTTGCCAACGAGTGGGAAAAATAATTTCACTTGCAAAGTGTGGAAGCACCCTTAGCCAAAGCAAATTTCAAATTCTTCTTCTTATGTTTTGCTTGCAACAAAAGTTGGAAGTTGGCTACTTTTTCATGTCAAATGGCGCCAGTGTCGCTCAATCTACCGTTCTCCATAAAAATACGTGCAACCTACTCATAATGCATAAGATTGAGTTAAACGCATCTATATGAAAAACTGCTTATGTGACTAAAATCATCGAAGCGGTTTACTTGTTGATAAAAAACCAATGAGGTAGGACGTATGCACTCATGTCTGGCCACACACTAAAAATAATCCGTAAATATGCCATACAAATACTACTTTATTGCTTGGGTAAAGTAAATTGTTAATATTAAACCATGAAAACATTCTGCCTATCTTTTCGAAAATGCACAAAAAAAACAATGGCCTCCTCCGATGTTGCTACTCTGCTTGTTCAGCGACGTCTAAACGAAAGAGAATAATAACAAAAATTTTGGAATATAAAGATATTGCATGCGCGAACTTCGGTGGAAAGCAGCGGAGCGTAACAAAATTCTAGTAGGTCACTTTCAACACACCAAAAACTTTAACACAATTTTTAACATAATTCAAGCACAGAAATACACTGATTGGAGTTTTAGTGAGTAAAAGTTAAAATTCTGAACACATTAGCTGAATAAAAAGTGTACAAATAATTGTTAAATAACAAATACAGACAGTGGTAGTTTAACAAATTCTGCTGTGGTAAGTGGTGAATGTGACCTACTAGAATTTTGTGAAGCTTGCCTCACACTATTTTTCGTCTATGCAATGTCTCTCTATTATATCGTTTCTGATAATAATATGTGTGAAGTGAACGCCACTGGTCTAGACCGTGGGAGAAATAGGTGAACAAGGCGATCTGAGCAGCGCAGTCCAAGCGATGATCATTCAGTTTGATTTTACCACGCTATAATTGAAATACGCGAGTAATCTAATTGTGAAGTACTAGTGGTGTAAATAAAAAACATTTTGCTTTACTGAATACTTCAATTATTTATTCGACAGTTCAGAGATTCGAACGATGACAGAAGCTGCAAAATAATCAAGAGGTCGTATTTCGTTACAGTAAATATCGTAGAAAAATTTGCCCAATTTTCATTAAATCCAAAGTTTTTAAAATAAAGGGAAACAATATTTATCAATTGCAAGATGAAGAAAGTGGTATGATAGCTGGTAGGATAGTATCATGCCAAAGATATTGTGGCGAATTTAAGCATCACTATGTTGTTAGTAAATAAAGGCACAACAACAATAAAGCAAGCTGCCACTCTTGTGTGCATGAACAAATCAATCATCATTTACACACATAAATACAAGGCAACGAAGAGATATCTCACAAACACATGTAATCATCAGCCGAAGTAGTTACTCACACATACACCCGCATATGGCTATAAGAAAAACATAAACTACAAATATACAGATGGTAACCAAGCAGGGGATACAAAAGTTCTAGAAGGTGAAACGTCTAGACCTTAGGAGAAATATGTGAACGAAGCAACGCAGAGTATAAAAGCAGTGCAAGTTACGTATATGTGCATGTATATACCTGTGTTATATTTACTTTGAACAGAATCATACTTATAATTATAATTACTTTTATATGTCTACCTAAGATTTTCATGTTTAAAAAAAATATAAAAAATATATTAAAAAAAAATGTTATAATTGATATTCAAATAACTCATAAAAAATATATAAAATTTGAATTTTTACAAGAAATCCTGAAGGATAATTAAAATTATTAGCACTTATAACGTATTTAAATTAATAAGTTGTTTGGCGCAGTCGGACTTGAACGTTTGTTTTACATACATATACTGAATCAGCATATAAAAGTACCTGAAGAAGCTGAAAACATACATATATGCATGCAAAAAATCGGCAGAACGAACTTGATAAAAATGGGAGAAATTTAAACATGGAAGATTTAGAAGTATTTGCCCAAAGGATCGCGGAGTTAGAAGGTACAATTAATCAACAAGCAGTAATTGTACAATAACAGCAACATATGCTGCATCAGCAGCAAAAGCAACATCAAATTTTACAGCAACAACATATGCAAGTGACTGATTGCTTCAACATGCAACCAAAAGATTTAATAGAACAGTTTAGACAGTTAAAACCATTAGATGAAAATCACATCCAATAAAAATAAATAAATGTAAGACGCGATAACCTCCGAAGAGATCTAAGGCCGAGAATCTCTTCCAATTTGGGTCGTGCTCCTCTTGATTTTCCCTACAAATTGGCCGGACGGGACCTACATAATTTTATTCAAACAACTCATAAAAAATATATAAAATTTGAGCTTTTACTAGAAATCCTGAAGGATAATTAAAATTATTAGAACTTATAACTTATTTAAATTAATAAGTTGTTTGGCGCAGTCGGACTTGAACGTTTGTTTTACATACATATACTGAATCAGCATATAAAAGTACCTGAAGAAGCTGAAAACATACATATATGCATGCAAAAAATCGGCAGAACGAATTTGATAAAAATCGGAGAAATTTAAACATGGAAGATTTAGAAGTATTAGCCCAAAGGATCGCGGAGTTAGAAGGTACAATTAATCAACAAGCAGTAATTGTACAATAACAGCAACATTTGCTGCATCAGCAGCAAAAGCAACATCAAATTTTACAGCAACAACATATGCAAGTGACTGATTGCTTCAACATGCAACCAAAAGATTTAATAGAACAGTTTAGACGGTTAAAACCATTAGATGAAAATCACATCCAATAAAAATAAATAAATGTAAGGCGCGATAACCTCCGAAGAGATCTAAGGCCGAGCTTCTCTTCCAAGTTGGGTCGTGCTCCTCTTGATTTTCCCTACAAATTGGCCGGACGGGACCTACATGATTTTATGCCGACTCCGAACGGCATCTGCAAGGCAGATGAGTTTTCACTGAGAGCTTTTCATGGCAGAAATACATCCGGAGCGCTTGCCAAACACTGCCGAGGGGCGACCCCGCTTAGAAAAATTTTCTTCTAATTGAAAAACCTTATTTCTAAAATTTTTGATTTTGCTTTGCCCGAGGTTTGAACCCAGGGCATCCGGTGTGGTAGGCGGAGCACGCTACCATCACACCACAGTGGCCGCCACATCCAATAGCTTTCATCACATCTGTAGATACCACTTTTAATTTATCAAAAGATAACTTACAAATACAAGAATATGGATTTCAAATTCTAACAAATGAAAAGATAATCGGAAAAATAGCGAAACTCATTGGAGAACTAGATGGCTTAAGTTGGGAAGAAATTAAAAGAAATATTATGAAGCAATTTCAACCTAAGAAAACTTATGCGGACATTTTTAATTATTGCAGGTCTGTATTAGTGAAGGATTTAGAAGAGCTATTTAAAATCTTTGAAAACGCCAAATTTTAAATTAATGGATTATAATTATGTTTATTTGATGAAACAAAGCCTAGTTTGTATAGACCTGAAAATGTAGATAGAGATTTAGTTCACATATTATTAGAGAAATTTGATGGTTTAGTACGAATTCATATTGATCAAAGTGATTCACTGAATAGTATTATTGTTAAATATAGTAGATTAAAATTATGAAATGATAAAAGAGCAATTTAGTTTAAACATAGGAAAAGCCATACAAAATCATATTAAAATAACAGTTTACAAAACAAAAACAATAAAATAGTAGTCTTATAAAAATTTGGAATTTGAACAAATGACAAATTTATCGACTAATTCGAAGCCATCTTCTCAAAATATTTATCCATATAAAAACTTTCATTATAATCCGTCACAACATACTGAGAAAAATTATACTAAACAATTTAGCAATGGTAATCATTCAAACCAAACACGTTTTTCACATATGAATGTAGATAATAATCAAAGTATGGAAATAGACAACTTACAAGAATGTATTAGTGGTGAAGAAGTAAATTTTTTAACACAGCCTCAAAATTTAAACTACCCATAGTTATTATTTCAATTGATAAAGAAAAAATTAGGTGCCTAATTGACACAGGTTCAGATACCAGTATTATAAAACCCAATAATTTACTTGGAAATTATATATCTGAATTAATACATCCCCCGATAAAGTTTAAAATTTGAATGGTTTTATTGAAGTTGTTGAAAAAATTGTTACTCCAATTCCAAGCGAATTTAATTCAACTGGTACTCTTTCATGGTAAGTAATAAATTTCTGTAATGAAAATTATGATGCTATTATAGGTCAAAATTTTCTCAGAGCATTTAGAGCTAAAGTTGACATGGAAGACAAAAGTCTTAACATTTTTGGTAATAAACTTGTTTTCATTCGAAATTTGTATCCTTTTACATATGACAATATATGTAACCTTGATGGTATTTACATTTATAATGGCAACATTTTTGATCGGATTAATTTAAATAATTTAAATGCTAAAGAAACTTTCTTTCTTAAAAAAGAAAAATGGAGAATTGTCATTGACTATAGGCTGCTTAACAAATACACGATCGATGATAAATATCCGATTCCTAATCTGAATAGCATATTAGATAAGTTGGGTAGAGCTCAGTATTTTACTACTTTAGATTTGGCTAAAGGATTTCATCAAATTGAAGTGAAAGAAGAATATAGAAAAAAAACAGCGTTTTCAACTCCTAGTGGGCATTACGAATTTATTAGAATGTCGTTTGGACTGAAAAATGCTCCTTCAACCTTTCAAAGATTTATGAACTCCGTTTTCCGCGAATATATAAATAAAATATGCGTAAAATATGTGGACGACATTTTAATTTTTAGACATCATTAAAGGAACATATACAAAATTTAAAAACAATTTTCAATACTTTACGAAAAGCTAACTCTAAAATTCAAATTGATAAATGTGAATTTTAAAAAAAAGAAACTCAATTTCTTTGACTATACTTACTCCTAAGGGTGTAAAGCCGAATGCAGAAAAAATAAAAATTATTCAAAATCTAAAACTTCCAAAACTGTTAAGCAAATTAAATCTTTTCTCGGATAACCGCCAAGCAGGTCACAACGCCCAGGATCACCATCGTCAATTTCGACATTAAGGTAGCATTATACGGATTGTATGTTTTCTTTACTTTCTAATTAAATATTATTTCATAACGAGGAATTCCTCTTGTGTTCTTTTACTTTATTCTGAGTGAACCATCACACCAACCCCGAGATCGACCCTTGTGCGCCTACCCACTGCCGGTTTACGACGCACTCAGGCCGAACATCGGTCCTTCGAGCCGGATCTGAACCAGCGACCTATGGATATACAGTCCACGAGTGATGTTTTTTTGCAAAATAAAGAAAAAACCTGTGGTGCGCGAAAAATTAAAATCAAAAAAGAAGTGAAAACAGTGAAGTTATTTAGTGAGCACCAATTTATTTTTCTATTTTCAAAGGTTAAATCACTTGGTTGTTAACCATACTTCGGTCCTTGTGATTATCTGGTCTATCCCCCCACCAGTGGTAAGGTTTTCCAGACCCAACACAAGGAAGAGGGTAACCTAACTTCACTTTCCGCACCATACTAAATAGGTTTTTGTTGTTGTTTTTTGCACATCACAAGCACGAAATTAAGTTCAATTTAATTAATTAATCCGGTGCTCACTTCACTTTTTTTAACACTTTTTACACTTTTTTTTGCGCTTAGTTTCGAATATCGCACGCACTTTTTCAGTTTTTAAAAAAATACACCCATTATTTGTGGAGGTGGCGAGTGGTCCCCCTTTTTGTTATTACTGCTGAGGCAAAAGTCTATAAGACAAACCCTTTGTTGTTGTCCTGCTGTGACCAGAAAGTTTGAAAAATAAACCTCCGTTTTTGTCGCTACCGAGACGAAAAGTCTGTAAAATAAACCATTTTCGTTGTCGCTACTCTGACAAAGTCTGCAATAAACAAAATAAATAATGAGCTTCGAAGTTCAGTAGTTTTTATTTAGGGCTGGGCAGGTATTTTAACTCTGAAGAGTTCTATTTTTCTAATCGGAAATTTTCTCGTTAATAAACGTAAACAAAACAATGGAAACCTACATCCGTTTAGCAGAATCAATCGCAGAGTTTGATAAAGATTACAGCCTTATTCCGGAAAGCGACCATAGCAAACACACCCTTGCAATTGGGATCTGATGAGGTGTCAGGGGATGACGTTATGGCGGTCAGAAAGAAGCAAAAGGCAGCATACGCAATCTACGTGCGATGTTCAGCGTCTATATCCGCTGAGGCAGAAAAATACAAGAAGGATGAAAAGAACGTCCACCCTGAGCAAGAACGTCATGGGCACACAATTCGCCTCCCTGCTTGCGACACGGAAGTCTTTAAAGGGGATTATCTGTCTTGGCCAACTTTTCGTGACCTGTTCACGGCAATTTATATAAACAACTCTAGCTTGAAAGGGGTGGAAAAGTTATTCCATCTCAACAACAAAACGCAGGGCGAAGCAAAAGATATCGTGAAAAAATGCCCTCTCACAAATGAAGGCTTCGAGATGGCCTGGAAAAACTTGTGTGAAAGATACGAGAACAAACGTATCTTAGTTAACACACAACTACAAATTTTATTTAACTTAAAGAAGGTAGAAAGTGAGTGTGGCAGTTCAATAAAAAAGCTACAAAATGATATAAATAATTGTATTTCGTCCCTCAAATGCCACAAAATTGACACTTCCAATTGGGATGCAATCCTGACCTATCTATGCTCAACCAAGTTACCAGAGAGCACGTTGGCTCTATGGGAGCAAAGTATAGACCATAAAATGGACATATCCGAGTGGGAGGATATGGATAAATTCCTGTCTAATCGGTTTCAGACACTTGAAACAGTGTCTGGGTTTACAGGGCATGCCACTTCGAAAGTGCAAAAACCAAACTCAGCGCGGCAGATAACAGAAGCCCCTTCAATAAGAGTTGGTGCCTTTCAAACAAAGGTATCCAGACCGACGTCAAAGTCAATTTGTAAAATGTGCAAGTCCGCAGAGCACAGATTACGAACCTGTTCACGCTTTTGCGAGTTAACCCCTCCAGAAAGGATTAAATTCATAAAATCTATAAGTGGGTGCCTGAATTGTCTATCTCCAGGACACAAAGTGACCGGGTGCACCAGTTCCTACAACTGCAATACGTGCCATTCTCGTCACCATACGCTCCTGCATGCGGATACCCTACAGAAAAACACTACCTACAACCCGCCCCAAAACTTCTACGATAATAGGCCGTCTACTTCTAAACAGGCACTAGCGAGACAGGAATCAGAAAAACCAGGTTCAAACGGGAACAAAATTGTGACATCCTGTCATACGAATTCCAGCACAGGTGTGCTATTAGGAACTGCTCGCGTACACATTCACCATAATGGTACCGACTTCTCCGCGCGGGCATTAATTGATTCAGGGTCTGAATGTTCCTTTATAACTGAAAGACTGAAACGCAGAATCAATTTGCCAGCGAGGAAAATGCAAACTTCCGGCATCACAAATGGGGTAAAAGAAGCATCCAAAATTGAATTTCGTTCACCAGTAGATGCCTGCTTCAGTCTGACTACACCCGTTCTAGTCCTAGCCAAACTCACTGGGAATCTTCCATCCTGCCATATCAACGCCATGACTATGCAGGCATTCCCGGACTTAGTTTTGGCAGACAAGAGGTTCTACATCAACGAAAACGTAGACCTCATACTTGGAGGAGACATATATCCCCAAATTATACTGAGCGGTCTGAAAAAGAATGTACTAAATACACTTTTGGCCCAAGAGACAGTGTTCGGTTGGATACTGACCGGTCGCATCGAAGCACCGAGTCCAACGAAGAGCATCAGGCGGAAAGTATCCCTACCAAGGTGCGCGTCGTCTTCAACGCGTCAAGTCCGACGGCAAATGGAATTAGTCTAAACGACTTACTCCACCCAGGTCCAGTACTCCAAGCAGACCCGCCCATTTTAATTTTACGTTGGCGACTGTATCGCTTCGTCTTTAATAGCGACATCGAAAAGATGTATAGGCAAATTTGAGTGAACGAAAATCACCAAATTTCAAAGGATAGTCTATCGCACCTCCCCGAACGACCCTATCAGCCTTTACGAGCTAAAGACTGTTACCTTCGGAGTGAACTGCGCTCCATATCTTGCGATAAGAACACTCCTACAACCGGCCGAAGATGTAGCAAATTCGCACCCTACAGCGGCTAACATACTGAGGGAATGCATGTATGTAGACGACGTGCTTGCGGGTGGACACACAATCACATCAACCATTAAAGCTAGAGATGAAATTCGTTAAGTCCTACACTCGGCGGGCTTCCCACTACGCAAATGGGCCTCAAATTCAGTGGAAATTCTTAAGGATATACCTACAGCAGATCTGCTCAGTGAAAATTTCCTGGCATTCGAAGATAACAGCTCAGTCAAGGCATTAGACATTCGATGGAATGCCCATTCCGATACCTTCTATTTTAAATCAGGCGCGTTGGAAAACACTGAAAACATTACGAAACGAGCAATATTATCGGCAATCGCCAAACTTTTCGACCCCTTAGGATGGCTTGCACCAATGGTCATCGTGGCAAATATACTTATGCAGAGTATATGGTTAGAGGGCACAGCTTGGGACGAACCAGTATCGACTAGTACATTGGAACGTTGGAAAAATTTCACCGAACAGTATCACGAGATAGACAACATTATGATATCGCGATGGGTTGGTTTTTGCGATGCATCGGAAAAGGCATATGCAGCAGCAATCTACATGCGCGTAAAAAGGGATAAAATTTTCACAAATCTCTTGCTAGCGAAAACCCGAGTAGCCCCAGTGAAGACTATATCACTTCCACGCCTAGAACTCTGTGGAGCAGTTCTGCTCGCAGAAATAACCGAATACATTTTTAGGAACATAATACATATTTTCGACCGATTTTCAAGTCTGCCCAAGGCATTGAAGGTCCTATCCTATGTTAGGAGATTCTATAAAAGAACGCATACTAAAACTAAAGCAATGTTCCACGAAAAGTCGTGCATAATCTCAGCCAATGAGATTAAGGCAACGACTCAAGCATTAATACGAGTCTGCCAGAAACAATTCTACGGTACAGAATATTTAAAATTGAAAAATAGGGAACCTATTGATCGAAAGAGTGAAATACTGTCACTCAACCCATACATCGACAAAGATGATATTATTAGAACAGGGGGGCGTCTAGGGGCTTCAAAAGACATGTCATACAACGAGCATCATCCGATCATCTTGCCTTACAATTGTAGGCTGTCGCGCCTTACAGTTATGATGGCTCATCATGACTCCCTTCATGGCGAGAACCAGCTCATGCTCTGTCTTATCCGAACCCAATACTGGATACAGAATGTCAAGACCATGATCAGAGCCATCATCCACAATTGCAAAACCTGCATTATTCCCCGAAAGCAGGCGCAGTCCCAACTTATGGGTACCCTTCCCTGCGAACGGACTACTTTTACCCGCGCGTTCACCAATACCGGGGTAGACTTTGCGGGGCCTTTCGACATCAAAAGCTACCGCGGTAGGGGATGTCGACTGTCAAAAGGCTACGTATGCCTTTTTGTCTGTTTCTCCACTAAGGCCATTCACTTAGAGGCTACTAGTGACCTCAGCACCCCATGCTTTCTCGCAGCCATCTCGCGTTTTATCGCGAGAAGAGGATGTCCGAAAAACATCTACTCCGACAATGGCAAAAACTTTGTCTTAGCATCAAGATCTTTACGATCCGAATTTAAAGCCTTTCTGGCCGAAAGCCGAGACAAAACAGTCTCAAAGTATAGCCATCAAGCATTGAGCTGGCATTTTATCCCCACCGCCGCTCCACATATGGGCGGCCTGCGGGAAGTGGGAGTGAACAGCTTCAAAAGCCACTTCAAAAAGATCGCTTCTCCCCACAAATATACCATGGAGGAGTTCCAAACACTTTTGTGCAGGATTGAGGTGTGCCTCAACTCGCGCCCTCTCAGTTCAGGTTCGAATGACCCAACGGACCTGGAACCACTAACCCCAGGACATTTCCTAACGGGCAGCCATCTTCTGGCGCCGCCAGAACCGGATGTGAACGGAAGCCCGGCCTCCATAATAAACAGATGGCAGAAGCTCAAGGCCCTCCATCAAACCTTCTGCCAACGATGAAAAACCGAATATCTTTCCGAGCTTCAAAAACGGGTGAAGTGGAAACACACAAAACAAAATCTGAAAGTGGATGATCTAGTTGTCATCAAGGAGGACAACTTATCTCCCAACGAATGGAGGTTAGGTCGAGTCGTCAACGTACAACCCGGCGAAGACAACCGAGTTCGTGTAGTCGACCTCATAACCGAGAAGGGTCAAGTCAGACGACCTTTGGTCAAACTGATCCTTCTTCCAACGGAGGAGATGGACTGCGAGAAGACCAAGAGCTCCTCATAACCATCCCTCCGTTCCTCGCCCTCCTTTCCAAATTCCGCCTTCCTAGTCACAGCAGAATTGAGAAGAAATAAAAGAAATCTGTTAAAAATAATCCAAACTCTTGCATTAACACTCAACAAGAACATAATTGAGAGCATTAGCACGGCGAATCTACTTGCACTGGTACTAAATTCGCCTTGATCATGAGCATTATAAACCTTTTTTAAATTGTGTTTGTTTATTTTTTTGTTTGAGTGCGTGGGATTTTGTTTTTTATATTTTCAACACACATTATTGAGGTGTAAGCTGTGAGCAAGGTATTTCTATATTGATGAGCTTAAACTAACATGAAAAGATAAATTTAAAAATTAGACCAAATCACATGCACCCAAACACGAATATGCATGCGTAATACATATTGCCTATGTAGTATGTATATCCGTACATAAAACACATAATGTGATACAAATTATCAATAAAGATGTCAATGTCAATCAAGTGAGAGGATGCAAAATTAAGCTCAGTAAATAATAAATTATAAATCAAGTTTTTGAAGGCGTTAAAATTTACCAATTGGTGTAAAACATACTTTTTGGGTGCCTTTTTCGAAAGAGTGAATTGTATGTGAAATATTATATTCACAAACATAAAAATAATACTTTAAACTTTTGTGTTGAAAAATTGAAGACGGCAAAAGAAGTTAAAGAAATGCAGCCAAAAACAAGAACAAATAAAAAACACAACAATAAACAAAACACTTCAGTTTCAAGTGATTCGAGTGATAATGAAACTACTTCTGTTGACCTATCATCGATAATAGCAAAACTAAACAAAGAATTTAAAATACAAGAAAGAGCGATGAAAAAAATAAAAGAGTCGCAAGAGCACATCGGTGACAGCTTTGATGCTCTCAGAAGAGAAATTGACCGGCTAACAGAAGAAAAAAAAAAAAACAAATAAAGAAAGAACTGAAAGAGCTTAAAACAAATGGTGAAAATGTCAAAATGAAAATGACAAACTTAGAACGAAACGTAATGGAATTGATGCAAGATAAAAATAAAAACAATCTTATAATAACAAATCTACCAAAGCTAGTAGACATGGACTTAAAAAATGTAGTAATAAAAATTGCTGCGCAAGTCAATGCAAATATTAGCAATGATAGCATTATCTATGTCTATCAAAATGAAAACAAAAGATTTAAAACATATCCCATAGTGGTTAAAATGAGCAATATTGAGTTCAAAACCAAATGCTTTGACTTTAGAAAGAAAGGTGGGCGGATAGATGTAAACCAAATTCTAACAAATGTAGATATGAAGGGGAAAAATGTAAACTTTCATCAGCTGTTGGAGAAGGAGCTTAGCGATCTTTGGAAGAAGGTCAAAATCGAAGCAAATAAGAAGAATTATAAATACGTGTGGGTAAAAGATGCGAAAGTGTTTGTTCGGAAAGAGAGTGAAACTACTGCCATACAAATAAAAGAATTGGAAGATATAAAAAAATTGAGCTAATTACTATAGTATATACGAATTAAGTTTTTTTATATTTTGTATATTCTTTATTTCAAAAATGGACCTTATACATATAATAAATAAAGCAACTTTAAACGTCGATGTAAAGTATGACGTTAACAAATTGGTATTCAACAATAATAATAACAATATTAATATACTATACTTAAATATACAAAGCATTAGAAATAAGGTAAACGAGTTAGATATGTTGATTCACCAAAAATTAATCGAGGGTAAAACTATTCACATAATAGCGCTAAGTGAAATATGGATATATGAAAATGAAAACAAGTATTTAAATCTGAGAGATTATAATGCTTATTTTGCAAATCGAACATCCAATAGAGCAGGTGGATGCGCCATTTTCATACATAAGACTATCCCATCCTCATTAGTATATGCAATTGAATATGAAGGAAGCAGCTTTTTGACCGTAAAATTAATCAAAGCAAATATGCATGTATCATGTATCTATAGATTCTGCGCTTCCGATATAGGTTCTTTCGTTGAAAAGTTTGAGAATGATGTTTTGAAATATAAGAGATCCATCATAGTTGGTGATTTTAACCTAAACCTACTAAAATCAAATAACGACATCATTAATTATGTGAACGCCGTATTTGGTAAAGGGTTTCTTTTCTTAAATAATTTGAATCACGAGATGTATACTAGAAAAGGAAATGGCTCAAAAACTATAATTGATCATGCTCTAACAGATTTAGTAGAATGCGCTTATACTTTATCGTTAGATGGCAATGTTTTATCTGAGCATAGACTTTTATCACTAACTGTGAATAATAATATACAAAACTTTGAACAGCAAAAAAATTAAATAAAAGTCTTTGATTACAGCCGGTTTGAAATTAATAACCATTTAAATACCATCTTAAATCAGACAAACTTTTGAGACTTTCATAGGCAGCTATGTATAAGTATTGAAAATTGCGCTAAATGTATCAAAAAATCAAATAAAAACATTAAAAAACCATGGATGAATGACGAAATTTTATCTTTAATCAAAGAGCGAAATAAATTTTATAAATTGAAGAAGAAGTATCAGAATAACTTGTATTTCGAAACTCAATATAGAACTTTGAAAACTTTAACGCGGAATAAATTAAACAGAACAAGAAAAGAGTTTTATGGAAGCCAGATAGAACAAAATATTGAATCTAGTGCTAAACATGGAGAGTTCTTAATCAGGTTATATATGGGCAAAAGAATGCATCGTCTCTGGAAATCTCACAAATAGAATACAATGATAAAGTTTTAACAAAACATTCTGAAATAGCCGATACTTTTAATAATTATTTTATAAACGTTACAAACACTCCGGAAAACTTTGGGTACTCCCCAGAGCCCGAGGGTGAAATACGTCATCCTTTTGATATGAGTCACTGCAATATCGGGGCAGTAAGCGGCGCAATTTGTAGCCTTAACCCAAGGTCGGCCAACGGGCCCGATGGAATTTCAACAAAATTTTTACAGAAATATAAAGACGTGTTATCTGGTCCCTTGTCGAATTTTATAAATCAGTGCTTCGAGAGCGGCCAGTATCCAGATGAATTGAAAAGCGGGTCTATAGTACCCATTCACAAATCTGGAAGCAAGGAGGTTTGCTCAAACGACAGGCCAATAACAAAATTGAGTGCAATCGATAAGGTTTTCGAAAGCATTTTGCTGAACCGACTCAAACATTTTATTAAAATTAACAATATAATAAGCGATAATCAGTTTGGATTCACCGAAAACTGGAGCACATTATCTGCCAGTATAAATTGCACAGAATTTTTATACGAAAACTTAGATAAGAAAAAAATATGTTTCAATGCTCTCAATAGATCTCAGCAAAGCGTTTGACTCAGTAAATATCTATATTATGATCCACAAGCTTAAGGAGTTGGGAGTTAATGGCAGTGCTATTAACCTCTTTGAAAGCTTTTTAACTAATAGAAAACAATTTGTTCAAATCAAAGATACAAAAAGTTCAATTAAAAATGTTAAATCTGGCGTTCCACAAGGATCGAAGTTAGCTGCCACATTATTTTTATTATATATAAACAACATATTTAAACTTGACTTGAATGGAATTCCGCAATTCTATGCCGTTGACGGGACCTTTTGTATGCTACTGATAGCCTCGATGACCTCTTTGCTCATATGCAAAGAGATCTTAAGTTAATTTCACAATGGTTTCAGCATAATTTATTAAAAATTAATCTATCTAAAACTAACTTTATAATATTCAACAATTATAAAAATATACCCAGTTTGAATGATTTGAAGGGAATTTATCTGGAGGGCAGCTTTATTTTGAGCGTCGACAATTTAAAGTACCTCGGAATTTGGTTTGATGCCAATTTAAACTGGCGAGAACATATAAACAACTTGAAAATGAAATTAATACCCATAAATTTTGCTATTTATAGAAATCGAAAACTTATTCCACAAAAACACAAGTGGCTTCTGTAGAACGCCTTGGTCATGTCACATATTAATTATTTAAATCCAATTTGGAATACTTGCTCCGAACAGCTAACAAATGAAATACAAAGAATTCAAAATAAAATAATAAAAAATATTTTAAATCTGCCGCTAAGGACAGCAAGTGAACTGCTATACCAAGAGAGGCTTGATGTACGCAAGAACTCCATCCTTCAAACCTTAATATTATTTTATAAAATTAAAAATAACTTAATAAAGCATAATTTAGACATTCCAAAAGAATCAACCCCAGAATATACACTTAGAGTTAGAATAAATATGAAACCACGTATCTTTCGAACGGAAAGATGTGCAAAATCACTAAGACATTATGGTGTTAAACTTATCAACAAACTTCCAGTTGAAGTTAAAAATGCAAGAAATGTGCAATGGTTTAAATTCGAGGTCAAACGGCTACTTCTTACAAAATTTTGATTTTAATATCTAGATGCAAAGTACGTTCTATACTCTATTTTTAATTATACTCATATAATATTAAATTATTAAGCTAAATTTTAGTTTTAATTAAATTTTAATTATTATTATTTACTTACTGTTGTCTTTCATTGTAACCTCTCATAACAATTGACAACAAATAGAGTAAAATAGAAAAAAGCTATTTTCTCTCGCAAAAACTTCGCTTTTTTGAGAAATCTTCTAATAATTTTAAACTTTGATGTCAATAAAGAAAAAAAAATCTAATTAGTGACAGAATCCAGCACAGTTACTTCTAGCAAATTCTCAGTAATGGAATTAACTGAATTTACGATTTCGACTGCATTAACAACATTAACTGAATGATGAGTGAACTTGGTATTCCCATATTAATGCTACTACCCATATTCTCTGTAATCGGTATTGGTGTTGTACTATTAGTACCCAAATACAACGACTCAATGCTGCGTCATGCCTTCGCATATGGGCATTCAAACCACCCGTTTGCGCAAGGCTTTACCACAGACTTTACATTCATGTTTACGATCCTTAGAATGTAACTTTATGTACACGCAATGACTTTTTACGCTGAAACATTGACCCACATTGATCGCATGCGAACGGTCTTTCAGGCCGATGTGTTATCGCATGTACATTCAAATCGTGGAAACTATAAAATGCTTTGCAGCAAACATCACATTTTGCGGGCCGTTCACCGGTGTGTCGGCGCACATGTGCCTTATAAACGCCATGATCACGGCAACGTTTTCCACATATCTCGGGTAGCCTTATCAGAAACCGGGATCTATGCTAAACAATAACTCCGCCCTTGGGGTAAAGACTAGCAGCTTTGTAGGACTTGTGCTACTGACCGCTTCTAGATCTAGAGTCTCGCTGTAGTCTTAGTCCGGCAGGACAACCAAACGTGATCGATCGTTCTCTCCTGCAACCCGGAAAATACTACATCTGCTATCATGGAGCAGGCCTAATTTAAAACCATGTCGCGCCAGAAGCCCGTACCCAGTCAGAACACCCAAATTCTGGGTCGCGGTGACCGACCATAATGCGCATGGATTAACAATAATAGCGGCGATGGCAGACGTCTGGATTATCATAACAATTATAATTACAATTACAGCATCAAGCAAACAATCCGGAAATTGCAACCTGCCTAGTATCGAACGCTAATAGCACTGCATCATCCCATACCTCATCGACGAATCCTATAGCTAAAGTTAATAAAACCAAGAAGCAGGCCAATAAGCCCGATTTTCCAGAATTAGTTTCAATTAATACAATGAATGCAACGATTACTGATGTCACCAAAACGGTGGCAAGTTCTACCACATCAGCGCCGAGCTGTTGGTTCGTTAAAAATTATTTCCTATTCTCAGAGCTTAGTCGCTCCACCGGCACTAGTAAATTCAGCAGCTAGCACTGTAAGCGCTGCAGGGCCAGCAAGCGTGGAAAAAGTAGCCATAACAACAGTCGAAGTTTTTAATATGCCCGCTGCTATTGTAAGTAACCACAACGTCCAAGATGTCAGTCAAATCGACCCCGCCATTAATAGCAACACGACAACACGTCTGCCGCAGTATCAACCACAGCCACATCAACCGCAGCAGCAACAACAACAACAACAACAAACGCTGCAAAAGTCAAAAAGTGTCGAACATGATAGTTACAGTTACAATAGCAGTAATCTTGATCAGCAATATCCAGCATTGGAGAAAACTATAAAACGTCACAGCACCACGAATGTTTCAATAACTGCAACGGCGGCTGTAATACAACCCACCGCTGCAGCTGGCCCAACTATCGGTGGAAGTAGCAGTAGTTTAATAACTCCAACCATAGCTAGTTCCACATTGGCAGCAAATATCGGGAATTCAGGAAAATTTAATTTTGCTGCTGCTGCCAAGCAGTTACCAACTAACAAAATGTCGTGGCACACGTCTCACACACGTCTCGCAATTACCAAATCCACCTGCCTCAAGCACAAATTGTTCAATGGCAACTGCAGCTCCACCCCCACTACCTTTAAGCGTTGCTGCAAATACGTCAGCTGCTAACTCAACAACCACAATTGCTATTGTATCGCCTCCATCAGTAGGAACAGCAGCGCGCAAGTCAAAAGAAAAATCACCAGCAGCTCTATTAGCTCCTGTTCAATTACCAACTAATGCAGTTGCACAGTCAGCAACAATAACAACTTCTTCTTCAAGGGTTCCTGATTCAATGTATCACAATCGAATGACTAAAGCCGGAGTCATTGGTGCAGTATGTCGTATCGCTGTATCCGTATCCCTAACGTAATCAGCTGTTTATCGTTACGACGGTAAACCAAAACCCAATTGGTTGGCTACGATACGGTTACGACCTTAGCGGCACCAATAATCGATTGCATTGATTCTCATAAGGTTGGTCGAATCAGCTGTTATAAGGTTACCGATAAAGCACCAATGTCTCCAGCTTAAAAAAGACAAAGCTGCACTTCAACTATTGGCTGCTGAAACAGTCTCAGCTTTAGCAATTTGTGGTGAGCAACTTACAAATATTACACAAAAATATGGTCCACGCCACTACCAGATGGTGGTTTCATCTTCCACGCTTCGCTCGTACTTTGTTTTGATGTTTCTGTCGGTATAGGCACCGGCATGCACATAACAAGAAATTGATCCTTTGGTGTTTCGCCTAAATGATTGTCTTGCCTCAAAATAATGCTCACTGTGACCGGGCGGGCGTATTTTAAATCAAAAATTTTTTTTTGGACCACAACTGTTCAAAAGTTAAATTTTTAGTAATTATTACAAATATGTAGGTTGTACGCCAGGCCACGTCGTAGTAGAGAATAGTGATGGAACGATATTTCGCTATTGGTGATTGTATCGCCGCTATTGACAAATCGCTAAAAGCTATAGCTATTGCAATCCAAATATATCAGTGATTGGCGATTTTCCTTCATTCGATTCTTTTGAATGACAATCACCTCTGGCAGAATATCGCCAATAGCGATTATAGCGATTGGCGATTTTCCTTCAGCATGAAATTCTAATATTTGCCGCCTTTCAGTGAGTTTTACAGCTCCGGCTCACGCTCTGGATCATTGAGAGACTTGAAAAGCAGATGTCGTGAAATTTTCGCACACGTGAAATGTGATAGGCAGATGTCGCCGCTGTTTTTCATTTAACTCATACGGCGAAAGGCTAGGCAGCGTCATATATTTTTGAAAAAGTAGTTATATTAAAGTTGCCAACCTAAAAAGAGTAAAGTGTTTTACAAAAACAAAATACATTGATAGTGTATGTTTGTTTGCATTTATGTCGACCACCTTATAATGTTCTACCAAGATAAAAAGATATTGTTGCGGAGCTGGCAACACTATTCACCACCATCATTTGTTTTCGTTTGTTTAATTGCAACAACGAAAAACTAAGAGTTTCCTAGAGCTGCGGATGATAATTTTGTGATGGGGTAGAGGGGTCACCCCTAAAAATCAAAAAAATTTTGAAAATCGTGGCATCTTATTCAAAATCTTCCCCGCCTTAAGAACTGCACAACGAAAAAAATTGCTCGGCAACAGATAGTGGTAAATAAGGGCGAAAAAAGTGTGCCTTTTGTGCAGAGAAATTGTGGAAACGGCGAACGGAACAAAGCAAACTTGGGCAACAACAATTTCGACGACGAAGTGATGTGCAATAATTGCAAAAAATGGTTTTGCAATGGGCGTGGAAGCACATCTGGATCCCAAATTGTTAATATTTCGGTGAGGGCTAAACATAGGGAAGTCACCCTACATTCTGAAGGTCCACTTGGAGAAACAGTACTAAAATGTTACTCGTGTGGCGTACGTATTGGAATCAAGAACAATGGAAGCCACTTATAACTGACCGTTCGTTTTTGCTTGGTTGGTTAAGGTGCCTAGCAAGAGCAGAGGCGTGCACGACAAATATCAGCAGCACAAATAAACAAATTAGAGGAATTATGGAAGGAAAATATTGATGCAACATTTCAGGATTTAGAGAAGCCAGGTATAGATACTGAACCATTACAAGTGCTATTGCATTATGAAGATGGTTATCAATACGAAAAAGTATTTGGTCCACTTGTGCGCCTAGAAACAGAATACGATAAAAATTTAAAAGAATCGCAAACACAGGAGGGTATAGAAATAAGATGGGACGTTGGTCTAAACAAAAAAAAAACAATGGCATATTTTACGCTTGCTAAAACTGATTCGGACATGAAACTAATGCATGTGTTATACATAAGTTAATACTTCTAGGCTGTAGCCGTTAACAGTTTTATAAAATTTGTGTTTTTGATGGAAAAATAAAAGAATTATAGAAACATATATCACTCTATCAAATGAAATGAAATGAAATTCTTGGGCTAATTTCTAGGGCACTGAAGTGGGTGGCTAATTTTCTGCTAAAGAATATTTTTATAATAGTTTGAAGAATTAGCTATATTTTGATCTGTATTTTTCATTAAAATATAATTCACTTTACTATACAAATATTATGCAGCCAAATACAACTTTCAGAATAAATTCATACAGTATCATGACGCCAACGTAAGGAAAATTAAAAAGACACTTCAAACTAATAACTACCCCGACTACTTAATAAATAGTTTAATTGAACAAAAACAAATGAGCATAAGAAACACAACACAAAAAACACCAAATATAGATAATAATAACCCGACAAAGCAATACTTTAGCGTCACATATATTCCTAGGTTCACAGAAAACTTGGCACACGACATTATAAATACACCTAACACAGCACTAGCATACAGATCAAATTGCACTTTGGCTACTTGTTTTACAAAAACAAAAAGCCCAATAGAGACACACCAACAAAGCAACATAGTGTATGAAATACCATGTAAAGGGAACCAAAGCAACAACAATTTTTGCGACAAAGTCTATTTGAGCACGACCAAAAGAAAATTCGGCACGCGAATAGCTGAGCATGAAGCCGACATACGTAAACAAAAGCCCAGTACAGCATTATCACAGCATGCAATAGACAACAATCATATGTTCGACTTTGATAACGCGAAAATCATAGATAAAGAAATAAGAACAAAAACCAGATATACATTAGAGAGGCTAATAATTCTGCAAAAAAGAGAAAAGAAGATAAATTTAAGAGAGGACAGTGACAATATTGCCGCTGCATATTTAGTTTGTCTATAATTTAAGTTTATTGTGACAAGTGTACCACACAAGATGGTATCGATCTCTTTCCTTTTTTTATATTGTTGATTGTTTGTTTAGTTCAGTTTTAAATGTTCTAATATAATTTTCAACCACCACATTTTATTGTAAGTTAAAATAAAAATTCACAAACCAATTTTTGTTCATTGTTGTTACTTTTATGTTCAGTGTCATACAACTATATACATGTAAAATTAATAAAATTTATGTACCTTGTTGTTTTTTGGAAAAAAATAAATATAGCGTTATGCCCTTTAAAATGCCAAGGAAATTTGGCGAAACGTCGGGCTGAAGGTGGAATAATCGTGTTTTATTTGCACCATGGAAATTAATAGATCAGAGTAGCTTATACAAAACTAAGAATTTACCAACAAACAGATCGGAAAAACTATACATTCATACGGACTATTTCTGAATACATCGGTGTAGTATAATATAGTAAATAAATCATGTTTTTATGGTGTTACATATACAGATTTATTTCGGGTCGATTCATCTTGCATTTAAAAATCAAAGCATTTTCAATTAGCAAAATTTATAAAAGAAAGATGCATAGACATCTATTTGAGCTAGTTTCATCTCATTGAGTGTAATGCGAGACTGAACATATTATCGTCAGCCAGTTAATAATATATATCATCACATCTCAGAAAATTAGAATTTTACATTGCATCAGTTTACAATAAAAGGTACATATTTTTGTCTTTTTAGTCCAATTTTGGTTTATATATTCTGTATACTAAATTAAATTAATGTATAACATTCAATCTACTCCGGTAAACAAACTTAAACATTCATTTTTTATATCCAAGTATACAAATAATTGCAGATTCGCTTATCAAAGATAAATGAAAGCGATCGCCATGGCTGTAAAAAATAGCCATATCTATATTCACTGATAGCTCAAAATCGCTGTATCGCCGATCATATCTTCTGTAAAGAATCGCTTGTTAAAATAAAGCGATCGGTATAGCTATAAAAAATAGCCGTGATTCAAAAATAGCCATATCTATTTTCACTGATAGCTCAAAATAGCCATATCGTCCATCACTAGTAGAGAATGAAAGAACGGAAAATCACTTGATTCATTTCCCGTTATTTCAATTCATAGGAATTTTACATTCTATACACGGGTATGTATGTATGAATGTGCGTTTTTTGTCTTTGCCGTTGGTATGCTGGTACCAGTGAGCGGAATTCTAAAAATGAAAATAGTAGTAAGTGGCAGGATTTTTTTACCAAGAAAACAATAGCTACAGTTCATATTTGTACCAAACGATTAATAATGATTGTAAAACAAACAACGCGCATTTCAAGGAAATGACACTTTTTGACAAAATTACATGTACATTGATATATACCTACAGAGCTTATGCCAATATAATACTCACCTTTTTGGCATTGCATTTTCTTAAAACGTGGATTTTTCGTTCAAATTGATTCACAAAAACTGATGGAAATAGCGTAGGGAAGTATTTGCGAACTCATTTGCAACAGTTATCTCCGAATTTGTACAAAAATTTTTTCAAAATTGGTTGGTGTCAGCTCTAAATGTTATTTGGGTGGGCTCGGCAATTAAATACGTTAACCAAATGATCAAGTATTTAGTTTCAATGCGAATAGATTGAAATGTTGCTAGTATTTTGGGATTTGGTGCTCGGAGTAGTAGAAAATGAAAATGGGTCAGAAAAGTTAGTAAATCTACCAATGCGGTAAAGTCCGTGCACTGACTGTCCATATACTTTTACCAACGTATGTACATATATATGCCGAGTTTTAAATGTAGATTATATTAAGGATGTTTAAAAAGATGCAAACGGGTACCCAAAAACCCGGTTCTGACAAATCGGTATCGGAGCCAAATACACTTCGGAAACCGTGTCGTTTGCTAAATGCCGTCAATTAAACTGGAGAAAAGTTGAACAAATAATCGAAGGGCAAGACCAAAAAAAAATTATACTCTATGAATTTCTCCCCGCTTCCAAAACAAACATTTTTCTCTTTTTATTTTTCTTTATATGGAAAAATTTTGCAGTCCAAATATTTTTTTTGCGGCGGGCAGGAAAGTTGTTGGTTTTTAGCACTAACAACACAAATAACAACGACGCAAAAACAACCACATAACACACTGTCTACCCGGTTCAGTACCAAAATGTGAGTACCGAATTTTGGATATGCTCATTTTTCTGCAGCACTAGTATGCCTGACTAGCTAAAACGCTACCGGGTGACACAAAATAAGGCACTAAAGACCCAGGCACATAACGTGCGGGGAAAGAGGCCATGCACATAAAATGTGCGCCAAATATGAATAAAAAATAAAATTTCCCAAATCTCAATAATACAGTTAGGGACCACTCGCCCCTGCACTTTGTTAAGGACCCGACCTATTTAAACCTATTGCATTCCTTGCAGAAAAATGGGTCGTTTTGCTTCTATGCAACGGAATGCCGCCGAGAACGCAACGCGTTATTCACTGGAATGCGAGTCTGTTTTAAACGACACCCCATACGCTTGTGCCCTATCTTTCGGGCAAAAAAAACCCGAGGAGCGGCTCTATGCAGCGATCCGTGGGAGCCACTGCGGAAATTGCTTGGCACTAGATCACCGCTTTAACACGTGCCCGAGCCAAGGAAGATGCAAAAAATGCGGCGGAAAACATCACACCATGTTACACATCTCCTCGATTGATGAAGAAGAACAGCTACTCCTCGAAGCCCGCTCCAAGCCATGGAGTGTACAAGTTGAGGAGGAGCTGGAGTCCCCACGTGAGCGGATCGACGACTCCATATCATTATATGCGTCAGATGCTGGAACGGAGACTGGGCCTCTTCGTCCAGCCCGAATCCACCGAACCGGAGCGGAGACTCGGTCTCTTCGCCCGAACACAACACCAGGTTTCGACCGCTTTTGCAGCATGAGAGGAAGCGGCTCCAGCACAACACATCGACAGTCCAGCGACATATTCGTGACGGCCGAGCGGAGACTCGGTCTCTTCGCCGGCAAATCAAGGACCCTCAACGAAGACAACAACCGCGCGATCGCAGAGCGGAGACAAGGCCTCTTCGCTTGCAACAACGACACCACACCCATCATCAGACACAAGGTCGCAGCCACCGATACAGCTCGTTGCAGCTCTCCACAGTGTCCGACTTCCGGGCAGGGCTCCTAGTCCCGCATTCAGCTGCCACCGCCACCATGATACCGACGGTAGCGATCACCTCCACCGCGGTCGTGAAAATAGAAGCAGGGGGGCGGCTACACCTCGTTCGCGCCTTAAACGATGGATGCTCCCCCACCACAGTGATTGCGGATGAGCTCGCCCAGGAGCTCCAACTTCCTACCAGCAACATTGGCGGGCAAGCAGGATGTCTGCTGCGGATCCGAGGAAGACACGGACAGAACAAAAGGATTGCGACTCATGCTGCTGTCGTACCCGATTTTCGGCGAATGACCCCCACAACCAGCATCGACAGTGCCATCGCAGCCCCGTACGCACATCTTCATCTGGCGGATCCGCAGTTCTACTCATCCTCCCCGATCCGCCTCGTTCTAGGGACAGATGTATATGCGGAGATAATACTCCCAGGGATTCTGCCCACCACGTTTGGCCCTTTGCTAGCTCAGAGTACCATCTTCGGTTGGGTACTCTCGGGCACAACCAAGGCCTAACATCAAAATGTTCGGTAACGACCGAAACACATGCATTTTTATATTTTGTTATTTTTTCCGAATTTCTGTTGTACACAGTTGCAAGAGGTGTGCATTGTGAATTCGTACAAGGGAAAAATCTTTCTATTCCTCCATTGCCATACCTACCTGTCAAATAATAGCTGACAGGGAGAACGGTTGTCGCGAATGGCCAGAGAATGGAAGAAAGGTTTGTGTTTCGCTAGCAGTTCTTAAATTGAAGTGCCATAAATTGCAAATTTGTGCTTCAAATCAGCTTTTCCTTTAAATGTGTATACAGAAAATCAGACTACATACTAATATTCATTTCTAAAATCAACTTTATAGATTAAATTTGAGCAACCAGCCATGCAGGCATTTTGAAATATGTAAATAAAGCAATATACCAGTCGTCTACAAAAATGTTTGAAAACCACTGTTAAGCTAATGATTTAGGTAATCGAACAGCGATTGAACAAGTGATCAAGGCGGTTTACTATTGCGAACGTTTTTATCAAACCTTCGCCACTTGTATGAATTCACAATGGAGGTGTGCGTTTACAGTCTTTTATCGTTACAATACGTTCTTTTTTATTGAATTTTCTTCATTTAAAATTCTTTGTTTGTTCATTTCCAATGAATTTGTAATAAACGGCAAGAAATATCAACACATATATCTTCTTACTTCCTTTCGCAATCCCTAGCTCTAGGCAAACATGGCTCAGGCCTCTAACCATGACGGGAAAAGTGGTGAATGACCGAGGCATCAGCAACCAAGCTCGCACTACGCAAACCATCTTGCGTGCCGCCAAGCTGGCGGACTGGCCGTCGCTATGTTAAGTTAGATTTAATTAGTTATAAGTTTTTTATTTTTTGTCTCTTCTTCACGGTCGGTGATCCTTGGCGGACTGTGAGGTTGCGAACCGCAAGGGGGGCGGAATGTTTAGGCCCAATGCCTAACTTTTACCTGATTGACGGCGCCCCTCCCTAACGTTTTAATAATATTTCCAGCCACCCACACTCACGCCGCATTTGTGTGCATGCATGCACATGCATACGTTTCGTACACATGCACGTGTGTGTGTGCAGGTTGTCAGCACCCATGTACGTATATGTGGGGGTGGTTGTATGTGTGGCCTTTCCCCTCCTTAACACCAGAGCACTTTTTCGCGGCTTAGCGGTTGTCATCAATGGGACAACCGGCCTCTTTTATGATCGACCGCCAAGCAGTTCACAACGCCCAGGATGACCATCGTCAATTTCGACATTAAGGTAACATTATACCGATTGTATATTTTCTTTACTTTCAAATTAAATATTATTTTATAACGAGGAATTCCTCTTATGTTCTTTTACTTTATTTTGAGTGAACCATCACACCAACCCCGAGATCGACCCTTGTGCGCGTACCCACTGCCGGTTTACGACGCACTCAGGCCGAACAGAAAGTTTATACGGGAATTTGCGAAAAAATAGCAGTACCAATGTTATACTATTTAAAGAAAGGTAGAAAAGTTAATCAAAACGATCCAAATTTTATTGCTTCATTTCATAAATTGAAAGGTATAATAACCAATGCTCCCATATTAACGTTTCCAAATTTAAGTAAAAGATTTAAAATTGTAACAGATGCTAATAATTTTGCTATTGGCGCTGCCCTTATCCAAAATGGACATCCATTAGCATATGCTCCAAGAACGCTTTATAATCATGAGATAAATTATGCTACAATAGAAAAGGAATTGCTTGCCATAGTTTGGGCTGTACAATATTTTCGTCCATACATTTGTGGTCGTGAATTTGATTTACTCTCTGATCATCAACAACTAAAGTGGATCCAAACGAAATTAACTGGAAAAGATTTAAATCCTAGATTACAAAGGTGGTTAGTGGAGTTAGGAGAATATGATACTAAAATTGAATATATAAAAGGTAGTGAAAATAAGCTTGCATACTTTTTAAGTCGTGTGAATAGCAATACTAATGAAATAAATATAGGCTCAATTCATGAATTTGATCAAGTAAGTGTCAATGATTCTTTGGAAGTTCAAACAATACACTCTCAAGAGGAGGAATTTAATGATAATTTTAAAATTTTAGACACTGTTGTAAATCGATTCAAAACACAAATTATATTACAAGGGAATAAGCAAACAGAAGTTGAGAATGTTTTTGGAAATAAGAGAATTTTTGTTGATAAAAATGATATTAAGAAGAGACACATTATAGAAATTGTTAGAAGAAATATTTCAAAAGGCAAGGTAGGCATTTATTAGGAACTACCTGATAATGAATTTAATAAACTGCAAAATCAATTGAAAGAATATTTTACCACTGATGCACTTAAATTTTTTAAATGCTCGTATTTTGCTAAAGACATAGAAAGTGAGGATGAACTCAATAAAAAAATTTCGCTATTTCACATATTTGAAACCGGTCATGTTGGTATAATACCAACTTATGAAGGAATAAAACATAGAATTTATAATTCACGATTGAAAATTTATATACATAAAATAATTAATAATTGCGCAATTTGCACCTCAGGAAAATATGATCGCAATCCAATTAAAAATAAATTTAAATTTTGCTGAAACACCTTCTAATATCAATGAAATTGTACGTGTTGATACATATGTTAATTCAAAACATTCTTTTATAATTTTTATAGACAAGTTTTCCAAACATGCTGTTGCGTTTTATTTATCTGATAGAAACAGCCAAACAATCGTAGATAAATTAAGAGAATATTTATCGATAAAGGGACAAGTAAAGAAATTTTTTTTGACAATGAGTTCAATTCCGCAAATTTTAAAGAATTTTTAAAATCTGAAAATATAGAATTTCATTTTTCAAAACCCCATAGTCATACAGGGAATTCAGATGTAGAAAGACTCAATAACACTATAACTGAGAAAATAAGTCTTAAATTTGGAACAAAAACTACCAATAACAGCACAAATGAGTAAAGAAATTCAAATGTATAATAATACTTTTCATAGTACCATAAAATGTACTCCATTTGAGGTACAAAATCACAAAGTGGATTATGGTTTGATAAGAAATTGCAGCCAAAGAGCAAAAGATAGTTATATTAAACAAAAATAGGGAGGATTATATAGAAAATCGAGAAGAGGGTTTTGTTAAAAATTATAAAAGCCTTAGACATAAAGAAGAACCAAAATTTATAAAGAAAAGCCTACATAACGTTCATACCATTAACATAAAAAGACCATTGAAATATTGTGAAAACTAATTACATGTTATTTTGTACTGTTATTTTGAAATTTTGATCGAAAGTAACTAATTGATTATCACATAACATCAAATAAAATATGATCGCGTAATTCTTTCAATTTGTTTTAATATTGTTTTTCATATAGGTACCTACATTTAACTTTAATTTATATAAAATGTTATTAAATTGTTAAAATCCTATAATTTTTGAATTCAGGAGTATTCAAAATACTATGATTGGAGGAGTTACATATATGTACATGTCTATACCTGTGTTATATTTACTTTGAACAGAATCATACTTATAATTATAATTAGTTTTATATGTCTACCTAAGATTTTCATGTAAATAAATGTAAAAAATATATTAAAAAAAATGTTATAATTGATATTCAAACAGCTCATACAAAATATATAAAATTTGAATTATTACAAGAAATCCTGAAGGATAATTAAAATTATTAGAACTTATAACTTATTTAAATTAATAAGTTTCTTCGTAAGCTGAGCAATCAGGGATCAGTTTTGATTTAAACACGCTATTGATTGTGAAGTATAATTGTGAAGTACTACTCCCAAAGTAATCTAAATAAAGCTCAGTTTGCAATACTGAATATTGTAGTGATTTATTCAATAGTTTAGCGATTCGAACGTTAGCAGAAGGTGAAATAATAACCAGGATTTCAAGAATTCGTTACAATTGGTGTCAGAAGAGGAATTGTTGAATAAATTCCGAAGATTTCGAATACAACTTGGACATGGCAAAGCTAAGTGAATTAAAGATCCAGCAACTGAAAAAGGAGTTGGAGAACCGTGGATTGAATACAACCGGCAACAAAATCGAACTTCAAGCACGGCTACGAGAGGTTATGGAGTCGGAAGGAATTAATGTGGACGAGTATGTCTTTCATCCTGATGGGGGCGAAACATTAAAATGGAAGAAAAAAAACGAAACATCGCAGTCAGTTACGAACACAGACTTGAACATGATATTGGCTGCAATATCTGCACAAACATCGACAGTGGCATCCCAACTGGAATCGCAGGAGACACGTATAACATCTCAACTGGAAGAGCAGAAGACATATATGGCATCCCAACTGGAATCCCAGGAGACACGTGTAACATCCAAGATGGAAACACAACTACAATCCCAGGAGACTCGTATAACAACCAAGATGGAAACACAGTTAGAAGAACAGAAGACATATATGGTCGAGCAGTTGAAACCACAAGAGGCTCGCATATCATCGCAGCTGTCAGAACAGGAAGCAAGGGTATCATCAAAAGTGGAAGCACAGGATGCAAAAATTGCTCAATTTCAGGCAGAAGTTAATAATTTAAAAGGTCGTATGGAACAGTTATAACTAAATCGCCCAGCTGTTCCAGCGAGCAATACGAAGGTAAAAACTCCATCTTTTGATGGCTCTGTTCCTTTCCAGGCCTTTAAGCTACAGTTTGAGAAGACTGCAACAGTGAACAACTGGAATGCGGAAGATAAAGTTGCTGCACTGTTCGTGGCATTGAAAGGACCTGCAGCTGAAATCTTACAGATTATTACAGAGTACGAACGGAACAGTTATGAGGCATTCATGACCGCTGTCGAGAGACGTTATGGAAGCGAGTATAGAAAACAGATATACCAAATTGAGTTGCAAAAGCGTTACCAAAAAGCGAATGAGACTTTGCATTGGCTCATCTCGCAAATGCAGACGCACCCGTGGAATACACCGAGAGGGTTAAAATTCAGAGCTTTATAAATGGAATAAGGGATGTCGAAACGAAACGAGCTACATATGCGAATCCAAAACCAACATTTGCTGAAACGGTATCACATGCACTGACGCAGGAAACAGCCTCACTTTTGAGTAAGGCAGCGTACAAAGCCCATCGTGTGGAAGTAGAAAGGCCAGATTGGGTAGACACAATTTTGGAAGCGCTGAAGGGATCACAACAGAAAAATGCCGGAGTTATGAAATGTTTCAAGTGCGGCAACCCAGCTCACATTGCACGTCATTGCAGCACCGACCCTAATAGTTCCAACAATGTGGGTGGCCTTAGAAGGAGAGCTGAAGGAGACGATCAAATCTCCAAGTCCACTCAATCGTTAAACTAAAGCGAGTCAGCCGCAAGGAGCGACGGCTGGCTCCCTCAATTGAGTGCCCCATAATCTCTATCTCGCAAAGTGGAAGAAGGTCGAACAATCTTACTGTCGGAGGATATGTGGATGGAAAGGAACATTTACTGACTGTAGATACGGGCGCATCTCATTCCATAATTCGATCAGATTTAGTCAACAATGAGATAAGACCATTGCTTGGAGCAAGATTACGTACAGCCACTGGAGAGGACACCCAGGTAATTTGAGAAGTAGCATGTGAAGCCAAAATTGGGAACGTCACAGTACTACACAATTTTATAGTGTGAGAGATTGTTGATGAAATCATAATTGGAGTGGACTTCTTAATCGACCAAGGCATCAAGATCGACATGCAAAACAAGGCGATGCGATATAAGAATATGGATGTGCCACTTAATTTCGGATACGAGAAAGGCTACAGCAGCACACAAATCAGCACGGAATGTACTTGTAGGAAAAACCCTGGCTATGACAAAACAAGATGGACGTATCCCGGTAAGAGTACTCAATGAGTCCAAGTCACCACTCAAATTGACCAGAGGAGCTATATTGGGAAGATGCCAAGAGGCTGAGGTAGTAATCAATTGTGAACAGCTCCAGGAACACGTTTCAACTAGCAAGACTAATCGTTCAAATAACATCACGGCCTGGCCGGAGGGGCTAGAGGAAGACTATCCGAGTAAAGCAAAACAACTGCTCCTAGTGTTCTACAGGCGAAGCGGGAAGTGGCGAGTCAAATCATACAAGAAATGAGCTACAGCGGCATAATCGAACCATCAGCTAGTCCATGGAGCTCACCGGTGGCACTTGTGCAGAAGAAAGACGGAAAAATGAGGTTTTGCATGGACTACCGCAAGTTGAACGACGTTACGAAAAAGGATAGTTACCCATTGCCAAGAATTTACGACACTCTGGACTCGCTCTCTGGTATGAAATGGTTTTCCACACTGGACGCATAAAGTGGCTACTGGCAAGTGGAGGTGAAGGAGATAGACAAAGAGAAAGCAGCCTTCAGCGTCGGAGATGGTGTTTGGCAATTTACAGTGATGCCTTTTCAAAAGTACCTCTACGGGCAGCGACAGATCACGCAGCGTTGAAATGGCTTCTACAGTTCCGTAATCCAGAAGATCATTTGGCACGGTGGATCGAGCGACTACAAAGCTATGACTTTTCCATTGAGCATCTGGAAGTTAGTACCCATGGGAATGCCGATGCAAAGTCACGAAGACCATGTAATTTGGAATGCAAACACTGTTCGAAAGCTGAGGCTAAAGAAGACATCATAGATGTCCGGCTTATGACTATAATGTGTTCAGATGAATGGGACATGGAACAACTAAGGAAGTGTCAGCTAGAAGATACAGATCTGTCACATGTTATGCGAGGGCTCGAACGAAACGAAATACCAAATAAAGAAGAGATGTCAGCTTCGAGTCCTATTATTGGGCACAGTGGAACAGTTTAGAGTTGTCCGGTTGCTTGCGTCGAGTATGGGAGAGTGAAGAGGAATGTAAGAGGAAACTGATAGTTGTACCCAGGAAAAGGATTCCTGACGTTCACAACGAGCTACATAATGGTCCAAGTGGAGGTCATCTGGGAATCACGAAGACGCTCGAGAAAATAAAGCAGATATTCTATTGGGTTGGTTGACGTCAGTCGGTCACTAAGTGGATTGGCAATTGTGAGGTTTGCAGCAGGTGCACCGTTTGAAAGGATCACTATGTCGCAGGACCATTTCCTGCTAGAAACCGCGGAAAAAAATATGTATTGGTGGTTATGGATTATTTCAGCAAATGATCAGAGGTATACCCAATCCCAAATCAAGAAGCGGAAACAGTAGCAGAAGTGTTTATAAACAATTGGGTTGCAAGGTATGGTGTACCAATGGAGTTATATTCTGACCAAGGGAGAAACTTTGAATCAGCTGTGTTCCAAGAAAACCCAGGTCTTCATTACGTTTGGTCGGTCAAAAACATAGGCTGGTCCTAGAAAAGTTATACAATGAACGATATAAAACTGTTTTTATTATACGTTTTTTTCGATGTAGCCCAGAATATATTATAAACATATATGCTTTAAGTTTTTAAATATAAGCACATACATATGTGTATAGTACTGAAAAATATGCCCATATGTGACAAAATGTATTTAATTATCACCATCAATAATTATCATCAATTTTAAATGAAGCACTTTTTGTATGTTTGTAACGTCGTGTTGTTTTGTACTTTTTAAGTTGTTGATTATTACATTGTTTGTATTTCATTTCATTTCATTTATTTGGGAATTATTAGTACAATAAGACCATCTTCCGGTCTTTTATAGTACAAAACATTATCACATGAAAATTTGTATAAACATTTAAGTAAACAAGAGCAATAGAATTTAAATCTTAATATTAACAGCCTTCAAAGAAGAAGAAGCACATAACATGATTATATCAGCAAATATAGATAAATAAACCACATGATTAAAATAAAGAACAAGATATATAAATACTACAATACAATACTACAATATTACAATAGATGGCCAATTCAGGTCGATTATGATGAAAAAACTTATAAATAATTTGTCTATAATTTATTTCGTTTATACAGTTTCTTACAGTAGCTGGAACAGAGTTCCAAGTGCGTATGGTGTTAACAAAAAACAGTCGAGTTGATGGAACAAAGTTGAAATTTGGAACAATAAGATTATTTAAACGGTTAGATCTAGCTAAGTTTTTAGTATAAGTAGGATGGTGTTTTTGTGGCATTTAGTTTTACAAGAAAAATGCAACTCCTAGCCTTCAAGTAATTATGGATATCACAGCCCAGAAGCAATGACTTTCAAGCAGAAACATGGTCAAACTTACTTAGACCGTATACATAGCGTGTTATATGATTGAAGGCTATATCAATTTTATGGGCCGAACAAGAGTTTAGTTTATTGTATATTAACTCTGAATAAGTGATTATCGGCAACACTAGCTGAATGGACAGTTATCGACAAAATATTATCGATATATATGGCTGGGAGGTTAGCAATTTCGATCTTCTTGGTTTGGATTGCTAAAACATAAGTATACCACTAAATGAAAACAAATTTTGGTCCTTTTGGCTGTGGCAATCGTGATCGCCGCCAATCTCAGAGAGTTTTTTTTGTTTTTTTCTCCGAATACAAATATCTAAGTATGGTAATGTTAATCAGTGCGACAGTTTTAACCGTGAATGACGATCATAGCTGTTATGAGTGTTATGAGTGTAATGTCGTGGGATTTGCACATGACTTTAGAAATTTTGGAGCCGGGCGCTTCTCTCCACGCCTTTCCTGCTAGATGGATTATATGCAACAACTGTCCCCTTTTGATTTCCCTCAAACGGATTGGGATGTCTACCGCCTATTCATCGAGTGCTGCACTCATCGAGTATGTGGAGGACTTTGAACGAAAAAAAAAGGAATCGTGAAACAAAACTAGATGTTAAACTTTTTTTTGCCATGTTTGCGTTCAAGGCCGTCGCGTTTAAGGTTCTCCTTAAATTTAGCTCAAAAATTTGTCCGGTACAAAAGTTATTAACTAAATAAATTTCGCTAAATGTAGGTAGTTATTAATTTAGTTGGACTAGGAGTGAAAAAAGTGAACCATAAAACTGAAGTTCAAAAAATTTGCGGCAACGCATAAGAGAATGGCAAAGAGAATAAAGTTTTCAAAGTGAAAAAGAAAATAATAAAGGAGAAAGAAAAATGTGCCTATTAAGTGATAGAATGCAAATAAACAAATAAAAAAACCCAAGAGGTTAGGGTTACTTCTGGCGTACCGCAAGGTCCTTTGCTATTTTCGCTATTTATTAATGATCTTCCAAGTGCGTTAACTCATTCCAAGATTTTGATGTATGCTGACGATGTAAAGCTTTTTAAACCTATACTCACTCCGGAAGACAGATTGCTCCTTCAAGAAGATCTCGATAGTTTAGTCAAGTGGTGCAATATTAATGACATGAGCCTCAACCTAAATAAATGTAAATTCATGAGTTTTGGTAGAAAATCATTTCAAGTGCACAATTACACGGTTGGTGACTACCGGCTGGAGCAAGTCACTAGATTTATTGACCTGGGTGTTACATTGGACCCAAAATTTTGACTTTAAAATACATATTGAAACTTGCGTGACCCGATCGAAAGGAGTTCTTGCTTTTGTTAAACGAAGGTCTAAGGAATTTAATGACCCCTACGTTACAAAATCTCTCTTTACTGCTTTAGTGAGACCTATATTGGTGTATGCATCAATCGTTTGGAACCCGCATTATCAAATCTATCGTGACAAGCTTGAATCGGTTCAAAACAATTCTACTTTTTGCTTTGAGTCACTTGGCGTGGGATCCAACAAGAAATCGTCCCTCTTACAACAGTCGGTTAAAGCTTAGAAACCTACCTTCTCAGGAACGGTGAATAGCCCGTTTTTACATAGCGAGACATACATGCATAACAAAAAGCAGCGTCTTTTGTCACCGAATACATCAACCATTTATATTCGTGGAACCATGATGATAGAAAAGAACGGTTATTACTTTTAGGGTACTGCGTCAAAAAAAACTATTATATTTAGGTAAATTTTTTACCTCATTTATTGATATTGTTAATGTTGATTGAGATTCAGATTGCGAGCTAGCCTGAGCATCTATAGTATTTTTGGATGAAGAGGTAGAAGGCACGTCGGAAGTCTCTTCTAAACGGGAACGTTTTCCGCCGAAATAATTCCTTAAGTCCATAATAGCTGAAAAAGATAATTGTTTCAAAAACCTCAACAGAAAATAGAAATGATACTTACGTTCACTTTCTGATTTGAATATTTATTTATTTATTTATTATTTAAAGTCGACGACAAACTATGGTCGACTGCATAATATCAAAGATATATAAATATACAACTCAAAAGATAAAATATGTTAACCCAGATAACCCTAAAAGTTACTCAGGCGAAAACTTTTGATTTTTTTGGAAATGTCTGTATAAAACCGCTATAGAAAGAGACTCTGATACTTAAAAAAAAAAAAAAATTTTTTTTATTATTTTAGAGGTGTACTATATATAGTTCATTAGGAATATAAGGGATAAAAACATATTTTTATTTATTGGAATGGAAGTTTACAAAACACTTTGTATGTACTCCAATATTGCATTTTACACATCTTGTAGTGGTTTTTTAATGGCAATATCCACATCGGGTTTGTTTTTCCTGTGGCTCTACAAGATGATCCATACGGTCATAGCGAATCTCGGCTTATTTAGGGCAACTTGGATGGCCTTTTGGTAGGTTGATTGATTTCGATGGGCAGTCAGCAGCATGGTAGCCACTGCACGCCTAAAGCTCAGTTGGTCAAAACTTCCGCCCCGTTCGCGATGTATGATCCAAGCGTTTTGGAGCGCCATATCAATGCAGTGGGCTAGCAAGGGCAGGTACCATTTGCCCCTCATTGAAGTTCTATACAAGCTTATATTTTGGTCAGAACGTTCCACTCCTCCCATGTTAGAGTTATACATGTAAATCAAATGCGGTTGTTCTACATATATAACGGTATATTATGGTCCGACTCATCCTATGAGCTTTCAGGTTCGGCTGCACTAAAATTTTATTTCTGCTGGCGCTTGCAGTTGGGCAGATGGAAAATTATTTACGCCAAAAGCTTCCTCAGGACCAGAATCTTCGTCGTTTGCATTAACTGGAGGAAACAACACCACTTCATCGATGTCGCCAGTGTTTTCTTCACCATCTTCCAACAAAACAACAACCTCATGAAGCCAGATACCCCTGCAAAAAATAGATTTTGTAGACACCTATCTTCCTAATGTACTATATGTAGTACACTAATATTTGCTCATTTTTACTACTAATTAATTTTCAATGTATTTAACTATAATTTTACACATTTAAGAACTCGTTTATTTCTCTATAATTTTTTAATAAAAATATATATTTATAAGAATACTTAGATTCCAACCGTCGGGCATGCAGGGTCCTAAATAGGGTCTTGAAATATTTGGCCAAAGTAGGATGTTATTCATAAATACCGGGCAGGTTTTCGCGTGGCAAGGCTTAACTTAAGTAAACTGGTGTGAATCTAGACAAAATTTTTACTGTCAGAATTGCTACAGTAGACACTGCGTTGGTTCTCTCTATAACAATTACGATAACTCTCATGAGATGTCCGTCAGGTTAGAACTAGCACTTTTAAAAATCAAATTTCCATTCCACGCTATATTTGATTTTAATTTTTAAAAGTGGTACTGCTTGCACTTACTCTCTGTACGGGCTCTGTACGGGCCAAGAATTCGCTTGAACGGTCAAGGGCCGTCCACGCCCGTACGTAGCTACGGACCTGCTGGCCATGAAAAAAAAGCGCAAATTCGTGGTGGGAGAGAGTTTTTGTGGCCAAGTACTAACGTTCACGCCTGTTTACGAATGTCTCACCACTATCCGAATAAAATCAAACATTTTTAATATCTCATTCATCTGCGCCCATGAACCGATGGAGAAGAAGGACTAAGAGGTGAAGGACGCATTGGCGACTTCAACGCCAGGGTGGGCAAAGAAGGCGTTTTTGGCTTAACTGTTGGGAAGTTCAGCATACACAATGAAAACCCCGCTATTATACTGAGGCTTATCGAGTTCGCTGGTGGTCATATCCTGATCGAAATGCACGCAATCAGATTGGCCACGCTTTGATAGACGGACGGCATGCCTCCAGTGTTTTAGATGTGCACACGATAGACCTAACATCGACTCGTATCATTATCTCGTTGCAGCCAAAATATGCACTCGCCTCTGCGCGGCTAAACGAAAGGAATAAAAACACAAGGAAAGCTAGACGTCAAAAGGCTGCAATCGCAAAAGAATGCTTCGTAATGATTTTGTAACTTGACTCCCACACCTGCTCTCTGAGAGCACAAGTGAAGCCGACGGAATGCAGAAGTACTGGCAGCATATCTTTAAACCACTTCGTACCACCACCGAGGAAAAAATTGGTTACTGCCGACCAAGGAAAAACAACTGGTACGATGAAGAATGCCGCGTTGCAACCGAAAGAAAAGACGCTGCATACGAGACTACGTTAAAAACGGGCGCAACAAGAAGAGTTCACAAGAGTATGTAAAGGCTACATGAGTTGAAAGAGGAACCTTTATAGAAAAAAGACAGAGGCAGAAAGGCATCGGTGCGAGGAGCTTGAGCTGCAAACACCTGAAAGAACGAAAATGGAGACCTTGTAACAAATGTCCAAACAGTACTTAGATAGAAAACTTCCCTGCTCTCCTAAATGGAGGCGGTGATGTGCCACCCAGGATGGAATAAATATCCGATTTAAAAAAAGTCAGAATAAGAAAAAGGCCGCGGATGCTGATGGACTGCCTCCGGAGCTATTTAAATACGGCGACGAGGAGTTGGTGAGGCGCATGCATTAGCTTCTTTGCAAAATATGGTGGGACGAGTCTGACGATTGAAATCTAAGTGTTCTTTGCCCAGTCCACGGGGAGGAGGATCCTACAAATTGCGCCAACTATCACGTTATGAGCCTTCTCAATAAGGTCCTTCAAGCGTATCGTGCAAAATATTGAAGCCACCCGTGAACCGGCTGATGGGACCTTATCAGTGCAGCTTTAGACTTGGTAAATCTATCATTGACCAGATTCTCACTACGCGCCAAATCTTGGAAAAGGTCCGGAAAAAGAATTGACACACAACACCTTTTCGTTGATTTTAAAGCGGCCGCTATGTCTGAATTTGGTTTCCCTGCAAAGCTTGCTTCTGACTATTCAGTAGATGGTTTGTGTTTTGAAATTTTAAGAATCGGATACCAGGGTGTCGAGATATAGGCCAAAACGTGGACCCGGGTAACCCTAGGATGTGTTTGTACAGTATGGGTATCAAATGGAAGCTGTTGATGAATGCTATAGTATGGAGTATTTTTCATGCCGCTCTTGACTAGGGTCTCGAGATATAGACCAAAACGTGGACCTGGATAACTTTACGATGTGTTTGTACAATATGGGAGCTGTTGATGATTGCTATAGTATAGATTATTTTTCATGCCCCTCTTGACTAGGGTCTCGAGATATAGACCAAAACGAGGACCCGGATAACCCTAGGATGTGTTTGAACCACATGAGTATCCATTGTAAGTTGTTGATAAGTGTTAATGAAAAGAGGGCTTTTCTTTTCACTGGGTAACTAAGGACTCGAGATATAGACCAATTGGGAACTCGCCTTCAGATTAAGAGATTGCATTCTTATGTACTACAACCAGTTAAAATGGTATATTCATTCACATAACAATATAATCTTTTTACCTGAAGGCGCTGAAAAGCGCTCAATGTATGGTGAAATTATTTTGAAAAACACATGTTTGGTCAGATTCAGCCCACTTAGCCAGCGGATTATACGTTTTCATATTAACATACATACATCAATAATAGTTTAATCATTTACTAAACGATTTGCTACCTACTTAGCTACGCTCTTTCGCTCTCAAAATTTATTTACATCGTTGATATGTATGCCAAAATAGAAAACGTCTTAATTTTATTCGTTTCAACCAAGCAAATTTAAGATCTGAACAATATATTCATTTGCAAGATGCGATAGCGAATGATGCTTATATTAATGACATCGGACGTTTAACTATATTGCCATCTTCGTATATTGGTAGCCCACGGAATATGAACGAATATGCACAAGACGCAATGTGTTATGTTGGATGTAGTCAAAAACAATTTATTTGCAGGACAGTCGACAACCGATCGTCATGACATTACTGCGCGTATTTTTCGGCAAAAATGTAAAGCACTTATGGATTTAATTGTGAAATTATATGTATTTGGGGAGGTGCGTTGCCATATGTAATCCATCGAATGGCAGAAAAAGGGATTGCCGCACGCACATATACTAATTTGGCTGGTACATAAAATAACTCCGAATCAAATTAATAACCTTATATCAGCTGAAATTACTCGCTTCCCAAGGCAGTCGGTTCTATGTACCGGAGCGACTCGGGATTTTTCCCGACCAAGGACTGTCATTTCAGTGTAACCCCATTTAATTTGTTTCGTCCCTCCCACAAATTGTCATCCTCCCAGCAGCTCCTTGCAGCAGGACTGCTCCATATTCTCTTGCTCCGGGAAGGTATCGAATCCAATCCGGGTCCGTCTCCTGACCCCGGTCCTGAGAAATGGTTTTGCTGCATCTGCCGGAAAAGAATCTTTTTAGGACGGTCATACTCTGTTCAGTGTGTCTCGTGTAAGGGATGGTTGCATCGGACAGGTTGTTCTGGGCTTGATCCCAAAACCCGACGTCCACGTAACTTTTATAAATCTTTTGTGGCTCCTTGCTGTTCACGCCCAAGGGCGCCCCGTAGTCTACGTCTAAGCGCGCCCCCCCCCCGCCCCCCATTACCTTCCAGCAGCCCCGCTGCTCAGCAAGCCACAACAAGTACCCGCTGCTGCTCGCGCCTTACGGCGCCAACAACTCAAACAGCTGCTACCACTCATAACTACAATCTTCGTAGTAGAGTCGGAAGCAATGCTGAGCAACAGCCCCAGCCCCCGGATCCGGGTACCCCAATGCTTGCCCAAGGACGCCCAGTCCCAGGGCCACAACAGCAATTGCGTCCTGGCCTTCCTCAACCCAGGCGTAGTCACCCGTCACTTACCCCCAGAGTGGCGACGTCTCCCCTCATGCACTTCAGAATTCTGCAGTTAAACTGTAATGGACTAACTGGGAAGATTACGGAGATAGTCAATTTCATGAAGCGGCACAACATCCGCATTGCTGCGATTCAAGAGACTAAACTCGCAGCACGATCTGCATTGCAGACCTGCTCTGGGTATAATGTCCACAGAAAAGATCGCGAGAGCGGAAATGGAGGCGGCCTCGCGTTTATAATACACCACTCTGTGCAATATCACATATTTGATCCTGGCATCGACCGCAGGGACAACGTCTTAGAACGTCAAGGCCTATCTGTCCGGTCAGGCGATGCAAACCTAGAAATCATCAACATCTACATCCCCCCTGCCACCTGTTGCCCCGGTGGATACCGCCCTAATATCAGAGCCTTACTCACTGGAAACAATCGCATTATTTTAGGCGACTTCAATGCCCATCATGATCTATGGCATTCAAATTTGCGGGCGGACAGTAGGGGCGAGATGTTGGCGGATCAAATAGAAGAAACGACGTTCTGCACAATAAACGGAGACGCCCCCACACGTATGGTAGGAAGCTGTCACAGTTCGCCAGATATCTCAATCGTGAGCGCAGAACTCGTAAACTGCGTCAACTGGCAGCCGATGGTATCATTGGCATCCGACCACCTGCCTATACTTGTTTCGCTCGAGCGTACCGCCGACTTCATCGTCACCGAAAAACGCACTTTCATAAACTTTAAAAAAGGAAAGTGGGAAGAATATAAATCCTTTACAGACAACCTCTTTGCTGCCCTCCCTATCCCGACTGATGCCCGCCAAGGGGAGCGCGCCTTCCGCAAGGTCATTGAATCCGCCTCGGCACGTTTCATTCCCGCCGGGAGAATTCCCGAAATCCGGCCCCACTTCCCGGCGGAGGCCGCAAACTTAGCGAGAGAACGTGACCTTATAAGGCAGCTTGATCGAGGCGACCCCCAAATAAGGGATATAAACCAACGCATCAGATTGCTTGTGGATGAACACAAGCGGGCGAAATGGGAGGAGCACCTAAGAGGTTGCAACCTCTCTACCGGTGTGGGTAAACTTTGGTCCACCGTAAAGTCCCTATCGAATCCGACTAAGCACAAAGACAAAGTTTCCATCGCCTTTGGCGACAAAGTGCTGTCGGAGGCGGAAAAATGCGCGAGCGCTTTCTGCCGACAATATATAATGCATTCTACGGTCGACAAAGTTAGACGGAGGGCCAACAGACACGCACATAAACACAAATTCAGCGCGTCACCAATCACCATCACCGCTAAAGAGGTTGAGGACGCCATTGGTTGCTCTAAACCATCCAAAGCAGTGGGCCCAGACGGCATAGCCATGCCGATGCTTAAAAGCCTAGGGAAAGAGGGTTTCAAATATTTAGCGCAGGTCTTCAACCTGTCTCTTTCCACCTTTGTCATACCCGAGAAATGGAAAATGGCCAAGGTGGTCCCGCTACTAAAGCCTGGTAAACCAGCTAACATAGGAGAGTCGTATCGTCCGATATCTCTCCTATCGCCAGTAGCAAAGACGCTCGAAGCCATTTTGCTCCCTTATTTCCAAGCAAATTTGCAACTAGCCTCCCATCAGCATGGCTTCAGAAAACTCCATAGCACTGCCTCCGCGCTAAATGCCATTAGCACCCAGATAAATTGCGGTTTAAATCAAAACCCCCACCATAGAACAGTACTCGTAGCGCTAGACCTATCAAAAGCTTTTGATACGGTCAACCATGGCTCGTTACTGCAAGACCTGGAAGGGTCTACCCTTCCCCCCTGTCTTAAAAGGTGGACCGCAAATTATCTGGGTGGTCGGCAGGCATCGGTGCTATTTAGAAACGAAACATCAAAGCCAAGGAGAATTAAACAAGGGGTGCCACAGGGTGGTGTCCTATCCCCGCTTTTGTTTAATTTCTACATATCTAAGCTACCTTCACCACCGGAAGGGGTCACAATCGTTTCCTACGCCGATGACTGCACAGTAATGGCCACAGGCCCAGGCCCACAGATCGATGAGCTATGCAATAAAATAAACGGCTACCTCCCTGATCTCTCCAGTTTTTTCGCCTCGCGAAACCTGGCATTATCACCGACTAAATCTTCCGCGACCTTATTTACAACATGGACGTCCCAAATGTCGACCATTTTGAACATCCACGTCGATGGCTCTACGCTACCGACTGTCCTACACCCCAAAATCTTAGGTGTGACGTTTGATCAGGATCTACATTTTGGTGAGCACGCAGCCGCAATTGTTCCGAGAATTCAGAGCCGTAACAAAATCTTCAAATCCCTTGCTGGCAGTACCTGGGGAAAAGATAAAGAAACGCTCATGACTACATACAAAGCAATTAGCCAGCCGATTACGTGCTACGCGTCACCCATATGGTCGCCAAGCCTAAAAATTACCCACTGGAAGAAGCTACAGGCCTGCCAAAATACTGCTCTCAGAATTGCCACGGGCTGTCTTCTTATGTCCCCAGAACACCATCGACATAATGAGGCGAGAATACTCCCCATCAGGGAAAGAAACGAGATGCTGACCAAACAGTTCCTGTTGAATACCCAGAAACCTGGGCATCCCTACAGACATCTGATTGACGAGCCAGCACCGCCTAGGGGCTTAAGGAGTCATCTCCGTAAGCATTTTGAGGAAATACGGCATCTGAGAACACAGCCGTATGAAGCGAAAAAACACAAGCAGGTCCTTGGTGAACTCCACAAACAGGCGTCGGACCTTTATGCCGGGAATTGCCCGGTGAACCCAGTACTCAAAGTAAAGTATCCAAAACTTGCGGAAGAGGAACGCATACTCCCCAGGGAAACGCGTGTCACTCTGGCTCAACTTCGTTCTGGATACTGTAACAGGTTAAACTCTTACCTATCCAGAATCCACCCCGACATACAAAATGTATGCCCCGCTTGCAATGTGTCCCCACATGACACCAACCATCTCTTTAATTGTAATGTGGAACCAACGCCTCTAACACCCCTTTCCCTATGGTCCACCCCTGTTGAAACAGCAAGTTTCCTTGGACTCCCGTTAGAGGATATTGATGACAGTTTGTGATCGGTCGCGTCTGTTAGGTGGGGCGAAGCACTGCTACAACAACGACAACAGCTGAAATTACTGATCACACTGCTTATCCTGAGTTATTCAAGTTGTCGTTAAAAACATGATATATGGACCGTGCGGTGAACTAAATATGATTTCACCATGTATGATTGATGAAAAGTGTTCGAAACAATACCCAAGGCAATTTACTTCAGACACAATAACGTGCAATGACGGATATCCGTTGTATCGACGTAGATCACCTAATGATAATGGCAAAACGGCAACCATTAGAATGCATAACCAGGAAGTTCAAGTTGATAATCGTTGGGTGGTCCCGTGTTGTACATTATTATCGAAAATATTCAATGCTCATATAAATGTGGAATATTGTAATTCTGTCAAATCCGTTAAATGTATTTGCAAGTATGTAAATAAAGGGAGCGATATGGCAATTTTCGGTGTTGCTGGTGATAATACAAATGATGAAATTACTCAGTATCAAATGGGGCGCTATATTAGTAGCAATGAAGCTGTCTTGAAGATTATGTCGTTTTCAATTCACGAAAGACATCCTGCGGTTGTTCACTTGGCTGTACATCTTGAGAATGGCCAACATGTTTATTTTAATATATCAAATGTATTTGAAAGAGCAGCACAACCACCAGCAACTACTTTAACAGCTTTTTTCAAATTATGCGAAACTGATACATTTGCGATAACTTTATTATATTCTGAAGTGTCTCAGTATTACACATGGAATATGTCTTCGAAAAAATTTCAAAGACGTCAAGAAGGAACAGCAGTTCATGGGCATCCTGGCATTTTCCAAACAGATGCAATTGGGAGAATATATACAGTACATCCAAACAATGTTGAGTGTTTTTATTTGAGATTGTTATTAGTTAAGGTGAATGGCCCAAAATCATTTCAAGAATTAAGAACAGTCAACGGTCATTTGTGTCAAACATACCGTGAAGCATGACAACTTTTGCATTTGTTGGAGGATGATGCACATTGGGATTCAACACTTCATGATGCATCTATTTCGGCTCATCCTCAACAAATACGAATGCTATTTGCCATTATATTATCAACATGTATGCCATCAAATTCACATGAGTTATAGAACAAATATAAACATATTATATATATATTATATTATATATATTGCAGAAGATATTTTAATTCGTATGCGTCATCATGCAAGAAATCCTGATTTGTTGATAACTTTGGAAATGTACAACGAAGCTTTGATAATAATTGAATATATGTGTCTAACGATTGCAAATAAAACATTATTACAATTGGGTATGATCGTACCAAATCGTGAGATGCATGATCTGTTTGATCGTGAATTGCAACGTGAGCAGGAATTCAATTCTAATGATTTGCGTTTATTTGTACAATCGAATATAACCAAAATGAATATTCAGCAAAAACATGTATATGACACAATCATGAAAGCCATTTCCAATAATGCAGGTGGATTATATTTCTTGGATGCACCTGGTGGTACAGGCAAAACGTTCGTTTTACCACTGATTTTAGCGGCTATTCGATCGGAACAGAAAATTGCATTGGCACTTACACCTTCGGGAATTGCTGCCACATTATTAGAGGGTGGTCGGACAACACACTCTGCATTAAAATTGCCATTGAATGTACAGGTGATTCAAACTCCAACTTGCAATATTTCAAGAAATTCTGCTATGGCAAAAGTTCTGCGATTAACGTCAATTATTTTATGGGATGAGTGTACAATGGCGAATAAAAAATTACTGGAAGCATTTAATCGAACAATGCAAGATTTACGTGGTAATCAACAGCTTTTTGGTGGTGCTTTGATATTACTGTCAGGGGATTTTCGCCAAACATTGCCTGTCATTCCTCGATCGACTCCTGCTGATCAAATAAATGCCTGTTTGAAGTCATCAGTTCTTTGGAGATATGTACAAAAATTGACACTGAACATTAATATGCGTATTCACCTACAAAATGATCCAGTTGCCCATGAGTTTTCAAAAAAATTGTTAGAAATTGGTGTTGGTAAAATACAAATCGACAGAATCAACAGATTGATGACTGTACCGAACAATTTTTGTACAGTTACGAAATCGATAGATGAATTGATTGAATGTGTTATTCCAAATATTCTTCAGAATTACAGAAATCATGAATCACGACATATAAATCAATTGACAGTGCTATGAATCAAGATGAGGCAATGAATTATCCAATTGAATTTTTAAATTCATTAGAACCAGCTGGTATGCCACCGCATTGTTTTAATCAGAAAGTGGGTTCTTTGATTATATTATTTCGAAATATTAATCCACCAAAACTGTGTAATGGCACCAGATTGGCAGTGAAAATTTGTTTGCCAAATTTGATTGAAGCTACGATCTTAACTGGTAAATCAAAAGGAGATGTTTGTTTAATACCGCGTATCCTATGATTCCAACTGATATGCCATTTGAATTCAAACGATTATAATATCCTGTGCGTTTATGATTTGCGATGTCCGTCAACAAAGCCCAAGGGCAAACACTTAACGTTTGTGGTGTAAATTTGGAGGAATCATGTTTTTCACATGGCCAACTTTATGTTGCCTGTTCCAGAGTCGGTACCCCCAGCCGTTTGTTTATTCATGCTCAAAATGGAAAAACAAAAAATATTGTTTATCCAAATGTTTTGGATTAAGTTTTAAAATAGCTAGCAAATAATAAAATATCTTTTTTTTTGTAATAAATAAGTTTGATTTAATATTTCACTTTATACGTAGCGAAGCACGTACCGGGCCGCTAGTATTCTATAAAAGCATGCACTTGCTGGCGTATGCTGATGACATTGATATCATCGGTCGGGTAAGTTCTGCTTATTCCAAACTGGAAAAATAGGCAGACAAGATGGATTTGATGCTGAATAAGGACAAAACGAAGTACACGACGAAAAGTCATCAAGCAAAAAGTCAGCGCATATGCGACTTGGTAACAACGCTACAATTGGCAGCCATAATTTCGAAATACTAAAAGACTTCGTTTACTTGCGGACCAGCATTAACCTAAACACACCAGCTTTTAAGTCCAGCGAAGAATCGATCTTGCCAATAAATGCTGCTTTGGACTAGGTACGCAATGTTGTTGTTGTTTATTTTTAAAGTTTCATACATACATTTTCTTAATCCAAATAAACTAGACTAAAAATTTAGTTGTAAAATATAAGATACAATGTCTCAAGAGGATCTCCAGTATCTATGATAAATATTATTCGTATACTTTTGTGGTAACAGATATTTCCATGAGAGTTTGTATGTTATTCGATAGTTAGCAATTTGGTGATATAATGAAAAAATTAAGAAAAACCATTATATAAATGCAATATGATTTGTATAAGATAAAAAACTGATAAAAACTTAAAAGTACATATTTAGGCTAGTCCTGTAGCCACCAAAATTTTAAGGTACCTTTTGAGGTTTTCATATCTCTGGAAGGTATATTCATTTCGAATCGAGGTCCGCCTTCTTCAGGTTGGGAGAGTTTAATCGATTTATCTGTCGCTCTGCGGTATCTGTGGTACAATATAGGTACAGCATCATCATTTTGCACCAACTTATTTTTGTCAAGGTAGATAAATGCCTCAGGCGGAGTGAATCCTAATTGCAGAGACTCTTTTATATAATTTTCGTTGGTGTAGAATGGCCCCTTTATAAGGTTATTCATATCGCAGTTCAAGCATCTTTGTATGTGATTTTTTATAAGTTTAATTATGTAATTATCTATCCTGTGAACCTTGGATTTATTATATAGTTGGCTATTGGGATAGTATTGTTTGTAATCACTTAGTGGTTTCTTATAAAGTGATGTGCATACTCTTAGTCATTTGCGTTCAAAAATTCTAATTCTTTCCATGTAGGTTGGAGATATGTTGAACCATATAGGAGCGGGGTATGTAATTATGGGTCTTTTTAAACATTGGTACATGATTATCTTGACTCTGGATGATACATGTCGCGAATAGAACAAGTTTTTATATAAAAAGAATGCACTTCTGGCTCGCTCCAACTGTTTATTTACATGATTATTAAAGTATAGGAACTTGTCTAGGTTTATTCCTAGATATTTACATTGCCCCGTACCGAAATATTTGAGCCGCTTGTGCTTGCTTTTATTCCGAATTGTTTCCAATTTTTTCCTACATATGTCTTGGCTACAATTTTTAACAGGGGGCCTAAACAAGATTGTCTCGCATTTGTTTGTGTTTATTTTAAGGTGCCAATTTTTTGTGTTTGTTTCTATCTCATCAAAGGTTTTTTGAAGATTTGAGTTTATGGCATATATAGTATTCTCTGCGTGATAGCTGACGAGATCATCAGCATATGAGATGATATTTTCAATACTATTTATAAGGTCTAAAATAAAAATGCTAAAGAGTATTGGAGAGTTTACTGTTCCTTGCTGCAACCCATTTTCCATTTTGAAATTTTGGGAGCTTTGCATTTCACCTTTAGATATTGTGAATTGTTTTTTGTATATCATGTCGTAAGTTAACATTAGCAGATGCAGAGGAAATTTGTATTTAATTAATTTAATTATTAGACCATTCAACCATAGTCCATCAAATGCTTTTTCTAGATCAATCAGACATAGGCCTGTACAATATTTTTTATGCCAGTTCCAGTTGATGTATGAAGCAAGACAGTGAATTGCTTGCGTGGTAGAATGTTGGTATTTAAACCCAAATTATTTTTCATTTACAAGACCCTTTTCGTTACAGAACTTTGTTATATTGTTACTTACTAGTACTTCAAATACCTTGCTGATATTCGGAAGAAGACATATGGGGCGTAGATTATTTATGATAGTAGGATCTTTGCCTTTTTTAGGTATGACGATGGTTTTCGCTATTTTCCAATTTTGGGGGAAGTAAGCGCTATTCAACATGTTATTAAATAACGAGACGTATTCTAGTATCATTATGGGTGGCAAATTTTTCAAAAACTATATTTGGTATCCCATCCCAACCAGATGATAATTTTGCTGGAATGTTTCTAAAAATATTAATTACTGCTTCCGGTGTTGCGAAGTAATTTTGTATTTGGTGGTCCTCAAGCATATTTGATTTAGTATTTACGTTAAATGTGGTTTTTGTGTAATGGAGAGTATCAAATTGGGCTTTTATTTCTAAAAACTTATTGAAACTCTGCATTACTATATTGCCAGTTGCATTATCATCCACTCTGCTTTATGGAGTGAACTGATTGCATATATGAACCTATAGCGTTGAGTATGAGGTTTTGTTCTCTTATTACAAAGAAATCGGAAGTCTTCTCTATTTCACATTCTTCTATATTAGCCTCTGTAACAATGTGTTTGTAGTTGAGAGGTATTTTAATTTCGTTGAGTTCTAGAGGGGTATAAGGCTTGAAGTTTTTTTTATTTTTTTAAACATATCTAATGAGTCTTGAGGATCTATGGCAATCAATTTTTTTTTGTAGTAGTCATTCGATACTTTGTTTATATTTTCTTTGAGTAAGATTTTAATTAATTTAAGTCTAGATTTAAGTTGTGATAGTATTTGGTCCCTGAGTGGTATTTCTCTTTTATTAAGGAGGAAGGAAGATGCTGCTGAAGCGTAAAGCTGGCAGCGATACTTTATTTGGTTGTCATCGATATATTTTTGAAGAGTTTTGCCTTTTTGGTTGCCAATTGCGTTCCCCCAGTTACAATGTTTACTATTGAGGTCTCCTGCTACTAAGAAAAGATTTTCTGGGTTTTCTAGACTTCATTTTTAAATAATACCTTTCGAAATCTCCGTTATTATTACCGCTTGGATAATAGGCAGCTACGACATATAACGACTTCTTGTTGCAGTCGGTAATTTTATAGCGCATGCTTCAAGACATGTTAATTTTGTAATGCCAGTGACGTTTGCGTATTTGATATTGTTTCGAATTAGTATACCTGTGCCTCCTCCTAATTTTGAATTGGTTCTATCCTTGCGGATAAAGACATAGTTTCTAAACCAAAGTTTGTGTTTTTTATTTAGTTTAGTTTCGTTCAGAAGAACGATGTCTGGAGTGTGTTTTACTAAGAACTTTTCGAGATCATACCTTCTAGGTTTGGTGACTAAGGAGTTAACATGAATGGATATTCTATTATGAGTTTTTATAAAAGTGTTAGTTGTATTAATCATCTAGTAAAGAAAACAGGACGTCGATGCGAGCTCCTTGTTCTTGCTGTTCTTTCTGGAGAATTGACAATTGATCTTTTAGGTTATCCATTCTCTTTTTAAGATCTAACAATAAGTTATTGGTTAGCTTTTCATTATTAACAGTTGAATTGGGAACATTTTGTGGTGGAGTCGATTTTTCAAAGAGATCGGCAAATTTTACGTTTGGATTAATAAAGTTTTGCTCATTAATGGATTTTCATGAATGCTTTTTCTTCTTTTCTATAAGTTTTAGTTTACGACTATTTTTCGCATCCCTTGTATGAAGCTGGATGCCCGTATTTTTTGCATAGGACACAATAGAGTTTGCTTTTGTCTTTATTATCAGATTTTTCTATTTTACATTCTTTGCTGTTGTGTTTTGACACATTTGGGTGGTAAATGGCAATTGGCTGCGTTATGGAAAAATCCTTGGCAATTGCGACATTGCGCAATACCGTCTTTTGTCAGGGTTCCCAGTTTATATGTACATCTCTATAAAATGTTTTTTATTTTTTTAAGTGTATTTATGCTGCTTTCGGGGGTTATTTGTACCATGAAAATCGGCAACGCTGTTAAGTTTTTTCTAGATTTGTTTGTAGAAAACTGTGATACTTTAATAAATTTTAAGTTGTCATTTTGGTATTGTTGTAATTCTTTTAGAATTTGTTTTGGATCTGTATTTGCGTTTAGCCCTTTTAATAAATATGTTTTATTTTTCAGAGATTTTGGAGAGTATGTGAAGAATTGAACATTCGTTTTAATAAGGAAATTTTTTACCAATAGGAATGTGTTTAAGTCTTGAACGTAGAGAGTTTGTTTTTGTTCCTGTTTTGTTCTTTGATTTTAAAGATTCAATTTTTATACCTTTAGTTAGCACTTCAATTAGTTTGTCTGGCTCAATGTCGTGAATTATGATCGGTGGCACTTTGTTTTTGTTTTTATCGACTCTCTTGGTATTTTCCGAAGGTTTGTTTGTTTCCGCGTATTTGTTATTTTGACCTCTATTTTCTGTCTGTGGCGTTTTGTTTTTGGAGCTTATTTGCATGTCACATGGTTTTTTTTGTTTTTGTGTAACATATTCTTTGAACTTGTTTACGCACTCTTCATCGTTACTTTCCAGATCGAGAGCCACGTAATAGTTATTGTTGATGAGTATGGAAGCTGATGTCATTTCCATATTGTTGCTTTTTCTTTTGTTGTTGGTTTGCACTTTTTCTGATTACATGTGGTCTGAGACCATTAAGTTATTTGAACTTTGAGCATGCTGTCCTTGCATATTATTTGCATTTTTCGATTTTGTGTTTTTTTCTTACAATTTGTGGTTTTAAAAGTTTTGTATGATAGTTTATCTATATATTAATACGCTAACAAAATTTCCATACAATCAATTGACCGGCTGTTTCGCATACTTAGCATACGTAAAATCATATAAAAGTTATATGAATCGATTCGTATTGATCAGCGGCAGTCCATAGGCCTATTTTTGTTAACAAATATTACTCTATTTGCTTATAATTAATAGAAAGTTTTTTGTAAATTTGAACAATTCATACAAATATCGAAATTCATTTTCGTGCACAAGCGCGCCATCTTTGGGAACAATTATCTAAGTGTTCTAATGCGAATTTCAAAGACCTAAACCTTTATCTATCCCCGCTAAATTCGAAAGCACAAATGTTTCACCTACATACAAATATGTTTTCCCATTGTTGCCAAGTACGTCTTATACTGAAACTGTTGTAAAGTACGTCTTATACTGAACAAAAAAAAAAAAAGTTACAAAAATATAGCATTAAATTTTTTTTATTGCCTTTTATGGTAATTTATTTTATTTCTTATATATTTTATTTTATTATATATTCTCTTATTTCAAATTGGTTTATTATTAATTAAATGCAACTTGACTGAATCGGAAAGTTTCACGTTGTATATTAAACGAAACAAAAAAAGGTCCCAAAAACGTTTTTTTAATTTTAGGTCAAAGCGGCAACCGGCATCATAGCGGCCTATTGCATAGGCAGTATATTTGCAACGCGAAACCAAAAGACTTCAGACCCATCAGTCTATCTTCGTTTCAACTAAAGGTGATGAAGAGGCTGATGGAAACATATATCAGGGAGGCAATGAATGACCAACTCTCTGAAGCACAACACGCCTATATGAAAGGAAAATCAACGTGTATAGAGAGATCCTTCTCATACTGCCTGGCAGCCTTCAAACCCGACTCAATCATTAAGGTATTGACTGATCTGGGCATTGAATCTCAGCTGGTGGGGCTTGTGCACCAATTGCTGCTATGCAGGGTAGTACAGGCAGATCTTGCAGGGGTATCGGTGAGCAGGTTCGTCAGTAGGGGAACTCCCCAAGGTGGAGTCCTATCCCCTCTGCTGTGGGTCTTGACGGTCAATCAGCTGCTAATGGACATGAAGGAGGAGAGGGGCTGTAAAGTTATAGCATATGCTGACGACCTTGCCTTGGTGATAAGTGGGAAGTTTCCACAAACTCTCCGCGATATGATGCAGGCGGAATTAAGAAAGGTCGAAGCATGGGCCGCTTATAATGGTCTGGGCGTGAACCGAAATAAAACGGAGCTGATGCTCTTTACGAGGAAGTATAAGATACCACCGCTCTCAACTCAGGTGCAAACACATTACTTAAGTTAAGTGAGTCCGCCAACTATCTAGGGCTCACACTTGATAAGACCACGGTTGCCCTCTACATATGTGAAGGGGCAATTGGACGGAAATGGGGTATGTCCCCTATGAAAGTGCATTTGATATATACGACCATAGTTAGGCCAATATTGCTATACGGGATGGCGGTATGGTGGCCCACCCTGAATAAATCCTCCACGGTACTTGCTCTTCAAAAGGTGCAAAGATCTGCACTACTACGCATAAGCGGAGCCATCCGCACAACGTCAACGGAGGTTATGAATGTAATACTGAGCCTACTACCCATAGATATAGTATAGTAGGCATAAAATATGCAGCACGTCCAGCTATTAGGCTGAGGGGACTGACCATATGGTCTCACTGCAACCATACTGAAATTCTCCATATATTCTGTATACCATAATGGACTGATTTCTGCAAACCACATACCAATTTTAACAAGGGAAACGGTATATTAATCCCTGAGAGGGAACAGTGGGTGAATGACCCAGATTGGCCCACTGATAGCATTGAGATTTTCACAGATGGATCTAAACTGGATAACAGGGTCGGAGAGGGTGTCTATTCGGAACGATTGGACATAAAAAGATCGTTTCGCCTTCCGAATCACTGTAGCGTATTTCAGGCCGAGCTTGCGACCATACAAGACGCTGCTGGCTGCCTTAGGCAGAAGGCAGTCTCTCAGAAGCACACTTATATTTTCTCCGACAGTCAAGCAGCAATGAAAGCCCTTGACTCTGTCACAACTAATTCTGAAACTGTAGTAAAAAGGCTGTCGCAGATCACTTAATGTGATGGCTGAACAGTTTACTCTGCATCTGGTATGGGTTCAGGAACATAAGGGCATACCAGGTAATGAGATGGCAGATGAGCTTGCAAGAAAGGGTACCTCCCTTCCACTTGCGTCATCCTGGAAGAGGTTGGGCATGCCGCTCTCCACCTGCAAGCTCAAGATAAAGGAGGCTCCACTGATGGAAGCGGGAGCCAGGTGGAAGCATCATGATAGATGCCACACGGCAAAACTCACATGGCCGGAATGGAATGAGAAGAGATCGCGAAAGCTTCTCACCCTCCGTAAGAGGGACCTTTCCTAGTTGTAGGTTTTCTCACTGGTCACGTTTGTATTGAACCGCATGCGGAAGGGATTGGCGCTCCATTTAATTATTATTGTAGAAGCTGCGGCAATGAAAAAGAGCCTGAAACTGTTAGGCATCTCCTCTGCGAATGTCCAGCGCTCGGTAGAAGAAGGCAACGTTTTATGGGCAAGATGTTTCTCGTAGATCTGACTGATATAGCTGAGGTCAATACACGACACTTAGTTAGCTTCACAAACTCAACGAAGTGGTTTGATTAGGAGGGTAGGAACAAATCCGTGTGGTTTCACAATGGGCCTATAAAGGCCTAGGTGTACCGCTCGGATGCGGACGGCAGCCACTTAAAACTAACCTAACCCAACCTTGGCTAGAAGGGCCTTAAATAGTCAGCTGAGTTCATACCTGTATTCCAAATGACAAACAAACGAAATGTAAGATTAAATACCTGCAGGGAAAATTGAATTCTCAAAAGTATAAGTGTTGGTAGCACAGAAACAGTATTTGTGTAAACCATTAAATGGCAACGCTTACACGAGCTGATCGGCACTTCCTATTTTTTCCTACGACTCGAACGACGTACTAATCACTCATAATGTAATAATAAAGGTGATGTCAATAACATAACTCCACTCTTTGAAAAATATTTTCGCCAAGTTCCATTGTGCCGCAAATAACTTGGCATAGATCTTCTTTGTTTTTTTATTCAGCGCAATCATTTTGTTCGCCGCTTTCATTTTGCAATATAATTTCGCCACTAGCCTCGGTAGAAAATACATTCGACTCCTGGTTGTTGTTGTTGTAGCGATAAGGTTGCTCCCCGAAGGTTTTGGGGAGTGTTATCGATGTGATGGTCCTTTGCCGGATACAGATTCGGTACGCTCCGGTAACACAGCACCATTGAGGTGCTAGCCCGACCATCTCGGGAACAATTTATATGGCCACATTAAACCTTCAGGCCATCCCTCCCTCGCCAAGTTCCATGAGGATCTTGGGGAGGCCAGAGCCTCGTCTGTTAGTCAAACAGGATTCGCCGCGGATAGGTGAGGTTGACAATTGGATTTGGAGAAGCTATATATTGCGCTGGCAACTACCCCTTGAATCTCGTATTTTAGTCGCCTCTTACGACAGGCATACCTACCGCATGTTTATTCTGACCCCCTAACCCGCTGGGGGATTCGACTCCTGGTCGATATTGGTTATTTCGAAATCCATTTTAATAAGATATTTATCCACTTAAACCCCAATAATATTAATAATTGTTTTCAGCTGACGAACAAAGTAAAAATTCACTACTCACAATTCGATACAACGCGCAATACACAAAAAGCCAGCGCATTAGTAACAGTCGCGAGAAACGAATGAAACAGTGTTGCCGCCTATAATGATAATGCGATATGTTTTATTTACAAAAATTTTTTCCACCTTTTAATTTTTTGCTATGCCAAGTATATTTTTTTTTTCTAAAGAAATTTATTAGAAACATGAAAGAACATCTACTTCAAAGCTCGGTTTTTGAGTGCGTGTTTAAACTACAGTAAAAGTTAACTAGAGTTTTGCGTTGTCACTTTGTCAGTTTCCATAAAATTTGACGGCTCATCTTAGTTTAAGCGGCCAAAGTGGCAGGGTCAAACTCCAGTTTTAACTCACACTGAAAAACCGTGCCATGTCGATTTGTTGTTTGTACGATTTTAGAAAATTAAATTTAAATTTCTGTTGTATTATATTAGTCTGGTCAAAGATCTAAAAAAAAAAATTGAAGAATAATATTTCCGCCGAGAAAAAAATATTGCCAGGAAATTTACCAAAATCCATTGCAGCCTACCATCACTGGCAACTCTGCTTACGATTAAACTTCTGTTCTTGTAGAAATACATTTCTGTTCTGAAGCTTTGCGAAAAAGAGGAACAGACGATGAACGAAATTAACACTTGTTCATGTTAAATCAACCCGAATTTATGGTAAGGATACAAGCTAATGTAATTTGAATGCAGAAATATTTCATGTTATTTTAAACATATAAAATCTTCGTGTTGATTTTCTGAAATTGTTTTTGCTACTAATAACATACAAAAAACTACTAATAACTGAAGAACTAAATAAAGTATAAAAGATCCGAAAGTGGGAAGGACTCCACTTAGGTGAACTCACCTGTGGCGTACGAGATAGATACGGCTGGCTATTCTATTTATTTATCTATTTACAGATGGTCGCTTCCCAAGACAGCCGGTCCTATGTACTGGAGCAACTCGGTATTTTTCTCGACCAAGAGCTGCCATTTCAGTGTAACCCCATTTAATTTGTTGCATCCCTTCCACAAGTTGTCATCCTGTCATCCGGTCCAGAGAAATGCTTTTGCTGCGTGTGCCAGAAAATAATCTTTTTAGGACGATGACACTCTTTGGTTACATCGAAAGGGGTGTTTTGGGCTAGTTCCCAAAACCCGTCGTCCCCATAACTTTTACAAATCTTTTGTGGCACCTTGCTGTTGACGCCCAAGGGCATACGGAAGTGTGCGCCTCAGCGCCCCCACTACCCCCTAGCAGCTCCGAGTAGCAAAGTAGGCTCTAGCACTCGAGTAGATCAGTCATCCCCTACCACCTTTTTGCACCGTTTGCTAGCACAGAATATATATGCTTGCAACATCTACCCAATGCAGTTCCTACCTTGGACGGTGCCACTTTCTTAGATATTCTGGTCTCAGTGACGGAAACCCCCCGACGGGTTTCATCGAGCCATGCTGCCAGGCCGCAAACCCAACTACAACGGCTGCTCCGATGATTACCCAATTACGCATTGCTGCGATCCTAGAGACTAAACTCACGACAAGATCTGCTTTGCAGACCTGCTCTAGGTATAACGTCTATTGAAAAGATCGCGGGAAGGGAAATGGGGGATTCAAAGGGTTGATAAGCGCAATACAAAGTTTTATAGCTTAAAAGCTTTCGCAACCCAATTGTAAACTTCACCTACGCGAGGGGAATCCTGTTACAAATATGAAAACATCATACACGTGTTTAGCAGGCGATCATAAGTTCCTCATGGCATTAAGGGGGAGGGGGCGGTATGGTCTAAGAGGTTTAATGTGGCCATATAAATCGTTTCCGAGATGGTAAGGCTAGTACCTTTATCGTGCTTTGTTACCGGAACGTACCGGATCTGTATCCCGCAAAGGACCATCGACATCGATAACACACCCCAAAAAAACACAAATAGGTCCTCGGTGATGTCCACAAAAAGGCGAACCACGTGCCTTGAGATAAATACCCTGAACTCGGAGAAGAGCAAAGCACACTTCCTAGGGAGACGCCCGTCACTCTAGCTAAACTTCGATCTGGGTACTGGAACAGGTAAAACTCTTACTTATCCAGAATCAACCCAGACGTCCATAATGTATGTCCTACTTGCAATGTGTCCCCACATGACACCAACCATCTCTTTAATTGCAATGTGGAACCAACGCCTCTAACACCCCTCCCACTCCACCCCGGTTGAAAGTGCAAGTTTCCTTGGACTCCCGCTAGAGGATGTTGATAACAATTCGTGAGTGGTCACACCTATTGGATGGGGCGAAGCACTGCTAAAACAACAACATTACTGATGACCTCATATTTAGGGAAAATTCATATTCAATCTGAAAAACTAAAAGGAGGAAACAAACATAAAAATGTAAGAGCAACAATCATAGAGAAAAGCGGTGAAGATATACAGGAGTGGGCATAGAAAGGAAATATTCATAGGGAAGGGGAAGCAGATGGTGAGAAAGAAGAGGCAGTTGGACCGACGGAAGGTTCTAGGTTCTTCAGTTCAGCAAAGCTCGTAGAATTTATTAATAATTAAATTTTGTCCGCAGTAGGTTGTAAGGGCAATAATTTTTCTACATTTTGGGAACCATGTCTGGAAGAAAATAGGTCTATCGTGAAAAAATTGGGTACACTTATACACCTATTTTCTTTAAAAAGACGGATATAGGGGCATTTTAGTGATAGAAAGTGTGATAAGAGACTCTCAGCCCTGCAAAAGGTAGCGTTGAGATGATTACAAAGTTGCCAAATTTAGTGGTTTCGTGAAAAAAGCTTAATATTGACATAGACCGAGAATATTAGATAATATTAAGCGAGAACTCCATAATCAGACGAAAGAACTTATAGGACCTGCGGCTTCAGACCTAGTAATCTACTATCGATCAGATTTTCACATTGCGCCAGATTCTGGTAAAGACTCACGATAAGAGGATCGGCACTACCATCGTTTTGTCGACTTCAAAGCAGCTTTTGACAGCGCTAAAAAAGTTTCTGTGGAATGAAATGAAGTTAAGCAACACCACCATCTGCATAAGGATGGGGAAGGACCTCTACTCGAGACCAAGCGACACTTCAGACCTTCCCTTCCCTTTTGTGCGATTTCTTCAACTTAATGCTGAAGAACATAATTCCTGCAGCAGAACTAAGCCGTGATGTCATAATCTATTATTTACTTGATATCTATATATTAATACGCTAACAAAATTTCCATACAATCAATTGACAGGCGGTTTCGCATAGTTAGCATACGTAAAATCATATAAAAGTTATATGAATCGATTCGTATGGATCAGCCGCAGTGCATAGGCTTATTTTTGGTAACAAATATTACCCTATTTGTTAATAATTAATAGAAAAAGTTTTTTGTAAATCCAACAATCTCTCCAAATATCGATATTTACTTTCTTGAACAAAAGCGCGCCATCTGTGGACCAATTATGTAAGTGCTCTAAGACACAAACCTACATAAGCGTACGCGTACACGGTGAAAGATTAAAACATTGCTTCTCATTGTTGCCACTTACCTATAAAAGCCTCTACCAAAATCCCAAAAAACTGTTCCAAAATAATTTGTAGCGTACCAAAAAACCTTAAATAGAATTAATTTTAGGCAGGCCCATTTTTTGTTGCAAATTTCACTTACACGTAAATACATAGGTCTTTATTTAACAGATTCTTTGTTTTTTATTTTGGTTGTTTTTAAAAAACATGAAATCACAAATAATGAGTTAAATTTTGTTGAAACTAACTAAATTTATTTATAACAATTAGGGGAAAATTTGCCCGAAAATGTTTTTGCATTTGCAGATTTAATCCTCATTTTAGATAAAGTACGTCTTATACTGAAAAAAAGTTACACAAATATAACATTAAATTTTTTATATTGTCTTTTATGCTAATTTATTTTAATTCTTATTTTATTTTATTATACATTCGTTTATTTCAACTTATTTTATTATTATTTAAATGCATCTTGACTGAATCCGAAAATTTCACGTTATATATTAAACGAAAAAAAACGTGCCAAAAACTTTTTTGATTTTAGGTCAAAACGGCAACCGGCATCCTGGCGGCCGTATTGCATAGGTAGTATATTACCCACTATCTATATATTAATACGCAAACAAAATTTCCATGCAAACAATTGACAGGCGGTTTCGCAAAGTTAGCATACGTAAAACCATATAAAAGTTATATGAATCGATTCGTATGGATCAGCCGCAGTGCTTGGGCCTATTTTGTTAGCAAATATTACTCTATTTGTTTATAATTAATAGAAAAAGTTTTTTGTAAATCCAACAATCTCTCCAAATATCGATATTTACTTTCTTGCACAAAAGCGCGCCATCTGTGGACCAATTATGTAAGTGCTCTAAGACACAAACCTACATAAGCGTACGCGGCTACACGGTGAATGATTAAAACATGGCTTCCCATTGTTGCCACTTACCTATAACTGCCTCAACCAAAATCATAAAAAATTGTTCCAAAATAATTTGTAGCGTACCAAAAAATCTTAAATAGAATTAATTTTTGACCGGCCCATTTTTTGTAGCAAATTTCACTTACGCGTAAATACATAGGTCTTTATTTAACAGATTCTTTGTTTTTTATTTTAGTTGTTTTCAAAAAAACATGAAATCACAAATAATGAGTTAACTTTTGTTAAAACTAACTAAATTTATTTATAACAATTAATGGAAAATTTTCCCGAAAATGTTTTTGCATTTGCAGATTTAATCCTCATTTTAGATAAAGTACGTCTTATACTAAAAAAAAAAAAGTTACAAAAATATAACATTAAATTTTTTATATTGTCTTTTATGCTAATTTATTTGATTTCTTATTTTATTTTATTATATATTCTTTTATTTCAACTTAGTTTATTATTATTTAAACGCAACTTGACTGAATCGGAAAATTTCACGTTATATATTAAACGAAAAAAAAACGTCCTTTGGTTTTAGGTGAAAACCGCAACCGGAATCATGGCAGCCGTATTGCATAGGCAGTATATTACCCACTATATTTATTATTAGGCTAACTTTGTTGAATTATATATCCATTAATCGGATGCTTAGATCCCATAACCCTAATTTGTTTATGTCGCTTAAAGTTATAAAATAAATTTCATTTTAGTAAATATGTTTGCGTGAATAATTTCAATGTTTTTGTTTGTTTTTCTTTTCTTTCTAATTTATTCTGCTATGTTATATCTTAGTATTATATCGTTCACAGACGATATTTTATGGTAGATATGGTCATATATATTCATGAAATGGAGTGTTTACAAATTTAATACAAATTAATTACGTACATAGATCTCAATGGGAATCCCAACATTAAATATCCGAACATTAGAATCTTCATATTTCCATAATGATAACATTAAAGCCCGGAAAAAAGTCTAAGTGCACTTATTGCGTTTTTATATGGAACTGTTTATTCATTTCGCTTCACTTAATTTTTTCGCACTTTAAGTACTTTATTTTTTTTATTTCATAAAAATTTTTTTTAGTAAACTCTGCCTTCTTTCTCATTACATAATTTTTTTTATATTTTTATTTTATTTTTTATGAAGGTATTCTCTATTCTACTCGAATTTTTCGTTTTGTGTCACACTTACATATTACTCGGTAAATCGCCAATTGCATACCTAACGGGTGGCGTGAAATAGGCTAAATTAGCACATTTCTTCGTTTTTAACTAAAAGTTCGTGTTTTTTGAATTATGACACTATTGAAGTAAATGGGCGATATATGTATATGGGTGATATAGGCCTACTGGGGAACCGAGCACCCAAAACTAACTCCGGTAGCGCGCCAACGGGGACCTTCCGGGTGGTGTGGAAAAACCTATTTTTCAATTCAATTTCAAGTAATTTCACCATAATTCTATGTCAATTTCATTTGATTTTACATAATTTTTATATTTTTTTAAGGAGCTCCATACCAAAACGTTATAATTACCTACATTTGAAAAGTTTGTAGAAAATTTAAGAAAATACAATCAAAAAGTACAACGTCTTAGATCAAATTCAAAATTTTAATGAAAAATTTATGTAAGTTAGACCAGTTTGCTATATTTCCAACCCTTGATGCATAGACTGAGTTCAAAAATACAAGTTGGTCGAATTTCGACTACAGGCGATACTACCTTATATAATTGGCCTTAACGAACCCTTATCTGCATTATATAAAGAGGCAAAAAGCTGCAGTCCAAGAAAGAATCGCGTAGTCGCGCATTGGCAGCGACGTTACTGTTGACGGATATAAATTGGAAACTGTGATTTGTCTTTCTGGGAACGTCCATTAAAATGATTTAAGTAATATACTATTCCCCCTTCTTGATAATTCAACCTCGACTGTTGGTTTTTATCAATGGGCTTAGTAATAACATTTTTTCTTAAGTTAGATTGTTTACAATCAATCTTTCTGTTTTGAATCAACAACTTTTTCACTTCTTAACAAATCTAATACAATTCTAGGTTTGTATGCGACTAACATTGATGACGGTGACTGACCGGTAGCTGTTGTAGGCGTTTTACGATAGCAAAGTAAAAATTTCTTTACTTTATGTGCATGGACAAAGAATTTGTTTTAGTCAAGCATTTTTTTTTTTGAATACAGTTTTGACTGTCCTAACACAACGTTCTGCTAATCCGTTAGATTCGGGATGATATGGCGGGCTTTTATATATGTACGTTCATACCATTTCTTTTACAAAAACTATTGAATTCAAAAATTTGAAAGGGTGGACCATTATCGCTAACAATATTTTGTGGATAACCCAAATATTCGAAAACATTGACCAATTGTTCTATTACGTGAGAAGCAGTAGTTGAACTCATCATTTTAATTTCACAAAATTTGGTATATGAGTCTACAATTAACAAAAATTCTTTACCGGCAAAATCGAAAAAATCAATATGGATTCTCTCAAATGGAAATGTCGACTTTTTCCATTGTTTCAACTTCTTAGGGACAACTACTCTCGAAAAATAAAATAGACAATTATCTTCAATTGACAACTTCTCTCTATTGACAAAGTACTTCTTAAATTTTTCCTCAACTTCAATTGGCCATTTATCTTTAACGAATGAGTAAATATACGATAATATTGGATCAAGCTTTGTTTGTGTAGCAATTTCATTTAAATCCAAAGGCAAATCATTTGGGATATTTAAAAAGTTAACCGAAATATTTTTGGTTCCTGTTTGTTCATTTTCCAATGGTAGACGGGACAATGCATCCACATGGGGCATTTGTGTAGCACTTTTGTGTTTGATTTCGTATTGATACATAGACAATTCAACTGACCAACGTTGCAAGCGTGCAGCTGCAACCGCGCTATTAGACATTGTCTGTTAAACAGTGACCCAAATACTCTACCGACATTTTTAAAAATTGACTTTTTTCAGTATTAATTTTAACATTGAATTAAGATAAACGACTACACACCGCGTAAACATTTTCAGATCCAAACCTCCAATAATTATATCGTCGTGAAATGCTCTAACAAATGGCATGCCCTGATGCTGTCAGGGACGTTGAAACAAATAGAGCCGGATTTTCTGTTGCAAACTATTTATTTCTGTTAAAGGAAATTAGCAATTTTAATACATTACAAAGTTATATCAGATGTAAATAGATTGCATTTTGCGCCCTTCCTCAGTTACATTTCACGACACTATGATTCAACAGTGCTGTGAAACCACAATAAGAAAGTGCGCAAAAGACGATAAGTTAATCGAAAGTGTACAATATTTGATCGATTACAAATGGTGAATTTGAGATGGGCGTTTTGCCACATCCCCACGACTAGGGTTCACCAGGAACCACGTCCAAAACGGCCAGCTTTGATGTTGGGCGCCGAAGTACTGTCGTTTTAGTTCTGACGTCTGCTCTCTTACCTCGCCATCCGCATCCCTATAAACCTTTTCCACCACCCCACAGCACCATTGTCGCATCGAGATATTAGGATCGCATACAAAAACCAGATCGTCCCCACTCAACGCTTTCGACGGTGCACACCACTTAGCTCGCCTCGTCAATGTTGGTAGATACTCCACCACCCAACGCTTCCAAAGGCGATCACGCAACTGTCTTGCTATCCGCCATTGTTTCCGCAGCGCTCACGTCTTCTCCTCGAGCTGTCCTATGCTCGGTGTTTGCGCCGAATTCGCGGAACCCAACAAAAAATGATTTGGTGTAAGCGGCTCCGCTTGATCCGCTGAAATCGGCAAATGCGTAAGAGGCCGCGAGTTTACTATGTTCTCTGCTTCTATCACCACGCTTTGCAGGGTATGTTCCCGAGGAGCTACTTCCTTCAGCATGTGGTTCAGCACGCGCTTGACGCATCGCACCATACGCTCCCATATTCCGCCTTCAGCCGGGTTGTGGGGGCAATTAAAAACCCATTTGATGCCCTTCCATGACAATTCGTTGCCCACACGCCTGCAATCAAATACCTCGTCGAACCGCTTTGCCTCCCGATCAGCGCCAACAAAGTTCTTCCCGTTATCGCTTCTCATCCTCACTGGAACACCGTGTCGGTTAATGAAGTTCCTGATCGCTAGGATGCACGAATAAATGGACAAATCGTGGGCTATTTCCAAATGAATTGCGCGGACTGAGAGGCAGGTGAAGAGTGCAACCCATCGCTTCTCCGTGCGTAACCCAATCGTCACCATTATTGAGCCGAAGTAGTCTTATCCAGTGTAACTGAAATGCCTGACATATGGAGTCACTCGATCCTCGGGCAACCGGCCCATGATTGGAGTCACTGGTTGTCATCGAGCAATCTTACATTCAGCGCAGCTGTTTATCACCCTTCGCAAAACTTATCTTATATTGGCAACCCAAAATTTCTGCCTCACTTCTCCAATTGTTGCTTCTGTGTTCTGGTGTTTCATCTTACGGTGATAATAAGATACGATCAGCAAGGTAACGCGATGCGCGATGTTTCGGTGGCAGCACAATTGGATGTATGGCATCGAGTGGTAACCAGCTGGCAGCTTGGATCCTACCACTCACCCTCATAACTGAAATCGTATCCACGTATGGCAGTAAATCGCGTATTGGACTCTCACGTGACACTGCTTGGTTATCATGTAGTTGTTTCAGCTCCATAGCGTAATCTGCGAGTTGAGCTTGCCGACGAAGATAGGCTTCAGCTGTATTTAATTCATCCGAGGTTAATCCAAAATGGCCATCGCCAGAACTTTTACCCCGCGTGCGATCTATAAATCTGAACACCCAAGCTGTAGCTCGCTTCAGTCTAATGTACGTCGAAAATCTATTAAAATCAATTAAATTGTTGCTGCTTGTTAGGAAAACAGGGCTCGCGCGAATTTCTTCATCAACTTCATGCTGGGTATTGATTACTGCTGACTTATGAGGCCACTTGGAGTTGGGCATGGACAGGAACTTTGGCCCTGAGAACCAGCGCGTTGAAGGATTCATGTCGATAGCACCACTTCGACGCGTCGCAGCGTCGGCTACGTTCTCGTTGGTAGGAAGCCACCTCCATTCACTCGCCAGGGTTGTCGAGAGGATCTCCGCTATCCGATGCGCCACAAAGGGTTTACATTGGCGATGCTTGGAATTTATCCAGTTGATGACCGTTGTTGAGTCACTCCAAAGAAGTCTCGGTACCGTCATAAGTTTCATGGGGGCGCATTTTGATTTCGCGCACACAAGCGAAACGCTTACAGTTCCATCTGAAGTGACGTACCTCCAATAGCATACCGCCGCAAAAGGACTCCTCGCTGGCGTCGACAAAAACATGCCGCTGCAACTGTTTAGGCATTCCCTTGCTGAAATAAAAACGTGGAATTTTGACATCGCCCGTTGTGCGTACCTCTTTTTGCCAGTTCCTCCAAGCCATGCTGACATCATCAGGTAGGGGCTCGTCCCAAACAATCTTGCGCCGCCATATTTCGCGGATAATCAACTTAGCTCCAACTACCAAATGACTTAAAAATCCCAAAGGATCAAAGATGGACATAACGTAGCTAAGTACTTCACGTTTCGTTGGTGGCCTGCTACCGCTGATGACTTCTACCTCCAATCTTGGGAATCTCAACTCATACTTGAACGAGTCATCTTTCGGCTGCCAAAACAATCCAAGCACTTTTTCGCTGGACGGACTATTGGTATTGAAGCACCTACTCTTAACGCTGCCAGCTTGCCCATCGCTGCCTAATGCTTCCAACACAGGAATCGAATTGGATATATACGCTCGCATTTGGAACCCAGCTGCCTTGTGTATTTCGAAAACTTGCTTGGTTGCGCTTAATGCCTGCTCCACCGATTCGAAGCTGTCCACAAAATCGTCCACATAGTTGTGCTTTACTATAGACTCCACCGCACGAGGAAATTGACTAGCATATTCTAACGCATTCTCTGCACATGGCGGGCACGCTGCGCCGAACGTTATGACTTGCATTTCGTAAACGCTCGGTTGATCCGTGTCATCCTCTCTCCATAGAAACCTCTCCGCGCATCTGTCTTTAGGCCGAACGTAAATTTGATGATACATCTCTGCTGTCCCACATACGCCAACTGATCCATTGCGAAAATTGAAAAGCACTGAAGGCATAGGCCGTACTCTTGCGGGCATTTAAGCAATCACGTGTTGAGAGAGACTCCTCCTCACACAGAAGCGGCAGCATCAAACACCAGTCGCAATTTCCCGGGTTTATTAGGATTCACTACAGCGAAATGCGGCAGATACCACAACTTCTCATTCCTCGTTTCACGTTCAGCAGGCGTTAGTTTTCTAGCGTAACCTTTCTCAATGTATCTGTGTACGATTTGTTTATATTGCGCGGCGAAAATGTGGTCCTTCTTAAATTTGCGCTCCATTCCAAACAATCTGTTATTGGCCATGAGATATCTATCAGGCAATTTGATGCAATCGCTCTTCCAAAGGAGACCAGTTTGGAATTTACCATTTACCCTTACAGTCGTTTGCTTTAGTATGCGTTCGGCGCGCGCATCTTCATGACATTTTAAAGCGGGCGCAGGCCGCACTCCAAAACTTTCGATATTAAAATATTCTTCAACAAGGGCATGAAGATCAGGTACCTCCTGTACGTGTAGACACACTGCACTTGGAACAACTCTGTGGTCAGTCGGCCCGAAAACTACTCCCCTTCCCCTTATTTCCGTATCAACGACCGTGGCAGTTTCATGGATTCCATCAAAGTTGTGGTATCTACTAGTGGTGGTTCGTTTTGCGGCGCGGTGGCTACAACGTTCATAGCGCGGCTGGACTCATGTAACAGTTTGTTTTGTGTGCGTTGACAACCATCGGTCATGCACAACTTTCGGTTACGGCAATCACGAGATCGCCGCTAGGTGGCGCAAGGATCGAGATATACACAAAAATAGTATTTGTTGGCCGATTTGGCTCATATTTGGAACACATAATACGTGCAAGAACAGAAAGCGACTTATGAAAAAAATCGCCGCTAGGTGGCGCAAGGATAGAAATATTCTCAAAAATCGTATTTGTGGCCGATTTGGCTCATATTTGGAACACATAATACATACATGAATAGAAAGCGACTTATGAAAAAAATCGCCGATAAGTGGTGCAAGGATCGAGATATTCACAAAAATCGTATTTGTGGTCCGATTTGGCTCATATTTGGAACACATAAGAAATACGAGAATAGAAGGCGACCTATGAAAAAAAGCGCCGCTAGGTGGCGCAAGGATCGAGATATTAAAAAAAAACGTATTTGTGGTCCGATTTGGCTCATATTTGGAACACATAATAAATATGAGAATAGAAAGCGACGTATGAAAACATATCGCCGCTAGGTGACGCAAGGAACGAGATATTCACAAAAATAGTATTTGTTGGCCGATTTGGCTCATATTTGGAACACATAATAAATAGGAAAATAAAAGCGACCTATGAAAAAAATCGCCGCTAGGTGGCGCAAGGATCGAGATATACACAAAAATAGTATTTGTTGGCCGATTTGGCTCATATTTGGAACACATAATACGTGCAAGAACAGAAAGCGACTTATGAAAAAAATCGCCGCTAGGTGGCGCAAGGATCGAGATATTCTCAAAAATCGTATTTGTGGCCGATTTGGCTCATATTTGGAACACATCAGAAATACGAGAATAGAAGGCGACCTATGAAAAAAAGCGCCGCTAGGTGGCGCAAGGATCGAGATATTCACAAAAATAGTATTTGTTGGCCGATTTGGCTCATATTTGGAACACATAATACGTGCAAGAACAGAAAGCGACTTATGAAAAAAATCGCCGCTAGGTGGCGCAAGGATCGAGATATTCACAAAAATCGTATTTGTGGTCCGATTTGGCCATATTTGGAACACATAATACATACATGAATAGAAAGCGACATATCAAAAAAAATCGCTGCTAGGTGGCGCAAGGATCCAGATGTTCACAAAAATGCTATTTGTGGTCCGATTTGGCTCATATTTGGAACACATAATATATACAAGAATAGAAAGTGACCTATGAAAAAATCGCCGCTAGGTGAAGCAAAGATCGAGATATTCTCAAAAATCGTATTTGTGGCCGATTTGGCTCATATTTGGAACACATAATACATACATGAATAGAAAGCGACTTATGAAAAAAATCGCCGATAAGTGGTGCAAGGATCGAGATATTCACAAAAATCGTATTTGTGGTCCGATTTGGCTCATATTCGGAACACATAAGAAATACGAGAATAGAAGGCGACCTATGAAAAAAAGCGCCGCTAGGTGGCGCAAGGATCGAGATATTAAAAAAAACGTATTTGTGGTCCGATTTGGCTCATATTTGGAACACATAATAAATACGAGAATAGAAAGCGACGTATGAAAACATATCGCCGCTAGGTGACGCAAGGATCGAGATATTCACAAAAATCGTATTTGTGGTCCAATTTGGCTCATATTTGGAACACATAATACATACGAGAATAGAAAGCGACCTGTGAAAAAAAATCCCCGCCGGGTAGCGCAAAGATCGAGATATTCAAAAAAGTCGTATTTGTGGTCCATATTTGGAACGCATAATCCATACATGAATAGAAAGCGACCTATGATGTCCGCTTTGGCTCATATTTGGAACAAATATTACCTACATCCGGTAGAAATGACATCAAAATATCTTGGAGTTGCAGGAGGGACAAGCATACGTGGCGCAGAGTCGAGTAAAGTCTTTGGAAGGATTATGTATTGAGGAATTAGATTGTAACAAATTGTCAGGAAAGTCCTTGCAGTAATGAGTAACTAAATGAACTAAATAGATTGAGAAATAATAGGCAATTAAATAAAGACTAAAAACTTTAAAATAAAATAATTAAAAAAAAATGTTTAAGTTAAACGGTTTTATTGAAAATAATACTTACATGAAGTAATATGTCACGTACACGTTGCTTTGATTCCTGATGGTGGACCTAGCTAGCTCAGTACATTTGGCAGGCCGTGGTTCTCAACCCGCCATCTTGGAACCGGACGCACACATATATTTATTTCCTTCCGTTCAACCTCTTCGGATTCACTTACCCACCGCACCACAGGAATCCCACCCAACCTTGGACCGCTCGCATCATGCAACCTACTCTGCGGTCACCCTAATGCCATGCTCCATACTCCTACTTACCTCCTCATCATTCCATCCTTACATCCCGCCCCAAAAGAAATTAGCAAGCCATATTACTTCTCTTTTCACTTCAATAACGCATTTTAATGAACATAATCTTAAAATCTATACACGAATTAAATAAAATGTTATACAAAAAGAATCAAGCTTCGTTTAGATTCAATAATATTTTTCTTCAAACAACTTAATTTATATATACATATATGTAAATTTGAGTTTAACACATATGGGTTCTTTCCTCGTAAAAAAAGATTTATATCTTTACACAGACATATAAAAGTAAAAAAAACGTATTAACAACAGTATTTATGAACGTATAAAGAGGCCCATATATATAATAAACCTAAAAAAAATTAAAATGTGCACATAAATTCCGTATAAAAAACATCTATGACAAATATTCTTTTGGACTATATTTCCGGGTCTTTCTGTCGCCAAAATCACCAAACTCTTATCTACTCAATTGGAGTTATATAAAAAAAGAGTTTTAAAACACACCCTAATGCCTGCCTAAAAGAGCTCTTTTATGTGGGGATTGGGGGCTTATTGGTGCAGGGTTTATACCCTCTCTGCAAAAAAAGGTAAAACAAAAAAAAAACAGCTTAATTAATCGTTCTGGTATACTTTCGCGGCCAGTAGACGCCTTACAATTTTATACAATTTTGATCTATTATGAACATTACGTTTAAGACTAAAACGGATAAGATTTATAATAACTCGGATATATGTCCATGCACATCAATGTAAAATTCGTATTTTATACAATTTAAAATTTGGGATAAAAAAAACAATTCTTAGACTACCCTGGTTTGTTAATTCCTATTTACCATAAAAAGCTTTTGTTGTATATGGTGAATTTTTTTGGCTACCAACACAACAGAATTTAACAGAATTCTGGTGCATGGCAGAGGAATTTAACAGAATTCTGGTGCGTGGCAGAGGAATTTAACAGATTTTCAATTTTCCAGAGGAATAACAGAATTCTTGTGTTTGGCAGAGGAATTTAACAGAATTCTGGTGCGTGGCAGAAGAATTTAACAGAATTCTGGTGCATGGCAGAGGAATTTAACAGAATTCTGGTGCGTTGCAGGGGAATTTAACAGCATTCTGGTGCGTGGCAGAGGAATTTAACAGCATTCTTGTTTTGGCATTGCATGTTGCTGCGCTCTGTGGATCGATGGTGAATTTTTTTGGCGACTGCTATAACGAGGTAGGTCGCTCCAACCTCCAACAACGTTAGGGCAAATGGCTATGAATAAATTTCCGAGATGCAATAAAGGAATTTAAAGGTGATGACATGGAAATACCAATTTACTTGATGAAAATGTTGTATGCTTCTGATAAATTGGAGATTGAATGTGTAGCAAATGCTATCGAATTTGTAGGAAATTGTTGAATTTGTAAAAAATTGATATCGAATTTGAAGACATTCGTGATTTGTAAAAATTGTGATTCCCTGGCGCTTGAAAAAGGCTTCACTGGTCACCTTCAGTTCCCACTACGAGAATAAAATCTCAATTAGCGCCAATTACATCTTTTTATTAAGGCTCCCAAAGCCGATTTGGCGTTCACGCGCCTTACCTACACGCAATATGAAACGAATGTATGCACAAAAATTTATTATTTTAATCAAAAAAAAATCAAAAAATAGTAATTTTCGAATTTAGGAATACGCAAGAAAACAATGATTGAGTGGGAATCTTCACTTAGGAAAATCCGTGCTTGCGGATTTACCGAGGAGGCTGGTGACCGAAGTCGAACATGAGGTCGCGTGAACCCCAAACGGCGCGAAAGTCTATAAAATTAAAAAAAAAATCTTTATAATTTAAAAACTCACCAGGTGATCAAATATTCCACATCCTTATGCAGCAAAGAAATCCTGTCCTGGTGCCTGGTGGTTGGGTTTTGTGTTGCCCTTCTCTTTTAAAATTATCGACCGAAACCGCGCTTAGAATTGAAGGCAATTTGCCTTATATCAAAACTTAAAAATTATTGTTATCGGCACTACACTGATCCTTTCTGGATCTTCGTGCACAGGGAATTTTAAAACTTTATCACACATAAAATCAAAATGTATTTGCCTTTTATAAAGCGGAGCGCGCACTTTAGCCCGATATGCTGCTATATTTTACTTTTAATTTTGTTCCCTTACCCCTTTTATACTATGCAAATCGCTGAAAAGAACCGTTTCCATTTGCCGTTTCCCACGGGGTCTTTCTTTTGCCTACCGCAATCATGACCACCCTATATCTATCCCTGTCCTTATTCTCACCATATCATGCACGCCCATCCGGCAACCTTACCATTAAAACTTTTTTTTTGTCATTGTGAATTTATGTGAATTCACAATGGTGTTTTTGGTAAATTTTCATTTGACATTTCTCGTGTTTACATTTTTGATAAACACACTTTCCTAATTTTTATTATGTATAAATGCTGATGTGCTACCACAAAAATATCGAGAGATGTTTCACATGACGCGTATTAATCTCGAGAACAATGCCCCGAAGGCGAAAAATGAAAATTGTATCTCTGTCCGGAGATATTTGCTATTGAAGTTGGTGATTTCCATGTGATTGTTGTTATGTTGCGTACCCACCAAAAAAAAAACTGTGGACATAAGTGTTTCGTATGGATATAGTTTTGGTCTCCAAACCGGTGTTGGACCCACCCAGGGTGCTTTGTTGGAAGCGCAGCAGAAGGCCGCCAACGCAGAAAGGTGTTCTGCGCAACCATACTGTGGATACCACCCCTGGTTTAGGAGGGACCCGCTGATAATTTTTCGGTTCTTTTGTCCATATGTTTTAAATTTGTATTTTAATTTGCTGTTTTGACAGCGTACTACGCACATACCTATGAGGCTCTCTACATCCGAGCGGGCCAAGGTCTGGATGAAGCCCAACGCGGGGACGACCCACGATCTGACAAATAATAATACTAAAAGCTAGAAAATAATTAGGTAGGTCCTAGGTACTAGTCATCACACCCCTCATCAATCTAGGGCATTGATCAGACAATTAAATAAAAGCGTTGGACGCGTAAATTTCTATTGATATATAAGACCAACTGAACCCTAATCACATTTTTAGAAATTTCGCTCGTCCAACGCTTTTATTTAATTGTCTGATCAATGCCCTAGATTGATAAGGAGTGTGATGACTAGTACCTAGGACCTACCTAATTATTTTCTAGCTTTTAGTATTGTTATTACTTCATTAAGTATTGTTTTCAATAAAACCGTTTAACTTAAATTTTTTTTTTAATTATTGTATTTAGACTATTGACTACATGCTACATGCGAACGCATTTCGATTTGACCTTTCTTTGTTAACTCCTATTGAAGGGCTATATCACATGCTTTATCGAAATTTGAGGTTAGGTCATCCGTAAGTTTTTGCTGGATTCTTTCACTTTTAAGGACTCTAATTAGCTGATCTAATAACACTACATTCAAATGATTTTGTTGTAAATAAGGAACGTCTTTAGCATGTTCGGTTGTGATAAAATCACCAAACTCACATTCCTGAGACAAAAATTTTAACCTCACAATAAAATCGGAAATTGTCTCACCTTCTTCTTGCATGGCGTTGTAAAATTTGTATCTTTCTGAACGCTTGTTTCTTTTAGGTTGATAATAGTCAGTCAAAACTTTCATCAATTCTGCATACGTTTTTTGACTTGGCAATTGAGCCGTTGTTAGGTTTTTAAACAGTTCATAGACTTCTGCACCGCACATAGTGATGAACAATGGTGCTTTCATTTCCTCTGAAACTGAATTCCAGACAAAAAATTGATCGCTCCTGCCCTTATAGCCAGGAAAGTTCCCACCTGGAATGAATGGTTCTACCATTCTAATAAAGTTATTCGACATTTTGATATGACTACTACGATTATAAGTTACGTCACTGACACGTTCTTCTTTTCATTCCTCATCATAGCCAGGAAAGTCCCCACCTGGAATGAATGGTTTCTAATAAAGTTATTCGACATTTTGATATGATTACTACGATTATAAGTTACGTCACTGACACGTTCTTCTTTTCATTCCTCATCATAGCCAGGAAAGTCCCCACCTGGAATGAATGGTTCTACCATTCTAATAAAGTTATTCGACATTTTGATATGATTACTACGATTATAGGTTACGTCACTGACACGTTCTTCTTGGCATTCGTCTTAAGACAATTGACTTGAACATCCGCCGTTATCACACTCTTTGTTTATTGGTGATTATTCACTTTTCTTCATGCCCAATCTTTGATCAAAAGAAAACTATTTATTTGCACAAAATGTTCCATACACGTGTTATCAATTAAGTGATAATAATTCAAGTGTTTTATTTTATAAACATATACATATGAGCCCTTTATTTTGAAAGTGTTATAAGTCATTTCCAACTCATGGTCTTAAACGCATTGTTATTTCTGAACGAACGCATATATAGATGGTTCTACAATTATATACTAATAATAAGAATTGCATCTTTTGGCTATTGGACTCTAACAAACAGGAGGAGAGGAGAGATACCAACAAATTACCCCTGAACTTAAACGACATGAAATGACTTATACCACTTTCAAAATAAAGGGCTCATATACATATCTATACAATATAGCCAGTTCAGCATTGCCAGAATATATTACACCTTACAAAGCAACATAAAAAATTTAGAAACAAGTTTATCAGTGAAAATTCATCTGCCTTGCAAATGCCGTTTTTAGTCGGCGTAAAAATACAGGTTCCACCCTGATCATTTGTAGGAAAGATTTAAACGAGCATGACGAAAATTGGAAGGGAATCTCGGCCTTAATTCTTTTCGGAGGTAGGTATATCGCGCCTTATATTTTATATAGAAAATTTGTTGCAGTTATTATCTAATGTATAAAATACTAATTTATATTGTTTAACTTTATATTTAAAGTTCTCCAGTTTTATCGTTCGCACAATTTTTAATTCAAAAATATTTTATTTTTTTTTATTTTCTATCACTAAAATCAAAACTGATTAAAAGACAAAGTATGATATGATATTTCATTTAAATTACAAACATATTAAAGTTGTTGAATGACAAGTGAATATTGTTGCTTACAAAACAATGTTTATACATGGAAATTTACTCCAGTTTACTTCTATTCACATACATATTCCAGGTACAGGCTTAGTCTATTTTCTGAAATTAACATTCTGCATTTTTTCAGCTAATTAAAATCAAGGAATAAAAAAATTGTTGATACACGACTTTTTAAGAATTATTTGATTTAAAATTTCTTATTTTTTTTTCAAGCTGATACTATTTTTAAATTCTTCCTCCTTGGTACGTTGAGGTGTGATTTATTTAATATATATTCACAATTAATAGGGAGAGCAACTCGCAAATCGGCGAAATTTGACGATTTTCCCTGGAATGATCGTACCATAGACTTTGCCATTGTACTTCTAAGCCACATTTTTATTCGCCACATGCATGTAAGCAAAATCTGTTTAAGCACTAGCGGTCGTGGCTACTACTGTGCCATTTAAAAATACTTTCTTAGCTGAAGCGTCATCTTTCATTCACATAACTTAGCATGACCAGTGTAGCCGCTGCGTTTTAATTCGCTGCACTATATTGATGTCTGCGTATAGCTCATACAGCTCATCATTAAATTTTCTTCGGTACTCGTAGTTGCCAACGCGTAGAGGTCCGTAAATCTTTTGAAGAACTTTTCTCTCGAACACTCCCAGAGCCCCTTCATCTGATGTTCTGGTCCATGCTTCTGCACCATATCGCAGGACGGGTACGATAAGTGACTAGTAGAGCATGATTTTCGTTTGCCGAGGGATGACTTTACTTTTCCTGGCCCAAAGTAGTGTTAAGGGCAAGAGTGATTGTTCGCTGGATTTCAGAGCTGATGTTGTTGTTTGTTGATGCTTGTTCCCCAATAAACGTAGTCTTTTACTATTTCGAAATTAAGGCTGACAACAGTAGCGTGGTTGCCAAGGCGCAAATGCGCTGTGATGGCAGCAGGTACTTCGATTTGTCCTCAATCACTATCAAACTCATCTTTTCCGCTTCTTTTTGCAGTTTGCAATAGGCAAAACTTACATCAATGTAATCAGCATACGCCAGTTATTCTATATTAGATGCCACTATACTACTATGGCCATAGGGCCTGTACTCAAGCTGCCCCGAGGCCTTCAGCCTTGTTGCAGTTGCTAACGCTGTATTTTTTGCCGTACACAGGCGGGATGTGCAAAATGCAATGCAATGCTGCTGTTGAGGTAATAATTAATCTCTCTAAGGTATTGAGCAGAAAGGATGTCAAACTAATAGGCCTGTAGTCTTTCGGATGCAGATAACTGTTTTTTTCCGCTTTCGGAATGAAGACTACTCGATTAATCTACAATCATTCCACTCGCTATGTGCAACATGGCAGAGAATATCCCATTTGGACCCGGCAATTCGAACTTGTCAAACGTTTTTATCGCCCATTCAACTTTGGTATTTGTCATCAACCCTGCTACTACTCGCTACGTTGGAGTGGAATTGTTGTTACACAACTCTTTCGGATCATCTCCTGACGGGAAGTGTGTTAAGTAGCGCCGCAAGTGACTCTTTACTACTTTGTGGCCATTGCCCGTCGACCTTTTTTATCAGTCCTTGGACTGCATTTCCCTTAGATAGGACTTTGCTCAGTCTCCCCGTTTCGCTGGAGCACTCTATGTCCGCACAGAAATTTTTCAAAGAACTCCTCTTTGATTTTACGTTTATAGGTCCCCAGCAGATCTCTGTATTCGTCACATCTCGCTCTCCGCAACTTTTGCAAGCCGTTCCCTTCCATATTCTAGAGAGGACAAGCTGTGTTGTACGCAGTTGTCAGAGAGACCAATTGCAAAGAGATCAGCAGGGCATTCATATTGCTGAGTTGATAAAGGCATCTGCCTTTACTCTAGTATGAAATATGAATGTTGGAGTTTTAGATTAGATTATATTAGATTTATTCATTTTCTGTCAAATCAAAATATTTTTTACATGTTTACATATATAAAACTGACCCTTAAATTAATACATTGAAATTGAAAGAAAAGTAAGGCATTCTGTAAAGTTATCTAAAACTTTAGTTTTGAATGCCATCTCAAAATAAATTAATGAATATATACAAATGTTAATAATTTATAACCTAAGTTGAAGTTGAAGTACGAAATGCAAAATTAAATGTATAAACAATAGAAAATAACAATGTTGTTTTTAAATTACTAAGTGACAGGGTTCAGCAAAGTTTTGATGTCGTCGTGTGACTGCTCTAATAAAAATGATGTGATATTTTAAAAAATTCACGCATATTTCTAATGACACGTATAGACGCAGGTAGCGTATTGAAAGCCTTACAGATACAATAGTAAAAAAGTTATTATAACGTGTAGTACGAGATGTAGGAACAACAACAAGTCCGAGTGAGTTTTGCCTCAAATTATAATTATCCGTCACTAGGCTGTGTAAGTACCCACAACGAATAAAGAATATTTTTAAAGTTTTGTAATAGTACATGTGCTTTACTGGAAGAATTTTCAGCTCTGTAAACAACTCCATGCTGAGGTGGAAACGGTTCACATTACATATTTTCCTTATGACACATTTTTGAATAGTAAGAAGTTGCTGGATTTTACTGTAAGACGCACCACCCCAGCAGCATATGCCATCTTGAAGCTTAGAGTGAACCAAAGCGTAATAAAGCGTCTTAGTTTGAATATATATTTCTTAGACTATAAAAATAGCGCACATTAGATCGCATGTATGCCTTTAAGCGAGAAATATGTGTTGACCAACTTAAGGATTGGTCCACAGAAAAACCCAGATATTGGAAAGTTTCAACTCTTTCAATTGGGAAACACTTATAGCTACAATTTTGGAGTTCAATACTCAGCTCCCGCTGAGTGAAGGAGTGAAATTCAGAAATATTTCCTAGTAACCATCGCCGTTTGTAAACTTTGTAATTTTTCTCTAATATCAATACCAGAAACAATTGTATAAAGAAATATGAGCATGTCTCGCTAATTAAATACGGATAATAATATTGATATAATAGTGAATAGCGGGAGCATTTGCACTGCTAAAAATCCAATGTTACTAAGTATTCCACGCAATTAGGATTAAAAACATACAGAATTAGTATGTACCTAATGGTGATGGCGACCGCGGTGCGGAGCGTGCCCCGCCTACCACACCCACCAAAGGTCCTGGGTTCAAGCCGCGGGAAAAGCACTATCAAAATTTTAGAAACATATTTATTCAATTAGAAGAAAATTTTTCTAAGCGGGGTCACCACTCGGCAGTGTTTGCCAATCACTCCGACTGTATTTCTGCCATGAAAAGCTCTCAGTGAAGAACTCATCTGCCTTTCAGGTGCCGTTCGGAGTCGGCATAGATAAAACAAGTAGGTCCCGTCCAGCCAATTTGTAGAAAAAATTAAAAGGAGCATGACCTAATTTGGAAGAGAAGCTCGGCCAAAAATCTCTTCGGAGGTTATCGCGCCTTACATTTATTTATTTATTTAACGTCGTATAAAGGAAGAGCAACAAAAAGGGAATACTTAGAGACCAATTTCAAAGCGAGCAGCGGGACATTCATTTGGCTGTGCGGATAAAGGCCTTTACACCAGTATGAAATATGAATGTTGGAGATTTCGAGTTCAATACTCCGCTCCCAAGAAGCTAGTTGTTGAAGAAGTGAAATTCAGAAACATGTCAGTAACCATCGTATTGCCGTTTGTAAACTTTATAATTTGTCTCTAATATCAATAACAGAAATGAATTAAGCTAAATTTTTTAAATGTGTTGCTGAATACCAGAAACTTTAAGCAGAAACCAAAATAAAGTTTAAAATTTGTATGAGTTAATCGGGGATTGCCCGTATTGCTTCAAATGTATGAAAACATTTATTTGAAGCAATTTTTGATTTTATAATTTATGTTTAATAATTTGGGAAAAATTTAAACAACATGACATCAGGAGGGACAAGACGACAGCTGTTTCTATAATACAAATTATAAAATTACCTGGAGCATTAGTTAGAAGACCCTTTTCAACCTTAATTTTCCCTATCGATGATTTTGTACCATAAGCACAGCTAAAGCTATTTTCTTCCAATATTGTTATTTGTTTGTTAACGGTTACTGCTTCCAACTTAAATCACTACAGTGATCGGACAGCTTGTACGATCCGTTTATTTCCGGATCACCACGGTATAAACACAGTGTACACGTATAGCACCGTGCCCGTCATTCCACCCCTATTGGCTCTAATAGCCCCATAGAAGCGTAGGTATGGGATTAGGTAGTCTCTTCGTACATTATTTGATGACGCTATACTACTACTATGGCTGTACGATCTGCGAACAAGATGCCCGATGCCTGGATTTCTAGTCCAATTCTTTTGAACGAAGTAAACTTTAACGTCCCATCACGAGTGTCAAGATATTACAAACCTTCTCTTTTGAGGCAATGTAGAACTAATTTCGAATTGAATGATCCTTTTCGGTGTTAGTGCCATGATTTTATCACTCATTCTAATTAATTTGATATAACATATTCACTTTTTACCATAAAGAAAACTGTCTCATCCTACCTTAACTCGTAACAAAAAAAATAATCAAATAAAACAATAATAAAATTTTGCGTACTAAATATTTTCACTTATTTAACAATTTAGTATATGTGACCCGGTCTATGAAAAGGTGGCTTATGACTCAAAAAAAAAAAAAAAATAATGCAAAAGAAAAACCACTAAGAAACTGAAGAAATGCATTGTTTATCTTTAACAGCTGTTTCTTTTTTGAGCCATAAGCCACCTTTTCATAGGCGGGGTCACATATGTATAATTTCTAACTTTTATGTATAGTACTCAGCTGATAATTTTTATTCTGTAGACCTCGACGTTTTTAGACCTCGACGCTTAACAAACCTACGCCTATCAACAACTCGGCAAAAACAAATCCGTGTGTCATGCGGATGTGCCCCTCGCGCCGGTTTGGCGGTCTTTGGAGGGTATTAATCCGTTATTATTATTATTATTATTATTGAGCATCGTTGCAGTTGTTAACGCCATGCTCTTCGCCACCAGGTCTACAGGTGGAATGTGCAAAATACCATACAGTACCGCCGTTGGGGTTGTTTTCACGGCTCCCGCTATGCTAAGCCTACATACCTTCTGTAACTTTTTGAGGTAGATTATTTTGTGTATGACTGTCAAACAAACAAGAACTCCATAGTATAGGATAAGAGGGCGATAGGCCTCACGTAAAGAGCCGTGGAGACCTACTCCACTCTCTTCTCCACGTTGAGCGTCCACAACCACTTACTGTTTGTTATGATTCCTAGATATATTTTAGAAGGTTTCTTCGGCAATGTGATTTCTCAAAGCTTAGGCCTAATCCAATTCAGGACCTTAAATCTCTTAGTAATTAAGACCACATCCATCCTCTCCAAGTTTGTGATCAACCCGATATGAGATATACAAGTATGTAAATCCCGAAGCGGCCGCTGCATCTAAGAGCTTATTGCTTCCACTTATGACAACTGCAACGTCATCTCTGTACGCCGTTAGTTTGGCTGGGCCATAAACGAGTCACCTGAGAAATTGGTTGATAACTAGCGTCCACTGCATCGGTGATAATAACCCACCCTGCGGAGCCTCATACAGCTCCCATTGCGAAGTAGTCTTCCTGCCATTCAGCATGCAACCGATCTATAAGGTGTACTCTTTATATGTCAAGACTTTATCTATGTTTATAACCACCCTATGCGGTGCCGTGCCTACCAACTTGCCTTTGGTGTACGAAAGTTGTGTTGAGGAGAACAGTTTTTAATGCTTAACTGTATATACACATATACTACCTTCTCAAAGGTTTTGAGCAAAAATTACGTTAAGATATTGGTTATGGGGTACATATGATTGATGAATGCCGCCATTGGTAGGAAAACGATACGATCCAAAAAATTATGTTCGCGCAAGTAAGTAGTAATAAAGTTATATGCGAAGCAATGGGGACAGGGTTTTTTGCCGCAAACTCCGGTTTTTGAGGGTACAAATTGATGCATGTAAGCAGAGTAAAGAGTTCATTTACACAGAGTGTTATCAACGTTTAATTTAAAAAAAAAAAATGTGGAAAATGTGTACCTCCGAGGAGATTTTGACCAAGCTTCTCTTGCAATTTATGACGTTCTCTTTTTTATTTTTCCCTACAAATTGGCGGAGTGGACCTTCATGTTTTATACCGACCCCGTACTGCACCAGCAAGGTAGGTGTGTTTCCCTATGAAGCTTCTCATGAAGCTTCGGGCGAAAATTCACTCGGAGTGTTGCCAAACCACTGCCGAGGGGCAACCCCACTTGGAAAAACTGTTTGCTATTTTAAAAAACTGTTTTATAAACTTTCGATGTTGTTTTGCCCGGGACTTGAACCCAGCACCTTCGATGTGGTAGGTGGAGCACGCTACCGCCACCCGATATGTATGTATGAATATAAAAACTGTTACTGCAGCCTTAACAATTAACCAGCCAGGTAGGCAACACGCTATAAATATCGGAATTATTACATATTTTTAGTTCGGTAGTTAATATTTCTGACGCAAAAGTTTCTGTAGTTTTACAGAAGAAAACTGTAAAGCTTATCAGGCTGATACTTGTCACCCCGATTTAATTCTAGATTTCTAAAAAAATCGGTAATAACTAGGGAATCTTTTCATGTTAAAAAATTTCGTCCATGCTTTTGAAGATATCTACCAATGTTTTCTTTTTAAAAAATCCACCACCTTGTTTGTTTCGGAAGTGGAAACATTGCCTATATATGGGGTATTCCATCCCATTTCGACCAATTTTGAACCCGCCCCTTTAGGATTGCCTGAAAGTTTTTCTTCTTTTTCTAGCTTACGAAAGACGTTTTTCAGAATTTTTTCATCTAACTCAAAAAAAGTTATGAATTTTTAAAAAAACACCGTTTTTGTTTTCAAAATGCTATAACTTTTTCAAAAATTGAAATTTGGGGTTTTTTTTAAATTTGTTTTTAAATGTACTTTTCGGAAAAAATACAAAAAAATTTTTAAATTTTTTTTTTAATTTTTCAGTTTTTCGAGATTTTTCGAATTTCGCCATTTTTTTTCTCGAAACAAAACTTCAATCAATTCTGTAATCATAACCACTAATCCCGCAGTGGGCCGATTTTTTTTTATTTAATTGAAAAAAAAATTTTCAAAAATAAAAATTTTTTTATCAATTTTATTTATATAACAAAAAAATGTAAGAAAATGATTTTTATGTATTCTTTTCTTTACATATTATGGTAATCTACGATTAAAATAACCAGGACACAGTAAACATGTCATTTTAATCGTAGATTACCATAATATATAAAGAAAAGAATACTTAAAAATCATTTTCTTACATTTTTTTGTTATATAAATAAAATTGACAAAAAAAAATTTTTATTTTTGAAAATTTTTTTTTTCAATTAAATAAAAAAAAATATAAAAAAAATCGGCCCACTCCGGGATTAGTGGGGATGATTCCAGAATTGATTGAAGTTTTTTATGAGAAAAAAAAATGGCGAAATTCGAAAAATCTCGAAAAACTGAAAAATTAAAAAAAAAGCTTTAAAAATTTTTTTGCATTTTTTCCGAAAAGTACATTTAAAAACAAATTTAAAAAAAAGATCCCAAACGGTAAATTTTTGAAAAAGTTATAGTATTTTGAAAACAAAAACGGTGTTTTTTTTTAAATTTATAACTTTTTTTGAGTTGGATGAAAAAATTTGAAAAAATTCTGAAAAACGTCTTTCGTAAGCTAGAAAAAGAAAAAAATTTTCAGCCAATTTTAAAGGGGTCGGGTTCAAAATTGGTCGAAATGGGATGGAATACCCCATATGTATGAGCAAGTGTACACACATATATTGCCTCTTTAAAATTCACCACTTCAATAAAAAGGTTGTGCGTGAGATCTTTACTACGAGCGTAGTAGATGTGGTATGATTTTCGAAAAAATAACTCTACTCCACTACGTTCGCATAATTATCGACTACTATTTTTTATTTTTTAAAAGGTTTTATTTAACCGGCTGCACGGCCGTTGTGAACGAATTTTGTAATTGAAATTTAAGTAACTTCCCTTGAAACTTGGAATATAGTTCAGAACCCGATGACAATGCAATAATAAGAAATAAAAACTCCGATAGGTGGCGCATGGATTGAAATATTTCAAAAAATCGTATTTGTGGTCCGATTTGGTTCACATTTGGAACACATAATACATACATGAATAGAAAGAGACCTATGAAAAAAAAACTCGGCGCTAGGTGGCGCAAGGATCGAGATATTAAAAAAAATCGTATTTTTGGTCCGATTTGGCTCATATTTGGAACACATAATACATGCACGAATAGAAAGCGCCTGTGAAAAAATCGCCGCTATGTGGCGCAAGGATCGAGTTATTCAAAAAAATAGTATTTGTCGTCCGATTTGGTCCATATTTGGAACACATAATACATACATGTATAGAATGCGACCTATGATGTCCGATTTGGCTTATATTTGGAACAAATATTACATCCAATCCGGTAGAAGTGACATCAAAATATTTTGTAGTTCCAGGAGGGACAAGCACACGTGGCGCAGAGTCGAGTAAACTCTTTGGAAGGATTATGTATTGAGGACTTAGATTGTAACAAATTGTCAGGAAAGAGTCCGTGTAATAATGAGTCACTAAATGAACTAAATAGAATGAGAAATAATAGGCAATTAAATAAAGACTAAAAACTTGAAAATAAAATAATTAAAAAAAAAAATTTTAGTTAAACGGTTTTATTGCAAACAATACTTACATGAAGTAATATGTTATTATCCACTTGGGAGAGTCACCCTTGGAACGTACCAGTTGGCTGGTGAAAGGGAAAAAGGTAGGATTCACCCTCACTCATGTCTGCCTGGGGTGGTTGAAACAAAATTTTGTTAATTTTGCGCAGGTGGCATCGCGAAATAATCCAACGATGTGGCAAAATTGACAATAACGGCAACCACCATGGCGTAAATACAAGGTGACAGCTGACTAGTAGTTTCATACGAATTGACACATTAACTTTCAGCGCAGTACGATTTTGACGTTAGTCCATCGGTTCACAAAAACGAAATATATCGAACTTTTAATGATGGCTGCAGGATTGTCACCGCGACTACCACCTTGTATGGTTCTACCATGGCAACCACAGTTAAATCATGCGACTTAACGGGGCAGTTCCACTGCGCAGTCGCAAGAATGGAAGGAAATTTTTTTTTCATGGCCATCTTTGCGCGTGAGAGAGCGGAAAACCCGGCCGTAGCGAGTAATTCGTCAGTTTTGTTGCGTTATTTGGCATTTCTTAGAAATTTTGCGTGTAGTTCGGTTTCGTAAATTGGGCGCTGCCGCTTTGCAAAAGCTTCTTTAGCTGAAAAGAATTAAATAAATAAAGAAACTTATATAAAATAAGACAGTACCACAAAAGCGGTACATTTTTTGCATATTGGCGTTGGAGCCGTTGTGGAAAATAACTGCAATTCACTTGTGTAAGGAGATGCCGCTAACGCGTTTATAGAAAACTAAATCACAGCAATCTTGTGCAAAGTACAAATTTTTATTAAAAAACAAAAATCGTGCTAAAATCTTAAATGTGTCCGCTATGCTTTAAATAAGCAGTTATTTTTCATTGCTCACAAAAAAAAAGGGCGGCTGTGTATATGAGAAAATTACACGTTTTTTTCTTGGTCTGCAACAAGGTCTTCAACTAATTGTCTTCAAACTAATTGTCGGCCATAACAATACTACAGAGAGTTTCAAACTAACAACGAGCACTCATTTATTTCGGCAGTAGATGCAATAACGGCGCGTAAAAAATTTTTAGGAACCGCGCATCATCAAGCACGCTCTTTAAGTGTGCTTAGCGCTACCACCACCAACTGCGCCAACCACCATCGCCAGCTTCAACAACAGCAGGGCCGTTAATCGCCGTCATTATCCACCAACAAATCTGATACCGAAAAATTCTGGTCACAATTTTGCCAACAAATACCAAGCCAAGTGAAATAATCGCGATACAAAATTATTTAATCAGCAACAAAAATCTCGATTGAAAACAATTCAACAGCAGAACTTTTTTTCATATATAACCAGGAAAATCAATTAAATCCATTTAAACGGCCTTTGCCGCCAAGAGCTATACCCCCAAGTATGAGTCGTACCAGTTCGCCATCGGTGACTAAGAGTAGCCGTTACAACGAGTCGGTTTATACCACAGATCCAGATTACGAAGCACATCTCTTGGACTTCCCGTTATTGGGCGCTTATTTCTTCTGGTTCTTGGCGTGTAGGGAATTGAGATGTAAATTTAAAGCAAAAATTTGACAAGGTATTACAAAGTGGACTCTGCGTAACTGGTCAAACTATTGGCGCAGGTATAAAGCATATACGGGTTTAGAAGATCGATGTAAGAGCATAATTGTTAATATTGGTTCCGTGGATATCATGAAAGGGCCAATGAATATAGGCCTTCGGCAACAACAACAGCAGGGCCGCCTAACATAGGCCAGTTGCAACACCAGCTTGAACAACAACAACAGCAGGGCCGCATAACATAGGCCTGCTGCAACAGCACCAGATATAACAACAGCAGGGCCGCCAAACACAGGCCTGCTGCAACACCAGCTTAAACAACAACAAAAGCAGGGCCACCAAACATAGGCCTGCTGCAACACCATCTTGAACAACAACAGCAGGGCCGCCGCACATAGGCCTGCTGCAACGAACCCAGCCGTGACACCAAGACCAGCACTAAAGCGGTGAGTTCGTTCCGGTTACGGACAAATATACGTATTTGTACTCTTCTTTTTCTTCACTTTCGACTCCGCAACAACATATAAATGTTCATATACAAAGATACTTAAACTTAAAGCTACAACACAATTACACAATTTTCGCCTAAACATAATGCATTTGTAATTGCTCTATTGAAATGTAAGCAAGCTTTCTTTAAACAATTTATTTCTTTATATAGTTTAGTTTCTTATTTTTAACTACGAAAAAAAAAAGAGTTTTTCTTTTGCACTCCAAATTATCATGTCATTAGTATAGTGCGGCTATTTGTAATTCATTGGCAATAAATTGCCCTATTCAATGAATTTTTTTATTTATTTACCTTTTGTGGGAAAGGTTCTGGTGTGCATACGATTTCGTATATACATTGTGATGCGCACTTTAATTAAAAAGAAAATTCTTTTTTTTTCAATACACTTCTTAAGACCCTTTATAATTATACTTGTCTAAAGTTGGCGAACTACAAAACTAGATTTATATTACTTTAGATTAAAAGATGTCATCATTTGTTTTCTCTTAATTAATTTTTTTTTGAGAATTTCGTACAATTCGGAGCTTAGACTTATACCGTTTTCACACAGAAACTTAATCGAATTACAATATTAATTAATGAAGTAATTAAGTTTCCCTTATCATACAGGACCTTTTGCTTTATTAAGCGAACATCTGTCAGCAGCCCAGAAACAGAAACGGAAAAAAAAAATATTTCGTTTCTACTAAAAATGGTTAAAATGAAAAGCAGTGTTTTCTTCTTAACTATAAATACATCAAAAAAAAATGCAAGCGCAACTAATGTTGGTGCTTATTTTCGAGAAAGCTTTATTGTCTTGGCAGCAAATACATTGAAAATTAAAATTTGAATTTTCTCGCGGCTTTCTAATTTTCGTAAGTTATGGAAAACAATTTAATTTTGATTGTCATTTGTTACATTGACAATAAAATTCGAAGCACCAAGCAAAACTGGCTGGATTTTGCACTCGATTAGGCATTCAATAAACCAATAATGATATGTTTAAGAATTTGCATTGTGCATGGAAGATTTAACTCGATTAGGGCTCTAATGTAGAAACTGGACTAATTATTTCATTGAGCCTCTGTGTGAGACTGGCATTAGTTAGCCCTTAGATAAGAAAATTATTTAACGTTCACGGTAGGATAGATCTAACATGCCATATAAGTATATAAGTAGTGGTATAATTATGCGACGCAGTTAAGACTTGAAACGAAATTAAAGAAAAGAATAAGGGAGGGAGCGGCGATTTTTGTTGGTTGCACAATCTAATGTACAGTTATATAAGAAACGAACGGAAGCACTAAATATATCACCCATTGGTCAAATTGACGTGGAATTACTCAGCTTACATACACATTCGTAGTGACCACACCGACACATGCATTTATTTTATTTAATTAGTAGCATTTAATACATGAATACTAATACATAACCATAAATACTTACACCTACCTTGAAGGTACTACTAACTCAATAAGTAGATTTCTTTTTTCATCTTCCGTTTCATTGTTTTAATGTAGTTGGGTGCGAGTATCCGTACTTTCAAATTATTCGAAGCGAATCTATTCGAATAGTTCGAACAATCATACTAATTAGAGTAATTTAAAGAAGTGCAGGGCATTTAAAATTTTGGGTGATTATTTGCACTTAAGTTTTATAGGAATAACAGGATTTTTCAAATTTTTTGGCGGGAACACGCCAAAATAAAATGATAAGTACCAAGAAAATTTAATTGGTTTAAGTTTTGATATTAAAACATTTATTATTAAGAAAATAGAATGTATGCAAACCACATTCTAGCGTGGCTTAAAACCTGAATAAAAAATTCACTTAATAAAAAAAGGAGAAAAATTAAATAATTGGAGATGTTTAGATAAAATGAGGGGTTTGCAAAAGGGGGTTTCTCTAAGAAGATAAACAGAATTAACAATGGTCGTAAAAGAAAGTGAGAAAAGTCAAAACAAAAGAATCTAAAAAAAATCAAGAAGGAAGCAAAAACTTGTTTTAGCTTAAAGTAAGCTTTAAATTGAATTTCTACTCTCTTTTATAACAACAACACCTGCGGCGCCCCCTATGTATATTCGGCCTTTTCTCCTTTTGTTTCTATTTCAGCCTTTTTATTTTTATTTTTGTTTTCAGCCGTTTTAGTTTTCTTTTGTTTCAGCGTATGGTAACCGGTCATTTCCGGTTCGATTAAGCTTGTTTTTTTGCGTTTAGATTTTTTTTTTTAATTTTAAATTTTGAATGTGTTAACGGTCTGGTCTGTCCGTGACATCCGGTACGGCCGGATGTTGTTTTAGTTTGAATTAAAGCGTTTGGAGTTGTCTCTGCTGGCGCAGGACAGTAAGGTTGGCAAGAACCCCGCCCAGCCGCCACGACTACCCACAGAGCACCACTAGATCATGCCCACTGCCTTCCTTACTGCTCCATTAAAGATGCGAATCCATAACAAATAATAATACTAAAAGCTAGAAAATAATTAGGTCCGTCCTAGGTGCTAGTCATCACACTCCTCATCAATCTAGGGCGTTGATCAGACAATTAAATAAAAGCGTTGGATGCGTCAAATTTCTATTGATAGTCATATATAAGACCAACTGAACCTTAATAAGGTTATGCTACGCCTCACATTTTTAGAAATTGTCTGATCAACGCCCTAGATTGGTGAGGAGTGTGATGACTAGTACCTAGTAGAGGTTTACGCCGATCAGTTTATCGGCGGCTGCGGCGTAGGCTCTATTATATACCGCGCGCTGCCCACGCCGCCGCCGCACGCCGGTGTTCTTGCTTTAAAAAGCTTCATTTTTCTATTTAAAAAAATAATATTTAGGAAAGGTTTTGGTTGTATGTATTTAGGGAAATGAACGCTTTTGCCATTTCGGAAAGATCTGGGGTTTTGCCTCAAAATCTCACAGATCGTTCAAACATTTTCAGAATAAGCTGCTTGCGGAGGGATTGCCCTCGTTCACTCCAGAACTCCAGAGAGGCTTCGAACCTAACCCCGGTCTTTGGAGTTGCTGCGTATGCAAAGCGTAGTTTCACCTGGGGTTAACTTCTTATAATCGTCGCGAACAAAATTTCTTTAAATCATTTGTGGCTTCTGGGCGGTCACGCATAAAGGCGACTTACGGTTGCTATTAATGGTTTTTTAATATTCATGACTCTTGTGGCACAGGTAGCCTCCAGTTTTTCGGCTGTTTTTAAGAGCTACAATTCCCGATGTGCGAACAGTAGCAATCCCTACCACCAGTCGCTACTACGCCTCCTGACCCTCACACCATATGCCAGCACAGAAGCTATAGGACTGCGACTTCGAACTCATACCTTCGTCGACGTCACTGTCCTAGAAGCTCTAGGTGTAGCTCCCAAGACGTTCTACGGATCTTTTTGTCGCGCTATGCTGCCGAGCTACACCAGAGAAACACCTTGAAACGTTGGGGAGTGACTATTCGGCCAAGGATGCCGCCCTCGAAATCATAAGCAGTCTAAGTGGATATCATTCCGTAACTCATGGGTGAAAATCGTATAATCCTCGGCGCATCTACATAATTAAAATTTTACAAGGACACTGGATAAAATTTTAAAATGTAGACCAAAGTTTGCAGACGTTTATGTTCACGACATTGATTTCAATAGTCTTCGTTAAATCGAAACGATATTTTAGAATGAAAGTCGACCGATTTTACGTTGAAAGATGTTTTCTGCTGTTTTCCGGCCTTATGCTATAAAATCTCATTTTGGATGACTAGTTCGACTGTCCACTACGTTAGGGTAGTAGCACACACGGTCATTAGTTCGACTGTCTTGGGAAAGCTTTTGCTTCACTATTTTGAGTGTTCTTGCGAAGGACAAAGCCTCACCTGGTAAATATATGTATGTGCCTACGTATTCACATTTGCAAAAGGAGCCGTAACGTGTAGGTGATATTTAAACTTGGTTGATAGGCTATAAGGCATAGGCTCACTCCAAGGGACTAGTTTTGGATAGGACCACCAACTTTAGGAAATGCCAAACCGGGAGGCTTTGGTGTTGAAGGATGAAGTGTGAAAATCAAAATTAACATTTCAGACACTATTGTATAGTTTCGCAAATAAACAACAGATGTTTGATCGTAAGTCAAAGTGATTTTTCAAACCCTTCTCAACTTAAGTATGATCATTTCAAAGGAGTGTTTATGCCCCTAGAACCTACTAAAGGATTTTGCATCACTGATTTCGTATATTCTTTCAGCCAATCGCAATATAAACTTTTTTAAGAAATCGGCACATTTTGGGGGTAATTTGCTTTTTTTTTAACAACTTGAGGACAATTTGAAAACATATTCGCCTTGGGTCATTTTATTTGAATTCATAGTCAAACTTTTCTTTTAGTGTTTTGTTTCAATAACTTGGTGAGCTGGGTGAGGCAAAGTCCGTGTCTGTTTTTTAAATAACTTTTGAAGAGTTAGAAAGAGTTAAATTTCGCAATTAGTTTCTTATAACTGGCAGTGATGCGCATCCGTTGATACCACTTTCGATCACATCCGACCAATTTTCAACATGAACAATAAATGGCCTAAACAGTCTTAAACGAGTAGAAAATATAGTAGCGCGCCGGACGCCGCCGCCGACGCCGCGCCGATATTTTTGACATTCAGCGGCGGCGTGCACAAAACGTCATAAATCGGCGTCGGCGGCATATATCTCTAGTACCAAGGACCTTCCTAATTCTTTTCTAGCTTTTAGTATTATTATTACTTCATGTAAGTATTGTTTTCAATAAAACCGTTAACTTAAAATTTTTATTTTTTACATGCCTAATGATTAACAGCAGCTCCGAAATCTGAAACCTTAAAGTTTTTGAAGTGTTTTTGTCAAAAGTTTCTTGACTTTTTACTTCTTTTATGGTTGGTCGGTTGAATGTTTGTCCGTTTTTCATACAAATCATGCCATCGATTTTTAAGTAAATTCTCATTGAGCTACAAACGTGAAACTTTACACATAGGTTAGAACACCGTGACAATGCAACAAAAGGAAAAATATCCGTTAGGTGGCGCACGGATCGAAATAATTATTAATTAAGAATTTGAAAATTTTCAAAACAGCTTTTAAGTAACTTGTCGATGAGCTAGAATCGAAGCTTGAATCATTTATCAATAGGCCGATAAAAACAAAAACAACTGTTAATAAACCAAGAGTACTTGGGAATGTCAAACAAAGTAATGACAAAAATAAATCCAGCATTATCAGTGATTTGCAACATATGGCGCAACGCTGATTAAATATAGTTGGTAAGAAGGAATAGAAATAGCAATTTATGAGTCAAACAAACCACCTCTGTATAGCTAAATGGTTAGCGCAGGGTGCCTAAAGCGTACTGGTGATGAAGGCTTAGCACCATTCGAAATGGATCTATCCGCGCAGCTATGGCAGATTAGGTTAAGTTAGGTTTAACTGGCCGGTCCATGAGGACCTCACATAGACTGATTGAGTCCGTTGTGTTATCAGAAATTTGTTTTAACTACCATACGGAAAAACCCTATCAGAAACCAGGACCTATGTTGTAAAATAACTCCGTCCTCTTGGCAAATACTAGAAGCTTCCTCGAACTTAAGCCAATTGCTGCTTCTAGATCTGACAGCTATATCACTCCTAATAGCTGGAGTCTTAGCCTGGCAAGTGCAGGGCACCCGCACTTCCTACATCTGCTATCACTGACCAAGCCTAATTTAAAGGCATGTGACGCCAGAAAGCAGTGTCCAGACAGCATACCCGTCATGAGTCTACATTCCTCTCTTTTTAATGATAGAAACAACTTTGTTAGTTTAAGGTTGTAAGACCTACACATTATCTTCGACATTTTACAGCCCCGCGCTTGAACCCACGCATTTCCCGCTTGGTAGATCATGTGCACCTCTCGCTTTCGTTTAATCTCGCCCAGTCTAATTGGGACGTCTACGGAGCAAGCTTCAAGGGATGCGCCCTTTTTAGCTAGTTCATACGCTTTTTCATTCCCATCTATTCCCATATGCCCTGGGACCCAATATAGATGTATGCTTCTCCCTGTCCCGATTCTCTCCAGAGACTGCTTGCACTCTAACACGCATTTAGATGCTGTGCTATGCGAAATTATTGCCATAATTGCTGCTTGACTGTTGTCTAAGTTTGTACTATGTGGGGTATGTGCACACGGGAGATAAGGGGAAAGCAGTTCACTGCGAAAGAAATAAAACAATGCGATAACTTTCAGTTTGTATATATATAAATATAAACTTTATTAATATTAATGTTTATTATTTAAGTCTTTGTTTCAGCGATTTGTGATTTAACACTTTTATTTATTTAGTAGGTATGTATCTTTGACGCGATTTTAGGCTCTTTAATTTTAGAAGCGTGAATATAGATAGGCTGATGGCGAATAACTAACTTAAAAGCGGTCCAATGCATTCAGTTGGACCGCTTACTTTTTAACTTAAGGAGAGAGAAAAACGGTAAGTGTATAAATAGGTAAATAGGAAAATATGTATGCATTTCTTAAATCTGCATATTTTATGCGAACTGTAGCTTACTAAATCGATACAGGGTGAATGTAAAATATGAGTATGAGTATGAGTATGTGATTTTATACAATGTAAATATTTCTGAATGGTAAGTATTTCAAATAAGGGTAAGTATTTCTGAAATGTCTATATATAATTAAAAAGGGTAGGTATATATTACAAATTTAAGGTAAGTATTAAGATGTAAGGATTATATATATTATTGTACGTGTATGCATACGTATATTTGACTCATGTCTTTAACAACTGTCAATATAAAGTTAACACGGTTGCAGCTTAAGTTATTCTCTTCCAGGGTTTCTACTGCTTCGCTTACGGCTAAAATTTCCGCTTGGAAAACGCTACGGTAATCCGGCAGCCTATAGGATCTGATTATTTCCGGATCAGCACAGTATACCGCATACCCTACTCCTTCCTCTAGTTTGGAACCATCTGTATACACATGTATCGCCTCGTCCGCCATTTGCGCACCCTTGCTCCAACCGTCCACCTCTATTGTGGCCTTAAGATATCCCACGAAGCGCAGATAGGGAATCAGGTAGTCTGTTCGTCTTGTGATTGATGACGCTATACTACTATGGCCATATGGTCGGCGCCCAAGCTGCCCCGAGGTACTGAGCCTTGGCAGTTGTTAATGCTATGTTCTTTGCTACCAGGTCTACAGGTGGAATATGCAGAATGGCATACAGTGCAGCCGTCGCAGTTGTTTTCAGGGCTCCCGTAATGCTAAGCATCGATAGTCTGCATACCTCCTCTAATTTTTTAAGGTATGTTGTTTTTTGTGTGGCTTTCCACCAAACAACTATAGAATAGGGCTTAAGAGAAGTATAGAATAGGGCTTACAATCATTTTACAAACCCAATGAGAAAGAGAGGGCGATAAACCACATGTACACCCCAGTATTCTTTTATATGCATAAAGTGCCGTTGAGGCCTTCTTCACCCTCTCCTCCACGTTGAGCTTCCATGACAGCTTACTGTCTAGGATGATTCCTAGATATTTTGTGCAAGGTTTCTCCTGTAAGGTCACCCCTCCTAACCTAGGCCTGGTCCAATTTGGGACCTTGTACCTCTTTGTAAACAAGACCATATCCGTTTTCTCCGCATTGACTTTCAACCCATTAGATGCCCAGGTATGAATATCCCGAAGCGCCCGATCCATCAAAGAACTAATCGTTCGAAGTCACTTTCCACTTATAACAATTGCAACGACATCTGCGTAAGCCGTAAGTTTTACGGGTCCCTCATCAAATCGCCTGAGCAGTTGGTGGATGGCCAGCGTCCACATCAGAGGTGATAGCACCCCTCCCTGCGGCGTGCCTCTGTCCACTGATCTCGTGGGCTCATACAATCCCCATTGTTATGTAATCTTCCTGCAATTTAACATGCAGCCTATCAATCTGGTTAAAGCTGGATGTACTTTAATGTAATTAAGACCATCCATAATCGCCCATTTAGAAACATTATTTAAAGCCCCGGCAATGTCCGAGAATACTCTTAGAGCATATTCCTTATATTCCAGGGATTTTTTTATGCTTATTACCACCCTATGCAATGCGGTGTCTACCGACATGCCTTTGGTGTACACATGCTGTGTTGTGGAGAGCAGCTTTTCATCCACGTTGTAGTTTATGTACACATCTATCAGCCTCTCAAAGCAGAAATTATGTTAAGCTAATGGGTCTATAGTCTTTGGGATACACGTGACCGATCCTTCCCGCCTTTGGTAGGAAGCTACACGAGCAGTTCTCCAAGAGTGCGGTACATGATTCAGCCTTATGCACCCATCGAATTTTATTTTAAGCCATTCCACGACCGCCATACTTGAAACTTGTAGCATGGCCGGGAATACACCATCTGGACCCGGCGATTTAAACTTAGAAAACGTCTTCACTGCCCATTCGATCTTGGTAGCGGTCACCAAGCCCGGAACTACCCGCTCCGTGATCGAAGTTTGAGTGATGTCTGCTGGCTCTTCTAAACCATCTCCCGATGGGAAATGTGTGTTCGAAGCACCTCAAGGGATTCCTGACTATTACGTGACCATTCCCCGTTCTCTTTCTTTATTAGTCCCTGGCCTATGTTTCCCCTTGCTAGGACTTTTTAACCGTGCTGTTTCGCTGGAGCACTCTATGTCCTTACAGAAACTTTTCCATGAGATTCTCTTCGCCCTGGAAATTTCACGCTTGTAGGTCCTCAGTAGATCCCTGTACTCGTCCCGACACGCTTCGCTTTCCCCGGTCTTTGCTAGCTTAAACATTTCTCTTACCTGTCTTCTTAGAACTCAGCTCATTGCTCCACCATGGCGCGGCTTTGCTTTTCCTCTGAATCTTCTTAGAGAGCAAGCTTTGTTATACGCAGTCATAAGCGTCCTTGTTAGGAATTCATCCGACACCTCCAGTTCCTCCACATCGGAAACTTCTTTGGGTTGTCCCAGTTTTGTTTCTACCTGTTTCTGGAATTTAGTCCAGTTCGTTGACCTAGGGTTTCTGAAGGTTCCTCCCTTCTCTACCATTTTTAGGGGGATGCTGAAGCTGATATACGCATGGTCGTAGAAGGATGGCCTATCAAGAACCATCCAATCATACCTTGATATATCACGCTCGGAGCTCAATGTAATATCCAGAACATTGCTGGATGTTGGGCCAATGTATGTAGGGACATTTCCCCTGTTAGCTATCTGAAAATTGGTTTACAGGATGTAACAAAATAGAGATTCGCCTCTTTCGTTCGTATCTACTCCTGTCCACGCATTGTGGTGCGCATTTGCATCTGCGCCTATAACCAACCGCCCTTTGAGCCCTTCCTCCTGTACTGGCCTTTTCACTCCATCGGTGGAACCTCCGCAGCATGGGCCATGTAGCAGGATGCCAGGATAAATGCCTGCTTATTATTTTGCTCAACGGCCACCACTACGTGGTCCTCAGTATTGTAATTAGGCAGCATATATGAATGCAGCTGTTTCCTTACCATTACTACAGCTCGCACCCGTCCTTCCGTTTGCGTGTAGTAAACGCCAAACCCGCGCGCACTAAGTCCAGAAACCTTTCCTCCCGATGAGAACCACGGCTCCTGGATCAGCGCCACGTCAAACGAACCCTCATCAAGGGTTAGGAGGAGTTCGCTCGACGCCACTTTACTGTGTTGGATGTTTATCTGTAGGACTCGCAGCACCATTGGGCTGTTTGTCCCCCTCCAGCACCTTCGTCGTGACGTCGTTGTCCTCCCCTTGCCCTTTTGGTTTAGAGGATTCGAAGTCCCCTTCAACCTGTCGTAACTGTTGTGCCAAGTGTTCCTCTGTGCGAGTCGCAGCACAATTTGGCGGTTGATCCTCTTCTAACACCTTCGTGGTGACGTCGGCTACCTCCACCTGTCTTTTTTTTTCTTAGGTTTTTGAGGTCCTTTTCTACTTCGCCCACCTCTAGCGTGTTAGGATTTTTATCCTCGGGACTTCTTTTCCTGAGTCACATGTAAATTTTGCCTGTGCCAAAGGACATTTTGCCAAGCTGCGTGTACAATATATCCTCCGCCTGCTTGTTTATTTGGAAGATGTAGAACTGACCTTCCTCCGTAGGCGGAGATACAGTAAGTACCTTCCAATCCTGTATTGGTATGTTCGGATTCTGATTCTGCAGAAGTCGCAGTGTATCCTCCGACTTCATCACGCATGGTATTCATACCTTAACTTTTGATACCGTGGGGTTTGCGCTTTCTACACCACCTCGAACCGCGCCTTGCCTTTGGAGGTTTGGAACCACTTCCTCCAGCCATCGCAAGCTCGCGATGTTGTCGCACGCTATCATCTTCCCACCATTATACGATCCCCCCGAATCAAAGGTTGTAAGGGGCTTACTTGGTTATTCCCCCACCATTTTAAGCATTAGGCTAATAGGCTCCCTTTCTACAGATCTCCACCTTTCAGTAGTCATCTGTCCGAAAGGACTGCTACGGTCAACCAGCGTCACAGTCAGTGACTGCTTTGCCACATCACTCATCTTCTCGGTAAAAGCCGGAGTCCTAGTGTTATCTCCCTTTGGCACCTCCGAGAAAGCCGAAGTCTTAGCGTTAACTCCCTTTGGCTTTTCTCCTACTTCCATATTTAGAACTTCTCTCTGACTAGCAGCTTTTGAGGTAGTTGCTACATCGCTATTGGGGCCCATCTGTCTTACAGCTTTGGGCCAACTTGCCTTGTCTATGCGACTGCCCAGCCTCGCTGCTCTGGGACTGGGTCCTTTCTGCCTCTTGAAAGCAAACTTGTCGCCTTCCGCCGAACGTTGCCTCTTCATTCTGCCATGCTACGCTTCTTCCTCCTCGTACCGGCTGCAGAACCGAGGGTTTCTCGCAGCAAACCTTTTGAACTGCCTTCGACCTAATTCTACCGCCTCACGGGCACATTCCAAGCGCTCCATCTCCACTTCTCTTGGGTCGACCACTGCTCCCAAGCATTGTACAATTCTTAGTGCTGCACGGTACTGCGAGAGAGCTCTTTTACTTCCTCTGCTCTGTACCCTTATCCACTCTTCTACTCCGTTTTCATTTGTTCATTGAATCAGCACTACTCTCGCTCCCCGAGTTCTACGCATCGGTTAATGCGTATTTGTCGTCCTTGGCTTGCGACTCAGTCCTCCTCTTATCATCGCCCTTATTACAATTAGGTAATGAGTCGTTCATTATGGTCCTACGACCACCTGCCCGACAAGGCGTACTCAGCGGTCCAGTATTATATACGGGGAAAGAACCGTCCACCACAGCAGCTCCCCTTATTCTGGTAAGGTCATCAATACTTCCCGAGGTGGCCCGGTATCGGGAAGGCTTCGTTCGAATACAGCCGAAATTATCCCCTGGCTGCAAATCGTCCAATAGGCAGGGTCCGCATAACACCCTGGATTAGGGGGTTGGCAGTTCTTGGTCACCGACATCCCGCCGCCCTCCTATGAGGCGAAACGGCGTAGATGTCAGTCCTAAACAGCTCCGCCTCATAGTCGAGCACTATGGAGTTCGGCTAAGCCCTCAGTGAGGGCAGCTATAGCAGGTTGTCTGAAAAATGTTCTTCTTACTATTCCAAATCCAAAATACAATTTTTCAATTATAGAAAAATTAAAATAAATAACAATAATTATCATTAGAAAAAAATTATTATTCTGGCCTTGAGCTCGAATCGAACCTTGAATCATTTATCAATAGGCCGATAAAAACAAAAACAATTGGTAAAAATAAAATAAACAAATTTTAAGCACTTCCTTTATATAAATGGACTAAAATTAGCGAAAAATTTCTCCTTATAAAAATACATATTCTTGCTAAACTTTGATTTTTAAATTTTGACATAGAAATTGCAAAAATATTTATGAGAAGTAAAAACAGTTTGAAGATACAAAGAAGAAGAGATTAATGAAAAGCTATAGAATTTTTTTAGCAAACTTCTATCTCGCATACAAAAAGAAATACTTGAATTCACGTAGAATTTTATATTATTAAGTCTGCATGTTTAAATTTAATATCTGCATTTGAAATATAAGGATTTTAATTTTCTGTTTTTTTTTTTCTTGTAAAATAAGTAATATCTCCTGGTCAAGTGGCTGTAATACTGTACCCACAAATATCAGATCCGATATCGATGTGCTTGTTGTTAGCACTTTGTTCCCGTATGGCTTAAAACAATACAATACTCAACGAAACAGTAATGGTAGGTTCCTTGATCTCGTTTTTGGATCTGATGATTTAAGAATATCTTGCCTGGAGTGTCTATCTCCAATCTTGGAAAACAGTTTACATCACAATGCTTTGGTTGCAAATTTCGAGTTTTATAGCTTTGATAAAAACCCAGCTGCAAATATTTCAGAATATAATTATTTCAAGGCTGATGCTCCAGCGATAAACGAGTTTCTCCTCGACACTTATTGGTCCTTCTTGGACTCCGCTAATGGGCCTGAGGCTTCTTATGAACTCTTAAAGCAAAGGCTTTCATTAGCAGTTTCGAATTTTGTTCCGCGGAAACGGAAAATTCTGAACAATAGGCCACCCTGGTTCAATACTAAACTTAATAATATTAAAAATAAAAAACGTAAGGCCTTTAAGAAATATAAAAAGAGCAGGAGTGAATCCGATCGTCTTACCTTTGTCAGGCTTAAATCGACTTTTAACTGTCTCAGTAAGTTCTTGTTTAGACAATATATGAATAATCTGGAATCAAAACTGAAGACGAATCCATCTAGTTTCTGATTAATTCCAAGAGGCAGACTAACGGATTTCCGACGTGCATGGAGTATGACGGTGTATCGTCTAGTAATACGGTAGATATTTTAACTTATTTGCCAAATTATTTCAGAAGGTATACGCAGATCCTACCTCTTCACCTAGTCCGACATTTTACTCTGGTTCTCCGCGTCAAATTTCTTCTTTTGATATTACAACCGAAGATGTATTCCTGCCAATTTCAAAATTGAATAATAGTTCGAAATCAGATAGCGAGGGATTTTCTCCATTATTCTTCAAACTATGTTCAAATACAGTTTCTGAACCCTTGGCAATTCTTTTCCAAGGATGCTTGAACCATTTTTAGACTCCGGCATTCAAGTCTGGTGACCGCAATGATATTCGCAACTACAGACCCATTGTTAAGCAGAGTACTCTGGCAAAACTATTCGATAGTATCCTTTACGGTAAATTGTTTGACTACATAGTCAAGGCTATTGTTGAGTGTCAGCATGGGTTTTTTCCTGGCAGGTCTACTTCTACCAATCTGGCTTTAGTAACTAGCCAAATTGTAGATGCCTTTGAGAACCATGCACAACTAGACGTCATCTATACTGACTTCTCGAAAGCATTTGACAAGGTCGACCACTTTATACTATTGCACAAACTGGGGATGTACGGTGTGACCGGAAGTTTGCCGAAGTTCTTCTCAAGTTTTTTATCGAATAGAAAGCTTTTTGTGTCAATCGGAGCCAAGCAGTCTACTGCGCTTATTAACGCTTGGTCTGGAATCCCACAGGGAACTCACTGTGGCCCTCTGTTGTTCCTAATTTTTATTAATGATCTTCCTCAAAAATTCAAATTTGCTAAATGTTTAATGTTTGCAGACGACGTCAAAATCTTTCTAACCGTACGGGATACTTCTGACTGCATTAACTTGCAATATGATCTCGATTCTTTTAATGAATGGTGTTCAAGTAATAACCAACTTTTAAATACTAACAAATGCTGCGAGGTTTCCTATTCAAAAAGAGTCACTAACGCCTTTTTCAACTATAAATTAAATGCTAGATCTTTAAACCGTTGTCGAGAGATAAAAGATCTGGGTGTATTTTTTGACAATCAACTCTCTTTTTCTGGTCACATCGACTTTATTATTTCCAAATATTTTACAATGGTTGGGTTTATTAGACGTAATTCCAGTGACTTCAATGATCCGATGACTCTGGAGGCACTTTTTACGGCATTGGTAATAAGTCGTCTGGAATATTGCTATATTCTATGAAGGGAGCTCACATAAAATTGAGAGAGTTCAAAGAATTTTCACCAAAATTGCTTTGCGTATGCTTCACTGGCCCGATGGCCTCCCATCGTATATCGGCAGGCGTAAATCGCTCGGTCTCCAGGCTTTGTATGGCCGTAGAACTTGTGTCTCACTCATGCTTGCCTTTAACGTTATCAGCGGTAATATAAACTGCCCTGATTTATCTAATTTATTCGTTTCATACATTCCACCACGTGATCTAAGGCACACCAGACTATTTGTTGAAGTAATACTAGGTTCAAACACACACCAAATTGGCAATTTATACTATTTGGGCAATTTATTACGCAATTTATCATATAATAAATTGTAATAATAAATTGCCAATTTAAAACAAATTGCGTAATAAATTGTTTCAAGCTGCAAATACAACCTTGTAAAGTGTGTTTATTGAGTAGATTTCAACGTCAGTTGCGCATGGCTGAACTATATGGTTGGCTCATCTCATCAGCTGATTTTATGTCTTTCATTTCACTGGAGTAGGGATTGTCAAAAGAAGATGGCAAACTCAAAATGAAACGAAAACATTGAACACATTTTCTTACAACACACAAAAATTTCAAAGTTTTATGTTTTCATTCCATTTCATTCGCCTAATACCAACACGCACATTTTGACAGTCTGAACAAAGGTATGTTATTGCTGTAGAGATGCGGCAACCAGCTATCAAATTACTATTGTGTAAGCTAAATCGAGTTGTTTGAACAGCACTCAATTCAAATCGAAATTTCCTCAATTTATTTTTCTGTTTGAACATAGTATAACTCATCCAGCGAATTACGCGTTGAATGAACCCATATCCAAGCTTTACACTTAGCAAATCGATATAGTGGTCTTCTTAACTTTAATAATAGCATTTATAAATGTAAGCTTGAACTTTTCTCTACTTTTAACTAGTCTGTAAGGAAGTCTGTACTTTTTAGACCGAAATAAATAAATAAATAAATAAAAAATAAATATTTTAAAAGATTCAATGGAATTTAAGATTTTTACTACGCTTTGTTTCGTCATCTGCTATCATTTTGCTCTTCGGTAGTTCGAACCCTGATCACCACACGTAAAACACAAATACTCAGATACTTCATTGGCATTTCAACAGGTAGCGTAATAACGTGAAACATGAAATCAACATTCATACATATCGAATAAAAACTGCACCCAACATTGAAACGAACTAGTAAAAATAAACTACTTCGGAGTAAGTATGCCTACTCAAAACCACTCCGTATACGCATAGCAATTGAACTGGAGTATATAAGTGAGCGACAGTAAAAAACAGTTATTAGTATGCCTTTATCTTTAGGCCCATAGAAACTTTTATCAACTGCTGGGGTAGACCTAGATAGACATATATACATACATATATCTCATGCTATCTACCCGATAGCGTTCTCGTCATGAATGTTTCAATCAATTGGTTTTAATAAATGTTTCTTGCATCAGGTCGTTGCTGGACCAACGTGTTAGATTTTTCTTACATTTGCAAATTCTAACATTCTCCAAAAGCTTTTATACAGATTTTCAGAGACTAGCCTCTGTCGGCCCGTTTTGACACTAGGCAGAACAAAACAGTTGTAAACAAGTATACATTTGTTACTGCAGGCTTTGCATAAACAAACATACAACACAAATGCAATTAATTTCAGGTAAGTATGTATGAACATAATCAAACTCATACCAATTTGGTAAAATTAAGTTTGAGACATAAACTCTCAGAGAATAGTTATGTCCATATTAATTTGTTGCTGGTTTGAACATTAGTTATACCGTATACCGTGCCTTTAAATGCTGCCGATTTTTCACAACGCTCTTTGACCTTTTAAAACAACACAATAAAATAAACTTGTGCTTTTTTAATAAATATATGTGTTAATCAATTTATTATACCTGTTAAAACAATCAAATAATTAAACTCATATCTGCAAGATTTTGAAGTAAAAATATTTGGGCCATTCACTAGAGTGTCGTATTCGTTGTAAAGTCTTATGCTTAAAGTTGTTTCCACGGTTTCTATTACAAAATTTGATTTAAACATATAGCACACGAAGAGTTGTCTAAATATGTTCTTTATTGTAACTATCTTATTTTAGTAATTTTATGTAAGTAAAAGCCGTAAAAGAAATAAGAAATAATCAGACGATAAACTAAACACAGCGATTAAGAAAGCAGATAGGTAAAAAATTCATGCATAGATATGCATGTCAGTAGTTGTGATTAGCGCAGAAACTTTAATACAATTGTAGTAGGTTTACAACGTTTTTAAAAATATTCAACACTATCGCACGTTGTATAAAAAAATGTGAAGGCCAACAATTTCGAGGCGAACAAAAACAATGCTTCTATACTATTATAACAACCCCTTCCTTTTGACAAATACTATAGGCTTTCTAGGTCTTATCATACCTGCTATCGAAAGCTTTGTCGCACCTTACAGATGGAGGCTTTATTTGACGATCTAATGAATATTGATTTACTTTGAATTTATAATCCTACTGTGTGTCAAATTTGTTGTGAAAATGTAAACCCAACAATTATATTCAGTTCCGCATTAAAGAAGATTTCGCATTTTGTATTGTGAATAGATGTAATGTAAAAATTGTTTTTCAGAAACAGCTGTGCATGTAATTTTTGACCTTTGGCCTAATCTTTACATTTAAGCATATCTCATCCGCCGGCCATTATGGAGTATCATAAAAACTCGATTTACATATGTTAACAATAAAACATGCGATATCATCATGCCGAATAAGAAACATTTTAATGAGTACGTATTTTTAACTCCATAAAGTATGGGGGCGTGTTTATAGTGGAAATTATATAAGTAGAGGAGTACGGAGTATTGTATTTTTTCGATAGTAATTCTGGTTAGGATAGTTTTCCATTCAACATGCCACACAGTGGTTCTGGAGCGGAAACAAGTACACATGTACGTAAGACCCATTTTCCATATTTATCATGATTAGCTAATAGAATAGTTGTTTCGAAAAAGTTATTCCGATTTCGATGTATGGAACATAATCTTCAGGAAAAGTTGTATATAGAGCTGGTAGAATATACTTCTAAGTAATCTATATAGCGTGTTTGGAATAAATATAAATTCAAATATACTTTATCATATATATTTTTGATTGAGAAAATGAATGGAGCTAAACTTTCGAACTAAAGAGAGTATCATATTAAACATAAGAAAATTTAATTCATTTAAATATATTTCTTTTAAACTGAACATAATCCTCTATTCGTAGAACAACTTGAGAATAAATTTAAACTCACTCACTATCTTATTTTTGCCTGATATTTTGTGGAACTTTGTATAAGGTTATTTAGAGTACTACCAGGAATCTCCATCCACCAGCTTGTGATCCCTTCCTTGAGCTCAGACACAGTCTCAATAGGAGGTCTATCCGGTTCATAAGCATGTCTTGCCTGGATTCCCCACAAGTTGTCAAAGGGTTTATAATCTGGGTTCAAAGCTGGCCATGTTAAACCCGGGGCAACGAATTTCTCGAACCACTTCTTTGCTGTTTTTGCCGTTTGAATGGGCGAGTTAACCTGCTGGAAAATGAATTTTTCGCCTTTTAATAACGTCTTAAAAGGAAGGAGTTGTTCAAATAATGTCTGTTGGTATGATAGCGCCTTCATTCTGCCCGAAACAAATGCAATTTCGGACTTTAGTTCACTTTTCAATTTGCCCAGACCATGAAAGTTCCTCCTCCCTGTACATGTGTATACATTATTCGAACATCGATGCGTGAAACATCCAAATTGAATTTTTTTCATTACTGAATATAACGTGAGACCATTCCATTTTGTACGTTCTCTTACGTAAATTTAAGCCTTGCCTCAAGGTGGCTTTTTCTAAAAGGCGGTTTTGAAATGCATTTTCTGTATTGCAGATTTTCATAAGACGCTGGCCATTTTCTGAAGATACTGGGATGAGAGTTTAGGTTTATTCGACTTACCACTTTCGATGACGATGGTCCAGTGGCCGACATTTCCCGAAGGGCTGCCCGTTTTGTTGTTGAAGACATTTTTTTAGGTCGTTTTTTCTTGGCATAGTTTTCACGACCAATATTCAAACCTGTTTTTACAACACCTTGTGACTTATTTATTTCGAAAGCGATTCGTCTTTGCGCTTTTCCTCGTTTTCGTAAGGGTAAAATTCTCTGCGTTTCAATTTTACTTAACTGTTTTCCACGTGTCATGGCGATTTTTGATAAACTAGGCAAAGAAAGCGTAATAATAACAGGACTGCACAATCAAAGATGACGCACAATTGAGACTGGCACTTCTTTATAACAGAGCAATGGCAATAACCAGCATTCAATAAAACATATTATTAAAAGAAAGAAATCTGTTCTGACTCTTCATTGTATGTATGTTTGTAACTCACGCGGCTAGGCGCGCAAAAGAGAAAGGATACCCATCTAGCGGCAACTATTGAATACTCGCCGGCAGTGGTAAATAACTCGCTACAAAAGGAGTTGTGCTTAATATCGGATACACGACCCTCTGTTAGCCATAGTGTATAACCTATGTATATCTGAATGATCGCTTTCGATGAATCGTGGACACACACACTTAATGGAGAATAGTGTAGAAATAAAATGGAGAAACACATTTCAGTTGAAACTGTGTATAATGCATACTGAAATTTAACAGTACTAATTTTCTGCCCAACAATTTCAGTGGTGTAGATTAAATTTAACACTTAGCAGTCCATACAAAACTTATGTGTTGATGTAATGCGCGTAAAAAAACACAGCTAATATCGATCTAAAAATTTAAATATAATTTTCAAAATAGGTTTAAAATAACAATGAACGAAAAATACTAGTATTATTGTGAAAAAAGCACGGGCATTTTGTGCCATATTTTTCGTATATCGAGCGCCCGACGCTTTTTTCACAATAATACTAATATTTTTCGTTCATTATTGTTTTAAACTTATTTTGAAAATTATTTTTAACTTCTTAGTTCGATATTATTTAAAAGCGTGTTTTTTAGTATTTTTAACTATATTTTATTAAAATAACGGTCAATTTCTACTGGGTAACGGCTTCCAGTGTGGTAATTTTTCTCATTAACGGAAATACTATCTATACTACTGCGTATAAAATGTAAACATCTCTAATATATAATATATATAAACATCTGCAATATAGTTAGTAAAATATGTAGTTGAGTTTATATATATTCGCAGCATTGTATATAAAAATGTATTGCTTTGCGTTAATATCGTTAAAACTCAAAAATGGCTTGACCGATTTCGATAATTTTTCTTTGTTTCGTTCGTTATAATTAAAGAATGTTTTAGAAAAAAAATTTGAAAAGTGTCATGCCCTCTATAAGAAAATTCACTATATCGCCGTTATTTGAAGCAGGTATTCTATATATGGTGTAGAGATTCCATGTATGAGGAAATTCAGGAGCGGAGTTGAGGGAAGAGTAGGAATAGGGGAGGGAGTGGGATTGGGAGTAAGGTGGGATTGGTATCGCGATGGAGATAAATGGAATAGGGGTTGCACAAGAATAATTCTAATTTCACACAGGGGCTTAATGAAATAATTAGTTAAGTTTTCTACATTAAATCAATCTTCCAAAAAAGGCCACCCTTAAGCAAGGAGGGCTAAGTTCGGGTGTAACCGAACATTACATAGTCAGCTGCCAAATCACAGCTTGAAAAACTTTCAAATTAGTTACATTTTAAAAGTGGGCGGTGCCACGCCCATTGTCCATGATTTTACTAATTTTCTATTCTGCGTCATAAGGTCAACCCACCTACCAAGTTTCATCGCTTTATCCGTCTTTGGTAATGATTTATCGCACTTTTTCGGTTTTCCGATTTCATTCATTTTAAATAGTGATCTGAGATGAGTGCCCAGGAACCTACATACCAAATTTCATTAAGATACCTCAAAATTTACTCAAGTTATCGTGTTTACGGACAGACGGACGGACGGACATGGTTAAATGAATTTCTTTTTTCGCCCAGATCATTTTCATTTATAGAGGTCTATATCTATCTCGATTAGTTTATGCCGTTATGGGGTACCGTTATGCTAACAAAATTAATATACTCTGTGAGTTGTTGTGCTCAGCTGAGTATAAAAACTGTCCAAATGCAGTTTTAACAATAATCGACCACATACATATCTAGACTGCAGCACATATGAATGGTAATCGCGAATAACATGTTAAAATACAATATCATAATTTTTCAGGAGAACAAAAACACGTTTATTATAGAAAATATAGGTTTTTTCTTTTTATTTGTTTAAGCTTCTCCAAAAATATGATAACCAAACTTGTATAGAAAAAATTATTTAATTTTGATTTGAAATTACATTTCAATTTACTGTATCAAAATTTTGTCAGTGGAAAAACATTGTGTGTTCACTTGTTTTCCACTACGTGCAGCATCATGGATGGTAGCATTCACAACCTTTTTTCATGCTACCTCTTCTGGAATGTTTTTACCGGGTACATTTTGATTTTTTCTTGTTATGTAATCGTTTCCACTATCTCTTAACTTGTTTATTTTTTTATATTTCCAATTATCACTATTCATTTTTTTATTTGATCCTCTATTACACTTAGCAATAGCTTTCGACATTGCTGTGTTATTTCGCGTGTTACTTGCAACGTTTTTCCATTCACTGAATATTTCTAACTGTATTTTTACAGCTTTAGGTAAATTAGGTGCTTCAGCTAAGTAGTAAATCAATATTGTTTATTTTTTGGCAGTAAACAGGTTTTGAAAAAATTGTTACTTGCCACGTTATTCGCGATTACCATTCATATAATAAAACTACTATGTATATAAATATGCACTTAAATTTATATGGACTGCCAAGTGAATAACTTTATCTTACTTATTTTATATATATTCCGATTGGTTCTTCTTTAATATTAAATATATGTGTAAGTAGGCTTTCCAATCTATATTTTATGTGCGAATAAAACTAAATTATTCCACTGTTTTCCCAACGTTTCGCTAATATTTTTATTTTTAGCATCATCAGGGGAATATTTATTAATTTATCTGTTACAAACAATATATAAAAATTATGAAAATTATAAATTAGTTTTCAAAACAGACATGAAAAACAACAAAGAAAAAACTCGCGCTTAACCGTTTAAACGGTTATGGCCGTCCAACAAGGCACGCCAGTCGCTTCTTCTCTCTGCCAACCGGCGCCAATTGGTCACACCAAGGGAGTTTAAATCACTTATTTTGATTTGTTGATTTTCCGACAGAGTGGATAAATGATATATATTGGAACTGTAAGATCGCAAAATAGAATGTAAGTTAACCACTGTGTAACAACCCTGTATTACAAAACAGGTAATTTTATATTGTAACAACCCTACGGTTGAAACATAAAGATAATGCAACTCTGAAAATAAAGAAGAAATAAAAGAAGAAGAGGAAGAGCACTTCAGGTTGAAGAGAGAAATCCAAAACTCGTGTTTTTAACTTGCTGAAATAAATCTAGCGCAATCGCTAAGGAAAACTCAAGTTTTCATCTCAGGTGTGAAGCTCTAAATCGACAAATCAATTATTTTATATGAAACAATATTATGGCCGCTCCAAATCAACTATTAAGCTCGCTTAATGAGTTGGGGTGGATTTTCCATCTACGGCTACAAACGCCCAATTGCGCCGACTTTTGCAGGACGTAATTGGAGATGGAGCAAGCAATCTACCCATCGTTGTTCACGATAATAATGCTGCTGCTGATATTGTAACCACTGCCGCCCAGAATGATACCGCTGTTGCTGAAGTTACTCCCAATGCAGTTGCCGCTACTAGTATTGTCAGCTCTGCCGCTGCCGCTGCAGCTACCGTCTCCACTGCCGCTACTGATATCATCAGGCTAAGTAGTAAATCAATGATATGATAGAGTCATCACTGCCGCTACTGATATCGTCACTACTGCCGCTACTGATATCGTCACTACTGCCGCTACTGATATCGGCACCACTGCCGCTGTCACTGATATTAATACCAATACTGCCGCTGCTTGTAGTACCACAACTGCCGCAACTAATGCTACCGCTGACATCGTCACCACTGCCGTCAATAATTCTGCCATTACTGCCGCCGCTGCCGATTTTGTCATCCATGCCGCACAGGCTGACACTACCGTTGCTTATATCGCTACCACTGCCGCTTCTGCCGTCTCTGTTGACGCCGCTGCCACCAATACACCCAGTACTGCCTTTGCCAATATGAACACCAATATTACTAATATAACTAACATAGATGAAGAACTGGCTGCCTTACGTAAGCGAGTAGAAATGTTGCAACTTATGAAAAAATTGATGAATTGAGAGCCAATGCTGTTCTGCCGCAACACCGCCGACTTGATTTTAGTGATATCGAGCACGCTCTCCCGAAATTCAGTGGCGACGATATTTCGCTAACTGTGTAAAATTTCTTAACTGACTTTGAAGAGGTGACAGAGGTATCGGGTGCAGATAACCGGTTGAAATTATTAGCTTTTCGTCGCTGTCTAACGGGCGCTGCTAAAATATTTTTGACGTCCACCACTGCTTTAAACTACAGGGTGTTGAAAAAAGCCTTAGAACGGAAATTTACAGTCCCAGTGAAGATAATTGAAATACATAAAATGTTAGCACAGCGTCGTTGGGACAAAAAAAATGAGTCCTTACACTGTTATGTATTGGCCATGGCAAAGAGAGCGAATATAACCGAGCAGGAAATAATTGAGTTCATTATCGACGGCATCAGTGGCACCGTGTCTAATATACACCTGCTGCTACCTGCCAGCACGTTAGACGAACTAAAGGTCCCAATCGGACGATATGAAAGAAGATACTTGGCGGCCGACGCAGTAACCTTCACAACAGGACGTAAACAGGCATCACGGCCATCTGAGGAAAATAAATTGAAATGTTTTAATTGCTCCACAAACGGGCATATTAAACCTAACTGCCCCTATCCGTTGAGGCCAGAAGGGTCATGCTTCCTCTGTTGGCGGATGGGTCACGACCATCGGTATTGCACCAACGCTGCAAAAGTTTTGAAACCCAAAAACCAGATAGCCACCGCAATGGGAGACGAAGACGGCAAGTTGGACACCGTCAACGCGTATAACTATGTGAGTATCACATTTAGAATAGAAAATATATTAGTTTCTGACGTTATTCTTTCGCTTTTTGACACCGGTAGTCCGGTAAGTTTCATACAAATGTCACTGGTCCCAGAACAACTGGTCAATTTGCAGAAAACAATATATCCAAATACGCCGGGATATAAAGAAGTCGGGGCAGAAAAATAAATATAATGTCGAAAATAAAATGTATTTTAAATTTTAATGAAGTGTCAAATAAAATTGAATTAAACGTCATTTCAGACGAAGATATGGTAGTACCACTTATTTTGGGACGTGACTTTCTTAATAAATTTCATATCGAACTAAAAAGTGTTAGAAAAGAATATACTAAAAAAGAATTGTTAGACATAAGGAAAAATATTAAATCAAATACAACTGAGTCACAAAAAGATGTAACTGACCCTGATACACTTCCAGCCATTGTAAAATCATGCCCAGATAGTAATTGCAATTGTAGCTCCGATGATTTATCTGACGTTTGTCTGCCCGATGTTTTTTGCATTGACGTTTCTTGCAATGAAGATGAAATAGATATAGACCGTATACTTTCCGAAAGACAACATAATAGGATAATGCAACTTTTTGAGGATACCTATCTCAAACCGGTAATAAAAACCGAACCATTTAAGTATGAAATGAAAATTCATTTAAATACAGACGTCCCCTTTCACCATGCACCCCGCCGGTTGTCTTATGTGGAGCGCAACGAGGTACAAACAATTGTTGACGAATTGCTCAAAGAAGGAATAATACAACCGAGTAACTCACCTTATGCGTCAGCCATTATGCTAGTTAAAAAAAAGGATTGGGAAAACTCGTATGTGTGTGGACTATAGAGCACTCAACAAATTGACGGTTAGAGATAATTATCCTTTGCCATTAATTGAAGACTGCATAGAATACTTACAGAATAAGCGTTTTTTCACCGTACTAGATTTGAAGAGTGGATTTCACCAAGTTAATATGTCTGCAGAGTCAATACCTTTTACCGCTTTTGTAACTCCGAATGGACAATTTGAATATTTGAAAATGCCTTTTGGGTTAAAAAACGCCCCCGCAGTGTTCCAAAGATTTATCAATATCATTTTTCGAGATATGTTAGACGAAAGGAAAATTATTATTTATATGGACGATATAATTATTGGCACTGAGAACTTCGAAGACCATATGGTGTTATTAAAGACCGTGTTGGAGCGAATCGCTCTACGTACCCTGAAGCTTAATTTAAAGAAATGTAAATTCGGATACCCAGAAATCGATTATTTAGGATATAAGGTTACACGAGCGGCAATCGCTCCTAATGAGTCCCATATCAAAAGTCTTCAAAATTTTCCTATCTTTACGAAGCCGAAACAGTTGCAGTCGTGTTTGGGCTTGTTCTCCTACTTCCGTAGATTCGTACCATCCTTTTCACGAATTGCTAAGCCTTTACAAAACTTATTAAAAAAAGGTGTTCTATTTAATTTTGACGAGAAATGTCACCACGCCTTTTTTGGATTAAAATCCCGTCTGATTAAAAGTCCAGTTTTAGCCATTTACAGTCCAGAAAAATAAACTGAACTACAATGGGGTTTTTTTTTTGCAAGCGAGCTTAAAAAAACGCTTCAACTAGCTAAACAGTTTCATCATGGTACAATTACCAGGTAGAAGCATTAGCTAAAATGCAACCTCCCGTTTATTTTGTTGTTGCCGATTGTACATAAACTGTCAATCGTTCTTGCAGTTTCTTCTGTCAAAAGTGATGGAAGAAGAAAAATGTCACATGTAATTTTCGTCAACAAAGCCAAAACAAAAAAGAAAAAAGTTGGTTTGCTGTTTGCTATTTATTTACATATAGCAGCTGAATCACTTTTTCAACGTTTCCAGCGCATCAACTCTTGGTAATTTTATACGACAGCATGACACTGATAATATGCGTCCATAAATATCGAGAGAGGTGTTGAAAGACGCGCATTGACCTCGACAACAATAATCAGAAGGCGGAGGTAAAATATTTTGTGTTGGGCAAGAGATATTTGCAAAAGAAATTGAAAATTTTCAATTGAAAATTTTCATGTGCGCGTTGTAATGTTGATATTAGTACCCCCCACAAAAAAAATTGTGGACATAAGTGTTTTGCGTAGATATAGTTTTGGTCTCCAAACCGGTGTTGGACCCACCCAGATTAATTTTTTTATAAGCGCGGCCGAAGGCGACCAGCGCAAAAATACTATGGATCCCACCCCGGTCTCGAAGCAGTCCGGGGTCATTTTTCGGGTTTTTGGGAATATCTTTTGAACGCTCTAAAATTTTTCTTTTACGCCTTCGGATTATTGTTATTGGATTTGGTGCTGCATGCTATCTTGCACTCAAAGAAATGGAATATGATAAGAAATTTATAGATTTTCTGTCGAAACGTTTATATGATCGCATCACTTCAAGATTATCACATGGTATATGTAGTGGTGATACAGAGCAAAGGTATAGTGGTTTATTAAATTTATCATTACTTATGGCCTTAAAAGATGTGGCGTTGTCTAGTGCCTCAGCATGTACTTCTGCATCACTGGAACCTACGTGCGATTGCAACTAATGAGGATTTGGCGCATAGTTCAATAAGGTATACGAGTTTACCGTACTGAATTGGTTAGTTAATTTGAATGTAATTTATTGTTAAATTTTAATAGATTTGGTATTGGTTGTTTTACCACAATTGAAGAGGTTGCTTATATTACCGATACCTGCATCAAACATGTCGAACGTTTACGTGAAATGTCTTCATTATGGGAGATGGTGCTAGAACCAATTGATTTGAAAAATATCCAATGGTCGCAACATTAATTTTGTTTATGATATATAAATAAGGGACCGTTTTGTATTGTATGCATCTTTTAGTGTATGTATTTATATTCCAAAGCAGTTTAATGTAAAGTGAGATACAACTTTTTAGGAATTATATTGTTCCTACTTTATCTGCCTAAGGTCGTTATTTTGTAGTATTAAAATTATATTGGGAAATGCTATTTCTAAATGTTTTTTGTAGTGGACCTTATTCTCAATACATGTATGTATGAATGCTAACGTTACTGTCTCCAAGAGATGTTGAAAATTTGGGATGAGATTGTATATAAAATGCTGAGTTAATAGTATGTTCATGAATAAGTACTGATTTATTTTAAAATTTCATGTATTTTGTATAGTAAAAATTAAGTAAGTTAGTAACCTAATAAATATCGAAGGTACATATATACATAATAACGTTTAACGTTGGAAACTCTTCGTGTCGGTATTTCAGGTGCAGATTTCTTTGAAGGATATGTACTCCATGTCTTTAGATGTAATCTTTTTTAATTAAAAAAGCACGGGTGTGTTGAAGATTACAAATGAGTCGCTATGCCACAGAACTTTCGGGTTCAGTGCGATTGCATGGTTGTTTTGATCCAATTTTTCTTTTGGCTCCTCTGTTCGGAACCGATTTTGCTTTCGGTTTAATTTTGGATACTAGTTCGGTTGTAGTACTGACTTCAATTACGGTTCCGGGTTTTCCTTCTGGCTCTAGCCAGGAGGCTTTTGTAGCAATTTCGGCTTTAGGTTGGATCTGGTATCGGTACCTGCTACGGTAAAAGTTCGGCTTGGAATATTTCTGTTTTCAACTTCAGTATCAGTTATACTCCAGTTTTTTTCTTGTCATCATATGGATGATATAAATAATCCAAAAGTAAATCTATAGCATGTAAAACATAATTGTCTGGCAATATTTTCTCTTCGCAAACTGTTTGTAGCCCTGATAAGGGCCGCTTTTCGTAGGTATAATTGTTTAGCATTTTTGTTTTCTCTTTGTCGACTAGTGGAGGCCCTGATAACGGCCGTTTTGCGTATACTTTTATAGCATATTTTCGCTCTTTGTAAACTAATGGTGGCCCTGAAACTAGGAGAGGTTACTGCGTCTGGGTTTCACGGCTTATTCTTGGTACATCATGTATATCCGTTTGTGTGCTGCAGCTGTTCCGTGCGAAGTTTTAACCTTTCGCTCCAACGGTGTCACTTTTAAAAAAGCGAACATGTAGAAGGGACTTTATTATTTATCCTTCGTCCTTCCTTCACGTTGTAGCGGCGAAAGTATAGTCCGATATTTTGGTAGATAACTGTAGGAATAACCGTTGGGGACGATGAGACACCTTCCGTTTTTTACAAACTCTTGATTAGCACTGCTAAGTCATACATAAAATTATATAATATTTTTTATCTTACAACATTCGGGAAACAATATTTACATCAAAGTCGGTAAATATAGCGATGGAGTGGAGTTGGGCATCAAATTTATTCTCTGAGCTCCCACAATAAGGTCACAGGCCTGAAAATGGAGCGAAAAAATTAAGCCATTTTAAGGAAGCTAACGCCACAAGCTTTTTCCCAATTTTTCCTCTTCCTTGATCTTGCGGGGTAATTTTTTACTTTAGCTCACAACTGCAAAAACTCGTGCAAAAATATCGGGAGAGGTGTCAAAAAAATGCGTTTAGGACTCAGGTCGACGAATCCGAAAGCGAAAATTAAAAATTTTATTTCTGTCAAAAAATATTCCCAAAAAACTGAAAAATGGCACCGGAGCCCTCCAAAACCGGGGGTAGAATCCATAGTATTTTCGCGCAGGTAATAGTCTAGTTGAGGGGTCTACTGCTAATACGCTACCAAAAATATCGAGAGAGAGGTGTCAAACGACGCGTCTTGACATCAGTATTAATAATCCGAAGGCGCAAAATTAAAATTTTAATTCGTTCAAAAGATATTAACCAAAAACCGAAAAAGGACCCGCGGATACCTCCGAAACCGGGGGTGGGATCCAGGGTGATTTTGCGCAGAACCTGCGTTGGCGGTCTTCGGCCGCGCTTATAAAAAATTACCATTGGAGACCAAATCTATATCCGCGCAAAACACTTTTACCCACAGTTTTTTTTGTGGGTACTCAACACCATCAAAACTACAACAGCCACATGAAAATTTTCAACTTTGTAAATATATCTGGAACGAAATAAAATTTTCAATTTCCGTTTTCGGATTCGTGGTCCTGGGTCCAAAGCGCGTCTTTTGACACCTCTCCCGATATTTTTGGACGAGTTTTAGTAGTTGTGAGCTAAAGTAAAGAATTACCTAATAAATTTTCACATCAAAAGTAAATAAACAAAAAATGTAAACATAAACAAACTTTGACATTTTATGACCACCTTCGAATGAAAAAACATGTAAAATGCAACTCTGATGCTTTTACCTGGCTATTGTACCATGAGTTTCATTATGGCAAAACCATACAGATGGTTACTTTTTTTAGCTGCTTTGGCATTTTACTTCTAGCGCAGTATATTTTTGACACTCAACCAGAGAATTGAAAAACAAAATACATGAAATGCGTGTGTCTGTTTGTATGTATGTCACCCTGCCGCCACGCTGTTATTTTGTTATTTTTGTTTATCTGCACATTCGTATGTTCATTTCATTCGCTCGTTCACAATAGTGCCTTATTTTTGAATATGCAACACTATACAACACTATCAATCAGGTCGACAATTACCTAAGCGGTTTCAGTTGAAACCGCTTAGCCAACTCAACTCGACTACTTTTTATAACTTTCATAAAAATGAAATGGTATATTAATTTCGTCACGAAACCCAAAATTGTAAGTCCTTAAAGGAAAATAGATAGACCCACCATTAAGTATACCGAAATAATCACGATGAAGAGCTGAGTTGATTTAGCCATGTCCGTCTGTCGGTCTGTCCGTCTGTCTGTTTGTATGCAAACTTGTCCCTCACGTTTTGAGATATCTTGATAAAATTTGGGTGTATTTGGTTATCCGATTAGACATTTGTCGGAACCGGCCGGATTGGACCACTATAGCATATATCCTCCATACAACCTATTTTTCAGAAAATGAGGATTTTTGTCATATCTTACTCAATTTAACAGACTGAAGCTTCAAACTTCACCATATAATTTCGTATATTGCACATATTGTTGCCTGAAAAAATTGATGAGATCGGTCGTATATATAGTATATATCCCCCACAACCCATTGTTCAGATAAGAAACTTTTCGTAATTACTGCCCTATTTTAAGAGCTAGAGGCTTCAAGCTTCAACGAATGCTTACGTATATAGCATGTATTGTTGTCTGAAAAAATCATAAAGATCGGTGGTATATATAGTATATATATATAGTATATATATATATATTTTCTCGCAATTTTAGCCCCATTTTAACAGCTAGAAGCTTCAAATTTCACCGAATGCTTACGTATATAGCATATATTGTTGTCTGAAAAAATCATAGAAATCGGTTGTATATATAGTATATATCTCATACAACCGATTGTTCAGATAAGAAACTTTTCGCAATTTCTACCCCATTTTAACAGCTATAAGCTTCAAATTTCACCGATTACTTACGTATATAGTATATATTGTTGTGTAAAAAAACCATAGAGATCGGTGATATATATAATATATATATGATGGTATATATAGTATATATATATAATATATATATATATTTTTTTTGCAATTTCAGCCCCATTTTAACAGCTAGAAGCTTCAAATTTCAGCAAATGCTTACGTTTATAGCATATATTGTTGTCTGAAAAAATCATAGAGATTGGTGGTATATATATTATATACCCCATATAAACTGTAATTTTTGCCTCTTTTGTACGGCTAGAAGCTTCAAAATTCATCAAATAGTTACGTATACGTCATATATTGTTGAAATACGTGATTCGTAGTCATAGTTTTTACACGCACGACCACAAAAAACATGAAACTTTGCATCCTCACACAAAGTACCTACCTGTTTTTAAACGGTTTTATTTAGCTTGAGTTGATAGGCAGGCCGCATGCACGGCCGCACGGCCGTTGTGAACGAATCTTGTAATTGAAATTTAAGTAACTTCCCGATAAGCTTGGAATATAGTTCAGAACCCGATGACAATGCAATAATAAGAAAAAAATCGCCGCTAGGTGGCGCAAGGATCGCGATATTCGCAAAATTCGCATTTGTGGTCCGATTTGGCTCATAATTGGAACACATAATACATGCAAGAATAAAAATCGACCTGTGAAAAAAATCGCCGCTAGGTGGCGCATGGATCGATATATTCGCAAAATTCGCATTTGTGGTCCGATTTGGCTCATATTTGGTGCACATAATACACGCAAGAATAGAAATCGACCTGTGAAAAAAATCGCCGCTAGGTGGAGCATGGATCGAGATATTCACAAATATCGTATTTGTGGTCCGATTTGGCTCATATTTGGAACACATAATACCTGCAAGCATAAAAAGCTTCTTATGAATAAAAAATCGCCGCTAGGTGGCGCAAGGATCGAGATATTCACAAAAATCGTATTTGTGGTCCGACTTGGCTCATGCTTGGAACACATAATACATACAAGAATAGAAAGCGACCTATCAAACAAATCGCCGCTAGGTGGCGCAAGGATCGATATATTCGCAAAATTCGCATTTGTTGTCCGATTTGGCTCATATTTGGAACACATAATACATGCAAGAATGGAAATCGACCTGTGAAAAAAATCGCCGCTAGGTGGCGCATGGATCGAGATATTCACAAAAATCGTATTTGTGGTCCGATTTGGCTCATATTTGGAACACATAATACATGCAAGAATAAAAAGCGACTTATAAAAAAAAAATCGCCGCTAGGTGGCGCAAGGATCGAGATATTCACAAAAATCGTATTTGTTTTCCGATTTGATTTGGTCCATATTTGGAACACATAATACATACATGAATAGAAGCGACCTCTGATGCCCGATTTGGTTCATATTTTGGAACAAATATTGCATACAGTCCAGTAGGAGTGACATAAAAATATTTTGGAGTTGGAGGAGAGACAAGCATACGTGGCACAGAGTCGAGTAAAGTCTTTGGAAGGATTATGTATTGAGGACTTAGGTTGTAACAAATTGTCAGGAAATAGTCCTTGTAATAATGAGTCACTAAATGAACTAAATAAAATGAGAAATAATAGGCAATTAAATAAAGACTAAAAACTTGCAAATATAATAATAAAAAAAAAATGTTTAAGTTAAACGCTTTTATTGAAAACAATACTTACATGAAATAATAATAATACGAAAAGCTAGAAAATAATTAGGTAGGTCCTAGGTACTAGTCATCACACTCCTTATCAATCTAGGACGTTGATCAGACAATTAAATAAAAGCGTTGGACGCGTCATATTTCTATTGATAGTCATAAGTAAAACCAACTGAACCTTAATCAGGTTATGCTACGCCTCACATTTTTAGAAATTTCATGCGCCCAACGCTATTATTTAATTGTCTGATCAACGCCCTAGATTGATAAGGAGTGTGATGACTAGTACCTAGGACCTACCTAATTATTTTCTAGCTTTTCGTATTATTATTATTTCATGTAAGTATTGTTTTCAATAAAACCGTTTAACTTAAACAATTTTTTTTTATTATTTTATTTATTTTCTATGTATCTTAAAAATCGTTTAGGTATGTAGATCTGTTCACTATATATTTCTTATCTTATACATCCGATTATTCGGAGATTACGGGATAAGATTATTGTTCAGCCCCATTCATGAAAGATATGCAGTCTTCGGCACCCGAAGACAGTCCCGTTCTTACTTGTTATTGTTGCTTTCCATGCAATTCGGTAAGCTAGTTAGTGTTTTAATTGTAATAGTTTGCAACGAAATACAGCTACTGCGATGCCAGTAGCATTGGCTTTGGAGCAGTACTATTACAACGCCAGGATGATGGTAAACTTACCCAATTTCCTACTTCTCAAAAACCGCCTCAAGTGCTGAATCAAAGTACCACAGTTTTGAGTTAGAAACTTTATCTATAATATATGCTTTGAGAAGATTTTAGACTTACTTGGAGGGAATACCTTTTACCATAGTTACGGACTGCAACTCCCTAACCATGACTCTAGATAGAAGACAGCTGAATTCCCGAATAGCTAGGTGGGCTCTAGAATTAGAAAGTTATAATTACAAAATACAGCACCGACGAGGTACTTCCATGGGCCATGTCGACGCATTAAGCAGGCAGATTGCCTGGGTTATAGATGCTGCCGATGTAGAATTCCGTATTCAGGTTGCTCAAGAGCGCGATCAGAATATTAAGGTTTTACGAGATAAGCTCGTAAATGAGCAATTGTCCGGTTTTGATTTGATTGATGGATTAGTATACAAGAATAAACCTGATGGTAAAAATGTGTTGTATGTACCTGAAGAAATGGAATCTAACGTGATACAGTCAATACATGAAAAATTAGGCCATTTATCTGTGAATAAAACACTAAATAAACTAGGTCTTTATTACTGGTTCCCGGAGATGCGAACGAAAGTAGAGAAGTTTTTAGGAATTGCCTAAAATGAATTATGTATGCCAGCCCTCCTCAAATGAGAGAAAGGAATCTATACCCAATCCCCAAGGCACCTTTACCATTTGATACAATTCACATTGATCTTTTTGGCCCATTGCCATCATTACGATGGAACCGAAAACTGGTGATCGTTGACGCATTTACGAAGTTTGTTAAGTTATACCCTACGGATTCCACTAGTACCCGGGAGGTTATAGGTGCTCTTGATAAATATTTTAGTTATTACAGCAGAGCAAGGCGCATCATAAGTGATCGTGGAACTTGTTTTACGTCACTACAGTTCGCTGAATTTCTGATGGAGAAAAATATAAGCCATGTAAAGGTAGCGGTTGCTTCTCCCCAGGCTAACGGACAAGTGGAGAGAGTAAACAGGGTTATAAAAGCGATGTTAGGAAAGTTAAATAACGACTTGAATCATGAAATTGGACCAGGAAATTAGCTGAGGTGGAGTATGCCATAAACAACTCCATTCACAGTACTTGTCGAGATACACCTAGCCGACTACTCTTCGGTGTTGAGCAGAGAGGTATAATAGTGGATGAGTTCACCGAGTACTTTCAAGATAAGTTATGTCCCGATGAAGATAGAGATTTGAACCGTATACGTACAGGTGCATCTAACTTAATACTAGCTAAACAAGAATATGATCTCAATCGGTACCTACAAAATAAGACTACCTCTAAAACTTACCAAACAGGTGAATACGTTGTCATAAGGAACGTAGATACTACTTCCGGTACTAATAAAAAGCGTATCCCTGTGTATAAAGGCCCTTACGTGATACACAAGGTACTCGGCCACGACAGATACGTCATACGCGACATTGATAACTGTCAGCTCACGCAGTTACCTTATAATGGAGTAATTGAGGCACATCGAATAAGACGGTGGAAACAACCACCCACCCAGAATGTATCGGAGTCGGAGAAAGATCCTTTAGAAATACATAATAAATAATTTTAGTATAGTATGATCGAGGTCGATCAAATTGTCAAGTCGGCCGAGCTGTAAGATCGCAAAATAGAATGTAAGTTAACCACTGTGTAACAACCCTGTATTACAAACCAGGTCATTTTATATTGTAACAACCCTGTGGTTGAAACATAAAGATAATACAACTCTGAAAATAAAGAAGAAATAAAAGAAGAAGAGGAAGAGCACTTCCGGTTGAAGAGAGAAATCCAAAACTCGTGTTTTTAACTTGCGGAAATAAATCTAGGGCAATCGCTAAGGAAAACTCAAGTTTTCAGAACGATTTTCCGTCATCCCTTGTCAAATTTGGTTTCGAGACAAACCGGTTTCGGCGTTGTGCCATCATCAGTGTCGATTTTCGTTCTGTTGTTGTCGATTGTCTTGTATTTATAGTTCGTAGGTACATGAGACAAAATTCATGCTTGTGTACATTTATATGTCAGAATCGAGGGTGGTTTTTACTGATCGATTTGTGTGGCTGACTGGGAAAGGTAAAAGTCGGTAATTCTATTCGTTTGAACTTCTTTGTGGGTTTGTTATTCGGTGCATTTATTGTTTTGTGTTTGTTTGTTCTTGTGTGTTTGTCTGTTGTACCAGAGCGATTGCTTTGTTTCTTGTAAACAAGTTTTAAAAGCTCAAATATTGGCTCAGAAATTGGGTTTCCCTGTTCGTTTATTATTCTACCGTCGAATGTTTGTATGTTAAGGACCCTAACTGTTTTATTGATGTTTGCTGGGGAACACTCATTTTCGACCATGTGATTCGCGAAGTTAGACTCTGGTATAATGGTTGGATTAAGTGTTTGTTTGTTGTAATCTCCAATGTGTTCTCTGAACCTCGTCCTTATTTGCCGTCCTGTTTGTCCTATGTAACTGTGTTGGCATCTGCAGGTAAGCTTGTATAGGCCGTGACTGCTAAATGGATCCTCTGAGTTAGTATTAGTTCTTAGTTTTCGCCCTAGATTGTTCGATGTTTTTAACGCTGTGTTAATATTGTATTTTTTAAAAAAGCTTGGCAATTTATATGCTGATTTTCCAGTATATGTCATAGTCGTCCAGGTGTTATTATTTTCCTTTTCAATATTTCTTTTTTGTTCTCCATGCGTCCTTCTGAGTTTATCTACAAGTGCTTTTTTATACCCGTTGTTTGCAGCAATGTTATATATTACTTCAAGCTCTCTCTTATATGTTTCTTGTGTAAGAGGTGTTCTTTCAAGTCTATGTACCAAATGCCTTAATGCTGCATTTTTATGCTGTTGAGAGTGATTTGAGATATTATGTATTATTGTGTCGGTGGCCGTTGACTTTCTATATATATGGAGTTTAAATCGTTTTTCACCTGGTCCTTCCAGTGGAGTGGGGGCCGCCATCTGCCTCTGCTTCCATAGGCGGGTTCCGATAGAAACACTTTCTTGACCGGAGCGTCATCTTTCATTCGCATAATAACTTGTGCGCAGAAAATTAATACTGCTAAATTTCAGTATGCATTATACTCATCTGGGACTGAAATGTGTCTCTACATTTTACTTGTACACTATTTTCCACTTCTATGGCCGAAAAGATAGTGTGACTACGATTCATCGCAACCGATTCAGCTGTTGGTTATACATACTAATGACCAGCAGAGGTTCATGTCTCCGCTATTAAGCACAACACAAGTTATTTTACCACGAGCGAGTTCTTTAACCACTGCCACTAGATGGGTCTCCTAAACATTATCTAAGTGATAACAAGCATTTTTTTACAGGCAAGTTCAGATGAACATGCATGTAAAAAAAAGAACCGCGATTATTTAAAACTGAGTCTACATAAAATAAAGTTTATAAATAAATTCTTACATGATACGCGAAATTTGTTTTGGGCAAAAAAAAAATTAAATAATTTGACAGAGTTAAAAAAGAGCTAAACCAGAATTTTCGGAGCTAAATGCCAAAAGAAAAGATCTAGCTCCAAAAGCACGAAAATGGCAACAGTGCCTTACACATACCATTCGGATTCAACATAAAAATATATGCACGTCCTCCAATTTATGGAATAAAAATTTAAATAACCAAGTTATTATTGAATTTCGAAACCATTTTGTAAAAATTATTTTCCACGGGTTGAGTAAAAACTTGAAGACTTAAAATTTTAAGAGCATGTCAAACCTCATGAAATATTCTATTTGAGTTGATACATATCAAAACTGCCTAAGTCCACAAATGACATTTTTCAAGATTTTTATTGCGGTATATACGGACCGGACAAATCTCCATATTGAAATAAACAAATATGACCAAGTCATATTGATTAGCCTAAAAATGCATTCTAGTTTAGCCATTTTTTGCAAAGCTAAGTCCAACCGTACCTGTAAATCAAAATTACTTAAGTCTATTTAAGCCAATCGTAGTGCGCTCTGCTATTGTATTTTGTGACATAATTTAAGAATTTTTTAAAGCTGCCTTTTCAAAACTGCTTAAGTCTAGATCAATTTTTTTGTTCAAAACCAACTAAGTCCATACGGTTTATTTCAAACGCGCTTAAGTCCAAAGTTAAAACTGCTTTATTTCAAACACGGCTTATCTTCGCTAAATAGTTTTAATATATGTACATATGTATAACAAGTAATCATTTATACAAGTTTTCACTGCTACATAAATTGTATTATGCAGAAAGAAAGAACCGTCGTCCAAAATTGGCTTATGGTGGACTTAGGCAGGTTTGATATTGTTACGAATATTAGCAAAACTAAGGGGTGCTGCCATCTCTAAGCCGATGCTAAGCAGCGCCTCGCATGCACATCCATAGATCAATCATTATGTATCTACATAAACGAATCAATCATTATGTCTACACATATGTAGGTACACGCAGCTGAGAGCAACGCACAAGCACATGCAGATATCTTATCTGAAATGCTCCTAAAGGTATGCAATTGTGATTGTGGAAGTGTCGCTCACACATACAAGCGCATGGGGTATGAGAGAAGCTATAAAAATTATACATCTGTAGTTGTAGCTGAGAAATTTATAACTAACTAAGTAAATTCTGGAAGCGCCTAGAAGATGCCACGAGGAAATCACAGAGTATAAAACCATCAGCGGTAGAGGCGCTATTGGCAGTTTTCAGTTAAGCACGCTATCTCTCGGGCAATAGATCAGTTTCATTTAAGCTATCAGTCAGTTTGGTTATTAAGCAAGCTAGTTGCAATGTATAAGTGTTATTGTGAAGTACTTTAATAAAGGCCATTTTTACATTATTCAATATTGGAGTTATTTATTCAACAGTTTAGTGATTCGAACTTAGCAGAAGATTGCAAATAAGAGGATTTGCAGTAAATTCGTTACAATATGTATCGACTCATTTATAAGGTGTATATTTTTTTAGGGTGTATTACATACATATGTACATACATATCTGTTCATATGTGTGTAAATATATATTTTCAACACCTGAATGAAATGCATGGAGAGACCACAGAAACGAGTTTAGTAATAAAAATGAGGTGCACATTTCTATGTATGTACAAGAGTTGCCATTGGCGAATTTGTAAATGACCTAAAACTAAGTTTAAATTACCCAAGTTAATTTTTTAAATACCTTACACTGAAAATGAGTTCTTTGTCGCTTAGTCATAGGCAAGACGACCTATACTTGCGACGACGCTATAATATAGTTTGTGATAATAACGCTTTAACATAAAAAGTGAAGAACTCTCAAACAAACAAAAAACAATAATAATCCGCCCTTTTATCACAAATGGACAAATATCTTTAGAAAGCACAATAATTTCCCTTGGAAATACTGCTTATTTTTTCTGGATGTTTTCTTTTTTAATAGCTTATAACGACTAAAGGGATATATTCAGAGTTGCTCAACCCCTATACATTTATAGCACTTTTGGTTTTGTTTTCCCTGAAGAATAGGCACAGATACAAACTCAAACTTTGGATAAAAAAAAAAAAAAAATTCATAGCACTTCCATATGCCCTCACATATAAATTCGATTCATATGAAAGTGCCTGAATTTCATATGAAAGTGCAAAGAAAGAGCATTTCCATATGAAGCCTAGGCATTTAAACATTTAAAATATTTTTTTTTTCAATTTAAAAATGTTTCAGTGTACATATAACTTTGTATATGTATTGTGATTTGTATTTAATTTAAAACACTAGTTACCCTCTCGTGTTATGCTTATTAAAGCATGCTCCATATAAAAAACAGCTTTCGTTTGGTATCAATGGCAAAATAAACTTTGCTAAATTCCATTAAACAACTTATGATGTAAATATTTAATTTTGGTGTGGAGATTAACAATTGTAGTTCCCTATATCTGGGTAATTATCTGAAAGGGGTATACATAATATACATAAATTCCATATATGAGTTAATTTAGGTGGGAGGGGAAGTAGGCGTGGAAGTGGGAATGACAAATAATATGAAACAACAGCCAGAAGGAATTACACACTATGTAATTGAGGAGTTGCGTGCAGAAAAGGAACTTATTCTAAAATTACGTTTTGTGATTTACGTGTTTGAAATATTTGTGGTCTATGTAATATTTGAGTAGCTGCAAATCAGACCACAATAATTACAATCGAACAGCTTCGAGAAAATTGAGAAAAATAATCAAAAAATGTAATGTCCTAGAAAAACATAATTTTTCAATGTGAATTTTAAGTAGCCTAGACCAATTATCCTAATAGACTGACAGGATGTTCAATATGGCTACTTTTTCGGATTTTTGCAGCGTTTTGACAGGCTGTTCAATATGGCGGCGGATAGGGCCAGCTATCTTCAGCGGTTGATAGAAAGAGATACAGGATGAGAAAGCGATAGTCAAATAAAAATTTGTAATTTTGACGTCTATCGTCTATGCAAAAGTTATCACACTTGTCTTATCCACAATGCTCATATTAACTTCCTGTCAATTTAACAGAGTATGACATTTCATATATGAATATAAGGTGGAATTTCAATACAGGAATATAAGGTAAATATTTCAAAACAAACAGCAAAAAAATATTTTACACAAATTCAGTAATTCATTGAATTATTACAAATTTTGTCCTTTAATGAAGAATCTCTGAATATTAAAAGGCGCAACGACTCGAGAAGTTATTCCCAAAAATTTCGACAAAGCTCGGATTAAAAATTTAAATTATTTAATTATGAAGTTTATGTAATGTTAACAATTTGAATATTTTCTTCAAGAGTAAATTCGGTAAAAGTCTAGTTGAGGGGTCGACTGCTAATACGCTACCAAAAATATCGAGAGAGGTGTCAAAAGACGCGTATTAATCTCGACAAAAATAATCCGAAGCCGGAAAATAAAAATTGTATCTCTGTCCGGAGATATCTGCAGATGAAGTTGGCCATTTTCATGTGGTTGTTGTAATGTTGTTCTACCCACAAAAAAAAATGTGAATATAAGGGTTTTGCGCGGATATAGTTTTGGTCTCCAAACCGGTGTTGGACCCACCCAGGGTAATTTTTTATAAGCGAGGCTGAAGGCCGCCAATGCAGAGAGGTGTTCTGCGAAAAATTACTATGGATCCCGCCCCCGGTTCCGGAGGGACCGCGGGTCATTTTTCGGTTTTTCGTTAATATCTTTTGTAAGAGTTAAAATTTTTATTTTCCGCCTTCGGATTATTAATACTGCTGTCAACGCGTCGTTTGACACCTTTCTCGATATTTTTGGACGCGTATTAGCAGTCGACTCCTCAACTAGACTATTACCGTAAATTCAAGTAAAAGTCATAAATAGCCGTGTTTTTTCTACGTATACGTTTACGTTTGCGCGTAAAAAATATGCTTATTTTCGCTTAGATAATGCTTAGAAGACCCATCTAGCGGCAGTGGTTAAATAACTAGCTACAGAACAGGGTGTACCTAAAATCGGAGACACAACCCTCTGGTGGCCATAACGCAAAACATATAGCTGAATCGGTTGCGATTAATAGTGGGTACACACCATTTTTAGATGTGAAACATAGAACTAGGGTTGAGGTGAAACATAGACACGTATTTCAGTTACATCTGAGTATAATGCGTATTGAAATTTAGTAGGACAAATTTTATGCGCAGCAATTTCAGAGGTGTATGTAAAGTTTGACGCTTAGCAGTCTATATAACGTTTGAGCGTAAACGTCTATAGATTTAAACAAAACACAGCTAATAACTCAAATTTTGATCAGTATTTAATTATACATCAATTGAAAAATTGACAACAAGGGGCGTAAAGACAGGGGGCGTGTAAAAATTGTATAATATTTTAGGATTTCAGACCACCAATGAGTTATCTTGAAGGAGTTTGACTACAGATTCTGATATTACCTTATTTCCATAAAACTTACGTGCCTGAAATATGAAAAAAAACTTAGTTAACCTGTAGCAAATCGCATTACTATTAAACCAGCGCAGAGCTATTGTATTAAGAGATGACACTAGTTCTAATTATGTCCCCTAGCAGTCAACTGACACTTTTAACATTGTAATATCCTACGAAAAGACAAATTTTTTTGTACTAAGCTAGAGCTGAAAGTATTTTTACTACCAGGGGCCAAATCGTAACATATGATCAAGGATAGATTTGGCCCAGCTTTTAAATTTTGGTAAATAGATTTTTAGTTGCATGGCCACAATAGCTGAATATTTTTCCACTTATCACTAAACTGTTACTGCAAGCTGCTGCAAAAGTGCACTATCCCCAAATGCCATTAAACATATCTAGTAATTTATAAAGCTTATTAAAATCTTGCACTTAAAATAGTTTGTTAATGAATAAGATCACCTAAATGGCTTAAAAAAACTGCGAGCACAACAAGGTTTGAAAAAAAGAATGGTTAAACAAAAATTATCTTTTTCCCAAAATCTTTTAGATAGATATATTAAAATGGTGTTATAAAACTAAAAAACAGGCAACATTTTTTAATAGTTGCTCTCCTTGTTGGACCCAACACGTACCGTTTTGACATCTTCAGCAAAATCATTAGCTGCTAAAAAACTATCTAACAGTTTGCTATTTAACGGAAATTAACTCACTTTAAGGTAACATCAAAAAGTCATCTATTAACTAGTTGGAAAGTCATGCAAGGTTTGCCGCCACAACCACTGTAACTGTGAAATTAAGTAAAACTTTTGTACCCAAATAATTATAAATTAGAAAATAAACACACAAGTTTTCGTATATTGTCAGTATGACTTTTGGCCACATAATCAAATTGTCTGTCTCATGGGGCCCTGTATATTTCTCACTTTTCGCAATCGTTGTTTGCAGAGTATTCCACATATGTGTATATATACTTATATATTTGTGCATGTGTGTATATGATATAACCATACATACATGCAAACATTTACGCATTTCAGGTAATACTCGATTTTTCAAAGGTAATAATATTGCAAACCAACATTCATACATACATATCGATATGTCAGTACTTACATACAAGTAAGCAGCGTTGCCACATCAAAAAAAGAATGTTGATATAAATGAACACAATGATAAATAAGGTACCCAAAGGGTCAAAACTATAATTATATTATTATTTGCTGCCAACATTTTTGGAATAATAAAATAATAATATCTTCCGTCTTATTATTTTTCTAGTTATAAAATCCGAATAGCATATTTTAAAAGAACGAAAATTTCTACATATATACAAACCAACCGAAAAAAGTCACGTAAAAAATTTATATCGGTGTTTTGGCCTAGGTCGGTTGATAAACGCATAACTTTTTCCAGCAATAATAACTTAAACTAAAGAACTATCGGCATGCTTGTTTAAGTAAAAATATAGTCACTTCAGTGCTATTCAGAAGAAATGAAAAATATTCTGTATGATTTCGAGTTGGGACTTTTTTGGTTGAGGATGAGCACAAATGAGCATATAATTTTCGGTTATTCCTATGGTCATATGTCTTCCGTTTTTGGGGGACTGTTCTGTTTTTTGCAGTGAACTGGGCAAGTGAATACTTATTAATAATTTTTTACACATAGGAATATTTCAAACGAAACTTCTAGGTTTAACCTGCAGAAAATTGCGCAAGTCCCAAACTAGAGCAGAACGGTGGAATTAAGTGGCAGTCGGTTTAAAGCTGTTTCGTTGCAGTAATTTTAACCGACACTTTTAACATTGTGATGTTATACGCCGTCGATATTACCCATCTTTTGAAAGCGTTATTAACTGTTTCAGAAATCGGTGGTTCTGGTTGGTTTTCCCGCTGATTTGTTTGTTTCTTTCACGATGTCCTCCCTCTGAATAAAGAAAAGTGCGCTATTATCTACAAAGTGCACAATAATGTATAGTTATTTTATTATTATGAAGAGCGCGTAGTTATCTATATAATGAAAGAGTTAGGAGTTTTTTCATTGAAACAAGACTTCACAGATCTGGGCCAAAATGAACCAGTGTGGCATCCGTGGTGGTATATCTTTAACCTTACTTGCACATGTATGAGTGTGCTATGATGAAAAATCTACCGACTCTCAAAAACTTTATATACCTTTGTTTACTTGTATTGTAATATAGGTTTGCGGGTCCACTTGTTTGTGTTTTTCTCGGGTACGCTTTCAAGCATTCTGGTCAAAGGCTGGTGCCTACAATGACGATCATTGGCAACACCAGTTGCTGTCATTCCACCGTGAGATGAGCGCGAGTACACCGGTGTTCATAGTAGAAAATATTTAACGACGCAGTCTTTCGTTATTACCAACGTTTTTTGATCCGAGTGCTTTCGAAGTTGTGGTAAATGTTGCTGCATATGCTAATGTACCCTACATACATATAGATCGGCATTTATGTGTATACATACCTATGTAAATAGATATGTTTAAAATTATTTTATATATATATTTTTTTCAATTTTAAATGCAAAAATTATTTTGATAACTTGGACCAAAACTAGTAGGTAAAGATGAAAGCTTTTAAATATTTGTATATACATATGTATGTTGATCTATGGATATATATATGTACGTATAGATATACATAGATGTATACATACATACACAAATACATATGTTCAAAGTCTCATCTGATTGATCAAAAAAAAAAAAAGTATCTACTTAGTTTGAGAAACTCTCGAAAAGATAGTGAATCGAACAAGTGGAGAAGAAGAGGTAGAAAGGAAAGTGCAATATAGTTAAAATTTTATGAAAGTGAACTTTGAAGTTGAAAGCAAATAATAATATTTTATTAAAAAAAAAAAATAATAACACTTATAACAAACTCGCGATTGCAACAATTCAACAGGTAGCCGTAACCACGAAAGCAAAGGAACGAGAAAATGGTAGCTGTAAAACCAGCAAAGGTAATAAAATAATAGCAGAGGTAATGGGAAGACTAAAATTCAAAAGAAAATTACAAAAGAAAAATTGGATATGTACGTAACCAAGAAAAAAATGCTATAATAATAGTAAGGCAACAGGTTTTTTGCGTAGTCATTTGTAGTAGTTTTCCTTTTGGTTGTTGACACATACCTACATACATACATATGCATATGTATGAACATTAACACCCTACAGAAAAATTATCAATGATAAAAACAAGCTAACTCTAATAATTGGCTATTTTACGAGTTTCCGAAAAATAACTGATTCTTAGATGATTACAAAATGTTTAATACAACTACCTGATTGCAAACTTACGAAACGTTGCAGTATCAAACGAATTATCTGAGAAATTGAAAAAAGTCAAATCGAATGTGCTATTTTCTGTTTCTCTCACCCCTAATATGGTTCTAGTACTGACTTAAGTATCTAAACTATATCGTCGACGATGGGTGAAAGCTGCTAACCCCATCCAAAAAATTTGTTTCAGTAGAACAAAAAAGATTTAATTGAGCTCAGCTTTCTAATTTCAAAACGAATTGAAAATGTATGGAGTTAGCATCTTTTCAAAATATTCTTAGGAAATACAATCTAGGCTGTTAAAAACGAACGAACCAGTTTTTATTTCTACATGTTTTCTGTCGTTTGGCTATTTTTTTCCTTTTTTTAAGAAATGACAAGTTTTTGTAAAAATATCTATGTATGTAACGAAAATTAACGTGCTTGTTAAACAAAATGAGCCAACAAAGCGGCAATAATTTTTTCTCTTTGCTATAAAATTTGTTTGTGACATATATGTAATACTCCTATATTGCTAATAGAAAATGCTCGCAATAAGTTTTGAATTCGAAATCAAAACAAGACAGCCTACACAATTTTTGTGATTGTAGCAGCATAAGTGTGACAAGAAAAAATTTAGATATACATAGGTACATTCGATTATTGAATACAAAAACAAAAACGTGTAAACGATAATATATCGGCACTCTGATATTTGGGAATGTACTTAGCCTTTTGTAGCAATATAGGAGTATTACATATATGGTTTGTGAACAAATTTGATGGAAAATAAAATTTTAAAGTTCATTTACCTACGAATCGAAAACTCTTTCTCTTGCCTTATACTAATGGCATCGCTTTTGCATTTTAGTAAATTGTGTTTGTAATTTGATTTTCTGATAAAGTTTCGTCAGCATTAAAATAAAGAAAAATAAACTAGTGGAATATACATACACATAGGTAAATGACAATAAATATTTTGTTATTTTTTTGTACCATTTATGTCATTTTATTATAAATTTATTCAAAAATACCAAAAAATATAGAAACAATTTTTTAGGTTTCTTTTGAGGCCATCAGCAATGAAATCCATCTGCATGAGGCTTTTAATTTTATGCGATGCACATCATATAAGTAGTGGAATTCATTACCTTTTTTAACGATAATTGTACGATTTAGATAACTATAACGGTTTCGGTATTCAGTTAACCTTAAACTGTGGCCGCTAAATTAAGGAAGAAAATTGTAGTGTTTTTACCGACATTTTTTCATCGCGTTAGCAGTTTGAGTGGGCAGGCCTTATGGGCATAGCAGTATAACGCCATCTATTATCGGGAAAACGGAATATTTGGTCGCGTGCCTGAGCTTTGTAAGAGATCTTGGGGCCACATTGGGGTCGCTCCCGATAAATGTAGATCCTACAGGCTGCCAGATTACTGCAGCGTCTTTTAGACGGAAATTGACGCCGTAAAAAAAGCAGCAGAAAATATGAAAAAAACAGGTTTAAGCTGCAGTCGCGTAAATAGTATATATTGATAGTCTGGCTGCGATTAAAGCAATAATCTCACACAGTACTTCATCAAGAAATGTTCTGGAATGCAAAGAAGCATTGGAAAAACTTCGCTCAGGCCGGACCATACATCTATACTGTGTTCACGGTCGTAAAAGGATGAGTTGACAAAGGAGGACGCGACACTCGCTGAATCGACGATGGGCGCAGGAATAAACGGTTGAACACGTTATGTGTTCGTGTTTTGCGCTCGCCAGGTTAAGGCTTCAGATCTTAGGGGAGGAGAAAAAATGTTTTTTTTTTTAATATGTAATATATGCGTAATATATGGCGGCCACCGTGGTGTGATGATAGCGTGCTCCGCCTACCACACCGAATGCCCTGGGTTCACACCCCGGACAAAGCAACATCGAAATTTTAGAAATAAGGTTGTTCAATTAGAAGAAAATTTTTCTAAGCGGGGTCGCCCCTCGGCAGTGTTTGGCAAGCACTCCGAGTATATTTCTGCCAAGAAAAGCTCTCAGTAAAAACTCATCTGCCACGCAGATACCGTTCAGATCCGGCATAAAAAAGTAGGTTCCGTCCCGCCAATTTGTAGGAAAAATTAAAAAAAGGAGCACGACGCAAATTGGAAGAGAAGCTCGGCCTAAAATCTCTTCGGAGGTTATCGCGCCTTACATTTATTGTTTTTTATTTTATATGCAAACAATAGGTTGATTATCTAACAGTTACTTACCTAATTGTCGTTTAAACATGCAGTCAATCCAACCGTTAAAAATTTGTCATTTCGCCAGCGCCATGTGCAATTAAATTTTTAATTCTTCCACTAACTATTCAATCGAATTTATCATATCAACAAACATTTATATTTTGCATCATAAATTAAGTCCACTAGCCAAGTTTCACTTATTGACCAGTATTTGTTATTTCATTGGTCTGTTTTTAGAAATATGCGACCATTTTTACTGCCAATATATTTTGAGTTCAGATAAATTCGTGTACCAAATTTCGTGAAAATATCTAAGTTATCGAGTTAAAGGACTGACGAAAGGGCAGACGTACACCTGGTTTTAAAAAGTGAGCGTGGCTTACAGCCGATTCCGCCCTCTTTCCAAGTTATTGTCATAAAAACAAAGCTCTTATCAAATTTCATTACAATTGATCGACATTTGTTCAATTAATGGAATTAATAGTGGTATTTAGAGATATTAGCTAAGAAAAGCGGCGGGATCAAGCTACTGATATTCAAAAAATTTTAATGACTAAAAAGGTGATAAAAAGTTTTTGCAGTACTTTGAAAATTGAAAAAAACTGGTTGTACACCCTTTTTCAGGCGTAGACCTTGATTTCTATATAATTTATTTGTTCCATATATGTATGAGGGTAGATTTTATACCCCTTTTAATTTTTCACAAGTAACAGCAGCGAAAATATTTATATAGTGTAGCTGGTTTTGTTGCGTAAGATATATTCAAAATGTCATTCATAATTTCTAATATATTTAGAGCAACGTCGAAGCGTAACTTTTGTTCGAAATAGGATTTTTCAGATCCTTTCAAAGTGTAAAAAGCCTCATTTTGAGGGATGCATGGAACGGAAAATCATATTTAGCTATTGCAAATCATTTTTTATTCATAAGGAGTTAAATTTTATTTTCAAATATTCAAAATTCTGTGTAACCAGGCTCACGTATCATCCGGCTCCCATTTTTAAAAATTTTACTTTCTATATTGTGCCTTAAAGTTTCATCAACCTATTAATTTTTGTAATGAATGATCGCATCTCTTAAATTTTTCCAAATCCACAACGTAGGAGTGGTTATTATTCGGTTTGGCCATTTCCAATACCAATCTACACTGGGTCCAGATAAGCCAGTGAAACTAACGTTTCTTATATTTTTATTCCGAATTTTATGATTCCGATAAGTGTTTTCTCAATTTTGCACTCTGATTTTTTTGCTGTGAAAAATATTTTCTTTATGTTTCTGATTATGTATCTAAATTTTAGACCACTTGTGGTCGCCGGGGTGAGGTGGTAGCGTGCTTCGCACCCAGGGTCCTGGGTGCAACTCCCGGCCAAAGTAACATCAAAATTTAGAAAGAAGTTTTTCAATTAGAAAAGGTTTTTCTAATCGTGGTCGCCCCTCGGAAGTGATTTGCAATTGCAGCTTCAAGTCGGCATAAAACATGCACGTCCTGTTTTGCCGATTTGTAGAGAAAATTAAAAAATAAAAGAGAAAACACAAAACTAAAAAACCACCCTAAACCCAACCGAACTAAAAATAGAAAATAGTTTTTAATGACAGCTGAAAGTCGAAAAATTTACCGTAAATATTTAATTGGAAATTATTTTACTTATAATAAAATGTAAGTTATTAACAGAATAATTAAAGTCGAATTAAAGCGCGCGGTTCTTTTATTATTTTATACTTCTGTTCTACTATCTACAAGAAAATAATAAAATGAACCACACCGTTTCTACTCTGAATTTAATTGTTCTACTAACTTAAATTTTAATAAAAGTAAATTTATTTTGAGCTAGTTATTTATAGTAAATTATTCGACCTGCTAATTCTTAGTTCGGTAAGCTGTAAAAGGGTGGTATTTTAGTTTTTTTCTAACTATTATTTATATTTAATTTTTTAGTTTTGGTTTTTGTGTTGGTCTCAACTCATTGAAAATATGGCTATGGCCTTTTTCCTGAAATAGTCACATGATCAAACGGAAATTTCCTACATGGCCACTACAATAAATTTTGAAGTCACAGGGTCATTTGGCCTTATGGCCACTTTATATGCCCGTAAGCTGAACTGGCCTTATGTCCGCTGAGTTTATGTTACCCCGCCATTAATTTATTGCATCGGTCCTTGATACGTGTGCAAAGTTTCAATCATGGCAATTTTAAGTAGTTACAAGGTCAATTGGCCTTGTCTCCGTTGACCTTGCATTGTCAATGGCCCTGGATACATGTGCAAAGTTTCGGCTGACCTTAATGTCATCAGAAGTGTCATAAGGCCAATTGACCGTATGTTCATTGAATTTAAGTCACCTCATCATCAAGTTATTTTATTGTCATAGGTCCTTGATACGAGCACAAAGTTAGAATTGATCTTATGGCCATTTGAAGTGGTCACTAAAGTCATAGGATGAAAATACAGTTCGTGTGTATGTTCGCTGCGAATTGTACGAGCGAAATTGCTTTGAGTGGGATATACGTACATATGTACATTAAGCTGTCCTTTAAGAAAATATTGCTTTGCCGCGCAGAATATAATAAATTATGATCTAAAAATAAGCTGTACAAAATTTCAGCCGAATTGGATAACTCTTGGAACTGCCACGTTTAATTTGAATTTTTTAAAAATCATATGCATTGAAGGTGCAACAGTTTAAATAAAATAATTGATAATAAACGTTTATTTAAGGTCAACCCTAGAATAAGGTTAATAGAGTACATCATATGCCTGATAGTAATGCCTTTTCAGGCTAATTTACGCTACAAAAGGTATAGGTAAACAGAAAAAATAAAAAAATATGTTGCCTAAACTGAAAGGATACATGATAAATAGAACCCAGCTCTAGTCGATAAACTTTCGTATTATTTTTAAGGAAACTGGATTTTCTTTTTTATTTGAAAAATCAGTTTCAAAAAGTTCATGTACTCTATGTCCCTTCAAAGAACCCGTAAAAGATGTAAATTCTATATTTCTCAATGTGTGAGCAGGTTATTGTACTGGATGCATTAGTTTTTATTACGTCTTTTGTAAGACTGATTAATAATGGGTTATAAGCCTTACATATTTATTAAATTTTAGACAAGTTCACGAGTGTATTTTTGTGATTAAAAGCCTCGCAGTAAGAACTCATCTATGTACTGTAGTAGGTTAGGTAGTAGCTGCCCTGGTACGGGAAGCTCACTTAGACAGGATATGTTATAGTTAATCAGAGAATCGCTACGTAGCAACGATCTAGTTTCTAATGACACCGATCTCAACCTTGGATAAATATTCCGGATATCCAAGTGAGTAGCGTACGAAATACATTCGCCTAGTTCTGGCAAAAGCTAGGTAATCAAGCTTAAAGTGAGACGTAGCATAGATTCCCAATGGACAATGCCCCGTCGAAACCCCCAATGACCCCACGCCACCATCCTTTCCGTGCAGCTTCCAACAATCCGAGAACAGGTTGCCCCAGATAAGTTCTCTCACCATTCTTCGCTCGGGGCAATGACTGGGATGAAGGCTGCACATGGAGCAGGTATCGGCACACTAAACTCCGTCCTGTCAGGATAAAGTCCAGCCTGGTAAGATATATAGAGTGCCTGAAGTCAGAAAGCCCATATCACGAAGCCTGAACAACAACCGGGCCGCGGTCGCCTTTCCCGCAATACCTACTGGATGTATGTTCAGCATGATATTCAATGCCAAGTTAGGCGTTGTTCCAAAAGCGCTAATACCAACCAGCGCCGTCCGTTGTGTTTACACTAATATTTTTATAGTGCTCGCCGTATCTAGTGCATTCCACCAGACCAGCACCCCATAGAGCAAAATCGGTTTGACTTACTTACTTACTTACTTACTTAATTGGCGCTTAACCGTCTAAACGGTTATGGCCGTCCAACAAGGCGTGCCAGTCGCTCCTTCGCTCCGCCAACCGGCGCCAATTGGTCACACCAAGGGAGTTTAAATCGTTTTCCACCTGGTCCTTCCAACGGAGTGGGGGCCGCCCTCTACCTCTGCTTCCATAGGCGGGTTCCGATAGAAACACTTTCTTGGCCGGAGCATCATCTTTCATTCGCATAACATGGCCTAGCCAGCGCAGCCGCTGCGTTTTAATTCGCTGGACTATGTTGATGTCTGCGTATAGCTCGTACAGCTCATCATTAAATCTTCTTCGGTACTCGCCATCGCCAACGCGTAGAGGTCCATAAATCTTTCGAAGAACTTTTCTCTCGAACACTCCCAAAGCCGCTTCATCTGCTGTTGTCATGGTCCATGCTTCTGCCCCATATAGCAGGACGGGTACGATAAGTGACTTGTAGAGTATGATTTTCGTTCGCCGAGAGAGGACTTTACTTTTCAATTGCCTACCTAGTCCAAAGTAGCATTTATTGGCAAGATTGATTCTTCGCTGGATTTCAGTGCTGATGTTGTTGCTAATGTTGATGCTGGTTCCCAAATAAACGAAGTCTTTTACTATTTCGAAATTATGGCTGCCAACAGTAGCGTGGTTGCCAAGGCGCATATGCGCTGACTCTTTGCTCGATGACAGCAGGTACTTCGTTTTGTCCTCATTCACCATCAAACCCATCTTTACCGCTTCTTTTTCCAGCTTGGAGTAAGCAGAACTAACAGCGCGGGTGTTTAGGCCGATGATATCAATGTCATCAGCATATGCCAGTAATTGCACGCTTTTATAGTATATTGTTCCAGTGCGGTTAAGTTCTGCAGCTAGTATAATTTTCTCCAGCATTAAATTAAAGAAATCGCACGATAGGGGGTCACCCTGTCTGAAACCTCGTTTAGTTTCGAACGGCTCGGAGAGGTCCTTCCCAATTCTGACTGAGCTGATGGTGTTGCTCAACGTCATTTTTCACAGCCGTATAAGTTTTGCGGGGAAACCAAATTCAGACATAGCGGCATATAGGCAGCTCCTTGTCGTGCTGTCGAAGGCGGCGTTAAAGTCGACGAAGAGGTGATGTGTGTCGATTCTCTTTTCACGGGTTTTTTCCAAGATTTGGCGCATTGTGAAAATCTGGTCGATGGTAGATTTACCAGGTCTGAAGCCGCACTGATAAGGTCCAATCAGCCGGTTCACGGTGGGCTTCAATCTTTCGCACAATACACTTGAAAGGACCTTATATGCGATATTAAGAAGGCTGATTCCACGATAGTTGGTACATTTTGCAGTATCCCCCTTCTTGTGGACTGGGCAAAGAACACTTAGATTCCAACCGTCGGGCATGCTTTCGTCCGCCCATATTTTGCTAAGAAGCTGCTGCATGCGCCTTACCAACTCCTCGCCGCCGAACTTGAATAGCTCCGCAGGCAATCCATCAGCGCCCACGGCCTTGTTGTTTTTCAATCTGGTTATTGCTATTCTAACTTCGTCATAATCGGGCGGGGGGACATATATTCCATCATCATCGATTGTGGGATCGGGTTCTTCATCTCTGCGCGGTGAATTGCTGCCTCCATTTAGGAGAGCAGAGAAGTGTTCCCTCCATAATCTAAGCACTCTCTGGACATCAGTTACAAGGTCGCCGTTTTCATTCCTACAGGAGTTTGCCCCGGTCTTAAAACCTTCCGTCTGTCGCCGTATTTTTTGGTAGAATTTTCGGGCGTTATTCCTGGTGGCTAGCAGCTCAAGCTCCTCGCACTCACGCCTTTCTGCTTCTGCTTTTTTCTTCCTGAAAAGGCGTCTCGCTTCCCTTTTCAACTCACGATAGCGTTCACACACTCCTCTTGTCGCGCTCGCTTTTAACGTAGCCCTGTAGGCAGCGTCTTTTCTTTCGGTTGCAACGCGGCATTCTTCATCATACCAGTTGTTTTTTCGTGGCCGCCGGTAACCAATTTTTTCCTCGGCGGCAGTATGAAGTGCTTTGGAGATATGCTCCCACTGCTCCTGTATTCCTTCAGGATGAGTTGTGCCCTCAGAGAGCAGGTGTGAGAGTCGAGTTGCGAAATCATTGGCAGTCTGTTGTGATTGAAGCTTTTCGACGTCTAGCTTTCCTTGTGTTTTTTGTTCCTTGTTTTTAGCCGCGTTGAGGCGGGTGCGTATTTTGGCTGCAACGAGATAATGGTCCGAATCGATGTTAGGTCCTCGGATCGTTCGCACATCTAAAACACTGGAGGCATGCCGTCCGTCTATCACAACGTGATCGATCTGATTGCGAGTATTTCGATCAGGAGACAGCCATGTAGCTTGATGTATCTTTTTATGCATGAACCTCGTGCTTGATATGACCATGTTTCGAGCACCGGCAAAGTCAATCAGCCTCAGTCCGTTAGGAGAAGTTTCATTGTGTAGGCTGAACTTTCCGACTGTAGGGCCAAAAACACCTTCTTTGCCCACCCTGGCGTTAAAGTCGCCAAGCACGACTTTTATATCATGACGGGGGCAGCGCTCGTATGTGCGTTCTAATTGTTCATAAAAAGTGTCTTTCACCTCATCGTCTTTCTCCTCTGTCGGCGCATGGGCGCAGATGAATGATATATTAAAAAATTTTGCTTTTATTCGAATAGCGGCGAGACGCTCGTCCACAGGCGTGAACGCCAGCACTTGGCGACAAAGTCTCTCTCCCACCACGAATCCGACGCCGAAACTGCGCTTATTCGCATGGCCACTCCAATATATGTCACAATTTTTGATCTTCTTTCTTCCTTGCTTCGTCCAACGCATTTCTTGGATGGCGGTGATGTCAGATTTTGCTTTGACGAGGACATCAACCAGCCGGGCATCTGCACCAATCCCATTCAGGGAGCGGACGTTCCAGGTGCATGCCCTCAATTCATTGTCCTTCAAACGTTTGCCATGGTCGTCATCAATAGAGAGTGTATTTATCCGAGGCTTGTTGTTATATTTCATGGGAGTATGGTTTTACGTGGCGGGTCCCAAGCCCAGCGCACAACCCGCTCAGCGGGGGTGAAAATATTACTTGGCACGTTTATATAGCGAGCCGCTTGCTCCAAGACAGACGCCCGCTTGCAGCCGCACCTAGAGGTGTACAGACGCTGCCGATGAAATCTCCCCCGGCTAGCCCTTAAACCGATTATGTCAGAGTGGCCTAGCCAGGTTGTCGCCTTCTCACATTAGCTCACCGCTAAACGGGTGTTTAGCGGCTACCCAGAGGATACTTGGCCGCAAGCGACCGGCAGTAGTGAGCTGCTTGAACCGCATGCAAAAGAATCGCTCTGGCCATTCCCAGGTGAATGGCGGTCAGAAGCTTTCCCCACTTTCGTGGACTTCTACACACGGCCCCACCCTCCAAAATCGGTTTGACTACCATCTCATAAAGATGTACTGTTTGCAGTAGGCATAAAATATGCAGGCCCGTAAATTTCTAGAAAAAAACAGCATACTACAAGCTATAAGATAAAATAAGGTCTTGGATTTGAAGTCACTTAAAAATGAAAAATTTTCCAAAAAAAATTTCAACTTTCTCCGATTATTGTTTTTAAACTTTAGTATTACCACGACATATTTTCAAACCCCTAGAGAAAATAAAAAATGTTATGAGTGACGTTTTTCAAGTTGGCCACCCGAAAATTCTTAGGTCCCATTTTTGTTGCGAATACGCTATTTCGACAGACTTTGACGCCCTTTACTTATCTGTAATGCTATTGGAAAAGCTAATATCAAAAACAATGTTTTTTGTATTTTTATGCAAAAAACTATAACTTCCGCTGGGTTTGTTCGATTTCAAAAATTCAAAATTGTTTATCCAAAATAATAATAAAAGGGTTCTGCATAAAATTTTTTGACAAAAAAATACTGGATGTGCAAAAATCAGCTATGTTTATAATGCCATTGAGAAAAAAATTTATCGAATCTGCAATAAAAGTTGTGGATAATATACTCATTTGCCGCACGTGAGAGTACGCACGTTAAGAACGTACCCGTAAGAGTACATATCTTTGCTTAGAATGATTTTAAAGCATAGATTACTTACTTAATTGGCGCTCAACGCCAACGTTTAAACGGTTATGCCCGTCCAACAAGGCGCACCATTCGCTTCTTCTTTGTGTTAACTGTCGCTAATGGGTCAAAACAAAGTAATTTAAGTCGTTTTCGACCTGGTCCTTCCAGCGGAGTGGGGTCCGACCTCTTTTTCTGGGTTCCGATAAAAAAGCGGTTGTAAAGAAGATATTGAACGTCAATTAATTACACTTTAAAGCGTTGTTTCTGAAAAGCTGTATACAATAGCTGTTGTTAAAAATTCAAAATCAAAGTTCATTAACATTATGTTCAAGGACACATTTTAAACTGCCTCTGGATCCATTTATATGAAGAAAGTGTTAAGCTAATTGTATATTCTCTTTATTTAACGCATATGTGCTTACGCACCTGAGTGACAATTTCTCAAGTGTACCATCTAAAAGCTCTCTTTCGACAGGCTTTGATACCCATTTGTTTATGTGCATACAAATCACTGTTTAGTACCGGCTTAGAGATGATAGTAACCCTTAGTGTTGCTAATATTCGGCACAATATTTTATTTATCCTTCGATAACCCGAGATCTATAAACAGCGCCAAAGACTCTTCAGGAGTGTATCTCCTAGGTAGCGTGTTTGGGGGTGTGGGAATGCTGTTTTTGATCCTTATCAGTCGCACAGGACTTGCTAACGCAACTGGCCCTATGATATGAGACTTGATGTTTTCTTCGTGCTTTTTATATTTAATAGCCAATGCTTTTGAAAGATGAGTCGCGGCGATAGTTCTAGTATAATCTGACAGCTTCCTTTTCCTTGTGTAGGTCGAACACTCTTCTATGGGTTTTATTGGGCATTTCTTCGTCCAAAAAACTTTTACCAGCTATCCAGCTTTCATGCTTACTTATAAACCTTGAAGTAGAACGACCGATTGCTTGCCATTTTCTTTGTATTGGAATGTAGAGGAAGCCAATTTTTTCTTTCAAGTCTTCGTCTTCTTTGTTGCATGCTTCATTTGGTAAATCTGTCATAATAGCCTCAACGAACCCCGCTTTTGTCTTTGAAGCTATGATCACCTCAAATAGTTTGGAGTTTTCTAGAGACATATTAAAATTTGCCATCGAGTATATCTTACTAAAAAAATATGTGAGCTATATTTATGTTTATTTAAATAAACTGAATATTTTATTCTACAGACTCCAAAAAACGACTGATTTTGGGCGTTGTATTAAACATGGCTTTATATATTCAAATTATGGAAATGAGTTCCAGGTATATTATGCGGCTTGTAAACGAATAATTTGGGTTTTTTTTAACAAATTCCAACAACAAAATTGACCGTACTAAATTCGCCTCCCTCTTACCTATACCTGCCCAGGCACGTAATTATACCCAAGGTTGCTTCACTTTATTTGACGTAAAAAGTGAAATCGCAGCTGGACGCAGGTAGGCCTTATGAATTCAGGTAACTGAATATTTATCAAATACCTACTGTAAATTTCACGGAGACCTTTTTTGTCCTTTTTTTATTTTCCATCAAAGTTCGAAAAAGTTCCTAAAAATAGGCTTTTCGAAGAACTGGTAGATTTGATAACATTTATAAAAAAACAAATTTAATGTTTTGCTTCAACCTACAATGTCAAATATCCTTTCGTTATAATACAAAAAAGCAGTAGCAGGCCGTTTTATCTAGAAACAAAACAATTGTTAACACAACGAAAAAGAACAAAAACCACAAATTTTTCTAAGTGTTAAAAATTAATCAACTTTGAGCGGCTCTACCTCCTAAAATATCATTTTCTGTTTAATAAGAGTTATATATTCGTAGTCCCTGGAGATTTCTCTATTAAATACATGTATTAGCTTTATCGAACGCTTTCGTGAAATTTTTGATTTTTGCCAGGCTTTTCGGGCAGAGGCGCCTTAGTGCGACGTTAGATGTCCAAACCCGCTTGGGAGAAATCAAAAAAAGGCGGGAGCTGCATATGATCAAACAAGCAGGGAAGGCGTTGATACAAAGTTCGGGCGTAAAAATTTCCAAGATCATGTGCACATCTTTCGAACTTAGACTCGCAAAGTTGCTCGTATCCCTTAAGGCTCACTGCCTTCTATCATCACATGCTTATTTATAAGTAAGACCTCTTCAGTATCACCAGATGTAGAGAGTGCGAGCTGCAGGAAGAAGCGGTTGAGCACGTTCGCGAGTTCAAGACACGAGGTATTAGGGCCGGCAGAGTTTCCAGATCTCGAGGCAGAAATTAAGAGGGGTTTTAGAAAAATTCTAGTATTTGCCAAGAGGATGGAGCTTTTCTATAAAATAAGTCCTGGAACATAATTGGGGGTTTCCGTCACGCAAATTCTGGTAACACTATGAGCACATTAAGCCTATGTGAGGTATTTATTGGGTGTGGAAGTGGTAGTAGGTGGAGAGGAAAATGGAATGGATAGGGAGAGGGAGATAAAGGTGTAGAGTAAGGGAGACGGGCATGGAGACGAGATGGAGAGGGCAAGACCGAGGAAATAGGAAATGCCGATTGATAGGAGAAAGAAAATAAGGGGGAATTAAGGAAGAATAGAAAGGAGCAGAAAAGGCAAGTGGAAGTGGACAGATACCTGTTTATGCTAAGTAAGGGCATATTCGATATAGCCAGCGATAGTCCCGATCGTCTCATAGCTATTTGGTCTAGCAGTGGTATTATATATCATATTTTTTCGGCCTTTTCGTTTCTCATATATGTCAAAGATGAATATGAAGGAAATTGGCAAATTTTATGTCACCATCGTTTAACATAATGCAAAGGCACTAGGCAATAATACGACTTATTGAGGGAAGCTTAGTAGAGATGTTGATGACGGACTTTGTAATTTCGTAACACATTAGCCAGTAGGAGTAACAACGTTTGCTTGGCGAAATACCACAATTTCACTATTGTTTCTATTGATTTTATCAACGTCCAAAGTATGCTGACTTAGAACTGAGGCTGGGAAAAGAGTTGACATCATAATCACTAAAATATTTTAATATGCATCAATTTTAGCCCAAAAGTTATTAATCCATCGATATCGACAACTCATAATTAACTTACCAGAATTAGCCGGGTGGTTGGTATTCAACCAGTATAGTGGTAACTACAACACACAATTTTCAATTTTTATTAAGAAATGTTTAGAATTAATTTGGGTACGATTTTATTTTGCATGGACAAGTTCTAGGGAGCTAAAGGACAACGTTGAATTTGATCAGAGACCAAGTTTAATTATTAATTCAAAGTTTCAAATTGAAAAAATTGTTTGAATTGAAAACATTATTAAAAACGTGGCTTTCTAATGATTTTCAAAGGAAATAACTATATTTTTTTAATAATAATTATAATTCAACTTTTGCTTTGGTTTGCTTAGGCGCACTTGCAGAACGTCAAGTAAACTTTTTAACTCAGAGTTAACCCGACATAAGGGGTTAAACTCATACATTTTTGAGACATTTTTTTAGTTAACTCTGAGCTAAAAAATTACTTTCCGTTCTGCAAGTTAGCCTTAGAATTGTAAACTTTAACAAGTAGCGCAGCTCACAGCTGATGGTTCAAAATTCAAAATTAGCACGCACACACACACACATTACTAACGTCCATATTACGAACATCTGTAATAAAATTCAAGTTGGGCTTTTAAACAGGCATAAACTGTGATAATTTTAGAATATATAGCATTTAGAAAACCTTATTGCAGTAATTAAGAGACAATTTATTTAATTATTTTTTCTACATTTATCTGTAATACTGATACAAAGAATAAAGTTATATTGATACATTGCAACTCTACACTTCCTGCTGTACTTCATTCCACTCCACATTGGTCAAAATCAGTGATCCAGCGACGCTTAAATCAAAAATTAAATATTCGAAAATGATAAATGTTTTTTATTGCATCGATTACCGATACTTTACTGAGAAAATTGGTGTGTTTATTTTTGTTTTGCTTTCAATATTCGCTCAGCTGTTAGCTGTCAAACATAACATTTGTTGCTGAAAGTTCATTTAAGGAATTTGTCGCCTAATCATTCAGTGCGTATTTTTTGCCACCATTAAGTCAGTTTTTCATAAATTTTGAGCCTAAAAGTTTTAATTTAAAGTAAAAGGTATGCATTAACTAAAAAATAAGTGTATGTGGCTTGTGTGTATGTAGTTTAATAGCAGTGCGTTGTTGGAGTTGGCATTTGTGATAGGGGTTTTAAAGTGTAATATCCTATTGTTTCATGAAGTGGAACTTTTAAGATTCGATCGTGTTCGGTCTAATTATTTTTTTGTTTATTAATTTGGATTCATGGTTCAACTATATACAGGTTGGCTCATCTGTAAAGCAACAAAATATGTCTGTTCAAATTGTCAAAATCTGTGCATTGGTGTTGGTGCGAATGGTATGGAATGGAAACATAAAACTGAGCAGTTTTTGTATGTGTAAGTAAAATGTTGCCCATGTGTTGGTTTCATTTTGAGTTTGCCATCTCCTTTTGACAATCCCTTCGACAATCCCTTCGTCATTGCATGACATAAATAAAATCAGCTGATGAGATGAGCCAACCTGTACATAATTGAACCATGATTTGGATTATTGTTGTTGTGAATCGTCCAACATGACATGCCCGTTCGCGCCCGATTATTGTTTAATTAATTTTTTAGGAACGATGAATGTTTCCAAATGCACACTTTTTTTAATTTGGTACAATGAAAACATTCCATCTACAAAATTTTCGGCTGTGGAGGGCTATGTATTTAACAATATAATAGACGAAACAAAATATGATGAGGAGGAGTGTCAAGAAATAAAAAAAAGTTAAGGAGCTTTATAAGCAAATTAGTTGGCAAGTAGAAGAGCTGAAACGGAACATTATCGCGTTTTGAAGAAGAACGTAGGTTAGGTTAGGTTAGAGTGGCTGCCTCCGCTGTCCGAGCGGAGACTCAAGTACGCCGTTGTGGCCCGTTGTGTTACCACGCGGGGGCCCCTATTTCCTGTTACCCTACTTTCGAAGAAGAAGGAAGTTTAGACCCCAGTGAGGCTAAACTAGCGCGTTTGCCTAATGAAACGAAAAATGTCGTTTGTGTTTATAGATTCAAGCTACGCAAGGCACCCAAAAGAGTGTCTGTGGAGGCATTGGTACCTGGTTTTTGACAGTGCGGGACAGTGGCACAAATAGTGCTCAACGCTTTCTATCTCCTCCTCGTCCCTACAGCTGCGGCAGAAGTCATTTGTCTGCAGGCCCATATAGGCACCGTGAGTGCCCATGAGACAGTGACATGTAAGAAGGCCCACTAGTGGGCTTATAGAGATACGGTTTTACAATATCACCGATCGCGATCTCTTGTCATCCAGCTTAGGTCAGATTTGCTTGGATATACTACATGTAGGTTCCCTCGCCTATCTGGCGTTTGTCTGATCTGTGAAAAGAGATCGCAGGTGGTATTTGCAAGTGTTTAGAGGAGGGCTGGCCCAACCAGCGGAGGTTATTGTTTGCAAGTTGGTACCTTCCCTAGCTAGCTCATCCGCGGCGCAGTTTCCTGAAATGTCACAGTGGCCAGGAACCCATATCATGCTTAGGTTGCAATTTTCAGCTAGTTTGTTGAGGGTTTCTCTGCACTTCAATGCCACTAGTGACGAGGTGTTACTGCATTGCAGGGATTTTATGGCAGCTTGGCTGTCAGAGAAAATTGAAATAGAATTGGTTACCTGCAGGTTAGCAAGATAGCGGGCCGCTTCCCAGATAGTTATGAGTTCAGCCTGAAAAACACTGCAGTGATCGGGTAGGCGAAATCTCTCGCTTAGATTGAACTTCTCCGAGAATATTCCGCTGCCGACTCTGTCGTTTAGTTTAGAGCCATCTGTAAAAACGGAGATTTCGTGTGATCCCGGCTCCACGCCGTTTGCCCACTCGTTCCTCTCTGGGATTCTTGTGGAAAATTTGTTGTCCCAGCAAGGGGTCGATGTTGTATGGTCCAATTTCAAGAAGGTTTCGGGGACTTGCTTCAGGATCCGGGTGTGACCAAACCTGCAGTCGCTCCATGGTTCGATAGCGTTGAGCCTTTCCGCATTGCAGGAGGCACAGTATCTACCATAAAGATCAGTTGGGAGAAGGAATAATATGGTTTCAAGAGCTTTGGTGGGAGTGGAGGGAAGGGCACCGCTGGTGAGCATTGCCGCCACCCTCTGCACTCTCGTTACTTTACTCTTGTTAGATTCGATATCGAGTGCCGTCCACCATACGGTGACGGCGTAGAAGGGAATGGGTCTCACCACTGCCGTATAGACTATGCGTGGCTGGAGACCCCACCTTTTTCCCATTGCCAACTTACAAGCGTAGAGAGATATTGTGGCTTTCCTGGATCGTTCCTCCACATTTCGCTTCCAGTCAAGCTTCCTGTCTAGAATAACTCCGAGATATTTAACCTCGGTAGAGAGTTTGATTTCCTTCCCGTTTAGGGATGGGAGGGTCAATTCCGGTATACTGCGTTTGCGGGTAAAAAGCACCATCTCAGTTTTTTCACTGCTGATGCTGAGTCCGCATTCCATAGACCAAGTGTTTGTTAGATTATGAGCATTTTGCAAGAGTTCGCCATGCACCGGAAGGTGTTTGCCGGTAACTGTCAAGGCTATGTCGTCGGCATATGCAATGACTTGGCATCCGGTGGGCTGTAGTATAGATAACAGAGCGTTCACCGTCAGGTTCCATAGTAGAGGAGAAAGAACGCCCCCCTGGGGGTTTCTCTGTTGGTATACCTTATTAACGATGAGCTGCCCAGCTCAGAGATAATGATTCTCTTGTTTAGAAGGAGCTCGACGAATTTCACAAGAGGCTCTTCCACCCCTAGTGAACGTAGAGATTTTGTGACCGCTGCTGGGAGAACGTTGTTGAAGGCTCCTTCTATGTCGAGAAATATACCCAGCGTAAATTCTTTAAAGGCAAAACCCATCTCTATTTTAGTAGTGATAGCATGTAGAGCTGTCTCTACGGATTTGCCCTTAAAGTAGGCGTGTTGGTTGTTGGAGATTAGTGCCTTATTTGCCGATCGCCTAATGTAGGCGTCCAGCAATCGTTCTAGAACTTTTAGGAGGAAGGAGGTCAGACTTATTGATCTGAAATCCTTTGGACTGTTGGCCGATATCCTGCCTCCTTTGGGTATGAAGACTACCTTTGCCTTGGTCAATTCCGTGGGGATATAGACCAGGTTAAGGCAAGCCTTTCAGACTTTAGCTAGCAGCGGGCTTACAAGATCGCTTGCAGCTTGCAATTCAGCCGGAAATATTCCATCCATTCCCGGAGATTTGAAGGTTTTAAAGGACTTGATTGCCCAGATAACTCCTTTTTCGCTTACAATGTGGTCCAGGTGTTGAAATGGCCCTGGGTTAGATTGCGTGTTTTAGATCTGCAGCCTGCAAAGTGAGTGCTGATCAGGGTTTCCAGAATTTCCGTACTAGAAGTGGCTCATTCTCCGCTCGTTGTGCGAATGCAGCTTGGAGGTATGGGGTTTTTGGAGAGGACCTTTCGTAGGCGATTGTCCTCTGAGACTTCTTCGATGTCATTGGTGAAGTTCTTCCAGGAGTCCCTTTTGGCCTTCTGGATTAACTTCTTAAAAGATTTCAAGGCATCCCTATAATGGGACCAAATTCCCGTGCGCTTAGCCTCGTTAAAGAGTTTTCTGCTGTTTTTCCTCTGCTCGGAGATTTCTTGGTTCCACCAATAGGGTTTCTTTTTACCCCTCACCTTAATATCCGGGCAGGCTTACAAGATTTGGTGATAAGATCTACTACTTCTTCTATTTTTGACGATGAGTCTAGCTCACCGAGAAAAGCAAATGTTGTGTCTAAAGGAGGCGCTACATCAGTTGTTAGCGGTAGGCTCGGCCTACCGTGAGAAGCGTTCTTTAGGAGAGTAGAGGATAGGACTTTTTTTTATAAAGGTTCCAGTCCGTACGTCTCCTATTCCTGTAAGCCACCATAGGCGGTGTACGCAAGAGCAGAGTGAAAATGTTATACATATGATCAGAGTAGGAGTTTTCGTTGCAAACTCTCCAATTTTTGACAAGGTCAGAGAATGCCCCAAAAACTAGAGTAACATCTAGAACCTCCTTCCTGTTTGAGGTGATAAAAGTTGGTTTGTCTCCAGAATTGCATATACTTAGATTTTTACTTATAATAGAATCAAAAAGAGACTCACCCCTACTGTTAATATCGGTAGAGCCCCAAGCAGTGTGATGTGCATTGGCAACGGCCCCAATTATTATCGGGAACCCTTTACTGTGGGCCTCCCGTACCGGTTTGCAGAGCCGGTCCTGCACAGAAGTTGGGCGATCGTGCGAGAGATATGCGGACATCAGCCAGATTGTTTGACCCTGTAGCTCGAGGCTAATACAGGTAAAGTCCTCGTCGCTAAAAAGAGATAGTAAAATAAATACTAGATTTTTCTTTACTAGAATACAAGATCTGATTCTACCTGTCACGGGCGGTGCCACCAGCCGGTAGTCCTTAGAAAAGAGTCCACAGACCTTGCTGCCAACGACCCAAGGCTCCTGGACTAGAACGACGTCCTCATACGTTGTGCTGAGGCGTAAGATTAGGGCAGCTGAGGCTGCCCTAGAGTGGTGCAGCTTTAACTGCAGTACCTGCGCGCCCGTTACCCTTTCGTTTGCGGCATCGACGTCCATCCTCTGCTGACCCGCATCGTCGGATGCCTCCTCTACGATAGTATCGTCGAATTCGGCATCCGACGGGTCGGATTCCAGCAGAAGCTGCTCGTCCATGCCCGTAAAGAACTGGCCCGCAGACTCAGATACCGAGAGTGTATCGCTCTCGGCATCCGGAGTGCTGCGTGCCAGTTCGATATCGGCCCCATGTCCTCGCAAGGTGTTGCATGGGTCCGTAAGATTCGTTGTGGCGGTTGCGGGTTCGCTCGAGGCGGTATCCCCAATCACCAGATCCTTCGGCGCGGTGGCGGTCCCTTCCCCAGTGCCATGGGCAGCAGATCCACTCGGGGTGTTTCTGTCTGACCCCTCGCCCTGAGGTACAGGCTCACCCTCGTCCGGTGTTTCCTCCTTCGTACCATCCCTTCGAATTTTCAACGTGATGGAGTAGAAGCCGTAGCTTAATACTCCACCACATTCGGCAAGCCAAGGGAGAGAAGCCTCATTTATGATGAAGCCAACATAACGCTGCTTCGCCCTTGACTCGCCGACCCGAACTATCCTCAAATCGCTCGAAGGTAGCCCCTGATTCGACTCCGCGATGGTATCCAGGATCTCGCCAGGATCCGCTATGCCATCTGGGACCCAGGCCCAGGCTCTCGGTCTGTTCGGAATTTCTTCCACACCGAGCTAGAGCTTGCACGAGCGTTCATCGGCGCAGGAAACAAGCTTGACCCTACCCTGGTACCAGCCGGCATCACGGATAGTGGGAGCCGGCCCCGGATACTTGGTCATGATGTCCTTAAAGATCTTGAGAAGGCCGTTAAGGACATCCTTACAGTTATCCGGGGTCATGTTCCCATCCGGGTGACCGCGATTCACAACCGCCAGCGTAAAGTTGGCCTTAGCCACCTCGCTGAAGGTTTTGGTCAGGGCAGGGGGAGTAGAGGTCGAAGGCAGGTGCCTTTTGGGATCGCTCGAGGCATTTCCCATAGACCTTTGTCTCTTAAGGGCCGGCATTTTCGGGTAGTTTGGTGGCAGAAGAGGAAGGGGGGATGGGGTTGTTGTTGCTGCTCTTCTTGACAGCAATAATCTTCCTGGCCCAGGCCAGAGAACTTTTTTGCTCTGCCGTCAACTTGTCGCTGGGAGAGTTGCCAAGTTTCTCAACGATGTTGACGGCATTGCGAATGTTCCGCTGGTTGCGGACCGAAGTCGGGGTTCGCTTATTTGCCTAGGAACCCTTAAGGGGTTCAGCCGGCTTGTGAGGTAGCTTTGCAGCGGTGGAGGCAGTACTTTTGTCCGTGGAGGATTTAGTGCTGTTGCCAGCCACCTGCTGACAAGAGGTGCCCGGTACGGGCGTGGGACGGGCCTCCTGTGCTTGCTCAGTCGGACGTTGCTTTCCCTCTTTGGGGCTAGCTTTGCCGGCTGCTGCGGAATTGGACTTGCCCTCAAGGGGTTTAGTTCTTCCGCTAGCTTGCACAGGTGGCCGAAGATTTGTTTGTTGCCGTGAAGGCCTGGTCGGCGCCGTCTGTGCGGTTCCCAACGAATTGTGGCCTTTTTTAATGCCTATTCCAAGGGCGGCATCTTTACCAGTGCAGGGATCCGAGGCCAGGTTTTTGTTGTTTATTTTACATCTGGTTCGTCAGCTGCCTACTAAGGTGAGACCGTTCGGCAGCCTGAAAGTTAAGGGATAGGGGAAACAATGCGGTCGACTGCGGTAGAGCCCCATACCGCAGCAAGTCGCCGTTACTCCCGGAGGTGGACCGGTATCCGGGAGGCTCCGTAAGAATACAGGTTGATGCCCCTGACTGCAAACCATCCAATGGCCACGGAATCGCATAACACCCTGGATTAGGGGTGGACTACCTTTTCAACTGAGCGTGGTCCAGTTCCCACCTTGAGGCCACGTTTAAAAACTATTTCCATATGCCTGAGCTATTAAGGAGCTGGGGCACAAATGGAAATGATTCCTAAACTTAGCTAGCACTCCCCTGGAAGGGGAAACTGTTGTGCATATTACCAGCCGGCACCCTCTGGGAGGGTTCAGCCCAAGGATTTGTGACAGCCGAGGAAGAACGTAACAAAGAATGGTTGGACAGTGAAATAATATTAGTTCATCCGACAAGTACTTCGTTTGGACAACCTCCAAAGGATTTCACAGAATGTACCTCTAAACCACAATTAAAAAAAGTTTCACATCTTGTAAATAAAACTTCTTGTGATGAATTTTGGTAGCGACGCTAGTAAGTTTACACAAAGTAGGAAAAAGAACCGCTTCAGAAGTGTTATCCATGGTCCATTCTGATGTCGAGGTCCCAGCAAAGATTAAAAAAAACTGTCAAAACACTCATATAAATTGTTTCAATCTGGTGCCAAAAAAAGAAACGTAAACATATATCCAACATATGATGCATTGTTATTAGCAAAAAAGAAGTGCTATCCGATCGGAATCTAAATTACCGAGACATCTGCTGAAGTGTCCTTTCAGAGGTTGGTTGATCATATTATTACAAGGATCGTTGAATCGCAGAATGATATTTTCGTCAATCTCAATAAAGAGAGTATTACTGCGATATACAAGTGGGGATGTGATGGCAGTAGTGGACATTCCACTTATAGGCAAAGCTTTTCTGACCCTGAATTGAGCAATCACGACGAAGATTTATTTGCAGTATGCATTGTGCCCTTACAAGCAAAAATGGGAAGCGTTATTCTATGGGAGAAATCTCGGCCTTCTTCTACTCGCTTTTGTAGACCAATTAAATTAATTTATGAAAAAGAAAGTTCTAACTTAGTGAGAACTGTAGTTGAAAGAGTAAAACGGCAAATATCTGCAATTATTCCTACACACTTTGATTCGTTTGAAATTCATCACAAATTGTATCCTACAATGATCGATGGTAAAGTTTTTAGTGTGATTGCAGAATCCTCGTCACAAACATGTGGCATATGTGGAGCCACACCAAAAGTTATGAATGACTTAAATTCGATTAAAGCTCTACCACTTAATACTAATATGTATGAGTATGGCCTGCCAACATTACACGCATGGATAAGATGCCTTGAGTGCATTTTACATATTGCATATAGATTGTCAATTCAAAAGTGGCAAGTTCGTGGCACTTATAAATCTGTTGTACAACAAACTAAGTTGGATATTCAAGAAAAGTTGAGAAATGAGATGTGCTTATTAGTTGATATTCCTAAACCTAGTTCGGGAAATACCAATAGCGGAAATACTGCTAGACGCTTTTTCCAAGAACCAAAATTGGCTGCACTTTTAACTGAAATCAGTGAGGAACTAATCAGAAGATTTAGTGTTATTTTACGAACTATGGCTTGTGGGTATAAAGTTAATACACATGCTTTCAAAATATATTCTTTTGAAACAGGGGAAATCTTTGTTAAACATATCCATGGTTCTATATGCCATCTTCCGTGCACAAAATATTAATTCACGGTGCTGACATCATAAATTATGTCTCGCTCCCAATTGGCATGATGTCAGAAGAAGCACAGGAAGCCCGAAATAAGGATTTAAGGAATTTCAGAGAGCACCATACACGCAAAAATTCAAGAAAAACACAATGGAGGATTTAATACACTCACTTCTTGTCTTTTCCCATCCTCTCATCTCTTCGCTGTCCAAGCAACCATCTAGCTACTCCAGGAACAATATGGAAATTGATAGTGATGTTCTAAATTTGCTTACAGACCCTAGTGTTCAAGAAGACCCTGTTGATTCGGACGATTCTGAATATAAATGTATATATTTATCTTAAGCCTATTTTGTCCAACATAACTGTTACACATATGTAGTTACATTAACTATATATTGCACTGAAATAAATACAAATTGTTTAAAATTAAATATTTTACTCATTTTATAGCCGAAAATAACAATTTGGCTTTGTTAATTTACATTTAATATTTAGCGCCACTAGATCAGTGATTTCGACCAGTGTGCACTCCATTCGACTGCCTTCATTTACTGCCTTCCACTCAATTCGATACATAACCCCAACTTAAGTTGCCAAAATACATAAGGGAGTGCAAATGGTCTAGCATCTATACATTGCAAACGGCTATGCATTTGCTACGTCATTGCAAATATGCAACATGAAAAACCGTAGTTTATATTTTCAATATTGAATAGAAAACTAGCAACTGTAAATACAAAACAAAATGTGGAAAAAAATGTCTAATGAAAAAGGTTGCTCACGATCCATAGCTTATACTTGCTATGGCAACGTTTCCAACGTCAAACTCACACAATTCTGAATTCCATTATATATAATAAACAATATTGCTCAGTAATTATCATGATAAAAATAAAAACTTTTAGTTTTTTTATTTTGAATTAAGGGAAACATAACCTACGTTGCGGCAAAGCAGCAAGGGAGGATGCTTCAATCGTCACCCTCCCTTTATTTCGGTTACATTATCCTATTAAAAGCTGACAAATAAATTCAACTGTAACCAACACCTCTATCAGCAATTTCTCTATGGTCTGGAAAGAGACTGGTCTGAAAGAGTTCTCCTACGCCAATAGGGACAACTTTTAGGATGAACTACAAGACATAGAAGCTCTGCTGCATGAAATTAAAATCGTGCTTTCCGATTTAACGCCAATGTGGGAAGAGAGTGTCGTTGGTCAAGAAATTCAGCCTCACCGAATCAATCAGTCTTATTGTAAACTTCATGTGAATAAATCAATCCCACGAATTTTTTATTTCCCATGAACAAAAAATTCGTATCGTTAATTTCATGTGAATCAATCATTATATTCGAATATGCTATTGTGAACATCACTCATGTTTTGTTTACAAATTTTTGCAGAAAAAATTGCTGTTGTGTAGTCAAACATTTTATTTTTGCGTTAAATATTAAAATTGTAATGATTAATGCTTACTTGCGCCTTTGTTTAATTGAAGAAGAAACTAATACCAGTCAGCAATTGGCTGAACGAGTGTCCAGAAGGATATTACGCGACAAGTGTAATCCCCTTGAATTACCCAATGCAAGGTAAACATGCAAATAATTATACTCGTAAACCAAATAAATAATCGCGTTTTAACTATTTATACATAGCTTTCACCAATTGTATAGAATAAATAAGCCGGCGTTCAAATATTTGTTGCATGTATTGCACAGTGGTCTGCCAGTGGCACGTAAACGTTTTGCAATAGACACAATCGTAAAGCTTTCAGCTGCTCTAAGATTTTTTAGTGAAGGAGCATACCAAAAAGGAGTAGGGAAGCAAGTGGATGTTGGCTTATCGCAGTCAAGTTTTAGCCACGTCTTGTCTGAAGTATTGAATGTTTTTGAGGAGTGGCTTTGCAACCAGTGGATAAAATGGCCTACTAAAGACGAAATGCGTGAAATTGCTTTAGATTTTCATCAACAAGTTAATATCCGAGGCATTATTGGCTGCATAGATGGCACACACGTTAGAATTATAGGCCCTAGGAATAATAAACACTTATATTATAGCAGAAAGGGTTACTATAGTATGAATGTTTTGCTGGTAGATTGGTAAAATTTGTGTATGCTTTTACGCATGTTAATAATTTTATCGGCAGGTATGTGATAACAAAATGGCAATAAGATACGTCGATGCTACACACGCTGGAACCTGCCATGACTCATTAATTTGGAATACAAATGAATTGAGGGTTTCAATGGAGCAGGATTACTTGCTAGACACTAGAAATGTTTGGCTGCTAGGTAAAATTTTAATGAAATCTGTAAGTCCCAAAATCAAATTTTGTTCATAGGCGACGCTGGATATCCACTGGAGCCGTGGTTGCTAACACCCCACAGATCAGCGGAAGAGGGCTCCACAGAAACAAATTTAATGAGGTTCATGCACGTGGACGTAACATTGTGGAAAGGACCAATGGCGTCCTAAAAAATAGATGGAGGTGTGTACTAGGAGCCAGGGGGATACATTATTCGCCTAAGAAAGCAGCTCAAATTACTAATGTCTGTTGCGCGTTGCACAATATATGCTTAAAGTATCGGTGCGATGACACACCTTTTATTTCAAATAGAGCTTCTCAACCGGAAATTTCTGAACACGTGCAGTTTGAAGAATCTGAAGGCAATTGCCTTATGTAAATTTATGACAAAATGTTTTTGTAATTGAATGACACTCTTCAAAGAAATGTCTGATTTGTATTAGCTCAAAAACGGCTTTATTGTTAATCTTGCTTTACCAATTTGAAAAAATAAAGTACATAAAATTCATTTTTTTTTACAAAAACGTTGGAAACATTCTAATTAATGTCTAAGCTTTTCTTTGCAGCTCGTATTTTCAAATTTTGAACCTCGATTTGGCTGTTTATAAGTATGAGTTTACGGTCAACTTAAATTTTTCTGAGCCGTTCAATTTCCGAATTGTGGCGTTATGTTTTCTTTAGTAAACTGTTTTGAATATTTTGAAAGTTTTCGAGGCCTTGGTTTAATTCCTTTAACTGGCCTTCTATTTCAGTATAGTGATGAGTCTGGATTTCCAAGCCCTTTCTGACGTTGTCATTCATTTCTTTTTGAACATCTACTTCAATGTTTAATAGCTCCGAAGGGTTAATTTTTTTGCGAGTTTGCTGGCTGGTTTTTTGTGCAGGCAAATCACTTTCCCTTTGCGTGTCACCGGCAGTTTCGGTGCTATTTTCATCCAAGCTATTTTCCATGCAACTAAGTTCCACTTCAGAGTCCTCACTAAAGCTGTTATCTTCATCACTACTGTTATTTTCACGTTGCTTGCCAGTTGATTTCGTTGCATTCAAACCAAAAGGCTTGCCATCTTCGACATCTTCCGCAGCTGCTACTGACGCAGTTATATCCAAAATTGACTGTTCTAATACAGAAAAAACATGTTGCTTGCAAGGTCCTCCACCGGTGTTTTTCCTATTTTTGGTATTTTCGACAACCTTGTTTCGTACGTATCGTTTTTGATCAATCCAAACCTGTAAGCAATGGCTATATAAATTATGGCACATTCCATAGCCACATTGCATTGATAGTCACCTTTTTCCATTCGGAGATTGATTTTGATGGATGGCCCATGCTATTGGAATTGTTCAATTTCTTCCAAAAAGCCAGTACTTTGTCATTATTTTTTTTTGGAAGCCCTTTCCTATTTCAGGATTTTCGGCCATAGTGCTTACCAAGAAAGTCAACTGAGTTTTGTTTATAGACCTAATGTGATATAAAATAATTCTTAATTAAGTTTAATAAGCAATAAACAATCCTTATATTTTATCGAGTGTTGTTCCCCAATTTCAGTTTTGCGAACAAATTCTATACATTCACGTGGAAAAAAACACATTCTTTTAGGGCAATTTTTCGAAAATGGGAAATTTTTCACATGTGAAGTTCACAATGAGAACAGAACAAATGTGGGAATTTTTCCATTGAGAATTGCATTCACGCGAAGTTTACAATAAGGCTGAATATCCTCTTAATAAGGAAGTTGAATTGTTCACTATGGGGACCTTTAAAATCACTGCTAATTATGGCAAGTAAGCTGCATGAGGGTGGGGCAAATTATGGACAACTGAGAGGAAGTGTTACGCCGGCTACTATGGTCAGACAGCAGACAATTCATTATCCATCGTCCGAGGAACGGCGGGAGACATGCGATCATGCGAACATATTTGTCAACAGTTTTATCCCCATGTTTCAATAGATCGGCAAGTTATTATAATTTCCTAGGTCAGTACTATTTGTCAAACGGAATATTGCCATTTTTATTTGTCTATACATATTGTGACGAATATTAGTAACACTAAGTGATACTCACATCACTAATCTGATACTATGAAATAGGATTCGCCACAGATAGGTGAGGTTGACAATTGTATTTGGAGAATCTATATATTGCGCTGGCAACCCCTTGAAAGGGTTGTGCTATACAACCCCTTGAATCTACCTAACCCGCTGGGGGTTGTAACTGGACTATTTGCCAAACTAACGAAATAAAAGAAAAATACAACTTAGATCATTAAAAACAAACCAGTCAGTTTATTTTTCGATAGGTTTTTTTGGCATTCGGCCGGTTTTTCTTTTTATCCTGACAAATGAAAATTTTATTTTTATTTTAAAAATTTTGTGCACAAATATGTGACGAAAATTAACGTTCTTGTAAAAAAAAAAAACAACCAAACGATCGTGCAATATTCTTTCATCTATATTTTCATAGTTTTATTGTGAAAAAAATCTGGTGAAAAATCAAACGAAAAAAGTTAACAATAACATGGCAAACATATTCCTTTTGTGGGCAATATTGGTCTCCCTTGCTCTCGCTGGAAATTGGTTTTGCATTTTGACTTTCCGATAAAGTTTCTTCAATATTTTAAGCTTGGAATCCAAGCAAAAATAAAGTAGTCTCATATAGGTATTTGTAAAAATTTTGAAACGAAAATATAATTTTTTTTAATTCTAGTCAGTGCTGCTCAACATTTATATGGAAGTGCAAATCACAATACATGTACAAAATTGTGTGTGCACTGTAGTTAAAAAAATAAATTTAAACGTTTTATTTGTTTAAGGTCGGGAAAAGTTGAAGATTTGGTTTCAAGTTAAAAAACGTTTGCTTAAAATATTACGTAAATACAATTATTTCTTCAAACTGGCTCTAGGTCAATAAATTAAACAAGTTGTTGTTGTTTTTGTTCCAATATATTCAACAACTTGTTTAATTTATTGACCTAGAGCCAGTTTGAAGAAATAATTGTTAAATTTAAGGGTCGCCAAAAATCAAAATTTATTACGTAAATAGTTATATCATCAACATAGAAGACCCCTAAATTTAATTCTGAGAGTTGTGAAAAATTACATTGACATATAGCCTTAGTTTTTGTTGGAACATATTTTATATATATCGTCGGAGTTTAGTTTTCAATAGTCATACTAAAAGTGAATGTGGAGATTTCTGCGAATGTTGCATTGAAAATTGTGTTTGAAAACTTTCGAAATGATTAATTAGAGGGTTCCGCGTGGTTTGTTTTAAATTTGTGTTAAAATCTACATACAGAGATTACTGAGGTGCTGAAATACCATTTGAATTTAATAAATTGTTTAATAGGTAAATGATAGGCATGGTTACTTTACGGTTCCCCCACTTCCAGTCAAAAAATGTCCCATAACCAAGAAAAATAATATGCCGAATTGAAATAAAAAGTCATAGAAACTACCGCGTAAGGAGATACTCCGTTCAAAATAAGTTCATTTGTACTGCATTCTGAACCACTTATAGTTTGCCATCTATCTCTTTTACTTGTCTTCAACTGGCGGATTTAACATGGCGATGTCCTAGGCGGTGGAAATTGTCCCCGCTGCTTTAACTTTTCACTAGTTCCTAACTATATATGTATGTACAAATTTCTTTTTGGTACTTTTTTGAATTTACGAACTGGTGGAATAGTAGAGCTGGATTCAATTTTTTTAAGATTCGATTTTTTCGATTCGATTCTAGAAAAAAATCGATTTAATCGATTAAATCGAACCAAACAAAGTTTATTTAAATTTTTCTTATTCTTTATAATAATGTACTTGCTTACCTACTTAACCATTTTACACGATTTTTCCCTACAAATAAATCTGGACAGTTTCTCTCTCGTTTCGTTGCCAGCCGACAAATTTGGAAGCATCAATGAATGCCACATGGGTCTTCACTTGATCCTTTCATCGGAGTGACATAATTAGTATAGTCTTTACCGAAATGTCATACTTTTTGCGCTTTTTTGAATCTTTTATTTCAAAATGTAGGGAAACCAACCTTGGGAACATTAACCAATACAAAGACTGTGATATAAACTGTAAGGTTTAATAATTTAGGTGTAAAGTTTTAATGTTAAAAATATATAATTATGTACAATATAGAATTCTTTTGTCGCAGACGAAAAAGCCTAATTATCGTTAAAGCTTACAATGAACTTATAAAGTGTTATATTTCTTTGGAGTCAATTTATTGTTTAATTTTTAGTTAATTTTATTAACCAATAATAAAAGCTTATTTTTAAAAAAGTTTTTTTTTTCTTTAATTTTATTTTTTACTTTTTAGTTCGTTTTATTAACAAGTAATAGAAGCTTGTTCTTAGAAAAGCCTTTTTCTTAAATTTAATTTAAATAGGAATTTTTTTAAATTTTTAGTAGGGTAAAATATTGTTTAAATTAGTTACGTAATCTTTACTTAGTTATTTTTAACGTTTCTCACTCTATCCATTTCTTTTAATGCATCAACTTACTTTTTAGTTAATTTATTAACCAATAATAAAAGCTTATTTTTAAAAAAGTTTTTTTTCTTTAATTTTATTTCTTTCTTTAATTTTATTATATCATAATCCGAATATATTGGGGCATATTCATAATCGAAATAAAATGTGACTAAGTTAGTTGAAGCATTTTTGACAGAGAGCACATATAAAATTGTGTCAAACAGTGTTAAATAACTTAACTTTGCCTATGCCGCGTTCTGTTTACAACTACTTATTGCAGATCTCTCATCTGTGGGTTAAATCTGTTTTAAAATAAAATTCCTACTTTCGCTTAGCTAAAATTCCATCGCCAAAAATCTGTAAAACAAAATCAAGTGCGCAGAAAAGTATGCAACACTTACCGATAACAGCCTAACGGCGTTAGCGTTCGTTGTATCACAGAATTTTTACACTTTGAAAATGACGGCTGTTGTTTGCAAGGTTGCATTCATTTGAGTCTTCGTTTTCACCATCTGGATTAACAAAGTCATGTGCCTGGACATTCGTGCAATTTTAGTGATGGATGTAAATTGCATGGCGCCAGCGCCAATGCGGTGCCAGCTCAATGGTAGCTCATTGACGAAATGACTCCAATCGAATTTTTGACGCTACTTAGTAGTGAGTGCGTAGTACATGTCACTTGCACTATTGAGTGAAACGAATTTTGTTTGTCAGGCACGAGTTTGGTGTTATTGGCGCTACTGACAATGATGACACTGAGCTGATGGCGGTAGCGCTGGTAGTTCAGCTTTTGAATCAGAGAAAGAATTGATGACCCGTGCAAATTATTATGGCTTTGGCCGTGTAAATTATTATGTTGTATCTGCACAAAATAAATGCTGCGGACATAACAACCGGAGTCATTTTTGAGTAGTATATTTTAAATTTAATGTAAATTAATATGGGTGTGTTTGAGCGGCCAAATAATAACAGTAGTATTGCTAAAGTGCTGCTAAGTTGATGGAATGTCGCTAATTTCCTAGCGATGATCAATAGATTTCGTTCAACGGACACGAGAAATTGCCACATCTGCTCAAATTTTCCAAGTTTTTCCATTCTTGATTTAACTTAAGCTGTTATGCCAATATTTTTCAGCCAGCTTTTTTCAAATAGGTAATTTTTCCAAAAGCAAAATAAATTACAGAAAAGATTACAGAGTTAAACAGCCTTAAAATTTCAGCTTTTCACAAGCGTTGAGATTCACCACGTCCAAATATCACAATCCACGGATAGGTACGCGGGTTTGTATGGGACTTAGGCTGTTATGCCAAAGTAAATACAAATCTTTACCGATAACTGTGTTATCGATTAATTTATGGAATTCTAACAAAGTAATATTGCATTGTCATCGGAGTTATACATGTGTGCAAAATTTCAGCTCAATCGGACACCGGGAAGTGTATCAAATTTAACTTGCAAGATTCCATTACAGACAACAAAAGTGAAACTAAATAAAAGCTTATAATAGACTTCGCCCCTGAAGAAGCAAGGACGGCTAGCGAAACGTAGGGCCGCAACAGTGGAATAATCATCATCTTTTTATTTCCTACTGGAACCCATAATAGGTCAAATAGCCTAACAACAAAATATTAAAATTTATTTAAATTGACCGGAATAACCCAAATAAAAAGTAAGTGACCGTCCTGATGTCACGTTGTTTAATTTTTCCCAAATTATTAAATAAATTATTAAATTAAAAATTTCTTCAAATAAATGGTTTCATACATTTAAAGCAATACGGACAATTCCCGATTGAATCATGCAAACAGACAAAATTGGTTAATTCGTTGTAGTTCTATAAATAGAACAAAAACAGCAACAATACCAAAGTTTCTTTGAAAACCGCCTTACCAACAAGCATAGCTTTAACACATAATTACATTCGAAGTATGCAATGTGTAAAAAGATTAAATATGCAAAAAGAAGGCAATTGGGAAAAACTTTACAACAACTAAGGCAATACGTGGCTGAATGCGTTTGTAACACGTTCAACTTTCGTAGGAGTGCGGGTTAAAATCCCACTCCTGGGAGAAAAGGCTTTGAAGAGGTTTACAAGGTATAATCGAAAGAGCTGTCGCCTTGTCCGTCCTGATATCACGTTGTTTAAATTTTTCCCAAATTATTAAATAAATTATGAAATTAAAAATTGCTTCAAATAAATGTTTTCATACATTTAAAGCAATACGGGCAATCCCCGATTAAATCATACAATAAGGAATTTAATTGAAGAAATTTCATAAAATTTGCCACTTCTGTTTTCGTGTTTGCTGCTCTCTATATCATAAAAAGTATTGATTTTATATATTTGCTAAAAGTGTGTGTTCTCAATGTTACTCGTTAAGGCATAACGTACCGAGGATCCAAGCATTGTGTAAAAGATCTGAGTCCGTTATCTTCGACAATCCTTAAGGGTTGCATATCTGTGGCAATCATTCTAATCAAAGCACAATCCAGTTGTTTTTTTCGCTCATCTACAGACGGATACTTCCTTATGTTGTTGTTATTAGGTTCAAAAAAGGATTCTATAAGAGCTGGTGATGAAGACATTTCCATCTACGTTGGATGTGACCGCTTCATGTGATTTAACAAATTGTTGTATTTCCACCTGTTGTGCATTTGCATTTCGCAGAATGGCACTGCACTTGGCTAAAATACTGATAGTTCTGCGAATCTTTGGATTACTTGTAAGATTGAATTCCCCTTCATTCACTTTCAATTGGCTTATTAGAATCTAAAACAAAGTCATACTACAAAATAGATAAAAATATGTTCAATATATTGCTTACCAGAAGTGCGAAGACATTTCTTCATCTTCCTCTTTTCTCTCGAAGACACCAACACAATAAAGCTAAATTTATAAAAACAAAAATTACAAAATATGTATATCCTCAAACATCCGAAAAGAAGATAGTGATGAAAACTTCGATGCATAAAGAATCGAACGGTTTAAAAAAAATCGATTCTACATTTCTAAAAAAAAGATCGATTAAATCGATTAGGAATCGAATCGAAATCTAGCTCTAATTCATAGCCGTATCTCGTTAAAAATGGTAACAGTTTTTTTGTCGATTTTATAACTGAAAATCCAGATATTCACGAACTAATACTTATTTGGCACTCTATGTCTAGTTCTGAACCAGAATTTTGTATCACTAGTTACTGACTTTCCTTGAGGGTAATTAACTAATATCATATGAAGTTAGAAGAGGCTCCTCTTGTTTTGGTACAGTTTTGCTTACGTTCTTTGGTCATATGCCCCATATATTTCAGCTCCGCCGTCAATTATCTATTTTAATTTTATTTATGAATAAATTTTGATTACAAATTTTTTTCAGTGATATAATGTTTCTGAATGATGTTTAGTTGTCAAATTGTTAGTGTAAATTTTTGTATGATACACAAGTGCCTGAGCTTCATACGGGAGTGTTTTTTCTTGGCACTTTCATAAGAAACTTAAGCATTTTCATATGATTCGAAATTATATGTGAGGGCTTATGGGAGTGCTATGAAAATTTTTTGTATATTCAAAGTATGAATTTGAATCTGTGGCTATGATTCAGGGCAAAACAAAAACAAAAGTGCTACAAGTGTATAGGGGTTGAGCAGCTCTGAGTCTAATAAAGACCAGTTTTGCATTATTGAATATTGGAGTTATTTATTCAACAGTTTAGCGATTCGAACGTTAGTAGAAGTTGTAAAATAAGCGGAATATCCATAAGTTCGTTACAATATTTATGTAGTTCCATGGTACGTCCATCTTATGGAATGGGAGAAGCAACGTCATCATGCAATTGCATATTTATGTAGTTCGAGTCCATCTTATGGAATGGGGGAAGCAACGTCGTATTGCCAATTGCAGCTTAGTAATGGGAAAAACTCTTACCTCTATAACTTCAGTACACTCTGCACATCGGTCTTGAAACCTTCCGTCATTCGTCGCATTTTGACATTGTATTTTCGTTCATTCTTCCGTTCAGCCTGCATATCAAAAATTGTTTTTGAGTTCTCAGTCCAAAGTATAATCTGTTGAAGATTTGTGTCCTGACATACGAAACTATAGTTAGCAAATATAAAATAGCTGCCAAGACGCGATTTCGATGACTCCTTCCATGATGACTTTTTACATAACGTAAGCCTTAGGGCTTAAGGCTTTCTTAACCTAGCTTATCACAAAGGCTACACCCCACCGTAAATGAGCTAATTTGGTAAAATTTTCACCACTCCTCTCAACGTGACTTTTAATAGCTCGAAAACGAACTGCACATAAATCGGTGTTCAAAACACAGCAAATGAGCGTTCGAAGGCTTCATTGGATAGTTGATGTGGCTACACTGCGGTGGAAGGCCCCACTGCATTGAGACAAATGGGTTAGTAAAAATTTGGTTTACGTTGGGCTTTTCAATAAGCGGCAGCTATTGGTAGGAAGAGATTGCTGAGCCCCTGTGGGTTAGGGCAGGTATGGCTGTCGTAAGAGGCGACCTAATACCCAAAAGATTCTAGGGACTGTATAGCGCAACCTTTTCAAGGCGTTTCCAGAACAATTTATATGCTCCCCAATCCATTTGTCAACTTCACCTACTATTGGCGAGTCTTGTTTTTTAGCAGCCGACGCTCTAGTTATAAAATTTTGCCTCCAACGCTTATAACAGAAATGCCTGTTGGGAAATTTATCATGCGACGTAAAAGATTAATATAGGAAAGTTCAACTTATTCCTGAACAAAAATTTTTCAACTTTTGTTCAAATATTATTAGAAGTAGGGCTCATACGGTAAAACTTAAAACTTTTATGTTCCTGATTTTGATAACTTTTTTCGTTTTACTTGATACTTTTTTGGCAAATTTAGTACATTATTTCAGGAAATTTAGTACATTATGAGAAATCTTAGATCACGTAAGTTCCGGTAACTAGCACCGACCGCGTCGAACTTCATAGGTTGTCCCAAAAATTGGAAACAAAGAATAAAAGTCTATTTTACATATCAACTTTCTTTTTTCAAAAAACGTAATGTTTTTTAGGATTGCTGTCAGATGTTCGGTAATGAAGCAGAATTTTGTGTTTGAAAAGATCAAATAAAATATTTGATTTAAAAAAAATTCTGATTCCATTTCACGTTATTAAGAAAAAAGGTACAAATTTTAATTTATGAACTCCGGATGAAAGTATGAATTTCATACACCTGAATTTGTTAAGTACATTATATTCTTTAATGCGATAATAATAAATGATGTTAACAACATTTTCAGCAGCTCCATTTGACAGTATTTACTTGTACTGCAAGAGTAATAAATGTTTATTGCTTCCTTTTTAGTACAATTTTCATCATAAAAATTAGTTTACTGCAAAATATTTTCTATATTCTTTTGTCTTAAAAATTCTGTTAGTGGCTTATATAGTTATTATACATATTTCTAAACGCATAGTAAAATCTACTCTGATCGAAGTAGAATTCAAATTCAAAGGCAGTTATGTATGGTAGACAACCCTTTAAAATATGCCTGCCGAACTTGTCAGAATAAAGGAAAACGTCAACGGGATGAGAACACCCAATATTAATTTCATAATGATTATATACCGCGGATCCCGAAAAAATTTAATTAATCCAGACATTTATCTGGATGAATTGCGCATACACAGGGTGGCTCTGTAGATTTCATATTTTGTGGTAGATTTTTGAGAGCTTTACTTGATAGCACTACAGACATACATATTGTAACGAATTTTGGGAAATTCCACTTATTTGAAATCTGCTAGCGTTCGAATCGCTAAACTGTTGAATAAATAACTCCAATATTCTGTATTGCAAAATGGTCTTTATTAGACTACTTTGAGAGTAATACAATTATACTTCACAATTATACTCCACTTTGCAACTAATAGCGTGTTTAAATCAAACTGATCCGTCATTCCTCAGCTTGCGCTTTTATATTCTCTGTTGCCTTGTCCGCATATTTCTCCAAAGGTCTAGACGTTTCACCTTCTATAATCTCCTGCTTGGTTATCAGCTATATGGGTGTGCATGTGTGAGAACCAACTATTGCTTATGACTACATGTGTGTGCGTGAGTTATTCTTCGTCGCCTTTTATGTACATGTGTAAATGGATTAAATTCATGTGTTCATGTACCCAAGAGTGTCAGCTTGCTTTATTGTTGTTGTGCCTTTATTTACTAACAGCTTAGTGATGCTAAAATTCGCCAGACTGCCCTCCATCTAAGTCTGATCGCCCCGACCAGACAAATCTCTCGATCTAACCGCTGCTCAAGCAAGATCTCACAGCAAGATCTGCATTGCAGACCTGCTCTGGGTATAATGTCCACAGAAAAGATCGCGAGAGCGGAAATGGAGGCGGACTCGCGTTTATCATACACCACTCTGTGCAATATTATATATTTGATCCTGGCATCGACCGCAGGGACAATGTCTTAGAACTCAAAGCCTATCTGTCCGGTCAGGCGATGCAAACCTAGAAATCATCAACATCTACATCCCTCCTGCCACCTGTTGCCCAGTGGATACCGCCCTAATATCAGCGCCTTACTCACTAGCAACAATCGCATTATTTTAGGCGATATCAATTCCCATCACGATCTATGGCATTCAAATTTGCGTGCGGACAGTGAGGGTGAGATGTTGGCGGATCAAATAGAAGAAACGACGTTCTGCACAATAAACAGAGACGCCCCCACACGTATGGTAGGAAGCTGTCACAGTTCGCCAGATATCTCAATCGCGAGCGCAGAACTCGTAAACTGCGTCAACTGGCAGCCGATGGTAACATTGGCATCCGACCACCTGCCTATACTTATTTCGCTCGAGCGTACTGCCGACTTCATCGTTACAGAAAAACGCACTTTCATAAACTTCAAAAAAGGAAAGTGGGACGAATATAAATCTTTTACAGACAACCTCTTTGCTGCCCTCCCTATTCCGACTGATGCCCACCAAGGGGAGCGTGCCTTTCGCAAGGTCATTGAATCCGCCTCGGCACGTTTCATTCCCGCCGGGAGAATTCGCGAAATTCGGCCCCACTTCCCGGCGGAGGCCGCAAACTTAGCGAGAGAACGTGACCTTATAAGACAGCTTGATCCAGGCGACCCCCAAATAAGGGATATAAACCAACGCATCAGATTGCTTGTGGATGATTACAAGCGGGCAAAATGGGGGGAGCACCTAAGAGGTTGTAACCTCTCTACCGGTGTGGGTAAACTTTGGTCCACCGAAAAGTCCCTATCGAATCCGCCTAAGCACAAAGACAAAGTTCCATAGCCTTTGGCGATAAGGTGCTGTCGGATGCGAAAAAATGCGCGAACGCTTTCTGCCGACAATATATAATGCATTCTACGGTCGACAAAGATAGATGGAGGGCCAACAGACACGCACATAAACACAAATTCAGCGCGTCACCAATCACCATCACCACGTTGAGGACGTCATTGGTCACGCTAAACCATCCAAAGCAGTGGGCATAGACGGCATAGCCATGCCGATGCTTAAAAGCCTAGGGAAAGAGGGTTTCAAATATTTAGCGCATGTCTTCAACATGTCTCTTTCCACCTTTGTCGTACCCGAAAAATGGAAAATGGCCAAGGTGGTCCCGCTACTAAAGCCTGGGAAACCAGCTAACATAGGAGAGTCGTATCGTCCGATATCTCTCCTATCGCTAGTAGCAAAACCACTTGAAGCCATTTTGCTCCCCTATTTCCAAGCAAATTGGCAACTAACCTGTCATCAGCATGGCTTCAGAAAACTCCATAGCACTACCACCGCGCTAAATGCCATTAGCACCCAGATAAATTGCGGTTTAAATAAAACCCCCACCATAGAACAGTACTCGTAGCGCTAGACCTATCAAAAGCTTTTGATACGGTCAACCATGGCTCGTTACTGCAAGACCTGGAAGGGTCTACCCTTCCCCCATGTATTAAAATGTATTAAAAAGTGGACCGCAAATTATCTGGGTGGTCGGCAGGCATCGGTGCAATTTAGAAACGAAACATCGAAACCAAGAAGAATTAAACAAGGGGTGCCACAGGGTGGTGTCCTGTCCCCACTTTTGTTTAATTTCTATATATCTAAGCTACCTTCACCACCGGAAGGAGTCACAATCGTTTCCTACGCCGATGACTGCACAATAATGGCCACAGGCCCAGGCCCGCAGATCGATGAGCTTTGCAATAGAATAAACGGCTACCTCCCTGATCTCTCCAGTTTTTTCACCTCGCGAAACCTGGCATTATCACCGACTAAATCTTCCGCGATCTTATTTACAACATGGACGTCCCAAATGTCGAGCATTTTGAACATCCGCGTCGATGGCACTACGCTACCGACTGTCCTACACCCCAAAATCTTGGGTGTGACGTTTGATCAGGATCTACATTTTGGTGAGCCAAGCCTAAAAATTACCCACTGGAAGAAGCTACAGGCCTGCCAAAATACTGCTCTCAGAATCGCCACGGGCTGTCTTCTTATGTCCCCAGAACACCATCTGCATAATGAGGCGAGAATACTCCCCATCAGGGTGAGAAATGAGATGCTGACCAAACAGTTCCTGTTGAATACCCAGAAAGCAGAGCATCCTAACAGACATCTGATTGATGAGCCAGCACCGCCTAGGGGCTTAAGGAGTCATCTCCGTGAGCATTTTGGGGAAATTCGGCACCTGAGAACCCAGCCGTATGAAGCGAAAAAACACAAGCAGGTCCTTGGTGAACTCCACAAACAGGCGTATTACCGTTATACCGGGAATTGCCCGGTGAATCCAGTACTCAACGAAAAGTATCCAAAACTCGCGGAAGAAGAACGCATACTCCCCAGGGAAACGCGTGTCACTCTTGCTCAACTTCGTTCTGGATACTGTAACAGGTTAAACTCTTACCTATCCAGAATCAACCCCGATATACAAAATGTATGCCCCGCCTGCAATGACACCAACCATCTCTTTAATTGTAATGTGGAACCAACGCCTCTAACACCCCTTTCCTTATGGTCCACCCCTGTTGAAACAGCAAGTTTCCTTGGACTCCCGTTAGAGGATATTGATGACAATTTGTGATCGGTCGGGGCTGTTAGGTGGGGCGAAGCACTGCTACAACAACAACATCTAACCGCTGCTATCTTCTACAAATAACCTATTTCGTGGTTTCCCAATTGTTTGTATGCGGTCATATATGTAATACTCCTATATTGCTACAAAAGGTTAGGTACATTCCCAAACATCAGAGTGCCGATATATTGCTGTTTAAACGTTTTTGTTTTTGTATTCAATAATCGAATGTACCTAAATCCAAATTTTTTCTTGTCACACTTACGCTGCTACAATCACAAAAATTTTATAGGCTGTCTTGTTTTGATTTCGAATTTAAAACACATTGCGAGCATTTTCTATTAGCAATATAAGAGTATTACATATATGTATGCGGTAGATGACATCACTGATCCGCTTCACAACTTTGTACGGGCCTTCCTAACTACAACGAAATTTGGATGGAACACCTTTCCGCCGGTTTGGGTTGTATAACACTACCAAATCTCCCTCCAGGAAACCTTCCGAATTGTTGTTTTTGTCGTACCTGTGTTTCATCTTAGTACTCATTATCCTAGTTCGTTACTTCACACTCTGTTCTTTGGCCAATGAACTACTTCCTCCACCAGCACTCGCTTACTGCTGAACCCTTTCTCCAAACTGAAGTTAAGTGCACATCCTTGTTCTTATAGCGCATAATCCTTCTCTGCATATCGATCTAAGAAGTCCACTCCCAATATGACTTCATCAACGATCTCTACCACAACGAATTTGTGTACAACTGTGGCCTTTCCAATTAAGACTTCACATACCACTTCTCCCTGGATTTGGTTATACTCACCAGTAACCGTAAGCAATCTTGCTCCAGGTAATTTCTTTACTCTCCTGTTGACCAAATCAGATCGGATTAAGGAATGAGATACGCCCGTATCTACAGTCAGTACACGCTCCTTGCCATCCACATTTCCTCTGACAGTAAGAATGCACGATTTCCTTCCGATTTGTGATACAGGTATCACAGGACATTCAATAGCTGGAGCAAGTTCTCAGTCTTTACATCTGGATCTCTCTTGCTCATCTCCTCCAGCTTTGTACTTAAGACCACCGAAGCTGCTGGAACAACTAGAATCAACATCGCAATGACGTGCAATGTGACCTGGCGTCCCGCATTTGAAACCAATTTCTTACTCTGTCACTTCGCTTTTGCGATCCTTTCAGCGCCTCCAACACCCAGTCTGGCCTTTCTTCTTCCACACGACGTGCTTTGAAAGCTGAATTATACAGCAGCGATGCTGTTTCCTGAATCAGAGCATGTGATACCGTTTCTGCGAATGTTTGCTTTGTGTTTGCGTATGTAGCTTGCTTCGTTTAGACGTCCCGTATGCCACTTATAAAACTCTGCATCTTTACCCTTTCAGTGTATTCTACGGGTGCGTCCGCATTTGCAAGATGGGCCAATCTTTCAATGTCTTAAGCAAACTCGTGCAAGGTTAGGTTAGGTTAGGTTGAACTGGCCGGTCCATGAGGACCTCACATAGATTGATTGAGTCCGTAGTGTTACCAGAAGTTTGTTTTAACGACCAAACTGAAAAACCCTATCAAAAACCAGGACCTATGTTATAAAATAACTCCGTCCTCTTGGCAAATACTAGAAGCTTCCTAGGACTAAAGCCACTTGCTGCTTCTAGATCTGGCAGCTGTATCACTCCTAATAGCTGGAGTCCTAGCCTGGCAAGTGCAGGGCACGATCACGGAACGTGCTCGATCGTTTTCTCCTCCAACCCGCACTTCCTACATCTGCTCTCACTCCCCAAGCCTAATTTAAAGGCATGGGACGCCAGAAGGCAGTGTCCAGTCAGAATACCCGTCATGAGTATACAGTCCTCTCTTTTTAATGATAGAAGCAACTGTGTTAGTCTAAGGTTGTAAGACCTACACATAATCTTCGACACTTTACAGCCCCGCGCTTGAACCCACGCCTTTCCCGCTTGGTCGATCATGTGCACCTCTCGCCTTCGCTTAATCTCGCCCAATCTAATTGGGATGTCTACGGAGTAAACTTCAAGGGATGCGCCCTTTTTAGCTAGTTCGTTCGCTTTTTCATTCCCATCTATTCCCATATACCCTGGGACCCAATATAGCTTCTCCCTGTCCCGATTCTCTCCAGAGACTGCTTACACTCTAACACGCATTGACTGTCAATATAAAAGTTAACACGATTGCAGGTTAAGCTATTCTCTTCCACGGTTTCTCCCTGTCCCGATTCTCTCCAGAGACTGCTTACACTCTAACACGCATTGACTGTCAATATAAAAGTTAACACGGTTGCAGGTTAAGCTATTCTCTTCCACGGTTTCTACTGCTTTTGCGTTACGGCTAATATTTCCGCTTGGAAAACGCTACAGTAATCCGACAGCCTGTAGGATCTGCTTATTTCCAGATCAGCGCAGCATACCGCAGACCCTACTCCTTCCACTACTTTGGAACCATCGGTGTACACATGTACCCCCTCGTCCGCCATTTGCGCACCCTTGCGCCAACCGCCCACCTCTATTGTGGCCTTAAGATCTCCCTCGAAGCGCAGATAGGGAATCAGGTAGTCGATTCCTGCAAAGTCTCGTTAGATTTTTGGTAGCGGTTTTGCAATTCTATTTGGTAGATTTGTTTCCTGTGTTTGCTTCCGTAACGTCGTTCTACAGCAGCCATCAATGCTTCACATTTGTTCCGCCCTCCTTTAGGAATCATCTGCAGGCCCCTTCAATGCTACGAATAGAGCTACAACTTTATCTTCAGCATTCCAGTTGTTCACTGCTGCGGTCTTCTCAAACTGTAGCTAAAGACCTGGAAAGAAACAGAATCGTCAAAGGATGGTGTCTTTTCTTTTGGATTACTCGCTGAAACTGCTGGGCGATTTATTTGCAACTCCTGTATACGACCTCTCAAAGCTTCTATCTCGGCATCAATTTTGTCCTCGAGCTGTACAATTTTTGTATCCTGTGCTTCTAACTGCGAAGACATTTGTGCCACCTGCAATGATAAGCGCTCCTCTTGTGCTCCCATCTTGGATGTCATATGCGTCGACTTTCTGAAATAGGCGTTTCTTGTGCTTAAATCTTCGATGTTATTTGTGACATTTCTGAGAAACATTCTGCTTGTCGTGTCTCCTGTGTTCCAGTTGGGAGGTCATGTATGTCTTTTGTTCTTCCAGTTGAGATGTTATACGTGTCTCCTGTGATTCCAGTTGGGATGCCATATATGTCTTCTGTTCTTCCAGCAGCAAAGACACTGTGGACGTTTATGCAGATATTGCAGCCAATATCATACTCAAGTCTGCGTTCGCCATTGTCTGCGGTGTTTCGTTTTTCTCCTCCATTTTTGTTGTTGTCTCGTCGCTATCAAGATGAAAGACATACTCTTCCACATTAATTCCTTCCGATTCCATTGCCTCTCGTAGTCGTGTTTGTAGCTCGGATTTATTGCCAGTAGTATTTAATCCACGGGCTTCCAACTCCCTTTTCAGTTGCTGAATTTTTAATTCATTCAACTTGGCCATGTCCTTGTTGTCCTCGAAATCTTCGGAATTTATTCAACAATTCCTCTTCTGACACCAATTGTAACGAATTTTGGGAAATTCCACTTATTTGAAACCTTCTGCTAACGTGGAAGATTTTTTGAGTTTTCACGATTCCTGAACCACCTAGCCAAAATTTTTCCCTTATGTTGCATTGAAATGGAGTTCTGGAGTAAGTTTCTTTCTATAACTGGTGGGCTAATTAATCATTTAGGACGTAGCTGCTCAAACCCTATACACTTATATTTTTGTTCTCACACATAAATTCGATTCATATGAAAGTACATACTTACATATATGTATTGAGCTTTGCACTTCAATATAAACAGTTTTGAACAGCCCTGATTAAGGATATCAAACTGTACACAGTAACATACATTAAGGCTGTGTAAAATGTGCAGTGTTGAGTTGACACCGAGGTTGGAGTTGTTGGTGCTGATACATACATTTTGTGATATCGTGGCGCAATAAGGCGCCATCACATCAGACCAGTACAAACACTTTTTGAGCTAGTAGCACTTCAACTCATCTCACTTACAACTAATAAAGCTACGGGCACGCTCAGCGGTGCAACAATACGCGTTAAAATATTCTATGCATGCATTCTTATGAAGCAATTCTAAGCAATTCCCGCTAGGGAAGCGCACTACGCAACGCGGTAATGAGTAACAAAGTTGATCAAATAGACAAAAAGGGTCGCATAGTTTGAGACAACACGGTTCAGATTTAAAAATGTTTCGTCTTAAGTTAAGAGATTAGAGGCGTTTCAATTTTAAATAAGAAAGATTCAAGTTCAAACTCTTTTCAGGGAGCACATTTTTTGAAGGGTCTGAAAAGTTTTAAATAGAAACCAGAATTAGTTTGGTCACATATATACAATGTATCTAGTAGAAAAATATGGGTGTTTCTCCACCAATAACTTCAGTATAGGTACCTCTGCTTAATCTTCCGTGAATGGACTTGCTGCCTATGCAGGGCTGGGACTTAGATAGGCGATGATAGGTATGACACAAGTGTATAAACCTATCTTGGCCGTAGAGTAGATATAAATGCAGATAGTACCTGTAAATATTTGCATATATGTAAGTGTGCGCGTATGTACGTACAGAGGTATACAAACATTTATGCATTAAATTGCGGCATTAGTGAGTTTACACTCGCGTTGGCATTGGTGAGGTTACTCGCAATTAACCTATACAGTTTTCAACCTTTGGACATTGCACGTCCCAGACCGAGGCTTCACTTAGCGGCAGAACACGTATTTCATAGTTATCAGTGTTGATATTTTATTGGGAAATAGATACATACATACTAGAGATATACGCCGCCGCCGCCGCTGATTATGGTCGTGTTTCGCACGCCGCCGGCGAATGTCAAAAATATCGGCGCGGGGGCGGCGGCGGCGTCCGGCGCATTACTATATTTCCTGCTCGTTTAAAACTGTTTAGGCCATTTATTGTTCATGTCGAAAATTGGTCGGATATGTCCGAAAGTGTTGTCAACGGATGCGCATCACTGCCAGTTATAAGAAACTAATTGCGAAATTTAAATCTTCCTAACTCTTCAAAAGTTATTTAAAAAAAAACAGGCACTTTCGATGTCAGCTTAACACGGACTTTGCATCACCCAATTCACCAAGTTATTAAAACAAAACACTATTAGAAAAGTTATATATCTAATAAATTTATATATCTAATAATTTATATGCTCACTTTGCATTTTTTTTTTTCAAAAAATTAATAATGAACAATGAATTCAAATAAAATGACCCAAGGCGAACATGTTTTCAAAGTGACCCCAAGTTCTTAAAAAACCAAATTACCCAAAAAGGTGCAGATTAAAAAAAAAAAAATTATATTGCGATTGGCTGAAAGAATAAGCGAAATCAGTGATGCAAAATCCTTTAGTAGGTTCTAGGGGCATAAACACTCCTTTGAAATGATTCTTAACTCATACTTAAGTTGAGGATATATGTACGTATGAGAAGGGTTTGAAAGATCACTTGGGCTTCCATTTAAACACCTGTTGTTTATTTGCGAAACTATACAATAGCGTCTGAAAAGAGTTAATTTTGATTTTCACACTTCATCCTTCAATACCCAAGTCTCCCGCTTTGACATTTCCTAAAGTTGGCGGCCCTTATGCAAAACTAGTCCCTTGGAGTGACAAACATTGTTTATAGCCTACCAACCAAGTTTAAATATCACCTACACGTTACGGCTCCTTTTTAAATGTGAATACGTAGCCACATATATTTACCAGGTGAGGCTTTGTCCTTCGCAAGAACACTCAAAGTGGTGAGGCAAAAGCTTCCCCAAGACAGTCGAACTAAAGACCGTGTGTGCTACTACCCTAATGTAGTGGACAGTCGAACTAGTCTGAAAACTGAAATATCCTTCTAAAATATCATTTTCATTTAACGAATACTATTGAAATCAATGTTGTGAACACAGACGTCTGCAAAATTTGATCTACATTTTAAAAATTGTATCCAGGGTCCTTGTAAAATTTTAATTATGTAGATGCGCCGAGGATTATACGATTTTCACCCATGAGTTACGCAATTACATCCACTTAGACTGCTTATGATTTCGAGGGCGGCATCCTTGGCCGAATAGTTACTCCCTAACGTTTCAAGGTGTTTCTCTGGTGCAGCATAGCGCAACAAAAGCATCCGTTGGAAAGTCTTTCGAGCTGCACCTAGAGCTTCTAGGAAAGTGACGTCAACGAAGGTATGAGTTCGAAGTCGCAGTCATATAGCTTCTGTGCTGGTATATGGTGTGAGGGTCAGGAGGCGTGGTAGAGACTGGTGGTCGGGATTGCTACTGTTCGCACATCGGGAATAGCTCTTAAAAACAGCCGAAACAACTGGAGGCGCTCTGTACCACGAGAGTCATGAGTTTTAAAAGACCATTAATAGCAACCGTAAGTCGCCTTTGTGCGTGGTCGCCAAGGAGCCACAAATGATTTAAAGGAATTGTGTTTGCGACAATTATTAGGAGTTAACCCTAGGTGAAACAACGCATTGCACGATATATACAGACAAAAGTGTGACTATTTTATGTATCTCTATTTCTGTTCAGCCGACGCAGCAGTACCAATTCCAAAGACCGGGGTTAGGTTCGAAGCCCTCTGGAGTAAGCGAACGAGGGACAATCCCTCAGCAAGGAGCTACTCCTGAAAATTTTTGAACGGTCTGCAAGATCTTGAGGCAAAAACCCCGGATCTTTCCGAAATGGCCAACACGTTGATTTCCTTAAATACATATAAACAAAACCTTTCCTAAATATTATTTTTTAAATAGAAAAATCAAGCTTTTTAAAGTAAGAACACCGGCGTAAGCCGGCGCCGTCGATGAAGTGATCGGCGTAAACCTCTAAACATACATACATAATTGCGGGTAAGAAACTTAGACTTATATAATTATGGGCATGTATGCATGGATTTAAAACAAAAAAATATAGTCGACACTATAAACAATTGGATTCTATTGGAGATGTATCATTGATTTATTTCACGAGATATGAACAAGAATTAGAGTTCATGATCACCGGGATACACCTTTGTCCTAACTGCTATGCAAAGCCCATTAGAGGACTATAAAGCACCAAGCCTAAAAGGGCCCCGAATCAAGCAAGATAACTCCATTTTTTTAGCTGCGCACTGTCCTCAAGTTGTCCAATGAAACCAGGCCGAGTTGGGGATGGGCAGCGGGTTATCAAGGGTCGAGATCTAAAACTACTCAGCTACAGAAGGGAAACATACATATACTACATTAATTATTAATTAATTAAAGAAAATTGGGAGACTGAGCTATTAAATGTATTTAAGTGACAGTTATAATATTGGCAAAAACACCGCAAAGGCTCGTTTCGTTTGAAATTCGTTCTACATTGTTTCAGAAGAAGATGTTTGTAGTGTCTAGTAGTTCGATAGGGAACACTAGAGTTCACTTAGTTCAGAAGAAATGGGCTTAAAATCTATCCAGTTAGTAGTTTTGTCATAAATATTTTACCAAGCATTTCCCTTCGACTAGCGAGAGTTAGAAGATTGGTAAGCCATAATCGAATAGAATAAGGAGGAAGATAATATAAAGAGTCCCATTGGAAATTAGTTAGGGCAAATAGTTATTTACAACTTGTAGTAAAGTGGTATGTATGGTATCTCTTACTTTAGTCGGAACCAGAATAACCATTTTTTATTCGACATCGAAATAGCACTTCAAGACAGAATCCGAACGAAATCAGATTTATGGTCCGGCCCATATTGATCGATGCTTAAGCGTTTTACTTTAAATTAACACAATATGGTTGGTGAAAGAAAACTCACGAAAGCGTATAAAAGGAATAATTAATCGTGTTTATAAACAAAAACCAAAATAAATAGTCATATTTTCTGGAACCTATTGTAGTAGTAATAAGAAGTATATGAATTTTTTTGCTATTCTGTAATCTTTAACGGAGAAAAACCCAAAGAAGTTTTCATTAAATATTTTAGAATCTCTGATGCTTTCACTACGGCAAAATTTTCCGCCTGAAAGACAATGTAGTGATCTAGCAGCCTGTAGGATCTACATATTTCTGGACCGACATAGTAAACAGCAAACCCCATCAGCCAATTTGGAATCATCGGCATACACTTGTATAGTATGTTCTGTCATTTTAGGACTTTATTGTGCCCTAAATATGTCTTTCGAAGCTCAGACACTGACGGCGCTGGTTATACGGCCTGCACTCAGGCTGCACCGAGGCCTTAAGCCTTGTCGCAGTTGCTAATGCTTCATTTTTGGCCAAAATATCTGCAGCCGAGATGTGCAGAATAGCATGACATGCTCCTGTGGGATACTTTTTAGGGCTCCTGTTATGCTTATTGATAATCTGCATACCTCCCAAGGTTTTTTGGTACTCCTACTTCCTTGTGTAACTTTCCACCAAACTAGGACTCCATAGTAAAGTATGGGCTAGAAAATAGACACACGGCCTTAGTCCAATTAAGTATCTTATATTTCCTACTAAAAAGTACTAGATCAGTTTTTTTCTGCTTTGGCGCTTAATCCGACTCCATTTGACCAGGCATGTACATCCATGCGCTTAATCCATAAGAGAGCTAAGTGTTGGTCCAATTATGCCGCATATGATGACTCAAATGTCGTCTGTATATGTCGTGAGTTTGACTGATCCTCTGTCTAAGCAATTGCTTGATGACCAGCGTCCACAGCATTCGTGATAATACCCCACCCTGCGGCGTTCCTGTGCTTGAAGGTTTTGTGGCCTCGCATAGACCCCACTGCGACGTGATCATTCTGCAGCCTAACATGAAGCCAATCCATTCCATTCTCCTACTTGATGCAATAAATTTTAGTAACAAAAACTTATTTCATATATGTAACTGCAAAACCAGCCAAAGACGAAAACAAAACCAAAAAAATGTGTTTCATATGTCAACACATTTATTTAATGGTTTGTTTCAATATTTAAAACTTTTTTCTTCTATTTTCGTTAAAGGATGGCTAAAATAAATAATAAATTTATTAGCACACTAAGAAAAATTATTTGTCTGCAAAATTGATCAGTTTCATTAAAAAAAAGTACATATATGTATATATATATTTAAATCCATATATGTAAAACTCCTATATTGTTGGGCAACCATAGTACAGGTTTACAAGTAGTATATGTGTGAGAAGGAATCAATTCCTTTCTCTTTCTAACACACTGCCGTTCGACAATTCATTCAGTGTCAAACTAGCGTGGAACCCAGTGGAACCTGCGTGGAACATGAGTTTGACACTGAACGAAGTGTCAAAATTGCCGGAGTTGCTGTCGTCGAAAGCGACATAGGGAAATAAAAAAAGGAGCGGAACATCAGATATGAGTTGCGTTGATGGTACATGTTTTTGAACGAAACTTAGTAGGAAATTTTAAGTGCACCTATATGGGTCCTACAGAAAATTATACAAATGTTTTCAATTGGGGTATCTGATAACGCGTAGTTATTCCACCATTAAGAATATAAACACGGGTGCTAAGTTTTTCTACCCGTTCAAAAGTTCTCCGCGAAAAAAGTTTAAAACCGAGCTCGACTGCAATACTTACTTACTTACTTAATTGGCGCTTAACCGTCTAAACGGTTATGGCCGTCCAATAAGGCGCGCCAGTCGCTCCTTCGCTCCGCCAACCGGCGCCAATTGGTCACACCAAGGGAGTTTAAATCGTTTTCCACCTGGTCCTTCCAACGGAGTGGGGGCCGCCCTCTACCTCTGCTTCCATAGCGGGTTCCGATAGAAACACTTTCTTGGCCGGAGCATCATCTTTCATTCGCATAACATGGCCTAGCCAGCGTAACGGCTGCGTTTTAATTCGCTGGACTATGTTGATGTCTGCGTATAGCTCGTACAGCTCATCATTAAATCTTCTTCGGTACTCGCCATCGCCAACGCGTAGAGGTCCATAAATCTTTCGAAGAACTTTTCTCTCGAACACTCCCAAAGCCCCTTCATCTGCTGATGTCATGGTCCATGCTTCTGTCCCATATAGCAGGACGGGTACGATAAGTGACTTGTAGAGTCTGATTTTCGTTCGCCGAGAGAGGACTTTACTTTTCAATTGCCTACTTAGTCCAAAGTAGCATTTATTGGCAAAATTGATTCTTCGCTGGATTTCAGTGCTGATGTTGTTGCTAGTGTTGATGCTTGTTCCCAAATAAACGAAGTCTTTTATTATTTCGAAATTATGGCTGTCAACAGTAGCGTGGTTGCCAAGGCGCATATGCGCTGACTCTTTGCTCGATGACAGCAGTACTTCGTTTTGTCCTCATTCACCATCAAACCCATCTTTACCGCTTCTTTTTCCAGTTTGGAGTAAGCAGAACTAACAGCGCGGGTGTTTAGGCCGATGATATCAATGTCATCAGCATATGCCAGTAATTGCACGCTTTTATAGTATATTGTTCCAGTTCGTCTGCAATAACCCCTCCAAAAATGTGGAAAGAGATATGAAAATACGCGTTTTGTCCTAGTATCAATAATCCAAAGGCGAAAATAATACCTCCCCCGACGGTTTTGGTCGTGTTTTAGCAATCGTCCCGGTAATAAAGTATCACAATTTGTTAACTAAAATTGTCCAAAACATATGGATTTTAAAGAGAAATGTAATTAAGTGCTCGTTTGAAAATAAATAAGGGTATTTCTTTGTAATTTTACAATAAAAATTTTACGCAGTTTTCGTTCGCGGCTACTACACTTTTTTGTACCTATAAAGGACAACAGTGCCAAATAGCATCCACAAAAAAACCAACAGGAACAAGTATTTTGATCAGGTAAGCGTGGCTGTGTGTGTGCGTGCTGCTACATATCCCACTTGTAAACCTTTACAATGGGAACAAGATTCTCGAAATGAGTTTTGAACTCGAAATCAAAAAAAGACAGCCTTAAAAATTTTTGTGATTGTAGCAGCCATTGTGAATTCATACAAGTGAAAAATCTTTCTATTCTTCCATTGCCATACCTACTTGTCCAAGGCGAATCCATACCAGGTGGTGGCAAAGCGAATTCAACCAATTCGCCATGCAGAAGAATGTCAAGTCAAAAGAAAATTTTCATAGATTTCGATTAACTGACATTTTGTTGTACAAGGCTTTGTATGGAAAATTATCAAGAAGAAGCAATCAGCTGATGGGATCACACCACCTGTAATGAATTCGCCTTGCTACTGGTCAAATAAAAGCTGACAGGGAGAAAGGCGAATCCATACCAGGTGGTGGCAAAGCGAATTCAACCAATTCGCCGTGCAGAAGAATGTCAAGTTAAAAGAAAATTTTAGCTGATTTCGATTAACTGACAATGCGCTGTATGGAAAATAATCAAGAAGAAGCAATCAGCAAAGCAAGCAAGCAAATCACACACACAAGATTGCGCATTGCGCATTTAAACAAAAGATCAGCTGTTTTTATGGGCAATTTTTACGTCATTTTCCTTTGACAGTCAAGTGTGACGTACAACGCAGAACGAAGCAATTTTGAACTCGTGAATACACAAACTTCCGTGTGTGATTTGTGGTCGCGAATGGCCAGAGAATGGAAGAAAGGTTTGTTTTTTGCTCGCCGTTATTAAATTGAAGTGCCCCTTTGTATTTCAAATCAGGGTTTCTTTTCATTGCGTATGGAGAAAATCAGACTACATATCGATTTTAATTTCTAAAATCTAGTCATTAGATAAAATATGAGCAGCCAGTTAAGCAAACATTTTAAAATATGTAAATAATGCAATATACCAGTCGTTTACAAAAATGTTTGAAACATACTATTGGCAAATGATATAAGTAATCGAACAGCGATTTAACAGATTGTCGAGGCTGTTTACTATTGTGAAGGTTTTTTTTTTTTTTTCAAAAATTCGCCACTTGTATGAATTCACAATAGTAGCAGCCATTGTGGAATCACCAGGTGAAGTAAAAAGATGCAGAAGATGTTCGCTATCTGAAATGGTAGCGATGTATTTTTAACAGCCAGATGGGGATGAAATATTTACCTGCTTTGAAAAACTAGGAGTACATACATTGATACGAAAGCCATTACATAAACTGTTTCCAGTATATCAGTGCCTCCTACCGCCAATTCAAAAGGGAAAACAAAGTACCAGTGCGAGTTCACACTATTTTTAGCATCAAACAAAAATAAAACAAGTAAGGACGGGACTGTCTTCGGCTATGCCGCACACTTCATACCTTTCATGAATGGGGCTGAACAATAATCTTATCCCGTTCGTAATCTCCGAATAATCGGATGTACAAGATAAGAAATATCTAGTGAACAGATCTACATACCTAAACGATTTTAAGATAAATACAAGTAAGAACGGGACTGTCTTCGGCTGTGCCGAAGACTTCATACCTTTCATGAATGGGGCTGAACAATAATCTTATCCCGTTCGTAATCTCCGAATAATCGGATGTATAAGATAAGAAATATATAGTGAACAGATCTGCATACCTTAACGATTTTTAAGATAAATATAAAATAAAAAAACAGGTAGGTAATTTGTGTGAGGATGCAAAGTTTCAGGTTTTTTGTGGTCTGCGTGTAAAAACTATGACTACGAATCACGTATTTCAACATTATATGACGTAAACGTAACTATTTGATGAAATTTGATGAATTTTGAAGCTTCTAGCCGTAAAAAGGGGGCAAAAATTAGAGTTTATATGGGGTATAAAATATATATACCACCAATCTCTATGGTTTTTTTCAGACAACAATATATGCTATATACGTAAGCATATGGTGAAATTTGAAGCGTCTAGCTGTTAAAAAGGGGGCAGAAATTGCGCAAAGTTTCTTAACTGAACAATCGTTTGTATGAGATATATATTATATATACCACCGATCTCAACGATTTTTTCAGACAACAATATATGCTATACACGTAAGCATTTGGTGAAATTTGAAGCTTCTAGCTGTTAAAATGGGGAAGAAATTGCGGCAAAGTTTCTTATCTGAACAACCGGTTGTATGGGATATAACTATATATACCACCGGTATCTATGATTTTCTCAGACAACAATATATGCTATACACGTAAGCATTTGGTGAAATTTGAACATATCTAAAACGATTTTTAAGATAAATATAAAATAAAAAATAGGTATGTAATCTGTGTGAGGATGCAAAGCTTCACGTTTTTTGTGGTCTGCATGTAAAAACTATGACTACGAATCACGTATTTCAAAAATATATGACGTAAACGTAACTATTTGATGAAATTTGATGAATTTTGAAGCTTCTAGCCGTAAAAAAGGGGTCATAATGACAGTTTATATGAAGTATATAATATATATACCACCGATCTCTATGATTTTTTCAGACAACAATATATGCTATATACGTAAGCATTTTGTGAAATTTGAAGCTTCTACCTGTTAAAACGGGGCAGAAATTGCGCAAAGTTTCTTATCTGAACAATCGGTTGTATGAGATATATACTATGTATACCACCGATCTCAATGATTTTTTCAGACATCAATATATGCTATACACGTAAGCATTTGGTGAAATTTGAAGCTTCTAGCTGTTAAAATGGGGCCGAAATCGTAAAAAAAATATATATATACTATATATATATACTATATATACCATCATATATATATTATATATATCACCGATCTCTATGATTTTTTGACAAAATAATACATACTATATGCGTAAGCAATCGGTGAAATTTGAAGCTTATAGCTGTTAAAATGGGGTAGAAATTGCGAAAAGTTTCTTATCTGAACAATCGGTTGTATGAGATATATACTATATATACAACCGATGTCTATGATTTTTTCAGACAACAATATATGCTATATACGTAAGCAATCAGTGAAATTTGAAGCTTATAGCTGTTAAAATGGGGTAGAAATTGCGAAAAGTTTCTTATCTGAACAATCGGTTGTATGAGATATATACTATATATACAACCGATCTCTATGATTTTTTCAGACAACAATATATGCTATATACGTAAGCAATCGGTGAAATTTGAAGCTTATAGCTGTTAAAATGGGGTAGAAATTGCGAAAAGTTTCTTATCTGAACAATCGGTTGTATGAGATATATACTATATATACAACCGATCTCTATGATTTTTTCAGACAACAATATATGCTATATTCGTAAGTATTCTGTGAAATTTGAAGCTTCTAGCTGTTAAAATGAGGCTAAAATTTGCGAAAAATATATATATATATACTATATATATATACTATATATACCACCATATATACTATATATACCACCGATCTTTATGATTTTTTCAGACAACAATATATGCTATATATGTAAGCATTCGTTGAAATTTGAAGCCTCTAGCTCTTAAAATAGGGCAGTAATTACGAAAAGTTCCTTATCTGAACAATCGGTTGTGGGGGATATATACTATATATACGACCGATCTCATAAATTTTTCCAGGCAACAATATGTGCAATATACGAAAGTATATGGTGAAGTTTGAAGCTTCAATCTGTTAAATTGGGTAAGATATTACAAAAATCCTCTTTTTCTGAAAAATCGGTTGTGTGGAGGATATATGCTATAGTGGTCCGATCCGGTCGGTTCCGACAAATGTCTAATCGGACACCCAAATACACCCGCTCACCAAATTTTATCAAGATATTTCAACAATTGAGGGACTAGTTTGCATACAAACAGACAGACGGACAGACGGACATGGCGAAATCAAATCAGCTCTTCAACCTGATTATTTTGGTATACTTAATGGTGGGTCTATCTATTTTCCTTTAAGGACTTACAATTTTCGGTTTCGTGACGAAATTAATATACCATTTCATTTTCATGAAAGGTATAAAAATAGGTAGGTAATCTGTGTGAGGATGCAAAGCTTCACGTTTTTTGTGGTCTGCATGTAAAAACTATGACTACGAATCACGTATTTCAAAAATATATGACGTAAACGTAACTATTTGATGAAATTTGATGAATTTTGAAGCTTCTAGCCGTAAAAAGGGGTCAAAATGACAGTTTATATGAAGTATATAATATATATACCACCGATCTCTATGATTTTTTCAGACAACAATATATGCTATGTACGTTTGTGAAATTTGAAGCTTCTAGCTGTTAAAACCGGGCAGAAATTGCGCAAAGTTTCTTATCTGAACAATCGGTTGTATGAGATATATACTATGTATACCACCGATCTCAATGATTTTTTCAGACATCAATATATGCTATACACGTAAGAATTTGGTGAAATTTGAAGCTTCTAGCTGTTAAAATGGGGCCGAAATCGTAAAAAAATATATATATACTATATATACCATCATATATATATTATATATATCACCGATCTCTATGATTTTTTGACAAAATAATACATACTATATACGTAAGCAATCGGTGAAATTTGAAGCTTATAGCTGTTAAAATGGGGTAGAAATTGCGAAAAGTTTCTTATCTGAACAATCGGTTGTATGAGATATATGCTATATATTCAACCGATGTCTATGATTTTTTCAGACAACAATATATGCCATATGCGTAAGCAATCAGTGAAATTTGAAGCTTATAGCTGTTAAAATGGGGTAGAAATTGCGAAAAGTTTCTTATCTGAACAACCGGTTGTATGAGATATATACTATATATACAACCGATCTCTATGATTTTTTCAGACAACAATATATGCTATATTCGTAAGTATTCGGTGAAATTTGAAGCTTCTAGCTGTTAAAATGGGGCTAAAATTTGCGAAAATATATATATATATATACTATATATACCACCATTTATATACTATATATACCACCGATCTTTATGATTTTTTCAGACAACAATATATGCTATTATGTAAGCATTCGTTGAAATTTGAAGCCTCTAGCTCTTAAAATAGGGCAGTAATTACAAAAAGTTCCTTATCTGAACAATCGGTTGTGGGGGATATATACTATATATACGACCGATCTCATAAATTTTTTTCAGGCAACAATATGTGCAATATACGAAAGTATATGGTGAATTTTGAAGCTTCAATCTGTTAAATTGGGTAAGATATTACAAAAATCCTCTTTTTCCTGAAAATCGGTTGTATGGAGGATATATGCTATAGTGGTCCGATCCGGTCGGTTCCGACAAATGTCTAATCGGACACCCAAATACACCCGCTCACCAAATTTTATCAAGATATCTCAAAATTGAGGGACTAGTTTGCATACAAACAGACCAGACGGACAGACGGACATGGCTAAATCAAATCAGCTCTTCAACCTGATTATTTCGGTATACTTAATGGTGGGTCTATTTATTTTCCTTTAAGGACTTACAATTTTCGGTTTCGTGACGAAATTAATATACCATTTCATTTTCATGAAAGGTATAAAAATCGATTTGGGCCCACTTAAACTGTGATGAGCAGTAAAATTCAATTGAGGCGGCCAAAGTAAAGCTGGAGACATTGGTGCTTTATCGGTAACCGTATCGGTAACCTTTTAACAGCTGATTCGACCAACCTTATGAGAATCAATGCAATCGATTATTGGTGCCGCTAAAGTCGTAACCGTATCGTAGCCAACCAATTGGGTTTTGGTTTACCGTCGTAACGATAACAGCTGATTACGTTAGGGATACGGATACAGCGATACGACATACGGCACCAATGACTCCAGCTTAAACTGACATCAACTTCAACTGCAATTAAAACATTCATCGTATGCAAAGGGAAGAGGCGTTATCCATTATTTAGTTGAATTTTACTACCTTTTGCCGCAGTTAAATGGGTTTCGGGTTCAATGAAAAGTAATCGTAATACTTTTAAATGTGATTCCATCCCTAAAATTCCATTGTAATTTCCATCTGCTCTGTTAATTTGTCGTTCAGCAGGCGGAAGTAAAGCATATGACATTCTAATATGCATATTATACAAACTTGATCAGAAGAACCCCCAAAACTCTTGACAGCTGAATTCATTACCGATGTAGCCAAGTTATTATTTACTAAAATATGTCACGGGATAGACTAGCCCCGCGGCAGTCCGCCTAGAACCAGAAGATGCTGATCCGAAGCGTGCCGGATTCATATACAATTACAATCCATAACTGTAACACTCATCTTATGTTAGTGGTCTGATTTTTAGGGCAAAACAGCAACAGTGAGCTCATTGTAGGTATCCTTATAAATCAGAGTTGTTGTTGTTATTGTAGCCATAAAGACACTCCCCGAAGGTTTTGAGGAGTGTCATCGATGTGGATGGGATATAGATCCGGTACATTCCGGTAACAAGCACGATTAAGGTACAAGCACGACCATCTCGGGAACGGTTTAGTATCGCCACATTTAAACTTCTTGGCCATCCAGCCCCCACCTCCTAGTTCCATGAGGACTTGGGAACGCCAGAGCATCGGCTGTTACCCTACAGTCAAAAGCCAAAGTAGTCAGCAAACATTCTAGTTCATTAACTATAATTTTGTAGGGTTATTCATACTAGTTAGTATATGAGTAGTGAATTGACTACAATTTTGTGGCGTTTATCATACTAGTCAGTTTTAGAATGTTCATTGACTATAACTTTCTGGTGTTATTCATACTAATTAGTATTTGAATAATTTATTCGACTAGAATTTCGTCTGTCGGACTCCAGGAAATGCGCGAATGCTTTCTGTAGCAACTTTGCAATGCATACTTCAGTTGACAATGCTAGATATCGTCCAAATCAATGGGCACATAAACACAAGCATGACGAGTCGACCCTCACCGTTACCTCAAGAGAGGTTAAAGAAGCCATTGAAAAGGCCAAGCCTTCAATATCAATAGGGCATCAGCCGCTTAGCACATTTTTTCTACATGTCGCTAAAAGAATTTGCCATTCCAGAATAACAGAGAAAGACCGGTAGGAATGTCTGTTGTAAGAGGCGCTTAAATACCAGATTCAAGGTGTTGATTAGCGCAACCTTTTCAGGTTGCCGGCGCAATATATAGCTTCTCCACACCCAATTGTCAACCTCACCTTCGAATCCCGTTTCATGGAACTTGGGGGTGGGAGGGAGGGATGATCTGAAGGTTTAATGTGTTCATATAAATCATTCCCGAGATGGTCAGGCTAGCACCTTAATGGAGCTGTGTTACCGGAGCGTACTGGATCTGTATCCGGTAAAGGACCATCACATCGATAACACTCCCCAAAGTCTTCGGGGAGTAACCTTATCCCGAGATGGTCAGGCTAGCACCTTAATGGAGCTGTGTTACCGGAGCGTACTGGATCTGTATCCGGTAAAGGACCATCACATCGATAACACTCCCCAAAGTCTTCGGGGAGTAACCTTATCGCTACAACAACAACAACAACAACAACAACGGGAAACCCAGCCAGTATCTACCGATATTATCCCTTTAGTCAGTAGCAAAAACGTTTAAAGCCGTTATGATTCCCTCAAGTAAATGAAATTCTTCGGTTATCCAGCCATCAGCATGCCTTCCTGTAAGTGCATATCACTACTACCGTTCTGAACTCTATTAACACTCATCATAGGACGGTGCTAGTGCAGCTTCACCGGTTTTGACACAGTCAATCACGACTAGTTCGTTCCCTCTCCAGTAGATAGATAGAAAATTTATTGAGGATTGCACTGTTGCCATTGGCCAGCACCTCATCCTAGACGACTTCCATGATAAACCTTAGAAGTTATCTTGGCTTGGGGGATTTAATGTGAGAATGTTCTGGCCATGGTGAACCCATAAACTTAGCCCTGCGTCTTGAGATTGAGTCAGATTCCAGGAGGATATGGTCCGCCGTCTCCGCTGATCGATCACAAAATCGGCATGTGTTATTCCGTTACTTTTTAGTTTTTACATATATATATGTACCTGCGTATTTTTATTAAAATTTATTCCAAAGTATAATGTATTGAAGTGATCAATTTTTAAGTTATATATGTACATATTGGCGGCAACCGTGGTGTGATGGTAGTGTGCTCCGCCTACCACACCGAATACCCTTGGTTTACGCCCCGGGCAAAGCAACATCAACATTTTAAAAATTTAGGTTTTTCAATTAGAAGAAAATTTTTCTAAGCGGGGTCGCCCCTCGGCAGTGTTTGGAAATCACTCCGAGTGTATTTCTGCCATGAAAAGCTCTCAGTGAAAACTCATCTGCCTCGCAGATGCCGTTCGGAGTCGGCATAAAACAAGAAGGTCCCTCCCGCCAATTTGTAGGAAAAATTAAATAGGAGCACGACGCAAATTGGAAGAGAAGCTCGGCCTAAAATCTCTTCGGAGGTTATCGCGCCTTACATTTATTTTTTTTATATGTACATATATATATACATACTTTTTATATATATGAAATATAATGAATAAAATGAATTTGAGCTTATTTATCAATTTTCCAGTAATTTTTCAACCCGACTGGGACTTGTATATTAACTACTGCTGATGCAAATATCGACTAGTATGTCAACTGGTGTTACAATGACGCATAGACCGAGTAGTATGCCAACTGGTATGTTGATGTTGAATCCACTCTAGTTGGTGTCAATTGGTATTATACTGACGTATATAATAACTAGTATGCCATCTGGTATAATGCTGGCGCAAAGGCTGACTAGTATGTTAATTGGTGTGACCCTGATGGGTATGCTGACTAGTATGGCATCTGGTATGATGTTGATGTATATAATGACTAGTTTTTCAATTGGTATGATGCTAATGCAGAGACTGGTAATTGATATTTCGTAGAACATCGCCGTGTTAAAAATACCAGTTGCTAATATTAAAAAATTGGAGAACTCATACTAGTTGGGATTTTTGGCAAACTAGTATTCTTCTAGTATACAACTAGTTGGTTTGACTGCAGGTAAAACCGCATACATTTTTTTTTTTCTTCAAGGTAAATTTTTTTGAACGTGTGAATAAAAATGCATAAAATGATAGTTTTCACATTTTCGGAAAAATTTACTTCAATAAAATTAATAATTTTTCGGATTTCAAACTATTGCAGCAATTTTTTCCTCGGACAAAAGCATCTTCTTGGTTTGACTCTTCTATCGGTGCTAGTTTCTGAAGTATGATTTTCTGAATGAAAGTGAGCCACACGCTTACTTTAGCTAACATTTTCAGCACAAAGGGCAATCCGGCCCCGGAAAGTAGATGAGTAGAGTTAGTCATCGAGTAGTTTTAGAGACATAAGTTCCAATAAAAGTTTCTCTCTGAGGGCACACTAATATAAATCACGCTGGCCATCGATGAGTCTGAAATTTAAGCCATAACAGATGTCTTTTGCAGTCGACATAAAAGGTTTTCAAATCTCCTCAGAGGCATATCGCACCAAATTATTTTTAATATACCGATTAAAAAAAATTTAAATAACCGTTTTCCCAGATTACCACCATCATCATCACTAAATGGTTAAATTTTTTATCCGACATTATTTTACGCTGTTAATTAATACTGGTGGTTCCCAGATAGCCGATGTCCTTCACAGTCTGAATTTACATCCGCCAATACTTATGTGGATGCCATGTAGAGAACAGCTGAATTAATTGGTCTTGTCCTCGTCACCACAAGACCCACTTTTTGTTTGCCTATTATAAGCTTTGTAGGGAACTTAAATTCAGACAAATGAGCATAAAGGCTGTGTCAAAAATCGCTTTGAAATGATGGTCCGTTCCGATTCTCTTACCGCGAGTCTTCCCGAGGATTTGGCGTATCGGGAAAATCTAGTCCATGGAAAATTTATACGCCATACTAAGAAATCCGACTAAGCGGTAATTGGTGCGGTTTGTGGGATCGCCTTTCTCGGGGATTCGGCAGATCGCACCTATTTTCAATCTGGAGGCATGCGCTAGTCCGATCATAATATGCATACGAGTTTATGCATGATCTTTACAAGCTCTTTGTCCAAGCCGTTACCGGGTGCCTCCTTTTTATTTATCCAGGTTATTCTCATTCTCACTTCGTCATAGTTTGACAGCGCTATATAAACATTCAGTCAATATGGGGTTTATATTAACGGGCCAGTTCAACCTCACCTATCCGACAATTTATCGAATATTACCAATTATCAAGATCTCTTGAAACCATGCTGACTGACGACAGAATTATTATTATCGTTTATTAGAGTTTAAATTATCACTAAGTACACGGTTAAGAGTTTGAGCCTAAATATAAAACTTTTTTGTTAATGGATTATACCGGTCTTTCTGGAAAATGAGTCACAGAACTGGGTTTCAATTTGAAGCTAGAGAGGTAGGTATTCTTGCAGTTATGAAAAAAGAAAAATATACAGGGCGGTGGCTTGCTTTCGAACAGGCGTGGCACGCACTCTAGTAGATTGCTCTTCCAAATGAGTTATTCTTTGTACGAAAACATACATATATATACAAAAATGTTTCGAAAAGGAATATATAACTTTATACAAATGCAATTTTTATACCTTTCATGAAACCTTTCATGAAAATGAAATGGTATATTAATTTCGTCACGAATCCCAAAATTGTAAGTCCTTAAAGAAAAATAGATAGATCCACCATTAAGTATACCGAAATATTCAAGGTTCGAATCGAGCTCAAGGCCAGAACAATAATTTTTTTCTAATTATAATTATTGTTATTTTTTTAATTTTTCTAAATTTGAAAAATTGTATTTTGTTTTTGGAAAAAACAAAAACAATTGTATACCGAAATAATCAGGATGAAGAGCTGAGTTGATTTAGCCATGTCCGTCTGACCGTTGAACTTTTGAAATACGTGATTCGTAGTCATAGTTTTTACATGCAGACCACAAAAAACGTGAAGCTTTGCATCATCACACAAAGTACCTACCTATTTTTTATTTTTTATTTATCTTAAAAATTGTTTAGATATGTTCAAATTTCACCAAATGCTTACGTATATAGCATATATTGCTGTCTGAAAAAATCATAGAAATCGGTGGTATATACATTATATACCCCATATAAACTGTAATTTTTGCCCCTTTTTACGGATAGAAGCTTTAAATTTCAACAAATTTCATCAAATAGTTACGTTTACGTCATATATTGTTTAAATACGTGATTGGTAGTCACAGATTTTACATGCAGACCACAAAAAACCTGAAACTTTACATCCTCACACAAAGTACCTACCGTGTTTTTTATTTTATACTAGCGGCCCGGTACGGGCTTCGCTACGTATAAAGTGAAATATTAAATCAAACTCATTTATTACAAAAAAAAAAGATATTTTATTATATGCTACCTATTTTAAAACTTAATCCAAAACATTTGGATAACAAATATTTTTTGTTTTTCCATTTTGAGCATGAATAAACAAACGGCTGGGGGTACCGACTGTGGAACAGGCAACATAAAGTTGTCCATGTGAAAAACATGATTTCTCCAAATTCATACCACAAACGTTAAGTGTTTGCCCTTGGGCTTTGTTGATGGACATCGCAAATGATAAACGCACAGGATATTGTAATCGTTTGAATTCAAATGGCATATCAGTTGGAATCATAGGGATACGCGGTATTAAACAAACTTCTCCTTTTGATTTACCAGTTAAGATCGTAGCTTCAATCAAATTTGGCAATAAATTTTTCACTGCCAATGTGGTGCCATTACACAGTTTTGGTGGATTAATATTTCGCAATAATATAATCAAAGAACCCACTTTCAGATTCAAACAATACGGTGGCATACCAGCCGGTTCTAATGAATTTAAAAATTCAAGTGGATAATTCATTGCCTTACTTTGATTCATAGCACTGTAAATTGATTTATATGTCGTGACTACACCTGGGAGGTTTGCTTGAATTTGAAAATTAATTAATGGCATTGATATGAATGTTATTCGGTGCTAAAATGGTGCGTTCTCTCAACCAATCATGATTTCTGTAATTCTGAAGAATATTTGGAAAAACACATTCAATCAATTCATCTATCGATTTCGTAATTGTACAAAAATTGTTCGGTACAGTGATCAATCCGTTGGTTCTGTCGATTTGTATTTTGCCATCACCAATTTCTAACAATTGTTTTGATAACTCATGGGCAGCTGTATAATTTTGCAGATGAACACGCATATTAATGTTCAGTGTCAATTTTTGTACATATCTCCAAAGAACTGATGAGGCACTGAACAGGCATTTATTTCATCAGCAGGAGTTGATCGAGGAATGACAGGCAATGTTTGTCTAAAATCCCCTGACAGTAATATCAAAGCACCACCAAAAAGCTGTTGATTACCACGTAAATCTTGCATTGTTCGATTAAATGCTTCTAGTAATTTTTTGTTCGCCATTGTACACTCATCCCATAAAATAATTGACGTTAATCGCAAAACTTTTGCCATAGCAGAATTTCTTGAAATATTGCAAGTTGGAGTTTCAATCACCTGTACATTCAACGGCAATTTTAATGCAGAGTGTGCTGTCCGACCACCTTTTAATAATGTAGCAGCAGTTCCCGAAGATGCAAGTGCCAATGAAATTTTCTGTTCCGATCGAATATTCGCTAAAATCAGTGATATAACGAACGTTTTGCCTGTACCACCAGGTGCATCCAAGAAATATAATCCACCTGCATTATTGGAAATGGCTTGCATGATTGTGTCATATACATGTTTTTGCTGAATATTTATTTTGGTTATATTCGATTGTACAAATAAACGCAAATCATTAGAATTGAATTACTGCTCACGTTGCAATTCACGATCAAACAGATCATGCATCTCACGATTTGGTGCGATCATACCCAATTGCACTAATGTTTTATTTGCAATCGTTAGACACATATATTCAATTATTATCAAAGCTTCGTTGTACATTTCCAAAGTTATCAACAAATCAGGATTTCTTGCATGATGACGTATACGAATTAAAATATCTTCTGCAATATAATGTTTATATTTGTTCCATAATTCAAGTGGATTTGATGGCATACATGTTGATAATATAATGGCAAATAGCATTCGTATTTATTGAGGATGAGCCGAAATAGATGCATCATGAAGTGTTGAATCCCAATGTGCATCATCCTCCAACAAATGCAAAAGTTGGCATGCTTCACGGTATGTTTGACACAAATGACCGTTGACTGTTCTCAATTCTTGAAATGATTTTGGGCCATTCACGTTAACTAATAACAATCTCAAATGAAAACACTCAACATTGTTTGGATGTACTGTCTCTGTTTGTACTGCGTCTGTTTGGAAAATGCCAGGATGCCCATGAACTGCTGTTCCTTGTTTACGTCTTTGAAATTTTTTCGAGCGCTATTCATGTATAAATTGCCATGCATCGTGAAATGCCAAAATGTTGTGCCTGCTGCTATTTTCATGCTCAAGAAAAATGCAAAATTTTTCTTGAATGTTTTTTGATCTGCGTACAGCGCTTAATAATACCAAAATGTAAGCTTTCGGTTTGGAAGTATTTTCGAAAGTATGTATGTATTCTGTTTTTAAATACTTTCAGGGCCGCGGAGAGGGATGATTTTAAGTTAGATAAACGTTTTTGACACAATTTTTTTAGCGCTATCTGTCAAAAATAATTCAACTAACTTAAAATCACATTTTATTTCGACTTCCCAACGACTTAAGTGGTCGCCATTTCCTTCAAATCACACTCCATACTACTCTAAAAAAAACGGAGAAAAAGTAAAGCGTGATTGGCTCATTTGGAGTGCAACAAAAGCGCTTTTTTGTTTTCCGTTCCGGCTTTTCAGCAAAATTTCCGAAAATACCCGATCAGTTTTGACAAAATCTTCAGGTTATTCTAAAGAAAAAGGTTGGAAGAGGTCACACGACAAAATTCCTGAACATGAAAATAGTCAAAATCATAAAACTTGCTATACAGAGTGGCTCCAATATGAAATGAGAATTCGAAATGCAAGTTCAGTGGATTTTCTCTTAGCGGAAGCCCTTAAAAATGAAGCAGCTCGATGGAGTATTTTGGAACTGATCAGCAATTATGACCCCCTATTGCATGAACATTTGGAGAAGGTGAGGTAATCTCAAACAAAAAAGAATCGTCTCCAAGCACATTATTTGTCTGATGGAAGACAAAACGAGTTCATAGAAATCTGTGCAAGTCAAGTAATTAGAAAGATAGAAGGCGAGAGAAAGTCCGTCAAGTATTACACAGTAATAGAGGATGCAACCCCTTATTCGGCGCATATTGAGCAGACTGTTTTTATATTGCGTTATGTTTTATTAGACAGGGACTCCGGAAAATGGAAAATCCAAGAACGCTTCTTAGAGTTTGTCGACTGTAACGCAAAAACAGGAGAAGCTATCGCTGAGCTGATTCGCAGCACTCTAAAAAAGCACAATATTCCACTGGATGACTGCCGTGGGCAAGGGTATGATAATGGCAGTAATATGAGCGGTCATTACAAAGGAACGCAGAGTCATATCCTGAGAGATAACTCCCTGGCAATATCTGCACCTTTTACCTCGCATAGTTTAAATTTATGTGGAGTGCAAGCTGCTGAATGTTGTGCAGAAGTCATCACATTTTTCGGTATTGCGCAGAAATTGTATAATATCTTTAGCGCAAGCCCTCAGAGATGGGAAATTCTCAAGGAAAAAACGAATTGCTCCTTGAACAGCATGTCACAAACACGATGGTCTGCTCGTGTGGATAGTGTGAAACCTTTCGCAACTCACATACCCCAAGAAAGCTATTGATGAAATCAAGCTTTTGAATCTGAGTTCAGAAACAGTAACGGATTTGGAAGGTATGAAGCATATATGGGGAAATTTGAGTGCATCCTTTTAGCCTCCATTTGGCTCAAAGTGTTGAAGGTAATCAACCATCGAAATCTGGTACTGCAAGCTAGAAATGCCACACTGGGCGTGGAAACAGAAAATATACGTAGCCTGATTGATGAGTTGAAGAAGTTCAGGGATCAACGGTCGATCATACTTCAAGTATGTAAGGTTCTGGCAGGGAGTATAGGAGTTGTGAATACCTTCGCAGAGAAAATAAGTCAGATAAGGAAGCGCCATTATCTGGCGAATCACCTGAGTGTGATTACGAAACTCAATTCAAACAGCAAGTTTTTTACATTCTTTTGGACTGCTTGATTGGCAACATGACAAGACGTTTCGAAGCCGTAAATGACATTGCGATTAAATTTATTTTTTTTGTGGAAGTATCAGGATCTGACGGAAGAAGAGCTCAGAGAAAAGCAGCGGTATTCTGCACGATTTATGGTATCGATATTTCTACGGATCTAATAGATGAAATCATTCATCTCAAGCCATCCACTTAGCAAATTTGGGATGTGATTCGCTGCCACCATTTCAACTTCTGAACAAATCCTGACTTGAAGATGGAAGTATTATTTCCGAACATCTGCATAGCATTAAGAATATTTTGCACACTTCCAGTCAGTGTGGCTGAAGGGGAGCGTTCTTTTAGTCGTTTGTCTCGCGTGAACAATTTTTTACGTTCTACTATGAGCCAAAATCGCTTGACAAGCCTTGGAACATTGGCGTTGGAGTCCAGCCTTGCTCGCAGCATTAGTTTTGAATCGGTAATTTCCATATTCGCAGACCAAAAAGCACGGGAGGTTTTCCTTAGCTGATTCAAGCTCTTAAAATGTACATACTTAGAAAAAGTTAATGTAAGCAAATCAAACAATGAAATCTAACATTTATGTAAGTGCTCCAGTAAATCTTATTTTATATGAAATAAAACTGACAATGTGAATTGAAAAATATATGTATGTTATGTTATTTTTTTTTTACTGGATTGAGTTTATTTTTCACATTATTATTGTCGAGTTCAATACGCGTCTTTTGACACCTCTCTCGATATTTTTGGTAGCGTATTAGCAGTCGACTCTCAACTAGACTTTTACCGACAATTCAAACACCAATTTGCTTGTAATTAAAATCTCTTTAAGAGCACATTTTTTATTTCTGTGAAATAAATTTCTATTTTTAAAACTGTTGCAATAACCGTGCAAAAAAATTGTTCTTGAGCACATTTTTGCACGCAAGGAAAAGCACATACGCAAAATTTTACTCTCTATGCTATTCCGTTGAGAAAAAATGGCCCGCAGTATTTATGCTAGATATTTTCATTTGCACACCTTGGACTTGAAGATTTTCCATACAAAATTTTATTTTTCAAATACTTTAATTATTGAACATTTGAATATTTTTTTTCTTTGGATATTTCATTTTTGTTCTGTAAAGTATTTGAAAAATAAAATTTCTCGACATTTCGGGGGAACCCCCCCCCCCCCCTTCCTAACTTGAAATAACTCAGGATCAGCAGTGTGATAAGGAATTTCAGGTTATCGATTTGATCCGGAGTTATTTTATGTACCAGCCAAATTAGTATATGTGCGTGCGGCTATCCCCTTTTCTGCCATTCGACGGAGTACATATGGCAACGCACCGCCCCAAATACATATAATTTCACAATTAAATCCATAAGTGCTTTACATTTTTGCCGATAAACACGTGCAGTAATGTCATGACAATCGGTTGTCGACTGTCCTGCAAATAAATTGTTTTTGATGTCATCCCACTGCGGATTACATGTAAATGTAATGAACAGATCCGGTCGACCGTATTTTCGTACACAACACATTGTGCATATTCGTTCATAATCCGTGGGCTACCAATATACGAAGATGGCAATATATTTAAACGTCCGATGTCATTAATATTAGCATCATTCGCTATCGCATCTAGCAAATGAATGTATTGTTCAGATCTTAATTTTGCTTGGTTGAAACGAATAAAATTAAGACGTTCTGTTTTTATTTTGGCATACATATCAGCGATGTACTGATGATATAGTTTACCACATCTCAAGATATAATTTTGTTCTTGTGGACGAACCATCAATCGATATGAATAAAAATTCATGGCACTAACTTTTTTCTGTACATGTAGACCTGAAAATAAGTGCAAAATGTGATTCAAGAAATTTATACAAAGGATGAAATGTCAACACTCTGAAAATATTATTGTTACGAATATTAGCAACACTAAGGGGCACTGCCATCTCTAGGCCGATGCTAAACAGTGACGTGTATGCACATCAATAATTCAATCATTATGTCTACACATAGGCGTGCACGCGGCGGGGAAGCATCGTACAAGCACATGCAGATATCTTATCTGAAATGCTCCTAAAGGTATGCAATTGTGATTGGGGAAGTGCCGCTCACACATACAAGGGCATGGGGTATGAGAGAAGCTATAAAAATTATACATCTGTAGTTGTAGCTGAGAAATTTATAACTAACTAGTAAGTTCTGGAATTAGAAAAGCCTAGAAATATGCAACGAGGAGGTCGGGCAGTATAAAAGGGCGACAACAGTGGAGGCGAGAAGTCAGTTTCATTTGAGCTATCAATCAGTTTGGTTTAATTAAGCAAGCTATTCGTTGCAAAGTATTGGTGTTATTGTGAAGTACTTTAGTAAAGGCCATTTTCCATTATTCAATATTGGAGTTATTTATTCAACAGTTTAGCGATACGAACGTAAGCAGAAGATTGCAAATAAGGGGAATTGCAGTAAATTCGTTACAATTGGTGTCAGAAGAGGAATTGTTGAATAAATTCCGAAGACTTCGAATACAACTTGGGCATGCCAAAGTTAAGTGAATTGAAGATCCAGCAACTGAAGAAGGAGTTGGAGAGCCGTAGGTTGAATACAACCGGCATTAAACTAGCACTTCAGGAACGACTACGACAGGCAATGGAATTAGAAGGAATTGACGTGGAAGAGTATGACTTTCATCTTGATGGCGAGGAAACAACAAAAATGGAAGAAACACCGCAGACAATGGCGAACACAGACCTGAACATTATATTGGCTGCAACATCGGCACAAATGTCCTAAATATCATCAAAAATATCCACCCACATGTCATTCCAACTGGAATGCTGAAGATAAAGTTGCTGCACTCTTCGTAGCAAACCCAAAACCCACATTCGCAGAAACGGTATCCCATGCACTGACTCAGGAAACAGTGTCACTTTTGAGTAAGCCCGCATACAAAGCTCATCGCGTGGAAGTGGAAAGGCCACCCAGCCGGATACAATTTTGGAAGCATTAAAAGGAACGCAGCAGAAAAACGATGGTGCCGTCAAATGCTTTAAATGTGGGAAGCCAGGGCACATTGCACGTTATTGCAGTACACATCCTAACAATTCCAGCAATGTGGGTGGCCGTAAACGCAGAGCTGAAGGAGACGAGCAAATCTCCAAATCCACTCAATCGTTAAACTAAAGCGATTTAGCCGCAAGGGGCGACAGCTGGCTCCCTCAATTGGATGCTCCATAATCTCTATTTCGCAAATTGGAAGAAGGTCAAGCAATCTTACTGTCGGAGGACATGTGGATGGAAAGGAACGTTTGCTGACTGTAGATACGGGTGCATCCCATTCCATCATTTGATGAGATTTAGTCAACAAAAAGATAAAACCATTGCTTGGAGCAAGATTACGTACAGCCACGGGGGAGGACACCCAGGTAATTGGAGAAGTAGCATATGAAGTAGCAATTGGGAACGTCACGGTACTACACAATTTTATAGTGGCAGAGATTGTTGATGAAATCGTAATTGGAGTGGACTTCTTAATAGACCAAGGCATCAAGATCGATATGCAAAGCAAGACGATGCGATATAAGAACATGAATGTGCCACTTAATTTCGGCTACGAGAGAGGCTACAGCAGTAAACGAGTGCTGGTGGAAGAGAGTCAGCATATACCACCAAAATCCGAAGCAGTCATCTGGGCAAAGGTTGATGGAGATTGTGGGACAAACAAATTGTGGGTTGTCGAAGCAGCATACAAATCAGCACTGAACATACTTGTGGGAAAAACCCTGGCTATGAGAAAATACGATGGACGTATTCCGGTAGGAGTACTCAATGAGTTCAATTCACCACTCGAACTGACCAAAGGAGCTATTTTGGGAAGATGCCAAGAGGCTGAAGTAGTTATTAACTGTGAACAGCTCCAGGAACACGTTTCATCTAGTAATACTGATCTTTCAAATGACATCACGGCATGGACGCAAGGGCTAGAGGAAGCCTATCAGAGTAAGGCAAAACAACTGGTCCTAAAGTACGCGAACATATTTGACCAGGATGGTTCCAAACCAGGCCGCACCAACGTTGTGAAACATCAAATTAACACTGGATATGCGAGGCCGATCCGTCAAGCTCCACGTAGTGTTCCACTGGCAAAGCGGGAAGTTGTGAGTCAAATCATGCAAGAAATGAGCGACAGCGGCGTCATCGAACCATCAGCTAGTCCATGGATCTCACCGGTAGGACTTGTAAAGAAGAAGGATGGAAAAATGAGGTTTTGCGTGGACTACCGGAAGTTGAGTGACGTTACGAAAAAGGATAGTTACTCATTGCCAAGAATTGACGACACTCTGGACTTGCTATCTGGTGCGACATGGTTTTCCACACTGGACTTGAAAAGCGGCTACTGACAAATTGAGGTGAAGGAGGAAGATAAAGAGAAAACAGCCTTCAGTGTCGGTGATGGTCTTTGGAAATTTACAGTCATGCCTTTTGGATTTTGAATGCACCAGCTACTTTTGAGAGACTCATGGCCCAGGTACTGAAAGGACTACATTGGAAAACATGCCTGGTGTACCTGGACGACATCATCGTATTGGGCAAGAACTTTGATGAGCATCTTAAGAACTTGGAGGAAGTTTTCCAGAGAATAGCTAGCGCTGGTCTGAAGTTAAGTCCCAAAAAGTGTGCGCTGTTTAAAAAGGAAGTAAATTATTGGGGTCACAAGGTAACGACAGAAGCCATCTGCACTGCGAACGAAAAGATAGAGGCTGTAAAAGATTGGCCAAGACCACAGAACCTACATGAATTGAGAAGTTTCCTTGGGCTGTGCACATATTACCGCCGATTTGTACCAAATTTTTCCAGCGTAGCCGATAGCCTCCATGAGTTCAAAGGAAAAAATAAAGCTTTTGAATGGAAGAAGGAGCAAGAAGTGGCTTTCCAAACATTGAAGGAGCGTTTGTGCACTGCCCCAATGTTAGCATATCCGATTCCAGGAGCAACATTTATTCTAGATACAGATGCGAGTGGCTATGCTATAGGAGGCGTTTTATCACAACTGGTCGATGGACAGGAAAACCAGAGAGGAACTACTGCGTTACGCGGAGAGAGCTGTTGGCATTGGTAGAGTGCATTAAACATTTTCACAAATTCCTCTACGGTCAGCGATTCCGTGTCAGGACTGATCACGCAGCGTTGAAATGGCTTCTGCAGTTCCGTAATCCGGAAGGACAATTGGCACGGTGGATCGAGCGACTAAAAAGCTATGACTTTTCCATTGAGCATCGAAAAGGTAGTACCCATGGAAATGCCGATGCAATGTCACGAAGACCATGTAGTTTGGAATGCAAGCACTGTTCAAAGGCCGAGGCTAAAGAAGACATTATAGATGTCCGGCTAATGACTGTAACTTGTACGGATGATTGGGACAAGGAACAACTAAGAAAGTGTCAGCTAGAAGATACAGATCTGTCACATGTTATGCAAGGGCTCGAACAAAATGAAAGACCAAGCTGAGAGGAGATGTCAGCAGAGAGTCCTTTTGCGAAGTCATATTGGGCACAGTGGAGCAGTTTAGAATTGATATCAGGTTGCTTGCATCGAGTATGGGAGAGTGAGGATGGTCAAAGAAAAAAAGAAACTGATAGTTGTTCCCAGAAAGAATATTCCTGACGTGCTCCGCGAGCTGCATAATGGTCCAAGCGGAGGTCATCTTGAAATCACGAAGACGCTCGAGAAGATTAAACAGAGATTCTATTGGGTTGGTTGCCGTCAGTCGGTCACTGAGTGGATTGCGAACTGCGAGGTTTGCAGCAGAGCGAAAGGGCCCAAAACCCGAAGTCATGGTCAGATGAAGCAATATAACTCAGGTGCGCCATCCGAAAGGATCGCTATGGATGTCGCAGGTCCATTTCCTACTAGCAACTGCGGAAACAAATATGTACTGATAGTTATGGATTATTTCAGCAATTGGCCAGAGGTATACCCAATCCCAAATCAACAGTAACAGAAGTGTTTATAAACAATTGGGTTGCAAGGTATGGTGTACCAATGGAGTTACATTCTGACCAAGGCAGGAATTTCGAATCAGCTGCGTTCCAGGAAATATGTAAATCATTGGCCATTCGAAAAACACGGACAACTGCATTGCATCCTCAGTCCGATGGTATGGTGGAACGATTCAATAGAACATTGGAGGATCACTTAAGGAAAGTAGTGGACAGGTTCCATAAAGACTGGGATAGCCGCATACCATTATTCTTGATGGCTTACCGATCAGCAGTGCATGAGACAACGGGCCAAACCCCTGCAAAAGTAATTTTTGGCAATGACCTTAGACTGCCAGCTGATTTGAAGTTTGGGATAGATGCCGATGCGGAGAGAAATGTCAAGAAATCCACTGGTGATTTGGAAGAAGAGCTAAGAGAAATACATGATCTGATAAGGCAACGAACAAAAATTATGAGTGACAAGATGAAAGCCAGATACGATAAAGCAATTAATTCGGAAGGTTTTCAGGAAGGAGATTTGGTGCTGTTATACAACCCACAACGTAAAAAAGGTTAGTCCCCGAAATTGCAGTGTAATTGGGAAGGCCCATACAAGGTTGTAAAACGGATCAACGATGTAGTGTACCGCATACAAACCATCCGCAAACCACGAACCAAAATGAAAGTGGTCCATTTGGAAAGGCTGGCAGCGTTTAGATCGAGAGATTTGTCTGATCGGGACGATCAGACTTAGGTGGAGGGCAGTGTTACGAATATTAACAACACTAAGGGGCACTGCCATCTCTAGGCCGATGCTAAACAGTGACGTGAATTCACATCAATAATTTAATCATTATGTCTACACATACGCGTGCACGCGGCGGAGAAGCAACGCACAAGCACATGCAGATATCTTATCTGAAATGCTCCTAAAGGTATGTAATTGTGATTGGGGAAGTGTCGCTCACACATACAAGCGCATGGGGTATGAGAGAAGCTATAAAAATTATACATCTGTAGTTGTAGCTGAGAAATTTATAACTAACTAGCAAGTTCTGGAATTAGAAAAGCCTAGAAATATGCAACGAGGAGGTCGGACAGTATAAAAGGGCGACAACAGTGGAGGCTTGAAGTCAGTTTCATTTGAGCTATCAATCAGTTTCGTTTAATTAAGCAAGCTATTCGTTGCAAAGTATAAGTGTTATTGTGAAGTACTTTAATAAAGGCCATTTTGACATTATTCAATATTGGAGTTATTTATTCAACAGTTTAGCGATACGAAAGTTAGCAGAAGATTGCAAATAAGAGGAATTGCAGTAAATTTGTCACATTATTTACCTGTTCGTGGATCAATCATTGGTATATTGATATGGTAGCCATCGTCACCTTTCCAATGCAATATTGGGTATTTTAATGCGTCGTAACTACGATGAAGTTCCGAAACACGTTGCAATTGCTCATTTCTGCGATGAAGTATAATATCACGGGATTGAAACTGATCTCCAAGAATTACAATTGCAACCTCATCAAGTGTCGGTGCATTGAATCGTCTTTCGTGCTCTCCAAAAGGCGTGCTATCAGCCCTTATTACGATTTTGTGATTATTAGATGGCATACGATCGAGAGCAATTTTGAACAATTGAACTAATGCGTTATGCTGATGGAAAACCCTTTGTAGCTCACACATAATTTATCGTCTTGTATTCAAAGCAATTGCACAACGTTGATCTAATTCACGATTTTTATCACCAATAAAATAAATTTGCAAAAATTTATAATCAGCGTCGGGTATTTCAATAACGAACCAGCTTGATGATAAATTTGGCCCTGAATCTGCAACATGTATGCAATTTTAGGTATATGTTGCATAATAATTTTTAAAACTATAGAATACTTTTATGATTCAGATTGATTGGGACAATCCTGTTTAAGTATTTACCTTAAACGTCGGCATAAAATTATCTCTAATAATGTTATTAGGACCAAAAGAAGTCATTTGAAATGCCGAATTGTATTGTTGAATATGACTCAAAAAGTGCTTCGAATGTTTAGGAGTCCCAAAAATTAATTAAGACAATGGTTCGGGTGGAGTTTCTAATGCTGGCAATCTCACTTTGCCATTAGCACAACACATGCCGGGCGTTTCACCTAGAAATTTAGCTGCATCATAATGTGGACATATTGCGTCCATTATTCCAATATATCCGTACATACTGTAAGCAATCTGACTGTTGTAATTAAAAGCAGCACGCATAATTTCAGGTACAACAGATCTATTTCGTGCATTACGTTCTCGTTGCGATACATTAGCTTGTGCTCGTTCATCTGGAGTCTGTGATCGCCTTCGTAATGCCGCAGCAATTGCATGACGCGTTCGGTGACCTATATTTCCTCTTGTGTGTCCTGGCATTTTTCTTTCAATTAAAAAAGAATAAATTAAATTTAAAAAAATGTCTACATTAATAGTGGTACACCATATGTTTTTTCAAATAAGGAAACACACACGCATTCGTGTAATTCACTTCAACAGTTCAAATCTTACCGTTTTTTGTTCGGAAATTCGCTTTGCGCTATATTTCTTCTTTTCATAAATTCACACAAACTTCAATAATTATTAAACAAAAACACTATTTGCATTTTTATGTAATAATTTGCACCGCGGTAATTTCGGGCACTACTGAACGTATTGGGCTGCTTCGTTTATTCTGCTAACGAATGGTGTTGAGGCCAAAGTAAATGCTCCAGCGATGTTTACACTCCAATATCATTTATTCTCCTTATTTGAATTTTCTTAATGCTAAGAGCCTATATACCTATCTATACAAAATATTCATGTATTTCTCTATGCAAAAAAATGCACTGTAATATTGTTCGATGTCTTTTCAAAGCCTACTTTGTTTGTCGATCTGCCTGCTACATACATACATGTTGATATAAATATAATGCAAGTAAGTTTGTAGGTGGGAATAATAAATAAGCTAATTAAGACGAAAGTACATACATTTTGAGAGCGAAAGAGATTAGCTAAGTAGGTAACAAATCGTTTAGTAAATGATTAAACTATTATTGATGTATGTATGTTAATATGAAAAAGTATAATCCGCTGGCTAAGTGGGATGAATCTGACCAAACAAATCGGTTTTTGGTGTGTTTTTCAAAATAATTTCACCATACATTGAGCGCTTTTCAGCGCCATCAGGTAAAAAGATTATATTGTTATGTGATTGAATATACCATTTTAACTGGTTGTAGTACATAAGAATGCAATCTCTTAACCTGAAGGCGAGTTCCCAATTGGTCTTTATCTCGAGTCCTTAGTTACCCAGCGAAAAGAAAAGCCCTCTTTTCATTAGCATTTATCGACAACTTACAATGGATACTCATGTGGTTCAAACACATCGTAGGGTTATTCGGGTCCACGTTTTGGTCTATATCTCGAGACCCGTCACGGAGGGGCATGAAAAATAATCTATACTATAGCAATCATCAACAGCTCCCATTTGCTACCCATATTGTACAAACACATCCTAATATCTCGAGACCCTAGTCACGGAGGGGCATGAAAAATAATCTATACCATAGTAATCATCAACAGCTCCCATTTGCTACCCATATTGTACAAACACATCCTAAAGTTATCCGGGTCCACGTTTTGGTCATTATCTCGAGACCCTGGTCACGAAGCGGCATGAAAAATACTCTATACATTAGCATTCATCAATAGCTTCCATTTAATACCCATATTGTACAAACACATCCTAGGGTTACCCGGGTCCACGTTTTGGCCTATATCTCGAGACCCTGGTATCCGATTCTTAAAATTTCAAAACACAAACCATCTACTGAATAATCAGAACAAAGCCTAAAAATTTGGTTTGGATAGGTGAGCCCGTTCTTGAGTTATAAAATCACAACGAAAAATGGCATTCATTTTTATATATATAGATTTATCTTGAAAATCGTTTAGGTATATACATCTGTTCACTATATATTTCTAATCTTATACATCCGATTATTTGGAGATTACGAACGGGATAAGATTATTGTTCAGCCCCATTCATGAAAGGTATGAAGTCTTCGGCACAGCGGAAGATAGTCCCGTCCTTACTTCTTTGTTTTTAAATTTTCAGCACCAAGTTTAAACTCTTGGGGTTTGTTTTAAAGCCAGACAAGTTAATATTTTCAGATTGAAATTTTTTGGTTTTGTTTCAAACCTAGACGTGACTATAAGTTTATATTTTTAGAAAAAAAGTGAAAAGGAGTCGGAGGCGGGCCTGCAAAATGTTTTACGACATTAGACCAGTGATGCCATAGAAGCAAAAAAAAAAAAATCCTACGAAACCAGTTCAATTCTCCCATTTCTTCGCTCATGTGAGAGAAATACCCTCATATTTTTCCATGCAGCGCAAAGACATATCAATTTACTTTAATAGAAAACCATGTCTTAACTATAACCGACGCTATATCAAGCACGGAAAAGTAGGCTAAACTTTAATTTCAAAAGAGTACATATGCACAATCTGTAGAGCTTTGTGTTTTTTTTTTATCTTTTTATGAGCCTTAGGATATTGAATTTTGCCATACTGAAAGTTTACACCCCATGTCTTAATAAATGCTTTTTTGATCATCTTCCACTGGCATTAGCCATTGCCCAAATTCTTGCATCGAAATATTTTCGATTTGAAACGGCTAAAATTAAATTTGAGTATCCTTGAACGATTGGATTGGAAGCAATTAAAAAAGTTCAAGAACTTATTTTTGTGTTTAACTGAGCAAATAAAACGCATGAATTTTTGAAAAATACCACTTTTTGTTTAGTTAGCCTTTGGGGGGATACCTAAACGGTATACGATGTATATTATATCAGATCTATCATTTATTTCTATTTTATGAACTTCACTTTTTATATTTTCCTTTTTCAGAATCAAACTCTCGAAGCAACTTACATATAAGTAAATAATAGAATAGCATATGGTGTCATTCAATTATGTTCTACACAACTACATCGATGCATGGAATAAAACATATTAAAGAATTCATTAAATAATATTAACTTCCTTGACATACTCAAACAGTAATAAATGCAAATGAGAACATAGTCTGATTAAGAGATAAAACGGTTACAATAGGGATAAATAACAAATATGCAGGTTCCAGAACATTTGGTCTCGCTATATATTGCAACATGTGGACAAAATGGACCCGCAATGGGAACAGATGAGAAGGAAATAATATTGCTGGTGTATGTGATATTAGAAGCTAACAGTGGAACAGTAAGTAAATTTAATATTATCAACTGTACATACAATTTATAGTACATATAAACACATTGCCGCATAGTCATAGTCAAAATAAAATAGGTTTTATATTTAGTTGCAGCTTTTTTCGGCAGAAAGCTCATAGCAAATTATGTCAAAAAGCTGAAACTAAATTTAAAACCTATTTAATTTTGACTATAACTATGCGCCATTATCATTAGATTCAGTAAAAACGAAACCGTATACAAAAAAGATGCTAGCAGCGCAAAAGTCTGGTGGATCCGGTAAGGTAATTCATGTATTCCCATGCATTTTGATGTGCTCTCAATCCGAATCCCCCTTAGAAATAGTCCAAGTTCTTGTTTCAAAATCATATAAGTCATACATTTACTAAATTTAATTTAATGCTTGCTTTCATTCGCCGGTGCAGTGCAAATTTTACTGACTCATGCACTTAAAACTTCTGTATACTTCTTTAGTGCGTTCCAAGCTGGAATACTCAGTTTTTATATGGAGGTCATATTACGATTACCATGTTACGAGACTAGAACGAGTGCAAAAGGCTTTCGTAATTTTTGCCCTACGTAGTTTAAACTTTGTAGGTCCTATCCCTACATACAATTCAAGACGCCTCCTTATTAACTTAAAGACGCTACACAATGGAACAATCATTCAAGGCTTTGTATGTGTTCCCTTTCTATTAGAACGGATTTACTTCCTGATTGCCCACAGGAATCTTAGAAGTAATAACATATTTTTTCTTGAATGTGTGAGGACTAACTATAATAAGTCTAAATAGGTCTAGATTTTAATTACAACTTAATCATGTTTTAACCTTATCTACGTATAGTGAAAATTGTATTTAATTCGTTACCTAATCCGCGGGGTTTCGTGTATTTCATATATATATCTGAATTAATATATAAATAAAAGATTACGAGAGATTGAAGATTGATTGGGCTGAGCAGAGTCCGTTCTGTTAGAGGATTAGCTTTCGGCGGTATGCCGAATTATCCGTCAACTTTTTTGGGCAAAGCTGTCTAATCTATAACTTCAGCTTTGTGAAGATCTGCTTTTGACGCTTAATTAAACTAAACTGCTAAAAAGAATTAAATATTTTCTTATTTTCTTAAACACAACAAATAAAACAAGAGATAAAGTATGTTCGCCGAATTTTTCATGAATTCGTTTTCGAGTTATGGCTCCCGAAATGCTGGAAATTGGTTTTTAGGAAATTGTTAGTATACGCCTAATTCGGGGAATTATAACTTTATCGAATTTATTGTTACCATAACATTTAAAGAGCTAAAAATCATTGATCTAGTTTTACTTTTTGCATACATCTACAGTTCTGTTAAAGATCTTCTGTATAAAAGTGGGCGTGGTCCTTAACCTGTATCGTCCATTAATAGCATAAATATTCAGTCATAAGAAAAGTGCGTCTATCGATATTTGAAAATCTCTTCGCGTTAGGGTTTCCGAAACGTACAACACTGCTCGTCGTAAAAGAGGCGGTGTCACACGCATTTTCTAAAATTTCTTTAAAAAATATTATATATTTAGCGTGGCTCTCAACGAATTTCGTTGCTTTTTTTGAGGCAGACCACCTAATGTAAGAATAATCTGGTACAGAGGTTCTTGATTTACGACAAATAACATTTTTAAAAATAGTTTTTTGTTTAACACCCCTTTTCGGATCTTAATTAGCAATCAACCTATCAACTTACGTATGAAACTTCGTTATTGGAGGTGCATTATTTACTAAATAATCACGTTATTTGTGGACTCGAAAATATATGTATATAAACAATGGCGTGGTTGGTTGTCGTCCGATTTTGCTCATTTCAGATGAGTGACAACGAACCTACATACTAAATTTTATTAAATTACCTCAAATTTTACTCAAGTTATCGAGTTCACCGATGAACCGACATGGTCTAATGAATTTCTTTTTTTTTTTATATTTATCATATATGGAAATCTACACTTATCTCGATTAATGTATGCCGGTATATATTAAAATAGATCCAACTTCAAAATACATTTTTTGCATATGGATCAATCTCTGCAAACTTACAATAACTTGTAAAATCAACCGAATTACGGGTAAATTCAAACAGGGGTGACCACCGGTGCAAAAACTAGTGCACTGAGGCCCATAAATTCCCCGTTGTGATATCACGGGGATATCTCCTCTATTAAAACCAACGGCTCGATTCAGAGGTTCTCAGGAATTTCTTAGGTTCCAAATTAACCGGATCGCAAAGATCATCAAAGAAAGGAGATCCGAAAAATCGCAATCCATTCAGGCCACACGAGCTTAGAATGATAATAGGATTCAAGATTCTTCCATCTCACATCCGCTTCCATAAGGTAAATCCCTTTCATAATGATCTTACAGGTAGCGAGCGGAATGCTCAATCCCATAATCCAGATTCTTTCCAGCTGGATTCCACATAAAAGGATTAGTTTAACCACAGCTGTGTAGAGCACCATTGTAATATCCGCGTTTTCTCTACAGAATATTTTCATATTCCAAATTACTCCTAGGTATTCAGCAGAGTCCCTCAGTATCAGGGTAGTACCCGCAGTTACAACCTTTTTAACCGGTCTCCTGAGATACGACTTCATTAACGACTTCGCTCAGATACGATCTTATTAACTGAATGTCTGAGATACGAACATCTTAAAAAACTTTTAAGTAACGATCTTTCTAAGATGTAGTATAAAGAAAATATATTTATGGTAGTATTCCAAATTTTGAAAAAGAGTTCTTTGTTGTAATTCAAGTTGTTTTTTCCTAAGATTTTGTTTAATTATTTTTTCGCATTGACTTGATAATGACAAATAATTGGCACTTAATTATACATAGTTATGACTAGTGGTCCACTGCTCTATTAATTATCCGCAATTATCATAAATTTTTTCTTGTTTTAGTGCTGGCTGTGAGCTGTTAGATTACAGGTGCGAATACGAAAATGACAGTAAAAACTATTGAACAGTTTTCTATACGAAGAGCCCCTTATTTTGCTTATTATATTGAAGAGAAACTTATACACATTACGGAAAAAGTTAAAAAAAAAACCCTGCGACCTTTGAAGGTTATAAAACGTGTATTTTGTTCTAGTTTGGTATGATAGGATCAGCCTGAGCTTAGTTTACTAAATTTTCAATTGGTAATTTTCTATATTTACTACGATGGGAAATTTAAAAGTAATAATTAATACAAAATTTTCAACCGATATAACTATTCCAATTAAATTTTTGTTTCGCAAATATTTGCCTGTCTTACGCTGTACCTCCTTTCTTACTTGCGCCTCAAACTATGCTTTGTACAGCACAGGAACATATAGCAGCTGATATCAGGCAGTTACAGCAACAAGGCAACCATATGACGATCGGCAGTAAATGGCAATATTCAGAAGTGCCAAAGTAGCGCTTCATTTCTTAAATTCTTTATAAAGCAGCCGTATAAAAGAAGTGAATTTGCCATTGGCATTTCAGTCCTCGCAGTCTTTTGCAGGTCACCGACCCGTCCGATCCCGCATATACCGCCCACGACTACCCCTGAAGGAAAAACCGGCTGCTGCAAACGTAAAACCCGTCACCGGCTTTCATCCCCTTCCGTCTACGCCGTGGTATGCGCTTCGTAGCCCACTGCCGCCGCTCTGCTACCATACCGCCGTACTGATCCCCCCGCTGTTACGACGACCGTTGGCCGGCCACTACTCTAAGACCAGGGTTAGGTTCGAAGCCTCTCTGAAGTAAGTGAACGAGGGATAATCCATCCGCAAGGAGCTACTCCTGAAAATTTTTGAACGATCTGCGAGATTTTAGAGGCAAAAACTCCGGATCTTTCCGAAATGGCCAAAACGTAAAATACATACAAACAAAAACTTTCCTAAATATTATTTATTTAAATAGAAAAATCAAGCTTCTTAAAATACGAACACCGGTGTACGCCGGCGCTCCGCTCATGCCGCCACCACCGACAAAGGGATCGGCGTAAACCTCTACCACCTATTCCCATACGCCCAGGGACCCAATATAGATGTATGCTTCTCCCTGTCCCGATTCCCTCCAGAGACTGCTTACAAACTAACACGCATTTGCCATGCGAGATTATTGCCTTAATTGCTGCTTGACTGTCAATTTAAAAGTTAACACGGTTGCAGCTCAAGCTAATCTCTTCCAGAGTGTCTACTGCTTTGGTTACGGCTAATATTTCTGCTTGGAAAACGCTACAGTAATTCGGCAGCCTGTAGGGTTTGTTTATTTCCAGATCAGCACAGTATACCGCAGACCCTTCCACTACTTTAAAACCATCTGCGTACACATGTATCACCTCGTCCGCCATTTGAGCTCCCTTGCCCCAACCGTCCACCTCTATTGCGTCCATAAGATCTACCTCGAAGCGCAGATAGGGAATAAGGTAGTCTGTTGTTCGTCTTGTGATTGATGACGGTAACTACTATGGCCGTACGGCCGGCGCTCAAGCTGACCTTAGGCACCGAGCCTGGTCGCAGTTGTTAACGCTATGTTCTTTGCTACCAGCTCTACAGGTCGAATGTGGAGAATGGCATACAGTGCAGCCGTCGGGGTTTTTTTCAGGGCTCACGTAATGCTAAGCATTGATAGTCTGCATACCCCCTCTAATTTTTTGAGGTAGGTTGTTTTTGTGTGGTTGTCCACCAAACAACGCAACGTCATCTGCGTAAGCAGCAAGTTTTACGGGTCCCTCATCGAATCGCCTGAGCAAGTGGTTGATGACCAGCGTCCACAGCAGAGGTGATAGCACCCTCCCTGCGGCGCGCCCCTGTCCACTGATTTCGTGGCCTCGTACAAGCCCCATTGTGATGTAATCTTCCTGCAATTTAAAATGCAGCCGATCCATCTGGTTAAGGCTGGGTTTACTTTAATATAATTACACTCAGAGAAAAACGCCGTTCTAAAATCCAGCACCACCGGACTCAATTCAAGCTTTTCATGTTCTTACTTTTTTGTTCTTGAAAAACGAACGACTAGTTCTTAAAACAACAACCTTGCTCTTGAACTGACACCATTTTCTTGTAAAGAGAACGGCTGGTCTTAAAATATGAACAAATGTTCTATTAATGAGAACGATGTTCTTAAATTAAGTTCAAGAAAAAAGGAACGGTACAATTCATGTGCACTACAATGTTAAATACAATATTTGGCACGAGCTGTCAAGCAGTTGTAGTGGCCCAGCGGCTACGATGCTGCGGTTGTGATCGTGTGGCGCGAGTTCGATCACCGTCAAACTCTGAGGTATTTAAAAATTATTTTTTTATCTTCTATTTTTTTTAACTCTTATTTTTCGTTCAGTTCCATTCACATAAGCACAGGTAATTCTCAAATTTGTTATGAAATCTTTTAAATATAAATTCAGATTGCATCATAAAATTAGCAGAATTGCTCAATAAGAGAAATATATGAAAAAATGCATATGAAGCATTTTTTCTTAATCTTTCGGATTTTAATAATAATTTTTTTGTTGTTAATATTTTTTATGTATAATAATTTAATATATAACTTGTAAATTATACATTTAACAAAAATAACAAACTTGGTCTTGAAGACAACAAATTAATAAAAATAAATAAATAAATGGGTACTAATTGAAAAATTACCTTCCCACGCCCACCACTGATCAAGCACGCACCGTTGTTGAATTGAGACCGAAAACTGTTAAATCGACCACAAACCGTTCTCGAAGCGTGAGAACGGAAAATCTTAAATCAAGACCAAGTAGTGCTTGAAGCAGGGATGGGCGTTATCAACAAATTTGAATAACCATTGACGAAAAAATAAAAAATAACTTTTTATTCATTATTCAAGAAAACTTGAGTGATGAATAACATGGTATTTTTAATTCAAGCATTTCTTGAATAATAAATAACATTTTCTCGTTATTCAAAATATTCTAATTGATGATAACCGCCCATTCTTATTTTTTGCAAATTTTGAATAAAGAGTTGAGTTATTATTCATTATTTACAAAAAATCCCTCCGGGGTCGTTTGGGGTCATTCCGGGATCTTTTTGGGGACTCCCTCGGGATCATTTGGGGGTCATTTCGGGATGGTTTCGGTGACTCCCTCGGGGTCCTCCCTGGGTCATTTGGGGGTCATTCTGGAATCATTTTGGGGACTCCCTCGGGTTCATTTCGGGATGGTTTTGGGGACTCCCTCGGGGTCCCCAAAAAGATCCCGGAATGACCCCGGGAGGACCCTCAGGGAGTCCCCAAAACCACCCCCAAATGACCCCGAGTGAGTCTCCAAAACCATTCCGAAATAACCCTGAAATGACCCCGAGGCACAGTGTTTCGTGTAGACAAAATTATTTTATGAGATTTTCCGTTTCATATGCAGTCATTTATTACAACTACGTCATTTTTTTCAGCCATATGTTCTTTTTTTTATTTTTTTCCAAAATTTTACTTCATACATTTGCTTATTTCATATACAGTAACTCATGTGAATAAGTGATATAGATCAAAAAAAATTTAAAGGACTTAAGAATATTACTTTATTGTACTTAAATTGAATGGACTAAAAATCTCAATACTCTAAAAAATTCTGAAAATTCCGAAAAAAAAAATTATAATTTTTTATGAAAATTCGTAGAATTTTTCAAACATTTTTTAAATATAATTTAGTTTTTGTTATAGATCGTGACAAATTTTCTTATGGGAAATTAGTTAAAATAAATTTGCGAAAGCGAAAATTGTAAGAATTGTCCAAAAATGGGTGTATACTTATTTATGTGAGTGACTGTACATATGTACATACATATTTTGTATTTATTTGAGTATTTATCCTGGCACTACAATTTTTACAAAATTATTTTATAGTACCAGTCAGGAATGTAAAAGTGAATTACAATAATAATAATAACAATGTAAATAATTAAATTAATTATGTGAAAATTACTTATTACAAAAACTTAAAAGTAAAGTATCATACAAAGTAGAAAAGACAATAGATTTAAATTAAATAAAACCTGATCCAACAAAAAGTTATAGGGTAGGTTATCTTTTATAATTATGTTATTATTCGCTATCATCACTTTCATTCGATGAGTCACTTGTGGAATAGTCATGAGCATCAGCAACACTACTGTGAAAGCTTGAAACAACTGGGGTATTTATTGACTCCTCAACATTATCGGGGGACAGTAAATTTACGACTTCTGAAGTCAGACTTTTAAATTTTCCTAAAACTGTTAACTAAAGGATCCGATGTTATAAGCAACATATTCATAAGGTCTCTATTCGTGGCTTCACGCGACTGCTTTTGTGTGTTATCATCCCTGAATCGTCTCAAATCTTTGTTACGGGCTTCCTGTGCTTCGTCAGAAAGTTGACCAATAGGTAAAATTGCTGATTTTATAATATCAGTACTATGCACTAAGATTTTATGAACTGTAACAGGCATATTAAACGATGAATAGAGATCTATGTATAGTAATTGCAGAGGAACGAAAGAAAATATAAACAAAAACTCATCAGTGTCAGAACTGCATGTAAACTTTTGCTTATATGTGCTATGGCCAGAGCTTCCATCGCAACCCCACTTGCTGATTAAAGTATACGTCAAGTTTGTAGGTAATAAATTAACAAAAACTTCTTGATTTGCTAAAACTAAACGCTCAACATTTTTATCTAATACGGACTGGACTTTAATTTCCGCACGTGTTTCACCCACATCAATTTCATTTGGATAGCATTATGCTTTAGCTTTTCTCAGACTATAAAATGATGGATAAACTTTATGGTCTGCCTTGATGCTCCACTTCCGAGTCGTTTTGTACACATGAGTCGTCGACTTGCTATCTACGTAGTATGCTAAAGCTCTACATTGCTCAAGCATCTTGCATCTGGCTCACATGCCATCTTTTTGCCGGGTATTTGGGTGGTTTTCTGTGATTGTTTTATAATGTTAGCAACATTTCTGTTCCCGGACCAGGACTTCTAGATTGCAAGAGGTCATCCACTCGACGCCGTTTGGTTTTTTCACTGCAGCTAACAAAGTCCTTCTTTCGTCTTCCGGGGCCGGGGTTACCTGAAGAAGTGGTTGGTTGGTCTGATGGCAACTTTGAATCCACCGTTATTGCAAATGTGAAGTTTGGACCCGAAAGCCACTCCGAGTTTTTATTCAAAAATCGCTCCTTATGTCTTCCAGAAGTGTTCCAATTTTGATCCAGCTTCGACGAATATGCCGATATTTGTAAGCTTAAACTTTTTGTCGAATACTAGGCTGCTTTGCTTAAATTGTACTTAAGTAAAACAAAACTCAATAATTCTTTATATCTGGTTTCCTTCGAATGTTGAACCCAAATGTCAAAAAACTCCGTTCTTGGTACGGTTATAACTAAACTGCTTTGTGTTGTTCATTTTCCGACAGGGTGAATAGTTGATGATTGTTGTGCTGCCATCTTAAGTGTCGTTGATCACAGTTGTGCAGTATTTATATTACATTCAGGTATTGGCGTAGATGCTACCAAATGGGGTTGTTTTGTGTAGCGTTCCTGTGTGGTTATACCTGCATTAGGATTGCTACGAACACTACATACTCAATCAGTCTATATGAGGTCCTCATGGACCGGCCAGTTCAACCTATGATTGCTTTGTATGTACCTGTTTGTATGCCTTGGTGACTGGTGCGGTAGGTTGTGGCAGGTTGACGTCAGTCATCTTCGCCTTTTTGCTGTTGGTGTGCTCTTGTTGACCTTGCGCGTGTATTTTTGTGTGTTTTATGGCTACGTGTTTATTCCCTGTACCTGGGAATTGGTTTTGCCGTTTGTAGATCAGCTTTAAAGGTTCAAATATCTCGTCGGAGCTAGTACGTGCATACATCCTATTTTATATGTAGAGATAACTAAATCTACAAAAAAAAAAATTAAATATAGATGTGCAAAGAATTCGCAATGGTTTTTTCCTTCGACTATTAGAGAATACTTGCGACTATAACATATGTAAAATTTAGCCCGGATGTCCGCGGATGTATGTAAGTTTTTTGTCCCTAAAGTTAAAAACATAAAGAAAAAATACCTTTTATCCTTAATAACGGAATGTTAAATATATTGAAAATACTCTAATTGCGAAAGAATTCATATTAAAAAATTTTACTTACCTTCGAGCTTAGAATCCATCAAAAAAATTATATAAAAGTATTCACTCAAAAGAAATATGAAGCTTAATATTCAAACAGAATTTTGCAAATTAATCAATCCATTTTACGGCCACTCCTGCCTTCTTACTTCAATTACTCAATATATATGAGCAAAAATATCAAAAAAAGCAAAAATCCCGTCATTTTGTTTGTTTTCTTTCATTTTTCATTACACTTTTCTTGGAATAAGATCTTTGTTTTTGTCCAGCTAGCTTGTTCTACACGAAACACTGTGCGAGGGAGTCCCCAAAAAGATCCCGGAATGACCCCCAAATGACTCTGGGAGGACCCCGAGGGAGTCCCCAAACCATCCCGAAATGACCCCGAAATGACCACGAGGGAGTCCCCAAATGACCCCTGGAGGACCCCGAGGGAGTCGCCAAAACCATCCCGAAATGACCCCGAGGGAGTCCCCAAAACCATCCCGAAATGACCCCGAGGGAGTTCCCAAAAATATCCCGAAATGACCCACGAATGACCCCGGGAGGACCCCGAGAGAGTCCCTAAAATCATCCCAGAATGAACCCGAAATTACCCCGAGGGAGTCCCTAAATCATCCCGGAATGACCCCCAAATGACCTCGAGGGAGTCCCAAAAAGGTCACGGAATGACCCCGGGAGGACCCCGAGGTACTCCCCTAAACCATGCCAAAATGACTTCCAAAAGATCCGAGGGAGTCGCAAAAGCCATCCCGAATGAGCCCCTGGAATGAACCCTAATAGACCCCGGTAGGATCCCCAGGGTGTCCCAGAAATTACCCCCAAACGGCCCCCAAAAACCCCGCGAATACTCCCCAAAATTATCTCAATATTACCCTAAGAAGCTTCAGAACTACACGCCAACTGGTTACGCATATGAGTATATTTTCAGGGCATCTCGATGGATTATTTTTTTATTTTTGAATAACTGAATAAAAACTAAAATTTTATTGTTATTCCATATTTTGTAAAAAATTAATAATAACTCAACTCTTTATTCAAAATTTGCAAAAGTAAGAATGGGCGGTTATCATCGATTATAATATTTTGAATAACGAGAAAAAGTTATTCATTATTCAAGAAATGCTTGAATAAAAAATAACTTTTTATTCATCAATAAGAAAATTTAAAATGATTAATAATTTTTTATTTTTTTTTTGATTTTTTTCATTTCAAAATGACTCAACCCTGGGTTGAAGTGAGCATAGAAGGCTCAAACATCAATACCAAACTGGTCATAAAATACGAACGGTGTGCTTGGAAAAACTGTTCTTAAAACAAGCCCATCTGTCACGAGTTAAGAAAAAACGTACTTAACAGACTTTTGTCAACGAATATTCTTAATTTTGAACTTGTTTCGTTCGTTTTAGAACGAGTTTTTATCTGAGTGTAAGACCATCCATAATCGCCCATTTAGAAACATTATTGAAAGCCCCGGCAATGTCTAAGAAGACTCCTAGATCATATTCCTTATATTCCAGGGCCTTCTTATGCTTATTACCACTTTATGCAATGCGCTGTATACCAACTTGCCTTTGGTGTAGGCAAGTTGGGTTGTGCAGAGCAGCTTTTCATCCACGTTGGACTTTATGCACACATCTATAAGCCTTTCAAAGGTTTTGAGCAGGAATGATGTTAAGCTAATGGTTCTATAGTCTTTGGGATACACGTGACCGATCTTCCCCGCTTTTGGTAGGAAAGCTACACGAGCAGTTCTCCAAGAGTGCGGTACATGATTCAGTCTTATGCACCCATCGAATATTATTTTCAGCCATTCCACGACCGCTCTACTTGAAGCTTGTAGCATGGCCGGGAATATACCATCTGCGCCCGGCGATTTAAACTTAGAAAACGTCTTCACTGCCCATTCGATCTTGGCATCCGTCACCAAGCCCGGCACTACCCGATTCGTGATCGAAGTGTGAGTGCTGTCTGCTGGCTCTTCTAAACCATCCCCCGATTGGAAATGTGTATCGAAAAGCACCTCCGGGGATTCCTCACTATTACGTGACCGTCATTCCCCGTTCTCTTTCTTTATTCGTCGCTGGACTATGATTCCCCTTGCTAGGACTAATTTCAGACGCGTTGTTTCGCTGGAGCACTCTATGTCCGTACAGAAACTTTCCCATGAGATTATCTTCGCCATGAAAATTTCACGCTTGTATAGACTCAGTAGATCCCTGTACTCGTCCCGACACGCTTCGCTTTCCGCAGTCTTTGCTAGCTTAAAGATTTCTTCTACCTGTCTTCTTAGAAGACTCAGCTCATTGCAACATCCTGGTGGCTTTGCTTTTCCTCTTCATCTTCTTAGAGGGCAAGCTTTGTTATACGTAGTCATAAGCGTCCTTGTTAGGAATTCAGTTCCTCCACATTGGCAACCTCTTTGGGTTGTCCCAGATTTGTTTCTACCTGTTTCTGGAATTTAGTCCAGTTCGTTGACCCAGGGTTTCTAAAGGTTCCTCCCTTCTCTACCCTCTTTAGGTGGATGTTGAAGCTGATATACGCATGTTCGGAGAAGGATGGTATATCAAGAACCATCCAATTCGGAGCATAATGTAATATCCATACATTGTTGGACCAATGTATGTAGGGACATTTCCCCTATTGGTTATCTGCAAATTGGTTTGCAGGATGTAACAAAATAGAGATTCGCCTCTCTCGTTCGTATCTGCTCCCCTCCCCGCATTGTGGTGCCCATTTGCATCCGCGCCTATGACCAACCGCCCTTTGCGTCCTTCGTCCTGTACTAGCCTCTTGCACCCCATGGGTGGAACTTCTGCAGTATGGGCCATGTAGCAGGATGCCAGGATAAATGCCTGCTTATTCTTTTGCTCAACGGCCACCACTACGAGGTCCTCAGTAGTGTAATTAGGCAGCATATATGAATGCAGCTGTTCCCTTACCATTACTACAGCCCGCACCCGTCCTTCCGTTTTCGCGTAGTGAACGCCAAATCGGCGCGCTCTAAGTCCAGAAACCTTTCCTCCCGATGAGAGCCACGGCTCCCGGGTCAGCGCCACGTCAAACGAACCCTCCTCTAGGGTTAGGAGGAGTTCGCTCGACGCTACTTTACTGTGTTGGAGGTTTATCTGTAGGACTCCCAGCATCATTGGGCTGTTTGTCCCCTACCAGCACCTTCGTCGTGACGTCGTTGTCCTCCCCTTAGCCATTTGGTATAGAGTGTTCAAGGCCCCCTTCAGCCTCTCGTAACTGTTGTGCCGGGTATTCCTCTGTGCGACTCGCATTTGGCTGTTGTTCCTCTTCTAACACCTTCGTGGTGACGTCGGCTACCTCCACCTGTCCTTTTTCTCTTAGGCTTTTGAGGTCCTTTTCGACTTCGCCAACTTCTAGCGTGTTAGGGTTTTTATCCTGGGGACTTCTTTTCTTGAGTCGCATGTAAATTTTGCATGTACCAAAGGACATTTTGCTATAAGCGGAAGTACCACTAATTTTTTTCGAAGTTGCGGAACTTTTTTAGTCTTTATGAGGACGGATTTCCATGCATTCATTCGGGCAAGGGTACTACGAATCGCTAACTGAACTTGCAATCAAATTATTCCCCAAACATTTATATGTGGAAACAGCCTAATTTTGTTTGGAAAACAAAACTTAACGAACGACCCCTGCTTTGGCGATATCTTCTATCTGAAACTTACGCTGTAGTTTATAGTCTAGCTTTACGTTATTCGTCTACTATACGAAAGCAAAGCAATTGTGAAGTTGGTTTTTGTCTTTTGTTTCGGACATTTCATTTTTAGTTTAACAGCAACTGTTCGTGAAAAAGAAAGCCGAGATTCCGTAATGGAAGGCCAATGATATCAATCTTATATAACAGATTGTAACCTATGGATTAGATCTGCTGATAAAATCATCTCCTTTGCCTTTTCTGGGGCCTATTTTGGTTTCGTGTTTCAAAAAGACGTATAAGCTTAACCGGAACCCAATTTTAGGCATAGCAGCAAATAGCTAACTCCTTTCTGTCAACCGCTTTTTTTAAAGGCTGTCCGGTGAAAGTCTGGTCAGCGAAAGGTTTGAGGGCATTCAGATAAGACCTTATCAGTGTGCCGACTTTGGCCTTTAATGTTTTGGAAAATTCGGTATTAAAGAGGCTTATTCCGCGGGAATTAGGCTGACAGAGCACATTTAAATTCCAATCTGCAGTCGTGCGATCCTAGTGATACACGGGTTGATCACCGCGTTCTTCATCTAGTTCTCTCACGATTCCCAGATTGTACGATAGCTAAGCGATGGTCGTACTTTTACTTCTTGGGTTAGGCTTTGTGGTACTTTTGTAATAAAATAGCAACACAATCACACCAGAACAACTAAACCATTTAATTGCACTGTTAATTTTTATGGCGCTTTTTTAAAAAGATACCGTGTTCGGTAATACAAACAAATAACATTTGTCTGTAATAAAGTTTTCCACTTACAATATTTTCTCGTAATTGGAATAAGCCTGAATGCGTAAAATTACTACAAACTTCTCTACATATCAAGACTTTACATAATAAAAGGTAAAATAGCAGTGTTTCTCATTATAATACGATCGATTATTTTAAATTATTTCTTATTTCCTAACCTTTCCTTTTTGTCACACAATTGATGTTCGTTTCATTAAAACTTGTGTGCTGCATATTTTTGCATTACATTTGGTTGTACATATTAGAGGTTTACGCCGATCACTTTATCGGTGGCGGCGGCGTAGGCACTATAATATACCGGCGGCGGCGGCATGGATGGCGCGCCGTCGTACGCCAGCATTCTTACTTTAAAAAGCTTAATTTTTATACTCTTGATAAAAATTTGGAAAATTTTTTAAAATGGGCTTGGCAGCGCCCACTTGTGATAAAATCAATTTTACAAATATTATTAATCATCGGGGAACGGGGCCTTTTTTCTATTTTCAAATTTTCAAGAGCTCATATTTTAAATTGCATTGTATATAAAACTGGTGTTGAAGAAATTTGTATCTTGCAATGTATTCACATGAAATACTTCAGCAAATAATAATTTTATACTCCTCATGTCACCCTGCTGCGTACCAAACTTATTGACAAATCCACGAAGTTTGCTAAAACTCTAACTTGACAGCTGTTTTATTCAAAACGATTTGCCAGATTCTGTACGTGAAAAATTTAAAACATAGCAATATTAAAACAAATGGCAAAATTAAAAGCTGCAATTAAAATTTAAAATCAACGGGCTCATTAACGAGTTTGGTTCGGATACCTTTTATACTGATGGATCCTTTTTATTCTGCAACATCTGTTCAAGAAAGGTTAATCATGAAAAAAAGTATTATATTCAGCAGCACATCAAACGTGAAAACATGTAAAAGGGACACAATTAATAAAAAGCAAGACCCAAATGATAGTGCCTTTTGTGCAGAAGAATGAGTTTTACGAAGATCTCACTAAAATGATGATTGCAACCGAAATTCTTTTCTATAAATTAAAAAAATACCTTCACAAAACTCTCCCTGATGAATCCACTATAAGAAAAAGTTATCTTAAGGATTGTTTCGACTCCGTTTTGCAGAAAATTCGTTTAGAAATAGGGGAAAGCTGTATCTTCGTGTCCATCGACGAAACTACGGACAAAGCTGGTCGCAATGTAATCAATGTTATTGTTGGGCCATTGCATGAAAACGGACGAGGTTATCTATTGGCCGTGGTGGTGTTGGAAAAGGTGAACTCGTCAACAATTGCAACACTTTTTGACGATTCTATGCACATCCTATGGCCAGAAGGACTCCAACGCGAAAAGGTTTTGATATTTGTTACTGATGCGGCACCCTACATGAAGAAGAGTGCGTCGTTGTTAAAACTACTTTACCCCAATATGATTCACATAACTTGCGTCGCGCATGGTGTACACCGGGTCTGCGAATCAATACGCACAAGGTACTCTGATGTTGACGCCTTAGTTTCAAACTTTTATGACTAAGCAATTTTCTACGTTTTGGGAGCCATAACTCGAAGAAAAATTAACGGATCGTAGTAAAATTGGGTACAAAAATTTTCCCAATAGCAGGAAATATTTCTAGGAAAGATGGACGAGATCGGTTAAAGACCACGCCCACTTTTATATAAAAGATTTTTAAAAGGGTCGTAGACGAAAATAGTAAGCTATGTCTTAGCGAAAAAGAGCTTTGTTTCAATAGAATTTTACTTTCTAAATTGAATTATAACATTACATTGGAAAGCACTAAAATTTTTGGAAATGGGTGTGGCACCGCCCCTTTTATGACTAAGCAATTTTCTATGTTTCGGGAGCCATAACTCGAAGAAAAATTAACATATCGTAATGAAATTATGTACACACATTTTCCTTGTAGCAGAAAATATTTTTAGTAAAAATGGACGGGATCGGTTAAAGACCACGGCAAATTAGATATAAAATAAGTTTAAAAAGGTCATGGACTAGAATAGTAAGCTATAACTTAGCAAGAAATAGTTTTGAATCAATGATATTTCAGTTATTAAGTTTTACTGTAAGAGGAAATGGGGAGACATTTTGTTTTAAACGGGCGGTGCCACGTGTTATGTAGAAAAGTAATTTATCTGAAATGAAATGTACAATTGAAGCTCACGCTGAGTATATAATGTTCGGTTAAACCCGAACTTAGACACCTTTACTTGTTCTATTTAAAAAAGGTTATGTTTGTATGTATTTAAGGAAATCAACGTTTTGACCATTTCGGGAAGATCCGGGGTTTTTGTCTCAAAGTCTCGTGGATCGTTCCAAAAATTTCAGGAGTGGCTCCTTGCGGAGAGACTGTTCTTCGTTCATTTACTCCAGGGAGCCTTCGAACCTAACCCCGGTCTAAGGGACTGGTACTGCAGCGTCTGCCGAAAAAAATTCAAGTACTTAAAATAGTCACACTTTTTTCTGTATGTCTCGTGTAAAGCGTAGTTTCACCGTAGGAGATGTTCTGGGCTAACTCCTAATGCTCGTTGTCGACACGATTTCTTTACATCATTTGTGGCTCCTTGCTGGTCACGCACAAAGGCGACTTACGGTTGCTATTAATGGTCTTTCAATACTCATGACTCGCGTGGCACAATTTTAACGATTATCATCAACGCTGGCCTATTGATGAACGCGCCAAACTGTTTTTTCGGTTGTTTTAAGAACTATAAATCCCGATGTGTGAGCAGTAGCAATCCTGTCTAGTTGTATTCAATCCAGGGCTGTCCAACTCCTTCTTCAGTTGCTGGATCTTCAATTCACTCAACTTTGCCATGTCCAAGTTGTATTCTCAATCTTCGGAATTTATTCAGAAATTCCTCTTCTGACACCAATTATAACGAATTCACTGCAAATCCTCTTATTTGCAACCTTCTGTTAAGTTCGAATCACTAAACTGTTGAATAAATAACTCCAATATTTAATAATGCAAAATGGCCTTTATTAAAGTACTTCACAATAAATAACTCTACTATTGCTCGACCGATAGCGTGCTTAACCAAAACTGGTTCTCGCGCCTCTACTGGTGTCGTCTTTTATACTGTTTGGTTTACTCGTTGACATTTCTAGGCGGTTCTGTTCTAGAATCTACTAGTTGGTTATCTGCTATAAGTTTCTCAGCTATAACTACAGATGCACAATTTTTATAGCTTCTCTCACAGCTCATGCGCGTGTGTTTGTGAGCGATACTTATATTGCATATCTCAGATAAGATATCTGCATGTGTTTGTGCGTTGCTTCTCCGCTGCGTGTATGTACATATGTGTAGACATAATGATTGAATTATTGATGTGCATCAAGTCACTGCTTAGCATCGGCTTAAAGATGGCAGTACCCCTTAGTGTTGCTAATATTCGTAACAATATGTTTCACTTTTATTCAGTAATAATCCAAAAACTATATTGGCAAGAACATGTATATCTATATATTTGGGTGTTCCTTATAAATCAAATTTCCAATATTTTCAGTCACACTCTTTCAAACGGTAATGGCAAGGTCAAAAATTCTTCATATAAATTTTGGTCCCAATTGAAGTCTGTAAAAAGGTGTCCCACAGCTATCAAAGTTAAGATTTCTCTATGGTACAAAAAATTTACACGATTCGGGCCTAGTTTTTCAGCATTCTTTCTAATTTAAATTCAAACGTGCAATTTGAAAACAAGGAATCTTTTTGTGAAGATTTTTAAAAAGGAAAATATAATACAACATTGGACAAACAAAATGCGAATCAGTGAATGATACCATGACTAGTGTAGTGTCCGGCATGGAGGCTGTGACGTTGTCCACAGTTCTTTTATCAATAATGCTGACTTGGGAGGACTTGGCTCCAAGCAAAACTAATGTACACAATACGCATACAGCTAGCTAGACCCAATGGCCTAAAATCATACGCCCAAAATAATATATACATATATGTGCCACTAACACGGATTTATGTTTTTTGCGCACCCCTACCGAAGCACTGATAATTTTCTCTAGTTAATACCCATATTGTACAAATACCTCTTGGCTTTTTGAAGCCCTGATGATCTTCTCTACCCTCATACTCATATTATACTAATACCTCTTAGCTTTTTGTGGTCCCAAATTTGGTCGACAGCCGCTGAACCGCTTGAGGTATCCCATAAACACTAATCCTAAACCTGAATATGCTATTTACGTTGATATAACTCCAAGAGATTTGCTACAGACTAGGGCGGAACTGATACCGAAAAACTGGCAACGAATTTGGTAACAAGTCCTAAACGGCAGCCGCAGACTTGTGCATACTCAGTTTCACAAAGTGAAATTTTAAAGACTTAAACAAAACGAATTTCACCCATAATTATTGTATTGGGGCTTTTATAGTGTAAATTGTTTGGTAATTATTTAGTAACTTTAAAAGGTCCGACAAAAATAATTATTTATATTTCATACCATTTTACGTCACTCATAATTATTTTACAACATTTTTTTGTTCGTCTTGCAAAGCACAAATTTCGTTTCGATTTCAATTTCGTCCGTTTTTTTTGTAAACTGAGGCAACCCAAAATTTTAGTTTTTCCAGATTTTCAGATACTCCACAACAGACGACTGGTAAGATTATATTCATATACATGGAATACTCCTAGGGGCAAAGATGGCAGGCCCAGCTGATTATAAACTTTTTTTTATTTGATTTGGTACATGAACTTCCGGCGCAGTACGATTTTGACATATATCCATCGAATTTACAAAAACAAAGTACATGGAACTTTTATTTATGTTTGTAGGTATGCCACCATGCTGCCACCTTGTATCGTTCCGCCATGCTTGTTATAATTGTTATGTCCCTGCTTAAAATTTGTTAATGGTGATCAATTTTGCCGTTTTTGGTTACTTGTAAACAAATTTGGTTACCGAAATTTCGTTTGGTTACGTGGTTGTCGCTTGCCTATTTTGGTTACCGTTTAAACTGACTTTGATACTTATAAATTATATTTTCGAGCTTTATTTTGCAACAAGTAACATGTAGAGTGATTTTGATATATTAAGGGAAATTTGATTTAAAATTCAATGGTGTAGCCTCTATGTAAAGCGGCGACACTTCCATCTATATATATCCGTTATCTAAATATCGATCTTTGCCAAATTCTTGTCATCGCTGGTTATAATCAGTTTGTTTGAGAAAAAGTTGAATGTTAAAAGAATGGGATTGGGAGAGACCTGTTTAATCTTACGCAATTTGTAATGAAGTTATTGTCATTGCCACATAGTTCAGCGGTGGCAGAAAGAAAGTTTTCCGACTTAGCTTTAATTAAAACGAAGCTAAGGAACAATCTAGATTTTAAAACTATAAACAGCATAATGCCATCAAAAGAGTTGTGTCCAAAAGGAAATGGAAAGAATTACGTATGGTCGTCTAAAAATTATTTTTAATCGAATATATTTATTATTATTTGTAATTGCATTTACTTTTGATCTCATTACACATTTAGGTATGTAATTACTTCTAATAATAAAAAAATTATTTTTCATATTCATACACACAGCACGTGTAATAACATGATTTTATGTTTTTGTTTTATCAAATTTTATGTAAAAAAAATGTATACGCTAAAATAAAATAAATATCAATGCTGCCAGCAAAAATGCAAACTTGTTCGGTTTGGTTACCATTTTCCACTTTTGGTTACTTTTTGGGAAAATTCTGGTTACTAAATAAATAAAATAAATGTAAGGCGCGATGACCTCCGAAGATATCTAAGGCCGAACTTCTCTTCCAACTTGCGTCGTGCTCCTCTTGATTTTCCCTACAAATTGGCCGGACGGAACCTACATCTTTTATGCCGACTCGGAACGGCATCTGCAAGGCAGATGAGTTTTCACTGAGAGCTTTTCATGGCAGAAATACACCCGGAGCGCTTGCCAAACACTGCCAAGGGGCGACCCCTTATTTATAAAATTTTGATCCCGGGGTGTGAACCCAGGGCATATGGTGTGGTAGGCGGAGCACGCTACCATCACACTACGGTGGCCGCCATTCTGGTTACTAAAAATTTAAATTAACCCTTGGGGTGATATATTCAATGTTATAGTAGTCTGCGATCAGGTGTTGGTGGGATTTCTTTTAAATCTACTCTTCACTCGACCACACAATTAACTTGAGTTTATACATTTGTTATTTGAGATGTATGGAGATTATTTCGTTAGATACCCATAGCGCCATTGCGGAAGAATGCATTTATATTGAAAAATATAAAAATATACAATTTATTTATTTTTTCTTGATATATGAGGTGGGTTTTGTTGAAGGCTGAGGTAGCACTCAGTCAATCCAGGGTCAAGTAGAGGTCACACAAACCCCCACTGAATAAGAACACAGTAGTTATGTGTTAATGACGAATATACCCACACACACACGGCTTGAAGGGTAGTGAGGGCAGCAGCTTTCCGTACAAAGATAGCGGGGGAGGGAGGCGAGCGGCGGCTAATGGTCGTTGTAGTAGCGGAGGGGTCGGTTCGGTGGTTGAACGGCGGTGCAGGAGCGGGCGGGTTGGTATGGTGGCGGGGGCAGCGGCGGGATCAGCGCAGTGGCGGGATTAGTACGGCAGGCTGGACGGCGGACAGTATTAGCGGACGAATGTATGTAGAGGTATGGACGCAGTGACGGCACGAGCGCGCTGCCTGGACGGTGATAAGGTAGCGGCAACTAACGGTCGTCGTAGCAGCGGAGCAACGGCGGTAGGATAGCGGGCGGCCAACGGTCGTCGGAGCAGCGGCGCAACGGCGGTAGGATAGCAGACGGCTGACGGTCGTCATAGCAGCGGTGCAACGCCGTAGGATAGCGACGGCAACAATAGGGCCACGGAGCGCGTACCAGTGGCGTGGCCAAGGCGAGCTGTCGGTGCAAGGGGAAAAGGGCCGGATGATCATAAGGCGGCGAGCCCCCGATTGACAACATTTTTTTATTTCAAACCTGATTTGCAATTAATTAAATAGTTTTTTAGTGAGTTTAAAAAACATCGCTCGAAATTCGACTTAAGTCGCTGCATAGTACATGTACATGGTACATAAATATAGCAGCAAAACTTGAAGTGCTGCAGGCGAAACTGCTACATTTGTGCTTTGGGAAATAAACTTCAGTAAAAAAATTATTATTTGTATTCCAATTTCGTAAAACTTCAGCAGAGTAGTTTACACGGTCATAAATAATGTTTTTAAAAAATGTTTAAAGTGAAGCATTTGACCACTACTTCAACTATTTCAGTGGTCTTCAAATATTTCAATATCAAAGTGCTCTTTATCATCTGCTGAGTTAGAATACATATTTGAATTTGTTATATTAAAGTCATGGCACTATAGTCCGTATCTTACATATAAAATTGAATTTGACATTTGTTTTTGCATTATTCACTATTACTTAAGTACTGTGAAGCCTACGTTATAAAATTCGTGTGGATGAAATTTTTTCCCTTGCATATCTATATTATTTTCTTCATCAATATTTGGTTTTACTGAATTTATTAAAAACTAACCAATAACATCTCCACCTAATAAAAAGCTAATCGATTTCCAATTTTTGTTCTGCCTGACATTTCGATTTGACATTTGCACACATGTTTTACGTTATAGCATTGGATGCTTTTTTAAGCGTTAACGTTTGTTTTTCGTGGGTTTAAAATCGTCCTGTGTTTTTACTAGTTTGGGATTATTACACGCTAAGATGTCTTGCTGCTGCTGTACTATTCTTGACATTTTACTGTAAATAACTTACTTTGGTCGTCGAGTTTAGTCTATTCTTTAAAAGCGAACCGACTTTTAGGTTTCTGTGTTTCAGATACTGGAATACAATTTTGCTACAATTTGCTACCACAACTTTAAAATAAATTTACATGGCGATTCCTCGGAAAAGGCTTTTTGATGTTTTGCTGAAGAGCTCAAAAGAAACGCGGCGTGATGCGAAGTTGGAGAAAATTTTAACAGTGACCGGAAGAGACCTAGATAGTAAATAGATAAGATAGCGTGTAAAAATGCTAGCGAAGGGAAGGGCCACGTCGAGTTAAGGCCAATGTTCTAGCACGTAATCATAGTTGGTTTTCCAAGAGCGAATATTTTGGAAAATACCTCCTTGATAACAGGCCCTCAACTTCCTACAATAATTATGATTGAAAATGTATACTTAAAAGTTACTTGTACACTAATTTTGTGTATGATTCAAGGTAAAGTATGTAGTGCACTTTCAGCATAGACATAATCGCAATCGTGTATATGTGGTGCTACATCGAAAGATATGAATAATTTGAGCGTTTTGTCGAAACGGAAAGCTGACTCAAACATGCTAAGATTCGGCATTTCACCAATTCACTCATGGACACGGTGTATGTAGTGTATGTTGCACATTGCATATCTATTGGAACTAAAGGCATGGTAAGTAAGAGGCGCCGAAAAGAAGGGAAACTCCAACAGAGGAAGGAAAGTATTGTTAGCAGATTTAGAAAAAAACTGGGCTTTTAATTTATATGCCAAAAGAATAATCTGGCTATACAAAGGACGGTAACACAGTACAACTTTTTTTAAGTAAATCTGAAGTTACTGCATACATTTTACAGGTTTTAACTCATGTCTCTTAAAAATGCTTTACACTATATTGCCTTGCTAAGGGTATGAATTTCAGATAAACGCTGAGGCCTTTGAGGGAGTATGAGTGGTACAATATGCCAGACAGTATGCATAAAATATTGTTCATTCAAGAGATATCATATCGTCATGTATGGTTCCTATTGGTCAACTTTCTGAGGAAGCTACATTTGCAGCTTAGGTATGCAAGCGCGGGACTTTGCTTCAAGATGTAATTGAATTCCTGGCCCACGAAGTCGTGTTATGAATAATTGCTTTTGAATAAGTCTTTACGTTTTGTTATGTACAACCCTTAAAAACTTTTTATTGGCTTACTATTAATAAAATGAGGATAAGTGACATATTTTTCAATGAAACAATTAGTGATCAACTCCTTCATTGAGCAATATAATGTAGTTTAAAAAGGTGCACCAGGGTAGAATTTACATACATACATAATACAAACTTGCTACCAATGGAACTTGTGTAATTAAAAATAGGTTGTAAAGGTTTATATATTTAAACAAATTCAAATATTACTTATAATGGAAAAATTTTAACATCATATTTATAAATGAGATAAATATTTGAGTTTTGGCATCTTCCATACAAAAAGTGGGCAAGAATAGAATAAAAATGGGAATTTATATTGAAAAAAATGGTTCGCGAAAGTAATATGTACTTCATAAAAGTAATACTTGCATCCTAGAACTAATCTGGTATATTGAACGAACTAGAAGTGAAGAAGCTTATGCGGTGCTTTTGTTGGAATTTGTACCGTGATACTTTTAAAATTTTCCTATATATTGGCGGGATGGAACCTACATGTTTTACAACTACTGAGAACGGTATCGAAAAGCCAGAAGAGTATTCGCTGGTAAGCTTTACTAGCAGGTTTAGTCAAACCACTGGCGAGGGTCCTACTTAGAAAAAACATTGTCTAAAACAGCTTTTCCAGATACTTGAAGCCAGGACCTTCGGTGTGGTAGGCGAGCACGCTACCTCAACTCCACGGCGGTCGTCATTTAAATATTCAATAAATAAAAGAGAAATAAAAAAAATTGCTAAAGGCATGTTTACGTTTATATTATTATGTTTCCCTAAAGCACTTTATAAAACAAAATATGTATAGATATATGTATGTACGTCAAATTTTTTTTCCATAAGGAGTATAGCAACAGCGTAATCTACAGATGATTCTAAGAAAAATTACTGAAGACACCATAGCTCTAAGTCCGATTTCCAGTACCCCACATTTGCAAAATAGATATTTTGCCATATGAATGTAGGCTTTGGCCAAAAAATCTTCATAGCTTCTCATAGAATTATAGGAAAAATATATTGGGCTTACTTTAAAGGTATTTTACGTACATTTCAGAATCTGTATTAATATCTACAGTGTTTTTCAGTTTTAGTAGAGATATCGGGCTTGAATTATGAGAAATTAGCCTAAAATGAACTTTTAACTATTATATTATCATTTTTAACAAATTTCTTACGGGATTTTTTTTTACAGCTTTTTGTATTTAAATTTAAAATGGATGAACCAAATCCTTCTACATAATCTGAATCCACTTACTTTACACATATACTTGAACACGATATTATTGCATTTGGTTTATCAAGTGAATTAAATAATCTGAATTTACCGTCTTGTCCTGACATTTTAAGATTTTATTTTTTTTTTAAATGACCATGCTAAAACTCAAAGTAAAATGCTTTCGCATAAAAATTTAACTCCTCATGTAATTGATAAATTGGTTGAAATTTGGAATAAATTGAATATTCAACTAATTGATAGACGTAGTATTCTGAGAAAACTAAATGTTTTAATTGAAAAATATCACGAAAGCATTAAACACAGAAAAAAAGTTCAGGAATTTACAGCATTCATACAATCAACAAATGAATTATTTGGAAAATGTAAATGCAAGTTAAAAACAATAGAATTCTCATGCGGTTTAATACCAAACCATTTAAAAGAATTTATGATGGACCAACATAATGATAAAAAATTCACAATACCTGAATATATGGATAACATTGTAGTAGAAACACCAACAATGCCAACAGATAGTGATGATCCAACATACGAACCACTTGGAACAGATATAGAAACAGGTGAAGCACAAATTGCAAATGAAGCAGTTGCAGAAGTATCTGTTACAATGAAACGAGGTCATTATACTCAACGATATGATGCTATAAATTTTGCTATGATATGTGACAGATTCGGTGTTTCAGACAGATTTTCGAGATGTTCGTGGTGAACTTGTCATAATGGATAAATCTAAAGTTGCAAGAGAAAAAATTAAAGCTAGCGATGAAGTGCTTAGTAAACGATACATAGATTCCAACATAACTGCATTTTCTTTCGATGGCAGAAAAAATGATTCATTAACTAGAGAGAAAATTAATGAGAAATTTCATACAATTATGGTAAAGGAACTCCATTTAGTTGTTCTAAAAGAGCCTAATGCTGAATTACTTGGATATGTTAATTTGGGTGAAGAGGAAAATGCAAAACACAATTTAAAAAAATAAATGAATTCTTCAATAGCAAAAAACTGTCAATAGATCAATTAATTGGCATATGCAGCGATGGAGAACCAGCTAATACTGGAATAAAAAATGGTGTTATAAGACTTTTTGGAAGGGATTTAAATAGACAACTGCCTGGTTTTTAATTGATCTAAAAAATGTATTTTTCAGGTTGTAAGTGATTTTGAACCAATAGCATTGGAAAATATGCCTTGTATGGTCAGTGATGAACAAGAACGAGAATTACCTACAGATGTTAAATATTTATATCAAATGGCCAAAGCTAACATAAAACCAGGACCAGTTGAACATTCTCGATGACTAACCAAAGCAAGCAGGGTATTACGTCTATATACAACAACTAATACACCATCGGACAATATGAAAACTAGCAGTTTATATTATTAGAATTTATGTGCCAATGTATTTCAATGTAAAATACTATAATTCTGTTGTATACCGCAGTGTACTTTTATCAAAGTTTATTCGTTGGACACGATACCTACCACGTAATTTACTTAATATTGTAGATGGTGTAGTCTTAAATAATTCATATTACGCTCATCCAGAAAACATTTTGTTAACAATGTTACTTGATGATAGAAAAGCCATACGTGATAGAGCTATCAAACAAATTTTATACTATCGAGAAAAAATACTCAGAGTTTACAAAAAACATAATATCAATTTTAATGCTTCAGATCATACTGATATGATTGATCTGAATGACGATAATTTACTATCTGAACCGGCATTCACAAGAAATATTCCATACGATCACTTGGTACAATTCTTAGATTATGATGAGCCAACACTAGATGATCCTAATATTCCAATGCATATACAAGGAACAGAAAGATATGTACAGTTGTTAACATCTATTTCCAAACGTATTATAGAAAAAAAAAACGTGAAGGTGTTATGGTTATGGCTGCTGCAGCAGAAAGTCGTGAAAAACAACCACGAATGGAGAGCAAAAAAGATTTTAAAAAATAGTCACATAACATTACTTTTATTTTGCAAAATACTTTAAAATGGTCAATTCTAATTAAAACAAGTAAGGAAGGCTAATTTCGGGTGTAACCGAACATTGCATACTCAGCTGAGAGCTATGGAGACAAAATAAGGGAAAATCACCATATAGGAAAATGAGCCTAGGGTAACCCTGGAATGTGTTTGTATGATATTTGTATCAAATGGAAGGTACTAAAGAGTATTTTAAGAGGGAGTAGGCCATAGTTCTATGGGTGGACGCCATTTAGGGATATCGCCATAAAGGTGGGAGAATTTGTTTGTACGATATTGGTATGAAATGAAGGGTGTTAATGAGTATTTTAAAAGGGTGTGGGCTTAGTTCTATAGGTGGACGCCTTTTCGAGATATCGCCATAATGGTGGACCAGGGGTGATTCTATAATTTGTTTGTACGATATGGGTATCAAATGAAAGGTGTTAATGAGTATTTTAAAAGGGAGTGGGCCTTAATACTATAGGTGGACGCCTTTTCGAGATATCGCTATAAAGGTGGACCAGGGGCGACTCTAGAATTTGTTTGTACGATATGGTTATCAAATGAAAGGTGTTAATGAGTATTTTAAAAGGGGGTGGGCCTTAGTTCTATAGGTGGACGCATTTTCGAGATATCGCCATAAAGGTGGACAAGGGGTGACTCTAGAATTTTTTTGTACGATATGGGTATCAAATGAAAGGTGTTAATGAGTATTTTAAAAGGGAGTGGGCCTTAGTTCTACAGGTGGACGCCCTCTCGAGATATCGCCATAAAGGTGGACCAGGGGTGACTCTAGAATTTGTTTGTACGATATGGGTATCAAATGAAAGGTGTTAATGAGTATTTTAAAAGGGCATGGGCCTTAGTTCTATTGGTGGACGCCTTTTCGAGATACCGCCATAAAGGTGGACCAGGGGTGACTCTAGAATTAGTTTGTACGATATGGATATCAAATGAAAGGTGTTAATGAGTATTTTAAAAGGGAGTGGGCTTTAGTTCTATTGGTGGACGCCTCTTCGAGATATCGCCATAAAAGTGGACCAGGGGCGACTCTAGAATTTGTTCTATAGGTGGACGCCTTTTCGAGGTATCGCCATAAAGGTGGACCAGGGGTGACTCTAGAATTTGTTTGTAAGATATGGGCATCAAACGAAAGGTGTTAATGAGTATTTTAAAAGGGAGTGGGCCTTAATTCTATAGGTGGACGCCTTTTCGAGGTATCGCCATAAAGGTGGACCAGGGGTGACTCTAGAATTTGTTTGTAAGATATGGGCATCAAACGAAAGGTGTTAATGAGTATTTTAAAAGGGAGTGAGCCTTAGTTCTACAGGTGGACGCCTTCTCGAGATATCGCCATAAAGGTGGACCAGGGGTGACTCTAGAATTTGTTTGTACGATATGGGTATCAAATGAAAGGTGTTAATGAGTATTTTAAAAGGGCGTGGGCCTTAGTTCTATTGGTGGACGCCTTTTCGAGATACCGCCATAAAGGTGGACCAGGGGTGACTCTAGAATTTGTTTGTACGATATGGGTATCAAATGAAAGGTGTTAATGAGTATTTTAAAAGGGAGTGGGCTTTAGTTCTATTGGTGGACGCCTCTTCGAGATATCGCCATAAAAGTGGACCAGGGGCGACTCTAGAATTTGTTCTATTGGTGGACGCCTTTTCGAGATACCGCCATAAAGGTGGACCAGGGGTGACTCTAGAATTTGTTTGTACGATATGGGTATGGAATGAAGGGTGTTAATGAGTATTTTTAAAGGGAATGGGCCTTAGTTCTATAGGTGGACGCCTTCTCGAGATATCGCCATAAAGGTGGACCAGGGGTGACTCTAGAATTTGTTTGTACGATATGGATATCAAATGAAAGGTGTTAATGAGTATTTTAAAAGGGAGTGGGCTTTAGTTCTATTGGTGGACGCCTCTTCGAGATATCGCCATAAAAGTGGACCAGGGGCGACTCTAGAATTTGTTCTATAGGTGGACGCCTTTTCGAGGTATCGCCATAAAGGTGGACCAGGGGTGACTCTAGAATTTGTTTGTAAGATATGGGCATCAAACGAAAGGTGTTAATGAGTATTTTAAAAGGGAGTGGGCCTTAATTCTATAGGTGGACGCCTTTTCGAGGTATCGCCATAAAGGTGGACCAGGGGTGACTCTAGAATTTGTTTGTAAGATATGGGCATCAAACGAAAGGTGTTAATGAGTATTTTAAAAGGGAGTGAGCCTTAGTTCTACAGGTGGACGCCTTCTCGAGATATCGCCATAAAGGTGGACCAGGGGTGACTCTAGAATTTGTTTGTACGATATGGGTATCAAATGAAAGGTGTTAATGAGTATTTTAAAAGGGCACGGGCCTTAGTTCTATTGGTGGACGCCTTTTCGAGATACCGCCATAAAGGTGGACCAGGGGTGACTCTAGAATTTGTTTGTAAGATATGGGCATCAAACGAAAGGTGTTAATGAGTATTTTAAAAGGGAGTGGGCCTTAATTCTATAGGTGGACGCCTTTTCGAGGTATCGCCATAAAGGTGGACCAGGGGTGACTCTAGAATTTGTTTGTAAGATATGGGCATCAAACGAAAGGTGTTAATGAGTATTTTAAAAGGGAGTGGGCCTTAGTTCTATAGGTGGACGCATTTTCGAGATATCGCCATAAAGGTGGACAAGGGGTGACTCTAGAATTTGTTTGTACGATATGGGTATTAAATGAAAGGTGTTAATGAGTATTTTAAAAGGGAGTGGGCCTTAGTTCTACAGGTGGACGCCTTCTCGAGATATCGCTATAAAGGTGGACCAGGGATGACTCTAGAATTTGTTTGTACGATATGGTTATCAAATGAAAGGTGTTAATGAGTATTTTAAAAGGGAGTGGGCCTTAGTTCTATAGGTGGACGCATTTTCAAGGTATCGCCATAAAGGTGGACAAGGGGTGACTCTAGACTTTGTTTGTACTGTAACGAATTTTCTGCAAATCCTCTTATTTGCCCTTTTGCTAGGTTCGTATCGCTAAACTGTTGAATAAATAACTCCAATATTGAATAATGGAAAAATGGCCTTTATTAAAATACTTCACAATAACACTCAAATTGTGCAACAAATAGCTTAATAACCAAACTGATAGCTTAAAGGAAACTGACTTTCAAAATAATACTGCTATTGCTCGCTAGATATCGTCTTAGTCGTAACTGCTTTACAACTCAAATCAAACTGAATTCCAGCGCCTCTATATCTGCGGCCTTTTATACTATCTGGTTTCCTCGTTCGCATCTTCTAGAATCCACTAGCATTGTCCATGAGCTCACAAACTTCTCAGCTGTAACTACAATTGCACAATTTTATAGTTTTTCTCATTGCATACTTATAGGAGTATCTCAGATATATGCATGTGTTAGGCATTGACTCACCGCTGCTCGTATACGTACATGGTACATATATGTAGACGTAGTTATTGTTTCGTTTATGTAGATACATAATGATTGAATTATTGATGTGCATTCACGTCACTGCTTAGCATCGGCTTAGAGACGGCAGCACTCCTTAGTTTTGCTAATATTCGTAACACTGCCCTCCACCTAAGTCTGATCGTCCTGATTAGACAAATCTCTCGATTTAACCGCTGCTAGCCTCTCCAAATGAACCACTTTCATTTTGGTTCGTGGTTTGCCAATGGTTTGTATGCGGTACACTACATCGTTGATCCGTTTTACAACTTTGTATGGGCCTTCCCAACTGCACCGAAATTTGGATGGAACACCTTTCCGCCGGTGAGGGTTGTATAACAGTACCAAATCCCCCGCCAAGAAACCTTTCGAATTATTGTTCTCATGGTACCTGTGTTTCATCGTACCACTCAATGCCCTGCTTCGTTCCTTCACACTCTGTTGTTTGGCCGATGAACTACTTCGTAGAGCTTGCGCTGGACGGATTTGCTTTGCATAATCAGTATCGTTCCCACGTTTCCTCACAGTAGTGCGCTCTGGCTTGAAACCACCCTCGCATTCTTTCTCGGAAATTCGTTGCTTCGTTTTCCTGCGTCTTTTAGGTTTTGTCAATGCCAGTGTTTCTCTCGCAGGTACTTTTGATTTTGATTTATTTGGCCCATTCGATCTATCAACCTTTGCCTTTGACTTTCGTGGTCTTTGTCGAGTCTTTTCCACCAGTGCCCGATTACTGCTGAACCCTTTTTCCAAACTAAAGTTAAGTGGTATGTCCTGGTTCTTATAACGCATCACCCTTCTCTGCATATCGATCTTGATGTCATGGTCAACCAAGAAGTCCACTCCCAATATGACTTCTTCAACGATCTCCGCCACAACGAATTTGTATAAAACCATGACCTTCCCAGTCAGGACTTCACATATCACTTCTTCCTGAACTTGGTTATACTCGCCAGTGACCGTACACAACCTTGCTCCAGGTAACGGTTTTATTCTCCTGTTGACCAAGTCAGATCGGATCAAGGAATGAGATGCGCCCGTATCTACAGTCAGTACACGTTCTTTACCATCCACATTCCCTCTGACGGTAAGATTGCTCGATTTTCTACCAATTTGCAACACAGATATCACAGGGCATTCAATAGCTGGATCTAGCTCTCGATCTCTACCTCTTACTCGCTCTTGCTCATCTCCTCCAGCTTTGGGTTTACGGCCACCCACATTTTTGGAACTATTAGGACCATGATCGCAATGACGTGCAATGTGACCTGGGTTGCCGCACTTGAAACATTTAATAACTCCGGTATTCTTCTGTTGAGATCCCTTCAGTGCTTCCGAAATTGTGTCTACCCACTCTGGCCTTTCTACTTCCACACGGCGTACTTTGAAAACTGGCTTACACAGAAGCGACGCTGTTTCCCGAATCAGAGCATGCGATACCGTTGCAGCAAATTTTAGTTTTAGATTCGCATATGTAGCCCGCTTCGTTTCCACATCTCGTATGCCATTTATAAAGCTCTGAATATTACCCTTTCAGTGTATTCCACGGGTGCATCCGCATTCGCTAAATGTGCTAGCCTTTCAATATCCAAAGCAAACTCTTGCAATGTTTCACCAGGCCTCTGGAAGCGGTTCAGCAACTCCATTTGGTATATCTGTCTCCTATGCTCAGTTCCGTATCGTCTCTCTAGAGCAGCCATCAATGCTTCATAATTGTTCCGCTCTTCTTTGGGAATCGTCTGTAGGATTTCGGCTGCTGGCCCCTACAATCCCACGAACAGAGCTGCAACTTTATCTTCAGCATTCCAGTTGTTCGCTGCCGACGTCTTCTCAAATTGGAGCTTAAATACCTGGAATGGAACAGAACCATAAAACGTTGGGGATTTTACCTTCAGAGTATACGTTGAAGTTATTGGACGGTTCAATTGTAACTCCTGAATCCGATCTTTCAAAGCATCCATCTCGGCCTCCACTTTATTTTGTCGTTCACTAACAGCCTCCAGCTGCGATGAGAATTTTGTTTCCTGTGCCTCCAGCTTTGTTGAGATACGTTCTTCTTGTGCTTCGAGCTGTAATGTTATGCGTGCCTCTTGTTATTTTAATTGGTATGGAATTTGTGACGCCATGTGTGTTTTCTGTTCTTCCAATTGTGATGCCATATATGTCTTCTGTTCTTCGAGCTGTGTTTCCATCTTGGATGTTACTGTCGATGTTTGAGCAGTTATTGCAGCCAGTATCATGTTCAAGTCTGTGCTGGTAATTGTCTGCGATGTTTCGTTTTTCTCTTCAATTTTTGTTGTTGTCTCGTCCCCATTAGGATAAAAGACATACTCGTCCACATCAATTCCTTCTGCTTCCATTGCCTCTCGTAACCGTGCCTGAAGTTCGAGTTTAACGCCGCTTGTATTCAATCCACGGCTCTCCAACTCCTTCTTCAGTTACTGGATCTTCAATTCACTGAACTTTGCCATGTCCTTGTTGTCCTCCGGAATTTATTCAACAATTCCTTTTCTGACACCAATTGTAACGAATTTTCTGCAAATCCTCTTATTTGCCCTTTTGCTAGGTTCGTATCGCTAAACTGTTGAATAAATAACTCCAATATTGAATAATGGAAAAATGGCCTTTATTAAAATAATTCACAATAACACTCAAACTGTGCAACGAATAGCTTACTAACCAAACTGATAGCTTAAAGGAAACTGACTTTCAAAATAATACTGCTATTGCTCGCTAGATATCGTCTTAGTCGTAACTGCTTGACAACTCAAATCAAACTGAATTCCAGCGCCTCTACATATGCGGCCTTTTATACTCTCTGGTTTCCTCGTTCGCATCTTCTAGAATCTACTAGCATTGTCCATGAGCTCTCAAACTTCTCAGCTGTAACTAAAATTGCACAATTTTATACATCTTCTAGGGGCTTCCAGAATCTACTAGTCCAGTAGCTCTCAAACTTTTCAGCTGTAACTACAATTGCACAATTTTATAGTTTTTCTCATTACATACTTATAGGAGTATCTCAGATATATGCATGTGTTAGTGCATTGACTCTCCGCTGCTCGTATACGTACATGGTACATATATGTAGACGTAGTTATTGTTTCGTTTATGTAGATTCATAATGATTGAATTATTGATGTGCATTCACGTCACTGCTTAGCATCGGCTTAGAGACGGCAGCACTCCTTAGTTTTGCTAATATTCGTAACAGTACGATATGGGTATCAAATGAAAGGTGTTAATAAGTATTTTAAAAGGGAGTGGGCCTTAGTTCTATGGGTGGACGCCTTCTCGAGATATCGCCATAAAGGTGGACCAGGTGGACTCTAGAATTTGTTTGTACGATATGGGTATCAAATGAAAGGTGTTAATGAGTATTTTAAAAGGGCGTGGGTCTTAGTTCTATTGGTGGACGCCTTTTCGAGATATCGCCATAAAGGTGGACCAGGGGTGACTCTAGAATTTGTTTGTACGATATGGGTATCAAATGAAAGGTGTTAATGAGTATTTTAAAAGGGAGTGGGCCTTAGTTCTATTGGTGGACGCCTCTTCGAGATATCGCCATAAGGGTGGACCAGGGGCGACTCTAGAATTTGTTCTATAGGTGGAAGCCTTTTCGAGGTATCGCCATAAAGGTGGACCAGGGGTGACTCTAGAATTTGTTTGTAAGATATGAGTATCAAACGAAAGGTGCTAATGAGTATTTTAAAAGGGCGTGGGCCTTAGTTCTATAGGTGGACGCCTTTTCGAGATATCGCCCTAAAGGTGGACCAGGGTGACTCTAGAATGTGTTTGTACGATATGGGTATCAAATGAAAGTTATCAACGAGGGCTTTAAAAGGGAGTGGCCATTAGTTATATATGTGAAAGCATTTTCGAGATATTGACCAAAATGTGGACGAGGGTGACCCAGAACATCATCTGTCGGGTACCGCAAATTTATTTATATAAGTAATATCACGAACAGTATTCCGGCCAAGATTCCAAGGGCTTTTGATTTCGCCCTGCCGGACTTTTTCATTTTCTTCTATTTAATAATTTATAATTTTGCAAAGTTTTTTTCTAAAGTTATATTTTGCGTCAATAAACCAATTCATCCCTTTTTCCGTATTTGGTATAGAATTAATTTATTTCATTTTTCGTAACTTTCGATATCGAAAAAGTGGGCGTAGCCATAGCCGGATTTCGGCCATTTTTAACACCAATAGAAAGTGAGTTCAGATAAGTACGCGAACTGAGGTTAGTAAAGATATATCGATTTTTGCTCAAGTTATCGTGTTAACGGCCGAGCGGAAATACAGACGGTCGACTGTGTATAAAAACTGGGCGTGGCTTCAACCGATTTCGCCCTTTTTCACAGAAAACAGTTATCGTCCCAGAATCTAAGCCCCTACCAAATTTCACAAGGATTGGTAAATTTTTGTTCGACTTATGGCATTAAAAGTATCCTAGACAAATTAAATGAAAAAGGGCGGAGCCACGCCCATTTTGAAATTTTCTTTTATTTTTGTATTTTATTGCATCATATTATTATTGGATTCGAACTTTGACATTATTTACTTACCTACTGTAAAGATATTAAATTTTTTGTTAAAATTTGCCTTTTAAAAAAAAATTGTTTTTCTTAAGTGGGTGTGCTCGTCATCCGATTTTGCTAATTTTTATTCAGCATACATATAGTAATAGGAGTAATGTTCCTGCCAAATTTCATCATGATATCTTCAACGACTGCCAAATTACAGCTTGCAAAACTTTTAAATTACCTTCTTTTAAAAGTGGGCGGTGCCACGCCCGTTGTCCAAAATTTTACTAATTTTCTATTCTGCGTCATAAGTTCAACTCACCTACCGAGTTTCATCGCTTTATCCGTCTTTGGTAATGAATTATCGCAATTTTTCGGTTTTTCGAAATTTTCGATATCGAAAAAGTGGGCGTGGTTATAGTCCGATATCGTTAATTTTAAATAGCGATCTGAGATGAGTACCCAGGAACCTACATACCAAATTTCATCAAGATACCTCAAAATTAACTCAAGTTATCGTGTTAACGGACAGACGGACGGACGGACGGACGGACATTTGATTTGATATATTGAAGTCTATATCTATCTCGATTTCTTTATACCTGTACAACCAACCGTTATCCAATCAAAGTTAATATACTATGTGAGCTCTGCTCAACTGAGTATAAAAATAATTTTTTAAATAAATTATATTAAAATTATTTTAATAGTCATTATTTGCTTATTACTTCAAAATATAGGTTTTTTTTAAATTTTTTTCTACAAAAACGAATTCGAAAAAAGAAAAATTGTCTGAATGAAAGTTGCTGAAAATGTTCTGAACTTTTTTAGCTGTAAAGAAAAAAAATGTTTCCATAATGTAAAACTTGACCAGTATTTCTCTTTATTTTAGCGGAGATACGATTAAGTTAATAAAACAAACTTTTCGTCGTCCACAATCAATATATATTTCTCAACCGGAAGTCGACCATCTTCTTCTTCTTATTTTAGTATTCTCCTTGTACAGAGTTGCCTTAATCTTCAATATCGTACATTTCTTAATCTAGCACATAATCTAATACAATTCGCTATTTGTTCAGAGTTACCAGCTTACAGCTCGGCCAACCTGACACTGTATCGACCTCGTTACGTTATAACTTAATTTCTATTTTCACTATCGTACATTCCTTAATCTAATACCTAATATTATACAATTCGTTATTTGTGTTCATAGTTACATCTCGGCCAATCTGACACTGTAATCGACCTCGATACAGTATAACTTAATTTCTCACAAATATTATTCTGGTTCCTCCACATCTCTATCAGGTGTTTTAGTGCACGATAGAGTACGCTTTGGAATCAGTCGCAATTTGGTGTACTTTAGAAATATTTAATTCCTTTTTATGTCTTAAATCCAAAATTCAATACATTTTTGTCTTAACCCTCGTCAATTTAATATAAAACGTACTAAGAAAATCACGTCCCAAGATAACTGGAGCGATCATGTCATTATCTTGTATGATGTTCAATTCAATTTTACTTCTTTGTTTATCACAGTTTATACAACAAATATTTTTTCCTCCGATGCCTTTAAAGTTTGTGAGATATCTTGCGAATTGATTTTCCAGCAGTTGTTTTGGAACATATGTTTCCCGAATAAAACTAATCGGACTATCGGTATCAGCTAGAGAAAAAAAATTTTCGGACATAAACTTATTATCTATCCTGAAGGTGATACTTACTAAATTGAATGCCTTTATTGCATCTCTAAATAAGTGCTTATCATCATTGGAATCATCATCGTCATCATCATCGTCGTCGTCGTCATCTTCGTTGTCATCGTCGTTATCATCATCATCATCGTCATCATTATCACCATCATTATCATCATCGTCATCATCGTCGCCGTTATCTTCGTTGTCATCGTCGTTATCATCATCATCATCCTCATCATTATCACCATCATTATCATTATCATCATCGTCAGCATCGTCGTCGTTATCATCATCATCATCGTCATCATTATCACCATCATTATCATTATCATCATCGTCATCATCGTCGTCGTCATCTTCGTCCTCTTCGTTGTCATCGTCGTTATCATCATCATCACTATCATCACTATCTTCCTCACAATCACCATCGTTGTCGTTTTCACCATTAACATTATTTGCTTGCTGTTGTTGCTTTTGTAATTTCACCATCTGTTTGGCCATCGCCTACATCGAAAGGACATAGCAGTGCATGAATTCTTGTGCTGTTATGGCAGTAGTAGGGAAATCCATTGTTTTCCATTAAAATTTTGATTATATCTTTTATGGCATCAGCCATTGCAAAATAATAATAGTAGTTTTTTCGCTGGGTTTCTATACACCTGAGATGTAAAGCTTGACCAGTATTTCTCTTTATTTTAGCGGGGATGCATTTGAGTTAATAAAACACACTTTTTGTCGTCCACAATCAATCTATATTTCACACCCGGAAGTCGACCATCTTCTTCTTCTTCTTTTAGTATTCTCCTTATACAGAGTTGCCTTAATCTTCAATATCGTACATTTCTTAATCTAGTACCTAATCTAATACTATTTTCACACAGCAACTTATTGATCTCATTTCACCTGCTAATGAAATCGTAAATTTTTTGCTTTCACACAGAAATAGCTGCTCGATTAGTATGAAGGATGAGACAGACAATCATGGCGGAACGATACAAGGTGGGAGCATGGTGACATACCTACAAACAAAAAATTCCATGTACTTGTAAATTCGATGGACAAATGTCAAAATCGTACTGCGCCGGTAGTTGATGTATCAAATCAAATAAAAAAGGTTATAATCAGCTGTTCGATGCGGCCACCTGGTATCGTTCCGCCATGCAGACAATGACATTTGCTTTGAAAACTAAGAAGCGGAAACGGAAGCGACACGCTGCCAACAGAGTTGCATTGTGCTTTTGACTTCATTAGGCATTCGATTAGCTACTAATGAAATCATAATAGATTCGAATTTTGTAGGGAAGATTGAGCTCAATAAGAGTCTTAATGTAGAAAATCGCCTCTATTATTCAATAAGCCGTCTGTGTGAAAATGGTATAATACAATTCGCTATTTGTTCAGAGTTACCATCTTACAATAAGAAATTTGTTAAAAATGATAATATAGTGGTTAAAAGTTCATTTTAGGCTAATTTCTCATAATTTAAGCCTGATATATCTACTAAAATTCAAAAACACTGATGAAAAAACCCATCCATACAATTTGAGCGGCTCTAACGTACATATATTAAAAAAATACTCCTGATTTAGAAGAGGATATTTTTCTCAAAAATATAGGATAGACTTTAGAGATCCGCAATCCTGGAATACATGGTATTGGATCATGGTAACAGGGAATAAAATTAAAGTATCCATGACTTTTTTTTAAGTAGTTATTTCTCTTATACCTGTTCCCACATTCTCATCGAAATATTTTTTTTTTAATTCGGCAACTTTTGCCCATATAAGAAACATGGAAATTAAAAAAAGAAATGTAAGGCGCGATAACCTCCGAAGAGATTTTAGGCCGAGCTTCCCTTCCAATTTGCGTCGTGCTCTTTTTAATTTTTCCTATAAATTGGCGGGACGGGACCTACATGTTTAATTCCGACTCCGAACCGCATCTGCAAGGCAAATAAGTTTTCACTGAGAAGCTGAAATGGCTGAAATACACTCGGAGTGCTTGCCTAATCACTGCCGAGTGTCGAACCCGCTTAGAAAAGCTTTCTTCTAATTGAAAAAACGTATTTCAAAAATTTCGATGGTGCTTTTCCCGGGGCGTGAACCTAGGATCTTCGGTGTGGTAGGCGGAGCACGCTACCACCGCACCACGTCGGCTGCAACGTGGAAATTATTAAAATATTATTCAACAATTTGTACCTTGTAAATTTCTTCCCAGGAGTGGAATTACAGCCCGCACTCCTACGATGACCAAACTATGGACAAAAAGTCTCGACCAAAACCTTACCTTTGCTGTAATGCAACTTTTCCCAATTGCCAAAAACAAAAAGCGTACAAGCAAACATACAAACTATGTAATGTACAATGAAAAAAAACTATGCAAAAATGGCGATTGGGAGAAGTAGCACAATAACAAGTCGTGCCTAGGAAAGTTCGAAGAGGAACATAACGGTCGCTAGGATATTGTATATAACCTGACATTGTAAAATTTTCACACTTAACTCATTAAAACCGTCTTACCATATCTAAATTTTCCTATTGAGACTGCATTCAATGAAAACTCTCATTTCATTTTATAAGCATTTGAAAATGTAACGTTTGTTCTATATTGATAGTCTAAACAGCTCCTTCCATGTGATATCCACAATGGCTTTAAATATCCTTAGGCCGTCCAGGTCGAAGATTTGGTCAATATCTCGAAAACGAAGGCTAACAATGAAACATTATTAGTACCCCTGATTTTCCTGAACTTGAAATAATTTTTATTGTCCGCTTGATTATAAAAAAACAGTTTAAAATAGTGCCTTCATTATGAAGAAAAAGTTACAAAAAATTAAACGATATCACATTTCTTATTGAAATTTTGTTGTTGGATGATTTAAATTTGCAAAATACTAGTTCTCCTGTTATTACACTGTTTCCCCCTTTCTGCAATGGTTTGCGGCACAATTTTTTTTTCAGATAAGGTATTAACTGGTAGCTGTACATTCTTACAAAGATCTTGCAATTTGTTTCGAACTTGGGGAAAATAATGTCAAATCGCTTGTAGCTACATAAATTTTATTTTTGTCAAAGAAGAGAAACATCCTAAAAAATCTTTGCAACCACGATTACGATTTAAAATATTTTTCTAGTTATAATATTAACTTTGAAATTAGCTTACGACTTCGTTCCAATTTCCAAGTGCAAGAAATTGTTAAATTATATTACGTGTCTAATTTTGTGGAAACTATCATTCTTATACTCAGCTAAGCAGAGCTCACAGAGTATATTAATTTTGTTCGCATAACGGTAATCCGTAACGGCATAAATTAATCGAAATAGATATAGACTTCTATATATCAAAATTATCTGGGGAAAAAAGAAATTCATTTAGCCATGTCCGTCCGTCCGTCCGTCAACACGATAACTTGAGTAAATTTTGAGGTATCTTGATGAAATTTGGTATGTATGTTTTTGGGCACGCATCTCATATCGATATTTAAAATGAACGAAAGCGGACTATAACCACGCCCACTTTTTCGATATCGAAAATTTCGAAAAACCGAAAAAGTGGGATAATGCATTACCAAAGGCGGATAAAGCGATGAAACTTGGAAGGTGGGTTGACTTTATGACGCACAATAGAAAATTATTAAAATTTTGGACAATGGGCGTGGCACCGCCCACTTTTAAAAGAAGGTAATTTAAAAGTTTGCAAGCTGTAATTTGGCAGTCGTTGAAGATATCATGATGAAATATGGCAGGAACTTTACTCCTATAACTATATGTGTGCTAAATAAAAATTAGAAAAATCGGATGACGAACACGCCCACTTAAAAAAAAAAAAAGAAATTTTAATAGTCAACAAAAAATTGAATATCTTTACAGTAATATAAGTAAATTATGTCAAAATTCAACTCCAGTAATGATATGGTCCAAAAAAATATAAAAATAAAAGAAAATTTTAAAATGGGCGTGTTTGCGCCCTTTTTCATTTAATTTGTCTAGAATACTTTTAATGCAATAAGACGAATAAAAATTTACCAATCCTTGTGAAATTTGGTAAGGGCATAGCTTCTATGCCGGTAACTGTTTTCTGTGAAAATGAGCGAAATCTATTGAGGCCACGCCCACTTTTTATACACAGTCGACCGTCTGTCCTTCCTCTTGGCCGTTAACACGATAACTTGAACAAAAATCGATATATCTATACTAAAATTAGTTCACGTACTTATCTGAACTCCTTTATCTTGGTATTAAAAATGGGCGAAATCCGATTATGACCACGCCCACATTTTCGATGTCGAAAATTTCGAAAAATGAAAAAAATGCCATAATTCTATTCCAAATACGAAAAAAGGGATGAAACATGCTGATTGGAATGGTTTTTTTGACGCAAAATATAACTTTGGAAAAAAATTTTGTAAAATGGGGTGTGACACCTACCATATTAAGTAGAAGAAAATGAAAAAGTCTTGCAGGGCGAAATCAAAAGCCTTGGAATCATGACAGGGATACTGTTCGCGGTATTAAATATATAAATAAATTAGCGGTATCCAACAGATGATGTTCTGGGTCACACTGGTCCACATTTTGGTCGATATCTCGAAAAAGCCTTCACATATACAACTAAGGGCCATTCCCTTTTAAAACCCTCATTAATACCTTTAATTTATTACCAATATCGTACAAACACATTACAGATTCACCCCTGGTCCACCTTTATGACGATATTTCGAAAAGGCGTCCACATATAGAACTAAGGCCCACTCCCTTTTAAAATACTCATTAACACCTTTCATTTGATACCCATATCGTACAAACACATTCTAGATTCACCCCTGGCCCACCTTTATGGCGATATCTCGAAAAGGCGTCCACCTGTAGAACTAAGGCCCACTCCCTTTTAAAATGCTCATTACCACCTTTCATTTGATACCCATATCGTACAAACACATTCTGGGGTCACCCCTGGTCCACTTTTATGGCGATATAAATAAATTAGCGGTACCCGACAGATGATGTTCTGGGTCACCCTGGTCCACATTATGGTCGATATCTCGAAAACGCCTTCACATATACAACTAAAGGCCACTCCCTTTTAAACCCCTCATTAATACCTTTAATTTAATACCCATATCCTACAAACACATTATAGATTCACCCCTGGTCCACCTTTATGGCGATATCTCGAAAAGATGTGCACCTATAGAACTATGGCCCAGTCCCTTCTAAAATACTCTTAAAAAAAATACCTTCCATTTGATACCCATGTCATATAAATACATTCCAGGGTTACCCTTAGTTCATTTTCCTACATGGTGACTTTCCCTTATTTTGTCTCCAAAGCTCTCAGCTGAGTATGTAATGTTCGGTTACACCCGAACTTTGCCTTCCTTACTTCTTTCATAATAATTTTATCAATACTATAATTTTATTTTTAAAGAATGTTTACTCTTTTCAGATTATTGGAACAAAGCAAATTTTAGTGCGACCCGAAAGCGGCTTTACAAAGGATCGTACCGTGTCTGGTTCCTCTGATGTTTCGTTAGTTAGGGCAGGTGCTTCATCTCCTCCGCTTGCTTCACAACATGCTGATGTAATTAATAATAATAACACCAGTATAAGTAATTCAAATACAATTGGTAAAAGTGTTCACAACGGTGTCAATACCACTCTGTTACTTAATAGTAACAACAATGTAATGACCAATGGACCAACAACCGCCTCCACTGCTTTGATGATAACACCGGTCGCAACGTCTGCTGTTGTAAGTTCTACCCTTATTACTGAACCAATTGAATTACCTATAGCCGTTGCACAGACTACCGGAAAACCTTTACAAGAAGCGATCGAAGAGGTGAGTACAATAAGAAAAAAACTTTCTTGATATATGTATAAATAATATGCACCGACGGAAAAACTCTTCGCCCAGCTAAAGGAATTTACGCATACCACGGGACCAACCTTTTTGTAATATTTTGTACCACTTATTTTTGAAAATTTGGTTTTTTTTTAATAAATCGGCGAAAAAATTTGATTAAGACATGTCCGTCCGTTAACACGATAACTTGAGCCAATATATTATATGACTTTTACATTGAGCACCCATTCAGCAAAACAACGTGCACAATACTTTACAGAATCGCATGCAAATTTAAAGTTTAAATTGTGTGTGCAAATGAAATTTCAATAAGTGTGCATTTTCCAGCTTTTCACAGTTAGCGATTTTACCCCCTGATTATTAGAATTAGAATGTTGAAATATGACGTTGGGACTGACATAAAGATTCTTGACACAAATTTGAATTGTGATAAAATCAATTGTACAAATATTATTAATTATAAATAAAAAACCGACAGAGAGGTTGCCTGTACTATAAAAAATGCTTCGAAGAAACATTTACAAAATCAGTTGAGTACCACGCCCACTTTTATAAAAAATACTTTAAAAGGGGTTGTGGATGAATATAATAAGCTTTATCTTTGTAAAAAAGAGCTTTATACCAATGGTGTTTCATTTCCCAAGTATATAACAAGAAAAACAGAAAATTCAAAATTTTTAAAATGGGTGTGGCACCACCCCTTTTTATACTCAGCTGAGCAGAGCTCACAGAGTATATTAACTTTGTTCGCATAACGGTAATCCGTAACGGCATAAACTAATCGAGATAGATATAGACTTCTATATATCAAAATGATCTGGGTGAAAAAAGAAATTAATTTAGCCATGTCCGTCCGCCTGTAAACACGATAACTTGAAGAAATTTTGGGATATCTTGATGAAATTTGGTATGTATGTTCCTGGGCGCTCATCTCAGATCGCTATTTAAAATGAACGAAATCGGATTACAACCACGCCCACTTTTTCGATATCGAAAATTTCGAAAAACCGAAAAAGTGCGAAAAACCAAAGGCGGATAAAGCGATGAAACTTGGTAGGTGCGTTGACCTTATGACGCAAAATAGAAACTTAGAAAAATTTTGGCCAATGGGCGTGGCACCGCCAACTTTTAAAAGAAGGTAATTTAAAAGTTTTGCAAGCTGTAATTTGGCAGTCGTTGAAGATATCATGATGAAATTTGGTAGGCACGTTACTCCTATTACTATATATGTGCTAAATAAAAATTTGCGAAATCGGATGACGAACACGTCCACTTTTAAACAAAAAAATTTTTTTAAGTCAAATTTTAACAAAAAATTTAATATCTTTACAGTGAATTATGTCAACATACGACTCCAGTAATGATATGGTGCAACAAAATACAAAGATAAAAAAAAATTTCAAAATGGGCGTAACTCCGCCCTTTTTCATTTATTTCGTCTAGAATACTTTTAATGCCATAAGTCGAACAAAAATTTACCAATCCTTGTGAAATTTTGGTAGGGACATAGATTCTATGACGATAACTGTTTTCTGTGAAAATGGGCGAAATCGGTTGAAGCCACGCCCAGTTTTTATACACAGTCGACCGTCTGTCCTTCCGCTCGGCCGTTATCACGATAACTTGCGTAAAAAACGATATATCTTAACTAAACTTAGTTCACGTAGTTATCTGAAGTCACTTTATCTTGGAATAAAATATGGCCGAAATCCGACTATGACCACGCCCACTTTTCCGATATCGAAAATTACGAAAAATGAAAAAAATGCCATAATTCTGTACCAAATATGAAAAAAGAGATGAAACTGGTAATTGGATTGGTTTATTGACGCAAAATATAACTTTAGAAAAAACTTTGCAAAATTGGTGTGAAAGCTACCATATTAAGTTGAAGAAAATGAAAAAGTTCTGCGGGGCGAAATCAAAAGCCCATGGAATCTTGGCAGGAATACTGTTCGTAGTATGACATATATAAATATATTAGCTCTGTTCTGGGTCACCCTGGTCCACATTTTGGCGATATCTCGAAAACGCCTTCACATATACAACCAAGGGCTACCCCTTTTAAAACCCTCATTAATACTTTTAATTTGATACCCATATCGTACAAACACATTTTAGAGTCACCCCTGGTTCACCCTTATTGCGATATCTCGAAAAGGCATCCACCTATAGAACTAAGTCCCACTACGTTTTAAATAATCATTAACACCTTTCATTTGATACACATGTCATACAAACACATTCCAGAGTTACCCTAGGTTCATTTTTCTAAATGGTGATTTTCCCTTATTTTGTCTCCAAAGCTCTCAGCTGAGTATGTAATGCTCGGTTACACCCAAACTTAGCATTCCTTACTTGTTTAACCAAGCCATTTTTTATGTTTCGGGAGCCATAACTCGAAGAAACGTTAACGGATCGTAAAAAGATTGGGTGCACATATTTTCTTTATAGCAGGCAATATTTCTAGTAAAAATGGAGGGATGGTTAAAGAAGCCCACTTCTATATGAAAGACTTTTAAAAGCGATGTAGACGAATAAAATAAGCTATACCTTTGCGAAAAAGAGCTTAATATCAGTGGTATTTTACTTTCTAAATGGAATTATAACAAAAAGTTAGAAAATTTTGAAAATGGGAGTGGATCTGCCCCTTTTTTGACTAAGCACTTTTCTATGTTTCGGGAGCCATAACTCGAAGATTAACGGATCGTTAAAAGATTGCGTGCACATATTTTCCTTATAGCAGGAAACATTTCTAATAAAAATGGACGGGATCGTTTTAAGACCACGCTCACTTTTTGTATAAAAAGGATGTTTAAAAGGGTCGTAGACTAGAATAATAAGCCATATCTTATTAAAAAATAGTTTTGTATCAATGATATTTGACTTACCAAGTTTTATTGTAAGAGGAAATTGGGAGACATTTTTTTAATGAGCTATGCCACGCCCCTATTTCGATCAAGCATTACAAAACATTTCTAGAGTCTCAAAAACATAAATGTAATACTCCTATATTGCTAATAGAAAATGCTCGCAATGTGTTTTGAATTCGAAATCAAAACAAGACAGCATATAAAATGTTTTTGATTGTAGCAGCATAAGTGTGACAAGAAAAAATTTAAATTTAGGTACATTCGATTATTAAATACAAAAACAAAAACGTTCAAACAGCAATATATCGGCACTTTGATGTTTGGGTAAATCCTAGCCTTTTGTAGCAATATAGGAGTATTACATACATGCTAAAAAAAATACGTCTCTTGTAACAAAGTTCGAAAAAGTAATTTATTTGAAATGAATTGAAGCTCATGCTGAGTATATAATGCTCGGTTACACCCGAACTTAGGCGCCCTTATTTGTTAAATCATTGATAAAAATTACGCAAAAACTATTTATTAAAAATTATATTCTAATTTGTCATGTTCTTTATAGTATGTAAATAAATGCGTTTAAAAAATTTCATTGCTCCCTAGTTCGATGAATATCTACGCTCTCTATCAATATACGCCGATGATCGCGATAGTATCAAAATTATTACCGACGGGCAGTTGCCTCTGCGCCAATGCATGCATCGAGAGGCAAGTACTAAAGATATCTGGCTACCGAATTATTACAACCACTTCTGTGATCTACGTAAAGAATTCTTAAAATTCAAATCAGGTGATCTATCGCGAGCTCTTGTTCCCGTAAGAGATATTAAAAAAATACTCCAAATACCAGCTATACAAACACCCCAAAGCATTGGTGAAATGATGAAAGGTTTGTGCTTGTTTATACTCACATGTGAAAGATAAAAATTTAGTGTAAAAATAAGCATTTTTATGTTTTGCAGAACTTAATATTCCAAGCAGTGAAGAGCAGGAATTTTATATAAAAGAATCTCGCGATATGGTATCTGTAATACAGGTTATGCTCAAAGGCGGTACGTATTGGGCCAATCTCAATATAATTTAATAATATTAAAAAATCCCTTATTATTAGGTCATAAGTTCTCGGCAAACGAAGTAGTCACCCTAGCTCTTGAGCCTGGAATTTGGTAAGTAAAGGAATAAACGCATACATATCCACCAAGTTTTCTTTTACAAAACTATTTTCACTTTTCGTCACTAAACTCTGCCGACACTAAGAATTGCTTCAAGAGAAAAACAAAAATCCAATTTTTTCGGTAGCGCCTAGCGATTTTTTGATATCCGTCTTAAGCCAACCGATAAAGTCAGTAGTCTCAACTAGAGTTGTCACGAATATTCGGCATCTATTCGGTATTCGGCCACGTATTATTCGGCCGAATACCGAATACCAAATCATGTAAAAAAGACACGCTATATTACTCTAAATTATGTACTTATTTCCAAATTACAACACTTTAAAATTGATCAGTGGTAAGTTATGATAGATAAAAATAAGCTTTTCATCATTTTTGGGTAGCAAACGATTTCGCTTTTCATCGTAAATGTTACCAGCATCAGAAAATAAGGTCTCACTATACACGCTACTTCCAGGAGAAGAAAGATATACTTTAGCAAACTTTTAAACTTTGTCACAGCATTCTTCTCCACGTCTTCCTCATCATTAGCATTTCGCATATTATCTGTAGCGACTTCCTCAAAGCAGTTCCAGAAACTGTCGTGTATTTCAGTAGTCCTATCATTTTCATTCAGGTTTCTTATCTTACGAATTGGAGAAGAATCGTCATATGTACTATTTTCAGAGCTTCTAGAAGAATTTGTTGTCTTGATTTTTCTGCTTGAACCAATCTTAGGAAAAACGGTTTGAAGCGAGGATCCAGAAAAGCAGCAACCAGATAGCTGAATCGCCTTTCAAACTCGCCTTGCAGTGAAGATCTCATTGTTACTAAATTTGGTACTTTCTCAGCTGTCTCTGCTTTTCCCAGATATTTTAATAAATTTACTGCATGTGGAATCACTTCAGAGATGCAACAGATACCGGAGCTCGTTATTTTTGTAATCTCTTCGAATGGTTTGAGGAGTTTGATACATTGTTCCAATAGTTCCCATTGTCAGATTTAATAAAGTTTCATGATCTGTTATGTACAAGCAGACAGGTCGCTTTTGTTCTAATAATCGCTCCATTAAATAATACGTTGAATTCCATCAGGTGCTCACATCTTGTACTAGTTGGTGGTTTGGCAAGGTAAGTTTTTATACTCAGTTGAGCAGAGCTCACAGAGTATATTAAGTTTGATTGGATAACGGTTGGTTGTACATATATAAAGGAATCGAGATAGATATAGACTTCCATATATCAAAATAATCAGGATCGAAAAAAAATTTGATTGAGCCATGTCCGTCCGTCCGTCCGTCCGTCCGTTAACACGATAACTTGAGTAAATTTTGAGCTATCTTGATGAAATTTGGTATGTAGATTCCTGGGCACTCATCTCAGATCGCTATTTAAAATGAACGATATCGGACTATAACCACGCCCACTTTTTCGATATCGAAAATTTCGAAAAACCGAAAAAATGCGATAATTCATTGCCAAAGGCAATTAAAGCGATGAAACTTGGCAGATGGGTTGACGTTATGACGCAGAATAGAAAATTGGTAAGATTTTGGACAATGGGCGTGGCACCGCCCACTTTTACAAGAAGGTAATTTAAAAGTTTTGCAAGCTGTAATTTGGCAGTCGTTGAAGATATCATGATGAAATTTGGCAGGAACGCTGCTACTATTACTATATATGTGCTAAATAAAAATTAGCAAAATTGGATGAAGAACACGCCCACTTTTTAAAAAAAAAATTTTTTAATTCAAATTTTAACAAAAAATTTAATATCTTTACTGTATATAAGTAAATTAAGTCAAAATTCAACTCCTGTAATGATATGATGCAACAAAATACAAAAATAAAAGAAAATTTCAAAATGGGAGTGGCTCCGCCCATTTTCATTTAGTTTGTCTAGAATACTTTTAATGCCATAAGTCGAACAAAAATTTACCAATCCTTCTCAAATTTGGTAGGTACATAGATTCTATGACGGTAACTGTTCTCTGTGAAAATGGCCGAAATCGGTGGAAGCCACGCCCAGTTTTTATACACAGTCCACCGTCTGTCCTTCCGCTCGGCTGTTAACACAATAACTTGAGCAAAAACCGATATATCTTTACTAAACTTAGCCCACCTACTTATCTGAACTCACTTTATCTCGGTATAAAAAATAGCCGAAATCCGACCATAACCACGCCCACTTTATCGATATCGAAAATTACGAAAAATGAAAAAAATGCCATAACTCTATACCAAATACGAAAAAAGGGATGAAACATGGTAACTGGATTGGTTTATTGACGCAAAATATAACTTTGGAAAAAATTTTGTAAAATGGGTGTGACACCTACCATATTAAGTAGAAGAAAATGAAAAAGTTCTACAAGGCAAAATCAACAGCCCTTGGAATCTTGGCAGGAATACTGTTAGTGGTATTGCATATATAAATAAATTAGCAGTACCCGACAGATGATTTTCTGGATCACCTGGTCCACATTTTGGTCGATATCGCGAGAACACCTTCACATATACATCTAAGGGCCACTCGCTTTTAAAACCCTAATTAATACCTTTAATTTGGTATCCATATCGTACAAACACATTCTAGAGTCACCCCTGGCCCACCCTAATGGCGATATCTCGAAAAGGCGTCCACCTATAGACCTAATGCCCACTCCCTCTTAAAATGCTCAGTAACACCTTTCGTTTGATACCCATATCGTACAAACATTCTAGAGTCACCTCTGGCCCACCCTAATGGCGATATCTCGAAAAGGCGTCCACCTATAGACCTAATGTCCACTCCCTCTTAAAATGCTCAGTAACACCTTTCGTTTGATACCCATATCGTACAAACATTCTAGAGTCACCCCTGGCCCACCCTATTGGCGATGTCTCGAAAAGGCCACCTATAGACCTAATGCCCACTCCCTCTTAAAATTCTCAGTAACACATTTCGTTTGATACCCATATCGTACAAACATTCTAGAGTCCCCCTGGCCCACCCTAATGGCGATATCTCGAAAAGGCGTCCACCTATAGACCTAATGCCCACTCCCTCTTAAAATGCTCAGTCACACCTTTCGTTTGATACCCATATCGTACAAACATTCTAGAGTCACCCTTGGTCCACCTTTATGGCGATATCTCGAAAAGGCGTCCACCTATAGACCTAATGCCCACTCCCTCTTAAAATGCTCAGTAACACCTTTCGTTTGATACCCATATCGTACAAACATTCTAGAGTCACCCTTGGTCCACCTTTATGGCGATATCTCGAAAAGGCGTCCACATATAGAACTAAGGATTACTCCCTTTTAAAATACTCATTACCACCTTTCATTTGATACCCATATCGTACAAACACATTCTAGAGTCACCCCTGGCCCACCCTAATGGCGATATCTCGAAAAGGCGTCCACCTATAGACCTAATGCCCACTCCCTCTTAAAATGCTCAGTAAAACCTTTCGTTTGATACCCATATCGCACAAACATTATAGAGTCACCCCTGGCCCACACTAATGGCGATATCTCGAAAAGACGTCCACCTATAGACCTAATGCCCACTCCCTCTTAAAATGCTCAGTAACACCTTTCGTTTGATACCCATATCGTACATACACATTCTAGAGTCACCCCTGGCCCACCCTAATGACGATATCTCGAAAAGGCGTCCACTTATAGACCTAATGCCCACTCATTCTTAAAATGCTCAGTAACACCTTTCGTTTGATACCCATATCGTACAAACATTCTAGAGTCACCCTTGGTCCACCTTTATGGCGATATATCGAAAAGGCGTCCACCTATAGAACTAAGGATTACTCCCTTTTAAGATACTCATTACCATCTTTCATTTGATACCCATATCATACAAACACATTCTAGAGTCACCCCTGGCCCACCCTAATGGCGACATTTCGAAAAGGCGTCCACCTATAGACCTATTGCCCACTCCCTCTTAAAATGCTCAGTAACACTTTTCGTTTTATACCCATATCGTACAAACATTCTAGAGTCACCCCTGGCCCACCCTAATGGCAATATCTCGAAAAGGCGTCCACCTATAGACCTAATGCCCACTCCCTCTTAAAATGCTCAGTAACACCTTTCATTTGATTCCCATATCGCACAAACACATTCTAGAGTCACCCCTGGTCCACCTTTATGGCGATTTCTCGAAAAGGCGTTCACCTATAGAACTAAAGTCCATTCCCTTTTAAAATACTCATTACCACCTTTCATTTGATACCCATATCCTACAAACACATTCTAGAGACACCCCTGGTCCACCTTTATGGCGATATCTCGAAACGGCGGCCACCTATGGACTAAGGATCACTCCTTTTCAAAATACTCATTAACAGCTTTCCTTTGATACCCATATCGTACAAACATATTCTAGAGTCACCCCTGGTCCACCTTTATGGCGATTTCTCGAAAAGGCGTTCACCTATAGAACTAAAGCCCATTCCCTTTTAAAATACTCATTACCACCTTTCATTTGATACCCATATCCTACAAACACATTCTAGAGTCACCCCTGGTCCACCTTAATGGCGATATCTCGAAAGGGCGTCCACCGATAGACCTAAGGCCCACTCCCTCTTAAAATGCTCAGTAACACCTTTCATTTGATACCCATATCGTACAAACAAATTCTAGAGTCAGCCCTGGTCCACCTTTATGGCGATATTCCTAAATGGCGTCCATCCATAGAACTATGGCCTACTCTCTCTTAAAATACTCTTTAATACCTTCCATTTGATACACATGTCATACAACCACATTCCAAGGTTACCCTAGGTTCATTTTCCTACATGGTGATTTTCCTTATTTTGTCTCCATAGCTCTCAACTGAGTATGTAATGTTCGGTTACAACCGAACTTAGCCTTCCTTACTTGTTGTTAAATGGATTTAAGTTTCTGCTCTGCTAAGCCAGAATGATTAAAATGGGTAACAATTCGTCTCGAATCAGCTATCATCTGTAATACTTCTGATTGAGATTTTAGTGACTCTTCTATAGCTCGTTGCAGTGAATGAACAAAGCATCTGCCTGAATCATATCCTGCATCTCGCACACCTTTTATGATATTAGAGCCTTTATCATGGACAAGTAAATGGATCTTGATTGAGAAATATTCCATCTTTCGGTAATAGCATTGAGTTCTTTTGCAATATTGATAACAGAATGTGAACCGGGAAATGATTTCATAGCTAAAACGCCATGTCTTAGAATGAACTCTGTGCGCAGTAAAGCTCAGAAAGTGCGCTCTCGTTATTGTGCTGGCATGTCCATATATCAGATGTCATTGATAATGCTGCTGCCTGTGAAATACTGGCTCCTATTTTAGCACAAATTCTGTTGTATATATCAGGAACAATTTTCTTGGTCATCTAAGTGCGACCAGGCGCTTTATAATGGGGCAAAGCGTTTGCCATAAGCCTCTGGAATCCAACTGTTTAACAAGTGACAATGGCTCGTTGTCTAAAGCAATCATTTCGCCAATCAAGTAATGATATTTTATTGATTTCGAATCATTAATATCCCAGAGCAATTTCCTTTCTGATGTTTTCTTCAAGGTTAGCTGCCGTTCCTTTGATCTGGACGTTCCAGGCACTGCTGTCATCTTGGATTCAGTAGAAGTAAAAGTACCGAAAGTGTTGCTAACTTGCCGATGGAACATTAATTAAAGCAGCTTATTGGGCGGCATTTTTGGTTTTAAGATGTTTTTTTAAAGATGTTGTAGCTGTAAATAAAAAAACTAAAATTAACTATAATTAAATAAGTTATTTTATTTCCCTTGTCTATCTTGTAGGAAATCGAATAAATATAAATAAATAATTTCTCATAAAAGTTTATTCCCAAACAACTTGGGCAATAAAAAATCGATTTTGTAAGTTTCTACAAGTAGGTACAGTACAACGACAAGTAAATAAGTATATTAAGATATTACCAGTTAACCACCTACCTACGTAAACTTATTAAGTGAATAAAACTATTAAATTAAATGAAGGTTTTACTTACTTGCTTTCTTTCCTTCTCCGCCTCTTGAGATCTTGATGCTACATAGCAAACACTGGGCCAGTTGATTATTTTCACTACAAATCTTATAATATTCCCATATGGGCGATTTTTATTAACTGGTTTCATTTTATAAGCCTTTTAATGAACAAACAATTCTACTAAGGAACAAACTTCTTAGCAAAATAGTAATTAAGTTTTATTTTATGTATTATTTATATACTGATAAATCGTTCCGTGACGTGATTTACTCGCAATTGAAAATTGAAACAAATACTAGCTCGCGCTGTATAGTGTTTGCTTGCACACCGCCACGCGCGCGCGCCGTCGACGCCTGCCATGCCAACGCAACGAGGAAAACAGGTGTCCACTTGTCTTAATCCAGCTAACGCGCCCCGACAGGCATGTATTTCGTGCCGAATATTCGGCGCTTCAGCCGACAGCGTTGCCGAATATGCGGTATTCGGTATTCGGCCAATTCACTATTCGTGACATCTCTAGTCTCAACCGTAAAAAAGGTTTTTGTTAGCATTGTTCATCAATTCGTCGGTCATGTATTTGACAATGAGAATTCATACATATATTGCTCATGAAAATACGTTTACACAGCATTTCAGATATTAATTAATGGAGTGAGGACGATCGACTTTGCTGTTTCCCGAAATGTTTTCATATCCAGCTCAAAGTTTAAACATTAATTAAACATCGAAAAATACGGCACAGAGTATAGGAAAAATTTTAAATTATACCAAAAATTCGGCGAAAGATGGAAGGTTTAAAGCCGGGGTCAAATATCTGTCAGAACGTAAAGAGAGTGCTCACATTCTAGAGGGAAGTCATCTACGTCCTCTTAGACGGAAGCAACATTGAAGCACTCAGTGAAAGTGATGTTTCACCCGCTCTTGACAGTAATTGCTACTTAAGCATTCCACGGTTGGTACGGGACAAATCGTACACTTTTTTTTAATTTTTAGACCTTAACTAAAAAAAACTACGGACACTAGTCAGTCAGGTGAAACTTCGTCAAAAATAATATTAAAGAAAATACTAAATTTGTTAGTAGTTGTATACAGGTTTGCTAAAATATAAACAAATTTGAATAAGTTTATTCGAAAAAAGGTTTTGTTTAAAAATAAACTCTTTTTTCGGGACACGTGTGAAATTCTGTAAGACTCCCCCAGTTCCCTCCCCGTGGATCCTCCATTGCCTATAGCAGACGAATGGGAAAGGAAAGGAAATTTTCCAATTAGGCGATTTCATTATAAAATAAATGCCACCCCACCTATTTATCTCAGAACGAAACGGCAAATAAGATAAAATGTGTCTTGATTTATTTCAAAACGACGTTTATTCTGTTTCTTTTTTAAATTTTTAACAGCAACTTTTTCGCTTTTGGCCTTCTATTTCACTTAAGTTAAACAACTTTATCAACAAAGTTTGAAATTTATAAAATTTAGAAATTTAAAAACGTTTACAAAATTTCTTAAGTCGATGAATTCTTTTAAGCTTTGAACGGGTTAGGACGCGTTCCTCTGCCACTGGATCGCATGCTGCTTTTAAACTTTATCCGTATATGTGTTCAGAAGCTTTTCTTCTTCTGCACACTCTGAGTGTTTGCCAAACCATTGCAGAGAGACGACCCCGTTTTTATTATGATGAACTATTCCCCGGAACGTGAACCATTATCTTCGTGTGGTAATAGCTAGCATAGCACCATCATACCACGGCATCCTTTGCTTAGTTATGTGAAGTACACGGTTTAAACTACAACAGGGCTGCGAACAATAGTCCGAAAAACATTTTCAGGAAAGGAAACGCCATGTAACCTGGATTGACCTTTGACGTGTGGCACAAAAGTTAAGACCTTGGATGGATGAGAAATCGCACATTTTGCAAATGTCTAACATGTGATTTATAATTAAAATAAAAATATTTGAATAATTATTCACCGCTTTGAATATGACGGTGGGAAAGAACGTTGAAGGCAGAGTTCGCACCGTCGAACCTAACCCCAGTCCTCTGCTGCGCTTGCCGAAAAAATACATACATACACATATACAGGGACACGTTATTGTCTGCGTGTCTCGTGTAAGGCTTGGTCTCACCGAAGAAAATGTTCTGAGCAGACCCCAAATGATTAAGGATATGAAAGAGTTTAACTTATTATCCAGATCGAAGTTACGTTACGTATGATTCCTGGTGTTCTCAGTGAGCTACGACTCAAGTGGAGGTTATCTTGGAATCAAGAAGCGGAAACAGTAGCAGAAGTATTTACAAATTATTGGGCTGCAAGGTATGGTGTACCTATGGAGTTACATTCTGACAAAGGCAGGAATTTGAAATCAGCTGTATACCAAGAAATGTGTAATGTGTGGGCATTCGAAAAACACGGACAGCTGCATTGCATTCTCAGTCCGATGGTATGGTGGAACGATCAATAGAACCTTAGAGGAGCACTAAAAAAGGTAGTGGACAAGTTGCATAAAGAGTGGGATACACACATCCTTATTCTTGATGGCTTACCGATCGGAATTGCATGAGACAACGGTCCAAACTCCCGCAATTGTAATTTTTGGCAATGACCTTCGACTGCAAGCTGACTTGGAGTTTGCGATAAGGAAACAAATGGCATGAAATCCACTGCATTTATTCGGGACGGCTGTTTGCAATAGACACTGGGAGAAATATGTGAACGGGGCGAACTGAGAGTATAAAAGCAACGCAGTCCAAGCGATGGTCAATCAGTTTGATTTTAACACGCTATAAGTGAATAAATACGCGGGTTTTGTAATTGTGATGTGCTACTACAATACTTGAGTTATTTGTTCGACAGTTCAGCGATTCGAACGTTAACAGAAGCTGCAAAATAATCAGAAATATCCCAAAATTCGTTACAATATATAAGTAAGTTGATACTCATTGAACTTAAAATTAATTTCCAGTTCAGGGTTGGTATACTCTTCCTATAAATTAGTGCATACAGATAGCACCAATAATTGATAAAACACGAAAAAAGTGAAAAAAATATTTTTTCATTGGGAAAGTTTTCACAGTTGGGTTTTGCTTTACTAGTCGGAAAGATCCCGAGATAAACTGAAAATCGGTTTATGGTCAAGAAAGTTATAGGCTCTCATGTATCATAAGGTACGAAACCCGGTTTTTTTGCCAGTAACTCACGAGCGCGGAGAAAATCGTATATGCAGTCATTCTTAGATTTTCAAGATGTACCAGAAAAATAGTATTCTAAGTTATACCTATTTTTGGGTTTCACACAGTATTATGATGCAGCATTCTTGATAATTTATTAAACTAGGGCGTTTTCAATTCGAAAATTTGGAACAATAAATAAATTCGGTCTCTGGTTTAAAATGTAAAAAGTTTAACAAAAATTTTACAAAAAAATTGTGTTATTTCACTTGAGGCGTAAATGGGTAAAGTGGCGGATTATGCGTACCTGTGGTTCTGTGTTAACTCGTCGTAATTGGGTGTAGTTATTTCCATTTATTGCCACTCACTGTCACACAATAAAAAAAAAAAAACAAACATGGGTTCATGCCCAGAAATAGAAAACCCCCCTTCTGATATAATAATAAACAATAATTTTGTAATCTCAACTTTTAAAGGTCATTTTGATTTACTTAAAAAGTTGACTTCAATCACCCCACTCCCAAAACGTGACCGGATCCGCCAGTGTGCAGAGCATCTGTGCCAGGATGGAACGTCCGTAGCGTTGGAAACACGAATATTCAAAAATAATTGAGATATTATAATAAATAGAAAATTTAAAGCTCTAAAATAAAAGCACCTCTTCATGACGCCATGAAAATAAATCACGTCAGTTACTTAAATGATTCAGTCATGGTTTTTAATGTGCGAATAAAGAAGTACTTCAATTTTTCAACCCAATTGTTTACAAATGAAGTGAGACAAATTCTCTTTCTAAATACTCAAATACGTTTTCGATACTTCAAGCTGTTTAACTATACGTCGAAGTGTTCGAAAATTCATGAGCAGTCACATTTTTAATTCAGACGTGATAAGGTACACATCTAACACCGCTCAACTGAAAGTGATCCCATAATCCCTAATCTGATCCGATTGGTCGGCAATACTTCGGAAGTTTTATACAGTGAACTACATGATCTCCGTGCGTATTATACATTCGGCATACATGTATACATAAATATAAATATACATATACGTACCACCATACACAGAAGATATTCATATATATGTACATACATAGATATGTGCCCAGCAGTGAAACAGTGAACTAGTCAGAAAAAAATACTAATTTACCACAAACATTTTCTGAGTGCTATCAAACTTGTTCGGAAAAGAGTTCAATCTTCTATCAACAAAACTTTACAGTTTTGGGTTATACTAAATTTGGAGAAATCAGATTATAGCATTTAACTTAAATTTAACTTATCCACTATATCTGGCGGTATTTAAACTATTTTAAAACATCAATTTTTAACTGATTTTTATTTTGGTAAAATTCAATAACATTGGAATTCTATATTTCCGTCCGAAATTCGGCAGAGGTCACCCCCAAGTTTAAAATATAAGTTGGCATGTTTGACTAGTTCGCTTGGAACTCATACTAGTTGTGATGTTGGTTTGACTGCAGGGTTGTTTGTCCATATGTAACTTACAGATTTCTTCGTTCAATAAGATCGATCGTTATCGCAGCAGAAAATGCAAATATATGATAGAAGTAAAATAAATACATAGTGAAAACTGCAGTGTACCAGATTATCAGATAAAAAAATAAAAGAAATAAAATAAACTTACAACTTCCAAAAGATCGAAATCTGTGGAAGATTATTTAATAGATACTTAAAAACACGCAAATATTGTAAAATGGCATGTGTAACTTAAAAAATTTGTAAATTTATTAACAGAACTAACTTTAACATTTTCGAATTATGTATAACTTTAAAAACTAAAAAAATGATGCCTTTCCACTGCCTCGAAAGTTTGATTTGGCTGAAATCAGCATAAATTTAATACTCTTTCTTGAACGTGTTTTAGTTGCTTTTTTATGCCCACAATTTTCTTTTTATTTATTTTTTATTCTCTCCTTTGCACACTCATTTGGTCACTCGGTCATACTCGCTGCCCCGATTTCAGAGAAATTAAATTATGATTATATGTTTTAGACATCGATTAATCAACTGGATATTAAGATTGTATTCATGGGAACGGAGTTTATCATTATTGACGTGTTTGGTTTCTTTGTTTTTTAGCTCAATTGACGACGAAATCGACGGTAATTGCATTGTACGTGCTAGAGGATTGCCCTGGCAGAGTAGCGATCAGGATATCGCTAAATTTTTTCGTGGTTTAAACGTTGCCAAGTAAGTGAAATTTTGCATTTAAGTTTATAAGCCTTCTTCATTTTCTTTTAACCTTTCTTATACAAATAATGTTACTTTTAAGACCTTTGAGTAATTCTGATTGAGGTTTGGTATTTAGTTTCTCAAAAACGCGACATATTATTATGCTGAAATATCTATAACATTGAAATACCGGTGACCATACCGAAAAACTCATCCGAGTTGCCAGCTTTATGTATATACATATGTATATATACATATGTATGTATATATATTAGGTCATGTTTAGCGGGCTCCTAGTAATACTTTATACCAAGTACCTTTAAAAATGTTTGCAAGTGACGTCGTGAAATGTTGGCGCTGGTAAAACTGTAGGGAACACCGGTAATCGAGATCTCAAACGAAAATCCTATGAGTTTGCTATTCCTCATTTTTCAATATTTAGCTTGGAAAGTTTTTCATTTTTCTTTGGAAAGTTTGTATACAATCTGTTTTAAGTACATATGTATATACATAAAATATTTGAGATGCTTAACAAATTATTTCGCTACTGACTGATCTGAGTTGTAATAATCAGAAATACACTGCCATATAGGGAAAGGGTCTTTTGTGATTACAGGTGGTCAAGGCACCGCACTCAACGGTTCGGATTTTACGTCAAATTACTGAGCATAATTTTTTTCGCTACATTTGCTCAATGTGTTTATTCGGCTATTTGACAGTGCTGTGAAAATTAATTTAAGAAGTCCTTCTCATTAAAATTTAAGGATGATTATTTGATTTCGCAGTTGGTTCAACTCGCCGTTCAGAGAACAAATTTTCCATCACTCAACTGACGGAAGCATGTTTGCAACGTATTAATAAAAATATTGTTCGCTGGAAGTGCCCAATGTTTCAACGAAAACAAAACTATAATAATTGTCAGTCACCGAGCGCCAGAATATAGGTGATAATTTAATCGAAAAAAACTAGTTCTTAGGTAGTTGAAATGAAACTGTTGCAAAAATCACGGTCAGCAGAATCTCTGTCGTCCAGGTTTCCTGCGCCCCAATGCAAAGAATCTGACAATTGCAAAATTTGCTTTCCCATAACTTCAACGACGAAGATTTGGAGGAACCTTTACGGAAGAATTAAAAAACCCTCTTGTTTTCTAGCTTTGAAGGAAGAGCTTAAAGTCTATCAACAGATGATAGAAAATATCCCAAATTCTTCAGCAAAGAAAAAACGGTTCCACCATATATTAGACCTTTTTGTCATTTGCTGTGCACGTTTCCAGTGACTAGGATCGTTCGAATGGATTGGCTTGAGTACATATTTATGACGATGGATAAAGCTTCCTATATATACTTGTACAGATAAACTGAAAGTATGGTACTTCTTATATTAATGGAAAGCATATGCTCAACACAGCTTTCGATTTTCAGTCAATTCGTACTTTTAAAATTATTATATCTTATCACTAAAATATCGCTGAGCCGATCTTTTCCCCAGTATTTCTATGAATTTTATTCTTTACAAAATAGGTTTTTATGCAGCTGTAACTTTATTTAATAACGTCCCAAATTTCCCTTATGAATATGCCTCATTAAGTTTAATATATCTTAAATAGCTAGTCACACTCTCATTCACAAATTACAAAAGTACATACAACATTGCGTATAATAAATTTATATATTTTAAATTTAATTAACCTCTTTATATTTGTAGAGGTGGTGTGGCTCTGTGTCTCTCCCCACTGGGACGACGTAACGGCGAAGCTCTTATTCGTTTTGTATCTCAAGAACATCGTGATATGGCACTAAAGCGTCACAAACATCACATTGGCAGTCGATATATTGAAGTTTATCGTGCCACCGGTGAAGATTTCCTAGCGATTGCTGGTGGAGCTTCCAATGAAGCGCAGACGTTTCTTTCCAAAGGTGCACAAGTTATAATACGCATGCGGGGTTTACCCTATGATTGCACAGCAAAACAAGTTGTAAGTAAAAGCAATATGGTAATTCATTCGAAACCGAAAATGCCTCTTAATGCAAGCCAATCGTGTGAACCCCGAAATCTGATATGGGTAACGGTTTTGTACAGAAGCTTTTCATGATCACGAGGCATTTTTGAAAATCGTACAAAAAGGCCAAAAATAGTCACGGCTCAAATAAAATTTTGATTTTTTTTGTTTTAAGGAAGTTTTCAAAAAGCATCTTGAAATAACCTTTCATTTTTTCTGATAATAATCTAATTCAAACACTATCGCTATATGTAGGGTTCGATACCCTGCAGTATAACTAGGAACTGGTCAGTTGAGATCAATAGTTCTCTCTGTATTCAGATTAAAAACGCTAGTCCAGTAAATAGTTCCAATAACACCCAAATATTCTGTAGATTATAGTACATTTTCATATACTTTTTTCTTGCCACCGTGAAAAATAAATAAACAGACAAGTAAGCCTTCCCCATCTTAACTAAATTCTTGCCCTGACTGCCTGCGTAGTGAAACACAAAACTCCTTAAAATTGTGCAGGAATTGTGCGTGCATTTGTGCCGGCACACCACTTTGCCTGTTTTGCATATTTCAATGCACACTAAGAGTTTTGTGTAATATTGCGCCGCACAAATACAATACACACCAAGTAAGGAAGGCTAAGTTCGGGTGTAACCGAACATTACAAACTCAGCTGAGCGTTTGGAGACAAAATAAAGGAAAATCACCATGTAGGAAAATGAACCAAGGGTAACCCTGGAAAGTGACATATGTAGGTATCAAATGGAAGATATAAAGAGTATTTTAGAAGGGAGTGGGCCATAGTTCTATAGGTGGACGCCTTTTCGAGATATCGCCATAAAGGTGGACCAGGGGTGACTCTAGAATGTGTTTGTATGATATGGGTATCAAATGAAAGGTGGTAATGAGTGTTTTAAAAGAGAGTGGGCCTTAGTTCTATAGGTGGACGCCTTTTCCAGATATCGCCATAAAGGTGGGCCAGGGGTGATTCTAGAATGTGTTTGTACGATATGGGTATCAAACGAAAGGTGGTAATAAGTATTTTCCAAAGGAGTGGGCCTTAGTTCTATAGCTGGTTGCCTTTTCGAGATATCGGCATAAAGGTGGACCAGGGGTGACTCTAGAATGTGTTTGTATGATACGGGTACCAAATGAAAGGTGGTAATGAGTTAGTTCTATATGTGGACGCCTTTTCGAGATATCACTATAAAGGTGGACCAGGGGTGACTCTAGAATGTGTTTGTATGATATGGGTATCAAATAAAGGTGGTAATGACTATTTTAAAAGGGAGTGGGCCTTAGTTCTATATGTGGACGCCTTTTCGAAATATCGTCATAAAGGTGGACCAGGGGTGAATCTAGAATGTGTTTGTACGATATGGGTATCAAATTAAAGGTATTAATAAGGGGTTTTAAAGGGAGTGGCCCTTAGTTGTATATGTGAAGGCATTTTCGGGAAATCGAACAAACTGTGGATCAGGGTGACCCAGAACATCATCTGTCGGATACTGCTAATTTATTTATATAATTAATACCGTGATCAATATTCCTGCCATGATTCCAAGGGCTTTTGATTTCGCCCTGCAAAACTTTTTCATTTTCTTCTACTTAATATGGTACCCATTGTACACATTTTTTTCTAAAGTTATATTTTGCGTCAAAAAACCCAATCCAATCGCAATGTTTTATCCCTTTTTTCGTATTTGGTATAGAATTATGGCATTTTTTTTTTTTGAAATTTTCGATATCGAAAAAGTGGGCGTGGTCATAGTCGGATTTCGCCCATTTTTAATACCAAGATAAAGTGAGTTCAGATAAATACGTGAACTAAGTTTAGTAAGATATATCGATTTTTGCTCAAATTATTGTGTTAACGGCCGAGCGGAAGGATAGACGGTCGACTGTGTATAAAACCAATTTCACCCATTTTCACAGAACAGTTATCGTCATAGAAGTTCTGCCCTTACCAAATTTCACAAGGATTGGTGAATTTTTGTTCGACTTATAGCATTAAATGCATTCTAGAAAAATTAAATCAAAAAGGTCGGAGCAACGCTCATTTCAAAATTTTCTTTTATTTTTGTATTTTGTTGCAACATGTCATTACTGGAGTTTAATCTTGACATAATTTACTTATATACTCTAAAGATATACAATTTTTTGTTAAAATTTGACTTTAAAAATTTTTTTTTGAAAAATTGAGCTGTTCGTCATCCGATTTTGCTAATTTTTATTTAGAACACATATAGTAATAGGAGTACCGAGCCCGCCGAATTTCATCATGATATCTTCAACGACTGCCAAATTACAGCTTGCAAAACTTGTAAATTACCTCCTATTAAAAGTGGGTGGCGCCACGCCCATTGTCCAAAATTTTACTAATTTTCTATTCTGCGTCTTAAGGTCAACCCACCTGCCAAGTTTCGTCGCTTTATCCGTTTTTAGTAACGAATTATCACACCTTTTCGGTTTTTCGAAATTTTCGATATCGAAAAAGTGGCGTGGTTATAGTCCGATCCCGTTCATTTTAAATAGTGGTCTGAGATGAGTGCCCAAGAACTTACATACCAAATTTCATTACGATACCTCAAAATTTACTAAACTTATCGTGTTTACGGACGGACGGACGGACATGGCTAAATTAATTTCTTTTTTCGCTCAGATAATTTTGATATACAGAAGTCTATATCTATCTCAATTAGTTTATGCCGTTACGGATTACCGTTATGCGAACAAAATTAGCTCAGCTGAGTATAAACAATTAGAGATTCGTCAAGTGTTTTATTATTTTGTGTTTGGTAGCGTGCATCGTAAAGTTGAATACTATACAATTGAGTTTTGCCGTTTTGTAAAGATGCGCACTCTGGCTATGACGGTGAATCTCTTACCTGAGCAATAGGTTGTATGGCATATGGGCGATTCTCCGAGAGCTCTCAGTTTTACTAACCCAAAATTTTGGAAAAAAATATTCGATTTTCAAATATTTTCAATCATTTTTCTATGAGTTTTTATAGCTAAAAACCATTCCCAAAGTGGACGAGCTACAGCTATTAATTTCTGTTCTTGATACTGAAACCTGCCACGGTTGTGACATTTTGACAACAAATTGCTCATTAAAAAAAGGTAGTATGACTTGAAGACTTTCCGTAAAATTTTAAGGTTATGTCAGCAAACTTTAAAGCAAAATGGTACAATAGACGGTACTTAACTTAAAACTACAAAGATACAAGTGCCACGGTTGTGACACGATTTTTTGATACGTACCGTTTTTCCAGTTCTTCAGTGTTTAAAAATGGATATTAGTTATTTTAAGACTGCAAACATTAACATGGAAATATGCGGGGACACTTGCTGATCAAAATTCACACTCACATGTCACAAACCAGTGTGCACTAAAGCAGTACCAACCTAACGATTTGAATAACATTTTTTACTCAAAAACACATGGACACTTTTCAAAATCAAATTACAAATCAAATTACATTTAATATTGCAGGTTAAGTCAAGGATTTAATACAATGATAGGTTATTACTCGTCTAATTAAAGATTAAAAAAGTTACCACCTAAAATGTTATGAAAAATGTGGTTCAGGACATGCCACGGTTGTGACATTTGTAGGGTATTATGAACTACAACTTCATAAAACTGATGACCACTCAATAAAATTCAACACGAAACCTTAAAATAAACATAACTTTAACTCAATTATATAATTTAATTCATAGAAAATGCTTTAATATATTTCAAATTTCGAAAAGACACAAAACTGTATGCTCGCGGAGAATCACCCATATATACTATATACGACCGACCTCCAAAATTTTTTCAAACAATAATATATGTCGGATAAGTAAACATTTTGTAAAATATGAAGCTTATAGCTATTAAAATGGGTAAAAATTACAAAAATCTTAATGAATGGATATACATATACTATATACGACTGATCTCGAGGATTTTTTTTTAGACAAAAACGTGTACCATATATGAAAGCTTTTGGTGAAATTTGAGGAAGATATATGTGACAAAAAAAATGTTTTTCTGAAAAATCGGTTGTATGGGCATATATGATAAGTGGTCTAGTCTGGCCGCAACCGTCCAGCGAATAAAGTTTAATGGGACACCCGCTCACCAAATTTTATCAAGATATCTCAAAAATTTAAGGACTAGTTTGCGTTCAAACAAACGGGCATGGCTTAATTCATTAAGATCGTCATCAAGATCATTTATTTATTTATTTCGGTATAATTTTTGAAGAATATATATCCTCTCCTTTATTGGCTTACAATTTTCCAAAAAGTTAGGTTGCAAGATTAGTTTCGCCTGGTTAGAAATCTGCTTTCATACATACTACTGTATCGAACCATGAAAATCAAAGCCAAACTGGCAACCGACTATGTATAAGAAATATCACACAATCAAAAACCAAAAACAGGTTATAATTCATATCGTCGCTGCGCCAACAAAAAGAGGTATACGTTTTTCAGCAACTTTTCAGGAGAGCAAAAAAACCGCTTCCTGGTGATCCTAGAGAATAGTTTTTCTAGTTTGCATTGTTAACTAATGATACTACACATATGAAATAGACTTGTGCAATTTTTTTTTTTACTTTTTTTGACCAACCACTTCGCATGAAGCATTTGCGCCGTTTTACAGCACATAGCTCTTTTACAAGCAAAGATTTAAATATATCCTCCACATAAATGCGATTAGACGTTGCTCTGCAATAGTGACTAGGTACCTTTGGTAGTATATCCAGCCACTTTAAAACAGAATCAGACTTTGTTGGTCTTGGCTCCTTTGGAAAGGATACGGATATAGACGATGAAGGTCTTGACTTCTTTGGCAAGGATACTGTATTATTTATTCCCACCCATTGAGTAAATACATTTTTGTCTAAATCAAATGCAGCTAGAAAAAACTCTTTACATACACGAATCTTGTTTCCATTAGATGCTGTCAAAAAGCAATAAAATCCAAATATTTTTCTTTGTTTTTTATGGGAAGGGTTTCGCTTGATTATTTTACGAGTTCGTACTAATCCATTAAGATATGCCCTCTTTGCAGCCCATGAAGGTAAACTCCAAAAATAATTAAAATACTTAACACGTGCATCTTCGTCCGTTGCCGAACAAACAAAACTTCGTTCGGTTTTTTGTCTGCCAGGTGCTTACATGTTTGTTTCCTGATTTCCCTTCCCTTTTTTGAATAAATACAACATCGTTTAAATTCTTTTCATTTTTTACCCATTTTAATCCTTCATATTTTTTTCCTAAAAGTCTCAATCTCCGATTTTTTTAATTCGTTTCCCCTTCCCTATTTTACCTTCTGACTCAATTTCTTCGCTATCTTTCGGGTTACCCTCTGGTATATAAATAATCCAGTCTCTTCGTTAAGGAAGCATCCCGTTTATTCCATATTTTGACCGCTATCACTCTTAAGGTCCTCGAATAAGCCGGTTTCTTCATTGAGATTGCATCCCATTTTTTCCATATTTCAACTGTCCAAAACGGTACAATTATGGTAATTTAAAGCGTTATTTTAAGTCTATGACTTTTTACCTGTTTTAAAGCTTGGATTTCAATAATAGGATGGTTAATATCTTTGTATAGTCTTCGGGACACCTGAACTATATGTACATAGCTTTTTTTAAATAATTTTTTACACAAAAATAAAAGCAGGTTCGCCCGCAATCAAAAACAATTATACGCAAGTAGATGTATAACTGATTTTACAGAGCATTTCTACTACTGAGAGCATATAGCTGTTTTTGATAACTTCTAACCAAAGAAAGATATCAGAAAACGGCAAATGCAGAAATGTGGCTAGCAGATAGTGCTAAATAAATATGTAATAAAAAAAATCGAAAAAAATACATATAACTCAATTTGTTGGCGCAGCGACGATATATTTTTGTTTTTGAAATTTAAAAATAATATCAAATGCAAGAGTTGAGTAAAAAAATGTTAAACGGTTACGAAAGGAGGTGTTGAGTTAGTATTATTTTAAAATGTTCCTTTTTCTTATTTCTTATTTCTTATTTCAACTGATATGTTAGTTAGCTAACTTATTTTGCTTTTAAATTTTTAGTTGGATTTTTTTACAACTGGCAAGGATCCCTGTAATGTTCTTGATGGTATCGAGGGCGTATTATTTGTTAAAAAACCAGATGGACGTGCTACTGGCGATGCCTTTGTATTATTTGCCAGCGAATCGGATGCTCCTAAAGCACTTTCTCGTCATCGAGAATCAATTGGTCAGCGTTATATTGAACTATTTCGATCTACTACAGCAGAAGTTCAACAAGTTTTAAATCGTTCAATGGATCCTCGAACGTATGAAGCCAATCATCAGCCGCCTTTGATTGCCCAATTGCCGGCTATGCCATTATCCTTGCTACCGCAGGTATGATAATTTTACAGCGCGTGTATTTAGAGGTAGCTTTTTGCTACTTCTAAAACTTCGATCTAACAATTATTCAAGTAAGATTCTTGTGTAGGTCAAATAATATTTTATAAACCATACGCCTAACTTTGTTGACCTGCATCGTGTATTTAATGTAAGTGTAACCAGGGGTGCATCCAGGGCGGTTCGGGGAGACTAGATCAAGACGTACTAGGCACATACGACGACTTGATATCTCTATAAACTGTTAATATTTGGGAAGACATATCAACTGTGGTCAACGAATTTTTAAATAATAGTAATAATCCTGTACATTAAATAAAATAAATGTAGGGCGCGATAACCTCCGAAGAGATTTAAGGCCGAACTTCTCTTCCAATTGGCGTCATGCTCCTTTTTTTAATTTTACCTACAAATTGGCGGAACGGGACCTACTTGTTTGATGCCGACTCCGAACGGCATCTGCGGGGCAGATAAGTTTTCACTGAGAGTTTTTCGTGGCAGAAATACACTCGGAGTGCTTGCCAAACACTACCGAGGGGCGACCCCGCTTAGAAAACTTTTCTTCTAATTGAAAAACCTTATTTATAAAATTTTGATGTTGCTTTCCGGGGTGTGAACCCAGGGCATTCGGTGTGGTAGGCGGAGCACGCTACGATCACACCACGGTGGCCGCCATTATTTTCCTGTACATTATTTTTATTTATTTACTAATTTTATTATTTATACATTTTTATACTCAGTTGAGCAGAGCTCACAGAGTATATTAAGTTTGATTGGATAACGGTTGGTTGTACATATATAAAGGAATCGAGATAGATATAGACTTCCATATATCAAAATAATCAGGATCGAAAAAAAATTTGATTGAGCCATGTCCGTCCGTCCGTCCGTCCGTCCGTTAACACGATAACTTGAGTAAATTTTGAGCTATCTTGATGAAATTTGGTATGTAGATTCCTGGGCACTCATCTCAGATCGCTATTTAAAATGAACGATATCGGACTATAACCACGCCCACTTTTTCGATATCGAAAATTTCGAAAAACCGAAAAAATGCGATAATTCATTGCCAAAGGCAATTAAAGCGATGAAACTTGGCAGATGGGTTGACGTTATGACGCAGAATAGAAAATTGGTAAGATTTTGGACAATGGGCGTGGCACCGCCCACTTTTACAAGAAGGTAATTTAAAAGTTTTGCAAGCTGTAATTTGGCAGTCGTTGAAGATATCATGATGAAATTTGGCAGGAACGCTGCTACTATTACTATATATGTGCTAAATAAAAATTAGCAAAATTGGATGAAGAACACGCCCACTTTTTAAAAAAAAAATTTTTTAATTCAAATTTTAACAAAAAATTTAATATCTTTACTGTATATAAGTAAATTAAGTCAAAATTCAACTCCTGTAATGATATGATGCAACAAAATACAAAAATAAAAGAAAATTTCAAAATGGGAGTGGCTCCGCCCATTTTCATTTAGTTTGTCTAGAATACTTTTAATGCCATAAGTCGAACAAAAACTTACCAATCCTTCTCAAATTTGGTAGGTACATAGATTCTATGACGGTAACTGTTCTCTGTGAAAATGGCCGAAATCGGTGGAAGCCACGCCCAGTTTTTATACACAGTCCACCGTCTGTCCTTCCGCTCGGCTGTTAACACAATAACTTGAGCAAAAACCGATATATCTTTACTAAACTTAGCCCACCTACTTATCTGAACTCACTTTATCTCGGTATAAAAAATAGCCGAAATCCGACCATAACCACGCCCACTTTATCGATATCGAAAATTACGAAAAATGAAAAAAATGCCATAACTCTATACCAAATACGAAAAAAGGGATGAAACATGGTAACTGGATTGGTTTATTGACGCAAAATATAACTTTGGAAAAAATTTTGTAAAATGGGTGTGACACCTACCATATTAAGTAGAAGAAAATGAAAAAGTTCTACAAGGCAAAATCAACAGCCCTTGGAATCTTGGCAGGAATACTGTTAGTGGTATTGCATATATAAATAAATTAGCAGTACCCGACAGATGATTTTCTGGATCACCTGGTCCACATTTTGGTCGATATCGCGAGAACACCTTCACATATACATCTAAGGGCCACTCGCTTTTAAAACCCTCATTAATACCTTTAATTTGGTATCCATATCGTACAAACACATTCTAGAGTCACCCCTGGCCCACCCTAATGGCGATATCTCGAAAAGGCGTCCACCTATAGACCTAATGCCCACTCCCTCTTAAAATGCTCAGTAACACCTTTCGTTTGATACCCATATCGTACAAACATTCTAGAGTCACCTCTGGCCCACCCTAATGGCGATATCTCGAAAAGGCGTCCACCTATAGACCTAATGTCCACTCCCTCTTAAAATGCTCAGTAACACCTTTCGTTTGATACCCATATCGTACAAACATTCTAGAGTCACCCCTGGCCCACCCTATTGGCGATGTCTCGAAAAGGCCACCTATAGACCTAATGCCCACTCCCTCTTAAAATTCTCAGTAACACATTTCGTTTGATACCCATATCGTACAAACATTCTAGAGTCCCCCTGGCCCACCCTAATGGCGATATCTCGAAAAGGCGTCCACCTATAGACCTAATGCCCACTCCCTCTTAAAATGCTCAGTCACACCTTTCGTTTGATACCCATATCGTACAAACATTCTAGAGTCACCCTTGGTCCACCTTTATGGCGATATCTCGAAAAGGCGTCCACCTATAGACCTAATGCCCACTCCCTCTTAAAATGCTCAGTAACACCTTTCGTTTGATACCCATATCGTACAAACATTCTAGAGTCACCCTTGGTCCACCTTTATGGCGATATCTCGAAAAGGCGTCCACATATAGAACTAAGGATTACTCCCTTTTAAAATACTCATTACCACCTTTCATTTGATACCCATATCGTACAAACACATTCTAGAGTCACCCCTGGCCCACACTAATGGCGATATCTCGAAAAGACGTCCACCTATAGACCTAATGCCCACTCCCTCTTAAAATGCTCAGTAACACCTTTCGTTTGATACCCATATCGTACAAACACATTCTAGAGTCACCCCTGGCCCACCCTAATGACGATATCTCGAAAAGGCGTCCACCTATAGACCTAATGCCCACTCCCTCTTAAAATGCTCAGTAACACCTTTCGTTTGATACCCATATTGTACAAACATTCTAGAGTCACCCTTGGTCCACCTTTATGGCGATATATCGAAAAGGCGTCCACCTATAGAACTAAGGATTACTCCCTTTTAAAATACTCATTACCACCTTTCATTTGATACCCATATCGTACAAACACATTCTAGAGTCACCCCTGGCCCACCCTAATGGCGATATCTCGAAAAGGCGTCCACCTATAGACCTATTGCCCACTCCCTCTTAAAATGCTCAGTAACACTTTTCGTTTTATACCCATATCGTACAAACATTCTAGAGTCACCCCTGGCCCACCCTAATGGCAATATCTCGAAAAGGCGTCCACCTATAGACCTAATGCCCACTCCCTCTTAAAATGCTCAGTAACACCTTTCATTTGATTCCCATATCGTACAAACACATTCTAGAGTCACCCCTGGTCCACCTTTATTGCGATTTCTCGAAAAGGCGTTCACCTATAGAACTAAAGCCCATTCCCTTCTAAAATACTCATTACCACCTTTCATTTGATACCCATATCCTACAAACACATTCTAGAGACACCCCTGGTCCACCTTTATGGCGATATCTCGAAACGGCGGCCACCTATGGACTAAGGATCACTCCTTTTCAAAATACTCATTAACAGCTTTCCTTTGATACCCATATCGTACAAACATATTCTAGAGTCACCCCTGGTCCACCTTTATGGCGATTTCTCGAAAAGGCGTTCACCTATAGAACTAAAGCCCATTCCCTTTTAAAATACTCATTACCACCTTTCATTTGATACCCATATCGTACAAACAAATTCTAGAGTCAGCCCTGGTCCACCTTTAAGGCGATATTCCTAAATGGCGTCCATCCATAGAACTATGGCCTACTCTCTCTTAAAATACTCTTTAATACCTTCCATTTGATACACATGTCATACAACCACATTCCAAGGTTACCCTAGGTTCATTTTCCTACATGGTGATTTTCCTTATTTTGTCTCCATAGCTCTCAACTGAGTATGTAATGTTCGGTTACACCCGAACTTAGCCTTCCTTACTTGTTTTAAATATTTTTATTTTTTTTTATTTTTGGCTGAGTAATTGATGGGAAGTGGTTTGTCATGCGTCGATATCTGAAACTACTCAGCTACAGAAATTTCATCAGCTGAGGGTAACTAAATTAGTAGAATAGAAACAAACGATTAAGAGAGATAAGAACAGTCTTTTTTATAGAAAAAGGAAGTCCGACATATCAAATGTGTTTGAGTGAGAGTTATAATCTTGGCGCAAACACCGAAAAGGTTCGCTAAGTTCGAAATTCGTTTTACATTGTTTTAAAAGAAGAGGTTTGTAGTGTCACGTAGTTCGACAGGGAACACTAAAGATCACTTCGTTCAGAAGAAATGGGCTTGAAATCGATCCATTCAGTAGTTTTGTCATAAATATTATACCAAACATTTCCCGAATAGAAAGAGTTGGAAGATTGGTAAGTTTTATTCGATTGATGTATATTGGAAAATCAACCAAACAAGATAAGTCTTTTATTCGATTAGTATAAGGTGGAAGATTAAATAAAGATTCCTATTGAAAATTCCTTAAGGCAAATAGTAAAAACTGTTTTTGCATTGATTCGATCCTGTCAGTATGGACTGGAAGATGCGGTTTCCAGACTATTGAGCCACACTCTAATATCAGTCTAACCAATGTTGTGAAGAGGATTTTCGTAACGTAGGGGTCGCTAAACTCTTTTGACCACCTTTTCACAAATGCTATAACACATATAGCTCTATTGACAGTGGCACTTATATGAGCTAGATTTGCAGTTCATTGTAAGTCCAAAGTCTACAAAAATATTAACACTTCCAAGGTTTTGGTTGTTAATTGTGTAAGAAACTGGTTGCAAAATCCTACGCGAAAACACATAAATTTACTTTTTTGAAGATTAAGCGACATGTGGTTCACATTGCACCAAGTAGCTAAGCAATTTAAATCCGTCTGAAGTAAAGAACGTTCTTCAATCGACGCGTAAGTCTTCAAAAGTTTTACATCATCACCATACATCAAGATTTAAGAGTATTTTATAGTTGTAGAGATATCGTTTATAAATAGCAAAAACAGAATCGATCCGAGATGGCTGCCCTGATGAACACCAGAGGTGACACTAATGATACTAGAAAACATATTTTTAAAGATTACTCTTTGTGTTCTGCCACAGAGATAGGAGGAAATCCAACGAGTGAGACTAGGTTGAAAGCGAAGCACGTCGAGTTTATAGACAAGTCAACTTTAGACAAGCATACTTTACTAAAATCGGTGTATATAACGTCGGTGTGAAGATTTTCTCTGAACCCGTTCGAAATGTGAGTTGTGAACCAAGTAAATTAGTTATGGTTGATTTGCGCTTACAAAACCCATGCTGAGAATTTGCAATTCATGTTGAAATCGAAAATGTTAGGTGGTATGTAACGATTGCTTCGAACAACTTAGGAATAGCGAACAGTCTAGCTATGCCACGATAGTTTTCAATGGACGACATAATGCCACTTTTATGGAGAGGGATGAGAAAGGATTCTTTTCATGTCGCCGGGAAATGTCTATACTCCAAAGATAGTTTAAACAGATGAGTAAAAGATTGGCAGATGTATTCTGCACATTTTTTAAGAAAGCATGTGGGAATTAAATCAGGGCCGTATGTAAAATATTCTTTTAAGGTATTTAGGTACAATGAAACATCTTCAGGTAATAACTGTGGAGCGGAGAGTGAATTACCTGAATGCAGTTCATAAGAATATTTCCCAAGTGGAAATTCGCAATCTTTTGATTTCTGTTAGAAAGGTTACCATTAAACTTCATACCGGAAGAAGGAAAACCCTTTACCCCACCTTTAGAATTTACGAAACCATAAAACGGCCTTGGGTTGCAAATACTTCTCTTCTTAATTTTACAGACGTAAGCTTTATAGCACTTTTTATTAAGTTCAAAATACTTATGACACAGAATAACATAACGATCGTAATCGGTATGTAAACCAGTCTTCTTATATAATTTGAAGTAACGTGACTTTTTGTTTTTCGAAGATTTTAGTTCTTTAGTGATCCAGGCTTGCATTGGTTCATCATATGAGCAAATACGTTTGGGTACATACTTTTCAAATAAGGTATACATTATACTATTAAAATAAAAAACGTTCTGATACACGTCCGCATTATGTTGAAGACCAAGTTATTTCAGAATGTTCTTTTCATTTAATTTTTTGAAATTGGCTCTCGAAAAATCAAAACGACTGGTATAAACACCTGGTGTATTTATACAGACATAAACGTTGTCCATGGTTTCGTAAACTATCTCGAGGGAAGGATGGTAAACATCTTCAGGTAAAACTAGAGGCTCACATTGGTAAACTGATTCCTGGGGGTAGACTCAGTAACTGTGAGTTTTGAAATGTACTCTTTTTCTTCATATTTTTTGTATGATCAGTAACTTAGCTTTAAAATGTACACTTTTTCTTCATACTATTTGTATGAAAGAAAAATGTTCATTTCAAAACTCACGGTTACTGAATACGGCCCCTGTTGGCGTGGTATTTGTTTTGTTTTTTCAGTCACAGTCACGGTCACGGTTAAAAGCCGCTGTGACTGCGAGGTCACAATCACATATAACATTGTTTCTCAAAAATCACGGGATCGGCCAACATTAGACTCCTATACTATAATGAAAGTATGCTTTTTAGTACAATTCATTGGCTCAAATTTACATGTTAAAAAGAAAGAAAATCTAAGTTCGGGCAAAACCGAACATTATATACCCAGGTGTGTGCTCTTATGAATAAAATAAGGATACATTTAAAGAGAAAAGTCACGAGCAATATATGAAATTAAAGCAATGATATGTTACTTATATATATGCAAATATCGTCTTTCATACAAAGATATAAAACGGTTACTCTAGTATAAATAATGTTTTTACCAAATCTTGTTGAAATCGGTCACTTTTTGTTCGACTTTGGCATTAAAAGCTGTACTTAAAAGGGGTGGAACAGGATCACTTAAATTGCTATCCAGTGCTACTACGGTTAGGGAATTCGAATCTAATCTTATATCCAAGCGGCTATCATGGCCTTGAGTTCAACTAAAGTACGGTCGAGTGTGGTCTGGGAGTGCCTGACCTCGCTTGCGATTGTATCAAACTATTTTATGATTAGGATTATCTGGGTCCCGAGAAACTGTCAAGCGTATCTCTTAGCCCTCATCGATACAATTCTAGTCTGCTGCCGCATGGATGGGCCTCGATTCAGGTCAGCAAGAGTTGAGCGGACACCACCTCTTGCATGGTTGCAAGATCCTTCTGGTCGGAAGTGTATGGCAAGAGGTCTGCTGAAATGATGGAGTTCAATAAGGTTTATCTACCAATGGTCATTGGGTTTTTGACAGGGCATCGTCAAATGGGAATCGATGCGGTACGTCTCAAATACTGTAAACCCCATCCTGCTTCAGCTATAAGGATGATGAGGTGGAATCATTGAGTCACTGAATACTTGATTGCATAGCTTTTACCATAACTAGGCGAAAGTATTTCGGTCGCGACTCAGTTGGATCTTCGGGGGAATAATCCAAGCTTCAGATCGGTCCTATTCGAAACTATATCGTTTGCTACTCAACGCTACGTCACTGTTTTTTATGTGATATCACAACGGACTTTCATGGTGTTCAAGTGAGCTTTCCTTACCATGGCAGCTACCACTTAACCTAACTTATATATATAGGTATTTAAAGAAGGATGCATATCTCTATGCAGCTTATGGACTCCGAAAACACTTCCCGATTTTATTCAAATTTGCAAGATAGCTTCGCAGCAACCCGAAGAGTGTTCCTGTAAAGTTTATTTCCCGGAAGTTGATCAGGGCCCTTTCAATTCGTACAAATTCTATTCACATTTGGATTTGCCTGAAATTTGACAGGTAGCCATTTGCCTAGATTGTAAAACAAGTGATAAGGAAAAGGGGGAGAAAGGGAGATTAATAGGGAAAATCTTCTTAAAAGTTATGCAGATAGACCAAAGTTAGGGCAGAGCAATGTCTCCCGGGTCTGCTTGTATATCTATAATGGTAATATAGTTACGTAAAACGCCTTTGGTCCCAAATGGCCAATGGGTCGGCTTGAGGCAGTTTTTGATGTCAGTCATTTTGACCTCATGAAAACCATGCATTAGAATTGATCTGTGTATCTATCTAGATTTCTGTACACCTTTAAGTACAACCGTTAACCGTTTTATTAACTGCGAGATTACGTAGTGCACATTTCGATAACAATTTTACAACATTCCAAAACTATTGAAAAACGTGGTCGTATAGGGTTGATTAGTGGAGCAAATAGAGAAGAACCATTGAATTTAAGTAAATAAATTGCACAATATAAATCTTCTCTGTTTTCACATTTCTCAACTGAATGACAACAAGATATCTGCACCCCATCGAAGTTACACTCACAATAAATACTCTCAATAACAATAGAAAGAATTTCACTAATGGTTAAAGTAGATTCTTAGCACAATATAGGATGTACTAAAAAAAATGTTATTTGGTGGATGAGGTTAAAATATTGTAACGAACTTACTGCAAATCCTCTTATTTGCAACCTTCTGTTAAGTTCGAATCACTAAACTGTTGAATAAATAACTCCAATATTTAATAATGCAAAATGGCCTTTATTCAAGTACTTCACAATAAATAACTCTACTATTGCCCGACAGATAGCGTGCTTAATCGAAACTGATTGCAGCACCTATATTGTTCATGCCTTTTATACTCTTTGATTTCCTCGTTGTATCTTCTAGGCGCTTCTGTTCCAGAATATACTAGTTGGTTATCTGCTATAATTATAACTACAGATGTACGTGTATAGCTCTTATATGCGCGTGTGTTTGTCAGCGACACTTCTACAATTATAATTGCATATCTCAGATAAGATATCTGCATGTGTTGCTTCTCTGCTGCGTGTACGTACATATGTGTAGTCATAATGATTGAATTATTGATGTGTATCAAGTCACTGCTTAGCATCGGCTTAGAGAAGGCAGTACCCCTTAGTGTTGCTAATATTCGTAACACTGCCCTCCACCTAAGTCTGATCATCCCGATCAGACAAATGCCTTGATCTAAACGCCGCCTGCATCTGCAAATTTACCACTCTTCTACTTCGTGGTTTCCCAATGGTTTGTATGCGATAGATGGTGTCACTGATCTTCTTCACAACTTTGTACGGGCCTTCCCAAATGCACCGAAATTTGGATGGAACACCTTTCCGCCGGTGAGGGCTGTATAACAGTACCAAATCTCCCTCCAAGAAACCTTATGAATTATTGTTCTCATCGTACCTGCGTTTCATCTTCCTACTCATTATCCTTGATCGTTCCCTCGCACTCTGTTGTTTGGAAAATGAACTACTTTGTAGAGCTTGCTCTTGACGGATTGGCTTCCCATACTCAGTATCCTTCCGACGTTTCCCAACAGAAGTGCACGCTGGCTTGAAACCACCCTTGCATTCTTTCTGGAAAATTCTTTCAGTCGTTTTAGTGCGTCCATTAGGTTTTGTCAAAGCCAGTGTTTCTCTCGGAGGTACTTTTGATTTCGCTTCATTTAGCCCATTCGATCCACGAACCTTTGCTCAGCGCCTCCAATATTGCGTCTACCCACTCTGGCCTTTCTACTTCCACACGGCGGGCTTTGAAAACTGGCTTACACAGAAGCGACGCTATTTCCTGAATCAGAGCATGTGATACCTTTTCTGCGAATGTTGGCTTTGGGTTTGTGTATGTAGCTCGCTTTGTTTCGACGTCCCGTATACCATTTATAAAGCTCTGAGTCTTTACCATTTCAGTGTATTCCACGGGTGCGTCCGCATTCGCTAAATGTGCTAGCCTTTCAATATCCGACGCAAACTCTTGCAATGTCTCACGAGGCTTCTGGAAGCGGTTCAGTAACTCCATTTGGTATATCTGTCTCCTATGCTCAGTTCCGTATCGCCTCTCTAGAGCGCCCATCAATGCTTCATAACAGTTCCGTTCGCCCTCTGGAATGGTTTGTAAAATCTCAGCTGCAGGCCCTTTTAATGCCATGAACAGTGCAGCAACTTTATCTTCAGCATTCCAGTTTCTCACTGCTGCGGTCTTCTTAAACTGAATCTTAACCACCTGGAAAGGAACAGAGCCGTCAAAAGATGGAGTTTTTACCTTTGTATTGCTTGCTGAAACAACTGGGCGATTTAGTTGCAACTCCTGTATATGACCTCGAAATGCTTCAATGTCGGCATCGATTTTGTTCTCAAGTTGCAAAATTTTTGTGTCTTGCGCCTCCATCTTCGAAGAAATACGTCATTCTTGCTCTTCCAGTTGTGCAGAGATTTGCGCTGATATTTGTGCCGACATTTCGAATATTCGTGCCTCTTGTGCTTCAATCTTCGATGTTATATGGTTCTCTTGCGATTCCAGTTGAGATGACATATACGTTTTCTGTTCTTCCAGTTGAGTTTCCACCTTGGATGTAATCTATGTCGACATTTCTGACAGACGCGTTTCTTGTGCTACAATCTTAGATGTTACGCGTGTCTCTTGCGATTCCAGTTGGTGTGCGTATTTTCTGGGTTTCCATTTTTGCCGATATCTGTGATAACAAAGCCAATATCGCATTATTCTTACCGCTTGCGACTGGACTCGGACTTCCGTTCTTCTCTTCAATTTTTGTTGTTGTCTCGTCCCCATCAGTATAAAAGACACACTTGTCCACATCAATTCCTTGCGACTCCATTACCTCCCGTAGCCGTGCTTGAAGTTCGATCTTATTGCCGGTTGTATTCAATCCACGGCTGTCCAACTCCTTCTTCAGTTGCTGGATCTTCAATTCACTCAACTTTGCCATGTCAAAGTTGTATTCCCAATCTTCGGAATATATTCAACAATTCCTCTTCTGACACCAGTTGTAACGAATTTACTGCAAATCCTCTTATTTGCAACCTCCTGCTAAGTTCGAATCACTAAACTGTTGAATAAATAACTCCAATATTTAATAATGCAAAATGGCCTTTATTCAAGTACTTCACAATAAATAACTCTACTATTGCCCGACAGATAGCGTGCTTAATCGAAACTGATTGCAGCGCCTCTATTGTTCGTGCCATTTATACTCTTTGATTTCCTCTTTGCATCTTCTAGGCGCTTCTGTTCCAGAATCTACTAGTTGGTTATCTGCTATAATTATAACTACAGATGTACGTGTATAGCTCTCATATGCGCGTGTGTTTTTGAGCGACACTTCCACAATTATAATTGCATATCTCATATAAGATATCTGCATGTGTTGCTTCTCTGCTGCGTGTACGTACATATGTGTAGTGATAATGATTGAATTATTGATGTGCATCAAGTCACTGCTTAGCATCGGCTTAGAGATGGCAGTACCCCTTAGTGTTGCTAATATTCGTAACAATATATATCTGATTGCACATACAGGTTCTGTCTGCGTTTACTAATATTATATTTTAAAATGTTTTTTTTTTCAGCATTTAATTACTTCAGGTACCACGAAGAAGTGCATACGATTACGTGGCTTACCTTATGAAGCCCTAGTCGAACATATTCTGCATTTTTTGGATGACTTTGCAAAGCACATAATCTATCAGGGTGTACACATGGTCATTAATTCTCAAGTAATTAATATTTTGTTATTAAATTATACAACTTCTAATTGCACCCTTTTAATAATACCAATATTTTATATCATAATAGGGTCAGCCTAGTGGAGAGGCATTCATACAAATGGACTCAGAGGAGTCTGCTCGTTTGTGTGCTCTACGTAAACACAATCAATTTATGATGTTTGGTAAAAAATATCGTTACATCGAAGTTTTTCAGTGTTCCGGGGATGACATGAATATGGTCCTAAATGGGGGTTTGCAGTCACCTGTCGCCACTGCACCACATCTTCATCATCCTGGAGCAGCTAAACAGACATCGCTTCTCTCACCGGGTATGTTACAACAACCGTCGCCGTCCAACGCACAAACAATTAGCTCCCATACGCATGCTCACGCTCACAATCATGGTCATACACAAACTCACGTACATACACATGGTCACAATCATGGCCACAATCCCCATGTAACACAATCGCATGTTCATGCGCATGCATTGCAATCAACGCCATCTATGGCAGCAGCGGTCGCAGCACTTGCACAGCAACAACAAGTTGCATTGCATGCAACAAATCCCCAGTCTGTTGCAGCTATTGCAGCTTCCGGGGGTAGTATGTCCCCATTTATGGCTGCAACCGTTGGTTCACCAACAAATACAGCACAACACCAAACTTTGGCAGCACAATCAAATGCCGCTGCTGCTGCGGCTGCGCATACCGTAGTCGCCGTTGGTGGTATAGGCCCTGCTCACACTTCTGCATTACAAATGCCATCTAATGTCCCTTCTACAGGTAGCCCACAAGCTACAGCCATTGCCTCATATCCCTTTAATTTCTCTCTTCCACCGCCTCAAATAACTATGGCCACAAATCCAGCACTCATTGCTCAGCAACAGGCACAATTTATAGCACAACAAAATTTACTGGCACGTCAACAAGCTGCAGCTGCCGCTGCTGAACAACAGCATCAACAACAACAGCAATTATACGCTAACTTTATGAGCCCACTTTTGTTTCAACACTCATCTGCGCCTGCTGCTGCAGGAGTAGCGTCAGCGAGTATTGGCGCAACAAACCCAAACGCTGGTCAACCTCAATTCGTATTTATGCCACGACCACTCTCGTTTCAACCATTTCCAATTGGATATCTTCCGCAGGGTTACCAATATGCAGCAACTGCAGCAGGCGTGAGTGGTGCAGTTTCATCAACTGCAGCTACTGGTATCTTGCCAAACGCCGCCATGGGCGCTTCGCCATCGATGCAACACACCATGAAGCGATCCTATGAAAATGCCTTCCACCACGAGGCTAATGTAGCAACTGCTGCCAAACGTGCCCTTACACGCCCTCCAACAGCCGGTGGGGTATATCAATTCTATAATCCAGGAATTTAGTTTTATTGTTTCGAATAAAATTAAATTCTTTAAAGCTCTCATCTTCCGCTTTTAACTGTTATTTTAAAATAATCTCTTTAGGTACTTAATTTTTATACCAGTTGTCGATCTGCGGGGCAGTTTTTTTTTAATCAATTGTAGTACATATACTACGATATATTTTTATCCAATTGACATTCCGGCTATGTTTTTGAAAGAGATAGAAGGTGATATGCCTGTGTTTCATTGTTTCCATAAAAAACCCAGAAAATTCCTTTAAAAGCTGGACATTTAACAATATACTTGCAATATTAGGGTAAAAAGTGAATTCTATTTTTATACGAAATTTTAAAAATTTATATACCCAAAGTCAGATATGCATATATATCACGACACAACCCTCTTATATGTATATCAAACTTTATACATACCTACCTACAATTATATTTATACAAACACTATAGTTTGTTAATAAGTACCTTTTTTGTTCATAGAATTAAGAAAACAATGATTTTTAACCCCTACCAATTTAAAGAAATAAAATGGTTTATAAAGCATTTTAAATTGCATTATCATACAAGTACATATTCAGAATTCGAAAACCTTTATAAAACTATTCACTTTCTTAAAAATTTTGGGTGTAAATTTATATTTCGATGGAAATATTTAGTAGATAACTTCAAAATCATCAATGCATACTTACATATAAACACAACATGTGTAAAAATTATTTTGAGCAATATATGTATGTATGCATATTAGTTGAATTCTTTTGTCGGTCGATTTGCCAAAAACTTTCCATTATTTACCACAAGTGCAGAAACGTTGTTGCACTTAGTTGGTTGAATTAAGAAGATTTATATAAGGGGGACTAATGTAACCGTATAAATGCCTTATAAAGTGTGTAAACGTATAAATTTATCTAGTGCGTAATGGAGCTGTCAAATTTTGTATGAAAAATCTTTTACACAATTTGAATAAATTTACGCGCACATTTCATTGTGTAAACGCGGTAAACTCAAAGGAATGCAACCTTGCAGACATTACAGCAGGCATTTTCATCAGAAATCTCCAACATCAGCAAGTAAAGGCGTTTTAGTTTTGATTTTTCACTTAATTTTGGCATTTTTTAATTTGTATAACAATCAAAAAAATTTTGTTTGGCAATAATACAGCTGATAAACAATCAAGTTTATCAAGAGTATTACTAGGTGCGTTTATACAACAGCGTGTGTAAATGGATATAATTTTACACCTTATAAGTTTATATGCTTTCATGGCTTCCCCTATAGTCTTTTGCAACTCGCGGACAAAATAAATGAATAAAGGTGACTTCAACTTAACGACACCTTGTATATTAACATACATACATATACGCATACATAGATTCAAAATTATTATGGTTAAGTATAGTTTAGCTTCATGCCATTGAACAGTTTAACACACAATCGACTAGGAAAGGTCGGAAGAGGCTAGCGATATTCATTAACAAAGTGTTACTTAAAGGAAGTCCTCTCCTTTCTATATGTTTTTATTATGTAAGTTTTGTGCAATTTATGTTATACATATGTAGGTATGTTTGCAATTATTTGGAATTACTAATTTGATTAAAATCCGAAAAAATTTGAACACTTCGTAAATTAATATTGCAAGGTGTTGGATTTCCATTTGCCTTGCATACAAACTGTTTTTAAGAAATTTCATTCACAAGTTATTTGGGCTTTTATATATGTACGTACATTGAATATATTTTTACATTGTTTATATTTATATAATTTACAACAATAACACGTAGCGGCGGCTTTAATATTTAAGTAATCTAAATGTTTATGTACGTATCCACATATTTGAAAATCACTAATTGGGTTCCCTAGAAAAACTAGTATTTTATAAGTAACACTTTCTGGGGTCAGAATGACGCTAACTCGAATTAAGAGCTCCAAATGTACTGTCAGATCTAATTTTTTTGCTATGCTCATGTTGTTTGTAACGTTTGCGCAAGTATTTTTAAATAAGCGCAAATGATTAAAGTTCGTGTAGTAAAAGTAAAGTTTTGAGGAACATTTTACCTTAGAATGAAGCACTCTCGTGAAGAGTCCGTTTTAACATTTGCACTGAAATGTCTGATTAAAGTAGCATTTGCAAGATCACGAAAGGTCGAACAAGTTAAGAATAGCCGTGTTTTTGTTTTACACGCGTATACGTTTACGTTATCCTCGCTTAGATAATGCTTAGGAGACCCATCTAGCGGCAGTGGTTAAATAACTAGCTACAGCAAAGGGTGTACCGAAAAGCTGAGACACAACCCTCTGTTGTATGTCTGTGTATAACATATAGCTGAATCAGTTGTGGAGACGCACCATTTTAAGAGGCGATACATAGAATTAGTGTAGAGGAGAACACAGACACATATTTCAGTTAGATCTGAGTATAATGTGTATTGAAATTTAGTAGTACCAATGTTATGTGCCGCAATTTCAGAGGTGTATTTAAAGTTTGACGCTTAGAAGTCCATATAAAGTTTAAGCGTAAACGTCGATAGATGTAAAAAAAACACAGCTAATATTACTTGGCGATAAACTAGAAGCATTCGTGAATGTCAACAGAAAAAAAATATACGCTTCAAATATAAAAAAAACTTTTTGATGTTAAATTTAATGCGTTCTTTCTTTGAAAAAACTCGAATTGGACTTACCAGTGTTGTATTAAGGGATGAAACAGGATATTGTTTTTCAGGAGTTTCCAACCAGACTTTCACTACAATCCCCATAAAATCTGTTAATTTCATAAACTGATAGCGTTTTATTTTCTCTAAAGCCGTGGGGTGGTAGCGTGCTCCGTCTATCAAACCCAAGGTTATTGGTTCAAGCCCCGGGCAGAGCAACATCAAAAATTTAGAAAAATGTTTTTTTTTGTATTAAAAGCAAGTTTTTCCAAGCGGGATCGCCCCTCATCAGTGGTTTGGCAAACACTCCGAGTGTGTTTCTGACATGAAAATCGGTTCAGTGAAAGTTCATCTGCCTTGCAGCTGACATTCGGGGTCGGCATACAACACAACGGTCCCGTCCAGGCAATTTGTATGGAAAATTAAAAGGAGCACAACTCGAATCAAAGTGAACTCGGTTTAGATCTCCTCGGAGGTAAATGGCGCCAAAAATTTATGTTTTTAAAGCAAGCATTCCAAATGATATCTTTTAGGACCGTCTTGATTCTTTGGAAAACGATAAATTTTTACTAATAAATGATTGAAACAATGATGTTTCGCAACTATCACCACCAGGTTTGTTAAATAGTAGAAAGGGAGCACTGCGATAGCAGCACTTTCTGGGCCCAAGCGCCTTCATTTGTTCTAAATGAAAGAACTAGCTAGAAAATCTTTGGGCTTTGATTTTTAGGGTTATGATAATGTCCCCGCAAAGTTCTATTACTCATCTTTAAATTGCTATGGATAAACCTTTAAATTTTATTTTATTGAAACAAAATACAGGCATAGCAAAAAAGAGTGTGAAAAAAATATTGGTGTGTTTTGCTATATGGGTCTCTCACCGTGAGTTGAAATTATTTCGCTCCAAAAAGTATTGCTGAACTTTGCAAATAACTAAAAGCGATACAACTTTCTCTTCTTGGAGTGTCAAAAAAAATAGTAAGCAGTATAAAAATTCCACTGCTGCTAATTTTGGACATGGAAAACTAATAACAGGTCAGGGGCGATATTTATCGATTCTTGTGGGGTGATGCTAGTTTATTTACAAGGGACGGCGATAATTCGTTACAATATACATCAATTATCCACGCTGTCGTAAAATCAACAAAACAAGATGAACTTTTAAGGTCAGTTGTGATGCCACACCAACTAAATAGGTTAAGTAAGACAGATAAACTAAATTATGTGAGGTTGTTTAAAATATTAATCCGCAGAATATGAATTCCCCTGAAAACACTCCAATCAAGCTTTGCGTCAAAAGTCGGCCAGGGGAAAAATTTCTCTAAGAGATAATAATCCTATTCGTAGCCAAGCCGGAGAGGAATTAACCTCCTAAAAAGCTCGCCGGCTGCTCTACATCCTGAAGCGATAAACATAATTTACGGAGGTGTACGCCTACGTTTTGTAGCACGCGGTTCTACTAAACTTGTATTCGGGGTACGACTGTAGCCCCTGGTTTTCCCTAACAGCAGAAATTTAGCCATCGAGATGGACCCGTCTCCCCTACTCATATCCATCATACAAAGGGTGATTTACCTGGCCTATCTAGAGCTTTGGCTAAACGTCCACTGCGACTCTTTCTTACCAAGCAATCCGGAAAGAGGCTCCGTACTGACCATCCTATCGATGTTGTTCGGAGGATGCTCCACGTTTCTCTTTCAGTGTGTGGTGTGCGTCTTTTCCATTGCTTTTTCGCCAAACCAGCAGACCTTCGTATTTTGTTCCGATTCCGAACGGCATCTGCTTAGGCACATGCATTCGCCTTGAAGCTCTTTATGGGGGACTCCGTTTTAGAAAACCTTTCTCCAGAAATTTGCCGATAGTTGTACCGTCACTTGAGGCAGGACCATTGGTTAGTTAGGTTAGCACAATACCACTACATCACATCCACATCACACAAACCCGACCAGTTAGCTCCAATAATCGATAATGTCTAAAATTGAATTAAAGTGAAACTTACGAATGGGCACCCCTATAGCGATTAACATACAGAAATACCCTCCCTTCCGCCGGCCATTTATGTACGATATACCGTTAACTCTATCAAGATAATTTTATACTTTAATTCGTACGCAAAAAACAACTATTTCAAGAAATTGATAAGATTAAGCAATACTTTTGATTTGCCTAATCAGTTTACTATGAGGTAAGTCTGCTTGATGTTCTCTAGTGCGTGGGAAAAATATTTTTCAACTTTAATAAAATTTTTTGTTATGATATGTGCGTTTACGGTGTTAGTCGCAGATCGTTTTACATTTTCATAATATTTTCTTTTTTGTCTATTCTATAATAATAATTGTTTAGAATAAAATTTAGTACTTTAAGTTTCAGTCGAGCAATAACAATATCCCTTTAGTTAAATATTTGGGGAATGTTCTTATAGAATTTAACGGGAAATGATCAAATCAAATTAATGAAGCTTTTTTGAAGTGAAAAAATAGAACGAAAACCTTTTTAGCTTTGCATAGCGTTTCATATCTTACTAAAGTAAATTCCAACATATTTATGTTTATCCTCATTTAAAATATTACTTTTGAAGAGTAATCGCGAACAATATTTTAAGCGAAAAGTTAGTAATATGTATTTAAGAAGAGCAAAAAAGGTCTATCGTGGAAAATGTGTTTTCTTCTTTTTTTAAGCCTATCCATTAACATAATAACAAAGTTTTATACAAAAAATTATTCAGTTAATATTTTCACAAAATTTTAGTGAAGAAAATTAAAATGGAGTCAATAGTTGCTAATGAATTTTTAAATTTTTATTATTTATTGTGCGTATCAGCTGATACACGGGGTATCCATTCATGGTATTTTCATGCACTATAAAAGTTGCAAAATTGAAAACGGATGACGGAAAATCGTACCAATATACATCATTTATCTACCTTGTCGGAAAATCAACAAAACAAAATAAGTCATAAAAGTTACAACTTTTCAGAAAAGAAAACGCTATAAATAAATAGCTTATTTTGGTACACAACCAGAAAATTATGATATGACCTAATAAATTACTTGATGAAGAGCCATGATCAAATGCGGTACGTAATTCCTTCCGGATCTCGAAATGTCTTCATTCTTGTTAATCTAAAAGCAGTAAAACTAAATTTACTGATTCTTTATTCTTTTTTTTTTTCATAACTTACAGTGTTTTTATGCTTGAAGTCATATTCATTTTATACTTTTTCCCAAGGCAAGAAGGGAAATTTAATTGGTGCTTTTTTTTAGGTCGTTTGTAAAAGAGTTCTGGAATTTGAAAAACGGAACATTTCACCTGAAAATGCTATGTACTAATTCTTGTTTTATGTAGGTCAGTTAAAAAAATATGATAGAAAAAGAATAAAAATGAGTAGAGAAAGTTCCGTTGAACACGCCGTAAAGTTTGGGATTAAAACATATAGTATATATGTAAGTACCAAAGTCTGCATAAAAGGTATACCAATAAAAAGGCAAAAGGAACAAACTACATAGCGGGACATTGAAATGGCTAAGGGGATAGAGGCATCTCCTAGACATCAGTTTGAATCTTGCAATACATTTTTAAGTAGTTCCCGTGGAGCTAGAGTCTTGAAATTTAGAGCATGGTTCCAGATATGAAAACAATGCAACACGAGCGAAAAACTGTCGCTAGGTGGAGCAGCGATCGTGCAATTATAAAATTTTTTGAATCTGGCTTTCGTGTTCTATGCAATTTCTCGATGATCCCAAACTTTAGGCCCAGCTTAGGGACCTAAAACGACTAGAGAACAAACCATTCAGTAATTCTATCATGAAAATGATTCCAGTCATTTATTTTCGATTGTCTAGGGTCCAAGTTTCATGAGTGGTATAATGGTGTATATTATACATTGAAAATTTTATAAGGGTAAAAAGTAAGAATTGTTTTTGTACTGATTCCATTCCATCTATGCGAACCTGGTACTCAACCGTATTGCAAAAGATGGCTATCAAATGGAGAGAGATTTAGTTACATAAGAGTCCCAAAATCCTTTTACGAATGATAATTAGTATGAAGGTTGGAAACAAAAGTGCTAACCATCGTGACCCCTTAGTCTACAAAACTCATATACTCCCCAGAGAAAACAGGTTCTAACGTTAGAGATTTATTGTGATTTAACATTACAATTCTAATGTAGTTCTCTCATATATCTCTAATCGAAATTTGAGCCAGTGAGCCAGTTTAGAATTCGATTAGAGATCGATTTGAGAAAGGCTAGAACTGAGATGTTGTCACAGCTATCAATTATTAGTACGACATGATCCCTCATCCTTAGTGTTATACAAAATAAAAATCGCGAAAATTTGTGCGAAAATATTGGTAGGTGGAAGATTAGTTTTTCATTTGTAATAATTAAAATAATTAAGCGAAAATGAATAAAAAAGTAAAAGAGGCAAAGAGGGAAAGTGAGGGAATCTTATTTGACTGGAATTATGAAAAGAACGTGTCCTCATCTATCCCTCAAATCAGCGCATAGATAACTGCACAAGGAATAAGAGGCAGCAAATATTTCGTTTAAGTTAGGTTTTGTATTACTATAAGAAGCCTTTGAACTATATTCATATCAAGTATATAAGCTTATAACACATTAAAAGTATTTGAAATAATAAAACAATGCAAATTGTATTAATTTGAAATACTTAATTGCGCTTCAATTTAAAATTCCACCTTAAAGAAATACACTGGATGTGCCTTCGTTTTCTAATTGTTCTCTAACCTAAATGTTTTTTGGGTTGCTTAAGGTAGTGAAATAAACTTCTATCCTCACACGGCTCATAGGATTTTAAAAGCTTTACATACGTCAGTATCAAAATGTTTGAAAATTTGATTGTGCATAAAAATTGTTTAATTAAATTTTTAATAAGAATTCTTTTAAACCACTTTCAGTAGCAAACATTTTTGGAAATTTGATCAGTTTTTACATTGTATTAATTTAACCTTGGTTTCTTTTTTGTCATATAAACAGTAGTTTTTGTCAAAGTTAGCGATATCATATTATCTTTCTTCACCTTTGCATAGACACAGATAAAAATCTTACTAAATTTCCTTTAACACTCAATGTTTCTCTATTTACTTACTAAATGCACACACAAAATTAACCTAAGACTAAATTTAAACCAACATTTTTAATAAGCATAACGATTTGCGACTGATAAACTATTCCGTACATATATATTTTAAATAGATTCCTAAGATCTTTTAACCGAAAAAGAACTAAAACAAAGAATCGAGGTAATAAAAACAATCTTGAAAAATTCTGATTTATCGCAGTAGCTGTTTTATTTAAGCCTAGACCATAGAACAATTTTTTAGAAATGCTTTCAATTTACTGTGAATCTTCTCTAGAACGCCTCCCAAATTCCTTTCCTTTTACTATATAAACGTAAAAAAATATTAATTATTAGTAATATTATTATATATAAATATTTGTGGAATGATCAGTAATTTCGGTTGGAACTGAAATGGGTGAGCCTCTGCCGCATTTTTGTGTGAAAACTGCGTACACTATTTTTAAAGTGATTTTCACGAAGTGGATGCAAAACTAAATTGATCAGTGATACTGCCAAATATGTGTGTCAAAGGCACAGTTACGGCAGTAATACAATGGAATTGAAGTTCTATAACTTAAATAATTACGAAGACTACTGGTTTCAATTAAGTCGTTATTATGAAGATCGTTACGGAGAAGTTTGATCGTGCATAGATGGCATATATATAATATTCCCATCTTATACATACATATGTATATACATATACAAGTGTCTCTAGTTTTTTAATTGCACCAGCTTGTCTTAAACATATTTATATTTATGGTAGTACTTGTTTAATTATCGAATCGACATTTACATATTTTTACTTACATACATATATACCGTAAGAATGTATAATCCCATTTATATGTATCTTAAGTTTATAACAATCTTGAAAGCTAGAAATTTGGGTTTTGGTTTAATGTATGGTGATTATTTTGTACATTCAATTGCTCGAATTTTGCTTTCATATGTACATTCATAATATAAACATATGTACCACAATAAAAAAACATACATTTATGTATGATGGTTATTGTATGATGGTTTACAATTCAATTATCAGCCGCGTGAAGTGTATGTTAAATATAAAGTCAATTAATATTGAAACAATACTTAGGTTTATTTCAATTACGTCACGGCAGGCTTACATTTAATGTTAATTGTTTAATATAAATGTTCTTCAAAACATACATACTACAAAGTTCAAACTTCCTAGGAAAAAATCTTAACAGTGTTTTATATGACAATCCCGGTATGAAGTTATTAGTCCCGGGACACGGGATTAATTTTCTTTGACAATCGATTATTATAAAAAAATAAATATGAACTTAGTTCGATTTAATTTGAAGAAAAAAAAATTGGAAAAAGGACATTTGGAAAAGGAGTTCACCGCCCTTTTTTGTTCAAATATTTTCTAGCATTTCTGCATTGAAAGAGAAAAACTGGTAAAATTAACCGAATTACGTGTAAATTCAACCGATATTTATGCAAATTTTTATGTATCGTAAATGGCTGTTGATTCAACTTCGCACACGTTTTTGATTATGAATTAACGGTCAAATAAACAAAAAAAAAGTTCATCAAATATAAGCCAAGGCTTTGTTAAATAAATTCAAACAAAAAACTTCTAAAGATTTTCGTGTGGCATTTTCCATTTCCAGGCTTGGTCCCAGGTGTCGTAGGCATATCACGCGTTTATTACACCACGGTCGCCGACTAGCTGTGGGCTCGTATTACGTTTTACGACAGTGGTGCAAAATTTATTAGAATAATAAATAAAAGATAAATAATATTTTTATTGGTTATCTACGAAAATAGATAATTTCTTTTATTTAAAGTAATTTTATTTGAATAACTTATGTTGTTCGTTATTCGAATAATAATAAATTAGCACGTTCTTCCACTTAACTTATAAAATTATAATTTTCGCATCAAATTTAAGTGAAGAATTCATTCAGGCATAATTTATTCATTATAGATCTAACTTGTCGCTTACTGACATATGTCATTAATCCGAACCACCACTTCAGAGCTATTGTGATTTCGATCACGGATTATAAAGCGTAATACGGGCCCTGGTGTGTTAACTAACAATTATTAAATTAAAAACCCTTAAAATACCAATGGAAACTGTTAAAACATAATAGTAGATGTTGTTATTACAAAGATTTCCCCCTTTACAGAAAAAGCAGTTAGATTGATTGAAAATCGGTCATATTTAAAGAATATTGTTAAAACTAAACTCCGCTGAAATGACTATGATGCGATCAATTTTACTAAATATAATAATTATAACAGTGTCAGGGAAGTGCCTTGCTACCACTAGAAAAACAATGAGGCTTGTTTCGGTTTTCACAAAAGATTGGAATAGATGTGAATTAAACTTTTAAAATTATATTCAATTCAATTGATTACACGTTACTCGAATTGTAATCAAATAATTGTATCGTTTAAGAAAAGCTACAGGTTTCAGCTGCAGGTTTTAATCTAATTCTGTCGAGCAATCACTAAGACTTTTCACACATTTGGCATTTGAGATTTATTCCTTTGGCTATTAGTCAGATTGGATCATATATGTAATACTCCTATATTGCTACAAAAGGCTAGGTACATTCCCAAACATCAGAGTGCCGATATATTGCTGTTTAAACGTTTTTGTTTTTATATTCAATAATCGAATGTACCTAAATTAGAATTTTTTCTTGTCACACTTATGCTGCTACAATCACAAAAATTGTATAGACTGTCTTGTTTTGATTTCGAATTCAAAACACATTGCGAGCATTTTCTGTTAACAATATAGGAGTATTACATATATGGATTGGATATTTTTACTCTTTGAAATGATAAAAAAAATACGGTCCAAAGAACTAAACCGTCTTATATGAATGAAAATTGTACAAATTCTAGAGAAAAGTAGGATTGACATAAAGGCATATGTATGTACATATCTGCACTAGAATAATTTCTTTTAAAAAAGATCAGCATATTTGGGAACAATTTGAAGACCCAGATTCATAAAAAGTAAAAAAAAAAAAAGTTGATTAAGTCTGACATTTCCATAAACAATTCCAATTATAAGGGCTTAATAAACCTATATTATTTTTTATGAATAAGAGGAAAAGTAACTTATCAACATTCTATATGTTCATTAAAAAATATCAGCACATCTATTTTATTTTCATTTCTTTCGAAAAAATGCAGATCTTTAAAACTTGCTACTTTGTTAAATTTTATAAAAAAGGTGCAACTTCCTTTGGTGACTTACTGTAATCTACACACCTGTTCATATTGCGAATATTTTAACAAGTTCAACCAAATCTAATTCATCCATATCATAATTTTGCTTAATAACCGCATCGTAAATCATGCATATAAAATGTGCATTTCCCGAAATAAGAATGAAACAAAAAAATTTTGAAATCGGCAATTACGTATATTTAATCAAAGCCTAAGTTTTTGGCCAAGATTTGAGAACTATCTGATTATCAATCAGCTCTTTTGTTTGTGAACTAGTATTAATTATACGAAATTTAAAATACACATATATTTTAAATTTTAATATATATATATGAGTAGTTTTGATATTATATTTGCTCAATTTTATATAAACTTTTTAAAAAATGCATATAATAAAATCTATCTACTGGAATATAAATGTTGTTTTCTGTTAAGGACTATTTCTGCATCTTATTATTTTCAAAATTGTTATGTTGTTGTGGCTGTGCCAATATTTCAAAATTTCCTTAGCCTTAAAGTTTATTACTTACATACATATATATAGTTGAAATTAATTGTACGAACGCGTCCACTCAAAATAAAAACTTTCCTCAAAACAATGCAAATTTTCTAAAAACAAGAAAATATATGGTATAAAAAGAGAATATTTTCCTAGTTGTTAGAGAATTCGTATAGTAAATTGGGGAAAAATGTTTTTGTCAAGAATCATTTCCGTGTTTTGTTGGGTGTAAGATACGTAAATTACGAAAAAACATGGTAATAATGTGTGATAGAAACTTTATCAAAAACATAACCTGCTGGTGCTCCTTCGATCAGTAATAGATAAGTATTTTTGGTTGGGTCATATTTACGTACATGCATATATACATATATAACTTAGTTAATGTTGTCTATCACATTTCTTGTATTTATTTTTTGATTTTTACTAAAATATTTCTCTTACATAACGGGGCCGTTGCTAAGTCTTTATATTAACTCTCTCTCTCTCGCAGTGTTATGTAACGTCCAACACACTGAATTTAATACTAGTCATGGGAGTGTTTTGTACTTGTATTTAAATTTTTAGCTGGGTTTGGCTTTTTATTGCAGCAAACAAGGCGTCTTACGCATTTTTTTCCTACATCTAAATAAAAAACACTTCAAAAAATCAAACAAACCAATCTTGTACTATGTCTTTCTGTGTGTGTGTAATTTGCTGATGGTGATGTAACGGGATGTAACGGTAATGTTATATATAACACATCTGAGCTGTAAGTACATTATTTTATAATCGTATTTGGGTTCATTCAAAATATTAGCTGCAAACATTTCGCTCATAAAACATATCCACATAATATATTTTATGTATTAATTTATGTATGAATTACATATTTACAAATATATATGTACATTAGGATGGGCTTTATTTTCCAAAGTGTTTCGATACTCGATTATCTTAAATGTGGATAAAAAGTATGTTATAAATCGAAATATCAAAAAAAAATATCAAAATCTGTTTCGTATAAGATAACTATTTATAATGGTCCAAAGTGTTGGCGCTTACTTGCATAGTAACAAAATGAAATATAAAAGATGGAATCGACAAAAGGTTGATTCTAATCAAATCGACACTCGAAATATTGTAATATCGCTAACAATTGTATATGTAAAATTTTAGGCCTATGAAAAAAGATTGTAGAAGGAGGTTGAAATCGTAAAAAGGGGGAATCTTTACTCTTTCCTGCTAAACCCTAATCTTTTAATTATATATTACTTGTTATCAATAACCTATAAAGATTTCCCTTTCAAACAAATCTAAAATTTCCAAAACAATTGAAGTAATAAAAGTTATAAAAATTTATGAAATAGATTACTATTTCAATCATGAGCATATAGTGAATATACCGTAAATGCGCAATTTCCAAACAAAAAAGCTATTTTGTTGTCAATATCTATCCCAAATTCTTTTATGTTCGTAAAAACGTCCCAAATGTAAACCATCACGCCTGCGTTTGCAAGCCGTATTTTGTTGGCATACTATACCTATTGCGTACAAAAATACTGGTCCCCAACCTTAGGTTTGATAATCAAAGTTAAAAAATAACAAGTAAGGAAGGCTAAGTTCGGGTGTAACCGAACATTACATACTCAGCTGAAAGCTTTGGAGACAAAATAAGGGAAATCACCATGTAGGAAAATGAACCTAGGGTAACCCTGGAATGTGTTTGTATGACATGGGTATCAAATGGAAGGTATTAAAGAGGATTGGGCCATAGTTCTATAGGTGGACGCTTTTTCGAGATATCGCCATAAAGGTTATAATGAGTTTGTACGATATGGGTATCAAATTAAAGGTATTAATGAGGGTTTTAAAAGGGAGTGGCCTTTAGTTGTATATGTGAAGGCGTTTTCGAGATATCGACCAAAATGTGGACCAGGGTGACTCACAACATCATCTCTCGGGTACCGCTAATTTATTTATATAGTATGTATTACCACGAACAGTATTCCTGCCATGATTCCAAATGCTTTTTATTTCGCCCTGCAGAACTTTTTCATTTTCTTCTACTTAATATGGCAGGTGTCACACCCATTTTACAAAGTTTTTTCCAAAGTTATATTTTGCGTTAAAAAACCAATTCAATCACCATGTTTCGTCCCTTTTTTCGTATTTGGTGTAGAATTATCGAATTTTTCTCATTTTTCGAAATTTTTGATATAGAAAAAGTGGGCGTGGTCATATTAGGATTTCTCCCATTTTTAAACCAAGATAAAGTGAGTTCAGATAAGTACGTGAACTAAGTTTAGTAGAGATATATCGATTTTTGTTCAAGTTATCGTGTTAACGGCCAAGAGAAAGGGCAGACGGTCGACTGTGTATAAAAACTGGGCGTGGCTTCAACCGGTTTCGCCCATTTTCACAGAAAACAGTTACCGGGATAGAAGCCATGCCCTCTCCAAATTTCACAAGGATTGGTAAATTTTTCTTCGACTTTTGGCATTAAAAGTATTCTAGACAAATTAAATGAGAAAGGGCGGAGCCACGCCCATTTTAAAATTTTGTTTTACTTTTGTATTTTGTTGCACCATATCATTACTGGAGTTGAATGTAGACATAATTTACTTATATACTGTAAAGATATCAATTTTTTGTTAAAATTTGACTTATAAAATTTTTTTTTTTAAACTGGGCGTGTTCGTCATCCGATTTTACTAATTTTTATTTAGCACACATACACTAATAGGAGTAACGTTCCTTCCAAATTTCATCATGATATCTTCAACCACTGCCAAATTACAGCCTGCAAAAATTTTTAATTACCTTGTTTTAAAAGTAGGCGGTGCCACGCCCATTGTCCAAAATTTTACCAATTTTCTATTTTGCGCCATGAACTCAATCCACTTACCAATTTTCACGGTTTTAGCTGTCTTTGGTAATGAATTATCGCACTTTTTCGGTTTTTCGAAATTTTCGATATCGATTTCGTTTATTTTAAACAGTGATCTGGGATGACTGCCCTGTAACCTACATACGAAATTTCATCAATATATCTCAAAACTTACTCAAGTTATCGTGTTAACGGACAGACGGACGGACGGACATGGCTAAATGTATTTCTTTTTTCGCCCAGATCATTTTGATATATAGAAGTCTATATCTATCTCGATTAGCTTATGCCGTTACGGATTACCGTTATGCGAACAAAATTAGTATACTCTGCGAGCTCTGCTCAGCTGAGTATAAAAAGTAAAACAAAGCAACAATGCAAGACAACACAATTATTTCCCAATGGCTATATCCACTCTTGTTCTTTTATTTCCTCTATTTTTACGTGAAAAATACCATCACCGTAAAATTTTCTCTCCTTCAAAATATTGTCCCTCCGGATTTTCCAGACTCTCACATTTTCAAATTTGGTTGGGATATTAATAATAGGTCTTTTGTTAGTTCGAAGTACATATTATTAAAAAGCATAGGTAAATTCCTATTGAATAGCGTATGACATAAGTTAATAAAATCGATTACTATTAGTTTTTTTTTACGTGAATTTAGCACTGCACTATGTTAATCAATGCTAAATATTTCCAGAATCTCGCACAGTTTTAAGGAAAAAATTATTAAGCATAAAATAATAAAAAATGTGTATTACTTGTTTAGGGAGCCTAAAAGATTTCCTAGTTCCTACATTTTCGCAAAATAAGCTTGTTCGAAAAAGAAATGAATTTGAAACATTTCTTGAATGGCAATCAATGTCTCGAGAAGTATGTTAGATACGAGTACTGATGTGCTTTTCTAATAGTAAATGTCTGCTTCAATATCAAAGGATAATGGAAAATACTTAACAAAAAGGAAAAAAACTGCGTACCATGAACACTTTGTTTAGAAATCACCCATACCTATTACTCTATAAAAATAAACATATAACATATGAATAGCGCAATTTTAGTATTAAAACTAAATTCATACCAAGTCAAGGAATTTCAAAAAATATAACACAAATTTTCATCTTTTTACTAGGAATTTCCTCTATTTTTTTCAAATTAGCAGTATGGTTGCTCATTCAATTCGACTTCAATGCTGTGCAAATTTTAAAACGCCTTGGACTATCATTAAATTTTGAGATTTTTTCCTTCAATACAATATAATATATTTTCCTCCATAACTCTGTTACTAACTGGCCGATTTCTAAGATTGTACTCATTTTGGAAAAGCAAGAAAATATTTAAGTTTTGTTGAAAAAGAGTAAATTTTTCTAGGGTAAAGGAATGTGTTCACTTGAAACGGTTGCAATTCGTCTTTTCAGCATTACGAGTTCCTTGCGCAACCTGCAAATCTTTTTTGATTGGCATAGTTCTTTGCATATATGTATATGTTTTTTTGGGCTATTCGCGTAATCCTAGGAATTGAGATTAAAACCCAAACCTTTTTCCTTCTCTCCATTTTTTTCGTCAAAATAAGGGTCTTGGTCAAATAATAACCAAATCAGAAAACCTTTATAAATGAATTTAGTACTAATGCAGCGATTCTAATAAATAGACCTTAAAATAATGGCCGAACTCATTATGGCTAAATTTTGAAAGTGCTTTCTTTCCGGCAATGGTTTTTTAAACCGTTGGCTTTTTCCAAACTTAACTACTTTTTTGAGACAAGTTACTGATCAGTTAATGATCAAAAAAGGTTATTTTCGGTCCCTGGTTTACCCATAACTTACTAAAACTAAATGCCTAACCATAATTGAGAATGCCAGTAAGCTACCATAAAACTTTCATTTATCGGAAATAATTTAAAGGAACAATACAGCCGAAACAATGGGGACAATGGAATAAGTGCAATATGCCCTATCATTATCTGGTTAAAATGGTTTTAAGGAAATAATATTTTTTATATACAAATACTAAGGGAGTTCAGAGTTTTTTGTATTTGACGTTGGAAACGTTGTAATAGCAAATAGAAGCTACGGATGGTGAGTAACCTTTATCATTTTAAATATTGCACTTTTTGTTTTGTTTTGACAGTTGATGACTTGCTATTCAATATTGAATAAATAAACTACGGTTTTTGATATTACGTTTCTGGAATGACGTAGGAAATGCATAGCCGTGTATTTTGTTAGTGTAATGTAATAAATATGCTACGGAAATTTGCAATGCAATGATGCTAGACCATTTGCAAAAAATCCTGAACTCCCCGACTATGTATATAATTATAAGGCTTTACATACATATGGAATTACGTTAGCTTTTCTTTAGCTTGAATATTTTCTAATAGCACTATATGGGTGAATGTAATATTCATGACATTACTGAATATAATGTTGTAAGTATGCTTTTTTAAGAGGCTTTTATATAGGGATCTTAATTATTATTAGTCCCTATTGTAGGTTTTGTCAATAATCATTTTTTTCGAGTATTATTAAATAAATTGCATTCTAAAATTATGTGATTTCATGGAAACGCTTTGATTTAGAAACAGTTTAATTTGGTTTATAAAGAAATTTAAATACAGGCGTGCCATTTGAAAACTAATGGCGTTTTCTTTTCTCAAAGAAAGTGTCTCTGTCCCCTTTCCCCTACCCTCTCAGAAGTTTATGTGTTCATTTCAATAAAAATTGTCCTATGGTTAAGCAAAAGAATAGCACTACCTGCAAATGCAGCCATTTTCTACATCTCCAAATAACCCTGTTCAAAAGTAAGGGTAACACCAGTGCAACACTTTTTTCAGAAAAGAAAACGTTGTGGCTGACTTAACTTGTAATTTACATCTGAATTTGAAAAATAATGAACAACAATTTAGCGTTTAACCGCCCAGGCGGTTTTGACCTTCCGTCACCCCAGTTATTCTGTTTCTGAACGCTTTTTGGCAAGAATCGTCTTCATCCATTCGTAAACCATGGCCTAGACATCGAAGCCTTTGGGCTTTCTTACGTTGCACTAAAGTGTAAAGCTCGTCATTAAACCTTCCAATGTTAAACAATTCTAGGTTTATCAGTGGCTCACGTGTTGTGTAATAATCTCGAAACTAGTTCGTAAATATAAGTTTAACCACCGTAACAGCTGAATCTACTTATTAAATTTTGGCTGATATCTCCAAAACAGGTTCGGGTATCGTAAAAAAAATGTCTCTATATTAAAACTCTCTGAACAGGTTTTGATTGTTATCCATGGGCAACAGTATAGACACAACTCAGTGCTATCCCTTGTCCACATTCTGCGCCTGCAGCGCCAACTTTTGAAATTTGTCTCATAGGGTTCTCGAGTGTCACTTCCCCGCGACCATTTATTTTCGAAGAATATATTTGTGATTCGTGTTTGCCTTATCAGCGTGCAAGGACTGTTAGCTTTGGATCCACTGTTTTTCGAATGCTTCAGTTACGAAAGCAAGATTGATTCTAACTCATCTGACGTACAGAAAATCTGAAGTCTATCTATAATACTATAAAGAATCTATATTATTATCGAATACCTTGCAAAAAGAAGAAACTAAGTTTGATTGTTAGGTTTCATCATCCAGAAGACGAAGTTAAAGTGCAAGTTTTCGTCGGACACTAAAACTCTAGTGCAAGTTTTCGTACGACACGTCGATATGTACTTACCAATATTTGTAAAAAGGTTAATATTTTTTTAAACTAGCTAAGAGGAATATGTTTGCAATATATATAATTTCTTATGATAAGTAATAAGACGTGGTGATTTTTACATATACATAGTTTATTTATATGGAATACTTTATTCTAATGATCATTTTTTGTTCGTCTAGGTGCATCTATTCTAGGTACACCATTTGGAACTTTCACATCTTTCGGTGCACCTACGCCTCTACTTGCGTCGCCGCATTCACATCATTCGCCACATCATTCAAATAGCCCGATTTCCCATCATCATCAGCATTCGCCTGCACCTGCAGCTTTTTTCCCATCACCATTTTTATATTGGTCATATCCTAGTCCTCCAGTATCGCCAACCGCATATTATGGACAACCGCCGTCTCATTCGAAAGCACAATTGGCTGCAAATATTACCACCACTCAACATCAAGCTATGGTACGTATAAGATAAGATTGTTTAAAATATAAATAATAACTGGGAATAACGTTGCTTGTGTGTAGGTTAGAATGTTTCTAAAAAAATCACACCAAGGTATGTGTTACTTACTTACTTAATTGGCGCTTAACCGTTTAAACGGTTATGGCCGTCCAAAAACGCGCGCGAGTTGCTCCTCTCTACTAACCGGCGCCAATTGGTCACACCAAGGGATTTTCCACCTGGTCCTTCCAGCGGAGTGGGGGCCGCCCTCTATCTCTGCTTCCGTAGGCGGGTTCAGAAACACTTTCTTGGCCGGAGCGTCATTTTTCATTGGCATAACATGCCCTAGCCAGCGCAGCCGCTGCGTTTTAATTCGCTGGACTATGTTGATGTCTGCTTAGAACTCGTACAGCTCATCGTTAAAGCTTCTTGGGTACTCGCCATCGCCAGCGCGTAGATGTCCATAAATCTTTCGAAGAACTTTTCTCTCGAACACTCCCAGAGCCGCATCATGGTCCATGCTTTTGAACCATATAGCAGGACGGGTACGATAAGTGACTTGTAGAGTATGATTTTCGTTTGCCGAGAGAGTAATTTACTTTTCAATTGCCTACCTAGTCCAAGATAGCATTTATTGGCAAGTGATTCTTCGCTGGATTTCAGAGCAGATGTTGTTGTTGGTGTTGATGCTGGTTCTCAAATAAACTAAGTCTTTTACTATTTCGAAATTATGGCTGTCAGAAGTAGCGTGGTTGCCAAGGCGCTTATACGCTGACTCCTTGCTCGATGACGGCAGGTACTTCGTTTTGTCCTCATTCACCAACAAACCCATCTTTACCGCTTCTTTTTCCAGTTTGGAGTAAGCAGAACTAACAGCGCGGGTGTTTAGGCCGATGATATCAATGTCATCAGCATATGCCAGTAATTGCACGCTTTTATAGAATATTGTTCCAGCGCGGTTAAGTTCTGCAGCTAGTACGTGTTACACTTTTCGAATACTTTTGAATGGCAGTTTCGAAAAGAAAATTATTATTTTTTCTGCTAAATCTTTGCCGCTTTTTAAATTTTTCATAGAATACTGCATTAGAAAACGTAAGATTAATCCAGTTCTTGAATCAGTGTTGTCTCTTTTGAACAAGAACGATACTCTGCACATTGCGTAGTTCTAAACAAAAAATTTATACTTATTTCACGAACATTTGTTAGAAACATTTTAGAAATATCTTGTTAAAAAAATAGTTGATATAGAAAACATTTACTTTTTGACTTTGTAGATTGGTAGTTTCAAAACTGTGTATGTTGCTCCTATACCGAAAGTTCCTGGTTCAAGTCTCGGGAAAAATAACATTTTAAACATTTTAGGCGAAGTTTTTAAAAACGGAGTCGCCCGTCGGCAGTTTAGTTGGCTCAAAAAAGTACTACGGGGTATTGAATTGAATTGAATTTCATATGAAGGCTCCCCCCAATTTGCACACAAAAAAATTAAAAGGTAGGAAGCCATAAATTGGAGGAGAAGATAAGTCTAAACCCACTCAGAGGCATGTTTGAAAGAACATTTATTATTCACTAGTAGTAAAGCTCATGAAATATTACTAAATATGTGTTATTTAATTTATAGGCCCTGAAATCCCCCCAAAAATTATTTTTCTTGATAGTAAATGTAACGATGTTTAAGGCCCAAACACACCCCTCTTTTGCGTCGTTTTGGCGCGTACGCTGCGTACAGCCGACTTTGAACACACACGTCTCCATGGCAAAAATTTTGGAATATAAAGATATTGCATGCGCGAACTTCGGTGGAAAGCAGCGGAGCGTAACAAAATTCTAGTAGGTCACTTTCACCACACCAAAAACTTTAACACAATTTTTAACATAATTTAAGAACAGAAATACACTGATTGGAGTTTTAGTGAGTAGAAGTTAAAATTCTGAACACATTAGCTGAATAAAAAGTGTACAAATAATTGTTAAATAACAAATACAGACAGTGGTAGTTTAACAAATTCTGCTGTGGTAAGTGGTGAATGTGACCTACTAGAATTATGTGAAGCTTGCCTAACACTATTTTTCGTCTATGCAATGTCTCTCTATTATATCGTTTCTGTCCATGGCTATGTTCTCAACCCGCAAACAACGCAACGGAAACAACAAAGCAACGCAAAAGGAATTCAAAACCTTTCGTTTTGCTGGCGTTGTCAGTCAACTTTTTTGCACTGTTCTTGATTTTTTTCCATGTTTAGTTAATCGGGTTCAATTTACAAAAATTTATTTTTTTTAACAAAAAAAAATTTGTTATTTAAATTTTTGAATGAAAAAAGCCAAAATATGAGTTTTTTGCGTTCATTGTGGCAGGAAAACTTCCAACGTGCGTCCTTTCAAATTGACGCCAGCGCCAAAGCGACGCAAATATCGAATGTGTTCGGGCCTTTAGAGTTGCAAGCATTACATTCAGAAATTTCGTTATTATTCAACATTCAAATAACTTTTTAACTTTTTTGTTTCCATAATTTCAGTATTCGCTGGATTTTTTACCTGCTCATCAACCTTCGGCGCTTAGTCCTCCAAGTGTGGCTTTACCCTCGCCAAGTAGTTACATGCCACCAAAGCAATTTTCAGCTCTACCCCCATACATTCCTACTGGCGTAGGCGGCAGCACAGGCGGCAGCACAGGCGGAAGTAGGGCTGCCGTTGGCAGTTTGTCTCCATATCATAATAAGATTGCGTTGCCAATTCCTCTGCCACCACAACAGCAAACCAACAATATCTATCGTCACTATAACTCATCCCCAGTGATGCCAGGATCTCCACAGTCCGCTTTGCTTACGTTACCTCCTACATCAGGCTCTGGTTCACCTTTGCCTCTAACTAGACAAATGCCTGCAACATCAAATACACCTTTACTTACAGTTGGCAAATTACAAAATGAAAGACCAACCACTCAAAAGGTGACATCGTCAACGTCGAAGATCGCTGATAAAATCAATTACAGTCGAGACGTGACCAATCCAGCGGTGACAGCAAGTAATGTCAGGGTAGTGCCGAACACCTGCATGGAGCTTTATATTGCTTAGGTGCATAAAAATGTATTTGGTAAAGTACGCTCGAACAAATTTACATAAATACGAGTCGTGCGTACGAAGCTGACATAAGTAGACATAGCAAAAATTGCATTTTTGTTATTAGATAACAGAACAAATTGCAACTCTTGTACAATGCTCTCCATCATATACTGCGAAGACATATATTAAAAGATTGCTACTAAATTGCAAAAGTGATCTAGTAACTAAAAATAAATTAATAAACATTTTATTTTTGTGTAGTATGGACGTGCAATAGGAATGAGATTGTATAAAGTCAAATTGAGACTAAAATGACCGTAGAAACTATTTTCATCTAGGCAATGGTAAGAAATGTATTTATTATAACAATTAGGAGTTCTTGCCAATTTTTAGACCATAATTAGCCCATAAAACAAATTTAGAGACGAATAAAATATATAGTAGATATGAAAACAAATCATTTCAATGATATTATTTCCCAAATGTGCCCAGTTATCCAGGTGGCAAAGAGAAAAATGTAAAAAGGATTATCTTGCTACCGAGGAACTATACCTTATTGCCAGATCCATAATATCATGTGTGACCCGGCCTATGAAAAGGTGGCTTATGATCCGGGGTGGGCGTGAACTTAGCACCTGCTAAGCGACCATATATGTATACGATAAGCGAGAGCACAATGGCTACTTCGTCAAAATCAACGACAGCTCTTTTAGTTTGATTTCGATGGTCGTACAGTGAGGAAGTGTCGCACGCGCACTTGAAACGGAGTACCAAAGAGTGCGTGTGACACGTGTTCACCATTCAAGCATTTAAATCAAACTAAATAAATAATTGATTTTGCTTTCATGCTCGCTACGCGTTCGTGTTTAATAACACATTCTCAATTTGGTAACCGTGTAAATGTAGTGGTGCCCACCGTGGCTTATGACTCAAAAAAGAAATTGCGAGAAACAGCTGTTAAAAATAAACAATGCATTTCTTAAGTTATTAGTAGTTTTATTTTTTTTTTAGTCATAAGCCACCTTTTCATAGGCCGGGTCATATATGTAAAATATGCTCGCAAATTAGTAAGTAAATACAGTTAAATAAGAAAATCACAGACTCAAACTAAAGTTTAAATTTGAGGCATTTGACACAAGACTAGAATTTTTATTCCATACATTTATCTTATAAAATTTGTTCAAAATATACCTATTACTGTTCCTACATATTGCAAGTTTTAACGCTATAAAAGATCTAAATAAATACTATGACTTATAAGATACATATATTTAATAATATTATTTATTTGTAAAATTAATAGAACTAATTATGTATATAAATTTTCTCTTCGTTTGACAAAGCAAAATTATCATAAATATCGCAAAAGTTGATGATTTCAAAGAGTTATCTTTCCACACCTAAAAATAGGGGGCGTTAGGGCAATCTTGCCCATGAACTCTTGTAGCTAGCAGAATGCATTGAGGTATATTTAAAGGAGTATTTCAAGTGCCACTTTCAGGTTTGGAAAAGCCTTTTCCTACGAGATTACAAAATTAGGAAATCTTTATGAAGTTTAAGGTTCAATTTCTACTACGGAATAACATTTGCAGTCGCATATTTCGATAAAGAGTTCTATTCCGAGGTTGTTATCAATATTATTCTTGTAAAATAAATTATCAACGCCTCCAAATTAGAAATTAAGGTCATACAGTCGTAGAAATCTCGGACATATTTCTTGCTGCAGACTATCGCAAACGCTTATCATATCATGAGAAATTTCGATTTATGCGGAAAAGCAAAATCTCAGGCGTCTTCAATATCTAATTTTTCAAACAGAGGTTTCACTTTTTGAAGATCATGGAACGCGCAATCATGCTTGCGATTTTATACCAGAAATTAACTAAAGGTATCAATCCACCCTTATGGTGGTCCTTGTAATGGTAGTGTCCACTGCTTTATATATTTTCAGTAGGCGTCGCTTGTAAATTGTTAGTAGTCCGTTCGCGTTCAAGTTAAAAGCCTGACAAGCTATAACTGACTTATCTTGTTTTGTTGATTTTCCGACAGGGTGGATGAATGATGTATATTGGAACGATTCTCCGTCATCCCTTGTCAAATTTGGTTTTGAGACAAACTGGTTTCGGCGTTGTGCCATCATCAGTGTCGATTTTCGTTCTGATCTGTTGTTGTCATGAGCAGGTATTGTCAAAATTAATGCTTGGGTATATTTAGTTATGTGTATGTGCTGTGTGTTCATTCAGAATCAAGGGTGGTTTTTACTTATCGATTTGTGTGGCTGACGGGCAGGTAAAAATCCGTAATTTTAGTCGTTTGACCTTCTTTGTGGGTTTGTTGTTTTGGTGTGTTAATTTTTTTGTGTTTATTTGTTTTTGCGTGTGTGTACAATACAATTAACACACCAAAACAACAAACCCACAAAGAAGGTAAAACGACTAAAATTACGGATTTTTACCTACCCCAGTCAGCCACACAAATCGATCAGTAAAAACCACCCTCGGTTCTGAATGAACACACAGCACATACACATAACGAAATATACACAAGCGTCAATTTTGACAATACCTGCTCATGTACCTACGAACTATAAATACAGGACAAACGACAACCACAGATCAGAACGAAAATCAACACTGATGATGGCACATCGCCGAAACCAGTTTGTCTCAAAACCAAATTTGACAAGGGATGACGGAGAATCGTTCCAATATACATCATTCATCCACCCTGTCGGAAAATCAACAAAACAAGATAAGTCACTTAACTTTTATCTTTTGTCATCTTGCCAATTATCACAACTATTTTTTTTTTCTTTTTTACCCCCTCTTTTTTTATATCCATGAAGTGTATAACTTCGGCAAGTTTGGTGTTTAAGTATGTTGTAATCTGCAAAACCAGTATTTAAAAAAACTTGTCCTGAAAACGTTATTCGCGATTACTCTTCAAATGTACATACAGATTTAGATTCACAAGAAAAGGTCTGTCGCCTGGAATATATGTACATATACAAAAAATTTATGATTGGCAAAATGTAACTCGTTGAAATGAATCTCTTAAAGAGCTGAATTTTTTGAAGTGTTCCAGCACACATTTTTCGATGGTCAAGAATTTTTGTGAACCTTAGCGTAGGGGTCCATAACGTTAAAAAAACTACGTTTCGTAGAATTTTTAGAAATTCCGATTATTTTCCAAGTTATAGTTATAAATATGTTTTCGACAATGATTGGTTTTCACTTGTTATTTCGCGAATGGTGAACAAACCACATATCGAATAAATTTTTAGCATAAAGTTATTAGGTATCGATTTGGTACATGCCATAAACTCACTGCATGACGCTCATTTTTTGCACATAATTCCTAATAGAATGCCTAATAATATTATTCCACAACGCGACGTTAACGCGATCAAAAAGTAAAAAATTATTTTAAAAACTCAAAACGATAATAAGAAGATTATACTATCATAAGCAAAATCAGTTTAACTAATAGGAACCCAATTTATTTTGAAAAAAATGGCCATAACTTGGAAAATACTTCACATTTCGTAAGAAATCTAAGGAATGAAATTGTTTATAGTTAAAGTTCACTCAGTATAGTTTTACAAAGAAACCAGGCCTTCGAAAAGTTGTGGTTAACTTCAGATATTTTAACTTAAAATTATATTAATTTATTAGAATAAATTTTACCAACAAAAGTTGTAAAAATAAATTTCCTTTCAATTCACATAAGTCACGTTTTCGTTGTAAAGTTTTACCCCACTTTCCACACAACGAAAAGGAGACCTTGTGAATTGCCTAAATGTAAAATATAAGTGAAGTAAGAAAATATTTAGAAATGCCAAAATACTGAAAGTCAATTGAATTGCATTAACTTTTAATAGGGGGACTCATGAAAGCATATAAACTTATAAGGTGTAAAATTATATCCATTTACAACCGCTGTTATATGAACGCACCTAGTAATACTATTGATAAACTTGAATGTTTATCAGCTGTATTATTGCGGAACAAAATTTTTTTGATTGTTATACAAATTAAAAAATGGCAAGATTAAGTGAAAAATAAAAACTAAAATACATTTACTTGCTGATGTTGGAGATTTCTGATGAAAATGCCTGCTGTAATGTCTGCAAGGTTGCATTCCTTTGAGTTTACCGTGTTTACACAATGAAATGTGCGCGTAAATTTATACAAATTGTGTAAAAGATTTTTCATACAAAATTTGACAGCTCCATTACGCACTAGATAAATTTATACGTTTACACACTTTATAAGGCATTTATACGGTTACATGAGTCCCCCTAATGTATGTATGTCGTTAATGTTTTTGTAAAACCGCCTATAAGCCAATTATGTAATGAAATTAAATTTTACAGGATAAGGAGTAGAAAAACTCTTTACAAAATTTTTATCGCCATGTTAAATTAAAGTAATATTATATATAAGCTGTATTTCGTTGCAAACTATTACAATTAAAACACTAGCTAGCTTACCGAATTGCATGGAAACCAACAATAAACAGTAATCGAGTTGAGTTGGCTAAGCGGTTTCAACTGAAACCGCTTAGGTAATTGTCGACCTGTTTGATAGTGTTGTATAGTGTTGCATATTCAAAAATAGGGCACTATTGTGAACGAGCGAATGAAATGAACATACGAATGTGCAGATAAACAAAAATAACAAAATAACAGCGTGGCGGCAGGGTGACATACATACAAACAAACACACGCATTTCATGTATTTTGTTTTTGTAATTCTCTGGTTGAGTGTCAAAAACATACTGCGCTAGAAGTAGAAATGTCAAAGCAGCTAAAGGAAGCAACCATCTGTATGGGTTTGCCATAATGAAACTGTTTAGCTAGTTGAAGTGTTTTTTTCAAGCTCGCTTGCAAAAAAAAAAACACCTATAGTAATATGCTACAACATTTAGTTCATATATATTTACTTACCAATAGCCGTGTTTTTTAACACGCGCGTATACGTTTCGTTTGCGCGTGTAAAAAAACGCGTATCTTCGCTTAGATAATGCTTAGGAGACCCATCTAGCGGCTGTGGTTAAACAACTAGCTACAGCAACAGGGTGTACCGAAAAGCGGAGACGCAACGCTAGCTGAATCAGTTGCGATGAATTGTGGACACACATAGAATACATAGAATTAGTGTAAAGGGTGACACAAAGACACATATTTCAGTTACATCTGAGTATAATGCGTATTGAAATTTAGTAGGACAAAATTTATGCGCAGCAATTTCAGAGGTGTATTTATAATTTGTCCCTTAGCAGTCAATATAAAGTTTAAGCGCAAACGGATATACGCGTGTTAAAAAACACGGCTAATGCTCCAATTTTTCCCATTAAGCACTTATATTATTAGAAGGAGCTTAAATGTAGCGGTTCATATACAGATTATATTGGTGGGTGAGAGCGCGACGAAGAAAAGACGGGTACAAACGGTTGAAAATAAGTTTGCTGCCGGGAAATTGTTTCTGTGTATGAACTGGAACAATGCAGTTTTGAAGTCAAACTGAAATATGATATTTATGATTTTTTTAATGGATTAGTGATGAGCACACATATACAATTACAAAATGCAAAATACTTTATAATGCTTTATATCAAAAAGTTTTGGGTTTTAAAATAACGAATTTAAGCATAGCATTCAAATACATAAATAATCGATATAAATCTACGATGCGTATTTGTAATTGAGTAAAAGAAAACACATTTTCAAATTTAGACGATAACGTAAATTTCGTGTTTTGCGCGGAAATACTATAAACCTTGCCCCTGATTTCTGATCGGCCCGTGCCTATTTGTTAGTTTCTGGATTATTGATATCGAGATCAAACGCATATTTCGATACCTCTGTCGGCAGTCGCACCATCATGTTGTTTTACCTTCCAGTTCACCAAGTTTGCAGTTTGCATCGATACTTCGACCTAAACTTTCAATTGAGTTTTCCACAAATTGATGATTTAAAATACACTCCAGCTGGTTCATCAACAGTTGCGCAATCTATGGCAATACTGCGTAGAAAAGTCTTTGTTTGGCCTGCTTCCCGATAAAACATATTACTGCGGATAGCTTTTGAACAGGATAAACTTTTTGATTTTCTCCTTCGGATTCTTAAACGGGCCCGACAAATACACATATTTCGATAAAGTAAACGTTTACGGTGCGAAACATCAAAACGTTGTTTAAAATGCGTGTTCCCAGAAGTTAAGAAGTTTCATATCCATTCATCAGAGCTGAAATTCGACTATAGAGTTGGGTCGTTTCGTTCTGAACTTGTCCAATTGACCGGGTCTCTCAACTGAACAAGTGAACTAGATCTTCGATTTCGGTTCTATTTGTTCTTTTAGTTCGTTTTATCTAATGCTATTCTTTCTCTCTTCTCGTTCGCGAACATTGTATATTCATACATACATACGCAGAAATTCACAGTGAGCACGAATGTCGAGGATGCCACTTACACTAAAGATATGTGTGGCCATCTTTGTGTGTGGCACTGCTACAACAATCACAATTCACACACATAAGATTGTGCATTCACGGGTTCAAAATTGATGCGGAGCTACGTCACACTTGACTTCTTCAGCGAATGAAAGAAACAGAGAAAAAGCAAGAGGGAAAGGAAAATGACGTAAAAATTGCCTTTAAAATAATGGGTAATAGTCTAGTTGAGGGGTCGACTGCTAATACGTTACCAAAAATATTGAGAGAGGTGTCAAACGACGCGTCTTGACATCAGTATTAATAAAAATAAAAATATTAACTAGTTCAAAAGATATTAACGAAAAACCGAAAAAAGACCCGCGGGTACCTCCGAAACCGGGGCTGGGATCCATAGTATTTTTGCGCAGAACACCTTTCTGAGTTGGCGGCCTTCGGCCGCGCTTATAAAAAATAACCCTGGGCTACGCCATGCCAAGTCCGGGTGTGTGGTATTACCGTGGCTACCGCCCTCTTGCCCTCTTCCTTTTATGCTCCTCTCACTCGTCTTTTACTTCGTTTTATTCAGTTTAATATTCCGTCTCTCTCAAGTCTTTCTCTTCCTCTCCACATTCCCTTTCCTCTAACTCTACTTATTTTCCATTGCTATTCCTTTTTTTTGCCTATTCATTTTCCAACCCCAATTTTTATCCTTCCTGTTTACTTCCTCTTCCTCTTTTTTTCTGCTTCTTTTCTTTCTCTTCATATATCTATGGTTTTTCCTTCCAAATTCCTATTCTATTTGATTTTTTATTCCTATTAAATTAACGAAACAAAACCGAAAATATTTTAAACCATTTTTACACTGTTTTTTTCCCCTGAGTGAGAAGCTCATTAGCACACAGACGTAAATGTTAAATAAATCATATATGTAACTTTTATATTTTATTTGTAATATTTTGTAAATTGTTTCTTCAAACTAGAGGGGAGTATCATTGACTTTGCTTGCAATTCCAAATTCAGTTCCGGTTCCGCAGAAGACATTTTGTAAGTTACGGTTCTAGTTCACTGACGTTACATACCTCTTACGACTGATGGAGGAGATGCGGTCACTTAAAAGTTTCTTTTCTATGATTTACCCTTTGAGCACGTTAATTAACCCGAAAATTTCATAAAGAGCGGTAGAGGATTTAAGAAGTCCACCAAGTCCAGCATATCACACATGTTTACCCACTACTGTTTATTAGCCTAGGCATGTGAAGTTCCTATAAAGCTCTCACTTTTTCATTTAAACAAAATATAACTGAGCACATCCTATTAATATGAGAATAAGTTGGAGCTCACAAGCAATATATATTTTAAGAAAAACCAGTGTGCAATAAGAAGCCATTAAAAATACATATGAACTATTCGAAGAAAAGTTTGTTAAAAATAGGTAACTACTTAGTGTCTAATATCTCAACATATAATAATAAAAAACTATAGCAAATTAAGTAATGTAAAATCAAAAAAGCTAATTGAAATAAAATGAAGTGTTAAACATAAGGGTACAATTAAATATCCCAAATTTAAGTGAGTGTTAGTCAGAAAGGATAATGAAGCAAATTTTACCTAGTCAATAGTGGAAATATTTTAATATTATTATTTATATCTTAAATTGTTCGAAAATTATATAAAAATTATGCAAGGACTTTAGTGCAGTAGTCGAGTTTCTCAAAGCAAAAATTGGATAATTATAGTATAATTTTCTTTTATCAACATCACTTAGTCATAAGTATGTCATTGTTATAAATTAGTTGTTTATATATGTAAGTATCTATATTCAAACATTATGAAATAAATTGGATACAAATTGATGCAATTATAAAAGCGAAACGAGCAATAAAAACCATGGAAACATTTATTTATGCAAATTTATTGAAGTCTTAATTTTGTCTTTGTTAGATTTTTACCAAATGTTATATTCTAGATCTGCCAGTTAGAAAAAATAGCTTGGGATTCAAAGGGTTGATAAACGCAATATAAAGTTTTTTAGCTTCAAAACTACGCGAACATCAACATAGTCCAGCGAATTAACACGCAGCAGCCAACGCTTCGCCCAAGAAGGTGTTTCTATCGGAACCCGCCTATGGAAGCAGACGTAGAGGGCGGCCCCACTCCGCTGGAAGGGCCAGGTGGAAAACGATTAGAATCCCTTGGTGTGACTGATTGCCGCCGGTTGGCAGAGAGAAGAAGCGCTGGCGCGCCTTGTTTGACGGCCATAACCGTTTAAACGGTTAAGCACCAATTAAGTAAGTAAGTAGTAGGAGACTACTTTGGGCTGCTTACGTGTAAACTTGCTATTGTCGAGATGAGTAATCAGACCACGTACATTTAAATTTCTTAGATAAGGGATATCAAAATTTAAGGTTGTATGCAGATTACTGAAAGAGGACATACACTTTTTTCTTTATTTGAGATGGTTTACAACCCCTTTTATATACATAAATTCTACTTTCCTCCAGCGTCGTAAGTTCTGCTTACTCGGACTGGAATAAGAAGCGGAAAGATGGGTTTGATGGTGAATGAGGACACAACAAAGTACCTGCTTTCATCATGCAGAGTCAGCGCTTTTGTAACAAGGCCACTGTTGGTACCCATAATTTCGAGACAGTAAAAGACTTTGCTTATTTGGGAACCAGCATTAACGCGAACAAGAAAATCTGTGTTGAGATCCAACAAAGAATAACCCTTGCCATAAATGCTACTTTATACTGCGTAGGCAACTGAAAAGTAAAGTCCTCTCACGGCAAACGAAGTTCATGCTCTATAAGTCACTTATCGTAGCCGTCCTTATAGCAAGGTCGGAAGCGTCGACCATGAGAACATCAGATGAGGCTGCTCTGGGAGGGTTCAAGAGAAAAGTTCTTCAAAAGATTTACGGACCTATACGCGTTGGCGACGGCGAGTACCGAAGAAGATTTAGCTTTAAGCAGAAAACAATATAGTACAGCGAATTAGAACATGGCGACTACGATGGCTAGGCCATGTTATACGAATTAAAGATGATTCCACGGCTAAGAAAGTAGGTCCAGGTGGAAAACAGTTTAAATTCCCTTGGTGAAATCAAGTTAGCCTGTTAGCCCAGCGCAGAAGCGACTGTCGTGACTTGTTGGACTGCCAGTATGAAAATTATGAAAAAAGACATTTTCTTAATCGATATATTTATTTTCTGTACGCGTGTTTCTAACTTAACGACTGTACCAATTTTGATGAAATTATGTGTGTGTATTCTAAAAGATTTGTGGAAGCTTTAGATTTACAATTGGGTTCGTTTTCTTTCTTATCTTTCCGGGAAACGAACCAGAGGCCGACCTAGTTTAAGAAAAAAATATTTCTTTTGCGATTTCCTTGAAATTTGGCCTTGATTTGCTTATTATTTGAAACAAATTTCTTTCCACGAAGTAGGCCAGGGATTGACCTATTCCAAGAAATCCAATTTATGGTGTATTCTTTCCGGATAGTAAAGTAGTGGCCGACGTATTCATCGACAAGGTAAATATTTGGGATCATTTCTTTCCGGAAAGTTTATTTGAAATTTATTATTTAAGCAGCCTTTTGAGTAAGTTAATCTTATATATAAAATCATATGCAAACAGAATTTGTAACTTTATAACTCAATATGGGATGAATCAATTTCAAAAATCATAGCTGCGTTAGTTACCCAAAGTCTCGTAGCTTGTTTGTAGGTGGATTTAGTTCCATATGTGGACCCATTTCTGAGATATATACTTAGATTTGTGTTCGCAGTATGGGTATCAAATAAGATATCTTAGTCAGAATTTTAATAAATAGGGGTGGTTAAGAAGAAGAAAGAGAGGGAAAGGGAGAGTTATACAAAAAGTCATAACTGAAAAAGGAGAAAAACAGAGAGAGGGTTGGAAAAAGGAAAGAAAGTAGGAGTAGGCAATGGAGATAAAAATGGAGAAAGTGCGAGGGGAAGATAGGTAGGAGAGGAACCTCGAAGGAAAGAGTTTACAAAAAATAGAGGGAGAGGAATTAAGTGGTTGTAGAAGAGAGAGTGGAGGCGTAGATTCGGAGGAAGGATAGTGATCAAACATGGTGTGTAGGAGGGAGAGGCAGAAAGTACAAAGATTTTTTTTGCAGAAGCTACAGTATGGCAAATACCTCTGTTTACTGAGAAGGTATACGGTTAAAAGTTTAGATCTAAAACTTTTTTGTACTACGTATTGTAACGAATTCTGGGAGATCACGCTTATGTTGCACCTTCTGCTAACGTTCGAATCGCTGCACTATCGAATAAATAACTCCAACATTCAGTATTGCAAAATAGTCTCTATTTATACTACTTTGGTAGTAGTACTTCACAATTATACTTCACAACTAAGTTCAGCTTTTATACTCTCTGTTGCCTCGTTCGCATATTTCTCCTAAGGTCTAGACTTTTCACTAACATGGAACAGTTGTATTGCAAACTTGGTTTTTTTAGCTATATGAGTGAGTATGTGTAAGTAAAAACTTCTGCTCTTACCCTGCAAAAATCGTTGGACCACATGATCTTGTGTCATACTGGAGTACATACCATTATACTCCACTTTAAAGCAGCAATGGACCAACTCATGTTTCTACACGAACATATTGTAAGCCTATCATTGCTCGTTTTTAACGATTGTAATCACTACGCGATGTTTATTGGACTGTGGGTACTCCATGGATTACTCTGATGTAATGCGGAGCTGGAGTATATGGTCGAGTCCTAGGACATCGCAATGTTAATTGGACTATATTATTTGTATGAATTGTGGTTAATTTTGGAGCACTCGGTTGGTCCATAGCGAGTACTCCATAGATGCATGCATGGAGTACTCGCGATTTTTGCAGGGTAGCTGATGACTTCATGTGTGTATGTGAGATATATCTTCACTTCGAGCTGCTGGTTATGCGTGTATAATATTCTTCGTTGCCTTCTACATAAGTGTGGCTGCTTGCTGTTTTTGTTGTTGTAATTATTTACTAACAGTGTAGTGTGTCAACATTCGCCACAATATGTGTATGACCAAACCAATTAATGTTTTTGTGAAAATGATGCCTCTGATTTCTTTTTAAAACCTAAACTAAAGCGAAATTTAAACCAACTCCCATAATATATATTAAAATATTAAAATAATTTTTTGAATATTTCCCCCTAATTTTTATTTATTTATTTGAAAACCAGAAAACTATATATATGTGACGTGCTAACAAATATATGTACATGTGGGATTTTATTTACTCGCGTCGAACTACGACCCGTACACCTGAACGCAATTAAGAAAGCGTATCGATGTCTCAGGTTTTGGACAGTAAATTCAATGTTTAATTGTATGAAATGTTGAATAAGTATAGTGAATGTTTAATAAAAAGTTTTAGTTAAGTAATTTAATAAGAAATGAAATGTTCACAGAGCTAACTCATTCGCGTCGTCAGATGAACGTCTATACTCTTCTCGCGTCGTTTTCTTACTACCTCTTTTGTCGTTGCTCATTTGTACTCTCTTGCTGCAGTAGTTTAATTCTGTGCTTCCCACATTCGGCCATCCTTGGTTACTTTCGCCTCGAATGTTGTATTTTTTTTTTTGCCCATGGTTTCATGTACTCAGCACATGTTGTTGAATTGATTGGACCTTCATTACTTGTAAGTTTGCGTACATCATACGATTCATTGCCTTTAATTTTGGTTATGATAGGGTCCAAAAAATTTAGGATTTTAGCTTTATACTGTTTTCACACAGACGGCTTATTGAATAATAAAGGCAGTTTTCTACATTAAGACGCTTATTGAGCTCAATCTTCCCTGCAAAATTCGAATCTATACTTATTTCATTAGTAGCTAATCGAATGCCTAATGAAGTCAAAAGCACAATGCAACTCTGTTGGGAGCGTTAAGTTGCTTAGTTTTTGGTGTGTTCAGTGCTTAAAAATGTCATTTGTCAAAGTAAATGTGATTGTCTGCATGGCGGAACGATACAAGGTGGCCGCATCGAACAGCTGATTATAACATTTTTTTATTTGATTTGATACATCAACTTCCGGCGCAGTACGATTTTGACATTTGTCCATCGAATTTACAAAAACAAAGTACATGGAATTCTTATTTATGTATGTAGGTATGTCAACATGCTGCCACCTTGTATCATTCCGCCATGATTGTCTGTCATATAGCATTGTCATTTTATTCGCTTGACAATTCATCCTTCATACTAATCGAGCAGTTACTTCTGTGTGAAAGCAAAAAATTTACGATTTCATTAGAAGGTGAAATGAGATCATTAAGTTTCTGTGTGAAAACAGTATTAGACCGCTACAAAATTGAGTACGCTTCATTGCTACCAAGTCACCAAGCTTATACTGATGTGCTGCTTTACGTCTAAGATTGTACGACTTCTTATTTTCTTGTTGAATTTTGAGAATTTGTAGTTTTGCTCGCTTACGTTGCTCGGAACGATCGTTGTTGTATAAAGTTGCAATTTCTTGTTGGATTAAGTCATTTATTTGTTTATCTTCTTTTGTTCTCATTTTTGTGCCAAAAGGTGTTGTGTTTATACTTCTGCAAAAAGTTGAATTAATTGATTGCTGGACCTTGTTTACATATTTGAACCATTTTGTTGGGTCGTCGTTGCAAATTTTTGATAGAACTGAAATTATTGTTGCGTTTAGCCTCTCCACTTGCCTATTGACACGTAGTAACCCTGTTGTTATGTGAAGTAATTTCATCTTTTCGTCCTCGCAATACGTCTTGGAAATATTAGAAGAAAACGCTGACACACTATCGCAAATAATATACGCTGGATTTCCGAAAATCATGCTCTGACTTCGTAGCTTGGATATATCTTATTTTGTAGTTGTCGATTTTGTTGGGTACAACCAGCAGAATTTTGTAAAAGAGTCAATTACTGCTAACATATATTTATAATTCTTACTCGTTGACTCTTACGGACCTAAAAAATTAATATGAAATGTATGTAGTGGCGTTTCTTCTTTGTGCAACGGATGACGTGAGCCTTCTTGTTTACCAGATTTTCGATTTTTTAAAATGCACGACACACAGCATGCAATATGCCTCTTTATATTCTCCTCAACATTTGGTTTGAAAAATTGTTTAAGGATAAGTTCTTTCGTCTTTTTTACAGAAAAGTGACCTTTGTCGTGTGCACTGCTAATTATTTGATTTTGCATACCTCCTGGAGCAACTACCAATTCGCTATCATTGTAAATTTTGTATAAAATGTTGTTTAAAAAATAATCGTCGTAGGAACTTCCATTCTTACTAAGTATTTCTCGAATGGCTTTTAATTTTTGATCCTCTTGTTGCGCTTTACCTATTCTAATAGTTAGGTCATCTTCTCAAATCGTCATAACAGCGTATCGGCTAAGAGCATCTACATGTTTCATACGAACGCCGCTTCTATGCTCAACTATATAATTAAACTATTCTAATAGTTAAACCCATCTCGCTACTCTTGTACACAAATCTTTCTTCTGCAATGTTTTTGTAAACGCGTTGCAGTCTGTTATCAATTTAAATTTAATACCTAGGAGGTACACTCTGAACTTATTTAAAGCTTCTACCACGGCTAATATTTCCAGTTCATAGCTCGTGAATTTTCTTTGCGCATCTGTAGTCTTCTTGCTCATGTAATACACTGGGTGGAGTTGCCCATCATCAGGCGACTTCTGCAATAGAACAACACCAAACCTGTCTATGGATGCATCAGTATGCAATTCCGTTTCGTATTTTTGGTTAAAAATACCAAGTACAGGACTTTCTACTAGTGCTTTCTTTACTAAATTGAATGTTTTTTCTTCTTCGCAACCGATTTTAAATACACAATTTTGCTTTTTCATATCCGTAAGGGGTTTCGCAAGAATTTATTAATTTGATATGAACTTTCGAAAATGGCCTGCTAAACCCAAAAAACTAAGAAGTTGTTGTTGTATTTTGTAACTTACTACCGCTTAGAATTTTTCTGGTGATGCGTGAAGTTTGTTGTCTTCAATAATTTACCCCAAAAATGTTATTTTCCTTTTTAAAAAATGGCATTTCATAAGATTCAGGTGCAAGCCGTACTCACGGCACGTACTAATAACTCTTTCTAAATTTTCTAGCGCTTGTTTTTCGTCTCTTACCGGGATAATGATATCGTCGATGTAAAGTAGAGCAATACCCTCTCGTGTCAAATTTCTAAAAATCGCGTGTATATGCCTTTGGAAAATTCCACTGGAATTGGACAGAACAAACGGCACTTTGTAAAATTGACACTGGCCGCTGCTAGTCACAAAGGAAGTGTACTTTCTGCATGAAATTTCCACAGGTACATGGAAGAACCCATTCTTAAGATCAATTGTGCTAAAAATCTTAGCATCTTGTAAACGGTCTTACAAATCGTCTATATTTGGGAGTGGAAAATGATCTTTGATAATTACCTTATTGATTTTTCGAAAGTTTACGCAAAGCCTGTGCGTTCCATCAGTTTCTTCGCTAACTCCACTGGACTGGTAAAGTCGGAATTTGATGGTTCGATAATTCCGTCCTTTAACCATCCGTCCACCTGTTCATTGACAATAGCTACTTGCGAAGAAGGTAACCGACGTGGTCTCGCAATTATTGGCGATTCATCATTTAACACTATACGCATTTCCACATTTGTTGTTGCAGTTTTAAGAGGTTTATATTCAGATATCAACTCGCGTACTTTTTGTTTTGCAATCTCACTCACGTTAGTATTAATGTCTAATTCATGTTTATCAACTACCATATCTATTTTCATGAATGAGATTTCTTCGTTGTCCGTTTGGATCTTTTTAACTTTTAAACCATCGGGATTTATGGTTATTTCCGCTTACAAACAAAATTCTTCACCGAGAACCACTTTCATATCCATACATTTTGTCAGAAAAGTAAAGTCTTAAGTAAAATGTTTGACCGTCTATTTCTACATCGCGTTCAAAATATCCACTAGGTTTAATTTTGTTATCGTTTTTGTTACTACCGAATCCGATTAAAGTAATACTACAAGGTTTTAGTTTAGGCATATTCAAATTTTTATATACATCTTCCGTCACAATATTAAATTTGCTACCGGTATCAAATAGCGCTGTATATATTTTGTGACCGATTTTCACACTTTTGTTATTGAGTTCACGTTTTATCACTATTTGGCGAGTATTTGCATTTACGTCATTTTTGTCTTCTTCGCAATTCGCTGAAATGTGCCCAAACTGATTGCACCTAAAACATTTTCTTCCTTTTTCTTTGCCTTTGCAATCTTCTGACAGATGCCCTTTTTCACCACAGTTAAAGCAACTAATTCCTTTTTTCTCGCTCTTTTGTGCATTATTTTTTGCATCTTTTGTTGTCACACTTTTTGTTTTGGCACTGTTATTCGTAGCACGCTTATGCATTATTTCATAGCACTTCAATCTTTCTTTGAATTCATTTAAGTTTTTAACACCGTATAACATAGCCTTGTTTACACTGAAATCTTTTATTCCGTCAATTATATATTGCATTGCATTGGCGGCCACCGTGGTGTGATGGTAGCGTGCTCCGCCTATCACACCGTATGCCCTGGGTTCAACTCCCGGGCAAAGCAACATCAAAATTTTAGAAATAAGATTTTTCAATTAGAAGAAAATTTTTCTAAGCGGGGTCGCCCCTCGGCAGTGTCTGGCAAGCGCTCCGATTGTATTTCTGCCATGAAAAGCTCTCAGTGAAAACTCATCTGCCTTGCAGATGCCGTTCGGAGTCGGCATAAAACATGTAGGTCCCGTCCGGCCAATTTGTAGGGAAAAATCAAGAGGAGCACGACACAAATTGGAAGAGAAGCTCGGCCTTAGATCTCTTCGGAGGTTATCGCGCCTTACATTTATTTTTTTTTTTTTTTTTTATATTGCATCAGCGCACAGTGTTTCGTGTAGAACAAGCTAGCTGGACAAAATTATTTTATGAGATTTTCCGTTTCATATGCAGTCATTTATTACAACTACGTAATTTTTTTCAGGCATATGTTCTTTTTTTTATTTTTTTTTCCAAAAGTTTACTTCATATGTATACATTTGCTTATTTCATATATAGTAACTAATGTGAATAACTGACATAGATCCAAAAAAATTTAAAGGACTTAAGAATATTACTTTATTGTACTTAAATTGAATGGACAACAAATCTCAATACTCCAAAAAATTCCGAAAAAAAAATTAAAATGTTTTATGAAAATTCGTCGAATTTTTCAAACACTTTTTAAATATAATTTAGTTTTTGTTATAGATCGTGACAAATTTTCTTATGGGAAATTAGTTAAAATAAATTTGCGAAAGCGAAGATTGTAAGAATTGTCCAAAAAGGGGTTTCTACTTATTTATGTGAGTGACTGTACATATGTACATACATATTTTGTATTTATTTGAGTATTTATCCTGGCACTACAATTTTTACAAAATTATTTTATAGTACCAGTCAGGAATGTAAAAGAGAATTACAATAATAATAATAACAATGTAAATAATTAAATTAATTATGTGAAAATTACTTATTACAAAAACTTAAAAGTAAAGTATCATACAAAGTAGAAAAGAAAACAGAAGTAAATTTAAGACTTCTGAAATCAGATTTTAAATTTTTTCTTAGGTATCTCCCTAAAACTGTTAACTAAAGGATCCGATGTTATAAGCAACATATTCATAAGATCTCTATTCGTGGCTTCACGCGACTGCTTTTGTGTGTTATCATCCCTGAATCGTCTCAAATCTTTGTTACGGGCTTCCTTTGCTTCCTCAGAAAGTTGACCAATAGGTAAAATTGCTGATTTTGTAATATCAGTACTATGCACTAAGATTTTATGAACTGTAACAGGCATATTAAACCATGGATAAAGATCTATGTATAGTTTTTTAGTCGCGACCACAAATTTTTCAAATCTTTGGATATTTATATTGTACCCAGATGCTAATGCGCGAAGGAGAGTGTCGAATCTTTTGATGAGCGTTACATCTAATCCCGTAGTCTCAGCACTAGCCTCAGAATTTTCGAAAAACCTACGAGCAGTGTTGCCGTCATTGGTATTGCCGAAACCTGGTTTTGGTTTATCTACTATCAATCCAAGTACACTTTTAAATTTATTCTGGATTTCTTTATCTGCCTCATTCCTAAGCTGCCACTTTTTTACTTCGAGGCGATAACTTATATGAAGCAAGCATTCAAAACACCTTATCCATGCATGGAGAGTAGACAAACCAAAATCAAGATTATCTCGGTTAGGCGTAAAGTCCCGTAACTCATTATTCATATCTTTTGGAGTGGCACCACAAATATAATACTTTTGTGCGGAAGAAGTTTCAGTCAAAGCATTGCAAACTTTTCCGTCAATCATTGTTAGAAGCATATTGAGATTTACGGAAACTTCGTATTCTTCGAGCATGTACTTTGTTGGCAACAACGCATTTATCTCCTCTAAAACTTTGTTCGTTTCAAAAACAATAAAATCTTTTGTTTCTTCAGAAAAAAATAAATTTAATTGGACGACAATACATGGTAGAAGAAGGTCGAAGATTCTGCCAAACAATGTTACCTTTTTCATCCTGTAATTTAAGAGGAACGAAGGAAAAAATAAACAAAAATTCATCAGTGTCAGAACTGCATGTAAACTTTTACTTATATGTGCTATGGCCAGAGCTTCCATCGCAACCCCACTTGCTGATTAAAGTATACGTCAAGTTTGTAGGTAATAAACTAACAAAAACTTCTTGATTTGCTAAAACTAAACGCTCAACAGTTTTATCTAATACGGACTGGACTTTAATTTCCGCACGTGTTTCACCCACATCAATTTCATTTGGATAGCATTCTTCCTTAGCTTTTCTTAGACTATAAAATGATGGATAAACCTTATGGCCTGCCTTGATGCTCCACTTCCGAGTCGTTTTGTACCCATGAGTCGTCGACTTGCTATCTACGAAGTATGCTAAAGCTTCTACATTGCTCAAGCATCCTGCATCTGGCTCACATGTAATATTTTTGCCGGATATTTGAGTGGTTTCCTGTGATTTTTTTTATAATGTTAGCAACATTTCTGTTGACGGACATACGCGTTGATACTTCTGCCGCATAAAGTAACTCACCAGGACTTCTAGATTGCAAGAGGTCATCCACTCGACGCCGTTTGGTTTTTTCACTGCAGTTAACAAAGTCCTTCATTCGTCTTCCGGGGCCGGGGTTACCTGAAGAAGTGGTTGGTTGGTCTGATGGCAACTTTGAATCCACCGTTATTGTAAATTTGAAGTCTGGACCCGAAAGCCACTCCGAGTTTTTATTCAAAAATCGCTCCTTATGTCTTCCAGAAGTGTTCCACTTTTGATCCAGGTTCACCGAATATGCCGATATTTGTAAGCTTAAACTTTTTATCGAATACTCGGCTGCTTCGCTTAAATCGTACTTAAGTACAACAAAACTCAATAATTCTTTATATCTGGTTTCCTTCGAATGTTGAACCCAAATGTCAAAAAACTCCGTTCTTTGTACGGTTGTAACTAAACTGCTTTGTGTTTTTGATTTTCCGACAGGATGAATAGTTGATGATTATTGTGCTGCCATATTAAGTTCTGATTTGTTATCAGTTGCGCAGTATTTATATTACATTCAGGTATTGGCGTGGATGCTACCAAATTGGGTTGTTTTGTGTAGCGTTCCTGTGTGGTTATACCTGCATTAGAATTGCTTTGTATGTACCTGTTTTTATGCCTTGGTGACTGGTGCGGTAGGTTGTGGCAGGTTGAAATCAGTGATCTTCGCCTTTTTGCTTTTGGTGTGCTCTTGTTGACCTTGCGCGTTTATTTTGTATGTTTTATGGCTACGTGTTTGTTCCCTGTACCTGGGGATTGGTTTTGCCGTTTGTAGATCAGCTTTAAAGGTTCAAATATCTCGTCGGAGCTGGTACGTACATACATCCTATTTTATATGTAGAGATAACTAAATCTACAAAAAAAAAAATTTAAAATAGATGTGCAAATAATTCGCAACGGTTTTTTCTTTGGACTATTAGAGAATACTTGCGACTATAACATATGTAAAATTTAGCCCGGATGTCGGCGGATGTATGTAACTTTTTTGTCCCTAAAGTTAAAAATATAGAGAAAAAATACCTTTTCTTCTTAATAACGGAATGTTAAATATATTGAGAATACTCTAATTGCGAAAGAATTGCTATTAAAAAATTTTGCTTACCTTCGAGCTTAGAATCCATTAAAAAAATTATATAAAAGCGTTTACTTAAAAGAAATATGAAGCTTAATATTCAACAAGAATTTTGCAAATTAATCAATGCATTTTACGGCCACTCCTGTCTTCTTACTTCAATTACTCAATATATATGAGAAAAAATATCAAAAAAAGCAAAAATCCCGTTATTTTGTTTGTTTTCTTCCATTTCTCATTACACTTTTCTTGGAATAAGAACTTTGTTTTTGTCCAGCTAGCGTGTTCTACACGAAACACTGTGCAGCGCATCATTTTCAATATTACCTTGGGAAGCCATTTCCCTCATACTGTAAAAATATTCTTGAATTGTTTCTGATTCTTTCATTTTTCTTTCGCATAACCGCTTGTGTAACGACGCGCTATTTGTACACATTTAAACTCATTTATTAACGCCTCTTTTAATGTTTGCCATGAATTCAGGCCTCTTTCGCTTGACACAAATAACACTGGTTTACAGCCAAAATGCACCAGAGACGCCATTATGAAATTCCTATCTAAAACCACCCCCTGATTCCGAAAATCAAGGTTATTTTTAATTCTATAGTATGGTTTTTGAGATATTTACGAATAACCGTTTAAAAAAATAATAATAATAATAAAAAAATTGGGTCCACTTAATCATATACATATATCTCAAGGAAGAATTGAGCAATTCCAAAACGGGTTGAAGCTTTTAAAAGATTTAAATTTGCTATAAGCTGTGCATATAACACTTTTTGCTAAGCCCTGCAGATAACGAACAATCATTACGGATTTTTTCTATATTTTTTGTAAAAATATAAAAAAAATTTGTATTTTGCGAGGAAGGATCTCGAAAACTTTATATTTTTTTGCAGAACTTTTTTTCTCTCTAAGATCTGTTTTATTACAAAAAAAAAAAAAAATTTGCTTTCATTCAACAAAATCGATGGACTAATACAAAAGTTATAAGCATTAAAATAAATATATCCATATAGTAAAACATAAGTACCCCACAATTAATAGCATATGTATTAACTCTATGATCTTATTTTATAATTGAAAAAGCTATGTGTATTTTATTGACGCTTATTTAGATTAGGATCGGTTTCTTTTATGAGAAACCAACAGTAGTCACCCATCATAGCGACATCCCAGAATCCTTGATACCGACTTTCAATCATTTTCATTTGCTGGTGAAACCTTTCGCCATGCTCGTCACTTTCGTCGCCAAGATTTTGAGTGTAGAAAATGAATTTTTAAAGACATATTTACTCCTGAAAGAAAATAAAAAAGTATATTAGATAAATACACAAGTGACACATTAGTATATAATTTTCTTAGGCTGGATTTATCTTTTAATTCAGAACAAACTTTTTGTTTACATTTTTCTAGTTCTTGTTTGTTCGGAACTGGACAATGAATTCAGATTTAGAGCTATATATTGTCATGTAAATTAAAAAATTGTCATACAAATTTGTTGTTAATCGGGCAGATAGGTTTTAAAGTTAACTGAGAAAACGGTCTTAAATACGTTTTTTTATTTACCCATTTCCGCATAGTTTTTGATTAAGTCGTTCACTATCATCTCGTAGTTAGGACTTTTGTGTTTGCTTAAAAAAGAAGTAACGACCTTTTCAAAAGAATCCCACGCTGCTGCCTCCACTGGTGACAATAGTTCTTTGAAATGGTTATTGGTCATCATTTTCCTGATTTGTGGTCCCACAAAAATCCCTTCCTTTATTTTTGCTTCTGAAATCTCTGGAAAGATTGTCTTCAAATGATGAAAAGCTTCGCTTTCTTTGTCCAAAGCCTTGACAAAGTTTTTGATAAGGCGGAGCTTGGTGTGGAGCGGAGGTAGAATTATTTTTTCCTTCTTTATAAGTGGGGAGTATTTTATGTTATCCACCCTAACTTGAAACTCGATTCGTTATGGACATTCCTTTATGATTTAGTGGTCTTGACTAGCTCGGCTATCCCATTTGCATAGAAAGCAACAGTATTTTGTGTATCCACTTTGTAGACCACATAGCATTTCAACGACTTTAAGATCGGCACATATTTTTCAATCATATTCTTCGTATTTGATTAGTTTGAGCAATTTTTGAATTTTCTCATACGTTTCCTTCGTACTTACTGCATGCGCGATCAGTATAGATGGCTTTTGGTGGCCAATATGCAATAATACGGCTTTTAAACTTAATTTATTGCCGTCTATGAACAATCGTCACTCTTTTGAATCACCAAACTGTTTGAATAGACCAGCAATGCCTTTGCAGTAACAAACACTGCCCTCCTTCGCATAGTACTTGGAAAATTCTTCGTTGCGAGTTCTAAAATATGTTACCTTAACATCGGATGAAACAAATTTAAATTGTGAGAGGCGTGTAGTTCGGCCTTTTCCTTTGACAATTCCAAATCCCTTATCCAATCATTAAGTTGTGCTTGTGACAAAGAGTTTATTTCGTTTTCCGTTTGAAATCCAGTACAACATGATGCCGCGTAATTAGATACTGTTGTTGACACTGAAACTGGAGCAGGAGCAAATGTTAAATTTGATTCTGGCAATGTAGCTTCCGTTGAATTTAGCTCTGGTAATGACACGCTCCGCTTGCATAGGTTACTTTTCTTGACTTTCCAACCCCAAGTACTTTTGTAGTACAAATATAGCAGTCCGTTGAATGGCAAGTTGGTTCCCTTCACTTCATTGGTGTAATAAATTTCATATGTCGCCTAGATAGTTTCAGAAACTAGTCAGATATGCATTAAAAGGGAGCAACTTCCAAATTTTTGCAACGCACCTTTTTGTTCCGGTTTCCGAAAAAATCAATTCGATTCGACATGTGGTGCACACAGTATTCGGTGTCCATGATTTTTAGCCTCAATTCCAAAATACTTATAGTATATAACTTTCAAAGGATTTGAAAACACACGTCGCATCCTTTTAACGACAAATTGATCGCAGATCAAACAGAACATATTATATACAGATATTATGAAGGAACAAGGCGCATGTACTATTATTTATACTTAGATCAAGTAAAAATTCAAGCCTACCTAGACAAAAAGGTTTCCTAGTTCTACAAAGAAAACACTACCTGCCTTAAAAATATGCTCTTGCTTGAAATGTACTTGGGTTTGAGAAAACGACACTAACAGTTTTTTGTATATAATAACCCTTCGAAAATCTACCTGATAACTAACTGATATACGAATACTAACACATATGTACCAGTAGGGTACTTAAGTATTAAATGGATATATTTACTTGAATGCTTATAACTTTTGTATTAGTCCATCGATTTTGATGAATGAAAGCTTATTTTTTGTAATAAAACAGAGCTTAGAGAGAAAAAAAATCTGAAAAAAATAAAAAGTTTTCGATATCCTTCCTCTCAAGATACAAATTTTGTTATATTTTTATTGAAGTTAACACGAATGAATGTTCTCGAATCAAAAGTTTTATTAATACTGAAAATATATTTGAATACAATGTCTAATATAATTTGTAATAAGAAAAGATCTATGTTGCTTTCTAAGTTGTCTGAAACAAGTAGATAGTTTAAGCAAGTATTTCAACACTCCTCCTCAACGTTGATACTCCTTTTCTAAGACTAAATCGTTGGTTCATAATAAATTCATTTTCTTTGTAAACTGCATATGCTTGGACTTTGCCAAGTTCTTTGTAAAAATATCTGCCGTCATATCATCCGTAGGGCAATATGATAATACAATCTTCTTGTCATGAACCAATTGTCTTATATGATGATATCGAACATCTATATGTTTTGTGCGATTGTGGTATACTGGATTGGATGCTAATTTCTCTGCAGACTGATTGTCAATGTGTAACAAAATCATCATCTGCCCAAAAACCAAGTTCTGTCAGTAATCTCTGCAAAAAGATTGCCTCCTTAGCTGCATTTGATGCGGCAATGTATTCTGCCTCTGTACTGCTTAAAGTAACAGTGTTCTGCTTTTTCGACTCCCATGATATAGTACAGTTACCATACAGGAACACGAAACCTGTATACGACCTACGATCATATGAATCGCGCCCCCAATCGGCATCTGCGTATCCTTATACGCGCTTGTTACCTGCACGATATGTAAGTTTAAAATTAATACTACCTTGTACGTACCTTAAGATATGTTTTGCCGACGTCATATGCTCTAAATGAGGATCAACATTTCTTTGCGAGAGCTTTGAAACCGAGTGAAGGATATCAGTTCTTGTAGTAATACCCAAATACATAAGCGCCCCAATCAGTGATTGATATTGCGTCACATCTGCTTTGACACAATCTTTAGTACACGCCACCTGGTAACCCTTTTTCAAAGGAACTGACACGCTCTTGCATTCCTCCATACCATATTGTATAAGTAAATCACGTATGTATTGCTTTTGACTAACAGTAATGGAACCAACTTCGCTATCACGTTCGATCTCCATGCCTAGGAAATGCTGCAGTACCCCTTTATCAACCAGGTCGAAACTATCAGATATGAGTCCTTTCACCCTAGTTACCTCAAAAATATTCTTGCTGGCAATAATCATATCGTCAACGTACACTGATATAAGAACTAATACATCACCCGAATACATCTTATACAAACATGGCTCATAATCGCATGCTATAAAGCCAATTCGCTTAAGAACCTCATCAAGTTTGAAGTTCCATTGCCTGCCAGATTGTTTCAAACCGTAAATGGCCTTGCGTAATTTTAAAACTTTTCTAGGTCTCTTCGGATCTATGAAGCACTCGGGCTGTTGCATGAAAATTTCATCCTGCAAATCACCATTTAAATAAGCTGTGCTCACATCCAGGTGGTGAGGATGCATTTTCTCTTCCACTGCTATAGCTAAAAGCATACGTATAGTCGCATACCGAACCACTGGCGAAAAAGTTTCTTGATAGTCGATGCCTAAACGTTGTTCACATCCCTTAGCCACGAGTCGTGTTTTATACCGTTCAATTTCTCCGCTTTTGTTCCGCTTTAATGCAAATACCCACTTACTCTTTATAGCCTTCTTACCGGGAGGAAGATCGACATATGTCCAAGTTTTGTTCCTTTTTAGTCCTGCAAATTCTGCTTCCATCGCATTCTTCCATTCGCTACATTTAGAACTTGATAAAGCTTCTTTGACACTTGTAGGAATATCTTCATTGGCAATAACATTTATTGCATTATATTGCTTTCTCGGACGACCAGGTTTGCCAGTTCTAATAACTTAGGTCTACCTCTACCATTTTTGTTTTCACTTTCTATTATCTCCTCCTGATTGTCACTTGTATTTTGAATCCCTTCTTCCTGAATAAATATTTTTAGCACATCGGCATTTTCGTCCTCTTTAACTAAATCACTACATTTTGTGTCCTTATTAGCATAATACTCATCAAAGAGTACATCCTCTTAACAACAATTTTATTTAATTCTTCATCGTACAAGCGATACGCCTTGCATTCTAAAGAATATCCAACAATAATTAGCTGTTTACCTTTTGCTGCGAACTTTTCTCGCTGGGCCTTGTCAAGTGCAACTGCAATAGCCCCAAACGTTTTCATATGACTAACTTTTGGTTTTCGCTTGAGCCACATTTCATAAGGAGTTTGGCCTGTTAGGATTTTTGTAGGACATCTATTTCTTATGTATACCACCGTTGATACTTCCTCCGCCCACAAGCTTTATTCACTTTTGCATGTAACAGCATGCACCGTGCCATCTCCACTAGAGCTCGATTTGCTCGCTCAGCCACCCCATTCTGTTGTGGAGTATATGGGACCGTCAACTCATGTCGTATGCCATGCTGCCTTAGAAAAATGTCAAACTCGTTATTAACATATTCCTTACCATTATCGCTTCTAAATGCTTTGATTTTGCGATTCATTTGTCGTTCTACGTATGTCTTGTACATTTTAATTTCTCAAATACTTCGCTTTTCGCTTTTAAATTTCTCAAATACTTCGCTTTTAGGAAGTAAACATAGGTGAATCTAGATCTGGCGAAGTCCATAGAGGAATTAAAAGAACAAATTACCATTTAAGAAAAGATTCGGTCTGGACGCCAACAGTCTAGATCTGGCGAAGTCCATAGAGGAATTAAAAGAACAAATTACCATTTAAGAAAAGATTCGGTCTGGACGCCAACAAGCAAAATACCCAAATCCGAGCCGCCCGAGTGTAGTTAGCTAGAGTTCCACCAGTCAGGGCGTACGTAAAGAGGGGGTGAAAAAGTGTTTCAAGTGCGGAAACACTTCTCACCTGGCGAAGGAGTGTAAAGAACCATTCAAATGTTTCAGATGTGATAAGCCAGGACATCGGTCTGCCGAGTGTCCGAGTGGTCCAGCTGCGATTAAAATGGAGAGTCATAATGCGAATACTCTGGGTGATGAAGTACGTCGTAGGCTAGGTGTTGCAGGCAAATGTGTCTTTGTTGATGTGACGTGTGATCTGGTGACATTCTCTGCGTTGGTTGATACCGGATGCGATATTTGCCTATTACGTTACGACACATTATGTAGATTAGATGGAGATATCGAGCTGGACAATGATCGGCGTAGGCTAGTCGGTGTAGGCCAGGGTGGATTAAACATATTAGGCGGTTTTACTAGAGTAGTCACCATAGATGGAATGGAGGTGGAGATAAAGTTCCACGTGGTTAAAGAGCGGGACATGTCCTACGCGGCGGTTATCGGAAACGACATCCTAAAGCAGGTGACCCTAGTTGTCAGTGAGGACTCAGTGGAGTTCAAGCCGAAGATTCGAAGGCTAGAAGAACCGGGAAGCACACCAGTGGAAGATATTACCACCGAAGCTGATTTCCTTGATGAATTTAGGGAATTGTGTGTGGCAGTTGCGGTTGAGGATAACGAGCGCGAGATGGAGTTGTCGCATCTCAATTGGGAGAAGGCGAACGTTGTAAAGGATTTGGTGAATAACTGCCGCAGAAGGTGCAGAGATCTCCGGTGGAGATGAAGATTTTTTTGACAGACGATCTACCCGTCTATGCAGGGCCGAGGCGCATGTCGTACGTGGATAGACGTATAGTGGAGGAGCAGGTGACATTATGGTTGGAGGAAGGTATTGTCCAGCGCAGCTCGTCGGAGTACGCATCACCCATTGTATTGGTATCCAAAAAGGATGGGGGTAAACGGCTCTGCTGCGACTATAGACGGTTGAATGAGAAGATCGTACGGGACAACTTTCCAATGCCTCTAATAGACGACGTAGTTGAAAGGTTGTACGCGGCCAAAGTTTTCACCACGCTGGATCTCGCTAACGGGTTCTTCCACGTACCCGTCGAACCGAGCTCGCGGAAGTTCACCTCATTTGTCACACACAACGACCAGTACGAGTTTTTGTATGTACCCTTCGGAATATCTAACTCTCCAGCGGCGTTTTCCCGTTTTGTTTTTTCTGTTTTCCGTGATTTGATACAAAACGGTACTGTAGTCACATACATGGACGACCTCATAATTCCCACTAAGGATGTAGATGAGGGAGTCCAAAAGTTGAAATTGGTGCTGGAAAGAGCGGAGTTGCATAATCTGCGGTTCAAGTGGGAGAAGTGCTAATTTCTGCAAACGTCCGTTGATTTTCTAGGTTATATAATAAGTGACGGAACCATGAGACCAAGCGAAGCCAAGACGAGGGCCGTTGAACAATTCCCCGTACCGACAGACCGTAAAGCTGTGCAGCGCTTTTTGGACCTGACGTCATACTTTAGACGTTTCATCGAAGGTTACGCAGTGGTCGCTAAACCACTATCGGATCTGTTGCGACGCGACGCACCATTCGTCATGAAAGAGGAACAGCTTTTGGATTTCCAGCAATTGAAGGCTGCATTGATTAAGGCGCCAGTTCTGTGGCTATACAACCCCAAAGCGTTGACAGAGGTACACACGGATGCGTCAATGTATGGGTATGGAGCGGTCCTGCTGCAAAAGGACGCCGATGACCAGCGCTTCCATCCCATACAGTATATGAGTAGGAAAACGACGGAGACCGAAGAGAAATACCACTCGTATGAGTTGGACGTGTTAGCGATCGTTGGGGCGCTTAAAAAGTGGCGTGTCTATCTACTAGGGTTGAAGTTCAAGATAGTAACCGACTGCAACGCTTTCGCTATGACGATGCGCAAACGAGATGTTCCACTAAGAGTATCTCGTTGGGCGTTGTTCTTGCAGGATTTCAATTATGAAATCGAGCACCGAAGTGGTAGCCACATGAGACACGTGGATGCGTTGAGTCGAGTTTCCTGCCTAATGTTAGAAGATTCATGCGACACCGACTACAGCAAGCGCAGCTGATGGACCCCTGGATAAAGGCGGTTATGAAAATCTTGGAGAGTGGCGAATATGAGGATTTCTACGTCCAACACGGGGTGCTTCATAAAGATCCCATTAAGGAACTTATTGTTGTACCCACGTCGATGGAGGATGAAATAATCAGAGTCGCCCACAGTGAAGGTCATTTCTCGCTCGGCGAAGCGAACGCAGGAAGCTGTCGAAAGAACTTTTTACGTGCCGCAACTGTTCACCAAGGCTTCCGAAGTTGTAAAGAGGTGTGTCAATTGTATAGTGGCGGAGTCGAAATCAGGGAAGAGAAGAAAGAGGGGTTCTTGACACCGATCGATAAAGAAGATAGGCCCCTAGGAACCTATCACATTTATCATCTTGGGCCCATGGAACTAACGTCGAAGCATTATACGTACATATTTGTGGTAGTGGACGCTTTCTCCAAATTTGTGTGGCTGTACGCGTCGAGAAGCACTGCGGCTGAGCAAGTAGTAAACCAGCTGAAGTGTAAGGCTGCGGCGTTCGGAAACCCCAAGCGTATTTGTGATCGCGGGTCGGCGTTCCCATCCAATGCCTTCAAGCAATATTGTGAACAAGACGGAATACAGCATCTACTGATAGCTACCGGTGTTCCTCGAGGAAATGGGCAAGTGAAACGCATCCACAAGATCATCGTGCCCATGTTGACGAAATTGTGCGCGAGAAATCGTAGTTCACTTGGAGAAAGTCCAGCAGACACTAAACAGCACGCCACCCCGTAGTACGAAAGTATTGCCATTTAGGTTGTTGACGGGATTCGAAATGAGGGTGAGCGTCGTCCCTGAGTTGCAGCAGCTTTTGGAAGAAGCCGCTATTGAAGAGTTGGACGCCGAGCGAGAAGAAACCCGTAAGAAAGCTCAGGAAAGTATCATTAGGATACAGCAGGAGTATCGTAGACCTTTTGATAAAAATCGTAAGGAGGGGGTTAAATACAGTTTAGACGAGCTAGTCCCATTAAGCGCACACAGTATGGAGCAGGGCTGAAGTTGAGGGGAAAGTTTTTAGGTCCCTACAAAATTGTGAAGGTCCTGAACCACGATAGGTATGAGGTCCGCAAGGTGGGGGACAATGAGGGTCCTGGTAGTACTGTAACTGTTGCTGAGCATATGAAGAAATGGGAGCCTACAATCCAATGTCCGGGCATATCATCATTCGAGCCGAATGATAGGTCAGGAGGGCCGAATGTAGGATCGGGTGGCAGAACCAACTGCCGGCAACCCCGATAGTAGCTAAACATGCCACCCTCACTTAACGAATGCTAATTAAAGTTATGGCTGACTTATTCTAACGGCTCCTTGAAATCGCGAAGTCTTTTGCCAACCGTCGCCGTAAAAAGTCGCCATTAAGCGCAAGTGTATTAAATAATTTTATTTAATAAGAAGGCAAAAGCCATTGACAAAATAAACGCTAAATTGTAATAGCAGTGCTAAAACGTTTTGTAAAGCCGCGCATAAGTGGCGTTGTGTAAACTTTTGTTAAACCATGCATACGAAGCGGTGAGCCAATAAATAAAATAAACTTATACAGAATATCAACTGTTTATTTGTCGAGAGGATAAAATCCCATATCCATAACATAAAAATATTCAAGTTGGTGAATTTAATAACGCTTTGTAGATTTCATTCATTGTTTTGGATACCTTATGACTAAGCGACTTATTTATTGTGGAATATGTTTGTAATTTTTTGCGTTTTCTTCATTCTTATGAAAATTTCACGATTTTTAGGTTAAGGCACCATTAATCGATCACAATGTATCGTATAGGGTTACGTTAGGGATACGACTACATCGATAAGACAAACGGCACCAATGACTCCGCTTTAACGTTTGCTACATCGTAGTCAAGTTCCAACATATAGCAAATCGTTACCAATTCACGTTCGCTAAAAAATTGCATTCACACACATTCAGACTTGCTCTTGAATTCTTCGCTGTTTTCGTCGTATGTAAAGCCACAGAATTCTCGGAGTCGTTGACGGTTACTTCTGTCGCCGTTGTTTTCAAAAATTAATTTTTGTAGTAATACGATTTTGGCTTTGTTGCTACTGCGCAAGACATCTCGAACATAGTCGTTGAGGCATGCTATTTTGCTAATGCGAAAACTAATTATATGTATATATGTACATTAGACTGACAGGATTTTGCATCATATCTTTATATTTTTGATGATGAATGCTAAAAACCTTCGAATAGGTCTCAGAAGTCATTTCCCAGAGTTTGAAGGTGAATCTCGAAAACGGACCCCATACGAGTGTCCATTATATATGTTCTTGAGGTCGCTGAATACGATGCCGGTATTAGTTTTTCTCTACAACCAATATATCTCGCAAAAATCACGAAAAATTTACAAAAATAGGAAATTATCACTTTGAATGCTAAAATAAAACTGTCTAAAAATTTGGGAATGGACTCTTGAGGTTAACTCTAAGTTTTAGTTTATTTTATTAACTTTCGAATATTTAAGGTACAATATTCATGAAAGTTTCCATTTTTAAGGGGGCTAAGATATTTGGCTTGGATATCCTAGGTGGTTCCAGGCTGGATCAGGGACTGCTATCAGTCTTAGATCGGCCATAGTGACCAATGTCACGCGTGATTAGTTATTACGTCCTGCACGAGGTGCCCCTGCTTCTACTGATAATGGCGCATCTAGAGAGGACAACTCGATAAAAACCGCACCCCTGAGTCATTGTGCCGAGATCAGGGGAGGGAGGACTCTCTAAGAGTCAAGATCGGTACACAACTGTGACGAACTGGATTGTTTAGGGCTTTTGGTTATTGACATTGGATTTTGACTTGATGACTTTGGGTTGGTAGGTGCGGTATTCTGCCACCTTAGTAGTTCGGGGTGAAAACCTACCGAAATGGCTGGTAGGCTAATGCTGCACCTGCCCACGTCCCGTTAAAACCATGGCGGGCCTCAAGGTACGTTCCGGCTCCGTCGTCGTTAAGTTGGTGGTGTAGGTGCGGTTGAAAATTTTCCCTCTTCGCGTCCGGTCTGGCTCTGAACGCATTACTCATAAGGTAATGCGTCAACCCTCACGTGGCCCCCCTGCGGAGTGGATATAGTCCTTGTCCAGGAGCCGTGGCTGAGTAGTAATGGCAGTAAGATTTCTGGATTAAGGACTGGAAAATTCAACACCTTGGTGCATGGGGAGGCAGGTAGGCCTAGATCCTGTGTGCTCGTTAAAAAAGAGATTAAAGCTTTCATTCTCTCTAATTTCAGCTATGCTGACTAACCACGGTCTGCCTCGAGCGAGGAAGTAATGAAATGTGGGTGGTCTCAGCGTACATGCCCCACGGGGACGTAGCGGGACCACCACCTGCGATACTGGGCGAAATCACCGTTGAAGCAAGGCGGAGAGGTGTTGGCGTGATCATCGGTGCCGATGCTAATGCCCATCATAGCATCTGGGGAAGCTCGGATACCAACACTAGAGGTGAGTCTTTATTTACTTTTATTGTAGATGAGGGGCTTTGTATATGTAATAGGGGGAATGACCCGACTTTTATTACTGCGGTAAGAGAGGAGGTCCTGGACCTCACCCTGGTTAGTAGAGAACTGGAAGGTCGGATATCTGGATGGAGGGTTCTCAACGAGCATTCCTTCTCTGATCACCGATATATTCAGTTCGCGGTGAACGAAGAACGTCCCGGTAAAATATGTTTTAGGAACCCTAAAAGTACTAACTGGGACTTGTATTGTAGGAAGCTGGGAGAGCTATTGCCTGCGGCGCATACCGTTAGTTCGGACCTCTCCGAATCTGAGATAGACGTTCTGGTGGAAAAATTCACCTCGCAAGCAATAGCGCCTTTCAGCTGTCCTGCCCATTGAAAACTTACAGGGGGAAGGGCAAGCCGCCAGGGCGGTCGGATTCTCTTGACGACCTAAGAGTGTCCAGTCGGCGGCTCTTCAACAGAGCCAGGAGGAGTAAATTACCCTCGGACTGGGAGCTCTATTAGACGAGTCTGGGGATTTATAAATATGAAATAAGGATAGCCAAGCGAGATGCATGGCGAAGCTTCTACGGAAACGTAGAAGGCTGCAATGAATCCGCGAGGCTTAGAAAAATACTCTCTAGGAATCCCGCTCCTCTGCGGTATCTGAGAGATGATGGTGGGCACTGGTCGATGAGTAGCGAGGAGTACCTAAAGTTTTTACTGGACAATCACTTTCTTGATGTCCCAGTTGCGCAGGGATCTTCGCCTGTATGGTCGGGGTCGTTGGCCATGCAGAAGTGCCTGCCATTTCAATACGGGAAAGTCAAATAACCTGGGCTATAGGGTCGTTCAAGCCATATAAGTCTCCGGGCCCGGATGGAATCATTCCTGCGCAACTTCAAAAGTCTTTGGGAATTTCCTGCCACTGGCTGGCCATCATCTACACTAAGTGCTTCAGGCTTAACTATATCCCGAAGTCTTGGCACACGGTTAGGGTTATTTTCATTCCGAAGGCCGGCAGAAGCTCTCATGTATCACTTAATGATTTCAGGCCAATCAGTCTCTCATCGTTTCTTCTTAAGACGTTTGAGCGGTTGATTGACCTGTACCTACGGGAAAGGATAACTCGGGGGTTACTGTCGGCTTCACAGCATGCGTACTGCAAGGGCAGCTCGACGGAAATGGCTCTCCATTCGATTGTAAAGCAAATAGAGCGACCCTAGAACACAAAGAGTATGCTCTGGGTGCCTTTGTAGACATCGAGGGGGCTTTTAACAATGTCTTACCGGGGGCAAACGAAAGAGCTCTGGTGTGTTTAGGAGTCGAGGCGGCTCTGGTTGAATTTATTAGCAAACTTCTATGTGGCAGAATTGTCGCAGCGGAGTGGGGAGGGGCCATAATTAAGAGGAAGGGGCACGCCACAGGGGGGTGTCCTATCTCCTCTCCTCTGGGTTGTGGTAGTCAACGAGCTTCTTGTGGAGCTGGAAGCCAATGGTTGTCGGGTGGTTGCCTATGCCGATGACCTCGCTATCCTAGTCAGAGGCAAATTTCTGGGCACCCTGCGCGATGTTCTGCAGGGCTACCTGGATACTGCGGCTAGATGGGCTGAATCTTGTGGATTGGCGGTCAACCGGGGAAAAACGGAATTGGTTCTTTTTACAAGGAGATATAAGATGCCCGATTTCAGAACTACCTCGATTGGAGGGGAACCGTTGGTATTTTCTGATAGGGTCAAATATTTGGGGATTGTTTTGGACAAGAAACTGTCCTGGAGACCCAATGTGGAAGATCGGGCCAGGAAGGCCGCCATTACCTTGTACTGCTGCAGAGGGGCTATCGGAAAGAGATGGGGACTCTCGCCAGGAGTAGTACACTGGCTTTATGAGATTGTGGTCATACCGATTCTACTATATGGGGTGCTGGTCTCCTGGAAAGCACTGGACACGGCGAGCACCTCCAAAATGTTAATGACCGTGCAACGGACGGCGGAGGGGTCCTTTATCAAGAGCTAAATGTAAGCCGCAAGTTTAAGTTGGCTGATCACTGCAGTGTATTCCAAGCGGAAGTTGCTGCGATTAAAGATGCGGTGGATGGAATGCTATCCAGTGCTACTACGGTTAGGGAATTTAACATCTACTCTGATAGCCAAGCGGCTATCAAGGCCTTGAGCTCAACTACAGTGCGATCGAGGGTGGTCTGGGAGTGCCTGATCTCGCTTGCGATTGCATAGAATTATTTTACAATTAAGATTATCTGGGTCCCGGGCCATAGTGATATCCCGGGTAACTGTCAAGCGGATCTCTTAGCCCGCATCGGTACAACTGAACCGGATGAAGATGGCTTTATGGATTTCGGGATCCCGCTGGCCACCCGTGGATTACTCCTCCATAGCTGGGGCTCGAGTCAGCTCAGCAAACGTTGGGCGGACACCACATCTTGCAGGGTAGCAAGATCTTTCTGGCCGAAAGTGGATGGCAGGAGGTCTGCCGAAATAATTGGGTTCACTAAGGCTCAACTATCAATGGTCATTGGGGTTTTGACAGGGCACTGTCCCATGGGTATCCATTCGGTACGTCTCAATATACTGGAAACTCCATCCTGCTGCAGCTGCATGGAGGATGATGAGTTGGAATCACCAAATCACTTTATGCTTGATTGCCCAGCTTTTGCCAGAACTAGGCGATAGTACTTCGGTCGCGACTCACTTGGATCTCCCGAGGATTTATCCGAAGTTGAGATCGATATCATTCGGAGCTTTATAGTTGCTACCCAAGGATTCTCTAAGTAGCTAGATCTAAGTCACCGTTATTTTTGGTGTATGTGGTATCACAACGGACCTCCGTGTTGTCCAAGTGAGCTATCCTTTTCAGGGCAGCTACCACCTAAGCTAACCTTTCCATTTAAAAAAAAATCTATAATTTCTCCGTCCGCGCTAACTATAGTTTAAATCGCTGAAGCTTATTACAAATAAAGAGATTCCAAAAGCCATCACTTCAATTTTTCCAGAGTTTCAACCACTTTTGCCATTTTGCAACTGGGAAACACTTTTCTATTGAAATCAACGTTTGTGATGATATTCTGATATCCTTCTTCGGTTGCTGTAAGTGTCCAGTTCAGATTCAATGACAGATTTACAAAGCGTTCTGCCACATCATTTGTCACTCTAAAATGTTTCACTCTTTCCAATCCCAAAATATAACCTTTGTCTCGCGCTCATGCCCGAGGATTTTCCTTTAAAAAATCCGTCGATATTCCGGCCAGAGTAAAGAATTTGAATGTCTTCGAGGTTATAAAGTCCTCCATTTTAATTCACGGATATCTTCTAGGGCCATGGGGATGCGATAGTCTTTCGTTTCTTGACTTTTCGTCTCAAACGCCCGTACCATTGTAATAAATTGTAAATGAAAAAACGAAGAAGGTTTTATGAACGCTGATGAATAGAGTTAAAATGCGATTCTTGTTTATTGACGAAATTCATTTCTATTTATACCAAAGTTCTTAACCTACACATACATACTTACATGAATGTTTACATACTAGAAGTGCATGACTTAGTAATGAAAAATGGTTTGTCAGCAAATTATTGTATTGACCTATATATTGTCAATATGATTCGCGCTAAAGCTGATTGGTATGACGAATCAATATATTGGGCGATTTGGCAAATGCGAATGAACTCATAGTGGTTATCTGGGTCAATTAAAAATGAACGTTTGTTTGTATGTATATTTGTAACATTAAGCGTGTTCGAAGTGAGGTGAATTCCACGCAACACTACACCATCGGCCTTTTAAGTGAGCGTATATAATTTTGTGCTTAATTATAGACGGTCACTCTAATGTCACTGTTATAAGTGTGCCGCGTTGTTTCATTTTACGTTAAATGACCCAGTCAACTTGCTTGGTGTTACCAAATTTCAATCTTTTACATTCAGTTGTAATTTATGTCATAGTGGTAACTTTATATTATAAGTAGTGAATTTTTTGCTTATGTGCTTTCTTGTTGCTTTTATTCATTTGCATTTGCTTTACATACAGTGCCCGTTATGCTGACTTTTGCTATTTTTTGGTATATTTACTATGATGAGTAATGTTTTGCACAGCCGACCTTTAAGTGTGTCGACTCACCTAAAAATCGGCTTGTGTTTACAAATTAACGTTTGTGAATTGATGGTAACTTGATACCAATATGAGTTTTTTATTTTTATTTTTTTTGTTTTTGTTTGTTGATAATTGTAAGTAACATGGAACGCTTATGTTGAGACTTTTTTTTTTTGATTATTTGAGTTATTAGCAGGTGTTTTATATTGCTTTTAGCCTATTCTTATGTATATTGGTTAAAGTAAAAATATTTCCTATTACTATTTTCTAATCCATTGGTGGTTAAAGTAAAATTATTTTTCCTAGTATGTAAAATTATGACCTCTTGAATTGTGAGGTTTTCTTAAATAAATGTTTGTATTTATTTTATTTTCTTAAACTAATTCGGCATATTATTCAAGAAAAAAAATTTGTTTTCACTTGATTTTGTTTTCATTCATAATAAGGTAAATCTGTAATTAATTGCATAGACAATTGAGGGGTTGCTGACGGAAAAGCGGGGTAGCTATGTATTGGTAGTATTTCTATTAATGGGTAAGTGGAAGCTACAGTGGATGCAAAAATTGTTCGTATCTTTAAATGTTCTTTTTATATTTTCGATATTTTCCAGCATTATTATTATTTTTATTTTTTATATTATTATTTTTTGGCAGCCAGCGTGGTGTGATGGTAGCGTGCTCCGCCTATCACACCGTATGCCTTGGGTTCGCACCCCGGGCAAAGCAACATCAAAATTTTAGAAATAAGGTTTTTCAATCAAAAGAAATTTTTCTAAGCAAGGTCGCCCCTCGGCAGTGTTTGGCAAGCGCTCCGGGTGTATTTCTGCCATGAAAAGCTCTCAGTGAAAACTCATCTGTCTTGCAGATGCCGTTCGGATTCGGCATAAAACATGTAAGTCCCGTCCGACCACTTTGTAGGGAAAATCAAGAGGAGCACGACGCAGATTGCAAGAGAAGCTCGGCCTTAGATATCTTCGGAGGTTATCGCGCCTTACATTTATTTATTTTTATTAATTATTATTATTTTTTTTTTTATCTTACGTGTGTCATATGATTTCTGCGGCGGCCACCAAGACAGAATTGTCATGAATTTTATGAAGAATTTTTTTTATTTTTTACCGGTATTGTCACATGCAAGTCGTGGGTTAATACAATTAATTGATCTTTGAAAACTTGGGTACTATTATTATTTTAAATTGAGAACTTAGGTACTATTATTATTTTAAATTTGCCTACTCGAGTATATATTCAATTATTTTTCACCAATTTGTCCCTCAGGACAATTGTGTTTTTCCTTATAAATTTCAAGTCCTGGATTTCCGACATTTCTTGTATGCCTGGTCGAATATTGTCCTAAGTCAATAACTTCCTCAACAATCTGGTTGCTTGAAATCCTTTCTACGCTAACATTTTTCTATCCTAAGATGAAAACGAGCGCGACATGTCTTATTGCTGGAAATTTATATAGCGCTTCACATATACATATTTTATATGTTCTCTTTGTGACTTTTTCTTCATTTTTTTTTGTTGTTCTTATTGGCTGGGTTTTTAGTATTTTTTTTTTGTTTTTGCATATTTCCACTGTACTAGAATTTCCTATTGCTTCATGACCATCCTTGTCAGGAGCATTCAAAGGAATTATGCAAATTTTGATTTGCTATTAAACTTTGGCAGGGTTAATCAGTCGGCCTTTACTGTTGGTTGGGATATTTTAAGAGTTATTATCTTAATTATTTGTCGCTCTTCCTCAGCTTTGGATTTGGTTTTAAAGGGGTTTAGAGTGATTTGAATATTAAATGCCTACTTAGCATTTTTCAACTGCCTATATTTAACTTTCATATAGTTTTTGAATATAGTGGCTATTGCAATGACTAATAGCACGATAACGCAGATTAAAACTGCTAGCCAAGCATCTGGAATGTTTGGAGCAGCTTTTGTTTCTGGGGCGGCTGGTGGTTCATATTTTATTATTCTATTTTCTGTTTCTTTATTTTCTGAGTTTCCTGAATTTTCCTTTCCTAATTCATATCCGGCTAATGCTATCATTATGCCGTGTACAATCTTTGTCGACCACGACATTTTCAAACATAATTATCTTCCTGCTTCTATGAGTAAAATAAATTTCCATGAAAACGTTTACTAAGTTTAGAATTTTCTTCGTTTTTATGTAAGCATTCCATTTTATTTTTTTCCCTGATTTATTTGACATTATAAAGATCTAAGAAGAATTTTGTTAATTTTATTTTTTCTTATGTAATTAACATTATAGAAGTTATTGTATAAAATTTGTTTCTAAAATTTTTGATTTTCTTAAAAAAAATTTTTTTTAATTTAATATTTTGCCATTTCTAGTTTTCTTAAAATTGAAATTTATTTTATTTTATTTTTTGTCGAATTTATTTTATAAAGTATTGTTTAAGATTAAATTTTATGCTATTATTGTTTTTTTTACGCCACTTTGGGCTTTAATCTTTTTCTGAATTTTTAGGTTGAGTTTGTGCCATTTTCAAAGCTGACATCAAACTTTTTGAAAAAAAAAAAGTTTGTTCATCCTACCATATTTAAAAAAAATTCCTAAGCAAAAACGAAGTTTTTGTTCATAGTTTAGCGTCCCTGAGGCCGCTCAATTGATTCTAAAAATTTTAATTATACTTAAACATTTATAACTCCTTGCTGCCAGTCAGAATGTTGTTTTTGCTGCGGATTTTCGTTGTCGATCAAGGTTTTCTTATTCCACCTCGCTTATGCTTTTATTCGGTCAGTCATCCTTATTCCACCTCGCTTATGCTTTTATTTGGTCAGTTATCTTTATTCAACCACGCTTATGCTTTTACTTGGTCAGTCATCCTTGTTGCCTATCAGAATGTTGTTTAATTTTGTTTGCCGTTAACTTCGAATTTAATTTGCTCAATTCCTCGTAACTGATGATTGTAGCAATTTTCTGGAAATCCCCTTTGTAGCGCAAAATGTTACCTTCCTTTGTATCCTGCTCGGTTCAGGATTACTTAATTTTTATTTTTAGTTTGTCAGGACCTTTAGTCCTGTCTTTAAAATTCTTGGCAGATAGCGAACTGTTTGTTGAGATGGCAGGATCTCTGTTCAGCAAGATCTAGCGAATTTTGCTTATGAGCAAATTTTCAGCTAATTGAAGATCAGGCTGGAAGGATGGCCATGTAATAAATTGTAAGCGAATCCTGCTTGGTTTATTATCCAGGATCTTTCTCCAGCAAGGTCTTTAGCAGTTTTGTTATTTCTTGACCAAGCTGGCAGGATTGCCATGTAGTAAATTGTAAATGAAAAACGAACAAGGTTTTTTGAACGCTGATGAATAGCGTTAAAATGCGATTCTTGTTTATTGATGAAATTCATTTCTATTTATACCAAAGTTCTTAACCTACACATACATACTTACATGTACGTTTACATACTAGTGCATGACTTAATAATGAAAAATGGTTTGTCAGCAAATTATTGTATTGACCTACATATTGTCAATATGATCCACGCTTAAGCTGATTGGTATGAATAATCAATATATTGGGCGATTTGGTAAATGCGAATGAACTAATTGTGGTTATCTGGGTCAATTAAATATGAACGTTTGTTTGTATGTGTATTTGTAACATTAAGCGTGTTCCAAGTGAGGTGAATTCCACGCCACTGCACCATACTTTTTTCAGGGCGACACTCAAACCCGAATCAAAGAAAAATAAACCAATTGTGAGCTCATTCAGGTACCAAGTATGGTCAAGGAATGTCTTTAAGGCTACACGGTATACTCCTTCATTCACATTATCTCCATAATTGTAGATCGCTTGTAAGAGCCGGATGTCGTTTTCTGGAGCGTGCGTAGGTTGTTCACAGGTAAACCAGTATTCCATGTAAATGTCAAAAAAATTAAAATTTGCAAAGCAAACAACTCGTTCTCCATTAAGATAAAGTAATCCTGGAAAAGGTAGATCTTCAAACAGTATATTACTTGTGCCAGCCATCGGGCACGGTGCACTGCTTCAGGAGCTCTAATTGTTATTTTAAAATCTACCGGTTTTGCGATGACCAACAGTGATAGCTGTAGAAATTCAACGTAATCATGCCGTGCGTGATTCGCTTTTTTTCTAGAAAACTTCAAAAATCATTACATTATTACAATATCGGAATTATTTATGAATTAAAAGTTTAAAAACTTAGAATTAACCTCAAGAGTCCATTCCCAAAGTCATTGACCCGATTTCACTGTTACTGTACTACTGTTTTTCGTATTAGGATCATTTAAGTATTTTGCTCATATCTCGAAACGAGTTGATTCAAGTTGAGCCAAATAGGCTCAAATGCTTTTTTGCATCTGAAAGCTCTTCAAATTTCCTACATTATACAGTATTACATGTTGGAAAATAAAATTTATAAACAGTTTTATTTTAGCATTGAAAGTGATAATTTCCTATTCTTTGTACATTTTTTGTCAATTTTTCGTGATTTTTGCGAGATATATTGGTTATAGAGAAAACTAATACCGGCATCGTGTTCAGCGACCTCGAAAACATATATTTAGCCTATTAGCGGATCAATTTTTTATCATAACTATCCCCGCCTTCTCTGCAAGGATGCTCTAAAATGGAGTGGCAAAAATTCGTTAAAAATGGACACTCGCATCGGGTAAATTTTCGAGATTCGCCTCTGCCCTAAATTTTGTCTATCTGCATATATCTTAATAAGCGTTTTCCGTCTAACTCTGCCTCGCCCCTCTTATATTTTTCTTAATCCTTTTATTCACTCCTCCCTCCATTTTTTTTTCGATTCATCTATCTCTATTTCGTCTCACTCTATCTCTTTCTCAGTCTCCTTCTCTTTCCCTCTTTTCTCTTCTCTCAAGTTCGTCTCATTCTTATTCATCCTTATTGCCAGTCCCAGAGGGTGGTATGTATTTTTTTCCAGTCCTATTCCGAGTCCCAGTCCCACTCCGAGTCTCAGCCCCAGTCCTAGTCCTAATCCCAGTCCCAGTCCGTCTCTGGTCTAGTTCCCGGAAAAAAGGATCGTAAATACTAATACAGGAAAATTAATACTCAAAATTTCAGGCAAATCGAATAGGAAGTACATACATATGTATATAGCAGGGCGGGTCGATTTAAAACTCGCTCATTGCTCTGTGAAAATCGTATTCTAGGGATCAAAGTAAGAAACTTTGCCGAAGGAACCATACCTCTAAAACGAATTCTGATGTCCCCCTTTTGGGTAGATTTTTTGGGTAGGGGCAATTTCAATTCTACCTGCTGTGTCTTGTGGTGGCTTAAAAAAAACAACACAAGCAATTTTACGATCTGCAATTGTGTCATAGTGATACCTTCATTTTTTAAAACGGTTGAATAAAAAACCCACACAACTATGTTTACGACATGCAAATGCATCACAGTGATGCCTTGGTTTTAAAAGGGGGTTGTAAAAACGCTAATTTCTAATAATTTTTTTTTAATTTCTTTTCTATTACTAAGTTAAATTCATTTTTTCATTTACATACATATGTTCTGACTAAATAAATTTCTAAAGAGAAAAATAAACTCCAAAAAGAAAAAACATAGGCATTTCAAAGTGGGATTTTTAAAAATTTGCAAGTTCGACCCAAAGGGGGAGGGGGGAGGGGGACATCAGAATTCGTTTTAGAGGTATGGTTCCTTCGGCAAAGTTTCTTATTTTGATCCCTAGAATATGATTTTCACAGAGCAATGGGCGATTTTTTTGCCTCCCAACAAATCGACCCGGCCTAGTATATAGGTATGCGGGTATTATTAATTCATGTCTTTATTTCGGCATCGCATGCTTATTTATCAGTTTTGCCAGGTTGATGCGACTAAATCGAATATGACAATGGAAAGTACTTTAAAGCTCTCAGCAACAGCTTTCATTTGATATCCATATTACACACACATTTTAGGGGTATCCGGGGCCACGTTTTGGCCTATATCTCAAGACCCTAGTCACCCAGCGATATAAGAATTACTCTGTACTAAAGCACACATCAACAGCTTCCATTTGATATCCATATTACACACACATTGTACGGGTATCCGGGTCCACGTTTTGGCCTATATCTCAAGACGCTAGTCACCCAGCGATATAAAAATTACTCTGTACTAAAGCACACATCAATAGCTTTCATTTGCATTCCATATTACACACACCTTCCGGGGGTATCCGGATCCACGTTTTGGCCTATATCTCGAGACCCTAAGTCCCCAGCGATATAAAAATTACTCCGCACTAAAGCACACATCAACAGCTTCAATTTGATACCCATAATGTAAAAACACATCCTAGTTTTACACTGATCCACGTCACCAAGAAAACGTTGTCTCGGGGTATCCGGGTCCACGTTTTGGCCTATATCTCGAGACCCAAGTCACCCAGCGGTATAAAAAATAATCTGTAGTAAAGCACACATCAACAGCTTCAATTTGATACCTATAATGTAAAAACACACCCTGTTGTTACCCTGAGCCACGGTTTGCCTATATCTCGAGACCCTAATAACCAATAGGTATGAAAACCCTATACTAAAGCACTCATCAACAACTTTCGTTTGATATCCATACTGTATGAACACATTCTAGGAGTGCCCGGGTCCACGTTTTGGCCTATATCTCGAGACCCTAGTCACCAGTAGGTATGAAAACTAACCTGTACTAAAGCACTCATCAACAGATTTCATTTGATATCCATATTGTATAAACACATTCTAGGGGTGTCCGGGTCTACGTTTTGGCCTATATCTCGAGACCCTAGTCAACAATAGGTATGAAAACTACCCTGTACTAAAGCACTCATCAACAGCTTTCATTTGGAATCCATATTGTATAAACACATTCTAGGGGTGTCCGGGTCCACGTTTTGGCCTATATCTCGAGACCCTAGTCACTCAGGGGTACGAAAAATACCCAGTATCAAAGTACTCATAAACAGCTTCCATTTGATACCCATATTGTACAAACACATCCCAGGAGTACCCAAGTCCACGTTTTGATCTTAAGACCCTAGCCCGAACGGCATAAAAAGTATCCTATGTCCGTTTCCTGGTCCTAAGCTACCTCTCCACCAATTTTCAGCCAAATAGCTTGATCCGTTCTTCAGTTATGCGTAGTGTAACTAACACGACTTTCTTTTATATGTATAGATTTGTATGGGAGGTGCCACGCCCCCTTTTTCCCAATTCCACATTTTCTTGGTGGTGTTAGGGATTGATCTCATATAACTCCTTACTGAATTTCAATGTTCTGGCATGTATACCTTCAGAGTTATGCAGTTCCAACGATTCCATTTGTATGGGAGGTGCCACGCCCCTTTTATATATCGAAATTATTTTTAGCCTAAAACCTTCCTGTTGATCGAAGGAACCTATAGCCAAAATTTGGTGATGATTGAAGTGTGGGAAATACGTTTCCATAGCGAATACACACACACACAGAATTTGATTTTTATATATCATCGCTGCGCTCACAAAAACAGTTATGTGCTTTCCAGTAACTTTTTAGGAGAGCAAAAAAACTTATCTCCGGTGTCCGTTTGCCAAATTTTGCAAATATCGTATTTTTGAAATATTTTATGGAAAGTATGTTATTGATGTGTAAAGGAAAAAATCATATTTTTTAACCCATTACGACGTGATAAATATTTGCGCCGTTTTATAGCACATAGCTGCTTTCAAACATGATTCAAATTTGCTTTCGGCGGTAGGGAAATGTGTGAAATTTTTGCCGTATTTCCTCATAATGCTTACGGAGATGAACCCCTAACCCCCTGGGAGGTGTAGTCTCATCAATCGGATGTCTGTTGGGATGCCCAGGTTTCTAGGTATTCAACAGAAACTGTTTGCTTAGCATTTCATTTCTCTCCCTAATGGGGTGTACTCTCGCCTAATTGTGTATGTGGTGTTCTGGGGACTTAAGAAGACAGCCTGTAGCGGTTCTGAGGACAGTATTTTGGCAGGCCTGTAGTTTCTTCAGTGAGTAACCTGAGGCTTGGCGACCATATCGGGGACGCGTAGCATACAATCGGCCGAACAATTGTTTGTAAGTAGTAATGATCGTTTCTTTGTCTTTACCCCAAGTGCTACCGGCAAGAGATTTGAGGATTTTATTACGGCTCTGGATTTTCGGTACAGTTGCGGTCGCATGCTCTTCAAAATGTAGATCCTGAACGAACATCACACCCAAGATTTTAGGGTGTAAGACAGTCGGTGGCGTGATGCCGATGTCGGGATCAAATATATTATATTGCAGTGAGTGGTGGGTGATAAACGCGAGACCGCCCCCATTTTCGCTCTCGCGGACGTTATGTCCAGAGCAGGTCTGCAGTACAGATCTTGCTGTGTGTTTGGTCTCATGGATCGCTGCAATGCGGATGTTATGCCGCTTCATGAAATCAACTATCTCCGTGATATTCCCAGTTAACGCATTACAGTTTAACTGCAGAATTCTGAAGTACAACGGGGGAGACGCCGTCACTCTGGGGGTAGGTAGGTAGGTTGAACTGGCCGGTCCATGAGGACCTCACATAGACTGATTGAGTCCGTAGTGTTACCAGAAGTTTGTTTTAACGACCAAACTGAAAAACCCTATCAAAAACCAGGACCTATGTTATAAAATAACTCCGTCCTCTTGGCAAATACTAGAAGCTTCCTAGGACTTAAGCCACTTGCTGCTTCTAGATCTGACAGCTGTATCACTCCTAATAGCTGGAGTCTTAGCCTGGCAAGTGCAGGGCACGAGCACAGAACGTGCTTGATCGTTTCCTCCTCCAACCCGCACTTCCTACACCTGCTATCGCTGACCAAGCCTAATTTAAAGGCATGCGAAGCCAGAAGGCAGTGTCCAGTCAGAATACCCGTCATGAGTCTACAGTCCTCTCTTTTTAATGATAGAAGCAACTGTGTTAGTCTAAGGTTGTAAGACCTACACATAATCTTCGACACTTTACAGCCCCGCGCTTGAACCCACGCCTTTTCTGCTTGGTCGATCATGTGCACCTCTCGCATTCGCTTAATCTCGCCCAATCTAATTGGGACGTCTACGGAGCAAGCTTCAAGGGATGCGCCCTTTTTAGCTAATTCGCCCGCTTTTTCATTCCCATCTATTCCCATATGCCCTGGGACCCAATATAGATGTATGCTTCTCCCTGTCCCGATTCTCTCCAGAGACTGCTTACACTCTAACACGCATTTAGATGCTGTGCTATGCGAGATTATTGCCTTAATTGCTGCTTGACTGTCAATATAAAAGTTAACACGATTGCAGCCGCCATTTGCGCACCCTTGCGCCAACCGTCCACCTCTATTGTGGCCTTAAGATCTCCCTCAAAGTGCAGGTAGGGAATCATGTAGTCTGTTCGTCTTGTGACTGAGGACGCTATACTACTATGGCCATATGGTCGGCGCTCAAGCTGCCCCGAAGCATCGAGCCTGGTTGCGGTCGTTAACGCTTTGTTCTTTGCTACCAGGTCTACAGGTGGAATGTGCAGAATGGCATACATTGCAGCCGTCGGGGTTGTTTTCAGGGCTCCCGTAATGCAAAGCATCGATAGTCTGCATACCCCCTCTAATTTTTTGAGGTATGTTGTTTTTTGTGTGGCTTTCCACCAAACAAGAACTCCATAGTATAGAATAGGGCTTACAATCACTGTAAAAACCCAATGAGAAAGAGAGGGCGATAGGCCCCACGTACACCCCAGCATTCTTTTATATGCATAGAGTGCCGTTGAGGCCTTCTTGACCCTCTCCTCCAAGTTGAGCTTCCATGACAGCTTACTGTCTAGAATGATTCCTAGATATTTTGTGCAAGGTTTCTCCTGTAAGGTCACCGCTCCTAACTTAGGCCTGGTCCAATTTGGGATCTTGTACCTCTTTGTAAACAAGACCATATCCGTCTTCTCCGCATTGACTTTCAGCCCGACATTAGATGTCCAGGTATGAATATCCCGAAGCGCCCGATCCATCAAAGAACTAATCGTTGGAAAGCATTTTCCACTTATGACAATTGCAACGTCATCTGCGTAAGCCGTAAGTTTTACGGGTCCCTCGTCGAATTGCCTGAGCAGTTGGTTGATGACCAGTGTCCACAGCAGAGGTGATAGCACCCCTCCCTGCGGCGTGCCCCTGTCCACTGATTTCGTGGCCTCGTACAATCCCCATTGTGATGTAATCTTTCTGCAATTTAACATGCAGCCGATCCATCTGATTAAGGCAGGATGTACTTTAATGTAATTAAGACCATCCATAATCGCCCATTTTGCAACATTATTGAAAGCCCCGGCAATGTCCAAGAAGACTCCTAGAGCATACTCCTTATATTCCAGGGATTTCTCTATGCTTATTACCACCCTATGCAATGCGGTGTCTACCGACTTGCCTTTGGTGTACGCATGCTGTGTTGTGGAGAGCAGCTTTTCATCCACGTTGGACTTTATGTACACATCTATCAGCCTCTCAAAGGTTTTGAGCAGAAATGATGTTAAGCTAATGGGTCTATAGTCTTTGGGATACACGTGACCGATCTTCCCCGCCTTTGGTAGAAAAGCTACACGAGCAGTTCTCCAAGAGTGCGGTACATGATTCAGTCTTATGCACCCATCGAATATTATTTTACGCCATTCCACGACCGCCCTACTTGAGACTTGTAGCATGGCCGGGAATATACCAGCTGGGCCCGGCGATTTAAACTTAGAAAACGTCTTCACTGCCCACTCGATCTTGGTATCGGTCACCAAGCCCGGCACCACTAGCTCCGTGATCGAAGTGTGAGTGATGTCTGCTGGTTCTTCTAAACCCGATGGGAAATATGTATCGAGAAGCACCTCAAGGGATTCCTCACTATCACGTGACCATTCCCCGTTCTCTTTCTTTATTAGTCCCTGGACTATGTTTCCCTTTGCTAGGACTTTTTTCAACCGTGCTGTTTCACTGGAGCACTCTATGTCCGTACAGAAACTTTTCCATGAGTTTCTCTTCGCCCTGGTAATTTCACGCTTGTAGATCCTCAGTAGATCCCTGTACTCGTCCCCACACGCTTCGTTTTCCGCGGTCTTTGCGAGTTTAAACATTTCTTTTACCTGTCTTCTTAGAAGACTCAGCTCATTGCTCCACCATGGCGGCTTTGCTTTTCCTCTGAATCTTCTTAGAGGGCAAGCTTTGTTATACGCAGTCATAAGCGTCCTTGTTAGGAATTCATTCGACTCCTCCAGTTCCTCTACATTAGCAACCTCTTTGGGTTGTCCCAGTTTCGTTTCTACATGTTTCTGGAATTTAGTCCAATTCGTTGCCCTAGGGTTTCTAAAGGTTCCTCCCTTCTCTACCCTCTTTAGTGGGATGCTGAAGCTTATATACGCATGGTCGGAGAAGGATGGTCTATCGAGAACCATCCAATCATACCTTGATATATCACGCTCGGAGCTCAATGTAATATCCAGAACATTGCTGGATGTTGGACCAATGTATGTAGGAACATTTCCCCTGTTGGCTATCTGCAAATTGGTTTGCAGGATGTAACAAAATAGAGATTCGCCTCTCTCGTTCGTATCTGCTCCTCCCCACGCATTGTGGTGCGCATTTGTATCTGCGCCTATGACCAACCGCCCTTTGCGCCCTTCCTCCTGTACTAGCCTTTTGCACTCCATCGGTGGAACCTCCGCAGCATGGGCCATGTAGCAGGACGCCAGGATAAATGCCTGCTTATTCTTTTGCTCAACGGCCACCGCTACGAGATCCTCGGTGGTGTAATTAGGCAGCATATATGAATGCAGCTGTTTCCTTACCATTACTACAGCTCGCACCCGTCCTTCCGTTTGTGCGTAGTAAACGCCAAACCCGCGCGCGCTAAGTCAAGGGTTAGGAGGAGTTCGCTCGACGCCACTTTACTGTGTTGGAGGTTTATCTGTAGGACTCGCAGCACCATTGGGCTGTTTGTCCCCCTCCAGCACCTTCGTCTTGCCGTCGTCGTCCTCCTCTTGCCCTTTTGGTTTAGAGTATTCGAGGCCCCCTTCAGCCCCTCGTGAATGTTGTGCCGTGTGTTCCTCTGTGCGAGTCACAGCACCATTTAGCGGTTGGTCCTCTTCTAGCACGTTCGTGGTGACGTCGGGGACCTCCACCTGTCTTTTTTCCCTTAGGCTTCTGAGGTCCTGTTCGACTTCGCCCACTTCCAGCGTGTTAGGATTTTTATCCTCGGGACTTCTTTTCCTGAGTCGCATGTAAATTTTGCCAGTGCCAAAGGACATTTTGCCAAGCTGCGTGTACAAAATATCCTCCGCCTGCTTGTTTATTTGGAAGATGTAGAACTGACCATCCTCGGTAGGCCGAGATACAGTAAGTACCTTCCAATCCTGTGTCGGTATGTTCGGATTCTGATTCTGCAGAAGTCGCAGTGTATCCTCCGACTTCATCACGCATGGTATCCATACTTTAACTTTTGGTACCGTGGGGATTTGCGCTTTATCCACCACCTCAAACCGCGCATTCGTGCTTTGCCTTTGGAGGTATGGAACGACTTCCTCCAGCCACCGCAAGCTCGCGATGTTGTCGCACGCTATCATCTTCACACCATTATACCATCCCCCCAAATCAAAGGTTGGAAGGGGCTTACTTGGTTGTTCCCGCATCATCTTAAGCATTAAGCACAGATCTCCACCTTTCAGTAGTCATTTGTCCGAACGGACTGCTACGATCAACCAGCGCCACAGTCAGTGACTGCTTTGCCACATCACTCATCTTCTCGGGAAAAGCAGGAGTCTTAGTGTTATTTCCCTTTGGAACCTCCGAGAACACCGGAGTCTTCGCGTTAACTCCCTTTAGCGCCTCCGAGAAAGCCGGAGTCTTAGCGTTATCTCCCTTTGGCTTATCTCCTACTTCCGTAGTTGGAACTTACCTCTGACTGGCAGCTTTCGAGGTAGTTGCTACCTCGCTATTGGAACCCATCTGTCTTACAGCTTTGGGCCTACTTGTCTTGTCTATGCGACTGCCCTGCCTCGCGGCTCTAGGACTGGGTCCTTTCTGCCTCTTGAAAGCAGGCTTGTCGCCTTCTGCCGAACGTTGCCTCTTCATTCTGCCATTCGACGCTTCTTCCTCCTCGTACCGGTTGCAGAACCGAGGGTTTCTCGCAGCAAACCTTTTGAACTGCCTTCGACCTACTTCTACCGCTTCATGGGCCCATTCCAAGCGCTAGATCTCCACTTCTGTTGGGTCGACCATTGCTCCCAAGCGTTGTACAATTCTTAGTGCTGCACGGTACTGCGAGATAGCTCTTTTACTTCCTCTGCTCCGTACCCTTCTCCACTCTTCTACTCCGTTTTCATTTGTGTGCTTCTCCAACACGGAGTTCATTGAATCAGCACTACTCTCGCTCCCCGAGTCCGACGCATCGCTTAATTCGTATTTGTCGTCCTTGGATTGCGACTCAGTCCTCCTCTTTACATCCTCCTTATTACATTCAGGTAATGAGTTGTTCATCTTGGTCGTACGACCACCTGCCCGACAAGGCGGGCTCAGCGGTCCAGTATTATATACGGGGAAAGAACCGTCCGCCACAGCAGCGCCCCTTACTGCGGTAAGGCCATAACTACTTCCCGAGATGGCCCGGTATCGGGAAGGCTCCGTTCGAATACAGCCGAATTTATCCCCTGGCTGCAAATCGTCCAATAGGCACGGTCCGCATAACACCCTGGATTAGGGGGTTGGCAGTTCTTGGTCACCGACATCCCGCCGCCCTCCTATGAGGCGAAACGGCGTAGATGTCAGTCCTAAACAGCTCCGCCTCATAGTCGGGCGCTATGGAGTTCGGCTAAGCCCTCACACCAACGACAAGGTGCCTACCCTAGTGAGGGCACTCTGGGGGTAAGTGATAGATGACTATGTCTGAGTTGAGGGAGGACAGGACGCAACTGCTGTTGTGACCATGGGACTGGACGTCCCTGGGTAAGCATTTGAGTACCCGGTGTAGTTGGGTTTGCGGCCTGGCAGCATGGCGCGATGAAATCAGTCGGGAGGTTGTCGTCGCTGAGACCAGAACATCTAGGGACTAAGAGTCTGTTTCCCTGACTTACTCGAGTGATAGTGCCGGAAAGAGGGGGAGAAGAAGACGGGGTGGGTGCTGATGGTCGGTATTGCTACCGACTCTACTACGGAGATTGTAGTTATATATAAAATTTACGTGGACTTCGGGTTTTGGGGTATATCCCAGAACTTCCTGTCCGATGCAACCATCTCTTGTAGGTGACACCCTGACAAGACCGTCATAAAAAGATTATTTTCCGGTAAACGCAGACAAACCATTTCTCTGGACCGGGGTCAGGTACAGGTGCCGGATTGGGTTCGATACCCTCCCGGAGCAGGAAAATATGGCGCAGTCCCGCTGCAAGGATCTGCTGGGAGGATGGCAATTTGTGGGAGGGACGCAACACATTAAATGATGTTACACTGAAATGACAGTCCTTGGGAGGAAAAAATCCCGAGTCGCTCAGGTTCATAGAACCGGCTGCCTTGGGAAGCGTTAGTTTTTACATTAAAATCAAAGCACTTTCGCCAGCGATTAAAAAAAATTATAAGCAAGTAAGTACATAACCGTTTTTCAGAGTACTTTTATTACTGTGAGCACATAGCTGTTTTCGATCACTTCTAAACCAAAAGAGATATAAAAAAAACGGCATATGCAGAAATGTGGGCTCTATATAGTGATAATAAAATATACAATAAAAAAAAATTTGAAAAAAATCACATAACTGTTTTCGTTAGCGCAGCTACGATATATAGATTTTAAGTTTCGCTTCGTTTTTAGGGTAATTATACACCTTTTACTTTGCTTAATCGCAGCAATTAGTCTACATATGTAAAAATTGGAAAAATAATACGTTGACAGTACGTATATAAAAATATGTATGTTGCTTTCACGGATCTTTGTCTTATATAATTCCAAAATAAAGAAAAATATATGTATTTCTAGATTTTTAAAATTTGTTTCCGAAAATTTCAAATCAAATAAACAGTTACCCAGCTATACTTGTACACAAGGTGTTATAAATTTGATTGGATAACGGTTGGTTGTACAGGTATAAAGGAATCGAGATAGATACAGACTTCCATATATCAAAATCATCGGTATCGAAAAAAAATTTGATTGAGCCATGTCCGTCCGCGCGTCCGTCCGTCTGTCCGTTAACACGATAACTTGAGAAAATATTGAGGTATCTTGACCAAATTTGGTACACGAGCTTATCTGGACCCAGAATATATTGGTATTGAAAATGGGCGGAATCGGATGATAACCACGCGCACTTTTTATATATATATAAATTTCTCGAAAACATGTGGAAAACAACAAAAACCTGATTATTTAGTAAATAATACACCTAGAATGTTGAAATTTGACGTGTGGACTGAATTTTTTAAAATGGGCTTGGAACCACCCACTTGTGATAAAATCAATTTTACAACTATTATTAATCATAAATCAAAAACCGTTAAACCTATCGGAACAAAATCCAGCAGAGCGGTTGCCTTTACTATAAGGAATGATTTGAAGAAAAATTAAGGAAATCGGTTAAGGACCACACCCACTTTTATATAAAAGATTTTTATAAGGGTCGTGGACAAATAATATAAGCCATATCTTTGCAAAAAGAGCTTAATATCAATGGTATTTCATTTCCGACGTGGATTTATTACAATAAATAAGAAAAACTTAAAATTTAAAAAAATGGGCTTGGCACCATCCCTTTTATGACTAAGCAATTTTCTATGTTTCGGGAGCCATAACTCAAAGAAAAATTTGTTCAGAATAAAACCATATGTATATGGGCAAATCCCAAAAACGTTTACTTTTTTGGATACTCGAGTTTTACACACGGGCAAAAAACTTAGGGCCAGAAAAAAGTACAAGGACATTAAGTTTGACCTTTGACTATCCGATCTGATGATTTCAAAAATCAAGAAAGTTGATCGTAAGTTTTTGCAGAACTTCGAAACGTAAAAACTTCGGTTTTTACACTTTTTCAAGCGATACCCTTGATTTTTTTTTCGATAAAATTTTAAGGCATCGCTGAAACGCTATGGAATTTGAACTGAATGTTATTTTTGAGACGGAGATTCTAAAAGTATGAGCAAAATTAATGTGCCCCTCCAATACTCAAAACTGTCATCAATCAAAGTAGCGATACTTTTTCTTATCATTTTCAATATTGACATTTTTTTGCTTATAGCTTTTTGAGGCAACTGAGTATTGAAATTTGGATTATGCACGATAATAGCCTATCAGGGACTAAAAATACCTGGGGCTTCAAATTCGATGTGCCCCTTTCAGGTTTGAAGGTAGAGGCAGAAAAGTGGAAGCACTTGGTTGCGGAAATTTTTTTCAGGAGCATGTTTTTTTGTAGGCACAGCTACAATTTTACTTTTATCACTTCATACCCATTTGTTAATTTTTTCTCTACACCACAGTTGGAATGGCTGCGGCTGTTGGAATGCAAAAAATATGATTTAACACCGAGCCATCTAAAAAACGCAGTCAAAAACATAACCATCAACTCAACTTCACAGATTGTAAGACAACAACTACACAAAACAAAGCTATTATTTCTCCGCAAAATATTAAACATAGAAATTACACAAACAAATATAAACATAAAAATAACGAAAGATTACATACATCACGCGGAAAAGACTCTTAAAGGCATTCTTAGCGAAACAGAGCTCAGAACATTCACATGCAATCAAAACTTCTTAGGACAACGAATAGCAAAAGAGACACGGGATACTCATACATCGAAGATACAAAACTTGAAACGACAACAACTACACAACCTCGGTATCAATACAAACAACGACTGGTTTGTGAACAAAACAAACATACACTTCCCCGAAGAAACCAAGTGGTTGCTCTCTCTTGGAACAAAATTTACGATTCCTACAACGAAAACGAATTTTACCCCAGTACACATAATTGCAGAAATGGAGCAAATCATACAGACTATAGACGACGAGCGAACGAAGGAAATAGCGAGAAACAGACTAAGTAATCGAATACTTCAATTCAAAAGGAACATCAAACACAACTCAGCAGAAAAGTTCATAACAGAGGTGTATAACAAAAGCAAAACTTTCCTAAAGCAATACAAAAACGAAATAGTGATAACAGAAGCAGACAAAGGGAAAAAGACAGTCGTACTTTACAAAAAAGACTACAACGCGAAAATGAACGACTTACTGCAAGACAAAAACACATACAGAGCAACCAGAACTGATCCAACACACGCACTACAAAAGAAAAACAATAACATCGTCAACGATTTATACAAAAACAAATACATCTCTGCGAAAGAAAAACAGCAACTTTCATGCTCAGCAGCCAATGCGCCGAGACTCTATGGATTACCAAAAATCCATAAGCCTAACTTCCCCCTCCGTCCAATCGCATCCTCTTTGAACGTTCCGTGCTATCAGCTATCCAGGTATGTAGGCAACATAATAAAGAATATAATATGTGAAAAATACAATATAAAGAATGCGTTTGACTTAAAAGAGAGGCTACATGGCATTAGTGTCGCCGAAGACGAAGTTTTAGTGTCTTTTGATGTCATATCCCTTTTTACTAACATTCCAACTCATCTCGCTATCAACATTATTATGAAAAAATGGGAGAAAATACAAAATACAACGAACATACCCAAAAACAAATTCCGCGACATACTAAACTTTTGTCTCATGGACAACAACTATTTCATGTGTAACAACAAAATATATACCCAAATGTTTGGAATGCCCATGGGCAACCCCCTCTCCCCAACTATAGCAGATATAATTATGGATGATTTAATCGAGAACACTTTCGAAATAAAGTTTCTGGTCAAATATGTAGACGACATATTGGCAATAGTCACCCGCAACAATTTGGAAATAATTTTAAATACGCTCAACAGCTACCACAATAAGTTACAATTCACCCTGGAAGTAGAACAAAATCACAGCATCCCCTTTCTTGACGTCAAGATCCACAAAAATAATGGATCTCTTTTATTCGATTGGTATGCCAAACCTTCGTCATCGGGACGGATGATCAACTTCCTTTCATCGCAGCCATTTAAATATAAATTAAACACAGCGAGAAATTTCGTAAACAAAGTTCTGTCTATAAGCCACGAACAATTTCACAATGCCAATATCGGAAAAATATACCAAATATTAAGAAACAACAACTACCCACATAACATGATACAAAATCTAATACAGCAAAAAACACTGAGAACAGAAACGAAACATACCAAAGCACCAACATCGCAAACAACGAATTCAACGAAACAATACTACAGCGTTACATATATCCCCAAACTTACGGAAACTGTTTGCAAAAGCATGAATATTAAGCCGAACATTACAATAGCACATAAATCCAACTGCACCCTATCCAGCATATTTACAAACACAAAGAGCCCCATCGAGATCCTACAACAAAATAATGTTGTGTATGAAATCAGTTGCATGGGAAACAAAAAAGCAACGAAAATTGCAACCGGGACCACAAAGCGAAATCTAAGCGTACGACTAAGAGAACACGAAGCTGACATACAGAAGAAAAAGAACAACACTGCGTTATCACAACACATAACATCAACTAGACATACAGCTGATCTCGCGAATACCACAATAATAGAGAAAAACAAAAGAGGAAAAGTCCGATACACGTTAGAGAGCCTCCGAATAATGCAAAAAAGGGAAATCACGATAAACAAGAAGGAGGATACAGAAGCGATTGCAGCAAGCTATCTTTTATGTTTATAATATTTTTATGTTTAGTATGACTATCATAGTCCCCAGCCCATTGTAAGTGGTACCAAAAAAAAAAAAAATTTTTTAGAGTTAAGAAAAAAATATCATGTGAGTGATGTTAATTTTTGTTTACGTGTATATATGTATTTGCGTCCTTTTTGTACCTTAATTAGTATTAGCTTAGCTAAAATTGTTGTTTTGTGACACTTTATTGTTGTTGATGTAAATAATTTCAAAAATTGTGACCAAAAAACTAAATTATTTCTTATGTTTTATTGTTGAAAATAAATAGACTTCGCCCCTGAAGAAGCTAGGACGGCAAGCGAAACGTAGGGCCGCAACAGTGGAATAATTACCATCTTTTTATTTCTTACTGGAACCCACAATAGGTCAAATAGCCTAAAAACAAAATATTAAAATCAATAACTTTCCTTGCGTGATAATTCCAAGATGAGGCAATTGATGGTATACTACTGTGGTGTAGAGAAAAAATTAACAAACGGGTATGAAATATTTGACGGTTACCCGGTTTCATATTTTTGACGATATCTCTGAAACCGGGTTTCGGGTATCAACAAAATTTTACCTAAATATACCCCACATAGATAATGACATCCTGATAAAATTTCAACAAATCGGTTAAGAAGTGTTTAAATAAGTAAAAAAATTAAGGTTTTCCTGGTTTATATTTTTATCAATATCTCCAAAGCCGGATCTTCGGTATTAAAACTTTTTTACTTAAACATACTTCGTTCACATATCTATATGTTTTTAAAGTTTCAAAATTGGTAGAAAGGTGTTAAAATAAATGTGTTGCAAACTTTGCAGTAAAAAATATTTGGCGGTTATTCGGTTTTATAGTTTTGCTGATATCTACAAAACCGAGTCTCGTGTATCAAAAAAAATTTACATAGCTAACAGCTGCATACACCTCCTTTTTTTTAAATTTCGATATAATCGGTACAGAAGTGTTGAAATAAATGTATATTTAACATTGCGACCTCAATTTATATATATTTTGCTCGATCTTTTGACTATATCTGTTTGAGGCATTATGTAAGGCGAGTAACGGCGATGCACTAAAGCTCGATTTTACCCCTCAATGTTCCTAACAAAAAGATATTTGCGTGATACCATGTTTCAAAAAAAATTTTTTTCTCCAAAGAAACCAAAGTTTGGCGGATTTCTCCATATGTATTATTGCGCAGCCTTGTAACGCTATTAAGCACACAAAACAAACAACAACAGCATTTCAAGTATACAGCTGGGTATAAAATGTTCGGTTTCACCCGAACTTAACTTCCTTACTTGTTTTAAATTTATTTTATACCTTTCGGTCTTAGTTCTAATCTTGCTGAATGTATACTGTTAATTGCACATTTGTTTTGTTTAATGCAAATCGAGCTCTATACTGCATATAAGCTTAACTTACATTTAATAAATTACCAGATGAAATATGGCCTTACAAACGGACGAAAGTCCCACCGACCCGTAAAAATTTTGAAACGGCCGTTGAGGACCCTCATCCGGTCGCACTGAACCATTAATATCCAAATTTTGCACTACAAAAAACAAACAAAACCTTATAAAAAATGATTGAATAAACCAAACCGTTGAACTCAGATTTGGCTTCCACTTCATGCATACCACCCATAATCCAGCAGCAGAACTTCCGCACTGTCTCATATTACTATGCGATTATGTTGGTGCAGATGGAATGTTTGTACGTGATGGTAATAAAATCATAATTTATCAACTGCTATTGCAACAAATGTGAATTTGTTTGTTTGTGTGAGACTGCAGGTGCCACAGAGCCTGAATAATCATTAGTCTTTCTCGCCATTAGTGAATATCTAAAAACTGCAAGCGATATGTTATCAAATAGCCATTAACAGAATATATGAATGTGGTTGCTTAGTTTATTGAAAATGGCCGCCAACAATACTCTCACTGTACCAACATTAGAAGTGCTTCTAGCTGGAAAATAAAGAAATTGAAACAAAATTAAAACAAATATGGACAATATGAATGTATCTAATGTCCGTGTCCAAACACGGCACTTCAGTGTTGCTATTATTGGGTAATTCTCTTTTGGTGTTTTTTGAAGTGCTCTTCATTTCGAAATTTGGTAATGCAAATCGTTAGCTTAATTCATCAAGGCCCTTAGCAACAAATTTAAAATTTTACAGAAGAAGCAAAAAACATTTTTTTTTACATTCACTCCACGCAGAACTGGCTTCCTGAAAGTAGCAAAACTCTGTTGTTATTGGTTATAACTCTATACATCTTTTACGGGGCCGTATTTTAATATACATTAAAATCTGTGAAAAAGGCAGTTTTGAAAACTTTGTTGGTTATGGCCTTTGGGAATTAAGCTAGCGAAATGTTTTTAATATACAAGAAAAATAATTTCTAGTACAAATTATTATAACTAAATACCGTGGTGTGATGGTAGCGTGCTCCGCCTATCACACCGTATGCCCTGGGTTCAACTCCCGGGCAAAGCAACATCAAAATTTTAGAAATAAGATTTTTCAATTAGAAGAAAATTTTTCTAAGCGGGATCGCCCCTCGGCAGTGTCTGGCAAGCGCTCCGATTGTATTTCTGCCATGAAAAGCTCTCAGTGAAAACTCATCTGCCTTGCAGATGCCGTTCGGAGTCGGCATAAAACATGTAGGTCCCGTCCGGCCAATTTGTAGGGAAAAATCAAGAGGAGCACGACGCAAATTGGAAGAGAAGCTCGGCCTTAGATCTCTTCGGAGGTTATCGCGCCTTACATTTATTTTTTTTTTTTAATATTTTATTTTTTCAGTAATTACTTAACTTGAAAATTTGTCATAAAACCTCCTCATCCAATGTAACGTTGATGAGAAGAATAAAAACGCGAAGCGTGTTGGTCGACTCGTCTCCCGACTCTCAAGCGGTCTAAGGGTACGCTTACACAACCACCGATTTTCATCGCTCGATACCGGTCGTAATCGTCCAATAAAAATAAACAAATGTATTTATATGAGCGTGTGTACATTTCAACCGATCACCGAATTGTTATCGGCCGTTGTCCTTTTTTACTGCGGATAAGTTCGTGCGTCTTCTATTTTATCGTCCGATTCTGTTTATTAAATTGCGTGCATTTACTGTGAAAATTAATTATTTGTGCGATGGACTGAAAAATTAATTAATTGTGTGCAAAACAGGCCTCCGTTACGGGATAAGCACAGAAAAACATAAAAGCAAGCGTATTTTTGCGAAAATGTAAGAAAAAAAGCTGCCGGCCGATAATCGGCTACAATTTTAGCACCAGCCCGTCCGATTTATCGGCCGATTGCAATTTTGCGGTTTATCGGTGACTGTGTAAGCGTACTCTAACAGGAAAGTGTTGTCGTCAATTAGTATCAGTATATGAACAGGGACAATCGGAAATTTTAATGTGCATTTCATCTCGATGAGCTTTAAGAGCTTTATTAAGTAACGGTTGCTTTTCAATAGGTCAAATTTGACCACAAGCTTGGCCATATCAATGAAAATTGCTTGCCATAGAACGTCAAATACGTCTGCCGACCGCTTTGACTAGAAAGTGGCAATTAAATTGACCATTAATTGTAACGACATTTGTCCAATGAATGGTATAGAAATTTGACATTAAAACTTCATTTGACAACACGCTGTCATTTTTTTATGTTTGCCAACGGGCGTCCCATCAATTTACTGTATGTGAAACAATGGGAAATAATGAAATGGGTTGCGACAAAAATTAAACCGAAATTTTAGCTTTGGTTTCAACCACTAATTGCTTTATCGACTTCAAGCTATGTTACACGATGGAAACGTCTGTGAACGCAAATGGCCAGGGGTTTAGTTTGAGGCAGTTTTTGATGTCAGTAATTTTGACCCAAGCATAGGCATCACTTCAGAACAGTCGACACGATTTTAAACTAAGAATTCTTTTTAAAATGAATGACTGTGCTTGACTGTTTGAATAATCAAAAATTACACAATTAATACTCTCAAAGACATTAAAGCATTACGATTCAAGGTTCGATTCGAGCTCAAGGCCTGAACAATAATTTTTTTTCTAATGATAATTATTGTTATTTTTTAATTTTTCTAAATTTGAAAAATTGTATTTTGTTTTTGGAATAGTAAGTAGAAAATTTTTCAGACAACCTGCCATAGCTGCGCAGATAGATCCATTTCGAAGGGTGCTAAGCCTTCATCATCAGTACGCTTTAGGCATGCTGCGCTAACCATTTAGCTATACAGCGGTGGTTTGTTTGACTGGCAAATTTGTTACTTCTATTCCTTTTTACCAACTATATTTATTCAGTGTTGCGCCATCTGGTGCAAATCACTGATAATGCTGGATTTTTGTTTATTGTCAATTACTTTGTTTGACATTCCCAAGTGCTCATGGTTTATTAACAATTGTTTTTGTTTTTATCGGCCTATTGATAAATGATTCAAGGTTCGATTCGAGCTCAAGGCCTGAACAATAATTTTTTTCTAATGATAATTATTGTTATTTTTTAATTTTTTTAAATTTGAAAAATGGTATTTTGTTTTTGGAATAGTAAGTAGAAAATTTTTCAGATAACCTGCCATAGCTGCGCAGATAGATCCATTTCGAAGGGTGCTAAGCCTTCATCATCAGTACGCTTTAGGCATGCTGCGCTAACCAACTTACTATTCCAAAAACAAAATACAATTTTTCAAATTTAGAAAAATTAAAAAATAACAATAATTATCATTAGAAAAAAATTATTGTTCAGGCCTTGAGCTCGAATCGGACCTTGAATCATTTATCAATAGGCCGATAAAAACAAAAACAATTATTAAAGCATTACTTTATAATACATTAGTTTAAAGCACAAGTCTTACTGATGTGCATCATATCCATTTATAAGGCAAGTGAAGCGATTTACCAATCTTTGGAGCGCTTCTAAAGCGCTTTTATATACCCTATTTCTGATTGGGTATGTACTAGAGATATACGCCGCCGACAAACGCCGCCGCCGCCGCCGATTTTGGTCGTTTTTCGCACGCCGCCGCCGAATGTCAATAATATCGGCGTGGCGGCGCGGCGTCCGGCGCGTTACTATATTTTCTACTCGTTAAAGACTGTTTAGGCCATTTATTGTTCATGTCGAAAATTGGTCGGATATGGTCGAAAGTGGTATCAACGGATGCGCATCACTGCCAGTTATAAGAAACTAATTGCGAAATTTAACTCTTTATAACTATCCAAAAGTTATTTGAAAAAACAGGCGCTTTCGATGTCAGCTTAACACGGATTTTGCATCACCCAATTCAGCAAGTTATTAAAACAAAATACTAAAAGAAAAGTTATATAATAAATATATATACTCACTTTGCATTTTTGAAAAAATTAATAATGAACAATTAATTCAAATAAAATGACCCAAGGCGGACATGTTTTTAAATTGTCCTCAAAAATAAGCGAAATCATTGATGCAAAATCCTTTAGTAGGTTCTAGGGAAATAAACACTCCTTTGAAATGATTCTTACTTCACACTTAAGTTGAGGATATATGTACGTATGAGAGAGGTTTGAAAAATCACTCGGGCTTTCACTCAAACATCTATTGTTTATTTACGAAACTATACAATAGCGTCTGAAATGTTAATCTTGATTTTCGCACTTCATCCTTCAACACCCAAGTCTCTCGGTTTGACATTTCCTAAAGTTGGCGGCCCTATCCAAAACTAGTCCCTTGGAGTGAATCACATTGATTATAGCCTATCAACCAAGTTTAAATATCACCTAAACGTTACGGCTCCTTTTACAATTGTGAATACGTAGGTACATATATCTACCAGGTGAGGCTTTGTCCTTCGCAAGAACACTCAAAGTGGTGAAGCAAAAGCTTTCCCAAGACAGTGGAACTAATGACCGTGTGTGATACTACCCTAACATAGTGGACAGTCGAACTTGTCTGAAAACTGAAGCTACGCGGTCATCCATAATGAGCTCCTATATCGTAAGACCGGAAAACAGTAGTTAACAACTTTCAACTTAAAATCCGTCGACTTTCATTCTAAATTTGATTTAACGAAGACTATTGAAATCAATGTTGTGAACACAAACTTCTGCAATTTTTGGACTACATTTTGAAAATTTTATCCAGGGTCCTTGTAAAATTTTAATTGTGCAGATGCGCCGAGGATTATACGGATTTCCACCCATGACGCAATGACATCCACTTAGACTGCTTATGATTTCGAGGGCGGCATCTTTGGCCGAATAGTCATTCCCTAACGTTTCAAAGTGTAGCCCGGCAGCATAGCGCGACAAAAGCATCCGTTGGAAAGTCTTCGGAGCTACACCTAGAGCTTCTAGGAAAGTGACGTCGACGAAGGTATGAGTTCGAAGTCGCAGTCCTATAGCTTCTGTACTGGCATATGGTGTGAGGCTCAGGAGGCGTGGTAGCGACTGGTGGTAGGGATTCCTACTGTTCGCACATCGGAAATTTTAGCTCTTAAAAACAGCCGAAAAAACTGGAGGCGCCCTGTACCACGATAGTCATGAGTATTAATAGATCATTCATAGCAACCCTAAGTCGCTTTTATGCGTGACCGCCAAGGAGCGACAAATGATTTAAAGGAATTGTGTTCGCGACGATTATTAGGAGTTAACCCTAGGTGAAACCACGCTTTGCACGAGATATACAGGCAAAAGTGTGACTATTTTATGTATCTCTATTTCTTTTCAGCAGACGCAGCAGTATCAATTCCAAAGACCGGGGTTAGGTTCGAAGCCTATCTGGAGCATGCGAACGAGGGACAATCCCTTCGCAAGGAGCTACTCCTGAAAATTTTTGAGCGGTCTGCGAGATTTTGATGCAAAAACCCCGGATCTTTCCGAAATGGCCAACACGTTGATTTCCTTAAATACATATAAACAAAACCTTTCCTGGATATTATTTTTTTAAATAGAAAAATCAAGCTTTTAAAGTAAGAACATCGGCGTACGCCATCGCGCCGCCTACGCCGCCGCCGCCGATAAAGTGATCGGCGTAAACCTCTAGTATGTACATACGTATATATTTAGCTCTATGTTAATCGAGCATTCCATGGAAAACGTAAATTTTCCCCGATTTTCAAATTGATCACATTTTAAATTTTCAATGCCATTATATTTTAAATATATCACACCCCAATGCACCTGGGAATAAGAATTTAAAATTAGTGTCAACTTAAGAAAAAACAAAAATAAAATTGGTATAGAAAAAAAAAAAAAGAAATCATATACGCATAAGCCCCATGTTTCAATTACTAGAGGATTGTTCTCTCATGACAGCCAAGCTGGAATGGCTGATTTTCTTTCAACACTAAATTCCGAATTTGACTTTGACAGAAAAGTTCAAGGTGCGTTCTTATTACGCGAAGTTTATTGACCGTAAACGAAAAAACAAAGTTAAACTGTTCTTAACAGCTGGCAAAATAAGCTATCGAAAGTGAGTATTTTCACTGGTTCATTGTAGTTAAACATAAACATAAAAGAAAATCGTCGCGGAATATAACAATTTACTCACCAAACCATTAACAACAATTTTACAACGAAAATACGTGACCAGGGCAACCCAAACTATGCAGCAGCATATTGTTTATATGAATTTTCGCATATTTTACCATAAATGCAGATTTATGCATATTTTCAAAATAAAACTTATTTATAAGCATATTTAAAAAATATATATATTTCTTGCTTCTTTCTAGCAGTCGGAGCTGTAATGAATTTAAGTAATGCAACAATGTGGTATTTTTGCATTAGGATAAAAATATGGATACAAACCAAGGGATCACGGATAAGAAACGAGTTACACTCAAATGATAAATATGAATCTGTCAAACTATAAAAGTTGTAATGAAACATGTATCTAATGAGTACGCATGATCGCTAGTAAACAAATTTCATTCAAAGGATTCACAATTTCACAGGAACTGTTATTTAAAAATTAATTTCGATCGCGGATCTTATAACACCATACGGGCCCACAACTAAAATTTTTTGCTGTTATATATTTAGAGCAAGACATTAGGTCGGCTTCTAGAATGCGTTCATTAAATCCATTAGAATCAATTCCATAAATCCGAAAAATTACCCCGGCTGCCAGAGTTGATGACCTGTTTTATGCTGATTCTATCAACCTTGGCGGCAGATTCCATCATCCCTGTCGACTTGTTATCTGAAGGGCTTCAAGACTCTGAAATTTGTACTCACATAAGCTCCGACTTAAAAAAAAAAAACATAAAAAGAAGTCTGGGTCCATTAAAATTGTTTAATCTCGTTCGCTGGATCCGCCACTGAAATATAAGCTATGGATCGTATTATTGCAGTAGTAAGTGTTGTAGAATGCAATTTATGATACAAAATGTTTTGTTATTACAATTCAAATAAAAGTAGTATAATTGATAAATCAAAATTAAATGATGTGGGTACGCCACATTACTCCCCTCTTAGATGCCAAGCCCAGGTGCGACGAAAGTGGGGTTCAGCCTATCGATCGTGATCATGACGTGTTTTCCGTTTATTTCCACAGTGTAATACTTTGAAGACCGACGTAGATCTTTATAGGGACTTGCGTACGGGGGCGAGAGCGATGGTCGAATAGAGTCACCTCGGATATAGACTTGCTCGCATGTTTCCAGCGACCAATGTACAAAAACGTTTGGTGTTGAATGACACGCTGAGTCTACAGGTTTTAGATCGTGCATTACCCGTCGAAGTGTAGCAAGCATCTCCTTGTTCGCTGCTTACTGGTTTGCTCTCTACCCAGAACTCTGAAGGTAGCCAAAGTGTGGTTCCGTAAACTAGCTCAGCGGGGCAAGCCATTAAGTCGTTTTTAAACGTTGACCGCAGTCCTAATAAAATTTAGGACAAATATGCCTTTCAATGCTCGTGCTTGTGGCATAGTATGGCCGCTTTAAGTGTACGGTGCCATCTCCCTACCATACCATTTGCTTGAGGATGGTAAGGCTTTGTACGAAGATGATTCACTCCTAAGCGTTTCAAGAGTTCTTGAAAAAAAGCGGGAAATCCATTCGCTTAGCAATGCCTTCGCTACTGTTGGTGATGTGATGTCTGGGATGGGAATGGCGTCAGGCCATCTCGTAAATCTATCGATCACTGTTAGGCAATATCGGTTGCCATCACACATAACGGGAATGGTCCGACGACGTCAATATGAAGATGAGAAAAACGCTGCTCTGGCATTTTCGCTTGCTGTAGTTTTGCTCCCTTGTGGCGAACAATCTTTAACCGTTGGCAGTGTATACAATTGCGTGCGAACTCTCAGACGTTCAGACATAAGGCGTGCAGTAGCTATTGTGCCTAGATGTGACAATCCATGAATCAAACGCAAGACATTTAACCTGAATTTCTTCGTAAGGAATGGTCTCGCCATGTCGGTCTAAAAATCGTAATATATTTTTTTCGAACTAAACGGGATACTAAACTGCTTTAGCTTGAGTGAATGAGATTTTGCACCTGACAGCATTGAAAGAACTTCGTCATCTGTTTCTTGGTCCGTAGATAATTGGTTATAGTCAATGGGCTTGTAATCGATTAAATCTAAGCGCGACATCAAATCGGCAACTGCGTTGTTTTCTCCCTTAACGTGACGAATGTCAGTAGTTATTTGTGAGATTAAATCAAGCTGCCTAACTTGATGATCAGATGCCTTTTTCGGGGCGCTGATGAAATGCGTACACTAACAGTTTATGATCGCTATAAAAGTGGCACTCTCTGCCTTCCACCATGTACCGAAAATGACGAAGGGATAAATACAATGATGTAAGCTGGTAAGCGGTCAAACGTGCTATAACGCAACTCGGCTTTTGAAAATTTTCTAGAGAAAAATCAGAGTGGTTGTATGTGGCCGCCCACTACCTGATTCAATACAGCTCCTGCGGCAAAATTTGAAGCGTCTAGCTATAATGATAATGCGGCGTTAGGGACAGGATGAGCAAGCATTACACAATTCGCCAGTTGCTGTTTGCATGCTTCGAAATTGCGAGAAGCTTCGACGGTCCACATTAGTATTGTAGAGCCGTTACGCTTGTTTGCACCTATCATGTCGAACAGAGGACCTTGTATGTCCATTTCCCTTGGAAGGAAACGCTGATAGAAGTTTAGCATTGCAAGAAATCGCTTTAGCTCTTTCACTACGGTTGGTCGTTTGAATTTTAATAGAGTCTCTACGCGACTTTTCAGTGGCCGTATGCCATTCTTGGTAATAGAGTGTCCCAAAAATTCGAGCGTTGAAACGCCAAGCGCCGATTTGGCTACGTTGATTGTGAGATTATGCTCGCGCAGTCGTCTAAATACCTGTTTCAAATGGTCGCGGTGTTCATCCGACGATTTTGAAGCAACACAAACATCATCGAGATACGTGAAAACAAAGTTGAGGCCACGAAATACTTCATTTATTATGCGTTGAAATGTTTGGGCTGCATTTCGGAGTCCGAATGTCATCTTTATAAACTGGTATAGGCCAAAGGGCGTGGTTATGGCCGTTTTGCAGATATCATCAGGGTGTACAGGCACATGATGAAATGCCTTTTGTAGGTCTATTTTCGAAAAAATTGTATTACCTGTTAATATATTTGCGAAGTGCTGTAGAAACGGGAGAAGGTGTCGGTCCGGTATCGTTTTGGCATTTAGCAAATGATAATCGCCGCAAGGTCTCCATGTGCCATCAGCTTTTCGCACCATATGGAGTGGACTAGCCCAACTACTGCTTGACGGACGGCATATTCCAAGTTTCAAAAGGGAGTCGAATTCAGCGCGCGCAGCTGCTAGTTTCTCGGGTGATAGTCGTCGTGGGCGCGAAAAGACTGGCTGACCTTTCGTTATAATTCTATGTACTACAGATGAATTTGTAGACGCACCCATTGGACACGGCCGAGTTATGTCTACAAATTCTTGCAAAACATCAGCAAAGTATGATTCCATGTTAACTGTTTGAACACTCAACGTGAGCGTTCTGTAAACTGCGCATATTGATTTTAACTCGGTCTTACTCTCTCTTAAGCAACCACCCTTTAAGTCGACTAATATGCCATGGTTACTCAAAAAATCTGCACCGATAATGGCATGGGATACGTCTGCTATCAGGATATTCCAAACGAACTCTCGTCTTAGATTTAAACTTAATTTGGGCCCCACCATATACTTTAATGGGTGAGCCATTGGCAGCAAAGAATTTAAATTCGGTGGTGTTGACTCTAGCTGTTTTCGTATTTGGCGGTATCTCTGACACATCAGCGCCAGTATCAATAAGAAATTCAATTTTGGATAATGGGTCAAAAATACGAAGCCGGTAGTTGATGGCTATTTCAGGTTGTTTGCCGGGACCTGAAAACGCTGCAGCTGAGCAACCTCATTTGATTTGTCGGCTTTTTATCGAAAGTGCATGATTGACGGCACATCGTTGCTTTGTCTGAAAATGTTCGGTGGTACCAACAAAAGTTTTCTGAAGAGGCTTGTTGATCGTTGAGTCGCACTTTTTTTTGTTCGTGAAGTCGATCGTGAACGATGGCGACGATCCTTCAAACTCAAATGCTTTTCAACATTTCGAGCTAACTCAGAAATTTCACTTTTGAGGTTAGAAATGTCTGTATGCGTGGACACATCATCTATGTGACCACTTTGCCAACCAATAGACTCTACAATGGAGTGGGCTAAATTAGTTTTTCGTCGAGTGGCACTTTTGCGGCAATTACAGCTGCTTGCACTTACGGTGGGAAGCGCGTTACCCACAAGTCGTGCAAACAAACTGTCGTTTAGAGTGGTTCCGGCAACACGTCTCATTTCACTAAACAGCTCACTAGGCTTGCGGTCACCAAATGATATGTCTTTCAGCACCTTTTGCAGGCGACGCTGCTGGCTATCTACAAAGTTGTCTATAACTTTTTGTTTTATGTACTTAAATTTCTCAATTGCCGGTGCTGCTTCGATTGTTGGTTTGAGCTCAAGTAATTTGCTAATTGTTCGCTAATACGATGTGGAATTTTCTGGTATCAGAATAGACGAGTGATGCATGAAACCAGAACTCCAGGGCGTAGAAGTAGGCTTCGATGTTATCTTCATTCATCTGCGGCAAGGGAATACGTGGTACTGTGCTAAAATTTTCAGTAATATTACTATTATCCCCATCGCTGCCACCAACTTGCATGCTGTCGTTTAATGGCATGTTGAGGGAAATATCCAAATGAGGAAATGCCGGCGGTTTCCAAGTGCACCTAATTAGTGAGGTTGCGTTTCTCCGCTACACTAAGGCCGTCGCAGACACACAAGTAAAAATACGATATTCGTACATAGATTGCAGGAAAAAGAACTCACCAACGTGCGGGGTCACCAATTTTGTAAAACTAAATATATTAAATTTATTAATGTTTATTGAGTAAAGATTGTACTAATAAATTAAGATGAAATACAAGTTTTCGCTTTTTAACACGCGTGCCGGTAATTCAATGGCCGAATCGAATAAGAAAAATTTACAAAAACAATGCGAAGAATAATTAGCGAACAATGTAATGGCAAAATGTCAAAACTAAGTGTAGGTAAACGCTAATGAAATTATTGCAGTATTAAGTGTTGTAGAATGCAAGTTATGATAAAAAATGTTTTGTTATTACAATTCAAATAAAAGTAGTATAATTGATGTGGGTACGCCACATATGTATATTGAAAAAAATAAACTAAGGTTTTTAATTTTGCGTTTTTGCACTAACATAGCAAATACATAGCCGTGTATATTGTTAGTGTACTGTAAAATATATGCTACGTAAGTTTGCAATGCAATGACACCAGGTCATTTGCACATAATCCTGAACCCTCTTAGTATTTTTTTTTTATTTTGCATATTTTGGCTTGGTCTAGACATGACAAGCATTCAAACTATTATATTTAAACTTCTATATTAAGCCCACAAATACTTAAATTTAAAAGAATGTTCCGAACATACGGAATGAAAGAGTTATATATCACGCTATATTAGTCCAAATTTTCTTTATGACATCTTCATTGTTTGCTAAAGGGCTTTTAGATGAGTCGATTTTCTAATCGAGTCTTTGACATTCATCCATTATATACCACATAATTTTGGTTTAACGTTAAAATATCGACTCATGTGAAATATGACTAAAAGGGCAAAGCCTCATACCCTGAAGTATTTGTGGGAGGTCGTATTCAAAAGTTTTTTTTTTTCTAAAGGTGCACCGATGCGGGGTTTACGGGCTTTGTGTCTATATGATATAAAAAGAACGTAGCTTTTCTATCTTTATACTCAGCGTGCTGTGCACACAGAGTATATTAACTTTGATTGGATACTGGTTGGTTGTACAGGTATAAAGGAATCGATATAGATATATACTTATGAAATCATAAGTATCGAAAAAAAATTTAATTGAGCCATGTCCGTCCGTCCGTCCGTTCGTTAACGCGATAACTTGAGTAAATAGTGAGATATCTTCACCAACTTTGGTACACGAACTTATCTGGACGCAGAATAGATTGGTGTTGAAAATGAGCGGTTGATCGAATGATAACCACGCCCACTTTTTATATATAAACCATTTTGGAAACCACAAAAAACCTGATAATTTAGTAAATAATACACCTAGAATGACGAAAACTGACATGTGGACTGACATTGAGACTTGATAAAATTTTGGAAATATTTTTCAAATGGGCGCAGCACTGTAGTGTAAACAGCCAACAATTTAAGGCCAAATATTTAAATCAGCTACCCTGTAACAAAAATAGTCTAAATGTTCATCAACACATAAAAAACTATTTTCAATTCTTGCTGACATAGCCATTCACACGATTTAATACAGGTGTGTGTACAACATATTCAAGTAAATTTGCGAACGTTGCATTTCCCACAGAAGTCACAACTCAACACAGGTTGTATGTAGGTATGTAAGTATGAATGCTTAAGGTAAATATGTATGTAAGTATGTATGCTTAAATGTAAATATGTATGTAAGAATATGTTAGAATAATTTTGTATAAATAAGCTGACAACATTTGAATAAAAGAGCAATTAAGCATTGAGCTTTGATCACTCACAACGCAGTCTAATTTATTTCAAACCTTTTACATGGCGATCCTGCCTATGATTCTTCTGGTGATTTTTCAGCCTAATTTCATAGCTGGCAAGGACTTTACTGGCTGATTACAGCCTAAGCTTTATAAAAGGAACACGGAATGAAGCTATAAAACGAGTTTTTTACTCTAAATTTTGTCCTTGAAGAAGAAAAGCAAAAAGGAATTGATCAAACGAAATCTACTGAAAGTTAATTTGAATAAATTTGGAGCACTCAAAAATGACGCCATTTAGCAATTTTTATGATAATTTACGGGCTTTATAATCGAAATGATGCAGGAGCAGTGGATATGACCAGTAAAAATATTGATATTACCTTGGAAGGAACAAAAGGACCACATTCGGAATAAACAACAAGACTGTCAGCATAATAAGTATAAATATAATAAATATAATTACCTTAATTTTGAAATAGTTTTAACATTTTAGACATAATTTCTAAGCAGGAAAAATATTCGGGCAACCTAACGGCTGCCTATTGACAAGCAAAAATTCAAGTTTCTGCTGAAAACCTTTTTTTTTGCTAAATTTTGAGATATGTTCTAAGAAGAGGACATACAAAGTCAAGGCCAATTTGATCAAATTTTTGAAAGATTAGTTAAACTAAATCTGAAGTTCCAAGAAGGTGAAAACAAAACACCTGAAATACCCAAGCAAGGCCCCAAGTCAATAACAATCGAGGAATATAGACAGAGAAATAAGATTAAAAAAATTGAGGAACCTAAAGTTCCAAAACCGATAAAATTGAAAAGAAAAAGAGGAGAAAAGCAATTTGCCATTCGAAAAACAATAGCCAAGATTTATGAAAAAATTTATTTAAGCACAAATCAGGCAGAAAAAATTTAACTAATACAAGAAATCAAGGAACTAAGGAAAAATAATTATCAAGATAAAAACCAAACCCAGCAATGTAATTATTAGGGTGTTGAAAAAAAAATAAAAATAAAATACAATTTTTTAAAACTATTGATTTTAAAATTATGGAAAGATCAAGAAAAATTAAAAGTTATGTAAAAGGCCCATTTGAGGACCTTAAATATGAAATTAAAATTGTAGATGGGGAAAAACTCTAGTATGGTTGAAAAAATGGTGGAAACTTATTGATATGCCTGGGAAACCAACAATATGGAATGTAAGAAACCCACCAGCAACAACACCCGAATAATTATATAGGTACGAAGTCAAATTTATGGGAAGAACAGATTAATATATTGCAAAAAAAAATTTTTTTTTAATAAACGGAAAAAACAACAAAAAAAAATTTTTTTTGTCTTCATATTTTTTTACGATGGGAAGCAAAGAATTAAAAATAGAAAAACCAACGGCAAACGTTGTAAACGTCCAAGTAGTAGATCATACTGAGGCACTAGATACTATCAAAATCATGCTTCTAATAATCTGCGTAGTCAGTTGCATCCGTTTGTTTCTGAAACTCTACTCAACCCATAATAAATTCCTAAAAAAGCGATATACCAGCCGCGCAGACGGTTTAGATAAGGTTTAACTACATTTTAACTAGCATCCCCAATGGGAAAATGGGAAGATATCGTTAAACTACTTATAGAAGAAAAAACGATACGAGAAAAATCTTACAAATGTATTAATAACAAGTAAGGAAGGTTAAGTTCGGGTGTAACCGAACATTACATCATACTCAGTTGAGAGCTATGGAGACAACATAAGGGAAAATAACCATGTAGCAAAATGAACCGAGGGAAACCGTGGAATGTGTTTGTATGACATGTCTATCAAATGAAAGACATTAAAGAGTATTTTATGAGGGAGTAGGCCATAGTTCTATAGGTGGACGCCATTTAGGGATATCGCCATAAAGGTGGATCAGGGTTGACTCTAGAATTTCTTTGTACAATATGGGTATAAAAAAAAAGGTGCTAATGAGTATTTTAAAAGGGAGTGGTGGTAGTTGTATAGGTGGTCGCCTTTTCGAGATATCGCCATAAAGGTGGACCAGGGGTGACCCTAGAATTTGTATGTACAATATGGGTATCATAAAAAACGGTGCTAATGAGTATTTTAAAAGGGAGTGATCCTTAGTTCCATAGGTGGACGCCGTTTCGATACATCGCCATAAAGGTGGACCAGGTGACCCTAGAATTTGTTTGTACGATATGGGTATCAAATTAAAGGTATTAATGAGGGTTTTAAAAGGGAGTGGTGGTAGTTGTATAGGTGGTCGCTTTTTCGAGATATCGCCATAAAGGTGGACCAGGGGTGACTCTAGAATGCGATTGTACGATATGGGTATGAAATGAAAGGTGTTAATGAGTATTTTAAAAGCGAGTAATCCTTAGTTCCATAGGTGGACGCCGTTTCGAGATATCGCCATAAAGGTGGACCAGGGGTGACCCTAGAATTTGTTTGTACAATATGGGTATCAAACGAAAGGTGTTAATGAGTATTTTAAAAGGGAGTGGGCCTTAGTTCTATAGGTGGACGCCGTTTCGAAATATCGCCATAAAGGTAGACCAGGGGTGACTCTAGGATGTGTTTGTACGATATGGGTATCAAATTAAATGTATTAATGAGGGTTTTAAAAGGGAGTGGTGGTAGTTGTATAGGTGGTCGCCGTTTCGAGATATCGCCATAAAGGTGGACCAGGGGTGACCCTAGAATTTGTTTGTAAAATATGGGTATCAAACGAAAGGTGTTAATGAGTATTTTAAAACGGAGTGGGCCTTAGTTCTATAGGTGGACGCCTTTTCGAGGTATCGCAATAAAGGTGGACCAGGGGTGACTCTAGACTTTGTGTGTACGATATGGGTATTAAATGAAAGGTGTTAATGAGTATTTTAAAAGGGAGTGGATCTTAGTTCTATAGGTGGACGCCTTTTCGAGATATCGCCATAAAGGTGGACCAGGGGTGAATCTAGAATATGTTTGTACGATACGGGTATCAAATGAAAGGTGTTAATGAGTATTTTAAAAGGGCGTGGGGCTTAGTTCTATAGGTGGACGTCGTTTCGAAATATCGCCATAAAGGTGGACCAGGGGTGACTCTAGGATGTGTTTGTACGATATGGGTATCAAATCAAAGGTATTAATGAGGGTTTTAAAAGGGAGTGGTGGTAGTTGTATAGGTGGTCGCTTTTTCGAGATATCGCCATAAAGGTGGACCAGGGGTGACTCTAGAATGCGGTTGTACAATATGGGTATCAAATGAAAGGTGTTAATGAGTATTTTAAAAGGAAGTGGGCCTTCGTTCTATATGTGGACGCCGTTTCGAAATATCGCCATAAAGGTGGACCACGGGTGACTCTAGGATGTGTTTGTACGATATGGGTATCAAATTAAAGGTATTAATGAGGGTTTTAAAAGGGAGTGGTGGTAGTTGTATAGGTGGTCGCTTTTTCGAGATATCGCCATAGAGGTGGACCAGGGGTGAATCTAGAATGCGTTTGTACAATATGGGTATCAAACGAAAGGTGTTAATGAGCATTTTAAAAGGGAGAGGGCCTTAGTTCTATAGGTGGACGCCGTTTCGAAATATCGCCATAAAGGTGGACCAGTGGTGAGTCTAGGATGTGTTTGTACGAAATGGGTATCAAATTAAAGGTATTAATGAGGGTTTTAAAAGGGAGTGGTGGTAGTTGTATAGGTGGTCGCCTTTTCGAGATATCACCATAAAGGTGGACCAGGGGTGACTCTAGAATACGTTTGTACAATATGGGTATCAAACGAAAGGTGTTAATGAGTATCTTAAAAGGGAGTGGACCTTAGTTCTATAGGTGGACGCCTTTTCGAGATATCGCCATAAAGGTGGACCAGGGGTGACTCTAGAATATGTTTGTACGATATGGGTATCAAATGAAAGGTGTTAATGAGTATTTTAAAAGGGCGTGGGGGTTAGTTCTATAAGTGGACGCCTTTTCGAGATATCGCCATAAAGGTGGACCAGGGGTGACTCTAGAATGTGTTTGGACGATATTGGTATCAAATTAAAGGTATTAATGAGAGTTTTAAAAGGGAGTGGTGGTAGTTGTATATGTGAAGGCGTTTTCCAGATATCGACCAAAATGTGGACCAGGGTGGCACAGAACATCATCTGTTGGATACCGCTAATTTATTTATATATGTAATATCTGCAAAGATTTCAAGGGTTTTTTATTTCGCCCTGCAGAACATTTTCATTTTCTTCTACTTAATATGGTAGGTGTCACAACCATTTTACAAAGTTTTTTCCAAAGTTATATTTCGCGTCAATAAACCAATCCAATTACCATGTTTCATCCCTTTTTTTGTATTTGGTATAGATTTATGGCATTTTTTTCATTTTTCGGAATTTTCGATATCGAAAAAGTGGGCGTGGTCATAGTCGGATCTCGTTCATTTTTTACACCAAGATAAAGTGCGTTCAGATAAGTACGTGAACTAAGTTCAGTAAAGATATGTCGATTTTTGCTGTAGTTATCGTGTTAACGGCCATGCGGAAGGACAGACGGACGACCGTGTATAAAAACTGGGCGTGACTTCAACCGATTTCGCCCATTTTCACACAAAGCAGTTAGCGTCATAAAGTCTATGCCCCTACCAAATTTCAAAAGGATTGGTAAATTTTTGTTCGACTTATGGCATTAAAAGTATCCTGGACAAATTAAATGAAAAAGGGCGGAGCCACGCCCATTTTGAAATTTTCTTTTATTTTTGTATTTTGTTGCACCATATCATTACTGGAGTTGAATGTTGACATAATTTACTTATATACTGTAAAGATATTAAATTTTTTGTTAAAATTTTACTTTAAAAAAAATTTTTTTTTAAAAGTGGGCGTGGTCCTTCTCCGATTTTGCTAATTTTTATTATGCGTACATATAGTAATAGGAGTAACGTTCCTGCGAAATTTCATCATGATGTCTTCAACGCCTGCCAAATTACAGCTTGCAAAAGTTTTAAATTACCTTCTTTTAAAAGTGGGCGGTGCCACGCCCATTGTCCAAAATTTTACTAATTTTCTATTCTGCGTCATAAGTTAAACCCATCTACCAAGTTTCGTCGCTTTATCTGTCTTTTGTAATGAATTATCGCACTTTTTCCGTTTTTCGAAATTTTCGATATCGAAAAAGTGGGCGTGGTTATAGTCCGATATCGTTCATTTTAAATAGCGATCTGAGATGAGTGCTCAGGAACCTACATACCAAATTTCATAAATATACCTCAAAATTTACTCAAGTTATCGTGTTAACGGACGGACGGACGGACGGACGGACATGGCTCAATCAAATTTTTTTTCGATCCTGATTATTTTGATATATGGAAGTCTATATCTATCTCGATTCCTTTATATATGTACAACCAACCGTTATCCAATCAAACTTAATATACTCTGTGAGCTCTGCTCAACTGAGTATAAAAATACAAAAGTAAAGGCAGAAACAGTAGTAAAGTATCTTAAAATAATAGTTGAAGTATTTAACAAAATAGGAAAAACACTTCAACAGTTGAATGGTAAACTAGACGGCAATCGAAAGGGCCAAGCATATGAAATTTTTTCCAGCGTTAGAGATAAATTGGTGTCCTCACTGGCAAGATATGATATAGAATTCAAAGTACCAACGAGTTTCAAAAAGGAAATAGAAATAGACTTTATCACATTCCTTCTGGAGTAAAAAAAAAGAAATAGAATAAAAAGTAGAAGAAGAAAAACAGGAAATTTTAACAGAGACATCAAACTCACAAACTGAAATCAACAAAATGTCACAAACAGTAGTTGAATTTTTAAAGACTGCTTCATCAGTTTTGCCAAAATTCGATGGTAAAGCTGAAAACTTGAATAGCTTTCTGGATGCTTTAGATATCTTAGAACAAATTAAGGATACCCATGAAGCTATAGCGGTTTCAATGATAAAAACCAAGCTGAAAGGAACAGCCAGAAACCTAATAAACACTGAAAGCACAATCGAAGCAATAAGACAAAAATTAAAAACAGCAATTAAAGGTGAATCAGTTGAAGTTTTGACGGCAAAACTCCTGAATATCCAACAGCGCAGTAAAACTGCAAATCAATACACTGCTGAAATTGAAAAGCTCACCAAATCGTTGGAAGGAGCATACATATCCGACGGACTAACACCAGAGTTAGCAACCAAGTATGCTACACAATCAGCTGTGAAAGCTATGTGTAAAAACTGCTCCAACGATAAAGTAAAAACAATTATGCAAGCTGGAACGTTCACAACAATGAACGAAGCCATATCAAAATTTAATAACAGTTGCACAGACGTAACTGGAAATATAAATTCACTACTACATATTCGCCAACAAAATTCCAATATCCGAGGAAACTTCCGCAAGAGTTACCAAAACAATAATTAAAGAGGAAATTATAGACGTTTTTTCAATACGTATAATAATAATAATAATAATAATAAAAATAAGAATAATAACAGACAAAATAACCAAAGACCTGGTCGAAATTTCGGATCGCGAAGAAATACCCGCAATAACACCAGAAATGTTCGAAATGTTACACAACAGGAAAACCAACAAACTCCACCTCCAACTCAATAAATAACAAATTATATATTTTCAATTTACATCTTAATATCTACATATCTTCCAGAACAACTCTGAATGATTCCATATCAACCCTCTTAGTCTATACGGGAGCGGATATTTCAATAATAAAAAAGGGGCAGATTGACAGTAATGTGACGATAAATAATTCTCAAAAAACAGATCTAAGAGGAATTGGTCAAGAAATAGCAAGTACTATTGGCACGATTAAAGCAGATTTAAAAGATGATTACCTATTAATTAGACACAAGTTTCACGTAGTAGAAGACACTTTCCCAATCCCATGTGAGAGAATATTAGGATTAGATTTCATTAAAAAATGTAATTGCATTTTGGATTATCAAACAGAAGGTGACACTTTAATACTGAGACCATATGACTACCCAGAAAACATAATAATTCAGATGACTAACAAACCAACATTCAATAGTATTTCAATTCCTGTACGATCAGAAGTAGTTCGACAAATTCACATAGAAAATAAAAATTCAGATTTATTAATCCCACAACAAAAATTGTCTGAAGGTATTTTTATTGCAAACACACTAGCAAATTCACAACAAACATTTGTTAGAATTATAAATACAACAAATAAAAATGCAACACTGCAAGATTTTAATATACGTACAGAAAACTTGAACGAATATACAATAATTGAAAATAAAAACTCGAAAATGAGGCCAACAATAAGGAAAAATTAGAAAGGTTAAATAAAAATTTTCCAAAATTTGCAAATAATGCATTATGTGCAGAATTCAATAACATTTTTTCATTGGAAACAGAACCAATTACTACTAATAATTTTTACAAACAAAAACTTCATATGAAAGAAACAACCCAGTCTACGTTAAAAATTATAGAATACCAGAAGCTCATAAGAGTGAAATTAATAAACAAGTAAACAAATTAGTTAAAGATGACATAATAGAACCTTCAATTTCAGAATTCAATAGTTCAATTTTATTAGTACCGAAAAAATTACTACCGAATAACCAAGGAAAAAGATGGAGAATGGTTGTAGATTACATACAGGTAAATAAAAAATTAACCGCAGATAAATTCCCTTTACCAAGAATTGATGACATAGGATGACAGGAAGAGCTAAATATTTTTCATGCTTAGATTTAATGTCTGGATTTCACCAGATTGAACTCAGCAAAGAGTCAAGAGATATCACATCCTTTACAGCGGATAATGGTACTTATCGTTTTAAAAGACTACCGTATGGCCTTAAAGTAGCACCGAACTCATTCCAAAGAATGATGAAATTGGCATTTGCGGACTTAAAACCTTCACAAACCTTCCTATACATGGACGATTTAGTCGTATTAGGATGCTCCGAAAATCATATAATTAAAAATTTACGAGATGTTTTCGCAACTTGTAGAAAATATAATTTAAAGTTACATCCGGAAAAATGCTTATTTTTTAACCAAGAAGTAACTTACCTTGGTCATAAATGCACAAGCAAAGGAATTTTGTCAAACCCCATAAATTCGAAATTGTTAAAAATTTCCCAACACCTAAAAATGCGGATGAGGCGAAAAGATTCGTCGCATTTTGCAATTATTACAGAAGATTTATCCCAAATTTTGCAGAATATTTTAGAATAATAACAAGACTTTGCAAGATAAATGTAGTTTTCGACTGGACAGAGGATTGCAAAAAATCCTTTGACTATTTGAAAGCTGCGTTAATAAGCCCTAATATCCTACAATATCCCGATTTCAATAAACAATTTTGTATAACAACTGACGCAAGTGGATATGCTTGCGGAGCAGTATTAAGCCAAGAGTATGAAGGAAAACAATTACCAATTGCCTATGCATCAAGATCATTTACTAAAGGAGAAATTAATAAAGCAACAATTGAGAAAGAATTAGCAGCCATTCATTGGCCCATAACATATGTTAGACCATACGTTTACGGTAGAAAATTTTTGGTCAAAACAGACCACAGACCCCTAACATTCCTATTTTCGATGAAAAATCCGTCATCAAAATTGACTCGAATCAGATTATATCTGGAAGAATATGATTTCGAGGTGGAGTAAATCGCAGGTAAAGAAAATTATGTAGCCGACGCATTATCACGCATAGATATTCAAGACCTAAAACAAATATCGGTAGAAGCGTTTAAAATATTAAAAGTTACGACTAGATCGGAAACTAAGAAAAATTATAACAATAAAGATTCCAGTAGTAAAAATGAAGAAATAAAAATTCACAAAGGGAACCCAATAATATTGGAAGCGCTAAATAAATGTGAAGTAAAGAGACTAGTCCATCCCTTTTTCGATTCTCCGAAATTACGTTTCAAAAAAGGAAAGAAAATTTGTAGCGAAATTAATATAAAAAATCTAATTGTTGAGGCGAAGATTGATTTAGGCCAATTCTTTGCCAGGCTTATAAAAGAAGCCAGCAATTTAGGAATTAGAAAAATACAGTTGCCCTTAGGAGACAAATTGTTTAAAGATAATTATGCCCGGGTAGGCACATTTAAAGAAATTAGTACCAAAGTTCTCAAAAATCTAATTATAGCATTAACTCCAGAAGTTATGCACGTGACAAATAATGAAAAAATTAAAGAAATTCTTCACATATTTCATGACGATCCTGTTTTTGGTGGCCACCCAGGAATAAATCGCATGACAAATAAAGTAAAACAAAAATACTATTGGAAAGGAATGAAAAACGACATCAGAAAATATATCAAAAAATGCAATCATTGCAATAAAAATAAAATAATAAAAAACTTGAAAGAACCTATGATTATAACCGAAACACCCACAAAAGCGTTCGACACAGTACAAATAGATACGATAGGCCCTCTCCCCAGGTCGGAAAATGAAAATGAATATGTAGTTACTATAGTATGTGACTTAACTAAGTATTTAGTTGCAATACCAATGCCCAGCAAACACGCAAAAACAATAGCCAAAGCGATATTCCAAAATTGTATGCTAGTTTATGGTTGCATGAAGACAATTATAACAGATATGGGAAGCGAATATAAAAATTATGCAAACTTCTAAAAATAAACCATAAAACTTCAACACCTTACCACCATCAAACTTTAGGCACAGTTGAACGTAGTCATAGAACATTCAATGAATACCTACGTTCCTACATATCCATTGACAAAAATGATTGGGATGAATATCTTAAATATTTTGCATATTGTTACAATACTACCCCATCTACAGTTCATAATTATTGTCCATACGAATTAGTATTTGCCAAAAAACCCCAGAATTACGAATTTTTAAGAGAAAACACAGTAAGCCCATTATACAATTATGAGGCTTACGACAAAGAAATTAAGCATAGGTTACAAATAGCGCAAGATAGAGCATATAAATTAGTAAAACAGGCTAAAGAAAAACAAAAGATTAGTTATGATAAAAATATTCCCTATAAGGAAATAAATATAGGAGATGTAGTGTTAGTAAAAAATTAATCAGGACATAAGTTAGATAATAGATATAAAGGGCCCTTTAGAGTAGAAAAGATCGACAGAAACAATAATTTTACTCTAATTCCATATAAAGTAGAAAATATCGATAGTAAAAATAATGACACTTTAATCCCATCTAGAATAGGAAATGAGGATAAGCAAAAATTTCCCAGTAACATAGAGAAAAGCAATATCATAAATAATAAGAAAATAATAATTCACAAAAATAGACTTAAATTAATAGAATAAGTAAATTTTCAACCTACAAACATAAAATACAAAATATAGAATTAATTTATAATAGAATGCTCATGCATTCTCCAAATGCATAAGCATTCTAAAAAAAAGGGAGATGTAGTGTAAACAGCCAACAATTTAAGGCCAAATATTTAAATCAGCTACACTGTAACAAAAATAGTTAAAATGTTCATCAACACATAAAAAAGCATTTTCAATTCCTGCTGACATAGCCATTCACACGATTTAATACAGGTGTGTGTACAACACATTCAAGCAAATTTTCGATCGTTGCATTTGCCACAGCAGTCACAACTCAACACAGGTGTGTAGGTACATATTTTGTATCAAGTTGTATGTAGGTATGTAAGTATGTATTTAAGAATATGTTATATATAATAATAATAATAATTTTGTATAAATAAGCTGACAACATTTGAATAAAAGAGGAATTAAGCATTGAGCTTTGATCACTCACAACGCAGTCTATTTTATTTCAAACCTTTTACATCACCGCCCATTTGTGACAAAATCAATTTTACAAATATTATTAATCATAAATCCAAAATCGTTAAACCTATCGTAACAAAATTCGGCAGAGAGGTTGCCCTTACTATATGGAATGCTTTGAAGAAAAATTAACGAAAGCGGTTAAGGACCACGCCCACTTTTATATGAAAGATTTTTAAAAGGCTCGTGGACGAATAAAATAAGCTACATCTTTGCAAAAAAGAGCTTTATATCAATGGTATTTAATTACTCAAATGGATTTATAAAAATAAATAGAAAAAACTTCAAATTTTAAAAAATGAGCGTGGCACCGCTCTTTTATGACTAAGCAACTTTCTATGTTTCGGGAGCCATAACTCGAAGAAAGATTAATGGCTCGAAATAAAATTGAGTACACAAATTTTCCCTATAGCGGGAAATATTTCTAGAAAAAATGGACGGGATCGGTTAAAGACCACGCCCACTTTTATATAAAAGACCAAAATAATAAGCTATATCTTAGCAAAAAAGAGCTTTATATCAATAGAATTTTACTTTCTAAATTGAATTATAACATTAAATTGGAAAACACTAAAATTTTTGAAAATGGGTGTGGCACCGCCCCTTTTATGACTAAGCTATTTTCTATGTTTCGGGAGCCATAACTCGAAGAAAAATTAACATATCGTAATGAAATTTTGTACACATATTTTCCTTATAGCAGAAAATATTTCTTGTAAAAATGGACGGGATCGGTTAAAGACTACGGAAACTTAGATATAAAACAAATCTAAAAGGGTCGTAGTCTAGAATAATAAGCTATAACTTAGCAAAAAATAGTTCTGAATCAATGATATTTCACTTATCAAGTTTTATTGTAAGAGGAAATGGGGAGACATTTTTTTTAAACGGGCGGTGCCACATGTTATGTAGAAAAGTAATTTATATGAAATGAAATGTACAATTGAAGCTCACGCTGAGTATATAATGTTCGGTTACACCCGAACTCAGACTTCTTTAGTTGTTTTCCGTGCCAATTTTCTCTCCTTGGTGACCGTATTCAAGAAGCGTAGTCCTCATAAAATTTCCCTTGTGCAGCCACACTAATTGACTACGAATTATTTAATACTAAGCTTTGTTTTAAAATTTTACTACTTTTATTCTTCATAAATCTGCAAAGAAACAAAACAGTTAACTGATATCTATTCGATTTGGGATTAAGGTGGCCGCAATTGCAAAAATGTTTACCGAGAAAACGTCTTGTGATTGAATCATAGAAATAAGGATTTTCCTAAGCAATAATTTTTTATACCTACGTATTAAAAAGCTAGATTGTTAGATTTTTCATTTCTGGAAAAAACATTAAGCCTGTACAATGTACAGTGTACATGGAACATTTAAAAGTTCGCGTAATATAAGCAAAATATAGCAATTTTATTTGTAACCACAAAGTCCGGTGAATTTTTGCTGTTCCGTACAAACGCGTGCTTATTTTGGATTTTTCACACTGATATACAAATATTTTAAAAGCAGCTTTCTTTTTTATTTAGACATGTAGCACGCAAAATATTTGTCTCGTAGTTTTTTGGCTTTTATTTGGTTAAGGTCGAAAACTGAAAAAATGCGTACGATTTGTTTCGTACCAACAGTGGAATTCTCTCAATATCCAAAACATATGAATAAAATGAGCGATGTTGAGTGTATGCTGTAATGAAGCGTCAGCTCCGCAACATTTTTTTGTTACTTTATCTACAAACTAAATGCTAAATCTCTTCATCGTTGTCAAGAGAGTAACGACTTGGAAGATTTAATGATGAGCTGTACGAGCTATACGCAGACATCAACATAGTCCAGCGAATTAATACGCAGCGGCTGCGCTGGCTAGGCCATGTTATGCGAATGAAAGATGATGCTCCGGCCAATAAAGTGTTTCTATCGGAACCCGCCTATGGAAGCAGAGGTAGAGGGCGGCCCCCACTCCGTTGGAAGGACCAGGCGGAAAACGAGTTAAACTCCCTTGGTGTGACCAATTGGCGCCGGTTGGCGGAGCGAAGGAGCGACTGGTGTGCCTTTTTGGACGGCCATAACCTTTTAGACAGTTAAGCGCCAATTAAGTAAGTAAGTAACAGCTTATACATATATGTATATAAGTTTAAGCTTGCTTTTAACTAGTCTGTAAGAAAGCATGTAGTTATCGGCATGTAAGAATTGAAGTAGATTATGGCATTTATCAAACACCAGAGGCACGTCTCAATTGGGGGAATCCAATTTCAAGGGGTTGTGTTCGAAACCCTCTCAAGGGGTTGCCAGCGCAATATTACCGGAACGTACCGGACCTATATCGGGCAAAGGACCATCAACATCGGTAACACTCCCCAAAGCCTTCGGGTGTGTCTTTATCGTTAATACAACAACAACAACAAAGCATGTACTTTTAGACTGAATGAATTAAATAAATAAATAAAATGCGCGCACAAAGAAATGACTAGTAATTCAGATTGATATTATTGACAGGTTGACTTAGCACATTTTTTTAACAGCTGACGACTTAGCACATTTACACATCATTGCCCACAGCACGTGAAAATGAAAAATTAAAAATTTTTTTTTTGTGATCAATGTTTTTTGAATTCAGTTTTAAAATTGCATTAAAGAAAAAAAATTGACTTAGCACATTTTCACATTAAGCTAAGGACTTTCCGTGTCTGATGAGAAATAGAATATGGTCGAGGTGATTGAAAGAGTTGAAAATGAGTATTAAAACACATACTTTGCACCTACATTTGTTGATAATGATTTTCTGAAATCTCCGTGTATATACTAAGTGCAACAAATATATCTCAAATAAAAAAAAAATTATACAATCGAGAAGATACTGTAAACAGGAGCGGTTTTTCCATCTGGGAAAACTGGATAGCTGCTAAGGGGCGCCAACTATGATGCAATAAAGCTCCTGCTCTAAATATTTCTGATTTCCACTTGGCTCGTTACTGTGTTAGTCGGTATTTGTTTTTCGAATTTCAGTTTATAAAAACCCTTGAAAGAATTGCGCTCCATAACCACTTGAGTCAATTGGGTATTTTCGTCGCTTTTACGACAGGCTTTCTGGCTCTCTGGGGATCTAAAAATGCGTTACGATCATAAATGGATACTGCAAAGAATAGTGCCGAGAATAGTTCGGCAAATGCTTATTTCGAAAAAATAGTTATGACATTTTACCCAATGTACCTAGTAGAAAAAATTATCCTCTTATGATATAACTTATGAATAAAAGTCCGTTGAAACTGAAATAAAAATGCGTCGAGATGTTTTAGTATCATAAGCAGGAAATATTTGTTTGTTTGTGTTGAATAGGCTCCGAAAATATTGGACTGATATTTCTGAAGTTTTTCTGTGAATAGTTTATTAGCTATATGTATTTCATATATTTGGTTGACTGTTACTCATTAAATTCAGAAGTAACACTAAACTGTTGTCGATCTTCTCGGAAGATGGTCCAACAGAACGGCGTACACCTCACTGAGTGAAACCTACCAAAATGCGAATCATCCTACCAGCCTGCCAACGGGAGAAAACCTACCAAATTTGGTAGGAAAGTCCCAATGAGAATGCTGCTTTTAACGCCACTTTTACAATGCAAAAATAAAGGCGAGTGCAAATTTACACGTTAAATTCTAGTAAGAAGTTGAACAAATAAAAATTGCATACAAAAATGTGTACAAATTAATGAAAATTTTTGTCACAATATTAATACCCACAGTATGACAGAAAACATATACTCATTCTCTTTCTTTTTCTTCTTGCAACGATAATGATACTATCCGCAGTGTTGTGAAGTGTTATCAAAGTTGATGGTCTTTTTCGGATATAGGTCCGGTGTATACATATATATGAATATAATTATTTCAAACGAAACTTTTGCAACAATATTTTTTCTATTGTTCTTGTTTGAATAATGTTCACTTATTTGCCCCTGACCAAAAGTTAAATTGTACGTAAATGATTTGTTGTTTTAAAAACGACATTTGTTTTGTTTGTTTTTGGCATTAAACATCTTTTTTATCGACGACTCTTCTACTTATTTTTTTATACTCAGTTGAGCCGAGCTCACAGAGTATATTAACTTTGATTGGATAACGGTTGGTTGTACAGGTATAAAGGAATCGAGATAGATATAGACTTCCATATATCAAATTCATCAGTATCGAAAAAAAATTTGATTGAGCCATGTCCGTCTGTCCGTCCGTCCGTCTGTCCGTTAACACGATAACTTTAGTAAATTTTGAGGTATCTTGATGAAATTTGGTATGTAGGTCCCTAGGCACTCATCTCAGATAACTATTTAAAATGAACGATATCGGACTATAACCACGCCCACTCTTTCGCTATAGAAAAACCGAAAAAGTGCGATAATTCATTACCAAAGACGGATTTAGCGATGAAACTTGGTAGGTGAGTTGAACTTATGACGCAGAATAGAAAATTTGTAAAATTTTGGACAACTGGCGTGGCACCGCCCACTTTTAAGAGAAGGTAATTTAAAAGTTTTGCAAGCTGTAATTTGGCAGTCGTTAAAGATATCATGATGAAATTGGGCAGTAACGTTACTTCTGTTACTATATATATGCTTAATAAAAATTAGCAAAATCGGAGAACGACCACGCCCACTTTAAAAAATAAAAATTTTTTTAAGTCAAATTTTAACAAAAAATTTATTATCTTTACAGTATATCAGTAAATTGTGTCAACATTCGACTCCAGTAATGATATGGTGCAATGAAATACAAAAATAAAAGAAAATTTCAAAATGGGCGTGGCTCCGCCCTTTTTCATTTAATTTGTGTAGGATACTTTTAATGCCATAAGTCGAACAAAAATTTACCAATCCTTGTGAAATTTGGTAGGGGCTTAGATTCTAGGACGATAACTGTTTTCTGTGAAACAGGACGAAATCGGTTGAAGCCACGCCTACAGTCGACCGTCTGTCCTTCCGCTCGGCCGTTAACACGATAACTTGAGCAAAAATCGATATATCTTTACTAAACTCAGTTCACGTACATATCTGAACTCGCTTTGTATTGGTATAAAAAATGGCCGAAATCCGACTATGACCACGCCCACTTTTTCGATATCGAATGTTACGAAAAATTAAAAAAAATGCCATAGTTCTATACCAAATACGAAAAAAGTGATGAAACATGGTAATTGGATCGGTTTATTGACGCAAATTATAACTTTAGAAAAAACCTTTGCAAAATGGGTGTGACACCTACCATATTAAGTAAAAGAAAATGAAAAAGTTCTGCAGGGCGAAACCAAAAGCCCTTGGAATCTTGGCAGGAACACTGTTCGTGGTATTACATATATAAATAAATTAGCGGTACCCGACAGATGATGTTCTGGGTCACCCTGGTCCACATTTTGGTCATAATCTCGAAAACGCCTTCACATATACAACTACCACCACTCCCTTTTAAAATACACATTAACACCTTTCATTTGATACCACCCACATCTCACAAACAAATTATAGATTCGCCGCTGGTCCACCTTTGTGGCGATATCTCGAAAGGCGTCCACCTTTAGAACTAAGGCCCACTCCCTTTTAAAATACTCATTAACACCTTTCATTTGATACCCATATCGTACAAACAAATTCTAGAGTCACCCCTGGTCCTCCTTTATGGCGATATCTCGAAAAGGCGTCCACCTATAGAACTAAGGCCCACGCCCTTTTAAAATACTCATTAACACCTTTCATTTGATACCCATATCATACAAACAAATTCTAGTCACCCCTGGCCCACCTTTATGGCGATATCTCGAAAAGGTGTCCGCCTATAGAACTAAGCCCACGCCCTTTTAAAATACTCATTAACACCCTTTTAAAATACTCATTAACACCTTTCATTTGATACCCATATCGTAAAAACAAATTCTAGAGTCACCCCTGGTCCTCCTTTATGGCGATATCTCGAAAAGGCGTCCACCTATAGAACTAAGCCGACGCCCTTTTAAAATACTCATTAACACCCTTCATTTGATACCCATATCGTACAAACAAATTCTAGAGTCACCCCTGGTCCTCCTTTATGGCGATATCTCGAAAAGGCGTCCACCTGTAGAACTAAGGCCCACGCCCTTTTAAAATACTCATAAACACCTTTCATTTGATACCCATATCGTACAAACAAATTCTAGAGTCACCCCTGGTCCTCCTTTATGGCGATATCTCGAAAAGGCGTCCACCTATAGAACTACGCCATTTTAAAATACTCATTAACACCTTTCTTTTGATACCCATATCGTACAAACAAATTCTAGAGTCAACCCTGGTCCACATTTATGGCGATATCCCCAAATGGCGTCCACCCATAGAGCTCTGGCCTACTCCCTCTTAAAATACTCTTTAATACCTTCCATTTGATACACATGTCATAAAACCACATTCCAGGGTTACCCTGGGTTCATTTTCCTACATGGTGATGTTCCCTTATTTTGTCTCCATAGCTCTCAGCTGAGTATGTGATGTTCGGTTACACTTTACTTGTTTTCTAATATTTTTGAGGAGTCAGAGAACATCCCTGCAGGGAATATGGGAGACAGTCAACCGACATCTTCGTACTACAGGTTTATTGACTACCCCCGAACTGGTGCTATTCGGATGCAGGGTGGAAAATAAAGAAAAGGTCTGCAAAGGGGGCAATTGTAATTTCGTAGGGCATCACAATGTTAAAATAATCATTTGAATGCACTGCTAAGGTACAGAATTGATATCGTCTCTAAATGCGATAATTCTACGATAGTTGGGAGCAAATGCGATTCGCTGCAGGAAAACTATGAAATCTTGTATCGCGGTATTCATTACTTCATTAACCTCTCGTCGATATTTCAAAATTTATTTCAATGTAAAGAATCGTTTATCCCTCTAAGTTTTCGTCGCCTTGAAAATTTGTCCTTTGCCCTTTATCACTAAGTACCTTTCATAGGAGGGTGTGAATAAATACATACTAATGTATTTGAGCTAGCTTAACGCACTTCAAACAAAGGCTTTCGGAGAGTGCTTTGGCAACTGCAATGGTAAGGCCTGTGGTAGAAGTTATTGAAGTAAATTTAGCAGATGTGCTAAGACACAAATATGTACCAAATAAACCAAAAAGTAAAATTTGAAACGACAGTATGTTTTAATTGTTAACAATATCCCTTTTTAAAAAAGCATGAGGTGACAATGGAGGATGCAGGGGGGGGGGGGGGCGATGGGGCGATCGCCCAATCATGGTGACCTTGCAAAACATAAAAAAATTCTTCATATCACAAACCAACTTCATTTTTTTTTTATAAAAGTTCCGGAACACACTTAATATGTCGTTTCATTTATGCAATATCAGAGCCACTGATGACCTGATACGAAACTTTTATTCTCTCTCAATTCGTTTCCAGGAATGGGGCTCGAAATCAGCTGTCTGTTCATTCAATTGTAAACAAAAGTTCATTCGTTTCCAAGAATGGGGTCTGAAGTCAAATTATTCATCTCTTTTTTTCCTTTTTTGATTGCTGCAATAGATATAGATTCAAAATAACTCCACTTAGTTAAAGCCACAAGTGAAACTCTCTTATCAGAAAGAACTAGCGTCTACCTTTGGGCTGTATATAATCATTTCTTGATTGTTTTTTGTTCGAATTCTTTCAATTAGTTGAGCTAATTTGAGTGCTTAAATATAAATTCGATACGTTTATTTGTAATTATGTAAAAATGGTGTTCTGAAGTTAATCATTAATTTATATTACTGACCTCCATGGCAAAAATGGATTATGAGCTTTCGGCCATGATCGCCCCCCCCCTCATCTGGAGACCTGTATCCGCCCCTGTGAGGTGAGACATGTAATTAATGGTAATATCTACATTATTAATTAACAAAATAGTGACAACATAAATCAAGAACTTAAGCCACAAGAATAGGTAATTCTGGTGGTAAATTCGCTATGAAAATCTTAAAAAGCTCCAATTAAATTTATTCGAAAATAGGTATGTATGTATATATGTACTCAATTTTGGCATTTTCAATTACTACATACATATGTAAATATATACTGTTCTACTTAATGTATGTATTTTAATAGCTTTTTTCTAAGTTGGCAAGGCGTAACAAGAAATTGCTGCAATGCGACTTTTTGCTTTTGGCTCCATAAATGCTCTAACGTAAATGCCACAAAGCACAGCAAATGTTGCAAATATAAGAGAAGACAAAACATGGAATAAATGAGAGAGAACAAAAAGTACAAGTGTAGTACAAGTACAAATGCTTCGAAAGTTAACGGTGCAGAAATGCACAAATCAACAAATTTGAAAAGGACTCACCGCATCAACAAGAAAGGTTTGCGGAGCAGGATCCATAGCCCACAGGACTAAAAATTGCACACATATCACAGCAACAAACACATGTACTTGAATGTTTCTTATCGTATAGGTATGCATGTGTGTTTTAAAGCAAAAGCCAGTCTCATACGCGCTAAAGTGTGTACCAATGGCACTTAAAGGAATAGGAAAATCTAAAAATACTGGCATTTGGAATAGCACAAATAAAGAATAAAGCTAAAATAAGTTCATACAGATTCTTGTACGATGATGCAATTGGCATCAACCATTTTTTCAGTTCAGATAAATCCAAATATCTGCCGTCGTAACTAAAATCTTTACTCTAAACAACAAAGAGTCAATTAAAGTTTTCAAGTTGGCCAATAATTGCAATTTATTGCTTTGCAGGGATATAGCAAAATAAAAGTTTCGAACTTTCACTAGGATGTCCATCTTTAAGACTCTTTTATTTATAACGTCGACGACGATGTAAATCTTCGCAGTGTTTAGGAGCGGCATAAACTACGCTGTATATTTGGGGAAGGAACGGTGTAAGATTCCTTAGTGTTATGGCGGCGGAGCACAGAAAATGGGAAATTCGGTTGCGCCGATATCCTTTATTATATACATAAGTAGACATATCACAATTCTTGTTGCACAAAGTGCCGCTTCTTTTGTTGGCCTTAATTGCAACCAACAGAAGCGTTTTTGGCGACACGTTATCTTGAGAGACCGCCCAATATGTACGGAGGTTAATAGAGTAAAAGTCAAAACAAAGAAATATATAGTGTGCATACTATAAATATGTATGTATATTTATATATTAGGAACGGTTGATTAGGCCGTTAAATAAAGACCTCACATAAAATGAATTTGTTCATAATGCTTCGAAAATTTATTTGACGACTCTACGGAAAACCCTAATTAGGTACCAGGGCTTATGTTATAACTACATCCTCTTTGCAAATACTAGAAGTTTTCTATGACAGAGCTTAATTGCTGGAAACTTTGCCGCCCTGGTAGCTGAGCCTTGACCTCGCGAGCGGAAGACACGAACACAGAATGTGCTCAACCGTTACTTTCTGCAACACACACTTCCTACATCTGCTGTTACCGACGAGGCATGATTTATAAGAATGTGACGCCAGAAGGCAGTGTTTAGTTAGTATGCTTATTATGAGTCCTAAGAGTAAGCATAATACCGTAAGATTTGCACATGATCTACATGTTATGGGCGCGCGCATTGAGTCAAGAAACTTTTCCTTCAGATGAGAGGCTTTGCTCCTGTGTCAGCGCCACATCAAACGAACCCTATGCTAGAGTCAGGATAAGCTCACTCGTTGAAACTTTATAGTCCATCTGTTAGACTCGCAGCGTCATTTCGCTGTTTGTTTATCTCCCAATTCTCTACCACTGTGCTCATGCTAGTGTTGTACGCCGCTGATTTAAGGTTTTGGAGGTCTGTCTCTACCTTCCCTTCTTGTAACGTTTTATAGTTATTTTGTCCGCATCAAACACCGTCGCCACCGCGTCTATGGCTTCGTAATTTGCCGGTTTCTCACGTTCTCTGCTTTGACCATATTGGGGTTATTGTTCTTAATGGTCATCTTCTTAAGGCGCTTATGAATGTTGAAATATGTATATTACTTATACATATGTATGCAAACATCGTCTGACGTAAGCGGCTATAAAACAGTTATTGTAGCTAAAACAATGTTGTTGTTCAGCTTATGGTATTAAGAATTCTGCGGAGAGATTAACTAAAAGGGAACTAGCGTCAATTGACATTTATTCGCTTGTGAAAGAGAAATAATGTCAATGAGATTAATTCCAAATCCGAATGAAAATTAATGTCAGAATCATGTTGGAATCAATGGCATTGACATCAAATCTCTTTACAAAAGCGAATTAATGTCAGAAAAACTTTTTCTTGCCATTAACACCACCACCGAACTTTGGAATAAAATTCGCACCAATTTTGATTAGAAATATTAGTTGTCTATAAACAAAAAACAAAAAAAAAAAATACAAGGCGATATAACCTCTGAAGAGATTTTAGGCCGATCTTCTCTTCCAATTTGCGTCGTGCTTCTTTTCATTTTTTTCTACAAATTGGCGGGACGGGACCTACAAGTTTTACGCTTTTTATGGAGATTAAAGCGAATAAAAGAACCAAAAAATTTGGGCAACTTAACGACAGATCTGGAAGGTCTAGAAACCGTAACAATTTACGGTCTTTTCTCTCCTTTTTGCATGGGCGGAGTTGAATAGTCTTGAAGCGAACTTAAGTCAATTGACATTAGTTCTCTTTCGGGTTTTGAATTAATATCATTGACATAAATTCTCTTTCAAAAGCGAATTAATGTCAATTGACGTTAGTTCCATTGACCCTATTACACGTCAGCAACGTTCCGTATGTGTATATATTGAACAATTTGTCAATACTAAACCTTTAAAAAAGTTTACTTAAAAAATCGTGTGTAATGTGTGGTTTTGCTGAGAAACCACGACACTTCCGACAAGTTGCAAAAACACTTATCTTATATTTGATTTATGGCTTTTAAAACTTCTAAAATTTCTCCTACTAAGTGATTGTGGTGCTCAGCCAAATTTTTAAAACTTTACTACAATTCTATTTTGCGTCATAAGCATTGTGTCAGTTTTTTCATTTTTCGAAATCTTCGATATAAAAAAAAAATAAAAAAAAGTTTTAGACCATTTTCAATACCAATATATTCTGGGTATAGATAAGTTAGCATAACAAATTTCGTATAGATATCTTAAATTATACTCAAGCTAACGCGTTAACGGATGGGCGGAGATGGGCTTATCAAAATCTTTTTCGGTGCTTATCATTCTGAGCAGTATATATTTATATACAGACCTTATGCCATTACGTACAACCGTAATCCAATAAAAGTTATTGTGTACAAGTACACTTTGCGTATAAAACAGAAGTTTGAGAGATTTTTATGAATATATTTTCATCATGAATTACTTAAGTACTTAGTTCGTTGTATTAATCAATAATTATGTATATGGGCCATTATTTTACAAATCGTACGGATTTGTAGAAGAAAAATTTTCTATTTTTAAAAGACACCAAATTTATTTTTTGAAATCTTTTCGCAATTTAAGTCAACACATATATCAGGATTTCTTAAAAAAAATTTTTTCAGAGATCTGCATGTGCTCAGATTCGATGATTAAACAAACTTGCCCACATTCAAATTGCTATATCTCTGGTTCAACTCGTCGTATCTTATTCATTTTTGTTTGATTTTGAAGGTAACAATATTTACTTTATAACTGCCTTAAAAAATATTTAATTTTATAAAATCAAAATAATGAATAAAAAATTAATTTTTTAAATAATTATTACATACTGTTTTCCCCCACGAATAGTTTCGAAAAAATATATATAATAACGATAACCTTTCATCTAAAAACCCTTTCTATCTTAAGTTGGAAAATTTTGTGGTTCAAAAGATATTAACTAATTTCTGACCTGACCTCGAGTAACTTGCTTGCATTTACTTGCAGCAGGTACGTACTTACTTACTTAATTGGCGCTTAACCGTCTAAACGGTTATGGCCGTTTGGCCAATTTGTCACACCAAGGGAGTATAAATCGTTTTCCACCTGGTCCTTCCAACGGAGTGGGGGCCGCCCTCTACCTCTGCTTTCATAGGCGGGTTTCGATAGAAACACTTTCTTGGCCGGAGCCAAATATTTTTAACTCAGTTATAAAGTAAATATTGTTACCTTCAAAATAAAAAAAAATGAATTAGATACGACGAGTGGAACCAAAGATATAGCATTTTGAATGTGGGCAAGTTTGTTTACCCATCAAATCTGAGCACATGCAGAGCTCTGAAAAAAATTTTTTCGAGGAAATCCTGATACAGGGATTTGCTTATTTCGTGCGAGCAACTTAAAAAAAAGTTTGAGCCGAATCAAAATTATGAAATCTCAAAAGTTGTTCGATTTGTCAAATAATGACCCATATGTATACTTCCATACAAAATATAAAATATTCGTTGAACTACGAGGTCTTTATTTTCTGCTGCTCAGTAGTTTGAGGGTCACTTATTAAAAAAATAAGATAAAATACGATACAAAATGTGAAGCATAATCATCCAAGACCTAGTTTAAATAGAATTCAAGGGGTTGATGAGCACAATACAAAGCCTGCGCGAGGGGAATCTCTTACAAATGTATCATACACATGTTTAGCGGGCGAGGCTCTGATTACGCCAAGTTCCTCATGGAACTAGTGGGTGGGGGGCGTTATGGCCTAGGGTGAAACCTCTAATTTTAAGCACGTAATAAAATAGAAGCGTATGTATTTGACAACTAATAATCTAGTTCCTAGGGATGAGATATATGTAAACACGTAGATTATTTATTGATGATTTATTGTAAATAATAGCATTTGTAAACGTGGTCTAAGAATCCAATTTTATTCAGTTTTTATTTAACGAAAATAAAATAAATATTTACAGCGAAGCATTCAGTTGAAATCCTTTCACTCATTATGTACTTTTAATACAACCCGTTAAATGCTGAAATGAACTTCTTTTTTTTCTTTAGAAGATGGTAATTTTTCGTCTAAGGTTAAATTACAGAGATTCAAATTTTTACATATCTACAACTTTCCTAAGGGAAAAAAGGCAGGTGGAGGTCCCCGACGTCACCACGAAGGTGTTAGAAGGGGACCAACTGCCAAATGGTGCTGTGACTCGCAAAGAGGAACACCCGAAACAACAGTTACGAGAGGCTGAAGGGGGCCGCCAATACTCTAAACCAAAAGGGCAAGGGGAGGACGACTGCGTCACGACGAAGGTGCTAGAGGGGGACAAACAGCCCAATTGTGCTGCGAGTCCTACAGATAAACCTCCAACACAGAAAAGTGGCGTCGAACGAACTTCTCCTAACCCTTGAGGAGGGTTCGTTTGACGTGGCGCTGATCCAGGAGCCGTGGCTCTCATCGGGAGGAAAGGTTTCTGGACTTAGCATGCGCGGGTTTGGCTACCGGAAGGACGGGTGCGAGCTGTAGTTGTGGTAAGGAAACGGCTGCATTCATATATGCTGCCTAATTACACCACTGAGGACCTCGTAGCGTTGGCCGTTGAGCAAAAGAATAAGCAGGCATTTATCCTGGCATCCTGCTACATGGTTCATGCTGCAGAGGTTCCACCGATGGAGTGCAAAAGGCTAGTACAGGAGGAAGGGCGCAAAGGGCTGTTGGTCATAGGCGCAGATGCAAATGCGCACCACAATGCGTGGGGAGGAGCGGATACGAACGAGAGGCGAATCTCTATTTTGTTACATCCTGCAAACCAATTTGCAGATAGCCAACAGGGAAAATGTCCCTACATACATTGTTCCAACATTCAGCAATGTTCTGGATATTACATTGAGCTCCGAGCGTGATATACCAAGGTATGATTGGATGGTTCTTGATAGACCATCCTTCGCCGGCCATGCGTGTATCAGCTTCAGCATCCCCCTAAAGAGGGTAGAGAAGGGAGGAACCTTAGAAACCCTAGGTCAACGAACTGGACTAAAACTGGGAAAACCCAAAGAGGTTGCCAATGTGGAGGAACTGGAGGATTCCAATGAATTCCTAACAAGGACGCTTATGACTGCGCATAACAAAGCTTGCCCTCCAAGAAGATTCAGAGGAAAAGCAAAGCCGCCATGGTGGAGCAATGAGCTGTGTGTTCTAAGAAGACAGGTGAAAGAAATGTTTAAGCTCGCAAAGGCCGTGGAAAGAGAGGCGTGTCGGGACGAGTACAGGGATCTACTGAAGATCTACAAGCGTGAAATTTCCAGGGCGAAGAGAATCTCATGGAAAAGTTTCTGTACGGACATAGAGTGCTCCAGTGAAACAGCACGGTTGAAAAAGTCCTAGCAAGGTGAAACATAGCCCAGCGACTAATAAAAAAAGAGAACGGGGAATGATCACGTAATAGTGAGGAATCCCTTGAGGTGCTTCTCGACACACATTTCCTACCGGGAGACGGTTTAGAAGAGCCAGCAGACATCACTCACACTTCGATCACGGAGCGGGTAGTGCCGGACTTGGTGACCGATACCAAGATCGAATGGGCCCAGATGGTATATTCCCGACCATGCTACAAGTCTCAAGTATGGCGGTCGTGGAATGGCTTATAATAATATTCGATGGGTGCATAAGGCTGAATCATGTACCGCACTCTTGGAGAACTGCTCGTGTAGCTTTTCTACCAAAGGCGGGGAAGATCGGTCACGTGTATCCCAAAGACTATAGACCCATTAGCTTAACATCATTTCTGCTCAAAACCTTTGAGAGGCTGATAGATGTGTACATAAAGTCAAACGTGGATGAAAAGCTGCTCTCCACAACACAGCATGCGTACACCAAAGGCAAGTCGGTAGACACCGCATTGCATAGGGTGGTAATAAGCATAGAGAAATCCCTGGAATATAAGGAGTATGCTCTAGGAGGTTTCTTGGACATTGCCGGGGCTTTAATAATGTTTCTAAATGGGCGATTATGGATGGTCTTAATTACATTAAAGTACATCCCGCATTAATTAGATGGATCGGCTGCATGTCAAATTGCAGGAAGATTACATCACAATAGGGATTGTACGAAGCCGCAAAATCAGTGGACAGGGGAACGCCGCAGGGAGGGGTGCTATCGCCTCTGCTGTGGACGCTCAGGCGATTCGATGGGGGCCCGTAAAACTTCCGGCTTACGCAGATGACGTTGAAATTATGATAAGTGGAAAGTACCTTCCAACGATAAGAAGAAGACGGATATGGTCTTATTTACAAAGAGGCACAAGGTCCCAAATTGGACCAGGTCTATGTTAGGTGGGGTGACCTTACAGGAGAAACCTTGCACAAAATATCTAGGAATCATCCTAGACAGTAAGCAGTCATGGAAGCTCAACGTGGAGCAGAGGGTCAAGAAGGCCGCAACGGCACTCTATGCATGTAGAAGAATGCTGGGGTGTACGTGGGGCTTATCGCCCTCTCTTTCTCATTGGGTTTTTACAGCGATTGTAAGCCCTATTCTATACTATGGAGTTCTTGTTTGGTGGAAAGCCACACAAAAAACAACATACCTCAAAAAATTAGAGGGGGTATGCAGACTATCGGGCGGCCACCGTGGTGTGATGGTAGCGTGCTCCGCCTATCACACCGTATGCCCTAGGTTTCGCACCCCGGGCAAAGCAACATCAAAATTTTAGAAATAAAGTTTTTCAATTAGAAGAACATTTTTCTAAGCGGGGTTGCCCCTCGGCAGTGTATGGCAAGCGCTCCGGGTGTATTTCTGCCATGAAAAGCTCTCAGCGAAAACTCATCTGCCTTGCAGATGCCGTTCGGAGTCGGCATAAAACATGTAGGTCCCGTCCAGCCAATTTGTAGGGAAAATCAAGAGGAGCACGACGCAAATTGGAAGAGAAGCTCGGCCTTAGATCTCTTCAGAGGTTATCGCGCCTTACATTTATTTTTCTTTTTTATGTAGACTATCGATGCTTAGCATTACGGGAGCCCTGAGAACAACCCCGACGGCTGCACTGTATGCCATTCTGCATATTGCACTTGTAGACTTGGTAGCAGAGAACATAGCATTAACAACCGCAACCAGGCTCGGTGCCTCGGGGCAGCTTGAGCGCCGACTATATGGCCATAGTAGTATAGCGTCATCAATCACAAGGCGAATAGAGGCCACAATAGAGGTGGACGGTTGGCGCAAGGGTGCGCAAATGGCGGACGAGGCGATACATGTGTACACAGATGGTTCCAAAGTAGTGAAAGGAGTAGGGTCTGCGGTATACTCTGCTGATCCGGAAATAAGCAGATCCTACAGGCTGCCGGATTACTGTAGCGTGTTCCAAATGGAAATAGTAGCCGTAACCAAGCATTAAAAAACCTGGAAGAGAATAGCTTAAGCTGCAACCGTGTTAACTTTTATATTGACAGTCAAGCAGCAATTAAGGTAAAAATCTCGCATAGCACAGCATTTAAATGTGTGCTAGAGTGTAAGCAGTCTCTGGAGAGAATCGGGACAGGGAGAAGCATACATCTATATTGGGTCCCAGGGCATATGGGAATAGATGGGAATGAAAAAGTGGACGAACTAGCTAAAAAGGACGCATCCCTTGAAGCATGCTCCGTAGACGTCCCAATTAGACTGGGCGAGATTAAGCGAAGGCGAGAGGTCCACATGATCGACCAAGCGGGAAAGGCGTGGGCTCAAGCACGGAGCTGTAAAGTGTCGAAGATTATGTGTAGGTCTTACAACCTGAGACTAACAAAGTTGCTTCTATCATTAAAAAGAGAGGACTGTAGACTCATGACGGGTGTTCTGACTGGACACTGCCTTCTGGCATCACATGCCTTTAAATTAGGCTTGGTCAGTGATAGCAGATGTAGGAAGCGCGGGTTGGAGGAGGAAACGATCGAGCACGTTCTGTGCTCGTGCCCTGCACTTGCCAGGCTAAGAGTCCAGCTATTAGGAGTGATACAGCTGTCAGATCTAGAAGCAGCAAGTGGCTTAAGTCCTAGGAAGCTTCTAGTATTTGCCAAGAGGACGGAGTTATTTTATAACATAGGTCCTGGTTTTTGATAGGGTTTTCCAGTTTGGTAATTAAAACAAACTTCTGGTAACACTACGGACTCAATCAGTCTATGTGAGGTCCTCATGGATCGGCCAGTTCAACCTAACCTAACCTACAACTTTCTAATAATATTGGGAAACTATTCTTTTGAAATACTATGGGAAAGTTGAAGTCATCGAAGTAATTTAATTCACATCGCTGAGGTTGTTTGTTGTTATAAGACTTAAGCAAACGGATTGTATACTTTCTACATATATACGTTTTGCGCACTGAGAGAAATCTATGATTTGCTATCCATATTTTTATGATAATATTTTATTGAAGCCTTATCCAGGCAAAGTATTTGTAGACAAAAGGTTTGCTGTGGACAAAAACATAACGTAAAATTGAAACTTTTGCACTGGTCAACCTTCTTGTAAGCACATCACTCTCTTTGAGAAACATTTAAATTAAATAAAATTCAAAAACTTTAACAAGATACTGTTGATACTTTTGTCACTTACATTCTTAACTTTTACAGGATACATATAAGGTTTCCCAATAGTCCCATTTCAAAGCGCTATTGCATTAAATACATCGGCATCAATGACGTAATTGACACAGCAGCTAAGGCATTTCTCTCAGTGTGCTTAAATTCATATCTCATTTTATCTTATTGGAGCAAGCGAGAGAATCGATAAGCGAGAGGTGGTAAACATTTTTATTTTTTGAATTTCATTTACTAAGCAATTAAATAAAAAAAAAAAAACTGACCTTAAATAAGACAACATTTCGCACATTTAAGCTCAATTACTCCCTTCCTTGAAAGAACCATGTAAATTTCCTTGCAATTGAAATGCATTTGAATTCGATTATGTCTTTTCGGAAATCATTTTTTAAGCCGCGTGTACTGGTTAAATAACGTATACTTGGTATACATGGATGAAAATACAAGGACTTTAAACAGGTACAAACTTATATATTTCATCATGGCGGAACCATACAAGGTGGCAGCATGGTGACATACCTACAAACATAAATAATAGTTCCATATACTTTGTTTATGTAAATTCGATGGACTAATGTCAAAATCGAACTGCGCCGGAAATTGATGTATCAAATCAAATAAAAAAAGTTCAAATCAGCTGTCCCGTGCTGCCACCTTTTACAGTTCCGTCATGTATTTCATGAATCAAATGTTTTTCGTATGGCATCACTTGCTTCATTTACGAACATTCATAAACAGCCCAAACAAATTGTATGCTTTAAAAAAATTTTTTAGGATCGATAGCAGCCATAAAGCCTTATAACCTGTTGCTGTAAAAGCTGAAAGCATAAAATTTATCAGAGCAAACGGTGGTATGGCATATTAGTATATATTATAGGAGATCGATCCGGTCAGTTCCGTCATCAAGATATCTCACAAATTTTGGGACAAGTTTACTTTCAAACAGAAGGGCATGACTAAATAAACTTCAGCGGGTTAGGGGATCAGATTATACCTGTCGTAAGAGGCGACTAAAATACCAGATTCAAGGGGCTGTGTAGCGCAACCCTTCAGGTTGCCAGTGCAATATATAGCTTCCCCAAACCCAATTGTCAACCTCACCTATCCGCGGCGAATCCTGTTTCACTAACAGACGAGGCTTTGGCGACCCCAAGCTCCTCATGGAACTTGGGGGTGGGTAGGGAGGGAATGGCCTGAAGGTTTAATGTGGCCACATAAATCGTTCCCGAGTTGGTCGGGCTAGCACCTTAATGGTGCTGTGGTACCGGAGCGTATCGGATCTGTATCCGGCAAAGGACCATCACATCGATAACACTCCCCAAAGCCTTCGGGGAGCAACCTTATCGCTACAACAACAACAACTAAATGAACTCAGGTCGTCATCCTGACCATTTGGGGGATAGTAAATGTTTTTATTAGTAAGTGTTTTTATTAAATCAATCGCGCTTTTGTAGCGACATGCACATTACAAAGCTGTGCTGCCACATCAACAAAAAAAAAAAACAAAACAAATATAAATACATATTACCTTACCACCTTTCATTTAATAAAGAGAAAGGAAAATATATATTTCTACGGACTGTACGTATATTTAATTGCCTCAATTAATTTCACGAATGGATCTTCGTGATTATTGCTAATATTTTTCTCCATAAATACTCACAAAAAAAGACCCTACCATGCAAAAGCAACCAGTGGTGCAAACCAAAAAAAAATTCTAAGTAGGACATCTTTCCGCGTAGGCGGCCTTCGGCCGCGCTTATAAAAAAATAACCCTTGGCCGGTCCAACACCGGCTTCGCGAACCACAGTATTTCTGAGTAGAACACCGTTCCACGTAGAAGGCCTTCGGCCGCGCTTATAAAAATAACCCTTAGCCGGTCCAACGCCGGCTTCGCGAACCACAGTATTTCTGAGTAGAGAATCTTTCTCCGTAGGCGGCCTTCGGCCGCGCTTATAAAAAATAACCCTTAGCCTGTCCAACGCCGGCTTCGCGAACCACAGTATTTCTGAGTAGAACACTTTTCCTCTAAAGCGCGTATAATCAGACGCATTTTTGCAACGAAGGCGAACCAACTGCACCATAAAATAATAATACGGGGCAGAACCGCAGGACCCCAGAAACCAATACTACTACCACTGTTAATTTATAGAAATGGATATGGTAAGACCGAACTTATTCTACTTGGTGTTTTTAGATGTGGCAGCACAGATTTCTAATGTCATTATATATACTAGTATCGCCTGTGGTCGAAATTCGACTAACTCTTATTTTTTTCAACTCAGTCTATGCATCCAATATTGGGGGTAGTGAAATAATGCGTTAATAGTTAAGCAGTGAGCGGAAATATAGCAAACTGGTCTAACTTACTTAAATTTTTCATTAAGACATTGTAATTTTTATTGTATTTTCTTAAATTTTCTACAAAATTTTCAAATGTAATTATAATCTTTTGGTATGGAGTTCCTTATACAAAAATATAAAAAAAATGTAAAATCAAAAGAAATTGACATAGAATTAAAGTGAAATTACTTGACATTAAATTGAAAAATAGGTTTTTCCACACCACCCGGGAGGTCCCCGTTGGGGCGCTACCGAAGTTAGTTTTGTGTGCTCGGTTCCCCAGTAGGCCTATATCTCCCATATACATATATCGCCCATTTACTTCAATAGTGTCATAATTCAAAAACACGAACTTTTAGTTAAAAACGAAGAAATGTGCTTAAGGAATTTAGCCTATTTCACGCCACCCGTTAGGTATGCAATTGGCGCTTTACCGAGTTTAATTTTGTATAAATATATATGTAGTATGTATATAAGTGTGACACAAAACGAAAATTTCGAATAGAATAGAAGCTACCTTCATAAAAAATAAAAATATAAAAAAATTATGTAATGAGAAAGAAGGCAGAGTTTACTAAAAAAATTTAAATGAAAGAAAAAAAATAAAGTACTTAAAGTGCGAAAAAATTAAGTGATGAGAATAAACAGTTCCATATAAAAACGCAATAAGTGCACTTGGACCTTTTTCCGGGTTTTAATGTTATCATTGTGGAAATATGAAGATTCTAATATTCGGATATTTAATGTTGGGATTCCCATTGAGATCTATGTACGTAATTAATTTGTATTAAATTTGTAAACATTCATATTCATGAAATGGAGATGAATATATATGACCACATCTACCATAAAATATCGTTTGTGAACGATATAATACTAAGATATAGCAAAGCAGAATAAATTAGAAAAAAAGAAAAAGAAACAAAAACATTGAAATTATTCACGCAAACATATTTACTAAAATAAAATTGATTACATAATTTTAAGCGACATAAACAAATTAGGATTATGGGATGTAAGCATCCGATTAATGAGCATATAATCAAACAAATTTAGCCTAATAATAAATATAGTGGGTAATATACTCCCTATGCAATATTTCGACCTAAAATCGAAAACTTTTTTGGGTCGTTTTTTTTTCGTTTAATATACAACGTGAAATTTTCCGATTCAATCAAGTTGCATTTAAATAATAATAAACTAAGTTGAAATAAAAGATAATATAATAAAATAAAATAAGAAATATCAAAATAAATTAGCATAAAAGACAATATACAAATTTTAATGTAATATCTTTGTAGCAAATTTAATATACAACGTGATAAAAGATAATACAATAAAATAAAATAAGAAATATCAAAATAAATTAGCATAAAAGACAATATACAAATTTTAATGTAATATCTTTGTAGCAAATTTATTTATTTTTTGTTCACTATAAGACGTGCTATATATAAAACGAGCATAAAATCTGGAAATGCAAAAAACATTTGGGTCAAATTTGCAATTAATTGTTATAAATAAATAAATTTAGTGAGTTTGAAGAAAAGTTGACTCATTATTTCTGATTTATTTTTTTTTTAAAGCACCTAAAATAAAAAACAAAGAATCTGTTAAATAAAGACATATGCTTTTACGTGTAAGTAAAATTTGTCCAAAAAAAATAGGCCGGTTAAGTTATTACTTCTCTTTAAAGTTTTTTTGTGCGCTAACAATTATTTTAGAACAATTTTTTAAAGCTTTTGGTACACACCAATATAGGTAATTGGAAACAATGGGAAACAATATTTTATTTCAACAGAAAATGAGCGAAGCAGTAGTTCTTTCACCGTTTGGCGTGTACAAATATATACATATGTAGAGATGAAACATTTGAGCAACGGAACAATTGAGAATTTGGAGCTTATACTCAGGGGGGTTTGTGAACATAATGCGTCCTACAGATGGCATGTTCGATAGTTGCACAGATTTTCGAATTTACAAAAAAATTTTCTATTAATTATAAACAAATAGAGTAATATTTGTTAACAAAAATTGGCCTATGCACTGCGGCTGATCAATACGAATCGATTCATATAACTTTTATATGATTTACGTATGCTAAGTATGCGAAACAGCCTGTCAATTGATTGTATGGAAATTTTGTTAGCGTATTAATATATAGATAGTAGGTAATATACTGCCTATGCAATATTTCGACCTAAAATCGAAAACTTTTTTGGGTCGTTTTTTTTCGTTTAATATACAACGTGAAATTTTCCGATTCAATCAAGTTGCATTTAAATAATAATATACTAAGTTGAAATAAAAGATAATATAATAAAATAAAATAAGAAATATCAAAATAAATTAGCATAAAAGACAATATACAAATTTTAATGTAATATCTTTGTAGCAAATTTATTTATTTTTTGTTCACTATAAGACGTGCTATATCTAAAATGAGAATAAAATCTGGAAATGCAAAAAACATTTGGGTCAAGTTTGCAATTAATTGTTATAAATAAATAAATTTAGTGAGTTTGAAGAAAAGTTGACTCATTATTTCTGATTTATTTTTTTTTTAAAGCACCTAAAATGAAAAACAAAAAATCTGTTAAATAAAGACCTATGCTTTTACGTGTAAGTAAAATTTGTCCAAAAAAATAGGCCGGTTAAGTTATTACTTCTCTTTGAAGTTTTTTTGTGCGCTAAAAATTATTTTAGAACAATTTTATAAGGATTTTGGTACAGATCAATATAGGTAGGCAACAATGGGACACAATATTTAACTTCAACAGAAATTGAGCGAAGCAGTAGTTCTCTCACCGTTTGGCGTGTACAAATATATACATATGTAGAGATGAAACATTTGAGCAACGGAACAATTGAGAATTTGGAGCTTGTACTCAGGGGGGTTTGTGAACATAATGCGTCCTACAGATGGCAATGTCAATAGTTGCACAGATTTTCGAATTTACAAAAAACTTTTTCTATTAATTATAAACAAATAGAGTAATATTTATTAACAGAAATAGGCCTATGCACTGCGGCTGATCAATACGAATCGATTCATATAACTTTTATATGATTTAACGTATGCTAAGTATGCGAAACAGCCTGTCAATTGATTGTATGGAAATTTTGTTAGCGTATTAATATATAGATAGTGGGTAATATACTGCCTATGCAATATTTCGACCTAAAATCGAAAACTTTTTTGGGTCGTTTTTTTTTCGTTTAATATACAACGTGAAATTTTCCGATTCAATCAAGTTGCATTTAAATAATAATAAACTAAGTTGAAATAAAAGATAATATAATAAAATAAAATAAGAAATATCAAAATAAATTAGCATAAAAGACAATATACAAATTTTAATGTAATATCTTTGTAGCAAATTTATTTATTTTTTGTTCACTATAAGACGTGCTATATCTAAGATGAGCATAAAATCTGGAAATTCAAAAAACATTTGGGTCAAATTTGCAATTAATTGTTATAAATAAATAAATTTAGTGAGTTTGAAGAAAAGTTGACTCATTATTTCTGATTTATTTGTTTTTAAAGCACCTAAAATGAAAAACAAAGAATCTGTTAAATAAAGACCAATGCTTTTACGTGTAAGTAAAATTTGTCCAAAAAAATAGGCCGGTAAAGTTATTACTTCTCTTTAAAGTCTTTTTGTGCGCTAAAAATTATTTTAGAACAATTTTTTAAGGATTTTGGTACAGACCAATATAGGTAATTGGCAACAATGGGACACAATATTTTATTTCAACAGAAAATGAGCGAAGCAGTTGTTCTCTCACCGTTTGGTGTGTACAAATATATACATATGTAGAGATGAAACATTTGAGCAACGGAACAATTGAGAATTTGGAGCTTGTACTCAGGGGGGTTTGTGAACATAATGCGTCCTACAGATGGCAATTTCGATAGTTGCACAGATTTTCGAATTTACAAAAAACTTTTTCTATTAATTATTAACAAATAGAGTAATATTTGTTAACAAAAATAGGCCTATGCACTGCGTCTGATCAATACGAATCGATTCATATAACTTTTATATGATTTTACGTATGCTAAGTATGCGAAACAGCCTGTCAATTGATTGTATGGAAATTTTGTTAGCGTATTAATATATAGATAGTGGGTAATATACTGCCTATGCAATATTTCGACCTAAAATCGAAAACTTTTTTGGGTCGTTTTTTTTCGTTTAATATACAACGTGAAATTTTCCGATTCAATCAAGTTGCATTTAAATAATAATAAACTAAGCTGAAATAAAAGATAATATAATAAAATAAAATAAGAAATATCAAAATAAATTAGCATAAAAGACAATATAAAATTTTAATGTAATATCTTTGTAGCAAATTTATTTATTTTTTGTTCACTATAAGACGTGCTATATCTAAAATGAGCATAAAATCTGGAAATGCAAAAACATTTGGGTCAAATTTGCAATTAATTGTTATAAATAAATAAATTTAAATATGTATTTATAGCTGGCTTTAGGTCCGTGTTTTATAATGGAAAAATTAAAAACACCCTTTGATTATTTCTTTTAAATCGATATATTTCGATTGCTCAACGGCAATCATCTTCAGGATTGTAGCAACTAACAAAAATAATAAACATAACAATAAACAAATTTTGCATTTTACATATCACATAAATACCTACTTTTATTAACACGTCTGCTTTGTTTGACGTGGAGTATGGTACTGTTTTTTAGTGAGCAGGTGTTTGTAGATATGTGCGCTGTAATCTACGTCGCTCTTATAGTTCAGTCGTGTGTTATTCGGAATATTAATAATGTGTAACATTTCTAGTGTGAAACGTTTGTTAATAGTGTTGTTCTTGTTGCAGTATTTTAGTCTCATCAAAGTTTGGTGTGTGGCCGCTGTCTGCACAGTGGGCCATGAGTGCTGTTGTTTGATTATTAACTTGATGGCAAATTTTAAAATCAGACTTATGCTCTGAAATTCTCGTTTTGAGTTTGGACTTTGTAGTACCTATATATAATTTATAAATAATAAATATAATAATTTATAAATAAATTTAGTGAGTTTGAAGAAAAGTTGACTCATTATTTCTGATTTATTTTTTTTAAAGCACCAAAAATGAAAAACAAAGAATCTGTTAAATAAAGACCTATGCTTTTACGTGTAAGTAAAATTTGTCCAAAAAAATAGGCCGGTTAAGTTATTACTTCTCTTTAAAGTTTTTTTGTGCGCTAGCAATTATTTTAGAACAATTTTTTAAAGATTTTGGTACAAACCAATATAGGTAATTGGAAACAATGGGAAACAATATTTTATTTCAACAGAAAATGAGCGAAGCAGTAGTTCTCTCACCGTTTGGCGTGTACAAATATATACATATGTAGAGATGAAACATTTGAGCAACGGAACAATTGAGAATTTGGAGCTTGTAGTCAGGGGGGTTTGTGAACATAATGCGTCCTACAGATGGCAATTTCGATAGTTGCACAGATTTTCGAATTTACAAAAAACTTTTTCTATTAATTATAAACAAATAGAGTAATATTTGTTAACAAAAATAGGTTTATGCACTGCGGCTGATCAATACGAATCGATTCATATAACTTTTATATGATTTTACGTATGCTAAGTATGCGAAACAGCCTGTCAGTTTATTGTATGAATATTTTGTTAGCGTATTAATATATAGATAGTGGGTAATATACTGCCTATGCAATATTTCGACCTAAAATCGAAAACTTTTTTGGCTCGTTTTTTTTCGTTTAATAAACAACGTGAAATTTTCCGATTCGATCAAGTTGCATTTAAATAATAATAGACTAAATTGAAATAAAAGATAATATAATAAAATAAAATAAAATAAGAAATATCAAAATAAATTAGCATAAAAGACAATATACAAATTTTAATGTAATATATTTGTAGCAAATTTAATATACAACGTGATAAAAGATAATACAATAAAATAAAATAAGAAATATCAAAATAAATTAGCATAAAAGACAACATACAAATTTTAATGTAATATCTTTGTAGCAAATTTATTTATTTTTTGTTCACTATAAGACGTGCTATATCTAAAATGAGCATAAAATATGGAAATGCAAAAAACATTTGGGTCAAATTTGCAATTAATTGTTATAAATAAATAAATTTAGTGAGTTTGAAGAAAAGTTGACATATTATTTCTGATTTATTTTTTTTAAAGCACCTAAAATGAAAAACAAAAATCTGTTAAATAAAGACCTATGCTTTTACGTGTAAGTAAAATTTGTCCAAAAAAATAGGCCGGTAAAGTTATTACTTCTCTTTAAAGTTTTTTTGAGCGCTAAAAATTATTTTAGAACAATTTTTTAAGGATTTTGGTACAGACCAATATAGGTAATTGACTACAATGGGACACAATATTTTATATCAACAGAAAATGAGCGAAGCAGTAGTTCTCTCACCGTTTGGCGTGTACAAATATATACATAGTATGTAGAGATGAAACATTTGAGCAACGGAACAATTGAGAATTTGGAGCTTGTACTCAGGGAGGTTTGTGAACATAATGCGTCCTACAGATGGCAATTTCGATAGTTGCACAGATTTTCGAATTTACAAAAAAAATTTTCGATTAATTATAAACAAATAGAGTAATATTTGTTAACAAAAATAGGCCTATGCACTGCGGCTGATCAATACGAATCGATTCATATAACTTTTATATGATTTTAAGTATGCTAAGTATGCGAAACAGCCTGTCAATTGATTGTATGGAAATTTTGTTAGCGTATTAAAATGTAGATATACGTATACACATATAAAAGTTGTATAGGAATTTGAAATAACATATTCAAATAACCGTTATCCAATCAAAGTTAATATACTCTCTGTGCAAAGCACGCTGAGTATAAAAATTTGGTAAATTTCTTTGAAATTTGGCCCTTTCATTCAACGAATTTTGGCCCCAACTGAAAACATGGCCTGGCAACCGTTGGTTCTACCCGCCATCTGCATCATAGCAGGGAATGTACAATCTGGCAAAGTTTTTGTAAGTGAACTGTCTTCAACATTTTTCCACTGTCTCTCGGGCCCAAGCCAAGCTATCGCTCGTTGGGTCAACCACTGGACCCAAGGGCTGCATAATTATTAATGCTGCGCGTTATTGTGTTTTCGTTGTTCCCGTTCTTATGTTTATTTTTCGTCCGGATTCGAAGACCGCTCCTTTACCGAGCACACTGACTGCACACTATCATCGCTATCCGCGCCCAAATTATCGCTAATAGCGATTTCCTATTCGTAGAACGACCTGCTCCTGGTAGAACGACCTCCTACCCAAAAAGGCGAACTCAGCGATCCAATGTTAAAAGTGGGGATAAAAACCGTCCGGCACAACCGCGCCCTTGTTGTGGTAAAACTATCATTACATATCGGGGAAGGCTCGGTTCAAATACTTCCAATAAATAGGCACGATCCGCATAATACCCTGGACTAGGAGGTTGACAGTTCTTGGTCACCGACACCAGGCCGTCCTCCTATAAAGCGGAACGGCGTAGATGCAGGCTCTAAAGGCTCAGCCCCATAGTCAAGAGCTATGGAGTTCGGCTAAGCCCTCACACCAGCGATAAGGTGCCTGCTATAGTAAGGGACGTTACTAGATAAAAACTAAGTATAATTAATCTACAAAAAAAATAGCATCTTACCTATACAGATTGAGAAGTAAATTAATGAATTGAATTGCATACTCAGATTTGTACATTTTTCGCTCAGGCACATGAACTGTGTACAATCAAAATAAATTTTTAGCATGCAGCTCATGCGTGTGCTGACTGGAGTAAAGCACATTCATATGTGTTTTATATATAAAATATTTATGCGCATACTCTTGTGCTGTGTACAAAAAATATGAGCCGTGTGAGCCATATTCTTTAAAAATTATGTACACACAATTTATGTACACACAATTTTTCGTGTCATTCGGAGTCAACAACAAATATCGAATGTTCTGTCAATGTTCGTTTAGAAAAATCCATTTGAAAAATCCCTTCGCTGAAACATACATACATACAAATTTTGTAATTTTTTTGGATATAATGCTCATTGTAAAGGTTTACAAGTAGGATATGTAGCAGCACGCACACACACAGCCACGTTCACCTGTCCAAAATGGTTGTTCTTGTTCGGTTTTTTGTGGATGCTATTTGCAGGGTTTGAAAATGCTGAACTAATTTTCAGTATTACAAAATTGCTTGAATTTAAATTTGGAAAATATTTCAGTAACAGGAAAAAGCAAAGCAAACAAAAATTTTTCTTTCATTTTACTTCAGATATTACTTGAATGGATGCGAGCTGTCGTAGTCAGCAGAAAAAAAACTTGAATATTTTACTGTGTTTGAAGCTATAACCCACTCAGCATTTAGATAATTAAATTTTCAATTTCCCTACATATGAGTACAATTTGGTTACTCTTTCTGACTAAATAATGAGTTATCATACAATTGAACAAAAGAAATAATCAAATATGAATACTTTTGATGATCAAAAATTGAAAAGCATTTTTCGATAACTTTTTGGAATCAATTTTGAAGTCCTTTGATGATTACATTTTAATATTTCATAAAAACCAACAAAAAGATAATTAAATATGCTTACCTTTGATGATCAAAAACTGAATATAGTTTTTGTATCACATTTTGGTATCATATTTGAAGATGTTTACTTTAGGTGATCAAAAATTTATAATCATTTTTAATTCACCTTTCTGAATCTTTTCTGACTATATTTGTTGACTGAATAATGAGTTTTATACTTGTTGAAACTTTACTTTTTATTGAAAATCTTATTTTTTTCACATACACACATTTTTTCAATCATGAAGTTCAGAAAAAATATGTATATATAATTTTTATTATTAAGACATTCTTCAAGACAATGCAATGCAAATGCTAGAGTAACTTCGGGTATTATGGTATAGGCGGCTAATATGGTACACCTCTCTATCTTATGAGCTATTTGCACTGTGGCAACGCGGGCTACGAAAACAGCTGGTAAATTACGAAAAAGAAAACGAAAAAAAATTACAGCGCTGACAGCTGCCCAGTTCTCTTTCAGTTCTTGAAAACACGTGGTTGCATATGTACGACTTTTTAAAACATTGTAGTAGAAACGGTTTTATATTCCGCAACAATATACGGATAAGTACAAATATCTTTTAAATCGATAATATACAACCAATATTTTATTTTGAAAAGGTGAGTTATAAATTAGATAAAGTTTTTATTATAAAAAAGTCTAAAATTTGTGTAAATGAAAGAGGAGTATAATATGGTACACTCGTGACGGGGTAATATGGTATAGTGTACCATATTTCCCTCCCTATGTTCCGTAGGTCAGTATGTTAATTTAGTAGTGGAATTTTACAGCAAGAATGCCAAAAAAGGGTGTACGAAGGCTATGGACTGCAGAAAATATGCGCATGGCCATTGCAGCGTTGAGAAATGACGAAATGGGGATTTTTTTGGCATCAAAAAGGTTTGAAGTCCCACACACTACACTGCAACGCATGGACAGAAGCCAAAAGCCGGTTGAGGAGCTTCTTTCAGCAAAGCTTGGCAGAAAACCAGTTTTCACCCAAGAAATCGAACGCGAACTTGTAAGATACTCTTTAGATATGGAGTCTCGATTTTGGGGGCTAACAAGATTCGACCTGCGATCGCTGGCATACCAAATTGCAATGAAAAACAACATTCCAAATAAATTTAGTATCTTCAAAAAATGCGCAGGAAAGGACTGGCTGTATGGATTTTGTAAACGGCATAGTGAAATACTAAGCTTGCGAATTCCAACCGGCACTTCTTTTAATAGAGCAAAAGAATTCACTCGCGAAAATGTGGCTTCGTTTTACAACTTGTTAGAAAATGAGTATGTTAAACATAACTTTTCAGAAACACGCATTTGGAATGTGGATGAAACGGGTCTGTCAGTTGTGCAGTCTCGGCAGCCAAAAGTTATTGCACAAAAAGGAAAAAGGCAAATAGGCGCTATGACTTCCGCAGAACGCGGATCTCTTATAACTGTCATTACGTGCATGAGCGCTGGTGGCTCTTTTGTTCCGCCGTATTTTATTTTCCCAAGAAAGAACAATCATCCACTCCTTATGAAGGATGCACCACCCGGAGCGAAATCGTCATGCCATCTCTCTGGCTGGGTGCAAATACCGATCTTCACAAATTGGTTCAAACATTTTTTGGAGTTTACAAAGCCAAGAAAAGAATAACCTATTCTACTTATTTTAGATGGGCATTATTCCCACACGCGAAATATCGAATTACTTGATTTAGCCCGTGATAACGGAGTTGTTATATTATCCTTGCCGCCTCACTCTACACATAAATTGCAGCCATTGGACAAAACTTTCATGGGCCCACTTAAAGTATATTATAGTGACGAAGTAAGGCGTTTTACTCGAGATCAAGGACGCAAAGTGACACTATATGATTTGGTCGGACTGTTTACAAAAGCATATTTGCGAGTTCAAAGTGGTCAAATAGCTATCAGTGGATTTAGAAGCACTGGAATCTTTCCGTTGGATAAACATATTTTTTCTGAAGCTGATTTTATAGCAGTCGAAATGGAAAATGTGCAGGCAGAACATCGATAAGGAAAATGCTATGCCTGAAACTCAGAGTTTGTTGCCCACATTAAATGACAACGTGGCCACTACTAGTACCGGATTATCACCACGTATTTTTTCATCAACTGATTCTACGAAAACTGTGAATATAGGTAAGTATTTTATTTCCACAAACTTCCCCCAATAATTAGTTTGTTTACCGGCGATATTTCTTTGCAAGCAGCTGCAAAATACATTACACCTTGGGAGATTTCTCCTCCGCCAAAATCGTAAGCAATAGAGGAAGGAAGTCTAAGCCAACAGTTTTAACCACGTCTCCGTATAAAGCCGAGCTACAAAGTAGCTTGTCAAAAATAGCCAAACGAAACTCCTCCAAAGAAAACTAAACCAGATGAGCCTAATAAAGTGTTTCCTCATAAAAAGAAACGGCGGGAATCTAGTACCGACTCCGATCAAAGTGTAGTTCTAGAAGAATCGGATGGAAAGGAAGAGTTCTATGATGTTCCTCCCTCAAAAGGCAGTTTGTATAATTTCTGCAATAAAAGCTGGGAAGACGATACTGAAGTTCAAACATGGACTTCATGTTTGCAGTGCGAAGTAATCTGGGCTTACGACATATGCATTCCGAAAGAATTGCCATATTTCTGTGCCACTCCTGTATATAAAGTAAATAGTTACCTACTTTGACTTTCTTTACATTATTTGTTTTTGACGTAGATGCCAAGAAAATTGTTATATTTTTTTTAATGAATTTGGATTTTTGTTAGCCTTAAAGGCGTTTTTGAAATTAATATGATGCCAAGGAGGCTTTATTTGTAATTGCATTTCATGTTCTTTATAAAATTGTTTCCATTATATTTTGCTTTTTAATTGTATTATTATTTATGTAATTTATTTTTTAATTGTAACATTAGGCTGGTAATATGGTATAGTATACCATTTTAAACGAACCTATATACCAAATTACACGCAAGTTTTTCAAAGTGACACTTTACGACTTTTTTCAAATTTTCCCTCAAGATTTTTTTTCATATGCTTTAGTGAACTAATTGTAAAATATCGTTGTAGCCCATATTTTAGCGATACTGTGTATGAAATTTTAAAAGCCCCCGGTATACATTTTATGAGTTATGACATAAAAAGAAATAGGTATTCCATAATACCCGAAGTTACTCTACTCGTGCCCGAAGATTTCCCCAACTATTTCTCCACCTTCGGCTTCCCAGAAAATATATAATAGTTGGACAATATAAAAGTTGTGAGCTATTTGACCAGGTAAGTGAAACTCTCTTGATATATGTACCTGGATATGTCTTCAACATCCCGTACCGTATCGTATTTTAAGATGTTGACGATCATATGTAGCTGATGTTGGATGTTGTAGTGGCAGGTGTATATCGGTCAAGTTTGTTTGCGAGTGACCTGTGGTTCAAATAGCTCACTTCCGCATGCTTTCTTCCCCTGATTAAATAAAAGTATTATGTAGTATCTTATTTTGAAAGAGATATGAAGAATAAATGCATCATAATCGCATTCAAAAATGATTCAAAAATCTCAACCAAAACGATTGAAATATGTTCACGAATATGATCAGAAAATGACTGTGAAAAGCAGTCAAATATTACTCTAAAACAATTAAAGCTCAATTTTACAATGATATCAAATACGAATAAAAAGCGTTTCGAAATATGAATCATAAATGATTATTCAAGAATAATCATATTTATCGTACATTTTTCTCCCGACGTTACGTAAATTTTCGGACAGAAAATGCTTTTAAATTTGAACGTTTTTAATCATCTTGATGTATGATATTTAAATATTTTTTGATCAAAATTTTCAAAAAATGCTGGCTGGGAAGTATTTCATTATCAACTATTTTTAAGTAAACATTTTTCAGTTTTTTTAACAGCCGAAATTCTGGTTTCGAATTACTTGCTGAAAATAAGTAAAAGTAAATTTTTTTTACTATTTCAGCAGAACTATTTGATTTTCAAAGGGACATACAAACAATTGTACAATGTATTGATCGTAATAGCCTTCATCTACGAGTAGGTATTTCTTGTTTTTATGTTGTTTTAACACCCGACACACATATATACGCATGCTTCTACTCAAAAAAAGACAAATACGTACTTACAAAATCTGCACCTCCACCGATAGCTTGGTATATGTACTGGAGTCATTCGGGGCTTTTTTCGGGACCAAAGCATGGCATTTCAATGTAGCATGGCTCAATTCTCGCGCATCGTTCAAAATTTGTCATACAATGAGTAACTCCTTGTGGAGAGACTGTCCTTCATTCGGTCCTAGAGCCTAGCACTGCCGTGTCTAACGAAGAAATACATATTTATAAAACGGGTACATATATGTCACATGCAAAACGCGATTTTTTAGGCTAACCCCTAATACTTGTTGCCCATGCGATTTCTTTAAAACATGTATGGCTCCTTTCTGTTCACAACCAAGAACGATTCACGCCGCGTTTAAGCGCACCTCCGTTCCTTCCTCATCTACTAGCACCAAAGCTGGTCTGATAGCCAGGCAAAATTCTCGTTTGTTGTAGTGCTAAAAGGCGCCTGAAGTTAAGAGATACAATCTCACAAGCTCGAAATGCCCGACCACCAACATTCATGTGAGACAAGATCATAAGATTACTCACACCGTGTGCACCGTATATCAACGATAAAGACACTCCTTGAAGGCTTTGGGGAGTGCTATCGATGTTGATGGTCCTTTTCCGGATATAGATCCGGTACGTTCCGGTAACAAAGCACCATTAAGGTACTAGCCCGACCATCTCGGGAAAGATTAATATGACCACATTTGTAGTGTACTCACGACTATTCAAACGCACATGTCGAGTTCTATTTCACAACTAACTTTATTTCACGGTATTTAGCTAAGTATACATAATTTGCAATATGAAGATCAAAGGCAGAAGAGTATATATCTTTTGCATAAACAGATGTACGTGTGTACATACATATATATACCGAACAACATTTAATCTTCTGGGCCATTCCGCCCTCCCCACCCCCTGGTTCAATGAGGAACTTGGGGTAGCCCGAGCCTCGCTTGTTAAATATGTGTCTGATACATTAAGCGAATAACCGTAGAAACACCTTAATCCCTTAGAGAATAACTGGTTAAGTGGATATCATTGCGTAACTCAGTGTACCAAATTTGGTGAGGATATCTCAATATTTACTCTAGTTATCGTGCTAACGGACGGACGGACGGACATGGCTCAATCAAATTTTTTTTCGATACTGATATATGGAAGTCTATATCTATCTCGATTCCTCTATACCTGTAAAACCGACCGTTGTCCTGTTATCCCGGGCAAAGCAACATCAAAATTTTAGAAACAATGTTTTTCAATTAGAAGAAAAATTTTCTTACCGGGGTCGCCCCTTGTCAGTGTTTGGCAAGCACTCCGACTGTATTTCTTCCATGAAAAGCTCTCAGCGAAAACTCATCTGCCTTGCAGATGCCGTTCGGGGTCAGCATAAAACAAGCAGGTCCCGTCCCGCCAATTTGTAGAAAAAATTAAAAGGAGCACGACGCAAATTGCTTCTCTTTTTCTCGGCCTAAAATCTCCTCGGAGGTTATCGCGTCACATTTATTTATTTTTTAAATTATATATACTTCATTTTATTTTCGTGAAAATCTTACATTTAAGTCCAGTTAGAGAACCACAAGTTGTTAATTAAATTTTTTCAACTTAGGTAATAGCATTTTTTTTTATCGCCCCTCTGTAGTGGGCTCGCAAATACTCAGAGTGTATTTTCGCTATGAAAAGCTTTTCAGCGAAAATGCATTTTCCTCGCAGATGCCGTGCGGAATGGGTTTAAACAAGGCAGATTGAAAGAGAATCTTGGCCTAAATCTCCTCGAAGGTATATCGTGCCTTATGTTAGGTTAGGTTGAACAGGCCGGTCCATGAGAACTTCACATAGACTGATTGAGTCCGTAGTTTTACCATAAGTTTGTTTTAACGACCAAACTGAAAAACCTTATCAAAAACCAGGACCTATGTTATAAAATAACTCCGTCCTCTTGGCAAATACTAGAAACTTCCTAGGACTTAAGCCAAGTGCAGGACGTGCTCGATCATTTCCTCTTCCAACCCGCACTTCCTACATATGCTATCACTGAACAAGCCTTATGTTGATTTTTTTAATTTTTTTAAGGGACATTGTGTCATGGTCGTTAGAATAAGTGCAATAGTATACACGGCCTAATAAGCCGTTGCCACGCCAGTTTTTCAAATTTGTAAAATACGTAATTTAAGTCATCATTACGAGGATATTCCCCTTAATTTTTAAGATTGCAGCTCTTCGTAAGTTACAGAGATATCTTATATGTATATGTTTGCATTTTTATAAAGAAAGTGGACGTAGTTGTCTGCCGATTGTATTTTTTTTTTGTTTTTTGAGCACTTCCTCCTTGAAGAGGAATATCTGCAGATATTGCTCCCGACTTGAACGCAATAGCTCAATTAGGTATTTAAATATCGGGAAGTCAATTTAGAGGATATATTTGATATACATATAACAACCCTGCGTGGCTATATACCGGTTACGGCCACTTCTTGTAGGAACCTTACTCGTGTTCGAAAGTAGCGGCATGAAAAATTTCATTACAAAAATTAGCAACAAACGAGAATTTTGTCTGGCTATTAGACCAGCTTTGGTGCTAATAGATGCGCTTAAACGCGGCATGAATCGCTCTTGGTTGTGAACAGAAACGAGCCATACATGTTATAAAGAAGTCGCGTCGACAAAAAGTATGAGGGGTTAGCCTAAAACAGCGCGTTTTGAACATGACATATATGTGCCCGTTTTATGAATATGTATTTCTTCGTTAGACGCGGCAGTGCTAGGCTCTAGGATCGAATGAAGGACAGTCGCTCCACAAGGAGCTACTCATTGGATGACAAATTTTGAACGGCCCGCGAGAAATTGAGCCATGCTATATTGAAATGTCATGCTTTGGTCCCGGAAAAAGCCCGAATGACTCCAGTACATATACAAAGCTGCCGGTGGAGGTGGAGATTTTGTACGTACGTATTTGTCTTTTTTTAAGGAAGGCTAAGTTCGGGTGTAACCGAACATAACATACTCAGCTGAGAGCTATGGAGACAAAATAAGGTAAAATCACCATGTAGGAAAATGAACCTAGGGTAACCCTGGAATGTGTTTGTATGACATGCGTATCAAATGGAAGGTATTAAATAGTATTTTAAGAGGGAGTGGGCCATAGTTCTATAGGTGGACGCCATTTAGGAATATCGCCATAAAGGTGGACCAAGGCTGACTCTAGAATTTGTTCGTACGATATGGGTATCAAATGAAAGGTGTTAATGAGTATTTTAAAAGGGGTGGTCTTAGTTCTATAGGTGGACGCCTTTTCGAGATACCGCCATAGAGGTGGATCAGGGGCGACTCTATAATTTGTTTGTACGATATGGGTATCAAATGAAAGGTGGTAATTAGTATTTTAAAAGGGAGTGGGCCTTAGTTCTATAGGTGGACGCCTTTCCGAGATATCGCCATAAAGGTGGACCAGGGGTGACTCTAGAATTTGTTTGTAAGATATGGGTATCAAATGAAAGGTGTTAATGAGTATTTTAAAAGGGAGTGGACCTTATTTCTATAGGTGGACGCCTTTTCGAGATATCGCAATAAAGGTGGACCAGGGGTGACTCTATAATTTGCTTGTACGATATGGGTATCAAATAAAGGTATTAATGAGGGTTTTAAAAGAGAGTGGTGGTAGTTGTATATGTGAAGGCGTTTTGGAGATATTGACCAAAATGTGCACCAGTTTGACCCAGAACATCATCTGTCGGGTACCGCTAATTTATTTATATATGTAATACCACGTACAGTATTACTACCAAGATTCCAAAGGCTTTTGGTTTCGCCTTGCAGAACTTTTTCATTTTCTTCTACTTAATATGGTAGGTGTCACACACATTTTACAAAGTTTTTTTCTAAAGTTATATTTTGCGTCAATAAACCAATCCAATTACCATGTTTCATCCCTTTTTTCGTATTTGGTACAGAATTATGGCATTTTTTTCATTTTTCGTAATTTTCGATATCGAAAAAGTGGGTGTGGTCATAGTCGGATTTCGGCCATTTTTTATACCAATACAAAGCGAGTTCAGATAAGTACGTGAACTAAGTTTAGTAAAGATATATCGATTTTTGCTCAAGTTATCGTGTTAAAGGCCGAGCGGAAGGACATACGGTCGACTGTCTATAAAAACTGGGCGTGGCTTCAACCGATTTCGCCCTTTTTCACAGAAAAGAGTTATCGTCCTAGAATCTACGCCCCTACCAAATTTCACAAGGTCTGGTAAATTTTATTATTATTATATTACGACTTATGGCATTAAATGTATCCTAGACAAATTAAATGAAAAAGGGCGGAACCACGCCCATTTTGAAATTCTCTTATATTTTTGTATTTTGTTGCACCATATCATTACTGGAGTTTAATGTTGACATAATTGACTTATATACTGTAAAGATATTAAATTGTTTGTTAAAATTTGACTTAAAAAAAAAAAAATTTTTTTAAAGTGGGCGTGGTCGTTCTCCGAGTTTGCTAGTTTTTTATTAAGCATACATATAGTAATAGGACTAACGTTCCTGCCAAATTTCATCATGATATCTTCAACGACTGCCAAATTACAGTTTTCAAAACTTTTAAATTACCTTCTTTTAAAAGTGGGCGGTGCCACGCCCATTGTCCAACATTTTAGTAATTTTCTATTTTGCGTCACAAGTTCAACTCACCTACCAAGTTTCATCGCTTTATCCGTCTTTGGTAATGAATTATCGCACTTTTTCGGTTTTTCGAAATTTTCGATATCGAAAAAGTGGGCGTGGTTATAGTCCGATATCGTTCATTTTAAATAGCGATCTGTGATGAGTGCCCATGAACCTACATACCAAATTTCATCAAGATACCTCAAAATTTACTGAAGTTATCGTGTTAACGGACAGACGGACGGACGGATGCTGATGATTTTGATATATGGAAGTCTATATCTATCTCGATTCCTTTATACCTGTACAACCAACCGTTATCCAATCAAAGTTAATATACTCTGTGAGCTCTGCTCAACTGAGTATAACAACAAATACCTACTCGTATATGAAGGCTATTACGATCAATACATCGTACAATTGCTTGTATGTCCCTTTGAAAATCAAATAGTTCTGCTGAAATAGTAAAAAAAAAATTTACTTTTACTTATTTTCAGCAAGTAATTCGAAACCAGAATTTCGGCTGTTAAAAAAACTGAAAAATGTTTACTTAAAAATAGTTGAAAATGAAATACTTATAGCTTCAAAGCACAGTAAAATATTCAAGTTTTTTTTCTGCTGACTACGACAGCTCGCATCCATTCATGGTTCAACTATATGGTTGGCTCATCTGTGCAATAACAAAATATGTCTGTTCAAATTGTCAAAATATGTGTAATGGTGTTGGTGCGAACGGTATGGAATGGAAACATAACACTTAGCAGTTTTTGTATGTGTAAGAAAATGTGCCAATGTGTTGGTTTCATTTTGAGTTTGCCATCTTCTTTTGACAATCCCATCGGCCATACAATGAAATAAATAAAATCAGCTGATGAGATGAGCCAACCATATAATTGAACTATGCATCCATTCAAGTAATATCTGAAGTAAAATGAAAAAAAAAATGTTTTGTTTGCTTTGCTTTTTTCTGTTGCTGAAATATTTTTCAAATACAAATGTAAGCTGTACACAAAAATTCCAAACCGACAAAAAACTCATAGCTGGTAGAGCCAAAAATTTGTAAATTTTACTATTTTTCAGTAAGCAATTCAAACCCTGGCTATTTGGCACTGTTTAGCAGCTGCTAAGGAAAACTGCGTAAACATTTTATTGTAAAATTACAAAGAAATACCATTATTTACTTCCAAACGAGCACTTAGTTACATCTCACTTTAAAATCCATATGTTTTGGACAATTTTAGTTATCAAATTGAGATACTTTATTACCGGGGACGAATGCTAAAATGCGACCAAAACTATCGGGGAGGCATTAATAAACACGTTTTGGCCACGGTTTCAATAATCCGAAGGACTAAACGCATCTTTCATACCTTTTTCGACATTTCTGGAAATTTTTGGCAGCCGATCAGGGTTTTAAAGTATTTTTCGCGAAGAGCTGTTGAACGGGTATAAAAATTTACCACTCGTGTTTTTATTCTTAATGTTGGAATAAGTACACTTCTTCATATACCCTATTCGAAGACTTTTGTATAATTTTATGTAGGACCCATATAGGTGCACTTTACATTTGCATACTAAATTCGTTCAAAAATATATTCCGCTCCTTTTTTTGTTTCCCTACGTCGCCTTCGATGACAGCAACCCTGGTAATTTTAACACTTCGTTCATTGTCAAACTCATGTTTCCCGCAGGCTCCACTGGATTCTACTCTAGTTTGACATTTCGCTCAGTGTCAAGCGGCAGTGTGTTAGAAAGTGAAAGGAATTGTTTCCCTGTCACACATATCCTACTTGTAAACCTGTACCATGATAAGACTCTAGCACGTTGGCTGCCACGTCGCACGTTTTCGCGCGACACCCAGATGTTACCCTGAGGCCACGTCGCACATTTTCGTGCGACACCTAAATGTTACCCTGAGGCCACGTCGCACATATTCGTGCGACACCTAAGTGTTTCCCTGAGGCCACGTCGCACATCTTCGTACATTTTAATATGGAATTTTACATGGAATTTGGATTCTCTGGCCTGTGATGTACAGTTTGGTGTATTTCCCATGGCCGCTGTGTATTTTTAATGGTATTTTTTTGGGTAATAAAAAAGTTGGAAATTAAAATTTTTTTTTCCTTCTGTTATGGGTTCTGGAGACATGAAGTCCAAAAAAAGGCATTTGAAATCTCCTGCCGAAACTTGGTTATTGAAATTTTTTTGTTTGTAGCCTTTTTATATATTATAAAGGCATTTACGACAGACATTCCAAGTAACAGTTCAAAAGCCACTTTGCGGTACCACTTAACACCTCTTCTGAGAGTGGTGGCGTAGGAGGTAATTTGATCGGATATATCAACACCTAATTTGGCTTTATTGTAATTAATAACAGCACGGGGTTTTTCAATAGCTCGTTGCCTTCGCTTCCTGGTGGATGGTGGATTGTTGGTTTGGATGGTTCATTACTGTCTACATTTGGATGGCTCGGCGTGGCTACCTTTACAGGAGGGTGTTTTGCCGAAAGAATCCTAACATCTCTGGTGTCCTTCCAATTTAGCACAACCACTCCATTTTCCTCCTCACGGGCTACCATCTCGCCTCTTTTCATATTAGCTTTCATAACTTCAGCCGGACCATTCTTTTTGTTGGCCCAAAAGGGTGTCTATTTTTATTTATTTTTATTATTTTTGTTCTTTTTTGTTTCTTAGTGCCTAAACATAAGTTTTGACTACTCGCGACTTTATTTTGGTCCCTAATTTTGCAGTTATAACGGTTTTTTTGTGTCGCACATTTTCGTGCGACGTGGCCCCACAACATGTTTTATGTTCTCCCAGGCCATGTCGCACGAAAATGTGCGACACAAAAAAACCGTTATAACTGCAAAATTAGGGACCAAAATAAAGTCGCGAGTAGTCAAAACTTATTTTTAGGCATTAAGAAACAAAAAAGAACAAAAACAAGTTGTTGGCCTCAGGTGACCAAAATGGTTAAATGACATTGCCACTGAACGATCAAAATTCTAAAATGGCTTTGGCAGCCAACGTGCTAGACAGAAGAAGGGGAAAAGCATGAAATTTGCGAGGGGCTGATTAATGATATATTATTACGACGTTCAGCTTTGTCTTTCCATTAACAAATTTGCAGTGGTAGTTTTATCGTTGGATGTAGGAGCAAACGTTTCAAATCTCTACGGCTATTACGGTTAGATGTACCTTTCTTTGACTGAAATAAATGGCTTTGATATCTTAATGATGAATGAATTCCTAAAGGTAATTTGGCCAATTAGAAAGAACCACTCTTGCCTCCTTCTGGTGAATACGGCTGAACCGTAGGCTAGTTGTTACGATTTGTCTTCGACGCAATCCTGAGGGGATAGACTTTAAGGTCATGCAACTAATCGAATTAAGCGACTCCCCTTGAGCTGTGTGCTAAATTTTTTATTTCAATACTACACAGCTCATGTGTATGAGCATTTAATTCAGTGAACATTTATTTTCAACACGTGGGTGTGCTGTGCATGTGTGTGCAAATACGAAACCTGATTGAATTATAACAGACTTTCTGTAGAAAATTTTTTTAAGAAACTAATCTCAATCAATTTTTAAAATTGATAGTTTTTACTTTTTTTGCTGTAAAATTTTGGCATTTCGGAAATTTTGCCGCCCTTCAAATTATGCCAGCCCGTGAGGCCCCGGCGGAGGCGTAAATCCATCACTGCATCTACATCCTGCTGATCGCATGTTGGAAATTGTTAGTAGAGTTCAAAATACTACCCGTAATATTTCGTTTCTTAAAGAATAAAGTGGATGAACTTTTTTATTTTATTTTTCATTTTTGCTATTTGGCTGTTCGCGCAGCGCTTGTTGGTTGTATTGCAAAAAGTGGTTTACCAAGGCGTATTATACATACCTTACTTTTATGGCAACAAACGAAAAGAACTGCAAAAGAGACTGCGACAGTTAAGTATTCAGACAAACCGAAACAACAAGTAGTACTTTATTGCCTGGAGCTTATGACAGTTTACGTAGTGGATTCTAACCCGTTGTTCCTTTACTGCCGACAGCAAGGAAAGCTGGAGACAAGCATTAGTGTGAGGGTAAAGCCTATTTAAATGAAAAGAAAACCAAATTCTACCAGAAGCAATGCAAATTCATTTGACAGCTCCCATTTATGTTGGAGTTAAAAAAGGAACTTATAGTGGAAAACTATTGCCATTGTTGTTAAGAGCAAATGGAGATCAGAAAATGCATTCGGGGTCAGGGCACAAATCGAAACGCCTGCAAGCAGTCTACGACAATGGCCAAGGATGTGAATGTTGTACATTTAAACATTTCCATTTTATCGGTACTCAGCAAACCGTCTGGCTTCTTTATAAACTAATAGATGTTTATAAGAATGCAAAAAAAAAAGTTGCTTAAAATTTCAGTATGCCTCATGATTCTGTTTATTTAGAGGAGTTGTTTGCAAACTATGCATTGCAACCTAGAGAATTTAGTTATGTGATATGGTCACGATATTTTTTGTAGAATGTATTAGTGATGATCGAGCATTTATAATTCACTTAAATTTCTTCAGTTTTTATTTTATTTTAATTTTAAAATCGAAAATCTGATTTTTTTAGTTTTCTCTCCCAATATGCGATATACAGTAGGTTGAAGAAACCAAACAGACATTTAGATTACTTTTTTTGAAGGTCATATTGGGTCAGGTCTGATTTTTTCTCTGAATAAACGGTATAGTTATCGAAAATCTAAGCAAAATTTATTTTTTGAGAAACTTTTATCTGTAAATTAGTGTATATAAATATAAACAACTTTTTAGATATGCAATTTTACTTACGGTTTCGTATACGGACGCCTTTTATTAATTTCTAGAAGTTGCCCTCTCGAAAGAGTAATTCGGTTGGCAGCCACGGTTCTAGTGGTGAAGCGTACCGGGCTGTCATGCCGCCAACACCCCATAAAACTTTCGCGGAGTGTTAGTGCCGTTGAAAAACCCGTTATTTCCTTTTTAGTCTCTTTAGATTTTCGCTCCGCGTAATTTGGTATTGGCTCTGACCAAGTGTATGGCCACCATAAGTCGAAAGAGCAGTTAACACAACTATTGAACATTTTCGTCGATGATAATACGCTGCCAACTGCCAGATATCCAAAGAAACCTTGAATACGCGTAATAAAATACTTAGCAGTGAGTCTGGACATCCAAATAGACAACTGCTTCATGCTTCCAAGCAAATAAAGGGACAGCTCCGTGAGCGCACCTGCCAGCGTAGTTATAAAAAAATAGAATAAAACCTGCGAGCGCTAAATCCTTTTCAAAAGCAAAATAAAACCCGCTGGTACCTAATGCTGAGATGGGACAGTCACACCTTCAGTTTTAGTAAATTCCAAGTGAATTTAAATATACCCACTATATTAACGGTTTGGTGCCTACAACTTGCATATGTTTCCATTAAAAACACATTTGGTATTGAAGAATGTCTTTTTTCTGCGACCGAAATTGTTCGAACTTGAACGTAGGTTGTATTATCATGCATTCAATGTTTTTGTGTTTTGTTTTTCCTGCCAACACGTACAAGGACGACTACAAACATTTGTGATGAGGAATGTGCAGTATGTCTTACTGCAGTGTTCATCAAATGCAGTTGCACAAAATGCTCTAACATAATTGACGCGTAGGAAGAATTCAAATGTGATTTTTATATGTTTAGATACCAGGGGCGGATTCAGGAGGGGAGGGGTCCAGGGTGCCGTACATACTGCGCATTCCTCATCACAAATGCTTGTTGTCGTCCTTGTATGTGTTGGCAGGAAAGAACAAATTTTCTTCTTTTCTTAAATAGACCACTGCACTGGTTTATATGTTTACTTCATTTCAATGAATTATCATTTGGTAATTTATTCAGAGCATTATATAAAACAGTCACGAGTGGACCAAGGGCAACAATTGGAAAAATATACAAAGACATTCAAGACTGTCAAAAATTTCACGCATGCATTTGTTAAAATTATTTTATAATATTCTTTCAATCAAAGTAAAATAGGAAAAGTATACTAATTTTAATTGATCTAAAAACTTTATTTTTTAGGTTGTAAGTGATTTTGAACCAATAGCATTGGAAAATATGCTTGGTATGATCAGTAATGAACAAGAACGAGAAATACCTACAGATGTTAAATATTTATATGAAATGGCCAAAGAAATATCAAATGGTGCTGTTTCAGTTGATTTAGCTAACATAAAATCAGGACTAGTTGTACATTCTCGATGGCTAACCAAAGCAAGTACGGTATTATGTCTATATACAACAACTAAACCACCATCGGAAAATTTGAAAACTCTAGCGGTTTATATTATTAGAATTTATGTGCCAATGTATTTCAATGTAAAATAATATAATTCTTTTGTATAGGGCAGTGCACTTTTATCAAAGTTTATTCGTTGGACACGATAACTACCACGTAGTTTACTTAATATTGTAGATGGTGTAATCCAAAATAATTAGTATTACGCTCATCCAGAAAATATTTTATTAACATTGTTATTTGACGATAGAAAAGCCATACGTGATAGAGCTATCAAACAAATTTTATACTATCGAGAAAAAATACTTGATCCAACTAAACTCAGAGTTTACAAAAAATATTATATCAATTTGATTCCTTCAGATTATACTGATATGATTGATCTGAATGACGATAATTTACTATCTGAACCGGCAGAACGGCGAGAAAACACTAGATGATCCTAATATTCCAATGCATATACAAGGAACAGAAAGATATGTACAGTTGTTAACATCTGTTTCCAAACGTGTTATAGAAAAAAAAACGTGAAGGTTTTAGGCTGTTACAGCAGAAAGTCGTGAAAAACAACCACGAATGGAGAGCAAAAAAGATTTTATAAAATAATAACATAACATTACTTTTATTTTCAAAAATACGTTAAAATGGTAAATTCTAAGTAAAAAATAATTTTTTAAATAAATTACATCAAAATTATAAAGATTGTGTTTTTTGGTTTATTACTTGAAAATATAGGTATTTTTTTGAAAATTTTTTCTACTAAAACGAATTCGAAAAAAGAAAAACTGTCTGAATGAAAGTTGTTGAAAATTATCTGAACTAGAGTTGGATTTTTTAATTCAATTAAAAGATTAGTTCACGTCTAGTTCGTTCAGTCAACTGAACTAGGTCTTTAGTTCCTTAGTTCGTTCACCTCATTGAACTATAGTTCAATCAATTTAAATAGTTCAATTTGAAAGTGGCATCAAACGGAAGATAAAGATAAGGACTCCTACGACAATTTATAGAAGACATACGAACTCTGTCCCGAAGCAATATTAAAATCATGCTTGGTGACTTCAACGCCAGATCGGAAAACCAAGCCTGCATGAGGTAACATACCCCAATGGGAAGAGGCTGATTTATTTCACCTCGATACCGAAAATGGCTGTTTGTTATACCAACCCATAAAGCAACCTATCTGTCTCCTGATCGAGAAACGCGAATCCAAATTAACCATGTTGTGATTGATGCCAGGCACAGCTCTAGCGTTCTAGATGGGCGCACTCTTTGAGGTCCAAATATCGACTCGGGAAACCATCTTGTGGCAGCCAAGATACGCACAGCAAAGCTAAGGAAGTTTGCTGTCGAAAAGCAGCCCGCACAACAGACTGCTGAGCAATTCTCCACTCGAATCTAACAACTACTCACTGAAAACAATATCCAACCTAACGACGTGACCGATAAGTAGGAGCATATTTCACCGCCGTTGAGGACACCTTAAGGTACCGCCAAGCTCGTAAAAATAACTAGTACGATGAGGAATGCCCGACACCCCAATCGATGACGATGAAAAATATGCTCCACTACCCGGCTATGGCGAGGTTCCAATTTCGATATCCCTGTTGAAGAATAACATAGCGCGGGAAAGGACTGTTCACCCGCCGAGCTGCTCAAGCATGGAGGTGAAGAGTAGGTAAAAAGCATGCATCAATAAAAAACAGAAGATTATATGAATTGTATTAACCTTCATACGGTCTTCGGGTCAAATTTGACCCATTTTGGGAAGAAAATCGTTTTTTCTCGAAAAGTTTGCTATTAATATGTCTGATATTTTATGACTTTTATTCATTTTAGAAATTTAAAAGATAGTAATCAGGCGTGTTCTGAATTCCGACTCGGAATGAAAAGTAAAACGACATTAATTTCGACTCGCTTTCTATTTGGTGTTCTCAATTCCGATTGTAAAAAACTGATTCGAAGTCGATTTCATTCCGACTCGATAACCAGTTTAATCAGCTGTTTTTGTTTATGTGTTTTGGTTTAAATATCATAAAATTTTATTTTAATTAAAAAATGCCTGCAGCTATGGTTTTTGGATGCGCAGACGCAAGAAGACGTGCTATTGTGCGTGCGAATCGTAAAAATCGGGAGCTAAGATCCCGTGTGAATATCTTTAGGCACCTGGACTGCAAGTATGTATACTTAAATAAAATTGCTGGATGGAGGTAGTATCTACACCCTACAGAGGAATATTGGATAGCTATATTTGTGGTCTTATCGTTAACGTTAAAGGATTACATAAAAGCAGAGTCATAAGATGACACCCAGTAGTGAGTGCAGTTTTTTGCGGCGACAAAATTGAAGGCGTCTCGCCGCCTAGCCATTTTGATTAATTTTATTGCGCAACATAAATTGGGTAGATTAGCAAAGACGTTATCCGTAAATTCGGTGAAGCCACTGCAGTCACCTTTCTTAAAGTTGATAGAGGTATGGCGTTCCGAAATTATAATTTAAGGGCTAGTATCAGACTGAATTTTAATCTACTTTTCTAATATAATTATACCGGGAATTGAATTTGATATCCCCATGCCGATCATAGTATAATTCTGTAACGTTTTCGTCGACTCGAGAATAACTCTAGTTATCCAATGTACCATTCAAAATTTCTCAAGATAGTGTATAAGCTCAAGTACTAATTGGGAATTTTTAGATTTGTGGAGTCATACCGCGTGAACAAGGATATTTTTAAAATACTCCTCGGCAAAATAGGCAACAAGTTGGCAGAAAGACATCCTCTTATTTCACCAACTACGCAACTAGCGGCTACACTCCGATTTTTAGCTACTGGATCATACCAACTGGCTGTAGCTAAGGATCAGGACATAAACGTTGGCAGAAGTAGTTTTTCGAAGATATTACACTATACAATCCAGGAATTGGAGAACTGTATTTGTGAAGAGAATATTCAATTGAATATGTCTGCTGTGGAGATGGATCGATCCAAGCAATATTTCTACAGGCAATTTAATTTTCCGGGTGTCATTGGTTGTGTAGATGGCACTCATGTGAAAATAATAAAGCCAGCAGTGGACGAGTCCCTCTTTTTCAATAGAAAGGGATATTTCAGCGTTAATGTTATGATAGCATGTTATAAAATATTACAATATTTGGCTAGAAATCATGAAATGTCTTACAGGTTTGCAATTACAATATGGAAATAATAGCAGTAGATGTAAGTCACCCTGGTTCGTGCCATGACTCTTTCATTTGGAATCAAAGTGACGTGAGACAATTCTACATCAATAATCGTACCGCAAATTTTTGGATTTTGGCGGACTCTGGCTATGCCCTGGAAAGTTTTATGTTGACACCATACAGGAACCCACAACACGGATCCATGGAACATGTATACAATAAAAAGCATGCTTCAGCCCGTAATATGGTTGAGCGTACTATAGGGTTATTGAAAAGTCGGTTTCGTTGCTTGCAAGGAACTCTGCACTATGATCCACAGTTTGTTGCGCAGATTATCAATGTTTGTTCTGCGCTACACAACATTTGCCGCAAGCGTAACGTTCCAAGCAACGAAGATGATAGAAATCACGAAATTCCAGAGAGAAATGCTAAAACCGAAGAGGAGCATGAACCAATTGAGCAGGTCATTATAGATGGAGCAGAGGTGAGGAATGAGGTCGCTCGCACTTTCCTTGCGGAAACCTCATTCTCAGACTCTTGAGTTTTCTCTTCCTATTTTCTCCACCTTCCTCCTCTCACTTTTCATCACACACTCCTTAGTCTTTTGCTTCTGACATTCCTAACTCCTCTTCCTTCTCCTCTGATATTCCCACCCCCCCCCCCCCCCCCCCCCATAATTTTCCACCACTCTGTAAAAAAATTCTCATATTTATTAGTTTTGGTAAAATAAATTGATTATATTGATAATGGTGATTTATAACTTTTATTCCAATAACTACGTATTATTATTAATGGCTCCTCTTGAAACAAGAACGTCCCTGAAATATATACATTTGTTTTTACAGGTACACTGCTGGTCAAATTAAAGTGTTAAATTGACAATCGTTTTATTCGTGTCTTTAATAATTTGTTCAAATAAAAGAAAAATTTTGCTTGTGATTTGATTCTCCGTTCAATTCAAAGATGCTTCTGATTCGTGATTCGAATCTCTATCCAAACCAAAGTCTGCGTATAGGCAACTTCCTGCAATTTTCTTCAGCTTTGGCTTCAGTAAAATTATGTTTCCTAATTTTCTATTCAAATATATGCAAATATATACCCAATTTCATAATTATAAGGTCACTCTATTAAAATGTTCTTATTTTGTTTGTCATTTCGTCTAAATTTAAATTTTTGTATAAATTAATTCCAAGTTAGGAGCCTTGCAAATATACGCCTTAAATAAAAAATTTTAAATAAGTTGAAAAAAGTTTTGAAAAACGTTGACATTTTTTTGAAATACTTCAAATCAAAAAACCGAAACTCCATCAAATTCTAGATTCTAGGGATATAACTCCTAAGTCTGCGAAAATCTATTTTAATTTTTTTCTTTAAAAGAATATTTAAAAAGTTTAGGACGCAGATTTGAACGGCTCCTAACTGGCAATTAATTTAATTGGAACATGTCTACGTGAGTGACCTTATGATTATGAAATGGGGTATATGTATATTACACAAACAGTAAATTAAAAGTTAACACTTTATGCAAAATTTGCAAAAAATTTACAAAATTTTTTTTTATAGACTCAACATTAGTACTACAAACGTAAAAGTTTTTCCGAAAATTATTTAAATTTTTGTGTAATTTGTAAACTAATATTTACAAATTTTTTAACACTCACTAACATATACATTTATAAAAAAATTATTAAAATAATTTTACTGAAGCCAAAGTAGGCGAAAATTGCTAAAAAAAAATACCTGTAATCCATTGACTTCTACAAAATTAATAGTAATAATAAAAATTAATAAATTTTCTGGTTCTTAAATTAGTTATGAGGCCTTAACCAAAATTTTGCAGGTGCTGCTTATAAACAACTTGGGAAATAAGGGACACCCTAATGTACATATAGAGATCGATATTCACAGCATTGGTTTAGCATTGCAATTACAAAAATTTTCGTAAAGTTTCCAACTTCAGCATCTCTATTTCCTCCAATCTTTCGTTATGTCTTTTCCTCTCCTTTTCCTCCTGCTCTTTAATCTCCAATTCTTTTTTCTTGAATGTTAGCAGTTCATCGAATGCACGGGCAATCCGATCAAATGCAGCATTTTGCTCCATGCATATTTTCTCAAAAGTGTCAATAGATCGCCGACGTGCACGCGATGTATTTCGTGGCTCAATTGTAGCAGCTTTATTTGTGGTTGACTCTGCAATGCTGTCGCTGCTTTCATCAGCAGACTTTTCAGCGCCGTCACCTGGGACTTCCCGGTTGCTGCTTGTAGCTGGAGCTTGTGAGGGTTCATAGCGTCTGACGCCATCCATACCATTCACGGATTTATATAGGCTACAGAGCACCGCAATCGCTTCTTCAGTCGGTGAAATAGGCTGCTGGGAATATGGTTCACCACCAGTTGAATTCACTTCGCGCCGGTTATCTGACAACTTTTTCTTTATAGTGGACTTCCAATCGACCCAAGACTGTAAAAAGAGTTGAAATAAAACCAAAAGAAAACAAAGAGTAACTGTGAAGGTCCACACCAGAAAAGCACAATCCACTTATTTATAATTTTAAGTAAATTGAAAAAAGTTTTTTTGAATGAACTGAGCATAGTAGTAGCAGCGGGCGCCAGGGAAAGGGATGTGCATTTAAAAGTCAATTTTAAACATTTTTGGAATCGTGTATTTTTGGTGTGGACCTCCACAATTCTTTACTACAATAAGCGAATTGCAATCGAGATTTGGATTATTCTCTGCGACAGTACGCAACTGCTAAAACAAAAAAATATACTTCCAATTATTGATACGGTCAAAACGCGTCTTTCCATCCCTTTTCCCAAATTGTTTGCTGAGTCTTAGCCGTTGGGAGCTAAAGTAAAGAATAACCAAACAAACTTCCTTACCTTTTTCCAACCAGCCAAATCTTTGCACGGAGGACCAACAGCATTCAGGGACTTTGTTAGTTCACCCCATTTTGCTTCTACATCCACTCTGTCCCCTTTAGTGAAACCTTTAGCAATGGCTTCGTTGCCTTGCATAAAGGATAAGAGGATTTCTTCCTGCTTTGGGTTTCGCTTATTACAAAATCTCTTGTTTTTCCCAATTATTTGTAAGATGTTTATTTTTATCACACTTCGTATGATACACAATGCAATAGATATCAGCTGATCGAAGTAAATAAGGGTTGCCATTAGTCGTACTTTTTATAGTGACAAATTCATTGGACGAAAATATTTTCGAAAATTGTATTACTTTGATGTATTTTAGCAATTACTTTATAATAATTATAAATAATAACAATTATTATTATAATTCCTCATATAATGCCAATAGAATAACAAACATAGGACCAAAAATAAAAGTGCTTAGATTTTATGTTCTTCGAATATGGCACTCGAATATTTTTTCTCTACACATGGCAATAATGAGTTTTTCGAATAATACTGCGCATGCGCTGGATCGGAATTCAGAACAGGTCGAGTTCATTTCGATCAGCATCGATTTCTTTGCCTAATAGATTTCTTGATAGAAGTTTTTAAAGAAAGATTTATTATGCATATTTAACTCAAATTTAAACAAAAAACTACACATAACTCTTCCAAATAAAACGAAGAATTAAAAAAAATTATTTGAAAGACAAATATCGCAACATTTGTGTTTAATCTGCCAATTAATTTTCATTCCGACTGCTCAGAGGCAATACTTTTCAAAACGATAATTTTTGGTCGGAATCGAAATTGAGAACACCAATCCATTTCGATTCCGAATAAATTGATCGGAATCGGAATTCAGAACAGGCCTGAATGATTTCGGGCTCATACATTAACGACTTTTCGAGCCACAGATGTTTTTACAAATAAGGTGATCGGGGCAAATTTGACCCTTTTGTTGCTTTTATTAAAAAAATTGAAAATTAAAATAAATGTTGTCAAAAAAACTATCTTTATCAATTAATTGGATCTAGAAATAATAAGCAATATTTTACAAAACATTTCAGTGTGATAAATAACTTTTATACCATGCTTTTACAACGGGGGTCAAATTTGGCCCGAAGACCTTCGATCTTTTTGAAGACCGTATGAAGGTTAAAAGATTTTAATCTCAAATAAACATAAAAATTTCAAATAATAAATTTCAAATAATAATTATTTGGAGTCTCTGAAATATAACATAAACATTAATTCATTAAATAAACTTAAAAGCCATAATATTTAAAATAGAGTATTCCACTTCGGTAAAATGTTAATGGTGTAAACAGAAGCGTATACATCACGGCAAGTGAGATCATGTTAAGAATTGTAGGAACTTTAGTTTAAATTATAAGAGAAAAAAGCATGCAGCTATGTATATTGAATTGATCACATATTACTGTGCAAGAAAATCAAACTGGATACTTTCTTTGTAGTCAAGAGCGTTCTTCGCTCATTTACTATCTGACCGGATGCAGAAAAAATGCGCTCACACGGAACGGAGGTAGCAACAACGCAACAAACTTTCGCAACATACCCGTAAGAGATTTTATTAGCTCACATACAACATCTTTTAAAAAATTACACAGATTCTCACTGGTGTGCCTATCGTTGAAATCTTTGCAGCACAACAAACTAGAACTCATTGCATTGTCATTATTGACATAATGAGCTGTTACAGCGACATAATGAGCATTGTTGCGCGAGGTCCAAGCATCTGTTGTAAGGCACACAGCTTCCACAGCTTGGATAGATTCCTTCATATTAATACGTAGCTCCTCACATGTTTCAGGTAATAACTTTTTTGAAAGCTTCTGTCTTGTCGGTAATTTATAACCAGGGCATTGGGAAACCATTTCAATTAGTTTACGGAAATCTGGCTCCTCTACAATTCGTAGTGCATGGTGTCCTTTAGCTATCATCTTTAGCAGCTGTCTATCAATTTCGTCCGATTTTTTTTTATTTGGCGGCTTTTTGGCATATGCAGTCATTTTTGGCTGCTTAAAAGGAGACTTTTCCGCTCTTACTTGCTGACCACCTTTATCAGGTTCAGACATTAGATCCACCATCGCAATGTCTTGTTCATCGTCGTTTTCCAACGCAGTGAAGGGATGTTTACTTTTCATATGCCGCCTTAAATTTCCAAGGGACCCACCAGAAATACTTATTGCAGCTCCGCAATACTTGCATTTAACTTTTTTTGCACCATCGCTTTGTTTAAAGTGGCCCCATATCGAACTTCGCTTCGGCATCTGAAAATAATAATCTTTATTTAATACACACATTCATATATAAAAAGCATCACTTGGCTACTTACTATTGCATATATAAATTACTAATTATATGATTTTGCCGAATTGCCGGGAAATGCAATCAGCTGTTTCGGTATACATATGACAACGAAGTGAGTTGCCATACGTTCTAAAACAACTTAAATACATTTTTGCCTGCAAAGTTGCCACATAAAAGTTTAGATCGCTTTACTGAACGGTACTACCGAACTAGTTCAATTAAAAGAACTAGTTCGTTAGTTCTTTAGTTCGAAAACGACCCAAGCCTAATCTGAACTTCTTTTAGCTGTAAAGAAAAAAAATTGTCTATAAGAAATTTGTTAAAAATAGTAATATAGTAATTAAAAGTTCATTTTAGGCTAATTTCTCATAATTTAAGCCTGATATCTTTCCTAGAATTCAAAAGCACTATAGATATTAATACAGATTCTGAAATGTACGTAAAATACCTTTAAAGTAAGCCCAATATGATATTTTCCCTATAATTCTATCAGAAGCTATGAAGATTTTTTGGCCAAACCCTACATTCATATGGCAAAATATCTATATTGCAAAAGTGGTGTCTTTAGCAATTTTTCTTATGTTTTTTTTTCAGTATGTTTTTGCTAAAATCCTGATGAAAAAAAAATCCATCCATACAATTTGACCCGCTCTATTTTATATGTATGTATATCAACGTCTTTCATTCCAAAATTTATGAATATTTTGCAAATATATAAACAATAATTGTACTGTCTTTTGTGTATGTATACATATATGTGAGTGAGTCTTTGTAATTCATACCTCCGATTATTATCTTTTCATTTTGTTGTGAATGTTCTATTAGAGGTTTCAAATCTGGACCCCCCGAACAATCTTCAAAACCTATTAAAAAGAATTAAAATTCTAAAAGAACGAAAGCGTTAAGATAAATTATTCTAAAACGAACAACAACGTATCCAGCCGTGAAATTTGTCCATAAATATTAGGGTGACTCAACATCTGAAATGTCTTTTTTCATCTTAGTACTGTAAAAAGTTGGCCTGTAAAAGGGAAAGTTTTAATTTCATTGTCATCGTAGTTTTCTCAAAGAGGGAAAATCTCAAAACGGATGCGCTCCCAGTGCATTCGGAGCCACTATTAGTTCGGCCTCTGTCTCGTTTATTTTCAACTGGCGAATTTACCATGGCGATGTGATAGGCGGTTTAAACTGCCCCCACTGCATTATATTTTCTGTAGCTCCGAACTAGATAAAAATTTCCTCTAAAGTGGAAGTTGGTTTATTGGTACTTTTTGATAGTTTCGAACTAGTGTAAAAACTTACAGTTGAGATCTATTTCTTTTGTTAGTACTTGGCTCCGAAGCAAACCGAAACTTTACATGTTGCATATAATACCTTTTTCGAAGACTATCAACACTATTTTTAAATTATAAAACTATATAATAAAAATCGAATATCTATAGCAAACGTTCAGTATTTTTATTACCGGGTTGACTCGATTTAAACTTATTAGAGCTTAAAACTGAACTTTTTATGCAGTGCTAAACTTTTTCCATCAGCGCATGTATGTTTGACGTAATAAAATTAACATGCAATTTATGCAGGCTCATTCCATTTCAAGACACCCGGTCCGCGCAGGTCAAAATAATGAAACACGTGTCTTTTTTTTTGCCTCAGAAAAATTTTTTTTCGAATTTATCGGCAATTGAATTCCATAAAATGCAATCGGTATTTTATTCACCTATTTTTTCAACTGTCAATAATTTTGTAAAAAATTAACCAATTCTCTTAATTTTTTTTTTTTTTGAAATTTTCGTTATTATATTTACTTTTATATAACTTTATAAACAATAGCATATAGTTTAAAAAAAAAATTTTGTTTAGTATTTAGTAAAAATTTATGACTTTTTTCAAAAATTTATTTCTCAAAAAAGGTTATCTTTTTTTTTGCTTAAACCTTTTTCTATATTGAGTGAACAGTTCATATTTCAAGTTGGCTAAATGCCTATTAGCCGAAACTTGTTGTTTTCGAGATATGAATTTTTGAATATTAAACTTTTTTTCGCCATATATTGATGCAATACATAAAATGTTTAATATTCGAAAAAATTCATATCTCGATAACAACAAGTTTCGGCTAATAGGCATTTAGACAACTTGAAATATGAACTGTTCACTCAATATAGAAAAAGTTTAAGCAAAAAAAAGATAACGTTTTTGAGAAATTAATTTTTGAAAAAAGTCATAAATTTTTACTAAATACTAAACAAACATTTTTTTTTTAAACTATATGCTATTGTTTATAAAATTATATAAAAGTAAATATAATATATAATTTCAAAAAAACAAAGGATGAGAATCGGTTAATTTTTTACAAAGTTATTGACAGTTGAAAAAATAGGTGAATAAAATACCGATTGCATTTTATGGTATTCAATTGCCGATAAATCCGAAAAAAAAATTGTTTGAGGCAAAAACAAACACGTGTTTCATTATTTTGACCAAAGAACAACATATTAAAATTTCATCGAAATCAAAAAGCATGTCCTGCGCGGACCGGGTGTCCTGAAATGGAATGAGCCTGTAGAAAACTGTAAATTGCAATAAGCATCTGATCCTAACAACTTTTTATGCCAAAGGCCAATCCTAAAAAAAATGTGTATCCTACCAGTGACTTTTTAAAGTATTTGAATGTGAGTTCTGCAGTGCGTTCACGAACTGAATGTGTGATGTATTGGTAGTTCTTCATGCAAACGAATTTGAAAGTTTTGGAATGCTTGTGAGTATCCAAGAAGGCTTTGAAGACTATCTTTGATGATGTTTTAGTTACATTATCAATGACCAGTACATACTTCTTCTAAATTCTATTTGTGGTTTTATAAGACCTATCTATATATATAAAAATAATTGCACATTTTAGGTGTTACTTTAAAACTTGAGACCGGCTCCATCAAATTCAACCAAATTTCTACGGTGCATTTGGGCTATCATGTAGATGGTTTCTGATTGAATTTGGTTGAGCGGTTCATGAGATATATCACACCAAGCTACGGCTACGTTTCATACCAATAGATGGTGCTTATTTGCATATTTGCGTTATTTCATGAAATGGAATAGGTGGTGCTTATTTCCATTTTGCATTATTCAATGGAATTGACGTTTCTAGAATTATAATTTGACGTTCGGCATTTCTCAAGTGACACCAACGGTTCGGCGCAACGTGTTCAATCTTCTTTCACGACGAGAAATTACTTATTGGGGAAAATAATATACAGAATCGTTGACTGTTGCCATCAGTGAGCTGCAGTTATTCATCTTTTAAAGTTATTAGTGGACTAACCATAAAATGAGTATTAGTGCGTATGCAAACAGAGAATATCAAGCACTTTTATCCACTAACACACATTTGCCCAGTTCTGCTTCGTAAAATGAATAACCGCTCATAAACCACGAAGCAGTTTAGTACTCAATTGCCTTATTGAACAAGAAAGTAAACTGTGTTATACGAAAAGACTAATTGGAATAAGTAAGACTACAGTGGAATAAAATGAATAAAGTCCTCTCAGTCTTCTGACGCTAGCAACACAACGATGTACACGAAACTAAACTGAACACAGCGCCAAAGTAAAACCGATGATAAACGAAGTATACAGTGTATTACACACGAAATCAAAGTGCTACTGAGTTAAAGCGACTATGACATCAGTTTATACTCAACAATGTCATATATGTTTGAGACATATGTGTTACGGAGCACTCGTATGTATTTTCTATTTTATGTGTTAGTCACTCATAGTATTTGTTTGTACTTGACTAAGTACACATTTAGACACATTTTTTTGGCTCATGACTAAGTGCACTAATTTTATTAGTACTGAAAGCAGATCTCTGGTTGCCATTCAACTTGCAAATTTACGACTACCAAATCTGATAGCCGTAAGATTTACATATACAATGTTTCTTCGAAATACGGATCAAGTCAACATTAGAAACATTCGCCCACCTGTTTTCGAATCAATATCGCTACAACTATTTGGTAACCTAACTCATGGATCCCTCGAGTTCAACGAATATATTCACCAGCGTCCCGAAAATTGTTGTTCCTACACACTTACTAACTTTTTTACTATGATGCCTTAAGAATAAAAAATTAAAAAAAAAAAAGTAATGAAGAAATGTATTTATGATGTGTTGTACTGATTCATCTGCATTTGATCAAGTTTTCTTAGACAAGAGTATGAACAATGAACATGGCTGCCATTTTGGCAATAGGGATTTTTCAGATACAATGGAAAGAGATACACCGCAACACAACATATCTGTCACATCGTACTTTCGGTGTATATTGACATTAAGTCTTTTTGTTATGAACTATGAAGAATCAACACGTGTTCAATATTTATGTAGTTTTCGATTCATAATTGAGTATTTCTCCATTTTCAATTGAATTCATATCAATATTTATAATACATTTGGGAATTCCTTCTGTAAGTATGTCGTATCGTTGAACAAAAACATAGTAGAAATTGTGGGAATGATGTATCATGTTTTTTCTTCAAATTTATTTTTTCAAATGTTCTTTCTTCGTTCATTTTACAGAATACATTTAGTGATTTCAACTGTATCTAATCATGCGCACGTGTTTTATTATGTTTTTTTTTTATCAAATTTTTTGCACGGTTTGTATTTTCGTTTTGTCTTTTGGACATATACGTGTGGGTGTATTTCGACCGCGCTTTTTTTGTTTGCACATGTGCTATTCTTAAATTAAATTTCTTGCGTTGAACATGGAGTTTTAGTGAATTTTTTTCCATTCTCTTGAAGAAAATGCCTCGAGCCAGACGTCAAAATATCGGTCGACGTACGCGTAGTGCTAACAGAATGCTACTTCAAAGAAGAGCGCAAAGTATTGATGACCTGTCACAACAAAATGAAATACAACGTGAACGATATGCATGAAATAGATTTGCAGAACCACAGGGGCCAAAAAATCCAGCACGATCAAGACAATACGACGTCGTGTTCTAAAAAATATGTATCGCGCTGCTATATTGGATTAATGAGTGCGATATGTGCGCATTGTGAAGCAGCTAAGTTTCTGGGTGAAACGGCTGGCATGTGTTGTGCTATTGGCAAAGTGAAATTGCCGGCATTTGAAACCCCACCTGATCCATTGCACTCATTGATTTTGGAGGATCACCAATGTCGAAGCATTTTACGAATCATATACAAGAATGCAATTCATAATTTCAAATGATTTCTTTTGGTGCTACAAAAATTATACGAGACAATTTTATGTCGATACTTAAGGTGATTACTTCATGTGGAATATCTAATTGTTCTGTAGATCTAAGTAACAGTTTCTACAATGTTTTTAAGGATTCTGATCCAACATTAAATTACATTTCATACATATTACAGATTCAGGGTCAGATTTATCATCGAGCGGGTGCATTGTTACCATTTCCTGACGCTAACCATCAATTTTTGCAAATATATTTTATCGGAGATGAAAATCGTGAGTTGGATGAACGTTGTACAATGGGCTCACATACAAAACGAGCGATTATTTGCGATCTCCAAAGATTTTTTCATCAGAACAATGAATTGGTGAAATCGTTCAAAACCGCTCTCGACCGTATGCCATCTGATAATCACAAAATCATAATCAGAGCGGATTAAACGCCTTTTGGTGAGCATGCCAGAAAATTTAAGGTACCGAAAATTGATAAAGTGGCAATTTTAATTGTTGGCGATCATTTTCAATCCCGCCATATTGTACTTCATCGTAGAAATGAACAATTACAGCGTGTTTCGGAGATTCATCGCAGTTACGACCCATTACAATATCCAATTCTACATTGGAAAGGTGATATTGGTTATCACATTAATATACCAATGATAGATCCAAGAACCGGTAAATAATATACTAATTATATTAATCAGATATTAAATAAAAACTAAAATTTAAAATCGAATGAACATATTTTTTACACGTAGAGATGTTCAAAAGAAAGTTAGTGCGAGGAATTATTAAAGTGCGTGCACACTAAGCGGTGCGACATGTAGCGGCAGCGGCGCTTCACTTTTTTGCCTATTTGATCAACATTGCCGCTCATGGCCGCGCCGCGCAGTGCTGCTGCCGCTAGGTATGAATTATTCCATAAGAATACATGCGAAGAATATTTTGCAGCGCAGTGTAGTGCAGCTCAGTGTGGCCTTAGCTTTATTCTTATCGATTGATGATTCGTGCACAAGAACAAAATTTCATTCTGAGATGTGGTAAACTTTTTCACCAATACATTGTAGACATGTATGCAAAAATTGAAACTGAACGTCTCAATTTCATCCGATTCAATCAAGCCAAATTGCGATCTGAATTGTACATACATTTGCAAGATGCAATAGCGAATGATGCAAATGTGAATGATATCATCTGACGATATTACCAGCTTCTTATATTGGTAGTCCACGCCACATGCACGAATATGCACAAGATGCTATGTCATATGTTCGAAAATACGGCCGACCAGATTTTTTCATCACTTTTACGTGTAATCCGATGTGGAACGATATAAAAAATAATTTGTTCGACGGTCAGTCACCAACAGATCGACACGATGTTACAGCACGTGTGTTCCGGCAAAAATTGAAGGCACTGATGGATTTAATTGTGAAATTAAGCGTTTTTGGAAAGGTACAATGTTGGGTGTACTCGATTGAATGGCAAACAAGAAGTTTGCCACACGTACACATATTTATATGGCTGTTACGTAAAATAACACCGGACGAGATTGATAGCGTCATATCAGCCGAAATATTTGAAGTGGTAACAAAAAACATGAATCACGGTCCATGCGGTGAAATAAATATGAATTCACCATGTATGATCGATGGGAAATGTTCAAAGCGGTATTTGAGAGCATTAATTTCCGATACCATAACAGGCAATGACGGATATCCATTGTATCGACGTCGATCATTTGAAAATAATGGTAAAACGGCGATAATAAGAGTTCGTAATCAAGACATCGAAGTTGACAATCGCTGGGTCGTGCCATATTCACCGATACTGTCAAAAGTTTTTCAGGCTCACATAAATCTTGAGTACTGTAACTCAGTAAAGTCTATCAAATACATTTGTAAATATGTGAATAAAGGAAGTGATTTTGCTGTTTTTAGAGTACATGGTGAAAAAAGAAATAATGAAATCACTCAATATCAAATGGGGCGATACATAAGCAGTAATGAAGAAGTTTGGCGTATCTTTTCGTTTCCTTTGCACGAAAGACATCCTGTTGTTGTCCATTTGGCAGTTCATCTGGAGAATGGTCAACGATTTTATTTCTCTACTGAGAATGTACAGCAGAGAGCAGCACAACCACCAGCAACTACTTTAACTGCTTTTTTTCAATTGTGTGAAATCGACATATTTGCCAGAAATTTGATATACGTTGATATACCGCAATATTATACGTGGAATGCATCATCAATAAAATTACAACGGCGTTAACAAGGAATACAAGTTGATGGTCATCCAGGTATTTTCCAAACAGATGCCTTGGGCAGGATGTATACGGTACATCCCAACAATGCTGAATGTTTCTATTTGTGAATGTTGTTGGTAAACGTTCGAGGACCAAACTCATTTCAGAATTTAAGAACAGTTCACGGTCATTTTTGTCAGACATATCGCGAAGCATGTCAGCTCTTGCATTTGTTAGATGACACTCATTGGGACGCAACACTTCATGAGAGAACGCGCAATACTGGCACCATGTCAATGAAATCAATCATCACATTCTGAAAAAATTTCCAGGTGTGGTGACAACATACAAGTCAGTGGATAGCACAATGAATCAAAATGATGCAATGAATTATCCAGTTGAATTTTTGAATTCATTGGAACCATCTGGTATGCCACCGCATTGTTTAAATTTGAAGGTCGGCTCATCAGTTATTTTATTACGGAATTTAAATGCACCAAAATTGTGTAATGGAACAAGACTGAATGTAAAAAAGTTGATTATGAATTTAATTGAAGCAACACTACTGACCGGCAAAGCGAAAGGTGAAATTGTGCTTATACCGCGAATCCCACTGATTTGAATTCAAGCGTTTGGAATTTCCAGTGCGCCTGTCATTTGCTATGTCAGTCAACAAGGCGCAAGGACAAACGCTTCGAGTATGCGGATTGAATTTGGAGGAAACTTGCTTTTCACATGGACAGCTATACGGGGGGATTTAGAGGCCCTAAGGCATTTTTTTTTTTTAATTCAGGAGAGTCTTTAGTTGTCCCATGTGCAAATTTTAAGGCGAATTTCAAAAGCAACGAATATTGATAATGATTTTTTGCCTGGGCCTGAGAAGACAATAAAAACATCAAATAAAAATGTGTTTCTCAGGGGGCCCGCGATTTAGAGCTGCTAATGTATTTATTTTTAATTCAAGAGAGTCTTTAGTTGTTCCATGTGGATACAATAAAAACATCAAACAAAAATGTGTTTCTCAGGGGGCCCGCGAGTTGGAGGCACTTAGGCATTTTTTTTTAATTCAGGAGAGTCTTTAGTTGTTCCATGTGCAAATTTTAAGGCGAATTTCAAAAGCAACGAATATTGATAATGATTTTTTGCCTGGGCCTGAGGAGACAATAATAACATTAAACAAAAATGTGTGTCTCAGGTGGCCCGCGATTTAGAGGCACTTTGGCATTTTTTTTTTTAATTCAGGAGAGTCGTTAGTTGTTCCATGTGAAAATTTTAAGGCGAATTTCAAAAGCAACGAATATTGATAATGATTTTTTTCCTGGGCCTGAGCAGACAATAAAAACATCGAACAAAAATGTGTGTTTACATGAATCCGAAATCGTAAAGTTTTCGTGGCGACACTGATGAAGGTTCATCTTCAAAAAGTCTTCCAACAATACCACCAACTATGTTTCAAAGTCCAGATTCTTTAAACACCCTCGATATCGGTACCGTGAATATTGAGTTTCAGCGATCAGAAGAAGTCAACGAAATAATTTGTCGAGGTCATCAAAAGTGTCCTGTTATTTTTCCACGTGATTGTCAGGACGAGACATTTCCTACCTCGTTGTTAAACAGAATCTTGCCAAATGGAGAGAAAGTGGAGCGAGACTGGTTAGTGTAGCAGTAGCAATGCTTTTTATTGCCTACCATGTCATCTATTGAGCACCAATACTTAAAATAGACCTAAAATTTGTTCCGTGGATATTCGAAATTCCAGGTATAGAAAAAGCTATACGATAAATTGCCATCACACGAAAATACTCAAGATCACATTAAATGTTATATTCAATGGCGATCTTTACAAAATCTAATTCAAAAGGAGGCTACAACTGATGGCAACCCTAAAAGGTAGCCCTACTCAAAAATGTCCCTATTGTAACGCGGAGTGAAATACCTTTCGTTTGATATCCATATCGACATATCTCATGCAATTTTTTTTTAATTTCGAAAAGGTGCCAAATCTAAATGGCAACCCTATTCAAAAATGTCCCTATTGTAACGCGGAGTGAAATACCTTTCATTTGATATCCATATCGGCATATCTCATGCATTTTTTTTAATTTCGAATAGGTGGCAACCCTAAAATGTAGCCCTACTCAAAAATGTTCCTATTGTAATGCGGAGTGAAATACCTTTCGTTTGATACCCATATCGGCATATCTCATGCAATTTTTTTTAATTTCGAATAGGTGGCAATCCTAAATGGCAACCCTACTCAAAAATGTCCCTATTGTAACGCGGAGTGAAATACCTTTCGTTTGATATCCATATGCACATCTCATGCATTTTTTTAATTTTGAATAGGTGGCAACCCTAAAAGGTAGCCCTACTCAAAAATGACCCTATTGTAACGCGGAGTGAAATACCTTTCGTTTGATACCCATATCGGCATATCTCATGCAATTTTTTTTAATTTCGAATAGGTGGCAATCCTAAATGGCAACTCTAATCAAAAATCTGGCTATTGTAATGCGTAGTGAAATACCTTTCGTTTGATACCAATATCGGCATATCTCATGGAATTTTTTTTAATTTCGAATAGGTGGCAACCCTAAATGGCAACTCTACTTAAAAATGTCCCTATTGCAATGGGGAGTGAAATACCTTTCGTTTGATACCAATATCGGCATATTTCATGCAATTTTTTTTTAATTTCGAATAGGTGGCAACCTTGTGAAACATTTTGAGTGGCAACACCTAGGTAGAAAGTCGTAGAAGGTGATACATTACCTCTGTGTCAAATTTCATTTAAATCGGTTGAGCCGTTCCCGAAATCGTTCGGCTATACAAATATACAAGAATTGCTCGTTTAAAGCCATAAGATATTGTAAAATAAAAAGAAAAATTGAACAGAAAAAAAAAACAACAACAAACATGGATAATTAAGATTTTAACGCTAAATTTAAGCTTATTTCTACAAATCTTACCAAGTTTTGATGGAAACAGTGATTCTTTATTAATTTTTTTGCAAAGAATAGATTTAATGATACCCATATTAGAATCTTTTCCAACGGAATTTAAAATTTTGTTTATGGGTAACATTAAAGACAAAATTATTGGTAGCGCAAGAAGATGCTTATTAATAAATGGCAATGCCGATACATGGCCAGACATAAAAAAAGTTTTAGTCGATAATCATGGCGAACAAAAATCCGTTGATGAACTTATTGACAAAATAAGATCTTGTTGGTGTGACTCAACAATACAAAATTTTTATAATAACCTCAATACCTTACTTTGTCGCTTAAATAACGCGTTGTGTTTTAGTGATTAACAGCAATTCAGAAATAAATTCTGAAAGTAATGGTAGAATTGCTCTCAATTCTTTCAAATACGGGTTACCGAAGCCTGTTTGCAGTACTTGGGAGCAGGAATCAGAAAAATTTAAAAGATGCGTACGATATAATAAAATCCAATGGGTATTTAGAATACAACAACAAAGAATATTATAATCATGTAGACATACAAATTATCAACAAAATAACAATAGACGATATAATAACTACAAGAGAACGCAGAATTACAATAACAATAGTAACACACTGTCTCTCAACAACAATAATAGTGAGCAGAGCTACAGCAATAATAACAGGGAACTTGACTACAACAAGCATAACTTTAGCAGCAACAATGGTGCGCAAAATTTCAACAACAATAATCATACACAATTATTCGGCAATAACATTAATGAACAAAGCTACAACAGTGGAGCTTTCCAGCCGCATCAAAATTTTTTAGCACAGTCGAGGCGTAGTAATAATAACAGCAGACAAGCATTAAATAATTTTCAACCAAACTTTTATGATAACCAAAATCATGAAAATTCATTAGTCCAACCAATGGAGAGGTGTTAACCAGAATTTGCCAAATTTTCAATATGCCGGCGAAGAAAACTACCCTATATAGTAATAGAAACGCATGTTGGGAAGCTTAGGTTTATAATTGATACGGGAGCGGAGTATAGCATAATAAACCCTAAAGTATGTAACCCTAAGTACGAAGTTAACCCAATCATTTTTTCATTGAAAGTTTTGGGAAGAAACGTTTCTATGAATAAGCAATATTCTATACCATGGTATAAATATTTCAAGATAAAACCGGTGAGAGCTGAAATGACGTTTAAAAAAATTTTAAAATTCTCACTGCCCTCACATTTTAATTTTTTTATTTTGGTTTTGTTTTCATAACAGGAATATAACAAACTGTAATATATTTGGTAATTCTATACGACAGCATGACACTCTTAATACACGTCCAAAAATATCAAGAGGAGTATCAAAAGACGCGTTTTGGATACAGGATCGCGAATCCGAAAACAGAGGTAAACAATTTTGGGTCTGCCAAGAGATATTTGCAAAAGAAATTTTGAAAATTTCCTTGCGGTTGTTGTAATTTTGATGATTTTGTGGTACCCACAAACAAATTTTGAACATAAGTGTTTTGCGCGGATATAGTTTTGGTCTCCAAACCGGTGTTGCACCCACCCAATGTAATTTTTTATAAGCGTGGTCAAAGGCCGCTAATGCAGAAAGGTGTTCTGCGCAAAAATAATATGGATTCCACCCTCGGTTTCGGAGCACTCCGGGGTAATTTTTCGGTTTTTCGTTAATATCTTTTGAACGATCTAAAATTTTTATTTTTCGCCTTCGGATTATTGTTGTCGAGGTCAATACAAGTCTTTTTACACCTCTCTCGGTATTTTTGAACGCGTATTACCAGTGTCATGCTGTCGTATATAATTTCCATATATTTTTCCGTTTTAACATTAATAATATGCTATTTTATCCAAAACCGAATTTTTTATTGGTGGAAATAACTTTTTTTTTTGGTGGGAAAGAAATCTCAACGGCCAGACGCATTCCAGAATTGTATTGTGGTTTCCCGCAAAAAGAAGCATTAGGCCACGATCCTTTTCTGAGGAATTTTCTTCAACAAATTGCTGTGCCAAGGTGTACGTAAGAGATACATACCTACTAATAATAACAATTTGCTGTGACATATATCCGAGAAGATTAAGGTCTAGCTTTCCATCCAATTTGAAGGCTACGCATCGTGTATTAATTTTTCTACGAACTGGTTCACCTAAATACATCTTTTATGCCGAGCCAAAACTTTATCTGCTAAGGCGGACGAACTTTTGGTGCCAAGGTAATGCCGAAGGAAAATGTTGTTGTTGTTGTAGCAGTGCTACGCCCCACCTAATAGTTGCGACCGATCACAAATTGTCATCAATATCCTCTAACGGGAGTCCAAGGAAACTTGCTGTTTCAACAGGGGTGGACCATAATGAAAGGCGTGTTAGAGGCGTTGGTTCCACATTACAATTAAAGGGATGGTTGGTGTCATGTGGGGACACATTGCAAGCGGGGCGTACATTTTGTATGTCGGGGTTGATTCTGGATAGGTAAGAGTAGTATCTAGAACGAAGTTGAGCTAGAGTGACTCACGTTTCCTGGGAAGTATGCGTTCCTCTTCCGCAAGTTTTGGGTACTGTTCCTGGCATAAAGGTCCGACGCCTGTTTGTGGAGTTCACCAAGGACCTGCTTGTGTTTTTTTTGCTTCGTACGGCTTAGTTCTCAGGTGCCGTATTTCCTCAAAATGCTTACGGAGATGACACCTTAAGCCCCTAGGCGGTGTTGGCTCATCAATCATATGTCTGTTGGGATGCCCAGGTTTCTGGGTATTCAACAAGAACTGTTTGGTTAGCACCTCATTTCTCTCCCTGATGGGGAGTATTCTCACCTCATTATGTAGATGGTGTTCTGGGAACATAAGAAGACAGCCCGTGGCGGTTCTGAGAGAAGTATTTTGGCAGGCCTGTAGCTTGTTCCAGTGGGTAGTTTTTAGGCTTGGCGACCATATAGGGGACGCGTAGCATGCAATCGGCTGGCCAATTGCTTTGTATGTGGTAATGAGCGTTTCTTTGTCTTTTCCCCAAGCACTGCGAGCAAGGGATTTGAGGATTTATTACAGCTCTGGATTTTCGGTACAATTGCCGCTGCGCGCTCACCAAAATGTAGATCCTGATCAAACGTCACACCCAAGATTTTGGGGTGTAGGACAGTCGGTAGCGTAGTGCTAGCGACGTGAATGTTCAAAATGGTCGAGACTTGGGACGTCCAAGTTGTAAATATGGCCGCGAGAGTTTAGTCGGTGATAATGCCAGGTTTCGCGAGGCGAATAACTGGAGAGATCAGGGAGGGAGCCGTTTATTCTATTGCAAAGCTCATCGCGCTTCCCAAGGCAGTCAGTTCTATGTACCGGAGCGACTCGGGATTTTTCCCTACCAAGGACTATCCTGAGAAATAGTTTTGCTGCCGGAAAATAATCTTTTCGGACGGTCATACTGTTGTCAGTGTGCCTCGTGTAAGGGATGGTTGCATCGGACAGGTTGTTCTGGGCTTGATCCCAAAACCAGACGTCCACGTAACTTCTATAAATCTTTTGTGGCTCCTTGCTGTTCACGCCCTAGGAGGTCTCGTAGTCTCCGCCTTAGCGCCCCCACTACCTTCCAGCATCCCCGCTGCTCAGCAAGCCACAACAAGTACCCGCTGCTGCTCCCACTCATACCTACAATCTCCGTAGTAGAGTCGGGAGCAATGCCGAGTGTCAGCCCCTGCCCCCGTCTTCTCCCCCCCCCCCCCCCCCCCCCCCTCTTTTCCGACAGCAGTTGTGTAGGTCAGGGAAACAGACTTTTAGTCCCTACCTCCCTTTGCACCGTTTGGCAACACAGCTCCTGCCATGGACGGTGCCACTTTCCTAGATGTTCCGGTCTCCGCGACGGCAACCCACTGACGGGATTCATTGCACTATGTTGCCAGGCCGCATACCCAAATACAACGAGTCCCAGGGCCACAACAATAGTTGCGTCCTAGCCTTCCACAACCCAGGCGTAGTCATCCGTCACTTACTCCCAGAGTGACGACGTCTCCCCCTATGCACTTCAGAATTCGGCCGAGGGACAATCGATACTATTTACACAAATTTTCTTAAATATTTTTGATGGATAGGTTAACACACTAGCTCTAGACCACGGCGGCAGACGCCGGTAAATTCAGCCTCCACGAACTATCATACTCCAACTGAACGATGCTGTTTAGCTAAGCTGCGAAGAGCTACAGCGCTTTTGCTGGCGTGGGCAAGTTATCTCCACTGAGTTCGGATAAGCAGGTGGGGGAAGACTTTGATCTCTCTTGGTGCCCCCTGTTGGCGTCAGTTATCGCGAAACAGGGTTAGCTGGAGTTACTTGTTATGCAACGACCAGCATCTCCTAAAAGGTTGTAACGTAGCAAAATGCTACGTCACAATAACCCACTCACAAGCCCTAACATTTAATATGTACATACCCTATCATTTAAATATACATACCCTACGATCGCCCTGCACAGCGAACAACCATCCGCACATAATATACCATGTAAATATACATACCCTACGATCGCCTTGCACAGGGAACAACCACCCGCACATAGTATGCCAAGTACCAACAGCGATCAACCAAACATACTCAGCACGTGTGGTGCTGACTATCTGGCGTGCATTTTTCATTCGCTATCATACCGAGGAGTTATTGATGAGCTGAATTCTTAACCATTTTATACGCTAACTAGTATGAAATGGCAAACGCCACAACTCACTGCATACTTCACCTAGGTAAGTGAGGCTGAGGCCAAACTTCCAATGGTAGTTATCAAAGGGGCCCCAAGGTGAACGGGGAAGACTCCCAGCGAACCCATCGGGCTCATGCATCTCCCCCCCCCCCTCACCTATGGGAAACCAACCTTTGCACAACGTCCCACGGGGTAGAAGGGGATACGCTCCCTTTCTACCTTGAAGGACGCATGGGCACGGGTAGTTCCCCAAAGGCGCGTCCAGGATCAGTCCTGGGCTCCACTTGAAGGACATGCCAGGCCCAATACATATTAATACGGGTGGCATTTGTCGCGGACAGTTCACCCAGGGTTGCCAAGGATCATCCCGCTCCCCCGCTCCCTAGGTGAGGTGCCGAGCCATATGAACGGTGGACCTTACTACACCCCTCACGGTCGCTAGGACTCCTGTCCGAGGCTCCCTGAGAGGAGTACTGGGTCTACCCAGCAACAAATGGGGGATTGCATGAGGCGCGGACAGTCCACTCAGGGTGGCCAAGGAGCATTTCCCTCCCCCGCCTCCTGATTGGGGTGCCGAGCCGAATGCAACTGTGGACCCCACTACCCCGCTCATGGTCGCTAGGACTCTCGTACGAGGCTCCCTGAGAGGGGTACTGAGTCTACCCAGCACCCATGTATACAAATACATCTAGACGTTGGGTAATATTAATAGAAACTTTATATATACTTCACCTAGGTGAAAGTGCGCCCTTCTTGCCCACCGCTAATCGTTAGCCGTAGGAGCACCACCGTAATCCGCCTGAACCAATCCGAGTAAGATTTATCTGGGTGTAAGATACTATTTGAAGATCAGCACCACCGTTCTCTGAGAACCGCGACCCGTACCGTCATTTTCGAGACCCGCTTCCGTCGCTCCTGCGCTATCGTCCGTGGCATCTCCCTCTCTATCTCTCTCTCTCTCTCTCTCTGGGATTAAAGGCTGCCGGCATCGAAAGGCAAAAGCCGCATCGTGTGTGTGTGCGTGTTCGGAACAAAACAACAACTACTTGTGTTATTAATTGGAAAAGGTTAGTGGGACCTTCGCCTGACCCTGGAGCGGCTGAGCTTACCTCAGCCTTCGACAAAACCCACCTCACAAATGGCGCCCGAGCAGGGACCCATCTCCGGAGAGGAAAGTGTAAAAGCAACAACAAGCACCAGCACACCGGGAGATGGGCCACCGAACACGGAACCACAATCAGAGGACAACACCAACCTATTGAATACCGACAGCTTGAACTGGATATATTCGCTGAAGAAAGAGAGACTCATCGAGGAGTGCAAGAGATACCGGATATTCGTTAACGGCAGCACTGTCGCTGAGCTACGCATAGCGCTCAGTGCCTACGTGAAGGCAAAGCGAAATCGCAAGTCAACCGAAAATCTACTGAGAGAGGTTGAAGATGAAATCAAAGCAGAACAGAATTGCCAAATTAAAACCCCCCTCGACCAAACTCCTTCCATCCATGTGACTACACCGTCTACCGTTACAAAGGCCAATCAACGACCGTCACCATCCCGTACCGAGTTAACCGCCGCCGAAGTAATGTATACGGTCCGCCGATGGGATGTCAATTTCACGGGTGGAGAAACGCTTTATGACTTTTTGGAGAGAATTGAGGAGCTGGCCGAGTGCTATAGAATTCCATTGGAAAGATTGCTCTAAACGCTGCCAGAGACGTTGCGCGGCAAGGCATTTCAATGGTTCCGTGTACGCAGAGCCGAGATACTCTCGTGGGCACAGTTTCGCACAGCGGCCGAGCAATTCTTCCTACCCAGACGGCATCTACACCAACTAGAGGATGCCATACGCCAGAGGAGACAGCAGGGGTGAGAAAAGGCAAAGGATTATATTCTCGCCATGCAAACCATGATCCGACAACATCCAATTATGTCACGAGAGAACCACCTGGAACGCATTTACGACGGGCTTCGTGTCGAATACCGGTTATTCGCAAAACGTAGCGAGTTCCGAACTATTGAAGAGCTGATTGAGCTCACCGACGAGTTCGAGCTGCTACAATTGGAGGCCACCAGACAAAGCAGACAAACAGCGCACTATTTATCACCGTTGACCGAAGAATATAGCCGAGAGGAATCCTGTTGGAGATGCAAGGAACTAGGACATATGCGCTACCAATACCGAAGAGCGCGAAGACTATTTTGCTCCAGATGTGGCCGGGATAACGTCCTGTCCAGAGATTGCAGGTGCGATAAGGCGAGCACCTTGAGTCCCATCAGGCTGTGGCACGGGAAAATACCACAATCAGCAGCCATCGACGAACAACCGCCGAATGAAAAAATGGATGGCCGTCACTACGTCAAACTCACCATCGAAGGGTTAAACGTCCGAGCCTTGGTGGACACCGGCGCAACGCTCACCTACGTAGGTGACACTATACGTAAGCATCTGGAAGGCAAGAAAATAGCATGCGCACCCAGCGTCCGCAACGTACAGCTCGCCGATAGGACGTGCGTTGTTGGTTCGTATACCTACCAAGTAACCATACTCTGTAACAATAAATCGACCCACATGCGAGTGTCCACCCTGCCTAATTTGGCCGAATACATGATTATAGGCATGGACTTCCTCAGGGAAAGGGGGCTCACCCTCACCTTAGACGGAAGTTTATTACCGCCAGCCACCCCAACCCAGTACACCACAATCGCAAAACTAAGTGCCGTGACAGAAAGAAAGCACATAAGCGCAACTCAAAATGCCGAACTAGAAGTTTTTTTAAATCACCACCAACGGATATTCGGGGGAATAACTGGCCCCAGCAGGGCAGCAGAGCACGTAATCTCGCTGAAACACGATCGACCGCTAAAACAGCGATATTACCCAAGAAACCCAGCGATGCAACAGGTGATAAATGCTGAAATCGACGAATTACTAGCCAACAAACGGATCGAACCATCAAAAAGCGCCTACAGTTCACCAATCGTCCTCGTACGCAAGAAGCAAGGCAGTTGGAGGATGTGCATCGACTATCGCCAACTCAACGCAGCCAGTATACCAGATGCGTATCCTTTACCCCAAATCGGGGCGATCTTGGACCAATTGAAAGAAGCAAAATTCATATCCACCATCGACCTGAAAAATGGGTATTGGCAAATACCTATGGAAAAAGGGTCCCGCCAGTATACCGCATTCACCGTCCCTGGCCGCGGACTTTTCCAGTGGAAGGTCATGCCCTTCGGGCTACACTCTGCTCCGGCCACCTTCCAACGAGCCCTAGACGAAATCCTTGGCCCAGAGCTCCAATCGAAGGTGTTTGCATACCTGGATGACATAATTGTTTTGGGAGACACGTTTGAAGAACACATCCACCACTTAAGGGAAGTTTTTGAACGTCTACAACAAAATAGCATGCAAGTAAATTTCGAAAAATGCAGTTTTGTGCAACAACAACTAAATTACCTTGGACATATCATCAGCGAACAGGGAATCCACACCGATCCCGCAAAAACATCAACCGTACGCGAAATGCCGGCGCCGCTTAACGTTCGACAACTACGCCGGTTCCTCGGCCTCGCCTCATGGTACCGTCGATTCGTAGCCGATTTTTCCACACTCGCCGCGCCACTCAACAAACTTTTGAAAAAGGACCAGCGCTGGCAGTGGAACACGCCACAAGAAGATGCTTTCCGGAACCTCAAAGACAAACTGACCAGCGCCCCGGTACTATGCTGCCCAGATTTCAAACACCCGTTCTTCCTACAAACCGACGCGAGCGGAAAGGGCCTAGGGGTTGTACTATTTCAACGCCACTCGGATCAAGAGAGGGTAATCGCGTACGCGAGCCGGACCTTGACGGACCTCGAGAAACGCTACTCCGCTACGGAGCAGGAGTGTCTGGGAGTATTGTGGGGCATACGCAAAATGGGGCCATATCTGGAGGGCTATCGATTCACCGTTATCACCGACCACCATTCATTAAAGTGGCTACACTCACTACAAAACCCCTCCGGACGGCTCGCCCGATGGGCACTAGAGCTCCAGCAATACAACTTCGACATCGAATACCGGAAAGGGGCGTTAAACATAGTAGCAGACACCCTGTCCCGATGCCCACACCACATACATGATGATGAGGCGGACATCATGTGCATTACAAGTAATACCAACAAGGACTGGCATAACCGGAAAATGGACAAAACGTTACAGAACCCCAGCCGCCATCCCGACTATCAGATCGTCGACAACCGCTTGTTTAGACACATAACAACACGCAATAAGCTCGACCGCTCGCCGCAATGGAAACTTTGTATTTCAGCCAACTACAAAAGAAACGTTCTCAAGGAAGTACACGACTTCACCACCGCAGGGCACCTCGGAGTAAAGAAAACTCTCAAACGTGCTCAGCAAAACTACTACTGGCCAGGAATGTATCGCGACGTACTCAAATATGTTAAAGCATGCCACCAATGCGCCGAATACAAAGTCGAGCAAAAGCGCCCAGCGGGATTGATGGCCACTATGCAGTGCGCTAGACCATGGGAGATCGTTACGGCGGATTTTATAGGGCCCCTACCGCGATCCAAGCAGGGAAATACGTGCCTACTGGTCCTTGTCGACAAATTTTCTAAATGGGTGGAACTAATACCAGTGAGGCAAGCAACAACCATGAGCGTTATCAAAGCTCTACAGGAAAGAGTGATATACCGCTTTGGGTGCCCAAAAGTATTCCTCAGCGACAATGGTAAACAATTCGTGGGGAAAGCATTAACCTCATTCCTCGACGAACATCGAATAACCCACAAATTTACAGCCGCATACGCCCCCCACGAAAACCCGACCGAAAGAGCTAACAGAGTAATAAAGACCATGATAGCGCAGCGCTCAAAAACCGATCACCGCACCTGGAACAGGGAAATCCCGCAAATCGCTTTCGCTATGAACACAGCACACCACGAAGCAACCCGAGCATCGGCTGCTGAAATCAACTTTGGAAGAAACATAGCGACAGCTCAGCAAATACGCACCGAAGGTGCCGTCCCCGATGAATCACCGACCGTATCCCCAACAATAACCGACCTATGGGAAGCAATCAAAAAGAATTTGGCTAAAGCAGCCAAGACACAGAAAAAATACTACGAGCTAAGCCGTATACCTTGGAAACCACAGGTTGGGGAAAAAGTGATGAAATGAGAGCATCCGCTCTCCTCCGCGGCCAATCAATTTACACAAAAACTAGCACCAAAGTTTTCCGGACCCTATGTGGTAGAAAAATACATATCATCCAATACCGTCCAGCTGAAACACACCGAAGAGCACCACAAACGAACAGCGCATACACATCTACAGGACTTAAAACCGTACGCTGACGAACGCTCACTCAATACCGAACAGTAATTTCTCCACCTAACACAACACGTATATAACTCTGCTCATTTCATTACAGAATACGATGCGTCAACCAGCCCCACCGGATTCGCCACAAAAGGTGAAAGAATGGGTACCGCCCTTCGAGGCAAGGCCATGGCCACCCAACAAAGCAATAATACAGCGGGTACAAATATTTCACGGGCCCCCGCTTTATCCCAACTTGACGGAAACCATACACCCACTGCTAAGCATAAGCGAGTGTACAGACGACGCATCAAACGAAACAAAAGAAAACGAGGAGAACACCAGCAAAGCACCAAGCAAATTGAGCAAAGAAGAAGCAGAGAAAATCTTCAATAAAATACAATGCGTGAAACGACCGAGGAAAAATACACCCCGATGGCACTTCCGATATGGAAAGCAACATGTGTACTGCACACAGATGGACGTAGACCACGCGTTAGTAAAAATTGCGGGGCAGAAGAAAATAATGCGATTCTTTTTAAGTAAGATTTCTTTTTTATTTTGAAAAAAAAAAAACAAACAAAAAGTATGATATACCTATTGTATATAATTGTATAATTAAAAAAAAAACAAACAAAAAGTATAATATACCTATTGTATATAATTGTATAATTTTAAAAAATATATATATTTAAAGAAGTACATAAACAAAAAAAAAAAAAAAATCTAATTTTAATATACCTGTATACGAATACACACTACTGGAGAAAGAATTTTTTTTTGAATATATAAGTTGGGAAAAGTACATATATATAATACTGCTGTAATACGCATGTTTTTCTACATACATGTCAAAATGTTCAACTTTATACGAATTTTTTTTATATATATCCAATACAATGTACAAGTTTTTTTTTACGCTGAATTCATTATATCCAGACTTTCTATTAAACTGTTAGAAGATTTTTTTTTACACAAACAAAAAAAATTGTGAACTATTGTATAATTTAGGAAAAAAATATAATAATATATTTAAAGAAGTACATAAACACAAAAAAAAATATATATATATATAAGCCGGACAACAAACACACACACGTACGTCGGCCGAGCCACCCCCCCTCGAGGTGGTAAAATATACCGGGACCACTTGGTCCAAGGTAGTGCAGACCTTAGGGTCACAAACTCTCGAATGCCGAATCCTCTCTTCCCTGAAGTGGGAGGGGGACTGTAACGTAGCAAAATGCTACGTCACAATAACCCACTCACAAGCCCTAACATTAAATATGTACATACCCTATCATTTAAATATACATACCCTACGATCGCCCTGCACAGCGAACAACCCTCCGCACATAATATACCATGTAAATATACATACCCTACGATCGCCTTGCACAGCGAACAACCACCCGCACATAGTATGCCAAGTACCAACAGCGAACAACCAAACATACTCAGCACGTATGGTACTGACTATCTGGCGTGCATTTTTCATTCGCTATCATAATGAGGAGTTATTGATGAGCTGAATTCTTAACCATTTTATACGCTAATTAGTATGAAATGGCAAACGCCACAACTCACTGCATACTTCACCTAGGTAAGTGAGGCTGAGGCCAAACTTCCAATGGTGGGTATCAAAGGGGCCCGAAGGTGAACGGGGAAGACCCCAGCTAACCCATCGGGCTCATGGATCTCCCCCCCCCCCTAAACTATGGGAAACCAACCTTTGCACAACGTCCCACGGGGTAGAAGGGGATACGCTCCCTTTCTACCTTGAAGGACGGATGGGCACGCGTAGTTCCCCCAAGGCGCGTCCAGGACCAGTCCTGGGCTCCACTTGACGGACATGCCAGGCCAAATACATATTAATACGGGTGGCATTTGACGCGGACAGTTCACCCAGGGTTGCCAAGGATCATCCCGCTCCCCCGCTCCCTAGGTGAGGTGCCGAGCCATATGCAACGGTGGACCTTACTACACCCCTCACGGTCGCTAGGACTCCTGTCCGAGGCTCCCTGAGAGGAGTACTGGGTCTATCCAGCAACAAATGGGGGATGGCATGAGGAGCGGACAGTCCACTCAGGGTGGCCGAGGAGCATTTCCCTCCCCCGCCTCCTGATTGGGGTGCCGAGCCGAATGCAACGGTGGACCCCACTACCCCGCTCATGGTCGTTAGGACTCTCGTCCGAGGCTCCCTGAGAGGGGTACTGAGTCTACCCAGCACCCATGTATACAAATACATCTAGACGTTGGGTAGTATTAATAGAAACTTTATATATACTTCACCTAGGTGAAACTGCGCCTTCTTGCACACCGCCAATCGTTAGCCGTAGGAGCACCACCGTAATCCGCCTGAACCAATCCGAGTAAGCTTTATCTGGGGGTAAGATACTATTTGAAGATCAGCACCATCGTTCCCTGAGAACCGCGACCCGTACCGTCATTTTCGAGACCCGCTTCCGTCGCTCCTGCGCTATCGTCCGTGGCATCTCCCTCTCTATATCTCTCTCTCTCTCTCTCTGGGATTAAAGGCTGCCGGCATCGAAAGGCAAAAGCCGCATCGTGTGTGTGTGCGTGTTCGGAACAAAACAACAACTACTTGTGTTATTAATTGGAAAAGGTTAGTGGGACCTTCGCCTGACCCTGGAGCGGCTGAGCTTACCTCAGCCTTCGACAAAACCCACCTCACACGGTTAAGCGCCAATTAACGAATTTATCTTCCAACAGCGAGGAACATTTGACACTTCTGATCTCTTATGAAGTGAAGTTTCAGAATATTTAAGGGTTAAAGACGTATCAACCAAGTGCAGAAGGATGAATGAAAAATCAATAGGGATGGTCTCCAACATTCGCTTCTTAATTAGAAGAGGTTAATAAGTAAAGTCTTTTCTTTTGTCCCTTTGCAAAAATAGGACGTGTTGAGGCATCCACTATACTGGCAACTAATTTTTTTGCCATATATGTACATAAAAACGGATTTCAAAACTTTTCGAAATATTTGTTCACTTATTTCATAAGCATTTTATTTTTTTGGCATTAAAAAAGTGAAAAATGTCAAACCAACAATTTTTTGTGTGTTTTCTTTGGTTTGGCATTTCCACAAAGTTTAAGAGAGTGATTTTAAAATTTTTTTAAAAATCAAAAAACCATCATGGCCGCCAAGATGAGTAAATGGTTTTACCTGGTAATATTTATACATTTATACCATGGTATAACTGATGCAGCACCGTACATGACTAAAGCAGGTAAGGTTATCTCAGTATTCTATCCAAAGCTCATGCACTTAACATGTTTAGCCCACGCACTACATCGTGTTTGTAAGAAAATTAGAGATCAGTGCCCCGAAGTTGACAAGTTAATTTCAAATGTGAAAAATATATTTCTAAAAGCGCCTTCACGCTTAACACTTTTCAAAGAAATGGAGCCAGGTTTGCCATTACCTCCGCATCCTATCGTTACACGTTGGGGAACTTGGCTGCAAGCTGTTCAATATTATGTGGAATACTTTGAAATATGAAACGAGTTGTTAGTGCTTTAAATTATGAGGAGTCTCAGTGCATAAAAGTTGCCCAAGTTGAATAAATGTCAGTAAAATTTTGCATTCCTGGCCAGTTCAATTACAGAACTCCAAACAACCGGTTTGTTACTCTGCGCCAAGGATTTAATTGATGCCGTTGGTGTTACTACAGTGCAAACCAAATTCACATAGGTTAGGTTAGGTTGAACAGGCCGGTCCATGAGGACCTCACATACACTGATTGAGTCCGTAGTGTTCCAGAAGTTTGTTTTAACCAACAAACTGAAAAAACCTATCAAAAACCAGGACCTATGTTATAAAATAACTCCGTCCTCTTGGCAAATACTAGAAGCTTCCTAGGACTTAAGCCACTTGCTGCTTCTACTCCTAACAGCTGGAGTCTTAGCCTGGCAAATGCAGGGCACAAGCACAAAAATTGCTCGATCGTTTCCTCCTCCAACCCGCACTTCCTACATCTGCTATCAATGGCCAAGCCTAATTTAAAGGCATATGACGCCAGAAGGCAGTGTCCAGTCAGAATACCCGTCATGAGTCTACAGTCCTCTCTTTTTAATGATAGAAGCAACTTTGTTAGTCTAAGGTTGTAAGACGTACACATAATCTTCGAGACTTTACAGCCCCACTCTTGAACACACGCCTTTCCCGCTTGGTCGATCATGTGCACCTCTCGCCTTCGCTTTATCTCGCCCAGTCTAATTGGGACCTCTACGGAGCAAGCTTCAAGGGATGCGCCCTTTTAAGCTAGTTCGTCCACTTTTTCATTCCCATTTATTCCCATATGCCCTGGGACCCAATATAGATGTATGCCTCTCCCTGTCCCGGTTCTCTCCAGAGACTGCTTACACTAACACGCATTTAGATGCTGTGCTATGCGAGATTATTGCCTTAAGTGCTGCGTGACTGTCAATATAAAAGTTAGCACGGTTGCAGCTTAAGCTATTCTCTTCCAGGGTTTCTACTGCTTTGGTTACGGCTAATATTTCCGCTTGAAACACGCTACAGTAATCCGGCAGCTTGTAGAATCTGCTTATTTCCGGATCAGCACAGTATACCGCATACCCTACTCCTTCCACTACTATGTTCTTTGCTACCAGGTCTACAGGTGGAATGTGCAGAATGGCATAAAGTGCAGCCGTCGGGGTTGTTTTCAGGGCTCCCGTAGTGCTAAGCATCGACAGTCTGCATACCCCCTCTAATTTTTTGAGGTACGTTGTTTTTTGTGTGGCTTTCCACCAAACGAGAACTCCATAGTATAGAACAGGGCTTACAATCGCTGTAAAAACCCAATGAGAAAGAGAGGGCGATAAGCTCCACGTGCACCCCAGCATTCTTTTACATGCATAGAGTGCCGTTGAGGCCTTCTTGACCCTCCCCTCCACGTTGAGCTTCCATGACAGCTTACTGTCTAGGATGATTTCTAGATATTTTGTGCAAGCTTTCTCCTGTAAGGTCACCCCTCCTAGCTTAGGCCTGGTCCAATTTGGGACCTTGTGCCTCTTTGTAGACAAGACCATATCCGTCTTCTCCGCATTGACTTTCAACCCGACATTAGATGCCAAGGTATGAATATCCCGAAGCGCCCGATCCATCAAAGAACTAATCGTTGGAAGGCACTTTCCACTTATGACAATTGCAACGTCATCTGCGTAAGCCGTAAGTTTTACGGGTCCCTCATCGAATTGCCTGAATAGTTGGTTGATGACCAGCGTCCACAGCAGAGGTGATAGCACCCCTCCCTGCGGCGTGCCCCTGTCCACTAATTTCGTGGGTTCGTACAATCCCCATTGTGATGTAATCTTCCTGCAATTTAACATGCAGCCGATCCATCTGATTAAGGCGGGATGTACTTAAATGTAATTAAGACCATCCATAATCGCCCATTTAGAAACATAATTGAAAGCGCCGGCAATGGCCAAGAAGACTCCTAGAGCATACTCATTATATTACAGGGATTTCTCTATGCTTATTACCACCCTATGCAATGCGGTTTCTACCGACTTGCCTTTGGTGTACGCATGCTGTGTTGTGGAGAGCAGTTTTTCATCCACGTTGGACTTTATGTACACATCTATCAGCCTCTTAAAGGTTTTGAGCAGAAATGATATTAAGCTAATGGGTCTATATTCTTTGGGATACTCGTGACCGATCTTCCCTGCCTTTGGTAGGAAAGCTACAAGAGCAGTTCTCCAAGAGTGCGGTACATGATTCAGCCTTATGCATCCATCGAATATTATTTTAAGCCATTCCACGACCGCCATTCTTGAAACTTGTAGCATGGCCGGGAATATACCATCTGGGCCCGGCAATTTAAACTTAGAAAACGTTTTCACTGCCTATTCGATCTTGGTATCGGTCACCAAGTCCGGCACTATCCGCTCCGTGATCGAAGTGTGAGTGATGTCTGCTGGCTCTTCTAAACCGTCTCCCCATGGGAAATGTGTGTCGAGAAGCACCTCAAGGGATTCCTCACTATTACGTAACCATTCCCCGTTCTCTTTTTTTATTAGTCCCTGGACTATGTTTCCCCTTGCTAGGACTTTTTTCAACCGTGCTGTTTCGCATATAGGCATTACAAAAAAAAAAAAAAAATTAAGGTTTTTCAGTGCTTTGGAAACTAGGGGAAACATTGTCTGTAGATCAAGTAAATAACTCAAATGATGTTTTTGAGAAGTGTACAGTTGATGCATGACGGAACGATACAAGGTGGCAGCATGGTGACATACCTACAAACATAAATAAAAGTTCTATGTACTTTGTTTTTGTAAATTCGATGGACAAATGTCAAAATCGAACTGCGCCGGAAGTTGATGTATCAAATAAAATAAAAAAAAGTTTATAATCAGCTGTTCCATGCTGCCACCTTGTATCGTTGCGCCATGAGTTGATGAAACTTTAGCTCTTAAGTATGCACCGATTACTTCGGTTGATGTAGAGCGCAGTTTTTCATTGTATAAAAACTTGTTCCGAGACAACAGACAAAAATTTTGTTTTGAAAATTTTGCCATTTATTTATTGTAACAATAACTTGAACTGAATTTGAATTTTTAACAAATTCATTTTTAAATCTTTTTAAATAATGCTTATAATAATGGTTTCTTGTTAATATTGAAGGAATGAATATTACCTGAAAAATGTCCATTTTAACCTTTTATTTCCTAGTACTTATTAAAAAACGTGAATACCACAAAAAACAAGAAGAATGTAACATTAATACCTATATGTAACAGTTTCTGAATTAGATTCTTTGTACCTAAATATGTACACATATCTTGAATATATGCAGCTTGAATAAATGCGAATTTTTAACTCTTATATATGTATGTATGGTTTTTATGTTGTTCTTATTGTTGTTATGGCATAGACCTCTGTCTAAGCTTTGGGCAATTGAGGGCGAGCAGTTTAATAAGAGTTATAAATGAGTAATTTTATGTGCTTGTAAGCGTATGAGTCGTGGCACAGTGGCTGACGTACCCGACAAACGCCCGGGGTTGCGGGTTCAACTCCCACCAAGCATTCCTTTTTTTTTTTAATTTATAAATTATTATTATTAATGGACTGTATTGAGTTTATGGGGTTTTGATTTAATGTATTCCATTTATTGAGTTGGGTAGTTTTAGTGTTATTGGTGTATTTAAGTCATGGGAGGATGCATAGCATCAGTACACCTTTATTTATTTATTTGTGTTTATTTTAAGGGATTCAGTTTATTAAGTTGGGTAGTTTTGGTGTTATTGGTGTGTTTAAGTCATGGGAGGATGCATAGCATCAGTACACCTTTTATTTATTTAATTTGGGGGCGAGCACTGGGGGCTCTGAGGCTTCGCTCTACTGAGCCACCTCATCCTCTATTTGAAGAACCCTTTAAAATGTGATATGGAGGCGAGCACGGGACGGCTCTGAGGTATTGGCACCCCATTTTCTACAAGAAAAACCTCTACTTATTTAATTTGGGGCGAGCGTTGGGCACTCTGAGGGTTCGCTCTAATGAGCCACCTCATCTTCTATTTAAAGAACCCCTTAAAAGTGTGATATGGAGGCGAGCACTGGGCTCTGATGTATTAGCACACCATACGAAGAACCTCGATTTTAATTAAAAAACTCAAACTATGTCTTTAGAATATTTCACTAACCAGTTGAGAATTACAAGCACACTCAATGGCTACTGAAACAAACGAACGAAAAAGGTTCATAGTTTAAGTCGCTTAAACATACTCCCCCCTTAGACGGCTTAGTCGTCTAATGAAACTTCCATACGAGCCAGTGATCCGGCTCGAAGGACCATGTCTAAGCTTTGGGCAATTGAGGGCGAGCAGTTTAATAAGAGTTTTAAATGAGTAATTTTATGTGCTTGTAAGCGTATGAGTCGTGGCACAGTGGCTGACGTACCCGACCAAACGCCCGGGGTTGCGGGTTCAACTCCCACCAAGCATTCCTTTTTTTTTAATTTATAAATTATTATTATTAATGGACTGTATTGAGTTTATGGGGTTTTGATTTAATGTATTCCATTTATTGAGTTGGGTAGTTTTAGTGTTATTGGTGTATTTAAGTCATGGGAGGATGCATAGCATCAGTACACCTTTATTTATTTATTTGTGTTTATTTTAAGGGATTCAGTTTATTAAGTTGGGTAGTTTTAGTTTTATTGGTGTGTTTAAGTCATGGGAGGATGCATAGCATCAGTACACCTTTTATTTATTTAATTTGGGGGCGAGCACTGGGGGCTCTGAGGCTTCGCTCTACTGAGTCACCTCATCCTCTATTTGAAGAACCCTTTAAAATGTGATATGGAGGCGAGCACGGGACGGCTCTGAGGTATTGGCACCCCATTTTCTACAAGAAAAACCTCTATTTATTTAATTTGGGGCGAGCGTTGGGCACTCTGAGGTTTCGCTCTAATGAGCCACCTCATCTTCTATTTAAAGAACCCCTTAAAAGTGTGATATGGAGGCGAGCACTGGGCTCTGATGTATTAGCATACCATCCGAAGAACCTCGATTTTAATTAAAAAACTCAAACTATGTCTTTAGAATATTTCACTAACCAGTTGAGAATTACAAGCACACTCAATGGCTACTGAAACAAACGAACGAAAAATGTTCATAGTTTAAGTCGCTTAAACACCTCCATAAAGCTTTTGAAGAGTCCATTCGGATAGGCAGTTACGTGTACGATATCTAGGGCATTTTACATGCCAAACATACATTTTAAGCCTTTTTTGTCAAACTTATACTACATACTTCTGAAGTATAAAAGCATGCTTTGGGGCTTGAAAGGACCTTAAATGTATATTTATAAGCATATATTCAGATTTTAATAGCATATTATAAGCGCCTAAAATATGTTTTCTTTTTGCTTATTTTGGGTTGCCCTGATAATAACTAACGTATTTTGGAACTTGATGTTTTATAAATAGATTTTGTTTTTTTTTTTCAAAATGGACGATTTACTATTTGAAATAATTTTGCGATTCTGTATAGTAAAATTGCTGCAAAAAGTCGGTGTTTGCGAATGCGAATATTCGCAAGCACCTACTCTTTTATTATAGCGGCAATACCTAAAGGGCATTTAATTTATTATTTATTGCCTGGTGCAACGAAACGAATGGGTAATGCAAAACTTAATGAAATAACACTGCTACCAAATTCAAATGTACATATATTAAGGTGGCCTAAACAAAAAATTTGTCTGTTTCTGTTGATACATTGAAAATATGGCACTTTTTATGTAATTAAAAATTTAGATGTAATTAAAAAATTTCATTATTCAGTATATCAAACACATAAAATTATCTAAAAGGCAGCGTTTTTTATACTCAGCTGAGCAGAGCTCACATAGTATATTAACTTTGTTCGCATAACGGTAATCCATAACGGCATAAACTAATCGAGATAGATATAGACTTATATATATCAAAATGATCTGGGTGAAAAAAGAAATTCATTCAGCCATGTCCGTCCGTCTGTCCGTCTGTAAACACGATAACTTGAGTAAATTTTGAGGTATCTTGATGAAATTTAGTACGTAGGTCCCTGGGCGCTCATCTCAGATCGCTATTTAAAATCGGATTACAACCACACCCACTTTTTCGATATCGAAAATTTCGAAAAACGGAAAACTTGCGACAATTCATTACCAAAGACGGATAAAGCAATGAAACTTTGTAGGTGCGTTGACCTTATGACGCAAATTAGAAAATTAGAAAAATTTTGGGCAATGGGCGTGGCACCGCCCACTTTTAAAAGAAGGTAATTTAAAAGTTTTGCAAGCTGTAAATTGGCAGTCGTTGAAGATATCATGATGAAATTTGGTAGGCACGTTACTCCTATTACTGTATGTGTGCTAAATAAAAATTTGCGAAATCCGATGACGAACACGCCCACTTTTAAATTTTTTTTCTCTTTAAAGTCAAATTTTAACAAAAAATTTTACATCTTTACAGTATAAAAGTAAATTATGTCAACATTCCACTCCAGTAATGATATGGTGCAACAAAATACAAAGATAAAAGAAAATTTCAAAATGGGCGTAACTCCGCCCTTTTTCATTTAATTCGTCTAGAATACTTTTAATGCCATAAGTCGAACAAAAATTTACCAATCCTTGTGAAATTTGGTAGGGAAATAGATTCTATGACGATAACTGTTTTCTGTGAAAATGTGCGAAATCGATTGACGCCAAGCCCAGTTTTTATACACAGTCGACCGTTTGTCCTTCCACTCGGCCGTTAACACGATAACTTGCGCAAAAAACGATATATCTTCACTAAACTTAGTTCACATACTTATCTGAAGTCACTTTATCTTGGTATAAAATATGGCCGAAATCCGACTATGACAACGCCCACTTTTCCGATATCGAAAATTACGAAAAATAAAAAAAAATCCATAATTCTGTACCAAATATGAAAAAATAGATGAAACATGGTAATTGGATTTGTTTATTGACGCAAAATATAACTTTAGAAAAAACTTTGTAAAATGGGTGTGACACATACCATATTAAGTAGAAGAAAATGAAAAACTTCTGCAGGGCGAAATCAAAAGCCCTTGGAATCTTGGCAGGAATACTGTTCGTGGTATGACATATATAAATAAATTAGCGGTATCCGACAGAAGATGTTCTGGGTCACCCTGGTCCACATTTTGGTCGATAACTCGAAAACGCCTTCACATATACAACTAAAGGCTACTCCCTTTTAAAACCCTCATTAATACTTTTAATTTGATACCCATTTCGTACAAACACATCCTAGAGTCACCCCTGGTCCACCCTTATTGCGATATCTCGAAAAGCCGTCCACCTATAGAACTAAGGCCCACTACGTTTTAAATAATCATTAACGCCTTTCATTTGATACACATGTAATACAAACACATTCCAGGGTTACCCTAGGTTCATTTTGCTAAATGGTGATTTTCCCTTATTTTGTCTCCAAAGCTCTCAGTTGAGTATGTAATGTTCGGTTACACACGAACTTAGCCTTCCTTACTGGTTTAGATTTATTTATTTATTTATTGGTGTGGTTACTTGATAATATTTAAATTATAAACAACTACAATGATAATATTTACAAATATTTTTTTTGAGAATGAAACGAAGCTTGTAAAATCAGCAAAACAGGTTTGTTGTTCTTGAATTAGCAGTAATTAAGTAAAACTGTTTAGTCAATATTATGTTAGGTTTTACTGGTCTGCAAATAATTAATTATTATATTAATTTATTGTCTTCAAGACCGAAAAAAGAAACACGTTTTTATTCGTTTTGCTGATTTTCCGACAGGGTATTGGTAGATAAAGGTGCTGTGGGAATCAATCTTTTACAAGAGCGGAGCATCCTGACCTGTTGTTTGTGTGATCGCATATCTTAAGTATTGGAGTAAGCGCGGGAGAAATGCAATCGTGCGACCATATTTTGTAAAAGCGCTAATGCATGCTTTTAACCAATTCTTTACATCCATGTTCGAACACAGGTTTACTGGGCCAGTGTTATTTGCCAGCCGATATATTACCATTTTTATTCTCTCATAGTCCGATGGTATGTTCCATCTTATGGAATTGGGAAATCAGCCTCATTATCTCCCTTTCTGCTTAGCAATGAGAAAAAGTGTTACCTAACATAAATACACTTGTTCCCATCAGCTTCCAAATCATGCTCATGAGGACATATTGTTTAGAGTTCTTGATGTATCAATATGATGGTACAAGTCGATATATGGACCTTCTGGAACCCGTAAAATGCAGTCTCTGGAGTTATGCCATTGACAATTTTGTCTTTGTTTGATCATTGAGCCGTTCATTTGGTTCCGGAATTTTTTATCAGGACAAAGCCAAGTAGGTCGGGTTTTTCCGGTGTGGTATTTGATAATACTGATACCAATAGATCGGGGCTCGTCGAAGGCGTAAGAACAATACTTTACAAGTGCCTACCTATCCAGTTACCAGATTAAGTCCTTTACTTTTTCGAATTTATGGAAACCAATATTAACGTGGCTACCAAGACGATATTTCTGTGATTCTTTTAATGAAACTCTTTACATAACGTTAGCCCTACCTCAGATATGTTAGTATATTTCAATAGCTGAAGCAAACCGTAAATTAACGTTACGGGCCACATTTTCTTCGTACTCAACATCGTTGAGAGCATCCGCCATCTTTCTTAAGGTAACAGCAGATAGCACGAAAACGAGTTGCTGATAAACGGGTATTTCATCTTATAGCGTTTTCTTTTCTGGCTAAATTGTTACGCTTTTTGTACGCCGCGCAAAGGTTGTTGCTCTATTCTAAAAAACAGGCAACGCCTTTACGGGGTATTTCGTTCTTTTGTGAAAATTGTTGCCTGCTCGCAACGCAAACGCGTTACACTTTTACCCTGTATAAAATGGCGGTGTGGCAGTGCAACTCTGTGAAAATCTCAATTCGCTCTTAAGTTCCACATATACTCTCTTAATATGAGTGCGCAAATCACAAACCCAGATTGCGCATGCACGACTTCAAAATTGCTTCGTTCTGCGCATCTACGTCACAGTTGACTGTTTGAGCGAATGAAAGAAAGAGAGAAAAAATCAAGAGCTAAAGGAAAATGACGTAAGAATTGCCCATAAAAAAGAGCTGATCTAATGTGTACATGCGCAATGCGCAATGATTTGTGATATGAGCGAATATGGTGAGTTGAAATGTTCTTTGTATGCACTATAAATGTTAACAATTTTCTGGGGTAGGAGTAACTCTATTAAGGCTTTACCATTTACTTAGGCAACAATTTATTTCAGAAAAGAAAACGCTATTAAATTATGCAAAACGCAGAAAATTCGAGTTCGAAGGATTTGCTGCATAAGTGATTTTGTTACACTCCGGTAGGAGCCTCGACTGAATTGGGATAAACAGATTATTAAAAATTTGGTGTCCTGGCTAATCAATAAGCGCAGATATTTCTACGAAGAGATTGCTGACATGCTTTGTTGGGGACGGACAAAGTGGTTTTTCGTTATAAGTATGTATGTATCTTAATTATTCTAATTTTTCTAGATTTGAATATTGCCGGAGAGCTTTGGTGGTTTTAACGACATATTGCACGTAATCAATTGAATCGCTAATATTCTGCACACTTTCAACATTTCATCACAGTAATTTTTTAATAATTAAATTTAATATAATCTATATGTTTTTTGTTTTGTTTTAATACTAAAATGTCGATCCACTTTTGTTTCGCATCGCTAGTCTCTAAAATTAATTTGTATTGGTAGTTTTTACGCCTTAATAACTTCCTTTTTATACTCAGTTGAGCAGAGCTCACACAGTATATTAAGTTTGATTGGATAACGGTTGGTTGTACATATATAAAGGAATCGAGATAGATATAGACTTCCATATATCAAAATAATCAGGATCGAAAAAAAATTTTATTGAGCCATGTCCGTTCGTCCGTCCGTCCGTTAACACGATAACTTGAGTAAATTTTGAGGTATCTTGATGAAATTTGGTATGTAGGTTCCTGAGCACTCATCTCAGATCGCTATTTAAAATGAACGATATCGGACTATAACCACGCCCACTTTTTCGATATCGAAAATTTCGAAAAACCGAAAAAGTGCGATAATTCATTAAAAAAGACAGATAAAGCGACGAAACTTGGTAGGTGGGTTGAGCTTATGACGCAGAATAGAAAATTAGTAAAATTTTGGACAATGGGCGCGGCACCGCCCACTTTTAAAAGAAGGTAATTTAAAACTTTTGCAAGCTGTAATTTGGCAGTCGTTGAAGATATCATGATGAAATTTGGCAGGAACGTTACTCCTATTACTATATGTACTTACTTACTTAATTGGCGCTTAACCGTCTAAACGGTTATGGCCGTCCAACAAGGCGCGTCAGTCGCTCCTTCGCTCCGCCAACCGGCGCCAATTGGTCACACCAAGGGAGTTTAAATCGTTTTCCACCTGGTCCTTCCAACGGAGTGGGGGCCGCCCTCTACCTCTGCTTCCATAGGCGGGTTCCGATAGAAACACTTTCTTGGCCGGAGCATCATCTTTCATTCGCATAACATGGCCTAGCAGGCGCAGACGCTGCGTTTTAATTCGCTGGACTATGTTGATGTCTGCGTATAGCTCGTACAGCTCATCACTAAATCTTCTTCGGTACTCGCCATCGCCAACGCGTAGAGGTCCATAAATCTTTCGAAGAACTTTTCTCTCGAACACTCCCAAAGCCGCTTCATCTGCTGTTGTCATGGTCCATGCTTCTGTCCCATATAGCAGGACGGGTACGATAAGTGACTTGTAGAGTATGATTTTCGTTCGCCGAGAGAGGACTTTACTTTTCAATTGCCTACCTAGTCCAAAGTAGCATTTATTGGCAAGATTGATTCTTCGCTGGATTTCAGTGCTGATGTTGTTGCTAGTGTTGATGCTGGTTCCCAAATAAACGAAGTCTTTTACCATTTCGAAATTATGGCTGCCAACAGTAGCGTGGTTGCCAAGGCTCATATGCGCTGAATCTTTGCTCGATGACAGCAGGTACTTCGTTTTGTCCTCATTCACCATCAAACCCATCTTTACCGCTTCTTTTTCCAGTTTGGAGTAAGCAGAACTAACAGCGCGGGTGTTTAGGCCGATGATATCAATGTCATCAGCATATGCCAGTAATTGCACGCTTTTATAGTATATTGTTCCAGTGCGGTTAAGTTCTGCAGCTAGTATAATTTTCTCCAGCATCAAATTAAAGAAATCGCACGATAGGGGGTCACCCTGTCTGAAACCTCGTTTAGTTTCGAACGGCTCGGAGAGGTCCTTCCCAATTCTGACTGAGCTGATGGTGTTGCTCAACGTCATTTTGCACAGCCGTATAAGTTTTGCGGGGAAACCAAATTCAGACATAGCGGCATATATGCAGCTCCTTTTCGTGCTGTCGAAGGCGGCTGTAAAGTCGACGAAGAGGTGATGTGTGTCGATTCTCTTTTCACGGGTTTTTTCCAAGATTTGGCGCTTTGTGAAAATCTGGTCGATGGTAGATTTACCAGGTCTGAAGCCGCACTGATAAGGTCCAATCAGCCGGTTCACGGTGGGCTTCAATCTTTCGCACAATACATTTGAAAGGACCTTATATGCGATACTAAGAAGGCTGATTTCACGATAGTTGGTGCATTTTGCAGTATCCCCCTTCTTGTTAACTGGGCAAAGAACACTTAGATTCCAACCGTCGGGCATGCTTTCGTCCGCCCAAATTTTGCTAAGAAGTTGCTGCATGCGCCTTACCAACTCCTCGCCGCCGAACTTGAATAGCTCCGCAGGCAATCCATCAGCGCCCACGGCCTTGTTGTTTTTCAATATGGTTATTGCTATTCTAACTTCGTCATAATCGGGCGGGGGGACATATATGCCATCATCATCGATTGCGGGATCGGGCTCTTCATCTCTGCGCGGTGAATTGCTGCCTCCATTTAGGAGAGCAGAGAAGTATTCCCTCCATAATCTAAGCACTCTCTGGACATCAGTTACAAGGTCGCCGTTTTCATTCCTACAGGAGTTTGCCCCGGTCTTAAAACCTTCCGTCTGTCGCCGTATTTTTTGGTAGAATTATCGGGCTTTATTCCTGGTGGCTAGCAGCTCAAGCTCCTCGCACTCCCGCCTTTCTGCTTCTGCTTTTTTCTTCCTGAAAAGGCGTCTCGCTTCCCTTTTCAACTCACGATAGCGCGCTTGTCACGCTCGCTTTTAACGTACCCCTGTAGGCAGCGTCTTTTCTTTCGGTTGCAACGCGGCATTCTTCATCGTACCAGTTGTTTTTTCGTGGCCGCCGGTAACCAATTTTTTCCTCGGCGGCAGTACGAAGTGCTTTGGAGATATGCTCCCACTGCTCCTGTATTCCTTCAGGATGAGTTGTGCTCTCAGAGAGAAGGTGTGAGAGTCGAGTTGCGAAAACATTGGCAGTCAGTTGTGATTGAAGCTTTTCCACGTCTAGCTTTCCTTGTGTTTTTTGTTCCTTGGTTTTAGCCGCGTTGAGGCGGGTGCGTATTTTGGCTGCAACGAGATAAAGGTCCGAGTCGATGTTAGATCCTCGGATCGTGCGCACATCTAAAACACTGGAGGCATGCCGTCCGTCTATCACAACGTGATCGATCTGATTGCGAGTATTTCGATCAGGAGACAGCCATGTAGCTTGATGTATCTTTTTATGCATGAACCTCGTGCTGGATATGACCATGTTTCGAGCACCGGCAAAGTCAATCAGCCTCAGTCCGTTAGGAGAAGTTTCATTGTGTAGGCTGAACTTTCCGACTGTAGGGCCAAAAAAACCTTCTTTGCCCACCCTGACGTTAAAGTCGCCAAGCACGACTTTTATATCATGACGGGGGCAGCGCTCGTATGTGCGTTCTAATTGTTCATAAAAAGTGTCTTTCCCCTCATCGTCTTTCTCCTCTGTTAGTTCACGTGCTTACTTGAACTCACTTTACCTTGGTATGAAAAATGAACGAAATCCGAAATTACGAAAAATGAAAAAAATGCCATAATTCTATACCAAATACGAAAAAAGGGATGAAACATGGTAAGCTAATTGGATTGTTTTATTGACGCGAAATATAACTTTAGAAAAAACTTTATAAAATGGTTGTGACACCTACCATATTAAGTAGAAGAAAATGAAAGAGTTCTGCAGGGCGAAATAAAAAACCCTTAAAATCTTGGCAGGTATTACATATATAAATAAATTAGCGGTATCCAACAGATGATGTTCTGGGTCACCCTGGTCCACATTTTGGTCGATATCTGGAAATCGCCTTCACATAAACAACTACCAACACTCCCTTTTAAAACTCTAATTAATACCTTTAATTTGATACCCATATCGTACAAACACATCCTAGAGTCACCCGTGGTCCACCTTTATGGCGATATCTCGAAAAGGCGTCCACCTGTAGACCTAAGCCCCACGCCCTTTTAAAATAGTCATTAACACCTTTCATTTGATACCCATATCGTACAAACAAAGTCTAGAGTCAACCCTGGTTCACCTTTATTGCAATACCTCGAAAAGGCGTCCACCTATAGAACTAAGGCCCACTCCCTTTTAAAATACTCATTAACTCCTTTCGTTTGATACCCATATTGCACAAACGAATTCTATAGTCACCCCTGGCCTACCTTTATGGCGATATCTCGAAACGGCGTCCACCTATGGAACTAAGGATTACTCCCTTTTAAAAAACTCATTAACACCTTTCTTTTGATACCCATATTGTACAAACAAATTCTAGGGTCACCCCTGCTCCACCTTTATGGCGATATCTCGAAACGGCGTCCACCTATGGAACTAAGGATTACTCCCTTTTAAAATACTCATTAACACCTTTCTTTTGATACCCATATTGTACAAACAAATTCTAGGGTCACCCCTGATCCACCTTTATGGCGATATCTCGAAACGGCGTCCACCTATGGAACTAAGGATTACTCCCTTTTAAAATACTCATTAACACCTTTCATTTGATACCCATATCGTACAAACGCATTCTAGAGTCACCCCTGGTCCACCTTTATGGCGATATCTCGAAAAGGCGTCCACCTGTAGACCTAAGCCCCACGCCCTTTTAAAATAGTCATTAACACCTTTCATTTGATACCCATATCGTACAAACAAAGTCTAGAGTCAACCCTGGTTCACCTTTATTGCAATACCTCGAAAAGGCGTCCACCTATAGAACTAAGGCCCACTCCCTTTTAAAATACTCATTAACTCCTTTCGTTTGATACCCATATTGCACAAACGAATTCTAGAGTCACCCCTGGCCTACCTTTATGGCGATATCTCGAAACGGCGTCCACCTATGGAACTAAGGATTACTCCCTTTTAAAAAACTCATTAACACCTTTCTTTTGATACCCATATTGTACAAACAAATTCTAGGGTCACCCCTGCTCCACCTTTATGGCGATATCTCGAAACGGCGTCCACCTATGGAACTAAGGATTACTCCCTTTTAAAAAACTCATTAACACCTTTCTTTTGATACCCATATTGTACAAACAAATTCTAGGGTCACCCCTGCTCCACCTTTATGGCGATATCTCGAAACGGCGTCCACCTATGGAACTAAGGATTACTCCCTTTTAAAATACTCATTAACACCTTTCTTTTGATACCCATATTGTACAAACAAATTCTAGGGTCACCCCTGGTCCACCTTTATGGCGATATCTCGAAACGGCGTCCACCTATGGAACTAAGGATTACTCCCTTTTAAAATACTCATTAACACCTTTCATTTGATATCCATATCGTACAAACGCATTGTGGAGTCAACCCTGATCCACCTTTATGGCTATATCCCTAAATGGCGTCCACCTATAGAACTATGGCCCACTCCCTCATAAAATACACTGTAATACCTTTCATTTGATACACATGTCATACAAACATATTCCAGGGTTACCTCGGTTCATTTTCCTACCTGGTTATTTTCCCTTATGTTGTCACCATAGCTCTCAACTGAGTATGTAATGTTCGGTTACACCCGAACTTAACCTTCCTTACTTGTTGTATTTTTTTTGCAATTTTGCATTTTATCTAGCTGCGGTTTGTAACTTTTAACCTCTTAACACAGCTCACATTTATGTTGTTTCCATTCCTTTGCACACAGAAATATTAACATAACGGTTGATCGTAACGGCATAAACGAATCGAGGTAAATAAAGACTTCCATATATCAAAGTGCCCAGGATGAAAAAAGGAACTGATTTAGCTGTTCGTCTTTCGGTGGTCACGATAACTTGATTGAATATTGAGATATCTTGTTGAAATTTGGTATATGGGTTTCATGGCACTCATCTCGCATCGTTATTTAAAATGAGCGAAATCGGATGATACCACGCTCACTTTTTATACTCAGAGTGCTTTGCACACAGAGTATATTAATTTTGGTTGGGTAACGGTTGATTGTACAGGTATAAAGGAATTGAGATAGATATAGATTTCCATATATCAAAATCATCAGTATCGAAAAAAAATTTGATTGAGCCATCTCCGTCCGTCCGTCCGTCTGTCCGTTAACACGATAACTTGAGTAAATATTGAGATATCTTCACCAAATTTGGTACACTAGCTTATCAGAACAGATTGTTATTGAAAATGAGCGAAATCGGATGATAACCACGCCCACATTTTACATATATAACATTTTGAAAAACACAAAAACCTGATTATTTAGTCAATGATATACCTAGAATGTTGAAATTTGACGTGTGTACTGATATTGCGACTCTTGACAAAATGGGCGTGGCACCGGTCACTTGTGATAAAATCAATTTTACGAGTATTATTAAACATAAATCAAAAATCTTTAAAAATATCATAACAAAATTCGGCATAGAGGTTGCCTTTTCCATAAGGAATGCTTTGAAGAAAAATTAACGAAATCGGTTAAGGACCACGCCCATTTTTATATAAAAGATTCTTAAAAGGGTCGTGAACGAATAAAATGAGCTATATCTTTGCAAAAAGAGCTTTATATCAATGGTATTTCATTTTCCAAGTGTATTTATAACAGTAAATAGGAAAAACTTAAAATCTAAAAAGATGGGCGTGGCACTGCCCCTTTTATGACTAAGCAATTTTCTATGTTTCCGGAGCCATAACTCGAAGAAAGATTAACGGGTCGTAATAAAATTTGGTACACAAATTTTCCCTATAGCAGGAAACATTTCTAGAAAAAATGGACGAGATCGGTTAAAAACCACGCCCACTTTTATATAAAAGATTTTTAAAAGGGTCGTAATTTACGATTTCCAATTTACGAGTCGTAAATAATAAGCTATATCTTAGCGAATGAGTTATAACATTAAATTGGAAAGCACTAAATTTTTTGAAAATGGGTGTGGCACCGCTCCTTTTATTACTAAGCAATGTTCTATGTTTCGGGAGCCATAACTCGAAGAAAAATTAACATATCGTAGTGAAATTATGTACAGATATTTTCCTTATAGCAGAAAATATTTCTAGTAAAAATGGACGGGATCAGTTACAGACTACGGAAACTTAGATATAAAAAAGTTTAAAAGGGTCGTAGTTTAGAATAATAAGCTATAACTTAGCAACAAATAGTTTTGAATCAATGATATTTCAGTGATCAAGTTTTATTGTAAGAGGAAAAGGGGGAGACTTTTTTTTAAACGGGCGGTGCTACGTGTTATGTAGAAAAGTAATTTATCTGAAATGAATTGTACAATTGAAGCTCACGCTGTGTAAAAAATGTTCGGTTACGCCCGAACTTAAACAACTTTACTTGTTATTTATATGTACATATGTATAACATTTTGGAAAACACAAAAAACCCTGACTATTTAGTAAATAATATACCTAGAATGTTTAAAGTTGATGTGTGAACTAATATTGAGACTCTTGATAAAAATTTGAAAAAATTTTGGAAACTGGCGTGGCTCTGCCCACAAATATTTTTATTCCTAAATCAAAACCAGTTAAACTTATCATAAAAAATTCAGCAGAAAAGTTGCCTTTACTATAAGGAATGTTTCGAAGAAAAATTAACAAAATCGGTTAAGAACCACGCCCTTTTTATATAAAATATTTTCAAAATTGTTGTGGACGAATAAAATAAGCTATATCTTTACAAAAAAGAGCTTTACATCGATGATGTTTCTTTTTCCAAGTGTAATTATGAAAAGAAATTGGAAAAATCCAATTTTTTGATAAAATGGGCGTGGCACCGACCCTTTTATGATTAAGCAATTTTCTGTATTTCGGGAGCCATAACTCAAAGAAAAATTAACGTATCGTAATAAAATTGGGTAAACATATTTTCCGCAGAGCCTCAAAAAAATAAATCCCTCGTAACAAAATTCGATATACAGTTAGGCCTATAACAAGAAATATTTCTAGTAAAAATGGCCTAGATCAAATTTCAACATTGTAGGTGTATTATTTACTAAAAAATCAGTTTTTTTTTTTGTGTTTTCCAAAATGTTATATATATAATAAATGAGCGTGGTTATCATCCGATGTGGCTCATTTGAAACAGCGGTGGGAGATGAGTACCAGGGAACAGATATACCAAATTTCAATAAGATATCTTAATATTTACTCAAGTTATCGTGATCACCGACAGACGGACGTACGGACATGGCTAAATCAATTCCTTTTTTCATCTGGAGCATTTTGATAGATCTCGATTCGTTTATGCCGATACGATCAACTGTTATGTACTCCGTGTGCAAAGCACGCTGATTAAAAAATAAATAATGTATTAGTAACATGTATACGGTAAATAAACTAAAAACAAGTAAGGACGGGACTGTCTTCGGCTGTGCCGAAGATTTCATACCTTTCATGAATGGGGCTGAACAATAATCTTATCCCAATCGTAATCTCCAAATAATCGGCAGTATAAGATAACAAATATATAGTGAACAGATGTACATACCTGAACGATTTTTAAGATAAATATAAAATAAACAAGTAAAGGTGTCTAAGTTCGGATGTAAATTAACATTATATACTCAGCGTGATCTTCAATTGCACATTTCATTTCATATAAGTTACTTCTCTATATAACACGTGGCACCGCCCGTTTAAAAAAAATGTCTCCCCATTTCCACTTACAATAAAACTTGATAAGTGAAATATCATTGATTCAAAACTATTTTTTGCTAAGTTACAGCTTATTATTCTAGTCTACGACCCTTTTAAAAATCTTTTATATAAAAGTGGGCGTGGTCTTTAACCGATTTCGCCCATTTTTTCTAGAAATATTTCCTGCTATAGGAAAAATCTGTGTAGACAATTTTATTATGATCCGTTAATTTTTCTTCGAGTTATGGCTCCCGAAATATAGAAAATTGCTTAGTCATAAAAAAGGCGGTGCCACGCCCATTTTTAAAAAATTGAAGTTTTTCCTATTTATTGTTTTAAATCCACTTGGGAAATGAAATACCATTGATATAAAGCTCTTTTTGCAAAGATATAGCTTATTTTATTCGTCCACGACCCTTTTAAAAATCTTTTATATAAAAGTGGGTGTAGTCCTTAACCGATGTCGTTAATTTTTCTTCAAAGCATTCCTTATAGTAAAGCAAACCTCTCTGCCGAAATTTGTTACGATAGGTTTAACGATTTTTGATTTATGATTAATAATATTTGTAAAATTGACTTTATCACAAGTGGGCGGTGCCACGCCAATTAAACATTTTTTTTTTTTCAAATTTTTATTAAGAGTCTCAATATCACATGTCAAATTTCAACATTCTAGCTGTATTATTTACTAAATAATCGGATATTTTGTGTTTTACAAAATGTTATATATATAAAAAGTGGGCGTGGTTATCATCTGATTTCGCTAATTTTCAATACCAGTCTATTCTGGGTCCAGATAAGCTCGTGTGCCAAATTTGGTGAAGATATCTCAATATTTACTCAAGGTATCGTATTAACGGACAGACGGATGGACGGACGGACATGTCTCAATCAAATTTGTTTCGACACTGTTGATTTTGATATATGGAAGTCTATATCTATCTCGATTCCTTTATACCTGTACAACCAACCGTTATCCAATCAAAGTTAATATACTCTGTGTGCAAAGCACGCTTTGTATAAAAGTAGGTAGATACTTTGTATGAGGATGCAAAGTTTCACGTTTTTTGTGGTCTGCATGTAAAAACTATGACTACGAATCACATATGTCAACAATATGTGACGTAAACGTAAGTATTTGATGAAATTTGAAGCTTCTAGCCGTAAAAAAGGGGCAAAAATTACAGTTTATATGGGGTATATAATATATATACCACCGATCTCTATGATTTTTTCAGACAACAATATATGCTATATATATAAGCATTCGTTGAAATTTGAAGCTTCTAGCTCTTAAAATGGGGCAGTAATTACGAAAAGTTTCTTATCTGAACAATCGGTTGTGGGGGATATATGCTACTAGCTTTACCCGGCGTACGTTGTAACGCCCGAGATCGAATGAATGTTGCGTTATTATTATTATTTTTTTTTTTTTGCTGATAATTTAGTTTATTGTTCTGTAAATTGAAATGAATTATTTATTTATTTATTTGAGTCTTTAAATTTACAAATTTTTACAGACTAGCATAATATTAAGAGTAGAAAGATCTTAAATGACTAATTAGGGTTACATACGAAGAAGTGCAGTCAACACCTGAAGAACTGAAAAACAAATTGAGATCCGCACAAGCCCTCGCAAAAGGCGCGTTTACCGCATAGTTGGTCCTTGCAAAACTAATTTTAAAGGTCTCAAAGTGCCGCAAGTTTCTGCAGGGAACATTGAGCTGAATTTTTTCAAGGAGCGATGGACAATCAACAGCTCCAGAAATTAAGCCAATGATAAACGAGCACGATAAGATGGTTCGTCTATTTACAAGCGTACTCAGTTCAATTAAAAGACATCTCGATTCATATGACGGCAAAGGATCAGAAAAATTCAAAGAACGGAGAGCAAAACGTAAAAAAACTGTTTGAACTCTCTCGATACGATTAGAGGGACCAGTATGGTATGGTCTCCAAATTATAGCAGCATACTCCAGTCTCGATCTGACAAAAGAACAATAAAGAGACTTGTACGCATATTTGGTGGAATTTTCGTTTAAAACATTTTATTATTGTATCTTATTGTAATGCCCACACAACAATTTTGGCTTTTTCGTTCGTTGCAAAGATAAACAAAGTTGGCGTTCCAACTCTAGAGCAAGCAACATATAGCTGGCCATGGGAAAAGTATGGAAATTTAATACTGCAACATTAAGCGATTGTTCTTGTGCTTTGTTGATTGTAATTGCAAAAGCAAGGCGTACAGGAAACTGTAAGAGCTTAAAGTTGAATGACAAATCTGTAGGAATCATTGAGATCCGTGGTATGAGGACATCTTCACCTTTGCTTTTACCGCTGATGATTGTTGCTTCATTACATTCGGCATTAATTCTTTAACGCAAAGTCTGGTTCCATTGCACAATTTTGGTGGGTCTAAATTCCGAAGAAGCATAACTGATGAGCCAATTTTCAACGTTAATAAATGCGCAGGCATTCCAGGTGGTTCTAAAGAGTTTAGAAATTCAATTGGATAATTCACAATTTGATCTTCATCTATAACTGTGACGATCGATTTATATTTCGTCACTTCACCAGGAAATTGGTTTTGAATGCGATCATTGATTTTGTTAACATGATCATTTTTGGGAGCTAAGATTGCTCGTTTGCATAGCCAAAAAATTTTTTTTTTTTTAAATTCTTAATTCTGAAATATGAAAAACCTTCGCCTTGATCGAAGGAACCTATATCCAAAATTTGGTGATGATTGAAGTGTGGGAAATACGTTTCCAGAGGGAACACACACACAGAATTTTATTTTTGGAGAAGATGTAGATAGACTGAAGCTGAGGACTAAATCAGGACTAAATCAGAAATTATACTTCATTTTAGCACCGAAGAGGCCTTTGACATTGTTGTTTTGGGAGAAACATGGCTAAATTCTGATTTCTATGATAGTGAGTTTTTTGATCCGAGTTTATATGATGTCTTTCGAAAGGATCGTGAGGCTGTCAAAACTGGCTGTATGAGAGGAGGTGGCGTTCTTATTGCTGTCAGAAGAAAGTATCGTGCATTTTCTTACACGCTTATTAATGATGACTCGTTGCTGGACCAACTTTGTGTTTGTATCAGAGGTTCTAAGACGTTTGGCTGTTTGTATGTCATTGCTTCATATATCCCGCCAAACAGTGATACGACTTTATATAAGGCTCATGTGGATAATGTTATTTCACTGGCTGTAGACCATTTGCGAGACAATCACTTATGTGTCTTAGGTGATTTTAGTTTAAGTAATATTAATTGGAGCAGTCATTCTGCTAATTCAGGTCTTACAGCTAATAATATTGTTACTCTAAATGAATCTTATGTGGTTGATAGCTTTCTAAGTATAAATCTTAAGCAAATTAATAGCATCTTCAATCAACTTAATCGATTTTTAGATCTCATATTTATTACTGATAACATAAATTACTCTTTATCAAAATGCATTTCTCCAATATCCGATGAAGGTGTTCATCATGCTCCATTAGATATTAAGCTAACTTTCTATGAGTTTCTCTCTCAGTGAATTCAATTGGGCTGAGTTACTTTCGGATCTAGATAATCAAAGTTGCTTCTCTAAATTTAAAGTAATTATGAATGACTTTTGTCTAAATAATATTCCTTTAAAAAAGAGGGCTGTTTATAAATCTCCTTGGAACAAATTGCGTTTAAAAAGCTTGAAAAATCTTAAAAATAAGTATCTTAAAAAGTATAAAATATCTCACGAATGCGCATATTTTGTAAAATATCAGCATTTTCAAAAAAAATTTAAGTCTTTAGATAAAAAGCTTTAAAAAAGGTATATTAATGACACTGAGCGTAACATTAAAACTAATCCACAAATATTTTGGAATTTTGTTAAATCGAAAAAAGCTTGCTCAAGTATACCTACATCGGTTGTGTATGATAACAATTATGCTATTACCCCAGTTGAGGCTGCAAATCTATTTGCAGACTTTTTTAAGTCAAACTATGTGACTGATGACGGGGTGCCCCCTGATTTTTCTGCTGATATCCCGTCATTCTTGAATTTTGGGAACTTGGAGATCTCTTCAAAGGATGTTATTGATGGTTTAGCATACCTTAAGCCTTCTTCTAAGACAGATATCGATGGTTTCTCAGCTATTTTATTTAAAAGTTGTTCAGCATTAGTTAGTCCACTCGTCATCATTTTTAATAAATCCCTATCCGCAGGTACATTCCTAAATGATTGGAAACTGACTACCATAACGCCGTTTTTCAAAAATGGAAGCAAAAGTGATGTTCGCAACTATAGGCCGATAGCGAAGCTCTCATGTATCTCAAAACTTTTTGAATACATAGTCAAAGAAAAAATCTATTTTGCTGTTAAGACTTTGATAAACCCAAATCAACATGGGTTTGTGTCAGGTCGGTCAACAATTTCTAATTTAGCTGTGTTCACTGAATTCTGCACTTCTTCATTTTCTGCTGGACTCCAAGTTGACTGTATTTATACAGATTTTTCTGAGGCTTTCGATAAAGTCTCGCACAAAATTTTACTTAGTAAATTGGCCTGCATAGGTTTTCACTCATCTTTCTTATTGTGGATCAATTCATATTTAATGAATAGATGCTGCGTAGTTACGATTGATGGTGTGTCTTCTAACCAATTTGTTGCCTCTTCGGGGGTCCCCCAAGGTAGTATTTTAGGACCACTCCTATTTATACTATTTATTAACGACATAAGTGATTGTTTCTTATATGCAGAGTTTTTGCTTTATGCAGACGATTTAAAAAATTTTTGTAATGTTAGAAACTTAGTTGACGCGATGAACCTACAGAAGGATCTCGACAATCTTTATAGATGGTGTGTGAAATCGCGCCTCTCTTTATATATTAAAAAATGTTTCCACTTATCTTTTTCCAAGCGTCAGTACAATCTGAGTACATCGTATGCTATTGGTACTGGTGTACTACAATCCGTTACAGAATTTAAGGATTTAGGAGTTGTGTTTGATGCAAAGTTTAATTTCAACAGTCATTTAAATGGTATAATTTCAAAATCATATTCTCTTTTGGGTTTCATTCGTCGCAACTCGTCTGAATTTGCCGATCCTTATACCCATAAACAACTCTTTTCGTCACTTGTCCGGTCATACTTGGAGTATGCAGTCTTTATTTGGCGACCATATGATCAGTTTTCGATCAATAGGATCGAGCGTGTGCAAAAAGTTTTTCTGAAACACGCATTACGTTCCCTTCGGCTTCAAGATCCAGTTCCGTCGTATGACGCTCGACGTATGCTAAGAAATTTGGATTCTTTGGAAAAGCGACGGAAAGTTCTTTCACTTGGGTTCGTGTTTAACGTTATTAATGGCGTAATTGATTGTCCAGTTTTACTTGAGCGTATTAATTTTAATGTTCCGCGAAGAAATCTGCGTACAATGTTCCCCTTTTATTTAGAAAATTTTAAAACAAAATATGCAAGTATGGCGCCTATTGCTCGGGCATTGCGTGAAATGAATGCTTTATTTTCAATCACAAACCATGTTGACTTTGCTTCCTCAAAATCACACTTTGTAAAAACACTTAATGCAATTTGTTCGTAAAAAACTTGCGTTTTGTATTATTTTATATAATATTTACTTCTCTGTTTGGGATTTATCTAAATATATTGTTCTAGTCTGTAAGGTATTTAGTACTGTAGACTTAAATAAATATATATGAAATAAATAAATATGAAAAAAAATGTGTTTAACGGCGGCAGATTACTAAACGTCCAAAAGAAATAAAAGCCAAACTCAAAAATGCCGTCAAACTTTAGGTGTTATAATAACCTAAGTTTGTACGGCAGCCATAGTTCTGAAAAATCCCATTTGTAGGGAAGGTGCCACGCCCCTTTTTTCCCAATTCCACATTTTACTAGAAGTGTTAGGACTTAACGTCATATAGCTCCTTACCAATTTTCATTATCCTACCATTACTACATCCAGAGATACGCAGTATGATATATTCCATTTGTATGGGAGGTGCCACGCCCTCTCTTTCCTAAACCACATTTTCTTGGTGGTGTTAGGGATTTACCTCATATAACTCCTTACTGAATTTCAATGTTCTGGCATGTATACCTTCAAAGTTATGCAGTACCAAAGGTTCCATTTGTATGGGAGGTGCCACACACCTTTTATATATCGAAATTATTTTTAGCCTAAAACCATCGCGTTGATCTAAGGAACCTATAGCCAAAATTTGGTGATGATTGAAGTGTGGGAAAAACGTTTCTATAGCGAACACACACACACACACACAGAATTTGATTTTTATGTACATAGATAGTGGTTCAATCCGGCCGGTTCCGACAAATGTCTAACACCTAAATACACCCTCTCGCCAAATTTTATCAAGATATCTCAAAAATTGAGTGACTAGTACAGACGGACATGGCTAAATCAACTCAGCTCTTCATCCTGATTATTTCGGTATACTTAATGGTGGGTCTATCTACAATTTTGAGATTCGTGCCAGAGTTAATATACCATTTCATTTTCATGAAAGGTATAAAACATAAAAAATGTTTGGGCCCCACCCTAATATACACAGTCATGCAATGTTTGCATTTTTGCACATATGCACGGCAAATTTTATTTGACCTCATCCTATCATGTTTGTTCATATGTTAGCGCCGTTGTACTATAGTAGAATGAAATCACAATGTGAGCTTTACAATGATTTAGAACACTTTAATGGTATCTAAAACTAAATATATTTACATATTTAGCGAGGTGGTAAAAACTAACAAATTATTCTATACAAATAGCAATGTTGACTTAAATATACCCTTGCAAAAGTGATAATGTTTAGCTTACACAACTCCGACATTGTTAGCTAAAAAGTAAGTTCAAAAACAATTTCGTTTTCTCTACATATAGATTCAAAATAAAACGTTCTTTGGTAAGAACTTCTGTTTTGGAAGAAAACGTCGAAGTTGAAAAAGAAAAACAACATTATCTGCAGCTTATTCGAAAATTTTACCCCAATTTAGTAATTTTCAAAATACTCAGCTCTGGCAAGTATACATCTATAGTTCCCAATTCGTGGAAGGGGTAGAGTCTGCTATATTCCATGCTGATCATGTAATAACCACATGATATCAGCGGCTGCCGTGGTGCGGTGGTAGCGTGCTCCGAATACCACACCGAAGGTCCTGGGTTCATTTTCCAGAAAAGGCATTTAGAAACAAGTTTTTCAATTTAAAAATAGCATTTCTAATCGGGATCGTCCCACAGCAGTAATTTGGCAAACACATTCCGAGTGTATTTCTGTCAAAGACTTATTTTGTTTTGTTGATTTTCCGATAGTGTGGATAAATGATGTATGTATATTGGAACGATTTTCCGTCATACCTTGTCAAATTTGGTTTTGAGACAAACCGGTTTCGGAGTTGTGCCATCATCAGTGTCGATTTTCGTTCTGATCTGTTGTTGTCGTTTGTCCTGTATATATTTTGTTATGTGTGTGTGCTGTGTGTTCATTCAGAACCGAGGGTGGTTTACTAATCGATTTGTGTGGCTGACAGGGGTAGGTAAAATCCGAAATTTTAGTCGTTTGACCTTTTTTTGGATGACATAATATACGTTTTAACTGCTAATAACCAAGAGCTTGTACTGGAGTACCTCAAAAAGCAGCACGGAAATATAAAATTTACAATGGAAATCGAAAAAGACGGAGAAATCAACTATCTAGAACTCACGATAAATATTGATAAAGAAGCCAGAAGGTTTAACTATGACATATATAGAAAGCCAACGGCCACCGACACAATAATACACAATCCTGAAATCACCCCAACAGCATAAAAATGCAGCATTAAGGCACTTGGTACATAGACTTGAAAGAACATCCCTTACACAAGAGGCGCATATAAGAGAGAACTTGAGGTCACACATAATATCGCTGCAAACAACGGATATAAAAAAGCACTACTAGATAAGCTCAGAAGAACAAATGGAGAACCAAAAAGAAATAATGAAAAGGAAAATAATAGCTGGACGACTATGACATATACTGGAAAAGCAACATATAAATTGGCAACTTCTTTAAAAAATACAACATTAACACAGCATTCAAAACATCGAACAATCTGGGCCAAAAACTGAGAACTAACACTAACTCAGAGGATCCCTTTAGCAGCCACGGCGTACACAAGCTTACCTGCGGATGCCAGCATAGTTACTGTAGGGTTATCTACTTTGTAAAATATACTTTAATTTTGTAAATTATTTGTATGTGATATATTGCTTTTAATCTTATTTCAAAATTAAAATTTTCTAGTTTTTTATTTTTAAAAGTGAAAATAAATTTATTTAAATATATAGTTTAACACTATATATTTATGGCGATCCTACAATCGAACCAAAGGAATTATATAAAAACAATTTTTCGTGTTATTTCTTAACGAATTTTCCTTAAAATTCTTCCATCCTTGACGAGAGCATACGAGAAATTCATTCAAGAAAATGAAGGTCGCGATGGTGTGCGCCTGAATTGGAATGTGTGGCCATCAGTCGAATCGATGCGGAACGCTTGGTTGTGCCGCTAACATGTCTTTACCAGTCAATTAAGGAACACCAGGATCTACCGCCTATGCAATATTCGATGATGTAACATGTCAGTATAGAAGAAACTAGGACATTTCTGTACTAAGAGAACAATGTAAAGAATTTGATGTCGAAGAAAATTATCAGATATATGTATATGACTCGCTTGCGTTCAAATCAATTAATACTTATTTGTTTCACGTGTGCTTATTGTGCTCTATTGCTCACAACTACTGAAATTGCTAAAGAAGATCTTATCCTTTACTTCGTATTAATTATATTAGCTGTTACAATTTTATCTCCTAATGTATGGACAACGACATTATCACGTTATATTTGAATTCTACATTCAATCTCAATATCAATTTATGATTTTAACTCCAGCATGTACCTGCCCTCAACATTTGGTGAGCTATTTTGTTCAAAATTTAACATTTTTTGAAAAATAGTAGATACGTATTGTTTTTTTTTTTTTTAAATAAAGTTCTTTGTGTAAATCTTTCGTTGAACCAATTTATAAACAAAATATTCAATATATATTTTAATACAAATTATTGATAAAATTATTAAATATATACAAAAATGTAATTAATTTTTCTAAATTATAGTTTCGCTAAGTACATTTTAATTATGTACACTCCTTCTCCAGTTTATTTTCAAAAATATTTATACACATCATTATCATTTTACAACAACGACATACAAACTCCACAATACAAATAGATTCATATTTAAATAATAATATCATTTTCAATTCGAAAATAACACAAAACACTACAAAAAACAATAACTTTGATTTTTAAAATAAAATCAAACAAATTTTTACAACTTTAAAAAATCCCTAAAGATTTCTTAAAATAAATTTTATCGACATATTTTGCAAATATCAATTATTTCATATTGAAATTAAAATCATATAAAAACTCAATATTAAACTCATTAACATGACACGAATAATTGACAATTTCATATCACCCTCAAGGAACCAACTTTTCATTCCTTATCAACAACTTGGACATACATTATGCAGAGTACAATTATATATTGAACATATATTCTGCATAATACAAGTTTTTGATTTTTGAATGATTGTGCACACGAAGTTGCCATCTACTATCATTCAACCTCATTCTAATTTCTTCAAAAAAATTATTATAATTGACAATATTTTACAAACAGCTATTAAGTTATTCATATTTATAACACAACCTAATATTAATATACATAAAATATTAATACAATAAGTAAACAATAACAACAACTAAAAATCAGTTATCAAGTACATCAAATCATCAAAAAATTGAGTACTTACACCAATACCAACGTAAACTTAATACAATTACATAAACACTTTCTCAAAATTCTTACAATTAAAAACAAAGAATTACAATATATCTACAATACAAAATTCAAACGTTTTTCAAACTACAACAAATTCTTACAGTAATCAATATACACTGTAAATTAACATTGAAAAAAATAAATTTTTCGTTTCACTGGAGGGGGAGTATATGTAGGGTTATCTACTTTGTAAAATATACTTTAATTTTGTAAATTATTTGTATGTTATATTACTTTTAATCTTATTTCAAAATGAAAATTTTCTAGTTTTTTATTTTTAATAGTGAAAATAAATGTATTTAAATATATAGTTTAACACTATATATTTATGTTTCCAGTTTATCAACATTCAGGTTGATATTTAAAAAAATTACTTATTCTCGGTTTGAAGTATAAAATTTATTTTTGTTTATTTTTGAGTTTAAATATTTTCCAACTAATTAGAATTTTCTTTTTTTGAAGTTATTCAAAAATTTTTAGTTAACACGAAAACTCAATTAAAAATTATTTTAAAAATTAAAGTAAAGAGGACAAAGTAGTTAACACTATATTTACTCCCCCTCCAAGAAAATTTAAAACAAAAAAATTATTAATTAATATTTAATGTAACCTTTTTTTTGGTTTTTTTTCGTTGTTTGATGTATTTGTATTTAAATTAGTGTTAATAAGTATGTTTGCTGGTTTAAGTAAATCAATTGAAATATTTTTAATAGTATTTTTGTATTGAATTGTAAATGTTTTATGTTTCTTAGAAATAACTTTAAAAGGTCCTTCATAAGGTGATTCTAAATTAGATTTACGAAGAACTTTAACAAAAACATACTCACAATTTTCTAATTTTTTAGGAACGAAAAAATTTTCTTTGTTATGATGAAAAACTTTAGAACGAACAAGCGAAAATATTCTCTTATTTTATGAAGAGCGTCATTAGAAAAATCATGTTCTTTATTACTATTTGAAATAATTAATTCACCAGGTATTCTAAGTGTTTGGCCATAAACAAGTTCAGCAGATGAACATTTTAAATCTTATTTAATAGAAGTTCGTAAACTAAGTAGAATGAATGGTAAAATGTCAGACCAATGAACCGAGTCGTTTGATGCTATAATTGCTGCTTTTAAAGTTCGATGAAATCTCTCTATCATGCCATTTGCTTGGGGATGGTAAGGAGATGTATGAATTTTATGAGAACCTAAAAGTTTAGTTAATTCCGTGAAAAATTTTGAGGTGAATTGTGAACCTTGATCTACTGTAATATTCAATGGTATACCAAATCGTGGTATATAATTTTGAATAAAAGTTTTTACTATAGTATTTGTTGAAATATCTTTAAGTGGATAAGCTTCAGGCCAACGTGAAAATCTATCAATAATTGTTAAAATATAAGAATTTTCATTTGAAACTGGAAGAGGTCCAAGAATATCCATATGAATATGTTCAAAACGACCTGATGGTATTTGAATTTTTGAATAGGAGATTTAGTATGTCTTAAAATTTTGGATCTTTGACAATTGATACAAGATGAAGTCCAATCGTTAATTTCTTTACGCATGTTAGGCCAATAATATTTATTTTGAATTAATTTTCTAGTTGTTCTTATACTTGGATGAGATATGAGTGAATTTTGTCAAATATAATTCTTCTCATAGAATGTGGAACATAAGGTCGAAAGGGTTGTAGAGAAACATCACACCATATGTGTAAATTAATAACTGGAATATGAATTTCTTTTATATTATTTTTAGAATTTTATCAGAAATGGTTTTTGTAAAAATGTATCAGTTTGTTGTTCTTTATATAAAGTTTCTAAATTTATATCTTGAGTTGAAATTGCTTTTATTTCTGGAATATGGGAAAGTGTGTCGGCAACTATGTTGTCTTTTCCACGTATATATTGAATATCATTTGTAAATTGAGCAATATATTCAAGATGACGTAGTTGACGGGGAGATCTATCTACTTTAGAATTTAGAACATGAATTAAAGGTTTATGATCAGTATAAATTGTAAAAGTTCTACCTTCAAGAAAATGTTTAAAATGTTTAATTGAATTATAAATTGCCAAAAGTTCACGATCAAATGTTGAATATTTAGTTTCTGTTTTAGTTAATTTTCTTGAAAAATAAGCTAAGGGTTCTAGTATATTATTGCTAGTTTATTGAAGAACTGCCCCAATAGCAACATTTGATGCATCTTCTGCTAATGATAAAGTACCATTTTTGTCGAAATGTGTAAGTAAAGTATTTTTAGCAAAAAAGTTTTTTAACATTTTCGAAAGCTGTTGTGGTTTCATTTGTCCAATTTAATTGTTTGAGTTTGTTTTTAATTGCATGTGTTAACATTTCATGCAGAGGACTAAGTTCTGTTGCTAACATTTTAATATATCTGTGATAGTAATTTATCATACCTAAACATTTTTGTAATTTATTTATAGAAATTGGTTTTTCAAAATTTGTTATGATTTCAATTCTATCTAAAGATGGTTTAATACCTTCGCCTGAAATTTCGTAACTTAAAAATTTTAATTTATTTACACCGAGAGTACATTTTGAAGGTTTGATATTTAAATTATATTCTTCAAGTCTTTTGAAATTTGATTTTAAATGATTTATATGTTGATCATCATTATCACTGGCAATAAGAATGTCATCAATGTATGTAAATACAAAATCGAAATCAGAAAATATTTCATTAATAAAGCGTTGGAAAGTTTGAGCACTGTTTCGTAAACCGAAAGTCATTCTTACGAATTCAAACATTCCAAAAGGGGTAGTTATTGCAGTTTTATGAATGTCTTCTTCTGCCATTGGAATTTGGTGGTAAGCACGCACAAGATCAATTTTGGAAAAAATTGTTTGTTTTTTAAATCAATTGTTAAATCATGAATATGTGGTAAAGGATACCGATCTGGTGTAGTAATAAAATTAAGTCTTCGTATATAATCGTAGTATAATCTGGTTCACAGGTAATAGATGGAAATTCATTAAGTAATTTTGAAAACTTATTTTCGACAATAGGAATTTTGAGTGAGAAAATATCAGAAAATCCAGAAGATCCAGTAACTTTAATTTTTGTAGTAGAATCCATTATTTCTTTATTTTTAATATTGACAATAATTTCGAATTTTTCTAAAAAGTTTGCTCCTAAAATTGGTGTATCAATGTTCGCAATAATGAATGGAAATTCAAAATCTCTTCTTAAACCTAAATCAATTTTAAGTAGTTTTGTACCGAAAGTTTCAATTGAACAACCGGTTGCTGCAGTCAATGTAAGATCTGAATTTCTTTTATAAATTTGAAATTTAGAAAAAGGAATAACTGATATAACTGCGCCGGTATCGATAAGAAAATTAAGTTTATTGAATTTATCAAATATGAATAGGCCACGAGTAGGTTTAATAATAGTTCCATTATCCGTCACCATCATAATGGATCGTTTCAGTTTAAATTTTGTTCGGAATTTGAATTATGATTTTGATTAAAGTTGCATGGGGGTATACATTTAAGAACGTTATTCTTAAATTTTTTGTGATACCAACAGATATTTGTTTGTGAATTAAAATTACGATTGTTTAAAAAAATGTTTGATCTTGAAAAATTTCGAGATTTAGATCTATTTCTATCTTTAGATCTTGAACAGATTTGTAATTGATTAATATCATTAGAAATTTTATTTAAATTTTGAAAAATAGCCGTGGTTAATTCAGTTAAATTTTATACGCATTGTTCTAAAATATTATTATTTATACTTGAGACTACAGGTGATTTGGAAGAATGAGGTTTGTTGATTAAATCAAAAAGTTTGTCAGCTAAAATAATTACTTCATCTTTGTTTTGATTGTTACTAGAAGTTAAATGGATTTGTATTTCTTGTGGCAATTTACGAATCCATAATTTGAAAAGAAATTCTTGACTTACAACGGAGTCAGAACCTATAAGTGATTTCATAAGTCTGAATAATTCAGATGGTGAACGATCACCAAGTACAGTTTTTGAAAATAATTGTTCTAATCGTTTTTCTTCGCTAAGAGAAAATCTTTCGCATACAATTTTTTTGATTGTATCATTTTTAATGAAAAAAAATTTTAGATTTAGTATCTCGTTGAAGAATAACTAAAACATTTTGAAATTTTAAATTATCATCATTGATATTGTTAATTTCAAATTGTCTTTCAACAAGTAGAAACCAGGCATCGGGAGATTCTTGCCAAAATTGTGGTAACTTAATAGATTTAGTAGAAGAAATATTTGTAAAGTTATCTTGTGTTGAAGTATCTTGTGTTATATTAGAGATGTTGTTTTGTGTTGTATTAATGTTAGAATTTTGAGTTGTATTGTGAGCCATGATGTTATTTATATGGTTGTTATTTTGATTTTCACAATTTTTAAAATTACAAGTTCGTATTGGTGATCGCAGAACCATATGAAAAAAAGAAATTTAAATGAAAAATTTGAAAATTAGGAAATATTTAAACATTTTTTGGAAAGGGAGTTAACAATTTAAATAAAATATTTTAATTTTATATAAAAAATAAATAAATTTTAATAATTTATATAGAATTTTTAAAATATAAAAATAATCTTAAAATAAATTTGAAAATTTAATGGGTTTAAAATCTTAATTTAAATTATAATAGAAAATTTTAAATTTAGTAATAAAATAAAAATTATATTTACATAAAATTAAATTTAATAAAAAAATATTAAAATTAATAAGTAGTTGATTGATGATTGTTGAAAAATTTCTTGAAATTAATATCTGTATTGTTTTATGTCGCAATGGTTTTAAAAAATATGCAATGACTTTGTTGTTTTCTTTATAAATCTCTTCATTTTAATCGTGATGTCTTCATTTTAAATTTGTTCTTGTGTGTATTGCGTGCAAAATTGTTGTGGTAGCTTTTGTTGTTGTGGTTTGGATAACCCAATCGTTGCTTTTAAGAGTATTATGTTGCAAACTTTTTATTTTATTTACACACACATTTTTAGAGTTCTTTATTAATTAACAAATCGTAGGCAAATTTCATTTTGTATTTTTGTTTATGTTGCATAAAATTCATAGAATGTCTACTAGTAAATTTCTGTTATACGTACTTTTATGTTTTTAATTTGATTTTCAACACTTATTTTTTGTTTTAATGTTTAATATATATAATTTACAGTGACTGTTGTATGAAATTTACACAGAATGTTGTTGTATTGCTTCCTGTCCACAAATGTATAGGGAACACAAACATAGTTAATTATTCAGAGCGTACTGCATAATGCTATTTTTATTATAACAAATATGGAGGGATAGTTTTGTTATTGGTTTAGGCAACTAGAACAAATTTTCTTTGGTAGCACGTCACTTAGTTGCACTTCTATTTGCGGTATTGTACTGGTCAGTAGCTCTGCGATACGTAAAGCGCCACATTCAGTAATTGTATCAAATAAAGATATAGGTCCGTTAGTAGGATCGCCAGTATATCAACATTGAGGTTGATATTTAAAAAAATTATTTATTCTCGGTTTGAAGTATAAAATTTATTTTTGTTTATTTTTGAGTTTAAATATTTTTTTATTAGAATTTTCTTTTTTTGAAGTTATTCAAAAATTTTTAGTTAACACGAAAACTCAATTAAAAATTATTTTAAAAATTAAAGTAAAGAGTACAAAGTAGTTAACACTATAGTTACATAGGACAAACAGGACGGCAAATAAGAACGAGGTTCAGAGAACATATTAGAGATTACAACAAAAAAATACGGAATCCAAACATTATACCCGAGTCTAACTTCGCGAATCACATGGTCGAGAATGAATGCTCCCCAGCAAACATCAATAAAACAGTTAGGGTTCTCCACATACAAGCAAAAGGCCGACGTCTCAGCGTACTCGAAAACACGGAAAACTACAAACAGAAAACATTCGACGGTAGAATAATAAACGAATAGATAAACACAATTTCTGACATAATATTCGAGCCTTTAAAACTTGTTTACAAGAAACATAGTAATCACACGGGTACAACAGACAAACTCACAACAACAAATAAACACAAAACAATTAACACATCAAAACAACAAACCCACAAAGAAGGTCAAACGACTAAAATTACGGATTTTTAGTAAACCACCCTCGGTTCTGAATGAACACACAGCCCATACACATAACTAAATATACACAAGCATCACTTTTGACAATACCTGCTAATGTACCTATGAACTATAAATAGAGGACAAACGACAACAACAGATCAGAACGAAAATCGATACTCATGATGGCACAACGCCGAAACCGGTTTGTCTCAAAACCAAATTTTACAAGGTTTGACGGAAAATCGTTCCAATATACATCTGTAAAAGAACTCTGTGATAATTCATTCGCCTTGCAGATGCCGTTCGGAGTCGGCATAAAACATGTAGGTGCCGTCCCGCTAATTTGTAGGAAAGATTAATAAGAAACAAGGCGGAAATTGGAAGAGAAGCTTAGCTTTAATCTCTTTCGAGGTAAATCGTGCCAAGTATTTATTTTATTTTTACACGCTAGCAGATCACCGTAGCACAACAAAGCATTAGTATATAGAGAAACTTACATCATATCCCATTTGAAAAGATTTTTGTATGTAGATAACGTCCTGAATTTTAAGATCTTCTACACAGGCGTTGTTATTGTGGGTAATTTTACAAGGCTTCCACCTTCTATCTCGAAAACTTCCTACCTTTATTCGGATACAAATTTCTTGCTTAAGCATTTACTATCAAAACGATAGAGGCTTAAATACTAAATTAACTGACTTATATTTGAAAACCATTCACTGTAACTATAATATTATTGCTTTTACCGAAACATGGCTGAAACCCAATGTTTTAAATTCCGAAATTTTTTGCGGTGAGTATCAGACCTATAGAAATGATCGCTTAAATAGGACCGGAGGTGGTGTCTTGCTAACTGTACATTCTTCAATTCCATCTGAAGATGTTAATTTAGCCGAAGTTGACTCCATCCAGTTTAAATGCATCCGAATCTTACTAGGCCGGACCATATTTATTTAGCCGTTTGCTATATTCCACCGTCTTCTGATCTATCAGTGTATATGCACCATATTTCACTGTTACAATCAGTCAATTCGATGATAAAGCCCACGGACTCAATGATTGTTTTAGGCGACTTTAACCTGCCACATATATCTTGAAACACCGTTGATCACAATATTGTCCCCGTATCATCCAAGATGCATAACAATGACTTTTTGGATGGAATTACAGATCTTTGCCTTAATCAGATCAACTTCTTTCCGAATAAGTATGGAAAATTCTTAGACTTAGCATTTGTTGACGACAGATCTAAATTCTCTATAAATCGGTGTGAACCTCTTGTTTTGCCAGAAAACGTTTACCATCCTTCTCTTGAGATAACTTACGAAATCATAAGCAACGAAATCGGCTGCACTAACGAAACACGTGTCTCTACCAGATGCTTTGATTTTTCCGGCGGCCACCGTGGTGTGATGGTAGCGTGCTCCGCCTATCACACCGTATGCCCTGGGTTCAACTCCCGGACAAAGCAACATCAAAATTTTAGAAATAAGATTTTTCAATTAGAAGAACATTTTTCTAAGCGGGGTCGCCCCTCGGCAGTGTCTGGCAAGCGCTCCGATTGTATTTCTGCCATGAAAAGCTCTCAGTGAAAACTCATCTGCCTTGCAGATGCCGTTCGGAGTCGGCATAAAACATGTAGGTCCCGTCCGGCCAATTTGTAGGGAAAAATCAAGAGGAGCACGACGCAAATTGGAAGAGAAGCTCGGCCTTAGATCTCTTCGGAGGTTATCGCGCCTTACATTTATTTAATTTCAACAATTTAAATAAAGTGCTTTCTGAGATAACGGTGCCTCGATATAAAGAGGATGTAGAGGAAAACGTTTTACATTTTAATAAAACCATTTATACTTTATTTGAAAAACATGTGTCCAAATGCACATGCTCGTACACTGAACCAGTGAAAGCCTGGTTTACTAAAGATTTAAAAGCTTTAAAAAATAAGAAATCACGTTAATTCAAATTATATAAGAGAACCGGTTTACATTCTCATTATGCACAGTACGCTATTTTCCGTCATAAGTATTTTGAACTTAATATAAAGTGTTATAAAGCTTACATATGTAAAATTAAAAGAAACATTATTTGCCACCCGAAGTCTTTTTATGATTTCATAAATTCTAAACGCAGAACTAACGGGTTTCCTTCTGCCATGAAGTTTGGAAATAGCATTTCCAGCGACGATCAAGAGATTGCAAACTTCGTCGTTCAACTCTTTCACCCTAATTACTCTGCTGTGGTTGATTCATCACCTACAAATTATCCGTATGAGCTCCGTTCTAGTAACTCAATATATGCCCCACATTTGCTGCCTGAAGATGTTCTACTACATCTAAAGACCCTAAAAGAATCCTTCAAATACGGTCCAGATTTGATCCCAACACGTTTTCTTAAAAAATGTGCGGAATATATTTACCAGCCCCTCACTGATCTGTTTAACCTATCTTTAAAAAATGGCATTTTCCCAACGGCTTGGAAGGAATCTTTTCTTATCCCACTCCATAAAAAAGGAAGCAAGTCGTCTATTGAAAACTATCGTGGAATAGCAAAGCTCTCCGCTATCCCTAAGCTTTTCGAAGCAATCGTTACTAATCACCTTACATTTTCGATTTCTACATTGATAGATAGTTCTCAGCATGGCTCTTGTAGAGCCAAATCAACCACAACCAATTTGCTTGAATTTACAACTCACGTCTTTAATGGGTTTAGAAACAATCATCATACCGACGTTATATACACTGATTTCAGCAAAGCATTCGACAAAGTACGCCACTCATTACTTGTTTATAAACTCGAATTGCTTGGTTTTCAACATGGCCTAACTCGCTGGATCTCCTCCTATCTTTGCGGTAGAACTCAAAGAGTCATTTTTAAAAACATTTGTTCGAATGTCATCGATGTTCCCTCCGATGTACCTCAGGGCAGCCATCTCGGTCCTATTCTGTTTTTGATCTTTATAAACGATGTTTCCACAACTATAAAATATTCTAAAATTTTAATGTATGCCGACGACGTAAAACTTTTTAAGTCATACGCGTCGGTTGAAGAACGTTGTGTACTCCAGGCGGATTTAAATCGTTTAGTTACTTGGTGGAATGCGAATTTTATGCCTCTCAACATAGAAAAATGTAAATCCATGTGTTTTTCACGTGGGAACATACAGCCAGCTTCCTACACAATTAATGACCAAACTCTGGAAAGTGTTGATGTTTTTGTCGACTTGGGAGTTAAAATGAATTGCAAACTTAGTTTCAACCCTCATATTAATGCCACAGTCAATAAAGCGAGAGGAGTTTTAGCATTTGTGAAAAGATGGGCAAAGGAGTTTAGTGATCCTTACGTTACAAAAACCCTTTTTACATCATTGGTGAGGCCGATATTAGAATATGGATCGATAATTTGGAATCCGCCTTATCAAGTTCATGTGGATAGACTAGAATCAATTCAAAAACAGTTTTTACTTTTCGCCTTGAGAAATCTTCAATGGGACTCTCCGTATAATCTTCCTCCTTACACTAATCGATTAAAACTAATAAATCTTCCTACACTTGCAAGTCGTAGAGAAATGCTAGGTGTACTATTTATGGCTAGACTTTTAAATGGATCGATTTCAAGCCCATTTCTTTTGAACCAAGTAAACTTGAATGTTCCATGCGGAGTTTCAAGGCATTATAAACCTATAATTCTTAAACAATGCAGAAGCAATTTCCAACTACACGAACCTTTTCTATGTTTGTGTGAAGATTATAACTCTCACTCGAGAATAATTGATGTTTCGGACTCGCTCTTTGCCATAAAAAATACGGTTCTATCTTCTCTTAATAATTAAAAAATTATATTTATACTTTTAGTCTATTGTATTTTGTGAATCTATATTTCTCAGCTGATGAGTTTCTCTGTAGCTAAGCGGTTTTAGATCTCGGCGCTTAAGAAGCCACTGCCTTTCAAGGACTCGGTAACAAAAAAATTATAAATAACACATAAATAAGAATTAGGATACAAAAAAAAAAAAAAAAAAACAAAAAAAAAACAAAAAAAGTAGGTATCAATTAAAAAAAAAACAAAAACAGGATTAGCCTGGTTTCATCGGGCCACTTGAGGACAGTGCGCTGCCACAACGTCCGAAAAAAAAAAAAACAAAAAAAAAAAATGTATGTAACAGGTAGGCCTCGTTTTGCGGATATCCTAATACAAAAAAACTAGAAGGCTTATTCAGCTTATCAATGATAAGAATCAAGGGTGCATTGAGAACAACTCGGATTTTTTTATTTACAAGAGTTGCACCCATAGCAATACCTTGACCTCATTAGTACGGTTGTTGAAAAACAATCTGGTATCTATGTAACACTAAGCCACGATATCAACGATATAATGCCGGGTGGTTTTTTACATGTATATATGTACTTCTACATTTGCAACTAAAAAACGCTTATGGAGAATTACACATAGTAGTAGTTTATGGAGACATAAACCTTTTTGGTCATAGTGTATAACTCATAACATATTTAAAAGTAGAGAATAGTTGAGACACATACTTTTTATACCTTTCATGAAAATGAAGTGGTATATTAATTTCGTCACGAAACCCAAAATTGTAAGTCCTTAAAGGAAAATAGATAGACCCACCATTAAGTATACCGAAATAATCACGATGAAGAGCTGAGTTGATTTAGCCATGTCCGTCTGTCCCTCTGTCCGTCTGTCTGTTTGTATGCAAACTAGTCCCTCAATTTTTGAGATATCTTGATAAAATTTGGTGAGCGGGTGTATTTCGGTGTCCGATTAGACATTTGTCGGAACCGACCGGATCGGACCACTATAGCATATATCCTCCATACAACCGATTTTTCAGAAAATGAGGATTTTTGTCATATCTTACTCAAATTAACAGATTGAAGCTTCAAACTTCACCATATAATTTCGTATATTGCACATATTGTTGCCTGAAAAAATTGATGAGATCGGTCGTATATATAGTATATATCCCCCACAACCGATTGTTCAGATAAGAAACTTTTCGTAATTACTGCCCTATTTTAAGAGCTAGAGGCTTCAAATTTCAACGAATGCTTACGTATATAGCATATATTGTTGTCTGAACAAATCATACAGATCGGTTGTATATATAGTATATATCTCATACAACCGATTGTTCAGATAAGAAACTTTTCGAAATTTCTACCCCATTTTAACAGCTATAAGCTCAAATTTCACCGATTGCTTACGTATATAGTATATATTGTTGTGTCAAAAAATCATAGAGTTCGGTGATATATATAATAACGGACTGACAAAGGACAGGATAAAAGACTAAAGAGTGACGAAGGTGAATATGAAAGTTTAAGTAATTGCGTGACGGTTGAATTGAACGGACCGGACGGCTTTGTATATTATGTATCGAGCGTACTTAAAACATTGTAATCTTTGTAAAACCGAACTATAATTAATAAATCTAACTTTGTGCAAATAATAAAAGATGCGTACATTCATTGGTGTCTGATCGGCAATCCTACATACATAGTATATATCTCATACAACCGATTGTTCAGATAAGAAACCTTGCGAAATTTCTGCCCCGTTTTAACAGCTAGAAGCTTCAAATTTCACAAAATGCTTACGTATATAGCATATATTGTTGTCTGAAAAAAATCATAGAGATCGGTGGTATATATATTATATACTTCATATAAACTGTCATTTTTTGCCCCTTTTTTACGGTTATAAGCTTCAAAATTCATAAAATTTCATCAAATAGTTACGTTTACGTCATGTATTTTTGAAATACGTGATTCGTAGTCATACTTTTTACATGCAGACCCCAAAAAACGTGAAGCTTTGCATCCTCACACAGATTACCTACCTATTTTTATACCTTTCATGAAAATGAAATGGTATATTAATTTCGTCACGAAACCGAAAATTGTAAGTCCTTAAAGGAAAATAGATAGACCCACCATTAAGTATACCAAAATAATCAGGTTGAAGAGCTGATTTGATTTCGCCATGTCCGTCTGTCCGTCTAACTGTTTGTATGCAAACTAGTCCCTCAATTTTTGAAATATCTTGATAAAATTTGGTGAGCGGGTGTATTTGGGTGTCCGATTAGACATTTGTCGGAACCGACCGGATCGGACCACTATAGCATATATCCTCCATACAACCGATTTTTCAGAAAAAGAGGATTTTTGTAATATCTTACCCAATTTAACAGATTGAAGCTTCAAACTTCACCATATACTTTCGTATATTGCACATATTGTTGCCTGAAAAAATTTATGAGATCGGTCGTATATATAGTATATATCCCCCACAACCGATTGTTCAGATAAGGAACTTTTCGTAATTACTGCCCTATTTTAAGAGCTAGAGGCTTCAAATTTCAACGAATGCTTACATATATAGCATATATTGTTGTCTGAAAAAATCATAAAGATCGGTGGTATATATAGTATATATATGGTGGTATATATAGTATATATATATAGTATATATATATATATTTTCGCAAATTTTAGCCTCATTTTAACAGCTAGAAGCTTCAAATTTCACAGAATACTTACGAATATAGCATATATTGTTGTCTGAAAAAATCATAGAGATCGGTTGTATATATAGTATATATCTCATACAACCGATTGTTCAGATAAGAAACTTTTCGCAATTTCTACCCCATTTTAACAGCTATAAGCTTCAAATTTCACCGATTGCTTACGTATATAGCATATATTGTTGTCTGAAAAAATCATAGAGATCGGTTGTATATATAGTATATATCTCATACAACCGATTGTTCAGATAAGAAACTTTTCGCAATTTCTACCCCATTTTAACAGCTATAAGCTTCAAATTTCACTGATTGCTTACGTATATAGCATATATTGTTGTCTGAAAAAATCATAGACATCGGTTGTATATATAGTATATATCTCATACAACCGATTGTTCAGATAAGAAACTTTTCGCAATTTCTACCCCATTTTAACAGCTATAAGCTTCAAATTTCACCGATTGCTTACGTATATAGTATGTATTATTTTGTCAAAAAATCATAGAGATCGGTGATATATATAATATATATATGATGGTATATATAGTATATATATATAGTATATATATTTTTTTTTTACGATTTCGGCCCCATTTTAACAGCTAGAAGCTTCAAATTTCACCAAATGCTTACGTGTATAGCATATATTGATGTCTGAAAAAATCATTGAGATCGGTGGTATACATAGTATATATCTCATACAACCGATTGTTCAGATAAGAAACTTTGCGCAATTTCTGCCCCGTTTTAACAGGTAGAAGCTTCAAATTTCACAAAATGCTTACGTATATAGCATATATTGTTGTCTGAAAAAATCATAGAGATCGGTGGTATATATATTATATACTTCATATAAACTGTCATTATGACCCCTTTTTTACGGCTAGAAGCTTCAAAATTCATCAAATTTCATCAAATAGTTACGTTTACGTCATATATTTTTGAAATACGTGATTCGTAGTCATAGTTTTTACATGCAGACCACAAAAAACGTGAAGCTTTGCATCCTCACACAGATTACCTACCTATTTTTTATTTTATATTTATCTTAAAAATCGTTTAGATATGTTCAAATTTCACCAAATGCTTACGTGTATAGCATATATTGTTGTCTGAGAAAATCATAGATACCGGTGGTATATATAGTATATATCCCATACAACCGGTTGTTCAGATAAGAAACTTTGCGCAATTTCTTCCCCATTTTAACAGCTAGAAGCTTCAAATTTCACCAAATGCTTACGTGTATAGCATATATTGTTGTCTGAAAAAATCGTTGAGATCGGTGGTATATATAATATATATCTCATACAACCGATTGTTCAGTTAAGAAACTTTGCGCAATTTCTGCCCCTTTTTAACAGCTAGACGCTTCAAATTTCACCATATGCTTACGTATATAGCATATATTGTTGTCTGAAAAAACCATAGAGATCGGTGGTATATATATTATATACCCCATATAAACTCTAATTTTTGCCCCCTTTTTACGGCTAGAAGCTTCAAAATTCATCAAATTTCATCAAATAGTTACGTTTACGTCATATAATGTTGAAATACGTGATTCGTAGTCATAGTTTTTACACGCAGACCACAAAAAACCTGAAACTTTGCATCCTCACACAAAGTACCTACCTGTTTTTTATTTTATATTTACCTTAAAAATCGTTTAGGTATGTAGATCTGTTCACTATATATTTCTTATCTTATACATCCGATTATTCGGAGATTACGAACGACATAAGATTATTGTTCAGCCCCATTCATGAAAGGTATGAAGTCTTCGGCAGAGCCGACGACAGTCCCGTTCTTACTTGTTAGAACTAAGAACAACAATTTTATAAGTGTAGATAATGTTATGCACTTACCAGTCCATATAAAGTTTAAGTGCGTATGTACATATATATATGTAAAAAAACTTAATATCGTGTTGTTGTTGTTGTTGTAGCAGTGCTGCGCCCCATCCAATAGGCGCGACCAAGGACGCAACAAATTAAATGGGGTTACACTGAAATGACAGCACTTGGTCGGGAAAAATCCCGAGTCGCTCCGGTACATAAAACCGGTTGCCTTAGGAAGCGAACCTAATATTATCATAGTCCTCCTTGAGGTAAAGATCAAATTCCTCTTACTATCAGGCAGGAAGTTCAACGTTAATTTTGGCTCAGACAATTTTTGTGCTCCGGACTCAATTTATTTAGGAACATTGGGTCTGATGGTGAACATTCTCATAGTAAGCCAAAAGAAGAACACCAAGGTTTGGAAAAATAATCGATGCCGTTGTTTCAAATTTAAACAAAATATTATATATTATATTATATTGGCGGCCGCCGTGCTCCGCCCACCACAACGAAAATCTTGGGTTCACGCCCCGGTCAAAGCAACATCGAAGTTTTGGAAATAAGTTATTTCAATTAGAAGAAAGTTTTTCTATACGGGATCGCCTATCGGCAGTGTTTAGCAAGCATCCCGAGTGTATATCTGCCATGAAAAGCATCTCAAACAAATAAAAACTCATCTGCCTTGCAGATGCCGTTCGGAGTCGGCATAAAACAAGTAGGCCCCGTCCCACCAATGTATAGGAAAAAATCTGTCGGCCTAAAATCTCTTCGCAGGTTATCGCGCCTTACATTTTTTTTGCCTATTTTTTTTTAATATTCTATTTTTTGTTGTTTCTGTGCTAACAGTGCTTCGCCACATTCAATAGGTGCGTTTATCATCAAAGTCCTCTAATGGGAGTCCAAAGAAACTAGCAGCTTAAACATAGGGATGTTGACATTGCAATTGAAATAATGGTTGGCGTCATGTGGGGGACATATCGCATACGGGACATACATTATGTATGTCGGGGTAGAATTTGGACAAGCAACAGTTTATCCGATTGCATTATCCAGAACGAAGCTGAGCCAGAGTGACTTGTGCCTGCTTTGATGGTGCTTTGTTCTCCTGCAAGGGTTGGATAGTATATAGGAATAACGGGGTTCACCGGGCGCGACCTAGTGAAGGTCTTTGCCGATTCAGTGTGGACAAGGCTTCGGGCCCCCCTTATGCTCATCTGGATTAATCCGCTGAGTGGGTAGGTGCCGGATCTTATCATAGTGCTAACGGAGATGTTTCCTTATCCCTTTTGGAGATGGGGCTTGATCAAGCAGTTATTAACTGGGATGTCCTGGTTCGTAACAATTCAGCAAAAACTGTGCAGAATTTCATTATGCTTTTTTATGTTGAGCTCTTTTGCCTCACTATTTAGATAATGTTCAGGGGTCCTTAAGAGGCATCCCGTGGCAGTTTTGAGTGCAGTATTTTGGCAGGCCTGCAGGCTTTTCCAATATGTCTTTTTGTAGGCAAGGCAAACAAACTATAGATTTGGTTTGCGCTCCCTGAACGACAGTTGCTTTCTCGAAATGAAAATTCAAACATTCTGGTTATAGTTAATTTGTAATTGGGTGCCTTTCATGGGGGTATTTGCGCCTTGCACTCACCGGCGTCACCCCAAATCGTCGACTCGTAGGTGTTTTTACACCCTCTCTCCCTCATGTAGGGGCGGAGCCTCCTCGTGGTGGCACCTGGTAACGCTTCGGCGGTTAATTCGAGTGGCGACCTCTCTTCCCACTCCCCTCAACCCTATTTTCCCTTCTTCTTCCTTTTCCTTTTTCTCTCCCCTTCTCCTTAATGGGCTGGATCAAAGTGTTATACGACCCGTGCTGAGGATCAGCCTGGCTGGGGGCCCATAAATAGCCCAGTCGTTAACGGAGTGCATCGAATACCGGGCGACCTTCGATGCTATTAAGCCTTACCCGGACATCGCGGATCTCTGTCCGGGTGGACCTTTCCCCTTCTCCGCTACTCGTGGGATTTTAAGTATGGAGGAAAAATTTTCAAAAATTGGTAAGGAGGGCGACTCTCCAAATAAGAAGTCGTTAGGACCAAGGGCCAATCTAGGCAGGAAAGGGCTGAGGGAAAATCCAGCCAGGGTATTCCAAAGGCCGGTACCTCTCGGGCAGGGGCCACCGACCGGGAGGCCCTTGGGGCGGCTGCCGCCCATCTCGTAGCCACCAGCACGGCTGCCACTCAGCGTCAAGCGTCTGGCGGTTTGGCTGCTGGGGGCTCCAGGGGTGTGGGGGGCCGGCTCTAGGGAGTCAAAAGCCCAGTCATCAGGACAAGCGCTGGACTGCCCGGATCCTGCGTAGGAATGCCTCCTCGCCGATAAGGGAGGGGGAAGTTTCCGCGGAGGACTGAGCGAAGGCTCAGCGCGATCTTGCTTGGGCGAAGCAGATGTTGCCGGAGTTCAGGCCGGACTGGGTCGAGAGCGATGAAGCCTCGAAGCGCCAGCGGTCTATGGATGAATCCAACCCTACGGCGCCGAAAAGGGCCAAGATGCAGGGAGGCTGGACTCGTTCTTTCGCCGAAATAGCCAAGGATCGGCAGAGCACAAACAAGCAGTGATCCGGGTCCTCCAAATAAACCTGCATCACTGCAAAGCAGCATCAGCTGCACTCCTACTGCACCTGTCTTCAGGTGCGGTAGACATCGTTCTAGTCCAGGAGCCGTGGATCGCTGGCAATAGGATCTGTGGCCTGCGGACCAGGGTAAGCCTCGCACATGTATATTGGCTAAGTCTACTCTTAATGTTTTTCTTCTACCCAATTATAGCGATGGGGATTTGACAGCAGTCAGCGTCGAGGTGCTAGGGAGGAGCTTTAAACTTGCCTCCTTCTACCTAGTGCACGATCACCAAGGCTCATTACCACCGGATAATTTCAATGAGTTCGTGAGAGCGGCAAATCCACGAAAAGATTTTATCCTACTCGGAGGCGACGCCAATGCTCATCACGCCCAGTGGGACAGCAGAGAAAAAAATGACCGAGGTGAATCTCTATTCAACTATCTGTTAGGCACTAATTTGAGTATATGTAATAGGGGAAATGATCCCACTTTCATTACGAGGAACCGCGAAGAGATCCTTGACATAACACTGGTCACAGACTCTTTCAGTGATCTGATCGTTTCATGGAGGGTTCTAAAGGAGCACTCCTTTTCTGACCATAGATATATAAGTTTTTCTATATCGCAGGCACACGCAAGTCCTAAGTATATACAAAATATTAGAAGAACTAACTGGGACTACTATAAGAAGATTATAGGTAAAAAGCTATCTGAGGAGGTACGAGTCCCAGAAAGCGAGGAGGAGCTGGACGTGTTTGTAAATGATTTCAGTCAAAATTGCAGGAATGCTTTAGATAGGGCTTGCCCGGCTAAAAAGGTTTTGGAAACTCACAAACCACCATGGTGGTCGTCTGATCTTGATAAACTTAGGAAGTCATGTAGGCGGCCTTCAATAAAGCAAATCATGATGGACATGAATCCTCATGGGCTGCTTATAAAGCGAAGATAAATATATATAAAAAAGAAATCCGGAATGGAAAGTGATCCTCCTGGAGGGATTTCTGCGGCAGGATTAAATCCGCATACGCGGCCTCCCGGTTAAGGAAGGTGCTATCGAAATCTCCAACTCAGCTAAGTTACGTCCAAAAGCCGGATGGACACTGGACGGACTCCAGCGCTGAAACCATAAACTGGCTAATGGATACGCACTTCCCAGCAAGTACGGGCGTGTCTTCAAGTATTGTCAGCGGAGGGTCACCTAATGATCAGCTGATAAGCGAGATAACAGATGATAAAAGGATAGATTGGGCTTTACAGACCTTCAAGCCCAATAAATCGCCGGGGCCGGATGGAATTTTTCCGGCTCAGCTCCAGTATACTGCCGAACTTATAAGGCCCTGGATTAAAGGGATGTTTATAAGTTGTCTTAGGCTCAATTACGTACCAGTATCGTGGAGGGAAGTCAACGTCGTCTTTATCCCCAAGGCAGGGAAACCCTTCCACTCTAAACCAAATGATTATAGGCTATAAACTTATCTTCTTTTCTGCTTAAAGCGCTCGAAACACTTCTAGAGGACCACATCAGGAGGAGGATTAAGCCGTCGCTTCTTTCCCAAGCACAGCATGCCTATACTAAGGGCAGGTGAACTGACACGGCCTTGCACTCACTGGTATCCGCTATCGAAAGGTCACTAGACCTCAAGAAATACACATTGGTGGCATTTCTAGATATAGCGGGTGCCTTCAGCAACGTTCTCCCGGAGGTCATCACCTCGGCGCTGACCGATCTGGGGGTGGACGCGTGCCTGGTGGAGTTTATATACAATCTGCTTACGCGTAGGCAATTAAAACTGAGCTAGGTGGATGCGTGATCCGCAGACCGGTCGGCAGAGGCACTCCGCAGGGCGGTGTTCTCTCTCCGCTATTTTGGGTGGTTACCGTCAACCAACTACTCCACCTCATGGAATCGGAAGGTCAGCAAGTGATCGCGTATGCAGATGACATCTGTGTCACCATACGGGGGAAATTTCCGCAAACTCTTTGCAACCTAATGGAAGGGGCACTATCCAAAATCTCGCACTGGGCCACAGCCGCAGGCTTGGAAGTCAACCCGGATAAAGCCGAGCTTGTCCTCTTCACGAGGAGGTATAAGGTACCAAATCTAACACCGCCAAGAATTGGGGGTACGTTTTTAGCGTTTAGCGATCGAGTCAAGTATTTGGGAATAATTCTGGATAGGAAGCTATTATGGAGTGACCATATAGTGGAGCAATGCAAGAAGGCAGCAGCAGCGCTGTTCACCTGCAAGAGGGCAATTGGCAGCTCCTGGGGATTCTCCCCCAAGGTGACATACTGGATTTATACAGCCATTGTGCGCCCGATTCTTCTTTATGGTGCCTTGGTTTGGTGGCCTACACTAGCTAAAACTACCTATCTTAAAATGCTTCAAAAGGTGCAACGGAGTTCGGAGCTCTGCAATACCGGGGCCCTCGGCTCCGCTCCATCTGAAGCACTCAATACAATGCTATACCTTCCACCTCTTGACCTGGTGGCGAAGGAAATAGCGGTCATCGCCGCTCTACGCATAAGGGAAACAGGTCTCTGGTCAAATGAATCTAGTGGACACGCAACAATCGTGGGCACGAGCGCCCCAGTCCCAATACCGGTGCGCACTGACTACTAGACGCCAAATAACGTCTTCGTTAAAAATTATAGTATATATATACCATCGCGACAGGACTGGAATACCAGACAACATACGGTACCCGGGTGCCATCAACATATTCACGGATGGTTCTAAGCTTGACGGGAAGGTGGGAGCAGGCCTCTTTTCGCTGGATCTGGGTCTAGAGGTCCCTTTTCGCCTACCAGATTACTGTATTGTTTACCAAGCGGAAATGCTGGCGATACACAGGGCTGTGAACCATCTAGGGTTTATGCCTAAGGATGGTAAACGGGTGTTAATTTCTCAGAGAGACAGGCCGCCTTAAATTCCCTGGACTCATTCGTCGACAACGCAAATTTGGTCACTGAATGCCGCAGATCTCTTAACGAGATGGCTCAGCACTTCAGTATCAGCCTTATATGGGTACCTGGGCACAGGGATATCGAAGGCAATTGCAGGGCAGACGAGCTGGCAAGAAGAGGCACCACCGACGATATCCTTCCGGGAAATGATTCGGTAGGCATACCCATGGCCACTTTCAGGCTTCGTGTGAACACAAGCACTATAAGAATCGCAAATGGACTATGGTCAGCCATATCATCGTGTGAGACATCCAGGCATACCTGGCCCTCATATGACAAGGGGCGCACAGAAGCGCTTCTGATTTTAAACAAATCAGCTCTATCGTCCCTGATAAGGGTTTTAACAGGGCATTGCTTAATAGGTACGCACGGTGCTAGAATGGGGGTAACGACCTTCGAATATTGTCGCAGCTGCAGATGTACAGAAGAGGAAGAGAGCGTCCAGCACCTTCTCTGTCACTGTCCAGCGCTTAGTATGCGTAGGATGGCTATCCTTGGTAAACCTTTTCTACGTGACCTCGCTGAGGTCTCTTGCTATGAAGTAAAGGCTCTGGCAAAATTTATAATTTCCACGAGGTGGTTTGACCCGCTTTAGGCAGGGTAGGGGTCCTCTTTTGAGACCGTATAGGGTATTACAATGGGCCCATTGGTGGCCTAAGTAGTGAGCTGTTACCATAGTGTTCAGCTAAGTCCTTGCAACCTAACCTATCCTAATTTGTAATTCTTTTACGTTTAAATGTAACCCCGGCCTTTGCCATTAATAAATATTCCGGCCAATATTACCATTTTGACCTCTTTATGCAAAAATTTGTCGTCAGTATGATATAAAACCTGATTTTTATTCTATAAGGTATAACTTCTAAGACTCTCCATCTTGTATACTAGGAATGATATATGATTTCAATATTGATGCCTTCTAAATTAGCACTCCCGAAATGACGCACACATTTTATACGACATCCCGCTATTAAAGCCTGGCAAACCTGCCAACAAAGGCGAGTCTTATCGACCGATATCTCTCTTTTCGCCAGTAGCAAAGACATTGGAAACCGTTTTGCTCCCTCATTTCACTGCAAATCTTCGCCTAGCCACGCACCAACATGGATTGCGTTAAATGCACAGCACCACCACCGCGGTCAATGCCATTAACACTCAGCTTAATTACGGGTTAAATCAACAAAAACTCCATCATAGAACGGTGCTCGTGGCACTTGACCTGTCAAAAGCTTTTGACACAGTCAACCACGGCACGCTACTCCAAGATATAGAAAGCTCACACGTTCCTGCTTGTCTAAAAAGATGGACCGCTAATTACCTGAGTGGTCGGCAGGCGTCAGTTGAATTTAGGAACGAAATTTCTAAACCTAGAAAAATTAAACATGGAGTTCCTCAGGGTGGTGTCCTATCCCCGCTTCTGTTAATTTTTAGTTATCAAAACTCCCTTCCCAACCAGAAGGAGTCACACTCATTTCCTATGCTGACGACTGCATGATTATGGTTACAGGACCTGGCCCTTCAGTTGATCAATTAATTTCTAAAATAAACAGCTATCTCCCCGATCTTTCCGGTTTTTCACCTCGCGCAACTTGGCATTATCACCAGCAAAATGCACGGCCACCCTGTTTACGACGTGGAAGGAACAGATGTCGCAAATATTGGACGTACGCGTCGATGGTGTCACACTACCGACTGTCAGTCACCCAAAGATCTTATAACGTTCGATAATAATCTAACCTTCAAGGCTCATGCCACCGAGATTGTTTCTAAAGTAGAAAGTCGCAGCAAAATCCTCAAGTAGCTTGCCGGCAGCACATGAGGAAAAGATAAAGAAACGTTGTTAACCACGTAAAAAGCAGTCTGGTCGCCTGGTCTTAAAAATACAAACTGGAAAAGGCTACAGGCCTGCCAAAATGCTGCAATCAAAACTTCCACCGGATGTCTTCTTATGACTCCCGAACACCATCTACATAGTGAGGCCAAAGAGCTCAATATCAAGGAGCACAATGAAATGTTGAACAAACATTTCTTGCTTGTCACAAACCAGAACATCCTAGCAAACAACTGCTTGATCTTGCACCGCCTCCACGGGGATTAAGGAACATCTCCTAAAGCACTATGACGATATCCGGCACCTGCTAATACTGCCGTTTGATCCAGGCAAGCATAAGCAGGCCCTTAGCCAAATCCACAAAGGATCGGTAAACGCCTTTGTCAGGACGCGCCCGGTGAACCCCGTTATTAATATGCAATATCCCACCCTTGAAGAAGAAGAAATCACACTACCAAGGAAACACGAGTCACCCAGGCCCATCTCCGTTCTGGAAACTGTAACAGGTTAAACTTTTACTTTTCCATTGAATCAACCCCGACATACGTAATGTATGTTCTGCATGCGATGTGTCCCCACATGACACCAACCATCTTTTCAATTGTAATTTGGAACCTACGCCTCTAACACCCATCTCCCTATGCCCCGCCCCTGTTGAAACAGCCAGTTTCCTTGGACTCCCGTTAAAGGATCTGGATGACAATTTGTGAGTGGTCGTGCCCATTGAATGGGGGGAAGCACTGTTAATACAACGACAACAACGACATTCTGTTTCGTCATTTAAGTTGATTTTATTTTCCGTTATTTTACTGGTCAGTTTAATGAAAATATGACTTCTGATTCATCTGTCAAATTACTTTCCGAAAGGTTTCTTACTGGAATCTGCGCCTTCAGTGGATACAATTTCGGCATGCTTTTTCAGCGTTCCCGGAATGACGAATTCATTATCGGACAACTTTTAAAGCAAACAAATACCATGATGCTATCAATTTATTTTTTCGTTATATACTTATAGTAAGATCAGTCACGTAACTATACCATCTAGGGCCCGTGGCAAATTTTTGTGATGGGGCCCGATCAATAAAAATAGTCATGTTGTACTCAATTTAACTTTAATAAACTTCGAAATTTTCAGCGTACTCCATTAACCGTTGTACATACATACATATATGTCCCACAAATACCCATAGAGTTTGATGCATTTGTACGATGTTTGTACACATACATACATTCATAAATAAATTATAGGACAAAGAAACGTTTTGTTTCTGTTAAATATTGTTTGTTTATTTAAAATTCACTTTTTGACGTTTTTTTAATAGATATTTTAATTGCTTAAATTTTTGATTGTTACAAAACGATCCGCACAGGTTAAGAGTTAAACATTGATTGATTAGTGCTTGTTCTTAAAACTAAGGTAAGAGTTAAAAATATATATTCATATTTGGTAAGCTAATTGAGACTGTAATAAATATTAAAGCTAAGAAGAAAAGAATTTATAAACAAAGACTAATGAGAGGATAGCGGTTATATAGTAAGTAATAAATGAGTAGTATATTAAGAAATTAGAAGTTGTAGGGTAATGAATACAAAGAAGGTAAATAGGTAAATTTGTGTATTAGTAATATAAGTATATGTAGGATTAGGGGTGTGGATACATTTATGTAACTCCCCCATATTTGATTAACATTACTCCTGGAATGTTGAATATATACATTGTTGTTTTTTTTTGTCTATTTAGTAAACGATAAATATGTCTAAAACTAAAAATACTGCATTTGACGGCATTTAAAAACTTTGTTTAATCACGTTACTTTTGTATCTAAAATATTCTTAATAATAAATTTTATTTTCCCTTTGATCTGTTTCTTCCAGTAATTTTTCTATCAAAATTTACATTTTCAACTTCATTTTGATGCTTATATTTTCTTTTAACAATTTGTCTGACTCGTTTTTCATTTACAGTCTTTATTATATACTTCGGTTTTTGTTTCAAATTTTGAAATCCCAAATTTTTTACAAGCTCGCTATCTCCAAATTCTATAGAGCCGGCTCTATTCTTGTTAATTTTATCTATATATTTTTCTTTTTTAATATGAATAATTTCTTTTAACTCTTTCCAAGCAGATTTGTCAACGTGATTATGCAACAAATCGAATGGCTTCTGTTTAGTCGTCGAATGGATAGTGTTATTATATATTTGAACAGCTTTTAACACAAGCGTTTTATCATCTAGATCGGTGTGCATTTTGCTAAATCTAAAAATACGTATGTGTTCATTGAGGGTTAGGTGAAACTTCTCTATATCTGAATTTCCAGTATGAGTATTGGGTGATGTTAAGTGATATTCCACATTTTCAGAGCTAAGAAAGTTTTTATTAAAGCTGTGTTAAATTCATTGTCTGCAACAATTTTTTTAGGCTTACCTAATATAGCAAATCTTTCATTAAGAGAGTCTACAATAGTTATCGAATTTCGATCAGAAAGGGTGTGAATAGAAAAGTGTTTTATTAGCTTGTCAATGCACGTTAAAAACATTTTAACTTTGTTTAAATACCATATATTGATATGACATACCTCATTAGATTCAGATGGAGTTTCCGTAAGACATAATTTTAACTTATTGGGACTTCTATCAAATTTGCACATATTACAAATTATACAATTATTAATAAATTTATGTATTTCTAGTATATTATATATATAAAATTTGGATAGTATAATGTGTTTTTCATTTCCTCATATGTTTCCTCGATTCGTCTATGATTTTTTCCTAAATGATATCTATCAATTGCTTCAGGAAGACGGTCTTTTTCGAAAATGTCCTTTAAATATTTACAACATTTTAAAATACGCATGCCTGCAATATTTGAGAAATATTTAACTAAAATCTTTTGAAGTAATCTAAAAATGTCCAAATCATCGCATAATATCCCAACAGTTCCATTTATTGGGAATATATCTTTTAAAACGCTTAATACGTAGCACTCTTCGTAATTTTCGATTTTTAAATAGCTATTAGATTTTCCCTTTACTATTATAATTTGGTGTTTATAAATATTTACTGGTGATTCGGTTATATAAACATGGTCATCAAGATTTTCATGCCCACTGTGGATAGTTGCTAAGTCACTTCGTACATCAAAATCATTATCAAAAGCGTTTACTTAAATACTGCTCAAACAATCTGCAACGCAATTGGATTTCCCTTTGATATATTGTATATCGAAATCATATTCATTCAAACTTATCTTCCATCGTTGCATTTTCATATTTGGTTCTTTCAGTGAACTTAGCCAAACTAACGGACGGTGATCAGTTTGTATTTGAAACTTTCTGCCATAGAGATATGGCCTAAAATATTTTGTTGACCAAACTATACTTAACAGCTCTTTCTCTATCCTGCTGTAATTACTTTCGTGGTTATTTAAGGTACGGGCAGCGTATGCTATTTTGCGATAAAACAGCACCTAAAGCGGCGTTGCTTGCATCCGTGGTAAGGGTAAACATTTTATTAAAGTCGGGATAAGCCAAAACCGGACTTGAGCTTATTATCTTTTTCAGCTTAGAGAAAGATTCATCAAAGCTAGGGTCGTTTACATTAATTTTAGATTTTTTTTTAAACAGGAAGTAAGGAGAAGTGCAACTCTACTTCAGTCTTTCATAAATTTCCTATAAAAGCCAGTGAGCCCTAGAAGCGAACGAATTTGCTTTATTGTTTTCGGCACAGGTATTTTCTGAATGGTATCTATTTTATTGGGATTGGGTTTAATACCATCAATCGAAATAATATGGCATAAATATTCGGATTGTCTTTTGAAAAAATTACACTTGTCTATTTGAACTTTCATATTGAATTCAGATAATCTAGTGAATATTTTTGTTAGTGAGTGGTCATTAGGCCGGGTCGATTTGTGGAGAGGCAAAAAAATCGCCCATTGCTCTGTGAAAATCATATTCTAGGGATCAAAATAAGAAACTTTGCCGAAAGAACTATACCTCTAAAACGAATTCTGATGTCCCCCAATTTGGGTCGAACTTTTGGGTAGTGGCAAATTTTGAAAAATCACACTTTGATCCAATCGAGTCCAAATGTATGACCGACCCCCACTAACTTTGGAGGCCCGACCAACCGATGCCAGTGGCTCACCCCCTGGAACCCCCTTGGGGGTTCACCATACCAACATTTCAAAAAATCGCCGGTTTTGCACTTTAAATGAAAAAATCAGCGAAATGCCTATGTTTTTTCTTTTTGGAGTTTATTTTTCTCTTCAGAAATTTATTTAGTCAGAACATATGTAAATAAAAAAATGAATTTAACTTAGTAATAGAAAAGAAATTAAAAAAAATTATTAGAAATTAGCGTTTTTACAACCCTTTTAAAACCAAGGCATCACTGTGATGCATTTGCATGTCGTAAACATAGTTGTGTGGGTTTTTTATTCAACCGTTTTAAAAAATGAAGGTATCACTGTGACACAATTGCAGATCGTAAAATTGCTTGTGTTGTTTGTTTTAAGCCACCACAAGACACAGCAGGTAGAATTGAAATTACCATTTCATTCTTATTACCTCGTCTCGTAGACCATATATACGCAACAGTTTTTGTGAATGCATTAAGTCGTTGTGAAGAACTCAAAGTGTGAAGTGCTAATTTCAGATAAAAAAATATTTCAAAAAAAAAAAAATAATAAGTGAAGTGACCATTCCAAATCAAAAAGTTTTCAATGAATCCACCATCCTCTACACCGCAAGATGAAGCAACTACATCAACAACTATCGAAAACCCAATGAGTCATATACCCAAGCATGATGTTACTGTTTTTGGTGTGTCTACTGATTTAACTGATCTTAATTTACCAACCCATCTGGATATCTTGAGATATTATTTTTACTTAAGCGAACGTGCTCAAACAGAACAAAAAAATTTTCCCATAAATCATTCACTATTCAAGTACAAGATAAGTTGATTGGAATTTGGGAAAAACTTGGTATGGAAATAATGCTGAAAAAAGTGTATTTAATAAATTGAATAAATTGCTTGACAAGTATCAAGAGCAAATCAAGAGAAGAAACAACACCCAACAATTTACAGAGTATGTAAAATCTCTGGAAACAATTTTTTACATTGAAACATGTAAATGCGATTTGAAGGCAGCTCCATGTGCATGCGGCTGGGTTCCCGAACGCCTCAAAGAGTTCATGCACGATCAACATAATCAGAGAAGACTAACAATGGATGCATTTATGATGGAAACTGAAGAGCAAGGAGCAACGTCTATGTCATCAATGTCAACATACCAAGATCCCGATGATTCAACATACGCACCGCCACCGGTTCAAGAAGATATGGATAGAAGCACAAGTTCACAATACACAGAGATATACGATTGTTTTCCTTGGTATGCGACAGATTTGGTGTGCCTGACAGAGTAGCATCAGCATTGGGAACCGCTCTTTTGCAAGATTTTAAAATTAAAGATAAGCATGGGAAACCTCTCATCATGGATAAATCGAAAGTTCGCAGAGAAAAAGAGAAATGCAGACAAGAAGTGCTTCGCAAATGTTTAGATGATACCAATTTGTTAGCGTTTTCATTCGATGGCAGAAAAGATGATACATTAACGATAGATAAAATTGATGAGAAGTATCATACTAGGATGGTAAAAGAACTTCATCTTGATATTTTGAGAGAACCCAATTCTGAATTGATTGGTTACGTAAGACTGGAAAATGAAACCGCTGAATACAAAACAAACAAATTAAATGGTTTCTTCAACGATAAAAATATATCACTGGATGCATTAATTGGAATATGCACTGACGGTGAGCCAACAAACACTGGCCCACACGGTGGAATTATACGACGATTCGAATTGCTGTTAAAAAGACCATTGCACTGGTTCGTTTGGTTCATTTGTTTGAAGCCTTGTATAAATCAACCAGCACTGGACCAAGATCGGCAACCGGAAAACTGAGCCGTCAAATCGAAACTTGTGAAACTCTTCCGGTAAGTTATTGCTATCACTCATTTATTATAATTGTCAACCATTTTTAATTATTTTATTATTATATATTTCCAGGTGGTGGACGGCTTCCAGAAAATTGAGTTGAAAAATATGCCCCCTGCTCCAGAAAAATTGAATTTTCCACCGATTCGAAGTAATTATACGACATGGCCCATACAATATCTAGCGGCGTGGTTCCGGTGGATCTGGCTAACATCAAACCAGGGAAAATTGTACATTCTCGGTGGCTCACCAAGACCGCTAGATTATTGCGATTATATGTGACAACGGAAAATCCAGATGCAAATTTAAGAATTCTGGTTGAATTTATAATTAAATTTTATGTGCCAATGTACTTCAATATCAAGTATTACAGCTCTGTCGTGTACGGTAGTGCATTATTTTTCAAGTTCATTGGTTGGTCTCGATTTCTAGAACCTCGTTTACGCAAAATTGTCAATCAAGTAATTAAAGATAATTCATATTATGCGCATTCGGAAAATATCTTGTTATCAGTGTTGTTTGATGATAGCAAAGAAAAGCACGACTGTGCCACCAAGAAAATTCTACGCTATCGAACCGATGTTGACGAGCCAATGGATCTTAGAGTTTATAAAAAACCAGATATAAACTTTAATTGCACAAGTTATACGGAAATGATCAATTTGAATGATATAAATATCGTATTTGAACCACCATTCACGCGAAGTATTCCGTACGATACATTGAAAGAATATTTAAATCAAGATGATCCACCGTTTAATGATCCAAAAATTCCATCACACATACAAGGAACGGAACAACATGTTCAATTGCTAGCTAGCGTTTCCAAACGGGTTATACCGGAAAATGTAGAGGCTGTTATGGCAACGATATTAGAGAGCCGTGCGAAATTGCCCAGACTTGAAAGTAAAAAAGATTTCAAACAATAATTTTTTTTACTTTTTTTTCTATAACTCACTTGAATAAATTTTTTCATTTACATATGTTCTGACTAAATAAATTTCTTAAGAGAAAAAATAGATATTATTATAAATAAATAATAAATATTATTATAAATAAATAAATAAAAATAAAGAAAAAACATAGCCATTTAGCTGATTTTTTCATGTAAAGTGCAAAACCGGCGATTTTTTGAAATGTTTGTATGGTGAACCCCCAGGGGGTTCCAGGGGGTGTGCTACTGGCATCGGTGGGTCGGGCCTCCAAAGTTAGTGGGGGTCGGTCATACATTTGGACTCGATTGGAGCACTCTAAATGGGTCAAAGTGAGACCCAAATTGGGGGACATCAGAATTCGTTTTATAGGTATGGTTCCTTCGGCAGTTTCTTATTTTGATCCCTAGAATACGATTTTCATAGAGCAATGAGCGATATTTAAATCGACCCGCCCTAGTGGACATGTTCCTCTAGTGACGTCGAAAATATAAGTATATTATCTATATAAACTACGCAAATCGTATTAATGTAATCATGTAAGACTTCGTTCATTCGTGCATTCTTGTGAATTCGAAGTGACCCGTTGAGGTTGAGAAAGCAGTTTTATGCTTATCTTCAAGAGCTATGGGGATTTGGTGGAACTCTTTAGCCAAATCCAGGGTAGTAAAATACTGAGAATTGCCTAATTTTGAAAACATATCCTTCATATTTGGCATTGGAAATTTGTCTTCAATTGTTATGGCATTGAGATTTCGATAATCAATAACCAAGCACCATTTCTCGATTTTTGAATTATCTAATTTCTTGCGTACAACCCAAATAGGGGCATTATAAGGACTGGAAGATTTTACAATAATTCCAGAGTATACATCTCATTTATCTGCGTTTCTAGTTCTTTTTTATGGACCTCTGCTACTCTGTATATTTTCGAATAAATCGGGGTGTTATTAAAAGTTGGGATTTTGTGCTGGTATTTACTGATAACAGATAATTTGTCACCTTCGTGATAAAATACTGAATTAAATTTTTTTAATAACGCGGTAAGTTTTTCGATCTCTTCTTTATTCAGGTCATCTGTGATTAATTTCTCCTGTATTATTTGTATATCTGGCTTAATAATGTTTATATCTGCTACATTTGAACTAAAACTGAGAATATTCTCATTAGAAAGATATTTTATTTCACTATTAGGGTTTGAGAAAATTAAATTAATCGTAGCATTCTTTGTAATTAATTGTTGTTTATCAAATTCAATTTTAGCTTTTAAGGGGCTTAAAATATTGCAACCAATTATGCCGTCGAAATCAGTATTTAAGTCTGCTTCTAGCATTTCTATTTTAATATTAGGGTTGTTAAACTCTTTGAATAGGGGAATAGTTACTTTACTGTTTAGAGTTGATTTTGAATTAATTGTTGTAACTGTAATAGGTTGATCTATTTTTGATGTACCTGCACCGGAGTCAATTAAAAGTTTAAGTGGTATTGACTGAGTTCTGACCACTATATGGGGAAGATTTCTGTGGCTGTTGATTGAAAATTTTGGTGTGTTTCGGCTTCAATGGTATCTATTTCTATTGGGGCGGTTCTGTTGGAAATACTAGACTGCCATGCATGCGCGCACTACTATTGGTGCCTGTCGCTTGTTTATAGCCTCTCATGTTGGTTTGCACAGAGCCTCTGGGATTACTTAAACATCGCTCCGTAAAAGTTGGCTTATTATTACTATTTCTCGCATAGTTGACTAAATTCTGTTGGAAAGCACCAGAATTTCTTGTGTTTCTTAAATTTAAGTTTTTATAGAAATACTCGGTTTCAATTAACATTTCTTTAGCTTTCAGTAAATTATTGGGATTTATAGCTTGAAGCACTAATTTTGCGTCGCTGGGTAATTTACTAATAAATATTTTCAAAACCATTTTTTCATTGGTTTCGCATCTGTACCAACTATTTTCTTCGACTTGCGACTTTAAATTTAGCTTTGTTAAAAGATCTGTAACGTACTCAAACAAATCACTAATACTATACCTTATTTCAGCCATTTTAATTTTATTAACAAGGGTTTCGAAGCTTTCATTTATATTGAAGTTAGTTTGTAAAATTGTTTTTATACTCTGCCAATCTACAGGGTTATTGTTATTAATAAGCACGTTTTCCCTATCCTTAATTTTAGATCTTACCCTTAAATCAAATAAACTTAAGAAATTCGGATCAGCTGAAAATGTTGTGGCACGCAACTCGTCAATGTTTTTGATAAACAGAGACAGCTCTTCTGGTTTTCCTCAGAATTCTTCAACATCTGCTAATAAGTCCAATACTGTGAGTCGATACATGTTGATTATTTCTGGTTCACTACCACAGCTCGTTGATTAATAATGCTTTACAAGTTTTTTGTAGTTTTGTTATTGCATATTGTCACGGATATTAACATCACTAAGTTATACCATCACTAAGGCGATGCCAAGGCCACGATAAGCAGTATTTACGTCAATAATCAAATCATGTATACACATATATAAGGCAGCCGAAAGATGTCACACACAGATGCATTTACTTATACGCCTATGTATGCGCGAGAGACTGTAAACTACAAACATTCACATCAATAATTCAATCATTATGTATCTACACAAACGAATAAATAATTGCGTCTACACATATGTACGTATACGAGCAGCGGAGCGGCAATGCACAAATTCATGCATATATCTTATCTGAGTTGTCACAAGAGAGAGCAATAATTTGTGCACGTAGTTGTGGCTGGCGATTTTGTAGCCGAAACTAACTAGTAAATTCTGGAAATCGAAGAGCCTAGAAGTATGCAGCGTAAACTATAAAAGCGGGGCAGGCGAGTAAGAAGTAATTCAGTTTGAATTGAGCTATCAATCAGTTTGATTAAGCGCGCGATCTGGCGGCCAATAGTAGAGTTTCATTTGAGTTATCAATCAGTTTGGTTATTAAGCCAGCGAGTAGCAAAGTATAAATGTTATTGTGAAGTACTTTAATAAAGGCCATTTTTCCATTATTCAATATTGGAGTTATTTATTCAACAGTTTAGCGATACGAACTTAGCAGAGGGTTGCAAATAAAAGGATTTGCAGCAAATTCGTTACAATTGGTGTCAGAAGAGGAATTGTTGAATAAATTCCAGAGGACAACAAGGACATGGCAAAGTTCAGTGAATTGAAGATCCAGCAACTGAAGAAGGAGTTGGAGAGCCGTGCATTGAATACAACCGGCATTAAACTCGAACTTCAGGCACGACTACGAGAGGCAATGGAATTAGAAGGAATTGACGTGGAAGAGTATGACTTTCATCTTGATGGCGAGGAAACAACAAAAATGGAAGAGACAGTTACGCAGACAGTTACGAGCACAGACTTGAACATGATTTTGGCTGCAATATCTGCTCAAACATCGACAGTGGCTTCTCAACTGGAATCCCAAAAGACAGATATAACATCTCAACTGGCATCTCAACTGGAAGAACAAAAGATAAGTATGGCATCTCAACTAGAATCCCAGGAGAACCGTATAACATCCAATATGGAATCCCAAGAGACACGAATAACATCAAAGATCGAATCACAAGAAACGCGTATTTCAGAAATGTCGACACAGATTACATCAAAAATGGAAACACAACTGAAAGAACAAGAGGAACGCATAACAGTACAACTCGAAGCGCAGGAGGCGCGTATATCATCAAAACTCGAAGCGCGTATGGACGAGAAAATAACGCAGTTTGAGGAAAAAATTGAAGCCGAGGTGGATGCTTTGAGAGGTCGTATACAGGAATTGCAACTTAATCGGCCGGCTGTTTCAGGGAGTAATACGAAGGTAAAAACTCCATCTTTTGATGGCTCTGTTCCTTTCCAGGTCTTCAAGCTACAGTTTGAGAAGACCGCAGCAGTGAACAACTGGAATGTGGAAGATAAAGTTGCTGCACTCTTCATGGCGTTGAAAGGGCCTGCAGCTGAGATTTTACAAACCATTCCAGAGAGTGAACGGAACTGTTATGAAGCATTGATGGGCGCTCTAGAGAGGCGATACGGAACTGAGCATAGGAGACAGATATACCAAATGGAGTTGCTGAACCGCTTCCAGAGGCCTGGTGAAACATTGCAAGATTTTGCGTCGGATATTGAAAGGCTAGCACATTTAGCGAATGCGGACGCACCCGTGGAATACACTGAAAGCGTAAAAATCCAGAGCTTCATAAATGGCTTACGAGATGTGGAAACGAAGCGGGCTACATACGCAAACCCAAAGCCAACATTCGCAGAAACGGTGTCACAAGCCCTGATTCTGGAAACAGCGTCGCTTCTGTGTAAGCCAGTTTTCAAAGCACGCCGTGTGGAAGTAGAAAGGCCAGAGTGGGTAGACGCAATATTGGAGGCGCTGAAAGGATCGCAAAAGCGGAGTGAAAAAGTTATCAAATGCTTCAAATGCGGGAAGTCCGGTCACATTGCACGTCATTGCGATCTTGGCCTTAATAGTTCCAACAATGTGGGTGGGCGTAAACGCAAAGCTGGAGGAGATGAGCAAGAGCGAGTAAGAGGTAGAGAGCTAGATCCAGCTATTGAATGCCCTGTGATATCTGTGTCGCAAATTGGTAGAAAATCGAGCAGTCTTACCGTCAGAGGGAATGTGAATGGCAACGAACGAATACTGACTGTAGATACGGGCGCATCTCATTCCTTGATCCGATCTGACTTGGTCAACAGGAGAGTAAAACCGTTACCTGGAGCAAAGTTGCGTACGGTCACTGGCGAGTATAACCAAGTTCAGGGAGAAGTGATATGTGAAGTATTGATTGGGAAGGTCGTGGTTCTACACAAATTTGTTGTGGCGGAGATTGTTGATGAAGTTTTATTGGGAGTGGATTTCTTGGTTGACCATAACATCAAGATCGATATGCAGAGAAGGGTGATGCGTTATGAGAACCAAGATGTGCCACTTAACTTTAGTTTGGAAAAAGGGTTCAGCAGTAATAGGGTACTGGTGGAGAAGACTCGACGAAGGCCACGTAATTCAAAGGTAAAGGTTGATGGAACAAATGGGCCAAACAAATCAAAACCGGAGGTACCTGTGAGAGAAACACTGGCATTGAAAAGCCCTAACGGACGTACTAAAACGAAGAAAGAATGCAAGGGTGGTTTCAAGCCAAGGCACACTACTGTTGTGAAGCGTCGGAACGATACTGATTATGCAAAGCAAATCCGTCCAGCGCAAGCTCTGCGAAGTAGTTCTTCATTGGCCGAGCAACAGAGTGAGAGGGAACGATCGAGGATAATGAGTAGTAAGATGAAACACAGGTACGACAAGGAAAATAATTCGGAAGGTTTCCGGGAGGGAAATTTGGTACTGTTATACAACCCTCACCGGCGGAAAGGTGTTCCATCCAAATTTCGGTGCAGTTGGGAAGGCCCGTACAAGGTTGTGAAGAAGATCAGTGATATCATCTACCGCATACAAAGCATTAGATCGAGAGATTTGTCTGATCGGGACGATCAGACATAGGTGGAGGGCAGTGTCACGGATATTAACATCACTAAGTTATACCATCACTAAGGCGATGCCAAGGCCACGATAAGCAGTATTTACGTCAATAATCAAATCATGTATACACATATATAAGGCAGCCGAAAGATGTCACACACAGAATTGCGTCTACACATATGTACGTATACGAGCAGCGGAGCGGCAATGCACAAATTCATGCATATATATTATCTGAGTTGTCACAAGAGAGAGCAATAATGTGTGCACGTAGTTGTGGCTGGCGATTTTGTAGCTGAAACTAACTAGTAAATTCTGGAAATCGAAGAGCCTAGAAGTATGCAGCGTAAACTATAAAAGCGGGGCAGGCGAGTAAGAAGTAATTCAGTTTGAGTTGAGCTATCAATCAGTTTGATTAAGCACGCGATCTGGCGGCCAATAGTAGAGTTTCGTTTGAGTTATCAATCAGTTTGGTTATTAAGTCAGCGAGTAGCAAAGTATAAATGTTATTGTGAAGTACTTTAATAAAGGCCATTTTTCCATTATACAATATTGGAGTTATTTATTCAACAGTTTAGCGATACGAACTTAGCAGAGGGTTTCAAATAAAAGGATTTGCAGCAAATTCGTTACAATATATATGGTTGACTATTGTTTTTATTTTTGCTTTCTTTAGTGGATGAATTTTTCTTAAACGTTGTTTGTTGTTTTTGTTATTACATATATAGGTATAATTATTGTTTTTTTGTTTGTGCTTTCTTTAATCACGCTCACAAAGTCTATCTTGTTCTATATATTTCTGTTTGTGTTACCTTTTTGCCTACACAGCCGTGTATTTGTAAACTTTCTTTTTTTTATCTTCAATACTTAGTACAATGCGAATTAAAAGTCAGTCTTATTAAAGATGGTGTCAGCAGTAGTTTCTGCTTTCTTTATATGCATGCGTTAGTGTGTGGATGTATGTGAGCATAAAACGCGAGACCAACTTCCGCTCTTTGTTTGTGTTAATCTCTTGAGTGAGTTGTATTGAGCTACTCAATGCAGTTATGAGTGCATTGCAACTACTTGATGCAAATATGTACTTAAGAGAAGATGACTGCTCAATTAAAATTTAGCACAAGTCACAAGTTATTTTGCTTGGTCTCTTAATTATTGTATAACACTATATGAAAAAAATTGTATCCGTTACTTTTTTGCACAGATTTTCTTCAAAGAAAAAGTTAATGTTTCGTATATGACAATATTTTTCACATTTTATATTAAAAAATTGTCTTATTTTTATATTTAGCTACACATACACATTAATGTTTGTATAGGTAGTAATATTTATTCTTTTTGATGGTTTTCAAGGTTCAAGAACCGACTGCGCCAGTTTGATGCATGTGTACGATGTTTGTACACATACATACATTCATAAATAAACTAAATGACAAAGAAACATTTTGTTTCTGTTAAATATTGTTTGTTTATTTAAAATTCACTTTTTAACGTTTTTTTAATAGATATTTTAATTGCTTAAATTTTTGATTGTTACAAAACGATCCGCACAGGTTAAGAGTTAAACATTGATTGACTAGTGCTTGTTCTTAAAACTAAGGTAAGAGTTAAAAATATATATTCATATTTGGTAAGCTAATTGAGAGTGTAATAATTATTAAAGCTAAGAAGAAAAGGAATTTATAAGCAAAGTCTGATGAGAGGATAACGGTTATATAGTAAGTAATAAATGAGCAGTATATTAAGAAATTGGAAATTTTAGGGTAATGAAAGCAAAGAAGGTAAATAGGTAAATTATGTATTATACTATAAGTATATGTAGGATTAGGGGTGTGGATACATTTATGTAACTATAGGTCTCCTCTCTTAGGATATTAAGATCAATCAGGAAATTATTCTTAATGATCTGCAATCCATGCTAGTACAATGCGTATTGGAGACTTCACATTCATCCACAGAACATAATATCTCAATGCATTAATCATCTATTCGCGAGCTTTTCGGTGAAGGAACAACATCGTAAGGGAACCTGCATGCATTTGAGTAAGGTATTTATTTTTTTTTTAGTAAGATATTTTTTTTTTAATCGTTTTTTCGAGATTTCTTTTCCATAAAAGTGTCTATAACATCATCAAAGTTTAAAGATCGGGCCATACAATTGTAAATAGACAGAATAGCTAAGTTACATAACCTCTAGAAAATGATCGTTTAGCACTAGCATATAAAAATCAAAAACTTCCATACAAATTTGTTTTATGTATACATACATATATGAGGGCATATGGGGGTGCTATGAATTTTTTTTTTATATTCAAAGTGTGAATTTGTGTCTGTGCCTATTCTTCAGGCAAAACAAAAACAAAAGTTCTATAAGTGAATAGGGGTTGAGCAGCTCTGGTTTTGATAAATAAAAAAATGAAAAAGATTTTGTTCCTTTTGATGTATGGAAAATATTGTTCAGGACCTCCGAAAAGATAGTCTCCAGAAACTCAGCTTTTTATTTACACATAAAATAAACATTTATTCCATTCAATTTAAGGACAGTGGAGTATAGTTCAAAAAATTATCCGTACAGTTTTGTCTGGAAACTAAATGTGATAGACAAGTTCGCGAAAAATTGCAATATGTTTTTTTTTTGTAACATTGTAAAATATATTTTATTTATATTATTAACAGCTTCCTTATCACCACTTTTCAGATTTCGTGCCAAACAATAGTTGTGCATGTCAACGCAAACTAAAACTATCCTTCGACTGGCCTATTTGTGATAAAATTGAAAAAAAAAAAAAAACTTTATGAGTCGTCACATACAATGTGAAGCTGAATTTAAATCTCGAATAACTACACAAAAACAAATGTCGACCATATTAGGCATCCGAATCAATGGCATTATGCTACCTGTAACGACAGCCTGTCTCCATACTGGCTTAAATGAGTGGCAGAGTGCATATGCGTCTATGTGCTTATGTGTTTTGTGTCCAGGTCCGTGCCTTGGCCGCAATGTTGCCATTAAAATAATATTAATATAATAACATTAACATTGACAACATTAGCCGTGTTTTTTAACACGCGCGTATACGTTTCGTTTGCGCGTGTTAAAAAACGCCTATCTTCGCTTAGCTAATGCTTAGGAGACCCATCTAGCGGCTGTGGTAAAACAACTAGCTACAGCAACAGGGTGTACCGAAAAGCGGAGACGCAATGCTCTGATGGCCATAGGGTATAACATATAGCTGAATCAGTTGCGATGAATTGTGGACACACATATAATACATAGAATTAGTGTACAGGGTGAAACAAAGACACATATTTCAGTTACATCTGAGTATAATGCGTATTGAAATTTAGTAGGACAAAATTTATGCGCAGCAATTTCAGAGGTGTATTTATAGTTTGTCTCTTAGCAGTCAATATAAAGTTTAAGCGTAAACGGATATACGCGTGTTAAAAAACACGGCTATTGTACCTATAGTGAGCACAATGTTGCAACGGAAATAAGATGTTGCGCTTGGCATCATGTTGTTATAATAAGTAAAATTTCACCATGTTGCTAACAACCTAGCAGCCTTGGCGAATGATATGTAACTATGTGTTTGTTCTGTTCGGTGTTATGTATGTGGATGTGTATTTGTGCAAGGCTATGAGCGTGTGAATGCATCAGTGCGAGCGGTCAAGGCACGAACCGAATGTATCTGTGTAGGTGTTCGTTTTGTGGAGCGTTAAGCGTGTGAATGTATGAGTGCCTGATTGTATAGATGGAAAATACGGGAAAGCCGAAAAGAAAGTTTGCATGCGATAGTAAAAATTTTCCGTTTCTGGATAACGTTCTTTACCACGGCGGTGGCTATAAAAGGGCATCAAGCTAGGCAACGGGAAAACGTTTCCTTGTAACAGTGCCCAGTGCAAGTGAAGTGAAGTGGAAAAAAAAATAAATAAATAAATAAACTAAAAAAGTGTGAAGTGCCAAGTTAGCAAGACCTTTTCAAAAGGTTTAAAAGTTTTTAGTGCGCGTTATTTAAAGACGTCAGAAAAGTCCTGGAAACGTTTTTAGTGCGCGGAGTTGCGAGGCCTACTTACACCCTAGTCCGGCAGTTTCCATGGGCATCCCGCCAACAAAATTTATAAAACCAGGTAAGTGTAACCTTTCCGTGTTTTAACTCTCTCTCCCAACCTGGCATGCCCACTGGGAAGTTGACTTCTATATAACCTAGTTCCCAAGAAAGCCAAAAGAAAACTTGCATCGACATATACATCTCTGCATACAAATATATGTATGTAGATGAATATATGACTATGCAGACAAGATATCCGTAGGCAATTATGTACATGTACATAGATACGCTTTTACTTTTGAATTTCTAAATAGGTTTTCTTTTGTATTTAATTTCAGCGCACAATTGATTTCTCGTTGGGAAAGACCCACTTGGCACGTACATTGGCGGCGTACCGCCCAAAAGCAAATACATTGTACTTGGCGAAATACCACACAACAACAATTACTACCATCGACAAGCACCACACTTTATTATTTAGCCGAAGCCAAAGCAATTTCAGAAACATGGCTTATTGGCGGGGTTAGAACGCAGCAACAACAGCAACTACATTCGTACCGGCAAACAACATCCACTACAGCGTTTTCTTGTTATATTGGCGGCGCAACACCAACCACAACCGGTATTTATTTTCTATATTGGCGATATACGGCCGCAACAACCACAACAGCATTTTTTCATATTGGCGGCGTAACGCCCAACAACAACTACATCACATTGGCGACATACCGCTCAACACCAACTATATCATCCCCATTACATTGGCGACGCAACGCCAACAACAACAACATCACACTGGTGACATTCCGGCCAAAAACAACTGCCACGCATCCACAAACACTACGTTCTATTTAATTCGTTGCATGCGCACACCACAACAACAACGGCAAAAGCACAATAGAATTGGCAACATCGATGGCACTTTTCACCGGCGGCATGGACACGCAACCACAATAACAGCCACGCCAACACATATAACAAAAATAGCATACAATTTTAACAAATCGGACAACCCGAGCAACTACAAGTATAAAAACGGTGGCAATAACCACAACCAAGTTTACGGCAATACTCATACACCACAGAGGGAGGAGCTTTCCGCCAACACTTAAGTTTAGCATCATTTTTTTTTTTTTGCATATTTCTACGGGGCCAATATATTTCTTTTTGGTTTGACAATAAACATTTTTTTTAGGGCTTCACTTTCATAGCTAATTTAATGGTTGCACTTTTGCTTCCATCATTTGTTCATCTTCCTTTTTTTTCATTTCTACTTTCAGTATGATATTTATTTTTTTTGATCCATTGGTAATTCTTTGCTCTCACGTTTCCCTTTCAATTTTTTTTGCCATTTCGCGGTATACACACTTTATCATTTTTCTCACATATGATTTTCACTTCTGTTAAAACAGGGCCTAACTCGAAGTTAGCGAATTTTAAAATTTTGTTGTAGCTGTTTTTTTTTTCTTTCGTATTTAAATCCCTTTTTGTTACGCGATTATTGGCAAAATCGATTCCTGCCAACCTACCTCTTAGCCATCAGCCTCACACCCCGAGGGTGTATATGCACAGTGTGCTTTCAGCACCAAGAACATTTTTTTTTTTTTTTTTTTTGAACACACATTTTTAATTTTTGTGTCTCACCATCACGTTAGTAGAATTAATACTACCAAAGCACTCATTACTAAAAGATTGCTAGCGAGTGATCTTGGCTGAGTGAGTGCGGGTGGCCAACGTGGGCGTGGCCTGTAGAATTGTATGCATGATAGGAGTATTTCTTTTCAGCGTTTTCAGCAAAGCTACTCAACTGCAGCGGCGCCGTTGGATAAGGAGAGTAACTTGGTGAGTGTTTTGAGTGAAACATAAAAATTTATCAAAATACGCCTGTCTAGTTGTATGTACATGTGTTAGCACAGATTCCTGCTCTTGCAAAAATAGAACAGGAATTAGCAAAGCAGAAAAATAAAAACAGAGTGCAACGAACATATGTGCATGCATGGAAAACGTCACAAACGTACATTTGCACTTACATACATACCATTTGTTTTCATATACACATAAATTATTTTCCTTGATGACCTACTTTTGCTGTGTACATAATTGATCTTATGTTTAATAGAGCGGTTGCGGTAGGTCAGGGATTAGAGTACTTGAATTTTTTTATTCGCCCTCTTATTTTATTTTATTTGAATTTGTATCTTTAGAATTTAGAATTAGCTTCTATTAATAATATGGCATTAGGGTGGCCCTAAAAGTTAACATTTTTTTTATATGAGTTCAGACACTTTTTTCTATTAGTCATAGGTATATTGTATTGCATTGAATTTGAAATTTATCTACTCCATCCTGCATTCCCATGAATTCGTAATGTTAGCTAGTAATAAAGTTCAGCATTATATTTAAGCATTTTTTTTTTATTTTACTTTGAGTAAATAGAAACTTTAGAAATTGATACTAGTTAAGCCTTTTGAAATCCTTGGAAAATTATTTTGTAGGAAACTTTGAGTTTAAAGTTTTATTGAAATTATTGAACTGGTAGTAGGGTGTTAGTCGGTAATTTGTAAACCAAAAATTTTGTAAATAAATTATAAGAATTATGTTTGGATAAAATTTTAATACATTCATTATGCAGGGCTAAAGTTTTAAGTTGGTGTTGGTGCTGCGCTTGTGCGCGGAAAGGTTAGGTGAAGGTGAGTGTTTAGGGAAAATGACTGAGTGACAGGGGATAGACTCATGTCAGATTTGGGGGCACTGTAAGTAAATAGGAGTCAGCACAGTGCCCACGGTGCGGTGCAGGTTGCACTGCAGAGGGAGGGTAGACTCCACCTGACAGGACAGGCACCTTTTTCTGCCCCTCATGCTTTCCCCTCTATAACTTTGCCCCTCACGTCTATTTATATCTTTTTCAGCTTTTCTTTCATCCTTTTTTTCATCATGCAGGTATGAACCCCAATTTTGTTCATGTGGCTGCGGGTGAGGTCGGTGGTGCAATACCCCGCCCAAGACGACGAGCTAGCCTGGCCCGCAAGCATACCTGCTTGCCGCCGCTCCTCACCACCCAAACAGTCAGCCACGTAATATACCGACTGTCTTAAACCCAAAAATACTGTGTGCGACGTTCGATCAGGATCTACATTTTGGCAAGCAAAGTCTGAAATATCTTGCCGGCAGCACTTGGGTTAAAGATAAAGTGACGCTAATTACCACATACAAAGCAATTGGCCGGCCGCTTGCATGTTACGCGCCCTCGATGTGGTCACTGATCTTGTAGGATACCCTTTGGAAGCTGAAAAAACAGTTTCTGCTGAATACCCAGAAACCTGGGCATCTGATTAAAGAGGCACTGCCTCCCAACGACTTAAGAAGTCATCTCCGCAAGCATTATGAAGAAATACGGAATCTGAGAACTTAGCCATACAAAGAAAAAGAGCATAAAAAGGTCCTCAGAGAAATCCACCAAAACGTATCGGACCTCTATGTTAGGACTGCCCGGCGAACCCCGCTTTTAAAGTCAAATACCGTAAACTCGCAGTAGAGGAAAGCAACCTTCCCAGGGAGAAGTGCGTCCCTCTAGCTCAACTTCGATCTGAATACTGCAACAGTTTAAACTTTTGCCTATTCAGAATTAACCCCGAATTACATAATGTATGTCTTGCTTGTCATGACACTAACCATCTTGTTAATGGAAATGTGGAACCAACGCCTCTAACACACCTATCTCTCTGGTTCACCCCTGTTGAAACTGCAAGTTTCCTTTGCCTACCGCACTGCTACAATAACAGCAACCAATGCTGAAACTTTTCCAATCTATTATCCTTTTGGATGTCCTGAACAATATTTTCACAATTTGAAATGAATACAGTTCATTAATTTTCCCACCCTAAATTATGTATGCATGTGTGTATTTAAGGCAAATAAGAGCACCAAAATAAATAACGAGTTTTAGTTAGTTTTGTTCAATCTAATTTCACTATTTCAGACATATCTGATGTTTTCCTGATGAGAGAAAAAAGTTTCGCTTCTAGACCTACAATAATATGAGACCTTGCAATGCTGCCAAAATTTTAAGTTTTCGATAGATGGATCATAAACATGTGTGTTTTTATCAGGCATGCTTAACCAACGAAACGTTTCGTTGGTTAAGTATGCCTGGTTTTTATTATAACGCGTGAAAACGGCAAGTCTAACAATATTTATATACCTACATATGTATATATGTAGTACATACATGTATATATGTACATATACATATGTATCCTTGTCTGCTAAGTACATTTTTATAAAGGGAGTAATTTTATGCCTTTACTGAAACCATTACCAAATAATAAATTGAACATGTCAATACGTTTAATATAAAATGTCTGTCATATGGCAAAACGACATACGTACATAAATATGTATATAGCCATTTGTATATATACTGTACCTTCTTGAACTTATTTGTGTGCAGACTTTCAGAATGTCGTGCTAGCGGCAAGCGGATTTTTAAAAATGCCTAAGGCAACGGCTTAAATAAATTAACAACCGAAACTAGATTTTGAGTCGAGGGACTCCAAACCAAACTGAATTCTTTTCTTTATTCCAAATTAAAAGAAGCGTAATTGTACAATGGTGAAAATGCTTACTACTAATCATATATGTGATACTCCTATATTGCTAATAGAAAATGCTCGCAATGTGTTTTGGATGCGAAATCAAAGCAAGACAGCCTATAAAATTTTTGTGATTGTAGGAGCATAAGTGTGACAAGGTAAAATTTTAATTTAGGTACATTCGATTATTGAATACAAATACAAAAACATGTAAACAGCAATATATCGGCACTCTGATGTTGGGGAATGTACTTAGCTTTTTGTAGCAATATAGAAAGAAGTATTACATATATTCTACTTATTAACCTGAATTGTTTACTTAATTTTGCAATGACTATAATTTTGTATTGGGCCGGAAGCTACTTTTATTTATTTTGTTATGCTTAATATGAATTTGTCGATATCGTCTTGTGCTAAGTCTGCGTTTACATAAGTTGACGAATTGTTGGTAATTGGGGGTTATTAGCATTATACATAACTACTCCCCCTTTTAGATTAGAATTCTCCTGGATTCTACTGATTAATTTAATTTTAATATTTTTATGTTTAAATACAACCACGCATATAAGAATTATTACAACAATCAGAACAAACTGCATGCATAAGATAAATTACTGTGATATTTCAGACTAAAAATTTGTTTTACATTTGTTTGGCTTTCCTCTATTATTTCATTAAAAGTAATCTTTTTTGAAAAGTTTTGATTTTTTTCATATTTTACACTGGAAATTTTTTTTGAATTTTTTCAATAGAGTTTGAGAAATAATAGTTATTTATTTTTATTGAACAGTTGTTGTATCTTATTAAATTATTTTCGTTTACAAGAATTTCATCATTAGTACATGTTTGATTTATTAACAGATTTTTTGCATTTTTTACAATTATTGTGTCCATATTTAGTTCTATTATTTCTAATTCCCTATTTTTTATAAGTTGGCAGGAGGATTTTGTTATGCAATTTGAGCTTGGTTTCATATACTTAAACTGTTTATTTTCTTCAAAATTCATTAATTTATTATCATACTCGTACACTTGTTCTATGTTAGAGTCTATCTCATTAAAATCTTTGTTGGGTATTGGGATAATATAACTAATTTTAACGCTTATAAATGTCTTGGGGATTTTAATTGCAAATATTAAATATGTGTTATTTAAATAGGATGTCCCTAACTGCATATCCTTTAATTTTTTGAATTCACTATCATACTTTATTATACCTTCACTTGTCAAGATACTAGGGTGCAATATATTATACTTTGAAGCGACTACGTTATCCTGAATTTGTTCTATCCCGCTTTTTAGCAACTGAATTTTGGTTAATTGCTCTAAATACAGGTTTCTATCATATTCTTCATCGATCCGTTTACTTATATAATTAAATTGGTCCTCTATTTTATTCCTATCGCTACTTATTGTTTCGCGTAATTGTGCAAATGTGTTGTTTACTGATTTTATCGTCTGACTGAAGAAGATGATTTTCTATATTTTGTATATCTACCTCATCCATGGTACCAAATATCCATTTAGATAAACTACCTATCGCATTAATTAGCCCATGCCTCGCTCTACCTCTTGTGGGTGTTAACCTTTAACAATTTACGAGGTCGTTTAATGTTGCATGGATGAACATTATCTTATTTATTTTGCTTAAATCTAGGGTGCTCCTTGTAACTAACTGCCTTGTAGTTTTTTATGAAGCCTTCCTTCAACGTAACCTTCTCTTTTTCTGTTTAATTTATTAATTATTTTCTTTTTAGTAGTCGATAAATTTTTTCTTACAAAATCCTGATCTGTTGTTCCTTTGTGCCTCATTGGGTGTACATTTTATCGTGGAATGATATCTATCATTGCAGTTTCTGATTGCTTCATGCATTAGCTGTTTTATTGTTAGGCCCCTATTTAGCTTGTATAAAATTCTAAATTTTTCCGCTATAGTGTTGTGAAATTTTTCAATATCAGAATTTCCTCTATGAGTGTTGGGCTTTGTCAAATGAAAAATTTCTTAACCCTAAAAGCCTTAAATTCATTGTCCGCCACTATTTTCTTTGGCTTTCCAAATTTGGCAAAGTGGTCTTCCAGTTGTTCGATAATCGTGATATAGTTTCTATCATTTAGAGGGTACGCTGCTCCAAATTTAGAAAATTTATCTATAACTGTTAGAAAACTATGACCTTTTATAACATAAGTGTCTATATGTATAATGTCGTTTTTCTCTGTGGGTGTTTCTGATAACCCGAACTTGAGCTTAATTGGGTTTCTTCGTATTTCACTTCCTGGCATATGTCACATTGGTTTATAACTATTTGAATTAGTTCCAATAGTTTAGGATAATAAATTTTATTTTTAATTTGATTTTACGTTTGCTGAATACCTGAGTGAAGACTTTTTCTTACGTGATACAATGAAATTTGTTTAACAGCTTCTACTTCTGTTTCAATGTCTTGCGCCCTCATTGTACACTTATAAAATTTAATATTTGTGTCGTTTGAAAACATAGAAATAAGTTTTTCTTATACAATATAGTAGTTATGATCGGAAATTTCTGAATATACACCTATAATCCCTTTTGTAATATAATTTCAAAATACTTCCCCTAGTCTGTCAAAATCACTCTCTGCTATAAAATTTATTATTTTACCATGTAGTGATTTAAACTCTTCAATTTTGTTAGTTAAAATTAGCTGCGTTTTATAATTATTTACTATTTCTTCTCTAATAAAGAAATGGCCCTGCAGGTTTTCTTCTGCTGAATGTACTGTTGCAATTGTTTCAATATCTACTATATTATTTGCTTCATATATACTTGCTTGTAAATTATTTTGGTCTAAAATAGCACTTTTATTAATGTCTTTATATTCTTTTTCTTCTTCCTTCGTTTCTAATCTACTCAGAAAATCTGCCACTTGGTTTTCCTTTCCTTTTAAATATTCAATATTAAAATCGTATTCTCCTAACTTTAACAGCCATATTTGATGTCTTGGTGACATGTCTTTACCTCTGTATTTACTATGAAGGAATTTAATGGGTTGGTGGTCTGTAAAAATCGCAAACTTTTTTCCGAACAAATATGGTCTTAAATAGTTGACGCTCCATAGAATACCCAAAAACTCTTTGTCCATCGCAGAGTAATTTCTTTCGTGGTTATTCAGCGTCCTAGAAATAAAGCACACCGGGTGTCCTTCTTGCGATAGCACGGCACCAAGTGCACAATCCAAAGCGTCAGTTGTCAATGTGAAGGGTTTGTCGAAGTTGGGGTATCTTAAAACAGGATGGGTACTAATTAATATTTTTAATTTTTCAAATGCCTCTACATATGTTGGGACCTTGAAGTTAATTTTTGCATTCTTTTTTAGGTATTTTGTTATAGGTTGGGCTATCTTCGCGTAATCCTTTATGAATTTTCGGTAATAACCCGTAATGCCTAAAAATTTTTTATTTGTTTCTCTGTTCTGGGCAATTTCAATACCTCAATTACTTTAATTTTGTCGGGATTTGGTTTCAGTCCTTCCTCCGTTAAGATGTGCCCTAAGAATTCTGTCTCCTTTTTCATAAAATTACATTTGTCGATTTGAAACTTTAGGTTGGCTTGTTCTAAAACTTTGAATATTTCCGTAATTGTTTTAACATGCTCTTGAAGGGATGTACTAAAGATTAAAATATCGTCAAGATACACTACACATGTTTTATTAATAAAATCACGTAGCGTTTCATTCATTAATCTTTGGAATGTCGCTGGTGCGTTTTTTAGTCCGAATGACATTCTTATAAATTCATATAGGCCATGTGGTGTGGCGAATGCCGTCTTTGCCCTATCTCGCTCCCTGAATAAAATTTGATGGTAACCTTTGGCTAAGTCCAAAGTTATAAAATATTGAGCTTTTCCTAGTTTTCTCACCTCTGATTAATGTTGTGGGGGGTATCTGTACAGTTTTCTGTTAATTTGTTCGTCTGTCGTCGTCCTGATTTCTTGTACAACCTTCATCGAACTTGTCAACTGATCATCTTCCTTAAAAAATAGTTTTTTAAATCTTCTTATTACTTTTCTTACCTCCTCCTTTTCTTCTTTGTTTAGATGGTCGAGTTTTATCCTGCTCCAGTCGAATTCATTTGCTTCTAGCACATGTATTTCAAGATTATTATATGGATTATTCTTATAATAAGTTAGATTTTCATTCAGTGTTATACATCCATCTACCAAAGAAGAAACTTTATAAAAACAAATCTAAATACACACAAATTAATAGAGGCAGAATGTCTCAGTTGTGCTGTCAGTGTAGAATAAGATGAACTGAATTAAGCAAGGAGACAAATACAAGCAGGATAGCCTAGTGGTTAAGGCAACTGCAGTTTCATCGTGTGATTCGCAGTTCGAATCTCGGTGAAACCTTTGATAACTTTACGACATTGCCTGACGATGAATTTGTGGCGGTTTTCGAAATAGTACTATCGCAATATGCCAGTAAATGTTTCTTTCTTTCTTTTCAGTTTCTCTTAGAAAAACATAATAATTGAATAATCAGTTATTATAAGCCGGTGTTAAGCTCATGAATTCTTAATAATAAGTATAAATTGAACACACTATTAAAACAAACAAACATAAACCAAATTTATCGTTGTATTAAAGCAATTGGTAGGTCTCTGGCTATTATAAAATTATATTTTCTTCCTCTTAGTGAAGCCCTCACTAGGATAGGCACCTTGTCGTTGGTGTGAGGGCTTAGCCGAACTCCATAGCGCCCGACTATGAGGCGGAGCTGTTTAGGACTGACATCTACTCCGTTTCGCCTCATAGGAGGGCGGCGGGATGTCGGTGACCAAGAACTGCCAACCCCCTAATCCAGGGTGTTATGCGGACCGTGCCTATTGGACGATTTGCAGCCAGGGGATAAATTCGGCTGTATTCGAACGGAGCCTTCCCGATACCGAGCCACCTCGGGAAGTATTTATGGCCTTACCACACAGTCGGCGGCCAGCGTGGTGTGATGGTAGCGTGCTCCGCCTACCACACCGTATGCCCTGGTTTCGCACCCCGGGCAAAGCAACATCAAAATTTTAGAAATACGGTTTTTAAATTAGAAGAAAATTTCCAAGTGCTCATGGTTTATTAACAATTGTTTTTTTGTTTTTATCGGCCTATTGATAAATGATTCAAGGTTCGATTCGAGCTCAAGGCCAGAACAATAATTTTTTTTTCAAATGATAATTATTGTTATTTTTTAATTTTTCTAAATTTGAAAAATTGTATTTTTTGTTTTTGGAATAGTAAGTAGAAAATTTTTCAGACAACCTGCCATAGCTGCGCAGATAGATCCATTTCGAAGGGTGCTAAGCCTTCATCATCAGTACGCTTTAGGCATGCTGCGCTAACCATTTAGCTATACAGCGTTGGTTTGTTTGACTGGCAAATTTGCTACTTCTATTCCTTTTTACCAACTATATTTATTCAGTGTTGCGCCATCTGGTGCAAATCACTGATAATGCTGGATTTTTTCTTTATTGTCAATTACTTTCTTTGACATTCCCAAGTGCTCATGGTTTATTAACAATTGTTTTTTTGTTTTTATCGGCCTATTGATAAATGATTCAAGGTTCGATTCGAGCTCAAGGCCTTCTCTAAGCGGGGTCGCCCCTCGGCAGTGTTTGGCAAGCGCTCCGGGTGTATTTCTGCCATGAAAAGCTCTCAGTGAAAACTCATCTGCCTTGCAGATGCCGTTCGGGGTCGGCATAAAACATATAGGTCCCGTCCGGCCAAATTGTAGGGAAAATCAAAAGGAGTACGACGCAAATTGGAAGAGAAGCTCGTCCTTAGATCTCTTTGGAGGTTATCGCACCTTACATTTATTTATTTACCACAGTAAGGGGCGCTGCTGTGGCGGACGGTTCTTTCCACGTATGTAGTACTGGACCGCTGAGCCCGCCTTTTCGGGCAGGTGGTCGTACGACCAAGATGAACGAGTCATTACCTGATTGTAATAAGCAAGATGCAATCCAAGGACGACAAATATGAATTAAGCGATGCGTCGGACTCGGGGAGCGACAGTAGTGCTGATTCAATGAACTCCGTGTTGGAGCGCACAAATGAAAACGGAGTAGAAGAGTGGAGAAGGGTACGGAGCAGAGGAAGTAAAAAAGCTCTCTCGCAGTACCGTGCAGCACTAAGAATTGTACAACGCTTGGGAGCAGTGGTCGACCCAAAATAAGTGGAGATCGAGCGCTTGGAATGGGCTCATGAGGCGGTAGAAATAGGTTGAAGGCAGTTCAAAAGGTTTGCTGCGAAAATTGTTTGTGAAGGTTGTTTGCTCGGTTCTGCAACCGGTACGAGGAGGAAGAAACGTCGAATTGCAGAATAAAGAGGGAACGTTCGGCGGAAGGCGACAATCCTGCTTTCAAGAGGCAGAAAGGACCCAGTCCTAGAGCCGCGAGGCAGGGCAGTCGCATAGACAAGACAAGTAGCAACTACCTCGAAAGCTGCGAGTCAGAGGGAAGTTCCAACTACGGAAGTAGGAGATAAGCCAAAGGGATATAACGCTAAGACTCTGGTTTGAGGTGGTGGATAAAGCGCAAATCCCCACGGTACCAAAAGTTAAGGTATGGATACCATGCGTGATGAAGTCGGAGGATACACTGCGACTTCTGCAGAATCAGAATCCGAACGTACCGACACAGGATTGGAAGGTACTTACTGTATCTCGGCCTACCGAGGATGGTCAGTTCTACATCTTCCAAATAAACAAGCAGGCGGAGAATATTTTGTACACGCAGCTTGGCAAAATGTCCTTTGGCACTGGCAAAATTCACGTGCGACTCAGGAAAAGAAGTCCCGAGGATAAATACCCTAACACGCTAGAGGTGGGCGAAGTCAAAAATTACCTCAAAAGCAAAAAGACAGGTGGAGGTCCCCGATGTCACCACGAACGTGCTAGAAGAGGACCAACCGCTAAATGGTGCTGTGACTCGCACAGAGGAACACCCGGCACAACAGTCACGAGAGGCTGAAGGGGGCCTCGAATACTCTAAACCAAAAGGGCAAGGGGAGACCGACGACTTCAAGGCGAAGGTGATGGAGGGGGACAAACAGCCCAATGGTGCTGCGAGTCCTACAGATAAACCTCCAACACAGTAAAGTGGCGTCGAGCGAACTCCTCCTAACCCTTGAGGAGGGTTCGTTTGACGTGGCGCTGATCCAGGAGCCGTGGCTCTCATCGGGAGGGAATGTTTCTGGACTTATAGCGCGCGGGTTTGGCGTTTACTACGTGCATACGGAAGGACGGGTGCGAGCTGTAGTAATGGCAAGGAAATAGCTGCATTCATATATGTTGCCTAATTACACTACTGAGGACCTCGTAGTGGTGGCCGGTGAGCAAAAGAATAAGCAGGCATTTATCCTGGCGTCCTGCTACATGGCCCATGCTGCAGAGGTTCCACCGATGGAGTGCAAAACGCTAGTACAGGAGGAAGGGCGCAAAGGGCTGTTGGTCATAGGCGCAGATGCAAATTCGCACCACAATGCGTGGGGAGGAGCAGATACAAACGAGAGAGGCGAATCTCTATTTTGTTACATCCTGCAAACCAATTTGCAGATAGCCAACAGGGGAAATGTCCCTACATACATTGGTCAAACATCCAGCAATGTTCTGGATATTACATTGAGCTCCGAGCGTGATATATCAAGGTAAGATTGGATGATTCTTGATAGACCATCCTTCTCCGACCATGCGTATATCAGCTTCAGCATCCCTCTAAAGACGGTAGAGAAGGGAAGAACCTTTAGAAACCCTAAGTCAGTGAACTGGACTAAATTCCATAAACAGGTAAAAAAAAAAGCTGGGACAACCCAAAGAGGTTGCCAATGTGGAGGAACTGTAGGAGTCGAATGAATTCCTAACAAGGACGCTTATGACTGAGTATAACAAAGCTTGCCCTCTATGAAGATTCGGAGGAAAAGAAAAGCCGCCACGATGGAGCAATGAGCTGAGTCTTCTAAGAAGACAGGTAAAAGAAATGTTTAAGCTCGCAAAGACCGCGGAAAGCGAAACGTATCGGTACGAGGACAGGGATCTACTGAGGATCTACAAGCGTGAAATTTCCAAGGCGAAGAGAATCTCATGGAAAATTTCTGTACGGACACAGAGTGCTCTAGCGAAACAGCACGGCTGAAAAAAGTCCTAGCAAGGGGAAACATAGTCCAGGGGCTAACAAAGAAAGAGAACGGGGAATGGTCACATAATAGTGAGGAATCCCTTGAGGTGCTTCTGGGCACACATTTCCCATTGGGAGACGGTTTAGAAGAGCCAGCAGACATCACTCACACTTCGATCACGGATCGGGTAGTGTCGGGCTTGGTGACCGATACCAAAATCGAATGGGCAGTGAAAACGTTTTCTAAATTTAAATTGCCGGGCCCAGATGGTATATTCCCGGCCATGCTACAAGTTTCAAGTACGGGGGTCGTGGAATGGCTTAAAATAATATACGATGGGTGCGTAAGACTGAATTATGTACCGCACTCTTGGAGAACTGCTCGTGTAGTTTTCCTATCAAAGGCGGGGAAAATCGGTCACGTATATCCCAAAGACTTTAGACCCATTAGCTTAACATCATTTCTGCTCAAAAACTTTGAGAGGCTGATAGATGTGTACATAAACGTGGATGAAAAGCTGCTCTCCATGCATGCGTACACCAAAGGCAAGTCGGTAGACACCGCATTGCATAGGGTGGTAATATGCATAGAGAAATCCCTGGAACATGCTCTAGGAGTCTTCTTGGACATTGCCGGGGCTTTCAATAATGTTTCTATATGGGCGATTATGGATGGTCTTAATTACATTAAAGTACATCCCGCCTTAATCAGATGGATCGGCTGCATGTTAAATTGCAGGAAGATTACATCACAATGGGAATTGTACGAGGCCACGAAAGCAGTGGGCATTGGCACGCCGCAGGGAGGGGTGCTATCACCTCTGCTGTGGACGCTGGTCATCAACCAACTGCTCAGATAATTCGATGAGGGACCCGTAAAACTTACGGCTTACGCAGATGACGTTGCAATTGTCATAAGTGGAAAGTGCCTTCCAACGATTAGTTCTTTGATGGATCGGGCGCTTCGGGATATTCATACCTGGGCATCTAATGTCGGGTTGAAAGTCAATGCGGAGAAGATGGATATGATTCTGTTTGCAAAGAGGTACAAGGTCCCAAATTGGACCAGGCCTAAGTTAGGAGGGGTGACCTTAGAGGAGAAACCTTGCACAAAATATCTAGGAATCATTCTAGACAGTAAGCTGTCCTGGAAGCTCAACGTGGAGAAGAGGGTCAAGAAGGCCTCAACGGCACTCTATGCATGTAAAAGAATGCTGCGGCGTACGTGGGGCCTATCGTCCTCTCTTTTTCATTGGGTTTTTACAATGATTGTAAGCCCTATTCTATACTATTTTGTTTGGAGGAAAGCCACACAAAAAACAACACACCTCAAAAATTAGGGGGGGGGGGGGTATGCAGACTATCGACGCTTAGCATTACGGGAGCCCTGAAAACAACCCCGACGGCTGCACTGTATGCCATTCTGCACATTCCACCTGTAGACCTGGTAGCAAAGAACAAAGCATTAACGGCCGCAACCAGGCTCGGTGCTTCGGGGCAGCTTGAGCTCCGACCATATGACCAAAGTAGTATAGCGTCATCAATCACAAGACGAACAGACTACCTGATTCCCTAACTGCGCTTCGAGGGCCACAATAGAGGTGGACGTTTGGCGCAAGGGTGCGCAAATGGCGGACGAGGCGATACATGTGTACACCGATGGTTCCAACGTAGTGGAAGGAGTAGGGTCTGCGGTATACTGCCCTGATCCGGAAATAAGCAGATCCTACAGGATGTCAGACTACTGTAGCGTTTTCCAAGCGGAAATATTAGCCGTAACCAAAGCAGTAGAAACCCTGGAAGAGAATAGCTTAAGCTGCAACCGTGTTAACTTTTATATTGACAGTCAAGCAGCAATTAAGGCAATAATCTCGCATAGCACAGCATCTAAATGCGTGCTAGAGTGTAAGCAGTCTCTGCAGAGAATCGGGACAGGGAGAAGCATACATTCATATTGGGTCCCAGGGCATATGGGAATAGATGGAAATGAAAAAGCGGACGAACTAGCTTTAATAGGCGCATCCCTTGAAGCTTGATCCGTAGACGTCCCAATTAGATTGGGCGGGATTAAGCGAAGGCGAGAGGTGGAGATGATTGACCAAGCGGGAAAGGCGTTGGTTCAAGCGCGGGGCTGTAAAGTGTCGAAGATTGTGTGTAGGTCTTACAACCTTAGACTAACACAGTTGCTTCTATCATTAAAAGGAGAGGACTGTATACTCATGACGGGTATTCTGACTGGACACTGCCTTCTGGCGTCACATGCCTTTAAATTAGGCTTGGTCAGTGATAGCAGATGTAGGAAGTGCGGGTGCCCTGCACTTGCCAGGCTAAGACTCCAGCTATTAGGAGTGATACAGCCATCAGATCTAGAAGCAGCAAGTGGCTTAAGTCCTAGGAAGCTTCTAGTATTTGCCAAGAGGACGGATTTATTTTAAAACATAGGTCCTGGTTTTTGATAGGGTTTTTCAGTTTGGTCGTTAAAACAAACTTCTGGTAATACTACGGTATCAATCAGTCTATGTGAGGTCCTCATGGACCGGCCAGTTCAACCTAATCTAACCTAACCTCTTAGTGAAGATACTTTCCATTTAATTTTCGCAAATACTGGTAGATTAAATTCCCTAGGTGCTTCTGTTAGCACTTCATACGTGATCAACTCATTTTTATTTATTGTGCTAAATGCTATTGGCTTTTTGTGTAAAATTGTTTCCAAATCATTCAAATTGGTATCGATTAAACTTATGCTAGCTCCTGTATCAATGAGAGAATTATATTTTTTGTTTCGAAACGTAAGAATTATGGTGGGAAGACAGTCCGAGCTGGTCCCTCGAAAAAATTTTGCTCTTCATTTTGATCAACTTGACTACAATAACATTCACAATTATTTGTTTCTTGTTCTCTTTTTTCTCGATTATAGGAACATTCACAATTATTTAATTCCTCTTTTATTTTTTCTTGTTTTCTCTGAACTGTCTCTAGGTGTTCTACTTCCATAGGTTCCGCTCGGTATTGCCTAGGTTGATTCCAGCGGTTTTGACCGGAATTTGGCCTAGGTTTTCCTACCTGCGTGCCCCTGTGGTATAGACCTGAATTGTTTTGGTATCCTTTATTTTGGTACTCCTGGGGACTCTGCCTCCTTTGCAACGATATATTTTCCCTGTTCTGGTACAGACCCTGTTGATTCTGGTTAACCTGCCCTGTGTAATTTAGATTTTTTCTAACATTTCCTGAATGTTTATCAATTTGCCCTGGGGCTTTGAACTGTGGGGTTTGATTATAATTTTCTTAGGCCATTCCTTATAATGGAATCTTTCTTCTCTCTTGTTTATTTTACGATATTCTGGCCTTATACAAGTGTCTTCGAACCTTCTTTGGTTCATAATTGAAACTATTGTCCTAGCTCCCTACATTCATAAATTGTATGTAGTAACGTACACTGCGTCATTTCTTTAGCTGTATTTACTACAGACCTGTTAAATAATGATTAAAAATTTTAATGATTATTAATTATAATGAGTTTTCCTCAGCCAATTGTTTAATGATTAAGTGTCATTAGGTATGCCCTTTTAATGATTATTAATTAATTATTTTCATTAAAAAATTGTAATTAATTAATTAATTATTTTTAATTGCATAATTAATACAAACAATGTTGATTATTTTTAATTATTTTTTCGTTTGTCTAATGGAATGATGAACATAATTATTTGATTATTTTAATTAATTTTGATTATTTTTAATTAAATAATTAATATAATTATTTATAATTAATATAATTATTTAATTAATGTCAATTAATTTTGATTATATAAATTACATAATTAATATAATTAAATTATTATTTTTAATTAATTTTAATTATTTCTGTGTTTTTCCAGCATCATAATATAAAAAAAATATATATATACAAATATATACTTACGTCTGTGGTGTAATAAGCCAAAATTTACGCTCTCCAATTTGGTTTTTAAAGGTTTTCACAAAAAGCAGCGACACTTGACAATATCAGTAAGAATAAATATGTATCTTATATTTCTTGAGTTAGCACAAGTATGTACATACAATAGTACAATTGGTTTCAGCCACTTATTTCTTACTTCAAACATTTTCTCCTTCATGTTAATAATTCAAAATAATCATATAATTCGAAATAATTAGATAATCAAAAATAATTAAGTAATTGAAATTAGTCAAATAATTAAATTTAAATATTAATTGTTTGATTAATTTTAATTTTTTGATTAATTTTAATTGTTTGAATATTTTTAATTACTTAATTGTTCTTAATCATATGATTGTCTTTAATTTAAAACAATGGGTACATTTATTAATTATTTTTGATTATTTTTTTAATGGCCAATAATCATGATTATTTTTAATTATTTTTTTAATTAATTAATTATTAATTGCTAGGTGCTGTGCAAAAAATTAATTAATCTTTAAAATTAAAAAGGGAAACGAAATTAATGATTATTAATGTTAATGGAAATTTAACAGGTCTGATTTACTAGCAAGCTATCGATATTGGTCTATTCCCTGACCTCCTCTGTAGTACACTATGGGCTCATCGGCTTTATATTTAATTTTTTGAATCTCTATGGCTAATTCGCTTACCGAATTTACTCGTAGTGACGTCACTCTTCGATAGATTTCGTGGGATTCCGTATCAGGCTTAAACCGCATCTTCAAGGTGTCTTTCACCATCTGCCAGTTGTCTGATTCTGGAATGTTGATAACCATGTTCTTTGCCTCCCCCTGAATCGTTTGGTAAAAAATCATTCTTATATCTTCTGTCTTCAGGTTCTTATTTCCTATTGTTGATTGCAGATATTCGCTGCTACTAAAAAATGAATTTACGGATACCTCTCCCTGTCTTGTGAATACAGGGAGTTGGGCGATATTTTTAAATATTCTGTCTGCCCTGTTATGATCGGGTGTTTTTACCTGCTCTGTAGTTCTAACTATGCTATTCTAGCTGCTGCTCCCTCCTGGAGAGCTCTTCTACCAGGTTGACCTGTGGAATTTGGGTTTGGACTTGTGCCATATCTCTTCTTGCGTCTTGTTCAATCTGCATCCTGGCTCTAATTTTGCTGCCGTACGTTTGTGAATGGTATCTAAAAACTGCTGTTGTGCACTACCACTCTTTTAGTTGGGTTATTTTGTGGGTGGTCACTACACAACTGTATGTCACTGCACTGCCACGTTTTTTTTTCATTATTCGTGTCACGATCCTTTTATATAAAAGGGATTACCGACTGCGCCAATTTCGTCGAGCTAGCGGCAAGCGGATTTTATAAAAAATGCCGAAGGCAACGGTTTAAATAAATTAACAACCGAAACTAGATTTTGAGTCGAGGGACTCCAAAACCAAACTGAATTCTTTTCTTTATTCCAAATTAAAAAAGCGTAAATGTACAAAGGTGAAAATGCTTACTACTAATTAACCTGAATTGTTTACTTAAATTTTGCAATGACTATAATTTTGTATTGGGCCGGAAGTTACTTTTATTTACTTTGCTATGCTTAATATGAATTTGTCGATATCGTCTTGTGCTCAATCTGCACTTACATAACTTTACGAATTATTGGTAATTGGGGGGGGGGGGGGGGGGGGGGGGGTATTAGCATTATACATAACTCACGTGAGGAATTAAAGATGTGTAAGGAAAATTAATTTCGCACCGTGAATTTTTTCAACAACTACCCAGCCAACACAAATATAAACAAGTGAAGGAAGGCTAAGTTCGGGTGTAACCGAACATTACATACTCAGTTGAGAGCTATGGAGACAAAATAAGGGAAATCACCATGTAGGAAAATGCACCTAGGGTATCCCTGGAATGTGGTTGTATGACATGTGTATCAAATGGAAGGTATTAAAGCGTATTTTAAGAGAGAGTAGGCGATAGTTCTATGGATGGTCGCCATAAAGGTGGGCCAGGGGTGACTCTAGAATGTGCTTGCACGATATCGGTATCAAATGAAAGGTGTTAATGAGTATTTTAAAAGGGAAGGGGCCTTAGTTCTATAGGTGAACGCCTTTTCGAGATATCGCCATAAAGGTGGACCAAGGGTGACTCTAGAATGTTTGTACGATATGGGTATCAAACGAAAGGTGTTACTGAGCATTTTAAGAGGGAGTGGTCCTTAGTTCCATAGGTGGACGACTTTTCGTGATATCACCATAAAGGTGGGCCAGGGGTGACTCTAGAATGTGTTTGTACGATATGGGTATCAAATTAAAGGTGGTAATTGGGGTTTTAAAATTAAGGCATTTTTTTCATTTTTCGTAATTTTCGATATCGAAAAACTGGGTGTGGTTATAGTCGGATTTCGGCCATTTTTTATACCAAGATAAAGTGAGTTCAGATAAGTACGTGGACTAAGTTTAGTAAAGATATATCGGTTTTTGCTCAAGTTATCGTGTTAACGGCCGAGCGGAAGGACAGACGGTGGACTGTGTTTAAAAACTGGGCGTGGCTTGATCCGATTTCGCTCATTTTCACAGAAAACAGTTACGGTCTTAGAATCTATTCCCCTACCAAATTTCAGAAAGGTAAATTTTTGTTCGACTTATGGCATTAAAAGTATTCTAGATAAACTAAATGAAAATGGGCGGAGCCATGCCCATTTTAAAATTTTCTTTTATTTTTGTATTTTGTTGCACCACATCATTACTGGAGTTGAATGTTGACATAATTTACTTATATACAGTAAAGATATAAAATTTTTTTTTTTAAACCGGGCGTGTTCTTCATCCGATTTTGCTCAGTTTTATTTAGCGCATATATAGTAATAGTAGTAACGTTCCTGCCCAATTTCATTATGATATCTTCAACGACTGCAAAATTGCAACTTGCAAAACCTTTAAATTACCTTCTTTTAAAAGTGGGCGGTGCCACGCCCATTGTCCATAAACTGACTACTTTTCTATTCTGCGTCATAATGTAAATCCACCTACCAAGTTTCATCGCTTTATCCGTCTTTGACAATGAATTATCGCATTTTTTCGGTTTTTCGAAATTTTCGATATCGAAAAAGTGGGCGTGGTTATAGTCCGATATTGTTCATTTTAAATAGCGATCTGAGTTGAGCGCCCAGGAACCTACATACAAAATTTCATCAAGATACCTCAAAATTTACTCAAGTTATCGTGTTAACGGACAGACGGACGGACGGACGGACGGACGGACGGACATGGCTCAATCAAATTTTTTTTCGATACTGATGATTTTGATATATGGAAGTCTATATCTATCTCGATTCCTTTATACCTGTACAACCAACCGTTATCCAATCAAAGTTAATATACTCTGTGAGCTCTGCTCAACTGAGTATAAAAACTAATGAACACTCCGTAGCACGGAGGTTCGTGTCTCCGCTATTAAGCACAGCTCATTTTGTAGGCGAGTTATTTAACCTTTGCCTTCTTCAATATTTGCTGCTAGATGGGTCTCTTTGGGCACCTAGCCTAGAGAGTTACAAGCATACAAGTGAAGCCAATAAAAGCGTGTTAAAAAGTTCGCTTACCGTACTGGTAGACTGATGTGTTACCAGAAAAAAGTTTATAACAAACTTTAATTAGAAAAATAAACTCTGGCACAAATATTTAGTATGATAAAATAAAATTTTAAAAATTATATTTGACTTTAAAAAATAAAATAGTTAAAAGGCGCAAATTTGTCTAATTTTTTCGCGGAATAAAGAAAGTGTGAGTAAAGAAATATTTAGTAAATATAATTTGCTCTCAACTAAATAAATTAAATTTTACAGATGAACGATATGCTGCAGAACTTTGTTTCGATGGCTATCTTGGCAAGGCGCTAATTAGCATGAATTTACATGAACTCTGATGTATGTCGGTCGAAGGACCTAATTTTCGACAAATCTGGCTTGAACCACTGACTTTCTTATAGGGTGAAAAATCTAGAAGGAAAACAGAGTTCCTTATTAGGATTTGGCACGTCCCACCACTTCAAAGTCAGAAAATAACTAAAACTAGAAAATTCTTTTTTTCTATATCATTAATTATCGTTTTCACAAAGGGTCGGAAATGTATATGCAAATGTTTCATGTATCACATCCGAAAACATCGAAAGTCGCACAGAGTCTTATTCGAAAAAGTGTGGAAACTGTGTATAAAACGCATAAGGAACTGTATCATTTTTCAAAGCCTTCTCGTACCTTAACCGAAATACATTTCGCTTACAAATTTAATTGGTAAAACTGATCCAGAAAAGTACTGTAAACGGTATATGAAAACAGAATTTTCTTCCAATTTCGGATGGTTTTATCAAAAATAGAACTGGGTGTAAAGATATTATTGCACACACATAAATACATATGAAATTGGTTGAAGCTGAAATCCCTGATAGTATGCATACTTACAATAAAGCAGTCATTAAATATTCTAAATGCAAAATTTTCAACACAGAGCAGGACGCAAAGTGAGCGTAAATCTGTTGAGTTAGATTATGTGGTTATAGGCGCTCATAAATCCTCCTGACATTTTCATAAATACTTGGAATATATTTTAAGAATTTGGCACAACGTAAACATTCAACGAAGCAAAAAATTCTCAAATTAGAATTTCATTATGCTATCAAATGATCATTAAAACCTTACACTTTTGGGTAATCGCATGATTTGGAAATATATCTGTGGCAATTTGTTAAAACAACTTATGTCGAGATAAGATAATGCTCATAAATTTACCTATAATTTGAAAGCTATCAACATCTCATCAAAGTGACTTACTATATTTTGTAGCAGTCATTTAACGCTAGGGTTATCAATAAACAAGTAAGGAAGGCTAAGTTCGGGTGTAACCGAACATTACATACTCAGTTGAGAGCTATGGAGACAAAATAAGGAAAATCACCATGTAGGAAAATGAACCTAGGGTAACCTTGGAATGTGGTTGTATGACATGTGTATCAAATGGAAGGTATTAAAGAGTATTTTAAGAGAGAGTAGGCCATAGTTCTATGGATGGACGCCATTTAGGAATATCGCCATAAAGGTGGACCAGGGCTGACTCTAGAATTTGTTTGTACGATATGGGTATCAAATGAAAGGTGTTACTGAGCATTTTAAGAGGGAGTGGGCCTTAGGTCTATCGGTGGACGCCCTTTCGAGATATCGCCATTAAGGTGGACCAGGGGTGACTCTAGAATGTGTTTGTAGGATATGGGTATCAAATGAAAGGTGGTAATGAGTATTTTAAAAGGGAATGGGCTTTAGTTCTATAGGTGAACGCCTTTTCGAGAAATCGCCATAAAGGTGGACCAGGGGTGACTCTAGAATATGTTTGTACGATATGGGTATCAAAGGAAAGCTGTTAATGAGTATTTTGAAAAGGAGTGATCCTTAGTCCATAGGTGGCCGCCGTTTCGAGATATCGCCATAAAGGTGGACCAGGGGTGTCTCTAGAATGTGTTTGTAGGATATGGGTATCAAATGAAAGGTGGTAATGAGTATTTTAAAAGGGAATGGGCTTTAGTTCTATAGGTGAACGCCTTTTCGAGAAATCGCCATAAAGGTGGACCAGGGGTGACTCTAGAATGTGTTTGTACGATATGGGAATCAAATGAAAGGTGTTACTGAGCATTTTAAGAGGGAGTGGGCATTAGGTCTATAGGTGGACGCCTTTTCGAGATATTGCCATTAGGGTGGGCCAGGGGTGACTCTAGAATGTTTGTACGATATGGGTATAAAACGAAAAGTGTTACTGAGCATTTTAAGAGGGAGTGGGCAATAGGTCTATAGGTGGACGCCTTTTCGAAATGTCGCCATTAGGGTGGGCCAGGGGTGACTCTAGAATGTGTTTGTATGATATGGGTATCAAATGAAAGATGGTAATGAGTATCTTAAAAGGGAGTAATCCTTAGTTCTATAGGTGGACGCCTTTTCGATATATCGCCATAAAGGTGGACCAAGGGTGACTCTAGAATGTTTGAAAGGTGTTACTGAGCATTTTAAGAAGGAGTGGGCATTAGGTCTATAAGTGGACGCCTTTTCGAGATATCGTCATTAGGGTGGGCCAGGGGTGACTCTAGAATGTGTTTGTACGATATGGGTATCAAACGAAAGGTGTTACTGAGCATTTTAAGAGGGAGTGGGCATTAGGTCTATAGGTGGACGTCTTTTCGAGATATCGCCATTAGTGTGGGCCAGGGGTGACTCTATAATGTTTGTGCGATATGGGTATCAAACGAAAGGTGTTACTGAGCATTTTAAGAGGGAGTGGGCATTAGGTCTATAGGTGGACGCCTTTTCGAGATATCGCCATTAGGGTGGGCCAGGGGTGACTCTAGAATGTGTTTGTACGATATGGGTATCAAATGAAAGGTGGTAATGAGTATTTTAAAAGGGAGTAATCCTTAGTTCTATATGTGGACGCCTTTTCGAGATATCGCCATAAAGGTGGACCAAGGGTGACTCTAGAATGTTTGTACGATATGGGTATCAAACGAAAGGTGTTACTGAGCATTTTAAGAGGGAGTGGGCATTAGGTCTATAGGTGGACACCTTTTCGAGATATCGCCATAAAGGTGGACCAAGGGTGACTCTAGAATGTTTGTACGATATGGGTATCAAACGAAAGGTGTGACTGAGCATTTTAAGAGGGAGTGGGCATTAGGTCTATAGGTGGACGCCTTTTCGAGATATCGCCATTAGGGTGGGCCAGGGGGACTCTAGAATGTTTGTACGATATGGGTATCAAACGAAATGTGTTACTGAGAATTTTAAGAGGGAGTGGGCATTAGGTCTATAGGTGGCCTTTTCGAGACATCGCCAATAGGGTGGGCCAGGGGTGACTCTAGAATGTTTGTACGATATGGGTATCAAACGAAAGGTGTTACTGAGCATTTTAAGAGGGAGTGGACATTAGGTCTATAGGTGGACGCCTTTTCGAGATATCGCCATTAGGGTGGGCCAGAGGTGACTCTAGAATGTTTGTACGATATGGGTATCAAACGAAAGGTGTTACTGAGCATTTTAAGAGGGAGTGGGCATTAGGTCTATAGGTGGACGCCTTTTCGAGATATCGCCATTAGGGTGGGCCAGGGGTGACTCTAGAATGTGTTTGTACGATATGGATACCAAATTAAAGGTATTAATGAGGGTTTTAAAAGCGAGTGGCCCTTAGATGTATATGTGAAGGTGTTCTCGCGATATCGACCAAAATGTGGACCAGGTGATCCAGAAAATCATCTGTCGGGTACTGCTAATTTATTTATATATGCAATACCACTAACAGTATTCCTGCCAAGATTCCAAGGGCTGTTGATTTTGCCTTGTAGAACTTTTTCATTTTCTTCTACTTAATATGGTAGGTGTCACACCCATTTTACAAAATTTTTTCCAAAGTTATATTTTGCGTCAATAAACCAATCCAGTTACCATGTTTCATCCCTTTTTTCGTATTTGGTATAGAGTTATGGCATTTTTTTCATTTTTCGTAATTTTCGATATTGATAAAGTGGGCGTGGTTATGGTCGGATTTCGGCTATTTTTTATACCGAGATAAAGTGAGTTCAGATAAGTAGGTGGGCTAAGTTTAGTAAAGATATATCGGTTTTTGCTCAAGTTATTGTGTTAACAGCCGAGCGGAAGGACAGACGGTGGACTGTGTATAAAAACTGGGCGTGGCTTCCACCGATTTCGGCCATTTTCACAGAGAACAGTTACCGTCATAGAATCTATGTACCTACCAAATTTGAGAAGGATTGGTAAATTTTTGTTCGACTTATGGCATTAAAAGTATTCTAGACAAACTAAATGAAAATGGGCGGAGCCACTCCCATTTTGAAATTTTCTTTTATTTTTGTATTTTGTTGCATCATATCATTACAGGAGTTGAATTTTGACTTAATTTACTTATATACAGTAAAGATATTAAATTTTTTGTTAAAATTTGAATTAAAAAATTTTTTTTTTTAAAAAGTGGGCGTGTTCTTCATCCAATTTTGCTAATTTTTATTTAGCACATATATAGTAATAGTAGCAGCGTTCCTGCCAAATTTCATCATGATATCTTCAACGACTGCCAAATTACAGCTTGCAAAACTTTTAAATTACCTTCTTGTAAAAGTGGGCGGTGCCACGCCCATTGTCCAAAATCTTACCAATTTTCTATTCTGCGTCATAACGTAAACCCATCTGCCAAGTTTCATCGCTTTAATTGCCTTTGGCAATGAATTATCGCATTTTTTCGGTTTTTCGAAATTTTCGATATCGAAAAAGTGGGCGTGGTTATAGTCCGATATCGTTCATTTTAAATAGCGATCTGAGATGAGTGCCCAGGAATCTACATACCAAATTTCATCAAGATAGCTCAAAATTTACTCAAGTTATCGTGTTAACGGACGGACGGACGGACGGACGGACGGACGGACGGACGGACGGACATGGCTCAATCAAATTTTTTTTCGATCCTGATTATTTTGATATATGGAAGTCTATATCTATCTCGATTCCTTTATATATGTACAACCAACCGTTATCCAATCAAACTTAATATACTCTGTGAGCTCTGCTCAACTGAGTATAAAAATATTGGGAGACCTCTTACGGACATCTGTGGAGAAGCCAAAACATCACCGTTATCTTAACTCGAGATAAGTTGTTTTAACAAATTGCCACAGATATTTAGATATATTTATCGTTGCTCTTATATGTTAAAACATCACATAACTGCGTATCCACCTTCATATTTCTTCGAATGCTACATGAAACTATTTAACTAACTTTTAGTGCAAGTACAAATGGGAAAGTATTTAGTAAGGAATTTTTTACATTATAAGTGACGAAAAAAAACTGCAATGAAAATTGAAAATATTTCTTTCATATACATATGTATGAATTTATGTATTCTTGAAATGTTTTTCTTGGCAGAATTGATTTTCACTATGTATGTATGTGGGCAGAGGTGGCAGCCGTCGTGGTGTGGTGGCAGCGTGCTCTGATGGGTCACTCATCGGGTAACAATTTAGAAACAAGTTTTTTCAATTAGAATAAAGTTTTTCTAAGCTGTGTCGCCACTCGGCAGTGATATACCGAGTGTATATCTGCCATTAAAAACTTCTCAGTGAAAGCTCATTTGCTTTGCAGATGCCGTTCGGAGTCTTCGTAAACCATATAGGTTCCGTTCCGCCAAGGAGCACGATGAAAATTGTACGATAATCTCATCTCATCGGAGCTTATCATGCCTTGCATTTGTTTATTTATGGACATAGGGGCAGATTTTCCACATGAGCAACATGGTGTCTTGGAAATTTTGAAAATATTCTGCCTTTTGTCCCGTCTTTTCTCAGTATAGAGTAAGCAGGATTCACAGTGTCAATATTAAGGTCGTTTTAATAAAATGCTTGTCCAGTATAGTTGAAATTGGTAGCATCAAGTAAAGGAAATTACTAGTTGAAGGAACAATCTTTCGGATACCTCGTTCAGTTTCAGTCGGATCCAAAAGTTCCGAATTTGGACTGATATAGTCTTCTTCTTTTTAAAAACGATAAAGGTACTCCCGTGTCTCATCTGTGGATTAAGAAATGACCACATAAGCATTTTGAGGTAGCTTATTATAGAAATTTGGAACATTTGTAATAAATGCTGATTAAAAATTGAAATGATATGTGATCTCGAAATCGATGTGCCATCTCTTATTTCTACGGTATAGGTCGTGGAATCCAGTGAGACCTGCGTGGAGCATGAGTTTGACACTGAACGAAGTGTCAAAATTACCGGGGTTGCTGTCGTCGAAAGTGACAGGAAACAAAAAAGGAGCGGAATAGATTAGATACTGATATAGATATAGATATAAATATAGATGTAGATATAAATATAGATATAGATATAGATAACGAATTTATTATGCAAATGTAAACCTATATGGGTCCTACAGAGAATTATACAAAAGTCTTCGAATAGGGCATCTAAAGAAGGGTTCTTATGCCAACATTACGAATAAAAACACGAGTGGTAAATTTTTCTACCCGTTCAACAGCTCTCCGCGAAAAACATTTTAAACCCCTGATCGACTGCCAAAACATTTCCAAAAATGTCGAAAGAGGTATGAAAAGATGCGTTTTGTCCGGGTATCAATAATCCAAAGGAGAAAACGTGTTCGAATTATCAGGCCCCTCTTTGCCACTGGGCACAGTGGGCACATGCCCAGGGCCCCGCGATGACAGGGGCCCCCTCAGATCAAATACAAAGTCCCTAGTTCGTGTCAGATCACCAAACGATAACCAATATTTAGGGCCTTATTCTCTATTGCCAACGAAAGCTCAGACGAACGATTCGTCTCTTATCAATTTCGTCTAGTAGTCATATTCTGTATCATTTTCGTTCTTCTCTTATTTTTATTACATTATGATAAAGAGATAACGTAAGAAAGGTAGCAGGTGAACGAGAATGTTCAAGAATATGGTTGCTAGACGAAATTGATAAGAGACGAATCGTTCGTCTGAGCTTTCGTTGGCAATAGAGAATAAGGCCCTTATTACCAAAAAACGTATACAATTCGAAGAAATCGAACCTAAATTACTGAATACAAGACAAACTTACAAGCTTTTACATGCGCGAAGCTTTTCTACTCTCGCCCAAAAATTTGGATTTCTGACTTCAGCATGCTTTGATAAATTTAAATATATAATGGTATGCTAGGTTTGGTTAGGTTAAAGTGGCAATCAAAATGGCACACTTAGGCCAGTATGAAAGGCGTGTTGTGATACCCTGTAAAGACACTGTTACACCTCATCTTCGAACCAATTTGAAGACTTAAGGAAGGCCATCAAGTCCTTGATGTGATACTCCACAATTTTGCAAATGTTCTCCAGGAAGGGAACTCCCAGGCGACGCCGTCTAGAATGTCCTTTGGTGCGTGTGTTCCAGCTGGACGATTCCCGTAGGCGCAGTACTGATGTCGCCGCTGCTCGGTACCTTTCTATATCTAGGGGAAGAAGTTCTAGAATGACCTGGAAAGCTGGTATACTAAATACATACACATTTTAAAGAAATATCATCAGTAGTACTTACCAGCTAAGATGACTTCGTTTTACTCTTTTATATTTTCGCTCTCACCGGGAATTTATTTGCCAGCATAGAGTCAAAATAAAACCCCCTTGACAGAAGGCCAGAGTGTAACAACGAAAAAGTTCCCAAAATACTCGGTAGTTCTGTAGTTAACGGGGAAACCTACTTTCTTTGTCTATTCTAACAAAATAGGGTTCCGTCAAAGTCATAGGGGCCCCATTATCCTAATGTGCCCAGGGCCCCCAAAAGGTTAAAGACGGCCCTGCGGATTATTGAAACCGTGGCCAAAACGCATCTACTAATGCCTCCCTCGACGGTTTTGGTCATGTTTTAGCAGTCGTCCCCGGTAATAAAGTATAACAATTTGATAACTAAAATTGTCCAAAACATATGGATTTTAAAGAGAGATGTAATTAAGTGCTCGTTTGAAAGTAAATAAGGTTATTTCTTTGCAATTTTACAATAAAGTTTTTACGCATTTTCATTAGCAGCTACTACACTTTTTTTGGACCAAAGAAGTACAACAGTGCCAAATATCATCCACAAAAAACCGAGCAAGAACAAGCATTTTGATCAGGTGAGCGTGGCTGTGTGTATGCGTGCTGCTACATATCCTACTTGCAAACCTTTACAATGTTCATATCAGATATTTTTAAACACGTCAATGATGTAAATCTTAAACGTCAAGGCAAATGAAGCGCTTCCTCAGAAGCTTCTGAGAGAAGTAAAAGTTGTATTTTCGCAATTAAAAACATAAAATTTTTTTTATACATATATCTTGATATAAGAAATCTTATGTATCGAGTTCAATTCTCGATTCGAGTAGGACAAAGTTTTAACAGAGGAAATGCGAAGAGTGACTTTGGTAGGACCGAAATTGCTTTAACATCAGCCATAATTTGTATTGCTTTCAGGTTTTCTTCATTGCTAAATATAATACCATTAAATCCAATAACAAATAATATAAAAGATTCTGTTTGATTTAAACTTAGGTGTCAATTTCGTCTCAAAAATTTTTTGTTTAAATATAGAATCGAAAGAGCGCTACTCACATTGAGTGATATCTCCCTTGAAATGCTAATAAATTCGTTGGCACTACAGATATTTGTAACAATCTTTAAGACTCATGCAAACATATTTAGGTCACCCATGGAAAGCATTTATCTCACCGCACCTCCTCCCATTTGTTGCTGTATCAAAGCGTAATATATACGTGTATTGTTTCTCCAACTCTGTAAATAAACAAAATAAATAAATTATATTTAGTAACTTTCAAGGCAATTGGGTGGTTTTCGTTAAAAAAAATAGTTATATTAATAAATGCTAGTGTATATAGGGACGACAACGTACCACCACATGATTATATTAGCTTAGTTTGCACCAATAACCGATTGACTGTACCGTTACTCTGAGTTTTTTCAACAATCGTTGGACGATTAATTGTTAAATAATTACATAGTAAACATTCGATTTACTAGCAAGGCTAATTGTTTTGTGTAATAAATTTTTTTTTTGATATTAGAGAAAAATTACAAATTTGCACAAGGCAATGGTTACCAGCAGTTTTTCATGGTGAACAGCTGAAACATTGTTGATAGCACAATTCAAAAAAAAAAAAAATCATAAAATAATGTTCTTCAGAATTTGGGCTTAAAAATATAGACGCGGCTGCAGTTTAAGGTAAACACAAAAAACATATACATACATACATTGTGTATACCTGAGTGTATATAAAAGGCATAGTGACAAAATGGCAAAAGTTGGAGACAGATTACAAAGCGTGGAGCGGTTCACTCAAATGGCTGAGTGAAAAGAGAAATCTTCCTTAACACCAGTATGAAAGCAGCTACTCGAGTGCGAAGCTCGGTACCAGAAAAGCTAGCTGATGAAGAAGTGAAATTCAAAAACATGTCCATCGCCTTTTGAAATTTTGTAATCTGTGTCTATTGTAAATAACAATTGTAGAAGTATTTATAAGAATTACGAACACCTTGCTACAAAAACAAGAATAGTTGAACTAAACGGACGTGTTTTATCATTTAATATTAATTATAATATATTAAAGTAAAATAAAGAAATATAATTGTTCAATTAGTAATTGTTATTTAGGTGATTTAAACTATGAACATTTTTCGTTCGTTTGTTTCATTAGCCATTGAGTGTGCTTGTAATTCTCAACTGGCTAGTGAAATATTCTAAAGACATAGTTTAAATTTTTTATCCCAAAGCGGGGTTTTTCAAAGCAAAACAAGGTGGCTCAACCCGCAGCCAATACCTTGGAGCCCCCAGTGCTCGCCCCAATGAATACATACAATGTGTAACATAGCGACCTCTCTCTAAACAATAAAATAATATACATTCCACTAAAAATAACAAAATAATATAACTATAAAAAACCCGATTCGCCCGTAAAATCCCCAAAACTTAGACAATTGTATTAATTGCCCTCGGTTTAACTCGCAAAACTCCTCAATTTGGTAGAATTACTTGACATTACTGTGACATGGCGTATGAGCAACCAACCTCTACATTACTGTTGGCCTTTGCGCGAATTGTCGGATTTCGATATATAAATGATAACACCAAGGTCAACAATATCACATATAAATTTTGGCCCCGATGGACACGGTGAAGGGGTGTCGCACAGCGGCCAATGCTAAAAGACTCAAATAATTAAAATTAAATTTTTGCTTTCTAATACCGAAAATATAAATTTTATAGTTAGGGATGTTAGGGAAGTGCCAAACTAGCACTTTTAAAATTTTTTTATAAAGGAATTCAAAGTACAAAACATTGAAAGTACACGCTTTCGTACGGCACGTCGATATCTAAACTTTAGTTACGTTTGAAAATGGTTAAGGGTGAAACACAGTGGTTAAACTTCAGGTTTTATTCTATTGACTCTTCATAGATTAGGCAGAACTGCGACCCTGTACGCCACGCACTAACTGTTAATAATACGGAAAATAGTTATGTGAGATATCGTTTGCTCCACTTTATTTTAGATATTAGATATAAGATTCGACTTTGGAAATTAGATACAAAAAATAGTCACTTAGGTTTTGATTCCCCATGGAAGTACCTTTACTTTAACCTTTGTGCGACACTCCTTAACCGTTTCCAATCGAAATTTGCTTAACGAAAAACTAGTTATCTGAGCGGTTACTTGCATAAACGGAACCCCCTGGAAGATTGTGCTTTGAAATATTACTGGTTGAAAATTTTTAAGTGTTGAAACAATTGTATGATGTGACCAATGTCTGTCGCTTCCCAAGGCAGTCGGTTCTATGTACCGGAGCGACTCGCGATTTTTCCCGACCAAGGACAGTCATTTCAGTGTAACCCCATTTAATTTGTTGCTTCCCTCCCACAAATTGTCATCCTCCCAGCAGCTCCTTACAGCAGGACTGCTCCATATTATCTTGCTCCGGGAAGGTATCGAATCCAATCCGGGTCCATCTCCTGACCCGGTCCTGAGAAATGGTTTTGCTGCATCTGCCGGAAGAGAATCTTTTTAGGACGGTCATACTCTGTTCAGTGTGTCTCGTGTAAGGGATGGTTGCATCGGACAGGTTGTTCTGGGCTTGACCCCAAAACCCGACGTCCACGTAACTTTTATAAATCTTTTGTGGCTCTTTGCTGTTCACGCCCAAGGGCGTCGCGTAGTCTATGCCTAAGGGCCCCCCCCCCCCCCCCCCCCCACTACCAGCCAGCAGTTCCGCTGCTCAGCAAGTCACAACAAGTACCCGCTGCTGCTCGCGCCCCACGGCGACAACAACTCAAACAGCTGCTACCAATCATAACTGCTATCTTCGTAGTAGAGTCGGTAGCAATTCTGAGCATCAGCCCCTGCCCCCCCCCCCTCTTTTCCGGCAGCAATCGTGTAGGTCAGGGAAACATACTCTTAGTCCCTACTTCCGTTTGACCCGTTTGCCAGCACAGAATATATATGTTTGCGACATCCGCCCAATGCAGCTCCTGCCTTGGGTGGTGCCACTTTCCTAGATGTTCTGGTCTTCGCGACGGCAACCCCCGACGGGTTTCATCGCGCCATGTTGCCAGGTCGCAAACCCAATTCATTCGGGTACCCCAATGCTTGCCCAAGGACGCCCATTCCCAGGGCCACAACAGCAATTGCGTCCTAGCCTTCCTCAACTCAGGCGTAGTCACCCTTCACTTACCCCCAGAGTGGCGACGTCTCCCCCTATGCACTTCAGAATTCTGCAGTTAAACTGTAATGGACTAACTGGGAAGATTACGGAGATTGTCGATTTCATGAAGCGGCATAACATCCGCATTGCTGCGATTCAAGAGACTAAACTCACAGCGAGATCTGCATTGCAGACCTGCTTGGGTATAATGTCCACAGAAAAGATCGCGAGAACGGAAATGGAGGCGGCCCGCGTTTATCATACACCACTCTGTGCAATATTATATATTTGATCCTGGCGTCGACCGCAGGGACAATGTCTTAGAACGTCAAGGCCTATCTGTCCGGTCAGGCGATGCAAACCTATAAATCATCAACATCTACATCCCTCTTGCCACCTGTTGCCTCAGCGGATACAGACCTAATATCAGCGCCTTACTCACTGGCAACAATCGCATTATCTTAGGCGATTTCAATGCCCATCACGATCTATGGCTTTCAAATTTGCGGGCGGACAGTAGGGGTGAGATGTTGGCGGATCAAATAGAAGAAACGACGTTCTGCAAAACAAACGGAGACGCCCCCACACGTATGGTAGCAAGCTGTCACAGCTCGATAGATATCTCAATCGTGAGCGCAGAACTCGTAAACTGCGTCAACTGGCAGCCGATGATAACATTGGCGTCCGACCACCTGCCTATACTTATTTCGCTGGAGCGTACCGCCTACTTCATCGTCACAGAAAAACGCACTTTCATAAACTTCAAAAAAGGAAAGTGGGACGAATATAAATCTTTTACAGACAACCTCTTTGCTGCCCTCCCTATCCCGACTGATGCCCGCCAAGGAGAGCGTGCCTTCCGCAAGGTCATTGAATCCGCCTCCGCACGTTTCATTCCCACCGGGAGAATTCCCGAAACTCGGCCCCACTTCCCGGCGGAGGCCGCAAACCTAACGAGAGAACGTGACCTTATAAGACATCTTGATCCAGGCGATCCCCAAATAAGGGATATAAACCAACGCATCAGATTGCTTGTGGATGAACACAAGCGGGCGAAATGGGAGGAGCACCTAAGAGGTTGTAACCTCTCTACCGGTGTGGGTAAACTTTGGTCCACCGTAAAGTCCCTATCGAATCTGTCTAAGCACAAAGACAAAGTTTCCATCGCCTTTGGCAACAAAATGCTGTCGGATGCGAAAAAATGCGCGAGCGCTTTCTGCCGACAATATATAATGCATTCTATGGTCGACAAAGATAGACGGAGGGTCAACAGACACGCACATAAACACAAATTCAGCGCGTCACCAATCACCATCACCGCTAAAGAGGTTGAGGACGCCATTGGTCACGCTAAACCATCCAAAGCAGTGGGCCCAGACGGCATAGCCATGCCGATGCTTAAAAGCATAGGGAAAGAGGGTTTCAAATATTTAGCGCATGTCTTCAACCTGTCTCTTTCCACCTTAGTAATACCCGAAAAATGGAAAATGGCCAAGTTGGTCCCGCTACTAAAGTCTGGGAAACCAGCTAACATAGGAGAGTCGTATCATCCGATATCTCTCCTATCGCCAGTAGCAAAGACGCTTGAAGCCATTTTGCTCCCCTATTTCCAAGCAAATTTGCAGCTAGGCTGCCATCAGCATGGCTTCAGAAAACTCCATAGCACTACCACCGCGCTAAATGCCATTAGCACCCTGATAAATTGCGGTTTAAATCAAAACCCCCACCATAGAACAGTACTCGTAGCGCTAGACCTATCAACAGCTTTTGATACGGTCAACCATGGCTCGTTACTGCAAGACCTGGAAGGGTCTACCCTTCCCCCATGTCTTAAAAGGTGGACCGCAAATTATCTGTGTAGTCGGCAGGCATCGGTGCAATTTAGAAACGAAAAATCAAAACCAAGAAGAATTAAACAAGGGGTGCCACAGTGTGGTGTCCTGTCCCCACTTTTGTTTGATTTCTACATATCTAAGCTACCTTCACCACCGGAAGGAGTCACAATCGTTTCCTACGCCTATGACTGCATAATAATGGCCACAGGCCCAGGCCCACAGATCGATGAGCTATGCAATAGAATAAACGGCTACCTCCCTGATCTCTCCAGTTTTTTCGCCTCGCGAAACCTGGCATTATCACCGACTAAATCTTCCGCGACCTTTTTTACATCATGGACGTCCCAAATGTGGACCATTTTGAACATCCACGTCGATGGCACTACGCTACCGACTATCCTACACCCCAAAATATTGGGTGTGACGTTTGATCAGAATCTACATTTTGGTGAGCACGCAGCTGAAATTGTTCTGAGAATGAGCCGTAACAAAATCCTCAAATCCCTCGGGGGTAACAGGTTAAACTCCTACCTATCCAGAATCAACCCCGATATACAAAATGTATGCCCCGCTTGCAATGTGTCCCACATGACACCAACCATCTCTTTAATTGTAATGTGGAACCAACGCCTCTAACACCCCTTTCGTTATGGTCCACCCCTGTTGAAACGGCAAGTTTCCTTGGACTCCCGTTAGAGGATATTAACGACAATTTGTGATCGGTCACGGCTGTTCGGTGGGGCGAAGCACTGCTACAACAACAACAACCAATCTCTGTCTTGGGCGATTTTAACCTACCGCATATATAATGGAACACCCATGATAATAATATTTGACCAGTCTCTTCTAAGACGTATAACAACGACTTATTGTATGAAATATCCGATCTTTGTCTTACTCGGATCAATATCTTTCCAAATAAGAACGGAAAATTTATAGATTTGATAATGGGAGCCTCTGGTTTTACTTGAAGATGTTTACCATGCTTCTCTCGAGATAGTTTACGAAACCATGGACAACGTTTGTGGTTGCATAAATAAACCAAGTGTTTAAACCAGTCGTTTTGATTTTTCAAGAGCCAATTTTAAAAAATTAAATGAAAAATTTTCTAAAATAACTTGGACTCAACATAAAGCGGACGTGTATCAGAACGTTTTTTATTTTAATAGTACCATTTATAAATTATTTGAAAAGTTTGTACCCAAACGTATTTGTTCATATGATGAACCAATGCAAGCCTGGATCACTAAAGAACTTAAATCTTTGGAAAACAAAAAGTCACGTTACTTCAAATTATAAAAGTAGACTGGTTTACATTCCAATTACGTTCTGCAATTTATCTCATATAAGTGCCACTGTCGATAGAGCTAAAGGTGTTTTAGCATTTGTGAAAAGGTGGTCAAAAGAGTTTAGCGACCCGTACGTTACGAAAACCCTCTTCACACCATTGGTTAGACCGATATTAGAGTATGGCTCAATAGTCTGGAATCCGAGTTTTCAAGTCCATATAGACAGGGTCGAATCAACACGAAACAGTTTTTACTATTTGCCTTAAGGGACTTTCAATGGGACTCTTTATTTAATCTTCCAACTCTTGCTAGTCGAAGGGAATTGCTTGGCGTAATATTTATGACAAAACTACTGAATGGAGCGATTTGAAGCCCATTTCTTCTGAACGAAGAGAACTTTAGTGTTTCCTGTCGAACTACGCGACACTGTAAACACGTTTGATATGTCGGACTCCCTTTTTTCTATAAAAAAGGCTGTTCTTATCTCTATTAATCGTTAATACTGTATATGTTTGTTTCTAGTCTATTAATTTAGTTTTACAATCAGCTGATGATATTTCTTCAGTAGCTGAACAGTTTTAGATCTCGACAGTTGAAAAACCACTGGCCATCAATGACTCGACCAAAAAAAAAAAAAAAGACGTGTGGCACTCGGGGACTGCCGCGGTATGCATATTATCAACTTATGCAACATTTTGTTTTCTTCAAGTTTTGTCTTTGATTAATTCAAGTTACACTTTTTAAGCGTGGTGACCGATCAGAAAACAAATTTTTTACTTTTATTGAATAAATGAGAAGTTAATATTGACTTTAACTTTAACTTTATTTTTAACTTTAACTTTAACTTTAATTTTAACATTCACTTTAACTTTAATTTCCACTTTAACTTCAACTTTAACCTTAACTTTAACTTTAGCTTTAACTTTAACTTTAACTTCAACTTTCCCTTTAACTTTAACTTCCACTTTAACTTTAGCTTTAACTTTAACTTCCACTTTAACTTTAACTTTAATTTCCACTTTAACTTTAACTTTAACTTCCACTTTAACTTTAACTTTGACTTTAACTTTAACCTTAACTTTAACTTTAGCTTTCACTTTAACTTTAAAATTAACTTTAACTTTAACTTCAACTTTAACTTTAACTTTAACTTTAACCTTAACTTTAACTTTCACTTTAACATTCACTTTAACTTTAACTTTATGATAGAGATCCAATTTTATGTATTTGGCCTGTTGCTAACACCGAACCTTTTTCGAACCTTTTTTGACAAATATCCGTTACGGTTTTTTGATTTAGTCGCCAAGCCCGCGATAAAATCTATGCAATAGCTTAAAAAATATAAATAATATAATTAATAAATAATCAAAAAAATTATGAACGGATTAGTCTGGTGTCATTGAGCTATTTGAGGGCAGTGCGCTGTCACAACTTCCAATTATAAGTATTATTATTTTGTATAAGATAACAATAATAACAACTTAATGCTTGGAGCTGATCGAAGGCACCGCCTCAGGCGATGAGAAAACTAGTTCACCCTTCGGTAGTAGTTTGGCAACCTTCTCGTAAGCAACACAATTTATCTGTCTGTGAGAACAATGAAAAAGAAGCATGCCACAAATTAATATACATATGTATATATAGCTTAGAGTTTACATTATGAATTGTGAACTGAGCTTTAAACGGGAGCTGAGTTTTGAACCTCGAAATCTCCAACATTCCTACTTCATACCATGATAAAAATATGAGAAGGTAAAACAATTTTCCCTTCTCGGCAGCAATTATGGTTTTTTGTTAAAAAAAAAAATTTAAAATCACTCTTGAAATGTTCTGCACCGGTCATTGGGCAGTAGGTACGCATGCGGAAAAGATGGGCATTCTGTATATTGGCTACTGCAGAAGCTGCAAAGATTCAAATGCCAGGGAGACAGTAGAACACTTTATGTGTAAATGGCCGGCTCTAGCTAGAGCCCGACTAAGGTTCCTTGGAACCCCGATTCTAGAAGACCTCAGGGATTTATCTGTGATAGTAATCCCGAATATTCTTAATTTTATCAACAACTCTGGCATCAAAACGGCTTTAAATATCTACTTGGGCGACCAGGGTCGCAGCCATTTCACCTACCTACCTACCTTAAAATGTTTGTTTCTTTACTTTTTCAAATGCCAAATAATATGTTAACGAGCCGGAACCGTGCGCATCTTGCGCAACCAATATAAAAGTCTGTTATCAAATATCAACAGAAGTCAGCTGTTCTATCCATCAATTAAAACCTACAGCTTGCCATCTAGCGTATGGTAGCAACTTCCGGTAATGCAGTGCAAATATTCACAATAGTGACATAGGACAAATAGATTTCTTTGTGTGCCCACAATCGCTTATTTTTAACAAATTATTTTAATAAAATATAGCTAAACAAAAGCACTACGACCAAAATTGCCCAAAGCTCGCTAATAGCCCGAATCTCCATCTTTACAACCAAAACTTTGTTTATATATTTGGATTTAAAATAAGAACGAAAAAGGGACCCGTACATAAAAACAGCAATTAGAAATAATATATATGATAATAAATCAATAGAATCGGGTTCCTTGCATTTTTGGTAATGAGGACGTTTAATGATGAGAATGGTGAGAATGGGAAGTAAGGCCGTTCATTTGGTTGTGGTTTGGTGCTAAATGGATGGAGAATATATGTACATATTTCCTCACCATCGTAACCGATTCAACTGAACGTACATAATTTCTTAATGTAATTGTGTCCTTGTCATTTACTCGTGTGGCCCAGGGACAATGCAAGCCTGGATCACTAAAGAACTTAAATCTTTGGAAAACAAAAAGTCACGTTACTTCAAATTATATAAGTAGACTGGTTTACATTCCAATTACGTTCTGCAACTTATCTCATATAAGTGCCACTGTCGATAGAGCTAAAGGTGTTTTAGCATTTGTGAAAAGGTGGTCAAAAGAGTTTAGCGACCCGTACGTTACGAAAACCCTCTTCACACCATTGGTTAGACCGATATTAGAGTATGGCTCAATAGTCTGGAATCCGAGTTTTCAAGTCCATATAGACAGGGTCGAATCAATACGAAACAGTTTTTACTATTTGCCTTAAGGGACTTTCAATGGGACTCTTTATTTAATCTTCCAACTCTTGCTAGTCGAAGGGAATTGCTTGGCGTAATATTTATGACAAAACTACTGAATGGAGCGATTTGAAGCCCATTTCTTCTGAACGAAGAGAACTTTAGTGTTTCCTGTCGAACTACGCGACACTGTAAACACGTTTGATATGTCGGACTCCTTTTTTTCTATAAAAAAGGCTGTTCTTATCTCTATTAATCGTTAATACTGTATATGTTTGTTTCTAGTCTATTAATTTAGTTTTACAATCAGCTGATGATATTTCTTCAGTAGCTGAACAGTTTTAGATCTCGACAGTTGAAAAACCACTGGCCATCAATGACTCGACCAAAAAAAAAAAAAAAAGGACGTGTGGCACTCGGGGACTGCCGCGGTATGCATATTATCAACTTATGCAACATTTTGTTTTCTTCAAGTTTTGTCCTTGATTAATTCAAGTTACACTTTTTAAGCGTGGTGACCGATCAGAAAACAAATTTTTTACTTTTATTGAATAAATGAGAAGTTAATATTGACTTTAACTTTAACTTTAACTTTAACTTTAATTTTAACATTCACTTTAACTTTAATTTCCACTTTAACTTCAACTTTAACCTTAACTTTAACTTTAGCTTTAACTTTAACTTTAACTTCAACTTTCCCTTTAACTTTAACTTCCACTTTAACTTTAGCTTTAACTTTAACTTCCACTTTAACTTTAACTTTAATTTCCACTTTAACTTTAACTTTAACTTCCACTTTAACTTTAACTTTGACTTTAACTTTAACCTTAACTTTAACTTTAGCTTTCACTTTAACTTTAAAATTAACTTTAACTTTAACTTTAACTTTAACTTTATCTTTATTTTTAACTTTAACCTTAACTTTAACTTTCACTTTAACTTTAACATTCACTTTAACTTTAACTTTATGATAGAGATCCAATTTTATGTATTTGGCCTGTTGCTAACACCGAACCTTTTTCGAACCTTTTTTGACAAATATCCGTTACGGTTTTTTGATTTAGTCGCCAAGCCCGCGATAAAATCTATGCAATAGCTTAAAAAATATAAATAATATAATTAATAAATAATCAAAAAAATTATGAACGGATTAGTCTGGTGTCATTGAGCTATTTGAGGGCAGTGCGCTGTCACAACGTCCAATTATAAGTATTATTATTTTGTATAAGATAACAATAATAACAACTTAATGCTTGGAGCTGATCGAAGGCACCGCCTCAGGCGATGAGAAAACTAGTTCACCCTTCGGTAGTAGTTTGGCAACCTTCTCGTAAGCAACACAATTTATCTGTCTGTGAGAACAATGAAAAAGAAGCATGCCACAAATTAATATACATATATATAGCTTAGAGTTTACATTATGAATTGTGAACTGAGCTTTAAACGGGAGCTGAGTTTTGAACCTCGAAATCTCCAACATTCCTACTTCATACCATGATAAAAATATGAGAAGGTAAAACAATTTTCCCTTCTCGGCAGCAATTATGGTTTTTTGTTAAAAAAAAAAAATTTAAAATCACTCTTGAAATGTTCTGCACCGGTCATTGGGCAGTAGGTACGCATGCGGAAAAGATGGGCATTCTGTATATTGGCTACTGCAGAAGCTGCAAAGATTCAAATGCCAGGGAGACAGTAGAACACTTTATGTGTAAATGGCCGGCTCTAGCTAGAGCCCGACTAAGGTTCCTTGGAACCCCGATTCTAGAAGACCTCAGGGATTTATCTGTGATAGTAATCCCGAATATTCTTAATTTTATCAACAACTCTGGCATCAAAACGGCTTTAAATATCTAATTGGGCGACCAGGGTCGCAGCCATTTCACCTACCTACCTACCTTAAAATGTTTGTTTCTTTACTTTTTCAAATGCCAAATAATATGTTAACGAGCCGGAACCGTGCGCATCTTGCGCAACCAATATAAAAGTCTGTTATCAAATATCAACAGAAGTCAGCTGTTCTATCCATCAATTAAAACCTGCAGCTTGCCATCTGGCGTATGGTAGCAACTTCCGGTAATGCAGTGCAAATATTCACAATAGTGACATAGGAAAAATAGATTTCTTTGTGTGCCCACAATCGCTTATTTTTAACAAATTATTTTAATAAAATATAGCTAAACAAAAGCACTACGACCAAAATTGCCCAAAGCTCGCTAATAGCCCGAATCTCCATCTTTACAACCAAAACTTTGTTTATAGATTTGGATTTAAAATAAGAACGAAAAAGGGACCCGTACATAAAAACAGCAATTAGAAATAATATATATGATAATAAATCAATAGAATCGGGTTCCTTGTATTTTTGGTAATAAGGACGTTTAATGATGAGAATGGTGAGAATGGGAAGTAAGGCCGTTCATTTGGTTGTGGTTTGGTGCTAAATGGATGGAGAATATATGTACATATTTCCTCACCATCGTAACCGATTCAACTGAACGTACATAATTTCTTAATGTAATTGTGTCCTTGTCATTTACTCGTGTGGCCCAGGGACTTCTAAAATAATCTCACACCAGCAGTGATCTTCCAGGTGCGTCAAAATGAACAATTTTTCTCCTACAGTTAAGGTATGTTTGATTGTGGAGTTTAAACTTTTCATTTGCGATACCAAAGTTCAATTTTAAGGGAATACTTTTCAGCGCCGATAGATTTTAGGTTGGGTTAAGAGGGCGTGCGTGAATGTTACCCACATTTCCACTCGGAAAAATTTTTGTCCATTGTGAGTGCCCTCAGTAAGTACAGGGTGGCGGCAAATTCATTTAACCCCATTACCTCTTAGCCGATAGATTTTGGTCGCACAGTTTTTTTGAAGTCATACCACATGAGGTACAGCATGGCTAAAAATGACGTAGGGTGACGTGTGTATCCTTGACAAGTGTACTTTCTTCTGTACTGTCCGAAAATGCGGTTTTAATGGCGAGGTTCACCGAGCATTACCCTTCGAAGAAATTCCTTTACTCTATGACTCTGGACCACACAGCCATATGAATGCCACACTGCAGGGTTTGTAATTGGTCTCTAAGTATTGCCTTTTTGTTACTATTCCTTAATGGGTGAACGAGAAAACCGATAGTATAAAAGTAGCGCAAGCTGAGGAATCAGTAATCAGTTTGATCTAAACACGCTTTTGTGAAGTACGCGATATCGAAATATAATTGTACTACTCCCAAAGTAGACTAAATAAAGACCATATTGCATACTGAATATTGGAGTTATTTATTCGATAGCTTAGCGATACAAACGTTAGCAGAAGGTACAAAAGAGTTGGAATTCCTCAAAATTTGTTACAATACCAACACCTTATATGTCTAGCAAAATGTTTCGAAAAATAATCTATGACTTGCAGCACTTTTTCCAAATGAAATGTTTTTTTTTTAGTTTTAGCAGTTTAAACTCTTGGGGTCTATTTATAGAACTACCAGAGAATTTAAACACAATGAGAAGGCGTTTTTGCTAGATTCCAACTTTTTTGCATGTGAACACGTCTTGCACTTCACCACACACAATCCAATTTCAATGTTAACCAGTTAACAGCAGAAAATTCTCTGTCAACAGTTTCAGCTGGTGTATAAATTCTCTGGATTTTCTCTTAATATGATTTCTTTGTGGGAATATAGGTATTTAGTAGGATTAATTAAATTTAAATTTTATTACTTGTAGCAATATATTTGCTTGTTTTATGTTGATGCAAATTGCAGAAATTTTGTTTATTTCTTTACAAACAAAAACCTATTCATATACCCAAAATATGCCCTTTCATGAAATGTATGTAAATTAATCATACATTTATGAATTATCCTATCCCTTTTTGTTAATAAATTAAAATGTTAGGAAAATGTATGCAAATTGAAATATGCATGCAAATAGTGTTTTGCCGACGGCATTTGCACACTTGGAATTTCTGTGCACATGAAATCCATTGCATATTTATAAAACGTTAATTTGCATAAAATGTATGCATATTAACCATGAAGTATGAATTATTAATAAATTGAAAAATTGAAATAAATAAAATATTTGATAACAATTGAATAAATAAAAAAATATTTAGTTATTATTTGGACTATGGGTGGGAGGGGAGGTACCTATAAAGAAATTTCCTAAAGCATTTTATATGTGTTATTCAGTACAATGATGTAAGTACCTATGTACTTGAATATTTTCAAAGGCAGGTTTGATAAGCCAAGTCAAACTTAAATACATTTGACCTGCCTCAAATCAACCCTTAAATATGTAAATAAGACCAACAATACACAAAAGACATGTGCCTGTTGATCATATGTTGAGCATTGTTACATTGAATATATATCTATGAAAATACAAACCAAAGCAAAAAAGTACAAATGTACATACATATATACATATTCAATAATACTCCAATTAAAGGCAGACATGTATAAAAAGCTTGGTCGCTTTGATGCTGTGGCAGTGTCTTAAGTTATTAATAAAACAACTTGTCGCTTTCCGCGTTATGAAGCGACCAAATCAATTATGGCAATCCGCGTATACGGCCATGTATATGTAAATATCAATGCTCGTAGCAATTAGCCGACGAAATACAATAGGCACGAGCCAAATTATGTGTCGTCGGTGGTTAAAAGTGTTGCCGTTTATACCTTTAACAACTCACAGCTAAAAGGGGAATTTATTATAAAATTAAAATAAACGAATTTATTGCTCTTTTGCGAAATAATGTTATATTTCTTCGCAAAATTACTTTAATTTATTTCGCCGCTCCCATATATTAATTTTTATCTATGAAAATAATGTAAAATTCTTACTTTATACTGACATGTGATAAACAAGTCAGCATATACAGTATGACGTCACAGTGCGAATTCGGGCCAGAAACGGGTAAAACACCACTCTTATGTGACAACTGCAACACAGTTGCTGCAAATTTGGCTGCGTGACTGCGCGAATAATTTTTCGGCAGAATATGATAGGGGGTTTCAAATAGCAAATAAAAATGTCCATAAGCTGTGACAACTCGGCAATTCAGGATATGAGAAAATTATTTGCAATAATTTATATGAACAATGGATGGAAATTTTTAGATTATATTGCTAATATGTTAGTGGACATTTACTGGGCAATATCTGTGCATGTTTATTTGCATTTTTTACTACCATATTAGTACTTTCATACAGGCTTATAAATAGTTTGGTATTATTTCAAAGGAAAAGTGCGGGGTTATGAAAGTAGTTATGCTCGTCATAATGAATACCCCCAATATGCATCGAAGTTGGAATTTATAAAATCGCAAAAATTTGTCTTCTGACGATTTTATCAAATGCCATGTTGCCGAATTGCAAAATGCTATGTTGCCGAATTCTATCACCAATTCGGACAACTTAAGAAGAAGCATTTATGAATGAAAAATCAAGAGGAAGCTAGTTTTCAGGATTTTGCGATTTACATACAAAACATGAGCATACATATGTACATATGTATGTGTGCTTGTGCGTATGGTTGGATGGTTGAAGTGAATTTTGTTTTGTTTGTCAACATGCGAATATAAAAATATTTCTTAGCTTACATATGAACATAGATTTGTACATATGCTTGTGCGTAAGAATAGTTTTTGTTGGAAGTGGTTGATGAAACAGTTTGTCTTTTATTTGAACATGTGAATGTACAAACATTTGTTAGCTTATGCATGGATATATTGGTATCAATGAAGTGGGTGGGAAATGGGGGTGTAGGCTGATCTTTAGTTTAGGAATATATGTGTGTACATATATACCAATCTAGGTTTGTTTATACCCACTCACCATTTAGGTGATTAAATTTTCAATTTCCCTACATATCAATATAATTTGATTACTCTTTCTGACAAAATAATGAGTTACCATACAATTGAACAAAAGAAATAATCAAATATGAATACTTTAGATGATCAAACACTGAATATATTTTTTCAACCACATTTTGGAATCATATTTGAATCAAATGTGTTTACTTTAGGAGATCAAAAATTTATAATAATTTTTAATTCAGCTTTCTGAATCTTTTTTGACTATATTTGTTGACTGAATAATGTACTTTATACTTGTCAAAATATTTCTTTACATCGGAGCTGCTCAACCCCTATACACTTGTAGCACTTTTGTTTTTGTTTTGCCCTGAATCATAGGCACAGATTCAAATTCACACTTTGAATATAAAAAAAAACAAGTAAGGACAGGACTGTCTTCGGCTGTGCCGAAGACTTCAACCTTCCAACCATCATAATTTATTTACAAAAAATCAGAGAATTCAAATTTCCAATATATTTGCTCTGATCAGAGATTTTTTGGTAACAGACGAACAGAGGAAATCGTTAAGAGAATTTTCTGTTACGTCTTGCACCCTGTTAAGTTAACATGAATTTGGGGAATAGTGGTGAAGTGCAAGACGTGACACATGCAAATGGATCGTAAGCAGTGGATGCCAAAATAACGCCTTCTCATTGTGTTTAAATTCTCTGCTGTTTGTATGATCCGTCCTGATGTCACGTTGTTTAAATTTTTCCCAAATTATTAAATAAATTATAAAATTAAAAAATTGCTTCAAATAAATGTTTCCATACATTTAAAAAAAGCAATATGGGCAATCCCCGATTATTAAAAATCATACAAACTGACAAAATTGGTTAATTCGTTGTAGTTCTATAAATAGAACGAAAACAGCAACAAAACCAAAGTTTCATTGAAAACCGCCGTACCAAGCATAGCTTTAACACATAATTGCATACGAAGTATGCAATGTGTAAAAGATTAAAATATGCAAAAAGAAGGCAATTGGGAAAGACTTCACAACAGGCATGACGTAGCTGAATGCGTTTACAACCATTTCAACTATCGTAGGGGTGCGAGTTCGACTCCCACTCCCGGGAGAAAAGGCTTTGAAGAGATTTACAAGGTATAATCGAAACAGCTGTCGCCTTGTCCGTCCTGATGTCACGTTGTTTAAAAATTTTTTCCCAAATTATTAAATAAATTTTAAAATTAAAAAATTGCTTCAAATAAATGTTTTCATACATTTAAAAAAAGCAATATGGGCAATCCCCGATTATTAAAAATCATACAAACAGACAAAATTGGTTAATTCGTTGTAGTTCTATAAATAGAATGAAAACAGCAACAACACCAAAGTTTCTTTGAAAACCGCCGTACCAAGCATAGCTTTAACACATAATTGCATACGAAGTATGCAATGTGTAAAAGATTAAAATATGCAAAAAGAAGGCAATTGGGAAAGACTTCACAACAGGCATGACGTAGCTGAATGCGTTTACAACCATTTCAACTATCGTAGGGGTGCGAGTTCGACTCCCACTCCCGGGAGAAAAGGCTTTGAAGAGATTTACAAGGTATAATCGAAACAGCTGTCGCCTTGTCCGTCCTGATGTCACGTTGTTTAAAAATTTTTTCCCAAATTATTAAATAAATTTTAAAATTAAAAAATTGCTTCAAATAAATGTTTTCATACATTTAAAAAAAGCAATATGGGCAATCCCCGATTATTAAAAATCATACAAACAGACAAAATTGGTTAATTCGTTGTAGTTCTATAAATAGAACGAAAACAGCAACAACACCAAAGTTTCTTTGAAAATCGCCGTACCAAGCATAGCTTTAACACATAATTGCATACGAAGTATGCAATGTGTAAAAGATTAAAATATGCAAAAAGAAGGCAATTGGGAAAGACTTCACAACAGGCATGACGTAGCTGAATGCGTTTACAACCATTTCAACTATCGTAGGGGTGCGAGTTCGACTCCCACTCCTGGGAGAAAAGGCTTTGGAGAGGTTTTTAATTTGGTAGAAAAAATTTTTAAAAAAGTGCTTAAACCGGTGAATGGCTTAAAATTTAGACTCAGATTTCAAACCGTGTACATTTTTTATAAGTTTTTTCAGATGATGTTGGAAAAAAACGGGCAACGTCCTTTGAATTCTTAATATACATACATACATATTAAATATATTAATGGCATAGTCGTATGAACATATGTATGTACTTATCTGTAAATCGATATCTATAAAAAAGTATTAAAGAATGATGTCACTGCTGAATAAGATGCTACAATGCTAGATACTCCTACAAGCGTATGTGGTTGATGTCGAGAAGGTGCAAAAAAGGTGGAAAAAAGTCAAAACCATTATAGTCGTGCTCCTATATTAACCTAACCACTGAAATTGGATTATACAGAAGCCCTATGCTTCTAATACTAAACATTTTAGTGTGTGTGTGTGTGTGCCTGTCTACATATACATAAGGGTGCTTAAAAAAAATTGTTTTCCCCAACTCTTACCCTTTTAAATCCTTTTTATTGTAAAGATAATTATACTTTGTCTCAGATTTGCCCAACAGTCGTTTATTTAATAAAAATACAACTACAACATACTTCTATATAAGGTTATCATTCACTTATGTATTTACTGTAAATAAATATTTCAAAACTAGCAATCGTCTCTGACCCTTTACAGATATAACACCTTTAATATTTAACACATACAGTTGTATTCAAAAAAATAGTAGCGAAATTCTTTTATTTTTTTATTTATTTTTTTTGTTTTATTTAAATTATTTTTGTTCGAAATATAGTGGCATCGCAAATTAAAACCACATAATAAAAACTTTTAAAGTTTTGTATCCCATCCAATTTTAGATAGAGTAATGAAAGTTTGACATATGTAGGGTTGCATTTATTTCTACCACAAATAGTTATATTTAGCTTGATAAACTTCCTCGAACAAAATAAGCGGTATTGGTATATACTGATGATTATTGCCATCACTAATTATAAACTCCCAACACAAAAACATTGAAAAGAGCCACACTGTGTACATAAACACATCAAACTTCAATTACACCCATATATATGTATAAGGCACGAAGAAATATTACGCGAACACACTTGTAGCCGAAAGTTGCTACACATACACACGCATATGATTATGAGAAACGCATAAAATACAAATATATATGTATATAGCTAAGAAACGTCTAGACTGTATTAGAAATATGCGAATTAAGCAGAAGAGAGTATAAAAGAGCGCAAGCTGAGTAGTAAAAAAAAAACAGTTTAATTTAAGCACGCTATCAGTTGCGAAGTGAAGTTGAAATGCGAAGTACTCTTAAAGTAGTATAATAAAGGCCGTTTTGTAACACTGAAAATTGGAGTGTTTTATTCAACAGTTTAAGAACACGAACGTAAACAGAAGGTTGCAAATAAGCGGAATTCGTTAGAATTGGTGTCAGAAGAGGAATTGTTGAATAAATTCTGAAGATTTCGAATACAACTTGAACATGGCAAAGTTAAGTGAATTAAGGATCCAGTAACCGAAAAAGGAGTTGGAGAACCGCGGATTGAATACAACCGGCAATAAGGTCGAACTTCAAGCACGGCTATGAGAGGTAATGGAGTTGGAAGGAATTAATGTGGACGAATATGTCTTTTATCCTAATGTGGAAGATTCAGCGACTAAAATGGAGGAGAAGATAGAGACTCCGAATCCATTGGCAAATGTTGACACTAACGCGATATTAGCAGTGTTGAAGCAAATGTCATCACAAATATGAACCGAAATGTCATCTCAACTGGAAGAACAGAAGACGTATATGGCATCCCATCTGGAATCCCAGGAGACACACATAACATCCAAGATGGAAACACAAATAGAATCCCAGGAAACACGCATAACATCCAAGATGGAAACACAACTAGAATCCCAGGAGACACGTATAACATCCAAGTTTGAAGCATAAGAAACGGGTATTTCAGAAATGTCGTCACATATATCATCCCAACCGGAATCACAGGAGACACGTATTTCAGGGATGTCGTGAGATATAACATCTAAAATTGAAGCACAAGAGGCACGTATATCAGAAACGTCGGCACAAATTTCAGCACAGGTATCATCGCAGATATCTGCACAACTGAAAGCGCGTATGGAAGAGAAACTAACGCAGTTTCAGGAAGGGTTCAGTGGTCGACAAGATAAAATGGTGGCCGAGATAGATGCTTTATCAGATCAGATTCAGGAGTTACAATTGAACCGTCCAATAACTTCAACGTCTACTCTGAAGGTAAAATCCCCAACGTTTGATGGTTCTGTTCCTTTCCAGGTATTTAAGCTCCAATTTGAGAAGACGTCAGCAGCGAACAACTGGAATGCCGAAGATAAAGTTGCTGCATTGTTCGTGGCTTTAAAAGGAGCAGCTGTTGAGATCTTACAGACCATCCGAGAGTACGAACGTAACAGTTATGAAGCATTGATGGCCGCTGTAGAGCGACGTTACGGAAGCGAACACAGGAAACAGATATATCAAATAGAATTGCAAAACCGTTACCAAAAAGCTAATGAGACTTTGCAAGAGTTTGCTTCGGATGTTGAAAGGTTGGCTCATTTGGTAAATGCGGATGCACCCGAGGAATACACCGAGAGGGTAAAAATCCAGAGTTTTATAAATGGCATACGGGACGTGGCGAAGCGAGCGACATATGCAAACCCAAAATCACATTTGCTGAAACGGTATCCCCTGCACTGACTCAGGAAACAGCGTCACTTTTAAGTTAGCCCGCATACAAAGCTCATCGCGTGGAAGTGGAAAGGCCAGACTGGGTAGACACAATTTTGGAAGCATTGAAGGGTACGCAGCAGAAGAATAATGATGCAGTCAAATGCTTTAAGTGTGGAAAGCCAGGGCATATTGCGCGTTATTGCAACACCAACCCTAATAGTTCCAACTTGGCTGGTCGTAAACGCAAAGCTTGAAGAGATAAGCAAGAGCGAGTCAGATGTAAAGATGGAGAAGTTGCCCCAGCTATTGAATGTCCTGTGATATTTATCTCGCAAATTGGAAGAAAATCGAGCAGTCTTACCGTCAAAGGAAATGTGGATGGCAAAGAATGTGTACTGGCTGTAGATAGGGACGCATCTCATTCCTTAATCCGATCTGATTTGGTCAACAGTAGAGTAAAGCCATTACCTGGAGCAAGGTTGCGTACGGTCACTGGCGAGTGTAACCAATTCCAGGGGGAAGTGATATGTGAATTCTTAATTGGAAAGGTTACGCTTCTACACAAATTCGTTGTGGCAGAGATTGTTGATGAAGTCATATTGGTAGTGGACTTCTTAATTGACCATGGCATCAAGATTGACATGCAAAGAAGGAATATGCGCTATAAGACCCAGGATATACCACTTAACTTTAGTTTGTAGAAAGGGTTCAGCAGTAAGCGAGTGCTGGTCGAGGCGATTCGACAAAGACCACCATAGTCAGGGGCAGTAGATCGGGCAAAGTTTGATGGAACGGATGGGCCAAACAAAGCAAAATCAAAGATACCTGCGAGAGAAGCACTGGCATTGACAAACCCAAATGGACGCACTAAAACGAAGGAAAGAATTTCCCAGAAAGAATGCGAGGTTAGTTTCAAGCCAGGGCGCACTATTATTGTGAAACGTCGGAACGATACTGATTATGCGAAGCAAATCCGTCAAGCGCAAACTCTACGAAGTAGTTCATTGGCCAAACAACAGAGCGTGAGGGAACGAACCAGGGTAATGAGTAGTAAGATGAAACACAGGTTTGACAAGAACAATAATTCGGAAGGTTCCTCGGAGGAAGATTTGGTACTGTTATACAAGACGTGAAGACGATCACTGATACCATCTACCGCATACAAACAATTGGGAAACCACGAAATAGAAGGGTGGTTCAGTTGGAGAGGCTAGTAGCGGTTGGATCGGGAGATTTGTCTGATCGGGACGATCAGACTTAGGTGGAGGGCAGTGTGACGAATAATACCATCACTAATAATAAACTCCCAACACAAAAACATTAAAGAGAGCCACACTGTGTACATAAACACATCAATCATCATTTACACCCATATATATAAGGCATGAAGAAATATTACGCGCACACGCTTGTAGCCAAAATTTGCTACACATACACGCGCATATGATTATGAGAAACGCATAAACTACAAATATACATGTATATAGCTAAGTAGGAGATATGTACAGCAGTTATAGCGGGCGAAACGGGCGTGTAGTAGAAATATGCGAATGAAGCAGCAGAGAGTATAAAAGAGCGCAAGCGGAGTAGTCAAAAAAAATCAGTTTGATTTAAGCACGCTATCAGTTGCGAAATGAAGTTTAATTGCGAAGTACTCTTAAAGTAGTCTAGTAAAGACCGTTTTGTAATACAGAATATTGGAGTGTTTATTCAACATTTTAGCAATACGAACGTAAGACCAAGGTTGCAAATAAGCGTAATTTCACGAAATTCGTTACAATACATATATTTTTAAACACACGTTTTAATCTGTAGACATATCCTGAGTTTCCGTTGAATCTGGACAATGGACATCCCCTCTACTTATTATACTTGAGTGGTGATCCCCAGAAGATAGCGATGGCGAGTCGGATAAAACTAGTAAGTTCCTAACTTCAGGCGGAAGTGGTTTAGTTCTACTTTTAATGTTGTTTCTGTATTGATTGATCTTTGGATCAGATGGGATCAGCAGCATTGTAAGCAAATCTGTATTCGTGGCGTAGCGGGAACACTTACGAGTACTGAATTCAGGAAATCTTCGACAATCTTTATTCCGTGCTTCTTCCGCTTCCTCTGATAAATTGCCTATAGGTAAAGTCATATGCTTGATTATGTCAACACTATGATATAAGATTTTGTGCACCGTGGCTGGCATATAATACCACGAAAAAAGATTCAGATATAACGCTGCTGTGTCCTCCCCAAAGATTTTAAATTGGTCTGTTTTAATTTGATATCCAGACGCCAGCACGGTAAGTAATATATGAAATTTGTGTGTTAGATTTTCATTCAGGCTAGTAATTACAGCAGTTTTTTCATAGTTGTCGAAAAACCTTCTGGCAGTATTGCCATCATTGGTTGTACCGAACACAGGTTTGCCTCCATCTATGTTAAGGCCTAGTTAAGATTTAAACTTTTGCTTGATTTGGCTTTTTCTTTCATTAAAAATGCTTTGGTTCTCTCCTCGGATTTGCCAAACTTTTAGGAGCAATCTATATGATATATGCAATAAACACTCGAATGTTTTTATCAGTGCATGGAGTGCAGACAACCCATAATCATAAATTTCAGTCTTTGCAATGTAAGGAGCAATTGTTGCGTTCATTTGACTAGATTTGGCACTGCAAATGTAACAATTTTGGTTACCCTTCGTCCCTGAGAGTATGTTACATATTTTTCCATCAACCGTTGTTGAGAGGAGAGTAAGTTTCACTAGGAAATTTTTACACTCAGTTGGCCTCAATTGATTTATTTGAGCCCTCATATTATCTGCCTCGCGTTTCACTAAACTGGTGTTTCTTTTTGAAAAATAAATTTGATTGGACGACAATATCGTGTTGATGAGGTTTGGAATTTATCCAAACTGGAGTATTGTGGTCATCATTTAACACAAGCTTTAAAGGCACGAAAAAAATTAAAATTAAGTATTCGTCAGTTGCAGCAGGATTTTCAAACTTTTGCTTGTACAGGCTATGCCCTGAACTCCCATCTAAGCCCCATTTGCAAATACGTGTTGCTGATTGGACTTTGTCAGCTCCACCAAGGGCAAAGTGTCTAAGACGCGCTTAGAGGTTATGTCTAGCAAAGACTGCAATGTAAAACTAGCGGAAATCTCATCCACATGACTGCATTCATCAGGTGGAAAGCATATAATATAATTATCTCACCATTCAACCATTGCTCATACTTAGAGGAGAACCGCTCATTACGTTTACCAGCGAAATTCCACTTCTTATCAATTTTCAACAACAATTTTGTTTCTTTTTAGTTCATCTTTCGCATTATCGGATATAAAAAGATTAATCTTTGTAAGTATGTTAAGTGACTTAAGGATCCAGCAATCGAAAAAGGAGTTGGAGAACCGCGGATTGAATACAACCGGCAATAAGGTCGAACTTCAAGCACGACTATGAGAGGTAATGGAGTTGGAAGGAATTAATGTGGACGAATATGTCTTTTATCCTAATGTGGAAGAGTCAGCGACTAAAATGGAGAAGAAGATAGAGACTCCGAATCCATTGGCAAATGTTGACACTAACGCGATATTAGCAGTGTTGAAGCAAATGTCGTCACAAATATGATCTGAAATGTCATCTCAACTGGAAGAACAGAAGACGTATATGGTATCCCATCTGGAATCCCAGGAGACACACATAACATCCAAGATGGAAACACAAATAGAATCCCAGGAAACACGCATAACATCCAAGATGGAAACACAACTAGAATCCCAGGAGACACGTATAACATCCAAGTTTGAAGCATAAGAAACGCGTATTTCAGAAATGTCGTCACATATATCATCCCAACCGGAATCACAGGAGACACGTATTTCAGGGATGTCGTCAGATATAACATCTAAAATTGAAGCACAAGAGGCACGTATATCAGAAACGTCGGCACAAATTTCAGCACAGGTATCATCGCAGATATCTGCACAACTGAAAGCGCGTATGGAAGAGAAACTAACGCAGTTTCAGGAAGGGTTCAGTGGTCGACAAGATAAAATGGTGGCCGAGATAGATGCTTTATCAGATCAGATTCAGGAGTTACAATTGAACCGTCCAATAATTTCAACGTCTACTCTGAAGGTAAAATCCCCAACGTTTGATGGTTCTGTTCCTTTCCAGGTATTTAAGCTCCAATTTGAGAAGACGTCAGCAGCGAACAACTTGAATGCCGAAGATAAAGTTGCTGCATTGTTCGTGGCTTTAAAAGGACCAGCTGTTGAGATCTTACAGACCATCCCAGAGTACGAACGTAACAGTTATGAAGCATTGATGGCCGCTGTAGAGCGACGTTACGGAAGCGAACACAGGAAACAAATATATCAAATAGAATTGCAAAACCGTTACCAAAAAGCTAATGAGACTTTGCAAGAGTTTGCTTCGGATGTTGAAAGGTTGGCTCATTTGGTAAATGCGGATGCACCCGAGGAATACACCGAGAGGGTAAAAATCCAGAGTTTTATAAATGGCATACGGGACGTGGCGAAGCGAGCGACATATGCAAACCCAAAATCACATTTGCTGAAACGGTATCCCCTGCACTGACTCAGGAAACAGCGTCACTTTTAAGTTAGCCCGCATACAAAGCTCATCGCGTGGAAGTGGAAAGGCCAGACTGAGTAGACACAATTTTGGAAGCATTGAAGGGTACGCAGCAGAAGAATAATGATGCGCGTTATTGCAACACCAACCCTAATAGTTCCAACTTGGCTGATACTGATTATGCGAAGCAAGTCCGTCAAGCACAAGCTCTACGAAGTAGTTCAATGACCAAACAACAGAGTGTGAGGGAACGAACCAGGTTAATGAGTAGTAAGATGAAACACAGGTTTGACAAGAACAATAATTCGGAAGGTTCCTTGGAGGGAGATTTGGTACTGTTATACAAGACGTGAAGACGATCACTGATACCATCTACCGCATACAAACAATTGGGAAACCACGAAATAGAAGGGTGGTTCAGTTGGAGAGGCTAGCAGCGGTTGGATCGGGAGATTTGTCTGATCGGGACGATCAGACTTAGGTGGAGGGCAGTGTGACGAATATTACCATCACTAATAATAAACTCCCAACACAAAAACATTGAAGAGAGCCACACTGTGTACATAAACACATCAATCATCATTTACACTCATATATATAAGGCACGAAGAAATATTACGCGCACACACTTGTAGCCAAAAGTTGCTACACATACACACGCATATGATTATGAGAAACGCATAAACTACAAATATACATGTATATAGCTAAGTAGGAGATATGTACAGCAGCTATAGCCGGCGAAACGGGCGTGTAGTAGAAATATGCGAATGAAGCAGCAGAGAGTTCATAGTTGTCGAAAAACCTTCTGGCAGTATTGCCATCATTGGTTGTACCGAACACAGGTTTGACTCCATCTATGTTAAGGCCTAGTTCAGATTTAAACTTTTGCTTGATTTGGCTTTTTCTTTCATTAAAAATGCTTTTGTTCTCTCCTCGGATTTGCCAAACTTTTAGGAGCAATATATAAGATATATGTAATAAACCCTCGAATGTTTTTATCAGTGCATGGAGTGCAGACAACCCATAATCATAAATTTCAGTCTTTGCAATGTAAGGAGCAATTGGTGCATTCATTTGACTAGATTTGGCACTGCAAATGTAACAATTTTGGTTACCCTTCGTCCCTGAGAGTATTTTACATATTTTTCCATCAACCGTTGTTGAGAGGAGAGTATGTTTCACTAGGAAATTTTTACACTCAGTTGGCCTCAATTGATTAATTTGCGCCCTTATATTATCTGCCTCGCGTTTCACTAAATCTGGTGTTTCTTTTTGAAAAATAAATTTGATTGGACGACAATATCGTGTTGATGAGGTTTGGAATTTATCCAACCTGGAGTATCGTGGTCATCATTTAACACAAGCTCTAAAGGCACGAAAAAAATTAAAATTAAGTACTCGTCAGTTGCAGCAGGATTTTCAAACTTTTGCTTGTACAGGCTATGCCCTGAACTCCCATCTAAGCCCATTTGCAAATAAGTGTTGCTGATTGGACTTGGTCAGCTCCACAAAGGGCAAAGTGTCTAAGACGCGCTTAGAGGTTATGTCTAGCAAAGACTGCAATGTAAAACTAGCAGAAATCTCATCCACATGACTGCATTCATCAGGTGGAAAGCATATAATATAATTATCTCACCATTCAACATTGCTCATACTTAGAGGAGAACCGCTCATTACGTTTACCGGCGAAATTCCACTTCTTATCAATTTTCAACAACAATTTTGTTTCTTTTTAGTTCATCTTTCGCATTATTCGATATAAAAAGATTAATCTTTGTAAGTATGTTACTATATATTTTAGCACGCCTTTCATTTTAAGGTAGCTTTGCCACAATTGGAAAAATTCTTTTCGTGAAATTATATAAGATGAAACTGAAAATCGAAAAATTAAAAAAATTAAAAATTACACATTTTCGCAAGTCCGTGCGCTACAATCGGCTTATATGAGCAGATACTAGATAAAATTCTCTACAATATGAAGCTACTTTTATTGAGTTACTAAGGGGTACTCACTTTTTTTTGCTACTAATCTAAAAAATTTACAATTCCTTGTAGTTTTTTTAAGAAAAAAATACCAAAATCCAAAATTAATGATAAATATTTTACCTGGATTATCCATGACTCGTACTGAATAGACATCGTTTAAAAATTACGGGTTATATTAAATTTATTACCGCTAAACGCACTTAAACCAATTAATCAATATCAACCGGATTTCACAAATTTCCACACAAATGCACCGTTTGTCGAAGATTGGTGGCAGCTAATTACCCGAAGTTTTGTGTACTCGATTTTTAGTAATTGCCCTCTAACATAAACACATTTTCGCTTTTTTCTGTCACTATTACATTTTCCACCTGCCGCCTTATAGTCGAAACACTGTGCGACCGAGGCAAACGTGCTTTTATTTTGAAGGAGGTTAACATCTATCTTCACATCGCCTGTTACAAGTGTCATTTCAGAAAGTGGGCGTAAGTGTACATATGCTCATATATTCCAATTTATTATGTCGATTTTATTGTCCAGGCTGCGCAAGTAAGATGTATATATGGACAAATGCATATCGCTTACTTAGATATAAGCGCTATAAAAGCAAAAAAGCGGAATGTTTGGGAAAGGCGAAAAACTGACTGTATGCTCCATATGCGCCAATAGCATTTTTAGTTCTTGCAAATCTTTTCCCCTATGATATTTGGGTGTATTACTTAATAGGGAGTATAGGTCAGGTATTGAACTGGCAAATTCCATGATTCACAAAACTTTAAAAGCTCTGATTTTTTACTTAGCTCAAAGTCAGGGTGGGACTTTAACCGCACTAAAATTCCTACCGTATAAGGCCCATTTGTCCCCGCTACTACCGTCAATTATTCCGTCGGGAGGTTGGTTGAGCGTTAGTTAGGATCTACGTTCGTTGTGATCACGTTTTAGTACATTCTCAGTCGGGCGGCGTTCGTTTAGCTAGGTCTGCAACCCGTGCTCTTATTCGCCGGTTTATTCCCGTCCTTGATAAGCGATCCATAAGGCAGTGTATTTTTACAATGTAAATGTAGCGTGTTGGGCATTTGAAGAGGCCGTTTCTCCAATCCTCGCCCTCGCTGCTCTTTATTTTTAAACGTGGGGGTATCAACTTGCTTTTGGATTGAGCTTTTTTTATTATTTTATTTTATTGTTTTCTTTTTCTTCGGTCTTAATACGAAATATTTATTTTTCCTTTTTTTATCACTTTTATTTATAATTGTATATATATTGTAACCAATTTCGGGAAATTCTGCTTATTTGCAACCTTCTGCTAACGTTCATATCGCTAAAATGTTGAATAAAACACTCAAATATTCTGTATTACAAAGAGGTCTTTATTAGACTACTTTGAGAGTACTTCGCAATTAAACCTCACTTCGCAACTGACAACGTGTTTAAATAAAACTGATTCCTGACTACTCAGCTTTCGGTGCATTTATACTCTCTGTTGCCTCGTTTACCCATTTCCCCTAAGGTGTAGTAACTTCGCGAAATTCATACCAGCCATATATGTACATGTATATTTGTGGTTTATAGTCTCTCGCATAGCCATATCCGCGTGTATATGTGAGTACTACTTCGGCTGATGGTGGGCATCTCTCTGCTGCCTTGTATCTATATGTGTAAATGATGATTAATGTGTTTAGGTAGCTTGTTTTAATGTTGTTGTGCCTTTACTTAATAACCTTAGGGATGTGAGTATCAATTAGTGATGCTAATATTCGTCACACTGCTCTCCACCTAAGTCTGATCGTCCCGATCAGACAAATCTCTGGATCTAACCGCTGTTAGTCTCTCCAAATGAACCACCCTTCTATTTCATAGTTTCCCTATGGTTTATATGTGATAGATGACATCACTGATCCTGTTCACAACTCTGTACGGGTTTTTCCCAATTGCAGAAAAATGTGAATGGCACACCTTTCCGCCGGTGAGGGTTGCATAGCAGTACCAAATCTCCCTACAGGAAAGCTTCCGAATTTTTGTTCTTGTCGTACCTGTGTTTCATCCTACTACTCATTATCCTGGACCGTTCCCTCACACTCTGTTGTTTGGCCAATGAACTACTTCGCAGAGCTTGATCATGAAGGATTAACTTTGCATCATCAGTATCGTCTTGACGGTTCACGACAGTAGTGCGCCCTGGCTTGAAACTACCCTTGCATTCTTTCTGGGAAATTCTTTCCTTCGTTTTAGTGCGTCCATTTGGTTTTGTCAATGCCTATGTTTCTCTCGTAGGTATCTTTGATTTTGCTTTGTTTGGCCCATTCGCTCCATCAACCTTTGCCCGATCTACTGCCTTTGACTTTGGTGGTCATTGTCGAATCGCCTCCACCAGCACTCGCTTAATGCGGAACCCTTTCTCCAAACTGAAGTTGAGTGGTACATCCTCGTTCTTATAGCGCATATTCCTTCTTTGCATGTCGATCCTCATGTCATGGTCAACTGAGAAGTCCACTCCCAATATGACATCAACAACGATCTCCGCCACAACGAATTTGTATAGAACCGTAACCTTTCCAATTAAGACTTCACATATCACTTCTCCCTGGACTTGGTTATACTCGCCAGCGACCGTACGCAACCTTGCTCCAGGTAATGGCTATACTCTCCTGTTGCCCAAGTCAGATCGGATTAAGGAATGAGAGGAATGAGTTGGAACTACCAGAACCGGTGCTGCAATGACGTGCAATGGCCTGGGTTACCGCACTTGAAACACTTCAAAACTCCGGCATTTTACTGTTGTGATCCCTTCAGTGCTTCCAAAATTGTGTCTACCCAATCTGGCCTTTCTACCTCCACACGGCGTGCTTTGAAAGCTGGTTTACTCAATAGTGAGGCAGTTTCCTGAGTCAATGCCTGTGATACCCTTTCTGTAAATGTTGGTTTTGGGTTTGCGTATGTAGCTCGCTTTGTTTCCACGTCCCGTATGCCATTTATAAAGCTCTGAATCTTTACTCTTTAAGTTTATTCCAGGGGTTCGTCCGCATTTGCCAAATGAGCTAACCTTACAACATCCGACGCAAAGGCCTGCAAAGTCCCATTTGCCTTTTGGTAACGGTTTTGCAACTCAATTTGGTATATCTGTTTTCTATACTCGCTTCCGTAACGTCTCTCGACAGTGGCCATCAATGCTTCGTAACTGTTCCGCTCGTACTCTGGAATAGTCTCTATGATTTCAGCTGCAAGCCCTTTCAATGACACGAACAGTGCACCAACTTTATCATCCGCATTCCAGATGTTCACTGCTGACGTCTTCTCAAATTGAAGCTTAAATACCTGGTAGGGAACAGAGCCGTCAAAAAATGGAGTTTTTATCTTTATATTGCTTGCTGAAACAGCTGGGCGATTTAGTTGCAACTCCTGTATACGACGTCTCAAAGCATCCACCTCGGCCTCGATTTTTTCCTCTAACTGCGTTATTTTATCGTTCAAACGCGCTTCGCGTTTTAATGATATACGCGCCACTTGCGGTTCGAGTTGTACTGTTATGCTTGCCTCTTGTTCTTTCAGTTATGTTTCCATCTTTGATATAATCTGTGTGGAAATTTCTGAAATACGCGTTTCTTGTGCTTCAATCTTCGATGTTATGCGTGTCTCCTGTGATTCCATCTTGTATGTTATACGGTTCTCCTGTGATTCCAGTTGAGATGCCACTGTCGTTGTTTGAGCAGATATTGCAGCCAAAATCATGTTCAAATCTGTGCTCGTAACCGTCTGCGATGTTTCGTTTTTCTCTACAATTTTTGTTGTTGTCTCGTCCCCATCAGGCTGAAAGACATCATCGTCCACATTAATTCCTTCCGATTTCATTACCTCTCGTAGCCGTGCTTGAAGTTCGATCTTATTGCCGGTTGTACTCAATCCGCGGTTCTCCAACTCCTTTTTCAGTTTCTGGATCCTTAATTCACTTAACTTTGCCATGTCCAAGTTGTATTCGAAATCTTCGGAATTTATTCAACAATTCCTCCGACACCAATTGTAACGAATTTATGGAAATTCTGCTTATTTGCAACCTTATGCTAACGTTCGTATCGCTAAACTATTGAATAAAACACTCCAATATTCTGTATTACAAAATGGTCTTTATTATACTTCTTTGAGAGTACTTCACAATTAAACTTCACTTCGCAACTGATAGCGTGTTTAAATCAAACTGATTCCTGACTACGCAGCTTTCGCTGCTTTTATACACTCGGTTGCCTCTTTCACCCATTTCTCCTAAGGTCTAGTAACTTCGCGGAATTCCTGCCTAGTTACCAGCCATATATGTACATGTATATTTGTAGTTTATAGTTTCTCACATAGCCATATGCGTGTGTATATGAGCCGTTTATTTTGAAAGTGGCATAAGTCATTTCCAACTCATGGTCTTAAATGCATTGTTATTTTTGAACGAATGCATATATAGATGGTTCTACAATTATAAAGTAATAATAAGGATTGCATCTTTCGGATATTGTACTCTAAAAAACTGGAGACGAGGAGAGATACAAACAAATTACCACTGAACCTAAACGACATGAAATGACTTATGCCACTTTCAAAATAAACGGCTCATATGTGAGTACTACTTCGGCTGATGGTGAGTATCTCTCTGCTGCCTTGTACGTACATGTGTAAATGATGATTAATGTGTTTAGGTAGCTTGTTTTAATGTTGTTGTGCCTTTATTTAATAACCTTAGGGATATGAGTATCAATTAGTTATGCTAATATTCGCCACAATATATACTTTATATATTTATATATTTTTTGTTATTCTATCAATACTTTCCGAGTATGTAACACACAGATATCGCTAGTTGCCCCGGTTGAGACCGTGTCTCCGTGCTCACACAATCGCTACATATCTTCTTTGCTTCTTCCGCGGTTGCTACGGTTGGATAGGTCTTGTCTCCAATCCACATCGCACGATCCGGTCTATTTTTCGTCCCTTTCCTCGAAAATTTCAGGACTGTAATCACCGGCAAAAATGCTTCGCAGTGCTATCTATCTATTGTTGTGGGACCTTGGGAATTCGAAAAATACATGGTAAACATCTTCTGCTGTTTCACCTCCGCAATTGTCTCATATATTATTCTCCTCGTGTTTGAATCGGTGGAGACATTCCTTGAAGCCCCCATGTCCGGTTAGAAACTGGGTAAGGTAGAAGTAGATTTCGCCGCGCTCATGTAACAACCAGTATTTCCAGACGGGAATGCACATATATGTCCAGCGTCTCTTTGTCGATTTATTCCATTTCATTTGTCAATTTTGCATACTAATTTCTCTTGTTTCGGAGCATGTTTGATGATATCGTTTAAAAGACGGTATGTTGACTTAACGCCCCGGAAATACGAAAGGTACTCTGTAGCCTGGTGCCAAACTGGATCACCATATTTGACTTCTCAAGACGACTGCTAGTAGTTGGCGCCGTCGGTGCTTTGGCCCTCTTGCATTTAACATTATACTCGATAACGGTTTTTGATGTCTTTTCGTTAGCACACATACATGTGGGCACGTATGTTTGTGCCACCCGATTGCTTATAAATTTAACTATACATGTACATAAGTGCATATAAATTTATTTTATACATTTTAACTATTTTTGCAGTTGCTGTGGCACAGCTGGCTCACAGGTTTGCCACTGCACTATGCTCCTTCTGCATGCGTCCGCCTCCAAAATGTTACCCTCTACCTTTGTTCGTCTAACACGTGTAGTTACATGAAATTCAAATTAACTTTTGAATGAGTTGCAAGCGTAAAAGTTCTTAGTTAAAAAAATATATGTATAAAAAAAAATATAATATTGTTGACACTTCTCGTTGTAGTGCCATAACGGTCCTATCTTCATTTTACTCTGAGCTTTTGGCTTCTTCTGATTTTTTCAAGTATTTTCACATTTCGTTCTCTGGTACTTGGTATTACATGCATAATTTATAATGTAAGAATTGTCTTTGCATTGTTTGTGGGTCTCCAAAATTTAAGTAAGCATAAGTAATAACTCTAATTTGAAAGAAGTGAAGAGCGTAGAAAGTATAGTGAGCTGTACTTGTACAAAGAATACTTATTTATTTATTTATTATATTTTATATTTTTTTATAAATATCCAGATTAGCGTTTATTTGGATCTGACAGCTCTGATGCCACCTTTGTCCTAATATGGTAGAGCTCAATACGAAAAGATTATAAAGTTTGAAAATGGGCTGGATCCGTCCGTTTTAGCTTAAATTTTCTCAATGTTTTCAATGCCTTGAATCGAATTTTATACTACAATAACGTAGAGGAAACCAATTTCACTGAAACGATAAATATTGTAAAGAATTTAGGGAAAATCCGCAATTTGAAACTTTCTGCTAACGCTCGAATCGCTAAACTGTTGAATAAATCACTCCAATATTCAGTATTGCAAACTGGTATTTATTTAGCTCACTTTGGGAGTAGTACTTCACAATTATACTCCACAACCAATAGCGTGTTTAAATCAAAACTGATTAATCATTCCTCAGCTTGCGCTGCTTTTATACTCTCTGTTGCCTCGTCCGCATGTTTTTACTAAGGTCTAGACGTTTCGCCTTCTAGAACTTTTGTATCTCCTGCTTGGTTACCATCTATATACATGTATATTTGTAGTTTATGTTTATCTTATAGTCATATGCGGTGAATGTGTGAGTAACTAATTCGGCTGATGATTACATGTGTTTGTGAGTATCTCTTCGTTTCCTTGTATGTATGTGTGTAAATGATTATTGATTTGTTCATGTACACAAGAGTGGCAGCTTGCTTTATTGTTGTTGTGCCATAGTGATGCTAAAATTCGCCACACTGCTCTCATCCTAAGTCGGATCATCCCGACCAGACAAATATTCTGATCTTAACGCTGCCAGCCTTTCCAAATGAACAACTTTCATTTTGTTTCGTGGTTTGCCAATGGTTTGTATGCGGTAAACTACATCGTTGGTCCGTTTTACAACTTTGTATGGGCCTTCCTAATTACACTGCAATTTCCCTTAGAATGTAACTCAATTGGTACACCATACCTTGAACCCAATTGTTTGTAAACACTACTGCTACTGTTTCTGCTTCTTGATTTGGGATTGGGTATACCTCTGGCCATTTGCTGAAATAATCCATAACCAACAATACGTATTTGTTTCCACGGTTACTAGTAGGAGATGTATAAACAACACTTTAGAAATTTTAATTTTGAGCTAAGGAAAGCCAAAAGACCCTCCTGGCGAGGTTTCTGTAGTAGCATGGAAACAGTGTCTGAAGGGGAGAGACTCAGGAAAGTATTTTCCAGATCGGCTAACACGGCCCCAGAATGCAAAGGCCTGATGGTTCTGGGATCGAAACTGGGGAGAAAACCCTGGACTTACTGCTGAATACACATTTTCCAAGTCCAACTAGGAACGAACCAGGGGATTCACAAAGCTCGACACAAGTAACGGTGCAACCTATACTGCACAACCTAATTACAAGAGATAAGTTATCTTGGGCAATTCAATCGTTTGAACCATTAAAAACTCCAGGGTCGGATGGAGTTGCACCTATACAACTGCAGCAATCACTGGAATGCAACACTAACTGGATATAAGCTATAATAGGAGGTGTCGTGGCACTTAACCACATCCCATGTACATGGAAAATATCTAGGTTGGTATTTATTCCCAAGGCAGGCAAAGCGTGCCACGCGAAACCAAAAGACTTCAGACCCATCAGTCTACCTTCGTTTCGACTAAAGGTGTTGGAGAGGCTGATGGAAACATATATCAGGGAGGCAGTTAATGACCAGCTTTCTGAAGCACAACACGCCTATATGAAGGGAAAGTCAACGGAAACGGCATTACACGAAATTACATCGTGCATAGAGAGATCGTTCTCCTTCAAGGAATACTGCCTGGCAGCCTTCCTAGACATAGAAGGAGCGTTCAACAACATCAAACCCGACTCGATCATTAAGGTATTGACTGATCTGGGCATCGAATCTCAGCTGGTGGAGCTTGTGCACCAATTGCTGCTATGCAGGGTATTACAGGCAGACCTTGCAGGGGTATCGGTGAGCAGGTTCGTCAGTAGGGAATTCCCCAAGGTGGAGTGCTATCCCCTCTGCTGTGGGTCTTGGCGGTGAATCAACTACTAATGGACATAGATTATTACTATTACTACATGTGTGCTAAATAAAAATTAGCAAAATCGGGTGGCGAAGACACCCACTTTTTAAAGGTCAAATTTTAACAATAAATTTTTTATCCTTACAGTATATAAGTAAATTATGTCAATATTCAACTCCAGTAATGATATGGTGAAACAAAATACAAAAATAAAAGAAAATTTCAAAATGGGCGTGGCTCTGCCGTTTTTCATTTAATTTGTCTAGAATACTTTTAATGCCATAAGTCGAGCAAAAATTTACCAATCCTTCTGAAATTTGGTAAGAGCATAGCTTCTATATCGATAATTCTTTTCTGTGAAAATGGGCGAAATAAGTTGAAGCCACGGCCAGTTTTTATACACAGTCGACCGTCTGTCCTTCCGCTCGGCCGTTAACACGATAACTTGAGCAAAAATCTTTACTAAACTTAGTTCACCTACTTACCTGAACTCACTTTATCTTGGTATTAAAAATGGGCGAAATCTGACTATGACCACGCCCACTTTTTCGATATCGAAAATTTCGAAATTTCGAATTCTATAGCAAATAAGAAAAAAGGGCTGAAACATGGTGACTGGATTGGTTTATTGACACAAAATATAACTTTGTAAAAAACTTTGTAAAATGGGTATGACACCTACCATATTAAGTAGAAGAAAATCAAAAAGTCCTGCAGGGCGAAATCAAGATCCCTTGTAATCATGGCAGGAATACTGTTCGTGGTATTACATATATAAATAAATTAGCGGTAAAAAATGGACGAAAAATCCGACTATGACCACGCCAACTTTTTCGATTTCGAAAATTACGAAAAATTAAAAAAAATGCGATAATTATATACCAAATACGAAAAAAGGGATGCAAAATGGTAATTGTATTGGTTTATTGACGCAAAATATAACTTTAGAAAAAAACTTTGTGACACCTACCATATTAAGTCGCAGAAAATGAAAACGTTCTGCCGGGCGAAATCAAAAGCCCTTGGAATCATGGCAGGAATACTGTTCGTGGTATTACATATATAAATAAATTAGCGGTACCCGACAGATGATGTTCTGGGTCTCCCTGGTCCACATTTTGCTCGATATCTCGAAAACGCCTTCACATATACAACTACGACCACTCCCTTTTAAAACTCTCATTAGTACCTTTAATTTGATACCCATATCATAAACACATTATAGAGTCACCCTGGTCAACCTTTATTGCGATATCTGGAAAAGGCGTCCATCTATAGAACTAAGGCCCACTCCCTTTTAAAATACTCATTAACACCGTTCATTTGATACCCATATTTTACAAACGCATTCTAGAGTCTCGAAAAGGCGTCCACCTATAAAACTAAGGCCCACTCCCTTTTAAAATACTAATTAACACCTTTCATTTGATACCAATATCGTACAAACAAATTCTAAAGTCATCCCTGGTCCACCTTTATAGCGATATCTGGAAAAGGCGTCCACCTATAGAACTATGGCCCACTCTCTTTTAAAATACTCATTAACACCTTTCGAGATATCGCCATAAAGGTGGACCAGGGGTGACTCTAGAATGTGCTTGTACGATATCGGTATCAACTGAAAGGTGTTAAAGAGTATTTTAAAAGGGAATGGGCCTTAGTACTCTAGGTGAACGCCTTTTCGAGATATCGCCATAAAGGTGGAACAGGGGTGACTCTAGAATGTGTTTGTACGATATGGGTATCAAAAGAAAGGTGTTAATGAGTATTTTAAAAGAGAGTGATCCTTAGTTCCATAGGTGGACGCCGTTTCCAGATATCGCTATAAGGGTGGACCAGGGGTGACTCTAGAATGTGTTTGTACGATATGGGAATCAAATGAAAGGTGTTGATGAAAATTTTAAAAGCGATTGGGCCTTCGGTATATATGTGGACGCCTTTTCGAGATATCGCCATAAAGGTGGACCAAGGGTGACTCTAGAATATTTGGGTATCAAACGAAAGGTGTTACTGAGCATTTTAAGAAGGAGTGGGCCTTAGGTCTATAGGTGGACTCCTTTTCGAGATATCGCCATTAAGGTGGGCCAGGGGTGACTCTAGAATGTGTTTGTACGATATGGGTATCAAATGAAAGGCGGTAATGAGTATTTTAAAAGGGAGTGATCCTTAGTTCTATAGGTGGACGCCTTTTCGAGATATCGCCATAAAAGTGGGCCAGGGGTGACTCTAGAATGTGTTAGTACGATATGGGTATGAAATTAAAGGTGGTAATGAGGGTTTTAAAAGCGAGTGGCCCTTAGATGTATATGTGAAGGCGTTTTCGCGATATCGACCAAAATGTGGACCCGGGTGATCCGGAAAATCATCTGTAGGGTACTGCTAATTTATTTATATATGCAATACCACGAACAGTATTCCTGCCAAGATTCCAAGGGCTGTTGATTTCGCCCAGCAGAACTTTTTCATTTTCTTCTACTTAATATGGTAGGTGTCACACCCATTTTACAAAGTTTTTTCTAAAGTTATATTTTGCGTCAATAAACCAATCAAATTACCATGTTTCATCCTTTTTTTCGTATTTGGTATAGAATTATGGCATTTTTTTCATTTTTCGTAATTTTCGATATCGAAAAACTGGACGTGGTTATAGTCGGATTTCGGCCATTTTTTATACCGAGATAAAGTGAGTTCAGATAAGTACGTGGACTAAGTTTAGTAAAGATATATCGGTTTTTGCTCAAGTTATCGTGTTAACGGCCGAGCGGAAGGACGGACGGTGGACTGTGTATAAAAACTGGGCGTGGCTTCAACCGATTTCGCCCATTTTCACAGAAAACAGTTAACGTCATAAAATCTATGCCCCTACCAAATTTCAAAAGGATTGGTAAATTTTTGTTCGACTTATGGCATTAAAAGTATCCTACACAAATTAAATGGAAAAGGGCGGAGCCACGCCCATTTTGAAATTTTCTTTCATTTTTGTATTTTGTTGCACCATATCATTACTGGAGTTGAATGGTGACTTAATTTGCTTATATACTGTAAAGATATTAAATTTTTTGCTAAAATTTTACTTTAAAAAAATTTTTGTTTTAAAAGTGGGCGTGGTCCTTCTCAGATTTTGCTAATTTTCATTAAGCATACATATAGTGATAGAGGTAACGTTCCTGCCAAATTTCATCATGATATCTTCAACGACTGCCAAATTACAGCTTGCAAAAATTTTAAATTACCTTCTTTTAAAAGTGGGCAGTGCCACGCCCATTGTCCAAAAACTGACTACTTTTCTATTCTGCGTCATAAGGTAAACCCACCTACCAAGTTTCATCGCTTTATCCGTCTTTGACAATGAATTATCGCATTTTTTCGGTTTTTCGAAATTCTCGATATCGAAAAAGTGGGCGTGGTTATAGTCCGATATCGTTCATTTTAAATAGCGATCTGAGCTGAGCGCCCAAGAAACTACATACCAAATTTCATCAAGATACCTCAAAATTTAATCAAGTTATCGTGTTAACGGGCAGACGGACCGACGGACGGACGGAGATGGCTCAATCAAATGTTTTTTCGATACTGATGATTTTGATATATGGAAGTCTATATCTATCTCGATTGTTGTTGTACCTGTACAACCAACCGTTATCCAATCAAAGTTAATATGCTCTGTGAGCTCTGCTCAACTGAGTATAAAAATAGTCGAATAAAATATCGATTGCATTTTATCGAATTCAATTGCCGATAAATCCGAACAAATATTTTATGAGGCAAAAAAAAACACGTGTTTCATTTTTGTGACCAAAGAAAAACATATTGAAATTTCATCGAAATCTAAAATCATGTCCTGCGCGGACCGGTTGCCTTGAAATGGAATGAGCCTAAAGCAGTGCTTTCACGCAATTGTTTTTGTAAAACGCTTAGGCGAGCGCACCGCATTGGGAAGCGCACCACACATCCCCACGCGCACGCATTCCATCCTCTCGCCCACAACCGAAGCTAGTCTTCTGTGCCCATTAGGAACTAAACTGCTATAATTTCGTGTTAAATGAATTTTGAAGTAATATTTTTATACTCAGTTGAGCAGAGCTCACAGAGTATATAAAGTTTGATTGGATAACGGTTGGTTGTACATATATAAAGGAATCGAGATAGATATAGACTTCCATATATCAAAATAATCAGGATCGAAAAAAAATTTGATTGAGCCACGTCCGTCCGTCCGTCCGTTAACACGATAACTTGAGTAAATTTTGAGGTATCTTGATGAAATTCGGTATGTAGGTTCCTGAGCACTCATCTCAGATCGCTATTTAAAATGAACGATATCGGACTATAACCACGCCCACTTTTTCGATATCGAAAATTTCGAAAAACCGAAAAATTGCGATAATTCATTACAAAAGACAGATAAAGCGACGAAACTTGGTAGATGAGTTGAACTTATGACGCAAAATAGAAAATTAGTAAAATTTTGGACAATGGGCGTGGCACCGCCCACTTTTAAAAGAAGGTAATTTAAAATTTTGCAAGCTGTAATTTGGCAGTCGTTGAAGATATCATGATGAAATTTGGCAGGAACGTTACTCCTATTACTACATGTACGCTTAATAAAAATTAGCAAAATCGGAGGAGGACCACGCCCACTTTTAAAAAAAAAAATTTTTTTAAGTAAAATTTTAACAAAAAATTTAATATCTTTACAGTATATAAGTAAAGTATGTCAACATTCAACTCCAGTAATGATATAGTGCAACAAAATACAAAAATAAAAGAAAATTTCAAAATGGGCGTGGCTCCGCCATTTTTCATTTAATTTGTCTAGGATACTTTTAACGCCATAAGTCGAACAAAAATTAACCAATCCTTTTGAAATTTGGTAGGAGCATAGATTTTATGACGTTAACTCTTTTCTGTGAAAATGGGCGAAATCGGTTGATGCCACGCCCAGTTTTTATACACAGTCGTCCGTCTGTCCTTCCGCATGGCCGTTAACACGATAACTTGAGCAAAAATCGACATATCTTTAATGAACTTAGTTCACGTGCTTACTTGAACTCACTTTATCTTGGTATGAAAAATGAACGAAATCCGCCTGTGACCACGCCCACTTTTTCGATATCGAAAATTACGAAAATTACGAAAAATGAAAAAAATTCCATAATTCTATACCAAATACGAAAAAGGGATGAAACATGGTAAGGTAATTGGACTGTTTTATTGAAGCGAAATATAACTTTAGAAAAAACTTTATAAAATGGTTGTGACACCTACCATATTAAGTAGAAGAAAATGAAAAATTTCTGCAGGGCGAAATAAAAACCCTTAAAATCTTGGCAGGTATTACATATATAAATAAATTAGCGGTATCCAACAGATGATGTTCTGGGTCACCCTGGTCCACATTTTGGTCGATATCTGGAAAACGCCTTCACATATACAACTACCACCACTCCCTTTTAAAATACTCATTAACTCCTTTCGTTTGATACCCATATTGCACAAACTCATTCTAGAGTCACCCCTGGCCCACCTTTATGGCGATATCTCGAAACGGCGTCCACCTATGGAACTAAGGATTACTCCCTTTTAAAATACTTATTAACACCTTTCTTTTGATACCCATATTGTACAAACAAATTCTAGAGTCACCCCTGGTCCACCTTTATGGCGATATTTCGAAAATGCGGCCACCTATACAACAACCACCACTCCCTTTTAAAACCCTCATTAATACCTTTAATTTGATACCCATATCGTACAAACACATTCTAGAGTCACCCTTGGTCCACCTTTATGACGATATTTCGAAACGGCGTCCACCTATAGAACTAAGGCCCACTCCCTTTTAAAATACTAATTAACACCTTTCATTTGATACCCATATCGTACAAACATATTCTAGAGTCACCCCTGGTCCACCTTTATGGCGATATTTCGAAGCGGCGTCCACCAAAAGAATTAAGGCCCACTCCCTTTTAAAATACTCATTAACACCTTTCGTTTGATGCCCATATTGTACAAACAAATTCTAGGGTCACCCATGGTCCACCTTTATGGCGATATCTCGAAACGGCGTCCACCTATGGGACTAAGGATTACTCCCTTTTAAAATACTTATTAACACCTTTCTTTTGATACCCATATTGTACAAACAAATTCTAGGGTCACCCCTGGTCCACCTTTATGGCGATATTTAGAAACGGCATCCACCTATAGAACTAAGGCCCACTCCCTTTTAAAATACTCATTAACACCATTCGTTTGATGCCCATATTGTACAAACAAATTCTAGGGGTCACCCCTGTTCCACCTTTGTGGCGATATCTCGAAACGGCGTCCACCTATGGAACTAAGGATTACTCCCTTTTAAAATACTCATTAACACCTTTCATTTGATACCCATATCGTACAAACGCATTCTAGAGTCAACCCTGATCCACCTTTATGGCTATATCCCTAAATGGCATCCACCTATAGAACTATGGCCCACTCCCTCATAAAATACTCTTTAAGGCCTTTCATTTGATACACATGTCATACAAATACATTCCAGGGTTTCCCTCGGTTCATTTTCCTACATGGTTATTTTCCCTTATCTTGCCTCCATAGCTCTCAACTGAGTATGTAATGTTCGGTTACACCCGAACTTAACCTTCCTTACTTGTTAAAGTTAATGAAAGTGCGTTTTTCTGCGACGATGAAGTCGGAGGGTCTTATCCTGTAATTCTATTCGAAGAAAAATGCGTTCCAAAAACTTTCAAATCAAATAATAAATAGAGTTATATAATAAAGCATCTGATCATTTACTCAAGCAGCGCTCATGACACTTAACTTCCCCATCACTTCGTCTAAGACCGTCAGCAGCTGCAAGAGGTCGCTTCAGGCCGTAGCTAACTACGCAAACAGGCACTGTTGGATGTAGCTTAGGTAGTCGGGATGCATCATTTAAGAAAATAAATCTTTAGGATCATTGCCACAATCACTGCATGAAAAAAGTAAGGATATCCCTTTTTACAGCATTGGCATGAGCTGCGGCGAGGAGAGCTTCAAAGAAACAGTCAGGCACTACATTTAGCTATGCCCAGCTTCAGCACACGCTAGGTTTCAAACTATTGGCAGTTATACACAGCCGGAACTTCCGGAAGTTGCTCAGTACTACGTTAATGAGATCAGAAAGTTCAATCGGCTGAATCAAATGTTTTTAAAAGAGTACCGAACAACCTTATTGACCAGCAGCGAGAAAGTGCACCAAAACAGCACCTCGTTCTCTATTTGCGGGTCTTTAGCATACGGGCAGCACAGCAACCACGATTTGCGCTTATTTGTGGCATCTGCAAATAAATACAAAGCTAAATTAATCAGCATTGTTACAAAATTGCGTTTTTATTTGTAATTTACCCAAAATTTACAGCAAAGTTATTCAATTTATCAGGAATGTTATCAAAAGAAACTATCAAAACTAAAAAAGTGCATCCAATTAACATTTTTTTTCTGAAAATTAAAACTTTCAGTACTGTTTTAAAGTTTTGTTCATTATTCAGAAAGGAGTTTGAGAAATTATACTTTTAATTTTTAGGAGCGACTTGGGAGTTTGGTATGTGAAGAGCACAGGGTGGTCTAGGGCTACATGGGTAACCTTTAATAATTAAACCACGCTATTGAATGTCCCATAACTGATGGTAGCTAAGGGCGCAACTCACTCCATACTCTGGTCAAACAAATGAAAACCGAATGTACCTAAGGGGAAACGAAGGAAAGAACTTCGCAAAAAAAGTAAAGGGGGTTTTCAAGCCAGGACGCAACACCAAACCGATAATGATGATGCAAAGCCACTCCGTCAAGTTCTTCGAAGTAGTCCATTGGCCAACCAACAGAATATAAGGCAACGAACCAGGACCATGAGTAGTTAGATGGAAGACAAGTACGACAAGTTCAAAGCAGTTCGGAAGGTTTCCTGAAAGGAGATTTCGTACTGTCATACAACCCTCAGCGGCGGAAAGGTGCTTCCGTGCTTTTCGTGAAAAGTCTAGACCAAAGGAGAAATAGGCGAATGGGGAAACATAGAGTTTAAAAGCAGCACAAGCTATGGAATAATGAATCAGTTTGATTTTAACACGCCAGTAGTGAAGTACGCGGATAATCTTAATTGTGACGTATTACTACCAAAGTAGTGTAAGTGAAGAGTATTTTGCTATACTGAATATTTGAGTTATTTATGCGACAGTTTAGCTATTCGAACGATAAAAGATGGTGCAGAACAACCAAGAATTCCCCTAAAACTCGTTACATATGGGCATCTCTTTGACTAAGTTAATATTTAAAGAACGTTTCCTTCCGGGAAGGGGACAGGAATCGACCTAGAAAAATCAAGAATCATCACGGAGAAATTGCGAAAATCCTCTTATCTAAAAATCAGTTGTATGGGATATATACCATTTATACAGCCGAGCCTTACTATTTTTGAAGACAACAAGGAACGCCAAATAGGTAAGCACCTGGATACATTTCAAGCTTCTTACTGGTAAAATGTGGAAAAAAATGGTGAAAACCTCTTCTCTGAAAATTCGCTTGTATGGTAAATAGAGGCTATAGTGGTCCGTTCTGGTCGATTCCGACAAATGTCTAATGGAATACCAAAATATTCCTACTTACCAATTTCAACATTTTTATCTCGAAAATGGAGGCACTAGCCTACGTTCACACAGGCAGACAGGCGGACATGGCTAAATCGGTTTGGTTCGTCATCTTGATCATTTCGATATATTTATTTGTGGATCTATTTCTTCTCTTTAAGGACTTACAATTTTCTATTTCGGATCAAACTAAATATACCATTTCATGTTAATGAAAGGTATGAAAAGAAAGAAAGAGAGGAAAAGGGAGCGAAACTAAAGAGAAAAAGAAGTTAGGAGTAAATGGGAGAACGGAGGGTATGAGATTTATAACCAAATGAAAGGCATCTTTCAAAAAAGGCTGCCCTACTTCTTCCTGTTCGCTATTTTCCCTTTCCTCTGTCTTTCTATATTGCCTGTCTCCTGCCCCTCCTGAGCTTCTTCTATTCACTTTATCGCCGTCTATATAGCACTAACCTTCTTCCACTATATGCCAGTTTCTCCAAGAAATTTTATAATAGCCTAATTACTTTTATGGTTTTTACGGAGCGAAACAAAGTGAGACATTGGAATAAAAAGCATATTAATATAAACAATAAGCAATAAAATAAAAATGGAATACAAACAAATAGGGGAGTCATACTGTTCCTACCCGTTGGGTAGGACTTAGGAACTTAGCAACGTAAATTGGCCCCAAAGCCTTGTTTAGGGATTTAATGGTTACTGAACACAAAAAAAATATTCATTGTTAAAATACGAGCTTGCATTTTTATATCGTACGTGAATAGTTTTTGGTCCATATTTTTATACTCAGCTGAGCAGAGCTCACAGAGTATATTAACTTTGTTCGCATAACGGTAATCCGTAACGGCATAAACTAATCGAGATAGATATAGACTTCTATATATCAAAATGATTTGGGTGAAAAAAGAAATTCATTTAGCCATGTGCGTCCGTCCGTCTGTAAACACGATAACTTGAGTAAATTTTGAGGTAACTTGATCAAATTTGGTATGTAGGTTCCTGGGCGCTCATCTCAGATCGATTTTTAAAATGAACGAAATCGGACTACAACCACGCCCACTTTTTCGATATCGAAAATTTCGAAAAACCGAAAAAGTGCGATAATTCATTACCAAAGACAGATAAAGCGATGAAACTTAGTAGGTGCGTTGACCTTACGACGCAAAATAGAAAATTAGAAAAATTTTGTACAATGGGCGTGGCACCGCCCACTTTTAAAAGAAGGTAATTTAAAAGTTTTGCAAGCTGTAAGTTGGCAGTCGTTGAAGATATCATGATGAAATTTGGTAGGTACGTTACTCCTATTACTATATGTATGCTAAAGAAAAACTAGCGAAATCGGATGACGAACAAGCCCACTTTTAAAAAAAAAATTTTTTCAAGTCAAATTTTAACAAAAAATTTAATATCTTTACAGTATAAAAGTAAATTATGTCAACATTCGACTCCAGTAAAGATATAAAAAAAATAAAAAAATAAATGTAAGGCGCGATAACCTCCGAAGAGATCTAAGGCCGAGCTTCTCTTCCAATTTGCGTCGTGCTCCTCTTGATTTTCCCTACAAATTGGCCGGACGGGACCTACATGTTTTATGCCGACTCCGAACGGCATCTGCAAGGCAGATGAGTTTTCACTGAGAGCTTTTCATGGCAGAAATACACCCGGAGCGCTTGCCAAACACTGCCGAGGGGCGACCCCGCTTAGAAAAATTTTCTTCTAATTGAAAAACCTTATTTCTAAAATTTTGATGTTGCTTTGCCCGGGGTGCGAACCCAGGGCATAAGGTGTGATAGGCGGAGCACGCTACCATCACACCACGGTGGCCGCCGTAATGATATGGTGCAACAAAATACAAAGATAAAAGAAAATTTCAAAATGGGCGTAACTCTGCCCTTTTTCATTTAATTCGTCTAGAATACTTTTAATGCCATAAGTCCAACAAAAATTTACCAATCCTTGTCAAATTTCGTAGGGACATATTTCTATGACGATAACTGTTTTCTGTGAAAATTGGCGAAATCGGTTGAAGCCACGCCCAGTTTTTATACACACGTCGACCGTCTGTCCTTCCGCTCGGCCGTTAACACGATAAATTGCGCAAAAAACAATATATCTTAACTGAACTTAGTTCACGTACTTATCTGAGGTCACTTTATTTTGGTATAAAATATGGCCGAAATCCGACTATGACCACGTCCACTTTTCCGATATCGAAAATTACTAAAAATCAAAAAAAAAAAATGCCATAATTCTGTACCAAATATGAAAAAAGATATGAAACATGGTAATTGGATTGGTTTATTAACGCAAAATATAACTTTAGAAAAAATGTTGTAAAATGGGTGTGACACCTACCATATTAAGTAGAAGAAAATGAAACAGATCTCCAGGGCGAAATAAAAATCACTTGGAATCTTGGCAGGAATACTGTTCGTGGTATAACATATATAAATAAATTACAGGTACCCGACAGAAGATGTTCTGGATCACCCTGGTCCAAATTTTGGTCGATATCTCGAAAACGCCTTCACATATACAGCTAAGGGCTACTCCCTTTTAAAACCCTCATTAATACTTTTAATTTGATACCCAAATCGTACAAACACATTCTAGAGTCACCCCTGGTCCACCCTTATTGCGATATCTCGAAAAGGCGCCCACCTATAGAACTAAGGCCCACTACGTTTTAAATAATCATTAACACCTTTCATTTGATACACATGTCATACAAACACATTCCAGGGTTACCTTAGGTTCATTTTGCTAAATGGCGATTTTCCCTTATTTTGTCTCCAAAGCTCTTAGCTGAGTATGTAATGTTCAGTTACATCCGAACTTAGCCTTCCTTACTTGTTGGGTATATTTTTGGTTCACCTGTACGAAAACAATAAAGCTTTGTTTGATTTACTTAATTGAACGCATGTAGAAGTATTTTTAAATGCATTCAAGAAAACAATGCGAGGCGTTAATTGGTTTGTGTCCGTGCCAGCGCCATCTCTGCTCGCTGATTGGTTGTCGCTATTTTTTTGAGAAATCAAAATGAAGAGTAGACATGCACCGACAACAATTTAATAGAATATAATAAATAATATAATAAAACTTGCTTAAGCGTTGATTCCTTCGTTGTATTTTTTATTAGAGCGTAAATGCGCAGAACGTAAACTATTTCGTCCCTCTGTTGGCCAAATCCTGTGACGTACATGCACAGACGGCATTTTTTGAATTTTGAAGTTATAAAATAAATTTTGAATATTTCTAACAAATAAAATATATATTTAAACTTTTTTACAGTGTAATTTTTACTAGGTCCGTCACCATTTTTTTATTTTTATACTCAGCTGAGCAGAGCTCACAGAGTATATTAATTTTGTTCGCATAACGGTACCCCGTAACGGCATAAACTAATCGAGATAGATATAGACTTCTATATATGATATATGGATAAAGCGATGAAACTTGGTAGGTGGGTTGACCTTATGACACAGAATAGAAAAAAGAGTAGAAAATTAGTAAAATTTTGGACGATGGGCGTGGCACCGCCCACTTTTAAAATAAGGTAATTTAAAAGTTTTGCAACCTGTAATTTGGCAGTCGTTGAAGATATGATGAAATTTGGCAGGAACGTTACTCCTATTAATATATGTGTGATAAATAAAAATTAGCAAAATCGGATGACGAACACGTCCACTTTAAAAAAAAATTGAAGGTCAAATTTAACAAAAAATTGTATATCTTTACGTATATAAGTAAATTATGTCAACATTCAACTCCACTGATATGGTCCAACAAAATACAATAATAAAAGAAAACTTAAAATGGGCGTAGCTCCGCCCTTTTTCATTTAATTTGTGTAGAATATTTTAATGCCATAAGTCGAACAAAAGTTTACCAATCCTTGTGAAATTTGGTAGGGACATATATTCCATAAACAAATGAGCCAAGATCCCGCATTCCGGAATTGTTGTATTTGTAATCGAATCTTAAAAAAATGTTTGATGACGTAGCGCTTTTGAAGTTTTTCGATTTATTACATTTCTCTCATATTTCGCTACCAGTGTTCGGAGTATTTAAAAGTGTTACCTGAGTAAACGACTACGGCGGAGTAAAAATAATTTTTTTTTTCCTTTTTGAAAGCGGGCGAACAACCAACAACAAATTGATTTGGTGTCTTGGCAATCCCTTCGATTGTTTTTCCATGTAATCTTTCTCGGCAAAAAAGTTATCTGCCTTACCAGATGCACATGGAGTCGGTCTAAAACGTGTACGATGACCACATAATGCTCCCATTAGCGCACCACATTCTGGAAGAAAAGTGGGCTCTATCTCACCGGATATTATCTCACCGGAATATTATTATTATTTTCGGTTTATCATACATATTTCATGCTCTTTTAATGACAGAAGGCTACAAGACCGGGATTCCTGTAGGAATGATAATGGTGACCTGACCTACAGAGTGTGAGGGAAGACGAAGCCGATACCCCGATTGCCGATGATGAAAAACACAGCATCCAACTTTGGGGAAGTGAGAATGGCAATATGACGGGATACCCGCCGGGCTGCTCAAACAAAACAGCAAAATACTCCGATTGGAATAAAGTCTGAACACTGAGTCAGCGATAAAACATGTTGTCAAAAGCGGTACGTCACGCCAAGACTTTTATTACTCAGCCAACTATGATTTTTTTTGCTCTCTCATTTTTTAATGCGAGATCTGTTTATTGGTTCATGCATATATTCTATGACGATAACTATTTTCTGTGAAAATGCACGAAATCGGTTGAAGCCACGCCCAGTTTTTATACACAGTCGGCCGTCTGTCCTTCCGCTCTGCCGTTAACACGATAACTTGAGCAACAATCGATATACTTATCTGAACTCACTTTATCTTGATATTAAAAATTGGCGAAATCCGAGTATGACCACGCCCACTTTCTCGATGTCGAAAATTCCGAAAAATGAAAAAATTCCATAATTCTATACCAAATACGAAAAAAGGGATGAAATATGGTGATTGGATTGGTTTTTGGACGCAAAATATAACTGGAAACAACTTTGTAAAATGGATGTGACACCTACCATATTAAGTAGAAGCAAATCAAAAAATTCTGCAGGGCGAAATCAAAAGCCCTTGGAATCATGGCAGGAATACTGCTCGCGGTATTAATATATAAATAGACAGATGATGTCATTTGATACCCATATCGTACAAATACATTCTAGATTCACCCTTGATGCACCTTTATGGCGATATCTCGAAGAGGCGTCCACCTATAGAACTAAGACCCACTTCCTTTTAAAATACTCTTTAAATATTTAAAAAAAATTTCAAATAAAACGAATTGATAGCTAAAGAAAGATAGAAAAGGCAAGTTGCTCCACTTTTTAGTATTACAATTTGTATGTATCCATGAAAAAGACAATGTTGTCTCCAAAGCTCTCAGCTGAGTATGTAATGTTCGGTTACACCCGAACTTAGCCTTACTTCTTACTTGTTAATTTTGAAAGACATAACAATTTTTTTAAACTATTGAGAATAAAGGGGTCGATCGAGCTAATCAGGCTTGTTTCCAATTTTATTGAAGTATTTCATATATATAAGTTAGAGGTTGCAAGAAAAAATTTTGGAAAACTGATTTCAATCTACCGTTTTCCCTTTAGAAACAATAGATCCTGGTAAATTAAGAGAGCAGCAAACGAAAAAAAGTTGCTAGCAGTTGTAATTTGTTTAGCAGCTTCAAATAATTTAAAGACAAATTTCGCCCGCTCTTTCTGGTTTTTTTTTTTTTTTTTGTTAATTTTTTTTCTTAGGGCCGATGCTAAATATGGATATCTTATTTAAAATTTTGAACGAGGCCGCTTTTTTGTCACATTTATTAGTGCAAAAATTTTTAAATTGTTAATATTTGCTAACATTAGTTTACAGAATGCTAATTTGAATAAACACAAAATTGGTAACATTTGCCTAGGTAACATTTACCTAGCTAGCGGTTCGTTCGATTATTCTCTGGGACTCGCCACATAAAACCACACCCCAACGAAGGTCAACAATACTCCGGAGATAAAGGAACACTTTACTGATGACGACCAACGAAAACGTTTAAAGGACTATGAGTCTAGGAATGTCAGTTCCCTTAATAGGATAAAGGCAGATGCCCGTCTGGTTGATTTCTTCGTGAAGGCTGACCTCATCGCCATCTAAGAAATGCTATTGACAAAAAATGGCAAGAAATTATCAACAAATGTGAGATTTATTGGAGTCATGAAAATAATCGCACTTTCGGTATCGGATTCGAAGTGGGAGGGAAGTTTCCTTTCCAAGTTCTGCCATTTACGCATGTGAACGAACGTCTTGCCACTGCATGCACCGACGCACTATGGCGCCTTTTGAGTTTTTTCTTTGCAAAAATCATAACTTTTGAACTAATGAAGATATATAAAGATTTATACTGCACCTGAAATTATTTAATTATTAAAATTATTTAAACTTTGGACAATTTAAAATACAGAGTTCCAGAGTAACAGGGTGCTTCACAAAATTTGAAAAATACAAAAAAAAAAAAAACATTTTGTTAAAAAATGAAGGACAAACTTTGAAATTTTTTTTTATGGGGATGTATTTGAACATGAAATCAGATAAACTTATGATTTGTATGAAGGAGTGTGGCTCTACCCACTTATGATTAAAAGTTTTATCTTAGTAGCAAGGTTATCAATCTCCACCAAACTTGATGAACGCATTACTTCTTTTAAGATGTTATACTCTTATAAAAGTGAAATGTGTACGCTAGGGGGTAAGTAATAATCATTTCTTGAAAATTCATTGCATAATTTTACTTACATATTTTTGAAAAATTCAAAAGCTAAATATTTTATATTTTATTAATACTTAACTAAGAAAAATTATTAAAAGTTGTTCAATATTGTTGTATTTGAGCCAAAGATGAACAACTAATAAATTTTTGAGCACTGCCCACTTATGATAAACAGTTTTATCTTAATAACCGCTTTACCAATTTTATTGATTTCTGTAAAAAATTTATTATTCTTCTGATAGCCAAAGCCTAAGCTTGAAAATAAATATTCATAAAGGGTGCATCAAAACTCATATTTGTACTTATGCTGTGATGGCTGTGATGGCTATTCTTCTATTTTAATTAAAAAATTTTTCAATTAAGAAAAAATTTATCATAACAATAATAATGATAAAAAAGTATTGTTAGGCCTTGAGCTCGATTCGAACCCGCGATCTTACAAATCAGTAGGCCGATATAACAACAAAAATTGTACTTATATTTAATCTGTCATGTCACCCATTTTATTATACCATGCATTTCTGACAGATGGTAAATGTAACCTGCTGGCGGAAATGCAGCCAACTTCGCTTTTGCTCTGGGGCCTTCTTCTTCCATGACAGCGAAACGCAGAGGTTGTTCAAATAAAAATAAAGCAAAAGAAATAAATCAAATGGTTTTAATAAACCACCCTGAAGAGCGGTTAAGATTATTGAAGCTACGTAAAGAAGTAATGGAGCTCCAAGGTTTTGTCCAGCAATTGGAGTCTGGCCTGGTCGTGCGCATAGGAAAGTACATCCATTTCGACGAACTTGATGCAGCAGTCCCGAAGTTTAGTGGCGACAATCACTACGATATAAATCAGAGGTTTTTACAGTTTGAAGACTATGCTGATGCTAACAACTACAATGAAAAACATAAATGCCTAGCATTGCGCCGATGCATGACTGGGACAGCGAAAGAATTCGTTTTGTACCAAGGCCTAACGGATTACTCTACGTTGAAGCTTTTATTATGTGCAATGTTCCGTCGTAATTGCTCTCGACAGGAGGTCTATCGCCAGCTACGGTTACGCAAACTAAAACCGTCAGAATCGAGTGTCAGTTATGTGGTGGCAATGCCATCAATCTCTGCCCAATCGGAGATAATGGAGCAGGAGTTGGTAGACATTATAGTGGACGGAATCCCAGACAGCAGCAACAATATAAGCATCTTGTATGGCGCCAATACTATAAGCGAACTTATACGCCGAATGGAACGTTACGAGCAACGTCGTCACAGCGTTGGTGTGCGCAAACCATTGAGCACAGAGGTATCAAATACCGCAGTAAAGGCAAACACTACTGAAGATCTTTCCACTGTACGTTGTTTCAACTGCTCGCGATTCGGGCATTATCAGAGTGCCTGCCCAAAGCCGCAACGCCCAGGTACCTTCTAGAAATACTGAATTATGTAAAGAAGATCCGAAAAAATATATATCTGATTCGATTATTAATAAATTTGTTGATGGTGACTTAAGTGTTAAATTAGATGGTAATAAGCCTACATTAAGTGAAGTATATGACAGATGTGATCATAATAAGCAGGACTGAAAAGAAATGGGCAATTACCCCTATGATATGACGGATCTGTTTGATTCAGCTCTGAAAGAGATAGGAGCAATAGATGAAAGTGTTTTTCAGTCGGCCCAGTTTGGCTAAACGAGAAAGAGGGGTATTAATGGAAGTGTTGTCTAGTGAATATTTATCGCCTACATCAATTGAAAAAAAACCGTATGACTATAAAATGACAATCTGAACAACGGATGATATACCTTTCTATTCTTTGCCAAGACGATTATCGTTTAAGGATAGGGAAGAGGTACAAAAGATCACTGATGATTTAATGAAACGCGAAATTATACGACCTAGTAACTCCCCTTATGCTTCTGCGATTGTCCTGGTAAAAAAAAGAGTGGCGAAATTCGTATGTGCATCGATTACAGAGCTTTGAATAAGAAAACAGTACGCGACAATTTTCCATTGCCTCTAATAGACGATTGTATAGACTATATGTCGGGAAAAAAGTGGTTCACTCTCTTGGACTTGAAAGATGGGTTCAATCAGTTAGCAATAGATGAGGGATCTATTCCATTTACATCTTTTATGCCACCACATGGGCAATTCGAGTACCTTAGAATGCCATTTGGATTCAAGAATGCACCGGCTAATTTTCAGAGATTTGTCTATAACATCTTCCGAGACCTAATTGATGCAAAAGAAATCATTGGGTATATTGATGATACATTAATAGCGTCAAGTGATCTTGAGTGTCATATTAAGATCCTACGTAAAGTGCTTAGGAGGACTTATGAAAAATATTTGGAACTTAAGCTTAGGAAGTGCAAGTTTCGCTACAACGTCATTGAGTATTTGGGTTATCAAGTTACTCCTTCAGGAATACAGGCTTCGAGGATCCATATTAAGGCAATTGCGAATTACCCAGTCCCAAAGAATCATAGAGAGCTCCGCTCTTGTATTGGTTTGTTTTCTTATTTTCGAAAATGTGTCCCTTCTTTTTCTAAAATGGCTAAGCCACTCTTAGATTTACTACGCAAGGACGCTGAATTTAGGTTTTCAAGGGAATGTTTCAAGGCATTTGAGGAATTACGCAATATTTTAGTAAGTTCGCCGCTGTTAGCGATATATGACCGCAAACGTGAAACACAACTTCATTGCGATGCAAGCAGTCAGGGCTTTGGTTCTGTGCTTCTACAAAAGCAGGACGATGGGAAATTTCATCCAATAGCGCACTTTTCCAAAACAACGACACCAGCTGAGTCTAGATATTATAGCTATGAGCTAGAAACCCTATCGATCATATATGCTCTCCGCAGATTTAGAATATATTTAGAAGGTAATTCATTTAAAATCATAACAGATTGCAACTCACTCACTATGACCCTAAATAAGAAACAGATCAATCCAAGAATAGCTAGGTGGGCATTGGAGCTGCAAAATTTTGATTATTCTATTCAGCATCGGCTTGGAGCTAATCTGGGCCATGTATACGCGTTAAGCCGGAGTCCGTTGTTGGAAAGAGAGTACGATTCCATAAATTTCACTTCTAAATCCGATGAAAGCAGTATTAACAGTCGTCAGTATTCTCAACTTGTAGATTCGCAACCCTGGTCTGACGAAGTTGAAAGTGAGTTAGTGGCCGCTGTAGACTTGGATGTTCTGGATGTTTAGATCCAAATTGCTCAGAACCGAGACGAGAAGCTTCGGGAGATCATGACCAAACTAGAGAAAGAGGAAGTAATAGGGTATGAACTAGTGGTCGGTTTAGTGTGTAGGAGAATTGGCGAGAAGATTATGATGTATATTGGAACGATTTTCCGTCATCCCTTGTCAAATTTGGGTTTGAGACAAACCGGTTTCGGCGTTGTGCCATCGTCAGTGTCGATTTTCGTTCTGATCTGTTGTTGTCGTTTGTCCTGTATTTATAGTTCGTAGGTATATGAGCAGGTATTGTCAAATTGATGCTTGTGTATATTTAGTTATTTGTATGTGCTGTGTGTTCATTTAGAACAGAGGGTGGTTTACTAATCGATTTGTGTGGCTGACTGGGGTAGGTAGAAATCTGTGATTTTAGTCGTTTGACCTTCTTTGTCGATTTTTTGTTTTGGTGTGTTAATTGTTTTGTGTTTATTTGTTGTTGTGTGTTTGTCTGCTGTACCTGTGTGATTAAGTTGTTTCCTGTAAACAAGTTTTAAAGGCACAAATATTGTGTCAGAAATTGTGTTTATCTGTTCGTTTATTATTCTACCGTCGAATGTTTTCTGTTTGTAGATTTCCATGTTTTCGAGTACGTTGAGACGTCGGCCCTTTTCCTGTATGTGAAGAACCCTAACTGTTTTATTGATGTTTGCTGGGGATTATGCTTTGTATACCTTCAGAGATGGAGGAAAATGTAATCCGCACAACTCACGAGAAATGTTGTCATTTAGGAACAGAGAAATGTTATAATCAAATACGCAAAACTTATTGGTTTGAAAGTATGAGGGATAAAGTTGACCGGTTCATTAAGAATTGTCTTAAGTGTATTGTGTACTCTGCCCCAGCTCGTTCCAATGAGCATAACATGTTTAGTATTCCTAAAAAACCAATACCATTTGACACCATTTACTTAGATCACTTCGGTCCCTTGCCAGCGATTAAATCAAAACGCAAACATATTTTAGTCGCGATTGACGCATTCACAAAATTTGTAAAATTATATCCGGTTAATTCCACGAGTACAAAAGAAGTGCGCTGCTCACTAGATACATATTTTTCTTACTATAACCGCACCAGACGAATCATAACTGACCGCGGAACTTGCTTTACGTCCCTCGAATTCAGTGACTACTTATCCAAAAGAAATATAAGCCATGTGAAGGTCGCAGTAGCATCACCGCAGGCAAATGGACAGGTCGAGAGAGTAAATCGTGTCCTCAAGACGGTGTTGAGTAAACTTACTGAGTCCGTGGAACACTCCGACTGGACTGCCAAGTTGCCTCAAATAGAATATGCTCTAAACAACAGTATTAATAGTACTACGAAAAACTCGCCTAGCGTTGTACTCATTGGGGTAAATCAAAGGGATAGTATCGTGGATGAATTTACCGAATCTTTGGAAGACAAACTAGTGGATGAAACCACTAGAGACCATGGGGAAAATAGCAAAAGGCACTTAGGAATATAGAACGTTCTCAAGAGTATAATTACCAATATTTTTTTAAACACAGTGTATCGGCAAAAACCTATTCAGTAGGAGATTTTGTAGTCATTAGGCACTTGGATACCACGGTAGGAACTAATAAGAAACTTGTTCAAAAGTATAGGGGCCCGTATGTTATACACAAAGTACTACCGAATGATCGTTATGTCATAAGGGATATAGATAACTGTCAGCTGACACATCTGCCATATGACGGCATTTTTGAAGATATGAAAATTCGTGAATGGTGCCTGCCTAATAACGATGAACAAGACCCACTTCAGTCACCAACTGCAACAGGTCACACAACCTCAGCTGATTGAGGTCAATCATTAAGTCAGAATGGCCGAGTTGTAATGTACTTATATTTAAACTGTCATGTCACCCATTTTATTATACCAAGCATTTCTGACAGATGGTAAATGTCACCTGCTGGCGGAAATGCAGCCAACTTCGCTTTTGCTCTGGGGCCTTCTTCTTCCGGTGACAGCGAAATGCAGAGGTTTTTCAAATAAAAATAAAGCAAAAGAAATAAATCAAATAGTTTTAAATTAAAAGGAACAAATTGCATATCAAAATTTGATAAATTAAAAAAAATTTAAGTGTAAGTGATTTACATATTTGTATCCAGGGAAAGATCGGTATTATATTGGAATAATGACTCACGCAATATATTATATTTATCCTTCGATAACCCGAGATCTATAAACAGCGCCAAAGATTCTTCACGTGTGTATCTCCTAGGTAGCGCATTTGGGGGTGTGGGAATTCTGTTTTTGATCATTCTTTGTTGCATGCTTCATTTGGTAATTCTGTCATAATAGCTTCAAAGAACTCCGCTTTTGTCTTTGAAGCTTTGGGCACCTCAAATAGTTTGGAGTTTTCTAGAGACATTAAAATTTGCTATAGAGTATATCTTACTAAAAAAATATGTCAGCTCTATTTATGTTTATTTAAATGAACAGAATAATTTATTCTATAGACTCCAAAACACGACTATTTTTGGGCGTTGTATTAAACATTGCTTTATATACTCAAATTATGGAAATGAGTTCCAGGTATATTATGCAGCTTGTAACCGATAAATTTGGTTTTTTTAACAAATTCCAACAACAAAAGTGACCGTACTAAATTCGCCTCCCTCTTACCTATACCTGTTCAGGCGCGTATTTATACCTAAGGTTGCTTCACTTTATTTGATGTAAAAAGTGAAATCGCAGCTGGACGCAGGTAGACCTTATGAATTCAGGTAACTGAATATTTAGCAAATACCTACTGTAAATTTCACGGGGACCTTTTTTTTGTCCTTTTTTTATTTTCCATCAAGGTTCGGAAAAGGTCCAAAAATAGGTAGATCTGACAACTTTTACAAAAAAAAAACAAATTTTATGTTTTGCTTCAACCTTTCGTTATAATACAAGAAAGCAGTAGCAGGCCGTTTTATTTAGACACAAAACAGTTTTTAATACAACAAAAAGAACAAAAACCACAAATTTTTCTAAGTACTAAAATTTTCTGGTTAATAAGAGTTATATATTCGCAATCCCTGGAAAATTCTCTATTAAATACATGTATTAGGTTTATCGAACGCTTTCATGAAATTTTTGATTTTTGCCAGGCTTTTCGGGCAGAGGCGACGTTGGGAAGGACGATGATGAGGTGAAAGACGCATTCTGAGTATTAACGCTTAGAGCGCACATACGACCGCTGCTTTCTTCATGGTATACAAGTCATTCTGGGTGACTTGAACGCAAGGGCGGAAAGAGAAGTTATTTCTGGAACCATGGTCAGCCTCCACAATTAAACCTCTCCTAATGGCCTAAGGCTGATCGACTTCGCTGGTGCTGGAAATGTGGTCATGTCCAGCAAGAGGTACAAACATACAAATATTCACCAAGCTACATGGCTATCCCCCGATTGACTACGTTTTGATAGACGGCAAGCCTCCAGTGTTTTAGATGTGCCAAAAACATCGACTCGGATGACTTTCTCGTCGCAGACAAGAAAAATACGCACCTACGCACCCACCCTTGCGCATCTAAGAGGAAGAAACAGGAAGCACAAGAAAAGCTGGATGACGAAAGGCTGCAATCGCAACAGACTGACAATGATTTTGCAACTCAACTCTCACGCCTGCTCTCTGAGAGCGCAAATTAGCCCGACGTAATACAGGAGCAGTAGAAGCATGTCTCTAAAGCACTTCGTATCGCCGCCAGAGGAAAAATTGGTTACCGTCGATCACGAAACATACAACCGGTACGATAAAGAATTCTTCGTTGCAACTGAATGAAAAGACGATGCTTACAGGGCTACGTTATAAGCAGACGCAACGAGACCAGTACGGCAAAGCTGCCGCGAATTAAAAAGGACCTTAAAGGAAGAAAAAAGTATAAGCATATAGGCGTGAGCACAAAGAGCTAGCTACCAAATATAACACCCGAAAATTGGCTTTTGCATTTAATTTGAAATAAGCGATGAAATGCTACCGTTTTTGGGATAGAGTGCGTATGGCATGTAGCTGACAGTCAAACTTGATGATAGGCTGAGGTTATTATTTTAAAACTACTTTTGATCAAATGGCATATAGTTTAATAGTTTGACCGCTAGATAATATATTTAGCAAAAACAAAATCAACTTTGGATGTTTGTTTATTGAACCACTTTCATAATCGACACTCACTGCAAAAACAATATAGAAAATTTGCATTAATTTTCCCACAATAGCTTTCAATTCAAAACGACGTCATGACGATTACTTTGCTATGCAAAAATCTGAAAGCGAGCAAAACTTGAATCATGGTGCCACGAAGCGCGAATGGTGCGAAAAGTGGTAGGGCGATAATTTTTGTTTTCGCAATCATGGAAAAGTTAAAGTAAACTATGGTGTCATCCTCGCAGTCGGAAGCAGTGACGATGTTGTCGAGAGCTCAATGTTTCATATGCTAAAGGCACTTGAAGGAATAACCAGACGAAATTGGCATAATTTACATGACAACGACAACACTAACAATAAAAACAAAATTAACAACAAAAACAACATTTACGGCATATGTGCAGTAAGTGAATGTAATAAAGGAATAATAACAGACAAGCAACCAACGGAACAGACACACCGAACTTCTTTCTGACTAACAAACTTTTTATTGTTTGTGCAAACAGAATTCAAAAATACAAAGCTCAACGTATAAATACTCTTCTCATATATTATTATATGCATGTAGGAATTTATGTATTTGTAAGTACATATCCTCAACAATATTATAAGTAAATTGTTTGTGTTTGCAGTATTGGGAGGTTGTGGTTGTGGTTTTTTAGGTGGAATAGGTGTCACCGAATGCATGCTTGCCTGCGGGTTTATGTCTTTGGTATTTTAATAATGGCAATGAGAGAGAGTTTTGTGTGTGTAAACAGCAACAACCGCAATGTGCGACTTTGTTGACATCAAGCAATTTGCATGCCAAGTAGTCAAAGTTGCAACAGCGGCTCTTATACAAGTAATGATAAATAGTATGTGCAAAGCACGTTTCAGCACCCGACAATGACGAAGTGAGAACGACAATATCCCGAAAAAAGAATAATCAGGCACCGGGTAACCTGCCGAGGTGGCAAAGAATTGGTTAGGAGCGTGCCTCAACTCCTATCCAAATATTACCCTTAGATTGTACCTAAAATCAACACTTGACCGCGCGAAAAGAAGAAGTTGCTTATATTTTGCCATGTATGAATTTAAGTTCCCTGCAAAGTTGAAAAGCCTTTGCCAAATGACGTTTAGCAAAACCACCACCTTCGTATGGATTTTGAAGGGCCTTTTGGAGCCATTCGAAACTAATCGAGGTTTCAGACAGAGCTGCTTTTTTCGTGCGATTTCTCTAACCATATGCTAAAGAAGATAATTCTAGCAAAAAATTAAACCCTGAAGGTAGAATATATAATAGAATGTAGAATTGCTGCTGTTTGCTGATGACATTGATATCATTTGTCATAACAAACGCGCCGTAAGTTCTGCATTTTCTGAATCGGAAAGAGGCATAAAAGTTGTGTGTGGTAAATGAGGACAAGACGAAGTATTTGCTGTCATCCAAGAAATAACCGGACCATTCGCAGTATATCTAAGAACCAGCATTAACAGCGAACATAATATGAATAAGAGATAAAACGGAGAATAACTCTTGTCAACAAGTGCTACCTTGGACTGAGTTGGCAATCGGAAAGTAAACCCTCTCTAGACGAACAAAAGTCACGCTCTATGAGTGGCTTATCATACCAGTCCTATACACTTATGGTGTGTGCTGTAGAAAAGTTCTACAAATGTAATAAATTCTAAATACTTTATCAGGAATGGGCATATTGTTATTATTAATAGGTCTGGAAGCACTGTGACCTTTGTGCAGATCTATTGTGCAAGACCTTTCAGCCTAATTTTGTATCTGGAGGCTCTTGGTGTCTAAGTACCTCTTCAGGCCTTTTACTCAATATAACATAAGGATTAATAGTCCTACCACCTAGATGGGGTAGTCTCTGCCTAGCTAGAGCGACGCATTCGCAGATAATGTGAACCGGCGTTTCATCATCCAGCTCACAGAAACGACAAATTTGGGTATCAGATAGATTTAATTTACTTAGGTCAGGGATGGGCCTATTTTCGGCTCCTAAATTAGTTTCAGTGCCAGCGAGTGCTTGGTGAGACGTTTGTGTGTTTTGGGGTGTTAGGGGAGTAAAAAAATACATTGGAAATATCGTACGTTTCGTCTCAAACGATATTCATCGCAAGAAGGTTGCGGAAACACTAAAAAACTGAAATGAAAAGTTCTCTTTCAACCTCGAAAACCAATTCCCAAACTGTGTTGCAATAGTACGAAAACAAAAACAAAAACATAAATTGTTTGGCAAGAAATACGAAAAACGGAATAACCATAAACTGAAGTCGACTTTATGTTAAGCAGCACATTATTGACATTCATTTCGCCTTCACATACATTTAATTATATACAAGCCGATCCATTTTGCATAAAAGAATTTAAAAAAGTATTTTTAAAGTAGTAGCATTAGAGGAAGTAGTAGTAGAAAAACGTACTAATGCACGTTTCGTATACAATCGTGGGAAAATGAAACCCTTTTCAGACTTGTTGGCAGTGTTGCCGTGAGCATAGAAAGAAATGTATCAGTTTACAAATAAAAAAAGGTACCAATCGCATAAACAACGATTAATTTTACCAGTTTTATTATAAACATAACTGCTTTCATTTATAAATTTCAAATTATGGAGGAATTTTCAAATTTCTTCAGCTCACATACATATATCGTTAAATCCACACTGCAAAAATTGTTGGAGCAGGTGTTGCATGTTTGTTTAATTTACAGCGACCATTTTTCTAATTTTAAAACATGCTTTGTTTATGATTTGAATCATAAAGGAACTTTTAAAATTACAACTGAAAATTCAGTTCGAGTTGTGAATCACAAAAGCGACATTACATATTTGTGGTCTTTAGTGCGAGCGAAGCCGCCGTTAAATGCTAGTTTATCCTAAAACGCTTAATAATATGAAAATAATAAGAGCGGTGGCAGCTCTATTTTCCACATATGTATAAGGCCAAGTACTCTCTCTTTATAAATCTTATGTGTGCTTGTATATTATTCTCTTCCTGTGTTCTTCGCCCCACATACCTGCACTTGATCGTCCCTCACCAAGCACTTAAATGTGCAAAGCCCATACGAGCCGTTTTGCCCATAGCTGACTTAGGTGATATCGAAGACCGCAGTGTCCCGTGTAGTACCCAGTAAGAGTTCTTAGGTCCTACTTGTTTAGGTTAATGAGTTTGACTGATATTTTCGTTGCCGGAAGTATAAACAGTTTGGCCTGCCTTTGCCCTGGGCAATCAATCCAGTGACGTCTGAATTGTTTAGATTCCCAGTTACTTATAGTTTCCCTGGTGTGTGTTTTTGTGACTCCACAAAAGGGCTCTGGACCATAGAATGCTGATGTAGCACCCTGAATTTCTGCCTGAAATATGGTGGGGTAACATCCCATTGGTATTGATTTTTTGAAGTTTGGCCCATAGATGCCAGCTCCTGTTCTTGCGTCATCGAATTTCGATCCATCCGTGTACCAGACGTCTGAGTCAGGGTCGTTATAAGGATTCCATATTTCCCAGTGGGTCCTGTCCACAATGGACACTTCAAAGTTCTGTGAGATTCTGAGCTTAGGGGACGTTACGTCACGCAGTTGTAATGAGGGATTTCCTATGAATTTTCTTATTATTTTCATATGCCCTATCATATTTGCTTCCTTCAACTCTGAAATATTTGGAAGTCTTAGTTTACCTAGTGTTGCCTCTTTCTCTATCAGAATAGGGAAGGGAGGTATTCCCACTAAGGCACTAAGTGCGTCAGCAGGGGCGGTTCTCATCGCACCCGTTATACCAACGCAAACTAGTCGATGCAGTTTGCTTAGTTTAGCCGTTGCCTTTCTTTGCGTGGCCTTCTGCCACCAAACTAGAGAAGCATAGGTGACTATTGGCCTTACGACAGTATTAAATGTTCAATATACCATTTTTGGACAAATGAAATGGGTATAAATGAAGTAGTTGCTTTTTTATGCACGTATTTCTGTTAAACCAAATCAAAAAATCATGTGTTTAAGAAATATCTTTTGGTAGGGTGTCTTATAAGGTAAACCATCCCATAGTAACAATAGGCACTCTCCCACTATTCAAAACATTTGTGTACTTGTTTGTTCGGTACAAATTTTAAACATGAATTGGAAGCCTCTTTTGTTATACTTAGATATGAAGTTGTATGATATGTTTTATTACATGGATGTGATAGCTAATGGGTAGATTACACTACTGTTATTCGGAGCATATCGGTTTGAAACCTGGCGACTACATTTTTAATTTTTTTTTATAACCATCAGTGTAGACTTCTCTTATTAAAAATTAAAACCCAGTTCTCTGCACTCTTTTTCACAAAGACCAGTATAATCCAATTTTACACCAAATTTAGTTTGGTCATATCATAGTTAGGCACAATGCACTAAATTTTCATTTCATTTACCGTATATGTAAAAGCATAGGTCCCTGATGCCTTGAATATTACTTTAGAGTGGGTAAATTATTTGAAATGAATGGTTTTTTGAAATTTAAGCAGCAGCGAATCAGTGTCGTGTTATCTACTTACTGAGTTATCATACACAAATATTAAAATTATTTTATGGATTAATTCAAATTTAAACTTCTTTATATAGTAAGTCAAATCTTTCATAGTATTACTCAATTTTTGAATATTATTTGGTTTATATTTAAAAAAGAACTAAGAAAAATGTGAGGGAAAACCCATTATATGCAAAAGCGTTTGAAATTAAAATGAAAACATTTCAAACTCATGTCTAAGCTGTTCAAAATAAAATCAAAAACTGTTCAGAAAACGAAAAATAACAGGCAACGATTTAAACCCAAATAACTTTTGAGTTCAAATAAAAGTAGCTTAAAACAGAAACCGTAAAGTATCAAACGAAACCGAAAAAAGTTTAAGTTCAAACTGAAGCTCCTTAGAATTGTTCATACAAAAGAAACAAAATTTATATTATGTATTTATACTGACTTCTCGAAGGCATTCAACAAAGTTTCTCACGGAATACTTGTATTGAAGCTGGCAGCTATGGGTTTTCACTATACTATTTTGATGGGGATTAAGTCTTACTTATCCAACAGGCGTTGTGTCGTAGACGTTGATAATACCACATCCACAAGGTAGCATTCCACACTGAAAGAAAAAGACTGGTAAAATCGAGCGAAATACGGGTCAATTCAACCGAAATTTCTGTAAACTTTTATCCATCGCAACAAGATGTGGAATCAACTGCGCACAAATCTTTGATTCGTAATTGACCGCTTTAGTAGTCAAATGAACAAAAAAAGTGGTTGCGACAGCTTTTTACGAAAGTACCTGTGTTGCGGCATTTGCAAGGAAGATGAGTTTTCACTGAGACCTTTTCATGCCAGAAGAACAGTGCCGAGGGGCGACCCCGCTTAGGAAAATTTTCTTCTAATTGAAAAACCTTATTTCTAAAATTTTGATGTTGCTTTGTCCGGGGTGTGAACCCAGGGTTTTCGGTGTGGTAAGCGGAGCACGCTACAATCACACCACGGCGGTTGCCATATACATACGTAAATATGTGCGTACATATAGTACACAGCATACATATATACAAGTAGAGAGCGCAGTGAGCGTAAAATTCTCTTTGAAATTTGCTCATGTATTAAAAGATGATCGCCGTTGAAATGACCTGTAAGATCAGTCGTGTTTACAGAAAAATCAGTTAGATTGATTAGGAATCTGCAATTTTACAAAATTTTGTTAACTTAGAGCGACAATTTCTCTTCTGTTGAAATGACTAAACTAATTTATTCACTTGACAACGAACTCGGCCAAATTAACCATAATTCTATAAATTTCACCGAATCTCCGTTAAGTCAAGAACAACGGAACCGATTTGTGTATTTGTACACTGTAATTTTTATTTTGACACTAAATTTAATTTCACTGCGCATGTAAACTATGTCATAATTCAATCGTAAGCAATGCTTGCGTTCATACGTCGCAACTAATCCGCATTCACTAGCCCCTACACTATGAAGCCACTATATTGTGACTTTGTCAGATCGAGGTTGGAGTATGCAGCTTTCATATGGAGACCCTACCCAATTGGCCTCTCTAATCGGCTTGAGCGTGTTCAGAATGTTTTTTTACGATTTGCTCTACGATCTTTAAACTTTTCTGAACTAATGCCTTCGTATGAATCTCAGTGCCTTTTAATTGAACTAAACACGCTTGCAAATAGACGATCTATTCTATCTTGCTCATTTGTCATTGGCATAATTTCAGGGACCGTTGATTGTCCGTCACTTCTTGATCAAATTCAGTTTAATGTACCATGCAGAAACCTCCGACAGTTTGAAACTTTAAAAATTGGGTTTTCCAGAACTATTTATGGTGTCAATGCTCCTATTTCTAGGGCTTGTGCTGATCTGAATATGTTTTTTAATTCCTCAGGTGCTGACTACACTTTTCCTTACGCTGCCTTAATTAACAATTTAAGATCCTATCTTTCTTATGATTAAGTTAATATAAAAATTTCATAATATAGTCTGTAAGAATCTATAAATTCAAAGACTCAACTTAAATAAATATATAAATTAGCGAGGCAGGGCTAATTTTTGTTTTTGCTTTCGACATTAGAGACATTTCTAAACTTTATTCCTTAATCTGATGGCTTTTCGGCACACCTACGTTTATTTTAGTGATCAAGGTATGATCAAGTTCTGTTGAATGAACCTAAAAATATTCCACACAATATGGGCTTAAAAGCAAGAAGTATATATATACCATATTGTGTATAAAAGGGAGAGCAATAAAAAAGGCAATACTTGGCGACAAATTACAAAAGCGTGCAGCACGGCATTCAAATGGCTGAGTGGATAAAGTCCTCAACACCAGTATGGATGCGAGTTCAAAATTCTATACCCGAAAGGCTAGCTGATGAAATATCTCCTCATAACAAAATCCGTGCAAATTTTGTAATTTTTCTCTAATATCAATAGGAGAGAAATTAAGCTCAAAACCTTTTTATTAAATGGACTGTATTATACTATAACGAATTTGGCGCAATTCCGCTTATTTGCAACCTTCTACTAACGTTCGAATCACTAAACTGTTGAGTAAGTAACTCCACTATTCAATAATGCAAAATGGCCTTTATTAAAGTACTTCACAATAACACTTCCACTTCTCAACAGATAGCGTGCTTAAATCAAACTGATTGCCATGCCTCAGCTGGCGCTGCTTTTATTCTCTGCGGTTTCCTCGTTTGTATATTTGTAGGCGTTTCTAGAATTTACTATTTGTTTACCAGCTATAACTGCAGATGCAGGCCGATAGCCTCTCGTATGCGCGTGTATATATGAGTGGTACTTGCACAGATGATTACCTACTTTTGGGAGATTCTCAGATATATACATGTGTCTTTGCGCCTCTCTCCGCTGCTTGGGACATATGGGTAGACATAATGATTGATTTGTTGATGTGCATACAAGTCACTGCTTAGTATCGGCTTAGAGATGATAGTATCCCTTAGTTTTGCTAATATCCGTCACACTGCCTTCCATCTAAGTCTGATCGTCCCGATCAGACAAATCTGTCGATCTAACCGCTGCTAGCCTCTACAAATGAACCACCCTTTTATTTCGTGGTTTCCCAATTGTTTGTCCGCTTGCATCAAGCACAAATACATACATACGAACGCGCTCGGCTGCTACAACAGCAACAAACACAGATTTATTACGTTGATTCATTTCGTTTTCTGCGTTAATGGTTGAATTTCGTTTCGTTCATTTAGTTATTAAACGAAAACAATTACTTTTGCGCTTTAACGAAATGAAATATACTTGAATAGTTTGTTAAGCATATCTGGTGTTGAAAATAAGCTTGTTAACAACGCCTTACTGAAATCAGTATAAATAACATAAATATAGTTTACACAAACTAAACAACACGCCGTAGCACAGAGGTTCGTGTCTCCGGTATTAAGCACAACTCGTTTTGTAGCGAGTTATTTAACCATAGTAAGCTGATCGGTAACGATAGCTTCGAACAATTTTGGAATACCGGAAAGTATTGCAATGCCCAGATAGTTTTCAATGTCAGACCTGCACTCTTATGAAGAGGTATGGAAGACTTTTTCCATGCCGGGGGAAAAACGACTTGCTTTACAGAAAGATTGTACAAGTCAGATAGTGGCTCATAGATGTGGACAGCACATTTTTTAAGTGTACATGTAGGAATACAATCAGGACCATATTAAAACATTATTCTCACGTTTTAAGATAAAGTAAAACATCATCGATAATTGTGGGGTTGTGAATTAATCTTAGCAGAACAGTTGGATTTGAAAATATTGGCAAAGGAGTTTGAAATACTAAGGTTATCGCTAGATGTACGTTCCTGATTGAAGGAGATCCTTGCACTTTACGTTTAGAATTTACGAAACGATAAAAAGACTTTGGGTTGGAGAAAATATTCTTTCTCGTCTTACAGATGTAAGTTTTATAAGACTTTTTATTCAATTCGAAGTATTTCTGACGCAAAATGGAATACTGTAAGTAAAGTCTGTTTAATCCTGATTGTAGTAATAATAGTATATTTGGAATTGCATTTTAGGCCGAGCTTCCAAAGAATGACACTGTCAACGACCAAATCCTCGGATACCTAATTTACAAAATATACAAAGGAAATGTCGACCATATTGCACATCCACGTCGATGGATAACGCTACCAACTGTCTTACATCCAAAAAAGACTGGGTGTAACATTCGATCAGAATCGCCATTTTGGCTAGTATGCAGCCGCACTTGTATCCAAAGTTCAGAGCCGTAACCAAAATCTCAAGTCTATGCTACGCGCCCCAATATGGTCGCCGAGCCTAAAACAAACACAGAAACCTGAGCGTCCCAACTGACATCTTATTGAAGAGACCCCGCCTCCTATGAACATAGAATTCATCTTAAGTCACTTAAGAATTCAGCCGTTTGAAGATCAGGAGCATGAAGGGCCTAAAACATGGACACTATGCTACTATGGATAAGAATAATGGTTTGAGATAAACTAGTAAAAAAAACGATGTTTACAGGAAGAGTAAGAATAATATAAGATTAAGAGTAATAGTGATAGTTAGACTTGGATAAGAGCAAGAAAAGGACGGTTCCCAAGGCATTCGGTTCTATGTACCGGATCGACTCGGGATTTTGGCCGACCAAAGGCTATAATTTCAGTGTAATCCTATTTAATTTGTTTAGCAAGAGAAGGAAGAGTAAGAAGTAAAACGAGACGATTTACGGAAGAATGAAAGGAATAGGGAATTTAAATGGGCCGATTAAGTTAAACTAGAAAATGCAGTGTGGATAGGAAATAAGAGAGTATAAAAAGGGTTAGCCAGAGGAGAGGTTGATCATACGGCCATTTCATGCTTGTCAAAACGTTTCCAGGGTCAGCCAGAGCTGTTTAAAATAAAGTTTTGATAGGCCTTCTTTTTTTCCAACAATTAATTTCTATAAGCTATGATTTTTTTAAGCATCGTTGCCGTAAAACCTCTACCGCTTTATATTTTTACGCCAGCCACCATTTTTTGCTCAATGAACCTACCTCTTAACGCTTCGTTTACATAGATAAATGTTGGGTCTCGGGACCGTGTACCGCCGATCCCTAGCTTTCGTATTATAAGCCTCCTAGATACTATTCCGCGATTTCATGACATTGTTCCAGGCCATCAATCATTTCATCTCCGTATCCATATTCCTTAGTAGTGGACAATGGGATAATCTGAAGGTTCACCTATTCAGTTGCGTTGACAGGAAAAGAAAATAAACCCTCCCACAAAAGCAAATACAGACCGCAGGCGTTGTTTTCCTGCATGTTATTTCATATTTCAGAGCGGCATTAATGTAGTATTTTTTTATGATACTGGAATACGAAGAATTGTCGTTATGCTAATTTCTGAACGACAATTCTTCGTTACTTCGATCCGTCTTTGGAACTCCCCTCCAGCTAGAATAGGATTTCAGCATAGCTAGAATAGGACAGCATTTCAAAAAAGAATTAATCTTGTTTTATAAATGACTCACCTCTCCTTCTTCAACTGACTCTCTTTACTGATCTTCTATCCGTTTTTCTCGCCATCTTCCTATTTTCTCTAAGGTTAGAACATAATAATTATTCCCGTACTGCCATTACAAAGTCTCCTTTATTCTTATTTCTATTTCTGCGTCCCTAGGCTAAGCTCTATAAATTTAAAATGTAACCATTATGTCTTAGTTTGCAAATTATCTATCGTTTATCTACGTTATTGAATTTTCGTTTTTATTTTCTGTCACTGTCCTGACTAGCACCATAAAATAATTTTGCCAAATTGTTGTGCTAGGATAATTTAATAAAATACAAATACAATAATCAATGCTGCAGATCAGTGATGATAATCATGGTACATTTGTACTTTTTTGGTACATTTCGCTACCCGAAAGTACGTTGGTACTACATTGATATATTTGGTAGATTTTTGTAAAATACAGCACTACACTTCAAGTCATTTGCAAAGCAGCTCTGAATGTACAAAAAAAAATTTAAATTTTTCGAAGAAAATATATAGTTAAGTTGTTTTGTTGCCGAGCACAATTTGCCATTTGCAATTAGGGATCATTTGACACCAGTATGGATGCGAGTTCAAAATTCTATACCCGAAAGGCTAGCTGATGAAATATCTCCTCATAACAAAATCCGTGCAAATTTTGTAATTTTTCTCTAATATCAATAGGAGAGAAATTAAGCTCAAAACCTTTTTATTAAATGGACTGTATTATACTATAGCGAATTTGGCGCAATTCCGCTTATTTGCAACCTTCTACTAACGTTCGAATCACTAAACTGTTGAGTAAGTAACTCCACTATTCAATAATGCAAAATGGCCTTTATTAAAGTACTTCACAATAACACTTCCACTTCTCAACAGATAGCGTGCTTAAATGAAACTGATTGCCATCCCTCAGCTGGCGCTGCTTTTATTCTCTGCGGTTTCCTCGTTTGTATATTTCTAGGCGTTTCTAGAATTTACTATTTGTTTACCAGCTATAACTGCAGATGCAGGCCGATAGCCTCTCGTATGCGCGTGTATATATGAGTGGTACTTGCACAGATGATTACCTACTTTTGGGAGATTCTCAGATATATACATGTGTCTTTGCGCCTCTCTCCGCTGCTTGTATGGACATATGGGTAGACATAATGATTGATTTGTTGATGTGCATACAAGTCACTGCTTAGTATCGGCTTAGAGATGATAGTATCCCTTAGTTTTGCTAATATCCGTCACACTGCCTTCCATCTAAGTCTGATCGTCCCGATCAACTCTGCACGGCCTTCCCAACTGCACCACAATTCGGATGGAACACCTTTCCGCCGGTGAGGGTTGTATAGCAGTACCAAATCTCCCTCCAAGAAACCTTCTGAATTATTGTTCTTGTCGTACCTGTGTTTCGTCCTACCACTCATTTCCCTGGGCCATTCCCTCACGCTCTGTTCTTTGGCCAATGAACTACTTCGCAGAGCTTGCGCTTGAGGGATTAGCTTCGCATAATCAGCATCGTTCCGACGCTTCACAACAGTAGTGTGCCTTGGCTTGAAATCACCCTTTCATTTTTTCTGCGAAACTCTTTCCTTCGCCAGTGTTTCTCTCGCAGGTATCTTTGATTTTTTTTGTTTGACCCATTCGTTCCACCAAACTTTACCTTTGACTTTCGTGGTCTTTGTCGACTCTTCTCCACCAGTACTCGATTACTGCCGAACCCTTTTTCCAGGGCTGGGAAAATTCCGCGAGCCCCCGGCCCAAGAGGGCCCCGGGCCAAGAGCTCAAATCTATTTTTTTACATTGTACCTGAGTACTTTATTTTATTTGGGAAGTATATTTGTATAAGTTCTGCTCCAAATCCAAAGTGAAACAACTAAAGGCCATAATACAATTTAAAGTTAATCGTTAAGCATTTCAACCAAACTAAACTAAATAGGTATGTTGATTCATTTTTAGAGATGTACACGTAACACGTGAGCGAGGTTATTGATATGCAAAACTTTTTTTTTAAACAATTCGACAATTTTTTTTGGGCATAGTATCAAAAGACGAAATATTTTATGAAGTTTTATATCTAATAAGGAAAGTGAGTCTACAACTTCAATAACATTAAAAAAATTAAACCCTACTGCATGGACAGGGCGTTATTATGTCGTTTTTGCTTTAAAAGTTCGGTTTGTTGAAGTCCAAAATGCGCTACCGAATAAAAATAAATAAAATATAAGGCGCGATAACCTCCGAAGAGATCTAAGGCCGAGCTTCTCTTCCAATGTGCGTCGTGCGCCTCTTGATTTTCCCTACAAATTGGCCGGACGGGACCTACATGTTTTATGCCGACTCCGAACGGCATCTGCAAGGCAGATGAGTTTTCACTGAGAGCTTTTCATGGCAGAAATACACTCAGAGCGCTTGCCAAACACCGCCGAGGGGTGACCCCGCTTAGAAAAATTTTCTTCTAATTGAAAAACCTTATTTCTAAAATTTTGATGCTGCTTTGCCCGGAGTGTGAACCCAGGGCATACGGTGTGGTAGGCGGAGCACGCTACCATCACACCACAGTAGCGCCAACGAATACGCTGTATTAAATTGCAAATGAGATGAAAGAAATAAAGCTGTTTCACTCAAAAAGGAGATCGAAAACTACAACTGTGTTATGTTATTGGTTTTTCATTGCAAGATTCCACTTACTATCGATGCAGCCTCTAAAGCACTTTAGTCTAAAGCCACCGATCTTCCAAATGCCTAAAAACGTTTAAAAATTTGGAAATGGAAGCAATTAGTGTAGCAGAAAAATGGGCTATCACCCCTGAATTTCTTAAACTCGTCAGAGGATGGCAAAACGCCATTTTGAGGACCTTTGAGAACATGAGCGTCTCCAAGATCCGGAAAGTTTGTTCATAGTGAACATATTTTGTCCAGTATTGGATATCATTATAAACCAACTGAAATCGCGATTCATTCCAAGGAATGAAATTGTTTAAAATCCAGTGTTTTGCAGCATTTCACTCTAAAAGTTTTAAATGACAAGAGTTTGTTTAGATACATAATAAAGGACAGAGAAAAACAAAGAAATAGAAAAATCGTCGTGTATTAGAGACCTTGCTGATTTATTAAAATTAAAAAAAGCATTTTATGTCTTGCATCTTTTCTGAAGTATGCCCTGCATTATTGTTATTTCTTACAATTCCTGTGACTACAGCTAGGGCTGAACGATCATTTTTAAAACTAAAATTGATTAAAACCTACTTAAGAAACTCTATGAGACAAGACAGGTTATGTAACTTGACTATTCTGTCTATTGAAAATTCTATAGCCTAATCTTTAAACTTTGATGATGTTATAGACACCTCTAGGTCCATGAGAAACTTGTGGTCGCCAGAGCTTCGCCTGTTAAATATTTGTATGATACTTGTAACAGGATTTTTCAGGAAAAATACGCTCCCTAATTGAACCTCTCACCAAAGTAGGCACCTTGGCAAGTGCTTATCAGAAGTCCATAGCGTCCGACTATGATGCGTAGCGGTTTGGGACTGGCATCTACGCCCTCTCGCCTCATAGGAAGACGGAGGGATGTCGGTTACGAAGAACTTCCAACCCCGTAATCCAGGGTGTTATGCGGCCCGTGCCTATTGGGCGATTTGCAGTCAGGTGATATATTCGGCTGTATTCGAAGGGAGCCTTCCCGATACCGTGCCACCTTGGGAAGTATTGATGGCTTTACCACAGTAAGGCACGCTGCTGTGGCGGACATTTCTGAGCCCGCTTGGTTGGGCAGGTAGTCGTGCGACCAAGAGGAACGACTCAATATATAAGTCAATAAGGAAGATGATAAGAAGAGGACTGAGTCGCAAGACAAGGACGACAAAAACGTATTAAGCGATGCGACGGACTCGTGCCGCTAGAGCAGTGGTGACTCTCCGTGTTATCATACAAATCATACAAATGAAAATGTAGAAGTAGAGTGGGAAAGGGTACGGAGCAGAGGAAGTAAGAGAGCTCTGTCGTAGTACCGCGCAGCTTGGGAGCAGTAGTCGACCCAACAGAAGTGGTGGAGATCTATCGCTTGGAATGGGCACGTGAGGCGGTAGAAGTAGGTCGAAGGCATGTCAAGACGTTTGCTGCGAGAAACCCCCGGTACTGCAACCCGTACGAGTACGAGGAATCGTCGAATAGCAAAATGAAGAGGCAGCGTTCGGCGGAAGGCGACAAGTTTGCTTTCAAGAGGCAGAAAGGACCTATTCCCAGAGCAAGATACATTGTAGACGCATAGACAAGACCTGTAGGCCTAAAGCTGTGGCACAGATGTACAGATGAGGTAGCAACTACCTCGAAAGCTGCAAGACAGAGGAAGGACGTTAAAAGTGGCGATACGCAACCACGGAAGTAGGAGATAAGCCAAAGGGAGATAACGCTGAGACTCCGGCTGAACCCGAAAAGATGAGTGATGTTAGAAAGCAGTCACTGACGGTGGCACTGGTTGATTGTAGCAATCCTTTCGGGCAGATGACTACTGAACGTTGGAGATCTGTAGAAAGAAAGATTATTAGCTTAATAATCAGGCTAATGCGAGAACAACCAAGGAAGCCCCTTCCAACCTTTGATTCGGGGGAGTGGGTGGTATAATGGTCTGAATATGATAGCGTGAGACAACATCCGAGCTTGCGGTGGCCGGAGGAAGTGGTTCCAAACCTCTAAAAGTAAGGCACGAATGCGCGGTTTGAGGTGGTGGATAAAGGCCAGATTCCCACCGTACCAAAAGTTAAAGTATGGATATCATGTGTGATGAAGTCGGAGGATACGCTGCGACTTCTGTAGAATCAGAATCCGAATATATCGACAGAGGATTGGAAGGTACTTGCTGTATCTCGGCCTACGGAAGAAGGTCATTTCTAGATCTTCCAAATAAAGAAGAAGGCGGAGAATATATTGTACACTCAGCTTGGCAAAATATCCCGGGGTACAGACAAAATTTACATGCGACTCTAAAAAAGAAGTCGAAAAGATAACAATCCTAACACCCTAGAAGTGGACAGAAAGAGGACAGGTGGAGGATGCGAACTTCACCACGAAGGTGTTAGAAGAGGACCAACAGACAAGTGGTGCTGCGAGTCGCACAGAGAAACACCCAGCATACCATTTACACCCGGGAAAAGATGTCCAAATAATCGTAATTTGCAAGAAGTGGGAGAGGCTGAAGAGGGCCCCAAAAGCCTTAAACCGAAAGGGTAAGAGGAGGACGAATACGTCACGACGAAGGTGTTGGAGGACGACTGGAGTGCTGCGAATCTTGCAGATAAACCTTCCAACGCAGTAAATTGGCGTCGAGCGGACTCCTCCTAACCCTCGGAGAGGGTTCGCTTGACATGGCGTTGATCCAGGAGCTGTGGAAGGAAGGGTGCGAGCTGCAGTCATGGTAAGGAAACAGCTGCAGTCATATATGCTGCCTAATTACACTACTGGGGACCTCGAAGTGGTGACTTTCTAGCAGAAGAATAAGCAGGCATTTGTCCTGTCATCGTGCTACATGACCCATACTGCAGAGGTTCCACCGGTGGAGTGCAAGAGGTCACTACAGGACTAGGGCCGCAAAGGGCGTGGGGAAGACGGGGATACGAATGAGAGCGGCGAAACTCTATTTTGTTACATCCTGCAAACCAATTTGCAAATAGCCAACAGGGAAGTGTTCCTACATACGTTGGGGCAACATCCAGAAATGTTCTTGATATTATATTGAGCTCTGGACGTGATATATCAAGGATGATTGGATGGTTCTTGCTAGATCATACTTCTCCGACCATGCGTTTATCAGCTTCATCATCATGGTTTATGAAGAATTATTTTTATTTTTATACCGGGATTTGTCACTTGCACAACGTCTTGGGTTTGTGCAATTAGTTGATCTTGAGAATCTGGTTATCAATTTTTAAATTTGCCTACTGCAGTAAATTTTCAATTATTTTTTTTTTTTATAGATTTCAAGTCCTGCATTGCCGGCATTTCTTGTATGCCTGGTCGAATATTGTCCTAAGTCAATAACTTCCTCAACAATCTGGTTGCTTGATACTTTTTCTACGCTACCATTATTCTATCCTAAGATGAAAATGAGCGCGACTAGTCTTTTATTGCAAATTTATATAGCGCTTTAACATATATACATATAGATATATATATATATATATATATATATATATATAGATTCTCTTTGTGACTTTTCTTCATTTTTGTTGTTAATATAGGCTGGTTGTGAAAAAAATTTTTTTTTTTCATATGTCCACTGACGCAAATTTTACCAGGGCTGTTTTATAAATCTTTTCCTTTGACAGCCTTCAAGGATGTTATTTTGATAACTTCCATGGAAAATATTACTTTGAAGTATGCAAATTATTGATTAGTCATTAAATTTGGGTAAGTCTAATCAAATTATTGATTTGTTATTACAGTTGGGCAAGTCTAATGAAGCTGCCTTTAAGGTCGTTTGCGACATTTTGAGGGTTAATAATTAAATTGTTTATCGCTCTTCATCAGCTTTGGTTTTGTTACTAAAAATAGAGTTCTTTAGATACGAGTTTGAACGGGTTTTTGTTGCCTATATTTGAATTTCATATAACTTTTGAGCGTCAGAGCTATTTTGACGATCAATAGCATGAATGCGCAAATTGTAACTGCTAACCAAACATCTGGAACGTTTGGCGAGTTTTTTGTGTCTATTTCTGTTGGTGGTTCATATTTTACGACTCTATTTTCCGTTGATTCCGAGTTTTCTTCCTTCCCTAACTCATATCCGGCTATTGCTATAATGATGACTTGTGCTATTTTTGCCCACCAAGACATTTTAAAACTTTTCTAATTTTAATAAAATGTTAAATATTTTATTTTATTTATAACTTTTTATTGTAAAAATTGCTATTCTAATATTATTTAAAATATTTTTATTTAGGTAAATGATGGCAGGATCGCCATGTACAATGTATACTTTTAGATTTTAAAAGAAAATGGTTTTTGTTGGCGCTAATCTTCAGCGCTGACATCAGATTCATAAATCTTCTTTATTGAATAAATTCTTTCCTATTTATACAAAAGTTCTTAACCTATACATATATACATTCTTACATTAATAATTACATACTAGAGGTGCATGACTCAATAGTGAGGAATGCTTTGTTAGCGAATTATTATATTGACTTAAATATTGTCAATATGATTCCTACTTGAGCAATTTGGGTATGACGCATTAATGCATTAGGTGACTTGGTAACGTATGTTTGTAATGTTAAGCGTGTTTGAAGTGAGGTGAATTCCACGCGATACTACAAGATCGCGAGAGCGGAAATGGAGGTGGCCTCGCGTTTATCATACACCACTCTGTGCAATATCATTTATTGATCCCGACATCGGCCGCAGGGACAGTGTCTTAGAACTTCAAGCCTTAGCTGTCCGGTCAGGCGATGCAAACCAAGAAATCATCAACATCTACATCCCTCCTGCCACCTCCTGCCCCAGTGGATACCTTTCTAATATCAGCGCCTTACTCACTGGCAATAATCACATAATTCTTAGGCGATTTCAATGCCCATCACGATCTATGGCATTCAAACTTGCAGGCGGACAGTAGGGGTGAGATTTTGGCGAATCAAATAGAAGAAACGACGTTGTGCACAATAAACGGAGACGCCCCCACACGTATGGTAGGAAGCTGTCACAGCTCGCCGTATATATCAATCGTGAGCGCAGGACTCGTAAACTGCGTCAACTAGCAGCCGATGGTAACATTGGCATCCGACCACCTGCCTATACTTATTTCGTTCGAGCGTACCGCCGACTTCATCGTCACAGAAAAACGCACTTTCATAAACTTTAAAAAAGGAAAGTGGGATGAATACAAACCCTTTACAGACAACCGCTTTGGTGCCCTACATATCCCGACTGATGCTCGCCAAGGGGAGCGTGCTTTCCGCAAGGTCATTGAATCCGCCTCGGCTCGCTTCATTCCCGCCGGTAGAATTCCCGAAATTCGGCCTCACTTTACGGCGGAAGAGAGCTCGATCCCAGCGACCCTCAAAAAACCAACGCATCAGATTGCTTGTGGGTGCACATAAGCGGGCGAAATGGGAGGAGCACCTAAGCGGTTGTAACCTCTCTGCCGGTGTAGGTAAGCTTTGGTCCACCGTAAAATCCCTATCGAATCCGTCTAGGCGCACTGACAAAATTTCCATCGCCTTTGGCGATAAATGCTGTCGGATGCAAAAAAATGCGCGAGCGCTTTCTGCCGACAATATATAATGTATTCTACGGTCGACAAAAATAGACGGAGGACCAACAGACACGCACATAAGCATAAATTCATACATGGGGGTCTACCCTTCCCCCACGTCTTAAAAGATGGACCGCAAATTACCTGGGCGGTCGGCAGGCATCGGAGCAATTTAGAAACGAAACATCAAAACCAAGAAGAATTAAACAAGGGGTGCCACAGCGTGGTGTCCTATCCCCACTTTTGTTTAACTTCTACATATCAAAGTTACCTTCGCCACCAGAAGGAGTTACTATCGTTTCCTACGCCGATGACAGCATAATAATGGCCACAGGCCCAGGCCCACAGATCGATGAGCTTTGCAAAAAAAACACAAGCAGGTCCTCAGTGAACTCCACAAACAGGCGTCGGACCTTAATGCTAGGAATTGCCCGGTGAACTTGCGGAAGAGGAACGCACACTCCCCAGGGAAACGCGAGTCACTCTAGCTCACCTTCGATCTGGATACTGTAACAGGTTAAACTCTTACCTATCCAGAATCAATGTGCTTGCAATGTGTCTCCACGTGACACCAACCATCTCTTTAATTGTAATGTGGAACCAACGCCTCTAACACCCTCACCTTATGGTCGACCCCTGTTGAAGCAGCAAATTTCCTTGGACTGCCGTTAGAGGATATTGATGACAATTTGTGATTGGTCGCACCTATTGGGTGGGGCGAAGCACTGCTACAACAACAACAACAACAAGAACAACAACTATAGGCCTATACGTTAACATGTCTGCTCAGAAACTTTGAGAGGCTGATAGATGTGTACATAAAGTCCAACGTGGATGAAAAGCTGCTCTCCACAACACAACATGCGTACACCCATGTGCTGTAAATATCGTCACCGAGTTTCTCGATTTGCACCACAGTACTCATCACAAAAAATTATTAATTATTACCGGTCGACCAACGATTATACATATATTTAAAAAACTTAAGATCGCGACAAACGCAAATAAGAATTTTTTCTTATACTCTTAAAACAGTATGTTACGTGATGGGTCTGGGCCCATAACCATTTGTTAACTTTGCAAATAAAACACGATATGTCCGATCGATTCAGTTTATTTAATAGAAGTAAAAGTAAAATATAAGTAGGATAAAGTATAGTCACTACTCGTTAATATGTACATAAGTACATGTATGTGTATATGTAAGTTTCCAAATATAGTACTTTACTTTATTAGTACTCAATTCGAACTAAACATTGTCGTCTTACAATCTACGCTAATTCCCTACTTGCGGTCTGATGTATGTGTTTGTATGGGTGTAGATGTACCGATAGATCTGGTTGTATGTGTGAATACATTCAAAGTCACGTATGCTATCAGGTGTCCGTCTGCGAACATAACTCAACGGCAAGACAAGCGTGGGAGTTATTCTGATGAATTGACGATCAGCTTGGCAGCTGTGAAGCTCTCTTACAAATATTCAAGAATTCGAGCGGGCGTGAGAGTAAGTTTTTCGATCTAATAACAATGAGCCAAGAATGGGTGTGATTCCAATGAATCGACAAAACGCTGTTTAAGCTTTGCAACTGTGCAATGCGCTAACTTCTCCCCATCTTAAGACGAGTCGCCCTCGACTTGTGCCAAAATTTCCTCCACTGCCCTCTGAGATTTTTTCTTATTAAATGTCGATTTCCTTCTGCGGTAGATGAAAAAAATTTCTATTGCAATTATTAGTGATGGAGGGAAGGAAAAAATTGTCCACAACAAATTGCGATGAAGAGTTAAGCCCTTTTTAAGTTCATGAATGCGAGAAATATTATCAATATAAATTTTATGCAAATATGGCAGGGACAACTCCGTACGGTGCTCTAAGTAGTTAATTGCTACAGTTTTTGGAGGATGCGGTTGAATATAAATTGGCTCCTTCTTTGCCAGATAAGTCGTATCATTAATGGTGATTGAATTTTGAAAAAGAACCAGATATGTTCCTTTAATTTCCAATTTTCGTTGATCAAATATTGTCGTTGGCGGCACGTTATTTAGAATAATGATGCCCTCATCTATGTTTTGAACTTGTGGTACATGATATGCTTATTCCGATGAGCAAGTCGCAGTGTTGTTATTTAACAGCTGACTTAAACAACTTGAATGAGCCGGCTTACAAACTCTCGCGACAAGAGTGTCATTGCAGTTTCCTAGTGGTTGAAATTGATCGCTACATTTTGCCGCAAGTGTGGTCTCTAGCTTAATTATACTATTAATATGAACTACAGGATAGATTTCAAGAAATTCGCAAACATTTATAACCTTAGGAATCTTAAGAATATAGTAAATAACTTCTGGATTCTGCAAAATTTTTACCTTAGATACCAAAAGTAAATTACTTAAACTAAAGGGTAATTGCTCGAAATTGAACGCATGATCCAACTCGGCATCATCCAAAACAAGTGGATTTATAATATTACTTTTCGCTAATACAATGGAGAGTGCTAGTCTGTTCAATTGGCTAATCAAATGATTATTTCTTATTACCAGATTTTCGCAAAGCAGTGTTTCCTCATCTTTCAATATCCAATCAGTTCGATTTCCTCGAAGTGCATTAATTTGGGTGGTAATTTCATTAATTCTATTTTGTAAATCGGAGTTAATTCTAATCTGCCTATTGTTGTTTTCTACTAACATGCTTTCCTTTGTCAAGAGCAGCTCGAAGGCCTCATGGTCTGGGGTACCTGCTATGAACTTCAGAGCGGACCCCAAGAAATCTATTGATCTAGAAATTCTCCTTGGTATTTCCATTGCGCGAATAATGTGTAATATTTCCTCAGCTTGCTGTTTTAAAATGTTTTCGTTTACTATCTGATTTTTGGATTTTGATACGAACCATCTGCTTTCATAAGCTATCTGGCGGTAATCAGTCGAATTGGTCGTGTGTACGGGATAAATGAATTCATTGTAAATAGCTACATTTCCACGAGGAATGGTAACAATTTGTGAAGAGGTGTAGTCGATTAGACTGGCCCTAGTATCGGAGATGAGGGCGAGCAGCGATCTCAAATTGATGTTATCGTAAATTACTTTTATGAATTTTTCTTCCTTCTATCTGTACTGTTGTACCTAAATCTCGCTCTACTATTTTTTCCAAGAAAACTTTCTCAAATTTATTTCCTAATCGCTTATTTCGACGAAGGAACACCCTTTCACCCGGTTGATATGTTTTGGTTATCCTTTTCTCATTCAATTTACTCAGCACCAAATTTTGTGCTCTTATTATTTTTTCTTTAATCTCCCCGAGTTTCTACACCGGGCAGTTTTCAAAAATTTCTATTGGTTTCGAATCTATAACCGAGTGAATTGTTCTATTGTATTTATATGTGGCAAGCAAAATCAACTCCTTCAGTTCACTTATTTGCTGCTGTGCCTTCACGCACCTGGCTAGTTCCAGAAGGATTGAATGAAACCTTTCAACCTGCCCATTGCTTTCGCTATGTATGGTGGGTACGAAAAACTGCTCTACAGCGAAATGGTCGCGCAACATGGATCTAATTAAATTTGAAGTAAACGTTCTTTCGTTATCTGTGACAATTGTTTTAGTATTTTGGAACATACCCAGCTTCTTTTATGTCGATTGTGCTTCTTGAAATAATGGGTTTAACTATTGCAAATTTTGAAAACCTATCGACAGCCGTTAGGAATAGCTGCTTTCCAGTTATCAAAATGTCTGAGGAGAATTTCTCCTGGTCGCACTGGGATTGGAGTTCTCCCAATTTCTGGATTTGGTGGCCTTCTTTGGTATATATTTTCTAGACAGATCTTACAATTTGAAATTGCCGACCTGAGCATTTTCCTCATGTCAGGAAAGTAGTATTCTGATAGAATCTGCTTAAAGTTCTGCGACAAGGATCGATGGGCCCGGGCATGTTCAGTTGCTATTACCTCCTGTTGATCATTTGGATTTGTTAGATCGATTACGAACTTTTCCGTATGAATGAATTTAGCTCCCGGGAATGCTTCGATAAGCGGGCTTTGGATCTCCGATAGAGTCGGAAGATCACAACAAGAAGCATTTGTAACGGTAGGGTTTATAAGTTGTTTTAAGATTTCGTAACAAATTCGTTATTGTGTCGTAATTTAAGTATAACAAATTTTTTTCTGAAAAATGATTTTTGTACTTTGGTGGTAATGATGCCGCTTCGTTAAAATGAACTGTCTTTTGAATTGGTTTACTGGATATTGAATAGTTTTAATTGTGTTTGAGAGCGATGACCAGCTATGTACTGTAGCATCTGCATCACTCATGTTATTCAAAAACTGACGAGACAGAGCGTCTGCTACTATGTTGTCGCTTCATTTTGGTATTTGGATTTTTGTTCGACATGGCGAACGTTAAAGGCTGGTGGTCTGTGAAAATTACGATATCCTTAATACGGTATAAATAATGTCGAAGGTTTTTAAGGGCCCACACTATGGCCAAGAGCTCACGCTCATTAATTGCATAATTTTCCTCTGCTTTCGATAATGTTCGCGAAATCATTGTGATGGGCCGCCCATTCTGGGACAAGACCTTTTAAATGCTTGAATGCCCTCGTCATCGAGGACTATTTTAATGTGTTTGGACTTGTGGGATGACACATGGCCATGGTATCCGCAATCGTTTTTTCGTTTAATTTTCCAAAGTCGATTACCATGCGGAGCTTTTGTTTACCGCATTCATCCAGGCCTTTTTTATTCACAACATGGACCGGAGAATTATAAGCCGAGTTAGACTTTCTGATAATGCCGTCTTTTAATAATAATTCTATTTCCCTATTAATGGACCCTGCCGCCGAAGCCGGATATGGATAAGATCGGGTGTAAATTGGTTCCGAGGAGGTAGTACGAATTTTAGCTTTGACCGTAGTATTATATGGTAAAGCGCGGTTAGGTTCGGCAAATGCCGTAGAATGGGAGTTTACTTACTCACATTTCACATTGTTTAGCCACCCTCGTAAAACAAATATTCCGATTTCGTATAGATTTTGGCTCCTATCTCTTAGGAAATCATATCCTACTATACCATCGAAGCTAATGTAGGGCAAGAGCGACCTCACACTAAAAATTAATCTCGTCTTCCATCGCAGAAATGGAAGCAATCTCGATGTCTGAATCACTGTCTCGGTCTGCAGTAACCTTTCCTGACGGGTCCACCTCTTGGGATGTCTTTACATGGTTGGTCCGTTGCACCTTCGGCCTCCGTAAATTCGCTGAGTCCCCCTGTTCACTATCTCTTTTATTTCCGTATTGGTTAGCTTATTTTTTGGGATGTCCTCCCCATGCATTTCCCTTCCTATAGCCCTGGTTGGACTGTTTTGTCCGTCGGAATGCGGAGGATCCGCGGTCGACGTCCATGGGAGTAGGAGTGTCCTTTGGCCTTTGGGGATTTCCGGGGGAGTTATTCTGATATTTTGAAGTTGCTACACTGTTAACAGCAAATGTTCTTGCAAAATCGTAATGCATGCGGTTATTTTCTAATTCCTGGGCAGTAGCCAGTGCTGAAGGCAAATCTTTAGGATTTGCCGAAAACAAAATGTCACATAAGGGCCGCTTTAATCCAGAAATGAACTCTTAATGCGTTCTCCCTAGCTTGATCATTGAGCGCGGCGGCAAGCTGCCTATTGTTTGAGTGAGTCATTATATTTTTATTCGTAATGAATGTCAATTGTTTGTCCACCGTATCATAATATTGGCAGAGTGACAAATTTCCCTGCTTTAAAACGCTGAGCTCTGTTTCCAGAACATGCAACGGTCTTTTGTCCGCGTATGTCTTATCCAACCTAGCTATTACAGATTTAAAATTTAATACAGTTGAAAAAGAAGTGAGCGTTGCGTTCGCGGAACCTACTAATTTGTTTCTGAAAATTCCCATAGCAATATAATACTGTTCCGACCCCTCCGTATCGTACCCGATGGCGAATTCCGCTGCGGAACGCCATGCTGGATAGGATGCTGTATCCCCCTTAAATTCCTGCAAGGACTTTATCAGATCCATATTTGTGTTGCTATTAACCACAGCTGGATTTATTTCCACTGGAAGATAATTATCCGCGGATGGCGGCTCTAAGCGCCGAAGTGTCTGCATGACCTCATCTAACTGGGCATTAAACTCCCTTTTATTTTGTTCATTTTGCTGTTTCAGAATCTCTATGACCTACTCCCTAGATACACTCATTTTGGTGTTAATTTATAAAAACTCACAATGAAAATAAAATGCCTACACTTTCACTTTTCTCCTTTAGCACAACAGGAAGATTTCTGTTTTATTTTATTTGCACTATTTCACTGGATCACAGGAAAAATCGAACAATTACTTACAGTAATATTGTATAATGGTAAAGCATTCTAGTATCAGAGCAGGTTCCAGTCCTTCCAAATTCTGTTTGCTGTCCTTCTTGTAGGGGAAATGGTCCTTTCAGCTACTACTTGTTGTCCTTCTTGTTCTGCCAGTTGGGCGCCAGTTTCCAAATATAGTACTTTACTTTATTAGTACTCAATTCGAACTAAACATTGTCGTCTTACAATCTACGCTAATTTCCTACTTGCGGTCTGATGTATGTGTTTGTATGGGTGTAGATGTGCCGTTAGATCTGGTTGTATATGTGAATTCATCCAAAGTCACGTATGCTATCAGGTGTCCGTCTGCGAACATAACTGAACGGTAAGACAAGCGTGGGAGTTATTCTGATGAATTGACGATCAGCTTAGCAGCTGTGAAGCTCCCTTGCAAATATTCAAGAATTCGAGCGGGCATGGGAGTAAGTTTTTCGATCTAATAACAAAGAGTCTAGAATGTGGAAGATTCCAATGAATCGACAAAACGCTGTTTAAGCTTTTGCAACTGTGCAATGCGCTAACTTGTATGTATTCAATTGTCGCAGTTGGGATGTTAGGTGACTATATAAAAATAGTATTAAATCCTTCAGAAATTAAAAAAGGCTTCACCGACAAGCAAGTTTACGTCAGGAACTAATTTATTATCCTTAGAATGCATATTGATATATTTGTGAAGAAAATTAAGCAATTTTCAAATGTGCGATGGTTACTTGGCTTCACATTATGGCAAATCAGTAAAATCTTTAATTCAGATTATTCCTCATTGATGTTAGTATGTTTTGAGGAAAAAGTATAATCCTATTTTCATTTTAGCATTCCATTAAGAAATAACAATCCAATGGAAGTAATAATTTACCACAGGGGTTGATTGCTAATAAATTGCCAAAAATGCTGAAAGGCTGGCAGCATTTAGATCGGGAAATTTGTTTGACCGGGATGATCAGTAAGAAGCTGCAAAATAATCAGAATTTCCCAAAATCGTTACAATATGCTATGGATCTAGTGAGTACGCGTTGTCGCTAAATCACATTTTCATTAATCTGATACACCATTTCAGAGCTATTGTGATTTAAATAACGGCACTCGATCACAGATCATATGTTACTATTCGGCCCCAGATGAATTTTCGTTGAGAAGTTTTTCATAGCAGAAATACATTTCGAGTGTTTGCCAAACCACTGCCGAGGGCGACCGCGCTTAGAAAACATGTTTCTAATTGAAAAAGCTTTTACCAACGATTTTGACGTTGTGTTTCCCGGGTCTTGTAGCCAAGACCTTTTGTGTGGTAGACGAACAACGAAATATACATATATAGTATATAAAGTATATCTATAATTATTCTCATAGAACATATGACAATGGCTGAACGTGTTTGCACAAATAGCACGTAGATATCTACATCGGACAACATTATTAGCATTATCAGAAAGCAGGATCCAGGTCAGCTGAAGAAAATATTTGCCATTGCCCTCATACCAAAAGCTTTGTCAGAATTTTGGATAATCAAATATTTGAATCCACTCGCGCTTCAGTTCCTACTTTTTACAATGGTTCATAGCATCCTTTCTCAACCAGCACAACTAAATTTCACAGTTCTGTCTTCGATTTGTTATTTTATGTGTTTGAGTGCTTTCTTAACTCGAACTCTTTACTTGGATTGAGAATGACACGTTTAGTTGAGAAAATATAATTGAAAAAACAAAACAAAAAACTGCTGTCGTTTGCTTTTCGTTTTATGGCAAAGTTTCAAGTGCGCACACATACACATTCACGCATATGTGAATACTGAAGGAGTACACTTAAAGTCGCTCCTTTGCCAGAGAAACACCATGAATAGAAGGCACTGGAACTGCATAGATTTTCTAGACTAGTAAAATGTGTGCACTTTATGGCATCCAGAAATTGTTTGAAATGCAACGTATATACTTGGAATATATGTAAATATGTGAGATTATGTCTGAGTGTGCATGTTATGAGTGCTCTTTAATGTATCTACAAAAAGTAGAAATAGGTTTATACTGTTTTCACACAGACGGCTTATTGAATAATAAAGGCAGTTTTCTACATTAAGACGCTTATTGAGCTCAATCTTCCCTACAAAATTCGAATCTATAATTATTTCATTAGTAGCTAATCGAATGCCTAATGAAGTCAAAAGCACAATGCAACTCTGTTGGGAACGTTCAGTTTCTTAGTTTTTGGTGTGTTCAATGCTTAAAAATGTCATTTGTCAAAGTAAATGTCATTGTCTGCATGGTGGAATGATAGAAGGTGGCCGCATCGAACAGCTGATTATAACCTTTTTTATTTGATTTGATACATCAACTTCCGGCGCAGTACCATTTTGACATTTGTCCATCGAATTTACAAAAACAAAGTAAATGGAATTCTTATTTATGTATGTAGGTATGTCAGCATGCTGCCACCTTGTATCGTTCCGCCATGATTGTCTGTCATACAGCATTGTCATTTTATTTGCTTGACATTTAATCCTTCATACTAATCGAGCAGTTACTTCTGTGTGAAAGCAAAAAATTTACGATTTCATTAGAAGGCGAAATGAGATCATTAAGTTTCTGTGTGGAAACAGTATTAGGCAACCGATGATTGAGGGGCTTACAACAGAATAGCGATGAAGTGTAGTAATGATAAATAAAAACAAGTAAGGAAGGCTAAGTTCGGATGTAACCGAACATTACATACTCAGCTGAGAGCTTTGGACAAAATAAGGGAAAATTACCATGTAGGAAAATGAACCTAGGGTAACCCTGGAATTTGTTTGTATGACATGGGTATCAAATGGAAGGTATTAAAGGGTATTTTAAAGGGGAGTGAGCCATAGTTCTATAGTTGGACGCCATTTCGGGATATCGCCATTAAGATGGACCAGGGATGACTCTAGAATGTGTTTGTACGATATGGGTATCAAAGGAAAGGTGTTGATGAGTATTTTAAAAGGAAGTGGGCCTTAGATCTATAGGTAGACGCCTTTTCGAGATATCGCCATAAATGTGGACCAGGGGTGACTCTAGAATGTGTTTGTACGACATGGGTATCAAAGGAAAGGTGTTGATGAGTATCTTAAAAGGGAGTGGGCCTTAGTTCTATAGTTGCACGCCTTTTCGAGATATCGTCATAAAGGTGGACCAGGGGTGACTCTCGAATGTGTTTGTACGATATGGGTATCAAATTAAAGCTATTAATGAGGGTTTTAAAAGGGAGTGGCCCTTAGTTCTATAGGTGGACGCCTTTTCGAGATATCACCATAAAAGTGGACCAGGGGTGACTCTAGAATGTGTTTGTACGATATGGGTATCCAACGAAAGGCGTTGATGAGTACTTTAAAAGGGAGTGGGCCTTAGGTCTATAGGTGGACGCCTTTCGAGATATAGCCATAAAGGTGGACCAGGGGTGACTCTAGAATGTGTTTGTACGATATGGGTATCAAATGAAAGGTGTTAATGATTATTTAAAAGGGAGTGGGTCTTAGTTCTATAGGTGGACGCCTTTTCAAGATATCGCCTTAAAGGTGGGCCAGGGGTGACTCTAGAATGTGTTAGTACGATATGGGTATCAAATAAAAGGTGTTGATGAGTACTTTAAAAGGGAGTGGGTCTTAGTTCTATAGGTGGACGCCTTTTCAAGATATCGCCTTAAAGGTGGTCCAGGGGTGACTCTAGAATGTGTTTGTACGATATGGGTATCTAATGAAAGGTGTTAATGATTATTTAAAAGAGCGTGGGCCTTAGTTCTATAGGTGGACACCTTTTCGATGTATCGCCATAAAGGTGGACCAGGGGTGACTCTAGAATGTGTTTGTACGATATGGGTATCAAATAAAAGGTGTTGATGAGTACTTTAAAAGGGAGCGGGCGTTAGTTCTATAGGTGGTCGCCTTTTCAAGATATCGCCATAAAGGTGGGCCAGGGGTGACTCTAGAATGTGTTTGTACGATATGGGTATCAAACGAAAGGTGTTAATGATTATTTAAAAGGGTGTGGGCCTTATTTCTATAGGTGGACGCCTTTTCGAGGTATCGCCATAAAGGTGGACCAGGGGTGACTCTAGATTGTGTTTGTACGATATGGGTATCAAATGAAAGGTGTTAATGATAATTTAAAAGGGTGTTGGCCTTAGTTCTATAGGTGGACGCCTTTTCGAGGTATCGCCATAAAGGTGGACCAGGGGTGAATCTAGAATGTGTTTGTACGATATGGGTATCAAATAAAAGGTGTTGATAAGTACTTTAAAAGGTAGTGGGCCTTAGTTCTATAGGTGGACGCCTTTTCGAGATAACGCCATAAAGATGGACCAGGGGTGACTCTAGAATGTGTTTGTACAATATGGGTATCAAATAAAAGGTGTTGATGAGTACTTTAAAAGGGAGTGGGCCTTAGTTCTATAGGTGGACGCCTTTTCGAGATAACGCCATAAAGATGGACCAGGGGCGACTCTAGAATGTGTTTGTGCGATATGGGTATCAAATAAAAGGTGTTGATGAGTATTTTAAAAGGTAGTGGGCCTTAGTTCTATAGGGGACGCCTTTTCGAGATAACGCCATAAGAATGGACCAGGGGTGACTCTAGAATGTGTTTGTACGATATGAGTATCTAATGAAAGGTATTAATGAGTATTTTAAAAGGTCGTGGGCCTTAGTTCTATAGGGGACGCCTTCTCGAGATAACGCCATAAAGATGGACCAGGGGTGACTCTAAAATGTGTTTGTACGATATGGGTATCAAATTAAAGGTGTTGATGAGTACTTTAAAAGGGAGTGTGCCTTAGTTCTATAGGTGGACGCCTTTTCAAGATATCGCCATAAAGGTGGGCCAGGGGTGACTCTAGAATGTGTTTGTACGATATGGGTATCAAATGAAAGGTGTTAATGATTATTTAAAATGGTGTGGGCCTTAGTTATATAGGTGGACGCCTGTTCAAGATATCGCCATAAAGGTAGGCCAGGGGTGACCATAGAATGTGTTTGTACGATATGGGTATCAAATTAAAGGTGTTGATGAGTACTTTAAAAGGGAGTGGGCCTTAGTTCTATAGGTGGACGCCTTTTCAAGATATCGCCATAAAGGTGGGCCAGGGGTGACTCTAGAATGTGTTTGTACGATATGGGTATCAAATGAAAGGTGTTAATGATAATTTAAAAGGGTGTGGGCCTTAGTTCTATAGGTGGACGCCTTTTCGAGGTATCGCCATAAAGGTGGACCAGGGGTGAATCTAGAATGTGTTTGTACGATATGGGTATCTAATGAAAGATGTTAATGATTATTTAAAAGGTAGTGGGCCTTAGTTCTATAGGGGACGCCTTTTCGAGATAACGCCAATAAGATGGACCAGGGGTGATTCTAGAATGTATTTGTACGATATGGGTATCAAATGAAAGGTGTTAATGATTATTTATAGTGGAGTAGTCCTTAGTTCTATAGGTGGACGCCGTTTAGAGATATCGCCATAAAGGTGGACCAGGGGTGACTCTAGGATGTGTTTGTACGATATGGGTATCAAATGAATGGTGTTAATGATAATTTAAAAGGGTGTGGGCCTTAGTTCTATAGGTGGACGCCTTTTCGAGGTATCGCCATAAAGGTGGACCAGGGGTGAATCTAGAATGTGTTTGTACGATATGGGTATCTAATGAAATATGTTACTGATTATTTAAAAGGTAGTGGGCCTTAGTTCTATAGGGGACGCCTTTTCGAGATAACGCCAATAAGATGGACCAGGGGTGACTCTAGAATATGTTTGCACGATATGGGTATCAAATGAAAGGTGTTAATGAGTGTTTTAAAAGAAAGATGGGCTTAGTTCTATAGGTGGACGCCTTTTCGGGATATCGCCATAAGGGTGGAACAGGGGTGACTCTAGAATGTGTTTGTGCGATATGGGTATCAAATAAAAGGTGTTGATGAGTATTTTAAAAGGTAGTGTACCTTAGTTCTATAGGGGACGCCTTTTCGAGATAACGCCATAAGGATGGACCAGGGGTGACTCTATAATGTGTTTGTACGATATGGGTATCTAATGAAAGGTATTAATGAGTATTTTAAAAGGTCGTGGACCTTAGTTCTATAGGGGACGCCTTCTCGAGATAACGCCATAAAGATGGACCAGCGGTGACTCTAGAATGTGTTTGTGCGATATGGGTATCAAATAAAAGGTGTTGATGAGTATTTTAAAAGGTAGTGGGCCTTAGTTCTATAGGGGACGCCTTTTCGAGATAACGCCATAAGGATGGACCAGGGGTGACTCTAGAATGTGTTTGTGCGATATGGGTATCAAATAAAAGGTGTTGATGAGTATTTTAAAAGGTAGTGGGCCTTAGTTCTATAGGGGACGCCTTTTCGAGATAACGCCATAAGGATGGACCAGGGGTGACTCTAGAATGTGTTTGTACGATATGGGTATCTAATGAAAGGTATTAATGAGTATTTTAAAAGGTCGTGGGCCTTAGTTCTATAGGGGACGCCTTCTCGAGATAACGCCATAAAGATGGACCAGGGGTGACTCTAGAATTTGTTTGTACGATATGGGTATCAAATTAAAGGTGTTAATGAGTGTTTTAAAAGAAAGATGGGCTTAGTTCTATAGGTGGACGCCTTTTCGGGATATCGCCATAAGGGTGGAACAGGGGTGACTCTAGAATGTGTTTGTGCGATATGGGTATCAAATAAAAGGTGTTGATGAGTATTTTAAAAGGTAGTGTACCTTAGTTCTATAGGGGACGCCTTTTCGAGATAACGCCATAAGGATGGACCAGGGGTGACTCTATAATGTGTTTGTACGATATGGGTATCTAATGAAAGGTATTAATGAGTATTTTAAAAGGTCGTGGACCTTAGTTCTATAGGGGACGCCTTCTCGAGATAACGCCATAAAGATGGACCAGCGGTGACTCTAAAATATGTTTGTACGATATGGGTATCAAATAAAAGGTGTTGATGAGTACTTTAAAAGGGAGTGGGCCTTAGTTCTATAGGTGGACGCCTTTTCGAGATAACGCCATAAAGATGGACCAGGGGTGACTCTAGAATGTGTTTGTGCGATATGGGTATCAAATAAAAGGTGTTGATGAGTATTTTAAAAGGTAGTGGGCCTTAGTTCTATAGGGGACGCCTTTTCGAGATAACGCCATAAGGATGGACCAGGGGTGACTCTAGAATGTGTTTGTACGATATGGTTATCTAATGAAAGGTATTAATGAGTATTTTAAAAGGTCGTGGGCCTTAGTTCTATAGGGGACGCCTTTTCGAGATAACGCCATAAGGATGGACCAGGGGTGACTCTATAATGTGTTTGTACGATATGGGTATCTAATGAAAGGTATTAATGAGTATTTTAAAAGGTGGTGGACCTTAGTTCTATAGGGGACGCCTTCTCGAGATAACGCCATAAAGATGGACCAGCGGTGACTCTAAAATGTGTTTGTACGATATGGGTATCAAATAAAAGGTGTTGATGAGTACTTTAAAAGGGAGTGGGCCTTAGTTCTATAGGTGGACGCCTTTCGAGATAACGCCATAAAGATGGACCAGGGGTGACTCTAGAATTTGTTTGTACGATATGGGTATCAAATGAAAGGTGTTAATGAGTGTTTTAAAAGAAAGATGGGCTTAGTTCTATAGGTGGACGCCTTTTCGGGATATCGCCATAAGGGTGGAACAGGGGTGACTCTAGAATGTGTTTGTGCGATATGGGTATCAAATGAAAGGTGTTAATGAGTATTTTAAAAGGGCGTGGGCCTTAGTTCTATAGGTGGACGCCTTTTCGAGATATCGCCATAAAGGTGGACCAGGGGCGACTCTAGAATTTGTTTGTACGATATGGGTATCAAATGAAAGGTGTTAATGTGTATTTTAAAAGAGCGCGGGCCTTAGTTCTGTAACCGTACGCCTTTTCGAGATATCGCCACAAAGGTGGTCCAGGGGTGACTCTATAATTTGTTTGTACGATATGGGTATCAAATGAAAGGTGTTAATGAGTGTTTTAAAAGAAAGATGGGCTTAGTTCTATAGGTGGACGCCTTTTCGGGATATCGCCATAAGGGTGGAACAGGGGTGACTCTAGAATGTGTTTGTGCGATATGGGTATCAAATAAAAGGTGTTGATGAGTATTTTAAAAGGTAGTGTACCTTAGTTCTATAGGGGACGCCTTTTCGAGATAACGCCATAAGGATGGACCAGGGGTGACTCTATAATGTGTTTGTACGATATGGATATCTAATGAAAGGTATTAATGAGTATTTTAAAAGGTCGTGGACCTTAGTTCTATAGGGGACGCCTTCTCGAGATAACGCCATAAAGATGGACCAGCGGTGACTCTAAAATGTGTTTGTACGATATGGGTATCAAATAAAAGGTGTTGATGAGTACTTTAAAAGGGAGTGGGCCTTAGTTCTATAGGTGGACGCCTTTTCGAGATAACGCCATAAAGATGGACCAGGGGTGACTCTAGAATGTGTTTGTGCGATATGGGTATCAAATAAAAGGTGTTGATGAGTATTTTAAAAGGTAGTGGGCCTTAGTTCTATAGGGGACGCCTTCTCGAGATAACGCCATAAAGATGGACCAGGGGTGACTCTAGAATTTGTTTGTACGATATGGGTATCAAATGAAAGGTGTTAATGAGTGTTTTAAAAGAAAGATGGGCTTAGTTCTATAGGTGGACGCCTTTTCGGGATATCGCCATAAGGGTGGAACAGGGGTGACTCTAGAATGTGTTTGTGCGATATGGGTATCAAATAAAAGGTGTTGATGAGTATTTTAAAAGGTAGTGTACCTTAGTTCTATAGGGGACGCCTTTTCGAGATAACGCCATAAGGATGGACCAGGGGTGACTCTAGAATGTGTTTGTACGATATGGGTATCTAATGAAAGGTGTTGATGAGTATTTTAAAAGGTAGTGGGCCTTAGTTCTATAGGGGACGCCTTTTCGAGATAACGCCATAAGGATGGACCAGGGGTGACTCTAGAATGTGTTTGTGCGATATGGGTATCAAATAAAAGGTGTTGATGAGTATTTTAAAAGGTAGTGGGCCTTAGTTCTATAGGGGACGCCTTTTCGAGATAACGCCATAAGGATGGACCAGGGGTGACTCTAGAATGTGTTTGTGCGATATGGGTATCAAATAAAAGGTGTTGATGAGTATTTTAAAAGGTAGTGGGCCTTAGTTCTATAGGGGACGCCTTTTCGAGATAACGCCATAAGGATGGACCAGGGGTGACTCTAGAATGTGTTTGTACGATATGGGTATCTAATGAAAGGTATTAATGGGTATTTTAAAAGGTCGTGGGCCTTAGGTCTATAGGGGACGCCTTCTCGAGATAACGCCATAAAGATGGACCAGGGGTGACTCTAGAATTTGTTTGTACGATATGGGTATCAAATGAAAGGTGTTAATGAGTGTTTTAAAAGAAAGATGGGCTTAGTTCTATAGGTGGACGCCTTTTCGGGATATCGCCATAAGGGTGGAACAGGGGTGACTCTAGAATGTGTTTGTGCGATATGGGTATCAAATAAAAGGTGTTGATGAGTATTTTAAAAGGTAGTGTACCTTAGTTCTATAGGGGACGCCTTTTCGAGATAACGCCATAAGGATGGACCAGGGGTGACTCTATAATGTGTTTGTACGATATGGGTATCTAATGAAAGGTATTAATGAGTATTTTAAAAGGTGGTGGACCTTAGTTCTATAGGGGACGCCTTCTCGAGATAACGCCATAAAGATGGACCAGCGGTGACTTTAAAATATGTTTGTACGATATGGGTATCAAATAAAAGGTGTTGATGAGTACTTTAAAAGGGAGTGGGCCTTAGTTCTATAGGTGGACGCCTTTTCGAGATAACGCCATAAAGATGGACCAGGGGTGACTCTAGAATGTGTTTGTGCGATATGGGTATCAAATAAAAGGTGTTGATGAGTATTTTAAAAGGTAGTGGGCCTTAGTTCTATAGGGGACGCCTTTTCGAGATAACGCCATAAGGATGGACCAGGGGTGACTCTAGAATGTGTTTGTACGATATGGGTATCTAATGAAAGGTATTAATGAGTATTTTAAAAGGTCGTGGGCCTTAGTTCTATAGGGGACGCCTTCTCGAGATAACGCTATAAAGATGGACCAAGGGTGACTCTAAAATGCGATTGTACGATATGGGTATCAAATTAAAGGTGTTGATGAGTACTTTAAAGGGGCTGGGCCTTAGTTCTATAGGTGGACACCTTTTCAAGATATCGCCATAAAGGTGGGCCAGGGGTGACTCTAGAATGTGTTTGTACGATATGGGTATCAAATGAAAGGTGTTAATGATTATTTAAAAGGGTGTGGGGCTTAGTTATATAGGTGGACGCCTTTTCAAGATATCGCCATAAAGGTAGGCCAGGGGTGACTCTAGAATGTGTTTGTACGATATGGGTATCAAATTAAAGGTGTTGATGAGTACTTTAAAAGGGAGTAGGCCTTAGTTCTATAGGTGGACGCCTTTTCAAGATATCGCCATAAAGGTGGGCCAGGGGTGACTCTAGAATGTGTTTGTACGATATGGGTATCAAATGAAAGGTGTTAATGATAATATAAAAGGGTGTGGGCCTTAGTTCTATAGGTGGACGCCTTTTCGAGGTATCGCCATAAAGGTGGACCAGGGGTGAATCTAGAATGTGTTTTTACGATATGGGTATCTAATGAAAGATGTTAATGATTATTTAAAAGGTAGTGGGCCTTAGTTCTATAGGGGACGCCTTTTCGAGATAACGCCAATAAGATGGACCAGGGGTGATTCTAGAATGTGTTTGTACGATATGGGTATCAAATGAAAGGTGTTAATGATTATTTATAAGGGAGTAGTCCTTAGTTCTATAGGTGGACGCCTTTTAGAGATATCGCCATAAAGGTGGACCAGGGGCGACTCTAGGATGTGTTTGTACGATATGGGTATCAAATGAATGGTGTTAATGATAATTTAAAAGGGTGTGGGCCTTAGTTCTATAGGTGGACGCCTTTTCGAGGTATCGCCATAAAGGTGGACCAGGGGTGAATCTAGAATGTGTTTGTACGATATGGGTATCTAATGAAAGATGTTAATGATTATTTAAAAGGTAGTGGGCCTTAGTTCTATAGGGGACGCCTTTTCGAGATAACGCCAATAAGATGGACCAGGGGTGATTCTAGAATGTATTTGTACGATATGGGTATCAAACGAAAGGTGTTAATGATTATTTATAAGGGAGTAGTCCTTAGTTCTATAGGTGGACGCCTTTTCGAGATATCGCCATAAATGTGGACCAGGGGTGACTCTAGGATGTGTTTGTACGATATGGGTATCAAATGAATGGTGTTAATGATTATTTAAAAGGGAGTGAACCTTAGTTCTATAGGGGACGCCTTTTCGAGATAACGCCAATAAGATGGACCAGGGGTGACTCTAGAATATGTTTGTACGATATGGGTATCAAATGAAAGGTGTTAATGAGTATTTTAAAAGGGGAGTGGGCCTTAGTTCTAAATGTGGGCGCCTTTTCGAGATATCGCCATAAAGGTGGACCAGGGGCGACTGCAGAATTTGTTTGTACGATATGGGTATCAAATGAAAGGTGTTAATGAGTATTTTAAAAGGGCGAGGGCCTTAGTTCTATAGGTGGACGCCTTTTCGAGATATCGCCATAAAGGTGGACCAGGGGTGACTCTAGAATTTGTTTGTACGATATGGGTATCAAATGAAAGGTGTTAATGTGTATTTTAAAAGAGCGTGGGCCTTAGTTCTGTAGGCGTACGCCTTTTCGAGATATCGCCACAAAGGTGGACCAGGGGTGACTCTATAATTTGTTTGTACGATATGGGTATCAAATGAAAGGTGTTAATGAGTGTTTTAAAAGAAAGATGGGCTTAGTTCTATAGGTGGACGCCTTTTCGAGATATCGCCATAAAGGTGGAACAGGGGTGACTCTAGATTTTGTTTGTACGATATGGGTATCCAACGAAAGGTGTTAATGAATATTTTAAAAGGGAGTGGTGGTAGTTGTATATGTGAAGGCGTTTTCGAGATGTTGACCAAAATGTGGACCAGGGTGACCCAGAACATCATCGGTTGGGTACCGCTAATTTATTTATATATGTAATACCACGATCAGTATTCCTGCCGAGATTTCAAGGGCTTTTGATTTCGGTCTACATAACTTTTTCATTTTCTTCTACTTATATGGTAGGTGTCAGACCCATTTTACAAAGTTTTTTCTAAAGTTATATTTTGCGTTAATAAACCAATCCAATTACGATGTTTCATCCCTTTTTTCATATTTGGTATAGAATTGTGGCATTTTTTTATTATTCATAATTTTCGATATATCAAAAAAGTGGGCGTGGTCAGTCGGATTTCGGCCATTTTTTATACTAAGATAAAGATATATCGACTTTTTCTCAGGTTATCGTGTTAACGGCCGAACGGAAGGACAGACGGTCGAGTATGTATAAAAACTGAGAGTGGCTTCAACCGATTTCGCCCATTTTCACAGAAAAGAGTTACCGGCATAGAATCTATGCCCCTACCAGATTTCACAAGGATTGGTAAATCTTTGTTCGACTTATGGCACTAAAATAATTCTAGACTAATTAAAGGAAAAAGGGCGGAGCCACGCCCATTTTCAATTTTTCTTTTATTTTTGCATTTTGTTGCACCATATAATTACTGGAGTTAAATGTTGACATAATTTACTTACATATATACTCTAAAGATATTCAATTTTTTGTTAAAATTTGACTTAAAAAATTTTTTTTAAGTGAGCGTGTTCGTTTTCCGATTTTGCTAATTTTTATTTAGCACACACATAGGAATAAGAGTAACGTTCCCGCCAAAATTCATCATGATATCTTCAACGACTGCCAAATTACAAGTTGCAAAACTTTTAAATTACCTTCTTTTAAAAGTGGGCGGTGCCACGCCCATCGTCCAAAATTTTACTAGTCTTCTATTCTGCGCCATAAAGTTAACCCACCTACCAAGTTTCATCGCTTTATCCGTCTTTGGTAATGATTATCGCACTTTTTGGTTTTTCGAAATTGTCGATATCGAAAAAGTTGGTGTAGTTATATAGTCCGATTTCGTTCATTTTAAATAGCGATCTGAGATGAGTCCCTAGGAACCTACATACCAAATTTCATCAATATACCTCAAAATTTACTCAAGTTATCGTGTTTGCGGACGGACGGACGGACGGACATGGCTAAATAAATTTATTTTTTCGCCCAGATCATTTTGATGTATAGAATCTATATCGATTAATTTATGCCGTTACGGATTACCGTTATGCGAACAAAATTAATATACTCTGTGAGCTCTGCTCAGCTGAGTATATGAGCAAAGAAAATTGCAAAATAGTATGTATCCCATCAATAAAATTGAAAAGGTCTAAAATATGTTCCTTATAATAATCCTTATTTGTCTACATATAACGTTATGTACATTGTAATCCATATCAACGAAGACAATATTATAAGACAGCTGGGCGGATATTACATCCTTATATCGCATTTATCCTTCCAGAAGTGCGTTATTCTGGGTGAAAAATTTCAAATGCGAAGCATTTCCTCATATGAATCGCATTTCTTTGCCTTTGGCCTGCAAACGCAATCCACATACGCTTTTGACATCTACTTACTAAAAGAACCCTGACAAGAAAATAATGGTTATATGACCTATCATCTCTAATATAAATAACAGTTACTAGTAATTATTAGAGCGAAACGACAATTGTACCAGAACCTGCTTTGTTTTTTTTTTTTTTTTAATATACATATGGGGTATCCCATCCCATTTCGACCAATTTAAACCCGACCCCTTTAGAATTGGCTGAAAGTTTTTCTTCTTTTTCTATATATAATGTATGTGTATACCGGCCTAATGCAGTTGCTGGACAGCGAATGCGAGTCATTTTAATCGTAGATTACCATAATATATAAAGAAGGGAAAACTTAAAAATCATTTTCTTACATTTGTTTGTTATATAAATAAAATTGATAAAAAATTTTTTTATATTTTTGAAAATTTTTTTTTCAATTAAATAAAAAAAAATATAAAAAAAATCGGCCCACTCCGGGATTAGTGGGGATGATTGCAGAATTGATTGAAGTTTTTTTATGAGAAAAAAAAAATAGCGAAATTCGAAAAATCTCGAAAAACTGAAAAATTAAAAAAAAACTTTAAACACTTTTTTGTATTTTTTCCGAAAAGTACATTTAAAAACAAATTTAAAAAAAAAAAGATCCCAAACGGTCAATTTTGAAAAAGTTATAGCATTTTGAAAACAAAAACGGTGTTTTTTTTTTAAATTCATAACTTTTTTTGAGTTGGATGAAAAAATTTTAAAAAATTCTGAAAAACGTCTTTCGTAAGCTAGAAAAAGAAGAAAAACTTTCAGCCAATTCTAAAGGGGTCGGGTTCAAAATTGGTCGAAATGGGATGGAATACCCCATATATTTACTTTTTTATCGTACAATTATTTAAGCAAGTACGCTAGTGCATTTTCTAGCAACGGAAACGTAGTATTATATTAAGGCTTACAATCTGGCGACGTATTCCTTATTGCTAACAACTGCTTATGGAATATTTTGCTGGGTGCCACTGGCAACGGTGATATGTACTAAGGGTAGGAGAACACTTCTAAAGCAGCCGCATAAGCTGATCAATAAGTACGCATCAATGGGCACAACACTCAATTTTGCCCACTAGAAGGCATGCCATGCGGCACCATCCCCAGTACAAATAGTAATGTAGTAGAGCACTCGTGCACGCACACAACACACTCAGGAGAATTACAGTGCTCATGAAGTTCGTGATTATCATGTCCAAATACGGACGTCTGAGTGCATAGGAATGTTAAAAAAAATAGACAAATTGAGTGGAAAGATAAATGAAAAAGGGCGGAGCCACGCCCATTTTGAAATTTTCTTTTATTTTTGTATTTTGTTGCAACATATCATTACTGGAGTTGAATGTTGACATAATTTACTTATAAACTGTAAAGATATTAACTTTTCTTTTAAAATTTGAATTAAAAAAAAATTTTTTTTAAAAAGTGGGCGTGGTCGTTCTCCGATTTTGCTAATTTTTATTAAGCAGACATATAGTAATAAGGGTAACGTTCCTGCCAAATTTCATCATGATATCTTCAACGACTGCCAAATTACAGCTTGCAAAACTTCTAAATTACCTTCTTTTAAACGTGGGCGGTGCCACGCCCATTGTCCAAAATTTTACTAGTTTTCTATTCTGCGTCATAATTTCAACTCACTTACCAAGTTTCATCGCTTAATCCGTATTTGATAATGAATTATCGCATTTTTTCGAACTTTCGATATCGTTCATTTTAAATAGCGATCTGAGATGAGTGCCCAGGAACCTACATACCAAATTTCATCAAGATACCTCAAAATTTACTCAAGTGATCGTGTTAACGGACAGACGGACGGACGGGCATGGCTCAATCGAATTTTTTTTTCGACACTGATGATTTTGATATATGGAAGTCTATATCTATCTCGATTCCTTTATACCTGTACAACCAACCGTTATCCAATCAAAGTTAATATACTCTGTGAGCTCTGCTCAACTGAGTATAAAAACATAGGCATTTCAAAGTGGGATTTTTCAAAATTTGCCCCTACGACCCAAAGGGGGGGACATCAGAATTCGTTTTAGAGGTATGGTTCCTTCGGCAAAGTTTCTTATTTTGATCCCTAGAATATGATTTTCACAGAGCAATGGGCGATTTTTTTGCCTTCCCACAAATCGACCCGGCCTAATGAGCACCCAATAACTTAAATGAAGTAGTTCATACAAATGTAGTTTTACACACATTTATACATATATGCACATATGTGTGCATGAAAGAAAAGTGGAAGGAAGATTTGCTAAAAGGCGTTTACATTCTGAATTGAAATAGTTTAGATATAAGCGAACATTATTATGTTACTTGGGTTAGCGAAACAAGTGCAGAATATGGGATGTTAAGCTAGAACACTACCTCTATACCAAATCAATGCGACCAACCCATAGCACGGCGCATAAAGCGCAGATTTTTTGCTGAGTCTCTGAAAGGAAATGTATAATTTGTTCATTTTCATTTGAACTCGTCAAAAACGGTAAATTTTTAGATTTCTTTCATTTTTCCATGATTTACTCAAAATTTTGAGGCTACAAGTAGAGTTGCAAAACTATCTCTGGTCAGAGCATTCGATAGGAAAATAATGCGCTAAATTAGATGCATTTACTAAAAAAAATAACTTAAAGTGCTCTGATACTATTTTTATACTCAGCTGAGCAGAGCTCATAGAGTATATTAATTTTGTTCACATAACGGTACCCTGTAACGGCATAAACTAATCGAGATAGATATAGACTTTGTAACGACAGCCTTTCAACGTAAGCACTGGTTCGAATGAATAGCATATATCTGTGACTACGTGTGATGTGTCTAGGTTCGTGTGTTGGCCACAGTGTTGCAATGACTATCGCAACAGCACAATGGCAACATTGTGTCTGGAGTAGATACAATGTTTCTGATGGCGTAGCAATATTGCAGCCAAGACACGAAATAAATGTATCTATGTAGGGGCTAGTTTGTGTGACATGCCACCCTAATAAAAACGCACTGCGTGCGTGCCTCAAACCGAAGTTAAAACCTGTAGGCTAAATCGTTTAGCCAGCTAAAGTTTTTTTAATTGTGTAGTGCGTGGCGAAAAGTGTCTCGCGAACGCTAAAACCAAGCGAACTTCGTCTGCCACCTAGCTTCCAATCCTGACCGTTGCAGCAGAAATGAACTGGACCACAACGTGTGTCGCGACAGCTTAAAACCAGGTAAGTCTAATGGTTTTCTTTGGCTTTGGATTTGTTTTTTTCTCCAACTGGACATGCCCACTGGGAAGCTGGTTTCTATATAGCCAATTTTCCAAGCAAGCCAACAGCAAACTTGCATGCATGTATGCACGCCTTAATACAGACATATGTATGTCGGTGAGTATATAATCATGCAGACAACAACTATTATTATCCTCACCAATTTTTAGCGCTAGAAATCCTGCAAGAATAAAGTTTTTTTTTGTATCCTAACAGGGCACTCCCTGCTGGAAAGCACCACTGGGAACTCACTGAAAATGTCGGCTTGCGGCCTGAAGGCTAAATTGGTGACGTACCGTCCAACAAGAAATACATCATATATTTGATATTGGCGGCGCAACGCCTACAACAACACCACTTTTTGCTTCCACCAACAACTACACCATTTTTGACAACAACAATTGCGATGCATATTCACTGCTGGTAACCACAATCTCCACCTGTTGCACAGGCAGCGACAACAATAACACTTTCTTCTATTGGCGGCCATACATTGCTGCAGTCACGATACATCGCCACGACAACAACAACTATTACTAATGTTTATACATGCAGCAAAAAAAAAAAACTATAAGAACAACTAAAATATTGGGTTATAACGATGGAGAAAAGGTGCCTGCGACACTGAAACAACTACAACATCACCACTGGATCATCTACCAGATTGGAGGAGCAACACAGTCCGCAAAATACATTTTTTTACCTTCTTATTATTTAATTATTGTTACTTTCTCTTTCGTTTGTGCATACTTATAATTATGTGATATATTGATATTTGGACAAAAGGGCATAAGTAGGCATAAACGCCACGGAGTTAGTCAGGGGAGTTCATATTTTTAATAAAGTAAGTATTTTTCTTTGATTACGGGGCAGGCTTACAGGAGTTGTGCCAGCCACTCTTTAAGGGGATATAATCAAATACATTTTTTTCTTTTTCTTCTTCCTTTTTTGCTCACTTCGCTATTATTCGCAATTTTCTTTGTTCTTTTTATTGGAAATATTGAAAAAAATTATAGTACTTTTATTGCCCTTTACTTTTTCTGTTCTTCTTTTTTTTGTGTTTTTTTCCCCAATTTTCTGTTTATTATTTCACTATATTCCCACCCACACATTCGTATAGGAACCCATGTGGTTCATTTGAATTTTCTTTAATTTAAATAAAATTTTTTTTGCTAAACACTTACAATTCTTTCTCACTTTGCCAATCCCATTGGGGTCTCCGGGGCTTCCGACATCCTCACTCCGGTAGCAAAAAAAAAACAAAGAATTCATTCATGTATCCGTCTAGCGACGTACATACTAGCAGGTATTTTGGTCTTGCCATCGACACTTTGTTAAACTAATTAACTCAATGTCCAAGATCACAAGCGAGTAATCTGGCTGAGTACATGAGAAACAAGTAAGGACGGGATTGTCTTCGGCTGTACCGAAGACTTCATACCTTTGACGAATGGGGCTGAACAATAATCTTATCCCATTCGCAATATCCAAATAAACGGCTTAATAAGATATGATATATATAGTAAACAGATGTACATACCTAAGCACTTTTTAAGATAAATATAAACTAAACTATACTGACAAAGCTAAAAAAAATTAAAGAAAAAAAAATTTATTTGAACAATTAGTTGAGTGGGAGAAAAACTAAATTGCGTTAAACCTGGCTGTGAGACAGCCATGGCTTAATCGACTAACCTCATTGTTCTGATAATTTCAATGGGTCTGTCATTCTGTAATAATGATTAAAATTGTATTAATCACAGCCAGGAGCACATAAAAATATTCCATCATGGTCACTGTAAGGCGTTTCATAAGTTATCGCCTTTACAGTGTCCGGAAATAAAGTGGTCAGTAACCAATCAATAGCAGTTTGTTGCTTCGTAGTGGCAAGATTTTCCAAAAGTGAATGCAGTCCCAGATGCTCCAATTTCCTCCCAAGTATATCGTTTGATAAATTTCGACAAATGTTAAAGTCTCCTACAAGAACAATTTTTTCTAAATTTTCATTGGGGAGCTCCTTATCATGGAAGAGGATACCACCATTCTAAATGTCGGCAATGAGAATGACGGATTTCGGTATACCAACGCAATAGCTATATTTGCCTTTGATATCGCCAAAAACTGATAAACTTTTCCAGCTACATACTGGAATTTTCTGGAATTTACGGTAAAACTGCGTGCGAGTTCAGGCTTACAATAAATTATAATTCCGTTTCGAGGACGACTTTGCCCTTATCTGAACAATCCGTTGTATGAGATATATACTATATATACCACCGGTCTCTATGATTTTTTCAGACAAAAATATATTCTATACACGTAAGCATTTGTTGAAATTTGAAGATATCTAAACGATTTTTGAGATAAATATAAAATAAACAAGTAAGGACGGGACTGTCTTCGGCTGTGCCGAAGACTTCATACATTTCATGAATGGGGCTGAACAATAATCTTTTGCCGTTCGTAATCTCGTAATAATCGGATGTATAAGATAAGAAATATATAATGAACAGATCTACATACCTAAACGATTTTTAAGATAAATATAAAATAAAAAATAGGTAGGTAATTTGTGTGAGGATGCAAAGTTTCAGGTTTTTTGTGGTCTGCGTGTAAAAACTATGACTACGTATCACGTATTTCAACAATATATGACGTAAACGTAACTATTTGATGAAATTTGATGAATTTTGAAGCTTCTGGCCGTAAAAAAGGGGCAAAAATGACAGTTTATATGGGGTATATAATATATATACAACGGAGCTCTATAATTTTTTCACACAACAATATATACTACATACGTAAGCAATTGTTGAAATTTGAAGGTTACAGCTGTTAAAATGGGGTAGAAATTGCGAAAAGTTTCTTATCTGAACAATCGGTTGTATGAGATATATACTATATATACCACCGGCCTCTATGATTTTTCAGACAAAAATATATGCTATATACGTAAGCATTCGTTGAAATTTGAAGCCCCTAGCTCTTAAAATAGGGCAGTAATTACGAAAAGTTTCTTATCTGAACAATCAGTTGTGGGGGATATATACTGTATATACGACCGATCTCATCAATTTTTTCAGACAACAATATGTGTAATATACGAAAGTATATGGTGAAATTTGAAGCTTCAATCTGTTAAATTGAGGAAGATATCACAAAAATCCTCTTTTTCTGAAAAATTGGTTGTATGGAGGATATATGCTATAGTGGTCCGATCTGGCCGGTTTCGACAAATGTCTAATCGGACACCCAAATACACCCGCTCAACAAATTTTATCAAGATATCTCAAAAATTGAGGGACTAGTTTGCATACAAACAAACAGACGGACAGATGGACATGGCTAAATCAACTCAGCTCTTCATCCTGATTATTTCGGTATACTTAATGGTGGGCCTATCTATTTTCCTTTAAGGCAGAGACGGCCAAAAGTTACACATTGTGCAATTTGAGTTCGTATTTTCACACAGACACTAACGATGTGCGATCACGATCGTTTGCTTTCGCTGGTCACTCACTAAAATCAACAGTGAATGCAAAAGGAAAAGTCCATGCTACTTTTTGGGAACATAATAAAAACAATATGCTGCAAGGTTAAAGTGACTTTTAATACGTTTTAGTTAGTATTATTAAGTTCCTTTGAACATACATATTATATTGACAATTTAAATATTAATAATTATAAAAAATAATTAATTATTAATAAATATTGACAATTTAATATAAGTAACTTTTTATACGTTCTACTTAGTTTTATTAATTTTTATACATTTTTTATATTGAATAACTTTATGTTTTGAAAACATATATTTCTATCTTTACATTTACTTTGTTTTATAGTTCTTTCTTGATGAAAAAGTGATTTTTTAAGTAAATTTTGCATTGAAGAAACACCATACCTTCTTTTATAAAAAAGTTTTATCTGGCTAGCTCGACCTATGCGTTCTTAGTTATATGAATATAAGTAAGTATTGTTAGGATTAGCTTGAAATCAAATAACCAGAGTCCTTTTTAATTTCGAACTTCACAGTCCACATTTTCTTTTAGCACACTGTGGAGAGTTGTCACTCAATTTTTACACACACTTATGCAATTGTTTTAGTATTTGTGTTGCCGGCTCTGCTTTAAGGACTTACAATTTTGGGTTTCGTGACGAAATTAATATACCATTTCATTTTTATGAAAGGTATAAAAATAGTGTGCTGGATAAATGTATGTGCATTGAGCATATATGCTTTGAGCGTTTTTCTCTTTACAGCTCGCGTACTCAGCTTCATGCAGGCGCCTCCAACGGAGTGAGTAACGCGGTGAGTGACAATATTTTACATTTGGAGAAGCGTATGGACATATATTGCCAGTCAATTCCTAGTCTTGCAAAATTAGAAGAGGAATTGGCGATGGCAAAAGAAATCAGAATAATATATGTACATACATGAAAACTTTGCAAACATACAACTGCACTTACATACATACCTTTTTATACCTGTCATGAACATGAAATGGTATATTAACTTTGGTCCGATGTTTGTAACGTTGAGAAATATAGAAGAGAGACTCACCATTAAGTATACCGAATTGATCAGGGCGACGAAATGAGTTGACATAGCCATGTCCGTCTGTCTGTTTGAACGCAAACTAGTCCCTCAAATTTTGAGATATCTCAATGAAATTTGGCACAAGGATGTACTTTTGTATTATATTAGACATTTGTCGGATCCGGTAGGATCGGACCACTATAACATATATCTTCCATACAACCGATCGTTCAGATAAGACAATTTTGGTCATTCCTGCCGCAATTAAGAAAGTATAAACGTGAAACTCGGTGATATATATTCTAATATATCATAAAGGATATCCTGAAAAGATCACTTTGATCGGGGTTATATATAGTTATATCCCATACAACCGATCGTTCAGACAGAAAGGTTTTTGGCAAATTCTCCCTTAATTTAGAAAGTATAAACGTGAAACTCGGTGATATATATTTTAATTTATCATAGAAGATTTTCTGAAAACTCACTTTGATCGGAGCTATATATAGTATATATCATATACAACCGATCGTTCAGATAGAAAGATTTTTGGCAATTTCTCCCTTAATTTCCAATATAAAAACGTTAACCTTGGTGATATTTGTTATAATATATCATAGAAGATTTCATGAAAAAATCATTTCGATCGGAGCTATATATAATATATATCCCATACAACCCATCGTTCAGATAAGACGATTTTGGTCATTCCTGCCGCAATTTAAAAAGTATAAACGTGAAACTCGGTGATATATATTCTTATATATCATAGAAGTTATCCTGAAAAAATCACTTTGATCGGAGCTTTATATAGTTATATCCCATACAACCGGTCGTTCAGATAGAAAGATTTTTGGCCATTTTCCCTTAATTTAGAAAGTATATACGTGAAACTGGGTGATATATATTTTAATATATCATAGAAGATTTTCTGAAAAAATCACTTTGAGCGGAGCTATATATAGAATATATCCAATACAACCGATCGTTCAGATAGAAAAATTTTTGGCAATTTCTCCCTAAATTTCCAATATAAAAACGTTAAGCTTGGTGATATTTATTCTAATATATCATAGAAGATTTTCTGAAAAAATCACTTTGACCGGAGCTATATATAGTATATATCCCATACAACCGATCGTTCAGATAGAAAGATTTTTAGCCATTTCTCCCTTAATTTCCAATATAAAAGCGTTAAACTTGGTGATGTTTATTCTAATATATCATAGAAGATTTCCTGAAAAAATCACTTTGATCGGAGCTATTTATAATATATATGCCATACAACCGATCGTTCAGATAAGGGGTTTTTTGCCATTTTTTTCTATTTATCTTAAAATGGTTTAGGTATGTACATCTGTTCACTATATATTTCTTATTGTAACGAATTTACTGCAATTCCCTTTTATTTGCAACCACTACTAACGTTCGAATCACTAAACTGATTAATAAATAACTCCACTATTAAATAATAAAAAAGGCCTTTATTAGACTACTTTCAAAATAACACTACTGTTGCTCGCCAGATAGCATCTTAAATCAAACTGATTGTCGTACCTCTACTGTTGTTGCCTTTTATACTGTATGGTTTCCTTGTTGCGTATTTCAAGGCTTTTCTATTCTAGAATTTACTAGTTAGTTATCTGCTATAAAATTAATACGTTTATAGCTTCTCATTTGCGCGTGTATTTGTGAGTGATACTTGCACAAACCATTGCCTACTTTTGGGAGCATCTCAGATATATGCATGTGTTTGTGCGTTTTCTCTCCGCTGCTTGTATGGACATATGGGTAAACATTATGATTCATTTGTTGATGTGAATACAAGTCACTGTTTAGTATCGGCTTAGAGATGACAGTACCCCTTAGCGTTGCTAATATTCGTAACATTATCTTATACGGGAGAGGCTCAAAATCCCCAAACACAAAATCTCCCCAAAAAAAATCCCCAAACACAAAATCCCCAAACACAAAATCCCCAAATTCAAAATCCCCAAATACCGAATCCTTCAAGTGTAGGATCGGCCGTGGGTTATTTTTTGTAAGCGCGGTCATGGGCCGCCTACCTAGAACAGAAATACTGGGGATCGCGTAGCCAGTGTCAGATCGGCTAAGAGTTATTTTTATGAAGCCCGTCCGAAGGCCTACGCAGAAGGGTGTACTACGCAGAAGGACGCCACGGTTAGTGCACACGTCCGGAATTGTAATGGCGTAGCCCAGGGTTATTTTTTATAAGCGTGGCCGCAGGCCACCTACGCAGAAAGGTTTTTTAATACGGAAATACTGGGGATCGCGTAGCCGGAGTTGGATCGGCTAAGGGTTATTTTTATGAAGCATGGCCGTGGGCCACCTCCTCAAAAGGGGGCCCTGCACAGAAATACTGGGGATTGCGAAGCCGATGTTTCAAAATTTCTTTCTGAACTTGCTGTTTAGGAAATAGAAAGATCATAGTCAACTTTGAACATATGCATGAATGTGTGCATACATATTTAAAAGAAAAAATAGTTACATTTGAAGTATTATACGAGTATCGTTCGCTTGTGCTTGTGTTAGCAATTAGTGCTTGAAAAAACTGTTTAATTAATAAATAAAATGGAAATCAAAATACAAAAGTCCAACAAAGGGAAAGATTTGTTATTTGTTGATGGATATACTTTCCATCTGCATTCCAGAAATAAAGAGCAATATTGGTCGTGTGCGGAAAGGAAGTCTCTATTGTGTAAAAGTGTGGTAGTGACAACGTCATCGAATAATCAAGAGCATGCAATTAAAAAAAGCCCCACCGAACACTCTCACGATCCCCGAAGCTTTCATTTGGCCACGACAAATGCCAACGCTAAATTAAAAGAATTGGCCAATTCGTCAGGACTTCAACCTTCCCAAATCATTAGGGAAACTGTAGTAAATTGTGAGCCAGAGTGTAGGGTGTACCTTCCTTCAAAACGAGCACAAAAGCTTAAAGTACGACGTATTCGAAAGTTGCATGACGTATGTAGCGAGCCAATTAGTTTGCAAGACATAAACATACCCGAAGAATTAAGAAATTTAGAAGGTGAACCATTTTTTTTAAGTGAATGCTGTTTCGGTGATGAGAAAAACATAATATTGGGTACAACGTACTATTAAAACCCTTGGGTAGATCGCAGTGCTGGGTAATGGATGGTACATTTTATGTGGTGCCAACTATATTCCGACAGCTTTTCACAATTCAAGGCCTAATCGATGGTTAGTTTGTGCCCCTAATTTTTTGCTTAATGAGGAAAAAATCAAAGCAAGCATACGAAGAGTTTTTTCATCGGTTATGTTTCTTGGCTGCTTCAAAAAATATATGCTTAAATCCCACTAGAATTATTTCCGATTTTGAAAAAAACTATAGCATCTGCTGCAAAGGAATATTTTCCTGATGCGAAGTACAAAGGCTGTTTATTTCACTTTGGCCAGATAATGTGGAGACGCATACAAAAAGAGAGACTAACTCCAAAATACGGGAATGATTGCAATTTCAGTATGCCCATACGTATGCTAAAAAGCCTGGCATTTGTACCTACAGAGGAGGTTTTGGTGTATTTTAAAGAGCTGGTTGCTAATACTGAGGATTATGACTTTAAAAAAATTGGTGCTTGGTTTAGAGTTAACTATTTAACCGGAAAACCCGGATCTAGCAATCCGAAATATGATCCTGAGTTTTGGAGTGTAGCAGATACCTTCAAAGAAAACTTTCCTCGGACCCAAAACTCCATAGAGGCCTGGCACCGAAGACTTAAAGTTATTGTTGGCAGAAAGAACTGTGGTCTGTACGCAATAATACGAGAGCTGGGAAAAGAAATGATTTTAATAAAGACAAATTTGGAAAAGATCCAGTCAGGGATAAAAATAAGTACCTGTAAAAAAAGTAAATTTGTAACGTCGCAAAAAAATAAAAAAAATTGTAAAAAATCGTACCAAACTAGATAAAATTAATTATTTACGAGCTGTTTCAAATAATATTATACTTTCTTGTTAAATTCGTTTTAATTAACTTGAATTCTGTATCCTTTAATCATAATATGTTATTTTTATGTTAGATATGTGTTGTTAATTAATAAAAACAAAAAACTTTTGTTTGGAAATGCAATGAAATAAATCAAATGTAAGAAATGTGAAATTGGGGATTTTGAGTTTGGGGATTTTGAATTTGCGGATTTTGTATTTGCGATTTTGTGTTTGGGGATTTTGATTTGGGGATTTTGTGTTTGCGGATTTCGAGCACAACCCATCTTATACAGCGCATTATTTGGAGATTACGAATGGAATTCGGCACAGCCGAAGACAGTCCCGTCCTTACTTGTTTTTTATGACCTACTTTTGCTTTGTACAAAATTGATTTTTGGGTTTGTTTGGATTGTTGAGATAAGTCAGGGAATAGGATTTTACCATTTTTTGTTTTTTATTTTTTTGCTTTTGCTGGCCGACCTTATGAGCATTTGGATGTCTGTATCTCTAGAATTTTGAATTTAACACCTAGTAGCATTACTATATTAGGGTGGGTCAGAAACCAATTGAAAAGATTTGGATTTATACTTGTCAGCAATTATAGGGTTTAATTTCTGCTTGTATATCTAATTTCTATTTGAATTGAAAATTGAACTATTTCTAGTTGTAAATTAACTTAGACTAAGTTTTTTTTTAATTCTTTATATTTTTTTTGGCGGCCACCGTGGTGTGATAGTAGCGTGCTCCGCCTACCACACCGTATGCCCTGGGTTCGCACCCCGGGCAAAGCAACATCAAAATTTTAGAAATAAGGTTTTTAAATTAGAAGAAAATTTTTCTAAGCGGGGTCGCCCCTCGGCAGTGTTTGGCAAGCGCTCCGGGTGTATTTCCGCTATGAAAAGCTTTCAGTGGAAACTCATCTGCCTTGCAGATGTCGTTCGGAGTCGGCATAAAACATGTAGGTCCCGTCCGGCCAATTTGTAGGGAAAATCAAGAGGAGCACGCCGCAAATTGGAAGAGAAGCTCGGCCTTAGATCTCTTCGGAGGTTATCGCGCCTTACATTTATTTTTTTATTTTTTATTTTTTTTTATTTAAGCCAATTGATTTTTAAATTACGGGCATTAGTATTGTAACGAACTTACTGAAGTTCCTCTTATTTACAACCTTCGAATCACTAAACTGTTGAATAAATAACTCCACTTTTCAATAATGCAAAATGGCCTTTATTAAAGTACTTCAACAATAACACTACTATTGCTCGCCAGATAGCGTCTTAAATCAAACTGATTGTCGTGCCTCTACTGTTGCTGCTTTTTATACTCTTCGATTTCCTCGTTCCATATTTCTAGGCGCTGCTATTTCCAGAACTTACTAGTTAGTTATCAAAGCTACAAAATTACTCAGCTTAACTACGTTTATAGCTTCTCACATGCGCGTGTACATATATGTGACTGATACTTGCACAAATCATTGCCTACTATACCAGTTATTTATCAGCTATAAAATTACTCAGCTATAATTACCTTTATAGCTTGTCATATGCGCGTGTACATATATGTGACTGATACTTGCACAAATCATTGCCTACTTTTGGGAGCATCTCAGATAAACACATGCTTCTCTCTCCGCTGTGTGTACGTACATATGTGTAGACATAATGATTGATTCGTTTATGTAGATACATAATGATTGATTTATGGATGTGCATACAAGACACTGCTTAGCATCGGCTTAGAGATGATAGTATCCCTTATTGTTGCTAATATTCGTCACAGTATTAATGTGAACTACAAAAAAATAAACCTAGTTTATTTAAGTTTTTTTTGGGATCATAGTTTATCGTTATATTTTTCCTTTCTTTATTTGTATTGATTTTCTTATAAATAGCTGTGTAGAGGTTCGGAAATATTTAAGTTGTTAATAAACTCTAACGAATGTATAGATGAAAGTCTAAGTGTTTTGCAATCATGCAAGGCTAAGCTTTAAACATTTAGTGTGGGTGCTGCGCTTGTGCGAGGTTAAGTGGAGTGAAGGTGAGTGATACGGATATAACTTATTAACGGACGGACAGACTTAAACAGGAGTCAGCACAGTTCCCACGGTGTAGTGCAAGTTGCACAGCAGAGGGAGGATAGACAGCACCTGACATGACAGGCCTCCATATTGAGGCATCTTAATCAAATTTGGTATGTACGTTCCTGGGCACTTATCTCAGCTCGCTATTTAATATGAACGAAATCGGAATATAACAACCACGCTTACTTTTTCGATATTGAAAATTTCTAAAAATCGAAAAGTGCGGTAATTCATTACCAAAGACGGATAAAGCGATGAAACTTGGTAGGTAGGTTGACCTTGTGACGCAGAATAGAAATTTAATAAAATTTTGGACAATAGGCGTGGCACCGCCCACCTTTAAAAGAAGGTAATTTAAAAGTTTTGCAAGCTGTAATTTTGCAGCTGAGTATGTGATGTTCGGTTACACCCGAACTTAGCCGTCCTTACTTGTTTTATGATAAATTGACCACCACGGCAATAAATAATTGTCAGTGTGTTGGTTACGTTTTGCGCTTTCCATCTCCCACAATCCCTATACCAGTGAAATGAAATAAATAAAATCAGCTGATTAAATGGGTTATATAATCATATAACCATATAATTGAGCCATGGTATGTCGTTTATTTTATTGTGGAACATAAACAATTTCTACATAAAATAAAGTATATTTTTCATTAAGAAAATACAACATGCTTTGTCTAATTGACAATTCCAGGAATGATGAAAGATTGGTTTTGTGGTGCCCTAGTTCGTGACAGAGCACCATATAGTTGACCTTGAGAAAACACTTCACAGGTCTACGCCAACATAGTTAAGTAAAATTTAGATCGGTGAGTATCATTGATATCCACTTGATCATTTTTCTTTCGCCTACTGCAAATCCCGTTTAAATGATCGCTTGTATGATATTAGGCATCAATTGCGTGATTTTTAGTCGAGTACCATTACACGAATTGGAAGGCCTGAGATTTTGCAGAAGCATTATTGGCATACCAATTTTAAGACGAAGTTCATATGGTGGTAGCGCGAAGGGGTTGACAAACCCCGTTGAGTACTGAACAGCATCTTCTTTATCTGTCCCTTCGTCAAAGGAATTATAAATTTGGAAATCTGTTCATATTTTTTCACAAACAGATTTATTAAGTCTGTGGCTGAGTTCATTGAAGTGACGACAGCTCACTTATATAACCACCTGGAGTGCTTGTGTTGCAAGTTAGCAATATCTGGATATAAGTTCATCAATTGTTCTGACGCAGGATCCTAAGATTTGTCGCATTGTTACATAAACATCGCAGGTTATGGACTTGCAGCCGTTGCCTATTTTCAGTATGAAATCATCAAACTAATAAGAAGGGCCAGCTCTACAAATATTCACTCGCATATTGACAGACAATTTTAATATTACGCGTTGGCATCTGCTATTGTACCCGTCGGAAGCATTGGCAGAATTTGCCTTAAGTCTCCTGTGAATACAAATGTAACTCCACCAAATATCGCGTGAGAAGGTCGTAAATCTTTAAGTCATAAATCGACAGAATCGATGTGCCAATTGTGAGACATTGTGTACGCGTCGCATATTGTAAGCGATGCTTTCTGAAAAACATCAGCCGTGGGACAATTTTTTTAATCGAGCATGCACACTTTTGCTGTGATGAAAAATCAAGTGGCAGCTTAAAGGTGCAATGAGAAGTTCTTCCTCCCTGTAGGAGAGTAACATCAATGTCTGGAGAAGCAACTGCAACAGCAAATTTACCTTCAACATGAACTTTAGCTAAAATAAGTGAAGTTACAAAGGTTTTACGTGTTCCCCCAGGCGCATTTATAAAAAAAAATATTTCCAACATTTTTTTCCACACTGAAGTAGATCTTATCGCGTATTACTCGTTGCTCACAATTTAGCTTTGGCCAATTTTCTAATAAAATTTTTTGCAGCTCATGGATTACGGGGTCTACGTCTGATCTACCGCGGTTAGATTTAGCAACACGGTTGCAACTTTGGACCATTTGGACCAAAAATGCTCCTTTCCCACCCCATTTGGCCCTCTGGTCCCTTGTCTTTCCAATTTTGGCCTTTTTTAGGCAGGATCCTTCTTCACTGAGATCAAAATACACAACACTCCCCACAAAAATTGCAAGCAGTGTACTGTACATATTCGAAAATCAATCATTAAAATTCAGCTGAATAATGGCGTTTCACGTATCAGATAATTTAAGCAAGAAATTAAAATGAAAAGTGTTAGATCATAGGGCAGACAAATTTTCGTTATTTGTAAATGAAACACCGGACTTCTTAGAAAGTCTTGTTTTGGTGGATAGATACCTCGACCGCCAGTACGATGACCGGCGAGTGAAATGAATGAAAACTAAATTAATGATTGACACTAATTTGTGCACTTGCCATTCACGTAATTCATGTCAAGCTATGTGTGAAAGAATACCAATATATATTCAGAGTTTATGAAGGAATATATCGATGAGTCAACCGAAAAGCAACACCTTAAAAATTATTTACAAGGAAACCCTATGTAAAAATTTGGATAGTGTTACTTTTCGTTTAACACGCCGACATATCCTGATATATAAAAATTACGTGTCACTATGTTTGGCACAAATGGACTCCTAACCTACTGAACCGATTTTGAATTTGTATTGCACCCCGTGTGTAGTTTGATCTAACTTGAGAGACAGGATAGGTTATATCTCAGTTTATTGTAGCAATATTATTTTATTGCAAATTTTTTATTTGTTTTTACGTAATAATAAAATGTTCCGTATACGCACAGGCACTCACATTTTCAGGGGTGCATTACTTCCGTGTAATTGGTTGGTGTTTAATTAAACAACGTACTTATCAATAAAAAATATTATAGCGAATGATATCAAGTATAGCACATCACCAGGCCCGCCGAGAGGGTGGGGGAGGGGGGAGGGGGGAGGTTTCGGAGGGGGTCCGCGATTTAGAGGTACTATGCCATTTTTTGTTAATTCAGGAGAGTCTTTAGTTGTTCCATGTGCAATTTTTAAGCCGAATTTCAAAAGCAACGAAAATCTGCATTTCGTTTTAATATTGTAACGAATTTACTGCAATTCCCCTTATTTGCAATCTTCTGCCAACGTTCGTATCGCTAAACTGTTGAATAAATAACTCCAATATTGAATAATGCAAAAATGGCCTTTATTAAAGTACTTCACAATAACACTTATACTTTGCAATGAATAGCTTGCTTAATAACCAAACTGATTGATAGCTCAAATGAAACTGATTTATTGCCCGACAGATAGCGTGCTTAACTGAAAACTGCTTCTAACGCCTCTACCACTGGTGCTTTTATACTCTGTGATTTCCTCGTGGCATCTTCTAGGCGCTTCCAGAATTTACTTAGTTACCGCCATATAATTATGACTACAGATGCACGTATATAGCTTCTCATATGCGTGTATTTGTGAGCGACACTTCCACAATTACAATTGCATACTTTTGGGAGCATCTCAGATAAGATATCTGCATGTGTTTGTGCATCTGTAGCAGCTTGCGTCATGGTTGTTGTGGCTTTATTTACTTAGTATTAGATTAGTGATGGGAGTATCACTTAGTGTCACTAAAATTCGTCACACTGCCCTCCACCTAAGTCTGATCGTCCCGATCAGACAAATCTGCCGATCTAAACGCTGCTAGCATCTCCAAATGTACCTCACTTCTACTTCGTGGTTTCCCAATGGTTTGTATGCGGTAGATGGTGTCACTGATCTTCTTCACAACTTTGTACGGGCCTTCCCAACTGCGCCGAAATTTGGATGGAACACCTTTCCGCCGGTGAGGGTTGTATAGCAGTACCAGATCTCCCTCCAAGAAACCTTCCGAATTAAAGTTCTTGTCATGCCTTTCCCTCACACTCTGTTGTTTGGCCAATGAACTACTTCGTAGAGCTTGCGCTTGACGGATTGGCTTCGCATAATCAGTATCGTTCCCACGTTTCACAACAGTAGTGCACTCCTTCTTGAAACTACCCTCGCATTTTTGCTGGGAAATTCGTTGCTTCGTTTTTGTGCGTCCATTAGGTTCTGTCAATGCCAGTGTTTCTCTAGCAGGTACTTTTGGTTTGGCTTTATTTGGCCCATTCGATCTATCAACTTTTGCCTTTGACTTTCGTGGTCTTCTCCACCAGTACTCGATTACTACTGAACCCTTTCTGCAAACTGAAGTTAAGTGGTATATCCTGGTTCTTATAATGCATAACCCTTCTCTGCATATCGATCTTGATATCATGGTCAACCAAGAAGCCCACTCCCAATATGACCTCATCAACGATCTCCGCCACAACGAATTTGTGTAGAACTGTGACCTTTCCAATCAAGACCTCACATACCACTTCTCCCTGGACTTGGTTATACTCGCCAGTGACCGTACGCAACCTTGCTCCAGGTAATAGTTTTATTCTCCTGTTGCCCAAGTCAGATCGGATTAAGGAATGAGATGCGCCCGTATCTACAGTCAGAACACGTTCTTTGCAATCCACATTCCCTCTGACGGTAAGACTGCCCGATTTTATACCAATTTGCGACACAGATATCACAGGACAATCAATAGCTGGAGCTAGCTCTCGATCTCTACATCTTACTCGCTCTTGCTCATCCCCTCCAGCTTTGTTATTAAGGCCACCCATGCTCTTCAAACCACTAGGATCAAGATCGCAATGACGTGCAATGTGACCGGGCTTCCCGCATTTGAAGCATATGATAACTCTTTCTACTTCCACACGGCGTGCTTTGAAAACTGGCTTACACAGAAGTGACGCTATTTCCTGATTCAGAGCATATGATACCGTTTCTGCGAATGTAGCTCGCTTTGTTTCGACATCTCGTATGCCATTTATTAAACTCTGTATGTTTACCCTTTCAGTGTATTCCACTGGTGCGTCCGCATTTGCAAGATGAGCCAATCTTTCAATATCTGAAGCAAACTCTTGCAATGTCTCATTTGCTTTTTGGTAGCGGTTTTGCAACTCAATTTGGAATATCTGTTTTCTATGCTCGCTTCCATAACGTCGTTCTACAGCAGCCACCAATGCTTCATAGTAGTTCCGCTATCCTTTGGGAAACGTCTGTAGGATTTCGGCTACTGGCCCCATCAATGCCACGAACAGTGCAACAACTTTATCTTCCGCATTCCAGTTGTTCACTGCTGCGGTCTTCTCAAACTGTAGCTTGAAGGCCTGGAAAGGAACAAAACCGTCAAAGGATGGTGTCTTTACCTTCGGATTGCTTGCTGAAACAGCTGGGAGATTTAGTTGTAACTGCTCCATACGACCTTTCAAATCATCGACTTCTGCCTGAAATTGAGCTATTTTTGCATTCTGCGCTTCCAGTTTTGATGATACCCTTGCTTCCTGTTCTGACAGTTGCGAAGATATGCGAGATTCTTGTGCTTTCAACTGCTCAGCCATATATGTCTTCAGTTTTTCCAGTTGGGATGCTATACTTATCTTTTGTTCTTCCAGTTCAGATGCCAGTTGATTATATCTGTCTTTTGCGATTCCAGTTGAGAAGCCACTGTCGATGTTTGAGCAGATATTGCAGCCAAAATCATGTTCAAGTATGTGCTCGTAACTGTCTGCGTTACTGTCTCTTCCATTTTTGTTGTTTCCTCGCCATCAAGATGAAAGTCATACTCTTCCACGTCAATTCCTTCAAATTCCATTGCCCGTCATAGTCGTTCCTGAAGTTCTAGTTTAATGCCGGTTGTATTCAATCTACGGCTCTCCAACTCCTTCTTCAGTTGCTGGATGTTCAATTCACTTAACTTTGGCATGCCCAAGTTGTATTCGAAGTCTTCGTTATTTATTCAACAATTCCTCTTCTTACACAAATTGTAACGAATTTACTGCATTTCGCCTTATTTGCAATCTTCTGCCAACGTTCGTATCGCTAAACTGTTGAATAAATAACTCCAATATTGAATAATGGAAAAATGGCCTTTATTAAAGTACTTCACAATAACACTTATAATTTGCAACGAATAGCTTGCTTAATAACCAAACTGATTGACAGCTCAAATGAAACTGATTTATTGCACGACAGGTAGCGTGCTTAACTTAAAACTGCTTCTGGCGCCTCTACCGCTGGTGCTTTTATACTCTGTGATTTCCTCGTGGCATCTTCTAGGCGCTTCCAGAATTTACTTAGGTACTGTCATATAAATAGCAGTACAGATGCACGTGTATAGCTTCTCATATGCGCGTGTATTTGTGAGCGACACTTCCGCAATCACAATTGCATACTTTTGGGAGCATATCAGACAAGAAATCTGCATGTGTTTGTGCGTTGCTTCTCCGCTGCGTGTAGGTACGTACATATGTGTAGACATAATGATTGATTCGTTTATGTAGATACATAATGATTGATTTATGGATGTGCATACAAGTCACTCCTAGAATCGGCTTAGAGATGACAGTACCCCTTATTGTTGCTAATATTCGTAACAATATGGATATCAAATGAAAGCTGTTGATGAGTGCTTTAGTACAGAGTAATATATTATCCAGAGACGGACTGGGACTGGGATTAGGACTAGGACTGAGCCTGAGACTCGGAGTTGGACTGGGACTTGAATAAAATACATACCACCCTCTGGGACAGGCAATAAGGGATGCAGAAGAATGAGAAGGAATTGAGGGAAGAGAAAAGAGAGAAGGAGATTGGGAAAGAGAAAGAATGTGACGAAGATGGAGATAGATGAAGCGAAAAAGACGGAGGGAGGAGTGAATAAAATAATTAGGAAAAAGTGAAGAGGGGGGAGGGCAGAGTCAGACGGAAAAAGCTTATTAAAATGTATGCAGATAGGCCAAATTTAAGGCAGGACAACGTCGGCAGGGTCTACTAGTGTATGTATAAATTTTTCCCACACAGAAAAGAAAAGAATAAAAAAGGAAAGGAAAGCAAAGAAATTAAATAAAAGGAAACTAAAGGAAAGCAAAGGAAAGGAAAACAAACGAAAGGGAAAGTAAGGATAGAAAAGGAATGGAACGGAAAGGAAAGAAAAGGAAATGAAATTAAAGGAAGGGAAAGGAAAGGATGGGAAATGTGAGGAAAGGAAAGAAAAGAAAAGGAAAGGACGAATTTAGTCTATTTGAGGTATTTATTAACAGGCCACTTCAACCTAACCTAACCTGTCTAATTACAAGAAATTGGAGTATTTACCTTCGGTACAGTCGCTGCGTACCAAATTTAAATCAAATCAGTCAATAAATAAATTTATTGATTTTAGTCTGGTCCCTGGCTTACTAACTGGTTTAGGAAAACAAAAGTTAAAAATGTTCCCACTTGATTTAAAAACGAATCTTGTGGTCCATCGAGAAAAAAGGAGATTAACAACTTTTTTAAACCCTTTCTTTATATAAATTAATTTTAATGCAGGAGAAAACGTGTCCTTAAGCACAGGCGATGGATATAGAGCTCATGATATTCGATTATCAAATATTCGAATGCTCTAATATTAAATTTTCAGAATGCGACTAGTTAAAATCGGATAATCGTATTTAGTCGATTATTCCAATAACCGTTCAGCGATGTTGAAATGTAGTTAGGTAAACTTTAAGCACACAAATTCAATATTTTTCATTTTAAACTTCCGGCTCTGAGTATAAGTAGAGCAGAGCCATTGCATGTTGTTGTTGTTGTTATAGCAACACTGTAGGCACTCCTCGAAGCTTTTGGGAAGTGTTATGGATGTTGATATTGTAGCGGCGCGGTAGGGTAGTTAGGGCGTTGCTTACCATGGTTACTTTGGGATCATTTCGGTCACTCCCGGAAAGTTTTAGGGACTATTTTTTTGTCATTTTAGGATGGTTTTAAGAAACATTTGCGTTCATATTAGGGTGGTTGTAGGGACTGTTTTGGGATCAGTTCGGGACCACTTAATAATGGTTTTAAGAACTATTTCAGGGTCATTTTCTAACTATTTCCTGGTTCTTCCGGAGTAATTTCGAGGTCAATCGGGGTTTTCCGGGGTAATTAAGGGATCACTTCGGGGTAATCTCGGAATAGTTTTGCGAACAATTTCGGGGTCATTTCGGTCCCCAAGCTCGTAAGTGCCAATTAACACTTCACACAAAATCAAAGTTCGATGCAAATGGAATAATCGTTGAGTTGCGACTATTCAAATAACATAAATAAATCAACTATTCGCATAGTGAAATACTATTACGTACAAAAGTCTAAAATCAAATAATAGAATTTGAAATTTCAAGCCTATTGTTTTCAAGGAAGTAACCAAAAAGTGGAACGAAAGATTGCAGATAACGTATGACCCTTGCGTCACTCAGCGACATGTTTTCTCCTGAACTAAGCATAAGGTTTCAAGTTTCTAGCTCAATAGAAAGTGAATAAAAATAGGTCGGAAAATTCCGATGTACTGTATGGATTTTCTAAAAATCTCTACATCCCTGCCTAATCTAGAAGAGTTATTTATCTTTGGTATTGCATTTTCAAAGGGCACTAAGTTATGTTCAAAATTTCAGATCTCTAGGTGATGGGGAAGCTTTTAAGTAGCTGCTGCGAAAACTTTCCAAATTTGGATGAGTTTTTCAAAGATGTAGTAGTTTTAAACCCTGAATTACCATCTCAAAACCTCACCTGGTTGGGCGCTGGTAGACACTCGCTCACAGAAGTCGTTGCGTTTCCTCCGTTGCGGACTTGTCCGGTCAAACGGTTCCGTTAGGTGGCGCCACCCTCTGTGGGGCCTATAAACACGATGAACAGCGGTATACGCCTTCTTCATTTTCTACCAACGATTAACCAGGTGAGTGTTTTCCCATATATCTACTGGTATACCGATTTTTTGATATAGAGGCCTGTGCGATAGGCTTTTGTTATATATAGTTACTCAACAAAATAATACCCACTTGGTTTATACTGAAAAAAATCAAATGCAGTGGCTCACAGCTTAATTGATAATTTTCATTCAAAATATCGCAAATTCCCTAAAAGAAACCACATTCAAACAAGTAAGGAAGGCTAAGTTCGGGTGTAACCGAACATTGCATACTCAGCTGAGAGCTTTGGAGACAAAATAAGGGAAAATCACCATGTAGGAAAATGAACCTAGGGTAACCCTGGAATGTATTTGTATGACATGTGTATCAAATGGAAGGTATTAAAGAGTATTTTAAAAGGGAGTGGGCCATAGTTCTATAGGTGGACGCCATTTCGGGATATCGCCATAAAGGTGGAAAAGGGGTGACTCTATAATGTGCTTTTACGATATGGGAATCAAATGAAAAGCGTTAATGAGTATTTAAAAGTAGTGGGCCTTAGTTCTATAGGTCGACGCCTTTTCGAGATATTGCCATAAAGATGGACCAGGGGTGACTCTAGAATTTGTTTGTACGATATGGGTATCAAATTAGAGGTGTTAATGAGTATTTTTAGTTCTATAGGTTGACGCCTTTTCGAGATATCGCCATAAAGGTAGACCAGGGGTGACTCTAGAATGAGTTTGTACGATATGGGTATCAAACGAAAGGTGCTAATGAGTATTTTAAATGGGAGTGGGCCTTAGTTCTATAGGTGGACGCCTTTTCGAGATATCGCCATAAAGGTGGACCAGGGGTGACTCTAGAATGTGTTTGTACGATATGGGTATCAAACGAAAGGTGTTAATGAGTATTTTAATTGGGAGTGGGCCTTAGTTCTATAGGTGGACGCCTTTTCGAGATATCGCCATAAAGGTGGACCAGGGGTGACTCTAGAATTTGTTTGTACGATATGGGTATCAAATTAAAGGTGTTAATGAGTATTTTTAAAGGGAGTGGGCCTTAGTTCTATAGGTTGACGCCTTTTCGAGATATCGCCATAAAGTTGGACCAGGGGTGACTCTAGAATGTGTTTGTACGATATGGGTATCAAATTAAAGGTATTAATGAGGGTTTTAAAAGAGAGTGACCCTTAGTTGTACATGTGAAAGCTTTTTCGAGATATCGACCAAAATGTGGACCAGGGTGACCCAGAACATCATCTGTAATACCGCGAACTTTATTCCTGTCAAGATTCCAAGGGCTTTTGATTTCGCCCTGAAGAACTTTTTCATTTTATTCTACTTAATATGGGAGGTGTCACACTCATTTTTCAAAGTTTTTCCTAAAGTTATATTTTGCGTCAATAAACCAATCGAATTACAATGTTTCATCCCTTTTTTCATATTTGGTATAGAATTATAGCATTTTTTTCATTTTTCGTAATTTTCGATATCGAAAAAGTGGGCGTGGTCATAGTCGGATTACGGCCATTTTTTATGCCAAGATAAAGTGAGTTCAGATAAGTACGCGAACAAAGTTTAGTAAAGATATATAAATTTTTGCTAAAGTTATCGTGTTAAGGGCCTAGCGGAAGGGCAGATGGTTGACTGTGTATAAAAACTGGGCGTGACTTCAACCGATTTCGCCCATTTTCACAGAAAACAGTTAACGTCATAAAATCTATGCCCCTACCAAATTTCGCAAGGCTTGGTTAATTTTTGTTGGACTTATGGCATTACACGTATGCTAGGCTAATTAAATTAAAAAGGGCGGAGCCACGCCCATTTTGAAATTTTCTTTTATTTTTGTATTTTATTGCACCATATAATTACTGGAGTTAAATGTTTACATAATTTACTTATATACTGTAAAAATAATCAACTTTTTGTTAAAATTTTACTTTAAAAAAATGTTTTTTTTTAAAGTGGACGTGTTCTTTATCTGATTTTGCTAATTTTTATTTAACAAATATATAGTAATAGTAGTAACGTTCCTGCCAAATTTCCTCATGTTATCTTCGACGACTGCCAAATTACGGCTTGCAAAACTTTCAAATTACCTTCTTACAAAAGTGGGTGGTGCCACGCCCGTTGTCCAAAACTTTACTAATTTTCTATTCTACGTCATAAGGTCAACCCACTTACCGTCTTTGATAATGAATTATCTTCCATATATCGCATGAACAAAAATGCAATTTGTATGTGGGAAATTGCTCAACACCCTCGACGAAAAAAATTCTGAAAATTCAGGAAAAATTTTGAGCTATTTCTAACTTGCATATTATTATACTAAAATTTATTGGGATACAAAAATGCACACTCAAAATTTTTCTAGAAATTCTGAAAAAAAATTTGAAAATTTTGATGTTCATTTTTGAAATTTTGATTAATTCTCCTTACCTTCGAATAAGCTTTCACATTTTTTTGAATGTGGTTTCTTTTAGGGAATTTGCGATATTTTAAATGAAAATTATCAATTAAGCTATCAGGCGCTGCATTTGAGTTTTTTTCAGCATAAACCTAGTGTGTATTTATTTTGTTGAGTAACTGTATATATACATATACATTAGAAGATTGTTTCACAGATAGGCACAACTGGTAAGTTTTTTTTATCCACATCGTGTGTTTCAAGAACCGGCTCCCCAGAATTCCCCGTTTCCGGAATTCACAAGGAATTCCGGCTACTTTGAATACTCCGCTCGAACATGTGGAATCAAGTACAATTACCATTACCATTACAAATACTCAGTAATTAAAAACACAGTTTACCAAGTATAAATACATTTTATTAGTAATTAATATTCAATACCCATATTTCCAATTCTTTTCCAATTAAGGCTCAAATAAATTCGACTTTTGTGCGCTTTGAAAACACACGTCTCAATGGTTGTGTTCTCAATCCACCGGCAAAGCAACGGGAACGCCAAAATAACAAAAAGGGAATTCAGAATTACTATGTCTTCTTTTTCGAATAAAAAAATTTGTTATTTACTTTTTTTGAATGACGAAAAATCAAAATATGAGTTCCCCTCTGCGTTGGATATGGAAGGAAAATTTTGAACCTGCGTTCTTTCGAAGTGACGCCAGCGCCAAAACAACGCAAAAGTGAATGTGTTTGGGCCTTTACTTTTAATTACTTAAAATTATTTGAAGTTTTTCACAGTATTGTAATAAAAAAAACTTTTTCATCTTGGATATTTTTTGTTAAATAGTACCCACGTTGTTTTTTAGAATAAATTAATACTTGCGGCGGTGTACCTCCGAGGAGGTTTGGGTCGAGCCGTTCTCAAAGGTTGGGTCGCGCTACTTTTCAATTTTTCCGGGACATAAACCTGGGGCTTCGATGTGTGAGCAAAATTAGAGGCAAAATGAAACTGTTCAGAAAGGCTGAGCATTAGCACAGAAATTGAGTATTGGGACATTCGTGATCAGCACTTTTTAAACGGTTTTATTGAGCTTGACTTGGTTGGTTGGCTGTAGTGATGGCCGATACAGCGACTTTGAACTATCAGTGAAAATAGTGACGGCGATTTTTGAATCGCGGCTATTTTTTATAGCTATAGCGATCGCTTCAATTTATTTTTAATAAGCGAATGTGCAATTTGTATACTTGGATATAAAAAAGGAATGTTTAAGTTTGTTTACAGGAGTAGATTGAATGTTATACATTAATTTAGTTTAGTATACAGAACCAAAGTGGAATAAAAGAAGAGAGAAAAAGAAAAAAATATGTACCTTTTATTGTAAACTGATGTAATGTGAAATTCTAATTTTCTGCGATATTATGATAGAATATTATTAACTGGCTGACGACATTATGTTTAGTCTCTTATTACACTCAATGAGATGAAACTAGCGGAAATAGATGTATATGCATCTTTGTTTTATAATCCTTGCTAATTTAAAATGCTTTGATTTTTAAATGTAAGATGAATCAATCCGAAATAAATCTGTATATGTAACACCATAAAAACATGATTTATTTACTATTATTTTTATACTACACCGATGTATTCAGAAATACTCTGTATGAATTTATTATGAAAGTTGTATTTGGCTGCATAATGTTTTATAGTAAAGTGAATTAATTTTCAATGAAAAATGAAATGCAAAAATATAGCAAACTCTTCAAACTATTATAAAAATATTTTTTAACAGAAAATTAGCCACCCACTTCAGTGCCCTAGAAATTAGTCGGAGAATTCAGCCATATAATATGAAAAAACTTGAATTGCATTCTCCCAAAAAACTTAAATTTTGAGTTACATCTGTTTACAATAAGACGAGTGATATGCATTTCTATAATTATTTTATTTTTCCATCAAAAACACAAATTTTATAAAACTGCGAACAGCTACTTCCTATAAGTATTAACTTAGGAATTACACAGGCAATCAATCTTAAACCAGGTCTAAGGACCTAGGTCTCTTTGGCGTCATTTATAATTAAAAACAAAAAAAATTCTGTCATTTAATCCCTTTTATACATTTCATGAAATATTTATATGAACGGGGACTTTTGCAATTATCACCGGGCTTTGCATGCGTTTCATTTATGGGCTCCTAAAATTGTCACATATCACTTCTTTTTTTACTATAATTTGCTCTCATCTTTCACTCGATATTAAAACGGATTTTTAATAAATTAATATAACGAAATTTTCGCAGCCAAAAAGATCAAAAAGTCGTTTATAAAAATATCAATTCAAAATAACGTCACCTGAAAGAGCAAACTAGTTAACAGTAAACACAACCGAGTGAAGAAATATCGCTTCATGAAGAAATATCGCTATTGGCGAAATGCTGCCAGAGGTGATTGTCATTCAAAAGAATCGAATGAAGGAAAATCGCCAATCACTGATATATTTGGAGAGAAATTAGTGATGAACGATATTTCACTATCGGTGATTGCACCGCCGCTATCACTATTAGTATTAGAATTTCATGCTAAAGGAAAATCGCCAATCACTGATATATTTGGATAGCAATAGCTATCACTATAGCAATTTTTCATTCGCGGCGATGCAATCACTGATGTTGAAATATCGTTCCATGACTAGTTGGCTGGGTGGCACGAATTTTGTAATTGAAATTTAAGTAACTTCCCGATAAGCTACAGGCTTGAGACTTGCAATATTGTTCAGAAACCGATGACAATGCAATAATAAGAAGAAAAAACTCCGGTAGGTAGCGCATGGATCGAAATATTTCAAAAAATCGTATTTGTGGTCCGATTTCGTTCATATTTGGAACACATAATACATACATGAATAGAAAGCGACCTAAAAAATCGCCGCTAGGTGCGCAAGGATCGAGATATTAAAAAAAATCGTATTTGTGGTCCGATTTGGCTCATATTTGGAACACATAATACATACAAGAATAGAAAGAGAACTATAAAAAATCGCCGGTAGATGGCGCAAGGATCGAGGTATTCAAAAAAATGGTATTTGTGGTGCGATTTGGCTCATATTTGGAACACGTAATACATACATGAATAGAAAGCGACCTATGACAAAAATCGCCGCTAGGTGGCGCAAGGATCGAGATATTCAAAAAGTAGTATTTGCGGGCCGATTTGGTCCATATTTGGATCACATAATACATACATGAATAGAAAGCGACCTATGATTTGGCTCATATTTGGAACATATATTACATACAGTGCGGTAGAAGTGACATCAAAATATTTTCGAGTTCGAGGAAGGACAAGCATACCTGGCGAAGAGTCGAGTAGAGATTATGTACTGAGGACTTAGATTGTAACAAATTGTCAGGAAAGAGTCCGTGTAATAATGAGTCACCAAATGAACTAAATAGAATGAGAAATAATTGGCAATTAAATAAAGACTAAAAACTTGAAAAACTTTAGAAATTTCATGCGCCCAATGCTTTCATTTAATTGTGTGATCAACGCACAAAAAACCACAAAAAACACAAGGAAAGCTAGACGTCGAAAAGCTTCGATCACAATGGACTGCCAATGATTTCGCAACTCGAGTCTCACAACTGCTCTCTGAGAGCACAACTCACCCTGAAGGAATACAGGAGCAGTGGGAGCATATCTCCAAAGCACTTCGTACTGCCGCCGAAGAAAAAATTGGTTTCCGGCGGCCGCGAAAAACCAACTGGTAGGATGAAGAATGTCGCGTTGCAACCGAAAGAAAAGACGCTGCCTACAGGGCTACGTTAAAAGCGAGCGCGACAAGAGGAGTGTGTGAACGCTATCGTGAGCTGAAAAGGGAAGCGATACGCCTTTTTAGGAAGAAAAAAGCAGAAGCAGAAAGGCGTGAGTGCGAGGAGCTTGAGCTGCTACCCACCAGGAATAACGCCCGAAAATTTTACCAAAAAATACGGCGACAGACGGAAGGTTTTAAGACCGGGAAAAACTCCTGTAGGAACGAAAACGGCGACCTTGTAACTGATGTCCAAAGAGTGCTTAGATTATGGAGGGAACACTTCTCTGCTCTCCTAAGTGGAGGCAGCAATTCACCACGCAGAGATGAAGAACCGGATCCCGCAATCGATGATGATGGAATATATGTCCCCCGCTCGATTATGACGAAGTTAAAATAGCAATAACCAGACTGAAAAACAACAAGGCCGTGGGCGCTGATGGATTGCCTGCGGAGCTATTCAAGTACGGCGTCGAGCAAAGAGTCAGCTCATACGCGCCTTGGCAACCACGCTACTGTTGGCAGCCATAATTTCGAAATAGTAAAAGACTTCGTTTATTTGGGAACCAGCATTAACGCTAACAACAACATCAGCACTGAAATCCAGCGAAGAATCAATCTTGCCAATAAATGCTACTTTGGACTAGGTAGGCAATTGAAAAGTAAAGTCCTCTCTCGGCGAACGAAAATCATACTCTACAAGTCACTTATCGTACCCGTCCTGCTATATGGGGCAGAAGCATGGACCATGACAACAGCAGATGAAGCGGCTTTGGGAGTATTCGAGAGAAAAGTTCTTCGAAAGATTTATGGACCTCTACGCGTTGGCGATGGCGAGTACCGAAGAAGATTTAATGATGAGCTGTACGAGCTATACGCAGACATCAACATAGTCCAGCGAATTTAAACGCAGCGGCTGCGCTGGCTAGGCCATGTTTTGCGAATGAAAGATGATGCTCCGGCCACGAAAGTGTTTCTATCGGACTAAAAAAATATAAATACAGATTTTACTTTTATATGTGGACTTTTATGGAAAAAGTTCAAAAAATAAAAAGGATGCATGATTCGACATTATATTGCTATAGGGATACCTGGGAACTCAAACATTTTCACCTAGGACAATTTTTTGACCAGGACTTTTTCGACTCCGAAAAAAAAAAATTATTTTCCGTCCCTGGCCATAACCGTTTAGACGGTCAAGCGCCAATTAAGTAAGTAAGTAAGATCAACGCTCTAGATTGATGAGGGGTATGATGACTAGTACCTAGGACCTACCTAATTATTTTTTAGCTTTTAGTATTATTATTACTTCATGTAAGTATTGTTTTCAATAAAACCGTTTAACCAAAATTTTTTTTTTAATTATGCTATATGAAAAATTTGAAAAGGTTTGTCTAAAAACTTGTATTCTTTCACATAAGTTTGCATTTCTGTAATAGAAAGTTGTTTGAAAACTCCACTTACAACAACAGGTCGTGTTGGGATGATCGCGAGGTTGCCAAATTTAGCGGTTTCGTGAAATTTATTTTCTTAAAGCTGAGGAAGGGTACAGCCGTAGGAAATATAATGTTAAGAGAGTACTCGTTGAAGAAGCTTGAAAGTCGTGTTCATCACCTCTCATTAGTCCAACAGTCGCACAAACATTGTGAAAAAGCTACTTTACTGTTTTGTCTCTTTAAGTTTACTATATATAAGTAAACAATTGAAAGTAGTTGAAGGTGTTTGACATAGTTGATCGGGAATTGAAAAAATGTGTATTCATTACCAAGTACAAGTGCAAAGTAATTGTAGTTGATAATTAAATTTTATATTTACCAAATATTTGTAAATAACCAGTTACCATTACCAAGTTTGTTCATTACTGCACAGCTCTGGCTTTTCACGATCCCTGCGCCATCTATCTTTATGTTATACATATGACCAGATGTAGTAAATATTTGTACCCTGAATTTAATGTTTACTCTATTTTTATTCGGCAGGATCATATCTGAAATTATACAAATATAAAGCCTCATTAGCATAACTTTTATTTATTTCACGATCATTTTATTCATTTACATTTCATGGATTAGACTAAAGTAATTTGAGAGCATTTATGAAATAGCAGAATGAAAATAATAAACTATTTAAAAGCCGGAAGGATAATATCCTAGATTAAATTTAGAAAGAGCCGGGAAATCGTCTCTTATCCCTTCTGTATAGCCCGTAATCTTTGCACTTTTGAGTATTCACTAGCGCACTTATCAGCGATCTCGTTCCTTTCAGTTATCAGAAACCCAACAGATGGAAGCATTCAAAGGCTTGAGAGATTCCAGAATTTGACGCACGCACTGAAAAAAAATTATCGACAAAGCGTTGCTTGCTTGGACTGTGTTATTTTTTTGCTGGCCTTTACTTTATTTTGTACACCTCGGCTTGGAAAACTTTACTATTATCGCACTAGGCCGAAACCCTTTATTTATATCTTTTCCACCAGAATAAACATTCTAAGAACCTGAGAGTGTGTGGGTGTGAACATTTCCTATAAAATATAAACAAACCAGTCCCTCAAGCTGTACATTTACTGAGAGAAACAATGATCGGGTTCTAGTGCTCTGCATTAGCAAATTTAAGAATTAAATTTTATTAACCACGAAAATACTTATATATTATGTAGTAGTAAGGTGAAAGTGGTGTGGAGATCGCGTTCCCAGAGTACTTCTGCCATACAAAGTTTCTCGGTGAAAATGCATCTGACTTGCAGGTACCCATCGGAACCATCGAGCTACATGTAGTCAGTCTTTCTTGTATAAATATCCAGTAGTTCATATAACTTTTTTTTTTTTTTTTTTTTTAGTTCATATTACTAATGACACTTCCTGGTAGGTACAACCATCACCGCCACCCCGATCCTTGGTGAGAGCTTTCGCCATTAACACCCTCTCCTGGGGTCAATATTACTAATTCGCCGTCGTCACTCTGGTAAGGGCTAACAGCTTTAATATCCGAGCGTGACCATTTCCAATACTATCACCAGAAGGTGAAAACCGCCGTTTGCTAGTACTAGATATCTCACAATCAAGAACCATCTCCGTCCTTGGATCGCTACATACTCGTCGACATTACCTACGACAGGCCGCCCTCTTACTGTTTTTTTTTGTCTCTCAACTGGACTCAAGGTTGTGGATTTTCTGGTTTAAAAGCCGCATTATGCGATTGTTTGTAATCAATACATTAATTTACTCGATATATATGTATTTAATGGGGCGGGGGAAGGTGAATTATAACGCAAATACCTGTCTTTGTAGACTCAACTCTACGGTGTCAAAACGAATCTACTGCATAATCAATGGCCCTGCTGCATGATCAGTTCCATGTTGCCTGCTCTAACATTTCTTAGCCGAGTCGTTTGGTACCAAATTGCTTGTAATCGGGCGATTCAATTACAAGTCCTTACCTTGGTAAGATAGGAGTGTATCAAGCTCCAGCCATTTTATGGATAATGGCATCCGGTTGTTAGGCAACTCAACCCCGGATCATACCCTGCAAAAATCGTTGGATCATATGGTCCACTGGAGTACTTACCATTATACTCCACTATAATGCAGCAATGGACTAACTCTTGTTTCTACACGAACATATTGTAAGCCGATCAATGCTCGTTTTTAACTATTGTAATCACTACACGATGTTTATTGGACTGTGGGTACTCCATGGATTACTCTGATGTAATGCGGAGCTGGAGTATATGGTCCAGTCCTAGGACATCGCAATGTTAATTGGACCATATTTTTTGTATAATTGTGCTTAATTTTGGAGCACTCGCTTGGTCCATAGCGAGTACTCCATACATGCATGCATTTTTTGCAGGGTAGTAAGTTCTTCTCTGTCCACAAGCAATTCGCCTGCAACATGTTCTGTGTGTAAAGAGAAGATACATGCTACAGTCCCACAATTTAAATACAAGTATTAGGGGCATTGTGAGCAACCCTTGCTAAGCACCACAAATTTGGAACACAATTTAGGGATGTGACACAACCTTTTAAAGCCTTATGATCCACAACGCACCTTCGCTATGAACTAAATATCGATGTAAACTATCAGTACAAATGTCTTTCTTTATGAATAACTACTCAGGTGTTCCATAGTGAGAGCGTCATATAATTCCTTGTAAATAAAACTATCTGTTATGGCGAAACAAACATTGATGCTCACAAGTACTTACGACACAAGCACTCGCAGGGTACACTTCATTAATCATATTACTAAACCACTTGCACATTAAGATACATCTCATTAGTCATAGGTACTACGTTCACTCAGTTATACGCTCTTTCGCCGTGAATGACTACCAATGTAATCTATAAGTACAAATGTACTCAAGATACATCTCATCATTCACAGGTACTAAAAACGCAAACCTGATCATATAGCAGGTCCAACGAAGTTTCCAAAAATTTCAAAAAGAAGCGTGGGAACTACTCACCCTTACAATTATCCATAATTTTCCACGACGAGGGACCCTGTTGCAACTGAACTACCAGCTAAACGTTTCTCGTTCATTTATATGCAACCTTCGACTTTACCAACATTATTTGCTACATTTATTCAGCTCTAATAAACTCGCCATTGAATATTTCTCTTCCTTTTATACATCCTTTATAAACAACGTGCATAATTTAGGGATGTAACCAACCTTTTCTTTGACGTTCCGCAGAAGCGTCTTTGAATTACTTGTGTGCAGATTAGCACGTACTTGGGCAGCCTACTCCATATGAGAAGTACATGAGTAAACTTTCTTGCCCACCTCCCACCAAAGAATACAGTATTACTCCGAAGAGAATACTATATTGTCTGATTCGGCGGCTGAAGCAACAGCATTACTCCGAAGAGAACAGTGTCAACTCCAACGAAGAAGCGAACTTCCTCAGAGGCGATCCTACGCATTCTGGGTTACCTTTCCAGAAATACGATCTGAAACCACAGCCCCTGCGATGCTCCCACAAGGGGGCCATCCCAGGACAGGAAGGTGAGACCTGAAAATTCAGATCACCCGGCTTTATTTCCTGCTCCCGCGGTGACAGTTTTTATAAAGACCATGCTTGGGGTCCCACAGGGTGATACCAGCGTTCTCCCTGCTCCCTTTCGAGTAAAGCCACTCAGGATTGGTTAGCCTTATCGTCACTAATAAGATGACGTACATTTGTTACTGTTAGGGTGCACTGATAGGTTTGGAGTGTGAAGATCCGAAGATCAAACACAAACCAATTTAAACACCAGTATAATCCCTTTTCGTCACTAATACGATGACGGTAATTTTGTCAGGGTGGTCTACCCACCATTTTCGTCACTAATAATATGACGGCAATTTGTTACAGAGGTGCACCTGCGCAATACACCCCTTTTAGGGTGCACTGATAGGTTTGGAGTGTGAAGATCCGAAGATCAAACACAAACCAATTTAACCACCAGTACAATCCCTTTTCGTCACTAATACGATGACGGCAATTTGTTACAGAGGTGCGCTGTCGGCTTGGATTATAAAAATCCGAAGATCAACATAAACCAATTTAATTAGAAAACCAACAATACACCCATTTGTGGATTATAGTCGCCTCTTACGACTGGCATGCCTGCCGTGGGCATATTCTACTACCCCTAACCCGCAGGGGGTATGGGGCAGGGGAAGTGGGACCTCCATCCGATTCTGGATAGACTAAGCATACATCAGCCTTTGTCCAAACCGACCTCATAAGACTTTTTACAGAAACCGCGCGGGAAACACCAACGTACAAACTTGAAGAGCTTAAACGAATTATATATTTTTTTCCATCCAAATAATCTAAGCTCTTTTATACTTACCTAATTCATAATGGATACGTAACTAAAAATTATTAAAAACTTGAAATAAAACAGTTTCGACTAGGTTAGGTTAGGTTGAACTGGCCGGTGCATGAGGACCTCACATAGACTGAATGAGTCCGTAGTGTTACCAGAAGTTTGTTTTAACGACCAAACTGAAAAACCTTATCAAAAACCAGGACCTATGTTATAAAACCACTCCGTCCTCTTGGCAAATACTAGAAGCTTACTAGGATTTAAACCACTCCTTCAGCCCGCACTTCCTATATCTGCTATCACTGACCAAGCCTAACCGTGTTGTTTCGCTGGAGCACTCTATGTCCGTACAGAAACTTTTCCATGAGATTCTCTTCGCCCTGGAAGTTTCACGCTTGTAGATCTCAGTAGATCCCTGTACACGTCCCGACACGCTTCGCTTTCCGCGGTCTTTGCTAGCTTAAACATTTCTCTTACCTATCTTCTTAGAAGACTCAGCTCATTGCTCCACCACGGCGGCTTTACTTTTCCTCTGAATCTTCTTAGAGGGCAAGCTTTGTTGTACGCAGTCATAAGCGTCCTAGTTAGCAATTCATTAGACTCCTCCAGTTCTTCGACATTGGCAACCTCTTTGGGTTGTCCCCAGTTTCGTTTCTACCTGTTTCTGGAATTTAGTCCAGTTTGTTGACCTAGGGTTTCTAAAGGTTCCTCCCTTCTCTACCCTCTTTAGGGGGATGCTGAATCTGATATACGCATGGTCGGAGAAGGATGGTGTATCAAGAACCATCCAATCATACCTTGATATATTACGTTCGGAGCTCAGTGTAATATCCTAAACATTGCTGGATGTTGGACCAATCTATGTAGGGACATTTCCCCTGTTGGCTATCTGCAAATTCGTTTGCAGGATGTAACAAAATAGAGTCGTCTCTCTCGTTCGTATTTGCTCCTGCCCACGCATTGTGGTGCGCATTTGCATCCGCGCCTATGACCAACCGCCCTTTGCGCCCTTCGTCCTATACTAGCCTCTTGCACTCCATCGGTGGAACCTCCGCAGCACTGGCCATGTAGTAGGATGTCAGGATGAGTGCCTGCTTATTCCTTTGCTCAACGGCCACCACTACGAGGTCCTCAGTAGTGTAATTAGGCAACATATATGAATGCAGCTGTTTCCTTACCATTACTACAGCTCGCACCCGTCCTTCCGTTTGCGCATAGTAAACGCCAAATCCGCGCGCGCTAAGTCCAGAAACCTGTTCTCCCGATGAGAGCCAAGGCTCCTGGATCAGCGCCACGTCAAACGAACCCTCCTCAAGGGTTAGGAAGAGTTCGCTCGACGCCACTTTACTGTGTTGGAAGTTTATCTGTAGGACTCGCAGCACCATTGGGCTGTTTGTCCCCCTCCAGCACCTTCGTCGTGACGTCGTTGTCCTCCGCTAGCACTTTTGGTTTAGATTGTTCGAAGCCCCATTCAGCCTCTTGTAACTGTTGTGCCGGGTGCTCCTCTGTGCGACTCACAGCACCTTCTGGCTATTTGTCCTCTTCTAACATCTTCGTGGTGACGTCGGCTACCTCCGCCTGTCTTTTTTCCCTTAAGCTTTTGAGGTCCTTTTCGACTTCCCCTACTTCCAGCGTGTTAGGATTTTTATCCTCGGGACTTCTTTTCCTGAGTCGCATATAAATTTTGCCTGTACCAAAGGACATTTTTCCAAGCTGCGTGTACCTTATATCCTACGCCTGCTTGTTTATTTGGAAAATGTAAAACTGACCTTCCTCCGTAGGCAGAGATACAGTAAGTACTTTCCAATCCTGTGTCGGTATGTTCGGATTCTGATTCTGCAGAAGTCGCAGTGTATCCTCCGACTTCAACACGCATGGTATCCATACCTTAACTTTTGGTACCGTGGGGATTTGCGCTTTATCCACCACCTCAAACCGCGCGTTCGTACCTTGCCTTTGGAGGTTTGGAACCACTTCCTCCAGCCACAGCAAGCTCGTGATGTTGTCGCACGCTATCATCTTCACACCATTATACCATCCCCCCGAATCAAAGGTCGAAATCGAAGGGGCTTACTTGGTTGTTCTCGCATCATCTTAAGCATTAAGCTAATAAGTTCCCTTTCCACAGATCTCCACCTTTCAGTAGTCATCTGTCCGAAAGGACTGCTACGATCAACCAGCGCCACAGTCAGTGACTGCTTTGCCACATCACTCATCTTCTCGGGAAAAGCCGGAGTTTTAGTGTTAACTCCTTTTGGCACCTCCGAGAAAGCCGAAGTCTTGGCTTTAACTCCCTTTAGCACCTCCGAGAAAGCCGGAGTCTTAGCGTTATCTCCCTTTGGCTTATCTCCTACTTCCGTAGTTGGAACTTCCCTCTGACTCGCAGCTTTCGAGGTAGTTGCAACCTCGCTACTGGGGCCCATCTGTCTTACTGCTTTGGGCCTACTTGTCTTGTCTATGCGACTGCCCTGCCTCGCGGTTCTGGGACTAGGTCCTTTCCGCCTCTTGAAAGCAGGCTTGTCGCCTTCCGCCGAACGTTGCCTCTTCATTCTGCCATTCGACGTTCTTCCTCCTCGTACCGGTTGCAAAACCGAGGGTTTTTAGCAGCAAACCTTTTGAACTGCCTTCGACCTACTTCTACCACCTCATGTGGCCATTCCAAGCGCTCGACCTCCACTTCTGTTGGGTCGACCACTGCTACCAGGCGTTGGACAATTCTTAGTGCTGCACGAGCTGCGAGAGAGCTCTTTAACTTCCTCTGCTCCGTACCCTTCTCCACTCTTCTACTCCATTTTCATTTGTGTGCTTTTCCAACACGGAGTTCATTGAATCAGCACTTCTCTCCCTCCCCGAGTTCGACGCGTCGCTTAGTGCGTATTCATCGTCCTTGGCTAGCGACTCAGTCCTCCTCTTATCATCCGCCCTATTACAGTTTGGTGATGAGTCGTTCATCTTGTCGACCACCTGCCCGACAAGGCGTGCTCAGCGGTCCAGTATTATATACGGGGAAAGAACCGTCAGCCACAGCAGCGCCCCTTACTGTGGTAAGGCCATCAATACTTCCCGAGGTGGCCCGGTATCGGGAAGGCTCCGTTCGAATACAGCCGAATTTATCCCCTGGCTGCAAATCTTCCAGGTAGGCACGGTCCGCATAACACCCTGGATTAGGGGGTTGGCAGTTCTTGGTCACCGACATCCCGCCGTCCTCCTATGAGGCGAAATGGCGTAGATGCCAGTTCTAAACAGCTCCGCCTCATAGTCGGGCGCTATGGAGATCGGCTAACCCCTCACACCAACGACAAGGTGCCTACCTTAGTGAGGGAGTTTCGACTAATATAAACTTAAAATTTTTAATTGAAACAACCCCAAATGATAAAATGAATTATTAGGATCAAAGTCCCAACAGTAGTACATATATTAGGTTTTGGCTTAATAGCCCAATATTATTTTACTTGAGTGTAAATAGCATACGTACAAACATACTCAGGTACTTGCTCAAAGTAGAAATATTGCTGTCAGCTGTTTATTTGCGGCTCGCCAGAGCTACATTAAGAATTTAATGGGCGTCTGCCCTTCACCATTCCAAATCTATAATGTAAACGAACAAATATCCTTAGCACGCAACCTTCCAACCATGAATACACATATGTAGCCCAGGATTGTATAATGCAATAAAAAAGTAAATAAAAACACTAATAAGAAAAGCATTTCAGTATGTACATATGCATGTATGTAGGTTACTTCCGCGCACAGGATGTTCTCGGGTCGAACTGGGCTGGCCGAACGAGTTTCTCTACTGCTATGGATTAAGTCAAAAAGGATGTGGTAGCACAACCCATTACACATACATATGTAAATACCTACACACACTCAGAAAAACACTTATGTATCTTAAATGAGGAAAACACCAGTTTACTCGAATTTGCAAGATAAGGACGGCGACATGTATGAATAACGCATTCTGTGGCTCAATTTATTACCACATTTAGGTATATATTAAATTTTAATTGGACCTACTGTGCCCCAGTCCTGGAGGTGGACTCGCGTTCTATAAAAATGTGAAATATAGATTTCATGATTGTTTTCACTGGGACATAAGTTTAAATTTTTTCACTGTGGGAACATTAAACAAAAGTTATATTAAACGCGATTCGACTTTATTTTTAATTTCTTTTAAAGTTATTCTTCTTTGATGATATTTCAGAAATATATGAAAACAATTTATTAAAAAATTATTTTTTAAAAGCAACATGCTTTTATTAAGATTGTGTGTAAATGTCGCAAGTCGGGCCACTTTTAAGAAAGTTACTTAATAAGGATCATATTAAATGGTACATTAAAAAATGTTTATGTGAAGAAGTCGAAGGCTATCAAAGGAATCAAAGTTTTCATGTTTTAACTTTTAGTGAATTATTGTTTTGTATTTCTCTCATCAAAAATTAATAAATTAGGTAGGATTGGTTGGCATGAAATATGTTATTTAAAAGAAAGATAGGAGATCAATCCCATCCTCGCTATTCAACCAAGGCAAATTCTTTTAATTGGGTTGTGCGATACAAATGTACTTGTGGTTGTTTAAGTTTTTAAAAAAAATTTCAATCAAGTCAGTTCATGAATACTTGATTGAATGTGTCCCACAACATATGCATGCGCGTCGTTTTGGCGCTTACGTTACGTCAGCAGCTGGCTTTGAACATGCACGTATTCATTATTATGTTCCAAATCCATAGGCAACGCAACGGGAGCTCCAAAGCAGCTCCTACAGACTTCAAACCTGCAACGTGCGTTTTGTCAAAGCTACGCAAACGTCGAATGTGTTTCGGCCTTTAGGGAAGGATTTCTATGGCGAAATATCATATAAAGTTTTTACTTATTTTAATAGCTATTTTCATAGTTTTGCGGAAATTTTTTGAGTGCATATAAAATATTTTACTATTCTTCTATTTGCATGTGCATGACCCTTCATTAGGGTGGTTCGAAAATCAGTTTATCAAACATAATGTCCCAATGCAGGAAGAAAACCAATATAAAAAGTATCTTATTTTCTAACCTTCATTGCGTTCTCACAGTTAATAATATAAATTATTACAATAAGTCCTATTTTATTGTTATAGTAACGCAAATGTTCCATAGAAGGGTAGTAGTATAATATAACTAAAGGCACCCTTTCACGGTATACACTTTCACTTCGTGAGTTTTCTTGACAGCCAGTGTACAATTTTGTGACATTAAAAACTCATACGCACTGTTGCAGAATGCATTTTTTGTTTTCACGGCGTTTCATGAACATTTTCTCACTGACATTTGACTTTTACATTTAGCGTTCATTGAGCAAAACAATGTGCACACTACTTTTCAAAATCGCATGAAAATTTAAAGTGTACATTTTGTGTGCAAATGAGTTTTCAATAAGTGTACAGTTTTTAGTTTTTCACAGTTAGGGAATCCAGCCCCTGTATACAGCTTTTTTTTTTTTTTTTTTTGAAACGATCATAAAACAATAAAGCTTACCTACCATAGTCAAGTCTACAACCACGAAATTCGTTCAGGACTATATTCTAGGACAGGACAAAAAATATTGTGAGCTAGAATCGAAATCCTGCATGTGTCCCTTTTTGAGAAATTTTATCTCTCCTAAAAGTTGCGATATTTTTTTCACGGGTATCTCTGGTATTATAATGATGTTTATTGTCCTTTGATTTCAAACTGGGACTTTCGGCATGGTAGACAAGTACACTACCTCAATACCATGGCCGCTGCTTTAGCATATATGTTAGTATATATAACAAATCATCATATTTTTATAATTTATTATTTTACTAGCAGGGTACCCGACGTTGTTCGGGATGCGTATCTATATTAAAGTGGCCCTTATTTTTTTTTAATTTTATTTAGTGTATGTGTACGACATCGCACACCTACCAAAGCATCGCAGTACACACGAAAACTTTGCGCCACCTGTCAGCGAATAGATAAACCGAATTGCACCAAAAGGTTTGAGTCCCTGATTAACGCGTGTAAAAGGTTTAAAATCTTAGCTAAACGTATTTCATATTGTAGGTAAATTAAAGATTTTGGAGCAAATACATTTTGACCGATAACTCAGTTATCGATAAATTTATCAAAATATCACAAAATTCAAATGAAACCTGTGACCTTCCTCTATTGTTTGATGCCCATATTGTACGCATATTTAGAGGTTTTAGGTAACGTCATTTTAACCGATTATCGTAATATGGCAGCGTGAAATAATTTTTTTTGGTACGCCACTGTATCTATTCATGAATTTGATTTTTAATTTATATGAAGCTGAAAAAAAACTTTGCAAAGGCATTCTTTGATATTTGTTTGGAAACTAAGTGTATTTGCCTTAGTTTTTCAAAAAAAAAATCCTTAAAAGTAGCTTAATTATAGCTTTAACAACTATATCTACTATAACAAATCATCATATTTTTATAATTTATTATTTTACTAGCAGGGTACCCGTCGTTGTTCGGGATGCGTATTTATATTAAAGTGGCCCTTATTTTTTTTAAATTTTATTTAGTGTATGTGTACGACATCGCACACCTACCAAAGCATCGCAGTACACAAGAAAACTTTGCGTCACCTGTCAGCGAATAGATAAACCGAATTGCACCAAAAGGTTTGAGTCCCTGATTAACGCGTGTAAAAGGTTTAAAATCTTAGCTAAAAGTATTTCATATTGTAGGTAAATTAAAGATTTTGGAGCAAATACATTTTGACCGATAACTCAGTTATCGATTAATTTATCAAAATATCACAAAATTCAAATGAAACCTGTTACCTTCCTCTATTATTTGATGCCCATATTGTACGCATATTTAGAGGTTTTAGGTAACCTCATTTTAACCGATTATCGTAATATGGCAGCGTGAAATAATTTTTTTTGGTACGCCACTGTATCTATTCATGAATTTGATTTTTAATTTATATGAAGCTAAAAAAAAACTTTGCAAAGGCATTCTTTGATATTTGTTTGGAAACTAAGTGTATTTTCCTTCGTTTTTCAAAAAAAAAATCCTTAAAAGTAGCTTAATTATAGCTTAAACAACTATATCTCTTTTGTTTCTAACGCGATTTTAATGAAATAAGTTCTAGATTCCCTTCTGGATTACAGACTATGCAGCTGTGAAAGTCTCATAAAAATCCGTTCGTTAGTTTCCGAGATTATCGATATCATACAGACAAACAGACAAACCGACAAACAGACAAACAGAAAAAAGTGGTGCCGATGGATTCTATGACATTCCAAACGTCAAGTACACTCATTTTTTTTTTTAGGAATCTTGGATGTACAGACACGATTTTCTAGAGATTTATTATAGTAATATATAGATAGAAGATATAGATATAGATAGATAGAAGATAGATAGATAGATAGATAGATTGTAGGTAGATTTATAGATTTTGGAGCAAATACATTTTGACCGATAACTCAGTTATCGATTAATTTATCTAAATATCACAAAATTCAAATGGAACCTGTAATCTTCCTCTATTGTTTGATGCCCATATTGTAGGCATATTTAGAGATTTTAGGTAACCTCATTTTAACCGATTATCGTAATATGGCAGCGTGAAATAATTTTTTTTTTGGTACGCCACTGTATCTATTCATGAATTTGATTTTTAATTTATATGAAATTGAAAAAAAACTTTGCAAAGGCATTCTTTGATATTTGTTTGGAAACTAAGTGCATTTTCCTTCGTTTTTTCAAAAAAAACAAATCCTTAAAAGTTGCTTAATTATAGCTTAAACAACTATATCTTTTTTGTTTCTCACGCGATTTTAATGAAATAAGTTCTAGATTCCCTTCTGGATCACAGGCTATCCATCTGTGAAAGTCTCATAAAAATCCATTCGTTAGTTTCCGAGATTATCGATATCATACAGACAAACAGACAAACAGAAAAAAGTGGTGCCGATGGATTCTACGACATTCCAAACGTCAAGTACACTCATTTTTTTTTTTTAGAAATCTTGGATGTACAGACACGATTTTCTAGAGATTTATTATGTATAGAAGATAAGAAAACGATAACAATTACAAAATAGAAGGCTGTGAAATAGACAGTGAAAAATTCCCAAGAACGATATTAATTGCATATCTGCAAAATGCCGAAAAACATATAAGCTTACGAATATAGCCACAAAAGATTGTGTGTTCTGTGCTTTAAAGTAGATGGTATTCATGACCTAAATAATGGAAATAAAATGGGGGAATAAATGTAAAATTAAACCAAATCATCCAACCAACAGTTTGTGAATACAATAGTATTATAGAAATTTTAGTGTATTAATTATAATATGTTAAAGAATAAATTTAAATATATTTGAAGGTATTTTCAATTAGATGAGTTTTTATATATGTATTCTTAGATACTAAGGCGGTTGCCAATTATGTACTTGTCTACCATACCGAAGGCCCCATGTCCAAATCAAACAACAAGCAACATCATAATAAGACCCGAGGTACCCGTGAAAAAAAATATCGCAACTTTTGGGAAATATTAAAATTCTCAAAAGGGCCACATGGAGGATTTCGATTCTAGTTCAGAATATTTTTTTATCCTGTCCTAGAATATAGTCCTGAACGAATTTCTTGGTTGTTTTGATATTAAAAATCAACTTGTTTATGCTCACTGTGTAATATGCTTGCCAAACCTTTGCTAGGCACTTAAAATCGCTTTACCATTTTCCATCCATCGTAGACCGATATTCCCAAGCATACGAAAGACGATCACTCATCAATTACAACTCACCTCAATGCTTCCCACATTAATTTATGATAGCGATTTTCAAGCCGATATTACCTATATATGGGAAAAGCTGGATTTCAAATCAGGAAAGTTCGGCCTTCAGGCGCAATCGGCGCTTAATAATGCGTGTTGCTTGGGTAGTAAGTCACATAAGTTTAAAAATAAGCTTAAAGTTAAACTATGTTGGTTGACTAATTTTTATTTATTTCGTTCGAATTTAAATCTACAAACAATAATTGAATGCAACAAAATTGATATGCTGGCAAGTTCTGAATCAACTAAATTTTCTGTTGTGTGTGTGTTTGTGCTATGAAATTCATCAAAACAATTTTATTCTGTTTCGACGCCATGGTGTGTTTAGCGTGTTCCGGCTACCACAAACATTTAGAAAAGAGTGCTCACCCTTTACAGTGGTTTGGTAAGAACTCCAAATGCTTATGTGCGATGAAAATCTTCTCATTCAAAATTCATCTGCCTTGCAGCTGCCGTTCGGAGTTGGCGTAAAACATGTAGGCCTAGTCTCACCAGTTAGTATGGAAAATAAAAGCATAGTAGGAGGCTTATTGTTGCTGTTGTTGTACTAACGATAAAGATACTCCGCGAAAGTTTTTGGGAGTGTTATCCGTGAAACAGATCCGGTACGTTCCAGCACCATAACGGCACTAGCCCGGCAGTGGCGTAGTGAGGTTTTCTTGCGAACGGAGCAAAATATTTTTTATTACATTAGTAAAACTAGTATCTATGTGCATATTTTCTTTGCCTTTAAGGAAGGAAATATATCAATCATATCATCAAAATTTTTCATGTCATATTTTTCTTTTTCCACACTTAATAATGTTAGGTCACTCAGACGACCTTGCCCCATCCTTGATCGTAAATATGTCAAAATCAGTTAAAATTTGCTGAATTAATGTTCGCAGCTAGCAATTGATACTGAGATAGTCAAGAGAATTTGAAGTGCCACTCGGAAGTTTGCAAAAATATTTTCCCCATACGAGATTATAACAGTAAGTAATTCTAAAGGAGTTTTAGGTTCAATTCCTTTTCTACTGTGAAGTAATATTTTGTAGTCACATATTTCGATATCTCGAAATTAAAAATAAAAAAAAAATAAACAAATATAAGGCGCGATAACCTCCAAAGAGATCTAAGGCCGAGCTTCTCTTCCAATTTGCGTCGTGCCCCTCTTGATTTTCCCTACAAATTGGCCGGACGGGACCTACATGATTTTATGCCGACTCCGAACGGCATCTGCAAGGCAGATGAGTTTTCACTGAGAGCTTTTCATGGCAGAAATACACCCGGAGCGCTTGCCAAACACTGCCGAGGGGCGACCCCGCTTAGAAAAATTTTCTTCTAATTGAAAAACCTTATTTCTAAAATTTTTGATGTTGCTTTGCCCGGGGTTTGAACCCAGGGCATCCGGTGTAGTAGGCGGAGCACGCTACCATCACACCACGGTGGTCGCCTCGAAATTTGTATTATAAAATTCACCCAAGTTCTTAAAATTTCTTTCTAAATCATTATTATCGTTGTTTAACAAATTTCCAGTGCCTAAGAGAGATCCAAATTTAAAATGAAGGTCATTTAGTCGTGTAAGTCTTGTACGTATTTCTTGTTGGAGACGATCGAGAACACTTTTAATAATGCGAGAAATTTCAAATTCTGCGGAAGACCAACATCTACAGCCGATTTTCCGAGCATTTTACGGCGCCTTCTTACACGTTTTACTATATAAATATCCCATTTTTCACAAAGAGACTTCGCTGTTTCAATTGCTTCTTCACAGAGAGTGCTCGAATTTCGGATAGTTCAGTCGCTAATAATTTAAAATCAGGATACGCTTCTCTAAAATTCATACCCGTATTGTATAATCCGAGCTGCACACGATCAATCCTTCTTAAGACTTCATACCAGAAATTAATGTTACGAAACTAAAATTGAGTATATTTTGCAACAGAATTGTAGCTTCAGCTCAGGTGTCACTTGTGGTGTAAGTGTCCTCTGCTAATTGTTCTACTACATTATCTAGACCATCGACGAGAACGCTAACCGCTTGTATTCTGGCGCTCCATTGTGTTTCAGACGTTTGACAGTGTTAGTTGAAGAATTTTTTAATAATTCCCATCGTAACGTTGAACGTGAGAAAAAAAGATATACATATGCTTTCGATTATTCCACAACCTGTCGCAAGTGTTCCGGATATATGCATGCATTTTTTAGTACAGAAATTTTTTTCCAGAAATAAATATTTTCCACAAATCAAAAAATCAAAAAATACAAATTATCCAAGAAGTTCTGCTTTGCGGACCATTTGGCGCCCCCTGTGAGTAGCGCCCGGGGCAAGAGGGCCCCCTTTCCACCCCATCACTTAGCCACTGTAGCCCGACCATCTCGGGAACGATTAATATGACCACATTAAACCTTCTAGGCCATACCGAACCCCCGCTCCACCCCCAATCTTCCACACTAATAAAACAAATTTCCTAGATCAATTTTTTGGTATAAAAATCGTACATAAGTGACGTATGTCTTGGGTCAAGCGGCTTGCTATATAAACGTACAAATAATAATTTCATCCCCGCTGAGCGGATTGTTCGCTGGGCTTGGGACCCGCCACATCAAACCACACTCCAATGAAAGGAAAAAACAAGCCTCGGATAAAAATGCAACCCTTTTCTGATGACGAGCATGGCAATGCACCTGGAACATTCGCCCCCTGAATGGGATTGGTGCAGATGCCCGGCTGGTTGGTGTCCTCGTCAAAGCAAAGTCTGACATCACCGCCATCCAAGAAATGCGTTGGACGAAGAAAGAAAGAAAAGAGATTAAAAATTGTGACATCTTTTCGAATGGCCATCTAAATAAGCGCAGTTTCGGTGTCGGATTCGTAGTGGGAGAGAGAATTTGTCGCCAAGTATTCGCGTTCACGCCTGTGGACGAATGTCTGGCCTCTATCCGAATAAAAGCAAAATCTTTTAATATATGATTCATCTGCACCCATGCACCGACAGAGGAGAAAGACGAAGAGGTGAAAGACGTTTCTATGAACGATTAGAACACACATTCGTGCGCTGGCCCCGCCATGATATAAAAGTGCTTGGCGACTTAAACGCCAGGGTGGGCAATGGGGGATTTGGCCCCTTGGCCCCTATGTGGGTGCTCCAACCATGGTCATATCGAGCACGAGGTTCATGCATAAAAGGATACATCAAGCTACATGGCTGTCCCCCGATCGAAATAATCGCAATCAGATCGACAACGTTGTGATAGATGTGCGCACGATCCGAAGACCTAACACCGACGCCGACCATTATCTCGTCGCAGCCAAAATACGTGCCCGCCCCTGCGCAGCTAAATCCAAGGAACAAATAAAATAATTAAAAACAATTTTTTTAAGTTAAACGGTTTTATTGAAAACAATACTTACATGAAGTAATAATAATAATAAAAGCTAGAAAATAATTAGGTATGTCCTAGGTACTAGTGATGAGACAATTAAATAAAAGCTTTGGGCGCGTGAAGTTTCTAGAAAATTTTGGTGCAGCATAACCTGATTAAGGTTCAGTTGGTCTTATATATGACTATCAATAGAAATTTGACGCGTCCAATGCTTTTATTTAATTGTCTGATCAACGCCCTAAAATGATGAGGAGTGTGATGACTAGTACCTAGGACCTACCTAATTATTTTCTAGCTTCTAGTATTATTATTACTTCATGTAAATATTGTTTTCAATAAAACCGTTTAACTTGAAATTTTGTTTAGTTATTTTATTTTCAAGTTTTTTGTCTTTTTTTAATTGCCTCTTATATCTCATTCGATTTAGTTAATTTAGTGGCTCACTATTACAAGGCCTCTTTCCTGACAATTTGTTAAAATCTGAGTCCTCAAAGTCTTTCCAAAGACTTCACTCGACTCTGCTCCACGTATGTTTGTCCCTCCTCCAACTCCAAAATATTTTGATGTCACTTCTACCGGACTGTATGTAATATATGTATGTTCCAAATATGAGCCAAATCGGATATCATAGGTCGCTTCTATTCTTGTATGTGTTATGTGTTCGAAATATGAGCCAAATCGGACCACAAATACGATTTTTGTGAATATCTCGATCCTTGCGCCCTCCAGCGGCGATTTTTTTTCATAGGTCATTTTCTATTCTTGTATGTATTATGTGTTCTAAATATGAGAAAAATCGGACAGCGAATAAGATTTTTGTGAATATCTCGATCTTTGCGCCACCTAGCGAAGATTTTTTTCATAGGTCGCTTTCTATTCTTGTATGTATTATGTGTTCCAAATATGAGCCAAATCGGACCACAAATATAATTTTTGTAAATATCTCGCTCCTTGCGCCACCTAGCAGCGATTTTTTCTTATTATTGCATTGCCATCGGGTTCTGAACTATATTCCAAGTTTCAAGCTTGTAGCTTATCGGGAAGTTACTTAAATTTCAATTACGAAATTCGTGCCAGCCATCCAACCAGCTATCCAACCAACCAGTCAACTCAAGCTAAACAAAACCGTTTAAAAACACGAGGAAAGTAAGACGTCGAAAGGCTCTCACACCTGCTCTGAGAGCACAACTCAGCCTAACGAAATGCAGGAGCAACGGGAGCATGTCTCCAAAGCACTTCTTACTGCCGCCGAGGAAAACATTGGTTTACGGCGACCACTGAAAAACAACTGGTACGATGAAATCTTGGAAAAAACTCGCGAAATAAGAATCGAAAAACATCACATCTTCGTATATTTTAAAGCCGCCTTCGGCAGCACGAAAAGGAGCTGCCTAGATGCCGCTATGTCTGAATTTGGTTTCCCCGCAAAACTTATGCAGCCGTGCCAAATGTCGTTGAGCAACACCATCAGCTCAGACAGAATTGGGAAGGACCTTCCGAGCCGTTCGAAACTAAAAGAGGTTTCATAGGGTGACCCTATCGTGAGATTTCTTTAATTTGATGCTGGAGAAAATTATACTACCTGCAGAACTTAACCGCTCTGGAACAATATTCTATAAAAGCGTGAAATTGCTGGCATATGCTGATGACATTGATGATTGGAAAAAGAATTGGTAAAGATGAGTTTGATAGTGAATGAGGACAAAACGAAATACCTGCTGTCATCGATCTGTTGGCAGCCATAATTTCGAAATATTAAAAGACTTCGTTTATTTGGGAACCAGCATTAACGCTAACAACATCAGCTCTAAAATCCAGCGAAGAATCATTCTTACCAATAAATGCTACTTTGGACTAGGGAGGCAATTGAAAAGTAAAGTCCTCTCTCGGCAAACCAAAATCATATCATACAAGTCACTTATCGTACCCGTCCTGCTATATGGTGCAGAAGCATGGACCATGACAACATCAGATGAAGCGGCTCTGGGAGTGTTCGAGAGAAAAGTTCTTCGAAAGATTTATGGACCTCTGCGCGTTGGCGATGGTGAGTACCGAAAAAGATTTAATGATGAGCTGTACGAGCTTTACGCAGACATCAACATAGTCCAGCGAAATAAAATGCAGCGGCTATGCTGGCTAGACCATGTTATGCGAATGTAAGATGACGCTCCGGCTAAAAAAGTGTTTCAATCGGAATCCGCCTATGGAAGCAGAGGAAGAGGGCGGCCCCACTCCGCTGGAAGGACCAGGTTGAAAACGATTTAAACTCCCTTAGTGATACCTATTGGAGCCAGTTGGCAGAGCGAAGAAGCGACTGGCGCGCCTTGTTGGACAGCCATAACCGTTAAAACGGTTAAGCGCCAATTAAGCAAGTAAGTGGTATGGCTGAGCTAAGACCAAAACTTAAATAAAATTTTGCAGTTGGTCGTGACCCGCCCTTTTTTGTTACTCTTTCCAAAATGGTTCCCCCCATAAAATCAGAAAGCAAAAATTCAGAAACGCATTTTTTCAGAAAACATTAGTCAGAACCCTTTTTTCAGAAAGACAAAAATCAGAGGTCAAAGCTCAGAACACAAATCTCAGAAGTCAAATTTCAGAAGTCAAATTTCAGAAGTCAAATTTCGGAACTCAAGTTGCAGAAGTCAAATCTCAGAAGTGAAAATTCAGAAGTAAAATTTCAGAAGGCAAAATTCAGAAGTCAAAATTCAGAAAGTAATCAGACGACAGAAAAAACATACAATTTTTGTCAAAATTCAAAAACGTTTATTTATTTGGAAGGAATTATGTATAAAGAAAGAGCAGTACAATCTAAAATTTTGAATTGTGTGCAATAGCAAGCATGTAATTAATAAATTTTTTTCGCGTTTATCTTTTTCAAATGAATTTACAATTTTTGTTGTTATATCGGCCTACTGATTTGTAAGATCGCGGGTTCGAATCGAGCTCAAGGCCTAACAATAATTATTTTATCATTACTATTGTTATGATACATTTTTTGTTCCAGGCTGAAACAAAAATTCAGAAGTAAAATTTCGGAAGTCAAAATTCAGAAAGTAATCAGACAGCAAAAAAACATTAAGTTTTGCGCAAAATTTAATGTTTTTTGCTGTCAGATTACTTTCTGAATTATAACTTCTGAAATTTTACTTTTGTAATTTGACTTCTGAAATTTGATTTCTGAATTTTGGCTTTCGGAAAAAAGGGTTCTGACTAATGTTTTCTGAAAAAATGTGTTTCTGAATTTATGCGCGGAACCTTCCAAAATACTTTTAATGCCATAATTCGAAGAAAAATATCCCAATTCGAACGAAATTTGGCATACACAATTTTTTCTATAGCGGGCAAAATGCAGTTTAACGATTGAACTACATTTTGCCCGCTAAAGTGTATTAGTGGTAGCCTCTGTATCTTTTTTGCTTCTTTTGAACGAAAATTAGTTCAGAATAGAACCATATATATAATATTGCGCAGCCTTATAACACTATTAACTACATAAAGCATACAACAATCGCATTTCAAGTGCACAGCTGGGTATATAATGATCGGTTTCACCCGAACTTAGACTTTCTTACTTGTTAAAATTGTTGGAACTTGGCAGAATAAATTGCAATTTCATGTCGACCAGTGAAACGTAAGTGACGCTGGGTTTGGCGTTGAGTAAAAACATCAACAATTCAAATACTATTGCTCATTAATCAAAAAAGCGGCTAAAAAGTTGTCTTCTCAAAAAGGTATTTTCGAACATTTTTTTTTTTTTATTTATTTAGCTACTTTGGAAGCATTTTTTACATCACTGGCCCACATACATATTATAACGAATTTTGGGAAATTCTACTCCGCTTGCGCTGCTTTTATACTGTCGGTTTTCTCGTTCACCCGTTTCTATTAAGGTCTAGTAATTTCGCGAACTTCATGCTTGGTTACCAGCTATAGACACGTATATTTGTACTTTATGCGCTTTTCATAGTCATATGCTTGTGTATGTGTGAGTAACTACTTCGGCTGATGACTACATATTTGTGTGGCTGATGTATATGTATGTCTTCGTCGCCTTCTACATAAGAGTGGCTGCTTTATTGTTGTTGTACATTTATTTATTAGCAACTTAGTTATGCTAATATTCGTAACAATATGTATTCATACACTATTTTTTCTCGTGTTAACTATATTCTTGATAAATGTATTTATTATTCTAACAATATTTTGATAGAAATTTAATCTTGATACATAAATAAAATTTACATTCTAAATTTTATAATTCCAAGGAAAAAATCAACATTTTGGATTGGCTTACTAATGCGCAAATACATATACATATATATGTACATAACTCTGGAATGTTAACGAACGTTTTTAAGGGCCCCTTTGCACTGCAGGTAATATTTAGCAGGGTGTAGTTGGTCCTCGATTACCTTTGCCTAACAGTGTCATGCAATATAAAGTGTGTTTGTTTTTAATTAATTGCACGTAGAGTTTGCTTCGCCGCGTTGTTGCAGCATATTTCAAACGGCAATTCTCTTTATTTTATTTTATTTATTTATTTTTTAAAAAGAATCTTTTTTTGCTGACATGACTTTGGCAGCTTTGCGTGCCGAATGCTATTTTAGCATTGAAGAGTCATGATTTGAGACTAAACTATTCCAAATAAAAGCAAATGAAGAGCTGCCTGAGATTAAATACTGGAATGGCACGAGGGTACGATCAAATTAGAACTTTTTCAATCCGTTTAGCTCATTTTTAATACTCTATTCGAAAAAATCTGATAAAAATATACCTTATACCTTTACGACACTAGCTAGTTTACCTTTATTTTATCCTCAATTTTGCGTCTCCCTCACCCCATAATACGGGTTTAGTGTGTAAGTGTTCAAACCTCGATAAAACACTAACACTTATTTATTTGTGCAGCATGATATTTAAAAATCAATCTCAGAACAAAAGGATGTCAAAAAATAATCAAAGTAAAATATTCAAATTTGTTTTTGTTAGAAAAAAATAAATAAATACATACATATATACATATGTGCTCAGTTGAGAAATTTCATGATTCAATTACTAGAGGTTTGTTCACCAATGATGACGGAGCTTTGACACTCCCAAATTTAAAAATCTGGACGGGTTGCTTTTACGAAGTAAGGAAAACGTGAAATAATTCAATCCCCTTCAGCGAAAATTGTAGTAGAAAAGTAGCTTTAGTAGTATATTTGGTAGTGATAATTAATGAAAGGCATTCTGAGATAAGGCGTTCTTCAACCTAATTCTGATATAGGGCGTTTTTGTGACAAGTCTTGAAATGGGAAATTTTTGAAAAATATTTTGAGATGGGACGATTTCGAACTGGCAGCCGAAATGGGGTGATATTCTACTCAGCAGCCGCAATGAGCTGACAAAAGCAAGTAAAGGTGTCTTAGTTCGGGTGTAACCGAACATTATATACTCAGCGCGAGCTTCAATTGTACATTTCATTTCAGACAAATTACTTTTCTACATAACACGTGGCACCGCCCGTTAAAAAAAAAAAATTCTCCCCATTTCCTCTTACAATAAAACTTTATAAGTGGAATGTCATTGATTCAAAACTATTTTTTTCTAAGTTATAGCTTATTATTCTAGTCCACGATCCTTTTACCATATATTTCTCAAACTTATTGATCAAACTTATTATAAAACAATCTAATATATATATATCTATATATATAATATTGAATTTATACAATACATATCATGTAAAACATAAATACCCCTATATATTTGAATTAACAAAATTGAATTTCCATACATATAAAATATTGCATTTTGAATCACTCTATATACATATAAACATTCATGAAAACATCTAATTACTTACTTACTTACTTACTTAATTGGCGCTTAACCGTCTAAACGGTTATGGCCGTCCAACAAGGCGCGCCAGTCGCTCCTTCGCTCCGCCAACCGGCGCCAATTGGTCACACCAAGGGAGTTTAAATCGTTTTCCACCTGGTCCTTCCAACGGAGTGGGGGCCGCCCTCTACCTCTGCTTCCATAGGCGGGTTCCGATAGAAACACTTTCTTGGCCGGAGCATCATCTTTCATTCGCATAACATGGCCTAGCCAGCATAGCCGCTGCGTTTTAATTCGCTGGACTATGTTGATGTCTGCGTATAGCTCGTACAGCTCATCATTAAATCTTCTTCGGTACTCGCCATCGCCAACGCGTAGAGGTCCATAAATCTTTCGAAGAACTTTTCTCTCGAACACTCCCAAAGCCGCTTCATCTGCTGTTGTCATGGTCCATGCTTCTGCCCCATATAGCAGGACGGGTACGATAAGTGACTTGTAGAGTATGATTTTCGTTCGCCGAGAGAGGACTTTACTTTTCAATTGCCTACCTAGTCCAAAGTAGCATTTATTGGCAAGATTGATTCTTCGCTGGATTTCAGTGCTGATGTTGTTGCTAATGTTGATGCTGGTTCCCAAATAAACGAAGTCTTTTACTATTTCGAAATTATGGCTGCCAACAGTAGCGTGGTTGCCAAGGCGCATATGCGCTGACTCTTTGCTCGATGACAGCAGGTACTTCGTTTTGTCTTCATTCACCATCAAACCCATCTTTACCGCTTCTTTTTCCAGCTTGGAGTAAGCAGAACTAACAGCGCGGGTGTTTAGGCCGATGATATCAATGTCATCAGCATATGCCAGTAATTGCACGCTTTTATAGTATATTGTTCCAGTGCGGTTAAGTTCTGCAGCTAGTATAATTTTCTCCAGCATCAAATTAAAGAAATCGCACGATAGGGGGTCACCCTGTCTGAAACCTCGTTTAGTTTCGAACGGCTCGGAGAGGTCCTTCCCAATTCTGACTGAGCTGATGGTGTTGCTCAACGTCATTTTGCACAGCCGTATAAGTTTTGCGGGGAAACCAAATTCAGACATAGCGGCATATAGGCAGCTCCTTTTCGTGCTGTCGAAGGCGGCTTTAAAGTCGACGAAGAGGTGATGTGTGTCGATTCTCTTTTCACGGGTTTTTTCCAAGATTTGGCGCATTGTGAAAATCTGGTCGATGGTAGATTTACCAGGTCTGAAGCCGCACTGATAAGGTCCAATCAGCCGGTTCACGGTGGGCTTCAATCTTTCGCACAATACACTTGAAAGGACCTTATATGCGATATTAAGAAGGCTGATTCCACGATAGTTGGTGCATTTTGCAGTATCTCCCTTCTTGTGGACTGGGCAAAGAACACTTAGATTCCAACCGTCGGGCATGCTTTCGTCCGCCCATATTTTGCTAAGAAGCTGCTGCATGCGCCTTACCAACTCCTCGCCGCCGAACTTGAATAGCTCCGCAGGCAATCCATCAGCGCCCACGGCCTTGTTGTTTTTCAATCTGGTTATTGCTATTCTAACTTCGTCATAATCGGGCGGGGGACATATATTCCATCATCATCGATTGCGGGATCGGGTTCTTCATCTCTGCGCGGTGAATTGCTGCCTCCATTTAGGAGAGCAGAGAAGTGTTCCCTCCATAATCTAAGCACTCTCTGGACATCAGTTACAAGGTCGCCGTTTTCATTCCTACAGGAGTTTGCCCCGGTCTTAAAACCTTCCGTCTGTCGCCGTATTTTTTGGTAGAATTTTCGGGCGTTATTCCTGGTGGCTAGCAGCTCAAGCTCCTCGCACTCACGCCTTTCCGCTTCTGCTTTTTTCTTCCTGAAAAGGCGTCTCGCTTCCCTTTTCAACTCACGATAGCGTTCACACACTCCTCTTGTCGCGCTCGCTTTTAACGTAGCCCTGTAGGCAGCGTCTTTTCTTTCGGTTGCAACGCGGCATTCTTCATCATACCAGTTGTTTTTTCGTGGCCGCCGGTAACCAATTTTTTCCTCGGCGGCAGTATGAAGTGCTTTGGAGATATGCTCCCACTGCTCCTGTATTCCTTCAGGATGAGTTGTGCCCTCAGAGAGCAGGTGTGAGAGTCGAGTTGCGAAATCATTGGCAGTCTGTTGTGATTGAAGCTTTTCGACGTCTAGCTTTCCTTGTGTTTTTTGTTCCTTGTTTTTAGCCGCGTTGAGGCGGGTGCGTATTTTGGCCGCAACGAGATAATGGTCCGAATCGATGTTAGGTCCTCGGATCGTTCGCACATCTAAAACACTGGATGCATGCCGTCCGTCTATCACAACGTGATCGATCTGATTGCGAGTATTTCGATCAGGAGACAGCCATGTAGCTTGATGTATCTTTTTATGCATGAACCTCGTACTTGATATGACCATGTTTCGAGCACCGGCAAAGTCAGTCAGCCTCAGTCCGTTAGGAGAAGTTTCATTGTGTAGGCTGAACTTTCCGACTGTAGGGCCAAAAACACCTTCTTTGCCCACCCTGGCGTTAAAGTCGCCAAGCACGACTTTTATATCATGACGGGGGCAGCGCTCGTATGTGCGTTCTAATTGTTCATAAAAAGTGTCTTTCACCTCATCGTCTTTCTCCTCTGTCGGCGCATGGGCGCAGATGAATGATTTATTAAAAAATTTTCTCAAGGCTCGTTTCATCGAGTTAGAGACCCAGCATCCAAGAACAACAACTCCAAGGCCTGACGACCAGCTAGCGTTACCAGGCAGCAGCGACGTTTCAGCCGCGAATCAAACGATGGAGCAGAAGAAGAATCCAATCGATACACCCATAATCGAGGAGCAGCAGACATACGCGATGTACCAGCCAGCATCACACACAAATATAATGGATCGAGTACGTAAGTGGGGTCTGAAATATGACGGCGGCAAGTACCCGCTATGTTTTGTTGAACGGGTGGAGGAGCTGGTCGACAGCTACGAAGTTGGTCGCAACTCCATCCCACGAGCGCTACCAGAACTCTTGAAAGATAAGGCGTTGGTATGGTACAACAACCGGCAACAACAACCGGCACTGGCAAGAGTGGGAAGCCTTTAAGAAAGACTTCCTAAGGTTTTTCCTAAGTTCCAGGTACTTTGAGGATTTGGATGACGAGATCCGGCTGCGAGTCCAGCGAGCAGGTGAGGCCTTTAAAGACTATATGCTATCGTTACAGGGGCTAATGCGACAAAAAGCTGGATAGAATATATAGAAATTCGCGGAGGGAGTACCAGCTGTACGTCAATAGAAGAGAGTTTAATAGCCTGGAGGGATTTGTCAGCCTGGTCGAGGACTATGAAAACATTACGCCAGAGAAGGCAACACTAAAATCAACAGCAAGACCATTCGTACCACGAAGACCGGAGGAGAGGTACCAGTACATGCAAACAGGTGAGAGAGAGAAGGAATACCCAAGACAGGAGGCCGCAGGAGCAGAAGGCAGCACAACTAGACCACAGCAAGGGAAAAACGAAGTGCGTTCAGACGACGCGACTTCTGTTGGCAGTGTGGCCGACCAGGCGTGTTGACGCGTGACTGCTGTCGAAGGCAGCCGAGAAATGGCCCGAGGCACCATTGATAGCGAGGGGTGGTGTCTCCAATAACGAATCCTCGCGCACAACAAAGACACTTAGGTAGACTCAAGGACGATTCTTGGCTGCAATTACACTGAAGGGACAAGAAATAATGGCATCGATCGATACGGGAGCGACGAGGAGCTTTGGCACGCGCAAATTCAAAGACGTAGAAACACGAGTGGTGATGGGCGATGGAAGAGCACAGATGGTAATCCAAGCGGTGGAGGCAGAGATACAATTGGGCGAACAAAGGCATGCGAGTGAGCTATTAGTTTTACATGGGCTAGTCGCCAGCGTGGTGATTGGCACAGACTATCTGGCAAAGCTAAGTTGGATCTGAAGTGTGGCGGAGAAAAATTAGTATTACAAGTTGATGATCAGAAGCAGCCGGCGGCAACATGTACGACGATGGTAGACCAAGGAGATTACAAAGGTGTCAATGAGATCGAGCTACAGATTTTTGAAGAGATATCCGGCTTGTCGAACGTAGCCACCCACAAGATAGTAATGCGAGATGATCGGCCGATAGAGCAACGATATTTTCCAAAGAACCCAAAGATGCAAGAGATAATAAACAAGGAGATAGACGAGCCAATATAGAAAGGCTGCATCGAGCCATCCTGTAGCCCGCACAGCGCGGATGTTCTGGTCTGAAATAAGAACGGCAAATGGAGACTCTGCGTCGACTACCGACAACTCAACGCTCGCTCAGTACCAGACGCTTACCCACTACCTAGAAAACAGCACATTTTATATAGATTACGCTGCGCTCGGTTTATAAGCAGCTTGGATCTCAAAAACGGTTATTGACAAATCCCGATGGAAGAAAGTAGTAAGCAACTCACAGCATTTACGGTACCCGGACGAGGACTGTACCAGTGGAAGGTGATGCCGTTTGGATTGCACTCTGCAACGGCCACATTTCAGAGAGCAATCGATCGAGTCATTGGCCCAGAGTAGGAACCACACGTGTTTGCCTACCTAGACGATATAATAATTACTAGCACGACACTGGAAGAGCATATCACCGACCTGAGAGAAGTTTTCGAGAGACTAAGACGAGCCAACTTGAAGATCAATCCGGAGAAATGGGAGTTTTTTAAGAAAAGTTTAAAATATCTAGGTGACGTGGTCAGAGAAGAGGGTATCTATACGGACCCTGACAAAATCGCCGCCATCAAGGAGCTGACGCCGCCACAGAACATACGGGAGTTACGGCGATTCCTAGGAGTAGTTTCGTGATACCGAAGTTTCGTACCCGACTTTTCACGGGTTGCACACACACTAACATCAATGTTGAAGAAAGGGAGGAGGTGGAAATGGTGCGAGGAACAACAGGTGGCATTCGAAGCATTGAAGAACGCGCTCATACAAGCACCAACATTGGCGTGCCCAGTTTTACAAAGAGGTTCCGGTTACAGACTGATGCGAGCGATTACGGCCTTGGTGCAGTTCTTACTCAGGAGTTAGACGACGAGGAACGAGTGATAGCGTACGCGAGCCGTCGGTTGTATAAGGCCGAAACAAACTACTCGGCAACGGGGAAGGAGTGTCTAGTCATCGTTTGGGCTACCAGGAAGATGAATCCATATTTGGAGGGGTACAATTTTACGGTAATCATCGATCACTTGGCGTTAAAAAGGTTGAACGCGATCGAAAGTCCATCGGGCCGGATCGCAAGATGGGCTCTTGAATTACAGCAGTATTCGTTCGACATACTATACAGAAAAGGCAAAATGAATGTGGTCGCAGACGCACTATCAAATCAGCCACTGGAAGAAGTTTTGGGAAGCTTACAGGGGGATGCTATTACATGCAAATGGTACACGACGAAGAAGGCCGAAGTAACAAAGGAGCCGGAGAAATACCCCGATTACGTGATGGGAGGAAGGGTGGTTGTATCGCAGAATAGGGAGTCAAATAGATGGCGAAGATGCGATACCGTGGAGACTATGCGTACCAACATCAGAGAGTAAAAGAGTGCTCAACGAAATACACGACTCACCACATAATGAGGCGCGAATACTCCCCATCAGGGGGAGAAATGAGATGATAACCAAACAGTTCCTGTTGAATACCCAGAAACCTGGGCATCCCAACTGGTATCTGATTGATGAGCCAACACCGCCTAGGGGCTTAAGGAGTCATCTCCGTAAGCATTATGAGGAACTACGGCACCTGAGAACTCAGCCGTATGAAGCCAAAAAACACAAGCAGGTACTCAGTGAACTCCACAAACATGCGTCGAACCTTTATGCCGGGAATTGAACAGTACCAAAAACTTGCAGAAGAGGAACGCACACTCCCCAGGGAAACACGAGTCACTCAACTTCGATCTGGATACTGTAACAGGTTAAACTCTTACCTATCCAAATCAACCCCGACATATAAAATGTATGCCCCGCTTGCAATGTGTCCCCACATGACACCAACCATCTCTTTAATTGTAATGTGGAACCAACGCCTATAACACCCCTCTCATTATGGTCCACTCCTGTTGAAACAGCAAGTTTCCTTGGACTCCCGTTAGAGGATATTGATGACAATTTGTGATCGGCCGCACCTATTGGATGGGGCGAAGCACTGCTACAACAACAACAACTCATCGAGCGCAGGACACATGGGTATACGGAAATCCATCGCGCGTGCAATGATGAGGTACTACTGGCCTGGAATGTTTAGAGACGTGCGGAAGTACGTGCAACAATGCCATACATGCCAAGTCTACAAGCCCAGCCAACAACAAGCTGCAGTTAAGATGCTCACGCAGATTTCCCACCAACTTTTGCTGTTGTTTGCGCAGATTTCATTGGACCACATCCGCGCTCGAAGCATGGGAATACGATGGCACTAGTTTTCGTGGATAAATTCTCGAAATGGGTAGAGATCATAGCAATACGGAAGGCGACGACGGAGAATGTGATCAGAGGTATGAGGGAGAGGATTTTGGCCCGATTTGGCGCCAAAAATCCTAATCACAGACAATGGAGCACAGTTCACGAGCAGCCATTTTAAGAAATTTTTACAAGAGGCTGGCACAAAGTACCAGCTAACGGCAATGTACACACCGCAAAAGAACCCGACGGAGAGAGCGAATCGTAACATCAAGAGGATGATAGCGCAATTCTCTGGAAAGGAGCATAATACATGGGATGAGTTGTTGCTAGAGATGACACTAGCACTGAATACGAGCATATGCGAGTCAACAGGCTACAGTCCAGCATTCGTAGTACAGGGTAGGGAACCGAGGATGCCCAAAGCCCTCTACGATGAGCACACATTTGGCACCGGCGAGGAGAAGGTGGCTCTCAGTGAAAAGATGGCGAAGATGAAGGAGGTGTATCAGATGGCACGTCGTAGACAACAGACAGCATCAGCGGATCAGGCAAGGCATTATAACTTACGTAGGAGACAGTGGCAACCGGCGGTAGCGACTTGGTATTAGTAAAAGAGCATCAGCTGTCCAAGGCAGTGGACAACTTCACAGCAAAGTAAGCACCCAGAGACAGTGGGCCTCATCGTGTAACGAACTTCGTATCACAGGTGATCGTCGAGCTAGACAAGATGCATAACGGCAAAAGGAGAACAGCATATATAAGCGAGATAAAAGCGTACCATCAGGCGACAGTCGAAGAAGAAGCAAGTCCGGCAGCAGAAGGAAGACTACGTTCACCCCGTGAGCGTGGTAAGTCGAAGGCGTCTTGCCAAGCCCCGAATGCGGGCTTCACCGAAGTTCCCATCGGGGAACAAACGAGACAGCCGACGACGAGCACAACAACACACCACGCGACATCATCAGCATCGTGTAGTAGAACCCAGAACCAACATTTCGCCGAGAGATCTACCGAGGAACACGCAGGGCAACTGGCCGTAGTAAAAGCAACGCCACGCGCGTCAATATCGCAAGCAGCCCAGGTCACGGAAGAAGATCAGACAGACTAAAGTACGGTAGCGATATGTGAGTCGCTGGCACTTGTCAATTCAGGTGAAAATGGTTCCGGAACCGAACGGGCAGATATAAGCAATAATCAACAGATGGTAGACGGCGAACGAAGTGGGTGGCACACAGCACAAGTGCAAGACCCAACCCTGGATAACGGGATCCAGACGGCGATGAGTTGCCGTGGTCGTTAACCGATACCTTCCATTTTTACTAGTATTTATATTATTTTCTAATTTGATAATTTTGATTGAGCTTTAGGCCAGATTATTGAATAAAACTTCTTTTTTAGTAGTTTTCAAAATATATTTATTTTTCGATATTTCGACTTCAATCTGAAGTTCATCATAGATGCAACCAAGAACATCACATACACCATCAACAACAATATCAACAACAATAAAATCCCATGTAAGTTTAAAAAAGTTGTGTCAAGGTACATAGAGAATGGGCAAATAAAACTCCTTAACCTCATTATACGTATAAAGCATGATCTACGAAGACAAAAAGAAAAAGATAAAAGTAGACTAAAAGCAGAAATAACACTAAACCTCGACCCGTATCACTCAACGGCATTCTTTGAGAGCGAGGATTTCCTAATAAATAATCTTAGCAAAAAAGTGAGAAATACACAAATTATTAAATACGAAAACTTAAAGAGAGAAAGAAAAAGAAAAGTACAACATTAGGGCGGTACCACAATATTTTTGCAACACAACATCTTTAGACATCCCCAAAGACACACAATGGCTTTTATCTCTAGGTCCAAAACATGTTTTACCATTAGAAAAAGAAAAATTCCCCCTTTTCAAATGTATAGCCGACGGAGAAAATATTATCCAAACCGTGCAAAACAAAGAAAGGCAAGAAATCGAAAGAAACAATTTCACGGTATTGATACAAGAACACATGAAAAAGAGTACACACTCATTTCTTGACAAATTCATGTGCGAGACTTTACACTCTACAAAAAAGTTTCTCAAAAACAACAAACAAATTCTGATACTCAATGCGGATAAGGGCAATGTCACTGTAGCGATGGAGAAAAATGATTATACGAGGAAAATGCAAATTATTGTGAACAATATTTCTGATTACAGGGTCCTAAAAAGAGATCCCACAACAAAGCTACAGGACAAAAACAATGAATTAGTAATGAAAATGTTTAAAAATGGCCACATAGAAGAAAAAGAAAAGAATTTCCTAATTTCCAAAGTTGCAAATCCTCCTAGGATTAGGGTTTACCAAAAATCCATAAAGATGGCATACCGTTGCGCCCGATTTGCTCATCCATGGGGTCCCCTTCCTATAACTTGTGTAAATATGTAGTCCGTATACTTAAAAATATTACAAAATCTTCGAAATACAATGTCAAAGATTCCACAGAGTTCAAAGAAAAAGTTAAAGACACATACATTTACGATGATGAGAGTTTGGTGTCGTTTGACGTGGTTTCTTTGTTTCCCAGCATTCCCGTGGATGCGGCTATCGACATCATTGCCTCCAGGTGGACTGACATTAAAGAGCACACATGTTTAACAAAAGAATTATTCATGAACATATTAAAATTTTGCGTGAGGGACAATAGATATTTTAAATACAACGACAAAATTTACGAACAACGATCAGGTATGCCAATGGGATCTCCAGCCTCCCCAGTGATAGCTGACATTGTTTTAGATGAACTGCTAACAAGATTCGAGATGGAATCAAAAAGCAAACCCCGATTGCTAACCAAATACGTTGACGACTTATATGCCATCGTCAAAACGAGCGAAATGGAAAACATGCTTAAACTACTTAATACATATTACAAATCCATACGATTTACTATGGAAGTGGAGAAAAACAACAGACTTCCCTACCTTGACACATTAATAATTAAAAATAATAATAAGTTATACATTGATTGGTATAAAAAACAAACAGCTTCGGGTAGACTTATCAATTATAATTCCAAACACGCACCCAACACTATTTTGAACACAGCGAAAAATTTTATAAGAAGGGTTCTTAACATAAGTGATAAGATGTTTCACAACAAAAACATAGCCATAATTAGAAAAACCCTGGAACAAAATTCTTTTCCCAGGTCCCTTATAAACAAACTGATTCACAAACATCACACAGCGAACGCCAATAATAATACACCCGAGAAAGGTGATAAAATTTATAAATCAATGACATATATCCCGGGAGTCTCTGAAAGAATCAAGGGTTCAAATTTATATGACAAAGAGAAATATGAAATCGCGTTTACTTACAACAACACTCTACGACCAATTTATAGTAATTTAAAGGACAAAATACCAAATCATGAGAAATCCAACGTGGTGTACAAAATTCCATGCAACGGCGACGGGTCCCACGTATGCGAACAAGTATATGTAGGGACAACTAAACTTAAAATAAAGACTAGGCTTTCCGCCCACAAATCGAATATTAAATTGAGAAATAATAATCCAGAAAACAAGACAGCATTGGCTGCGCATTGCAAAGACACGAGACACTATCCAGATTTTGAAAACGTAACCATTCTGGAACATGAAAAACATTATAATAAGCGCTTCATTTTAGAAACCTTACACATTTTGCACACCCCTAATGATATAAAAATGAATTTTAAATCAGATGTAGACCATTGTGCACAAACCTACAGAAATTTGGTCTTAAAACAACAACATCACGCTGCTGTCAGTTAAGCACACTCACTAAACTTAAGCTGGAACAATAACTCTAGCAATGCTGAGAGCATAACATACATTAAATACGTACATACATACATATATATATATATATATTTTTAACTTTTGTTGACACATTTTTTATTGTATACATATGTTTTTTGTTTACACTTGCGGTACATGAAATTGTTTATATTCGCGGAAGTTTTTGATTTATCTTTATTTATATTTTTCGCTCTTTTGTTTTTACTAAAATTATGTTGTCATAATTTCTGTTCAGTCGATCATACATATCCATATGTGTAAGTCGTATTTTTGCGGAAATGTATGTTTAAAAATGTTAATTGTTTTCTTTTCGTAGATTCTTGATGATGACTTCAGATTGAAGTCGAAATATCGAAAAATAAATATATTTTGAATACTACTAAAAAAGAAGTTTTATTCAATAATCTGGCCTAAAGCTCAATCAAAATTATCAAATTATATTAAACAAGGCTATTATATTATTTTCTGGTATAAGGAAAATATGTGTACGCAATTTCATTACGATATGTTAATATTTCTTCGAGTTATGGCTCTCGAAACACAGAAAATTGCTTAGTCATAAAAGAGGCGGTGCCACACCCATTTTCAAAAATTTTAGTGTTTTCCAATTTAATGTTATAATTCAATTTAGAAAGTAAAATTCTATTGATACAAAGCTCTTTTTCGCTAAGATATAGCTTCTTATTTTCGTCTACGACCCTTTTACAAATATTTTAAATAAAAGGGGGCGTGGTCTTTAACCGATCTCGCCCATTTTTTTTAGGAATATTTCCTGCTATAGGGAAAATTTTTGTACCCAATTTTATTACGATCCGTTAATTTTTCTTCGAGTTTGGCTCCCGAAACATAGAAAATTGCTTAGTCATAAAATGGGCGGTGCCACGCTCATTTTTTAAAATTTGAAGTTTTTTCTATTTATTTTTATAAATCCATTTGAGTAATGAAATACCATTGATATAAAGCTCTTTTTTGCAAAGATGTAGCTTATTTTATTCGTCCACGACCCTTTTAAAAATCTTTTATATAAAAGTGGGCGTGGTCCTTAACCGATTTCGTTAATTTTTCTTCAAAGCATTCCGTATAGTAAAGGCAACCCCTCTGCCGAATTTTGTTACGATAGGTTTAACGATTTTTGATATATGATTAATAATATTTAAGAAATTGATTTTATCACAAGTGGGCGGTGCCACGCCCATTTTAAAAAATGCTTCCAAATTTTTGTCAAGAGCCTAAATATCAGTCCACATGTCAAATTTCAACATTCTAGGTGTATTGTTTACTAAATTATCAGGTTTTTTGTGTTTTCCAAAATGAATTATATATAAAAAGTGGGCGTGGTTATCATGGGATTTCGCTCATTTTCAATACCAATCTATTCTGGGTCCAGGTAAGCTATCGTACCAAATTCGGTGAAGATATATCAATATTTACTCAAGTTATCGTGTTAACGGTCGGACGGACATGGCTCAATCACTTTTTTTTTCCATACTGATGATTTTGATATTGTGAGGACCAAATATAAACCATAAATTTGGCCCACACAAAACCACCGCCCCACAATACAGGATCAGTAACACAGAAAACGCAACACAAATAAAACTCTACCTAAGAACACGATCAGCAATATAGCCAACACAACACGAAACACAAACACGTCTATGAAACATCACTAGCGCAACAAGTTGCCGCAACACTCCACAGCAACACCGTAACCATGGCAACGCAACGAACTAACAAGCCAACCTAATAAGAACTCAGTGCGTTTTTTTAGAGCACGCAAACAAACGGCGTTTTTTGCCCGAACCCAAATAAGCATGCGTTGTGACAATGTAAAGCATGTGTGCAAACGTCAAAACTAAATATCACGCAGAACAAAAATTGGAAATCGAGTTAGGTTTTCACGCAGCAAATTCAATTTGGGTTGCTCTCATAAAAGTTGTATGTGCATGAGACATTTTTGACAGAAAATGACTTGCGTGCATTTATATTAGGTTGGCATGTAAGCTAGCAAAATCAAGAGCATTGGCTATGAAAAGGGTAACACAACAAGACAGAAGGCAGTCCGCACGCGGTTGTGGTCACTGAAGACCACCGATGACCTGATACGAAACATTCATTCTCTCTCAATTCGTTTCCAGGAATGGGTCTTGAAGTTCATTCGATTGTAACCAATGGTTCATTCGATTGTAAACAAAAGTTCATTCGTTTCCAAGAATGGGTCTTAAACATCAGATGGCTATAGAGTTGCCTAAAATACGCCAAAAAAAAAAACACCAAGAAATCCGTTCGGTTTCATTATTTTCAAATAAATCGGCAAGTAAGCTGATAAAACCTTATTAAAATTTATAAAAAAGGCAAGGTTTTGTAGAAATATTTTGTGGTAGATAAGTGAAAAATATGATATAATATATTTCGATTGCGTTGCTTTGTTTTGTTGCTCTGCCACCGCCATAAGATAATAATGAACGGCTAGCCCCTTTTTTCACTTTGATGCGACCAAAACGTTTATGTACATATATTTATATCCACATACAACAAAAAACGCAAAAAATGTATAAGTAATTATGAAATTAGATCACTTGGTGAAGTATCTGCGTTGTCGTCCGCAAAAGGCTGTTAATTAAACATTTTGCGTTAACCTATACGTATACCTACAATTTATCTCAGCTGTCAAAAATGGAATATGGCAACGCTCCACAAAAACATGGCCTTTATGCATCCATTTACATTAATGCGAAGACTAAGAAGCCGACTTTTTCACCAATCGAAAGTTACTACCAAAACCCGCTTCGCGTGCAGCCCTTCGATGAAAGGTGTTATCACTGATAAATTTTCCACGGGTGAAAAACAGTTATTTTTTCTTCGGATTTGTAATCCTGACAAAAACTTGAGTTTTTGATATTCCATTTTACAATTTTGAGTAAATTTTCGGCGAAAATCATAAATTAAACCTTTACCATGTAAAATACCCCAAAGTTATTCTGGAATGCCCAAATTTGATTTTGATATGGCCAATATCAAAAAAATTCACATTTTCAAGTTCATTGGTCGCATCAAAGTGAAAAAAGGGGCTAGCCATTTATTATTATCTTATGGCGGTGCCAGAGCAACAAAACAAAGCAACGCAATCGAAATATATTATTTCATATTTTTCACTTATCTACCACAAAATATTTCTACAAAACCTTGCCTTTTTTTATAAATTTTAATAAGTTTTTATCAGCTTACTTGCCGATTTATTTGAAAATAATGAAACCGAACGGATTTCTTGGTGTTTTTTTGACTTAGTTTAGGCAACTCTATAGCCATCTGATGTTCAAGACCCATTCTTGGAAACGAATGAACTTTTGTTTACAATCGAATGAACCATTGTTTACAATCTAATGAACTTCAAGACCCATTCCTGGAAACGAATTGAGAGAGAATGAGTGTCTCGTATCAGGTCATCAGTGGTTGTGGTGCGACCGGAGCTACTATTGGAGGGTTCTGGAAGGCATATCGGTTTTGACCATTGCAAGCCAGTGCGGTTCATAGGAGAACGTCCTCGACTGAGAATTGTGAGTAAAGCGCCAAATACACAACACGAACATTTCCGCGAATATTCCCGTTATGTCATGTTTCTGCGACCTTTTCTGTCGTGTATGGTGGTGTTTGCTAGTTCGCGCAAATGTTCGCCAAAAATCAAAATATTTTAATTTTTGGCGAACATTTGCGCGAACTGTTCGTGCGTGTATGGCGCAATAGCTCATAATCGTAGTAATTTCTGAACGGAACAGACGTGCGCGGAAAAGTAAAATGGACAAAAAAAATTTCTGAGTGAATTTATTGAAATGTATAAATCTTTGCCATCATTGTGGCAAGTAAAAAGCAACGATTATTGTAATAGAATTAAAAAGAATAATGATTATGCGACTTTAATCGAAAAATTAAAAGAAGTAGATCCTGATGCCACAAAGGATACAGTTATAAAAAAAATAAGTAGTTTGAGGGCGCAATACAATAAAATGTTGCCTTGCTCATACGAACGTAATTTTTAAAATCATTTTGTGACGTGAATTCCAGTTCTTTAATAAGCTCACTTTGTCCAAGAACTGCTCGTTTTTTAAACCATTCTTTGCACCAAATTCTTTTTTTGCGATCTTCTCTCTTTTTTTACGCTTAATTGCCACAGCGAGCAATATTGCTGCAGCACAATTGTTGTCCGTATTCATCGCTGTCTGAAAGCAATGATGACATGATACGAAACATTCATTCTCTCTCAATTCGTTTCCAGGAATGGGTCTTAAAGTTCATTCAATTGTAAACATTGGTTCATTCGATTGTAAACAAACTTCATTCGTTTCCAAGAATGGGTCTTGAAGATCAGAGTTGCGTAAACCGCGCAAAAAAAATTCCAAGAAAATCGGCGCGTTTTCATTATTTTTCATTTCAAGTGTATTCAACTACATAAGCGGATCAAAAATTTGTAAAAAAGGTACAAGAAATAACAAAATTAAATGAGCTGTTATATTAACGCACGAAAAGAGATAAGTACATTTTATCTTAGCTATCAAAAAATTAAATTTCACGTGTTGTCACGGAAAAATTTTAAAGGGTAAAATAAGCTTTTTTTTGTATTTGTGATCCTGAAAAAATTCGAGTTTTTTGATATCCCATTTGACAATCTTGAGTAAGTTTTCGGTGAAAATCATAAATTAAACCTTTACCATGTAAAATACCCCAAAGTTATTCCCAAATGCCCAAATTTGATTTTGAGGATGATGGCATCTATGGTCAATGTTATAAAAAATGCACATTTCCATGCGCTCTCAGAGAGCGAGAAGTTTCATATCATGTCATCAGTGTCTGAAAGAGAACTAATGTTCGGCCAAAAGTTCGTATGGTGTATGGCCAAAGCTGCGAACAAGATTGCGGAATGTTCGTGTACCCTGCAAAAATCGTTGGACCATGTGGTCCACTGGAGTACTTACCATTATACTCTACTGTAATGCAGCATTGGACCAACTCATGTTTCTACACGAACATATTGTAAGCCGATCATTGCTCGTTTTTAACGATTGTAATCACTACACGATGTTTATTGGACTGTGGGTACTCCATGGATTACTCTGATGTAATGCGGAGCTGGAGTATATGGTCCAGTCCAAGGACATCGCAATGGTAATTGAACCATATTTTTTGTATGAATTGTGGTTAATTTTGGAGTACTCGGATGGTCCATAGCGAGTACTCCATACATGCATGCATGGAGTACTCGCGATTTTTGCAGGGCAGTGTATTTGGCGCTGAAGCTGGTATTGACCGCTCCGCAACGCTTTGGGCCAGGCTCGCTCTCTCCTAAGCAAACGTCCTCCACAGCAAGCGCCCTACAAAAATCGTTGGATCATGTGGTCTACTGGAGTACTTACCATTATACTCCACTGTAATGCAGCAATGGACCAACTCATGTTTCTACACGAACATATTGTAAGCCGATCATTGCTCGTTTTTAACGATTGTAATCACTACACGATGTTTATTGGACTGTGGGTACTCCATGGATTACTCTGATGTAATGCGAAGCTGGAGTATATGGTCCGGTCCTAGGACATCGCAATCCCTGCAAAAATCGTTGGATCATGTGGTCCACTGGAGTACTTACCCTTATACTCCACTGTAATGCAGCAATGGACCAACTCATGTTTCTACACGAACATTTTGTAAGCGATCATTGCTCGTTTTTAACGATTGTAATCACTACACGATGTTTATTGGACTGTGGGTACTCCATGGATTACTCTGATGTAATGCGGAGCTGGAGTATATGGTCCGGTCCTAGGACATCGCAATGTTAATTGGACCATATTTTTTGTATGAATTGTGGTTAATTTTGGAGCACTCGCTTGATCCATAGCGAGTACTCCATACATGCATGCATGGAGTACTCGCGATTTTTGCAGGGCGTAGGCAGATTTGTAAATGCCAGTGTATAGGTAAGTGAGAGCGCATTGATCACGCGAACCCATGGCGCAACGATACAAGGTGGCAGCATGGAACAGCTGATTACAAACTTTTTTTATTTGATTTGATACATCAACTTCCTGCGCAGTACGATTTTGACATTTGTCCATCGAATTTACAAAAACAAAGTACATGGAATTTTTATTTATGTTTGTAGGTATGTCACCATGCTGCCACCTGTATCGTTCCGCTATGCGCGAACCAATTGCTTTTTAATATCAGTCACTTGTTAGACAGCAACTAACAAAGACTTCTATTTTTTTGATGCGCAATATGCAAAGCGAACAATTTTCTATGCTAACCAAAAAAATTATACGTACATTCATGCATATTTTTAACATTCGCTGCGCAAACATGCGATAATTACACACGATGTTGCTACGCCACTTGTTCAGCGACGACTAAAGCCGGAGTCATTGGTGCCGTATGTCGTATCGCTGTATCCGTATCCCTAACGTAATCAGCTGTTTATCGTTACGACGGTAAACCAAAACCCAGTTGATTGGCTACGATACGGTTACGACCTTAGCGGCACCAATAATCGATTGCATTGATTCTCATAAGGTTGGTCGAATCAGCTGTTAAAAGGTTACCGATACGGTTACCGATAAAGCACCAATGTCTCCAGCTTAAATCATTTGGTAAGCAAAGAGCGCAACATGTCTGTGTGAAGGGCGTAACTTGTTTGTCTGACCAAGTGATCTACGAAACGCCGATGTCTGCTATAGTCCTGCAAAAATTGCGAGTACTCCATGAATGCATGGAGTGTTCCAAAATTAGCCACAATTCATACAAACAATATGGTCCAATTAACATTGCGATGTCCTAGGACTGGACCATATACTCCAGCTCCGCATTACATCAGAGTAATCCATGGAGTACCCACAGTACAATAATCATCATGCAGTGATTGCAATTGTTAAAACCGAGCAATGATTGGCTTACAATATGTTCGTGTAGAAACATGAGTTGGTCCATTGCTGCATTACAGTGGAGTATAATGGTAAGTACTCCAGTGGACCACATGATCCAACGATTTTTGCAGGGATATTGTAAGCCGATCGTTGCTCATTTTTAACGATTGCAATCACTGCGCGATGTTTATTGGACTGTGGGTACTCCATGGATTGCTCTTACCCTGCAAAAATCGTTGGACTATGTGGTCCACTGGAGTACTTACCATTATACTCCACTGTAATGCAGCATTGGACCAATTCATGTTTCTACACGAACACATTGTAAGCCGATCATTGCCCGTTTTTAACGATTGTAATCACTACACGATGTTTATTGGACTGTGGGTACTCCATGGATTACTCTGATGTAATGCGGAGCTATAGTATATGGTCCAGTCCTAGGACACCGCAATGTTAATTGGACCATATTGTTTGTATGAATTGTGGCTAATTTTGGAGCAATCGGTTGGTCCATAGCGAGTACTTCATACACGCATGCATGGAGTACTAGAAAATTTTTATTTTTTTTTTTATTTTCTTTTCTCTATTTTGCAGTATTCGTAGCAAGGCGAATTCAGTACCAGGTGGTGTTATCCCAACAGCTGATTGCTTCTTCTTGATAATTTTTCATACAGCGCCTTGTACTACAAGTTGTCAGTTAATCGCAATCAATGAAAATTTTCTTTTGACTTGACATTCTTCTGCATGGCGAATTTGTTGAATTCGCTTTGCCACCACCTGGTATGGATTCGCCTTGATTTGTAGGCTCTCTAAAGTGCATCGTTTTCTTTCTCTCATTTCTAAAACTTTCGCGCCTGCAAAGTCAGCTCTGTGATTGTTTGTTATTGCATGCTGCGCTAATGCTGTGCTTTGTTTTTGGTTCCGTAAATCGGTTTCATGTTCAGATAGTCGCGTACAAATTATATTGTTTGTTATTTTTAAACCAGACCCGGACACGATAAGATGCAGACTGAAGACTTATTTTGTAAAATTGTTATATTAAATCAAATAATTCGCTACCGCGTTGACAACAAAAATAACAAAGACATGCAAGTATTGGTTATAGCTTAAGCTGAGGTGTGCTAGACGCTAAGTCCGCACTTTAGCGCAAGCAACAGCTTTGTAGCGGATGCGCGTGCAGTGGCTTGTTGTGCTAATTCTTTGAATTAGCTCAACATCGCTTGTGAAGCAAAATTTAGTTACTTTTGCTTAATGAGAATTTTTATTTATTGATTGCAAAACAGAAAGTGCAAAATATTAAGAAGGTTTATTATCAATTCAAAATTAATTGGAATTTCATTTACTGTGGGAACCACAAAAGAATTAAAAAGCTTTTTGTAAGGTAGGCAAAAATGTAGCCAAAAAGGTAAGTGAATTTATTATGTGTTAACGTACATAATGCTCGTTTGGTCGTCCCAATATACGCTTTGTTGCATTTTTCTTCATCGTTTCCTTTGCACTCTATTTGATACACGACGTTGCTTTGTTGTTGAAGATCTCCCTGCAAAAATCGTTGGATCATGTGGTCCACTGGAGTATTTACCATTATACTCCACTGTAATGCAGCAATGGACCAACTCATGTTTCTACACGAACATATTGTAAGCCGATAATTGCTCGTTTTTAACGATTACAATCACTGCACGATGTTTATTGGACTGTGGGTACTCCATGGATTACTCTGATGTAATGCGGAGCTGGAGTATATGGTCCAGTCCTAGGACATCGCAATGTTAATTGGACCATATTGTTTTTATGAATTGTGGCTAATTTTGGAGCACTCGGTTGGTCCATAGCGAGTACTCCATACATGCATGCATCGAGTACTCGCAATTTTTGCACGGATAAGCACCAACTGTGCTTATATTGAAATCCCCAAATACCAGTGCCTCTAACACAACCAATTTAAAAAAGAACAACTGCGAATTCATTTATTTAAAACAAATATTCTAAATGTACAGAGATCAATACATTAACAGTTACACTGAATTTTGTATCATTCATTGGAGTTTACATGCATATGTATATATGTACTTACTAGAGATATCCGCCGCCGCCGCTTCCGACTTTTGTCGTTTTTCACATGCCGCCGCCGAATGTAAAAAATAAGGGCGCGGCGGCGGCGGCGTCCAGCGCGTTACTATATTTTCTACGCGTTTAATACTGTTTTCACACAGACGGCTTATTGAATAATAAAGGCAGTTTTCTACATTAAGACGCTTATTGAGCTCAATCTTCCCTACAAAATTCGAATCTATTATTATTTCATTAGTAGCTAATCGAATGCATAATGAAGTCAAAAGCACAATGCAACTCTGTTGCCAGCGTTCCGCTTCCGTTTCTTATTTTTATGTGTGTTCAGTGCTTAAAAATGTCATTTGTCAAAGCAAATGTCATTGTCTGCATGGCGGACCGATACAAGGTGGCCGCATCGAACAGCTGATTATAACCTTTTTTATTTGATTTGATACATCAACTACCGGCGCAGTACGATTTTGACATTTGTCCATCGAATTTACAAGTACATGGAATTTTGTTTGTTTGTAGGTATGTCACCATGCTCCCACCTTGTATCGTTCCGCCATGATTGTCTGTCTCATCCTTCATACTAATCGATCAGTTACTTCTGTGTGAAAGCAAAAAATTTACGATTTCATTGACCGGCACGGAGCCACAAATGATTTAAAGAAATTGTGTTCGTAACGATTGTTAGGTGTTAACCCCAAGTGAAACTACGCTTTGCACGAGATATACAGACAAAAGTGTGACAATTTAATGTATTTCTATTTCTTTTTAGCAAACGCAGCAGTACCAACTCCAAAGACCGGGGTTAGGTTCGAAGCCTCTCTGGAGTAAGTGAACGAGGGACAATCCACGCGAGGACCTACTCCTGAAAATTTTTGAACGATCTGCGAGATTTTAAGGCAAAAACATCGGATCTTTTCGAAATGGCCAAGACGAAGATTTCCTTAAATACATACAAACAAACCCTTTGATAAATATTATTTTTTTAAACAGAAAAATCAAGCTTTTTAAAGTAAGGATACCGGCGTATGCCGGCGCGCCGCCCACGCCGCCGCCGCCGGTATATAACAGGGCCTACGCCGCCGCCGCCGATAAAGTTATCGGCGTAAACCTCTAGTACTTACATATAAGTACTGCATATGATGTGTGTACGAACTCGTTAATTATTTTTAAAAAGTCTGTAATTTTTGACTGAATGTTCAATTTAGCGAGTTCGAAATAGTATTGCTCAATTTTATCGATCTCGAGCATAAATTTATTTGTAGGCATAAGTGCCCTACGGATAGTGTCAATGGAATCAATGACTTCCTTACGGCTTGGAATACTATATGCAACACTATTAGAATGTTCATCATGGGACGATTCTTCTATTATTCTGTTATTTTCTCCGTAGCAGGCAAGGTTGTTATCAATCCTAACGAAATTTCTGAACTCTTTTTGTTGTAGCTCATCATTTTCAAATACTATTACGTTTTCCTCATCCAGTTCGTCGTCGTCCTCCACTATATCGGAAATTTCGTTGAAAAATTTGCACTTTGTATAAATAAAAATAAATATCGTGTAAAAAAATAAGGATGGTCATACATTTTTGAACGTGTTAGCTATGGTTTCGGGCTTAACCAACCACCAAGAACTATGTATCATTTGAATTGCTGTCAGCAAGTTAATCGATTTCCTAAACTCTTCAATGTTTCTTCCACTCTCCAAAGAAAGTATCTGCTTTCTTATAATGATTTGACGATAATAAGCTTTGAATGCTTGGATAATGCCTTGATCGAGCGGTTGTAAAATTGGTGTCGTATTAGTTGGAAGGTAATGGATGTCTACATTTTGTAAAGGCACTAACTTGTGAGGCGCGGCATTGTCGACGAATAAAATAACCTTTCTTTTCTGAAGTGTCATTTCTTTGTCAAAAGATGTCAGTATCGATGTCCACATATCTTGAGTCATCCACGCTTTATTTTGCGAAAAGTATTGAACTGGTAAAGTTACATTTTTAAAAAATCGTGGATTTTTGGGTTTACCAATAACGACAGCTTTCTTGTAGTCTCCAGATGCATTGCATAAGAAGCAAACCGTCAACCGCTCTTTACTTGATTTGTATCCTTTCGGTCGATCATTACTTTTAAAGTTGAGTTTGGCAGTGCATTGAACAACATAGTTGAATATGTCTCTAGTCATGTAATTTTTTATCAAGTCAGGAAGCAAATTTAAAAAATCATTTGGACCTTCAACGTTCGCCGATGCACTTTCTCCTTGAAGGTGTTTGACAGAAATTCGTTCCGTTTTTGCCAGCGCCATAACCATCCGGTGGAGGCATTGAAATCCTTATTCATTTTTATAGATAATTGCGTGGCCTTTTCTTTTACCATATTCCCAGATATGACAACGCCGGACGCACGCATTTTGTTAAACCAAATTATTACTGCTCTATCAACCTCGCTTGAATTGCTGCACCTATTCCGCTTCCTACTTATATTTCCCGAACTACATTTTGCGGCAAAACTGTCTTTTTCGCGAATTAATCGGTTAATAGTAGATCGTGAACATTTATATTTAACACAAAGTTCATTTTTATTTGTTGTTTGCAGTTCTGAAAGAATTGCCTTTTTTTGGCGATTTGCTAAAGCTGTTCGCTTGATTATTGTTTACATTCATTGGTTTACGAGGTTTGATCGTGACTACGTAGCAAACAACACATATTCGGATATAGTTCTTCTCGTTGCCTTGTGCAAAAATAGAAAATTTAATTATTTAATATCGTAATCATTGTTTCAAAAGTGGCAATAGTGTTTTAAAACCGGCGGAAATAGTGAGACACATCAACTAGCGCAGCAGCAGCCGAAGCTGCACCTGCAAGTGTAAATAACAAAAATGAAGCAAAAACAATTACAAATTTAAAAAACAAAAGCAATATTAAAAACATTCCACCTATTAATACTTTTGATGTAGAATCAAAACAAATAATTGAGCTGATCAAAGATGGTTTAAAGATAAACAATTTTAAAATAAAAGAACACAACCAAAATAAAATATCGATTTACTTAACAAATCTCGAAGACTATAAAAAGAGTTTGCGGATATCTTGAAAAAGCCAATGTGAAATACTATTTGTTTAGGCCACAGGCCTAAATATATCTCCCCCCCTCCCCCCCCCTCGTAACATAACTTTCTTTGTTTATTTTTCTTCGTTACTACCACCCGCATATTCTTGTGATCACTATACACACAGGCATGTGTGCGTGGTGGTACGTATGTATCTTAGATGTTTACCGCTGTGAGCCCGCGGTACAGCAACTTTGTTGCCGGGAAACCCAACGAAGGAGCTGTATCGTGGGTTCATCGACTCATGTGGAAAAGAGTCTCGTCCTCTTTTAATCCAGCAGCCAGCAAAGGAACACGTAATCACACGCTCACGTAAGTTGCCAATTTCCAAAAAAACATATTTAACAATTTCCAAAAATATATTTAATATTTTTAAACTTTTCACAACATTTGTTAACATTTTCCTTAACACTTGTTGTATTTATACACATTGAATAAAAAAAACACTGTGAATTACTTTTATTAATACGAAACCTTTTTGGTGTTTTTATTTTTCTCCCCCTTTTTTTCGCCTAACTAATCTTTAACAAATACGTGGGTGCGCGCCGTTGCCACCACGCATTTGTCCATGGTCCTTACCACGCCGGTAAAGAGAACCAGTCACATATTTACAGTCCACTCCACTCCCTAGGCCATTAATCAGAAGCACCATTCAAATTTCGCACTAAATCAAGGAAGCAGTTATTTACAATCGTGATAATAATCATCAGCAATTGGCACACAAAAAAGTGATAACTAACTACAATTTCGGTGATACAAACAGATTCGAGGAAGACACAACACCAACAGCAACAACTCCGACAATCCACAAAAATCAATCATCTATTAGTCGGAATCAACAATTTATTGAAAGGTACGTGGTTTAAAAATATTCCGTGCTAGGTAGGGTTTTCTTTTAATTTCACATTTAATAAAATTTCACAAAATAAAAATAACAAATTACAAAGTGATTCTTTATATCAAATAGTGCAAGTGATTTTTTTTCGTGAAGTGAGAATACTTACTTTGTGCAAAAATAGACAAAGGCACTTAACGCAGTTATTTAAAGTTTGTGCAACACGCCTTGTGACTATCCGGAACAATCCCCCACCAGCGGTAAGATTTTCCGGACACAGCTCAAGGTAGCACAACACTGCTCTAAAAGGTTAACATAACCTCAAACACCGATGTGCGCCACTTTTATATTTTTACCTTTGCAGGATTTATCTGAAAAAATTCATTTAATCCACAGCACAAAAATTCGATTTGTTAAGGTTACTTATTAAGAAACCTGTAAATTTAATTTAGGCGCACATTTAATTAAACAAAAAAATTTTTTTTTCCACATACAAATCACTTGCACTTATTTACACAGGCAATACTGCAATTTATTTTGTTGTTTCAGTGCAAAGTGCACTTATTTTTAAACCACACATATTGTTGTTGTTGTTTGGGTGGCCAATAGGCTTAGTTCTCATACAATTTTTAAAACAAAAAATTGAAAAATTTATTATTCTCACTTGCGGCAATATACAAATCAGTTTTGACTGATATAATTTTTTGTGATACAAAAGATCACAGTCCTTGGTTAAATTACCAAAAAGTCCATAACGACCGTTCATACATTTTTTTTATTTTTTCACTAACACCAGTTTGTCACTACCCATTACTTATTGGCTTACACAATTCGTTAATACAGCTGCATTAGCACTTTCTTTTAACAATTACGTGGGTGTGCGCCGTTGCCACCACGCTATTGGACATTCCCTCAAACTACTAGCTTTCTTGCAAGCTTCGAGGCCACTTCACCGAGAAATCTCTCTCGAATACATTGCTTCATTCCAGTTCATTTTCAATCAGGACTCTCTGCAAAGGCAATTAATTAATTAATATTTAAATAAATTTTCATTTAATATAATGGATACCTATATACGCCAAGCAGAGGCAGTGACTGAGTTTGAAAATGACTATCATGATATGTCTCCTTCAGACCATACAAAACACACCCTCTTAGTCCAAAAGGAGGAGTTGAAATCGCTATGGGAGAAGGCGAAGCAGACATATGAGGAACTCTTGAGCTCCTCAGAACTGGAGGCAAAAGAGCTGTCGGCTATCAAAAAGAATCACAAAATTGCATACTTCAGCTTTCTCAAGTGCCAGGCAGCGATGGCTGAACTCTCGGAAAAACTTGAGAAACCACCGTGTGATACGGACGTTTTCAAGGGAGATTAACTTTCTTGGCCTTCATTTAGAGACATGTTCACTGCTATATATATACGTAACAAAAACCTAGAAGCAGTAGAAAAATTATATTATTTAAACCAAAAGACTCAAGGTGAGGCCAAAGAGATAGTTGGGCGATGTCCTTTAACGAAAGACGGTTTCGAAACAGCGTGGAAAAATCTTTGTGACAGATACGAAAATAAACGTATCTTAGTAAACGCCCAATTAAAAATTCTTTTTAGTTTGAAAGCAGTTGAGAGTGAATGCGGTAGCTCTATAAAGAAACTGCAACGTGAAATAAATAATTGCATCTCGGCGCTCCAGTGTCATCACATAGACATATCAAACTGGGATGCAATTATAACATATCTATGTTCCACAAAACTGCCAGAAACCACACTGGCACTCTGGGAACAAACAATTGAAGACAAAACGGAAATTTCAAAATGGGCAGATATGGATAGATTGTTATCCAATCGTTTCCAAACCCTAGAAACCGTGACTGATCTGAGAGAGGATACAGTTTCCAAAACCTCAAAGCCACAATAATCTCGTTCGACAACAGATACATCGGCTAAAAAATTAGGGTCCTATCAGGCAAGTGCAAGTGTAGCCAAACCTACGTGTAAGATGTGCAAAAGTCCTGCACATCGAATTTCAAAGTGTGAAAAGTTCTTACGTTTAACACCCAATAAACGGTTTGAACAAATTAAGAGCAGCCGTGGGTGTATAAACTGCCTTTCTGCTGGCCATTCGGTAACAAAGTGCACCAGTCAAATGAACTGTGCCACATGTCATTTAAGACATCATACGCTGCTTCATATTTCGAATCAGCCAAAACCAACAAATACTTCAGACACTATCGGAGCATCTACCTCACGGGAAGCACAAATACGACGCAATGCTGAAAGGGAAAATGTTCCGATTAATAATGTGAACTCATGTTTCGCAAACACAAATAAAGGGGTATTACTAGGGACAGCTCAGGTCAATATTCATTTTAATGGTGTTGACTATTCGGCGAGAGCCCTAATAGACTCGGAATCTGAATGTTCATTCATTACCGAGAAACTAAAGCGCAGAATTAATCTTCCATCCAAACACCTGCATGCCCAAGTTTCGGGCATCAATAATACAATGTCTGCACAAGTAAAAGAAGCGTGCAACATACAACTGCGGTCACCAACCGACCCAATAATCGAGATCAATACGATCATGCTGGTTTTACCACAACTGACAGGGAACCTTCCAACTTTCCGAATAAACGCAATGACTAGGCAAGCATTCCCTGACTTAGTACTGGCTGACAAACGATTCTTTGTCAATGAGCCAGTCGATCTAATTCAGGGCGGAGACATATACCCCCAAATTATGTTAGGCGGCATTGTGAAAGATGTGCTAAACACATTAATAGCACAGGAAACGGTGTTCGGCTGGATTTTGACAGGCCGTACAGATGCGGTTGATACAAATAAAACCCTAGTTTCATATTTCAACGAGGTCACTTTAGACAAACAACTGGCGGCTTTCTGGGAGATAGAGGAAATTCCAAAGAAGAGGAGCATCAATAAAGATGATACTTACTGCGAGGAGCTATACAAATCCACAACAGTTCGGAACAACGATGGCAAATACGTAGTCTCCTTACCCTTTAGGAAAGAGTTTAACTTAGGCCCCTCATTAAGAAGTGCGTGTTCTCAATTCTATCGCAACGAGACACGACTTGCGAAAAACCCAGTCCTTCAAACGGAATACAATAGAGTTGTATCCGAGTATGAAACTTTAGGGCACATGAAACAAATAGGCAATATTTCGCCAGACTCTAATGACTATTACTTCCTACCTCACCATGCTGTTATAAAGGAGGGAAGTACAACGACAAAAGTCAGACTCGTATTTAATACATCTTGTCCTACCACTAATGGCAAAAGTCTAAATGATGCCTTATATCCAGGTCCGATTCTTCAATCCGACCTTACAATTCTTATACTACGTTGGCGGCTGTTCAAATACGTATTTAACAGCGACATAGATAAAATGTATCGCCAAATATGGGTCAATGAAGACCAAACAAAATATCAGCGAATCATATTTCGCAAATGCGCCAAAAACCCAATTAACATTTATGAATTGAAAACGGTAACCTTTGGGGTTAATTGTGCTCCGTATCTTGCGATTCGAACGCTGCACCAACTAGCTGATGACGTGGAGACATCGCATCCAATGGCAGCAGATATCCTGCGAAATTGCATGTACGTTGACGACGTACTCGTCGGTGGACACAGCATCGAAATTGCAATCAAGGCAAGGGACGAAATATCATTGGCATTGCAATCGGCAGGTTTCCCATTGCGAAAATGGACGTCCAACTGCAAGAAAATCCTACAGGGTATACCGAAGCAACACCTATTAAGCGAGGATTTTCTTGAGTTTGAAGACACCAGCATGGTAAAAGCACTCGGTATCAGGTGGAAAGCCCATTTCGACTACTTTTACTTCACAGTGAAACCCTTTGACAATAACCACGCCGTAACAAAAAGGTCAATACTTTCTGCGATCGCAAAACTTTTCGACCCTCTTGGCTGGCTGGCACCAGTCGTAATTGTAGCCAAAATAATAATGCAAAATATTTGGTTGGAAGGGACAGGCTAGGATGAAGATGTGTCTGAAATTACTCTACATCGGTGGCAATCATTCATGACGGACTACGAAAAGATCAACGATATACGCATACCGCGATGGGTTCACTACACATTGAAGGACAATGTCGAAATACATGGATTCAGCGATGCCTCGGAAAAAGCATATGCCGCCACTGTTTTCCTGAGGGTACAAACAAAGGATCAAGGCTTCACCAACCTGTTGATGGCCAAAACGAGAGTAGTCCCGGTCAAAACCATATCATTGCCACGACTGGAACTCTACTTGCAGAAATTATAGAGTCGGCCATTGAAAATATGCAACTTTCAAACATTAAAGTAACCCTTTGGAGAGATTCGACTATAGTACTGGCATGGATCCGAAAACCACCATGTTCGTGGTCAACGTTCGTGGCACATCGAATAACTAAAATCATCGATAAAGTAGGAGACAAAGTATGGCGGCACGTAGACTCCGCGTCAAATCCTGCAGATTTGGCGAGCAGAGGCCTCTACGCTTCGGACCTAATCAACAATTCTTTGTGGTGGCAGGGACCTTCTTGGTTACAAGAAGACAACAAAAATTGGCCAACACAAGAAGAAGATTACAATACGAATATGGAGGAAAAGAGGGTGAAAGTTCATACAACTTCGGTCAAAAATAACTTTGATATTCTGGATAGGTTTTCCGATTTACCAAGAGCTTTGCGGATTATATCCTATATTCTTCGGTTTTTCCAGAATACGCACCCAACAACTAAAGCCTCTTTTAAAAGGGATTCTCATTCGATAGCTCCTGACGAAATAGAAAAAACAACACGAAGATTGATAACAATATGCCAGAGGCAACATTATCAAGAAGAGTACGCAAATTTGAAGTCAGGAAAACTAATAAATGGGAAGAGTGAGATTTTACCCCTGAATCCATATATAGACGAAGAAGGCATCATTCGAACTGGGGGCGGACTGGGGCATCCAAAGACATGTCTCATAACGAAAGTCATCCCATTATCCTTCCTTACACTTGCAGGTTATCCAGACTTATAGTTCAATCCTCTCATGAGACCACCCTGCATGGAGGGAACCAGCTGATGCTACGTCATATCCACACTCAGTACTGGATCCCACGCGTTAAAGTCATGATAAGGTCGGTTATCCACAACTGTAATATCTGCACTATTTACAGGAAGTGGACACAAACGCACCTTATGGGGATCCTTCCGAAAGAGCGCACCACCTTTAATAGGGCCTTCACAAACACTGGGGTAGATTTCGCGGGACCATTCGATATAAAATCCTACCGAGGGAGGGGATGTCCAATTTCAAAAGGATATGCTTGCCTGTTTGTCTGCTTTTCGACGAAAGCCATCCATCTAGAAGCGACAAACGACCTTAGTACCGGGTCCTTCCTAGCTGCCTTCGCCAGATTCGTATCCAGACGAGGCTGTCCGGAAAACTTTTACTCCGACAATGGTACTAACTTTGTCGGAGCTTCTCGATCTTTACGATCCGAGTTTAAAGCATTTTTGCGTGAAGCAAGGGACGGAACTTTGACTAAATATAGCCATCACATTATAGAATGGCATTTTATACCGCCAAGCGCTCCTCACATGGGAGGTTTGTGGGAAAGGGGGGGTAAAAAGTTTTAAGACCGACTTTAAAAAGATCGCGTCCGATCATAAATATACTCTCGAAGAGTTTACAACCCTCTTATGTCGAATTGAGGCCTGCCTCAACTCGAGACCTCTAAGTCCCTCATCCAACGACCCTTCCGACCTGGAGATGGCTTACTCCAGGCCATTTTCTCGTAGGTGGGCATCTTTTAGCTCCACCTGAACTCGATTGTAGTGAAGACCCTGCCTCCATCGTAAACCGATGGCAAAAGATGAAAGCCCTTCATCAGACCTTTTGCAAAAGATGGAAATCGGAATATCTCACCGAGATCCAGAAGCGGTGTAAATGGAAACATCCACAATCCAACTTAAAACCCGGGGACCTAGTCGTCATCAAGGAGGATAATCTACAACCGAACGAGTGGAAAATGGGGAGAGTCGTCAACACACCCAGGTTCCGATAACCGTGTACGTGTTGTTGACGTTCATACAATGAAGGGACAAATTACCAGACCAATCGCGAAACTGGTACTACTTCCGCCCAACGACAACGAAAATGAACTTTAATAGTCCACATTCCTTTATCCAATAACCCAGCTCTCGTTCACCCCGAACGATGCCAACACACAAATAACCCAGCTCTCGTTCACCCCGAACGAGGCCAAGAAACCAATAGCCCAGCTCTCGTTCCCCAGAACGAGGCCAACAGAACCCTAACTCAGATTCATTATCTGCCACAGAATCCGCAATCAAATCCCCCATATATCATATCCCATATGAACTAAGCTTCCAAATTTAAAGGTATTTTCGAGTAAGAAACTAATGTGTCGTCGGGAGGAAAATGTACCTTAAATGTGATTATTCTTAAATAATCACTTGTGATTCATATTTCGAACGTTTACTGGGTACAACCCAAATTAATTGCAAAAAGGCAGTGGTATGTTGACACTAGCATCTGCCTTTTTATAATTACCGCTGAACATACTTTCAAAAACAGTGGAAGTGCTGGAGGGTATAAATTTATGACCTCCAACAGGTTTGGCATTTACTCCTTCACCAATAATAAAATTGCAATCAACTGGTGAGGAATCTTAGGTTATGCCAATCTTCAATGTTAGATTGTGCTGTATTGCCTAGAAAGCGTAGTACGTGACGTGAAATTTCTGGTTTTCTTTTGTGTTTGATGGTCGGATTTTATTGTCAATGTAACAAATGACAATCAAAAATTAATTATTTGCAATAATTTACGAAAAATAGAAAAACACCATAAATCATAAACATCTAAGTTCCGCTGCATTTGCAGTAAAAGATAATATGGCTTTACTTGATTAGGTACAACATCTATGAGTAGTTGTACACACATTTTATTTTGATTGCCCTAGTGGTTACGAAGGAAACGGCTGCTATCCATTTTAACTATTTTTTGTAAAAGTGTAATAATTTTTTGGGGTTGCTGAGAGAGGTTCGCGTAATGAAGCAAGTGGCTTTGTATCTTCCACTTCAAAAAAAATATCCAATTAATGGTGCATAAATCGCATGCGGTTTCCTTTATTTAGAGGAGAAACTAATATCCAAGGTCAACATCCTTTTTTTCATGGTTTGAGGGTTTTCAATTTTCTGTTACATATACATACATTAATAAAACACTCACCGATCTAGTACAGAAATGGGCACCGCATTTCAAAAGTTCACCCAACTCAAAGGTGTAGTACTTCCCTTCCTTAGCTGTAATTGTCTTTGGTCGTTTTTTGGAAAATTGACCACACTCCTGTTAGCCGGCATTGACATGGAAATTGACAAAGTACCTTTAACAAAATTTAATTGTAAAACATCACAAATATCTTAATTGTCTTCAAAGCCTTACCTGATGGTTGGCTGCTGGCAGCTTTGCTCACATTGATCCAATCAATTCAATTTCGTGACGCTTCTTAGGTTCGACACACTTATAGAAAGCGTGCTTTAGCTGAATGGCTTACAATAGGACTGTGTGAAGAACTCAAGTCAGTACCTTTCTGTACTTCGGGGATACACAATCGCCGTAACAGACTATGCCGTATAGACTGCAGTATCAATTTTATTGTTTTAATAAAAGTTTGGCTTCACCAATAAAAACTACTTTTTATTCTGTGAGCACTCGTATTCGACCAGGGAGTTTTTTCAATGTTTGAAATTTCTTAATTTAACCCTAAATAATCGTTGCTTTATGCATAAAACAACGATCATACAATATCTTTAAGCCATCCTTTGTAAAGACAATCCATTTACTCTGATTTTACAGCCATGTAAGTTAATATAATTGTAACACCAGGCGAAACTTCCAACGATTTGGTATCCACCTTTGTCACGTAAAGCATACAGCGACATTTTATCGGGTACGTGTGCATAAATATGCAGTATACAATTAAAAAGCAAACGCAACTAAGATATTTTTAAGTATATCTCCCATGTAGTCATTGTGCGTTGCAGTTGTATAAGGTACACATATTCGCATGTGCTAGATAAATTTAGGCCACATCGATGGCAAACGCACAAAAGATTGTTGTGAAGTATCGCCTAACAATTGCCAGGGCATGGATATCGTTAAATTTACCAGGCTCTAGTTTTCCCAAGCACTGCTAAATTCACGTTCATATTATTAATTTTCTTGTGCTGCTGGTAAATTTTCTTTCGGCATGGCCGGCTCTAGTTCCTGCAATGGTTTAAGTCAATTAACAAACTTTTCTACATAAAAATCAGGCAAAGTTAAGCGTGTAGCACTCTCAGTTTGCAATCAAATCAAAAAGCAATGCCTCTTCTCTATATTGACACTCTAACTTCAAAAGTTCTGCTTCGATATTCAATGCTGTACATGTATCATTTAGAGCACTTCCTTCGGTTACAGTCACAGTTGTTATCGGTGCAAGGTCGGTCTTATTTGTGCGCCTTAAACGTGGTTGTGTGTTCTATGGTGTAGCATCATAAGCTACAACAGGTGTTGTTGCTTGCAACACAGTAGTAACATTATCGCCTCGTATAACTGTTACAATAGCTTTACGATGTAATACAGTGCCAGGTATTTGGCTGGCCAAGAAAAGGGCACCAGCTATGGTAATCACACTTGCCGCATAACTAACAGCCATTACAGCGATATTACTCAATATGAATTTAGCCAATGTAAAGGAGGGTAACATTTGCATTATTAATATAGGTGAGCCAACCACGGCGTAAGCCTTCGCGGCGCGCTAATTGTTTTTCAATGCTGCTCAATTTTTCTCCGTTCTATATTATATATCGCTAAATCCAATAAAAATTCTGAAAACAAAAACTCTTGTAGCGCTGTACCAGCGGCATAGTTTTAAGCCCACATTTAAATGTCTCAAATTTAAGTTTCGTCAACCTCTGCATGCACTCCTTGTTCAGCAACCGCTGGTCACTTTTCCGCACCACTAAATAGCTGTGTTAGACCCGCATTTTGGGTTATATCAACGATGTCGACATCCGGTTTGTGTGCATGTGCTGGCATTGGCGGCAAATTAAGTATTTCTATTTGACGACTGAACATCTCATTGACGCTGCGCCCTACCAAGCGTGCCGTCATCTTTTTGAATACATCTTTCTTTATCTTATCAATCTTATTACCCTTCAATGGCGCCCCGCTTACTTTCTCATCAAATTTTTGCACATCCGCTGCATTTACATTCGGTATATTACGTAGTAAATCGCTTAGAACTGGAAGTTTAGGACGTAGTAACTCATAGAATTGCACACCAAGCGTTATTAGACCCGCTTGATTGGCCTCATGCATACCAAGCACTTGTAAACCTTGCAATACTGCATGGAATGCAGTGGTGGCTTTATTTTGATCCATTAATTGTATATCGCTCGAGGCCAAAAAACGCATTACGGGCGCCAAAACATTCACCGCCTTCATGCTACATGCGCTATCCTGCCAAGAGAGTGCGGCCATTAACGTCATGAGTATGTAATTGCTTGTCGCATCGTTTCGCAACAACTTAACACCCAAATCGCTAATTATATCTGACAGGAGAGCTGATTGTGAAGCGCGTGTATGCGCTGCGCCATCCATGGAATGTTCCTCCGGTTCCATAGCAACATCGGCTACATTTATCACCGCTGGCACATTGTCCGCACCAGCTCCAACAAGTGCAACTTTTAGTACATCCAAATATTCGCGTGTAAACGAACGATTCAACATATCCTCCAGCACTTCCTGTGTGTCATTTGTTTCTTCATTCAATTGACCCGATTCGTAAAGGGACGAAATGTATGTCCAGCGTTGTATCAAATGATAGCACATGAAATGCTATTGATTAGCGCATCGGCGATGCCCTGCAACTGATAAAGATCACGGACCAGCCGAACCCATCATGTGGTAACAACTATCGTAGAGTAGTGACATAAATTGCTGCATACGTTCAACGGTAGTTGACAACTTTTTCACGCTGGGATCTAATGGATCAGCAGGTGGAGTAAATACGCCCAATAAAGTTTTCTTCTCATGATCCATCATGGCGTAGACATTGCGAAAATCCTCTGAAAGCAACGACAACGCTTGTGGACGATAGAGCTCGTTGAGTATTCGCATTAGCGCAAGAATATATGGCAGCAATGGAATGACATGTGGTGTGGCTGCATTGCGACAAATGGGATTACAATGCTCGGTAAAACCAACAACAAAGCCTCTTCGTGAAGCGCGATCCGGATCATCAGGCCAAGTGCAATGCTTAATAATACCCAACACTACATTCAAAGCATCTAATACATGGCCACAACAATGGACTACACTATTAGCAGAACATTCTGATGCTTGCACAAAGGGTGAACCGCAAACAGAGTTGGTGCTACTTTTTTTTTTTTTTTTTTTTTTTGCGTCTCGTTGAAGATGTTGCGCTCCTTCAAACGATTGAATCAAACCAACGAACAAAAATATGTATCAAGCGCTCACCAATAATATGAATGATATATTTGATTTTTTTCAACGTTTAATTGAATTACATGTAACAGGATTTCGTGACGCTACCGCACATGGAAACTATCAATAAATGCGAAACTTATAAATACATAAGGGGACATATTAATGTATACCTGGAAATAAAAGAGAAAAAATTAATTAATAAAGAGTAAGATTACGCAGTTTAGTATCCATACTCCACACCGCGTGTTTTAAATCAATGATTTTTTTTTATTCAGGAAATGAAAAAAAAAAAAAATTTAACAAATGTCAAATGTCTACACTTTTCTTTTGACAGTCAATGCACGGCAACACCGACATTAGGCCTCATGCGCAATCATCTCGCACACTACACGGCACGTACTACATGCCGCACTACACGTCATGCACTACACGCCGCACTACACGTCACGCACTACACGTCACGCATTACATCCCACACGACATATCGAGCACAACACGCCACATATGTCGCGTATTACATATATCGACCAATCATTCATTTGGTCGAGATTTAAGATACTTAATTCCACGAATCTCAACATTATCGACAATACACGTCAAAAATAATGTTGAATGGTGGAAGTGCAACTCTGTAATACCTTTTCAGCCAGGTTTGGAACCGTTCCGTGTGGTGGCAGGCCACTTGTTGTGAAAACAAAGTTCACCACAAATCAAAAATAAATTGTTAGGACTACTTCGGCGACATCTACCGACATAAAATAAATTATAAAATCCCTACAAAAAAAAAAAAAAAAATTGGTTACAAAATCTAATCACGCCCATGCAAATGTGACTAGGAATATAACCTAGGACCGTAAAATGACTAGTCAAATGATGTGGAATGACTAAAGCACCAGCCACATCGCATGGATTGGAGGCCCCGGCCGTGCTAAATCCGTTTTTTCTTCGTTTCTTTGCGCGCATAAGTATTTACTTATGGTCTTTAATTTTATTTAAATTAAATTTTATTTGAATAAAATGTTTTTTTTTGGATAATATATTAGAGATAATTTTTTTTTGGTTACGCCACCCAAAGAACATTCCGCCAACCTCAATTTGGGCATGATCAATGATATCAATATTCTTTCATATCATGACCCGCTACCAAACTTTACTGGCCAAGTCAGAGGGAGGCGCAACTCGTTTCGACGTCGCTTGCCAGCTCTGCGGCAGGGACCATAGTCTCCGAATCTGTCCCGAATATCGGAAAAAATCTCCAGAAGAGAGGTTGCGGGCAGTGCTTCTATATAAGTACTGTCCGTACTGTCTGTCACCCTTCCACCGGGTAAACAAGTGTAACAGCAAGTATCGGTGCAAGAGGTGCCAAGAGAAGCACCACACCACGCTTTATTTAGATGAGCGTCGGCCGGTATGCGACGAGACAGCCACAAATGGCGACGACAACACGTCCGACGACGCGTTGTCAATCAACCTGTCGGGACCGGCTAAATCCTGGGCTCAGCAGTTGGAGGAGGAAGAAATGGAGGAGGAGAGAGCAAAGGCGGAGGAAGAAAGAAGTAAAACGGAGACAACAAGACCGTCAACGGTCAACCATGGGATGCGCAGTTTCCGGCCGCTGTTACAGCATGAAAGAAGCGCGGCGAAAGCAAACAAACGTCGAAACGAACGAGACAACTGGCGGCACCGCGACATTGGACTCCAAGGAGGCCCGACCAAGTCATCCAAACGCGGAAGACAGCAGCGGCGAGATAAATTGACGCCATACCATTCTGACGCCCAAAATATGCAAGCACTATCGCGTGGTACACCGGAAGGCTTCCGAACCGGCCGGCTGCTCCCAGCCACTCCAGCGCCCACCATGCGGTCTTTCGTGCCCATTGCGCCAACGGCCATCGTACGCGTCGAATCGCGTGGGCACCTACACTTGGTTCGTGCGATCATTGATCCCTTGCGCCGCCAGCACCATCGTCGATGCAGAGCTGGTACGCGATTTGCAGTTAGAGCGCCAAGGACCAGGGCAATGTACCCTTATTCTGCGCGGCAAGTTCGGGTTAACGACTCGTGTCACTACCCAAGCCGCCGTGGTCAACGGCCACTATCGGTTGAGTCCGCCATCCAATGTGGATGCAAAGGTTGCCGTTCCATTTGAATTTATGCGTCTTGCAGATCCGCAGTTCTACCGCTCATCGCCAGTTCGTCTTACACTCGGCGCTGATCTATACGCCGAACTGATGGTGAGCGGAACGCCAGCAACAACAGTTGGCGGTCTCCTGACCCAACCGACCGTATTCGGGCTGGTAGTCTCAGGAGCCTGCCAAAAATAGGAGCGTTTCATAAGAACTAAGTAATTACAGCACAGAATTTAAAACCACGTACGTGTATTTAACAACATCTTTTCTTTTTCTTCACAGGACAACGAGACACGAAGTCCATCGTGCGACGTGCAGTGCTTGCAGTCCGCATCCATTGTACAGGTCTACAAGTAGGATATGTAGCAGCACGCACATACACAGCCACGCTCACCTGATAAAATGCTTGTTCTTGTTCGTTTTTTTTGTGGATGCTATTTGGCACTGTTGTACTTCTTAGGACAAAAAAAAGTTTAGTAGCTGCTATCGAAAACTGCTTAAAATTTTTTTTTCTTATATTACAAAGAAATATACTTATTTACTTTCAAACGAGCACTTAATTACATCTCTCTTTAATAACCATATATTTTGGACAATTTTAATTAACAAATTGTGATACTTTATTACCGGGGACGATTGCTAAAACACGACCAAAACCGTCGGGGGAGTTATTAATAGACGCGTTTTGGCCTCGCTTCCACTAATTCGAATACTTTATCTCTTCGGACTATTGACAACAGGACAAAACGCGTCTATTCATTTTTCTTTCCGCTTTTTTGGACGGGTTATTGCAGTCGACCTCGGTTTCAAACTGTTTTTCGCGGAGAACTTTTGTACGGGTAGATAAACTTAACTCACGTGTTTGTATTCTTAATTCTGAAATAACTACGCGTCCTCAGATACCCCAATTGAAGACTTTTTTATAATTTTCTGAAGGACCCATATGGGTGCACTTAAAATTTCCTACTAAATTCGTTCAAAAAAATTTACCATCACAGCAACCCATATCTGATATTCCGATCCCTTTCTTGCTTCCCTGTGTCGCTTTCGACGAAGCAACCCCGGTAATTTTGACACTTCGTTCAGTGTCAAAACTCATGTTCCACGCAGGTTCCACTGGGTTCCACGCTAGTTTGACACTGACCGAAGTGTCAAACTGTCGTGTGTTAGAAAGGGAAAGAAATTGTTTCCCTCTCATACATATCATACTTGTAAACCTGTACAATGGTCCGCATCTGCACATCGACATAACGCCTTACTGGACGTGCGATCACGTGTCATTCCATTTTTTCCTTTTCATTTTTTTTCTTTGTTGCTTACGGCAAGGGGGCCGGTATGTTTAGGCCACAGGCCTAAATATATCTCCCCCCCCCCCCCCCCCCCCTCGTAACATAACTTTTTTTTTTTTTTTTTTACTACCACCCGCATATTCTTGTGATCACTATACACAGGCATGTGTGCGTGGTGGTACGTATGTATCTTAGATGTTTACCGCTGTGAGCCCGCGGTACAGCAACTTTGTTGCCGGGAAACCCAACGAAGGAGCTGTATCGTGGGTTTATCGGCTCATGTGGAAAAGAGTCTCGTCCTCTTTTAATCCAGCAGCCAGCAAAGGAACACGTAATCACACGCTCACGTAAGTTGCCAATTTCCAAAACAACATATTTAACAATTTCCAAAAATATATTTAATATTTTTAAACTTTTCACAACATTTGTTAACATTTTCCTTAACACTTGTTGTATTTATACACATTGAATAAAAAAAACACTGTGAATTCTTTTTATTAATACGAAACCTTTTTGGTGTTTTTATTTTTCTCCCCCTTTTTTTCGCCTAACAAATCTTTAACAAATACGTGGGTGCGCGCCGTTGCCACCACGCATTTGTCCACTATTCATACACACCCAAATGTTTAAAAACTAAAACATACTTGCTGAAAGGCTTGAATGGCTATACCAAATGTGAAGAAATTTTTATGATTTTTTGACACAGCAATATATACTATATACGTAAGCAATCGGTGAAATTTGAAGCTTATAGCTGTTGGGTAGAAATTGCGAAAAGTTTCTTATCTGAACAATCGGTTGTATGAGATATATACTATATATACAACCGATCTCTATGATTTTTTCAGACAACAATATATGCCATATACGTAAGCATTCGGTGAAATTTGAAGCTTCTAGCTGTTAAAATGGGGCTAAAATTGCGAATATATATATATATACTATATATATATACTATATATACCACCATATATATACTATATATACCACCGATCTGTATGATTTTTTCAGACAACAATATATGCTACATACGTAAGCACTCGTTGAAATTTGAAGCCTCTAGCTCTTAAAATAGGGCAGCAATTACGAAAAGTTTCTTATCTGAACAATCGGTTGTGGGGGATATATGCTATATATACAACCGATCTCATACATTTTTTCAGTCAACAATATGTGCAATATGCGAAATTATATGGTGAAGTTTGCTTCAGTCTGTTAAATTGAGTAAGATATTACAAAAATCCTCTTTTTCTGAAAAATCGGTTGTATGGAGGATATATGCTATAGTGGTCCGATCCGGCTGATTATTTCGGTATACTTAATGGTGGGTCTATCTATTTTCCTTTAAGGACTTACAATTTTCGGTTTCGTGACTAAATTAATATACCGTTTCATTTTCATGAAAGGTATAAAAATAGGTAGGTAGTTTGTGTGAGGATGCAAAGTTTCAGGTTTTTTGTGGTCCGCGTGTAGAAACTCTGACTACGAATCACGTATTTCAACAATATATGACGCAAACGTAACTATTTGATGAAATTTTATGAATTTTGAAGCTTCTAGCCGTAAAAAAGGGGCAAAAAAATACCGTTTATATGGGGTATATAATATATGTACCACCGATCTCTATGATTTTTTCAGACAACAATATATACTATATACGTAAGCATTTGGTGAAATTTGAAGCTTCTAGCTGTTAAAATGGGGAAGAAATTGCGTAAAGTTTCTTATCTGAACGATCGGTTGAATGAGATTATATGTACCACTGGGCCCTATGATTTTTTCACACAACAATATATGCTATACACGTAAACATTTGGTGAAATTTGAACATATCTTAACGATTTTTAAGATAAATATAAAATAAAAAATAGGTAGGTACTTTGTGTGAAGATGCAAAACTTCACGTTTTTTGTGGTCGGAATGTAAAAACTATGACTACGAATCACGTATTTCAAAAATATATGACGTAAACGTAACTATTTGATGAAATTTGATGAATTTTGATGCTTCTATCCGTAAAAATGGGGCAAAAATTACAGTTTATATGAAGTATATAATATATATACCACCGATCTCTATGATTTTTTCAGACAAAAATATATACTATATACGTAAGCATTTGGTGAAATTTGAAGCTTCTAGCTGTTAAAATGGGGCAGAAATTTCGCAAAGTTTATTATCTGAACAATCGGTTGGATGAGATATATCTAATCTAATCTAATATATATTATAAATGGGAAAGTTTGGGTGTTAAGATGTTTGGATGTTTAGATGTTTGGATGTTTGTCCAGACGTTTGTCTTTGTGACTCAATAACGCAAGAGCGGCTGGACCGATTTGGATGAAATTTTGCACACATATAGCCAATAGTCTAGAAGGATCTACTAGCTATATATTTTTCAAAAGGGTCGTGGTCCCCGCCCCCTAGCAACAGTTATAATTTAATTATTATATTTTTTTCGTTTTTGCGACTGAATCACGCCAAAATGGCTACACGGATTTTGATGAAATTTGGGACACAGACAGTAGTCTACTAGCGGAATTTTTTTCGAACATGGAAAGAGGGGTGGGGGTCCCACGACCCTTCGAGAAATTATTTTTCATAATTTTTACACATTATAACTTTACGTATACTGGCCTTCACCAATATCACAGACTCAAGGGGTCAAATAAGTCGAGGGCTTACAAAGTAAGCAGTGACACCCTCCGCCCGCCCCCCTTTATACCCCCCTCTGGTGTAAAATCCATAAATTGTTATAACTCAATCTAAATTTTCTCCTAAATCAATAGTTTTTGGTATCTGGTATATACAGAACGAGATCTAGACAATTTTGGAGGAACGATCAGTGGTCCTCTCCTCTACTCCCGCCATCCGCCCTCCATCAATAGTTTTTATTAGCACGCTTTTATTAGCTTTACCTGTATGTTTCTATCTAACTTTTTATTCGCTCCAATGCGCCTGCTGCCTTATTAACATGGTTTTATAATTAGCTTCACCTTATTTGTAATCCCGTAAGGGTCATATCGAGACCCTTCCGGGATCATTTCTGGATGGTTTTCGGGATCGGTCCGGGATTACGCCGGGGTAATTTCGGGACTTTTTCGGGACTATTTCGGGATCATTTTGGGACCCTTCCGGGATCATTTCTGTATAGTTTACGGGATCCGTCCGGGATCCCGTCGGGGTTATTTTGGAACATTTTCGGGACTATTCCGGAATCATTTCGGAACTATTTCGCGATCATTTGGGGACCCTTCCGGCATCATTTCTGGATGGTTTTCGGGATCCGTGCGGGATCTCGTCGGGGTCATATGGGGACTTTTTCGGGATCATTTAAGGGCTCTTCCGGCATCATTTCTGGATGGTTTTCGGGATCCGTCCGGGATATCGTCGGGGTCATTTGGGGACTTTTTCGGGATCATTTGGGGGCTCTTCCGGCATCATTTCTGGATGGTTTTCGGGATCCGTCCGGGATCTCGTCGGGGTCATTTGGGGACTTTTTCGGGATCATTTTGGGGCTCATCCGGCATCATTTCTGGATGGTTTTCGGGATCCGTCCGGGATCCCGTCGGGGTCATTTCGGGACTTTTTGGCGGCTAATACGGGATCATTTGGGAACCCTTTCGGCATCATTTCTGGATGGTTTTCGGGATCCGTCCGGGATCCCGTCGGGGTCATTTCGGGACTTTTTCGCGACTAATACGGGATCATTTGGGAACCCTTTCGGCATCATTTCTGGATGGTTTTCGGGATCCGTCCGGGATCCCATTAGGGTAATTTCGGGACTATTAGGGGATCATTTGGGAACCTTTCCGGCATCATTTGTGGATAATTTTCGGGATCCGTCCGGGATGCCGACGAGGTCATTTCGGGACTATTTCGGGATCATTTGGGATACCTACCGGCATCATTTCTGGATGGTTTTTGGGATTCGTCCGGGATCCCGTCGTGGTCCTTTCGGGACTTTTTTTCGACTAATACGGGATCATTTGCGGACCCTTTCGGCATCATTTCTGGATAGTTGTCGGGATCCCGTCACGGTCATTTCGGGACTATTAGGGGATCATTTGAGGACTTTTCCGGCATCATTTCTGTATTGTTTTCGGAATCCTTTCGGGATCCCGTCAGGGCCATTTTGGAACTTTTTTGGGGCTAATACGGGATCATTTGGGGATCCTCTAGGGGTCGTTTCGTGACTTTTTCTGTTTTATTTCGGGATCATTTGGGGACCCTTCCGGCATAATTTCTTGATGGTTTGCCGGATCCATCAGGGTCATTTCGGGACCATTTTGGGATCATTTGGGAACCCTTCCGAGATCATTTCTGGATCCGTCCGGGATGCCGTAGGAGCCATTTCGGGATTTTTTGTTACTTTTCCGGGATAGTTTTTGGACCCTTCCGGGATCATTTCTGGATCTGTGCGGGATCCCATCTAGGTCATTTCCGGACTATTTCGGGATCATTTTGGGATCCTTCCGGAATCATTTCTGTATGGTTTTCGCGATCCGTCGTTGATTCCCTCGGAGCCATTTCGGAACCTTTTCTGGAGTATGTCGGGGTCATTTGGGGACTTTTTCGGGATCATTTGGGGCTCTTCCGGCATCATTTCTGGATGGTTTTCGGGATCCGTGCGGGATCTCGTCGGGGTCATTCGGGGACTTTTTCGGGATCATTTGGGGGCTCTTCCGGCATCATTTCTGGATGGTTTTCGGGATCCGTCCGGGATATCGTCGGGGTCATTTGGGGACTTTTTCGGGATCATATGGGGGCTCTTCCGGCATTATTTCTGGATGGATTTCGGGATTTGTCCGGGATGCCCTCAGGGTCATTTTGGGACTATTAGGTGAGCATTTGAGGACCGTTCCGGCATCACTTCTGGATGGTTTTCGGTATCCGTTCAGATTCCCGTCGGAATAATTGCGGGAATTTTTCGGGATCATTGGGGTCCCTTCCAAAATCATTTCTGGATGGTTTTTGGGATTCGTCCGGCATCCCGTCGGGGTCTTTTCGGAACTATTGGGAGATCATTTGAGGACCTTTCCGGCATCATTTCTGGTTAGTTTTCGGGATCCTTTCCGGGTCCCATCAGGGTCATTTCGGGACTTTTTCGGCATCATTTAAGATTGGTTTTCAGGATTCGTCCGGTATCCGTCAGGGTAATTTCTGGACTTTTCCCAGACTATTTCGGGATAATTTTGGGACCCTCCCAAGATCATTTCTGGATGGATTTCGGGATCTGTCCGGGATGCCGTCAGGGTCATTTTGGGACTATTAGGTGATCATTTGAGGACATTTTCGGCACCACTTCTGGATAGTTTTCGGTATCCGCTCAGGATCCCGTCGGAATTATTGGGGGACTTTTCGGGATCATTTGCTGTCCCTTCCGGCATCATTTCTGGCTGGTTTTTGGGATTCGTCCGGCATCCCGTCAGGGTCATTTCGGGACTTCTTCGGGAATATATCGGGATCATTTCTGGATGGTTTATGGGATCCGTCCATGACCCCTTAAGGGTAATTTCGGGACTATTAGGTGATCATTTGAGAACCTTTCCGGCATCACTTCTGGATGATTTTCGGTATCCGTTCGGGATCCCGTCGGAATCAATGCGGGACTTTTACGGAATCATTTGGGATTCCTTCCGGCATCATTTCTGTATGGTTTTCGGGATTTGTCCGGGATCCCGTCGGGGTTATTTCGGGACCTTTTCGGGGCTAATACGGGATCATTTGGGGATCCTCTAGGGGTCGTTTCGTGACTTTTTCTGTATTATTTCGGGATCATTTTGGGACCCTTTCGGCATAATTTCTTGATGGTTTGCCGGATCCATCAGGGTCATTTCGGGACCATTTTGGGATCATTTGGGGACCCTTCCGAGATCATTTCTGGTTCCGTCCGGGATGCCGTAGGAGCCATTTCGGGATTTTTTGTTACTTTTCCGGGATAGTTTTGCACCCTTCCGGGATCATTTCTGGATCTGTGCGGGATCCCATCTGGGTCAATTCCGGACTATTTCGGGATCATTTTGGAATCCTTCCGGAATCATTTCTGTATGGTTTTCGCGATCCATCGTGGATCCCCTCGGAGCCATTTCGGAACTTTTTCTGGAGTTAGTCGGGATAATTTAGGGACCCTTCCTGGATATTTTCTGGATGGTTTCTGAGATCCGTCCGGGAGCCCGTCAGGGTAATTTCGGAACTTTTTCGGGACTATTTCGGGATCAATTTGGTACCCTTCAGACATCATTTCTGTGTGGTTATCTGGATAAGTCTAGAATCGTGTCGTTGTCATTTCGGGTTTTTTTGGGACTACTTCGGGAACTTTTGGAAACACTTCCGTGGCGTTTCCGGGTGGTTTTCGGGATCCGTCCGCGATAGCGTCGGGGTCATTTCGTGGCTTTTTCTGGATAATTTCGTTATCATTTTGGGATCCTATCAGGTTATCAGCTCATAAAGTTCTTTTTTTTACTCAATTACAAAAATAAAATGCATTTTCTCCTTGCGGACGGGGCCGCGGGTAAAGGCTAGTATATATTATAAATGGGAAAGTTTGGATGTTAAGATGTTTGGATGTTTGGATGTTTAGATGTTTGGATGTTTGGATGTTTGGATGTTTGTCCAGACGTTTGTCTTTGTGACTCAATAACGCAAGAACGGCTGGACCGATTTGGATGAAATTTTGCACACATATAGCCAATAGTCTAGAAGGATCTACTAGCTATATATTTTTCAAAAGGGGCGTGGTCCCCGCCCCCTAGGAACAGTTATAATTTAATTATTATATTTTTTCGTCTTTGCGACTGAATCACGCCAGAATGGCTACACGGATTTTGATGAAATTTGGGACACAGACAGTAGTCTACTAGCGAAATTTTTTTCGAACATGGAAAGAGGGGTGGGGGTCCCACGACCCTTCGAGAAATTATTTTTCATAATTTTTACACATTATAACTTTACGTATACTGGCCTTCACCAATATCACAGACTCAAGGGGTCAAATAAGTCGAGGGCTTACAAAGTAAGCAGTGACACCCTCCGCCCGCCCCCTTTATCTCCCCCTCTGGTGTAAAATCCATAAATTGTTATAACTCAATCTAAATTTTCTCCTAAATCAATAGTTTTTGGTATCTGGTACATACAGAACGAGATCTAGACAATTTTGGAGGAACGATCAGTGGTCCTCCATCAATTGTTTTTATTAGCACGCTTTTATTAGCTTTACCTGTATGTTTCTATCTAACTTTTTATTCGCTCCAATGCGCCTGCTGCCTTATTAACATGGTTTTATAATTAGCTTCACCTTATTTGTAATCCCGTAAGGGTCATATCGAGACCCTTCCGGGATCATTTGTGGATGGTTTTCGGGATCGGTCCGGGATTACGCCGGGGTAATTTCGGGACTTTTTCGGGACTATTTCGGGATCATTTTGGGACCCTTCTGGGATCATTTCTGTATAGTTTACGGGATCCGTCCGGGATCCCGTCGGGGTTATTTTGGAACATTTTCGGGACTATTCCGGAATCATTTCGGGACTATTTCGCGATCATTTGGGGACCCTTCCGGCATCATTTCTGGATGGTTTTCGGGATCCGTGCGGGATCTCGTCGGGGTCATATGGGGACTTTTTCGGGATCATTTGAGGGCTCTTCCGGCATCATTTCTGGATGGTTTTCGGGATCCGTCCGGGATATCGTCGGGGTCATTTGGGGACTTTTTCGGGATCATTTGGGGGCTCTTCCGATATCATTTCTGGATGGTTTTCGGGATCCGTCCGGGATCTCGTCGGGGTCATTTGGGGACTTTTTCGGGATCATTTTGGGGCTCATCCGGCATCATTTCTGGATGGTTTTCGGGATCCGTCCGGGATCCCGTCGGGTCATTTCGGGACTTTTTCGCGACTAATACGGGATCATTTGGGAACCCTTTCGGCATCATTTCTGGATGGTTTTCGGGATCCGTCCGGGATCCCGTCGGGGTCATTTCGGGACTTTTTCGCGACTAATACGGGATTATTTGGGAAACCTTTCGGCATCATTTCTGGATGGTTTTCGGGATCCGTCCGGGATCCCATTAGGGTAATTTCGGGACTATTAGGGGATCATTTGGGAACCTTTCCTGCATCATTTCTGGATAGTTTTCGGAATCCGCCCGGGATCCCGACGGGGTAATTTCGGAACTTTTTGGGGACTATTTCGGGATCAATTGGGGTATTTTCCGGCATCATTTCTAGATGGTTTTCGCGATCCAACCGGGATCCCGTCGGGGTCATTCGGGACTTTTTCTCGACTAAAACGGGATCATTTGGGGACCCTTTCGGCATCATTTCTGGATGATTTTCGGGATGCGTCCGGGATCCCATCAGGGTCATTTCGGTACTATTAGGGGATCATTTGGGGACCTTTCCGGCATCATTTCTGCATAGTTTTCGGGATCCGTCTGGGATCTCGTAGGGGTCATTTCGGGATCATTTGGAGTACCTTCCGGCATCATTTCTAGATGGTTTTCGGGATCCCGTTGGGGTAATTTCGAAATTTTTCTCAACTGATACGGGATCATTTGGGGAGCCTTTCGGCATCATTTCTGGATGGTTTCTGGGAACCGTCCGGGATCCCGTCAGGGTAATTTCGGGACTATTAGGGGGATCATTTGAGGACCTTTCCGGTATCATTTCTGGATAGTTTTCGGTATCTGTACGGGAACCCATCCAGGTAATTTCGGGACTTTTTCGGGGTCTATTTCGGGATCATTTGGGGACCCTTTCGGCATCATTTCTGGATGGTTTTCGGGATCAGTCCGGGATCCCGACGGGGTCATTTCCGGACTTTTTCGGGACTATTTCGGGATCATTTGGGGTATTTTCCGGCATCGTTTCTAGATAGTTTTCGGGATCCAACCGGGATCCCGTGGGGGTCATTCGGGACTTTTTCTCGATTAATACAGGTTCATTTAGGGACCCTTTCGGCATCATTTCTGGATGGTTTTCGGGATGCGTCCGGGATCCCATCATGGTCATTTCGGGACTATTATGGGATCATTTGGGGGTACCTTCCGGCATCATTTCTAGATGGTTTTAGGGATCCCGTCTGATACGGGATCATTTGGGGACCCTTCCGGCATCACTTCTGGATGGTTTCTGGGATCCGTCCGGGATACCGTCAGGGGCATTTCGGGACTATTAGGGGATCATTTGAGAACCTTTCCGGTATAATTTCTGGATAGTTTTCGGTATCTGTACGGGAGCCCATCGAGGTAATTTCGGAAATTTTTCGGGCCTATTTCGAGTTCATTGGGGTATTTTTCGGCATAATTTCTAGGTGGTTTTCGGGATCCGTCCGGGATCCCATCGGGGTCATTTCAGGACTTTTTCGGGATCATTTGGAGTACCTTCCGCCATCATTTCAAGATGGTTTACGGGATCCTTCCGGGAACCCCTCGGGGTAATTTCGGGACTTTTTCGCAACTAATACGGGATCATTTGGGGACCCTCTCGCCATAATTTCTGGATGGTTTTCGGGATCCTGGGAGACCGTCAGGGTCATTCTGGGACCATTTGGGAACCTTTCCATTCTGGATTGTTTCCGGGATCCGTCGGGGATCCCGTCAGGGTCATTTCGGGACTATTAGGGGATATTTTGGGGACCTTTCCGGCATCATTTCTGGATGGTTTTCGGGATCCGTCCGGGATCCCATCAGGGTCATTTCGGGACCATTAGGGGATCATTTGGGGACCTTTCCTACATAATTTCTGGATGGTTTTAGGGATCCGTCCGGTATCACGTCGGGGTCATTTCGGGACTTTTTCGGATCATCTGAGGTCTCTTCCGGCCTCATTTCTGGGTGGTTTTCGGGATCCGTCCGGGATTCTGTCAGGATCATTTCTGGATATTTTCGGGATCATTTTGGGTCCCTTCCGGCCTCATTTCTGGAAGGTTTTCGGCATTCGACCGGGATCCCGTCGGGGTCATTTCGGGAATTGTTCTCGACTAATACGGGATCAGTAGGGGACCCTTTCGGTATCATTTCTGGATGATTTTGGTGATCCGTCCGGGATCCCGTCAATGTCATTTCGGGACTATTAGGGTATTATTTGGTGTACCTTCCGGCATCATTTCTAGATGGTTTTCAGGATCCGTCAGGGATTCCGTCGGGGTCATTTCGGGACTATTTCGGGATCATTTGGTGACCCTTTCGGCATCATTTCTGGATGGTTTTCGGGATCCGTCCGGTATCCCAACGGGGTCATTTCGGGACTATTAGGGGATCATTTGGGGACCTTTCCGGCATCATTTCTGGATAGTTTTCGGGATTCGTCTGGGAAACCCGTAGTGGTAATTTCAGGACTTTTTCGGGATCATTTGGGGTACCTTCTTATGGTTTTCGGGATTCGTGATTTCGGGACTTTTTCTCGACTGATATGGGATCATTTGGGGACCCTTTTAGTCTCATTTCTGGATTGTTTTCGAGATCCGTCCGGGATCCCGTCAGGGTCATTTCGGGACATTTCGGGATCATTTTGGGACACTTCCGGAATCATTTCCTCGGGGTCATTTCGGAACTTTTTCTGGACTATGTCGGGATAACTTAGGAACCCTTCGTGGATATTTTATTGATGGTTTTTGAGATCCGTCTGGGAGCCCATCATGGTCATTTCGGAACTCTTCCGGGACTATTTCGGGATCATTTTGGTACTCTTCATGGATCATTTCTGTGTGGTTCTCTGGATAAGTCTAGAATCGTGTCGTTGTCATTTCGGGTTTTTTGGGACTATTCCGGGAACTTTTGAAGAACCTTCCGGGGCATTTCTGGACGGTTTTCGGGTTCCGACGCGATATCATCGGGGTCATTTCGTGGATTTTTCTGGACAATTTCGGGATCATTTGGGGATCCTATCGGGTTATCAGCTCATTTAGATCTTTTTTTTACTCAATTACAAAAATTAAAAGCATTAGACAGAAAAAAAACTTTAAACAGATAACTTGATTAGCCTGCTTATTTCATTTTCTCTTTGCGGACGGGGCCGCGGGTAAAGGCTAGTATATATATTATAAATGGGAAAGTTTGGATGTTAAGATGTTTGGATGTTTAGATGTTTGGATGTTTGGATGTTTGGATGTTTGGATGTTTGTCCAGACGTTTGTCTTTGTGACTCAATAACGCAAGAACGGCTGGACCGATTTGGATGAAATTTTGCACACATATAGCCAATAGTCTAGAAGGATCTACTAGCTATATATTTTTCAAAAGGGGCGTGGTCCCCGCCCCCTAGGAACAGTTATAATTTAATTATTATATTTTTTCGTCTTTGCGACTGAATCACGCCAGAATGGCTACACGGATTTTGATGAAATTTGGGACACAGACAGTAGTCTACTAGCGAAATTTTTTTCGAACATGGAAAGAGGGGTGGGGGTCCCACGACCCTTCGAGAAATTATTTTTCATAATTTTTACACATTATAACTTTACGTATACTGGCCTTCACCAATATCACAGACTCAAGGGGTCAAATAAGTCGAGGGCTTACAAAGTAAGCAGTGACACCCTCCGCCCGCCCCCTTTTATCTCCCCCTCTGGTGTAAAATCCATAAATTGTTATAACTCAATCTAAATTTTCTCCTAAATCAATAGTTTTTGGTACCTGGTACATACAGAACGAGATCTAGACAATTTTGGAGGAACGATCAGTGGTCCTCCATCAATTGTTTTTATTAGCACGCTTTTATTAGCTTTACCTGTATGTTTCTATCTAACTTTTTATTCGCTCCAATGCGCCTGCTGCCTTATTAACATGGTTTTATAATTAGCTTCACCTTATTTGTAATCCCGTAAGGGTCATATCGAGACCCTTCCGGGATCATTTGTGGATGGTTTTCGGGATCGGTCCGGGATTACGCCGGGGTAATTTCGGGACTTTTTCGGGACTATTTCGGGATCATTTTGGGACCCTTCCGGGATCATTTCTGTATAGTTTACGGGATCCGTCCGGGATCCCGTCGGGGTTATTTTGGAACATTTTCGGGACTATTCCGGAATCATTTCGGGACTATTTCGCGATCATTTGGGGACCCTTCCGGCATCATTTCTGGATGGTTTTCGGGATCCGTGCGGGATCTCGTCGGGGTCATATGGGGACTTTTTCGGGATCATTTGAGGGCTCTTCCGGCATCATTTCTGGATGGTTTTCGGGATCCGTCCGGGATATCGTCGGGGTCATTTGGGGACTTTTTCGGGATCATTTGGGGGCTCTTCCGATATCATTTCTGGATGGTTTTCGGGATCCGTCCGGGATCTCGTCGGGGTCATTTGGGGACTTTTTCGGGCTCATCCGGCATCATTTCTGGATGGTTTTCGGGATCCGTCCGGGATCCCGTCGGGGTCATTTCGGGACTTTTTCGCGACTAATACGGGATCATTTGGGAACCCTTTCGGCATCATTTCTGGATGGTTTTCGGGATCCGTCCGGGATCCCGTCGGGGTCATTTCGGGACTTTTTCGCTACTAATACGGGATCATTTGGGAACCCTTTCGGCATCATTTCTGGATGGTTTTCGGGATCCGTCCGGGATCCCATTAGGGTAATTTCGGGACTATTAGGGGATCATTTGGGAACCTTTCCGGCATCATTTCTGGATAGTTTTTTGAATCCTTTCGGGATCCCGTCAGTGTCATTTCGGGGATTTTTCGGGATCATTTAAGGATGGCTTTCAGGATTCGTCCGGGAACCCGTCAGGGTAATTTCTGAACTTTTCCGAGACTATTTCGGTATCATTTTGGGACCTTCCCAAGATCATTTCTGGATGGATTTCGGGATTTGTCCGGGATGCCCTAAGGGTCATTTTGGGACTATTAGGTGAGCATTTGAGGACCGTTCCGGCATCACTTCTGGATGGTTTTCGGTATCCGTTCAGATTCCCGTCGGAATAATTGCGGGACTTTTTCGGGATCATTGGGGTCCCTTCCGACATCATTTCTGGATGGTTTTTGGGATTCGTCCGGCATCCCGTCGGGGTCATTTCGGGACTTTTTCTCGACTAATACGGGATCATTTGCGGGCCCTTTCGGTATCATTTCTGGATAGTTGTTGGGATCCGTTCGGGATCCCGTCAGGGTCTTTTCGGAACTATTGGGAGATCATTTGAGGACCTTTCCGGCATCATTTCTGGATAGTTTTTGGAATCCTTTCGGGATCCCGTCAGGGTCATTTCGGGACTTTTTCGGTATCATTTAGAGATGGCTTTCAGGATTCGTCCGGGAACCCGTCAGGGTAATTTCTGAACTTTTCCGAGACTATTTCGGGATAATTTTGGGACCTTCCCAAGATCATTTCTGGATGGATTTCGGGATCTGTCCGGGATCCCGTCAGGGTCATTTAGGGGTGCGTTCGAGATCCCGTCAGGGTCATTTCGGGACTTCTTCGGGACTATATCGGGATCATTTCTGGATGGTTTATGGGATCCGTCCATGACCCCTTAAGGGTCATTTCGGGACTATTAGGTGATCATTTGAGGACCTTTCCGGCATCACTTCTGGATGATTTTCGGTATCCGTTCGGGATCCCGTCGGAATCAATGCGGGACTTTTACGGAATCATTTGGGATTCCTTCCGGCATCATTTCTTGATGATTTTCGGGATTTGTCCGGGATCCCATCAGGGGCATTTCGGGACTATTAGGGGATCATTTGGGGACCTTTCCGACATCATTTGTGGATAGTTTTCGGAATCCGCCCGGGATCCCGACGGGGTAATTTCGGGACTTTTTGGGGACTATTTCGGGATCAATTGGGGTATTTTCCGGCATCATTTCTAGATGGTTTTCGCGATCCAACCGGGATCCCGTCGGGGTCATTCGGGACTTTTTCTCGACTAATACGGGATCATTTGGGGACCCTTTCGGCATCATTTCTGGATGATTTTCGGGATGCGTCCGGGATCCCATCAGGGTCATTTCGGTACTATTAGGGGATCATTTGGGGACCTTTCCGGCATCATTTCTGCATAGTTTTCGGGATCCGTCTGGGATCTCGTAGGGGTCATTTCGGGATCATTTGGGGTACCTTCCGGCATCATTTCTAGATGGTTTTCGGGATCCCGTTGGGGTAATTTCGAAATTTGTCTCAACTGATACGGGATCATTTGGGGAGCCTTTCGGCATCATTTCTGGATGGTTTCTGGGAACCGTCCGGGATCCCGTCAGGGTAATTTCGGGACTATTAGGGGGATCATTTGAGGACCTTTCCGGTATCATTTCTGGATAGTTTTCGGTATCTGTACGGGAACCCATCCAGGTAATTTCGGGACTTTTTCGGGGTCTATTTCGGGATCATTTGGGGACCCTTTCGGCATCATTTCTGGATGGTTTTCGGGATCAGTCCGGGATCCCGACGGGGTCATTTCCGGACTTTTTCGGGACTATTTCGGGATCATTTGGGGTATTTTCCGGCATCGTTTCTAGATAGTTTTCGGGATCCAACCGGGATCCCGTGGGGGTCATTCGGGACTTTTTCTCGATTACTACAGGTTCATTTAGGGACCCTTTCGGCATCATTTCTGGATGGTTTTCGGGATGCGTCCGGGATCCCATCATGGTCATTTCGGGACTATTATGGGATCATTTGGGGATCTCCCCGGCATTATTTCTGCATAGTTTTCGGGATCCTTCCGGGATCCCGTAGGGGTCATTTCGGGACTATTTCGGGATCATTTGGGGGTACCTTCCGGCATCATTTCTAGATGGTTTTAGGGATCCCGTCTGATACGGGATCATTTGGGGACCCTTCCGGCATCACTTCTGGATGGTTTCTGGGATCCGTCCGGGATACCGTCAGGGGCATTTCGGGACTATTAGGGGATCATTTGAGGACCTTTCCGGTATAATTTCTGGATAGTTTTCGGTATCTGTACGGGAGCCCATCGAGGTAATTTCGGAAATTTTTCTGGCCTATTTCGAGTTCATTTGGGGTATTTTTCGGCATAATTTCTAGGTGGTTTTCGGGATCCGTCCGGGATCCCATCGGGGTCATTTCAGGACTTTTTCGGGATCATTTGGGGTACCTTCCGCCATAATTTCAAGATGGTTTACGGGATCCTTCCGGGAACCCCTCGGGGTAATTTCGGGACTTTTTCGCGACTAATACGGGATCATTTAGGGACCCTCTCGCCATAATTTCTGGATGATTTTCGGGATCCTGGGAGACCGTCAGGGTCATTCTGGGACCATTTGGGAACCTTTCCATTCTGGATTGTTTCCCGGATCCGTCGGGGATCCCGTCAGGGTCATTTCGGGAATATTAGGGGATATTTTGGGGACCTTTCCGGCATCATTTCTGGATGGTTTTCGGGATCCGTCCGGGATCCCATCAGGGTCATTTCGGGACCATTAGGGGATCATTTGGGGACCTTTCCTACATAATTTCTGGATGGTTTTAGGGATCCGTCCGGTATCACGTCGGGGTCATTTCGGGACTTTTTCGGATCATCTGAGGTCCCTTCCGGCCTCATTTCTGGGTGGTTTTCGGGATCCGTCCGGGATTCTGTCAGGATCATTTCTGGATATTTTCGGGATCATTTTGGGTCCCTTCCGGCCTCATTTCTAGAAGGTTTTCGGCATTCGACCTGGATCCCGTAGGGGTCATTTCGGGAATTGTTCTCGACTAATACGGGATCAGTAGGGGCCCTTTCGGTATCATTTCTGGATGATTTTGGTGATCCGTCCGGGATCCCGTCAATGTCATTTCGGGACTATTAGGGTATTATTTGGTGTACCTTCCGGCATCATTTCTAGATGGTTTTCAGGATCCGTCAGGGATTCCGTCGGGGTCATTTCGGGACTATTTCGGGATCATTTGATGACCCTTTCGGCATCATTTCTGGATGGTTTTCGGGATCCGTCCGGTATCCCAACGGGGTCATTTCGGGACTATTAGGGGATCATTTGGGGACCTTTCCGGCATCATTTCTGGATAGTTTTCGGGATTCGTCTGGGAAACCCGTAGTTGTAATTTCAGGACTTTTTCGGGATCATTTGGGGTACCTTCCGGCATCATTTCTTATGGTTTTCGGGATTCGTGATTTCGGGACTTTTTCTCGACTGATATGGGATCATTTGGGGACCCTTTTAGTCTCATTTCTGGATTGTTTTCGAGATCCGTCCGGGATCCCGTCAGGGTCATTTCGGGACATTTCGGGATCATTTTGGGACACTTCCGGAATCATTTCCTCGGGGTCATTTCGGAACTTTTTCTGGACTATGTCGGGATAATTTAGGAACCCTTCGTGGATATTTTATTGATGGTTTTTGAGATCCGTCTGGGAGCCCATCATGGTCATTTCGGAACTCTTCCGGGACTATTTCGGGATCATTTTGGTACCCTTCAGGGATCATTTCTGTGTGGTTCTCTGGATAAGTCTAGAATCGTGTCGTTGTCATTTCGGGTTTTTTGGGACTATTCCGGGAACTTTTGAAGAACCTTCCGGGGCATTTCTGGACGGTTTTCGGGATCCGACGCGATATCATCGGGGTCATTTCGTGGATTTTTCTGGACAATTTCGGGATCATTTGGGGATCCTATCGGGTTATCAGCTCATTTAGATCTTTTTTTTTACTCAATTACAAAAATTAAAAGCATTAGACAGAAAAGAAACTTTAAACAGATAACTTGATTAGCCTGCTTATTTCATTTTCTCTTTGCGGACGGGGCCGCGGGTAAAGGCTAGTACTATATATATCACCGATCTCAATGATTTTTTCAGACAACAATATATACTATACACGTAAGCATTTGGTGAAATTTGAAGCTTCTAGCTATTAAAATGGGGAAGAAATTGCGTAAAGTTTCTTATCTGAACGATCGGTTGTATGAGATTATATGTACCACCGGGCCCTATGATTTTTTCACACAACAATATATGCTATAAACGTAAACATTTGGTGAAATTTGAACATATCTAAACGATTTTTAAGATAAATATAAAATAAAAAATAGGTAGGTACTTTGTGTGAGGATGCAAAACTTCACGTTTTTTGTGGTCTGAATGTAAACACTATGACTACGAATCACGTATTTCAAAAATATATGACGTAAACGTAACTATTTGATGAAATTTGATGAATTTTGAAGCTTCTATCCGTAAAAAAGGGGCAAAAATGACAGTTTATATGAAGTATATAATATATATACCACCGATCTCTATGATTTTTTCAGAGAAAAATATATGCTATATACGTAAGCATTTGGTGAAATTTGAAGCTTCTAGCTGTTAAAATGGGGCTAAAATTGCGAATATATATATATACTAGCCTTTACCCGCGGCCCCGTCCGCAAAGAGAAAATGAAATAAGCAGGCTAATCAAGTTATCTGTTTAAAGTTTTTTTTTCTGTCTAATGCTTTTAATTTTTGTAATTGAGTAAAAAAAAAGATCTAAATGAGCTGATAACCCGATAGGATCCCCAAATGATCCCGAAATTGTCCAGAAAAATCCACGAAATGACCCCGATGATATCGCGTCGGATCCCGAAAACCGTACTTATCCAGAGAACCACACAGAAATGATCCCTGAAGGGTACCAAAATGATCCCGAAATAGTCCCGGAAGAGTTCCGAAATGACCATGATGGGCTCCCAGACGGATCTCAAAAACCATCAATAAAATATCCACGAAGGGTTCCTAAATTATCCCGACATAGTCCAGAAAAAGTTCCGAAATGACCCCGAGGAAATGATTCCGGAAGTGTCCCAAAATGATCCCGAAATGTCCCGAAATGACCCTGACGGGATCCCGGACGGATCTCGAAAACAATCCAGAAATGAGACTAAAAGGGTCCCCAAATGATCCCATATCAGTCGAGAAAAAGTCCCGAAATCACGAATCCCGAAAACCATAAGAAATGATGCCGGAAGGTACCCCAAATGATCCCGAAAAAGTCCTGAAATTACCACTACGGGTTTCCCAGACGAATCCCGAAAACTATCCAGAAATGATGCCGGAAAGGTCCCCAAATGATCCCCTAATAGTCCCGAAATGACCCCGTTGGGATACCGGACGGATCCCGAAAACCATCCAGAAATGATGCCGAAAGGGTCACCAAATGATCCCGAAATAGTCCCGAAATGACCCCGACGGAATCCCTGACGGATCCTGAAAACCATCTAGAAATGATGCCGGAAGGTACACCAAATAATACCCTAATAGTCCCGAAATGACATTGACGGGATCCCGGACGGATCACCAAAATCATCCAGAAATGATACCGAAAGGGTCCCCTACTGATCCCGTATTAGAACAATTCCCGAAATGACCCCGACGGGATCCCGGTCGAATGCCGAAAACCTTCCAGAAATGAGGCCGGAAGGGACCCAAAATGATCCCGAAAATATCCAGAAATGATCCTGACAGAATCCCGGACGGATCCCGAAAACCACCCAGAAATGAGGCCGGAAGGGACCTCAGATGATCCGAAAAAGTCCCGAAATGACCCCGACGTGATCCCGGACGGATCCCTAAAACCATCCAGAAATTATGTAGGAAAGGTCCCCAAATGATCCCCTAATGGTCCCGAAATGACCCTGATGGGATCCCGGACGGATCCCGAAAACCATCCAGAAATTAAGCCGGAAAGGTCCCCAAAATATCCCCTAATAGTCCCGAAATGACCCTGACGGGATCCCCGACGGATCCCGGAAACAATCCAGAATGGAAAGGTTCCCAAATGGTCCCAGAATGACCCTGACGGTCTCCCAGGATCCCGAAAACCATCCAGAAATTATGGCGAGAGGGTCCCCAAATGATCCCGTATTAGTCGCGAAAAAGTCCCGAAATTACCCCGAGGGGTTCCCTGAAGGATCCCGTAAACCATCTTGAAATGATGGCGGAAGGTACCCCAAATGATCCCGAAAAAGTCCTGAAATGACCCCGATGGGATCCCGGACGGATCCCGAAAACCACCTAGAAATTATGCCGAAAAATACCCCAAATGAACTCGAAATAGGCCCGAAAAATTTCCGAAATTACCTCGATGGGCTCCCGTACAGATACCGAAAACTATCCAGAAATTATACCGGAAAGGTCCTCAAATGATCCCCTAATAGTCCCGAAATGCCCCTGACGGTATCCCGGACGGATCCCAGAAACCATCCAGAAGTGATGCCGGAAGGGTCCCCAAATGATCCCGTATCAGACGGGATCCCTAAAATCATCTAGAAATGATGCCGGAAGGTACCCCAAATGATCCCGAAATAGTCCCGAAATGACCCCTACGGGCTCCCGGAAGGATCCCGAAAACTATGCAGAAATAATGCCGGGGAGATCCCCAAATGATCCCATAATAGTCCCGAAATGACCATGATGGGATCCCGGACGCATCCCGAAAACCATCCAGAAATGATGCCGAAAGGGTCCCTAAATGAACCTGTATTAATCGAGAAAAAGTCCCGAATGACCCCCACGGGATCCCGGTTGGATCCCGAAAACTATCTAGAAACGATGCCGGAAAATACCCCAAATGATCCCGAAATAGTCCCGAAAAAGTCCGGAAATGACCCCGTCGGGATCCCGGACTGATCCCGAAAACCATCCAGAAATGATGCCGAAAGGGTCCCCAAATGATCCCGAAATAGACCCCGAAAAAGTCCCGAAATTACCTGGATGGGTTCCCGTACAGATACCGAAAACTATCCAGAAATGATACCGGAAAGGTCCTCAAATGATCCCCCTAATAGTCCCGAAATTACCCTGACGGGATCCCGGACGGTTCCCAGAAACCATCCAGAAATGATGCCGAAAGGCTCCCCAAATGATCCCGTATCAGTTGAGAAAAATTTCGAAATTACCCCAACGGGATCCCGAAAACCATCTAGAAATGATGCCGGAAGGTACCCCAAATGATCCCGAAATGACCCCTACGAGATCCCCGACGGATCCCGAAAACTATGCAGAAATGATGCCGGAAAGGTCCCCAAATGATCCCCTAATAGTACCGAAATGACCCTGATGGGATCCCGGACGCATCCCGAAAATCATCCAGAAATGATGCCGAAAGGGTCCCCAAATGATCCCGTATTAGTCGAGAAAAAGTCCCGAATGACCCCGACGGGATCCCGGTTGGATCGCGAAAACCATCTAGAAATGATGCCGGAAAATACCCCAATTGATCCCGAAATAGTCCCCAAAAAGTCCCGAAATTACCCCGTCGGGATCCCGGGCGGATTCCGAAAACTATCCACAAATGATGTCGGAAAGGTCCCCAAATGATCCCCTAATAGTCCCGAAATGCCCCTGATGGGATCCCGGACAAATCCCGAAAATCATCAAGAAATGATGCCGGAAGGAATCCCAAATGATTCCGTAAAAGTCCCGCATTGATTCCGACGGGATCCCGAACGGATACCGAAAATCATCCAGAAGTGATGCCGGAAAGGTCCTCAAATGATCACCTAATAGTCCCGAAATGACCCTTAAGGGGTCATGGACGGATCCCATAAACCATCCAGAAATGATCCCGATATAGTCCCGAAGAAGTCCCGAAATGACCCTGACGGGATCTCGAACGCACCCCTAAATGACCCTGACGGGATCCCGGACAGATCCCGAAATCCATCCAGAAATGATCTTGGGAAGGTCCCAAAATTATCCCGAAATAGTCTCGGAAAAGTTCAGAAATTACCCTGACGGGTTCCCGGACGAATCCTGAAAGCCATCTCTAAATGATACCGAAAAAGTCCCGAAATGACCCTGACGGGATCCCGAAAGGATTCCAAAAACTATCCAGAAATGATGCCGGAAAGGTCCTCAAATGATCTCCCAATAGTTCCGAAAAGACCCTGACGGGATCCCGAACGGATCCCGACAACTATCCAGAAATGATACCGAAAGGGCCCGCAAATGATCCCGTATTAGTCGAGAAAAAGTCCCGAAATGACCCCGACGGGATGCCGGACGAATCCCAAAAACCATCCAGAAATGATGTCGGAAGGGACCCCAATGATCCCGAAAAAGTCCCGCAATTATTCCGACGGGAATCTGAACGGATACCGAAAACCATCCAGAAGTGATGCCGGAACGGTCCTCAAATGCTCACATAATAGTCCCAAAATGACCCTTAGGGCATCCCGGACAAATCCCGAAATCCATCCAGAAATGATCTTGGGAAGGTCCCAAAATGATACCGAAATAGTCTCGGAAAAGTTCAGAAATTACCCTGACGGGTTCCCGGACGAATCCTGAAAGCCATCCTTAAATGATCCCGAAAAATCCCCGAAATGACACTGACGGGATCCCGAAAGGATTCCAAAAACTATCCAGAAATGATGCCGGAAAGGTTCCCAAATGATCCCCTAATAGTCCCGAAATTACCCTAATGGGATCCCGGACGGATCCCGAAAACCATCCAGAAATGATGCCGAAAGGGTTCCCAAATGATCCCGTATTAGTCGCGAAAAAGTCCCGAAATGACCCCGACGGGATCCCGGACGGATCCCGAAAACCATCCAGAAATGATGCCGAAAGGGTTCCCAAATGATCCCGTATTAGTCGCGAAAAAGTCCCGAAATGACCCCGACGGGATCCCGGACGGATCCCGAAAACCATCCAGAAATGATGCCGGATGAGCCCCAAAATGATCCCGAAAAAGTCCCCAAATGACCCCGACGAGATCCCGGACGGATCCCGAAAACCATCCAGAAATGATATCGGAAGAGCCCCCAAATGATCCCGAAAAAGTCCCCAAATGACCCCGACGATATCCCGGACGGATCCCGAAAACCATCCAGAAATGATGCCGGAAGAGCCCTCAAATGATCCCGAAAAAGTCCCCAAATGACCCCGACGAGATCCCGCACGGATCCCGAAAACCATCCAGAAATGATGCCGGAAGGGTCCCCAAATGATCGCGAAATAGTCCCGAAATGATTCCGGAATAGTCCCGAAAATGTTCCAAAATAACCCCGACGGGATCCCGGACGGATCCCGTAAACTATACAGAAATGATCCCGGAAGGGTCCCAAAATGATCCCGAAATAGTCCCGAAAAAGTCCCGAAATTACCCCGGCGTAATCCCGGACCGATCCCGAAAACCATCCACAAATGATCCCGGAAGGGTCTCGATATGACCCTTACGGGATTACAAATAAGGTGAAGCTAATTATAAAACCATGTTAATAAGGCAGCAGGCGCATTGGAGCGAATAAAAAGTTAGATAGAAACATACAGGTAAAGCTAATAAAAGCGTGCTAATAAAAACAATTGATGGAGGACCACTGATCGTTCCTCCAAAATTGTCTAGATCTCGTTCTGTATGTACCAGATACCAAAAACTATTGATTTAGGAGAAAATTTAGATTGAGTTATAACAATTTATGGATTTTACACCAGAGGGGGAGATAAAGGGGGGCGGGCGGAGGGTGTCACTGCTTACTTTGTAAGCCCTCGACTTATTTGACCCCTTGAGTCTGTGATATTGGCGAAGGCCAGTATACGTAAAGTTATAATGTGTAAAAAGTATGAAAAATAATTTCTCGAAGGGTCGTGGGACCCCCACCCCTCTTTCCATGTTCGAAAAAAATTTCGCTAGTAGACTACTGTCTGTGTCCCAAATTTCATCAAAATCCGTGTAGCCATTCTGGCGTGATTCAGTCGCAAAGACGAAAAAATATAATAATTAAATTATAACTGTTCCTAGGGGGCGGGGACCACGCCCCTTTTGAAAAATATATAGCTAGTAGATCCTTCTAGACTATTGGCTATATGTGTGCAAAATTTCATCCAAATCGGTCCAGCCGTTCTTGCGTTATTGAGTCACAAAGACAAACGTCTGGACAAACATCCAAACATCCAAACATCCAAACATCCAAACATCTAAACATCCAAACATCTTAACATCCAAACTTTCCCATTTATAATATATATTAGATATACTATATATATACTATATATACCACCGATCTGTATGATTTTTCCAGACAACGATATATGCTATATACGTAAGCATTCGTTGAAATTTGAAGCCTCTAGCTCTTAAAATAGGGCAGCAATTACGAAAAGATTCTTATCTGAAAAATCGGTTGTATGAGATATATACTATATATACAACCGATCTCTATGATTTTTTCAGACAACAATATATGCCATATACGTAAGCATTCGGTGAAATTTGAATCTTCTATCTGTTAAAATGGGGCTAAAATTGCGAATATATATATATATATATATATATACTATATATATATACTATATATATATATTATATATACCACCGATCTGTATGATTTTTCCAGACAACGATATATGCTATATACGTAAGCATTCGTTGAAATTTGAAGCCTCTAGCTCTTAAAATAGGACAGCAATTACGAAAAGTTTCTTATCTGAACAATCGGTTGTGGGGGATATATACTATATATACGACCGATCTCATCAATTTTTTCAGGCAACAATATGTGCAATATACGAAATTATATGGTGAAGTTGGAAGCTTCAGTCTGTTAAATTGAGTAAGATATTACAAAAATCCTCTTTTTCTGGGTGGGTCTATCTATTTTCCTTTAACCAGATAGTTTTCGAAATTAATATACCATTTCATTTTCATGAAAGGTATAATGATAACCTTAAAATACTTAAAGTAAGTCAATTTACTACCAAAAAATCGACAGAGAAAAAGATAACGCTACCTATATTCATGGTTCAAGTAAGCGGCGACAGCAACGTGAAAAGGCCATTAAATCTATACTATACCATTGTATCAAATGGGAACATTTATGCAGACCCGAGATTCCACAATGTAGGAATTGCCAAAACTTCTTCCATAGCGCTGCCAATTGCAATATGGCGGCCAGGTGCGTAAAAGGTAGTGGGCTACACAACAGAAAAGAATGCCCTTCTCCTGGACGAGACTCTGCAGAAAAACCAAATCCGTACTGCGCATTATGCAAGAAGCATGGACATCCAGCATCCTACAAAGGCTGTGAGCATTATAAAGAGCTACAGCTGAAAATGAGATTGAGAAAACAAAGTTTAGCTACGGCTAAAGCTACCCACACAACCAACTCTAATTTTACTAATCCTAATATAAGTTATGCAAACGCAGCTATGTCAATTTTGACACTCCCAGTAACCAAAACCTACAAAACTCTTTTCTAGTAGAACTAAAAAATACAATATTATCTCTAAGTAAACAAATTACAAACCTTCAGAAACAATTAGAATTGCAGACTGACAGAGTCGATACAATTTGTGGCTTAAGGACTCTTTATGAGCGTTAGGCCCTTACAAACTATGAATAAATATAATTTAAACATTATTTCTCTTAATGTTAACTAAATTTAAGCAGAAGACTAGACTTAAGTAAATTTTTAAAGGAGAGAAATCCAGATATATTATTACTCAATGAAACTAAGTTAAACCCGAAACATAAACTAAAGTTTCTTGGGTACAACTTAACAAGGAAAGATAGGTCGGCAGGCATGAGAGGTGGTGGAACAGCGATACTTATCAAAGATAACATAAAGTTTACGAAAGTTTTTAATCATAAAATTGATAGGTTAACAGTCTTGGACAGTTGCATAATTAAAATAAACATGCCTCCAAATAACATTTTGTATATAATAGCAGCATATTATCCGGCGGGGAATAATAACGACGCATTTAATACGGAACTAAATACAGTTTTTGAAGCTCTAAATCTTGAACAACCTAATCATTACTACATACTAGCAGGGGACCTGAATAGTAAGCATACGGACTGGGAAAATGCACAAGAAAATCTCAAAGGCAAAGCACTTAGAAATTGGCTTATGTCAAATGAGATAAAATACCGATGCAACCTGTACGCTTCCGTATCTCCTTCATACTTTAGATCTAACTCGTTTTTAGACATCTGTATTGCCGATAACAGATAAGACATACAACAAGACAACGACACGGTTAACTGTCTAAGATGCTTTAACTATGACAGCGACCATAACGCCATAGAAATAATTGCTCGCAGAGGCAGCACGAGCTTCTTTACATTGCTGGATAACTCCTTTACAAAAATGTTGGATTATAAAAAAACCAACAAAAAAAATTTAAAAATACCCTAAGTTCAGAACTGCAAAACCAAGCTCGGACACCAGACCAGGAACTTGAAAAACATTGAAATCGACCATCACTTAGGCAAACTAAACAAAATAATTCTAGCCGCCATAGAAAGGAATGTGCCAAAAAGAAGATCTGGCAGCATCACTAACACACTTGCAAACATACCCATTTTAAAATCTCTACTTTTAGAAAAAAGTATAACCCTTACCATTATAAAAAATTATAACCGCCTACAAGTACATTGCTCTTATAGTGCTATACAACAAGAAAAAGCTAAACTATAACTAATAAAGAAGCTAATTCAGGACAACATCAAAATACATATAAATAAGCAACCTTTGTATTCCCTTTACTTCATCCCGACTCATACAAGAAGCGGGACTAGATTGTAACTTAATTGAGAAGAACCTCACAACTAACAGCTACATTATCAAAAATAACAAAGAGATAGGTGATATAATTGGCGTTCATCTTGAATCAATTCACTCTTTAAAACAAAACAATCCTGACAATCTAATCCATTCACAGGTTGAAGAATGCTTCAATGAGTTTTTAACGAATAAAACTTTGTTTGATAGCGTCGAGGTAACCAAAACAACATTTAGCGTAGAAAAAAGCGCAAATAACCTTACCGAAGAACAAACCGAAAGATTCTTCATTCTTACTAATGACCTCTCAGATGTATTTGCGAATTTGAAGGGAAAACTGTCATCAGGTTTAGATCAAATACCAAATATCATCCTAAAAAATCTTCAAATCGATATAGTTCTAGAATATTGTACGCTTTTCAACAATATGTTGAACAATGCATACTTCCCACCCATTTAGAAAACCGCCAAAACAATAGTTATACCCAAAAAGAGCAAAGACAAAAACAGTCTTAAAAATCCTCGTCCGATCAGTTTACTTCCAAACATTAGTAAAGTATTCGAGGCAGTAATAAATATAATTATCAATAGAATTATTGAAAACAATGATTTAATAAGCCCCAAACAATTGGGTTTTAAATATGGGCACTCAACTACTCATGGCATCAGTCTTCTCGTTTCCGAAATAAACTGGAACTGGAATAAAAAACACGTCACAGGAGCTTGCTTCCTGGACATAGAAAAGGCTTTCGATAAAGTGTGGATAAAAGGACTTATAACAAAACTCATTGGTTATAAATTTCCCCTTCAGTTAATAATATTAATTTATAATATGCTTTCTAATAGAAAATTCTCGGTATATACAAACGGTATAAACAGTACACGAAAATTTAATATAATAAATGGCCTACAGCAAGGTACTGTAAATGCCCCTCTTCTTTTTAACATCTACGGCCAAAAGTTGCACACCGACACTAATGATGTGTGATCACGATCTTTTGCTTTCGTTTGTCACTCACTAAAATCAACAGTGAATGCAAAAGGAAAAGTCCATGCTACTTTTTGGGCACATAATAAAAACAATATGCTGCAATGTTAAAGTGACTTTTAATTCGTTTTAGTTAGTATTATTAAGTTCCTTTGAACATACATATTATTATTGATAATTTAAATATTAATTATTAATAACACTGGTCGACGGCCAAAATTTACCAGAGACGCCGTTATGAAATTCGTATGTAAAACCACCCCCTGATTTCAAAAATCGAGTTAATTTTTGATTCTATGGTACCGTTTTTGAGATATTTGCAATTTACCGTTATTCGAAAAAACCAAAAAGATGGCTCCCTTTAATTACGTATATCTTACGAACGGGTCAAGCAATTGCAAAAAATCGGAAAGATAATAAAATTTGCTATAAACGCATTATACATTGTTTTTTGCTGAACCAGATAGTTTTCGAGATATTAGCTTATAATTTCAGATTTTTGTTTTTTTATAAAAAAATATGAAAAAAATTACTCTTTGCGAGGGCAGCATTCTAAAACCACAACTTTTTATACAGATATTTTTATCTTGCGTAAAGCTCTGTTTAATTAGAAAAAAGACAAGCTATCATCGAAGAAAATCGATGCAAAACTGCGTAAGTTATAAGCGTTCAAATAAAAATACCCAGGTTGCGCAATTTCAACGTATACCTCAAAACGTATGTATGGTATAAAGAAGAGTGAAATATCTAGTTATGCTCTGTTTCTATTTAGTTAAAAGTTCAATTTATAAACGAAATTACCCATATTTTTAACTTTTTTTTTAAATTTATTTATGTTTATACTATATTCTAACAATCTTTATTTGATTTTACTATGTAGTCGAAATAATTATGTGTTCTACTTTGACGCTTATTCAGTTTCGGATCGGTTTCTCATTGCGGTCATTGCGACGTCCCAGAATCCTTGATATCGATTCTCAATTAATTTCATTTGCTGATTAAACCTTTCGCCATGTTTGTCACTTTCGTCGCCAAGATTTGCCGGAATAAAGCTCAAATGTGAGTGCAGAAAGCGAATTTTTAAGGACATATTTACGCCTGGAAAGAAAATATTAGTTAGGTAAACAAGTTATAGAATTTTGGGAAACTAATTTTAATAAGCCTTTAAGCCATTTTCGCATAATTATTGATTAAGTCGTTCACTATCTGCTCGTAGTTAGGGCTTTTGTGTCTACCGAGAAAAGAAGCAACGACCTTTTCAAAGGTTTCCCACGCTGCTGCCTCAACTGATGAGAGTAGTCTTTTGAATTGATTATTGTTGATCAACTTTTTTATTTGTGGTCCAACAAAAATACCTTCCTTTATCTTGGCTTCAGAAATATCTGGGAAAATTGTTTTCAAATAGTCGAATGCTCCGCCTTCTTTGTCCAAAGCCTTAAAAAAGTTTTTAATGAGACCGAGCTTGATGTGTAAGGGTGGAAGTATGATTTTCTCTTTCTTGACAAGAGGGGTGTATTTGATGTTATCCACACCAACGGTAAACTCGACTCTTTCCGGCCAATCCTTTCTGACGTAGTGGTCCTTACGAGCTCGGCTATCCCACTTGCAAAGGAAGCAGCAGTGCTTGGTGTAGCCACTTTGTAGACCGCATATCATTGCAACGACTTTGAGATCAGAACATATTTTCCAATAATGCTCTTCATATTTGATGAATTTGAGTAGTTTTTGCATTTCCTCGTAGGTTTCCTTTGCATTTACTGCATGTACGGTCGGGATAGAAGGCGGTTTCTTACCAATATGCAATAATACAGCCTTCAAACTCAGTTTATTGCTGTCTATGAACAATCGCCAGTCTTTTGAATCATATGTTTGACCAAACTCTTTGAATAAACCAGGAATGTCGTTGCAGTAGCATATACTGTCTTTCTTGGTATAGTGTTTGGAAAATGGTTCGTGACGAATTCTGCAATATATCACCTTAACATCGGATGACACAAATTTAAATTGTTGCATACGAGAAGTGTGGATCTCGGCCTTTTCCTTGGATAGTTCCAAATCTCTTATCCAATCATTAAGTTGTGCTTGTGACAGAACGTTTCTCTCGTTTCCCATGCGAAATTCAGTACAACTTGATTCCCCGCACTCAGATATTACTGTTGACAATGGAACTGGATCCGCAACTCCCGTTGAATGTAGTACTGGTAATGTCACTGTAGGTACGCTGGCATAGGTTACTCTTCTTGATCTTCCAACGCCAAGTACTTTTGTTTGACAAATATAACACTCTATTGAATGGCAAGTAGGTTCTCTCCATATCATTGCTGTATCAAATTTTATTTGTTGTCCTGATTCCGACTGAATCAGTTCTACTCGACACGATGTACACAAAGTGTTCGGTGTCCATGGTTTTTCAGCATTTTTAGGCTCAAGTAGAGTATAAAGTTTTCATATGATCTGAGAACACTCGTCGTCGCCTTATGATAGTATATTGGCCACACATGAAACAGAACATATCTGGATCGTTATTACACACAAATTCTCGCGTCCTTTTTCTCATTTTATTTTTTTTAATAAACCACGGTTTTGAAATTTGACTTATGAACTGAACTATCTTCGGCGAGCCTTGCAGATGTTTTGAGGTTTCAAGGCGCATTAACTCATATTTATACTCGGAACAAAAATAAAATTGAAAAAATCAAATCTTAACTAGACAGAAAGGTTCCTTTTTATACGAAGCTGGGAAAAGTAAAATACTACCTGCTTTAGATGTAGGCTTTAAAAATTTTCTGTGTCTTATAATTTTGAAAATCTACCTGCATACTTACCCATAAGTGACGGAAATACATGTTTATAACTATATGACTACAGCAGGTTTCGAATCCAACCACTTTTCCTTTCGATGCAACCACTCTACCTACTATAAAACAATTCGAGTATTAAAAGTACTATTTGATTTATTTAAAGAAAAAGTATTATCATTGTTATGGTGTTATTCGTTTATCAGGATAATATCCCATTTGCACTTTATACCTTTAATATATTTATGTATACATACATTGAAGTTGCGCAACCTGGGTATTTTTATTTGATCGCTTATAACTTACGTAGTTTTGCATCGATTTTCTTCGATGATAGCTTATCTTTTTTCTAATTAAACAGAGCTTTACGTAAAGAAAAAATATATGTATAAAAAGTTGTGGTTTTGGAATGCTGCCCTCGCAAAGAGTAATTTTTTCATATTTTTTAATAAAAAAAAAAACAAAAATCTGAAATGATAAGCTAATATCTCGAAAACTATCTCGTTGAGCAAAAAATAATGTATGATGTGTTTATAGCAAATTTCATCGCCTTTCCGATTCTTTAAACTTTTTTGCAATTGCTTAACCCGTTCGTAAGATATACGTAATTAAAGGGAGCCATCTTTTTGGTTTTTTCGAATAACTGTAAATTGCAAATATCTCAAAAACGGTACCATAGAATCAAAAATGAACGCAATTTTCGAAATCAGGGGGTGATTTTACATACGAATTTCATAATGGCGTTTCTGGTAAAGAGAAAAAGTTGAAATTCGTGGTCCAGTGTAATTAATAATAATTAATTAATTATTATTAAATATTGACAATTTAATATAAATATATTTTTATACGTTCTACTTAGTATTATTAATTTTCATACATTTTTTTTATTGAATAACTTTATGTTTTGAAAATATATATTTCTATCTTTACATTTACTTTGTTTTATAGTTCTTTCTTAATGAAAAAGTGCATTTTTTTAAGTAAATTTTGCATTGACCATACCTTCTTTTATAAAAAAGTTTTATCTGACTAGCTCGACCTCCGCGTTCTTAGTTATACGAATATACATAAGTAAATATAGTCAGGATTAGCCTGAAATCAAATAACCAAAGTCCTTTTTAATTTCAAACTTTACAGTCCACATTTTCTTTTAGCACACTGTGGGGAGTTGTCACTCAATTTTTACACACACTTATGCAATTGTTTTAGTATATGTGTGGCCGGCTCTGCTGTATATCAGAAAATGTGGACTGTGAAGTTTGAAATTAAAAAGGACTTTGGTTATTTGATTTCATGCTAATCCTGACTATATTTACTTATGTATATTCGTATAACTAAGAACGCGGAGGTCGAGCTAGTCAGATAAAACTTTTTTATAAAAGAAGGTATGGTCAATGCAAAATTTACTTAAAACAAATGCATTTTTTCATTAAGAAAGAACTATAAAACAAAGTAAATGTAAAGATAGAAATATATATTTTCAAAACATAATGTTATTCAATAAAAAAAAAAATTTATGAAAATTAATAATAATAAGTAGAACGTATAAAAATATATTTATATTAAATTGTCAATATTTAATAATAATTAATTAATTATTAATAATTAATATTTAAATTATCAATATTAATATGTATGTTCAAAGGAACTTAATAAAACTAACTAAAACGAATTAAAAGTCACTTTTTATTATGTGCCCAAAAAGTAGCATGGACGTTTCCTTTTGCATTCACTGTTGATTTTAGTGACTGACAAACGAAAGCAAACACAAACGTGATCACACATCGTTAGTGTCGGTGTGAAAATTCGAACTCAAATTGCACAATGTGCAACTTTTGGCCGGCTTTGCTTTATACTAGTGTAAAGGCAGATGCATTTATCCACTCAGCCATATGAATGCCCCGCTGATCGCTTTGCAGTTGGTCTGTAAATGTTGCCTTTTTGTTGCTATTCCTTTATTCACAATTTAGGTACATACTAACTCTATATACTTTTTAATCCTAATTTTGTGGAATAATTATAAGCTCGTCCTAAGAGCTTAGTAACATTGGGTTTATCGCAATGCTTTTATAAGCAGTACTTCCGCTGTTTACTATTATATAAATATTATTATTTGTATTTAATTAGCAGCGGTATTCATATGGCTGAGTGGATAAAGATATCTGCCTTCATTCTAGTATAAAGTATGAATGTTGGAGATTTCGAGTTTAATACTCAGCTCACGAGAATCTAGCTGATGAAGAAGTGAAATTCAGAAGCATGTCGTAGTAACCATAGGTGTTACTTTTTTTTGGAAATAATTAGTTTCATTATTTTACTTAGTTTTCAGTTCATTGTCATATTTGTTAGAGACACACGTGCATTTGAAATAAATACTGTTAGCTCGACAAGTCACAAAATTCGATCGCGAAAAGTACCGTCCGAAATATCTATCCACTAAAACAAAACTGTTTTCTCTGATAAGTCAGTTGATTCATCAAAAATGAATGACAATGTGTTTTCCCAAAGATCCAAAACTTCTCGGTTTTCTTAATGCATCGTCTAAATTATCTCATAGGTGAAATGTCATTGTTCTGGTACATTTTATTGATTAAGTAATTTTTGTGGTAAGGATTCCATTGAAGAACATTGAAAATTATGTGGGTTAATGAATGTGTGGCAAACTTTTGCTCAGTGAAAAAGAAAAAATTTTACCAAAATCGTGGCTACTGCTTAAAAAGTACCAAATTACAAAGGGGCCAACGGACCAAATGGGGTGGAAGGGACCATTTTTGGTCCGAATGCACCAAAGTGGCAACCATTAGGCAAACAGAATAGGTATCACAAAGCTTTGGTGGTTATAAGCAAAACAAAAACGTCATGAACGAGAAGGGCAATGGTAACACTGAGCGTTTCTGTTATAAATGAAATGCGGTTTGTTCTGTTGCATCTTGGATTTTAATGAGGTCATTGCTTAAAAACGCTGTTGGCACATATATCCTTTCTATCCCGTACTCATATAAATGTACATAATTTTCATCGTGTCTTTGTTATCTTTACTTGAATGCCACGGCTTCATTTCCGCTTCCCTTTGCTTCATAAGCAAGGAAATATTAGCCGTGTTTTTTAACACGCGTATATGCGTTTACGCTTAAACTTTATATGGACTGCTAAGCGACAAACTTTAAATACACCTCTGAAATTGCTGCGCATAAATTTTGTCCTACTAAATTTCAATACGCATTATACTCAGATGTAACTGAAATATGTGTCTTTGTTTCACCCTCTACACTAATTCTATGTATTCTATGTGTGTCCACAATTCATCGCAACTGATTCAGCTATATGTTATAATCCTATGGCCATCAGAGCGTTGTGTCTCCGCTTTTCGGTACACCCTGTTGCTGTAGCTAGTTGTTTAACCACAGCCGCTAGATGAGTCTCCTAAGCATTATCTAAGCGAGAATAGGCGTTAGGCGCCTATTATATCTCTTCGTTTGAATGCATCACATTCCAGTCTAAAAAAATTCCTTCCGAGCTCATGAAAACATTTAAAATGCATAATTTCATCAAGTACTATATATTCAGTTAGAATTATCGGATTTTTACCTCTCAGTAAAAATTTAAAATTAGATACACGCTGATCCAAGCATCGTCTGGGGAAACAACAACAAAGTAACAAATAGGAATAATAATAGCTTTATGGAATACCGAATTAATTTATTAGATACATCCGGATGAATAAATAAGCGGGAATGTTCTTTAGAGAATGTAAGAGGTAAGAATATAACGAAGTACTTGTTGAGGAAAAATTAGAAATTTTATGTTTGGTAGCAAAATCTAAATTAATGAAACAATTTTGATCGCGTCAAAAAGTAATAGTTTATGATAAATGTTCTTGACATTTCATTTCAAAGCTACGCTCCCAGAAAATATAAGCAAAGTAAGGTATTGTATCCTTCACCACTTCTTTTGCAAATTGCAAATATCCTCAGTAATTTGACCAAAAAGCTTTTACCTTTGGAAGATGCGAACAAGAAAATATTATGTGGTTTCCAAAGATCTAGAATTTACAGTACGATCGCATTCCCCACAACACAAAGTATTATCATTGATATTAGAGAAAAACAATTGTATAAAGCAATAAAATAGTAACCCCGAATTTGTGGCTGGTTCACGAGACAATCTTTCTTCCGTAAATTTTTGATCTCTCAGACTTTCATCTGAGGATGTTTTAAACGGAATAATAGGTCTTAAGCCTTCAGAAAAAACTGATGTTGATGGTATTTCGTTTTTTTTTGCTCAAAAATGCGCCAGCGTTAATTTTACCACTTACAATTATTTTTAATATGTCTCTGGCTTCAGGCTATTTTGTGGAAGATTGGAAAATTACATGCATTACTCCTACTTTAAAAAGTGGAAATAAGAATAATGTTTGTAATTATCGTCCGATTTCAAAGCTGTCCACAATCTCGAAGCTTTTTGAGGTTATTGTAAAGGAGAAAATATATTTTGCAACAAAAAGTCTAATAACACCATTTCAGCATGGCTTTATTCCAAATCGGTCTACAATTGCTAATTTGACTGAATTTAGTGAATACTGCTTCGAGTCTTTCCAACTTGGTCTTCAAGTTGATTGCGTATACACTAACTTTTCCAAGGCTTTCGATAAAGTATCACACGTGGTGCTAATTAGTAAGCTTGAACACCTGGGATTTCATTCTGTTTTTTTTTAAAGTGGATAAAATCTTATCTATCTAATAGGAAATATGTGGTCACTGTTGATAACACCAACTCACGACCTTTTATAGCGTGTTCAGGCGATCCTCAAGGAATCATTTTATGCCCACTGCTCTTTGTGTTATTCATAAATGACATAAGCAGTTGCTACTCTTTCGCTAAATACCTATTATATGCTGACGATCTAAAAATATATTCTAATATTCAAAATCGTGACGACATTAATAAGGTTCAGGCAGATATTGATAAACTGCAGGTCTAACTTCTCCTTAAACATAAAAAAGTGCTTCAAAATAACGTACGCGAAGATACAAAATGTTTTCCCTTCAACCTATATGGTTGATGACTCTTTTTTAGATTCTTTAGAAGAAACTAAGGATCTTGGTATCATTTTTACCTCGAACTTTTCTTTTAATAGCCACATAAGCTTTATTATCGCTAAAGCGTACTCACTTTTGGGCTTTGCTAGGCGTAATTGTGCCAAATTTTCGGATCCCTATACTCTTAAATTACTTTTTACAGCCTTTGTTCGGTCAAACTTGGGATATGGTGCTATAATATGGAGACCATACCATATTTCCGCAATAAATAGAATTGAAAGGGTCCAAAAACTTCTCTGAGCCGATGCCTACTTATAATTCGCGGTTACTTCTAATAAATTTGAAAACGCTGGAGACAAGGCGAGTCGTTCGTTCATTATCTTTCTTTTTCAATATTATCAGTGGAGACATAGATTGTGTATCTCTTCTCACTCGGATTAATTTTAACATCCCGGGGAGGTCTCTGCGTATTGTTGTTCCCTTCTATGAGCAAATTCTTAGAATTGATTATGCTCGAAATCCTCCCATCGCCCGAGCTATCAATGAACTTAACAGGATCTCTAACTCTGTTTCGTTTGACTTCTCAATATGTAAGTATGAACTTATTCGCATATTGAATACAGTTTTGTAATATATTGTTAAGTTTTTACGTTGTTTGATACACATAGATTTTAGTCTGTAAGAAACCTGTATTTCATAGACTTGAATAAATAAATAAATAAATTTGACCAAGTCTCGCTAATTACATACATATGATAACAAAGAATTATCTTTAAAATTATCAATTGATATAATATTGTAAAGTACTTTCTTGACGGATTGTATTAAAAGCTCCCTACTTCCATCTATAAGTTAACTTTGCAGCAAGCACTTGAAAGTACAACTCATGAACTGTTTTTTTAATTCAGTTTCAGCGCTTAGAAAGTTTGTACAATCCTCGCAATAAATGTTGCTTGAACTGGGCGGTCAATAAAGACCTCACATAGACTCAATATGCCTATAGTGTATGTCCAAAGCTTGTTTGTCGACCAAAGAGGAAAACCTAAATTAGGTACCTCGACTTATGTAATAAAAAATCTCCGTTCTCTTGGCAAATACTAAAAGTTTTCTGGGATCTACCATAATATCTGCCTAAAGATTTGGCAACTCTGCCGCCCATATGAGCTGAAGCCTTGACCTCAAGAGAGCAGGACACGAACACAGAACGTGCTCTACCGTTTCTTCATTCAGATCGCACCTCCTACGTCTTCTGTCACTTCCGATGTCTAACTTATAAGCATACGACGCCAGAAGGCAGTGACCAGTTAACTCATGATGGGCCATTTATCACTCTTTTTTTTAGAGATGTGAGCAACTTCGTACATTCAATAACGTAGGATTTGAACATCATCCAAGAAATCTTAACCCCCCGTTTTTTATGCTTGATTAATCACGGATTGGCACGTCCACCGTCGATTCATCGAGTGCGGCAGTTTCGTTAGTTAACCCAGTATAGAAGTACGGTATGGACCTATTACAGGACAATTCTTGATGAAGAACTATGTGAAAGTATTGCCTCAATGGAACCATAGGCATACTCATGTTTAGTATGTTCTGCCATTTTCGCACCCTTGCAATTTTATTTGGCCCCAAGGTTTCTTTCGAAGCTCAGGTACAGGACAATTTAGTCCGTTCGCTCTATATTTATTGGCGCTACACTGCTGTTGTCATACGGCCTCCCTACTCCAGCCGCCCGAAGCCTTAAGCCTTGTTTGAGTTTGTATGCGGGCGGGATATGCAAAACGGCATGCAATGCTGCTGTTGGGGTAGTTTTTATAGCTTCCGTTTATGCTAATCATTTTACCACTCTAGCTTTTGGTATAATTATTTTTTTGTGTAGCTGTCCACCAAACAAGGATTCCATAGTAGAGTATGGGCTTGACAATTGCTTCAAATACTCAATGAGAGTTTGCGGCTTTCTTCGCTCTCTCCTTCACGTGGAGTCTCCACGAATACTTACTATCTAGTAAAATTCCTAGATATTTTGTGATATACTTTTCTTGTAGGACTACCCCTTCTATCTTTTGCCTAGCCCAATTCGGGACCTTAGATTTCTTAGTAAATAATACTAGATCGATTCTCTTAGTGGTTAGTCCGACTCCAGATGCTCAGTCATGTAAATTCCAAATCGTTTAATCAAATATCTGGTTTTGGTAGACATCTGCTGCTTAAGATGACTGAAATGTCATTTGCATATGACGTGAGTTTGACTGGTCCTCTTTTGAACCGCCTAAGCAATTGGTTGGTGAAAAGCGTCAACAGCATTGGTGATAATACCCCACAGCGGTGATAATACCCCAATTGCGGTGTTCCTCTGCATACCGATTTGGTAGCCATTGCGACATGAACATTCTGCAGATTAACATGGTGCCGATCCAATTTGTCAAGGCCGGATGTACTTTAATCGAGTTGAGACTGTCCATGATTTCGTATTTCAAGAGATTGTTGAAATCTCCGGCAATGTCCAGTTAAACGCCTACGGCATATTCCTGGCCTTCCACGGGTTTCTATATATTCATGACCACCCTATGCAGTAGAGTACCGTCTGAATTGCTTTTGGTGTAAGCTGAAGAAAAAATACTTTATATTTGACTTTAGATATACATCTATTAATAGAAACAGATGCAATGTGAAGCTTATAATATTACGAACTTGATGCAATGATCAAGAACAAATATATGATCGCGGGTTTGAATCGAGCTCCAGGCTTAACAATAATTATTTTTTCATTATTATTGTTATGATAAATTTTTTCGTAATTGAAAAAATTTTAGATTAGAATATAAGAAAGAAAAAATTTAGACAACTGCCAAAAGCTAGTTGTATAGATCAATTTCGGGAACTGCTAAATTCCTTCATCGGCAACGCACAGTGGCGCCTTTTGAGTTTTTTCTTTGCAAAAATCATAACTTTTGAACCAATGAAGATATTTTAAAAATTTAAAATGCAAATGAAAGCTAATTATTTGTAGTTTTATTGTGTGAAAGCTCAGAATGTCACAGATAGAGGGTGCTTCGAAAAAATTCGTCAAACTCGAAAATTTTTAGAAAAATGCAAAAACAAAATGTTTTTAGCAGGGATGCACCTTAACGTTAAGCTAATCGTTTATCAAAAAATTTCCACCGTTTCCGTTGAAACACTTCGAAATATTATCGATAAAGAAATTATCAAGATAAATTGTATCTCGTTTTTAACCGAAACGAAAAGCTTTCGTTAACGTTAAAAACGTTAATAAAAACGTGATACTTTATGTTTGAATTGTGCTGGCAATGCTATAGCCATGGTGAAGCAGCAAGGTGGTAACAGCGAGCGGACATACACACAAACTCCATGCAATTTGTTTGTGTAATTCGTTGGTGGTAATGTCAAAAATACTCTGAGAAATGTTCGTACTGTCAAAATTCATGAGAAAAGTTGCAATCAGCTTGGCTAATGCTATCACCTTTAATGACTCCGCCATCAATCAGCTTTGCCAACATAGTTTGAAATTAATAATCAACATAAACGATTTGATTTCGTTTTGATATGGCAGAAAACTTTTCCATCGACCATTGTTAAGAGAAAATCATGCTTCGTTGTAATAACATTCCCCTCTTCAATTTCAATTATTGTTGGTTCTAATTTGGCAATTTGATTTTTTATATCACTCACTGTAGCTTTTATGAGTTTCGAAGACTCCTTCTCGTATTTAAATAATATCGGGCGGCACAATATAGTTGATAACGGACGTGGATTTTTCCAATATTCTGAAGCTTTATCTTTTAGTCGTAATGGAACAATAGAAGCAATAAACATATTACTATCTGTAATTGGGTCATCGTCTACATTTATTCTTTGTTTATTTGCGCTTTGTCCTGATGATCCATCACAGCCCCACTTAGTTATCAAGGCTAGCTCCTTTGGCAGTGATTTCAACTTTTCTTCTGTAAAACTTTGAAGGAGTCATGTAGGCGTATGATCCATTAGGTTTTGTAGTTCAATTTCAGCTGATACTTCGGTTATTTTGGGACTTAGAGGAACTGCTTCTTTCTTGGCTTGAGTAATTTTTTTGTATCCAGGTAAAATATCGGCATTACGTTGCAGTAATGACTTACGCAATATATTATATTTTTGCTTCGTTAAGCCGAGACCTATAAACAGCGCCAAAGCTTTTTCGGGAGTGTATTTCCTAGGTAGCGCATTTGGTGTTGTGGAAATGCTGTTTTTGATCCTCATCAGTCGCATTGGACTTGCTACCGCAAGTGCTTCTGTTATATGATACTTCACGTTTTCTTCGTCTTTTTTTATATTTAATAGCCAGTGCTTCTGAAAGATGAGTCATAGCCATAGCTTTTGTGTTATCAGACAGCTTCCTTTTCCTTGCGTAGGTAGAACACTCTTCTATGGGTTTTGTTGGTCTCCCTCTAGTTGGATTGGTTGACGTGCTAAGCGTTTCTTCGTCCAAAAAAGTTTTGTCAGCTAGCCACTTTCCATGCTTACTTAGAAATTTTGAATTGTTACGATAGACGTCCTTCCATTTTCTTTCTATCATAATGTATTGGAAAACAATTTTTTCTTCCAGGCCTTCCTTTTCTTTAATGCTTGTTTCACTCGCTAATTCTCTCATAAAAGCCTCAACGAAGTCCCGTCTTGACTTTGTAGATTTAAACACCGCAAAGAGTTTAGAGTTTTCTAGATACATATTAGAATTGGCTTCGAGTGTATCTGACTAAATATTAAACTGTGAACTATATTTAAAAATACTATTCACTTTATTTAAGTAAACATAATACTTAGTTCCTTAATCTCCAAAAGACGAATGATAATGTACCTTGTATGATGGATAGCTTTATATACCTACTCAAATTATTAAAATTAATTTCAGGTATACAATTCGTAACTAAAAAAACGTATGTTGTTAACAAGTTCCAATAACAAAAACGACCTTACGGCCGTACAGAATTATATATACCTGCTCAGGCGCGTATTTATGCCCAAGGTTGTTTAACTTTATTTGATGTAAAAAGTGAAGTTGCAGCTGGACGGAGGTAGACTTTATGAATTTAAGTAACTAAATATTTCACAAATAACTACTGTTAATTTGACGGAGCGCATATTTTAAAATTTTTTAATTTTTTCCATCAAAGTTTTAAAAAGAGCCCAAAAATAGGCATTTCGAAAAACAGGTATATCCGCCAAGTTTTACAAAAAAAAACACAATTTTTTCTTCTTTCAATCCTAAATTAAATTATCTTTAATAGCTATACAAGAAAACGACAACCGGCCGCCCTCTTTACTCACAACACCATTTTAAATACAACGAAAAAGAAGAAAAATTTCAAATTTTTCCCAATGTTGAAAATTGGTCAACTTTGAGCGGCTCTACCTGGTAAACTATAATTTTCTGTGAAAAACAGTTGTATATTCTTGATCGCAGGAGAATCCTGTGTTAGTTTTAGGGAACGCTTTCATGATTTTTTTGATTTTTGCCATGCTTTAACGGCAGAGGCGCCACTGTGCAACGTTTAGACGCCACTGCTATAACCATTCTGCTATCACAGCGGTTGTTTGCTTATCTTCATTAGCCGTTTCTTTTTACACGCGTATACGTTTCGTTTGCGCGTGAAAAAAACGCATATCCTCGCTTAGATAATGCTTAGGCGACCTATCTAGCGGCTGTGGTTAAACAACTAGCTACAGCAACAGGGTGTACCGAAAAGCGGAGAAACAACCGTCTGTTGTATTTCTGTGTATAACATATACATAGCTGAAACAGTTGTGATAAATAGTGGACGCGTATAGAATACATAAAATTAGTGCAGAGGGTGAAACATAGACACATATTTCAGTTAAATCCAAGCATAATGCGTATTGAAATTTAGTAGTACTAATTTTATACGTAACAATTTCAGAGGTGTATTTAAAGTTTGTCGCTTAGCAGTCCAAATAAAGTTTAAGCGTAAACTTATCTAGATGCGAACAAGTAAGGAAGGCTAAGTTCGGGTGTAACCGAACATTACATACTCAGTTGAGAGCTATGGAGACAAAATAAGGGAAAATCACCATGTAGGAAAATGAACCTAGGGTAACCCTGGAATGTGTTGTTTGTACGATATGGGTATCGAATGAAAGGTGTTAATGAATATTTTAAAAGGGCGTGGGCCTTAGTTCTATACCATAAAGGTGGACCAGGGGTGACTCTAGAAATTGTTTGCACGATATGGGTATCAAATGAAAGGTGTTAATGACTATTTTAAAAGGGAGTGGGCCTTAGTTCTATGGGTGGACGCCTTTTCGAGATATCGCCATAAAGGTGGACCAGGGGTGACTCTAGAAGTTGTTTGTACGATATGGGTATCAAGTGAAAGGTGTTAATGAGTACTTTAAAAGGGAGTGGGCCTTAGTTCTATAGGTGGACGCCTTTTCGAGATATCGCCATAAAGGTGGACCAGGGGTGACTTTAGAATTTGTTTACGATATGGGTATCAAATGAAAGGTGTTAATGAGTATTTTAAAAGGGAGTGGGCCTTAGTTCTATGGGTGGACGCCTTTTCGAAATATCGATATAAAGGTGGACCAGGGGTGACTCTAGAAATTGTTTGCACGATATGGGTATCAAATGAAAGGTGTTAATGACTATTTTAAAAGGGAGTGGGCCTTAGTTCTATAGGTGGACGCCTTTTCGAGATATCGCCATAGAGGTGGACCAGGGATGACTCTAAAATGCGTTTATACAGTATGGGTATCAAACGAAAGGTGTTAATGAGTATTTTAAAAGGGAGTGGGCCTTAGTTCTATGGGTGGACGCCTTTTCGAAATATCGATATAAAGGTGGACCAGGGGTGACTCTAGAATTTCTTTGTACGATATGGGTATCAAATGAAGGGTGTTAATGAGTATTTTAAAAGGGAGTGAGCCTTAGTTTCATAGGTGGACGCCTTTTCGAGATATCGCCATAAAGGTGGACCAGGGATGACTCTAGAATGCGTTTATACAATATGGGTATCAAACGAAAGGTGTTAATAAGTATTTTAAAAGGGAGTGGGCCTTAGTTCTATGGGTGGACGCCTTTTCGAAATATCGATATAAAGGTGGACCAGGGGTGACTCTAGAATTTGTTTGTACGATATGGGTATCAAATGAAAGGTGTTAATGAGTATTTTAAAAGGGAGTGGGCCTTAGTTCTATAGGTGGACGCCTTTTCGGGATATCGTTATAAAGGTGGACCAGGGTTGACTCTAGAATGCGTTTGTACATTATGAGTATCAAACGAAAGGTTATAATGAGTATTTTAAAAGGGAGTGGGCCTTAGTTCTATAGGTGGACGCCTTTTCGATATATCGCCATAAAGGTGGACCAGTGGTGACTCTATAATGTGTTTGTACAATATGGGTGTCAAATTAAAGGTATTAATAACAATTTTAAAAGGGAGTGGTGTTAGTTGTATATCTGAAAGCGTTTTCGAGATTTCGACCAAAATGTGGACCAGGGTGACCCACAACATCATCCGTCGGGTACCGCTAATTTATTTATATATGTAATACCACGTACAGTATTCCTACCAAGATTCCAAAGGCTTTTGATTTCGCCTTGCAGAACTTTTTCATTTTCTTCTACTTAATATGGTAGGTGTCACACCCATTTTACAAAGTTTTTTTCTAAAGTTATATTTTGCGTCAATAAACCAATGAAATTACCATGTTTCATCCCTTTTTTCGTATTTAGTATAGAATTATGGCATTTTTTTCATTTTTCGTAATTTTCGAAATCAAAAAAGTGGGCGTGGTCATAGTCGGATTTCGGCCATTTTTTATACCAGTACAAAGTGTGTTCAGGTAATTATGTGAACTGAGTTTAGTAAAGATATATCGATTTTTGGTCAAGTTATCGTGTTAACGGCCGAGCGGAAGGACAGACGATCTACTGTGTATAAAAACTGGGCGTGGCTTCAACCGATTTCGCCCTTTTTCACAGAAAACAGTTATTGTCCTAGAGTCTAAGCGCCTACCAAATTTCACAAGGATTGGTAAATATTTGTTCGACTTATGGCATTAAATGTATCCTAGACAAATCAAATGAAAAAGGGCGGATCCACGCCCATTTTGAAATTTTCTTTTGTTTTTGTATTTTGTTGCACCATATCATTACTGGAGTTGAATGTTGACATAATTTACTTATGTATATACTGTAAATATATTAAGTTTTTTGTAAAAATTTCACTTAAAAAAATTTTTTTTTTTTCAAAGTGGTCGTGGTCGTTCTCCGATTTTGCTAATTTTTATAAAGCATACATATAGTAATACAAGTAACGTTCCTGCCAAATTTCATCATGATATCTTCAACAACTGCCAAATTACAGCTTGCAAAACTTCTAAATTACCTTCTTTTAAAAGTGGGCGGTGCCACGCCCATTGTCCAAAATTTTACTTATTTATCGCTTTATCCGTGTTTGGTAATGAATTATCAGACTTTTCGATTTTTCGAAATTTTCGATATCGAAAAAGTGGGCGTGGTTATAGTCCGATATCGTTCATTTTAAATAGCGATCTGAGATGAGTGCCCAGGAATCTACATACCAAATTTCATCAAGATACCTCAAAATTTACTCAAGTTATCGTGTTAACGGACAGACGGACGGACGGACGGACATGGCTCAATCAAATTTTTTTCCGATACTGATGATTTTGATATATGGAAGTCTATATCTATCTCGATTCCTTTATATCTGTACAACCAACCGTTATCCAATCAAAGTTAATATACTCTGTGAGCTCTGCAAACTTCTACTTATATTCTGGTTCTTGCCAATTGATATTCACAGCACTGCGACATCTGTTGCAGAATAGGTGTGAAAATTGGACTTGTTTCATGGCAATGATACCATAGTGTCACAGTTTATTGACACTTTTTCCCCGTGCTCTAGGATGTATTAACAATTTCTGTTGTTATATCGGACTACTGCTTTGCAAGATCGCGGGTTTGAATCAGTAATCTAAATTGTTGTTGTAATACATCCTAGAGCACGGGGAAAAAGTGTCAATAAAATGTGAAGCCAGTTTTTTTGATACATATTGGAAATTTTTTATCACTGCCTTTGGGTTTCTGTTGTTATTTTTTATTTCTGTAAATCCCATATTATTCCGTCTTTGTATTAAGTTTTTAGTATAGCACTTTGTGTTTTTTTTTTAAATGTAATGTAGTAAGACTGATAATTTAGGCCCGGTTTTTCAGCAGTTATTTAAGCCAAGCTTTAACTAAGTTTGCTTAAACTCAGATCAGTTTTTCAGTCACAGTGCAAGGCCGCCTTTGGGGTAGGCTATTTTTACGGCAATATTGGTTTTAAGTCTAGATAGTTTGTAGATACGGCAAACAGCTGGAGTTTTTTTTACCAAACAGACATGGAAAAAATATGTCTTCAGCCTATATATATCTGAAGTTGATATTTAACAGCATTTCCTAATCATTATTAAACCTTTGAGGAATTTTACAAACTTTAGAGTTATCGAGTTGATCTTTTTCCTCATTCTCAAATTATTCTCCAAACTTTCAGAAATGTACTATTTTCAAATGAGTATCCAACATATTTCCACCACCAAACCAACATACTGTTTACACTGGTATAAAGTAGGAATGTTGAAGATGTCGAATTTAATACTCAGCTCCCGAGAAACTGTGTTCGGCCGGGGTGCGTATGGTCCTAAGTCGGTGGGCGCACCGGGGTCCATCTCATTGGGAATATGGCATGTGGAATAGAGAAAGAAAGGGAAAAGACGATATTTCTCTTTATAATTGGATATGCTTTATTATGTAGAGCTAAGAAATATTAAGGTTACAATATTACCGGAATCTATTGCTGAGAAACGATAGAGATCGCACACATACACGTGCATGTGCATGCATGTTGCGGTGAGGGTGTGGGTGGCTATAAGTTAAAGTCGAGTATCGAGTATCGAATTGCAGAGTTACATTAGGGGGATCGCATTCAGATGCGGAAAAGTTAGACATCCTGCCTAAACAAACTGGCTGATGAAGAAGTGAAATTCAGAAACATGTCCTAGTAACCATCGATATTTGTAATCTTTGTAATTTTTGTCTAATATCAAAAACAAAAACAATCTATAAAGCAATTTGAGCAGGTCTCGCTAATTAAATACAGATAATAATATTGATAAAATAGGGAACAGCGGAAGTACTGCTTATAAAAGCACTGCTATAAACCCAATGTTACTAAGTTCTTGGAGCGCTCCTATAATTATTCCACACAATTAGGATTTAAAAACATATAGAATTAGTATGTATCTAATGGTGTATAAAGGAATATCAACAAAAAGGCAACACTAAGAGAACAATCCCGCTTCCGGGGGAAAATGCTTGGAAGAGATTTACAAGGTATAATCGAAACAGCTGTCGCTTTATTCTTCCTGATATCACGTTGTTTAAATTTTCCCAAAATTATTAAATAAAAAACTGGGAATGTTGAATATTTCGAGTTCAATACTCAGCTCCCGAGAAGCTAGCTGCTGAAGAGGTGAAATTCAGAAACATGTCCTAGTAACCATCGCCGTTTGTAAACTTTTTAATTTTTATCTAATATCAATAACAAATACAATTGTATAAAGCAACATGAGCATGGTATATTATAAATTATGCATGTTTTATTTTATTTTCGTGAAAATACTGTAGAATTAGAATCTTACATTTGAGTCCAATTAGAGAACCAGAGGGGGGAACTATCTTTTTTTTCAACTTAAGTAATAGCATTTTTTCTTTATAGATAATTATGTTTTTGCTGAGAACGCTATGATTCTCAAGTTGAGCCACTGTTTCTAAACAACTCTTGAGATTTAAGAAGTATGCTAGTAATCAACATGAACTCTAATGGTACTCAAGACTCAATGCTTGTTGGGTATATTGAACGCAAATACCTGATGCATGGGTTAACTGGAGTTTAATCCTACCAGATTGGCCGCTTAAGCTCCGCTTAAACTTCGGTTAAAGTGGACTGAAAAAATGCAGATTAAATTTAAGCGTAGTTTAACTGACAAACTGAGTTGAGGTCGTACGTAAAATTTATTTAAGTGGCGTCTTGGGATTATATTATTAAAATTGTATATTACATATACGTAGGTTGACCATGTGTACCGGAAACCCGGAATTTTGATGAAATGTCCCGCCGTCCCGGATATTTCCGAAATGTCCCGGATTCTACTAAATTCGAAGTAACAAGAGTGTTTTCATTACTACACACGCAATAGACGGACGAAAGGAATCGTTTCGATGTGGAAAACATGACGCACATTCGTACAATTTAATTTTGCAATTTGACGTGCCATGATTTTTTTCGACATTTGTCAGACCCTATGAATGTTAGACTTCTAAAACAAATTGCTAGCTCACAGAAGTATGGACTGAGTCAGAAAAAAGTGGACTCTGTACATTTGACTGAAGCTACATATTTATCATATGTATGTTTCTTATGAATATAGGATAATGAAAGAAGTCGTGGCTGAATATTATAATTATAATGGAAACACTACATTAAATGCCGATAGTAACACGAATGAGTGAATCGTGTATTATTTTACTCTTGTGCTAAAAACAAGCCGATTGCCTCTTTACCTTCCCTCCTTTGTGAGTACAAGGGGGGGGGGGGGGGATTAGTTGAACATGGCGTCCCGGATTAGCGCCCGAACGATCTGGTCACCCTTCCTATATGGTATTTTGGTCTATACCCAAAAATAATACAAACAAATAAACAAATATTTAAAATAACTTACAAAGTGGCTTCATACTGCTTAAAGTTAGTGGAACCCCAGCTACAGTAAAATTGGTTTTAAGAAATATCTTAGTTACTAGTTTTCTTAATATTATTTAGCACATTTATAAATTTAAGCGCTTCTGCATTCAGTATAAAATTTACTTCAAAAACATTGTTTAACTGCATATTTAATAAAAACAAAGTCACCAAAATCTACGAAAGAGAAAATTATATGGGTGTGTGCACGAAATCCGCTAGCTCATAAAAATTTAAAAACAAAAAACTGTAAATTCCAAAGGATGTAAGAGCGAATACCGTAATTTATTACTTCCATTGCTATTCCTAATTGTTGTTGCTGTTGCCATAGCAATAAATTCACAAATGACAATCGCTATGACGTTACTAGCGAAGTTCCGTTTTGTGGCCGGCGACAGCCAATACTAGCGCCAGCGTTAAAAGTGCCGACACTTCAACGCCTGATATTTGCGGCTGATTAAAGCCAAACACGGTTGCCACTTTGGGTCCATTTGGACCAAAAATGGTCCCTTCCAACCCCATTTGGTCTACTGGTCCATCTTCTTCAATTTTGGTCCTTTTTAGGCAGTTGCCACGATTTTGGTACTTTTCTTTCTTTTTCACTCAGGTAAAAATTCACAATATTGCCCAAAAAATTTGCAGCACATTCGTTAACCCACATATAATTTTGAATTTACTTGAATGGATTTCTCATCACAAAAAATTGCTCAGTCAATAAAAATGTACGAGAACAGTGACATTTCACCTAGGAAATAATTCAGGCGAGGCATTAAAAAGAAAAGTGTTGGCAAACACACTGTCGTTAATTGTTGATGAAACAGCCGACTTATGAAAAAACTTTTGTTTAATATTTATAATAATAATGACTAAATATTTCCATCGGTTTTTAAACACTTAGTGAAAGATTTTTGTCACTAGTAGAGCTAAAAGTATGTATTTCAAATGCACTTGCGCCTCTAAGAAATTTGACAAGGGTTGCAACTAATGAAGCGTGGAGTTTAATGAAATGAAAACTAAGTAAAAGAATGATACTAATTTATTTTGTATTAAGTGTACTTGCCACTTACTTAATTCAAGCCTACCGAGAGATATTGAGAGTTTGTGAAGGCACGTCGATAATTATATCTTTTTCACCCAGCACAAGAAATATTTTAAATGGAAGGCAGAAATACTTTTTGAAGGCGAAAACTTTATAAATGTACAATGAATTCGATTAAAAAATTTTATTTATATTCAGCTTTTGAAGCAAATGCAAAAGAGATTTGATTTTGGAAGAAATCTTTTATGTAAAATTATCACCGTAGGTGCTAGCATTAACCCCAAACTCACACTTACTTAATCTAGGCTATGATATAAAGTTTAAACGTTAAGAGAAAAAGTAAGTATATATAGGAATAGAACTAACAAAATTGCTTAGTTTCGTTTATGCTCTACTGAGTTTGCCACATAGTTCGACCAGACCGCAAATTTTCGAACCCTTCCTTACTAAAACTTAACTGCGCTATACATTTTATTTCATTGCAACCAACAACATAATGTTGGAACTAAACGCTTTGTGAGCAAATCTAGGTTCACAACGTTAGGTTGGTGAACGACATACACCTATTCTAGAAATGTGAAAATATAATACCATGAACTACATTTTATTTTTGTTTGTTCCATGAATGTAAGCAAAGTATTTATTATGTCCAGTAAAACTTTATATAGGAAAACATGGAAACATCCTAAAGTTTTGTATTTTACAACGAATACGACCTCCTTATATACCAATAAAATAAAACAAAAATTTGGTCCTTTTTTTCCGTGAATTTTGGTCCAAATGAAAACATGGTGTGGCAACCGTGAAGCCAAATAAAAAAAATTACAGAAGAAGAAGAACGGCAGCGGTTGCAACGCCTATTAAAAAATATACATAGTTTAAATTGCATATGTTTGTGCAAAAGTACTTTATGTGCGAGTGTAAATTTGGGTACATACATATCTACATATAAGTATAATGGAACAAGTAAGGAAGGCTAAGTTCGGGTGTAACCGAACATTACATACTCAGTTGAGAGCTATGGAGACAAAATAAGGGAAAATCACCATGTAGGAAAATGCACCTAGGGTATCCCTGGAATGGGGTTGTATGACATGTGTATCAAATGGAAGGTATTAAAGAGTATTTTAAGAGAGAGTAGGCCATAGTTCTATGGATGAACGCCATAAAGGTGGACCAGGGCTGACTCTAGAATGTGTTTGTACGATTTGGGTATCAAATGAAAGGTGTTACTGAGCATTTTAAGATGGAGTGGGCCTTAGGTCTATAGGTGGACGCCTTTTCGAGATATAGCCATTAAGGTGGGCCAGAGGTGACTCTAGAATGTGTTTGCACGATATGGGTATCAAATGAAAGGTGGTAATGAGTATTTTAAAAGGGAGTGATCCTTAGATATATAGGTGGACGCCTTTTCGAGATATCGCCATAAAGGTGGGCCAGGGGTGACTCTAGAATGTGCTTGTACGATATCGGTATCAAATGAAAGGTGTTAATGAGTATTTTAAAAGGGAGTGGGCCTTAGTTCTATAGGTGGACGCCTTTTCGAGATATCGCCATAAAGGTGGAACAGAGGTGACTCTAGAATGTGTTTGTACGATTTGGGCATCAAATGAAAGGTGCTAATGAGCATTTTAAAAGGGAATGGGATTTAGTTCTATAGGTGAACGCCTTTTCGAGATATCACCATAAAGGTGGACCAAGGGTGACTCTAGAATGTTTGTACGATATGTGTATCAAATGAAAGGTGGTAATGAGTATTTTAAAAGGGAGTGATCCTTAGTTCTATAGGTGGACGCCTTTTCGAGATATTGCCATAAAGGTGGGCCAGGGGTGACTCTAGAATGTGTTTGTACGATATGGGTATGAAATGAAAGGTGGTAATGAGGGTTTTAAAAGCGAATGGCCCTTAGATATATATGTGAAGATATTTTCGCGATATCGACCCAAATGTGGACCAGGGTGATCCAGAAAATCATCTGTCGGGTACTGCTAATTTATTTATATATGCAATACCACGAACAGTATTCCTGCTAAGATTCCAAGGGCTGTTGATTTCGCCCTGCAGAACTTTTTCATTTTCTTCTACTTAATATGGTAGGTGTCACACCCATTTTACAAAGTTTTTTCTAAAGTTATATTTTGCGTCAATAAACCAATCAAATTATCATGTTTCATCCTTTTTTTCGTATTTGGTATAGAATTATGGCATTTTTTTCATTTTTCGTAATTTTCGATATCGAAAAACTGGGCGTGGTGATAGTCGGATTTCGGCCATTTTTCAAAATGGGCGTGGCTCTGCCCTTTCAAAATGGGCGTGGCTCCGCCCTTTTTCATTTATTTTGTTTAGGATACTTTTAATGACATAAGTCGAACAAAAATTTACCAATCCTTGTGAAATTTGGTAGAGGCTTAGATTCTAGGACGGTAACTGTTTTCTGTGAAAAAGAGCGAAATCGGTTGAAGCCACGCCCAGTTTTTATACACAGTCGACCGTCTGTCCTTCCGCTCGGCCGTTAACACGATAACTTGAGCAAAAATCGATATATCTTTAGTAAACTCAGTTCACGTACTTATCTGAACTCACTTCGTATTGGCGTAAAAAATGGCCGAAATCCGACTATGACCACGCCCACTTTTTCGATATCGAAAATTACGAAAAAAGAAAAAAATGCTATAATTATATACCAAATACGAAAAAAGGGATGAAACATGGTAATTGTATTGGTCTATTGACGCAAAATATAACTTTAGAAAAAAAACTTGGTAAAATGGGTGTGACACCAACCATATTAAGTAGAAGAAATGAAAAAGTTTTGCAGGGCGAAATCAAAAGCCCTTGGAATCTTGGAAGCAATACTGTTCGTGGTATTACATATATAAATAAATTAGCGGTACCCGACAGATGATGTTCTGGATCACCCTGGTCCACATTTTGGTCGATATCTCGAAAACGCCTTCACATATATAACTAACGCCCACTCCCTTTTAAAACCCTCATTAATACCTTTAATTTGATACACATATCGTACAAACACATTCTAGAGTCACCCCTGGTCCACCCTTATGGCTATATCTCGAAAAGGCGTCCACATATAGAACTAAGGCCCACTTTTTTTCAAATACTCATTAACACCTTTCATTTGATACCCATATCGTACAAACAAATTCTAGAGTCACCCCTGGCTCACCTTTATGGCGATATCTCTAAAAGGGAGCCACCTATAGAACTAAGGCCCACTCCCTTTTAAAATACTCATTAACACCTTTCATTTGATACCCATATCGTACAAACAAATTCTAGAGTCACCCCTGGTCCACCTTTATGGCAATATCTTGAAAAGGCGTCCACCTATAGAACTAAGGCCCACGCCCTTTTAAAATACTCATTAACACCTTTCATTTGATACCCATATTGTACAAACACATTCTAGAGTCACCCCTGGTCCACCTTTATGGCGATATCTCGAAAAGGCGTCCACATATAGAACTAAGGCCCCCTTTTTTTCAAATACTCATTAACACCTGTCATTTGATACCCATATCGTAAAAAAAAATTCTAGAGTCACCCGTGGCTCACCTTTATGGCGATATCTCGAAAAGGCATCCACCTATAGAACTAAGGCCCACGCCCTTTTAAAATACTCATTAGCACCTTTCATTTGATACCCATATCGTACAAACAAATTCTAGAGTCACCCCTGGCCCACCTTTATGGCGATATCTTGAAAAGGCGTCCACCTATAGAACTAAGGCCCACGCCCTTTTAAAATACTCATTAACACCTTTCATTTGATACCCATATTGTACAAACAAATTCTAGAGTCACCCCTGGTCCACCTTTATGGCGATATCTCGAAAAGGCATCCACCTATAGAACTAAGGCCCACTCCCTTTTAAAATACTCATTAACACCTTTCATTTGTTACCCATATCGTACAAAAAAATTCTAGAGTCACCCCTGGCTCACCTTTATGGCGATATCTCGAAAAGGCATCCACCTATAGAACTAAGGCCCACTCCCTTTTAAAATACTCATTAACACCTTTCATTTGATACCCATATCGTACAAACAAATTCTAGAGTCACCCCTGGTCCACCTTTATGGCAATATCTTGAAAAGGCGTCCACCTATAGAACTAAGGCCCACGCCCTTTTAAAATACTCATTAACACCTTTCATTTGATACCCATATTGTACAAACACATTCTAGAGTCACCCCTGGTCCACCTTTATGGCGATATCTCGAAAAGGCGTCCACATATAGAACTAAGGCCCCCTTTTTTTCAAATACTCATTAACACCTGTCATTTGATACCCATATCGTAAAAAAAAATTCTAGAGTCACCCGTGGCTCACCTTTATGGCGATATCTCGAAAAGGCATCCACCTATAGAACTAAGGCCCACGCCCTTTTAAAATACTCATTAGCACCTTTCATTTGATACCCATATCGTACAAACAAATTCTAGAGTTACCCCTGGCCCACCTTTATGGCAATATCTTGAAAAGGCGTCCACCTATAGAACTAAGGCCCACGCCCTTTTAAAATACTCATTAACACCTTTCATTTGATACCCATATTGTACAAACAAATTATAGAGTCACCCCTGGTCCACCTTTATGGCGATATCTCGAAAAGGCATCCACCTATAGAACTAAGGCCCACTCCCTTTTAAAATACTCATTAACACCTTTCATTTGTTACCCATATCGTACAAAAAAATTCTAGAGTCACCCCTGGCTCACCTTTATGGCGATATCTCGAAAAGGCATCCACCTATAGAACTAAGGCCCACTCCCTTTTAAAATACTCATTAACACCTTTCATTTGATACCCATATCGTACAAACAAATTCTAGAGTCACCCCTGGTCCACCTTTATGGCGATATCTTGAAAAGGCGTCCACCTATAGAACTAAGGCCCACGCCCTTTTAAAATACTCATTAACACCTTTCATTTGATACCAATATCGTACAAAAAAATTCTAGAGTCACCCCTGGCTCACCTTTATGGCGATATCTCGAAATGGCATTCACCTATAGAACTAAGGCCCACTCCCTTTTAAAATACTCATTAACACCTTTCATTTGATACCCATATCGTACAAAAAAATTCTGGAGCCACCCCTGGCTCACCTTTATGGCGATATCTCGAAAAGGCATCCACCTATAGAACTAAGGCCCACTCCCTTTTAAAATACTCATTAATACCTTTAATTTGATACCCATATTGTACAAACAAATTCTAGAGTCACCCCTGGTCCACCTTTATGGCGATATCTCGAAAAGGCGTCCATCTATAGAACTAAGGCCCACACCCTTTTAAAATACTCATTAACACCTTTCATTTGATACCCATATTGTACAAACAAATTCTAGAGTCACCCCTGGTCCACCTTTATGGCGATATCCCGAAAAGGCGTCCACATATAGAACTAAGGCTTACTTTTTTTCAAATACTCATTAACACCTTTCATTTGAAACCCATATCGTACAAAAAAATTCTAGAGTCACCCCTGGCTCACCTTTATGGCGATATCTCGAAAAGGCATCCACCTATACAACTAAGGGCCACTCCCTTTTAAAACCCTCATTAATACCTTTAATTTGATACCCATATCGAACAAACACATTCTAGAGTCACCCCTGGTCCACGTTTATGGCGATATCTCGAAAAGGCGTCCACATATAGAACTAAGGCCCACTCCTTTTTAAAATACTCATTAACACCTTTCATTTGATACCCATATCGTACAAACAAATTCTAGAGTCACCCCTGGTCCACCTTTATGGCGATATCTCGAAAAGGCGTCCACCTATAGAACTAAGGCCCACGCCCTTTTAAAATACTCATTAACACCTTTCATTTGATACCCATATCGTACAAACAAATTCTAGAGTCACCCCAGTTCCACCTTTATTGCGATATCTCGAAAAGGCGTCCACCTATAGAACTAAGGCCCACGCCCTTTTAAAAAACTCATTAACACCTTTCATTTGATACCCATATTGTACAAACGCATTCTAGAGTCACCCCAGGTCCACCTCTATGGCGATATCTCGAAAAGGCGTCCACCTATAGAACTAAGGCCCACGCCCTTTTAAAATACTCATTAACACCTTTCATTTGATACCCATATTGTACAAACGCATTCTAGAGTCAACCCTGGTCCACTTTTATAACGATATTCCGAAAAGGCGTCCACCTATAGAACTAAGGCCCACGCCCTTTTAAAATACTCATTAACAAAAGCATTTTAGAGTCACCCCTGGTCCACGTTTATGGCGATATCCCGAAAAGGCGTCCACATATAGAACTAAGGCCCGCGCCCACTTAAAATACTCATTAACACCTTTCATTTGATACACATATAGTACAAACAAATTCTAGAGTCACCCCTGGTCCACCTTTATGGCGATATCTCGAAAAGGCGTCCACATATAGAACTAAGGCCCACGCCCTCTTAAAATACTCATTAACACCTTTCATTTGATACCCATATAGTACAAACAAATTCTAGAGTCACCCCTGGTCCACCTTTATGGCGATATCTCGAGAAGGACCAAAATGTCGTTAGTCTCCGATCTGACGCCATTTAAACCCAATTGCAGAACTGCGGGTTATCTTTTTAGCTCTGGGTTAATCTGACATGGGAGGCTAAAAATATAAATTGTTTTGCACAATGACGAGTTAACAGTAAGCCCAGATTTAAAAAAAATTAATATTTAATTCAGCAGATTTGGGGACTCTGATTCAATTTAATATTGTCAACTTAAAATATTTTATGTATAAACAAGTTTAATTTAAAACATTTTACACAATTTGTTTGTGAGGGTCGGTTTTTCACTTTTCATGCTGATCAACAAGAAGAAAGAGGATAAAAATGAAAACAAAAGAGGTAAAGTGGGCGAGGTGAGCGGTGGTTGCAAAATAATACAACTTTGGCACGGTGTGTAGAATACAGTTACCGTCCCTCTTCATCTGCGTACTTGACGAGGCCTTTATGTTACGTAAAGGATTAGGTGGAAGACGCATGGCATAACACGAGTGTGATGAGATGAATATTTCGTGGCGCTGTGATAGAGAAACCTATGTCGCTTTACTATAATGGTATTATTCAAAACATTATCCAGCCCCTGTTGTTATCATTATTTGACTTTTCGTAATTTCCTATATCGGAAAAGTGAGCGTGGTCATAGTCGGATTTCGGCCAATTTTTATACCAAGATAAAGTGAGTTCAGATAAGTACGTGAACTAAGTTTAGTAAAGATATATCGATTTTTGTTCAAGTTATCGTGTTAACGGCCGAGCGGAAGGACAGAAGGTCAACCGTGTATAAAAGCTGGACATGGGTTCAACCGATTTTGCCCATTTTCACAGAAAAAAGTTATCGTCTTAGAATCTATGTCCCTACCAAATTTCACAAGGATTGGTAAATTTTTGTTCGACTTATGACATTAAAAGTATTCTAGACGAATTAAATGAAAAAGGGCGGAGCCACGCCCATTTTGAAATTTTCTTTTATTTTTGTATTTTGTTGCACCATATCATTACCGGAGTTGAAGGTTGACTTAATTTACTTATATACTGTAAAGGTATTAAATTTTTTGTTAAAATTTGTCTTAAACAATTTTTTTTAGAAGTGGGCGTGTTCGTCATCCGATTTTGCTAATTTTTATTTAGCATATATATAGTAATGGCAGTAACGCGCCTACCAAATTTCATCATGATATCTTCAACGACTGCCGAATTACAGCTTGCGAGACTTTTAAATTACCTTCTTTTAAAAGTGGGCGGTACCACGCCCATAGTCCAAAATTTTACTAATTTTCTATTTTGCGTCATAAGGTCAACGCACCTACCAAGTTTCATCGCTTTATCCGTCTTTGGTATTGAATTATCGCACTTTTTCGGTTTTTCGAAATTTTCGATATCGAAAAAGTGGGCGCGGTTGATGTCCGATTTCGTTCATTTTTAATAGCGATCTGAGACGAGCGCCCAGGAACCTACATACAAAATTTCATCAAGATACCTCAAAATTTACTCAAAATATCGTGTTTACGGACGGACGGACGGGCATGGCTAAATTAATTTCTTTTTTCGCCCAGTACATTTTGATATATAGAACTCTATATCTATCTCGATTAGAATATGCCGTTACGGATTACCGTTATGTGAACAAAGTTAATATACTCTGTGAGCTCTGCTCAGCTGAGTATAAAAAGTTAATGTAAGTAAATCAAACAATGAAATCTAATATTTCATTTATGTAAGTGCTCCAGTAAATCTTATTTTATACTAGCAGGGTACCCGACGTTGTTCGGGATGCGTATTTATATTAAAGTGGCCCTTATTATACTCAGTTAAGCAGAGCTCACAGAGTATATTAAGTTTGATTGGATAACGGTTGGTTGTACATATATAAAGGAATCGAGATAGATATAGACTTCCATATATCAAAATAATCAGGATCGAAAAAAAATTTGATTGAGCCATGTCCGTCCGTCCGTCCGTCCGTTAACACGATAACTTGAGTAAATTTTGAGGTATCTTGATGAAATTTGGTATGTAGGTTCCTGAGCACTCATCTCAGATCGCTATTTAAAATGAAGGATATCGGACTATAACCACGCCCACTTTTTCGATATCGAAAATTTCGAAAAACCGAAAAAGTGCGATAATTCATTACAAAAGACCGATAAAGCGACGAAGCTTGGTAGATGAGTTGAACTTATGACGCAAAATATAAAATTAGTAAAATTTTGGACAATGGGCGTGGCACCGCCCACTTTTTAAAGAAGGTAATTTAAAACTTTTGCAAGCTGTAATTTGGCAGTCGTTGAAGATATCATGATGAAATTTGGCAGGAACGTTACTCTTATTACTGTATGTACGCTTAATAAAAATTAGCAAAATCGGAGGAGGACCACGCCCACTTTTAAAAGAAGGTAATTTAAAAGTTTTGCAAGCTTTTGGCAGTCATTGAAGATATCATGATGAAATTTGGCTGGAACGTTACTCCTATTACTATATGTGTTCTAAATAAAAATTAGCAAAACCGGATGACGAACACGCCTACTTTTAAAAAAAATTGTTTAAAGTAAAATTTTAACAAAAAATTTAATATCTTTACAGTATATAAGTAAATTATGCCACCATTCAACAGTCAACTCCAGTAATGACCTGGTGCAACAATTTAACCAATCCTTTTGAAATTTGGTAGGGGCATAGATTTTATGACGTTAACTGTTCTCTGTGAAAATGGGCGAAATCGGTTGATGCCACACCCAGTTTTTATACACAGTCGTCCGTCTGTCCTTCCGCATGGCCGTTAACACGATAACTTGAGCAAAAATCGGCATATCTTTAATGAACTTAGTTCACGTGCTTACTTGAACTCACTTTATCTTGGTATGAAAAATTAACGAAATCCGCCTATGACCACGCCCACTTTTTCGATATCGAAAATTACGAAAAATGAAAAAAATGCCATAATTCTATACCAAATACGAAAAAAGGGATGAAACATGGTAAGGTAATTGGATTGTTTTATTGACGCGAAATATAACTTTAGAAAAAACTTTATAAAATGGTTGTGACACCTACCATATTAAGTAGAAGAAAATGAAAAAAGTTCTGCAGGGCGAAATAAAAAACCTTTAAAATCTTGGCAGGTACTACATATATAAATAAATTAGCGGTATCCAACAGATGATGTTCTGGGTCACCCTGGTCCACATTTTGGTCGATATCTGGAAAATGCCTTCACATATACAACTACCACCACTCCCTTTTAAAACTCTCATTAATACATTTAGTTTGATACCCATATCGTACAAACTTATTCTAGAGTCACCCCTGGTCCACCTTTATGGCGATATCTCGAAAAGGTGTCCACCTTTAGAACTAAGTCCCATGCCCTTTTAAAATACTCATTAACACCTTTCATTTGATACCCATATCGTACAAACATATTCTAAAGTCACCCCTGGTCCACCTTTATGGCGATATCTCGAAAAGGCGAACACCTATAGAACGAATGCCCACTCCCTTTTAAAAATACTTATTAACACCTTTCATTTGATACCCATATCGTACAAACAAAGTCTAGAGTCACCCCTGGTCCACCTTTATTGCGATACCCCGAAAAGGCGTACACCTATAGAACTAAGGCCCACTCCCTTTTAAAATACTCACTAACACCTTTCTTTTGATACCCATATTGTACAAACAAATTCTAGGGTCACCCCTGGTCCACCTTTATGGCGATATCTCGAAACGGCGTCCACCTATGGAACTAAGGATTACTCCCTTTTAAAATACTCATTAACACCTTTCTTTTGATACCCATATTGTACAAACAAATTCTCGGGTCACCCCTGGTCCACCTTTATGGCGATATCTCGAAACGGCGTCCACCTATGGAACTAAGGATTACTCCCTTTTAAAATACTCATTAACACCTTTCATTTGATACCCATATCATACAAACGCATTCTAGAGTCACCCCTGGTCCACCTTTATGGCGATATCTCGAAAAGGCGACCACCTATACAACAACCACCACTCCCTTTTAAAACCCTCATTAATACCTTTAATTTGATACCCATATCGTACAAACACATTCTAGAGTCACCCCTGGTCCACCTTTATGGCGATATTTCGAAACGGCATCCACCTATAGAACTAAGGCCCACTCCCTTTTAAAATACTTATTAACACCATTCGTTTGATGCCCATATTGAACAAACAAATTCTAGGGTCACCCCTGGTCCACCTTTAAGGCGATATCTCGAAACGGCGTCCACCTATGGAACTAAGGATTACTCCCTTTTAAAATACTCATTAACACCTTTCATTTGATACCCATATCGTACAAACGCATTCTAGAGTCACCCCTGGTCCACCTTTATGGCGATATCTCGAAAAGGCGACCACCTATACAACAACCACCACTCCCTTTTAAAACCCTCATTAATACCTATAATTTGATACCCATATCGTACAAACACATTCTAAAGTCAACCCTGATCCACCTTTATGGCTATATCCCTAAATGGCGTTCACCTATAGAACTATGGCCCACTCCCTCATAAAATACTCTTTAATGCCTTTCATTTGATACACATGTCATACAAACATATTCCAGGGTTTCCCTCGGTTCATTTTCCTGCATGGTTATTTTCCCTTATGTTGTCACCATAGCTCTCAACTGAGTATGTAATGTTCGGTTACACCCGAACTTAACCTTCCTTACTTGTTTTTTTAAATATCGATATCTTGGGTCTTTAACTTAACAAATTTTAAAACATTTCTGCTAACATAAATCACGAAACCATGAGCACGCTCCGTTTATATAAAACAATACTTATTTTCCCACATTATCCCTCCTCCCCGTTTATTGCTTGGTCTACCCCACTTACTTTACTCTGTGCCTTTTTCTGGCGATCCCATTCTTCTTATCTCGCGCTCAACCTCGGTATTTTCTTCACTCTTCCCCCACATTTCTATTGCATTATCTTATTTTCAGTTCTTTTGTCTAAGCTTACCGCTAAATCATGCAATAAAATCAGGAAATATTGCTTCAATCGGTTAAAAGTTATAAGCCGTAACTTACATACATATATGGATATACATACACATCCAAAATATAAAACAGAGAATACTTACAGATCCTGTTGATATACCAGAGAATAAAAGTAAGTTTTTTTTATATATGGGTACATACATTTTTATTTCGCTTGCAAAATCGTTGAGTTTGACAAATTAGGTTGGAAAAAATGATACTTTTTTGTTGAGTGAATAATTTTAAAAGAATTCATTTTGATAGCTTTTTACGACTTTCTAATTTTTAATTGTTGCATACATTAAGGCGAATTATATAAAACTGTTATAATATAACTTAGGCGCATACATAGCCATATATAGCATTATGATTGTTATAAAGGTGACTGCTTACATACTTAGCACACATAAACATAATTATTACAAGCTCTTCAGTGTGAATGTATGTGTATGTGTGGAGAGTTAACTTGTAATAAAAATTTTACCATTTTTAATGCTTTATTTAAAAAAAAGAATTGTTTTATAATGCTTCCTTATAAACAACGTTTGATGTGGAAGTGTTAGGAACATAGACGATTAATTTGTCTGCTTCACTAACACGTGAGAGCGCCACGTAAAGCTGGCCATGAGAAAAGCAACTCACAGTCAGATCAACGCCCGCAACACTCACCGCCTGGCCTTGTGCTTTGTTGATTGTCATAGCATAGCAAAGGCTCACCGGGAATTGAACACGTTTAAATCTAAAGGGAAAGTTGTTTGGTATAAGGGGATACGTGTTATAAAGACTCTCTCTCCTCTGCCACTGCCTGTCAAAATTTCTGCTTTAATTATATTTTGTTTTAGAGAAACAACTTTGAGCCTCGTTCCATTGCACAATTTTGGTGGGCTTAGGTTACGCAACAGAATAATTGGTGCGCCGATTTTCAAAATAATTTTATGGGATGGAAGTCCAGGTGCACTAAGGCTATTTAAAAACTCCACAGGGAAATTTGTTGAGTCATCTTGCTCCAAAACTCAGTTGATTGAAAAGTATTCGACCTCCTCTCCCTGAATATCGTTGAATATATACGAATTGATTTTCAAAACCTGGTCATTTCGTGGCGTCAAGATAGCCCTCTCGCAAAGCCAAAAGTTATCATGACAGACTCCTAGATCATTATAAATAGTAGAAATCAGTTCTTGCAAAGAATGTACGGTACGGGACAAATTATCGGGCAGTGTAATTTTGCCCTCTTCTTCGGGGTATGTACCATTTCCAATCTTTAGTAAAGTTTCAGAGAAGTTCTGCGCATTTATGTTGCCTCCGATTCGAGCGCGCATAATTTCTGTTAAATGCATTCTTTTAATGTTACACCATAAATATGAGCTCTTCAAACACTCTTGTTTCATCTGCTCTTGTACCGCGTGGTATGACCGGTAGTATCTGCCGAAAATCTCTACAAAAGAGAAAAGTAACACCACCCATAACTTGGTCATTTTGGCGTATATCCCTCAGCGTTCTGTCCACAGCTTCTACGGCTGTCGGGTTTGCCATGGTGCATTCATCCCATATTACCACACACAGTCACGAATAACGCTGGCTTTATTCATTGATATCTAAGTGTATGGGGATTTTGAACATGGAATGGGCAGTTTTACCACCTGGTAATAAAGTTGCAGCTATACCAGATGAAGCCACTGCCAGAGCTATTTTGCCTTGAGCTCGCACCTTTGCCAAAACAATTTTAGTTACGAAAGTTTTTCTTTTCCTACCAGGGGCATCTAAAAACAAAATCTCACCTACTTCATTATCGACACTATAACAAACGCGTTCGAATACTCCTCTTTGCTCATCCGTTAAACGTTGAATGCCATTACGTAGAGCGTCCGCAAGTTCTGTAGGATTATACGAAATTTCGCTTGCGTATTCCCTGTTCCCTTTTTTTATTTATTCCCTGTTCATGCGTTCACCGTCTATAGATGGCTCGAGTAAGCCCTATTGGGATAGTAAGCCCCCCCCCCCCCCCCCCCCCATTGACAAAACTGTATTCTGAAGTATTAAGCTTGATTAACAGCTCTGTCCCGCATTACGTTGTTAATTTCCCCTTCAATATGGCGTCGCATACTTCTGAGATAGTCTTCTGACAGCGTATCCTTGTGTTTTACCCACAGAGCCATAGGATTCGATAGAGAACAAAATACCACTAAAACGCAAAACAAATATCGCAACCGGCTTGGACTGTCACTAATGCTTGCTTCGGATATAGCATCATCCCAATGCTTGTCATCGTCAAGCAAGTGGCGTTCTCGGCAAGCATCGCGGAAAGTGGGATATTCAACTCCCAAAAAAGTGCGAAGGTTCGAAAAGGAAGTAGGTCCTCGTAGTGTACGCAACAACAACCGCAAGTAAAAACACTCGGCATTGTTCGGATGAACCATATATACACGTCCAATGACATGGTCCTTAAAAATGCCGGGCTCCCCATCTACAGATCTGCCCCGTTTCCTGCTGTTAAAAACACCTCTTTGCTTATCATACGTGTAATAAGAGGGAACCTCCTCATACATTAATGTCCTCGAAACCTGTCTCTTTTGCAAAGCCGAAAGTATGCCAGTAAAGTCGTTTGCCTCGGGTTTTCTACTCGATCTTTCACGTTTTCGCAATTGAAGTATATCCTTTGCCTTCCTTCTAGATGAACCTCCAAATGCACTACAGGGGGATATCGCTCATGAATGGGAAAGCTTAATATTCTCCAAACGGCCTCAGAAGAGCTTATATAACGCCCTGATTGAAGTCTAGTTATTTCGTTATTCTCATTCCTGCCTTTATTTATATACTTGCATATATATTTAATTGATGATACAATACTGCACACTTCCACGTTGATGTGGGCCTGAAACGTTTTGGAGAGTACAGGTGAATATGGTACCAATCTATTGTCCAAAATTATATCTTCACCACGTAATCTTAAAGTGGCAGTAAATCCACCTTTTTCTGGGGACCGTCACCGATAAGAGGGATATCCATCCTCTCCCGTTATGGTGTGTTCTATAAGTGCCCGTGGATAATCTTTCGAGCATCGTCCGTCCTGCATGCATGGAGAGTTGCTATTTAATATCCCGCAAGGACCATGGACCATGTGTGTTCTTACTATGTCAAATAGTGTGACATCTGTGTTGCTGTCTGGAAATTCGGCACTTATCACATTATCAATATCGTTAGGGCGTATTTTGTCTTCCAACCAGAGAAGTATATGTGCATGTGGTAGACCTCGTTTTTGCCACTCAACGATGTACATAAAGCACAAAGCTGACCTAAACAGATTCTCCTTTGTAATTAGGCGTATTAGAGCTTTAAGTTTTAAGTGGAACACTCTAGCTATTATGTCGTGCCGATCGTATGCATTTTGACCAGGCAAAAGTTGCTGTGTAATTTCAGCCCACTTCGGATTTGTTGTCATCGTTATAAAGAGATCAGGCTTTCCATATTTTCTAACGTAGCAAAAAGCATCCTGTGTACGTTCGTGCATGTATCGTGGACCTTGCGTAAAACTGGACGGAAGTATTACTAATCTGCCCAAATTTTCTGTACCTCCATCTTGTTGCATAGCATCACGTAAGTGCACATACTCCTCAGCACGCAACCGCCATTGATTAGTCCGTATGTAAACCAAACGCTCGGTTTCAATTTGAGCATACATATCGACGATAAACTGATTAAATAGTCCACGAAATCTTTGCAAGTATACAAAACTGTTTGCTCTTATCTGTAGCATGTATGCATAAAATTGTTGTGACGACAACTTTTTATGTGGGTTTGGCAATATAGTAGTAGGGTTCATTTGATGTAATTCAAAGTTATATCCATCTTCCCCGTGACAAAAAATTAATGGGTATTGAAGCGCATCGTATGATCGATGTGTCTCGTATATACGATGAAGACGATCGTCATGAGTGCGCAAAACAATATCGCGCCTTTCACACTCTTGGTCAACTAAAACAACTGCAACTTCATTTATAGTAGAAGGATTGTACCTTCTTCGATGTTCTGTTGCGGGCCTTTTATCAGCACATATTACAAATTTATAATTATTATTTTGCTCTTCGGGAACGAAATCAAGGGCATTTTTAAAATCGCGAATGTATGGATTTACATCATGTAGCATATTTTGCGGAATAGATATCAGACTACGATTAAGTTGTGGAAAGTTTTCGTTTCTAATAGCCGCCTGATCTTCATAATTCGCTACGAAATATATTTGCAGGGACAATTGTTTTTATTTTTATCGGCCTATTGATAAATCATTCAAGGTTCGAATCGAGCTCAAGGCCAGAACAATAATTTTTTTCTAATGATAATTATTGTTATTTTTTAATTTTTCTAAATTTGAAAAATTGTATTTTATTTTTGGAATAGTAAGTAGAAAATTTTTCAGACAACCTGCAATAGCTGCGCAGATAGATCCATTTCGAAGGGTGCTAAGCCTTCATCATCAGTACGCTTTAGGCATGCTGCGCTAACCATTTAGCTATACAGCGGTGGTTTGTTTGACTGGCAAATTTTCTACTTCTATTCCTTTTTACCAACTATATTTATTCAGTGTTGCGCCATCTGGTGCAAATAACTGATAATGCTGGATTTTTGTTTATTGTCTTGCAGAAACTTTGGCTCATTATCGGGTAACAATGAACCAATAAGGTGATAAATCTGCCCTTGGACTTTTAAGGAAGGCATAAAAGGTCCTTCCGTCACTTGTTTTGCTCCAAAAGATGTCATTTGAAATGCACTGTTATACGCACGAATGTTTTCTGAAAAGTGCTTTGACTGCGAGTGATCACCGTTAAGCAGAGCTTTCAAAACTTCAGGCGGATTTAGGAAAATTTCGTAACTGACCTTTCCATTGGAACAACACATTTCAACCGTTTCTTTTTGGAATTAAAGGGCTTCACAAAATCTGCATTTCAAATTCATTTCGCCAATTAATGAGTATTTAGCATAATCTGTTAAAGGGTTATATGCAAAAGCACTTTTTGTCTTAGTAATCCAGGAGAGTAAGCCGTTACCTACATCAATATTTGGGGGAAGCTCTTCAGAGTCATTTTGTTCCCTATTTAGCGTATCGCACGCGGTCAACATTCAGGCGAACTTGGCGATTTTCCTCTGCCTCCAACTGCCGTATTCCGCGTATTCTTTCCCTCTCGTTGGCCCTGTATGTCACAATCGGCGTTCAACATATCGACCCTTTCATTACTTGTTTGACATAACCTTGGACATGCTGAGCGGATGCGCTGCTCATTTAACCGGGACTCCCTTTCGCCAACAGGTTCAGAACCTCGAGACAATATGTGGCGCTCTCGGTCATTGCTGAGTCGTATATGTTGTTCTTCTTCATTTTCAAAGAACCGATTTAAATTAGTCCTAATTTGCTGCATACTTCAACGAATTTCTCTCTCAGGGGAGGTTTCTAATTCGCGCGACAGCGCGTGACGTTCACGATCAGCCAATTGCCTATTGGCCCTTTGGTAACTTGTTTCCTGTGACCTTAAGTTTGCTGAGCGGATGCGTTGATCATTTAAACGGCATTCTCTTTCGACAACAGGTTAAGAACCTCGAGACAATATGTGGCGCTCTCGGTCATTGCTGAGTCGTATAAGTTGTTCTTCTTCATTTTCAAAGAAGCGATTTAAATTTGTCCTAACTTGCTGCGTACTTAAACGAATTTCTCTCTCAGGGGAGGTTTCTAATTCGCGAGACAGCGCGTGATTTTCACGATCAGCCATCTGCCTATTGTCCCTTTGGTCACTTATTTCCTTTGACCTTAAATTTGCGGAGCGGATACGCTGATCATTTAGCCGGGACTCTCTCTCGACAACAGGTTCAAAACTTCGAGACAATACATGGTGTTCTCGGTCAGTACTGAGTCGTGTATGTCAACCTTCATTGCTTTCAAAAAATCGACTTAAATTAGTCCTAACTTGCTGCAAACTAAGACGAATTTCTCTTTCGTGCGGTGCTTCCAATTCGCGCGACAAAGCATGGCGTTCCCTATCAATATGTCAGCTCGCATCACTTTCGGAAGGAGTTTCGATAGACCTGATAAATGCTATACGTTCTCTATTTGCCGAAAGCCTCGTTTCATAATTTTCACTCGATTCTTGTGATTGCATTAGTCTTAACCTCTTAGCAGCTTTAGTGCGTTTAGAAAAATTTGAAAGCTTTTTGGGCATAGTGTTTCTAAAAATAATGCAATGAAAATTAAATGGGCACATAACAAATAACCTTTCCGACATTTGGCATTACAGCATTTACGAAAATTTTATTTAGTGTATGTGTACGACAACCAATCGCACACCTACCAAAGCATCGCAGTATACACGAAAACTTTGCGCCACCTGTCAGCAATCGAATTGCACCAAAAGGTTTGAGTCCCTGATTAACCCATTAAACGCGAAAGCTAAATAGCAAAGTTAGAACAACCAAATTTTTTGTGGTTACTACAAGGACTGATATGTACCCAAAACTGCAACTAAAAGTTTCAACCTCTATCCTGATGAGTCTGAACGACCCGTGACATATATGTAACACTCGCGTGTTTCTATTATGTAATAAAATTTTTCATGCTAACATGAAAATTAACATTTTTGAGATTCCGGACGTCTAAATCCCCATGGACCTCGGACTTCTCCGTAAGTGCGACAAAAGTGATTAGCAATACTTCTTCTAAACTGTAGTTGGGTTAACCCTTGTCCGCCTCTTCTATGTACGAGCCAAGCATTTTGAATGGATACATCAACCAACCATGTAAAAATTGAAAACCACCACTTTTTTCCTCTAGCTCCGATCCGGTAAGCGTTGACGTTTTGGTCCATGCGGTCCGTGCCACCCATATTCTTATTGTACATTACAACAGCATTTGGAATTTGAACCTGAACCTTTGAATGTTCAGCTCTAGAGTACCTTATAGCTTTCCCGACTGGCTCCTTTCCAAATAAAGTTGATGCGATGGAAACTGCTGCATTGTCTACCCATTTTGTGACTATAATACCACACTCAGAAATCCGAGAACTAGCAATATAACCGCGTTCCATTTTCTTCAACTTATCCTTCAGTGGCAAAGGACAAGAGTTTGGTATATAATTTTGACGAATGGTTCCAGTTCCTTCATATCCATATTTTTTTAGTCCAAGTAAAACAGGTATTGAAGTGAAGAGATTATCAAAAAAGAATCGAAAGGGAAGTGGCTTCCACGTTTCATCAAATTCATCAATCATTGAAAATAAAGGAGCAGCGTTCTTTCCATAGCCTGCAGCGTATTCCTCGTTTGTTCTAGGGTTTTTCCCCTGATACATCTCAAAGTTTAGCAGATAGCCGGAAGGCGTATTTAGGCACCACATTTTATATCCAAATCTCAATGGTTTGCCTCTAATAAATTGTTTACAACCATGCCTGCCGTAGTATTCCACTATTGATTCATCGTAGGACAAATTCTGTTCTGGATGAAAGTTTTTTGCGAACTTCACCTTCAGAGCATCCGTTATGGGTCTCAATTTCCATATTTTGTCTGATAAATCTATCTTTTCTGGGTCAATAAAGTGCAAGTTTATGAAAATCACTCGAAAACAATCACGTCTCATCGAGTCGATAATAACACCATTTTGAATATCTTTGTCAACGCTCCAATATGCTTCTTTGTTTGGAGAATAGGTATATCCACTTATTATCATAATTCCCAAAAAGACCTTCATTTCTCTCACTGTAATATTTGGGTTCCCATTATTATTTAGGACTGAATACCTGTTTGACTCGTCACATAGCATTTGCAATAAATCGTCATCAAAAAACTTTTGGAACTGCTCGCATGGCTCTAAGTTGGTGCAGTCACTGTAATTACCGTTAGGAAAAATTGGAACTCTATGTTGGGTGTTATCGTCGACCCATGAAAAGGATGGCTTGGTTCTCTTCGCCTTACTATGTGGTTGCGTTGAAGCTGCCTTGCGACGACGATTATTGGCTTTTGAGCTGACAACGATGTACTCGGCTTTTCGGGTGCTTTCTCAGAAGAAAATGATTCTTCCAAAAGGTTTACTTCTAAATCCGACAGGGAATGATTCAAGTAGTCTAAAATTTCAGTATCTATATTGAAGTCGGGGTTCTCTTCGACGTCGGTCTTTTTTCTTATTACTACTTCACTCTCCTCTACAAGCTGTGTATGCGGCAAGTTTTCTAAACTTCCCCCGTCTTCATCACTTGAATCTTCACCTGAAAGAGCGCCCGCATCAGGTGCCTCGATATAAATAGCTTTCACTTCATCTTCTTCATTGTTATTGAATTCCTCCAAAACGGCGCAAATATCCTCGACAGATAGTTTTTCCCTGGTAACCAACAAATATTATACTTTTACATTGACCGCACAAATCTTTATATAAATGTTTATACATAAAGCGAACCCGCGAGCGTGTCATATATGTCACGCTTACAAGAAACGAAAAAAAAACTTATAAGTACAGTTATTTTCATATCTTTTTTTATACGAACACATGCATTCATAAAATTATTAAAATATGTAGAACAAAGCTTTCACATAATGTCTTGCACTTTGCTAAAATTACTACTTACCGATAGCGTGTTCCCATTTGGATAGTTTTTTTACGTATGTGAAATTTGCATCGTCTTCAACGCTCTATTGCTTTTGTTATACTAAACAGAAGAGCTAAACTGTAGTGCACTCTCACTCTTTGCTATATTTACTGCGATTCTTATTTAAAAGTTTGAAACATTTAAAATTGCAATTTTGAAAAATCGTATATAAATATAGTGCTTTAAACGTTACATATATGTAACACTAGCGTTTAATGAGTTAACGCGTGTAAAAGGTTTAAAATCTTAGCTAAAAGTATTTCATATTTTAGGTAAATTTATAGATTTTGGAGCAAATACATTTTGACCGATAACTCAGTTATCGATTAATTTATCGAAATTTCACAAAATTAAAATGAAACCTGTGATCTTCCTCTATTGTTTGATGCCCCTATTGTACGCATATTTAGAGGTTTTAGGTAACCTCATTTTAACCGATTATCGTAATATGGCAGCGTGAAATAATTTTTTTTGGTACGCCACTGTATCTATTCATGAATTTGATTTTTAATTTATATGAAATTGAAAAAAACCTTTGCAAAGGCATTCTTTGATATTTGTTTGGAAACTAAGTGCATTTTCCTTCGTTTTTTCAAAAAAAAATCCTTAAAAGTAGCTTAATTATAGCTTAAACATCTATATCTTTCTCACGCGATTTTAATGAAATAAGTTCTAGATTCCCTTCTGGATTACAGGCTATCCATATGTGAAAGTCTCATAAAAATCCATTCTTTAGTTTCCGAGATTATCGATATCATACAGACAAAAAGATAAACAGAAAAAAGTGGTGCCGATAGATTCTACGACATTCCAAACGTCAAGTACACTCAGTTTTTTTTTTAGAAATCTTGGATGTACAGACACGATTTTCTAGAGATTTATTATAGTATAGAAGATAGATAGATAGATAGATAGATTGTAGGTAAATTTATAGATTTTGGAGCAAATACATTTTGACCGATAACTCAGTTATCGATTAACTTAAATAAATATCACAAAATTCAAATGAAACATGTGATCTTCCTCTATTGTTTGATGCCCATATTGTACGCATATTTAGAGGTTTTAGGTAACCTCATTTTAACCGATTATCGTAATATGGCAGCGTGAAATAATTTTTTTTTGGTACGCCACTGTATCTATTCATGAATTTGAATTTTAATTTATATGAAATTGAAAAAAACTTTGCAAAGGAATTCTTTGATATTTGTTTGGAAACTAAGTGCATTTTCCTTCGTTTTTCAAAAAAAAATCCTTAAAAGTAGCTTAGTTATAGCTTAAACAACTATATCTTTTTTGTTTCTCACGTGGTTTTAATGAAATAAGTTCTAGATTCCCTTCTGGATTACAGGCTATCCATCTGTGAAAGTCTCATAAAAATCCATTCGTTAGTTTCCGACATTATCTAGAGATTTATTATAGTATAGAAGATAGATAGATAGATAGATAGATAGCAGATAGATAGATAGATAGATAGATTGTAGGTAAATTTATAGATTTTGGAGCAAATACATTTTGACCGATAACTCAGTTATCGATTAACTTATCTAAATATCACAAAATACAAATGAAACATGTGATCTTCCTCTATTGTTTGATGCCCATATTGTACGCATATTTAGAGGTTTTAGGTAACCTCATTTTAACCGATTATCGTAATATGGCAGCGTGAAATAATTTTTTTTTGATACGCCATGAATTTGATTTTTAATTTATATGAAATTGAAAAAAACTTTGCAAAGGCATTCTTTGATATTTGTTTGGAAACTAAGTGCATTTTCCTTCGTTTTTCAAAAAAACATCCTTAAAAGTAGCTTAGTTATAGCTTAAACAACTATATCTTTTTTGTTTCTCACGCGATTTTAATGAAATAAGTTCTAGATTCCCTTCTGGATTACAGGCTATCCATCTGTGAAAGTCTCATAAAAATCCATTCGTTAGTTTCTGAGATTGTCGATATCATACAGACAAACAGACAAACAGAAAAAAGTGGTGCCGATGGATTCTACGACATTCCAAACGTCAAGTACACTCATTTTTTTTAGAAATCTTGGATGTACAGACACGATTTTCTAGAGATTTATTATAGTATAGATAGAAGATAGATAGATAGATTGTAGGTAAATTTATAGATTTTGGAGCAAACACATTTTGACCGATAACTCAGTTATCGATTAATTTATCTAAATATCACAAAATTCAAATGAAACCTGTGATCTTCCTCTATTATTTGATGCCCATATTGTACGCATATTTAGAGGTTTTAGGTAACCTCATTTTAACCGATTATCGTAATATGGCCGCCTGAAATAATTTTTTTTGGTACGCCACTGTATCTATTCATGAATTTGAATTTCAATTTATATGAAATTGAAAAAAACTTTGCAAAGGAATTCTTTGATATTTGTTTGGAAACTAAGTGCATTTTCCTTCGTTTTTCAAAAAAAAATCCTTAAAAGTAGCTTAGTTATAGCTTAAACAACTATATCTTTTTTGTTTCTCACGCGATTTTAATGAAATAAGTTCTAGATTCCCTTCTGGATAACAGGCTATCCATCTGTGAAAGTCTCATAAAAAGCCATTCGTTAGTTTCCGAGATTATCGATATCATACAGACAAACAGACAAACAGAAAAAAGTGGTGCCGATGGATTCTACGACATTCCAAACATCAAGTACACTCAATTTTTTTTAGAAATCTTGGATGTACAGACACGATTTTCTAGAGATTTATTATAGTATAGAAGATAGGTAGATAGTTAGAAGATAGATAGATAGATTGTAGGTAAATTTATAGATTTTGGAGCAAATACATTTTGACCGATAACTCAGTTATCGATTAATTTATCTAAATATCACAAAATTCAAATGAAACCTGTGATCCTCCTCTATTGTTTGATGCCCATATTGTACGCATATTTAGAGGTTTTAGGTAACCTCATTTTAACCGATTATCGTGATATGGCAGCGTGAAATAAGTTTTTTTTAGTACGCCACTGTATCTATTCATGAATTTTATTTTTAATTTATATGAAATTGAAAAAAACAACTTTGCAAAGGCATTCTTTGATATTTGTTTGGAAACTAAGTGCATTTTCCTTCGTTTTTCAACAAAAAAAAATCCTTAAAAGTAGCTTAACTATAGCTTAAACAACTATACTTTTTATGTTTCTCACGCGATTTTAATGAAAAAAGTTCCAGATTCCCTTCTGGATTACAGGCTATCTATTTGTGAAAGTCTCACAAAAATCCATTCGTTAGTTTCCGAGATTATCGATATCATACAGACAAACAGACAAGCAGAAAAAAGTGATGCCGATGGATTCTACGACATTCCAAAGGTCAAGTACACTCATTTTTTTTTTAGAAATCTTGGATGTACAGACACGATTTTCTAGAGATTTATTATAGTATAGAAGATAGATAGATAGATAGATAGATTGTAGGTAAATTTATAGATTTTGGAGCAAATACATTTTGACCGATAACTCAGTTATCGATTAACTTAAATAAATATCACAAAATTCAAATGAAACCTGTGATCTTCCTCTATTGTTTGATGCCCATATTGTACGCATATTTAGAGGTTTTAGGTAAGCTCATTTTAACCGATTATCGTAATATGGCAGCGTGAAATAATTTTTTTTGGTACGCCACTATATCTATTCATGAATTTGATTTTTAATTTATATAAAATTGAAAAAAAACTGTGCAAAGGCATTCTTTGATATTTGTTTGGAAACTAAGTGCATTTTCCTTCGTTTTTCAAAAAAAAAAATCCTTAAAAGTAGCTTAACTATAGCTTAAACAACTATACTTCTTTTTGTTTCTCACGCGATTTTAATGAAATAAGTTCCAGATTCCCTTCTGGATTACAGACTATCTATCTGTGAAAGTCTCACAAAAATCCATTCGTTAGTTTCCGAGATTATCGATATCATACAGACAAACAGACAAACAGAAAAAAGTGCTGCCGATGGATTCTACGGCGTTCCAAACGTCAAGTACACTCATTTTTTTTAGAAATCTTGGATGTACAGACACGATTTTCTAGAGATTTATTATAGTATAGATAGAAGATAGATCGATAGATAGATAGATTGTAGGTAAATTTATAGATTTTGGAGCAAATACATTTTGACCGATATCTCAGTTATCGATTAATTTATCTAAATATCACAAAATTCAAATGAAACCTGTGATCTTCCTCTATTGTTTGATGCCCATATTGTACGCATATTTAGAGGTTTTAGGTAACCTCATTTTAACCGATTATCGTAATATGGCAGCGTGAAATAATTTTTTTTGGTACGCCACTGTATCTATTCCTGAATTTGACTCATAACTCAGTTATCGATTAATTTATCTATGTATGTTGAACTGGCCGGTCCATGAGGACCTCACATAGACTGATTGAGTCCGTAGTGTTACCAGAAGTTTGTTTTAACGACCAAACTGAAAAACCCTATCAAAAACCAGGACCTATGTTATAAAATAACTCCGTCCTCTTGGCAAATACTAGAAGCTTCCTAGGACTTAAGCCACTTGCTGCTTCTAGATCTGACAGCTGTATCACTCCTAATAGCTGGAGTCTTAACCTGGCAAGTGCAGGGCACGAGCACAGAACGTGCTCGATCGTTTCCTCCTCCAACCCGCACTTCCTACACCTGCTATCACTGACCAAGCCTAATTTAAAGGCATGTGACGCCAGAAGGCAGTGTCCAGTTAGAATACCCGTCATGAGTCTACAGTCCTCTCTTTTTAATGATAGAAGCAACTGTGTTAGTCTAAGGTTGTAAGACCTACACGTAATCTTCGACACTTTACAGCCCCGCGCTTGAACCCACGCCTTTTCTGCTTGGTCAATCATGTGCACCTCTCGCCTTCGCTTAATCTCGCCCAATCTAATTGGGACGTCTACGGAGCAAGCTTCAAGGGATGCGCCCTTTTTAGCTAATTCGTCCGCTTTTTCATTCCCATCTATTCCATATGCCCTGGGACCCAATATAGATGTATGCTTCTCTCTGTCCCGATTCTCTCCAGAGACTGCTTACACTCTAACACGCATTTAGATGCTGTGCTATGCGAGATTATTGCCTTAATTGCTGCTTGACTGTCAATATAAAAATTAACACGGTTGCAGCTTAAGCTATTCTCTTCCAGGGTTTCTACTGCTTTGGTTACGGCTACTATTTCCGCTTGGAAAACGCTACAGTAATCCGGCAGCCTGTAGGATCTGCTTAATTCCGGATCAGCGCAGTATACCGCAGACCCTACTCCTTCCACTATTTTGGAACCATCGGTGTACACATGTATCGCCTCGTCCGCCATTTGCGCACCCTTGCGCCAACCGTCCACCTCTATTGTGGCCTTAAGATCTCCCTCAAAGTGCAGGTAGGGAATCATGTAGTCTGTTCGTCTTGTGACTGAGGACGCTATACTACTATGGCCATATGGTCGGCGCTCAAGCTGCCCCGAAGCATCGAGCCTGGTTGCGGTCGTTAACGCTTTGTTCTTTGCTACCAGGTCTACAGGTGGAATGTGCAGAATGGCATACAGTGCAGCCGTCGGGGTTGTTTTCAGGGCTCCCGTAATGCAAAGCATCGATAGTCTGCATACCCCCTCTAATTTTTTGAGGTATGTTGTTTTTTGTGTGGCTTTCCACCAAACAAGAACTCCATAGTATAGAATAGGGCTTACAATCGCTGTAAAAACCCAATGAGAAAGAGAGGGCGATAGGCCCCACGTACACCCCAGCATTCTTTTACATGCATAGAGTGCCGTTGAGGCCTTCTTGACCCTCTCCTCCACGTTGAGCTTCCATGACAGCTTACTGTCTAGGATGATTCCTAGATATTTTGTGCAAGGTTTCTCCTGTAAGGTCACCGCTCCTAACTTAGGCCTGGTCCAATTTGGGACCTTGTACCTCTTTGTAAACAAGACCATATCCGTCTTCTCCGCATTGACTTTCAGCCCGACATTAGATGGTCAGGTATGAATATCCCGAAGCGCCCGATCCATCAAAGAACTAATCGTTGGAAGGCATTTTCCACTTATGACAATTGCAACGTCATCTGCGTAAGCCGTAAGTTTTACGGGTCCCTCACCGAATTGCCTGAGCAGTTGGTTGATGACCAGTGTCCACAGCAGAGGTGATAGCACCCCTCCCTGCGGCGTGCCCCTGTCCACTGATTTCGTGGCCTCGTACAATCCCCATTGTGATGTAATCTTTCTGCAATTTAACATGCAGCCGATCCATCTGATTAAGGCAGGATGTACTTTAATGTAATTAAGCCCATCCATTATCGCCCATTTTGCAACATTATTGAAAGCCCCGGCAATGTCCAAGAAGACTCCTAGAGCATACTCCTTATATTCCAGGGATTTCTCTATGCTCATTACCACCCTATGCAATGCGGTGTCTACCGACTTGCCTTTGGTGTACGCATGCTGTGTTGTGGAGAGCAGCTTTTCATCCACGTTGGACTTTATGTACACATCTATCAGCCTCTCAAAGGTTTTGAGCAGAAATGATGTTAAGCTAATGGGTCTATAGTCTTTGGGATACACGTGACCGATCTTCCCCGCCTTTGGTAGAAAAGCTACACGAGCAGTTCTCCAAGAGTGCGGTACATGATTCAGTCTTATGCACCCATCGAATATTATTTTGAGCCATTCCACGACCGCCCTACTTGAGACTTGTAGCATGGCCGGGAATATACCATCTGGGCCCGGCGATTTAAACTTAGAAAACGTCTTCACTGCCCACTCGATCTTGGTATCGGTCACCAAGCCCGGCACCACTAGCTCCGTGATCGAAGTGTGAGTGATGCCTGCTGGTTCTTCTAAACCGTCTCCCGATGGGAAATGTGTATCGAGAAGCACCATTAATTTATCTAAATATCACAAAATTCAAATGAAACCTGTGATCTTTCTCTATTGTTTGATGCCCATATGGTACGCATATTTAGAGGTTTTAGGTAACCTCATTTTAACCGATTATCGTAATATGGCCGCGTGAAATAATTTTTTTTTGGTACGCCACTGTATCTATTCATGAATTTGATTTTTAATTTATATGAAATTGAAAACAACTTTGCAAAGGCATTATTTGATATTTGTTTGGAAACTAAGTGCATTTTCCTTCGTTTTTCAAAAAAAAAAATCCTTAAAAGTAGCTTAGTTATAGCTTAAACAACTATATCTTTTTTGTTTCTCACGTGATTTTAATGAAATAAGTTCTAGATTACCTTCTGGATTACAGGCTATCCATCTGTGAAAGTCTCATAAAAATCCATTCGTTAGTTTCCGAGATTATCTAGAGATTTATTATAGTATAGAAGATAGATAGATAGATAGATAGCAGATAGATAGATAGATAGATAGATTGTAGGTAAATTTATAGATTTTGGAGCAAATACATTTTGACCGATAACTCAGTTATCGATTAACTTATCTAAATATCACAAAATTCAAATGAAACATGTGATCTTCCTCTATTGTTTGATACCCATATTGTACGCATATTTAGAGGTTTTAGGTAACCTCATTTTAACCGATTATCGTAATATGGCAGCGTGAAATAACTTTTTTTTGATACGCCATGAATTTGATTTTTAATTTATATGAAATTGAAAAAAACTTTGCAAAGGCATTCTTTGATATTTGTTTGGAAACTAAGTGCATTTTCCTTCGTTTTTCAAAAAAAAATCCTTAAAAGTAGCTTAGTTATAGCTTAAACAACTATATCTTTTTTGTTTCTCACGCGATTTTAATGAAATAAGTTCTATATTCCCTTCTGGATTACGGGCTATCCATCTGTGAAAGTCTCATAAAAATCCATTCGTTAGTTTCTGAGATTGTCGATATCATACAGACAAACAGAAAAAAGTGGTGCCGATCGATTCTACGACATTCCAAACGTCAAGTACACTCATTTTTTTTAGAAATCTTGGATGTACAGACACGATTTTCTAGAGATTTATTATAGTATAGATAGAAGATAGATAGATAGATTGTAGGTAAATTTATAGATTTTGGAGCAAACACATTTTGACCGATAACTCAGTTATCGATTAATTTATCTAAATATCACAAAATCCAAATGAAACCTGTGATCTTCCTCTATTATTTGATGCCCATATTGTACGCATATTTAGAGGTTTTAGGTAACCTCATTTTAACCGATTATCGTAATATGGCCGCCTGAAATAATTTTTTTTGGTACGCCACTGTATCTATTCATGAATTTGATTTTTAATTTATATGAAATTGAAAAAAAACTTTGCAAAGGCATTCTTTGATATATGTTTGGAAACTAACTGCATTTTCCTTCGTTTTTCAAAAAAAAAAATCCTTAAAAGTAGCTTAGTTATAGCTTAAACAACTATATCTTTTTTGTTTCTCACGCGATTTTAATGAAATAAGTTCTGAATTCCCTTCTGGATTACAGGCTATCCATATGTGAAAGTCTCATAAAAATCCATTCGTTAGTTTCCGAGATTATCTAGAGATTTCTAGAGATTTATTATAGTATAGAACATAGATAGATAGATAGATAGATAGCAGATAGATAGATTATCGTAATATGACAGCGTGAAATAATTTTTTTTTGGTACGCCACTGTATCTATTCATGAATTTGATTTTTAATTTATATGAAATTGAAAAAAAACTTTGCAAAGGCATTCTTTGATATTTGTTTGGAAACTAAGTGCATTTTCCTTCGTTTTTCAAAAAAAAAAATTCTTAAAAGTAGCTTAGTTATAGCTTAAACAACTATATCTTTTTTGTTTCTCACGCGATTTTAATGAAATATGTTCTAGATTCCCTTCTGGATTACATGCTATCCATCTGTGAAAGTCTCATAAAAATCCATTCGTTAGTTTCCGAGATTATTGATATCATACAGACAAACAGACGAACAGAAAAAATTGGTGCCGATGGATTCTACGACATTCCAAACCTCAAGTACACTCATTTTTTTTAGAAATCTTGAATTTACAGACACGATTTTCTAGAGATTTATTATAGTATAGAAGATAGATAGATAGATAGTTAGATAGATTTATAGACTTTGGAGCAAATACATTTTGACCGATAACTCAGTTATCGATTAATTTATCTAAATATAATTTATAGATTTTGGAGCAAATACATTTTGACCGATAACTCAGTTATCGATTAATTTATCTAAATATCACAAAATTCAAATGAAACCTGTGATCTTCCTCTATTGTTTGATGCCCATATTGTACGCATATTTAGAGGTTATATGTAACCTCATTTTAACCGATTATCGTCTCATAAAAAGCCATTCGTTAGTTTTCGAGATTATCGATATCATACAGAAAAACAGACAAACAGAAAAAAGTGGTGCCGATGGATTCTACGACATTCCAAACGTCAAGTACACTCATTTTTTTTTTTAGAAATCTTGGATGTACAGACACGATTTTCTATAGATTTATTATAGTATAGAAGATAGATAGAAGATAGATAGATTGTAGGTAAATTTATAGATTTTGGAGCAAATACATTTTGACCGATAACTTAGTTATTGATTAATTTATCTAAATATCACAAAATTCAAATGAAACCTGTAATCTTCCTCTATTGTTTGATGCCCATGTTGTATGCATATTTAGAGGTTTTAGGTAACCTCATTTTAACCGATTATCGTGATATGGCAGCGTGAAATAATTTTTTTTTGGTACGCCACTGTATCTATTCATGAATTTGATTTTTAATTTATATGAAATTGAAAAAAAAAAAAACTTTGCAAAGGCATTTTTTGATATTTGTTTGGAAACTAAGTGCATTTTCTTTCGTTTTTCAAAAAAAAAAAATCCTTAAAAGTAGCTTAGTTATAGCTTAAACAACTATGTCTTTTTTGTTTCTTACGCGATTTTAATGAAATAAGTTCTAGATTCCCTTCTGGATTACAGGCTATCCATCTGTGAAAGTCTCATAAAAATCCATTAGTTAGTTTCCGAGATTATTAATATCATACAAACAAACAGACAAACAGACAAGCAGAAAAAAGTGGTGCCGATGGATTCTACGACATTCCAAACGTCAAGTACACTAATTTTTTTTTTAGAAATCTTGGATGTACAGACACGATTTTCTAGAGATTTATTATAGTATAGAAGATAGATAGAAGATAGATAGATTGTAGGTAAATTTATAGATTTTGGAGCAAATACATTTTGACCGATAACTCAGTTATCGATTAATTTATCTAAATATCACAAAATTCAAATGGAACCTGTAATCTTCCTCTATTGTTTGATGCCCATATTGTAGGCATATTTAGAGATTTTAGGTAACCTCATTTTAACCGATTATCGTAATATGCCAGCGTGAAATAATTTTTTTTTGGTACGCCACTGTATCTATTCATGAATTTGATTTTTAATTTATATAAAATTGAAAAAAAAACTTTGCAAAGGCATTCTTTGATATTTGTTTGGAAACTAAGTGCATTTTTCTTCGTTTTTCAAAAAAAAAATCCCTAAAAGTAGCTTAGTTATAGCTTAAACAACTATATCTTTTTTGTTTCTCACGTGATTTTAATGAAATAAGTTCTAGATTCCCTTCTGGATTTCAGGCTATCCATCTGTGGAAGTCTCATAAATATCCATTCGTTAGTTTCCGAGATTATCGATATCATACAGACAAACAGAAAAAAGTGGTGCCGATAGATTCAACGACATTCCAAACGTCAAGTACACTCAGTTTTTTTTTAGAAATCTTGGATGTACAGACACGATTTTCTAGAGATTTATTATAGTATAGAAGATAGATAGATAGATAGATTGTAGGTAAATTTATAGATTTTGGAGCAAATACATTTTGACCGATAACCCAGTTATCGATTAACTTATCTAAATATCACAAAATTCAAATGAAACCTGTGATCTTCCTCTATTGTTTGATGCCCATATTGTACGCATATTTAGAGGTTTTAGGTAACCTCATTTTAACCGATTATCGTCTCATAAAAATCCATTCGTTAGTTTCCGAGATTATCGATATCATACAGACAAACAGAAAAAACGGTGCCGATGGATTCTACGACATTCCAAACGTCAAGTAAACTCATTTTTTTTAGAAATCTTGGATGTACAGACACGATTTTCTAGAGATTTATTATAGTATAGATAGAAGACAGATAGATAGATTGTAGGTAAATTTATAGATTTTGGAGCAAATACATGTTGACCGATAACTCAGTTATCGATTAATTTATCTAAATATAATTTATAGATTTTGGAGCAAATACATTTTGACCGATAACTCAGTTATCGATCAATTTATCTAAATATCACAAAATTCAAATGAAACCTGTGATCTTCCTCTATTGTTTGATGCCCATATTGTACGCATATTTAGAGGTTTTAGGTAACCTCATTTTAACCGATTATCGTCTCATAAAAATCCATTCGTTAGTTTCCGAGATTATCGATATCATACAGACAAACAGACAAACAGAAAAAACGGTGCCGATGGATTCTACGACATTCCAAACGCCAAGTAAACTCATTTTTTTTTTTAGAAATCTTGGATGTACAGACACGATTTTCTAGAGATTTATTATAGTATAGATAGAAGATAGATTGTAGGTAAATTTATAGATTTTGGAGCAAATACATTTTGACCGATAACTCAGTTATCGATTAATTTATCTAAATATCACAAAATTCAAATGAAACCTGTGATCTTCCTCTATTGTATGATGCCCATATTGTACGCATATTTAGATGTTTTAGGTAACCTCATTTTAACCGATTATCGTCTCACAAAAATCCATTCGTTAGTTTCCGAGATTATCGATATCATACAGACAAACAGACAAACAGAAAAAAAACGGTGCCGATGGATTCTACGACATTCCAAACGTCAAGTAAACTCATTTTTTTTAGAAATCTTGGATGTACAGACACGATTTTCTAGAGATTTATTATAGTATAGATAGAAGATAGATAGATAGATTGTAGGTAAATTTATAGATTTTGGAGCAAATACATTTTGACCGATAACTCAGTTATCGATTAATTTATCTAAATATCACAAAATTCAAATGAAACCTGTGATCTTCCTCTATTATTTGATGCCCATATTGTACGCATATTTAGAGGTTTTAGGTAACCTCATTTTAGCCGATTATCGTAATATGGCAGCGTGAAATAATTTTTTTTTGGTACGCCACTGTATCTATTCATGAATTTGATTTTTAATTTACATATATGAAATTGAAAAAAAACTTTGCGAAGGCATTCTTTGATATTTGTGTGGAAACTAAGTGCACTTTCCTTCGTTTTTCAAAAAATATAGATAGAAGATAGATTGTAGGTAAATTTATAGATTTTGGAGCAAATACATTTTGACCGATAACTCAGTTATCGACTAATTTATCTAAATATCACAAAATTGAAATGAAACCTGTGATCTTCCTCTATTGTATGATGCCCATATTGTACGCATATTTAGATGTTTTAGGTAACCTCATTTTAACCGATTATCGTCTCACAAAAATCCATTCGTTAGTTTCCGAGATTATCGATATCATACAGACAAACAGAAAAAAACGGTGCCGATGGATTCTACGACATTCCAAACGTCAAGTAAACTCATTTTTTTTAGAAATCTTGGATGTACAGACACGATTTTCTAGAGATTTATTATAGTATAGATAGAAGATAGATAGATAGATTGTAGGTAAATTTATAGATTTTGGAGCAAATACATTTTGACCGATAACTCAGTTATCGATTAATTTATATAAATATCACAAAATTCAAATGAAACCTGTGATCTTCCTCTATTATTTGATGCCCATATTGTACGCATATTTAGAGGTTTTAGGTAACCTCATTTTAACCGATTATCGTAATATGGCAGCGTGAAATAATTTTTTTTTGGTACGCCACTGTATCTATTCATGAATTTGATTTTTAATTTATATGAAATTGAAAAAAAACTTTGCAAAGGCATTCTTTGATATTTGCGTGGAAACTAAGTGCACTTTCCTTCGTTTTTCAAAAAAAAAATCCTTAAAAGTAGCTTAGTTATAGCTTAAACAACTATATCTTTTTTGTTTCTCACGCGATTGTAATGAAATAAGTTCTAGATTCCCTTATGGATTACAGGCTATCCATCTGTGAAAGTCTCATAAAAATCCATTTGTTAGTTTCCGAGATTATCGATATCATACAGACAAACAGACAAACAGAAAAAAGTGGTGCCGATGGATTCTACGACATTCCAAACGTCAAGTACACTCATTTTTTTTAGAAATCTTGGATGTACAGACACGATTTTCTAGAGATTTTTTATAGTATAGATAGAAGATAGATAGATAGATAGATTGTAGGTAAATTTATAGATTTTGGAGCAAATAAATTTTGACCGATAACTCAGTTATCGATTAATTTATGTAAATATCACAAAACTCAAATGAAACCTGTGATCTTCCTCTATTGTTTGATGCACATATTGTACGCATATTTAGAGGTTTTAGGTAATCTCATTTTAACCGATTATCGTCTCATAAAAATCCATTCGTTAGTTTCCGAGGTTATCGATATCATACAGACAAACAGACAAACAGAAAAAAGTGGTGCCGATGGATTCTACGACATTCCAAACGTCAAGTACACTGGTTTTTTTAGAAATCTTGGATGTACAGACACGATTTTCTAGATATTTATTATAGTATAGATAGAATATAGATAGATAGATATGTAGATAGATTGTAGGTAAATTTATAGATTTTGGAGCAAATACATTTTGACCGATAACTCAGTTATCGATTAATTTATCCAAATATCACAAAATTCAAATGAAACCTGTGATCTTCCTCTATTGTTTGATGCCCATATTGTACGCATATTTAGAGGTTTTAGGTAATCTCATTTTAACCGATTATCGTCTCATAAAAATCCATTCGTTAGTTTCCGAGATTATCGATATCATACAGACAAACAGACAAACAGAAAAAAACGGTGCCGATGGATTCTACGACATTCCAAACGTCAAGTAAACCCATTTTTTTAGAAATCTTGGATGTACAGACACGATTTTCTAGAGATTTATTATAGTATAGATAGAAGATAGATTGTAGGTAAATTTATAGATTTTGGAGCAAATACATTTTGACCGATAACTCAGTTATCGATTAATTTATCTAAATATCACAAAATTCATATGAAACCTGTGATCTTCCTCTATTGTTTGATGCCCATATTGTACGCATATTTAAAGGTTTTAGGTAACCTCATTTTAACCGATTATCGTAATATGGCAGCGTGAAATAATTTTTTTTTTGGCACGCCACTGTATCTATTCATGAATTTGATTTTTAATTTATATGAAATTGAAAAAAAACTTTGCAAAGGCATTCTTTGATATTTGTTTGGAAACTAAGTGCATTTTCCTTCGTTTTTCAAAAAAAAATCCTTAAAAGTAGCTTAGTTATAGCTTAAACAACTATATCTTTTTTGTTTCTCACGCGATTTTAATGAAATAAGTTCTAGATTCCCTTCTGGATTACAGGCTATCCATCTGTGAAAGTCTCATAAAAATCCATTCGTTAGTTTCCGAGATTATCGATATCATACAGACAAACAGACAAACAGACAAACAAATAAAAAGAAAAAAGTGGTGCCGATGGATTGTACGACATTCCAAACGTCAAGTACACTAATTTTTTTTTTAGAAATCTTGGATGTACAGACACGATTTTCTAGAGATTTATTATAGTATAGAAGATGAAATAAAACTGACAATGTGAATTGAAAAATGTATGTATGTTATGTTATTTTTTTCACTGGATTGAGTTTATTTTTTAGGGGGGCCCGTAAACGCGAACTGTCCCAGGTGCCCGGCTAGGCTCTCTGCGACCCTGTAGTCATCAAATAGTTAAGATAGCTTTTTTAGCTCGCAGTATCTGCAAACGACTGTGTAGATATGTTGCCTTTCTTTAGAAAAGAAGCTTTAACTTGGCTTTGTTTCCTACTAAACTTGAGAGAGTTTGGAAAGCAAAGAAGAGCGCCCCATGTTTTTTTTTATCGGAATATGAAAAAAATACTCTAATTTAAATGTGGTTATCTGTATCGCTATAGTCCCAGCTAAATTTTGTTACACATTACTGGAGCGAAAAAACTTTAACGTTTATATGCATATGTCAACATTTACTTCAAGGTTTTAGGTATTCTCTATGAAAGGCAAAAACTTTTGCTCAAATACATATAACACCCGATCTAATAGCTAAAAACTTATTCAACACTCGAAAAAGACGCGCTGTAAGTTTAAAATGTAGGTTTAGGTATTTAATAGAAATAGTGTTTGTACTTACCATTATTATACCAGACGCAAACGCCCACCACGTGCAGTGGGGTAGTTCCGACATAAACACTCGTGGTGAGTCAATTTTTGATTAACTTTTAACAACTAACCTGGCAGTTTGGAATGTAGGTAATGAACCAACTTTTATTACTAAAAACCGTGAAGAGGTTATTGACCTCACTAATTGTAGCGAAAGCGTTTTTGGGTGGGTTAAAAAATGGCGTGTTCCTTCTCAGACCACAGGTATATTGAAGTAATGTTAGAGTTCTTCGTCGATCAGCCCATTGCGAGACGTAACCCACGTAATACAAACTGGGAACTACATAATGAGCTGTTAGCAAGAGAACTACCAGCACTACCCCCACAAAGTCCCTCATCAACGGAGGAGCTAGAGGGTCTGGTAGAAACCGTCACATCGGTATTCTCAAATGCCTTAGAAAAGGCTTGTCCAATTCCAAAACCACGCGGTAAGCGTAAACCTCAATGGTGGTCTCATGATCAGGACTTACTTCGTAAATCCTGTAGAGAACAGTTTAACAAAGCCAAATTCCTTGACAACGGGTCACAATGGCTAGAATACAAAGACAAACTAAGGACCTACAAAAAAGTCCTGAGACAAGCGAAGAGAACTTAATGGAGAAATTTCTGCACTGGAGTCGAAAGTGTCGTTGACACATCAAGGCTACGGTGTGTGTTTTCTAAGACGCAAACAGCTATTAGCTTTCTGCGGAGACCGAATGGTACCTGGACCAGCACAGAAGGGGAGACCCTAGAGCTCCTCATGGACACACATTTCCCGGGAAATATGACCAAAGCACCGGAAGTACCTGCAGCAAACCAAGCTGTGAATATACCCATCACTGAGGAGAGGGTGAGTTGGGCAGTTAAAAGTTTTAAACCTTTTAAGGCTGCTGAACCAGACGGGATTGTCCCCGCTCAACTTATCTACTCTTTGGAGTTATCAGCCAACTGGCTGCGGCACATATATACCACTTGTTTGGCTCTCAACTATATTCCGTGTGCATGGAGGAGCGCCACGGTCATATTCATTCCTAAGGAAGGCAAAGCCTCTCAATACAAACGGAAGAACTACAGACCTATCAGTCTTTCATGCTTCGTACTCAAGACCCTAGAGAGAATAGTTAGCGATTTTCTCACTACAAACATTGATAGGAACCTCATTTCGGGCTATCAACACGCGTACACCAAAGGCGAATCTGCGGATACTGCGCTACACAGCCTAGTCTCTACTATAGAAACATTCTTGTTCGAAAAGGATTATTGTCTTGTGGCCTTCCTAGACATTGAAGGAGCATTCAACAATATAAGTCGAGACACCGTTAACAATGCTCTAACTGGTCTGGACGTAAACAGACCCCTAGTGTGACTGATTGATCAACTGCTCAGGAAGGAAAGTGCTTTCCTCACTGGGGAAGGTTGATATAACACGATTTGTCGCAAGGGGCATGCCACAGGGTGGTGTCCTTTTCCCTCTACTATGGAACCTAACGGCAAACTCGCTATTAAGAGATACTAGTTGGGGGAGCGGGAAGGTTGTGGTATATGCCGATGACCTAGCGATTGTCTACAGAGGCAAGTTCCCTCAAACTGTATGCGACTTGATGCAGGTAGCATTGCGAGAGGTTTCCCTGTGGGCTTCCCGATATGGACTCAGCGTCAATTCCGATAAAGTCGAGCTTGTCTTATATTCCAAACGATACAAAATACCATCGTTAAAACTACCAGAACTAAATGGGGTGCGCCTAAGCCTGTCAGATAAAGCCACATTTCTAGGCGTAGTTTTAGACAAAACGCTGAACTGGAAGGACAACGTTATTCAGCGACAAAAGAAAGCGTACATTGCATTATATGCGTGCAAAAGAGCCATTGACAAAAAATGGGGACTCACACCCAACATATGCAGATGGATATATACCGCGATTATCCGACCCATACTCCTCGCAGTTTCTCCCGCAGGTGACTGACCCCGCCGATTACCGAGCCTGCCGAAGACGTTCGATCAGCCCGATCCAGCCGAAGCCAACCGACCAACACAAGCCCGCTGGTACGCCCCTCCTATCCCGCCCGGAACACGCAGCCGCTGTCCAGGTAAACCCCGTCGCCAGCCTATCTCCCCTCTCACCCCGGCCCTGGTACGCGCTCCGTAGCCCACCGCCGCTGCATCCGTCACGCCGCCGCTACGACGACCGTTGGCCGCTTGCCATCCTACCGCCGTTAAGCCGCTGCATCCGTCCCGCCGCTGCTACGACGACCGTTGGCCGCCCGCCATCCTACCGCTGTCAAGCCGCTGCTTCTATCCCGCCGCTGCTTCCGTACAGCCGCACCAGTCCGTCCGTTACCCGACCGTTCAACCGCCCTACCGAACCTCCTCTACTCCAACGACCGCTAGCCGCCGCTCCGCCCCCTCACCATCTTGCGACGGAAAGCTGCTGCCCGCCTAATATCTCCAGCCGTGTATGCGTGTGTTCGTAACACATAAATATCGTGTATTTATTCAGTAGAGGTTTGTGGGACCTTTACTTGACTCTGGATTGACTGAGCGTTACCCCAGCCTTAGACAAAACCCACCTCATAAATGGCGCCCGAGTAGGGACCCTCCTCCGCAGATGACCGTGGAAAAACAACTACAACCACCACCAACACTGCCGGGGCGGGTTCAACGAACACACCGCTAGAAACCACACACACACAGGCTCCGGAAGGCACGCTGCTGAACACAATTGGATCTACCTACTTAGGAGGGAGAGGCTGATCGAGGAGTGTAAGAAACACCGAATCGACGTGGAAGGCCAAACCGTATCCGAGCTGCGTCGCGCACTGAGTACTTACATGCGAGCGAAACGCGCCAGAAAATCCAGTGAAGACCTGCTGAAAAAGCTGGAACAAGAAGTGAACGAGGAAAAGGGGAAGTCCGCTATGCTACCTCAGCCAACAATAAAGCCGATCCCTGCAATCCAGATCCACAGCCCACAGCCGCATGGAGGAAAGAGAGAGAACGCATCACCGAAAAGAGACGAAATGAGCGACGGTGAATTTATGAATACCGTTCGCTGCTGGGATTTGCACTTTTCGGGAGAGGAGTCACTGCACGAATTTCTTGAGAGGATAGAGGAGCTCGCCGAATTCTACCGCATCCCCGTCGACCGGGTCCTCCCAACGCTGCCGGAGCTTCTACGCGGGAAAGCACTGCAATGGTACCGCGTCCGTAAGCAACACATACACCGCTGGAGCGATCTGCGGAGGGAGGTACAAAATTTTTTTCTACCTAAGCGACACATACGACATTTGGAAGAGGCCATCCGACAACGCAAACAGCAAGGCCGGGAAAAGGCCAAGGACTACATCCTCGCACTGGAAACGCTGATCCGCCAACACTCGACGATGTGCGAAGAGAATCACCTCGAACGGATCTACGATGGTCTACGCGTGGAATACCGCCTTTTCGTCAAGCGCAGCGAGTTTAGGACGATCGAGGAGCTCCTGTAGCTAACGGAAGAGTATGAGCTGTTAAGAGGCGAGGAAGCAAAACAGGGAAAAATGGTGGTCCACAGCCTATACCACCTACCCACGGAATACGACAGCAAGGAGTGCTGTTGGCGCTGCAAGGAACGCGGACACCACCGCTTCCAATGTAAAGGCTCCTGGAGGAAGTTCTGCTCCCGGTGTGGCCAAGACAACATCCTCTACAGGGACTGCCCATGCCCTCCGACTAGCCCAAGTACCGAGAACGCATCCCGAACGCGCCCCAACGCTATTAAAGGAAGCCGCCAAGCACCGTACGTCCGACCAAAGAAGCCGAGAGAACCACCCGCCGGCAAATCAACCGCAAAAACACAAGTAGATGGCCGATTCTACATACCAGTTGTCATCGAGGGCATGAGCGTGCGCGCACTGGTGGCCACCGGCGCCACCCTATCATATGTAGATGACACCGTACGGAAACACCTAGAAAAGAACAACATTAAGGCGCGCCCCAACAAGCGAAGCATCCAGCTGGCAGACCAAACGTGTGTTTTTACGTCGAACTCCTACCCGGCAAGGACTGTGTATCAAGGACGAGCCACAGACGCGATGCTGTCCGTCATCTCAAACTTGGCCGAACAGGTAATCCTCGGAATGGACTTCCTAAGAAAAAGGGGAATCATCCTCATGCTGGATGGTCAGCCGTTGGAGGCCACCGTGACCAAGAGAGCATCCGAACTGGATACGCTATGTGCGTTGACGAGCCGAGAACACCTGAGCGATGACCAGAACACGGAACTGGGAAACTTCCTGGCACATCACGAAAAGCGGTTTGGCGAAATCATCGGACCAAGCACTGCAGCCGAGCATACGATTCGTCTCAAACACAACCGACCGCTGAAGCAACGATACTACCCCCGCAACCCGGCCATGCACAAGTCATCAACGAAGAGGTAGACGAGTTATTAGCAGGAGGAAGAATAGAGCCATCGCGAAGCGCGTACAGCTCGTCGATCGTGCTAGTCCGCAAAAAACAGGGCACTTGGAGGATGCGCATAGATTATCGTCAGCTCAACGCCGCCAGCGAACCAGACGCTGACCCGTTGCCACAAATTGGAGCCATTCTCGACCAGCTGAAAGAAGCGAAATACATCTCTACCATTGAACGGGTACTGGCAGATCCCGCTCGCCAGAGCATCTCGACCATACACCGCATTTACAGTTCCTGGCAGGGGATTGTTCCAGTGGAAAGTCATGCCATTTGGCCTACATTCTGCTCCGGCTACCTTTCAACGCGCTCTGGATTCGATATTTAGGCCCGAACTCCAACCAAAAGTTTTCGCCTACCTGGACGTTATCTTCGTATTGGGAGATACCTTCGCAGAACACTTGGAGATCTTGAGGGAAGTGTGCGAGCGCCTACAAAGACACAAGATGCAAGTAAACTTCGAAAAGTGCAGCTTCGTCAAGCAACAACTCCATTACCTAGGACACATCATCAGTTCGAAAGGAATTCACAGCGATCCAGCAAAAGTATCCGCTGTACAGGAGATGCCCGCACCGAAAACGCTCAAAGAGCTCCGCCGTTTTATTGGACTCGCGTCTTGGTACCGCCGTTTCGTGGCAGACTTCTCTACGCTCGCCGCGCCGCTTAACGAGCTGCTGAAAAAGGGACAAGTCTGGAAATGGGAGGCGCAACAAAATCACGCACATCATCATCACAATCAATTCCGACCACGAGAATGTAGTAGCTTACGCCAGCCGAAGCCTAACCCAGCTGAAAAAGCGATACTCGGCCACCGAACAAGAATGCCTCGCCGTGCTATGGGGCATCCGTAAGATGAGACCGTCTCTGGAGGGGTATCACTTCACCGTCATCACCGACCACCACTCACTAAAATGCCTGCACTCGCTCCAAAACCCCTCTGGACGTCTGGCAAGATGGGCACTGGAATTACAACAATATAACTTCGAAATATAATACAGGAAAGGGGCACAAAACGTGGTAGCCGACGCGCTCTCCCGCTGCCCGCTACAACTCGCGGAAGACGATATTTTGTACACCATAACCAACAAAACAAACGACTGGCACGAGAGGAAAGCAAGGCAATCGCAGGAACAACCGCAGGCACATCCAGATTACCAGATCGTCGATAACCGACTCTTCCGCCACATTTCCCCGAGGAATCAACTCTCGCGGGCACCGCAATGGAAGCTGTGCGTCCCAGCCGACCAACGAAACGAAGTACTGCAGGAAGTCCACGATGCCGCCGCAGCTGGACATCTCGGATTGAAGAAAACGCTCAAAACAGCGCAGCAGAACTATTACTGACCCGGGATGTTCCGCGACGTACTAAAACACGTACGGAAGTGTATCAGATGCGCGGAATACAAAGTCGAGCAAAGACGCCCAGCAGTATTGATGGCAACTATGCAATCATCACGACCGTGGGAAATAGTAACCGCTGACTTCGTGGAACCACTGCCTCGTTCCAAGCAAGGAAATACGTGTCTCCTCGTCATGGTGGATAAATTCTCCAAGTGGGTGGAGTTGATCCCAGTGCGCCAGGCAACAACGGCAAGCGTGATCAAAGCACTCCAAGAAAGAGTCATATATCGATTTGGCTGCCCGAAAACCTTCCTCACCGACAATGGCAAACAATTCATCGGGAAGGCATTAGTAACATTTTTGAACGACCACCGCATCGATCACAAGTTTACGGCAGCCTACGCACCGCACGAAAACCCCACCGAGCGAACCAACCGAGTCGTGAAAGCCATAATAGCTCAGCGATGTAAGGATGACTACCGCACCTGGGACCAGGAGATTCCGCAAATAGCATTCGCGATAAACACGGCTAGACACGAATCTACAACAGCATCGGCAGCAGAAATCAATTTCGGTAGACATCTTACGGCACCGCAGCAAGTGCGCACGGAGGGAGCAGTACCAGCATAGCCACCAACCGTACCACCGTCCATCACCAAGTTATGGGATGAGATAAAAGGGCACCTAGCCAAAGCTTCAAAGCAACAGAAAAAACACTACGACTTACGCAGACGGCAATGGAAACCACGCATAGGCGAGCAGGTGATGAAAAGAGACCACCCACTCTCAGCCGCAGCAGACAAATGCGCCCAGAAGTTAGCACCAAAATTTTCCGGCCCATACTTGGTGATGGAATATGTTTCCACGAGCACGGTGAAACTAAGCCACCCGGAGCGACCAAAGCGTCACCACGCGCACTCACATTTGCAAGACCTGAAGCCGTACGAATCCTAAACAACCCGTTTACTTATTTATTCCAGAAACCATACCGCCCGACATGAGTCACAAACACCGCCAACCCACACCACCGGACTCACCAAAACCTATCCGCCCATGGCGCTCACCATTTGAGGCAACATTATGGCCGGCGAATAAGCCAAAAATTCAAAAAATACAAATTTTTCGCGACCCACCGATCTACGACCACCTAATGGCCATCCGGGAGGAGGAGTCGGAAATAGAGCCGCAAGAACGCCGCGCCCCCGAAACCGGCGAATTGCCGGACCCCGAGGAATTCTTCAAAGAGCTAAGACTGAAGCGACCGAAAAGAGGGGGAAAGAAAACCTTGACGTTCCACTGGAAGAACCAGGGTTAAAGTAAAAATGATGGGCGAGAACCAGGCCAAAGTTTCTCTGATGGGAACTAACCAGATGGTACCAATCGAATAAGACATCAACACAGGAGGCCAAACAAATCTATTTTTATATACAATTACAAGAATGCTTTTTAGATTTAAGACAAAAACAAAAATGAAGTATGAATTATTTTTCAAATTACAAAAAAAAAAAAAAAAAAAAAAAAACAACCATATAACATTAAAAAGGGAACAAGAGAAGTACGAAAACAGACACACTTCAGTACGCCTCCACCCCCGACAAAAAAAAACTAAAAAAAAAATTTTCTATTTAAGTCGAATAATATTTTTTTTTTTTTTTAATTAAACCTGAAATGTTAATATTAACTCTGTTATAACTTAAGTGGAATGACTCTGTATATTTTTGGAAAAAAATATTCTTTTAAATAAAGTGCTTCGCACATACGCACACCGGCACAATACCTAGGCCATGTCTGGTGATCCATCTCTCCCCGCCGTAGCTTTCCGTCAACCGAAGGGGGAGGGGGACGGCAACGTAGCGTTACAATAACGTAACCACCCCCTGTATTTCCTTATTCACTTAAACCTGAACCTCCTTGTACTTATGCTTGTACAGCATAGTCAACAACCACTAATAGCAAACCAATGAAAAAGCACAATAATGGTGCGTTTACTTCTCAACCAGTTTCTATAGCATAGCCAAAAACCACTTGTATAGCATAGTCAACAACTACTGATAGCAAACCAATGAAAAGCACAATAATGGTGCGTTGACTTCTCAACCAGTTTGCGGCACCACCCACATAAACATCGAATTTGCATTTTTGCAATTCAGTCCTCGCAGGTGAGCCAGCGGGAGTGGTTGTCTTGTTAAAGACAAACCAGCTGAGTGGAAGGGGCGCTGTCATGGCGCGGGTCACCCTCAACCAGGGCTGGACGACGAGAGCGGTGTCTTCGGACTATTTTTCCCTCCGTCGCCCACCTTGGTGCTTGAGCGGCCCGCTGCCTCAATGACCTCATACCCCCTTTCCCCTCAGCTCGGGTTGCGTGGCAGGGGCGCCGTCATGGCGCGGGTCACCCTCCACCAGGGCTGGACGACGAGAGCGGTGTCTTCGGACTATTTTTCCCTCCGTCGCCCACCTTGGTGCTTGAGTGGCCCGCTGCCTCAATGACCACATACCCCCTTCCCCTCAGCTCCGGTTCCGTGGCAGGGGTGCCGTCATGGCGCGGGTCACCCTCCACCAGGGCTGGACGACGATAGCGGTGTCTTAGGACTATTTTTCCCTCCGTCGCCCACCCTGGTGCTTGAGCGGCCCGCTGTCTCAATGACCACATGCCCCCTTCCCCCCTCAGCTCGGGTTGCGTGGCAGGGGCGCCGTCATTGCGCCGGTCACCCTCCACCAGGGCTGGACGACGAGAGCGGTGTCTTCGGACTACTTTTCCCTCCGTCGCCCACCCTGGTGTTGAGCGGCCCGCTGCCTCAATGACCCAAAGCACCCCTCCCCCCCGCTATGGTTTAATAGGCTGGCCGGAGCGGTGGGACCACTCCCACTAGTTAGCTGGGGAGAAGAGGCTGCGGCCGTGGCCTTCGGGCTACTTTTCCCTCCGTCGCCCTGGTCTGGTAAGCAATGACCCGCCGCCAAAACGACCGCACGACCCCTCTCCATAGCTCTGGTTTCAGCCGTGAGCCGATGCGTGCGCACAGGGGCTATCGCTGTGCCGTTAAAGTGCACTTCCCCTCCGCGCACGGATCGACCCACGGTGTCTCGGCTGGTACAGCCCCGCCCGCTTACGCACCTTCTATTAGCGTGCAAGTAGGGAGGCGGGGGTGTCCAGCGGTGAAACCAGCACTAACCGAGTCTTTGCAGTTTCTCCCGCAGGTGACTGACCCCGCCGATTACCGAGCCTGCCGAAGACGTTCGATCAGCCCGATCCAGCCGAAGCCGACCGACCAACACAAGCCCGTTGGTACGCCCCTCCTATCCCGCCCGGAACACGCAGCCGCTGTCCAGGTAAACCCCGTCGCTAGCCTATTTCCCCTCTCACCCCGGCCCTGGTACGCGCTCCGAAGCCCACCGCCGTTGCATCCGTCACGCCGCTGCTACGACGACCGTTGGCCGTCTGCCATCCTACCGCCGTTAAGCCGCTGCTACGACGACCGTTGGCCGTTCGCCACCCTACCGCCGTTAAGCCGCTGCTACGACGACCGTTGGCCGTTCGCCATCCTACCGCAGTTAAGCTGCTGCATCCGTCACGCCGTTCTACGACGACCGTTGGCCGCTTGCCATCCTACCGCCGTTAAGCTGCTGCATCCCTCGCGCCGCCGTTATGACGACCGTTGGCCGCTTGCCATCCTACCGCCGTTAAGCTGCTGCATCCGTCCCGCCGCTGCTACGGCGACCGTTGGCCGTTCGCCACCCTACCGCCGTTAAGCCGATGCATCCGTCCCGCCGCTGTTACGACGACCGTTGGCCGCCCGCCATCCTACCGCCGTCAAGCCGCTGCTTCTATCCCGCCGCTGCTTCCGTACCCCCGTACCAGTCCGTCCGTTACCCGACCGAACCTCCTCTACTCCAACGACCGTTAGCCGCCGCTCCGCCCCCTCGCCATCTTGCGACGGAAAGCTGCTGCCCTCCTAATATCTCCAGCCGTGTGTGCCGTTCGTAACACATAAATATCGTGTATTTATTCAGTAGGGGTTTGTGGGACCTTTCCTTGACTCTGGATTGACTGAGCGTTACCCCAGCCTTAGACAAAACCCACCTCATACACGGACGGCTCCAAGCTAAACGGAAGAGTTGGAGGTGGAGTATACTCAAGGGACCTTGACCTCCAGCTCTCATTCAGACTACCCGACCAATGTAGTGAATTCCAGGCAGAAGTTGCAGCCATAATTGAAGCCGCAGCTAGGATAGGGACATACAATGTCGGCAAAGAAATTTTTATCTTCAGCGACAGCCAAGCTGCCATAAAATCTCTTGGCTCCAACTCGTTCAATTCTGAACTAGCACTAAACTGTCGCCGATCTCTTCAAGAGATGGCTCAACAGAACCGTGTACACTTCACATGGGTCCCTGAACATAGGGAAATCGAGGGAAACTGCATTGCAGATGAACTCGCTAGGCAGGGCACAACCAGGCAGGTTCTTCCTGGACAAGAACGCTTAAGTATGCCCCTGACCACATGCAAGCTAATGCTAAAAGAGCACATCTACCGTCAAGCCGACGAAAGATGGCTACAAACACCGGGCTGTCGAACATCGAAAGAAACCTGGCCTAAATGGGATCCTAAAAGATCCCGTCACGTGTACAACCTACGAAGGGATACAATTTCCACACTTGTGGGGGCACTAACGGGTCATTGCCTCATAGGTAGGTATGCAGAAAGGTTAGGAGCGCGTTATCGTCGTTGCTGTAGGAGTTGTAAAGAGGATGAGGAGGAGGAAACTGTGGTTCACCTCATTTGCAACTGCCCAGCACTAAGCGGAGCACGGCAGCGCTTTCTGGGAGCTCCATTTCTTGATAATCTGAGCCAGGTTGTGGAGCATGACGTCAAGGACCTGGTAGCTTTCATCAGGTCCTCAAAATGGTTCGAAGAGGAAAGGTAACGGTGTTTTTCGTGGTATCACAACGGGCCTAATACTACTGGCCTGAGTGTGCCCTCGGGCAGCCACCCTAACCTAACCTAACCTATCATTATTAATTTTTCGAAAAATTTATACGTAAAAATGGTCCGAGATCTTGTCGCTGTGGTGATATTCAGTGGACTGGGTCGGTAAAAACTTGCAAGAGACCGCCTCTATATTTGAAATTTATATGCCTGCTATGGGCAGACGTCTCCAATTTTTTTAATCCAACAACGACGTTTATGGTTTATATTTATTATACTACTGGCTTATTTGGCAACAGAATTTTGAAATTTATACGCTTTGAAACCTTTTGACATAGTTACATGCCAATCTAATATAAACGTACGCAAGTCATTTTCTGTCAAAAATGTCTCATGCACATACAACTTGTATGAGAGCAACCGAAATTGAATTTGCTGCGCGAAAACCTAACTCGATTTCCAATTTTTGTTCTGCGTGACATTTAGATTTGACGTTTGCATAAATGTTGTACATTATCGCAACGCGTACTTATTTCGGTTCGGGCAAAAAACGCCGGTTGTTTGCGTGCGCTAAAAAAACGCAGTGCGGTTTTATTAGGTTGGCATATTATACTGTATCCTCATCTTTCTAATTAGTGAAATCGAGCTCGGAGCTTAAAAAGTTTTAAGAGGATTAAGCGCTTCTTAAGGTTAAAATAATGACACTAATGTTTAAATACGAATGTTAACTAAAAAAAAAGTTTTGACCTATTAAGAATAAAAAATTCCTGTACCGAACCCCTCTTAATATAAGCTTCAATTTTAAAGACGGACTAAACACTTTTTTCGTATTGAGACTGACCCTGCCTAATATGCAGGCATACATACGTATATGTATGTTGTTATGAACTTTTTCACTTTTGTTTTGCATATTTCTTCACGTTATTTTACTTGGCGAAATGTTTTCACCATTTTCTTTGTCAACTGTTACATTGATCTGAATTTATCTTTATCATTAGTTTCGCCTTTTTAATCTCATATCAACACTCTGGAAGCGACTAGCAGTACCGATGACGACAGACGGGCGTATACGCGACACAATATTTGCGCGAATGAACTTCCACGCACCGAAGGTTAAATAGAAATCACTTCTGTTCATTTGCATTAGGAGCTATTGTGTACAAAGTACATTTGTTAATATAGTACATATATGTATGTAGGTACATATATGTAGTTGTAGGTATGAAGAATATATTTAGTATAAATAGAAATGTATTTTGTTCTGTTGATCACCTGGTACTATTGTGAGATTTTTGGATATCTGTACAGTTTTGGCGATATGACGCATTTGTTGATTAGCGGCTTATGCAGGTAAAAAGTTCACTAACAGATACGCATTTAGATCTTAATAACTTAAATTTAAAATGACACTGACATCACTCCATATTCAATGCCGGAAGACATATAATTTTCATGAATTCAGTGGCAATGTTAAAAAACTGTTTTTTTTTTTTTCAATATTAATTTTGAATTTCATGCATTTTTCGTAAACATTTACCCACATACATAACACCTAAGTATAAACTTAGCATCTCTTCTTGAATATCTTTGCTTCGCACGATAATTTCTGTTACTCTAGTATATATGTATGTATGTATGGATGTACGTATGTATATATGTGTGTATGTAAATAAATATTTTAGCTTTTCCCGTTGTCTGTTACATTTAGCTTGTCTACTGAGATTTTCAGAGTTCGCAATAGAATGCGAATAACGACGGCCGGAGCTGCTTATAAGCTAGATGTATGATCGTAGCAGAACGTGAAACAAATTAACGAAATTGTATGTATGTATTGCTTGTATGGGGCTGGGTATATGTGCATATATGTGTAGATATGTAAGTGAGGCGAACGAAGTTTAGCAAACGAATACCCAAAACCGATTGCCAGCAAATTAAGTATACGCCTAAGTGGATGTTGCTTTCAAACTCTTCTGCCTCTTTAGCAATAGGTGACCGTTTCGCGAATGAATGGCTAGACATCAAGTAATGGTTTGTGAATCGAAATCTAAACTGTAAAATGTTTCTCTACACAATGAATTTCAAGTCGAATCTAATATGCTCTGAGCAATGTCATTAACGTAAATAAGTACATATATATGCAATGCATACTATGCATATACATATGTATATATTACATTTTTACGTTTACTAGATATAAAGCTAAAACAAGTCTGAGAGTTCCAAGTAAAATATTGAGAGCTTTGAGAAAGCTGAAAATTACACACACCAAAAAGAATTAACATTCATAATTCAACATTACCTTCAACGGTATTCACGTCCGACAGAAACTCAATAATTTTATGCCATTCGAAACGAATTTTCAGTGTTTACACTTAGTAAATTCGAATTATTTCGAAAAGGGTCTAAAAAAGGACAGGCATGTGTTAACTATTAATTTCCTAGGCTTAGTTTGAGCGGTTAAATTTATTTCTATTGCAGAATGGACTAATAACATATAAGTCGTATACACCTAAAAAAGCAATCAAACTCTCCATACTTATTTGTTTCATCCTTTTACGGTCGCTGTAAAAATATCGTGTACAACTGCAAGTTGGTTATTTTGGAATGAAACTTTATTTAATAATTGCACAGCTAGCCCGTACAGGTAAGCTCACAAAAATTTTTGATAGTAATTGCTTAAATATCATAATGAAATTTCAAGTGATTGCTTTGAAAAAAGTGTTCACTGGTTTTATGCATATGTCCTATTAGCTTAAGACTACACGGCTAGAAGTTTGAGCCTAAAGTCTAAACTGTTCATCGGTTTAAGCAATTTTTGAAACTGTTTTGTACTAATTTGGAAAGCTCTCAATTTACAATTGTATTTTTAAATTTTATTTAGTTTCAATTTAAACCTTTAAAACATTACCAAGTAGTGTCAAATATCTAACAGAAACTTCTATACATATCTGGTTATAAAATGAACCCCTAGGCCCACTTGCAGAATTACAAGGTATTTTTTTTAGCTCAGAGCTATTTTCAAAAATTTGTCAAAAACGTATGGGTTTTAACCCCCTTATCGGTTTAACTCTGAGTCCCAGCAAGTGAGCCAAGAGTTTAAACTTGGTGTTGAAAAATTTAAAATAAAAAAATTGATTTATGATAAGTTAAGGAATCTTTTTCGAAACACTTTGTTATATGTATATATGAGGTTTTATGGTATGTGTAGGCCGCTCAAATTTCAAATTGAAACCCAGTTCTGTGCACGCATTTTCAGGAAGACCAGTATAATCTAAACCGGAACCGCGCATGCATATATAGTACAAAAAGTTTCAGATTTAGATTCTAACTTTAAACCGTGTATTAGTAAGATATTAATTTGTAGAAAGTTCCTAGCGAAAATTAAAATTGATGAGTGAGTGAACAAGGAAGTGAAAGTAAACATACGAGAAGACAAAGTAGTATAAGTAGGAAGATGATGAGAATAGAAATAGTAGTAATTAGTAGCGGTTGTGCCTGCGTGTGACTATTTAAATTTTTATAATTTTTTTTAGCATATAACAAAAATATAATGTTTTTGGTGACAATTTACATTGTAAAATATTACAAAAATAATAAAATTTTCAATTGGCTCAACACAAGTGAACGAGTTTGGCAAATGAGGCATACCTATTGTTATCAGAAATCATTTACCCGGCATCTCGTAGGTACCAAGTTCTTTTTATTATACTCAGTTGAGCAGAGCTCGAAGAGTATATTAACTTTGATTGCATAACGGTTGGTTGTATAGGTATAAAGGAATCGAGATAGATATAGACTTCCATATATCAAAATCATCAGTATCGAAAAAAAATTCGATTGAGCCATGTCCGTCCGTCCGTCCGTCCGTCCGTCTGTCCGTTAACACGATAACTTGAGTAAATTTTGAGGTATCTTGATGAAATTTGGTATGTAGGTTCCTGGGCACTCATCTCAGATCGCTATTTAAAATGAACGATATCGGACAATAACCACGCCCACTTTTTCGATATCGAAAATTTCGAATAATCGAAAAAGTGCGATAATTCATTACCAAATACGCATTAAGCGATGAAACTTGGTAGGTGAGTTGAGCTTATGACGCAGAATAGAAAACTAGTAAAATTTTGGACATTGGGCGTGGCACCGCCCACTTTTAAATGAAGGTAATTTAGAAGTTTTGCAAGCTGTAATTTGGCAGTCGTTGAAGATATCATGATGAAATTTGGCAGGAACGTTACTCCTATTACTTTATGTCTGCTTGATAAAAATTGGCAAAATCGAAGAACGACCCCGCCCACTTTTTAAAAAAAAATTTTTTTTTAATTCAAATTTTAAAAGAAAAGTTAATATCTTTACAGCATATAAGTAAATTATGCCAACATTCAACTCCAGTAATGATATGGTGCAACAAAATACAAAAATAAAAGAAAATTTCAAAATGGGCGTGGATCCGCCCTTTTTCATTTAATTTGTCTAGGATGTTTTTAATGCCATAAGTCGTACAAAAATTAACCAATCCTTGTGAAATTTGGTAGAGGCTTAGCTTCTAGGACGGTAACTGTTTTCTGTGAAAAAGGGCGAAATCGGTTGAAGCCACGCCCAGTTTTTATACACAGTCGATCGTCTGTCCTTCCGCTCGGCCGTTAACACGATAACTTGAGCAAAAATCGATATATCTTTACTAAACTCAGTTAATTTACTTATCTGAACTCACTTTGTATTGGTGTAAAAAATGGCCGAAATCCGACTATGACCACGCCCACTTTTTCGATATCGAAAATTACGAAAAATGAAAAAAATGCCATAATTATATACCAAATACAAAAAAAGGAATGAAACATGGTAATTTTATTGGTCTATTGACGCAAAATATAACTTTAGAAAAAAACTTGGTAAAATGGGCGTGACACCTACCATATTAAGTAGAAGAAAATGAAAAAGTTTTGCAGGGCGAAATCAAAAGCCCTTGGAATCTTGGAAGGAATACTGTACGTGGTATTACATATATAAATAAATTAGCGGTACCCGACAGATGATGTTCTGGATCACCCTGGTCCACATTTTGGTAGATATCTCGAAAACGTCTTCACATATACAACTAAGGGCCAATCCCTTTTAAAACCCTCATTAATACCTTTAATTTGATACCCATATCGTACAAACACATTCTAGAATCACCCCTGGTCCACGTTTATGGCGATATCTCGAAAAGGCATCCACATATAGAACTAAGCCCCACTCCTTTTTAAAATACTCATTAAAACCTTTCATTTGATACCCATATCGTACAAACAAATTCTAGAGTCACCCCTGGTCCACCTTCATATCGATATCTCGAAAAAGCGTCCACCTATAGAACTAATGCCCACGCCTTTTTAAAATACTCATTAACACCTTTCATTTGATACCCATATCGTACAAAAACATTCTAGAGTCACCCCTGGCCCACCTTTATGGCGATATCTCGAAAAGGCATCCACCTATAGAACCAAGGCCCACTCCTTTTTAAAATATTCATTAACACCTTTCATTTGATACCCATATCGTATAAACAAATTCTAGAGTCACCCCTGGTCCACCTTTATGTCGATATCTCGAAAAGGCGTCCACCTATAGAACTAAGGCCCACGCCCTTTTAAAATACTCATAAACACCTTTCATTTGATACCCATATCGTACAAACAAATTCTAGAGTCACCCCTGGTCCACCTTTATGGCGATATCTCGAAAAGGCGTCCACCTATAGAACTAAGGCCCACATCCTTTTAAAATAATCATTAACACCTTTCATTTGATACCCATATCGTACACAAAAATTCTAGAGTCACCCCTGCCCACCTTTATGGCGATATCTCGAAAGGGCATCCACCTATAGATCTAAGGTCCACTCCCTTTTAAAATACTCATTAACACCTTTCATTTGATACCCATATCGTACAAACAAATTCTAAAGTCACCCTGGTCTACCTTTATGGAGATGTCTCGAAAAGGCGTCCACCTATATAACTAAGACCCACGCCCTTTTAAAATACTCATTAACACCTTTCATTTGATACCCATATCGTACAAACAAATTCTAGAGTAACCCCTGGTCCACCTTTATGGCGATATCTCGAAAAGGCGTCAACCTATAGAACTAAGGCCCACACCCTTTTAAAATAATCATTAACACCTTTCATTTGATACCCATATCGTACACAAAAATTCTAGAGTCACCCCTGCCCACCTTTAGGCGATATCTCGAAAGGGCATCCACCTATAGATCTAAGGTCCACTCCCTTTTAAAATACTCATTAACACCTTTCATTTGATACCCATATCGTACAAACAAATTCTAAAGTCACCCTGGTCTACCTTTATGGAGATGTCTCGAAAAGGCGTCCACCTATATAACTAAGACCCACTCCCTTTTAAAATACTCATTAACACCTTTTATTTGATACCCATATCGTACAAACAAATTCTAAAGTCACCCTGGTCTACCTTTATGGAGATGTCTCGAAAAGGCGTCCACCTATATAACTAAGACCCACGCCCTTTTAAAATACTCATTTGCACCTTTCATTTGGTACCCATATTGTACAAACGCATTCTAGAGTCACCCCTGGTCCACGTTTATGGCGATAACCCGAAAAGGCATCCACCCATAGAACAAAGGCCCACTCCCTTTTAAAACACTTATTACACTTTTCGTTTGACACCCATATTGTACAAACGCATTCTAGAATCAACCCAGGTCCACTTTTATAACGATATTCCGAAATGCGTCCACCTATAGAACTTAGGCCCACTCCCTTTTAAAATACTTATTAACACCTTTCATTTGATACCCATATAGTACAAACAAATTCTATAGGCACCCCTGGTCCACGTTTATGGCGATATCTCGAAAAGGCGTCCACATATAGAACTAAGGCCCACGCCCTCTTAAAATACTCATTAACACCTTTCATTTGATACTCATATCGTACAAACAAATTCTAGAGTCACCCCTGGTCCATCTTTATGGCGATATCTCTACAAGGCGTACATCTATAAAACTTAGGCCCACGCTCTTTTAAAATACTCATTAATACCTTTTATTTGATACCCATATCTTACAAAATAAATTCTAGAGTCACCCCTGGTCCACCTTTAAAATTATCATTAACACATTTCATTTGATAACCATATCGTTCAAACAAATTCAGGCCTGGTCCACCTTTACGGCGATATCCCTAAATGGCGTCCATCTATAGATCTATGGCCCACTTCCTCTTGAAATACTCTTTAATACCTTCCATTTGATACACATGTCATACAAACACATTCCAGGGTTACCCTAGGTTCCTTTTACAACATGGTGATTTCCCTTACTTTGTCTCCACAGCTCTCAACTGAGTATGTTATGTTCGGTTACACCCGAACTTAGCCTTCCTTACTTGTTTTTTTCTACATTCGCTTAGCATTCGATGTTCGAGAGCAAATTATCGTATATGTATATTAAAAGATAGTGTTTTTTAAACAACTCTCGGCGATAATAGTGGGCATAATATAAACTATCCTATATTAAAATTCATTATTCGTCCTTCCATATTTTCTTATCAATGCGAAAAAGCTGCATTAATCTCTATGTTTGAGAAAAAAGAATTCATACAAATTAAAGTGTAAAAATTATCGAGATTCGGCGAAAATTTATATATACGCACGCACTCATTTATGGTAATCTAACCGGAAGTGCTATTGCAGGGAATATTAACTGATCGAAATGTCGCTCTGTGCATTGTATTACAAATGAACTGGAGTTTTAACATCGCCTTCTACAATTTTAGAAAATTTCTAAGCACTCACACTCGTGCGTGTTCAATCGTGAATCTTGCATTGACGCTAGAAATATTATGTCATGAGCTTCTTCTGAGTAATTGCTCGAATGAGGAAAATGAAGCATGTGAAAAAAATTTAAATGCATATACCGGTTTAGTAACTTAAGCCCAAAATGCTTGATGGCGACTAAAAATTGTAAATTGTTGATTATAAGCGAATAACGACTAATAAGTATTTTAAGTAAGTACTTAGCCCGTGTTTGCTTGTAACCACAGATATATTTATTTGAGATCAGTGATTGATGCTAGCATACCAAAAATTAGGCCTGAAGTATGCTTATTGCAGCCATTGTATTATAAAAAAAAGTACGATTGTATTCAAAGTTCCATCACTGGCACGTTCTACTGTTCATAATACAGCTGAGAGCGCGTGTAGGTCGTTTAAAGGCCGTTTGCGAACTAAACGGGTATTACCTTTACGCCCGTATTTTAGTTGTGGGCATTTACATACAAATGTACATATTGTGCTAAATAGATGTACGCTATGAGTTAATGAATATTTTATTGAGATCTTCGTTATAGGTTCTCTACCAACACTGGACAATGCATAACTGGTAATGTGTACGCTCAGAATATCTCGATGATTCTCACTGTCGCTCTTCATTCTATTCTGCATAGTACATACTAACATAATGTCTCTGTTGAAAAATGTTGGGTTTTCTACATTCAATATACCTATGTATATATATATTATTACTATTTCTCTTAAAACAAGAAGCTTAATCTTTCTCTCAAATTTCTGTCTCACTACATTTACACCGTTATGGAAAGCGAGTACCGCAAATCAAAGTCGAGGTCGTTGTACGACTGATGAAATGTTAGGTATGGGATGTCATCATACACACCGGCATTAAAATTAATGGTGCCGTCGATCTCACCCTCTTCTAAACCGTTAGCGCAATGAATGTCATACTGATGACAATACCGTTGTCATTCTGATGTAAAATTGTAGATACCAATGAAGTTTTTGTAGTGATTATTGTATTTGATGTTTTTATTGTTGATGATGCTGTGGTGACTTGCTGCAAGTGCAGTGCATTGCAATTTAGAACTTTCAAACTGGGCGAATTTTTAAGACAAAGACGAACGGATCGGACCATTTAATGACATATTACACTGTTGAAATGATCATTTGCTTCTAAAATTTATATAAAATATGCATATGATTATATCACACACCTAGCTAAGGCAAAAATCTGATATTTCGGTTCCGTGCACATTACTTTACTTTTATTTAATATAGACCGGAATCCTATCGTGTTTTACGATCCGATGTTGAAAACCATTTTTCCAATAGCTACGAAATTAGTTAATAGAATATGGACATTTCCAGAATCGCGAACATACAGTTCGTACGCGTTTGAAACTCAAATAACGAACACCACATTATTTTATTTTATTTTATTTTATTTTTTATTATCCGATATCATTTTGGTTGACCTATCCTAGGTACAAAAGGTTGGTTTCTTCCATTTGTATTTTTTAAAATGTGAGAAATAATAATGCGGTCGCCTACGTAGGAAAATTAAAAGTCGATTGTAGGTGCTTCCAAAAAGCTACAAAATCTGCGAAATATGCCTATTTGTATACGAAATAAAATTTTACAGTTTAATGTTTTCGAAAAATCCCTGCATTTTATCACTTTATTAAAAAATGTATGGCTTCTATTTGTCCTAGACTCTCTTGACTTCAATATAATATATAACATTCAGTGGTCTACTTAGTGAACCGATTAACTCAAAATCACCAAAACCGCACATTCATGCTCCTATTCTACCAAGAAATAAATTTTAAAATTTTCAGTAGATAAATCTAACCTTATTCATGTGTCGCGTCCGTCACCAAAAAAATTAAAAAAAAAAAAAAAAAATTCCTAAAAACAATTGAAATTCAAAAAGCTTCTTCACAAAAAAAAATTTTTTCCGCAAAATTTGGGTGACATGTATTATTGGTATCTAAAATTTGACGTTCCAGTTACCCCTCTTTCATTGGTTAATTCATATATTGGTTGATTCATATAACTTAAATACTGTTTAGTCTACGAACAACACTTATACAAGTTAGCACAGTTAGCAACAGTCGTCAAATATTGCTTACACAGCAGTTACCGCAACCCAAATTCCATAAGCAATATTTTAATAAGACAACAACAACAACTGCTTCACATTTCGTTGCACTAAATTTAAGCGGAAGTCTTGCAGATGTAATGTGAACCCGTTGGTTGCCCAATTAAGTTACTTTTACTTGCATACGCAAAATTATAAGAACACAATAAAAAGCAATAGAACAATTCGACGCAAAATTTATTTGATTATCAAGCAAGTTTTGTAAATAGGAACAACAAAAACATTGTTAATAAATTATTGCGCTGTAAGCGAATTCACCTGTACAATATAAGTAAATTTATAAGTATGTTAGCAACTTAGTTAAGTAAGTAGCATACAAAATATTGTATAAAAAAGAAATTGCCAATAATAAAGTTAAGTTCAGTTTTTGTCATTGAACGGAACGGATTGGTGTCATAATTTACATATGTGTCAGAAAGAGGCCATTTTTGCGCTTTCAGAAGTGTGAAAACTGTACATTGAGTTTTCGAAATGTTAGAGAAATATTAGACAATATATCGAAAACTTAAATTGTTGTATCCGTTCTTCATTTTGTATGTGTTTTGTTAGTTTTTTTGTTTAAGTAAATATACAAAGAATTTCTTGAGAAAAGTTTTAAATTTAAAATAAAGGAGTGTAAACTACGTTGCATCTTTCTTTTGAATTTTATCTGCTTTTGAAATCGTTTGTTTCAGTAAAAAATATTTGTCGACTCGAAGTGGTCAAAAAGGAATATCTCAGCTAAATTTCAATGGACTTCTTATATTTGTGAGTTTTAGAACGCAAAATTATTTAAGACCTCTTAGGTAATTCTCTTTTGTTCATAGTGACAAGCAATATAGTAAAGACAACGGTTACACAAAATGCAAATAATAAGTTTTTTGTTTATTTTGTACTATTTCTAAAATATTTCTGGAAATAAAACTAACATTTGTATATCGTTACAGGTGACCAGTATACGTCTCCTCTGTTTTAAGGTCCTGCTCACGAGTTTGAGGGCGTACTTAAAAATCTAAGTATGCAGATTTCGTTTGCTCCACCAGGCCTAAACCTTAAGGCATGTCTTGCGAAGAATATATTTTCAATGATCAATACTGTTTTTCATTGAGAAAAAATTTTCGCGTCCGTAACCGTACTTTAGCTTACATATAGCGTTCTAAAAATATATTTCAGATTTACAAGCAAAGGGTCTTTTCCCACCTTCAGTCTCTTATCAGAAGAATGTAAAATTTCCCCTTCTTCCACAAGCATCAATTATTATTATTACTTCTATTTAAATGTTTAAGGTCCCCAAAATTTTTATGGAATGAAGCATTCTGGTAGTGCTATCCAAACATTATACTATCCGTTCAGTCCGCTGCTCATGTTCCCTTTTATGCAGGCTAAGGTGCTGCGAATATCGGGGACGTATATAATTTTTCTTTTCGAAAATAAATTATTCTTAAAATGCGAATTTATTCATGCGAAAATACTTTTAAAATTGTGGTCCAAAACTCACACTTTTGCTGTAACAACTTATATTTTACAGAAATCTAAAAGAAAAATATAGGAATCTATAAAAACACATCAGTATCTACACTTTTTTTTATGAAACCAAGAGAAATTACAACGTGCTTCCTAGTCGAAAACAACATAAATATTTACGAAGATACAGCTCTTTCAAAATATTCTTAGCTTTTTTATGCTCAGCGTGCTTTGCACACAGAGTATATTAATTTGATTGGATTGGACGGTTGGTTGTACAGGTATAAAGGAATCGAGATGGATATATACTTCCATATATCAAAATCATCAGTATCGCAAAAAAATTTGATTGAGCCATGTCCGTCCGTCCGTCTGCCCGTTAACACGATAACTTGAGTAAATAATGAGATATCTTCACCAAATTAGGTACACGAGCTTATATGGATCCAGAATAGATTGGTATTGAAAATGAGCGAAATCGGATGATAACCACGTCCACTTTTTGTATATATAACATTTTGGAAAACACAAAAAACCTGATTATTTAGTAAATAATACCCCTAGAATGTTGAAATTTGACGCGTGGACTTATATTGAGACTCTTGATAAAAATTTGATAAAAATTTTTAAAATGGGCGTGGCACAGCCCACTTGTGATAAAATCAATTTTACAAATATTATTAATCATAAGTCAAAAATCGTTAAACCAATCTAAACAAAATTCGGCAGAGAGGTTGCTTTTACTATAAGGAATGCTTTGAAGAAAAATTAACGAAATCGGTTAAGGACCACGCCCACTTTCATATACAAGATTCTTAAAAGCGTTGTGGACGAATAAAATAAGCTATATCTTTGCAAAAAATAGCTTTATATCAATGGTATTTCATTTCCCAAGTGAATTTATAACAATAAATAAGAAAAACCTCAAATTAAAAAAAATGGGCGTGGCACCGCCCCTTTATGACTAAGCAATTTTCTATGTTTCGGGAGCCATAACTCGAAGAAAAATTAACAGATCGTAATAAAATTGGGTACACAAATTTTCCCTATAGCAGGAAATATTTCTAGCAAAATGGACGAAATCGGTTAAAGACCACGCCCACTTTTATATAAAAGATTTTTAAAAGGGTCGTAGATGAAAATAATAAGCTATATCTTAGCGAGAAAGAGCTTTTTATCAATAAAACTTTACTTTCTTAATTGAATTTTTCCATTGAATTGGAAAACATTAAAATTGTTGAAAATGGGGGTGGCACCGCCCCTTTTATGACTAAGCAATTTTTTATGTTTCTAGAGCCATAACTCGAAGAAAAATTAACGGACTGTAATAAAATTGGGTACACAAATTTTCCTTATAGCAGAAAATATTTCTAGTAAAAATGGACGGGATCGGTTAATTTCCACGGCAACTTACAGCCAATGCCGCTAATTTGAGCAACAATTTTATGATCTAAGATTTGTATAAATATTCATTTCAAAACGTCACGTACTGATCTCGCCAAAACGTTACACCTATATTCTTAAATTACTTTCCTTTAAAACACAATTAATCCCATGAGCTTGGCAGTAATTCACTCTAATTAAGTACTTTCAATAACGATGTCGTATGTGTAAGGGCCGTGACTGATAGAACTTTACGACACACTTAAACTTTGAAAATTGGGACCTTCAAAGCGAGGAGTATTTTTTATATAGGGCACGTGTAAACACTGCAATGAATTTTATGTCGTATTTAAATACATCCGTAAGAAGAGCAATACGTAAAAAGTGTTAAGAAAATCATTTTTTTGGTTTTTCTTGCTTGTCGTTACGAAAATTCTTTGAAATTTAAAAAAATTAACAAATAATTTGTTTGAAAATAACACCTTATTAAAATAGGCTGCTGAATTGTATTTTTTAATAAAATTGTGTATGAGACTACAAAGCACACATGACGAGTTTTAAATCATGGCAAATACACTGAATAGGAGACCTTGTGAATTGCCTGAATCGTGGACAGAAATCAGTTCTTGAGAAAAAAATTTACGTAGATAGTTCACTAGAGCGTCATATTCATTGCATGCAGTAAAAATATCCCTATCTCAATTTCAGAACTTGTTTGAAATACGCCCTACATCAGAATTTGATTCAAAAATGCCCTGTCTGAGCATAAGTTAAATATACTTTGACGCGAGATAGGGCATTTATGAAAACAATTTTGAGGTAGGGCATCATTCTAACGAATTCTGAGAAAGGAAGTTTTTAGAACAAATCGTGAGATGAAGCGTTCGTGGAAAACATTCTCAGATACGGTGTTTTCGAGCTGGTAGCCGAGATAGGTTGATTTTATACTTAGCAGTCGATTTGCTTACGCATTCGATTTTGGGGAAAATGTAATACATTTTCACAACCGATGTCGACTTTCTGAACAATTTCTATCTAAATATGTACATACATATGTATATACATATATTTGTACGTACGTAGATTTAACCACAACTTTTTTCTTTGCTTACCTTCTTTCTCGAATTACCCAAATTTTCGCATCTAAAAATAGCTTATCGTGCAGATGGAATTTATAGGTTTGGTTTAAGGTTTATGATCTTATTCGCAGCCATTTCACCAGCGCGAGTGTATGTATTTATGTATGTTTGTGCGTCTTTAGGTACGCACGTATTTGAGTTCACTAACACACACAATCAAGAGTTTTTGTAATATCGGTGGAATTTAGAAAGCTAACTCTGCAACATTTTACAGACTGACAATTGAATTATCAAAATGGAATAAAACAGCACTCACGACCGTCTCGTATGTACGTAAGTACACGAACATATGTTTGTAGATACTTTGGGATATGATTTCAAATATCTTCTGCATACAACAAGAACAATAACACTACAGTAAAATAGAAATTAGGACTACATTTAACACGGCGTCTACAAACCACACAACGACAATAAAGCAAAGCTTGACGACAACCGTAGCCAAACATTGGCTAATTGGTTACTTTGAACGCTGCAGCGACGAATTTAATCAGGCTTATATTATGCTTTGGTAAGAACTTTGGTCAGCTAAACTGAATTTCGTACGTACAAAGTGTTGCAACATAGTTATTATTTTGCTTTTGTAATATTGGCATTTTTCTATGATATTTAGTTCAAATCAAATTAAATAAAAACGTTATAATTTATGAGTTATGTGAAACTACGACGTTCAACGACTATAGCGCGAATGAGCTAAGCTAACTCAAACTTCAGCCGATTAGGCCATAAACTTGATAAAATGCTTGAATAGATGCAGTCAGTCTATGCGAAAAGTTGGCAGGTCTCTCGGTTGCTAGTTAGACCGCTTTTGTTGTTTGGGGGCTCGGCAACGGACGAAGACTTGCTGCAAATTCATTGTGGCTGCATACGACGTGGCGTATAGTGAAGATAGTTGGAGTAGCAAAGTGCACTAGAGTACAGATAACGGTTATAATCAAGAACTGAAAGAGCGTGCCAGTTAAAGCAAGAGCGTAAGAGAAATAGCGAATACTATTAGATGATACTCATCGCTTGCTTATGGTGGCTTCTGGAATACATTGCTTGTCTTCATAGTCAGTATGCTTGCGATGAACAATTAGAATACTTCTAACGAAGTGTAAGTATGTATGTATATAAATATTTGCGTATAGATATGTATCTATAAAGGGGACGATTACGTTGTTTAAACTTGCTGTACTGTTTATTATTAAAAGCGTAATATTTTTTAAATCCAAATAGAACAACTGACGAAATTCCAGCAGATTATGTTTATTTTAAGTTATATTTTTTATGTTATTGGGTCAGTGATTTTATAGTCTTTTTTAAAAACACATAAAATATTATTATTTTGTTGAATTTCTAAATTTCACTTTACTTTATTAAGCAAACTATCAATATTAATCTATTGATGAAAGTTGAGCGCACCAAAACGAATTTTAAAATACGGCTGGACGCGTCAAGAGACCTGCAAGGGAACCGTTCGTGATGAATGCTCTGTTATAACTGAACTGGTAGTATGCCTTACCACTACCGTTTTGGACTATCCCAATGTGAAATATCGGAGGCATATTGCCGTGAACGCATAGCAAGGACGATAACTACGTATAAAAGCCCAGTATACATGTTGTGCCATTAACTACATATATACAAGTATGTGGTAAAGTGCATAGATTCACGAGCGTTGCTTGCAATCGACAGTCGACAACAGTTAGCCGGTATTCAATTTTCACTGGATGGCCATAGGTAGTAGAGGTTTACGCCGATCACTTTATCGGCGGCGGCGGCGTAGTCTCTATTATATATCGGCGGCGGCGGCGTAGGCGGCGCGCCGGCGTACGCCGGTGTTCTTACTTTAAAAGCTTGATTTTTCTATTTAAAAAAATAATATTTAGGAAAGGTTTTGTTTATATGTATTTAAGGAAATCAGCGTGTTGGCCATTTCGGAAAGATCCGGGTTTTTGCATCAAAATCTCGCAGGAGTAGCTCCTTGCGAAGGGATTGCCCTCATTCGCATGCTCCAGAGAGGCTTCGAACCTAACCCCGGTCTTTGGAATTGGTACTGCTGCGTCTGCTGAAAAGAAATAGAGATTCATAAAATAGTCGCACTTTTGCCTGCATATCTCGTGCAAAGCGTAGTTTCACCTAGGGTTAACTCCTAATAATCGTCGCGAACATAATTTCTTTAAATCATTTGTCGCTCCTTGGCGGTCACGCATAAAGGCGACTTAAGGCTCCATTACTGATACTTAGCATAGACTTGACTTGGCTTGCGAACTGTCACTTACAGTTCTGTTAATTTAACATTGCATGTTACTGATTACTCAAAACTTAACTTGACTTAGAAGTCTGTTGAATTTTGATTTTCTATGTAAGTTCTAAGTGACGTTTACATTTTGAGATGCCATTTGTTTGTTTCCATTTCATTTTGACATTTTGTCATACAAATTGACATTTATTTAAAAATAAATTTCACCGCTGATTATGATGCCAGGTTGTATGCGCCAAGTGGAGTATAATCGTGGCTAAGTGGCCAAGTTTACGCCAAGTCAAGTCAAGTCTATGCTAAGTATCAGTAATGGGGGCTTTAGAGTTGCTATGAATGGTCTATTAATACTCATGACTATCGTGGCACAGGGCGCCTCCAGTTTTTTCGGCTGTTTTTAAGAGCTACAATTTCCGATGTGCGAACAGTAGGAATCCCTACCACCAGTCGCTGCCACGCCTCCTGAGCCTCACACCATATGCCAGTACAGAAGCTATAGGACTGCGACTTCGAACTCATAACTTCGTCGACGTCACTTTCCTAGAAGCTCTAGGTGTAGCTTCGAAGACTTTCCAACGGATACTTTTGTCGCGTTATGCTGCCGAGCTACACCTTGAAACGCTAGGGAGTGACTATTCGGCCGAAGATGCCGCCCTCGAAATCATAAGCAGTCTTAAGTGGATGTCATTGCGTCATGGGTGAAAATCGTATAATACTCGGCGCATCTACATAATTAAATATTTACAAGGACCCTGGATAAAATTTGTAAAATGTAGACCAAAGATTGCAGACGTTTGTGTTCACAACATTGATTTCAATAGTCTTCGTTAAATCAAATTTGGAATGAAAGTCGACGGATTTTAAGTTGAAAGTTGTTAACTACTGTTTTCCGGCCTTACGATATAGGAGCTCATTATGGATGACCGCGTAGTTTCAGTTTTCAGACAAGTTCGACTGTCCACTACGTTAGGGTAGTATCACACACGGTCATTAGTTCCACTGTCTTGGGAAAGCTTTTGCTTCACCACTTTGAGTGTTCTTGCGAAGGACAAAGCCTCACCTGGTAGATATATGTGCCTACGTATTCACAATTGTAAAAGAAGCCGTAACGTGTAGGTGATATTTAAACTTAGTTGATAGGCTATAATCAATGTGATTCACTCCAAAGGACTAGTTTTGGATAGGGCCGCCAACTTTAGGAAATGTTAAACCGGGGGACTTGGGTGTTGAAGGATGAAGTGTGAAAATCAAAATTAACATTTCAGACGCTATTGTATAGTTTCGCAAATAAACAACAGATGTTTCAATGCAAGACTTAGTGATTTTTCAAACCCTTCTCATAAGTACATATATCCTCAACTTAAGTATGAGGTAAGAATAATTTCGAAGGAGTGTTTATGCCCCTAGAACCTACTAAAGGATTTTGCATCACTGATTTCGTTTATTCTTGAGGACAATTTAAAAACATGTTCGCCTTGGGTCATTTTATTTGAATTAATTGTTCATTATTAATTTTTTCAAAAATGCAAAGTGAGCATATACATTTATTATATAACTTTTCTTTTAGTATTTTGATTTAATAACTTGCTGAATTGGGTAGTGCAAAATCCGTGTTAAGCTGACATCGAAAGCGCCTGTTATTTTAAATAACTTTTGAATAGTTATAAAGAGTTAAATTTCGCAATTAGTTTCTTATAACTGGCAGTGATGCGCATCCGTTCATACCACTTTTTTCGAGCATATCCGACCAATTTTCGACATGAACAATAAATGGCCTAAACAGTCTTAAACGAGTAGAAAATATAGTAACGCGCCGGACGCCGCGCCGCCACGCCGATATTTTTGACATTCGGCGGCGGCGTGCGAAAAACGACCAAAATCGGTGGCGGCGGCGGCGTTTATCGGCGGCGTATATCTCTAATAGGTAGACGCTACCGCTACTGTTCTTGATTTTGATTCTGGGTCTTAGTTTTGTGTCGATAGTAGCGGTAACCTTTGCAGCACCCGGCACCTGCCCCCCGAAGTGGTTGTCGCAAGAATGTGAGTGTGGTGTTGGAGTAAGTTCATTTTTGTGTTTAGGGTGTTCTATAATTTAGCGCATGCCCACATTAAAGATATGCAAATATACATACATACATACGTGTGTATATTTATATGTATACTTATGCATGTACAATGTGCTTTATTCCGACAGTTAAAGAGAGAAAGCTTTCCTTTTATATATATTTACTGAGAATAATATGAACACTTCTTTACCGGGAATTTTCACCGGCGCTGAGACCATAATACATACATATGCACGTATTTACAGAAATAAATATACATATATTTTGTTTAGAAATTAAGTTTTCTGCTCTCAAAAATGCTTGCCATCTTCTCCAATAACCATATCGCACTCCTGCATTCACCAACTTGTCGGTTTATTGTTCCGCTGTGCACTGCAACTTCGTTTGAAATCCGCATTCTGCCGCATCCTCCGAATACAGCCGATGCTACATGAAACGACAAGAAAATAACTGTGCAGATGTATGTATGTATGTATATCGACCACTTGGTTTTACGAGTGTTTTTGACTTTTCTATACATATGTACGTCCGTTAAGATTTTGCATTTTTGTATTATACATATATATCTATGTATATATTTGTATAGCATCACAAATTCTGACAATATGACTTCAATACATAACTAGACACGAAATTAAGATCGACACGCGCCGAGTTTTCTACTCTGGCCCTTTTGCTATGGCGCTCTTTTCATTCGAAGCTCTCACCTCTTGGGTTCATCTGATTGTTGTATTGTTAAAAACCTTTGCATGGAAAGTCCTGGGATTTGTTGACCATGCTGCCAAAAATCAACTTTAAGTGCTGCCTCAAAGCAACGGAGTTGTCCATGTAGCGCTATTAATTTGCCCATTTCCCGCTCTAGATTTCCCTCTCACTCACCGATTTCTTCAAAAGTTACCTTAAAAGCTTTTGATTTGAAAGCCTTATTAACGGATTGACTTATATTATTTAACTTAGAATCGCCACTAAATCTTACAAAACTTATCTTTTAAGACGTTTTTGTTATTTATAAAATAAAACTAAATGAACTAAAAACGATTTTATATGTTGTATGTGGCAACAAAAGTAACAATCAAAGACAATTTTCAGAAAATCGCTTTTAAAGTTAATCACCCCTATTCTGCATTTCGATTACGTTTTGATTTAGCCATGACCGTCTGTGTGTCTGTCTATTTGATCGCAAACTAGTCGATATCTTGGTGTTATTCGGTTAGCGGGTATATTTGGGTGTCCGATTGATCATTTGTCGCAACCGACCGGATCGGAACAATACAACCGATTTTTCGGATAAGAGGGGTTTCGTCATTTCTTCCTCATTTTATTGATTAAATAAAATTAAAATTTCACAGGATGCTTACATTAAGGCATATATAAAAAAAAAAATTTAAAGGCCGGCCATATATATAATATATATCGAACACAAAGAGAAGTTTTACGCCATTTATCCTAATTTTATCAGCTATAAGCTTGATTGTTTTCTGAAAAAATTGTCAAGATAGCTCGCAAATTTAATATATATTATCCCAGTCTACTAATGGTTCAGATTTTACGTGTTTTTGAAATTTCATCAGAGCTCAACATAAGCTCCATTTGTGGAAGATATGAGGGTTTCTGCGCAGACGAACACATTCCAGTCCTTACCTGTTTACCTTGGAATACTTTGACACACTAAAACGCTATTCAGATAATGGCACACGAATGATATCTGTAACTATTCATACTTGACTCGTAATTTTTGTTTGATTTAATGCTCGAGCAAAGGATGTCGATTTTTGGAAAACGTCGATAAAATCTTAATGTAGCCTGGTATGTTAAGGACTTCTTCGAACGAACTGTGCTCTGAGTGAATACCTTTCCAACAATATGTATATCACGCATTGAAATTAATGATCAAATCTTATAACTTTAAACGAGCAATTCATGTTTGTTTGTATAGCCGAACGATCTCGGGAACGGCTCAACCGATTTAAATGAAATTAGGCACAGAGATAACGTATCACCTTCTAAGACTTTCAACCTAGGTGTTGCCACTCAGAATGTTTCACAAGGTTGCCACCTATTCGAAATTAAAAAAAAATTGCATGAGATATGCCGATATGGGTATCAAACGAAAGATATTTCACTCCGCATTACAATAGGGACATTTTTGAGTAGGGTTGCCATTTAGGGTTGCCACCTTTTCGAAATTAAAAAAAATTGCATAAGATATTCTGATTTGGGTATCAAACGAAAGGTATTTCACTCCGCATTTCAATAGAGACATTTTTGAGTAGGGTTGCCAACTTTTCGAAATTTAAAACAAAATTGCATGGGATACGCCGATATGGGTATCACACGAAGGGTATTTCACTCCGCATTACAATAGGGACATTTTTGAGTAGGGTTTCCATTTAGGGTTGCCACCTTTTTGGAATTAAAAAAAATTGCATGAGATATTCCGATTTGGGTATCAAACGAAAGGTATTTCACTCCGCATTATAATAGGGAAATTTTGGGTTAGGGTTGCCGTTTAGGGTTGCCACCTATTCGAAATGAAAAAAAAATTGCATGAGATATGCCGATATGGGTATCAAACGAAAAGTATTTCACTCCGCATTACAATAGGGACATTTTTGGGTAGGGTTGCCATTTAAGGTTGCCCCCTATTCGAAATTAAAAAAAAGAAACGTTGCCAGCACAACGAAACTTTGCCGAGCAAAGCTCGGTCTCCCAGGTACTATATATGTTATGAAGAAACAAGTAAGGCCGGAACTGTCAATAACCTGTCAAATAAAATGCCAGTTAGAGTGCACTGAAGATGGAGAAAACGGCCGAAAAAGACGCTATCGTCCCATAGGTTTGCGCAAGTCCAAAAATGGTGGGATTCCCCGCAGGTCTGTCTTGTCACAAACATGGCACTTTCTGGTTCAAGTCAACGGTGGTTCGGCCTTAACATACATAGGTATATGAATTGAAATATATTTAAAATTACAAGTTTTTAATGCTTAGTACACAACATACACTCTCAAATGCACACATATACATAAGGGTGGCCCTTCGTTGTATGGAGGAAAAAAAGTACTTCGATTCTTGATCTCATCCTCAAAAACGAATATATACAAAGTTTTAGGTCAATCAAAAAAGATTTAGAGGCGGCACAAAGGGCTTGAAATCCTGAAAAGTTACGAATTACAGGGCAAAATATATATTGCTTTCGACAAACAAATATGAAAAGTAAATTAAGTCTGTGCAAATGTGTTTATCAGTGAATCGTGGTATTCGGGTAAAAAACGCTCAAATAAACTTTTTTATACACAAATACATATATCCCTTGAAGCCAAACTTGAAGTTTATTTATTTAAAAAAGTATACACATATATTTTTTTATAAATTTTCTTTCGAAATGCGTGATGCCACAACAAATTTAAGACTGCACTGCAATTTGTTCTTGCAACAAGGGTGTCGAAAGAAATTAAAAAAAAAAAAGTATAAAGAAATGAAAATATATATTTTAAAATTGCAAACAACTACAAAAAATTTCTTTGACGTTTTCTTATCAAAATTACACTGCTCTTGAATTAACAAATTTTGAATAGTAGGTTTTTTTTTAAATAGATAAATTGCGGCACTTTGCATTTGGATGGAAAACCACTTCCAGAAAAACAGGTCGTGAAAAGGTGAAACGACTTCCAGTCGTCGTTACTTACAGGAATGGCGAACAGGTAATAGGAGCTCCAAAATTATATGCTACAACAACAGGCTCGGAAATAGCTGATACTTTGTATAAACTGTTATTTGAATGGGATCTGAAGGATGATATTGTGGCCTGTTGTTTTGATACGACATCGGTTAACACATGCGTTATAAAAGGAGCTGCAACGTTATTAGAAAAAAAACTTGAGCGAAAAATTTTGTATCTACCTTGTCGTCATCATATTAATGAAGTTCTGCTGAGAGTTATTTTCCAGTAAATACTAGTAAAGACGTTCAGTTATTTCGGCGATTTCAAGAAAATTGCAAAAACATCGACAAAAGCAGTTTTAGAGATTTGCTACAAAATAACGAATTGAAATTACTTTTAAGGGATAGCAAAGATACTATTTTAAAAAACGCTCTCAGGAACAGTTGAAAAAGAAAATAGTAAGAGATGACTATAGGGAATTATTGGAATTTACTTCTATGTGTCAAGCAAGTGATGGCATAAAGTTTCGTGTACCAAAGCCCACTCATCATGCTCGGTGGATGTCTAAGGCATTGTATTGCTTAAAAATCTATTTATTTAGTTTAAACCAGGCATGCTTAACGAACGAAACGATATCATTTCGTTACGATAATCAACGCTAATAAACGAAACGAAGTCACTTCGTTTCGCTTATTAACGTTAAGATCGTCAAATTAACGTTAATTTGTCGTTCTTAACGTTAATAAACGAAACGAAATGACTTCGTTTCGTTTATTAACGTTGATTATCGTAACGAAATGATATCGTTTCGTTCGTTAAGCATGCCTGGTTTAAACTAACGGAGTATGAAGAGAATTCGATAGCAATTTCTTAAATAATTAAGTATATGCGCGTTTATTATACAATATTATCTCAATTTCGGGAGGTAGATCCACTATACTGGGGGGATACAGGAACCTATAAAAAAGCTGAAGATACTGTTATAAATATAAAAGTAGTTAACGACACAGCAGAAAGGGGAGTAAAGCTTATGGAAGAATATAATAGAATACTTACAAATGACGATCAAGAAAAACAATATTTTTCACAAGTTGTAACTGATTACAAGGTTACGTTAGGTTGAACTGGTCGATCCATGAGGACCTCACATAGACTGAATAAGTCCGTAGTGTTGCCAGAAGTTTGTTTTAACGACAAAACTGAAAACCCCTATCAAAAACCAGGACCTATGTTATAAAATAACTCCGTCCTCTTGGCAAATACTATAAGCTTCCTAGGAGAATATGCTCGATCGTTTACTCCTCCAGCCCGCACTTCCTACATCTGCTATCACTGACCAAGCCTAATTTAAAGGCATGTGACGCCAGAAGGCAGTGTCCAGTCAGAATACCCGTCATGAGTCTACAGTCCTCTCTTTTTAATGATAAAAGCAACTTTGTTAGTCTTAGGTTGTAAGACCTGCATATAATCTTCGACACTTTACAGCCCCGCGCTTAAACCAACGCCTTTCCTGCTTGGTCGATCATGCGCACCTCTCGCCTTCGCCTAATTTCGCCCAGTCTAATTGGGGCGGCTACGGAGCAAGCTTCAAGGTAACTGATTACAAAAAACAATTTGAATCACGTACTAAATCATCCTTAATTAGATCCTAGGAAATAATATCATATTATATACGTCATCATTTTTCAGGATTTCAAGCTCTTTGCGCCACCTCTAACCCTTTTTCGATTGACATAAAACTTTGTATATTCTAGTTTTTAGGCTATTCGCATATTTCTAGGGGGTGAGATCCAGAATCGGAACGCTTTGGAAAATAAGGGCCACCCTAATATACATACATATATCACTAGCGCATACGGATATGCGAGTATTAACACACTTGGACACAAATATTATTTTCGTGCAGAGCAGCCACTTATTTGTCATATAATACGAATACATTCTCATATACGAAAATATGTATGTAAACAACAACATAAAATGCATTTCGTACAGACTCAGGACATGAAGATTGGAAATATTCGGTTTGCTTTTTAGGTGCCGTCGGCAGCGTTACAACTAGCCCGTTTGATTGTTTCAGCAAAATACATATATACACACATACACGGCAAAAATAGCAGTTACAGAGAATGCATCGGATTTACGCTGATATAAACACAGCAAAAAAAAAAATTCGCCAGTCTTGCACAACTCACAATAAAGCGGAAGCCACACAACCAATAGAACATACATATATCGACACACAAAGGACGTGGCACACGGGCCTCGTAAGTGCGCAGTAAAGAGGAAATAACCGAAGGATGTCCTAAAATAAAACGCAGGTTCACGAAAAGCTCCAAGTTTACCGGTATTTTCCAGTTGCTTGGCCTGAAAATACAATTAGCAAAACAAGGAACGAGGAGAATTGTATTGAAGTCAATTCAGTGAGCCCTTGGCTGCCTCGGATTAAGAGTGTTGCTTGCTGTGAAAATAACATCGGAAAGTACGTGAGTACTCGGAGATGATTTATACATATGTACATTAAGCAACGAAGAGTTTTTAAGAGAATACATTGAAAAACTTATGAGACGAGATAACGCCTCATATTTTCACTCTCTCAGATGTGTATAAGCACAAAAATTTCATTGCGCCGCCAAAAATGCAAATACAATAGAGAGAACGTAGAACCTCCACCGGATTCAACAATTCACGTCTACCAGGGAAAAATAGGAAACCTGCGTTGATATGCATTACGCTGGAATATATTAAGGCAGGTCATGCCATAATTTGTAGCCCATATAAAAGAGAGGCGGATTTAATACATCTCGTTGAGTAAGCAAAAGCTGGGCTAAGATTTGGCGAGTCCTATTGGTGGCAATGGTTTACATGCTACTTATTCACACACACATCGACATTCATATATAATTGGCAAGACACTACACTCAATGACACATACACAACGTTATGTATACAACTAGGGTCTTCCATTTTGAGATTGATACATTTTGTTTGTCCTAAATAAAAAAAATTTTCGTTAAGTTTTTATTGGGATAAAATTTTGTATAACTTAGCGATTTTTGTTAGAGCTTTTGTCCGCTGTGTACGGGTGCGGCAACGTGCTGTATAATGGTGCGTTATCGTGATGCGAAGAAGGAAGAGAGATGTGTATTTAAAAGGAAAAAATGTGAGCCCGAACAGTGGGAGTGTAAGGAGCTTCAGCTGCTGTCTGATAGGAATAACGCCTGAAAATTCTACCAAAATATTTGGCGGATAACGCAAGGTATCAGGACTGGCGCAGATTCTCGCAGGAGAGATAATGATGACTTGGTAACTGACGAACAGAGTATGCTTAAGTTGTGGAGGGAACACCTCTACTCATCGCCGCTGAAGGAAAACACGGGATTCAAGGGGTTGATAAGCGCAAAAGAAAGCTTTATAGCTTTAGAGTTTCCGCAACCCATTATCAACTTCACCTACGCGAGGGGAATCCTGTTACAAATATGAAAGTATCATACACATTAGGGCAGGTCGATTTAAAAATCGCTCATTACTCTGTGAAAATCGTATTCTAGGGATCAAAATAGGAAACTTTGCCGAAGGAACCATACCTCTAAAACAAATTCTGATTTCCCCCAATTTGGGTCGAACTTTTGGGTAGGGGCAAATTTTGAAAAATCCCACTTTGACCCATTTAGAGTGCTCCAATCCAGTCCAAATGTATGACCGACCCCCACTAACTTTGGAGGCCCGACCCACCGATGCCAGTGGCACACCCCCTGGAACCCCCCTGGGGGTTCACCATACAAACATTTAAAAAATCGCCGGTGTTGCACTTTACATGAAAAAATCAGCTAAATGGCTATATTTTTATTTATTTATTTATAATAATATTTATTATTTATTTATAATAATATCTATTTTTTCTCTTAAGAAATTTATTTAGTCAGAACATATGTAAATGAAAAAATTAATTTAAGTGAGTTAAAGAAAAGAAACTAAAAAAAATTATTGTTTGAAGTCTTTTTTACTTTCAAGTCTGCGCAATTTCGCACGGCTCTCTAATGTCGTCGCCATAACAGCCTCTACATTTTCCGGTATAACCCGTTTGGAAACGCTAGCTAGCAATTGAACATGTCGTTCTGTTCCTTGTATGTGTGATGGAATTTTTGGATCATTAAACTGTGGATCCTCTTGATTTAAATATTCACGGAATGCTTCGCGTGAATGGTGGTTCAAATACGATATTTATATCATTCAAATTGATCATTTCCGTATAACTTGTGCAATTAAAATTTATATCTGGTTTTTTATAAACTCTAAGTTCCATTGGCTCGTCAACATCGCGTTCCTTGTATGTGTGATGGAATTTTTGGATCATTAAACGGTGGATCATCTTGATTTAAATATTCTTTCAATGTATCGTACGGAATGCTTCGCGTGAATGGTGGTTCAAATACGATATTTATATCATTCAAATTGATCATTTCCGTATAACTTGTGCAATTAAAGTTTATATCTGGTTTTTTATAAACTCTAGGTTCCATTGGTTCGTCAACATCGGTTCGTTAGCGTAGAATTTTCTTGATGGCACAGTCGCGCTTTTCTTTGCTATCATCAAACAACATAGATAACAAGATATTTTCCGAATGCGCATAATATGAATTATCTTTAATTACTTTATTGACAATTTTGCGTAAACGAGGTTCTAGAAATCGTCGTATAATTCCACCGTGTGGGCCAGTGTTTGTTGGCTCACCGTCAGTGCATATTCCAATTAATGCATGCAGTGATATATTTTTATCGTTGAAAAAACCATTTAATTTGGTTGTTTTGTATTCAGCGGTTTCGCGTTCCAGGCTTACGTAACCAATCAATTCAGAATTGGGTTCTCTCAAATTAACAAGATGAGGTTCTTTTACCATCCTAGTATGATACTTCTCATCAATTTTATCTATCGTTAAAGTATCATCTTTTCTGCTATCGAATGAAAACGGTAACAAATTGGTATCATCTAACCATTTGCGAAGCACTTCTTGTCAGCATTTCTCTTTTTCTCTGCGAACTTTCGATTTATCCATGATGAGAGGTTTCCCATGCTTATCTTTAATTTTAAAATCTTGCAAAAGAGCGGTTCCTAATGCTGATGCTACTCTGTCAGGCACACCAAATCTGTCACATACCAAGGCAAAGTTAAAACAATCGTATCTCTCTGTGTATTGTGAACTTGTGCTTCTATCCATATCTTCTTGAACCGGTGGCGGTGCGTATGTTGAATCATCGGGATCTTGGTATGTTGGCATTGATGACATAGACGTTGCTCATAGTTTCCATCATAAATGCATCCATTGTTAGTCTTCTCTGATTATGTTGATCGTGCATGAATTCTTTGAGGCGTTCGGGAACCCAGCCGCATGCACATGGATCTGCCTTCAAATCGCATTTACATGTTCCAATGTAAAAAATTGTTTCCAGAGATTTTACATACTCTGTAAATTGTTGGATGTTTTTTCTTCTCTTGATTTGCTCTTGATACTTGTCAAGCAATTTATTCAATTTATTAAATACACTTTTTTCAGCATTATTTCCATACCAAGTTTTTCCCAAATTCCAATCAACTTATCTTGTACTTGAATAGTGAATGATTTATGGGAGAACTTTTTTTGTTCTGTTTTAGCACGTTCGCTTAAGTAAAAATAATATCTCAAGATATCCAGATGGGTTGGTAAATTAAGATCAGTTAAATCAGTAGACACACCAAAAACAGTAACATCATGCTTGGGTATATGACTCATTGGGTTTTCGATAGTTGTTGATGTAGTTGCTTCATCTTGCGGTGTAGAGGATGGTGGATTCATTGTAAACTTTTTGATTTGGAATTGTCACTTCACTTATTATTTTTTTTTAAATATTTTTTTATCTGAAATTAGCACTTCACACTTTGAGTTCTTCACAACGACTTAATGCATTCACAAAAACTGTTGCATATATATGTTCTACGAGACGAGGTAATAAGAATGAAATGGTAATTTCAATTCTACCTGATGTGTCTGGTGGTGACTTAAAAAAAACAACACAAGCAATTTTACGACATGCAAATGCATCACAGTGATGCCTTGGTTTTAAAAGGGTTGTAAAAACGCTAATTTCTAATAATTTTTTTAATTTCTTTTCTATTACTAAGTTAAATTCATTTTTTCATTTACATATGTTCTGACTAAATAAATTTCTAAAGAGAAAAATAAACTCCAAAAAGAAAAAACATAGGCATTTCGCTGATTTTTTCATGTAAAGTGCAAAACCGGCGATTTTTTGAAATGTTTGTATGGTGAACGCCCAGGGGGTTCAAGGGGGTGTGCCACTGGCATCGGTGGGTCGGCCCTCCAAAGTTAGTGGGGGTCGGTCATACATTTGGACTCGATTGGAGCACTCTAAATGGGTCAAAGTGGGATTTTTCAAAATTTGCCCCTACCCAAAAGTTCGACCCAAATTGGGGGACATCAGAATTCGTTTTAGAGGTATAGTTCCTTCGGCAAAGTTTAGATATTTATATTAAGATAAAGAGGCAAAAAAAGAGTCTTGCGGTAAGTGAGGAGAAGATGAAGTACTCACTATCATCAGAGAAAGAATTGGTGCATTCGCGACCTGACGCCATATCTCTGTTGATGGTTGTACATGCTGTCTGTGTGGAAAGCAGCATTAACAGTGAAAACAACATCTGCGTAAGTTTTAAAACACTTTTTTCCATCTTACTCTGTCCTACCATTGTCAGGTAATGGTATGAAAAATACCCAATATTAAAGTGCTTATCAGCAGCGATCAATTGATACCCATATTGTACAAACACATTCAAGGGTTACCCGGGTCCACATTTTGGTATTTATCTCACCTAGTGAGATAAAAGTAGGCCCAATTTTTTTCAGGAAATTTGTACGAAAAATTAAGCAATCAAAGGTTATTGCTTTTGTAATACGAGTAAATACTGCCGAAAAAGTATAACCTCACTTTGGGTTTCACCTCACCTTTATTATTGCATTATCATCACTTACAAACCTGGGTCGAAAATTATTTTCACACAAACGACATATATGAGATAGTCAAACTATTAAAAACAGTGATATTCAAACTTATTGAAGTCGCGAGACAGACTGGTTTCCAAAAACTGACTTATCGAAAACTTCCAATACTTCACTTCTTGGAATGGAGATAGTGCACTGTACACCCTGGACAAAAATCATTAAAACTAAAAGTGCTTCAGAAAGTTTTTTGAAAAATAATCAGAGCGTGATTCTTTCAGTCTATTTTAACGGCGGCATCTCTCTGCGACTCGGTAATGAGCGACAAAGTTGATCAAAAAGACATTTCACAAGACTAAAGTCTTTCCTTACATATATGGCGGGTGAATTTTTTCTGATAAAAATATGAGTTTATCAAACAAATGATAATATTGTATGAGTCTAATGAGTATTCGTAGTCGCTTGTGCCACGATTGTAATTAATTTGCCGTTTGCAAGGTAAATTGGATTCCGCTCATCGGCCCTGGAGTACTGGACTTACAGTAACAAAGTTCTCGAAATTCTATTCAAGTCTTCCTCCTCTTATTTGTGTGAGGTGATTTTTTCACAAACGATGACCATTATACAAAAAATCTTACAGCCGCGTTATTAATAAATGTATGTGAGATTGAACACGTTTACCGAACTGTGAAATATGTTTAAAAAATATTTTTATTCAAGCCCCAAAGGGTCGCGGCCCCACAGTTTGAAAACCCCTGATTTAAAAAATAACAGCAAGTATGCGATCTACCGAGGTCATGTTGTCTCGAATTCATATTTTGAATTCTAAAAAATGGCGTGCGATCACGATACTATTCCAAAATTGTAGGAAGCAAAACAAACAAAAAAAAACGACGTTATAAACAATCGAATTAAGATCCTGCATGGTAAAAATCCGAGCATAAATTTTAAACTATTTATCGGTTTGAGTAATTTATTAAATTTTTTGTACTAAATGGTTAACCTATAAATTTACAAACAATTCACAACAGCGGTTTTTAATTTCACTCGGTTTAAAATTAACAAGTAAGGGAGGCCAATTTCGGGTGTAACTTAACATTACGCACTCAGCTGAGAGCTTTGGAGACAAAATAAGGGAAAATCACCATGTAGGAAAATGAACCTAGGGTAACCCTGGAATGTGTTTGTATGACATGGGTATCAAATGAAAGGGGTTATTGAGTATTTTAAAAGGGAGTGTGGCTTAGTTCTATAGGTGGACGCCTTTTCGAGATATCACCATAAAGGTGGAGCAGGGGTGACTTTATAATGTGTTTGTATAATATGCAGGGGCGTAGCTACCGCCGTATCATCCGTATCAATTACACGGGGCCCCCAAACCACGAGGGCCCCCAACGTGCGTGCAAAAATTAATAAAAACTTCCCAATTTTATTTTACTTCTGAAATGACAAGATTGATTATTAATTTAATTCTGCATTACATTGTAATACAATACAAATAATTCGTTCTCCTTAAAATAGTGTTAGTAGAGATTTGTAAAAAAAAACAATGAGTGAAAGGAAAAGAGATTATCCCAGCGGAGCTACGAAAAGAAAAAATAAACAGAAAAGTGAGGTCATAAAAAAAGTTCCCAAAATTTCTTCATTTTTTCAAACACCTTCTGTAAGTGATGGCAAAGGTAAGTCATCATCAAATATAAATGATTTAATAAATCCGTTTCCTAAAAAACGCAAGGAGAGTGAACATTTAATTTGAATTGCTTTTTATGTTTTTGTTAAATAGTGATACATAGTATAATAGGCTGATAGAGGGATGACTACTTTTTTTATTACCAAAATTTAAAGCTATTTTCATAACTAAAATGAGACAGTATTTTGATAAGCTTTTATTTAGTTTCACTTGGCTGTTGTTTGTAATCAAATCTTGCAAGTTAAATTTAATACACTTCCCGGAGTCCCATTGCGCTGAAATTTTGCACGCATGTATAACTCCGATGATAATGCAATACTAATTTGCGAGAATTCGATAAATTCATCGATAACAGAGTTATCGGTAAAGATTTGTGCTCACCTTGGCATAAAAGCCTAAGTCCTCAAGAACGCAAGTAACTCCGCTTTGTTTGTGTTACAACGAACGTACAAGTTAGACTGTTATCGCTAAATGTTGCATACTTTTCTGCGCACTTGATTTTGTTTTACACATTTTTGGCGATGGACTTTTAGCTAAACGAAAGTTGGAATTTAATTTTAAAACAGAGCAGAGATCTGCAATGAGTAGTTGTAAACTGAACGCGACATAGGCAAAGTCACAATAAAATATGATTTTAAGTTGGTTAACACCCGAATCGAAGAACTTGACTGCTCAAAGTTGACTTCGAAGAAACGAAAAACGAAAAGAAATGGTTAGGATGAGAAACGTTACAAATAACTAAGTAAAGATTACATAACTAATTTAAACAATATTTTACCCTACTAAAAATTAAAAAAAAAATTGATATTTAAATTAAATTTAAGAAAAGAGATTGTCTTAGAACAAGCTTTTATTACTTGTTATTAAAACGAACTAAAAAGTAAAAAATTAAATTAAAGAAAAAACAACTTTTTTAAAAATAATCTTTTATTGTTGGATAATAAAATTAACTAAAAAATAAAAAATAAGTTGACTGTAAAGAAATATATATCACTTTATAAGTTCATTGTAATATTTAACGATAATTAGGCTCCTTCGTCTGCGACAAAAAAATTCCATATTGTATATAATTATATATATATTTTTAACATGAAAACTTTACACCTAAATTATTAAATATTACAGTTTATATCACAGTCGTAATTGTTCTAATAATTATTTTGAAAAAAGTTTTTTTCTAAATTTTTTTTTTAATATCATTAAAGATAACCTAAGATATGGACGTTTTAAATCACTGTTAGAAAGAGACTGCTATTATTAGAGTGATGACGTCACAATCATATAAATCCTATACATCTTGTACACTTTTCAAATGTTTTGTATGAGGATACGTGATCGTGACGTCACTATTCGTTTTTCCAGAAAGGGATAGAAAACGCATAAAAGTAAACTTTGTAAGGCTATAACAAACTTTGTTATTTTGCACCCGAATTTAATAAAAAGAAATGATATTGACAAATTATGAAAGATATTTTCGCATTTAAGTCAGTAATTTATTAAATTCAAGGTAAGCAAACACGCCTATTATGTATGATGAATAAATATTTCTTGTAATTTTAGAATTTTTTTTTTGGAAAACTGTTCCCTTCCTGAGGGCCCCCATATAAGCTTTTATACGGGGCCCGGACAAGGCACGCTACGCCACTGACCGTATGGATATCAAATTAAAGGTATTTAAAAGGGAGTGGCCCCTAGTTGTATATGTGAAGTCGTTTTCGAGATATGGACCAAAATGTGGACCAAGGTGACCCAGAACATCATCTGTCGGGTACCGCTAATTTATTTATATATGCAATACCACGAACAGTATTCCTGCCATGATTCTAAGGGCTTTTGATTTCGCCCTGCAGAACTTTTTCATTTTCTTCTACTTAATATGGTAGGTGTTGCATCCATTTTACAAAGTTTTTTCTAAAGTTATATTTTGCGTCAAAAACCCAATCCAATCACCGTGTTTCATCCCTTCTTTTGTATTTGGTATAGAATTATGGCATTTTTTTCATTATCCGAAATTTTCGATATCGAAAAAGTGGGCGTGGTCATATTCGGATATCGCCCATTTTTAATACTAAGATAAAGTGAGTTCAGATAAGTACGTGAACTAAGTTTAGTAAAGATATATCGATTTTTGCTAAATTTATCGTGCTAACGGCCGAGCGGAAGGACAGACGGTCGACTGTGTTTAAAAACTGGGCGTTGCTTCAACCGATTTCGCCCATTTTCACAGAAAACAGTTATCGTCATAGGAGCTATGCCCTACAGAAGGATTGGTACTTTTTGTTCGACTTATGGCATTAAAAGTATTCTAGACAAATTAAATGAAAAAGTGCGGAGCCACACCCATTTTGAAATTTCCTTTTATTTTTGTATTTTGTTGCACCATATCATTGCTGGCGGCCACCGTGGTGTGATGGTAGCGTGCTCCGCCTACCACACCGGATGCCCTGGGTTCAAACCCCGGGCAAAGCAACATCAATAATTTTAGAAATAAGGTTTTTCAATTAGAAGAAAATTTTTCTAAGCGGGGTCGCCCCTCGGAAGTGTTTGGCAAGCGCTCCGGGTGTATTTCTGCCATGAAAAGCTCTCAGTGAAAACTCATCTGCCTTGCAGATGCCGTTCGGAGTCGGCATAAAATCATGTAGGTCCCGTCCGGCCAATTTGTAGGGAAAATCAAGAGGAGCACGACGCAAATTGGAAGAGAAGCTCGGCCTTAGATCTCTTCGGAGGTTATCGCGCCTTACATTTATTTTTTATTTTTATTATATCATTGCTGGAGTTGAATGTTGACATAATTTACTTATGTGCTATAAATATATTAAATTTTTTGTTAAAATTTGACTTTTAAAATATTTTTTTAAAAACTGGGCGTGTCCCGTCTTTGGTAATGAATTATCGCACTTTTGAGGTTTTGCGAAATTTTTGGTATCGAAAAAGTGGGCAAGGTTTATAGTCCGATTTCGTTCATTTTAAATAGCGATCTGAGTGCCCAGGAATTTATATACCAAACTTCATTAAGATACCTCAAAATTTACTCAAGTTATCGTGTTTACGGACAGACGGACATTGCTAAATGGATTACTTTTTTCGCCCAGATCATTTTAATATATAGAAGTCTATATCTATCTCGATTAGTTTATGCCTTTACGGAGTACCGTTATGCGAACAAAATTAATATGCTCTGTGAGCTCTGCTCATCTGACTATTAAAACCGGAAGAAAGGTCATAACAAACATTTTTTTAGAGACGTATAGCACACATTCTGTTAAAAAGTAGAGCTCGTAATATTCGATTAATGGAATGCTCTAATAGTTAGTATATTGTCGATTATTCGAACAAGTGCTCTTTGTCGATTATTCGAATAATCGCTGCAGAACGAAGCTTTTTGTAGCAGAGGGTAAGATAAGTAGGATATTATTTCCTGTAGCTATTTCGGGATCATTTCTGTCACTGCCAGAAGGTTTCAAGCACTATTCCGTTGTCATTTCGGGCTGGTTTTGGGAATCATATCGAGATGTTTGTAGGGGCCGTCGCGATCATATGAGAGCTATTTCGCGGTTCTTCCGGGAGTAAGGTTAGGTTAGATTAAAATGGCCTATCCATGTAGTCCTCACATAGACTGAATGAGTCCGTAGTGTTACCGTAAGTTTATTTAACGACCAAACTGAAAAACCAGGACCTATGTTATAAAATAACACCGTACCGCTGCTAGGTCTGAAAGCTGTATCACTCCTAATGGCTGGAGTCGTAGCCTGGTGAGCGCGAGGATATGAGCACAAAACGTGCTCTATCGCTTCCTCCTCCTACCCGCATTTCCTACATCTGCTATCACTGACTAATCCTAATTTAAAGGCATGTGACGTCAGAAGACAGCGTCCAGTCAGAATGCCCGGCAGGGGTCTACAGTACTCTCTTTTTAATGATTGAAGCAACTTTGTTAGTCTAAGGTTCTAAGACCTACACATAATCTTCGACGCATTACAGCTACGCGTTTGAACCCACTCCTTTCCCTCTTGGTCGATCATGCCCACCTCTTGCCTACTCTTAATCTCGCTCAATCCAGTTGGGACGTCTACTGAGCAAGGTTGAATGGATGCGCCCTTTTTGGCTAGTTTATCCGCTTTTTCATTCCCATCTATTCCCATATGTCCCGGGACCCAATATAGACGTATGCTTTTCTTCGTCCCGATTCTTTTCGGAGATTGTTTACTCTCTGACACACTTTTAGATGCTGTGCTATACGAGATTATTGCCACGCAGCAGTTAGCGTGTCTGTCAATATAAAAGTTAACGGCTGCAGCTTAAAATACTCTCTGTCAGTGTTTCTACTGCTTTGGTTACGGCTAATACTTTCGCTTGGAAAACGCTACAGTGATCTGGCAGCTTGTACGATCTGTTATTTTGGAGTCAATTTCAAAATTTCAGGATTCTCATGATGTCATTTAGGGATCACTTCGAGGTAATTTCGGGATGGTTTTGGAGTTTATTTCGGGATCATTTTAGGGCTATTTCTGGATTATTCGTGGTTCTTCCGGTGTAATTTCGAAACAAATTTGTGATCATTTTCTGACGATCTTGGGGATTATTTCAGGATTCTCCCGAGGTCATTTGGAGATCACTCCGGGGTAATTTCGGGATGGTTTTGGTTTTGATCATTGCATAGTGGTCTTGTACTCCAATAATATTCCATAATATCACCGAAGTTATCGAGAAAAACTCGGAAAGTAGTCACGAAAGTAACGGAGACACAACTTTGAAACAAAGTTCATTGGTAGTATGTAATTGGCAATTAAAACTGCCACGCCCTGCTACATATTTAGTTTCTTGTCACGCAAGTATTTATTCGTAAACACCGTCTGCATTTCTGCTATTAATTTAACCCAATGCGCTATGAACAGAGTGATCCAAAATGGCATTTAGATACCGTGATCACGTATTCCTGGAACGAAGACGTATTAAAATATAAGATACATATTTGAGTTTCATAGAACTGGTTCGAAAAATTGGTTCTCAAAGGTCTCATGTCAGCCGATTGTCAAACATCGTGTCTCGAGTGTTGTTTTCATCGATTCAAAGATCAGGTATGACACGTTGGAAAAGTACGGACGTCTCTTTCATTTTTAAACGGCTTTATTTAGCTTGACTCTGTGTAGCGTTGTTAAAGAATTTTGTAATTGAAATTTAAGTAAATTCCCGAAAAGCTACAAGCTTGAAAATTGCAACATAGTTCAGAAGCCGACGAAAATGCAACAAAAAGAAGAAAAAACTATGCTAGGTGGTGCATGGATAGATATGTTTAAAAATATTTGGAACACGTATTTCATACAGAAATAGAAAGCGACTTATGAAAAAGCTCGTATTTGTGGCCCGATTTGGCTAATACTTTGAACAAATATTACATACACTCCGGTAAAATTGAAATAAAAAAATACTTTGGAGCACATAAATTCAAAATTTGTAAGTGAAGTTTAAGTAAAAAATTCAAAATACTTTGGAGCACATAAGTTCAAACTTCGTAACTGACATTTAAGTAAAAAATTCAAGTCCTGATAGAAGTGACGTCAAAATACTTTGGGGCACATAAGTTCAAATTTTGTAAGCGAAATTTAAGTAAAATAAAAACTAAAATCTTGAAAAAAAAAAATATAAAAAAAAATTGTTTAGGTTAAACGGTGTTATTGAAAACAATAATCACATTAAGTTATAATTATACTAAAGGGTAGAAAATAATTAGTTAGATCCTAGGTACTAGTCATCACAATCCTCATCAATCCAGGGCGTTGATCAGACAAATAAATAAACACTTGGACCGCGTCAAATTTCTATTGATAACACTGGATCACAAATTCCAACTTTTTCTGCACTAGAGACGCCATTATGAAATTCCTATGTAAAATCACCCCCTGATTTCGAAAATCAAGGTTATTTTTAATTCTATGGGAACGTTTTTGAGATATTTACGAATAACGGTTTTTTTTTTCAAAAAAAAAAAAAAAAACAAAACAAAAATTGGGTCCACTTAATCATATATATCTCAAGAACGAATTGAGCAATTCCAAAACGGCTTAAGGTTTTTAAAAGGTAATAAAATTTGCTATAAACAACACTTTTTGCTAGGCCCTGCTAACTAACTGATATACGAATACTAACACATGTGTACCAGTAGGGTCCTTAAGTATTAAATGGATATATTCACTTGAATGCTTATAACTTTTGTATTAGTCCTTCGATTTTGTTGAACAGAGAGAGAACACACATTTTGAGGCATTCGAAGATTGCACTATCTACTAATCGATCAAATTAACAAAGATTCAACAAAGAAGATACATTAGGTACATACGCAATTTTTTTGTATGAAAACCGAATAATCGTTGAAATGCGGTTATATGAAATATCTAAACAAATCAACTATTCGAACAGCGAAATTCGATTAATAAACGTACAAACTCTAAAATCGAATAATCGAATACTCAATTAATAGAATACTCAAATGTTTTTAATAGTCCTATTAATAAGGCCATATCGCAACAACGTCGTTAATAAAGTCATATCCCAGCAGGGCGGTTAAAAAGGTTGTTATTGAAATTAAACATTTTTAGACAGAAGAGATATGAACTAAATTTACTTTAATTTCTTTTCACAATTTGTTAACGACTTAAAGGGCTAAACAATTTTCGAATTGAAAATAAATAGAAACATTACGAAATTGGCTGACGATGATGATGTGGTGGTTTTAGAAATGGTACCATCGCAATATGCCAGTAAATGTTTCCTTCTTTTCAGTTTTTCTCAATCAACAAAAATAATAATTGAATACCAATCGGCAAAGGACCATCACCCAAAGCCTTCGGGGAGTGTCCTTATCGCTACAACAACATTAGCAACAATAAATTTGTATACTTGTCTGATTTTAAAACAGAACCATAAAGCTTAAAGTCATGGGATAAGTATACGAGGTAAATTCACTCTTTTACGTAGGCAGCCATCTTAACCGTTTGACTTTAGCTGCCATGATGAAATTTCATGCTTACACAGTGAATATGAACACATTCGCTTTGGTTCATAAGCTGAGACTCTTGTCAGAACACAAAATTAATTAATTTAAAAAAAGGGAGTCCAAGGAAACTTGCAGTTTCAGCAGGATTAAACCAAAGCATGGGTGCGTGAGGCATTGGTCCCACATTAAAATTGAAAAGATGGTTTCAGACCCATAACATGCGGGACATATACAGTATCCAGCTCAAAGTAGTGCCAGAATGACGCTGGTCTCCCTGTGAGGTTACTTTCCTCAATTGCCAGTTCCGGGTATTTGACATTGAGAACTATGTAACTATGCCCCGCATTTATCGGTATATGACTTAGTCGACTCTTTGTGGCTAATAATTCAAATCACTGCACTCTTGAGGTTCGTAATTACGGAGATGACTCCTTGTGCTCATATGAGGTGCGTTTTTTGAATCAGATGTCTGTTACGATGCCCAGTTTTCTGAGTATTTAACAGAAACTGTTTGTTCAGTAAATTAGTCCCTCTTCTGTGAAGATAATGTTCCGGCGACATAAGAAGACATTCCGTGGGAGTTCTGAGCGAGATGTTTTGACAGTTTGGTGCTTAAAGATTTAGTTACGGCTCTGAACTATAGGTGCAATTGTATATGCATGCTTGCCAAAACGCCGCTCTCATTAATTTGGTTGGCGGACAGTTGGTAACATAGTTGCATCGACGAGAATACCCAGTATTGCTGACACTTGACATGCCCACGTCACAAATAAGGCCGCCGAAAAGTTGGTCGGTGATAGCTTCAAGTACGGGAGACCAAAATGGAAATACTAAGAAGACAGTTCTTAATTTTACAGCATTACCTATATGTGGAACGGGCATCTCCTTCTGGTGGGGAAAGGAGCTTCGAGTTGTAATAACAAAAAAAAGTGGCGATAGGACACCACCCTGTTTTATCTCTTGTTAAATTTTTCTTGGCTTGCATGTGGCATTCCCAAACTGAATCGATGCTTGGCGACCCCACACATATCTAGTCGTCCACATTTGGAGACTAAGTGAAAGAGTAGACCCTTCCAAGTATTACAGTGAATTGCCGTGGTTTACCGTTTCAAAAACTTTTGGCAGGTCTAGCGGCACGAGTACTGATCTATGATTGGATTCTTTGTTCAATCCGTAATTCATTTGATGGTTTTTAGAGACTTTAATGGTGCTTAGTGATGGGGAGGTACCTTGTAATTTTCGAAAGCCATGCTGATGTTTGGTGACCTGCAGATTTGTAATGATATAAGGCAGCAGGATGACTTTCCTGATTTTTTGAATCTTAAAGAAGTAAGACTCCCACAAAAATCGCTAAAAATTCTTATTTTTTCATTTAACCAATATGGCAAGGTTAGTCGTAATGTATACAAATAATTAGACTTTAAAAATTTCTGTTTCCATCAAAAATGTCCAACTGAATTTATCTTGAAATTATTATACTAATCTTAAGATACTGCTGAAATTTAAAAAATAAAAACTATTTTTGAAAAGCGTTATCAGTCATAGACTATTTTTCACAACAATTCGTTGTAAATACAAATAGAGTGTTATGATATGTTTTGCTATGTAGATATTATGGGAAAGAGAAGTCGCCATGGTCGAGTAAGGACCTGATTTTTTTGGAAAGCAGGTACATGAGTTTCCAGTAATAATGTTCTTTGAAGAGACAACATTTAAAGCGTTGTGCACAGAGAAACACATAAAACCAAATCGTTTAATCTATTTATTAGCGAGCAAATAATGAAAAATAACAATAACAACAACAAAAAATTAAAGATTCAACTGACCAGCATACAATCAGATACAGTCATAGCCTAGTGGTAGTCAGTATTAAACATCTGAGCGGCTCGTGTTTGTACCAAATATACAAAAATGTTCAAAGAATATATTTGGCAGTGTCGAAATAGCCATCACATCAGCCAATAATTTTTATAATTTTCAGATTTTATATATTAAATAGAAGACCCGGCAGACGTTGTCCTGCCCTAAATTTAGCCTATCTGTATACATTTTAATAAACTTTTTCCGTCTGACTCTGCCCTCCCCCTCTTCACTTTTTCCTAATCCTTTTATTCACTCCTCCCTCCGTCTTTTTCGCTTCATCTATCTCCATCTTCGTCTCATTCTATCTCTTTCTCAATCTCCTTCTCCTTTTCTCTTCTCTCAATTCCTTCTCATTCTTCTGCATCCCTTATTGCCTGTCCCAGAGGGTGGTATGTATTTTATTCCAGTCCCAGTCCCAGTCCCACTCAAAGTCTCAGTCCCAGTCCCACTCCGAGTCTCAGTCCCAGTCCTAGTCCTAATCCCAGTCCCAGTCTGTCTCTGGATAATATATTACTCTGTACCAAAGCACTCATCAACAGCTTTCATTTGATATCCATATTGTATAAACACTGTCTAGGCATTCACTGGCCCACGTTTTGGCCTATATCTCGAGACCCTGTACCTGTAGTAACCACCGCGTGAGGTTTACGCAACTTGTGTGAAGGTTTGAACAAAATCGACCTACGCATCTCTTCAAACACCGGCGACCAACTAACACACATTTTAGCCTTTCTTTTTATATATATAGATTTTTATTTTTCACAATTCACTATAATATTGTAACGAATGTTAGCAGCACTGAGCGATGCTATCTTCTCTAAGCCGATGCTAACCAGCGACGTGAATGCACATCAATAATTCAATCATTATGTATCTACATAAACGAATAAATAATTGCGTCTACACATATGTACACATTCCGACGAGCAACATTTACATACAAGGCAGCGAGAGATGAGATATCACACACCGATGAATTTACTTATACGCTTATGTGTGTGCGGGAGACTGTAAACTACAAACACATGCATATATCTTATCTGAGTTGTCACAAGAGAGAGCAATAATTTGTGCACGTAGTTGTGGCTGGCGATTTTGTAGCCGAAACAACTAGTAAGTTCTGGAAATGGAAGAGCCTAGAAGTATGCAGCGTAAACTATAAAAGCGGGGCAAGCGAGTAAGAAGTAATTCAGTTTGAGTTGAGATATCAATCAGTAGTAGTAGTAGAGTTTCATTTGAGTTATCAATCAGTTTGGTTATTAAGCCAGAGAGTAGCAAAGTATACGTGTAATTGTGAATTACTTTAATAAAGGCCATTTTCTCCATTCTTCAATATTGGGGTTATTTATTCAACAGTTTAGTGATTCGAACTTAGCAGAGGATTGCAAATAAGAGGATTTGCAAGTAAAATTCGTTAAAATTGGTGTCAGAAGAGGAATTGTTGAATAAATTCCAAAGGACAACAAGGACATGGCAAAGTTCAGTGAATTGAAGATCCAGCAACTAAAGAAGGAGTTGGAGACCCGTAGATTGAATACAAGCGGCGTTAAACTTGAACTTCAGGCACGGCTACGAGAGGCAATGGAACCGTGTTTAAATATCATCTACACGTTACACACATTTTAACCAGGTTAGGCTTTGTCTATCGCAAGAACACGCAAAGTGGTGAAGCAAAAGCTTTCCCAAGACTGTCGAACAAATGGCCGGCTGTTCTACTACCCTAACGTAGGGAATAGTCGAACTAGTCTAGAACTAGTTACTCCCTAACGTTTCGAAGTGTTTATTTTATGTACCATCCGTCAGAAAGTTTTCGGAGCTACACATAGAGCTTCTGGAAAACTGACGTCGACGAAAGTATGAGTTCGAATTCGTAGTCCTATAGCTTTCGTGCTGTAATATGTTATAAGTGCCAGGAATTGATGTGGAAGAGTATGTCTTTCATCTTGATGTCGAGGAGACAACAAAAATTGAAGAGAAAAACGAAACATCGCAAACGGTTACTAGCACAGACTTGAACGTGATATTGGCTGCAATATCTGCACAAACGTCGACAGTAACATCGAAAATTGAAGCACAAGAAACACGTATTTCAGAAATGTCGACACAAATTTCTTCACAACTTGAAGAACAGAAGACGTATATGGTATCCCAACTGGAATCGCAGGAAACCCGTATAACATCACAATTGGAAGAACAGAAGACATATTTGGCATCTCAACTGGAAGCGCAAGAGGCACGTATATCTGAAATGTCGGCACAAATTTCGGAAAAGGTATCATCGCAGCTCTTTGTGAAACTGGAAGAGCAGGATGCAAAAATTTTACAACTCGAGGACAAAATTGATGCCGAAATAGAAGCGTTAAAAGGTCGTATGGAGCAGTTACAACTAAACCGCCCAGCTGTTTCAGCGAGTAATCCAAAGGTAAAGACACCATCCTTTGACGGTTCTGTTCCTTTTCAGGTCTTTAAGCTACAGTTTGAGAAGACCGCAGCAGTGAACAACTGGAATGTGGAAGATAAAGTTGCCGCGCTCTTCGTAGCATTGAAAGGACCAGCTGCCGAAATCTTACAGACTATTCCAGAGTACGAACGGAACAGTTATGACGCATTGATGGCTGCTGTAGAACGACGTTATGGAAGCGAGCTTAGAAAACAGATATTCCAAATTGAGTTGCAAAACCGCTACCAAAAAGCAAATGAGACATTGCAGGAGTTTGCTTCAGATGTTGAAAGGTTGGCTCATCTCGCAAATGCGGACGCACCCGTGGAATACACCGAGAGGGTAAAAATCCAGAGTTTTAGAAATGGCATACGAGACGTGGAAACGAAGCGAGCTACATACGCGAACCCAAAACTGACATTTGCTGAAACGGTATCACATGCATTGACTCAGGAAACTGCCTCCCTATTAAGTAAACCAGCATATAAGGCTCATCGTGTAGAAGTAGAAAGGCCAGAATGGGTAGACACAATTTTGGAAGCACTGAAGGGATCACAACAGAAAAATGCCGGAGTTATTACATGTTTCAAGTGCGGCAACCCAGGTCACATTGCACGTCATTGCGATCTTGGTCCTAATAGTTCCAACAATGTGGGTGGCCATAAACGCAAAGCTGGAGGAGATGAGCAAGAGCGAGTAAGAGGTAGAGAGCTAGATCCAGCTATTGAATGCCCTGTGATATCTGTGTCGCGAATTGGTAGAAAATCGAGCAGTCTTACCGTCAGAGGGAATGTGGATGGCAAAGAACGAGTACTGACTGTAGATACGGGCGCATCTCATTCCTTGATCCGATCTGACTTGGTCAACAGGAGAGTAAAACCGTTACCTGGAGCAAAGTTGCGTACGGTCACTGGCGAGTATAACCAAGTTCAGGGAGAAGTGATATGTGAAGTATTGATTGGGAAGGTCATGGTTCTACACAAATTTGTTGTGGCGGAGATTGTTGATGAAGTTATATTGGGAGTGGATTTCTTGGTTGACCATGACATCAAGATCGATATGCAGAGAAGGGTGATGCGTTATGAGAACCAAGATGTGCCACTTAACTTTAGTTTGGAAAAAGCGTTCAGCAGTAATCGGGTACTGGTGGAGAATACTCGACGAAGGCCACGAAATTCAAAGGTAAAGGTTGATAGATCGAATGGGCCAAATAAATCAAAATCAAAAGTACCTGCGAGAGAAACACTGGCATTGACAAAACCTAAAAGACGCAGGAAAACGAAGCAACGAATTTCCGAGAAAGAATGCGAGGGTAGTTTCAAGCCGGAGCGCACTACTGTTGTAAAATTTGGGAACGATACCGATTATGCAAAGAAAATTCGTCCAGCGCAAGCTCTACGAAGTGGTTCATTGACCAAACAACAGAGTGTGAAGGAACGGCCCAGGGTAATGAGTAGTAAGATGAAACACTGGCATGACAAGAACTTTAATTCGGAAGGTTTCTTGGCGGGAGATTTGGTACTGTTAAACAGCCCTCACCGGCGGAAAGGTGTTCCATCCAAATTTCGGTGCAGTTGGGAAGGCCCGTACAAGGTTGTGAAGAAGATAAGTGATATCATCTACCGCATACCAGCAATTGGGAAATCACGAAATAGGAGAGTGGTACATTTGGCGATGCTAGCAGCGTTTAGATTGAGAGATTTATCTGATCGGGACGATCAGACTTAGGTGGAGGGCAGTGTAACGAATGTTAGCAGCACTGAGCGATGCTATCTTCTCTAAGCCGATGCTAACCAGCGACGTGAATGCACATCAATAATTCAATCATTATGTATCTACATAAACGAATAAATAATTGCGTCTACACATATGTACACATTCCGACGAGCAACATTTACATACAAGGCAGCGAGAGATGAGATATCACACACCGATGAATTTACTTATACGCTTATGTGTGTGCGGGAGACTGTAAACTACAAACACATGCATATATCTTATCTGAGTTGTCACAAGAGAGAGCAATAATTTGTGCACGTAGTTGTGGCTGGCGATTTTGTAGCCGAAACAACTAGTAAGTTCTAGAAATGGAAGAGCCTAAAAGTATGCAGCGTAAACTATAAAAGCGGGGCAAGCGAGTAAGAAGTAATTCAGTTTGAGTTGAGATATCAATCAGTAGTAGTAGTAGAGTTTCATTTGAGTTATCAATCAGTTTGGTTATTAAGCCAGAGAGTAGCAAAGTATACGTGTAATTGTGAATTACTTTAATAAAGGCCATTTTTTCCATTCTTCAATATTGGGGTTATTTATTCAACAGTTTAGTGATTCGAACTTAGCAGAGGATTGCAAATAAGAGGATTTGCAAGTAAAATTCGTTACAATATTAAAACGAAATGCAGATTTTCGTTGCTTTTGAAATTCGGCTTAAAAATTGCACATGGAACAACTAAAGACTCTCCTGTATTAAAAAAAATGTCATAGTACTTCTAAATAGCGGGCCCCCTCAGAAATAAAACAATATTGCGAATATAAACTGAGATATAACCTATCCTATATTTCAAGTTAGATCAAACTACACACGGGGTTCAAAACAAATTCAAAATCGGTTCAGTAGTTTAGGAGTCCATTGGCCTCAGACCTGTGACACGTGTTTTTTATATATTAAGATATATATAGTCTTTTATTAAATATTAAAAGCAAAGCGACAGAAGGACAGACATGACGACAGCCCTTTCGATTATATCTTATAAATCTCTTCAAAGCTACCGGGAGTGTGATTCAAATCAGCACCTCTGCTATGATCGTTTTGTTAACGTCAGGCAAAAAGACAGTCACCGCTTTGCACCAGCAACTAATGTTTATTGTTATATATGTTCATACGTATGTACATGCAATAGTTTTATTAAAATTAAAAGTGTCTAAAAACTCAAAAAACTGTACTGATAAGTATATATAAACTATATGCTGTAGCTCTGGATGTCTGCCACTAGGCAAGAGAATTTTTATGACCGTTGTAGCAGGGGCAACCCCCCTCTTTACAATTTAATATGCCCTTTTAACTTTGAAATTTCATTGGAGGTGACGTTGTGCTACACGTAGCAAAATAAAGACTTTGAGAAGTATCACACCATTGCGCTTAGGGCAAGGGCGTCCTGCCACACTTTGCAGACTTCAGGGTACACTTCTTCTCATCATGCTAAACAGTGCAGACTTTGGGGTATACTTTTTCTTAATATCCCAAACATTGTTATATATGCCTAGAGAAAACTCCGACGAATAGACTTCATAATGGGCATGGTAATAGGACCACGAGAAAGTGCTTGTTGAATTGGGTTCGGTGTAACTGCCAAAACAACTGGATAATATGAACGAAACATCAGAGAAAAACATGGCTACCAGTGAGCTGCAATTATTCATATTTTAAGGTTATTAGTGGACTAATCAAAAAATGAGTATTAGTGCGTATGCAAACAAAGAATACAAGCACTTATATCCACTAACACACATTTACATAGTCATGCATCGTAAACTGAATAACCGCTCATAAGCCACGAAGCAGTTCAGTACTCGATTGACTTATTGAGCAAGAGAGTAAACTTTGTTATACGAAACACTAATTGGAATAAGTAAGACTACAGTGCAATAAAATTAATAAAGTCACATCAGTCTTCTGACGCTAGCAACACAACGATGTACACGCAACTAAACTGCCACAGCGCCAAAGTAAAACCGATGACAAACGAAGTATACAGTAGGGGGACTCATGAAAGCATATAAACTTATAAGGTGTAAAATTATATCCATTTACACACGCTGTTATATGAACGCACCTAGAAATACTCTTGATAAACTTGATTGTTTATCAACTGTAATATTGCCAAACAAAAATTTTTTGATTGTTATACAAATTAAAAAATGCCAAGATTAAGTGAAAAATCAAAACTAAAACGTCTTTACTAAGATATTCTTGTAAATGACTTGCTGATGTTGAAGATTTCTGATGAAAATGCCTGCTGTAATGTCTGCAATGTGGCATTCCTTTGAGTTTACCGCGTTTACACAATGAAATGTGCGCGTAAATTTATACAAATTGTGTAAATGATTTTTCATGCAAAATTTGACAGTTCGTTTACGCACTGCATAAATTTATACGTTTACACACTTTATAAGGCATTTATACGGTTACATGAGTCGCCCTAGTGTATTACACACGAAATAAAAGTGCTACTGAGTTAAAGCGACTATGACATCAGTTTATACTCAACAATGTCATATATGTATGAGACATATGTGTTACGGGGCACTCGTATGTATTTTCTATTTTATGTGCTAATCACTCATAGTATTTGTCTGTACTTGACTAAGTACACATTTAGACACAATTTTTTGGCTCATGACTAAGTGCACTAATTTTATTAGTACTCAGAGCAGATCTCTGATGGCTACACCAAAGTCAAATTTACTGGACTGCAAGGCGGTCATGACCATAGAGAAAGCATACAAAATTTAGGAAGCTTAATACATTTTTCTGGTACTTGACCGTACAAATATAACTAATACTTTTTGGAAAATCGCTAACTCACATTTTTGCAGCAATTCATGCAAGTAAACGGATGTCTCGGTAAAGGGTGTATGGCTCAATGTTCTCTATGATTCCCACACTTTGGTCGCAGTCTCTAGCTTTCATTATAATGGAAATAAGTATTTCTAAGTGAACTACAATTGAATAAGATGCTACTCCAATAAAGTTTTTAAACGAACAATGCAACCAAGAGCCTTGATCTCTTCTCTGCGACGCAACATTACGCTTTTTCCTTTGTGAGCTTAAGATTTATCAAATATTTAATTCGACATACCGCTTTACGAGTGCCGCTTGCGAACTGACACACGTACACTTAGCAAGGATTACAATTCCCCGCAAAAAATGGTGTAAGCACTTTCTTCGCGAATTATCTTAAGTTGTAGAACTAATCAAGAATACAAAATTTGCATACTAAGAATTACGAGCACACTTTTAGAAACTGCGCTGAGAGGTCAAAACTAGGGCCCCAAAATAAATTGTACTTACGACATAATTTTATTTTCTTATTCATTTTCTTTTATTTGTCAACTATCATGTTCATTGCTCCTCAAAATGCTTAATGTTTAATATAAAATTGTTTGTACACTGATATGAAATTGTTTTTGTATGGCTATTAAAAAAAGATTAACTTTAAATGTTCAAACCTACTTCTTCAAGTTTCAAATGTCATTTCCTTGGAATATTTCATAAATCGTTAAATCATCAGAGCACACAAGAGCATTGTGAATCCATACAAATGGCGAATGTTTGAAGAAACGTTCACAATAAAAGTGTATTTATTTATTAACAAAATATTCATGAATAAATTTTCGATAGATACGTTTTGTTTGAATAATTTTCCAATTGAATTTTTTTTTTTTCAAAATTCATAGTCCACTCATTTAACTATGAATCAAACAAAATTATGTTGTATGTTAACTGAAATAAAATAAATGTTTATTTTGGTATTTATTTATTATTCGTAAAACGAACAAAATAATTTATTCGTCACTCAAATAAAATTTCTTTAAATAAAAAAGTTATCTTAATTCGTGATAACCGACAAAAAAAAATAATTTTTTGTTAGTTCTTCGAATAAATTTTTGCCAATTCTGGCTCATTAGTGTTTTTCAAACATTTTTGTAAACGACTGGTGTATTGCATTTTTAACATATTACAAAATGTGCGCTTAACTGGTTGCTCATATTTTCTCTAGTAACTAGATTTTTTAAATGAATATTATGATGAACTCTCGATTTTCTATAGACATATTTAAAAGAACATTGCAGAGAGCAAATTTAAGTATTTTCTCAAACTTTCAAATTGAAAGGCAACGCTTTCAAAATATCATTAACATCAAAATTAATACAATTTTACAATAATTATTGACGAAACACTAAAGTTTTTTCTGAAAAATCGCTGTTTTTCCTAACTGTGACGTCAACGAGGCACTTCTTAACATTACCGGATTGGCCTGACACTTTGCAATATCATTTTCTGATCTATTGGCATATTTTAGGAGGGTGCCCCGAAAGATAGAACAAAAATTAAAATTCACCATATACCTTGTAACCACCCTAATCTCCAGCAGCGAAGGGGGGCCAGCACTACATCCTCCAAATTAATTCGGAATTGGATGATGTACTGCACTCACAGCTATGGATAATATCCTGGGCGGCAGCAGTATTAATTTCGCCTTAGTAAAAGGAGTCAACAAGACAATAACCCAAACACGCTTGAAGCAGAGGAGGTAGGGAAGGACCTCGAGAACCTAAAAGTCGAGGCAAATAATGAGGGAAGGCAAAGAGCTCAATGGTGCTGTATTGAAAACAATCTTAAAGCAGGGTAGGTGGAAAGGAACCTCGAGAACCTGGAAGAAGTGTCAAATGACGAGTACAGTGCTGGTGGTATAAAAACAGCTTAACGATGCTATATTCCGCTACGGTGGAAACGAACCTCCAGAGCCTGAAATCAGCGGCGCAAAATCCATTACGAGAGTAAAGACCAGCGCAATGGCGCTGCGAGTCTTACAGATAAACCTCCAACACAGTAAAGTAGCCTCGAGCGAGCTCCTCTTGATTCTTGAGCGCGGTTCGTTTGATGTGGGGCTGATATTGGAGCCATGGCTCTCATCTGGAAAAAATGCTTCTAAAATCACCTCGCCTGGATTCAGCGTTTATAACGGAAATACTGAAAGCAGGGTTAGAGTTGAAGTCATGATGAAGTTACATAGAGAGCATACACGAGTGTAGGATGCTATCTTACTTCAGCAGCGGTGGTCACAACAGAGGTGAATCCTGCTACATGGTTAAGATTGGTTACCAGCGAGAAGGAATTGCAGGAGTGCAACAACTTCTTTTCAATGGCGCTTACAGCTGCGTGCAACGGAGCCGCAGATATGCAGATGCGGATATAGAATGCTCCAGTGAAACGACAATACTGAGGAAAGTCACATAGTAGCGGATAATCCCTTGAAGCACTACACTTCCAATTAGGAGATCACGCGGAAGAATTAAATCACAACGTATACACTCCAAATGTACAAGAAACACGTTTAACACATTCAAATCATCGGGCCCAGATTGGCTATTATCTGCTATGTTGCAGACGGCAGGTGGAACGATTGCAGAATGGCTTGGAATAATCTTTGAGAGTTGCCTGAAACCACAATCCACAAATTTGGAGAACGGCGAGAGTAGCCTTCACACCGAAATGGGAAGAGCCAGTCATCTGCACCCTAAAAACGACAGGACCATAAGTTTGACATCTTTTCTGCTCAAAGCCTTTTAGAGATGAATAGATGTATATATAAAATCGAATATGAATGAGAACTATCTTCTTCAGCACAACAGGATTACACCAAAAGCAAATCAGTTGATACTGCATTGCATAGGGATGTCAAGAACATAGGGTGCTTTTCTGGACATTGGCGGGGCATGCGAAAATGCCTCGAAACGAGCAGTCATCGATATTCTCAGCTAGATTGAAGTACACCTGGCCTTAACAAATTTTATCGGCACCACGTTTCGCTGCAGAATGATCACGTCGCAATGGGGTATATGCGAGGCCACAAAATCTGTAATGACAGGAACGCGGCAGGGTGGACTATTATCACCAATGCGAAGAAAACGGTTATGGTATTATGTACCAGGAAATATAAAGTCCTTAGTTGGACTAATCCTTAGCTGGAAGGGGTAATCCTACAAGAAAAAAAAAATACAATACAAAATATCTTGAAATTATACTAAATAATAAGTTGTCGTGGAACTCCATGTGGAAGAGATAGCGAAGAAAACCTCCTTGGCACTGTATGCATTCAAGATAGTGCTAGGATGTGCATGAAGACTTTTGCTTAAAATCTTTCATTGGGTATTTACGACAATCGCCAAGGCCTTACTTAAATATAGGGCCCTAGGACAGCCACACAAAAAAATACGTATACGATTATCAATAATTATCATTACGGGAGCCCTGAAAACTATCTGCGCATCCTATCTGCCTCGGGGCAACTTGATTGTAGGCAGTATGACCACAGAAGTGTAGCGCCATTAAACATACGGCAAACGGACTACATGATCCCGTGCCTGAGCTTCGAAAAAGACTTTGGGGACACAACAGAGCCGAAGGGTTGACGCAAGGGTGCGGAAATGGAAGAACATACTTTATACGTGCATACCGATGGTTACAAATTAACGGAAGGGGTCGGGCCTGCTGTTCACTCTGTCGATCCGGTAATATGTGGATCCAATAGGCTGCCAGATCACTGCAGTCTCTTTCAGACTGAAACTGTAGCCGTGAAGAAAGCAGCAGAAATTCTGGAGGTAGCGTGCTTAAGCTGCATTCACGTCAATATATGTATTGATAGTCAGGCGGCAATTAAGGTAATAATCTCAAACAGAACGTCATCAGGAAGTGTGCTTGAATGCAAAGAGATTTCGTTCAAGATAGACAATACGTATATACTGGGCTTGTGGTCATAAGGGTGTAGAAGGTAACGAAAGGCCAAATGAGCTGGCAAATGACAGCGTAGCATTCCATGAACCAACGGTAGACGTCCCAATCCATTTGGGAGAAATCAAAAGGAAGCAGGAGTTTCATATGATTCATCAAGCAGGAAAGGCGTAGACGGAAACCCTTGGATGAAAAATTACTAATCCTTGGATGTTAGATTTATAAAGTTTATCATATCTCTAAAGAGAGAAGACTTAATGCTCACCATAAGCATACTAATTAGACACTGTCATCTGACGTCACATGCCTATACATAAGTTTGGCCACATCAGTAACAGCAGAGGAGGTGCGAGCCGCAGGAAAAAACGGTTGAACACGTTCAGTGTTTCTATCCTGCGTTCGCGAGGTCACAACTCCTGTCACTTGGTCGTACGATCGCCGGCCCGGCGTGGTAAACGTGGTGGTGTATTCATTATAGTAGAAACTTATTTTGTCTGTTTTGGCAGAGCTCCATAGTCACTCCCCAAGGATATCCGGTATTGAGGAGGTATCGTTATAATACTGTACGTATCTTGAACCCCCGTGAATTGTAAGGTGGCAGTTCCTGGTTGCAGCGTGCATACTACGTAGACCAATCTGGCAGAGTTGGAAAGGACCACATTCCCGCGTTGGCTAGAATCGGATGTCTTCGACGTTAGCCGCGGCACCGCCTACATGGTGTCTGTCCTCGTAAAGGTCCACCTATGTACATACATACATATATCTTTCAGATATGTTTCCACTCGACGGTCTATTGTACATAAGAATTTATGAATAAATTCTGAATGAAAGGTTTTTCAGTGTCATAATGTTTTTGAATAATTTTTCATTTGCCAATTATTGGTGTTAATTTCAGCGATTATGTATTTGCGTAAAAAATGTATACACGTCTCTTGGAGAACAAGTTTATCAATAACTCTACGTGTTCTACACTTTTTCCAACTGTATTTTAGAAAATCCCAATTTCCTTTCAGACAAATTCAAATGCATTTCAGAAAAAGCTAACTGTATTTCAGATTTTCCAACTGCATTTCAGAAAACCACAATAGATTCACCTGATATACTTCTCACACCTTTTATGCTTTTCCAACTTTTTTGGTTTTCTGAAATACATTTTATGTTGTCTGCGATACGGTTGAAAAATAGAGAGTACAGTTAGCTTTTTCTTACACTTGCGCTTTTCTGAAACAAAGTTTAGCTTATCTGAAATGCAATATGTGAGAATTGTTGCCGAGTACGGACGTGTTTGCTTGTGCTGTGTGGGGTGCGCGCTGAGTTTTCACGTTTAATAATTAATAACAAACCAAAAAAATAGTAGAAAACAAATAAGAGTACAAACAACAAAATCAAAAAAAAAAAAGTGACAATAAATATCTAAGTTATTACATCTGTTAAATACATATTTACCGCCAATAACTTAAAATACAAAATCATGAACTGTGTACTATGCAAGGATAAGGTTGATTGCTTTAATCCAACTAAAGTTGTTTGTGTAGAATGCAATAGCATTTTTCACGGCTTATGTGTCAAAATAACTACAGCGGAGATAGAATATATGAAAGCCTCGAATGCTAAGTATCGGTGCGATTCGTGCTCATCTGCCCGCCGAAGCTCTCTACACCGAGATGCTTTACCGCCAACTCAGCTTTTACAACAACAATTTAAACCCACAAATGTCAACCTGCAGAAAAATAGTAAGCCAAAGACACCAAGCACAACCGGTTTTCCAAATGATCTGCAACAACAACAACATAATACCGTGCAGAGCAATGCTGATAACATGTCTAGCAGCAAAAACTCGGAAAACGAAAATGCAGTAAATAGCGTGGACAGTGATAATGTAATAACTCTTGAACTCTTGTACAAAGAGATCATTAGCCTCAAAGGAATTAACACTGACTTTTTGGCAACAATAAATAGTCTAAAAGGGGAGAATGATGCGTTACAAAAGAGAGTCGCTAAGCTGGAGCATAAGCTGAATTGGAGTGAGCAGAAACACATGGAGAGGGACATTGAAATTGTTGGTTTGCCTAACTTAACTAATGATAAAATTGACGAATGTCTTGAACAAATAGTTGTGAGAGCGGTAGGTGTTTCTGTGTCGCCTGGCCAAATCGAGAGGCGATACATAAAAACGGTCAATAGCTCTTCGTCTTCACCACGTAAAGTGCTATGTGTTCGGTTCTCTTCAATGGAAGTAAAGCGCAAAGTAATGAGTGCAAAATCTAAGGCGAAGAATAAACTAACTACCGGATTGTTTTCAGGGACCAACAATAAACAAAAAATTTACATAAATAATAGCTTAACTAATTACAATAGAGCTTTGTATGCTGCTGTTAGCAAAATTAAAAAGGAAAAGGGTTATAAATATGCATGGTTTAGCAATTCAAGTATAATGCTAAGGAAAGCTGATAATGATAAGGTTGTTTTTGTGCGTTCTTTTGATGACTTGCCTGGGATTCCAGACTAGTTTTATTTCTAAATATTATTATTATTATTAAATTATTATCTTTAAACCAATGGAAATTAATGATATCAACACCAACAACCTCATCATTAACATCTCTTTAAATTCTGTAGACCAGGTTATTTCTGACAGAAATGCTCTTTATATTATTCATCATATTCGTAGTCTACGGCAGAACTTCGACTCATTACTGTGTAACTTAGAAACATTTCCAGTCTACCCAGATGTAATATTTGTATCCGAAATATGGATATATTCTCATGAGACGAATTTTTACAATATTCCTAATTACGATTTGTTTGCTAACTATAATGATGAATATTCTGCAGGTGGAGTAGGAGTTTTTGTACGCAATTCAATGGATTGCAAATTTTTTAAATATAGTTTAACGAGCGCAGATATCTTGAAAGTTTCATTAAAATATGGGAATAAGGTTTTAGCCCTGATTTGCGTTTACAGGTTTCACTCTGAATCTAGTCAATCCTTTCTGGAGGAATTCTCAAACCTTTTAATTAATGAAAAATCGAGTTTTGCAGTTGTACTAGGTGATTTGAATTTAGATATTTTACAATTTAATGCAAGTTCTGAGACCTATCTAGCATTAATGGCGAGTAACGGATTTATTTCCTATTTAAACGAACTAACAAGGATTTCTTCTGGCACCTGCTTGGATCATATTTTTTGCCGTTCCAACAGTTTGTGCACCTTCACTGGTATTAATCTGGATCTGGATATTACAGATCACTCCATGACGGGTGTCAAGATAGGATTTCCCTTTCAAGAAAAAAAAAGGAGAAACCAAAAATAACAAAAATTAACTATTCACTACTAAATGAAAAATTACGTCAAGAGGATTGGGTTGATGTTTATTCAGAGACCGACATATCCAAGGCGTACTCTACATTTTTAAATTTGCTTCAAAATTATATCCAGTTTGCTAGCTTTACCCGCGCTCCACGAAAAAATAAAATTAAACTTAAACCTTGGATAAGTTTTGACCTTATCAAGAAGACAAAGCTTAAGAATAGACTGGGTGCAAAGTGTAGGAAACACGCAAATAATCAAGAGATCCATTCCAGGTATAAAAAGTTGTGTAAACAATTACAAAAGAATATTAAGTGGCAGAGAGATACTTATTTTCGTAATAGGTTACTAGAATGTAGCGGCAACGCAAAGAAGGAATGGGAAATTGTTAATAGTATTATCAACCCAAACGGCATCGGTGATGAAAAGTCTATTGCTCTAAGTGATCATGGCAACATCATTGACGACTCCTCTGCTGTATCTAATATATTTAATGATTTTTTTGCTTCAGTCGGTCAATCTAATGCCTCTTCCTGCAATTGTGTGATGTCAGGTAGGGAAGGAACTAGTTCAGGCAATAGTTTTTTGTTTGAACCTTTCTCTGGCTCTGAAATCCTAACAATAATAAAACAACTTAACAACTCCGGTTATTGTGGTCATGATGCTATTTCCAACCAATTGCTTAAAAATATAGCCCTTAACCTACTAGACATTCTGAAACATCTCTTTAATGCTAGTGTATACTCAGGAACTTTTCCAGAAGACTTGAAATGTGCGATTATTATTCCTCTGTTCAAAAAGGGTAACAGGGAAGATAAAAACAATTATAGGCCAATTTCATTAGTACCTTCCATTTCTAAGGTTTTCGAGAAAGCCCTTAAAAGCCGTATTTTACTTTTTCTTGAAAGCAAGAGCTTTTTCAGCCCAAGGCAGTTTGGATTTAGAGCCAACCGGTCAACCGAGGATGCTCTATTAGATTTTTGTATATTTATTAACCAAGAATTGGACAGTAAAAAACATTGCGCGAGTCTTTTCGTTGACATCACAAAAGCTTTTGATACTGTGGATCATGTAATTCTACTTGATAAATTATATCATACTGGCTTTCGAGGATTTATACATGAGTGGTTCAAATCGTATCTTACTGGAAGAGTACAACGCGTTAAAGTCTGCGGAACCCTCAGTAGCTCTAATCCAATTAAAGTTGGCGTTCCACAAGGTTCCGTCCTCGGTCCTATTTTATTTCTGGTCTACGTAAATTCAATTTTCGACATGCCATTCTTAGGGAAGGTCATTGCATTTGCAGATGATCTAGCGATAGCTTACGGCTCATCAAATACGTTCGACTTGATAAGTAGCATAAATCATGATGTACATGTTTTAAGAACGTGGTTCGCTAAACACAAGCTCGTTGTTAGCAATAAGACCGAGCTAATGTTTTTTAGCTTGAATGCAAAAATAAGACCAGACGTAGACATTGTTTTCCACTCCTCCAGTTGTGAGCGTCTCGCTCTCCACGATAATTCGTGCCAAATGGCTCAGTATGGTATTTTTAATCCGCTCGCTATTTGTAATAACGAGTGCTTTATAATTGACGTTGTTGAAGACTTTCGGTATCTAGGTGTAACTGTAGATCAAAATATGAACTGGGGCATCCACATATCCCGCCTAAAGCATTATCTCCAATATTCTTTACGTTGTTTCTATCATCTCAGAGGTTGCTGCTCTAACTACACCCTTAAAACAGTTTATTATGCGCTTGTTCATTCTAAATTGTTATATGGTATCAGCTGTTGGGGGGGGGGGGGGGGGGGGGGGGGAGCATCCTTTAATAAAATTCAGTCTATCCTAGTTTTACAAAAATTCGTTATTCGTAAAATATCTAGTGTAAATCGACTGCATCCCTCAAGAGAGCTTTTTAGAGATCTAAGGATTCTTCCAATAAGGGACCTTTATTATTTTAAAGTTTTAAAAATCTTTTTCATTAGGTGTGGTTATCTGCAGAGTATGAGGTCGGAAACTTATAACCTTAGGAGAAACTTTCATCCTACAGTTATTGTTCCTCCTTCCAGAACCACACGCTCAACAAAGTTTTATACAATTGTGTCCAGGAAATTCTTCAACATACTACCCTCCGAAATTCGGGCCAAGAGGAATGTTCTACAATTTACAAAATGTGTGAAATCCTTTCTTCTGAGTTTCTCACATAATGAAATCGAAGTTTTGCTACGACCTATTCAATATGCAGCTTATTAACAGAGACTAAAAGCAAATAATTGTAGTAACTTTCTTTACTTTATTTTATATACCTACACCATAATTTTTTCTTTTACTTACTTTTAGCTTTTCCAATAGTAGCATCTTGTAATAAGGCTAAAAATCATATGTAGGTTTTAAAAAAATTATAACTTAATTTCTATATTTAGCAGTCACCCCACTGCACTAATGTTTCAATATTTTTGATAGATATGACATTTGTCACTATGTTAAGCTTAACATAAAAAATGTCTTACCTTTTTCTTATATCTACACGGTCTCATACACATATTATGCATTCGTTAATTTATACTTCATAATGTTAAACTTTTTTATTTATTTTTTTTTTGCTATTGTAACTTTGCTACATATGTAAATAGATAGGTATAAGAAAAATGCTCAATAAAAATGAAATGAAATGAAAAATGAAAATTGGAATATCTGAAATATTTCTTCCTTCTCGGGATAGATAAAGAAGCAAAAAAAAGTGTGTCTTACGGTAGATGAGGAAAAGAGAAAGTATTTGCTGTCATCCAAAAAGAATTAGCGCATTCGCGCCTTGGCAGCCACGTCATTGTTGACGGATATAAATTCGAAACTGTCAAGGATTTCATATATCTGGGAATCAGTATTAACAGCAAAAATAGTGTCAGCCTAGAAATCAAACAGAGAATAACTCTTGCCGACAAGTGCTACTTTGGACTGGGTAGGCAATTGACGGTGTCGAAAGAAGATGAGATGTATCTTTACGTAGATATGACGTTAGTGCGGCAAACAAAAACCAAAAGGCTTTGATGGCTAGGTCATATTATGCGAATGGACGAAGGAAGACTTAGCCTCTCTTGGTGCTCCCAATTGCCGTCAGTTATCGTGAAACAGGGATAGCGGGCGTGACTTGTTATAAAACGGCAAACGCTTAAGCGCCAATTAGTAATGATGATGATATCTGAAATACATTTGTGGTTTTCTGAAATAAATTTACACTTTCCTGAAATACAATTGATTTTTGTGAAATATATGTGTTCTTTTCCGAAATACAGTTGGAAAAGGTGTAGTATAGCCATCATAAAAGACAGAAAGAGAGAGAGGATTACGCCAACCATATAGCAAAGGAAGGTGTAGTGTAGTGTATTGGAATATCTGTCAGCAAAACTTCTTATAAATCCCAGGCCCCTTTCGCTCAAATGAAATAAGCTTAACATAAGGTGAACATTCTGTAAGGAAGGTCCACATATTTACACTCTTATGTAGAAGTAGGGATGCATAAATGCAAATACCAAAACTTTTACACAAATACGAACCGTAAGACTGTTATAAGATAACTTGTATACACATACCCAGCAAAACATTTTGACAATTTTTTGTGCAATTTTTGGTTTGCTCAAGTCGTTAGCTAGTTCTGTAGAAGAGTATTTTAAGGTAGTTCTTCTCAACGATAAAACTTCAAAACTTTTTCAGACCCGGTCTGAATTCCTTTAAAGTGAATATTTATCTGGGAACTTTCCGTTCAAAGCCGGACTTTTTTCATAGCTGCGGGGCATACAGGGCCGTAGAGAGAAAATCCGGGCCCGGTACTAAACAATTTACGGGCCCCTTATAAAAAATCCACTAATACATTTGATTAATTTGAATTAATGAAGTCTCATTCATTAATCATTATCTATAGATTACATCAAATAAAATTTTGCCACTTCAACTAAATGATTTTTGGACTAAGAGCTGAAAATAAAATTAACACAGGATATTTACTATTTATACTTTTTTATTGTAACGTATAATTAAAATTCTCTTTCATCAGCCACACATTGTTTCAGATAATTTTTTTAGTTATTTGGTAACATTTTAATACATTTCTGATAAATTTAATGATGATTATAAATTTTAATTATTCAATATAGAAGGTTCGGATATCAAAGAGTGGCTTTTCTTGCTTTTTTCGCTGCAAATTTTTATACTCAGTTGAGCAAAGCTCACAGAGTATAATAACTTTGATTGGATAACGGTTGGTTGTACAGGTATAAAGGAATCGAGATAGATATAGACTTCCATATATCAAAATTATCAGTATCGAAAAAAAATTAGATTGAGCCATGTCCGTCCGTCCGTTAACACGATAACTTAAGTAAATCTTGAGGTATCTTGATGAAATTTGGTATGTAGGTTCCCGGGCACTCATCTCAGATCGCTATTTAAAATGAACGATATCAGACCATAACCACGCCCACTTTTTCGACATCGCAGATTTCGAGAAACCGAAAAAGTGCGATAATTCATTACCAAAGATGGATAAAGCGATGGAACTTGGTAGGGAGTTAAACTTGTGACGCAGAATAGAAAATTAGTAAAATTTTGGACAATGGGCGTGGCACCGCCCACTTTTAAAAGAAGGTAATTTAAAAGTGTTGCAAGCTGTAATTTGGCAGTCGTTGAAGATATCATGATGAAATTTGGCAGGAACGTTACTCCTATTACTATATGTATGCTTAATAAAAATTAGCAAAATCGTAGAACGCCCACGCCCACGCCACCTTTAAAAAAAAGTCAAATTTTAACAAAAAAATTAATATCTTTACAGTATATAAGTAAATTATATCAAGATTCAACTCCAGTAATGATATGGTGCAACAAAATACAAAAATAAAAGAAAATTTCAAAATGGGCGTGGTCCCCCCTTTTTCATTTAATTTGCCTAGGATACTTTTAATGCCATAAGTCGAACAAAAATTTACCAATCCTTGTGAAATTTGGTAGGGGCATAGATTCTAGGACGATAAATGTTTTCTGTGAAAAAGTGCGAAATCGGTTGAAGCCACGCCCAGTTTTTATACACAATCGACCGTCTGTCCTTCCGCTCGGCCGTTAACACGATAACTTGAGCAAAAATTGATATATCTTTACTAAAATAAGTTCACGTACTTATCTGAACTCACTTTGTATTGGTATTAAAAATGGCCGAAATCCGACTATGACCACGCCTACTTTTTCGATATCGAAAATTACGAAAAATGAAAAAATTCCATAATTCTATACCAAATTCGAACAAAGGATGAAACATGGTAATTGGATTGGTTTATTTACGCAAAATATAATAGAAAAAAACTTTGTAAAATGGGTGTGACACCTACCATAGTAAGTAGAATAAAATGAAAAAGTTTTGCAGGGCGAAATCAAAAGCCCTTGGAATCTTGGCAGGAATACTCTTCGTGGTATTACATATATAAATAAATTAGCGGCACCCGACAGATGATGTTCTAGGTCACCCTGGTCCACATTTTGGTCGATATCTCGAAAACGCCTTCACATATACAACTACCACCACTCCCTTTTAAAACCCTCATTAATGCATTTGATACCCATATCGTACAAACAAATTCTAGAGTCGCCTCTGGTACACCTTTATGGCGATATCTCGAAAAGGCGTCCACCTATAGAAGTAAGCCCACACCCTTTTAAAATACTCATTAACACCTTTCATTTGATATCCATATCGTACAAACAAATTCTAGAGTCAGCCTTGGTCCACCGTTATGGCGATATCCCTAAATTGCGTCCACCTATGGAACTATGGCCCACTCCCTCATAAAATACTCTTTAATACCTTCCATTTGATACACATGTCATACAAACACATTCCTGGGTTGCCCTATTTTCATTTTCCTACATGGTGATTATCCCTTATTTTGTCTCCATAGCTCTCAGCTGAGTATGTAATGTTCGGTTATACCCGAACTTAGCCTTCCTTACTTGTTTTATATTAATATCAAAATTTAACTGTCTTGCTAAAACGGATTCAACACAAAGCGTGGCAAGTCCTGAAACTCGCTCTTGAGATGAACACGATCTATGAAAGTTTTAGATTCTTGAAAGGACGCTGAAGGAACGTTCTGTACTAGCTACAGTGGCAGGTATAGTGCAAAAGATACGTAAAGCAACACAAATGTTGGGGAAAATTGTATACAGATTTTGAATATAGGTGGCATTTAGCAATTCCAATGGTGACAGCCCTTTATAAAAATTTGCTTCGTAAATGTGTTTCAATTATTTCGCATTCTAAGCTTTGAGAAATGTCCGACTTGTATTTTTCGAAAAATTTTGCTGCGCTCGCCCGAACCGTGGTTTCATCCATGTCTTCAAATTGCCACAAAAAGGAAAGCGTCTCACTCAAATTTCTCATAGCTGCAAATCGTTCAGTAATGCCAGTGAGTACCGAATCAACGATCACCAGGAATGTATTGTTTTTAAAATCAGACTCTGAATCATCCGTAATCATCTAATTTAAATTATCTTCGGAACGTCTTTTGGGTTTTCTCTTTCGAATGTCCGGAAATTTTGGCGAGATGTTCAATTGAATAGCAACTGTTTTGCATTCGTTTAAAATTGTTTCCCATTGGTTCCTGATCAACTTCAAACCAGCTAATCAGGCATCTAGATGTCGGACCTCAACATCTATAGTGGCGTCTCTAGCTTGGAGTACGACGTTTCTTTCATTAATGGTAGTCAGTATTTTGAACCAAATTGAGGACAACCAAACTGAGAACATTCGAACTAGTTGATGTACTTGAGAATGCCGGTAACATCGCCGTATGCTTGCGCAGTCAAATTTGGCCTTTGGCTGAAAGACTATGAAGAGAGCTTGGTGCATTTTTTTTGAGGATGTCCTATTGTTGTGGAGTGCTGCTGAAAATAGTAAAATATTTTTGTACAACTCCGAAGAAAGCAATTGCAGTCGTGCAACATTCTGCAGCACCAACACCACATAAATTGAGACTGTGGGTTGCACAAGGCGAGTAATCAGCATTCGAGTTTTTGTTGAGAATGTTACGTAGTGCTCCGTTGTAAGCTCCTTTAATATTGGCACCGTTATCGTACCCTTGTGTACGACAATCATCAATCAAGTATGGCAAATTAGATCAGCGATTTTCTGACCAGTTTTCTGGTTACAATTCACGAAAGCCAAAAACCGTTCTTGAATTGCAAAATTTGTTGCTTTCGAATTGAAATGGAGTTAGCGCAATATGAACGTAGTCAAAATGACTAGCATCAGGCATAGCATCAACGATAATAGCAAAATACTTGGCTTTCTTGTCTTGATCTAATATAGTTTCCCTCACGTGCTTTGCACAAATTTCTATAAACTCGTTCTGAATGTCTGGGGAAAGATAATGAACTTGTAAACGTTTGTGCTGCTGTTGTCAAATCCTAATTTTCTCCAAATGATCTCTAAGTATCGGATCATATTGGATAAGGAGGTCTTAGATGCCCAAATATTTCCATCGTTTCGATCACCAAGATATATACTTTCGCCTTTGAAAGCTAGGCTTCCTTCACCCAAAAATAAAATAGTGTCCAAAATTCTATATAAAATTTCTTTCCACTTTTGAGTTTCAGTGATTAGCTGGCCATTGATAAGTGTATCAATTGTAGCCTCCTTTTGAATTAGATTTTGTAGAGATCGCCATTGAATATAACATTTATTGTGATCTTGAGTATTTTCGTGTGCTGGCAGTTTATCGTATAGCTTCTTCTATACCTGGAATTTCGAATATCCACAGAACAAATTTTAGGTCGACTTAAAGTGTTGGTGATTAATAGATGACATGGTAGGCAATAAAAAGCATTGCTACTGGCACTCCACACTAACCAGTCACGCTCCACTTTCTCTCCATTTGGCAAGATTCTGTTTAACAACGAGTTAGGAAATGCCTCGTCATGAAAATCATGTGAAAAAATAACAGGACCTTTTGATGACCTCGACGAATTATTTCGTTGACTTTTTAGATAGGAAAAACTCATTATTCACGGTACCAATATCGAAGTCGTTTAAATAATCTGGACTTTGATACAGAGGTGGTGGTATTGTTGGAAGACTTTTTGAAGATAAACCTTCATCAGTGTCACTACGAAAACTTTACGATTTCGGATTCATGTAAACATACATTTTTGTTTGATGATTTTATTGCCTCCTTGGGCCAGGCAAAATCATTATCAATATTCGTTGCTTTTGAAATTCGGTTTAAAATTTGCACATGGAACAACTAAAGACTACGCTGAATTAAAAAAAACGTCTTAGTACCTCTAAATCGCGGGCCCCCTGAGAAACCCCGGGCAGGGGGGAATCCCCCTATCGCCCCCCCCCCCCTCTCGACGGGTCAGGGGGCATACTAATCATTTGCGATTCGGTTACTCTTCAAAATGATTGCTGGGATATATGTATGTATGCACATGAACGAATTTTCCATGGATGCCTAGCACTGTACATATACATATGCCTGAAGTTAAGCCGGTATATAAGCTAATATACGAATGTTATATTCGCACACCAATTGCTTATTTACCCAAGACTATTGTTTTGGTGTTAAGGTGAAATTGCTAAAACGTGTTTTGTTTATACCAAAGTTAATAAGCCTTCCAATTATACAATTAGCTGCAATAGTAATCTTTACTACACATACTAATCATAAAAAAAATCCTGAATCAGTGTCATTTGAGACGGTCGAATTAACAAACACATAGTGCAATATGACAATAGTTGTTGGGATAGGGAGATAACGAGAAAAAACGGAAGAGGAGATGGTGAAGAAGAAGAAGGAAATAATCGGGATTTTTCCCAGTCAAGAGCTGTAATTTCAGTGCCACCCCATTTAATTTGTTCCTTCCCTCCTACAAATTGTCTTTTGTCACGTGCAAAGGATGGTTGCATTGAACGGTATGTTCCAGGTTATATCCCATCATCGGCCGACCACCTGGTTTCTATTAAACTTGTTTGGCAGCTGGCTGATCGAAGCCCTAGATATGTGGTAGGAAATCGTCAGAGCGCGCTGGACATTTCCATCATTACTGACATACTTCTAAACTCAAATCGGTGACATATACTGCACATCAGATAGCTTGTGAATAAACACAAGAGGGCGAAATAGGAGGAGCATCTACCTCTCATCCGTTGTTGTTAAGCTCTGGTCAACCCTAATCACAATCACAATGAAGCTCGACGATGCACAATGAAAAATTATCAACCACTTCTGGTGACAAAGTGCAAAGAAATGCGCGAGCACTTTCTGCTGGGAAGACGTAATACATTCCACAGTGCGTCCCCCATTACCATCACCGCCAAAGAGGTTGAAGAAATCATGAAGCAAACTTAACCATCCAAAGCAGTAGGCCAGGAGGGTATTGCCATGCTGATGGAAGAAAAATTTTACAACGAGGAATTTAGTTACCTGACGCTTGTCTTCAACTTGTCCCTGTCCACTTTTCTCATCCCTGATAAATGGAAAATGGCGAGGGTAGTACTTAAGGTTTGCAAAAAATTAAATTATCGATTAATTAATCATTTCGCATACCTAAATCAAAACAGCAATAAACTTAAAAAAGCGCAATCAGAAAACGCGCAAAGCTTACTGCCTCCCATATTCGCTAATGCAATTTTTTACATGTTTTCTGTTTGTACATTTCCATGTTTTCGAGTAAGTTGAGATGTCGGCCTATTGCTTGTATGTGAAGGACCCTATTAAATCGAATTGTGGCCGTAGTGTGTTTTTTAGCTGTATGTAACATACTTATTATTAAGAATTCATGAGCTTAACACCGGCTTATAATAATTGAATATTCAATTATTATGTTTTTCTAAGAGAAACTGAAAAGAAAGGAAGAAACATTTACTGGCATATTGTGATGGTACCATTTCGAAAATCGCCACAAATTCATCGTTAGGCATTTTCGTAATGTTATCAAAGGTTTCACCGAGATTAGAACCGCGAATCACACGGTAAAACTGCAGTTGCCTTAACCACTAGGCTATCCTGCTTGTATAATAAGTATAAAATGAACACACCATTAAAACAAACAAAAATAAATATGTAAAACTGAGCCCGAGTGTACAAAGCTTCTCATTCGCAACGAAAAAGAAACTTTACAAAAAGAAATCTACATACACACAAAATTAATAGAGGCAGAATGTCTCGGTTGTGTTGTTGGTGTATAAAAAATGATAAACTGAATTAAGCAAGGAGACAAATACAAGCAGGATAGCCTAGTGGTTAAGTCAACTGCAGTTTCACCGTGTGATTCGCGGTTGGAATCTCGGTGAAACCTTTGAGTATAAAAAGAAAGCTGAGTATAAAAAGAAATTAGTTCAACTTAAAAATGTTTGACGTATTTGGGGATTTTTGAAGATTTATGAATGTTTGTTGTTTTGCTAGAAGCGTTGACATACCGTTACCGTTTAAGGCGAAATTGTAGGTTTTCGGGATTTCCGTCAGAATGAAAACGCAATGGTCATCTGAGACAATAATAATAAGCTTTAGCACAATTCTCTCCCCAAGCGCTACGCTTGAATTATACAATAAAAAAAATGTGGACTTGTAGCAAATTTATCACCATTCAATTTCATAAACATTGCGCTTAAGTATGCTAAATCTTTAGAAATTGCGATGTCGATTTATAAGGACCTCCTTTGAGCAACCAATTCACAAACGTGTATGTCTTGTCAAAATATTCTGAGCACGGACACTTAAGAAGGCTATATTCCCTTGATTTGTATAATTCGGTCCATGTTTCTTCCACCAAAGCAATTTTCGGGAGCTCGAATAACTTATTAAAAACCTTCTTTTCTAGGGTGATATTTCGTATTGAAATATTTCCAACGCATTCAGCTTATTTTTTTCTTTTTTATTTAAAACGACCATGAAAGTAATTTAGTCGTATCCGTTAATATGAAATCCATCAAAATTAGAAAAATTCGTAACATTTTTCGATCGTAATCATTACCTATGCCGACGACTGCACGATTATGGCAACAGGACCTGGCCCTTCATTTATGAATTAGTTTCTAAAATAAATAGCTATCTCCCCGATCTTTCTAGTTTCTTCACCTCACGCAACCTGGCATTTCCACCGACAAAATCCACGGCCACTCTGTTTACGACGTGGAAGGAGCAGATGTCGCAAATATTGAATGTTCACGTCGATGGTGTCACACTACCGATTGTCAGTCACTCAAAGATCTTGGGTGTAACGTTCGATAATACTCTGACCGTCAGAGCGCATGCCACCGAAATTGTATTTAAAATATCAAAGCCGCAGCAAAATCCTCAAATCGCTTGCCGACAGCAAATGGAGAAAAGATAAAGAAACGTTGCTAACCACGTACAAATCAATTGGCCGCCCGCTCACCAATTTGTTCGCCTGGTAATAAAAACACGTACTGGGAAAGGTTACAGGCCTGTAAAAATGCTCCCCTCAGAACTGGCACGGGATGTCTCCTTATGACTTCTGAACATCACATAGCAAGATACTGCACAGACAGTTTTTGCTAAGTTGTCACAAACCTAAAACCCGTTTGGTCCAGGCAAGTATAAGGAGGCTCTAGGCAAAATGTACGCAGACTCGGTAAACGCCTTTGCCAGAACGCGCCCGATGAACCCTGCTATCAATATACAATATTGTACTCTTGCAGTTGAAGAAAGGAAACTACCAAGGGAGACACGAGTCAGCTTGTCTCAACTTCGTTCTGGATACTGTAACAGGTTAAATTTTTACTTGTTCAGAATCAACCCCAACATACGGAATGTATGTCCTGCATGCGATGTGTCTCAACTTACGCCTCTAATACCCTATGTTTCGCCCTGTTTAAACAGCCAGTTTCGTTGGACTCCCGTTAGAGGACTTTGATGACAATTTGTGAGTGGTCGTGAATGTGGCCAAGCGCTGTTAACACAACAACAACAGCCATCACATTTGTATAACAAATGGGAATTATTACTACAATGAGGCCATCTTCCGGCCTTTTATAGCACAAAACAATATTAAATAAATCTTAATATGAGCAGCATTTAAAGAAGAAGCATATATCATGATTATCAGCAGATAGAGGTAAATAAACCACATAATCAAAATAAAGAATAAGATATATAAATATTACAATAGGTGGCCAATTCAGGTCGATTATGATGAAAAGAATTTATAAATAGATTGTCTATAGTTTCTTTTGTTTATACAGTAGCTCGAATGGAGTTCCAAGTGGGTATGGTGTTGACAAAAAATAGTCGAATTGATAGCACAAAGTTGAAATTTGAAACAATCAGATCATTTAAATGGTTAGATCTGGGAAATATGAGCTTTTCGTATAAATAAGAGGGTGTTTTTGTGGCAATTAGATTTACAAGAAAATATAGCTCCTAGCCTTGAAGCAATTATGGATATCACAGCCCAAGGCCAAGACCTCCAAGCAAAAACATGATCAAACTTACTTAGACCGTATACATAGCGTATTATATGATTAAAGGCTCTATCATGGGAAGAACAAGAGTCCAGTTTATAATTAATTAATATAATAAATATTATAAAATTACTAGCAGACCCGGCAGACGTTGTTCTGCCCTAAATTTGGCCTATCTGCATACATTTGAATAATCTTTTTCCGTCTAACTCTGCCCTATCCCTCTACACTTTTTCCTAATATTTTTATTCACTCCTCCCTCCGTCTTTTTCGCTTCATCTCCATCTTCGTCTCATTCTTTGTCTTTCTTAGTCTCCTTCTCTCTTTTCTCTTCTCTCAAGTTTTTCTCCTTCTTCTTCATCTCTTATTGCCAGTCCCAGAGGGTGGTATGTATTTTGTTCCAGTCCCATTCCGAGTCTCAGTCCCAGTCCCACTCCGAGTCTCAGTCTCAGTCCTAGTCCTAATCCCAGTCCCAGTCCGTCTCTGGTATACTTCCCGGAAAAAAGCATCGTAAATACTAATATAGGCAAATTTATATACGAAATTTCAGGCAAATCGAATAGGACGTATGTAAATAGGTATGTGGGTATTATTAATTCTTGTTTTTGTTAAGGCTTCGCATGCATATTTATCAGTTTTGCCATTTTGATGCGACTAAATCGAATATCCGGGTCCATGTTTTGGCCTATATCTGTAGACCCTAGTCACTCAGCGGTGTAAAACTTACTCTGTATTATAGCATACATGAACAGCTTCAATTTGATACCCATAATATAAAAACACATTCTGGGTGTATCCGGGTCCATGTTTTGGCCTATATCTTGAGACCGTAGTCACCCAGCGGTGTAAAACTTACTCTGTACTAAAGCATACATCAACAGCTTCAATTTGATACCTATAATGTAAAAACCCATTCTAGGTGTATCCGGGTCCACATTTTGGGCTATATCTCGAGACCCTAGCCTCCCAGTTGTATGAAAATTATCCTGTACTATAGCACTCATCAACAGCTTTCATTTGATATCCATATTGTATGAACACATTATAGGGGTACCCGGGTCCACGTTTTGGGCTATATCTCGAGACCCTAGTCACTCAGCGGTGTAAAACTTACTCTGTATTATAGCATACATTAAAAGCTTCAATTTGATACCCATAATGTAAAAACACATTCTAGGTGTATCCGGGTCCACGTTTTGGGCTATATCTCGAGACCCTAGCCTCTCAGTTGTATGAAAATTAGCTCGTACTATAGCACTCATCAACAGTTTTCATTTGATATCCATATTGTGTAAACACATTCTAGTGGTACCCGGGTCCACGTTTTGGGCTATATCTCGAGAGCCTAGCCTCCTAGTTGTATGAAAATTATCCTGTACTATAGCACCCATCAACAGTTTTCATTTGATATCCATATTGTATAAACACATTCTAGGGTACCCGAGTCCACGTTTTGGGCTATAACTCGAGACCATAGTCTCCGATTTGTAAGAAAATTATCCTGTACTATAGCACTCATCAACAGCTTTCATTTGATATCCATATTGTATGAACACATTCTAGGGGTACCCGGGTCCACGTTTTGGGCTATATCTCGAGACCCTAGCCTCCCAATTGTATGAAAATTATCCTGTACTATAGCACTCATCAACAGCTTTCATTTCATATCCATACTATATAAACACATTCTAGGGGTACCCGGGTCCACGTTTTGGGCTACATCTCTAGACCCTAGTCACCCAGGGGTATACAAATTATCATGTGCTATAGCACTCATCAACAGCTTTCATTTGATATCCATATTGTATAAACACATTCTAGGGGTACCCGGGTCCACGTTTTGATCTCAAGACCCTAGGCAGTAGCGAAAAAAAGGTAGACGTTGGCCGATTCTCAGAACTACCCAATATGCTCACAAAATTTCATGAGAATCGGTTCAGCCGTTTCGGAGGAGTTCAGCCTCTAAAACCGTGACAGAAGAATTTTATATATTAGATATATTAACTCTGAATAAGTGATTATCGGCAACACTGAATGCCAGTTTTTTACGGATAACAGCTGCGGTAAACATTGATGATTGCCTTAAATTGCATAAGTATACTCTACACTATCCCCAACCATAAAATGAATATGATCCGTGCAGGTAAGTTGGGATTTACCATAAAGCCAAGATATTTTACTTTGTTAACTATAAGATTTATTTGCATCGAGGCAAAGCCGATTTTTACTAGCCAAGCGATAAATGCTCCGCAAGTCAGCATATAATTCAGACATAAGTCATTGGTCCTGATAAAATAATCAGCCATGTACATTTGCACATCGTCAGCATAGGCATGCAAGCTAACATGGTTGCACTGTAGAAAAATGTCGTTAATAAAGAAGCTGAATATTAGAAGTCCGAAGATAGAGCCCTGTGGAATTCCCATGGTCAATGGCTTAAGCTGTGATAAGTCGTAATCCGTGTTCACTCGCTGATATCTGCCGGTCAAATAGCTGTTCATAACTTTTACTGCATTTTCACCAAATCCAAAATATTTTCTTAGTTTACTGCATAGTAAAATGTGACTAACGGAGTCAAAAGCTTTTGACTTTTCTAAGAGGCAGAGCAATGTTAAAATAAAATAAATGTAAGGCGCGATAACCTCCGAAGATATTTTAGGCCGAGCTTCTCTTCCAAGTTGCGTCGTGCTCTTTTTTAATTTTTCCTACAAATTGGCGGGACCTACTTGTTTTATGCCGACTCCGAAAGGCATCTGCCGAGGGCGACCCCGCTTAGAAAAGTTTCCTTCTAATTGAAACCCCTTACATCTAAAATTTTTATGTTGCATTGCCCGGGCGTGAACCTAGGATCTGTGGTGTGGTCGATATTCCTTGTTGCGTTTCATTATTGGAATAATTACTCTACTGTTATACCACGCACAAGAGGTAGACTTAGACTTGGTTCGACGTTCGGGAACATGGTTATTATATGCTTTTTGGACTTCCGTGTTCATATAAATTAGCTTATCATTAGCAATAGCATGATACCAACATTGTCACCAGTCTGCCCTTGATAGATCAAAAAGCAAATCATTATGGTTAATATAGCGAAGATCTCTATATGTATACGACATACTTGTGCTACGGCAACCAAAAGGCAAGTCAAGGGTGCAAAACAACAAGTCATGGCCTGCAATAAAAGAAATTTGGTAAAATTTATGAACAGCCCTAGGGTCAGATGTAATAAAGTAAACCAGGAGAACTGTTTGTACAATATATCGTGGGCACAAGCATATTCACAAAATGTAGACCAGCACCAGCAATCTCTTCCAACAAGCTAACAGTATGAATATCTCGAACAAGGTTTACATTAAAATCACCACAAACAACGAAGCTGTTATAGTTAACCCGCAAAGAGGACATAGTTACAAAAACGATTCAAGACTAATATTTTTATTTGGATTGTACACACAAGAGATAAGAGCCTCTGTTCGAGTTTCATTTCATCATTTCACAATTAACATTTTTCATCTATAAATTTTCCAAAATTATTCTAACTGTATAGACCTGTATGTACGTGTGCGTGCGTTGGATGAAGACCAGCGAGTAGTTGTTAGTTACCTGAGTAGTTGAATATATGAATTACCGGTGTATGGTTGTGAACTCATTGGCTACGAGCCCATAATATTTGTGCAACATGCAACTATAATTAAATATACTTTATTAACGGATTTGTGTGACTCATTGATGTGTACGCCTTAGGGCGGGTCGATTTAAAAATCGCTCATTGCTCTGTGAAAATCGTATTCTAAAGATCAAAATAAGAAAATTTTGGGTAGGGGCAATTTCAATTCTACCTGCTGTGTCTTCTGGTGGCTTAAAAAAAAACAACACAAGCAATTTTACGATCTGCAATTGTGTCACAGTGATACCTTCATTTTTTAAAATGGTTAAATAAAAAAACCCACACAACTATGTTTACGACATGCAAATGCATCACAGTGATGCCTTGGTTTTAAAAGGGGCTTGTAAAAACGCTAATATGTAATTATTTTTTTAAATTTCTTTTCTATTACAAAGTTAAATTCATTTACATATGTTCTGACTAAATAAATTTCTAAAGAGAAAAATAAACTCCAAAAAGAAAAAACATAGGCATTTCAAAGTGGGATTTTTCAAAATTTGCCCCTACGACCCAAAGGGGGGGGGGGGGGGGGGGGGACATCAGAATTCGTTTTAGAGGTATGGTTCCTTCGGCAAAGTTTCTTATTTTGATCCCTAGAATATGATTTTCACAGATCAATGGGCGATTTTTTTGCCTCCCCACAAATCGACCCGGCCTAGTACGCATAGTATAAAAGGTGAGTTATTACAGTGGAGACGAGGATGAGATCGAAAATTAGATTTTCACAATTGGTAGTGGCGGCAGTGTCGGCCATTTTCTTTTGTGGATTCTGTTCAAACGAATACGTACTCGCTGATTTTGCAGTATTGGTAACAAGGAAATGTTTCATTACAGATATTTTGCTAAAGCTGAGAGACATTAAATTGTGCTATTGATAAATAGATACGATAAGCGAAAGAAACAAATCGAAGGTAGAGTAAATAAACCTGCACATGCAATTGTGCATATCAGAAATAATCAAAGCCGATCTAATTACCGGATTTCAGACTGCAAGTGACGAATTAAATTTTGTCTAGAGCAGACACGAATCGGAGGTGACGAATTGAATTTTGTCAGTGGTGCAGGTGTTAAAGACACTGCAGTGGTTAAAAACGAACCGAGTGGGAGGCAACCCATAGGTAGAAAATTTGCGCATTTAATTGGGCATATAAAAGTGTAACTTAATTATTTGATTTCAGATAAATTTGAAGCAGTACATTTAATTGACGAAAGTAAGTAAGTAAGTAAGTACATTTAATTGTACAAAATGACATAAATCCGCCCGTTTATGTGCGATAATATTGATAGAGCGCTGATACGATTAGAATGGGAAAAGTGGCATAGGTCCTTCTCTTTATATCTTCAGGCAGAAGATATATTGATGAAATAAAAAAAAAAGAAAAAATTGTTACATTTGGGCGGTCCACAGCTACAGGAGGTGGCATTTAATATTCCGGGTGCTTTGGTTGAATCCGATGGGAAGAAAAATATTTTCAAAGTACTGGTAGATAAGCTCGACGAATATTTTTCACCAAAGCGTAACTCGACTTTTGAGAGGCACCTGTTCCGTAATCTGTCCCCTAGCGAAGGCTAGAATTTTAATAAATACTTGTTGCGTCTTAGAAATCAAGTGTCTAAGTGCGAGTTTGGGAAAACTGCGCGGTTTCTTGGGCCCCTGTTGACCTTAAAAGGAAATGGCTCGAAAAGGAACAGCGTCTGAGTGAAATATTCGAGTCCTGTCAAATTTACGAGCAAATCAGTAAGCAATCGGGGTCCATGTTCACAAAATCAAGCGAAGAAAAATTTCAGCAGGATTTCAGCCAAAACATCCGAAGGGAGACATGATGTCGACGAGTGTATGAGATGCGGTCAGAAAGGTCACGGGAATAAGGACTTGAATGTCCAGCAAGATTCCTAAAATGCAACAAATGTGGTCTGGTGGGACATTTCGCAAGAAAATGCAAGACCAAAAAGCGCAAACAAAACAGCAGTGGACATAGTTCACCCAAAAAGCGGTCATCAGGGTCGTTTAAGGTTCGTAATGTAGAGGACGAAAGCGAACCGGAAGAAGAAGTTCGAGAGCTGAATTGCTTCAAGATTACAAATGACGCGTCTGATGATGAAAACCTGAGATGTGACATTGGGGGTTGTGACATACCAATGATTATTTACTCGGGTACGCGATTCAATTTGGTTAGTGAAAATGATTTTAAATTGTTAAAGAACAATGCAGCAGTTCTATGGAATGAACGAAAAGACTCGTCCACTCATTTCAAAGCTTATGCGTCGAACCAAACACTTAATGTCCTGCGAGTATTTGAAGCACCGATAGATACGTAATGTAGAAATAATTGCTACCTTCTATGTGATCGAAAATGGATGCCAGTCACTATTAGGGCGCGACAACGAAGCTAGGAGCGCTGAAGCTGGGAACAAACGTAAATCGGGTGGATAGAGTAGAACCTTTCCCAAAAATGCTTGGGGTGAAAATTAAATTATCAATGCGACGAGTCCCTGTGGCTTTGAAGAAGAGGGTCGAAGATAAAATAGACCAAATGCTTGCACTGAATATAATCAAGCCGTTGTCGGGACCCACGTCGTGGATTTCACCAATAGTGATTGTCGTCAAAGAAGGGGACGAAATGAGACTGTGCATCCATATGCGCAGGGCAATTCAAGCCGTATTACGCGAGAATTATCCACTCCCCACATTTGAGGTATTTATGACCAAACTAAGAGGAGCCAAATTCTTTTCAAGAATTGACCTGAAATGGGCATACCACCAGTTAGAGTTGGACGAGTCTAGCCGCCACATCACCACGTTTATCTCACACAAGGGCGTCTTTCATTACAAAAGGCTGATGTTTGGAATAAACTCAGCTCCTGAAATATTTCAACGCGTGATAGAAAAACTTGTATGCTCGTGCAAAAATGCACTAAATTACATAGATGATATCATCATATTCGGAAGAACAGAGTCAGAACACGATGAAGCTGTCAAAAAGTGGTAGACATATTCAAAAAGAACAATATCTTACTGAATGAAGCGAAATGTGTGTGGAAGGTAAGGCAACTCAAGTTTCTTGGCCATTTGCTATCCGATGAGGGCATCGCACCAGATCCTAGTAAAGTCCAGACGATCAGGGATTTTCGGGCTCCACAATCAAAGGAAGAGCTGGTAAGCTTCTTAGGGTTGGTAACGTACGTAGGCAAATTCAAACCCGATCTCGCTAGCACGACTGAATCGTTAAGATGTTTACTGAAGCCAAATTGCAGGTTCACTTGGGATGAACCCCAAAAAGATGCGTTCAACAAACTAATCACAACCCCTCCATACTGGCCGCAGGCTAATGAAGAGGTCGAGAATATGAACCGCTCGTTAGTAAAACGTTTAATAATAGCACACAAACTCACATCAAAGTTCGATCCAACGGAGTATGTAGTAAAGGAAGTGAATGGAAACGAGGTGACGATAGCGGCGAATGGGAAGACGTTGAGAAGAAACATAAGCCATGTCAAAAGACTGCCGGTTACCAAAAACGCTAATCCTTCTGTTTCAGGAGAACACCAAAACGAATTAACCACTTCGTTTGCTACCACGACAACATTACCAATGAAGGTCGCAAGTGACATGGTTCCACAAAGCGAGGCGTCGTCAGCAACACCTACCGCATAATGCGTAACAGTTTCATCATCACCAATCCCCACTGCCTCAAAGTCATAGCTGGAAAGGAGACTCAAAAATAAGGGAGAGATGTATAGACCTGTATGTGTGTGCGTGCACTCATGACAGTGGATGACGTTTGATGAAGACCAGCGAGTAGTTGGTAGTAGGTTGTGAACTCATTGGCTAAGAGCCCATAATATTTGTGCAACATTCAACTATAATTAAATATACTTTATTAAGTTATTTGTGTGACTCATTAATGTGTACGCATAGTATAACAGGTGAGTTATTACACTACCTTTTTTGTTTTGTTATAGAACCTGAAGTGTCTAAAATTGTTGGTTTTATTTTGAAGCAGTTGCTGTCCTCGCAGGGAATCCATCATCAGATTTTGAGGTAGCGGTTACTATTTTCCCAGGATATTTCGTGGCTGCTTTCGTTCAAGTGGTTCCCTCCATAATTTACTCTCCAGACATCAGTTTTTAGTCAGAGGTTTTCTATAGGAAATTGATTTGGTAAAATTAGGCACTATTCCTGTTGGCTAGTTCCTCAAGATCTTTGTCTTCGCGCCCTTCTCCGATCTATAGACAGCGGCGGCGGCATGAGATTCCCTACAAAGATTTTTCAGCTGCTCATGCATTCCGCATGGTTGACTTGCGCTCTCAGCTAGCAGGCTTGCGCGGATTTTGTAGGACATAGTGATCTTTCTTGAATCGTGTGCACATCTAGAACACCGCAGGAATGCTGTCCGTCTATCGCAACATTGTTGATCAATTGATGTGTAGCTTGGTGGATCTTTTTATGTTTAAATCTGCACCTTGATATGAGGGAAAAGTCAGCCCTCCACAACCCATTGGTTTCCTGAAATTGATATTTTTACTTGTATGAATAAACATTTTTTTGATCCTAGTATATACATAATTTTTCCTTAGTCTTACGGCCGGTTTGTAAGTCATTCCAACTGCCATCAATTGTAATATATTTAAAGAAAAATTATTAGCGATTTGGCAAGCTTGCAAATCACTCGAGGTTAGGAACATAACTGGCAAGGTATCCATATTCTCTGACAGCCAAGTGGCAATTAAATCGATGCGCTAACAGAAATTCCAGAAATATCCGTTACGAACGAGTCATATTTTCTTACGAGTGCAAAATAAATTATATTCAGTTAAGATTCTCCCTGCATAGTTAGCCCCAAAAAATACATGAAGATTCAATCACAGCTGAAACTTTTTCCATGTCCTTTTTTTGACATATTAACCTGATGCTATGAGATGTACCTTATTATATTTAAATATTGAAAGTTGAAAGAGTTTAAAGTAAACCACAACGAAGATAACTTAACCGGAAACAAATAGTTACGGGCTTTTTGAGAAGAGCGTCATCGGCTTCTTATCGGTAACAACCAATACCGACAGCTTATCATCGTCTTTTATTGTTTTCTAATGGGCTGTTTTCGAAGACTTACACATGTGTCATAGATTTGTGTGTGATATGTTTTAGATCTTTAGGTTTTATTGGGATTTGTTTTTTAACAAATCGATTAGTCATCGTTAAAAAAACTGACAATAAACCGGTAGAAAATTGGTAACAATCCCATAAGAAGTCTATAACTTTTCGATAAAAACTGGATGCATTTTTATAACAAATTGGTAACACTCCGATTAGAAATCTATGTTTCGGAAAAGAAATCCTTTTATATCATGTCGATAATTTTTCGGTAAACAATCGATAACTTTTTGATAAAAAATCGATATATTTTCCATAACACCACAATAAGAAAGAAATTGGCAACAATCAGATAACAAATCGATAATTTTTCGATGATATCAATTGTTAGTTAGCTTTCTATAGCAATTGAAATTTTTGTCTGCAGGTACCTGTTCTCTATAAAAAATCATGACATCACCCGACCGGCTGGATACGCATTGAAATTATAAGCTGCTATCCCCACGATTGAAATTTCTTCACTTTCAAATTTAGCCCCTAGCCCTTTTTTTGGCCCTCTTCAAAATGTTTGCCCTTTTTTGGCTCCAAATCTATTTGGGCAACTCGGATTGTGAAATTTGTAATGTATGTATCAAATGACATCGACATTTTATTTTATTTTTTTTCGTTATGATGATGTGGCAGCTTGGTAATCAGCTGATAATAAAACATTAATCGATTATCAAGTGTCATCACTTACACAACGTAGAAATGAAAAGGTAAGGAAATATTTTGCATACAACGCCACAAAAGAATTTTTTTATCAGATATTTAATAAAAAAGCAAGTGCCACCAACAGCAGAAAACTTCGAAAATGAAGAAAGTGATGAAATATCGTTTCGATGACAAGACGAGCCATATGTGCCGGCGTTAAGTTTTTTCTTATATTTGGCGGAACAAAGTAATTACTGCTTACTTAACGTATTTTTTTATTAAAAAATATAAATAGAATTATAACAAGTAAGGACGGGGCTGACAATATGCTGTTAAGTTTTTAACGAGTAGAGCCCTCTATGCCACTTATTTCATCTTTCAGAGCTTCCTAACCATAAGAAAGTGAATTTAATTCAATTTCTGTAAAATATGCGAGATGCGTTCGGTAAAAATATTCACAGTAGACAATTTTTGGCATAAAAAATTTAAAACCGTACCGTGTGTCCTCAGTATGCCGTTACGTGCAAAATGCACGTAACTCGCACGTAATGACTTAGTTCGAACGAAGGGAGGTGGGGCGGGCTTTTGGCCAAATAAGTTAAGGTTTTGGTTCAAATAAGGTAATCTTATAAACGGTATAAAATGTTTATCAAAATTAGCAATGAATGAAGTGTCAGTTGGCACCGTTTTTATGTCTTCTTCTAGCATAAATTGTACAATTAATTATTTCACACCCTCCCCTCAGGACCCTCCAGTCCAACAACAAGTGTATATGCAAGCGACTCATCGGGGTGCACTAAAATACTTTAACCTTTGTGTGAATGAAAACTTATTCTGATGGAAATAACTTACTTATTTGAATTCGAATAATTCGGTAAATATTACACAACAAACCGAAATTTCCCATTTTTGTATGATTGCCAATACAATATTACAATTCAAATACTTTATATGTAGTCATACCGTAATATCTGCAAAGTCCACATTCATATTATCGTGGTTTTCTGCTTCTTCATTTACCACCTATCTACATTTTCTATATGCAATACGAAGGTTTTGGGGAGTGATATCAATGTTGGTGGTCCCTTGCCGGATATGGTTCCGGTTTGTTCCGGCAACGTGAGGTGCTAGCCCGATTAATATGACCATATTAAACCTTCTAGGCTGTCTCCCCTTTTCACTCAAGATGCGTTTTTGAAAAGTATGTGGTTAATGTTCACAATCACCAAAACTGCTAATAAGTACAAATATTTTTAACACCTTAAAGAGTACCAAACTGAACTTAGGTGAAAAATTACTTCAATTTAATCTAGATTCGAAACATCGCAGTAGTGAGCTCAGCAGATACAATACATCGCTGTCATGACCCACGCCGTTTTCTACTGACAGCACGTACTTTTAGTTAGATATCAAATTGTAGATTCAATTATCAAAATAATAATAGTTTGTCTACTTATAACATTGCTTAATTAAAAAACACCAAATTTCACTGGTTTACAGCCAAAATGCACCAGAGACGCCATTATGAAATTCCTATGTAAAATCACCCCCTGATTCCGAAAATCAAGGTTATTTTTAATTCTATGGTAACGTTTTTGAGATATTTACAAATAACCGTTTTTTCAAAAAAAAAAAAAAAAATTGGGCCACTTAATCATACATATCTCAAGAACGAATTGAGGAATTCCAAAACGGTTTGAAACTTTTAAAAGGCAATAAAATTTGCTATAAACAATAAAAAGTTCATACAACACTTTTTACTGGGCCCTAAGATTAAAAGATAACGAACAATCATTACAAATTTTTTAATTTTTTTTTGTAAAAATATAAAAAAATTTGTATTTTGCGAGGAAGGATCTCGAAAACTTTTTATTTTTTTGCAGATTTTTTTCTCTCTAAGCTCTGTTTTATTACAAAAAAAAAAAAAAAAAATAAGCTTTCATTCAACAAAATCAATGAACTAATACAAAAGTTATAAGCATTCAAATAAATATATCCATATAGTAAATCTTAAGTACCCTACAAATAATAGCATATGTATATATGATTATGTCTTAACTCTATGATCTTATTTTATAATTGAAAAATTTATGTGTCTTGTTTTGACGTTTATTTAGATTAGGATCGGTTTCTCTTATTATGAGAAACCAACAGTAGTCACCCATCATTGCGACATCACAGAATCCTTGATACCGACTTTCAATCATTTTCATTTGCTGGTGAAACCTTTCGCCTTGCTCGTCACTTTCGTTTAAATGGGAGTCTAGAAAATGAATTTTTAAAGACATATTTACTCCTGAAAGAAAATAAAAAAGTATATTAGATAAATACATAAGTTAAACATTGGTATATAATTATCTTAGGCTGGATTTATCTTTCAATTCAGAACAAATTTTTTGTTTACTATTTTCTCGTTCTTGTTTTTTCGGAACAGGTCGAAGAATTCAGATTTAGGGCTATATATTCTCATGTAAATTTAAAGATTGTCATACAAATTTTTTGTTTATCGGGCAGATATGTTTTAAAGTTAACTGAGAAAATGGTCTTAAATATGTTTTTTATTTACCCATTTCCGCATAGTTTTTGATTAAGTCGTTCACTATCATCTCGTAGTTAGGACTTTTGTGTTTGCCTAAAAAAGAAGTAACGACCTTTCCAAAAAAACCCACGCTGCTGCCTCCACTGGTGACAATAGTTCTTTGAAATGGTTAGGGTAGAGGGGGGAGGCTTCGACAGGTTACGAGAAAATGATTTTTTTAGAGAAACTAGAATGAGAAATAGATAACTCCTTTCATATTTACTGATGCCATGTACGTTTATGACACTTCGGATTTGTGGTTAATATTCCACATGCTTTTTTTTCTAAGTTATAATCAAATAACCAAAAACAAAAAATATGACGAAACCTCCCTTTTTCGGGGAGGCTTCGCCAGTCATCTGGGTGGCTTCGACATTGGGTGGGAGGTTTCGACATTTATCAAATATAGCAATTTAACCAGCAAAATAAAAAAAGGATGTTGGAAAAAACTCTAAATACGATTTTTAATTCATATTTGATGTTATTTATTTCAATACAGTAACAAATTTTTCGAACAAAAACATAAAAAATTTAAGCGAAAAGTAAAGTATAACTGCACTTTTAACGAACATCTAAATTTGAAAAATCAAAGTTAAAAATAAACTTGCTTTGCGCACGTGAAGTTCCTGGTGGATGTTCAGTTGTGGGCAATATACTTATTATATCCTGCTTTGAAACCAAGTGTCTGTCTTCTACAATCGGTTCATAGAAATATTGGGTTTTATTTTGATGTCTGAGGAATTTCGCGACGCACGTCGAATTTTCAACTTCCACGACTACACCAGTGTAAAAGAAATTTGTTTTGTCAGTGAACATAATAACAAAAACAAAAACGAATCGTCTAGCCAAGTCCTACGTCAATCCATGATAAAGATTTGAACATTTCTTGAAGTAAACCGTTAAATCTTTTTCCTGGGCAGCTGTAAGTACTTGATTGGAAGAAAACTTCGACTGAAAATCTTTAACAGTTCCCATATTTGTTTGCTCTTTTGAAATTCGAGATATTAGTGTTATCCGCTTCAAGTTATATTTCCGAGCAGCGCTTGATGGGGTTTCTTTTTTTTGTTTTATCTCCTCGATGGCTTTTTTCATTTTGTCTTCGTTGATGATCTTTTCAGGGAACTTTCTTTTGTAGATATTTGGCATCTTGATGGCTGTAAAATATTACTAGCTAAGTAAAAACTTTGTCGAAGCCTCCCAAAACATATTGTCGAACCCTCCCCCGTGCACTTATTTCAGATTTTTTGCTCCAAAATATACATCTTAGTGTTATTGAAAAAGTCTTTAAAAGCAATAAATCTTAATTTTATTGCAATATTAATGGGCAGAAAACTCATGTTATATATTCTATATTGTACACTTTACACGCGAATACTTACCAGCAATTTTTACATCAACACTTCTCAAAAATAAAAAATCTCGTCTGCATACTATCGCCGTTGAACAAGCACTGAATAGCTTTCATGACAGCGTCACACTCAGTTTGGTTACTGTTTATTGGTGGAATAAGAACAATGGCAGTAATAACGGCAGCCAAATTTGAAAAAGTCGAAGCCTCCCTCATGTCGAAGCCTTCCCCTTCTACCCTATTTGTTATCACATCCCTTCCTTTATTTTCGCTTTTGAAATCTCTGGAAAGATTGTCTTCAAATGATGAAAAGCTTCGCCTTCTTTGTCCAAAGCCTTGACAAAGTTTTTGATAAGGCCGAGCTTGATGTGGAGCGGAGGTAGAATTATTTTTTCCTTCTTTATAAGTGGGGAGTATTTTATGTTATCCACCTCAACTTGAAACTCGATTCGTTCTGGCCAATCCTTTATTATGTAGTGGTCTTCACGAGCTCGGCTATCCCATTTGCATAGCAAGCAACAGTATTTTGTGCATCCACTTTGTAGACCACATAGCATTCCCACGACTTTAAGATCGGCGCATATTTTCCAATCATTTTCTTCGTATTTGATCAACTTGAGCAATCTTTGCATTATCTCATACGTTTCCTTCGTATTTACTGCATGCGCGATCGGGATAAAAGGATTTTGATTGCTAATATGCAATAATATGGCCTTTAAACTTAATTTATTGCCGTCTATGAACAATCGCCACTTTTTGAATCATATGGCTCACCAAACTGTTTGAATAGACCAGCAATATCTTTGCAGTAATAAACGCTGTCCTCCTTCGTATATCGCTTGGTAAATTGTTCGTGGCGAGTTCTATAATATGCTACCTTAACATCGGATGAAGCAAATTTAAATTGTTGCATACGAGAGCCGTGTAGTTAGGCCTTTTCCTTTGACAATTCCAAATCCCTTATCCAATCATTGAGTCGTGCTTGTGACAAAGAGTTTCTTTAGTTTTCCGTTTGAAATCCAGTACAACATGATGCCGCGTAGTCAGACACTCCTGTTGACAAAGAAACTGGAGCCGGAACTAAAGTTAAATTTGATTCTGGCAACGTAGCTTCCGTTGAATTTAGTTCTGGTAATGACACTGTAGATACGCTCGCTTAGGTTACTTTTCTTGACTTTCCAACCCCAAGTACTTTTGTAGTACAAATATAGCAGTCCGTTGAATGGCAAGTTGGTTCCCTCCACTTCATTGATGTAATAAATTTCATATGTCGCCTAAATATATAGTTTCAGAAATTAGTCAGCTATGCATTAATTCCTAATTTTTACAACGCACCTTTTTGTTCCGGTTTCCGAAAAAATCAATTCGACGCGACATATGGTGCACACAGTATTTGATGTCCATGGTTTTTCATTGTTTTTAGGCTCAATTCCAAAATACTTATGGTATGTAACTTTCAAAATATTTGAAAACACACGTCGCATCCTTTTAATGATAAATTGGCCGCAGATGAAACAGAACATATCTGGATCATTTGTACACTCAAACTCTAGCGCCCTTTTATTCATATTATATTTTTAAGTGAATGACGGGTTATAAACTGAACAGTGTCCGGAGAGCCTTGCAGATATTATGAAGGAACAAGGCGCATGTACTATTATTTATACTTAGATCAAGTAAAAATTCAAGCCTACCTAGACAAAAAGGTTCCCTACCTGTCTTAAAAATATGCTCTTGCTTGAAGTGTACCTGGGTTTGAGAAAACGACACTAGCAGTTTTTTGTATCTAATAACCCTTCGAAAATCTACCTGCTAACTAACTGATATACAATTACTAATACATATGTATCACCAGTAGGGTATCTAAGTATTAAATATATTCACTTGAATGCTTATAACTTTTGTATTAGTCCATCGATTTTGTTGAATGAAAGCTTTTTTTCTTTGTAATAAAACAGAGCTTAGAGGGGAAAAAATCTGCAAAAAAATAAAAAGTTTTCGAGATCCTTCCTCGCAAAATACAATTTTTTTTTTATATTTTTACAAAAAAAAAAAAAAAAAATTCAAAAAATCCGCAATAATCGTTCGTTGTCTTTGAATCTGCAAGGCCTAACAAAAAGTGTTGTATGTACAGTTTATAGCAAATTTTATTACCTTTTAAAAGCTTTTTTTTGAAAAAACGGTAATTCGTAAATATCTCAAAAACGTTACCATAGAATTAAAAATAACCTTGATTTTCGGAATCAGGGTGTGATTTTACATAAGAATTTCATAATGGCGTCTCTGGTGCAGAAAAAAAAATTGGAATTTGTGATCCAGTATTTTCAAAGACGTGTACTGTAGTAAGTAAAAAAAGATGATAAAAAATTTTAAGGAATACCTTTATATAAACGGACCAAAAAATAGACAATAGCTCTTGTAAAATAATTTTTGGATTTAAAATTAGAAAGTTAGAGCGCTTGTTTAAATTTTAAATAATCAATTAGTTAATCCCAAGTACACGGTTTGCCTTAAATTGAAATTTTGCGCTCCACCTTTATAGTTTTAAATCCCAAAATTCTTTTACAAGAGCTATTGTTAAAGTTTTTTAGTCAAAATTCAACAAGAATATGTCTGTATTAAAGGAAAACTTGCCTTCAATTTTTTGGTCCATTTATATAAAAGTAGTCCTTAAAATTTTTTTATCATCTTTTTATTTTCAATTTTTTAGTACTGCCTACAAAAAGGCAATTGCAACTTTGATTAGTAATTTAAGTAATTCCTAAGACACAAACCCTTCTATTTATATGTATATGACCATTATATCCAGCAGATATTAATCTGTCTTCTCTTGGCTGTGGTGCACCGCCCAGCGACATCTGTTGGATATAGTGGCATTTAACCAGAAGGGTTTGTGTCTTGTATTTGCATTGTTTATTGCTATGGTTAGTTTCACAGCTTTCAGCTTTCAATTTACACATCTAAAAATCGTGCACTGAGGGAAATGCTTGGGCTGCTGCTATATCATTTTTGCTATTGATAGCGACGTATTTCGTGCGATATCTATTTGGAATGGATCCACTATCAAATCTTATTTGCATCTAATAAAAAGTCATATCGCTATAAAAAAAATTTTTTTTGAGGGGACTTAACTTTTTTTATCTGTATACGAAATATATTTATGGACGGCACTGTATTACATATTTCATATTGGCGTGAGAGCAATATTACAACTTGTTGAAATGCTTTTTGGATTTAAAATTTTTTTATATTTCATATATTTGAATATTTCTCTGCAAATTTCATGACATGCCGTAGCCTAATGGTAGAGCACTGGGCTTATAGCCCAGAAGAACAGGGTTCGAATTATGCTGAATCCAAATGTCAAATTAAATTTTTTTTAAGAATGCCGAATTTATCAATAGTTAATTGATTTCTTACGCATACTTTGTTTGGATACCAGTTCAATATTGATTCATCATTCGTACAGTGACAGCATATCCATATTTATTGATGGGACAGGATTAACAATTTTTATTTAATGTAGTATCAATAGTTGAGGGTGATTGAGCCATAGATTTCCCTCCGTGTGGTGAAAGTTGCGAACGCCTGAAAGGACTTGGCCTTAAAGGCCTTTCAGGCTCAACTCCATGCGCGTCCTTTCATACTTTCAGGCGTATGCGACTTTCACCACGATAGCTCGTAGCTGTGTAGATTGAATAGCTAACAAACAAGGTGGAATTCTAGAACGCCTGCAATGCTCACGAGGCTAAGCATGTAGTTCTGGCTTAACTCAATAAGCATAACAATTTTTTGCCGGCAGAATTTTAAAGTCTAGTAACAACATAATTTATTTAGATAATTACCTCTTGGCTGTGGTGCATCACCACCACTAATAGTTCATTCACCAGAACCCGTGATTCACCACTTGTTAAGTCATTGGTCGCAAAAATTCACCAAAGAAAACCAAAGTATAAGAAGCTTCATGATAAAGAATAGTGGGTTAAGCGGCTGATAGACGAACGAAAGTCCGAAATTAACTGCCTTGATCGGAAATAACTTGAAGATAATCCTCATGGCGGCGGCCGTAGTGTTATGGTAGCGTGCTCCGCCTACCACACCGAATGCCCTGGGTTCACACCCTGGGCAAAGCAAAATCAAAATTTTAGAAATAAGGGTTTTCAATTAGAAGAAAGTTTTTCTAAGCGGGGTCGCCCTTCGGCAGTGTTTGGCAATCAATCCGAGTGTATTTCTGCCATGAAAAGCTATATATTAGTTAAAAATAGGTTGAAAAATTCCCAAATTAAAATTTGTTTTCTTACTATCTCGATCCGCGTTGCACCTAGCGAATTTTTTTTGATCAAATGTTGCATTGTCACCGGGTTCTGACCCACGGCCAAAGTTTCAAGTCTATAACTCACCGGCAAGTTACTCAAAAATCAATCGCAAGATTCCCCTCGTTTTTCAGGGGGTAGTAGTTATCACAATTAGCACGCCACCTAGCGGAACTTTGTTTTCTATAAATTGTATTGTCACCGGGTCTCGAACTATGTGCTAAGTTACAAGTCTCTAGGTAACCGGGAAGTTAGTTAAAAATGGAAAAATGAAATGCGCCACCTAGCGGAATTTTTTTGATCAAATGTTGCCTTGTCACCGGGTTCTCACCCACGGCCTAAGTTTAAATCTCTAGCTCACCGGCAAGTTACTCAAAAATCCATCGCAATATTCCCCTCGTTTTTCAGGGATTTGTAGTTATCTCAATTAGCAGACCACCTAGCGTTTAATGTTTAGCTCAAGAGGAAGTTACCGAAAAAGACTTTTCCGTGGGTCAAAAATTCGTATGGAAATGAGGGGACAAACATGAAAGGGACTTAATATAAAGGTAGTAACCTAACATTACATACTATGCTGAGAGATTTGGAGACAAAATAAGGGAAAATACCCATGTAGGAAAATGAACCAAGGGTAACCCTGGAATGTGTTTATATGACATGGTATCAAATGCAAGGTATTAAAGAGTATTTTAGAAGGGAGTGGGCCATAGTTAGGTTGACGCATTTTTGAGATATCACCATAAAGGTGGACCAGGGGTGACCCTAGAATGTGTTTGTACGATACGGGTATCAAATTAAAGGTGGTAATGAATATTTTAAAAGGCAGTGATCCTTAGTTCTATAGGTGGACGCCTTTTCGAGATATCGCGATAAAGGTGGACCAGGGGTGACTCTATAATGTGTTTGTACGATATGCGTATCAAATTAAAGGTATTAATGACGGTTTGAAAAGGAAGTGGCGCTTAGTTGTATATGTGAAGGCGTTTTCGAGATATTGACCAAAATGTGGACCAGGGTGACCCAGAACATCATCTGTCGGGTACCACTAATTAATTTATATATGTGATACCACAATCAGTATTCCTGCCGTGATTCCAAGGGCTTTCGATTTCGCCCTGCAGAACTTTTTCATTTTCTTCTGCTTAATATGGTAGGTGTCACACCTATTTTACAAAGTTTTTTCCAAAGCTAAATTTTTGGGTCAAAAAACCAATGCAATCACCATGTTTCAATTATGGCATTTTTTCATTTTTCGAAATTTTCGATAACGAAAAAGTGGGCGTGGCCATAGTCGGATTTCGGCCATTTTTAATACCAAGATAAAGTGAGTTCAGATAAGTACGTGAACTAAGTTTAGTAAAGATATATCCCTTTGTGCTCAAGTTATCGTGTTAACGGCCGAGGGGAATGACAGACAGCCGACTTTGTATAAAAACTGGGCGTGGCTTCAACAAATTTCGCCCATTTTCACAGAAAACAGTTATCGCCATAGAATCTAAATTTAATTAAAAAAATTAGTAAAATTTTGGACAATGGGCATGGCACCGCCCACTTTTAAAAGAAGGTAATTTAAAATTTTTGCATGCTGTAATTTGGCAGTCGTTGAAGATATCATGATGAAATTTGGCAGGAACGTTGCTCCTATTACTATATGTGCGCTAAATAAAAATTAGAAAAATCGGATGCCGAACACGGCAATTAAAAAAAAAAATTTTTTAAGTCAAATTCTAACAAAAAATTGAATATCTTTACAGTATATAAGTAAATTATGTCAACATTCAACTCCAGTAATGATAAGGTGCAACAAAATACAAAAAAAAATTTAAGAAAAAAAAACTTTTTAAAAATAAGCTTTTATTATTATTAGAACAATTAGGACTGTGATATAAACTGTAAGATTTAATAATTTAGGTGTAAAGTTTTAATGTTAAAAATATATAATTATGTACAATATAGAATTTTTTTGTCGCAGACGAAAAAGCCTAATTATCGCTTAAGCTTACAATGAACTTATAAAGTGTTATATTTCTTTAGAGTCAATTTATTGTTTACTTTTTAGTTAATTTTATTAACCAAAATAATAAAAGCTTATTTTTTAAAAGTTTTTTTTTCTTTAATTTTATTTTTTACTTTTTAGTTCGTTTTAATAACAAGTAATAGAAGCTTGTTCTTAGAAAAGCTTTAAATATAAGTATAGGGGGTGAAACAAAAACACATATATCAGTTACATCTGCGTATAATGCGTATTGGAATTTATTAGTACACATTTTATGCGCAGCAACTTCAGAGGTGTATTTAAAGTTTAAAGCATTGTAAATATAAGTATTGAAGTCATAAGCCTGGGCATTCGCGCAATTATAGTGATGTAAATTGCATGGCGCCAGCGCCAATGCGGTGCCAGCTCAATGGTAGCTCATTGACGAAATTACTCCAAGCGAATTTTTGACGCTTCTTAGTAGTGAATGCGTAGTACATTTTACTTGCGCTATTGAGTGAAACGACTTTTGTGTGTCAGGCACGAGTTTGGTGTTATTTGCGCTACTGAGCTATGATGACACTGAGCTGTTGACGGTAGCGCTGGTAGTTCAGATTTTGAATCAGAGAAAGAATTGATGACCCGTGTGAATTATTATGGCTTTGGCCGTGTAAATTATTATGGTGTATTTGTATATTTTAGATTTAATGCACAATTAATATTTGTGTGTTTGAGCGGCCAAATAATAACAGTAGTATTGCTAAAGTGCTGCTTAGTTGATGGAATGTCGCTAATTTCTTAGCGATGATCAGCAGATTGTCAATATTTCCTTCAACGGACGCGCGAAATTGCCACATATGCTCAAATTTTCCAAGATTTTCCATTCTTGATTTAACTTAAGCTGTTATGCCAATATTTTTCAGCCAGCTTTTTTCAAATAGGTAATTTTTCCAAAAGCAAAATAAATTACAGAAAAGATTACAGAGTTAAACAGCCTTAAAAATTCAGCTATGTTGGTTATACACAGAAATACAACAGAGGGTTGTGTCACCGCTTTTCGCAAGCGTTGAGATTCACCACGCGTGACACGCGTGATTCACCACGTCCAAATATCACAATCCACGGATAGGTACCGGCGGGTTTGTATGGGACTTAGGGTGTTATGCCAAAGTAAATACAAATCTTTACCGATAACTGTGTTATCGATTAATTTGTCGAATTCTAACAAAGTAATATTGCATTGTCATCGGAGCTATACATGTGTGCAAAATTTCAGCTCAATCGGACACCGGGAAGTGTATCAAATTTAACTTGCAAGATTCCATTACAGACAACAAAAGTGAAACTAAATAAAAGCTTATAATGAAAGAAAATTTCAAAATACGCGAGGCTGCGTCCTTTTTCATTTAATTTGTCTAGAATACTTTTAATGCCATAAGTCGAACAAAAATTTAGCAATCCTTGTGAAATTTGGTAGGGGATTAGATTCTAGGACGATAACTGTTTTCTGTGAAAAAGGGCGAAATCGGTTGAAGCCACGCCCAGTTTTTATACACAGTCGACCGTCTGTCCTTCCGCTCGGCCGTTAACACGATAACTTGAGCAAAAATCGATATATCTTTACTAAACTCAGTTCACGTAATTATCTGAATTCACTTTGTATTGGTATAAAAAATGGCCGAAATCCGACTATGACCACGCCCACTTTTTTGGTATCGAAAATTACGAAAAATTTAAAAAATGCCATAATTCTATACCAAGTACAAAAAAGTGATGAAACATGGTAATTAGATTGGTTTATTGACGCAAAATATAACTTTAGAAAAAAACTTTGTAAAATGGGTGTGACACCTACCATATTAAGTAGAAGAAAATGAAAAAGTTCTGCAGGGCGAAATCAAAACCCCTTGGAATCTTGGGAGGAATACTGTTCGTGGTATTACATATATAAATAAATTAGCGGTACCCGACAGATGATAGTCTGGGTCACCCTGGTCCACATTTTGGTCGATATCTCGAAAACGCCTTCACATATACAACTACCACCACTCCCTTATAAAACCCTCACTAATACCTTTAATTTGATACCCATATCGTACAAACACATTATAGATTACCCCTGGTCCACCTTTATGGCGATATCTTGAAAAGGCGTCCACCTATAGAACTAAGGCCCACTTCCTTTTAAAATACTCATTAATACCTTTCATTTGATACCCATATCGTACAAACAAATTCTAGAGTCAGCCCTGGTCCACCTTTATGTCGATATCTCGAAAAGGCGTCAATGATGTTAAAATGTGGAAACTTTTCAACACCAAACACTTACCAACAGCTCCCGAAATTCCTGAAGTAAATCAAATAGAAAATCGTTGGTTATAACTGGAAGATCAAAATCGCAAACATAAAGTTTCGTTGAAAAATTATCTTAAAGCTCTTTTGCTCGAAGGGTGGGAAAAACATCCGACAGAGTTTTGCAGAAAGCTGCTGAAATCTATTCCAAACTCTTTGAAAGCTGTTTCCAAAAATGATGGTGTTTCATACAAAGTATTAAAGAGGATTTACTAAGATCTTTTTTTCATTACTAGTGAAAAAAACAACATTTTTTGAGCTGAGAAATGTGAATTTTTTAAGTTTTGTTTAGTTTACGGCAAATAGAAAATATATTTTTAACTTTTAATAATTTCGAATGCTATATACTTTTAGGAGCCACTGTATATCAAAAGTAGGAAACTGGCAAAGCATGACGAATGCAACTATTGACGTGGCCTATCTGGCATTTACCGTTAAAATAAAAACGGACAACTCTCTTGCCAGCTTCATCCTTATCCACCAAGTAAGTGACGTATTGTATCGGTATAAGCCATAAAGAAGATAACAAACGTATATAAATTCCAGAACAATTTTTTCAGATGTAGAAAAAATTTAATTGAATTGAGAAAAATGTAAAATTAGAAGACATCCTAAAGAATTGAGTAACAAGGCATGCCAAAATGTAAGATTTTGAGTTCCTTTTGCCTTACTTTGGCGTTCCCGTTGAGTGGCCTGTGGATTGCGAAAGTTTTTAAACCTGTTGCCGAGATAGCGTTAGCCCCAAAATGACGTCAAAGTCGGATGTGCTTGTGCAGTTTTGTTTCCGATAAGCAGACGCTGGAATCTCTAGGGTGAGTTTTGAAATGTATATTCTGTCATATAATTTGCAAAAGAAAAAAGTGTACATTTCAAAACTCACTTTTACAGAATCCAGGGCCTGTTAACAATATTTATTGTTAACATTTCAAAATCAAAATTCACCAATTTATGTTTCTCTATTTTATTTTCACCTCTGTTGCATTTGGGGCTTTCAGTAAACACAACTCTTGATCAAATGTTGGGTAAATTTGATGCACTCAACTGTATGGATTTCACGTCAAATTACTGAGCATACATTTTTTCCTCTCTTTCGGAATGTTAAAATGTGGGTTATCAATACAATGGAGGAGTTCCGTGCAAAAAGGGATCTTGTTTGAAAATCAAGTTTTGAAATGTTCGTTTTAAACATTTGAGGTGATATAACATTTTTGTTGTTGTAGCACTTGAAACGCTTTCTTAATATATAGCATGCATTTAATATATATATAATGTATATGCTGATAAAATCCGTTTTTCACAATTTTTTTTGTGATAGATTTACTTTTTTGCATATAACATAGAAGCAACAGTTGTATGTTAATGTTTTATGTCCCACTTCTCATGTTTAGAAGGGTATATATAAAATTTGAGAAAATAGGGTGACGTTAACATAGCTTATATGGGGAGGCGCTCTGTACGGGAGTGTGAGTAACTTAAATTTTTTTTTAAGAACAAAGCAAAAAATAAGCACAGAACTTCAAATTTTGCGATATCACGAAGTCAGTTCCAGAGGCAACAAAATTATATTTGGTGTGGGTATAAAACTGAACCTCTTCTCTCTATTGAGCTGTGTTACGCAAAAATGGATCTCCGACCATTTTTGCACGCAACTCCTCAATTGTGTTAAAAATAATTTAAGAAGCCCTTTTATTGAAAATATAAGAATAACTGATTCATTTGGCAGTTGCCTCAAATCGCCGTTCATAAAACAAAATTTCTATCACTCAGCTGACGGAAACGCTTCGCTGACAGCACCCATTGTATCGGCGCTCTTAACTATTGTACAATTCACAAGAGTATCGTTTTGATGTAACATTTTAAGGTTTGAGCTGTTTCCATGGTTTCTAGTCATCATTCAATCACAAGAGGTTTGCTCGACTGACAAATTTGTCGGCAATTGCAGCCATTTTGCTCCCAAATCGAAATTACATCCCTTAGCTGTGTTGTTTCTTTGCGATTTTTCGAAAAATATTAGTAGTAGAAATAGGAAGAAATCAGTTTACAAATACCCGATAAGTACTGAACTGCATAATTGCTTAGAATATTTTTTTAAATTTTATGATGAATTTATTAACTATGATCTATTATGTGACTGAACATAGGTAATTTTATGAAAAGTACGGACACTAAGGAATCGTGCACTATCGTAAAGCTATGAGCAAACGAAACCTTAACCAATTTAAAATTCAACGTCAAAAATCGATGCACTTAAAAATGTCAGAAGTAAATAATGGAGTTGCCAAAACGAATTGTACTCATTGAGCATGTTAGCGTGTTCATTCCGTATGTTAGGAACATTCGTCGCCATTTAAGAATTTTTGGAATCGTTTTATATTTGGAATATTGGTATATACTTATTTGGAATATTCGGACCTCGTGAGGAAGCATAAAACGAACGTGTTCCGAATATTCTAAATTAACGGTTTATCCGGAGAACTTCCATGAATACTTAATTGGAAGAGAGCTGTCCGAAATTTCAGAATAAAAAGCCCAATAAACGTAACACGACCGCAAAAGGGCTTAAATCTTCTGTCAAAGTTTTTGTCAGTTCATTGCGCTGCTGAGTAGAGTATCACCCCATGTCGGGTGTCTGTTCAAAATATTTTTCAAAAATCTCCCATTTCAGGATTTGTTTCAAAAACCCTTTATACTAGAATTAGAGTGAAGAACGCCTTATCTCACAAAGATTTTCATTAACTTCCTCTTATGTCTGCATTGAACTTATGCTCATATAGGGAGTTTTTGAAACAAACTTTTAGATAGTGTATTTTTGAATAAAATTCTAACGTACGACATTCTTCAAAGAAATTATGAAAGAATGACCAAACCAACATAACTCTATATCAGTACACGAAATATTTGGTAGAAAATTAATTATTTCCGCTAAAACATTTACAAATTTGTTACCACTACTAATATACTAATAAAGGTACCTTTCTACTACAATTTTCGCTGAAGGGGATGGAATTATTCCCCGCTTTCCATACTTCGTAAAAGCAACCCGTCCAGATTTTTCAATTTAGGAGTGTCAAAGCTCTGTCATCTTTGGAGAACAAACCTCTAGTAATTGAATCATGGTTTTCAATATAATATAATATTTTATTAAAGCATAGCACATACGGCGAATAGGAGGCCTTATGGATTGCCTTTATGTGTGAAATTTATAAAAACAACAAACAAGTTTAGAGTGTAGATCCGTACAACACCTAGCGAAACTTTTCATCAAATGTGTTAAATTGTCTTCTTAACTAAATTTTAAACATTGTTTACTATGGTTTGCAACGATTTTAAATTTCAATTTATCCACTCCCAACAGTTGTGGGCTCGTACTAATTTTTGTTACTATCTCGAACCGTGCACCACCTGCCGGACATTTTGCCTACTTTTGTTATATTCTCGCGATGCCATGAACTAAGTGTAAGGCTTTAACTGTCGACCTCAAAGAGTAGTTACTTGAATCCCAAAACAAAATTTCCGCTTTTTGTTTCATCGAGCTCTGAAGTATGTTCCAAGTTTCAAGACTAGTTTAAAAGAAGCTTTGAATGAACGCTTCTTGTTTTCATTCAAATGAGTTTTTTCATTCTGCTGAAAAACTTGGGCAAATGCAACGCAATTCAAAAAAGGTATAATTGACAACTGAAATATTTTGTTTTGGTAGGAGTTCTGACTTCAAAAAATTGTAAAAAAGGCATTGACCCTTTGTGGACTGACTTTATATTTTGTGCACTACCAAAACCAAAAATTATAAAAATATTTTCTATAGACTTCTTCCGGTTTAGAAGCAGAGTTATCAGCGAGAATGATTTAAGCAAAATTGTAACGTACAATCACTCTTGCTAGCTACTGCCAATTTGGACTGATTGCATGCATTCGAGGGAGGGTTTTTCGAAAACTGTATGAACCATTCATCCGGTAAACGCAAGGGTCCAAAAACATTTTTGCCGCTGCAGTCAGGCTAATACCAGAAAGCTTTAGTACCGGAGCGCACACATTCATTAATACCAAACACTGCCCATATCCGTAGTTCTCCCCTAAACTTTCCAAGCATGTTTCTACAATTACAACAATTTAAACTGTTTTCGTGTACTGTTGATCCCATCACAACAATATAAGGTAACTGCAATTTTTTAAGTTTTCTATATTGAATGGCTAAAAATTTGTTTAATTTGACACAAGAATTCCTACAGAAAAGGATGACCTGTATAGAGCATAAGCACACTTCCTAGTGAGCAAAAGTTTGTACCCAAAATTTTTTTAAGTTTTCCAAAAAAAAATCCAAAACTTATTTCCTAGTAACCATCGCCGTTTGTAAACTTACAACTTTTCTCTAATATCAATTACAAAACTTATTTCGTCTGACGCAAGTACTCCTACAGAAAAGTTCACTATTACTTTTTATACTCAGCGTGCTTTGCACACAGAGTATATTAACTTTGATTGGATAACGGTTGGTTGTACAGGTATAAAGGAATCGAGATATATATAGACTTCCATATATCAAAATCATCAGTATCGAAGAAAAATTTTATTGATACATGTCCGCCCGTCGGTCCGTCCGTCTGCCCGTTAACGCGATAACTTGAGTAAATTTTGAGGTATCTTGATGAAATTTGGTATTTGGATTCCTGAGCACTCATCTCAGATCTCTATTTAAAATGAACTATATCGGACTATAACCACGCCCACTTTTTCGATATCGAAAATTTCGAAAAAGAGAAAAAATGCGATAATTCATTACCAAAGAAGGATAAAGCGATGATACTTGGTAGATGGGTTGACATTATGATGCAGAATAGAAAATTAGTAAAATTTTGGACAATGGGCGTGGCACCGCCTACTTTTAAAAGAGGTAATTTCAAAGTTTTGCAAGCTGTAATTTGGCAGTCGTTGAAGGTATCATGATGAAATTAGGCAGGAACGTTACTACTATCACCATATATGTGCTAAATAAAAATTAGCAAAATCGAATGCAGAACACGCCCAACTAAAAAAAAAAATTTTAAGTCAAATTTTAACAAAAAATTGAATATCTTTACAGTATATAAGTAAATTATGTCAACATTCACCTCCAGTAATGGTATGGCCAACAAAATAAAAAAATAAAAGAAAATTTCAAAATGTCCTTCCGCTCGGCCGTTAACACGATAACTTGAGCAAACATCGATATATCTTTACTTAAATTAGTTCACGTACTTATCTGAACTCACTTTATCTTGGTATTATAAATGGGCGATATCCGACTATGACCACGCCCACTTTTTCGATTTCGAAAATTTCGAAAAATGAAAAAAACTCCATAATTCTAAACCAAATACGAAAAAAGGGATGAAACATGGTAATTGGATTGGTTTATTGACGCAAACTATAACTTTAGAGAAGACTTTGTAAAATGGGTATGACACCTACCATATTAAGTAGAAGAAAATGAAAAAGTTCTGCAGGGCGAAATCAAAAGCCCTTCGAATCTTGGCAGGAATACTGCTCGAGGTATTACATATACAAATAAATTAGCGGTGACCGGCAGATGATTTTCTGGGCCGCCCTGGTCCACATTTTGTTCGATATCTCGAAAACGCCTTCACACATACAACTAAGGGCCACACCGTTTTAAAACCCTCACTAATACCTTTAATTTGATATCCATATCGTACAAACACATTATAGAGTCACCCCTGGTCCACCTTTATGGCGTTATCTCGAAAAGGCGTCCACCTATAGAACTAAGGTCCACTCCCTTTTAAATAATCATTAACACCTTTCATTTGGTACCCATATCGTACAAACACATTCTAGAGTAACCCCTGGTCCACCTTTATGGCGATATCTCGAAAAGGCGTCCACCTATAGAACTAAGGCCCACCCCTTTTAAAATACTCACTAACACCTTTCATTTGATACCCATATCATACAAACACCCCTGGTCCACCTTTATGGCGATATCCCGAAATGACATCCACCTATATAACTATGGCCCACTCCCTTTTAAAATACTCTTTAATACCTTCTATTTAATACCCATGACATACAAACATATTCCAGGGTTACCCTAGGTTTATTTTCCTACATGGTTAATTTCCCTTATTTTGTCTCCAAAGCTCTCAGCTGAGTATGTAATGTTCGGTTACACCCGAACTTAGCCTTCGTTCCTTGTTTAATATATTTTGGTTAAATTGAGGTAAAAGCTTTTACCCGCGGTTTCGGCGATATACTCATAAGTATATTCTGTACACTTCCTGCAACAAGCATAAGTTTTCAATGCTACGTTTTCCCTCTTCGACGTCTGATATTATATTATTTATATAAAAATTTTCGTTTTTTTTTTTAACAATTTTAAGGAAATATTGTTAAAGGAGTTATAATTTTGCTCACAAAACTAGTTGTTTTAAGCCCAACTGTTAATGCAGGGTTAAAATGCCTTACAGGCCAAACATCAAAGTGTCATTATTGCGTTGTGTTATGCAATAATTGTGTCATGCTTGATACAACGTGACACCTTTGCAACAACTTCAAGCATCCTCCGATGTACGCACACATGCAAACAGGTACATATATACATACAAGGTATATATCAGAGCTCCTAAGTGTCAACGTGTCAGCAATGCACGTACTACTTCACGCCTTGGACGCATTCGCTACTTCTTTGATGATGACTAATGATGATATCGCTGATGCCATTACTTTCAGTTGTAACTACTGTTGCTTGGCTTACGCTCTGTGGGACTAAAACTAATGAAATATGCATGATGTCCTTGCGGCTAAAGAGTGCCAAAAGCATGAAAGTTCATAAGAATATAAAGAATTATTCAAATTGAGAGTAGTGAATGAGTTGAAGGAAAGCAGCTGGTGAAAATATGTCGCGCTATGGATAAAGAAAAATGGCACTACAATGTGTATGAGCTTTTAGCATAGCGTCTTATAGTTCTAGTGGTGCTTCAATATGTGGACGACTGAACATAGCATGGCTTTTTTGTCAGTTAGCATTTTTAACTAAATTTTATCATTGACCCTTATATAAATTTTAGAAAGTTATACATAAATATTTAGCGCTAACTTAAAATGAGTTACTTAATTGGGGGTAAGTAATTTTGGCTCTGAAGGAAAGCTTCATTTTGTGGAAAACCCTGATTTGGGATAATAAACCTACACTAGGTCTTTAAAATATTTTACTAACCAGTAAGGAATTACAAGCGCACTCAGTGGCTGACAAACCAAAAAAAAATTTCCACACGGAAAAGGGTCAGGAGCGACTGGCGGGGTTGGCTTAAAAGGCCTCATGCACAAATAAACCTCTAGTGACAGTCCAAGTAGATGCCGCCCTGTATTTAAGCATCCAAAACCTATATTGAATTTGCTTCGTGAGAATACCTTCACAAGGTAGGGAATCAGGGCTGAGGGGCCCGAGATGCACACCCAGTGAGGGGAAAAAACATGGAAGGGTCTAACCGAATATTACATATTCAGCTAAGAGATTCTATGGTACAGTTCATTAAGTTTTAGATTTTCTCGAAGTGAAGAAGAATGATTCGTCAAGAAAGAGGAGGTGCTACGCCCATTTTAAAATATTTTTGATTTTTCAAATTGCTTGTTGTAATGGTATTTTGGAAGTAAAGTTGATATAGTTATATTTCGCAAACATATTGTAACGAATTTACTTGCAAATCCTTTTATTTGCAATCCTCTGCTAAGTTCGTATCGCTAAACTGTTGAATAAATAACTCCAATATTGAATAATTGAAAAATGGCCTATATTACAGTGCTTCACAATAACACTTATACTTTGTAACGAATAGCAAGCTTAATAACCAAACTGATTGATATCTCAAATGAAACTCTACTATTCAAAATAATTCTGCTATAGCTCGCTAGATAGCGCTTAATCGAAATCTTAAATCAAACTGAATTACTTCTTACTCACCTGCCCCGCTTTTATAGTTTACGCTGCATACTTCTAGGCTCTTCGATTTCCAGAACTTACTAGTTAGTTTCGGCTACAAAATCGCCAGATAAGATATATGCATGTGTTTGTGCATTGCCGTTCCGCTGCTCGTATACGTACATATGTGTAGACGCAATTATTTATTCGTTTATGTAGATACATAATGATTGAATTATTGATGTGAATGTTTGTAGTTTACAGTCTCTCGCGCATACATAGGTGTATAAGTAAATGCATCTGTGTGTGACATCTTTCGGCTGCCTTATATATGTGTATACATGATTTGATTACTGACGTAAATACTGCTTATCGTGGCCTTAGCATCGCCTTAGTGATGGTATAACTTAGTGATGTTAATATCCGTGACACTGCCCTCCACGTAAGTCTGATCGTCCCGATCAGACAAATCTCTCCATCTAAACGCTGCTAATCTCTCCAAATGTACCACTCTTCTACTCCGTGGTTTCTCAATGCTTTGTGTGCGGTAGATGGTATCGCTGATCTTCTTCACAACCTTGTACGGGCCTTCCCACCTGCACCGAAATTTGGTTGGAACACCTTTCCGCCGGTGAGGGTTGTATAACAGTACCAAATCTTCCGCCAAGAAACTTTTCGAATTATTGTTCTCATGGTACCTGTGTTTCATCGTACCACTCAATACCCTGGTTCGTTCCTTCACACTATGTGGTTTGGCCGATGAACTACTTCGTAGAGCTTGCGCTGGACAGATTTGCTTTGCATAATCAGTATCGTTCCCACGTTTCCCCACAGTAGTGCGCTCTGGCTTGAAACTACCCTCGAATTCTTTCTCGGAAATTCGTTTCTTCGTTTTCCTGCGTTTTTTAGGTTTTGTCAATGCCAGTGTTTCTCTCGCAGGTACTTTTGATTTATTTGGCCTATTCGATCTATCAACCTTTGCCTTTGACTTTCGTGGTCTTTGTCGAGTCTTTTCCACCAGTACCCGATTACTGCTGAACCCTTTTTCCAAACAGAAGTTAAGTGGCACATCTTGGTTCTCATAATGCATCATCCTTCTCTGCATATCGATCTTGATGTCATGGTCAACCAAGAAATCCACTCCCAATATAACTTCATCAACAATCGATGGCTCTTTGCCATCCACATTCCCTCTGACGGTAAGACTGCTTGATTTCCTTCCAATTTGCGACACAGATATCACAGGGCATTCAATAGCTGGATCTAGCTCTCGATCTCTACCTCTTACTCGCTCTTGCTCATCTCCTCCAGCTTTGCGTTTACGGCCACCCACATTGTTGGAAATATTAGGACCAAGATCGCAATGACGTGCAATGTGACCGGACTTCCCGCATTTGAAGCATTTGATAACTTTTTCACTCCGCTTTTGCGATCCTTTCAGCGCCCCCAATATTGCGTCTACCCACTCTGTCCTTTCTACTTCCACACGGCGTGCTTTGAAAACTGGCTTACACAGAAGCGACGCTGTTTCCTGAATCAGAGCTTGTGACACCGTTTCTGCGAATGTTGGCTTTGGGTTTGCGTATGTAGCTCGCTTTGTTTCGACGTCCCGTATGCCATTTATAAAGCTCTGAATCTTTACCCGTTCAGTGTATTACACGGGTGCGTCCGCATTCGCTAAATGTGCTAGCCTTTCAATATCCGACGCAACCTCTTGCAATGTTCCACCAGGCCTCTGGAAGCGGTTTTGCAACTCAATTTGGAATATCTGTTTTCTATGCTCGCTTCCATAACGTCGTTCTACAGCAGCCATTAATGCTTCATAATTGTTCCGCTCTCCTTCGGGAATCGTCTGTAGGATTTCCGCTGCTGGCCCCTTCAATGCCACGAACAGTGCAGCAACTTTATCTTCCGCATTCCAGTTGTTCACTGCTGCGGTCTTCTAAAACTGTAGCTTGAAGACCTGGAAAGGAAAAGAGCCGTCAAAAGATGGAGTTTTTACCTTCGTATTGCTTGCTGAAACAACTGGGCGAATTAGTTGCAATTCCTGTATACGACCTCTCAAAGCATCCACCTCTGCCTCGAATTTTTCTTCAAACTGTGTTATTTTCTCGTCCATACGCGCTTCGAGTTTTAATGATATACGTGCCTCTAGCTCTTTCAGTTGTGTTTCCATCTTTGATGTAATCTGTGTCGACATTTCTGAAATACGTGTCTCATGTGATTCCAGCTGGGATGTTATATCTGTCTTTTGCACTTCGAGCTGTGTTGACATATCGGTTGATATTTGTGACGACATTTGCTTCAGCACTGCTAGTATCGCGTTAGTGTCTACACTCGGAAATGGATTCGGAGTCTCTATCTTCTCTTCCAATTTAGTCGCTGGCTCTTCCACATCGGGATGAAAGACATACTCCTCCACATCAATTCCTTCCAACTCCATTACCTCTCGTATCCGTGCTTGAAGTTCGATCTTATTGCCGGTTGTATTCAATCCACGGCTCTCCAACTCCTTCTTCGGTTGCTGGATCTTCAATTCACTGAACTTTGCCATGTCCTTGTAGTCCTCTGGAATTTATTCAACAATTCCTCTTCTGACACCAATTGTAACGAATTTACTTGCAAATCCTTTTATTTGCAACCCTCTGCTAAGTTCGTATCGCTAAACTGTTGAATAAATAACTCCAATATTGAATAATTGAAAAATGACCTTTATTACAGTACTTCACAATAACACTTATACTTTGCAACGAATAGCAAGCTTAATAACCAAACTGATTGATAGCTCAAATGAAACTCTACTATTCAAAATAATTCTGCTATAGCTCGCTAGATAGCGCTTAATCGAAATCTCAAATCAAACTGAATTACTTCTTAGGCTCTTCGATTTCCAGAACTTACTAGTTATTTTCGGCTACAAAATCGCCAGATAAGATATATGCATGTGTTTGTGCATTGCCGCTCCGCTGCTCGTATACGTACATATGTGTAGACGCAATTATTTATTCGTTTATGTAGATACATAATGATTGAATTATTGATGTGAATGTTTGTAGTTTACAGTCTCTCGCGCATACATAGGCGTATAAGTAAATGCATCTGTGTGTGACATCTTTCGGCTGCCCTATATATGTGTATACATGATTTGATTATTGACGTAAATACTGCTTATCGTGGCCTTAGCATCGCCTTAGTGATGGTATAACTTAGTGATGTTAATATCCGTGACAATATTGTGACGAATATTAACATCACTAAGTGATACTAGCATCCACAATCCGATACTAAGCAGCCACTTGTATGTACGTAAACAAATCAATCATCATTTACACATACACATACAAGCCAGCAGAGAGATATTCACCATCAGCCGAAGTAGTACTCACATATACACATGCATATGGCTATGCGAGAGACTATAAACTACAAATATACATGTACATATATGGCTGGTAACCAAGCATGAAGTTCGCGAAGTTACTAGACCTTAGGAGAAATGGGTGGGCGAGGCAACAGAGAGTATAAAAGCAGCGAAATCTGAGTAGTCAGTAAACAGTTTGACTTAAACATGCTATCAGTTGCGAAGTGAAGTATAATTGTACTACTCCCAAAGTAATCTAATAAAGACCATTTTGCATTACTAAATATTGGAGTTATTTATTCGACAATTTAGCGATTCGAACGTTAGCAGAAGGTGCAAAATAAGCGGAGTTTCTCCAAGTTCGTTACAATTGGTGTCAGAAGAGGAATTGTTGAATAAATTCCGAAGATTGCGAATACAACTTGGACATGGCAAAGTAGAGTGAACTGAAGATCCAGCAACTGAAGGAGGAGTTGAAAGCCCGTGGATTGGATACTATTGGCAATAAATCCGAGCTACAAAGACGACTAAGGGTAGCTATGGTATTTGAAGGAATCAATGCTGACGAGTATGTCTTTCATTCTGATAGCGACAAGACAACAACAAAAAATGGAAAAAAAAACGAAACACCGCAGACAGTGACGAGCACAGATTCTAACATGTAATTGGATGCAATATCTGCACAAAATCGACAATGGCATATCAGTTGGAGTCACAGGAGGCACGCATTTCAGAAATATCGTCGCAAATGTCATCTCAATTGGAAGAACAGAAGATATATATGTATGTCATCTCAACTGGAAGCGCAAGAGATACGTATATTTGAAATGTCGACACGAATTTCGGAACAGGTATCATCGCAGCTCTTTAAACTTGAAGAGCAGGATGCAAAAATTTTACAACTCGAGGACAAAATTGATGCCAAAATAGAAGCGTTAAAAGGTCTTATGCAGCAGTTACAACTAAATCGCCCAGCTGTTGCAGCGAGCAATCCGAAGGTAATAACTCCATCTTTTGACGGCTCTGTTCCTTTCCAGGTATTCAAGTTTCAATCTGAAAAGACGTGAGTAGTGAACAACTGGAATGCGGAAGATAAAGTTGCTGCACTATTCGTGGCATTGAAAGGGCCTGCAGCTGAAATCTTACAGACTATTCCAGAGCACGAGCGAAACAGTTATGAAGCATTGATGGCCGCTGTCGAGAGACGGTACGGAAGCGAGCATAGGAAACAGATATACAAAATTTAGTTGCAAAACCGTTACCAAAAAGCAAATGAGACATTACAGGAGTTCGCTTCGGATGTTGAAAGATTGGCTCATCTCGCAAATGCAGATGCACCAGTGGAATACACCGAGAGGGTAAAAATCCAGAGCTCTAATAATGGAATACAGGACGTTGAAACGAAGCGAGCGACATACGCAAATCCAAAGCCAACATTGGCTGAAACAGTATCCCATACACTGACTCAGGAAACTGCCTCACTATTGAGTAAACCAGCTTTCAAAGCAAGCCGTGTGGAGGTAGAAAGGCCAGATTGGGCAGACGCAATTTTGGAAACACTGAAGGGATCACAACAGAAAAATGCCAGAGTTATGAAATGTTGCAAGTGCGGTAACCCAGGTCACATTGCACGTCATTGCAGCACCGGTCCTGGTAGTTCCAACTTGGCTGGTCGTAAACGCAAAGCTGGAGGAGATAAGCAAAGGCGAGTCAGATGTATAGATAGAGAACTTGCCCTAGATATTGAATGCCCTGTGATATCTATCTCGCAAATTGGGAGAAAATCGAGCAGTCTTACAGTCAAATGAAATGTGGATGGCAAAGAACGTGTACTGGCTGTAGATACGGGCGCATCTCATTCCTTAATCCGATCTGATTTGGTCAACAGGAGGGTAAAGCCATTGCCTGGATCAAGGTTGCGTACGGTCACTGGCGAGTATAACCAAGTCCAAGGAGAAGTGGTATGTGAGGCCTTAATTGGAAAGGTCACGATTCTACACAAATTCGTTGTGGCGGAGATCGCTGATGAAGTCATATTGGGAGTGAACTTCTTAGTTGACCATGACATCAGGATCGACATGCCAAGAAGGAATATGCGCTATATGAAGCAGGATGTACCACTTAACTTCAGTTTATAGGAAGGGTTCAGCAGTAAGCGAGTGCTGGTGGAGGAGATTCAACAGAGACCACAAAAGTCAAAGAAAATAAATCGGGCAAAGGTTGATGGAATGAATGGGCCAAACAAATCAAAACCGAAGGTACCCGCGAGGCATTGACAAACCCTAATGGATGCACTAAAACCAACGAAAGAATTTCTCAGAAAGAATGCAAGGGTGGTTTCAAGCCAGGGCGCACTACTGTGTTGAAACGTCGGAACGATACTGATTAGGCGAAGCCAATCCGTTAAGCGCAAACTCTACGAAGTAGGTCATTGGCCAAACAACAGAGCTTGCGGGAACGGTCCTAAATAATGAGTAGTAGGATGAAACACAGGTACCACAAGAACAATAATTCGGAAGGTTTCTTGGAGATAGATTTGGTACTGCTATACAACCCTCACCGGCAGAAAGGTGTTCCATCCAAATTTTGGTACAGTTGGGAAGGCCCGTACAAAGTTGTGAAGAGGATCAGTGATATCATCTACCGCATACAAACTATTGGGATACCGCGAAATAGAAGGGCGGTTCATTTGGAGAAGCTAGCAGCGGTTAGATCGAGTGGTTTGTCTGATCGGGACGATCAGACTTGGGTGGAGGGCAGTGTGACAAATATTCACATCAATAAGTGATACTAGCATCCCTAACCCGATACTAAGTAGCCACTAGTATATACGTAAACAACTCAATCATCATTTACACATACGCATACAAGGCAGCAGAGAGATACTCACCATCAGCCGTAGTAGTACTCACATATTCACACGCATATGGCTATGTGAGAGACTATAACTATATTTGTACATATATGGCTGGTAACCAAGCATGAAGTTCGCGACGTTACTAGACCTTAGGAGAAATGGGTGGACGAGGCAACAGAGAGTATAAAAGCAGCGAAACCTGAGTAGTCAGTAAACAGTTTGATTAAAACACGCTATCAGTTGCGGCGAAGTGAAGTATAATTTTACTACTCCCAAAGTATTCTAATAAAGGCCAGTTTGCATTACTAAATATTGGAGTTATTTATTCGACAATTTAGCGATCCGAACGTTAACTGAAGGTGTAAAATAAGCGGAATTTCCCAAAATTCGTTACCATATATTACTATATTACTCGTCAGCGGTCGGTATAAATGTCTACAAAAGTGGTCGTGATATGTTTGGGGTTATAAGGAAAATATGTAAACAGAATTCTGCCCTGATTTCGATTTATGGCATCGAAACTTTAGAAAATGTTTTTAAAAACGAGGCGGTGCCAGGCCTTGTTCAACTTTTTTTTAAATTTTTTTTCTTGTTATAAATACATTAAAATTGGTTGTTTTTCGCATATTCGCTAGAGTTTTCTTAAAAAATCTATAAAAGTAGGCGTGGTCCATAGCCGGGACTCATGAAAAGCTTGATCAGTTTACCGCGTTTTGAAAAATTTATTTTGTTAGAAGTGGGTATTGCATGCTCTCTTTCAAAGTATTCAAAACCATTGAGCCCATACATGATGTTTGATTATTGTAGCTGCTTTGTGTAGTACTTAATCACATTTTTTGTGCTTTCTAAAATTTTTTTATATATAAAAATTGGGGGTGGCTACCGGCCGACTTCATTTATTTCAAAAGCACCGGGGGATGAGCTCCCAATTTCAATAAGTTATCTCAAAATTTAGTCAAGTTAGCACAAATTTCTTTTTTCACTCGGGTCATTTTTGTATATGGAAGTCTGTACCTATCTCGATTAGTGTATGCCGTTACAAGCTACCAGCTGCGATCATTGCGCAGATGAGTATGAAAAAAGGAACAGCGTTTGGTTCTTCAAATAATAAGAAAGCTTATATTTGCCAACATATTTAGATCGAGCTCAACTAAACTTTAATGAAGGCATGCTGTAACCAAGGGTTCGGATATGCTTGTTAATACATGGCTTGACATCCTGTCAAAACGACATTCAGCTTACTGTCTCATTCGTCTCTGTCCCGTTAAAACCTAAGTAAATCTTGGGGTTAGTTCATAGTCTGTCATCGTCAAATTCGGGCTACAGGTTCCGTTGAGATTCTACTGTCTAACTGTTGAGGTTTTCACTTTTAGCAATTAAATTGTATCTTACAATGTGGCAACTACATTTCGTTTCCTGTATGTCATAATTAAAAATATTGCGGATTCTGTAATTCTTCTTCCGTTTTTGTTATCTCTCTCTCTAAAAGATCTCGCTAGGGTGAACACGTTTCTTTTTGATACGTATTGTATATTTCATAAATTGTAATCAATACTCATCTATTAATTACTTGAATTAAATTATTTATCACATAGCATAAACCTTTGTCGTTATTACTTGGTCTGTTCTACGTTTTTATTTTGGGTGATCCTGGAAAAATCTTCATTATCTTAACAGGTTATGGGCCCAGGATCCTAACTGCACAAAACGCATAACATTTTTATATGGAAAGTAAATAACCATCTTCCCATATAGATTCTGCGATTGGAACGGAGCTTACAGAGAGTTTAACCGACGGTGATAGGTCTATTCAAGCCGAGGGTGAAGACATTACTGAGACAAAGATGAGTGAATCGAAGGTGTATCACATACATCGTTTTAATGGGCAGAACTACCAACTATGGCGTGCACAAATGGAAATATACATGGCTGAAAATAAGCTAAAGAAATATATCCTGGGAGCGGAAAAGCGAACGGACTCAAATGCCACAAAATGGGACGAAAAGGATGCAGAAGCGCAAGCCTTCATCATGAGAGTTATCGAGCTTGAACAATTAAAGTATCTCACAGAATGCTCTACAGCAGCCGAAATGTGGTCTAAATTAAAAGCTGTCCATGCCGAAAAAAGCGAGCAATCAGCGCAGGTTCTCTTAGAAAAATTTATGAGTGCTAAAATGAGCGATGAGCAGCCAATTGTCGATTACGTCGCAGATATTACATCCGAAGCACAACGACTTAAAGATATGGAGTTAGAGCAGAAGGAGCCTATGGTAATTGCAAAAATCTTAAGCAGTTTGCCAACTAGATTTGATCTGTACGCACAGCCTGGTATGCAGCTCTACGTGAAAGCCAAAATATTGAGCGGTTAACAGAGCATCTAGTAAACGAAGAAAGTCTCATGAATTCCCGATCAAATGTAGACACCAACAATGTGAGCAATTCGGTCTACTCAGCAAGTAAATTTAGAGGCAACAACAACAACTATTCAGGAAACAAAGGTAAGAACAACAATAATGCAAAGCGAAAAGGCAATTGCAACTATTGTCATAAGCCTGGCCATTGGGCTCGCGAATGTCGAAAACGTCAAAAACATCAACAAAACGTAATAGAGAAGAAAAATGAGTCTCAAAATCTATTACTTGAAAGTAAAACAAATGACAAGAAAGGGCAAACAAAAGAAACAGCTGATCGTCAAAGCTCATATTTATTTATTTTGAACGCATCAAAAAATGCAAATAAAGTTGAGAATGTTTTCTATGCAGATTCTGGTGCAACAGATCACATGTCATTTCAGAAAGAACTTTTAACGAATTTTAATAACAAAGTGAGCAACGTATATGAAAAAGTTGGCGACGGCAGGCGTCTCAAAGTTGAAGGTAAAGGCGATATCGAGGTACGTGGCTACATGAACTGCTTGCACATAATCAAGGACGTTTTACTGGTTCCAGATTTAGACAACAATTTCATTTCAATATCTAAAGCAACCAGAGGTGGTGCAAGTGTAGTATTCGAATCTGGTGGTAAACACGTTTACTTTATGAATGAAAAGAATGTAATTAACAAAGGTCAAATTGAGAGCGGCTTGTATCGTATGGACTTGAAACCAGAGGTGGCATCAGCTGCAAATGTTCTAACATCTGAGACTGCAATGTTATGGCATGAGAGATTGGGTCACGTGAACTTTAATACACTTCAAAAAATGTGTGAGACGAGTGTGGTAGATGGGCTGAATCTAACCGATATACAAACAACCAATGTATTTTGTGAAGGCTGCGCATACGGAAAACAGCACAGAAAATCTTTCCCAAAAAGCGGTGCGAAACGTGCAAAGTACCCGGAGAAGTTTTTCACATGGACCTATGTGGAAAGATGAGTATTCCATCGGCTGGTGGGTCCAATTATTTTCTTCTTTTGGAAGATGACTACTCGCGTTATTGTTTTGTTTATTTTTTGAAAAATAAAACAGATGTTTATAGAAAACTTTCGCAGTTCTTGGTAGACGTTCGAGCAGACGGACATTCTGTACAGCGCATACGTTCAGATGGTGGTTTAGAGTTTTGAAATGAACACATTAATCAATTGCTCCTGAGAAATAGCATAAAACACGAAGTTACTACGCCAAGAGCGCCCGAACAAAATGGTTTTATTGAAAGGCAAAACAGAACCATAGTTGAAAGTGCAAAATCAATGCTTCAAAGTAGGCAGCTACCTTTGCATTTATGGGCTGATGCTACACATACAGCAATTTATTTAAAAAATAGAACAGCTTCGAGCGTTATTGGTTGGCGTACCCCATATGAATTGTGGTTTGGTGAGAAACCGTCAGTGACACATCTTCGGGTTTTTGGTGGTGACGTGTATGTTCACATACCGAAAGAACAGCGTACAAAATGGGAGAGAAATGCTTTTAAGGGTATTTTATTTGGCTACAATGAAGAGAGCAAAGCATATAGAGTATATGATCCTGAGACCAGAAGGGTCCTAATCCGGCGCGATGTTATTATTAATGAAATACCTACAACTATCAACGAGGTATGTGAAAAGAAAATGGATGATAGTAAGTGTCAGAGGGAGTGGGCACAAAACCCACAGTATCATCCACATCACCTGAACGAAGAAACTCGCTAGAAAACGAAAAGCAACAAACATTAATGAGAAGTCCATATAATACGAGAAGTGTAACAAAGACTAAAAAGCAAACTGCTAACACAGTGGTTGCTGAATTATGCATAGCATCTATAGAACCTTCATCATTAGAAGAGGCTTTGTCAAGTGAAGACTGCGACAAATGGACTGAAGCGATCCAAAGTGAAATTCAATCTTTGAGAGCAAATAATACATGGATTTTGGTACCACGTACGAGTGATATGCACGTTATCACAAATCGTTGGGTTTTTAAGAAAAAGTTTAAAAGCAATGGAGAGATAGACAAGTTTAAGGCTCGATTATTGGTAAGAGGATGCTCTCAAAAATATGGCGTCGACTATGAAGAGGTTTTTGCTCCCGTTGTCAGACATGAATCAGTAAGAATGGTTATAGCCGTTGCAACAGCTCGTGGTTTGGATATGGTTCAATTCGACGTCAAAACTGCTTTTCTATATGGGAATTTAGACGAAGTCATATACATGGAACAACCGTATGGTTTTGTCACAGATGATCGAGTTTGCTTATTAAAAAAGAGCTTGTATGACCTCAAGCAAGCTTCAAGGCAATGGAACAAGTGCATTGCAAAGTTTTTAGTGAAGTTTGGGTTTAATCAGTCACGGGTTGATCCATGTGTATTCATCTACCAAACCGAAGAGGACATCATGTTCCTATTACTCTACGTTGACGACGGGCTAATATGTGGCAGCGATAAAGAACTAATGGAGAAGTTGTTACATAACCTACATCTTGAGTTCGAGATAACATACAACGAGGCAGAGTTTTTTGTTGGCTTTCAAATTGAAGTGAATAAACACAATCACATGTTGAAGTTGCATTAAAACGTGTATGCAGAAAAAGTACTGGAACATTTTAATCATATGCAATGTTGTCCTATGTCAACACCAGCTGAAGTTGGAAGATATTTTTCAAAGGATGATGCAACTGAACAGAACCCTAAAATACCATACCGTGAAGCCATCGGGTCACTAATGTACTTAATGGTGTGTACCAGACCAGACATTGCTTACAACGTGGGTGTGTTAAGCAGATATCTCGAGAGGCCTTCCGAAACGCACTGGCAAGGCGTAAAAAGAATTTTAAAATATTTGAAAGGTACAGTAGACCATGGCATATGTTTTAATTTGTATTCTGAGCATTTGCAGTTGACGATGTATTCTGACGCTGATTGGGGGGTGACTTAGACACAAGGCGATCTATTTCCGGATGGGCAGCTTTCTTAAATGGTGGTCCAATTGCATGGAGCTCACGAAAACAAACAATCACTGCTACGTCAACTACAGAAGCCGAGTTCATTTCGTTATGTGCAGCAGCAAAAGCGTCGAAGTGGCTTAGGGAGCTTATGTATGAGTGTAGGCATGAACAGCAATCACCTACAATATTATATTCAGACAATCAACGTGCTATAACTTTGATTAAAAGTCCCTCGTCGGCAAGGCGAACAAAACACATTGACATTCAATATTTTTATACATGCGACATGCAAGCTCAGGGCGAAATCGATGTTCAGTATATGGAAACAAAGGAACAACTAGCCGACATATTCACCAAGCCACTAAGCAAAGAAAAATTTCTTCATCTTGTCAATAAGTTTGTTCTATCCTAACATACGTTTAATTGTAAAAGCGAGAGGGAGTGTTGAGGTTTTCACTTTTAGCAATTAAATTGTATCTTACAATGTGGCAACTACATTTCGTTTCCTGTATGTCATAATTAAAAATATTGCGGATTCTGTAATTCTTCTTCCGTTTTTGTTATCTCTCTCTCTCTCTAAAAGATCTCGCTAAGGTGAACACGTTTCTTTTTGATACGTCTTGTATATTTCATAAATTGTAATCAATACTCATCTATTAATTACTTGAATTAAATCATTTATCACATAGCATAAACCTTTGTCGTTATTACTTGGTCTGTTCTACGTTTTTATTTTGGGTGATCCTGGAAAAATCTTCATTATCTTAACACTAACACTTATCTGGCTCTAAACGCAATCCTCATTAAAGATAGTGTCAGCCTTCATGTTGTCTTCCTGCCTTCGCTACAAGATCAATCAAGGTGGCTGTACATTCGGACTAAGAAATCGCCCTCAAGTGAGGACCTAATCACATAAATGACTGTTCAAAGCAAAAACAAAACAACAGAAAGATAAGAAAGTAGCCGTAAATCCCTTTAAAAGGCAAAAGCTACCTCTCTTTTAAGAAAGGCCTGACCCATTGGCCGTGTTAAGCCGTAGTTACCCACGAACGTACGTAGAAAAAACGTGTTAGCTGACACGACCTAACTTATGAGTGTGCAATGTAAACGAAAACTCATCGACGTTCAACGCACGTACGTACGTAGCCCGGAACGTAGAAACCAAAACAATTTTGATTTTTTCGTAAGAACGTGTTAGCTGATCGCTCTCTCACTAGACAGAGTTGCCTAGTAAACGTTTGTGCGCTAATTTTTGACCGTTTGCAGTTATTATACAAAAAGGCCTAAAGATTGTTTAAAATTTTGTTGAAATATCCTAAAATTATTATATAAAATTGTAGGTTACAAATAAATGAACTAGAAATTCTTATTCAGTATTTGTTTCTGCCATTTGCACCATGAAAATTTGTAATTCCAAAAGTTGATGTTTGCATAAGCATGCATGCAAACTCGTCAATGGCAACAGTGCTTTGCTGTAAACAATACACACACAAATATGTTATGTACATGTACACAGACGCACACATTGATTTCTACGGGCTTGAGAGTTCGGTCAAACGTGTTTCGTACGACAAACGTCCGTACGTACGACACACGTCGGTGGGTAACTGCCGCATTACTCCAAGAGCAAGGTAGGAGAACCGCGGCATCAATGATAAAACAGGAGCTCCTACATACCCTTATGAAGAAATGGGAAAATAGGCTCAGTGGTTGGCAAAAATAAGATCGGTAATTTGATTTAATTGTTTAAGGGGCGTAATAATATACACGAGGAAATCAGTTACTGGCGCTCTATGACCAAGGTATCGTGCACCGAATCAGCCTTTTAGGTGAAGAAATTAAAGGAGAAAATAATTGCCAATGATTAGGTTAAGGAGGGAAGCTCGTCACTAACAGGAAAAAGACCAAAAAATTTTTTGTAATTGATGAATGAAAACCAAGTGGACTTAAGTAGTGGACTTTACTTAAGCATAGACGGTACACCAGGACACGAAAGGAGTCACAAGCGTCGGCCCATTACGCAGCAAAAATTTAAGAGAAGGAAGACGCGACAGCATAAAATTCAGACACAAGTTCGGGTGACAAGTATCCATACCCAAAAACACGAATAAGAAAAAAATCGTTAAGGCCAGGCCAGATGTTGATGTTGAAATTATATTTGTGTGTCATGTGTTGGATGGTCAAAATCGTTTACGCCTAAACACCGGTCAAGTAAGTAAGTATTATCAGACTTCTACTGTACGAAGGTACATTCACCCCTTTAATAAATAAATATATAACAATTTCTCACTGCCTCTTTTTGGCACTATTTTCCGTCTATTTATTCATTTGTCTATAGATTGTCTGCAATTTGTTTTTTTTTTGTACCCATTAGTTAAAAATGACTGTCAAAAAATCCATCACTGTTTGTATTATGACATGAATGTTGATGTTTATTAATTTGTATTTGCAATCTTTTCATTCTAAAATAAGTAGTTCCTGTTTTTATACTCAGTTGAGCAGAGCTCACAGAGTATATTAACTTTGATTGGATAACGGTTGGTTGTACAGGTATAAAGGAATCGAGATAGATATAGACTTCCATATATCAATATCATCAGGATCGAAAAAAAATTTGATTGAGCCATGTCCGTCCGTCCGTCCGTCCGTTAACACGATAACTTGAGTAAATTTTGAGGTAACTTGATGAAATTTGGTATGTAGGTTCCTGAGCACTCATCTCAGATCGCTATTTAAAATGAACGATATCGGACTTATAACCACGCCCACTTTTTCGATATCGAAAATTTCGAAAAACCGAAAAAGTGCGATAATTCATTACCAAAGGTGGATAAAGCGATGAAACTTGATAGGTAAGTTGAACTTATGACGTAGAATAGAAAATTAGTAAAATTTTGGACAATGGGCGTGGCACCGCCCACTTTTGAAAGAAGGTAATTTAAAAGTTTTGCAAGCTGAAATTTGCCATTCGTTGAGGATATCGTGATGAAATTTGGCATGAACGTTACTCCTTTTACTATATGTATGTTTAATAAAAATTAGCAAAATCGGAGAACGACCACGCAAACTTAAAAAAAAAAAATTTTTAAGTCAAATTTTAACAAAAAATTTAATATCTTTACAGTAATAAGTAAATTATGTCAACATTCAACTCCAGTAATGATATGGTGCAACAAAATACAAAAATAAAAGAAAACTTCAAAATGTGCGTGGCTCCGCCCTTTTCCATTTAATTTGTCTTGGATACTTTTAATGTCATAAGTCGAACAAAAATTTACCAATCCTTGTGAAATTTAGTAGGGGCTTAGATTCTAGGACGATAACTTATTTCTGTGAAAAAGGGCTTGGTCCACCTTTATGGCGATATCTCGAAAAGACGTCCACCTATAGAACTAAGGCCCACTCCCTTTTAAAATACTCATTAACACTTTTGATATGATACCCATATCGTATAAACAAATTCTAGAGTCAACCCTGATCCACCTTTATGGCGATATCCCTAAATGGCGTCCACCTATAGAACTATGGCCCACTCCTTCATAAAATACTCTTTAATACCTTTCATTGGATACACATGTACAACACATATACAAACACATTCCAGGTAACCCTCGGTTCATTTTCCTACATGATTATTTTCTCTTATGTTGTCACCATAGCTCTCAACTGAGTATGTAATGTTCGGTTACACCCGAACTTAACCTTCCTTACTTGTTGTCTTTTATTTGTTCAAATTGCTTTTTTGGTTACTGGATGTGCCTACGACAAAACAACTTTTTTCACGATACTGTTATTAAAACGGTGATTTTACTATTAATTTCCAGTTTTGTTGTACTTTCCTTTAAACTGTATTTTATATAAACATAAAGTTTACAAACTATGAGAGAAATGATATATATGTAAATGCAGTAACAAATATATTGTTAAGGGTGGAACCTGGGTTCTCATGACAATTGCAATTCTGTTACTGACATACATATTTCAAGCGATCCAATTAATTCAGATCAGTATTGTGGATGTATATCACCGTGAACATATCTCTAAAGGCTGGCCAGGAAAGGTAGTCGCCTTTAAATACATCGGTGTCACAAGGCGGCAGCCGCATTTTATGTCCACGGCGCGAAGAGTCTTCATCCTTTGCTTCATCCTTGGCCGGCTGTGGGGTGATAGCTTCGGCTTCAGCCGCCACAGCAGACATGCATTGCAGGTAGCATGCGAAGCAACTTTTATTCTTCTTTCTTAGTGAGCTGAGCTCGTCTTTGGACAGCTCAGAATTGCTGAGAAGACTTTCATATGTGGACTTGGTCTTCTTCCATAGTGCCCTTAGCTCCTCTTGCAGTAGTGCAAGGGTGTGCTTGTTCCGGGATTCGGCCGGGGTGGAGTTGAAATCTTGTTCAAACTCGGCTATGGAATCAGCCAATCTAATATAAGTCTCCATTGATTTTATTAATTTGAATATCTTGATTCTTTAAAGGGTTCGAGCTTGGAGGCAAAATACTTAGTGGCGTTGGTGTGTGTCTAACCGCAGCAAAAATTACAAGTGTGTTTCGTTTTTTGAACGTAGCCCAGCTATCAATCCTGCTGTGACTGTGCTGTATAAGTACAATCTTTAAAAAACACACGGATTGAAACTCTGAACTGATTGTGTGTGTTAACACAAAAAACAATCTTATGTGAATTTAGTGATAAGCGAAAAAATGAATCAGATGTAAATCTTGATGTGAATGAATGTGTGGCCAGTACTGAACCACTTATAGAGATCCTCACGAGGATTATGTAAGCCACAGATAGAAATCCTGACGAGGATTTAATGTGTATACAGTGATATGGAAATAAACACAGATAGAAATCCTGACGAGGATTTAGTGTGTATAAAGTGATATAAATGTAGTGATATGCAGCACAGATAGAAATCCTGAAAGGTTCTAGTGTGTGCAAAGTGATATTAAGCACGGATAGAAGTCCTGAAAGGATTTAATGTGTCTACAGTGATGTGCAATGTAGAGAAGAGAATCGTCTGCAAATATTTAATGTGTCTTAACAGGTGTGTTGGACACAGATAGAATTTATTTTCCAAAAAATTTGGCGTGTTTAAAAAAAATTAAAAACGCAGATGGTAATCCCAATGTGGATATAGTGTAAAATGTGAACCACAGATAGAAATCCCAACGAGGATTTAATGTGTATGCAAAAAGTGTGATGTGAACGCTGATGAATATCCTCGAGTAGCCAACCAGGGTATCTTTCCCAACCAAAGGAAATAAATTTTGTATATTCAACTTGACGTGGAATACGTACAATTTAAAATATTTATTAAGAAAAAATGAGAAAAATACAAGCTATATAATATAGTGATATAGTTTATTTGTGTGATCAAGCCACTAGCCACCCAACGCAGTGCTAATTTTTTGGCTTTTGGTATTATTTCAGCTCGCAAACTGATTACTAAAGTGAATTCTGTGATAGACAAGATAATGCTATCAACCAAGTGAAAAGATGGTTCCTGACTAGGAAGTTTTGTCAACGTATGTGACGACGAGGGGTACAATACAGTGCAGTGATGAGTGCGAAAAAAAACTAAAAAAAAATTCACCGACTGTCTGCCTTGAGCGGTGTCGAGTAACCCTTACCACTGGTGGGGGGAATTACCCGATCGTCAAAAGGCTATTGGTGTGTTTAAAAAACACGAAATTTAGCAATTTCACTTACTTTGCCTTTATTATATCTAACACGGAATGCACTTTCCGTGCGTAAAATCACGCAACTAATAATAAAAAAAGGTTTTTGTGCAACCAAGCAACCACGTACGTACCTTAAGTTTTTATTTGATAAATTGATCGTTGGGCAGAGATGTGTTGATGTGATGGACTGATTAATGTGATGATGTGATGAACTGAGTAATGTGATGATGTGATGTGATTCTAATGGATGCGATATATTATAATAATTTGATTGTGATGTTGTGTGATGAAGCTAATGGACTGTATGATATAATGGCTTGTATGTGATGCTGGATGGATGTGATGATTTTAATGTATGTGATATCGAAGATGCTTTTATTCGTTTTAGCTGTATGATGTGATGATTTGTGGCTGTATGTGTGCTAGCTTGTTTTGTGTTTTCGCTGGTTTTATGTATGTAAATAATAGCCTCCTTAACTTTTGTTTAATTATCCAAAGATGAAAAATTGGCCAAAATTTTATAAAAAAGTGCTGTTTTCTCCGACTTAAATTTTCTCGGCACGAAAGGACCAAATGTTGCGGGGGGAATGTGGCACCCGGGTCGTGGGGCGCGATCGCACGCAAATAAAAGAAATAAAAAAGAGAAGAATTAGTACCGATTCGTTACAATTTATTTATAAAAGATAAATATTTTACAACAATTGTTGTTTTGAAATTGCATACATATTTCGGACCACCCTAACACGCACATTAGTTATTTATTTATTATTATTACCGGTAACGGCTAACCCCAGCCGAAAGCTAACTTTGAAGGGGAAAAACTCAACGAAAGTTAGCTATCGGCAGGTGCCGCGGACTTGTTCGCGGTTTTGATCCTTCTTTTCTATTTTGGAACGTTCAAGCGCCAGCAGCTAGCCCCAGGTAAGTTTCCTAACCATTTAATATAATTTTCACAAGTAAATCTTAAATTGTGTTCTAAAGCCAAGTGAATTTATTCTGCCATTGTCACTTAATTTTTAAGTTTCAATTTGCTATTTACAATTAATCCCGTGCATAAATTTTAATGTGTTAAGTGCATTGTGTAAGTCAACTAATTTCTTTCCAATTGCACGGCGGCATATTCAAGCTATTTATCTTGAGAAGTAATTAACTGTCCTGACGACCAGGAAGTTTGTGAGTGCTTCACTTGTATAAACAATTATTGCTAAAAATATTTATCTTTTATAAATAAATTGTAACGAATCGGTACTAATTCTTCTCTTTTTTATTTCTTTTATTTGCGTGCGATCGCGCCCCACGACCCGGGTGCCACATTCCCCCCGCAACAATTTGTATGCCACCAATTCTTAAAAAATTATTGTGTTTTTGCTTGCCCTTCTAAAATCTGTCGGTGAAAAAAGCATGAAATACTCAATGATAATTAAAAACAAGTAAGGAAGGTTAAGTTCGGGTGTAACCGAACATTACATACTCAGTTGAGAACTATGGTGACAACATAACGGAAAATAACCATGTAGGAAAATGAACCGAGGGAAACCCTGGAATTTGTTTGTATGACATGTCTATCAAATGAAAGCCACTAAAGAGTATTTTATGAGGGAGTGGGCCATAGTTCTATAGGTGGACGCCATTTAGGGATATCGCCATAAAGGTGGATCAGGGTTGACTCTAGAATTTGTTTGCACGATATGAGTATCAAATGGAAGGTGTTAATGAGTATTTTAAAAGAGAGTAATCCTTAGTTCCATAGGTGGACGCCGTTTCGAGATATCGGCATAAAGGTGGACCAGGGGGGTGACCCTAGAATTTGTTTGTACGATATGGGTATCAAATTAAAGGTATTAATGAGGGTTTTAAAAGGGAGTGGTGGTAGTTGTATAGGTGGTCGCCTTTTCAGAGATATCGCCATAAAGGTGGACCAGGGGTGACTCTGGAATGCGTTTGTACAATATGGGTATTAAAAGAAAGGTTTAATGAGTATTTTAAAAGGCAGTGGGCCTTAGTTCTATAGGTGGACGCCTTTTCGAGGTATCGCAATTTAGACTTTGTTTGTACGTTATGGGTATAAAATGAAAGGTGTTAATGAGTATTTTTAAAAGGGAGTTGGTTCTTCGTACTATAGGTGGTCGCTTTTTCGAGATATCGCCATAAAGGTGGACCAGGGGTGTCTCTAGAATATGTTTGTACGATATGGGTATCAAACGAAAGGTGTTAATGAGTATTTTAAAAGGGCGTGGGGCTTAGTTCTATAGGTGGACGCCTTTTCGAGATATCGCCATAAAGGTGGACCAGGGGTGACTCTAGAATGTGTTTGTACGATATTGGTATCAAATTAAAGGTATTAGTGAGAGTTTTAAAAGGGAGTGGTGGTAGTTGTATATGTGAAGGCGTTTTCCAGATATCGACCAAAATGTGGACCAGGGTGACCCAGAACATCATCTGTTGGATACCGCTAATTTATTTATATCTGTAATACCTGCCAAGATTTCAAGGGTTTTTTATTTCGCCCTGCAGAACTTTTTCATATTCTTCTACTTAATATGGTAGGTGTCACAACCATTTTACAAAGTTTTTTCTAAAGTTATATTTCGCGTCAATAAACCAATCCAAATATTGTGTTTCATCCCTTTTTTCGTATTTGGTATAGAATTATGGCATTTTTTTCATTTTTCGTAATTTTCGATATCAAAAAGTGGGCGTGGTCATAGTCGGATTTCGTTCATTTTTCATACCAAGATAAAGTGAGTTCAGATAAGTACGTGAACTAAGTTCAGTAAAGATATGTCGATTTTTGCTCAAGTTATCGTGTTAAGGGCCATGCGGAAGGACAGACGGACGACTGTGTATAAAAACTGGGCGTGGCTTCAACCGATTTCGCCCATTTTCACAGAAAACAGTTAGCGTCATAAAATCTATGCCCCTACCAAATTTCAAAAGGATTGGTAAATTTTTGTTCGACTTATGGCATTAAAAGTATTCTACACAAATTAAATGGAAAAGGGCGGAGCCACGCCCATTTTGAAATTTTCTTTTATTTTTGTATTTTGTTGCACCATATCATTACTGGAGTTGAATGTTGACATAATTTGCTTATATACTGTAAAGATATTAAATTTTTTGCTAAAATTTTACTTTAAAAAAATTTGTGTTTTAAAAGTGGGCGTGGTCCTTCTCAGATTTTGCTAATTTTCATTAAGCATACATACAGTGATAGAGGTAACGTTCCTGCCAAATTTCATCATGATATCTTCAACGACTGCCAAATTACAGCTTGCAAAAATTTTAAATTACCTTCTTTTAAAAGTGGGCGGTGCCACGCCCATTGTCCAAAATTTTACTAATTTTCTATTCTGCGTCATAAGTTCAACCCACCTACCAAGTTTCATCGCTTTATCTGTCTTTGGTAATGAATTATCGTACTTTTTCGGTTTTTCGAAATTTTCGATATCGAAAAAGTGGGCGGGGTTATAGTCCGATATCGTTCATTTTAAACAGCGATGTGAGATGAGTACTCAGGAACTTACATACCAAATTTCATCAAGATACCTCAAAATTTACTCAAGTTATCGTGTTAACGGACGGACGGACGGACGGACATGGCTCAATCAAATTTTTTTTCGATCCTGATGATTTTGATATATGGAAGTCTATAACTATCTCGATTCCTTTATACCTGTACAACCAACCGTTATCCAATCAAACTTAATATACTCTGTGAGCTCTGCTCAACTGAGTATAAACAAGTATGGAAATCTAAGTTCAGGTGAAACCGAACATTACATACCCAGCTGTACACTTGAAATGCTGTTGTTGTTTGTTTTGTGTGCTTAATAGTGTTACAAGGCTGCGCAATAATACATATATATATGGTTATATTCTGAACTAATTTTCGTTTAAAAGATGCAAAAAGGATACAGATGCTAACACCACTGACCTTGAGCGGGTAATTAAGCAGTTTTCCTTCATATATGGGGATTTCCCTACTGTTAATTTTAAAATAAAGCACGGTGGTCCTCGATCGGATTTGACCTTGAAGTGCTTGCCCTTCAAATTTTCTCTCGAAATATGATTTGGGAATATGTTACGACTACACTTCAGCAAAAACTGAAATCGAACAATGAGCCGTTTTTTTATTCAGTTTTTAAATTTTCAATTGATAGTTTAATCATGGAAATACGCTATAATCGCCACAATTCAGAAAAAATATTATTTATTTTTAACTCTCTCTCTCTCTCTCTCCCTCTTGCTCTCGCTCTCTCCTTCTCTGTCTCTTTCTCGCGCGCGCGGGCCCTTCCACTCGCTTGAAAATATTGCGAAAAACCGAGGCGAGGCAGCCGCGGGCACCAGGCTATATGAAGACCGACAAGTGTTCTTCGACCCTGCCGAGTTTGTAAACAAACGAGAAGCCATAACAATATTCTAAACTGAACTATGGTGTGAAATAATATAAATGAAATCGTAGGAGTTGTTAGTATATCGACGACCGGCGGTAACGCAGCATGCCGATAGCACTTGTTAAAAGTCATGCGCGGTCGCATGAAGAAAGTCGATTGTGTATTTGTTTATTGTGTTGGAGTAAATCTAAATCCATGGTTACTATAGGAACAGCCTTGAAAGCAAGGATTTTTGAGATCTTCGAAAACTATGATGATCAAAATGAAAGTGTTGTGTCAATCATGCAAGAAAAATCTCTATCGCCCCAATCTCGACAAAGATAAAATTCTTCAAAAATATATTTCTCACAGTTCCAGTTGAAGAAGAAAACTAGAGCAACTGATGGGATGCAATGTAACTGCTGCTTATGTGAAACATCAAGAACAAGTGGACAGACAAAAATTATTCCGAGAAATGTTTTCTCCATTCAAAGGAGACAAAAGCGCTGTTCAAGTGTAAGGAAGCAAGAAGTTATTAAACAGTGTTCACTTTGTTTATCTGTAGTTCAAAAAGGAGAACGTCACGTTTGTAATAATTCTGGGCGCTTCAATAACATCCAAAACCAAGTGAAATCATCTGTCCAGACAACTAAAGAACAATTGGTTTCTACTTTAATAAAAGATTTTGTCCAAGAGAAGGGTTATGATAAATCATCGGTTCAACTGGCCCAGCCGAGAGGCGGACGGGCTCTCACAGTGACTGTTGGAACGTCGAGAAAAAAAAGAAACGTTATTTACTGCAGGTGATTTTCAGAAAATCAGAGTCAATTTTAATTTAAGGTACAAAGTAACAAATGGGATCGCTACAGCAATTCGCGTGGGAAGTAGGAACGCCAAAATTATTGAAATTGTTGCTTGAAAATCATCTTTTAGATTATTTATTTGATTCTAAAATATTCGATTTCAGTAAGGGAACCGATAAAGATAGTTCTTGTAGTTCTGCGCCATTACTATGCTGCAATGTTTTGCATAAGCTGATTGGTAGAGTAATCGAGTCACGTGACATTGAAGAAAAACACTTGAAATTTGGCATAGATGGCGGCGGTGGTTTTTTAAAAGTTTGTCTAAGTATCCAAGCTCCAATGGATCATTGCAACGTGAAAAAATCTATTCGACAATCATATAATGATGGTATAACTGCTAAGAAATTGAAAGACTCAAGTGTAAAGAAATTGATGATTATATATGAAGAGAACTACGATAATGTGGCACATTTATAGTCAGAACTTAATATTAATGAATTCCAAGGAACAATAGCAACTGATTTGAAACTCGCCAATATAATTGTTGGAATGATGTCACATGCAAGTTTACATCCATGTTGTTGGTGTTATGCAGAAAAGAGTAATCTTTCTTGTGTTGGTGAAAGTAGAAGGATTGGTAACTTATTAAAAATTTATATGGAATGGTGCGATGCAGGGAGCAACAAGAAGAATGCCAAAAATTTCATGAACAGTGTAAAACCCCCAGTCATTCAAACTCTCGACGATCGATTAATTTTGGATCTAATTCCTCCACGTAAATACTTTGTTTTCTCACATGTCCAAAGAATTTGAGGCCGAAGCTCTTCTTTGGGCAGAGCGCTGTAATGTTCAACGTAAAATGACCCATGGGAGCCCTTCGTTCAAAGGAAATAGTTGCCGCATTTTGTTGCAGAAACTTGATTTGTTGCGTTCAAACTGTACCATAGGCTGTTTAAAATACGTTGACGCTTTCCAGAAGTTCAATGAAGTTGTCAAAGCATCATTTTCAGTTAGGCTGGATCCAAAATTCATTGAATACATCAATGAATTTAAAGCATCATATTTATCTTTAGATATTGCAGTCACACCAAAAGTTCATACGGTTTTCTTTTAAGTGGAAGAATTTTGTACCAAACACGGAAATGGCCTCGGATTTTACAGTGAACAAGCTATGGAGGCCGTGCATTACGATTTTTCTGCAACGTGGGCCAAATATAAAGTATCTCCAAGCAATTCTGACTATGGACAACGTTTATTAAGAGCTGTATGCGAGTATAATTCTCTGCATATGTAAAATGTTAAAATGTAATTATTTTTTAGATATATATTTTATATTTTGACATTATAAACTCACACACAGGCGTACACACATACACATACACATACATAATTGTGGCGATTATAGCGTATTTTCATGATTAAACTATCAATTGAAAATTTAAAAACTGAATAAAAAAACGGCTCATTGTTCGATTTCAGTTTTTGCTGAAGTGTAGTCGTAACATATTCCCTGTCGCGACTGCGACTAAGGCTAAGCGAAAGGGTTTGCGTTAAACATTCAACACTTTATTGTAGCTGTGTGATTGGTTTATTCTGAAAGAATTCATTAATTATGTACAAATGTATTTCATAAAAAGACTATAATTATCTTACCGCAGTTTTGCACCCTTTCTTTGGCGATCAAAGTTCAATAATAAAATGGATGTTTCGATCTTTGACAAATGTCAACGTGAATAGAGAGAACGAATAAATAGCGATGAAAGAATGAGTGCAAAACATTGGCTTATAACTCAAGGTTGTACCAAAGGGTACTTAGATTAAATAAAACAAAACTTTAAGTGACATTTTCCAACACCCCCACCCCCGTGGAGCGATCAGCTTCACTACTTTCCACATCCAAAACCGCCAGTTTAGATACCGCGCGCTGCAAAAGTCCGCCTATTGTTCGCACGTCAGCACGCCGGGCCACACCATCCTTACCAGTGTACAAACGGTCAACAATTCCGCGTCGCCACTGATTTCTTGGCATGTTTGGGTCACAAATATATACTGCATCCCCTTCCCTAAGGGGAGCCGTTCGTTGGCACCATTTGACTCTTCGCGTTAAAGTTGGCAGATACTCCAGTATCCATCGTTTCCAGAAAGCGTCCCTTAGACTGCGTGCAACTCGCCACTGCTTGCGTAGGCTATGTACATTAATATCAGGAGCATTGAGCGCTGGAGTGTTAGGAGCATTTCCTTGGCCAATCAGAAAATGGTTAGGTGTGAGTGGCTCTTCTTCGTTGGTGGAGACGGGCAAGTGCGTCAAAGGGCGCGAATTTATTATACTCTCTGCTTCTATCAATAGGCTTTGTAAAACGTGTTCCCTTGGTGCTACTTCTTTCAACGTATGTCGAAGGACCCTTTTTACGCTTTGCACCATCCTCTCCCAGGCTCCACCTTCGGATGGATTGGCGGGGCAGTTGAAGAACCACTCAACACCTTTAGTTGACAATTCGTTTTGAACGCGCTCCGTGTCGAACACTTCAGAGAAACGTTTAGCCTCTTCGTTAGCGCCTATAAAGTTTTTACCATTGTCGGATCGAAGACGCGCTGGAACCCCTCTCCTGTTCATGAAGTTGCGCATTGCAATTATGCACGAGTCCGTCGACAAATCATGGGCTATTTCTAAGTGGATCGCTCGGACGGTGAGACACGTAAATAGAGCAACCCAACGTTTTTCAGTTCGCCGTCCGATCGTGACACAAATTGGTCCGAAATAATCGAGCCCTGTATATGTGAAGGGCCTTACATGAGGCTGGAGACGGTCTTCTGGTAGGAGGCCCATTTTTGGCGTTCGAGGTTGCACTCTGTTTATAGAACATATTTTGCATTCGTATACTATACTCCGTAGTAACTGCCTTATTCTGGGAATCCAATATTTCTGACGAATATTGGCTATAGTTGTCTCATGGTTTTGGTGTTTCATCTGGCAGTGATGATAACGGATGACAAGTCGCGTAAAAATATGTCCATTCGGTAGTATAATCGGCCTTCTGGTATTATACGGCAAGTAGCTAGCTGCATCTATACGTCCTTGCACCCTTAACAGTCCGTCCTCGTCAATGTATGGCGAAAGCTGTCTTATTGGGCTGTCGCTGAGTAAATCTTGACCATTTTCGATGCGATTGCGTTCTAAAGGGAAGGCTTCCTTTTGGACAAATAGACATAAAATGCGTTCGGCGGCTTCAATCTCTGATGCAGTGAGCCCATATTCTTTATACTGCAGCTCTCGTTTACGGCAACAGTTAATGAAGCGAAGCATCCACGCCACAGTTCTCTTTAGCCTAATGAGGCTTGAAAATCGACTATAGTTAATCAAGGTGTTATTGCTAGCAACCAAAACAAATTTGGATCGAAGTTCTTCATCTACTTCAACAGCGTTTCTGGTATCAGTATCTTCAGTAGGCCAGGTGTCTTCGGAACGTCGCAAGAAATTCGGTCCGTGTAGCCAACGAGATTTATGTGAAAGATCAATGCTTCCGTTACTTCTCGCCGCATCGTCAGCAACATTATCCTGGGTTGGCACCCATCGCCATTCGTGAACTTCACTCCCACTCAGAATCTCCGCGACGCGGTGTGCCACGTATGGTTTGTAGCGTCGGTGTTCACTCCCGATCCATTTCAAAACGGTTCTGGAGTCGCTCCATAGGAAACATCGCTGGGGGTTAATTTGGTGATTATCCAATACTAACTTACGCAGGCGTACACCAAGCACGGCGGCTTGCAACTCTAATCGTGGAATGGTTACAGGTTTTAGCGGAGCACATTTCGTTTTCCCGGCAATTAATGACACTTCGATACCACCGTTCGACTGCATTGTCCTCCAGTAAGCAACTGCAGCAAATGCCTCCTCGTTTGCATCAACAAACACGTGGAGGACCAAGTTTTGAGGCTTACCACGATCGAAGTAGAATCGCGGCACACGAAATTCCGCTACCTTGTGAAACTGTCGCCTCCATTTCTCCCACGATACGTTCACGTCATTGGGAATGGGCTCGTCCCAACGAACTTCACGACGCCAAACTTCTCGCATGAGGGCTTTGGCGGCAACGGTGTAATGGCTTAAGAATCCAAGCGGATCAAAGGTTGACATAATAATGCTGAGGAGTTCCCTTTTCGTAGGGCATCTTTCACCTTTAATTACTGCCTGGTCAATACGATGAAATTTCAAACTAAACTTAAAGTTATCGCTTCCTGGCTCCCAAAATAGTCCAATAACTTTCTCTGTACTCTCATCTGCTGCGATTTGTTTCGGGTTCGTAGTGCCATCTAATTCTCTAACCACTTCCTCAGAATTGGAAACGAACCGGCGTAATTCGAATCCGCCATCGCTGTGAATGCTCCTTACCATCTTTGTTACGTCTACCGCTTCTTGGATCGTCTCAAAACTGTCAACGAAATCGTCCACGTAATGGTGCTCAACAATAGCCTCAACAGCGCGAGGATTATTTTCATAATGCTCTCTGGCATTCTGTCTCATGACATATTGTGCCGAGCAAGGCGAGCATACGGCACCGAAAATCATAACTCGCATTTCATATTCCTTGGGCTGCGTATTACTCCTCCCATTACGCCAAAGAAAACGTTGTGCACACCTGTCAGATGGTTGAATAACCACTTGGTGAAACATTTCTTTTATGTCTCCACAGACAGCAACTGCACGTGTTCGAAAATTAAATAAAATGGAAGGAAGAGACGTGTACAGCTGTGGCCCTTTTAATAAATTAGAGTTTAAAGACGACCCTTCAAATTGGGAGGCAGCGTCAAAAACAAGACGTAATTTTTGCGGTTTATTCGGGTTCACGACGCCAAAGTGTGGTAAGTACCACTTCCTAGGTGAAACGACACAATCTTCCTCCTGATTAATTTCTCGCGCATAGCCCTTTTCTAGATACCCTGCGATGACATCTTTGTACGCGGTTGCAAACGCTGAATCACGTTGCATTTTTCTTTCTATGCCCTCTAACCTGTGCAAAGCGGAAATGTAATTATTGGGTAGTTGTATGTTGTTGGCTTTCCATAACAGACCCGTTTGATAACGGCCTTCCACTCGCTTAGTTGTACTTTCAAGTAGCTGTTTGGCTCTGACGTCATCGTTGCTTTCAATAGGCGTCGAAGTTCGGACACCAAGATTCTCGATGTTGAAATAGTCGGACACTAGACGATGTATATCTTCCTCCTCGTTTCGGGCGCGTACAAATAAGCAGGATTGAGTTGTAAGGGATGATCGGCTGCTTGGTCCGAAAACTACCCATCCCAGTTCAGTATTGCAAGCGTACGGACCTTTATCATTGATCCTTTTAATGTCAGTCGGCAAGCCTAGGTGCGCATGATCGATTCCAATTAGCAGTTGGGGTACAGCATCGCAATATGGATGCAGGGGGAGGCACGAAGCAAATTGGTTGGCACCCTTTAAGTCACCGCGGCATAGGCTCTGCATCGGTAAATCAAGATTGGCTACTGCATACACGTTGCGCAGAAGATGACGTTTATTTTTACCAGCTCCGCTTATTTCAATATTAAATACCTCTACAGGCTCTTGCACTGCTCTTCCCCCGAACCATTGTATATCTAGGCAATGTTGCCGACCGCGTATTCCTAACTGTTTGGCAAGTTTGCTATCAAGCATCGTAATTGAGGAACCCTCGTCAAGTAAAGCATATGTGTCGATGCGTTTGTTTTCACCATATAAAGTGACAGGCAGAACACGAAATAGCAGTTTCGGCTTAGAAGCGTCAGTGGTCGCGCAACTCAATACGCTTCCTCGTACCTCTCCTCCTTCCTCCCTTAAGACACTGGAGTTCGGAGCTTTCACGATGGCTTCGTGCAGTAGGCTATGATGTCTGCGTTGGCAACCTTCTGCAGAGCAAAATTTCTTACGGCGACAGTTACGTGTATTATGGCCCACGTTTAGGCAGGAAAAACAGACGCGATATTTCTTCACTATATCCCACCTATCAGAGACCATGGCATTAAGGAAACGACGACAATCTTGGAGTTTATGTTGCCCTTGGCAAAGGGGGCACTTAAGGGGACTCATAGCCGAGGGGTTTGGGGACGGTTATTCGGATGTGTGTAGCACCACACGTCGCTTACCCTCTTTATTGTCAACACCTTGTATGGTACATATTAAATTAGCAAGTTCACTTACCCAGTCGCTAAAGTGTAGGATCGTAGGATATGGCAGTATCGACGCGGCGGTCCTTGCCCATTCCAACCGCTTGCTCATTGGGAGCTTTGATAACAACTCCTCCAATAGCGTAGGATTTGCCAAGTGTTGTTGGCCATTCACTGATTGCAGAAACGTTGCTAAATTTTTCACTTTGGTAGCAAATGGCACTAACTTCGACAAGGCATTCTCCGCAATATTTGGCAAATCCCTCGCTTGCCGTAGCTGGCTTTGAATTAATTGTTCAGGGCGACCGAAACGAAAGCGTAGCTGCTCGATAGCAGCGGCAACGTTATCAGGGTGAATTAAAAGTGATTTAATTACCTCACGAGCTTCTCCTTTAACAGCTTTCTGCAACCGCTGGTTGTTTTCTAAATTGGTGTAGTTATACACCGATGTGGACTGGACATAATTTGCATAAAAAATTGGCCAGTCTTCTGACTCGCCACTAAAATCGGGCAAATCTTGTAATTTTCGCAGAAATCTTGTGGAATTGGTCAAAGGAGAGAGGTTGTTCAAGTCATTCAGTGGCATAGACGTTTGCATATACTGATTAATATTATTAAATAGCGTGGGTGTATATATCGAGGACGATGTATATGGCATGCTAAAGTGACTCTGTGTAGAGTGCAATTGACTTGTAGTTAAATATGTTGGCGCAGCGGCAGCAGACATAGTGTACGTCGGCAGCGATGAAATTATGCCAGCGTTCTCGGCTGGCAGAGTAGCAGCGCCGCTCGCGATTGGCGACGTAGCGGAGTGCACATAACTGTTTGCAGTAAATGGTCCGATATTATTTGAGGTTTCAGCAGCTGACAAATGCTGCACATGGGACGTAGTTTGCAAATTTGTGAGGTTAAGTTCTGCAGCACCGGCTGATGGTGCGAAATTCGTAGCAACGGCAGGCACTGTAGTTGGGGCGACTGTAAAGGGTACAATATTTGCCATATCTACTGTATTTCGCAGCGCTTTTTCCAGCCTTTGGCAAATACGACTTTGTTCATTAAACCTTACCTTAGATTCCTCTAATTGTTTTTGAAGAGTGGCGATTTGCTTTTGCATTTCCAAAGTTGAGGTGACTGCTAAACTGGCTGTGGTTGCGACGTTTGAACTGGCAGTGGCGGTGGCGGTCACGGCGGTCGTATCATCGTTCGCTTTGGTGGTGGGCGGTGCAAGCGGCATTTCTTCTGATTCCACCTCTACTTTGTGGAGCCGAGGACTGCGTCGTTTCTCAAGATTTTCTTCTGGTTCTTTCATAAGTGAATTCTCACTTCACGGCCGTGGAAGTAATCATCAAATGAAAACTGCGAATAAAAATGTCGCGACTGCGACTAAGGCTAAGCGAAAGGGTTTGCGTTAAACATTCAACACTTTATTGTAGCTGTGTGATTGGTTTATTCTGAAAGAATTCATTAATTATGTACAAATGTATTTCATAAAAAGACTATAATTATCTTACCGCAGTTTTGCACCCTTTCTTTGGCGATCAAAGTTCAATAATAAAATGAATGTTTCGATCTTTGACAAATGTCAACGTGAATAGAGAGAACGAATAAATAGCGATGAAAGAATGAGTGCAAAACATTGGCTTATAACACAAGGTTGTACCAAAGGGTACTTAGATTAAATAAAACAAAACTTTAAGTGACATTTTCCAACATTCCCAAATCATATTTCGAAAGAAAATTTGAAGGGCAAGCACTTCAAAGTCAAATCCGATCGAGGATTACCGTGAAAGATATAACAGAACAATAAACATAAACACAGAAGTACCATTGTACTAAAAAGCCTTATTGCAAAAAAAAAGGGCAGGGTTATTAACGAAATTTTCCAACTTTTACTAGAAATAGCTTATTACCTGCATCTACGCACTTTTACAAAATATTTTATATAAAAGAAGGCGATTTAATCGATTTAGTCCATTTTTACTGAAAATATTTCCTGTTAAAAGGCATACATGTGCACCAAATTTTTGTCGAGTTATGGCTCCAGAAACGTTGGGAAATACATTGAAAGAAAGGGCTGTGCACCGCCCATTTTTCAAGGTTTGAATATTTTTCCATTTCTTGTTATAATGACACAAAATACGATTGGTACAAAACTATTTTTCGCTAAGATTTAACTTATTATTTTAATATTATTAAGTCATTTATATAAAAGTGGGCGTAGTCCTTAACCAATCTTATGCGTTTTTACCAGAAATATTTACTGCTACAAGGAAAATATATGTACCCAATTTTGTTACGATATGTAAATATTTCTTCGAGTTATGGCTCCCGAAACATTGAAAATTGCTTAAACAAAAAAGGGGCGGTGCCACACCGATTTTCAAAAATTTTAGTGTTTTCCAATTTAATGTTATAATTCAATTTAGAAAGTTAAATTCTATTGATACAAAGCTCTTTTTCGCTAAGATTTAACTTATTATTTTTGCCTACGACCCTATTAAAATCTTTTATATAAAAGTGGGCGTGGTCCTTAACCGATTTCGTTAATTTTTCTTCAAAGTATTCCTTATAGTAAAGGCAACCACTCTGCCGAATTTTGTTACGATAACTTTAACGATTTTTGATTTATGATTAATAATATTTGTAAAATTAATTTTATCCAAAGTGGGCGGTGCCACGCCCATTTAATTTTTTTTATCAAGAGTCGCAATATCAGTCCACACGTCAAGTTTCAACATTCTAGGTGTATTATTTACTAAATAAAATAATTTAAAAAAAATTTTAAGTTAAACGGTTTTATTGAAAACAATACTTACATGAAGTAATAATAATACGAAAAGCTAGAAAATAATTAGGTAGGTCTTAGGTACTAGTCATCACACTCCTTATCAATCTAGGGCGTTGATCAGACAATTAAATAAAAACGTTGGACGCGTGAAATTTTTAAAAATGTGAGGCGTAGCATAACCTGATTAAGGTTGAATTGGTTTTACTTATGACTATCAATAGAAATATGACGTGTCCAACGTTTTTATTTAATTGTCTGATCAACGCCCTAGATTGATAAGGAGTGTGATGACTAGTACCTAGAACCTACCTAATTATTTTCTAGCTTTTCGTATTCTTATTACTTCATGTAAATATTGTTTTCAATAATGTGACTCATTATTGCAAGGACTCTTTCCTGACAATTTGTTACAACCTAAGTCCTCCATACATAATCCTTCCAAAGACTTTACTCGACTCTGCGCCACGTATGCTTGTCCCTCCTCCAACTCCAAAATATTTTGATGTCACTTCTACCGGACTGTATGCAATATTTGTTCCAAATATGAGCCAAATCGGGCATCATAGGTCGCTTTCTATTCGTGTATGTATTATGTGTTCCAAATATGGACCAAATCAAATCCGACAACAAATGCGATTTTTGTGAATATCTCGATCCTTTCGACCTAGCGGCGATTTTTTTTTCATAAGTCGCTTTTTATTCTTGCATGTATTATATGTTCCAAATATGAGCCAAATCGGACCACAAATAAGATTTTTGTGAATATCTCGATCCTTGCGCCACCTAGCGGCGATTTTTTTGCATAGGTCGCTTTCTATTCTTGTATGTATTATGTGTTCCAAATATGAGCCAAATCGGACCACAAATACGAATTTTGCGAATATCTCGATCCATGCGCCACCTAGCGGCGATTTTTATTCTTATTATTGCATTGTCATCGAGTTCTGAACTGTATTCCAAGTTTCAAGCTTGTAGCTTATCGGGAAGTTACTTAAATTTCAATTACAAAATTCGTCAGCAATGGCCGTGCATGCGGCCATGCGGCCGTGCGGCCTGCCTGTTAAGTCAAGCTAAATAAAACCGTTTAAAAATCAGATTTTTTGTGTTTTCCAAAATTTTCCGATTTTGCTCATTTCCTATACCAATCTGTTCTGAGTCCAGATAAGCACGTGTACCAAATTTGGTGAAGATATCTCAATATTTACTCAAGTTATCGATGATTTTGATATATGGAAGTCTATATCTATCCCGATTCCTTTAAACCTGTACAACCAACCGTTATCCAATAAAAGTTATAATACCCTGTGTACAAGTACAGCTGGGTATAATAAACAGATTTGATAGGGACAAATATCTAGAATATGAGAATAACAAAAATTTGGTTCCTAGTGTATTTATTGGCCCGTAAAAATTTGTTGAGTGGCTTAAGTAAAAATTGAGATATCATTACGAAGTTTTGTATATTAGCTTATTTTAACCATTTTGGAATATAAAAAATTTGGAAAAATGATAAAATGCCATAATTTAACTCGAAAGACCGATAAAGTGGTGAAAACTGATACATGAATCGACCTCACGACACAAAATAGGAATTTCGGAAAATAAGCGAGGCACTGCCCATATTTCAAATACGAAAATTTAAAAGTTTTTCAGGCCGTAAATAAAAATCCGTTGAAGATATCATGATGAATTTTGGCATAAAGATTGTTCTGGCTTGGCCGTCCGGCCAATTTGTAGGGAAAACCAAGAGGAGCACGACGCATATTGGAAGATAAGCTCGGCCTTAGATCTCTTCGGAGGTTATCGCGCCTTACATTTATTTTTTATTTTTAAAGGTGTCTAAGTTCGGGTGCAACCGAACATTATATACTCAGCGTGAGCTTCAATTTTACATTTCATTTCAGATAAATTACTTTTCTACATAACACGTGGCACCGCCCGTATAAAAAAAATTTCTCCCCATTTCCTTTTACAGTAAAACTTGATAAGTGAAATATCATTGATTCAAAACTTATATCTAAGTTTCCGTGGTCTTTAACCGATCCCGTCCATTTTTACTAGAAATATTTCCTGCTAAAGGAAAATATGTGTACCCAATTTCGTTACGATATGTAAATTTTTCTTCCAGTTATGGCTCCCAAAACATAGAAAATTGCTTAGTCATAAAAGGGGCGGTGCCACGCCCATTTTTTTAAAATTTGAAGTTCTTCCTATTTACTGTTATAAATCCACTTGGGAAATGAAATACGGTTGATATAAAGCTCTTTCTTGCAAAGGTATAGCTTATTTTATTCGTCCACGGCCTTATAGTAAAGGCAACCTCTCTGCCGAATTTTGTTACGATAAGTTTAACGATTTTTGATTTATGATTAATAATATTTGTAAAATTGATTTTATCACAAGTGGGCGTGCCACGCCCATTTAAAAAAAAATTTCAAATTTTTATCAAGAATCTCAATATCAGTCCGCGCGACTTTCATTAGTTGATTTGAATCCATTTGGAACTTTTAATAAAAATCCGATTTGAACTTACTCGTTTGAGGTTTCATCCAAGAAGTTTTTATTGAAAGTAATGTTTATATACATAAAAAGCCTTACTTACTAACATTAAAGCTAGTATTAAGAGAGTATGTAAACGATATTATTTTACAGAGAAATGGTTTAAGTGGGTGGTGAATACTCGTATGTAACTCCTCCACTCCTTGTTTTTAAAATACTCTTGGATTTTAAATCTTAGTAAAAATGTGTCAAAATATATGTTTTTATATTTTAGCTTTAATTAAAGCTTATAACAAAATTAACCAACTTAATGTGTAATTTAAACTAATGATTGCAAAATATTTGTATATATATACAGTTCATTATCTGTAATTTTATATATATATATATATTACGTATAATAATATTTATGTAATAAAAAAAATAATATATATATATAAGTTAAGGAGCCCAAGGACTAGGGCTCCAAAAAGTTAAAGTTGGGGGCCGCCCCGCGGCCCCATTGCAACCTGAAAAGATCCAAATAAAAATAGGTTTTTCCGCTTAATAATATTTACCATTTATTTCCGTTCAATGTCAAAAACAAACTGACTTTATCATTAACTTAAACTAAGCTCTAAGCTTCTACATTAATCTAAGTGATTTCATAATTGCTGACACTGCACTTCCCACGATTGGCCAAAATAATATTTTATCGCTTGCGTGGCGAATCACACGGCTTGCATTTTGTCCGCATATCATATCGCTTACGCTGCAGTTCCCATGGATTGCATTTTGTCTGCTTACGCAATATGATATCGGATCAAATACCTACGTTGGCTTTGCTTGTGTTTGTTGAAGTGTGGTGTCAGCACATTCTTACAAGTAAGTGTGTCTGCCCCCTTGTTAAGTACCCCCCCTTTAAACATCAGCGGCCCGCAGATGAGCTCCTTTTTCAGAAGGATCCTTTGCATGGCTTGGCTGGTCCTGATCTGTGGTCTGATTTAGTCTAGGAAAGTTGATTGTAGTAGTGAGTTTTCTCCAGATAATGTAGCATACGGCTGCTAGAATGGCCAAGGCAAGAGCGTCAAAAATTAGCGAAAAGTGAAAATTATTGCCAAGTTGTTTAAGCTGATTAATATTTTCCATGCTCAGGCCGTGAATGTAGTTAAGGTTCAATTTTAGTCCTTCGCTCGTGATGTTTACCAAGGGCGGTGGCAGGGCCTGCGCTGTGCGTACTGATCTGCTGGTGAATGTTTGGTTTCCCACCGTGACTGTTTCGTTGTTCAAAATAATGACGTACGTTCCATTTAGGGTTGTGGAGTAGTTCTTCCCTTGTAATAGGCCTTCGAAGTTTGTAACAAATATTGTTGAGTCTGTGATCATCTCGACGGTTTTGGTGTTGTCTGGTTCAAAGCGGCATTTGGCATCGCCACCTTTAACTAGCCTAGCTAGGCACCCGTTTTCCCGTAGTTTAGTCAGGGATTTGGGAGAGCAAATTGTTGTGTTGCTGATCGAAGGGCAATCCTCGTTCACCCCGAACGTTTCAACTTCGTTTATTAGCATTTTTTTATAGCTGAGGTCAACGTGTTGTCTTTTTATAACAGCGGCCCGTGTTATTAGGAGTCGGTAGCCATCTGGTTTTACCTTTGGCATTGAGAGTACGTACAAAAGTGTGCTACCGTTTGAATACACGGAGGCCGACCCGTACTCTATGGCTTCAATGGTGTTCTTCCTCCATTATGAGCCTTCCAATCTCGTCTCGATCAAGAAGATTTGTGTTGATTACGCCAGATTTCGCCATTTGGCACGCTTGGACGACTTCTGACACCTGTTCCTTCAAGATAAGGACTTTGCTTAGGTCAAGAAGTTCGATATTCTCCTCGCTAATGTTTTTGCTTATAGCGTTAATGTGGAGCATCGCTTCGTTTGCTTTCTCGATTGCCTCGCGGGTACCGTTGAATACTTTTTCGTTGACCCGGTACTGGTGATTGTTGTTTATTATCACGTCATTCATGCTTCGAAGAATATAGTCCCAATCCGCTGCATCTGGAGACCCAGCTATCCACTTCCATGCTGAACCAATCCAGTCAATGGAACGTACCCTTCGTGATTTGCTTATTTGTAGTTCGTCGAGACGCAGCTTAGTTTGATTTAGGTGGAATTGTAGCACAGTCCGCACAGCCCTGCTTGTAATATCGTGCTCTGTTGACTCCATCAATTTGACCAAAGCCGTGTTGAAGTAGTTTAGGTCGACCACATGGACTAAACTGAAGTGTCCGTTCAGGATCCAACCACGCCCGTGCTCAATAGTTACCAGTGGGAACCATAATTGTAGATGTTGAGGCCGTACACGCCAGATATTAAAAATAAACTGTGTCCCATTATGGAGAGAAAAAAAACTCATTAGTGCTGGTAAGATTAGTATTGACCATTTTTTGTTTTTAGGCACTTTTATTATTTATCCCAGGGACGGTGAACTAATAATAAATGGTTACATAATGTAAATCTTGTTTTCTTTTGTATTTTTTCCTTTTATTATTATTTAAAGAACATTCTATTGTATAATAAAAAAAATCTTTCCACACTAAGGGAAGAGTTAAAAAAAATTAAAATTTTGTGTGCTTTTTTGAATTTTATTATTTTATTTATGTTTTTTTTTGTTGCGTTTAAATGTATTCCTATATCCTACCACCGTCCCCGGCTACCCATCGTGGTACTTGTAAGGCCCAGGATCCGAGAGCATGGATATGAAAGGGAGGTAGTTTGTAATTCTTTACTTTTGTTTGAAAGGTAGCGTTAAAGGCTACTACCCTTGGATCCTGCCGCCTTACAAAAACTCGTGGTAAAGAAGCTGAGGAAAGAGGATAATATTTCTAAGAATTACTGAAATGTTTCCTCTTTACCCCCTTCTTTAAAGTTTTTTATGTTTTTTTTTTTTTTTTATTTATTCTATTTTTTCTATTTGTCTAATTTGCCTTTTTTAGTAAGCGCATAATTAGTTTTTTGTTGTGGGCAGATTTCTTCTTAAGAAAAAAATTTATTTTTTCTTTTGCCTGTTTTATTAAGCGTGTAATTAATGTTTTTGTGGGCAGATATTGGTTCATTAAAAATTTTTTAAACGAAAAATCGTTTCCTCTGTTTTTTTTTGTTGTTTTTTTTTTCTTTTGTTTTTTGCAATATTTTATGTTGCCTCTTTAATCGCTTATGTGGTTTGTTATAGAAAAGATCTTTGATCTTGAAATTGACGCCTTTTTGGCGTCGTCTGTGCTATAGAATTTCAAATCTTTAGGTCCCTTATTGGGACATCTTTTTGTTGTTGACTTCCCGTGGTGTTTTTTTTTACCTTATGTTGGCGTATTTTTTATCTGCGCTTTATGAATCCTTTTGCCAGTGTCTGTGAGCAATGTCACTGTATTGTCTTTACCAACCGTTTCCTTTTTGTAAAGTGCCTTTTGTTTTGATTTTATCTGTTTATCCCTGACGTAAATCTCATCTCCTGGCCTAAATTCCTTAGCTCTTTTCCTTTTTTTATTCAATCGGAGATTTCTTAACTCCTGGTTTCTCTTGATTTGTTCCCTAATCTCCTTGTGGACCCTACTTTTGAAGTTGGTTAGGCCTTGGTAGTTAATTCTTTCGGTTCTGTTGAAAAATATGTCGCTAGGCTTCCTCTTCATTACAGAGTGTATTGTTGTGTTGTAACGATCGACAGCAATATACACCAATTCCTTTGGTCTAGCGTTATTTATTTCTTTCCGGAGGCACCGATAAATCTCAATAATGGTAGAGTGGAATTTCTCGATCTGGCCGTTTACTTCACTTCTTTGAATTGGAGTCTGATATAGTTCGATTCCCAAACCTCTTATGTAGTTACATACCAATGGAGTCATAAATCCACTCTCATTGTTGGTGACTATCATTTTAGGAGTTGTGAAATAGTGTATTACTTTGGCTAGCTTAGCGCGGAGAGTGACGGATGCTTTATTTTTAATGTGAAAAAGCTTGGCAAATTTTGAAAATTTGTCTATGCAAGATAAAAATTTCTCCCCTTGAATTTCAAAAATGTCCACATGCACTATTTCGCATGGATATTTCGGCACTGGAGTCTCTTTTATCGGTGGTACTGCCGGATGCCTATCATACTTGTTAGTAAGGCAGGTTTCACAGTTAGAAGTGAAATTTTTTATCTTACTAGCCATTTTGGGAAAATAATACTTTTCCAAGATTTGTTCCCTATTTTCTTTTGAGTTTCTATGGGCCCTCCTATGTTCTGTCTCTATTATACCGCAAATTGGCCACATCCTCGACCACCCTCTGAGTTATCCTAATTTTGTATAAAAGGAAATGTTCTATATATACTTCTTGTAGGAGTTGCAAGTAACTTTCTGGAATCTTTATTCCATTTATAAATGCTGGGTTTAGGCGTTCCTTCAAGGCTTCGGTTAAGCTGGCCTTTTCAATTATATCTAGTCTCACATAATGACGAGTGAATCCTGGATGTGGGTTTTCAACACAAGTCATTGCATTCCCCTCCGTAAAAATTATTTGGTTTCGGAAAACGTTCAAAGGGGCTTCAACGTGTGGAATAAGTTCCGAAGAATCCTGTTCAGCACTGTGAGCTGTCCCCTCGTCACTTCTAGCTTCTGTTGGTGCATCGTTGGGTTCCGACGGTGTTGTCAATTGGTTTGCCTGGCATGGAATTCTGGAGAGAGCATCCGCCACGACATTCGATTTAACAGGAGTGTAAATTAATTCGTGGTTATACTCTTCTATTCTAGCCTTCCACCTCTTCAACTTGGCGTTATAGTTTCGACTTCCTAACGCAAAAGTGAGAGGCTGGTGTTCAGTGAAAATTCTAACTTTTTTCGCCCCATAGAGGAAGGATCTCAAGTTGTCTAGAGCCCAAACTATAGCCAACATTTCCTTCTCGTTTGTGGCATAGTTTTCCTCTGTTCTGTTTAAAGATCTTGAGATGTAGGCGATGGGTCGATCTTTCCCTATTTCTCCTTGGGATAGCACCCCACCAATGGCATAGTTTGAGGCGTCGGTGGTAAGGTTGAACGGTTTTTCGAAATCTGGAAATGCGAGAATATCTGAGGAAACGAGTAGTTTTTTTAGAGTATCGAAGGCCTGAAGGGCCTCGGAATTCATTTTGATACGCACTCTTCTAGATTGGTTTGCCTTGACCTGCGAATTCTCACCGCGTGTGAGATTGGTCAAGGGTTTAGCAACCTTAGCGTAATCTCGAATGAACTTTCGGTAATACGACGTCATTCCCAAAGAGCCTTCTAGTTCCTTAAGCGTTTCTGGGGGTGAGAGGTTCTCTATAGCTTGGACCTTTGAAGGATCTGCCTTCATCCCGTCGGATGTTATTACATATCCCAGAAATTCTACTTCCGTTCTCATAAACTTAGTTTTTTCCAAATTCACTCTCAAATTAGCATCCGCAAGCCGTTTAAACACTATCTCTAAATTTACTAAATGTTCGTCGGTACTTTTTCCAAAGACAATAATGTCGTCGATATACACGTAGCATATCCTCCCTATATACTCCTTAAGAACGTCATCAATCATTCGCTGGAATATAGCCGGAGCGTTTTTTAACCCAAAAGGTAATCTCAGAAATTCGTACTTTCCATTCATTGTTGAAAACGCTGTTTTGGGTATATCTGTTTCTTTCATTGTGATTTGGTGAAAGCCTGAGGTCAGATCTATAGTTGTGAAATATTTTGCGTTCCCTAAACTGGCCAGCGTTGCATTAATATCTGGGATAGGATAGGCGTCTGGCACGGTGCCTGCATTCAGACGTTTGAAGTCCACTACCATTCTATACTGCTTTTCACCAGAGGGTTTGGGTTTTTTCGGAACTACCCAAATAGGAGAATTGTACGGGCTTTTGGATGGTCGTAAAATTCCTTCTTCAAGCAACTCAGTAATTTGTTTTTCTACCTCTTCCCTCATGTTTGCAGGATGTGGGTAACTTTTCGTGTATATGGGCTCATTCGTGGTAGTCTTTATCTCAGCTCGAACTGTGGTTTTAATATTTGATTTGATGTTAAGTGGACCGAACAAATGAGAATACTTTTCTATCATGGATTTTAGGCTTGGGAGAATTGCGTCGGGTATATCGTCACTTTCGAAAAAATTTAGGCTTCCTACGACTTTGTTTTTGAGCGGAATTCTTATATTGGGATCTATTGTAAGGACATGTTTTTTCCTGTCTATGACGGCACCCAGTTCTTTGAGGGTGTCATCGCCTATTATCCCATCAAACGAGCTTAAAACAGGAAGTGCGTAAAAGGTCACCATAGCTTCGTTACCAGCATTTTGGAAAAATCTCCCACTGATTTTTTTGTTTATTACTACAGGTCCTGCTACGGTGGTTACTGAGAAAGGTGGATTGACTGGGACTGTATTAGTTGCCAATTCAGGTCTTATAAAATTTTTATTTGCCCCTGTGTCAACTAAGAACTTTAGGGCTACTTTCTTTGGTGTCAAACAAGTGAGATAGGGTATACTGGATTGCCCGGTATTTCTTATATGAAATAGGTTGGTGGCCCGTCCGCCATAAAATTTACCTGCTGGAAGTTGTCTTCTGTCGATTCAGCATACGTCGAAGGTCCGCTTTCTACATCTGCGCTGTTGGCTTCCATGTTGTAGAGCCTCTGCTGTTTGGGCATCTTTTCAATCAATGATGCAGGTCCCCTTTTGAAGGCGTTGTTATTCGTCGGTCGGTTCATGTAGTTCACCTGTCTGGTTTGAACACTGTCGTCGACATCCATTCTTTCCGCAGGTTTTGGGGCTGCGGGTCTAGCAGGAGGTGCGGTGTTCGTCCCTTGATTGCCTTGGAATCTGTTGTAGGATGACCGGCCATTCCCTTGAGTATTGTTCCGATTCGTCCAGTTGTATGTAGACCGTGATCGAGGAGGTAACGGTGGTCTCTGAGTAACTTGCGACAGGGTATTGGTGGGGACAACTACTCTATTTGGAGTGTTTGCATGGACTATTGTGTTCCTTAACGTTAGGTTCTGGATGTCAAGGCAGGCCGTGTATGCTTCTGGCAGTGTTTTTGGCTTCTGCACTATAAGCATACGTGACAATTCTGGACTGAGGCCCGTATGAAAACATCGAGTGCCCTGTTACGGTACGTTTCCACAAGGACCGACACGGTTTCCTGGCTATAGTCATCGCACTTGATTTTGTTCACTATTAGAGACAACTGATGATTGACCGTTGCGTAGAAATCATCTAGTTTTGAACCTCTCTGAGCTAGCTGATTCAGTTGGTGCTCTAAAGTCCTAGTGTCCCTTTTGTCTGCGTAATGCAGCGATAATACCCTTTTTATTTCTATCCAATCGCTATCGAAAACATTATACGCTACCAGTGCTGCATCGGCAAAGCCACGGATTTTCTGCCTAATATGTTGCAGGATGGCACGATACAGGGGCCTTTCCTTGACGATATCGTAGTCCGACAGAATTCCTTCAACGCTGTGAACCCAAGAGATGTATTGAGAAGGGCTGCCTTCAAAAACTTGCAGCTCCTTCACGCAGTCGGGGAGTCTGCCAATATCCTTTAGGTCTTGCTCCGACAGTGGTGTTCGCACCGCTGCCAATACCCCCTGTGGCTGCGTTCTTACGCCACCCTGTTCTACTCTTCCCAATCGCTCATCGATTCTGGCAAGATTTTGTTCTAAACTCGCGTTATTGCATTCAATTTCCCCTAGCCTAGAGTTCAGAGCAACACCGTTGCTTTCTATACCCCCAAGGCGTGTCTCAAGCCGCCTCATCTGCTCGAGGAGAGCATTGATGCCCCCATTAAGTTTATTAACTTTCGTGGCTAAAGCGTCCATTTCAGAATAAAAAAAAAATTAGTTTGAGATTAAAAAATATATTTTTAAATTTTAATTTGGCACACGGTGGTTCTTTAAAAATTGTTTTTTATTTTTTTTGTGTTACTTACTGGCGTTCGTGATCACCTGACGGGATAGTCCTTATAGCACAGACGATTTGTTTGTTTTTTGTTTTAGTTTTAAGGTTGTCCTTACACTTTGACAGTTTCCTGCAAAGAAAAAAAGGACTTTAGTTACATTTGTGAAACTTTTACCGTGTTCTTATGGCAATGGCGACATGTACCAAGTTGGCGTTTCACAGTACATTAGTCTTTAAATAATTATGGTTTTGGTCAGGGGAGGCTGTGTCACTCCTTTTTAGTCGTCGACAATCAGATTGAAGGCAATCTACTAAGGCACAGTTGCTCCACAACGCCCTGGACATATTGCGAATCTTAAGCGTGTTCTTATGGGTACGCTGAAAGTATCGCAAGTAACGAGTGACCGTTTCCAGTGTGTGCTGATGTGTACCCTGGAAACTCCACAAAAGGATAAGCCGGCCCAAGTGTGTTCTTATGTGTACGCTCGGGTTAACTTTTAAAGCCGGCCCAAGTGTGTTCTTATCTGTACGCTCGGGTTAACTTTTTCAGAAGGAAATTTTTGCCGTATCCTGAAAGGAGCGGCAAGTTGCATATTGCAAACAAAAATTTTGTGTACATGACACGGTCACAGGAGTCGTTAACCATTTTTCGGCCTTTGGTATGGTGAGGTCCGTCCCAGAAGTATAGGTATACGGACTCACCCATCCAGTGTGATTATACGTGCACTTGGAATAGCAATAGTGGGGCCGTAGGATAATTCACTTATAAAATGTTTCAATTTTCGTGTTGAATTTTATTCGCGCGCCAGAGGATCTTAGGGGTCACAGGCTCGCTTCTTTTAATATTATTCCTGTATAGCCCTCTGAGGGCTTTTAGGATTGGACGTAGTAATTTATTGCGTGTAGCATCACTTTTCACTCAACTTTTTGTTATTCACTTGTTTTTTTTTTATTATTCGTTTTACCTCTCCTGGGGAGAGGAGCTTTTATACCCTGGAGGGTTCCGAAGGGAATCGCAGAGTTAAGTTATCGTTATAACCGGAGGGTCCCCTCGAAGGTGAATCGCGGTTTTGGTATTTTCGTTATTGGCTGTACAAGCCTTAAATTATCTAAGCTGAGGTCTTGCCTCTCTATATATTTTTTTATTCCTTTATCGGTAAAATTTCTATTATTTTTTTTTTCTTAGCACTCCACTATCACTATCACTTTGTCACTAATCACTATGGACCTCACATTTAAGGAGGTCCTTTTTGAGGGACCCACTTGCCAGTGGGCAAGGAGCCCAAGGACTAGGGCTCCAAAAAGTTAAAGTTGGGGGCCGCCCCGCGGCCCCATTGCAACCTGAAAAGATCCAAATAAAAATAGGTTTTTCCGCTTAACAATATTTACCATTTATTTCCGTTCAATGTCAAAAACAGACTGACTTTATCATTAACTTAAACTAAGCTCTAAGCTTCTACATTAATCTAAGTGATTTCATAATTGCTGACACTGCACTTCCCACGATTGGCCAAAATAATATTTTATCGCTTGCGTGGCGAATCACACGGCTTGCATTTTGTCCGCATATCATATCGCTTACGCTGCAGTTCCCATGGATTGCATTTTGTCTGCTTACGCAATATGATATCGGATCAAATACCTACGTTGGCTTTGCTTGTGTTTGTTGAAGTGTGGTGTCAGCACATTCTTACAAGTAAGTGCGTCTGCCCCCTTGTTAAGTTATATGTTATGTATAATAATATTTATGTAATTAAAAAAAAAAATAAATAAATATAAAATTACAGACAATGAACTGTATATATATCTTCTATAAATCTTATAAAATAAAGTCGCTAAATGCCATGTATGCACATAACTTCACACAGAACGCTCCGATTTTAAAACGGTTTTTTGCATTTGAAAGCCTAGCTACGTGAGATAGTAAAGTTAATATAACTTGAAGATATATATTATAGGGGCATGGCAAATTACCAAAATGTAGTAAAAAATCATAAAATTGTTGTTTACACAGATATAACTCATAAATGTATGGATGGATTTAAAAAATTCTACTTTTCAGTAAAACTTTGAAATATTTACCTTCGTTTTGCATTAAAAAAAATACTTGATTCCTTTCTTATATCAGCCAAATTGTTTAAACAAAAGTAACATTTTTACCAAAAAATTCGTGTGTGTGATTGTTCGGTGTCAACTGTGCGAGCAAATTACTTTGAGTGAAGTATGATGCGACTCATACGTATATACATACATAGCATTCGCTGCGTTATTTAACTTCGGCCGTAGGTTTATAGGTATGTACTATGTATTTTCATATCAGCTTCACATACATATGTATGTATATACACAAATAATAATAAATGGTTAAGAATGCATACATCTCTTGAAAAATACTCTTTCGTTAAAAGTATTGAACATTTCCTTAAAATTCTTAAACAAAAGTTTTATTTTTTGGTATTTTTGCATGTATCACTATCACTACGTAGTATAAAACAGAGTCGCTTTTTCTGTTCCTATGTCCCTTTGAATCGAAACTTTAAAACTACGCAGCGGATATTGATGCGCTTTTTTTTTTTAGTAGATAGAGGGATTGAAGAGGAAGGTTTATATGTATAATAACATCCATTAAATAGTGGAGAAATGCTGTTATTTTTGAAGTTTTAATGTGATGTATATATATAAAAGAAAGTGGTGTTAGTATTTATAGGGCCGTTCTATTGGTTTATCGAGCTCTGGCTCTGGCTCAAATCTCATTGGAACGATCTGGATCAACTTTATGAGAACTGGCAGCACTAATATAAAACATCTGTTTTGTTGAAAATAAGAAGAAACGTACACACAATTTTAAGATACTGATAGAATTATTAACATTTAAATAGTTTCGCACGTAAGCAAACTATTTATTTTCATATGGCGAATTTTTTATGTATACACAAATGTACATATATTTAGTTCAGGGCTACAATGGCTCAACTATATGGTTGGCTCATCTCACCAGCTGATTTTATTTTTTTCATTTCACTGTAGTAGGGATTTTCAGAAAGAGATGTCAAACTTAAAATGAAACCAACGAGTTTACAACATTTTCTTATTACATACAAATGCTGCTAAGTTTTATGTATTCATTCCATTCGTCTAACAGCAACACTCTGATTTTGGCAATGTGAACAAATGTATGTCGTTGCTGTAGAGATGAACCAACCATATAGTTGAGCCATGAGTGGCTACCAACTCAAAAGTGGTTAGCTGTCAAAAAATCTACTACAGAAAACGAAACGAACAGAACTGCTATACGGATCAGAAATTGAACCAGATAAATATGAGGATCACAACGTTGTTGTTGCATTTGCATGTTAAATTTCTATCCGTATCTGGTTCACACACCAATGGAACGTAATATATAACTCAAGAACGGATGAACAGATTTGGCTGAAAATTGGTGGAGGGGTAGCTTATAACCAGGAGACAGACAAAGGATAATTTTTATTCCGTTATGGCTAGGGTCTTGAAATCAAAACGTGGGCTTGAGTAATCCTGGGATATGTTTGTCCAATATGGGTATCAAATGGAAGCTGCTTATGAGTACTTTGATACGGGATATTTTCGTACCCGTGGGTGACTAGGGTCTCGAGATATAAGCCAAACGTGGACGCGGGTACTTCTAGAATGTGTTTATAGAATATGGATAACAAATGAAAGCTGTTGATGAGTGCTTTAGTACAGGGTAGTTTTCATACTTATTGGTGACTAGGGTCTCGATATTGAGGCCAACACGTGGACCCGGGTACCCCTAGAAAGTGGTAATACAACATCGATACCAAATAAAAGTTGTTGCTGAGTGCTTTGGTACATGATAATTTTCATACCTATGTATTTGTGACTAGGGTCTCGAGATATAGGCCAAAACGTGGATCAGGGTAACACTAGGATGTGTTTTTATATTATGGGTATCAAATTGAAGCTGTTGATGTGTGCTTTAGTACAGAGTAATCTTTATACCCCTGGGTGACTAGGGCCTCGAGATATAGGCCAAAACGTGGACGCGGGTACTCCTAGAATGTGTTTATAGAATATGGATAACAAATGAAAGTTGTTGATGAAAGCTTTAGTATAGGGAAGTTTTCATACCTATTGGTGACTAAAGTCTCGAGATATAGACCAAAACGTGGACCAAGGTAACACTAGGATGTGGTTTTACATTATGGGTATCAAATTGAAGCTGTTGATGTGTGCTTTAGTACAGAGTAATCTTTATACCCCTGGCTGACTATGGTCTCGGCCAAAACCTGGACCCGGATACCCCTAGAATGTGTCTGTAATATGGATATCAAATGAAAGTTGTTGCTGAGAGCTTTAAGTAATTTTCATTGTGATATTCGATTTAGTCGCATCAACCTGGCAAAACTGATAAATATGCATGCGAAGCCGAAATAAAGATATGAATTAATAATACCCACATACCTATTTACATACGTCCTATTCGATTTGCCTGAAATTTGGTATATAAATTTGCCTATATTAGTATTTACGATCCTTTTTTTCGGGAAGTAGACCAGAGACGGGCTGGGCTGGGATTAGGGCTAGGACTAGGACTGAGACTCGGAGTGGGACTGGGACTCGGGCTCGGCATGGGACTGGAACAAAATACATACCACCCTCTGGGAGTGGCAATATGGGATGAAGAAGAATGGGAAAAACTTGAGAGAAGAGAAAAGAGGGAAGGAGAAGGAGACTGGGAAAGATATAGAGTGAAACGAAGATAGAGACAGATGAGGCGAAAAAGACGGAGGAAGGAGAGAATAAAAGGATTAAGAAAAAGTGAAGAGGGGAGAGGGCAGGGTTAGACCGAAAAATCTTATTAAAATGTATGCAGATAGACCAAATTTAGGGCATAACAACGTCTGACGGGTCTGCTAGTATATATATATTTTTAATAACTACAAAATATGCACATCATAAAAATCAAAATATTTTTATCCAGTTTTTTTTGTAATTTCGCTTTTCTGAACTTTGGCTTTTCTTTATGCCTAACATTAAGATAGTTTTTGATAAACCCTTCAGATCTAGTTTCTGTATATTCCTCTCTGTTTGCATTAGCTCTTGATATTTTATTATACTTCTTTGTTTGAGCTCTATTCTTTATTATTGCCTTATCTGCTCTATTGTTATGGGCATTATTTGAACTAGTTCCTATAGTTGAATAGTATGTTTTGTTATATATTTCTATTGCTTTGCTAACCTGATCTTTAATTGGAAGCTTATTTTCTACGTTTAGAGCTCTTATTCTCTCTGTCAATGTACTATTAAATCTCTCTGCATCAGAATTACGGGTATGGCTATTTGGTTTTGTAAAATGGATATCTATATCTTCTTCCCTACAAAATTGTTTCACATTTACAGAGTTGAATTCATTGTCGCAAACAAACTTTTGGATTTTGCCGAAGAGTGAAATATACTACCTGATTTTTTCAATTAATGTTTGGTTATTTCGATCTTCTAAGAAGAATGCTGCAGCATGTTTAGAAAATTTGTCAGCGAAAATTAGAAATGAGTGCTTTGAATTTATATAAGTATCTATATGAACAATTTCTTTAATATCTGATGTCGTTTCTGTGAGTGAAATTTTCTTTTTGACGGGATTTCTATCGTACTTTGCTGCAGTACAAATATCACAATTATGGACTACTTTATTAATTACATATTTAAGGTTAGGGTAATAAATTTTTCTTTTTAGATCTTGGTAGTTTGGTATTATGTCTGAATGTCCAGATTCTTTGGTATGAAATATTGAAACTTGTTTTATTGTTTCTTCTTCCATTTTCATATCTTTGGCAAAACAGGAACATTTTACAAATTTAATGTTATTACTGTTTTGGAACAGTTCTATTAAAATATTTTGCACTAAATTATATGGTGATTCGTCAATTTCTGAATAGATTGCAGTCTTAACAGGCTTAATGTGTCTTCTAACAATATCAGATATGTTATCAGGAATATCGTTCTTTTCGATATATACTATCTGATTACCTAATAAGGACACCTTCTCTACAAGTTTTCGCTCTACAATAAGGATTTGGGACTTGGGAAACGATTAACGACTGTGTCCAAAATAGGAAAATGGTCGTTTAAATATTCTTGTTGAGAGTGTATTGTTGCCATAGTAGAAATGTTACAATCTTGATTTTCCATGACATTTATTTCGTTTGTAAAAGAATTGATTCTACTAAGAAAATCAGCAATTGTATTATCTTTTCCCTGGATATAATCTATCTTGGCTTCGTATTCACCCAGCTGTACGTGCCACCGTTGCAAACGAGGATTGATGTTCTTACCATTGTATTTAGCTTGTAACCACTTAAGGGGTTGGTGGTCAGTATGTAAATCAAATTCGGTGCCGTATAAGTATGGCCTAAAGTAATTAACGGCCCAAACAATGGCCAAAAGCTCTTTTTCGACAGTAGCATAATTTGTCTTGTGATCGTTCAATTTTCGAGATACGAAACATATAGGGTGACCATCTTGAGACAATACATCCCCCAATGCAAAGTTGCTTGCGTCTGTCGTAAGTTTGAATCTCTTATTAAAATTCGGGTATCGGAAAATAGGATGGTCAGTTATTAAAGATTTGAGTTTTTCAAATGCCGTTATAAAATTCGGGTCATTGACATTAATTTTTCTATCCTTGTTTAAATAATATATCATAGGATAAGCGACTTTAGCGTTATCCTTTATAAATTCACGGTAGTATCCCGTCATCCCTAGAAGAGATCTTATTTGTTTATCAGTTGTTGGCAACTTCAACTTTTGGATCACATCCACTTTATTCAAATTTGGTTTGACTCCTTTAGGAGTTAGGAGATGGCCTAGGTATTCCGTTTCTTTGGACAAAAAGTGACATTTATTAATTTTTATTTTTAGCCCAGCTTTTCGTAAAGCTTCAAAAATTAGTTTTAAATTTGTTAGGTGTTCTTCTAACGAGGTACTGAAAACCAAGATGTCATCTAAATAAACGACACATATTTTGTTGATATGTTTTTGAAGAACAGAGTTCATAAGCCTCTGAAAGGTGGATGCGGCATTCTTGAAGCCAAACGGCATCCTAACAAATTCAAAGTGCCCATGTGGAGTTGAAAATACAGTTTTCGTTCGATCTTCTGGTTTCAGCACGATCTAATTGAAACCTTTGGTAAGGTCCAGTGTGGTAAAACACATAGCCCTACCCAATTTGTCTAATATCCCGTCGATATTAGGAATTGGGAATTTATCTGAAATGGTATTTTCATTTAACTTCCTATAGTCGATTACTATTCGCCATTGTTTTGATCCCGTTTTATATGGTTTTTTGGGAACAATCCATAAAGGACTGTTGTATGGAAAAAAGATGGAGTTATTACTTTTTTCTGAAGCATTTCGTCTATTTGTCGATGGATTTCCTGCTCGTGGGATTTAGGATATCGATAAATTTTTGAGTAAATAGGGTTATTAGTTTTAGTTATAATTTCATGTTGGATATTATGAGTAGCTGTAAGGCTTTCGCCCTCTTTGTAAAATAAATCCTCATAAACAAACAATATTTTTTCAATTTTTTTACGTTCTTCCATACTAAGGTGTTCCAAGTTTAACTTTTCAATGACGTTGCTAGGAACTGGATTTAAAGTAGAAATATGGTCAATATCAAATGGATATTTGTAAAAAAATATTTTGTTGTTATTAATTTCGATGTAGTCGTTTTCAAAACCTATCTTTGCTTTAAAAGACCTTAAGATATTTTGCCAATAATAGCATTATAATTTTGATTTTTCAAACCAACTTCCAAGAAATTGTTCCATAAGATTTAAATTCTTTTGGAAATGGGGTAATTATTTTCCCGGTTACTTGATTAATTCCATTTAGAGTCCTAAAATATAAGGTTTCGTCAAGTTTTTCAATTGTAAATTTATTTGGTCCTATTAAACTGGTTGTGGAACCGATATCAATTAACAATTAATTCGCTCATTTTGTATAATAATAGTTATTACCGGTAATCGTTGGACACCGAGTCCTCGAGAAAATGTACTGACTTTTCAATATTACTAATATCCATAGGCTCCACCATATTATCAGGAAAAACTTGAATATTGTTGGTATAAGTATTCCGCGATTGCGCAGAAGTACTACGCCTTATGTTTGACTGAGTAACGCTATTATTTGGATGATAATTTTTAAAATATCCACTTTGGGGTGTATAAGAGGATCTTTTATTATCTACATGATTATTTGGCGTTTCTTTTTTATTATTATTTCTTGGAAAATTTGATGGACTACTATTATTAACATTTTGTGCATCAATTCTGTAATTACTATTGTTAATTTTAAATCTCTTTAGATCTTTTCTGTGCTTAAAGTCAATACATCTAAAATCAGCTAAAAGTTTTAAATTTGAATATCTTAAAATAACTTCAATTAATGTGCTATCTGCTGTTATGTGTGCCCTAACTGGACCATCGATTTTTTCTAATAATATATCTACTAAATCCCTTTTCTGCCATGAAAAGCTCTCAGTGAAAACTCATCTGCCTTGCAGATGCCGTTCGGAGTCGGCATAAAATCATGTAGGTCCCATCCGGCCAATTTGTAAGGAAAATCAAGAGGAGCACGACGCAAATTGGAAGAGAAGCTCGGCCTTAGACCTCTTCGGAGGTTATCGCCCTTACATTTTTTTTATTTTTAAATCCCTATTAATATTCACTGATGAATATAATTATGATTGGCTGCCATTAAATTGGTACTGCTCATTTAAATCAAATTTTGCCTTTTCAAATATATTAAATAATTCTCTCAGAGAAGCTACTTTAACCATTCTGCAATAATTAAATGTTTCGCCATAAGCATGACGAGGCCTAAAATATTGCCTTAAATTTAATTCTACTTGCTTCTAATCAGCATCTTCGCCAAGTTCTCATACACTTCTGCCAGAATCACCCAAAATTTTTTCATTTTTAATTATTTGGAGTCCAAACTCTTTCAGCTGGCCATTACCTTGACATAACTCAAACGTGTTTTCTACTAACCTTATAAATGAACCAACATACTGACTCTCATCCAAGGGACGTATATATCGGAATTGTTGTAGAATATCTTTTGGGCTTAATACCAGGTATTGGTTTGCTTGGAGTTGTTGTTGCATTGTAGTTTGTTGTTGTTGCGTTGTTACAGCTTGTTGAGTCTGTTGTGCTTCATAAGCTTGTTGCTGTTGTTGCTGCATTTCTATAGTTTGTTGTTGTTGTTGCTGCACTGCTTCGGTTTGTTGGTGGGCTAAAGATTGTTGTTATAGCATCGCTTCCAACTGAGCAATTTTTAACTGAAGGTGTTCCATTTCCACTAATTGTCTGTTTTTATCAAATGCAATTTGAATACTTTTCATTTAATCATTTATTTGTTGCTGTCCTTTTTTTTTTATACTCAGTTGAGCAGAGCTCACAGAGTATATTAAGTTTGATTGGATAACGGTTGGTTGTAAATATATAAAGGAATCGAGATAGATATAGACTTCCATATATCAAAATAATCAGGATCCAGAAAAAATTTGATTGAGCCATGTCCGTCCGTCCGTCCGTCCGTCCGTCCGTCCGTCCGTTAACACGATAACTTGAGTAAATTTTGATGTATCTTGATGAAATTTGGTATGTAGGTTCCTGAGCACTCATCTCAGATCGCTATTTAAAATGAACGATATCGGACTATAACCACGCCCACTTTTTCGATATCGAAAATTTCGAAAAACCGAAAAAATGCGATAATTCATTGCCAAAGGCGGTTAAAGCGATGAAACTTGGTAGATGGGTTGACTTTATGACGCAGAATAGAAAAATAGTAAGATTTTGGACAATGGGCGTGGCACCGCCCACTTTTACAAGAAGGTAATTTAAAAGTTTTGCAAGCTGTAATTTGGCAGTCGTTGAAGATATCATGATGAAATTTGGCAGGAACGTTACTACTATTACTATATATATGCTAAATAAAAATTAGCAAAATTGGATGAAGAACACGCCCACTTTTTAAAAAAATTTTTTTTTAAATTCAAATTTTAACAAAAAATTTAATATCTTTACTGTATATAAGTAAATTAAGTCAAAATTGCAATGCAACAAAATACGAAAATAAAAGAAAATTTCAAAATGGGCGTGGCTCCGCCCATTTTCATTTAGTGTGTCTAGAATACTTTTAATGCCATAAGTCGAACAAAAATTTACCAATCCTTTTGAAATTTGGCAGGAGCATAGATTCTATGACGTTAACTGTTCTCTGTGAAAATGGGCGAAATCGGTGGAAGCCACGCCCAGTTTTTATACACAGTCCACCGGTCTGTCCTTCCGCTCGGCCGTTAACACAATAACTTGAGCAAAAACTGATATATCTTTACTAAACTTAGCCCACGTACTTATCTGAACTCACTTTATCTTGGTATAAAAAATGGCCGAAATCCGACCATAACCACTTTATCGATATCGAAAATTACGAAAAATTAAAAAAATTCCATAATTCTATACCAAATACGAAAAAAGGGATGAAACATGGTAACTGGATTGGTTTATTGACGCAAAATATAACTTTGGAAAAAACTTTGTAAAATGGGTGTGGACACCTACCATATTAAGTAGAAGAAAATGAAAAAGTTCTACAAGGCGAAATCAAACAGCCCTTGGAATCTTGGCAGGAATACTGTTAGTGTTATTGAATATATAAATAAATTAGCAGTACCCGACAGATGATTTTCTGGATCACCTGATCCACATTTGGTCGATATCGCGAGAACGCCTTCACATATACATCTAAGGGCCACTCGCTTTTAAAACCCTCATCAATACCTTTAATTTGATATCCATATCGTACAAACACATTCTAGAGTCAACCCTGGTCCACCCTAATGGCGATATCTCGAAAAGGCGTGCACCTATAGACCTAATGCCCACTCCCTCTTAAAATGCTCAGTAACACTTTTCGTTTTGATACCCATATCGTAAAAAACATTCTAGAGTCACCCCTGGCCCACCCTAATGGCGATATCTCGAAAAGGCGTCCACCTATAGACCTAATGTCCACTCCCTCTTAAAATGCTCAGTAACACCTTTCCTTTGATACCCATATCGTACAAACATTCTAGAGTCACCCCTGGCCCACCCTAATGGCGATATCTCGAAAAGGCGTCCACCTATAGACCTAATGCCCACTCCCTCTTAAAATGCTCAGTAACACCTTTCGTTTGATACCCATATCGTACAAACATTCCAGAGTCACCCCTGGCCCACCCTAATGGCGATATCTCGAAAAGGCGTCCCACCTATAGACCTAATGCCCACTCCCTCTTAAAATGCTCAGTAACACCTTTCGTTTGATACCCATATCGTACAAACATTCTAGAGTCACCCTTGGTCAACCTTTATGGCGATATCTCGAAAAGGCGTCCACCTATAGAACTGAGGATTACTCCCTTTTAAAATACTCATTACCACCTTTCATTTGATACCCATATCGTACAAACACATTCTAGAGTCACCCTGGCCCACCTTAATGGCGATATCTCGAAAAGGCGCCCACCTATAGACCTAATGCCCACTTTCTCTTAAAATGCTCAGTAACACCTTTCGTTTGATACCCATATCGTACAAACATTCTAGAGTCACCCTGGCCCACCCTAATGGCGATATCTCGAAAAGGCGTCCACCTATAGACCTAGTGCCCACTCCCTCTTAAAATGCTCAGTAACACCTTTCGTTTGATACCCATATCGTAAAAACATTCTAGAGTCCACCCTTGGTCCACCTTTATGGCGATATCTCGAAAAGGCGTCCACCTATAGAAACTAAGGATTGCTCCCTTTTAAAATACTCATTACCACCTTTCATTTGATACCCATATCGTACAAACACATTCCAGAGTCACCCCTGGCCACCCTAATGGCGATATCTCGAAAAGGCGTCCACCTATGGACCTAATGCCCACTCCCTCTTAAAATGCTCAGTAACCCTTTTCGTTTGATACCCATATCGTACAAACACATTCTAGAGTCACCCCTGGCCCACCCTAATGGCGACATTTCGAAAAGGCGTCCACCTATAGACCTAATGCCCACTCCCTCTTAAAACGCTCAGTAACACCTTTCATTTGATTCCCATATCGGTACAACTAGAGACACCCCTGGTCCACCTTTATGGCGATATCTCGAAACGGCGTCCACCTAGGGAACTAAGGATCACTCCTTTTCAAAATACTCATTAACAGCTTTCATTTGATACCCATATCGTACAAACACATTCTAGAGTCAGAGTCAGCCCTGGTCCACCTTTATGGCGATATCCCTAAATGGCGTCCATCCATAGAACTATGGCCTACTCTCTCTTAAAATACTCTTTAATACCTTCCATTTGATACACATGTCATACAACCACATTCCAGGGTTACCCTATGTTCATTTTCCTACATGGTGATTTTCCTTAATTTTGTCTCCATAGCTCTCAACTGAGTATGTAATGTTCGGTTACACCCGAACTTAGCCTTCCTTACTTGTTTGTTCTGTTTTTTTGTGTTTTTGGTTTTACACAGCAAGTTATGCAGTTATGTAATGATGTTTCTTTTTACTTGCACTATATAACTATGCTGTGGCTTTCATTTCCTCAGGGTAAAGTTTTATGTAAAAGTAACACGATCACTGTTTCTCCCATAATTTTTTTATTGTTGCTTGTTCGTTTGTTTATTAACGTACAAACGTATTTATATATATATAAATAAATATTTCTATACACATCATACGATATTTATAAATTTTTTTGTTGTTTTCCTAATGTTCGGCTAATTATTTTTGCTGCCGTTTTTATGTCTCTCGCATTTATTTGTTTTTTTTGTTGTTACGTATGCTTATAATGTATATATATCACTTTTTTGGTTTTTTGTAAATTTCTTAATTTAAGTATTCATAAATGCCAATGCAATTATTTGAACATATGCATAGGTTTTTTTTTGATTTAGTCCGAATTTATTTTTTCCTGATAAACAGAATATAACCGCACTTAACACGATTTATTAATTTTTTATAGGTTGTCACTAATAATTTAATTGTTTAATGAAATATTCTTTAGAAGAAAAACCAAAATTAGGTGTAACTTTATTTAATAAAAAGAAGCCTTTGAAATTTAATTTCTTTTCGGTTCACTTCGACTGCGCCACTTTCATTAGTTGATTTGAATCCATTTGGAACTTTTAATAAAACTCCGATTTGAACTTACTCGTTTGAGGTTTCATCCAAGAAGAAGGTTTTATTGAAAGTAATGTTTATATACATATATAAAGCCTTACTTACTAACATTAAAACTAGGATTAAGAGAGTATGTAAAAGAGAGTATTTTAAAGAGAAATGGTTTAAGTGGGTGGTGAATATTCGTATGTAACTCGCGTCAAATTTCAACATTCTGGGTGTATTATTTATTAAATAATCAGATTTTTTGTGTTTTTAAAATGTTATATATATAAAAAGTGGGCGTGGCTATCATCCGATTTCCCTCATTTTCAATACCAATCTATTCTGGGTCCAGATAAGCTCGTGTTCCAAATTTGATGAAGATATCTCAATATTTAGTCAAGTTATCGAGTTAGCGTACAGACGGACAGACGGACGGACGGACATGGCTCAATCAAATTTTTTTTTCGATACTGATGATTTTGATATATGGAAGTCCATATCTATCTCGATTCCTTTATACCTGTGCAACCAACCGTTATCCAATCAAAGTTAATATACTCTGTGTACAAAGCACGCTGAGGAAACGCTATCATTTGGAAAATGGTGTGGTACTACCTACATTGGAAAGAAGAAAATTAATAAGTTTCGCACCCCGTAAATTAAAAGAAAGCAATACACCATGTTGAAATTTGGCATGGTGATTCTCCTTGCTATTATATATAAGTGTATATATATACACTTTTTTAAAATTATCAAAATCACTTTGACGACCACGGGCACTTGAAAAAAAGTAACATGGTCTGGTTTTTTGACAATTTCTTAATTTAGTATATGTACAATACGAAATAAAGCAATGCATAATTTTGCATGAAAAAATCTACTGATTTTATGGCGAATAAAGAATCCAAAAAAATTAAGATTTCCCAAACTGTTTTCTTATGAGTAGGGCAACGCAAAATATGAAAGAAAAACCTATTTATGCGTTTGTTAAATGCCTTTAAAATCGAAATTTATGCTTAAAAATATGCATTTAAGGTCCTTATAAGCTGTAAAATAGGCTTTTATATTCCGAATACTAATGGATTAAATGACCCGGACCAAAGTTTTTCATTAAAAATAAAAATGCAATGCATATGCCAATTCGGCAAAGAGGCTAAAAACTTACGTTGGTTTCAGCTAATAAAAATTTAATACAAATATTTTTCATACACTCTCAAACTTTCTCCTATACTAAACTATACCTTCCTTTGATTTTACCCATATTTTTACTTCACAAATGCCGTATTGTTGCATTACTAAAACTCATATTTTAAAGCATAACTCAAAATTCAAATTTTTTGGTGAAATTGTGTCCAGTCATATAAAAAATATGCTTTTGTATACTTTGGTTGCCCTGCTTATGAGGCATCTGTTTCATTATTAGATTAGCCATCATCCGGTGGCAAAAGCCTGTGCCAGATAAATAATTTTGCGTGTAAATGCAACAACAAAGATTTGAGCCAGATAAATCCAGATAGAAGTCTGGTTCAATTTGTGAGCCAGATAATTTGTTAATTACTTGTCTTTAGTTTGGCAACGCTGCCTTTAATAAACCTACTTTCTCAAAATAGATGTCGCTGCTTAGCCTTTCGCCGTATGAGTTAAATGAAAAACAGCGGGACATCTGCCTATCACATTTCACGTGTGCGAAAATATCACGACATCTGCTTCTCAAGTCTCCCAATGATTCATTATAGTCAAGCAATAAAATAATATTTGTATGGCATATTTACTAATTATTTTTTGAGTGTTAACGAACATGCGTGATATGTCCGACCTCATTGTTTTTAACACGCTTTTATTAGCTTGCCTGTATCTATTTAACGGAATATTTGAGCTTAATTTCACAGGTTTCTAGAAGTCTGATTAATTTGAAACTTTGCATACGTATCAAGGACCGATGAAAATGCATTAATGTGATGGTGTGGTGACATAAGGTAAACGGCCATAAGGTAAATTGGCCTTATTACCACTTTGAATGGCCATAAGTTTGATTGCAACTTTGCACACGTATCAAGGCTCGATGGCAATGCATTAATGTGATGGTGCGGTGACATAAGGTCAATGGCCATAAGGTCAATTGGCCTTATTACCACTTTGAATGGCCATAAGTTTGATTGAAACTTTGCACACGTATCAGGGCTCAATAACAATGCATAAATGTGATGGTGCGGTGACATAAGGTCAACGTCCATAAGGTCAATTGGCCTTATTACCACTTTGTATGACCATAAGTTTGATTGAAACTTTGCACACGTATCAAGGCTCGATGACAATGCAATAATGTGATGGTGGGGGGACATAAGGTTAACGGACATAAGGTCAATTGAACTTATGACCACCCCAAATGGCCATATATTTGAAACCTTGCAAATAATGCGAAAAACGCATTTCTTTATTAATGATAGAAGTGGATGCATGGCACATCTACGAAAGAGCATACTGGAGCCCTTTTTAACACGCTTTTATTAGCTTGGCCTGTATCTATCTATGTATCTCTGTATCCATGTATGTATGTAAGGGAATTTGGAGTCTAGCCGAGAGCCCCGGTAATGCAGAGCTCCGAACTCCGTTGCACCTTTTGCAGAATTTTAAGATAGGTACTTTTAGCTAGTGCAGGCCACCAGACCAAGGCACCATAAAGAAGAATCGGGCGCACAATGGCTTTTTAAATCCAGTAGGTCACCTTAGGGGAGAATGCCCAGGAGGTGCGAATTGCCCTCTTGCAGGTGAACAGCTCTGCTGCTGCCACTCCGTAATAGCTTCCTATACAGAATGACTCCCAAATACTTGACTTGATCGCTAAACGCTAAGAATGTACCCCCAATTCTCGGTGTAAGATTTGGTACTTTGTACCTCCTCGTGAAGAGGACAAGCTCGGTTTTAGCTTAGCAATTAGCTTGACATTGCCCTGGAACCACCCTGCATTGGTGTAAGATGGCGGTGGACTAGGGTTGTCTTTCTTAGCCTTAACGGCCACCGTAGCGAGCGCGGCCTCGGTCCACTTCCACTGTTGTTTCGGGATCCTGCCATCTTCGCTGCTCTCGTCTATAATGCCAATGATTTGCCGACCCTTGGCAATTTCGGCGAAAGACCGCGTCCAGCCTCCCTGCGTCTTGGCCCTTTTCGGTGCAGTGGGGTTGGATTCATCCATGGACCGCTGGCGTTTCGAGGTTTCATCACTCTCGACTAAAACTTTTAAAATTAATTGAACTAAAAAATTCAAAATAAATAATAGTTTAAAAAAACTAAAGAAACACGCTTTTATAGCTAACTGAACTAAAAAATTGAAAATAATTTTCAATTAAAAACAGTTTATATAACAGTAGTAGAAGGTTAAGCAACCATTTATAGTTAATCACCGCAAAATAAAATTATAATAAAATTTAAGTTATTAACAGAATAATTTAATTCACAGTAAAAAGCGTGGGGTGCTTGATATTCAATGTTACAATCATTCCATTGGCAACTATCTGAGAGGAAAGATATGAAATGTAGTCAAATGCACCCCACGCTTTTTAATCTGAATTAAATTATTCTGTTAATTTTATTATAATTTTATTTTGAGGTGATTAACTCTAAATGATTGTTTGACCTTCTACTACTGTTATATAAACTATTTTTAATTGAAAATTATTTTCTATTTTTTAGTTCTGTTAGCTATAAAAGCGTGTTTCTTTAGTTTTTTTAAACTATTATTTGTTTTATCAACAACTAAACCACTACTAACACAGCCAAAGTTTAAATTTTGGTGACCACTGATTTAGATGATGAGCTGAATGTGCGCTAGGCAGACGTTGGCATAGTCGAAAAAACACTGCAATGCGCGAAATTCAGCGAACCGAAAGCTGTTCGGGGATTCAAGAGAGCACTCACGAAATCTGGCTCTCACCCAAGGGCCTCGGAGGCCAAGAATATGCTCGTTAATAGTTCCAACAATACACCCACCGGCGAAGCCTGGACCATTGCACAGAGCCGTCAAGCCAAAATTCGCTCTGCTCAAACACAAAAGGCACTCTCCGAGCAAACCAAAAATGCAAAAACAAAATGAAATTCCAGAAACAGACGAGCCGCAACCTTCATAGTTAGACCAGCGCATGGTAGGATCTACGCCGTAGTCTTAGGAGAGACCGACGTACGCTCGGGCTGCAAAACCTAATCGAGGTGTGTACTTATTGAAACTGCACGTTGCCAGTTTTAAATGATCGGCTGCAAGTGGACACTGTTTATACAAACTTCTCAAAAGCCTTCGACAAGGTCAGTCATTAAATTTTAATAGACACGTTAGCCAATTTTAGTTTTAATTCAACCTTCCTATGGCTTAAATCTTATCTTTCTCTTCGCAAGTGTGTAGTCGTTGTTGATGATTGTGTGTCCGATCCCTTCATTGACTCCTCAGGCGTTCCTTAGGGCAGTATCCTAGGTATCCTCCTTTTCGTTATTTTTATTAACCTTCCTATACTCGCGCCAATTATTGTAACATCTGTTTTCGCGCACGGACTCACAGACCGATAGTTCATACCCCCAGCAATATATTTATACTCAGTTGAGCAGAGCTCACAGAGTATATTAAGTTTGATTGGATAACGGTTGGTTGTACATATATAAAGGAATCGAGATAGATATAGACTTCCATATATCAAAATAATCAGGATCGAAAAAAAATTTGATTGAGCCATGTCCGTCCGTCCGTCCGTCCGTCCGTCCGTCCGTCCGTCCGCCCGTTAACACGATAACTTGAGTAAATTTTGAGGTATCTTGATGAAATTTGGTATGTAGGTTCCTGAGCACTCATCTCAGATCGCTATTTAAAATGAACGATATCGGACTATAACCACGCCCACTTTTTCGATATCGAAAATTTCGAAAAACCGAAAAAGTGCGATAACTCATTACAAAAGACAGATAAAGCGACGAAACTTGGTAGATGGGTTGACGCTATGACGCAGAATAGAAAATTAGTAAGACTTTGGACAATGGGCGTGGCCCCGCCCACTTTTACAAGAAGGTAATTTAAAAGTTTTGCAAGCTGTAATTTGGCAGTCGTTGAAGATATCATGATGAAATTTGGCAGGAACGTTACTACTATTACTCTATATGTGCTAAATAAAAATTAGCAAAATTGGATTAAGAACACGCCCGCTTTTTAAAAAAAAAATTTTTTAAATTCAAATTTTAACAAAAAATTTAATATCTTTACTGTATATAAGTAAATTAAGTCAAAATTCAACTCCAGTAATGATATGATGCAACAAAATACAAAAATAAAAGAAAATTTGAAAATGGGCGTGGCTCCGCCCATTTTCATTTAGTTTGTCTAGAATACTTTTATTGCCATAAGTCGAACAAAAATTTACCAATCCTTCTCAAATTTGGTAGGAGCATAGATTCTATGACGGTAACTGTTCTCTGTGAAAATGGGCGAAATCGGTGGAAACCACGCCCAGTTTTTATACACAGTCCACCGTCTGTCCTTCCGCTCGGCCATTAACACAATAACTTGAGCAAAATCCGATATATCTTTACTAAACTTAGCCCACGTATTTACCTGAGCTCACTTTTTCTTGGTATAAAAAAATGGGCGAAATCTGGCCATAACCACGCCCACTTTATCGATATCGAAAATTACGAAAAATGAAAAAAATGCCATAATTCTATACCAAATACGAAAAAAGGGATGAAACATGGTAACTGGATTGGTTTGTTGACGCAAAATATAACTTTGGAAAAATCTTTGTAAAATGGGTGTGACACCTACCATATTAAGTAGAAGAAAATGAAAAAGTTCTACAAGGCGAAATCAACAGCCCTTGGAATCTTGGCAGGAATACTGTTAGTGGTATTGCATATATAAATAAATTAGCAGTACCCGACAGATGATTTTCTGGATCACCTGGTCCACATTTTGGTGGATATCACGAGAACGCCTTCACATATACATCTAAGGGCCACTCGCTTTTAAAACCCTCATTAATACCTTTAATTTGATATCCATATCGTACAAAAACATACCAGAGTCACCCCTGTCCCACCCTAATGGCGATATCTCGAAAAGGCGTCCACCTATAGAACTAATGCCCCCTCTCTCTTAAAATGCTAGTAACACCTTTCGTTTGATACCCATATCGTACAAACATTCTAGAGTAACCCCTGGCCCACCCTAATGGCGATATCTCGAAAAGGCGTCCACCTATAGACCTAGTGTCCACTCCCTCTTAAAATGCTCAGTAACACCTTTCGTTTGATACCCATATCGTACAAACATTCTAGAGTCACCCCTGGTCCACCCTAATGGCAATATCTCGAAAAGGCGTCCACCTATACACCTAATACCCACTCCCTCTTAAAATGCTCAGTAACAGCTTTCGTTTGATACCCATATCGTACAAACCTTCTAGAGTCACACCTGGCCCACCCTAATGGCGATATTTCGAAAAGGCATCCACCTATAGAACTAAGGATTACTCCCTTTTAAAATACTCATTACCACCTTTCATTTGATACCCATATCGTACAAACACATTCTAGAGTCACCCTGGCCCACCCTAATGGCGATATCTCGAAAAGGCGTCCACCTATAGACCTAATGTCCACTCCCTCTTAAAATGCTCAGTAACACCTTTCGTTTGATACCCATATCCTACAAACATTCTAGAGTCACCCCTGGCCCACCCTAATGGCGATATCTCGAAAAGGCGTCCACCTATAGACCTAATGTACACTCCCTCTTAAAATGCTCAGTAACACCTTTCGTTTGATACCCATATCGTACAAACATTCTAGAGTCACCCCTGTCCCACCCTAATCGCGATATCTCGAAAAGGCGTCCACCTATAGACCTAATGCCCACTCCCTCTTAAAATGCTCAGTAACACCTTTCGTTTGATACCCATATCGTACAAACATTCTAGAGTCACACCTGGCCCACCCTAATGGCGATATCTCGAAAAGGCGTCCACCTATAGAACTAAGGATTACTCCCTTTTAAAATACTCATTACCACCTTTCATTTGATACCCATATCTTACAAACACATTCTAGAGTCACCCTGGCCCACCCTAATGGCGATATCTCGAAAAGGCGTCCACCTATAGACCTAATGCCCACTCCCTCTTAAAATGCTCAGTAACACCTTTCGTTTGATACCCATACCGTACAAACATTCTAGAGTCACCCTTGGTCCAGCTTTATGGCGACATCTCGAAAAGGCGTCCACCTATAGAACTAAGGATTACTCCCTTTTAAAATACTCATTACCACCTTTCATTTGATACCCATATCGTACAAACACATTCTAGAGTCACCCTGACCCACCCTAATGGCGATATCTCGAAAAGGCGTCCACCTATAGACCTAATGCCCACTCCCTCTTAAAATGCTCAGTAACACCTTTCGTTTGATACCCATATCGTACAAACATTCTAGAGTCACCCTTGGTCCACCTTTATGGCGATATCTCGAAAAGGCGTCCACCTATAGAACTAAGGATTACTCCCTTTTAAAATACTCCTTACCACCTTTCATTTGATACCGATATCGTACAAACACATTCTAGAGTCACCCCTGGCCCACCCTAATGGCGATATCTCGAAAAGGCGTTCACCTATAGACCTAATGCCCACTCCCTCTTAAAATGCTCAGTAACACCTTTCGTTTGATACCCATATCGTACAAACATTCTAGAGTCACCCCTGGCCCACCCTAATGGCGATATCTCGAAAGGGCGTCCACCTATAGACCTAATGCCCACTCCCTCTTAAAATGCTCAGTAACACCTTTCGTTTGATGCACATATCGTACAAACACATTCTAGAGTCACCCCTGGCCCACCCTAATGACGATATCTCGAAAAGGCGTCCACCTATAGACCTCATGCCCACTCCCTCTTAAAATGCTCAGTAACACCTTTCGTTTGATACCCATACCGTACAAACATTCTAGAGTCACCCCTGGCCCACCCTAATGGCGATATCTCGAAAAGGCGTCCACCTATAGACCTAATGCCCACTCCCTCTTAAAATGCTCAGTAACACCTTTCATTTGATTCCCATATCGTACAAACACATTCTAGAGACACCCCTGGTCCACCTTTATGGCGATATCTCGAAACGGCGTCCACCTATGGAACTAAGGATCACTCCTTTTCAAAATACTCATTAACAGCTTTCATTTGATACCCATATCGTACAAACACATTATAGAATCACCCCTGGTCCACCTTAATGGGGACATCTCGAAAAGGCGTCCACCGATAGACCTAAGGCCCACTCCCTCTTAAAATGCTCAGTAACACCTTTCATTTGATACCCATATCGTACAAACAAATTCTAGAGTCAGCCCTGGTCTACCTTTATGGCGATATCCCTAAATGGCGTTCATCCATAGAACTATGGCCTATTCTCTCTTAAAATACTCTTTAATACCTTTCATTTGATACACATGTTATACAACCACATTCCAGGGTTACCCCAGATTGATTTTCCTTATTTTGTCTCCATAGCTCTCAACTGAGTATGTTATGTTCGGTTACACCCGAACTTAGCCTTCCTTACTTGTTTTTACATACTTTTTTTTTTTTTTTTAATATTATAATTATTTTAAAATTTAGGGCATAATGAAACAAAATAGTGTGCATAGTACTTCATTTATGAATTATTTTACAGACTTTCAGTCTATCACAAATCAGTCTTCAAATTTGAGATATCTTTCTTAAGTAATAGGAAAACAAAAATAAAATCTGAAATTCCTGTTAACAAGTAAGGAAGGCCAAGTTCGGGTGTAACCGAACATTACATACTCAGCTGAGAGCTTTGGAGACAAAATAAGGGAAAATCACTATGTAGGAAAATGCACCTAGGGTAACCCTGGAATGTGTTTCTATGGCATGGGTCATAGTTCTATAGGTGGACGCCATTTCGGACATCGCCATAAAGGTGGACCAAGGGTGACTCTAGAATGTGTTTGTTGGATATGGGTATCAAATGAAAGGTGGTAATGAGCATTTTAAAAGGGAGTGATCCCTAGTTCTATAGAAGACGCCTTTTCGAGGCATCGCCATAAAGGTGGACAAGGGGTAACTCTAGAATGCGTTTGTACGATATGGGTATCAAATGAAAGGTGGTAAGAGTATTTAAAAGGGAGTGGGCTTTAGTTCTATAGGTGGACGCCTCTTCGAGATATCGCCACAAAGTGGACCAGGGGTGACTCTAGAATGTGTTTTTACGATATGGGTATCAAATGAAAGGTGCTAGTGAGTATTTTAAAAGGGAGTAGGCCTTAGTTCTATAGGTGGACGACTTTTCTAGAAATCGCCATAAAGGTGAACCAGGGGTGACTGTAGAATGTATTTGTACGATATGGGTATAAAAAAAAAGATGTTAATGAGTATTTTTAAAGGGAGAGGGCCTTATTTCTATGGGTGGACGCGTTTTCGAGATACCGTCATAAAGATGGACTAGGGGTGACTCTATAATGTGTCTGTACGATATGGGTATCAAATAAAAGGTATTAATGAGGGTTGTGAAAGGGAGTTACCCTTAGTTGTATATGTGAAGGCGTTTTCAAGATATCGACCAAAATGTGGACCAGGGTAACCCAGAACATAATCTGTCGGGTACCGCTAATTTATTTATGTATGCAATACCACGAACAGTATTCCTGCCAAGATCCCAAGGGCTTTTGATTTCGCCCTGCAGAACTTTTTCATTTTCTTCTACTTAATATGGTGTCATACCCATTTTACAAAGTTTTCTCTAAAGTTATAGTTTGCGTCAATAAACCAATCCAATTACCATGTTTCATCCCTTTTTCCTATTTGGTATAGAATTATGGCATTTTTTCCATTTTTCGTAATTTTCGATATCGAAAAATTGGGCCCATTTTTAATAGCAAGATAAAGTGAGTTCAGGTAAGTACGTGAACTAAGTTAAGTAAAGATTTTTGCTCAAGTTATCGTGTTAACGGCCGAGCGGAAGGACAGATGGTCAACTGTGTATTAAAACTGGACGTGGCTTCAACCGATTTCCCCCAATTTGCACAGAAAACAGTTACCGTCGTAAAATCTATGCCCCTTCTAAATTTCACAAGGATTGGTAAATTTTTGTTCGACTTATGGCATTAAAAGTATTCTAGACAAATTAAATGAAAAAGGGCGGAGCCACGCCCATTTTGAAATTTTCTTTTATTTTTGTATTTTGTTGCACCATACAATTACTGGTGTTGAATGTTGACATAATTTACTTATATACTGTAAAGATTTTAAATTTTTTGTTAAAATTTGACTTTAAAACTATTTTTTTTTTTTAAAGTGGGCGTGTTCTTCGTCCGATTTTGCTAATTTTTATTTAGCACATATATGGTGATAGTAGTAACGTTCTTGCCAAATTTCATCATGATACCTTCAACGACTTCCAAATTATAGCTTGCAAAACTTTTAAATTACCTTCTTTTAAAAGTGGGCGCTGCCACGCCCATTGTCCAAAATTTTACTAATTTTATATTCTGCGTCATAGTGTCAGCCCACCTACCAAGTTTCATCGCTTTATCCTTCTTTGGTAATGAATTATAGCATTTTTTCTCTTTTTCGAAATTTTCGATGGTTATAGTCCGATATCGTTCATTTTAAATAACGAACTGAGATGAGTGCCCAGGAACCTATGTACCAAAACTCATCAAGATACATCAAAATTTACTCAAGTTATCGTGTTAACGGACAGACGGACGGGCATGGCTCAATTAAGTTTCTTTCGATACTGATAATTTTGATATTTGGAAGTCTATATCTATATCGATTCCTTTATACCTGTACAACCAACCGTTATCCAGTCAAAGTTAATATACTTTGTGTGCAAAGCACGCTCAGTATAAAAACAAAATGAACTTCTTAATAATATCAAAGTATATATTTATCTATGTTTGGCTCAGTTTTGAGCCTCACAATAACAATCAGGGCATACTCGCGTCGGTCTCACGGACCGATTGGCACCAAATGCTACAACACGTACTTTTCGCACGAACGCACAGCGTGCACTAAAACGAAGTAAGCCACAAATCCGACAGCTAGCATAGAGCTCGGCTTCTCCAGATTTTCGAGCATAAAAATAATTACAAAAATGTGTTTCCTCGGTCTCAGAGACCAATGCGCGAGTATAGGACGGTTAATGATATATCATCCTGAGTTCCTTTTGTTTGCGGATGATCTGAAAATCTTTTAAAGAATGTCTTGTATTTCTGATGCCCATAGTTTTAAAAATGAGCTAGCCATTGTGAGTAATTTTTGGCTCCAAGTTTATGTTTCATTATCATATTGTAACGAATTTACTGCAAATCCTCTTATTTGCAACCTTCTGCTAAGTTCGAATCACTAAACTGTTGATAATAACTCCAATCTTCAACAATGCAAAAATGGCCTTTATTAAGTACTTCACAATAACACTTATACTTCGCTTACTGATAGCTTGCTTAACTCAACTGATTTATAGCTTAAATGAATCTAACTCTCGCGCCTCTACTCTCTCGTTGCATACTTCTAGGCTTTTCCATTCCAGAACTTACTAGTTAGTTATCAGCTACAAAATCATCAGCCACAACTACGTTTATGGCTTCTCATATGCGCGTGAGTAATACTTGCACAAATTATTGCCCTCTCTTGTGAGCACCTCAGATAACATATATGCATGTGTTTGTGCGTTGCTTCTCCGCTGCGTGTACGTACATATGTGTAGATATAATTATTGATTCGTTTATGTAGATACATAATGATTGATGTATTGATGTGCATGATATCACTGTTTAGCATCGACTTAGAGATGACAGTACCCCTTAGTGTTGCTAATATTCGTAACAATATAAATCATGCAATTGCTAAATCGCCCTGCATGAAAAGAGGGTGGGAAGCCTCTAAGAATGAGGCTAAAATGCTGTCCCCTGCTGCATAAGATGCCGCTAAACAAATAGTCGACAGTACCGAAGCGGTGAACGGTGCACTAGAAGCGACCATATTCTGCTTAGTGGGTAGCCCATTAAGAGATGGGATTACACTCAGAGAGGCTTGCTGATACAAAGTATACCAATAGGGCCTAATAACGCGTTAAGCACATAAAGCATTTTCTTTTTCCAAGTAGCAAAAAAAGTATTTTGATGTGAATTTGCCCGATAATTAGACTTAGGACCTTCTGTGTGGTAGGCGAGCACACTCTGCATACTCCACACCACGATGACCACATTGGGTATATATTTGTATCATAAGTTATATATGTAGAGCGAATTTTGAATTAAGCATATTTTATTTTTTCTAAATTTCCAATCATGGGAGTTACATACATATGTTGTATTCAAAATTGTCGGTTCAAATAAAACTAGAGATATTTTTAAAATAAAAACGACTTCCACCAAGGGAAAACGGAATTTAAAACATTGGAAAATATTAATTTGTTAAGTCAGTGATATAAATTTTCTTCGTTTTCCCTTGCATCTTTTTTTGTTTTTATACTCAGCGTGCTTTGCACACAGAGTATATTAACTTTGATTGGATAACGGTTGGCTGTACCGGTATAAAGGAATCGAGATAGATATAGACTTACATATATCAAAATCATCGGTATCGAAAAAAAATGTGATTGAGCCATGTCCGTTCGTCCGTCCGCCGCCCGTTAACACGATAGCTTCAGTAAATATTGAGATATCTTCACCAAATTTGGTACACGATCTTATCTGGACCCAGAATAGATTGGTACCGAAAATGAGTGAAATCGGATGATAACCGAGCCCACTTTTTCTAATATATAAAATTCTTCTGTCACGGTTTTAGAGGCTGAACTCCTCCGAAACGGCTGAACCGATTCTCATGAAATTTTGTGAGCATATTAGGTAGGTGTGAGAATCGGCCAACGTCTACCTTCTTTTTCGCTACGTGTCTAGGGTCTTGAGATGAAAACGTGGACCTGGCTACCCCTAGAATGTGTTTATACAATATGGATATCGAATGAAAGCTGTCGATCAGTGCTATAGTACAGGATAATTTTCATACAACTGGGAGGCTAGGGTTTCGAGATATAGCTCAAAACGTGGACCCGGGTACCCCTAGAATGTGTTTATACAATATGGATATCAAATGACAGCTGTTGATGAGTGCTATAGTACAGGATAATTTTCATACAATTGGGAGGCTAGGGTCTCGAGATATAGCCCAAAACGTGGACCCGGGTACCCCTAGAATGTGTTTATACAATATGGATATCAAATGAAAGCTGTTGATGAGTGCTATATGGATATCAAATACAATATGGATATCAAATGAAAGCTGTTGATGAGTGCTATAGTACAGGATAATTTTCATACAACTGGGAGGCTAGGGTCTCGAGATATAGCCCAACACGTGTATCCGGGTACCCCTAGAATGTGTTTATACAATATGGATATCGAATGAAAGCTGTCGATCAGTGCTATAGTACAGGATAATTTTCATAAAACTGGGAGGCTAGGGTTTCGAGATATAGCTCAAAACGTGGACCCGGGTACCCCTAGAATGTGTTTATACAATATGGATATCAAATGACAGCTGTTGATGAGTGCTATAGTACAGGATAATTTTCATACAACTGGGAGGCTAGGGTCTCGAGATATAGCCCAAAACGTGGACCCGGATACACATAGAATGTGTTTTTACATTATGGGTATCAATGGAGATATAGGCCAAAACATGGACCCGGATCCACCTAGAATGTGTTTTTTTATTATGGGTGTCAAATTGAAGCTGTTGATGTATGCTTTTGTACAGAGTAAGTTTTACACCGCTGAGTGACTAGGGGCTCGAGATATAGGCCAAAAAATAGACCCGGATACTCCGAGAATGTGTGTGTATTATAGATATCAAATGAAAGCTGTTGCTGAGAGCTTTAAAGTAATTTTCATTGTGATATTCGACTAAGTCGCATCGACCTGGCAAAACTGATAAATATGCATGCGAAGCCGAAATAAAGACATGAATTAATAATACCCGCGTACCTATTTACATATGTACGTCCTATTCGATTTGACTGAAATTTGGTATATAAATTTGCCTATATTAGTATTTACGATGCTTTTTTCCGGTAAGTATACCAGGGACGGGCTGGGACTGGGATTAGAACTAGGACTGGGACTGAGACTGAGACTCGGAATGGGACTGGAACAAAATACATACCACCCTCTGGGACTGGCAATAAGAGATGAAGAAGAAGGAGAAAAACTTGAGAGAAGAGGAAAGAGAGAAGGAGGCTGAGAAAGAGATAGAATGAGACGAAGATGTAGATGAAGCGAAAAAGACGGAGGGAGGAGTGAATAAAAAGATTAGGAAAAAGTGTAGAGGGTAGGCTAGAGTTAGACGGAAAAAGCTTATTAAAATGTATGCAGATAGGCCAAATTTAGGGCAGAACAATGTCTGCCGGGTCTGCTAGTATATATATAAAATTTTAGAAAACACAAAAAACCTGATAATTTAGTAAATAATACACCTAGAATGTTGAAATTTGAAATGTAGACTGATACTGAGACTCTTGATAAAAATGTTGAACAATTTTCTAAAATGGGGGTGGCACCGCCCACTTGTGATAAAATCAATTTTACAAATATTATTAATCATAAATCAAAAATCTTTAAACCTATCGTAACAAAATTCGGCAGAGAGGTTGCCTTTACTATAGGGAATGCTTTGAAGAAAAATTAACTAAATCGGTTAAGGACCACGCCCTAGAATAACTTAGCAAAAAATAGTTTTAAATCAATGATATTTCACTTACCAAGTTTTATTGTAAGAGAAAATGGGGAGACATTTTTTTTTAAACGGGCGGTGCCACGTGTTATGTAGAAAAGTAATATTTCTGAAATGAAATGTACAATTAAAGCTCACGCTGAGTATATAATGTTCGGTTACACCCGAACTTAGACACCTGTACTTGTTCAATTTGATTAGGTGTACTACATGTATGTAAGTGTGTATATAATATCTTTTTCATATATAAGCATCCATATGTATAAATGTCTATTTTGTGCAATCGCATTACAAAATCAAGAGAGTTAATTTGTGGTATCGATACAAGAATCGAGTTTTTGTATGTTGTTTGTAAATAAACATACATATGTATGTATCTCAAGTTGAAATGTACAAAATCACTTCTGACAATTTGAGTTACATAAGTGTGTATATGTAAAAAGAACTGATTCGACATAACTAAATAAAACATGTGATGTTCAATTTGTTGAAGTGAATATTTTATTGCACACAATTTGTCAAAAATTCCGATGGGGATCCATCAAGAACTTGTAAAATAACAAAATTGAAAATTTCAAATATAAATTGGCAAAGCAATTTTGCAAAAGTCCAAGTGCTGAGATCTCTTACGATTTAACCAAATCACTCGATGGCTAAGCAATAACAAAATTTTAAGGAAATCTACAAAAGCTGACAGCATCAATTTAGACTTCACATATCCACATACTTGTATGTATTTAAGAGACAGTCACGTAAAGCGAAAATTTTGTACCACATATTTAATGATTACCTTCGAACTAGCACCGTGTGTCAGATAAAACCACCGCGAGAGGACAGAATTTGAACTACATATTTCCATTTCTAAATGCGTAAGTTCTGACGCTAGTTCGGAACTAGTGCGATTCGCTGCATGGCATGAACCCTGTAAAAAATTCTATATATTTAGACTATATACATACGACTATAGGCAGTTTTCCATTGTGATGGAAGTAACCGTGATAGTGACATTTTTCGTTATAATTTTAGAATTTAAAACTGTTACTTTAATTTAAGGACACTAATCAAATTCATGTGAAGATTAAAACTGTTTGCACCAGGTAGATAATAAAAAAGATGACAGTGACGGTAGTGACTTTACAGTGAAGTTCCTGTAAAATTTCTTACAGAATACGTATACAATTGTTGGAACAGCACATGGTTGGAAGTCTTTTTGGCTGTATGTCATACTGACTTTTCAAAAGAAATCCTAATCAAGGGACGGGTGTGTCCACTTTTTGTGACGGGTATGACCTAGTATGAAATTCGAAAATAGGGTTTTTCAAACATTTTTGTAAACGACTGGCACATTGCATTATTTACATATTTTAAAATGTTTGCTTAACTGGGTGCTCATATTTTATCTAATAACTACATCTTAGAAATGAAAATTAATATGTAGCCTGATTTTCTGTATAAACATTTCAAAGAAAAGCTCTTTTGAAACACAAATGGGCGATTAATGATACTTTAATTCAATAACGGTGAGCAAAAAATAAACATTTCTTCCATTCTCTGCTCATTCGGCATAGCCATTCTTCCTGTCAGCTTTTATTTGACAGGTAGGTATGGCAATGAAGAGATAGAAAGATTTTTCACTTGTATGAATTCACAATTTTTGTACTTTTCAAGGAAATGTTTTTAAATTCAAATAAATATGAACAGGAAGCATGTATATGTATATATTCGAAGGTCCTTTATTATTTCAGCGCTTTCCCATGTCGATGCTGTTTTGATGCGTAAAAACGTTGACCTTATTCAATTTGTTTTTTTTTGCAACTAGATATTTGAAGCAGTCCAGTGGTATTTTAGCAAGACATTCCCTAGCTATAATGGCTGTATATTAAGGGCCAATTAAACCTCCTTAACGCTAACGCCTTAGTCGTAACCATACACATATCCATAACCATCTCCATTGTGATCGATTACTGGTGCCATAATCTTAAACATCTGACATTTTCATAAAAATGAGGAAAACGCAAAAATTGCAATAAGTCTCTTAGTCAAAATGTATCCAAAACAATAAATAAAATATACAAAAATTCATAAATTCACCAACTCAAATATTTTTAGGTTATGGATATGGCGAAATATTAAAACCAATTGGTTCGCTATGGTCTGGTTATGGCTTTAGCGTTATGGTATGGCACCATTAACCGATTACATTGATTTCCATAAGACTGGTTCGATCAGCTGTTTCATCTGGTTATGGATAAGTCACCATTAATTGGCCCTTTATGCTTGTTTCACAGTTGCGCATATACCATCTGCAGCGCCATTACTATGGTCTGTAGCGCAAAAACTCAATATCACCTCTAACCCAAAATCCCGAGGAGCATGAAAAAGGATTCAAGGGGTTGTGTAGCGCAACATATAGCTTCTCCAACCCAATTGTCAACCTCACCTTCGAGCGGCGAATCCCGTTTCACTAACAGACGAGGCTCTGGCGACCCCAAGCTCCTCATGGAACTTGGGGGTGGGGAGGGAGGGATGGCCTGAAGGTTCAATGTGGCCATATAAATCGTTCCCGAGATAGTCGGGCCAGCACCTTAATGGAGCTGTGTTACCGGAGCGTATCGGATCTGTATCCGACAAAGGACCATCACATAGATAACACTCTCCAAAGCGATGTATATTGGAACGATTTTCCGTAATCCCTTGTCAAATTTGGTTTTGAAACAAACCGGTTTCGGCGTTGTGCCATCGTCAGTGTCGATTTTCGTTCTGATCTGTTGTTGTCGTTTGTCCTGTATTTATAGTTCGTAGGTATATGAGCAGGTATTGTCAAATTGATGCTTGTGTATATTTAGTTATTTGTACGTGCTGTGTGTTCATTTAGAACCGAGGGTGGTTTACTAATCGATTTGTGTGGCTGACTGGGGTAGGTAGAAATCTGTGATTTTAGTCGTTTGACCTTCTTTGTCGGTTTTTTGTTTTGGTGTGTTAATTGTTTTGTGTTTATTTGGTGTTGTGTGTTTGTCTGTTGTACCTGTGTGATTAAGTTGTTTCCTGTAAACAAATTTTAAAGGCTCAAATATTGTGTCAGAAATTGTGTTTATCTGTTCGTTTATTATTCTACCGTCGAATGTTTTCTGTTTGTAGATTTCCATGTTTTCGAGTACGCTGAGACGTCGGCCCTTTTCCTGTATGTGAAGAACCCTAACTGTTTTATTGATGTTTGCTGGGGAACATTCATTCTCGACCATGTGATTCGCGAAGTTATACTCGGGTATAATGTTTGGATTCCGTATTTTTTTGTTGTAATCTCTAATATGTTCTCTGAACCTCGTTCTTATTTGCCGTCCTGTTTGTCCTATGTAACTATGCTGGCATCCGCTGGTAAGCTTGTATACGCCGTGGCTGCTTAACCGATCCTATGAGTTAATGTTAGTTCTTAGTTTTCGCCCTAGATTGTTCGATGTTTTGAATGCTGTGTTAATGTTGTATTTTTTAAAGAAGTTTGCCAATTTATATGTTGCTTTTCCAGTATATGTCATAGTCGTCCAGCTATTATTTTCCTTTTCATTATTTCTTTTTGGTTCTCCATTTGTCCTTCTGAGCTTATCTACTAGTGCTTTTTTATATCCGTTGTTTGCAGCGATATTATATATGACCTCAAGTTCTCTCTTATATGCCGCTTGTGTAAGCGGTGTTCTTTCAAGTCTATGTACCAAGTGCCTTAATGCTGCATTTTTATGCTGTTGAGGGTGATTTGAGGTATTGTGTATTATTGTATCGGTGGCCGTTGACTTTCTATATATGTCATAGTTAAATCTTTTGGCTTCTTTATCAATATTTATCGTGAGGTCTAGATAGTTGATTCCTCCGTCTTTTTCGGTTTCCATTGTAAATTTTATATTTCCGTGCTGCTTGTTTAGGTACTCCAGTACAAGCTCTTCGTTATTAGTAGTTAAAACGCATATTATGTCATCCACGTATCTAGCATAAAATGACACGCCTAATTTGGACTTCAGCTCCTGTATGTACTTTTCTTCCAGATTTTGCATGAAAACTTCCATAATAATTGCTGATGTGGGGCTTCCCATTCCAAGACCGTTTGTTTGTCTATATATTTTATTGTTGAATTGAAAATAGTTTTGACGTAAAGTGGTTCTTAGTGTATTTGTGATTTGCATACTTTCCACTTTGTTTTTTGTGTTATGAACTATTGTTGAGCTAACTATGTCCAAAGTCTCCGATAGTGGTATAGATGGGTATAAATCTTTTATGTCAAAAGATACCAATTTGCTGTTTCTTGTTAGCTCTACGGTCTCGAGTCTCTCTATTAGTTCTGTTGTGTTAGCTATTGCATATTCGTTCCTTAGCTCCAGAGTATCTATCAATATCGTTTTTAAATATTTGGACAGTTTGTAACATGGTGCCGATTTGAAATTAATGATGGGCCTCATTGGCGTGTCCGGCTTGTGGATTTTTGGTAGCGCAACCAGTGGAGGAGCCGAAGGGTTCATTTGGACCAATCTATGTGCCATGTTAGAATCTACTATATTGGTTGCATTCTTTATAGCAACTTTGATTTGTTTTTGGTATTCATCTGTGGGATCCTCTCTCATTCTACGACATTTCATTTCCTCTATGAGATCCTCGGTTTTGGATATATATTGCTCTTTTTCGATTAGCACAGTGGTGTTTCCTTTGTCCGCTTTCGTTTTGACAATATTGTTTTTCCTTAGTTTATGCCGTAGATTCTTTATTGTTTTCTCCTATGTATTCGATTTTTGTACTTCCTGTGCTTTCACCTCCTTTTTTATGATTTCCCTGCACATGTGTCTTGCGTGCTCCTGTTCTTCCTGTGGTATCAATGATATTGCGATCTCCGCATCTACAATCGCTTACTCCGTTTTTCTTACTGTATTCTGGTCCATGATATTGTGCTTCAGGCCCTTTTCGAGAAGTTGTGCCTCTTGGTAATGGCCACTGTTGTGAGGTTAACGAACTTGTCCTGAAACTGGTGAGTGTTTTGGTTTTGGTTACCCTCTCGTCGTCCTGCCAGCTTGTCCAATTTTCGGTTCAGCGACCTGTATTTTTGTTGTAGTTCCTGATCGACCTCTGTCTTAATGCGGTCGAAACATTCCATTAATGCAGTCGTAGGTAGTTGTTCTGCCAATCTTAAATGGATAGATAATAACTCGGCATTTATCTCATCCTTCTTCGAGTACAAGATTCATATTTTAAAAAATCCTTTTCCGCTTTTCTAACTGTTTTCCTACTAGATTTGGTATTTGCCTTTATTGTTATTTTTGCGAAATTCGGAGTAACATTCAATTCCAGGCATTGTTTGTTGAACCAAATGCTCGCCTTTGCTTTATATATTTTCAGTAGGCGTCGCTTGTAAATTGTTAGTAGTCCGGTCGCGTTCAAGTTAAAACCTGACAAGCAATAACTGACTTATCTTTTTTGGTTGATTTTCCGACAGGGTGGATAAATGATGTATATTGGAACGATTTTCCGTCATACCTTGTCAAATTTGGTTTTGAGACAAGCCGGTTTCGGCGTTATGCCATCGTCAGTGTCGATTTTCGTTCTGATCTGTTGTTGTCGTTTGTCCTGTATTTATAGTTCGTAGGTATATGAGCAGGTATTGTCAAATTGATGCTTGTGTATATTTAGTTATTTGTATGTGTTGTGTGTTCATTTAGAACCGAGGGTGGTTTACTAATCGATTTGTGTGGCTGACTGGGGTAGGTAGAAATCTGTGATTTTAGTCGTTTGACCTTCTTTGTCGGTTTTTTGTTTTGGTGTGTTAATTGTTTTGTGTTTATTTGTTGTTGTGTGTTTGTCTGTTGTACCTGTGTGATTAAGTTGTTTCCAGTAAACAAATTTTAAAGGCTCAAATATTGTGTCTGAAATTGTGTTTATCTGTTCGTTTATTATTCTACCGTCGAATGTTTTCTGTTTGCAGATTTCCATGTTTTCGAGTACGTTGAGACGTCGGCCCTTTTCCTGTATGTGCAGAACCCTAACTGTTTTATTGATGTTTGCTGGGGAACATTCATTCTCGACCATGTGATTCGCGAAGTTATACTCGGGTATAATGTTTGGATTCCGTATTTTTTTGTTGTAATCTCTAATATGTTCTCTGAACCTCGTTCTTATTTGCCGTCCTGTTTGTCCTATGTAACTATGCTGGCATCCGCAGGTAAGCTTGTATACGCCGTGGCTGCTAAACCGATCCTCTGAGTTAATGTTAGTTCTTAGTTTTCGCCCTAGATTGTTCGATGTTTTGAATGCTGTGTTAATGTTGTATTTTTTAAAGAAGTTTGCCAATTTATATGTTGCTTTTCCAGTATATGTCATAGTCGTCCAGCTATTAATTTCCTTTTCATTATTTCTTTTTGGCTCTCCATTTGTCCTTCTGAGCTTATCTACTAGTGCTTTTTTATATCCGTTGTTTGCAGCGATATTATATATGACCTCAAGTTCTCTCTTATACGCCTCTTGTGTAAGCGGTGTTCTTTCAAGTCTATGTACCAAGTGCCTTAATGCTGCATTTTTATGCTGTTGAGGGTGATTTGAGGTATTGTGTATTATTGTATCGGTGGCCGTTGACTTTCTATATATGTCATAGTTAAATCTTTTGGCTTCTTTATCAATATTTATCGTGAAGTCTAGATAGTTGATTCCTCCGTCTTTTTCGGTTTCCATTGTAAATTTTATATTTCCGTGCTGCTTGTTGAGGTACTCCAGTACAAGCTCTTCGTTATTAGTAGTTAAAACGCATATTATGTCATCCACTTATCTAGCATAAAATGACACGCCTAATTTGGACTTCAGCTCCTGTATGTACTTTTCTTCCAGATTTTGCATGAAAACTTCCATAAGAATTGCTGATGTGGGGCTTCCCATTCCAAGACCGTTTGTTTGTCTATATATTTTATTGTTGAATTGAAAATAGTTTTGACGTAAAGTGGTTCTTAGCGTATTTGTGATTTGCATACTTTCCACTTTGTTTTTTGTGTTATGAACTATTGTTGAGCTAACTATGTCCAAAGTCTCCGATAGTGGTATAGATGGGTATAAATATTTTATGTCAAAAGATACCAATTTGCTGTTTCTTGTTAGCTCTACGGTCTCGAGTCTCTCTATTAGTTCTGTTGTGTTAGCTATTGCATATTCGTTCCTTAGCTCCAGAGTATCTATCAATATCGTTTTTAAATATTTGGATAGTTTGTAACATGGTGCCGATTTGAAATTAATGATGGGCCTCATTGGCGTGTCCGGCTTGTGGATTTTTGGTAGCGCAACCAGTGGAGGAGCCGAAGGGTTCATTTGGACCAATCTATGTGCCATGTTAGAATCTACTATATTGGTTGCATTCTTTATAGCAACTTTGATTTGTTTTTGGTATTCATCTGTGGGATCCTCTCTCATTCTACGACATTTCATTTCCTCTATGAGATCCTCGGTTTTGGATATATATTGCTCTTATTCGATTAGCACAGTGGTGTTTCCTTTGTCCGCTTTCGTTTTGACAATATTTTTTTTTCCTTAGTTAATGCCGTAGATTCTTTATTGTTTTCTCCTCTGTATTCGATTTTTGTCCTTCCTGTGCTTTCACCTCCTTTTTTATGATTTCCCTGCACATGTGTCTTGCGTGCTCCTGTTCTTCCTGTGGTATCAATGATATTGCGATCTCCGCATCTACAATCGCTTGCTCCGTTTTTCTTACTGTATTCTGGTCCATGATATTGTGCTTCAGGCCCTTTTCGAGAAGTTGTGCCTCTTCCTTGGTAATGGCCACTGTTGTGAGGTTAACGAACTTGTCATGAAACTGGTGAGTGTTTTGGTTTTGGTTACCCTCTCGTCGTCCTGCCAGCTTGTCCAATTTTCGGTTCAGCGACCTGTATTTTTGTTGTAGTTCCTGATCGACCTCTGTCTTAATGCGGTCGAAACATTCCATTAATGCAGTCGTAGGTAGTTATTCTGCCAATCTTAAATGGATAGATAATAACTCGGCATTTATCTCATCCTTCTTCGAGTACAAGCTTTCCAATTCATATCTTAAAAAATCCTTTTCCGCTTTTCTAACTGTTTTCCTGCCTTCGGGGAGTAACTTAATCGCTACAACAACAACAACAGGAGCATGGAAAATGTCAAAAATATTAGGGACGCATTTAAACTTATAAATGCCTTATAGAGTGTGTGAACGTATAAATTTATCTAGTGCGTAAACGAACGGTCAAATTTTGTATGAAAAATCAATTACACAATTTGTACAAATTTACGGGCATATTTCATGGTGTAACCTCGCAAACATAACAGCTGATATTTTCATCAGAAATCTCCATCATCAGCAAGTCATTTACACGAATATCTTAGTAAAGTCGTTTTAGTTTTGATTTTTCACTTAATCTTGACATTTTTTCATTTATATAACAAACAATTTTGTTGGCAATAATACAGCTCATCGACAATTAAGTATATGAAGATTTAACTAGATGCGTTCATTTAACAGCGTGTGTACCTAAATGGATATAATTTTGCACCTAATAAATTTATATGCTTTAATGAGTCCCCCTATTGTGTCTATTTATAAACTGAGATGCAAAACCAATTGAAAATATTGTAACGAATTTAGTGAATTCCGCTTACTCCAACCCTTCTGCTAACGTTCGAATCGCTAAACTGTTGAATAAATAACTCCAATGCAAAATGGTATTTATAAGACTACTTTGAGAGTACTTCACAATATCACTTATACTTCACAACCAGTAGCGTGCTTAAATCAAAACTGATTAGTGAGGCGTCAGTTTTTGCTGCTTTTATACTCTCGGTTTCCTCGTTCACGCATTTCTTCTAAGGTCTAGTAATTTCGGGTACTTCATGCTTGGTTAGCAGCTATATACATGTATATTTGTAGTTTGTATCCATATGCGTGTGTACATGTGAGTACTACTTCAGCTGATGATGACATGCGTTTGTGAGTATCTCTATCCTTCTTTGTATGTATGTGTGTACATGATGATTGATTTGTTTACGTACATACGAGTGGCCGCTTAGTATTGGCTTATTGATGGTAGCATCGCTTAATGATGATAATATTCGTCACACTGCCCTCCACCTAAGTCTGATCGTCCCGATCAGACAAATCTCTCGATCTAACCGATGCTAGCTCCTCCAAATGAACCAACCTTCTATTTCGTGATTTCCCAATGGTTTATAGGCGGTAGAAGGTATCACTGATCCTCTTCACAATTTTGTGCCTTCCCAACTGCACCAAAATTTGGATGGAACACTTTTCCGCCGGTGAGGGTTGTATAGCAGTACCACCTCTCCCTCCAACAAACCTTCCGAATTATTGTTCTTGTCGAAACGGATTGATTTTGCATCACCAGTATCGTCTTGACGGTTCACAACAGTAGAGTGCCCTGGCTTGAAAATACCCCTGCATTCTTTATGGGAAATTATTTCCTTCATTTTAGTGCGTCCATTTGGTTTTGTCAATGCCAGTGTTTCTCTCGCAGGTATCATTGATTTTGCTTTGGTGGTCTTTGTCGAATCAACGCCACCAACACTCGCTTACTGCTGAACCCTTTCTTCAAACTGAAGTTGAGTGGTACGTAGGGCTGCCAGACGTCCCGGTATTCTTGATCATATCGGCAGTTCCAAGCACAAATCAAGGTTATGCGAGGCGTCTACTTCAAAAGAAATTTCTTCTTTTTTTGTACAACCAAATACAGCAAAGAGGCAGCTGATCTCCGCCGCTGAGCTAACAAATGCATTTAAGATTATTAATCACCATCAGTCCTTCAGCTCAATAGATTGCACTACAAAACTAAATGCGCTCATGTATCCTGATTCGGAAATAACAGCAAAGCAATCAGTTTGCAGGACCAAAGCAACAGCTTTAATCAAAAATATTTTGGCTCCGCATTCAGTAGCAAACTTTGTAGATATTTTAATAAAAAATATGCCTTTTTATGGAATTTCAACGGACGCCAGCAACCACAAAGCCGAAAAAATGTTTCCATTGCTTGTTCACTTTTTCACGGAAAAAGAAGGTTTACAATCACAATTATTAAAACTCACAAATTTACCTAATGAAACTGCAGATTCTGTAACGTCATTTTGTGTAGACCAGGCATGCTTAACCAACGAAACGATATCATTTCGTTACGATAATCAACGTTAATAAACGAAACGAAATGACTTTGTTTCGTTTATTAACGTTAATTATCGTAACGAAATGATATCGTTTCGTTGGTTAAGCATGCCTGGTGTAGACACATTAAGTCATCACAAAATACCATTACAAAACCTTGTAGCTTTTGGTGCTGATAATACCAATACCAAAGAAAAAGACAGGGACTAAATAATATATTTTGTAAATTAAAAGAAGTTTCAGGGAAAAGCATTGAGGGCGTAGGTTGCCCTGCTCATATACTTCACAATACAATTTCTAGTGCAGTGGATGTAATGTCAATAGATGTAGATTCTGTTATATTTAAGATATATAAATACTTTTCGATATTCACTGTGCGAACGGAGCGGCTTAAAGATTTTTGTGATAATGCGGACACAATGTACAGATCAATTCTTTCTTATAGTAAAACTCGGTGGCTCTCACTGATACCTGCAATAGAAAGAATTTTGCAAATGTGGAATCCGCTAAAAAACTTTTTTTCGAATGAAAAGAATGCTCATAAAGTTATTACGGACTTTTTCAAGAATGCTTTATCCGAAGTGTACATGTCATTTATTCATTGCCAATCGTTTTTATTTGAAAAACAAATTAAGAAACTTGAAAAATCGGCTATATCAATTATCGAAGTGCAAAAACTACTAAATGAAACTAAAGAAAGTTTAAAGGTCAGACATGAAAATAAATTTATAGGAAACCAAGCAACCATTATCTTAGAGCAGTTAAAGAAGAGAGGCGATATATACGCAGGGGGAATTTTAGATTTTGAAGATGATGTAAATAGGTTTTTTGATGTAGCAAATAGTTACTTGGAAGAGTGGAGTGTCCATTTCAATGAATATAGCGTTTTTAGTTGGATGACTTTGGAGAATGAACCAACTTGGCAAGAAGTCCAAATGACTGTAATGTATTTAAGTAAAAAAAATATAACAATTTCTGATGACTGCTTTGAAGAGGTAATATATTTAAAGCAATTTATAGAAAGTCAAACTGATGATTTTAAATGTAAAAATCTAAATGAAAAATGGCTTTATTTTTTTAACAAAACTAAAGAAAAGGAGAGAAAAAAATTTACTTAAAATAGTTCAATATTTATATGCGATACCTGGTCATAATGCTAATGCGGAACGAATTTTTTCTCTTATTTCATCTCAATGGACAAAGGAAAGAAATTCGTTGAATATCAGTACCTTAGAGAGTATTATTCAATGCAAATTCAACTTAAGACTGACTTGCAAAGAATTTTACAATTATATTAAAAATAAGCCAGAAGTTTTGGAACAAGTTTGCGCAACTAAAAATATATGTCTGTTTAATTTTATCCTTCTGTACTTATGTAAAAAATGTTCCATTCACGAACCCTAGCATTTAATACATATGTACCTACTTATTTATATGAACCACTTTAAAAGTATTTATTTTGAATTGTAGTTGTGATTAGCTGTTTTAGAGTACCTGGAAGGTATATCATTTGTTTATGGGTTTATTTTTGTGTTGTGTAAATAAAAAATAATACTTATGTGCGTAAAAAAAATAAATGTTAATGTTTTTTTTTTTTGGGGGGTGGGGGGCTTATATTTCTTGAATTTTCAAAGTGTCCCGGTTTTGCCCCAGGGGGACCTGGCAGCCCTAGTGGTTCATCCTGGTTCTTATAGAGCATATTCACTATTTGCATGTCGATCCTGATGTCATGGTCAACTAAGAAGTCCACTCCAAATATGACTTCATCAACAATCTCTGCCACAACGAATTTGTGTAGAAGCGTGGCCTTTCCAATTAAGACTTCACATATCATTTCTCCCTGGATTTTGTTACACTCGCCAGTGGCCGTACGCAACCTTGCTCCAGGTAATGGCTTTACTCTTCTGTTGAGCAAATCAGATCGGATTAAGGAATGAGATGCGCCCGTATCTATAGTAAGTACACGTTCTTTGCCATCCACATTTCCTCTGACGGTAAGACTGCCCGATTTCCTTCCGATTTGCGATACAGATATCACAGGACATTCAATAGCTGGAGCTAGCTCTCGATCTTTACATCTGACTTGCTCTTGCTCATCTCTTCCAGATTTGTTCTTAAGACCAGCAATGCTGTTGTAACCACTAGGATCAAGATCGCAATGACGTGACAATGTGACCTGGCTTCCTGTATTTGAGGCATTTGGTAACTCTTTCACTCCGCTTTTGCGATCCTTTCAGTGCCTCCAATATTGTGTTCACCCAGTCTGGCCTTTCTACCTCCACACGGCGTGCTTTGAAAACTGGCTTACACAGAAGAGTTGCTGTTTCCTGAATCAGAGCATGTGATACCATTTCTGTGAATGTAGTTTTTGGGTTTGCGTATGTCGCTCGCTCCGTTTCGATATCCCGTATTCCATTGATAAAGCACTGAATTTTTACCCTTTCGGTGTATTCCACGGGTGCGTCCGCATTTGCTAAATGTGCCAGCCTTTCAACATCCGACGCTAACTCCTGCTAAGTCTCATTAGCTTTTTGGTAGCGGCTTTGCAACTCTATTTGGTATATCTGCTTTCCGTGTTCGCTTCCGTATCGCCTCTCTAGAGAGCTGATCAATGTTTCGTAGTTGTTCCGCTCTCCCTCGAGAATAGTCTGTAGGATTTCAGCAGCAGATCCTTTCAATGCCACGAATGGTGCAGCAACTTTATCTTCAGCACTCCAGTTGTTCACTGCTGCGGTCCTTCTCAAAGTGAATCTTAAAGACCTGGAAAGGAACAGAACCGTCAAAGGATGGTGTCTTTACCTTTGGATTACTCGCTGTAACTGCTGGGCGATTTATTTGCAACTCTGAACTGAAGGCCATACAGAAGGCCATCCTGGGAGAGGTGATGAGCCAAAAAGATGGTGCTATAAATCCCACCTTTAGCGGTTGCACACCTCGCCCGGCTGGCTTTCTATCACCTGCAGGGATGCAACCACTGCGGAGTGGCTAAGGGCTATCGCCCCAAAGCTCACTCCATGGCAAGGTGCCAAGCTGAAGGTGGTATCTGATGCGGATATATCACGTCGCATCATTCTCGTGGGGTACTTTAAGGAAGAGGAATGCCCCTCAAACGACGACATCTTGAGGTTAGCTGAGGCCCAAAATGTCGGCTTGAATACCAGGAACTCGAGAATTCTCAATCGGATTCCAAAGTCCACGGTGGCGGAAGTTAATGTAGCCGTCGATCCGTTGTCTGCGGAGCTATTAAAGCAACGCAACTACTTGATGTTCTGTGGGTTTGACAGGGTCAGGTTAAGACCCAAAACCAAGCCATCCCTGCCCCTGGTAAATATTAATACCAGCGGAAGTGACAGTAAGGGTGAGGGGGATGATACGGTTGCCGATGACAAACCGTGCTGTTCGAAGAATCAGAAGGTATCTAGTAGGCATTTACCTACTGAATAGCAGGATTTGCCGAGTCAATGGGACACCCCCCAAAAACCTTCTCAAGAAGAGCCCAGGCCTTCTGGGTCTAGTGTTGGCCCACAGAGGCAAACGAGGCAGCGACAGTCCGCCAGCCTGTCCCCCAAAACCCGACAACAAGGCAACCGCCTCTTGGGAGCCCCAATGTCAGGAAAGGGAACAAAAAAGGACGAGGACGAATGGCTGAAGAAGCCGTAATGTCGCTTAAAAATAGGGCAAGGAAGGTGGCTACACGTGGCCGCGAAGACCATAGATAGTGTCTCCCCTCCCTATCAAAGCCCAAAAGCAAAGACGTCTGAAATGCCTTCAGGTGAATCTTTGCAATGCCAAGGCAGCCTCAGACGTCCTAATTAAAAAATTTGCAGAAGAAGGTCTGGGAATAGCCTTCATACAGGAGCCTTGGATTCAACACGGTGCCGTAAAAGGCCTGAACAGTACTAATGGTAAGTTAATTTATGCCACCAGTTCTCGCCCAAGAGCGGCGATGCTTTTAAGCAACAAACTAATGTTTCTTCCACTTTTAGAGTTTATGACGGCTGATCTCGTAGCAGTTTGGGCTAAAATTCCAACCCCAAGAGGCGAACAAGAGGCAATCTTGGCCTCTGCCTACTTTCCGGGGGAGGAAGAAACGGCCCCAAGAACCGAGACAATAGCCCTCATCAAATATGTCAGCAGAGTGGCACGCCATGGATCCTCTGCTGTGACGCAAATTCCCATCATACAACATGGGGTAGTACGAACATCAACAACAGGGGTGAGTCCCTCCTTGAGTTTATCAGTAGTAATAATATAAGCATTATCAATTGGGGCAATGAACCCACTTTTGTAAATGCTATTAGAGGGGAAGTTTTAGATCTTACTCTGTGCAGCCATAATATGGCCAGCACCGCCACTAACTGGCATGTTTCAGGAGAGGAATCAATATCGGACCACAAACACATTGTATTCGACATTGGTCACTTTCCGGAACACATGCCAACTTTTTAGAAATCCCAGGAGAACGAACTGGGAGCCTTTCCGTAACAGCTTACAGCGACCTATAACCGCCGTGCAGGAGCTTGAGAAGGAAGCTGAACTGCCCCACTCAGACATTAAAACAGCTTTCAATGAGAATTCCTCCAAGGAAAGATACCTACACAACGAGATGTGCCTTGGTGGAACAAAAAGCTTGGGCAGCAAAGATGCCAGGCTAAGAAGCTGTTCAATGAAGCGAGACCTACGGGCGACTGGGATTCATACAAAGTCGCTCTAACATCTTACAATAAAGAACTTAGGAAATCTAAAAGGGCTACCTGGAGAGAACACTGTGAAAAGATAAATGATCTTCCAGCAGCGGTTCGATTACAAAAATCCCTTTCTAGAGATCACAGAAATGTAATTGGCATGTTAAAAAAAACAGATGGGAGCTACACCATGCGGCCGGAAGAGACGAGCAAACTATTACTCGAAACACACCTTCCTGACTGCAGAGCAGGCTATCAATCACCACCTATAATTGCAGATTTGCCAACGATCAGTGGTAATGAAAAAAGCCCAGCAACAAAGCTTACCCATGTGAAACGAGTGCAATGGGTTCTGTCTAATTTCAGCCCATTCAAGTCACCAGGACCGGATGGGGTCTACCCTTGTCTGTTGCAGCAAGGGATAAAGCATATAGCTCCAGTCCTTTCCACTTTGTATAAGGCATCAGTACTGCTCGGCCATATCCCGAGCAGGTGGGCAGAGGTTAAGGTAGTATTCTTACCAAATACAGGAAATCCGAGCAACTGCCCTCGTCGTATCTTATTGGTCGATACGACGAGGGCAGTTGCCTGAGCTCGTTTCTCCTAAAACGTATGGAGAAAATCTTAGATCAGCATATCAGGGAGGTCAATCTAAATAAACTCCCTCTGTGTAGGAATCATTTCGCCTACCAGTCAGGGAAATCCACGGAGACGGCTATTCATAGTCTCACGGTAAAAATCGAAAAGGCTCTAGAGTCAAAAAATATAGCCCTCTGCGCTTTTATTGATATATCAGGGGCTTTCGATAACACAACACATCAAGCTATCGCACAAGCTATGATTGACAAGGACATAAGCCCTATAATAATACGATGGGTTCTGTCTATGTTAAAGAGTAGTAAAATCCATTTGGAACTGGGAAGGACCAAGGGGCTGCCCACAAGGAGGTATGCTCTCCCCTCTCCTGTGGACCCTGGTCATTGATGACCTCCTTCTATGATGAACTAGTTATTTGCATCACAGGGATGCACGAAGATACAATATCAGATCGCATGCAACAAGCCCTTTGCTTCATAGAGACGTGGTGCGATACCAAAAGATTGTCTACAAATCCTAACAAAACTGTTATAGTGCCTTTCACCCGGTGAAGGAAAGTATCTATCCCAGAACCATCCCAGGGTGGTACAAAAATACAATTCTCAATGGAGGCTAAATATATAGGGGTCAAAATGGATGGAACCCTCACGTGGAATGCTCATTTGGATGCTATCCTAAATAAGGCAACAAGAGCTTTCTTTGCCTGTACTCGTCTCTACGGCAAAAAATGGGGGATTTGTCCAAAAATCGTATATTAGACATTTAATACTGTCGTAAGGCCAATAGTCGCCTATGTTTCTCTAGTTTGGTGGCAGAAGGCCACGCAAAGAAAGGCAACGGCTAAACTAAGCAAACTACATCAATTAGTTTGCGTTGGAATAACGGGTGCGATAAGAACCGCCGCTGCTGACGCACTTAGTGCTTTAGTGGGTATAGCTCCCTTCCCTATTCTGATAGAGAAAGAGGCAACAGGCAACACTAGGTGCACTAAGACTTCCAAATATTTCTGAGTTGAAGGAAGGAAATATGATAGGGCATATGAAAGTAATAAGAAAATTCATAGGAAATCCCTCATTACAACTGCGTGACGTAATGTCCCATAAGCTCAGAATCTCACGGAACTTTGAAGTGTCCATTGTGGACAGGACCCACTAGGAAATAGGGAATCCTTATAACGACCCTGACTCAGAGGTCTGGTACACGGATGGATCTAAATTCGATGACGGAAGAACGGGAGCTAGCATCTATGCGCCAAACTTGGAAAAACCGATACCAATGGGATGTTACCCCACTATATTTCAGGCAGAAATTCATGCAATAGAGGTCTGTGGTAGAGAATGTCTGCGGAGAGGCTCAACATCGAAGAGCATCTTCATTATGTCGGACAGCTAGGCGGCACTGCGTGCCTTGCAATCCTACATAGTTACATCTAAGCTGGTGGATGAATGCACTGAAATCCTTAATGCCCTGGGAGCCAAAAGCAAGGTTTTTTTTGGGATGGTTTCCTGGACATCAGGGACATGAAGGTAATGAACATACATATTACCTAGCAAAGCAGGGTGCTACATCAGCATTCTATGGTCCAGAGCCCTTTTGTGGACTCACAAAGGCACACACCAGGGAAACTATATGTGACTGGGAACTAAACAATTCAGGCGTCACTGGACAGGGCAAAGGCAGACCAAACTATTTATACTTCCGGCAACGAAAGTATCAGCCAAACTGATCAACCTAAGCAGGGAGGACCTAAGAACTCTTACTGGGTACTACATGGGACACTGCGGTCTACGATATCACCTAAGTAAATTAAATCTATCTGATACCCAAATTTGTCGTTTCTTTGAGCCGGTTCACATTCTCTGCGAATGCGTCGCTCTAGCTAGGCAGAGACTATCCCATCTAGGTGGTGGACTCTTAATACCTATGTGATATGGAGTAAAAAGCCTGAAGAGGTACTTAGATACATCAAGAGCCTACAGATTCAAAATTAGGCTGAAACGTCTTGCACAATAGATCTGCACAAAGGTCGCAGTGCTTCCAGACCAATTAATAATAATAATAATAATAATATTTGCAACTCTTGTATACGACCTCTCAAAGCTTCTGTGTCGTCAATTTTGTCCTCGAGCTGTACAATTTTTGTATCCTGTGCTTCTAGCTTTGCTGTTACCCTTGCTTCCTGTGCTTCTAACTGCGAAGACTTTTGTCCACTTGCAGTGATAACCGCTCCTCTTGTCCTTCCATCTTGGACGTAATCTGTGTCGACATTTCTGAAATACGCGTTTCTTGTGCCTCAATCTTTGATGCTATGCGTGTTTCCTCCGATTCCAGTTGGGATGACATATATTTCTTCTCTTCTGCCAGTTGAGATGACATTGTCGATTTTTGGGCAGATATTGCAGCCAAAATCATGTTCAAGTCTGTTCCCGTAACTGTCTGCGATATTTCCTTTTTCTCTTCCATATTTGTTATTGTCTCGTCCCCATTAAGATGAAAGATATACTCGTCCACATTAATTCCTTCCAACTCCATAACCTCTGGAAGCCGTGCTTGAAGTTCGATCTTATTGCCGGTTGTATTCAATCCCCGGTTCTCCAACTCCTTTTTCAGTTACTGGATCCTCAATTCACTTTACCATGTGGAAGTTGTATTAGAAATATTCGGAATTTATTCAGTAATTTCTCTTCTGACACCAATTGTAACGAATTTAGTGAATTCCGCTTATCCCAACCCTTCTGCTAACGTTCGAATCGCTAAACTGTTGAATAAATAACTCCAATATTCAATAATGGAAAATGGGATTTATTAGACTACTTTGAGAGTACTTCACAATAACACTTATACTTCACAACCAGTAGCGAGCTTAAATCAAAACTGGTTAGTCACGCTTGTGCTGCTTTTATAATCTCGGTTTCTTCGTTCACCCATTTCTCCTCAGGTTTAGAAATTTCGTGAACTTCATTCATGCTTGGTTAGCAGCTATATACGCGTGTACATATGTGAGTACTACTTCGGCTGATGATGAAATGAGTTTGTGAGTATCTCTCTGCTGCCTTGTATGTATGTGTGTACATGATGATTGATTTGTTTACGTACATACGAGTGGCTGCTTAGTGTCGGCTTAGTGATGGTAGTATCGCTTAGTGATGATAATATTCGTCACAATATGTTGTAACGAAATTAGAGAATTTCCACTTATTTCAAACCTTCTGCTAACTTTCGAATCACTAAGTTGTCGAATAAATCACTCCAATATTTAGTATTGCAAACCGGTCTTTATTAAGATTACTTTGAGAGTAGTACTTCACAATTATACTTCACAACCAATAGCGTGTTCAAATCAAAACTGAATACTGACTACTCAGATTTCGCTGTTTTTATACTATCTGTTGCCTCGTTCACCCATTTCTCCTAAGGTCTATTAACTTCGCGAACTTCGTGCTTGGTTACAAGCCATATATGTACATGTATATTTGTAGTTTAAAGTCGCTCGCGGAGCCATATGCGTCTGTATATTTGAGTACTACTTCGGCTCATGGTTAGTATCTCTCTGTTGCCTTGTATGTACATATGTAAATGATGATTGATTTGTTTACGCACACACAAGTGGCTGGTTAGTATCAGATTAGGGATGCTAGTATCACTTAGTGATGTGAATATTCGTCACACCGCCCTCCACCTAAGTCTGATCGTCCCGATCAGACTAATCGCTGCTAGCCTCTCCAAATGAACCACCCTTTTATTTCGTGGTTTCCCAATGGTTTGTATGCGGTAGATGGTATCACTGATCCTCTTTACAACTTTGTACGGGCCTTCCCAACTGTACTAAAATTTGGATGGAACACCTTTCCGCCGGTGAGGGTCCTTGTCGTACCTGTGTTTCATCTCTGTTGTTTGGCCAATGAATTACTTCGTAGAACTTGCGCTTGACGGATTAGCTTCGCATAATCAGTATCGTTCCGACATTTCACAACAGTAGTGCGCCCTGGCTTGAAACCACCCGTGCACTCTTTCTGGGAAATTCCTTCGTTCGTTTTAGTGCATCCGTTAGGGTTAGCCAATGCCAGTGTTTTTCTCGCGCGTACCTTCGGTTTTGATTTGTTTGGCCCGTTCATTCCATCAACCTTTGTCCGTTTTACTTTCGTTGACTTTTGAGGTCTCTGCTGAATCTCCTCCACAAGCGCTCGCTTACTGCTGAACCCCTTCTCCAAACTGAAGTTAGGTGGTATATCCTGGTTCTTATAGCGCATATTCCTTCTTTGCATTTCGATCCTGATGTCATGGTCAACTAAGAAGTCCACTCCCAATATTACTTCTTCAACAACCTCCGTCAAAACGAATTTGTGCAGAATCTTCACCTTTCCAATTGGGACTTCACATACCACTTCTCCTTGGACTTGGTTATATTCGCCAGTGACCGCACACAACCTTGCTCCAGGTAATGGCTTTACTCTCCTGTTGACCAAACCAGATCGGATTAAGGAATGAGATGCGCCCGTATCTACAGTCAGTACACGTCCTTTGCCATCCACATTTCCTTTGACGGTACGACTGCTTGATTTTCTTCCAATTTGCGAAATAGATATCACAGGACATTCAATAGCTGGGGCAAGTTCTCGATCTTTACATCTGACTCACTCTTTCTTATCTCCTCCAGCTTTGCGTTTACGATAAGCCAAGTTGGAACTACCAGTGCCGCTGCTGCAATGACGTGCAATGTGACCAGGCTTCCTGCATTTGAAGCATTTGATTACTCTATTACTCCGTTTTTGCGATCCTTTCAGCGCCTCCAATATTGTGTTCACCCAGTCTGGCCTTTCTACTTCCACACGGCGTGCTTTGAAAACTGGCTTATACAGAAGCGATGCTGTTTCCTGAGTCAGCGCATGGGATACTGTTTCAGCAAATGTTGGCTTTGGGCTTGCGTATGTAGCTCGCTTAGTTTCGATGTCCCGTATGCCATTTATGAAACTCTGAATCTTTACCCTTTCAGTGTATTCCACGGATGCTTCGCATTTGAAAAATGAGCCAATCTTTTAACATCCGAAGCAAACTCTTGCAAAGTCTCATTAGCTTTTTTGTAACGGTTTTGCAATTCTTTTTGATATATCTTTTTCCTATGCTCGCTTCCGTAACGTCTCTCGACAGCGGCCATCAATGCTTCATAGCTGTTCCGTTCGTACTCTGTAGTAGTTTGCGGCAGGCCCTTTTAATATCACGAACAGTGCAGCAACTTTCTCATCCGCATTCCAGTTGTTGACTGCTGACGTCTTCTCAAATTGAAGCTTAAATACCTGGAAATGAACAGAGCCGTCGAAAGATGGAGTTTTTACCTTCGTATTGCTTGCTGAAACAGCTGGGCGATTTAGTTGCAACTCCTGTGTACGACCTCTCAAAGCGTCCATCTCGGCCTCGATTTTTTCCTCAACCTGCGTTATTTTCTCGTCCATATGCACTTCGAGTTTTTATGATATACGCGCCTCTTGCGCTTCGAGTTGTACTGTTATGCGTGCCTCTTGTTCTTTCCGCTGTGTTTCCATCTTTGATGTAATCTGTGTCGACATTTCTGAAATACGCGTTTCTCGAGCTTCAATCTTTGATGTTATGCGTGTCTCCTGCGATTCCAGTTGGGATGCCATATATGTCTTCTGTTCTGCCAGTTGAAATGTTATGTTTGTCTTTTGTTCTTCCAGTTTAGATGACACTGTCGATGTTTGCGCAGATATTGCAGCCAAAATCATGTTCAAGTCTGTGCTCGTAAACGTCTGCGATATTTCGTTTTTCTCTTCAATTTTTGTTGTTTTCTCGTCCCCATCACGATGAAAGACATCATCGTCCACAGTTATTTCTTCCGACTCCATTACCTCTCGTAGCCGTGCTTGAAGTTCGATCTTATTGCCGGTTGTACTCAATCAACGGTTATCCAACTCCCTTTTCAGTTGCTGGATCCTTAATTCACTTAACTTTGCCATGTCCAAGTTGTATTCGGAATCTTCCGAATTTATTCAACAATTCCTCTTCTGACACCAATTGTAACGAATTTAGAGAAATTCCACTTATTCCAAACCTTCTCCTAACGTTAGAATCGCTAAATTGTCGATTAAATCACTCCACTATTTAGTATTGCAAACTGGTCTTTATAAAGATTACTTTGAGAGTAGTACTTCACAATTATACTTTTATACTCTCTGTTGCCTCGTTCACCCATTTCTCCTAAGGTCTAGTAACTTCGCGGACTATAGGCTTGGTTACCAGCCATATATGTACATGTATATTTTTAGTTTATATTCTCTCGCATAGCCATAGGCGTGTGTATGTGTGAGTCGGCTGATGGTGAGTATCTCTCCGTTGCCTTGTATGTACATGTGTAAATGATGATTGATTTGTTTACGTGCATACAAGTGGCTGCTTAGTATCGGATTAGGGATGCTAGTATCCCTTAATGATGTGAATATTATTCACAATATATATGAAATAAATAAATACATGTAAGGTGCGATAACCTCCGAAGAGATCTAAGGCCGAGCTTCCCTTCCAATTTGCGTCGTGCGGGCTATTTTTTTTTCCTACAAATTGGCGGGATGGGACATACTTGTTTAATGCCGACTCCGAACGGTATCTGCAATGCAGATGAGTTTTCACTGAGAAAAATTTTCTTCTAATTGAAAAACTTGTTTCTAAAGTTTTTGATGTTGCTTTTTCCGAGGCGTGAACCCAGGTTCTTCGGTGTGGTAGGCGGAGCACGCTACCATCACACCACGGCGGCCGCCAATATATATACAAATCAACTTTTTCGTATTTTTTTAAGGTCTGTTGTAATCATTTTTAAGAATGCCCAGACACTTAGTATATGATTTCTTTGTCAATTGTGGAATGTTTCCAATGTGCACTTTGTATATTGTTTTGGAAAAATATTGATAACTTTTCGGCGAAATTTACTCGAAGAGCCACTTCGTTTTGGTTTGGTATCGCTTTCCCATCCCGAAAACATTGCGCTTGCATATTGTTGACATACCAATGTGCTTAAAATTGATCAACATTTAATTGAAAAATTTTCAAAAATTCTCGTACAGCCGCTTCCTTAATTCCAATTCTCCCACGACTCTATCATATTTCCGTTGTAATGGAATGGTACCAGATCATATATGTTTTCACAACAGAGGAATAAATTTCTCACTATGAATATTGCAGCATGTTGATGTAAAGCTAATGAATTACTTACCCAGTATAGTGAAAAGTTTAATAAGCAAGAGCTGACATAAACTTAATGTTTTTATGACAAATGCAAAAGCACATATTTAGGTTAGTTTCCGCCACTAAACACACATTTAGTGGTCGATAATTATGAAATTGAGATTGACAAATTTGAATCGTTGGATTTTCTACATAAAATTAACCATAACACTCGCCCACAGTCATGTGAAGTTATCGTTTTTGAATTTTTTGTTTAGGGTCCGTTGATGTTTTTTTTTAACCATTTTTACTTCCCTTATTCCAAGTGTATGTCGACTAGTGATAGAGCTTTTAGAAAAAGTATCGATACCGGTACTCGTATCAAATACTCGGATCAAAGAATCGATTCTAGTACTCATACTTAGTAAAAGATATCGGGTATACTCGATCCAAGTGAGTACTTCGGAATTTTTATCAAAAGTGAAGAAACTTTTCTTTAAAATGAGATCGTATGTTTTTAATTTAATAGAAAACAAATAAAAAAGTTTAAGTTTGGACGAAAGCGAACATCATATAACCATTTGTGTGCTCTTACATATATTTTAAGGGTACATTTAAAGAGAAACGTCATGAAAAATTAAATTATTTAAAAGATTTTTAGTCGACTTATAGTGTTTAAAAAAAGCTGTTTCAATTAAAAAAAGTTTTCCTAAAAAGAGTTGCCCCTCGGTAGTGTTCTTATAAATAAATACATACAGAGTTTACAAAACTCGAAAAAAGGGGGATAAATTTTTTCATTGGGAAAATTTTCACAGTAATGTTAGGTTTTCCTTAATGTATATATCGTTAGAAAGGTCTCTTTTTATATAACCGGGAGAGAAACCGAAAATCGACCTATACGTAACACAATTTTTTTCCCTAATTCACAATTTTGGGGGTATCTAGAAAAAGTATATTTTAACTTTTTTCTTTTCTTTAACATTGTGTTATTAGTTTTAAAATTATTATTTGATTTTTTTGGTTTGGGTAATAAATTCAACCTTTTTCAACAAGATCTTGTATATGTAATATCTTTAAAGAATTTTTTCTGTGGACTATGCGTAAAAAAATATATGCATAACAACCAAAAATTAAATTGGATTATAAGCCATTTATTCTAACCACTGTAAGATGATAGGCGTAAGATGAGGCCAAATGAACCGGTAATAAAGATCGCTACCCCTTCCATTCTAATATCAATCGAGTTAAAACATAAGTTAAGGCATCGAATATAAACAAAAAAATTACAAAGTCGACACCGTTCACTATTCCGATTAAGATACTTATATCCAGGATGCTCACAAACAAGACACAAATATACAAAAAATTTCACATGGATAAATTTTTAAGCTGGAAGGTTGAATCAAAGTTGGAATACTACCATGAAACCTGAAAATTTACAATTTGTATTTCTAAAAATTTAAGGATTATGCAGTTTTAATATGAAACATTGAATTAAAGAAATGTGGATGCACTCAAGAGTTTTCAGATATTTTTTGTCTAGGATATTTAGTATTCCTTGCCCTGAAACGTATGAGCCAAATGCGTTTCCAACTGTGTCGAACAAAAATGCGTAACAGTCTTTCAAAAAAAAAAAAAAAAAACCCAAAAGCTTTATACAAATATTGAATTGGCTACAAGCTGCATAATGTTATAGAAGTTCTGACTATCAATTTCAAATTTTTATGACAGGTCTTAAAACATTAATTTATTTTTCTGGCCTTATCGTTAGTTTCGAAATTAAGGTTTATGTGCTTTCTATCCTTTCATTTTAAATTTTGAATATCATTTGCCTCTATGTAACGTTAAGGCAAAATCAAATTCCTTAGGTTCAAATTATTTGCAGAAACGTTTCCTTATACGTACCCCTTTATCCCGGTCAGAGTCCGATTTTCTTTTTATATAATTACTAGCTGACCCCGGCAAACTTCGTTTTGCCCAAAATATATTGTTTTAATGAATTAATTTCAAAACTTCTAGTTTTGGTTAGAAATTTGTGTTTGCTAATAACTTAGGTTATAGATTTATTATAAAATTATAATTTGAATTAAATTCACAACGCTAAGTATATTTGTTTCAGAAAATAAAGGTAAATTAAATATTGTATCATTGAATTCTATTCATTTTATTGCAGCCTATAAAAAGGGCAGAGTAATCAATGTGCTCAATTCAAAGCTGCACGATACACAACATTTTTAGTTTTCTGATCGGGAGCGTAAATAAAAAGTGTTGATGGTTTCCCAACTCGGGAACACGCTACATATAGTTGGCCATGTGAAAAGCATGGCATCTCTAAATTTATGCCACAGGCTTGCAACGACTGTGCTTGTGACTTGTTAATGGTCATCGCATATGCAAATTTCACTGGAAACGGAATGCGCCTAAACTGAAACGGCAAATCATTTGAAGTCAAGGGTATTCTCGGAATCAGGCATTCCTCTCCCTTGAACGGTCTTTTTAAAAGCTTTGCCATTATCAAATTGCTCAAAAGCTTGGCTACAATCAGTCTTGTTTCATTACACAGTTTTGGCGCACGAGATTACGAAGCATAATAACTACAGATCCAACTTTGAGACACAAATGATGAGGGGGCTTTCCAGGCAAATCTAAACAATTTAAAAATCTGTAGGATAATTTGCTATATCCTCCTCATTATCAATTCGATCGATTGATCTGTAGGATTGTAATTCTCCCGGAATTTGGTTTTGGATCGTCCAATTTAACTCATTAACATCACTACTTTTTTTGGCTGCTAAAATTGTGCGTTCACTCAACCAAGTTAGGTTAAGATAGTTTTCACCAATATTTGGATACACGTTTGTTATCAATTCATCCTTGTTCGAGGTAAATTGAAAATAGCTCGGGGAATTGATATAAAGCCACTGGAAGTATTTACCGGAATCTGTCCATTTCCGATTCATAGAATTTCGTCTGAGAAAACTTCTGCTGTTCTGTGCTGTTGCAAAAACACTTGCATATTGATGCTCAACGGAATGGTTGTTACTTACTGTCACAAAAGCGATGACTTGAGACATGCATTTAACTCATCCGCTGCTGTTGATTTTGGAATCACCAGAAGTGTTTGTCGGAAGTCTCCCGGCAACAGCACCATCACGCCATCAAAATGACGACAATTGTTGCGCAAATCTTTCAACGTTCGATCAAGTGCTTCCAATGATCGTTTTGTGTGCCACTCATCCCATATTATAAATTTGCAGTTTTTTAAACACTTTGTATGCATTCCATAAATGAAGTGGGTTTGAAGGCTGACATATCAAAATTATGATAGCGAAAAGTGTGAGAACTCCATTGGAAGATGAAGAAGCTACTGCATCGTTTAGAGTGTGTTTTCAGTGATCGTCGTCTTCAAGTAATTGCAAATGTTGGCATGCTTCGCGAAAAGTTGCACACACTGTACCATCCACAGTTCCCGATGACTGAAATGAAGTTGGCCGCGCACATTAACGAAAAGCAACCGAAGGTAGAAGCAATCGTCGTTCTTTGGATGGATTGTATAAATTCGTCCGAGGGCATCACTTGAAAACACACCTGGATATCCATCTACAGGTTGACCTTGATTTCTGCGCATCCATTTCTTCAAAGAAACATTCCATGTAAAATATCTACACATCTCCGAGTAAAGCAACGTTCTCGCAAAAAATTCGGTAATCGGAAGTTGCTGTTAGTCAAAACTTCATCACAAAGCCGCCAATAACACTGCTGTGACGCCACCTACGACGGGTAATAAATAGCGTTATGAGCGGGCGACATCTGTCATTCGGTAGTCGAAAGTTCCTGCTAGTCACATAATGCCACCTACGAATAGTATAGCATGAGCGGGCGACATCTGTAATCGAGAGTTGCTGTTATTCAACACTGTGCGTAATACGTGAGCATGGGATTCACCACGTGGAAAAAAATGTTTCTCATATAAATTAGCATGGTTAATCCCACACCCGCGAAGTAATCGCATGAAATATTGCTTGATAGCATGTTTTGAACCTTCTTGTTACTTCTAGTCACCCAGCGGTATAAAAAAATACTCTTTAGTAATGCAGTTATCAACAGTTTTAATTTGATATCCATATTGTATAAACACATTCTAGTGGTAGCCGGGTCCACGCTTAGGGCTATATCTCGAGACCCTAGTCACCCAGAGGTTTGTTGGAATTGTTCTGCAGTAAAGCACTCATCAACATCTTTCATTTGATATCCATATTGTATAAACACATTCTAGTGGCAGCCGGGTCCACGCTTTGGGTTATATCTCGAGACCCTAGTCACCCAGAGGTTTGTTTGAATTGTTCTGCAGTAAAGCACTCATCAAAAGCTTTCATTTGATACCCATATTGTATAAACACATGTTAGTGGTAGCCGGGTCCACACTTTGAGCTATATCTCGAGACCCTAGTCACCCAGAGGTTTGTTTGAATTGTTCTGCAGTAAAGCACTCATCAACAGCTTTCATTTGATATCCATATTGTATAAACACATTCTAGTGGTACCCGGGTCCACGTTTTGGTCTCAAGACCCTAGCCAACCAGCGGCATGAATTATAGCCTATAGCATATTCGGGTACCTCGATAATATACCTACAAAATTTTATAAAAGCCGGTCCAGTAGTTTTCAAGTTTTAAGCATATGAACATACACTCACCACGATTCATTCTACTTATAGATAAAGTTTCTTCTTATAGTTGTTTTAAGTATGCTGAAGTGATCATTTTAAGGTAGTTACTGTTTTGGTTTAAAATGAGTATTGCTTGTTATAAAACGTTAGTGTAAAAGAAATTTTGTCGATAAAGAACAACTTTTATAACAATGAGATTTACTGAAAAGTGAGCTTTGACAAAATTTTATGAAATTCAGTTAGCGGTTCTTACTTACTTACTTACTTACTTACTTAATTGGCGCTTAACCGTCTAAACGGTTATGGCCGTCCAACAAGGCGCGCCAGTCGCTCCTTCGCCCCGCCAACCGGCGCCAATTGGTCACACCAAGGGAGTTTAAATCGTTTTCCACCTGGTCCTTCCAACGGAGTGGGGGCCGCCCTCTACCTCTGCTTCCATAGGCGGGTTCCGATAGAAACACTTTCTTGGCCGGAGCATCATCTTTCATTCGCATAACATGGCCTAGCCAGCGCAGCCGCTGCGTTTTAATTCGCTGGACTATGTTGATGTCTGCGTATAGCTCGTACAGCTCATCATTAAATCTTCTTCGGTACTCGCCATCGCCAACGCGTAGAGGTCCATAAATTTTTCGAAGAACTTTTCTCTCGAACACTCCCAAAGCCGCTTCATCTGCTGTTGTCATGGTCCATGCTTCTGCCCCATATAGCAGGACGGGTACGATAAGTGACTTGTAGAGTATGATTTTCGTTCGCCGAGAGAGGACTTTACTTTTCAATTGCCTACCTAGTCCAAAGTAGCATTTATTGGCAAGATTGATTCTTCGCTGGATTTCAGTGCTGATGTTGTTGCTAATGTTGATGCTGGTTCCCAAATAAACGAAGTCTTTTACTATTTCGAAATTATGGCTGCCAACAGTAGCGTGGTTGCCAAGGCGCATATGCGCTGTCTCTTTGCTCGATGACAGCAGGTACTTCGTTTTGTCCTCATTCACCATCAAACCCATCTTTACCGCTTCTTTTTCCAGCTTGGAGTAAGCAGAACTAACAGCGCGGGTGTTTAGGCCGATAATATCAATGTCATCAGCATATGCCAGTAATTGCACGCTTTTATAGTATATTGTTCCAGTGCGGTTAAGTTCTGCAGCTAGTATAATTTTCTCCAGCATCAAATTAAAGAAATCGCACGATAGGGGGTCACCCTGTCTGAAACCTCGTTTAGTTTCGAACGGCTCGGAGAGGTCCTTCCCAATTCTGACTGAGCTGATGGTGTTGCTCAACGTCATTTTGCACAGCCGTATAAGTTTTGCGGGGAAACCAAATTCAGACATAGCGGCATATAGGCAGCTCCTTTTCGTGCTGTCGAAGGCGGCTTTAAAGTCGACGAAGAGGTGATGTGTGTCGATTCTCTTTTCACGGGTTTTTTCCAAGATTTGGCGCATTGTGAAAATCTGGTCGATGGTAGATTTACCAGGTCTGAAGCCGCACTGATAAGGTCCAATCAGCCGGTTCACGGTGGGCTTCAATCTTTCGCACAATACACTTGAAAGGACCTTATATGCGATATTAAGAAGGCTGATTCCACGATAGTTGGTGCATTTTGCAGTATCCCCCTTCTTGTGGACTGGGCAAAGAACACTTAGATTCCAACCGTCGGGCATGCTTTCGTCCGCCCATATTTTGCTAAGAAGCTGCTGCATGCGCCTTACCAACTCCTCGCCGCCGAACTTGAATAGCTCCGCAGGCAATCCATCAGCGCCCACGGCCTTGTTGTTTTTCAATCTGGTTATTGCTATTCTAACTTCGTCATAATCGGGCGGGGGGACATATATTCCATCATCATCGATTGCGGGATCGGGTTCTTCATCTCTGCGCGGTGAATTGCTGCCTCCATTTAGGAGAGCAGAGAAGTGTTCCCTCCATAATCTAAGCACTCTCTGGACATCAGTTACAAGGTCGCCGTTTTCATTCCTACAGGAGTTAGCGGTTCGGTTTAGCCAAAATAGTACTGAATTTTTTCTCTAAAAATATTATTAGCTTAAGGATTTAAAATTCAGACGAAATGACTCAAAAACTATCAATCTTAATTTAAAAACATGAAACAATTTTTTTAGGAATGATAAATTTTTGGATACCAAAAAATTTAGCAACTGGCAACGCTGTCAACAAATTAATAGATATAATCTCGCTTTGTTAAAAATCAAAGAAAGCTTTTTCATTTCGTGGACGAAACGAAAACACTTCGTTAATGTTATAAAGGTTATGAAACGCTTTTGTTGTTGTATTAATGATAAAGACACTCCGATCATCGCAGGAGTGCGGGTTGAAATCCTAATCCAAGGGGAAAAGGTTTTGTAGAGATTTACAAGGTATAAGCGAAACAGCTGTCGCCTTGTCAGTCCTGATGTAGAGTTCTTTAAATTTTTTACCAAACAATTAATAGACTGTTGAATGATGAATGTATCGCAAGTATGTATCACTTGATTGCATAGTAGTAACGATGTTACATATGTATGTATGTTAGACTGGGTCTATTTATTAACCGATATCGCACCATCGATTTTTCGGGTTTTTAGGATTTGGGCTCAGGAAAAAAAGTTCCACTACGCATACCCAAAAAAATAATTTTCGAGCCTCCGAAATTTTCTTTTTGTTTTTTTGTTTTACTTTTTTGGACTTAGATTTTTAAGGGTTTTTTCATGACTAACTAAAAAATGTTAATTTGATTGTAGAATTTTCATATCCGACCCAAAAATGTCCGCTAAAAACGATGTCGATAACAGTTTTTTGAAAAAGGTATACATATGAAAATTTTTTTAGTAGGTCATGAAAAAAACATTAAAAATCAAAGTCGAAAAAAAGTCAAAAATGAAATTTCTCAGGCTCGAAAATTATTTTTTTTCCTGAGCCCAAATCCTATCGAAAAATCGATGGCGCGATATCGGTTAACTTCCGTCCATACATACCGACCCACCATAATGTATGTACTATGATAACGGGGTATCCCCAAATGGCTAATCAATTTCAATCACTGTAAGTAAATAAATATGTCGCAATGATTTGTTTTTAACACCCGTAGTGGAATGGTTGTATGTATGTAAGTATGTATGTAACACTTTTAATTAAACGAATTGATTACAAAAAAGTTACGTATACGCACCGATGTTTTCATAAGGTACGGATATGATGGGAGTAATTGGTTTGTTTTTAATAAAACAACGTGCTTATGTACTTGTAATACAGTTATTTATCCACGAGTTAGAAAAGTATCTATACATTTACGTACATCAGCACAATGAGTGAGTGCAAAACCCATAGAACTTACTAGAAATTCATAGAACTTACTAGCAATTAGCTTCAGAAACGTGTCAGCCATATTCGTAGGTTCTTTGTCGTCAAAGCGTAATTTTTCCACCAGCGATTTCGCCTATAGATTTAAAAAAGATGGGTTCACATCCACAGCCGAGACAGAACGAATAGTGTAAAACAGTAAACCATTGTGTATAAGACAAGTGTGATATGTATCTTAGTCATAGACGTCCAATTAACAAATAGAAACGATCAACACTAACTTATTCTATCAACCGCTGGAGATAGCCGACCGTATGTGCTGCCATATTGAACATCCTTTCAAAACGCTGCCAAAACGATAAAAAGTTGTTGCCAACTTGAACACACTCTCAGGCAGTTGATGAATAAGATATCGCACTTGCTTTGTACACAATACAGTAAACCATTCAATCCCGGGAAGCTATTTCACCACTTTAGCAATTTTACCTGAAATTTGATAATTTTAAGGACAGAAACACTTTTAAATTGATATAATAATCCCAATTTAACTAATTTGAGACTATTTCAATAATTTTATAGCGAAATTTCAGATAAAATTTATGTTTTATTGATGATAATCAGGCAGGTAATATGGTGAATTGCCTATCGCCAATTTGATACCTTCTATTGCTCTTCGCTGTCGATTTTGTTGTAGCAGTGCTTCGCCCCGTACAACTCCCTCTAACGGAATTTCAAGGAAATTCGCGGTTTAACAGAGTGAAATCTGAAAGATGGCTGGTATCATGTCCCCGCACGCGGGACACACATTGTATATGTCGGGGTTGATTCTGTATAAATAAGAGTTAGCCCTATTACATTTTCCAGATCAAAGTTGAGCCAGAGTGACGTGAGTCTCCCTGGGGAGATTGTTTCCCTCAACTGCCAGTTTTGGGTATTTTCTATTGAGAATGGGGTTCAACGGGCATTTATTGGCATGGTACTTGGCCGACTCTCTGTGGATGTCTGTAAAGGCGTTTTTATGCTATTTTCGTTCAAACTGCTGAATTCCTTGATGCCGGATTTCTTCGTAGTTCTTGCGGAGGGGGGTGTCTTCAATCAGATCTCTATTGGGATGGCCAGGTTTGTTCATCATTTCGTTTCTCACTTTTATGGGGGGTATTCTCGCCTTGCTGTGTAAATGGTGTTCTGGTGATAAAAGAAGATATCCCGTGGCAGTTTTAAGCGAAATGTTATGGGAAACCTGCAGTTTTTAACCTACCCCGAAGAGAAGGGGTATATAATGTTTGTATGTGTGTGTGATTCCCCATACATTTACGCATACACATATGAAGAGGTACGTTACCATTGGATGGAATTCTGGTAACCACACATGCAGTTTAGAGGTCACGACGTGGGAGTCCTCTTGACCGTAGCTCTTTCGGGATGGGGTGGGTTTTTGCCATGTCTGAACCGACATTACATAAAGTTTAATTTTAGGACTCCAAACCAGAATCTAAATACAGGAGCTACCCTCCCTTAACTCAAAAACTAGATACATATGTACTAAACGAAACAAAACAACGAGATCGGTAGCTAACCACCTCGAAAGAACCAAACAACGAACTTTAAATACTAAAGGGGTGAAAGCGGGCATCTGTTGAAGTGACTATTGGGGCGAGGTCTAAGATGATAGTCGACACTCGCTGTCTTTACCCTACCCTACCATGATCTTCGAAGCGAATATAATTCGAAGATCCCGAAAAAAACGTATACTACCTTTTATGTCATCAACATATTTGCCTCCAGGAACATAAAAAAAACTTACAGATTCATATTTTCAAATCGACAACAATTCAACGTTTATTAAACATAATAATTAATTGCCAAATTACAATCAAAAATTCAATCCTTATTCTTATTTGGAACGATGCTTAGGATTAACCCTAGTTCTTAATATTCGTTACTAAAATATACAAAATATTTAGGACAATCCTAACGTTACACGCTTATTAGCGGCTTATGTATAAAGTTGTTATACTAAATGGCAAGTAGAAATCTGGTTATAATTTACTTATCTTTCATGTAGCTAGTCATACCAGGCTATCATAAAAAAAAACACTAGCTTAGAACTTTTACTTATATTTAGGGTTCATATTTATGTAACATTGCTTGTTTGTTTTTATTTTTCCCTTCTGTTTTTTTCAACTACAACTAGGATATGTTTATAGGTAAGTGCGCAAATGTGTATGTGCATGGACTAAGATCAGCCGGGGGCATTCCATAACAAGTGTTATTTCTAACAATTAAAATAAATTTTATTTTTTTTTCTTATGGTTTATAACTTCAATGCGTATTCAAAATTTTGGACCGAAACCACAATTGAATAGAAAACGTTTCCATTCTCTAGCGTAATAAATTAATGTAAATAAATTAACATGGTTTTCAAAAGCTATTAAAAAATTAATGACGTAACATGTACGTTAGAACATTCAATATCCAAATAAATTCATATCATTACAGCATAGCAGATAAATTGACAAAAGCATTATTGACGATAGGTAGTTTACTGACAATACGCCGGCGTCATAAAAATTACTAGCTGACGTTATTTCCTTATATTTTTGGGTAAATGTTTGTTTGTTTTTCTTTAACTTACATCTGGGAAAAATTCATATTTATGTGCATAAGTGTGTATGTAGGTAGGTAGACTAATAGGAAGGGGAGTTCCATGACAAACGGGTTTACAAAAACGTACTCTATAACAATTTATCAATATTATATATTGTTACGAGGTATATTTAAATTGACCCGGTTTAAAAAAAACAAAACAAAGGATATAAAAAAACTTACGGACGGAAAATCATATGGGCAAAAGGTAATCAATAATCATATGGCAAAATTACAAATATTTTCCAGGGTGAAATGACTGCATATACCAGGGCCCCATAAGCCAACAATAAGCTACACTCTGCAAAGAGTTTTTGTTGCCCTCTTTGATTTAGGTATTTATATGAAATTTTTGTTTTCTTATTTTCTTAAACTTGTACAAAAAATATTATATGCCGTTCATAACTATGTAGAAATGTATGTATATTTGCATTGGAGGGGCATTCCACGATTATTTGGTTGATTTTACATTAAAAAAAATTGTTTTTTTTTTCTTTATTTCAGTTTGGTAGCAAAATTTACGAATTGTAACGACAAATACTACGATCAAAACTAAGTTGCTTCGAGAAGGATAGACTGTACTTTTGCACCTGATGATTATGATTGTCTCTTTTTTTTTTTTGTTTTTTAGGAATTTTTATACATTTTGCATAATAAAGTAGGTTGTTTTGTTTGTATTCACGCAAACCAACTAAATAATTATGGTAAATAATTAAATCTTAAAGAATAAAAATGTAAGCTATTGAGCGTACATTTTTTTAACTTAATGTGCCCATCTCGGCTTTACATACATAGTTATGTATACCCTTTTTAGCTACAAAACGATTTTTACGAATTTACATACATAAGTACGCACAACAGGTGTACCGATGTATGTACATACGTTTGTACAGTAGGTAGGTAATGATGCCCACTAATATGCCGATTTGTCTTGGTTGCAAATCAAAGCAAAAAAAATTCAAACACTAACAAAGATATTGGTACAATATTACTTACATATTTTATGGTGGTAGGTATGTATGTGGGTAATGTAATCCAGCGATGAAAGGCTTTTCAGCGGTGTTGATGCAGTTGGAATATCTGTTTGACAAATTTCTTGCTTTGGTTTTGTTTTTGGGCTATGCTGTGACTTACACTGTAAGGGAGGGAGTGCGATCGCTTACTAGTTTGAATATTTTTATTAACAAAAATTTTGTTCTTTAAATAATTTTATTTTTATTTTTTTTATACTTTTCCCCTTTTTTCGTTTTGTGGGGAAAGACGGGGTTAGGTATGCCGACCACACATATGCACCCAAATATGTTCACCTATCGTTTTTAAGTAACTTGCAATTAATTATTAGTTTTCTTTTTTTTTTTTTTTGTTACGATATAACACATTTACTCTTCTTACTTTTAATTTTCCTTTCTTTCTATCTTCCTTTTAGTTACTTTTATCTACTTTAAATTTCGTTTAACCTTATATTAGGCCTTCGTAACTAACTTTATCTCTTTTTTTCTACAACATCTTCTGTTTAACACTAATTTTTACTACTTTTCCTAGCTTTTTCCATTTAATTCACTGCGATAAACTTATTATTTTTGTGCTTATCCCTGTTTTTTTTTTGTTGCTTTTTTTTTGTGACTTTTTTTTCACTATGACAATTTTAATTTTTGTCACACTGTGCGCTAATTAGTTCTGCAAGTAGGTGGTGGATGAAAAACAGCGACGAAAATGCTGCCTATTTCATGTGCGCCTGATGGTGCTTGGATGAGGCGGGGTGATAAAAACAAGCCCCGGGATCCTTCTAGATTCTTAATCTTCGTTTGCCGCTTTGGAATTAGTGGATGCTCACACTGGATGCTCCTCAGCTCCAATGGGTACAAATGGTTCGTAACCAAAAAGCTTCCACACTCTCACCTATGTGCAATGGGAAAATGACTTCCAACTGGTCAGGAGGCGATGAGTGTGGGTAGGAATTTCTGCCTCTACCATATAGGCACGCCTATTGAAAAAAAGACCCTATAATTATTTCCTATCTAAGGAGATTTAAATAAAAATTTCTTACCTCCTTAAGAGTAAACAAAACCCATGTAATTCGCGCGAACTGCCTGAATATCTTTAGTGGAGGTGTCCGTGTGGTACGATGAAAAACAGGAAGGAGAGGCTAACTGTAGCCGTTCAGGCTCTCTTATACCCTCGGACTTCCTATCTTTTGGCTTCTGTTTTTGAAACTTTCCTAACTTCATTTGAAAAAATGTTTAATGTCACTTAAATGCGTCTTTTCAACCATTGTAATAAAACTAAGACAGAATGACATGAATGATTTGATTTTGCTACTTTTTGCACTTTTCCTAGCCTACGAGAATTTTTTAACTATCGCATTTCAGCATTTGCAAGTTTCGGACAGATTTACCTTGGAAAAATCCAAGCGATTATTGTTCACGTTTCAGCCAATAGGTGACAATTTGTAGTTTTTTACTAGAGGTAATCAATTAAATGCCCTTGAGCGGCAATAAAGTTCTTAAGTCAATTTCTCGCATGCGAGACATTTTATTTCAAAAGGGGATAGGTACACGCAAAAAGACATATTGCAGCCCAAGCGACCATTACTATTTTTTTTTTCAAACTCTTGCAAAGATTTTATTTTATTTAAATTGTGGATTTCAACAATGTGGAACATTTCTTTATTAAAAAATTTTCAGAACTGAAAAATATGACAATCTTGAATATTCATTTTATAACATTTTCAAATATTATTTAACAAGTTTAACAAATTTCAAATATATAACAAAATATTATAGTATTATTTATAACTAAGTATAATATAACTCGCCCTTCCCTAAAAATTCGAGTCCCATCGAATACAAAAATTGATAATTATTTATCATGTAAAGAACAAAAATTAATTAATGTAACATTTTATATTAAATCAATATTTATAAATAGATATGCTAGAAATTTAATCAAAATAATAAAATAGCACATAGTTTCCTCCATTTATCAAATTATTTCCAATTTGAATTGAGCTTATCTACTTTTTAGCATTATAATTATATTTGTTATACCTTTTAGCAGTTTTCTGTCTATTTACGTAAGGATTTTTAATATACAAGTTTGTATTTTTCAAATCCAAATTCATATTTTCTCTCTTCATATTTATTCTTTCAATTGTCTTTCTCTTACATTCTTCAATTCTCATCTTAACTTCTTCAAATGTATGTTTGTTTGTTTTATTTATAAAGTCAATTGGTTTTATTTTAGTTGTACTGTGAATCGTGTTATTGTAAAAATTTGTCGATTTACGTATCAATTCTTCTGCGTTATTAATATTACTACTGTTTTTTAATAAACGAATATGCTCAAGAAGTGTTGAATGCATCCTTTCTATATCTGAATTCCCAGTGTGAGAATTCGCTGTAGTATAATGTGCTGCAATATCATTTTCTTGACAAAAAAATTTTTCAATGCATTATTGAACTCGTTGGCCATTATTAATTTTTCTGGTTTCCCTAAAAATGCAATTCTCCCTTCAATTTTGGTTTTGACAGTAATCATATTTTTATCACTAAGTCTATGTGCCGTGCCTAACTTTGTAAACTTATCAATCGTTGTTAAAAAACAAGTTTTCTGAATTTGAAAAATATCTAAATGTACCCCAGAATTTGGTTTATCAGGTGCAAAAGTATTTTTAAATTTTTTTTTTTTATCGGTCTCTTATCATATTTATTTTCTTTATAAATTCTGCAACTATTGCAATATCTACTTATATATTTAAACAATTTTGGATTAAAATATAAATCTTTTAACTCTTCATAATTTTCTTGAATCCGTCTATGATTACCTTTAAATGATTATCATTGATAAAATCTAATAACTGCTCTTCAGATTCAATGTCCTCAGCCAATTTTAAATACTTAATAAATTTAAAACTATTGTCATCAGAGGAAAGTTCAATTAATTTTAATTTTATTATTTTATATTTATCTTCTTCAATTTCGGAATATATTCCAATTTTCCCTTTTCTTAATTCTCTTCTAAATAAATCATTTAAATAACGATCATTTATTAAATCTTCTTCGGAATATAAACTATTTTGTATTTGTTAAAAAGTAGTTCTTTTTCCCGTTGTTTTTTTTTTTTTTTTGATTATTCTAATCTGAGTTCGATATTTGTTAATAATCGAATCTGTTATAATAAAATTATTACTTAAGACTTCTTGAAAACAATGAATACTACTCAAAGAACTTTGATTTATTGAAACTCGACTTAAAAAATCCGCTACTGCATTTCCTTTCCCCTTAATATACTCAATAATGCGCGAGTTGGGGTCTTTTAGAGAAAATAACCACTTTAAAGGCCGATGATCTGTCTGTATAAGAAATTTGCGACCATAAAGGGAGCAGCGATAGTACTTTACGGACCAAATTATAGCTAGCAATTCTTTTTCTATGGTCGAGTAATTCTTTTCATGCCCATTTAATGTCCTACTAGCATAACTCACTGGTTTCCCTGCTTCGCTTAACACTGCCCCGATAGCTAAGTTACTAGCATCAGTAGTCAAAACGATTTTTTTTATTAAAATTAGGGTAACAAAGTAAAGGCAGATTCCCGATTATGTTATCAAAAAGTTTCATTTTTTTGCTCATTTTCATAAAAGCAGTATTCATGTATAAATTGCCAAAACATCGTGAAATGCCAAAATTTTGTGCCTACTGCTATTTTCATGCTCAAGAAAAATGCAATTTCCCTGGGGCCCGGAAGGTTTTTGGTTACAATTTTGTAAGCGCTATCTGTCAAAAATGCTTCAACTAACTTAAAATCACATTTTTTATCGACTTCCCAACAACCTAAGTGGTCGCCATTTCCTTCAAGTCATACTCCATACTACTCTAAAAAAACGGAGAAAAAGTAAAGCGTGATTGGCTCATTTGGAGCGCAACAAAAGAAGCGCTTTTTTGATTTCCATGCCGGTTTTCAGCAAAATTTCCGAAAATATACGATCAGCTTTGACAAAATCTTCAGGTTATTCTAAAGAAAAAGGTTGGAAGAAGTTACACGACAAAATTCCTGAACATGAGAATAGTCAAAATCATTAAACTTGCTATATAGATTGGCCCCAATATGAAATGAGAATTCGAAATGCAAGTTCAGTGGATTTTCTCTTAGCGGAAACCTTTAAAAATAAAGCAGCTTGCTGGAGAGAGATACTTCGCAGAATTCCTGATGTTGTTTTATTTCTTGGAGAAAAAGGATTGGCATTTAGAGGGGATAATTCATTGATCGAAAACCCAAAAAAAAAGAAACTTTCTTGGTATTTTGGAACTGATCAGCAATTATGACCCCCTATTGCATGAACATTTGGAGAAGGTGAGGGAATCTCAGACGAAAAAGAATCGTCTCCAAGCACATTATTTGTCTGATGGAATACAAAATAAGTTCATAGAAATCTGTGCAAGTCAAGAAATTAGAAAGATAGAAGGCGAGAGAAAGTCCGTCAAATATTACACAGTAATAGTGGATGCAACGCCTGTGTCATTGATGCTACTGGCAAGTAAAAAATATATGTTTTGCTAGTTTAAAATGAACATATAATTTATAAGTCTTGAGGGTGTTACACTTTGTTGGCGTCCAGTACTTAACTTATATAAGTTACAAAGAAAAATTAACAACGAATAAATTGATGAATGAAATAGAAGAACATAAAGAAATATGATAAATATTCAGCAATACGAAATACAAGAAATAAGGCAAATATTCAGCAATACGCAGGGTTGCGTTTGTTAATACGATAATGGACCAGTTACACCCTGATTCGACGCATATAGAGCAGACTGTTTTTATATTGCGTTATGTTTTATTAGACAACCGGAAAATACAAGTACGCGTCTTAGAGTTTGTCGATTGTAATGCAAAAACAGGAGAAGCTATCGCTGAGCTGATTCGCAGCACTCCAAAAAATCACACTATTCCCCTGGATGACTACCGAGGGCAAGGGTATGATAATGGTAGTAATATGAGCGGTCATTACAAAAGAGCGCAGAGTCATATCCTGAGAGATAACTTCCCTGGCAATATTTGCACCTTGTGCTTGTCACGGTTTAAATTTATGTGGAGTGTAAGCTGCTGAATGTTGTGCAGAATTCATCACATTTTTCGGTATTATGCAAAAATTGTATAATATCTTTAGCGCAATCCCTCAGAAATGGGAAATTCTCAAGGAAAGAACTAATTCCTCCTTACACAGCATGTCACAAACACGATTGTCTGCTCGTGTGGATAATGTGAAACCTTTCGCAACTCACATTCCCCAAATATTGAAAGCTATTGATGAAATCAAGCTTTTGAATCTGAGTTCAGAAGCAGTAACGGATTTGAAAGGTATTGAAGCATATATGGGGAAATTTGAGTGTATCCTCTTAGCCTCCATTTGGCTCAAAGTGTTGACGGTAATCAACCATCGAAATCTGGTACTATTAAAAAAAGTAAAGCGCGATAACTTCCGAAGAGATCTAAGGCCGAGGTTCTCTTCCAATTTTCGTCGTGCTCCTCTTGACAGTGTGGCAGGCGGAGCACGCTACCATTACACCACGGTGGCCACCGGAATCTGGTACTGCAAGCTAGAAATGCCACACTGGATGTGGAAACAGAAAATATACGTAGCCTGATTGATGAGTTGAAGAAATTCAGGCATCAATAGTCGATCATACTTCAAGAATGTAAGGTTCTGGCAGGGAGTATAGGAGTTGTGAATACCTTCGCGGAGAAAGAAGGAAGATAAGAAAGCGCCAGTTCGATGAATTACCTGGCGAATCACCTGAGTGTCATTCCGAAACTCAATTCAAACAGCACGTTTTTTTCGTTCTTTTGTACTGCTTGATTGGTAACATGACAAGACGTTTCGAAGCCGTAAATGACATTGCGATTAAATTTAGTTGTTTGTGGAAGTATCAGGTTCTGGCGAGAGAAGAGCTCAGAGAAAAGGCAGCGTTATTCTGCACGATTTATGGTATTTCTACGGATCTAATAGACGAACTCATTCATCTCAAAGCCATCCACTTAGCAAATTTGGGATGTGATTCGCTGCCACCATTTCAACTTCTGAAAAAATTTCATGACTTGAAGATGGAAGTATTATCTCCGAACATCTGCATAGCATTAAGAATATTTTGCACACTTCCAGTCAGTGTGGCTGAAGGGGAGCGTTATTTTAGACTATTTTTCTCTCGCGTGAAAATTTTTTTACGTTCTACTATGAGCCAAAATTGCTTGACAAGCCTTGGAACATTGGCGTTGGAGACCAGCCTTGCTCGCAGCATTAGTTTTGAATCGGTAGTTTCCATATTCGCAGAGCAAAAAGCACGGAAGGTTTTCCTTGGCTGCTTCAAGCTCTTAAAATGTGCGTATTTAGAAAAAGTTAATATAAGCAAATCAAACAATGAAATCTAACATTTCATTTATGTAAATCTTATTTTATATGAAACTAGCAGACCCGGCAGACGTTGTTCCGCCCTAAATTTGGTATATCTGCATATACCAAATTTTAATGAGCTTTTTCCGTATAACTCTGCCCTCGCTCCTCTACACTTTTTCCTAATCTTTGTATTCACTCATCCCTCCGTATTTTTCGCTTCATCTATCTCCATCTTCGTCTCATTCTATCTCTTTCTCAGTCTCCTTCTCCCTTTTCTCTTCTCTCAAGTTTTTCTCATTCTTCTTCATATCTTATTGCCAGTCCCAGAGGGTGGTATGTATTTTGTTCCAGTCCCATTCAGAGTCTCAGTCCCAGACCCACTACGAGTCTCAGTCTCAGTCCCAGCCCTAATCCCAGTCCCAGTCCATCTCTGGTCTACTTCTCGGAAAAAAGCAAGGTAAATACTAATATAGGCAAATTTATATACCAAATTTCAGGCAAATCGAATTCATGTCTTTATTTCGGCTTCGCATGCATATTTATCAGTTTTGCCAGGTTGATGCAACTAAATCGAATATCACAATGAAAATTACTTAAAAGCTCTCAGCAACAGCTTTCATCTGATATCCAAAATATACACATTCTAGAGGTATCCGGGTCCATGTTTTGGCTTATATCTCGAGACCCTAGTCACCAATAGGTATGAAAACCACCCTGTAGTAAAGCACTCATCAACAGTTTTCATTTGATATCCATATTGTATAAACATTGTCTCGGGGTATCCGGGTCCACCTTTTGGTCTATATCTCAAGACCCAAGACACCCAGCGGTATACCAATTTTCATAATAATCGGTCCAGTAGTTTTTGAGTTCATCGATGACATAAATACAAAATTCATTTTTATATACATATGGCTAAACCGATTTGGGATTTCAAAATCAACTAACCATCATCTCTCCTTCCCGTATCTTTCCTAAAAATTTCATGGCAATCTTTCAATCCGTTCTCGAGTTATGGAGTGACAATCAAAATGTACACTTCTTTTTATAGATATAGATAAAACTGACAATGTGAATTGAAAAAATTATGTATGTTATGTTATTTTTTTTAATGGATTGAGTTTATTTTTTAGGGGGGCCCGTAAACGCGAACTGTCCCAGGGCCCGGTTCGGCTCTCTGCAGCCCTGAATACTTTTTGTATTTTTTATTTGGTACTTTTATTATCACTGGGTGTGTACATTTCATTCTTATATAATTTTAATAAAACAATGTACTTAATAATAACAATGTAAATAAATGTTATGTTTAATTATCGCTATTTGAATTGTCTTTGTACTTAGTCTTTTAAAGTTGAATAGCAGCCGATAGGCTCCACCGATTTTGACAATTCGGTAAAAGTCTAGTTGAGGGGTCGATTGCTAATACGCTACCAAAAGTATTAATAATCAGAAGGCGGAAAAGAAAAATTTTAACTCGTTCAAAAGATATTAAACAAAAACCAAAAAATGACCCGCGGGTCCCTCCGAAACCGGGGGTGATATCCAAAGTATTTTTGCGCAGAACACCTTTCTGCATTGGCGGCCTTCGGCCGCGCTTATAAAAAATTACGCTGGGTGGGTCTAACACCGGTTTGGAGACCAGAACTATATCCGCGCAAAACACTTATGTTTAGAATTTTTTTGTGGTTACAACAACATTACAACAACCACATGAAAATAGCCAACTTACACTGCAGAGATACATTTTTTTCCGCCTTCGGATTATTGTTGTCGAGGTGAATACGCGTCTTTTTGGTAGCGTATTGGCAGTCGACCCTTCAACTAGACTTTTACCGACAATTCACACACCAATTTGCTTGTAATTAAAAACTCTTTAAGAGCACATTTTCTATTTCTGTGAAATAAATTTCTATTTTTAAAATTGTTGCAAAAACCGTGCAAAAAAAATTGTTCTGAAGCACGTTTTTGCTCGCAAGGAAAAGTACATACGCACAATTTTACTCTATGATATTCCGTTGAGAAAAAAATGGCCCGCAGTATTGATGCTAGATATTTTCATTTCCACACCTTGGACTTGAAGATTTTCCATACAAAGTTTTATTTTTCAAATACTTTAAGTATTGAACGTTTGAATATTTTTTTCTTTGGATATTTCATTTTTGTTCTGTAAAGTATTTGAAAAATAAAATTTTTCGACCTTTTGGGGGGAGGGGGGTGTCCCCTATTCACTGGCACATTTTTGAGACCGAAAGGCATTCTGACGAGCTCAAAATATCCCCTCGACGTCGAGAATGCCGCCTTTTCTATGTCTCTTTCGTCCATCAATATCTTATGAAAGCCTTTTGCTAGATCAAGTGAAGAAAAATACTGAGCTTTACCCAACTTATCAAATAATGACTCAATATTCGGAATTGGAAATTTATCATCCACTGTTATTTCATTGAGTTTCCTAAAGTCAATAACTAATCCCCATTTTTGTTCCTTAGAGTTATCGGATTTTTTTTAACTATCCACAAGGGTGAATTATATGGCGACTTACTATTTCGAATAATAATTTGTTTTAACATGTCATCTATTTGCGACTCAATTTCCTTTTCCAAAAATTTTAGGATGCCTATAATTTTTACAATATATTGGCTTAGATGATGTTGTTATGATTTTGTGTTTAACACAATTAGTGGCCGTCAAATTCTGACCATCTATATAAAATAGATTTTTATTTTTAAACAAAAAAAAAAATTCAGCAATGTACTTTCTTCTTTATTTAAATCTTTTGGAATTAAATCTTTAAGTTCCGAAATTCCAAATTTTTCCAAATAAATAACCTCTTCATATTTAATATTAAAACCATTATCGAAGAATTTAATGCCATTATTATTTACTGTCAATTTATTATTTTGAAAATCTATAATCGCTCCAATTGATCCTAAATATTTATACCAATAATACAGTCAAAATTTGTATTCCAAAATTTTATTAATTTTATAGACATAGTATTATTTTTATCATTAAATTCTGTTGGCACATTTACTATACCCTCATCTGTAATAATGTTTTCCCTGACTAACGTATTCAATAAAATTGGTTTTACTAATTTTTTGCGAATTCCCATATTTTAAAAAAATGTATAATTGCCAAGCGAGGTTGCAGCCCCGCTATCAATCAAGCATTTTGTCTTAATGTTATTTATGGTACATATTATTACTGTTAATGTTGATTCCGAGGCTGCACATGAAAAGTTTCATTTATATTTATAACGACAACTTCCATCGGTTCTTGACCCTTAACATTTACAAAATTTCTACTTGGTTTTCGATGTAAGCTCCTAAAATTCCGTGTGTTATAATTTTGCTGATATCAACCTTTTCCATTATTATCATTTAAATTTTGATAAAAATTGTTTCTCTTATTTTGATTATTAAAATTTCCATAATTACTGTTATCATAATTTTTTTATACCTTTCATGAACATGAAATGGTATATTAACTTTGGTCCGATGTTTGTAACGTTGAGAAATATAGAAGACAGACTCACCATTAAGTATACCCAATTGAACAGGGCGACGAACTGAGTTGAAACTCGTCATATATATTTTCATGTATCATAGAAGATTTTCTGAAAAAATCACTTTGATCGGAGCTATATATAGTATATATCCCATACAACTGATCGTTCAGATAAAAAGATTTTTGGCAATTTCCCCCTTAATTTCCAATATAAAAACGTTAAACTTGGTGATATTTATTCTAATATATCATAGAAGATTTCATGAAAAAATCATTTCGATCCGAGCTATATGTAAATAAATCCCATACAACCGATCGTTCAGATAGAAAGATTTTTAGCCATTTCTCCCTTAATTTCCAATATAAAAACGTTAAATTTGGCGATATTTATTCTAATATATCATAGAAGGTTTTCTCAAAAAATCACTTTGATCGGAGCTATATGTATATAGTATATACCTATCCCATACAACCGATCGTTCAGATAGAAAGATTTTTGGCTATTTCTTCCTTAGTTTCCAATATAAAAACGTGAAACTTGGTGATATATATTCTAATATATCATAGAAGATTTCTTGTAAAAATCATTTTGATTGGAGCTATATATAATATATATCCCATACAACCGATCGTTCAGACAAGGGGGTTTTTTGCCATTTTTTTATATTTATCTTAAAATCGTTTAGGTATGTACATCTGTTCACTATATATTTCTTAACTTATACAGCGCATTATTTGGAGATTATGAATGGGATAAGATTATTGCTCAGCCCCATTCATGAAAGGTATGAAGCCTTCGTCACAGCCGAAGACTGTTCCGTCCTTATTTGTTTTATTTCGGAATTTTGATTTGAAATAAAAGTTTGATTTTCATTTAAGAAATTGTCACAATTTGAACAGTTAACTTTGTTTTGAAATTTTTTATTTTCGAAGGTATGTTCATTTTTAAAATTATCTGGAAAAATATAATCATACTTATAATTTACTAGCTTTATATCGTTCAAAATATTATTTTCTAAGTAGAAACTATGTGCAGCGTTAATAGATATTATATGATTTTGCAACAATAATGATTTAATATGAATGGGAATATATATCAAATATTAATTTTCCATTATTCTCAGGAGTATATAAATTATCTGGTTCTAAACTAAATTTTGTGTTCATTTGGCTTAAAATATTTCTTAATTTAAAATGTAGCTCCTCATTATTTTTTGCATTTACATTTACAGCATCACTTCTCGAATTACAAAATGTCCTTTTAATACCAAACACTTCTTTTAACTTTATAATTACACTTTCCCAATTAGGGTTAACTAATATCTCAACTACTCTCATTGTTTTACCCTGCAGTCGATTACCTAAAATAGTTTAAAGAGTACCTTAATGTTCTGCCGGTGTCAACTCTAAAACACTTGTTACGTCCCTTAAGTAATTTGATAATGTATAATCAATACTTCCGTTGAATGCAGGTAGACTTCTTGCTTCACGAAGACTGTCAGCTAAAGTTAGAGCCATGTTTAATATTATGAACTTCAGTCCTTGTGAAAATCTGGAATACGATGCTGCAACTTCCTTGTTCTTTTTAATATATTTTATTGATGATCTTTCGGTTTGTTTAATTAGTAAATCTAATTGTTTGTTACTTTTTTTACATTTTTTTAATGAAACAGTCTTTCACTAATTTCTTTTATTATTTGTTAATATATATTATACTAGAAGACCCGGCAGATGTTGCTCTACCCTAAATTTGGCCTATCTGCATATATTTTAATAAGCCTTTTCCGTCTGACTCTTCCCTCCCCCCTCTTCACCTGGTCCTAATCCTTTTATTCACTCCTCCCTCCGTCTTTTTCGCTTCATCTATCTCCATCTTCTTCTCATTCTATCTCTTTATCTTTCCCAATCTCCTTCTCTCTTTTCTCTTCCCCCAATTCCTTCTCATTCTTTTGCATCCCTTATTGCCTGTCCCAGAAGGTGGTATGTATTTTATTCCAGTCCCAGTCCCAGTCCCAGTCCCACTCCAAGTCTCAGTCCCAGTCCTAGTCCTAATCCCAGTCCCAGACCGTCTCTGGATAATATATTACTCTGTACTAAAGCACTCATCAACAGTTTTCATTTGATATCCATATTGTATAAACACTGTCTAGGCATCCACTGGCCCAGGTTTTGGCCTATATCTCGAGACCCTAGTCACCCAGGGGTATGAAAATAACCCTCTACTAAAGCACTCATCAACAGCTTTCATTTGTTATCCATATTCTATAAACACAATCGCAACCAAACCTATGTAGTAACCACCGCGTGAGGTTTACGCAACTTGTGTGAAAGTTTGAACAAAATCGATCGGCGCATCTCTTCAAACACCGGCGACCAACTAACACACATGTTAGCCTTTCTTTTTGTATACTTATATATATCATACTTATATTATATACTTATATTATATACTTATTAAATATCTTTTATATACTTATATAACATATTTTTATTTTTCACACTTCACTATAATATTAAAACGAAATGCAGATTTTCGTTGCTTTTGAAATTCGGCTTAAAAATTGCACATGGAACAACTAAAGACTCTCCTGAATTAAAAAAATATCATAGTACCTCTAAATCGCGGGCCCCTCAGAAATCCCGGACCGGGGCTAATCTCCCCCCCCCCACCTTCTCGGCGGGCCTGGTGATGTGCTATACTTGATATCATTTTATAACATTTTATTATTACGTATAAACAAAATGCAATAAAATAATACTGCGACTATAAAATGAGATATAGCCTATCCTATATTTCAAGTTACCTCCAACTACACACGGGGTGAAAAACAAATTAAAAATCGGTTAAGTAGTTTAGGAGTCCATCGAGAACAAACTTAGTGACACGTTATTTTTAAATATTAAGATAAATGTCTTTAAATAGTTTTCAATATTTAAAAGTTGTTTCTTTTTTTTCACACAATTTTTATTAGTCTTTTTTATACTCAGTTGAGCAGAGCTCACAGAGTATATTAAGTTTGATTGGATAACGGTTGGTTGTACATATATAAAGGAATCGAGATAGATATAGAATTCCATATATCAAAATAATCAGGATCCAAAAAAAATTTGATTGAGCCATGTCCGTCCGTCCGTCCGTCCGTCCGCCCGTTAACACGATAACTTGAGTAAATTTTGCGGTATCTTGATGAAATTTGGTATGTAGGTTCCTGAGCACTCATCTCAGATCGCTATTTAAAATGAACGATATCGGACTATAACCACGCCCACTTTTTCGATATCGAAAATTTCGAAAAACCGAAAAAATGCGATAATTCATTGCCAAATGCGGTTAAAGCGATGAAACTTGGTAGACGGGTTGACGTTATGACGCAGAATAGAAAATTTGTAAGATTTTGGACAATGGGCGTGGCACCGCCCACTTTTACAAGAAGGTAATTTAAAAGTTTTGCAAGCTGTAATTTGGCAGTCGTTGAAGATATCATGATGAAATTTGGCAGGAACGTTACTACTATTACTATATATGTGCTAAATAAAAATTAGCAAAATTGGATGAAGAACACGCCCAAAAAAAAATTTTTTTTAAATTCAAATTTTAACAAAAAATTTAATATCTTTACTGTATATAAGTAAATTAAGTCAAAATTCAACTCCAGTAATGATATGATGCAACAAAATACAAAAATAAAAGAAAATTTCAAAATGGGCGTGGCTCCGCCCATTTTCATTTAGTGTGTCTAGAATTTTTTTAATGCCATAAGTCGAACAAAAATTTACCAATCCTTTTGAAATTTGGTAGGAGCATAGATCTATGACGTTAACTGTTCTCTGTGAAAATGGTCGAAATCGGTGGAAGCCACGCCCAGTTTTTATACACAGTCCACCGTCTGTCCTTCCGCTCGGCCGTTAACACAATAACTTGAGCAAAAACCGATATATCTTTACTAAACTTAGCCCACGTACTTATCTGAACTCACTTTATCTTGGTATAAAAAATGGCCGAAATCCGACCATAACCACGCCCACTTTATCGATATCGAAAATTACGAAAAATTAAAAAAATGCCATAATTCTATACCAAATACGAAAAAAGGGATGAAACATGGTAACTGGATTGGTTTATTGACGCAAAATATAACTTTGGAAAAAACTTTGTAAAATGGGTGTGACACCTACCATATTAAGTAGAAGAAAATGAAAAAGTTCTACAAGGCGAAATCAACAGGCCTTGGAATCTTGGCAGGAATACTGTTAGTGTTATTGAATATATAAATAAATTAGCAGTACCCGACAGATGATTTTCTGGATCACCTGATCCACATTTGGTCGATATCGCGAGAACGCCTTCACATATACATCTAAGGGCCACTCGCTTTTAAAACCCTCATTAATACCTTTAATTTGATATCCATATCGTACAAACACATTCTAGAGTCAACCCTGGCCCACCCTAATGGCGATATCTCGAAAAGGCGTGCACCTATAGACCTAATGCCCACTCCCTCTTAAAATGCTCAGTAACACCTTTCGTTTGATACCCATATCGTAAAAACATTCTAGAGTCACCCCTGGCCCACCCTAATGGAGATATCTCGAAAAGGCGTCCACCTATAGACCTAATGTCCACTCCCTCTTAAAATGCTCAGTAACACCTTTCCTTTGATACCCATATCGTACAAACATTCTAGAGTCACCCCTGGCCCACCCTAATGGCGATATCTCGAAAAGGCGTCCACCTATAGACCTAATGCCCACTCCCTCTTAAAATGCTCAGTAACACCTTTCGTTTGATACCCATATCGTACAAACATTCTAGAGTCACCCCTGGCCCACCCTAATGGCGATATATCGAAAAGGCGTCCACCTATAGACCTAATGCCCATTCCCTCTTAAAATGCTCAGTAACACCTTTCGTTTGATACCCATATCGTACAAACATTCTAGAGTCACCCTTGGTCAACCTTTATGGCGATATCTCGAAAAGGCGTCCACCTATAGAACTGAGGATTACTCCCTTTTAAAATACTCATTACCAACTTTCATTTGATACCCATATCGTACAAACACATTCCAGAGTAACCCTGGCCCACCCTATTGGCGATATCTCGAAAAGGCGCCCACCTATAGACCTAGTGCCCACTCCCTCTTAAAATGCTCAGTAACACCTTTCGTTTGATACCCATATCGTACAAACATTCTAGAGTCACCCTTGGTCCACCTTTATGGCGATATCTCGAAAAGGCGTCCACCTATAGAACTAAGGATTACTCCCTTTTAAAATACTCATTACCACCTTTCATTTGATACCCATATCGTACAAACACATTCCAGAGTCACCCCTGGCCCACCCTAATGGCGATATCTCGAAAAGGCGTCCACCTATGGACCTAATGCCCACTCCCTCTTAAAATGCTCAGTAACACCTTTCGTTTGATACCCATATCGTACAAACACATTCTAGAGTCACCCCTGGCCCACCCTAATGGCGACATTTCGAAAAGGCGTCCACCTATAGACCTAATGCCCACTCCCTCTTAAAACGCTCAGTAACACCTTTCATTTGTTTCCATATCGTACAACTAGAGACACCCCTGGTGCACCTTTATGGCGATATCTCGAAACGGCGTCCACCTAGGGAACTAAGGATCACTCCTTTTCAAAATACTCATTAACAGCTTTCATTTGATACCCATATCGTACAAACATATTCTAGAGTCACCCCTGGTCCACCTTTATGGGGATTTCTCGAAAAGGCGTTCACCTATAGAACTAAAGCCCATTCCCTTTTAAAATACTCATTATCACCTTTCATTTGATTCCCATATCGTACAACTAGAGACACCCCTGGTGCACCTTTATGGCGATATCTCGAAACGGCGTCCACCTAGGGAACTAAGGATCACTCCTTTTCAAAATACTCATTAACAGCTTTCATTTGATACCCATATCGTTCAAACACATTCTAGAGTCAGCCCTGGTCCACCTTTATGGCGATATCCCTAAATGGCGTCCATCCATAGAACTATGGCCTACTCTCTCTTAAAATACTCCTTAATACCTTCCATTTGATACACATGTCATATAACCACATTCCAGGGTTACCCTAGGTTCATTTTCCTACATGGTGATTTTCCTTATTTTGTCTCCATAGCTCTCAACTGAGTATGTAATGTTCGGTTACACCCGAACTTAGCCTTCCTTACTTGTTTTTTAGTAATTCTCTATATATTATTTTTCACATAAATCACTGTTTCAGCTATGGATATGTTTTTTTATCATACATATCCCATCCTCGTCGCTCCTAAAATAATTTCAAACTCTTGAAAAGATTTTATTTTATTTAAATTGTGGATTTCAACAATTTATTAAGAATTTTTCAGAACTGAAATAATATGACAATCTTGAATATTCATTTTATAACATTTTCAAATATTACTTAACAAACTTAACAAATTTCAAATACATAACAAAATGATATAGTATTATTTATAACTAAGTGGAATGTTACTAGTATGTGTCTTTTGAAGACCATGTCGGCTGGCCAATTACTTAATGGGTACAGTTATGAGCATTTCTTTGCTTTTGCCCTAAATGCTGCCAGCGTTGGGCTAGGCAATTTTTTACGGATCTGAATTTTATTATTTAATTTTTTTTAAAACCGTCTGCAAAATTGCACATTCTCCGATGCATATTCAGGATAAAGAATCCGGAACCTAACTTATTTTGACCGTTCCAAATTCTGCATAGACTTAACTGAATTTTTTTACATTCACCATAGTCCAAGTTTTTAAGAAATATAAGTAACAGATGAATGGTCATAAATTTCACTGAGCGTGTCAATAAGTACGATACAATTATGTATAGAGTACTCTCCTCTAAACATTTTGGTATCGAATACTTTCGAAATTCGATTGGTTTTACTCATGTCTTCGGCTCACAGTGGTTCGTTATTAAACCTTAAAATTTAAAACTCGCTACAGTCCTCGTTTGAATATTTTTTCTAACTGAAATCTTTTGAGATTGATTACACAGTGTTACACAAAAGACGAAAGTGAGAATACTAGGTAGATCTTGAAGATTTAAAAATATTTGGATAAAAGATTTTCCTCGGACACCCTCAAAATCGTGAGCAACCTGTTTTTCGTACCATTATACACTTGGGAGCGTATAACTTTTTTGGGTATAAACTTTTTCAGTTCTCTCGATCGTATAAGAAGAGATTTAGACGTTTCCAACGATATTTTTTATCGACTAGGGTATAATATAATAGTGAGAATTTTCCCAATGAACATATTTTTTTTCAATTTTTTCGGGACTTGTCAACTTTGGTGCTAAACGTATGCACTATTTTATAAAAAAAAACTATACCAACCCTGAGTTGCATCAAAACTGGAAATTAGGTATGAGTGTAATGAGTATTTTTTTATGAATGCTGAAAAATGTAAAGAAACTATGAAACAGAGACCCAATTTTGCTTTGTAATAATTTTCAAACGAAAATACAGGTATTTTGTTTGAATAATAATTCTTAGTCAACGTTTATTTTTTACGTTGCTTAGTAATTATTATGAACAATAAATATTTTTTTTCTCGTTGGTAAGAGGAAAGAAATTTGAGTTTTTCTTTTGTTCATAATAGTATTGCTATATAAAGGTGTTGTAGACATAAATCTTTTGTATGATCTGAGCATTATGACCTGTTGTTTGAGGATTTGCGTAAGCACGGCAGGCATGCGCTCGTCCGACGATATTTTGCATTGTTCATTGTTCCGATCAGCCTCCAAATCATGCTCATGAACAAAGTTTCTTTTTGACGGTCCCAGTCGATTTTTCATTTTCTAAAGTCCGTAAAATGCGGAGTTATGCCTGACATTGGTCATTTTGTCATTGATTGATCATCAACCCATGAACTTGGTTCCGGGCTTTTTAATCAGAACAAAGCCAAGTAGCTTGTTCGGGTTTTCTGATCTGGTATCTGATAATACTGATACCAATAGATCAAGATAAGATTTCGATTATTATTTTCATGATCACTCTTTACATAACGTAAGCCCTGTCGAAGATAGCCTTGTATATTGTAAAGGATGAACCAAACCGTAAATGAACCTATTGGGTCAGATTTTCTTCTTACTTAAAATCTTTAAGAGCATCAACCATCTTGCTCAATGTAAGAGCAAATCTCCCGAAAACGAGCTCCTAACAAACCAGTATATTAAATTGAGATGAACCGGTTATCAAAAACTTGGCTTTCGGCTTATCTCTAAGCGTCAGATATTTCTAGGAAAAAATGTCTGACGTGCTTTGTTGGGGACGGACAAAGTCGTTTCTTCCAGCATTGAAGACTAAAAGTTATAAAGCGAATAAATCAATAATATCTACTTTAAACTCTATTGAAAATACAACTTTTAATGCGAAATTTAATTATTGATCATAATATTTATCAAGCAACGTAATAAATAAACGGTGACAAATAATTATTAAGGAAAAGCAAAAAATAAACGGTGACAAAAAATTGTTATTGAACAAAAATTTTAAAATTTTCATTCCAAAATTATTACAAAGCCATGATGAATGGAATATTCAGGTGCTCTAATCCCGTTGACGTTTTCCCGTATTCTGACAAGTTCGGCATGCATAATTTAGAGGGTTGTCTATCATACATAACTGCCTTTGAATTCTACTACGATCGGAGTAGATTTTACTATACGTTTAGAAATATAATAACTATGTAAGCCGCTACCAGAATTTTTTAGGCATAAACATAAACCTAATTTTGTATTCCCCAAAAGATTATAGACAAAATTTTGCAGAAAACTTGTTCTTTTAGGAAATTTGTACGAAAAATTTTGCAATAAAAATTTAGTACTTTTCAGGCATATTAACGTTAATTTGACGTTCTTAACGTTAATAAACGAAACGAAATTACTTTGTTTCGTTTATTAACGTTAATTATCGTAACGAAATGATATCGGTTCGTTGGTTAAGCATGCCTGTACTTTTGTAGTACAAGTAAATGCTGGTAAATAGAGCAGCCGAAAAATTGAGGCTATGTTGTTGACATCACCTTTATTATTTCATCATGTTATAAAGCAACCTTTATGTCCTTACCCAGAAATGCTTACTTTGCCCATTGTTGCCTTTGTTTAGAATCACGTTTTGCAGAATAAAATGACTATAACTTTTGTAGTTACCAGCAGATACTAAAACTTTCAAACTTTCATTCTTTAAAATGGCATACACAATTTTTGGGATATATTGGTGTATATTTACCAAACAAACCAATTGATACACTTTCCTAGTCTATCATTGGGTCTATATCTTTGGGAAAGTCCGAATCTCTTCTTATACGATACGGAGAGAAACTGAAAATAGGTTTATAGCCAACAAAGTTATAGGCTCGTCTGTGGGTGTCTAGAATAAATCTTGTCACACATTGTTTTTAGCGGGTTGAGATTAATGTTTAAGTTTTAAATGTGTTTACATATTTTATTTAACTCAAATTCAGATTTTTTTATATATAAAAATTGTTTTAATTTTCTTACATTTCCGTGCTTGATTTAACATTTGGCACAGTGCGTATGTGGAAGATATATTTCCTAAAAATATATAAATATAAATAAAAATACAAATAACAAGTAAGGAAGGCTAAGTTCGGGTGTAACCGAATAATACATACTCAGTTGAGAGCTATGGAGACAAAATAAGGGAAAATCACCATGTAGGAAAATGAACCTAGGGTAACTCTGGAATGTGTTTGTATGACATGTGTATCAAATGGAAAGTATTAAAGAGTATTTTAAGAGGGAGTGGGCCATAGTTCTATAGGTGGACGCCATTTAGGGATATCGCCATACAGGTGGACCAGGGCTGACTCTAGAATTTGTTTGTACGATATGGGTATCAAATGAAAGGTGTTAATGAGCATTTTAAAAGGGGGTGGGCTTTAGTTCTATAGGTGGACGCCTTTTCGAGATATCGCCATAAAGGTGGACCAGGGGTGACTCTAGAATGCGTTTGTACAATATGGGTATCAAACGAAAGGTGTTAATGATTATTTTAAAAGGGAGTGGGCCTTAGTTCTATGGGTGGACGCCTTTTCGAGAAATCGCCATAAAGGTGGACCAGGGGTGACTCTAGAATTTGTTTGTACGATATGGGTATCAAATGAAAGGTGTTAATGAGTATTTTACAAGGGAGTGGCCCTTAGTTCTATGGGTGGACGCGTTTTCGGGATATCGCCATAACGGTGGACCAGAGGTGCCTCTAGAATTTGTTTGTACGATATGGGTATCAAATGAAAGGTGTTAATGAGCATTTTAAAATGGAGTGGGCCTTAGTTCTATAGGTGGACGCCTTTTCGAGATATCGTCATAAAGGTGGACCAGGGGTGACTCTAGAATGCGTTTGTACAATATGGGTATCAAACGAAAGGTGTTAATGAGTATTTTACAAGGGAGTGGCCCTTAGTTCTATGGGTGGACGCGTTTTCGGGATATCGCCATAACGGTGGACCAGAGGTGCCTCTAGAATTTGTTTGTACGATATGGGTATCAAATGAAAGGTGCTAATGAGTATTTTAAAAGGGAGTGGGCCTTAGTGGACCAGGGATGCCTCTAGAATGCGTTTGTACAATATGGGTATCAAACGAAAGGTGTTAATGAGTATTTTGTGCAAACGTCAAGATGTGTAGTTGATTTTTTTACCTCTGCTCTTGTGTTTCCAATAAATATAGTGTTTAATATTACTAAATATAGTTTTATTTTTCACATAGTTGGTGAAGTGCTATAATTTGTGTATGCTGAATCAAGAAATTAAATTTAAATTCAATTGCTTTTACTTAAAGTTTTAATATTGAAAATTAAAATTTTCATCAATTTTGCATATACACACATATATACATATTATTTGCAGTTGAATTGCCGAGTATTTTTGCATTGTGTTGTTGCTGTTGATAGGCTTCAGTTTTTAATAGTGTAATTTTGATTTTATTTTTGATTTTTTGCGTGCACATTCTTTCCTCAGTGTCACAGCTGTTTGCGCGGTTTGTTCAGTGTTATTACAGTGCATCTCAAACTGCTCATACAGCATATCTCTTTCTAATAACTACTTTCAAACTGTTGTATTTTTTCTTATAACCCGTTGTGCTATCGTTCAATTAATATTCATACGTTTCCTATTTTATTAAATCTCGGTTTTCCGTAGCATTCATATATATATTTATTTTCTCATCCTCTTTAAATTTATTAAGAATGTCGTGTTTATATCCTAACTGCTTAGTAAAAAGTGAATCACATCCCTTCGTGGCATGCTATGCTGGCTTTGCGATGGGCTTGCCCATATGAAGTGCGCCGGTTTATCAGCACGAGTGGTTGACGCACTTTACGATAACGATAAGGGAGTACGTTGGGCTTGTTTGAAATGTAGGCCTACCCAAATTGACCTTTTCAAGGTCTTCAAACAGGCCCGAGATGGATTTTCTGAAATAGGCAGAGAGATTTCCGTTTAATCCGAGAAGTTTAAGCATTATGAAAGCTTATTTAAGTCTTTCCAACATTGAAATGTGAACATTCCGGATAATAATCATAGGTCTATCGATGTTTCCCTTCCAGCTCCGACTATGGATGCTGATCCCAAAGTTCCTTCACCTCCAGATCTTCCACCCCCAACTATTGAATTGATAAATCTGTCCTCTCCGAGTCCCTTAGCAGTTCAACCATCGACATCGAATGCTTATTCAGCTGTATCTACTGTACCCTCCACAAAAAGGAACCAGGTTCCCCAAAACCCCTCTGCGGAATCTGAACCACCAGCTAGTAGATTGATTACTGTCCCGATTAAAAAGTCGATTTTCGTCTCCAGATTCGAGAGAGACACTACAGAAGAGGACCTGAAGTCGTACATCATAAGTAAACTTAAATCTGAAAATGTGTCTATTCGTAAATTTAATTTTAATTATCCTAGAGACATTTCGTCATTTAGGATTGACGTATCAGCGCAACATTTTGAAACAATTTTGAATAATTCATTTTGGCCACCGAAGCCTTTGTGCGTGAATTCGAGCATAGACGCCTTTGCCTAAGACAGATAAATATAGTTCCAAACATGTACGGGAGGGTACTTGATCTGGTATTTGTTGATGATACATCAACATCCATTCTTAGGAGGGATGAACCTCTTACTGTACCTGAGGATCCTTACCATCCTTCGCTGGAAATAGTTTACGAATTGGAAGAAAGTTCTCAGATTTGCACTACCACAGAAAACGAACCTAGTTTTAGATTCGAATTCGCGAAGGCTAATTTTAATAAACTCAACCAAATTTGATCTACAATAGTTTGGCCCAAATACGTTGCAGATATTGACAAAAACGTTTCTGACTTCAACGCCGTCATTCACGCTATTCTGGAAAGACATGTACCTAAGCGTAAACGTGTTTTCACTGAACTAGTCCAAATATGATACACCAAAGAACTGAAATCTATAAAAAAAACAAAAAAACGCGTTCCTTCAAGCTGTACAAGAAGACGGGGCCACACTCCGACTACTTGAAGTACTCTATATTGCGTCATAAATATTTTGAATTAAATAAAAAGTGTTACAATACCTATTTCTGTGCCATGAAAAAGAAAATAAATTGCAATCCGAAAGCTTTCTACAATTTCGTGAACTCTAAACGTAGGGTTAAAGGCTTTCCTTCTGGTATGAAACACCGTGATGATTTCTCTAGCGACGATCAAGTTATTGCTAATTTATTTGCACAATTTTTCAAATCTAACTATTCCGCTGAATTAATTTCTTTGTCTAGTGAATACCCGTATCAACTTGACTCACTTAACGCAATTAATATTCCATCAATATCTCCAGAAGAGGTTCTTACATATTTAACTTCTTTGAAGGAACCTTATAAATACGGTCCTGATCTAATTCCCACATGTTTGCTCAAAAGATGCGCAGAACACAATTATCTGCCCCTAACTGATTTATTCAACATGTCCCTAAAACATGGAGTTTTTCCTTCTGCTTGGAAGGAATCTTTTCTAATACACCTCCACAACAACGGCAGTAGGTCATGTGTAGAAAATTATCGAGGAATTGCAAAATTGTCTGCCATCCCAAAGGCGTTTGAAGCCATTGTTACTAATCAGCTAACATTTTCCATTTCTGCATTGATTGCAAACTCTCAACATGGATTCTGTAGAGGCAAATCTACCATTACCAACCTACATGTTTCTAATGGATTTATAGGCTTTGGAAGGTATTAATCCGTTGGGTTTATTATTATTATTATTATTATTATAAAAGGGAGTGGGCCTTGTTTGTACGATATGGGTATTAAATGAAAGGTGTTAATGAGTATTTTAAAAGGGAGTGGACCTTAGTTCTATAGGTGGACGCCTTTTCGAGATATCGCCATAAAGGTGGACCAGGGGTGAATCTAGAATTTGTTTGTACGATATGGGTATCAAATGAACGGAGTTAATGAGTATTTTAAAAGGGAGTGGGCGTTAGTTCTATAGGTGGACGCCTTTTCGATATATCGCCATAAAGGTGGACCAGGGGTGACTCTAGAATTTGTTTGTACGATATGGGTATGAAATGAAAGGTATTAATGAGTATTTTAAAAGGGAGTGGGCCTTAAGTCTATAGGTGGACGCGTTTTCGAGATATCGCCATAGATGTGGACCAGGGGTGACTCTATAATGTGTTTGTACGATATGGGTATCAAACTAAAGGTATTAATGAGGGTTTTGGCGGCCACCGTGGTGTGATGGTAGCATGCTCCGCCTGTCAAACCGTATGCCCTGGGTTCAACTCCCGGGCAAAGCAACATCAAAATTTTAGAAAGAAAGTTTTTCAATTAGAAGAAAATTTTTCTAAGCGGGGTCGCCCCTCGGCAGTGACTGACAAGCGCTCCGAGTGTATTTCTGCCATGAAAAGCTTTCAGTGAAAACTCATCTGCCTTGCAGATGCCGTTCGGAGTCGGCATAAAACATGTAGGTCCCGTCCGGCCAATTTGTAGGGAAAATCAAGAGGAGCACGACGCAAATTGAAAGAGAAGCTCGGCCTTAGAAAATTTCGGAGGTTATCGTGCCTTACATTTGTTTTTATATTTTAATGAGGGTTTTAAAAGGGGGTGGTGGCAGTTGTATATGTGAAGGCGTTTTCGAGATATCGACCAAAATGTGGACCAGGGTGACCCAGATCATCATCTGTCGGGTACCGCTAATTTATTTATATATGTAATACCACGAACAGTATTCCTGCCAAGATTCCAAAGGCTTTTGATTTCGCCCTGCATTTTAGGTGTCACACCCATTTTACAAAGTTTTTTTCTAAAGTTATATTTTGCGTCAATAAACCAATCCAGTAACCATGTTTCATCCCTTTTTTCGTATTTGGGTCTGTACCATGGCATTTCTTTCATTTTTCGAAATTTTCGATATCGAAAAAGTGGGCGTGGTTATAGTCGGATTTCGGAGATAAAGTGAGTTCAGATAAGTACGTGAACTAAGTTTAGTAAGGATATATTGATTTTGCTCAAGTTATCCTGTTAACGGTCGCGCGGAAGGTCAGACGGTCGACTGTGTATAAAAACTGGGCGTGGCTTCAACCGACTTCGCCCTTTTTCACAGAAAATAGTTACCGTCTTAAAATCTAAGCCCCTACCAAATTTCACAAGGATTGGTAACTTTGTTCGACTTATTGCATTAAAAGTATCCTAGACAAATTAAATGAAAAATGGCGGAGCCACGCCCATTTTGAAATTTTCTTTTATTTTTATATTTTGTTGCACCATATCATTACTGGTGTTAAATGTTGACATAATTTACTTATATACTGTAAAGATATTAACTTTTTTTTTAAATTTGACTTTAAAAAAATTTTTTCTTAAGTGGGCGTGGTCGTTCTCCGATTTTGCTTAATTTTTATTAAGCATACATATAGTAAAAGGAGTAACGTTTCTGCCAAATTTCATCATGATATCTTCAACGACTGCCAAATTACAGCTTGCAAAACTTCTAAATTAGCTTCTTTTAAAAGTGGGCGGTGCCACGCCCATTTTCCAAAATTTTACTAATTTTCTATTCTGCGTCATAAGTTAAACTCACCTACCAAGTTTCATCGCTTTATCCGTCTTTGGTAATGAATTATCGCACTTTTTCGATTTTTCGAAATTTTCGATATCGAAAAATGGGCGTGGTTATAGTCCGATATCGTTTATTTTAAATAGCGATCTGAGATAAGTGCCCAGGAACCTACATGCCAAATTTCATCACGATACCTAAAAATTTACTCAAGTTATCGTGTTAACGGACGGACGGACGGACCGACATGGCTCAATCAAACTTTTTTTCGATACTGATGATTTTGATATATGGAAGTCTATATCTATCTCGATTCCTTTATACCTGTACAACCAACCGTTATCCAATCAAAGTTTATATACTTTGTGAGCTCTGATCAACTGAGTATAAAAACGTTTTTCGTTGAAAAAATTTCTGTTTATAGGGCAGATAAATTCTAAAATTTAAATGAGCAAACGACCCTTGGTAAAGTGAGGTACCAACTCACACAGACTAACTAAATGGGTTCGTAGTGTTACCAGAAGTTTACTCAACGACAAAACTGAAAAACACTATCGAAAACCACAACCTATGTTATAAAATAACTCTGTCCTCTGTGAAAAAAATGGAAGTTTTCTAGAACCTGTGCTACCTTCTTCTTCTATTAGCTGGAGTCCTAGCCAGTCCAGTGCATGGCACGAGCAGAGAACGTGCTCGATCGTTTCTTCTACAAACACGCACTTCCTACATATGCTATCCCTGATGAGGCCCCATATGAAAGGCATGTGGCGCCGGAAGGCAGTGTCCAGTCAGAATTCCTATCATGAGCCTACAGTCCCCTCTTTTAAATGATAAGAGTAACTTTGTTAGTCTAACTTTTAAAAAATAGCGAATGCTAAAACTTCGTTTTAATCATATTATCTATTACATTATTTAGGTGAATTTTTTTTTATTTTAAAATATAGATTTGGTTTTCCAGTATGTAATGCATATATAAACCGACAGAATATCATCTGTGGACTTAGGTACCTTTAATATGTATCGACACATATGTATGTAGTTCATTAAAGAGTGATCTGGATTTGTTCTTTTTTTGACTTTTGTGAGAGAGCTGAACTTACATTGTGATACTCTTTTTCTCAAACAAATACAAGTTTTAAGAATTGCACTTCTTTACATTCTGGTTCTGTGTCTTTCAGTGATTCAATTCCGTCTACATTTATTTAGTTACTTTGCAGTTGATTTTAAGCGACTATTGTAGATTTCTTGGAATGTGGAGAAAGTAGGCCGCATGTTTAAATTCTCAGACACTTTGCGCTGCTTGTGCAACCAACCTAAGCCGCTGTGCGGTGAAGCGGCTCATCAGAGCTATGACTTCAGAACTATCGTAGTAGATTTATTGCGATTTTAGAAATTTAAAAATTGGTATACGTTTAACTTGTGATTTTTGTTACCAAATTAACCTTAACAGTTTTAGTACACTCAAACAAATCATCAACCCATTGAGGCAATAAGCGGCGGGATTTAAAGTAGATTATGAGGAATCAGACAATGATAAGTGATAAGGGCATATCTGCAGGTATGCTACTATGTACGGCAATCCGTGATTAGTTGTCTTAATACTTTTTTAAATTTTTCTTATTTAGGCCCACTTGAAGTACGGCAAGTTATCTTTTAACCTCAGGATCATGAAAGCTTAAATTTATACAATTTTAAAAACTTTAAAATTAGAGCTAAAAAGTTCTAAAATTTCGCCTTAAAATTTAAAAAATTTTACTTAAAAAATGCACTTCGTTAGACTAAAATTGAACGTGCTACAAAACAGCGGGGCTAGGCATAGTGCATTAAAAATTTAATTCATTAAGCGTTGTACTAATCAGTAATACTTTAATGATAGTGTAAAAAATGTCACTGTCACTAAAAAGTCAGTGATAGTGATAATAACGGAGTGGTGCCGGGACCATCGGGGAAATATGTTTCGGAGATGATTTCGGTAAAATTTCGGTATTAGATTTTGTTCAGTTCCGGACCAGTTCACCAATATATAGTGCGATGTGTTCTAATTTTTTCTATAAATTTGTTTGCCTACGATTTCAGAGCTTACCAAACCACTACCGGGAAGGGACCCCATTAAGCAAACCTTTTGGAAATAGTTTTGATATTATTTTTGGTTTGAACTTCAGGCCTTCGGTATTGCATACCAGCACACTACCTATATGCTAAGGTAGCTGCAGCAAAGCTATTTACTTTCGCTATCATTTAAATATATATTTTTCTTAAAATCGTAAAAGAAGAAATTGATACCATTTAAGCCAACCATCGATGGAGGTAGGTTATATTTAGGTTTTAGTTCGATACCATACTCGAAACAGTAAATTCTATCACTGATTCTAACCTTGCGGCACATTTTGAAGCATTTCTCCAGTATTCTTGTTTGTCGGTCGGAATGTAGCGCTGAATGAGGCGATGGAAGATCGTGTCTACTTTAGCTTGAATTGCGACTGCGCCTAATGCTAGCATTGGCTTTTATGCTCTCTGCTGCACGCGTGCGAATGTTTGTATGTATGTTGTAAGTAGGTGCATATTATATTTACTTTGTAACCGCCTGTAAACTTGGAAAAATCACGCCATATGAAGCATGCAACATGCAACAGTATGCAGTTATTACTAGTTTGATTTCATAGCCGTCGTTCTTAGATAGCTTCGTTGAAGCAACTTTCTGCATCATAGAAGCAAGCAACAACAGTGGCATTAATTGGGTTTTAAAATGAATATTAGAAACAGTCGTCGGTTAAGCAAGAATAACCATGTAGATAGTATATTCTCTTTGCACATACTTAGTGTTACAAGTGAGACGATTTAGCTTGTGACTGTCTGCGGTATTACCGTGTCCCGCTTCCTCCAGACATTTGATGCCTGACAAGGTTACTGCTATTATTTTACTGAATAACAAAATGCGGTCATTGTCACTTAGCAACATGCATTCCGTCAAGATCAAATTAAAGCTTGATAACATGTACGTGTGATGGTAGCGTGCTCCGCCTACCACACCGAAGAGCCTGGGGTCCACGCTCCGGGTAAAGCAACATCCAAATTTTAAAAACAAGGGTTTTCAATTATTGGAAATTTTTTCTAAGCGGGTCGCTCCTCGGCAGTGTTTGTAAAGCACTACGAGTGTATTTCTGCCATGAAATGCTCTCACTGAAGACTCATCTGCTTTGCAGATGCCGTTCGGAGTCAGCATAAAGCAAGTAGGTCCCGTCCCGCCAATTTGTAGGCAAAATTAAAATGAGTACGACGCAAATTGGAAGAGAAGCTCTGCCTAAAATCTTTTCGCGCCTTACATTTATCTATTTTACTAACCCATGCACGTATTTGTGTATCTCTTGCCTAACCAACAATGGCTCATAGAAAGTTCCATTTACATTCGTACTACATACATAAATATTTGTAGATCTTTAGTTTTCATTATTTTGCACAAAAATAAAATTGTTTGCTTTAATTTTTACGAATTAATGAGCTTAACACCAGTTAATAATAATTGTTATTCAAATTGTATTTTCGTTTATTTGGAAAAATTTGGAAAGAAGGAAAAATTTTCTGAAAACTTTGTATTGTTTTTTAAGCTATTTCATAGATTTTATCGCGGGCTTGGCGACTAAATCAAAAAAAACCGTAACGGATATTTGTCAAAAAAGGTTCGAAAAGGTTCGAAAAAGGTTCGGTGTTAGCAACAGGCCAAATACATAACATTGGATCTCTATCATAAAGTTAAAGTTAAAGTTAAAGTGAAAGTTAAAGTTTGTTTTGTTTTATTTATTTTGTTTTATTGACACTAAGTTTGAATTTAATATTTCTGATCTCTAATTTTCTGATCTCCAACTTCATTCTATAAATACGGGAGAAAGGGGCCGCAAATAATAACTCGCCTAGGGCCCCAAATTCTCTTGAATAATTGCATAAGTTGATAATATGCAATAGCTTTACCGCGGCAGTCCCCGAGTGCCACACGTCCTTTTTTTTCAACAGGTTTCACCGAGGATCGAACCATGGTCAAACCGCTGAAATGTTGTTGTTTTTTTAGCAGGGTTTCGCCCCATCCCATAGGCGCGTTCGATCAAAAATTCTCATCAATATACTCTAACGGGAGTCCAAACATACTTGCAGTTTCAACAGGGCTGGACCAGAGTGAAGGGGGTATTAGAGGCGTTGGTTCCACATTGCAATTAAATAGTTTGTTGTCATATGAGGACACATTGCAAACAGGACATATATTATTTATGTCGGGGTAAGAGTTTAACCTGTTACAGTATCCAGATCGAAATTGAGCTATAGTGACGCGCGTCTGGGTATTTTTCTTTTAGTACTCGGTTTGCCGGGCAATTCATGGCATAGAGATTCGCCCCTTTGTGTGGACATCACTGTGGACCTGTTTGTGTTTTTTGTTTTCATACGGCCGTATTCCCTCATAATGATTGCGGAGATGACTTTTTAAGCCATTGGAGGTGGCGCCTCTTCAACCAGATCTCTGCTGGGATGCCCAGTTTTCTGGGTATTCAACAGAAAATGTTTGTTTAGCATTTCATTTCTGTCCCTAATGGGGAGTCTTAACGCCTCACTGTATAGATGTTGTTCCGGGGACATAAGAAAATAGCCCGTGGTAGTTCTGAGAGCAGAGTTTTGGCAGGCCTATATTTTCTTCCATTGAGTAACCTTTTGGCTTGGCGACCATATCGGGTACACGCAGAATACAAGCGGCCGGCCAATTGCTTTGTAAGTGGTAATGAGCGTCTCTATGTGTCTACCCCAAGTGCTGTCGGTGAGAGCTTTAGGGTTTTATTACGGCCCTGGATTTTTGTACAATTGCGGTTGCACGCTCGCCAAAATGTACATCCTGATCGAACGTTACACGCAGTATTTTTGGGTATAAAACAGTTGGTAGGGTAATGCCATCGGCCTAAATGTCCAATATGGGCGACATTTGCCATGTCCATGTTGTAAATATACTATCACACCGCGGCCACCGTGGTGTGATGGTAGCGTGCTCCGCCTACCACACCGTATTCCCTGGGTTCGCACCCCGGGCAAAGCAACATCAAAATTTTAGAAATAAGGTTTTTCAATTAGAAGAAAATTTTTCTAAGCGGGGTCGCCCCCGGCAGTGTTTGGCAAGCGCTCCGAGTGTATTTCTGCCATGAAAAGCTCTCAGTGAAAACTCATCTGCCTTGCAGATTCCGTTCGGCATAAAACATGTAGGTCCCGTCCGGCCAATTTGTAGGGAAAATCAAGAGGATCACGACGCAAATTGGAAGAGAAGCTCTTCGCAGGTTATCGCGGCTTACATCTATTTATTTTTTTATGTTGTAAATAAGGTCGCCAATGATTTGGTCGGTGACAATTTTTCCCTAGTAAGGGTGTCATTTCAGTATAACTTCATTAAAAAAAAAAAACGCTGAAATCGCCTTCATCTATGTTTCTATTATGATATTTTTTACCGTTTTCAAAAGGTGTTTCTTCTAAAAACTTCCAGAAAAGTCATGATAAAATTGCAGGCTTAGTACGAATGGTAGCGAAATGAAACTTTACTGCAAATTCGATAGTGCGTACTTAGACTATATTTAAAAAAATGTTATAATGCATTATAGATATCTATAGAAATTTTATAAAATATTTATTTCCAGCAGCATTTCATATTGTTTATCATTTTCGGCACGATTAAAGCATGCTCCCAGCCTAAAAATAAACAATGGTGGTATAAATTGATAAAAAAAAAAAAAAAATTATTATAATATGTGAATAAGTGTATTTGTGATAATTTCAAATTAATGTTGTTGTTATTTTTGTGTTTTTATTGTTGATAAAATACAGAATCGCTCCAGAAGAAGTTATGGAAATTTGGCGAAACGTCGAGCTGAAAGTTGGAATAACTTGTTTTATTTGCACTACATCCAATAGATCAGAAAAGCTTACCAAACATATTATGTATTATGTTTTTTTTAATCAAACCAATCGGAAACCAATATAAAATTGGTTTTATTTCGCCTACTTGGCAATCCTGAATATCAGCAGAATTAGCGCTGATAATGCTTGTCAATCATATCCGCAGACGATAAAATAAACAAGCGTCAAAGGACAACAACAATTTTTTTTGTTATTATCAATCAACTACGCCAGTGGTTTTCAAAACCTCCCCGATTGGAAGTTTCGTATACCTTTCATGAAAATGAAATGGTATGTTAAATTTGGTCCGGTTTTCGAAATTGTAAGTCCTTAAAGGAGAAGAGATAGACCGACCCATCAAAAAGTATACCGAACGGATCAAGAGGATAAGCTGAGTTGATTGAGCCATGTCATTCTGTCTGTTTGCATAACTTACAGCTGTTTTCGAGAAAACCAGGATTAAAGTTTTTGAAGTGTTTGTTAAAAGTAGCAAATGTAAATGTAAATGATTTTTTTTCCTTTTTTTTCCTTTTTTCACTGTTTGATTTTCAAAAGCTAGAATATTAAAAAAATTGTATGCCGGGAAAACGCTGGGAAAACGCCGTGCTATTTGATTATGCCACGAACAATGCAATTCTTTGGTTGATAAATGTCGATACTATGAACTGAGTGTTTGGTATTACATTGTAATTTGATGTTTTCTGGAAGTGATATATTCGGTTGTGCTGAGAAGCCACAGTTATTTTTCATTTTAACAGCCAGAAGCTCTAAATTTCACAGGAGGCTTGCATACATACCAGTCATATAAATATTATATATCCGATAGAAACGACTATTCAAATATAAGACTGCTCGTAATTTTCTCCCCCATTTTTAAGAGCTATAAGCTTGAAAATTTAAATTTTTTTTATGCTTACATGCAATAATCTTTAAGATCGACCGTATATACATATATATCGCTTGTTTTATTCTTAACTGTTGTAACGCGAAATTTTCGTTTTTCGTGATGTTATGATGTATTGCTGTAACTGAATATGTACATGTATGAACAGTATGTTCAGTCTTAAACCAATTTCACATAGAAAGTTTTCTTTTTTACGCTTTCTTCATTAAGCGAAAATCTATCAGCAGCCCCAAAAATATTACGCTTTCACAAAAAATAGTTAAAATGGATAGCAGCAATTTCCTCCCTAACTTTTAAGGCAATTAAAAGAAAATGCATACGCAACTACTCATAGATGTTGCAACTAGCCAAATATGTGCCTATTTTTGAAAAAGCCATCTTATCCGAGGGGCGCTTAGAAAACTTTTCTTCGAATTGAAAAAACTTGTTACTAAAATTTTGATATGCGGAGCGGAGCACGCTACCATCAAACCACGGCGGCCGCCATGCAGTTATTTTAAACTTTTCGGCTTAGTTTTGAAACCAGAGTTTTTTGACCTTTTTTTTTGTTTTAAAATAATTTTGAGATTTCAGACATCTAGGTCCAGTTATGTTTAAAGTTATGTTTTGCTCGTTTTCCGACAGGGTGGATAGTTGATGTAAAATCAATAACCCCAGTAGTAAATTGAGTTTTAAAATTTAGAGCTAAACGATTGAAATATTGCACAAAACAATGAAGGGTCTAACTTTCATGTAACCGAGATATAAAACTTACGTTGGCTGCTGGAAATCTACATTTGCAGCAAGCACAAACCAGCTTATATAACTAAGATAATGTTTAAAATATATACTTGTTTAATAACTAGTTTTACTTGAACGTATATATTACTATAGCTTTTATTCAAAAATTTAATTAATTTAAATTGAATGAGTTCAAACTACAGGTAAAGGTGAGATTATGCAATGCACCATTAGGGTACTAGCCCGACCATCTCGGGAACGATTAATATGATCACATTGAGCCTACTAAGCCAACTCGCCACCCACCTCCTAGTTCCGTGAGGACCTTGGGACCGCTAGAGCCTCGCCTGCTAAATATGTGTATGATACATTCATATCTGTAACAGATTCCCCTCGCGTATGTGAGGTTGAAAATTGGGTTGCGGAAGCTATACGGCTTTGTATTGCGGTTATCAATCCCTTGAGTCCCAGAAAGAGCCCCATTTACATTCACGGCAGGTGAATCTAATCAGTGAAGATGAGTTCAGAAGGGTATGAATAAGAGGGAGTAAGAGAGCCCTCCCCCTCAGTGCGGATTTGAGAATTGTCTAGCGTTAAGGAGCAGTGGGCTACCCGAGATACATAAAGAGCAGGCCGAAGGTAGTTTAAGAGCATTGCTGCAAGAAACCCTCGGTACAGCAACCACTATGAGAAGAAAGAAGCTTTATACGCCAGAATGTAACAAATACGCATAATTCTCTCTAGGTCTGTTGTTGTTGTTATAGTGATAAGGACACTCCCCGAAGGCCTTGGGAAGTGTTATCGATGTTGATGGTCCTTTGGAACATAAAAAAATGTTCCATTCATTTTATATGGTGTCTACAAATGTAGACTACTGGCTGATATATGGTGTTTTTTAATGACCATGGGGGTCATACAAATTACAGCTAGAATGATTTTATGCACTTAATCGACTTAGAACTAATAATAAGCAAGCTACTGAAAACCTCGCGTCCTGATGTTTTTGAACATTTAATTTTATTGGACTTTTTTCCAAATTTGCTACACATGTAGACTACCAGTTTCATAAATTTTAAAATTTTGACTCAATAATAAACTTAAAACATAGAATTTTTCGACGCCTGCGGGAACAAACCGAACACTGTGTGTTACCGTAAGTAAATTTTGCGCCACCTTGTATGTTATGTAATATGAATCTGATCTGCTGTGGCTAAAAAGAATATTGCGTGTCACCACTCATTAATACCACGTGACAACGTTTTTAGCTCCAACCCAGCCATTGCCTGCTGCGAACCATTAGCGACCTCAACAAATTTTTCTGAGTGAATTGTGCGAAAACCTAACTAAATATATAAGGAGGCAACAGAAAGAAATAAACACGGAAAACAACTACAACCACATTTTCGAATATACAGCGGTTAACGAAATAAAAATGTTTGGGGTAATTGACAAAACAGACTAAAAATTACTCGAAGATATGTATGTATTTCAGCGAAAAGCTTTAACAAGAAGCGCAGTAATGAGTATTCGTGCCGGTCCACAGTGTAACTTTTTTCACTTTTAGGATGCCAAAATTATTAACCAATGGAGCAATTCATTTGAAATTTTGCAGTGTGGTTGCAGATACCTAAATCTGATTTGGGAATAAAAATGGGCTTGATCCGCCCACTTTTTCTCCTTGCCCTCATAAATAAATAAAATGTAAGGTGCGATAATCTCCGAAGAGATCTAGGGCCGAGCTTCTTTTTCAATGTGCGTCGTGCTCCTCTTGATTTTCCCTAAAAATTGGCCGGGCGGGACCTGCATGTTTTATGCCGACTCCGAAGGCAGATGAGTTTTCACTGAGAGTTTTTCATGGCATAAATACACTCGGATCGCTTACCAAACACTGCCGAGTGGCGACTCCACTTAGAAAAATTTTCTTCTAATTGAAAAACCTTATTTCTAAAATTTTCATGTTTCTTTGCCCGTGGTGTGAACTTAGGGCATACGGTGTGGTAGGCGGAGCACGCTACCATCACACCACGGTGACCCTCATATATAGAGATAGGAAAGGGTTAAATACCCAAATGGTAAATACCCGGTAAATTGGTTAAAAAATAAAAAAAAAATAAATGTAAGGCGCGATAACCTCCGAAGAGATCTAAGGCCGAGCTTCTCTTCCAATTTGCATCGTGCTCCTCTTGATTTTCCCTACAAATTGGCCGGACGGGACCTACATGTTTTATGCCGACTCCGAACGGCATCTGCAAAGCAGATGAGTTTTCGCTGAGAGCTTTTCATGGCAGAAATACACCCGGAGTGCTTGCCAAACACTGCCGAGGGGCGACCCCGCTTAGAAAAATTTTCTTCTAATTGAAAAATCTTATTTCCAAAATTTTGATGTTGCTCTGCCCGGGAGTTGAACCCAGGGCATACGGTGTGATAGGCGGAGCACGCTACCATCACACCACGGTGGCCGTAAATTGGTTATATATGGTAAAAATGGGTAAATTCCCAAATATTTAGCCAAAAGAAGGGTAAAAATTATCTTTTGAAAAATATAGGAAACAAACACACAAATTCAATCCAAAATGTACCCAATTTGTCCTATATTGGTGGGTGGTTACCTATTACGCTATCGGTTGAATTAGTTTTAATCTGTAATATAGCGTTTTTCAAAAATATTTAGCCGTTGCAAAAATTTAAGTTTACCCAGTAAACATTTTAAGTCAAACAAGTAAGGAAGGCTAAGTTCGGGTGTAACCGAACATTACAAACTCAGCTGATAGCTTTGGAGACAAAATAAGGGAAAATCACCAAAATGAACCTAGGGTAACCCTGGAATGTGTTTGTATGACATGGGTTTCAAATGGAAGGTCTTAAAGAGTATTTTAAAGGGGAGTGCGCCATTGTTCTATAGGTGGACGCAATTTCAGGATATCGCCATAAAGGTGGACCGGGAGTGACTCTAGAATGTGTGTTGTACGATATGGGTATCAATCTAAAGGTATTAATGAGGGTTTTAAAAGGGAGTAGCCCTTAGTTGTATATGTGAAGACGTTTTCGAGATATCGACTAAATGTGGACCAGGGTAACCCAGAACATCTTCTGTCGGGTACCGCTAATTTATTTATATATGTAATACCACGAACAGTGTTCCTGTAAAGATTCCAAGGGATTTTGATTTCGCTCGCATTTTTCATTTTCTTCTACTTAATATGGTACGGTGTCACGCCCTTTTTACAAAGTTTTTTCTAAAGTTATATTTTGCGTCAATAAACCAATCCAATAACCATGTTTCATCTCCTTTTTCATGTTTGGTACAGAATTATGGCATTTTTATCATTTTTCGTAATTTTCGATATCGCAAAAGTGGGCGTGGTCATAGTCGGATTTCGGCCATTTTGTATACCAATACAAAGTGAGTTTAGATAAGTACGTGAACTGAGTTTAGTAAAGATATATCGATTTTTGCTCAAGTTATCGTGTTAACGGCCGAACGGAAGGACACACGGTCGACTGTGTATAAAAACTGGGCCTGGTTTCAACCGATTTCGACCATTTTCACAGAAAACAATTATCGTCATAGAATCTATGTCCCTACTTAATTTAACAAGGATTGGTAAATTTTTGTTCGACTTATGGCATTAAAAGTATTCTAGACAAATTAAATGAAAAAGGGCGGAGCCACGCCCATTTTGAAATTTTCTTTTATTTTTACATTTTGTTGCACCATATCATTACTGGAGTTGAATGTTGGCATAATTTACTTATATACTGTAAAGATTTAAAATTTTTTGTTAAAACTTGACTTAAAAAAAATTTTTTTTAAAATTCGGCGTGTAGGAGTAACGTGCGTGCCAAATTTTATCATCATATCTTCAACGACAGGCAAATTACAGCTTGCGAAACTTTTAAATTACCTTCTTTTAAAAGTGGGCGGTGTCACGCCCATTGTCCAAATATTTACTAATTTTCTATTTTGCGTCATAAGGTCAACGCACCTACCAAGTTCCATCGCTTTAGCCGTCTTTGGTAATGAATTATCGCACTTTTTCTGTTTTTCGAAATTTTCGGTATCGAAAAAGTGGGCGTGGTGTTAGTCCTATTTCGTTCATTTTAAATAGCGATCTGAGATGAGTGCCAAGGAACCTACATACCAAATTTCATCAAGATACCTCAAAATGTACTCAAGTTATCGTGTTTACAGACGGACGGACATGGCTAAATAAATTTCTTTTCTCACCCAGATCATTTTGATATATAGAAGTCTATATCTATCTCGATTAGTTTATGCCGTTACGGATTACCGTTATGCGAACAAAGTTAATATACTCTGTGAGCTCTGCTCAGCTGAGTATAAAAAGAGTCGGAAAAATATCTAAATTGGAGCGTTTACAGTCGGTATGTGCTCATTTGTGAGGCCGAAACCAATGTATTTCCCTTCTTGGAATGGTCGTCCTATATGAGCCTATTAACGTATATCATTTGAGCCTAAATAAGAGTTCAAAATAAGTCTTAAAAGGTGTTTAAATAGCTCATATTATACTGTACTGGAACTCTCCAGCGTCATTTTAACTGTAATAAACTCTGATTATCTGACACCTATTGGCCGAAACCAATGTATTTCCCTTCTTGCAATGGTCGTCCTATATGAGCCTATTAACGTATATCATTTGAGCGTAAATAAGATTTCAACATAAGTCTTAAAAGGCGTTTAAACAGCTCATATTATACTCTACTGGAACTCTCCAGCGTCATTTTAACTGTAATAAACCCTGATTATCTGACACCTATATGGCCTATTCATTAGGCATCGTCAGCGGAAGAATAGCAAAGGTAACAATAATGTACAAATGTAATTCATTTTGTATTAAAATGAAAAATTCTCGTAACAAAGTTCCAAATTTGTTCCAAACTCGCTGTGACGATATTTGATAAATGATAATTTTGCATGCTAGGTTAGGAGCTTTTAGTCCATTAAATAAAAGGCAAAAATTAAATTTTCTTTTACCCTCCTATGCGTTTCGACGCTTTTCTTATGCCTACATTGCCCACTTATTTTGGACTCGTTTCGTATTCTTAAATTATGAGCGCTGTGAACATGTTTGGGGGGTATCTTTGTTTGTGTAAACATGTGTACTCTATAAACATTCTTACAGTTCTGGAGTTCAATATGGATCCGAAAAATATCAGCTTCAATAATGCTATCACCTTAGAGCCTTTTATGACTCCAATTTGATGAAATTATGAACAATCGAAAAATATTAAAATCAGTAAACTAGGCAGCTCCGGAATAAAAACTCAGAAATTTTTCTGCGGCAATTTATTCTAAATAAATAATTAATTCAACTAATACTTATTTCATTTCTATCTTATCCACTCCCATGATGTTTTCCGGTACGGATACATGTCAAAAATTCTTCCTAAAAGCCCTGAAGTAGTGTCATTAAATGATTCAAAATTGGCAGTATGTGACGCCAATAAGGCTCATATATGATATCGGAGGGAGACCTGTATAAGACTTATGTTAGAGGCAAAATATGACCATATAGCATTCGCTTCACGCTCCTCCTAAATGAATAATTTTCTATAATCCTCCCAAATGAGTTCATAACGAATGCAAACGATCCTTTCAGACTAATTGTTGACTCCGAGTGTTTGCTGGGTTGTTTGTTTAAAATCAAAACGAAATTTTTTTTAATTTCAAATGACGTATAAATAATTCCAAGCAACCTTGATTCAAATGATTTCTAAATACCCTAAGAAAGATACAAAAAAGGAATATTCTGGGTATTTTCCTGGTATTTACTCATAAAAATGGTAAATACCCGGTAGAATCCCAACTCTATACGTATAAGGTGAAATTTCACATAATCATATTTTCTACCTTAAAAGCATTTTCCAGTGCCAATATAAATAAAAAAATTTTATATTTCTTAACTCTAGCTTATAGGCTTTCGATTAATATTTAACAAATTTTATTTTCAAAGTCAAACACAACATAGGTACATATGTATATTTGTAAAAACTGAATCCAAATACATACTTATAAATAAAAAGTGATATTTTAACTGGTATAAAGTTAGTCGGAGTCAATATCGTCGACATGCTCTGGTTCAGATAATAAGCCAATAACTTCACTCATTAATGCTCGCCGCTTTGTCCTAGGGTTTTCCGCAAACTATTTATGAACGGGTTTGACGATATCAGCAATCTGTGCAGCAAATCCAAGTTACTACAAATTCGTGCATCTTGAGCTTCCTCAGAAAGTTGACCAATAGGAAGAATAGCAGACACGATTATACTCTTTCCATGAAACAGAATTTTATGTACGCTCGCTGGCATATTGTACCAAGCATATTCCGATAAATATAGTACCCTTGTCTCTGTCACATAGTGGTCAAAAGCTTCAGAATTTATTTGAAACCCACATCCTAAGCATGAAAGTATTGTATGAAACCTTTTCAAAAGATTGATGTTTATGCCGGATATGTCTAATATTATTTCAGGAGCTCAAAAGAATCTTCTCGCAGTGTTGTCATCATTTATGTTGCCGGTTTTTTGCTTGGGCATATCAATCAAAAGACCAACTTCTTTCCTTAATCTATTTTGGATATGTTCTTTCTTCTTTTTCATCTTTTCCTTATTTTCTTCGCCCCGCATACCCCAGGTCTTCATTTCCATTCGATAAGCGATGTGTAGCATAGATTCCATGCATCGTATCCAAGAATCTAAAGGGGAAATTCCGAAAGCAAGCATGCTTTTGTCAACATTTCGCTCTGACAGGGCTCGCATATTGTTCATATCTTTTGGAGAGCCCTAGCACTTTTGCGATTAAGTATATGCCGACAGAGCGTTAGGTAGACGTTTATGTGATATATACATACATATTTATATTTCCGAAGCACTCAATTGCTTAGAAGTATCACCCATAATAGACAAACCTCAGGTAGGCGTGCATACACAACATAATTTGATTGGATAAGTGCACAACTCGCTAACTATGGGAAAACTCATATGACAAATAATGAAGGCTATTCAGGGCACAAGTTTCCTTTTTCTGGGTTTTTACCATTTCAGGTATAACTGTCTTTTTTGGGATCTAGTATTGTAGACTTGAGTTATTGTTAGGTCACTGCGCTTCATACGTGAGCGAGGGCGTAGAGACTTTAAGTTGGCGATTACAAAGAAAAACGCAAAATTTCGCAATGGTTTTTTTTTTTTTTTATCTGAAACTATATGAAATTCCCTCTAGTGTTTATGCATTCGTTCAATGGAATTGGGCGGAATCAGGCAAGTTTTATTCTACTGAAAACGAAAAATTTTCTAAGCTTTCCAAACTTTTAGTGGCTGTCTAAAACAAAAAAATTTAATTTAAAAGAATGCTGAAACTTACCAGTGCTGTTATAAACTATCCAAGTATGTTAAATAAAATATTTTGAAGTCAAAACAGTTATCGAAAAATCCACCACGTGGCCACAAAATTGGCCAAAAATTTTTGACTGTGAAATGATCTTTACACTTGTTTCAATTATCCCAAGTTTCATAATGCTTATCATGGTGATCGTGGGGGCTTCTACTTTGCTGTGTATACATTTTCTTAACAGTTGGTTATTAATTTATTGCATATCAAAACATTTTTGAGATTGGAGAAAATTGGTTTTTGGACTTTTGGCATCCTAAAAGTGAAAAAAGTTACACTGTGCGGTTGTGAGGATCCCAATACTTAAAAATGGTGTAAGAAAAATGGCGGGTCATTAAAAGTGGCGTAAAGGAGAAACGTTTTATGCTTCTTAAAACTCTTGTTGCGACAATTATGTCAAAATTGTGCAGAAATTTGGGAACAAGGCATGCTCTTTAAAGGAAATAAATGATTTTGCCATGCTACTCTGCGTTTCAGACTGTACTAGACAAACAGTTTGCGTTTTTAGATTTATTTTATTAATAATAAAAATTGCGTATTTTATACATAAACAAGTAAAGGTGTCTAAGCTGGGGTGTAACCTAGTATTATATACTCAGCGTGAGCTTCAATTCTACATTTCATTTCAGATAAATAACTTTTCTACATAACACGTGGCACCGCCCGTTTAAAAAAATGTCTCCCCATTTCCTCTTACAGTAAAACTTGATAAGTGAAACATCATTGATTCAAAACTATTTTTTGCTAAGTTATAGCTTATTATTTTCGTCTACGACACTTTTAAAAATCTTTTATATAAAAGTGGGTGTGGTCTTTAACCGATCTCGTCCATTTTCTCTAGAAATATTTCCTGCTATAGGGAAAATCTGTGTAGACAATTCTATTACGATCCGTTAATTTTTCTTCGAGTTATGGGTGACAAAACATAAAAAATTACTTAGTCATAAAAGGGGCGGTGCCATGCCCATTTTTTTAAATTTGAAGTTTTTACTATTTATTGTTATAAATCCACTTGGGAAATGAAGTACCAGTGATATAAAGCTCCTTTTTGCAAAGATATACCTTATTTTATTCATCCACGACCCTTTTAAAAAATCTTTATATAAAAGTGCGCGTGGTCCTTAACAGATTTCGTTAATTTTTCTTCAAAGCATAACTTATAATAAAGGCAACCTCTCTGCCGAATTTTGTTAAGATAGTGTTGAACCAAGGATGATTTTCCTGGGTTACATGAAACTTAGGTAGTGGGGGTGTGCGACTGTTGACCAGTGAGTATATATAGACTTGCCAGCGAATATACTAATACAGCGACTAAAATGCAAAAAAAACGACCCGTTCACGTTAAGATGATGATTTGCAATGATTTATTGGAAAACAAATTATGTAGGTACAACCAAAAGCATAAGTGAGATTGAGAATGAGTGCAATAGTTAATGCTTAATGTTAGGTGTGTGTGTGTGGGTATGAACATGTTTACAAAGAGTGCGTTTAGTATAAATTGAGAGTAGTTAGCAGCTACTTAATAAGTGTTTTTAATATTTGCTATAAATGCTATTATGGTGATCCAACATCCCGGCCCCGTTGAAGGAACCCTCTTCAAGTTACAGGTAGGATAGCTAATTTGTGTATCGGGCGGCAACAAGAACCATTAGCAGTACGGAGCTGCGCAACACGAACATGGCCATCTTTACCAGGTACTGTAGATTCGACGCGACCAAGTTTCCAGCGCAAGGGTGGCAAATTGTCGTCGTGAATTATTACTAGGGCTCCAACATTGAGATTCGGTTCAGGAGTCGTCCACTTGACCCGTGAGCGGAGTTCATTAATGTAGTCTTTGGACCAACGACGCCAAAATCGTTGTTTAATTGAGGAGATCATCTCGAAATGATCCAAATTAGATAGATTTTTATGTTCCAGGCAGCGCTCAGGTAAACCACGTAGGGACTCACCAACCAAGAAGTGTCCAGCAGTAAGAGCTCCGAAATCGTTCGGGTCTGAAGACAACGGCGATAGTGGACGAGAGTTGAGTATAGCTTCAATTTCAGCAGCGACAGTACTTAGCTCTTCAAATGTTAATTTGGTGTTTGCTAACGTGCGATTAAGCAAACCCTTTGCGCTTTTTACGGCTGCTTCCCAGAGCCCGCCAAAATGAGGTGACCTGGGAGGAATGAAATGAAAATTAATGAAGTCTGATGAACAAAATTTGAAAATTTCTTTTTGTATATCAGGACTAAAGAGAAATTGCTTAAGCTCCTTTAGGTGATTGGCTGCTCCGACGAAATTCGTAGCGTTATCGCAATATACATATATCGCATGGCATTTTTCGACGACTACCCATACGTTTAAGTGCATTTAAAAATGCCTTCGTTGACAGGTCCGATACTACCTCAATATGAACTGCTTTGGTGGCCAAGCACACGAATACGGCCAGATACGACTTGTTGGGTGGCTTTCCACGAATCCGCAAGTATGTGTTGATGGGTCCACAGAAGTCAACCCCACAGCGTTCAAATGGACGAGAAGGTGTGAGACGTACAGGTGGCAGCGGTCCCATAATCTGTTGCAACAGCTTTGGTCTGTAGCGGACGCAATGGACACACGAGCGAACAATGCGGCGAGCGACGTCTCTAGCGTTGACTATCCAGAATTGGAGTCGAATTAAGGCTACCAATGCCTTGGGGCCTGCATGATAATTTTGCATATGTAAGTAACGAACGTATTTTGTTACAAATTGCGAGTTGCTGGGTAGTAAGATTGGATGCTTTTGATCGTTCGGTAGATCTGCGCTGTCCAATCAGCCACCAACCTTAATAAGTTCAAAGCCGCTTGAATTGTCTAAAAATGGTGTTAAATATTTTAAGGTGCCTTTCAATGGCAGATTTTTTCTGATCAAACGGATGTCGTCGGCGAAGTGCTGCTGTTGAATCATCCAAACGATAGAATATAATGCATGCCGCAGCTCTTGAGGTGTTGGCGAAGAAGTCGTTTGTCTGGACCTTTTTCTGCATATGTCACTGAACCTAAACATCCAAGCAACGAGTCGAAGACAGCGTATGTATGAGCTAACTTCCTCGATGGTTTTTAGGATGTCATTTGTTTCTACAATGGCAGCAAACAAGCTTTTTCGCTTTTCAGCGTTGACTATGTTAATATCTACGTCGAATTTTTCTCCCTTAGCAGGCCATTTCGCCACGTCTTAACGCAGGAACCGTGGACCTGAAAACCAGTTCGATGTTTTCAAGTCATCGACAGTGCAGCCGCGAGATACCAAGTCTGCGGGATTTTGTTGAGTTGGCACGAATCTCCCTTCGCTGTTAACTCCTGTATGTCAGAGACTCTGTTGCCTACAAACGTTGACAATGTCACCGAGTGTTGTTGCAGCCAATGAAGCACTAGTTGCGAATCAGTCCAAAAGAATGCGAAAATTGGTTTCTTTGAAAAAATGTTTTTTACCTTATTGTACAGTTGAGCGAGAAGATGCGCACCGCAGAGCTCGAGTTTCGGAAGCGATTGTTTTTTGACTGGAGCCACACGTGACTTTGATGTAAGTAAGTGAACAGCAATATTCCCATCGGCATCTTCGGTGCGCAAATACAATGCGCAACCATATGCTCGAATTGATGCGTCGCAAAAGCCGTGGAGTTGAAGATTGCATGTGTTCGGCTGCAAGCAATAACGAGGCACCGCAAGCGTTGTTAGCAAACCGAGTGATAACAGACATTTGTTCCAAGCTTGCTGCAGGTTTTGTGGAACGGACTCGTCCCAATCGAGCTTTAAAAGCCACAATTCTTGCAGTATGATTTTGGATGTGATCAGAAGTGGTGACAGCAATCCGAGTGGGTCGAAGAGTGACGATGCAGTCGAATGGATCGTACGTTTTGTAACCGCAGTATGGACTTGCTTTGGTAAGGAAGCGAATAAAAACATATCACTGTGTTGATTCCATGTTACACCAAGTGTGCTGGTGACGAAGTCTTCTTTAAAGTTGAGCTCCTTTGAAGTTTGGCATTCTCTGAAGTCTGGGTGGTTGGAGTGCCATTTGGATAAAGGAAAGTTGCCTCGCTTGAGTACAGAAATTACTTCAGTTTTTACTGTGTTCAAGGCGTCAACGTCGTCAGCTCCACACAACATATCGTCCACATAGAAAGACGACTTTACCACATGAGCACCAACTGGGAACTCGTGCATGTATTTGTCTGCCAAATAGTGTAGGCTGCGCACTGCAAGGTATGGCGCTGAAGCTGTTCCATATGTGACGGTATTTAGCTTATACGTACGGAGTTCTACATCTGGCGAAGCTCGCCAAAGAATATAATGGTATTTACGATCATTATTATTCAAAAGTACTTGTCTATACATCTTTGTGACGTCTGCGGTAATGGCGTATCGAAACAAGCGAAAACGTAGCAAAAGTATGTACAGCTCTGTTTGAATTGTTGGTCCAACTAGTAGTAAATCATTTAATGATTTTTGCGATGTCGTCTTACATGAAGCATCGAACAAAACACGAAGTTTTGTTGATTCGCTGCTGGGCTTAAAGACACAATGATGTGGTATGAAAAAATGAGATTCATCTAGAATCGGGTTTGTAACAATGGACATGTGGCCGAGAGTTTCGTATTCGGCCATAAATGATATGTATTGCGATCTAATCTCAGGCGATTTTAATAGCCGTCTCTGGACCGAAATGAATCGACGACGCGCTGTTTCGAAAGAGTTCCCCAGACAAGTAGGACTATCTTTGAAAGGCAGACTTACGGTTATGCGTCCAGTGGCATCATGATAAGTGTTGGCTAAAAAGTGGTCTTCGCAAATGCTGTGCTCCGGTTGAATTTGCTTGTGTGGTGCGTTGACAGCTTCGAGTTTCCAAAGCTGCTGTAATTGGTCGTCGATGGAGTCTTCGCATGACATCAAACAAGTAGATGTATTCGCTTGACGCTCTTGCTGATATCGGCCAGACACGATCCACCCGAACAACGTTTTTTGTAATGTTGGTAAATTAGCTCCTAAACGGATTTGGCCAACTGCAAGCGCTTCGAAAAATGCCTCTGTCCCAAGCAGGAGATCAATGCGGCGTGGTTTGAAGATTTCTTCGTCTGCCAAAGTTGTGTTGCGTGGAAGGTTCCATCTCGAAGTATCGATTTCAGCATCCGGTTGGTAGGCGATGTGCGTTGTAATGCCGAATTGTAGGGACAAATTAAAGTCCGATGTCCGTGACTTGACGGTTGTAGTTGTGCGTGCCTTCAGGTTTGTAAGTGAGTTTCTGATGCTACGTATTCCAACGTGGTGTTTTTCACGACCAAGACGAAGTTTTTGGGCGAAGTCGTCCGTGATGAAATTCACTTGCGAACACGAATCAAGCAAAGCCCTGCCGAGTATGTACTCACCGGTTGCGTGCTTGACTAGAACCATTGCCGTTGCTAGTATTACTTGCCCGCTTTCCGACGTTCCCATATGTGAATGTGTTGCAGCTTGCGAAGAATGCGGTTTGGCATAAGATTGAGGTCTAAAAGTAGCGTTTGTTGATTGCCAAGTTGGTGCAGCTGTGTCGATGACGTGGCTTGCGATGAATTGCCATGATGTAACATCGTGTGATGGCCTTTTTTGCATATTCGACAGCGACTTTTCGATGGACATTGAGCTACTCTATGCCCATTGCCAAGGCAGTTGATACATAAGTCATGCGTTTTCATTGTATCGAAGCGCTGATTTGAAGTCATCTCCTTGAATGTAGGGCAGCCAGTGAGTCTATGTTTAGAGCTGGCACAGAGAACACAATTGGAACTGGATACAGCAAACGATGATTGCTGGTTGCTATTCGTCCCACGATTATGCTTGCCAGATTCTGACTTGCCTTTGACTGACGAATCAGATGAATACAAAAACTGGCTGTGGCGTTCTAAGACCTGCGAGCATTTGGACCAAGTCGGAAGGGATTTATAGTCGAGGGACTCGTTCCATTTATTGCGAGTCTGCTGGTCACATTTGCCCATAACTATATAAATCAACATGGCTTGCGCAATCTCGGAGCTTGTACCCAGTGATTCCAGCGAGCTGTAGATAGCGGATGCCTTGTCTACGAGACTTCTCAACTGCTGAGCGTTCGACTTGTCTGCTGGCTGCAGCGTAAAAAGTGAGGCGATTCCTTCTAAAAATATCAAAGTCGGATTGTCAAATCGTTCTTTGAGTCTGTCTAATGCCTTGGGATAATTCTCACTGGTTACTTGAAATGCCTTCACTGTTTCTAGGGCTGAGCCTTTCAAGCAGGATAAAAGGTAGTTAAACCGCTCTATATTAGATAGTCTAGACTCACGTGAGATAATTTGAGTGAAAGACGTTATAAAGTTCTTATACTCAGCGTAATCCCCACTGAAGGTAGGCAGCGACAACCTTGGGAGATGCGACGGCGTAACGACAGGTGCAGGTGTACCCGTATCAGTATAATTTACTGTGGTATTACCATCATCCCCAAGTCGTGCCTGTATGCTGAGCTTTACAGCCACGTAGCTGTCTTCTAAGTCAGCTCAACCGTTATCGGAAGGGTCTAAATCTTCTATATCTGCTTGCACGGAAAGTGCTTGTTTGAAGTAGGACTCCAAAATCCCTAGTCGACATTGGAGTTCGGCGTGCGCCGGCTTTTCATCCGGATCTTTAATTGCCTCTACAATGGATTTTATACGTGAAATATTTCGTTTAATATTGGAGCGCTTGCGTTTACATTCTTCTAGGGACATGGTGACTTGCGACGTGGTATACGACCTGAATGATTGTTCAGTTGTCTGCTGGGTTGTGCTAATATTGGTTGCGAAGAAAAATGCTGCTAGTCAAGTGATGACGGGCAAGCGAAAATAACGAAACGAGCAGAGCAACGTCAGATTAGACGTGGGTGTATACGCTAGTGGCACAGCAATCAACAAAAAAATTATTTGCAATGAACCGCAACAGCGAATATGAATGCAAACTCAAATAATGCAAAAAGGTGGCTGTGACAAAAATAATAATTTTATGCATACATACGATTTCCAAAGGACAGTTGATAGCGGCAAACGGTTTACATGTACAGATGATTATTTGTATACAGTGCTGCCGATTGTCCACGGGAAATGTACAGCACAATTACGGCCGATGAACTGCGGGATCGGCGGTTGTTGTTGTGATGTTCGATGGTTGATAACTCCCAATCTGGACTATGAAGTTGCACACAAGCTCCACGTTTGGGCGCCAAAATGTTGAACCAAGGAGGATTTTCCTGGGTTACATGAAACTTAGGTAGTGGGGGTGTGCGACTGTTGACCAGTGAGTATATATAGACTTGCCAGCGAATATACTAATACAGCGACTAAAATGCAAAAAAAAACGACCCGTTCACGTTAAGATGATGATTTGCAATGATTTATTGGAAAACAAATTATGTAGGTACAACCAAAAGCATAAGTGAGATTGAGAATGAGTGCAATAGTTAATGCTTAATGTTAGGTGTGTGTGTGTGTTTATGAGTATGTTTACAAAGAGTGCGTTTAGTATAAATGGAGAGTAGTGAGCAGATACTTAATAAGTGTTTTTAATATTTGCTATAAATGCTATTAGGGTGATCCAACAGATAGGTTTAACGATTTTTGATTTATGATTAATAATATTTGTAAAATTGATTTTATCGCAAGTGGGCGGTGCCACGCCCATTTTAAACAATAGCAGTCCACTCGTCAAATTTCAACATTCTAGGTGTATTATTTACTAAATAATCAGGGTTTTTGTATTTTCCAAAATGTTATATATATATATAAAAAGTGGGCGTGGTTATCATCCAATTTCGTTCATTTTCAATACCAATCTATTCTGGGTGCAGATAATCTCATGTAGCAAATTTGGTGAAGATATCTCAATATTTATTCAAGTTATCGGCCAGATGGTCGGATGGACGGACGGACATGGCTCAATCACTGATGATTTTGATGCATGGAAGTCAACATCTATCTCGATTCCTTTATACCTGTACAACCAACCGTTATCCAATCAAAGTTAATATACTCTGTGTGCAAAGCACGCTGAGTATAAAAAGTAGCAACAACTGAATACTGCAGTATTTTTACCCTTCATACACCCTTCAGCTAATAGTTTTAAATGTCATCAAATATTTATGCATACGTCATATATACGTGTTTTTTTCACATCTATATACGTTGACGCTTAAACTTTATATGGACTGCTAAGCGACAAACTTTAAATACACCTCTGAAATATTTTATGTATTCTATGCACGTCCACTATTTATTACAACTATCTACACAGAAATACAACAGAGTGTTGTGTCTCCGCTTTTCGGTACACCCTGTGCTGTTGTTGCTAGTTGTTTAACCATTGCCGCTAGATGGGTCTCCTAAGCATTATCTAAGCGAATTTAGGCGTTTTTTTCACGCGCAAACGAAACGTATACGCGTGTAAAAAAAAAACACGGCTATTGTTAAGATAAGTGATTAATGGTCATAGCTATCTCCAGAAAACAAGATAACTAACTTTGTGTGAGGACTACCGATCTATTTTATACTCATCGAAAATGTCGTTATGCACATCTCTTTTATATATATTACACATCTTAATCAGCCGATCATTTGGATGTAATAAATGGGATAAGATTAATGCACAGACCCATTCATGAAAGGTATGAAGTCTTCGACTGTGCCAGTCCCGTACGTACCTATTGATTTATTATTATTTATTAATTTTTACTGTACGATTGGTTAATTGAATATGGGAGTGATTTTTCTTTCAATGGATTGGTGTACGTGCAGTCGAGTCTTGTAGGGAAGGTTTAGCGAAGTGCGAATGAGGTCAATTCAATCGCTTTCAAATAACTTATTTAAAAGAAAGCATTTAAGGCCAATGTAATTAAGGCCTAGGACTGCAATAGGCAAAGTAGTTCAAAACCGCTTTAGAGGTGAAATATCTCCAGCATTTAACAGCCCTCATAAGCAGTTGTCATTTGATACACATATTTTACACATATTACTTACATACTTACTTAGTTGGCGCTTAACTGCTTAAACGGTTATGGCCTTCCAACAAGTCGCGCCAGTCGCTTCTTCTCTCTGCCAAACGGTTCCAATTGGTCTAGAGTATGTTTTTCTTTTGCCGAGAGAGGACTTTACTTTTCAATTGCCTACCTAGTCCAAAGTAGCATTTATTGGTAAGAATTATTCTTCGCTGGATTTCAGAGCTGATGTTGTTGTTAGTCTTGATGCTGGTTCCCAAATAAACAAAGTCTTTTACTATTTCGAAATTATGGCTGCCAACATTAGCGTGGTTTCCAAGGTGCATATGCGCTGACCCTTTGCTCGATGGCAACAGGTACTTCGTTTTGCCCTTTTTCGCCATCAAACCCATATTTACCGCTTCTTTTTATAGTTTGGAGTAAGCAGAACCAACGGCGCGGTTGTTTAAGCCGATGATATCAATGTCATGAGCATATGCTAGTAATTGCACGCTTTTACACAATATTGTCCGAGAGCGGTTAAGTTGTGCAGCTAGTATAATTTTGTCCAGCATCCAATTAAAGAAATCGCACGATAGGGGCCACCATGTCTGAAGCCTCGTTTAGTTTCGAATGGGCCGGAGGGGTCTTTCAAAATTCTGAATGAGCTGATGGTGTTGCTCAGCGTCATTTTGCACAGCCGTATAAGTTTTGCGGGGAAACCAATTTCAGACATAGCGGCATATAGGCAGCTCCGTGTTTCCGTAATTTACTGCAATTCCCCCTATTTGCAACCTTCTGCTAACGTTCGAATCACTAAACTGTTGAATAAATAACCCCACAATTCAATAATGCAAAATGACATTTATTAAAGTTCTTCACAATAACGCTACTATTGCTCGCCAGATAGCGCCTTAATCAAAACTGCTTGATAGCTTAAATCAAACTGACTTTTTGTGCCTCTACTGTCGCGCCTTTTATACTTTTTGATTTCTCGTTGCATACTTCTAGGCTTTTCCACTCCAGAACTTACTAGTTAGCTATCAGCTACAAAATCACCAGCCACAACTACGTTTATAACTTCTCATATGCGCATGAGTAATACTTGCACAAATTATTTCCCTCTCTTGTGAGCAACTCAGATAAGATATAAGCATGTGTTCGTGCGTTGCTTCTCTGCTGCGTGTACGTACATATGTGTAGATATAATGATTGAATTAGTGATGTGCATCAAGTCACTGTTTAGCATCGGCTTTGAGATGGCAGTACCTCTTAGTGTTGCTAATATTCGTAACAATATTATATTCACACTATGCTCTTTCAACTGAGATAATTGCTCTGCTCGCATCCCTTCTATTTTCCGAGATTTTGCACGTTCATTTTTGTGGCAAAAAAAAAATTTTAAAAACTCATCTAATTTTCTGTTAACACAGCTATACAAAAAAGAACTAGTTCTCATTTTCGGAATCAGAATCTTCTGAAATATTGCGTTCGGGTAAAGCGCCACGTACTTCACTGTTGCCCTCAAAATTTTTATAAAAAGAATGATATCCTTTTGGTATAACCAGTTTTTCACACATTACTCTCAAGTCTTTTAGTTTTGCCTTGGCGATAGTCAACGGGTTCGAATAAACCGGTTTGCCTTCAATAAACAACGACGTCCTTTTTTTCGAATATTCGGCTATTGAAAATTCTTCATCAGTATAATTTTTTTTGAAGAATACCTTATACCTCTCATCTTTTGTGTATCTCACCCATCGTATATCTCGCATAGGCAGTTTTATAGCTCCCTGGTTAAAATAAATACAAATAACAAGTAAGGAAGACAAAGTTCGGGTGTAACCGAACATTACATACTCAGTTGAGAGCTATGGAGACAAAATAAGGGAAAATCACCATGTAGGAAAATGAACCTAGGGTAACCCTGGAATTGTGCGTATGACATTTGTATCAAATGGAAGGTATTAAAGAATATTTTAAGAGGGAGTGGGCCATAGTTCTATAGGTGGACGCCATTTAGGGATATCGCCATAAAGGTGGACCAGGGCTGACTCTAGAATTTGTTTGTACGATATGGGTACCAAATCAAAGGTGTTAATGAGTATTTTAAAAGGGAGTGGGCCTTAGTTCTATAGGTGGACGCCTTTTCGAGATATCGCCATAAAGGTGGACCAGGGGTGACTCTAGAATTTGTTTGTACGATATGGGTATCAAACGAAAGGTGTTAATGAGTATTTTAAAAGGGCGTGGGCCTTAATTCTATAGGTGGACGCCTTTTCGAGATATCGCCATAAAGGTGGACCAGGGGTGACTCTAGAATTTGTTTGTACGATATGGGTATCAAATGAAAGGTGGTAATGAGTATTTTAAAAGGGCGTGGGCTTTAGTTCTACAGGTGGAAGCCTTTTCGAAATATCGCCATAAAGGTGGACCGGGGGTGACTCTAGAATTTGTTTGTTCGATATGTTCATCAAATGAAAGGTGTTAATGAGTACTTTAAAAGGGCGTGGGCCTTAGTTCTACAGGTGGAAGCCTTTTTGAGATATCGCCATAAAGGTGGACCGGGGGTGACTCTAATATGGGTATCAAATGAAAGGTGTTAATGAGTATTTTAAAAGGGAGTGTGCCTTAGATTTATAGGTGGACGCCTTTTCGGGGTATGGTTATAAAGGTGGGCCGGGTTGACTCTAGAATGCGTTTTTACAATATGGGTATCAAACGAAAGGCGATAAATCACCATGTAGGAAAATGAACCTAGTGTAACCCTGGAATTGTGCGTATGACATTTGTATCAAATGGAAGGTATTAAAGAATATTTTAAGAGGGAGTGGGCCATAGTTCTATAGGTGGACGCCATTTAGGGATATCGCCATAAAGGTGGACCAGGGCTGACTCTAGAATTTGTTTGTACGATATGGGTACCAAATCAAAGGTGTTAATGAGTATTTTAAAAGGGAGATGGCCTTAGTTCTATAGGTGGACGCCTTTTCGAGATATCGCCATAAAGGTGGACCAGAGATGACTCTATAACAGAGCTGGTGAAGAATGAAATCATTTGCTTTTTGAAATTAGAGTTTTTCTACAATCAGTATTTCACAATTTTTTCTTCATAAGAGAATTATGCTTTCATTTTGTTAATTCTGCAGTCATGCGGAGAAAGAAGGATTTCATTTTTATGACAACCTGCTTCATGAAATAAGTTCAAGTCTCTTATTGACGTAATAAATTAGAAAATTTCAGAATAATGAAAAAAAAGTATGATAACGGGTCGTTGAACAGCCCTGTCTTTCATATCAACTTCTTCATTGGTGTGGCAGATGTGGTGATTTTGAAAATTCGGCATATTAAAATTAACCCTTCAAGCACATATTATGAATATTTTTGAAACTATTTCGCTTTTTACGATGGCTCTTTCGAAAGAAATTTAGACAAGGATTATAAAAAATTGCAGGCTACCCAAAATGTCATTTTTGATATTTAATCGTATATTAAATTTTGCATATTTGTAAAGTTAGTATGTAATACGGGGAAACTTTTTATTTTAATTTGAGCAATGAAGAAGGTAAATTTTTTTTGTAATTAGCTAGAGGCAGACATGCAGAAATTTGAGTTTAAAACGTTTTCCTAGCCAAGTATTCATATATGATATTGATTTGCTTATATTGATATATAGATGTTTCGCGCTGAGCTAAAAGATACAGGAATTTCAGAGACTTTGGTGGTTGCCGCTGTGGTATTATAAGTGTTTGAGTATTTTGTCAAAGGTTTCTAGAAATTATGGTAGTTTCAAATCTAGGATTAGCGCTTTTTGAATCAAGGAAACTGTTGTATATTAAAACTTGTAGCTAATAAATATTTAAATACAAGTCTACCGAAATTCCATCGTATACTTATAAATCATTTTTAGTTCGAAAAATTGTCAGTCTTTAATATCACAAATACAAATCAAAAATGTGTGAGGAATATTATTCAGAAAATATACTTTTGGCGGAGATAATTTCCGGCGAAGCGATGTGTTTTATTGAATCACCAAATCCATCTCAGGATATCCAACATGTAAAAGAGGCAGAGGACGTAATATCTATTTATGACACTCAAGAGTAAAAATTGGAAAAGAAAAAGTTGTCTACGGTAAGTTTTCTACCCACCTGTAAAGTTTGCATCATCGGTTTCAATAAATTTCTTTTTTCCCCGTGATCATTTTGATACATGAAAGTCTTTATTTATCCCGATTAGTTTATGCCATTACGATGCAGAGTGACAGATGAAACCAATAACCTTATTATCTTGGTTAGAATAAAGTAAAATAGATATATCCAAAATTTCACATTATTTGCACACCATACAACAACATATGGCACTTTTGTATAAAAACCTATGAAAATCGGCGTGATATCGAGCAATCTATTTAAGTGCGCTTTGGGTGTAAACTATTTACTTTACTGCAAAATTTCTAAACTGTACCTACTCGCTAATAACCATGGATCTTACTGATCTTGGTATTCTTTATTTACGTTGTTTTTTTCGTGCTCTTTTTTCATAAAAAAAGTTTCTTGCACTTTTAATGTTTTTTATGTTATTAGTAAAAATATATATATAGGTACTTACCGTACAGGTTTCTGTGGTCTCGAAAACTATAGTTTTAGATAATTTTTTCTAGTTTCCAAATAATAGCAACATGTGCCGCCAAATGGGTCAATGAATATGCCAAAAATTCTAAAACTTCACCGTATATTAGGGATGTCAATATTTTATAATTCAGGAGCCCCGGGATTTTCGTGATCTTGTATTGTAATTAATACCGGGATTTAGATATTCTTTTGATTTCACAAAGTTAACCTACGAAAGTGCACAATATTATTTGGGATAACCTCTTCTGCATCAAATCATAAGGGTTAAAATTAATTCAGAAATAAATAGGTTTCAAACTTCGTTGCTAATATTTTCAATTCAAACTAACAATCACATATTTTGAAAAAAAAAAAGTAATATATATTGTATAATAAGACCATAATTTCTTGAAAACCATTTAATCTATTGTGATCAGATAAGTCAAAGAAATTTCATAACATCCTACTTATGTGTATGTTCTGCTTTTATTACTAAGCAACATTCAAAAACTTCAAAAAGTATTCCTTCATTCAAAAAAGTACTACTCCTATAAGCTTGTATGTATTCGTATGTATATGTATGTGCGCACACTAAATTAATATTGAATTAGGTAAGCTTTAAAAAGCGATTTTCTGACGGCACTTCATGTTTATTAAGAAATTTGGAGTCCCGGAAATGCTAGAATTTGTCTTAAAGGTGAACTCTCTGAATATACATCGTTAGCATGCATATTTAGGCAATTGTCAATTAAAAATAAAAAATGTATTCAAAAAATTTTACACATCAAGCGAACCAGTAGGAAATGAGCGCATGTATGGCAAAGTTTCTCCAACCCTATTTAATGGGGATTTCCTTTATTTCTTATTGTTGCTACGTAATAATGTAAAGATCACTAAACTTGTACACAAAATGATGATTTTTCGGACAATATTTTATTAAATGCGGACGCAAACTTGCGGGAGAGCTGCGAAAATCATGTAATATTTATTCCAGAAAAGAATACAAACATGTCCAATAGTGGGGAAAGGGTTTTACAAGTTGGTTTTATAAACTTTACCCTTAAATTGAACAATTGAAGTCTAAAGGGCCCATTACTCATACTTAGCATAGACTTGACTTACTTGAGAACTGTCCTGTTAAATGAACATTGCATGTTACTGATTACTCAAAATTTAGCAACACTTAACTTGACTTAGAAGTCTGTTGAATTTTGATTTTCTATGTAAGTTCTAAGTGACGTTTACATTTTGAGATGCCATTTGTTTGTTTCCATTTCCTTTTGACATTTTGTCATACAAATTGACATTTAAGTCAGTAAGTGGAGTATAATCGTGGCTAAGTTGCCAAGTTTAGGCCAAATCAAGTCAAGTATAAGCTAAGTATCAGTAATGGGCCCTTAAGCACTTCCGCAGTATTACTTTAACAATTTTTTTTGCATACTGACACATTAATTCTGTTTAACCGTTTCCCCAACATTGTTTTTTTTTTTTCAGAAAAATATTCGTACTTATTCTCAGTACTAAGAAGTTGTTTTAATGATATAAATCAAAGTAGAAAATTATGATTGTTAGTGTACGTTTTGGCACCACCAATTAAAAAACTTAAAGGATTTAAGTTTTTATTACTTTCTTTTTAAATGATCTTATCAAGCAAATTGAGCATTTTAGAAAATTCTCTTTTGAACAAAAAGTGTTCAAAACGGAAAGAGTTTTTTTAACATTTTTTTTAAGAACGTTGTGACAGCGCACTGCCCTCAAATCGTCCAACGAAACCAGGTTAATCCTGTTAATGCAGAGTCGTTGGAAGGCAATGGTTTGTTAACCGTCGAAATCTAAAATTGCTCAGCTACAGAGGAAATCTCATTAGCTAGGTAAAATAAATGCCGTATTAATATACATACATTTAATGGATGGAATTAGTGGAAAATTAATTCAATATGTTAATGAATGCAGTTAGTTACTGTTAAGAGAGGACAGAACAGATTTCTTAATACAAAGAAGCGAGTCCGAAACATCAAATATGCTAGATTGGGAGTTGTAATTGTGACACAAACAGCGGAAGGGCTCATTTAATTCAAAATTTGATCTACAATGTTTTGAGTAGTGAGGTTTAAGATGTCTTAAGGGCCGGACTTTGCTCAACAGAAATAAGTTAGAGACCGAATCATTTAGTAGTTTAATCATAAATACAATTCCAAGCATTTCCCTACCACTAGCAAGGAAATCTCTTAAGGAGAAAACTAAGAATTGTTTTTGGACTGATTCTAGTCGATCAATATGAACCTGGTAGCTCGGGTTCCAAATTATTGCACATTCTAATATCGGCCTGACTAATGTTGTAAAAAGAGCTTTAGTAACGTACGGGTCGCTGAATTCTTTATACTATCGCTTTACAAACGCCAGAACACGTCTAGCCTTATTAACAGTTGCAGTAATATGAAGGTTGAAGTTAAGTTTACTATACGTATAAAGGTCTATAAAACTGTATACCTCTTCTGTGTTGATTATAACTGGTAAAGAGTGTAGGAAGCTGGCTGGAGTAATCTACATAAATCTGCATTTTTAAGTTTAAGTGGCATATAGTTGATGGTGCATCAATTGAGCAATGTGTCCAAATCTGATTGTAAAAGAGACCTTTCTTCGCTTGACGCAAAGCTATGCAATCTAAAATAGTAACATCTGTGTCCTACCGTAGAGTACTATGGATGGAAGATCATGCGAACCAGGCATGCTTAACGAACGAAACGATATCATTTCGTTACGATAATCAACGCTAATAAACGAAACGAAGTGACTTCGTTTCGTTTATTAGCGTTGATTATCGTAACGAAATGATATCGTTTCGTTCGTTAAGCATGCCTGATGCGAACAAAGTGTTGTGCTAGTGTAGTATGTAGGCATTTTACGCATGTTAGTAAAGTGCGAAGGCAACATCTGCACGGCGATGCACTGAGTTAATCGAGTGATGCGTTTCAGTATGTGCTTCGGCAACCTTTTTTGTATGCGTACAAGAGCTTGGAAGCCTTGGCGCTACATAGCAGAATAGTTTCGCTGCACTTCTATCGATGCTATGGCAGCCCGCCTGTCAAGCACTAAATTCGTAGTGTTCTACAATAATTGTACAATTTTTGTTTAAATTTATTGGAATGCCATGATTTAATATCATTTGGTAGATCATTATAGGATTTAAGACCTTTATAAGAGAGATCACATTTGTCTGCTTCAGTTTTATAAGCCGGCAGATTAAAATAATTTTAATTACGCCGAATTTACAGAGTGCATATCTTTTACATATTCAAGTTACTTATGCATGGTGAAATAGACAGAGGTTTAAAATTATAAAATGTAAAGTCACTGATTAGCAAAGTCAACCATATCAATAAATGTTGAAATAAATATATTGCAAATGCAAGCTTATATCTGCAAGTGAAATAGTCTCGCGGTCTGAGAATATATATTTGGAGAAGATCAAAAAATGCCGGGCCTTTGAATAATACAATCACATTTTATGTGTTTTTGATATAAAGAGGAACACTGTGCACAACTATTTCGTCTACCGTTTCAGGTTTTTAAACGCATTTTTCTCCACCTTCACTGCACTCCACCAAAAAGCACTTCATTATATTCCTTATTTATGTGGCAATTGATTTCTTCTTAACTCTTAAAAAAAATAATGCTTATTTTTGTAGAAAATACCAAAATACAGTTTTACAATATAAAATGTCAAAACATTGAGTCAGAGTTACCGTCGCTATTGAATGCGAGAACCACATTTGGGATTTATGATTGGAAATTATTTTATTGGAAATAATATTTTATTCTTATTTTATTTTTGTTTTTATATTTATTTATACGTGCTTCTTATTTATTTCAATCAGAATTGAAGCATGCAAAATTGAATTTCATTCATTTGGGGCAAAATTCCCCGAATAAAACTTTTTAGAATCAAACATAATGTTTTAAATGAAATATGGCAGCCCGGTTATTTATAACTGGTTTGATACCTTCAATGTTAGCCATTAAAATTACGAAAGTATCAAACCTGAAAACGGATATTTCACTGGAACTGGGTGAAAAAGTGATTGCAGTTAACAAATTTTGCAATCACTCGTGAGTGGGAGTGATCTCGATGCATTCACAATCAAGCTGAATGCTTTTTTTACAGTCATGCAATCACTAAGGGAATTTTTGAATGGAAAAAATGAAATCACATTCAAACTTGGCTTATATATTTGAAATCAAACAATCATATTTGTAAAATGAATCAATCTTTATTTATAACTGTATTGATTGAATCATTTTACAGCTCTGCTCTATAATGTGTTCGTACGATATGGGTACCAAATTGAAGGTATTAATGAGGGTTTTAAATGGGAGTGGTGGTAGTTGTATATGTGAAGGCGTTTTCGAGATATCGACCAAAATGTGGACCAGGGTGACCCAGACCATCATCCGTTGGGTACCGCTAATGTATTTATATATGTAATACCACGAACAGTAGTCCTGCCAAGATTCCAAGGGCTTTTGATTTCGCCCTGCAGAACTTTTTCATTTTCTTCTACTTAATATGGTAGTTGTCACACCCATTTTACAAAGTTTTTTTCTAAAGTTATATTTTGCGTCAATAAACCAATCCAATTACCATGTTTCATCCCTTTTTTCGTATTTGGTATAGAATTATGGCATTTTTTTCATTTTTCGTAATTTTCGATATCGAAAAAGTGGGCGTAGTCATGGTCGGATTTCGGCCATTTTTTATACCAAGATAAAGTGAGTTCAGGTAAGTACGTGAACTAAGTTTAGTAAAGATATGTCGATGTTTGCTCAAGTTATCGTTTTAAATGCCGAGCGGAAGGAAAGACGGCGTAGATTCAACAGATTATCGTCCTAGAATCTAAACCCCTACCAAATTTCACAAGGATTGGTAAATTTTTGTTCCACTTATGGCATTAAAAATATCCTAGACAAATTATATGAAAAAGGGCGGAGCCACGCCCATTTTGAAATTTTCTTTTATTTTTGTATTTTGTTGCACCATATCATTACTGGAGTTGAATTTTGACATAATTTACTTATATACTGTAAAGATATTAACTTTTTTTTATTTTAAATTTGACTTAAAAAAATTTTTTTTAAAGTGGGCGTGGTCGTTCTCCGATTTTGCTAATTTTTTTTAAGAATACATATAGTAATAGGAGTAACGTTCCTGCCAAATTTTATCATGATATCTTCAACGAATGCCAAATTATAGCTTGCAAAACTTCTAAATTACCTTCTTTTAAAAGTGGGCGGTGCCACGCCCATTGTCCAAAATTTTACTAATTTTCTATTCTGCGTCATAATTTGAACTCACTTACCAAGTTCCATCGCTTTATCCGTCTTTGGTAATGAATTATCGCACTTTTTCAATTTTTCGAAATTTTCGATATCGAAAAAGTGGGCGTCGTTATAGTCCGATATCGTTTATTTTAAATAGCCATCTGAGATGAGTACCCAGGAACCCACATGCCAAATTTCATCAAGATACCTCAATATTTACTCAAGTTGTCGTGTTAACGGACGGACGGACATGGCTTAATCAATTTTTTTCGATACTGATGATTTTGATATATGAAGCCTATATCTATCTCGATTCCTTTATACCTGTACAACCAACCGTTATCGAATCAAAGTTAATATACTCTGTGAGCTCTGCTCAACTGAATATAAAAAGTTTAAAAATTTTATAAATAATCGTTTAAAAAAATCGTCTTACAATTATGTGTGAATCTCGAAAGGTTTTGGTGAGTTACGAGCTCCTCTAATAATTTGTGCCCAACCATCAGGCACGTATACCGGAACATTCTTCGCTTTTCTTTCAACTTTGGAGTGAACTGAATCACACTCCATTTCTGTGTAACCAGATTCAAAAAATTTGTGGTTGTTGTTGTTGTTGTTGTAGCGATAAGGACACTCCCCGAAGGTCTTGGGGAGTGTTATCGATGTTGATGGTCCTCTGCGGGATGCAGATCCGGTATGTTCCGGTACCAAGCCAGACCATCTCGGGAACGATTTGTTATGACCACATGGGACCTTCAAAGCCATACCGCCCTCCCACCCCCTAGGTCCATAATGATTTCGGGGTCGCCAGAAACTCGGTTGTTAATGTAACAGGATTCGCCACGGATAGGTGAGGTTGACAATTGGGTTTGGAGAAGCTATATATTGCACTAGCAACCTGAAAGGGTTGCGCTACACAACCCCTTGAATCTATTTGGTATTTTAGTCGCCTCTTACGACAGGCATAACCACCGCGGGTATATTCTAACCCCCTAACCCGCTGGGGGAAAAATTTTGTGGTCGATCGTTTTGATTGTGGGGAGATTTTGACACAGAGCCATGCACATTCCCACAAATGTTTTATTTTTTTGCTGCCCTCTACATCCATCTGTTATCATTTTGACTGCCGAAATGCTTGTTTGCAACATGACGTATTTGTAAATACATGTCGATATTTCCACACTACCTTTTTTACCTTGAGTTTCATCACACAGACAGCAGTGTCTTTCAGCGTTGCCTGTGTTATACACAGTTAAATTATATACCGCCAATTTTCGCATATAAAATATTTGCCCACAAGGGCTCTTTGGCGTATTTAATACTGCTTGCAAATCAAAGTTGAAGGCCAAAACCGATGGATAATTTTTGCCAGTAGTTTATCTTCTTCGCGTGATCGCCGTGCTTCTGCCCTCCTCTCAAGATGCTTTTCATAATCGTCTTTTTGACCAGTTTTTTCGTCATCAGACAATGCATCAAAAGTAAGATATTTCCTGCACTGATCCTTCTCTGGTTTGAAAAAATCCAAATTATACTCGTTGAAAGCTGATCTGTATCGTGTGAGTGAAGCTGGAGTATATCCTCTGCTGCACATTTCTTTTGTGAGGTCGATCAGCAGTAATGGGACTCAAGAATGGGGTAGCTAAAAATGTGGTTATGTATATGTTTAAATTTTTTTCTGACAATTTGTTATGTGGGGCATAACGGCCACGATTGTCTCGCTGAACGAATCCAAATTCGGGTTTATTTACGCCGTTTCTTACCACTGAATCTGATACGTTGTTTGTTGCGAGAAAGAACTCACGACATACTATTACTTTAATATTGCTGTCATTGTGAAAAATTGTAAAGGAGTAACTATATAGGTGAAGCTTCTTCAGCTATCCTCTTCTCTTTCTCTTTTTGTTTCTTTTTTCTACGTGATTAGCAATGTACTGTTTTTACTGCTCGTACGAGTTCATTGTTCTAAACGATTTATAGATTGATAAGCGATGATATTCGTTTACCCTTAGTGCTACAATGGTGTTTTGGTTTTCCTTTACACGGAGCTGGCATAAGTGGTCGCCTGGCACGCAACTTACCATCATCTCCACCGTACTACTCTCCTCTTGATTTTTTAACCTTCTAATATTTTTGTTCCTAAAACGCGGATCTCCTCTTCTTTTCCTTTGTACACTTTGATCGTCAATTGTAGGCTTTCATTTAGGGTCTCACCTGTAGGATTATGGGCATCTCTGGTGGATCAAGCAATTTTTCATTACCACTGAAGGTCTCGTCCGTTTCCGAAGGAATATAATCATCAGAGGAAAATTAAAATTTACTAAACTGTTCTTCATCGTCATATTGTATGATTTCAGAAATAGCAGACTCTTTTAATATGCAAATTAATAAATATGTAAGTTATAATTATTTTAACTCACTTAAACTATTGTCCTCTAGGATCTCTTGTTGATCCTCATCAAATTTTATTTTTCCATTAGAAATTTCTTGTACTTTATTCATTTTCCAACTTTCTTGTATATATGCGACTAACACCACAAATAACTTTTATTTATTTGAATATATCATACGACTAGATGAATTACAGTTCATGACCCAACAGCGTTGTTATATCACACAGTAATTATCAGCAAAGTGGTGCCAAATACCATTTTTTTATATTATATAAATAGATAAATATTTAGAATAATTAAAATTGTTAGTAAAAATTAGTAAGAATGTGTGCTGTTTCAAACTTTTTTTTTCAAAAGTTGTTGAGCCATATCAACGAGTGTTTCATACAAACAGGAACAGCATTACTTTGTTGCAAGCCAGAAACATAAATGTGCCACATGGCTTTATGTGATTGAATTATACATTCATGAAAACGGCATTGCAAATTATTGGGGTTTCCATGTACGTAGGAAGCTCTGGGTTTAAGTAGAACCTAGACAATCTAAAGGTTAATCCAACGAGGTCTCTAACACAAAATCGGAAAAATTGCACATTCATGCTTCTGGCTAGCAGGCGACGATATATTATATATCAGATACAACCGAATATCGACATAAGAAGCTTTTCGTAATTTCTTCCCCATTTTAACAGCTAAAACTTCCAATTTCACCCAGTCCTTACGTATACGGCAGAATTAATGTAGAAAAAAATCGTATGGTTTGGTCATATATGCATACTGTATAAGTATATCCCATATCTACAACCTGTTGTTCGGATACGAGATTAATCGTCATAGCTATCTCATGTAGACAACAACACCGATCTATTGTTTATTTGATATTAATCGAAAATGTCGCGTATGTACATCTTTGTACTTTATTTACATATCTTTCCACCTTAATGATCCCCGCCAGAGGCAGATTCCGAAAGGGGTCAGGCAAAACATAAAGAAAAGCATGGGATGCATCCAAGGCCGACTCTGCCACGTTCTCCGCATCAGTACTGCCGGATGCCTGCCGTATAATTAACAACTCCAGTGCGACGGAAGAGACGGTTGAAAAGACAATGGCTGTCTTCGCCACGCTTACAATCTCTGTATGCCACGGAGAGAAATGTGGAGGGGTAAAAGGCAGATATATTAGTTGAACAGCAAAATCGTGGAGCTGCGGAAAATGTACAGGATGCGAAGGCCATTAAGCAAATCAAGCTTACGTTCTCGAAAGCGCTTTGCGAGGAAGTGGATCCAAAAGTAGTAATGAAAAAGTTCCCTCCGCCAATCGATGCCATAGCAGATGTTATAGACACAGTCCAGAAAGCCGAGACAGGGTGCCACAGAGCAAAACCTATGGTATTGCTGGTCACATTGGACGTCAAAAACGCGTTTAGCTCAGCCAGGTGGGAGGACATGCTTGAGGTACTAGAAAGTTCTTTTAAAGTACCGCAATATTTGTCAGAAATTCTAAGGGGCAGCCTAAGAGACATGTGTGAAACCACTCACGGTAAAAAAAGTAAAAATAATAGGCGGAGCAGCCAACGGTTCGGTACCAGTTCGTAAACTCTGGAATATTACTTACGACAGTCTTCATCGATTAGACATGACAGAAAGCACCTTCCTCGTTGCTTTTGCAGGCGACGTGGTAGCTGGGATAACAGCACCAAGCTGTGAGCGGGCTGTGAGAGGCCATGCATTATCTAAATAGGTGGATGGCTGATCACGTCCTCCAGCTAGCAAAAGCAAAAATGGAGGTCATCTCCCTCACAAAGACGCGGCTTCCCACTACCAGGAATATGGCGGTTGGAGAGCAGCCAATAGAAACTCTTATTTCAACAAAATATCTGGGAGTGAGGTTAAAAGGTAAACTCAACTCCTCTCATCACATACGAGGCGCCTGCGAAAGAGCTGTGCGCACAATAGCGAATTTGAACTGATTAATGGCAAACACAAGCGGTCCAAAGCCATATACAAGGAAGCTGTTTGCATCAGCCTCGGATTCTATACTCTTATGAGGTGTAGAAATCTGGGCGAATGCAATAAAATACCAGAAGAACCTATTCGCCGTAACCTCGGTCCAACGCTGAGGGGCGCTGCGAATAGCTTCGGCTTACTGCACGATCTCGGCTGAAGCTGTACTTGTCGTTGCGGGAACCATATCGGTGCATCTCATAGCTAAGGAAACAAAAGCAATATACGTCATCGGATCGGAAGCCAGTAGAGCTGCTGTTGCCATGCAGGCGCAAAAAGAATCGATTCGACGCTGACAAGGACAGTGGGGCAACAGCACCTTGGAAAAGCGGAGTAGGAAACTAATCCTCGAATTTAATCCATGGTTGAAGCCACAACACGGAGATGTATACTTTTTCCTGAGTTAGTTTCTAACCGGACACGGTTACTTCCGTAAATATCTGCACAGAATGGGCAAGGTTAAAACCCGAGCTGCTTATACTGTGGGAAAATAGACGATGTACGCGACACCTTTTTCGAATGCGGGCACTTCTCCGATCAGCCAAGGAGGGTAGAAGATATACTTGGCCACCTGTCCCCAGAGAGTTTCAACAATAACATGACCTGCCGAAGCGACAGATAGGATATGTGAGGCATATACCTATCAGCAAATAGAAAACGGATGCCTAGCCCATTAGCGTGAGAGGAGCCATGGAGCTCACGTAGCGCACACCCGTACCCGAAGTAATGCCAACGCGGAATGTAGCCCTTCATGGAAGAAGGGAGTCCTACACTCGGAGAGTCTAGCAGTGAGACTTAAATATACCGGTCAGTGCATAAAGCATTTCCTCCTTCCACGAAACTAAAAAAAAAAACGTACCTTATACAACCGATTATTCGAATATTACGAATGGGATAAGATTCTTGCTCAGCTCTAATAATGAAAGGTATGCGGTCTTCGGCACAGCTATATTAATCTTACAACTAGGAAAGGATGATTTAATTTTTTCCTACTTGGTGTTCTATAATTATATTCTATTATCCTGTGGCTAAAACTACATATATGTACATATATTTTACATTGCTAGACTTACAGGCATGAGCCTCATTTGTGCGTTTATTGCATTTGAAGTTTTTTAGTGCATCTGCAGCACATAACTAAAGCAGACTAGTGGCTCTACGAGTGGCAACGTCATTTTACGTTACATTTATTGGCCAAAGTATTTTTGCATTTCTTGGCAAAGTAACTTGAGTACCACTTAAACTTCTTGTGGAGTATGTTAGGTTAGGTTAGGTTAAGCTGGCTGCCCCCCAGCAATGTGAGGGATACATTAGGCCGGCTGGCCCATTGTGATACCACTGTGTGGGCTATAGCCCTTCCTCCGGCGAAGTGTTCTTGCCTTGGAGGGCTTTTATTGAAGCTTGACTGTCAGAGTAAATTGCTACTGATGTGGGACTCTTATATAACAGCCAATGGGCGGCCTCCATTATTGCAGTTAATTCCGTCCGGAAGACGCTACAGTGGCTTGGCAGCCCTAAGTGAAAGATATTCTGAATAGATTCCAATACCCACGTTACCATTGAGCTTGGAGCCATCCGTGAAGATGGTCAGGCACTCTGGGTCTAGATTACTGGCGCTATCCCATACATGATTCTCTGGGCTTTTGATTGAGAACTTGTTGTCTATGGATAGGATCGATGTGGTGTAATCTAGTTGACGTCAATTTTCGGGGATGGTTCCCAAAATGCTGGCGTGGCCGAATCTCATGTACATCCACGACAGTATTGCGTTCACCCTCACTGCGTTGCAGCTTGCTTAGAGTTTGCCATACAGGTCTATCGGAAGGAGGTTGAGCATGACTTCTAGGGCATTTGTGGGTGTGGACGGGAGTGGCCCTGAAATGAGTATCACTGCTGACCGCTGCACCGTGGTCATACTCGAAACTAAGCTGTTCCTTTCAAGTGCCGGCCACCATACTGTGATGCCGTAGAATAAAATAGGTCATACGACCGCGGTGTATAGCCAGTGTAATATACTGTAACGAATTTTGGGAAATCCTTGTTATTATACACTTTCTGCAAACGTTCGAATCGCTAAATTGTCGAATAAATAACTCCAATATTCAGCAATGCAAAATGGTCTTTATAAGACTACTTTGAGAGTAATTCACAATAACACTTATACTTCACAACTAATTGCGCGTTTAAATCAAACTGATTCCTCAGCTTGCGCTGATTTTATACACTCTGTTCGCATATCTCTCCCAAGGTCTAGACGTTTCACCTTCTAGAGTCTCCTGCTTGTACATGTATGTTTGTAGTTTATGCGTTTCTCATAGTCATATGCGTGTGTATGTGTGAGCAACTACTTCAGCTGATGACCACATGTGTGTGTGTTAGATCTCTTCATTGCATTGTACATAAGTGTTGCTAGCTTTAATGTGTAAATGTATATACGAATGGCTACTTCATGTTTTTATTGTTGCATGATTATTTACTAATAGCCTAGTAATGTCAACATTCGCCACACAGCCCTCCACCTAATTGTGGTCGTTTCGATCAGACAAATTTTCTGCTCTAAACACTGACAGCCTTCAAATGAACCAATTTCATTTTGTTTCGTGGTTTGCCAATGGTTTGTATGCGGTAAACTACATCGTTGATCCGTTTTACAACTTTGTAAAGGCCTTCCCATTTACACTGTAATTTCTTTCTTTCGTTGTGGGTTGTATAACAGCACCAAATCTCCTTCCCGAAAACCTTCCAAATTAATTGCTTTATCGTATCTGGCTTTCATCTTGTCACTCATAGTCTTGGTTCGTTTTCTTACAAGATCGTGTATTTCCGTCATCTCTTCCTCCAAGACACCAGCGGATTTCTTGACATTTCTCTGCGCGTCGGCATTTATCTCAAACTTCAAATCAGCTGGCAGTCGAAGGTCATTGCCAAAAATTACTTTTGCGGGGGTTTGGCCCGTTGTCTCAAGCACTGCCGTTCGGAAAGCCATCAAGAATTATGATATATGTGAATCCCACTCTTTATGGAACTTGTCGACTACTTTCCTTAAGTGCTCCTCCAAGGTTCTATTGAATCGTTCCACCATACCATCGGACTGAGGATGCAATGCAGTTATCCGTGTTTTTCGAATGCCCAATTTCTTACACATTTCTTGAAATACAGCTAATTGAAAATTCCTGCCATGGTCAGAATGTAACTCCATTGGTACACCATACCTTGCTACCCAATTGTTTATAAATACTTCTGCTACTGTTTCCGCTTCTTGATTTGGGATTGGGTATACTATATGGGATATGGTATGCTATATCTGGCCATTTGCTGAAATAATCCATAACAACCAGTACGTATTTCTTTCGGCTTTTGCTAAGAGGAAAAGGACTTGCGTCATCCATGGCGATCCTTTCAAATGGTAAAAAAATTAAATATATTGCTTCATCTGGCCATGACTTCGTGTTTTGGGACACTTCCTTAGTTGTTCCATGTCCCATTCATCCGAACACGTTATAGTCATAAGCCGCACATCTATGATTTCTTCCTTAGCCTCGGCTTTCGAACAGTGTTTGCATTCCAAATTAAATGGTCTTCGTGACATTGCATCGGCATTCCATGGGTACTACCTTTCCGATGCTCAATGGAAAGTCATAGCTTTGGAGCGCTCGATCCACCGTGCAAATTGACCTTCTGGATTACGGAACTGCAGGAGCCAATTTCAAAGCTGCGTGATCGGTCCTGATGCGAAATCGCTGCCCATAGAGGTACTTGTGAAAATGTTTAATGCCCTCTACCAATGCCAACAGGTCTCTTCGTGTAACGCAATAGTTCCTCTCTGGTTTTCCAATTGATCGGCTGTAATATGCAACTACCTTCTCCTGTCCATCGACCAGTTGTGATAAAACGCCTTCTACAGCATATCCACTCGCATCTGTATCTAGAATAAATGTTGCTCCTGGAATCGGATATGCCAACATTGGGTCAGTGCACAAACGCTCCTTCAATGTTTGGAAAGCCACATCTTGCTCCTTCTTCCATTCAAAAGCTTTATTTTTTCTTGTAAGCTCATGGAGGCTATGGGCTACGCTGGCAAAGTTTGCTACAAATCAGCGGTAATATGTGCACAGCCCAAGGAAACTTCTTAATTCATGCAGGTTCCGTGGTCTTGGCCAATCATTTACAGCTTCTATATTTTCATTCCCAGTGAAGGTACCCTCTGTCGTTACTTTGTGACCTAAATAACTTACTTCCTTTTTAAACAGCCCTCACTTTTTGGTGCTTAGTTTCAGACCAGCGCCAGCTATTCTCTGGAAAACTCCATACAAGTTCTTCAGATATTCATCAAGGTTCTTTCCAAATACGATGATGTCGTCCAGGTATACCAAGCATGTTTTCCAGTGTAGTCCTTTCAATACCTGATCCATGAGTCTCTCAAAAGTAGCTGGTGCCTTACAAAGTCCAAAAGGCATCACTGTAAATTGCCAAAGACCATCTCCTACACTGAAGGCTATTTTCTCTTTTTCTTCCTCATTCACCTCCACTTGCCAGTAGCCGCTTTTCAAGTCCAGTGTGGAAAACGATTTAGATAGAGAGTCCAGAGTATCTCCAATTCTTGGCAATGGGTAGCTGTCCTTTTTCGTGACGTCGTTCAGCTTCCGGTAGTCCACGCAAAACCTCATTTTTCCATTCTTCTTCTTCACAAGTACCACCGGTGAGCTCCATGGGCTAGCTGATGGCTCGATGACGCCGCTGTCGCTCATTTCTTGTATGATTTGACTCACAATTTCGCGCTTGGCCAATGGAACACTACGAGGAGCTTGACGGATCGCCCTCGCATCTCCAGTGTCAATTTGATGTTTCGCAAGATGTTTGCGTACTTTAGGAGCAGTTGGTTTGCCTTACTCTGATAGTCTTCCTCTAGTCCCTCCGTCCATGCCATGATGTCATCTGAAAGACCAATCGTGCTAGTTAAAATGTGTTCCTGGAGCTGTTCACAATTGATTAAGTAGTAAGTAAGTAAGCCTCTTGGCATCTTCCCAATATAGCTCCTTTCGTCAGTTTGAGTGCTGACTTGAACTCATTGAGTACTGTTACCGGAATACGTCCATCTTGTTCAGTCATAACCAGGGTTTTTCCTACAAGTAAATTCGGTGTTGATTTGCTTGCTGCCTCGAAAATCCAAAATTTGTTTGTCACACAATCTCCCTCAACCTTTACCCAGATGACTGCCTCCGATTTTGGTGGTATTTGCTGATTCTCTTCCACCAGCGCTCGTTTATTGCTGTAGCTTTTCTCGTAGGCAAAATCAAGTGGCACATCCATGCTTTTATATCGCATCATCTTGCTTTGCATGTCGATCTTGACGCCTTGGTCGATTAAGAAGTCCAATTATGATTTCTGCCACTATAAAATTGTGTACTACCGTGACGTTTCCAATTGCGACTTAGCATGCTACTTCTCCTAGAACCGTGGTGTCTTCTCCAGTAGCTGTACGCAATTTTGCTCCACGCAATGGTCTTATCTTCTTGTTGACTAAATCGGATCGAAGTGAAGCAGATGTGAAGTGATGGAATGTGAAGCACCCGTGTCTACAGTCAGTTAACGTTCCTTTCCATCCACATGTCCTCCGCCGAGAGGGGGGCGGGGGATGGGGGATTCCTCCGGCCCCGGGGTTTCTCAGGGGGCCCGCGATTTAGAGGTACTAAGATATTTTTTTTTAATTCAGGAGAGTCTTTAGTTGTTCCATGTGCAAATTTTAGGCCGAATTTCAAAAGCAACGAATATTGATAATGATTTTTTGCCTGGGCCTGAGGAGACAATAAAAACATCAAACAAAAATGTGTTTCTCAGGGGACCCGCGATTTAGAGGTACCAAGACATTTTTTTTAATTCAGTCTTATATTGCATAATCCTTCTGTGCATATCGATCCTGATGCCATGGTCAACTAAGAAGTCCACTGCCAATATGACTTTATCAACGGTCTCTGCCACAACGAATTTGTGTAGAACCGTGACCTTCCCAATTAAGACTTTGCATAGCACTTCTCCCTGGACTTGGTTATACTCGCCAGTGATCGTTCATAATCTTGCTCCAAGTAATGGCTTCACTCTCCTGTTGACCAAACAGAGCGGATTAAGGAATGAGATGCGCCCCTATCTGCAGTCAGTGAACGTTAATCGCTATCCACATATCCTCTAACGGTAAGACTGCTCGAGTTTCTTCCGATTTGAGATACAGATATAACAGGACATTCCACAGCTGGAGCTCTCGATCTTTACATCTGGATAGTTCTTGCTAATCTCCTCTACCTTTGTACTTAAGATCACCCATGCTGTTGTAATCACTAGGGTCAAGACCGCATTGACGTGCATTGTGACATGGCTTCCCGTGTTTGAAACATTTGATTACCCTGTCACTCCGCTTTTGCGATCCTTTTAGTGCTTCCAATATTGTGTCCAGTCTGGCCTTTCTACTTCCACACGGCGTGCTTTGAAAGCTGACTTACGCAGAAAAAATGCTGTTTTCTGAATCAGCGCATGGGATACTATTTCAGCAAATGTCGACTTTGGGTTTGCGTATGTAGCTCGCTTCGTTTCGACGTCCCGTATGCCATTTATAAAGATCTGAATCTTTACCCTCTCCGTGTATTCCACGGGTGCGTCCGTATTTGCCAGATGGACCAGCCTTTCGACATCCCACGGAAATTCCTGCAAAGTGTCATTCGCTTTTTGGTTTTGCAATTAAGTTTGGAATATGTGTGTCCTATGCTCGCTTCCGTAACGTCTCTCGACAGCGGCCATCAATGCTTCATAACTGTTCCGTTCGTACTCTACAATAGCTGCAGGCTCTTTCAATGCCACGAACAGTCCAGCAACTTTATCTGCAGCATTCAAGTTGTTCAAGCTGTAGCTTAAAGACCTGGAGAGGAACAGAACCGTCAAAAGGTGGAGTTTTTACCTCCGTGTTACTCGCTGAAGCAGCCTGGCGATCAAGTTGGAACTCCTGGATACGTCCACTCAAAGGTGGATCGGCCTCGATTTTTCCTCAATTTCCACTGCATTATTTTCTCGTCCATAAGCGCTTCGAGTTTTGATGATTTACGCACCTCTTGTGTTTCGAGTTGTACTGATAGGCATGTCTCATGTTCTTTTAGTTGTGTCTCCATCTTGGTTGCCATACGAGTCTCCTGCGAATCCAGTTGAGATGCCATATATGAATTCTGTTCTTCCAGTTGAGACGAAATTTGCGACGACATTTCTGAAATACGCGTCTCCTCTGCTTCAATCTTAGATGTTATGTGTGTCTCTTGGGATTCTAGCTGAGATGCCAATGTAGATGTTTGTGCTGATATTGCAGCCAATATCATGTTCAAGTCTGTGTTCGTAACTGTCTGCGATGCTTCGTTTTTCTCCTCCATTTTTGTTGTTGCTTCTTCTCCATCAGATTAAAAGACATACTCCTCCACCTTAATTCTTTCCGACTCCACAAACTCTCATAGTCGTGCCTAAAGTTCAGACTTATTGTCGGTTGTATTCAATCCACGGTTCTCCATTTACTTTTTTAGTTGCTAGGTCTTCAATTCACTCAACTTAGACATGTTCTTGTTGTGCTCTGAAACTTTGGAATTTATTCAACAATGCCTCTTCTGACACCAATTTTAATGAATTTTGGAGAATTCCTCATAATTATTTTGCACCTTCTGCTATCGGTCGCTGAACTGTCGAATTCTCAATAACTCAAATTTTCAGTATAGCAATATAAGTATAACAATATTCGCTCGCGTACTTCACTAAAAGCGTGTTAAAATCAAACTTGAGCTTGTAAAATATGACATGGTCGTCATCATCGATTGTCTCGACGAGGGATTTTTGAATTTTCTTACATGTAGTATACTTGAACACACTCCCAACTTCATTGCTTTCTTAGACTTAACGGAACGGTTTTACTGAAAATCCCTCCGATTCCGGAAGGAAAAATCGAAATAAAGGAGCAACACTACACCTCTTAGACAAGATCTGTACTCACGTGCGCCAATGCTGATTTAGAGTATTTTTAATACAGTCACAATTGGCACAGAAGTCAATGCAATCAACTAAGAGACATACAAAATCAGTCAATTGACTCTCAATCAATAGGTTGCACAGATCTCGCCGCATAATTACAAAATAATTCATAACCGCAAGAGACTTGGAGATGACTCTGCTAAATAAACTTTATTGCAAATATTCGAACAAATTTTCAATTACAGTTGGCATAAAGAGGCTAATGAAATCAACCAACATCAAATGCATCGGTCGCGACTGACTATGTTGACACAACCGAGGCACAACAAATAAAATAGTCGACAGCATCAGAGTCAGTCATACATAGGCTATTACTTGCGCCATCGCAATAGCAATTACCACTGCCATTATCATTACCGTTACCAGCATCACATCACAATCATTATCATAACATTCCGTCATACATATGTATATCGACATTGGTGCATTTATTAGCCTAATAGTGAGCGGTAGAGCATGAAATGCATGAAAACACAACACAGTAGTGCAAGAAAAAGTCCCCTTTCAATTAATTAGAAAGCAGAAGTACAAACAATCGTTTGTGGCAAGAGGTCTCACGATCGAGTGCGAATAAGCAAACTGATGGTTTGTCGAGAATATAAAAGGCTTTTGTTTTTTTGAACTTTTCTGATGTTTACGGAAGAGCCTTTTGGTATAGAATAATACATTTATAGTTATACATACATACATACTTAAATTTTTGTTGTTATCATGTGGTTTGAGTTATAACAAAAACAGCAATAGTATTCTTTCAATCCCCTTTAGCTATTTTTAGTTGATTTTGGCAAGGATTTGGCGCATACACATTTTTTATTCAAGTTGTTGGTTTTGTTATTAGTCGGGGCTTAGCAGGCTGTGAGGTGGAAGAAAATTTGCGCATTTTAGCAAAAATCGGCAAAAGTGCAAATACAAAAACTTCCGCTTCCGTTGCATCACTTCATTTCAAATTTCGACAAGCATATGTCGCAAGGACTTAGAGCCATCATCACCGCCACCGCCACCACACAACTCGAAGTAAACGAACGCGACAATAAGACATTGAAGTCAACAACAAGTAAAAAGGTATACAGACATGTTTTTATTCAGTGCCTAACGTACAAAAACTAAAAACATCAATACGACTACAGACATACATTTTTGGCTTCATAACTATCCCTGCCGGAAATGCAGCTGTTTTCGTTATAGCGTCCTACCTTTAATTTGATTACTATTTTTAAATGCACAAATCTTAATTCACAAATATCCCATTTTCACTGCAGGGATGTTGTTATATAATACAAATATATTACTAATTTTTTTAAGAACAAGCCAGTCAAACTAATCTTTTTAACTTCACCTAGTCTACATATACATATGTATATAATGGTACCCTTAATGGCCACATTGAACCTTCTAGCCCATTCCGTCTCCACCCCCTAAATCTTTGGCTCACCAGAGCTTCGGCTGCTAAAGAAACAGGATTCGCTGCGGGAAGGTGAGGTTGAAAATTGGGTGGGACAAGCTATAAATTGCGCTGGCATCCCCTTGAGAGGGTTGCGCTACAGAACCCCTTGAATCAATTGGGCATTTTAGTCTCCTCTTTCGACAAGCATACCTGCAGCGAGTATATTCTAAGCTCCTAACCCGCTGGGGAGCCTTAAGATGTATACATTATCAGTTATTTTCCAACTACTTGTGAAACTAGTACATTTTTAAGAATGTCTGCTTTATAGGGATAGACCTATTTTCATTTGTATACTGATCGCCTTCAACGAGCCATTATACCTCACTATTGCGGTGGCGGCGGGAAAAATGAAAAGACACGCCAAAGAAAGCACGTAGAAGGGATGGTCCTCTTTTTACTTTTTATTTTGTATGATTTTTTTGTATTTCTTTGGGCCTTTTTTTAATTTTATGTTTTGTTTTGGACAAGTTCCAATAAATTTGACATATGAAGCTGCCAGTTGAATGCGTTACGACGCCCACTCCAACATATTTTTCTATCAGCCAAGACCTGGCAGGCGGCCACCGTGGTGTGATGGTTGCGTGCTCCGCCTATCACACCGTATGCCCTGGGTTCAACTCCCGGGCAAAGCAACATCAAAAAATTTTAGAAATAAGGTTTTTCAATTATAAGAAAATTTTTCTAAGCGGGGTCGCCCCTCGGCAGTGTTTGGCAAGCGCTCCGGGTGTATTTCTGCCATGAAAAGCTCTCAGTGAAAACTCATCTGCCTTGCAGATGCCGTTCGGAGTCGGCATAAAAACATGTAGGTCCCGTCCGGCCAATTTGTAGGGAAAATCAAGAGGAGCACGACGCAAATTGGAAGAGAAGCTCGGCCTTAGATCTCTTCGGAGGTTATCGCGCCTTACATTTATTTTTTTATTTAAGACCTGGCCGGATATTTGGCAACGTGGTTACAAACACACATTGGCAGGTCAAATATGGATCGTGAAGTTGAATTGAATGCGCCGCACGTTATATGAATTTTTATGCTTTTGGTTTTCTGGAATCAATTTGTTGTTGCAGTGGTAGTATTTTTTGTTATACTTGAGGCTGCATGTACTGCGGTAGCCACCACATTAGTATCAACTCAATTTAATGTCATCTCTCACCTGCTCCTCCTTCACCGAGAATGATATTATAAGCTAACTATCAGTTCTCACACTACTATGTGTAAATATATTTTTATTTGTTTAAAATACCATATATTGTTGATAGAGAAACATATTTTCGCACTATTCAAATATCTAGTGATAAGGTATTGCTGAATCTATTCAAAAGGGAAACCCGTGGAAGCAATTGTTTAAAAATCCATCAGAACCCTTAAGCGGAAGTCCCGCTAATCCGGTTGTTTTCCAGATCAATGTTTGGCCAAAGTAAAGCACGTCTGCCGAGAACGTCTACTACTGTCTTCTGCAATTGACAAATCGGTTTACCGACTTTGAATGAAAGCGTTTATGGGCCTAATCATGTTCCATAGCTCAAACGGAGGGGTTATAGGATGCCGGGTCTCATAATGGTGTTTTCTAAGATATAACCTCACTAAACTGGGCAAGGTAATTGTTTTGGGAAGCCTTCGTTTCTTGCAGTACAGCTTAAGCTGCTGTTCAGAAATTCATCGTGCTATTAAATATTGAACATTTTCGGCTCACCTTATTAGTGGTGCCAAGGTGTTATAAGAATATATCCCACGGCAATTCGGGCGCGGTTCTTGTTGTAACAGTGCTTCACCCCATCAAATAGGGGCGACCACTCACAAATTATCATCAATATCCTAAGACGGGAGTCCGAGGAAATTGCAGTTTCAACAGGGGTGGACCAGAGAATGTTTGAAACGTTGGTTCCACATTGCGAATAAAGAGATGGTTGGTGTCATGTGGGGACACATTGCAAGTAGGACATATATAATGTATGTCAGGGTTGATTCTGGATAGGTAGGAGTTTAACCTGCAACAGTATCCAGATCGAAGTAGAGCTAGTGTGACGCACGTTTCCCTAGGGAGAGTGCTTTCCCCTTCTGATAGTTCAGGGTATTTATCTGTAAGAAAGGGGTAAGCCGCGAAATTTCTGGCATATAAATCCGCCCCTTTGTGTGGATATAACTGTGGACTTGTTTGTGTTCTTTGTTTTCATACGGCTGTATTCTCAGGTGCCGTATTTCTTCATAATGCTTGCGGAGATGACTTTTTAAGCCACTGGGTGATGGCGCCTCTTCAATCAGATGGCAGTTGGGATGCCCAGTTTCCTGGGTATTCAACAGAAAATGTTTGTTTAGCATTTCATTTCCCTCCCTAATGGGGAGTACTAACGCCTCACTGTATAGATGGTGTTCTGGGGACATAAAAAGGTAGCCCGTGGCAGTTTTGAGAGAAGAGTTTGGCAGGCCTATATTTTCTTCCAGTTAGGAACCTTTTGGCATGGCGACCATATCAGGAACGCGTAGCATGCAAGCGGCCGGCCAATTGCTTTTTAAGTGGTAATGAGCGTCTCTTTTTCTCTACCCCAAAGTGCTGCCGGTAACAGCTTTAGGGTTTTATTACGGCTCTGGATTTTTGTACAATTGCGGTTGCAAGCTCGCCGAAATGTAGATCTTGATCGGACGGCACACCCAGTATTTTTGGGTGTCAGTACGTAATGCCATCGACGTTGATGTGACATCTGCCGTTCCCATGTTGTAAATAAGGTCGCCGATGATTTGGTCGGTGACAATTTCAGGTTTGACGAGGTGCAAAAACTGGCGAGATCAGGGAGATAACCATATATTTTATTACATAGCTCATCGATTGATGGGCCGTAACCTGTGCCCATTATCGTGCAGTCATCGGTGTTGGATACAATAGTAACTCCTTCTGGTGGCGAAGGGAGCTTCGATATGTAAAAGTTAAAAAACAAAAAACGGGGATAGGACACCACCCTGTGGTACCCCTTGTTAAATTTTTCTGGGTTTATATGTTATGTTTCTGAATTGCACCGATGCTTGCCGAGCAGACAATTTGTGGTCCACCTATTGAAACTTGGAGGAAGGGAGGACGCCTCCAAGTCTTGCAGTAATGTGCCGTGGTTGACTGTATCAAAAGCTTTTGATAAGTCTAGCGCTACTAGTACTGTTCTGTGGTAGGGCTTTTAATTCAATCCGCAATTTATCTGTGTCTTCATGGAGGTAAAAAAGGAGGTAGTGCTGTGTAGTTTCAAAAGCCATGCTGATGATTGGCAAGAATAAAGATCAGTGAAATAGAGAACAGACTGATTTCAAGTGTCTTGGCTATTGGTGATAGGAGAGATATGGGACGATAAGATTGTCCTATGTTGGGTAGTTTCCCAAGCCTTAGTAGCGGTACCACCCTGGCCACTTTCCATTTTTCGGCCATGACTAAGGTGGAAAAAGACAGGTTGAAGACATGCGATAGATACCGCTTTGCCAAGTTTTTTAGGCATAGACAAAGATATGGCGTCTGGGCCTACTGCTTTAGATAGTTTAGCATGAGCGATTTAACCTTTGACCTCTTTGGCGGTGATGGTAATAGGGGACGCGCTGTGTTTAAGCTTGTGTGCACGTTTGTTGGCCCGCCGTATAGCTTTGGCAACCGTAGAATGCATTAAATATTGTCGGTAGAAACCGCTCGCACATTTTTTCGTATCCGACAGCACTTTATCCCCGCAGGCGATGGATATTTGTCGTTGTGCTTAGTCGGGTTCGATCGGGAGTTTACGGTAGACCATAACTTACCCGCACCGGCAGAGAGTTTAAAATTCTTTAAGTCCTCCTTCCATTTCGTCCGATTGTATTTATCGGGGTGCGGCCGTTGTTGTTGTTGTGCCAGTGCTTCGCCCCATTCAATATCACCAATATCCTCAACGGAGGTGGACCAGGAATAAAAGGGTGTTAGAGGCGTCGGTTCCACATTGCAATTGAAAAGATGGTTAGGGTTAAGTGGGGACATATAGGAGATGACTTCTTAAGTCCCTGGGAGGTGGGGTCTCTTCAATCAGATGACTATTGAGATACCCAGTTTTTTGGATGCTCAGCAGAAACTGTTTGTTCAGCATTTAATTTCTCTCCTTGTGGAGAGTACTGCAAATGGTGTCCTGGGGATATAAGAAGATAACCCGGGCCAGTTTTGTGAGCGGTGTTTTGACAGGCCTGTAGTTTCTTCCATTATGTATTCCTTTGGCACGACCACCATATTGGGGATGCGTAGCATCCAAATGGCCGGCCAATTGCTTTATAAGTGGTAATGAGCATTTGATTACCCCATGCTCTCTAAAATGTAGGGGTCTGATCGAACGTCACACCCAGTATAAGACAGTCAGTAGCATATTGCCATCGGCGAGGATGTCAAAAATAGTCAACATTTGTTCTGTCCACGTTGTAAATAAGGTCGTCGAGGACTTGGTCGGTGCCAATATCAGGTTTCGCGAGGCGAAGAAACTCAATAGACTAGGGAGATAGTCGTTTATTTTGTTCCATATATTATCAAAAGGTGGGCCGAAACCTGCTGCAATTAGTGCGCAGTCGTCGTTATGCCTACATAAACCTCGTAAAGATCACTATTAAATATTCTTCGGTACTCACCGTCGCAGAGAGGCTGATAAATCTTTCGGAGAGCTTTTCTCTCGCACACTCAATGAATCGCCAATTCTCCATCGCCACAGTCCATTCTTCAGCACCATATAGATATACGGATAAGATAAGTGACTTTTACAGCGGGATTTTGGCCACTCAATCAAAAGTAACATTTTTGACAGGATTCTGCCGTAGTTGCTTCTGCTAGTGCTGTTCCCAAAAAAACGGAGCTATAGAAAACATTTATGCGAACTGGCTCTTTCCTTGATGACAGAAAGTACTAAATTTTTTACTCATTCGCAATCCAGTTTGTAGTATGATAAATTTTGTTCAGCGTGGGTGTTCAGGTCGATGATGTTAATGTCGTCAGCATTCGCCAGTAATCGCACGCTCTTACAGAATATTGTTTCAGAGTGGCTAAGGTCTGCAACTAGTGTAATTATATCCAGTATGAAATTAAAAAAAAGGTCACCCTGTCTGAAATCTCATCTAGTTTCGAACGGATCGGGGAGGCTCTTGTCAAAATTTTATAATTTTCGTTGCAAGATATGAGCTCCTCGTTCCTGCTCCGAACTTATGCGCGATATATATTGTAACGAATTTACTTGCAAATCCTCTTATTTGCAATCCTCTGCTAAGTTCGAATCACTAAACTGTTGAATAAATAACTCCAATATTGAATAATGGAAAAATGGCCTTTATTAAAGTACTTCACAATGGCATTTATACTTTGCTACTCGCTGGCTTAATAACCAAACTGATTGATAACTCAAATTGAACTCTACTATTGGCCGCCAGATCGCGCGCTTAATCAATAACTGATTGATTGCTCAACTCAAACTGAATTACTTCTTACTCGCCTGCCCCGCTTTTATAGTTTACGCTGCATACTTCTAGGCTCTTCGATTTCCAGAACTTACTAGTTATTTTCGCTACCAAATCGCCAGCCACAACTACGTGCACAAATTATTGCTCTCTCTTGTGACAACTCAGATAAGATATATGCATGTGTTTGTGCATTGCCGCTCCGCTGCTCGTATACGTACATATGTGTAGACGCAATTCTTTATTCGTTTATGTAGATACATAATGATTGAATTATTGATGTGAATGTTTGTAGTTTACAGTCTCTCGCGCATACATAGGCGCATAAGTAAATGCATCTGTGTGTGACATCTCTTTCGGCTGCCTTATATATGTGTATACATGATTTGATTATTGACGTAAATACTGCTTGGCATGGTCTTAGCATCGCCTTAGTGATGGTATAGGTTAGTGATGCTAATATCCGTGACAATATTAAGCTTTACGCCAACAGTACTTTTACCAGGGTTCCTCTTAAAATGAAAACTCATTTTAATGGGAAAAGCATCATGAATGGGCTTTGGCTATGTGACTTTTCACACTATCAGCTAATACTATATTTCTTCGTTTTGGCGACCATTTCGCACTTAAAATTTTAAATCCGCATTTGGTTACTGCTCGGTTCAGATTAAAGATTTATTTTTCCTGTGAATTGTGCAGAACTTTTTTCATTTGCTGTCAGTCCGCTTTTTCTGACCAGAGGAATTTCATACGACATTACCGGGAAGTTACAGTATTTTTAGAGATCCACAGAGTTTCTTTGAAGTTATCATCAGCGTTGTCTTAAAACCACAAAAAAAGAGGTAATTTTTTTCCTCTACACTCCTCATTGCGTCTGGCGAGGTGAAATATTCCAGTTATTTTAAAATTAGCTAATCAGCTTTTGCGAGCACGAGAAAAATTGATATGTTATCAAAAAGTTTTCGGTTTGCTATCTAAAAATTATCGACTTTTTATCGAAAAATTACCGGCCATTAATAGAAAAGTTATGGATATGTTGTCAAAAATTTACCAATTTTTTATTGAAAAGTTATTGATTTGTAATGGATGCATATATTGGTAATGCCATCGGCGCCTTATCGCTTTTTTATCGAAAAGCTATCGATTTATTTTAAAAAGTTGTCGATTTTTCATCGAAAAGTTATCGATTTACTATCTAAAACTCATTGTTTTTGTCGAAAATTTTCGATTTCATGGAGTGCTACCAATTTGTTGTCCGCGTGTTTACGATTTGTTAACAACGATCGATGAAACTTCTGTAAACTGTCAATAACAACCTGATAAGAAACCAAAAAGAAACCAATGATTCGGCGATAACAACACGGTTAGAAGTTTCAGCAGAAATTTTAAGCCATTCATCAATTTAAGCACTTTTTGAAACTTTTTTGGTCTAATTTGGATACCTCTCAACTTACTACTCTGTTTTCTAACTTTATTGGGTTTATATTATAAACTTATTTGAATAATTAGTCTCAAATCTCAAAATTGCTTTAAAACAAAACCAAGAAGGTTCAAAAATCTAAAAATAGAAGCTTGTATACACGTCTGATGTTACAATAAAATCCAGGTGTTTAAACTTGATGCCGAAAATTTAAAAATAAAAAATGTTATTTGTGAAAAGTGCTGCAAGTCATAGTCTTCGTTATACATATAGAGTGTTATGCTATGATTTGTTATACAGCAGTGATAGCTAGGAAACATTGCCACCGTGAACAGGGCTTGGTTTTTTTGATTGAAAGTGACGACTGGTTCAAAATTGAAACCCAGTTCTGAGCATCCATTTTCCCATTCATCCCGAAATCTAATCTTAATTTTAAAACCAATTTGGCTTGGTCGTATGTATAGTAGTACGAAAAGGTTTTAGATCAGGGCTCATACTTTTAACCGTGAAGCTAACTGATAGCAAAAAAAAAATACCATTTACAGCTAAGTAGATAAAATAAGTTTATACTTAAAAAGACAGGTTAAAATATATTTCTTGATGTTGAAACACGATTTCAGGATCTAAATATTGAGCCATAAGTATGAACTCATATATTTTCAAATTTAATGTTGGCATTAGAACTCTACTAAAATCCTAGCATATGTGTTACGTTTTCCTAAAAATGTTAAAATTAACCAAGCGATAACGATTCACATAGGATATGTAGCTATTTTTGAGGCAACAAAACTAATTTAGTTTTGTCATTCTGCAAAAGAGTTATCTGTGGACACCACATAGACACCACATAGTTTAGGCCCTTAAGGCTTCCTTAAAAGGCTCCATAATTTGATTTTGTTTTTCATAAATATTCCGTATCGGAGAAACGTGCAGATGGATGAATGCCATGGTTGCTTAAAAAGTACAAGTTTCCAGCGTCAAACTCAGGATACTAGGCTGAACCGTGTTTAACGAAGGCTTTACCCTTCTATTGGACTTCTGGGAGGTTTGACCGCTTAATTGATCATAGCTCGTGGAAACAAAGATTACATATAAAACTACAACACAAAGAGAAAAGAGATTAGTGAAAAAGAGACGGAAGCTGGAAGAAAAACTTTTGCTTTATGGCTAAAGGAAGTAAAATTTGAAAATAATGTTTAATCACAAATCATAAAAAATAAAAATGGCTAAGAATTTCTGTTACATTGGGAGAAGGTCAAACAATCAATCAAAGTTAACTACCTCAAAATATGAAAATATATAAATGCTGGCACGATCAAGTATAATCTTTTTTTCGTAACATCTTTATTAGCATTTGATTCTAGAAATCCGTCATGAAATTCTCCCTACAACAGGAAACATTGAGCGTTTGCAGTAAACACACGTGTATCAGTCCCTAGGTGGTAAATTCTGAACGCACCTTTGAGTTTGTTTGATCCACTTAATGGTTAGAATTTTTCTTCAAATTAGGTTAGGTTAGGTTGAGGTGGCTGCCCGAGGGCACACTTGGGCCAGTAGTATTAGGCCCGTTGTGATACCACGAAAATACACCGTTAACTTTCCTCTTCGAACCATTTTGAGGACCTGATGAAAGCTACCAGGCCCTTGACGTCATGCTCCACAACCTGCATCAGATTATCAAGAAATGGAGCACCCAGAAAGCGCTGCCGTGCTCCGCTTAGTGCCGGGCAGTTGCAAATGAGGTGAACCACCGTTCACTCCTCCTCATCCTCTTTACAACTCCTACAGCATCGACGATAAGGCGCCCCAAACTTTCTGCATGCCTACTTATGAGGCAATGACCAGTTAGTGCCCCCACAAGTGTGGAAATTGTATCCCTTCTTAGATTGTACACGTGTCGGGATCTTTTAGGATCCGATTTAGGCCAGGTTTCTTTCGATGTTCGACACCCCGGTGTTTGTAGCCATCTTTCGTTGGCTTGACGGTGGATGTGCTCTTTTAGCATTAGCTTGCATGTGGACAGGGGCATACCTAACCGTTCTTGGGTAGGAAGAACCTGCCTGGTTTTACCCTGCCTAGCGAGTTCACCTGCAATGCAGTTTCCCTCGATGTCCCTATGCCCAGGGACCCATGTGGGGTGTACACGGTTCTGTTGAGCCATCTCCTGAAGAGATCGGCGACAGTTTAGTGCTAGTTCAGAATTGGACGAGTAGGAGTCAAGAGATTTTATGGCAGCTTGGCTGTCGCTGAAAATAAATATTTCTTTACCGACGGTGTGTGTCCCTATCCTAGCTGCGGCCTCCACTATGGCTGCTACTTCTGCCTGGAATACACTGCAATGGTCAGGTAGTCTAAAGGAGAGCTGGAGGTCAAGGTTCCTTGAGTATACTCCACCTCCAACTCTACCGTTTAACTTGGAGCCGTCCATGTATATGGAAATGCTGCTGTCAATAGCAAGGCACCAATCCGACTCCGTCCATTCATCCCTGCTGGGGATGTTTATCTTAAAGTTGGTGGTAACACAGCGATCCGTGATAGGAGGAAGAAATCTGTTTTTGTTTAGGATACTTCAGGGTCCTGTGGTCTTGTTGTTCCAACACGACAACTCCGTTAGACGCAACTCCCCGTGACGTTGCCGCTGCTCTATAACCAGCTAGAATACTTCAAATATCTGGGCATATCTTTTTTTCGCTTCACTCGCTCAATCTGTTTATTCGGCTATCTGGCAGTCCTTTGACAAAATTTTAGTGAAGTATGAAAAATAGTTTAAGACATCCATAGGTAGCCTTTGACTAGATTCGTATTAACGATACCTTTTTCCGCGAAATGAAGAAAAAACCTGCTGGAACTAGGAGAAGGACTTGGTCTTTGACGAGAACTAGGGCTTTTACTGGTACTGGGACTATTGTGCTTACTGTGACTGGAACTGGAGCTAGGGCTGGGAATAAGCGATGGAGAAGAATAAGAACTAGAGAAAAGAGTGACGGAGAAAGAATGACTGAGAAAGAGATAGAGTTAGACGAAGATAGAAAAGACGGAGATGGAGAAAGAGATGCATAGAAAGAGAAAGGCTGAAAGAGGAGTGATTAAAAGGACAAGAAAAAGGGGAGGGAGAGTAAGTGCTAAAATCTTCTTAAAACTTATGCAGATAGACCAAAATGAGAGCAGAATAACGTCTGCCGTGCCTGATAGTTGTTATATAAAAGTGGACCTCAACGGCTTAATGTCATTACATATAATATGGTTGACGAATTCTATGATAATAACTTAAGCAGCTGTTGATCTATGCCCGATAATATTTGTCATAATTTACTCAACAATGAGGTTTTTTGTGTTTTCTACAATTTCATATATGTATATAAAAAGTCGGAGATGGGAGATGAGTCGCAACGAAACTACGTACCAAACTCCACCAAGTTCCACCAAAATACCTCAAAATTTATTCAACTTATGGTTTTCACGGGCAGACTGATGGACATGGTTAAATAATTTCCTTTTATCACCCATATCATTTTGGTATATAGAAGTTTATACATATATATACCTATGTATTTATTATAGCGACCGCGGTGGCGTGGTGGTAGCGTGCTGCGCCCAGTACTGAGAAGATCCTGGTCCCGTGCAAAGCAATATCAAAAATTTGGAACAAGTTTTTTGAATTAGAAAAAGTTGTCTAAGCGGGGTCGCCCCTCAGCATTGATTTGACGAACACTCCGAATGTACTTCTGCCATGAAAACCCTTCAGTGAAAACTCATCCTTTGAAGTCAAGCTGGGTCTAAACTCTCTTCGGAGGTGTACCGCGCCTTGTATTTACTTAATTTAAAATACTTCCATCTTTGTTGTTGTTGTTGTAGCAATGTTTCGCCCCACCTAATAGCTGCGACCGATCACAAATTGTCATCAATATCCTCTAACGGGAGTCCAAGAAAACTTGCTGTTTGGCCAGGGGTGGACCATAATGAAAGGGGTGTTAGAGGCATTGGTTCCATATTACAATTAAAGAGATGGGGCATACATTTTGTATGTCGGGGTTGATTCTGAATATGCAGAGTTTAACCTGTTACAGTATCCAGAACGAAGTTGAGCCAGAGTGACTCGCGTTTCACTGGGGAGTATACGTTCCTCTTCCGCAAGTTTTGGGGTACAGTTCCCTGAGTACTGGATTAACCGGGAAATTCCCGGCATAAAGGTCCGACGCCTGTTTGTGGAGTTCACCAAGTACCTGCTTGTGTATTTTTGCTTCATACGGCTAAGTTCTTAGGAGCCGTATTTCCTCAAAATGCTTACGGAGATGACTCCTTAAGTCCCTAGGCGGTGTTGGCTCATCAATCAGATGTCTGTTGGGATGCCCAGGTTTCTGGGTTATCAACAGAAACTGTTTGGATAGCATCTCATTTCTCTCCCTGATGGGGAGTATTCTCGCCTCATTATGTAGATGTTGTTCTGGGGACATAAGAAGACAGCCCGTGGCGGTTCTGAGCGCAGTATTTTGGCAGGCCTGTAGCTTCTTCCAGTGGGTAGTTTTTAGGCTTGGCGACCATATAGGGGACGCGTAGCACGCAGACGGCTGGCCAATTGCTTTGTATGTGGTAATGAGCGTTTCTTTGTCTTTTCCCCAAGTAATTTGTTATTTAGTTTAGTACCTCGTATGTCCACCTTTTTGTTACATCACATCTTCAAGACGATTTTCAATTAATGCAATTATTTTTTAAGCAGCTTCGCGTCGTATCTTATGCCATTCTTTGACAAGAGTAGTTTTTAAATCGCTAATCTTACTAATCTGCCTTTGCCGTGTAGGCAAGTCCAAAATTGACCACAAATTTTCAATGACATTTAAGTCGAGAGATTGTGAAAGTGGAGATGACTTGAGGTGTGTACAGTTCCATACTAACCATGCCTGCACAATCGCGGATTTGTGTTTAAAGTCTTTGCCTTGATCGATCACGTTCACCTGAATTAGGGACACTTTGCAACAAATTGTCCTTTGGTAAGGTTAAATACAAATTTTTGTCCATTGTTCCATCAAAGAAAGTTATTTTGCAAATTCCAGAGGTAGCCATGCAGGCCCAAAACCATCACGCTTCCACCGCCGTGCCTTACAGTCGCCTTAAAATTTTTACTTTTGAGGTCTGTATTTGCTTTACACCAGATGTTACTCATGCCCTATGAGCCAAATATATTAAATTTTGACTCAGAGATGATACGTGCTGCTCTCTATGACCTAGTTTAATTGCTGCCTCGAGACCTGGCAATTCTGCAGCCCCTTAAGTATTCTCACTTCAAACATATGAGCCACTTTGTGAGTCTTATATCGTAGGATTTGCACAAGATCTTTGAAATTTTCCAGCCTTGCGCTTCTGTCCACGCCTTCCCTGCTTGGTTGCGATTTAAGGACATACAGCTAGAATCTTCAATTCCTTAACGGGATTGGTGTCAGTGTCCGGCTGGTTATTGTTCTCATGAAAGAAAAAGCTGACATTACTATCATCGAAGAGATACGATAGATGAAATATGGTAATAAAGCTATTAGATCATGCAACACCTACAAGAATAGCCATTAAAAACACCGCAGTTTCGGCGTCGTAATCGTGGCGGGATAGTTACTTCGTCGCAAAGTACTGTCCTTCAGGGATGTGGACGGACATCTCGCCGCTATCAGCATAAAGGCGAAATTCTTCAACACCTCATTCATCTGCACACATGTGCCGAGGGAGGAGAAAGACCATTAGGTGAAAGACGCGTTCCACGAGCAAAACCTCACCTAATGGATGTTCCCTTTTTTGGGTAATCCTGAAAGTAAAAGAAAAACATATTTTCGCTTTTTAAATAATCCTTGAATAGAAATACGTAGATAGAATATTTATATAGAGAATTTATTTCCAGTTTTATTTTATATAAGTCTTTATTTTTATTTTTCTCCAAATTACTAATTAGAAGATATTAGCAATTTTTTCCATGTGCAGTTCTCGGTGCACTTTCACTCCAGATATACAAAATTTTTTTTGCAGATCTAGGCTCTTATACCCAATCTCTTTAAAAATATGCGCCAAGCGACACAAATTTTTACTTATCCAAATCTCATACATTCTGTTTGTGTTCTTTCTGTAATTTAATCTAGACAAGATATTCCGAGAGATTATATTTGTGGCAAAATATTTGGTAGACTAAAATTTCTGGTTTCGATTGGTATTATTTCCCTTTTTGCGGTTTTAACTAACAAAAGGAATACCGCTCGAAAACCTTTAAATCATGCCTATAGGCGCATAACGTATAAAACTCGCTGGCTGGAAAAGTTTGAAATTTTACCTTTTATCTCTAAAATATCTAGTAAGATCTTGCAAACAAGAAGAGAACGTAAAGAGCCAAATGAAATGGTTTGATAGTGTATTTAATTGACCTCTAAAATTATCGTTTAAAATATCATGAAGAAAGAGATCTATCTTAAACCACCTATCGATAGGAAATAAAAGCCTCAAAAAGACTGACTCTTTCTTATTTTCTAAGTTACTAATGGCAAATACTAAAAGCTTTCTAAGACCTATCCTACTTGCGGTTATCACTCGCGAGGCCTACTTTAAAAGCATATGGATCCAGAGGACAGTGTGAACTCAGAATATTTGGAAGCCACTCTGTATCAAGTCTCGCACAGTTTTGAATAGCTCGAAGAGACATAGCGAAATACAGAAACCTCCTTCTCACGCGATTGAATGCGGCTTTAGAATCCATGAAGAGGTAACATGTAACAGTTCTTTTTTCACGTTTTTGTTTCCAAGACTTGGCACATATTGCAAATATGGATGGTGAATATGAATCGGTGGATATAATCCTTCGCACAATATCCTTCACAGGCCCGTATGTGCGGTACTAAGAAGGCTGATCTCGCTATAATTGGCACGGATTGCAAGGTTTACATTCTTGTGAATCGGACAACGAACATATAGATTCCAATCGTCAGGCATGCACTCGTCCGACCGTATTTTGAATAAAAGTGTATCCAAATACTTTGAAACCTCCTCGCAATCGTATATAAACATCCCCGCAGGCAATAATCAGGATATTGCTCGGAAACAATATCTACCCTGGGTGCTTAATCGCTCCCGCAGAGATGTGTTCTAAGCACTCTATTGATACCGGTTACCAGGTTTAAGTATTTGTTGTTGAAGCTTAGGAGCAGCTTAAGCATTTTGATCTACTTTATTTGTTCTTCAACCCACGATCAAAAAAATTTTCAAATACATGAAACTCAAAGGTATTGTTGTTGAAAGAGAAAACGTAGATATCGTTAATTAATATGTTTCGTTTTACAAAGGTTCTTGGTCATTATATCAGCTGGCATATTATCTGTACTCAAATATTTTAAATTCACAATATTACTCTTAACTACTTCTCTTATGTAGTGATACCTAATATCAATATGTTTGCTCCGATTATGATAAACCGGATTCTTTGCCAAATGATGTGAACTCAAATTATCGCCATACACTGTAAATGGACCTTCGCCTCTGTAACAATTCACTTCGCATAGTAATTTTTTCAATACACAGCCTCTTTCTTCTTTCCCTCTCATACATATCATACTTGTAAACCTGTACTATGGCCCATTCTTCTTTGCTCTATTTACTTCAACTAATACGTGATCTCTATCTATCTCTTTCAGTTGTGCATTCCCTGCATTTCCCAATACACCTTCATCGAAAATTACATCGCGTTTTTCCACTACTCGTCTCTGTTCAAAATCGTAAAGCCGATATGCTTTTGCTCTCAAAGAATACCCCACAATCGTATACTCTTTGCATCTTTCATTAACTTTTTGTGCTGACTCTTATCGAGTCCAAAGGATTTTACACCAAAAATTCGGAAATGTTTAACATTAGGCTTGAATCCTGTCCACATCTCTTATGGAGTCTTATCACCGTTCCATTGCAACTGCTTCTGCACAAAGAGATTCGCATAAGCCAGCTTGTATAAGCATACTTCGAGCCATTTCAACAATCATCCTGTTCGCTCTTTCTGCAACTCCGTTTTGCTGAGTAGTGTAAGGAACGGTTAGCTGCCTCGGTATGCCGCATGCACTCAAAATATCGTCAAACTCACGATTTATGTACTCTGTCCCATTGTCACTCCTGAGAACTTTTATTCTTCTCTCTGTTTGACATTCTACGAGGCTTGAATTTTTCAAATACTTAATTTTTTGATTTAAAAAAATAAACAAATATGCGCTTGGACTTATCATCTATGAAAGTGGCAAAATAACGTGCGCCACCAAGAGACACAGTTGGCATAGGGCCACACACATCAGAATGAATTAAATCTAACAAATTTACCGAACAATGCTCGCTGTTCTTTGGAAATGGCCGCACACATATTTTAGCTTTCATGCAAACGTCAAAATTTATATTTTTGGCATACTTTTCAAATCCAACCCATTGACAATTTTCCGATTGGACAACTCTCCTAGACTTTGGAAATTTAAATGCCCATAACGCTTATGCCAAATCATTGCATTGTCTTCGGCTGCACTAAAACACGAATGAGATTTAAGGTAAGTGCCCCTAATTCCGTGGTACTAACGATTTTTCTGATTTTCCACCTCTCTTGCGTTAAAACAAATGAAGGAAAACTAAAAAAGTAAATTTTTCCCATTTAGTTGATCAATCAAGAAAAGTTTCCACCTACCTTCAAACAAAACTAACAAATATTTTAATCTATATAGAAATAATAATATAATAAAATGTGTGAGTACCTCAAATGTACCTACAAAAAATTTCTGATGTACCTAATTCCGTGGTAAAGCGTCCCTAATTTCGTGGTATTTAATTAAACTCTAATTTCATGGAAAAAAAATAGTTATAATTGATTTCAAACGAAAATTCCTAAAGATACACAAATTGATTTACTGAAATTCATATTCAGAAATATAAAATTTAAAACTTTTTTTTTATTGTTATTTCATTTATGAAAAGAAAGAGTTTCAAGACCAAAATAAATAAGTAAAAAAATTGGTTCAATGTACGTACTTTTCAAAAACTTTTTATTTTTATTCTTTTGTTGTTGTTTTCTTTTCGATTTTTTGTTTGTTTTTTTTTTATTTTTTTTTTTATTTTTTCATTAAATCTAAGATTTCTTAGAACTTGAGACATTATTGATATAAAATAAGTAACATTAAATGAAAAAGGTTTAAAACAAAAATAAACGATAAAAAAAATGTATTCAATTGATGTAACTTGTTACTTTTCTAAAAATTACTTTTATTTATTATTACTAAAATTTTTTTTTTTTTATTTTTGCTTTTTTTTTCATTCGTGACACCATTAAGCGCTTCTGTCAAATCTTCTTTTGTCTAAAGAGCTTTTGTAATTTTGTATACTCAGTTGAGCAGAGCTCACAGAGTATATTAACTTTGATTGGATAACGGTTGTTTGTACAGGTATAAAGGAATCGAGATAGATATAGACTTCCATATATCAAAATCATCAGGATCGAAAAAAAATGTGTTTGAGCCATGTCCGTCCGTCCGTCCGTTAACACGATAACTTCAGTAAATTTTGAGGTATCTTGATGAAACTTGGTATGTAGGTTCCTGAGCACTCATCTCAGATCGCTATTTAAAATGAATAATATCGGACTATAACAACGCCCACTTTTTCGATATCGAAAATTTCGAAAAATCGAAAAAGTGCGATAATTCATTACCAAAGATGTATAAAGCGATGAAACTTGGTAGGTGAGTTGAACTTATGACGCAGAATAGAAAATTAATAAAATTTTGGATAATGGGCGTGCCACCGCCTACTTTTAAAAGAAGGTAATTTAAAAGTTTTGCAAGCTGTAATTTGGCAGACGTTGAAGATATCATGATGAAATTTGGCAGGAACGTTACTCCTATTACTATATGTACGCTTAATAAAAATTAGCAAAATCGGAGAACGACTACGCCCACTTTTAAAAAAAAATTTTTTAAAGTCAAATTTTAACAAAAAATTTAATATCTTTAAGTATATAAGTAAATTATGTCAACATTCAACTCGAGTAATGATATGGTGCTACAAAATGCAAAAACAAAAGAAAATTTCAAAATGGGCGTGGCTTCGCCCTTTTTCATTTAATTTGTCTAGGATACTTTTAATGCCATAAGTCGAACAAAAATTTACCAATCCTTGTGAAATTTGGTAGGGGCTTAGAATCTGAATTATCTGAACTCACTTTGTATTGGTATAAAAAAAGCCGAAATCGAACCACGCCCACTTTTTCGATATCGAAAATTACGAAAAACGAAAAAACTGCCATAATTCTATACCAAATACGAAAAAAGGGATGAAACATGGTATTTGGATAAGTTTATTGACGCAAAATATAACTTTAGAAAAAAACTTTGTAAAATGGGTATGAAGCCTACCATATTAAGTAGAATGAAATGAAAAAGTTCTGCAGGGCGAAATAAAAAACCTTTGAAATCTTGGCAGGAATACTGTTCGTGGTATTATATATATAAATAAATTAGCGGTATCCAACAGATGCTGTTCTGGGTCACCCTGGTCCACATTTTGGTCGATATCTGGAAAACGCCTTCACATATGAGCCGTTTATTTTGAAAGTGGCATAAGTCATTTCATGTCGTTTAGGTTTAGTGGTGATTTGTTTGTATCTCTCCTCGCCTCCAGTTTTTTAGAGTCCAATATCCAAAAGATGCAATTTTTATTATTATTTTATAATTGTAGAACCATCTATATATGCATTCGTTCAAAAATAACAATGCATTTAAGACCATGATTTGGAAATGACTTATGCCACTTTCAAAATAAACGGCTCATATACAACTACCACCACTCCCTTTGAAAAGCCTCATTAATACCTTTAATTTGATACCCATATCGTACAAACACATTCTAGAGTCACCCCTGGTCCACCTTTATGGCGATATCTCGAAAAGGCGTCCACCTATAGAACTAGGGCCCACTCCCTTTTAAAATGCTCATTAATACCTTTCATTTGATACCCATATCGTACAAACAAATCCTAGAGTCACCCCTGGTCCACCTTTGTGCCGATATCTTGAAAAGGCGACCACCTTTACAACTACCACCACTCCCTTTTAAAACCCTCATTAATACCTTTAATTTGATACCCATATCGTACAAACACATTCTAGAGTCACCCCTGGTCCACCTTTATGGCGATATTTCGAAAAGGCGTCCACCTATAGAACTAAGGCCCACTTTCTTTTAAAATACTCATTAACACCTTTCGTTTGATATCCATATTGTACAAACGAATTCTAGAGTCACCCCTGGTCCACCTTTATGCCAATATCTTGAAAAGGCGACCGCCTATACAACTACCACCACTCCCTTTTAAAACCCTCACTAATACCTTTAATTTGATGCCCATATCGTACAAACACATTCTAGAGTCCCCCTCGTCCACCTTTATGGCGATATTTCGAAAAGGCGTCCACCTATAGAATTAAGCCCCACGCCCTTTTAAAATATTCATTAGCACCTTTCGTTTGATACCCATATTGTACAAACGCATTCTAGAGTCACCCCTGGTCCTCCTTTATGGCGATATGTCGAAAAGGCGACCACCTATAAAACCACCACCACTCCCTTTTAAAACCATCATTAATACCTTTAATTTGATACCCATATCGTACAAACACATTCCAGAGTCACCCCTGGTCCACCTTTATGGCGATATCTCGAAACGGCGTCCACCTATGGAAATAAGGATCACTCCCTTTTAAAATACTCATTAACACCTTTCGTTTGATAGCCATATCGTACAAACAAATTCTAGAGTCAACTCTGATCCACCCTTATGGCGATATCCCTAAATGGCGTCCACCTATAGAACTATGGCCAACTCCCTCTTAAAATACTCTTTAATACCTTTCATTTGATACACATGTCATACAAACACATTCCAGGGTTACCCTCGGTTCATTTTCCTACATGGTTATTTTCCCTTATGTTGCCACCATAGCTGTCAACTGAGTATGTAATGTTCGTTACACCCGAACTTAACCTTCCTTACTTGTTTTTCTATAAAATTGAGTATTTCTTAAATTTATTTGAAAAAATACGCGCATAAATAACTCCACTCCAAAAATGCGTGCTTTCCTGCTGAGATGTAAATGCGCAGTATACCACGAAATTTGGGGCATGCACAAAATTTGGTGTACGTTAATTCGTGGTATCGCTTTAAGCGGTAATTTGAGGTTTATATTCAAATTTTTTTTTTCTATTATCAATATTCATTCAAAACAATAGTAAAGAGGTTGAAATCTTGATACATTTTTTTAAATTAAATGAAAAATTATTGAATAAACAAAAGTTCCTTAACATCATTATTTCGTTAAAATAATGTGCTTCGCAGAGCTTTTAGATTAAAATATTGACGAATAGATTAATAAAAGTGTACCACGAAATTACATCAAAATCTTCCTCGGGGGTTTATTTAATAATTAAAATACTTAAAAAAAAATAGGGTTTCATATGAAATGTTAGAGAAAATATGAAAAACATAAAGTATTATATTTCCCTAATTTCGTGGTACCCAATTTCGTGGGTTAGAAATATTAAAAAAAAAAAGTTAAAAAAAATTATTGGAATGAGTTTTGAAGTAATAGAAACGTTTAAGAAATGTTCACTAAATATCGAAAAATTATCATCATAAAAAAAATTAAATTTTTACAGGCTTAACAAAATACACTGGACTCCTTAACACTTTTCTTAAGAGGCCTCCTTACAACAGGCTCATTTTCCGAGCTTCCAACTTTATATTGCTTGATATTTAATATTAGGTTTAATATTAAAAATTAGTAAAATATTAAATATTATACCGTAAAAACCAATCTTTATTATGGAATTTTCAGTTTAAAGAAACACTCCCCCAATTCCTTGTTTGGAAGAAAAAATCGAAATGTCACGAAATCACGTACTACCACGAAATTAGGGACACTTACCTTAAATCGAATATTCACGTCAAAAATGTATACATTGTTTTTCTTTGCAGCTTTTAACAAAATATAGCCGCTTTGTTTCTTTAGGATAGCACAATCATTTGTAAATGTTAAACTTACACCATTACTAATAGCTTTTCCGACAGATATAAAATATCCAATCATTGTTGGTACAAACAATACATCTTTTAAAATAATTTTACAATTTCCATTTATTTCAACGCTGCCTATTCCCTCAGCTTCCACATAAGTTTCCGTCGCCAACATCACTCTCTCTGAGAGAAACGAACATATCTCGCTCACTACATATATGATCACCACTATCGAGACACCATGATGTTCTGCTGAAACCTGTGACATCTGCTGCTGCTAATGTTGCAAATGAACACTGCTCGTTTCTGGTCTTTTTCGGCGCTTTACACTTCGACGCCATATGTCCACGCTTGCCACAGTTGAAGAACTTGCCGTTAAATTGTTTCTTTCCCGATTTGCTTTCTCCTTTGGAATTTGCGAGAAAAACTTGCTAATTGGCTACAACTCCATTGCTTTCTCCTTTTGATTCTGCCGGTCAAACTCCTCTAACAGCTTTACCTTCAAAACTTCAAACGTGGAAAAAGAATCACGAGTTTCTATTGCTATAACAAAATTTTCAAAATTTCCAGGCAAAATGGATAGCAATATAATAACTAAAAGTTCCTCGTTCAACTCTATGCCTACTTCTGCTAATTTTTCAGATACTTTCAAAAACTCTTTAACCCTAGGACTTATACCCAAGTACAGGTGTGGCCAGTAGCTACTTTGGAGTGATGTAGCTCCTAAATCGCTAAAGATATTGACTTGACATTTTTGATCTAGAAAAACGAAGTAAATCTACGTGGATTGGTGTCTTATTTGTCATGCTAGGCGTTGATGAGATATAAGCTTTCAAAGTTGATACCTACGACTTCTTATACCCGGGTACAGGTGTGGCCATTAGCTTTTTTTCTCGTTTTTTTCTCATTTTTTGAAGGAAAAAAATTTGTATTTATTATTTTCTTTATAAAATATTATTTTATTGATTATTTCTTATAACTAAATATGCAAACAAATTTAAATTATTCAATTGTCTTCATTATTTTCACAAATATTACATGTAAATGTATTTGAAGAATGCTGTATGCATATTGGGCGCTGACATATTCTGCACATGTTACGCGTTCGTCTTCTGTGTTGGTCATGGATGTAGCAGAGAAAACAGCTTCCAACCTGCTGTTTCTTTGGTTTTGCACCAGCAGCTGCAGACGTTGATGGCCTATTGTCAGCACTTCCTTGCAAGGCCGTACTTATGAAACTCGCGACTACAATTTTTGTGTTGAAGTTCCGCATCACTTGCTGATTCACCGACCGCTCTTCAATTATGGGCATATACAGTTCCTTGGCGAGCTGGCGAAGAAATCTCTTACGCTTCGCATTGGTGCATCTGATGTTGGGATTATTCTCATAATATATGATGTACGCTGCCAATGCCGTCAAATCAATCATATTGAAGAATAGGGACAACGGCCAACGCTTTGTCATCCTTTGGCAAGTATATTCTCCAAGCAATTGGTCCATAACGTCCATTCCTCCTTTTGTCTTGTTATAAAACTCGATCATTTCTGGTTTGCCGCTTTCGCCAATGTGATCATCGTCATGCATTGATGATAGTAATATAACTGCCTTGTTTTTTTCGGCACATATGAGCAAATGGATATGTTGGGCCTAAAACCGAATGTACTTCACCTCTCTGCACGATCTTTGTGTGCCAACATCTCCTTTGGTATGTAGGGCTTATTTTTCCGCAGAGTTCCAACTGCCGTCAAATTCATGGATGACAAGCTTTCCAGTAGATTTAGGGATGCAAAAAAATTGTCCATCGTTATATTTCGGCCGGTTCCATGAAAGCGGCTTACTAAATCCTTGACCACGCGTTCACCCTGGTTAGTTTCCCGTCCCGTAGGTGCTTGGCCAGTATATATTTGTCCATGCAGTGCATATGCGTTTTTGGCATCACATTTCCACCACACTTTGATGCCATATTTTGCCGGTTTCGATGGGATGTATTGCGTGAAACGGGTGCGGCCACGATATAGAAAGAGCTGCTCGTCTACCGTTAGATATTCACTTGGCTTATATGACTGCTCAAAGTTGTAGTTCATCATGGTCCACAGCTCGGATATTGGTGCAGCTTTGTCAGTTACCAAACGTTGTGCCCGTGTGTTGCCATCGTCAAACCTTATAAACCGCAGTATAGCCTGAAAGCGGTTAATGCCCATTGAAGCACGATATAATGAACAATTTTCCACCGACCATAAGTCCGGGGCACATTCGGCATTGCTGCGGTTAGCGCCAGTCATAATAAGCACTCCAATGAACGCATACATTTCGCTCAAAGTAACCATCTTCCATGTTTTTGGTTCCGCCTCTGGATGTTTTGCGTTTAATTCCGCATATGTAGCTTCTGCTTTTTTGTTGGTGTAGCGTACTATAATATCCACCATTTCCGGAGTCATAAAACATTTATATGTATTGACTATTGACATCATAGTATTTGAGCTTGCGGGCCCACTTCGCTGTCGCAAAATATTTTGTTGCCTAGTTTGGAGTGCAAGTCGTGGCTGTGAGCTCCATATGGTACTATCACGTGCTACGAATTCAGCTGCACGCAAATTATTCTCCTCAGAATCATCTGCAGCATCGGATTCATTGTCAGATTCTTCGTAATCAGCCTCATCTACCTGGGCATTGTCAATTGTGTAATCAGGGTTCTTCTACATCCGATTCAACCACGCCATCTGCTACTGCTACTTCTTCGCTTTCATCCCCTTCAGGGTCGGAAAATAATTCATCATCTGAGATTTCGTCAAACAGGTTTTGTATGTACTGCTCTTTTTCAGCGTCAGATAATCTATATCAAAATAATTAATTTTTATTCCATTTATGAAATTATATTTGAGTTATTTGTATTTACCTCATATATTGATTCGAAGACAAATATTCCATGTTCCTTCTGCTATCCATGTTGTAATATTTAAAATTTTTTCTGACTTGTTATTTTCACAAATATAAATCAACTTTACACTTCAAAAGAACGCTTTACAATGAATATAAACTCGCAAAACTGCGGTTTATATAGCTGCAACCCTTAAGTATCTGGAAGCATTTCTTACCTGCCAGGTATTTGGATTATATCAAATGTTGTTTGTCAGCAAATTCTAGCAAGGGTACAATATAATGTCTTCTTCTAAATAATTAAGAGTGCGCGAAAAAGGTTGTATTCTAAAAATTCTAACAACAACAGAAATTATTGACTTCTTAGAAATAACTTAGAATGCGCGCAATTCTTAGAAGCAGGCTACAAATATATGTTTATAACTACTTAAAATGTTTGTAAGACAGTCAGCTACAACATTGCATTAAAAAAAATAACTTATTTCTCAGAAAAAATGAGAAAAAACGGGTAAAAGAGGCTACTGGCCACACCTGTACCCGGGTATAAGAAGTCGTAGTAAAAGTTGGGTATAAGTCCTAGGGTTAATATGCTGTACCATTGATGTACCTTCAGACATACTGAGATTCAAAAGTTTTTTGTATAACGTCACCTTTCTTATTGGTCGACTTGGCTTATATACACATTTTAACTTTTGCCATGCTTCGGAGGTATTGGTACAGTTTTTAAGATAACCTTTCCATTTAAACAATAATTCGGCATCTTCTGGCTTTGCAAAATCGCCGCTTACCACGGACCAGATCTCCGCATGTACAAGGACACACTGCATTTGTAATATTTTGTATCGTCGTAATTTGTATCGTCTAATTTTTCAATCTGGTATAGCGAACCCATTTTTAAATCAACGAGACTATGCGACAAACGGAATATATACGAATATTTTATGTAAGTTTTACACCGACACGGACTCTTGAAACTATGCGGCAAACGCGAATATATACGAATATTTTTTTTTTCAATTTTACACCGACACGGACTCGGCGGCGGCGGCGTGGATGGCGCGCCGGCGTACGCCGGTGTTCTTACTTCAAAAAGCTTGATTTTTCTATTCGAAAAACTTATATTTAGGAAAGGTTTTGTTTGTATGTATTTAAGGAAATGAACGTTTTGGCTCATTGCGGAGGGATTGTCCCTCGTTCATTTACTCCAGAGAGGCTTCGTACCCAACCCCGGTCTTTGGAATTGGTACTCCTGCGTTTTGTCTGTATATCTCGTGCAATGCGTAGTTTTACCTGGGGTTAATTCCTAATAATCGTCGCTGACACAATTTCTTTAAATCATCTATGGTTCCTTGGCCACACGCACAAAGGCGACTTACGGTTGCTATTAATGGTCTATTAATACTCATGACTCTCGTCGCACAGGGCGCATCCAGTTTTTTCGGCTGTTTTTAAGAGCTAAAATTCCCGATGTGCAAACGTAGCAATCCTGACCACATCGGCGTCACTTTCCTAGAAGCTCTAGGTGTAGCTCCGAAGACTTTCTAACGGATGTTTTTGTCGCGATATGCTGCCGAGCTACACCAGAGAAACATCCTGAAACATTAAGGAGTGACTATTCGGTATAGGATGCCGCCCTCGAAATCATAAGCAGTCTAAGTGGATGTCATTGCGTAACTCATGGGTGAAAATCGTATAATCCTCGGCGCATCTACATAATTAAAATTTTACAAGGACCTTGGACTTTGTGTTCACAACATTGATTTCAATCACGGTCATTATTTCGACTGTCTTGGGAAAGCTTTTGCTTCATCACTTTGAGTGTTCTTGCTAAGGACAAAGCATCACCTGGTAAATACATATATGTGCCTACGTATTCACATTTGTAAAAGGAGCCGTAACGTGTAGGTGATATTAAAACTTCGTTGATAGGCTATAATCAATGTGATTCACGGCAAGGAACTAGTTTTGGATAGGGCCGCCAACATTCTGTCAAACCCGAAGACTTGGGTGTTGAAGGATGAAGTGTGAAAATTAAAATTAACATTTAAGACGCTATTGTATAGTTTCGCAAATAAACAACAGATTTTTGAATGTAAGCCAAAATTGTTTTTCAAAACCTTCTCATACGTACATATATCCTCAACTTAAGTATGAGGTAACAATCATTTCAAAGGAGTGTTTATGTCCCAGAACCTACTAAAAGGTTTTGCATCACTGATTTGGCTTATTCTTTCAGCCAATCGCAATATAATATTTTGAAAAAATCGGTACCCTTTTTGCTTTTTTTTAACAACTTGAGGACAATTTGAAAACAATTTGAAACGCCTTGGGTAATTTTATTTGAATTCATTATTCATTATCAATAAAAAAAAAATGTGCAAAGTGAGCATATAAATTTATTGTATAACTTTTCTTTTAGTGTTTTGTTTTAATAACTTGGTGAATTGTGTGATGCAAAGTCCGTATTAAGCTGACATCGAAAACTTCTGTTTTTTTTTAAATAACTTTTGAACAGTTAGAAAGAGTTAAATTTCGCAATTAGTTTCTTATAATTGGCAGTGATGCGCATCCGTTGATACCACTTTCGACCATATCCGTCCAATTTTCGACATGAACAATAAAAGGCCTAAACAGTCCTTTTAAAGGACATTCGGCGGCGGCGTGCGCAAAACGACCCTAATCGGCGGCGGCGTTTATCGGCGGCGTATATCTCTACTCTGGGCCCATAACCTGTTGAAACTTTATTTCTGCAGGAAGCTCGATGTAAAATAAAATACTTGAATTAAACGCTTATACGTCTTAACGATTCGTTGATTTATTCAAGATAGGAAAAACTAAAAACAATACTTCAGAATATTTTTCAAATACATGAAACTCAAAAGTATTGTTGTTGAAAGAGGAAACGTAGATATCGTATGTGTAATTCTCAACTACAGTAGGTTTTCAACACTCCCGTTAAATTCGATCTTAACGATGCCCTGAAAAGTATTCTTTCTTTCATTTGCCATTGAAGTGCTCGGATTTTAGCATTTATCAGGCTTCAATGATGGTTGTTTGCTTGTTTTTCGAGAATTTTGTGACTTTATAATTGCAGCACTTTTTGCAAACAAAATTTTTGTTTTAAAATTTTTCGCCTGAAGCTTAAACCTTTTGGTTTCTATTCTTAGATTTTTTTAAATATTGTTACGAATATTAGCAAAACTAAAGGATGCTACTATCTCTAAGCCGATGCTAAGCAGTGACGCGAATTCACATCAATAGATCAATCATTATGTATCTACATAAACGAAACAATAATTGCGTTTACACATATGTACCATGTACGTATACGAGCAGCGGAGAGTCAATACAAACACATGTATATATCTGAAGGAAGGCTAAGTTCGGGTGTAACCGAACATTACATACTCAGCTGAGAGCTATGGAGACAAAATAAGGGAAAAGCACCATGTAGGAAAATGAACCTAGGGTAGCCCTGGAATGTGTTTGTATGACATGTGGATCAAATGGAAGGTATTAAAGAGTATTTTAAGAGGGAGTGGGCCATAGTTCTATAGGTGGACGCCATTTAGGGATATCGCCATAAACCAGGCTGACTCTAGAATTTGTTTGTACGATATGGGTAGCAAAGGAAATGTGTTAATAAGTATTTTAAAAGCGCGTGGGCCTTAGTTCTATAGGTGAACGTCTTTTCGAGATATCGCCATAAAGGTGAACCAGGGGTGACTCTATAATGTTTTTGTACGACATGGGTATCAAATAAAAGGTGTTAATGAGTATTTTAAAAGAGAGTTGGCCTTAGTTCTATAGGTGGACGCCTTTATTTATTTATTATTTTATTTATTTATTAAACATTTCTTTATGCATATTTTAAATAAATTACAATATTGAAAGAGCACATTCTATTACTCTATAGCATAAGAAAAGTACATGGCATTTTTTATATTAAATTTTTAAAATAGTATTAAATGCCAGTTCACATAGTAAAATTCTTTTTCAGTGTGGGGTGTATAGTTTTTAATAATATTATAGAATAAACTCATAATAATTCAGATAATTAGTTAAGATTACGATAGAGAAACAATTGATAATTCGTTAATTAGTTAAGGTTCCGATAGGGAAACAGTTTATATAGTTAAAAAAGTTAGACATAGCTTACAACAACGTCCTCAGCAAGGCTTCTAGATCGTAGTGGCTAAAACTAATCAGATACATTTTTTTTTATTTTGAAATAGGTTAAGATTTCTTATAACTTGTACAGAAGTAGGGAGAGTGTTGCACATTTTGCACGACGTGTATGTATAAAAACTTCTGAAGTGAGATGTCCTAGCATGCGGGATTTGTACCGATGGAAGCAGATTGCTCCGAAGGTTGTAGACTTCAGAAGGATAACTTTCTAAGTACCCCGATCTAATAAAGAATGGTTTTAGGACTTTAAATAAATATAGATGACGACATGGTAGTATATCTAGTCTCCTAAAGGATATCATAACGTGATACCTGTAGTTTGCGCCACATATGCGTCTTATAATTCCCTTTTGGAGTGTTACAATGGGTGACAACTTACTAGCCGAGGTCCACCCCAGCAGGTAATCCCATATTGAAGTTTCGATTGGACTAGACCATAGTAAACAGCTTTTAGAGTGGACATAGTGCAACACTTTTTGAGACGATAGAAGTGACGGGTAGTGTACAGAAAGTAATGTTTTAGTTTCTGAATGTGTGCAGACCAATTTAAATGATTATCGATTATAATACCTAGGTATTTGAAATTTTCAACAACATCAATCCTGAAGCAGTTATCACTGCATTTAACGTTGGTTGCAAATGAGCTTTTCGTGCCATTCAAAGTGCACGCCATATGATGCATGTTAAAACGTGCGCATTCTGCTGAATGAAAAAAAAAGATCACAAGCCTCAAATTATTTGGGAGCAATGCTAAAATACATCAACTTCGTTTTATTACTAACTAGTAGCTTGTGTAAAGCAAACCAAGTCCTCAGCATATGTACATCGTGGCTAATATCACATATTAGTTCGAAGTAACTCGTTGTACTATACGCAATGGCAAGATCATCTTCAAAGGCAGTCGTTTTGCCCTTCAATGGAATTGAAAAAATTGAATTAATATAAATGAGGAACAGTACCGGGCCAAGGACAGAGCCTTGGGGTGCGCCCAGATTAACTTCCTGCAGGCTACTGTAGTAACTACCCACTTTAACTTTTTGTATTCTATTAGACAGATAAGATGTAAACCATTTGTACATAAAGCCACGAAAACCTGCACTATGTATTTTTTCCAGAAGTATATTCCTGTCTACCATATCAAAAGCTTTTGTTATGTCGACAAATAAACCAGCACAGTTACTTTTACTATCCAGAGCTTTGTACACCTTTGAGCAGAAATCTAGTAGAGCGTCCTCTGTTGAGAGTCTGGATCGAAATCCGAATTGCATGGGGCTGAAAAATTTCGATTTATCTAGAAAGTTCACAACTCTATTTTTAACCGCCTTTTCAAATACTTTGGAAGTCGATGGGGGTAGAGATATGGGCCTGTAGTTACGTGCGTCCCTCTTATCCCCATTTTTGAAGATCGTGATTACAATGGCACATTTAAGATCATCAGGAAAAACACCCTGAGTTATACTTTTATTGAATAAATGTTTCAGTATATCTACTATATTGAGCGATATTTTTTTTAATAAACTATTTGAAATACCGTCATCGCCGCAAGAGCTAGAGTTGGTCAATTTTTTTATAATTTTAGCGATTTCGAAGCTGGATATGGGGTTAAAAAAGAAACTATTAGTTGCAACTTGGCATAAGGGTAGATTGGCCGCAAACTGACAATCACAAAGGGTTGAACTTGAATTACCAATCGAGTTAAAGTATGTATTAAATTTGTTAGCAACTTCTTCTGGGTCTGTAGTCAGCTGGCTTTCAGCACGTAGGGTAACTGGCTCGTGGCTCCCTACACTGTCTCGGTTTAGGAAAATGTGGATGACGCCCCATTCTTTTCTGGTATTGCCCAAAGCTGAGTTAAACTTGTTTTTAAAAAATGTATCGCGCGTAGTGCGTATTGCTTTATTGGACTGATTGCTAATTTTATTGTAGCGAGAGCGAAGCTTCCTACAATTGGGATGCTTAGCACATTTTTTGCCTAACTATTTTTGAACTTTATTTTCCTTAATAGATCTCGGGTAATCCAAGGTTTAAGTCGCAGAGCTTGTTTACGCTGACTCACATTAAGAGTGCAGTTATTGACATGCACTTTTAAAGTGTTCAAAAATACACCATAAGCCGCCGATACGTTACTTTCCGCGTATACGTCTGGCCAATTTTCGAGAAGAAGCTTGTTATTCAGCATCGTAAAGTTTACCTTTCAAATCGATTTACGAGCGCGGTTGATACTTGGTTTGCCTGACGTAATACCAGTTAGCTGTATACCAGTCATCGTGTGATCGGTTACTTGCAAGTCCATATTAAGACTTGTACAATTTCTATTAGGAATCGAGTTGAAACGACAAAACGCGTGGTCAATGCAAGTGCCTGAACTTGTTCGTGTTGGTTCATTTATGTAGGATTCCAAACCATTTACCGCCATTAAAGCCAAATATTCGTCGGTAATACTGGAACGATGCAAAATATCCAAATTGATGTCACCAAGAATAAAAAAATTAACCGATTTCGCATTTACCACTAAAGAGGAATATTCTTCAAGTAATAACGAAATAGGTACAGACTGAAGTCTGTATACCACCAAAAAAACAAATAGTTCGCCTTTGATATTGATGGAAAGCTGTAACGTATCTGCACTTTGTAAGCTATTACTAACGGACGAGCAGTCAAAAGTATCGCGAGATATCGGAATATCACCAGGGGTGACTCTAGAATGCGTTTGTACAATATGAGTATCAAACGAAAGGTGCTAATGAGTATTTTAAAAGCGAGTGGACCTTAGTTCAATAGGTGGACGCCTTTTCGAGATATCGCCATAAAGATGGACCAGGGGTGACTCTAGAATTTGTTTGTACGATATGGGTATCAAATGAAAGGTGTTAATGAGTATTTGAAAAGAAAGTGGGTCTTAGTTATATAGGTGGCCGCCTTTTCGAAATATCGTTATAAGGGTGGACCAGGGTTGACTCTGGAATGCGTTTGTACAATATTGGTATCAAACGAAAGGTGATAACGAGTATTTTGAAAGGGAGTGGGCCTTAGTTCTATAGGTGGACGCCTTTTCCAGATATCGTCATAAAGGTGGACCAGGGGTGACTCTAGAATTTGTTTGTGCGATATGGGTATCAAATGAAAGGTGTTAATGATTATTTTAAAAGAAAGTGGGTCTTAGTTATATAGGTGGCCGCCTTTTCGAGATATCGTTATAAGGGTGGACCAGGGTTGACTCTAGAATGCGTTTGTACGATATGGGTATCAAATGAAAGGTGTTAATGAGTGTTTTAAATGCGAGTGGACCTTAGTTCAATAGGTGGACGCCTTTTCGAGATATCGACATAAAGATGGACCAGGGGTGACTCTAGAATTTGTTTGTACGATATGGGTATCAAATGAAAGGTGTTAATGAGTATTTTAAAAGAAAGTGGGTCTTAGTTATATAGGTGGCTGCCTTTTCGAGATATCGTTATAAGGGTGGACCAGGGTTGACTCTAGAATGCGTTTGTACGATATGGGTATCAAATGAAAGGTGTTAATGAGTATTTTAAAAGTGAGTGGGCCTTAGTTCTATAGGTGGGCGCCTTTTCGAGATATCGCCATAAAGGTGGACCAGGGGTGACTCTAGAATTTGTTTGTACGATATGGGTATCAAATGAAAGGTGTTAATGAGTATTTTAAAAGAAAGTGGGCCTAAGTTATATAGGTGGCCGCCTTTTCGAGATATCGTTATAAGGGTGGACCAGGGTTGACTCTAGAATGCGTTTGTACGATATGGATATCAAATGAAAGGTGTTAATGAGTATTTTAAAAGTGAGTGGGCCTTTGTTCTATAGGTGGGCGCCTTTTCGAGATATCGCCATAAAGGTGGACCAGGGGTGACTCTAGAATGTGTTTGTACGATATGGGTATCAAATGAAAGGTGTTAATGAGTATTTTAAAAGGGAGTGGACCTTAGTTCAATAGGTGGATGCGTTTTCGAGATATCGCCATAAAGATGGACCAGGGGTGACTCTAGAATTTGTTTGTACGATATGGGTATCAAATGAAAGGTGTTAATGAGTATTTTAAAAGAAAGTGGGTCTTAGTTATATAGGTGGCCGCCTTTTCGAGATATTGTTATAAGGGTGGACCAGGGTTGACTCTAGGATGCGTTTGTACGATATGGGTATCAAATGAAAGGTGTTAATGAGTATTTTAAAATTGAGTGGGCCTTAGTTCTATAGGTGGGCGCCTTTTCGAGATATCGCCATAAAGGTGGACCAGGGGTGACTCTAGAATTTGTTTGTACGATATGGGTATCAAATGAAAGGTGTTAATGAGTATTTTAAAAGTGAGTGGGCCTTTGTTCTATAGGTGGGCGCCTTTTCGAGATATCGCCATAAAGGTGGACCAGGGGTGACTCTAGAATTTGTTTGTACGATATGGGTATCAAATGAAAGGTGTTAATGAGTATTTCAAAAGAAAGTGGGCCTTAGTTATATAGGTGGCCGCCTTTTCGAGATATCGTTATAAGGGTGGACCAGGGTTGACTCTAGAATGCGTTTGTACGATATGGGTATCAAATGAAAGGTGTTAATGAGTATTTTAAAAGTGAGTGGGCCTTTGTTCTATATCGCCATAAAGTTGGACCAGGGGTGACTCTAGAATGTGTTTGTACGATATGGGTATCAAATGAAAGGTGTTAATGAGTATTTTAAAAGGGAGTGGACCTTAGTTCAATAGGTGGATGCCTTTTCGAGATATCGCCATAAAGATGGACCAGGGGTGACTCTAGAATTTGTTTGTACGATATGGGTATCAAATGAAAGTTGTTAATGAGTATTTTAAAAGAAAGTGGGCCTTAGTTATATAGGTTGACGCCTTTTCGAGATATCGTTATAAGGGTGGACCAGGGTTGACTCTAGAATGCATTTGTACAATATGGGTATCAAACGAAAGGTGATAATGAGTATTTTAAAAGGCAGTGGGCCTTAGTTCTATAGGTGTACGCCTTTTCCAGATATCGTCATAAAGGTGGACCAGGGGTGACTCTAGAATTTGTTTGTACGATATGGGTATCAAATGAAAGGTGTTAATGAGTATTTTAAAATTGAGTGGGCCTTAGTTCTATAGGTGGACGCCTTTTCGAGATATCGCCATAAAGGTGGACCAGGGGCGACTCTAGAATGCGTTTGTAGAATATGGGTATCAACCCTGCAGAACTTTTTCATTTTCTTCTACTTAATATGGTAGGTGTCACACCCATTTTACAAAGTTTTTATCTAAAGTTATATTTTGCGTCAATAAACCAATCCAATTACCATGTTTCATCCCTTTTTTCGTATTTGGTATAGAATTATGGAATTTTTTTAATTTGTCGTAATTTTCGAAATCGAAAAAGTGGGCGTGATCATTGTCGGATCTCGGCCATTTTTTATACCAATACAAAGGGAGTTTAGATAACTACGTTAACTGAGTTTAGTAAAGATATATCGATTTTTGCTCAAGTTATCGTGTTAACGGCTGAGCGGAAGGACAGACGGTCGACTGTGTATAAAAACTGGGCTTGGCTTCAACCAATTCCGCCCTTTTTCACAGAAAACAGTTACCGTCCTAGAATCTAAGCCCCTACCAAATTTCACAAGGATTCTTAAATTTTTGTTCGACTTATGGCATTAATAGTATCCTAGACAAATTAAATGAAAAAGGGCGGAGCCACGCTCATTTTGAAATTTTCTTTTATTTTTGTATTTTGTGCACCATATCATTACTGGAGTTGAATGTTGACATAATTTACTTATATACTGTAAATATATTAAATTTTTTGTTAAAATTTTACTTAAAAAAATTTTTTTTTTAAAGTGGGCGTGGTTGTTCTCCGATTTTGCTAATTTCTATTAAGCATACACATAGTAATGGGAGTAACGTTCCTGCCAAATTTCAACGACTTCCAAATTACAGCTTGCAAAACTTTTAAATTACCTTTTTTAAAAGTGGGCGGTGCCACGCCCATTGTCCAAAATTTTACTAATTTTCTATTCTGCGTCATATGTTTAACTCACCTACCAAGTTTCATCAAAAAAAGTGGGCGTGGTTATAGTCCGATTTCGTTCATTTTAAATAGCGATCTGAGATGTGTTCCCAGGAACCTACATACCAAGTTTCATCAAGATACCTCAAAATTTACTCAAGTTATCGCGTTAACGGACAGACGGACGGACGGACGGGCGGACATGGCTCAATCAATTTTTTTTTCGATACTGATGATTTTGATATATGGAAGTCTATACCTATCTCGATTCCTTTATACCTGTACAACCAACCATTATCCAATCAAAATTATTATACTCTGTGAGCTCTGCTCAACTGAATATAAACGTTTAAAAATTTTATAAATAATCGTTTAAAATTTAAGCTCAAAATTGTATTCATATTTAGGTATACCAAAGCCATTGAAAGGCATAGCGTTCTTTGAATTAAATATTTAAATTATTTTCTATGCAAGATATCCCAATCTCATTATTTCAGGTTTATCGATTGTAGTGCAAGGCGTGCGAGGAATTGCAAAAACCGATGGGGTACTCTTCCTTTCATCGTCCAATGTCATCATATTATGTTGGGTTATTGTTTTAATAAATTGACCGCAAATTCATTTAATTTCGTGGTTATAGCGGCTCTTGGCTACTGGATTAACTAAAATAAAAAGAAATAATGAATGTGTTAATGAATTAACAAACTTACAATGAATATTTAAGGCAAATGTACCCATAAATTTATGTACACATCGCCACCAAAAGATGATATACGGCTTATTTATGGCATCTAGCCTTAATTCTATAAAGAATATTGGTTTTATGGTATTGTAAGTGCAATTCCGCTTATTTGCAACCTTCTACTATCGTTCGTATCGCTAAACTGTTGAATAAATAATTCCAATATTCAATTATGCAAAATGGTTTTTATTAGACGACTTTCACAATAACACTTCTACTTCTCGACAGATAGCGTGCTTAAATCAAACTGATTCGTCGTGCCTCAGATAGCGTGCTTAAATCAAACTGATTCTCTCTGCCTTGCAGCTATCCAGGTAGTTGCTAGCTCGTTATTGGGGTACATCAGTCCTACAGTTTCAGGTCCACTTAGTTCTTATCTATACGGCTGACCTACCTCGCGGCTCTGGCATTGGGTCTATTCTACCCCTTTATTCTATCGCTTGAAGTTTCTTAAATCTCGTAACACTTGCAGTGCTGAGGGTTTCTTGCTGCAAAACTCTTAAACTACCTCCGACCTACTTCTGCAGTCCCAAGGGCCTATTCCAAGCGCTCACTTTCCAGTTCTGTTGAATCGACCACTGCTTCCAAGCTTTGAGCTCTCTTATTCTCTCTCCTCTGTACCATTCTCCACTGTACTTCTTCGCTTATATTCCTACCTACCGGTTCAGATCTCACTGACTCTCTACCACTTTTTCTCCCCGTGTTCGACCGATCGTTTGTAGCACGTTTTTCTTCTATGGCTCGTGACTCCATTCTCCCTCTCTCATCCTCCTTATTGACATAAGGCTTAAGTGGTTTATCTTGGTCGTGCGTCCAACTACGAAACAAGACGGGGTCATCTGACTAATAACCAATATGGGGAAGAAACCAGTTCGCCATAGCAACGCCTTTTACTGTGCCACTTGCCATGGCAGCCGGTTCTATGTACCGGAAAGACTCGGGATTTTTCGCGACCAAGGGCTGTCATTTCAGTGTAACCCCGCTTAATTTCTTTCGTCCCTTACACGAATTATCATCCTCCCAGCAGATCCAGAACTTATTCCCGGTTCAGAGAGGTATAACTGCGTGTGCCTTAAACGAATATTTTTGGGACGACCACACTCATGCCAGTGTATCACGTGCAAAGGATGCTGCATCGCACGGGGTGTTCTGGGGTAGATCCCCACATTCGTCGACCTCGTCGCTTTTACAAATCTTTTGTGGCACCTTGCTGTTCATGCCCAATGTCGCACCTTAGTCTGCGTACCTTACCTACTTACAACGCCTGCCCAGTGCAGTTCCTGCACTAACACATCTGCCCAGCTCAGTTACTTCTTTGGACGCCGTTCCTTTCCTAGATGTTCTGGTCTCAGCGACGGTAATCTCCTGACTGGTTTCATCGCGCCATGTTGCCAGGCCGCACACCCAACAACAGCGCGTTAGCTGGGAAGATCGCGGAGATGGTCGATTTTATAAAGCGCCACAACATCCGAAATGCATTCCCTCTCACGGCAAAATTTGCTTTGCAGACCCACTCTGGGTACAACGTCCATAGAAAAGATCGTGAGGGCGGAAATGAAGGCGGAATCGTATTCATCACCCACCACTCAGTGCAACATAATCTATTTTATCCCGACATCGGCCGCAGGGACAGTGTCCTGGAACTTCAAGGCATATCTGTCCGGTCAGGCGATGCAAATTTGAAAATTATCAATATCTACATCCCCCATGTCTCCTGCTACCTCATTTGATACTGCCCTGACATAAGAGAACTTACTCACTGGTGAAAATCGAGTTATTCTAGGCGATTTTAATGCCCACCACGGTCTGTGACATTCTGATCTACAGACGGACGGTAGGAGTGCGATGCTGGCGGATCAAATAGAAGAAACGGCGATGGGGATGCCCCCACACATATGGAAGGAAGCTGTCATAGTTCGCCAGACATCTCCATCGTAAGCGCAGGACTGGCCTCAACTTACAGTCGACTACTCTTATTCATTGAGCTTTCTCGTACATCATCATCCTCAAATTAGTGGAAAGTTTTATATAGAACTTAAAATTCTTGCACATTCCCATTCTATTTTTAAGGAATAAATCCTATTTGGAATAATTATTCCTTTCAGTGCAGCCCCAGAGGGATGCAATACTTTTTTGTTAGTCCGGAATAATGAATAAATTTCGAAAAATCGAAAAAGTGCGATAATTCATTACCAAAGATGTATAAAGCGATGAAACTTGGTAGGTGAGTTGAACTTATGACGCAGAATAGAAAATTAATAAAATTTTGGATAATGGGCGTGGCACCGCCCACTTTTAAAAGAAGGTAATTTAAAAGTTTTGCAAGCTGTAATTTGGCAGACGTTGAAGATATCATGATGAAATTTGGCAGGAACGTTACTCCTATTACTATATGTACGCTTCATAAAGATTAGCAAAATCGGAGAACAACCACGCCCACTTTTAAAAAGTCAAATTTTAACAAAAAATTTAATATCTTTAAGTATATAAGTAAAATATGTCAACATTCAACTCCAGTAATGATATGGTGCTACAAAATGCAAAAACAAAAGAAAATTTCAAAATGGGCGTGGCTTCGCCCTTTTTCATTTAATTTGTCTAGGATACTTTTAATGCCATAAGTCGAACAAAAATTTACCAATCCTTGTGAAATTTGGTAGGGGCTTAGAATCTGAATTATCTGAACTCACTTTGTATTGGTATAAAAAAAGCCGAAATCGAACCACGCCCACTTTTTCGATATCGAAAATTACGAAAAACGAAAAAACTGCCATAATTCTATACCAAATACGAAAAAAGGGATGAAACATGGTATTTGGATAAGTTTATTGACGCAAAATATAACTTTAGAAAAAAACTTTGTAAAATGGGTATGAAGCCTACCATATTAAGTAGAATGAAATGAAAAAGTTCTGCAGGGCGAAATAAAAAACCTTTGAAATCTTGGCAGGAATACTGTTCGTGGTATTATATATATAAATAAATTAGCGGTATCCAACAGATGCTGTTCTGGGTCACCCTGGTCCACATTTTGGTCGATATCTGGAAAACGCCTTCACATATGAGCCGTTTATTTTGAAAGTGGCATAAGTCATTTCATGTCGTTGAGGTTTAGTGGTGATTTGTTTGTATCTCTCCTCGCCTCCAGTTTTTTAGAGTCCAATATCCAAAAGATGCAATTTTTATTATTATTTTATAATTGTAGAACCATCTATATATGCATTCGTTCAAAAATAACAATGCATTTAAGACCATGAGTTGGAAATGACATATGCCACTTTCAAAATAAACGGCTCATATACAACTACCACCACTCCCTTTGAAAAGCCTCATTAATACCTTTAATTTGATACCCATATCGTACAAACACATTCTAGAGTCACCCCTTGTCCACCTTTATGGCGATATCTCGAAAAGGCGTCCACCTATAGAACTAAAGCCCACTCCCTTTTAAAATGCTCATTAATACCTTTCATTTGATACCCATATCGTACAAACAAACCCTAGAGTCACCCCTGGTCCACCTTTATGCCGATATCTTGAAAAGGCGACCACCTTTACAACTACCACCACTCCCTTTTAAAACCCTCATTAATACCTTTAATTTGATACCCATATTGTACAAACACATTCTAGAGTCACCCCTGGTCCACCTTTATGGCGATATCTCGAAAAGGCGTCCACCTATAGAACTAAGGCCCACTTCCTTTTAAAATACTCATTAACACCTTTCGTTTGATACCCATATTGTACAAACGCATTCTAGAGTCACCCCTGGTCCACCTTTATGCCAATATCTTGAAAAGGCGACCGCCTATACAACTACCACCACTCCCTTTTAAAACCCTCACTAATACCTTTAATTTGATGCCCATATCGTACAAACACATTCTAGAGTCCCCCTGGTCCACCTTTATGGCGATATTTCGAAAAGGCGTCCACCTATAGAACTAAGCTTCACGCCCTTTTAAAATACTCATTAACACCTTTCGTTTGATAGCCATGTTGTACAAACATATTCCAGAGTCACCCCTGGTCCACCTTTATGGCGATATGTCGAAAAGGCGACCACCTATAAAACTACCACCACTCCCTTTTAAAACCTTCATTAATACCTTTAATTTGATACCCATATCGTACAAACACATTCCAGAGTCACCCCTGGTCCACCTTTATGGCGATATCTCGAAAAGGCGTCCACCTGTAGAACTAAACCCCACGCCCTTTTGAAATACTCATTAACACCTTTCGTTTGGTACCCATATTGTACAAACGCATTCTAGAGTCACCCCTGGCCCACCTTTATGGCGATATCTCGAAAAGGCGTCCACCTATAGAACTAAGGCCCATTCCTTTTAAATGTTCATTAACCCCTTTCATTTGATACCCATATCGTACAAACAAATTCTAGGGTCACCCCTGGTCCACCTTTATGGCGATATCTCGAAACGGCGTCCACCTATGGAAATAAGGATCACTCCCTTTTAAAATACTCATTAACACCTTTCGTTTGATAGCCATATCGTACAAACAAATTCTAGAGTCAACTCTGATCCACCCTTATGGCGATATCCCTAAATGGCGTCCACCTATAGAACTAGGGCCAACTCCCTCTTAAAATACTCTTTAATACCTTTCATTTGATACACATGTCATACAAACACATTCCAGGGTTACCCTCGGTTCATTTTCCTACATGGTTATTTTCCCTTATGTTGCCACCATAGCTGTCAACTGAGTATGTAATGTTCGTTACACCCGAACTTAACCTTCCTTACTTGTTTTTCTATAAAATTGAGTATTTCTTAAATTTATTTGAAAAAATACGCGCATAAATAACTCCACTCCAAAAATGCGTGCTTTCCTGCTGAAATGTAAATGCGCAGTATACCACGAAATTTGGGGCATGCACAAAATTTGGTGTACGTTAATTCGTGGTATCGCTTTAAGCGGTAATTTGAGGTTTATATTCAAATTTTTTTTCTATTATCAATATTCATTCAAAACAATAGTAAAGAAGTTGAAATCTTGATACATTTTTTTAAATTAAATGAAAAATTATTGAATAAACAAAAGTTCCTTAACATCATTATTTCGTTAAAATAATGTGCTTCGCAGAGCTTTTAGATTAAAATATTGACGAATAGATTAATAAAAGTGTACCACGAAATTACATCAAAATCTTCCTCGGGGGTTTATTTAATAATTAAAATACTTAAAAAAAAATAGGGTTTCATATGAAATGTGAAAGAAAATATGAAAAACATAAAGTATTAAATTTCCCTAATTTCGTGGGTACCACGAAATTAGATACATCACAAAAAAAGTGTGTCCCTAATTTCGTGGGTTAGAAATATTAAAAAAAAAAAGTTAAAAAAAATTATTGGAATGAGTTTTGAAGTAATAGAAACGTTTAAGAAATGTTCACTAAATATCGAAAAATTATCATCATAAAAAAAATTAAATTTTTACAGGCTTAACAAAATGCACTGGACTCCTTAACACTTTTCTTAAGAGGCCTCCTTACAACAGGCTCATTTTCCGAGCTTCCAACTTTATATTGCTTGATATTTAATATTAGGTTTAATATTAAAAATTAGTAAAATATTAATTATTATACCCGTAAAAACCAATCTTTATTATGGAATTTTCAGTTTAAAGAAACACTCCCCCAATTCCTTGTTTGGAAGAAAAAATCGAAATGTCACGAAATAACGTACTACCACGAAATTAGGGACACTTACCTTAACTCGAATATTCACGTCAAAAATGTATACATTGTTTTTCTTTGCAGCTTTTAACAAAATATAGCCGCTTTGTTTCTTTAGGATAGCACAATCATTTGTAAATGTTAAACTTACACCATTACTAATAGCTTTTCCGACAGATATAAAATATCCAATCATTGTTGGTACAAACAATACATCTTTTAAAATAATTTTACAATTTCCATTTATTTCAACGCTGCCTATTCCCTCAGCTTCCACATAAGTTTCTGTCGCCAACATCACTCTCTCTGAGAGAAACGAACATATCTCGCTCTCTACATATATGATCACCACTATCGAGACACCATGATGTTCTGCTGAAACCTGTGACATCTGCTGCTGCTAATGTTGCAAATGAACACTGCTCGTTTCTGGTCTTTTTCGGCGCTTTACACTTCGACGCCATATGTCCACGCTTGCCACAGTTGAAGAACTTGCCGTTAAATTGTTTCTTTCCCGATTTGCTTTCTCCTTTGGAATTTGGGTACAACGTCCATAGAAAAGATCGTGAGGGCGGAAATGAAGGCGGAATCGTATTCATCACCCACCACTCAGTGCAACATAATCTATTTTATCCCGACATCGGCCGCTGTTCTGGGTCACCCTGGTCCACATTTTGGTCGATATCTGGAAAACGCCTTCACATATGAGCCGTTTATTTTGAAAGTGGCATAAGTCATTTCATGTCGTTGAGGTTTAGTGGTGATTTGTTTGTATCTCTCCTCGCCTCCAGTTTTTTAGAGTCCAATATCCAAAAGATGCAATTTTTATTATTATTTTATAATTGTAGAACCATCTATATATGCATTCGTTCAAAAATAACAATGCATTTAAGACCATGAGTTGGAAATGACATATGCCACTTTCAAAATAAACGGCTCATATACAACTACCACCACTCCCTTTGAAAAGCCTCATTAATACCTTTAATTTGATACCCATATCGTACAAACACATTCTAGAGTCACCCCTTGTCCACCTTTATGGCGATATCTCGAAAAGGCGTCCACCTATAGAACTAAAGCCCACTCCCTTTTAAAATGCTCATTAATACCTTTCATTTGATACCCATATCGTACAAACAAATCCTAGAGTCACCCCTGGTCCACCTTTATGCCGATATCTTGAAAAGGCGACCACCTTTACAACTACCACCACTCCCTTTTAAAACCCTCATTAATACCTTTAATTTGATACCCATATTGTACAAACACATTCTAGAGTCACCCCTGGTCCACCTTTATGGCGATATCTCGAAAAGGCGTCCACCTATAGAACTAAGGCCCACTTCCTTTTAAAATACTCATTAACACCTTTCGTTTGATACCCATATCGTACAAACACATTCTAGAGTCCCCCTGGTCCACCTTTATGGCGATATTTCGAAAAGGCGTCCACCTATAGAACTAAGCTTCACGCCCTTTTAAAATACTCATTAACACCTTTCGTTTGATAGCCATATTGTACAAACACATTCCAGAGTCACCCCTGGTCCACCTTTATGGCGATATGTCGAAAAGGCGACCACCTATAAAACTACCACCACTCCCTTTTAAAACCTTCATTAATACCTTTAATTTGATACCCATATCGTACAAACACATTCCAGAGTCACCCCTGGTCCACCTTTATGGCGATATCTCGAAAAGGCGTCCACCTGTAGAACTAAACCCCACGCCCTTTTGAAATACTCATTAACACCTTTCGTTTGGTACCCATATTGTACAAACGCATTCTAGAGTCACCCCTGGCCCACCTTTATGGCGATATCTCGAAAAGGCGTCCACCTATAGAACTAAGGCCCATTCCTTTTAAAATGTTCATTAACCCCTTTCATTTGATACCCATATCGTACAAACAAATTCTAGGGTCACCCCTGGTCCACCTTTATGGCGATATCTCGAAACGGCGTCCACCTATGGAAATAAGGATCACTCCCTTTTAAAATACTCATTAACACCTTTCGTTTGATAGCCATATCGTACAAACAAATTCTAGAGTCAACTCTGATCCACCCTTATGGCGATATCCCTAAATGGCGTCCACCTATAGAACTAGGGCCAACTCCCTCTTAAAATACTCTTTAATACCTTTCATTTGATACACATGTCATACAATCACATTCCAGGGTTACCCTCGGTTCATTTTCCTACATGGTTATTTTCCCTTATGTTGCCACCATAGCTGTCAACTGAGTATGTAATGTTCGTTACACCCGAACTTAACCTTCCTTACTTGTTTTTCTATAAAATTGAGTATTTCTTAAATTTATTTGAAAAAATACGCGCATAAATAACTCCACTCCAAAAATGCGTGCTTTCCTGCTGAAATGTAAATGCGCAGTATACCACGAAATTTGGGGCATGCACAAAATTTGGTGTACGTTAATTCGTGGTATCGCTTTAAGCGGTAATTTGAGGTTTATATTCAAATTTTTTTTCTATTATCAATATTCATTCAAAACAATAGTAAAGAAGTTGAAATCTTGATACATTTTTTTAAATTAAATGAAAAATTATTGAATAAACAAAAGTTCCTTAACATCATTATTTCGTTAAAATAATGTGCTTCGCAGAGCTTTTAGATTAAAATATTGACGAATAGATTAATAAAAGTGTACCACGAAATTACATCAAAATCTTCCTCGGGGGTTTAATTAATAATTAAAATACTTAAAAAAAAATAGGGTTTCATATGAAATGTTAAAGAAAATATGAAAAACATAAAGTATTAAATTTCCCTAATTTCGTGGGTACCACGAAATTAGATACATCACAAAAAAAGTGTGTCCTTAATTTCGTGGGTTAGAAATATTAAAAAAAAAAAGTTAAAAAAAATTATTGGAATGAGTTTTGAAGTAATAGAAACGTTTAAGAAATGTTCACTAAATATCGAAAAATTATCGTCATAAAAAAAATTAAATTTTTACAGGCTTAACAAAATGCACTGGACTCCTTAACACTTTTCTGAAGAGGCCTCCTTACAACAGGCTCATTTTCCGAGCTTCCAACTTTATATTGCTTGATATTTAATATTAGGTTTAATATTAAAAATTAGTAAAATATTAATTATTATACCCGTAAAAACCAATCTTTATTATGGAATTTTCAGTTTAAAGAAACACTCCCCCAATTCCTTGTTTGGAAGAAAAAATCGAAATGTCACGAAATAACGTACTACCACGAAATTAGGGACACTTACCTTAACTCGAATATTCACGTCAAAAATGTATACATTGTTTTTCTTTGCAGCTTTTAACAAAATATAGCCGCTTTGTTTCTTTAGGATAGCACAATCATTTGTAAATGTTAAACTTACACCATTACTAATAGCTTTTCCGACAGATATAAAATATCCAATCATTGTTGGTACAAACAATACATCTTTTAAAATAATTTTACAATTTCCATTTATTTCAACGCTGCCTATTCCCTCAGCTTCCACATAAGTTTCTGTCGCCAACATCACTCTCTCTGAGAGAAACGAACATATCTCGCTCTCTACATATATGATCACCACTATCGAGACACCATGATGTTCTGCTGAAACCTGTGACATCTGCTGCTGCTAATGTTGCAAATGAACACTGCTCGTTTCTGGTCTTTTTCGGCGCTTTACACTTCGACGCCATATGTCCACGCTTGCCACAGTTGAAGAACTTGCCGTTAAATTGTTTCTTTCCCGATTTGCTTTCTCCTTTGGAATTTGCGAGAAAAACTTGCTAATTGGCTACAACTCCATTGCTTTCTCCTTTTGATTCTGCCGGTCAAACTCCTCTAACAGCTTTACCTTCAAAACTTCAAACGCAAAATGGATAGCAATATAATAACTAAAAGTTCCTCGTCCAACTCTATGCCTACTTCTGCTAATTTTTCAGATACATTCAAAAACTCTTTAACCCTAGGACTTATACCCAAGTACAGGTGTGGCCAGTAGCTACTTTGGAGTGATATAGCTCCTAAATCGCTAAAGATATTGACTTGACATTTTTGATCTAGAAAAACGAAATAAATCTACGTGGATTGGTGTCTTATTTGTCATGCTAGGCATTGATGAGATATAAGCTTTCAAAGTTGACACCTACGACTTCTTATACCCGGGTACAGGTGTGGCCATTAGCTTTTTTTCTCATTTTTTGAAGGAAAAAAATTTGTATTTATTATTTTCTTTATAAAATATTATTTTATTGATTATTTCTTATAACTAAATATGCAAACAAATTTAAATTATTCAATTGTCTTCATTATTTTCACAAATATTACATGTAAATGTATTTGAAGAATGCTGTATGCATATTGGGCGCTGACATATTCTGCACATGTTACGCGTTCGTCTTCTGTGTTAGTCATGGATGTAGCAGAGAAAACAGCTTCCAGCCTGCTTTTTTGTTTGGTTTTGCACCAGCAGCTGCAGACGTTGATGGCCTATTGTCAGCACTTCCTTGCAAGGCCGTACTTATGAAACTCGCGACTGCAATTTTTGTGTTGAAGTTCCGCATCACTTGCTGATTCACCGACCGCTCTTCAATTATGGGCATATACAGTTCCTTGGCGAGCTGGCGAAGAAATCTCTTACGCTTCGCATTGGTGCATCTGATGTTGGGATTATTCTCATAATATATGATGTACGCTGCCAATGCCGTCAAATCAATCATATTGAAGAATAGGGACAACGGCCAACGCTTTGTCATCCTTTGGCAAGTATATTCTCCAAGCAATTGGTCCATAACGTCCATTCCTCCTTTTGTCTTGTTATAAAACTCGATCATTTCTGGTTTGCCGCTTTCGTCAATGTGATCATCGTCATGCATTGATGATAGTAATATAACTGCCTTGTTTTTTTCGGCACATATGAGCAAATGGATATGTTGGGCCTAAAACCGAATGTACTTCACCTCTCTGCACGATCTTTGTGTGCCAACATCTCCTTTGGTATGTAGGGCTTATTTTTCCGCAGAGTTCCAACTGCCGTCAAATTCATGGATGACAAGCTTTCCAGTAGATTTAGGGATGCAAAAAAATTGTCCATCGTTATATTTCGGCCGGTTCCATGAAAGCGGCTTACTAATTCCTTGACCACGCGTTAGTTTCCCGTCCCGTAGGTGCTTGGCCAGTATACATTTGTCCATGCAGTGCATATGCGTTTTTGGCATCACATTTCCACCACACTTTGATGCCATATTTTGCCGGTTTCGATGGGATGTATTGCGTGAAACGGTTGCGGCCACGATTGTTGTTGAAAGAGGAAACGTAGATATCGTATGTGTAATTCTCAACTACAGTAGGTTTTCAACACTCCCGTTAAATTCGATCTTAACGATGCCCTGAAAAGTATTCTTTCTTTCATTTGCCATTGAAGTGCTCGGATTTTAGCATTTATCAGGCTTCAATGATGGTTGTTTGCTTGTTTTTCGAGAATTTTGTGAATTTATAATTTGCAGCACTTTTTGCAAACAAAATTTTTGTTTTAAAATTTTTCGCCTGAAGCTTAAACCTTTTGGTTTCTATTCTTAGATTTTTTTAAATATTGTTACGAATATTAGCAAAACTAAAGGATGCTACTATCTCTAAGCCGATGCTAAGCAGTGACGCGAATTCACATCAATAGATCAATCATTATGTATCTACATAAACGAAACAATAATTGCGTCTACACATATGTACCATGTACGTATACGAGCAGCGGAGAGTCAATACAAACACATGTATATATCTGAAGGAAGGCTAAGTTCGGGTGTAACCGAACATTACATACTCAGCTGAGAGCTATGGAGACAAAATAAGGGAAAAGCACCATGTAGGAAATTGAACCTAGGGTAACCCTGGAATGTGTTTGTATGACATGTGGATCAAATGGAAGGTATTAAAGAGTATTTTAAGAGGGAGTGGGCCATAGTTCTATAGGTGGACGCCATTTAGGGATATCGCCATAAACCAGGCTGACTCTAGAATTTGGTTTGTACGATATGGGTAGCAAAGGAAATGTGTTAATAAGTATTTTAAAAGCGCGTGGGCCTTAGTTCTATAGGTGAACGTCTTTTCGAGATATCGCCATAAAGATGAACCAGGGGTGACTCTAGAATGTTTTTGTACGACATGGGTATCAAATAAAAGGTGTTAATGAGTATTTTAAAAGAGAGTTGGCCTTAGTTCTATAGGTGGACGCCTTTATTTATTTATTTATTTTATTTATTTATTAAACATTTCTTTATGCATATTTTAAATAAATTACAATATTGAAAGAGCACATTCTATTACTCTATAGCATAAGAAAAGTACATGGCATTTTTTATATTAAATTTTTAAAATAGTATTAAATGCCAGTTCACATAGTAAAATTCTTTTTCAGTGTGGGGTGTATAGTTTTTAATAATATTATAGAATAAACTGATAATAATTCAGATAATTAGTTAAGATTACGATAGAGAAACAATTGATAATTCGTTAATTAGTTAAGGTTCCGATAGGGAAACAGTTTATATAGTTAAAAAAGTTAGACATAGCTTACAACAACGTCCTCAGTAAGGCTTCTAGATCGTAGTGGCTAAAACTAATCAGATACATTTTTATTTTATTTTGAAATAGGTTAAGATTTCTTATAACTTGTACAGAAGTAGGGAGAGTGTTGCACATTTTGCACGACGTGTATGTATAAAAACTTCTGAAGTGAGATGTCCTAGCATGCGGGATTTGTACCGATGGAAGCAGATTGCTCCGAAGGTTGAAGACTTCAGAAGGATAACTTTCTAAGTACCCCGATCTAATAAAGAATGTTTTTAGGACTTTAAATAAATATAGATGACGACATGGTAGTATATCTAGTCTCCTAAAGGATATCATAGCGTGATACCTGTAGTTTGCGCCACATATGCGTCTTATAATTCCCTTTTGGAGTGTTACAATGGGTGACAACTTACTAGCCGAGGTCCACCCCAGCAGGTAATCCCATATTGAAGTTTCGATTGGACTAGACCATAGTAAACAGCTTTTAGAGTGGACATAGTGCAACACTTTTGAGAAGATAGAAGTGACGGGTAGTGTACAGAAAGTAATGTTTTAGTTTCTGAATGTGTGCAGACCAATTTAAATGATTATCGATTATAATACCTAGGTATTTGAAATTTTCAACAACATCAATCCTGAAGCAGTTATCACTGCATTTAACGTTGGTTGCAAATGAGCTTTTCGTGCCATTCAAAGTGCACGCCATATGATGCATGTTAAAACGTGCGCATTCTGCTGAATGAAAAAAAAGATCACAAGCCTCAAATTATTTGGGAGCAATGCTAAAATACATCAACTTCGTTTTATTACTAACTAGTAGCTTGTGTAAAGCAAACCAAGTACTCAGCATATGTACATCGTGGCTAATATCACATATTAGTTCGAAGTAACTCGTTGTACTATACGCAATGGCAAGATCATCTTCAAAGGCAGTCGTTTTGCCCTTCAATGGAATTGAAAAAATTGAATTAATATAAATGAGGAACAGTACCGGGCCAAGGACAGAGCCTTGGGGTGCGCCCAGATTAACTTCCTGCAGGCTACTGTAGTAACTACCCACTTTAACTTTTTGTATTCTATTAGAAAGATAAGATGTAAACCATTTGTACATAAAGCCACGAAAACCTGCACTATGTATTTTTTCCAGAAGTATATTCCTGTCTACCATATCAAAAGCCTTTGTTATGTCGACAAATAAACCAGCACAGTTACTTTTACTATCCAGAGCTTTGTACACCTTTGAGCAGAAATCTAGTAGAGCGTCCTCTGTTGAGAGTCTGGATCGAAATCCGAATTGCATGGGGCTGAAAAAGTTCGATTTATCTAGAAAGTTCACAACTCTATTTTTAACCGCCTTTTCAAATACTTTGGAAGTCGATGGGAGTAGAGATATGGGCCTGTAGTTACGTGCGTCCCTCTTATCCCCATTTTTGAAGATCGGGATTACAATGGCACATTTAAGATCATCAGGAAAAACACCCTGAGTTATACTTTTATTGAATAAATGTTTCAGTATATCTACTATATTGAGCGATATTTTTTTTAATAAACTATTTGAAATACCGTCATCGCCGCAAGAGCTAGAGTTGGTCAATGTTTTTATAATTTTAGCGATTTCGAAGCTGGATATGGGGTTAAAAAAGAAACTATTAGTTGCAACTTGGCATAAGGGTAGATTGGCCGCAAACTGACAATCACAAAGGGTTGAACTTGAATTACCAATCGAGTTAAAGTATGTATTAAATTTGTTAGCAACTTCTTCTGGGTCTGTAGTCAGCTGGCTTTCAGCACGTAGGGTAACTGGCTCGTGGCTCCCTACACTGTCTCGGTTTAGGAAACTGTGGATGACGCCCCATTCTTTTCTGGTATTGCCCAAAGCTGAGTTAAACTTGTTTTTAAAAAATGTATCGCGCGTAGTGCGTATTGCTTTATTGGACTGATTGCTAATTTTATTGTAGCGAGAGCGAAGCTTCCTACAATTGGGATGCTTAGCACATTTTTTGCCTAACTATTTTTGAACTTTATTTACCTTAATAGATCTCGGGTAATCCAAGGTTTAAGTCGCAGAGCTTGTTTACGCTGACTCACATTAAGAGTGCAGTTATTGACATGCACTTTTAAAGTGTTTAAAAATACACCATAAGCCGCCGATACGTTACTTTCCGCGTATACGTCTGACCAATTTTCGAGAAGAAGCTTGTTATTCAGCATCGTAAAGTTTACCTTTCAAATCGATTTACGAGCGCGGTTGATACTTGGTTTGCCTGACGTAATACCAGTTAGCTGTATACCAGTCATCGTGTGATCGGTTACTTGCAAGTCCATATTAAGACTTGTACAATTTCTATTAGGAATCGAGTTGAAACGACAAAACGCGTGGTCAATGCAAGTGCCTGAACTTGTTCGTGTTGGTTCATTTATGTAGGATTCCAAACCATTTACCGCCATTAAAGCCAAATATTCGTCGGTAATACTGGAACGATGCAAAATATCCAAATTGATGTCACCAAGAATAAAAAAATTAACCGATTTCGCATTTACCACTAAAGAGGAATATTCTTCAAGTAATAACGAGATAGGTACAGCCTGAAGTCTGTATACCACCAAGAAAACAAATAGTTCGCCTTTGATATTGATGGAAAGCTGTAACGTATCTGCACTTTGTAAGCTATTACTAACGGACGAGCAGTCAAAAGTATCGCGAGATATCGAGATATCACCAGGGGTGACTCTAGAATGCGTTTGTACAATATGAGTATCAAACGAAAGGTGCTAATGAGTATTTTAAAAGCGAGTGGACCTTAGTTCAATAGGTGGACGCCTTTTCGAGATATCGCCATAAAGATGGACCAGGGGTGACTCTAGAATTTGTTTGTACGATATGGGTATCAAATGAAAGGTGTTAATGAGTATTTGAAAAGAAAGTGGGTCTTAGTTATATAGGTGGCCGCCTATTCGAAATATCGTTATAAGGGTGGACCAGGGTTGACTCTAGAATGCGTTTGTACAATATTGGTATCAAACGAAAGGTGATAACGAGTATTTTGAAAGGAAGTGGGCCTTAGTTCTATAGGTGGACGCCTTTTCCAGATATCGTCATAAAGGTGGACCAGGGGTGACTCTAGAATTTGTTTGTGCGTTATGGGTATCAAATTAAAAGTGTTAATGAGTATTTTAAAAGAAAGTGGGTCTTAGTTATATAGGTGGCTGCCTTTTCGAGATATCGTTATAAGGGTGGACCAGGGTTGACTCTAGAATGCGTTTGTACGATATGGGTATCAAATGAAAGGTGTTAATGAGTATTTTAAAAGTGAGTGGGCCTTAGTTCTATAGGTGGGCGCCTTTTCGATATATCGCCATAAAGGTGGACCAGGGGTGACTCTAGAATTTGTTTGTACGATATGGGTATCAAATGAAAGGTGTTAATGAGTATTTTAAAAGAAAGTGGGTCTTAGTTATATAGGTGGCCGCCTTTTCGAGATATTGTTATAAGGGTGGACCAGGGTTGACTCTAGAATGCGTTTGTACGATATGGGTATCAAATGAAAGGTGTTAATGAGTATTTTAAAATTGAGTGGGCCTTAGTTCTATAGGTGGGCGCCTTTTCGAGATATCGCCATAAAGGTGGACCAGGGGTGACTCTAGAATTTGTTTGTACGATATGGGTATCAAATGAAAGGTGTTAATGAGTATTTTAAAAGAAAGTGGGTCTTAGTTATATAGGTGGCCGCCTTTTCGAGATATTGTTATAAGGGTGGACCAGGGTTGACTCTAGAATGCGTTTGTACGATATGGGTATCAAATGAAAGGTGTTAATGAGTATTTTAAAAGAAAGTGGGTCTTAGTTATATAGGTGGCCGCCTTTTCGAGATATCGTTATAAGGGTGGAGCAGGGTTGACTCTAGAATGCGTTTGTACGATATGGGTATCAAATGAAAGGTGTTAATGAGTATTTTAAAAGTGAGTGGGCCTTTGTTCTATAGGTGGGCGCCTTTTCGAGATATCGCCATAAAGGTGAACCAGGGGTGACTCTAGAATGTGTTTGTACGATATGGGTATCAAATGAAAGGTGTTAATGATTATTTTAAAAGGGAGTGGACCTTAGTTCAATAGGTGGATGCCTTTTCGAGATATCGCCATAAAGATGGACTCTAGAATTTGTTTGTACGATATGGGTATCAAATGAAAGTTGTTAATGAGTATTTTAAAAGAAAGTGGGCCTTAGTTATATAGGTTGACGCCTTTTCGAGATATCGTTATAAGGGTGGACCAGGGTTGACTCTAGAATGCGTTTGTACAATATGGGTATCAAACGAAAGGTGATAATGAGTATTTTAAAAGGGAGTGGGCCTTAGTTCTATAGGTGTACGCCTTTTCCAGATATCGTCATAAAGGTGGACCAGGGGTGACTCTAGAATTTGTTTGTACGATATGGGTATCAAATGAAAGGTGTTAATGAGTATTTTAAAATTGAGTGGGCCTTAGTTCTACAGGTGGACGCCTTTTCGAGATATCGCCATAAAGGTGGACCAGGGGTGACTCTAGAATGCGTTTGTAGAATATGGGTATCAACCCTGCAGAACTTTTTCATTTTCTTCTACTTAATGTGGTAGGTGTCACACCCATTTTACAAAGTTTTTATCTAAAGTTATATTTTGCGTCAATAAACCAATCCAATTACCATGTTTCATCCCTTTTTTCGTATTTGGTATAGAATTATGGAATTTTTTTAATTTGTCGTAATTTTCGAAATCGAAAAAGTGGCCGTGATCATTGTCGGATTGCGGCCATTTTTTATGCCAATACAAAGTGAGTTTAGATAACTACGTTAACTGAGTTTAGTAAAGATATATCGATTTTTGCTCAAGTTATCGTGTTAACGGCTGAGCGGAAGGACAGACGGTCGACTGTGTATAAAAACTAGGCTTGGCTTCAACCAATTCCGCCCTTTTTCACAGAAAACAGTTACCGTCCTAGAATCTAAGCCCCTACCAAATTTCACAAGGATTCTTAAATTTTTGTTCGACTTATGGCATTAATAGTATCCTAGACAAATTAAATGAAAAAGGGCGGAGCCACGGCCATTTTGAAATTTTCTTTTATTTTTGTATTTTGTGCACCATATCATTACTGGAGTTGAATGTTGACATAATTTACTTATATACTGTAAATATATTAAATTTTTTGTTAAAATTTGACATAAAAAAAATTTTTTTTTTAAAGTGGGCGTGGTTGTTCTCCGATTTTGCTAATTTCTATTAAGCATACACATAGTAATGGGAGTAACGTTCCTGCCAAATTTCAACGACTGCCAAATTACAGCTTGCAAAACTTTTAAATTACCTTTTTTAAAAGTGGGCGGTGCCACGCCCATTGTCCAAAATTTTACTAATTTTCTATTCTGCGTCATATGTTCAACTCACCTACCAAGTTTCATCAAAAAAAGTGGGCGTGGTTATAGTCCGATTTCGTTCATTTTAAATAGCGATCCGAGATGTGTTCCCAGGAACCTACATACCAAGTTTCATCAAGATACCTCAAAATTTACTCAAGTTATCGCGTTAACGGACAGACGGACGGACGGACGGGCGGACATGGCTCAATCAATTTTTTTCGATACTGATGATTTTGATATATGGAAGTCTATACCTATCTCGATTCCTTTATACCTGTACAACCAACCATTATCCAATCAAAATTATTATACTCTGTGAGCTCTGCTCAACTGAATATAAAAGTTTAAAAATTTTATAAATAATCGTTTAAAATTTAAGCTCAAAATTGTATTCATATTTAGGTATACCAAAGCCATTGAAAGGCATAGCGTTCTTTGAATTAAATATTTAAATTATTTTCTGTGCAAGATATCCCAATCTCATTATTTCAGGTTTATCGATTGTAGTGCAAGGCGTGCGAGGAATTGCAAAAACCGATGGGGTACTCTTCCTTTCATCGTCCAATGTCATCATATTATGTTGGGTTATTGTTTTAATAAATTGACCGCAAATTCATTTAATTTCGTGGTTATAGCGGCTCTTGGCTACTGGATTAACTAAAATAAAAAGAAATAATGAATGTGTTAATGAATTAACAAACTTACAATGAATATTTAAGGCAAATGTACCCATAAATTTATGTACACATCGCCACCAAAAGATGATATACGGCTTATTTATGGCATCTAGCCTTAATTCTATAAAGAATATTGGTTGTATGGTATTGTAAGTGCAATTCCGCTTATTTGCAACCTTCTACTATCGTTCGTATCGTATCGCTGTTGAATAAATAATTCCAATATTCAATTATGCAAAATGGTTTTTATTAGACGACTTTCACAATAACACTTCTACTTCTCGACAGATAGCGTGCTTAAATCAAACTGATTCGTCGTGCCTCAGCTGCTGCTTTGGTTTTCTCGTTGACATATTTCTAGGCGTTTCTATTTCTAGAATTTGCTATTTGTTTACCAGCTACAAATTTCTCAGCTACAACTACAGATGCACGATTTTTGTAGCTTCTCGCATAGCCCATGCGCGTGTATATGTGAGTGATATTTCCACAGACGATTGCCTGCTTTTGGGAGTATCTCAGATAAGATATATGTATGTGTTTGTGTGTCTTTCTCCGCTGCGTGTACGTACATATCTGTAGACATAATGATTGATTTATGTTTATGTAGATACAAGTGACTGCCTACTTTATTGTTGTTGTGGCTTCATTTACTTAGCATCAGGCTAGTGTTGGTAGTATCACTTAGTCTCACTAATATTCGTCACAGTATATTCTTTTAATGTTCATTTTATTTCTGTACTTATCTCATCAGCCTAAGATTTATCTGAAAGATAACATTTTGTTTAAGTGCCCATAAGAAGTTGTTATAAGACTTTAGATAGAATGTAACAACCTTTTTATTAAGGCTTATCTGCTAACTAAATTAAGGCTTAAAAAGCTACCTCTTATAGACTGACCAGAAGGTTCCTGCTTTTTACACCTTGCGGTAGACATCTACTCAATCAACTAGCTCCACTGCCAGTGGCAGCTTCGCCTCCTTAGTGTTACTTCCATTTGGCCACTCCGAGAAATCGATAGTCTTAGCGTTACCACCCTTTGGATTTTCTCCAACTTCCACATCCGTACTTTGCACTTTTCATGTCCTCTATCTGCCTTGCAGCTATCCAGGTAGTTGCTAGCTCGTTATTGGGGTACATCAGTCCTACAGTTTCAGGTCCACTTAGTTCTTATCTATACGGCTGACCTACCTCGCGGCTCTGGCATTGGGTCTATTCTACCCCTTTATTCTATCGCTTGAAGTTTCTTAATCCTCGTAACACTTGCAGTGCTGAGGGTTTCTTGCTGCAAAACTCTTAAACTACCTCCGACCTACTTCTGCAGTCCCAAGGGCCTATTCCAAGCGCTCACTTTCCAGTTCTGTTGAATCGACCACTGCTTCCAAGCTTTGAGCTCTCTTATTCTCTCTCCTCTGTACCCTTCTCCACTGTACTTCTTCCCTTATATTCCTACCTACCGGTTCAGATCTCACTGACTCTCTACTTCTTTTTCTCCCCGTGTTCGACCGATCGTTTGTAGCACGTTTTTCTTCTATGGCTCGTGACTCCATTCTCCCTCTCTCATCCTCCTTATTGACATAAGGCTTAAGTGGTTTATCTTGGTCGTGCGTCCAACTACGAAACAAGACGGGGTCATCTGACTAATAACCAATATGGGGAAGAAACCAGTTCGCCATAGCAACGCCTTTTACTGTGCCGCTTGCCATGGCAGCCGGTTCTATGTACCGGAAAGACTCGGGATTTTTCGCGACCAAAGGCTGTCATTTCAGTGTAACCCCGCTTAATTTCTTTCGTCGCTTACACGAATTATCATTCTCCCAGCAGATCCAGAACCTATTCCCGGTTCAGAGAGGTATAACTGCGTGTGCCTTAAACGAATATTTTTGGGACGACCACACTCATGCCAGTGTATCACGTGCAAAGGATGCTGCATTGCACGGGGTGTTCTGGGGTAGATCCCCACATTCGTCGACCTCGTCGCTTTTACAAATCTTTTGTGGCACCTTTCTGTTCATGCCCAATGTCGCGCCTTAGTCTGCGTACCTTACCTACTTGCAACGCCTGCCCAGTGCAGTTCCTGCACTAATAAATCTGCCCAGCTCAGTTACTTCTTTGGACGCCGTTCCTTTCCTAGATGTTCTGGTCTCAGCGACGGTAATCTCCTGACTGGTTTCATCGCGCCATGTTGCCAGGCCGCACACCCAACATCCGAAATGCATTCCCTCTCACGGCAAAATTTGCTTTGCAGACCTACTCTGGGTACAACGTCCATAGAAAAGATCGTGAGGGCGGAAATGAAGGCGGAATCGTATTCATCACCCACCACTCAGTGCAACATAATCTATTTTATCCCGACATCGGCCGCAGGGACAGTGTCCTGGAACTTCAAGGCATATCTGTCCGGTCAGGCGATGCAAATTTGAAAATTATCAATACCTACATCCCCCATGTCTCCTGCTACCTCATTTGATACTGCCCTGACATAAGAGAAATTACTCACTGGTGAAAATCGAGTTATTCTAGGCGATTTTAATGCCCACCACGGTCTGTGACATTCTGATCTACAGACGGACGGTAGGAGTGCGATGCTGGCGGATCAAATAGAAGAAAAGGCGATGGGGATGCCCCCACACATATGGAAGGAAGCTGTCATAGTTCGCCAGACATCTCCATCGTAAGCGCAGGACTGGCCTCAACTTACAGTCGACTACTCTTATTCATTGAGCTTTCTCGTACATCATCATCCTCAAATTAGTGGAAAGTTTTATATAGAACTAAAAATTCTTGCACATTCCCATTCCATTTTTAAGGAATGAATCCTATTTGGAATAATTATTCCTTTCAGTGCAGCCCCAGAGGGATGCAATACTTTTTTGTTAGTCCGGAATAATGAATAAAAAATTTTAGTCATGTGTTTGTTTTGTTTCATGCTGGGATAGTTTTTATTAGTTCAGTAAATTAAAAAAATACTAAATTTCAGTCATATATGTTTGTTTGTAGTAAAAGATACTTTAAGGCTTAGTTTTTTTTTAATATCTTAACTACTTATAAGAGGTCGTTATAATTTGATGAGAAGTTGTTGAAAGTTGTTTAGGCCACCAGCCTAAATATTTCGGACCACCCTAACACGCACATTAGTTATTTTATTATTAATACCGGTAACGGCTAACACCAGCCGAGAGCTAACTTTGAAGGGGAAAAACTCAACGAAAGTTAGCTATCTGCAGGTGCCGCGGACTTGTTCGCGGTCTTGGCTCCTTCTTCTATTTTGGAACGCTCACGAGCCAGCAGCTAGCCCCAGGTGAGTAATATAAACCAACCACTTTCAACATTTTTCATGTTATCAAGTTGCGATTTTTTCATTGTAATTAATATTTGCAATTAATAGTTTTCATAAATGTGAATTTACCAAGTGCATAGTGAATTGTCGATTTAATTAATTTTGATGTTTAATCAATATAACTTTTCTGAAGCTTAATCGCGCTCATCCGTGCTCATTTGGATTAATAAAATTATAATTGTACGCTTTGAATTGCGTTTATATTGTGAAATATTTAGCTTTCCTGATGAACAGGAAGTCTGTGAGTGCTTCACTTGTATAAACAAATATTGTAAAATATTTATATTTTATAAATAAATTGTAACTACTCGGTACTAATTCTCCTTTTTATTTTCTTTTATTTGCCCCACGACACGGGTGCCACATTCCCCCCGCAAACATTTATATATACTTGCTATTTTTTTTGCAACATTAAATAGATTTCAAAACAACCCAATTACAACTAAGCGTAGGACAAAATTCTTTCCAAATAACTTTTAACACAAAGCTCGAACTTAACTGCAATTGCATTAAGTCTATTTATATTTATTTATAATTTCTGAGATGACAAAAAGTGTAAGAAGTAAAATCGGAGAAATTGAATTTTTATTTGGGAAATTTAAGATTTTTAGAGAAAAATTTTAAATTTAACACCTTGTTTTATCTTTCATTGTAAATTTTAAAATATCATTTGTTTAGTTAATGAGTAAATTGTAATCGCCGAAATTTATTGGCATTAAAATTCCTAAAAAGGTAGTAAGTGCATTTTGCTGCCTTTTTACCACGAACGGCGATACAGTCGAATGCGCTTTTTTGAAATTTTCTTACTTTTATCTTTGCTTCTTTTATAAATGAAATAACAAAACGTTAAATAGAATCGCGTAACCAAATCGGCAAATTGGGAGTTTAATATTATAGAGAACAGAAACGGCCAAACTCGCAGAGTAAAACTAACTTTCAACTAATAAATTCACTAATTTTCTTTTTTGGTTGTAGGGGTCGAATTACGGTCACTTAATTAAAAAATATATGATTATAATACCATTATTCACTTGAAGAATGCTTTTGAATTTTATTATTTCACATGAGGAATGCAAAATCATAACTAGCCCGGACTAACAAAAAGGAATAAATAAATAAAAAAAAATGTAAGGCGCGATAACCTCCGAAGAGATCTAAGGCCGAGCTTCTCTTCCAATTTGCGTCGTGCTCCTCTTGATTTTTCCCTACAAATTGGCCGGACGGGACCTACATGTTTTATGCCGACTCCGAACGGCATCTGCAAGGCAGATGAGTTTTCACTGAGAGCTTTTCATGGCAGAAATACAATCGGAGCGCTTGCCAGACACTGCCGAGGGGCGACCCCGCTTAGAAAAATTTTCTTCTAATTGAAAAATCTTATTTTCTAAAATTTTGATGTTGCTTTGCCCGGGAGTTGAACCCAGGGCATACGGTGTGATAGGCGGAGCACGCTACCATCACACCACGGTGGCCGCTAACAAAAAGGAATATCGACTAAAAAAATGTATTCGTTCTTCCAAAAAAAGGAATAAGGGCTGCAATCCAAAAGTGTTAGTGCAGGAATGGGAATGCATGGATTACATTCCTTAACAACTCTGGTCATTAAATTGAAATTTTCCTCAATTTAAAGAAAATTTTTTTAGGAAAAGTTTTTCCTAATTTTAGGTAAGTTTTTTTCGAGTATATAAGCATTTATAACAAGATCCAGGGGTTATCTAAATTCCCTTTCATAACATTATTATGACGTAGTTTAGCAATTATCTAAAAAATAACGATATTAAAGTTGAAATATTCACACTGTTATTGTAGTATTAAAATAAGCGCATATTAAGAAAAATGCCTCCGGTGGGGATTTGTTGCTTTGCAGTTTACCCCAATTCGCACTGTTCAGGTTACAAATACCGAACCATCCGGTACACAGAACCCTCTGCCATGGGAAGCGATAATATTTCCCATAGAGAAAATGAATGAAATGCTGAGCAAACAGTTTCTGTCGAGTAACCAGGAGCCTGGGCATCATAACAGGCATCTGATTGCAGTGGCCCCACTTCCCAGGAACTTAAGGTGTCATCCCCGTAAACACTATGAAGGTATTCAGCACTCAAGAGGTCAGTCAAAAAAATAAGACAAAAAAGTCCCTCAATCTACAAAAAGTCGGCAAATTACTATGCCATAAAATGCGCGGTGAATCCCGTTCTCAAAGACATATACCTTAAACTCATAGTTGAGGAAAGTACGTCTCCAGGGAGACTCTAGCTCAACTGGGATCGGAATACTGTAATAGGATAAACTCTTGCACTTCCAGAATCAATCCTGACAAGCCCAATGCCTGCCCCCCTTTAACGTGTCCCCACATGACACCAACCATTTTTTCAATTGCAATGTGGAACCAACGCCTCTAACGCCCATATCTCTTTAGTACAACCTGGTCGAAACTGCAAGCTTCTTCGAAGTCCCGTTAGAGAATATTAATGACAACTTGTGAGTGTTCGCACCTATTGGTTAGTCACAGCACTGCTACAACACCATTCGCTCTGTTGGCTATTCTTTACGCGTGACATAGAACAAGTTCCGTATTTTAGATATAAATACTGTTAGGCCAAGTGGCAAACTGTATAAAAATAACAAAAATACTTTGCGCGGGTTATCTCCGAGGAGATTTATTTTAAACTTATCTTTCAATTTCCGTCGTGCGTATTTTTAAATTATCCTACAAATTGGCGGGACGGGACGTGCAGATGAATTTTCACTGAGAAGCTTTTCATGGCAGAAGTACACTGGGAGTGTTTCTCAAACAACTGCCGAGGGGCGACCCAGCTTAGAAAAACTTTTTCTAATGGAAACAACTTCTATTTGAATTTCTATGTTGCTGTGCACGGGACTGAAACCCAGGATTTCCGGTGCGCTAGCCGGAGCACGCTTCCACCAAACCACGGCGGCAAATGGTATAAATATATTCTCATACACAAAAAGTAAGTATTGAAATATCTCGTGGCGAATATGACCTTCAGAATTTTGTATATTTACCGTATATACATATAAGGCGTGTTTGTTGTGTGTATAAGAATTAAATAAGGTGTCCATATAAGGGTTATTGTGTACTGTATTGAACTTATTTAAGTTTCATCTCTCAGGGAGGAAAGCTGATTCCTAATTGTTTACGTTCTCCAAAACTACTCACGTTCTTATTCGCAAAGTCGTGCTTTACAACCGCTTATCGCAGTTTCTGCTGGGTATTTAAGGATAAACTTTCATATAAGTGTATGTAGATATTGTCATGCGTATGCATGAATATGTACTTATAAATGTCTGAGCAAAATTGTTCAGCCAAAAATTCTGTCTTGTATACATGGGCACATTGCATTGAGAATATAAAGTTAACTGGTAGTGATATTTCGTTCCAGTCAGCAGTCAAAATGTGATTTAATTTAAACTTCGTTTTCCTAAAGCAAAATTGATTTTAGGTGCAATCTCATTCCATTCGAAAAAATATTTGTATTTACTCCGACTACTCCATATTCAACAAGATCTATACCTGCGGATTATTATTATGGCATAGAATATACCCGCGGTACGTTTTACTGTCGTAAGAAGCGACTAAATACCAAATCCCCTTCCTGGGTTTGGCGCTATGCCTGGAACCTGGAACGTCAAAACGCTTTCCAATGAAACCAAGCAACAAAAGTCGGATGATAACTCTTTGTCTGATAATCCATTTAACGTAAATACCTGCCGTCGTCGGTCTAACCGTAGTATGCACCAATGCAAACGCGTCAGAGGCCTTTTGACCAGCGCACAAGAACCGCTTTCCTTGGTAGAAATTGAAAATGTGAATGGACACAGCATCACCTTAGTATTTTTGGGCGTATATCTAAAACCTCTTCCAATCAATGGGTCTGACCCCGGTTGCAATGCAACTCCACATTTGAGCTAACGAACTCTTAATGCTGGCGGCCGCCGTGATCTGTTGGTGGCGTGCTCCGCATACAACACCGAAGATCCTGAGTTCACACCCCGGGCAAAGCAACATCAAAACTTTCGAAAACAAATTTTTTCAATAAGAAGACAGCTTTTGTAATCGGGGTCGTCCTCTGCAGTGATTTGGCAAACGAGTGTATTTCTGCCATGAAAAGCTACTCAGGGAAACTGCCTTGCATATGTCGTTCGGAGTCGGCATAAAACATTTAGGTCCCGTCCCGCCAACTTATAGCAACAATTAAAAGGTGCACGTCGCAAATTGAAAGAGAAGCTCGAGATTTTATCTTTGGAGGTTATCGCACCTTACACAGCACAAACTTTAAAATATTTAGTCAGACTTTGGTAGCCGAAGGAACTACCGGTAAACAACTTTCAAATTCTTATTTGTCTTATAAATGGGACAAAAGAAACGAAAAATGTCTCTTTAAGTAAAAAGACCATCTTGTTGAACTACGACATCCAAATTTTAATATAACCACACTTAAAAACTTGTGTGGCGAACAAAAATAGAAAGGTAGAGTGCAATAAATCGACTTTCGATATAATCTTTACATAAGTACGGCAATGTGCGCTCCACCTTAATATTTTTGTCCCTCATAAAAATTGTTACAGTGGTTATGTTAAAGATTGAATATCAAAATTCAAAAAAATTGTGTTCTCGTTTCATCTGGTCCATTTATATAAACGAAAAATTCTTACAAAGTTTAATCTTCTATTTATTTTCCCCTTTCGTTGCATTGTCAAGGGAACCTGAACTATGTGTATGGTTGCATGTTTCTAGCTCAATGAGTAGTTATTTATAAATCGAACGCAAGATTCCACAATTCAAAATGGACTTTTTAATACCTCTTAATATCTCGATCCATGTCCCATTTAAAAAACTATTTTATCTTATATGTATATTACAACCTAATAAAGCCCAGAGTTTCGTTCACAGTTTCAGGTCTCTGTTTTATGGGGAAATTACTTAAAACACGAAAACAAAATTAACAATTTCACACAATTTTTTCTTTTTTTAATTTTCACACCCTCGGACCGCCTAGTGAAAAATTGTTTTTGTTTATTTTATGGTGCTTTGTCATAGGGTTCTGAAGTAAGTTTTTAGTTTCAAGAATCTAGCTATACGGGAAAAAACTCAAATAGCGGTCGCAAAATTCCGCATGTTGTAAATGAACTTCTAAATATCCTGAATATCTCTATACCTTCTCTATTAAAACTCTTTGTTGTAAATAGACTTTCTAAATATTCGATTCTCATCCATGATAAAAGCTCTTCTATACTATATATTATAACCTAATCGAGCCCAAAGATTCTTTCAAAGTTTCAGATCTCGAAAGCAAAATTTCCAAGTTCGGACCATTTTCCCTCATATTGCATTGTCAGGGGATTCTGTTAAGTTTTGTTCTTAGCTCTACGGAAAGTGACACAAGTAGCGGCCGCAAGATTACACATGTTGTAAATAAACTTTCTAAATATCTCGATCTCTACAACATATAGAAAACACTTAATTTAAAATTTTCACGATCCCTGCACCACATAGTGAAAATATTTTTCCCTAATGTTGCTTTTTCATGAAGTTCTGAATTATGTTTTAATTTCAAATAGTATCTGGATCCCTGTCCAATACATACAACTTTTTCATCCTAAATAATATAACCTAATAGAGCCCAAAGTTTGTTTAAAAATTTCAGGTCTCTCATTTATTTTGCATTGTCGGGGGACTCTGACGTAAGTTCTTTGTATTCTTAACATTACAACCTAATACAGCCTGAAGCTATGTTCAAATTTCAGGCCACTGCTTTATCGGTAAGTTCGTTAAAACTCAGCGGAAATTTGTAAGATTCATGAATATAGCTCTACGGGAAGGTACTCAAATTGCGGCCGCAAGATTCCACGTGTTGTAAAGGGGCTTTCAAAATATATCGTAATATCTCGAACCCTGTCCCATCTCGAAAACTCTTGTACCCTAAATATTACAACTTGGAGGGCCCAAAGTTTGGTTAAAAGTATCAGGTCTCTGGGTTATCGAGAAGTTTCTTAAAACTCGAAAGCACAGTTCCAATCTTGGACGATTTTTTGAATTTTCAAGATTCCTGGACCACCTAGCGAAAAATTGTTTACCTCACGTTGCATTTTCATGGTGCTCTGAAGTATGTTTTTAGTTTCAAGGATCTAGCTCTGCAAGAAGTTACTCAAATATTGGTCCAAGGATTCCACATTTTGTAAATGGACTTTCTAAATATCTCTAAATATATAGATCCCTGTGTCATGAAGAAAACTCTGTTATTCTAAATATTACAACGTATGTAGTAAAGCCAAAAGCCATGTACAAAGTTTCAAGTCACTGAGTTATTGTAAAGTCCCTTAAAAGTGGAAAGCAAAATTTGAAATTTCAGACGTTTTTCAAAATTTTCACGATCCCTCGACCACCTTGCAATTTTTTTTTTCCTTCCTGTTAAATTGTCATCGAGTTCCGATGTGCGTTTCAAGGTAAAAATTCTAGCTCTGCGGGAAGTTACTAAACATTTTGTACTCAGCGTGAGTTTCAATTGTACTGTTCATTTCAGATAAATTACTTTTGCGAATTTTTTTTGAGGCTGCAGAAATGTTGTGTAATGCTTGATCGGAATAGGGTCGTGGCAACACCCATTAAAAGAGTGTCTCCCAATTTCCTCTTACAATAAAAATTGGTAAGGGAAATATCATTGTTACAAAACTATTTTCCGCTAAGATATAGCTTGCTATTCTAGTCTACGATCCTTTTAAACATCCTTTATATACAAAAGTGGGTGTACTCTTTAACCGATCCCGTCCATTTTTCTAGAAAGATTTCCTACTATAAGGAAAATATGTTCGGCCAACATTTTACGATCCGCTAATTTTTCTTCAAGATATGACTTTTTCTTGTTATAATTCCACTTGGGAAATTGAATACCATTGATATAAGCTCTTTTCTGCAAAGATATAGCTTCATTTATTCATCCACTACCCTTTTAAAAATCTTTAGTGTAAAAGTACGTAAGTAAGCATATAAGTGACGGGTATTCCGACTGGTCACTGCCTTCGGGCATCACATGCCTTTAAATTAGGCTTGGTCAGTGATAGCAGATGTAGGAGATGTGGGTTGGAGGAGAAAACGATAGAGCATATTTTATGTCGTATTTTGAAAAGAGTAACAAAAAAGGGGCCATTTTCAAAATTTGTTTAACTCAACCATACCACTACTGAGATAGCTATCAGTCAAATGTAGTTAAATGCCATAAGAGTTATTGCAAACTTCCTTAAGGTTAAACCTTTAGGAAAGGTGGGCGTGGTCTTTAACCGCTTTTGATTATCCTCATTCAGTCTATATAATTTGGCAAGGATAGTGTCTCTGCCAAATTTCAATGTTATATTTTTAACGGCTTGTTAAACTGCCACGCCCATATTCCAAAATTTTTTGGAATTAATTTTTTACATCATAAGCCAATCCACCTACTAAATTTCATTATCTTAGCAGTATTCGCTCTTGAATTATCTAATTTTTTCCATTTTTCTATCATTCATTTTTCATTTTTGGGTCCAGATAAGCCCGTGTAACGAATTTGGTGAATTTTGGTGGACGGACATGGCTTAATCGATACCGATGATTTTGATGTATGTAAGTCTCTATCTTTCTCGATTCCTTTATATATGTACAACCAACCGTTATCCAATCAAAAGCGTGCAAAGCACGCTGAGTATGAAAATAAAAAATGAGATAGGGTTAGAACCCAAAATACCCTAAACACCACTGGTTATTACAGTGCCTCACCTCCGTCTGAGTACAACCAAACCATAACTATTTAACAACCCAATCGACCGGCTAGTGGAGAGAGCCCCACTAAGATTATACGCACTATCTCCTGATATTATACAGTAACTATTTAAATCCCCTATACCGCGTACTGCGGAAAATTACACAACATATGCAACCAATATATATCTGAAATGTCCAGACTATTTTGGGAGAAGGTACTCATGCCCAGCAAAGGCCAACCTCACCACCATACAGGAAGCACGATGGACGGGGAAAGCTAGAAGAACGATTGACCTTGTGACGTCTACTACAGAGGCCATATGAACAAACGCGCAATGCGGGGCCAAAGTGTTGGTTTTGTGGTGGGAAAGAAGCTAGTACTGTCTTTCATGGCTGTTAACGAGCATGAGTGCGAGGAGCTTCGGATTCTAACTGATAGCAATAAAACTGGAAGATCCTACCAAAAAATTCGGCTAATATCGAAAGTCTTTAAGGCCGGGGCACATTCCTGCAGGAGTAATAATGGTGATCTGGTAACTGACGAACAGAGTGATCTTAAGTTGTGAAGGTAACACTTCTCCTCCTAACCAATGATGGGAAACACGTTCCTACACACGAATATGGCGAAAGGAGAGTGGCAATATCGCGCCAACCGGCGGATAGTGACGGAATGGCCGCCACGCTGATCAAGCTCGGAGACGAAGAATTGGTAAAGAGCATGCATCAACTACTATGAAAAATGTAGTCGGATGACCGCATGCCTCCATATTCTACTACTTGAAACGAGTAAACATTTTTTTGTATATCCGAAACGATCTCGGAAACGGTTCAAACGATTTGAATGAAATTTCGCACGTAGATAGTGTATCAAATTATAAAACTGCCAGTAAGGGCGTTATAAGAAATTATAACACGGTGGATTCCAGCTAAGCGCCGTTAAAGTAAAGTTTTATTTGAGCACATATGTATATAGAAAAAGCGATGCGTTCCGGTATACGGTTAACAAAGGACTGTAAAGAATATTAAAGAGCAATGTGTCATATTAAAGTTATAATGAGAGAAAAGAGTATACAGTTACATATTTTTGTTTGTTACATTTCGTTATAAAGGGTGTTTGGTACTGAGCGTAGTCGAACTACTTGGATATTCCAACAGGCGTTTTCACATGGTTGCCACATATCTAAAATTTAAAACAATTACATGAGATATGCCTATATGGATATCAAAGGAAAGGTATTTCACTCCGTATTTCAATAGATAAATTTTTAAGTAGGGTTGCAACGTAGAGTTGCCACCTCACATTATTATTTATATCTATATCCACTACTATCGCGGAAACGGCTTAAGCCATTTGAATGAAATTTTGCACATAGTGTATTTCTAAGACTTTCTACCTAGGTGTTGTCACTGAGGATATTTTCACAAGGTTGAAGATTTTAAAGCCGTCCATAATTGGTTTTCATCTGTTTTCATGCATGGTATGCTATGTATACGTTAGAGATATACGCCGCCGATAAACGCCGCCGCCGCGCCGATTTTGGTCGTTTTTCGCACGCCGCCGCCGAATGTCAAAAATATCGGCGCGTCGGCGCGGCGTCCGGCGCGGTACTATATTTTGTACTTATTTTAGGCTATATAATGCTGATTATCTACATCGAAAATGGGTTCGATGTTATAAAAATGGATATGAAATGACTCGTGTTGCTATCAGCATTAAGAACACTAATACCAAAATAAATTTGTTTAGATCGGCTTAAAGTTATTTTCTAAAAACAACATATATTAGGTATGCATTTTAAACCCCAGAGGTTTGAATAAAAATTTAAAATATAAGATCTCTTTTAAGTGGAATTTAGTGGAAAAATAAGTGAACAATTTCTTGTCACTTTCTTACATTTTTTATTATAGTACTTAAGTAAATTGTTAAAGGTAAGGTAAAAGTATACAAAAGCGGTCGACTGCAAAATCGCGTCCGAAAATATCGGGAGGGGTGTCAAACTGCGCGTCTTGAACTCGTCAACAACAATCCGAAGGTGGAAAAGAAAAACTTCAACTCTGTCAGGAGATAGGAGTAAACCGCTGTTCTAGACATTACCAAATAAATAAAATTTCATTTTACAAGAACTAGAAGCATCCGGAAGGTGAAGCATTTGATTTTGTCATCTGGGAGGTTTTCTCTACCAAATATTGGTAATTTTTTACGACAGCATGACACTGCTAATACGCGTCCAAAAACATCGAGAGAGGTATCAAACGCGCGTCTTGACATTAGTATTAATAATCCGAAGGTGGAGAATAAAAATTTTAACTCGTTCAAAAGATATTAACGAAAAACCGAAAAAAGACCCACGGGTCCCTCCGAAACCGAGGTTGAAATCCATAGTATTTTTGCGCAGAACATCTTTCTGCGTTGGCGGCCTTCGGCCACGGTGATGCACAATTTTTTTTTGTGGGTACAACACAACAAAAACCACATGAAAATCGCCAACTTCAACTGCAAATATCTTAATACGCGTCTTTTGACACCTCTCTCGATATCTCTCGATATTTTTGGTAGCGTATTAGCAGTCGACCCCTCAACTAGACTTTTACCTTGACCAGTTATAAATAATGTATTAGCAATTTGTTCCGATAGTTACTATGTAAATAACATCAGTTTTCTTTTTTGAACGAACTATTCAACTAGATGTTTTTACATAAATACACAAGTTAGTATGTATGAAAGAGTAAGCACCGATTTTAAATATTTTAGAAACTTATTTATGTATATATACCGCTGGACAGTGAATAAATCAAAATGAATCTGAATACTTTACTTTTCGCAAACCATGAATGCAGCCATTTTCCTAGTTCACCAACTTCTTTGTACCACCAAATAAAGAATTGAAGTGGAGGAAACCGCGGTATTTTTTATTCAAAATCTTCGGATGTAGCTATTTTCTCACATAAATTAGATACATTTGACAAAAAGCAGAAACTTTTGGCTTTTAGACATCAATTTTGGCGCCTTGTTTACAAAAATCAGGCGTGTTCTTTTTGAACCAAAAGCAAACCAATGTTGTCCGAAGCATTTTCCTCTGTTTTTTCCGTTGGGTTTTGGGTAATTATCAAGTTCGAGACAACTGCTAAATGCCGGGAATATTTTAATAAAGAGTATTAAGCAAGATTTTTGTTTTGAAAAAAAATACCTAAAATATGGGCCTAGAATTTACTACAAAAGCTCACTTCAGATAGGGCCCATTTATATTTGACTTTTGCGTTTCTGTCATTATCGTTAATTGGAGAAAATAAACATGATATGCAAATTAAAATATTTTTTAGAGTAAAGCAGATGGAGGTAAAAATTATAAAATTTTTCATGGCTTCCAGAAATTTTAAATTTTGAATGACATCGCAGGACAAAATGTAAGTTTTTTTAATTTTTGTGTGTTGCTTATAGCATTTAAAGCGGGAGTCATTGGTGCCGTATATGGTATCTCTGTAGTCGTACCCCTAACGTAATCAGCTGTTTATCGTTACGATGGTAAACCAAAAACCAATTGGTTGGCTACGATACGGTTACGACCTTGGCGGCACCAATAATCGAAAGCATTGATTCCTATAAGGTAGGTCGAATCAGTTGTTATAAGGTTACCGATACGGTTACCGATAAAGCACCAATGTCTGCAGCTTAAGACGTGTGTTGTCAAAGACTGCTGTATACGCAGCGTAAGCGCCAAAACAAAGCAAAATGCAAATGTGTTCGATCCTTTGTTTGTTAAGTTGAAGACTTTAATTTTCTATATATTGGAATTATCAATTAAATAAAATCCTTTTTCTCGAAAGACAGCGTGAAAAGTTTTTAGTTTTATTATCTAAATTTTTTCTAAACTTGATAATATTTTACAATAGAAGTCGCCTGCTAAAACACAACAAAAATTTACAACAACCCATCAAAACTTTCAATCGGTTTTTGAAAATATGATCTCTAGTACACGAATCAAATTTTTACCGTTTAACCAATGGGTGTCAACTCTTGACAGAAGCGAAACTTCAATTTCTTGACTTCGCATTATGCATATAAAGGTCAAAGTGCACCTTTTCGACATTTTTAGACGTATTGTAGCAGGCCAACCGGTTGTTGTTCTTGTAGAATTGCAGACCAACCGGTCGTAAAGTATTTCGGCGACTTTGACAGATAAGCGCGCTTCAATGCTTCATATTCCACAAACAGCCAGACCGGGTCTAAACAATACATTTAACACATCTGTCGAGGCAAAGGATTCAATGTAAATCCGTCATGAATGATTCAACTTCAAAGCGAAATAAAAGTTGAAGCAAATTTAAACTTTTGATGAATTCGCATTTAATTTCCCTTCCATAAATACCTTTTACAAAATATAAAAAACCATAGTTCAGGCACCCCCTGCTATTATAAATTATGGTCGATATTTTGACACCAACCAAAATTACAACGCCATTGATGGGGTTACACCTGTTGGATGGTTCAGCGTCGACAAGTAGCCTCTACAAATTCCAGTAATGTAAAGGAGCCTTTACATTTAAAGGGCGCCTTTACGTTGAATATCTGGCGGCATCCACTTACTAAAGAACAGTCATATAATGCCCCTATTGTAATTAAAACAACCCAACTTTAAGACAACTCAACTCCTGTTTGGTATTACGAATTGCAACTTATTTCAGTTGAATTTGAATTTATGTTGTCAACCTGAAAAAGTGATGATTTGACAGATATATGAACAGCTGATCAATTTGTGGCTGAAATGTAAGCATTTGCAAGTGATTTTTTATTAATAGCAAAATGGATATTAGCATAGAATTATTTTGTGACGAAAATTATTGAGGAGCATATTTGTGCGAAGTGGATTAAAACCCAAATGACTGCAGAGTAGCAAAGCGGTTCAAAAATCGCGTTTTCCTCTAAAACAGGATTCCCAGGAGTAGTTGGTTGTATCGATGGGACTCACGTTCGCATAATTTCACTTATTTTGGCTGTATCCGAACTGCGGCTGACCTCGTCCGACTTCGGGATGTTGCTCCATAAGGTCAATAAGATTTTCAATGCAATCTTTCGTTGAAACTTTGTTTTTACTATAAATGTGCACAGAACTGCTGATTATAAAATTTGTTTAAATTAATTTTACAAGGCCTAAAAACCCGCTTTCAATTTTTTATAATATTCTTTCCAAACAACTTCAAAATTTTCTGAGACAATCATTAATCAGTTGTCAGATTTTGATGCCTTTGACAACTACACCAACACAAGCAAGTAAACGGTAATGCCACAAAAAGTTGTTAGAATAGACAACTCATCCGACATTTTTTTTGACAGGTGAGTTGTAATCATCTGTAATACCAAATTGCGAAATTTGAACCCAATGAGAGTTGATTTGTATACCGTAATAGGGGCATAAATTTCAGTGAGATTTATCGATTATCTGAGAGCTATCACATCCCTACAAATATAATTTATAGTGTAAGTCCCTTGCGCATATAATTTTCAGTTCAGTTGTGGGAATAAAAGTAAATTTTCGGTAAGAGACTTGTTGAGGGGTCGACTGCTAATACGCGTCCAAAAATATCGAGAGAGGTGTCAAACGACGCGTCTTGAATTCGGTATCGGTCGTTCAAAAGATATTAACGAAAAACCGAAAAAAGGCTCGCGGGTCCCTCCCAAACTGGGGGTGAAATCCATAGTATTTTTGCGCAGAACATCTTTCTGCGTTGGCGGCCTTCGGCCACAGTGATGCACAATTTTTTTTGTGGGTACGACACAACAAAAACCACATGAAAATCGCCAACTTCAACTGCAAATATCTCCAGACAGAGATAAAATTTTTATTTTCTGGTTTCGGATTATTGTTCTCGAGATTAATACGCGTCTTTCAACACCTCTTTCGATATTTTTGGACGTGTATTAGCAGTGTCATGCTGTCGTATAGAATTACCCATTTTATTATTAGTAGATAGTGCAAGTAGCTTTTGTTTGATGTACCAACATCTTTAATTAATGAAGACTTATAATAAAAATATGTTATGTAAGAAAGCGTTTATTATGTGAAAATGCATAAAAGCTAACTAATTTGTTCTTAAATTTTATGCATTTTCGTTCTGCTTTATCGGCCTGTAACTTACAGATGGAAAAGGCAGTGAAGGATTACATAATCAAACTACAAATTACAAGTAGCCGACGTAAAAGCAGTGTTTGGCAATTTTTCGGAACGTTAGAAGAGGCTCAAGTTGGAAAAACTATTGAAAAAGAAAAAGTTTTTTGCAAACTTTGTCTAACAAAACAGAAAAATGAGGATTCATCCATATTTTTTTCTTGGTAAGTTTTGGCCTAGTACTTTTTCTATTTCACAAGTAACAAATATTTTAGTTCCAAGATCCAGTCATATAGCAAAAACGTTTCTACAGGGAATCTAACGAGGCACTTAAAAAATTAACACAATATTCGTGATTTCGACGCTGAAAGTAGTTCTAACATATCAAACTTTTTTAAAAAATGTCCTAAAAAATCTTCAACGAATTCCAAATGGCTATTGGGAAGAGACTTAGCATTGTGGATGGCACGAGATTTAGTACCGTTCCATACAATTTCCAATAATGGAATAAAAGACTTCCTAAAAAAATACAAAGTTGTATTAGCTAATGGTGATATACCACATTTCAAAACTATTTCAACAACAGCGTTAGATGATGTTTATGAATGCGTTTTAAACACAGTTCGACAAAAAATCTCTGGCCAGGAACATTTTGCACTAACATTTGATTTGTGGACTAATAATTTTCGAAGAAGAAATTATATTACATTTACTTTTCATTATCTCGACAAAAATTTCCTGTTAGAAAATCTCACCTTGGAAACAAAATACATTTCAAAGTCTCACACTGGCAATAACATTTTAACAGAACTTGAACAAGTAACAGATTTTTTCAAATTAAAGCTGGGAACCAATTTTGTTGTCACTGATCAAAGTAGTAACATTAAAAAAGCCATTGATTTAGGGTGCATCAACAACCATTTCTGCCTTGGGCATGGGCTACATAATTTGCTTACTATAGATGGCTATAATTCCGTCCCTGAAGTAAGCAACTTAATTGCGAAGCGCAAAAGTATTGCAAGGGCCCTTCGTTTTAAAACAGATGTTTTAAGATGTCAAGCTGATACAATACAAAAAGAAATTTTAGCAAATATTGACAACTTGGAGGAACTCCTGGCTTCCGAAGACTTCTGTTGAGTCGACTACGATGACGGATTTGGTCCACTAGACGATGTTCCGTTAGAAACGTATAAGCACATCAACAATCCTAATGACTTACATGGTAGTTTGATTTGCAAAAGAAATGTCACTCTAAAAAACGCGGTCGCAACAAGATGGCACAGCGTTCTGTCAATGCTTGATAGTCTTGGGTCTCAAAAAGCCGCAATAAATAAATTGCTTAAAAACTGTAATAAAACTGACTTGATTTTACTAGAAGCTGAAGCACAGCTTATGTACAAGTTGAAGGACTTTTTACAAAAATTCAAAGATGCTGTGAAAAATAATATAAGAAGCAAACTAGACTATAGATTTCCAATAAATGATATATTAGTGTGCGCAGCGCTGTTGGATCCGCGCTTCAGCACACTGGATTGTATCACGGACTACTGCAACGACAGAAATATTACGAAAGTAATTTTTTTAATTTGGCGGCCACCGTGGTGTGATGGTAGCGTGCTCCGCCTATCACACCGTATGCCCTGGGTTCAACTCCCGGGCAAAGCAACATCAAAATTTTAGAAATAAGATTTTTCAATTAGAAGAAAATTTTTCTAAGCGGGGTCGCCCCTCGGCAGTGTCTGGCAAGCGCTCCGATTGTATTTCTGCCATGAAAAGCTCTCAGTGAAAATTCATCTGCCTTGCAGATGCCGTTCGGAGTCGGCATAAAATATGTAGGTCCCGTCCGGCCAATTTGTAGGGAAAAATCAAGAGGAGCACGACGCAAATTGGAAGAGAAGCTCGGCCTTAGATCTCTTCGGAGGTTATCGCGCCTTACATTTATTTTTTTTTTATTTTATTTTTTTATTTAAATGTATAAATCCCTTATTGGTGACTCAAAAAATACCGAAGGTAATAATGATAAAGATATTTCTCCACCTTCCTCTAAAATATTGAAGCTTGCGCAGAGGTATTCCACAAATTCAAAAAATATGAATTTATCAGCAGAATGCCATTTGCTGTTGAGTTTGTCATCAAACCAAAATGTTTTAAATTTCTGGAGGGAAAAGGCTGCTGCAATGCCATTATTATCTAAGTTGGCACAAAAAGTTTTGTGTATTCCGGCAACGAGTACACCCAGTGAGCGGGTTTTTTCTATTGCTGGCCTTACTATTACAAATAAACGGTTACAGCTCAGCCCGCACAACATAAACAAAATTATTTTTATTCACAATAACTATGAATCTTGCAAAGAAAATTTCAAATAGGTATTTTTTATATGAATACTGGAAGTATATTTTTAGTGGCCTAAAATATAGACATAAAATAGCTGTTCTTACAAGATGTATCTGAATAAAAACGTCATTATACAATAAATATATTCATTTTAATCTTTAAATTCAGGAAGTGTTAAATCTAAGCATTTGGGAGAAATTTGCTGGATATAAATTTGAGAACCATAAATTTTTCAAAATTTCTGTAAGGTCAGAGAGTAATTGAAAAAACTTGTGGAGATCAAAATTTATTTACCAAGTACGACGGCGTGAGCCGGCGCGCCGACTTCGCCGCCGCCGCCGATATTTTACCAAGTCTACGCCGCCGCCGCCGATAAAGTAATCGGCGTAAACCTTTAGTATACGTGGCTTTTTCTGGAGTTAAACGACCAACTACTGTAAAAGTACTGCTTCCAGAGGAAAATCGAAAACATTCACGGAACATGGCGCGGAAGGATGTATTGGTTTAAAAGTTTGGTTTTTAAAAAATATAAAACTATATGGAGAATAGTTTCTTAAAAATTAAAGTTGAATCCGAAAGTTTTGGTTGATATATCGAGCTATAACCGCAAAATTGATCAAAAAACTTGATTCTCTATTTTATTATTTGCCATAACGGTGGGGTGCAATAACACCATACGCAATAAGGCCATACGGCGTTATTTCCAGTTTTTTTGAGAAATAACAGCATATGGCGTTATTTCCAATGCAGATTGGGAATAATCGTACAGATTGGAAATAAAGCCATATAAAAATGCTATAAAATGAGTAATAAAGCCATAATTAAATTCGTACCCTCTCAAAATTAAAACAGATGGTTGCGCATCCGGTCCAAACCGAACTCCTATCTTTAACGAATGATAGAAAGAGACGGGGGATAGTGAAAGCAATATAGTTGTGTAGAAAATCAGATGATCACAGCTGTTTATAATTTTGACACTCAAGCCTAAGCTGTCACACTTTTCATATCCACAATGCACGTGTTTTCTGTTAACACTTATCCTGTATTCATGGGTCAAAATTGCCCAAACAACATTGAACATTAAATATTTCTGCATAGCATTCGTTTTATCTGATGAAACTTTTTCACTTTAATTATTAATACAACTCAAGTTCAAAACCATTGATTTTGTTGTTTTCTACTTCATGGGATAAGTTAGACAAAAATGTTACATACATATACTGTAATTGTGGGTCAAAATTACCCAATACGATAATGAGCATGTGTTCGCAAAGTGATGTTTTTTTGTTTGCGGTATGATACCGTAACATTTTTGGTACGAAATTATGTGGACGTGTCAACCTTTCACTAACTCGTAAAATTAATTTGAGCTGTGCGGTTGTGGTTTTTGTGCTAACATAAAAGATAATAAATAGAAGAAGATCTCGATAAGAAGGCGAGTCTCGCGAGAAATCTCTTCTCGAACCAGTTCGAGAAATCGTAAAAAAAAATAAAAAATGTTAGGCGCGATACCCCCCGAAGAGATCTAAGGCCGAGCTTCTCTTCCAATTTGCGTCGTGCTCCTATTGATTTTCCCTACAAATCGGCCGGACGGGACCTACATGTTTTTTGCCGACTCCGAACGGCATATGCAAAGCAGATGAGTTTTCACTGAGAGCTTTTCATGGCAGAAATACACTCGGAGCGCTTGCCAAATACTGCCGAGGGGCGAACCCGCTTAGAAACATTTTCTTCTAATTGAAAAACCTTATTTCTAAAATTTTGATGTTGCTTTGCCCGGGCTGTGAACCCAGGGAATACGGTGTTGTAGGCGGAGCACGCTACCATCACACCACGGTGGCCGCCGAAATCGTAAGCTGTACTTAAAATACTGAAACTATTTATTATATTCTTTCACAAATAAATTTTATGTTTATTAAATAAAAGAACTGGTTTCCAACTTAAATTATAATCAACAGGCGTTTTTTTTACATTGGGCAAAATTGACCCATGAACGTGATGTATGATATTTTTTTGGAGTACAGGATAAGGGTTAATTGTCAAGTATAATCATTGATCTCGATTGAACAAAAATGTTGTACAAATGGAAAATAATTTAATTTTCGAATATGTGCTAATACCGGGATTTAGAAAATCTTGTAAATTATTATATATAGCAGTAGAAAATCAAATTTTCAAATACAAGTACTCTCGTGAATTTGATTACGGACAACTTGTTACCAATAAATTAAAAAAATTTTAGTTATTATTTCCCGATTTTTTGGATAAACTAAAAAAATATTTTATATATATATACTGGGGCGGTTCAATTTAAAAATCGCTCATTGCTCTGTGAAAATCGTATTCTGGGGATCAAAATAAGAAACTTTGCCGAAGGAACCATACCTCTAAAACGAATTCTAATGTCCCCACCTTTGAGTCGAACTTTTGGGTAGGGGCAATTTCAATTCTACCTACTGTGTCTTGTGGTGGCTTAAAAAAATAATACAAGCAATTTTACGATCTGCAATTGTGTCACAGTCATACCTTCATTTTTTAAAACGGTTGAATAAAAAACCCACACAACTATGTTTACGACATGCAAATGCGTCACAGTGATGCCTTGGTTTTAAAAGGGGGTTGTAAAAACGCTAATTTCTAATAATTTTTTTTAATTTCTTTTCTATTACTAAGTTAAATTCATTTTTTCATTTACATATATGTTTTGACTAAATAAATTTCTAAAGAGAAAAATAAACTCCAAAAAGAAAAAAACAGGCATTTCAAGGTGGGATTTTTCAAAATTTGCCCCTACGACCCAAAGGGGGGAGACATCAGAATTCGTTTTAGAGGTATGGTTCCTTCGGCAAAGTTTCTTATTTTGACCCCTAGAATATGATTTTCATAGAGCAATGAGCGATTTTTTTGCCTCCCCACAAATCGACCCGGCCTAATAAGACCATCATGATGTCTTTATTTCCCTTGACATTTCAAATGAGGCCATATCAAAATTATGGCTTTATTTCCAATTGCAACGCGAAATAAAGCCATTATGGCCTTATTGCGTATGGTGATATTGCACCCCACGGCCATAACAATTCTGGGTTGTAATTACCCGTTTAAAATTTTTTTCAAGTTCTTTATGCGGTTAGATATGTTTTTGATATCTATTTTAAATTCGACAGTAAGTGAGAATATATGTATGACAGTAAGTGAGAATATATGTATTAAAAAAATTTAATATACATATATAATGACGTCATATAGAACAAAATATATTATGCGGATCCTCCAAGAATACCGAGCAAAGTTCGGTCGCTCAAGTACTTGAAACTTATAGCGTTTTCTTTTCTGGCTAAAGTGTTACGCTTTTTGTACGCCGCGCAAGGGTTCTATTTTCTATTCTAAAAAATAGGCAACGCCTTTACGGGGTATTTTGTTCTTTTGTGAAAATTGTTGCCTGCTCGCAACGCCGGTGTAGCAGTGCAACTCTGTGAAACTCTCAATTCGCTCTTAAGTTCCACATATACTCTCTTAATATGAGTGAATATGGTGAGTTGAAATGTTCTTTGTATGCACTATAAATGTTGCACATTTTCTGGGGTAGGAGTAACTCTATTAAGGCTTTACCATTTACTTAGCCAACAATTTATTTCAGAAAAGAAAACTCTATTAAATTTACTCTGCCCAGTTCATGAGCAATAGGATGCCGCAAACAGCGCCAATTACCACGGAATCAGCGTGCTTATTATCGCATATAAGTTTCTATCTAGCGTATTTTGCGAAAGACTGAACCCCTTGGGCCTTATCAGTGCGGCTTCAGACGTGGGAAATCTACTATCGACCAGATCTTCACGATGCGCCAGAGTATGGAGAAGACTGAGATAAGAGAATCGACATCCACCATCTTTTTGTCGACTTCTAAGCAGCCTTTGACAGCACGAAAATAAATTGCTTGTATGCTGCTATGTCTGAATTTAAGTTCCCTGCAAAGTTAGTAAGGCTCCGCCATATGACGTTTAGTGACACCATACGGATTGGGAAGGACCTCTCTGAGTCATTCGCAACCAAACGAGGCTTCAGGCAAGGCGACTCCCTTTGGTGCTATTTCTTTAACCTAATGGTAGAAAGATAATTCTGTCAGCACTGATAAATCGTGATGGCACATGCGGATGATATTGCCCTTAACAAACGCGCTGTGATTTCTGTCTTCCCTAAATTAGAGACAGCGTCGAGAGATGATGAGATGGCTCTTGTAGTGTTCGAGAGCAAAGTTCTCTGGAAATTCATGTTGCTGTCCATGTGGCAGGCGAGTATCGAAGGATGTATAATGATGAACTGTATGAGCTTTACGCAGGCATGAAGATAGTGAAGCGAATAAAAGCACAAAAGCTTCGTTGGTAAGTTATGTTATGCGAATGGACGAAGACGCTCCGGTCATATGGCATCAGCTTTCGCAAATTAAAATTAAGGATAGCCGTAGTGACATGTTACGAAATGGCCTAACTCGCTAAGGCGGTTAAGCGCCAATTAATTATGATTATAATACAGATCATCTCGATTTATTTTAGCCGATGCTCTCCCTGAAGTAATATTAATACAACTAGATGTACGTAGACTGCATTTCAGATTAAAAATAAAAAAATAATTAAAATAATAATAATTTAATCATGCTCTTGCATTAAAAAAAGTATCGACAAGACTTACTATTATATTGTCACGGATATTAACATCACTAAGTTATACCATCACTAAGGCGATGCCAAGGCCACGATAAGCAGTATTTACGTCAATAATCAAATCATGTATACACATATATAAGGCAGCCGAAAGATGTCACACACAGATGCATTTACTTATATGCCTATGTATGCGCGAGAGACTGTAAACTACAAACATTCACATCAATAATTCAATCATTATGTATCTACATAAACGAATAAAGAATTGCGTCTACACATATGTACGTATACGAGCAGCGGAGCGGCAATGCACAAACACATGCATATATCTTATCTGAGTTGTCACAAGAGAGAGCAATAATTTGTGCACGTAGTTGTGGCTGGCGATTTTGTAGCCGAACTAACTAGTAACTTCTGGAATTCGAAGAGCCTAGAAGTATGCAGCGTAAACTATAAAAGCGGGGCAGGTGAGTAAGAAGTAATTCAGTTTGATTTGAGTTGATCAGCAGTTACGACTAAGACGATATCTAGCGAGCAATAGTAGTATTATTTTGAATAGCGGATTTTCATTTGAGCTATTAGTTTGGTTATTAAGCTATTCGTTGCACAGTTACTGTTGTGAAGTATTTTAATAAAGGCCATTTTTCCATTATTCAATATTGGAGTTATTTATTCAACAGTTTAGTGATTCGAACTTAGCAGAGGACTGCAAATAAGAGGATTTGCAGCAAATTCGTTACAATTGGTGTCAGGAGAGGAATTGTTGAATAAATTCCAGAGGACAACAAGGACATGGCAAATTTCAGTGAATTGAAGATCCAGCAACTAAAGAAGGAGTTGGAGAGCCGTGGATTGAATACAAGCGGCGTTAAACTCGAACTTCAGGCACGGCTACCAGAGGGAATGGAAGCAGAAGGAATTGATGTGGACGAGTATGTCTTTTATCCTGATGAGGACGAGACAGCAGCAAAAATTGAAGAGAAAAATGAAACACCGCAGAAAATGGCGAACACAGACCTGAACATGATGTTGGCTGCAATATCGGCACAAATGTCCTAAATGTCATCAAAAATTTCTACACAGCTCGAAGAACAGAAGACATATATGGCATCCCAACTGGAGTCGCAAGAGACACGCATAACATCTAAGATGGAAGCACAAGAGGAGCGCTTATCATTGCAGGTGGCGCAAATGTCTTCGCAGTTGGAAGCACAGGAAGCAAGGGTAACATCAAAGCTGGAAGCACAGGATACAAAAATTGTGCAGCTCGAGGACAAAATTGATGCTGAGATAGAAGCTTTGAGAGGTCGTATACAGGAGTTGCAATTAAATCGCCCAACAGTCTCAGCGAGTAATCCAAAGGTAAAGACTCCATCTTTTGACGGCTCTGTTCCTTTCCAGGTCTTTAAGCTACAGTTTGAGAAGACCGCAGCAGTGAACAACTGGAATGTGGAAGATAAAGTTGCCGCACTCTTCGTAGCATTGAAAGGACCATCTGCCGAAATCTTACAGACTATTCCAGAGTACGAACGGGACAGTTATGACGCATTGATGGCTGCTGTAGAACGGCGATACGGAAGCGAACACAGGAAACAGATGTTTTAAATAGAATTGCAAAACCGCTACCAAAAAGCTAACGAGACTTTGCAGGAGTTTGCTTCGGACATTGAAAGATTGGCTCATCTTGCAAATGCGGATGCACCCGTGGAATACACAGAAAGAGTGAAGATTCAGAGCTTTATAAATGGCATACGGGACGTCGAAACGAAGCGAGCCACATACGCGAACCCAAAGCAAACATTTTCTGAAACGGTATCCCATGCATTGACTCAGGAAACGGCGTCATTATTGAGTAAACCAGCATACAAAGCTCATCGTGTGGAAGTAGAAAGGCCAGAGTGGGTAGATACAATTTTGGAAGCTCTGAAGGGATCACAACAGAAAAATGCCGGAGTTATGAAATGTTTCAAGTGCGGTAACCGAGGTCACATTGCACGTCATTGCAGTAGCAATTCCAATAGTTCCAACATTGTGGGTGACCGTAAACGCAGAGCTGAAGGAGACGAGCAAATCTCCAAATCCACTCAATCGTTAAACTAAAGCGAGTCAGCCGCAAGGGACGACAGCTGGCTCCCTCAATTGAATGCCCCATAATCTCTATCTCGCAAATTGGAAGAAGGTCAAGCAATCTTACTGTCGGAGGACATGTGGATGGAAAGGAACGTTTACTGACTGTAGATACGGGTGCTTCTCATTCCATCATTCGAGCGGATTTAGTCAACAAGAAGATAAGACCATTGCATGGAGCAATATTGCGTACAGCCACTGGAGAAGGCACCCAGGTAATTGGAGAAGTAGGATGTGAAGTAGCAATTGGGAACGTCACGGTACTTCACAATTTTATAGTGGCAGGCATTGTTGATGAAATCATAATTGGAGTGAACTTCTTAATCAACCAAGGCATCAAGATCGATATGCAAAGCAAGACGATGCGATATAAGAACATGGCTGTGCCACTTAATTTCGGCTACGAGAGAGGTTACAGCAGTAAACGAGTGCTGGTGGAAGAGAGTCAGCAAATACCACCAAAATCAGAAGCAGTCATCTGGGCAAAGGTTGATGGAGATTGTGGGACAAACAAATTGTGGGTTGTCGAAGCAGCAAACAAATCAGCACTAAACATACTTATAGGAAAAACCCTGGCTATGACAAAACAAGATGGACGTATTCCGGTAAGAGTACTCAATGAGTTCAAGTCACCACTCAAACTGACTAAATGAGCTATTTTGGGAAGATGCCAAGAGGCTGAGTTATTAACTGTGAACAGCTCCAGGAACACGTTTCAGCTAGTAACACTGATCTTTCAAATGACATCACGGCATGGATGCAGGGGCTAGAGGAAGCATATCAGAGTAAGGCAAAACAACTGTTCCTAAAGTACGCGAACATATTTGACCAGGATGATTCTAAACCAGGCCGCACCAACGTTGTGAAACATCAAATTGACACTGGAGATGCGAGGCCGATCCGTCAAGCTCCACGTAGTGTTCCACTGGCGAACCGGGAAGTTGTGAGTCAAATCATTCAAGAAATGAGCGACAGTGGCGTCATCGAACCATCAGCTAGTCCATGGAGCTCACCGGTAGTACTTGTAAAAAAGAAGGATGGAAAAATGAGGTTTTGCGTGGACTACCGGAAGTTGAATGACGTAACGAAAAAGGATAGCTACCCATTGCCAAGAATTGACGACACACTGGACACGCTATCTGGTACGAAATGGTTTTCCACGCTGGACTTGAAAAGCGGGTACTGGCAAGTGGAGGTGAAGGAGGAAGATAAAGAGAAAACAGCCTTCAGTGTCGGTGATGGTCTTTGGCAATTTACAGTGATGCCTTTTGGACTTTGTAATGCACCAGCTACTTTTGAGAGACTCATGGACCAGGTACTGAAAGGACTACATTGGAAAACATGCTTGGTGTACCTGGGCGACATCATCGTATTGGGCAAGAAATTTGATGAACATGGAGGAAGTTTTCCAGAGAATAGCTGGCGCTGGTCTGAAGTTAAGTCCCAAAAAGTGTGCGCTGTTTAAAAAGGAAGTCAATTATTTGGGTCACAAGGTAACGACAGAGTGCATCTGCACTGCGAACGAAAAAATAGAGGCTGTAAAGGATTGGCCAAGACCACAGAACCTACATGAATTGAGAAGTTTTCTTGGGCTGTGCACATATTTCCGCCGATTTGTACCAAATTTTTCCAGCGTAGCCTATAGCCTCCATGAGCTTACAAGAAAAAACAAAGCTTTTGAATGGAAGAAGGAGCAAGAAGTGGCTTTCCAAACATTGAAGGAGCGTTTATGCACTGCCCCAATGTTAGCATATCCGATTCCAGGAGCAACATTTATTCTAGATACAGAAGCGAGTGGATATGCTATAGGAGGCGTTTTATCACAACTGGTCGATGGACAGGAGAAGGTAGTTGCATATTACAGCCGTTCGATTGGAAAACCAGAGAGGAACTACTGTGTTACGCGGAGAGAGCTGTTGGCATTGGTAGAGTGCATTAAAGATTTTCACAAATACTTCTACGGCCAGCGATTCCGTGTCAGAACAGATCACGCAGCGTTGAAATGGCTTCTACAGTTCCGTAATCCGGAAGGACAATTGCCACGGTGGATCGAGCGACTACAAAGCTACGACTTTTCCATTGAGCATCGAAAAGGTAGTACCCATGGAAATGCAGATGCAATGTCACGAAGACCATGTAGTCTGGAATGCAAGCACTGCTCAAAGGCCGAGGCTAAAGAAGACATTATAGATGTCCGGCTAATGATTATAACGTGTACGGATGAATGGGACAAGGAACAACTAAGAAAGTGTCAGCTAGAAGATACAGATCTGTCACATGTTATGCAAGGGCTCGAACGAAACGAAAGACCAAGTAGAGAGGAGATGTCAGCAGAGAGTCCCATTGCGAAGTCATATTGGGCACAGTGGAACAGTTTAGAATTGATATCCGGTTGCTTGCATCGAGTATGGAAAAGTGAGGATGGTCAATGCAAGAAGAAACTGATAGTTGTTCCCAGGAAGAGGATTCCTGACGTGCTCAGCGAGCTGCACAATGGTCCAAGTGGAGGTCATCTTGGAATCACGAAGACACTCAAAAAAATTAAGCAGAGATTCTATTGGGTTGGTTGCCGTCAGTCGGTCACCGAGTGGATTGCCAACTGCGAGGTATGCAACAGAGCGAAAGGGCCCAAAACCCGAAGTCATGGCCAGATGAAGCAGTATATTTCAGGTGCACCATTTGAAAGGATCGCCATGGATGTCGCAGGTCCATTTCCTACTAGCAACCGCGGAAACAAATACGTACTGGTGGTTATGGATTATTTCAGTAAATGGCCAGAGGTATACCCAATCCCAAACCAAGAAGCAGAAACAGTAGCAGAAGTGGTTAAAAACGAATGGGTTGCAAGGTATGGTGTACCAATGGAGTTACATTCTGACCAAGGCAGGAATTTTGAATCAGCTGTGTTCCAAGAAATGTGCAAGAAGTTGGGCATTCGAAAAACACGGACAACTGCATTGCATCCTCAGTCCGATGGTATGGTGGAACGCTTCAATAGAACATTGGAGGAGCATTTAAGGAAAGTTGTAGACAAGTACCATAAGGACTGGGATACACACATATCATTATTCTTGATGGCCTACCGATCGGCAGTACATGACACAACGGGCCAAACTCCCGCAAAGGTAATTTTTGGCAATGACCTTCGACTGCCAGCTGATTTGAAGTATGGGATAGATGCGGATGCGGAGAGGAATGTCAAGAAATCCACTGGTGTCTTGGAAGAAGAGCTGAGAGAGATACACGATCTGGTAAGGCAACGAGCAAAGATTATGAGTGACAAGATGAAAGCGAGGTAGGATAAAGCAATTAATTCGGAAGGGTTTCAGGAAGGAGATTTGGTCTGCTATACAACCCACAACGAAAAAAAGGTTTGTCCCCGAAATTGCAGTGTAACTGGGAAGGCCCATACAAAGTTGTAAAACGGATCAACGATATAGTGTACCGCATACAAACCACTACCAAACCACGAACCAAAATGAAAGTGGTTCATCTGGAGAGATTAGCAGCGTTTAGATCGAGAGATTTGTCTGACCGGGACGATCAGACTTAGGTGGAGGGCAGTGTCACGGATATTAACATCACTAAGTTATACCATCACTAAGGCGATGCCAAGGCCACGATAAGCAGTATTTACGTCAATAATCAAATCATGTATACACATATGTAAGGCAGCCGAAAGATGTCACACACAGATGCATTTACTTATACGCCTATGTATGCGCGAGAGACTGCAAAGTACAAACATTCACATCAATAATTCAATCATTATGTATCTACATAAACGAATAAAGAATTGCGTCTACACATATGTACGTATACGAGCAGCGGAGCGGCAATGCACAAACACATGCATATCTGAGTTGTCACAAGAGAGAGCAATAATTTGTGCACGCAGTTGTGGCTGGCGATTTTGTAGCCGAACTAACTAGTAACTTCTGGAAATCGAAGAGCCTAGAAGTATGCAGCGTAAACTATAAAAGCGGGGCAGGCGAGTAAGAAGTAATTCAGTTTGATTTGAGTTGATCAGCAGTTACGACTAAGACGATATCTAGCGAGCAATAGCAGTATTATTTTGAATAGTGGAGTTTCATTTGAGCTATTAGTTTGGTTATTAAGCTATTCGTTGCACAGTTACTGTTGTGAAGTATTTTAATAAAGGCCATTTTTCCATTATTCAATATTGGAGTTATTTATTCAACAGTTTAGTGATTCGAACTTAGCAGAGGATTGCAAATAAGAGGATTTGCAGCAAATTCGTTACAATATTAATTGGTAATGCCAACTGCCCATCTCTGCTGGCATGCGTAACGCCTTTTTACTCATACAAATATATCTCTGTGAAGCGACATTATAAGGATATGGTCGATTACAGATATGTCGGTTTTTATCGGCCATTGTTTGTGGTTATCGAAACTTTATTACATTAGCGCTTTTGGTAAAAGATATTTATATAATCGAGTAAGGTAATACAAAGGCATAAGGCGAATTAAAATTTCGCGACCTGTCCTTAAAAAAATATTTATACGCCTACACAATTATTGGTATCTACAATTATTGGCACTATTGGTATCTATATCCAGATGAAGTTTTTTCATATTTAACGTCTTTGAAAGAATCTTACAAGTACGGTCCTGATTTAATTCCCTCTTGTTTTCTTAAAAAATGCGCTGAACACATTTATCAGCCTCTAACTGATTTATTCAATATGTCCCTAAAAAGTGGAGTCTTTCCTTCTGCTTGGAAGGAATCTTTTCTCATACCCCTTCACAAAAGTGGTAGTAGGTCGTGTGTAGAGAACTATCGAGGAATAGCAAAGTTGTCGGCCATCCCAAAGTTGTTTGAAGCTATCGTTACCAATCAGCTAACATTTTCCATTTCTACTTTGATTGCAGAACCGCAACACGGATTCTGTAAAGGCAAATCTACCATTGCTAATCTACTTGAATTCACAACTCATGGTTCTAAGGGATTTAGAGAAAATCTTCACACAGATGTTATTTATACTGATTTCAGTAAAGCATTTGACAAAGTATCCCACTCCTTACTTATCTACAAGCTGGATCGGCTTGGCTTCCAACCTGGTCTCACCCAGTGGATCTCGTCGTATCTCTGCGGTCGAACGCAAAAAGTTATTTTTAAAAATACTTTTTCAAATGTCATCGATGTTCCCTCTGGCGTCCCACAAGGCAGCCATCTTGGTCCAATTCTGTTCTTGCTATTTATTAATGATATCTGTACCACTATAAAATATTCCAAAATCTTAATGTATGCTGATGATGTAAAACTTTTTAGGTCTTATGCGTCTATCGAAGAATGTCCATTGCTTCAAGCGGATTTAAACTGCCTAGTTACTTGGTGCAACGTAAATTCAATGCCGCTGAACCTCAATAAATGCAAATTCATGTGCCTATCTCGAAGATCTTTGCCAGCAGCCTCTTACGTAATTAATAATTTTTGTCTTCTATCAGTAAACTATTTTGAGGACTTGGGAGTCACGATAGATTCTAAACTTAGTTTCAAATTTCATATTAATGCTACTGTCAATAAGGCTAGAGGTGTTCTTTCATACGTGAAACGGTGGTCCAAAGAATTTAGTGACACTTATGTAACTAAAGCCCTTTTCATCACCTTAGTTAGACCGATACTAGAATACGGATCAATAGTCTGGAATCCACAATATCGAGTTCATGCAGATAGACTTGAATCAATACAAAAGCAATTTCTACTTTTCTCTTTAAGGAATTTTCAGTGGGACTCTGCGTATTATCTTCCACCTTATACTAGTCGGTTGAAGCTTATCAATTTTCCAACTCTTGCAAGTCGCAGAGAAATGCTAGGCGTTATATTTATGGCTAAACTCCTGAATGGACTGATTTCTAGTCCAATTCTTTTGAACGAAGTAAATTTCAACGTCCCATCACGGGTGTCAAGACATTACAAGCCTCTTCTTTTGAGGCAGTGTAGAACTAATTTCGAATTAAATGAATCTTTTCGGTGTTTGTGTCATGATTTTAACACTCATTCTAATTCATTTGATATAACGGATTCACTTTTTACCATAAAGAAAACTGTCTTATCCTATCTTAACTCTTAACAAAAAAAAAAAAAAAAATTTAATAAATTAAAAATGTTCACTTATTTAACAATGTAGTATATATATGTAAAATTTCTATGTAATTTCTAACTGTTATGTATAGTATACTCAGTTGATGATTTTTATTCTGTAGCTGAGCAGTTTTAGATCTCGACGCTTAACAAACCTCCGCCTATCAACAACTCGGCAATAACAAATCCGTGCGTCATGCGGATGCGCCCCTCGCGCCGATCGGGTGAGCTTTGGAGGGTTTAATCCGTTGGGTATTATTATTATTATTATTATAGCTAGACTGTCCGCTATTTTCGAAAGTTGTTCGAAGCAATCGTTACAAATCACCTAACATTTTCGATTTTTTTTTTTTTGAATGGGCGTTGTGGCAGCGCGCTGCCCTCAAGTGGCCCAATGAAACCAGGCTAATCCTGTTCACGCGATCGATTTATATATATATATAATAACTTTTTTTTTTTTTTTTGCCGAGTCTTTGATGGGCAGCGGTTTGTCAAGCGTCACCTTCTGATACTGCTCAGCTACAGAAGAAATTTCATCAGCCAAGCGTAATACTTAAAGAGAACAGAACAGAAGCAAACGTATTATACATTAATTTAGAGAGGTGAGAACAATCTTTTTTATAGAAAAAAGGGAGTCCGAGCTACCAAATGTGTTTGAGTGAGAGTTATAATCTTGGCATAAACGCCGAAAAGGTTCATTTTGTTCGAAATTCGTTCTACATTGTTTCAGCAGAAGAGGTTTGAAGTGTCTCGATGTCCGAGAGGGAACGCAAAAGTTCACTTCATTCAGAAGGAATGAGCTCGAAATTGATCCATTTAAAAGTTTTGTCATAAATATTACACCAAGCATTTCCCTTCGACTAGCAAGAGTTGGAAGATTGATAAGCTTTAATCGATTAGTATAAGGTGGAAGATTAGTTAAAGAGTCCCATTGGAAATTTCTTAAGGCAAATAGTAAAAATTGTTTTTGTATTGATTCGAGACTGTCTGCATGGACTTGATAACGCGGAGCCGTATTCTAATATTGGCCTAACTAATGTTTTAGAAAGTGCTTTAGTTATGTAAGGGTCGTTAAATTCTTTTGACCACCGTTTAGCAAATGCAAAAACACCTTTGCCTTTATTCACTGTAGCATTAATATGAAGATTGAAACTAAGTTTGGAATCCATCATGACTCCCAAGTCAATAAAATTATTTACAGTTTCTAGACTATAGTTGTTAATTGTATATGAAGCTGGTGGCGAAACTCTCCGAGAAAAACACATAAATTTACATTTTTTGAGATTGAGCGGCATATAATTTACATTGCACTAGGTAACCAAGTGATTTAAATCCATTTGAAGCAAGGAATGTTCCTCAACCGAGGCACATGATTTGAAAAGTTTTACATCGTCTGCGTACATCAAGATTTTTGAGTATTTAATTGTACCAGATATATCGTTTATGAAATTGGTAAATAGGTAAATTGGTGATAGGTGATTTGCCCTTACAGAACCCATGCTGCGAGCTTGCAATTATGGGGGAAATAGAGAATGTTAGGTGGTGGGTAACAATAGCCTCAAATAACTTTGGGATAGCGGATAACTTTGCTATGCCCCGGTAGTTTTCTATGGAAGACCTGCTTCCATTTTTATGAAGCGAAATAAGAAAAGATTCCTTCCATGTTGTTTGGAAAACGCCATAAATTAAAGATAAATTAAATAAATCTGTTAGCGGCTGATAGATGTTTGCAGCACATTTTTTAAGAAAGTGTGTCGGGATCCTGTCGGGGCGGTATGAATATGATACTTTTAAAGTTTTTAAATAAGATAATACATCTTCTGAAGATATAAATGGAGCTCTGATTGAATAACACGAATCAATATGGTATGGGTATTCATTAGGTGAAACGTTGGTCTCAGTAGAGTAATTTGATTTGAAAAATTCCGCAAAGAAGTCGGCGATCTCTTGATCATCGCTGGAAATATTATCTTGGAATTTCATGCATGATGGAAACCCTTTCACCCTGCGTTTAGAGTTTACGAATCCGTAAAATGCCTTCGGGTTGCAAGTTATATTTCTTTTCATTTTACAAAGATAAGCTTTGTAACACTTTTTGTTCAATTGAAAATACTTGCAGCGTAGAATCGAGTACTGTAAGTAATGGTTATGTAAACCCATCTTTTTGAACAACTTGAAAGATCGAGACTTTTTATTCTTTAAAATTTTCAGCTCTTTAATGAACCATACTTGGCTTGTATCGGAATGTACACAAATCCGCTTAGGTACGTATTTTTCAAAAAGACAGTAAATGGTATTGTAAAAGTGAGAAACGCTTTGCTCCACATCAGCATTAAATATTGGCCACACTATTCGAGATAGATCACGATTTAATTTTTTAAAATTGGCCTTCGCAAAGTCGAAGCGATAACTGGAGTTGTATCGTTTATTTCCGCTGTTACAAGCATAATTTACAACTTCGTAAACTGTTTTGAGGGAAGGGTGGTAAGCATCTTCAGGTTCAATAATGGGTTCGCATCGACTAATGGAATATTTAGATTCATCATCCACAAAGGCTAAATCTAACACTCTTCCGAATTTACTCCATTGGATGTTGATTTGCTGAAGGTACAGCTCAGACATTCCGTCTAGAAATTCATTGTTGGAAGACTTTGACGAAACTGGTACGATATTAAAGCCAGAGATGCACCATGATATGTGTGGCATATTGAAGTCACCCAAGACAATAATGGAATCGGAAGGCTTTAGCATCGAATTAACAAGGAAATGTGATGCATATAAACGGACAGTTCAGAAGATGGCGGTATATAACAGATGGCCAATTAAATGTGGATATTTGCTAGTTGTGTGCGTATGCACAAGAACTCAGTTGTATCGGTGGCGGTTACGCAAATCTCTTCAGATGGTATTGAAGAGTGTACACTCAGAGAAAAAATCGTTCTAAAACGAACGAAACAAGTTCAAAATTAAGAACATTCGTTGACAAAAGTCTGTTAAGTACGTTTTTTCTTAACTCGTGACCGATGGGCTTGTTTTAAGCACAGTTTTTCCAAGCACACCGTTCGTATTTTATGACCAGTTTGGTATCGATGTGTGAACCTTCTGTGCTCGTTTCAAGCACTACTTGGGCTTGATTTAAGATTTTTCGTTCTCACGCTTCGAGAACGTTTTGTGGTCGTTTTAATAGTTTTCGGTCTCAATTCACGAACGGTTTGTGTTTGATCATTGGTGGGAGGAAGGTAATTTTTTATATGTTACCCCATTATTTATTTATTTTTTATTAATAAATAATTTTTTTGTTATTAATAAAAAATTATTAATAACAAAAAAACTATTATTAAAAGCCAAAAGGTTCGAAAAAACGCATAATATGCATTTCTTCATATATTTCTCTTATCGAGAAATTTTTATTATTTGATGATGCAATCTGAATATATATTTAAAACATTTCATAACAAGTTTGAGAATTACCTGTACATATGCGAATGGAACTAAACGAAAAATAAGAGTTAAAAAAATAGAATACAAAAAAATGTTTTAAAAAACTTTAGAGTTTGACGGTGATCGAACTCGCACCACACGATCGCAACCGCAACATTATAGCCGCTGGGCCACTACAACTGCTTGGTAGCTCTTGCCAAATGTTGTACTTAACATTGTAGTGCACACGAATTATACCGTTTCTTTTTTCTTGAACTTAATTTAAGAACAGCGTTCTCATTAATAGAACATTTGTTCATATTTTATGACCAGCCGTTCTCTTTTCAAGAACATGGTTCTAAGTTCAAGAACAAGGTTATTGTTTTAAGAACAGGTCGTTCGTTTTTCAAGAACAAAAAAGTAAGAACATGAAAAGCTTGAATTGAGTCCGGTGGTGCTGGATTTTAGAACGGCGTTTTTCTCTGAGTGTACAGCAAGCAGAACTCAACATCCAACCCTGTTCAGGCGGTCATTTCGATATATTTGGTAGTCATTACAGAGGATCTCTGAGTTAAAAATATGAGGTTTCAGCCAGGTTTCGGTTAAAACAATTATATCGTAGCTTGAGTTAAATGATTTTAAAAACAGTTCTGTTAACTTGGTATTTAAGCCTCTAACATTTTGGTAAAGTATATCTAAAGCAGATTTTTCGGTCAGTTTTTGACTCAGTGTTATTAACAGGGATCGTTGCTAAGTTTAGAACACTCTTATTCCGCCTATATTCAAATTCCCGCACAAGTGCCCCAGAGGGCCAAAAATCGTTACTCAAGATAGTGTCAAAATGGTCAATAGGTACATCTAATCTAAAGGAAGATACGTTTCTTTCATAACTAAAATTAAATTTCCGAATTGTTACGTCATGGGTTTTCCTTTTTGAGAAGATATACGATTTCAGATCCTCCTCAGTAGTATCCCTCTCGAATCTTGACACGATTATCGATTTTTTAGGAGGGACTACAACCAACTTCCTAGTTCCAGGCTCAGTCGCCTGAGAACGGTTTGCAGGTTCAATATTTTTTCTAGCTGCTAGTTTTGTTGGAGGTGCCTTCGATGTTGAAGGCTCTACTGTAAGAGGACTTGGAGATGCTAAGTTTATTAATATCGTGCTGGGTGTAGGAACGATTGGGTTCTGGATGTTTTGAACGTGGTCTAGGGTCAGTACGCCAGCCGAGACATCAGTTCGTTTTCGTTTGCTGTCACGACTGTCGCTGTTAGCATTAGCAGCTGAATCGGTAATACATTTGAAAGTTTTAAACAAGTTTTCATAATACTTGAATTTATCCCCTAATGTAGAAAGTTCCTTACCGATTTCGGAGAATGCGTTTCGGGTATGTTTGAAAAGCTTAAAAAAATCCACTTCCGTGGATCTGCATTTCAAGCACGACCAACGCACACCCTTGTTATCGTTGATCGCATCACACAACCTTGCTGTCAAACTAGCGCACTTCATATGAGCAAGCTCATCACAAAGCCAGCACGACACGAAACGCTCGGTATCACCTTTCAATTGGCAGTTAACAAAATTGCAAGACATTATAAGTTAAAGTAAAATTGATTAAACAGACGGAGGCAGTGAAAATATTTTGGAGATCACAGTAAGAAAATCACTTTTTGAGCAGTTTGAAGATCACTGTATGAGCAGTTTAAGATCGCTATTAACTGACGCTTAACAACACACAATGCAAACAGCTGTGGCAGTGAAAAGAAAATGAAGTAAATGTGCACGAGGAAAAAGAGGAAAAGCAGAACTTTAAATTGCTGAATGCAGTACACAACGTGTTTACACTTATTTTTAGCACAATAATTATTTAAGCAAACAAATTTATTGATTTAAGACAAAATAAGGCGCAGTAGAAATCAAAACACAACTTCACAGCTTGACGTTGCACAACACAACAACATTAATTGCAAGTTCTTAGCATGGGTTTTGTAAGGGCAAATCAACCATAACTAATTTACTTGAGTTCACAACTGACATTTGGAACGGGTTCAGTGAAAATCTTCACACCGACGTTATATACACCGATTTTAGTAAAGCATTCGATAAAGTATGCCACTCTTTACTTGTATATAAACTCGACATGCTTGGTTTTTAACCTAGTTTCACTCGTTGGATTTCGTCCTATCCCTGTAGCAGAACACAAAGAGTAATCTTTAAAAATATGTTTTCGAGTATCATTAGTGTCACCTCTGGTGTTCCTCAGGGCAGCCATCTTGGCCCGATTCTGTTTTTGCTATTTATAAACAATATCTCTCAATAAAATATTCTATAATCTTGATGTATGCTGATGATGTAAAACTTTTTAAGACTTACGCGTCGATTGAAGAACGTTCTTTACTTCAGACGGATGTAAATTGCTTAGCCTCTTGGTGCAATGTGAACCGCATGCCGCTTAATCTTCAAAAATGTAGATTTATGTGTTTTTCGTGTAGGAGTTTACAACCAGTTTCTTACACAATTAGCAACCAAAACCTGAAAGTGTTAATGTTTTTGTAGACTTGGGAGTTACATGAACTGCAAACTTAGCTTCAACACTCATATAACTGTCACTGTCAATAGAGCTAAAGGTGCCTTAGCATTTATGAAAAGGTGGTCAAAAGAGTTTAGCGATCCCTACGTTACGAAAACCCTCTTCACAACGTTGGTTAGACCGATATTAGAATATGGCTCAATAGTCTGGAATCCGCGTTTTCAAGTCCATACTGACAGGCTCGAATCAATACAAACACAGTTTTGCCTTAAGGAATTTTGAATGAAACTCTTCATTTAATCTTCCACCTTATACTAATCGATTAAAACTTATCAATCTTCCAACTCTTGCTAGTCGTAGAGAAATGCTTGTCGTATTATTTATAACAAAACTACTGAATGTATCGATTTCAAGCGCATTTCTTCTAAACGAAGTGAACTTTAGTGTTCCCTGTCGCACTACGAGACATACAAACCTCTTCTTTTAAAACAATGTACAACGAGTTTCGAACTTAACGAGTCTTCCGGTTTGTACCAAGGTTATAACTCTCATTCAAACACATTTAATATGCCGGACTCTCTTTTTCTATAAAAAGACTGTCCTTATTTCTCTTAATCGTTAGTGCTGTATAAAGTTATATACATATTAGTACTATCTCCAACCTCCTCTCCATAATCTACTTTCTCTTAATTAGTTTTTATGTTACTTACTCTTCCGTAGTTTATAATTTACATTCTCTTACTTTCATTTAAACTCACTCTCTAACTCTCTTTCATAAACCGTTATTTTTTAGTTTAATGTTTAAGCTCAATTAGTCGTTAAGAAAAAATATGTGTTCAGTTGGAAAATAAAGGTGAAATAAATCAGAACCAAAAATCCACTACCTTATTATATGTTTGTTTCTATATTCTATTAGTTTAAGTTTTACCCTTAGATGATGATATTTCCTCTGTAGCTGAGCAGTTTTTGATCTCGACGCTTGACAAACCACTGCCCATCAATGACTCGGCCCAAAAAAAAAAAAAAAACAAAAAAAAAAAAAATTATAAATATGTAATAAATTTAATAAATAAAAAAATAATGAACAGGATTAGACTGGTGCGATTGGGCCAGGCCCGACGAGAGGGGAGGGGGAATGGGGGGATTCCCCCGGGCCCGGGTTTCTCAGGGGGGCCGCGATTTTGAGGTACTAAGACATTTTTTGTTAATTCAGGAGAGACTTTAGTTGTTCCATGTGCAAATTTTAAGTGCGAACAGTGAGGAGACAACAAAAACATCAAACAAAAATGTATGTTTACATGAATCCAAAATCGTAAAGTTTTCGCGGTGACACTGATGAAGGTTCATCTTCAAAAAGTCTTCTAGCAATACCACCAACTCTGTATCAAAGTCCAGATTATTTAAGCGACTTCGATATCGGTACCGTGAATACCGTCAAGGTCATCAAAAGTGTCCTGTTATTTTTCCACGTGATTGTCATGACGAGGCATTTCCTCCTCGTTGTTAAACAGAATCTTGCCAAATGGAGAGAAAGTGGAGCGTGACTGGTTAGTTTGGAGTGCCAGTAGCAATGCTTTTTATTGCCTACCATGTCGTCTGTTAAGCACCAATACTTTAAATCGACCTAAAATTTGTTGTCCTGGCGGATATTCGAAATTCCAGGTATGGAAGAAGCTATACGATAAACTGCCATCACACGAAAATACTCAAGATCACATTAAATGTTATATTCTATGGCGATTTTCGATCGAATTCAAAAAGAGGCTACAATTGATACACTCATCAGTGAACAGCTAATCACTGTAACTCAAAAGTGGAAACAAATGTTATATAGAATTTTAGACACTATTTTATTTTTGGGTGAAAGAGGCCTAGCGTTCAAAGGCGAAAGTATATATCTTGGTGAACGAAGCGATGGAAATTTTTTGGGCATCTAAGATCTTATAAGCTAATATGATCCGATATTTAGAGATCATTTGGAGAAAGTTAGGATTTCACAACAGCAGCACAAACGTTTACAGGTTCACTATCTTTCCCCAGACTTTCAGAACGAGTTTATAAAAATTAGTGCAAAGCACGTGATGGAAACTATATTAGATCAAGGCAAGAAAGCCAAGTATTTTGCTATTATCGTTGATGCTGTGCCTGATGCTAGGCACGTTGACTACGTTCATTTTGCGCTAACTCCATTTCAATTCGAAAGCAACAAATTTTACAATTCAAGAACGGTTTTTGGCTTTCGTGAATTGTAACCAAAAAACTGGTCACAAAATCGCTGATCTAATTTGCCATACTTGATTGAAGATTGCCGTTCACAAGGGTACGATAACGGCGCCAATATGAAAGGAGCTTTCAACGGAGCACTACGTCACATTCTCGACAAAAACTCGAATCCTGATTACTCGCCTTGTGCAACCCACATTCTCAATTTATGTGGAGTTGATGCTGCAGAACGTTGTACGGCTGCAGTTACTTTCTTTGGAGTTGTACAAAAATGTTTTACTATTTTCAGCAGCACTCCACAACGATGGGACATCCTCAAAAAAATGTACCGAGCTCTCTTCATAGTCTTTCAGACAAAAGCTAAATTTGACTGCGTAAGCATACGGAGATGTTACCGGCATTCTCAAGTACATCACAAGTTCGAATGTCTTGCTGTCCTCAATTTGGTTCAAAATACTGACTACCATTAATGAAAGAAACGTCGTATTCCAAGCTAGAGACGACACCATAGATGTTGAGGTCCGACAACTAGATGCCTTATTAGCTGATTGGAAGTTGATCAGGAACCAATGGGAAACAATTTTAAACGAATGCAAAACAGTTGCTATTCAATTGAACATATCGCCAAAGTTTCTGGACATTCGAAAGAGAAAACCCAAAAGACGTTCTGAAGATAATTTAAATGATATAATTACGGATGATTCAGAGTCTGATTTTGAAAACAATACATTCCTGGTGATCGTTGATTCGGTAATCACTGGCATTACTGAACGATTTGCAGCTATGCGAAATTTGAGCGAAACGTTTTTCTTTTTGTGGCAATTTAAAGACATGGATGAAACTACGGTTCGGGCGAGCGCAGCAAAATTTGTCGAAAAATACAAGTCGGACATTTCTCAAACCTTAGAATGCGAAGTAATTCACTTGAAACACATTTACGAAGCAAATTTTGATAAAGGTCTGACATCATTGGAATTGCTAAATACCATCTACATGTGTTCAAAATCTTTATACAATTTTCCCCAATATTTGTGTTGCTTTCGTATCTTTTGCACTATACCTGTCCCTGTAGCTAGTGCAGAACGTTCCTTCAGCGTCCTTTCAAGAATCGAAAACATTCATAGATCGTGTTCATCTCAAGAGCGAGTTTCAGGATATGCCATGATTTGTGTTGAATCCGTTTTGGCAAGACAGTTAAATTTTGATATTATTATAAAAAAATTTGGAGCGAAAAATGCAAGAAAAGCACTTTCTATATTGAATAATTAAAATGTATAACCATCATTAGATTTATCACATATACGTAAAACTCCTATATTGCTAATAGACAATGCTCGCAATGTGTTTTGAAATCGAAATCAACACTAGACAGCCTATAAAGTTTTTGTGATTTTAGCAGCATATGTGTGACAAGAAAAAAATTAAATTTAGGTACATTCGATTATTGAATACAAAAACAAAAACGTTTAAACAGCAATACATCGGCACTCTGATGTTTGGGAATGTACCTAGCCTTTTGTAGCTATATAGGAGTATTACATATATGATTTATCAGAAATGTATTAAAATGTTACCAAATAACTAAAAAAAGATTAAAGAAAAGAGAATTTTATTTCTACGTTACAATAAAATAGTATAAATAGTAAATATTCTGTGTTAATTTTATTTGCAGCTCTTAGTCCAAAAATCATTTAGTTGATGTGGCAAAAATTTTGTTTGATGTAATCCATCAATAATGATTCATGAGTTAGACGTCATTAATTCAAATTAATCAAATGTATTAGTGGATTTTTTATAGGGGCCCGTAAATTGTTTAGTCCCGGGCCCGGATTTTCTCTCTACGGCCCTGCATCGGGCCACTTGAGGGCAGTGCGCTGCCACAACGTCCAATTATTATTATTATTAAAAGAAATCTCACGATCACTTTTTCCTGAAACCTTGTCTAGTTTCGCACGGGTCGGAGAGTTCCTTGCCAATTCTGACGAAGCTGTTGGTGTTGCTCAACGTCGTATAACAGGCGTATACGTTTTGCGGGGAAACCGAAACTTTTTTCCAAGCTTTAGCGCAAAGTGTAAATCTGGTCGGTGGCAGATTTACCAGGTCTGAAGCGCACAGAAATGGTTCAATTCGTCGATTCAAGGAGGGCTTCAATCTTTCGCGAAACACGATTTACAGGACCTTATATGCGATATTAAGAAGGCTGATTACGGAATAGTGCTCTCAGGGAGCAGGTGAGAGAGTCTAGTTTCGAAATTATTGCCAGTCTGTCGCGATTGCAGCCATACGACGTCTAGCTTTTCTTGTATTTTTGCTCCTTGCTTTTAGCTACGCAGAGGCTGGCGCGTATTTTGAGATAGGGCCCGAGGCGATGTTAGGTCTTCAGATCGTGTGCACATCTGGATAGGGCTGCCGTCTATTTATTACAACATGGTCGGTCTGAGTGCGTGTATATATATCGGGGTAATGTAGCTTGATATATATATCTATAACATGTTTCGAAAATCGGCGAAGTCGAGCTAACCTACGCTTCTAAAAATATGAACTATTAGTGATAATATTGAGGTGGTACGCATCGTACATTTCAATCTATAATATAAAATAAAATCGCTGAGTTTATTGCTTAGCACAAACGGTTGAACCGATGTCGCTATTTCTTTTTTAGAATATTCTTTGAAGTGCGATGATGGTTCTTACGGAGAGAAATATTATAAAAATTGCCTAAAAAAGTCTAACAACAATACTTTTGTAGTAAAAAATCATAAGACTTTTGTTTACACAGCTATAAATTCAAAGCGGATGCATCGATGGGAATATTTCTTCTTTGCATTAAAACATTAAAATATATACCTTCGGTCTGCATTAAAAAATACTTGACTCCTTTTTTATATGAGCGTGTAATTTGTTCGCTGTGAACTGTGCGAGCAAACTTGCTTTGAGTTGGAAATTATGCGTCACATACGCACATACATAGCATACGTTAACCTTCAGGAGTACATTTATAGGTATGTATGTTGCTGTTGTTGTTTTAACGATACAGTACGATCCAGTAACAAGGCACCCATAAGATACTAGCTAGACCATCTCGGGAAGGATTAACATGACCACATTAAACTTTTCGTTCTTTCTCCGATTATTGTTTTGAAAAACTTGAACAACTCAAACGAAAATCTGTATAAAACAAATTCTTTGTGTGTGTGTGTTCGCTATGGAAACGTATTTCCCACACTTCAATCCTCACCAAATTTTGGCGATAGGTCCCTTCCATCAACACGAAGGTTTTAGGTTAAAAATTATTTCGATATATAAAAGGGGCGTGGCATCTCCCATACAAACGGAATCTTTAGTACTGCATAACTCTGAAGGTATACATGCCAGAACATTAAAATTCAGTAAGGAGTTATTTGAAGTCAATCTCTAACACCACCAAGAAAATGTTGAATTACGAAAAATGGGGCGTGGCACCTCCCATACAAATGGAATATATCATACTGCATATCTATGGATGTAGTAATGGTAGGATAATGAAAATTGGTAAGAAGCTATATGACGTTAAGTCCTAACACCTCCAGTAAAATGTGGAATTGAGAAAAAAGGGGCGTGGCACCTTCCCTACAAATGAGATTTTTCAGAACTTTGGCTGCCGTACAAACTTAGGATATTTTAACACCTAAATTTTGACTGCATTTTTGAGTTTGGCTGTTATTCCTTTTGGACCTTTAGTAATCTGCCGCCGTTAAAAAAATTTGTTAGCTTCAGTCTATCTACATCTATATATATAAAAATCAAATTCTGTGTGTGTGTGTGTGTGTTCGCTATGGAAACTTATTTCCCACACTTCAATCAACACCAAATTTTGGCTATAGGTTCCTTCGAGCAAGACGAAGGTTTTTCATATTTCAGAATTAAGAATTTAAAATTAAGGTTTTTATTTTTGGCTATGCGAACGAGCAATCTTAGCTCCCAAAAATGATCATGTTAACAAAATCAATGATCGCATTCAAAACCAATTTCCTGGTGAAGTGACGAAATATAAATCGATCGTCACAGTTACAGATGAAGATCAAATTGTGAATTATCCAATTGAATTTATAAACTCTTTACAATCAATAAAGCACAAGGACAATCGCTTACTGTTGCAGAATTAAATTTAGAGAGTCCATGCTTTTCCCATGGTCAGCTATATGTTGTTTGCTCTAGAGTTGGAACGCCAAAAAATTTGTTTATCTTTGCACCGAACGAAAAAACCAAAAATATTGTGTACCCACTTGCATTACAATAACGGGACGAGAAAATTTTGGCAGATTTAGTCGGCAGAACGAATAGCAGTTCTGGTAAGCTACAATGGAACGGCCACGTTTTTAGGAGCTCCCAAATTGAGTCGGGTAACGGAAAAACATCGCCCAAGCTGTTCACAAACTTATAGTCGAGTGGAGGATTTCTGAAAAAGTAGTAGCATTAAGCTTCGATACAACGATTTTGAAAAGAAGTGCGGTAAAAGTAGTGCGCCGGAAACTCTAATTTTTAATAGATTCGCTGACATATGGCAGAATATAAAACACGACCAATACCGTTTCGGTATAAATGACCACATTGTTGGTTCCAAAATAAGCCACGAAGAAATAGAGCAAATAAAACGGTTTTGTCGAAATCAGCTCAAATATACTCAAATACGCGGTGATTATAAGGAACTTTTAAAGCTCTCTATGACGCTCCTTGGTGATGACGGCGATGTCTTTCGTACATGTGGTGCGACATCTCATGCAATATCTACATATTTCGAAAGCAATATATTGTCTACAAATTTTTCTGTTTCGCGATCAGTTTAATATGACTTCAAGAGAACTTAATTGTATTCGAGATATGTCAGTATTTATTCTTAAACTTTACATCAAGGTATGGTATAGGCGCACTAATTCTATTGAATGCCCCAATCAAGATTTGAACTTTTGCGCGATGCTTTCAAGTATTCATAAATCTATAAGACTGTATCTGAAGCGGTAATTAATAAAATGAAGAATCATTTGTGGTATCTAACTACAGAAACGGTGGTGCTGTCTTTGTTTGATCCCAACGTCTCACTTGAAATTAAACGAAAAACAAGTAAGGAAGGTTAAGTTCGGGTGTAACCGAACATTAAATACTCAGTTGAGAGCTATGGTGACAACATAAGGGAAAATAACCATGTAGGAAAATGAACCGAGGGAAACCCTGGAATGTGTTTGTATGACATGGGTATCAAATGGAAGGTATTAAAGAGTATTTTATGAGGGAGTGGGCCATAGTTCTATAGGTCGACGCCATTTAGGGATATAGCCATAAAGGTGGATCAGGGTTGACTCTAGAATGCGTTTGTACGATATGGGTATCAAATTAAAGGTGTTAATGAGTATCTTAAAAGGGAGTAATCCTTAGTTCCATAGGTGGACGCCGTTTCGAGATATCGCCATAAAGGTGGGCCAGGGGTGACTCTAGAATTCGTTTGTGCAATATGGGTATCAAACGAAAGGAGTTAATGAGTATTTTAAAAGGGAGTGGGCCTTAGTTCTATAGGTGGACGCCTTTTCGAGGTATCGCAATAAAGGTGGACCAGGGGTGACTCTAGACTTTGTTAGTACGATATGGGTATCAAATGAAATGTGTTAATGAGTATTTTTAAAAGGGAGTGGGCCTTCCTTCTATAGGTGTTCGCCTTTTCGAGATATCGCCATAAACGTGGACCAGGGGTGACTTTAGAATATGTTTGTACGATATGGGTATCAAATGAAAGGTTTTAATGAGTATTTTAAAAGGGAGTGGGCCTTAGTTCTATAGGTGGACGCCGTTTCGAAACATCGCCATAAAGGTGGACCAGGGGTGACTCTAGAATGTGTTTGTACGATATGGGTATCAAATTAAAGGTATTAATGAGGGTTTTAAAAGGGAGTGGGCCTTCGTTCTATAGGTGTTCGCATTTTCGAAATATCGCCATGAAAGTGGACCAGGGGTGACTCTAGAACTTGTTTGTACAATATGGGTATCAAAAGAAAGGTGTTAATGAGTATTTTAAAAGGGAGTAATCCTTAGTTCCATAGGTGGACGCCGTTTCGAGATATCGCCATAAAGGTGGGCCAGGGGTGACTCTAGAATTCGTTTGTGCAATATGGGTATCAAGGAGTATTTTAAAAGGGAGTGGGCCTTAGTTCTATAGGTGGACGCCTTTTCGAGATATCGCCATAAAGGTGGACCAGGGGTGACTCTAGAATGAGTTTGTACGATATGGGTATCAAATTAAAGGTATTAATGAGAGTTTTAAAAGGGAGTGGTGGTAGTTGTATATGTGAAGGCGTTTTCCAGATATCGACCAAAATGTGGACCAGGGTGACCCAGAACATCATCTGTTGGATACCGCTAATTTATTTATATATGTATTACCTGCCAAGATTTTAAGGGTTTTTTATTTCGCCCTGCAGAACTTTTTCATTTTCTTCTACTTAATATGGTAAGTGTCACAACCATTTTATAAAGTTTTTTCTAAAGTTATATTTCGCTTCAATAAAACAATCCAATTACCTTACCATGTTTCATCCCTTTTTTCGTATTTGGTATAGAATTATGGCATTTTTTCCATTTTTCGTAATTTTTGATATCGAAAAAGTGGGCGTGGTCATAGTCGGATTTCGTTCATTTTTCATACCAAGATAAAGTGAGTTGAAGTAAGCACGTGAACTAAGTTCATTAAAGATATGTCGATTTTTGCTCAAGTTATCGTGTTAAGGGCCATGCGGAAGGACAGACGGAAGACTGTGTATAAAAACTGGGCGTGGCATCAACCGATTTCGCCCATTTTCACAGAAAAGAGTTATCGTCATAAAATCTATGCCCCTACCATTTTCAATTTCAGAAGGATTGGTTAATTTTTGTTCGACTTATGGCGTTAAAAGTATCCTAGACAAATTAAATGAAAAAGGGCGGAGCCACGCCCATTTTGAAATTTTCTTTTATTTTTGTATTTTGTTGCACTATATCATTACTGGAGTTGAATGTTGACATAATTTACTTATATACTGTAAAGATATTAAATTTTTTGTTAAAATTTTACTTTAAAAAAATTTTTTTTTAAAAGTGGGCGTGGTCCTTCTCCGATTTTGCTAATTTTTATTAAGCGTACATATAGTAATAGGAGTAACGTTCCTGCCAAATTTCATCATGATATGTTCAACGACTGCCAAATTACAGCTTGCAAAAATTTTAAATTACCTTCTTTTAAAAGTGGGCGGTGCCACTCCCATTGTCCAAAATTTTACTAATTTTCTATTCTGCGTCACAAGTTCAACTCATCTACCAAGTTTCGTCGCTTTATCTCTCTTTTGTAATGAATTATCGCAATTTTTCGGTTTTTCGAAATTTTCGATATCGAAAAAGTGGGCGTGGTTATAGATCGATATCGTTCATTTTAAATAGCGATCTGAGATGAGTGCTCAGGAACCTACATACCAAATTTCATCAAGATACCTCAAAATTTACTCAAGTTATCGTGTTAACGGACGGACATGGCTCAATCAAATTTTTTTTTCGATCCTGATTATTTTGATATAAGGAAGTCTATATCTATCTCGATTCCTTTATATATGTACAACCAACCGTTATCCAATCAAACTTAATATACTCTGTGAGCTCTGCTCAACTGAGTATAATGACGAATCGTTTAAAAGGAAAGGATCCTGTTGTAGCTTTGGTTAAATATTACACGTTTCCAAATGCGCAACATTTGTTGGAATATGATTTATCTGATTTTGTATCTTATAAGACAAAATTTTTGTTTTCCAATTTCGAGCTTCAATGTGATTTTCTTGAGCTGGATCCCGCCGTATGGAACGACAATAAGGAATATCAGACAGCTTTTGAATTCTTTAAAATTTTATTCGTCGTAAATAACACTGCAGAGCGGGGAGTTTATGAAGGATTACAATAGTATTTTAACACACGACGAAGAAGAAGCTCAGTTTATATTAAAAGTTGTTGACTCCTATCGAAAAAGTTTCAATCCCATACAAAATCTGCATTGATTGATCAACCTCAGGCGTTGTATAGTTTTCTTCAATTGAATTAAATTATCATATACAGACAATAATATCTAAGTACATACGTACAATTTATATTGTGTACTTTCTTAAAAAAGTAAGTAAAGAGTTTTAAATCTCCATACAAATGCCTTAGTTCAACGTTAGTCAACATTTGGGTCCATTAAAAACTACCAAATGGGCGTAAAATTTTTCAGGGGTATCTTTAATGTTAAATAGAAACTTTTTCAACCCGGCGCTCATTGATATCAGGTGACTTTACAAAAATGGCCAGGCTATTCTATAAGAGCTATACAATATGCAATACGTATCGTAAAGTTTGAAAATTTGGAATGAAAAATTGGGCGATTTTCTGTGGTAAAAAAGTAAAATTCAAAACTACACAGCATAAAAGGGAATGAAGTTATTAAAACCGGAATTCAAGCTTACAAACGAATTGAGAAAAATAAAACTTTCTGGAGAATGTTGATACTCGTATTTTAGTTAAAAATAAGACAGTAAATAAATGTTAAAGCAACACATTTTTTTGAATTTTTTTTCTTGTTATTTATTAGACTAATCCCGCAGCTTCGCTCGCGTGCGCAGTATATTGTTTAAAGATACATTCGCTGGGTAATAATATCCTGAGTTATTAGTTATAAGTCATTCATATCAGGGGTACCTCTGATCCACATTTTGGCCTATATCTCGTAAACGAGTTGAGATATGCCAAAAAGTCTACTTTTTTTGTTAAAGATCTCATTAGCATTTCATTAGGTAGATTCCCGGATAGATTATTTGTGTATCTAGCGGCCTAGGGGTTCGAAACCTTGCAATTTACATTCCCTGGTCAATACTCCGTATCTGTAGATAATAATACGTAATCATGCAAGTGGCCGCATCTCCTCGCGTTGCGGTTCTTTAGTTATAAAAACAAAAATTTTTTATTTTCATATTTAAATATAAGATTTGGGAAAGACAAACAATGAAAAGATTGCATCAAGTGCACGCCCATAAATTTCACTCAACGGGATTTGATGGTTGTTTGGCAGTTCCTTGACATTTCAAGGTGTTGTTTGTAAAAAAATTGTTTCCTTTCAATATTATAGTGAAGTGTGAAAAATAATTTAGAAAGATTTTCTTTAAAATTTAAAAATAATTATTTCATTTGGCAGCTGGCTTGAAACGCCGTTCATAAAACACAACTTCTATCACTCAACTGACCGTATTATGTTTTCAACATATTGTAACGAATTTACTGCAATTCCGCTTATTTCAAATCTTCTACTAAGGTTCGAGTCACTAAACTGTTGAATAAATAACACCACTATTCAGTAATGCAAAATGGCCTTTATTAAAGTACTTCACAATAAATAACTCTACTATTGCCCAACAGATTGCGTGCTTAATCAAAACTGACTGATGGCTTAAATGAAACTGATCTCTCGCCTCCACTGTTGTCGGCCTTTCATACTTTCCGACCTCCTCGTTGCATATTTCTAGGCTTTTCTAATTCCAGAACTTACTAGTTAGTTATAAATTTCTCAGCTACAACTACAGATGTATAATTTTTATAGCTTCTCTCATACCCCATGCGCTTGTATGTGTGAGCGATACTTCCACAATCACATAGGTGTAGACAAAATGATTAAATTATTGATGTGCATTCACGTCACTGCTTAGCATCGGCATAGAGATGGCAGTACCCTTAGTGTTACTAACATTCGCAACACTGCCCTCCACCTAAGTCTGATCGTCCCGATCAGACAAATCTCTCGATCTAAACGCTGCTAGCATCTCCAAATGAACCACCCTTCTACTTCGTGGTTTCCCAATTGTTTGTATGCGGTAGATGGTGTCACTGATCTTCTTCAGAACTTTGTACAGGGATTAGGGCTTTTCAATGCCAGTATTTCTCTCACAGGTACCTTCGGTTTTGATTTGTTTGGCCCATTCGTTCCATCAAACCTTGCCCGATCTGCTTCCTTTGACTTTTGCGGTTTTTGTTGAATCTCTTTCACCAGCACTCGATTACTGCTGAATCCTTCTTCCAAACTGAAGTTAAGTGGCACATCCTGGTTCTCATACCGCATAATCTTTCTTGGCATATCGATCCTGATATCATGGTCAACTAAGAAGTCCACTCCCAATATGACTTCATCAATGATCTCCGCCAAAACGAATTTGTGTAGAACCTTGACCTTCCCACTTAGGACTTCACATATCACTTCTCCCTGGACTTGCTTATACTCGCCTGTGACCGTACGCAACCTTGCTCCAGGTAACGGTTTTACTCTCCTGTTGACTAAATCAGATCGAATCAATGAATGAGATGCGCCCGTATCTACAGTCAGTACACGCTCCTTGCCATCCACATTCCCTCTGACGGCAAGACTGCTTGATTTCCTTCCAATTTGGGACACAGATACCACAGGACATTCAATAGCTGGAGCTAGCTCTCGATTTTTACATCTGCCATGTTCACGCTGGGTTCTCATCTCCTCCAGCTTTGCGTTTACGGCCACCCAAGTTGGAACTACCAGGACCAAGATCGTAATGACGTGCAATGTGGCCGGGCTTCCCGCATTTGAATCTTTTGATAACTCTCTCACTCCGCTTTTGCGATCCTTTCAGCGCCTCCAATATTGCGTATACCCACTCCGGACTTTCTACTTCCACACGGCGTGCTTTGAAAACGGGCTTACACAGAAGCGATGCTGTTTCCTGAATCAGAGCATGTGATACTGTTTCAGCGAATGTTAGTTTTGGATTCGCATATGTAGCCCGCTTCGTTTCCACATCTCGTATGCCATTTATGATACTCTGGAGTTTTACCTTTTCAGTGTATATCACGGGTGCGTCCGAATTTGCAAGATGAGCCAATCTTTCAATATCTGAAGCAAACTCCTCCAATGTCTCATTTGCTTTTTGGTAGCGGTTTTGCAACTCAATTTGGAATATCTGTTTTCTATGCTCGCTTCCATAACGTCTTTCTACCGCAGCCATCAATGCTTCACAACTGTTCCGTTCGTACTCTGGAATCGTCTGTAAGATTTCCGCTGCAGGCCCTTTCAATGCCACGAACAGTGCAGCAACTTTATCTTCCGCATTCCAGTTGTTCACTGCTGCGGTCTTTTCAAACTGTAGCTTGAAGACCTGGAAAGGAACAGAACCGTCAAAGGATGGTATTTTTACTTTTGGATTGCTTGCAGAAACAGCTGGACGATTTAGTTGTAACCGCTCCATACGACCTTTCAAATCATCTACTTCTGCCTGAAATTGCGCCATTTTTTCATTCTGCGCTTGCAGTTTTGATGATACCTGTTCCAAAATTTCTGCTGAAATTTCAGATATACGTGTCTCTTGCGCTTCCAATTGAGAAACCATATATGTATTTTGGTCTTCCAGTTGAGATGACACTTGCGACATCACTTCTGAAATACGTGCGTCCTGTGATTCCAGTTGGGATGCATATATGTCTTCTGTTCTTCCAGTTGAATTTCCATCTTGGATGTAATACGTGACTCCTGCGATTCCAGCTGAGATGCCATATATGTCTTCTGTTCTGCCAGTTGAGATGACACTGTCGTTGTTTGAGCAGATATTGCAGCTAAAATCATGTTCAAGTCTGTGCTCGTAACTGTATGCGGTGTTTCTTCCATTTTTGTTGTTTCCTCGCCATCAAGATGAAAGTCATACTCTTCTACGTCAATTCCTTCTAATTCCATTGCCTATCGTAGTCGTTCCTGAAGTTCTAGTTTAATGCCGGTTGTATTCAATCTACGGCTCTCCAACTCCTTCTTCAGTTGCTGGATCTTCAATTCACTTAACTTTGGCATGTCCAAGTTGTATTCGAAGTCTTCGGAATTTATTCAACACTTCCTCTTCTGACACCAATTGTAACGAATTTACTGCAATTCCGCTTATTTCAAATCTTCTACTAAGGTTCGAATCACTAAACTGTTGAATAAATAGCACCACTATTCAGTAATGCAAAATGGCCTTTATTAAAGTACTTCCCAATAAATAACTCTACTATTGCCCGACAGATTGCGTGCTTAATTTAAACTGACTGATGGTTTAAGTGAAACTGATCTCTCGCCTCCACTGATGTCACCCTTTTATACTGTCCGACCTCCTCGTTGCATATTTCTAGGTTTTTCTAATTCCAGAACTTAATAGATAGTTATAAATTTCTCAGCTACAACTACAGATGTATAATTTTTATAGCTTCTCCCATACCCCATGCGCTTGTATGTGTGAGCGACACTTCCACAATCACAATTGCATACCTTTAGGAGCATCTCAGATAAGTTATCTGCATGTGTTTGTGCCTCTCTTCTCCGCTGCGTGTACGTACATAGGTGTAGACAAAATGATTAAATTATTGATGTGCATTCACGTCACTGCTTAGCATCGGCATGGAGATGGCAGTACCCCTTAGTATTGGTAACATTCGTAAAAATATTACTTATCAGGTGTGTGTACTGAAAGCGGCCTATTTCGATCAATTGATGTACCGTTTTGAGTTTTCGCCATGGCGGCGCTGCACAGTGTATTACTTTCATGTTCTAGAATATATTAATTAAAAATAGTATATCATGGAATTTCAAAAATTCTTTTGAAATTCTATTTATAAATAAAATACTAGGAAATTTTAACCAAGTTGGATCGACTAACGGAGCTTTATTTGGAAGCATATCAATTGCGAAGAAGTTTTAACTCGACTTTTTGCCATTGAATGTGAAAGTTTAAATTGCTGGCCTGCTGTAAGTTATACTGCAGTTGCTAAAATATAATATTGTGTTCATTTTCTGAGGTATGCTAATTTTACTAAATATACATTTTTACGATTTTCATCGAACTGAAATTATTTTTTCATATAATAGTGGGATAATGTTAAATTAAGTAAAATTTTTTAAATTTTTTGATTTCGTAAGACCAGCAATCTCGTTATCCGCCTTTATCCGATTTAAATTTTTCTAAACTTGTTTGCTACTATTCACAAAACTAAAATGGTACAACTTTAGCTGCAGTAAGATACAGCTTTTCATGTAATATTATGTTTTAAAGAAATATGACAATTTCAAGGGACGAACTTTTCTAGAGACGGTATAAGAAAAATAACGGAAAAGAAAAAATGACAGCTCAAAGTTGACTCCAATAAAAAAAGCAGTTTAAAAATTTGTGAGTGGAAAATTTGCAGACGTATTTTAAAAGAGGAAGGAATGACCAGTGATATCTGTTTCGGAGGCTAGTCATCAGTCGAAAAGGAAAAAGTTATCACATTTGATAAGAAACTATTCAAAAGAAGAGTTGGATTTTGCAACTGATTCTAGCTTGAGGTTATCAGGTCAGTGGTACGCAGCATTAATGGTAGAAACCATTACAAAAAATTCAGACACAACTAAAATATAACATGCCTTTACTCGTCCAGCATCAGTATTAGTTAAATATACTCCAGAAGAGGCAGTAGCCTCTATACATAAATCGAAAGTTTATATATAGTTAAAACGTATTTAGAAATACGATCTGGGGCTAAACAAAGACATGCTGACATTCACCCATCATATGAATTCCTTAGAAAAGAAAAAAATGGATGCTATCCTCCAAAGGAATCCTTCCTTATAACTGATCTGTCAGCGAAAGTCCACCTGCAAACGTTGATGGACAAAACTCTTGAAGGAATGGAAAAAAAGATTGTTGAAGAGAGAAAAAAAGATTTAAAAAAGACAAGGGGTTATTAGTAGATCTTCCAACACAAGGCTTGGGATGACCAATGGTAGCAACATAGCCAGACGTTTCTTCCAATGCCCTTCAAATGTTCCAGAAATAACGGGAGTTGACGAAAGTTTAATTAAGCGATTTGCTGTCATACTTCAAACTATGTCATGTGGATTCGGCGTTGATTCCGAAGCACTTCGAAAGTTTGCCATTTTGACCACAAAAATGTTTGTAGATTTGTATTACATGCCATCGAGCATTCACAAAATTTTGACTATTAATAAAGGCTTTATTATAAAGTAGTCCTTCCAACAGGAAAGCTATCAGAGGGAGCACTGGAGAAGAGAAATAAAGATTTTAAGAGCTACAGGCGAAATATTACAAGAAAGATGTCTCGTAAATATCCAATGGAAGATTTATTCAATATATTATTTTTGTCGTCCGATCCCTTAATATACTCTTTTTTCAGAAAAGAACTCGAATGAATTTAAGGCAAATGAGGCATTCCAAAAAAAAGTACTTAAACTATTGTCAAAACCAGAAGCGAATTTTGATCAAGGCTCTGACATCTCAGACCTAGATTAAGAGTTCGACTCCAGTTTCAGCTTAAATTTTTTATCGACTTAAATTTTTTTGAATTTGATTACATTCATTTAAGGTTATTGCAACTACTTATTACTAAATACACAAATATGCTCTTCTTCACGATAATACGTTTTCTCTAATGAATTTGTCTAACTTTGATGTAACCTTTCTTGATTTAAATTTGGTTAGCACAATAAAAACTTAAAAAGTGGTGAAATAAAAATAAATGTTTACAAATAATATTTATTTATTTTTATGTAAAGACCTTAATTGTTTAGTAGAGCTAGAAAAATTAGTTATTTAATCCAATCGTGGCTTTATATCAACTAGTTTGATGATATGTCACACTGTGTGGCGACGAAATTCAAAATTTCAAAGCATGCTGTGTAGTTTTTGTGCAAATATACCAAAATTTTTTTGTTATTCAAAGCGATTTCTAGCTGCTATTTAAGTTTTGATTTTCCTTGAAACGTTTGCTATTTGAGGCACGTACTATTGTTTACAACAACTAATTATTTAGGTCGGCTCATGAAGAAAATAATCGTTATGTATATTTAATGGAAATGTAGGTTCTGTTGCATATAGCCTAAAATGGACAAGTGGTTGATAAAGCGGCCGAAACTTTCCAACAAGGAAACTTATGAAAAAATTGATAACCAATCAATAATATAAGAGAATAAATGTGTTTCGTCAACGCGTGATGCCAACCCAGTCGCCAATATGGGTAAAATCATGTTTTCAGGAATAAACTCTTGCATCCTTAATGCCTCGGTTTCCCGTGGCCCTATTAAGTATCAATAGAAATATTGATATCACAGTGGAAGAAGTCATTGACCGATTCGCTCAAAAACAGAGGAAAATCAATTTATTGCTTTGCTTTTTACTATTAATTATTACAACAACATTTTCAATAAATGGATCACTGAATAAATACATTATTCCATACAATAAGTACTTATCATCACTTAACAAAATTTGAATTTTAAATTCTGTGACCCTCCCGAATAATTATTTTACTACGCCACTGTGTATCGGCATTGGAAACGTTTTTCATTGCAACCAAAAAACTACAGGAAGAACAATTACCTCTTTGTGATCTTTTTAAAATCTGGATGGAGCTAAAGCTGAATCTAAGAGAACCGAAGCAAAGCAATATGCAATATAATTTCTATAACATCCTGTTAAATAGAGAAAGTTTTTACTTAGCAACGTCACATTGCTTAGCGCTATTTATTTAGATCCTCGTTTAAATTAAAAGCTACTGCCAAAACCAATTTTCATGCTCAAGCAGGGCCCGTACTATGTTTTACGATCCGTGATCGATACTCATTTTTTGAATACCAGTAGCTCTGAAATGGTGGATCGGATTAATAACCTATTGTGAACTTGCTACAAATAGTAAAGATTAGATTCATAATTTTTAGAAAAAGTTCGTCAGTTGCATAATTATCCCTTGAGTGAAAATGGTTTTCAGTCACTCATCGTTAAATGTAATACGGACCCAGGTAACACAGGAATGAAAAATTTTTATATAGATTATTATACTCAGTTTTGCCGATACGCACAACTCAGTGTATTATGTTCAGTTTCACTACTTAGTGAAAAATTACACTCTGATAAACGGGAGCTCATAAACGCTCATCAAAACTCGAAACTCAATACCTTTTTGGATGAAACGGATCAAAATATAGTAGCTGTAGTTCCCCATCATGAAATTTCCGAACTTGCTAATATATTTGCTGAGAGTTTTAAAAGCCTTCATACACGCTTGTCGGTATATGACGACATTTTTACTTATTATCAAAATATCCGCTTTACATCACCTGAGCTGTTGGTATTAGCCTAAGTCATTCTTGTTGTTGTTGTATCAGTTGTAAGATTATTTTCTTCTTTGAATTCCGCTTTGGATGAAAGGAGGTACAACTTAAGCGATGAAACGCTTGGAAAACTGTTACTTGTAAATCTTAACTCATAAGCTCTTGTTCACTTTATTATATTAAAATATAAAATTTTTGTGTTGCTGAAAGACAAAAAGAAAAATTTCAAAAATCATCTTACTTGTGGACTTAGGGTTTTTTGCTTTACGTTTTATAGCTTTCTTCTTTGAAATACAAACAAAATAATTTTATGTATTTAATTAGCGAGCTTTGCTCATATTGGAGATTCGTGTTCAACGCTCAGCTCCCGAAAAGCTAGCTGATGAAGAAGTGAAATTCAGAAACATGTCCTAGTAACCATCGCCGTTTGTGAACTTACAATTTTTTTCTATTATCAATTAAAATAATTTTAGTTAACAATTATTTTCAATCTCTGCTTTTAAGAAATTTTCTTATTAAAAAAGCTCATAGTGAATTAATTAAAAAAAAAAAAAACATACGTGAGATTTTGTAAATAAAAATAAATAGCCCGAACGATAGAATTACAATTGATCAATAGTTTTCGTAAATAAAGTTTAAAAACTCGTGTACATTTATCAAAATAATTGCAAAGGTTTTCAGTGAACTTTTCTGAAAGGAAAAGGAAAAGGAGAAATGAAGTAAAGGAGAGGAAAGGAAAAGAAAAGAAAAGAAAAGAGAAGAAAAGAAAGAAAGGAAAGAAACTGAGAAAAGGATTGAGATAGATGAAGATAGAGAGATACAGATGGATGGAGTGGAGGAGGGAGAAGGAGGTAAGGAAGAGAGCAAGAGAAAGGCAGAGAGAGGAGTGAATAAAAGGATAGAGGAAAGGAGGAAAGAGATTTAAAGGTGAAAACTTCCTAATGCAGTAAGCCCAAAGTTGGGGCAGAACAATGTGTGCCGGTTCTGCTAGTTTCTTATAAAATTTTTATGAAAAACTTGGTTTCCCATTCTCTAGTTTGTATAACTGAGCCTTTTAAGGATATCGCCATAACGGTAGACCAGGGCTGACTCTAGAATTTGTTTGTACGACATGGGTATCAAATGAAAGGTGTTAATGAGTATTTTAAAAGGGAGTGGGCCTTAGTTCTATGGGTGGACGATTTTTCGAGATGTCGCCATAAACGTGGACCAGGGGTGACTCTAGAATGCGTTTGTACAATATGGGTATCAAACGAAAGGTGCTAATGAGTATTTTAAAAGGGAGTGGGCCTTAGTTCTATGGGTGGACGCCTTTTCGGGATTTCGCCATAAAGGTGGACCAGGGGTGACTCTAGAATTTGTTTGTACGATATGGGTATCAAATGAAAGGTGTTAATAAGTATTTTAAAAGGGAGTGGACCTTTGTTCTATAGGTGGACGCCTTTTCGAGATATCGCCATAAAGGTGGACCAGGGGTGACTCTAGAATTTGCTTGTACGATATGGGTATCAAATGAAAGGTGTTAATGAGTATTTTAAAGGGGCGTGGGCCTTAGTTCTATAGGTGGACGCCTTTTCGAGATATTGCCATAAAGGTTGACCAGGGGTGACTCCAGAATGCTTTTGTACAATATGGGTATCAAACGAAAGGTGCTAATAAGTATTTTAAAAGGGAATGGGCCTTAGTTCTATTCGTGGACGCCTTTTCGGGATATCGCCATAAACGTGGACCAGGGGTGACTCTGGAATGCGTTTGTACAATATGGGTATCAAATGAAAGGTGTTAATGAGTATTTTAAAAGGGCGTGGGCCTTAGTTCTATAGGTGGACGCCTTTTCGAGATATTGCCATAAAGGTGGAGCAGGGGTGACTCTAGAATGCTTTTGTACAATATGGGTATCAAACGAAAGGTGCTAATAAGTATTTTAAAAGGGAATGGGCCTTATTTCTATAGGTGCACGCGTTTTCGAGATATCGCCATAAAGGTGGACCAGGGGTGACTCTAGAATTTTTTTGTACGATATGGGTATCAAATGAGAGGTGTTAATGAGTATTTTGAAAGGAAGTGGGCCTTAAATATGTAAGTGGACGCCTTTTCGAGATATCGCCATAAACGTGGACCAGGGTTGACTCTAGAATGCGTTTGTATAATACGGGTATCAAACGAAAGGTGTTGATGAGTATTTTAAAACGGATCGGGCCTTAGTTCTATGGGTGGACGCCTTTTCGAGATATAGCCATAAAGGTGGACCAGGGCTGACTCTAGAATTTGTTTGTACGATATGGGTATCAAATGAAAGGTGTTAATAAGTATTTTAAAAGGGAGTGGGCCTTAGTTCTATAGGTGGACGCCTTTTCGAGATATCGCCATAAATGTGTACTAGGGGTGACTCTAGAATTTGTTTGTACGATATGGGTATCAAATTAAAGGTATTAATGAGGGTTTTAAAAGGGAGTGGTGGTAGTTGTATATGTGAAGGCGTTTTCGATATATCGACCAAAATGTGGACCAGGGTGACCCAGAACTTCATCTCTCGGGTACCGCTAATTTATTTATATATGTACTACCACGAACAGTTATCCTTCCAAGATTCCAAGGGCTTTTGATTTCGCCCTGCAAAACTTTTTCATTTTCTCCTACTTAATATGGTAGGTGTCACACCCATTTTACAAAGTTTTTTTCTAAAGTTATATTTTGCGTCAATAGACCAATCCAATTACCATGTTTCATCCCTTTTTTCGTATTTGGTATATTATTATGGCATTTTTTTCATTTTTAGTAATTTTCGATATCGAAAAAGTGGCGTGGTCATAATCGGATTTCGGCAATTTTTTACGCAAATATAAAGTGAGTTCAGATAAGTACGTGAACTGACTTTGGTAAAGATATATCGATTTTTGCTCAAGTTATCGTGTTAACGGCCGAGCGGAAAGACAGACGGTCGACTGTGTATAAAAATTGGGCGCGGCTTCAACCGATTTCGCCAATTTTCACAGAAAACAGTTGTCGTCCTAGAATCTAAGCCTCTACCAAATTTCACAAGGATTGGTAATGTTTTGTTCGACATATGGCAATAAAAGTATCCTAGACAAATTAAATGAAAAAGGGCGGAGCCACGCCCATTTTGAAAATTTCTTTTATTTTTGTATTTTGTTGCACCATATCATTACTGGAGTTGAATGTTGACAAAATTTACTTATATACTGTAAAGATATTAACTTTTCTGTTAAAATTTGACTTAAAAAATTTTTTTTTTTTAAAAAGGGGCGTGGTCGTTCTCCGATTTTGCTAATTTTTATTAACCATACATACAGTAATGAGAGTAACGTTCCTGCCATATTTCATCATGATATCTTCAACGACTGCCTACTTACAGCTTGCAAAACTTCTAAAGTACCTTCTTTTAAAAGTGGGCGGTGCCACGCCCATTGTCTAAAATTTTACTAGTTTTATATTCTGCGTCATAATTTCAACCCACCTACCAAGTTGTATCGCTTTATCCATATTTGGTAATGAATTATCGCACTTTTTCGATTTTTCGAAATTTTCAATATCAAAAAAGTGGGCGTGGTTATAGTCCGATATCGTTCATTTTAAATAGCGATCTGAGATGAGTGCCCAGGAACCTACGTACCAAATTTCATCAAGATACCTCAAAATTTACTCAAGTTATCGTTTTAACGGACGGACGGACGGACGGACGGACGGAAGGACATGGCTCAATCGAATTTTTTTTCGATACTGATGATTTTGATATATGGAAGTCTATATCTGTCTCGATTCCTGTATACCTGTACAACCAACCGTTATCCAATTAAAGTTAATATACTCTGTGAGCTCTGCTCAACTGAGTATAAAAACGACTACTATTCCATTTGAAACACCTGAAAAAATTCAAACTTTTCCTTTATTGCGTATCTTTTAATTCCAAATTGTCTACCAAGGAATATGGAAAAAAAAATCCTGAGGCTTTAAGCTTACCAAACATATATTTTAAAAGTTTGGAGGATCTGTCCACACATCGCCAAGTTATTAGTACCTAACATATTAGTCGTGTTTTTTTACATTTGTATACATCTACATTTGGGGGTAAAAAAGGAGACCCATCTAGTGGCAATTATTAAATGACTCGCTACAAAGGGGTGGTGCTTAATAGCGGAGACACGCAACTCTGTTGGTCATAATGTATAGCCTATAGCTGAATCGGTTGCGATGAATCGTGGACACACACAAACTTTCCGGGAAAAGTGCAGAGATAAAATGGAGAGACGCATTTCAGTTATAAATGAATTTTCTGCGCAACAATTTCACAATTTAAATATTTAGTCCATATGTACTATATACAAGTAAAAAAAAGAACATAGCTATTGTTACTAATGTGAAAAAACTGCAGATGAGTAACTATTTGATCTGTGTGGCAAGGAATTGTACGCAATTAGTATATAGTATTAACTTAGTTCGGAGCTGTTAGAATTGACTGTAGGGCAGGCATCCACTACATAACCATTCCATTGGTGTTTTTTTTGTTACTTAAGTGCGGCTAACCTGCATCCGATAGTTTTTGTGTGCCGCATTTGTTGTCGTTGGTGAATTTTAATTAGACGTAATATTCTCGAATAGAATAGCACTCGTTTTAAGTGCAAGTGATGGTCTTTTACATTTTGTATGTTCTTGCTGCACTTTTTCCCTCGCTTTTAATATACTTTATACATACATACATGCATGTGTAGCTATAATACGATTTATAACCACTTTTTTCAATTTGGAAGTTTTAGCATTTCAAGACTAACTTTAGAGTTGACAACGTTGCGCAATTAAAAGTTTTGTGTGCCTTACTGCGGATAACAAATTGTTGGAGCTATTTCTTGTCAGACTAAATACTTGTAAACGGCGAGCGCAATACAAACCCTGAAGAAACCACGTAAATTGTCAGCATTGAAAGAGAAACGCTTGACTAAAAAGATGAAGAAAATAATACAACTCTCATTGAAATACAAATTTTTTTGCAAAAGAAAATTTTGACGCCTATTAAAAATATATGAAAACAAGTAAGGAAGGCTAAGTTCGGATGTAACCGAACATTACATACTCAGCTGAGAGCTTTGGAGACAAAATAAGGGAAAATCGCCATTTAGCAAAATGAACCTAAGGTAACCCTGGAATGTGTTTGTATGACATGTGTATCAAATGAAAGGTGTTAATGATTATTCAAAACGTAGTGGGCCTTAGTTCTATAGGTGGGCGCCTTTTCGAGATATCGCAATAAGGGTGGACCAGGGGTGACTCTAGAATGTGTTTGTACGATATGGGTATCAAATTAAAAGTATTAATGAGGGTTTTAAAAGGGAGTAGCCCTTAGCTGTATATGTGAAGGCGTTTTCGAGATATCGACCAAAATTTGGACCAGGGTGATCCAGAACATCTTCTGTCGGGTACCTGTAATTTATTTATATATGTTATACCACGAACAGTATTCCTGCCAAGATTCCAAGTGATTTTTATTTCACCCTGGAGATCTGTTTCATTTTCTTCTACTTAATATGGTAGGTGTCACACCAATTTTACAACGTTTTTTCTAAAGTTATATTTTGCGTTAATAAACCAATCCAATTACCATGTTTCATATCTTTTTTCATATTTGGTACAGAATTATGGCATTTTTTTTTGATTTTTAGTAATTTTCGATATCGGAAAAGTGGACGTGGTCATAGTCGGATTTCGGCCATATTTTATACCAAAATAAAGTGACCTCAGATAAGTACGTGAACTAAGTTTAGTTAAGATATATTGTTTTTTGCGCAATTTATCGTGTTAACGGCCGAGCGGAAGGACAGGCGGTCGACGTGTGTATAAAAACTGGGCGTGGCTTCAACCGATTTCTCCAATTTTCACAGAAAACAGTTATCGTCATAGAAATATGTCCCTACGAAATTTGACAAGGATTGGTAAATTTTTGTTGGACTTATGGCATTAAAAGTATTCTAGACGAATTAAATGAAAAAGGGCGGAGTTACGCCCATTTTGAAATTTTCTTTTATCTTTGTATTTTGTTGCACCATATCATTACGACGGCCACCGTGGTGTGATGGTAGCGTGCTCCGCCTATCACACCTTATGCCCTGGGTTCGCACCCCGGGCAAAGCAACATCAAAATTTTAGAAATAAGGTTTTTCAATTAGAAGAAAATTTTTCTAAGCGGGGTCGCTCCTCGGCAGTGTTTGGCAAGCGCTCCGGGTGTATTTCTGCCATGAAAAGCTCTCAGTGAAAACTCATCTGCCTTGCAGATGCCGTTCGGAGTCGGCAGAAGACATGTAGGTCCCGTCCGGCCAATTTGTAGGGAAACTCAAGAGGAGCACGACGCAAATTGGAAGAGAAGCTCGGCCTTAGATCTCTTCGGAGGTGATCGCGCCTTACGTTTATTTTTTTATTTTTTTTATATCATTACTGGAGTCGAATGTTGACATAATTTACTTTTATACTGTAAAGATATTAAATTTTTTGTTAAAATTTGACTTGAAATAAATTTTTTTTTAAAAGTAGGCTTGTTCGTCATCCGATTTCGCTAGTTTTTCTTTAGCATACATATAGTAATAGGAGTAACGTACCTACCAAATTTCATCATGATATCTTCAACGACTGCCAAATTACAGCTTGCAAAACTTTTAAATTACCTTCTTTTAAAAGTGGGCGGTGCCACGCCCGTTGTACAAAATTTTTCTAATTTTCTATTTTGCGTCATAAGGTCAACGCACCTACTAAGTTTCATCGCTTTATCTGTCTTTGGTAATGAATTATGGCACTTTTTCGGTTTTTCGAAATTTTCGATATCGAAAAAGTGGGCGTGGTTGTAGTCCGATTTCGTTCATTTTAAAAATCGATCTGAGATGAGCGCCCAGGAACCTACATACAAAATTTCATTAAGATACCTCAAAATTTACTCAAGTTATCGTGTTTACAGACGGATGGACGCACATGGCTAAATGAATTTCTTTTTTCACCCAAATCATTTTGATATATAGAAGTCTATATCTATCTCGATTAGTTTATGCCGTTACGGATTACCGTTATGCGAACAAAGTTAATATACTCTGTGAGCTCTGCTCAGCTGAGTATAAAAATATGGACCAAAAACTATTCACGTACGATATAAAAATGCAAGCTCGTATTTTAACAATGAATATTTTTTTTGTGTTCAGTAACCATTAAATCCCTAAACAAGGCTTTGGGGCCAATTTACGTTGCTAAGTTCCTAAGTCCTACCCAACGGGTAGGAACAGTATGACTCCCCTATTTGTTTGTATTCCATTTTTATTTTATTGCTTATTGTTTATATAAATATGCTTTTTATTCCAATGTCTCACTTTGTCTCGCTCCGTAAAAACCATAAAAGTAATTAGGCTATTATAAAATTTCTTGGAGAAACTGGCATATAGTGGAAGAAGGTTAGTGCTATATAGACGGCGATAAAGTGAATAGAAGAAGCTCAGGAGGGGCAGGAGACAGGCAATATAGAAAGACAGAGGAAAGGGAAAATAGCGATCAGGAAGAAGTAGGGCAGCCTTTTTTGAAAGATGCCTTTCATTTGGTTATAAATCTCATACCCTCCGTTCTCCCATTTACTCCCAACTTCTTTTTCTCTTTAGTTTCGCTCCCTTTTCCTCTCTTTCTTTCTTTTCATACCTTTCATGAACATGAAATGGTATATTTAGTTTGATCCGAAATAGAAAATTGTAAGTCCTTAAAGAGGAAGAAATAGATCCACAAATAAATATATCGAAATGATCAAGATGACGAACCAAACCGCTTTAGCCATGTCCGCCTGTCTGCCTGTGTGAACGTAGGCTAGTGCCTCCATTTTCGAGATAAAAATGTTGAAATTGGTGAGTAGGAATATTTTGGTATTCCATTAGACATTTGTCGGAATCGACCAGAACGGACCACTATAGCCTCTATTTACCATACAAGCGAATTTTCAGAGAAGAGGTTTTCACCATTTTTTTCCACATTTTACCAGTAAGAAGCTTGAAATGTATCCAGGTGCTTACCTATTTGGCGTTCCTTGTTGTCTTCAAAAATAGTAAGGCTTGGCTGTATAAATGGCCTGTCTGCCTGTGTGAACGTAGGCTATTGCCTCCATTTTCGAGATAAAAATGTTGAAATTGGTGAGTAGGAATATTTTGGTATTCCATTAGACATTTGTCGGAATCGACCAGAACGGACCACTATAGCCTCTATTTACCATACAAGCGAATTTTCAGAGAAGAGGTTTTCACCATTTTTTTCCACATTTTACCAGTAAGAAGCTTGAAATGTATCCAGGTGCTTACCTATTTGGCGTTCCTTGTTGTCTTCAAAAATAGTAAGGCTCGGCTGATTTTTAGATAAGAGGATTTTCGCAATTTCTCCGTGATGATTCTTGATTTTTCTGCACCATTTGTTATCGTCCTGGAATAGGTCGATTCCTGTCCCCTTCCCGGAAGGAAACGTTCTTTAAATATTAACTTAGTCAAAGAGATGCCCATATGTAACGAGTTTTAGGGGAATTCTTGGTTGTTCTGCACCATCTGTTATCGTTCGAATAGCTAAACTGTCGCATAAATAACTCAAATATTCAGTATAGCAAAATACTCTTCACTTACACTACTTTGGTAGTAATACGTCACAATTAAGATTATCCGCGTACTTCACTACTGGCGTGTTAAAATCAAACTGATTCATTATTCCATAGCTTGTGCTGCTTTTAAACTCTATGTTTCCCCATTCGCCTATTTCTCCTCTGGTCTAGACTTTTCACGAAAAGCACGGAAGCACCTTTCCGCCGCTGAGGGTTGTATGACAGTTCGAAATCTCCTTTCAGGAAACCTTCCGAACTGCTTTAAACTTGTCGTACTTGTCTTCCATCTAACTACTCATGGTCCTGGTTCGTTGCCTTATATTCTGTTGGTTGGCCAATGGACTACTTCGAAGAACTTGACGGAGTGGCTTTGCATCATCATTATCGGTTTGGTGTTGCGTCCTGGCTTGAAAACCCCCTTTGCTTTTTTTGCGAAGTTCTTTCCTTCGTTTCCCCTTAGGTACATTCGGTTTTCATTTGTTTGACCAGAGTATGGAGTGAGGTGCGCCCTTAGCTACCATCAGTTATGGGACATTCAATAGCGTGGTTTAATTATTAAAGGTTACCCATGTAGCCCTAGACCACCCTGTACTCTTCACATACCAAACTCCCAAGTCGCTCCTAAAAATGAAAAGTATAATTTCTCAAACTCCTTTCTGAATAATGAACAAAACTTTAAAACAGTACTGAAAGTTTTAATTTTCAGAAAAAAAATGTTAATTGGATGCACTTTTTTAGTTTCGATAGTTTGTGATAAATTGAATATCTTTGCTGTAAATTTTGGGTAAATTACAAATAAAAACGCAATTTTGTAACAATGCTGATTAATTGAGCTTTGTATTTATTTGCAGATGCCACAAATAAGCGCAAATCGTGGTTGCTGCGCTGCCCGTATGCTAAAGACCCGCAAATAGAGAACGAGGTGCTGTTTTGGTGCACTTTCTCGCTGCTGGTCAATAAGGTTGTTCGGTACTCTTTTAAAAACATTTGATTCAGCCGATTGAACTTTCTGATCTCATTAACGTAGTACTGAGCAACTTCCGGAAGTTCCGGCTGTGTGTAACTGCCAATAGTTTGAAACCTAGCGTGTGCTGAAGCTGGGCATAGCTAAATGTAGTGCCTGACTGTTTCTTTGAAGCTCTCCTCGCCGCAGCTCATGCCAATGCTGTAAAAAGGAATATCCTTACTTTTTTCATGCAGTGATTGTGGCAATGATCCTAAAGATTTATTTTCTTAAATGATGCATCCCGACTACCTAAGCTGCATTCAGCAGTGCCTGTTTGCGTAGTTAGCTACGGCCTGAAGCGACCTCTTGCAGCTGCTGACGGTCTTAGACGAAGTGATGGGGAAGTTAAGTGTCATGAGCGCTGCTTGAGTAAATGATCAGATGCTTTATTATATAACTCTATTTATTATTTGATTTGAAAGCTTTTGGAACGCATTTTTCTTCGAATAGAATTACAAGATAAGACCCTCCGACTTCATCGTCATTAACTTTAACAAGTAAGGAAGGTTAAGTTCGGGTGTAACCGAACATTACATACTCAGTTGAGAGCTATGGAGACAAGATAAGGGAAAATAACCATGTAGGAAAATGAACCGAAGGAAACCCTGGAATGTGTTTGCATGACATGTGTATCAAATGAAAGGCATTAAAGAGTATTTTATGAGGGAGTGGGCCATAGTTATATAGGTGGATGCCATTTAGGAATATAGCCATAAAGGTGGATCAGGGTTGACTCTAGAATGCGTTTGTACGATATGGGTATCAAATGAAAGGTGTTAATGAGTACTTTAAAAGGGAGTAATCCTTAGTTCCATAGGTGGACGCCGTTTCGAGATATCGCCACAAAGGTGGAACAGGGGTGACCCTAGAATTTGTTTGTGCAATATGGGCATCAAACGAATGGTGTTAATGAGTATTTTAAAAGGGAGTGGGCCTTAGTTCTATAGGTGGATGCCGTTTCTAAATATCGCCATAAAGGTGGACCAGGGTTGACTCTAGAATGTGTTTGTACGATATGGGTATCAAATTAAAGGTATTAATGAGGGTTTTAAAAGGGAGTGGTTGTAGTTGTATAGGGGTCGCCTTTTCGAGATATCGCCATAAAGGTGGACCAGGGGTGACTCTAGAATGCGTTTGTACGATATGGGTATCAAATGAAAGGTGTTAATGAGTATTTTAAAAGGGAGTAATCCTTAGTCCCATAGGTGGACGCCGTTTCGAGATATCGCCATAAAGGTGGACCAGGGGTGACTCTAGAATGCGTTTGTACGATATGGGTATCAAATGAAAGGTGTTAATGAGTATTTTAAAAGGGAGTAATCCTTAGTCCCATAGGTGGACGCCGTTTCGAGATATCGCCATAAAGGTGGACCAGGGGTGACCCTAGAATTTGTTTGTACAATATGGATATCAAAAGAAAGGTGTTAATAAGTATTTTAAAAGGGAGTAATTCTTAGTCCCATAGGTGGACGCCGTTTCGAGATATCGCCATAAAGGTGGACCATGGGTGACCCTAGAATTTGTTTGTACAATATGGGCATCAAACGAAAGGTGTTAAAGAGTATTTTAAAAGGGAGTGGGCCTTAATTCTATTGGTGAACGCCGTTTCGAAATATCGCCATAAAGGTGGACCAGGGGTACTCTAGAATGTGTTTGTACGATATGGGTATCAAATTAAAGGTATTAATGAAGGTTTTAAAAGGGAGTGGTGGTTGTTGTATAGGTGGTCGCATTTTCGAAATCGTCATAAAGGTGGACCAGGGGTGACTCTAGAATTTGTTTGTACAATATGGGTATCAAAAGAAAGGTGCTAATAAGTATTTTAAAAGGGAGTAATCCTTAGTTCCATAGGTGGACGCCGTTTCGAGATATCGTCATAAAGGTGGGCCAGGGGTGACTCTAGACTTTGTTAGTACGATATGGGCATCAACTGAAACGTGTTAATGAGTATTTTTAAAAGGGAGTGGGCCTTCGTTCTATAGGTGTTCGCCTTTTTGAGATATCGCAATAAAGGTGGACCAGGGGTGACTCTAGAATATGTTTGTACGATATGGGTATCAAATGAAAGGTGTTAATGAGTATTTTAAAAGGGAGTGGGCCTTAGTTCTATAGGTGGACGCCGTTTTGAAATATCGTCATAAAGGTGGACCAGGTGTGACTCTAGAATGTGTTTGTACGATATGGGTATCAAATTAAAGGTATTAATGAGGGTTTTAAAAGGGAGTGGTGGTTGTTGTATAGGTGGTCGCATTTTCGAAATATCGCCATAAAGGTGGACCAGGGGTGACTCTAGAATTTGTTTGTACAATATGGGTATCAAAAGAAAGGTGTTCATAAGTATTTTAAAAGGGAGTAATCCTTAGTTCCATAGGTGGACGCCGTTTCGAGATATCGCCATAAAGGTGGGCCAGGGGTGACTCTAGAATTCGTTTGTGCAATATGGGTATCAAACGAAAGGAGTTAATGAGTATTTTAAACGGGAGTGGTGGTAGTTGTATATGTGAAGGCATTTTCCAGATATCGACCAAAATGTGGACCAGGGTGACCCAGAACATCATCTGTTGGATACCGCTAATTTATTTATATATGTAATACCTGCCAAGATTTTAAGGGTTTTTTATTTCGCCCTGCAGAAATTTTTCATTTTCTTCTACTTAATATGGTAGGTGTCACAACCATTTTATAAACTTTTTTCTAAAGTTATATTTCGCTTCAATAAAACAGTCCAATTACCTTACCATGTTTCATCCCTTTTTCGTATTTGGTATAGAATTATGGAATTTTTTTCATTTTTCGTAATTTTCGTAATTTTCGATATCGAAAAAGTGGGCGTGGTCACAGGCGGATATCGTTCATTTTTCATACCAAGATAAAGTGAGTTCAAGTAAGCACGTGAACTAAGTTCATTAAAGATATGTCGATTTTTGCTCAAGTTATCGTGTTAACGGCCATGCGGAAGGACAGACGGACGACTGTGTATAAAAACTGGGCGTGGCATCAACCGATTTCGCCCATTTTCACAGAAAAGAGTTAACGTCATAAAATCTATGCTCCTACCAAATTTCAAAAGGATTGGTTAATTTTTGTTCGACTTAAGGCGTTAAAAGTATCCTAGACAAATTAAATTAAAAAGGGCGGAGCCACGCCCATTTTGAAATTTTCTTTTATTTTTGTATTTTGTTGCACTATATCATTACTGGAGTTGAATGTTGACATAATTTACTTATATACTGTAAAGATATTAAATTTTTTGTTAAAATTTTACTTAAAAAAAATTTTTTTTTTAAAAGTGGGCGTGGTCCTCCTCCGATTTAGCTAATTTTTATTAAGCGTACATATAGTAATAGGAGTAACGTTCCTGCCAAATTTCATCATGATATCTTCAACGACTGCCAAATTACAGCTTGCAAAAGTTTTAAATTACCTTCTTTTAAAAGTGGGCGGAGCCACGCCCATTGTCCAAAATTTTACTAATTTTCTATTTTGCGTCATAAGTTCAACTCATCTACCAAGTTTCGTCGCTTTATCTGTCTTTTGTAATGAATTATCGCAATTTTTCGGTTTTTCGAAATTTTCGATATCGAAAAAGTGGGCGTGGTTATAGTCCAATATCGTTCATTTTAAATAGCGATCTGAGATGAGTGCTCAGGAACATACATACCGAATTTCATCAAGATACCTCAAAATTTACTCAAGTTATCGTGTTAACGAACGGACGGACGGACGGACGGACATGGCTCAATCAAATTTTTTTTCGATCCTGATTATTTTGATATATGGAAGTCTATATCTATCTCGATTCCTTTATATATGTACAACCAACCGTTATCCAATCAAACTAATATACTCTGTGAGCTCTGCTCAACTGAGTATAAAAAAGGAAAGTGGGACGAATACAAATCCTTTACAGACAACCGCTTTGCTGCCCTCCCTATCCCAACTGACGCCCGCCAAGGGGAGCGTGCTTTCCGCAAGGTCGTTGAATCCGCCTCGGCTCGTTTCATTCCCGCCGGTAGAACTGCCGAAATACGGCCCACTTCTCGGCAGAGGCCGCAAGTTTAGCGAGAGAACGTGACCTTATAAGACAGCTCGATCCCGGCGACCCCCAAATAAGGGATATAAACCAACGCATCAGATTGATTGTGGATGAACACAAGCGGGCGAAATGTGAGGAGCACCTAAGCGGCTGTAACTTCTCTGCCGGTGCAGGTAAAATTTGGTCCACTATAAAGTCCCTGTCGAATCCGTCTAGGCACAATGACAAAATCTCCATCGCCTTTGGCGACAAAGTGCTGTCGGATGCGAAAATATGCGCGAGCGCTTTCGGCCGACAATACGGTCGACAAAAATAGACGGAGGGCCAACAGAGATGCACGTAAACATAAGTTCAGCGCGTCACCAATTACCATCACCACCAAAGAGGTTGAGGATGCCATCGGTCATGCTAAACCATCCAAAGCAGTGGGCCCAGACGGCATAGCCATGCCGATGCTTAAAAGCCTAGGGAAAGAGGGTTTCAAATATTTAGCACATGTCTTCAACCTGTCTCTCTCCACCTTTGTCCTGGGAAACCAGCTAACATAGGAGAGTTATATCGCCCGATATCTCTCCTATCGCCAGTAGCCAAGACGCTTGAAGCCATTTTGCTCCCCCACTTCAAAGAAAATTTGGTGCTAGCCTGTCATCAGCATGGCTTTAGAAAACTCCATAGCACCACCACCGCTCTAAATGCCATTAGCACCCAGATAAATTGTGGTTTAAATCAGAAGCCACACCATAGAACAGTACTCGTAGCGCTAGACCTATCAAAAGCTTTTGATACAGTCAACCATGGCACGTTGCTGCAAGACTTGGAAAGGTCTAACCTTCCCCCATGTCTTAAAAGGTGGACCGAAAATTATCTGGGTGGTCGGCAGGCATCGGTGCAAGTCAGAAACGAAATATCAAAGCCAAGAAGAATTAAACAAGGGGTGCATCAGGGTGGTGTCCTATCCCCACTTTTGTTTAATTTTTACATCATCGATGAGCTTTGCAACAGAATAAACGGCTACCTCCCTGATCTCTCCAGTTTTTTCGCCTCGCGAAACCTGGCATTATCACCGACTAAATCATCCGCGACCCTATTTACAACTTGTACGTCCCAAATGTCGACCATTTTGAAAATCCACGTCGATGGCACTACGCTACCGACTGTCCTACACCCCAAAATCTTGGGTGTGACGTTTGATCAGGATCTACATTTTGGTGAGCACGCATCCGCAATTGTTCCGAAAATCCAAAGCGGTAATAAAATCCTCAAATCCCTTGCTGGCAGTACTTGGGGAAAAGACAAAGAAACGTTCATTACCACATACAAAGCAATTGGCCAGCCGTTTGCGTGCTACGCGTCCCCTATATGGTCGCCAAGCCTAAAAACTACCCACTGGAAGAAGCTACAAGAAGCCTGCCAAAATACTGCGCTCAGAACCGCCACGGGCTGTCTTCTTATGTCCCCAGAATACCATCTACATAATGAGGTGAGAATACTCCCCATCAGGGAGAGAAATGATATGCTAACCAAACAGTTCCTGTTGTATACCCAGAAACCTGGGCATCCCAACAGACATCTGATTGATGAGCCAGCACCGTCTAGGGACTTAAGGAGTCATCTCCGTAAGCATTTTGAAGAAATGCGGCAGCTGAGAACTCAGCCGTATGAAGCAAAAAAACACAAGCAGGTCCTTGGTGAACTCCACAAACAGGCGTCGGACCTTTATGCCGAGAATTACCCGGTGAATCCAGTATTCGGAGAACAGTACCCAAAATTTGCGGAGACGAACGCATACTCCCCGGGGAAACGCGAGTCACTCTGGCTCAACTTCGTTCTGGATACTGTAACAGGTTAAACTCTTGCATATCCAGAATCAACGCCGACATACAAAATGTATGCCCCGCTTGCAATGTGTCCCCACATGAAACCAACCATCTCTTTAAATGTAATGTGGAACCAACGCCTCTAACACCCCTTTAATTATGGTCCACCCCTGTCCAAACAGCAAGTTTCCTTGGACTCCCGTTAGAGGATATTGATGACAATTTGTGATCGGTCGCAGCTATTAGGTGGGGCGAAACATTGCTACAACAACAACAACCCCAGGACTTCTGCTTGGAAAAGACTAGCCAAGTTTGAAAGACGGGCTTACAGCGGCAGCTAAAGTTGCTGAGAAGACTTCAGCTCCAACACCGCGGTCAATATATCCCTCTTAGGATTTATTTAAGAGGCGTTATGCACACCATCGGAAAACGATGATAGCAACTCAGTATCAAATGTGACTAACAGGTTGTTTACTACGCCCAGATTCTTTAAAAAAGCGCTTTGCTAAAGCTTTATCAATCATCGTGTCTCAAAAGGGAATGACAAGATTAAAAAGTTGCAAGTAAATCTTTTGGTGGCAAATTTCCTAAACGTGATTTGATGCTTCACTATATTCCATTATTAGCTTTATTTGTTATTCTCTAAGTCCATCCGAGTTAGAAGGCTTATTTGCGGTTATTCAAGTGGGCCTAAGCTTACTAGTTCACTGTTTAAAACTTAAAATTTATACTTAATTTTAAGGTAATCCTTCACACTAATTTGCTTATATTTTTCTCGAATTTGTGTCATTTGAAAAAGGGGATTTAATTTTCCCCCTTCTCCTTTCCTTCTAAAAAAACAGCAATGAGTGCGGAGTGTCACACTTTTAAAAAAGCTTCATCCTTGTACCTTGTATAATTGAATCATGTTCAATAGCTGAAGCTAGCTTTCGGACCTGGCATCTGGCTCGCTCTTGCTCATATCCTCCAGCTTTGTGCTTAAGACCAACTATGTTCTTGGAAGCACTATGGTCGGCCGCAAGGATGTACAATATGACCTGTCTTCCCACACTTTAAGCATTTTCTTGCTCTGTCACTCTGCTGTCGCGATCATTTTAGTTATTCTAATATTGTGCCCACCAGTCTGACCTTTCTATTTCCACATGGCGAGCTTTGAATGCTGGCTTACACAAAAGCGAGGTTGTTTCCTGAATCAATGCTTGTGTTACCGTCTCAACGAATGTAGGTTTCGGGTTTGCGTATGCAACTCGTTTTGTTTCCACATCCCGAATTCCATTTGTGTATTCCACAGGTACGTCCGCATTTGCAAGGTGAGCCAGTCTTTCAATATACCGCGCGAGCTCTTGCAATAGTGCACCAGCCTTCTGAAAACAGTTCAGTAACTCCATTTGGCAAACCTGCCTCATATGTTTCCTTCCGTATCGCCTGTCTGCAGCGTCTATCAATGTTACATAGTTCTTCCGTTTTCCTTCGAGAATCGTCTGTAATATTTCAGCAGCGGGCCCTTTCAATGCCACAAATAGTGCAGCAACTTTATGTTCAGCATTCCAATTGTTCACTGCTGCGGTCTTCCCAAACTGTATCTGTTAGACCTTGAAGTGAACAGAACCGTCTAAGGATGGAGTTTTTACCTCTGGATTACTCGCTGAAATGGCCGGGCGATTTAGTCGCAATTCCTGTATACGACGTCACAATGTTTCTATCTCGGCTTCAATATTGTCCTCGATTTGTAAAATTTGTATATCCTGTGCATCCAGCTTCGATGTATTGCCTACTTCCTGCTCTTCCAGTTTTTGCGAACACGGATATACGTGCCTCTTCTGCTTAAATATTGGATGTTATTCGTGACGAAATCTCTGAAATACGTGTCTCCTGTAATTCCAGTTTAGATGCCATCTATGTCTTATGTTCTTCCAGCTGTGAAGACACTGTGGAATTTTGTGCAGATATTGCTGCCAATATCATGCTCAAGTTTGTGTTCGTTATTGTCTGGAATTTATTCAACAATTCCTCTTCTGACGCAAATTGTAACGAATTTCAGGGAAATTTTCAATTATTCTGAGCCTTTTTTATGGTTCCAGTCGCTTAATTTTCGAATCAATAACTCAAATATTCAGGATAGGAAAATACTCTTTATTTACACTATTTTGGTAGTAGTACTTCACAAGTTAGATTACACTATTGGCATTTTGAAATCAAACTGATTCAATACTCCTCAGTTTGAGCTGGTTTTATACTCTAATATCTTAACTTTTCACGAACGGCCTTCTCGAATGGCGGCTTATATATTTCTCATTTTTATACTCAGTTGAGCAGAGCTCACAGAGTATATTAAGTTTGATTGGATAACGGTTGGTTGTACAGGTATAAAGGAATCGAGATAGATATAGACTTCCATATATCAAAATCATCAGGATCGAAAAAAAATTTGTTTGAGCCATGTCCGTCCGTCCGTCCGTCCGTTAACACGATAACTTGAGTAAATTTTGACGTATCTTGATGAAATTTGGCATGTAGGTTCCTGAGCACTCATCTCAGATCGCTATTTAAAATGAACGATATCGGACTATAACCACCCCATTTTTTTGATATCGAAAATTTCGAAAAAACGTAAAAGTGCGATAATTCATTACCAAAGACAGATAAAGCGATGAAACTTGGTAGGTGAGTTGAACTTATAATGCAGAATAGAAAATTAGTAAAATTTTTGACAATGGGCGTGGCACAGCCCCCTCTTAAAAGAAGGTAATTTAAAAATTTTGCAAGCTGTAATTTGGCAGTCGTTGAAGATACCACGGTGAAATTTGGCAGGAACGTTACACCTATTACTATATGTACGCTTAATAAAAATTAGCAAAATCGGAGGAGGACCACGCCCACTTTTAAAAAAAATGTTTTTTAAAGTAAAATTTTAACAAAAAATTTAATATCTTTACAGTATATAAGTAAATTATGTCAACATTCAACTCCAGTAATGATATTGTGCAAAAAAATACAAAAATAAAAGAAAATTTCAAAATGGGTGTGGCTCCGCCCTTTTTCATTTAATTTGTCTAGGATACTTTTAATGCCATAAGTCGAACAAAAATTTACCAATCCTTTTGAAATTTGGTAGGGGTATAGATTTTATGACGCTAATTGTTTGAGTGAAAAAGGGTGACATCGGTTGAAGCCACGCCCAGTTTTTATACCCAGTCGTCCGCCTGTCCTTCCGCATGGCCGTTAACACTATAACTTGAGCAAAAAACGATATATCTTAACTAAACTTAGTTCACGTACTTATCTGAACTCACTTTACCTTGGTATAAAAAATGAACGAAATCCGACTACGACCACGCCAACTTTTTCGATATCGAAAATTACGAAAAATGAAAAAATGCCATAATTCTATACCAAATACGAAAAAAGGGATGAAACATGGTAATTGGATTGGTTTATTGACGCGAAATATAACTTTAGAAAAAACTTTGTAAAATGGTTGTGGTACCTACCATATTAAGTAGAAGAAAATGAAAAAGTTCTGCAGGGCGAAATAAAAAAACCTTGAAATCTTGGCAGGTATTACATTTATAAATAAATTAGCGGTATCCAACAGATGATGTTCTGGGTCACCCTGGTCCTCATTTTGGTCATCTGGAAAACGCCTTCACATATACAACTACCACCACTCCCTTTTAAAACTCTCATTAATACCTTTAATTTGATACCAGTATCGTACAAACACATTCTAGAGTCACCCCTGGTCCACCTTTATGGCGATATCTCGAAAAGGCGCTCACCTATAGAACTAAGCCCCACGCCCTTTTAAATACTCATTAACACCTTTCATTTGATACCCATATCGTACAAACATATTCTAGAGTCATCCCTGGTCCACCTTTATGGCGATATCTCGAAAAAGCGGCCACCTATAGAACGAAGGCCCATTCCCTTTTAAAAATACTCATTAACACCTTTCATTTGATACCCATATCGTACAAACAAAGTCTAGAGTCACCCCTGGTCCACCTTTATAGCGATACCTCGAAGAGGCGTCCACCTATAGAACTAAGGCCCACTCCCTTTTAAAATACTCATTAACAACTTTCGTTTGATACCCATATTGTACAAACAAAGTCTAGTGTCACCCCTGGTCCACCTTTATGGCGATATCTCGAAAAGGCGACCACCTATACAACTACCACCACTCCCTTTTAAAACCCTCATTAATACCTTTAATTTGATACCTATATCATACAAACACATTCTAGAGTCACCCCTGGTCCACCTTTATGGCGATATTTCGAAACGGCTTCCACCTATTGAACTAAGGCCCAATCACTCTTAAAATACTCATTAACACCTTTCGTTTGATACCCATATTGTACAAACGCATTCCAGAGTCACCCTTGCTCCACCTTTATGGCGATATATCGAAAAGGCGACCACCTATACAACTACCACCACTCCCTTTTACAACCCTCATTAATACCTTTCTTTTGATACCCATATTGTACAAACAAATTCTAGGGTCACCCTTGGTCCACCTTTATGGCGATATCCCGAAACGGCGTCCACCTATGGAACTTAGGATTACTCCCTTTTAAAATACTCATTAACACCTTTCATTTGATACCCATATCGTGCAAACAAATTCTAGAGTCTACCCTGATCCACCTTTATGGCGATATCCCTAAATGGCGCCCACCTATAGAACTATGGCCCACTCCCTCATAAAATACTCTTTAATGCCTTTCATTTGATACACATGTCATACAAACACATTCCAGGGTTTCCCTCGGTACATTTTCCTACATGGTTATTTTCCCTTATGTTGTCACCATAGCTCTGAACTGAGTATGTAATGTTCGGTTACACCCGAACTTAACCTTCCTTACTTGTTATATCTGATATTCACGTTTGTTTTATAATTGTATGCACTATTAGCTGCTGACTACATGTATGGACGTGAAATATTATTTTTGCTGTTAGTCTCGCTGTTTACATGTATGTATGACTGCTTGTTTTGCAGTTGTGCATATATTTACTAGCAGCATAGTGAAATTCTAATATTCGCCACAATATTTAAACATTTTCGGAAAAGGTTGGTTCCTGGTTCACTTACCGGAAAAAACCTTCACGGAAACACTTGGGGGTTGCTGCGAAGCTATGCACACTGTCATTCATATTGTTCGCTGTTACTCTAACCCCTGCAAAAACAATACTACCTGCTCCATTTGAATGACTGAGGAGGTACATAGTTTCGTTTATTGAGCTAATCTAGCTTACGCCAGGTTGAGATATTTCACATAAATAATTGTGTTTCATAATAATTTTCTTGCTCTGAATTGCTCTACTTTATGTTTAGCAAGTCTTTCGGAAATAAAACCAAAGCAATATAAATCATTGATTTCTGCACCAAATTTTTTTTTGGGCAAAAAACAAGTTGTCAGTTGTCAAAAACAAAATTTAAATTTTTAATTCAAAATTGAAATAATTCAAATAAAAATTAACCAAGCAGTTGGTAGTTTCACGCATATTTTAGCTCGATTTAGCTGTGTATCGGCTGTTTTGAAATATGTATGTATTTTCCTGAAAAGTTTTTATTGAGATGTTCGGTCGGAGTCACGCCAGCTGGCTCTATTTGTTTTTGATAGCTGCCCTAGTCCGCACTCAACTGCTCTGGGTTCTGGATAAACAAACCTACTTACTGTTTTATTTTTGCATGACTCACATTTATCTTGGTCCTTTTCGGTATATCGTTACCTTTAAATATGCAAGTCAATGAAAAAACCTCATGTGTTAAATTTTTTGTGTTTAGTTTATGGAAACCATTGAATGGTTGGGTTCCGTTAGGTTGATTGGAAGCTGCCCTGGTGGGGGAAGCTCACTTGGACCGCATTAAGGTCCCCAGTGACCATTGAAAGATTACCCTTAAGCAACGCAATCATTTAGGCAGACCAGCCATCCACTTGCGGTCAGAAAGATCTTGCGACCCTGCAAGAGGTGGACTCGAGGCCCATCTATGTAGGAGCAAACCGCAGTTGGCCAGCGGAGTACAGAAATCCCTATAGCCATCTTCATGGGGTTCAATTGTACCGATGCGTGCCAAGATATCCGCTTGACAGTTGCCCGGGATATTACTTTGGATTAGGACCCAGATAATCTTAATCATCGAGTAGTTCGATGCAGTTGCAAGCGAGGACAGGCACTCGCAGAGCAGCCTCTATTGCAGTATAGTGGAACTCAAGGCCTTGAGGGAAGTTTGGCTATCAGAGTAGACGTAAAATACCCTAACCGTAGTAGCACTGGAAAGCATTCCATCCACCGCATCCTTAATGACGACAACCTCCGCTTAGAAGACACCGCAGTGATCAGCCAACTTAAATTTTCAGCTTACATTTAGATAAAAGATAAATTCTTCTATTAAACAGTTTTTTTAATCCTTAGGTTAAGTACAAACTCGTTAAGGGCTCTTTTCTCAAGTAAATTTCAAAATTTATTTGCCCCATAAAATCTTTCTTTGTAAATGGCCCTAAGGCTTTTGGTATCAATTCTATTATTTACTAAACATTTTTCTAAGAAAGGTGTGATGCGACCAAGGCAAAGGATGTCGTACACTGGCAAATATCATGAAGTTAGTAAGAGCGTAGTCATAAAAATTCGTAAAATATGCCTGCCCCACCACCCAAAAAGTCCAATTGGCCGGTAAAAAATATTGACAGACCTGTAGCAATAAAAAATAGAAATTTATTTATTTATTTATTTAAAGTCGACGACAGACTTGAAATGATAGACTACATAATATAAAAGATATATATTGTAACGAGTTTAGTGAAATTCCGCTTATTCCTTCTGCTAACGTTCGAATCGCTAAACTGTTGAATATATAACTCCAATATTAAATAATGCAAAACGGTCTTTATTAGACTACTTTGAGAGTACTTCGCAATAACTGTTACTTCACAACTAATTGCGTGTTTAAATCAAACTGCTTACTGACTACTCAGCTTGTGCTGCTTTTATACTCTCCGTTGCTTCCTTCGCTTATTTCTACTAAGGTCTAGTAATTTCGTGAACTTCATGCTATGTTACCAGCCATCTACATATATATTTGTAGATTGTAGCCATATGCATCTATATATGTGAGTACTACTTCGGCTGATGGTTACATGTGTTTATGAGTAACTCTCCGTTGCCTTGTAGATGATGATTTATTTGTTTATATACATACGAGTGGCTGCTTAGTATCGGTGTAGGCGAAATAAAGTATACGATGATTTGTATCTTGCTTAAAAACAAATATTTATTCATTATAAATATTTTCCATTTATTATTGGTGTTTGTGCGCTTTTTGTAATTTAAATGATTTTATTCAAGGCTTTTGACGCGTTCAAAAATTGGTCGTCTCTCCCGCTTCCTAGAAATCGAATGACAAGAATATTCGCGAAGAAAAATTATACAATGCAATGTTCGAAAAAGTATGTCTAAATAGATACATACAAAGTCATGATCAACTTACAACTCTGATTATGCAGAAATATTATGTATAACAAACACATATACGCAACTGAGCGCATTGAGAGCTTTCGAAATTAAAAGTAACGTAAATTGAGAGAATTTGAAATTATATACATACAATAATATCAAAATATAAAATTTTACTCACATGGCAGCAGGGTTGTGTTTTGCTGATTGACGAGTTGTGGTCTGACGAGTTGTGATTTGATGGATTTTAAGATAAAGGTATTCTTTAAGCGCAGCCACATTCAACCTCCAGGTGAATCTTTACTGAGATTCACAAATATTTAAAGCGGCTAGCTTTGTTGTTGGTCTTCGCAAATCTCCAGAGCTTGTTTGTATTATGGCCGATCGGACTTGACCGTCCTTCGCGGTGAAGACTTCTTTGATTTTTCCTTTGACCCATTTACTTCGCGGAAGATTCGGGTCACAAATTATTACCAACTGTCCTGGCTGTAGTTGTTTGACTTGCTCCCGCCATTTTGAGCGGCATAAAATAGATGATAAATACACACTTGTCCACCTTTTCCACAATAGATCTTTCAGAGCTTGCGAAATTCTCCACTATTTTCTAGTGCATAACTTTTCTTCGTCTGGATTGGGGGTCTGCGTTGAATTCATGCAACCTAACAAAAAATGATTAGGTTTTAGCAGTTTATCATCATGAGGCGATATTGATATCTCAGTAAGCGGACGACTGTTTATAAAATTTCTGAAACAGATAATGAATGCGTCGGTCGACAAATCTTCAGCTACCTCAAGGTTTATTACTCTGATAGCTAAACATGTAAATAAGGCAATCCAGCGTTTTTCTCGGTGACGACCAGGTGTTAATGAACATTTTAAAAGGGAGTGGGCCTTAGTTCTATAGGTGGACGCCTGTTCGAGATATCGCCATAAAGGTGGACCAGGGGTGACTCTAGAATGCCTTTGTATGACATGGGTATCAAATGAAAGGTGGTAACGAATATTTTAAAAGGAAGTAGGCCTTAGTTCTATAGGTGGACGCCTTTTCGAGATATCGCCATAAAGGTGGACCAGGGGTGACTCTAGAATGCCTTTGTATGACATGGGTATCATATGAAAGGTGGTAATGATTATTTAAAAGGGAGTGGGCCTTAGTTCTATAGGTGGACGCCTTTTCGAGATATCGCCATAAAGGTGGACCATGGGTGACTCTAGAATGCGTTTGTACGATATGGGTATCAAATGAAAGGTGTTAATGATTATTTAAAAGGAGTGGTCTTATTTCTATAGGTGGACGCCTTTTCGAGATTTCGCCATAAAAGTGGACCAGGGGTGACTCTAGAATGCGTTTGTACGACATGGGTATCAAATGAAAGGTGGTAATGATTATTTAAAAGGGAGTGGGCCTTAGTTCTATAGGTGGACGCCTTTTCGAGATATCGCCATAAAGGTGGACCAGGGGTGACTCTAGAATACCTTTGTATGACATGGGTATCAAACGAAAGGTGGTAACGAATATTTTAATAGGGAGTAGGCCTTAGTTCTATAGGTGGACGCCTTTTCGAGATATCGCCATAAAGGTGGACCAGGGGTGACTCTAGAATATGTTTGTACGATATGGGTATCAAATGAAAGGTGTTAACGAGTATTTTAAAAGGGATTGGGCCTTAGTTCTATAGATATGCGCCTTTTATTTATTAATTATTTAAAGTCGACGACATACTTGAAGTGGTCGACTGCATAATATAAAAGATATATAAAAATACAACTCAAAAGTTAAAACTTAAGATATATCGAAATTTCAGCAATGTTATATTACAAACAAAGATACATTATTGAACATTACAGCTTAATTTCAAAATATAATAATAAGAAGTAGGAGCAGAAAAAAGATCTCATACCGAGATCTAATACTGTTTGAATGCATCAGATTCCGCTCAGCATGATTTCGGTATGCAGTGGATTCCAATCTTATTATTATTTTTAGCAAAGTTTCGACGACAAAGGGGTAAATAAAAAGGAACGTAGTTTCTGAATGCTCTAGACACTACAGACTCAATCAGTTTATGTGAGGTCCTTATGGACCGGCCAGTTCAACCTAACCTGGATACTCTAGGGGGAACCGCAAAAAACAAGCGGCTGAGAAGGTCTGCAGAATCAATTTCTCCAATAATGGGCTTATGGATGAACAATACCCCAAGTAATATTCCCCGATTTTCCAGAGTGGGTAAGTTAATAAGAAGAAGTCTACTTCTGTATGGAGGAAGGTGGACACTTCAGTCCCAATTAAGGCCGCGCAATGCGAATATCAAAATTTGCTTCTGAACTGACTCAAGACGCTTTATATGCTTTTGAGAAACGGCACCAAACGCATGAGCAATACTCGAGTATTGGACGAACCAGCGATATGTAAAGAACCTTAGTGTGGTACGGATCATCGAACTCTTTAGCTCATCTTATAACAAATCCAAGTACACCCAACGCTTTGTTGGCAATAGATGAAATATGCATGTTAAAATTCAGTTTCGGATCAAAAATTACACCTAGATCATTTGCAAAAGATATACGCTCTAAAGGCGTACCATCTATTACATAAGGTTTCAGTACTGGCTCCACTCGGTGAAATTTTATATGCTTACATTTAGAGCAGTTTAAAGCTAGTAAATTTGTTGTGCATCAACATTGGAACGAGTCCAAGTCGGCCTGAAGAAGATCCAAGGAACTCAAAGCAGTAGGACAGTAAGTGTATCGCCATAAAGGTGGACCAGGGGTGACACTAGAATATGTTTTTACGATATGGGTATCAAATGAAAGGTGTTAATGAGTATTTTAAAAGGAGTGGGCCTTAGTTCTATAGGTAGACGCCTTTTCGAGATATCGCCAAAAAGGTGGACCAGGGGTGACTCCAGAATGTGTTTGTACAATATGGGTATCAAATGAAAGGTGTTAATCTATATATATATATAAATAAGTGCATTTTTGGTATTACTTTATAACTTGAGACCGGCTTAATGTGGGTGATTTGGATGCTCTAGCGGCGTTTTATTCAATTTTCAAGTTTAATAATGCAGAAATTTTGCATTTGCTATCGATAACGCGTACTTCAGTTAGTTAATAGTCGATAGTTAATTACCAGTTCAAGCTGTTACCTATCAAACACAACATATTTTTTAGCAAATGCTTCACGATTTTTTTTTTTGCCTTATAGAATGTTCTTTTCATTTCCCTGTAAATAATAACATTTTTTTCTATTAACTTAAAAGTTTACTTTATAGCTTACATCAAGGTAAGTACTATATGTAGAATATGTTTGGTTGATCTGTTTATGTATGTGTTACTTTTAAAACTCAGTTGAATTTAATTGTAAACAACATGATATTGGTAGTCTACACCTGTATTTCGTTGATTAGAAATTAATAAAATTCAAGCGTATTCAAGTTAAGTTTAAAATTTTGTGAAAGCATGTTTTATTATGTATTCGAAATGTCTTAGTTGAACCGCTACTACCCACAACCCATCAATTTATCATTTTTTAGACACAATGACCTCAGTACCAAAACGCAATTTTTACTTAGTAATGCTGGACGAAAAAATACCCAGGAAGAAGTTTCTTGCTATCGAAAGCTACGCTTTCGGCACAGCTCTTAAAATAATAACCTAAGTAGTCAGCAGCGTTGCGAAGTTGGTAGGAAACTACGAAATATTAATAGCAAGCTCGTTGAAAGGTGGAAGAGTTGTGCTAAAAATAAAATGTATTTTGAGAAACGACACCAGGAATCGTTAGATACGCCACTATCGTTAATTAAAGTAGATGGTGGTCGTTCAAAAAAAGATTTTGCAGAACTTTCTAGTAAGACACAAGTTGACAAAGTGTCTGACCTTGTACAGGAAATATCATCCGAAGCGTTGCTGGTGGGTGCAAGCTCTAGTTTGTACAAACCTGGACAACGCAGTGCTTCAAAGGTTGTATCCGTGCTTAATTCTGAAAGAAAATTTTGCGGAAGAGTTATGAAATCGATGAAAAACTCCCCGCTCCTTCCAATAAAATATTCGGATGAAAAAGCATTAGCGTTATTTATAGATGTAGCTCATACTAAATATACGTGGAATTTGTCAATGAAATCTGCGAAAAGTCAAAACGCCGATATATACCCATGCTACGATAAACTACGCTCTGCGAAAAAAGATTGCTATCCGAGTGAAATAACAGTCACTGATTATTCCGCTGAAGTGTCATTGCAAAGTTTAGTGGACCATACTGTTGGTAGGATCATTCAAGCGTACCCACACATTTTTGAAAAGCAGACTGGAAATAACAATACTAATATAACTGCCGTTTACAAATGAGGCTGTGATGGCAGCAGCGGACACTCAAGGTATAGGCAAAAATTCAGCGGTTATGAAGGAAATATGATCGATCAGTATTTTTTTTCAGTTTGTATTGTACCATTGCAAATAAAGCAGGGATTGAAAATTCTATGGATAAACAACCGACCTTCCTCAACTAGATATTGTAGACCAATAAAAATTCTCTGCGAAAAAGAAACGGCTGACTTGACTCGTAGAGAAAATATTAAAAGCCAGATTTTTAATATTGTACCAACACAAATAAACTCTTTAAGTATTCATCACCAGTTTCACATGGCTATGCTGGATGGAAAAACTTTTAGCGTTATCTCGGAGTCTTCTTCCTAAACATGTGGAATATGCAGAGTCACACCAAAAAATATGAATGACTTGAATTTGGTTCAAAGTTTTCCTCGTGATTGTAGTCTCCTTGAATATGGATTATCAAGTCTTCATGCCTGGATTAGGTTTTTCGAGTGTGTCTTGCACATTTCTTATAGGCTTCCAATAAAAAAGTGGCAAGTTCGCGGTACTGACAAAAATGTTGTTGAAGAAAATAAAAAACGCATACAGGAAAACATACGAAAAGAAATGGAACTATTGGTGGACATACCATTGCCTAGTTCTGGTAATACCAAGAACGGAAACACCGCAAGAAGATTTTTCCAACAACCACATTTGGCTGCTCGTACAACAGGAGTGGACGAACTTTTGATTATCCAATTCAGTGTAATCCTACGTGTATTGGTCTGCGGGAGTGACATTAACCCGGAAGCATTTGGGTCATACGCTTTGGACACTGCCGAACATTTTGTTCGCTTATACCCCTGGTTTTACATGCCTTCCTCTGTTCATAGAATTTTGGTTCTTGGAAAAGACATTATATCCCATTTTTCTCTTCCACTTGGTATGATGTCTGAGGAAGCCCTTGAAGCCAAAAACTAAAACTACCGAAAAACACAATGGAGGATACCATTAATGCACTTTTAGTTTCTTCCGATCCTTTAATACCTTCACTTTCCAATAGCTCTTCAGTTTCCTATGCAAAAAATAGTATGTTGCACGAGGATGTTATGAACTTGCTATTAATAGAGAATCCTGAAACAGATTTGTCTGACTCTGATAGCTAAGATTCAGAATAATGATATTTTGTTCTGTGAATATTAATTTTTAAAATTTTGTTTTATAAAAATGTCTAAATATATAATTGATTTTCTTGGAGATATATTGTTATGGTCCGCTTGGGATAGTCCCCTTTGGAACGCACCTAGTGGCTAGTGATGGCAAATAAAAGGTGCATGGCAATGTTAATCGAAAATGGACACTAGAGGTCGCCACTACTGATGAATGATGATGTCTAAAAACAAACACGCTGTTTCCGGAAAAAAAAGAGAAAAGATTGATTATTCGGTGCGGTGGTGCATATCAGAAATGCTGGTTGGTGGTTTAGAAGAACAAATAAGTGCCTAGAAAAAAATCTTAAGTTCGTGAACTTGCTCAAACTATATTAAATAGAAGTGCTTTTTATTCAATAAATCAAAACCAAGTCACCATTGCCATGGTTAAGTGCACATAAGCTAATACAAAGACAGCTATGAAGACGCAAAGGCAAAAAAAAACAAAAAAGAAAACCGAATTACATTGGGGCTACTCTGATCCAATTTTATTTTAAATTATGATATGTTAAACCTTATGCTGTTGTATGTTTAATCAATTTAATTCAAGATTTATGCGGAGAAAATATGAAAACATTCTTACATATGTACACATTTGTTTCGTGGAAATGATTTATTGGCTTCAAATAAACGTCATAAACACTAAAAGGTATTCAGACCAATTCTAAATATTCTCGCGGAATTTTTTATTCCCGCGGAAAAATTCCTCCAATTCTTTTCTCCTAGGGAGAAGAATAATTAGGGAATAAGAATTTCAAATTTTCGAAGTCAACTGTTTTGTCAATTGAAATATCGTTGCGCATTTGTTATTTTGTTTAAAAGTTTTAAAGTTTAATTATTGTTGCCAATTTGTTTGAAATTAAGAAATAAGGTATAAACAATGCACATTATTGCATTTCATGCGGTATTCACTGAAATGAGTAATAACTTGGTGCCACAGCAACAACAACAGAGGAGCATAAGAAGAAGACCGGCGGGATAACACAAATCCGCCGGAGTTGCCTGCATTTATTCTGCACAGCAATTTTCTGGCGACCAAGTCGAGTTGAGTTCGCCTTTCGCCATATGCCAAAATCTATTTAAGTCTTTTTAAAAAATCCTTGCGCAATTTCTGGATGGCTGCATCAAATATGCGAAGAGCTCTTCCGTTGCTTATGATATACTTTTCGACTTAAAGAATATTGTGGTTGTTGTTGTTGTTGTATTAACAGTGAGAATATTGTGGTAGAATGTACATACATATTTTAGCACAAAAAAACTATATGAAATGGCAGAGAAAACTCCTATGAAATGGCAGAGAAATCTCCCTCTCCCTCACATTCATAATACCTACTTTTCTCCCATAACCGGTTTCCGCTTTTTCGAACATTGTTCAGAATAAGAGGAAAGGGAGAAGTGAAAAAACTCACAAGGAATTTTTATTTAGAATACGAGGAATGGGAGAAGGGAAAAAACTCGCACGGAATTTTTGTTTAGAATTGGGCTGATTGTCTTCGTCGATACAAAAATTAAGGTCGAAGAAATCTTACCGATAATACGTAAGAAGGTTACACCGCCACTTCCATCCATGGCAATAAATCACAACCTGAACGTGATTCAGTATTGAAAGACTTCCGTAAGGGCAAATCCAATATTTTAATTGCCACTGAGGTTGCCTCTCGTGGTTCAGATGTAGAAGATTTACAATATGTCATCAATTACGAGTATCCAAATTCATCTGAAAACTACGTACATCGTATTGATAGTACTGGTCGTGTCGACAATTAAGTACTGCGTATACCTTCTTCACTCCCGACAAGGAAAAGCAGGTACGAGATTTAACTTCTGTTTTGGGAGAGGCGAGCCAAGTGCCGTCACAGGCACTATTGGACTTGGCACGTTCATCGGGTGAAATTGGAAATGGGCGTGGTAACAATAATCGTCGTAGGCAACGGCAAAAGCCAACCACCTCATAAGCTACACCACCAGTAGCCACCATCAATATTTATCCGCCACCAGTAGCCACCATCAATATTTAGCACCACCAACAGCGTCAACACTGCGCGCCAAAGCCGTGTACAACCATCGACTTTGCGCGCCAAGGCCGCGCGCCATAACCACCAACAGTATCAACACCGCGCGCCAAGGCCGCGCGCCATAACCACCAACCGTACCAACCCAGCGCGCCAATACCGCGCGCCACCACCATCAACAGCGTCAAAACTGCGTGCCAAAGCCGCGTACTACCATCAACTTTGCGCGCCAAGGACGCGTGCCATAACCACCAACAGTACCAACCCAGCGCGCCATCACCACCAACAGCGTCAACACTGCGCGCCATCACCACCAACAGCGTCAACACTGCGCGCCAAGGCCGCGCGCCACCACCACCAACAGCGTCAACACTGCGCGCCAAAGCCGCGTACAACCATCAACTCTGCGCGCCAATTAGCTTTTTCGGTAATGGTTCCGAAAGTTTTTTCTGAACCTTTAACGAAGCTTTGTTTTGAACATCTTCGAACTTTAACGAAAATAAGTGAAGGGAGATAATACCATAAAACATTTATTATTAATTTTTTTTTATTCAATTTAATGAACTCATGTTAGGTTTTTTGAAATAACATCATTTAAAATATACATAAATGTATGTACATGCAAAATCGTAGAAAGGGAAGTACATAAAATTATATGAACTGCGAAAGGCGAAACCTATGGTGTTGACGGCCAATAGGCACTGAACTTTTGCACCATCTATTTATGATTAGCGAAACGTCAATATTTACGGCAACCCCAAATCGGAAAATTTAATTTAAGATCCTTATTAAATTTAAAATTAAATTAAATAATTAAAGGCATTGAAAACATACAAGTAACATTTTTTTTTATGCCCAGATGCAGTTAAAATGCATTGAACATTCTCAAGAATACAGTAAGAGTTTAACAATAATTGCAATTGTTTGAGAGCATAGTACATTTATAGCTAAATCCGCGAAAACAGAGAGCTGTTCTCATTAAAAGCTTAGAATTCTTCCATTGTTAGTAACCGGCCATGTCCGGTTGGGTGATTTTTTTTTGCTTTTAGTTTTTTTGAAGTTTAAATTTTTGAATGTTGTAACGGTCTGACCCTGACATCCGATTCGGCCAGATGTTGTTTTATTTTGAATTATAAGCGTTTTGAGTCGGCTCTGCGCTATTTTTGTCAGTTTTGACGGTTATTATTTAAGGCATGATAGGAACTTTTTTTTGTTATGGCGCAGGACCGCAAGGTTGGCAAGAACCCATCCCAGCCGACATGACTAGCCACTGTGCACGACAATATCATGCCGACTACATTCCTTGCTGCTCCCATAGTAGATGCGATTCCATAACAGATGGCGCCCAACATGGCACCTGAGGCGCTGATCTCAGTGGTCAGTTCGGGCAACGTGTGAAGTTGACCATTCCACCAGTCCGAGGCGAGCAGCCGCAGGAGCAGCCACCTGCGTTGCGGTGGAATGGTTGACGGATCAGGTTGTCCGGACTGGTCATCGGGGACAGTAGTCGAAGGAGCCACGAGACTGAACGTCGTGTCCTCCGGACTTTTGTATTCACCCGGTGAGGCAGTGCTGAACGCACTTAGTTTTTTTTGCAATTGGGGTTTTAGTTTTCCCGGATGTTGTCCGTTAGTCGGCTCTGGTAAATATGTGTCCGCTAATTGGGATTTTAAAATTTTCTTTGTAATGTTTACATTTTTTTTTCTTTTGCTTGCCGAATTTTGTGCTGTCTGGTGTGAGTGTGTGAGCGAATGGTAGGACCCCAGCTCCGCCCACGTCTCAGGTGGTAACTCAGAATGCCACCTGGATTGTAACGGGTTGAGCTGGGATTCAAAGTGGCACCCGTTCCTGTCCCACCAGACTGGGGAGCGGCTCCGAAACCGCTCCATCCATTGCGGCGGAGGCAGGGGAGGGGGAGTGTCCAGTGAGAATGAACGGGAGGCCTCAACACCCCCAACCAGTCCCAGGGGCGAGCCCCTGGAGACTGCCCCTGCGTTGCGGCTGGGCGTGTTGAGACCAACCCGTGTGTACCTGGAGTGACCCTAGTGGCCCCAGCCAGTCTCGGAGGGGGGCCTTAAGACCTCCTCGCATTGCGGTTGGGTGCACTAGGGACAAGTATGAATGAATTTGTGTTTTTTTCTGTAGCCTTACTGCTTTCTGGGGATGGGATGTCAGCATTCCCATTGTTCATATAAAATTTGTAAATAAATAATCGCCTTTTTTTCCAGGTTTGAACGTTTTTCGATACGATTATAGAAGGAGCCGTTATTGTAGTTATTGCCGCGAATTTTCTTTTATTCCCTCGCGTAAAATTTTTTTTTCCCTTACATATATTTATAGCTTTTTTTTTTCTCAACCCATCATTTAGAATATAGGGTGAACCTAACTGCTTAGCGTTTTGTCTAAACAGAAGTCTTTGTAATACCAAACTACGACCTAACAAATTACATTTTTTTAATCATCATGTCGCATGACCAGTCATTTGGGCACCCGGGCCGGAATACTCCGTCGGGAGTGCGGGGAACTTTAGAGGGCCCCAGAACCGGGGCGGAAATAATAGGGTGGCTTTTTCGAAAACGAAGCGTCCGCTGGTGATGCATACTCCAGTAGGGGGGCAATACGGAAATCCCGGGGGACTCATACAGGCTCGGACCTAAACGACCACCGCGAAAAATTGGATAGACCTGGAGGTACCAGTCATTTGAACGCGCATGATATCTCGGGGATAATGACCAATGTTTCGACCTACGCACTGGATGGAGCTGGTGCTTTACCACCAAATTATGGAATTGGAAATATTAGAGAAGCTGCAAGTGACCGGACGAATACTCCAGGGATCCATAACGAAGCTCCTCGTGGGAACTCGTGGGTGGAAGTGTTACACCAGCTGTTCAGGACCTCGCAGGAAGAAATGCGGAGGGAGATGGGGTCAATCCGAAACAACATGGACCAGCTCAACACCGCTCTCGAGTCTGCGCAGCAATGTATAAATTTGAACAGGAACGCTAATAGAATGGAACGTAACCCACTTCCAGCATTAGTACCACCAATGAACCCTGCTCCGAGCAGCATAGTAGTGAAACCGCAGGAGTGGAAAATATCGTTCGACAGGACTGGAAGCGTGGCAGATTTTCTTTTTAAGCTAAACACCCTGTGTGAGCGCACACAATGCACGGACGAACAAATAATGGCTATTTTCCACTTATTCCTTTCTGGACGGGCAGAAGAGTGGTACTGGCTGTTCACGAAACAAAACCCAAATGCAACATATGCCTTTTTGTGCTATTCCTTAAAAAGAGAGTTCGGTACTCTAAAAACTGACCACGAGATCATGATGGAGATCTCCATGCGGAAGCAGAAGCTGAGTGAGTGCTATGACGTGTCCCACACGGATATAATCTCCTTAAACGCGCGCTTAAGAGAACCCGTCAGAGGTTTTGCTGATTGACATCATAAAAAGGAACGTCAGCAGTAGCCTTAAGCTGGTGCTTTTCAACGCGGATGTAAGAATCCTTCATGATCTACGCGATGTAGCACGCAGAGGAGAACAAGTGCTGAAGGAAAGCAAGCTGTTGGGAGCCACTTACACAGGACGGCATGTGAACGAAGCCCGTATGAGAACCCCGGACATGAGGATGGAAGGCGAGGATTGTGAAGTGGATCCTCAGATAGAGGCGCTGGAATATCGACGCAGCAGGAGACCGGACTATTCAGTAATCCAATGCTGGAAATACCAGGCAATGGGCTACTCTTATATATACTGTGAGGAACCCATTAGTAATTCTTTTTGTTTTAAATGTGGCCATAGGGGAGTATTAACTCCAAGATGCCCTAGGGATCATCACAGGCAGGGAAACCAGTACCCGAGCGAGAAGGCGGGGTAACCTCGTTCGGCATCATAGCTCCCACACCAGCCAGTGCTCGAGGCGTCATCCCGTGCACTGAACCAAAGGGTGGATCTCTCGCAGGTACCGAGTTGCATGGAGGTGGTGAGCTTCCGAGGTGCAGTAGTACCCTGGCGAAAGAATCATCATATGTAATAATAACCTTCCTAGACAGCACGGACAATTCCAATAGTTCTGAGTCCGATAGTCAAACGTCCTCATTCGCGATGGGCGAATCGACCAGAATTCTGCGACGCCAGCATAGGGATGTCGCTTGCCAGACGCATTTTTCACCAAGTCTAGAAGAAGGGGAACATAGGTACGAACAAATAAGAAATGGCATTTTTGAACAATACCTGGTATCAGGAAATATTTTGAAGTGCAGGAAAAGATACCACAGGAAAGTACAGGAGCGTAGACTGCTGCAAGCCACCGTGTTAACGCTTACAGAGGATGAAAGGCCTCTCGTTAAGGCTAAAATAAAAGATAGTTTCATTGTAGGGTTGTTGGACTCGGGAGCCAACGTCTCCATCTTAGAAAAAAATGGAGTAGAATTCCTAAGGGATACCGGCCTCGATTATCAGCCCTTGCATGCATTCGTATATACCGCGGGTGGCAACAAGCAAAAAATCTTAAGCTCAGTGTCTCTACCGGTTACTTTCAAGAATATCACACAGATTATTCCTTTTTACCTTGTTCCTTCACTTCTCCAAGAAGCTTACTTCGGGGTAGATTTTTGGAAAGTATTTGCGTTAGCTCCCGAAATATTCCCAAGCGTAGAGTGCACAGGGGTTAGACTTGAAAAGGAAGAAGAACTTAACCTCCATGAATTGTCACCAGCCCGGAAAATAGAATTGCAAAATGTCATAGAGACGTTTCCTTCGTACGAAAAGTTAGGCCTGGGGCAAGCTAAATTAGTGGAGCATCACATTGACACCGGTGATGCCGTTCCTATAAAAAGCAAACATTTCCCTCTTTCGCCACCGAGGCAAGCCGAAGCTTTTAGCGAATTAGACAGGTTACTCGAATTGGGAGTTATAGAAGAATCAAACTCTCCGTGGTGTAGTCCTGTGGTACTGGTTCGGAGACCAGGTAAAGTTAGTCTGTGCATAGATTCCAGGAAGGTCAACGCGGTGACTAAGAAGGACTCATACCCCCTGCCTCATATCAACGGCTTATTGAGCAGACTGAAAGATACGCATTTTATTAGTGGCATTGATCTGAAGGACGCGTTCTTCCAAATCAAATTGACAGAGTCGTCCAAGGAAAAAAAAGCATTCGCAGTTCCGGGAAGGCCTCTGTACCACTTCAATGTAATGCCATTTGGTCTGTGCAAACTATGAGTAGACTGATGGACAAGGCAATCCCTTCGCGTCTGCGGGAGATCGTCTTCGTCTACCTGGACGACCTTATGGTATGTATTACAAATTTTGAAGACCATCTGAAATTGCTGGCGGAAGTGGCAAAATGTTTGACAGACGCAGGTCTAACAATAAACGTAAAGAAAAATAAATTTTGTCAGAAGGAAATACGATACTTAGGGTACTTGGTAGGCAGCGGGTGTTTGAAAGTGGATCCAGGAAAAATAGAAGCGATACAAAACTCCTCGGCAGGTACGTAGGTTTGTTGGCATGGCGAATTGGTACAGGGCGTTCATTACCAATTTTGCTGACTTGGCAGGTCCCTTGACCGACTGTCTCCGTAAGTCATCAGGCCCATTCAAGCTTACCTCTGAAGCTATAGAGGCCTTCGAAAAACTAAAATTAGCTTTGAGTTCCGCTCCTGTCTTGGCCCGACTTTTCCAAAGAATTCGTAATCCAATGCGACGCGTCCAAAGTAGGTGTTGGCGGAGTGTTGTTCCAGGTAGATGACGAGGGCGCTGAGCATCCAATCGCGTTCGTGTCGAAAAAGCTGAATAATGCTCAACGCAATTATACAGTAACCGAGCTGGAATGTCTCGCCGCCATAATCAGCGTGAAGCGTCTCCGACCCTATGTTGAGGGATTACCGTTTCGGATTATCACGGACCACTACAGTCTCAAGTGGTTAATGACACAAAAGGACTTGAGCGGGAGGTTAGCGAGGTGGTCACTTCTGCTTCAAAGATACGACTTTAAAATGGAACATCGCAAAGGCACCCTAAATGTAGTACCCGATGCGCTTTCGCGGCTTGATGCCGTAGTTGACTTTCACTACCACACCCGGGGAAATAGATTTAGTCTCTCCCGAGTTTAGCAGCCACGAATATCTAGATATGATTAGGACCGTCACCGAAAACGAGGAGTCGCTTCTGGACTTACGAGTGGTGGATGGTGTAATTTTCAAAAGAGTTAAATTTCGTAAGGGGGTGGAAGGTGAAGAAGACTCGCTGTGGCGTTTGTGGTTGCCGAAAGGGTTGACTGAGGAAGCAGTGAGATTAGCACATGACGCTAACTCGAGTTACCATGGCGGGTGGCAGAAAACCTTAGAACGTGTTAGGCAGAAGTACTTCTGGCCGCATCAGGCTAAGGACGTCCGGGACTACGTCCAGCGTTGTGACACTTGCAAGGCAGTGCATCCGAGAGGCCATTTCAGCGATTATATTGCAATTTTCTAGAGCCTGTCCCAGATCTAAGCGGCGAAATCAATTTCTTTTTATAGTCTAGACCATCTTTCAAAATACGTTTGGCTAAAGCCCATGCAGAGAGCCACCACTGTTAACGTCATAAATTACTTCGCTTCAGAAGATTTTCCAGCTGCAGGGGTGTCTGAATTTATTCATAGTGCAATGGTTAACAGTTTATCTCTAAGGAAATGAACCAATTTTTAGTAAATTACGGAGTGACGCACGTGAGGACGGGTTTATATTCTCCTCAAGCGAACGCATCCGAACGTGTTAATAGAGAAATTGTGTCGAAGATTAGAATTTTCCTGAAGGATAAACCAGACCATACCGATTGGGATAAGCATATACCCGAAATTTTATCAGTTTTGAGAAGTTATTTTCACACTGTTCAGGCACTAGAGACCTCAATGGGTTAAAAACAAAACCAACGGAAGAATCATCCGATCGACAGTTTTGTTATTGTCGTTTGCCCTTGAATATTAGGCAAATTGTTTTCGTAACAACAGCGCAAAACTGTTCCGTTCTGCCTTCATAGGTACATGCAAAACATGCATACATACATACACCATCACTCATCGTAGCTGCAGCAACAAAATATGTCATAAAATCATGCCATTTCTTCGTCTTCGCCACCCACACCGGTCATCATCGCTTTACATGTAACAGTTGCTATTGTCGTGACCGCAAAGACAATAACAACACGCAGTATCTTCGAAAAAGCTCACTTTGGTATACCACAGCATAACTTGAACTCCAATGAAATTATTGAAAAGGAATCAAGTTCAGTTAATTAGCAATCAATATCGCGCAAACATCCTCGTCGTCGCTGGTACATACAATTTCGTTAAAATTACAGTCCGCTTATTAAACATAATACTTATAACAAATATAGTTGTGCAAAATATTAATATTACATAACCAATTTAGAAAATAAGAAACTTATAAGAAGTGAATTAAAAGTTAATAAAATAAAATGAACATCCCAAAAGGGAGAGAAAAAAGCTTCTTTTCCTCACCATAAAATCTGGTCCTTCGAGCCGGATCTCCGGCTCAAGAGACACCTCGTTTTCGCTAAATTCGTGCATCATTAAATTATAATTAAAATATAAATTAATTTAAAACCATGAGCGAATCGGGAGATGTTGAGGTGCAAATTCCTCAACACCGCGTCGAAGTTAGTCGCGACGTTCGCACAAAGATTTGTCAGCGAGATTCCATCGTGGCGCGTTTATATGCTCTAAATGTCGAGTCCCATCAACTCAATAATTTAACTATCGCCCATTTGGAGGCAAAACTTGCCCTTATCGAAAGGTATTATAATTCATTCGATGAATTACAAACGCAGTTGGAAATGTTAGATGAGACCCAATTGCTCGAAGATCACCGCACCACAGTAGGTGAAAGCTACTGCGACATCAAGGCACTATATGCAGGCAAATTGTCGAATCTTCGCTCAACATCAATAGATCCCGCTTTCAGCAGTACTCAAGTTGGTATACAGTCATCATGTGCGCATCGCCCACATATGCACCTTCCAAAATTGAAGTTGTCAACTTTTAGTGGATGTCAACGTGAGTGGTTGGATTTCCATAATATGTTCACGGTGCTAGTAGATAAAAATCCTGATCTGGGCGATGTTGAAAAGTTCCAGTATTTACGTTCAAGCTTAACTGGGTGTGCTGCTAGACTGATACAATCGTTGGAAGTGACCAGTGCTAACTACCAAAAGGCGTTAGAATTGCTAGAAGCCCGCTACGACAACAAGCGCATTATTTTCCAAGCCCACCTGCAGCACATCTTCGATAGTCAACGTTTAACAAACCCCAACGTTGCCAATGTACGTGAATTCATCGACAAAATTAGCTCTAACATGCGGGCAATGCAAACAATGGCTAGTACAACACAAATTGCAGACGGTCTCATTCTATATCTGGTTGTATCAAAATTGGATCACAACACCCAAATGAAATGGGAGGAGGAAATAGCAGCAAAATGGGATCGATCAGCACAGTCCCAAACTCTGAACCTACCCACGTGGGAGGATTTGGTGAAATTTTTGGAGCGTCGGTGCCAACTCATCGATATTGTTGATGTCAGTAAAGAAACACAGAAACCGCCTACTGGTACCGCAATGTCGTCCAATTCAGCGGCAAAAACTCACAAACCCACAAAACAATTATCGTTCGTGGCTACGCATAAACAACAAAAATGCAACCTGTGTGATGAAGTTGCAAGTCACAATATTTTCAACTGCACTTCCTTTATGAAACTTACGCCTAGTTCGCGGTATGACCTAGCAAAGAAAAAAAGACTTTGTTTAAACTGTTTGGGCTTAAATCATACATCAAAGGAGTGCCCATCATCGCGTAGGTGTCAAGTGTGTCATGTCAGCCATCATACGCTGCTCCATCGAGATCAGTCAACAACACCATCGTCGTCACAAACTGCGCCTCCAGTCCAACCTCCGTCATCGTCTTCGTCACCAGCAATCGATTTGCCCTCATCATCGAAACCAACAGTCCTTCAGGCATGTTACAACACAGATCACGTCATATTAGCCACAGCCATGGTGCAGCTACGCAATCCATCAGGCATAACAGTACAAGCGCGGGTATTGCTTGACTCAGCTTCGCAGTTACACTTCATCACCGAACGCATGGCCCAATCGCTTCGACTGAATCGTAAAAAGCTTTCCCTGGAAATTAGTGGCATCGGTCTATGTGGTACTAAAGCGCAATATGTATGTAAGGTTGAGTTGCGATCGTCTCATACATCATATACATCCACAATTGATGCTATCATCGTACAAACAATAACACAATTCCAGCCACGAACTACGTTAGATATTAGCTCCTGGAAAATGCCAAGGAATATCTCCCTAGCTGATGAGGGCTTTTATAGGCCGGGGCCTGTAGACCTTCTCCTAGGCGCGAGCGTGTTTTACGAGTTACTCATGGTAGGCCAAATTCGACTTTGCCACGAACTACCATTATTACAGAAAACAAAACTTGGTTGGGTGGTAGCGGGTGCTGTCACCAATCACTCACCACTTGCTTCGGCTGCACTAGTAACTTCGTATAACACTTCGGTTGGCACAGATTGTTTCTTATCCACTACCAAACTTTCGCAATTATCGTTAGCCTCGTCACAACACAAAACGGAATCCCTATCACTGGAGCCATCCTGTGATGAAATCTTAGAGCGTTTTTGGCAACTAGAGCAGCAGTCACTACCCTCTAAGGTACTAACTTTGAGCGAGATGGAGTGTGAAAGGCACTTCCTTGAAACAACCAAAAGATGTCCAACTACAGGTAAATTCATCGTAAGGCTTCCGTTCAAAGAAGCACCACAATCACTAGGCAGTTCCCTCGACATAGCTCTTCGTCGCCTTTTGTCCACTGAATCAAAACTACGTCGCAACAAGAATTTACAAGCCGACTACACCGCGTTTATGCAGGAATATATAGATCTCGCGCATATGATACGCATGCCATTGCCCAGCGGCGCAGTTAACTATATTCCTCACCATGCGGTTCTCAAATTAGATAGCAGTACAACTAAAATACGCGTTGTCTTTGATGCATCATGTCGGACAACGAATGGCAAATCTCTTAATGACCTACTACGTGTTGGGCCAACTATTCAAGACGATGTTTTCTCAATTCTTGTTAGATTCCGCACACATATCTTCGTTCTAATGGCCGATATCGCCAAGATGTATAGGCAAATTTTGGTTGACCACCATGATGCAAAGTATCAGTGCATATTGTGGCGGGATGTAGACGGCGGCAAAATAAGCACATATCAATTACAAACGGTTACCTATGGAACTGCGTGTGCACCGTACCTAGCAACCAAGTGTTTGCAACAGCTGGCAGATGAGCACACTTCAACACATCCCATTGGCTCGGAGGTAGTACGTCGCGATTTCTACGTAGACAATCTGATGACCGGAGCATCCACCGTTCAGGAGTTGAGAGAAATCAAGAATCAAGTAGTTGATATCCTAGCTCGTGGTGGATTTCCGTTAAGAAAGTTTGCATGCAACGATCTGCGTACCATATCAGATATACCACTTACTGATCGAGAAGATATAATTCAACTTGATGACATCGATTACATAAAAGCGCTGGGCCTACGATGGTCACCCTCATTAGATTGTTTTTTGTTTAAATACACACAACCCCCATTATCAGCAAAGGTGACTAAAAGAACCATACTGTCTCACATCGCTCGCTTCTTTGATCCATTGGGGTTGCTCAACCCAATCGTCGTCACTTGTAAGGTTCTAATGCAACAACTATGGAAGCTTCGTTTGCATTGGGATGAAAGCGTACCATCCTGCTTATACACAGAGTGGCAATCATTTTGCGAGCAACTACCCCTAGTCGAAAACATCAGAGTGGCCAGGTTAGTACAATTTGGGAATGAATGTACCTTTCATGCCTTTGCAGATGCCAGCACCAAGGCATATGGAGCCTGCATATATGTGGTTTCGCAGTCCGAGGGGTTATATCGGTCAGCGCTTTTGTGCGCAAGGTCTCGAGTTGCGCCCACTAAAGAAGTGAGTCTACCGCGGCTGGAGCTTTGCGCGGCGTTACTGTTAAGTGAATTATTAGATTCCGTTTGCAATCTACTCCATCCAAACCCGCTCAGTGTACACTGCTGGACAGATTCAATGGTTGCACTTGCATGGATTAGTGGCGAACCGTCAAGATGGGCGACTTTCGTCAGTAACAGGGTGTCAATCATTCAAGCACTCACATTGAAATTTAAGTGGCATCATGTTCCGGGCCAGCTGAACCCAGCAGATATTTTATCTCGTGGCGTTACACCAAAGAATCTTCTCGACAACAATTTGTGGTTCAATGGTCCAAACTTCATCGTTCAACCAAATGAGCATTGGCCACAAGCAGCAGTTAGCCCAACCGAACTGCCAGAACAACGCAAACAACAAACGGTGTTAGTAGCAACACCTACTCAAGACATCGTCGCCGAACTTAAGTTTGTCAACAATTACAACAAGGTGCTTCGAATATTTTGCTATGTACACCGCTTCATCGATGCAAGTCGCAGTAAAAGCAATCGAAATGGCAATATCGACGTTGCAGAAATGAACAACGCCCTACACACTGTTTGTCGCCTTATTCAACAGCAAACATTCATCGACGAGCGAAGGCAACTCCAAGCTAGTAACACAGTATCGCGAAAATCATCGTTGGCCCAATTGTCACCTTTTCTTCATGAAGGTCTCATCAGGGTCGGAGGTCGCCTCAGAAACGCAACTCTTCCGTTCGACGAAAAGCATCCTATATTGCTACCAAAAAATCATCCCTTCGTATCGTCAATCATACTCCACCTCCATCGACAATATCTCCACGCTGGGAATCAGACTTTACACAGCATTGTACGAGAAAGGTTTTGGATTATAAACGCACGTAACGTCATCCGTCAGGTAATACATAAATGCCTCACTTGTTACAGATTTCGTCCCATTTTAGCAGAGCAGATAATGGGCTCCCTGCCTAAAGATAGGGTGACTCAATATTCTCCATTCGAAGTAACCGGGGTGGATTATTGTGGTCCTCTACTCATGACGCAAAAAATAAGAGGAAAATCACCCATAAAGGCATATCTGGCCGTTTTCATCTGCTTCAGTTCCAAGGCCATCCATCTGGAGCTAGTACCCGATCTCACATCAGCAGCATTTATCGCAGCATTGAGGCGTTTCATCGCTCGTCGCGGAAGATGTAGGGTTATCTATTCAGATAACGCAACAAACTTTGTAGGCGCTAATCGAGAGCTTCGAGAACTCCTTCAACAATTCGTGTCACAACAACATTATGATGACGTACAACAGGCTTGCTGTGAAAACGCTATCGAGTGGAAGTTTATACCACCCCGCTCGCCGCACTTCGGTGGCCTCTGGGAGAGCGCAGTAAAGCAAGCCAAACATTATTTACGAAGAGCCATTGGAGCTCATATTCTAACGCACGATGAATTGCACACAATTTGTTGCCAGGCTGAAGCGATTATTAACAGCCGACCATTAACGCCCATGACCAGCTGTCCCGATGATATGCGCCCCATAACACCAGCTCACCTTCTTATTGGTCGCTCACTCACTAGCATACCAGAGCCATCGCTCTCGTCATCAAACCCAGGCGCATTGAAGCGCTATCAACTATCGCAATGGATACAACAGCAATTTTGGGAACGATGGAGCAAAGAATACTTGCGAGAATTACAACAACGAACAAAGTGGAAAACCCAATTACCAAATTTGCAGCCAAATGATTTGGTTTTATTGCAGGAAGACAATACTCCCCCATTAAAATGGCCTATGGGCCGCATTGTTGAAACAATCACAGGCATAGATGGAAAGGTGCGTGTTGTTCTCGTAAAAACAGCGACGGGCATTCATAGGAGGGCAATAACGAGAGTCGCCAAGCTACCAGTCGACGCAAGTGCTCAAATCTCTCTGGGAAGCCACACTTCCCATGGGGGGGAGGATGTTCAGGCACTAGAGACCTCAATGGGTTAAAAACAAAACCAACGGAAGAATCATCCGATCGACAGTTTTGTTATTGTCGTTTGCCCTTGAATATTAGGCAAATTGTTTTCGTAACAACAGCGCAAAACTGTTCCGTTCTGCCTTCATAGGTACATGCAAAACATGCATACATACATACACCATCACTCATCGTAGCTGCAGCAACAAAATATGTCATAAAATCATGCCATTTCTTCGTCTTCGCCACCCACACCGGTCATCATCGCTTTACATGTAACAGTTGCTATTGTCGTGACCGCAAAGACAATAACAACACGCAGTATCTTCGAAAAAGCTCACTTTGGTATACCACAGCATAACTTGAACTCCAATGAAATTATTGAAAAGGAATCAAGTTCAGTTAATTAGCAATCAATATCGCGCAAACATCCTCGTCGTCGCTGGTACATACAATTTCGTTAAAATTACAGTCCGCTTATTAAACATAATACTTATAACAAATATAGTTGTGCAAAATATTAATATTACATAACCAATTTAGAAAATAAGAAACTTATAAGAAGTGAATTAAAAGTTAATAAAATAAAATGAACATCCCAAAAGGGAGAGAAAAAAGCTTCTTTTCCTCACCACACACGGCAATTCAGTGCTCTCCTTATTTTGCTTTGTACGGCCAAAATATGGTCCAACATGCCTCAGCGTACAATATATTAGAGAAAATAGGCAGCCTTCGGGAAGACCAGGTTACGATACTGAGCAGAACGGGCAAGTTGACTAATATTCGCGAGCAGATCCGTAGAAATTTAGATTAGGCCAAGGATAGGGGAATAAACACCTATAACAAGCGCTCTAGACAAGTCAACTACAAGGAAGGTCAGGAAGTTTTCCGGAAAAATTTTTTAAGTAACTTCAAACAGGGCATTAACGCCAAATTCTTGCCAAAATACCTTAAGTGTCGCGTGCTCTGAAAAATAGGCAATGCACTGTATGTTCTCGAGGACCTAAACGGGAAATTGATAGGTCGCTTCCATGCTTCGGATATACGTCCGCAATAAACCCTCAAGAACAGTTTACCCAATTACCAATTGATTTTTTTTAACCTACCAATGGGACTTTTTTTTCTCTGGGCGTTTTGGCGGTCGGGGACATCTCGCCCAGTATTCTCCCAGAGCAATGACCTCATAGGATGTTCACACGCGTACTCACCGAGAACCGTCAACAGCCTGGCAGTCCAAGCTTGGGTGAACTAGCCTTTCGGAGTTTAGACGAGTTCTCCTTATCAAAATGTCTACACCCATATTTTGTTTGCCTTTCGGTGGGGGCGATAACCACTAGAACCATACGGAGTTTTGACGAGTTCTCCATAACAAATTTCTAATTGCCGCAAAGCCTTTTAAACTAAGAAACAAAATTAATTCCGCTCCGCCAACCGGCGCCAATTGGTCACACCAAGGGAGTTTAAGTCGTTTTCCAACTGGTCCTTCCAACGGAGTGGGGACCGCCCTCTACCTCTGCTTCCATAGGCGTGTTCCGATAGAAACACTTTCTTGGCCGGAGCATCATCTTTCATTCGCATAACATGGCCTAGCCAGCGCAGCCGCTGCGTTTTAATTCGCTGGACTATGTTGATGTCTGCGTATAGCTCGTACAGCTCATCATTAAATCTTCTTCGGTACTCGCCATCACCAACGCGTAGAGGTCCATAAATCTTTCGAAGACCTTTTTCCTCGAACACTCCCAAAGCCGCTTCATCTGCTGTTGTCATGGTTCATGCTTCTGCCCCATCGTTCGCCGAGAGAGGACTTTACCTTTGAATTGCCTACCTAGTCCAAAGAAGAATTTATTGGCAAGATTGATTCTTCGCTGGATTTCAGTGCTGATGTTGTTGCTAGTGTTAATGCTGGTTCCCATATAAACGAAGTTTTTTACTATTTCGAAATTATGGCTGCCAACAGTAGCGTGGTTGCCAAGGCGCGTATGCGCTGACTATTTGGTGAATGACAGCAGGTACTTTATTTTGTCCTCATTCACCATCAAACCCATCTTTACCGCTTCTTTTTCCAGTTTGGAGTAAGCAGAACTAACAGCGCGGGTGTTTAGGCCGATGATATCAATGTCATCAGCATATGCCAGTAATTGCACGCTTTTATAGTATATTATTCCAGTGTGGTTAAGTTCTGCAGCTAGTATAATTTTCTCCAGCATCAAATTAAAGAAATCGCACGATAGGGGGTCACCATGTCTGAAACCTCGTTTAGTTTCGAACGGCTCGGAGAGGTCCTTCCCAGTTCTGAATGAGCTGATGGTGTTGCTCAACGTCATTTTGCACAGCCGTATAAGTTTTGCGGGGAAACCAAATTCAGACATAGTGGCATATAGGCAGCTCCTTTTCGTGCTGTCGAAGGTGGCTTTAAAGTAGACGAAGAGGTGATGTGTGTCGATTCTCTTTTCACGCGTTTTTTCCAAGATTTTGCGCATTGTGAAAATCTGGTCGATGGTAGATTTACCAGGTCTGAAGCCGCACTGATAAGGTCCAATCATCCGGTTCACGGTGGGCTTCAACCTTTCGCACAATACACTTGAAAGGACCTTATATGCAATATTAAGGAGGCTAATTCCACGATAGTTGGTGCATTTTGCAGTATCAACCTTCTTGTGGACTGGGCAAAGAACACTTAGATTCCAACCGTAGGGCATGCACTCGTCCGCCCATATTTTGCTAAGAAGCTGCTGCATGCGCCTTACCAACTCCTCGCCGCCGTACTTGAATAGCTCCGCGGGCAATCCATCAGCGCCCATGGCCTTGTTGTTTTTCAATCTGGTTATTGCTATTCTAACTTCGTCATAATCGGGCGGGGGTACATATATTCCATCATCATCGATTCCGGGATCGGGTTCTTCATCTCTGCTCGGTGAATTGCTGCCTCCATTTAGGAGAGCAGAGAAGTATTCCCTCCATAATCTAAGCACTCTCTGGACATCAGTTACAAGGTCGCCGTTTTCATTCCTACAGGAGTTTGCCCCGGTTTTAAAACCTTCCGTCTGTCGCCGTATTTTTGGTAGAATTTTTGGGCGTTATGCCTGGTGGCTAGCAGTTCAAGCTCCTCGCACTCACGCCTTTCTGCTTCTGCTTTTTTCTTCCTGAAAAGGCATCTCGCTTCCCTTTTAAACTCACGATAGCGTTCACACTCCTCTTGTCGCGCTCGCTTTTGACGTAGCCCTGTAAGCAGCGTCTTTTCTTTCGGTTGCAACTCGGCATTCTTCATCGTACCAGTTGTTTTTTCGTGGCCGCCGGTAACCAATTTTTTCCTCGGCGGCAGTATGAAGTGCTTTGGAGATATGCTCCCACTGCTCCTGTATTCCTTCAGGATGAGTTGTGCTCTCAGAGAGCAGGTGTGAGAGTCGAGTTGAGAAATCATTGGCAGTCTGTTGTGATTGAGGCTTTTCGACGTCTAGCTTTCCTTGTGTTTTTTGTTCCTTGGTTTTAGCCACGTTGAGGCCGGTGCGTATTTTGGCTGCAACGAGATAATGGTCCGAGTCGATGTTAGGTCCTCGGATCGTGCGCACATCTGAAACACTGGAGGCATGCCGTCTATCACAACGTGATCGATCTGATTGCGAGTATTTCGATCAGGAGACAGCCATGTATTATGTATCTTGAGGTATCTTTTTATGCATGAACCTCGTGCTGGATATGACCATGTTTCGAGCACCGGCAAAGTCAATCAGCCTCAGTCCGTTAGGAGAAGTTTCATTGTGTAGGCTGGTTTTCCGACTGTAGGGCCAAAACCACCCTCTTTTCCCACCCTGGCGTTAAAGTCGCCAAGCACGACTTTTATATCATGACGGGGGCAGCGCTCGTATGTCGTTCTAATTGTTCATAAAAAGTGTCTTTCACCTCATCGTCTTTCTCCTCTGTCGGCGTATGGGCGCAGATGAATGATATATTAAAAAATTTTGCTTTTATTCGGATAGCGGCGAGTCGCTCGTCCACAGGCGTGAACGCCAGTACTTGGCGACAAAGTGGCTAGTGATGGCAAATAAAAGGTGCATGGCAATGTTAATCGAAAATGGACACTAGAATGATGATCTCTAAAAACAAACACGCTATTTCCGGAAAAAAAGAGAAAAGATTGATTATTCGGTGCGGTTGTGCATATCAGAAATGCTGGTTGGTGGATTAGAAGAACAACTAAGTGCCTAGAAAAAAAAAATCTTAAGTTCGTGAACTTTCTCACACTATATAATGCTATGTTCAAACAGAAAAATAAATTGAGGCAATATCAATTCAAATTGAGTGGTGTTCATATAACTCAATTTAGCTTACACAATAGTAATTTGATGGCCGGTTGGCTCATCTCTACAGCAACAACATACCTGTGTTCAGAATGTCAAAATGTGCGTGTTGGAATTAGGTGTATGGAATGGAATGAAAACATAAAACTTTAAAATTTTTGTGTGTTGTAAGATAATGTGTTCAATGTTTTGGTTTCATTTTGAGTTTGCCATCCTCTTTTGACAATTCCTACTCCAGTGAAATGAAAAAAATAATATCAGCTGATGAGATGAGCCAACCATATAGTTGAGCCATGCGCAGCTGACGTTTAAATCTACTCAATAAACACACTTTACAAGGTTGTATTTACAGTTTGAAACAATTTATTACGCAATTTTTTTTAAATTGGCAATTTGTTATTACAATTTATTATATGATAAATTGCGTAATAAATTGCCCAAATGGTATAAATTGCCAATATGGCGTGTGTTTGTACCTAGTATAAAATTGAAGTACTTTTTATTCAATAAATCAAAAAATTCCTCCAATTCCTTTCTCCTAGGGAGAAGAATAATTGGGGAATAGGAATTTCGAATTTTCGAAGTCAACTGTTTTGTCAATAGAAATTTCGTTGCGCATTTCTTATTTTGTTTAAAAAATTTTAAAGTTTAATTATTGTTGCCAATTTGTTTGAAATTAAGAAATAAGGTATAAACAATGCACATTATTGCATTTCATGTGGTATTCACTGAAATGAGTAATAACTTGGTGCCACAGCAACAACAACAGAGGAGCATAAGAAGAAGACCGGCGGGATAACACAAATCCGCCGGAGTTGCCTGCATTCATTCTGCAAAGCAATTCTCTGGCGGCCAAGTCGAGTTGAGTTCGCCTTTCGCCATATGCCAAAATCTATTTAAGTCTTTTTAAAAAATCCTTGCGCAATTTCTGGATGGCTGCATCAAATATGCGAAGAGCTCTTCCGTTGCTTATGATATACTTTTCGACTTAAAGAATATTGTGGTTGTTGTTGTTGTTGTATTAACAATGAGAATATTGTGGTAGAATGTACATACATATTTTAGCACAAAAAACTATATGAAATGGCAGAGAAAATTCCTATGAAATGGCAGAGAAATCTCCCTCTCCCTCACATTCATAATACCTACTTTTCTCCCATAACCGGTTTCCGCTTTTTCGAAAATTGTTCAGAATAGGAGGAAAGGAAGAAGTGAAAAAACTCACAAGGAATTTTTATTTAGAATACGAGGAATGGGAGAAGGGAAAAAACTTGCACGGAATTTTTGTTTAGAATTGCGCTGATTGTCTTCGTCGAAACAAAAATTAAGGTCGAAGAAATCTTACCGATAATACGTAAGAAGGTTACACCGCCACTTCCATCCATGGCAATAAATCACAACCTAAACGTGATTCAGTATTGAAAGACTTCCGTAAGGGCAAATCCAATATTTTAATTGCCACTGAGGTTGCCTCTCGTGGTTCAGATGTAGAAGATTTACAATACGTCATCAATTACGAGTATCCAAATTCATCTGAAAACTACGTACATCGCATTGATAGTACTGGTCGTGTCGACAATTAAGTACTGCGTATACCTTGTTCACTTCCGGCAAGGGAAAGCAGGTACGAGATTTAACTTCTGTTTTGGGAGAGGCGAGCAAAGTGCCGTCACAGGCACTATTGGACTTGGCACGTTCATCGGGTGAAATTGGAAACGGGCGTGGTAACAATAATCGTCGTAGGCAACGGCAAAAGCCAACCACCTCATAAGCTACACCACCAGTAGCCACCATCAATATTTAGCCGCCACCAGTAGCCACCATCAATATTTAGCACCACCAACAGCGTCAACACCGTGTACAACCATCGACTTGGCGCGCCATAACCACCAACAGTATCAACACCGCGCGCCATAACCACCAACCGTACCAACCCAGCGCGCCAATACCGCGCGCCACCACCACCAACAGCGTCAACACTGCGCGCCAAAGCCGCGTACAACTATCAACTTTGCGCGCCAATACCGCGCACCACTACCACCAACAGCATTAACACTTCGCGGCAAAGCCGCGTACAACCATCAACTTTGCGCGCCAAGGCCGCGCGCCATAACCACCAACAGTACCAACCCCGCGCCATTACCACCAACAGCGTCAACACTGCGCGCCAAGGCCGGGCGCCGCCACCACCAACAGTGTCAACACTGCGCGCCAAAGCCGCGTACAACCATCAACTCTGCGCGCCACCACCACCACCAGCGTCAACACCGCGCGCCAAGGCCGCGCGCTATAATAACCAACCGCGACAACTTAAACAGTAACAACAACGTCACCAGTAACCACGCCGGAAGAGGCCCACGGGACGTACTCTGGCCGGCTATGTAAGTACCGGTCGCCGCCAAGTATTTAGTAGCATACACAGTAGACATTTGACAAAAGTAGATATATATATTTTGTAAATTAACATAAACCAAAAGAAAAAAATTAAGTCAGGACCACTAGGTCCTTACTTAAGCATTTAAATAAAATAGTTTTTTTTTGGAGTGAATTTTAGTACTTAAGGCGGTTTTTGTTCCCTTTTGCGAATTTGTTTGCACATATGTAAAGATAGTACATACATTTAAATTTGATGCACAGTGGCGCGTGTGGATTCATTCAGTGCACTAAAGCCTAGCTCCATTGGAGCTCAGTTGCAGTTGATTTCAGTATTTAGATGCAATCTTTTTTTTGCATTATCCTACGCAGTAGGATAGATTAACATTTTTTTTTTTTCAACATTAGGTTTTTCGGTAATGGTTCCGAAAGTTTTTTCTGAACCTTTACCGAAGCTTTGTTTTAAAACCTTCGAACTTTTAGCGAAAATAAGTGAAGGGAGATAATAACATAAAACATTTATTATTAATTTTCGATGCTATGTTCGTGCTCACTGCTGCACCCACTTCAAACAGTTTTTTTTATTTAATTTAATGAACTCATGTTAGATTTTTGAAATAACATCATTTAAAATATACATAAATGTATGTACATGCAAAATCGTAGAAAGGGAAGTACATAAAATTATATGAACTGGAATAAATTTTTTTTTTTTGCATAAAATTTATTCTTCATACACTACGTACGTATATGACGCCTAGGGCGTGCTCATTTAAATATGCTTAGATTATAAGGAAGCGCACTTTTGAAAGGCGAAAACTATGGTGTTGACGGCCAATAGGCACTGAACTTTTGCACCATCTATTTATGATTAGCGAAACGTCAATATTTACGGCAACCCCAAATCGAAAAATTAAATTTAAGATCCGTATTAAATTAAAAATTAAATGAAATAATTAAACGCATTGAAAACATACAAGTAATCTTTTTTTTCCCAGATGCAGGTAAAATGCATTGAACATTCTCAAGAATACTGTAGGAGTTTAACAACAATTGCATTTACAGCTAAATCCGCGAAAACAGAGAGCGATTATCATTAGCTTAGAATTCTTCCTTAACGTTTCATAACATAAGAATTGCTTCCATGAGCTGTAGGGTTATATTAATTAAGCAAAACAGACAAAAATTGTATTATTGATTTTCTTTAAAAAAAAAAATTAATTGTAATTAATAAAGTTTATAAATGGGAATGCTGACGTCCTCTTTGATTTAGAAGGCACGTAGGGAATACAGGTAAGGGGCCACCGAAAATCAGGTGCGTCGGTGGCCATGGATTTGAAGGTGGGAATATGTAACGGGCGTCGCAACAACACCCGCGGCGCCCCACGTTATATTCGGCCCATTTCTTTTTGGTTGTTTTTCTTTTCGATTTTCAGTGTTAGTAACCGGCCATGTCCGGTTCGGTAATTTTTTTTTTGCGTTTAGTTTTTTTGAAGTTAAAATTTTTGAATGTTGTAACGGTCTGTCCGTGACATCCGGTTCGGCCGGATATTGTTTTATTTTGAATTATAAGCGTTTTGAGTCGGCTCTGCGCTATTTTTGTCAGTTTTGACGGTTATTTTAAGGCATGATAGGAACTTTTTTTTGTTATGGCGCAGGACAGCAAGGTTGGCAAGAACCCAGCCCAGCCGACATGACTAGCCACTGTGCACCACAATATCATGCCGACTGCCTTCCTTGCTGCTCCCATAGTAGATGCGATTCCATAACAATATATATAAAACAGGCGGTGTCATTTTTATTTCCAAAAATGTATACACTTTTGCATTTTTCACCTTCCCTTTTATGAAAACTTCTGTCCTGCCAAGTTTTATTTTGATCGGACAAGAAACAACTGACTTATTAGTTTAACGCCGGTAGGGAAATCAAATCGCTAACTGTGCGGCTCCACCAAATTTCTACGTTACATTTGGGCTATCATGTAGAAGGTTTCTGTAAAGTTTGATTGAAATTGGTCGAGCTGTTCATGAGATATATCACACCAAGCTGCGGCTACGTTTCATACCCAATGATGGTGCTTATTTGCATATTTGCGTTAGTTCATGAAATGGAGTAGGTGGTGCCTATTTCCATTTTGCATTATTCAATGGAATTCCTGTTTCTAGAATTATAATTTGACCTTCGGCATTTCTCAAGTGAAAACCAAACGAAAAAAAAAGTCATTTGTTTTGTTTTTTTTTTTTCATAAAAACTGTGAAAGAAAAAATAAATGAACTGGATTTAAGTAAATTCGGTATATGCTGTGCTTCAATTTGGTGAGTAATGTCCCACTAAATTTATTAAGTGTGATTTTGTTGTGTCAAAGAAACAACATTGTAATAGAATTGCGTTGCTTTTCTTTAGAAACAACCATGAATACAGTTGAAATAATCTTGAAAGCGCTGATGCATTATTTCGGTCAATATTTTAGCTTCCTCGAAATCAAAACCCGACATTCCGCAAATTTCAACTGGTTCTTTTCAAATTGTCCCTTCCTTACTGAAAATTTACAATATCTCTTCATTACAGAACTGTCCCAATAAACAACGGTTCGACGCAACGTATTAAATCTTCTTCAATGACGAGAAATCAATTATTGGGAAAACTAATATACAGAATCGTTGACTATTGCCACTCAACTTGCAAATTTACGACTACCAAATCTGATAGCCATAAGATTTACATATACAATGTTTCTTCGAACTACGGATCAAGTCAACATTAGAAACATTCGCCCACCTGTTTTCGAATCAATATCGGTACAACTATTTGGTAACCTAACGCCTTTATCCCTCCAGTTCAACGAATATATTCACCAGCGTCCCGAAAATTGTTGTTCCTACACACTTACTAACTTTTTTACTCTGACGCCTTGAGAATAAAAAAATTTAAAAAAAAGTAATGAAGAAATGTATTTATGATGTGTTGTACTGATTCATCTGCATCTGATCGAATGAACATGGCGGCCATTTTGGCAATAGGGATTTTTCAGATACAATGGAAAGAGATACACCACAACACAATATATCTGTCACATCGTACTTTCGGTGTATATTGACATTAGGTCTTTTTGTTATGAACTATGGAAAATCAACACGTGTGTTCAATATTTATGTAGTTTTCGATTCATAATTGAGTATTTCTTCATTTTCAATTGAATTCATATCAATATTTATAATACATTGGGAATTCCTTCTGTAAGTATGTCCTATCGTTGAACAAAAACATAGTAGAAAATTGTGGCAATGATGTATAATGTTTTTTTTTCTCTTCAAATTTATTTTTTCAAATGTTCTTTCTTCGTTCATTTTACAGAATACATTCAGTGATTTCAACTGTATCTAATCGTGCGCACGTGTTTTATTGTATTTTTCATAAAATTTTTTACACGGTTTGTATTTTCGTTTTGTCTTTTGGACATATACGTGTGGATGTATTTCGACCGCGCATTTTTTGTTTGCACATGTGCTTTTCTTAGATTTAATTTCTTGCGTTGAACATGGAGTTTTAGTGAATTTTTTCCTTTCTCTTGAAGAAAATTCCTCGAGCCAGAAGTCAAAATATCGGTCGACGTACGCGTAGTGCTAACAGAATGATACTTCAAAGAAGAGCGCAAAGTATTGATGAACTGTCACAGCAAAATGAAATACGACGTGAACGATATGTACGAAATAGATCTGCAGAACCACAGCGGCAAAGAAATCCAGCACGACCAAGACAAACACGACGTCGTGTTCTAGAAAATATGTATCGTGCTGCTTTTAATTTCGATCCACAAATTGATTACAGTATGCATGGATATATTGGATTTATGAGTGAGATATGTCCACATTGTGAAGCAGCTAAGTTTCTTGGTGAAACGACTGGCATGTGTTGTGCTAATGGCAAAGTGAAATTGCCGGCATTCGAAACTCCACCTGATCCATTGTACTCGTTGATTTTTGGAGGATAACCAATGTCGAAGCATTTTATTTCAAGCATTATGAAAACTTGTTTAAAACTTTCAAATGTAGTACCGATTCAGCTGCTAATGCTAATAGCGACAGTCGTGACAGCAAACGAAAACGAACTGATGTCTCGGCTGGCGTACTGACCCTAGACCCCGTTCAAAACATCCAGAACCCAATCGTTCCGGTACCCAGCACGATAGAATTAATAAACTTATCATCTCCAAGTCCACTTACAGTAGAGCCTTCAACATAAAAGGCACCTTCAACAAAACTAGCAGCAAGAAAAAATATTGAACCTGCAACCCGTTCCTTGCCGACTGAGCCTGGAACTAGGAAGTTGGTTGTAGTCCCTCCTAAAAAATCGATATTCGTGTCAAGATTCGAGAGGGATATTACTGAGGAGGATCTGAAATCGTATATCTTCTCAAAAAGGAAAACCCATGACGTAAAAATTCGGAATCATATACAAGAATACAATTCATCATTTCAAATGACTTCTGTTGGTGCTACAAAAATTATAAGAGGCAATTTTATGCCGACATTTAAGGTGATTACTTCATGTGGAATATATAATTGTTATATGGATCTAAGTAACAGTTTCTACAATGTTTTTAAGGATTCTGATCAAACTTCAAATTACATTGCATACACATTACAGATCAAGGTCAAATTTATCATCGAGCGGGTGCATTGTTACCATTTCCTGACGCTAACAATAAATTTTTGCAAATATATTTTATCGGAGATGAAAACCGTAAGTTGGATGAACGTTGCACAATTGGCTCACATACAAAACGAGCGATTATTTGCGATCTCCAAAGATTTTTTCATCAGAACAATGAATTTGTGAAACTGTCAAAACCGCTCTCGATCGTATGTATCTGATAATCACAAAACCATAATCAGAGCATATAAAACGCCTTTTGGTGAGCATGCCAGAAGATTTAATGTACCGACGGCTGATGAAGTGGCAATTGTAATTGTTGGCGATCAGTTTCAATCCCGCTATATTGTACTTCATCCTAGAAATGAACAATTACAGCGTGTTTCGGAGCTTCATCGCAGTTACGACGCATTACAATATCCAATTCTACATTGGAAAGGTGATGATGGTCATCACATTAATATACCAATGATAGATCCAAGAACCGGTAAATAATATACTAATTATAAACTAAAATTTAAAATCGAATGAACATATTTTTTACACGTAGAGATGTTCAAAAGAAAGTTAGTGCGAGGAATTATTAAAGTGCGTGCACACTAAGCGGTGCGACATGTAGCGGCAGCGGCGCTTCACTTTTTTGCCTATTTGATCAACATTGCCGCTCATGGCCGCGCCGCGCAGTGCTGCTGCCGCTAGGTAAGAATTATTCCATAAGAATACATGCGAAGAATATTTTGCAGCGCAGTGTAGTGCAGCTCAGTGTGGCCTTAGCTTTATTCTTATCGATTGATGATTCGTGCACAAGAACAAAATTACATTCTGAGATGTGGTAAACTTTTTCACCAATACATTGTAGACATGTATGCAAAAAATGAAACTGAACGTCTCAATTTCATCCGATTCAATCAAGCCAAATTGCGATCTGAATTGTACATACATTTGCAAGATGCAATAGCGAATGATGCAACTGTGAATGATATCATCTGACGATATTACCAGCTTCTTATATTGGTAGTCCACGCCACATGCACGAATATGCACAAGATGCTATGTCATATGTTCGAAAATACGGCCGACCACATTTTTTCATCACTTTTACGTGTAATCCGATGTGGAACGATATAAAAAATAATTTGTTCGACGGTCAGTCACCAACAAATCGACACGATGTTACAGCACGTGTGTTCCGGCAAAAATTGAAGGCACTGATGGATTTAATTGTGAAATTAAGCGTTTTTGGAAAGGTACAATGTTGGGTGTACTCGATTGAATGGCAAAAAAGAAGTTTGCCACACGTACACATATTGATATGGCTGTTACGTAAAATAACACCGGACAAGTTTGAGAGCGTCATATCAGCCGAAATATTTGAAGTGGTAACAAAAAACATGAATCACGGTCCATGCGGTGAAATAAATATGAATTCACCATGTATGATCGATGGGAAATGTTCAAAGCGGTATTTGAGAGCATTAATTTCCGATACCATAAGAGGCAATGACGGATATCCATTGTATCGACGTCGATCATTTGAAAATAATGGTAAAACGGCGATAATAAGAGTGCGTAATCAAGACATCGAAGTTGACAATCGCTGGGTCGTGCCATATTCACAGATACTGTCAAAAGTTTTTCAGGCTCACATAAATGTTGAGTACTGTAACTCAGTAAAGTCTATCAAATACATTTGTAAATATGTGAATAAAGGAAGTGATTTTGCTATTTTTAGAGTACATGGTGAAAAAAGAAATAATGAAATCACTCAATATCAAATGGGGCGATACATAAGCAGTAATGAAGAAGTTTGGCGTATCTTTTTGTTTCCTTTGCACGAAAGACATCATGTTGTTGTCCATTTGGCAGTTCATCTGGAGAATGGTCAACGATTTTATTTCTCTACTGAGAATGTACAGCAGAGAGCAGCACAACCACCAGCAACTACTTTAACTGCTTTTTTTCAATTGTGTGAAATCGACACATTTGCCAGAAATTTGATATACGTTGATATACCGCAATATTATACGTGGAATGCATCATCAAAAAAATTACAACGGCGTAAACAAGGAACACAAGTTGATGGTCATCCAGGTATTTTCCAAACAGATGCCTTGGGTAGGATGTATACGGTATATCCCAACAATGCTGAATGTTTCTTTTTGCGAATGTTGTTGGTAAACATTCGAGGACCAAGCTCATTTCAGGATTTAAGAGCAGTTCACGGTCATTTTTGTCAGACATATCGCGAAGCATGTCAGCTCTTGCATTTGTTAGAAGATGACACTCATTGGGACGCAACACTTCATGATGCATCGATTTCATCTCATCCACAGCAAATACGAATGCTATATTCTATTATAATATCAACATGCATGCCATCGAATCCAATTGAATTGTGGAATAAATATAAAGATTACATGACTGAAGATATTTTAATTCGGACGCGTCGTAGAGCAATGGATCCTGATTTGCCGATTACATTAAAAATGTACAATGAAGCTTCGATAATAATTGAAGATATGTGTCTTGCGATTGCCAATAAAGCATTGGGGCAGTTAGCTTTGATTTCACCAATTGTCCAATGCATGATTTATTTGATCGAGAGTTGCAGCATGAACAACAATTCGATTGTGACGATTTACTTAAATTTGTTCAATCCAACATCACCAAATTGAACAATCAACAAAAGGATATATATGACAAAATCATGCAAGCTGCTTCTGATAACACTGGTGGATTATATTTTTTGGATGCACCTGGCGGAACCGGAAAAACATTTCTGATTTCATTGATTTTAACAAACATCCGATCGCAACAGAAAATTGCTTTGGCACTCGCTTCTTCTGGAATTGCTGCAACTTTATTGGATGGAGGACGAACAGCTCATTCAGCTTTAAAATTGCCATTGAATATACAGTTGGTTGAAACTCCAACCTGTAACATGTCCAAAAATTCAGCGATGGCAAAAGTTTTGCAACAAGCAGCACAATGGCAAACAAAAAATCATCAAGCATTAAATCGAACGATGCAAGATTTACGTGGAAACCGAAGGCTTTTTGGTGGTGCTTCATTTTATTGGCAGGTGACTTTCGACAAACATTGCCCGTTATTCCACGATCCACACGGGCAGATGAGATCAATGCATGTTTGAAATCTTCCCTTTTGTGGCGATACGTGAAAAAATTAACATTACACATAAACATGCGTGCTCAGTTCTAAACAAATTAAATGAAAAAGGGCGGAGCCACGCCCATTTTGAAATTTTCTTTTATTTTTGTATTTTTTGCACGATATCATTACTGGAATTCAATGTTGACATAATTAACTGCTACTACTACTACTAATACTACTACTGTAAAGATATTTAATTCTTTGTTAAAATTTGACTTAAAAATTTTTTCTTTAAAATTGGGCGTGTTCGTCATCACACATAGTAATAGGAGTAACGTTCCTGCAAAATTTCATTATGATATTGTAACGAATTTACTGGCAAATCCTCTTATTTGCAATCTTCTGCTAACCTTCGTATCGCTAAACTGTTGAATAAATAACTCCAATATTGAATAATGGAAAAATGGCCTTTATTAAAGTACTTCACAATAACACTTATACTTTGCAACTAGCTTGCTTAATAACCAAACTGACTGATAGATTAAATGAAACTCTACTATTGCCCGACAGATTGCATGCTTAATAAAAAACTGGTTATAGCGCCTCTACCGCTGGTGCTTTTATACTCTGTGATTTCCTCGTGGCATCTTCTAGGCGCTTCCAGAATTTACTTACTTGCCGCCATATAATTATAACTACAGATGCACGTATATAGCTTCTCATATGCGTGTATTTGTGAGCGACACTTCAACAATTACAATTGCATACTTTTGGTAGCATCTCAGATAAGATATCTGCATGTGTTTGTGCATCTCTTCTCTGCTGCGTTTTATAATGTTTATAATGTTTTATTCGTTTATGTAGATACAAGTGGCTGTCTGCTTTATTGTTGTTGTGACTTCATTTACTTAGCATCAGACTAGGGATGTGAGTATCACTTTGTGTCACTCATATTCGTCACAATATCTTCAACTACTGCCAAATTACTGCTTGCAAAACTTTTAAATTACCTTCCTTTAAAAGTGGGCCAATAGCCCACAATTTTATTAATTTTCTATTTTGCGTCATAAGGTCAACCCATCTACCAAGTTTCTTCGCTTTATCCATCTTTGGTAATGAATTAATGCACTTTTCCCGTTTTTCAAAATTTTCGATATCGAAAAAAATGGGCGTGGTTATAGTCCGATTTCGTTCATTTTAAATAGCGGTCTGAAATCAGTGCCCAGGAACCTACATACCAAATTTCATCAAAATATCTCAAAATTTACTCAAGTTATCGTGTTAACGGACAGACGGACGGACGGACGGACGGACGGACCGGCATGGCTAAATGAATTTCTTTCTTCGCCCAGATCATTTTGATATATAAAAGTATATATCTATCTCGATTAGTTTATGCCGTTACGGATTACCGTTATGCGAACAAAATTAATATAATCTGTTAGCTCTGCTCAGCTGAGTAAAAGAATGTTTAAGTTCAATAGCAACTGGTATTAAAAGTAAGATTCCACTTTTTACTGTGAAGTCGTAGAGAGATGCTTTGAGTAATTTTTATGATCAAATTTGTGAACGGCTTGGTTTTTAATCCTTTTTTACTAAGCGAAGTTAACTTTAATGTTCCTTCTCAGCCAACTAGACATTTTAAGCCCATTTTTCTGAAACAATGTAGAACCAATTTAGAATAAAATGAGCCCTTCCGCAGCCCATGTCAGGATTATAACTCTCACTCAGGCATAATTGATAGTTCGGAATCATTTTTAAGCATTAAACAATCTATTCTTTCCTCTGGTAATAATTATCAATTCACTTATCCTGCAGACCTGATTATTATTATTTTCTAACTATTTATGTGTCAGTAGTACTTAATCTACCTTGTTTGTGTTTTACTTAGCTGATGAGTTTACAATTCTCTGTAGCTAAGCAGTTTTGGATCAAATCCCTGCCTTTCAACGACTCTGCAAACAAAAATTACAAATCCGTGAGCCATACGGATGCGCCCCTAGTGTCGATTGGGTGGGCTTTGTAGAGTAAAAAAGTTGGGAATTATTATTATGTTCTATGGTTTTAAACACGTCATATGTGCTTTGTTATTTACTTTATATTAAGTCGGTTGAATGTTTCATATTCAATACAAATCTTGCAATCGATTTTTAAATAACTTCTCATTGAGCTAAAAACATGAAACTTCACACATAGGTTAAGACACCGTGACAAAGGAACAGAAGAAGAAAAAATTCCGTTAGGCGACGCACGGATCGAAATAATTAGATGAGAATTTGGAATTTTGAAAATAATTTCTCGATGAGCTAGAGACTTTAAACTTCAAAGTGAGCTCAGAGGTCGATGACAGAATAAAACATGTTACAAAAGGGTCCGCTAGGGGCGCACGGATTGAAATATTTAGAATAATGTACGGTGGATAACGCAGGGGTGTATCTAGGGTCTGCACTTTTCGCCAAAGGCCAGGCATTAAGACGAGTAAAATCTTTCAATGGCCCTCGTATAGAAGAGCTCGATTGCGCCAAACTAATGGGAAAAACACCATGCAACGAGAAGGCTATGTACAAAATGGAGCGATTGCGGCAGTTAGAGTATCCACGAGAAAATAAAAATATTATACAGAAACAGCTATTATACAGAAACAGTGAAGCCCTCTTCATTTACGTTAATATACATACATATGTACACTGCATAATCTGCTTCATTTGATAAAATACAAGTATGGCTCACATTTCTTTAAAAAAAAAGTAAATTAAAGTTCCCACTTTAAAACAAACGAAGAAGGTAGCGGCTTAGAACGAAAAAGTTGGACCTAATCAAGGTGTTGCTGATACGACAAAAACATCAGCGTATGATAGCCTACCCTACCTATATGCCATTTACGTTTTGAAGGGGGGTGATAAAATACAAGCTCAAGTATGATTCACATTTCGTTAAACAAGCAAATCCAATTCCGCGATCTGAAGCAAACCATAAAGGTTGTGGTTAGGAAACGAACAAGTGTAAGCGAATCAAGATATTGCTGCATCCATACAGAAACAGCGAATAATAGCTTACCATATTTAAATCTTACTGCTATGAAAGTATTCACTACTTTTTCCACCTAGAATTGAACAGTAGAAACTAAAAAATTTAAGCACTTCCTTTATATAAATGGACAAAAATCAGCGAAAAATGTGTCCGTATATAAAGACATATTCTTGCTGAACTTTAATTTTAAAATTTTTGACATAGGAATTGGAAAAATATTTATGAGAAATAATAATATAAAGGTGGAGCGCTATTAATTGACTATATATTGATAAGTTGACTCCTTTCCTGCCAACTTTCCAATCCAATGTGCGCTCCACTTTTATATTTTTATTTCTCATAAATATTTCTATAATTTCTGTCTCAAAATTTTCAAATCAAAGTTCAGCAAGAATATGTCTTTGTATAAGGACACATCTTTCGCTGATTTTTGTTCATTTATATAAAGGAAGTGCTTACAATCTTTTTGATTTTGTAAAAATGGTAAGTATCAATAAAAAGATTTCCGGTTACACAAATTTCGATTCGTTAATGTTTTTTCTGATGACTCTTCTTACGGATATATTTAAATGCGACGAGCAAGGGTCGTATTAAAAAAAACTCCATAAGAGACCTTGTTAATTACCTAATTAATTTTTAAATTTTTTCTTAAAAGTATAATGGTATGAGGAGCCAAAACTATTATTTTTTAATTCATGGTATTTATTTGGCTCATACTATAAAAGCTCAAATGTAAATGATTATTATCATGTCAGCATTCCTTTTCAATTTTATATTTGAGTAAGTTTGCCTTAGACCTTTCATTTACAAAATAATTTGGCCAATTTAGTTTTATCATTGCGGTCACGTAATTCACAAAGAGGAAAAGCAGCTAATAAAAACGTAAGTCACAAGTTATTATCCTTTCAATTTAGTATCCCTTTAACATGCTCACTTAAATAAACGATTGAATAACAGAAATTCATGTGTGGAGTAACAAATAATCGGACTCATAGGCACACAAGTAGGCATCACATACACACAACTGCATACATACATATTAGTTTGGTAACCAGCTGTGACAGAATGAAATGTTCCTGAACATATCGCCTTTTGAGAGTCGCACCAAAAGAAGTGCAACTTATATCAGGCTTATTTAATTTAGTGTCAATTCTTATGACAAGCGACCTGAAATCTGTAATACGTAAGGCCACGCTTACTCTGCCACAAAAAGGTCGAACAAAAAATAACTGGCGATATCATCGTCCAAGCCCGTACTGAAATTGAATCCGATCTAGCGCTATCTGCCTTTTTTCTTCAACAGCCTATAAAACATTAATTTTCGGGCAATTTGTTGTTAAATTGCAACTATAATTAACTTTTCATAAAAGGCTCACGAAATATGCTTTTTACGTATTTTATAATTTTTTTTCGTGTAAAAATATTGTATACAAAATCGAGACAAACCACTGATGCACCAAAGTACAATAAATTCATATGTAAATTTCGGGGGATAACTAGCTTCATGAACAAAAACCCCAACGAATTGAATTTCTCGATGTTCATGAGCAAGAACCACATTACAAAGGAGTGCAGTCATATCAAAATATCTGCAACTAACTGGAAGGTGACATTTTACGACGACGGTTGCTACTCACTAATACTAATATTCATCCACTTTCTCTATCACCTAGCCGTTGTGTATCACAAATTACCAATAAAGGGCAATCTACATTGTACATACATATGGAAGCTAGAGGGCGCAAATCAAGAAACGTACCTGTGTATGTCTTTTTCAAACTTCATTGTGCTTATGATTGTATGCTGCAAAACATTGCCTAGAAAAAAATACATGGACAAGTGTACCATATTATTGGAAGAATATTACCACCGCCCAACATGGTTCCAAAATTTTAACAAATATATATTTCTTCCCAAGAGGAGCAGCTTTCGTTGCTCCAAAATGCTGCACCAACTCTTCAAAGAGATATTTTGAAATTAATTCAAGAAATTCTGCTTGAAAATAATGTGTATGTTCGAAGTTTTATGACTTCTATGGACCGCATGCCATCTAATCCGAATAATTATGGGGTATTAATCCATGCCGACAAACGCCCTGTTAATGAACACCGTGGTCGATATAATGCCCCGAGTACAGGCGAGGTCGCAGTATTGATAGTTGACGAAAATGCTGGTCGATAACACCATAACACTTTCCATCGTGTGTCAGAATTCATCCTTCATATGACCCCTTGCAATACCCTATCATATTTTTAAATGGTAGGGCGGTTACAGGATAAATGTACCGCAAACTTCTCCAGGCAGTGGGCACCTAACCCACAAAAAACCGTTTCATGTATGCAATTTTATGCATATAAAATTATGATTAGAGAAAATAGCTTTAATGCGCTTCATAGATATGGACATCTCTTTAACCGATACTGTGTGGACATGGCTGCTAAAATGGTGACCAAAAGGTTGAATTTTATAGGAGCACACCAAAAGACGTTGCGTGCAAATAGTTATATATATCTAAGGGATGCTGTTAACGAGGATTGCAATCCTGAAAATATTGGTCCGTTAGTAATTTTGCCGTCTTCATTTACTGGATTGCTTCGATATTTGCATGAACGTACACAAGACGCCCTCTTATATGTCCGTCATTATGGAAGGCCTGACTTATTTATAACATTCACATGGAATCCAGAGTGGAGTGAAATCAAGAACGAATTTGTTGCAAATCAACAACCAAGTGAGCGCCGTGACATTGTGTCAAGAATATTCCATATCAAAATACACCAACTCATGAGTTTAATTACAAAGAAAGATATTTTTGGAAAAGTTATATGCCATATGTTTACTGTTGAATGGCAAAAGCGAGGTTTACCTCACGCGCATATTTTAATTTGGCTAATAGACAAAATTCTTCCCGATGACACGGATCGCATTATATCAGCGGAAATTCCAAATAAAGACGAAGATCCGATGTTGTATGATATAATAACTAAAAATATGATTCACGGCCCATGTGGGGTTAATCATTTATCAGCGCCCTGTATGTTGAATGGAAGATGCTCAAAACGATACCCACGCGAGCTCCTACAGCATCCGCAGACCGGGGAAGGGGGATATCCAAAATATAGACGAAGGTCTTCAGCGGACGGTGGCTATACCCATGTACTTTCTAATAGGTACAACGTCGACAACTGATGGATCGTTCCATATTGCCCCGTTCTTGCCAGATGTTTCTCCGCTCACGTAAATGTAGAGTACTGTCATTCAGCGCAATCAATAAAATATATTTGTAAGTATGTATGTCAACAAAGGTAGCGACGCAGCGACATTTTCCATTCAAGATAATAAGGAGGAAGTGCAAAATTTTTTGAATGGCAGCTATTTAAGGTATTTGGAGATTACTGGGATTTTCGATTCATGAGCGATTCCCAACGGTTGTACATCTATCTGTTCACTTAGAAAATGGACAAAGGGAAGGGACCATTACAAACCACTTTGACAGCATGTTTTCCATTTGTTCAGTTGACGATTTTGCAAAGACTTTGCTTTACTCCGAAGTACCCGCCTATTACACTTGGTCTAATAAAAAAATGGCAACGTAGAAAGCGTGAAGAGAATGTTCCTAATCAGCCCGGAATTAAGCGAGAAACTGCGTTGGGTAGTGTATATACTAGACTGGGTCGAAAAAAAAAGTTGCCAATGTCCGCCCCTAAATTTGAAGATTATGTTGAGAGGGTTTTGGAAAAATTTTTTTTAATTTTTTTGATCCTTCGAAATACAGCCGAAAATGTTTTTTCGTTGTAACTAGGTTATTGATATGTCATTATTTTGGCCTTGAGAAGCTTCACATTTCCGTTTAATGTCTTTTTAAGCTATGAAGTCGTTTTCGCATGATTAAGTCAGCTAACAGTAAAGGTGAAAAGTCAGAAGTCAGAGTCTGACTTTTCACCTCGTATAACAGCTGTTATACTAAATTTCTCAAAAAAAGAATTCAGCCCTTCAAATAAGGGAAAAGAGCGGCCACGCCCACATTTTTACTATTTCAATTTGCTGAACGCGTTAACAAAAGAATAAAATTTCGAAATGTAGAATTTCGAACTTCGAACTTCGTAAGCCGATATCTATTTTTTGGAGGCTAAGTTCGAAAAATGGAGATAGCGCTTTGTTTACTTAGCCTCAATCTCTACAAAAAAGTGGGTTTTGTCCAATACCCAGAAAAAAAGTTGATTTTGTCGCATAGCGTTATTATTATAAATACGAAACAACAGGTTTGACTCACAATTTTGTTAGCTGACCTAATCATGTGAAAACGACTTCATAGCTTAAAAGGACATTAAACGGAAATCTGAAGCTTCTCAAGGCCAAAATAATGACATATCAATTTTAAAAATCGGACGTCAAATAACCAAGTTACAACGAAAAACATTTTCGGCTGTATTTCGAAGGATCAAAAAAAAAATTTTAAAAAATGTTTCCGAAACCCTATCAACATAATCTTCAAATTTAGGGGCGGACATTAGCAAACATTTTTTTTTTCTATGGGGACCAACTCAGTCTAGTACATACCATACGTCCTAATTACTCAGAATGTTTTTATCTTAGACTACTACTACATCATGTTCGAGGACCGACATCTTTCACTGTCTTTCACTGATTTACGTCGATTAGATGGTCAACTATATCCAACATATCCAGCAGCTTGGCAGGCACGACATTTACTGCAGGATGATGATCATTAGAAGAATACATTGTTTGATGCCACCGTCTCTGAGAGCGCGCACAAAATGAGAGAGCTCTTTTCTATCGTGCTTATTTATGGCGAAGTTTCTTATCCAACAGATTTATGGAATTTGTTCTGCAAAAATTTATGTGAAGATATTTTGCATAATGTGTGCCAGAGTAGTACTGATACTGAAATGGACATTACTGAAGACATTTTTAATACAGGCCTTATTCTTCTTGATAATTTGGTTTTTTCATATGCAGAGGAAACGTATAAAGGATTTCGGTTTGCCTGAACCTAACCACACTAGCTCTGACTTAGACCCCGCTTCTACAATGTGCGAAATAATGCACAATACTCATGAGCTGCACCACTTTTTATTAGAAAATGAGCTAAAGCTAACTAATGAACAACGAGGCTTATACGATAAGGTCTGCTCCAGTGTGGAACACAATGCGGGAATAGATTTACTTTTTGCGGCGTAACGAAGTAAGCCGGGTACTTGGTAGTGCTTTATATGAATGGTCTAAAAATAACAAGCAAACACAGAGTAATGCAATTTTTTATTATGCCTATAATCTGAATGACGTCTCCCTTACTAACTTATTGGAAATGTTGTAAAATATCAGAAAACTGTCAAAGCCCTTGGACTAATTGTATGTAAGCATTTGACTTGAGCTGATCATAATAATTCGTGAATTATATAATATTGGGACGAATATTAGTGACACTAAGTGATACTCACATCACTAGTCTGATGCTAAGTAAATGAAGCCACAACAACAATAAAGCAGACAGTCACTTGTATCTGCATAAACGAATAAATCATTATATCTACACATACATATGTACGTACACGCAGCGGAGAGAGATGCACAAACACATGCATATATCTTATCTGAGATGCTACCAAAAGCAGGCAATTATCTAGGGAATTATCACACATATACACGCGCAGATGAGAAGCTAAAACGTGCATCTGTAGTTATGTTATAGCTGGTAATTTTATAGCTGGTACCAAATTCTAGAAATAGAAACGCCTAGAAATATGTCAACGAGGAAACCAAAAAGTATAAAAGCAGTAGCAGCTGAGGCACGACAACTCAGTTTGCTTTAAGCACGCTATTTGTTGAGCAGTACAAGTGTTATTGTGGAGTACTTTAATAAAGGCCATTTTGCATTATGGAATAGTGGAGTTATTAATTCAACAGTTTAGTGATTCGAACGTTAGTATGAGGTTGCAATTAAGCGGAGTTTCCCTAAATTCATTACAATATGTATATCTATTACATATTAAGAGATTACGATTAAGCTTAAAGTTGTTAAAGCTCTATTGATACCAATAACATCGCACACCTAGATCAACAGGGAGCTAACTCAAAAATTACACGCAGAATGTTTCTCGCTAGGGATGTGCACCTTTGGAATGTTTTTACCCATGAAATAAACTTAGAACAAAGTCCTATATGCTTCAAAATAGCTGTAAATAAAAAATTTTGTTACTACACTTACATATATAACATTTGTTGATTCTCAACCACATAGCTTCTATTTCTTCAATCTCTCGGACCGAGTTACTTACGGGTCATGATCCTGATCATGAAAAATTAAATTCTTTGCAAAGGAGATCATACTTTGTACATTACAATACAAGTGATTAAGTAATAAATGCTTTGGATTTCAAACAATTATGTAGTATAGAACTTCAAATTATAGAATGCATATACTAACTACTACCAAATCCTTTTCAAGACCTTTTTGCTGCAAATTGCTTCGTTTTTTCGTAGATTTTTAATTAACTTCATTTTGGAAACCCCATTTTGCGATTTGAGATATTGTTTTTCAAACTGTATTAGGTTTGCGATAAAATTTCTTCACAAATTTCCGTAGCTTGACTATAGCCCCCCTGCAACAGTACAAAGCAACCGCGGCGTTCCTGGCCCTATCGTCCACATTGGGTCACTAGGATAGCTCCTTGTCCAAAACAATCCCCAAATATTTAACCATATGAGAAGTACCACTGGGACACCCTCCTCTCATTCGAAGGAGTTCTGAAAGCGGGCATCTTCATCGATGTTTAGGAGGGCACCCAGAGCAATGTCTTTGTGTTTTGGGGACCTCTCTATTTGCTTAACAATCGAATCGAGAGCCGTTTTCGTCGATCTGCCTTTACAATAGGCATGCTGCCAATAGCAACCCCGGAGGTATCCTTTCCCATAGGTACAGATCAATCAACCACTCCAACGAAACGACGAAAGACTTATTGGTCTGAAATCCTTAGGTAGATGAGAGCTTCTGCTGACCTTTGGAAGGAGGATAACCTTGACCGTGTTCCAAGAGTTCGAATTATAGCTAGGCTCAAGGCAGTTAGTGTAAAAGATGGCCAAGCAGCGGCAGGAAGCTCCTAAAGAAATTTGAAGTTGCTGATGAATAATGCCATCCGAGCCGGAGACTTGAAGGGTTTGAACGAATTGACAGCCCAGGCAATGTGACTTTCTCGTAGTGGAATGGCCGGCATCCTTGCATAACAACAATCGCCGACTGAGCGAACGGAGACTCCTGCGCAACTGGGACATCAGGAAAATGAATGTCCAATAGAATATTTTGGGATTCCCCGCTACTCAACGACCAGCCCCATTTTCAGCCCTCAGATACCCTAAAGGGGAAAGATTCCATGGGAATACTTTTCTAAGCCTCGGGGATTCATTGCAACCTTCCAAGCAAGAAGCAAGCAGCTTCTCATAAATTTCGCTTGGCTTTGCTTACTTCTCATTTATAAATCCCCAGACTTACCTTATAGAACACCCACTCCGAGGGTAGTTTACTTCTTGTGGCTCTATTGAAGAGCCGCCTACTGGACGCTATAAGAATAGACTACCAGGGCGATTCTCTTTTCCCCTGTAAGTTTTCATCGGACAGGACAGATGTGGACTAGTCCGAACTTACAAGAGTCGCCGCAGGCAATAGCTCCCTCAGCTTCCTATAATACAAGTGCCAGCTAGTGTTTTTAGCGTTTCTAAAAGGTATTTTAATAGAAGTTCTTCGTTCAAAAAAATCAAGGCCTATCAGAAAAGATAACGGTTATAACTTGTAAGTGTTTTAATCATGTTCAAAACTTAGTTCAAACTTCCGCTTATAGGAGCTTTAAAATTGATTTATAATTTTTATGAATAAGAGGGTTAATATGTACCTTTTTATTTTAAGGAAATAGATCATTTGTTTTCTTTTGAGTATAATGCGCATTTTTTTCTCTCACTCGGCGTTTAAAAGTAAATTTTTTTTGTACACATCAACCTCATATAAGACAAATTTTTTAGTGCCTAATACCGTTTTCACACAGAAACTTAATCGAGTACAATTTTGTTTAATGAAATAATTAAGATTTTATTCTCACACAGGGCCGCTTGCTTCATTAAGCGAACATCTGCCAGCAGCCCCAAAAAAGTATAGGCCCTTATTATGTATGTCACCGTGAATGTTTGCGTCGCATTCACTCACATTCACATTCACCCAGAATTCGTATTTTATAACTTCTTACGTATTCGCGTTTGTCCTCTTACGTAGTCACTACGTATTCACTGAGACTGTCAAACACATTACGTAGCCGATGTAGCCAGTTGGTTTATTCATTATTTCGGAACTCATTCTAGTGCATTTTTTTTTTTCGGAATAACAGCGTGTAAATGATTTGGCAATACTGTAGTCGACCATATGATAATTGCAAAACCAAAATAATAGCGGAAAGTGCAGTCTTTATTTATAGCTTGAAAATTCTTTTGTTTGTTTCTAAATAAAATGTAAGCTGCCTTAAAAAAATAGTGTTTGTTTAGAAAGGTGAATACTCCAGAGCAGGGGTCGACCACAAACACACGTCCAAAAGTATAGGAGGAGTGTGCAAATGTTTGATTTGACCACGTATCAATAATTCCAAGGCCGAAATACGAATCTTCAGTGCATAGATATTTGCAGTATTCAGAAAGTTGTTCCTTCGGATTATTGTTGTCGAGGTCAGGACGCATCGTTTGACACCTCTATCGATATTTTTGGTAGCGTATTAGCAGTTGACCCCTCAACTAGATTTTTAGCGTTTGTACAAAACCAGATGAGTGTTTAATCATGTAAATAAGCACTTTTGTTGTTTTGTTGACAGTGCTTTGCTTCATCTTTTAAGAGCGACTACTCACAAATTATCATCAAAGTAGCATGGAGACATTGTTTTTAGAGGCGTTGATTCCACATTACAATTAAAAAGATGGGTGGTGATATGTGGGGACACATCTCATGCTGGACCTACATTACTTAGATCAGGGAAGTGTCTGGAACGTTACAATGTAGTCTGATTACCATTCCTGCGACAGTTGCATGAACTTTATTGATAACGGAGATCGCAGGGCTGTACGTGGCAAAGATGTTTACCCTCCCCGTGTGGATTATATGTAGGAATTCCTCGTGCTTTTTTACATTTAACGGCTGAGTTTGTAAATTCCGAATCTCATCGTAGTACTAGTGGTGATATCTTCTTATCTACCTGGGAAGCAGGGATATATCATCCAGTTGCTTTCTGGCGTGTCTTGGTTGGTGAGAATTCCGCTTAAACTGTGTAGCATTTCAAAATGCTCCTTTATATTGAGCTCTTTTGCCTCACTGGGTCAATGCTGTTCGGTGAGTATTCCGTGTCAGTTCTAACTACAGTGTTTTCACAGCCCTGCAGCCTTTTCGAGTGGGTATTTTTAAATCGGGCGAAAAAAGTGGTGACGCGTAGCACGTAAGTGGCCGACCTTTGTATGTTGTTAGCAACGTATGCCTAGGGCCTCTTGCTTTTATTGTGTCCGGACAGTTTAATTCCCCTGGATTTGAATGCTTCGTTCCTAAAAAAATAGTCTTGGTGTGGAAATAGCGCACTCACTCTGTGTGCACAAGTCCCTGTGTTCAAATGGTTGGGACTCCACCTAAGCAGTGCTTAATAAACAGTGTATTTTTTCAATTAAGGACTTCTCAGCGAAAACTCATCTGTCTTGCATATGCGTTCAGAATCAACCATTTGTAAGAAAATTTTTTTAAAAAAGTAGCACGGAGGTACATATATCTTCTAGTTATTATAGTTACTAAAAAAATTCAAAATCAAATTAATAATTTTGATTTGCCTTTTACTGAGAATTAGTTTTTGAAATAAAACTGCGAAGATAAGGATATTGATGAAAGACGAAACTATAGTATAACTTAGTTATAATCAGTGGCTCATTTTAATATATTTTTTTTTTTTCGTCGAAAAAGTCCGGTTAAAAAATTTTCCTTTGAGAAAGTGTTGTTTTAGTGATGTAGATCCAGTACGTAACAAGCACCATATTTCGCCATAAAGTATACCCCCTTGAAATTCTATACACCGCTTTTTGTTGCGACAAGAAAGATTCTGTGTTAAAACTGCGATTCATTTGGATGAGCCGTTCCATAGTTATAAGGCCGGACTTTTATTCTGTCTGTTTAAAAAAAATAAAAGTTCGGACTTATAAAATAAAAGTCCGTATTTAATAATTTAAAACCCCGAAACAATTTTATCTGAGGGACGTCGATTACAAAAGGAATAAGAGTTTGGGTTCATGGCTATAGTTTTTATAGGTTTCCATTATTTTTTTTTTTATTCTATTTTATTTGACGAAATATGCGTCCACATTAAACGCAGCTCTAAATTTAACCATTATCGGCTGTCTATGAAAAATTTCAATTTTTTTTTTCACGAAATGTAAAGATTCTTCAATTTTTACTCAAAAATTATAAAAAAAACGACAATAAAAAAGCGAAGTGAATGAGGCAAACGCGACCCAGAAGCAAGTGAATATTTCGACAGCAAAAATGAGTGTTCGTGACACTTTGCGTCGCTATATAATACGAAAAAACGTAAGACAATCACCTGCATTCACCCATAGTCACCGAGAGTCACCGAAGTGAATGAATGGTCTTATATGATACGAATTTGGTTTCACTTGGGTGAAAGTGACTCCTCGCGTCGCTTTGCGTTATACATAATAACGCCGTAAGCTTTTAGAGAAAATAGTTTAAACTGATAGCAGCCGTTTCCTCCTTAACTATTTAGGCAAGCAACATGAAATGCATGTATTACCAAAGAGGATAAATACAATAAGAGCCGTCACTCGTTATTTATTTGGCATTTACTCGATGTATACTGAGAGGTAGTCGCTACTTTTTTTTTGGGCGAGATGTTTATAAATGTCTTCTATACATTTTCGTGGGGTATTTGGGTTTATTTTTCGACTGTATTTAATTAACTTATTTAATTGTCTTTCCAAAAATCACAGTTGCACAAGGGGCTTACATGGCATGGATAAATGCGCGACAATTAAAAATGTCCCTCTCAGAAAATATTCGGCATACATTTTTTCAATTTCCAGCAAGATACTCGCCACAAAATAACGAGTGACGGCTCTTATTGTATTTACTATTCATAGTTGTTGCACCCGTGGTTTACAAGTATGATATGTATGAGAAGGAAACAATTCCTTCCTCTTTCTAACACACTGTCGTTTGACACTTCGGTCAGTGTCAAACTATTGTGGAACTCAGTGGAACCTGCGTGGAACATGAAAAATAAATGAAAATGTAGTGCACCTAATGTGGAAAGAGAAATGAAAAGACGCGTTTTGTCCTATTATCAGTAGTCCAAAGGCGAAAAAGTATGCGAATTATTGGAAGCGATGCAAGAACGCGTCTATTAATACCTCCCCCGACGGGTTTGGTCGTGTTTTAGCAATCGTCCCCGGTAATAAATTATCACAGTTTGTTCATTAAAATTGTTCAAAACATATGGATTTTAAAGAGAGATGTAATTAAGTGCTCGTTTGAAAGTAAATAAGGATATTTCTTTGTAATTTTACGCAGTTTTCGTTAGCAGCTACTACACTTTTCTTGGACTTAAGAAGTACAACAGTGCCAAATAGCATCCACAAAAAAACGAACAAGAACAAGCATTTCATCAGGTGAGCGTGGCTGTGTATGTGTGTGCTGCTACATATCCTACTTGTAGACCTGTAATATGGTTGCACCAACCAAATATATGCCTATTTTCGAAAAAGTTATACTATCTTTTACTGCAAATGCAGCAAAAATAAAATTTTCTATTTTTGTGGTGTTATTCTATTTTTTGTAAATTATTGAAAATAATTTATTTTTGATTGTCATTTGTTACAATATACAATAAAATCCGACCCATGCACATAGAGATATTTGAGCAATCTTGCCGGCCAAAAATCAATTTTTCAAAACGCAGCAAATAACAAAAAAAATATCTTTAGTAGGCCAATACTCTAGTGTATTAGAATCAATAATTATTTATTTTCATAATTCAAATGCCTAGTGTGGACCGCCACTCAAAGATGGACCATTCGTGCGTATCTTGCGGCAGTTTTTCACGATCTTAGAGTATATACATTTTCAATTGATATTTTTGCGTGTTTCGGTGAAGTTTGTAAAAAAGAAGCCATGAATTCTTATGAAGCAGGTAAGTGTGTATAATATTTATGTATTTTAAGATTTATATAGTCCTTAACGCTTTCGTAATATATATTTAAAAAAGTGATGTTTTGGGTATTTTTTCCCCAAATTTTTTTCTCCAAAAGATGTTTGTTTTAGCGCTTTGTCCCGCATTGTTTCCAATTTTTTTAGAAAGCCAGTGTTTTGTTAATTTAAGAGGTGTGGCTTATATATTCCAGCTTTTTGAAAAAAATTGGTAATTTTGAGCGTTGCACAGTGGTGCCATCTCCATAGGGTGAGCAATAAAAAATAGTAAACGTACTCCAATTTTGTTGAAATTCGGCACGTGATCTTGTTGTAGCATAAAAAGAATATATATTCAATATGGTGATGATTAGTACCGTGCCACGCCCCCTGCTCTTATAGGCGGGTATATTAAAAGATGTCTGATTTTTATGAAACTCAGTTTGGACGTTAATCTCACCTTTAGAAACGCAATTGTAGAATTTGATCTTGTTTGGTGAATCAATGTGCTGATACCGAATCCTAGATCTATTTGGCTAATGTACCCCAAAAACTGCAATCGATGACTGACATTTTTTTTGTATGTTCTGTATATAGCTGTATTAAGATTTTCTTAATTAAGGTTTCTCGTTTCTCGTAACGAATTATTCAATCACATGAAAGAATCAGATGCGGAAAGTATTAACGAGAAATTAAACAGTTAAGACAAATACCTTCAAAGCTTCGGACCTTATTCAAAAAAAGATACCATTGAAACTCGAAAGAGACATACGTCGTTTGAAATCCAAGATGATGCCCTGCCTGACATACCCTGTGATGATGAGCCCTAAAGAATGATAACTAACCATGATACTGGACTTCTGTTACAAATAACAGTGTATCGGATTGGGATACGAGTTTTAGCTTTAGTATTGATTATTTACTAGTCTGGTAATACCGCACACGTAAGCCATGAATAGAAATTCAGTATTTTTCCGCAGGCTTAAATTTTTTTGATAATTACATAATAAATTGTGTTAGAATTCTCAATGCCAGGCATATAAAAATAAATGCCAAAAATCAGCAAAACTTGCGATCTGCTTGTAAGTTGTATATTATTATACTAGAATGAATTATTATACTAGAATGTTCGTAGACTTTTTTGCGCCACTGTTTATATAATAAAAAAAATAAATAGTTAAATATAACTGAAATCACCATGAATAACATAATTAAACAATTTAAAGCAAAAAACAATGATTTTTAAGAAACTTTGCTGTTCGTAGACTTTTTTGGACCACTGTATATATAATAAAATAAAATAAATAGTTAAATATAACTCGGTGGCCACCGTGGTGTGATGGTAGCGTGCTCCGCCTATCACACCGTATGCCCTGGGTTCAACTCCCGGGCAATGCAACATCAAAATTTTAGAAATAAGATTTTTCAATTAGAAGAAAATTTTTCTAAGCGGGGTCGCCCCTCGGCTGTGTTTGGCAAGCGCTCCGGGGGTATTTCTGCCATGAAAAGCTCTCAGTGAAAACACATCTGCCTTGCAGATGCCTTTCTGAGTCGGCATAAAATCATGTAGGTCCCGTCCGGCCAATTTGTAGGGAAAATCAAGAGGAGCACGACGCAAATTAGAAGATAACCTCGGCCTTAGATCTCTTCGGAGGTTATCTCGCCTTAAATTTATTTTTTTTATTTTTATAAATATAACTGAAATCACCATGACTAACATAATTAAACTATTTAAAGCTAAAAAATAATTTTGGCCGCCTAGATTGCTCAAATACCTCTATGTGCCATGGAGCAAAACTTACTAGGTTTTTGATTCTATTAGGCATTCAATAAAGCAATAACACTGTGCTACAGTGAAATTACACTCATCAAGTGATCTAGCTAAGATTGTTTATCTAGTCAAGGGTAACACGAAACGGTATTTGAAAAATCCGCTATACCCTCAAATTTTTTTTATTGTTAAAAAACCGTTATTCCATGCTTATCGGTACATAAATGTTCCTAGAGGGGCTATTTTGAACCGATTTCAATTTTTCCAACGGTTTCGGAAAGCTAATAATGGCATTTTTAATATATAAACAGCAGTTTGTTAGTTTATAAGGCAGAAGAAATTTTTCCACTTAAATCTGAAATTTTCGTAAAATTTTTTCGTTTTTTCGAGTTTGACGCCATTTTTTTGGTACAATTCGAAAAACATGCTTTAATTACAACAAATATTATTGTTCTACTATAAATTCTGAGTAAAACTAGACCTTATCTATTGAAAAATGTTAAAAATTGACGAAGTTACAACGCTTTTTCCGAAATAAGAATTTCAACCTTTTTACCACCCACTGCATAGCAACGTATGGTTGACATGCTCGGCCAGCGGTAAAACTGCATGATATCACCTCATTATATTATTTTTATTGATTCCATTGTTCTTTGTATACAGAAAAATTTAACTTTTTCAAAATAGATTCGAGTTAGAAATGTTTGCTTGATCTTTTTCGTTTAAATGACGAATCATCAGTTTCACGTACATATAAGTGACCAGCAGTAATTAGCTAACATCCTCACTTGGTTCTTTTCTGCAAACCGTTTTTCAATCGTCAATATCTCTTGATGAAAACGTTCTCCTTGTTCGTCGCAAAATTGACCGAGATTATCTGGGAAAAATTCCAAATGGGAGTGCAAAAAATGAATTTTTATAGACATGTTGCATCCCATTTCTTCATACGCTTCCAAAAATTCATGGACCACCTCAACATAGTTAGCACTTCTTACATAAAGAAATAAAACTAAGCCAAGCTCTTTGCTCCAGTTGGTTCAATTTTTCAACGAAAACTTCATCTACCATAAGCTTACGAATTTGTGGTCCAACGAAAATGCCTGCAATTCACAATCGTAATAAATACACTTGGATAATACTTTTTATACTCAGTTGAGCAGAGCTCACAGAGTATATTAAGTTTGATTGCATAACGGTTGGTTGTACAGGTATAAACGAATCGAGATAGATATAGACTTCCATATATCAAAATCATCAGGATCGAAAAAAAAATTTGATTTAGCCATGTCCGTCCGTCCGTCCGTCCGTCCGTTAACATGATAACTTGAGTAAATTTTGAGGTATCTTGATGAAATTTGGTATGTAGGTTCCTGAGCACTCATCTCAGATCGCTATTTAAAATGAACGATATCGGACTATAACCACGCCCACTTTTTCGATATCGAAAATTCCGAAAAATGAAAAAAATGCTATAATTCTATACCAAATATAAAAAAAGGGATGAAACATGGTAATTGGATTGGTTTATTGACGCGAAATATAACTTTGGAAAAAACTTTGTAAAATGGTTGTGACACCTACCATATTAGGTAGAAGAAAATGAAAATGTTCTGCAGGGCGAAATAAAAAACCCTTGAAATCTTTGCAGTTATTACATATATAAATAAATTAGCGGTATCCAACAGATGATGTTCTGGGTCACCCTGGTCCACATTTTGGTCGATATCTGGAAAACGCCTTCACATATACAACTACCACCACTCCATTTTAAAACTCTCATTAATACTTTTAATTTGATACCAATATCGTACAAACACATTCTAGAGTCACCCCTGGTCCACCTTTATGGCGATATCTCGAAAAGGCGTCCACCTATAGAACTAAGCCCCACGCCCTTTTAAAATACTCATTAACACCTTTCATTTGATACCCATATCGTACAAACATATTCTAGAGTCACCCCTGGTCCACCTTTATGGTGATATCTCGAAAACGCGTCCACCTATAGAACGAAGGCCCACTCCCTTTTAAAATACTCATTAACACCTTTCGTTTGATACCCATATTGTACAAACGCATTCTAGATTCACCCCTGGTCCACCTCTATGGAGATATCTCGAAAAAGCGACCACTATACAACTACCACCACTCCCTTTTAAAACCCTCATTAATACCTTTAATTTGATATCCATATCGTACAAACACATCCTAGAGTCACCCCTGGTCCATCTTTATGGCGATATTTCGAAACGGCGTCCACCTATAGAACTAAGGCCTACTCCGTTTTAAAATACTCATTAACACCTTTCGTTTGATGCCCATATTGTACAAATGCATTCTAGAGTCACCCCTGGTCCACCTTTATGGCGATATCTCGAAAAAGCGACCACCTATACAACTACCTCCTATCCCTTTTAAAACCCTCATTAATACCTTTAATTTGATAGCCATATCGTAAAAACACATCCTAGAGTCACCCCTGGTCCACCTTTATGGCGATATTTCGAAACGGCGTCCACTTATAGAACTAAGCCCCACGCCCTTTTAAAATACTCATTAACACCTTTCATTTGATAACCATATCGTACAAACATATTCTAGAGTCACCCCTGGTCCACCTTTATGGCGACATCTCGAAAAGGCGTCCACCTATAGAACTAAGGTCCACTCCCTTTTAAAATACTCATTAACACTTTTCATTTGATACCCATATCGTACAAACAAAGTCTAGAGTCACCCCTGGTCCACCTTTATTGCGATACCTCGAAAAGGCGTCCACCTATAGAACTAAAGCGCACTCCCTTTTAAAATACTCTTTAACACCTTTCGTTTGGTACCCATATTGTACAAACGTATGCTAGAGTCACCCCTGGTTCACCTTTATGGCGATATCTCGAAAAGGCGACCACCTATACAACTACCACCACTCCCTTTTCAAACCCTCATTAATACCTTTAATTTGATACCCATATCGGACAAACAAATTCCAGGGTTACCTGGTCCACCTTTATGGCGATATCTCGAAACGGCGTCCACCTATGGAACTAAGGATCACTCCCTTTTAAAATACTGATTAACACCTTTCGTTTGATACCCATATTGTACAAACGCATTCTAGAGACACCACTGGTCTACCTTTATGGCGATATCTCGAGAAGGCGACCACCTATACAACTACCACCACTCCCTTTTAAAACCCTCATTAATATCTTTAATTTGATACCCATATCGTACAAACACATCCTAGAGTCACCCCTGGTCCACATTTATGGCGATATTTCGAAACGGCGTCCACCTATAGAACTAAGGCCCACTCCCTTTTAAAATACTGATTAACACCTTTCGTTTGATACCCATATTGTACAAACGCATTCTAGAGTCACCCTGGTCCACCTTTATGGCGATATCTCGAAAAAGCGACCACCTGTACAACTACCACCACTCCCTTTTCAAACCCTCATTAATATCTTTAATTTGATACCCATATCGGACAAACAAATTCTAGGGTTACCTGGTCCACCTTTATGGCGATATCTCGAGAAGGCGACCAACTATACAACTACCACTACTCCCTTTTAAATCCCTCATTAATATCTTTAATTTGATACCCATATCGTACAAACACATCCTAGAGTCACCCCTGGTCCACATTTATGGCGATATCTCGAAACGGCGTCCACCTATGGAACTAAGGATCACTCCCTTTTAAAATACTCATTAGCACCTTTTTTTTTGATACCCATATTGTACAAACAAATTCTAGGGTCAGCCCTGGTCCACCTTTATGGCGATATCTCGAAAACGCGACCACCTATACAACTACCACCACTCCCTTTTAAAATACTCATTAGCACCTTTTTTTTTTTGATACCCATATTTTACAAACAAGTTCTAGAGTCAACCCTGATCCACCTTTATGGCGATATCCCTAAATGGCGTCCACCTATAGAACTATGGCCCACTCCCTTATAAAATACTCTTTAATGTCTTTCATTTGATACACATGTCATACAAACACATTCCAGGGTTTCCCTCGGTTCATTTTCCTACATGGTTATTTTCCCTTATGTTGTCACCATAGCTCTCAACTGAGTATGTAATGTTCGGTTACACCCGAACTTAACCTTTCTTACTTGTTTTTAAATAGTAAAGGGAGGAGAATCTTTATAAGTACCTTCTTTAATCTTACCATCGCTCATTTTAGGGAAAACTAATTTCAGATTTAGGAAGGCCTCACTGTCTTTGTGAAGTCTTTTGACAAATTGTTTCATATAGCCCAGTTTCAAATGCAGTGGCGGTAAAATGATGTCGTCAGCCTTTACTAATGGAATGTTGAGAACGTTTTTCCTGCCTAGTTGGAAAAACTGTCTCGATGGCCAATCTTTACACATATAATGATTTTTGGCACGACTGTCCTTTCACAAAAGTAACATGGATTTTTGGTGTAACCCCCTTGCATTCCGAATAGAATTGTCAGGACTTTAAGATCCGAAACAATCTGCCAGTGATACTTATTGTAATTAATTAATCGAAGAATCTTCTCCATTGTTTGGTATGTTTCTTTCATATCAGTGGCGTATGCTACGGGAACAGATGGTAGCTGATTGTTGTTGTGCAACAATACTGCTTTCAAGCCTATTATATTAGTGAATTGGGAATTAACTTTCGAATGATACTTACTTGATTTTTGTTCTCTCACATACACAAAATAATAGATACTCACTTTTGCAAGAACCGTCAAGAAACAATCGCCAATCTTGCGGGCAATGCTCGTGATCGAATGCGGCGAACAATTTATCCACATCAACGCAATACACCAGATTATTGTCGGTATCATCAGTATCGAAAACTCTTTCAAACGATATTAGGTCTTTATACCGGCCAAATGTAACTTTGAAGTCATTTTCTACCAAATTCCACTGCTTCAATCGAGAGGCCAACTTCTCTGTTTGCCTTGTAGACAATTCCAAATCCCGCACAAGATCACAAAAGCCCTGTTAGGTCACAAAATGACGTTCCGTTCCTCTTGTCCCAGTTGGAATATACGGTTGGTCAATTCGCTTGTTGGAAAATTGAGGGCTGGATTCAGAAACACTTTCTGGTTTTATATCCACAGTCGCCTCATCCGCTTTTTCTCTCAGGATTGGTTTTGAAACAGACAGTACATCAGCATATTTTATGGAGTGACGAGATTTATAGCGGTAACCATCGATATTTGTTTGGAAGAAGTAGCAATCATTGGGCTTGTGATATGTTTGATAATGCCAAGCCATAGGAGCCACAAATGGTAAACCCAGGTCATTATGTTTACCGGATTTCCATTTTTTGAGGTGCATGGAGCACGTCAAACATACAACGTCGGGTTCAAACCAAGCACATTCCACGCTTCAATCACTGCCTTATTTTTTCTCAGCTCTACGCGATGTTGTCTATCGACAAATAAACAGCAAGCATGACAAAAGTTGTTGCGTTTATCACACATCTTACCTTATTATGTAATGACTTATATTCAAACCTAGAACGTATTACATTTTACTAAATAAACAATGTCTGCTAGGTCGCTTGATACCTTACCTTTACACAAGTTAAGCTCTAATAAATGAACAAAGCCGCTTACACCGTATTTTGGTGGGATATTGTTGAATGAAGCGGGAACAACCTAATAGATGCTACCACAACAGCGACAGCTGCCACAAATCTTTAGAAATATTATAGCAAAATGTTCAAGAAATTTAATGAAAATATGTATCTTTTGAACCTTACGGACGAGTGCTGAGCAAAGAAAAAGCGGCGCTATTTAGTTAGATTTCTAAAAAAATATATCTATGTTTATAAGTGTTGACAGTTTACTTCTTTCTTCTTTTTTAAGAATCAAAAGGATTTAACATTTTATTTTTCGATTAGCTTTAGGTAATGTTTTGATAAACGGCCAAATAGTTATTGCTTTTGAAAAGCTTACATAGATATTTCGGTAAATGCAGGCGGTAGATGCAGACTAGGTAGATTTCCATTCTACCTGGAAAAACACGACGGCCGCCGTAGTACATGTACATATGTGCTCGCCCAGCACCCTGAAGGACCTAGGAACAAGTTCCGGGAAAATCAACATTAAAATACTTCAGAAAAGAGTGTGTCTGTTTGACTTAAGTTAATACTATTTGTACATCGTAAATTGAGGTATAAGCAATTTTGGAAGGTATGGCAGCACGAACATGGGTTTTACAAAGACTACATCGGGGCCGCCGTGGTGTGATGGTAAGTTCTCCGCCTACACAGCGAAGATCCAAGGTTCTCGCCCCACGCAAAGCAAAATAAAAATTTTAGAAACAAGTTGTTTCAATTAGAAGACAATTTTTATAAGCGGGGTCGCCCTCGGTAGTGTTTGGCAAGCAGTCCGAGTGTATTTCTGCCATGAAAAGCTCTTAGTGAAAACTCATCTGCCTTGCAGATGCCGTTCGGAGTCGACATAAAACAAGTAGATCCCGTCCCGCCAATTTGTATGAAAAATTAAAAAGGAGCAAGGCGCAAATTAGAAGAGAAACTGGTCCTAAAATATTTATTTTTATTTATTATTTGGGGTCCTTCGAGATACCGTGAGACATAATTTCGTTTTCGGTTTCGGTATAATTTCGAAGATATATATGGATCATTACGAGATTTTTCGGGATAATTTTGTAACTAAATCCGTATCATTTCTGGACTATATTCAAATCAGTTCTGGACTATCAAATGTCCTCGACATTATTTACCCAATAAATATAGGGTTTTTCCGGGATCGTTTTTAAATTGACTTCCGTATTTTTGGACGACTATTTTAATGATTTTGGGGCTATCTTCGAATCGTTATTATTACTATTAATTTAATTAGCAGACGCCGAAAGAAGTTCTTCTGCTCTAATTTTGGGTTATCTGCATTGTTGTTATAAAATTTAATAAGTTTTCATCTCCTACTTTCACTCCACTTCTCTGTGCATCCACTTCTCCCTCTCTGTATTTTTCTGTCCCGCCCCTCCTTCTTCATCCCCATCTCTCTCCTTTTCATTGCTCTCTCCATACTAGCATCGCTCTCTAGTGATCATAAATATTTTTTTGGAATGGATCGGTCCCTCTTGACTGCTACAAAGAGTACCTAGCGGCCTGATTATGTATGACGTCGTGACATTTTGCGTCGCAGTCACTCACTGTCACCACTATATTATAAAAAAAATTCATGAAAGCATTCAGGTTTACTGTCACTCACTGAAGTGAATGAATGCTCTTAAATGATGGGAGTTTTGGCTCGCACAAGAAAAAATAACTAATTTGCCCCTCAAATATTGTCAAGGTGAACCTCAACAAAATAGCACGATTAACAAGATGTTTTTGAGCAGATCGGTCAGTGGTACACTCGTCGGAAGACTATCCTTAACATAAACCTAGGCAAAAAGCAGCCTAAATGCAAAATTTGAAGCCTGCTTAATATCGCGTGTAAGGTCCTATCTAGCGCACTGTGAGAAAGACTGAAGCTCACAGGCAACGAACTGATTGGACCTTATCAGTGCGGCTTCAGATTTCGTAAATCTACCAGGTCTTCACGACACTCCAGACACAGGAAAGACTCTTGATAAGAGAATCGACACGTAGGCCTTTTGATGGTCGGTATGTGTTATAACAACAGATATGAAGTGAGAGCTGCAGGAACTGACGATTGAGCATATCTTGTGTACTGCTCATGCCAAATTGATATTGGTCTTATTATGAATAGCAAAGTTACCAAACCTGGAATTAGGAAGTAGCGTGGGTTAGTGGTATTACTAACACTATTAGTTTAATGTCGCAAGACTTTTACGTATTGTCGGCACCTCGCATTACCGTGCTTGGTTTTACCATTTGAAAAAGAACTACATTCGACAATAAATGCCAATGCAATATTGAGTATAAAATACGCTATGATAAGCTGTATTGTCGGAGCGTCCATGGGAACTTCCAGGATTGCACGGGGAGGCACTTAAATGATTTGTAAAATGCAATACCTGCCTCTTTGCCTAGGTAGTTTGGGTAAGACCTCTGGGCTCATCATGAAGTCGCACAATACGGCCTAGGTAATGCAGCCACTGGATGCTGATTCGTTAACTATGACAAAGGCTGCGTAAAGGTCATACAGCTTAAATTTTACTTACTATCCTATCCCATCGAACCAATTACGCTTCCAGTTGAGTAGAAAAGAAAAATCATTTCACTGGCGACATGAGAGATATCTGGCAATATGACTCTCCTTAGTCTAGTAGCGGTACAACCCTTGAAAGTCTTAACATTTCGCCGATGATAGATTGAAACCTGCTGCAGCGGCGGCATGTCTATTCCGTTTGTGCCTACTAATTTTGCGGTTTTAACTTTTTTGGTGACTTCTTCAACTTCTGTAGTGGTGATGGTCGTCGTCTGGTTTTGTGAACCGAGGAATGCTTTAAAGTGCAACAATTTCAAAATATTTGTTTTTATTTAACTGCCCTTGCACGGATCACACAAAGCATTAGATAGAGGTTTAATGACCTGAGGTTTAATTACAACATCTCAACTGGAGCTAATAGGATGCAAAGCGGGACCCATCTATGACTGAACCAGTTCAGAAGCACTGCAAAGGAGAGCAACTGCCATTTCGTAGGATATCATAATGTTAAAAGTGTAAGTTGGAGCCGTGTGTAGAAGTCCACGAAAGTGGGGAAAGCTTTTGACCGCCATTCACCTGGGAATGGCCAGAGCGATTCTTTTGCATGCGGTTCAAGCAGCTCACTACTACCGGTCGCTTGCGGCCAAGTATCACCGTTTAGCGGTGAGCTCATGTGAGATGGCGGCAACCTGGCTAGGCCACTCTGACATAATCGGTTTAAGGGCTAGCGGGGGGAGATCTCATCGGCAGCGTCTGTACACCTCTAGGTGCGGATGCAAGCGGGCGTCTGTCTTGGAGCAAGCGGCTCGCTATATAAACGTGCAAGTAATATTTACACCGCCGCTGAGCGGGTTGTGCGCTGGGCTTGGGACCCGCCACGTAAAACCATACTCCAATGAAATATAACAACAACCTCGGATAAATACAATCTCTATTGATGACGACCATGGGAAACATTTGAAGGACAATGAATTGAGGGCATGCACCTGGAACGTTCGCTCCCTGAATGGGATTGGTGCAGATGCCCGGCTGCTTGATGTCCTCGTCAAAGCAAAATCTGACATCACCGCCATTCAAGAAATGCGTTGGATGAAGCAAGAAAGAAAGAAGACCAAAAATTGTGACATCTATTAGAGTAGCCATACGAATAAGCGCAGTTTCGGCGTCGGATTCGTGGTGGGAGAGAGACTTTGTCGGCAAGTGCTGGCGTTCACGCCTGTGGACGAGCGTCTCGCAGCTATCCGACTAAAAGCAAAATTTTTTAATATATCATTCATCTGCGCCCATGCACCGACAGAGGAGAAAGACGATGAGGTGAAAGACACTTTTTATGAACAATTAGAACGCACATACGAGCGCAAGGAACAAAAAACACAAGGAAAGCTAGACGTCGAAAAGCTTCAATCACAACAGACTGCCAATGATTTCACAACTCGACTCTCACACCTGCTCTCTGAGAGCACAACTCCTGAAGGAATACAGGAGCAGTGGGAGCATATCTCCAAAGCACTTCGTACTGCCGCCGAGGAAAAAGTTGGTTACCGGCGGCCGCGAAAAAACAACTGGTACGATGAAGAATGCCGCGTTGCAACCGAAAGAAAAGACGCTGCCTACAGGGCTACGTTAAAAGCAGTCACGACAAGAGGAGTGTGTGAACGCTATCGTGAGTTGAAAAGGGAAGCGAGACGCCTTTTCAGGAAGAAAAAAGCAGAAGCAGAAAGACGTGAGTGCGAGGAGCTTGAGCTGCTAGCCACCAGGAATAACGCCCGAAAATTCTTCCAAAAAATACGGCGACAGACGGAAGGTTTTAAGACCGGGGCAAACTCCTGTAGGAATGAAAATGGCGACCTTGTAACTGATGTCCAGAGAGTGCTTAGATTATGGAGGGAATACTTCTCTGCTCTCCTAAATGGAGGCAGCAATTCACCGCGCAGAGATGAAGAACCCGATCCCGCAATCGATGATGATGGAATTTATGTCCCCCCGCCCGATTATGACGAAGTTAGAATAGCAATAACCAGATTGAAAAACAACAAGGCCGTGGGGACTGATGGATTGCCCGCGGAGCTATTCAAGTACGGCGGCGAGGAGTTGGTAAGGCGCATGCAGCAGCTTCTTAGCAAAATATGGGCGGACGAGTGCATGTCCGACGGTTGGAATCTAAGTGTTCTTTGCCCAGTCCACAAGAAGGGGGATACTGCAAAATGCACCAACTATCGTGGAATCAACCTTCTTAATATCGCATATAAGGTCCTTTCAAGTGTATTGTGCGAAAGATTGTAGCCCACCGTGAACCGGCTGATTGGACCTTATCAGTGCGGTTTCAGACCTGGTAAATCTACCATCGACCAGATTTTCACAATGCGCCAAATCTTGGAAAAAACCCGTGAAAAGAGAATCGACACACATCACCTCTGCGTCGACTTTAAAGCCGCCTTCGACAGCACGAAAAGGAGCTGCCTATATACCGCTATGTCTGAATTTGGTTTCCCCGCAAAACTTATACGGCTATGCAAAATGACGTTGAGCAACACCATCAGCTCAGTCAGAATTGGGAAGGACCTCTCCGAGCCGTTCGAAACTAAACGAGGTTTCAGACAGGGTGAGCCCCTATCGTGCGATTTCTTTAATTTGATGCTGGAGAAAATTATACTAGCTGCAGAACTTAACCGCACTGGAACAATGTACTATAAAAGCGTGCAATTACTGGCATATACTGATGACATTGATATCATCGGCCTAAACACCCGCGCTGTTAGTTCTGCTTACTCCAAACTGGAAAAAGAAGCGGTAAAGATGTGTTTGATGGTGAAAGAGGACAAAACGGAGTACCTGCTGTCATCCAGCAAAGAGTCAGCGCATACGCGCCTTGGCAACCACGCTACTGTTCGCAGCCATAATTTCGAAATAGTAAAAGACTTCGTTTATTTGGGAACCAGCAGAGCTCACAGAGTATACTAACTTTGATTGGATAACGGTTGGTTGTACAGGTATAAAGGAATCGAGATAGATATAGACTTCCATATATCAAAATCATCAGTATCAAAAAAAATTTTGATTGAGCCATGTCCGTCCGTTAACACGATAACTTGAGTAAATTTTGAGGTATCGTGATAAAATTTGGTGTGTAGGTTCCTGGGCACTCATCCCAGATCGCTGTTTAAAATGAACGACATCGGACTATAACAACGCCCACTTTTTCGATATCGAATATTTCGAAAATTCGAAAAAGTGCGATAATTCATTACCAAAGACGGATAAAGCGATGAAAATGGAGTGGAACTTATGACGCAGAATTAGTAAAATTTTGGACAATGGGCGTGGCACCGCCCACTTTTAAAAGAAGGTAATTTAGAATTTTTGCAAGCTGTAATTTGGCAGTCGTTGAAGATATCATGATGAAATTTGGCAGGAACGTTACTCCTATTACTATATGTATGCTTAATAAAAATTACCAAAATCGGGGAACGACCACGCCCACTTTTAAAAAAAATGTTTAAAGTCAAATTTAAAAAAAAAGTTAATATCTTTACAGTATATAAGTAAATTATATCAACATTCAACTCCAGTAATAATATGGTGCAACAAAATACAAAAATAAAAGAAGAATTCAAAATGGGCGTGGCTCCGCCCTTTTTCATTTAATTTGTCTAGGATACTTTTAATGCCATAAGTCGAAGAAAAATTTACCAATCCTTGTGAAATTTGGCGGGGCTTAAACTCTAGGACAATAACTGCTTTCTGTGAAAAAGGGTGAAACCGGTTGAAGCCACATCCAGTTTTTATACACAGTCGACCGTCTGTCCTTCCGCTCGGCCTTTAACACGATAACTTGAGCAAAAATCGATATATCTTTACTAAACTCAGGTCACGTACTTATCTGAACTCACTTTGTAGTGGTATAGAAAATGGCCGAAACCCGACTATGACCACGCCCACTTTTTCGATATCGAAAATTACGAAAAAAGAAAAAACATCCATAATTTTATACCAAATACAAAAAAGGGATGAAACATGGTAATTGGATTGGTTTATTGACGCAAAATATAACTTTGGAAAAAGAAATGGGTGTGACACCTACTATATTAAGTAGAAGAAAATGAAAAAGTTCTGCAGGCAGAAATCAAAAGCCCTTGGAATCTTGGCAGGAATACTGTTCGTGGTATTACATATGTAAATAAATTAACGGTATCCGACAGATGATGGTCTGGGTCACCCTGGTCCACATTTTGGTCGATATTTCGAAAACGCCTTCACATATACAACTACCACCACTCCCTTTTAAAACCCTCATTAATACCTTTAATTTGATACCCATATCATAGAAACACATTATAGAGTCACCCCTGGTCCACCTTTGTGGCGATATCTCGAAAAGGCGTCCACCTGTAGAACTAAGGCCCAGTCCCCTTTAAAATAGTCATTATCACCTTTCGCTCAATACCCATATTGTACAAACGCATTCTAGCGTCAACCCTGGTCCACCTTTATAACGAAATCCCGAAAAGGCGCCCACCTATAGAACTAAGGCCCACTCCCTTTTAAAATACTCATTATCACCTTTCATTTGATACCCATATCGTACAAACAAATTCTAGAGTCACCCCTGGTCCACCTTTATGGCGATATCTCGATAAGGCGTCCACCCATAGAACAAAGGCCCACTCCCTTTTAAAATACTCTTTAATACCACCAACTCATTACCACCTTTCATTTGATACCCATATCGTACAAACGAATTCTAGAGTCACCCCTTGTCCACCTTTATGGCGATATCTCGAAAAGGCGTCCACCTATAGAACTAAGGCCTACGCCCTTTTAAAATACTCATTAAGACCTTTCATTTGATACCCATATCGTACAAACAAATTCTAGAGTCACCCCTGGTCCACCTTTATGGCGATATCTCGAAAGGCGTCCACCTATAGAACTAGGGCCCACTCCCTTTTAAAATATTCATTAACACCTTTCATTTGATACCCATATCGTACAAACAAATTCTAGAGTCACCCCTGGTCCACCTTAATGGCGATATCTCGAAAAGGCGTCCACCTATAGAAATATGGCCCACTCCCTGTTAAAATACTCTTTAATACCACCAACTCATTACCACCTTTCATTTGTTTTATACCATTCGTTTTATACCTATATTGTACAAACGCATTCTAGAATCACCCCTGGTCCACCTTTATGGCGATATCTCGAAAAGGCGTCCACCTATAGAACTAGGGCCCACTCCCTTTTAAAATATTCATTAACACCTTTCATTTGATACCCATATCGTACAAACAAATTCTAGAGTCACCCCTGGTCCACCTTAATGGCGATATCTCGAAAAGAAATATGGCCCACTCCCTGTTAAAATACTCTTTAATACCACCAACTCATTACCACCTTTCATTTGATACCCATATCGTACAAACGAATTCTAGAGTCACCCCTTGTCCACCTTTATGGCGATATCTCGAAAAGGCGTCCACCTATAGAACTAAGGCCTACGCCCTTTTAAAATACTCATTAAGACCTTTCATTTGATACCCATATCGTACAAACAAATTCTAGAGTCACCCCTGGTCCACCTTTATGGCGATATCTCGAAAGGCGTCCACCTATAGAACTAAGGCCCAGGCCCTTTTAAAATACTCATTAACACCTTTCACTTGATACCCATATCGTACAAACAAATTCTAGAGTCAGCCCTGGCCCACCTTTATGGCGATATCCCTAAATGGCGTCCATCTATAGAGCTATGGCCCACTCCCTGTTAAAATACTCTTTAATACCTTCCATTTGATACACATGTCATACAAATACATTCTAGGGTTACCCTAGGTTCATTTTCCTACATGGTGATTTTCCCCATATTTTGTCTCCATAGCTCTCAACTGAGTATGTAATGTTCGGTTACACCCAAACTTACCCTTCCTCACTTGTTTATTTAGGTTTTACTATAAAAGATCTTTTTGTACTAATAAATTCTCAATAAATGAATGAATGAATGGATCAGGCATATTTTATGGGCGGCGGTATCTTATCCATGCAAAGGTACACCCTTCAAATGAAATATTATATACCTCAGTTCCAAAATCCATAAAGAGGGAAGAAAAGATATCGAGATTATGCGTCGCTTTTCGCGAATTCTAACCAAGATTTTACTTTTTCTAATGAACGCGTAGGGTTGTGGTGCACTGGTTCGAGGACTGTGTTTTAGTTTGTGAGTACATGCCAAAACATAAATAAAACAACTTTAAAATTTTTAAATTTTAGATGGGAAAAATTTTCCGTTTCTGGAGAGCAACTGATTTGTAGAATACTTCACACTCTACAATAAATAAGAAATAATCAAAAGTAAATTCAGATAAAAGGCAATATGCACGGCAGGTACTGAAGCAAACATGGAATCGTAAAATATTCGTAAATGCAATTTTAATGCGCAGACGCACACAACCACACATGCACCTTTACAAAGAAACTGGCTCAGCTGGCTAAATAGGAAGGACAGAAGGTTTGAAAGGCTGGTATGAGTAAGAGTCAAAACTACAGCAATGCGGATATTTTGAGGACATTGCACCTCTCATTTGACCTACATTTACACGTTCACGTTAACACATTATGTACATGCATAAACACAGAGCCACTTACAAATCGAGTCATTCCAACCAGCCACAAGTTCAACGTACCTACAATACCAAACTTGCAAAAAACATCACGAGCTCGTCATGCCATTTCGTAAAATATTTATTATATCGTAACTGACATTTTAGGTAAAAAACCAATTAATACCAGTGCATAAAAATATTTATCACAGCTCAATGGGATTAATGTTTGTGTATATATAAAAGTAACCAAGAGATATCGATCCCAGGTTCCCTTTCTTATTTGAGATTCGAAAATTCACTAAATGCATATAATACAAGAAGCTTACTAATCACATGAAACTTAGGGCCGGTTTTTCAGTAGTTGGTTATGATAAGCTTAAACTAACTTTGCTTAAACTCTAGTCAATTTTAAACTCCAGTTAAGCTACTGCGCAGTTTTTCAGTCACAGTTTAAGGCCACTTTTGGGGAATGCTTTTTTGTGGAGCAACATTGATTTTTTTATTGTCTAGATAATTTGTAGATACGGCAACAGCTGGATTTTGGTTACCCAACAAACACGGAAAAAAAATTCTCCAGTGAAATATATAGCTAGTTTCGGAAGTGATATCCAACATCATTATCTAATTATTCTGAAATCAGATAGTTCTCGAGTTGATATTTAACTTCATTCTCCAATCACTATCCAACGCAAATAGCTGATTGGTTAACTAGAGTTTAACCCTGCCAGATCGGCCGCTTAAGCTTAGCTTAAACTAAAGTTAAAATAGACTGAAAAACTGTAGACTAAGTTTAAGCGTAGTTTAACTGACAAACTGAGTTGAACTTGTACTGAAAACTGGGCCTAAAAGAGAAAGAAATAAAACATTGATATTTAAGAGTTGGGTGTCAAACTTTTTCACACACTCATCTGGTGTACCTCGTTCTTGTTTATTAACGACCTTCCTAAGTTTTTCTAAGCCGTTAATGTACGCCGATGATGCAAAACTGGTGATGCCTATCCGTACGCCAGATCATAGAATACACCTTCAGGCTGACCTAAATAGTCTGGTTGCCTGAGGCTCTGTAAATGCTAAACATGGACCATGGAACCGAAGCTTGTCTTTAAACCGTATGCTGAAAGATATGTGAATGCATCTAAAACGGATTTAGCACTCATAAAGCGAGAAATTCAATTATCCTTATATTACCAAAATTCTTTTCAAGTCGTTAGTTACACCGACTTCGATAGTATGGAACCCGCCTTTTAAGGTTCATTGTGATAAATTAGAATCTGTTCAAAAACAATTCCTGCTATTTACGGTGGGGGAATTGCCATGGGATCTAGGACGTAATTTTCCTCCCTATTCTAGCCGTCTTAAATTAATGTACGTGGACAGCCCTGATTTGCTTAGTCAGACCATGTTCACTGTTGTGTTGCTCGGAATCGCATCCATTCCGACAGAATATTCAACATAATTCATACTCTTCATACTCAATAATGTACTAACGATTTTAAAATTTATGTTGGAATTAAAATTAAGCATAATCCATGTTGAGAGTTTCAAAAGTTATCATATCGAACGTATCAACAAACTTCCACTATGGTGCTGGGAATCTGGTCAACCTAATTTACTGATTCTGTTATCTTGTTCATATTTTCATTTATAGAATATATGTGACCAGTTCTATGAAAAGGTGGCTCATGACTCAAAAAAATTTTTTTCACTTTTTTTCTGGTTTGGATAATTTTTGAGACGCTCTTTCACGTGGTGAAAACTAGAAAGTCCTAACTTGCTTATAAGTGTACTAAAAATGTAGAGAAAGAAGAGCATAAATGAAAGACGATGAAGCCTTTAGTTCCTTCGATGCCACTTTGGTGGCTGGTGAAGCATCCTCAGATTTTTTCGATAACATTTTTTCGATGGCAATGGAGCCAAAATATCGGTCAGAAAATGGTTTGTGCTTTGCCTTTTGGGCATGACTGTTCATAATGCAAAAGAAAAACTACTAAGAAACTGAAGAAATGCATTGTTTATCTGCTGTTTCTCGCAATTTCTTTTTTCGAGTCTTAAGCCACCTTTTCATAGGCCGGGTCACATATACTGAATAAATCTTTTTTTTTCTAAATACATCAAATTTAGCATAGACGCTAGAGAAATTTATTTATGCCGGCGGTTGCCTGGTACAGTTAGTAGACTTAGAAATTTCGAAGAAGTTTGTTCTTTGTGAGATTTTTATGGTGACGCTGCTTCGAGTTATGTGTTTTGGCACTATTTTATGCTACGATTATACTCTTTATATTTGCAATTATGTTAGCACTTCTTTTGAATAAAATTTCATTAACATTTATTTAATTCCCTACGGCGCGAAGAACTGTGGATATATGTATTCAATTTATATGAGGTGTTTGACAGTGGCACCGTGAGGTACAGAATCGTGGCGACAGTAGATGGTTACAATTTCCGGCAACAAAACTTTCTGTTTGCACAACGCCTGGAAGCGAGGCGTTCAATTACAATCTAAAGACTATGGGGTTGTTGAGACGGTAAAATTAGTGCCAAAAAATATGAAATAATTAACAAGGTAGTCCGTGTCGCACTTTTCAATTTTAAATATGTACATGGGAACTTTGACTTCACTGTTTCTTACTAGTATAGTTACCCTGCACCTAATAGCGCTTGTTCCGACCTAGCGCAGAACTATCCCATTAAGAGACGGAACTAGTTCTAATTCTGTCCCCTCGCAGTGCTTTCAACTCACACTTTTAACATTGTGCTTTCTTACGAAATGGAAATTGCTCAATTATTCACGCGCTGCCTTTGGGTAATTTTTTTGAATTCTATAGCTCCGGCTTAAGAGCTCATAGTACAAGTATGGTTGCCAACTGTCTCGCACTGCATCCGATAAGCCTCAGTTCGGGTTTAATCTATACACTTGAAGTGCAAAACTGGTGGCCAAAAATGAAGTAGTCTGGTAAAATCCCAAGATTAGTTGACTACTTAGTTTCTTCAAATCTTTTGTGATCTCTTGATCCTCTCCCTTCAACTTCTTGTGCATCGCGCTAGGCCCATCACAACTACTATCTCCGTAGCATGCATAAGAGCCACGACAAGCATCAGCCCCTGCTCCTTCTATTTCCAACACCTGCACAAGTTTAGGACAGATCATTCAACTTTTGGTCCATTTCATCATGTACATGTATGTAATGCATCCCTCGGTTCACAAGGCCAGACGGCGAGCCAACAGAGGTTGAAGAAGCAATCAAGAGGTCAGAACATCAAAAGTAGTAGGTCCAAACGAAATAGACATGCCGACGCCACAACACACCTTTACCATTCTTCTCTTGTTATCGCTGAAAATTAAGGCTGGGAAGGGTTGTACTGCTAGTAAACCAAGGAGAGTCATATCGTCCGATATCAATACTTTCACCAGTAGGGAAGACATTAATAATCATCCAGCTCCCTCCTTTACCAGCGAATCTACCATATGTCAGCGATCACCGTGGCTTCCGCAAAAGGAATTGCGCCACCACCGGGATATATAGAGGTATCATCTCTTACCCTAAGCCTTAAAAGGTGGACTGATTTTACATGGGTGCTCGGCATATATTCATTCGCTTTTAAATTATCTAAGCTAAAACACATTAAATAAGGCGTCCCAACCTGGGAATCCTATCTCCTCTTATGTTTAATTTCGACATATCGAATCTCGCTTCCCCACCAAAAGGAGGCACGATCGCTTCCTATTTTTGCCATTTTGTAACAGGTCATACCATCTATTTCTGTTTGATTATAACTGACGACAATTGGGAGCAACAAGGGAGGTCAAGTCTTCCTTCTTAGACATCAAGGCCATATAAAATAATGCTAATACGGCTTATTATTATACCTCCTTCGATACTCCTCATCGGCTTCACGGACAGCACTTTAAATCTGCCGAAAAAAGCACAAAGAATCGTTTGGTTTGGAATGGCTAGGAGTGATTCTCTCTCATCTTTACTGAGCTGGTGGTGTTGCTCAACGTCATTCGGCAAAGCCATATTAGTTTTACAAGAAACTTAATTCCAAGATATAGCAGCTTACCACCAACCGCTTTGTAATCCACAAAAATATGGTAAGTATTGGTTTTCTCATCGTGAGTCTTCTCCGGTGAATTCATTTTGTTGACTTTGGGCTCCAGTATTTCGCACAGTACGCTAGATCGAACCGTGTACGCGATTTTAAGCAGGCTGGAACCATGCGCTCGTGCGACCATATATTTCATAAAAGTTGGTGAATGCTCTTTACCAGCTCTGGGATTCCATATTTGAAAAGGTGGGCGAGTAGTCCGCCGTCATCCGGCGCATTGTTATTCTTTAACCGGGATACTGTCGTTTTCACTTCATCTGAGACCTATAATGGTGACTCACGGTAATTTGGAATGGGCATGCTACTTTTTTCACGACGTGAAAACTGTTAGGCAATCACGTCAGTGCCATTACGCTACCCTCTATCAGATATCCAAATATAATAGATGTGAACTTATTTACTGACAGCATTTCGGATAGGGATAAATAAACACTGAAAACAACTTATTAAGCATTTGACAGGGGCTCATACTCAACGCACTTCCGCGCTCCTGAAGGGAGTTGCTGAACAGACGGTTTTTGTTAAATTTCTACCTAGCATCCTCTGCCTTATCTACACGTAGTTCGTAAATTCCATTGCCGAGTTATGTCCGGTAAGCCCCTTGCTCAGCATTCAACACCCATTTCTAGCAGTTGAGGAAATCAAATTTGCCAGGAAGTCGCGCGTCATAACGCCAATGTCTGTTGAAACTGACAGCCTCCTTGAACTTCCGTCAGACGATATTGATGATTAGTAACTGCACCTATGGGATGAGGCGAAGCACTGTAAAACAACAGCCATAGCTGTGCGATCAATCATTCAGGGAATGAAAGCCATCAACGGTTTTGATAGTGGACGAATACGCTCTCGCCCGGAAGATATCCTTTCGGCACGTGAATTTGACAGCAGAAAAAAGTGGGAAACATCCACTGAATTAGGAGGATCAGTTGGTTGGGGACTTGATATCCCTTGGAGCTCCTAATTTGTTGTCCTTTGTCGTGGATTTTAGTAGAAAATTGCCAGGAGCTATTGAAATACCCTGTGCATGAATAGCGAAAACTTTGTGCTTTAGATATGCCTCAATATATCCGCTCATAGCATTTATAAGATATTTTTGTATTTGTTTAACAGTATGAATGTATGTACATATGTATGTGTACTTAGGTTTCATTCCTGTATGTGTATAAATGCCTGCAAATGTATCTAGACTAGCGAAATGTTTCATTGGTTTAATTCTTATAATATTCCATAGTTTTCTTGACGTGCAAAAGACTTATGGCTTACCAAATTGCCACATGCCCTGAATAAGTGGATTCTTGCATTTTACTTTGCAAAAATAAATACTTGTACACAAATATTTATACCAGCATACGTTTATGAGTAATCGAAAATGCATAGAGTTTTGTTATAAATATCAGTTGGAGTTTGTCAAACATTTTGGTAGACTTTAAATAAAATAAATAAGCATTAGATTCCATATAAAAACGAACTGGAAAGCAGAGGTGCGTTTGAAATATAAATACAATGTTTTCGAATGAACAAGTAAATACACTGAAATAAAAAGACTGGTAAAATCAACCGAATGGATAAAAACTGACAGAAATTGACCCGTATTTCGGTCAATTCAACCGAAATTTCTGTCAATTTTTATCCATTCGGTTGATTTTACCAGTTTATTCTTTCAGTGTAGTTAAAAACAAAACTATAGGACCTAAAGGAATAAGCGCATTGTCACTTGTAACTCCTTAATAGCCAGATGAAACCGAAAAAATTATGAAGCAACAATTTAATTTAAAGTAAGGCTGACGTAGTTTCAAGAAGACAAGGCCACTGCCACGCCTACGCTATGTGTGTGCTAGCTTTTATCAGTCGCAAAGACAGGGGGGGGGGGGGGGGGACTCTCTCTTTCTCACTCACATGCGTTCAGCCCTTCTGGGGTGGTTTAGCAGCTCCCGATTTCCAAATATCGAAGATCCATATTTATAGATTAGGTTGGCTTGGATCGACCAGTGAAGCACTGAAGGCAGCGATTTAGTTTAGCACCCCCGAGTTCGGGGCTAAACTTGGTATCAAATGAAAGAGGGAGTTCTCCCGATCACAAATATATCCATTCGTGAAATTAATTGAGGCAATTAAATATACGTACAGTCCGTAAAAATATATATTTTCCTTTTTCTTTATTAAATGAAAGGTGGTAAAGTAATATTTATATTTGTTTTTTCTTTGGTGATGTGGTAGCATAGCTTTGTAATGTCATCAATAAAATATATATATATATATATATATATACTAGAAGACCCTGCCCTAAATTTGGCCTATCTGCATACATTTTAATAAGCTTTTTCCGTCTGACTCTGCCCTCCCCTCTCACTTTTTCCTGGCCCATTCACTGGCCCACGTTTTGGCCTATATCTCGAGACCCTAGTCACCCAGGGGTATGAAAATTACCCTCTGCTAAAGCACTAATCCACAGCTTTCATTTGATATCCATATTCCATAAACACATTCTAGGGGTACCCGGGTCCACGTTTTGACCTATATCTCGAGATCCTAGTCACCCAGGGATATGAAAATTACCCTCTACTAAAGCACTCATCAACAGCTTTCATTTCATATCCATATTCTATAAACACACTCTAGGGGTACCCGGGTCCACGTTTTGGCCTATATCTCTAGACCCTAGCCACCCAGGGGTATGAAAATTACCCTCTACTAAAGCACTCATCAACAGCTTTCATTTGATATCCATATTCTATACACACATTCTAGGGGTACCCAGGTCCACGTTTTGGGCTATAACTCGAGACCCTAGTTACCCAGGGGTATTAAAATTACCATCTAATAAAGCATTCATCAACAGCTTTCGTTTGATATCCACATTCTATAAACACATTCTAGGGGTACCCGGGTCTACGTTTGGCCTATATCTCGAGACCCTAGTCACCCAGGGATATGAAAATTACCCTCTACTAAAGCACTCATCAACAGCTTTCATTTCATATCCATATTCTATAAACACACTCTAGGGGTACCCGGGTCCACGTTTTAGCCTATAGCTCTAGACTCTAGCCACCCAGGGGTATGAAAATACCCTCTACTAAAGCACTCATCAACAGCTTTCATTTGATATCCATATTCTATACACACATTCTAGGGGTACCCAGGTCCACGTTTTGGCCTATAACTCGAGACCCGAGTCACCCAGGGGTATAAAAATTACCCTCTACTAAAGCACTCATCAACAGCTTTCATTTGATATCCATATTATATAAACACACTCTAGGTGTACCCGGGTCCACGTTTTGGCCTATATCTCGAGACCCTAGTCACACAGGGGTATGAAAATTACCCTCTACTAAAGCACTCATCAACAGCTTTCATTTGATATCCATATTCTATAAACACATTCTACGGGTACCCGGGTCTACGTTTTGGCCTATATCTCGAGACCCTAGTAACCCATTAACCTATCCTATATTTCAAGTTAGATCAAGCTACACACGGGGTGCGAAACGAATTCAAAATCGGTTTAGTAGTTTAGGAGTCCATTGGCCTTAAATATAGTGACACGTGTTTTTTATATATTAAGATAAATGTGAATGTTGCTACAAAAGCGCGATTGATTTAATATAAACATTTATATTAAGTAAAACCAATGCAAGAATGATATGTGAAATATACAAAAATGCAATTTAAGTGTGTCGTTGCCAATTTATATAGATATGTATGTGGATAAAGGTTTTGAAAGATGTGTAAATTGTAAGTGAAAGTGCTATAGAAATTTGCTTAATTTGCAAACTTCAACAACAAAAAACTTGTAAACTATAAGTCCGCGCACTTTAAGTTATATATATTTGTGATCAGGAAAGCCCCCTCTTTCACCCTAAAAACCCTTTTTTTATATGAAGGGGTGCTATTCTAAAATTTCCCCCTGTTATAAAATAACTCCTTTCTCTTGACAAATACTACAACTTTGTAGGACCTTTCCTACTTCTTGTTTCTACGTTTGATAGCTGTGTCACTTCTAGCCTGGCGAAGTCAAGACACACAGAACGTCCTCAATCATTTCCTCCTGCATCCCACACTTTATACAGCCATTATCATTGCCGAGGATTAATTTAAAAGCGTGTGCCTACAGAAGGCAGTGCCCAGTCTGATTGCCTATAATGAGCCTACAGTCCTCCCTTTTTAAAGATAGAAATACAGCTCGGTTCTATGCCTTTCCTCATTGGTCGATCATATGCAACTCTTGCTTCCATATTATTTTGCCACTTAGCAAGCTCATCCGCTTTTTCATTTCCGTATCGTCTATACCTTTGTATCTATCTACTATCTCTTCCTCTCGCTTTTCCTAAAGTGGTGTGAGGCGTTTACAGATTTTTTGAAGAATTTTCCACTACTGATATAGCGCTTCAACTTTTTGAATATTTACGTCAATTTGACGAACTGGAATACGCGCTTTTTCCAAAAAATGTCTGCTTCTTTTACAACCCGATACGCACTTAACGAAGATCAAGCTTCACCATACACATGTTAAAAACAACACTTTTAAAATTTGACCATTTGAGGGTACCTTAGATCCTACGAATTGGCTTTTAATAGCCTACATTTCTTCCTTCAATAGTCGCTGTTTGCACACGAAGAAATGTGTTGATTACTATAGGCAATTTGAAGTTTGTAGCTGCGAATCCTATTTACATGCGGAAGATCTATCTCTGAATTTGAGAAATGTGCGAATCTGGTAATGCGATACATGTTTCCACATGCTAAATCCGAGTCCGCCATAAGAATTTACCTGGGTCATGGTTCAGCGAAAATCGCGTTTTAAACGAAATTACTAGTGATTTTTTTCTGTTTTTATACCTTTCATGAACATGAAATGGTATATTAACTTTGTTCCGATGTTTGTATCGTTGAGAAATATAGAAGATAGACTCACCATTAAGTATACCCAATTGAACAGGGCGACGAACTGAGTTGATATAGGCATGTCCGTCTGTCCGTCCGTCCGTCCGTCTGCCCGTCTGTCTATTTGAACGCACACTAGTCCCTCAAATGTTGAGATATCTCAATGAAATTTGGTATAAGGATATATTTTTGTATTATATTAGACATTTGTCGGATCCGGTAGGATCGGACCACTATAACATATATCTCCCATACAAACGATCGTTCAGATAAGACGATTTTGGTCATTCCTGCCGCAATTTAGAAAGTATAAACGTGAAACTCGGTGACATATATTGTAATATATCATAGAAGGAAAAAATCGCTTTGATCGGAGCTATATGTATATAGTATATATCCCATACAACCGATCGTTCAGATAGAAAGATTTTTGGCAATTTCTCCCTTAATTTCCAATATAAAAACGTTAAACTTGGTGATATTTATTCTTATGTATCATAGAAGATTTCATAAGAAAAGTCATTCCGATCGGAGCTATATATAATATATATCCCATACCACCGATCGTTCAGATAGAAATATTTTTGGCCATTTCTCCCTCAGTTTCCAATATAAAAACGTGAAACTTGGTAATATATATTCTATTATATCATAGAAGATTTCCTGTAAAAATAATTTCGATCGGAGCTATATATAATATATATCCCATACAACCGATCGTTCAGATAAGGGGGTTTTTTGCCATTTTTTTATATTTATCTTAAAATCGTTTAGGTATGTACATCTGTTAACTATATATTTCTTATCTTATACAGCGCATTATTTGGAGATTACGAATGGGATAAGATTATTGAAGACAGTCCCGTCCTTACCTGTTGAGATAAAGTTAGTTATAGAAAACAAGGGCTTAACGTTCATGCATTTATGTGTAATGGTTTGCGAATGAAAAAAGCCATAACAAGTAAGTAAGTTTTAATGAAACGATAAGTAACATATCGTCGCCCGCTAGCCAGAAGCATGAATGTGCAATGTTTTCGATTTTGTGTAAGAGGCCTCTTTGGACTACCCTTTAGATTCTCTAGGTTCTACTTAAATCTAGAGCTTCCTACGTACATGGAAACCCCAATTATTTGCAATGCCATTTTCACGAATGTACAATTCAATCACACAAAGTTGAGCCAGAAAAATGAATGTGGCATATTGTATGACACATTCGTTGATATGGCTAAACAATTTTTAAAATTTTTTAAAAAAATAAGAACAGCACATATTCGTATGGGTACACGTGCCTGGTATTCTTCAAAAAAAATTATACCGATGACGAATTTTTAATTTAATAGCTTAATATCCTAAAAATAATAGTTGTTTAAATGAAGGCCAACCGGTTTATTCGAAGCCGTTGCCTCTTCCCGAATCAAAATTAGAATACTTGGAAAAATTGTGTGAAGAACTGGTTATACCAAAATAATATCATTTTTTTATAAAAATCTTGAGGGCAACGCTTTTCCCGAACCCAACATTTCAGAAGATTCTGAGTCTGATGAGAATAAGAACTAGTTCTATGGTTGCAATAATATCTTAAATAAAAACATATTAGTGTATATGAAATTGAATTGAATGTGTAACTTTTTTCATTTATGTACATACATAATTCCGAATCCCAATACGCCAACGGAATTGGCCTAGCAGGTCTTGGCTTGGCCCTAACGTTATTTAAAAATAAATCTGCAGTGATTTTGTTTAGGTCTTTTGAGGTTAAGGCCATTCCATTACCAGTTGGGCCAATTCTTATAGCTTATCCGGATTCAGCGCATCAAAATTCATAGAAAGCATGAGCAGATTAACCTAATCCGGCTACTTTTAATTTTTTTGTATAGATGTGTTAACAAAAAATATATGAGCTTTTTCAATTTTTGTTGTGCCAGAAAAGTGAATATGCTAAATCTCGGAGAGCATAGTGTGAGTATAATATATATGTACATTTTTACACTAGAAACTAATTCCTCTAATTTTGAGAGAGCAATAAACTTTGAAACTCGATTTCCCAAAATTTTAATTTTGGCACATTCATGCTTCTGGCAAGCGCGCGACGATATACACTTAAATATTTTTTAACAATGTTTCTAACATTTATCTGGAAAATTATAAAAAAATTCGATTTAATGTTTAATGAGAATGTGCCACGACTTAAACAGAAGTAGTCTGTCCAAAACTTTGGAAATTGATTACCTAAATAAAAATTAATAATTAGAGGGGGCGGTACAGTCTGTTTGCAAAAAAAAGGACGTGTGGCACCCGGGGACTGCCGCGGTAAAACTATTGCATATTATCAACTTATGCAATTATAATATTTATGCAACATTTTGTTTTCTTTGATGTTAATTCAAGTTTTGTCTTTGATATTAATTCAAGTTAACCTTTTTAAGCGTGGTGACCGATAAGAAAACAAATTTTTTACTTTTATTGAATAAATGAGAAGTTAATATTTAACTTTAACTTTAACTTTATTTTTAACTTTAACTTTCACTTTAACTTTAACACTCACTTTAGCTTTAACTTTAACTTTAACATTCACTTTAACTTTAACTTTAACCTTAACTTTAACCTTAAACTTTAACTTTAACTTTCATTTTAACTTTAACTATAACTTTATTTTTAACTTTAACTTTAACTTTCGCTTTAACTTTAACATTCACTTTAACTTTAACTTTAACTTAAACTTAAACTTAAACTTTAACTTTAACTTAAACTTAAACTTTAACTTTAGCTTTAATTTTAAATTTAACTTTAATTTCAACTTTAACTTTAACTACTTTAACTTTGACTTTAACTTTAACTTTAAATTTAACTTCAACTTTAACTTTAACTTTAACCTTAACTTTAACTTTAACTTTGACTTTGACTCTAACTGTAACTTTAACTTTAACTTTAACCTTAACTTTAACTTTAACTTTAACATTAACTTTCACTTTCACTTTAACTTTAACTTTAACTTTAACTTTAACTTTAAATTTAACTTCAACTTCAACTTTATCTTTAACTTTAACTTTAACTTCAACTTCAACTTTAACTTTAACTTTAACTTTGACTTTAACTTTAACTTTGACTTTAACTTTAACTTTAACTTTCGTTTTAACTTTAACATTCACTTTAACTCTAACTTTAACTTTAAATTTAACTTTAACTTTAGCTTTAGCTTTAACTTTAACCTTAACTTTAACTTTAAATTTAACTTTAACTTTGACTTTAACTTTAACTTTAACTTTAACTTTAACTTTAACTTATATTTTAACTTTAACTTTAACTTTAACCTTAACTTTAACTTTAACTTTATCTTTAACTTTAACTATGTCTTTAACTTTAACTGTAACTTCAACTTTAACTTTAACTTTAGCTTTAACTTTAACTTATACTTTAACTTTAACTTTAACCTTAACTTTAACTTTAACTTTAACTTTAACTTTAAGTTTAACTTTAACTTTATCTTCAACTTTAATTCAACTTTAACTTTAACTTTAACTTTGACTTTAACTTTAACATTAACTTATACTTTAACTTTAACTTTAACCTTAACTTTAACTTTAACTTTAAGTTTAACTTTAACTTTCACTTTAACTTTAACTTTAACTTTAACTTTACCTTTAACTTTAACTTTAACTTTATCTTTAACTTTAACTTTAACTTTATCTTTAACTTTAACTGTAACTTCACCCGACGGATAATCAACAACTCCAGTCCGACGGAAGAGACGGTTGAAAAGACAATGAGCTGTCTTCGCCACGCTTGCAACCTCTCTATGCCACGGAGGGGAGTGTGGAGGGGTAAAAAGCAGGTATACTGGTGGAATAGCGAAATCGCGGAGCTGCGGAAAATATGCCACAGGATGCGAAGGCTAGCAACTCGCGCGCGCGGCAGGCCTGAGGCTCTAGAAAAGTCGGAAGCGTACAAAGGAGCGAAGAAAGCTCTTAGTGCTGCCATTAAGCAAAGCAAGCTTAAGTGCTGGAAAGCGCTTTGCGAGGGAGTGGATCGAGACCCATGGGGGCAGGGATATAAGATAGTAATGAAGAAGTTCCGTCCGCCAAACCAGCTGATGGACGAGAACCAAATAAGGAACATTGTGGATGGCCTGTTTCCCACCCAACTGCCTAGGGAGGGCGGGTACGTTACCCATGAAGATCGCAACGTGGAACCATTCCAAGAAGAAGAGCTTAAAACTGCCGTGCGAACTATGAAACCTAGGAAAGCATCTGGGCCCGACGGAATACCCGCGGAGGCAATTAGACTAGCTGCAAACGACTGCCCAGAACTTATGTTGCACATGTACAACAAATGTCTCGAAGAAAGAATATTCCCCACCATATGGAAGACAGCACGACTGGTTCTCATTCCAAAAGGGAAAGGAGATCCCAACTCTCCATCATCCTACCGTCCCCTATGTATGTTGGACACAGCAGGGAAATTGATGGAGAGTCTCCTGAAGCAACGCCTCACCAGAGCGTTACAGGACGCCGGAGGACTGTCGCCCAGACAGCATGGTTTTCGGAGGGGGCACTCTACAATAGGTGCCATAGCAGAAGTTATAGACGCAGTCAAGAAAGCCGAGACAGCGTGCCACAGAGCAAGACCTATAGTGTTGCTGGTCACGCTGGACGTCAAAAACGCTTTTAACTCAGCTAGGTGGGAGGACATGCTTGAGGCACTAGAAAGCACTTTCAAAGTACCGCAATATTTGTTAGAAATTTTAAGGGACTACCTAAGAGAGAGGTATCTAATATATGAAAGTACTCACGGTCAAAAAAGGGTAAAAATAACAGGTGGAGCAGCCCAGGGTTCGGTACTAGGTCCCGATCTCTGGAATATAACTTACGACAGTCTTCTTCGATTAGACATGCCAGAAAGCACCTTCCTCGTTGCATTTGCAGACGACGTGGCAGCTGTGATAACAGCACCAAGCTGCGAGCTGGCACAGCTAAAATTAAACCAGGTCATGCGTAATGTTAATAGGTGGATGGCTGAGCACGGTCTCCAGTTAGCAACAGCCAAAACGGAGATCGTCATCCTCACAAAGAGACGTATTCCCACTACCAGGAACATGATGGTTGGGGACCAGCCAATAGAAACACTCGCTTCAACGAAATATCTGGGAGTGAGGTTAGACAGCAAACTCAACTTCTCGGATCACATACGAGGGACCTGCGAAAGAGCTGCGCGCATAATAGCGCAGTTGAGTAGATTAATGGCAAACACAGGTGGCCCAAAGCCATGCACAAGGAAGTTGCTTGCATCAGCCTCGGATTCTATACTCTTATATGGTGCAGAAATCTGGGCGGACGCAATGAAATACCGGAAGAACCGAGTCGCCCTCACCTCGGTCCAACGCAGAGGGGCGCTGCGAATATCTTCGGCTTACCGCACGGTATCAGCTGAAGCTGTCCTGGTCGTTGCGGGAACCATACCGATATATCTTCTCGTTGAGGAAAGAAAAACAATATATGACAACGGATCGCAAGCAAGTAGAGCTGCTGTTGCCATGCAGGCGCGAGAAGAATCGATCCGACGTTGGCAAGACCAGTGGAGCAACAGCATCGTAGGAAAGTGGACTAGGGAACTAATCCCTGAACTTGATCCATGGTTGAAGCGACCGCACGGAGAGGTAGACTTTTACCTGACCCAGTTTCTAACGGGACATGGTTACTTCCGCAAATACCTACACAGAATGGGTAAGGTTGATAGCCCGAGCTGTCTGTACTGTGGGGAAATAGACGACGTACGCCACACCTTCTTCGAATGCAGGCACTTCTCCCATCAGCGAAGGAGGGTAGAAGAGGTACTTGGCGACCTATCCCCGGGCAGTGTCATTAATAACATGACCTGTCGAAGAGACAGATGGGATACGGTCAGCACATATGTGAGGCATATACTTACCAGTAAACGAGAAGACGGATGCCTAGCCCATTAGCGTGAGAGTAGCCATAGAGCTCACGTAGCGCGCACCCGTACCCGAAGTAATGCTAAACGCGGTCCCAGGTACGGGGATTTGCGCGGGCCGTGGGAGGTTAGGTTTTAGTGGGTAGGCCTTCATGGAAGAAGGGAGTCCTACACTCGGAGAGTCTCGCAGTGAGGCTTAAATATCCCGGTCAGTGCATAAAGCATTTCCTCCTTCCACGAAACACAAAAAAAAAAAAAAAAAAAAAAAAAAAAAAAAAAAAAAAAAAAAAAAAAAAACTGTAACTTCAACTTTAACTTTAACTTTAGCTTTAACTTTAACTTTAACTTTAACTTTAACTTTAACTTTAACTTTAACTTTAACCTTAACTTTAACTCTAACTTTATTTTTAACTTTAACTTTAACTTTCGCTTTAACTTTAACATTCACTTTAACTTTAACTTTATGATCCGGGGTGGGCGTGAGCTTAGCACCTGCTAACAAGCCAACCTAATATAAACGCACGCAAGTCATTTTCTGTCAAAAATGTCTCATGCACATACAACTTGTATGAGAGCAACTCAAATTGAATTTGCTGCGTGAAAACCTAACTCGATTTCCAATTTTTGTTCTGCCTGACATTTAGATTTGACGTTTGCACACATGCTTTACATTGTCGCAACGTATGCTTATTTGGGTTTGGACAAAAAACGCCGGTTGTTTGCGTGCGCTAAAAAAACGCAGTGCGGTTTTATTAGGTTGGCTTGTAAGCAGTGTTGCCAGGTTAGCCTTTTCGAGGCTAGATTTAGCCTTTTGTTTTTGCCTTTAGCCTCGAAATTTTCGGTTTAGCTTCCTGACTTTTTTCTAGCCTTTTCTAATCCGAATGTATTTTTAATAATTTCTAAAAAAAGTAATATCAATAGTTCCTGTGAACATCTAATACCTAATAATATGAGTTCTCTACAAAAGATTAATTCTTTTTCTGCTGAAAATTCGTTGAAAGTTTCAAAGCCAGATGTATTTTCTTACTTTAAAAAAGAGAAGTATTGTTATTCTTCAAGTCAAATAGCATTAATAGAGCTGCAGTGGCGAAAACTTATAACTATACAATGGAAAAATGTACACTCCACCATGGAATTTTGGTCGGAAGTCCGAGAACATAAAAATGCATTAAACGAACCACCTTTTTTAGAACTTTTCGAATTCATATTTAGTTTTTTAGTATTACCACTCAGTAACGCGGAGGTTGAAAGAATTTTTAGTGGCATGAAAATTCTGAAAACTAAATTAAGGAACAAACTAAAAATTAAAATGCTTAATATTAGATGCTCGTTAAAACGCTTATCTAAATGTTGTAATGATTTTGAAATTACCGATGATCTCATATCTATGGTAAATAGCCAAACTTTATACGCAGACTTAAGCTCTTCTGATTTTTCAGACGGGGAATATTTTATATAAATAATTAGTTTGTAATATTTTTTTTGTGTATATACACATATGCAATCATTTAAAGTAATTCCATGTGCTAGTCAAGAAAAATGTGCCTGATATGTTTTGAAACAAGATGTTATGTTTAAATTATGTTTATAAGTTTTTATTTACAAATGTGTAAACTAAAATATAAAAAAAAAATGTCTGGCCTTTTTTTAGCTTCTTTTTTTTCTAAATTTAGCTTTTTCTAACCTTTTTTTTTTTTGCCAATCTAGCTTTTTTTTTCATCACCTGGCAACTCTGCTTGTAAGCGACCATATATGTCACGGCGCAACGATACAAGGACATGGGACAGCTGATTTTAAGCTTTTTTCATTTGATTTGATACATCAAAATACGGTGCAGTACGATTTTGACATTTGTCCATCGAATTTACAAAAACAAAGTACGTGAAATTTTTATTTATGTTTGTAGGTATGTCACCATGCTGCCACCTTGTATCGTTCCGCTATGATCAAGGGTGGGCATGAGCTTAGCACCTGCTAAGCGGCCATACACGTATACAACGAGCGAACGAAAAATGACTACTTCGTCAAAATCAACGACCAAACACATTTAGTTTGCTTTCGACGTCCGTACAATAAGGAGGTGTCGGACGCAATATTACCACAAAGAACGGTCGGAAAATACGTACATATGAATGAAAATTTTTCAATGTTGTCCCCGAAAAAGTGTTTGTAATTTTTTTGCATTTTTCAGGAGTAAAATATGGTAGTTTTAGTATTTTTAAACTGTTTTATTTAGCTTGACTTGACAGGCCGTTGTGAACGAATTTTGTACTTAAATTTTAGTAACTTTCCGATAAGGTACAAGCTTGAAACTTGGAATATAATATATTTAAAAAAATCGTATTTGTGGTCCGATTAGGCTCATATTTCATATCGCCGCTAGGTGGCGCAAGGATCGAAATATTATTTTATCTTCACATTAACCAGTAGGTGAATATCGATGGAATCTTACTGCTCATAACAGTTTAAGTTTGTTATTCATATGGCGATTACTCCATGTAAGTTGTTTTTGTTAAAAATAGCAAACATAGGGAGACAATGCTTTATAAAAAATAATGAATAACAAAAACATAAGAAAGTAAATTAAAGCTCAACTCCATTAAACCATAAAATAGAAAAACTACGAAAAAATATATTTAATTAAATCATCGTAATTTAAAACGAAATTTGAAACTTTAATTCTTAGCAGATCTTCCAAGTGCTCAGCAGTGAGCTTGCTTCTGTACGAGTTTTTAATAAAAGCCATAGATGAAAACATTGATTCGCACATATAAGTTATTCCAAACATCGAGCACAACTTAAAAATTTCAGCTTTCAATAAAGGGTATTTCTGCTCATCTATGACCTTCCAAATTGAATTCCCCCTCCTAAAGGCAAGGCGAAATCATTGTCAAGTAATTTTATCTCTTCTTCCAGCCGCAGTTCCATATCTTCTACTGCACACAGCAGAGGGTTTTCGTATAAATGTATCAAAAGTTTAATTTTATTAAAATCATGAAATCTTTGTTGGTAACAATTTTTGAGATCTTCAAATGACGGCAAATATTGAGAGATCTTGTCTTGCATTTGAAATCGGTCACATACATCCCTAGTATTTTTAAAATTATCTAAAATGCCTTCACGAAGCTGGTATACTAGAATATCAAGTCGCTTTTCGAATATTTCTAGAGCTGCAATATAGTCAAAAATAAATTTGTTATTTCCTTGAGTACTTATATTTAATTGCGAAAATAAAATTGACACATCACACAAAATGGCAAGGCTTAGCAAAAAATTAGGATCTTTTAATTTGCCTATCAATTCTTGAGTTTCAGTAGACGGATCCTCAGCGAAGAAACATATAACTTCTTCCCTCAAATTTAAAAGGCGCTCTAAACATTTAGCTCGGCTTAGCCATCTTACTTCAGTGTGAAGTAAGACATCACCGTATTCTGCCTCAATTTCTTCCAGAAATGCGCGGAATTTTCGGTGCATAAGTGCATTATGTCCACCACGTATTTTTTTTTTTATAATTTTGACGGTGATTTCCATAGCCTGTTCCACCTTGAAACTTTTAGCAATTAATTGCTGTTGATGCAAAATGCCATGAAATGTGGGCACGTTTAGGCCATTGCGAATGAACTGTCCTACTAGTCCGTTTTTTGCACCAATCATTACGGGAGCACCATCAGTGCAAACTGACGATAGTTTGCTTTTATCTGCAAATCCAAACAATTCGCGTTCAATACACGCATAAATTGTGCTTCCCGTCACATTCAATTCGAGTCCTCGCAAACAAAACATATTCTCCGAAATGTTAAAGTTACCGTCAACAGTCCTCACACATACCAAAAGTTGACAGGTGTCACTAATGTCGGTACTTTCATCCAATGCAATGGAATAAGACCTGGCGGTTAAAAATTTTGTTTCAATTGTAAATATAAAAATCTTGAAATATCAGTTATCCGTCGCGTGATTGTACGTCGTGATAAGGGAATATCACCAACATGTTTGGCTAACTCCAACCCTTTTTCTCCAAAGCACTCCAGGATGGCTACAGCCAAATCTTTAAAAAAAAGTACCATCTTCTAATGGCTTACCTTTTTTGCTAAAGCAAAACTAACCACGAAAGAAGCTTTCAATTTTGCTTGAGATAAATTTTCTTCCATTTCATTTATTTTTGAACGTTCCAAAAAAGCAAGCTTACATTCCAAGAACTTTATCATTTTTTCCTCAGGGGTAAGAGTATTTATGCTCCTGTGGAGTAAAACCAAATGCCGACTTAAGCTTTGCTTGCAAATGAAGTTTATAATTTTCCCGCAAACTAAGCATTGTGGCTTATTGGCGCTATTTAAAACAATTTTACGCTGCTGTGGAGTAAAACGAAATGCCGACTTAAGCTTTGCTTGCAAATGAAGTTTAAAACAAAAAAAAACTCTAATTCCCATTCAATCTGAAACAATTTCATTCATAAGTACATACAATGCTTTCGTATTGTACGACCAAACAGTGTACCAAGACTGCGTGTGATACGTGCTTATAGTACAAGCGCTGGAATCAAACTAAATAAATATTTGATTTTGCATTCGTGCTAGCCACGCGTTCGTGTATACTAACACATTCTCAATTTGGTAATCGTGTATATGTAGTGGTGCCCACCTATGGCTATGATATATGTATACGATAAGCGATAGCACAATGGCTACTTCGTGAAAATCAACGACAGCTCTTTTAGTTTGATTTCAATGGTCGTACGGTGATGAAGTGTCGCAAGCGCGCTTAAAACAGAGTACCAAAGATTGCGTGTGACACATGTTCACCGTTCAAGCATTGAAATTAAACTAAATAAATAATTGATTTTGTTTTCGTGCTCGCTACGTGTTCGTGTTTACTAACACATTCTCAATTTGGTACCCGTGTAAATGTAGTGGTGCCCACCGCTGTTCATAGTGTACCTATACAAGTGTGTCAGCTAAGCGATAAACGTCAAAATTACAAACAGCCTCGCTCACCTGATGCAAATCTCAGGTCCAGAGTTGCATTTTTGGTACGCAAGAGTACTTCAAGCTGAGTTGCATTTGATAGTTTAATAAAACTTTGTAGTATTTACAGATCAAATAGTTGCATATATTTCCGCTAGGAGATTTGTAGCCTGCAACAATGCGGCAACATACAGAAAGCAAAATTTATTTAAACACGTGTAACATGGAAAAATTTCACTTCTAAGGCTGTTTACACAAACGCATAAGGGCAAAATTATATAAACGCTTTGGTCGGTTGAAAGCAAAGATAACGTACGGCGTTTCATTGTTTTCGTGTGGCGTTGTCAAAGCGTAGGCACGGAACCAAAGCATTTCTGTAAATTTTTCGATACTTCGCCCGACAGATGAATTAATGAATGTAACACAACCAAAGCGTCTGTGTAAATCCGCCTTAAGCTGCAGGCATTGGTGCTTTATCGGTAACCGTATTGCCCTACAAGACGGAGGTAACTAGTTCACCCATACATTCAAAGCTTTTTTCGCTCTCCACTAACACATCGACGTTTCTTGCTGTCATCGAAATGACAGCGTCATCTTAATACGACAATTTATTAATTATTCCGGGAAACATTTTAAAACGATGAAAAACTATAATTGTGGTAATTAAACTAAAAAACTAAAAAAGTGATTGTGCTACGAGCTTTTAGGTGTGACGTGTGTTAGCTGTTAGGCACTTCTAAATTAACCTGGCGCATTAACTAGAGGCAGCCAAGTCCTCTTGCCACCAATTGGAATTGGAAGATTCGATTTCCAAAACTAAAAAAGGTAACGTTTTCAAGACAGTGCACAACCTAAACAAAGGTGGTATCAAAAGACGCGTGTCGAGATCCGTTTTTAGAATCTGAAAGTTGTATAGAATCGACGGGATGGCCTAGAAGGTTTCAGGTGGTCATACTAAATCGCTCCCGGGGAGTGTCCCTATCGCTACAACCAAAGCAACATTATTTACTATCTGCTTTTCATTCATACGTATGTGTATTTTTAAATAATAAAAAAAATGTTATATTATTCTAATATATATCATCTCTGCCGGGGTGCGATTCAGCTCAGGATATGCCAAAACAACAAGAAACAAGAATTAAATGCAGATTCACGTGTCATTTGCCAAGGATTTACCGGTAAACAAGGTACTTTCCACAACCAACATGCTTTGGAATACGGTACAAAATTGGTTGGATGTATTTTCCCAAAAAAGGGTGGAACTACGCATCTTGGTTTGCCAGTATTTGCTTCGGTAATTTATATTGATTTGTATTGATTAAAAATTGCAATAGTAGATAATGTAATGTGAATTAAAATTGAATAGGTAGCCGAAGCAAAAAATGCAACTGATCCGCATGCAACTGTTGTTTATGTACCGCCACCGGGATCTGCTGCTGATATCATAGCAGTATTACAAGCACGACATTTCTTTGATTGGTTGCATAATCGAAATTGTGCCCTAACATGATATGGTTCGCGTTAAGCACGCTATGTTAAAGCAAAATAAATCTCGTCTAGTCAGGCCCGATTGTCCAGGATCATCGCACCAGAAAGGGTAAGTAAATTTCCTACCATATTAAATATATAAACAACATGTATGAATTTGTTAGTGATAATTTGTCATGCTTTTGTTGATAATCAACTGAAGAAGGCAAATACCAAAGAGTTCGAAGTTCATGTAAATACCAATTGATTTCTTTTAATAGCGTTTGGAGAACAAAACCCATATGTATGTGTGCATACAACTGCATAGAAAGGGAGGGATTAATTAATTATGATCAGTAGATTTATAGGATTTTTATTATTTTCCCTGCGTCGCCGTTGCCATTACATTGCGTTAAGAGAGGACATCAACACCTTACCCACAACCAGTTAAAATTTTAGTAAATTTTGCTCTTTTCATTACTGATTCAAAACGTGGGAAGTTACATATGTAGCATTCCATGTAGAATGGTAAATTTTAGCAGACTTTCGCATTGCGGTCATTATTAATATTCAATCCCTAGAAGGTTCAATGTAGTCATATCAATAGGTCCGGAGATGGTCGGGTTAGTACCTCAATGGTGCTTGTTACCGGAACGTAGATAGATAATTTATTGAGGATTGCACATCTCCTTCACAGCACCTCATCGTAGCCGACTTCTTTGATGAACCCTAGCAGAGTTCTTGGCTTGAGGGATTAAATGTGGGAATGCACTGGCCATGGTGAGCCCATAAACTTAGCACTACGTTTTGAGATTGCTTCGTATTCTTGGAGGATATGGTCCGCCGTCTGCTGTTCGATTACAAAATCGGCATGTGTTATTCGATAGTATGCCCACTTTCTGCATACGGCTGCTCAGTCGATAATGCCCTGTAAGAATAGCTCTTGGGATTCTTCGGTTATCTTTCGATAGGTATATTATTGCCCTGTAGCGACTTGTGCTATAACTTCCTAACAGTAACTTAGATTGTCTCAAACCTGGCGTATTGCTCCAGTGTTCTTCTCTCTTCCCCCACCCCCCTCCCCTTCTCCTAATAAATGCGCCTGTGAGCCAACTGACAGGAACGGCTCGGGATCGATGGGTCATGCAGTTCCTGCCTCTCTTTCCGGGTTGTCCGCCTGCTCTTGTTGTAGCAGTGCTTCGCCCCATCCAATAGGTGCGACAGATCACAAATTGTCATCAATGTCCTCTAACGGGAGTCCAAGGAAACAGAAAGTTTCAACAGGGGTGGACCATAATGAGAGGAGTGTTAGAGGCGTTGATTCCACAATACAGCTAAAGAGATGGTTGGTGTCATGTGGGGACACATTATAAGCAGGACATATTTTTTGTATGTCGGGGTTGATTCTGGATAGGTAAGATTTTAACCTGTTACAGTATCCAGATCGAAGTTGGGCTAGAGTGACTCCCGTTTCCTTAGGGAGAGTGCGTTCCTACTCTGCTAGTTTTTTTCTTTGAGGTTTCACCGGGCAATTCCAGGTATAGAGGTCCAACGCCTGTTTGTGGAGTTCACTCAGGACCTGCTTGTGTTTTTCAGCTTCATACGGCTGTGTTCTCAGGTGACGTATTTTCTCATAATGTAATGAGGGCGTGAACAACAAGAAGCCACAAAAGATTTGTAAAAGTTACGAGGACGTCGGGTTTTGGGATCAAGCCCAGAGCAACCTGTCCGATGCAACCATCCCTTGCACGTGACACACTGACAAGAGTATGACCGTCCTAAAAAGATTATTTTCCGGCAAACGCAGCAAAACCATTTCTCATGACTGGGGTCAGGAGGACACGGATTGGGTTCGATACCTTCCCGGAGGAGGAGAGTATGGCGCAGACCCGCTGCATGGATCTGCTGGGAGGATGATAATTTGTGGGAGGGACGCAACAAACTAAACACTAGAGTCCGCCTGCTCATTACCCTGTACTCCCCTGTGGCCTGGGACCCCAGTGCCTGGGAACGTTGTGCACCCAAGGACCAGTGCTGACTTTATTTCCAACGCCACAGTTGCCTTTAGTGGGGCCTGACTGTCTGACTGAGTATGTCAATTGTTTCATTGGAGTATCAGCGCTGAAGGTTAAGCTTAGCGCACCAACATATGGCGAATACTTCCGCTTGAAAGCTGCTCGTATGTGCTTATAGAGGTACTGATATTTTGGCTCTGGGTCCGGAGACTGGCTTCAATCCCCTCTGGCGTCTTCGAACCAGGGCCGTAGAGAAAAAATCCGGGCCCGGGACTAAAAAAATTTACGGGCCCCCTATAAAAAATCCACTAATACATTTGATTAACGTGAAATAATGACGTTTCATTCCATAATCATTATTGATGGATTACATCAAAAAAAATTTTTGCCACATCAACATTTTTGGCTAAGAGCTGACAATAAAATTAACACAGAATATTTACTATTTGTTTTATTTTATTGTAACGTAGAAATAAAATTCTCTTTTAACAGCCACATATTATTTCAAATAATCTTTTCTAGTTATTTGGTAACATTTTCATACATTTCTGATAAATTTAATGATGATTATAAATTTTAATTATTCAATATAGAATGTTCGGATATCAAAGAGTGGCTTTACTTGCTTTTTTCGCTGCAAAATTATTATAATAATATCAAAATTTAACTGTCTTGCCAAAACGGATGCAACACAAAGCGTGGCAAGTCCTAAAACTCGCTCTTTAGATGAACACGATCTATCAAAGCTTTCATTCTTGAAAGGACGCTGAAGGAACGTTCTGCACTAGATACAGTGACAGGTAAAGTGCAAAAGGTACGTAAACCAATACAAAAGTTGGGGGAAAATTGTATACATATTTTGAAAATAGACGGCATTTAGCAATTCCAATGGTGACAGACCTTTATCAAAATTTGCTTCGTAAATGTGTTTCAAGTGAACTATTTCACATTCTAAGCTTTGAGAAATATCCGACTTGTATTTTTCGACAAATTTTGCTGCGCTCGCCCGAACCGTAGTTTCATCCATGTCTTAAATTGCCACAAAAAGGAAAACTTTTCGTTCAAATTTCTCATAGCTGCAAATCGTTCAGTAATGCCAATCGTTCAGTAATGCCAGTGCCGAATCAACGATCACCAAGAATGTATTGTTTTTGAAATCAGACTCTGTAATCATCTCATTTAAATTATCTTCAGAACGCCTTTTGGGTATTCTCTTTCGAATGCCCGGAAACTTTGGCGAGATGTTCAATTGAATAGCAACTGTTTTGAATTCGTTTAAAATTGTTTCCTATTGGTTCCCGATCAACTTCAAATCAGCTAATAAGGCATCTAGATGTCGGACCTCAACATCTGTGGTGGCGTCTCTCGCTTGGAGGACCACGCTTCTTTCATTAATGGTAGGGTTTTGAACCAAATTGAGGACAGCAAGATACATTCGAACTTGTTGATGTACCTGAGAATGCCGGTAACATCGCCGTATGCTTGCGCAGTCAAATTTGGCTTTTGGCTGAAAGACTATGAAGAGAGCTAGGTACATTTTTTTTGAGGATGTCACATCGTTGTGTAGTGCTGCCGAAGAAAATAATTACAGCCGTACAACATTCTGCAGCATCAACATCACATAAATTGATAGCGTTTTCTTTTCTGAAATAAATTGTTGCCTATGTAAATGGTAATACTCTACCCCATCGGGTTAGGGGGTCAGAATATACCCGAGGTAGGTATGCCTGTCGTATGCGTAAGAGGGGACTAAAATATCAGATTCCAGGGGCTGCGTAGCGCAACCCTGCAGGTTGCCAGCGCAATATATAGCTTCCCCAAACCTAATTGTCAACCTCACCTATCCGCGCCGAATCCTGTTTCACTAACAGACGAGGCTCTGGCGACCCCAAGCTCCTCATGGAACTTGGGATGGGGAGGGAGGGGATGGCCTGAAGGTTTAATGTGGTCACATAAATCGTTCCCGAGATGGTCGGGCTAGCACCTTAATGGTGCTGTGGTACCGAAGCGTACCGGATCTGTATCCGGCAAAGGACCATCACATCGATAATACTCCTCAAAGCCTTCGGAGAGCAACCTTATCGTTACAACAACAACAACAACAACAACAATAGAGTTACTCCTACCCCAGAAAATGGTCAACATTTATAGTGCATACAAAGAACATTTCAACTCATCAAATCACTCATACTAACAGAGTATATGTGGAACTTACGAGCGAATTGAGAGTTTCACAAAGTTGCACTGCTACACCGCCATTTTATACAGGGTAAAAGTGTAACGCTTTTGCGTTGCGAGCAGGCAAGAATTTTCACAAAAGAACGAAATGCCCCGTAAAGGCGTTGCCTGTTTTTTAGAATAGAACAACAACGCTTGCGTAACACTTTATCCAGAAAAGAAAACGCTATCATAGCTGCGTGTTGCACAAGGCGAGTAATCAGCATTCGAGTTTTTGTCGAGAATGTGACGTAGTGCTCCGTTGTAAGCTCCTTTCATATTGGCGCCGTTATCGTACCCTTGTGCACGGCAATCTTCAATCATGTATGGCAAATTAGATCAGTGGTTTTCTGAGCAGTTTTTTGGTTACAATTCACGAAAGCCAAAATCTGTTCTGGAATTGTAAATTTGTTGCTTTCGAATTGAAATGGAGTGAGCGCAAAATGAACGTAGTCAACGTGACTAGCATCAAGCATAGCATCAACGATAATAGCAAAATACTTAGCTTTCTTGCCTTGATCTAATATAGTTTCCCTCATTTATATAAACTCATTCTGAATGTCTGAGGAAGGATAGTGAACTTGTAAACGTTTGTGCTGCTATTGTGAAATCCTCACTTTCTCCAAATGATCTCTAAGTATCGGATCATAATGGCTTATGAGATCTTAGATGCCAAAAAAATGTCCATCCTTTCGCTTTTTGAAAAAAAAAAAAATAGTGTCCAAAATTCTTTCCACTTTTGAGTTTCAGTGATTAGCTGTTCATTGATAAGTGTATCAATTGTAGCCTCCTTTCGAATTAGGTTTTGTAAAGATCGCCATAGAATATAACATTTAATGTGATCTTCAGTATTTTCGTGTGATGGCAGTTTAGCGTATAGCTTCTTCCATACTTGGAATTTCGAATATTCTCCAGGACAACAAATCTTGGGTCGATTTAAAGTATTGGTGCTTAACAGACGACATGGTAGGCAATAAGAAGCATTGCTACTGGCACTCCACACCAACCTGTGACGCTCCACTTTCTCTCCATTTGGCAAGATTCTGTTTAACAACGAGGTAGGAAATGCCTCGTCATGACAATCACGTGGAAAAATAACAGGGCACTTTTGATGACCTCGACGAATTATTTGGTTGACTTCTTCAGATCGCAAAAACTCATTATTCACGGTACCGATATCGAAGTCGTTTAAATAATCTAGACTTTGATACAGAGTTGGTGGTATTGGTGGAAGGCTTTTTGAAGATGAACCTTCATCAGTGTTACCACGAAAACTTTACGATTTCAGATTCATGTAAACATATATTTTTGTTTGATATTTTTATTGTCTCCTCACTGTTCGAGGGACCAGGTAAAAAATCATTATCAATATTCGTTGCTTTTGAAATTCGGCTTAAAATTTCCACATGGAACAACTAAAGACTCTCCTGAATTAAAAAAAATGTCTTAGTACCTCTAAATCGCGGGCCCCCCGAGAAATACCGGCCCCCTGAGAAATATCGTGCCCTGCGCTTGCCAGGCTAAGTCTCCAGCTATTAGGAGTGATAAAGCTGTCAGATCTAGAAGCAGCAAGTGGCTTAAGTCCTAGGAAGCTTCTAGTATTTGTCAAGAGGACGGAGTTTTTTTATAACATAGGTCCTGGTTATTGATAGGGTTTTCAGCTTGGTTGTTAAAACAAACTTCTGGTAACACTACGGACTCATTCAGTCTATGTGAGATCCTCATGAACCGGCCACTTCAACCTAACCTATATTTTGTGTTTTGGTTTTTACTTTAGAATCTACCGGTTAAGTAAGCGATGTCAGCTAACTAAGCGCCTTCAAATGTAGATCCATAAAGAACATGAGGTCGCCAGAGCCTCGGCTGTTAAAGAAACAGGGTTCGCCACGGGTAGGTGACGTTGACAATTTGGTTGGAGAGGCTATATATTGCGCTGGCAACCCATTGAAAGCATTGCGCTACAAAACCCCTTGAATCAATTTGGTATTTTAGTCGCCTCTTACGACAGGCATAGCTACCACGAGTATACTTTAAGCCCACTAACCCGCTGGAGCCATGAGAAGCGTGAGTGCACTTTGGGTGTCGCAAGGCAAGTTCCGTCGTGCCTGGTGTTATTGGGTGAGCGGCCAGGCAAGGCAGCAGGGTACACATGCACCATTCAGGAGGATACCCTCGCTGAGCCCAGAAAATCTGGGAAAATTAGATGTACTGCTCAGATCCAGCAAACGAGTATGTTCTGTACTGGCATATGATAAACTTGCAGACAACCAAACGTTTACTTTCCTGTCCAAAAGGGAATTGGTGCTCGGCACTGCTGCTAAAGAAGAATAGACGTAGTCATATCAATTCGTTCCCGGGTTACTCGGGGAAAGCAGTTTTAGCAGTACTTTGCCCGTTTTAATTTGCACATCCATTCAAAAAACTTCGCATAATGGATTAAACAGTCATCTGCATTTATTCGTTTTTGTTTTTGTAGCACGCCTAATTTACTATCTATTACCCCAACATCTATCAATTATCCCTTGTTATAATCTTCGGGTACCCCCGCTACCGGCAAATGCCTTGGCATGGTGGAGGTTCACTTGAATTTACTTTACAGGTCCTGATTCTGGGTATCTGAAATCCCCTTTAGTATCTTGTATTTATTAAGCACTTCCGGTTATATTAAAAACTTATTATCTATCCTTACTGATATTCGTTTCTTTTTGATTCTAGGTAATTCGATTTGACGATGTGGGCATAGCAATATTCCAGCTGTGGCTGTAAGAACGTACATTTGCTCAAACTACAAGAAAACTGCGACAACTGTCCCTCGGCCTTTTTAGTATCACATATAAGGCCCTACCACGCATATTATGGGAAAGGGTCAAGTCCAAAGGCTCAACATCATCTGCAAATCGACTTTGATAGACGAAATGGGGCTGCATATATTCCGGTATTATATCTACAACACTCATATCTATGCAAACTGATACTAACAACACCACCCGCGCAGGAAAAATTGAGCACCATCAGTGTGAGCTTCGAAACTCAAAATAGTTTCAGAAAGGGAACGACTACGAATGAGTTTATGTCTTTACATATGTAGTTTGTACATATAAATATGCACATATGTAAGGTTTACTAGAAAATTAAGGAAATTATTTGTAAAAACCATTGTATACATAATTTATTCAAAATTAAATATTATTTAAACAAAAGGGACGCGTTTCATTCATATAAAAAGAGAATTGACAGAAGGTATCCGATACGGGTAACCGATAGGCCAGTTACCCGTGTTGTTGTTGTTGCATATGTTTTGGTTAGCGATAACGAAAACATACCTAAAGCTGGAGACATTGGTGCTTTATCGGTAACCGTATCGGTAACCTTATAACAGCTGATTCGACCAACCTTATGAGAAGAAATGCAATCGATTATTGGTGCCGCTAAGGCCGTAACCGTATCGTAGCCAACCAATTGGGTTTTGGTTTACCGTCGTAACGATAAACAGCTGATTACGTTAGGGATACGGATACAGCGATACGACATACGGCACCAATGACTCCGGCTTAATGAAGTAACTTAAAAATGTAAATAACATCGAGCGAGAAGGAATGTCGAAAACACAATAGGTAAGAGCGAGAAAGCGAGTCACACGTACACTATTTTGAGAGAGCGCATGTGTTACCTTTTTCACGACAGCAATGTAAAAGTCATTAAGACGATAATTGGTGACCAAGTTATTGGTAAAGATTAAGTAATCGGTTAGGTAACGGGTACCTGTCTTGTAGGGTGGTAACCTTATAACAGCTGATTCGACCAACCTTATGGGAATCAATGCAATCGATTATTGGTGCCGCTAAGGTCGTAACCGTATCGTAGCCAACCAATTGGTTTTTGGTTAACCGTCGTAACAATAAACAGTTGATTACGTTAGGGATACGACTACAGCGATACGACATACGGCACCAATGACTCCCGCTTTAATTTTTGTAGCTGTAAAAGTCTCCTGCAAATAAAATGGTGCTGTAAGTGCAAACAAATCAAACTCCTATATGACACTACTTTATTTTCTATGTATTCTTCTTGTATTTTCTCTTATATTTTTTGTCGAGGGAGCCAGTAAGGTTTCAGTATTGGTGTAAGTGTGTGAACTATATTTAAAAAAACTAACGAAATACAAGAAAAATACAACGTAGTTCATTAAAAACAAACAAGCCAGTTTGTATTTCGATATGGTTTTTGACATTAGGCCGTTTTTTCTTTATTTTTTCTGACAAATGAAAATTTTTTTTTTAGTTTCTAAATTTTGTGCTTAAAAACACAACTAAATTCAAAGTGTAAATTGTGTGTGGAAACTAGTTTTCAATAAGTGTACATTTTTCGGTTTTTCATAGTTAAGCAATTGACCTCCAGATTCTTGTGTTACACTAATATAGTGAACTTGGGTACAGAAATTCAAATTAAAAAGTTTTTCACAATAATTTAAAAAACTCTACGTTTTCTCTGCTTTTACACTTGAAGGAGTAATACTGTTTTCACACAGACGGCTTATTGATTAATAAAGGCAGTTTTCTACATTAAGACGCTTATTGAGCTCAATCTTCCCTACAAAATTCGAATCTATAATTCATTAATAGCTAATCGAATGCCTAATGAAGTCAAAAGTACAATGCAACTCTGTTGGGAACGTTCAGTTTCTTAGTTTTTGGTGTGTTCAGTGCTTAAAAATGTCATTTGTCAAAGTTAATGTCATTGTCTGCATGGCAGAACGATACAAGGTGGCCGCATCGAACAGCTGATTATAACCTTTTTTATTTGATTTGATACATCAACTTCCGGCGCAATACGATTTTGACATTTGTCCATCGAATTTACAAAAACAAAGTACATGGAATTCTTATATATGTATGTAGGTATGTCACCATGCTGCCACCTTGTATCGTTCCGCCATGATTGTCTGTCATATAGCATTGTCATTTTATTCGCTTGACATTTCATCCTTCATACTAATCGAGCAGTTACTTCTGTGTGAAAGCAAAAAATTTACGATTTCATTAGAAGGTGAAATGAGATCATTAAGTTTCTGTGTGAAAACAGTATAACCCTCCGTAATAAATTAAACTTTTAATGAAAATAACTCTGAACTGAACACTTTTCGCCATGATAAAAAGGTAAAATGCTGAGGAACAGGAGCAACACTTTTGTGACTACATAAACCCTGTTTCAATCTATTACGTCTCTGCACAGAACCCTAATTGACCGTTTTCAACCGAAACAACAATGGCAACCCAGATATTCCCGTTATGCTCACTTAAGCGAGTGCCTGTCAGAAAGAAGTCAACACACTTGTACACTATGCCGCTGTTTATGATAGAGATCCAATTTTATGTATTTGGCCTGTTGCTAACACCGAACCTTTACGAACCTTTTCGAGCCTTTTCGGATCTTTTTTGACAAATATCCGTTACGGTTTTTTTGATTTAGTCGCCAAGCCCGCGATAAAATCTATGCAATAGCTTTAAAAAAATCTTAAGTCCAATCTAGGCTACCTATATTTCAAATTTCAGGTAAATCGAATTGTAAATACTAATCTAGGCAAAGGGCTATTATATACCAGAATTCAAGCAAATCGAACGGTGAATAGATTTCGTTCGAATATATTTGTCCCTGGTCCACTTCCCGCGAAGAAACTTCACAGGAACACTCTTTAGGTTGCTGTGAAGCAACCCTAGAATTTTAATAAAATCAGCGAAGTGGTTTCGGAATCCATAAGCTGCATACAAACACACATCCTTCTTTATATATAGAGAGATAGAAAGATTAACAGCCTCAATACCTTTGAGGCTATCGTATTCGAAAAGGCCGTCGTTCGTTTGTTTCTAGCACGATTAGCAATACGATTATTGTTTTTCCCACTTTCATATACATATTTTTAGCACAAATAACATAGCTCTTAGAATTCGTGGCCAAGGAAATACCAAAAAAATAGAAGAAAATTTATATTTATATTTTTTTGAAATAGCCCATTATTTTTTATTTTATTAGTTAACTACCTAACTAAACCTTTTCAGATATTTAGTTTTTTATGTAAAAACACTCATAAGGCATCGATGGGTGATAGTCAGTTTGTCAAAATAAATTATTTTCGAAGTTTTAAGCTCCTTCATTTACTACGTATGTATGTATCTAAATTTTTTGTATGCAATATGCAGTTAGTTCAGTTAGTTTGTTTTTTCGCTTTCCCCAAAATCTCAGACCCCATAAAATTTTACTGATTCTTACCTTAATTATCTAATTCTGTGAGTTTTTTTATATAGTAAGTGATTAAAAATTAACGTTTATCAATTATTTTATATAAACTGTTTTAAAATTTTCAGTTCTAAGAGTTATCCAATTCGGCTGAAATTTACCACAGCTTTTATTTAGAACATAAATTATTATGTTTTTCCCGGCGGAGCAAACTTTATTTTGAACGGACAGGTTAGTGGACATTTTATGCACAAATTATTTTGAAGTTGTACTCCTTAAGGCGCGTTATGAAAAAACGATGAGAGTGAAATTTTAAAATATGTATGTTACACAAAAGTTCCACGTTGAAAATGCAGTTCGTGTGTATGTTTGCTTGCTTTTAGGGGGATGTATATGGATGTAAGTATGTATTCGAAAAAAATTCAGCATTCGCTAGGGTTATATAACTTCGGAAGTGTATTTATAGGTATGTACGGATATATGTTTGTTATGCCCTTCTGTTCGAATAGCTGAACTGTCGAATAAAATCCCAAATATTCGGAATGGCAAAATTTTCTTAAATTACAAATCTACTATGTCGGCAGTACAATTACAATACTCGCGTTTTTCAATTATAGCGTTTAAAATCAAACTGATGCCTTTTTCCTCAGGTTGCACTGCTTTTATACTCTCTGTTGCCTCGTTCGCCTAATTGTCCTATGCATTTTTCGCGAACAGCCTTTTCGAACAAATGCTTATTTATTTCTCCTTTATGTATCTGATATTAATTTTTCTATTCTAGTTATATGTGTGTGTATGTGTGAGTAATAACTTCTTCAAATATTTGAGAAAAACATTGATCCTCAGTTTGATATTGTTATGGAATCGCATCTTTGATGGAGCAGTAAGGAAAGCAGTCGGCATGATCTGGTGGTGCACAGTGGCTAGTCATGTCGGCTGGGCGGGGTCCTTGCCAACCTTACTGTTCCTGCGCCATAACAAAAAAAAAGTCATATCATGCCTATTCAAATCAACTGACAAAAAACCGCAAAGACGACTCAAAACGCTTGAAATTCAAATTAAAACGACATCCGGTCGAACCGGATGCCACGGACAGACCGTTAAACATTCAAAATTTAAAATTCTAAAAAAAAAATCTGAACGCAAAAAAACAAACTTAATCGCACCGGAGTTGACCTGTTACCCAACGTTCAAACTCCAAAAAAAAGCTGAACATTTAAAAGAACCAAAAGGAAAATAAACAAAGGGAAAGACCGAATATGCATAGGGGGCACCGCGGGTATTGTTGCGACGCCCGGTGCTGATCCCACCCTCAAAACCATGGCCACCGACGCACCTAAATTTTCGGTGGCCCCTTACCTGTATGCCTTATGTGTCTTCTAAATCAAAGGAACCATCAGCATTCCCATTCTAAATTATAAGTTTTATTTAAAATTCATCGTAAAACAATTCAGTGGAAATTTATTTGAAATGTAATATTATATATACATAGGCTTAACCGAAACCCAGTAACCACTTGAAGATTAAAGCTAACTAATGGTCAGTCTTAGGGAATCAAAAACAAAAGAGAAACTTCTCCTTGATAATTAATTTAATTCAAGTGAATAAAAGAGCTTAATCAAAAAAATTTAGTATAAGAAAAAGGGTTAATCAGAAGGAAAGCTTAACCTGAGAGAAATGAGGAATCTGTTTTGATATTGATTTCGTAAGACATATTCCTTATAACTGTTCTGATATAATACCCAGATTGGTTGTCACAACTATGTGTATACATGGCAATAAATGCAATACAACTAAGCCTATACTAAGGCTTTTTTACAATGTTTGTAAGGAAACCCTAAACAAAATAAAGAATGAATCAGTTGTGGGTGTAATGACAGTTACATACACCTTTTAATGCTACTACAACCCAAAAGGTGACTTTGAGATAAAAAAAACTACTATGCTAAATGTATGCAGACTTAAAGTCTTAAGGGTTATTATCTTGTTGTTTTGGTTCAGCTATGTATTTCAGCTATTTATTCAACGTATTCACTTATTTTAATTGTATTTAATTTTATCTGATTTAGATTAATTTTAATGGTTATTTTATTTTAATAACCGGTATCTGATACTGCCTATTATTTTATTAAACTTGATTTTATTACAGTTTATTTTATTTTTGGCATGCTTGAGCTAATTATGTTGTACTTTGTTCTGTAATTCTATCAATGTTATTTCTAATCTTTATTACCTTATTAAATCTTGTTTTATTATAGGTAATATAAAAAAAATGTGTTTTTCTTATTGGTGCATTTAAATTGCTATATGATCTTACTCGTTGAACCTGCTGCTCAACGCCTAAAGGTAGATAAGAAAATTAGTTGCATAGAAGTCAATTTACAAAAAAAAACCCAGCTTCAATGCCATAGTTTATGTTTTCAAATTATCAAATTTTTATGGACCTATTATGCAACCCCGTTTTAAATGTGGATAAACGCTTAGGTATATATTCCATCTTATTTATACATAATATGTAACCTTTTGTTTTATTCAGTTCACTAAATTAAATAAACTCTAAATACTAATGTGCGTGTGGATGTATACCGGACGCATCTGAGGCTAAACACAACAAATTTATGCGTAAAATTTGCTTTGCTAAAACTGACATGAAGCTACATAGGTAACCTCACTCGAATGAAAATCAAAGTCCGCAATGCTTATACGTCCGTTCGCCTATTTGCATGAAGGGAAGATGACACAATAGTTTCTACGAGCTGCCAGCTTCAAATTTGGTACGATACCTACATACAAACTTAGAAAAATGGGCGCGGCAACGCCTGCTTATTAAAGAAAAATTTTCTACTTTCGCTAGCAGTATCTCCACCAGAACGTTTAAAGGTAGCGTTACAAAATTGGATGGGAAGAATCCGTATTTAAGGTTGATCTGCTTGCGCCAACAATCGGGCAGTGAAAGTGACACGCCTTGGTATACAAACATACAAATATGTGCGTACGTATTAATATAGAAAGGACAGTAGATTTGCATACCCCCAAAAAATATGTGTACCTTATGCAAGGATTGTACCATTAAAATAGTTCAGTATAATACAAAATGAGACTGCGCTGATGCTAATAGACATAAGTAAGGTTTAATTTTCGTTCAAACACAACCTTATGCATAATGCACATAAGTGATACAAAATGAGTCTTACATAACGTCTAATTAATCGACATTAAACGAGGCCTTCATAAGGTTTACCGGTTATCAGTACTCCTTGTAATCGCTAAAATGATTTTTTTGCACGCACAACTGTAGACAATTTCAATTTAATCGGTTCTTGCACCAAGAATATTTCAATAAAATGTTTTAAAATTTCATGTTTCCATTAATCTACTTCTAAGCTGACCCCCCCCCCCCCCCCCCCCCTCTTCCAGGTTTAGGTTGATTGGGAGGAAAAAAAATTATATTAAAGTGTATAATACATGTATGTGTTCTACTAATTGGCTACTTGGCAGCGACTCACCCGGTAGGCTGATACCTACTTAGCCGGTAAGAGGCCTTACCGTGGACCTCTGTCGCGTAGTTACTGGTAGATGTTGTTGCCGGTTATGTGTTGTTGCCGGTTATATGTTGTTGCCGGTTATGTGTTGTTGCCGGTTATGTGCTGTTGCCGGTTATGTATTGTGGCCGGTTATGTATTGTTGCCAGTTATGTATCGTTGATGTTATGTGTTGTGGCGCGCGGTCTTGGGCGCGCTGTGTTAATACTGTTGGTGGTTGTTGCGCTCCGTCTAGCCGTACTGGTGGTGGCTGTTGCAGCGGCGTATGCGAGTCGGCCCTGGTGGTTGTGGTTACCACCGTTCTGTTGGGTTTTATATGTCATTGCGGCTTTTCGTTAAGGGTATAACATTATTTTAACCGCTCAATGTGGTATTGTACCCCGAAATAAAAATATTTGAACTGTTGTAAGCCAAATATTGTGCTATAATAAATTCAACTTAAGTAATGTCTTAAGTTATGAACGGTGGTATTGTCCCAGACGTAGAACCAAGAAAAAGTCGCTTTTTGAGGAAGCAGCGTGTTTCTTCTTAGCGATTATCATTTACGCGGCCGTGGCGACCTCTAGGGTCCATTTTCAATTAAAATTGCCATGGGTCATTTTCTTTGCCATCACTAGCCACTAGGTGCGTTCCAAAGGTGACTATTCCAAGCGGACCATAACAATATTCAACATAATTTATCATTTGAAACAAAATATTTTCGCAACTTTCTCTCAAAAGTCGATCTTCAACTTGAGAATAATTTGAGACATACTTGAAAATTGCTTTCTCTCAAGTGTTTAAGAAAACATTAGTTCTCAGTTTGATATTCAGCATTATTGATCATTTGAAGCTAAATATTTGCTCAACTTTTTCTTAAATTTTTTTCTTCAACTTGAGAATGGTTTGAGATATACTTGCATTTCGTTCCATTCTGGTTGAAAACCATCGATATCATGGAATATTTTCGTTGATAATAATGTGACTACTTTTTGCGCCAATGTGTCTGAATTTTAAAGTACATAATAAGTGTTCGTGAAACCCAAAAATAAAATAAAACAAAGTACAACATGCTTATTTTACATCAATGCTATCGATAGTGTCGTCGATAGTGCCGTTGTTAATTCGTCGATCTCTAATTTGCATACTTTAGCTGGAAATGTAGCCAAGCGATTTTATTGAGTGATGTTGGACATAAAGTGAAAAATAAGGAAGTGAGGCAAATAATAAATTTGTTTACCGAAAGTGGCACAACAGTGGATTTTATTTCGTTCCGCTTTATTCCCGTTTGAGAAAAAGTTGAGAATCCAAAAATTCTCAATTTGAAAATAAAGAAAAATTCCATATTAAAAATGTGCCTTTTAGCTTGAGAAAGTTATCAACGGTTATTCGAAATGCATTTGAAAACTAACGTTTGAAATGTGATAAATGGACTGATTCTCAAATGTATCTCAAACTGCGAATTAACAAAAATGTTTATTGGGTTTATACGCTTGTATATATGTACATATGTACATACAAATTATTGTGCTTTAAGGAGATTTAATCTATCTACATATATATAAAAAACGATGTAAGTATGTTTGTATTCAGTTTATGGACTCCGAAAATTTGCAGAATAACTTCACAGCGACCCCAAGAGTGTTCCTGTTAAGTTTATTTGCGGGAAGTGGACCAGTGACCAATCTATTCGAACAAATTCACGGTTCGATTTGTCTGAAATTTGGTACATAGTTAGCTCTTTGCTAGTCTAATGATGTCAAAGTTTTATTAGATACCTCTCACGCACGTACATACATACATAAGTTCAAAAGACCTTTTTGTACTCAGTTGAGCAGAGCTCACAGAGCATATTAACTTTGATTGGATAACGGTTGGTTGTACAGGTATAAAGGAATCAAGATAGATATAGACTTCCATATATCATCAGTATCGAAAAAAAATTTGATTAAGCCATGTCCGTCCGTCCGTCTGTCCTTTTGTCCGTTAACACGATAACTTGAGTAAATTTTGAGGTATCTTGATGAAATTTGGTATGTAGGTTCCTGGTCACTCATCCCAGATCGCTGTTTAAAATGAACGAAATCATACTATAACCACGCCCACTTTTTCGATATGGAAAATGTGGAAAAACCGAAAAAGTGCGATAATTCATTTCCAAAGACGGATAAAGCGATGAAACTTGGTAGGTGGGTAAATGTTATGATGCACAATAGAAAATTAGTAACATTTTGGACAACGGGCGTGGCACCGCCCACTTTTAAAGGAAGGTAATTTAAAAGTTTTGCAAGCTGTAATTTGGCAGTCGTTGAAGATATCATGATGAAATTTGGCGGGAACGTTACTCCTATTACTATATGTGTGCCCAATAAAAATTAGCAAAATCGGATGACGAACACGCTCACTTTAAAAACAAAAAAATTTTTAAGTCAAATTTTAACAAAAAATTTTATATCTTTACAGTATATAAGTAGATTGTGTCAACATTTAACCCCAGTAATGATATGGTGCAACAAAAGACAAAAATAAAAGAAAATTTCAAAATAGGCGTGGCTCCGCCCTTTTTCATTTAATTTGTCTAGAATACTTTTAATGCCATAAGTCGAACAAACATTTACCAATCCTTGTGAAATTAAGTAGGGGCATAGATTCTATGACGATAATTGTTTTCTGTGAAAATGGGCGAAATCGGTTGAAGCCACGCCCAGTTTTTATACACAGCCGGCCGTCTGTCCTTCCGCTCGGCCGTTAACACGATAACTTGAGCAAAAATCGATATATCTTTACTAAACTTAGTTCACGTACTTTCTTGAACTCCCTTTATCTTGGTATAAAAAATGGCCGAATTCCGACTATGACCACGCCCACATGTTCGATATCGAAAATTAAGAAAAATGAAGAAAAAACAAGTAAGGAAGGCTAAGTTCGGGTGTAACCGAACATTACATACTCAGTTGAGAGCTATGGAGACAAAATAAGGAAAATCACCATGTAGGAAAATGAACCTAGGGTAACCTTGGAATGTGGTTGTATGACATGTGTATCAAATGGAAGGTATTAAAGAGTATTTTAAGAGAGAGTAGGCCATATAGGTGGACCAGGGCTGACTCTAGAATTTGTTTGTACGATATGGGTATCAAATGAAAGGTGTTACTGAGCATTTTAAGAGGGAGTGGGCCTTAGGTCTATCGGTGGACGCCCTTTCGAGATATCGCCATTAAGGTGGACCAGGGGTGACTCTAGAATGTGTTTGTAGGATATGGGTATCAAATGAAAGGTGGTAATGAGTATTTTAAAAGGGAATGGGCTTTAGTTCTATAGGTGAACGCCTTTTCGAGAAATCGCCATAAAGGTGGACCAGGGGTGACTCTAGAATATGTTTGTACGATATGGGTATCAAAGGAAAGCTGTTAATGAGTATTTTGAAAAGGAGTGATCCTTAGTCCATAGGTGGCCGCCGTTTCGAGATATCGCCATAAAGGTGGACCAGGGGTGTCTCTAGAATGTGTTTGTACGATATGGGAATCAAATGAAAGGTGTTACTGAGCATTTTAAGAGGGAGTGGGCATTAGGTCTATAGGTGGACGCCTTTTCGAGATATTGCCATTAGGGTGGGCCAGGGGTGACTCTAGAATGTTTGTACGATATGGGTATAAAACGAAAAGTGTTACTGAGCATTTTAAGAGGGAGTGGGCAATAGGTCTATAGGTGGACGCCTTTTCGAAATGTCGCCATTAGGGTGGGCCAGGGGTGACTCTAGAATGTGTTTGTATGATATGGGTATCAAATGAAAGATGGTAATGAGTATCTTAAAAGGGAGTAATCCTTAGTTCTATAGGTGGACGCCTTTTCGATATATCGCCATAAAGGTGGACCAAGGGTGACTCTAGAATGTTTGTACGATATGGGTATCAAACGAAGAGGGAGTGGGCATTAGGTCTATAAGTGGACGCCTTTTCGAGATATCGTCATTAGGGTGGGCCAGGGGTGACTCTAGAATGTGTTTGTACGATATGGGTATCAAACGAAAGGTGTTACTGAGCATTTTAAGAGGGAGTGGGCATTAGGTCTATAGGTGGACGTCTTTTCGAGATATCGCCATTAGTGTGGGCCAGGGGTGACTCTATAATGTTTGTGCGATATGGGTATCAAACGAAAGGTGTTACTGAGCATTTTAAGAGGGAGTGGGCATTAGGTCTATAGGTGGACGCCTTTTCGAGATATCGCCATTAGGGTGGGCCAGGGGTGACTCTAGAATGTGTTTGTACGATATGGGTATCAAATGAAAGGTGGTAATGAGTATTTTAAAAGGGAGTAATCCTTAGTTCTATATGTGGACGCCTTTTCGAGATATCGCCATAAAGGTGGACCAAGGGTGACTCTAGAATGTTTGTACGATATGGGTATCAAACGAAAGGTGTTACTGAGCATTTTAAGAGGGAGTGGGCATTAGGTCTATAGGTGGACGCCTTTTCGAGATATCGCCATAAAGGTGGACCAAGGGTGACTCTAGAATGTTTGTACGATATGGGTATCAAACGAAAGGTGTGACTGAGCATTTTAAGAGGGAGTGGGCATTAGGTCTATAGGTGGACGCCTTTTCGAGATATCGCCATTAGGGTGGGCCAGGGGGACTCTAGAATGTTTGTACGATATGGGTATCAAACGAAATGTGTTACTGAGCATTTTAAGAGGGAGTGGGCATTAGGTCTATAGGTGGCCTTTTCGAGACATCGCCAATAGGGTGGGCCAGGGGTGACTCTAGAATGTTTGTACGATATGGGTATCAAACGAAAGGTGTTACTGAGCATTTTAAGAGGGAGTGGACATTAGGTCTATAGGTGGACGCCTTTTTGAGATATCGCCATTAGGGTGGGCCAGAGGTGACTCTAGAATGTTTGTACGATATGAGTATCAAACGAAAGGTGTTACTGAGCATTTTAAGAGGGAGTGGGCATTAGGTCTATAGGTGGACGCCTTTTCGAGATATCGCCATTAGGGTGGGCCAGGGGTGACTCTAGAATGTGTTTGTACGATATGGATATCAAATTAAAGGTATTAATGAGGGTTTTAAAAGCGAGTGGCCCTTAGATGTATATGTGAAGGTGTTCTCGCGATATCGACCAAAATGTGGACCAGGTGATCCAGAAAATCGTCTGTCGGGTACTGCTAATTTATTTATATATGCAATACCACTAACAGTATTCCTGCCAAGATTCCAAGGGCTGTTGATTTTGCCTTGTAGAACTTTTTCATTTTCTTCTACTTAATATGGTAGGTGTCACACCCATTTTACAAAATTTTTTCCAAAGTTATATTTTGCGTCAATAAACCAATCCAGTTACCATGTTTCATCCCTTTTTTCGTATTTGGTATAGAATTATGGCATTTTTTTCATTTTTCGTAGTAGGTGGGCTAAGTTTAGTAAAGATATATCGGTTTTTGCTCAAGTTATTGTGTTAACAGCCGAGCGGAAGGACAGACGGTGGACTGTGTATAAAAACTGGACGTGGCTTCCACCGATTTCGGCCATTTTCACAGAGAACAGTTACCGTCATAGAATCTATGTACCTACCAAATTTGAGAAGGATTGGTAAATTTTTGTTCGACTTATGGCATTAAAAGTATTCTAGACAAACTAAATGAAAATGGGCGGAGCCACGCCCATTTTGAAATTTTCTTTTATTTTTGTATTTTGTTGCATCATATCATTACAGGAGTTGAATTTTGACTTAATTTACTTATATACAGTAAAGATATTAAATTTTTTGTTAAAATTTGAATTAAAAAATTTTTTTTTTTAAAAAGTGGGCGTGTTCTTCATCCAATTTTGCTAATTTTTATTTAGCACATCTATAGTAATAGTAGCAGCGTTCCTGCCAAATTTCATCATGATATCTTCAACGACTGCCAAATTACAGCTTGCAAAACTTTTAAATTACCTTCTTGTAAAAGTGGGCGGTGCCACGCCCATTGTCCAAAATCTTACTAATTTTCTATTCTGCGTCATAACGTCAACCCATCTGCCAAGTTTCATCGCTTTAATTGCCTTTGGCAATGAATTATCGCATTTTTTCGGTTTTTCGAAATTTTCGATATCGAAAAAGTGGGCGTGGTTATAGTCCGATATCGTTCATTTTAAATAGCGATCTGAGATGAGTGCCCAGGAATCTACATACCAAATTTCATCAAGATAGCTCAAAATTTACTCAAGTTATCGTGTTAACGGACGGACGGACGGACATGGCTCAATCAAAGTTTTTTTCGATCCTGATTATTTTGATATATGGAAGTCTATATCTATCTCGATTCCTTTATATATGTACAACCAACCGTTATCCAATCAAACTTAATATACTCTGTGAGCTCTGCTCAACTGAGTATAAAAAATGCATAACTCTATACTAAATATGAAAAAAAGGATGAAACATGGTAATTGGATTGGTTTATTGACGCAAAATATAACTTTAGAAAAAACTTTGTAAAATGGATGTGACACCATTTAGTAAAAGAATATGAAAAGGTTCTGCAGGGCGAAATCAAAAGACCTTGGTATCTTCGCAGGAATACTGTTCGTGGTATTACATATATAAATAAATTAGCGGTACCCGACAGATGATGTTCTGGGTCACCCTGGTCCACATTTTGGTCTATATCTCGAAAACGCCTTCACATATAAACCTAAGGGCAACCCTCGTTTAAAACCCTCATTAGTACCTTTAATTTGATACCCATATCGTACAAACACATTCTAGAGTCGCCCCTGGTCCACCTTTTATGGCGATATCTCGAAAAGGCGTCCACCTATAGAACTAAGGTCCAATCCCTTTTACAAAACTCATTAACACCTTTCATTTGATACCCATATCGTACAAACAAATTCTAGAGTCAGCCCTGGTCCACCTGTATGGCGATGTCCCTAAATGGCGTCCACCTATAGAACTATGGCCCACTCCCTTTTAAAATACTCTTTAATACCTTCCATTTGATACCCATGTCATACAAACACATTCCAGGGTTACCCTAGGTTCACTTTCCTACATGGTAATTTTCCCTTTTTTGTCTCCAAAGCTCTCAGCTGAGTATGTAATGTTCGGTTACACCTGAACTTAGCCTCCCTTACCTGTTTTAATTTCAGTTTAAAAGTAAAATTTTTCAAATCCCGTAAAATTTCAATTGTGTGGCGATCATCAGCATATTTAATCAGACCATTGGTTTCCAAAAAATCGCACATCTAGATCAACAGGGAGCTAACTCAAAATCTGAAGTTTCGAAGTAATGAGTACCACCGGGCTTCCCACCTCAATACCTACTGATATATATACACAATTTACTAATACCTACTCACTACTCACCAAGAAAAAGCTTTGTAAAAAATACAAATTGTGTTGGGGCGCATGGGAGAGGCTGTCAATTTTTCGCCTTTTCTGAACATTGCGATTTTTTGAGTTGATCGCTGCTTTGATATAGGTGTGCGATATGTGCATGCAAGTTTTTGTTTTTTGTTTTAATGGTCGTCGTTTGATAAAAGACAAATAAACCTCGGTAAAATAAGATGGGTTTCTGCTTGCTTGACGGGTATTTACCTTCATATGATTTACAAGAAATGTAAAAAATTTTAAACCAAAAAACTATTTTGAGCACACTGTTTACAATAGTTCTTGCCACAATGGAAGGAAAAATAATTAAGAATAATGCCTGTCGGTTTTCAAAAAAATTGAACTAAAATTCCAAATTAAGGAAATAAAATAAACGGGGAAAAGGAAAAAACGTATAAAGGGAAGAGTTATTATTCAAAATTTATCTTAATTATTCTCTTGATAAGTATTTAAAATACTTCATTCGTTATTTCTAGTTATCCGATGGTTTTTTGTCTAAAACACGTTTTCGAAAAACTTCTCCATGCCGAGTGCCGCCTCAAAAAGGCTGAAAACCACTGCTTAGGCATATGCTCGACAACTAGGCTCGAACCAATGGACTTACGCTACATTTTACGGCTGGTTTTCGGCAATCACCAATTTGAATGAGCTTCGCCATTCAGAAATATCTTTTTAATCTTCTTTTACATATTTTTTTTTGGATTATGAAAGAATTATTATTTAATTCATTCAAAAGTGCCGCAACTTCGTGAATAAATCTAAAATTAGAACTAATTTCATAAATATATTGAAAATATTGCAGATAATCAAATCATAATTGTGCACAGTATTGCTCAAAAATGAATTGATGAAATTTTGTGGTGTAGACATTACATTGAATTGATTAGCAAATTAAGTAAATGCAACATTATGATTGCAATAGTTAAAATATTGAGTTTAATTACGCAAAAAGCAATTGATGAGAAAGTGTTTTAGCTTTTAGCTTTATATTGCCATGTATCCGACCATTCAATATCGGTATGCATATACATATATGTATATATGCGCATATGTAAATATGTATATGTATTTATATTTATTGTCATGAATGCAAAGCCATGACGCTAAGGGTTGCACATAATTTTTTTATATAATCGGGTATTTTCGAAAATCTATTTGAAATTATTTGGAAAGTCAATGAGCATGTCAGATAACCGCAAAATTGTTGCAGCATTAAGGGCTTATAATAACATAAATAAATTGAAGGAATAACAAAAGCACATAATAGTTAGCTCTGCCATATATTAAATTGTCAATTATTTTTGGTGGTGGTTAAGCGTATTAAGCACCTAACACGTACTTATGGGTATGAATTTGTATATACATACACTGCAATGTAACACCACACCAGTCAGGAAAATATACCATCGTGCAGCGAATTGCACTAGTTCCGAACTAGCGCAGAACTATCGCAGGACTATAGCTTTGGGAGACGGCTCTAATTCTATTTCCTCGCAATGCTTTCAACGACATTTTTAACATTGTGATGTCTTACGATATTGCAAGCAATTGGCCCTCCCTTACAGATTTTTTAAACGGGATCTGAACTGTTTGACCTTAACTGGTTCATCGATTCGTTAATTTAAATAGATATAGTTCCCCTGTAGGGAAGCCAATAACAAGTGAACAAATTTCTCGTTCAGAACTACACCTAAAATACTAAATAAGAAGGAGTTCGATAGTAGCCAGATTATCACTAGCTCGGAACTATAGAAAAGGTAATACAGCGGTCATGTTAAGTTCGACAACTGAAAGCATGTAAAAGAAATTGAAGGTAAACAAGTCTAGTAATGGTTTCGAATGCACTAAAAGTGCGCCACCTCCGCTTGAGCTGTTGTTACAAGTGTGGCTACCTATTGTCCTGATCTGCATCCGATTAGCACCAGTTCATCATTAAACCTGTAGTGGGAACTGTTGCTTTGCGTGACGGTCTCCCATTTTCTCTAAAGGATCGTTCACAACCAAAATTTTCTGGCTAAAATTAAATTTGTGTTTGTTGTTAACTACCAATACTAAGATTAGATTAATATTGGTAAAAGCAAGCTGAAAACCCCCAGCAGACGGTGCAATTCCTGGCATAGACGTCCGACGCCTGTTTGTGGATATCATTTAGGACCTGTTAGGGGTTTTTTACTACATACGGCTGTTATCAGGTGCCGTATTTCCTCGTAATGCTTGCGGAGATGACTTCTTAAGCCCCTGGAAGGTGTGGCCTCTTCAATCAAATGTCTGTTGGGATGCCCAAGTTTCTGGGTATTCAACAGAAACTGTTTGTTCAGCATTCCATTTCTCTCCGTAATTGGGAGTACTCTCGCCTCATTGTGTAGGTGGTGTTCTGGAGACATAAGAAGGCAGCCCGTGGGTGTTCTGAGAGCGATGTTTTGGCAGGCCTGTACTTTCTTCCAGTGAGTAACCTTTAAGCTTGGCAGCCATATCGGCGACTCGTAGCATGCAATCGATCGGGCAACTGCTTTGTAAATGGTAATGAGCGGTTCTTTGCCTTTATCCCAATTGCTGCCGGCAAGTGATTTGAGGTACAATTGCATTTTAGGTACAATTGCGGTTATATATTCGCCAAAATGTAGATCCTGATCGAACGTCACAACCAGTATTAATGCCATCGACGTGGATGTCCAATATGGTAGACACTTGCCGCTTCCCAAGGCAGTCGGTTCTATGTACCGGAGCGACTCGGGATTTTTCCCGACCAAGGACTGTCATTTCAGTGTAACCCCATCTATTTTGTTGCGTCCCTCCCACAAATTGTCATCCTCCCAGCAGCTCCTTGCAGCGGGACTGCTCCATATTCTCTTGCTCCGGGAAGGTATCGAATCCAATCCGGGCCCCGCTCCCGACCCCGGTCCTGAGAAATGGTTTTGCTGCGTCTGCCGGAAAATAATCTTTTTAGGACGGGCATACTCTTGTCAGTGTGTCTCGTGCAAGGTATGGTTGCATCGGACAGGTTGTTCTGGGCTAGATCGCAAAACCCGACGGCCACGTAACTTTTATAATTCTTGTGTGGCTCCTTGCTATTCGCGCCCAAGGGCGTCCCGTAGTCTACGCCTTAGCGCCCCCGACTACCTTCCAGCAGCCCCGCTGCTCAGCAAGCCACAACAAGTACCCACTACTGCTCGCGCTCACGACAACACCATCTCATACGGCCGCTCCCACTCATACCTACAACCTCCGTAAGAGAGTCGGGAGCAATACCGAGCATCAGTTCCTGCCCCCGTCTTCTTCTCCCCTCTTTTCCCGCAGCATTCGTGTAGGTCAGGGAAACATACTCTTAGTCCCTACCTCCTTTTGCACCGTTTGCCAGCACAGAATATATATGTTTGCGACATCCACCCAATGTAGCTCCTGCTTCGACGGAGCCACTTTCCAAGATGTTCTGGCCTCCTCGTCGGCAACCCCCCGACAGGTTTCATAGCGCCATGTTGCCAGGCCGCAAACCCAATCACACCGGATACCCCAATGCTTACCCAAGGACATCCAGTCCCAGCAGTTGCGTCCTAGCCTTTCACAACTCAGGTGTAGTCACCCGTCACTTAATACCAGAGTGACGACGTCTCCCCAGTTGCACTTCAGAATTCTGCAGTTAAACTGTAATGGATTAACTGGGAAGATCACGGCGATAGTCGATTTCATGAAGCGGCACAACATCCGCATTGCTGCGATTCAAGAGTCTAATCTCGCAGCAAAATCTGCTCTGCAGACTTGTTCTTGGTATAATGTCCACAGAAAAGATCGCGAGAGCGGAAATTTAGGTGGCCTCGCGTTTATCATACACCACTCTGTGCAATATCATTTATTTGATCTCGACATCGGGCGCAGGGACAGTGTCTTAGAACGCCAAGGCTTATCTGTCCGGTCAGGCGATGCAATTCTAGAAATCATCAACATCTACATCACTCCTGCCACCTGCTGCCCAGTGGATACCGCCCTAATATCAGCGCCTTACTCACTGGCAATAATCGCATTATCTTAGGCGATTTCAATGCCCGTCACGATCTATGGCATTCAAACTTGCAGGCAGACAGTAGGGGTGAGATGTTGGCGGATCAAATAGAAGAACGACGTTCTGCACAATAAACGGAGACGCCCCCATACGTATGGTAGGAAGCTGTCACAGTTCGCCGGATATATCAATCGTGAGCGCAGGACTCGTAAACTGCGTCAACTGGCAGCCGATGGTAACATTGGCATGCGACCACCTGACTATACTTATTTCGCTCGAACGTACCGCCGACTTCATCGTCACAGAGAAACGCACTTTCATAAACTTTAAAAAAGAAAGTGGGACGAATTCAAATCCTTTACAGACAACCGCTTTGCTGCGTGGGAGCATGCTTTCCGCAAAGTCACTGAATTCGCCTCGGCTCGCTTCATTTCCGCCGGTAGAATTCCCGAAATTCGGCCGCACATTTAGCGAGAGAACGTGACCTTATAAGACAGCTCGTTCCCGGCGACCCCCAATTAAGGGATATAAACCAACGCATCAGATTGCTTGTGGATGAACACAAGCGGGGGAAATGGGAGGAGCACCTAAGTGGTTGTAACCTCTCTGCCGGTGTAGGTAAGCTTTGGTCCACCGTAAAGTCCCTATCGAAACCGTCTAAGCACAATGACACAATTTCCATCGCCTTTGGCGACAAAGTGCTGTCGGATGCGAAAAAATGCGCGAGCGCTTTCTGCCGACAATATATAATGCATTCTACGGTCGACAAAAATAGACGGAGGGCCAACAGACACGCACATAAACATAAATTCAGCGCGTCTCCAATTACCATCACCGCCAAAGAAGTTGAGGATGCCATCGGACATGCTAAACCATCCAAAGCAGTGGGCCGAGGCGACATAGCCATGCCGATGCTTGAAAGCCTAGGGAAAGAGGGTTTCAACTATTTAACGCATGTCTTCAACCTGCCTCTTTCCACCTTCGTCATTCCCGAAAAATGGAAAATAGCAAAGGTGGTCCCGCTACTAAAGCCTGGGAAACCAGCTAACATAGGAGAGTCATATCGCCCGCTATCTCTCCTATCGCCAGTAACCAAGACGCTTGAAGCCATTCTGCTCCCCTTAGGCTTTTGAGGTTCTTTTCGACTTCGCCCACCTCTAGCGTGTTAGGATTTTTATCCTCGGGACTTCTTTTCTTGAGTCACATGTAAATTTGGCCAGCGTCAAAGGACATTTTGCCAAGCTGCGTGTACAAAATATCCTCCGCTTGCTTGTTTATTTGGAATATGTAGAACTGACCTTCCTCGGTAGGCCGAGATACAGCAAGTACCTTCCAATCCTGTGTCGGTATGTTCGGATTCTGATTCTGCAGAAGTCGCAGTGTATCCTCCGACTTCATCACGCATGGTATCCATACCTTACTTCCGTAGTTGGAACTTCCCTCTGACTCGCAGCTTTCGAGGTAGTTGCTACCTCGCTCTTGGGGCCCATCTGTCTTACAGCTTTGGGCCTACTTCTAACGCCTCATAAGCCCATTCCAAGCGCTTGATCTCTTCTTCCGTTCGGTCGACCACTGCTCCCAAGCGTTGTATAATTCTTAGTACTGCACGGTACTGGGAGAGGGCTATTTACTTCCTCTGCTCCGTACCCTTCTCCACTCTTCTACTCCGTTTTCATTTGTGTGCTTCTCCAACACGGAGTTCATTTAATCAGCACTACTCTCGGTCCCCGAGTCCGACGCGTCGCTTAATGCGTATTTGTCGTCCTCGGCTTGCGACTCAGTCCTCCTCTTATCATCGTCCTTATTACAATCAGGTAATGAGTCGTTCATCTTGGTCGTACGACCACCTGCCCGACAAGGCGTGGTCAGCGGTTCAGTATTATATACGGGGAAAGAACCGTCCGCCAAGGCAGCGTCCCTTACTGTGGTAAGGCCATCAATAATTACCGAGGTGGCCGGTATCGGGAAGGCTCCGTTCGAATACAGCCGAATTTATCCCCTGGCTGCAAATCGTTCAATAGGCATGGTCCGCATAACACCCTGGTTTATAGGGTTTGCAGTTCTTGGTTACCGACATCCCGCCGCACTCCTATGAAGCGAAACGGCGTAGATGTCAGTTCTATACAGCTCCGCCTCATAGTCGGGCGCTATAGAGTTCGGCTAAGCCCTCACACCAACGACAAGGTGCCTACCCTAGTGAGGGGAGCTCACCCATGAGTTTAACTTAAACCACAACAGAGCCAATCGATTACTTTCCGATGAATAATAGAACATAAATCGATAAATTTCCGATAACAAACCGATAGCTCATCTACAAAAATCAGTAGCTCATTGATAACCTTTGTTAACGATAACAAATGTAAAATACTTTGATAACAAATCGACAACTCGTCAACATATTTCCTCACAATATGCTGGAATCCAGAAACTAATAGTAAGCGTACTTTTTAGAAGTGGTACGCTTTATTGGAGAATACAGAATTTGAGCGTAAATGTAACTACAATGTACCGTAACGTGGCAACTATGTATTTTCTGTTAGTGTTTTAGAGGGGGCCTCTCCAATCCGTTCGAAACTAAACGAGATTTTAGACATGGTGACGCTGCAGAACTTAACCACTCTGGAATAATATTTTATAATAGCGTGCAGTTACTGACGCTTGCTGACGATATTGCCACTGTCGGCGTGAACACCCGGCAATCGTAATGCCATTCTGCTTATTCCAATCTGAAAAAAAGAAGAAAATCTTTCTTTGAATGTGAATGAGGACAAATCGAAGTGCTGTCATCAAGCAAAAGGGTGGCGCATTGGCGTCCTACCACCTACGTCACTGTTGTAATTAATAATAATAATAAACCAATATTAATAATAATTATTAACCAAGTCAGATTTCCACCGAAGACCTATCATCGCCCATAAATGTTAGGCAATTGAAAAGTAAAGGCGGCGGCTCTGGGAGTGTTCGAGAGAAAAGTTCTTCGGAAGGTTTGCGGATCTCTACGGTTGGTGACGGCGAGTACCGAAGAAAATAAAATTATGGGCTGTAAGGCTTTTATGCAGATATCAACATTGTCCACGCTGTCTAGGCCATGTTATGCGAATGAAAGATGATGCCCTACTATGTACAATTATTCAATGGATCGGTAGATTTAAACTCAGGAACCAGAAAGTGTAATATTTTGAAAATTCGAAATTATTCTTATCATATCAACACACCAATTTTTAACAATTTCGTTTGCTCAAACTCCAGTCATCATATATTTTGAATTTAACTGCTAAATCAACACAATTTTTCCTTTGGCATAAAATCCCTTTTATCAACGTTTTACGTAACGTGGAACATAACCACTCAAGCCACACACTACCAAAAACAAGTAAGGAAGGCTAAGTTCGGGTGTAACGGAACATTACATACTCAGCTGAGAGCTTAGCTGCGTTGGTTTCCTAAATGATTCATAAGTGGTTTTTAATTCGATATCACATAAATTAAATGAAAAATGGGCGGGGCCACGCCCGTTTTGAAATTTTCTGTTATTTTTGTTTTCGGTTGCACCATATTAATGCTGGAGTTGAATGTTGACATTGTTTACTTATATACCGTAAAGATGTTCAATTTTCTATTAAAATTTGTCTTTTACAACTTTTTTTTTTAAGTGGGCATGTTCGTCATCCGATTTCGCTAATTTTTATTCAGAACACATATAGCAATAGCAGTAACGTTCCTCCAAATTTCATCATTATATCTTCAAGGACTGCCAAATTACAGCTTGCAAAACTTTTAAATTACCTTCTTTTAAAAGTGGTCGGTGCAACGCCCATTGTCCAAAATTTTATTAATTTTCTATTCTACGTCATAAGATCTACCCACTTACCAAGCTTTATTGCTTTATCCATCTTTGGTAATGAATTATCGCACTTTTTCGGGTTTTCGAAATTTTCGATATCGAAAAATGGGCGTGGTTATAGTCCTATTCCGTTCATTTTAAATAGCGATCTGACATGAATGCCCAGAAACTTACATACAAAATTTCATTAAGATACCTCAAAATTTACTCAAGTTATCGTGTTTACGGACGGACGGACGGACTGACATGGCTAAATGAAATTATTTTGCGCTCAGATCATGTTGATATATATATATCTATCTCGATTAGTTTATGCCGTTACGGGGTACCGTTATGCGAACAAAATTAATATATTCTGTGAGCTCTGCTCAGCTGAGTATTAACAAATAAGGAAGGCTAAGTTCAGGTGTAACCGAACATTACATACTCAGCTGAGAGCTATGGAGACAAAATAAGGGAAAATCACCATGTAGGAAAATGAACCTAGGGTAACCCTGGAATGTGTATGTATGATATGTGTATCAAATGGAAGGTATTAAAGTGTATATTAAGAGGGAGTAGGCCACAGTTCTATGGGTGGACGCCATTTAGGGATATCGACATAAAGGTGGACCAGGGCTGACTCTAGAATTTGTTTGCACGATATGGGTATCAAATGAAAGGTGTTGATGAGTGTTTTAAAAAGGCGGGGCCTTAGTTCTATAGGTAGACGCCTTTTTGAGATATCGCCATAAAGGTGGAACCGGGGTGACTCTAGAATTTTTTGTAATATACGGGTATCAAATGAAAGGTTTTAATGGGTATTTTAAAAGGGCATGGGCCTTAGTCCTATAGGTGGACGCCTTTTCGAGATATCGCCGTAAAGGTGGACCAGGGGTGACTATAGAATGCGTTTGTACAATATGGATATCAAACGAAAGGAGTTAATGAGTATTTTAAAAGGGAGTGGGCCTTAGTTCTATAGGTGGACCCCTTTTCGAGGTATCACCATAAAGGTGGACCAGCGTGACTCTAGAATATGTTTGTACGATATAGGTATCAAATGAAAGGTATTTATGAGTATTTTAAAAGGTATTTAGTTCTATAGGTGGACACCTTTTCGAGATATCGCCATAAAGGTGGACCCGGGATGACTCTAGAATGCCTTAGTTCTATAGGTGGACCCCTTTTCGAGGTATCGCCATAAAGGTGGACCAGCGTGACTCTAGAATATGTTTGTACGATATGGGTATCAAATGAAAGGTATTTATGAGTATTTTAAAAGGTATTTAGTTCTATAGGTGGACATCTTTTCGAGATATCGCCATAAAGGTGGACCCGGGGTGACTCTAGAATTTGGTTATAAGATACGGGTATCAAATGAAAGGAGTTAATGGGTATTTTAAAAGGGCGAGGGCCTTAGTTCTATAGGTGGACGCCTTTTTGAGATCTCGCCGTAAAGGTGGGCCAGGGGTGACTCTAGAATGCGTTTGTACAATATGGATATCGAACGAAAGCAGCTAATGAGTATTTTAAAAGGGAGTGCGCCTTAGTTCTATAGGTGGACGCCTTTTCGAGGTATCGCCATAAAGGCGGACCAGCGTGACTCTAGAATATTTTTGTACGATATGGGTATCAAATGAAAGGTATTAATGAGTATTCTAAAAGATATTAAGGTCTATAGGTGGACGCCTTTTCGAGATATCGCCATAAAGGTGGACCCGGGGTGACTCTAGAATGCGTTTGTACAATTGGATATCAAACGAAAGGAGTTAATGAGTATTTTAAAAGGAAGTGGGCCTTAGTTCTATGGGTGGACGCCTTTTCGAGATATCGCCATAAAGGTGGTCCAGCGTGACTCTAGAATATGTTTGTGTGATATGGGTATCAAATGAAAGGTATTAAACAGTATTTTAAAAGGTATTTAGTGCTATAGGTGGACGCCTTTTCGAGATATCGCCATAAAGGTGGACCCGGGGTGACTCTAGAATTTGTCTGTAAGGTACGGGTATCAAATGAAAGGTATTAATGAGTATTTTAAAAGGGCGGGGCCTTAGTTCTATGGGTGGACGCCTTTTCGAGATATCGCCATAAAGGTGGTCCAGCGTGACTCTAGAATATGTTTGTACGATATGGGTATCAAATGAAATGTATTAATGAGTATTTTAAAAGGTATTTAGTTCTATAGGTGGACGCCTTTTCAAGATATCGCCATAAAGGTGGACCCGGGGTGACTCTAGAATTTGTTTGTAAGATACGAGTATCAAATGAAAGGTATTAATGAGTATTTTAAAAGGGCGGGGGCCTTAGTTCTATGGGTGGACGCCTTTTCGAGATATCGCCATAAAGGTGGTCCAGCGTGACTCTAGAATATGTTTGTACGATATGGGTATCAAATGAAATGTATTAATGAGTATTTTAAAAGGTATTTAGTTCTATGGGTGGACGCCTTTTCGAGATATCGCCATAAAGGTGGACCCGGGGTGACTCTAGAATTTGTCTGTAAGGTACGGGTATCAAAGGAAAGGTATTAATGAGTATTTTAAAAGGGCGGGGGCCTTAGTTCTATGGGTGGACGCCTTTTCGAGATATCGCCATAAAGGTGGTCCAGCGTGACTCTAGAATATGTTTGTACAATATGGGTATCAAATGAAATGTATTAATGAGTATTTTAAAAGGTATTTAGTTCTATAGGTGGACGCCTTTTCGAGATATCGCCATAAAGGTGGACCCGGGGTGACTCTAGAATTTGTCTGTAAGGTACGGGTATCAAATGAAAGGTATTAATGAATATTTTAAAAGGGCGGGGGCCTTAGTTCTATGGGTGAACGCCTTTTCGAGATATCGCTATAAAGGTGGTCCAGCGTGACTCTAGAATATGTTTGTACGATATGGGTATCAAATGAAATGTATTAATGAGTATTTTAAAAGGTATTTAGCTCTATAGGTGGACTCCTTTTCGAGATATCGCCATAAAGGTGGACCCGGGGTGACTCTAGAATTTGTCTGTAAGGTACGGGTATCAAATGAAAGGTATTAATGAGTATTTTAAAAGGGCGGGGGCCTTAGTTATATGGGTGGACGCCTTTTCGAGATATCGCCATAAAGGTGGTCCAGCGTGACTCTAGAATATGTTTGTACGATATGGGTATCAAATGAAATGTATTAATGATTAATTAAGGTATTTAGTTCTATAGGTGGACGCTTTTTCGAGATATCGCCATAAAGGTGGACCCGCGGTGACTCTAGAATTTGTCTGTAAGGTACGGGTATCAAATGAAAGGTGTTAATGGGTATTTTAAAAGGGCGTGGGACTGAGTTCTATGTGTACGCCTTTTCGGGATATCGACATAAACGTGGACCAGGGGTGACTCTAAAATTTGCTTGTACGTTTTGGGTATAAAATGAAAGCTTTTAATGAGTACTTTAAAAGGGAGTGGTGGTAGTTGTATATGTGAAGGCGTTTTCGAGATATTGAACAAAATGTGGACCAGGGTGACCCAGAACATCATCTGTCGGGTAACGCTAATTTATTTATATATGTAATACCACGAAAAATATTCCTGCAAAGATTCCAAGGACTTTTGATTTCGCCCTGCAGAACTTTTTCATTTTTCTCTACTTAATATGGTAGGTGTCACACCCATTTTGCAAAGTTTTTTTTTAAAGTTATATTTTGCGTCAACAAACCAATCCAATTACCATATTTCATCCCTTTTTTCGTATTTGGTATAGAATTATGGCATTTTTTTAATTTATCGTAACTTTCGGTATCGAAAAAGTGGGCGTGGTTATAGTCGGATTTCGGCCATTTTTTACACCAATACAAAGTGAGTTCAGATAAGTACGTGAACTGAGTTTAGTAAAGATATATCGATTTTTGCTCAAGTTAAAGTGTTAACGGCCGAGCGGAAGGACAGACGGTCGACTGTGTATAAAAACTGGGCGTGGCTCAACCGATTTCGCCCTTTTTCAAAACAGTTATCGTCCTAGAATCTAAGCCCCTACCAAATTTCGCAAGGATTGGTAAATTTTTGTTCGACTTATGGCATTAAAAGTATCCTAGACAAATTAAATGAAAAAGGCGGAGCCACGCCCATTTTGAAATTGTCTTTTATTTTTGTATTTTATTGCACCATATCATTACTGGAGTCGAATGTTGACATAATTTATTCATATACTGTAAAGATATTAAATTTTTTGTTAAAATTTGACTTAAAAAATTTTTTTTTTAAAGTGGGCGTGGTCGTTCTCCGATTTTGCTAATTTTTATTAAGCGTACATATAGTAATAGGAGTAACGTTCCTGCCAAATTTCATCATGATATCTTCAACGACTGTCAAATTACGGCTTGCAAAACTTTCAAGATACCTCAAAATTTACTCAAGTTATCGTGTTAACGGACAGACGGAGGGACGGACGGATGGTCAGACGGACGGACGGGCGGACGGACGGACATGGCTCAATCAAATTTTTTTTCGATACTGATGATTTTGATATATGGAAGTCTATATCTATCTCGATTCCTTTGTACCTGTACAACCAACCGTTATCCAATCAAAGTTAATATACTCTGTGAGCTCTGCTCAACTGAGTATAAAAATACACTAATTCACACACGAATGGGTTACAAGGGGAATGAACTACAGGCTAGTATAACCGCAATATGATTAATTGTGATAATCTCAGAAAAGCCAGGACGAGCTTTTAAGCAAAAAATTCACTCTATAACAAGTAAGGAAGGCTAAGTTCGGGTGTAACCGAACATAACATACTCAGTTGAGAGCTATGGAGACAAAATAAGGAAAATCAATCTGGGGTAACCCTGGAATGTGGTTGTATAACATGTGTATCAAATGAAAGGTATTAAAGAGTATTTTAAGAGAGAGTAGGCCATAGTTCTATGGATGAACGCCATTTAGGGATATCGCCATAAAGGTGGACCAGGGCTGACTCTAGAATTTGTTTGTACGATATGGGTATCAAATGAAAGGTGCTACTGAGCATTTTAAGAGGGAGCGGGCCTTAGGTCTATCGGTGGACGCGTATTCGAGATATCGCCATTAAGGTGGGCCAGGGGTGACTCTAGAATATGTTTGTACTATATGGGTATCAAATGAAAGGTGGTAATGAGTATTTTAAAAGGGAATGGGCTTTAGTTCTATAGGTGAACGCCTTTTCGAGAAATCGCCATAAAGGTGGACCAGGGGTGACTCTAGAATATGTTTGTACGATATGGGTATCAAATGAAAGCTGTTAATGAGTATTTTGAAAAGGAGTGATCCTTAGTTCCATAGGTGGACGTCGTTTCGAGATATCGCCATAAAGGTGGACCAGGGGTGTCTCCAGAATGTGTTTGTACGATATGGGAATCAAATGAAAGGTGTTACTGAGCATTTTAAGAGGGAGTGGGCATTAGGTCTATAGGTGGACGCCTTTTCGAGATATCGCCATTAGGGTGGGCCAGGGGTGACTCTAGAATGTTTGTACGGTATGGGTATCAAACGAAAGGTGTTACTGAGCATTTTAAGAGGGAGTGGGCATGAGGTCTATAGGTGGACGCCTTTTCGAGATATCGTCATTAGGGTGGGCCAGGGGTGACTCTAGAATGTGTTTGTACGATATGTGCATCAAACGAAAGGTGTTACTGAGCATTTTAAGAGGGAGTGGGCATTAGGTCTATAGGTGGACGCCCTTTCGAGATATCGCCATTAGGGTGGGCCAGGGGTGACTCTAGAATGTTTGTACGATATGGGTATCAAACTAAAGGTGTTACTGAGCATTTTAAGAGGGAGTGGGCATTAGGCTTATAGGTGGACGCCTTTTCGAGATATCGCCATTAGGGTGGGCCAAGGGTGACTCTAGAATGAGTTTGTACGATATGGGTATCAAATGAAAGGTGGTAAGGAGTATTTTAAAAGGGAGTAATCCATAGTTCTATAGGTGGACGCCTTTTCGAGATATCGCCATAAAGGTGGACCAAGGGTGACTCTAGAATGTATGTACGATATGGGTATCAAACGAAAGGTGTTACTGAGCATTTTAAGAGGGAGTGGGCATTAGGTCTAGGCAGGGCATTAGGCCTTTTCGAGATATCGCCATTAGGGTGGGCCAGGGTGACTCTAGAATGTGTTTGTACGATATGGGTATCAAATGAAAGGTGGTAATGAGTATTTTAAAAGGGAGTAATCCTTAGTTCTATAGGTGGACGCCTTTTCGAGATATCGCCATAAAGGTGGACCAAGGGTGACTCTAGAATGTTTGTACGGTATGGGTATCAAACGAAAGGTGTTATTGAGCATTTTAAGAGGGAGTGGGCATTAGGTCTATAGGTGGACGCCTTTTCGAGATATCGCCATTAGGGTGGGCCAGGGTGACTCTAGAATGTGTTTGTACGATATGGGTATCAAATGAAAGGTGGTAATGAGTATTTTAAAAGGGAATAATCCTTAGTTCTATAGGTGGACGCCTTTTCGAGATATCGCCATTAGGGTGGGCCAGGTGTGACTCTAGAATGTTTGTGCGATATGGGTATCAAACAAAAGGTGTTACTGAGCATTTTAAGAGGGAGTGGGCATTAGGTCTATAGGTGGACGCCTTTTCGAGATATCGCCATTAGGGTGGGACAGGGGTGACTCTAGAATGTTTGTACGATATGGGTATCAAACGAAAGGTGTTACTGAGCATTTTAAGAGGGAGTGGACATTAGGTCTATAGGTGGACGCCTTTTCCAGATATCGCCATTAGGGTGGGCCAGGGGTGACTCTAGAATGTTTGTACGATATGGGTATCAAACGAAAGGTGTTACTGAGCATTTTAAGAGGGAGTGGACATTAGGTCTATAGGTGGACGCCTTTTCGAGATATCGCCATTAGGATGGGCCAGGGTGACTCTAGAATGTGTTTGTACGATATGGGTATCAAATGAAAGGTGGTAATGAGTATTTTAAAAGGGAGTAATCCTTAGTTCTATAGGTGGACGCCTTTTCGAAATATCGCCATTAGGGTGGGCCAGGTGTGACTCTCGAATGTTTGTACGATATGGGTATCAAACGAAAGGTGTTACTGAGCATTTTAAGAGGGAGTGGGCATTAGGTCTATAGGTGGACGCCTTTTCGAGATATCGCCATTAGGGTGGGCCAGGGGTGACTCTAGAATGTTTGTACGATATGGGTATCAAACGGAAGGTGTTACTGAGCATTTTAAGAGGGAGTGGACACTAGGTCTATAGGTGGACGCCTTTTCGAGATATCGCCATTAGGGTGGGCCAGGGGGGACTCTAGAATGTTTGTACGATATGGGTATCAAACGAAAGGTGTTACTGAGCATTTTAAGAGGGAGTGGGCATTAGGTCTATAGGTGGACGCCTTTTCGAGATATCGCCATTAGGGTGGGACAGGGGTGACTCTGGTATGTTTTTGTACGATATGGATATCCAATTAAAGGTATTAATGAGGGTTTTAAAAGCGAGTGGCCCTTAGATGTATATGTGAAGGCGTTCTCGCGATATCGACCAAAATGTGGACCAGGTGATCCAGAAAATCATCTGTCGGGTACTGCTAATTTATTTATATATGCAATACCACTAACAGTATTCCTGCCAAGATTCCAAGGGCTGTTGATTTCGCCTTGTAGAACTTTTTCATTTTCTTCTACTTAATATGGTAGGTGTCACACCCATTTTACAAAGTTTTTTCCAAGGTTATATTTTGCGTCAATAAACCAATCCAGTTACCATGTTTCATCCCTTTTTTCGTATTTGGTATAGAATTATGGCATTTTTTTCATTTTTCGTAATTTTCGATATCGATAAAGTGGGCGTGGTTATGGTCAGATTTCGCCCATTTTTTATACCAAGAAAAAGTGAGTTCAGGTAAGTACGTGGGCTAAGTTTAGTAAATATATATCGGATTTTGCTAAAGTTATTGTGTTAACGGCCGAGCGGAAGGACAGACGGTGGACTGTGTATAAAAACTGGGCGTGGCTTCCACCGATTTGTGTTCTAGACAAACTAAATGAAAATGGGCGGAGCCACGCCCATTTTGAAATTTTCTTTTATTTTTGTATTTTGTTGCATCATATCATTACTGGAGTTGAATTTTGACTTAATTTACTTATATACAGTAAAGATATTAAATTTTTTGTTAAAATTTGAATTTAAAAAAATTTTTTTTTAAAAAGTGGGCGTGTTCTTCATCCAATTTTGCTAATTTTTATTTAGCACATATAGAGTAATAGTAGTAACATTCCTGCCAAATTTCATCATGATATCTTCAACGACTGGCAAATTACAGCTTGCAAAACTTTTAAATTACCTTCTTGTAAAAGTGGGCGTTGCCACGCCCATTGTCCAAAATCTTACTAATTTTCTATTCTGCGTCATAACGTCAACCCATCTACCAAGTTTCGTCGCTTTATCTGTCTTTTGTAATGAATTATCGCACTTTTTCAGTTTTTCGAAATTTTCGATATCGAAAAAGTGGGCGTGGTTATAGTCCGATATCGTTCATTTTAAATAGCGATCTGAGATGAGTGCTCAGGAACCTACATACCAAATTTCATCAAGATACCTCAAAATTTACTCAAGTTATCGTGTTAACGGACGGACGGACGGACGGACGGACGGACATGGCTCAATCAAATTTTTTTTCGATCCTGATTATTTTGATATATGGAAGTCTATATCTATCTCGATTCCTTTATATATGTACAACCAACCGTTATCCAATCAAACTTAATATACTCTGTGAGCTCTGCTCAACTGAGTATAAAAATGAGCGGCATAAAATCAAGCAACGTCTAACGCACATGCCATAACGACCAGAAAGCTCATGAAGTGTTATACATATATCGCACATACATACACTCATTCATACATAATAACTTGCCTACCCCTGGAAAATGCAATTACAACTAGTATCTGAAGGTGTATATGCTGATTAATCGCATTGGGAGGCAGTTCGTCCCATACTAAATGTTCTAAATTTAAATGCTTGTAAGAACTAATAAAATTTGCCAACTGTTTAAATAAAATACTGTACTGACTTATCTTATCTAAGTTATAGTTGCAATGAAATATCGACGAAAAACGCCTCTTGTGCCACCTGATACGATTTACTTCATGGTAATATGATCATTTGAAAGGTCGTAGGCACCAATTACTGTTAATGTTGTTGTAGGTTTTGAGGTGTGCTATCGATGTTGATGGTCCTTTGTCGGATATAGATCTGGCACGTTCTCTTAACAAGCACCAATATCGACCATATCGGGAACGATTTAATATGACCACGTGGAACCTTCTAGGCCATACCGCGCTCGCACCCCCTAATTCCATGATATCCTTGGGGTCGCCAGAGCATCGGCTGCTAAAGAAACAGGATTCGCCAGGTGTAGGTGAGGTTGACAATTGGGTTGGAGAAGCTATAAATTGCGCTGGAAATCCCTTGAAAGGGTTGCGCTACACAACCCCTTGAATCATTTGGGTATTTTATACGCCTCTTACTAAAGGCATACCTGCCGCGGGTAACCCGCTAAGTTCGGTGTGTAAACATACAGGTTTACACATAAAAAACTCGTTATACCTTTCATGAGAATGAAATGGTTTATTAAGTTTATCGCGAATCTGAAAATTGTAAGTCCTTAAAGGAGAAGAGATAGAACCACCAATATGTATACCGAAATGATCAGGATGACGATTCGAGGTGATTAAGCCATATCCCTCTGCCTGCTTAAATGCAAACTATTCCTCAATTTTTGAGATATCTTGATAAAATTTGGTGAGCGCGTATATTTTGGTGTCCAATTAGACATTTGTCGGAACCGACCGTATCGGGCCACTGTACCACAACTTATATAAGCGAAAATAGAATATCATACGTACATAAAATATATCAATGGCAATAACTTTGGAAACTGATAAAATTAAAATTTCCGTAGTAATCGCAACTTATTTTTTAAATATTCGATTAAAATCTATACTAAAATTGATTTTTTCATAACTGAGAAGCTACAAAAAGGATCCATTATATGTTTCAAACATTCTTGAAGTTTTTACGTATATCCCATTATTGCGACATCGACAAATAACTGGCCTTTCAAGCATTCGCTCCAATTTTTTGCAATTTCTCCATAGTATGGCAATTACAATTATAAGCTTAAAGTGAAATTTCTAATCTACACCTAAATTTAAGCTTAATTTGGTTTGACAGATTTTAGCATTACCATTACGCCACTTATAATTAGAGTCGCTCTAACTGCAAAAACTGCCACTAACTCGTCCATGATTAAGATAAAGCGCATTTATCTTGACGATGATTATGCCCCATAATTTTCTTCTCTGCTTTATGTAATGAAAACGTGGCCGATCAAACGAATTATCAGCCATATAAAAACTTAAATATATCGCTATCTTCTCCGAAATTCTTGTTCTGCAAAAGTATGAAGTGAAATTTTTGTTTGACACATTTTTTTTCATTTCTCCACAACATAATAAGAATTCCTCATAACGCCTTCCCCCCAGGTTCGGAAATTATAACCCATTGTGTCCGAAATGCCGACTTTTGGACACTTTTTAAACCTCAGAATCATTATATCCACTCATTTTTACAATTGAAATAATATATGGAAAGATCGAGAATTAACTAAACTTTTCGCAAAATTTGTAAAGGTTAATTTATCTAACATGGCTCAAAACTATTCCACATTATATCCTTTCGGTCTAAAATCTCATTAATCTCACAACAAAAAAATATTTTGATCGTCTAGTTGCTCAAACCGTGAAATTACATATAAGTTTTTGGAAAAAAAAATCCTAAAGTACCATAGCGCATAGTCACAGTTACAACAGGCTTAACATCTAGAAATTTTAGGAATATACGGCATTTTCAGCAAACTTTATGGTCCTAGGTTAGGTTAGGTTAGGTTGCAAGGGCTGAGCTGGACACTATGGTAACAGCTCAGTACTTAGGCCACCAATGGGCCCATTGTAATACCCTATACGGTCTCAAGGAGGAACCCTACCCTACCTAAAGCGGGTCTAACCACCTCGTGGAAATTATAAATTTTGCTAGAGCCTTTACTTCATAGCTAAAGAATGTAGAAAAGGTTTACCAAGGATGGCCAACCTACGCCTACTAAGCACTGGATAATGACAGAGAAGGTGCTGGACACTCTCTTCCTCTTCTGTACATCTGCAGCTGCGACAATAGTCGAAGGTCGTTACCCCCATTCTAGCACCATGCGTGCCTATTAAGCAATGCCATGTTAGAACCCTTATCAGGGACGATAGAACTGATTTGTTTAAAATCAGAAGCGCTTCTGTGCGCCCCTTGTCATAGGAGGGCCACGTTTGCCTGGATGTCTCACACGACGATATGGTTGACCATAGTCCATTTGCAATTCTTATAGTGCTTGTGTTCACACGAAGCCTGAAAGTGGCCATGGGTATACCTACCGAATCATTTCCCGGAAGGATATGGTCGGTGGTGCCTCTTCTGGCCAGCTCGTCTGCTCTGCAATTGCCTTCAATATTCCCGTGCCCAGGTACCCATATAAGGCTGACACTGAAGTGCTGAGCCATCTCGTTAAGAGATCTGCGGTATTCAGTGACCGACTTTGTGTCGTCGACGAATGAGTCTAGGGCCTTTAATGCGGCCTGGCTGTCTGAGAAAATAAACACCCGTTTACCATCCTTAGGCATAGACCCGAGATGGTTCGCAGCTCTGCGTATTGCCAGCATTTCCACTTGGTAAACACTACAGTGATCTGGTAGGCGAAAAGAGACCTCTAGACTTTCCCGTCAAGCTTAGAACCATCCGTGAATATGATGTGTATTTAAGGAAATCAACGTTTTGGCCATTTCGGAATGATCCGGGGTTTTGGCTCAAGATCTCGCAGACCGTTCAGAAATTTTGAGGAGTAGCTCCTTGCGGAGGTATTGTCCCTCGTTCACTTACTCCAGAGAGGCTTCGAACCTAACCTCGTTCTTTGGAATACTGCTGCGTCTGCTGAAAAGAAATAGAGATACATAAAATAGCCACACTTTTGTCTGCATATCCCGTGCAAAGCGTAGTTTCACCTAGGGTTAACTCCTTATAATCGTCGCGAACACAATTTCTTTAAATCATGTGTGGCTCCTTGGCGGTCACACACAAAGGCGACTTACGGTTGCTATTAATGGTCTATTAACACTCATGACTCTCGTGCACAGGGCGCCTCCAGTTTTTTCGGCTGTTTTTAAGATCTACAATTCCTGATGTGCGAACGGTAGTAATCCCGAGCACCAGTCACTACCACGCCTCCTGACCCCCACACCATATGCCACCACAGAAGCTATAGGACTGCGACTTCGAACTCGTACTCCGAAGACTTTCCAACGGATGCTTTTGTCGCGCTATGCTGCTGAGCTACACCAGAGAAACACCTTGAAACATTAGGGAGTGACTATACGGCAAAGGATGCTGCCCTCGTCTAAGTGGATGTCATAGCGGAATGGATGAAAATCGTATAATCCTCGGCGCATCTACATAATTAAAATTTTACAAGAACCCTGGATAAAATTTTTTAAATGTAGACCAAAGTTTGCAGACGTTTGTCTTCACATCATTGATTTCAATAGCCTTCGTTAAATCAAAACGATATTTTAGAATGAAAGTCGACCGATTTTAAGTTGAAAGATGTTTACTGCTGTTTTCCAGCCTTATGACTATTTCGACTGTCCACTACGTTAAGGTAGTAGCACACACGGTCATTAGTTCGACTGTCTTGGGAAAGCTTTTGCTTCACCGCTTTGAGTGTTCTTGCGAAGGACAAAGCCTCACCTGCCTACGTATTCACATTTGTAAAAGGTGCCGTAACGTGTAGGTGATATTTAAACTTGGTTGGTAGGCTATAATCAATGTCATTCACTCCAAGGGACTAGTTTTGGATAGGGCAGCCAACTTTATGTCAAACCGGGAGACTTGGGTGTTGAAGGATGAAGTTTGTAAATCAAAATTAACATTTCAGACGCTATTGTATAGTTTCGCAAATAAACACCAGATTTTTGAATGTAAGCCCAAATGATTTTTCAAAACCTTCTTATGCGTACACATATCCTCAACTTAGTATGAGTTAAGAATCATTTCAAAGGAGTGTTTATGCCCTAGAACCTACTAAAGGGGTTTGGATCACTGATTTCGCTTATTTTTTCAGCCAATCGCAATATACAATTTTTTTGAAAAATCGGCACCTTTTTTGGGTAATTTGCTTTTTTTTTAACAACTTGAGGACAATTTGAAAACATGTTCGCCTTTATTTGAATTCTTCGTTCATTATTAATTTTTTGAAAAAAAATATGCAAAGTGTTTTAATAACTTGATGAATTGGGCGATGCAAAGTCCGTGTTAAGCTGACACCGGAAACGCCTGTTTTTTTAAATAAGTTGTGAACAGTTAGAAAGGGTTCAATTTCGCAATTAGTTTCTTATAAGTAGCAGTGATGCCCATCAGTTGATAACACTTTCGACCAGTTTTAGAAATGAACAATTAATGGCCTAAACAGTCTTAAACGAGTAGAAAATATAGTAACGCGCCGGACGCCGCCGCCGCCGCCGCGCCGACATTCGGCGGTGGCGTGCTAAAAACGACCCTAATCGGCGGCGGCGACGGCGTTTATCGGCGCGTATATCTCTAGTATATATATACTATAGTTTTTAACGAGGACGTTCTTTGGCGTGCAGTAGTCAGTGCGCACCGGTATTGGGACTGGGGCGTTCGTGCCCAGGATTGTTGTGTGCCCACTAGATCCATTTGGCCAGAGACCTATTTACTTTATGCGTAGAGCGGGGATGACCGCTATTTCCTTCGCCCCCAGGTCAAGAGGTGGAAGGTATAGCATTGTGTTGAGTGATTCAGATAGAGTGGAGCCGAGAGCCGCGGTGATGCACAGCTCCGCACTCCGTTGCACCTTTTGAAGCGTTTTAAGGTAGGTAGTTTTAGCTAGTGCAGGCCACCAGACCAAGGCACCATAAAGAAGAATCGGGCGTACAATGGCTGTATAAATCCAGTATGTCACCTTAGGGGAGAATCCCCAGGAGGTGCCAATTGCCCTCTTGTAGGTGAACAGCGCTGCTGCTGCCTTCTTGCATCGCTCCACTATATTGTCACTCCATAATAGCTTCCTATCCAGAATGACTCCCAAATACTTGACTTGATCGCTAAACGCTAAAACCGTACCCCCAATTCTTGGCGGTGTTAGATTTGGTACTTTGTACCTCCTCGTGAAGAGGACAAGCTCGGCTTTATCCGGGTTGACTTCCAAACCTGTGGCTGTGGCCCAGTTCGAAATTTTGGATAGGACCCCTTCCATTAGGTTGCAAAGATTTTGGGGAAATTTCCCCCGCATGGTGACGCAGATGTCATCTGCATACGCGATCACTTGGTGATCTTCTGATTCCATGAGGCGTAGTAGTTGGTTGACGGTAACCACCCAAAGTAGCGGAGACAGAACACCTCCCTGCGGAGTGCCTCTGCCGACCGGTCTGCTGATCAGGCATCCACCTAGCTCAGTTTTAATCTGCCTACGCGTAAGCAGATTGTATATATATTCCACCAGGCACGCGTCCACCCCCAGATAGGTCAGCGCCGAGGTGATGGCCTCCGGGAGAACGTTGTTGAAGGCACCCGCTATATCTAGAAATGCCACCAATGTGTATTCCTTGAGGTCTAGTGACCTTTCGATAACGGATACCAGTGAGTGCAAGGCCGTGTCAGTTGACCTGCCCTTAGTATAGGTATGCTGAGCTTGTGAAAGAAGCGACGGCTCAAACCCCCTTCTGATGTAGTCCTCTAGGAGTCTTTCGAGTGCTTTTAGCAGAAAAGAAGATAAGCTTATAGGCCTATAATCATTTGGTTTAGAGTGGGAGGGTTTCCCTGCCTTGGGGATAAAGACAACGTTGACTTCCCTCCACGATACTGGTACGTAATTGAGCCTAAGACAACCTATAAACATCCCTTTAATCCAGGGCCTTATAAGTTCGGCAGTATACTGGAGCTGAGCCGGAAAAATTCCATCCGGCCCCGGCGATTTATAGGACTTGAGGGTCTGTAAAGCCCAATCTATCCTTTTATCATTTGTGATTTCGCTTATCAGCTGATCATTCGGTGACCCCCCGCTGACAATACTTGAAGACACGCCCGCACTTGCTGGGAAGTGCGTATCCATTAGCAAGTTTATGGTTTCATCGCTGGAGTCCGTCCAGTGCCCATCCGGCTTTTGGACGAAACTTAGATGAGTGGGAGATTTCGATAGCACCTTCCTTAACCGGGAGGCCGCGGATGTGGATTCAATGCTGCCGCAGAAATCCCTCCAGGATCTCTTCGCGGTTCCTCGTAATGAAAGTGGGAGCGTTTCCCCTATTACATATACTTAAATTAGTGCCTAACAGATAGTTAAATAAAAACTCACCTCGGTCATTTGTGCCACTGCTGCCCCACTGGGCGTGATGAGCATTGGCGTCGCCTCCGAGTAGGATGAAATCGTTTCGTGGATTTGTCGCTCTCACGAAATCCCTGAAATTATCCGGTGGTAATGAGCCTTGGTGATCGTGCGCTAGGTAGAAGGAAGCAAGTTTAAAGCTCCTCCCTAGCACCTCGACGCTAACCGCTGTTAGATCCCCATTGCTAAACGGGTGTGTAGGGTGGGTAGAAGAAAAACATTAAGAGTAGACTTAGCCAATATACATGCGCGAGGCTTACCCTTTTTCTGAGCGCTATAAAGCTTATACGTTGGTGTCCGCAGGCCTGCAGTCGAGCAGCAGGACTATCTGCATCTTGGCCGACCTGGCGTCGTCACACGCAATTAGTTTGATATTGCCCTGTAACCACCCCGCATCGGTATAAGAAGGCGGCGGACCAAGGAAATCTTTTTTGACCTTAACGGCCACAGTAGCGAACGCTGCCTCAATCCACTTCCACTGCTGTTTCGGGATCCTGCCATCTTCGCTGCTCTCGTCCATAACACCAATGATCTGCCGATCCTTGGCTATTTCGGCGAGTCCAGCCTCCCTGCGTCTTGGACCTTTTCGGTGCCGTAGGGTTGGATTCATCCATAGACCGCTGGCGCTTCGAGGCTTCATCGCTCTCGACCCAGTCCAGCCTGAACGCCGGCAACATCTGCTTCGCCCAAGCAAGGTCACCGTGCTGGTGGCTACCAATTGATGTATAAATAGAATATATAAGGCTTATTTGTTGTTATTAAAATAAACTTTTTATTTATATTGAAGTTTTTAACTTTTTTTTCAACTTTAATTTAACAATTTCATGCGTTTTAAAGCATTTTCGTGCACTGAAATACAACCATGTGTATATACGTTTTGACATTATATTTCATACTCGTTCGTGCTTGCCATTCTCATTGTTTCTAAATTCGTAAACAAGGATGCAGTTATTCAGTGTGATTTTTCGAAAAAATGTATTATTTTTGTGAAATTTTACACTCAATCTGAGGTATTGTGGAGGTCAAAAAGGTTTTATACAAAAATACTTTGGCTTACAACGCGACAATGTATTTCGTAATGTCGAAGTACTTATATGTGTATGTATTTGATGTGAAGCTTGCATTTGAGAACGCGGTTGCCACCTCAGTTCATTTGGAAAAAAAATGGCCCTTTTCAACCCCATATGGTCCGCTGGTCCCTTTTTCTTAATTTTGGTTCAGGCATGCTTAACGAACGAAACGATATCATTTCGTTACGATAATCAACGCTAATAAACGAAACGAAGTCACTTCGTTTCGTTTATTAACGTTAAGATCGTCAAGTTAACGTTAATTTGACGTTCTTAACGTTAATAAACGAAACGAAGTGACTTCGTTTCGTTTATTAGCGTTGATTATCGTAACGAAATGATATCGTTTCGTTCGTTAAGCATGCCTGTTTTGGTTCTTGTTCGGCACGCATTTGGTACTTTTATTTCTTTTTCACTGAAACAAAAATTCAAAATACTTCTAATAAAATTTTCGGCAAATCTATTACCCACACATAATTTTCAATTCTCCTCTGTAAACCCATTATGTACATATAGCTTAAGCTATTAGAAGTTAACCAACCCTATTATAAATATTGTAAACATGTCGATATGAAAATGGAGGGCAACCTTGAAAATAAATATGTTGGCCGGCATTTCCGGAAAATCCAAAGAGTAGAAAAGTCGTGTTTCAACTTAATCATTAAACATCGTATAAAATAATTGAAATACCTAACCAATTTACACTTCAATGGAGTTCTTACCACGAAAATTGCTCTATCTATAAAATGTAGCAGAACAATGAAATTTCACCTGGTAGATAATTTAGGCAAGGCATTAAAAAGGGAAGTGTTGAATGTTCGGGCAAACACATTGTCATTAATTTTTGATGAAACAACGGACTTATCAGAAAAAAGACTTGTTTTAGTGGTTAGATATTTCGATCGGTATTCAGTAATTACACAGTTGAAACTTTTAAGACGCTTGATTTTTAGTCTGAGTTCCAACTCACACTTACTGAATCTAGGCTCTGGTATGAAGTTTAAACTGTTAGGGAAAAAGTAAACATCTATAAAAATAGCATTAACACCACTGCTTAGTTTTATTTACGATGTACTGAGTTTGTCACAAAGCAAATTTTTTAACCGTTCTTTAATAAAACCTAACTGCGCTATGCACTTTATTCCATTGCAATCAAGCAAAACTAGGTTCACAACGTTTGGTTGGTGAAAGACATAGACTAATCCTAGAAATGTGAACATATAATACCTAAAGGTGCACATTATTTTTGTTTGTGCAGTTTGAATTAAAACCAAGTTTCTAATTTATTAAAATTTTATACATTAAACCACTGAAACATCCCAATTGTTTGTATACCAATAAAAAACCTAAAATTTGGTCCTTTTTTTGGAGATCTGGTCTTTTTTTGATGCATTTTGGTCCTAAATGAAAACATGGTGTGGCAACCGTGTTTGAGAACGCATGTGACAAGGTTGCATTTTTCAGAACTAATTTTTTTTTTTAATAATGAAATAGTAGTATGGAAGCGACAGCCATAGTACTAGGCATGTATATGAATATTAGCAAAGTTTAAAAAAAAAGCATTTTTTCTTTGAAAATAATCTAAAGGAAGATACACACGAGGCGTATCTTCATAGACGCGTATTAGATACAGCTTAAGAAATCTTGAGGCGTAGAAAATCCTAGCTGCCTAAGTTTAGCTTCTTACGAGATCCAACATTTTTAATTAATAATGATAAATAACACGTGAAGCAACTAAGCTTAAGGTCACTTTTGAGTCGTTTTGGCACTTGCGTTGCGTCTACATCTGACTTTGAACACACGCGCTTTAATTGCTTCAATCTATAAGCAACGCACCGCCAACGTCAAAGCAAAACACAAATAATTAAACACTTAGGGTTCTTCTTGAAGTTTCCTGGATTTCTTGAAAAATATAAGAATTTTTATCGTCGTTCAACTAAATAAAAAACATAATTGGACCGCGACGCAATCTGATGAGGGCACAATAGATCAACGGTCGCAGTGAAATCCCCAATAAATTTCCTATCTATCTTCGTGTTATAAAAATAGTTGTATTTCATGTTTCCTCATGTGACAGGGGAACTTTCAGCGTCCGTTATTTTAAAGTAACCCTTATTTGACGAATCACTGAACGATTTCTTTCAAATAAGTGTTTGTTATCGTTCACCGAAAATGGTGAAAACGGCCCCTGGAATTGTTCTCTTATATGGCCAAAGAAAGTTATGCGTAAGCAAAATTTAGTCAGCACAAAACGAAGAGTTAGAGAAAATTTAAAATATAATGCATATGTATAAAAGGCATGCAATTTATGAAATCATTTTTATTATATAAAATTAGTTTGACATATCAGATTTGTCAATATTATTTTAGTCCTGCTATTTATAACACATTTATAATATTTAAGAAAAACATTTAAGAAGTAAGAAACATAATTAATGCTTACATTAATACGTGTTTCATTTATTTTCATTGAGGAATAAGTTCGTAAAAATAAAAAGCACATTTTTATAAAGTGCATGTGAAGCTCCATAGATAAAATGAGTAATAGAAGGAACATTGGTTTATATATTACATTTTTAAAATGGAAATCTCCTGCTAAAAAAGTAATAGAGTGAACATTGGTTTGTATATTACATTTTTAAAATGAAAATCTCCTGCTAAAAAAGGAGCAAACCCTAACTACATTTTTTCATTTTCGTATTACGAATATCAATTCCTTCATTATATGACATTCGACTGCCTAGTCCACTGCCTTCCACTCTATTCGCAACATAAACTCTATTTAAGTAGCCAAACTATATAGTAAACAATGATATTAACATACCATTTGTTATTTGTATTCAAAACTCCTTTTTTTGGAAAGAAAAAAAGTCGAAAGTTTTAAAGCAACAGCCCGAGCAGGTCCAACTCGATTTTTGACCAACAAAAAACACCGCTGCAGAGATAAAAGTTATAATTCTTATACATTTGTATATTTACTATTCCTACAACATTTTCATGCAGCATTAACCAGTTCGCTAAATTCTTAGCAAATATTGTGTCACCTCAAATATTTTTATTTTTGTTTTCGGAACATCCGAAAATTTGCCATAAAATAGTTGTGTATTTATATATATATATAATAGTTGTGTATTATATATGTTTATATAGTTTTACACTCAAAACAATGTGCCAGGATGGAACGTCCGTAACATTGAAAGACCTATATATAGATATCAGAACTTCAGTAATAGTCCTTTCGTCGTGATTTTTGTTCTATACCTTTATAACAATCCAACAAATCCTAAAAGTTACATGATATATATTTCAAAAAGATACAATTTTTAACTTATCCGAGGAAGATTTATCACAAAAAAAATGTATTTGTTTCCCATTCAATAGTTTTGTTGAAACTTGGTTGATAGGTTTCCCTTCATTGCTTTTGTCATGGGTTTCTTCTTATTTGAAAGTAAGAAAACTAAGAGTCATTTATAATAATAGTTGGTCTCAATACATAAACGTAACTTCTGGTGCTCTCATGACCTATAAACAGTGGTGGAATAGCTGAGCAATCCAGTCGTATATTACATATTGGAAGCACATATGATTTGGCGCAGTTCAGACGAAGACCATTTTGCGAAGCCCATGCTTCGATAGATGACAGGTCTTCGTTGAAGTTAGCACACAGTTCATCCGTCTTATCAAGAGGCCGCGACATGTACAATTGTATATCATCTGCATAAGCGTGCATTTGAACATGGCAACACGTGGAGAACACATCGTTGAAAAACATACTGAACAAAAGTGGACCCAATATAGAGCCTTGTGGAACACCAACCGAAAGAGGACGCAGATCAGAAGTCACCGAGCCTACTTTTACACACTGAGATCTCCCTTCCAGATAACTCTTCATTAAACGTGCCGCGGATTCACTAAAACCAAAGAATCTCACAAGCTTAGCGCACAGCAGTGCATGGTTTACCGAATCGAATGCCTTAGAGAGGTCAAGTAAACAAAGCAGAGTAAGGTAGTTCCTGTCAAATGGTATGCGGATGTCATCGAGTATCTTAATCATGGCGGTAGCACAACTATGTTTGGCTCTAAAGCCAGACTGAAATGGAGACAGCAAGTTTGAGTTATTTAAATGGTTATAAATTTGTTCAGACATTATGGACTCAACTACTTTGGACAATGTGGCCAAAATACTGATAGGACGGATTTCTTAATTTGTGTACCTTGTTTTTGTCTAAAATTGTATTAAAAAAATATTAATTAGTATTTTCGTGACCTTATATACAACACGTATTGGTTATCAATCTCTAAGTTTTCACCTTTCCAAGAAATAATACATTTTGGCTTGGGGTGTATATGATACCCCGCGAGTAACGACGTCCTAAAATAAGTGCGCGAGTAACGGCGGGTTAAACGGTTGAGCGGCAATTAAGTAAGTAATTATTTACATAGTACGTGCTATCTTTAAGTCCTATTATGCATATACGCCTATATGATTGTTTAAATTGTAGGTGTATAAATAAATAAATAAAATTAAATTAAAAAAAAGTAATAACAATTAAGTAGTATAAATTTCTTTCACTTTGCATACTTCAGTTCAGTCAAGTCTGATTAATTGTTAAATGTGTCACCTAATAAATAAATAATCGAGTCTATATTTATAAGCACATCTAGAGAGTTTTTCGATTTAATCATTAGCACCAAAAGGCAATTTCTTTTATCTTCTTCTTTCTTTAACATTTGAATATTTCAACTAAATTTTAATGCTCTACCAAACTGCATTTAAAAATATGTTTTGACAAAAAAAGAGCTTAGCAGCTTATCTCCTCCTACAGCTGCGACAGGAGGCAAAGACTCCCAAAAGATATTGTACTGTTGTACAAAAATGCGAGATTTCATTTTAAACACATTTTTCATCACGATGAAACTATTAATTTATACGTTTTCGGTTTCTGGTGAAATTTTTTTTCAACCAATTGCTCCTTTGGCAATTTGTCTGAAGCAAATTTTTTCTTCAAGGTAGTAAACTCGTTGCGCGAGTACAATCCGTCTCCATATTAGAACAGCTAAATCAAAATTTGACACTAGTTTCGCACTTATTTTAGACCAATTGTGTTTGCCGAAAGCATATGAACGTTGCGTCTAGTTGAGTGTGCCACTATTTACGTAAAGCGATACACCAATGCGAAATCTTGTAGATCACATGCTGCTCGTCACCCTTTTTTTAAATGCGTGTCCGGTACTCAGCATGCCGACAATAAAATGTCGATGCTCCTCTTATTTTCATCTAACGGTATTATTGCATCATACAAACATATGTATATACACTTATACATATACCAATAGAATTGCAGTGTCTCCGAAAATTGGTCAACCCGAAAACAGTAACACCACCAACAACAGTAAGCAACTAATGACGGCACCACAGCGCAGGGTGTGGTTGGGTCTATAGGGGCAGGAACACCAAAATGTTGAATGAGTTTGTTTTATTTCTGCTGCTGTTTATCATATTTTATTGCAGTTGTAAATTTTGTTTTTATGCCACGCAACGCAATTACATTCTTCACCCCATTTCATATGCCTCCCAACGGAACCTTAGTCCTCGCGATTCAAATGTGTTTTTTTTTTAATTGTTGCAGCTGGAAGTTGGACATGTATTCGTGAACATTGTACTAGTTTGGACACGAGTTAATAAATAAGTGACAATTTTTATTTTCCGCACAACCAACGCTCAAATAAGGGGCAGTAAAAGCGCGGCATAATACATACAAACCGTTGGCCGTTGGTGAGCAATAAATTTGTTTTGAGAAATCAGACCGGTGGCTAGCTGCATCCGCAATGAATGGCTTGAAAGTTGAAAGACTTAAATTCAAAAATCTGTTTATTAGAATATCAGTATAATGATAATTCGAAATTTTTGGCTGAGTTCTTTCACCGATCAGTAACACATATTGATAGATTCCAGTCCCAGAACCCACTATTTTTGTGAGGCTATATCTTCCATACCCACGCACAATATTCCAAGCGTGCCCAAAGTTTGTTTTTTTAATGAAATTTTTCTAAATATCTATAAAACAGATACGTTCCCCATATATGTATATCCACACTTCCGATGATATTTCCAACTTTTTTTCTGTGAGGTATATGTACATTGTACATACACGTGACATTTGAAAAAAATTTACTAAATCAAAGGAAACAGTTTTACGCCCCGATTCTAGTGTGGAAACAACATTCTTCACCACGGTAACGAAATCATGTGGCAACTTTTACACCCTTTTGGTATTCTACCCGCGAGAGTAGCCGGATAATTTTTTACCCACAAAAGTAGGGAAATCACCACACAACAGCTGTTGTTTAGAAAAAGGCAAAACTGAAAAATAAAGAATTGTAAGCGCAAATAAGTAAAGATAATAGTAAAAAAGTGTTGCCTCTTGCTATACATATTTGTTTACTCACAGAATAAATTACAATATACCTATGTAGAAACTTATCATGCATAATATGCATATACACATCGTCCCGTTTATTCGTTAACCTCGTATCTACAAGTGAGACATTTTTGGTAAAGCGAACACGGTTGCCACACCATGTTTTCATTTGGGACCAAAATTCATCGAAAAAAGGACCAAATTTTTGTTTTATTTTATTACTATAAAATAAAAAATTTTGCGATGTTTCCATATAAAATTTTACTAAACATAGTGAAGACTTTCCTTGAATTTAAATCTGAACAAACAAATATATGTATGTGCATGCAACCAAAAATTATACTATATTTTGACATAGGATAAGTCTATGTCTTCCACCAACCAAACGTTGTGAACCTATATATTCCAGCAAAAAGTTGTTATAAATCTTCCAAATAAAATTAATAATTTAATAAAACTTATTTGTGGGAAAAATAATGTAATAATCTGTTCTTAATAGGCTAAGTACTTTCGATTCCGACTGCTCAGAGGCAAAACTTTTTCAAATCGACCAAGTCCGGTCGGAATCGATATTCAGAACACCAATCCATTTCGATTCCGAATAAATTGGTCGGAATCGAAATCAGGAACAGGCCCGTATAAAACAAGAGTTTTTTTTGATTAGTCGGTTATTTCATCAACAATTAACGACAATGTGTTTGCCAACACTTTTCTTTTTAATGCCTGGCATAAATTATATCCTAGGTGAAACGTTATTTTTCTGGTACATTTTACTGACTGATCAATTTTTATGGTGAGGGTTCCATTCCAAGTAAATTCGAAATTATAGGGGGGCTAACGAAAGTGTGGCGAACTTTTGGGCAATATTGTGAATTTTTACCTGAGTGAAAAAATTCACAATATTGCCCACATAATATTGGACCAAAGTGGCAACCGTGATAGCGAAGAAAAATACCTTTCAAATTTCTTCACAGACACTGGTGAGCTTCTCGGTGATGACAGCGTTACCACTTGTGCCACAATCGCGAATAAATGAACTGGTAACGATATTCGGTTACATAATATTCTGGGAACTATTTTACCGGTAACGCTCAGAATCGGGCGTTAGTGTGAAATTGAAATTAATGGAAAGCTAAACGCACTGTAGTGAAATATTCTCCTTTCTTATTATGCATCCAGAAACAAGAGCACCTCTTTACACTAAGAAAAAAAAAACACTTCAAATGAGGAAAACATTTCCTGAAAAAAATTTCTTTAAATTGAGGAAAATTTCAATGTAATAAGTAAGAATTTCTAATTTTATATAAAACTAATCCTCCTATGGTCACTTCGGGGTCATTCCAGGATAACTTTGGGGACGCTGTCGGGATCCTCCCGCGGTCATTTGATGGTCTATTGTGAATCATTTGGGTATTTTGCGGGCTATTTCGCGGACTCTTCTGCGATCTAGAGGTAATTTTGGGGGATCTCCAGGGGTCTTCCCTGGATCGTTTGGTGTCACTTAGGGATCACTTCGGGGCGTTATGGAGTCATGCCAGGGGCTATCTCGGGATAGTCTGGGGTTAAATTGGGGGGCATTTCGAAAGGATTTTCGGAACTTCCTCGGGATTCTCCCAGGCTGGAAAAATCGTAATAATTTATCTTATTCACTATTTAGTTCCTTCTGCAATCTGTTATTTACTGCACATTATATAAATAATGTACATGTTTCACATCTGCCAGGCGTCCGTGATGGCTCTTATTTTTAATGATGCCAAAGAACCATAACTTCTCGCGCGCTTATTTAAGTACACATTAGAGATGTAAAATAAAAAAATGTAAAGCGCGATAACCTCCAAAGATATCTTAAGCCGAGCTTCTCTTCCAATTTGCGTCGTGCTCTTCTTGATTTTCCCTACAAATTGGCCGGACGGGACCTACATGTTTTATGCTGACTCCGAACGGATCTGCATGGCAGATGAGTGTTCACTGAGAGCTTTTCATGGCAGAAATATACTCGGAGCGCTTGCCAAACACTGCCGAGGGGCGACCCCGCTTAGAAAAATTTTCTTCTAATTGAAAAACTTTATTTCTAAAATTTTGATGTTGCTTTGCCCGGGATGTGAACCCAGGGCATACGGTGTGGTAGGCGGAGCATGCTACCATCACACCACGGTGGCCGCCAACTAGAGATATACGCCGCCGATAAACGCCGACGCCGATTTTCGTAGTCCTTCGCACGCCGCCCATAATGTTAAAAATATCGGCGCTGCGGCGGCGTCCGACGCGTTACTTTTTTTCTACTCATTTAAGACTCTCTAGGCCGGTTTTTGTTCATGATGAAAATTAGTCCGATAAATTCAAATAAAATGACACAGGTCGAACATGTTTTCAAATTGTCTTCAAGTTGTTAAAAGAGCAAATTACCCGAAAAAGGCGTAAATTTTTTTTAAAATTCTATATCCTGACTGACTAAAAGAAATCAGTGTTGCCATATCCTTTAGTATGGTTCAGGGTTTAAATACTCCTTCGAAATGATTCTCGCCTCATAGTTAAGTTGAAGATGTATGTACATATGAGAAGGGTTTGAAAAATCACTTGGCCTTATATTCGATGTTTGAATATAAGGCCAAGTGTTGTTTATTTGCGAAATTATAAAATAGTGTCTGATATGTTAATTTTCATTTTTACACTTCATCATTCAACTTGAATCTCCCGGTTTTACAATTCCTAAAGTTGGCGGCCCTGTCCCCAACTGGTTCCTTGTAGTGACAGTCGTAATACGCGTTGTGGACAGTCGTAATACGCGGTCATTCATAATGAGCTCTTATATCATAAAGCCGACAAACAACAGTTTGGACTGAACATATAACCATAACATCTTTCGACTTAAAATCAGTTGACTTTCATCCTAAAATATTGTTTGGTCTAACGAAGAGTTTTGAAATGAATGCTTCGAAGACAAATGTCTGCAGGGTCCTTGTAAAATTTAAATTATCTATATGCGCCCAGGATTATACAATTTTCACCCATGAGTTGCGTAAAGGTGTCCACTTAGACTGCTTATAATTTCGGAGGCGGGATCCTTGATCGAATAGTTACTTCCTCACGTTTGAAGGTGTCTCTCTGGTGTAGCTCGGCAGCAAAGCGCGACAAAAACATCCATCAGAAAGTCACCGGAGCTACAACTAGAGCTTCTAGGAAAGTGACTTCGACGAAGGTATGATTTCGAAGTCGTAATCCTATAGCTTCGGAGCTGCCATATGGTGTGAGGGCTAGGAGGCGTGGTAGCGACTGGGGTCGGGATTGCTTCTGTTCGCACATCGGGAATTGTATATTTTAAAACAGCCGAAAAAAACGTGAGGCGCCCTTTGGCGCGATCAACAATAGGCCAGGGTTTATGCTAATCGTTAAAACTGTGCCACGAGATAGGTGGCCCAGGGATAGTAGAAATTCCAAAAACGTGCGATCTTGTAAATTTTGCTTTCTAGTTTTAAGGAACTTTCCCATAACTATGGCAGCTGAATTTGTTTGAACGAAGATTTGAGCTCTATTAGGTTTTAATATTTAGGATAAAAGAGTTCTCTAAATAGGAGAGAGATCGAAATAGTTAGAGATATTTAGAAAGTCCACATACAAAATTTGGAATCTTGCAACCGATATTTGAGTAACTTCCCGTAGAGCTAGATATTTGGAACTAAGAACATATTTCAGAACCCCATCACAATGCAACATAAGAGTCAAAATCTTCGCTAGTTGGTCCAGGCATCGTGAAAATTTAAAAAATCGTCCGAGCTTGGAAATTCTGCCTTCTAGTTCAAAGAAACTTCCCGATAGCCGAGTTAGAAATTAATTGAAGTTTAAATTTTGAGATTGGCAAGTACAACATTAATTTATTTGCGAGACAATTTCTGGAAAATATTACTTTACGACTATAGGAGGAGATACGAAAGATAGGGGCGAGTGTCTATTTTGTTATATTCTGCAAACCAAGTTGAAGATAGCAAACAGGGGAAGTGTCCCTGGTGCAACATCCAGCAATGTTCTTGATATTACATTGAGCTCTGAACGTGATATATCAAGGTATGATTGGATGGTTCTTGCTATACCATCCTTTTCCGACCGTGCGTATATCAGCTTCAGCATCTCCCTAAAGAGGGAATAGAACGGAAGGCCATTTAGAAACCCTAGGTCAACGAACTTTCGATAAATATTTCCCATTGGGAGATGATTCAGAAGAGCCAGCGAATACACTCACTCTTCTATCAAGGAGCAGGTAGATCGAATGGGCGGTGAAGACGTTCTATAAGTTTAAATCGCGGGGCCCAGATAGTATATTCCCAGCCATGCGACAAATTTCAAGTAGAGTGGTCGTGGAATGGCTTAAAATCATGGACGGAAAATAATTATTTTTTTTGTTTTCGGAGTCGAAAAAGTCCTGGTCAAAAAATTGTCCTAGGTAAAAATGTTTGAGTTCCCAAGTATCCCTATAGCAATATCATGTCGAATCAAGCATCCATTTTATTTTTCGAAATTTTTCCATAAAAGTCCACATATAAAAATAAAATCTGTATTTTTATTTTTTGAGTCCGATAGAACTAGTTAAATTCGGACTTTTAAACTAAAAGTCCGGAAATAAAAGTTAAATCCGGACTTTTATTTTTTAAGGCCAAAATAACAGTCCCGCTTGATAACAAACAAGCGGCTTATCCGAATTAAACAATTTTTTTTATTTCCGGACCTTTATTTCCAAAGTCTGAGTTTAACTAGTTATATCGGACTCAAAAAATAAAAATCCGAAAATAATTTTTATCTTTATCCAAATATATTTAAAGTCCAAAATTAATAGTTTTGCAAGGAATTATATTGTATCGTATTTACTTGCAATTCCCCTTATTTGTAATCTTCTACTAAGTTCGAATCACAAAACTGTTGAATAAATAACTCCAATATTGAAAAATTGCCTTTATTAAAGTACTTCAAAATAAATAATACTGCTATTGCTCGCCAGATAGCGTCTTAATCTAAACTGAATTATTGCGCCTCGACTGTTGTTGCCTTTTATACTCTCTGATTACCTCGTTCGCATCTTCCAGGCGCTTCCATTTCCAGAATCTACTAGTTGGCTATCAAATTTCTCAGCTGTAACTACAATTGCACGATTTTATAGCTTCTCTCATTGCATACTTTCGGGAGTATCTCAGATATATGCATGTAGTTGTGCGTTGCTTCTCAGCTGCGTGTACGTACATATGTGTAGACATAATGATTGATTCGTTTATGTAGATACAAGTGACTGTCTGCTTTATTGTTGTTGAGACTTCATTTACTTAGCATCAGACTAGGGATGTGAGTATCACTTAGTGACACTCATATTCGTCACACTGCCCTCCACCTAAGTCTGATCGTCCCGATCAGACAAATCTCTCGATCTAAACGCTGCCAGCCTTTCCAAATGAACCACTTTCATTTTGGTTCGTGGTTTGCCAATGGTTTGTATGCGGTAGACTACATCGTTGATCCGTTTACCAACTTTGTATGGGCCTTCCTACTTACGCTGCAGTTTCGGGGACAAATCTTTTTTTCGTTGTGGGTTATATAATAGCACCAAATCTCCTTCCTGAAACCCTTCCGAATTAATTGCTTTATCGTACCTCGCTTTCATCTTGTCGCTCATAATCTTTGCTCGTTGTCTTGCCAGATCGTGTATCTCTCTCAGCTCTTCTTCCAAGACACCAGTGGATTTCTTGACATTTCTCTCCGCATCGGCATCTATCCCATGCTTCAATTCAGCTGGCAGTCGAAGGTCATTGCCAAAAATTACCTTTGCGGGAGTTTGGCCCGTTGTCTCATGTACTGCCGATCGGTAGGCCATCAAGAATAATGATATGTGTATATCCCAGTCCTTATGGTACTTGTCTACTACTTTCCTTAAATGCTCCTCCAATGTTCTATTGAAATGCAGTTGTCTTGCACATTTCTTGGAACACAGCTGATTCAAAATGCCTGCCTTGGTCAGAATTTAACTCCATTGGTACCCCATTCCTTGCAACCCAATCTTTTGTAACCACTTCTGCTACTGTTTCTGCTTCTTGGTTTGGGATTGGGTATACCTCTGGCAATTTACTGAAATAATCCATAACCACCAGTACGTATTTGTTTCCGCGGTTGCTAGTAGGAAATGGACCTGCGACATCCATGGCGATCCTTTCAAATGGTGCACCTGAAATATACTGCTTCATCTGGCCATGACTTCTTGTTTTGGCCCTTTCGCTCTGTTGCAAACCTCGCAGTTGGCAATCCACTCGGTGACCGACTGACGGCAACCAACCCAATAGAATCTCTGCTTAACTTTCTCGAGCGTCTTTGTGATTTCAAGATGACCTCCACTTGGACCATTATGCAGCTCGCTGAGCACGTCAGGAATCCTCTTTCTGGGAACAACTATCAGTTTCTTCTTGCATTTAACGTCCTCACTCTCCCATACTAGATGAGGACAACCGGATATCAATTCTAAACTGTTCCACTGTGCCCAATATGACTCTCTGCTGACATCTCTTCTCTGTTTGGTCTTTCGTTTCGTTCGAGCCCTTGTATAACTTGTGACAGATCTTTATCTTCCAGCTGACACTTTCTTAGTTGTTCCTTGTCCCATTCATCCGTACACGTTATAGTCATTAGCCGGACATCTATAATGTCTTCTTTAGCCTCGGCCTTTGAACAGTGCTTGCATTCCAAACTACATGGTCTTCGTGACATTGCATCAGCATTTCCATGGGTACTACCTTTTCGATGCTCAGTGGAAAAGTCATATCTTTGTAGTAGCTCGATCCACCGTGCCAATTGTCCTTCCGGATTACGGAACTGCAGAAGCCATTTCAACGCTGCGTGATCTGTCCTGACACGGAATCGCTGGCCGTATAGATATTTGTGAAAATGTTTAATGCACTCTATCAATGCCGCGTAACGCAGTAGTTCCTCTCTGGTTTTCCAATGGAACGGCTGTAATATGCAACAACCTTCTCCTGTCCATCGACCAGTTGTGATAAAACGCCTGCTATAGCATATCCACTCGCATCTGTATCTAGATTAAATGTTGCTCCTGGAATCGGATATGCTAACATTGGGGCAGTGCACAAACGCTCCTTCTATATTTGGAAATCCACTTCTTGCTCCTTCTTCCATTCAAAAGCTTTATTTTTTCTTGTAAGCTCATGGATGCTATGGGCTACGCTGGAAAAATTTGGTACAAATCGGCGGTAATATGTGCACAGCCCAAGGAAACTTCTCAATTCATGTAGGTTCTGTGGTCTTGGTCAATCCTTTACAGTCTCTATCTTTTCGTTCGCAGTTCAGATGCCCTCTGTCGGTACCTTGTGACCCAAATAATTTTCTTCCTTTTTAAACAGCGCACACTTTTTGGGACTTAACTTCAGACCAGCGCCAACTATTCTCTGGAAAACTTCCTCCAAGTTCTTAAGATGTTCATCAAAGTTCTTGCCCAATACGATGATGTTGTCTAGGTACACCAAGCATGGTTTCCAATGTAGTCCTTTCAGTACCTAGTCCATGAGTCTCTCAAAAGTAGCTGGTGCATTACAAAGTCCAAAAGGCATCACTGTAAATTGCCAAAGACCATCACCGACACTGAAGGCTGTTTTCTCTTTATCTCCCTCCTTCACCTCAATTTGCCAGTATTTGAAAGATCAGTATTACTAGATGAAACGTATTCCTGGAGCTGTTCACAGTTAATAACTACTTCAGCCTCTTGGCAACTTCCCAATATAGCTTCTTTGGTCAAATTGAGTGGTGACTTGAACTCATTGAGTACTCTTACCGGAATACGTCCATCTTGTTTTGTCCTAGCCAAGGTTTTTCCTACACGTACATTCGGCGCTGATTTGTTTGCTGCTTCGACAACCCACAATTTGTTTGTCCCACAATCTCCATCAACCTTTGCCCAGATGACTGCTTCGGATTTTGGTGGTATTTGCTGACTCTCTTCCACGAGCACTAGTTTACTGCTGTAGCCTCTCTCGTAGCCAAAATTAAGTGGCACATCCATGTTCTTATATCGCATCGTCTTGCTTTGCATATCGATCTTGATGCCTTGGTCGATTAAGAAGTCCACTCCAATTATGATTCCATCAACAATCTCTGCCACTATAAAATTTCGTACTACCGTGACGTTCCCAATTGTGACTTCCAATGCTACTTCACCTAGAACTGCGGTGTCTTCTCCAGTGGCTGTACGCAATCTTCCCCCATGCCATGGTCTTATCTTCTTGTTGACTAAATCCGCTCGAATGATAAGTAGTATGGAAATGCGGGCTCTAGGCCAATTTTGTATGGGAAAAATGGTGCAAGGGAAATAGGTTTGTGTTCTGGCTAATCTCATCACTGACCGATCCATACACCGCTAGGTGTCGCATCCGTTCTTCCGTTTGAATTCTGGCTAATCTCACCTCTGGCAGATCTCACCTCTGGCTGATCTCACCTCTGGCTGATCTCACCTCTGGCTACTCAAGATCATTCAGCAATTCCGCTAGGTGGTGCATACGTTTTTTCGGTTTGTGTTCTGGCTGAACTCACCTCTGGCTAAGTTCCGCTAGGTGGCGCATAAGAAAAACTTAGTGGTGTATAAGAAAAAGCTTAGAGCTTTTTACCTTTAGCAGAACTTTGCCGTAAACATGACAGCATATAAATTATATATATATATATATATATATATATATATATATATATCAGCAAACCGCAAAATACATACCGACACACCCATCCATATACATACATTTAGATAAGGGCTACTTGTCTCACAGAGTTGACATTTGTTTCAATTGAATCGCTATTAAATTATTAGAAAATTTGCTCAGACTATGGAAATTTGGTTTTGCTATTAAGTCCCTAGTACCTAATTTTTCCTATCTCTTCCCCCAATACTAGTATTTTCCCAATCTTGTACTAATAATGAAGGAATTTATTGGTTTGAGAACAAACAATTTATTCTATTCACATCGATCAAGAAGAAAAAGAGATTAAAAAATTAAGGGTGTTAAACAATGTGTTACTCTCAAACTTTCTGCAAATGATTTTAAAAGATGTTTATTCGAAAAGAAGATGTACTTTGACTCAATGTATATTTTAGATCAAAATTTCATGAATTGTATACACAAGAAATAAATAAACTAACGTTAAGTTTTTAGATGATAAGAGATGTTTAAAAAATAATGGAATTAATACCTACGCTTGGGAAATGTTTGTACAAGAGAAAAAATCAAAATATGCTGATAAGAAACCTTAACTGTTCAACATTGCATATGTATATATATATGCATGTGAGAATTTCACAAAACCGCAAATAAATATGAAGACTAAACATTGTTTATCTTCTTATTCGTTTGTAAGTTTGTGTACCTGCAATTAGACGCATAAGTTCGAGCTGATCTATAAGAAAAAGCTTCGAATTATTTGTTTTGTATTCTGACTGCAAGAAAAAAATAGCTTAGAAGTTCATCAGTGCAGCAGAAGACCGAGCTCAGATTTTAAAGGGGGGGCTCCAAATTTTAAAGGGTCCATATTTCTAAAGTATATAAGTGTGGCGAAATATAAAAATTCTATTTTATACCCAACTATGCTTCACCTGTCTGTGCTTAACGTATAAAAAGCCTACCATTACAAAGATATTTCTTTATTAATTTTCATAATGTTTGCGACAGTAGATGTTCAAGGCTTTAAAGCATACGATAATAGATTTATTGTAAAGGAAATAGCTGTGGTCCTCAACAATAAAGAATTCCAATGTTTCCACATAAAAGCTCCATTTGAATTTTTGGATCTGAGTAAGGATAATCAACGACAAGCTAATTGGTTAATATTACACCACCATAATTTATTAGTTTTAAATCTGTAAAAAACTATTTGATGTCAACATTGAAGAACATAAAAGTTTATGTTAAGGGGCAAGAAAAAAGTGTATGGATAGCAGAGTTCCTCCAAAAGCCGGTGTTTAACATTGAAGAGGAGAGTACAGGATGTGATGGAATGAATCTCTTTAGATTATATAGTTTACACCCAGATGTTGTGCGTTGTCAATATCATTTCCATACTGATTGTAATGTGAAAATCAACCAACGACAAATTCGTTGTGCTTTAAAATCAGCATATATTTTGTTCAAATACATATCGGCTAGTAATTTAAATTTATAATGAAATAAAATAGAATTAGAAATATTAACTTAAGTGTTTTTTTTTATTTTAAAAGGGTGAGAATAAGAAGAAGAAGAAAAGTAAGTATATAAATAAATTTTTTTCCAATATCAACCTAATTTTAAATTGACGTAAACAAAGGGATATATCACAATGAAGTTTAAATTTTATATCTCATTATTATTATTATTATTTGTTTTCAAAACTAAAACCTAGATAGTAATGCGCTTGCGATAAACCAAAACTCGAAAAGTATTCAATTTAATTTAACATTACCCAATAGTAATGATATTTTATCAATAAATATTTCATTATTATTACTACAACAAAGTGAGCCTCTTTTAACGAATGACGAAGAAGAAATTGAAGTGTTGTCAACGATACCATTATTTTCACCATCCACAACAATCGCACCATCGTCTAAAGATAATTTTTCAACGGAAGGGAAGCCTATGAGAACTTTTACTATAGATGAAGCTATAGGGGCATTTCGTAGAGAGCTCATTGAAAAGGAATCTGATATTGGAGGAATCATTGAGGCAAAACAAGCATTTTACAGACATTTTAAATTGGAATATGATATTTTTTATCTACCAATTCGTTGCACTTATGATAGTAGATACGTGGAAAAAATGTTGAGTATCAAGTGCTTTGAATATCGTGAAATTGAAACTGAACGAATTCTTAGTAATGGTGATATTGAAAATATTATAGTCCAGGATACTTCATTTAAAAGACCACATATAGAAATAATTGATATAAAAAACTATAGTCAAACATATAATATTGTTACGAATATTAGCAAAACTAAGGAGTGCTGCCAGCTCTAAGCCGATCTAAGCAGTGACGTGAATGCACATCAATAATTCAATCATTATGTATCTACATAAACGAATAAATAATTGCGTCTACACATATGTACACATTCCGACGAGCAACATTTACATACAAGGCAGCAAGAGATGAGATGTCACACACCGATGAATTTACATAAGCGTATAGTGTGTGCGGGAGACTGTAAACTACAAACACATGCATATACCTTATCTGAGTTGTCACAAGAGAGAGCAATAATTTGTGCACGTAGTTGTGGCTGGCGATTTTGTAGCCGAAACAACTAGTAACTTCTGGAAATCGAAGAGCCTAGAAGTATGCAGCGTAAACTATAAAAGCGATGCAGGCGAGTAAGAAGTAATTCAGTTTGATTTGAATTGTCAAGCAGTTACGAGTAAGACGATATCTAGCGAGCAATAGCACTATTATTTTGAAAGTCAGTTTCCTTTAAGATATCAGTTTGGTTATTAACCCCTTGTTGACCAAACCAAGAAAAAAGGCTTTTATGTTATATGCTTTAGTATATTTTTATTCAAAGGCATGAAATATTAACCAAAAAAGTAAACAAAATATTTCAAGGACATTGTAGTATAAAAAAAGGATATGGTACTCAGAAGTACCTTCGGGCTTGAAAAGCTCATATTTTTATGCTTTAATGCCATGGTACTCGGAAAAACAGTTTTTTTGTCATTACAGCAAAAAAATATTCCGCAGTGTTGACATTTCGAATGCGGCTTTGATTGAATTTTTTTCTACTGCACATTTCACATCTTCCTCGACTTTCTCCAAAAATTGGCCTATGTACTCCCAAATTACCTAATCGGACATCTTTTGGTACTGACTCACCTTTTCCACGACGTTTTTTTCTTGAGGGTGTTGGTGTAAGACTCAACTTGCGTTTGTTGGCAACATCTTTTTGCGTCATTAAGCCTTGTTCAACGGATCGTCTATACTCTAGAAGAGTCATTTTATCATGACTTCGGCAATATACAATGTAGGAATTAACGAAAGCTATTTCCAAGAGCCCCCAAAACAATCTATGCCACCATTTTTTTGATCGCCTGCCTATACCGTATGCACAACGCAACTGATCTGCATGATCTACGCCACCCATGAATGAATTATAATCTTTAATTGCAGTTGGACATTGAACTTGCATTGCCTGACCTTTACGATCTCTCCTCTGGACAGTACTTTTCTCAGTGCCATGGAAGCTGGAAGCCAACAGTATGGGCTTGTTATCAATCCATTTAAAAAAAGTTACATCGTTCATAGTTGTTCGTGAATCGAACTCGCCTCTTTTCATATTCTTGTCCGCTTTCATGTTTGAAGGAAGTCCTTTTCGATTTCCTCGTACTGTACCGCAAGCAAAAACTTTCTGCATTTGTAGAAATTCTAGTAGCCTGACAGATGTATCCGCATTGATCCGCCATGCACCATAATTTGTAACCACGCTTAATTGGTTTCATAGGGCAATATTGTTTTATAGCACTTCTACCTTTGAAAAGAATCATAGATTCGTCAACTGATAGCTCCTTCGTTCCATGGTATACCTGAAGAAAACGTTGATTCAGACCTTCAATCATAGGGCGAATTTTGCACAGTCGATCCTTATTGTTTTTTGGAATTTTAGAATTATCATTTACGTGCAAAAAACGTAAGATTGAATCGAATCTGTTTCGGGACATGGTTTTTGGTACTATGGGCACAGCCAGATTTTCGCTAGTACTCCAATAATGACGATAACTTGGCAGGTTATGGTAGCCCATAAAAAAGTGTATGCCTACAAATGCATGAAATTCACTTTTTTGTAAATTCAAGGTTTTGTTTTTTTGTACCGCATATAAATTCGAATGAAATATGATTCCTTCCACAATAGGCTCCATATAAGATAGGAAAAATTGTTTTGGCGTTTCCATATCATCAAAAAATCCAATTATTGGTCCCTCTGCAGAATCAAATTGTGAAACCACGGTGGTTTTATCAATTTTTTTCCATTTTCGCAATGGTTCTTCGAAAACTGTGCTTCTTTCGTTTTCTAGCAATATATTTGTCTCTTCATTTTCTTCTTCCTGAATTTGATTTAGGACTTCAATCAAAAACTGATCTTCCTCGTTCGGTAAAGTAATCTCTTCATCTTCATCATCACTCTCGATATCCGTATCTTGCTCATTATCGATTGGAATTCCTTCCAAAATGGAAGCAATTTCATTTTCTGACAAAAATCCACGGACTCCAGCCATTATCCATTAGTATTTGTAAAAAGCTGTGCTATAAAAATCAGAAAATGCAAGGACAGCAGAGCCCGACGGTACTTACAAGTCTCCTTCGGAAAATCAAAGATCACTGGTAAACAAAAACAGTAAAGTTCTTTGTGTCTTCAAAACTAAATACCAAATCCACAAAACTTATATTTTCTTTTTATTTAATAGAGATATTTTAAGAATTTAGCAAGATATAATTAAAATAATACACCACTTCTAATTTGTGACCGCACTATGGAAAACACTTACTTGCAATGAGCATAAAAAGCAGAGAATCCACGAATTTTTATAAAAATCCCGTTATATATGTTCTATGTTTTTTACTTTAAAGTACCGTTGGTCTGCATAATGTAAAAAACTTACTGATTGCTTTTAAAGTAGCAAAATCAGAAGTGGTACTGGAGAGTACCGTCAGACAACAAGGGGTTAAGCTATTCGTTGCACAGTTTGAGTGTTATTGTGAAGTACTTAATAAAGGCCATTTTTCCATCATTCAATATTGGAGTTATTTATTCAACAGATTAGTGATTCGAACTTAGCAGAGGATTGCAAATAAGAGGATTTGCAAGTAAATTCGTTACAATTGGTGTCAGAAGAGGAATTGTTGAATAAATTCCGGAGGACAACAAGGACATGGCAAAGTTCAGTGAATTGAAGATCCAGCAACTAAAGAAGGAGTTGGAGAGCCGTGGATTGAATACAAGCGGCGTTAAACTTGAACTTCAGGCACGGCTACGAGAGGCAATGGAAGCGGAAGGAATTGATGTGGAAGAGTATGACTTTCATCTTGATGGCGAGGAAGTAACAAAAATTGAAGAGAAGAACGAAACATCGCAGACGGTTACCAGTACAGACTTGAACATGATTTTAGCTGCAATATCTGCTCAAACATCGACAGTGTCATCTCAACTGGCAGAACAGAAGACATATATGGCATCACAACTAGAATCGCAGGAGACACGCATAACATCCAAGATTGAAGCACAAGAAACGCGTATGTCAGAAATGTCGACACAGATTACATCCAAGATGGAAACTCAACTGGAAGAGCAAAAGACATATATGACATCTCAGTTCGCTGAGCAGTTGAAAGCACAGGAGGCCCGCATATCCTCGCAGCTGGAGGCACAGGAGATAAGGGTAACATCAAAGCTGGAAGCACAGGATACAAAAATTGTGCAGCTCGAGGACAAAATTGATGCCGAGATAGAAGCTTTGAGAGGTCGTATACAGGAGTTGCAAATGAATCGCCCAGCAGTTTCAGCGAGTAATCCAAAGGTAAAAACACCATCCTTTGACGGTTCTGTTCCTTTCCAGGTCTTCAAGCTACAGTTTGAGAAGACCGCAGCAGTGAACAACTGGAATGCGGAAGATAAAGTTGCTGCACTATTCGTGGCATTGAAGGGGCCAGCAGCGGAAATTCTACAGACGATTCCCGAAGGAGAGCGGAACAATTATGAAGCATTGATGGCTGCTGTAGAACGACGTTATGGAAGCGAGCATAGGAAACAGATATTCCAAATTGAGTTGCAAAACCGCTACCAAAAAGCAAATGAGACATTGCAGGAGTTTGCTTCAGATATTGAAAGATTGGCTCATCTTGCAAATGCGGACGCACCCGTGGAATACACTGAAAGGGTAAAGATTCAGAGCTTTATAAATGGCATACGGGACGTCGAAACAAAGCGAGCTACATACGCAAACCCAAAGCCAACATTCGCAGAAACGGTGTCACAAGCTCTGATTCAGGAAACAGCGTCGCTTCTGTGTAAGCCAGTTTTCAAAGCACGCCGTGTGGAAGTAGAAAGGCCAGAGTGGGTAGAAACAATTTTGGAAGCACTGAAGGGATCTCAACAGAAGAATGCCGGAGTTATTAAATGTCTCAAGTGCGGCAACCCAGGTCACATTGCACGTCATTGCGATCTTGGTCCTAATAGTTCCAACAGTGTGGGTGGCCGTAAACGCAAAGCTGGAGGAGATGAGCAAGAGCGAGTAAGAGGTAGAGAGCTAGATCCAGCTATTGAATGCCCTGTGATATCTGTGTCGCAAATTGGAAGGAAATCAAGCAGTCTTACCGTCAGAGGGAATGTGGATGGCAAAGAACGAATACTGACTGTAGATACGGGCGCATCTCATTCCTTGATCCGATCTGACTTGGTTAACAGGAGAGTAAAACCGTTACCTGGAGCAAAGTTGCGTACGGTCACTGGCGAGTATAACCAAGTTCAGGGAGAAGTGATATGTGAAGTATTGATTGGGAAGGTCATGGTCCTACACAAATTTGTTGTGGCGGAGATTGTTGATGAAGTTATATTGGGAGTAGATTTCTTGGTTGACCATGACATCAAGATCGATATGCAGAGAAGGGTGATGCGTTATGAGAACCAAGATGTGCCACTTAACTTTAGTTTGGAAAAAGGGTTCAGCAGTAATCGGGTACTGGTGGAAAAGACTCGACAAAGACCACGAAAGTCGAAGGCAAAGGTTGATAGATCGAATGGGCCAAATAAATCAAAATCAAAAGTACCTGCGAGAGAAACACTAGCATTGACAAAACCTAAAAGACGCAGGAAAATGAAGCAACGAATTTTCGAGAAGGAATGCGAGGGTAGTTTCAATCCAGAGCGCACTACTGTGGGGAAACGTGGGAACGATACTGATTATGCAAAGCAAATCCGTCCAGCGCAAGCTCTACGAAGTAGTTCATCGGCCAAACAACAGAGTGTAAAGGAACGAACCAGGGTATTGAGTGGTACAATGAAACACAGGTACCATGAGAACAATAATTCGAAAAGTTTCTTGGCGGGAGATTTGGTACTGTTATACAACCCTCACCGGCGGAAAGTTGTTCCATCCAAATTTCGGTGCAGTTGGGAAGGCCCGTACAAGATTGTGAAGAAGCTCAGTGATACCATCTACCGCATACAAAGCATTGAGAAACCACGGAGTAGAAGAGTGGTACATTTGGCGATGCTAGCAGCGTTTAGATCAAGAGATTTGTCTGATCGGGACGATCAGACTTAGGTGGAGGGCAGTGTTACGAATATTAGCAAAACTAAGGAGTGCTGCCAGCTCTAAGCCGATCTAAGCAGTGACGTGAATGCACATCAATAATTCAATCATTATGTATCTACATAAACGAATAAATAATTGCGTCTACACATATGTACACATTCCGACGAGCAACATTTACATACAAGGCAGCAAGAGATGAGATGTCACACACCGATGAATTTACATAAGCGTATAGTGTGTGCGGGAGACTGTAAACTACAAACACATGCATATACCTTATCTGAGTTGTCACAAGAGAGAGCAATAATTTGTGCACGTAGTTGTGGCTGGCGATTTTGTAGCCGAAACAACTAGTAACTTCTGGAAATCGAAGAGCCTAGAAGTATGCAGCGTAAACTATAAAAGCGATGCAGGCGAGTAAGAAGTAATTCAGTTTGATTTGAATTGTCAAGCAGTTACGAGTAAGACGATATCTAGCGAGCAATAGCACTATTATTTTGAAAGTCAGTTTCCTTTAAGATATCAGTTTGGTTATTAAGCTATTCGTTGCACAGTTTGAGTGTTATTGTGAAGTACTTAATAAAGGCCATTTTTCCATCATTCAATATTGGAGTTATTTATTCAACAGTTTAGTGATTCGAACTTAGCAGAGGATTGCAAATAAGAGGATTTGCAAGTAAATTCGTTACAATATGATCATTGTATAATGTGACTCACACGTATATAGACAAAAATAAAAAACCGATATGAAATTAGCTAATTTAATAAAAATTTTACTTATTTGCCTGTTTCACTTAAGGTATGCAACAAATTATCCCTATAATCAATTTACGAATCAAGAACAAAATATAAACAGCTTTAGAAATTTTGAAAATGTAAACAGACTAGTTTTGAATACAATATTCCAAACACTTCATTACGTTTAAAAATAAATGTAACAATTCAATTGTTAAATAAAAAATAAATGTAAGGCGCGATAACCTCCAAAGAGATCTAAGGCCGAGCTTCTCTTCCAATTTGCGTCGTGCTCCTCTTGATTTTCCCTACAAAGTGGCCGGACGGGACCTACATGTTTTATGCCGACTCCGAACGGCATCTGCAAGGCAGATGAGTTTTCACTGAGAGCTTTTCATGGCAGAAATACACCCGGAGCGCTTGCCAAACACTGCCGATTCAATTGTTAGATCAGAGTTTTCCTGAGCTCAACCCCTCATTATTAAAAACAACATCAACAGCGACAACAGCGCAGAGCCTTGGGGGATCTTTTATACCAACGATCCGCGATCAAAGGAGTGAGTCACATGGTGTGAAAAAAAGTGAATACACCATTCTAGAGGCTATTGATAATTTTAAAAAATTACTATTTGAAAAGGAAAAGATAATAGGAGGCATTCTTGAAATCCCAGAGGTTTTTTATAGACATTTCAATTTAGTTTACGAATTAAATGCTCCTATTACAGCAATTATATACAGCGTACATTAAATATCTATTGCTTTGAATTTCCGGAAGATAATACGGAGACATTACATAAACGAGAAGCATTATATGAGCACACTTTGTACGATATAAATCCAACAATAATTCATGTTGATCGTTATTATCAAACATTGCATATGAAGGTTCAGTAATCACAAACATGACATCGTCATCGTCAGCAGCAGTAGACATATTTAATTTTCTGAAACAATTTAAACATATTTTACCTGAAGAGCAGAGGAAAAGATTTTCGAAATTCATTCAAAAATTGAGTATAGAGATAAATTAAGTAAAATAAAAAATCAATTCGGTGAACACTAGGAAAATGTGTTTGGTCGAATTCTAATAGCACAGATGGCCCAGACACTTGCAATTGCTCACACCTAGAGCGCTTGGATGAGGAAGCCTACAAAATTATGAACAGTTGCACAAAATATTTATAAAGCAGCTCTAAGCAATATGGATGATAAGCGAATTGTACGAGAAAATCATATTGATACTTATGCTTATAGTTATTTCGAAACCTTATAGTAGTACTTTAGTGTAATACATTTAAGAAAAAAATAATAAACAATTTATATTTTATATAATTTAATTTTATAAAATAAAAATTTTAAACATAATTGATCACATATTACCGTGTTGTATTTTTCTTTCTGCTCATAATTGTAATGTATTGGTGACTTCAGATAATTAATCAGTTCAATCGGTGGCTGTAAATTTCCAAAACTATCAAAATGTTCTTTTTAGTTGTTCTTAATACTTTCATGATCTTATCAAGATTTGCTAATACAGTCATATGATTATTTGACATGATTTTAAACGAGCGATCGAAAAAATCTGTTATCTATCAGATGTGTACCTGATAAGAATCTGGTAAATCTGATACCTATCAGTCGTGTATCTGATAAGAATCTGGCCTGATATCAAGTTTTACTTATTTTGAACTGTTATATATTAAACTTGACTCGGGGTTTGCTAACAAGGTCACTGTAACCTTTAATAATGTTACCGGTAATTTCCTTGTACATATTTGTTGTGCGTTTTAACTTTGTGCACACACATACACACACACACATGCACATATTTGCGGTTTTGAACGGATGCGTCTAAATGTAGGCAACGAAATTGTTTTGTTGTTTTGCGGTGTCATACGTATGCACCTAAATGATATAGATCGGTCTGAACACAAACCGAAAGAACGGATGCGCCTAAGTGTAGGCAACGAAATTGTTTTGCTGTATATATGTGTGTAGGTGTGTAAATACCCTGCAAAAAATTCTATTAGTCTAGGATTAGTCCGGGCAGAGTCGCAACAGAGTATGCGACCAATGCCAGTTTTGATCTCTTTGTATGAGTTCAACTGTTCGCTTTTGTTTGAGCATGTCCTATGAAGAGACTAATTGTACCCATTTATACCCGAAAGGGATCGATGGGACCCATCCCCTTTGTACCCATATGGGAACATAAGAGAGTAGTTCCTTTTCGGTCCAATAAGGACTCAAATACGGCCTAGCCGCATTTTTATGGGTATACTTAAATACGATCTACAACAGAATGTGGTGTTCACGAGTGTCGTATTTAAAAAGATAGTACATAAGACAATAGGAGACCTAGTGAATTTACCATATAAATTATTTGCGAGTAAAATTTCTGTGCCAATGTAGTAAATGTCAAGTAACGCGTCAAAGTTTTATCAGCCTCAAAATATTGTCCCAAACTTTATCGACTATCATATATGTAATACTCATATATTGCTACTTCAGGCTAGGTGCTCTCATAAATATAAGAGTGCCAATATATTGCAGTTTAAATGTTTTAGTTTTTGTATTCAATGACCGAATGTACCTTAATTAAAATTATTTCTTGTCACATATATGCTGCTGCAGCCACAAAAATTTTGTAGGCTGTATTGTTTTGATTTAACTGATAACTCATTGCGAGCATTTTGTATTAACAATATAGGAGTATTATATATATGACTACGAAACTGTTTTTTAGTGTTTCTCTTTAAAATTTAGTATTTTGTTCTTGTTTACTATCTTTAAAATATATGCATTTAATTCAGAGGTAATTTATATATACAAGTATGGGAAATTTTTAAATTTAAAATTAACTTAAAAGTTATTGCATCAAAGTTATACAAAATGATATATCTTTATTATATCGATTTCACACAGAAACTTAATGTAATCACAATTTATTATTATGAAATTTGATTGCCATTTGTTACATTGACAATAAAATCCGACCAATTAAACAAAACGTACCAGATTTTTGACTACACTAGGCATTCAATAAAGCAATAATGAGATCATTCGGAATTGGCAGTTTGTACGGAAGATTGAGTTCAATAAAGGCTTTGTGATAAAGATTAACCTCCTGTGTACAATTTGCATTAAGTACTTTTTTTAATATTTAAGAGTGGGCAAATTTTTTGTATTGAACAAGAACTTAAATAATTCACATAGTAATTAAGTATATACATTGAGTATATAATAAAATCTTAGAAATAAACGAAAAATAATAATTCATAACAAGATTTTTTTTTGCCTTAAATGCCTGTTGTTTTGCACAACTTTTGGACAAACGAAAGGTCCTAATATTATTATAAAAAAAAAAAAAAATTATTGTATATCCTAAAACTAACTTCAGATTTTTGGTCTCGAACCGTTAATTTTTGTGTCTAAAAAATTATGGTAGCGGCTTCTATAGTTATTATTTGTAAACGTATAGTAAAATTTACTCCGATCGTAGTAGAATTTAAATGCAGTTATGTATGATAGACAACCCTCTAAAATATGTATAGCGAACTTGTCAGGATAAGGTGATGGCAAAGCGAATTCAACCCAATGCAGAAGAGTGTCAAGTCAAAAGAATATATGCATTCAGCCCTATTCTTGAATCTATCGGATACTCGATTTTCGTAAATTCTACGAAAGTACGTTTACTGAATCCATCGTAAGTTCGAAATTCGTAGAAAGCCTTCACTGAACACACTCGAACTGTGAAATCGTAGAGTTTCGTACAAATTTTCTACGACGCGTATCAGTTTGCGGGAAAAAGTAAAATCATTAAAAATTCAGAATAAAAAGGGATATTAAACAAATAAAACATAAGTATATTATTAAAAGTGATATGTATACTAATTTAATTACAATCTGTTGTTATAATAGGTCAAAAATTGTCACAACTCGCCAACAATGTTCCTGCTTACTTGACATATTGCAGCAGCGCTAGGCTTTACAAAGTGCCCAACGGAGGAGGTTAACAAATTTTTGGAAAACATTGCAAATAGTATTGCACCACCAACAAAAGATGCAACTATCTGGAAAAAAGTAATGCTTTTGTAATACGTATGCATATCGGCAACTTAGCTTCACAGATTTGGAAGAAGGCTTAAAATAATTAAATTTAAATTAAATTACTAAAATATTTATTTTAATTTTTAAGGGTCTTATAATAATGACAATTATTGCAAAAACTATAAAACATGATTACACCCTGAAACCTATATTTTTCGTAGAACTCCCTTTTTACGCTACGTTTCTCTTCGTTGGTCATATCTAAGTATATCAATTGTGGACATAGCCGCGTTTGGAAAATTAGTAAGGCATCTTTCAAAACTTTGGAAAATGTGGTCTGAAAAATGGGAAAGTCAAAATCTTTTCGAACTCCGTGCTGATAGCTACCATCCACAAAAAAAAAAGTTTTACCGATGCTACCGACTTGAACATGACCCACCGAACGGTGTACTTCCTTCATTTATAACACCGAGCACGTAGGTAAACGCAGCCTTGTTTAGGCGGAAAGTTTTTATAAAACACAATTTATTAAAACTTTATAAGTTCATTAAAACACGGATCCTTTCACATACATAGCCTCTTCTAATTTCAAGACTCCTCGCAATTTTAAAATCACGCCTTTCTTGCTCATTTTCTTCTAATAAAGCTGCAAATGATATGGAATCCATTTTAAGCACTAAACTTTTTTTTTAAATGATATAATGCAATTTTAAACTAAAATTTAAATTGAAATTTTTTATTTACAATCGCTCAGCTGACTTCGAATAACCAAAATTTTACATTATATGTTGGCAGCACTTTTTTCGGTTTCACATGAGTTCAGTGATAGTAAATTCTTCGAATTCGTAACGGAGGGTTGTATTCGTAGATTTTCTACGATGGATTCAAGAATAGAGCTGATTGATTTCGATCAACTGACATATTGTTGTACAAAGGCATTGTTATGATTGTGACCCCTGTTTTTTTTTGTCGATGAAGTTTCTTAAAATGTTTTGATTTGGCAAATTGCAATCCTTTTCGGAGCATATCCTCGGGGGTTGATCCCTTAAAAGGAATTGTAGAAACAGCTCCTAAAAATTTAAAAGTTTAAATTCAAAAAACAATGTATTTATATAAGGGGTTATAAATACCTGCCAATGCGCTATACAAATTTTGGAACTGTTTCAGCCCAATCTTGCCATGAGTCCCGTCCAAATTCAAAGTAATTATCACGTCTGTTTTTATAATTAGTGGTAAATTTTTCGTATTGTTGCACAATATTGATGTAATCGTAGATTCCTGTAAAATAAACAAAAAGTGTTTAAAAAGTATTTAATAGTTTGTCGATGTATTTTTACGTCCAATTGCTCCATCTCATGTACGTTACAAAGTGGAAAACACTTTACGACAGGTGTATTTTTTACTTCCTGGCGAACTAACTGCATCCAATTTTTCTAATTTCCTATCAATTGATTGTAGTTGCCTGTCAATATTTAACAATGGTTGCAGCACACAGCTTCGGACCCGCATTAGGTGGCTTCGATAATAAATTAACAAGTAAGGAAGGCTAAGTTCGGGTGTAACCGAGCATTACATACTCAGTTGAGAGCTATGGAGACAAAATATGGGAAAATCCCCATGTAGGAAAATGAAGCTAGGGTAAACCTGGAATGTGTTTGTATGACATATGTATCAAATGGAAGATATTAAAGAGTATTCTAAGAGGGAGTGGGGCATAGTTCTATAGGTGGACGCCATTTACGGATATCGCCATAAAGGTGTACCAGGGGTGACTCTATAAGTAAAGCGTTTGTACGATATGGGTATCAAATTAAAGGTATTAATGAGGGTTTTAAAAGGGAGTGATGGTAGTTTTATATATGAAGGCGTTTTCGAAATATCGACCAAAATGTGGACCAGGGTGACCCAGACCATCATCTGTGGGGTACCGCTAATTTATTTATATATGTAATACCACGAACAGTATTCCTGCCAAGATTCCAAGGGCTTTTGATTTCGCCCTTGCAGAACTTTTTCATTTTCTTCTACTAAATATGGTGTCACACCCATTTTACAAAGTTTTTTTCTAAAGTTATATTTTGCGTCAATAAACCAATCCAATTACCATGTTTCATCCCTTTTTTCGTATTTGGTATAGAATTATGGCATTTTTTTCATTTTTCGAAATTTTCCATATCGAAAAAGCGGGCGTAGTCATAGTCCGATATCGTTCATTTTAAATAGTGATCTGAGATGAGTGCCCAGGAACCTATATACCAAATTTCATCAAGATACCTCAAAATTTACTCAAGTTATCGTGTTAACGGACGGACGGACGGACGGACGGACATGACTCAAACAAATTTTTATTCGATACTGATGATTTTGATATATGGAAGTCTATATCTATCTCGATTCCTTTATACCTTTATAACAACCGGTATCCAATCAAAGTTAATATACTCTGTGAGCTCTGCTCAACTGAGTATAAAAACTATCATTAATAGTGTGACTCAATAATCCTGTAAGAACTGAATTAATTTCGATTAGCGTTTTTTTTTTTTTGCAAGCTAGTGGAAATAAAACGCTAACTAAATTTGCGAATTGCCTAGAAAGAACAACACGAAGTAACCTAGTTTAGTTGGGTAAATGGATTGGTGAAGAAGCTAAAAAAAGAGCCAATTAGCCGAAATTCTTTCACCACCTGCATAGTTCCGCCATGACGAAAGTGTATAGCTACTTGTATCAAGCCATTGATTATAGACTTGCAACAAACTCAAATGATCGCCGTGCATATGATTGAAGTTCTTACGAGCTGTATCGGCATGTATGATTTTATCTTTTAGACGATAGAATGTTGCGCTATTCACAGAAAGCATTGCAGCAATTGATACCAATTCTTCGGAACATTTCATTTCATTTTTCATTTTCATTTATTTAACAAATTTGTACAACTAAGAACTTAAGTCTTTTATATGTACATCAACTGACATTAAAAACTTATGCTAATACATTTTATGTAAATGGGAAGTTCACAATATAAAAATTTAAAGAAAACTAAAATTTACCTACTGACATAAAAGTATGCGTTTAATATATGCACTTACTTAAATTAATCTTATAACTATTACAAATTAATCGAGACACATGAATAGCAGAGGTACAGAAAACAATGAAAGGAGAAGCAAGGAAATTAGATGACATAAAGATTATTTTAGAAATAGTATTTTAGTCAAAATATAGAAGAAATATCAACATCTGCGAAGTATTTCAATATAATGCTTTTGAAGTTTCTATTATTCAGCCCTACTTTAATTGATTCGGGAATAGCGTTCCAAAGTCTAACAGCGCTAATAAAAAACAATCTGCTAGACGCTAAGTATTTGAACATCGGAACCACCAATTTACGGTTTCTTTGAGACCTGGTAAAATGCAGTTTGTCATAAAGATACTTGGGGAGCTTACATTCTAATAGTTTAAACATGAACATGCAGTTTCTGGCAGCCAAGTAATTAAGGATGTTGCATCCCAGATTTTATCCCTCCAGGGTGATATGTGATCGTATCGACCTACCCCATACACGTACCTGGTAACATTATTGAAGGTTACATTGATCTTGTTGGCGGACTCCGAGTCAAGTTTAGTATACACAAGTTCAAAGTATGTGAATTAGGGTACAATTAGCTGCATTGCAAGCTTGCGACGAGTTTCCTGTGGTGTGAACGGTGCCGATATGCGTAAGGTCCGCAGTATAACATAAACATTGCGGACTACTTTATTAACGTGGTCGAAAGAAGTTAATTTGTTATTTAATACAAAGCCAAAATTTTTAACTTTGTCAGTGGTACTAAGTGCCTGCGAGCCAATCTTTTAAGATGGAATACTTTCAGGGTCGATTTCATTTTTGGATATCGGCATAACGTACGATTTTGCAGCGTTAAGACATAAAGCATTGTTTTTAGCCCAACAGAAAACAGCAGACAGATCACAGTTTACTTTGAAGCATAAGTCTTCAACGAGGCCAACACGATTAGAAAGGTACAACTGAATATCATCAGCATATGCGTGGACGTAAACATACTTACACACGGAAAACACATCATTGACAAACATACTAAATAATAGAGGACCAAGAATTGATCCCTGAGGAACACCTGCTTTAATGGATTTAAATTCTGGCGAAGCTTTCTCTCCTCTGACCTTTTGTTCCCTACCTTGGAGGTAACTAGCCATGACTTTAATGGAACTATCAGAAAAGGCAAAGAAGTGACGGAGTTTCCAGCACAATAGCTCGTGGCTGACCGAATCGAATGCCTTAGAGAAATCCAACATGCAAAGAATGGTTAGGTCGCCATTATCAAATGGCCCTCTGATGTCATCCATGATTTTTACCATAGCAGTGGCACAACTGTGTTTAGACTTAAAGCCAGACTGTAGAGGTGAGAGCAAGTTGTTTTCTCTAACAAAATTAGATATTTGTTCAGCCATTAAAGATTCACACACTTTTGAGAACGATGGTACGATACTAATCGGTCTGAAGTCCGAAGGATGCGCAGCAAGCGGTTTCTTAGGCACAGGCACAACTATTGCTTTCTTCCAAGCAGAAGGAAAACAACCACTTCTAAAACAGTGGTTAATGATGTGGGTCAGAGGATTTACAATAAAAGGAAGAACAATTTTTACGAATTTTAACGAAACCCCATCATTACCCACGGCACACGATTTTATAGACAAGATAGACTTTATTACGTCACACTCACTAACACACTTAAACTCAAACGTATTAATAAAAGTATTGACAAGTTCAGGCATCCTCTCAGGAGAGACAGAGCTGGAGTTGTTGCTGGAACCGATGAAAAAATTATTTAGTATGTCAGGGTCAATACAGCATTCCACCTTATTTCTCCCATGGACCTTTAGGGTTTTAAGGTTACGCCAAAGCGCTTTTGATGGCAGAGAAGGATCCAATTTGCTATGAAAGAAATTCTATTTGGACTGCCTAATTACGGCAGTCGCTTCGTTGCGAGCAGCTTTGTACAAAGCCCATGAAGCATCATTTCGGGACCTTCTCCATTTGGCGTGCAGCTTATTGCGCTTTTTTATTGCACAAATAACTCTTCTACTAAACCAAGGACAAGATTTATTTAAAACATGGACAGTACGTGTAGGGACATGACGATCAAATATGACATTTATGTTTTGGGTAAGATGTTCAAGTTTCTTATCTACCGTATCTAAATACCAACAATCGTACCAAGGAATACAGGAACAATCGCTGAGCAACACAGAACGGAAATCACGATATACATAAACATATGGCTCAGGACGATTAAACCCAACGTTAACAGTACAAAAAATTAGGTCATGGTCTGATACAAAACAAAGCTGGTCAAATTTAAGAATATATGTCAAGTCAGATATCATAAAATAGTCTAATAAGCTGGGATTGGAGTTGTTAGCGTACCTCGTAGGCATTGTGTCATTTACTATGACTAAACCAGCTGTTGAAACTTGATCACACAGTTTTTTACTATAGGAGTCATTTACAAGTAAATTAACATTGAAATCACCGCTAATGACGTAACATTCATAATCAATTATATACACGGACAGGGCAGTAAAAAAACAATCTAACGTGAAACATTTAGACGGGTTATAAACACAAGAAACTAAAGCTTTTTTTACACCATCAGAAAACTTCTCTAACAGCAGGCACCTCAGTGTGTACAGCTTTACAGATGTTAGCGAAGATCTCCACACACTTCTCATTAACAACATTAGGTATGCCGCTTAAAATTAGATCAGTGGAAACTGCCACATTTTCACATCTATCAACTTCTTTCTTTAGTGACATTACCTCTGCTTTTAGAACATTTGTACCTAAAATTACGGAATTCAAATTTAATAATCCTGTTTACAATGTATGGAATTCCGATTATGAAATCAAACTAATTTTTACGCATTGATTAGTTACATTTCAAATTCGGAATGGAATTTTTCCAAACTATTTCTCACTAACCAACACATTTTACCCATCATGGAAATTCGGCCATACGTCTACCCAATTTTGTTAGTTCACCATAGTGATTGAGCGCACCCAAAGTGTATAATTGTTCTAGAGTTAAGTTTCGGCGATATTTGTAGCCAGCACAACTTTCCTAACATTGGGTGGTGGAGGTTCGAAAATGTTTGCTTGCATATCACTTGGTAGATTTGCATACACTGATATGATGGGAAGTTCACGTATCTTTGGAGCCCAAACGCTTAACTCGATCTCTTAAAACTTCTTGGCATGTTTCAATTTCATCTTGTATACGAAATATAGGCGCATCATCAAAGAGTTTTGAAAATTTAGCAGCATCCAAAGTTACACTGCAAACTAAAAGCTTTAATTCTGGTCGGAAGCGTGCTATAACTTTGGATATAAGAAAATCATTAAATGTTTGGAAAACTTAAATTTGAGAAAATTACCTACCCTTTTTCAAATCCTACGGCATGTAATAGCTCGTTATCCTTAACAATTCACGGCCTTTTTAATGTTTTTTTCGCAACTTGTAGCGCTTGCTTTTTGTGTTCCCAAAAATACACAAAACGTTTGGCAAACAGTGTTTACATATGTTAAAATTAGAGTTGACCGATAAGAACGATACATTTACGGTTGAAAACATTTTAATTAAACAATTATTCATTAAAATAAAAGAAAATTTACACAAAAACATCTTGTAGTTCGTATGAAAAACTATAGAACAGCATATCAGCTGTTCGCTCGCGGGTCTACTGTGACGTAGTTTCGCAGAACGAAGCAATTTTGAACTCGTGAAAGCGCAATCTGGGTAGGTGATTTGTGTTTGATCACAAATCAAACACAGAAGATTGCGCATTCACGACTTCAAAGTTGCTTCGTTCTGCGCATTACGTCACACTTGACTGCTTGATCGAATGAAAGAAAGAAAGAAAAAACAAGAGCTAAAGGAAAATGACGTAAAAAAATTGCCCATAAAAAACAGCTGATCTTTTGTTTACATGTGCAATGCGCAATCTGTGTGTGTGATTTGTGGTGTTTAATACCACTCCCAACATTCGACTGAAAAAATCGATTGTTTTCTTAAAATTAAACTATCGATAGTGCCATCGTTAGTTTTGCAGCTCTTGACAACAAAAAACAGCTGTTATATCTTTTCCGTGCATGAAAACATTGAACATTAGTGTACGTCGGTGTAGTTGACATCATTTTATTTGCAATGTTTATTATATATTCTCTTCGTTTACTTCATCAAGACATAACTTGAAACATTGGGCCCACTTTGCAAAGGTGGCACTACAGCCACTGCAACTTACACCGCTGAGTTCAATAAATCTGCAGGTACTCTACCAGAAACAATTGTTGACTCCTTCCTAACAGTCAGTAGTATGTAAATTGGAGTTATTGACAACCGAGAACAAATCACTAAAACTATTTCACGTGCTCCTGAGCTGGAAAAATATTTAGATCAAAATTTTTTTAGAGGAAACCCAGCAAGTGCGGTCTAAAGAGGTAAATCTGAGTGCTATAGCTCCAGATTTACATGGAGTTTGATCAGTGCTGAATATTTTTCAGTATACCGGGTGAATGTACTGAAAAGCTAAAATAACATGCAGAAGATAATACAAAATTAAAAATATAAAATAGGGGGACTCATGTAACCGTATAAATGCCTTATAAAGTGTGTAAACGTATAAATTTATCTAGTTTAATCATTTACACAATTTGTATAAATTTACGCGCACATTTCATTAGGGGGACTCATGAAAGCATATAAACTTATAAGGTGTAAAATTATATCCATTTACACACGCTGTTATATGAACGCACCTAGTAATACTCTTGATAAACTTGATTGTTTATCAGCGGCATTATTGCCAAATTAAATTTTTTTGATTGTTATACAAATTAAAAAATGCCAAGATTAAGTGAAATATCAAAACTAAAACGCTTTTACTTGCTGATGTTGAAGATTTCTGATGAAAATGCCTGCTGTAATGTCTGCAAGGTCGCATTCCTTTGAGTTTACCGTGTTTACACAATGAAATGTGCGCGTAAATTTATCCAAATTGTGTAAATGATTTTTCATACAAAATTTGACAGCTCGTTTACGCACTAGATAAATTTATACGTTTACACACTTTATAAGGCATTTATAAGGTTACATGAGTCCCCCTATTGTGTAAACACGGTAAACTCAAAGGAATGCAACCTTGCAGACATTACAGACGGCATTTTCATCAAAAATCTCCAACATCAGCAAGTAAAGGCGTTTTAGTTTTGATTTTTCACTTAATCTTGGTATTTTTTAATTTGTATAACAATCAAAAAAATTTTTTTGGAAATAATACAGCTGAAAAACAATCAAGTTTATCAAGAGTATTACTAGGTGCGTTCATATAACCGCGTGTGTAAATGGATATAATTTTACACCTTATAAGTTTATATGCTATCATGAGTCCCCTAATAATTTATTCGTATCACTTGAGGATATGAATAAACGACTTCAGGCGGTAGGAGAAAAAATGTAAGCAAGGAAACATGCAGAAAGCGAATTGGATATTGCAGCACCCAAAGAATAAATAAATGCTTGTTATTCTTTTATATTTTTGTGGGTACAAATATTTCTTTGGATGATGTGTACTACCCGGGATGATTGAGGTGAAATGATTCCACAGTTATTAAAAAATGCCAAAATTCAAAATATGGTTTGTAGAAAAATGAAGTAGTTAGCAGTATAGAGGGTGGTGTTTATTATCTACAATTATGTACAAATTTACAAGAACGTGAAATATATATGATCCTGTATATACTTCCAAAATAATAATAATGGTGTTTTTTCTTGTTCCCATGTGCTGTTTTTAATTGTTCCCATTGATTGGTTATCCTAAAGGTTTTTACCCGACTCCGAACGCATATGCTTAGGTAGATGAATTTCTAGCTGAGAAACTTTTCAAAAAGGATTGAAAAGCATTATCCGAAAATTTAACCATAACTTGGGCGTAGTCGTTAAGTCATAGTAATTTAGGTTCGGTATAGGGCTCTAAATTTTTCTTAAATAATTCAATTCCTGTCTTAAAAAGGGCATACAGCTGACTAATCCCAACTGTACCCAAAAGGGACTAAAGGGGATCAATTATGCCCAACTGTAGACAGAAGAGATCCATCGGGGATCAATCTCTTTAGGAATTAATCGCACGATTTTTTGCAGGGTACTTAATCAACTTGTGGATTAATATACACATAAAAACCTACCATCTGCAAAAACAAAATCGATTCATAATTAGAAGAGATCTTCACAACAAATATGTACAAAGAAATTACTGGTAACATTATTAAAGGCAGGCATGCTTAAAACGAAACGATATCATTTCGTTACGATAATCAACGTTAATAAACGAAACGAAGTCATTTCGTTTCGTTTATTAACGTTAAGAACGCCAAATTAACGTTAGTTTGACGATCTTAACGTTAATAAACGAAACGAAGTGACTTCGTTTCGTTTATTAACGTTGATTATCGTAACGAAATGATATCGTTTCGTTCGTTAAGCATGCCTGATTAAAGGTCACAGTGACCTTGTTAGCAAACCCCGAGACAAGTTTAATATATAACAGTTCAAAATAAGTCAAATTGATATCAGATCAGATTCTTATCAGATACACAACTGATAGGTAACAGATTTAGCAAATTCTTATCAGATACACAGCTGATAGATAACAGATTTTTTCAATTAGAAGAGATCATTCAAGGTTCGAATCGAGCTCAAGGCCAGAAAAATAATTTTTTTCTAATGATAATTATTGTTATTTTTTAATTTTTCTAAATTTGAAAAATTGTATTTTGTTTTTGGAATAGTAAGTAGAAAATTTTTCAGACAACCTGCCATAGCTGCGCAGATAGATCCATTTCGAAGGGTGCTAAGCCTTCATCATCAGTACGCTTTAGGCATGCTGCGCTAACCATTTAGCTATACAGCGGTGGTTTGTTTGACTGGCAAATTTGGTTAAATGGTTAGCGCAGCATGCCTAAAGCGTACTGATGATGAAGGCTTAGCACCCTTCGAAATGGATCTATCTGCGCAGCTATGGCAGGTTGTCTGAAAAATTTTCTACTTACTATTCCAAAAACAAAATACAATTTTTCAAATTTATAAAAATTAAAAAATAACAATAATTATCATTAGAAAAAAATTATTGTTCTGGCCTTGAGCTCGATTCGAACCTTGAATGATTTATCAATAGGCCGATAAAAACAAAAACAATTATTAGAAGAGATCTTCACAACAAATATGTACAAGGAAATTACCGGTAACATTATTAAAGGTTACAGTGACCTTGTTAGCAAACCCCGAGTCAAGTTTAATATATAACAGTTCACAATAAGTAAAACATGATATCAAACCAGATTCTTATCAGATACACAACTGATAGGTAACAGACTTATCAGATACACATCTGATAGATAACAGATTTTTTCGATCGCTCGTTTAAAATCATGTCAAATAATCATATGACTGTATTAGCAAATCTTGATAAGATCATGAAAGTATTAAGAAAAACTAAAAAGAATATTTTGATAGTTTTGGAAATTTACAGCCACCGATTGAGCTGATTAATTATCTGGAGTGACCAATACATTACAATTATGAGCAGAAAGAAAAATACAACACAGTAAATTATGTTTAAAATTTTTGTTTAATAAAAATAAATTATATAAAATATAAATTGTTTATTATTTTTTTCTTAAATGTATTACAGTAAAGTACTACTATAAGGTTTCGAAATGACTATAAGCATAAGTATCAATATGATTTTCTCGTACAATTCGCTTAGAGCTGATTTATAAATATTTTGTGTAAGTGTTCATAATTTTGTAGGCTTCCTCATCCAAACGCTCTAGGTGTGAGCAATTGTAAGTGTCTGGGCCATCTATGCTATTAGAATTCGACCAAACACATTTTTCCTAGTGTTCACCGAATTGATTTTACTTAATTTATCTCTATACTCAATTTTTGAATAAATTTCGAAAAGCCTTTTCCTCTGCTCTTCAGGTAAAATACGTTTAAATTGTTTCAGAAAATTAAATATGTCTACTGCTGCTGACGATGACGGTGTCATGTTTGTGATTACTGAACCTTCATATGCAATGTTTGATAATAACGATCAACATGAATTATTGTTGGATTTATATCGTACGAAGTGTGCTCATATAATGTTTCTCGTTTATGTAATATCTCCTTATTGTCTTCCGGAAATTCAAAGCAATAGATATTTAATGTACGCTGTATATAATTGGTGTAATAAGAGCATTTAATTCGTATTTCACAATTATCGTAAACTAAATTGAAATGTCTATAAAAAACCTCTGGGCTTTCAAGAATGCCTCCTATTCTCTTTTCCTTTTCAACTAGTAATTCTTTAAAATTGTAAATAGCCTCTAGAATGGTGTATTCACTTTTTTTTTCACACGATGTGACTCACTCTTTTGATCGCGGATCGTTGTTATAAAGAATCCCCCAGGGCTCTGCGTTGTTGTTGTTGTTGATGTTGTTTTTAATAATGAGGGGTTGAGCTCAGGAAAACTCTGATCTAACAATTGAATTGTTACATTTATTTTTAAGCGTAATGAAGTGTTTGGAATATTCTATTCCAAACTAGTCTGTTTACATTTTCAAAATTTCTAAAGCTGTTTATATTTTGTTCTTGATTCGTAAATTGATTATAGGGATAACTTATTTCATAACTTAAGTGAAACAGGTAAATAAGTAAAATTTTTAATAAATTAGCTAATTTCATATCGGTTTTTTTATTTTTGTCTATATACGTGTGAGTCACATTATACAATGATCATATTATATTGTAACGAATGTTAGCAGCACTGAGCGATGCTATCGTCTATAAGCCGATGCTAAGCAGTGACGTGAATTCACATCAATAATTCAATCATTATGTCTACACATATGTACATATACCCAGCGGAGATGAGATGCCCAAACACATGCAGACATCTTATTGAGATGCTCCTAAATGTAGGCAATTATAATTGTGGAAGGGTCGCTCACACATACAAGCGCATGGGGTGTGAGAGAAGCTATACAAATTATACAATTGTAGTTACACTGAGAAGTTTGAGAGCTGATGGACTAGTAGATTCTGGAAGCGCCTAGAAGATGCGAACAGAGAGTATAAAAGGCAGCAGATGTAGAGGCGCTGGAATTCAGTTTGATTTGAGTTGTCAAGCAGTTTCGACTAAGCCGCTATCTAGCGAGCAAGAGCAGTATTATTTTGAATAGTAGAGTTTCATTTGAGCTATCAATCAGTTTGGTTATTAAGCAAGCTATTCGTTGCACAGTTTGAGTGTTATTGTGAAGTACTTTAATAAAGGCCATTTTGCATTATTACAAATTGGAGTTATTTATTCAACAGTTTAGTGATTCGAACTTAGCAGAGGATTGCAAGTAAGAGGATTTGCAAGTAAATTCGTTACAATTGTTGTCAGAAGAAGAATAGTTGAATAAATTCCTGAGGACAACAAGGATATGGCAAAGTTCATGGAATTGAAGATCCAGCAACTGAAGAAGGAGTTGGAGAGCCGTGGATTGAATACAAGCGGCGTTAAACTCGAACTTCAGGCACGGCTACGAGAGGCAATGGAAGCAGAAGGAATTGATGTGGACGAGTATGTCTTTTATCCTGATGGAGACGAGACAACAACAAAAATTAAAGAGAAAAACGAAACATCGCAGACAGTTACGAGCACAGACTTGAACATGATTTTGGCTGCAATATCTGCTCAAACATCGATAGTGGCTTCTCAACTGGAATCGCAAAAGACAGAAATAACATCTCAACTGTCATCACAGATGGAGTCCCAAGAGACACGTATAACATCAAAGTTTGAAGCACAAGAAACGCGTATTTCGGAAATTTCAGCACAAATTTCAGCACAGATATCATCTCAGATCTCCACACAACTAGAAGAGCAGGAAGTCCGTATATCATCTAAACTGGAAGCGCATATGGAAGAAAAACTAATCCAGTTTCATGAAGGCTTCAGTGGTCGACAAGATAAAATCGAGGCCGAGGTGGATGCTTTGAGAGGACGTACCGAGCAGTTGCAACTAAATCGCCCAGCAGTTTCAACGAGTAATCCAAAGGTAAAAACACCATCCTTTGATGGTTCTGTTCCTTTCCAGGTCTTTAAGCTACAATTTGAGAAGACCGCAACAGTGAACAACTGGAATGCTGAAGATAAAGTTGCTGTACTGTTCATGGCGTTGAAAGGGCCTGCAGCTGAGATTTTACAAACCATTCCAGAGGGCGAACGGAACTGTTATGTAGCATTGATGGGCGCTCTAGAGAGACGATACGGAACTGAGCATAGGAGACAGATATACCAAATGGAGTTGCTGAACCGCTTCCAGAGACCTGGTGCAACATTGCAAGAGTTTGCGTCGGATATTGAAAGGCTAGCACATTTAGCAAATGCAGACGCACCCGTGGAATACACTGAAAGGGTAAAGATTCAGAGCTTTATAAATGGCATACGTGACGTAGAAACGAAGCGAGCGACATATGCAAACCCAAAACCTACATTCGCAGAAACGGTATCCCATGCACTGACTCAAGAAACAGCATTGCTTCTGTGTAAGCCAGTTTACAAAGCACGCCGTGTGGATGTAGAAAGGCCAGAGTGGGTAGACGCAATATTGGAGGCGCTGATAGGATCGCAAAAGCGGAGTGAAAAAGTTATCAAATGCGTGAAGTCCGGTCACATTGCACGTCATTGCGATCTTGGTCCTAATAGTTCCAACAATGTGGGTGGCCGTAAACGCAAAGCTGGAGGAGATGAGCAAGAGCGAGTGAGAGGTAGAGATCGAGAGCTAGATCCAGCTTTGAATGCCATGTGTTGCAAATTGGTAGAAAATCGAGCAGTCTTACCGTCAGAGGGAATGTAGATGGTAAAGAATGTGTACTTACTGTAGATACGGGCGCATCGCATTCCTTGATCCGATCTGACTTGGTCAACAGGAGAATAAACCCGTTACCTGGAGCAAAGTTGCGTACGGTCACTGGCGAGTGTAACCAAGTTCAGGGAGAAGTGATATGTGAAGTGTTGATTGGAAAGGTCACGGTTCTACACAAATTCGTTGTGGCGAAGATCGTTGAAGAAGTCATATTGGGAGTGGACTTCTTGGTTGACCATGACATCAAGATCGATATGCAGAGAAGGGTGATGCGTTATGAGAACCAGGATATACCACTTAACTTCAAGTTGGAGAAAGGGTTCAGTAGTAATCGAGTACTGGTGGAGAAGACTCGACAAAAACCACGGAAGGTAAAGGTTAATAGGTCGAATGGGCCAAATAAAGCAAAATCAAAAGTACCTGCGAGTGAAACACCTTCATTGACAAAACCTAAAAGACGCAGGAAAACGAAGCAACGAATTTCCGAGAAAGAATGCGAGGGTAGTTTCAAGCCGGAGCGCACTACTGTTGTGAAACGTGGGAACGATACTGATTATGCGAAGCCAATCCATCAAGCGCAAGCTCTACGAAGTAGTTCATTGGCCGAGCAACAGAGTGCGAGGGAACGATCCAGGATAATGAGTAGTAAGATGAAACACAGGTACGACAAGGGAAATAATTTGGAAGGTTTCCGGGAGGGAGATTTGGTACTGCTATACAACCCTTACCGGCGGAAAGGTGTTCCATCCAAGATTCGGTGCAGTTGGGAAGGCCCGTAGAAAGTTGTGAAGAAGATCAGCGATACCATATATTGCATACAAACCACAGGGAAACCACGGATTAGAAGAGTGGTTCATTTGGAAAGGCTGGCAGCGTATAGATCGAGAGATTTGTCTGATCGGGACGATCAGACTTAGGTGGAGGGCAGTGTAATGAATGTTAGCAGCACTGAGCGATCTATCGTCTATAAGCCGATGCTAAGCAGTGACGTGAATTCACATCAATAATTCAGTCGTTATGTCTACACATATGTACATACACGCAGCGGAGATGAGATGCCCAAACACATGCAGACATCTTATTGAGATGCTCCTAGATGTAGGCAATTATAATTGTGGCAGTGTCGCTCACACATACAAGCGCATGGGGTGTGAGAGAAGCTATACAAATTATACAATTGTAGTTACACTGAGAAGTTTGAGAGCTGATGGACTAGTAGATTTTGGAAGCGCCTAGAAGATGCGAACAGAGAGTATAAAAGGCAGCAAATGTAGAGGCGCTGGAATTCAGTTTGATTTGAGTTGTCAAGCAGTTTCGACTAAGACGCTATCTAGCGAGCAAGAGCAGTATTATTTTGAATAGTAGTCTCATTTGAGCTATCAATCAGTTTGGTTATTACGCAAGCTATTCGTTGCACAGTTTGAGTGTTATTGTGAAGTACTTTAATAAAGGCCATTTTGCATTATTACAAATTGGAGTTATTTATTCAACAGTTTAGTGATTCGAACTTAACAGAGAATTGCAAATAAGAGGATGTGCAAGTAATTACAATATGTTTGTCTATAGTTTTTTACATCAATTATTTCTATATGTGGTCTTTTAAATGAAGTATCCTGGGCTATAATATTTTCAATATCACCATTACTAAGAATTCGTTCAGTTTCAATTTCGCGATATTCAAAGCACTTTATACTAAACATTTTTTCCACGTATCTACTATCATAAGTACAACGAATTGGTAGATCAAAATTATCATATTCCAATTTAAAATGTGCCTCAATGATTCCTCCAATATCAGATTCCTTTTCAATGAGCTCTCTACGAAATGCTTCTATAGCTTCATCTATAGTAAAAGTTCTCATAGGCTTCCCTTCCGTTGAAAAATTATCTTTAGACGATGGTGCGATTGTTGTGGATGGTGAAAATAATGGTATCGTTAACAACACTTCAATTTCTTCTTCGTCATTAGTAATAATAATGAAATATTGATTGATAAAATATCATTACTATTGGGTAATGTTAAATTAAATTGAATACTTTTCGAGTTTTGGTTTATCGCAAGCGCATTACTATCTAGGTTTTCTCAAAATGGTGCTCCGTAAGTAGTTTTTAAAACAAATAATAATAATGAGATATAAAATTTAAATTTCATTGTGATATATCCCTTTGTTTACGTCAATTTAAAATTAGGTTGATATTGGAAAAAAATGTATTTATATACTTACTTTTCTTTTTCTTCTTCTTCTTATTCTCACCCTTTTATAATAAAAAAAAACACTAAAGTTAAGATTTCTAATTCTATTTTATTTCATTATAAATTTAAATTACTAGCCGATATGTATTTGAACAAAATATATGCTGATTTTAAAGCACAACGAATTTGTCGTTGGTTGATTTTCACATTACAATCAGTATGGAAATGATATTGACAACGCACAACATCTGGGTGTAAACTATATAATCTAAAGAGATTCATTCCATCACATCCTGTACTCTCCTCTTCAATGTTAAACACCGGCTTTTGGAGGAACTCTGCTATCCATACACTTTTTTCTTGCCCCTTAATATAAACTTTTATGTTCTTCAATGTTGACATCAAATAGTTTTTTACAGATTTAAAACTAATAAATTATGGTGGTGTAATATTAACCAATTAGCTTGTCGTTGATTATCCTTACTCAGATCCGAAAATTCAAATGGAGCTTTTATGTGGAAACAATGGAATTCTTTATTGTTGAGGACCATAGCTATTTCCTTTACAATAAATCTATTAACGTATGCTTTAAAGCCTTGAACATCTACTGTCGCAAACATTATGAAAATTAATAAACAAATATCTTTGTAAAGGTAGGCTTTTTATACGTTAAGCACAGACAGGTGAAGCATAGTTGGGTATAAAATAGAATTTTTATATTTCGCCCACACTTATATACTTTAGAAATATGGACCCTTTAAAATTTGGAGCCCCCCTTTAAAATCTGAGCTCGATCTTCTGCTGCACTGATGAACTTCTAAGCTATTTTTTTCTTGCAGTCAGAATACAAAACAAATAATTCGAAGCTTTTTCTTATAGATCGGCTAGAACTTATGCGTCTAAATGCAGGTACACAAACTTACAAACTAATAAGAAGATAAACAATGTTTAGTCTTCATATTTATTTGCGGTTTTGTGAAATTCTCACATGCATATATATACATATGCAATGTTGAACAGTTAAGGTTTCTTATCAGCATATTTTGATTTTTTCTCTTGTACAAACATTTCCCAAGCGTAGGTATTAATTCCATTATTTTTTAAAAATCTCTTATCATCTAAAAACTTAACGTTACTTTATTTATTTCTTGTGTATACAATTCATGAAATTTTGATCTAAAATATACATTGAGTCAAAGTACATCTTCTTTTCGAATAAACATCTTTTAAAATCATTTGCAGAAAGTTTGAGAGTAACACATTGTTTAACACCCTTAATTTTTTAATCTCTTTTTCTTCTTGATCGATGTGAATAGAATAAATTGTTTGTTCTCAAACCAATAAATTCCTTCATTATTAGTACAAGATTGGGAAAATACTAGTATTGGGGGAAGAGATACGAAAAATTAGGTACTAGGGACTTAATAGCAAAACCAAATTTCCATAGTCTGAGCAAATTTTCTAATAATTTAATAGCAATTCAATTGAAACAAATGTCAACTCTGTGAGACAACACGCCCTTATCTAAATGTATGTATATGGATGGGTGTGTCTGTGTCGGTATGTATTTTGCGGTTTGTTGATATATATACATATATATATTATTTATATGATGTCATTTTTACGGCAAAGCTCTGCTAAAGGTAAAAAGCTCTAAGCTTTTTCTTATTCACCTCTAAACTTTTTCTTATGCGCCACCTAGCGGAAGTTAGCCAGAGGTGAGATCAGCCAGAACACAAACCAGAAAAACGTATGTACCACCTAGCGGAATTGTTGAATGATCTTGAGCAGCCAGAGGTGAGATTAGCCAGAACACAAACGGAAGAACGGGTGCGACACCTAGAGGTGTATAGATCGGTGAATGGTGAGATTAGCCAGAACACAAACCTATTTTCCTTGCACCATTTTTCCCATACAAAATTGGCCTAGAACCCGCATTTCCATTATACTATGATAGAATGAGATGCACCCGTATCTATAGTCAGGAAACGTTCCTTTCCATCCCCATGTCCTCCGACAGTAAGATTGTTTGACCTTCTTCCTATTTGCGAGATAGAGATTATGGGGCATTCAATTGAAGGAGCCAGCTGTCGTCCCTTGCGGCTGACTCGCTTTAGTTTAACGATTGAGTGGACTTGGAGATTGGCTCATCTCCTTCAGCTCTGCGTTTACGGCCACCCACATTGTTGGAGCTATTGGGACCGGTGCTGCAATGTCTTGCAATATGACCTGGGTTGCCGCACTTGAAACATTTAATAACTCCGGCATTTTTCTATTGTGATCCCTTCAGTGCTTCCAAAATTGTGTCTACCCACTCTGGCCTTTCTACTTCCACACGATGAGCCTTATATGCTGGTTTGCTCAATAGGGAGGCAGTTTCCTGAGTCAATGCATGTGATACCGTTTCAGCAAATGTCAGCTTTGGGTTTGCGTATGTAGCTCGCTTCATTTCCACGTCCCGTATGCCATTTATAAAACTCTGGATTTTTACCCTCTCGGTGTATTCCACGGGTGCGTCCGCATTTGCGGGATGAACCAATCTTTCAACATTGGAGGCAAACTCCTGCAAAGTCTCATTCGCTCTTTGGTGACGGTTTTGCAACTCAATTTGGAATATCTGTTTTCTATGATCGCTTCCATAACGTCTCTCGACAGCGGCCATCAATGCTTCATAGTTGTTCCGCTCTCATTCGGGAATCGTCTGAAGGATTTCGGCTGCTGGCCCTTTCAATGCCACGAACAGAGTTGCAACTTTATCTTCAGCATTCCAGTTGTTCGCTGCCGACGTCATCTCAAATTGGAGCTTAAATACCTGGAAAGGAACAGAACCATCAAACGTTGGGGATTTTACATTCAGAGTAGACGTTGACGTTATTGGACGGTTCAATTGTAACTCCTGAATACGATCTTTTAAAGCATCTATCTCGGCCTCCATTTTATCTTGTCGACCACTGAACCCTTCCTGAAACTGCGTTAGTTTCTCTTCCATACGCGATTCTAGTTGTGCAGAAATCTGCGATGATACCTGTGCTGAATTTTGTGTCGACATTTCTGATATACATACGTGCTTCTTGTGCTTCAATTTTAGATGTTATTTCTGACGACATTTCTGAGATACGTGTCTCCTGTGATTCAATCTTCGCTGTTATACGGTTCTCCTGCGATTCTAGTTGTTTTTCCATCTTGGATGTTATACGGTCCTCCTGGGATTCCATATATGTCTTCTGTTCTTCCAGTTGTGATGACATGTTGGTGGATATTTGTGATGACATTTCGGACATTTGTGCCGATATTGCAGCCAATATCATGTTCAAGTCTGTGTTCGCCATTGTCTGCGGTGTTTCATTTTTCTCCTCCAATTTTGTTGTCTCATCGCCATCAAGATGAAAGACATACTCTTCCACGTCAATTCCTTCTAATTCCATTGCCTCTCGTATTCGTGCCTGAAGTTCGAGTTTAATGCCGGTTGTATTCAATCCACGGCTCTCCAACTCCTTCTTCAGTTGCTGGATCTTCAATTCACTGAACTTTGCCATGTCCTTGTTGTCCTCTGGAATTTATTCAACAGTTCCTCTTCTGACACCAATTGTAACGTATTTACTTGCAATTCCCCTTATTTGAAATCTTCTACTAAGTTCGAATCACTAAACTGTTGAATAAATAACTCCAATATTGAATAATGGAAAAATGGCCTTTATTAAAGTACTTCACAATAAATAATACTGCTATTGCTCGCCAGATAGCGTCTTAATCAAAATTGAATTATTGCGCCTCGACTGTTGTTGCCTTTTATACTCTCTGATTTCCTCGTTCGCATCTTCTAGGCGCTTCAATTTCTCAGCTATAACTACAATTGCACGATTTTATAGCTTCTCTCATTGCATACTTTCGGGAGTATCTCAGATATATGCATGTAGTTCTGCGTTGCTTCTCAGCTGCGTGTACGTACATATGTGTAGACATAATGATTTATTCGTTTATATAGATACAAGTGACTGTCTGCTTTATTGTTGTTGTGACTTCATTTACTTAGCATCAGACTAGGGATGTGAGTATCACTTAGTGTCACTCATATTCATCACAATATTATAAAAGGAATAACAGTTTCAGCTGCCCTGCTTAAAATTATATTCGTTGGGTGCCTAAGACTGTAGCTTCCCTACCAATGGTGCGGAAGATCGGCATATGTATCTCAAAGACTACAGGCACTTTAGCTTAACATCATTTCTGCTCCCAATCTTTGAGAGGCTGATAGATGTGTACGTAAAGTCCAAAGTGGATGAAAACTGCTCTCCACAACACAACGTGCGTACACCAAAGGCAGGTCGGTAGACGCTGCACTGCATAGAGCGAGCCCTGGAATATAAGGAGTATGATCTAGGAGTGTACTTACCCATTGAACAATGTTTTTAAACTGGCAATCACGGATTCACTTAAATACACTAAAGCACATCCTGCCATAACCAGATGGATAGGCTGCATGTTAAATTGTAGGAAGGTTACTACACAATGGGGATTGTATGAGGCCACGAAATCAGTGGGCAGTAAGTTCTCCTGGAAGCTCAACGTGCAGGAGAAAGTGAAGAAGGCCTCGGCGGCACTTTATGCATGTAAAAGAATGCTGGGGTGTATATGGGTATTTACGCGATTGTAAACCCTATTCTATACTATAGAGTTCTTGTTTGGTGGATAGCACATACCTAAAAAAATTATAGGGGGTATTCAGGCTATCAATGTTTAGATTTACGGGAGCCCTGAAAACAACCACGACGGCTACACATTCAACCTGTATACCTGGTATCAAAGAACATAGCGTTGAGCGCAGACCATACCGCCATATTTTATTTTTATTTTTTATTTTATTTCTTCGTCTACAGACTACTTGTTTAATTAAATATTTTAAATAAATTTAGTTTGAAGGTATGTACACTCAAATTAAAATCAATAGCCGAATATGTGTTGCATAAACGAATGCATCTCGTTATTGGCTCATTATATGCATAGGTAAATCTATGCACAGGAACAGTAAAAGGTCTAACCTGTCTAAGTTCACGCGCTGTATAGTTTAAATTTATTGACCCATAGATTTAAGTACAATTTACTTTACCATTGATGATGTTATATATGAACAATATTTGAAAAGTAGCTCCTTCTGTCTGATAAGCTTGTCAATCCTAATAGTTTACGCCTTCCCAGATAATTAGGCACGCCGTCAGGCCAATTAAGTTTACATAAAGCAAACTTGATAAGATTTGGCAAATCATTGATACAATTTTTTGCACCCTTTCTATTATGTGAGAGTGAATTTGGAAGTATGGACTCCAAATAATTGTCTAGAAGACTACGCACCAACGAGATATACAGTGATTTTAAGGTCATTTGGTCAGAGAATTCGGCGGAGTTACGACGTATGAAGCCACACATTGAGAAAGCTTTAGACACTATATGGTCGATATGCTTTATAAAAGTTAGTTTCGAATCAAAAATAAGACCTAAGTCCTTAAACAGCGTATTCCTTTCTAATATTTTCCCATCTATTGAGTAGGTGAAATTATAAGGATTACTTTTTCTTGCATGTGAAACAATACAACACTTTTGGATACTAAGATGTAAATTGTTGACTGAGCACCAACTATGCAAATTATCTAGATCTGACTGAAGATCGAGGCAATCAGTCAAATTACGTACTTTGATAAAGAGCTTCATTCACATCATCAGCGAACATCAAACACTGCTTTTGCAAAAAGATTTGGCAAATCATTTATAAATATAAGGAATAGGAGTGGACCGCAATGCGTTCCCTGCGGTATACCTGACCATGCGTATACTGATATAGAAGAGCTGGTGGTGCTTATTTTAACAAATAGTTTCCTTCCTGTTAAGAAACTATGAAAGAAATTTAAAATGTTTCCGTTGAAACCGAAAGCCCAGAGTTTGTTGATCAAAATTGCATGATCAACCTTATCAAAGGCTTTCGAAAAGTCAGCATAAATTACATCAAGCTGGGCTTGATCTTCGAGAGCATTTACAATTTTTTAGCATAAGATTTGTGCAAGTCAACTTTTGTGGCATAAAGCCACAAAAGACGTGAATGGTTTGCACAAGGGTGCCCAAATGGCTGAGGAGCCGATACATGTGTCTACCGATTGTTCCAAATTAGTGGAAGGAGTAGGGTCTGTGGTATACTGTGCTGATCCAGATTTAGACAGATCCTACAACCTGCCAGACCACTGTAGCGTTTTTCAGGCGGAAGTGTTTGCCGAAACTAAAGCATTAGAAACACTGGAAAAAAAAACTTAAACTGCTGCCGTGTCTACTTTTATATTGACAGCCAAGCAGCAATTAAGGCAATCATCGCGCATAGCACTGCATCTAAAAGTGTGTTAGAGTGGAAGCAATCTCTGGAAAGAATCGAGACAGGAAGAATCATACATATAAATTGGGTCCAAAGGCGCATAGGAATAGGTGGAAATGCTCCGTATACGTCCCAATTAGATTGGGCGATATTAAGAGAGGGCGAGAGGTGTACATGATCGACCACGAGGAAAAGGCATGGGCCCAAGCGCGGAGCTGTAAAGTGTCGAAGATTATGTATAGGGGTCATTATTTTATAAATCGTACGGATTTGTAGAAAAAAAAAATTTCACTTTTTTAAAAGACATGAAATTTATTTGTTGGAATATTTTCTCAATTTAAGTCAACACATACATATATCAGGATTTCCTCGAAAAACTTTTTTTTCAGAGATCTGCATGTGCTCAGATTCGATGGATAAGCAAACTTTCCCACATTCAAATTTGTTATATCTTTGATTCCACTCGTCGTATCTTATTCATTTTTGTTTTATTTTGAAGGTAATAATATTTACTTTATAACTGCGTTAAAAAATATTTAATTATAAAAAATCAAAGTAATGACTAAAAGATGAATTTTTTAAATAATTATTACACACTGTTTTCCCCCACGAATATTTTCGAAAAAATATATATAATTTGCGACACGCTTTCACCTAAAAAAAAACTTTTTATTTGAAGTTGGACAATTTTGTGGTTCAAAAGATATTAACTCATTTCGGACCTGACTTCCGACAACTTGTTTACATTTACTTGCAGCAGGTACGTGCTACAATTGTATACAGCCAACGCCTGCCTGTTTATGCATGCAACTTAACTTTTACACGAAGCGCGAAAGGTTTTTAAAGAATAAACCGTCTTGCGATGAAATAGGTTTAGCCTTGAAATGTCTTGCCCTTGAAAAACCAATAAAAATAACCAACTGAATATTTGAGTTATTATTTACTTTAGCTTTTTCTGTTTAGATTAAAAATGCAGAGCTTAGGATATTTGAGATATTATCCACTTTAGCTCTTCCTGTTTAGAATTAAAATATGTGGTTACTAATTGCCAGTGTAGCAAAGACATATTTGAATCATATGCCTAAGTCGTTCAATGAAGCTATATTTGTTTACTAGGCGGGTAAGTGCTATGGGTGAATGGTGGCGTTAACTCCCCCGCTTCTAAATCGAAGCGTCCCGTCTTCGAATATATAGTTGTAAGGTGATTTATTTGATTTGATAATTTCATCAACATTTTTTCCTGATCTTTAGAATTTTTCAACTTAATTTTAAAATCAATACATATGAATAATTTATAAATGAAATATATAATTACACTAATGATCAAAAGAGTAGTAAATGACCACCAAACGGGATTCCTTTTTATTTCTTGCTTAAGTGGCGTTAGTACATTAAAATTGTTCAATCTTATATCTATAGTTTTTGTTTCAACATACTGTTTCACAAAATATGGTTTGAATTGTCCATCTTTTAGGTATTTTAAAATTTTTTCTGATGGATTTTCATATCTTACATTAACTATCATAACCAAATCTTGAAAGGTTATCAAATAAACGCCCTGTAGCGTATGATTATTAACTTTATGTTCTCCTGCAATTATTATAGCTCCATCTTTTACTATTCTTATGGGTTCATTTGCTTCATTGAATTTTGTACAGTTTGCTTGCTTATTATTCAACAAACTTGATAAGCATGTGACATTTTTTCCTATCATACAAAAAGCATTATTCAATTCTCTTTGACAGAATTTAACGGAATAAAATTCATTGTGCCATTTTATTATTTCGTTTTCAATGAGCAATTTTCCATCATTTTGTGCTCTAGCTATTGTTTTATATAATTTACACATCTTATTTACTTTTGGATATTTAATATAAACAACTATTAAATTATTGCTTTGTGCGATCTTAAATTCTGAAACATCTATGACGTCTGCTATCGTTACATTAATCTGCTCTTTACTTATTATTTCTTGAATTTCCGACATATCTAAAATTAAAGGGTTCAAAACTCCTGCTTTTGACAATGTAATAGTCTGTATTGTGTTTTCAAGTTCAGTGATTATAAGTTTGTTCTTTGTCTTAAAAAAGTCACTTCATTAGAGCTATCTTGTAGTTGTTTTACTATTTGTGTTAATTCGGTTATTGTTTTAAATATTTGAGAATTGGTTGTAAATTGTTTATTATTATTATCTATTAACTCATTTACTTCATTTGTTATTTGAATAAAATCGTCATGGCCAGGTGTACCTGTAATCCACTTCCACACTGTTACCAACTCATTAATCCCCCTTTTTTGTCTATTATTATTAATTTTTAATTGGTTTAATAATGTTTTGATCATTTGTATTTCAAAGTTCATTCCCAAATCATCAATTAATTTCTCGTCAGATTCATATTTTTCCACAACGTCATGAAACAATGATAACTTCCAAAAATTGCTGAATCTTCCTCCTCCACCAATATATAATTTTCTCTGGTGTAATCAATTATGTCCGACGTGATAATAGTAAGATTCAAAAATATCAATGATATTTGTATGGCGGTCACCGTGGTGTGATGGTAGCGTGCTCCGCCTACCACACCGGATGCCCTGGGTTCATACCCCGGGCAAAGCAACATCAAAAATTATAGAAATAAGGTTTTTCAATTAGAAGCAAATTTTTCTAAGCGGGGTCGCCCCTCGACAGTGTTTGGCAAGCGCTCCGGGTGTATTTCTGCCATGAAAAGCTCTCAGTGAAAACTCATCTGCCTTACAGATGCCGTTCGGAGTCGGCATAAAATCATGTAGGCCCCGTCCGGCCAATTTGTAGGGAAAATCAAGAGGAGCACGACGCAACTTGGAAGAGAAGCTCGGCCTTAGATCTCTTCGGAGGTTATCGCGCCTTATATTTATTTTTTTATTTTATTTGTATGAGTTTCTTCATCCCTATAAAATAAGGTATTTAAACTTTAATATTATTGTTTGATACTAAACCAGCGGACTGTATTTAAAACGCTTGATTATAGATTTTTTCTACGAACGGTATTTTATTTTTATGTACGGTTTATTATTTTACATGTTATGCTGAAGCGAATCTAATTTGGAGTGAACAAAGAAAAAATGAAGACATCAGGTGACCCTCTATGTGCGGATATTTATATTCATAACTGTGGTTATTTGCTAAGAGAGACTAAATACATAAATTACATACATATCTATGCAGCTATGTATTGATGAGAAATCAAAATGCATCGTTACATAGGCAGGCAGTACAGCAGATTATGTATACCCTACAGGAAATTTTAAGCTTTATGGTTGGTTATAGAACAATTATCTTTATGAATTATTCTGTTTCTATTCTGTATTTTAACTTTATTCCCAAAATCTTCTACTACTACCTGCTTTTTGTACCTTGGTTTTAATTTATTTCTTTCTCCATATATTTTTATACTCAGTTGAGCAGAGCTCAAAGAGTATATTAACTTTGATTGGATAACGGTTGTTTGTACAGGTATAAAGGAATCGAGATAGATATAGACTTCCATATATCAAAATCATCAGGATCGAAAAAAAATTTGATTGAGCCATGTCCGTCCACCCGTCCGTCTGTCTGTCCGTTAACACGATAACTTGAGTAAATTTTGAGGTGTCCTGATGAAGTTTGGTACGTAGGTTCCTGAGCACTCATCTCAGATCGCTATTTAAAATGAACAATATCGGAATAAACCACGCCCCCTTTTTCGATATCGAAAATTTCGAAAAACCGAAAAAGTGCGATAATTCATTACCAAAGACGGATAAACCGATGAAGCTTGGTAGGTGAATTGAACTGATGATGCTGAATAGAAAATTAGTAAAATTTTGGGCAATGGGCGTGGCACCGCCCACTTTTAAAAGAAGGTAATTTAAAACTTTTTCAAAGTTGTAATTTGGCAGTCGTTGAAGATATCATGATGAAATTTGGTAGGAACGTTACTCCTATTACTATATGTATGCTTAATAAAAATTAGAAAAATCGGAGAACGACCACGCCCACTTTTAAAAAAAAATTTTTTTTTAAGTCGAATTTAAAAAAAAATTTAATATCTTTACAGTATATAAGTAAATTATGTCAACATTCAACTCCATTAATGATATGGTGCAACAAAATGCAAAAATAAAAGAAAATTTAAAAATGGGCGTGGCTCCGTCCTTTTTCATTTAATTTGTCTAGGATACTTTTAATGCCATAAGTCGAACAAAAATTTACCAATCCTTGTGAAATTTGGTAGGGCTTAGACTCTGGGACAATAACTTATTTCTGTGACAAGGGCGAAATCGGCTGAAGCCACGCCCAGTTTTTATACACAGTCGACCGTCTGTCCTCCCGCTCGGCCGCTAACACGATAACTTGAGCAAAAATCGATATATCTTTACTAAACACAGTTCACGTACTTATCTGAACTCACTTTGTATTGGTATAAAAAATGGCCGAAATCCGACTATGACCACGTCCACTTTTTCGATATCGAAAATTACCAAAAACGAAAAAAATGTTATAATTCTATACCAAATACGAAAAAAGGGATGAAACATGGTATTGGGATTGGTTTATTGACGCAAAATATAACCTTAGAAAAAAACTTTGTAAAATGGGTGTGACACCTACCATATTAAGTAGAATGAAATGAAAAAGTTCTGCAGGGCGAAATAAAAAACCCTTGAAATCTTTGGCAGGAATACTGTTCGTGGTATTATATATATAAATAAATTAGCGGTATCCAACAGATGATGTTCTGGGTCACCCTGGTTGGTCGATATCTGGAAAGCGCCTTCACATATACAACTACTACCACTCCCTTTTAAAACCCTCATTAATACCTTTAATTTGATACCCATATCGTACAAACCCATTCTAAAGTCACCCCTGGTCCACCTTTATGGCGATATATCGAAAAGGCGTCCACCTATTGAACTAAGCCCCACGCCCTTTTAAAATACTCATTAACACCTTTCATTTGATACCCATATCGTACAAACATATTCTAGAGTTATCCCTGGTCCACCTTTACGGCGATATCTCGAAAAGTCGACCACCTATAGAACTAAGGCCCACTACCTTTTAAAAACGGTCATTAACACCTTTCATTTGATACCCATATCGTACAAACAAAGTCTAGAGTCACCCCTGGTCCACCTTTATGGCAATATCTCGAAAAGGCGACCACCTGTACAACTACCACCACTCCCTTTTAAAACCCTCATTAATACCTTCAATTTGATACCGATATCGTACAAACACATTCTAGAGTCACCCCTCGTCCACCTTTATGGCGATATCTCGAAAAGGGTCCACCTATAGAACTAAGGCCCACTCCCTTTTAAAATGCTCATTAACCCCTTTCATTTGATACCCATATCGTAAAAACAAATTCTAGGGTCACCCCTGGTCCACCTTTATGGCGATATCTCGAAACGGCGTCCCCCTATGGAACTAAGGATCACTCCCTTTTAAAATACTCATTAACACCTTTTATTTGATACCCATATCGTACAAACAAATTCTAGAGTCACCCCTGGTCCACCTTTATGCCGATATCTCGAAAAGGCGACCACCTATACAACTACCAACACTCCCTTCTAAAACCCTCATTAATACCTTTAATTTGATACCCATATCTTACAACCACATTCTAGAGTCACCCCTGGTCCACCTTTATGGCGATATCTCGAAAAGGCGTTAACCTATAGAACTAAGCCCCACGCCCTTTTAAAATACTCATTAACATCTTTCATTTGATACCCATATCGTACAAACAAATTCTAGGGTCACCCCTGGTCCACCTTTATGGCGATATCTCGAAACGGCGTCCACCTATGGAACTAAGGATCACTCCCTTTTAAAATACTCATTAACACCTTTTGTTTGATACCCATATCGTACAAACAAATTCTAAAGTCACCCCTGGTCCACCTTTATGCCGATATCTCGAAAAGGCGACCACCTATACAACTACCAACACTCCCTTTTAAAGCCCTCATTAATACCTTTAATTTGATACCCATATCGTACACACACATTCTAGAGTCACCCCTGGTCCACCTTTATGGCGATATCTCGAAACAGCGTCCACCTATGGAACTAAGGATCACTCTCTTTTAAAATACTCATTAACACCTTTCATTTGATACCCATATCGTACAAACAAATTCTAGAGTCAACCCCGATCCACCTTTATGGCGATATCCCTAAATGGCGTCCACCTATAGAACTATGGCCTTTTTTTATTATGATGCTTTAACATATTTTCCTGCACGTGAGTTTCTTTATTGAATAAAATATTACAAGGTTGTTTACCTGTTGCCGAATGTATTGTTTTATTATACTGCTGTACCGCCCTCATAATTGATTCGAAATCACTTATTAGATTGTGCTCCTGTTTCAAACAACGGGAGATTTCTATGAGTGTTGAATGAACTGTCTCTATTTGGCCATTGTTAGTGCTGTGGCATGGCGTACAGTAATAAATTTGTATATTTAACTTTCCATTAGAGATTTGAATTGTATCGTACTCAAACCTGGTTCATCATCTAAAACTATACTTCTAACATCTGGGAATGTCTGTAGAAGTTCTAAAACCTTATCTTCTAATTTTACCTTATCTTCAATGTATTTCACCACCAGATACTTAGAATAAGAATCCGCACATGTCAGAAATTTCAATTTCTTCTGCGCAAAAAAAAGTATCAACATGGAGTTGTTCCCCTTCTTTCTCTGGAATGGGTGCCTCACCTATCGGAATAAGTTTTGGGTGTCTTTCATATTTATTATTATTACATATATTACAATTTTTTACATATTGCTTAAATTGCTTTATCATTAACGGCCAATAGTATTTCTGTCTAATTTGAGCTATATTTTCTCTATAATTCCTATGTGCCCTATTATGACTTTGTTCAATAATTATTCCTTGATCCTCTCTATTGGTTATATCATTCGGAAATGACTTCGAATATAGAAATTTCATCGTAGGGTATGCCTCTGTTTAATCTCATAAAGCACCTCAGGTGCTTGAACCGTCCTTTGGTTGTAATCAATTTGTGGTTGGCTTCGCCCCAACCGTAAGTTATTGCCAAAGTTATTTCTTCGAGGTTGGCTTTGCGCAAATCGTAAATTATTATTAAAATTGTTGTTAAAATTATTTTGTTGCCTATGTCCGAAAAAGTTGGTGTTTTTCCAAACTTTAATGCGAAATTCGCTCGCATATTATTTGATTCAAGCTCTTGAGCTTTCGCAAGAGCATTTGGCAAATCACTTGGCGAAAGTGAAAACAATACTTGGGACAAATTGCCATTTAATCCCGTAATAAATATTCGTAACGCATCGCGCCTATTTTTAGAATTTAATTCCTTGGTCACCGCACTATCTGATCCGTACGTCATTATAGTTTTATTTATAAGTAAGGTTAACTTCTCATTCACTTTATTAAAATATTCAATGATAGTGTTATTGCCCTGACGCAATATACTCATCTCCTGCTCAATAATATGAGCAGGTCTCTTGTCAGCATACGCGAAATCAAGGCGGGCCAATATGGCGTCAAAGTTCAATAATGTCCCGTGATTTGAAAGTATATCATTTGCTTCATTCGTTGCCTTGTTCCTCAGTATTGTCAAGGCAACGACACGGCTACCCCTAATGTACAAGCTCATTGTATTGTTAGCTGACTCCCTCCAGCTAACATACTTGGTTGGTTTACCACTAAATTCCGGTAAAGATTTTATGACATCCAAAGATTCGTCGCAATGAACCTGGGGATCTATTTCTTCTGTCCTATAATCCGTCACTGTTGCTGTCCTTGTAAGGTTCTCGATTTGTCTTTTCAAATCCGAGACCTCCAATCTAAGAGAAGCATTGGTAGCTGCTATCAATCTGGCTATAATTGCCTCATTATCTCCATTTACTGCCATCTTAGAAAAACTCTCTATCAAACTGTCCAGAATGTCGCACAAACCAATAAATAATTTCCTCCTTAATTTAGTTCAAATTAATAAAATAGCTTTCTCTTCAGTCTTTATTTATTCTTTAAATACGGACACTTTTTTATTTCATGGTTATCACCACAATGATTGCAATAGTAAAGTCTCTCGTAACGGGGCAGACTCGGTTTATTGCCCATACAAACGTTTAATTTGTTTTAAAATTTTATGAAAATATTCTTAGTTATAATTCCTAGTTTTAATGTAAATACATAACTTATAAACAAACATCGACTCACTGTAGTTGTCCTTCTGTTAGTTGTCCACTTTTATCTGGATTTGTTGATGATGTTAAAGAAATGTAACTGGTTGCGCTTTTGGTGTTTCAATTCCTGATAGGCAGTTTCAACCACTATTAAATCGCTACTTTGGTTTCAATACAATTTTTTCGTTTCCCATGAAGATATTTATTTTCGTTTATTTAAACATATCCCTTAGAACATAGAATTTCATAAGTCTTTTGTTGTTGTTTATTTTTTCTCCTTCTTCTGAGGATAATTATTCTTTATTTAATCCCGTTATTTATTTACGGATTATATTTTTTGCCTCCTGGCAGGATCGCCACTTAACTTTTACACGAAGCGCGAAAGGTTTTTAAAAAATAAACCGTCTTGCTTGGTGGTTCAAATCAAATCTAAAAAATCTTTCTTGTAATTTTTTCGATCAGTTCAAATTAAGATTTATCTGAATTATTTCAGGCTTGGCTGATCCATTTATTTTGGTGCAAATGAAAGAATTCAATTCACCATTCTGCCCAACGTTTCGCTGACAAATTTCAGCATCATCAGGGGCAACTCTGTTTATTTTTTTTTAGTTAAAAAATGATGCCGAAATTTGTCAGCGAAACGTTGGGCAGAATGGTGAATTGAATTCTTTCATTTGCACCAAAATAAATGGATCAGCCAAGCCTGAAATAATTCATATAAATCTAAAAAATCTTTATTGATCTTCTCTTATTTATAACTTATTTACTTACCACTACATACAATTGCTTTGTGCTTAAGTTCTAAACAATGTGAAGCTTAAATGTTTACTTAAAACCAATTTCATCATTCGATGAAATAGGTTTAGCCTTGAAATGGCTTGCCCTTGAAAAACCAATAAAAATAGCCAACTGAATATTTGAGTTATTATTTACTTTAGCTTTTTCTGTTTAGATTAAAAATGCAGAGCTTGGGATATTTGAGTTATTATCCACTTTAGCTCTTCCTGTTTAGAATTAAAATATGTGGTTACTAATTGCCAGTGTAGCAAAGACATATTTGAATCATATGCCTAAGTGGTTCAATGAAGCTATATTTGTTTACTTGGCGGGTAAGTGCTATGGGTAAATGGTGGCGTTAACTTGCATGGTCAACTTAACTACAAAATACATACATATTGTAACGAATTTGCTGCAAATCCTCTTATTTGCCCCTTTTGCTAGGTTCGTATCGCTAAACTGTTGAATAAATAACTCCAATATTGAATAATGGAAAAATGGCCTTTATTAAAATGCTTCACAATAACACTCAAACTGTGCAACGAATAGCTTAATAACCAAACTGATAGCTCAAATGAAACTCCACTAATCAAAATAATACTGGTATTGCTCGCTAGATATCTTCTTAGTCGTAATTGCTGATCAACTCAAATCAAACTGAATTACTTCTTACTCGCCTGCACTGCTTTTATAGTTTACGCTGCATACTTCTAGGCTCTTCGATTTCCAGAAGTTACTAGTTGTTTCGGCTACAAAATCGCCAGCCACAACTACGTGCACAAATTATTGCCCTCTCTTGTGACCACTGAGATAAGATATATGCATGTGTTTGTGCATTGCCGCTCCGCTGCTCGTATACGTACATATGTGTAGACGCAATTATTTATTCGTTTATGTAGATACATAAAGATTGAATTATTGATGTGAATGTTTGTAGTTAACAGTCTCTCGCGCGCACATAGCCGTATAAGTAAATGTATCTGTGTGTGACATCTCTCTGGGCTGCCTTATATATGTGTATACTTGATTTGATTATTAACGTAAATACTGCTTGGCATGGCCTTAGCATCGCCTTAGTGATGGGATAACTTAGGGGTGGTAATATCCGTGACACTGCCCTCCACCTAAGTCTGATCGTCCCGATCAGACAAATCTCTCGATCTAAACGTTGCCAGCCTTTCTAAATGGACCACTTTCATTTTGGTTCGTGGTTTACCGATGGTTTGTATGCGGTACACTACATCGTTGATCCGTTTTACAACTTTGTATGGGCCTTCCCAATTACACTGCAATTTCGGGGACAAACCTTTTTTACGTTGTGGGTTGTATAACAGCACCAAATCTCCTTCCTGAAAACCTTCGGAATTAATTGCTTTATCGTATCTGGCTTTCATCTTGTCACTCATAATCTTTGTTCGTTGCCTTATCAGATCATGTATTTCTCTTAGCTCTTCTTCCAAATCACTAGTGGATTTCCTGACATTTCTCTCCGCATTGGCATCTATCCCAAACTTCAAATCAGCTGGCAGTCTAAGGTCATTGCCAAAAATTACTTTTGCAGGGGTTTGGCCCGTTGTCTCATGCACTGCTGATCGATAAGCCATCAAGAATAATGGTATGCGGGTATCCCATTCTTTATGGTACTTGTCTACTACTTTCCTTAAGTGCTCCTCCAATGTTCTATTGAATCGTTCTACCATACCATCGGATTGAGGATGCAATGCAGTTGTCCGTGTTTTTCGAATGCCCAATGACTTACACATTTCCTGGAACACAGCTGATTCGAAATTCCTGCCTTGGTCAGAATGTAACTCCATTGGTACACCATACCTTGCAACCCATTCGTTTTTAACCACTTCTGCTACTGTTTCTGCTTCTTGGTTTGGGATTGGGTATACCTCTGGCCATTTACTGAAATAATCCATAACCACCAGTACGTATTTGTTTCCGCGGTTACTAGTAGGAAATGGACCTGCGACATCCATGGCGATCCTTTCAAATGGCGCACCTGAGTTATATTGCTTCATCTGGCCATGACTTCGTGTTCTGGGCCCTTTCGCTCTGCTGCAAACCTCGCAGTTCGCAATCCACTCAGTGACCGACTGACGGCAACCAACCCAATAGAATCTCTGTTTAATCTTCTCGAGCGTCTTCGTGATTCCAAGATGACCTCCGCTTGGACCATTATGCAGCTCGCTGAGCACGTCAGGAATCCTCTTTCTGGGAACAACTATCAGTTTATTCTTGTATTTACCATCCTCACTCTCCCATACTCGATGAAGGCAACCGGATATCAATTCTAGACTGTTCCACTGTGCCCAATATGACTTCGCAATGGGACTCTCTGCTGACATCTCTTCTCTGTTTGGTCTTTCATTTCGTTCGAGCCCTTGCATAACACGTGACAGATCTGCATCTTCTAGCTGGCACTTTCTTAGCTGTTCCTTGTCCCATTCATCTGTACATGTTATATTCATTAGCCGGACATCTATAATGTCTTCTTTAGCCTCGGCTTTTGAACAGTGCTTGCATTCCAAACTACATGGTCTTCGTGACATTGCATCAGCATTTCCATGGGTACTACCTTTTCGATGCTCAATGGAAAAGTCGTAGCTTTGTAGTCGCTCGATCCACCGTGCCAATTGTCCTTCCGGATGACGGAACTGCAGAAGCCATTTCAACGCTGCGTGATCTGTCCTGACACGGAATCGCTGGCCGTAGAGGTATTTGTGAAAATGTTTGACGCACTCTACCAATGCCAACAGCTCTCTCCGCGTAACGCAGTAGTTCCTCTCTGGTTTTCCAATCGAACGGCTGTAATATGCAACTACCTTCTCCTGTCCATCGGCCAGTTGTGATAAAACGCCTCCTATAGCATATCCACTCGCATCTGTATCTAGAATAAATGTTGCTCCTGGAATCGGATATGCTAACATTGGGGCAGTGCACAAACGCTCCTTCAATGTTTGGAAAGCCACTTCTTGCTCCTTCTTCCATTCAAAAGCTTTGTTTTTTCTTGTAAGCTCATGGAGGCTATGGGCTACGCTGGAAAAATTTGGTACAAATCGGCGGTAATATGTGCACAGCCCAAGAAAACTTCTCAATTCATGTAGGTTCTGTGGTCTTGGCCAATCCTTTACAGCCTCTATTTTTTCGTTCGCAGTGCAGATGCCCTCTGTCGTTACCTTGTGACCCAAATAATTGACTTCCTTTTTAAACAGCGCACACTTTTTGGGACTTAACTTCAGACCAGCGCCAGCTATTCTCTGGAAAACTTCCTCCAAGTTCTTAAGATGTTCATCAAAGTTCTTGCCCAATACGATGATGTCGTCCAGGTACACCAAGCATGTTTTCCAATGTAGTCCTTTCAGTACCTGGTCCATGAGTCTCTCAAAAGTAGCTGGTGCATTACATAGTCCAAAGGGCATTACTGTAAATTGCCAAAGACCATCTCCGACGCTGAAGGCTGTTTTCTCTTTGTCTTCTTCCTTTACCTCCACTTGCCAGTAGCCGCTTTTCAAGTCCAGTGTGGAAAACCATTTCGTACCAGAGAGCGAGTCCAGAGTGTCGTCAATTCTTGGCAATGGGTAGCTATCCTTTTTCGTAACGTCATTCAACTTCCGGTAGTCCACGCAAAACCTCATTTTTCCATCCTTCTTCTTTACAAGTACTACCGGTGAGCTCCAGGGACTAGCTGATGGTTCGATGACGCCGCTGTCGCTCATTTCTTGTATAATTTGACTCACAACTTGCCGCTTCGCCAGTGGAACTCTACGTGGAGCTTGACGGATCGGCCTCGCATCTCCAGTGTCAATTTGATGTTTCACAACGTTGGTGCGGCCTGGTTTAGAACCATCCTGGTCAAATATGTTCGCGTACTTTAGGAGCAGTTGTTTTGCCTTACTCTGATATGCTCCCTCTAGCCCCTGCGTCCATGCCGTGATGTCATTTGAAAGATTAGTATTACTGGCTGAAACGTGTTCCTGGAGCTGTTCACAGTTAATAATTACTTCAGCCTCTTGGCATTTTCCCAAAATAGCTCCTTTAGTCAGTTTGAGTGGTGAATTGAACTCATTGAGTACTCTTACCGGAACACGTCCATCTTGTTTTGTCATAGCCAGGGTTTTTCCTACAAGTATGTTCAGTGTTGATCTGTTTGCTGCTTCGACAACCCACAATTTGTTTGTCCCACAATCTCCATCAACCTTTGCCCAGATGACTGCTTCGGATTTTGGTGGTATTCGCTGACTCTCTTCCACCAGCACTCGTTTACTGCTGTAGCCTCTCTCGTAGCCGAAATTAAGTGGTACATCCATGTTCTTATATCGCATCGTCTTGCTTTGCATGTCGATCTTGATGCCCTGGTCGATTAAGAAGTCCACTCCAATTATGATTTCATCAACAATCTCTGCCACTATAAAATTGTGTACTACCGTGACGTTCCCAATTGCGACTTCACATGATACTTCTCCTAGAATCGTGCTGTCTTCTCCAGTGGCTGTACGCAATCTTGCTCCATGCAATGGTGTTATCTTCTTGTTGACTAAATCCGCTCGAATGATGGAATGAGATGCACCCGTATCTACAGTCAGTAAACGTTCCTTTCCATCCACATGTCCTCCGACAGTAAGATTGTTTGACCTTCTTCCAATTTGTGAGATAGAGATTATGGGGCATTCAATTGAGGGAGCCAGCTGTCGCCCCTTGCGGCTGACTCGCTTTAGTTTAACGATTGAGTGGCCTTGGAGATTTGCTCATCTCCTTCAGCTCTGCGTTTACGGCCACCCACATTGTTGGAGCTATTCGGACCGGTGCTGCAATGTCGTGCAATATGACCTGGGTTGCCGCACTTGAAACACTTAATAACTCCGGCATTTTTCTGTTGTGATCCCTTCAGTGCTTCCAAAATTGTGTCTACCCATTCTGGCCTTTCTACTTCTACACGATGAGCCTTATATGCTGGTTTACTTAATAGGGAGGCAGTTTCCTGAGTCAATGCATGTGATACCGTTTCAGCAAATGTGAGCTTTGGGTTTGCGTATGTAGCTCGCTTCGTTTCCACGTCCCGTATGCCATTTATAAAACTCTGGATTTTTACCCTCTCGGTGTATTCCACGGGTGCGTCCGCATTTGCGAGATGAGCCAACCTTTCAACATCCGAGGCAAACTCCTGCAAAGTCTCATTCGCTCTTTGGTGACGGTTTTGCAACTCAATTTGGAATATCTGTTTCCTATGCTCGCTTCCGTAACGTCTCTCGACAGCGGCCATCAATGCTTCATAGTTGTTCCGCTCTCCTTCGGGAATCGTCTGTAGGATTTCGGCTGCTGGCCCCTTCAATGCCACGAACAGTGCAGCAACTTTATCTTCAGCATTCCATTGGTTCACTGCTGCGGTCTTCTCAAACTGTAGCTTAAAGACCTGAAAAGGAACAGAACCGTCAAAAGATGGAGTTTTTACCTTTGTATTACTCGCTGAAGCAGCCGGCCGATTAAGTTGCAATTCCTGTATACGACCTCTCAACGCATCCACCTCTGCCTCGAATTTTTCTTCAAACTGCATTATTTTTTCGTCCATGCGCGCTTCGAGTTTTGATGATATACGCGCCTCTTGTGCTTCTAGTTGTACTGTTATGCGTGCCTCTTGTTCTTTCAGTTGGGTTGCCATATATGTCTTTTGTTCTTCCAGCTGTGATGACATATTTGTGGATATTTGTGATGATATTTCTGTTATACGTGCCTCTTGTGCTTCCATCTTGGATGTTAAAAGTGTCTCCTGCGATTCTAGTTGTGATGCCATATATGTCTTCTGTTCTTCCATCTTGGATGTTATACGGTTCTCCTGCGATTCTAGTTGTGATGCCATATATGTCTTCTGTTCTTCCATCTTGGATGTTATACGGTTCTCCTGCGATTCCATATATGTCTGCTGTTCTGCCAGTTGAGATGACACTGTCGATGTTTGAGCAGATATTGCAGCTAAAATCATGTTCAAATCTGTACTGGTAACCGTCTGCGGTGTTTCGTTCTTCTCTTCAATTTTTGTTGTCTCCTCGCCATCAAGATGAAAGACATGCTCTTCCACATCAATTCCTTCTGCTTCCATTGCTTCTCGTAGCCGTGCCTGAAGTTCGAGTTTAACGCCGCTTGTATTCAATCCACGGCTCTCCAACTCCTTCTTCAGTTGCGGGATCTTCAATTCACTTAACTTTGCCATGTCCTTGTTGTCCTCCGGAATTTATTCAACAATTCCTCTTCTGACACCAATTGTAACGAATTTGCTGCAAATCCTCTTATTTGCCCCTTTTGCTAGGTTCGTATCGCTAAACTGTTGAATAAATAACTCCAATATTGAATAATGGAAAAATGGCCTTTATTAAAATGCTTCACAATAACACTCAAACTGTGCAACGAATAGCTTAATAACCAAACTGATAGCTCAAATGAAACTCCACTAATCAAAATAATACTGGTATTGCTCGCTAGATATCTTCTTAGTCGTAATTGCTGATCAACTCAAATCAAACTGAATTACTTCTTACTCGCCTGCACTGCTTTTATAGTTTACGCTGCATACTTCTAGGCTCTTCGATTTCCAGAAGTTACTAGTTGTTTCGGCTACAAAATCGCCAGCCACAACTACGTGCACAAATTATTGCCCTCTCTTGTGACCACTGAGATAAGATATATGCATGTGTTTGTGCATTGCCGCTCCGCTGCTCGTATACGTACATATGTGTAGACGCAATTATTTATTCGTTTATGTAGATACATAAAGATTGAATTATTGATGTGAATGTTTGTAGTTAACAGTCTCTCGCGCGCACATAGCCGTATAAGTAAATGCATCTGTGTGTGACATCTCTCTGGGCTGCCTTATATATGTGTATACTTGATTTGATTATTAACGTAAATACTGCTTGGCATGGCCTTAGCATCGCCTTAGTGATGGGATAACTTAGGGGTGGTAATATCCGTGACAATATGTATATGTACTTGTAAATAAACCTTATCACTTATCAGGTAGCTAATTTTACGAAATTATTATTTATCTCAGAATTAGTATAAGTAGATATAAGATTGTAAATGGAAAACAGAATTAAATTTTATTTCAATGTAGTAACATCGTTCATTTTCTTAATTCAGAAAGTTCTTGTTTTATTATTGCGAGTTTTAAATAAATATTATTAGGAAAATGCCGAAAGTTAAACGTTTTAATCCATTTGATTTGTCTCCGCACCCAAACACCAAAAACTACGGCACTCTGAGAAAAGTAATAAAACCACTTATTGACGCTGGATATTCCTGTAACAAAAAAGCGCTTAAGCTATCTAAAATCAACAAAGATAATGAGGTTTGTATAATAATTGAACATATAATAATTGAATATACAAATTTAGAAACAATATATCAATTTATGGAACTCATATGTAAGACATTGGCAGCTGCCCTCATGTACACATATGGTTCTCCATATTTTAACTTCAATATTATTAAATTCGTCAAATATTAGGTACTTATCATACATTTATTCCTTTTTCCAGATGAAAGAATCAGATGTTATTAATTTCAGCGAAGTACTCACTGAAACTGTTAGCGACGTGAATTACGCTCCGGAATGTTCTACATCTGTATCATTGGAGAAAGACAGAGAAGCAATGTTCGAGGTAACTAGTTTAATCAACAAAGGCTTAGAAATAATCGGAGTTTCCCAAATTCAAAAAAACAAGTAACGAAGGTTAAGTTCGGGTGTAACCGAACATTACATACTCAGTTGAGAGCTATGGTGACAACATAAGGGAAAATAACCATGTATGAAAATGAACCGAGGGTATCCTGGAATGTGTTTGTATGACATGTGTATCAAATGAAAGGTATTAAAGAGTATTTTATGAAGGAGTGGGCCATAGTTCTATAGGTGGACTCCATTTAGGGATATGGCCATAAAGGTGGATCAGGGTTGACTCTAGAATTTGTTTGTACGATATAGGTATCAAATGAAAGATGTTAAGGAGTATTTTAAAAGGAAGAGATCCTTAGTTCCATAGGTGGACGTCGTTTCGAGATATCGCCATAAGGTGGACCAGGCGTGACCCTAGAATTTGTTTGTACGATATGGGTATCAAATGAAAGGGGTTAATTAACATTTTAAAAGGGAGTGGGCCTTAGTACTATAGGTGGACGCCTTTTCGAGATATCGCCATAAAGGTGGACCATGGGCAACTCTAGAATATGTTTGTACGATATGGGTTCCAATTTGAGGGTTTAATGAGGGTTTTAAAAGGGAGTGGTGGTAGTTGTATAGGTGGTCGCCTTTTCGAGATATCGGCATAAAGGTGGACCAAGGGTGACTCTAGAATGCGTTTGTACAATATGGGTATCAAGCGAAAGGTGTTAATGTGTATTTTAAAAGGGCGTGGGTCTTAGTTCTAGAGGTGGACGCCTTTTCGAGATAACGCCATAAAGGTGGACCAGGGGTGACTCTAGAATGTGTTTGTACGATATGGGTATCAACTTAAAGGTATTAATGAGGGTTTTAAAAGGGAGTGGTCGTAGTTGTATAGGTGGTCGCCTTTGCTAGATATCGGCATAAAGGTGGACCAGGGGTGACTCTAGAATGCGTTTGTACAATATGGGTATCAAACGAAAGATGTTAATGAGTATTTTAAAATGGACTGGGCCTTAGTTCTATAGGTGGACGCCTTTTCGAGATATCGCCATAAAGGTGGACCATGGATGACTCTAGAATGTGTTTGTACGATATGGGTATCAACTTAAAGGTATTAATGAGGGTTTTAAAAGGGAGTGGTGGTAGTTGTATAGGTGGTCGCCTTTTCGAGATATCGGCATAAAGGTGGACCAGGGGTGACTCTAGAATTTGTTTGTACGATATGGGTATCAAATGAAAGGAGTTAATGAGTACTTAAAAGGGCGTGGGTCTTAGTTCTAGAGGTGGTCGCCTTTTCGAGATATCGGCATAAAGGTGGACCAAGGGTGACTCTAGAATGCGTTTGTACAATATGGGTATCAAGCGAAAGGTGTTAATGTGTATTTTAAAAGGGCGTGGGTCTTAGTTCTAGAGGTGGACGCCTTTTCGAGATATCGCCATAAAGGTGGACCAGGGGTGACTCTAGAATGTGTTTGTACGATATGGGTATCAACTTAAAGGTATTAATGAGGGTTTTAAAAGGGAGTGGTGGTAGTTGTATAGGTGGTCGCCTTTTCGAGATATCGGCATAAAGGTGGACCAGGGGTGACTCTAGAATTTGTTTGTACGATATGGGTATCAAATGAAAGGGGTTAATGAGCATTTTAAAAGGGAGTGGGCCTTAGTTCTATAGGTGGACGCCTTTTCGAGATATCGCCATAAAGGTGGACCAGGGGTGACTCTAGAATGCGTTTGTACAATATGGATATCAAACGAAAGGTGTTAATGAGTATTTCAATAGGGCGTGGGTTTAGTTCTATAGGTGGACGCCTTTTCGAGATATCGCCATAAAGGTGGACCGGGGGTGTTTGTACGATATGGGTAATAAATTAAAGGTTATGGAACTCATATGTAAGACATTGGCAGCTGCCCTCATGTACGCATATGGTTTTCCATATTTTAACTTCAATATTATTAAATTCGTCAAATATTAGGTACTTATCATACATTTAATCGTTTTTTCAGATGAAAGAATCAGATGATATTAATTTCAGCGAAGTACTCACTGAAACTGATAGCGACGTGAATTACGCTCCGGAATGTTCTACATCTGTATCATTGGAGAAAGACAGAGAAGCAATGTTCGAGGTAACTAGTTTATTCAACAAAGGCTTAGAAATAATCGGAGTTTCCCAAATTCAAAAAAAAAAACAAGTAAGGAAGGTTAAGTTCGGGTGTAGCCGAACATTACATACTCAGTTGAGAGCTATGGTGACAACATAAGGGAAAATAGCCATGTATGAAAATGAACCGAGGGTATCCTGGAATGTTTTTGTATGACATGTGTATCAAATGAAAGGTATTAAAGAGTATTTTATGAGGGAGTGGGCCATAGTTCTATAGGTGGACTCCATTTAGGGATATGGCCATAAAGGTGGATCAGGGTTGACTCTAGAATTTGTTTGTACGATATGGGTATCAAATGAAAGATGTTAAGGAGTATTTTAAAAGGAAGAGATCCTTAGTTCCATAGGTGGACGTCGTTTCGAGATATCGCCATAAAGGTGGACCAGGGGTGACCCTAGAATTTGTTTGTACGATATGGGTATCAAATGAAAGGGGTTAATTAACATTGTAAAAGGGAGTGGGCCTTAGTTCTATAGGTGGACGCCTTTTCGGGATATCGCCATAAAAGTGGACCAGGGGTGACTCTAGAATGCGTTTGTACAATATGGGTATCAAACGAAAGGTGTTAATGAGCATTTCAAAAGAGCGTGGGGTTTAGTTCTATAGGTGGACGCCTTTTCGAGATATCGCCATAAAGGTGGACCAGGGGCAACTCTGGAATATGTTTGTACGATATGGGTATCAAATTGAAGGTATTAATGAGGGTTTTAAAAGGGAGTGGTGGTAGTTGCATAGCTGGTCGCCTTTTCGAGATATCGGCATAAAGGTGGACCAGGGGTGACTCTAGAATGCGTTTGTACAATGTGGGTATCAAGCGAAAGGTGTTAATATGTATTTTAAAAGGGCGTGGGTCTTAGTTCTAGAGGTGGACGCCTTTTCGAGATATCGCCATAAAGGTGGACCAGGGGTGACTCTAGAATGTGTTTGTACGATATGGGTATCAACTTAAAGGTATTAATGAGGGTTTTAAAAGGGAGTGGTGGTAGTTGTATAGGTGGTCGCCTTTTCGAGATATCGGCATAAAGGTGGACTAGGGGTGACTCTAGAATTTGTTTGTACGATATGGGTATCAAATGAAAGGAGTTAATGAGTACTTTAAAAGGGAGTGATCCTTAGTTCCATAGGTGGACACCGCTTCGAGATATCGCAATAAAGGTGGACCAGGGGTGACCCTAGAATTTGTTTGTACGATATGGGTATCAAATGAAAATGGTTAATGAGCATTTTAAAAGGGAGTGGGCCTTAGTTCTATAGGTGGACGCCTTTTCGAGATATCGCCATAAAAGTCGACAAGGGGTGACTCTAGAATGCGTTTGAACAATATGGGTATCAGACGAAAGGTGTTAATGAGCATTGGGGTTTAGTTCTATAGGTGGACGCCTTTTCGAGATATCGCCATAAAGGTGGACCAGGGGCAACTCTAGAATATGTTTGTACGATATGGGTATCAAATTGAAGGTATTAATGAGGGTTTTAAAAGGGAGTGGTGGTAGTTGCATAGGTGGTCGCCTTTTCGAGATATCGGCATAAAGGTGGACCAGGGGTGACTCTAGAATGCGTTTGTACAATATGGGTATCAAGCGAAAGGTGTTAATATGTATTTTAAAAGGGCGTGGGTCTTAGTTCTAGAGGTGGACGCCTTTTCGAGATATCGCCATAAAGGTGGACCAGGGGTGACTCTAGAATGCGTTTGTACAATATGGGTATCAAACGAAAGATGTTAATGAGTCTTTTTAAAAGGGAGTGGGCCTTAGTTCTATAGGTGGACGCCTTTTCGAGATATCGCCATAAAGGTGGACCAGGGGTGACTCTAGAATATGTTTGTACGATATGGGTATCAAATTGAAGGTATTAATGAGGGTTTTAAAAGGGAGTGGTGGTAGTTGCATAGGTGGTCGCCTTTTCGAGATATCGGCATAAAGGTGGACCATGGGTGACTCTAGAATGAGTTTGAACGATATGGGTATCAAATGGAAGGTATTAATGAGGGTATTAAAAAGGAGTGGTGGTAGTTGTATATGTGAAGGCGTTTTCCAGATATCGACCAAAATGTGGACCAGGGTGACCCAGAACATCATCTGTTGGATACCGCTAATTTATTTATATATATTATACCACGAACAGTATTCCTGCCAAGATTTCAAGGGTTTTTTATTTCGCCCTGCAGAACTTTTTCATTTCATTCTACTTAATATGGTAGATGTCACACCCATTTTACAAAGTTTTTTTCTAAAGTTATATTTTGCGTCAATAAACCAATCCAAATACCATGTTTCATCCCTTTTTTGTATTTGGTATAAAATTATGGCATTTTTTTCGTTTTTGGTAATTTTCGATATCGAAAAAGTGGGCGTGGTCATAGTCGGATTTAGGCCATTTTTTACACCAATACAAAGTGAGTTCAGATAAGTACGTGAGCTGAGTTTAGTAAAGATATATCGATGTTTGCTCAAGTTATCGTGTTAACGGCAGAGCGGAAGGACAGACGGTCGACTGTGTATAAAAACTGGGCGAGGCTTCATCCGATTTCGCCCTTTTTCACAGAAAACAGTTATCGTCATAAAATCTATGCCCCTACCAAATTTCACAAGGATGGGTAAATTTTTGTTCGACTTATGGCATTAAAAGTATCCTAGACAAATTAAATGAAAAAGGCGGAGCCACGCCCATTTTGAAATTTTCTTTTATTCTTGCATTTTGTTGCACCACATCATTACTGGAGTTGAATGTTGACATAATTTACTTATATACTATAAAGATATTAAATTTTTTGTTAAAATTTGACTTTAAAAAAACTTTTTTTCTAAAGTGGGCGTGGTCGTTCTCCGATTTTGCTAATTTTTATTAAGCATACATATAGTAATAGGAGTAACGTTCCTGCCAAATTTCATCATGATATCTTCAACGACTGCCAAATTACAACTTTGAAAAAGTTTTAAATTACCTTCTTTTAAAAGTGGGTGGTGCCACGCCCATTGTCCTAAATTTTACAAATTTTCTGCTCTGCGTCATCATTTCAACTCACCTACTGTTTAGGCCCAATGCCTAACTTTCACTTGATTGACGGCGCCCCTCCCTAATGTTTTAATAATATTTCCAGCCACCCACACTCACGCCGCATTTGTGTGCATGCATGCACATGCATGCGTTGCGTACACATGCATGTGTGTGTGTGCAGGTTGTCAGCACTCATGCACGTATACGTAAGGGTGGTTGTGTGTGTGGTTTTTCCCCTCCTTAATAATAAAGGACCTTTTCGCGGCTTAGCGGTTGTCATCAACGGCACAACCGGCCTCTTTCTCGATCAACCGCCTAACGATACGCATCGTCCAAGGATCAACGCCGTACTTTTTATACAGGTATAATATCACTTATTTAATCTTGCACTGTACATTTCTTGCGTTTTATCATTAAATCATATATTATAACGGGGAAAATCCTCCTGTGTTCTTCTTTATTTCTTCTGAGTGAACCAACAATCCCGAGATCGACCCGTGTGCGCCTACCCACTGCCGGTTCCAGACGCACTCAGGCCGAACATTGGTCCTTCGAGCCGGATCAATGTTCGGCCTGAGTACGGATTGGAGACAAGGCCTCTCCAACCGTAGTAACAACGAGTATGAGGGTAAACGTCTCACATGCAATCAGAGTTTATACTCGGATTGGAGAGAAGACCTCTCCAACCGGTGGAAGTACGAGGAAAGCCCCGTTACGTATTGTGGAAAAAAAAAAAAAAATTTCTATTTATACATATATAATTTATTTACACATATATACATATGTAAAAAACAAAACCCTACAATACAAGTAGTCGAACGCACAAGCATGCCACAAGCACTATATGCACAGTGTTTAAGGTAGGCTTGCAAATATTCGTAGAAGTGGTATGCGTCAAGCACATTCAGGTAGTAAGCAGGGCGTGTCAGTCCCAGCGTTAACCATACCGCGGCACTATCTAAGTACAGCAACGTGACCCCGACAGACGTAGAGCTTAGTGCTCAACCTACCTCCCGACGGAATACTTGACGGTAGTACCGGGGGGTAAATGGTACTCAGACGGTAGGAGGTTTAGTGCGGTTAAAGTCCCACACTGACTATGAGGCTTTCGATGCTTCCTCCTCGTAAAACAAAAAAAAACAAGTAAGGAAGGCTAAGTTCGGATGTAACCGAACATTACATACTCAGTTGAGAGTTATGGAGACAAAATAAGGAAAATCACCATGTAGGAAAATGAACCTAGGGTAACCCTGGAATGTGGTTGTATGACATGTGTATCAAATGGCTGGTATTAAAGAGTATTTTAAGAGAGAGTAGGCCATAGTTCTATGGATGGACGCCATTTAGGGATATCGCCATAAAGGTGGACCAAGGCTGACTCTAGAATTTGTTTGTACGATATGGGTATCAAATGAAAGGTGTTACTGAGCATTTTAAGAGGGAGTGGGCCTTAGGTCTATCGGTGGACGCCTTTTCGAGAAATCGCCATAAAGGTGGACCAGGGGTGACTCTAGAATATGTTTGTACGATATGGGTATCAAATGAAAGCTGTTAATGAGTATTTTGAAAAGGAGTGATCCTTAGTTCATAGGTGGACGCCGTTTCGAGATATCGCCATAAAGGTGGACCAGGGGTGTCTCTAGAATGTGTTTGTACGATATGGGAATCAAATAAAAGGTGTTACTGAGCATTTTAAGAGGGAGTGGGCATTAGGTCTATAGGTGGACGCCTTTTCGAGATATCGCCATTAGGGTGGGCCAGGGGTGACTCTAGAATGTTTGTACGATATGGGTATCAAACGAAAAGTGTTACTGAGCATTTGAAGAGGGAGTGGGCAATAGGTCTATAGGTGGACGCCTTTTCGAAATGTCGCCATTATGGTGGGCCAGGGGTGAATCTAGAATGTGTTTGTATGATATGGGTATCAAATGAAAGATGGTAATGAGTATTTTAAAAGGGAGTAATCCTTAGTTCTATAGGTGGACGCCTTTTCGAGATATCGCCATAAAGGTGGACCAAGGGTGACTCTAGAATGTTTGTACGATATGGGTATCAAACGAAAGGTGTTACTGAGCATTTTAAGAGGGAGTGGGCATGAGTTCTATAGGTGGACGCCTTTTCGAGATATCGTCATTAGGGTGGGCCAGGGGTGACTCTAGAATGTGTTTGTACGATATGGGTGTCAAACGAAAGGTGTTACTGAGCATTTTAAGAGGGAGTGGACATTAGGTCTATAGGTGGACGCCTTTTAGAGATATCGCCATTAGTGTGGGCCAGGGGTGACTCTAGAATGTTTGTACGATATGGGTATAAAACGAAAGGCGTTACTGAGCATTTTAAGAGGGAGTGGGCATTAGGTCTATAGGTGGACGCCTTTTCGAGATATCGCCATTAGGGTGGGCCAGGGGTGACTCTAGAATGTGTTTGTACGATATGGGTATCAAATGAAAGGTGGTAATGAGCATTTTAAGAGGGAGTGGGCATTAGGTCTATAGGTGGACGCCTTTTAGAGATATCGCCATTAGTGTGGGCCAGGGGTGACTCTAGAATGTTTGTACGATATGGGTATCAAACGAAAGGTCTTACTGAGCATTTTAAGAGGGTGTAGGCATTAGGTCCATAGGTGGACCCCTTTTCGAGATATCGCCATTAGGGTGGGCCAGGGGTGACTCTAGAATGTTTGTACGATATGGGTATCAAACGAAATGTGTTGCTGAGCATTTTAAGGGGGAGTGGGCATTAGGTCTATAGGTGGACGCCAGGGGTGACTCTAGAATGTTTGTACGATATGGGTATCAAACGAAAGGTGTTACTGAGCATTTTAAGAGGGAGTGGACATTAGGTCTATAGGTGGACGCCTTTTCGAGATATCGCCATTAGGGTGGGCCAGAGGTGACTCTAGAATGTTTGTACGATATGGGTATCAAACGAAACGTGTTACTGAGCATTTTAAGAGGGAGTGGGCATTAGGTCTATAGGTGGACGCCTTTTCGAGATATCGCCATTAGGGTGGGCCAGGGGTGACTCTAGGATGTGTTTGTACGATATGGATATCAAATTAAAGGTATTAATGAGGGTTTTAAAAGCGAGTGGCCCTTAGATGTATATGTGAAGGCGTTCTCGCGATATCGACCAAAATGTGGACCAGGTGATCCAGAAAATCATCTGTCGGGTACTGCTATTTTATTTATATATGCAATACCACTAACAGTATTCCTGCCAAGATTCCAAGGGCTGTTGATTTCGCCTTGTAGAACTTTTTCATTTTATTTTACTTAATATGGTAGGTGGCACACCCATGTTACAAAGTTTTCTCCAAAGTTATATTTTGCGTCAATAAACCAATCCAGTTACCATGTTTCATCCCTTTTTTCGTATTTGGTATAGAATTATGGCTTTTTTTCATTTTTCGTAATTTTCGATATCGATAAAGTGGGCGTGGTTATGGTCGGATTTCGGCCATTTTTTATACCAAGATAAAGTGAGTTCAGATAAGTAGGTGGGCTAAGTTTAGTAAAGATATATCGGTTTTTGCTCAAGTTATTGTGTTAACGGCCGAGCGGAAGGACAGACGGTGGACTGTGTATAAAAACTGGGCGTGGCTTCCACCGATTTCGCCTATTTTCACAGAGAACAGTTACCGTCATAGAATCTATGCCCCTACCAAATTTGAGAAGGATTGGTAAATTTTTGTTCGACTTATGGCATTAAAAGTATTCTAGACAAACTAAATGAAAATGGGCGGAGCCACGCCGATTTTGAAATTTTCTTTTATTTTTGTATTTTGTTGCATCATATCATTACAGGAATTAAATTTTGACTTGATTTACTTATATATAGTAAATATATTAAATTTTTTGTTAAAATTTGAATTAAAAAACATTTTTTTTTTTTAAAAGTGGGCGTGTTCTTCATCCAATTTTGCTAATTTTTATTTAGCGCATATATAATAATAGTGGTAGCGTTCCTGCCAAATTTCATCATGATATCTTCAACGACTGCCAAATTACAGCTTGCAAAACTTTTAAATTACCTTCTTGTAAAAGTGGGCGGTGCCACGCCCATTGTCCAAAATCTTACTAATTTTCTATTCTGCGTCATAACGTCAATCCATCTACCAAGTTTCATCGCTTTAGCCGCCTTTGGCAATGAATTATCGCATTTTTTCGGTTTTTCAAAATTTTCGATATCGAAAAAGTGGGCGTGGTTATAGTCCGATATCGTTCATTTTAAATAGCGATCTGAGATGAGTGCCCAGAAATCTACATACCAAATTTCATCAAGATACCTCAAAATTTACTCAAGTTATCGTGTTAACGGACGGACGGACGGACGGACATGGCTCAATCAAATTTTTTTTCGATCCTGATTATTTTGATATATGGAAGTCTATATCTATCTCGATTCCTTTATATATGTACAACCAACCGTTATCCAATCAAACTTAATATACTCTGTGAGCTCTGCTCAACTGAGTATAAAAAAAAAAAAATGTGTAAGCAACGCATGCATGTGCATGCATGCACACAAATGCGGCGTGAGTGTGGGTGGCTGGAAATATTATTAAAACATTAGGGAGGGGCGCCGTCAATCAAGTGAAAGTTAGGCATTGGGCCTAAACATGCCGCCCCCCTTGCGGTACGCAACCTCACAGTCCTCCAAGGATCACCGACCGTAAAGAAGAGGGGAAAAAAATAAAAAACTTAACCTAACGACGGCCAGTCCGCCGGCTTGGCAGCACGCACGATGAGTTGCGTAGTGTGCGAGCTTGGTTGCGGATGCCTCGGTCATTCGCCACTTTCCCGTCATGGTTAGAGGCCTGAGCCATGTTTGCCTAGAGCTAGGGATTGCAAAAAAGTAAAAAGATATATATGTTCATATTTCTTGCCGTTTAAAGAAAGAATCCATTTATTTCGAAAAAAACGTACTATTTAAGCGCACAAACTTAAATAAAATAAAAAGTAAGAAAAAATAAATAACTCTTAAGGCATACTAGATCGGGTGGGTCCCCGAAAGTACCCACCCGAAGATCGTACTTTGCGCGAGCAGCGCTCCGAAAGATGGTGGCAAAACTCCCGGTGTTATCACCTCGCCATAGACGTCGGCGCCGAGAACAAGACGGATCGGTGTAGAAGCATAAAAGTGTGGGTCAGCCAGGCGGACATGCTCGTAGGGAGTCGCAATGCTGGCGTCGACACTATGTGAAGGGCTGACACGCTGAAAGTCGCGTACGCATACCGCATGGGTCGTCAGCGTCCTGCTGTTTCCATGTTTCCCGCGGAGTCGCACAAAACAGCCGACCTCTCCGGCAGCGTGGGTGGTCGGAAGCGCTAAATCTTGCGCCAGCCTGCGGTCGATCGTTGTGCGGGGGGAACATGCGTCAATAAGTGCTCGAATGAGATGCAATCGCCCCCCGGCTTCCACCTTCACGATCGCAGTCGGCGCAAGACTTGCCATCGGTCGCAGAGTTGGGCCCAAGGTAGTGTTAATTGTCGGAATACCGTTACGAAATGCCGAATAGATAGGTAGCTGGCGCGGCCGTGGGGCCAGTCTACGCTCGTGGTTGCCGTCGTTGTGGGAGGATTCCGTCGTGCGGTGCAGCTGGCGTGGCCGAGTAGCCAGTCTGCGATCATGGCGGATGGGATGATTCTGACATTTGTTTGAGAAGCGGAAAGGCCGTGATTCCGCACCCCTCTGGTTTCGTTTCTCATGGGCTAACAGGGGTCGGAACGGCCGTGGGTCCGATCCTCCGATATCCTGTTGTGGCGACTGTGTAATTGCTTCCGCCTGGCGATTTTCCGGTGCATCGCGATAAAATGCTGACTCTGAAGCGTGAATGGATAGCACTTCATCCGTCTCTTCTCCTGTGTGGTGGGACCTACTCTCTCTGGATGCCCGTATTATTTCGCGCTCTTCCTCTTCCTCCTCTTCCACTTGCTGTGCCCAACTCTTATAGGGCTCTGGTTGTCGTGGAAGATCTTCCATGGGTAGATGTAGTGTGATGTGGTGCGGTCGGCCACATCGTCGACACCTGCCATCGCTGGAGCAATTTTTAGCGCGATGTACCATCGATAAACAATTTTGGCAATAGTTAAGGCGTATGATCTCGCGCAACCGCTGCAGAGGGGTCTTCGCCTGGTAGACAGTACACGAGCGAATGGGATGTTGAGCGTCACATAGAGGGCAAGGCTTGGGGTAGCGACCGGCCAGGCGCTCGGTTCTTTGACGCAACGATGCGTAGCGCGTCATTCTATGCAGAGTGTGTAAGAAAACAAAAGGAAACCCATTTACTTATAATGACTGTGTCACGCGTTCGGTGGCGAGTAGGCCCTAATTTGATTATCGAGGTTAGGAAATTTTATTAGCGCGTGTGTAGGGGGAAAATCATCTGTTGCTGGAAAAAAAAATATTTGGCGCACATTATGTGCATGGCCTCTTTCCCTGCACGTTATGTGCCTGGGTCTTTAGTGCCTTATTTTGTTTATTTTGTGTCACCCGGTAGCGTTTTAGTTAGCCACGGGCACACTAGTGCTACCGAAAAATTAGCATTTACGATTTTCGGTTCGCACATTCTGGTGCCGAACCGGGTAGAAAGTGTATAGCGTGGGTTCTTTTGATTCGCTGTTATTTGTGTTATTCGTGCTGAAAAAACCAACAACTTTCCTGCCCGCCACAAAAAAAAATGTTTGGACAGCAAATTGTTTGCTATGTAAAGAAAAAATAAAAATCTTCGTTTTGGACGAAGAGAAAAATTTGTAGAGTGAATCATTTTTTTTTTTGTGTGTATTGCCCTTCACTTATTTCTTCAACTTTTCCCCAAGTACGCTTGTAGTCCTGTTTTATTGATGGCCTTTAGCAAAAGGCACGGTTCCAGAAGGGTAGTTGGCTCCGATACCGATTTGTCAGAAACGGGTTTTTGGGTACCCGTTTGCCTCCTTTTATGCATCCCTAATATAGTGTACATTTAAACTCGGCATGTATATGTAGAGACGTTGGTGTAAGTATATGGACAGTCAGTGCACGGACTTTACCGCATTGGTAGGTTTACTAACTTTTCTGGTTCATTTTCATTTTTTACTACTACTACTACCGAGGCCCACAATCTACCAATATTTCAGTATCATCGCACTGTAAACGTATGCTGCGATAATTTTAAAGTATTGAATTGCCGAGCCCACCCAACTAACATTAGGAGGCGATACTGACCAAATCAGTAAATTTTGAAAAATTTCTGAAGAACTTAAACAGGAAATAAATTTTTGAGTAGAGAAATTTTTTGAATGATTTGAATGAAAATAAAAGGTTCTACGGAAACGATTAACCGCCGAGATCGGTTATTTTGTGGCAGTACCTTTGGTACTTTGGAATATTGTTGTGATTAGACGTTTTGGTGCATGTTTGTCGGTATTTCACACTCACGATACAGGAAAAAGTGAGTGTCGTATAGGCATAAGCAATGTACAGAAGCATGGGGATTGGGGTGAGATTTTATATATATATATATGTATATACATATGTTTAATATATAAACTGGCACAAGTGGGAGACTCGAATTTGGGAATTTTGCGGTTATATTTTGTTCATTTGTTGTAGGTATATACAAATGTACATGTAATTTTGTCTTGTTTACGAGTTTTAAAGTGTCATCTTCTGAAATGCGCGTTATTTGTTTTACAATAAATTATTAAGTGTTTGGGACAAATAAGAACTATAGCTGTTATTTTCTTGGTAAAAAAATCTACCAACTACTACTATTTTCATTTTTTTTTGTCTACCAACATTTTCCTCTTAAAAAGTCCGCGTACTGGTAGATATTTACCGGCAGCAAAGACAAAAAAAATTGCGAACATTTATACACGCCCGTGTATAGAATGTAAATTTCTCAGAATTGAAACAAATGGGACTAATCGAAAGATTTTTTCCGTTGTTTCATTCTTTTTACTACGGCGCGTGGCCGTAGTACAACCATTTGCAATTTTCTTTTAGCTGTCAAAAAACAATTTATGACTCATTGTGCGTAAATTAAACTGGTTATAAGCTCTGGAAAAAACGTGGAATAATAGCTATCTTATAGTATTTTTTATCGTCGATACTGATTCACGTAATCAATGCTGAAAAACTTCATTTCATTGCGGCATCAATAACACAAGACAGTGAAAAATGTCTGTGATTGGAATCGATTTTGGCAATGAGTCTTGCTAGGTAGCTGCAGCAAAAGCTGGAGGAATCGAAACACTAGCAACTGACTATAGTTTGCGTGCAACACCTTCCTTTGTCCCTTCGACGGGAGAAAACGTATCATTGGTGTGGCCGCCAAGAACCAACAGGTCCCAAATATGAAAAATACAGTAAGTATTGGCCGATCATTCAGGAACTTGCCGTCAAACAAAAGTTGACCAAAAAAATAGTTAATAACATGTCTTTTCTTGCAAGGGCACTTTTCCGAAATGTTCCAACAAATGTGTTGGCCGCAACCAAGGTGGCATAATAACCGCTCTGGCGTGATAGGTGTGTGACAAAAACTTGATTTGTACATGCCTATCTTAAATTCTTTGGCGACATACATATATTGGAGTAAAGATGCTGCGTCGTTGTGGTATACAGAAGATTCGGTGATAAGCTACTGAGTAATAAGCTCCACTAAATAGGTGGCAAATTATTTATTAATTTTGTGCCAAAAATTTTCCACTTTATGGACTGGTTTTCCTGAATGCTTATGTTCATCGACACATTATATAACAGTCTCAACAATTATGCATCATCATCATCCACTCTCGCCGTCACAGCCAACCAGCAGCACACCAACAACCAGCAATAATGCAACATCTGCTACAATACCAAATGTTGGAGGCAACAATGCTGTTGTTAGCGCAGGTGGAGGTAATTGCGCCTCGACTAGTACAGGCACAGCACATGTGCAACAGCGAAGACGTAAGAAGCGACCAAACTATGGTACACGCACAGTAGAAGTGCGACGTGGTTATAATGGTTTCGGTTTTACCATATCAGGACAACAACCATGCAGACTCTCATGCATAGTTGCCAACTCACCAGCCGACCAGGCTGGCCTGCGTGCCGGAGATTTTCTAATTTCCGTTATTGGTTTAAACGTATCTAAGTTACCACATGAAACGGTAGTGCAATTAATTGGCAATTCGTTTGGCAGTATACGCATGCAAATTGCCGAGAATTATTATCCGGATAGTTCGGATAAAGAAAATGCAGCATTGATGCTGCAGCATCAAACAGCTGTGACAGGTTTGAATGGTACACTAACCAACCAATTAGGTTTATTTACAGGTGGCGCACGCGCTAAGCCACGCTTTTTACATCACAAAGCTAAAAAGCATCGCTTGCGTAATTCACCGCAAAAGAAAAGGAGTGTTACTTTACAATAACAACAACAGATTGCGCGTGCCGAACAACTGTCGAAATGTGTATCTGCACTCAAACCAATGGAATTACAAAAACTTAGACCACTCATCGAAGATCCACCACTTCCAACGGGAGTTGGAGCTGTATTTGTAGGGGAAGGAAGCAATCCGAAGCCACCTGTAGTTTCAGCTGCCTCCAACCCAGCCGCTGATTTGGCTAATGTGAACGCGATGGCGCGCGCACCAGCCGCTGCTCTGGAATATCATGCAATTGTCGGTTATTTGGGTACAATAGAAATGCCGAAACAGATATCGCATAGCTCCAAATTGCAAACGGTACGCTCGTGTATACGCAAATTGCGCCAAGAAAAGCGTCAGCCAAATATGGTTTTAATGACAATATTACCCGATTGCTTGCGTCTGCAAGCAGCTAATGGAAATACGCTTGCCAGTTATGCTTCAGAACGCTTAAATTATGCCAGCTCATCATCAGAGAGTGAGAATAGTTTTTTCGGCTTAGTCACAACCGCTGTGCACACATCACAGATGGAGGAAGAAGATGAAGATGACGATGAGGATCTGAACAATGATCCAAATAACGGACGAAACGCGCCAGCAGTCAGAGATGTTGCTGGTGCTGCTGCTGCTATAAGGAATAATGGTAATGCGCACATTAGCATCTCGAACAGTTGTCATGTGTTTGTGGTTGATACAAAACTGTGCGAATATCGGGCACATGTGCCACGTGCTGCCGAGTTTCGTATACACTGCACACGTGATCCTATCTCCAGCGTGTGTCTGGAGTTTCCACTTTGAATCAAGATGAATCAGTATCACGTGGTGCAGCACTGCAATGTGCAATAATGGCCCCGGCAGTACGTGTACGCGAGTTTGGGGTAACCGATAATTACAATTTTGTAAACTTTAAACAACTCAATATATTGAAAATTTAGTCGAAATTAGGACTGCATCCACGTATTCAATGCTAACAAATAATTATAAAATAACAAGTTTGAGGACAGTGAAAAATATTATGTAGTATAAAAATGTTCCTTTGGTAGATGCCGCTTTGGAAGTTTGTACAACGCGCATGTTAGATTTTACGGATTGTACATTGTCGGTGGAACATCAACAATTGGGTCAGCGCTTAAACGACTTTAGTGGACTTTGTGGTTCCCTTTTTTTTTTTGTTCTCTCGTTGTTGGTAATAGTGTTGCGGTTGGTACCGAAGGTTGGTGGGATTTGGATCCCATAGACCGGGAATTACTTCTGTTACTATTGAATTCGTCACTTACATTACAAAATGATGTTCCAGTTTATTTGCCGAAACGAGATGCAATGCTAGCATATAGATTTGTACCAATTCCATTGGCTCCAACAAATGTGATATGTGTAATATGTGGAGCAGCTCCAAGTCTTCATGAGTTGCGTGCTATGGCTCATAGCGTATTTTTTAGTTGAAAATCAACTACAGAATGTGGAACGTTGCATGGCTCGGAATTTACCAGAGCATTTTGAAATTGACCAATGTGTTCTGGCTATGATTGTGGCCAACATAAACGTAAAGACATGTGTTTTTTCACGCAATTTAAACCAATCTTCAGGAGGTAAAAGAACATTAGGTGGTGGGCTTTTGCGACTAGATTTACTAAAAAGATTTTTCATCAAACATTACAAAATAATAGGACGCTGAATAGTAGCGAATATCAGGAGGTACAATTAAGATCACGTTATATGGGACCATTGGACCAGTATTGGTGTTTGGAATATCATAAGTGTTATGCACACTATGACCAATTTGGGAATGCAATATTCATATTATTTATGTCCTCAATACCGACGCCTGCGATGAGATTTGTTTAGCAAAGGCTTTTGTATTCCATTTTACAAGATAAAATAATCGATTGGTAAAGTTTTCTATACATTTCCTTTGACGGCAAAGAAATGATTTTTTTCATAGCCTTATAATAAGTTGTGTTGGATATTCATTTAATAGAAACGGCCGCTTAAATAATAGTAAACCTGGCACAACATAAATCATTGCATATTAGTTTATTTAATATTGCAAAATTTTGAACTTGAGCGTACAGAGAACTTGAATGTAGACCTGACCGAGAGTACAATAGCTTACGGTTAGTAGAATTTGTAATCTAAAATATATATCGTCGGTGAAAGTTCCGACCAAATGTTCTTGTTGTTGTATTCTTTGAGTTTTTGAAGTGATTATATCAAATCGCCTCCAAGACTGTCGGCTTACTACCGGGCTATGGGATTATTTCCACTTTTTGTTATTAAGACCCATCTATGGTAGAAAACTTTTATATGTGGTTTGAGCTTTCATAGACGATATAAACCGTATTTATATCAATGAATATGTGCGATGGAAAACCTCATATTTCCTTTTCCATAAATTTAGGTGTCGTGTGCTTCATAATAAAAGACGTGATGCTTAAATGCATCCACAATTCATTGCGGACGTTATGAAACCAGTGAAAACTGATGAAATTATGGATCAGGAAGTACCGAACTTATGAGTTACACATCCAGTCACAGCACGCAACTATCAATCAATGAACAAAAAGAGGGTGAGTTTAGAACTTGAACTGCTACTAATGTAGATGCTCACATAGTCCGATATGTATAAGCATCTAGGTTTGTATTTTAACTTGTTTTATAATTTGTTGCCAGTCCTTCTTTCACAAAAGATTTTGTTTTTGCTAATTTTTCGATTTTTTCATTGGAAAACTCAAAATTTATGAGTAGAAGAAATTCTGTTTTTCTTTTTTTTAACAAAAGGTTTTGGGTGATGGGATGAATTTTCATAAATTCTGTTCGCCGAGTGCCTTTGAACGAGTGCATATGCATTATGTGGCAGATCATGGATCTGCGTTAGGGTTCTGGTGTCCTCGCTCTGGGGAGTGAGTGAATTGGGGTTTGATTTTGGAAATTGAAAATAAGTATTTTGTGGCAGATGGATGATCGGTGTGAGGGCTTTTCTGGTATCCTCGTTATGGGAGAACGAGTGAGTGGGAAGATTTTATTTGAAATTTTTAAAAATTGAATGGGCCGGAGAATGCCCTTGGTTTCGGTGGCAGATACGGATCTGCATTAGGGTTGTTGGTTGGCCTCGTTCCGGGTGAACGAGAGCTGGGGTTGAATTTTCTGAAAGGAGGTATGTGGAGGAACGGACGTATTGTTAGGAGGAACTCGTGGTCCTCCCACAATCGATCTCCGTAGGGAGAAGGATCAGTTTGACCAAAGGTCGTCTGACTTGACCCTTCTCGGTTATGAGGTCGACTACACGTACTCGGTTATCTTCGCCGGGGTGTACGTTGACGACTCTACCTAACCTCCATTCGTTGGGAGATAAGTTGTCCTCTTTGAGGACGCCGAGATCTCCCACTTGTATGTTTCTTTGGGATGCTTCCACTTCACTCGTTTTTGAAGTTCGGATAGATATTCCACCTTCCATCGCTTGCAGAAAGTATGATGGAGGGCTTTGAGTTTCTGCCACCGATTTATCATCGAGGCAGAGCTCTCACTAGCATCTGGTTCTGGCGGAGCCAGTAGGTGGCTGCCCGTTAGGAAATGTCCTGGGGTTAGTGGTTCCAGATCCGTTGGGTCATTCGACCCTGGACTGAGTGGGCGCGAGTTGAGGCACGCCTCAATCCTGCACAAAATGGTTTGGAACTCCTCCATGGTGTACTTATGGGGAGATGCGATCTTTTTGAAGTGGCTTTTGAAGCTCTTCACTCCCGCCTCCCACAAGCCGCCCATATGTGGAGCAGCGGCGGGAATAAAATGCCAGCTTAATGCTTGATGGTTGTACTTTGAGACTGTGTTGTCTCGGCTTTCGGCCAGAAAGGTTTTAAATTCGGATCGTAAAGATCTTGATGCTCCGACAAAGTTTGTACCGTTGTCAGAGTAGATGTTCTTCGGACATCCTCTTCTCGCGATAAAACGCGAGAAGGCTGCGAGAAAGCATGGGGTGCTGAGGTCACTAGTGGCCTCTAAGTGAATGGCCTTAGTGGAGAAACAGACAAAAAGGCATACGTAGCCTTTTGACAGTCGACATCCTCTACCGCGGTAGCTTTTGATGTCGAAAGGCCCCGCAAAGTCTACCCCGGTATTGGTGAAAGCGCGGGTAAAAGTAGTCCGTTCGCAGGGAAGGGTACCCATAAGTTGGGACTGTGCCTGCCTTCGATGAATAATGCAGGTTTTGCAATTGTGGATGACGGCTCTGATCATGGTCTTGACATTCGGTATCCAGTATTGGGTTCGGATGAGGCGGAGCATGAGCTGGTTCTCGCCATGAAGGGAGTCATGATGAGCCATCATAACTATAAGGCGAGACAGCCTACAATTGTACGGCAAGATGATCGGATGACGCTCGTTGTATGGCATGTCTTTTGACGCCCCTAGACGCCCCCCTGTTCTAATAATATCATCTTTGTCGATATATGGGTTGAGTGACGATATTTCACTCTTTCGGTCGATCGGTTCCCTATTTTTCAATTTTAAATATTCTGTCCCGTAAAACTGTTTCTGGCAGACTCGTATTAATGCCTGAGTCGTTGCCTTAATCTCATTGGCTGGCTGAGATTATACACGCTTTTTCGTGGAACGAGGCTTTTATTCTTGGGTGAATTCTTTTATAAAACCTCCTAACATAGGATAGAACCTTCAAAGCCCTGGGTAAATTTGAAAAACGGTCGAGAATATCTACATGATCTACCCTTGTCGTGGCATATGTTTGTGCCCTCTTCTCCTCAACGGGCGTTTTGTATTCGGTCTCTTGTGCTGGCCAGTGAGAATTGTCTTCTTGCAGCCAAGAAGGTCCCTGCCCTGTTGACCAACTATGATGCAAGTAGTCCTCTGCTTCCTAGAATGCTGGATTAGATTCAGAGTCCACGTGAAGCCTGTCCTTGCTACCGACCATATCGATGATCTTAGTGATTCGGTGTGCGACGAAGGTTGACCAGGAACAGGGCGGCTTTCTTATCCATGCGAGTACGATGGTTGAATCTGTCCAGAGGTGAACTTTTGCTGGCCCCAAATGAATGTTTCGGAATATTGATTCCATGATTTCTGCGAGCAGCACGGCGCCGCAAAGTTCTAAACGTGGTAATGGAATGGTTTTCACTGGTGCAAGCCAGCCTAAAGGGTCGAAAACTTTGGCTATAGCGGATAGGACTACGCGTTTGGTGATGTTCTCGCCACTCTCTAAAGCTCCTGCGGTGAAGTAAAACATGTCTGCATTCGCGTTCCATCGTATTCCGAGTGCCTTCACCGAGCTAGTCTCTTCAAACGCTAGGCAGTCCTCGCTGAGCAGATCCGTTTTGGGGATGTCCTGAAGGATTTCCTCACAATTTGATGTCCACTTGCGCAATGGAAAGCCAGCTGAGTGTAATGCTTCGCGAATCTGGTTTCTTGCTCTGATGGTTGACGCTATTGTATGTCCTCCAGATAAAACCTCGTCGACATACATAATTTCTCGTAATATACCCGATGCTATTTTCTACATCATCATCCAATTGTAGAAGTGACCGTATCGCGAGGTAGGGGGCGCAGTTTACACCAAAGGTGACAGTCTTTAGTTCGTAAAGACTGATGGGTTCGTTGGGGGATGTTCGATGGACAATCCGTTGAAATTTGGTGTGATTTTCGTTCACCCAAATTTGCCTATACATCTTTTCGATGTCGCTATTAAAGACGAAGCGATACAGTCGCCAACGTAAAATTAAAATAGGCAAGTCTGCTTGGAGTACTGGACCTGGGTGGAGTATGTCGTATAGACTAATGCCATTTGCTGTCGGACTTGACGCGTTGAAGACGACGCGCACCTTGGTAGTGGTACTTTCTGCCTTTACAACGGCGTGGTGGGGCAGGAAATAATTATCCGAATCGTCGGATGGTACATTATTCTTGATTTTTCTCATATGTCCAAGTTTTTCAGTAATCGTCCCTCATTTCTGAAGAATTGTGAACATGCGCGCTTTAGGGACGGTCCTAATTTAATATTCTCAGGGTAATCCTGCCTGAATGGTAGCGAAACTGTATATCTTCCACTTTCATCACGTTTTGTTGTGTCCTTAAATAATTGTTCACAATACCTTTCTTCTTCATTAAGCATTTTGTTTTTGGGAACATTTTCTACCTCCCAGAAAGCTTTTAATTGGTTGTCCAACGCAACCTCGTTGTAGAATGACATGATGCTCTTCGTTGGACTCGGTGCTTCGATGCGACCGGTTAGTATCCAACCGAACACTGTCTCTTGGGCCAAAAGTGTATTTAGTACATTCTTTTTCAGACCGCTCAGTATAATTTGGGGATATATGTCTCCTCCAAGTATGAGGTCTACGTCTTCGTTGATGTAGAACCTTTTATCTGCCAAAACCAAGTCTGGGAATGCCTGCATAGTCATGGCGTTGATATGGCAGGATGGAAGATTCCCAGTGAGTTTGGCTAGGACTAGAACGGGTGTAGTCAGGCTGAGGCAGGCATCCACTGGTGAACGTAATTCAATTTTGGATGCCTATTTCACCTGAGCTGACACCGCATTTGTGATGCCTGAAACTTGTGCATGCATTTTTCTCGCTGGCAAATTGATTCTGCGTTTCAGTCTTTCAGTTATAAAGGAAAATTCAGACCCTGAATCAATTAATGCCCGTGCGGAGAAGTCGGTACCATTATGGTTTCTAATAGCACGCCTGTGCTGGAATTGGCATGACAGGATTTTACATTCTGGTTCGCAGATTGTCGCGCCTGTGCCGAAGTTGTTGGGATGTTATCCGCATCTTTGAAAGGATTGCGTACAGCCGTGTGCTGAGATGTATCCGCATGCAGGAGCGTGTGGTGACGAGAGTGGCATTTGGAACAGTTGTAGGAACTGGTGCACTTCGTCACGGTGTGTCCTGGGGATAAGCAATTCAGGCAGCCACTTGTGGATTTTATAAATTTAATCCTTTCTACTGGGGTTAACTCGCAGAAGCGTGAACAGTTGCGTAATCTGTGTTCAGGGGATTTACACATTTTACAAATTGATTTTATTGTTTGCTTGGATACTTTCGTTTGAAAAGCACCAAGTCTTTTCGTAGGGGTTTCTGACGATTGTCGCGACGCGTTTGGTTTTTGCACTTTCGAAGTGGTCTGCCCTGTAAAACCAGACACTGTTTCAAGTGTCTGAAACCGATTACACAGGAATTTATCCATATCCTCCCACTTGGATATGTCCATTTTATGGTCTATACTTTGCTCCCAAAGAGCCAGCGTGCTCTCTGGTAACTTGGTTGAGCATAAATAGGTCAGGATTGCATCCCAATTGGAAGTGTCAATTTTGTGGCATTTGAGGGACGAAATACAATTATTTATATCATTTTGCAGCTTTTTTATTGAACTGCCACACTCACTTTCTACCTTTTTTAAGTTGAATAAAATTTGTAGTTATGTGTTAACTAAGATACGTTTGTTTTCGTATCTTTCACATAAGTTTTTCCAGGCCATCTCGAAAGCTTCATTTGTGAGAGGGCATTTTTTTACGATATCTTTTGCTTCGCCCTGCGTTTTGTTATTGAGATGGAATAACTTGTCCACCCCTTTCAAACTAGAATTGTTTATATATATTGCCATGAACAGGTCGCGAAAAGTTGGCCAAGACAGATAATCCCCTTTAAAAACTTCCTTGTCGCAAGCCGGGAGGCGAATTTTATGCCCATGAGGTTCTTGCTCAGGGTTGACGTTCTTTTCATCCTTCTTGTATTTTTCTGCCTCAGCAGATATAGACGCTGAACATCGCACGTAGATTGCGTATGCTGCCTTTTGCTTCTTTCTGATCGCCATAACGTCATCCGCTGACACCTCATCAGATCCCAATAGCGAATCAAACGCAGACTTTACCTTCTTCCACAAGAGCCGCAACTCTTCCTGCTGTATTGCAAGGGTGTGTTTGCTATGGTCGCTCTCTGGAATAAGGCTGTAATCTTTATCAAACTCTGCGATTGACTCTGCTAAACGGATGTAGGTTTCCATTGTTTTTTTTTACGTTTATTAAAGAGAAAATTGCCGATTATAGAAATGGAACGCTTTAGAGTAAAAATACCTGCCCAGCCGTAAATAAACACTATTGAAATTCGAAGTTTATTATTTATATTGTTTATTGCAGACTTTGTCAGAGTAGCGACAACGAAAAGGGTTTACTTTATGGACTTTTTGTCTTGGTAGCGGCAAGCGCAGGTTTATTTTTTCATACTTTTGGTCACAGCAGTACAACAACAAAGGGTTTGTCTTATAGACTTTTGCCTCGGCAATGATAACAGAAAAAGGGGACCACTCGCTACCAACACAGTTTAATGGTTGAATTGTAAAAAAAAGAAAAGTGCGTGCGATATTGTTTTTCGGAATTGAAAATAAGCGGAAAAAAAGTGTACAAAAAGTGTTTTAAGTGACGTGAGCGCCTGCTTAACTAAATTGTACTTAATTCTGTGTCTGTGATTTACAAATCAACAACAACAAAAAATGGTTAAATATCGTGAGGTTGTTTGAAAGTGAGGTTATGTTATCCTCTTCCTTGTTTTGTATCTGGAAAACCTTACCATTGGTGGGGGGATAGACCAGATAATCACAAGGACCGAAATAAATGAAACACAAGTGATTTAAATTTTGAACCAAGGAATTAAACAATTGGCGCTCACAAAAATAAACTTCACTGTGTACACCCATTTTGAACTCAATTCTTCGCGCACAATAGGTGTTTTTCTTTATTTTTAAATAACTAGCACTCGAAAAAAAAATGGCAAGAAATATAAACTTACTTCTTATGTTGTTTTTTGTGGAGAAATTGATTGTGGCTGTGGCAAACCTTTGGCAAATTGTGCTGTGTTTCCGGTGGCTGCTAATATCGTGTATTATATGCTCGCAATGAAAATCGGTGTTTTTTCCTGGCTGCTGGGGCAAATCCTTTGAAAAATTTGGTAGTAGGCAAATGTGCTGTATTGTGGACTGTATATATATAAAGGTGCTTTGAGTTCTTGGTGAGGAGGACCAATGATACGTTTTCTCCCGTCGAAGGCAACAAAGGAAGGTATTGCACGCAAACTATAGTCAGTTGCTAGTGTTTCGATTCCTCCAGCTTTTGCTGCAGCTACCTAGCAAGACTAATTGCCAAAATCGATTCCAATCACAGACATTTTTCACTGTCTTATGTTATTGATGCCGCAATGAAATGAAGTTTTTCAGCGTTGATTACGTGAATCAGTATCATCGCTTTATCCGTTTTTGGTAATGAATTATCGCACTTTTTCGGTTTTTCGAAGTTTTCGATATCGAAAAAGTGGGCGTGGTTATAGTCCGATATTGTTCATTTTAAATAGCGATCTGAGATGAGTGCTCAGGAACCTACATACCAAATTTCATCAAGATACCTCAAAATTTACTCAAGTTATCGTGTTAACGGACAGACGGACGGACATTGCTCAATCAAATTTTTTTTCGATCCTGATGATTTTGATATATGGAAGTCTATATCTATCTCGATTCCTTTATACCTGTACAACCAACCGTTGTCCAATCAAACTGAGTATAAAACAAAGTTTCATCAAAAACGCTATTCAACTGAAAAAATACAAAATGTTTCTGGAGCAATTTCAGGAAAAAATTTTGGCATATTCAGTGATGGAAACGAAATATTACAAACTCCTAAAGACGCATTCACTACCACCAGTGGTCGAGCAAAACAACTTAGAATTTTAATTATTTGCAAAGATTGGCCTCATCGGAAAGTTCAACATCATTTCTGTGCTACAGTTCATATGATAACTGTTGCTAAGAAAATTGCTGAAGAAAAAGGAATTCTGGAAGAAATCCCAAGAGTCATCCGGCATTAGAAAGAGAAGTTATTGATTTAATAACATAATTTTATGAACTCGATGAAAATAGTCGTGCGATGACCGGGAAAAAATTAATAACGAACGCATTCACGTGCAAAAGAGGCTACTGTTGATAAACTTACGCGAACTTCATCAAATGTTTAAGGAAAACCACCCCACGGTTAAGTTTAGTTTTTCAAAATTTGCAACTTTGAGGCCAAAACATTGTGTTCTAGCAGGTTTAAGTGGTACACATTCAGTATGTGTTTGCACTATACATGAGAACGTCAAATTATTAGTCGAAGGACCTAACATCAAACATCTAACTGCTGAGTCTGTGCACCTAATGAAAAGCTACCAAGCCTGTTGACAACGTATGTTATGTCTTAATGCATCAACTATTGTAAACAAGAACAATTTTGGAGGATAGCTTCATTGAAGAAATAACTTACAGACAATGGGTGAACGTCGATAGAAGCACTTCGCAAGTAATGGTATCCCCAGTTGATAAATACTTATAAAAATTGGAGTCCGGTTGAAAAAAAATTAGTGTTGCATTCATATATAGTTAAAAGCCAAAACATGTTTATAAGCAGCAAAAAGGAATCTTTATCAGAAAATGAATGCATCGTTCTCTGTGATTTTTCCGAAAACTATGCATTTGTCGTGGTGCAAAATGCTGCTCAAGGAATTCATTGGAATAACAATCAGGCAACAATTCATTTATTTGCGATTTATTACAGGCATGAAAGCGGCGAAATTCGTATGAAAAGCTTTGTTGTCATTTCGGACTGTTTACATCATAACACAATTGCCGTGCATTTATTTCAAAAATACCTAGTGGAATATGTTAAAAATAACTTTGAAAATATTTCCAAAATTACATATTTTTCTGATGGGTCAAGTGCACAGTATAAAAACCAAAAAGAATTTTGTTAATCTTACCTACCATCAAAAAGATTTCGATTTGAGTGCGGAGTGGCACTTTTTTCCAACTACACGTGGCAAAAATGCATGCGATGGTTCAGGTGGGACCTTGAAAAGATTGGCTGCCAGAGCATGTCTACAGAGAGCGGATAACCCAATTCAAACGCCAAAAGAATTATTAGATTGGGCAATAGCGGCTATCCTAAAATTTCATTTAATTATGTGGAAAACGAGGAATACTACAAAGAATAAAAGAACATTGAAGCTAGATTTAAAAAGGCAGTAGCAGTGAAAGCGACGTTGACTTACTACTGCATGATTCCAGTGGTTGTTTCACTAGCTACCTGTTAAGTGATTAGTAGATTTATTTACAATTACATATATGTATGTATGTTGTAGTTAAATTGACCATGCATGCATACATAATCAGGCGTTGGCTGTATACAATTGTAGCACGTATCTGCTGCAAGTAAATGTAAGCAAGTTGCCGAGGTCAGGTCCGAAATGAGTTAATATCTTTTGAACCACAAAATTGTCCAACTTAAAATAAAAAGTGTTTTTTAGATGAAAGCGTATCGCATATTATATATATTTTTTCGAAAATATTCGTGGGGGAAAACAGTATGTAATAATTATTTAAAAAAATCATTTTTTAGTCATTATTTTGATTTTTATAACTGAATATTTTTTTTAACGCAGTTATTACCTTCAAAATAAAATAAGAATGAATAAGATACGACGATACCAAAGATATAGCATTTTGAATGTGGGCAAGTTTGTTTACCCATCGAATCTGAGCACATGCAGATCTCTGAAAAAAAAAATGTTTCGAGGAAATCCTGATACAGGTATTTGCTTATTTCGTGCGCGCTACTTAAAAAAAAGTTTGAGCCGGATCAAAATTATAATCTCAAAAGTTGTTCGATTTGTAAAATAATAATAAAGGTTAGAGAGGTCTGTCGGCTGGTGACGGGTAATATGACAGAACGCATCCTTCTGGCGTCACATGCCATTCAATTAGGTTTGGTCAGTGATAGCAGATGTAGGAAGTGCGGGCTGAAGGAGGAAACCATCGAGCAGGTTTTGTGCTCGTGTCCAACGTGCCAGGCTAAGACTCCAGTTGTTAGGAGTAATACAGCTGTCAGATCTAGAAGCAGCAAATAAAATACATAGGTCCTAGAAAGCTTCTAGTATTTGCCAAGTGGACAGAGTTATTTTATACCATACGTCCTAGTTTTTGATAAGGGTTTTCAGTTTGGTCGTTAAACGAACTTCTGGTAACACTACGATCTCATTCTATGTGAGGTGCTCATGAACCCGCCAGTTCAATCTAACGCACCTTACAACTTTGTAAATATTTCTTCTTTTGTATTCGTGGATTATCTTTTTCGAATAATTTGGTAGTTTTTGGGAATAAGTTTGGAATCGTTTGGAACGACTTTAGTACTACTCTGTAACCAATCCAGAACTTTTTCGTCATGATCCAGGGATTAGTTATGTTTGCTAGAGATTAGCTCGGGTATTTGCGAGGTTTCAACAGGAATATTTCGGAATTAATTTGCATTTACTTTGGAACTACTTTGAGGACTTTTTCGGAACCATGTCGGGATGATTTTGCGACCATTTTGCTACAATTTCGGGACTGTATGTGAAGCATTATTGGCTTGTTATCAGTAACAACTGAGATTGACGAGTTCTCGATTTTTTTCTTTTTTTTCAGTACGCAACCAATGGTTGATCATTGAAAAGAACTCCAAAAACATTGATGAATATATTGGCACGTAGCAAGCCGCGTCACTCGGGTAAGAATCGCCGACGTAAACAGCGTTACGACACGCGTGCAAATATCGCATTTAATTGGGCTCTCCCTACAAAGTATAGAATCCTGGTTCACTCTACTTAAAGAATTATTTTAAATCAATATTTTTGCGGGAAGATGAATCAGTAACAACGCAACAACATCAAATTCTAAATAGCTGTCATTTATATGGATGTACGTTCTCACAAGCAAGCATTTGATGCCCTAGGAAACTCTTCTTCGAAGGGCAAGTACAATATAATTGAACATGTTTATACTCAGTTGAGCGAAGCTCACAGAGTATATTAACTTTGATTGGATAACGGTTTGTTGTACAGGTATAAAGGAATCGAGATAGATATAGACTTCCATATATCAAAATCATCAGGATTGAAAAAAAAATTTGATTGAGCCATGTCCCACGATAACTTGAGTAAATTTTGAGGTATCTTGATGAAATTTGGTGTGTAGGTTCCTAAGCACTCATCTCAGATCGCTATTTAAAATGAATAATATCGGACTATAACCACGCCCACTTTTTCGATATCGAAAATTTCGAAAAACCGAAAAAGTGCGATAATTCATTACGAAAGACGGATAAAGCGATGAAACTTGGTAGGTGAGTTGAACTCATGACGCAGAATAGAAAATTAGTAAAATTTTGGACAATGGGCGTGGCACCGCCAACTTTTAAAAGAAGGTAATTTAAAAATTTGCAAGCTGTAATTTGGCAGTCGTTGAAGATATCATGATGAAATTTGGCAGAAACGTTACCCCTCCGCCCTTTTTCATTTAATTTGTCTAGGATACTTTTATTGCCATAAGTCGAACAAACATTTACCAATCCTTGTGAAATTAGGTAGGGGCTTAGACTCTGGGACGATAACTTATTTCTTTGAAAAAGGGCGAAATCGGTTGAAGCTAAGCCCAGTTTTTATACACAGTCGGCCGTCTGTCCTTCCGCTCGGCCGTTAACACGATAACTTGAGCAAAAATCTATATATCTTTACTAAACTCAGTTCACGTACTTATCTCAACTCACTTTGTATTGGTATAAAAATGGCCGAAATCCGACTATGACCACGCCCACTTTTTCGATATCGAAAATTACGAAAAATGAAAAGAATGCCATAATTCTATACCAAATACGAAAATAGCGATGAAACGTGGTAATTGGATTGGTTTGTTGAAGCAAAATATAACTTTAGAAAAAAACATTGTAAAATGGGTGTGACACCTATCATATTAAGTTGAATAAAATGAAAAAGTTCTGCAGGGCGAATTAAAAAACCCTTGAAATATTGGCAGGAATACTGTTCGTGGTATTATATATATAAATAAATTAGCGGTATCTAACATTTGATCTTCTGGGTCAACCTGGTCCACATTTTAGTCGATATCTGGAAAACGTCTTCACATATACAACTACCACCACTCCCTTTTAAAAGCCTCATTAATACCTTTAATTTGATACCCATATCGTACAAACACATTCTAGAGTCACCCTGGTCCACCTTTATGGCGATATCTCGAAAAGACGTCCACCTATAGAACTAAGCCCCACGCCCTTTTAAAATACTCATTAACACCTTTCATTTGTTACCCATATCGTACAAACATATTCTAGAGTCACCCCTGGTCCACCTTTATGGCGATATCTCGAAAAGGCGACCACCTATCGAACTAAGACCCACTCCCTTTTAAAAAGAGTCATTAACATCTTTCATTTGATACCCATTTCGTACAAACAAAGTCTAGAGTCATCCGTGGTCCACCTTTATGGCGATATCTCGAAAAGACGTCCACCTATAGAACTAAGCTCCACGCCCTTTTAAAATACTCATTAACATATTTCATTTGATACCCATTTCGTACAAACAAAGTCTAGAGTCATCCCTGGTCCACCTTTATGGCGATATCTCGAAAAGGCGTCCAACTATAGAACTAAGCCCCACGCCCTTTTGAAATACTCATTAACACCTTTAGTTTGATACCCATATTGTACAAACATATTCTAGAGTCACCCCTGGTCCACCTTTATGGCGATATCTCGAAAAGGCGTCCACCTATAGAACCAAGGCCCACTCACTTTAAAATGCTCATTAACCCCTTTCATTTGATACCCATATCGTACAAGCAAATTCTAGGGTCACCCCTGGTCCATCTTTATGGCGATATCTCGAAACGGCGTCCACCTATGGAACTAAGGATCACTCCCTTTTAAAATACGCATTAACACCTTTCATTTGATACCCATATCGTACAAACAAATTCTAGAGTCACCCCTGGTCCACCTTTATGCCGATATCTCGAACAGGAGGCCACCTAAACAACTACCACCACTCACTTTTAAAACCCTCATTAATACCTTTAATTTGATACCCATATTGTACAAACGCATTCTAGAGTCACACCTGGTCCACCTTTATGCCGATATCTCGAAAAGGCGACCACCTATACAACTACCACCACTCCCTTTTAAAACCCTCATTAATACCTTTAATGTGATACCCATATCGTACAAACACATTCTAGAGTCACCCTTCGTCCACCTTTATGGCGATATCTCGAAAAGGCGTCCACCTATAGAACTAAGCCCCACGCCCTTTTAAAATACTCATTAACACCTTTCATTTGATACCCATATCGTACAAACAAATTCTAGAGTCACCCCTGCTCCATTTTTATGGCGATATCTCGAAAAGGTGTCCACCTATAGAACTAAGCCCCACGCCCTTTTGAAATACTCATTAACACCTTTCGTTTGATACCCATATTGTACAAACGCATTCTAGAGTCACCCCCTGGTCCACCTTTATGGCGATATCTCGAAAAGGCGTCCACCTATAGAACTAAGGCCCACTCTCTTTTAAAATGCTCATTAACCCCTCTCATTTGATACCCATATCGTACAAAAAAATTTTAGGGTCACCCCTGGTCCACCTTTATTGCGATATCTCGAAACGGCGTCCACCTATGGAACTAAGGATCACTCCCTTTTAAAATACTCATTAACACCTTTCATTTGATACCCATATCGTACAAACACATTCTAGAGTCACCCTTCGTCCACCTTTATGGCGATATCTCGAAAATATAGAACTAAGCCCCACGCCCTTTTAAAATACTCATTAATACCTTTCATTTGATACCCATATCGTACAAACACATTCTAGAGTCACCCTCCGTCCACCTTTATGGCGATATCTCGAAAAGGCGTCCACCTATAGAACTAAGCCCTACGCCCTTTTAAAATACACATTAACACCTTTCATTTGATACCCATATCGTACAAGCACATTCTAGAGTCACCCTTCGTCCACCTTTATGGCGATATCTCGAAAAGGCGTCCACCTATAGAACTAAGCCCCACGCCCTTTTAAAATACTCATTAACACCTTTCATTTGATACCCATATCGTACAAACACATTCTAGAGTCACCCCTGGTCCATTTTTATGGCGATATCTCGAAAAGGCGTCCACCTATAGAACTAAGGCCCACTCTCTTTTAAAATGCTCATTAACCCCTCTCATTTGATACCCATATCGTACAAAAAAATTTTAGGGTCACCCCTGGTCCACCTTTATTGCGATATCTCGAAACGGCGTCCACCTATGGAACTAAGGATCACTCCCTTTTAAAATACTCATTAACACTTTTCATTTGATACCCATATCGTACAAACACATTCTAGAGTCACCCTTCGTCCACCTTTATGGCGATATCTCGAAAATATAGAACTAAGCCCCACGCCCTTTTAAAATACTCATTAATACCTTTCATTTGATACCCATATCGTACAAACACATTCTAGAGTCACCCTCCGTCCACCTTTATGGCGATATCTCGAAAAGGCGTCCACCTATAGAACTAAGCCCCACGCCCTTTTAAAATACACATTAACACCTTTCATTTGATACCCATATCGTACAAGCACATTCTAGAGTCACCCTTCGTCCACCTTTATGGCGATATCTCGAAAAGGCGTCCACCTATAGAACTAAGCCCCACGCCCTTTTAAAATACTCATTAACACCTTTCATTTGATACCCATATCGTACAAACACATTCTAGAGTCACCCCTGGTCAATTTTTATGGCGATATCTCGAAAAGGCGTCCACGAATAGAACTATGGCCCACTCCCTCATAAAATACTCTTTAATACCTTTCATTTGATACACATGTCATACAGACACATTCCAGGGTTACCCTCGGTTCATTTTCCTACATGGTTATTTTTATACTCAGTTGAGCAGAGCTCACAGAGTATATTAAGTTTGATTGGATAACGGTTGGTTGTACATATATAAAGGAATCGAGATAGATATAGACTTCCATATATCAAAATAATCAGGATCGAAAAAAAATTTGATTGAGCCATGTCCGTCCGTCCGTCCGTCCGTTAACACGATAACTTGAGTAAATTTTGAGGTATCTTGATGAAATTTGGTATGTAGGTTCCTGAGCACTCATCTCAGATCGCTATTTAAAATGAACGATATCGGACTATAACCACGCCCACTTTTTCGATATCGAAAATTTCGGAAAACCGAAAAAGTGCGATAACTCATTACAAAAGACAGATAAAGCGACGAAACTTGGTAGATGGGTTGACGTTATGACGCAGAATAGAAAATTAGTAAGATTTTGGACAATGGGCGTGGCACCGCCCACTTTTACAAGAAGGTAATTTAAAAGTTTTGCAAGCTGTAATTTGGCAGTCGTTGAAGATATCATGATGAAATTTGGCAGGAACGTTACTACTATTACTCTATATGTGCTAAATAAAAATTAGCAAAATTGGATGAAGAACACGCCCACTTTTTAAAAAAAAATTTTTTAAAATTCAAATTTTAACAAAAAATTTAATATCTTTACTGTATATAAGTAAATTAAGTCAAAATTCAACTCCAGTAATGATATGATGCAACAAAATACAAAAATAAAAGAAAATTTCAAAATGGGCGTGGCTCCGCCCATTTTCATTTAGTTTGTCTAGAATACTTTTATTGCCATAAGTCGAACAAAAATTTACCAATCCTTCTCAAATTTGGTAGGAGCATAGATTCTATGACGGTAACTGTTCTCTGTGAAAATGGCCGAAATCGGTGGAAGCCACGCCCAGTTTTCATACACAGTACACCGTCTGTCCTTCCGCTCGGCCATTAACACAATAACTTGAGCAAAATCCGACATATCTTTACTAAACTTAGCCCACGTACTTACCTGAGCTCACTTTTTCTTGGTATAGAAAATGGGCGAAATCTGACCATAACCACGCCCGCTTTATCGATATCGAAAATTACGAAAAATGAAAAAAATGCCATAATTCTATACCAAATACGAAAAAAGGGATGAAACATGGTAACTGGATTGGTTTATCGACGCAAAATATAACTTTGGAAAAAACTTTGTAAAATGGGTGTGACACCTACCATATTAAGTAGAAGAAAATGAAAAAGTTCTACAAGGCGAAATCAACAGCCCTTGGAATCTTGGCAGGAATACTGTTAGTGGTATTGCATATATAAATAAATTAGCAGTACCCGACAGATGATTTTCTGGATCACCTGGTCCACATTTTGGTCGATATCGCGAGAACGCCTTCACATATACATCTAAGGGCCACTCGCTTTTAAAACCCTCATTAATACCTTTAATTTGATATGCATATCGTACAAAAACATACCAGAGTCACCCCTGTCCCACCCTAATGGCGATATCTCGAAAAGGCGTCCACCTATAGACCTAATGCCTCCTCCCTCTTAAAATGCTCAGTAACACCTTTCGTTTGATACCCATATCGTACAAACATTCTAGAATCACCCCTGGCCCACCCTAATGGCGATATCTCGAAAAGGCGTCCACCTATAGACCTAGTGTCCACTCCCTCTTAAAATGCTCAGTAACACCTTTCGTTTGATACCCATATCGTACAAACATTCTAGAGTCACCCCTGGCCCACCCTAATGGCGATATCTCGAAAAGGCGTCCACCTATAGACCTAATGCCCACTCCCTCTTAAAATGCTCAGTAACAGCTTTCGTTTGATACCCATATCGTACAAACATTCTAGAGTCACACCTGGCCCACCCTAATGGCGATATTTCGAAAAGGCGTCCACCTATAGAACTAAGGATTACTCCCTTTTAAAATACTCATTACCACCTTTCATTTGATACCCATATCGTACAAACACATTCTAGAGTCACCCTGGCCCACCCTAATGGCGATATCTCGAAAAGGCGTCCACATATAGACCTAATGTCCACTCCCTCTTAAAATGCTCAGTAACACCTTTCGTTTGATACCCATATCGTACAAACATTCTAGAGTCACCCCTGGCCCACCCTAATGGCGATATCTCGAAAAGGCGTCCACCTATAGACCTAATGTCCACTCCCTCTTAAAATGCTCAGTAACACCTTTCGTTTGATACCCATATCGTACAAACATTCTAGAGTCACCCCTGTCCCACCCTAATGGCGATATCTCGAAAAGGCGTCCACCTATAGACCTAATGCCCACTCCCTCTTAAAATGCTCAGTAACACCTTTCGTTTGATGCACATATCGTACAAACACATTCTAGAGTCACCTCTGGCCCACCCTAATGACGATATCTCGAAAAGGCGTCCACCTATAGACCTCATGCCCACTCCCTCTTAAAATGCTCAGTAACACCTTTCGTTTGATACCCATACCGTACAAGCATTCTAGAGTCACCCCTGGCCCACCCTAATGGCGATATCTCGAAAAGGCGTCCACCTATAGACCTAATGCCCACTCCCTCTTAAAATGGTCAGTAACACCTTTCATTTGATTCCCATATCGTACAAACACATTCTAGAGACACCCCTGGTCCACCTTTATGGCGATATCTCGAAACGGCGTCCACCTATGGAACTAAGGATCACTCCTTTTCAAAATACTCATTAACAGCTTTCATTTGATACCCATATCGTACAAACACATTATAGAATCACCCCTGGTCCACCTTAATGGGGACATCTCGAAAAGGCGTCCACCGATAGACCTAAGGCCCACTCCCTCTTAAAATGCTCAGTAACACCTTTCATTTGATACCCATATCGTACAAACAAATTCTAGAGTCAGCCCTGGTCTACCTTTATGGCGATATCCCTAAATGGCGTTCATCCATAGAACTATGGCCTACTCTCTCTTAAAATACTCTTCAATACCTTTCATTTGATACACATGTTGTACAACCACATTCCAGGGTTACCCCAGATTGATTTTCCTTATTTTGTCTCCATAGCTCTCAACTGAGTATGTTATGTTCGGTTACACCCGAACTTAGCCTTCCTTACTTGTTCCTTATGTTGTCACCCATAGCTCTCAACTGAGTATGTAATGTTCGGTTACACCCGAACTTAACCTTCCTTACTTGTTTTATTTTAACTTTAAATATTTTCGATATTTCGACTTCAGTATAAACTCCTCATCAGGAATCTTAAGCTGTGAGCCCCTGTTGTGTGATTACTTTGGCCTGACGCTGGAGAAGATTATACTAGCTGCAGACTTTAACTGCTCTGGCACAAAATTGTATAACAGCATGCTAATTACTGGCAAAGATAGGTATCAAGAAACAAAAATTACTGGCGTTTTCCAAACTGAAAAAAACTGGAAAAGATTGTTTTGATGGTGAATGAGGACAAAAGGTAGTACCAGTTGTACCCGTAGTACTGTCATAAAGTACCCTCTCGGAAAACGAAGATTGTGCTCTACAAGCCACTAGCCGTATTCGTCCTGCTATATGGAGCAGAAGCATGGCAACACCAGATGAGGCCGCGTTGAGAGTGTTCGAGAGAAAAGTTCTTCGAAAGACTTATGAGCCACGTCGGCGGCGGTGAGTACCGAAAAAAATGTAATGATGAGCTTTACGAGCTTTATGCTGGCATCAATATAGTTCAGGGACCCAACAATTGCCAACTTTTAAACGGTTAGGCACCAATTAAACAAGAAGGTAAAACTTCAATCAACTTTTTAAGAGCAAGTGAGCGTGATCTCTAACGTGTTTTCCGCAAATCTATTTATATACTAACGGCCTGGTACGTGCTTCGCTACGTATAAAGTGAAATATTAAATCAAACTCATTTATTACAAAAAAGAAAGATATTTTATTATTTGCTAGCTATTTTAAAACTTAATCCAAAACATTTGGATAAAAAATATTTTTTGTTTTTTCCATTTTGAGCATCAATAAACAAACGGCTGGGGGTACCGACTCTGGAACAGGTAACATAAAGTTGGACATATGAAAAACATGATTCCTCCAAATTCACACCAAAAACGTTAAGTGTTTGCCCTTGGGCTTTGTTGATGGACATCGCAAATGATAAACGTACAGGATATTGTAATCGTTTGAATTCAAATGGCATATCAGTTGGAATCATAGGGATACGCGGTATTAAACAAACTTCTCCTTTTGATTTACGAGTTAAGATCGTAGCTTCAATCAAATTTGGCAATAAATTTTTCACTGCCAATCTGGTGCCATTACACAGTTTGGTGATTAATATTTCGCAATAATATAATCAAAGAACCCACTTTCAGATTCAAACAATGCGGTGGCATACCAGCCGGTTCTAATGAATTTTGAAAATTCAATTGGATAATTTATTGCCTCATCTTGATTCATAGCACTGTCAATTGATTTATATGTCGTGACTACACCTGGGAGTTTTGCTTGAATTTTAAAATTAATGGCATTGATATGAATGTTCTTCGTGTCTAAAATGGCGCGTTCTCTCAACCAATCATGATTTCCGTAATTCTGAAGAATATTTAGAAAACACTTTCAATCAATTCATCTATCGATTTCGTAACTGTACAAAAATTGTTCGGTACAGTGGTCAATCCGTTGGTTCTAGCGATTTGTATTATGCCATCACCAATTTCTAACAATTGTTTTGAAAACTCATGGGCAGCTGGATCATTTTGTAGGTGAATACGCATATTAATGTTCAGTGTAAATTTTTGTACATATCTCCAAAGAACTGATGACTTCAAACAGGCATTTATTTCATCGCCATTGTACACTCACCAATAAAATAATTGAAGTTAATCGCAGAACTTTTGCCATAGCAGAATTTCTTGAAATATTGCAAGTTAGAGTTTCAATCACCTGTACATTCAATGGCAATTTTAATGCAGGGCGTGCTGTCCGAGCACCTTCTAATAATGTAGCAGCAATTTCCGAAGATGCAAGTGCCAATGTAAATTTCTGTTCCGATCGAATAGTCGCTAAAATCAGTGATATAACGAACGTTTTGCCTGTACCACCAGGTGCATCCAAGAAATATAATCCACCTGCATTATTGGAAATGGCTTGCATGTTTGTGTCATATACATGTTTTTGATGAATATTCATTTTGGTTATATTCGATTGTACAAATAAACGCAAATCATTACAATTGAATTCCTGCTCACGTTGCAATTCACGATCAAACAGATCATGCATCTCACGATTTGGTGCAATCATACCCAATTGTACTAATGTTTTATTTGCAATCGTTAGACACATATCTTCAATTATTATCAAAATAAAATATCTTCTGCAATATAATGTTTATATTTGTTCAAATGGATTTGATGACATACATGTTGATAATATAATGGCAAATAGCATTCGTATTTGTTGAGGATGAGCCGAAATAGATGCAACATGAAGTGTTGGATCCCAATGTGCATCATCCTCCAACAAATGCAAAAGTTGGCATGCTTCACGGTATGTTTGACACAAATGACCGTTGACTGTTCTGAGTTCTTGAAATGATATTGGGCCATTCACGTTAACTAATAACAATCTCAAATAAAAACACTCAACATTGTTTGGATGTACTGTATATATTCTCCCAATTGCATCTGTTTGGAAAATGCCAAGATGCCGAGGGGCGACCCCGCTTAGAAAAATTTTCTTCTAATTGAAAAACCTTATTTCTAAAATTTTGATGTTGCTACCATCACACCGCGGTGGCCGCCAAGATGCCCATGAACTGATGTTCCTTGTTTACGTCTTTGAAATTTTTTCGAAGACACATTCCATGTGTAATACTGAGGCACTTCAGAATATAACAAAGTTATCGCAAATGTATCAGTTTCGCATAATTTGAAAAAAGCTGTTAACGTAGTTGCTGGTAGTTATGCTACTCTTTCCAATACATTTGCTACTTTAAAATAAACACGTTGGCCATTCTCAAGATGTACAGCCAAGTGAACAACCGCAGGATGTCTTTCGTGCATTGGAAATTTAATTTATTCTTTTTTAATTGAAAGAAAAATGCCACGACCACGAGAAAATACAGGTCGCCGAACGCGTCATGCAAATGCTGCGGCATTACAAAGGCGATCACAGACTCCAGATGAACGAGCACAAGCTAATGCATCGCAGCGTGAACTTAATGCACGAAATAGATCTGTTGTACCTGAAATTATGCGTGCTGCTTTTAATTACAACAGTCAGATTGATTACAGTTTGTACGGATATATTGGAATAATGGACGCAATATGTCCACATTGGGATGCGGCTAAATTTCCAGGTGAAACGCCCGGCATGTGTTGTGCTAATGGCAAAGTGAGATTGCCAGCTTTAGAAACTCCACCCGAACCATTGTCTTCATTAATTTTTGGGACTTCTGAAAATTCGAAGCACTTTTTAGTCATATTCAACAATACAATTCGGCATTTGAAATGACTTCTTTTGGTGCTACTAACATTATTATATAATTTTATGCCGTCGTTTAAGGTAAATACTTAAACAGGATTGTCCCAATCAATCTGAATCATAAAAGCATTCTATAGTTTTAAAAATTATTATGCAACATATACCTAAAATCGCATACATGTTGCATATTCAGGACCAAATTTATCATCAAGCTGGTTGTTATTGCCATACCCCGACGCTGATTATAAATTTTTGCAAATTTATTTTATTGGTGATGAAAATCGTGAATTGGATCAACGTTGTGCAATTGCTTTGAATACAAGACGAGAAACTATTTGTGAGCTACAAAGGTTTTTCCATCAGCATAACGCATTAGTTCAATTGTTCAAAATTGCTCTGGATCGTATGCCATCTGATAATCACAAAATCGTAATAAGGGATGATAGAATACCTTTTGGAGAGCACGAAAGGCGATTCAAAGCACCGACAATTGATGAGGTTGCAATTGTAATTCTTGGTGATCAGTTTCAATCCCGTGATATTATACTTCATCGCAGAAATGAGCAATTGCAACGTGTTTCGGAACTTCATCGTAGTTACGACGCATTACAATACCTAATATTGCATTGGAAAGGTGACAATGGCTATCATATCAATATACCAATGATTGATCCATGAACAGGTAAATAATATTTTCAGTGTGTTGAAATTTCATCATTTGTATAAATTTCTTAAGTCACATTTTGGACTTAGTTTCAGGTCTACATGCACAGAAAAAAGTTAGTGCCATGAATTTTTATTCGTATCGATTGATGGTTCGTCCACAAGAACAAAATTATATCTTGAGATGTGGTAAACTATATCATCAGTAAATCGTTGATATGTATGACAAAATAGAAACAGAACGTCTTAATTTTATTCCTTTCAACCAAGCAAAATTAAGATCTGAGCAATATATTCATTTGCATGATGCGATAGCGAATGATGCTAATATTAATGACATCGGACGTTTAACTATATTGCCATCTTCGTATATTGGTAGCCCTCGGAATATGAACGAATATGCACAAGACGCAATGTGTTATGTACGAAAATACGGTCGAGCGGATCTGTTCATTACATTTACATGTAATCCGCAGTGGGATGACATCAAAAACAATTTATTTGCAGGACAGTCGACAACCGATCGTCATGACATTACTGCGCATGTTTTTCGGCAAAAATGTAAAGCACTTATGGATTTAATTGTGAAATTGTATGTATTTGGGGAGGTGCGTTGCCATATGTACTCCATCGAATGGCAGAAAAGGGGATTGCCGCACGCACATATACTAATTTGGCTGGTACATAAAATAACTCCGGATCAAATCGGTAACCTTATTTCAGCTGAAATTTCTTATCACACGTCTGATCCTGAGTTATTTCAAGTTGTCGTTAAAAACATGATACATGGACCGTGCGGTGAACTAAATGTGAATTCACCATGTATGATTGATGAAAAGTGTTTGAAACGATACCCAAGGCAATTTACTTCAGAAACAATAACGGGAAATGACGGATATCCGTTGTATCGACGTAGATCACCTAATTATAATGGCAAAACGGCATACAATGCATAACCAGAAAGTTCAAGTTGATAATCGTTGGGTGGTTCCGTAATGTCCATTATTATCGAAAATATTCAATGCTCATATAAATGTGGAATATTGTAATTCTGTCAAATCCATTAAATATATTTGCAGGTATGTAAATAAGGGGAGCGCTATGACAATTTTCGGTGTTGCTGGTGATAATACAAATGATGAAATTACTCAGTATCAAGTGGGGCGCTATATTAGTAGCGATGAAGCTGCCTGGAGGATTATGTCGTTTCCAATGCACGAAAGACATTCTGCGGTTGTTCTCTTGGCTGTACATCTTGAGAATGGCCAACGTGTTTATTTTAAAGTAGCAAATGTATTGGAAAGAGCAGCATAACTACCAGCAACTACGTTAACAGCTTTTTTAAAATTATGCGAAACTGTTACATTTGCGATAACTTTGTTATATTCTGAAGTGCCTCAGTATTACACATGGAATTTGTCTTCGAAAAACTTTCAAAGACGTAAACAAGGAACAGCAGTTCATGGGCATCTTGGCGGCCACCGTGGTGTGATGGTAGCGTGCTCCACCTGCCACACCGTATGCCCTGGGTTCACACCCCGGGCAAAGCAACATCAAAATTTTAGAAATAAGGTGTTTCAATTAGAAGAAAATTTTTCTAAGCGGGGTTGCCCCTCGGTAGTGTTTGGCAAGCGCTCCGGGTGTATTTCTGCCATGAAAAGCTCTCAGTAAAAAATCGTCTGCCTTGCAGATGCCGTTCGGAGTCGGCGTAAAACAAGTAGGTCCCGTCCGGCCAATTTGTAGGGAAAATCAAGAGGAGCACGACGCAAATTGGAAGAGAAGCTCGGCCTTAGATCTCGTCGGAGGTTATCGCGCCTTACATTTATTTTGTTTTTAAATTAAATTTAAAAAATGTCTACATTGGCCGTGTTTTTTAACACGCGCGTATACGTTTCGTTTGCGCGTGTTAAAAAACGCCTATCTTCGCTTAGATAATGCTTAGGAGACCCATCTAGCGGCTGTGGTTAAACAACTAGCCACAGCAACAGGGTGTACCGAAAAGCGGAGACGCAACGCTCTGATGGCCATAGGGTATAACATATAGCTGAATCAGTTGCGATGAATTGTGGACACACATAGAATACATAGAATTAGTGTAGAGGGTGAAACAAAGACACATATTTCAGTTACATCTGAGTATAATGCGTATTGAAATTTAGTAGGACAAAATTTATACGCAGCAATTTCAGAGGTGTATTTATAGTTTGTCCACTAGCAGTCAATATAAAGTTTAAGCGTAAACGAATATACGCGTGTTAAAAAACACGGCTATTAATAGTGGTACACCATATGTTTTTTCAAATAAGGAAACACATGCATTCGGGTAATTCACTTCAACAGTTCAAAACTTACCGTTTTTTGCTCGGAAATTCGCTTTGCGCTATATTTCTTCTTTTCACAAATTCACACAAACTTCAATAATTATTAAACAAAAACACTATTTGCATTTTTATGTAATAATTTGCACCGCGGTAATTTCGGACACTACTGAACGTACCGGGCTGCTTCGTTTATTCTGCTAACGAATGGTGTTGAGGCCAAAGAAAACGCTCCAGCGATGTTTACACCCCAATGTCATTTATTCTCCTAATTTGAATTTTCTTAATGCTAAGAGCCAAAGCTCTATATACCTATCTATTCAAAATATTCATGTATTTCTCTATACAAAAAAAAATGCACCGTAATATTGTTCGATGTCTTTTCAAAGCCTACTTTGTTTTTCGATCTGCCTGCTACATACATACATGTTGATTAGGCCGTGTCGATTTGTGGGGAGGCAAAAAAATCGCCCATTGCTCTGTGAAAATCATATTCTAGGGATCAAACTAAGAAACTTTGCCGAAGGAACCATACCTCTAAAACGAATTCTGATGTCCCCCCCCCCTTTGGGTCGTAGGGGCAAATTTTGAAAAATCTCACTTTGAAATGCCTATGTTTTTTCTTTTTGGAGTTTATTTTTCTCTTTAGAAATTTATTTAGTCAGAACATATGTAAATGAAAAAATGAATTTTACTTAGTAATAGAAAAGAAAATAAAAAAAAATTATTAGAAATTAGCGTTTTTACAACCCCCTTTTAAAACCAAGGCATCACTGTGATGCATTTGCATGTCGTAAACATAGTTGTGTGGGTTTTTTATTCAACCGTTTTAAAAAATGAAGGTATCACTGTGACACAATTGCAGATCGTCAAATTGCTTGTTGTTTTTTTTAAGCCACCAGAAGACACAGCAGGTAGAATTGAAATTGCCCCTACCCAAAGGGGGGGGGGGGGGGGGGGGGCATCAGAATTCGTTTTAGAGGTATGGTTCCTTCGGCAAAGTTTCTTATTTTGATCCCTAGAATACGATGCAATGAGCGATTTTTAAATCGACCCGCCCTAATGTTGATATAAATATAATGCAAGTAAGTTTGTAGGTGGGAATAATAAGTAAGCTAGTTAAGACGAAAGTACATAAATTTTGAGAGCGAAAGAGCGTAGCTAAGTAGGTAACAAATCGTTTAGTAAATGATTAAACCATTATTGATGTATGTATGTTAATATGAAAACGTATAATCCGCTGGCTAAGTTGGATGAATGTGACCAAACAAATGGGTTTATGGTATGATTTTCAAAATAATTTCACAATACATTGAGCGCTTTTCAGCGCCTTCAGGTAAAAAGATTATATTGTTATGTGATTGAATATACGATTTTAACTGGTTGTAGTACATAAGAATGCAATCTCTTAACCTGAAGGCGAGTTCCCAATTGGTCTATATCTCGAGTCCTTGTTACACAGCGAAAAGAAAAACCCTCTTTACATTAGCATTTATCAACAACTTGCAATGGATACTCATGTGGTTCAAACACATCCTAGGGTTATCCGGGTCCACTTTTTGGTCTATATTTCGAGACCCTAGTCACGGAGGGGCATGAAAAATTATCTATACTATAGAAATCATCAACAACTCCCATTTGCTACCCATATTGTACAAACACATCCTAGGGTTACTCGGGTCCACGTTTTGGCCTATATCTCGAGACCCTGGTATCCGATTCTTAAAATTTCAAAACACAAGCCATCTACTGAATAGTCAGAAAAAAGCCTAAAAATTTGGTTTGGATAGGTGAGCCCGTTCTTGAGTTATAAAATCACAACGAAAAATGGCATTCATTTTTATATATATAGACTAGCTTTTCCCGGCGTACGTTGTAACGCCCGAGATCAAATGAATGTTGCGTTATTATACTCAGTTGAGCAGAGCTCACAGAGTATATGAACTTTGATTGCATAACGGTTGGTTGTACAGGTATAATGGAATCGAGATAGATATAGACTTCCATATATCAAAATCATCAGTATCGAAAAAAAATTCGATTGAGCCATGTCCGTCCGTCCGTCCGTCCGTCCGTCTGCCCGTTAACACGATAACTTGAGGTATCTTGATGAAATTTGGTATGTAGGTTCCTGGGCACTCATCTCAGATCGCTATTTAAAATGAAAGATATCGGACAATAACCACGCCCACTTTTTCGATATCGAAAATTTCGAAAAATCGAACAGTGCGATAATTCATTACCAAATACGCATTAAGCGATGAAACTTGGTAGGTGAGTTGAGCTTATGACGCAGAAAGAAAACTAGTAAAATTTTGGAGAATGGGCGTGGCACCGCCCACTTTTAAATGAAGGTAATTTAGAAGTTTTGCAAGCTGTAATTTGGCAGTCGTTGAAGATATCATGATGAAATTTGGCAGGAACGTTACTATTATTACTTTATGTCTGGTTGATAAAAATTACCAAATCGAAGAACGACCACGCCCACTTTTTAAAAAAATTTTTTTTTTAATTCAAATTTTAAAAGAAAAGTTAATATCTTTACAGCATATAAGTAAATTATGCCAAAATTCAACTCCAGTAATGATATGGTGCAACAAAATACAAAAATAAAAGAAAATTTCAAAATGGGCGTGGCTCCGCCCTTTTTCATTTAATTTGTCTAGGATGCTTTTAATGCCATAAGTCGAACAAAAATTAACCAATCCTTGTGAAATTTGGTAGAGGCTTAGCTCCTAGGACGATAACTGTTTTCTGTGAAAAAGGGCGAAATCCGTTGAAGCCACGCCCAGTTTTTATACACAGTCGATCGTCTGTCCTTCCGCTCGGCCGTTAACACGATAACTTGAGCAAAAATCGATATATCTTTACTAAACTCAGTTCACGTACTTATCTGAACTCACTTTGTATTGGTGTAAAAAATGGCCGAAATCCGACTATGACCACGCCCACTTTTTCGATATCGAAAATTACGAAAAATAAAAAAAATGCCATAATTATATACCAAATATAAAAAAAGGAATGAAACATGGTAATTTTATTGGTCTATTGACGCAAAATATAACTTTAGAAAAAAACTTGGTAAAATGGGTGTGACACCTACCATATTAAGTAGAAGAAAATGAAAAAGTTTTGCAGGGCGAAATCAAAAGACCTTGGAATCTTGGAAGGAATACTGTACGTGGTATTACATATATAAATAAATTAGCGGTACCCGACAGATGATGTCCTGGATCACACTGGTCCACGCCTTCACATATACAACTAAGGGCCACTCCCTTTTAAAACCCTCATTAATACCTTTAATTTGATACCCATATCGTACAAACACATTCTAGAGTCACCCCTGGTCCACCTTTATGTCGATATCTCGAAAAGGCGTCCACCTATAGAACTAAGGCCCACACCCTTTTAAAATACTCATTAAGACCTTTCATTTGATACCCATATCGTACAAACGAATTCTAGAGTCACCCCTGGTCCACCTTTATGGCGATATCTCGAAAAGGCGTCCACCTATAGAACTAAGGCCCACACCCTTTTAAAATACTCATTAACAACTTTCATTTGATACCCATATCGTACACAAAAATTCTGGAGTCACCCCTGGCCCACCTTTATGGCGATATCTCGAAAGGGCATCCACCTATAGATATAAGGCCCACTCCCTTTTAAAATACTCATTAACACCTTTCATTTGATACCCATATCGTACAAACAAATTCTTAAGTCACCCTGGGCTACCTTTATGGAGATATCTCGAAAAGGCGTCCACCTATAGAACTAAGACCCACGCCCTTTTAAAATACTCATTAACACCTTTCATTTGATACCCATATCGTACAAACAAATTCTAGAGTAACCCTTTGGACCTTTATGGCGATATCTCGAAAAGGCGTCAACCTATAGAACTAAGGCCCAAACCCTTTTAAAATACTCATTAGCACCTTTCATTTGATACCCATATTGTACAAACGCATTCTAGAGTCACCCCTGGTCCACGTTTATGGCGATATTCCGAAAAGGCGCCACCCATAGAACAAAGGCCCACTCCCTTTTAAAACACTTATTACAGTTTTCGTTTGACACCCATATTGTACAAACGCATTCTAGAGTCAACCCAGGTCCCCTTTTATAACGATATTCCGAAATGCGTCCACCTATAGAACTTATGCCCACTCCCTTTTAAAATACTCATTAAAACCTTTCATTTGATACTCATATCGTACAAACAAATTCTAGAGTCACCCCTGTTTCATCTTTATGGCGATATCTCGAAAAGGCGTACATCTATAGAACTTAGGCCCACGCTCTTTTAAAATACTCATTAATACCTTTTATTTGATACCCATATCGTACAAAATAAATTCTAGAGTCACCCCTGGTCCACCTTTATGGCGATATCTCGAAAAGTCGTCCACCTATAGAACTTAGGCCCACTCCCTTTTAAAATTATCATTAACACATTTCATTTGATACCCATATCGTACAAACAAATTCTCGAGTCAGGCCTGGTCTACCTTTATGGCGATATCCCTAAATGGCGTCCATCTATATATCTATGGCCCACTTCCTCTTAAAATACTCTTTAATACCTTCCATTTGATACACATGTCATACAAACACATTCCAGGGTTACCCTAGGTTCCTTTTACAACATGGTGATTTCCCTTACTTTGTCTCACAGCTCTCAACTGAGTATGTAATGTTCGGTTACACCCGAACTTAGCCTTCCCTACTTGTTTTTATACTCATTTGAGCAGAGCTCAAAGAGTATATTAACTTTGATTGGATAACGATTGGTTGTACAGGTATAAATGAATCGAAGTAGGTATAGACTTCCATATATCAAAATCATCAGTATCGAAAAAACAATTTGATTGAGCCATGTCCGTCCGTCCGTCCGTCCGTCCGTTAAAAAGATAACTTGAGTAAATTTTGAGGTATCTTGATGAAATTTGGTATTTAGGTTCCTGGACACTCATCTCAGACCGCTATTTAAAATGAACGATATCGGACTATAACCACGCCCACTTTTTCGATATCGAAAATTTCGAAAAATCGAAAAAGTGTGATAATTCGTTACCAAAGACGAATAAAGCTATAAAGCTTGGTAGGTGAGTTGAAATTATAATGCAGAATAGAAAGTTAGTAAAATTTTGGAAAGAAGGTAATTTAGAAGTTTTGCAAGCTGTAATTTGGAAGTCGTTGAAGATATCATGATGAAATTTGGCAGGAACGTTACTCCTATTACTATATGTATGCCTAATAAAAACTAGCAAAATCCTAGAACGACCACGCACACTTTTAAAAAAAATTTTTTTTAAAGTCAAATTTAAAAAAAAGTTAATATCTTTACAATATATGTATAAGTAAATTATGTCAACATTCAACTCCAGTAATGACATGGTGCAATAAAATACAAAAATAAAAGAAAATTTCAAAATGGGCGTGGCTCCGCCCTTTTTCATTTAATTTGTCTAGGATAATTTTAATGCCATAAGCCGAACAAAAATTTACCAATCCTTGTGAAATTTGGTAGGGGCTTAGATTCTAGGACGATAACTCGGTTAAAGCCACGCCCAGTTTTTATACACAGTTAACCGTCTGTCCTTCCGCTCGGCCGTTAACACGATAACTTGAGCAAAAATCGATATATCTTTACTAAACCCAGTGCACGTACTTATCTGAACTCACTTTGTATTGGCATAAAAAATGGCCGAAATCCGACTATGATCACGCCCACTTTTTCGACATCGAAAATTACGAAAAACAAAAAAAATGCCATAATTCTATACCAAATACGAAAAAAGGGATGAAACATGGTAATTGGATTTGTTTATTGACGCAAAATATAACTTTAGAAAAAAACTTTGTAAAATGGGTGGGACACCTACCATATTAAGTAGAAGAAAATGAAAAATGTCTGCATGGCGAAATCAAAAGCCTTTAAAATCTTGGCAGGTATTACATATATAAATAAATTAGCGGTACCCGGCAGATGATGGTATGGGTCACCATGGTCCACATTTTGGTCGATATTTCAAAAACGCCTTCACATATACAACTACCACCACTCCCTTTTAAAACCCTCATTAATATCTTTAATTTGATACCCATATCTTACAAACAAATTCTAGAGTCGCCCCTGGTGCACTTTTATGGCGATATCTCGAAAAGGCGTCCACCTATAGAACTAAGGTCCACTCCCTTTTAAAATACTCATTAACGCCTTTCATTTGATACCCACATCGTACAAACAAATTCTAGAGTCACCCCTGGTCCACCTTTATAGCGATATCTGGAAAAGGCGTCCACCCATAGAACTAAGGCCCACTCCCTTTTAAAAATCTCATTAAAACCTTTCGTTTGATACCCATATCGTACAAACAAATTCTAGAGTCCCCCTTTTCCACCTTTATGGCGATATTTCGAAAAGGCGTCCACCTATAGAACTAAGGCCTACTCCCTTTTAAAATACTCATTAACACCTTTCATTTGATAGTCATATCGTACAAATTCTAGAGTCACCCCTGGTCCACTTTTATGGCGATATCTCGAAAAGGCGTCCACCTATAGAACTAAGGCCTACTCCCTTTTAAAATACTCATTAACGCCTTTCATTTTATACCCATATCGTACAAACAAGTTCTAGAGTCACCCCTGGTCACCTTTATGGCGATATCTCGAAAAGGCGTCAACCTATAGAACTAAGACCCACTCCCTTTTAAAATACTCATTAACACCTTTCATTTGATACCCATATCGTACAAACAAATTCTAGAGTCACCCCTGGTCCACCTTTATGGCGATATCTCGAATAGGCTTCCACCTATAGAACTAAGGCCTACTCCCTTTTAAAATACTCATTAACGCCTTTCATTTTATACCCATATCGTACAAACAAGTTCTAGAGTCACCCCTGGTCACCTTTATGGCGATATCCCTAAATGGCGTCCACCTATAGAACTATGGCCCACTCCCTCTTAAAATCTATATATTAATACGCTAACAAAATTTCCCTACAATCAATTGACAGGCTGTTTCTCATACTTAGCATACGTAAAATCATATAAAAGTTATATGAATCGATTCGTATTGATCAGCCGCAGTGCATAGGCCTATTTTTGTTAACAAATATTACTATATTTGTTTATAATTAATAGAAAAAGTTTTTTGAAAATTCGAAAATCTGTGCAACTATCGAAATTGCCATCTGTAGGACAAACCCCCCTGAGTACATAGCTCCAAATTCTCAATTGTCGCGTTGCTCAAATGTTTCATCTCTACATATATATATATTTGTACACGCCAAACGGTGAGAGAACTACTGCTTCGCTCATTTTCTGTTGAAATAAAATATTGTGTCCCATTGTTGCCAATTTAATTAATTATAATTTTATTTAATTAATTATAAATACATATGTAATAGTAAAGCGCCGACTGCATACCTAACCGGTGGCGTGAAATATGTTAAATTCCTTTAGCACATTTCTTCGTTCTTAACTAAAAATTCGTGTTTTTTGAATTATGACGCTATTGAAGTAAATGGGCGATATATGTATATGTAGTTTATATTGGTGATATAGGCCTACTGGGGAACCGAGCACCGAAAACTAACTTCGGTAGCGCGCCAACGGCGTATCTCCCGGGTGGTGTGGAAAAAGCAAATTTTCAAATCAATTTCAAGTAATTTCACCACAATTCTATGTAAATTTCATTTGATTTTACATATTTGTTATATTTTTTAAGAAGCTACCAAAACTTATAATTACATTTGAAAAGTTTGTAGAAAATTTAAGAAAATACAATCAAAGATTATAACGTCTTAGGTCAAATTCAAAATTTTAATGAGAACTTTAAGTAAGATAGATCAGTTTGCTATATTTCCACTCACTGCTTAACTATTAACGCATTATTGCACTACCCCAACACTGGATGCATAGAGTGAGTTGAAAAAAATACAAGTTGGTCGAATTTCGACCACGGGCGATACCAGTACTCTTTAATACCTTCCATTTGATACACATGTCATACAAACACATTCCAGGATTACCCAAGGTTCATTTTCCTACATGGTGATTATCCCTTGTTTTGTCTCCATAGCTCTCAACTGAGTATGTAATGTTCGGTTACACCCGAACTTAGCCTTCCTTAGTTGTCTCTGTTTTGTTTGTTGATAATTTAGTTTATTGTTCTGTAAATTGAAATGAACTTTGTACGCATATTTGGTGAAATTTTCGTTTAAAACATTTTATTATTGTATCTTATAATGCAATATTTTTGGTTTTTTCGTTCGGTGCAAAGATAAACAAATTTTTGGCGTTCCAACTCTAGAGCAAGCCTCATATAGCTGGTCATGGGAAAAGCACAGACTCTCTTAATTAAATCCTGTTAATCCATTAAACAGTAAGCGATTGTCCTTGTGCTTTGTTGATTGTAATTGCAAAAGCAAGGAGTACAGGAAACTGTAAGCGCTTAAAATTGAATGGCAAATCTGTAGGAATCATTGGGAGCCGTGATATGAGCACATCTTCACGTATGCTTTTACCGCTGATGATTGTTGCTTCGATTACATACGGCACTAATTTCTTAAAGCATAACTGGTTCCACAATTTTGGTGGGTCTAAATTCCGAAGAAGCATGATTGGTGAGCCAATTTTCAAAGTTAATATATGCGCAGGCATTCCAGGAGTTTCAAAGAGTTTAGAAATTGAATTGGATAATTCACAATTTGATCTTCATGTGTCGATCGATTTATATGTCGTCACTTCACCAGAATTTTTGGTTTTGAATGCGATCATTGATTTTGTTAACATGATCATTTATAAGCCAAAAATAAAAATCTTAATTTAAAATTCTTAATTCTGAAATATGAAAAACATTCGTCTTGCTCGAAGGATCCTATAGCCAAAATTTGGTGATGATTGAAGTTTGGGAAATAAATTTCCATAGGAACACATACACAGAATTTGATTTTTATAGAAGATGTAGATACACTGAAGCTAACAAAATTTTTTAACTGCGGCAGATTACTAAACGTCCAATAGGCATAACAGCCAAACTCAAAAATGCAGTAAAACTTTAGGTGTTAAAATAACTTAAGTTTGTACGGAAGCCATAGTTCTAAAAAATTCCATTTGTATGTAAGATGCCACGCCCCATTTTCCCAATTCCACATTTTCTTGGTGGTGTTAGGGATTGACCTCATATAAATCCTTACTGAATTTCAATGGCATGTATACCTTAAAAGTTACGCAGTACCAAAGACTCCATTTGTATGCGAGATTCCACGCCCCTTTTATATATCGAAATTATTTTTAACCTAAAACCTTCCCGTTGATCGAAGGAACCTATAACCAAAATTTGGTGATGATTGAAGTGTGGGAAATACGTTTCCATAGCGAACATACACACACACACATAATTTGATTTTTATATATATAGATAGATAGATGTAGATAGACTGAAGCTAACAAAAAACCAAACACATGAGAATGAAATGGCGTTCAATCCATTCGTAGGAAGGAAGCTGGCTCGCTCTCCAGAAGGGCGTGGCCCATCGGCTGGGGGCCTTAACAACTCGTAGCAAGTGGTAACGAAACCCAAAGGAGGGGAGGCCGAAAGCAAGCAAGGAGCGTTATCAACGGGTGCTACACCGAAGCTTTGCAAAAAGAACTCCGACAGCAAGGCTCAAACGGGTACACCATTATTAAGTGAGCTAATTAAGCAGGCTTCAGCTGCGTTAAATCAGCAAAAACCCCCCTGGAGAAAAAAGATGACCAAGCTAGGAAAAGCGATTGAGGACTTGATGTAGTTCTTCATAGGGCGTAATAATATACACGCGGAAATTAAGCGCTTGGCCTCCGTAATAAAAGTTCTGTACATCGAGTCGGCCCTAGAGGTAAAGAATTAGAACATATATTGCGTGCAAGCGAATGTGCCAAGGATAGAAGCCCATCACCCCCAGGAAAGCGACCGAGGAATAACTCGTACTCGACCAAGGAGAACAACAAGGTAAAACCCACTACTACACTAAAAGACGTCTTGCCAGGGCACGTGGGTGGTCACAAACGACGGCAAGAAACGCAAGAGAAGACGGAGCGGAAAGAGGAAACTGCAGCCCAAAAGACGGCAGAGTGGCAGTTAGCTAAAAAGAAGAGCAAGAAAAAAGCACTTAAGGCTAGGCCGGATGCAATTATCATTTCCAAGGCGGGGGATGTGACGTACGCCGACATATTGCGTAAACTTACAAGATGCGACGAATTAAAATCCCTGGGTGATGACGTCAAAACGATTAGAAGAACGGCGAAAGGAGAGCTGTTACTAGAGCTGAAAAAATCGCAAGATGGGAAAACGAGCGCGTACCAAGCAGAAATTGAAGCGGTACTAAAGGACTCGGCTAAAGTTATAGCAAAGTCCCAAATGGTTGCACTACAGTGCAGAGATCTCGATGAGATTACTACGCCCGAGGAGATTTGCAACGCCCTCCACCAGCAATGCAACATCAAACTTCCAGATGTGGCTGCCATAAAAAGCATACGCACAGGGTACAGTGGCACGAAGTCGGCACTTATAAGCCTTACAGCGGATGATGCCAATGCGGTTCTTAATACGCAAAGAATCCGGGTAGGATGGGTTTCCTGCCGAATTAGAGAGCTCAAGCAAGAGAAACGCTGTTATAGGTGCTGGGGCTACGAGCATATAGCACAGAAATGTAAGGAGACTGTAGATAGGTCTAGCCTATGCAGGACATGCGGCCAGGAAGGTCATAAGGCTGCAAGCTGCGCGCTATGTGGGGGACAACATTCAGCAGGCAGTTTTAAATGCCCACAACGAGAGGGCAGCAAAATGACTGTCTCATGAGGGTATTGCAGCTCAATTTAAACCATTGCGAGGCAGCCCAAGAGCTATTATCCCAAACAGTCTATGAAGGAGGATATGACATAGTGGTACTCTCTGAACAATACAAAAATCGCCAGGAGCAGGGTTGGCACTCAGATTCAGCAGGGAAAGCCTCAATTAGGGCACCATGGAAATTTCTCCCACAGGAAAATATGACGCCAACGGTAGCAGGATTCACGTGGGCAAAAATCAACGGTATATACGTCTTCAGTTGCTATGCCCCTCCGAGCATGACCATCGCCGAGCTCGAAGACATGATATGCGGGATCATCATTGTAGCACGAGGTAAACATCCACTTTTAGTGTGTGGAGCCTTCAATGCATGATCATCTGTGTGGGGAAGTAGACGAACCAACGAAAGAGGGAGAGTTCTTCTCGAAAGCCTTACTTCTTTGAGGCTAGAACTCCTAAATGAACCAGTGATATATACCTTCGATACAGGTACAGACGATCCATTATAGATCTCACCTTCGCTAGCAGCGAAATAGCAAGACGAGCAAAATGGTCCATAAGCAACGTCTACACACACAGCGACGATAAAGCTATTAGCGTAGAGCTGCTCGAAACTCCACGAACGGTAACAGCAAGACATCGACAAAGTAGGAAATGGAAACAGCACCTTTTCGACCCACAAATATTTGACATTATCTGGAAGGACGCCATAGTACGAGAATCGCATGTGGAAGACCAGTCGGTTCCAATCACTAAGTTGCTATGTATGGCATGTGATGCTGCCATGCACAGAAGTCGCGGAAAAGCACAGCGCACTCCGGTATATTGGTAGAATGACGAAATTGCGGAAGAGCGTAGAAAATGTCACAAAGCACGAAGAATAGCGCAGAGGGCACGCTCATCACCATGATATGCGGAGTTACACAGCACCTATGTCGCACAAAGGAAGGCACTTAAAAATGTCATAAAAAAGAGCAAGAAGTTATGCTTTAGGGAACTGCTGGATAATGTCGACCTAAATCCTTGGGGATCAGCCTACAGAACTGTGATGGCCAAAGTTAAAGGGCCGATATCACAGCAACCTACGTGCCCGATATTGATGAATATTATTGTTGAAACACTTCTCCCGGCGCAAGATCGCTGGACTTATCCAAGCGAGGATCTAGAAAGTACGGAAATTCCGCAAATTACAGAGCAAGAGGTGCTGGAGGCTGCAAAAAGAGTTGCTGATAACAAATCCCCAGGACCCGACGAAGTACAAAACATAGCCCTTAAAGCCGCGATCACAACTAGGGCTACATTATTTACAGATCTTTTTAATGCCTGTATGCAAGAAGGCATGTTCCCTCGCCCGTGGAAACGACAAAGACTTGTCCTATTGTTTACACGTGGTAAACAGCCAGACCAACCATCCTCATATAGGCCACTTGGTATGCTGGATACCGTAGGGAAGATTTTCGAGCGTATAATTAGTGAGCGCCTACAGCTGACTCTAGAAAGACCAGGTGGCTTGTCGAATAGTCAATATGGATCTCGCAAATCAAGATCCACCGTAGATGCAATACAAACAGTCGTCAATATAGCTAGAGAAGCTATCTCTGGAGGCCAAAATAAAAGGAAGTTCTGTGCACTGATTATGTTGGACATCAAGAATGCTTTTAACACTGCGAACTGGATGCAGATAATGGCAGCGCTGCAAAGCTTCGGCACTCCAGCTTACTTACGCAGAATAATAGGTAGCTATCTTAAAGACAGAGTACTTTTTTTGACACGGATCAAGGAGCAAAAGAGTACAAAAATCACAGGAGGCGTCCCACAGGGATCTGTTCTCGGTCCAACGCTATGGAATGTAATGTATGACGGGGTGCTAAAGATTGATCTACCAGAAAACATGCAAATTGTGGGATATGCTGATTATATTGCAGTGGTAGTAGTTGCCAAGAAACTGGACCTGCTTCAAGCATTATGTAATGACGCCGTAGCAAGAATAAAGGAATGGCTGACCAATACGGGACTGGAGTTGGCTAGCCAAAAGACGGAAGTGGTATTAGTACGCTCCAAACGGTCGGGGAACGAGTTAGTCTTAACTGTCGGGGATCATCAAATCACCTCAAAGGATTCCTTAAAATACTTAGGAGTGCACATTGACTCTAAGTTAACTTTCAAAGAGCACTTCAGAGCGGTGGGGGAGAAAATTACCAAAGTTAATGGATCACTTATGCGAATAATGCCTAACATTGGTGGTCCGAGCGAAGCTACACGTCAGCTATTGTCCACAGTAACCAGCTCAATAATACTATACGCAGCACCAGTGTGGTATGGATCTAAACAGGCCCATCAAAATATATATTAGCAGCGTACCGACTTGCTTCTCTAAGAATAGCAAGTGCTTATTGGACGGTGTCCGACGACGCGATCCTGGTTCTAACCTGGAAAATCCCAGTGGACTTACTGGCAAGCGAAATGGCCGATCTGTATAACACTAATATCGAGCGACCATCTGAAGAAGACAAGAAAAGAGCAAGGACACAAACAATAGCTAAGTGGCAAGAACGGTGGCAGGCCTCGAGTAAAGGGCGTTGGACTTTCCCACTAGTTTGGAACGTAGCTCAATGGAATGAGCGGAAGCACGGCGAACTGAACTACCATCTCACGCAGATAATGAGTGGACATGGCGGTTTCAAAGAGTATTTATGGAAGCGTAGGATACAGGAAGATCCTCATTGCCCAATGTGTACCACGGAGTTAGAAAACGCAGAACACGTCATGTTCCACTGCCCTCTTTTCCACGAAGAAAGACTCACCTTGCATGGAGTCTTTGGGGAGGAACCTACCACGAGAAATTTAGTATCCCATATGTGCAACAGGAAAGAGTTCTGGACTGCAGTGAGCAAAGTGGCATTTATAGTAATGACACGCCTGATGGATGCTGATAGGGAACGCAGAGAAATGCGCATGCGAAGCAGTGGCGATTAAATGGACACTCAGAGCAAATAGCGGGAACCTGGACGCAGGGACAACAGTAGGCTCTTAAAAAATGAGAAATATGGAACGCCACTCTGAAGTAATGCGAAAGTGGTGCCGGGGTGGGCGACTGTTCCAGAACGGGCTGTTTTTTAGTCTACGGACACACGGTTGCTGCGACGGCAGCAATTATGGTGCATTAGGCATTTTTCAGTCTCCCCGCCAAAAAAAAAAAAAAATAAGACTGAAGCTAACAAATTTTTTGTACGGCAGCAAAATAATTCCATTTGTTGGGAAGGTGCTACGCCCCTTTTTCCCCCATTCACATTTTACTGGAGGTGTTAGGACTTAACGTCATATAGCTCCTTACCAATTTTCATTATCCTACCATTACTACTTCCAGAGGTATGTAGTATGATATATTCCATTTGTATGGGAGGTGTCACGCCCCCTTCTTCCCAATTTCACATTTTCTAGGTGGTGTTAAGGATCCTCATATAACTCCTTACTGAATTTCAATGTTCTGGCATGTATACCTTCAAAGTTATGCAGTGCCAAAGATTCCATTTGTATGGCAGGTGCCACGCCCCTTTTATATTTTGAAATTACTTTTAGCCTTAAACCTTTCCGTTGATCAAAGGAACGTATAACCAAAGTTTGTTGATGATTGAATTGTGGGAAATATATTTCTATAGCGAACATACAAACACGCACACACAGAATTAAATTTTTACATATATATAGATAATACCAAGAACCACAAATCTGCGAAATTGCAAAGTGATAATAACTGCTTCTAATTTCCTGCCACTCCCAATTTCACTCTATTTGTTTTTTCCGTTATTAAGTTAATTCACTAGCCAAATTTAATCGCTTTGCCTGCATATGTATGTTGATGTTCCATTTTTCGAAATTCTCGATATCGAAAAAATAGCCGTGAACTAAATTTGGTGGAGATATCTAAATTTGTTTCCCAAGTTATAGCATTAACGGGCGGACGAAAGAACAGACGGAATTCTGGGTATAAAAAAGTGGGCGTGGTTTCCAACCGATTTTCCTTTTTTTTACAAGAAAGTGTTATATTCCTCGGCTCATCTACATAATTTAAATTTAAAGAGTCAGCGCATACGAGTTTTATTATTTCAATATAAAACAATATCTTGTTGGATGCAAGATTATTTATTGAATGAATTTTCTATTTTTTGATATTAGAATTTTTCTTTCAATTTCAATTGTTACATAGTTTTATAAATAAATATAGAAATATCCAGTAGAAAGCGTTAACAGTAATAAGTATTTAATATAATTAAAAACAGTGGAGTATATAGACATAATGTATAACTTCCCCATCGCTAGCACTTAAAATACCTCAAGTATTTTAAATTAACAGTATTTAAATATAGTTAAGCAAATTAACCAAAAAAAAAAAAAAAAACAAGAATATATATATATCTTAGTAATAACAATAATAATATTAGTAGCAATAATAACAATGTAACAATAGTAACAGCCATGATAATTAAATTTAATATTATTTATATAATAGACCAATTGATAGAATATATTTTAAATTTTACATACAAATTTCAAACAGATTCAGTTACATTATATGTAAGTTTTCTTTTAATATTTGAATTATGAATATATTCTAGTTTTGAGTTTATATATTTGGGTTAATCTTTGTGTCGCAAAGCTTTATAGTTCTATATGTATCCTTCAGTTCTATCTGCTATAAAATTTTCTCTAGTCTTATTCCTTTTTTCACTATATTATTGTTTTATGAATAAAATATTTTTATATATATTTTCTTTATTACAATATGCAAGTTCAATATTTATTGGCTTTTCTTTAGTAACCGAATGATATGTATTATTATAATATTCTATTGCCTTGCTAATTTTATCTTTAATATTAAGTGAGTTTTTTTTTAGCATCAACACTCTTATTTTTTCTAAAATTGTATTATTTAGCCTTTCTATGTCAGCATTGCCAGTATGATTATTTGGCTTTACCAAATGTAACTCTATATTTTCAATATCCAGATACTCTTTAATATATATACCTCTAAACTCGTTATCACAAATCGGTTTTCTGAAGTGTCCCTTTTGTGATTTATAAAGCCTCAAATTTTCAATAATTGTTGGATGGTTTCTATCCTCTTAATAATATGCGGTAGCGAATTTTGAAAAACGGTCAATAAATGTTAAAAAACTTGATTTAGAGTTTGTATAAATATACATGTGTACAATTTGATTTATATCTGTTGGAGTTTCAGTTAGGTGAAATATAGCTTTTATAGGTTTTCTATCAAATTTAGCTTTTGTACAAATAAAACAATTGTTAATATATTGTAACGAATTTACTTCAATTCCCCTTATTTGCAATCTTCTGCCAACGTTCGTATCGCTAATCTGTTGAATAAATAACTCCAATATTGAATAATGGAAAAATGGCCTTTATTAAAGTACTTCACAATAACACTCATACTTTGCAACGAATAGCTTGCTTAATAACCAAACTGATTGATAGCTCAAATGAAACTCACTCCTCGCCATACTGTCGCGCCTTTTATACTTTTTGCTTTCTCATTGCATACTTCCAGGCTTTTCCATTCCAGAACTTACTAGTTAGTTTCAGCTACAAAATCGCCAGCCACAACTACGTTTATAACTTCTCATTTGAGTAATACTTGCACAAATTATTGCCCTCTCTTGTGAGCAATTCAGATAAGATATATGCATGTGTTTGTGCATTGCTTCTCCGCTGCTCGTATACGTACATATGTGTAGACGCAATTATTGATTCGTTTATGTAGATACATAATGATTGATCTATGGATGTGCATGATATCCCTGTTTAGCATCGGCTTAGAGATGACAGCACCCCTTAGTTTTGCTAATATTCGTAAAAATATTTATCAAAATTTTCAAATTAGGAATATAAATTAATTTCTTTAAACCAAAATAATTTTCGCTTATGCCAGTATGACTTGTTTCATTTTTATGGTAATTATGAATTTGCCTATAAGCCTCTTCTTCCCTTTCTATATCTTTAGCATAATAAGAACATCGAACAAATTTAATACTATCCACATTTCCATATAACTCCAATATTTTATTTTGCAAAATGGCATATTGATGGTCATCTAACTCAGTATATATACCTATTTTACCTCTAGTTATGTGCCGTTTCAGAATTTCCTCTAAATTATTTTCTAACTCAGAAGAATTAATAAAAACTTTCTTGTTTTTGTGTTTCACATCTACATCTTTTATTTTATTATCTGTTAATATAATTTGTACATTGAATCTATTAACTACAGTGTTTAAAATAGGAATATGTTCTTGAATGGCTTCATTTTGAGAATGAATTGTGGCTAAATCTCTTGTTACGTTATTGTGTTAAGAATCTTCAGAAGCAGTTAATATATGAATTTTATTTTTATCTACATTTATCCGACTTAAGAAATCTGCAACTTGATTTTTTTTGCCTTTAATATATGTTACATTAATATTGTAACGAATTTTTTGCTAGGTTCGTATCGCTGAACTGTTGAATAAATAACTCCAATATTGAATAATGGAAAAATTGCCTTTATTAAAATACTTCACAATAACACTCAAACTGTGTAACGAATAGCTTAATAACCAAACTGATAGCTTAAATGAAACTGACTTTCAAAATAATACTGCTATTGCTCGCTAGATATCGTCTTAGTCGTAACTGCTTGACAACTCAAATCAAACTGATTTTCCAGCGCCTCTACAATTGTCGCCTTTTATACTCTTTGATTTCAACCTTCGCATCTTCTAGCTCTCAAACTTCTCAGCTGTAACTACAATTGCATAATTTTATAGTTTTTCTCATTGCATACTTGTAGGAGTATCTCAGATATATGCATGTATTTGTGCATTGACCCTCCACTGCTCGTATACGGACATGGTACATATGTGTAGACGCAATTATTGTTTTGTTTATGTAGATACATAATGATTGGTCTATGGATGTGAATTCACGTCACTGCTTAGCATCGGCTTAGAGATAGCAGCACCCATTAGTTTTGCTAATATTCGTAACACTGCCCTCCACCTAAGTCTGATCGTCCCGATCAGACAAATATCTCGATCTAAACGCTGCTAGCATCGCCAAATGTACCACTCTTCTATTTCGTGATTTCCCAATTGTTTGTATGCGGTAGTTGACCTCACTGATCGTTTTCACAACTCTGTATGGGCCTTCCCAACTGCACCGATATTTGGATGGAACACCTTTCCGCCGGTGAGGGTTGTATAGCAGTACCAAATCTCCCTCCCGGAAACCTTCCAAATAATTTCCCTTGTCGTACCTTTGTTTCATCTTACTACTCATTATCCTGGATCGTTCCCTCGCACTCTGTTGCTTGTCCAATGAACTACTTCGTAGAGCTTGCGCTTGACGGATTGGCTTCGCATAATCAGTATCGTTCCCACGTTTCACAAGAGTAATGCGCTCCGGCTTGAAACTACCATCGCATTCTTTCTCGGAAATTCGTTGCTTCGTTTTCCTGCGTCTTTTAGATTTTGTCAATGCCAGTGTTTCTCTCGCAGGTACTTTTGATTTTGCTTTATTTGGCCCATTCGACCTATTAACCTTTGCCTTTGACTTCCGTGGTTTTTGTCGAGTCTTCTCCACCATTACTCGATTACTACTGAACCCTTTCTCCAACTTGAAGTTAAGTGGTATATCCTGGTTCTCATAACAGATCACCCTTCTCTGCATATCGATCTTGATGTCATGGTCAACCAAGAAGTCCACTCCCAATATGACTTCTTCAACGATCTTCGCCACAACGAATTTGTGTAGAACCGTGACCTTTCCAATCAAGACTTCATATATCACTTCTCCCTGAACTTGGTTATACTCGCCCGTGACCGTACGCAACTTTGCTCCAGGTAACGGTTTTAGTCTCCTGTTGACCAAGTCAGATCGGATCAAGGAATGAGATGCCCCCGTATCTACAGTCAGTACACGTTCTTTACCATCCACATTCCCTCTGACGGTAAGACTCTTGATTTCCTTCCAATTTGCGACACAGATATCACAGGACATTCAATAGCCGGGGCAAGTTTTCGTTCTTTACATCCGACACGTTCTTGCTCATTTCCGCCAGCTTTGCGTTTACGGCCACCCACATTGTTGGAACTATTAGGACCAAGATCGCAATGACGTGCAATGTGACCTGGGTTGCCGCACTTGAAACATTTAATAACTCCGGAATTCTTCTGTTGAGATCCCTTCAGTGCTTCCAAAATTGTGTCTATCCACTCTGGCCTTTCTACTTCCACACGATGAGCTTTGTATGCGTGCTTACTCAAAAGCGACGCTGTTTCTTGAGTCATTGCATAGGATACCGTTTCAGAAAATATTAGTTTTGGATTTGCATTTGTAGCCCGCTTCGTTTCCACATCTCGTATGCCATTTATGAAGCTTTGGATTTTTACCCTTTAAGTGTATTCCACGGGTGCGTCCGCATTTGCAAGATGAGCCAAGCTTTCAATATCTGAAGCAAACTCCTGCAATGTCTCATTTGCTTTTTGGTAGCGGTTTTGTAACTCAATTTGGAATATCTGTTTTCTATGCTCGGTTCCATAACGTCTCCCGACAGCGGCCATCAATGCTTCATAGCTGTTCCATTCGTACTCTGGAATAGGCTGTAAGATTTCGGCAGCTGGTCCTTTCAATGCTACGAAGAGTGCAGCAACTTTATCTTCAGCATTCCAGTTGTTCACTGTTGCGGTCTTCTCAAACTGTAGTTTAAAGACCTGGAAAGGAACAGAACCGTCAAAGGATGGTGTTTTTACCTTTGGATTACTATTTGAAACTGCTGGGCGATTCAGTTGCAACTGCTCGATACATCCTCTCAAAGCATCCACTTCGGCCTCGATTTTTTCCTCAAACTGTAAAATTTTTGTATCCTGGGCCTCCAGCTTCGATGTTACCTTTATCTCCTGTGCCTCCAGCTGCGAGGTTATGCGGGCCTCCTGTGCTTTCAACTGCTCAGCCAACTGAGATATCATATATGTCTTTTGCTCTTCCAGTTGTGTTTCCATCTTGGATGTAATCTGCGTCGACATTTCTGACATACGCGTTTCTTGTACTTCAATCTTCGATGTGAATTCACTTCACTGCTTAGCATCGGCTTAGAGATAGCAGCACCCCTCAGTTTTGCTAATATTCGTAACAATATTGTACTCACTTAATTTGATTAGCCAACGATGTAATCGAGGACTCATTTTCCCTTGCGATTTTACAAAAAGCCATCGTAAAGGTTGATGGTCAGAAAGGATTTCAAATTTCTTACCATATTAATAAGGCCGAAAATAACTAGTTCCCCACACAATTGCAAGAAGCTTTCTTTTAGCTGAACAATTTTTTCCATGCTCATTTAACGTTCTACTTGCATAACATATTGGGTGACCATCTTGCTGTAAAACGGCACCAACAGCGAAACAACTCGCATCAGTAACGAGTTGGAATTTTTTATTGAAATCGGGATATTTTAAAACTGGTGGTTCCGTTATTAATAGCTTAAGCTTATCAAAGGAATTTATGTAATTTGAATCATTAACATTTAATTTAACTCCTTTTTTGTAATATTTGATCATTGGATACGCCACCTTTGAAAAATCTTTTATAAACTTTCTATAATAACCAGCTATACTAAGAAAAGATTTAATCTGTTTCACGGTACTTGGTAATTTTAATTTTAAAATTTGATCAACTTTGGTTGTGTTGGGTTTAATTCCTTTAGGTGTCAAAATATGACCCAAATACAAAGTTTCCTTTGCAAAAAATTTACATTTATTTATTTGAATTTTGAGGTTTGCTTCCTTAAGCTTCGCCAACACTCGATTGACATCATTTATATGTTCTTGAAGACTTGTAGAAAAAATTAAAATATCATCTAAGTAAACTACACAAACTTTATTGATCAAATCTCGTAAAATGGTATTCATTAGTCTTTGAAAAGTTGCAGGTGCATTTTTCAGGCCAAATGACATGCAAATAAACTCATAAGGAGTAGAAAATGCAGTTTTCAAACGATCAGTTTCTTTAACAATGAATTGGTGAAACCCATTCGCTAAATCAAAAAAAAAAAAAAAAAAATGTAAGGCGCGATAACCTCCGAAGAGATCTAAGGCCGAGCTTCTCTTCCAATTTGCGTCGTGCTCCTCTTGATTTTCCCTACAAATTGGCCGGACGGGACCTACATGTTTTATGCCGGCGCCGAACGGCATCTGCAAGGCAGATGAGTTTTCACTGAGAGCTTTTCATGGCAGAAATACACCCGGAGCGCTTGCCAAACACTGCCGAGGGGCGACCCCGCTTAGAAAAATTTTCTTCTAATTGAAAAACCTTATTTCTAAAATTTTGATGTTGCTTTGCCCGGGAGTTGAACCCAGGTACGCTACCATCACACCACGGTGGCCGCATGGTTCGCTAAATCAAGACTTGTAAAATATTGAGCACGTCCTAATTTATCTAATAAATTTTCAATATTTGGTATTGGAAATTTGTCATCGATTGTTATATTATTATGTGCTCTATAATCAATAACTAAAAAAAAAAAAAAATAAATGTAAGGAGCGATAACCTCCGAAGAGATCTAAGGCCGAGCTTCTCTTCCAATTTGCGTCGTGCTCCTCTTGATTTTCCCTACAAATTGGCCGGACGGGACCTACATGTTTTATGCCGACTCGGAACGGCATCTGCAAGGCAGATGAGTTTTCACTGAGAGCTTTCCATGGCAGAAATACACCCGGAGCGCTTGCCAAACACTGCCGAGGGGCGACCCCGCTTAGAAAAATTTTCTTCTAATTGAAAAACCTTATTTCTAAAATTTTGATGTTGCTTTGCCCGGGAGTTGAACCCGAGGCATACGGTGTGATAGGCGGAGCACGCTACCATCACACCACGGTGGCCGCATCAATAACTACTCTCCAAAATTATCAGTTTTTTTTTGGAACAATCCATACTGGACTATTATAAGGTGAATTGCTTTCTTTTATGATTCCCTGTCTGAGCATTTCATCAATTTGTTTGCAAATTTCCTGTTCATGTATCCGTGGATAACGGCATAGTCTTGAATAGATAGGCCTATCAGTTGTAGTTTTGATTTCATGTTCTATAATATTTGTATTAGTAATATATTAAAGCCTTATGAGAGCCAACAATTTTTTCAAGTGCTTTTTTTTTCTTGTGTATTTAAGCCATTAAACAAATGGCCAATTAGTTTTTTATCGATATTAATTTCTTCAAGTATGTTAATTTCATTAAAATGAAATGGGAATGGTTGATAAAAACCAATAACAACATTTTTAAATGTAATTGTTTTATTATGCATATTTATAACATTATACATTGGAGTAAGAATGTTTTGCCCTATAATTGCATTCAAATACTTATTTTTGAAATCAGTAATTTTCCTTGACATAGTTGAATTTTCATTGAACTCTAAGGGATCTTGAGTGATGATTTCATGAGTTATACTTGTTTTATTATTCAAAGATGTAAAATATGTATTTTGTTTGAGTGGTAATCGTTTAAAATGAAGTAATTTATTATTATCAAGTAAAGAAGTGGTTGAGCCTGTATCAATCAACGCTAAAATTTGTTCATTAGCAATAGTTAATTTTATTAAGGGTAATGATTTTGTGAGACTATTGTAAGCAAATTTAAATCTTCTTCCATTTTTGGAGCACAAAAATCATCTGCTTGTAAATGATCTATTTCCATTGGTGTTGTATTTGCAAATTATTGTTATGATTCTTTGATATCGAGTAGTATTTTGTGGCAAATAAGTACAGTAACTACTACCAACTTGAGAAGGTGAAAAAGAAATTTTATGGTTTGAAAATCTTTGAAAATTTTCCTTTTTGGTGTCAAACTGGTTAGGTTCATAATATTGCCTAGATTGAAATTTTGAATTTGGATATAGTGTATATTTTTCAATATTGTAAGAATTTATACTCTTTCTTATTAGACCATTTATTTCTAATAACTTAAAGGCATCCCTAATATTTGTTATTCGAATTAATAATTTTTGTTGTTATATCGGCCTACTGATTTTAAGATCGCGGGTTCGAATCGAGCTCAAGGCCTAACAATAATTTTTTATCATTATTATTGTTATGATAAATTTTTTCTTAATTGAAAAAATTTTTAAATTAGAATAGAAGAAAGAAAAAATTTTAGACAACTGCCAAAGCTCGTTGTATAGATCCATTTCGGGAACTGCTAAATTCCTTCATCGGCAACGTTTAGGCGCCGCTGCTATAACCATTCAGCCATCACAGCGGTTTTTTGTTGGTCTTCATTAATCCTACTTCTATTCTGTTTCGTGCCAATTGATATTCACAACACTGCGACATCTGTTGCAGAATGGCTGTGAAAATTGGACTTGTTTGTTGGCAATGCTGCCATAGTGTCATATTTTATTGACACTTTTTTCCCCGTGCTCTGGGATGTATTAACAATTTTTGTTGTTATATCGGCCTACTGATTTTAAGATCGCGGGTTCGAATCGAGCTCAAGGCCTAACAATAATTTTTTATCATTATTATTGTTATGATAAATTTTTTCTTAATTGAAAAAATTTTTAAATTAGAATAGAAGAAAGAAAAAATTTTAGACAACTGCCAAAGCTCGTTGTATAGATCCATTTCGGGAACTGCTAAATTCCTTCATCGGCAACGTTTAGGCGCCGCTGCTATAACCATTCAGCCATCACAGCGGTTTTTTGTTTGTCTTCATTAATCCTACTTCTATTCTGTTTCGTGCCAATTGATATTCACAACACTGCGACATCTGTTGCAGAATGGCTGTGAAAATTGGACTTGTTTGTTGGCAATGCTGCCATAGTGTCATATTTTATTGACACTTTTTTCCCCGTGCTCTGGGATGTATTAACAATTTTTGTTGTTATATCGGCCTACTGATTTTAAGATCGCGGGTTCGAATCGAGCTCAAGGCCTAACAATAATTTTTTATCATTATTATTGTTATGATAAATTTTTTCTTAATTGAAAAAATTTTTAAATTAGAATAGAAGAAAGAAAAAATTTTAGACAACTGCCAAAGCTCGTTGTATAGATCCATTTCGGGAACTGCTAAATTCCTTCATCGGCAACGTTTAGGCGCCGCTGCTATAACCATTCAGCCATCACAGCGGTTTTTTGTTTGTCTTCATTAATCCTACTTCTATTCTGTTTCGTGCCAATTGATATTCACAACACTGCGACATCTGTTGCAGAATGGCTGTGAAAATTGGACTTGTTTGTTGGCAATGCTGCCATAGTGTCATATTTTATTGACACTTTTTTCCCCGTGCTCTGGGATGTATTAACAATTTTTGTTGTTATATCGGCCTACTGATTTTAAGATCGCGGGTTCGAATCGAGCTCAAGGCCTAACAATAATTTTTTATCATTATTATTGTTATGATAAATTTTTTCTTAATTGAAAAAATTTTTAAATTAGAATAGAAGAAAGAAAAAATTTTAGACAACTGCCAAAGCTCGTTGTATAGATCCATTTCGGGAACTGCTAAATTCCTTCATCGGCAACGTTTAGGCGCCGCTGCTATAACCATTCAGCCATCACAGCGGTTTTTTGTTTGTCTTCATTAATCCTACTTCTATTCTGTTTCGTGCCAATTGATATTCACAACACTGCGACATCTGTTGCAGAATGGCTGTGAAAATTGGACTTGTTTGTTGGCAATGCTGCCATAGTGTCATATTTTATTGACACTTTTTTCCCCGTGCTCTGGGATGTATTAACAATTTTTGTTGTTATATCGGCCTACTGATTTTAAGATCGCGGGTTCGAATCGAGCTCAAGGCCTAACAATAATTTTTTATCATTATTATTGTTATGATAAATTTTTTCTTAATTGAAAAAATTTTTAAATTAGAATAGAAGAAAGAAAAAATTTTAGACAACTGCCAAAGCTCGTTGTATAGATCCATTTCGGGAACTGCTAAATTCCTTCATCGGCAACGTTTAGGCGCCGCTGCTATAACCATTCAGCCATCACAGCGGTTTTTTGTTTGTCTTCATTAATCCTACTTCTATTCTGTTTCGTGCCAATTGATATTCACAACACTGCGACATCTGTTGCAGAATGGCTGTGAAAATTGGACTTGTTTGTTGGCAATGCTGCCATAGTGTCATATTTTATTGACACTTTTTTCCCCGTGCTCTGGGATGTATTAACAATTTTTGTTGTTATATCGGCCTACTGATTTTAAGATCGCGGGTTCGAATCGAGCTCAAGGCCTAACAATAATTTTTTATCATTATTATTGTTATGATAAATTTTTTCTTAATTGAAAAAATTTTTAAATTAGAATAGAAGAAAGAAAAAATTTTAGACAACTGCCAAAGCTCGTTGTATAGATCCATTTCGGGAACTGCTAAATTCCTTCATCGGCAACGTTTAGGCGCCGCTGCTATAACCATTCAGCCATCACAGCGGTTTTTTGTTTGTCTTCATTAATCCTACTTCTATTCTGTTTCGTGCCAATTGATATTCACAACACTGCGACATCTGTTGCAGAATGGCTGTGAAAATTGGACTTGTTTGTTGGCAATGCTGCCATAGTGTCATATTTTATTGACACTTTTTTCCCCGTGCTCTGGGATGTATTAACAATTTTTGTTGTTATATCGGCCTACTGATTTTAAGATCGCGGGTTCGAATCGAGCTCAAGGCCTAACAATAATTTTTTATCATTATTATTGTTATGATAAATTTTTTCTTAATTGAAAAAATTTTTAAATTAGAATAGAAGAAAGAAAAAATTTTAGACAACTGCCAAAGCTCGTTGTATAGATCCATTTCGGGAACTGCTAAATTCCTTCATCGGCAACGTTTAGGCGCCGCTGCTATAACCATTCAGCCATCACAGCGGTTTTTTGTTTGTCTTCATTAATCCTACTTCTATTCTGTTTCGTGCCAATTGATATTCACAACACTGCGACATCTGTTGCAGAATGGCTGTGAAAATTGGACTTGTTTGTTGGCAATGCTGCCATAGTGTCATATTTTATTGACACTTTTTTCCCCGTGCTCTGGGATGTATTAACAATTTTTGTTGTTATATCGGCCTACTGATTTTAAGATCGCGGGTTCGAATCGAGCTCAAGGCCTAACAATAATTTTTTATCATTATTATTGTTATGATAAATTTTTTCTTTATTGAAAAAATTTTTAAATTAGAATAGAAGAAAGAAAAAATTTTAGACAACTGCCAAAGCTCGTTGTATAGATCCATTTCGGGAACTGCTAAATTCCTTCATCGGCAACGTTTAGGCGCCGCTGCTATAACCATTCAGCCATCACAGCGGTTTTTTGTTTGTCTTCATTAATCCTACTTCTATTCTGTTTCGTGCCAATTGATATTCACAACACTGCAACATCTGTTGCAGAATGGCTGTGAAAATTGGACTTGTTTGTTGGCAATGCTGCCATAGTGTCATATTTTATTGACACTTTTTTCCCCGTGCTCTGGGATGTATTAACAATTTTTGTTGTTATATCGGCCTACTGATTTTAAGATCGCGGGTTCGAATCGAGCTCAAGGCCTAACAATAATTTTTTATCATTATTATTGTTATGATAAATTTTTTCTTAATTGAAAAAATTTTTAAATTAGAATAGAAGAAAGAAAAAATTTTAGACAACTGCCAAAGCTCGTTGTATAGATCCATTTCGGGAACTGCTAAATTCCTTCATCGGCAACGTTTAGGCGCCGCTGCTATAACCATTCAGCCATCACAGCGGTTTTTTGTTTGTCTTCATTAATCCTACTTCTATTCTGTTTCGTGCCAATTGATATTCACAACACTGCGACATCTGTTGCAGAATGGCTGTGAAAATTGGACTTGTTTGTTGGCAATGCTGCCATAGTGTCATATTTTATTGACACTTTTTTCCCCGTGCTCTGGGATGTATTAACAATTTTTGTTGTTATATCGGCCTACTGATTTTAAGATCGCGGGTTCGAATCGAGCTCAAGGCCTAACAATAATTTTTTATCATTATTATTGTTATGATAAATTTTTTCTTAATTGAAAAAATTTTTAAATTAGAATAGAAGAAAGAAAAAATTTTAGACAACTGCCAAAGCTCGTTGTATAGATCCATTTCGGGAACTGCTAAATTCCTTCATCGGCAACGTTTAGGCGCCGCTGCTATAACCATTCAGCCATCACAGCGGTTTTTTGTTTGTCTTCATTAATCCTACTTCTATTCTGTTTCGTGCCAATTGATATTCACAACACTGCGACATCTGTTGCAGAATGGCTGTGAAAATTGGACTTGTTTGTTGGCAATGCTGCCATAGTGTCATATTTTATTGACACTTTTTTCCCCGTGCTCTGGGATGTATTAACAATTTTTGTTGTTATATCGGCCTACTGATTTTAAGATCGCGGGTTCGAATCGAGCTCAAGGCCTAACAATAATTTTTTATCATTATTATTGTTATGATAAATTTTTTCTTAATTGAAAAAATTTTTAAATTAGAATAGAAGAAAGAAAAAATTTTAGACAACTGCCAAAGCTCGTTGTATAGATCCATTTCGGGAACTGCTAAATTCCTTCATCGGCAACGTTTAGGCGCCGCTGCTATAACCATTCAGCCATCACAGCGGTTTTTTGTTTGTCTTCATTAATCCTACTTCTATTCTGTTTCGTGCCAATTGATATTCACAACACTGCGACATCTGTTGCAGAATGGCTGTGAAAATTGGACTTGTTTGTTGGCAATGCTGCCATAGTGTCATATTTTATTGACACTTTTTTCCCCGTGCTCTGGGATGTATTAACAATTTTTGTTGTTATATCGGCCTACTGATTTTAAGATCGCGGGTTCGAATCGAGCTCAAGGCCTAACAATAATTTTTTATCATTATTATTGTTATGATAAATTTTTTCTTTATTGAAAAAATTTTTTAATTAGAATAGAAGAAAGAAAAAATTTTAGACAACTGCCAAAGCTCGTTGTATAGATCCATTTCGGGAACTGCTAAATTCCTTCATCGGCAACGTTTAGGCGCCGCTGCTATAACCATTCAGCCATCACAGCGGTTTTTTGTTTGTCTTCATTAATCCTACTTCTATTCTGTTTCGTGCCAATTGATATTCACAACACTGCGACATCTGTTGCAGAATGGCTGTGAAAATTGGACTTGTTTGTTGGCAATGCTGCCATAGTGTCATATTTTATTGACACTTTTTTCCCCGTGCTCTGGGATGTATTAACAATTTTTGTTGTTATATCGGCCTACTGATTTTAAGATCGCGGGTTCGAATCGAGCTCAAGGCCTAACAATAATTTTTTATCATTATTATTGTTATGATAAATTTTTTCTTAATTGAAAAAATTTTTAAATTAGAATAGAAGAAAGAAAAAATTTTAGACAACTGCCAAAGCTCGTTGTATAGATCCATTTCGGGAACTGCTAAATTCCTTCATCGGCAACGTTTAGGCGCCGCTGCTATAACCATTCAGCCATCACAGCGGTTTTTTGTTTGTCTTCATTAATCCTACTTCTATTCTGTTTCGTGCCAATTGATATTCACAACACTGCGACATCTGTTGCAGAATGGCTGTGAAAATTGGACTTGTTTGTTGGCAATGCTGCCATAGTGTCATATTTTATTGACACTTTTTTCCCCGTGCTCTGGGATGTATTAACAATTTTTGTTGTTATATCGGCCTACTGATTTTAAGATCGCGGGTTCGAATCGAGCTCAAGGCCTAACAATAATTTTTTATCATTATTATTGTTATGATAAATTTTTTCTTAATTGAAAAAATTTTTAAATTAGAATAGAAGAAAGAAAAAATTTTAGACAACTGCCAAAGCTCGTTGTATAGATCCATTTCGGGAACTGCTAAATTCCTTCATCGGCAACGTTGTTGTGAATATCAATTGGCACGAAACAGAATAGAAGTAGGATTAATGAAGACAAACAAAAAACCGCTGTGATGGCTGAATGGTTATAGCAGCGGCGCCTAAACGTTGCCGATGAAGGAATTTAGCAGTTCCCGAAATGGATCTATACAACGAGCTTTGGCAGTTGTCTAAAATTTTTTCTTTCTTCTATTCTAATTTAAAAATTTTTTCAATTAAGAAAAAATTTATCATAACAATAATAATGATAAAAAATTATTGTTAGGCCTTGAGCTCGATTCGAACCCGCGATCTTAAAATCAGTAGGCCGATATAACAACAAAAATTGTTAATACATCCCAGAGCACGGGGAAAAAAGTGTCAATAAAATATGACACTATGGCAGCATTGCCAACAAACAAGTCCAATTTTCACAGCCATTCTGCAACAGATGTCGCAGTGTTGTGAATATCAATTGGCACGAAACAGAATAGAAGTAGGATTAATGAAGACAAACAAAAAACCGCTGTGATTGCTGAATGGTTATAGCAGCGGCGCCTAAACGTTGCCGATGAAGGAATTTAGCAGTTCCCGAAATGGATCTATACAACGAGCTTTGGCAGTTGTCTAAAATTTTTTCTTTCTTCTATTCTAATTTAAAAATTTTTTCAATTAAGAAAAAATTTATCATAACAATAATAATGATAAAAAATTATTGTTAGGCCTTGAGCTCGATTCGAACCCGCGATCTTAAAATCAGTAGGCCGATATAACAACAAAAATTGTTAATACATCCCAGAGCACGGGGAAAAAAGTGTCAATAAAATATGACACTATGGCAGCATTGCCAACAAACAAGTCCAATTTTCACAGCCATTCTGCAACAGATGTCGCAGTGTTGTGAATATCAATTGGCACGAAACAGAATAGAAGTAGGATTAATGAAGACAAACAAAAAACCGCTGTGATGGCTGAATGGTTATAGCAGCGGCGCCTAAACGTTGCCGATGAAGGAATTTAGCAGTTCCCGAAATGGATCTATACAACGAGCTTTGGCAGTTGTCTAAAATTTTTTCTTTCTTCTATTCTAATTTAAAAATTTTTTCAATTAAGAAAAAATTTATCATAACAATAATAATGATAAAAAATTATTGTTAGGCCTTGAGCTCGATTCGAACCCGCGATCTTAAAATCAGTAGGCCGATATAACAACAAAAATTGTTAATACATCCCAGAGCACGGGGAAAAAAGTGTCAATAAAATATGACACTATGGCAGCATTGCCAACAAACAAGTCCAATTTTCACAGCCATTCTGCAACAGATGTCGCAGTGTTGTGAATATCAATTGGCACGAAACAGAATAGAAGTAGGATTAATGAAGACAAACAAAAAACCGCTGTGATGGCTGAATGGTTATAGCAGCGGCGCCTAAACGTTGCCGATGAAGGAATTTAGCAGTTCCCGAAATGGATCTATACAACGAGCTTTGGCAGTTGTCTAAAAATTTTTTCTTTCTTCTATTCTAATTTAAAAATTTTTTCAATTAAGAAAAAATTTATCATAACAATAATAATGATAAAAAATTATTGTTAGGCCTTGAGCTCGATTCGAACCCGCGATCTTAAAATCAGTAGGCCGATATAACAACAAAAATTGTTAATACATCCCAGAGCACGGGGAAAAAAGTGTCAATAAAATATGACACTATGGCAGCATTGCCAACAAACAAGTCCAATTTTCACAGCCATTCTGCAACAGATGTCGCAGTGTTGTGAATATCAATTGGCACGAAACAGAATAGAAGTAGGATTAATGAAGACAAACAAAAACCGCTGTGATGGCTGAATGGTTATAGCAGCGGCGCCTAAACGTTGCCGATGAAGGAATTTAGCAGTTCCCGAAATGGATCTATACAACGAGCTTTGGCAGTTGTCTAAAATTTTTTCTTTCTTCTATTCTAATTTAAAAATTTTTTCAATTAAGAAAAAATTTATCATAACAATAATAATGATAAAAAGTTATTGTTAGGCCTTGAGCTCGATTCGAACCCGCGATCTTAAAATCAGTAGGCCGATATAACAACAAAAATTGTTAATACATCCCAGAGCACGGGGAAAAAAGTGTCAATAAAATATGACACTATGGCAGCATTGCCAACAAACAAGTCCAATTTTCACAGCCATTCTGCAACAGATGTCGCAGTGTTGTGAATATCAATTGGCACGAAACAGAATAGAAGTAGGATTAATGAAGACAAACAAAAAACCGCTGTGATGGCTGAATGGTTATAGCAGCGGCGCCTAAACGTTGCCGATGAAGGAATTTAGCAGTTCCCGAAATGGATCTATACAACGAGCTTTGGCAGTTGTCTAAAATTTTTTCTTTCTTCTATTCTAATTTAAAAATTTTTTCAATTAAGAAAAAATTTATCATAACAATAATAATGATAAAAAATTATTGTTAGGCCTTGAGCTCGATTCGAACCCGCGATCTTAAAATCAGTAGGCCGATATAACAACAAAAATTGTTAATACATCCCAGAGCACGGGGAAAAAAGTGTCAATAAAATATGACACTATGGCAGCATTGCCAACAAACAAGTCCAATTTTCACAGCCATTCTGCAACAGGTGTCGCAGTGTTGTAAATATCAATTGGCACGAAACAGAATAGAAGTAGGATTAATGAAGACAAAAAAAAAACCGCTGTGATGGCTGAATGGTTATAGCAGCGGCGCCTAAACGTTGCCGATGAAGGAATTTAGCAGTTCCCGAAATGGATCTATACAACGAGCTTTGGCAGTTGTCTAAAATTTTTTCTTTCTTCTATTCTAATTTAAAAATTTTTTCAATTAAGAAAAAATTTATCATAACAATAATAATGATAAAAAATTATTGTTAGGCCTTGAGCTCGATTCGAACCCGCGATCTATTCGAATTAATTATAACGGAAACTCTATTAACATCTATATTATTTAAAAATATTCGCAATATAAAATTACCTACCCTCTGTGGTTCAAATTCCAATAATTTTTCTTCATCTAATTCATAAGGTGTTTAAAATAACTAACTATGTCTTGATTGACAGCTGTATGAGCACACTTGTATAATTCATCGTGATTCTTTTACCCCGAAATTCTTTATCAAGGCCCTCTTTACATAAGGCCATGTTGGCATCGGTCCTATAATACATGTAGAGCTGGTCCCTGTATTTTGTTGAGGATAACTCTTTGGTGTATATAGGACTGTAACAATTCCTCCTCTCCTACCAGCGATTGCACTGATTGAACTTCTCTTATAAATGACGATAATGCATATGTGTCATCGCCCTTAAAAAGTTGTATTGCCTGGGCATCTTTTATGGTGCCTCTTGAATTTAGAAAATTCGTCATAATTACAAAAAAAAAGTATATTTATATATATATAACTTATAGTAATGCTTTTTTCACTATTCACTATTGTTTGATATACAAATATCTATGTATATATTTATTTTCGCAATTTCAGTACTATGTTGACTCAAACAAAATTTTAATTGTAATTATCCTTTCTAATTGGAAAGATAATAGCGATTCAAAAAGCGGGTCACATTTAATCAGTTCTCAGATTTGTTTTAATTTCTTATTTAAAATTTTTTAAATTTACCGTTACTTAGATTTAATTGCAGTTGTTTGTATATTCCGTATATTTATGGTCTCTTAATTTGCTAGGTACATAGATATTGTAGATCACTATTTTGATTGAAGAAAAAACAGTTTTAATTCTCCTTTATTGCTGTTTGTGTGTCCTTGAATTATAAGCGTTTTCCTTTTTAATATTTAATCAAAAATTATTCTCCGTTATTGTTGCTTCTGTGTCATTGAATTGGAAGCGTTTTCCTTTTTAATTTAATTTAAAATATGTTCGCCGAAGACTGCGCCAGTTTTATTATTTCAATTTAAAACAATATCTTGTTGGATGCAAGATTATTTATTGAATGAATTTTCTATTTTTTGGTATTAGAATTTTTCTTTCAATTTCAATTGTTACATAGTTTTATAAATAAATATTGAAATATCCAGTAGAATGCGTTAACAGTAATAAGTATTTAATATAATTAACAAATTAAAACTAACATAATAATAATAACAACATATTAGTGGAATATATAGACATAGGCCCGTAAGTTGCATGGAACGAGGTTAAAATGACAATGCTGGCTGCTGGATATGAAGTGGAGGTCACAAAATTGCGTCAGCAGTGGGCAAGGATGAAACTGGCAGCAAAAAAATCATTTGGTGCATAGCGGAGAGCAGAAAGAGCTACAGGTAATGTTATTGAAGTGCCAAATGTGGATTGCGAAGATCTCCTTATTCAGAGCATGATAGCTCCTGAGTTAGAGGAGGATACTATTTTAATAGACAGCGACACATACGTGGTGGCGGAGCTGCACGACGACGATTCTGCAGATGCGTTGGAAGAAATTCCCAGCTGCAGGGTGGATTTCGAAGCAACACGGCCAAAATCGGTAGCCCAGGTTGGTCGTAGCACGGAGATGGATCCAGCAATACAACCAGAGCCAATAACCCACGTCGATCGCCTGCGGCAAATTCCTCCATACAAGAGGAATGTCGTGGAGAAAAGACAACGGCAGATCCAAAATGAAGCTTCGAATTCCGACGCTCTGCATTTACTACAAGAGAATCTTCTTCGAGCGCAAATTCAGTATCAACGAACCCTCGAGGAGAACGAGCAAGAGTTACACGTTCTCAGGGTGCAACTTCTCCGCCAACAAATCAACGGCCAACATAAAGGTGCACGCTAATGGCGATGCCGTCAGATAATGTGCAGTAGGTGCAGCTGCTTGACAGTATAGCATCTTCCTGTAACTCAGGTGCTTTGTGTATGATCTGAATGGGTAGATATATCCACGCTGTCAGCAACTTCCTCTTTAATAATATTTCCAGTAGCAATGGCTGTCTTTCGTTCTGCGCTGAAAATGTTTTGAGCTGCCAATTTTAATCTTGGCCATTGCTGGCGATTCCATGGTTTGCCTTCTATTACCTGTAACTAACATTGCCATTTGCACCTGCTTGGTTACCTGCATGCTTCGAATTTTGTTCTACTAATCGCATAATCATCAAGGTTTAACTTTCAATGATGATGGTGTGGAAACGCGTATGCAACAAATTTCTTGAAATATTATATGCATTTATTTTTAGAGTTAATTTTTAGTTTTTTTTACGAATTTATTTTTCTTTTAATATATATAGTTTTTATTCCGTTTTTATTATTTGCATTGGAGTTGTTATTTCATATTGTAACGAATTTACTTGCAAATCCTCTTATTTGCCCTTTTGCTAAGTTCGAATCACTAAACTGTTGAATAAATAACTCCAATATGTAATAATGCAAAATGGCCTTTATTAAAGTACTTCACAATAACACGCAAACTGTGCAACGAATAGCTTGCTTAATAACCAAACTGATTGATAGCTCAAATCAAACTCTACTATTGGCCGCCAGATTGCGTGCTTAATCAGTAACCGCTTGATAGCTCAACTCAAAATGAATTCCAGCGCCTCTACATTTGCTGCCTTTTATACTCTCTGATTTCAACGTTGCATCTTCTAGGCGCTTCCATTTCCAGAATCTTCTAGTCCATCAGCTCTCAAACTTCTCAGCTGTAACTACAATTGCATACTTTCAGGAGTATCTCAGATATATGCATGTGTTTGTGAATTGACTCTCCGCTGCTCGTATACGTACATGGTACATATGTTTGTGTAGACGCAATTATTGTTTCGTTTATGTAGATACATAATGATTGAATTATTGATGTGAATTCACGTCACTGCTTAGCATCGGCTTAGAGATAGCAGCACCCCTTAGTTTTGCTAATATTCGTAACAATATTGTAGCTTTAAGATATATGACCTGCCTTATTTATACAATCTGCAAACTAAAAAAAAGACTGAATAATGAAATATACAAATTTATTTTTTTTAAATATCTTTCTTTTTAATTCAATACTTATGGATATATGTTATTGTATTTGTAAAAAGAAAAATGGATTAAAGGTAATGTAAAGTCTTGTCGACTGCTTCGTTGGGTTGCGTACAAAAGAGCATGGATACCAGCTAAAATTACATACCGAAACCGCTCGACTTTTTTCTAAAAATATTTTCATATATGAAATGAAATTTACTTGCATAATATTTCGAAAACCGGTCGGACTTCGCCCACTGTCGTCGAAGGAAAAATATTCTAAAATTTACCTATCAGAAAGGCTACCTAGGTAGGTAGCAATTTTGAAAATTATTGTACCATAAATAAGATTCTTAAGAATATTACAGGACCTGATCGACTTTCGGTGAAGAAAAGTTCAACAAATACTAACATTGTCATGTGTTCCAAATTTCACAAATTTCGCATAAAAATTAATTGTTTGGATTAAAACTACGGAAAAACTCAGGATTGCTATGAAGTTATCCCGAATATCTGATCACAAAAGCGGAGTAGTTTCGGAGTCCATAAGCTTCATAAATATGTACATACCCTTGTTTCTCCATACATGTCCCGAAACGAGTATCATAGACAGTCTCAACGTGATTGAAGTACATTGGGCCCTCCCCAATTGGATGGGATCCATTCTTCAGTTGACAAGGCTAGATAAATCCAATACTAAATACTAAAACCTGGGGCCCAAGACACTTGAAGCCGTCTTGTTTCCTCAATTCACCCCAACCCGCGACTTTCCAATCATCGGCACGGCTTGCAAAAATTACATAGCACCACCACCGCGCTAAATGCCAACTCACAGATAAACTGTGGGCTGAATCAAAGAACCCCCTCCATACAACGGTACTCGTACTAGACTTAAAAGCCTTACATATAGTCAATCAAAGCAAAGACTCCAAAAACTTAAAAGGGTCCACCCATCCTCGCCGTCTGAATGGTCGGTAGGCATCCGTACAGTTCAGGGACATAACATAAAAACCTAGAATAATTAAACAGGAGGTTCCACAGGGTGTGTCCTATCCCCGCGTCTGTTTAATTTCTACATATCAAGGCTGCCTTCCCCACCAGAAGGAGTTATTTTCATTTTCTACGCCGCCGACTGCATAATGATGACAACGGGAAATGGCCCTCTCACAGACGAGTTTGCTTTTAGAATAAACAGCTATCTCCTCAGTCATTCTAGTTTCGGTGAAACCCCAGAATAGGGGTCGACTGCTAATACGCATCCAAAAATATCGGTAGAGGCGTTTTGACATATTATATATCCGAATATTATTAATAATACGAAGGAGGAAAATACAAATTTTAACTCGTTCAAAAGATATTAACGAAAAATCGCGGGACTCCGAAACCGGGGTTGGGATCCATAGTGTTTTTTGTGCAGAACACGTTTCTGCGTTGGCGACCTTTGGCCACGCTTATAAAAAAATACTCTGGATGACCCACCAATGGGGTGGGTTGAACATTAAATCCGTGCAAAATCCCTTTGTCCACACAATTTTTTCCTGTGTACAACAACCACATGATAATTGCAAACTTTAACTGCAAATATCTCCAGACATAGATTATATTTTTCTTTTACGACCTCAAAATACTGTTGTCGAGGTCAATACGCGTCGTTTGACACCTCTCCCGATAATTTGGACGCGTGTTAGCAGTCGACCCCTGTTACAGACTTTTTCCCTGAGGAATCACCTCGTGCGACAGGTACTATCGCCGAACAAATCCACGGCCTCTCTGTTTACGACGTTGAAAGCGCAAATATTGGATGTTAACGTTGATTGTGTTACACCACCAACTGCCAGCCCCCCAAAGATCTTAGGGACAACGTTCGATAACACTCTGACCTTTAAGACGCAGGCCACCGAAATTGTATACAAAGTACAAAGCTGGAACAAAATCCACAAGTCGCTAGCCGGCAGCAATTGGGGAAAGGATAAAGAAACCTTGCTAACCACTTACGAAGCCATTGGCCGGCCGCTAATGTGCTACGCGGCACCAGTCTGGTCGCCTAGTCTTAAAAACACTGCCACGAGATGGCTTGTTATGACACCCTGAATATCGTCTACATAGAGAGGCAACGAGCTCAACATTAAAGAGCATTACTAATTATAAGGTAATTCTATACGACAGCATGACACTGCTAATGCGCGTCCAAAAATATAGATGAGGTGTCAAAAGACGCGTATTTACATTAGTATTAATAATCCGAAACCGCAAAACAAAAATTGTATCTCTATCCGCAGATATTTGCAGTTGAATTTGGCGATTTTCATGTGATTATTGTGATGTTGGTGTACCCACGAAAACCGGTGTTGGAGCCACCCAGAGTATTTTTTTATAAGCGCGGCCAAAGGCCGCCAATGCAGAAAGATGTTCTGCGCAGAAATAATGTGGAGCCAACCCCCGGTTTCGGAGGGACCCGTGGGTAATTTTTAGGTTTTTCGTTAATATCTTTTTAACTACTTAAAATTTTTCTTTTCCGGTTTCGGATTATTAATACTGATGTCAATGCCCGTCATTTGACATCTCTCTCGATATTTTTGGACGCATATTAACAGTGTTAATGTGTATTCGCCACTGGTCATTTTTGGTTGTTTACTTTAGCTCACAACTGCTAAACCCGACCAAAAATATCGGGAGAGGTGTCAAAAGATGCGTTTTTATCTCAGGACTACGAATCCGAGAGCGGAAATTCAAAATATATTATTTCTGTAAAAATTATTTCCAAAAAATCTAAAAATGGCCCCGGAGCGCTCCGAAACCGGGGGTGGGATCCATAGTATTTTTGCGCAGAACATTTCTGCATTGGCGGCCGCGCAAAACACTTTTACCCACAGTTTTTCTTGTGGGTACTACAAAATCATCAAAACAACAACAACCACATGAAAATTTTCAATTTTTTTGCAAATATCACTGAAACGAAATAAAATTTTGAATTTCCACTAAAGTAAACAATTACGCCGGCTTTGACCGCGGTATTAATTATGCGAAGGAGGGCGTGGGATCCATAGTACTATTGCGCAGAGCACTTTTCTGTACTTGCAGCCTTTGGCGCACTTAAAAAAAAAAAGTCTGGAGAAATACAACAGAGACCTTTCATAATTTTTGATAAAAATTAGGTGAAAATATCTCCTCACAGAGTTAAAAGACGCGTAGTTTGAGCCTATCCCGACATTTTTAGACGCGTGCTAGTAGTCGAGGTTGTATATTTAATCAGTGCACTATTACCGATCACGGGTAAAATATAAAATTTTTAGATGAAATTTGGTGGGAAAATTAGTGTGCAATTTGTTTATGAAAACTAACTTCCGGTAAATTATTAATTATAGTTTTTAAAAAAATTGCTTAAATTGGTGGCTTGTTGACTTTTCTTTATTTATTTACATGGGTGATTTGTTTCCATTCAAAAGTCATTTTTAACAAGCTTAATGCGTTCGAATTAAATCGCATGATTGAAAATCCTAGGGCGTTCACACAACAATACAGGTACATGCGATATGCCAAGGTGTATCAATTATTAAAGATTACTAAAAATGAGCATTAATAAATGCTGAACGAAATGCCCTTCCTGTGATGGTACTTGGTACATTTGGGGGCGCATTGGCATTTGTTGCTGCCACGGTCTCTATGGCAGATTCAGCATCTAAAACTGTAAAAAAAATACGATAGTACATCGTTTAGAAATTGATTTTTTTTTAACTTACATGTCAAATTCCGTTCCTTAGCGATGTTCTAAAGTACAGCGACAGCAATAATAACATTTTTCGCTGTATCCAAATCTACACGAAGACGTTCGAAAATAGAACGGAATTTCGATTTAATCTGTCCGTTTAGGCATTCTATTTTGCTTCGAGTGGCAATGTGTGACCTATTGTACCTATCATCAGAACAAAATTAAACATGAAAAAATAACATTGCCAAGCATGTCACGATGTGTATACCTCTCTTCCTTTGGTGTTGAAGGATTCCTAACAGGCGTTAACAAAATAGGTGGCAAAGGGTGTCCTCCATCTCCGAGTAGTACACCATTATGGGAACTTCCCATTCTCTCTAATTTATTTTTTAATTGGCACTCGTCCCAAATCCGAGCGTCATGCTTTGAGCCACGAGATCTTGCGACAATATCCAAAATTTTGCAAATTGCATCACATAGGATCTATGGATGTATTTTATATTATATGAGTAAAAACACAACAAAGTGAGCAAAAAAAGTTTAACCTTAACGTTTAAGGAATAATACCCCTTTCCATTAAGGTAATGTCCTGCAATCATCACTCCAACATCCTTCGCAGGGCATTTTATCCTAACGTGTGTGCAATCAATTGCTCCAATAACTGCAGGAAATCTGGACACGTTGTAAAACTTAGATTTTACATCAGCCAACTCCTGATTGGATGGATATGCAATGAAGTGTGGCAACAAAAGGGCAATCTTTTTGCACATATTTTTTATAACCATTCCAACTGTAGCCTGTGACATTCCATGAAGATCACCTTAAATTACCAAAATTGGTAAATTCAAGTAAAATTCTGCAGAGCACAAATTATACCACCCACCAATGTCACTTTGGTGAACATTTCTTCCTAAAAATCGTAACGCCGTGAGAACCTGCAGGCTGGCCGAAATTGGAAGTCCCCTGTTATTCAAAGGTTCGTCAATATCCAGAATTTCTATGAGATATAGAACTGTAGCCTTATCGAATCGATATCGTTTATAAAAATCGTCTTCCTCCATTTGGAAAGGATCGTACCGCGTCTTGTACACTTTTTCCCTCCTACTTGGGATTGCACCATCTACAATCACAAAATCCCTCAAAATTCGTCGATTTCTGTCCATTTTTTCACTTTCACTTCAATAATTTCACTTTTATTTTAATTTCTTTTATTTTCGCAAGTATGCAACGCAAAACGTCAACTTAAATGTGATTTTAATATTTTAAAATGACGTCCACGCCATTTTAAAATTAAAACTCCTTTTTAGAGATAAAACAGTGCTTAAGTTGACTATGATAGATTTAAAACGATGTATAATTTAGAATCATGTTTAAGTCGATAAAATTCTATTCTAACTTGGCTAAGATTACGGGCCATAATGTATAACGTACGCGCCTTGGCAACCACGCTACTGTTGGCAGTCATAATTTCAAAATAGTAAAAGACTTCGTTTATTTGGGAACCAGCATCAACACTAGCAACAACATCAGCACTGAAATCCAGCGAAGAATCAATTTTGCAAATAAATGCTACTTTGGACTAGGTAAGCAGTTGAAAAGTAAAGTCCTCTCTCGCGAACGAAAATCATACTCTACGAGTCACTTATCGTACCCGTACTGCTATATGGAGCAGAAGCATGGATCATGACAACAGCAGATGAAGCGGCTTTGGGAGTGTTCGAGAGAAAAGTTCTTCGAAATATTAATGGAGCTCTACGCGTTGGTGATGGCGAGTACCGAAGAAGATTTAATGATGAGCTATACGAGCTATACGCAGACATCCACATAGTCCAGCGAATTAAAACGCAGCGGCTGCGCTGTTTAGGCCATGTTATGCGAATGAAAGATGATGCTCCGGCCAAGAAAGTGTTTCTATCGGATCCCCCTATGGAAGCAGAGGTAGTTGGCGGCCCCCACTCCGTTGGAAGGACCAGGTGGAAAACGATTTAAACTCCCTTGGTGTGACCAATTGGCGCCGGTTGGCGGAGCGAAGGAGCGACTGGCGCGCCTTGTTGCATGGCCATAACCGTTTAGACGGGTAAGCGCCAATTAAGTAAGTTGTGTTCGAAACACTGATTTCAATAGCCTTCCTTAAACTAAAACGATATTTTAGAATGCAAGTTCGCACGGTTTTAAGTTGAAAGATGTCAAAGCTTGGGTGTTGAATGAAGAAGTGTGAAAAACAAAATTAACATTTTAGACGTTATTTTATAGTTTCGCACATAAATATCAGATTTTGAATATAAGGCCAAGTGATTTTTCAAACCCTTCTCATACGTACATATATAGTCAACTTATGTATGAGGTGAGAATCATATGAAGGGATTTTGCATCACTGATTTCGCATATTCTTGTAGCTAATCGGGATATAGAATTTTTTTTAAAATCGGCACCTTTTTATGGGTAACTTGCTTTTTTATCAACTTGTGGACAATTATACCCAGCTGTACTTGTACGCAGAGTGTTATAACTTTTTTTGGATAACGGTTGGTTGTACAGCTATAAAGGAATGGAGATAGATATAGGCTTCAATATATCAAAATCATTAGTATCGAAAAAAAAATTGATTAAGCCATGTCCGCCCTCTTGGACAATAAGTCTTCTTAATTTTTTTAAATTTTCAGTTCTTCCTATTTATTCTTATAAATCGAATTGTGAAATGAATTGCCATTGATATAAAGCTCTATTTTACAAAGATTTAGCTTATTTTATTCGTCCGCGACCCTTTTAAAAATCTTTTATCTAAAAGTGGGCGTGGTCCTTAACCGATTTCGTTAGTTTTTCTTCAAAGCATTCCTTATAGTAAAGGCACCTCTCTGCCGAATTTTTTTACGATAGGTTTAACAATTTTTGATTTATGATAAAAATATTTGTAAAATTGGTTTTAACACAAATGGGTGGTGCCACGCCCATTTTAAAATTTTTTATCAAGAGTCTGAATATCAGTCCACACCTCAAATTTCAATATTCTAGGTATATTATTTACTAAATAATCAGGTTTTTTGTGTTTTCCAAAATGTGTTATATATAAAAAGTGGGCGTGGTATCATCCGATTTCGCTCATTTTCAATATCAATCTATTGTGGGTCCAGATGAGCTCGTGTACCAAATTTGGTAAAGATTTCTTAATATTTACTCAAGTTATCGTGTTAACGGACAGACGGACGGACGGACGGACATGGCTCAATCAAAATTTTTTTCGATACTGATGATTTTGATATATGGAAGTCTATATCTATCTCGATTCCTTTATACCAGTACAACCAACCGTTATCCAATCAAAGTTATAATACCCTGTGTACAAGTACAGCTGTGTATAAAAACTGTTAAAGATATTACCTTGAAATTTGGCAGAGACACTATCCTTGCAGAATTATATCGACTGAGTGAACATAATCCAAATTGGTTAAAGACCACGCCCATTTTTTCTAAAGGTCTAACCATAACAAAGCTTGCAATAACTCTATGGTATTTAACTACATTTGATTGATATTCAACCTCGTAGAACAAATTTTGAAAATGGGTCATAATTCGAAGAAAAATATCCCAATTCGATAGAAATTTGGCATAAACAATTTTTTTTTATAGTTGCAATCGTTAAACTGCATATTTACCAGCTCAAGTTCATTAGTAGTAGCCTGTGTACCCTTTTTTGCTTCTTTTGAACGAAAATGAGTTCAGAATAGAACCATATGTATATGTATTACTGGGCAGCTTTATAACACTATTAACCACACAAAGCAAACAACAACAACGTTTCAAGTGCACAGCTGGGTATGTAATTTTCGGTTTCACCAGAACTTAGACGTTTTTACTTGTTTTAAGTAACTTCTGAGCTGTTGTTGCCGAACGCTGCCGCCGCCGCACCGTTATTCTTGACATTCGGCGGCGGCGTGCAAAAAGCGATGAAAATCGGCTGCGGCGTTTATCGGCGGCGCATATCTCTAGTCGGTGCATGGGCGCAGATGAATGATGAAAAATGTTGCTTAGATTCGGATAGCGGCGAGACGTTCGTCCACAGGCGTGAACGCCAGTACTTGGCAAAAATTCTTTCTCCCACCACGAATCCGACGCCGATTCTGCGCTTATTTGTAAAACTTTAGGTGTTAAAATAACTTAAGTTTGTACGGCAGCAATAGTTCTAAACAATTCCATTTGTAGGGAAGGTGCCACGCCCCTTTTTCCCCCATTCACATTTGACTGGAGGTGTTAGGACTTAACGTCATATAGCTCCTTACCAATTTTCATTATCCTACCATTACTACATCCAGAGATATGTAGTATGATATATTCCATTTGTATGGGAGGTGTCACGCCTCCTTCTTCCCAATTTCACATTTTCTTGGTGGTGTTAGGGATTGACCTCATATAACTCCTTACTGAATTTCATGGCATGTATGGGAGGTGTCACGAAATTACTTTTAGCCTAAAACATTTCCGTTGATCAAAGGAACCTATAATCAAAATTTGTTGATGATTGAATTGTGGGAAATATATTTCCATAGCGAACATACAAACACGCACACACAGAATTTAATTTTTACATATATATAGATAATACCAAGAACCACAAATCTGCGAAATTGCAAAGTGATAATAACTGCTTCTAATTTCCTGCTTGCGAACTTTTAAATTTTCTTCTACTTAATGTGGGCGGTGCCACTCCAAATTTCACTCTATTTCTTTTTTCCGTTATTAAGTTAATTCACTAGCCAAATTTAATCGCTTTGCCTGCATATGTATGTTGATGTTCCATTTTTCGAAATTCTCGATATCGAAAAAATAGCCGTGAACTAAATTTGGTGGAGATATCTAAATTTGTTTCCCAAGTTATAGCGTTAACGGGCGGACGAAAGAACAGACGGAATGCTGGGTATAAAAAAGTGGGCGTGGTTTCCAACCGATTTTCCTTTTTTTTACAAGAAAGTTTTATAGTCCTCGGCTCATCTACATAATTTAAATTTTAAAAGGACCCTGGATAAAATTTTTAAAGTGTAGACCAAAATTTGCAGACGTTTGTGTTCGAAAGAGTCAGCGCATACGAGTTTTATTATTTCAATATAAAACAATATCTTGTGGGATGCAAGATTATTTATTGAATGAATTTTCTATTTGTTGATATTAGAATTTTTCTTTCAATTTCAATTGTTACATAGTTTTATAAATAAATATAGAAATATCCAGTAGAAAGCGTTAACAGTAATAAGTATTTAATATAATTAAAAACAGTGGAGTATATAGACATAATGTATAACTCCCCCATCGCTAGCATTTGAAATACCTCAAGTATTTTAAATTAACAGTATTTAAATATAGTTCAGCAAATTAACCAAAAAAAAAAAGAATATATATATATATCTTAGTAATAACAATAATAATATTAGTAACAATAATAACAATGTAACAATAGTAACAGCCATGAAAAAATTTAATATTATTTATATAATAGACCAATTGATAGAATATATTTTAAATTTTACATACAAATTTCAAACAGATTCAGTTACATTATATGTAAGTTTCCTTTTAATATTTGAATTAGGAATATTTTCTAGTTTTGAGTTTATATATTTGGGTTGTTCTTTGTGTCGCAAAGCTTTATAGTTCTTTATGTATCCTTCAGTTCTATCTTCTATATAATTTTCTCTAATCTTATACCTTTTTTGAATATATTTTTGTTTTATGAATAAAATATTTTTATATATATTTTCTTTATTACAGTATCCAAGTTCAATATTTATTTGCTTTTCTTTAGTAACCGAATGATATGTATTATTATAATATTCTATTGCCTTGCTAATTTTATTTTTAATATTAAGTGACTTTTGTTCTAGCATCAACACTCTTATTTTTTCTGAAATTGTATTATTTAGCCTTTCTATGTCAGCACTGCCAGTATGATTATTTGGCTTTACCAAATGTAACTCTATATTTTCAATTTCCAGATACTCTTTAATATATATACCTCTAAACTAAGCTGACCAGAATTTTTTGGAGAAAAAGGAGGACAACTGTACTAAAAACATAAAAATTGCTAATATGAGCAAAATTTTTGGCAAGAAAGGAGGACCAATTTTCCGCATATAAAACACAAATTATTTTTTCATTTATTTATTTAGAAACATATAATATACGAAAATGAACACTGTTTTAAATAAAAACAAAAACAATTCACAGGTTATATAACTAAAAACAGGTAAATAGCGGCAAACGAATTTTAAAAAATTCTAAGTTAGTCAATGTTGATATACATACGTACATATTTCAAGGTACTGTATATAGATTTTTCCATATTTTTGCTTTTAATGGCTAGTACAAATAAAAAATGAGAACAAAATTTGGCATTTGAATGTATTTTCTTCAATAAACCATCATTATTTTTAATAAGTTATAAAACGACATAAAATCTAAATCAATATTACATTTAACAATTATCATTGCTGCTAAAGTCTTCTCATCAAGTCTTGACTTTTCACTAGTCCATATATCATTAGATATTGAAAATACTCTTTCAACATTTTCGTTTGTGCCCGGTAAACATAGAGCGGTTTCTATTAATATGTTTACGTTATTAAAAGGAATGTGGTGTTTTGTAAAAAAGTTGAATATATGGATCAATTTTTTATCAATCTCTACATCTCCTATTTCATTTAATATATTATTGCTCAACACATTGTTAAACTGCATACCTCATCAAACAGCAAGTTATCATCAATAACAATACCTAGTTTGTTTTTACAAAAGAGCAAAGATTTCAATACATGCTCCCATTCGATTTCATTTTTTAACAAAACCCATTCAAACAAAAATGAGTAATGATTGTGTTTTGTCCAATTTTCTAAATATTCAATAGCGGCTTTATAAAAATTGTTTACATCCAATAAAACTTCTTTTTAATTTCCGAATTGTTTCTATACAATTTGTTTAAATTTGACTGAACAATTAATGGCAAACAATTACAATCAAATCTTCGTTTTAGCTGAGTTTTCAAAGTGTTATAGTGAAAACTTACTTAAGTTGCTGTTATGTTTTCCCTGGATAAATAACAAAATTGTTTCAGCATATTCATTTAAGAAGAAGTTTTTAGATTAAGAGGAAATTTTTCCAAACTTAGAAAATATGATTTCAACAGTTCAAATAATTTCAGCATTCTTTCAATTGCTAGGGTTAGCGCCAGCCACCTGGTTTTTGAATAACCTAACAACATTTTGTATTCTACTGAGGCGTCCTCACAAAAACCCTTCAACGAAGTGACCCTAACCGTAAACCGTTCGAAATGTAAATAAATTTGTACTATGATGATTTCGACATCAATACTCATTAAACTAGAAGCATTATTTAAATCATTTGAAAAATATGTGCATTGCACCCTATTCCAAGGAGTGTTTTTTTACACAAAGACATAAATTTTTTATGGATATTGTTATAACCATTATGATTGACGCCTCCAAAGTTTGTATTGGTGTTATCAGTGCATATTGCAATTACTTTACTTTGTAAATTATTGGTTTCGATCACATTATGTATGTGGTTGGACAATATTTCAGACGTCTCACCTTTTATTGATTCAAAAGACAAAATTTTTGTTTGAATACCTTTTTCAAAATCCATATAGCGAACTAAAATAGGATACAATTTTATATCTTTGTGTTTTGAGGCATCTGACAACATAGTCACAAAAGCAGCTTTCTCTAAGTCATCTTTAAGCACATCTATTGCATATTGATGAAAAATATTACGAACTATTGCCTCACCTTTAGTTCTAGCGCAGTGAAATTTTTGATTATACAAACATCGGTTAATTTTGAATACATAGTCTAAGCTTCTAAAACTTTGGTTATGCATTACAGCGTGATATGATGTTAAACCTTCCGCAGTTTCTTTTCAGAATCTCCAAATTGTTCACCTCTTACAAAGCTTGTTACCTTGTGTGAGGTAGTTGCCAAATTTGAACTGCTTTGGTGTTTTTTGAAGAAAGATGTTTTGTTATGCTCGATCTACCGCCAACTGCAATGGTGAATTCAGCTAAGCAAATGTCGCATCTCACAAAAGAATCGTCTTTCTTCTAGCATAAAGGTATGAAAGCGAATTCTGCCTTTAAATTTTCGGTTAAATGACATTTTCTTTTTTTTTGCGGATTAGTTCTAGGGAAAAGGTTAGATTTATTATTGATCTTTATAACTAATTAACTTGTTACCTTTTTATATCGACAGCAACAAATAATCCGAAAACAATGACATTAATAGTGATTCAAGCCAAGTATCGATACATCGATAACTACGTAAATATGTTAAGATAGTATTCAGCATAATAGCCTAGACACATAGTATTTCAGTATAATAGCCTGGGCACATTACAAAGAAAATCGGTAGTTTTTAGTCAACTTCTCAAAGCGAAGTGGTATTGTGAGCATCTTCGAAGCTTACATATAATAATTTAGTGTACATAGGAGATAAAAATTCGTCGAATAAAATTTTAGCTGACACACTAGAAAAGGAGGACAAGGAGGACAATTTTGTTAAAAAGGAGGACAAAAGTGGACAAGAATTTTTCGGAGGACAAGCTGTATTTTCGGAGGACAATCCTCCTAAAAGGAGGACGTCTGGTCAGCTTACTCTAAACTCGTTATCACAAATCAGTTTTCTGAAGTGTCCCTTTTGTGATTTATAACGGCTCAACTTTTCAATAATTGTTCGATGGTTTCTATCCTCTAAATAATATCCGGTAGCGAATTTTGAAAAACGGTCAATAAATGTTAAAAAACTTGATTTAGAGTTTGTATAAATATCCATGTGTACAATTTGATTTATATCTGTTGGAGTTTCAGTTAGGTGAAATATAGCTTTTATAGGTTTTCTATCAAATTTAGCTTTTGTGCAAATAAAACAATTGTTAATATATTGTAACGAATTTACTTCAATTCCCCTTATTTGCAATCTTCTGCCAACGTTCGTATCGCTAATCTGTTGAATAAATAACTCCAATATTGAATAATGGAAAAATGGCCTTTATTAAAGTACTTCACAATAACACTTATACTTTGCAACGAATAGCTTGCTTAATAACCAAACTGAATGATAGCTCAAACGAAACTCACTCCTCGACACTATTGTCGCCCCTTTTATACTTTTTGCTTTCTCATTGCATACTTCCAGGCTTTTCCATTCCAGAACTTACTAGTTAGTTTCAGCTACAAAATCGCCAGCCACAACTAAGTTTATAACTTCTCATTTGAGTAATACTTGCACAAATTATTGCCCTCTCTTGTGAGCAATTCAGATAAGATATATGCATGTGTTTGTGCATTGCTTCTCCGCTGCTATTGATCCGTTTATGTAGATACATAATGATTGATATATGGATGTGCATGATATCACTGTTTAGCATCGGCTTAGAGATGGCAGCACCCCTTAGTTTTGCTAATATTCGTAATAATATTTATCAAAATTTTCAAATTAGGAATATAAATTAATTTCTTTAAACCAAAATAATTTTCGCTTATGCCAGTATGACTTGTTTCATTTTTATGGTAATTATGAATTTGCCTATAAGCCTCTTCCTCCGTTTCTATATCTTTAGCATAATAAGAACATCGAACAAATTTAATACTATCCAAATTTCCATATAACTCCAATATTTTATTTTGCAAAATGGCATATTGATGGTCATCTAACTCAGTATATATACCTATTTTACCTCTAGTTATGTGCCTTTTCAGAATTTCCTCTAAATTATTTTCTAACTCAGAAGAATTAATAAAAACTTTCTTATTTTTGTGTTTCACATCTACATCTTTTATTTTATTATCTGTTAATATAATTTGTACTTTGAATCTATTAACTACAGTGTTTAAAATAGGAATATGGTCTTGAATGGCTTCATTTTGAGAATGAATTGTGGCTAAATCGCTTGTTACCTTATTATGTAAAGAATCTTCAGAAGCAGTTAACATATGAATTTCATTGCTATCTACATTTATCCGACTTAAGTAATCTGCAGCTTGATTTTCCTTGCCTTTAATATATGTTACATTAATATTGAACTCACTTAATTTGATTAGCCAACGATGTAAACGAGGACTCATTTTCCCTTGCGATTTTACAAAAAGCCATCGTAAAGGTTGATGGTCAGAAAGGATTTCAAATTTATTACCATATCATTAAGGCCGAAAATAACTATTTCCCCACACAATTGCAAGAAGCTTTCTTTCAGTAGCTGAATTATTTTTTCCATGCTCATTTAACGTTCTACTTGCATAACATATTGGGTGACCATCTTGCTGTAAAACGGCACCAACAGCGAAACAACTCGCATCAGTAACGAGTTGGAATTTTTTATTGAAATCGGGATATTTTAAAACTGGTGGTTCCGTTATTAATAGCTTAAGCTTATCAAAGGAATTTATGTAATTTGAATCATTAACATTTAATTTAACTCCTTTTTTAAATATTTGATCATTGGGTACGCCACCTTTGAAAAATCTTTTATAAACTTTCTATAATAACCAGCTATACTAAGAAAAGATTTAATCTGTTTCACGGTACTTGGTAATTTTAATTTTAAAATTTGATCAACTTTGGTTGTGTTGGGTTTAATTCCTTCAGGTGTCAAAATATGACCCAAATACAAAGTTTCCTTTGCAAAAAATTTACATTTATTTATTTGCATTTTGAGGTTTGCTTCCTTAAGCTTCGCCAACACTCGACTGACATCATTTATATGTTCTTGAAGACTTGTAGAAAAAATTAAAATATCATCTAAGTAAACTACACAAACTTTATTGATCAAATCTCGTAAAATGGTATTCATTAGTCTTTGAAAAGTTGCAGGTGCATTTTCAGGCCAAATGGCATGCAAATAAACTCAAAATGCCCATAAGGAGTAGAAAATGCAGTTTTCAAACGATCCGTTTCTTTAACAATGAATTGGTGAAACTTTTCGCTAAATCAAGAGTTGTAAAATATTGAGCACGTCCTAATTTATCTAATAAATTTTCAATATTTGGTATTGGAAATTTCTCATCGATTGTTATATTATTATGTGCTCTATAATCAATAACTACTCTCCATTTCTGTTCTCCAAAATTATCAGTTTTTATTTGGAACAATCCATACTGGACTATTATAAGGTGAATTGCTTTCTTTTATGATTCCCTGTCTAAGCATTTCATCAATTTGTTTGCAAATTTCCTGTTCATGTATCCGTGGATAACGGTATAGTCTTGAATGGATAGGCCTATCAGTTGTAGTTTTGATTTCATGTTCTATAATATTTGTATTAGTAATATATTAAAGCCTTATGAGAGCCAAGAATTTTTTCAAGTGCTTTTTTTTTCTTGTGTATTTAAGCCATTAAACAAATGGCCAATTAGTTTTTTATCGATATTAATTTCTTCAAGTATGTTAATTTCATTAAAATGAAATGGGAATGGTTGATAAAAACCAATAACAACATTTTTAAATGTAATTGTTTTATTATGCATATTTATAACACTATGCAGTGGAGTAAGAATGTTTTGCCCTATAATTGCATTAAAATATTTATTTTTGAAATCAGTAATTTTCCTTGACATAGTTGAATTTTCATTTAACTCTAAGGGATCTTGAGTGATGATTTCATGAGTTATACTTGTTTTATTATTCAAAGATGTAAAATATGTATTTTGTTTGAGTGGTAATCGTTTAAAATGAAGTAATTTATTATTATCAAGTAAAGAAGTGGTTGAGCCTGTATCAATCAACGCTAAAATTTGTTCATTAGCAATAGTTAATTTTATTAAGGGTAATGATTTTGTGAGACTATTGTAAGAAAATTTAAATCTTCTTCCATTTTTGGAGCACAAAAATCATCTGCTTGTAAATGATCTATTTCCATTGGTGTTGTATTTGCAAATTATTGTTATGATTCTTTGATATCGAGTAGTATTTTGTGGCAAATAAGTACAGTAACTACTACCAACTTGAGAAGGTGAAAAAGAAATTTTATGGTTTGAAAATCTTTGAAAATTTTCCTTTTTGGTGTCAAACTGGTTAGGTTCATTATATTGCCTAGATTGAAATTTTGAATTTGGATATAGTGTATATTTTTCAATATTGTAAGAATTTATACTCTTTCTTATTAGACCATTTATTTCTAATAACTTAAAGGCATCCCTAATATTTGTTATTCGAATTAATTATAACGGAAACTCTATTAACATCTATATTATTTAAAAATATTCGCAATATAAAATTATCTACCCTCTGTGGTTCAAATTCCAATGATTTTTCTTCATCGAATCCATAAGGTATTTAAAATAACTAACTATGTCTTGATTGACAGCTGTATGAGCACACTTGCATAACTCATCGTATGATTCTTTTACCCCGAAATTCCTTATCAAGGCCTTCTTTACATAAGGCCATGTTGGCATCGGTCCTATCGTACGTAATACATGTAGAGCTGGTCCCTGTATTTTGTTGAGGATAACTCTTTGGTGTATATAGGACTGTAACAATTCCTCCTCTCCTACCAGCGATTGCACTGATTGAACTTCTCTTATAAATGACGATAATGCATATGTGTCATCGCCCTTAAAAAGTTGTATTGCCTGAGCATCTTTTATGATGCCTCTTGAATTTAGAAAATTCGTCATAATTACAAAAAAAAAGTATATTTATATATATATAACTTATAGTAATGCTTTTTTTCACTATTCACTATTGTTTGATATATATCTATGTATATATTTATTTTCGCAATTTCAGTACTATGTTGACTCAAACAAAATTTTAATTGTAATTATCCTTTCTAATTGGAAAGATAATAGCGATTGACAAAGCGGGTCACATTTAATCAGTTCTCAGATTTGTTTTAATTTCTTATTTAAAATTTACCGTTACTTAGATTTAATTGCAGTTGTTTGTATATTCCGTATATTTATGGTATCTTAATTTGCTAGGTACATAGATATTGTAGATCACTATTTTGATTGAAGAAAAAACAGTTTTAATTCTCCTTTATTGCTGTTTGTGTGTCCTTGAATTATAAGCGTTTTCCTTTTTTATATTTAATCAAAAATTATTCTCCGTTATTGTTGCTTCTGTGTCATTGAATTGGAAGCGTTTTCCTATTTAATTTAATTTAAAATATGTTCGCCGAAGACTGCGCCAGTTTTATTATTTCAATTTAAAACAATATCTTGTTGGATGCAAGATTATTTATTGAATGAATTTTCTATTTTTTGGTATTAGAATTTTTCTTTCAATTTCAATTGTTACATAGTTTTATAAATAAATATTGAAATATCCAGTAGAATGCGTTAACAGTAATAAGTATTTAATATAATTAACAAATTAAAACTGACATAATAATAATATCAACATATTAGTGGAATATATAGACATAGGCCCGTAAGTTGCATGGAACGAGGTTAAAATGACAATGCTGGCTGCTGGATATGAAGTGGAGGTCACAAAATTGCGTCAGCAGTGGGCAAGGATGAAACTGGCAGCAAAAAAATCATTTGGTGCATAGCGGAGAGCAGAAGAGCTACAGGTAATGTTATTGAAGTGCCAAATGTGGATTGCGAAGATCTCCTCATTCAGAGCATGATAGCTCCTGAGTTAGAGGAGGATACTATTTTAATAGACAGCGACACATACGTGGTGGCGGAGCTGCACGACGACGATTCTGCAGATGGGTTGGAAGAAATTCCCAGCTGCAGGGTGGATTTCGAAGCAACACGGCCAAAATCGGTAGCCCAGGTTGGTCGTAGCACGGAGATGGATCCAGCAATACAACCAAAGCCAATAACCCACGTCGATCGCCTGCGCCAAATTCCTCCATACAAGAGGAATGTCGTGGAGGAAAGACAACGGCAGATCCAAAAGGAAGCTTCGAATTCCGACGCTCTACATTTACTACAAGAGAATCTTCTTCGAGCGCAAATTCAGTATCAACGAACTCTCGAGGAGAACGAGCAAGAGTTACACGCTCTCAGGGTGCAACTTCTCCGCCAACAAATCAACGGCCAACATAAAGGTGCACTCTAATGGCGATGCCGTCAGATAATGTGCAGTAGGTGCAGCTGCTTGACAGTATAGCATCTTCCTTTAACTCAGGTGCTTTGTGTATTATCTGAATGGGTAGATATATCTACGCTGTCAGCAACTGCCTCTTTAATAATATTTCCAGTAGCAATGGCTGTCTTTCGATCTGCGCTGAAAATGTTTTGAGCTGCCAATTTCAATCTTGGCCATTGCTGGCGATTCCATGTTTTGCCTTCTATTACCTGCAACTAACATTGCCATTTGCACCTGCTTGCTTGCCTGCATGCTTCGAATTTTGTTCTACTAATCGCATAATCATCAAGGTTTAACTTTCAATGATGAGGGTGTGGAAACGCGTATGCAACAAATTTTTTGAAATATATTATGCATTTATTTTTAGAGTTAATTTTTAGTTTTTTTTACGAATCGATTTTTCTTTTAATATATATAGTTTTTATTCCGTTTTTATTATTTGCATTGGAGTTGTTATTTCATATTGTAACGAATTTACTTGCAATCCTCTTATTTGCCCTTTTGCTAAGTTCGAATCACTAAACTGTTGAATAAATAACTCCAATATGTAATAATGCAAAATGGCTTTTATTAAAGTACTTCACAATAACACGCAAACTGTGCAACGAATAGCTTGCTTAATAACCAAACTGATTGATAGCTCAAATCAAACTCTACTATTGGCCGCCAGATTGCGTGCTTAATCAATAACCGCTTGATAGCTCAACTCAAACTGAATTCCAGCGCCTCTACATTTGCTGCCTTTTATACTCTCTGATTTCAACGTTGCATCTTCTAGGCGCTTCCATTTCCAGAATCTTCTAGTTCATCAGCTCTCAAACTTCTCAGCTGTAACTACAATTGCATACTTTCAGGAGTATCTCAGATATATGCATGTGTTTGTGCATTGACTCTCCGCTGCTCGTATACGTACATGGTACATATGTATGTGTAGACGCAATTATTGTTTTCGTTTGAATGATTGAATTATTGATGTGAATTCACGTCACTGCTTAGCATCGGCTTAGAGATAGCAGCACCCCTTAGTTTTGCTAATATTCGTAACAATATTGTAGCTTTAAGATATATGACCTGCCTTCATACAATAAAAAAAAAAATTCCAAATTTCACAAATTTCGCATAAAAATTAATTGTTTGGATTAAAACTTCGGAAAAACTCAGGATTGCTATGCAGTTATCCCGAAAATCTGATCACAAAAGCGGAGTAGTTTCGGAGTCCATAAGCTTCATAAATATGTACATACCCTTGTTTCTCCATACATGTCCCGAAACGAGTATCATAGACAGTCTCAACGTGATTGGGCCCTCCAATTGGATGGGATCCATTCTTCAGTTGACAAGGCTAGATAAATCCAATACTAAATACTAAAGCCTGGGAAACCAGCTAGCTTGGATACTAATATCGTCCAATATCTTTCCTTTCCAGTACCCAAGACACTTGAAGCCGTCCTGTTTCCTCAATTCACCCCAACCCGCGACTTTCCAATCATCGTTACGGCTTGCAAAAATTACATAGCACCACCACCGCGCTAAATGCCAACTCACAGATAAACTGTGGACTGAACCAAAGAACCCCCTCCATACAACGGTACTCGTACTAGACTTAAAAGCCTTACATATAGTCAATCACAGCAAAGACTCCAGAAACTTATAAGGGTCCACCCATCCTCGTCATCTGAATGGTCGGTAGGCATCCGTACAGTTCAGGGACATAACATAAAAACCTAGAACAATTAAACGGGAGGTTCCACGGGGTGTGTCCTATCCCCGCTTCTGTTTAATTTCTACATATCAAGGCTGCCTTCCCCACCAGAAGGAGTTATTTTCATTTTCTATGCCGCCGACTGCATAATGATGACAACGGGAAATGGCCCTCTCATAGACGAGTTTGCTTTTAGAATAAACAGCTATCTCCTCAGTCTTTCTAATTTCGGTGAAACTCCAGAATAGGGGTCGACTGCTAATACGCATCCAAAAATATCGGTAGAGGCGTTTTGTCATATTATATATCCGAATATTATTAATAATACGAAGGAGGAAAATACAAATTTTAACTCGTTCAAAAGATATTAACGAAAAATCGCGGGACTCCGAAACCGGAGTTGGGATCCATAGTGTTTTGTGCGCAGAACACGTTTCTGCGTTGGCGACCTTTGGCCACGCTTATAAAAAAATACTCTGGATGATCCACCAATGGGGTGGGATGAACATTAAATCCGTGCAAAATCCCTTTGTCTACACAATTTTTTCCTGTGTACAACAACCACATGATAATTGCAAACTTTAACTGCAAATATCTCCAGACATAGATTATATTTTTCTTTTACGACCTCAAAATACTGTTGTCGAGGTCAATACGCGTCGTTTGACACCTCTCCCGATAATTTGGACGCGTGTTAGCAGTCGTCCCCTGTTACAGACTTTTACCCTGAGGAATCACCTCGTGCGACAGGTACTATCGCCGAACAAATCCACGGTCTCTCTGTTTAAGACGTTGAAAGCGCAAATATTGGATGTTAACGTTGATTGTGTTACACCACCGACTGTCAGCCTCCAAAGATCTTAGGGACAAGGTTCGATAACACTCTGACCTTTAAGACGCAGGCCACCGAAATTGTATACAAAGTACAAAACTGGAACAAAATCCACAAGTCGCTAGCCGGCAGCACTTGGGGAAAGGATAAAGAAACCTTGCTAACCACTTACGAAGCCATTGGCCGGCCGCTAATGTGCTACGCGGCACCAGTCTGGTCTCCTAGTCTTAAAAACACTGCCACGAGATGGCTTGTTATGACACCCTGAATATCGTCTACATAGTGAGGCAACGAGCTCAACATTAAAGAGCATTACTAATTATAAGGCAATTCTATACGACAGCATGACTCTGCTAATACGCGTACAAAAATATAGATGAGGTGTCAAAAGACGCGTATTTACATCAGTATTAATAAAATTTACTTGCATAATATTTCGAAAACCGGTCGCACTTCGCCCACTGTCGTCGAAGGAAAAATATTCCAAATATTTACCTATCAGAAAGGCTACCTAGGTAGGTAGCAGTTTTGAAAAATATTGTACCATAAATAAGATACTTAAGAACATTACAGGCCTGATCGACTTTCGGTGAAGAAAAGTTCAACAAATACTAACATTGTCATGTGTTCCAAATTTCACGAATTTCGCATAAAAATTAATTATTTAGATTAAAACTACGGAAAAACTCAGGATTGCTATGAAGTTATCCCGAAAATCTGATCACAAAAGCGGAGTAGTTTCGGAGTCCATAAGCTTCATAAATATGTACATACCCTTGTTTCTCCATACATGTCCCGAAACGAGTATCATAGACAGTCTCAACGTGATTGAAGTACATTGGGCCCTCCCCAATTGGATGGGATCCATTCTTCAGTTGACAAGGCTAGATAAATCCAATACTAAATACTAAAGCCTGGGAAACCAGCTAGCTTGGATACTCATATCGTCCAATATCTTTCCTTTCGCCAGTACCCAAGACATTTGAAGCCGTCCTGTTTCCTCAATTCACCCCAACCCGCGACTTTCCAATCATCGGTATGGCTTGCAAAAATTACATAGCACCACCACCGCGCTAAATGCCAACTCACAGATAAACTGTGGGCTGAACCAAAGAACCCCCTCCATACAACGGTACTCGTACTAGACGTAAAAGCCTTACATATAGTCAATCACAGCAAAGACTCCAAAAACTTATAAGGGTCCACCCATCCTCGCCGTCTGAATGGTCCGTAGGCATCCGTACAGTTCAGGGACATAACATAAAAACCTAGAATAATTAAACAGGAGGTTCCACGGGGTGTGTCCTATCCCCGCTTCTGTTTAATTTCTACATATCAAGGCTGTCTTCCCCACCAGAAGGAGTTATTTTCATTTTCTATGCCGCCGACTGCATAATGATGACAACGGGAAATGGCCCTCTCATAGACGAGTTTGCTTTTAGAATAAACAGCTATCTCCTATTTCGGTGAAACTCTAGAATAGGGGTCGACTGCTAATACGCATCCAAAAATATCGGTAGAGGCGTTTTGACATATTATATATCCGAATATTATTAATAATACAAAGGAGGAAAATACAAATTTTAACTCGTTCAAAAGATATTAACGAAAAATCGCGGGACTCCGAAACCGGGGTTGGGATCCATAGTGTTTTTGCGCAGAACACGTTTCTGCGTTGGCGACCTTTGGCCACGCTTATAAAAAAATACTCTGGATGATCCACCAATGGGGTGGGATGAACATTAAATCCGTGCAAAATCCCTTTGTCCACACAATTTTTTCCTGTGTACAACAACCACATGATAATTGCAAACTTTAACTGCAAATATCTCCAGACATAGATTAGATTTTTCTTTTCCGACCTCAAAATACTGTTGTCGAGGTCAATACGCGTCGTTTGACACCTCTCCCGATAATTTGGACGCGTGTTAGTAGTCGACCCCTGTTACAGACTTTTGCCCTGAGGAATCTCCTCGTGCGACAGGTACTATCGCCGAACAAATCCACGGCCTCTCCGTTTACGACGTTGAAAGCGCAAATATTGGATGTTAACGTTGATTGTGTTACACCACCGACTGTCAGCCCCCCAAAGATCTTAGGGACAACGTTCGATAACACTCTGACCTTTAAGACGCAGGCCACCGAAATTGTATACAAAGTACAAAGCTGGAAAAAAATCCACAAGTCGCTAGCCGATAGCAATTGGGGAAAGGATAAAGAAACCTTGCTAACCACTTACGAACCCATTGGCCGGCACCAGTCTGGTCGCCTTGTCTTAAAAACACTGCCACGAGATGGCTTGTTATGACACCCTGAATATCGTCTACATAGTGAGGCAACGAGCTCAACATTAAAGAACATTACTAATTAAAGGTAATTCTATACGACAGCATGACACTGCTAATACGCGTCCAAAAATATAGATGAGGTGTTAAAAGACGCGTATTTACATCAGTATTAATAATCCGAAACCGCAAAACAAAAATTGTATCAATTGTTTTTGTTTTTTATCGGCCTATTGATAAATCATTCAAGGTTCGAATCGAGCTCAAGGCCAGAACAATAATTTTTTTTCTAATGATAATTATTGTTATTTTTTAATTTTTCTAAATTTGAAAAATTTTATTTTGTTTTTGGAATAGTAAGTAGAAAATTTTTCAGACAACCTACCATAGCTGCGCAGATAGATCCATTTCGAAGGGTGCTAAGCCTTCATCGTCAGTACGCTTTAGGCATGCTGCGCTAACCATTTAGCTATACAGCGGTGGTTTGTTTGACTGGCAAATTTGCTACTTCTATTCCTTTTTACCAACTATATTTATTCAGTGTTGCGCCATCTGGTGCAAATCACTGATAATGCTGGATTTTTGTTTATTGTCAATTACTTTGTTTGACATTCCCAAGTGCTCATGGTAATAATTTTTTTTCTAAAGATAATTATTGTTATTTTTTAATTTTTCTAAATTTGAAAAATTGTATTTTGTTTTTGGAATAGTAAGTAGAAAATTTTTTTCAGACAACCTGCCATAGCTTGAATGATTTATCAATAGGCCGATAAAAACAAAAACAATTGTTAATAAACCATGAGCACTTGGGAATGTCAAACAAAGTAATTGACAATAAACAAAAATCCAGCATTATCAGTGATTTGCACCAGATGGCGCAACACTGAATAAATATAGTTGGTAAAAAAGATAGAAGTAGCAAATTTGCCAGTCAAACAAACCACCGCTGTATAGCTAAATGGTTAGCGCAGCATGCCTAAAGCGTACTGATGATGAAGGCTTAGCACCCTTCGAAATGGATCTATCTGCGCAGCTATGGTAGGTTGTCTGAAAAATTTTCTACTTACTATTCCAAAAACAAAATAAAATTTTTCAAATTTAGAAAAATTAAAAAATAACAATAATTATCATTAGAAAAAAAATTATTGTTCTGGCCTTGAGCTCGATTCGAACCTTGAATGATTTATCAACAGGCCGATAAAAAACAAAAACAATTGTTAATAAACCATGAGCACTTGGGAATTTCAAACAAAGTAATTGACAATAAACAAAAATCCAGCATTATCAGTGATTTGCACCAGGTGGCGCAACACTGAATAAATATAGTTGGTAAAAAGGAATAGAAGTAGCAAATTTGCCAGTCAAACAAACCACAGCTGTATAGCTAAATGGTTAGCGCAGCATGCCTAAAGCGTACTGATGATGAAGGCTTAGCACCCTTCGAAATGGATCTATCTGCGCAGCTATGGCAGGTTGTCTGAACAATTTTCTACTTACTATTCCAAAAACAAAATACAATTTTTCAAATTTAGAAAAATTAAAAAATAACAATAATTATCATTAGAAAAAAATTATTGTTCTGGCCTTGAGCTCGATTCGAACCTTGAATGATTTATCAATATGCCGATAAAAAACAAAAACAATTGTTAATAAACCATGAGCACTTGGGAATGTCAAACAAAGTAATTGACAATAAACAAAAATCCAGCATTATCAGTGATTTGCACCAGATGGCGCAACACTGAATAAATATAGTTGGTAAAAAGGAATAGAAGTAGCAAATTTGCCAGTCAAACAAACCACCGCTGTATAGCTAAATGGTTACCGCAGCATGCCTAAAGCGTACTGACGATGAAGGCTTAGCACCCTTCGAAATGGATCTATCTGCGCAGCTATGGCAGGTTGTCTGAAAAAATTTCTACTTACTATTCCAAAAACAAAATACAATTTTTAAAATTTAGAAAAATTAAAAAATAACAATAATTATCATTAGAAAAAAAATTATTGTTCTGGCCTTGAGATCGATTCGAACCTTGAATGATTTATCAATAGGCCGATAAAAAACAAAAACAATTGTTAATAAACCATGAGCACTTGGGAATGTCAAACAAAGTAATTGACAATAAACAAAAATCCAGCATTATCAGTGATTTGCACCAGATGGCGCAACACTGAATAAATATAGTTGGTAAAAAGGAATAGAAGTAGCAAATTTGCCAGTCAAACAAACCACAGCTGTATAGCTAAATGGTTAGCGCAGCATGCCTAAAGCGTACTGATGATGAAGGCTTAGCACCCTTCGAAATGGATCTATCTGCGCATCTATGGCAGGTTGTCTGAAAAATTTTCTATTTACTATTCCAAAAACAAAATACAATTTTTCAAATTTAGAAAAATTAAAAAATAACAATTATTATCATTAGAAAAAAAATTATTGTTCTGGCCTTGAGCTCGATTCGAACCTTGAATGATTTATCAATAGGCCGATAAAAAACAAAAACAATTGTTAATAAACCATGAGCACTTGGGAATGTCAAACAAAGTAATTGACAATAAACAAAAATCCAGCATTATCAGTGATTTGCACCAGATGGCGCAACTCTGAATAAATATAGTTGGTAAAAAGGAATAGAAGTAGCAAATTTGCCAGTCAAACAAACCACCGCTGTATAGCTAAATGGTTAGCGCAGCATGCCTAAAGCGTACTGACGATGAAGGCTTAGCACCCTTCGAAATGGATCTATCTGCGCAGCTATGGCAGGTTGTCTGAAAATTTTTCTACTTACTATCCCAAAAACAAAATACAATTTTTCAAATTTAGAAAAATTAAAAAATAACAATAATTAACATTAGAAAAAAAATTATTGTTCTGACCTTCAGCTCGATTCGAACCTTGAATCAAAAATTGTATCTCTATCCGCAGATATTTGCAGTTGAAGTTGGCGATTTTCATGTGATTATTGTGATGTTGATGTACCCACGAAAAAAATTTTGAACATAAGTGTTTTTCGCGTATATAGTTTTGGTCTCCAACCCGGTGTTGGAGCCACCCAGAATAATTTTTTATAAGCGCGGCCAAAGGCCGCCAATGCAGAAAGATGTTCTGCGCAGAAATAATGTGGAGCCAACCCCCGGTTTCGGAGGGACCCGTGGGTAATTTTTAGGTTTTTCGTTAATATCTTTTTAACTGCTTAAAATTTTTCTTTTCCGGTTTCGGATTATTAATACTGATGTCAAGGCGCGTCGTTTGACATCTCTCTCGATATTTTTGATGCATATTAACAGTGTTATGCTGTCGTATAGAATTACCTTAACTTAATGTGTATTCGCCACTGGTCATTTTTGGTTGTTTAATTTAGCTCACAACTGCTAAACCCGACCAAAAATATCGAGAGAGGTGTCAAAAGATGCGTTTTTATCCCAGGACTACGAATCCGAGAGCGGAAATTCAAAATATATTATTTCTGCAAAAACTTATTTCCAAAAAATCTAAAAATGGCCCCGGAGCGCTCCGAAACCGGGGTGGGATCCATAGTATTTTTGCGCAGAACATTTCTGCATTGGCGGCCTTCGGCCGCGCTTATAAAAAATTACCCTGGGTGGGTCCAACACAGGTTTGGAGACCAAAACGTTATCCGCGCAAAACACTTTTACCCACAGTTTTTCTTGTGGGTACTACAAAAACATCAAAACAACAACAACCACATGAAAGTTTTCAATTTTTTTTGCAAATATCTCCGAAACGAAATAAAATTTTGAATTTCCACTTTCGGATTCGTGATCCGGGGTGCAAAGCGCGGCTTTTGACACCGCTCCTGATATTTTTGGAAGAGTTTTAGCAGTTGTGAGCTAAAGTAAAGAATTACCCCGGCTTTTACCGCGGTACTAATTATGCGAAGGAGGGCGTGGGATTCATAGTACTATTGCGCAGAGCACTTTTCTGTACTTGCAGCCTTTGGCGCACTTAAAAAAAAAAGTCTGGCGAAATACAACAGAGACCTTTCATAATTTTTGATAAAAATTAGGAGAAAATATCTCCTCACAGAGTTAAAAGACGCGTAGTTTGAGCCTATCCCGACATTTTTAGACGCGTGCTAGTAGTCGAGGTTGTATATTTAATCAGTGCACTATTACCGATCACGGGTAAAATATAAAACTTTTAGATGAAATTTGGTGGGAAAATTAGTGTGCAATTTGTTTACGAAAACTAACTTCCGGTAAATTATTAATTATAGTTTTTAAAAAAATTGCTTAAATTGGTGGCTTGTTGAATTTTCTTTATTTATTTACATGGGTGATTTGTTTTCATTCAAAAGTCATTTTTGACAAGCTTAATGCGTTCGAATTAAATCGCATGATTGAAAATCCTAGGGCGTTCACACGACAATACAGGTACATGCGATATGCCAAGGTGTATCAATTATTAAAGATTACTAAAAATGAGCATTAATAAATGCTGAACGAAATGCCCTTCCTGTGATGGTACTTGGTACATTTGGGGGCGCATTGGCATTTGTTGCTGCCACGGTCTCTATGGCAGATTCAGCATCTAAAACTGTAAAAAAAAATACGATAGTACATCGTTTAGAAATTGATTTTTCTTTAACTTACATGTCAAATTCCGTTCCTTAGCGATGTTGTAAAGTACAGCGACAGCAATAATAACATTTTTCGCTGTATCCAAATCTACACGAAGACGTTCGAAAATAGAACGGAATTTCGATTTAATCTGTCCGTTTAGGCATTCTATTTTGCTTCGAGTGGCAATGTGGGACCTATTGTACCTATCATCAGAACAAAATCAAACATGAAAAAATAACATTGCCAATCATGTCATGATGTGTATACCTCTCTTCCTTTGGTGTTGAAGGATTCCTAACAGGCGTTACAAAATAGGTGACAAAGGGTATCCTCCATCTCCGAGTAGTACATCATTATGGGAACTTCTCATTCTCTCTAATTTATTTTTTAATTGGCACTCGTTCCAAATCCGAGCGTCATGCTTTGAGCCACGAGATCTTGCGACAATATCCAAAATTTTGCAAATTGCATCACATACGATCTATGGATGTATTTTATATTATATGAGTAAAAACACAACAAAATGAGCAAAAAAAGTTTAACCTGAACGTTTAAGGAATAATACCCCTTTCCATTAAGGTAATGTCCTGCAATCATCACTCCAACATCCTTCGCAGGGCATTTTATCCTAACGTGTGTGCAATCAATTGCTCCAATAACTGCAGGAAATCTGGACACGTTGTAAAACTTAGATTTTACATCAGCCAACTCCTGATTGGATGGATATGCAATGAAGTGTGGCAGCAAAAGGGCAATCTTTTTGCACATGTTTTTTATAACCCTTCCAACTGTAGCCTGTGACATTCCATGAAGATCACCTTAAATGATTAAAATTGGTAAATTCAAGTAAAATTCTGCAGAGCACAAGTTATACCACCCACCAATGTCACTTTGGTGAACATTTCTTCCTAAAAATCGTAACGCCGTGAGAACCTGCAGGCTGGCCGAAATTGGAAGTCCCCTGTTATTCAAAGGTTCGTCAATATCCAAAATTTCGTGACGTTCACGCCATTTTAAAATTAAAACTCCTTTTTAGAGATAAAACAGTGCTTAAGTTGACTATGATAGACTTAAAACGATGTATAATTTAGAATCACGTTTAAATCGATAAAACTCTATTCTAACTTGGCTATGATTACGGGCCATAATGTATAACTTACGCGCCTTGGCAACCACGCTACTGTTGGCAGTCATAATTTCGAAATAGTAAAAGGCTTCGTTTATTTGGGAACCAGCATCAACACTAGCAACAACATCAGCACTGAAATCCAGCGAAGAATCAATTTTGCAAATAAATGCTACTTTGGACTAGGTAAGCAATTGAAAAGTAAAGTCCTCTCTCGCGAACGAAATTCATACTCTACAAGTCACTTATCGTACCCGTACTGCTATATGGAGCAGAAGCATGGACCATGACAACAGCAGATGAAGCGGCTTTGGGAGTGTTCGAGTGAAAAGTTCTTCGAAATATTAATGGAGCTCTACGCGTTGGTGATGGCGAGTAACGAAGAAGATTTAATGATGAGCTATACGAGCTATACGTAGACATCCACATAGTCCAGCGAATTAAAACGCAGCGGCTGCGCTGTTTAGGCCATGTTATGCGAATGAAAGATGATGCTCCGGCCAAGAAAGTGTTTCTATCGAATCCCCCTATGGAAGCAGAGGTAGTTGGCGGCCCCAACTCCGTTGGAAGGACCAGGTGGAAAACGATTTAAACTTCCTTGGTGTGACCAATTGGCGCCGGTTGGCGGAGCGAAGGAGTGACTGGCGCGCCTTGTTGCATGGCCATAACCGTTTAGACGGGTAAGCGCCAATTAAGTAAGTTGTGTTCGAAACACTGATTTCAATAGCCTTCCTTAAACTAAAACGATATTTTAGAATGCAAGTTCGCACGGTTTTAAGTTGAAAGATGTCAAAGCTTGGGTGTTGAATGAAGAAGTGTGAAAAACAAAATTAACATTTTAGACGTTATTTTATAGTTTCGCACATAAATATCAGATTTTGAATATAAGGCCAAGTGATTTTTCAAACCCTTCTCATACGTACATATATAGTCGGTATGAGGTGAGAATCATATGAAGGGATTTTGGATCACTGATTTCGCATATTCTTTTAGCTAATCGGGATATAGAATTTTTTTTAAAATCGGCACCTTTTTATGGGTAATTTGCTTTTTTATCAACTTGTGGATAATTATACCCAGCTGTACTTGTACGCAGAGTATTATAACTTTGTTTGGATAACGGTTGGTTGTACAGCTATAAAGGAATGGAGATAGATATAGGCTTCCATATATCAAAATCATCAGTATCGAAAAAAAATTTGATTAAGCCATGTCCGCCCTCTTGGACAATAAGTCTTCTTCATTTTTTTATATTTTCAGTTCTTCCTATTTATTCTTATAAATCGAATTGTGAAATGAATTGCCATTGATATAAAGCTCTATTTTACAAAGATTTAGCTTATTTTATTCGTCCGCGACCCTTTTAAAAATCTTTTATATAAAAGTGGGCGTGGTCCTTAACCGATTTCGTTAGTTTTTCTTCAAAGCATTCCTTATAGTAAAGGCACCTCTCTGCCGAATTTTTTTACGATAGGTTTAACAATTTTTGATTTATGATAAAAATATTTGTAAAATTGATTTTAACACAAGTGGGTGGTGCCACGCGCATTTTAAAAATTTTTATCAAGAATCTGAATATCAGTCCACACGTCAAATTTCAATATTCTAGGTATATTATTTACTAAATAATCAGGTTTTTTGTGTTTTCCAAAATGTGTTATATATAAAAAGTGGGCGTGGTATTATCCGATTTCGCTCATTTTCAATACCAATCTATTCTGGGTCCAGATGAGCTCGTGTACCAAATTTGGTAAAGATTTCTTAATATTTACTCAAGTTATCGTGTTAACGGACAGACGGACGGACGGACGGACATGGCTCAATCAAAATTTTTTTCGATACTGATGATTTTGATATATGGAAGTCTATATCTATCTCGATTCATTTATACCAGTACAACCAACCGTTATCCAATCAAAGTTATAATACCCTGTGTACAAGTACAGCTGTGTATATAAACTGTTAAAGATATTACCTTGAAATTTGGCAGAGACACTATCCTTGCAGAATTATATAGACTGAGTGAAGATAATCCAAATTGGTTAAAGACCACGCCCATTTTTTCTAAAGGTCTAACCATAACAAAGCTTGCAATAACTCTATGGTATTTAACTACATTTGATTGATATTCAACCTCGCAGAACAAATTTTGAAAATGGGTAATAATTCGAAGAAAAATATCCCAATTCGATCGAAATTTGGCATAAACAATTTTTTTTTATAGTTGCAATCGTTAAACTGCATATTTACCAGCTCAAGTTCATTAGTAGTAGCCTGTGTACCCTTTTTTGCTTCTTTTGAACGAAAATGAGTTCAGAATAGAACCATTCCCTCCTATTTCGACCAATTTTGAACCCGACCCCTTTAGAATCGGCTGAAAGTTTTTCTTCTTTTTCTAGCTTACGAAAGACGTTTTTCAGAGTTTTTTCAAATTTTTTCATCCAACTCAAAAAAAGATATGAATTTAAAAAAAAAAACACCGTTTTTGTTTTCAAAATGCTATAACTTTTTCAAAAATTTACCGTTTGGGATCTTTTTTTTTTTAATTTGTTTTTAAATGTACTTTTCGGAAAAAATACAAAAAAATTTTTTAAGTTTTTTTTTGTAATTTTTCAGTTTTTCGCGATTTTTCGAATTTCGCCATTTTTTTCAATTAAATAAAAAAAAAAAATCGGCCCACTACGGGATTAGTGGGGAAATCATCCCAGAATTGATTGAAGTTTTTTAAGAGAAAAAAAAATGGCGAAATTCGAAAATCTCGAAAAACTGAAAAATTACAAAAAACAAAACTTTAAAAAATTTTTTCTATTTTTTCCGAAAAGTACATTTAAAAACAAATTAAAAAAAAAAGATCCCAAACGGTCAATTTTTGAAAAAGTTATAGCATTTTGAAGACAAAAACGGTGTTTATTTTTAAATTCATAACTTTTTTTGAGTTGCCTGAAAAAAATTGAAAAAATTCTGAAAAAGCTCTTTCGTAAGCTAGAAAAAGAAGAAAAACTTTCAGCCAATTCTAAAGGGGTCGGGTTCAAAATTGGTCGAAATGGGATGGAATACCCCATATGTATTACTGGGCAGCTTTATAACACTATTAACCACACAAAGCAAACAACAACAACGTTTCAAGTGCACAGCTGGGTATTTAATGTTCGGTTTCTCCCGAACTTAGACTTTTTTACTTGTTTTAAATAACTTATGAACTGTTGTTGCCGAACGCTGCCGCCGCCGCACCGTTATTCTTGACATTCGGCTGCGGCGTTTATCGGCGGCGCATATCTCTAGTCGGTGCATGGATGAATGATGAAAAATGTTGCTTTGATTCGGATAGCGGCGAGACGTTCGTCCACAGGCGTGAACATCAGTACTTGGTAAAAATTCTTTCTCCCACCACGAATCCGACGTCGATTCTGCGCTTATTTGTATGGCCGCTCCTATAGATGTCACAATTTTTGATCTTCTTCCCTGTTTCGTCCACCACATTTCTTGAATGACGGTGATGTCGGATTTTGCTTTGATGAGGACATCAACCAGCCGGGCATCTGCATCAATCCCATTTAGGGAACGGACATTCCAGAGGCATACCCTCAGTTCATAGTGATTTCAACGTGTGCCATGGTCGTCACCAGTTGAGGGTGTCTTCTCATCCGAGGCTTTGTTGAGTTTTCATTGGACACCTTGTGGTAGACAAACTCTGCCGATGAAAACCCCTCAGCTAGCCATTAAACCGAGTATGTCAGAGTGGCCTAGCCCGGTTGTCGCCTCGGAAGTCATATACATATATATATATTGTAGTGTGACGGTCCTTGCTGCATACAAAAAGTGAAAATTCGAGTATTTCCGTTAAGAACAACATTGCGCGTATTCGAAAAAAATTAAGAGGTCAAGATCATTGACGCGTTGCGCTGTTTTCGAAGTTTGTCAGGGCATAGCAGTCGTTCGGTGTCTTAAGGCAGCTGATTCTAACGAAAGGCGACGCCAGTGGAAAAAGAGCTTTAGGGAGACGTTTAGCTTTTAAGAAGGTGCGTTTTTTCTGCAGTGCTGTACCTACACCTTGCGATTCGGGAGTGTCTGAAGGGCCATATTTATTTGTAGCTGTACCGCCCCTATACGAAAACAAAGACCCCTTGTATAGAAATGAGCAGGCGAAGACTGAGTAAGTAAGGTTGCATAGGTCATCTTATACAATATTGTAACGAATGTTAGCAACACTGAGCGATGCTATCTTCTCTAAGCCGATGCTAAGCAGTGACGTGAATTCACATCCATAGATCAATCATTATGTATCTACATAAACGAAACAATAATTGCGTATACACATATGTACCATGTACATATACGAGCAGCGGAGAGTCAATGCACAAACACATGCATATATCTGAGATACTGCTATAAGTATGCAATGAGAAAAACTATAAAATTGTGCAATTGCAGTTACAGCTGAGAAGTTTGAGAGCTGCTGGACTAGTAGATTCTGGAAGCGCCTAGAAGATGAGAAGTTTGAAATCAAAGAGTATAAAAGGCGGCAATTGTAGAGGCGCTGGAATTCAGTTTGATTTGAGTTATCAAGCGGTTTCGACTAAGACGCTATCTAGCGAGCAAGAGCAGTATTATTTGGAATAGTAGAGTTTCATTTGAGCTATCAATCAGTTTGGTTATTAAGCAAGCTATTCGTTGCAAAGTTTGAGTGTTATTGTGAAGTACTTTAATAAAGGCCATTTTGCATTATTAAATATTGGAGTTATTTATTCAACAGTTTAGTGATTCGAACTCAGCAGAAGATTACAAATAAGAGGAATTGCAAGTAAATTCGTTACAATATCTTATATAGATATATATGTAGCTTGAAGACTCCATCGATTTTGTTCAAATTTTCATTTCGATACATAGGTCGTACATAGTTTGAGAATTCCGACGCATTTGAAGACCAAGGATTCAAATCTATGTCAAAAAATATGATTACAGATATTTCGAAAAAGGTAATTGTTGGCATGACTGAAGCTACACTTCTTTTTACTTCTTATGTGCGTTCCCAAATAGACGAGGTCCTGTACACATCATCTTACCCTCATCCACGGCATGACTAAACTAGTTATTATATTTTCTTTTTCATTCAGACTATTCAAGTGAATGCAGTTTTTGAGCAGAAATATACCTCCCTTCGGAGAGATTAAAATACGTGGAAGCAAGTCTTGCGGATCCTTACGCGCAGCTAGTGGACGGAAATTCTTTGAATACAAAGAGAAATTTGCTATCCGAGGGCCAAGTTTAGAAATAAACGCAGTCCAATTTAACACTTGTATGCAAAAGGTATTTTATATGGGATTTCTAAGGGTACATTATTTTGGCTGTCGATGGTGGTTACAGAGGTGATAAATCCCTTGCTCCTTCCATAAAAATAGAACTTAAAAAACAAATATGCTACAATTAATTGTTAAAAAAAACTGAAATTTCGAATTAAGTTATAACGTACCCAAAAAATATGATTTAACCACAAAGGGTTAAAGTGCTTGGGTACAACATTTTGAACTGAAAACTCTTACAAAAATAAAATATTTCAGTTGTCACTTCTACTTTGTTTAATTTTCCTTGTTTACAAGTACACGCTGGGTATAAAGAGAAAAATTGTATAATGCAATATGAGCCTTTCTTGCTAATCAAATACAAAAAAAAATTTAGAAAACTGAATTCACACTTCTGGACTCAAAATCAAAATATATAGTTTAAATGTACACTCAAAAAAAAGCTGGTATCAGGGCGATGCTAAATATCACTGGTTTACAGCCAAAATGCACCAGAGACGCCATTATGAAATACCTATGTCAAATCACCCCCTGATTTCGAAAATCAAGGTTATTTTTAATTCTATGGTAACGTGTTTGAGATATTGACGAATAACGGTTTTTTCCAAAAAAATAAAAAATTGGGTCTACTTAATCATATATATCTCAAGAACTAATTGAGCAGTTCCAAAACGGTTTGAAGCCTTTAAACGGTAATAAAATAATAATAAACTGCGCATACAACACTTTTCGCTAGGCCCTGCAGATTCAAAGATAACAAACAATCATTACGGATTTTTTCCATTTTTTTGTAGAAGTATAAAAAAATTTTATTTTACGAGGAACGATCTCGAAAACTTTTTATTTTTTTGCAGATTTGTTTTTTTCTCTCTAAGCTCTATTTTATTTCAATAACAGTAAGCTTTCATTCAATAATATCGATGAACTAATACAAAAGGTATAAGCATTCATGTAAATATTCCCATTTAATACTTAAGTACCCTACTGGTACATATGTCTTAGTAGTCATATATCAGTTACTTAGTTTTTGCAGATTTTTTTTGTTTTCTCTCTAAGCTCTGTTTTATTAAAAAAAAAAAAAAGCTTTTATTCAACAAAATCGATGGACTAATACAAAAGTTATAAGCATTCAAATAAATATATCCATTTAATGCTTAAGTACCCTACTGGTACATATGTGTTGGTATTCGTATATCAGTTAGTTAGTTAGTTATAGTGCTCATTAAAACCTTTTATATTATAACGTTGATAGATTTCATTATATCAGTTAGTTAGCTAGTTGTAGTGCTCATTAAAACCTTTTATATTATAACGTTGATAGATTTCATTACTATGACTTTTCAGAATATGTTTAATTTTGTGCAAAGTTAACATATTTGTTCTAAGAGTTAAGAAGTCGTTAGCTTAATGTGAAAATGTGCTAAGTCATTTTTTTGAAAAATTTTATTTTAATGAAGTTTTAAAACTGAATTCAAAATACAACGATCACAAAAAAAATATTTTAATTTTTAATTTTTACGTGCTGTGGGCAATGATGTGTGAATGTGCTAAGTCGTCAGCTGTTAAAAAAAAATGTGCTAAGTCAACCAGTTAATAATATCAATCTGAACTACTAGTAATTTCTTTGTGCGCGCATTATAGTTACTTATTTAATTCATTCAGTCTAAAAGTACATGCTTTGTTGTTGTTGTTGTTTTAATGATAAAGACACTCTCCGAAGGCTTTGGGCCGATGTTGATGGTCCTTTGCCGCATATAGAACCGGTACGTTCCGGTAACAAAGCGCTAATAAGGTACTAGGCCGGCGATCTCAGGAACGATTTATATGACCACATTAAACCTTCCAGGCCATTCCGCCCTCCCCACGCCCTAGCTCCCTGAGGCACTTGGGGTCTCCAGAGCCGAGGGTAGCTGAGGTTGAAAGTGGGGTTGGAGGAGCTATATATTGCGCTGGCAACTCCTTGAGAGAGTTTCGAACACAACTCCTTGAAATTGGATTCACCCAATTGAGACATGCTTTAGGTGTTTGATAAATACTTTGCGCTGACTTTTATCTACTTCAATTTTTACGTGTCGATAACTACATACATGCTTTCTTACAGACTAGTTAAAAATAGAAAACAATTCAAGATTAAACTTATATAAGCTGTTATTAAAATTAGCAACACTATTTTATCTATTTGCTATGTAGATGTATAGTCCTAGTTATAGGTTCATTCATAGCATAATTCCTTTTATGAGTTATTTCGATAAATAGCACAGGCCGACAAAATTCAACCATTATTCAGACCCAGAAACCAGACTATATATTTCCGAAGGTTTATGATGCGCTGAATCCAAATCTGGCCTTGCTCTGGTTTTTGAGATATCCTAACCTAAAAGTGCAAAAAATACCGTTTTTGTCCATATTTGGGGTTATGTAGCCTTACAGATGTTTCCTTTCACCAAAATTAAAGGATATCATCTTTTAACACAAGTCTTATTCTTTCAAATGGCGTTGAGTTTGCTCAAATATCATTTTCTTTCGCTGAGATATCGCATTTTGAAATTTTCATGTTTCTAAATTTCCCTACACCTGAAAATCGATTGAAATAACATAGATATGATATAGTCGATTACTAATTTTCTTGGATTGAATCTTATTTTTCTTAAAATTTTGCCTCACCCCATAAGTTTGCTAACTCACCACATCCCTACACTATCTAACCCACGGGTACCAAGTCACACACAGCCCCAACCCCTAGAAACCACCCCTATCGCACCGCAAGGAGGCTAACCCAGTCGTATTTATCTAGATATCTCACACCACAAGTGGGCTAACCAACTTAACTGTTAACCCATCAACTTCCGTATCCCCTAACCCCTAGAAACCACTCCTACCACACCACAAAATTTCAAAATACGATATCTCAGTGAAATAAAATGATATTTGAGCAAACTCAACGCCATTTGAAAGAATAGCACTTGTGTTCAAAGATGACATCCTTTTATTTTGGTGAAAGGAAACATCTGCAAGGCTACATAACTTCAAATATGGGCAAAAACGGTGTTTTTTGCACTTTTAGGTTAGGATATCTCGAAAACCAGAGCTGATAAAGCAATTTTGAGGCCAGATTTCGATTCATCGCATCAAAATCCTTCGAAAATATATGGTCCGGTTCCTGGGTCTGAGATGCTGTCGGTCTGTGTAATCTATTATGCCGAAGATCACGCAGTGAAATATATGGAATGAAAAAATTAGATAAATCAGAGCAATTCGTGCTAAAGTTTATTACATTATATGCAAGCATGAGTGAGATAAAAGTTCTTCTGTCACGCAAAGCCTGAAGGCCAAGCAATTTGCGCCTGCTGGTATGTGATGGGGGGCCGTCTGGTCAGTGAAGCATACGTAAACCAATATTTGTACAAATTTTTTAACTCCCTCAATTTTATAGGAGTTAGATTCATAGAAATGATTCCATGTTAGTGAGCAATATTCAAGACTACTTCTGACCAAGGATATATAAAGTGCATTCAACGTCATAGGGTCCTTAAAGTCACTGGTGTTACGTCTACTGAACCCAACCATTGCAACAAATTTTGAAACAATGAAATCAATGTGACTAGAAAACGAGAGTTTGGAGTCAAAAACAACACCCAAGTGTTTACTATCTTGACAAAGATTAAGAGATTTAACATTTAGTTTGTAGATAAATTATGTGGCAGTTGTCTTTATGGAATAAGACACAACACAGTATTTGTTTGAATTTAAAAATAAATTATTGTCTGCGCACCATCCGCTAAAAGAGTCCAGATCAGAACTGTTATAAATTGTTTGGCAAATAAATAGTATTTTTTGTCAAATATATAGTTTTAGTGTTATATTTCAATCATTAAAGGGAAGGGGTGATGGGAAAACATATTGAGTAAAAAGTGCTAAGTCCGGAGAAAAAAATGGTTTTGAGTGCGGAAATTGTGCTAAGTCATAAAATAGCTGCTGGGTTGGCATACATCATTTTTATTTATCTTTATCAAAGATTATACACCCAAAAGCATTCCAATTATGGTATCCTCATTCACAGTTTTGAAAAAAGAAGGGTTTTTCAAAAATTATTCAGTTTTTTCGTCTCCTGTAAAATTCGTAAAAGTTGACTTAGCACATTTTCACATAAATCTAACGAAGTAATCTTCTTTATAAAATAATCCATTATAATTTAAGTGCGGTATTGTAGTATTTTCAAAATAAATATTGACATTAGACAGAACGTAAGCAAAATCTGACGTGTCCATGTTACAGTAATTTTTTTGGACTATCTGGTATGTATTTGGAAATCCATTTTCATATTGTTCTAAAAATGTTGTAAATTTCAATGCAGCTTTTATACTGAACGAATATGTAATATTCTTTCTACTCATAACATTTAGAGAATACATTTTAGCTTCTCTATACTTTGCCTCAAACCTGAAGTTCCAAAAGTGTTTTGGGGGGCCACTTTTAAAAATGTTAAAATGTGTTAAAAATGATATTTAGGTTTGAGCGGTTGCTTAAACAAATGAATGTACCCTTCATTACGTTTTTGTATAAGTTTCGACAAGTTATTTGTAATACAATTTTCAAATTCGCTTTGAATTAATATATCAACTATTTGTACCATATTTATAACATATTTCCAGAATTATTATTGGCAGGCACTAAATCGCATTATTAATTTGTAATAGAATGTACTAGAGTCATCATTTCACGCGCAGATGTTTTTATTGAAAAAGTCTTAAGCTGCTGTAAGGTAAAATTAATCGATTTGTTACCTATTTCAGTTTCCCCATAGTCAAACATGACTTTTCGATAATTAAAATTTTCTATTGTAAAAAATTTTTCCTCCAAAATAAAATACAGGAGAAATTCACAAATATCGTACCTACAGACACCTTCAAACCAATCATGCATAATGTCGACAACAAATTTATCTGTTACATGAAAATGCTTCAAATCAATTCGATTTAACTCCTGTTAATTTTGCTTTTTTTGCAAAACTGAGTTTTCATAATTTTCTTTACTTCCGGAATATTGAGGATAAGCTAAACTATCTTTTGACATTCGAACGAATACGAAAGCGACAGTAAAAACTTGAATTAAACGGAGTAGTCAATCCTAGTATATCATTTAGTCCTAAATTATCACCAAGAATATTAGCTAATATAAAATAAACTTTTTTACTTCCGGTTTTGGTATTTATGTTTAGGCCAATTTCTTGCAGATTTCTAAAAGTATCTAACAAAGGTTGTAGGAATGGATATTTGCCAAATTTTTTTTATGTAAACTTTTAAAATAAGCTGCTATAAATATTAAGTCTAGTTCTGATAACAAATGCTGAGGAATTACTGGATTTTACGCTTCCCAAGGCAGTCGGTTCTATTATACCGGAGCGACTCGGGATTTTTCCCGACCAAGGACTGCAATTTCAGTGTAACCCCATTTAACTTGTTGCGTCCCTCCCACAAATTGTCATCCACCCAGCAGCTCCTTGCAGCGGTACTGCTCCATATTCTCTTGCTCCGGGAAGGTATCGAATCCAATCCGGGTCCGTCTCCTGACCTCGGTCCTGAGAAATGGTTTTGCTGCATCTGCCGGAAAAGAATCGTTTTAGGACGGTCATACTCTGTTCAGTGTGTCTCGTGTAAGGGATGGTTGCATCGGACAGGTTGTTCTGGGCTTGATCCCAAAACCCGACGTTCACGTAACTTTTATAAATCTTTTGTGGCTCCTTGCTGTTCACGCCCAAGGGCGTCCCGTAGTCTACGCCTAAGGGTCCCCCAATATCTGCCAGCAGCCCCGCTGCTCAGCAAACCACAACACGTACCCGCTGTTGCTCGCGCCCCACGGCGCCAACAACTCAAACAGCTGCTACCACTCATAACTACTATCTTCGTAGTAGAGTCGGTAGCAATGCTGAGCATCAGCCCCTGCCCCCGTCTCCCCCCCCCCCCTCTTTTCCGGCAGCAATCGTGTAGGTCAGGGAAACAGACTCTTAGTCCCTACCTCCGTTTGCACCGTTTCCCAGCACAGAATATATATGTTTGCGACATCCGCCCAATGCAGCTCCTGCCTTGGGTGGTGCCACTTTCCTAGATGTTCTGGTCTCCGCGACGGCAACCCCCCGACGGGTTTCATTGCGCCGTGTTGCCAGATCGCAAACCCAAATCATCCGGGTACCCCAATGCTTACCCAAGGACGCCCAGTCCCAGGGCCACAACAGCAATTGCGTCCTAGCCTTCCTCAACCCAGGGGCATTCACCCGTCACTTACCCCCAGGGTGGCGACATCTCCCCTCATGCACTTCAGAATTCTGCAGTTAAACTGTAATGGACTAACTGGGAAGATTACGGAGATAGTCGATTTCATGAAGCGGCACAACATCCGCATTGCTGCGATTCAAGAGACTAAACTCACAGCAAGATCTGCATTGCAGACCTGCTCTGGGTATAATGTCCACAGAAAAGATCGCGAGAGCGGAAATGGAGGCGGGCTCGCGTTTATCATACACCACTCTGTGCAATATTATATATTTGATCCTGGCATCGACCGCAGGGACAATGTCTTAGAACGTCAAGGCCTATCTGTCCGGTCAGGCGATGCAAACCTAGAAATCATCAACATCTACATCCCTCCTGCCACCTGTTACCCCAGTGGATACCGCCCTAATATCAGCGCCTTACTCACTGGCAACAATCGCATTATCTTAGGCGAGTTCAATGCCCATCACGATCTATTGCATTCAAATTTGCGGGCGGACAGTAGGGGTGAGATGTTGGCGGATCAAATGGAAGAAACGACGTTCTGCAAAATAAACGCGCCCTCACACGTATGGTAGGAAGCTGTCACAGCTCGCCAGATATCTCAATCATGAGCGCAGGACTCGTAAACTGCGTCAAGTGGCAGCCGATGGTAACATTGGCATCCGACCACCTGCCTATACTTATTTCTCTCGAGAGTACCGCCGACTTCATCGTCACAGAAAAACGCACTTTCATAAACTGTAAAAAAGGAAAGTGGGATGAATACAAATCATTTACAGACAAACGCTTTGCCGCCCTCCCTATCCCGACTGATGCCCGCCAAGGGGAGCGTGCCTTCCGCAAGGTCATTGAATCCGCCTCCGCAAGTTTCATTCCCGCCGGAGAATTCCCGATATTCGGCCCCACTTCCCAGCGGAGGCCGCAAACCTAGCGAGAGAACGTGACCTTATAAGACAGCTTGATCCAGGCGATCCCCAAATAAGGGATATAAACCAACGCATCAGATTGCTTGTGGATGAACACAAGCGGGCGAAATGGGAGGAGCACCTAAGAGGTTTTAACCTCTCTACCGGTGTGGGTAAACTTTGGTCCACCGTAAAGTCCCTGTATAATCTGTCTAAGCACAAAGACAAAGTTTCCATCGCCTTTGGCAATAAAGTGCTGTCGGATGCGAAAAAATGCGCGAGCGCTTTCTGCCGACATTATATTGTAACGAATTTGCTGCAAATCCTCTTATTTGCAACCCTCTGCTAAGTTCGTATCGCTAAACTGTTGAATAAATAACTCCAATATGTAATAATGCAAAATGGCCTTTATTAAAGTACTTCACAATAACACTTGTACTTTGCAACGAATAGCTTACTTAATAACCAAACTGATTGACAGCTCAAATGAAGCTCTACTATTCAAAATAATACTGCTATAGCTCGCTAGATAACGCTTAATCCAAATCTCAAATCAAACTGAATTTCTTCTTACTCGCTGGCGCCGCTTTTATAGTTTACGCTGCATACTTCTAGGCTCTTCGATTTCCAGAACTTACTAGTTGTTTCGGCTACAAAATCGTCAGCCACAACTACGTGCACAAATTATTGCTCACTCTTGTCACAACTCAGATAAGATATATGCATGTGTTTGTGCATTGCCGCTCCGCTGCTCGTATACGTACATATGTGTAGACGCAATTATTTATTCGTTTATGTAGATACATAAAGATTGAATTATTGATGTGAATGTTTGTAGTTTACAGTCTCTCGCGCGCACATAGGCATATAAGTAAATGCATCTGTGTGTGACATCTCTCTGGGCTGCCTTATATATGTGTATACTTGATTTGATTATTAACGTAAATACTGCTTGGCATGGCCTTAGCATCGCCTTAGTGATGGGATAATTTAGTGATGCTAATATCCGTGACACTGCCCTCCACCTAAGTCTGATCGTCCCGATCAGACAAATCTCTCGATCTAAACGTTGCTAGCCTTTCCAAATGGACCACCTTCATTTTGGTTCGTGGTTTACCGATGGTTTGTATGCGGTACACTACATCGTTGATCCGTTTTACAACTTTGTATGGACCCTCCCAGTTACACTGCAATTTTGGGGACAAACCTTTTTTTCGTTGTGGGTTGTATAGCAGCACCAAATCTCCTTCCTGAAACCCTTCCGAATTAATTGCTTTATCGTACCTTGCTTTCATTTTGTCACTCATAATCTTTGCTCGTTGCCTTACCAGATCGTGTATCTCTCTCAGCTCTTCTTCTAAGACATCAGTGGATTTCTTGACATTCCTCTCCGCATCGGCATCTATCCCATACTTCAAATCAGCTGGCAGTCGAAGGTCATTGCCAAAAATTACCTTTGCGGGAGTTTGGCCCGTTGTGTCATGTACTGCCGATCGGTAGGCCATCAAGAATAATGATATGTGTGTATCCCAGTCCTTATGGTACTTGTCGACTACTTTCCTTAAATGCTCCTCCAATGTTCTATTGAAACGTTCCACCATACCATCGGACTGAGGATGCAATGCAGTTGTCCGTGTTTTTCGAATGCCCAACTTCTTGCACAGTTCTTGGAACACAGCTGATTCAAAATTCCTGCCTTGGTCAGAATGTAACTCCATTGGTACACCATACCTTGCAACCCATTCGTTTTTAACCACTTCTGCTACTGTTTCTGCTTCTTGGTTTGGGATTGGGTATACCTCTGGCCATTTACTGAAATAATCCATAACCACCAGTACGTATTTGTTTCCGCGGTTGCTAGTAGGAAATGGACCTGCGACATCCATGGCGATCCTTTCAAATGGTGCACCTGAAATATACTGCTTCATCTGGCCACGACTTCGGGTTTTGGGCCCTTTCGCTCTGTTGCATACCTCGCAATTGGCAATCCACTCGGTGACCGACTGACGGCAACCAACCCAATAGAATCTCTGCTTAATTTTCTCGAGTGTCTTCGTGATTCCAAGATGGCCTCCACTTGGACCATTGTGCAACTCGCTGAGCACGTCAGGAATCCTCTTTCTGGGAACAACTATAAGTTTCTTCTTGCATTGACCATCCTCACTCTCCCATACTCGATGCAAGCAACCGGATATCAATTCCAAACTGTTCCACTGTGCCCAATATGACTTCGCAATGGGACTCTCTGCTGACATATCCTCTCTGCTTGGTCTTTCTTTTCGTTCGAGCCCTTGCATAACATGTGACAGATCTGTATCTTCTAGCTGACACTTTCTTAGTTGTTCCTTGTCCCATTCATCCGTACACGTTATAGTCATTAGCCGGACATCTATAATGTCTTCTTTAGCCTCGGCCTTTGAACAGTGCTTGCATTCCAAACTACATGGCCTTCGTGACATTGCATCGGCATTTCCATGGGTACTACCTTTTCGATGCTCAATGGAAAAGTCATAGCTTTGAAGTCGCTCGATCCACCGTGCCAATTGTCCTTCCGGATTACGGAACTGCAGAAGCCATTTCAATGCTGCGTGATCTGTCCTGACATGGAATCGCTGGCCGTAGAGGTATTTGTGAAAATGTTTAATGCACTCTACCAATGCCAACAGCTCTCTCCGCGTAACACAGTAGTTCCTCTCTGGTTTTCCAATCGAACGGCTGTAATATGCAACTACCTTCTCCTGTCCATCGACCAGTTGTGATAAAACGCCTCCTATAGCATATCCACTTGCATCTGTATCTAGAATAAATGTTGCTCCTGGAATCGGATATGCTAACATTGGGGCAGTGCACAAACGCTCCTTCAATGTTTGGAAAGCCACTTCTTGCTCCTTCTTCCATTCAAAAGCTTTGTTTTTTCTTGTAAGCTCATGGAGGCTATGGGCTACGCTGGAAAAATTTGGTACAAATCGGCGGTAATATGTGCACAGCCCAAGAAAACTTCTCAATTCATGTAGGTTCTGTGGTCTTGGCCAATCCTGTACAGCCTCTATTTTTTCGTTCGCAGTGCAGATGCCCTCTGTCGTTACCTTGTGACCCAAATAATTGACTTCCTTTTTAAACAGCGCACACTTTTTGGGACTTAACTTCAGACCAGCGCCAGCTATTCTCTGGAAAACTTCCTCCAAGTTCTTAAGATGTTCATCAAAGTTCTTGCCCAATACGATGATGTCGTCCAGGTACACCAAGCATGTTTTCCAATGTAGTCCTTTCAGTACCTGGTCCATGAGTCTCTCAAAAGTAGCTGGTGCATTACAAAGTCCAAAAGGCATCACTGTAAATTGCCAAAGACCATCACCGACACTGAAGGCTGTTTTCTCTTTATCTTCCTCCTTCACCTCCACTTGCCAGTAGCCGCTTTTCAAGTCCAGCGTGGAAAACCATTTCGTACCAGATAGCGAGTCCAGAGTGTCGTCAATTCTTGGCAATGGGTAGCTATCCTTTTTCGTTACGTCATTCAACTTCCGGTAGTCCACGCAAAACCTCATTTTTCCATCCTTCTTTTTTACAAGTACTACCGGTGAGCTCCATGGACTAGCTGATGGTTCGATGACACCGCTGTCGTTCATTTCTTGAATGATTTGACTCACAACTTCCCGCTTCGCCAGTGGAACACTACGTGGAGCTTGACGGATCGGTCTCGCATCTCCAGTGTCAATTTGATGTTTCACAACGTTGGTGCGGCCTGGTTTAGAATCATCCTGGTCAAATATGTTCGCGTACTTTAGGAGCAGTTGTTTTGCCTTACTCTGATATGCTTCCTCTAGCCCCTGCATCCATGCCGTGATGTCATTTGAAAGATCAGTATTACTAGCTGAAACGTGTTCCTGGAGCTGTTCACAGTTAATAACCACTTCAGCCTCTTGGCATCTTCCCAAAATAGCTCCTTTAGTCAGTTTGAGTGGTGACTTGAACTCATTGAGTACTCTTACCGGAATACGTCCATCTTGTTTTGTCATAGCCAGGGTTTTTCCTACAAGTATGTTCAGTGCTGATTTATTTGCTGCTTCGACAACCCACAATTTGTTTGTCCCACAATCTCCATCTACCTTTGCCCAGATGACTGCTTCTGATTTTGGTGGTATTTGCTGACTCTCTTCCACCAGCACTCGTTTACTGCTGTAGCCTCTCTCGTAGCCGAAATTAAGTGGCACATCCATGTTCTTATATCGCATCGTCTTGCTTTGCATATCGATCTTGATGCCTTGGTTGATTAAGAAGTCCACTCCAATTATGATTTCATCAACAATACCTGCCACTATAAAATTGTGAAGTACCGTGACGTTCCCAATTGCTACTTCACATTCTACTTCTCCAATTACCTGGGTGTCCTCTCCCGTGGCTGTACGTAATCTTGCTCCAAGCAATGTCTTATCTTCTTGTTGACTAAATCCGCTCGAATGATGGAATGAGATGCACCCGTATCTACAGTCAGTAACCGTTCCTTTCCGTCCACATGTCCTCCAACAGTAAGATTGCTTGACCTTCTTCCAATTTGCGAGATAGAGATTATGGGGCATTCAATTGAGGGAGCCAGCTGTCGCCCCTTGCGGCTGACTCGCTTTAGTTTAACGATTGAGTGGATTTGGAGCTTTGCTCGTCTCCTTCAGCTCTGCGTTTACGGCCACCCACATTGTTGGAACTATTGGAATTGCTACTGCAATGACGTGCAATGTGACCTGGGTTACCGCACTTGAAACATTTCATAACTCCGGCATTTTTCTGTTGTGATCCCTTCAGAGCTTCCAAAATTGTATCTACCCACTCCGGCCTTTCTACTTCCACACGATGAGCTTTGTATGCTGGTTTACTCAATAATGACGCCGTTTCCTGGGTCAATGCATGGGATACCGTTTCAGAAAATGTTTGCTTTGGGTTCGCGTATGTGGCTCGCTTCGTTTCGACGTCCCGTATGCCATTTATAAAGCTCTGAATCTTCACTCTTTCCGTGTATTCCACGGGTGCATCCGCATTTGCAAGATGAGCCAATCTTTCAATGTCCGAAGCAAACTCCTGCAAAGTCTCGTTAGCTTTTTGGTAGCGGTTTTGCAATTCTATTTGAAATATCTGTTTCCTGTGTTCGCTTCCGTATCGCCGTTCTACAGCAGCCATCAATGCGTCATAACTGTTCCGTTCGTACTCTGGAATAGTCTGTAAGATTTCCGCGGCAGGCCCTTTCAGTGCCACGAACAGAGCTGCAACTTTATCTTCAGCATTCCATTGGTTCACTGCTGCGGTCTTCTCAAACTGTAGCTTAAAGACCTGAAAAGGAACAGAACCGTCAAAGGATGGTGTCTTTACCTTTGGATTACTCGTTGAAACTGCTGGGCGATTTAGTTGCAACTGCTCGATACGTCCTCTCAAAGCATCCACCTCGGCCTCGATTTTATCCTGTCGACCACTGAAGCCTTCATGAAACTGGTTTAGTTTTTCTTCCATATGCGCTTCCAGTTTAGATGATATACGGACTTCCTGCTCTTCTAGTTGTGTGGAGATCTGAGATGATATCTGTGCTGAAATTTGTGAAATACGCGTTTCTTGTGCTTCAATTTTCGATGTTATTTCTGACGACATTTCTGCAATACGTGTCTTCTGTTCTTCCATCATGGATGTTATATCTGTCTTTTGCGATTCCAGTTGAGAAGCCACTGTCGATGTTTGAGCAGATAATGCAGCCAAAATCATGTTCAAGTCTGTGCTCGTAACTGTCTGCGATGTTTCGTTTTTCTCTTCAATTTTTGTTACTTCCTCGCCATCAAGATGAAAGTCATACTCTTCCACATCAATTCCTTCCGCTTCCATTGCCTCTCGTAGCCGTGCCTGAAGTTCAAGTTTAACGCCGCTTGTATTCAATCCACGGCTCTCCAACTCCTTCTTTAGTTGCTGGATCTTCAATTCACTGAACTTTGCCATGTCCTTGTTGTCTTCTGGAATTTATTCAACAATTCCTCTTCTGACACCAATTGTAACGAATTTGCTGCAAATCCTCTTATTTGCAACCCTCTGCTAAGTTCGTATCGCTAAACTGTTGAATAAATAACTCCAATATGTAATAATGCAAAATGGCCTTTATTAAAGTACTTCACAATAACACTTGTACTTTGCAACGAATAGCTTACTTAATAACCAAACTGATTGACAGCTCAAATGAAGCTCTACTATTCAAAATAATACTGCTATAGCTCGCTAGATAACGCTTAATCCAAATCTCAAATCAAACTGAATTTCTTCTTACTCGCTGGCGCCGCTTTTATAGTTTACGCTGCATACTTCTAGGCTCTTCGATTTCCAGAACTTACTAGTTGTTTCGGCTACAAAATCGTCAGCCACAACTACGTGCACAAATTATTGCTCACTCTTGTCACAACTCAGATAAGATATATGCATGTGTTTGTGCATTGCCGCTCCGCTGCTCGTATACGTACATATGTGTAGACGCAATTATTTATTCGTTTATGTAGATACATAAAGATTGAATTATTGATGTGAATGTTTGTAGTTTACAGTCTCTCGCGCGCACATAGGCATATAAGTAAATGCATCTGTGTGTGACATCTCTCTGGGCTGCCTTATATATGTGTATACTTGATTTGATTATTAACGTAAATACTGCTTGGCATGGCCTTAGCATCGCCTTAGTGATGGGATAATTTAGTGATGCTAATATCCGTGACAATATAATGCATTCTATGGTCGACAAAGATAGACGGAGGGCCAACAGACACGCACATAAACACAAATTCAGCGCGTCACCAATCACCATCACCGCTAAAGAGGTTGAGGACGCCATTGGTCACGCTAAACCATCCAAAGCAGTGGGCCCAGACGGAATAGCCATGCCGATGCTTAAAAGCCTAGGGAAAGAGGGTTTCAAATATTTAGCGCATTTCTTCAACCTGTCTCTTTCCACCTTTGTCATATCCGAAAAATGGAAAATGGCCAAGTTGGTCCCGCTACTAAAGCCTGGGAAACCATCTAACATAAGAGAGTCGTATCGTCCGATATCTCTCCTATCGCCAGTAGCAAAGACGCTTGAAGCCATTTTGCTCCCCTACTTCCAAGCAAAATTTGCAGCTAGCCTGCCATCAGCATGGCTTCAGAAAACTCCATAGCACCACCACCGCGCTAAATGCCATCAGCACCCAGATAAACTGCGGTTTAAATCAAAACCCCCACCATAGAACAGTACTCGTAGCGCTAGGCCTATCAAAAGCTTTTGATATGGTCAGCCATGGCACTGCAAGACCTGGAAGGGTCTACTCTTCCCCCCTGTCTTAAAAGGTGGACCGCAAATTATCTGGGTGGTCGGCAGGCATCGGTGCAATTTAGAAACGAAACATCAAAACCAAGAAGAATTAAACAAGGGGTGCCACAATTAATTAAACAAGGGAGTCACTATCGTTTCATACGCCGATGAATGCACAATAATGGCCACAGGCCCAGGCCAACAGATCGATGAGCTATGCAATATAATAAAAGACTACCTCCCTGATCTCTCCAGTTTTTTCGCCTCGCGAAACCTGGCATTATCACCGACTAAACCTTCCGCGACCTTATTTACAACATGGACGTCCCAAATGTCGACCATTTTAAACATCCACGTCGATGGCACTACGCTACCGACTGTCCTACACCCCAAAATCTTGGGTGTGACGTTTGATCAGGATCTACATTTTGGTGAGCATTCAGCCGCAATTGTACTGAATATGCAAGGCCGTAATAAAATCCTCAAATCTCTTGCTAGCAGTACTTGGGGAAAAGACAAAGAAACACTTATAACCACTTACAAAGCAATTGGATAGCCAATTGCATGCTACGCGTCCCCTATATGGTCGGCAAGCCTAAAAACTACTCACTGCAAGAAGCTACAGGCCTGCTAAAATACTGCTTTTAGAACCGCAGCGGGCTGTCTTCTTATGTCCCCAGAACACCATCTACATAATGAGGCGAGAATACTACCCATGAGGGCGAGAAATGAGATGCTAACCAAATAGTTCCTGTTGAATACCTAGAAACCTGGGCATCCCAACAAACACTTGATTGATGAGCCAACACCGCCCAGGGCCTTAACGAGTTATCTCCGTAAGCATTTTGAGGAAATACGGCACCTGAGAACCCAGCCGTATGAAGCGAAAAAACACAAGCAGGTCCTTGGTGAACTCCACAAACAGGCGTCGGACCCTTATGTCGGGAATTGCCCGGTGAATCAAATACTCAAAGAAAAGTATCCAAAACTCGCGGAAGAGGAACGCATACTCCACAGGGAAGCGCTTGTCACTCTTGCTCAACTTCGTTCTGGATACTGTAACAGGTTAAACTCTTACCTATCCAGAATCAACCCCGACATACTAAATGTATGCCCAGCCTGCAATGTGTCCCCAAATGACACCAACCATCTCTTTAATTGTAATGTGGAACCAACGCCTCTAACTCCCGTTAGAGGATATTAATAACAATTTGTGATCGGTCGCGGCTGTTAGGTGGGGCGAAGGACTGCTACAACAACAACAACAACAATTACTGGAAAAGTGTAATATACCCCGCATACATTATCGAAATTTGCATGACTACCTAGTAGATTATTTACTTCAAATCCGTCAATAAATAGGTTGATTGGAATTACAATTTTGTTGTCAAAATTATCTATTTGTTTTTTTTGAAAGACTGAATTTACGTAATGTGTTATCTTTAATTCACATTTTAGCCTCTTTATGTTATCCAAAGTTTCTTCTGGAACATCAGGCAATTCAAAAAATTTTATTTGAAATTCAGTAGGCATTAAACGTCCTTTTATATTAGCAGGCCCTAATATTGGTCTATTATTTTTGTGTATTTCTATAATTTCGTCATTTACATTGAAAGCAATTGGTTTTTCAAAGCTTTTACTAATTGCTAGGGTTTTGAATAACTTGTATTCCGTGTCAATATTGGTAAAAGGATTAGAGCAAAAATCTAGGATTTTTTTGTTTTTATATGAAATTCTTCTGAAATGATTTTTAAAAATACTTGTTTTAAAGCGTCTGCAATAGTTAAATATATATTTTGTTTATTTTCTTGTATAAACAAGACATCTTTTCTACAAAAATTATCTTTTGCGTAACATTTCATTAAAATATCTTGACAAGCTTGTGTGATGAGACTTTCAAACTTTGAAAATACTTTATCCTTACATATAGTGATATCATTATCATCTTCACTACTATTAGTTGTGGTCTAGAAACAGATTACTGACTCATTACAGGAGTACATTTTTCTTTCAAAATTATTATTGGAATATTTATGTGTTACACTGGTGTCAATATGAGTTTTTAATAGCTCTGTATTGCTAACAATTTTAGTATTTTTGAATACTTTCAAATTCATATGCCTTTCTATGTGTACTTTAAATCTTTTTAAACTTGTATATTCTTTATTACAATTATTGTGTGTACATTTGTAAATATCTACTTCATATGACCTATGATGTAAATTGAAATGTGAGTATAAATCTCTCAAGTTTACAAAATCTTTATGGCATTTAAAACAAAACATTTTGGCCGAAATAAACTGAACAATGTTACTACATTTACATACAATGGCTTAAATTACGAATAAGATTATTTACACATGGTTTTTTTTATATCATAACAAGCCCATACTTGATGGGATTCATCTGGGTATTTCAAGGAAAATATTTGATAAATTTTAAAGCAAATGTCCAATGAAACTACAAACGAGCTAAATTTAAATTTGTGATAACCAAAGATCACGTAAAAATCTGTTAAATTTAAAAGACCAAGACCCACTACAATTATAAATGGCTGTACTGGCGATTTCGACTCTGTGGAATTTTTAGTACGCAATTCTATTTGGTGTTGTAAATCATTTATCGTTGCTATATGTAAAATGGAACTATTCACGGAGTTTTGTATGGTTGCTTTAGAATGCACTTTCAAATCTCCTTCTTTTATTATATACTGGTGTGTTGGTTTTAAAATAATGTGAAGTAGCATAAAATAAATGGGGTCTCTTGAATCTGAAGTAAAGATTAATTTAGACGGGTATTTCATTATAAATAGGAGATTATGGGACTTAATTATGTCGATCTCGCCTTTTGCAGATGTCAGTGGATTCCTGTAGTATTTGTCCTTTACGTTGTGCCCTAAGTAAGCACTAAGCTTTGGTAATGCTTCACACCACTTCGAAGTTAATATGAATTATTTTCCAGGGTAAAGTTCTTCAAAATCTTCTTCAATCTGAAAAAATATGTACATACATATGTGAGTTAGTATTGTGATGATTCTAATTTTTAACAAATGAAATTATCACAAACATTTACACTAGTTTACACGAAAAACAAGTCCTAAATTATTTTCTTAGACCTGAATTTAAATTGCTTAACAAGAAAAAATAATAAATATTTAATTTCGTTTTTAAAAATGACACATTAGCTCAAAATTTCCCAGCTTTGGCTTGCTAAGGCCTCTGTCCAAAACTGGTAAGACCTAAAAGACTAATAGATTAAACTGCAAACTAGTGTTATTACTACCAAATAAAGCTATCTTACAAATTTGTGTCCCATGGCTTGCTTATATAGGGGAAATTCGCCAACAACTGACTCAAGCGATACTGCGCGTTTTATAAAATGTTTGCGGTATGAATATGTGGCTTTCCACAATTCATAACAATCGTCCTCTTATCCAGCATAAAATTTGAGCATATTTACATAGTCCAAAATAGTTGAGCTAAAAACAGTTTGCTCTTCTTCTTTTTCGTTATAGTTGTCTTTTGGAATTGGGACGATGTTTCTTTTCCGGTGATGGTTGTGTAGCTTATTGTAAAAAATACCGCTTGAGCTAGTTCTATTATTTTTCGACTCAAATAGTAAACATCTTTACATTATGTTGGAAAAATTTCTATGATTTCGTCTGCAAGTTTTTCTATTTCGGTTAGTTTTAAAGTGGAATAGCTTGCTGTACCAGGCACATAAAAATTCTCAGAAATAATTTGTACGATTTTACGCCTGTTGTCTTCTGTCAAATATTTGTTGATATTAAATTGTTTTATTATTTCTTTGCCAATTTCTGATGACTGCAATATTTCTTTTGTGCCCTATATGTAGGTACATATAAACAGTTAAAAACTAAATATTAAACAGGAAGTTAACAACCACAATAAAATATCAATTGTTTCCAACAACTCCAATTTTAAACACGTAACTAAATAACAAATCTTAGAGATATAATTGGATGTGGAACAGCTTGATTCTGGCCACGGAAATGTGGATGTTGGTAGCGGCCATGATAAAGTGGATGATTGTGAATCATATATGGGAATGCTTATACCCTTTCATGGAAATAAAAGAATAAATTAAACGTGCATTAAATAAAGTTATATATATGTCGCCATAAGCGATAACCGACTAAGCCCTATACTTTAATGTAGAAGACAAGCGATCATTGCTTGTGACCACACACATATATATATATAGATATGCATTGCTCACTTGACTGGCTTTCCATTTGAATAATTTAGTTCTGAACTCCGAGCGTAGTGCGGTTTGTTCACGGTTTGGAAAAATTACGTTTACATCATCCTTGTCTATATATTTCAACTTATGAAATGTGTACCCGTACTCTTTTATATGAGCATATGATTAAAAAAAATTAATAAACAAAACTCATACCTATACATTCTTTTATATTTTTATATTTACCAATTAAATTTGTATAGCATGACATGCCCAAATTGTTTTGTTGAACAAAATTAAGCAGCTCATCATAGCTTGACATCTCCAGCTGTTCTGCGACTGTAGCGATACTTTCAAAAATGGCTTCTTCGTTAAGTTCCTCCATTTGTTCAACCTTTAAACATAAATTTGTTTAAAATAGAAACATTTTAAATTAAAATAAGACACTCCATACTTACTTTTCATATACACCAAAATCGTTTTACAACGGATATTCTAAGTTGGTGCGTAACTGACGCTTTAAAAAATTCCCCTTTGATGATGTTTCGCTGCATTAGAAATACATTGATGGAAAACATTAATAAAACTACGCAGAAACAATTATAATTATGCATGTACATTTTTTTAGCTGTTATTGTTGCAGCGTACATGCATATGAACTTAGTTTCGCAGCAAAGATACATACATACATACATATCTATGCACTTGCATATCACTTTTTATTTGCAACAAAACTTAATATTATTCACCTTTTCTGTGTTGTTGCAATTCCTGCAGGCAATTTTTTATTTTTTATTTTTGCACCAACCGATCACGGCAACAAACGACAAATAATTAACCCCGAACAACTATCGAGTCACTTATATATATATATATGCTGTACAAAAAAGTTTCAGATTTAGGATAAAACTTTCAACCGTTCATTTGAGACTGTCGGTTCCGCTAGTACATACATGTCATGCGAACAACAAAATATGATTACCAATATTTCATTTGATTAAAAGTTTTATGATTATCATAGAACCTTTCAACAGATTTATAGTCCTTCCGATTTCAAATAAAAGGTAAACAGCACTTCAAATTAGCTTTGTGGTTCATATGAAATAAGCAAATCCTAAACAAGTTAACAAAAGAAACATAATGGAAGTTCTTTTTTCATTAAACAAACTAAACACATTTAAGTAATTACATTGAATTCTTTCATTCCTTTACATTGAAGATAATGGTCATTGCGCTATAAGGCCGTTTTTGGCAACTCGTTTATTCTCTTGTTTCATTTTTATTTGTTTCTATCCGCAGTGGATGGTAATAAACTAAAAATGTCAAATAGTCGCAAATAGCTGAAAAACACAACATGGTAGTACAAGAAAAAAATTACACGGCAGGACAACACGCCAAAACCATTGTACACGCATACAACGTACAGAAAAGTGCTCACTATTGGCGGCCAACCTATGTATATATATGGGGTATTCCATCCCATTTCGACCAATTTTGACCCGACCCCTTTAGAATTGGCTGAAAGTTTTTCTTCTTTTTCTAGCTTACGAAAGACGTTTTTCAGAATTTTTTCAAATTTTTTCATCCAACTCAAAAAAAGTTATGAATTTTAAAAAAAACACCGTTTTTGTTTTCAAAATGCTATAACTTTTTCAAAAATTGACCGTTTGGGATCTTTTTTTTTAAATTTGTTTTTAAATGTACTTTTCGGAAAAATACAAAAAAATATTTTAAAGTTTTTTTTTTAATTTTTCAGTTTTTCGAGATTTTTCGAATTTCCCCAGTTTTTTTTTTTTCTCATAAAAAACTTCAATCAATTCTGCAATCATCCCCACTAATCCCGGAGTGGGCCGATTTTTTTTATATTTTTTTTATTTAATTGAAAAAAAATTTTTCAAAAATAAATTTTTTTTTATCAATTTTATTTATATAACAAAAAAATGTAAGAAAATGATTTTTAATTATTCTTTTCTATAATATTATGGTAATCTATGATTAAAATAACCAGGATTAATGACTGACACAGTAAACATGTAAGTTTTCTAAAAATTACCATAATATATAAAGAAAAGAATACTTAAAAATCATTTTCTTACATTTTTTGTTATATAAATAAAATTGATAAAAAAAAATTTTTATTTTTGAAATTTTTTTTTTCAAATAAATAATAAAAAAGGCGAAACGTTTGTGTTTTAATTTGGACCTTGAGCCAGCAAAAAACATATATTAGAATATAAAGGTCGCTAAATCATCAATTATAAAAAAAAAAATATAAAAAAAAAAATCGGCCCACTCCGGGATTAGTGGGGATGATTGCAGAATTGATTGAAGTTTTTTATGAGAAAAAAAAAATGGCGAAATTCGAAAAATCTCGAAAAATTGAAAAATTAAAAAAAATTTTTTTAAATTTTTTTGTATTTTTTCCGATAAGTACATTTAAAAAACAATTAAAAAAAAAAAGATCCCAAACGGTCAATTTTTGAAAAAGTTATAGCATTTTGAAAACAAAAACGGTGTTTTTTTTTAAATTCATAACTTTTTTTGAGTTGGATGAAAAAATTTTAAAAAATTCTGAAAAACGTCTTTCGTAAGCTAGAAAAAGAAGAAAAGCTTTCAGCCAATTCTAAAGGGGTCGGGATCAAAATTGGTCGAAATGGGATGGAATACCCCATATGTACTCGTGCATACACACATTTGGCCAACCAAATGGGTAAATTACCTGACCAGGTGTAGCCGCAGTTCACGTCATTTTGCGAATTTTTTCTTTGCATTTTCGTTTATTTTTCCCCTCAGCATACAAATTGTGCTCATGCGGAATTTTTTTTTTTTTTTTTGAATTGCTGATGACCAAGATCTTTGGACCGAAGAATGCGGTGTCCTTACGGCCTTAGAGTCATCGAATAATTTAAATCACAGCTTTTTATGATTGCAAGCTTTCGGATGAGCTCTCCGAAGACGTCATCCAAGTCATGCATCCCTACTTTACCCACTCGACAAGAGTAGATTGTTGGCCGGAACCTTTTCTTTCATTCGCACAATATGACCACTGTAGTCATTTGTTTTAATTTACTGGACTATGTTGATGTCATCCCTAAATCTTCTTCGGTGCTAGAAGTCGCCAACGTTTAGACGTTCATTAATCGTTCATGAAATGTTTACCTCAAGTACCACAAGATCCTCTCATCTTATGTTGTCGGTGACTTGTAGAGCTTCATTTTCTTTTGCTGACAAGGGACTTTCCTTTTCAATTGCCTATTTCTTCTTCTTCTTTCTTTCCGTAACTCCTATTGGAGCATAGGGCCTCGACAACCGATTTGAATCTTAGTCTATTTGGTGCTATCCTCGTGACATCATTCCACGTGTAACCTACATCTTCCAATTTTATTATATTATATAAATTATATTGTCTGGAGGCTTCCTAATCGAGTGTCCACTCCACGACCAATTGCGTTTTTCAATTTCTGTGGCTGCTTTTGTTTTGCCTTTAGTTCAAGCTTATTGAGCCCAAACCTAGATGAACTCATTCGGCCAGATTTTCTTTATACTCAAAACCATCTAGAGGCTCCGCCATCTTGCTCAAAGTAACTTTGATAACCCCAAAACGAGTCGCTTATAAACCGGTATATTTTAAACTGTGTAAAACATAGCAAATCAAGGCTTCGCTGGACACGTGGTGTTGGTGAACTTTGGTGGATGCATCCACTGCATTGGGATAAATATTACATTTATTGAAAATTTGGTTTCCGGACTACTCCGGTTTAAAGCGTCAGCTATTTCTAGGAAGAAGTTGTTGCCGTGCTTTATTGGGGACGGACAAAGTCGTCTCTACTAGCATTGTAGACTAAAATATATTAAGAAAAACAAGTAAGGACGGGACTGTCTTCGGCTGTGCCGAAGACTTCATACCTTTCATGAATGGGGCTGAACAATAATCATATCTCGTTCGTAATCTCCAAATAATCGGATGTATAAGATAAGAAATATATAGTGAACAGATGTACATACCTAAACGATTTTTAAGATAAATATAAAATCAAAAATAGGTAGGTACTTTGTGTGAGGATGCAAAGTTTAATGTTTTTTTGTGGTCTGCGTGTAAAAACTATAACTACGAATCACGTATTTCAACAATATATGACGTTAACGTAACTATTTGATGAAATTTGATAAATTTTGAAGCTTCTAGCCGTAAAAAGGGGCAAAAATTACAGTTTATATGGGGTATATAATATATATACCACCGACCTCTATGATTTTTTCAGACAACAATATATGCTATATACGTAAGCATTTGGTGAAATTTGAAGCCTCTAGCTCTTAAAATAGGGTAGTAATTACGAAAATTTTCTTATCTGAACAATCGGTTGTGGGGGATATATACTATATATACGACCGATTTCATCAATTTTTTCAGACAACAATATGTACAATATACGAAAGTATATGGTGAAGTTTGAAGCTTCAATCTGTTAAATTGGGGAAGATATGACAAAAATCCTCTTTTTCTGAAAAATCGGTTGTATGGAGGATATATGCTATAGTGGTCCGATCCGGCCGGTTCCGACAAATGTCTAATCGGACACCCAAATTCACCCGCTCAACAAATTTTATCAAAATATCTCAAAAATTTGGGGACTAGTTTGCATACAAACATACAGACGGACAGACGGACAAGGCTAAATCAACTCAGCTCTTCGGTATACCTAATGGTGGGTCCATCTATTTTCCTTTTAGGACTTACAATTTTGGGTTTCGTGACGAAATTAATGTACCATTTCATTTTCATGAAAGGTATAAAAATAATAATAGCTACTCAAAATTGTATTAATATAACAACGTTTATTGCCAACAAAAAAACTTATTAATGGATCATTATAATTATCAACCAACGCAATCAATCAAAATTTTTAAATTTTTTGTGGTAGGTATTGTACTCCCGTTGGTCCTAGAAAAATGCACAATTTTTAGATCCCCGCTTACCGGAAATGAACTTTGATATTATTTCGACCCGTGCGCCAACTAGCTCTCTTATTGGATTGTTTCGTTCTACTGAACTATGTGTGAGATTTCACGATTTTAGCTCAATGGGAAGTTTCTAGAAACTTGATCGGAAGTTTTCCCCGTCTGAGAAAAAAACTCCAAATTACTCGCCGCGGCCGCTACTTATCGAAGCTTTCCCCTTTGTAATGTATTGTCATCGGGCTCGTAACTCCGTGTGAGGTATTAGGTTTGAAGCCTGTTGTGAAGTAAAATGTTTCTAAATATCTAGATCCCTTGGCCACCTAGATGAAATTTTTATACTTTTGTTGCATTTTCCAGGTGTCCTGAATCAAGTGTAAGGTTTGAAGTATACATACTTTGGGAAAATAAACGGAGACGGCTGGCGACCTAGCCAACTTAAAAAAAAAATCGATATATAAGTTGTGAAAAATGAAAAAAAACGCGAGAGTTCATTATCAAAGATAGATAAAATAATTAAAATTCATAGGTGTATTGACCTTAGCACGAAAAATACAAACTAGGTAAAATTTTGGAAAATGTGCGTCACACTGCCCACATTTAGAAGAATAAAGTTTAAAAGTTTTGCAAGCCGTAAATTAAAAGCTTTGAAGATTTGGCTTGTCCTTCGTGTTTTATACACACCTTGGTAAATTAACAAAATCGGTTGGCTATCACGCCCGCTTTAAAAAAAAGGTGTTTTCAAAGTCTAATGGCAACAAAAACCTAAACTAACTTATTTATATCGATATTTCTCCTTAGAAGTTATATGATGTAGCAATGTACGAAAGTTTATAAATAAATAAAAAAAAAATTAAAATTTTTCAATAAAGGCGTGGCCTGCATTATTAGAAGGAAATTTAGAAGTTTTGAAAGCCGTAAATCAGAAGCAGTTAGTATCATTCTGAATTTGTGCAGAGTGATTTTTTTAGTACTATATTTGAGTTTGTGGAAAGTTCATTGACAATCACGCCATTTTTTTTAAGTTGCTTAAAGGGTAAACAATTACAAAGAGGGTTCCAACCAACTATTGTTTTTATAATAAAAGTAAAAAAAAAAAACAGTTACTTTTCTATTAGAAAAAATTGTTGGTACAAAGTTGGAATAAATACTTGACTTTATTTTTTCAGTCTGATAAATAATATTAAAAAATATTGTTGGTATAAAGTTTCAGTAAATACTTGATATATTTAACTCAAAAAAAATAAACACCTGTTAAAATCGTTCCAATATACTTGTTAAAAGTTTTTGAGGAGACTAAGGCCGAGCTACTCTTCCAATTTGAGTTGTTTTATTTTTTATTTTTTCTAGAAATTTATTCCGATTCCTAACGGCATCCGCAAGGCAGATGAATTTTCAATGACAAGGTTTTCAAGCACAAATATATTGCGAGAGCTTGACAACAACTGTCGTATAGAAATTGCTATTGCCGGCATTTGAACCCGGGAAACTGAAGTTAGAAAAGTCGAATTTGTTTTAGTAGTTGCATTATTGCTGTTAAGCTTTTTAAAGGTAAAATTTTATCGCAACGTTTTTGCTTCGTTGGACATTTTTATACTCAGTTGAGCAGAGCTCACAGAGTATATTAACTTTGATTGGATAACGGTTGGTTGTACAGGAATAAAGGAAGCGAGATAGATATAGACTTCCATATATCAAAATCATCAGGATCGAAAAAAAATTTGATTGAGCCATGTCCGTCCGTCCGTCCGTCCGTCCGTCCGTTAACACGATAACTTGAGTAAATTTTGAGGTATCTTGATGAAATTTGGTATGTAGGTTCCTGAACACTCATCTCAGATCTCTATTTAAAATGAACAATATCGGACTATAACCACGCCCACTTTTTCGATATCGAAAATTTCGAAAAACCGAAAAAATGCGATAATTCATTACCAAAGACGGATAAAGCGATGAAACTTGGTAGGTGAGTTGAACTTATGACGCAGAATAGAAAAATAGGAAAATTTTGGACAATGAGCGTGACACCGCCCACTTTTAAAAGAAGGTAATTTAAAAATTTGCAAGCTGTAATTTGGCAGTCGTTGAAGATATCATGATGAAATTTGGCAATAACTTTACTCCTATTACTATATGAATGCTTAATACAAATTAGCAAAATCGGAGAACGACCACGCCCACTCTTAAAAAAAAATTTTTTTTTAAGTCAAATTTTAACAAAAAACTTAATATCTTTACAGTATATAAGTAAATTATGTCAACATTCAACTCCAGTAATGATATGGTGCAACAAAAAGCAAAAATAAAAGAAAATTTCAAATTGAGCGTGGCTCCGCCCTTTTTCATTTAATTTGTCTAGAATACTTTTAATGCCATTAGTCGAACAAAAATTTACCAATCCTTGTGAAATTTGGTATTGTTTAGATTCTGGGACGATAACTTTTTTCTGTGAAAAAGGGCGAAATCGGTTGAAGCCACGCCCAGTTTTTATACACAGTCGACCGTCTGTCCTTCCGCTTGGCAGTTAACACGATAACTTGAGCAAAAATCGATATATCTTTACTAAACTCAGTTCACGTACTTATCTGACTCACTTTGTATTGGTATAAAAAATGGCCGAAATCCGACTATGACCACGCCCACTTTTTCGGTATCGAAAATTACCAAAAACGAAAAAACGCAAAATATAACTTTAGGAAAAAACTTTGTAAAATAGGTGTGACACCTACCATATTAAGTAGAATGAAATGAAAAAGTTCTGCAGGGCGAAATAAAAAACCCTTGAAATCTTGGCAGGAATACTGTTCTTGGTATTATATATATAAATAAATTAACGGTATCCAACAGATTATGTTCTGGGTCACCCTGGTCCACATTTTGGTCGATATCTGGAAAACGCCTTCACATATACAACTACCACCACTCCCTTTTGAAAGCCCCATTAATACCTTTAATTTGATACCCATATCGTACAAACACATTCTAGAGTCACCCCTGGTCCACCTTTATGGCGATATATCGAAAAGGCGTCCACCTATAGAACTAAGCCCCACGCCCTTTTGAAATACTCATTAACACCTTTCGTTTGATACCCATATTGTACAAACGCATTCTAGAGTCACCCCTGGTCCACCTTTATGGCGACATCTCGAAAAGGCGTGCACCTATAGAACTTAGGCCCACTCCCTTTTAAAATGCTAATTAACCCCTTTCATTTGATACCCATATCGTACAAAAAAATTCTAGGGTCACCCCTGGTCTGCCTTTATGGCGATATCTCGAAACGGCGTCCACCTATGGAACTAAGGATCACTCCCTTTTAAAATACTCATTAACACCTTTCATTTGATACCCATATCGTACAAAAAAATTCTAGAGTCAACCCTGATCTACCTTTATGGCGATATCCCTAAATGGCGTCCACCCATACTGTACAAACGCATTCTAGAGTCACCCCTGGTCCACCTTTATGGCGATATCTCTAAAAGGCGTCCACCTATAGAACTAAATCCCACGCTCTTTTGAAATACTCATTAACACTTTTCGTTTGATACCCATATTGTACAAACGCATTCTAGAGTCACCCCTGGTCCACCTTTATGGCTATATCTCGAAAAGGCGTCCACCTATAGAACTAAGGCCCACTCCCTTTTAAAATGTTCATTAACCCCTTTCATTTGATATCCATATCGTACAAACAAATTCTAGGGTCACCCCTGGTCCACCTTTATGGCGATATCTCGAAACGGCGTCCACCTATGGAACTGAAGATCACTCCACTTTAAAATACTCATTAACACCTTTCATTTGATACCCATATCGTACAAAAAAATTCTAGAGTCAACCCTGATCTTCCTTTATGGCGATATCCCTAAATGGCGTCCACCTATAGAACTATGGCTCACTCCCTCATAAAATACTCTTTAATACCTTTCATTTGATACACATGTTATACAAATACATTCCAGGGTTACCCTCGGGTCATTTTCCTACTTGGTTATTTTCCCTTATGTGTCTCCATAGCTCTCAACTGAGTATGTAATGTTCGGTTACACCCAAACTTAACCTTCCTTACTTGTTTTATTATGTAAAACCAAATATCATAGAAAGCGGCATAAATGAGGGGTTCCAAACCAAAACGCAATAAGTGCACCCTTATTTTTCATACTCTGTGTGCAAAGCACACATATATTAAATATGTTAACATAACGATTGATCGTAACTGTATAAATGAATCGAGATATATATAGAGTTCCACATTTCAAAATGATCAGGATGAAAGAAGGAATTGATTTAGCCGTGACGGTCCGTCTGTTCGTCCGTCTATCTGTGCACATGATAACTTGAGTAAATTTAAGATATCTTATTGAAATTTGGTAAAAACTTCGATACATATGTTAGGCTTAGAACAAGAAATATTTTTTTAGTAAAAATGGCCTATATTAAATTTCAACATTCTAGCTGTATAAATTACTAAATAATCAAGTTTTTGGTGTTTTCCAAAATGTTATGTACATAAAAAGTAGCAGTGGTTATCATCACATTTCGCTCATTTTAAATACCGATGGGAGATGAGTGCCATATAACCCATACACCGAATTTCAATAAGCTATCTGAATTTTTACTCAAGTTATCGGGATCACAGACAGATGGACGGGCATAGCTAAATCAATTCCTTTTTTCATCCTGAGCATTTTGATATATGGATGTCTAACTTTATCTCGATTCGTTTATGCCGTTATGATCAACCGTTATGTTACCAAAATTCATAATATTGAAACATATCGAAAGCTTCAAGTTTTAGGCATGTTTCCTTAAAATGCAGATGTGCAAATAAATATGTAAAATAAACAGCAGCGTAAATCCAACATCGGTTACAGCCGAACTTAGATTCTTCACTTTTTTTAAAATATGCGTCAGTATTATAAGAAAAGTAATTTATCTGAAATGAACTGTACAATTGAAACTCACGCTGAGTATTTAACTTCACTTTCTAAAATCTATGTCATGATCTTTATGAGAAGTGTAAAACAGACAGTTTAAAATGCAATAATTTCATACAATTTAAAATTTTTTTGAGTTGAAAAATTTTTTATATTTATTTAAATGTTGATAGGTTGTGGGATGTAGGAATAATCCTTAAGGATGATTTAAGGAGTACTTTAATAGTATTTAAAGGAAATACGAGTACATCATAACTGATCCTCATAGATATTAAAAAAGTCACAGTCCGAACTTCGACGACGCTTCAATTATTGGGAATGAAGAGAAATGGAAGAAGAGATACACATTAGAAATGTTACATATCGTTAACACATCTTCAGACATACGAATTAACTACAAAAGAGATATTGATAGTACTGCACAGTCATACACACACTTGTTAATAAAAAATAAACAGTATAATACTCCACGTCAGACGGTGCAAGCGTGAAAATAAATGTATATAATTAGTTTTTAAAAAGAAAAAAATATTGTTAGTTGTGATATATTGTTTCATTATTATTCATGTTGTTTTTTATTGTTAATAGTTGTCCTGAGGATGAATACCAATCCAAATATATTGGTTATACAAGAACTTCTTGTGTTTTTAATACATCTAACCTCGAGTCAGCTTAATTCACAGATATCTCTCTTTACTTTAAATCTAGTAGTTCGATAAAGGCGATTTTTTGTCTGTATGTGTGTTCTTTCACAACTGATATAGTACCATTAATATCATTTGAAAATGTGCCTCCATTTAAGGCTAGGTATTTTTTCTTATTTATCTAGGAACTTTTTATGAGTCACTTGTTGAGTTTTGGTTTAAAACTCCAAACATATAATTCGAAGGGCGCTAGCTGCATTTACTAAACCTTAATTTTTTCTCATTCCTCGTAAAATTTTCATACAAACAAGCCAGAGTTTCCTTGCATTGAAAGCTTCTGAATTTTAATTGAAATTTTGTGGACTTCAAATGAAACTTTCCAAACTACCATTGTAATTTTCTTAACTACAATTAAAAATTGTGTGCTACAGTCATAGTTTTCTGAACTCCGAAGAAGCTCCTCAACCTAAATTTTAATTTTCTGATCTTCAATCACAAAATCTGAACTTCAATTGCAACTTTCTGAGCTTTAATTGCAACTTTCTAAACTGCTACTGAACAAGTGAGGGTGTCTAAGTTCGGGTGTAGCCGAACATTATATACTCAGCGTGTGCTTAAATTGTACAGTTCATTTCAGATAAATTACTTTTCTACATAACACGCGGCACCGCCCATTTAAAAAAAATGTCTCCCAATTTCCTCTTACAATGGAACTTGGACGTGAAATATCATTGATGCAATATTATTTTTCGCTAAGATATTGCTTATTATTCTAGTCTACGACCCTTTTAAGCTTTTTTCTATATAAAATTAGGCGTGTTCTTTAACGGATTTCGTTAATTTTTCTTCGAAGCACTCTTTATAGTAGAGGCAAACTCTGCTGAATTTTGTTATGATATTTTCAACGGTTTTTGATCTATGATTAATAATATGGATACAATTGATTTTATCACAAGTAGGCTGTGCCACGCCCATTTCTAAAAGTGTATTTATCAAGAATTTCAAATCAGTCCACACATCAAATTTCAATATTTTAGATGTATTTTTTACTAAATAATCGGGTTTTTGTGTTTTCCAAAATGTTATATATATATAAAGTGTGCGTGGTTTTCATTCGACTTAACCAATTTCCAACACCAATCTATTCTGAGTCAGATAAGCCCTTATACCAAATTTGGTGACGATATCTCAATATTTGTTCCAGTTATCGTGTTAACGGACGGACAGACGGACGGACATGGCTTAATAATTTTTTTTTTCGATACTGATGATTTTGATATATAGAAGTCTATACCTATATCGATTCCTTTATACCTGTACAACCAACCGTAATGTTACCAAAGTTAATATACTCTGTGTGCAAAGCACGCTGAGTGTAAAAACGTATGGTACTGACTTTTAGTACGATAGTTTTGCGCTGGCGCGGGGGCAAATGTGTTCCCTGTAGGCTAAGTAGACTCAATTAATATTTTATTAAGCTTGACATAAAGAATGTTTTTGTCACTCCATTTTACATAATTTGCACAAACTTTCAAATAACTAATATTCCAGCTTGTTCTTTCGGAACCCCGTCATTTTCGGCACTTAAATAAGTACGGGGTTCATTGACCGCAGACACTTACATGCACAACTACTACTACCAAATATTCGCTGCAATCTATGAGTGTACTGGCCAATTAATTATGGCCACATTGACCGTTTCCTGAGTTTTGTCACAGTTGTCAAACCCGCGATCTTATTTATATAATTTTATAAGTAATAAGTATAAGGGTGGCCATGCATGCAAGTAAATAAAATCATACGTATATATAAAGCGGTCTGAATATAAAATATATACAAATATAGAGTCCGCAAACACTTTCTTATCTACACATATACCTATGTACATTAGGCATATGACTTAAAATTTTTTTTGGGAAAAAATATATACACATGGCATCATGAAAGATGTTAATGAGAATTTTAAAAGGCGTGGGCTTAGTTCTATAGGTGGACGCCTTTTCGAGATATCGCCATAACGGTGGATCAGGGTTGACTCTAGAATTTATTTGTACGATATGGATATCAAATGAAAGGTGTTAATGAGTATTTTAAAAGGGAGTGGTGGTAGTTGTATATGTGAAGGCGTTTTCCAGATACGGGTATCAAACTAAAGGTGTTAATGAGTCTTTTAAAAAGGGAGTGGGCCTTAGTTCTATAGGTGGTCGCCTTTTCGAGATATCGCCATAAAGGTGGACCAGGGGTGTCTCTAGAATATGAATGAAAGGTGTTAATGAGTATTTTAAAAGGGAGTGGGCCTTAGTTCAATAGGTGGTCGCCCTTTCGAGATATCGCCATAAAGGTGCACCAGGGGTGACTCTAGAATATGTTTGTACGATATGGGTATCAAATTAAAGGTATTAATGAGGGTTTTAAAAGGGAGTGGTGGTAGTTGTATATGTGAAGGCGTTTGCCAGATAAGGGTATCAAATGAAAGGTGTTAATGAGTCTTTTTAAAAGGGAGTGGGTCTTAATTCTATAGGTGGTCACCCTTTCGAGATATCGCTATAAAGGTGGACCAGGGGTGAATCTAGAATATGTGTGTACGATATGGGTATCAAATTAAAGGTATTAATGAGGGTTTTAAAAGGTAGTGGTGGTAGTTGTATATGTGAAGGCGTTTTCCAGATATCGACCAAAATGTGGACCAGGGTGACCCAGAACATCATCTGTCGGGTACCGCTAATTTATTTATATATGTAATACCACGAGCAGTATTCATGCCAAGATTTCAAGGGTTTTTTTTTTTCGCCCTGCAGAACTTTTTCATTATCTTTTACTTAATATGGTAGTTGTCACACCCATTTTACAAAGTTTTTTTCTAAAGTTATATTTTGCGTCCATAAAACAATCCAATTACCATGTTTCATCCTTTTTTTGTATTTGGTATAGAATTATGGCATTTTTTTCATTATTCGTAATTTTCGAAATCGAAAAAGTGGGCGTGATCATAGTCGGATTTCGGCCATTTTTTATACCAATACAAAGTGAGTTCAGATAACTTATCATGTTATCGTGTTAACGGACGAGCGGTAGGACAGACGGTAGACTGTGTATAAAAACTGGGCGTGGATCCAACCGATTTGGCCCTTTTTCACAGAAATAAGTTATCGACCTAGAATCTAAGCCCCTACCAAATTTCACAAGGCTTGCTATATAACCGTGCAAGTAATATTTTCACCGCCGCTGAGCGGGTTGTGCGCTGGGCTTGGGACCCGCCACGTAAAACCATACTCCAATGAAATATAACAACAAGCGTCAGATAAATACACTTTCTATTGATGACGACCATGGCAAACGTTTGAAGGACAATGAATTGAGGGCATGCACCTGGAACGTCCGCTCCCTGAATGGGATTGGTGCAGATGCCCGGCTGGTTGATGTCCTCGTCAAAGCAAAATCTGACATCACCGCCATCCAAGAAATGCGTTGGACGAAGCAAGTATGAAAGAAGATCAAAAATTGTGACATCTATTGGAGTGGTCATACGAATAAGCGCAGTTTCGGCGTCGGATTCGTGGTGGGAGAGAGATTTTGTCGCCAAGTGCTGGCGTTCACGCCTGTGGACGAGCGTCTCGCCGCTATCCGAATAAAAGCAAATTTTTTTAACATATCATTAATCTGCGCCCATGCGCCGACAGAGGAGAAAGACGATGAGGTGAAAGACACTTTTTATTAACAATTAGAACGCACGTACGAGCGCTGCCCCCGTCATGATATAAAAGTCGTGCTTGGCGACTTTAACGCCAGGGTGGGCAAAGAAGGTGTCTTTGGCCCCCTAGTCGAAAATTTCAGCCTACACAATGAAACTTCTCCTAACGACTGAGGCTGATTGACTTTGCCAGTGCTCGAAACATGGTCATATCCAGCACGAGGTTCATGCATAAAAAGATACATCAAGCTACATGGCTGTCTTCTGATCGAAATACTCGCAATCAGATCGATCACGCTGTGATAGACGGCATGCCTCCAGTGTTTTAGATGTGCGCACGATCCGAGGACCTAACATCGACTCGGACGATTATCTCGTTGCAGCCAAAATACGCACCCGCCTCAACGCGGCTAAAACCAAGGAATAAAAAACAAAAGGAAAGCTAGACGTCGAAAAGCTTCAATCACAACAGACTGCCAATGATTTTGCAACTCGACTCTCACACCTGCTCTCTGAGAGCACAACTCATCCTGAAGGCATACAGAAGCAGTGGGAGCATATCTCCAAAGCAATTCGTACTGCCGCCGAGGAAAAAATTGGTTACCGGCGGCCACGAAAAAACAACTGGTACGATGAAGAATGCCGCGTTGCAACCGAAAGAAAGGACGCTGCCTACAGCGCTACGTTAAAAGCAAGCGCGACAAGAGGAGTGTGTGAACGCCATCGTGAGTTGAAAAAGGAAGCGAGAGGCCTTTTCAGGAAGAAAAAAGCAGAAGCAGAAAGGCGTGAGTGCGAGGAGCTTGAGCTGCTAGCCACCAGGAATAACGCCCGAAAATTTTACCAAAAAATACGGCGACAGACGGAAGGTTTTAAGACCGGGACAAACTCCTGTAGGAACGAAAACGGCGACCTTGTAACTGATATCCAGAGAGTGCTTAGATTATGGAGGGAACACTTCTCTGCTCTCCTAAATGGAGGCAGCAATTCACCACGAAGATGTGAAAACCCCAATCCCGCAATCGATGATTGAAAAACAACAAGGCCGTGGGCGCTGACGGATTGCTGCGGAGCTATTCAAGTACGGCGGTGAGGAGTTGGTAAGGCGCATCCAGCAGCAGCTTCTTAGCAAAATATGGGTGGAAAAGTGCATGCCCGACGGTTGGAATCTAAGTGTTCTTTGCCCAGTCCACAAGAGGGGGGATACTGCAAAATTCACCAACTATAGTGGAATCAGCCTTCTTAATATCGCATATAAGGTCCTTTCAAGTGTATTGTGCGAAAGATTGAAGCCCACCTTGAACCGGCTGATTTTACCTTATCAGTGCGGCTTCAGACCTGGTAAATCTATCATCGACCAGATTTTCACAATGCGCCAAACCTTGGAAAAAACCCGTGAAAAGAGAATCGACTCACATCACCTCTTCGTCGACTTTAAGGCCGCCTTCGACAGCACCAAAAGGAGCTGCCTGTATGCCGCTATGTCTGAATTTGGTTTCCCCGCAAAACTCATACGGCTGTGCAAAATGACGTCGAGCAACACCATCAGCTCAGTCAGAATTGGGAAGGACCTCTCCGAGCCGTTCGAAACTAAACGAGGTTTAGTGCGATTTCTTTAATTTGATGCTGGAGAAAACAATATACTATAAAAGCGTGTAATTACTGGCATATGCTGATGACATTTATATCATCGGCCTAAACACCCGCGCTGTTAGTTCTGCTTACTCCAAACTGGAAAAAGAAGCGGTAAAGATGGGTTTGATGGTGAATGAGGACAAAACGAAGTACCTGCTGTCATCGAGCAAAGAGTCAGCGCATACGCGCCTTGGCAACCACGCTACTGTTGGCAGCCATAATTTCGAAATAGTAAAAGACTTCGTTTATTTGGGAACCAGCATCAACACTAGCAACAACATCAGCACTGAAATCCAGCGAAGAATCAATATTGCCAATAAATAAATAAATGCTACTTTGGACTAGGTAGGCAATTGAAAAATAAAGTCCTCTCTCGACGAACGAAAATCATACTCTACAAGTCACTTATCGTACCTGTCCTGCTATATGGGGCAGAAGCATGGACCATGACAACAGCAGATGAAGCGGCTTTGGGATTTTTCGAGAGAAAAGTTCTTCGAAAGATTTATGGACCTCTACGCGTTGGCGATGGCGAGTACCGAAGAAGATTTAATGATGAGCTGTACGAGCTATACGCAGACATCAACATAGTCCAGCGAATTAAAATGCAGCGACTGCGCTGGCTAGGCCATGTTATGCGAATGAAAGATGATGCTCCGGCAAAGAAAGTGTTTCTATCGGAACCCGCCTATGGAAGCAGAGGTAGAGGGCGGCCTCCACTCCGTTAGAAGGACCAGGTGCAAAACGATTTAACCTCCCTTGGTGTGACCAATTGGCGCCGGTTGGCGGAGCGAAGAAGCGACTAGCGTGCCTTGTTGGACGGCCATAAACGTTTAGACGGTTAAGCGCCAATTAAGTAAGTAAGTAAGTTTACATAAAATGTTACGGCTCATGCAATAAGTGAGGCCAACGCACTATGGAAAATAAATGCCTGTTTCTAAAAGTGGTATATCAATATGGATATTCAATGAATTGAGTCCATTCAAACGTTCTTGACTGTTTGTACTCCGCAAGTATGATTTGAACCTTTTGAGGGCTGCAAATGTGTGTTCTGGTGTTGCTGTCGAAACTGGTAGAACGGCTAATATGCGCAATATCTAATTTGGATTCACCATCTGAAAAAATAAGCATAATAAGAAATATAGCATACAAATTTTGTAGATAATCGTCAAAATTGTACCCACCTCAAGTGCATCAAACACGTTTTTAAAATTCTGACCATCGACTCGCCTTCTCCACATTTTGACTTCCATTGTAAACTCAGTTTTGGAACAATTCACAACACTTTCATAAAACTCATGCAGTTTATTGCATTTTTTAGCGTTGTATTAATTTTTGGGGAACAAAACACCGAACGAAAATTGATTGGTGCTTCATGTAACGGCTCTTGATATGAGTTATGAATGCATTAAGGAATGGATTATAGAATGTGATTCTATAATAATCATCGACGCTCTCAGTATCAGCGTTGCATTTATTTAATTGATGTTTACTGATGCGTGATTTCTTGTGTAGCGCAACTCTCTCAAGGGGCTGCCAGCGCATTATATAGATTCTCCAACCCAATTGTCATGCTCACCTACCCGTGGCGAATCCTGTTTCATTAACAACCGAGGCTCTGGCGACTCCGAACTCCTCATGGATCTAGGGGCTTGCAGGGCGGTATGGCCTAGAAGGTTTCATGTGGTCATAACAAATCGTTTCCCGAGATGGTCGGGCTGGAACTTTTATTGTGCTTGTTACCGGAACGTACCGGATCTGCATCCGGCAAAGGACCGTCAACATCGATAACACTCTCCAAGGCCTTCGGGGAATGTCCTTATCGCTACAACAACAACAGCAACGTTTGAAATTGCACGCTAGATATAGCAGCTTGAAACTGAGAAGCTTGTGCGGAAGTTTTGTCGTGTTTCCCTTCTGGTATCTCTTCAAAGGCTTCGAATATTTTTGGCTGAAATTCAATGTAAGTGGATACCGCTTCATGACATTGGCCCATCTTGTTGGGTAGACGCTTTGCAATTTTTTTCTTCGACTTTCTTTTTATACCCAGCTGTACTTGTACACAGGGTATTTTAACTTTGATTGGATAACGGTTGGTTGTACAGGTATAAAGGAATCGGGATAGATATAGGCTTCCTATATCAAAATCATCAGTATCGAAAAAAAATTTGATTGAGCCATGTCCGTCCGTCCGTCTATCTGTCCGTTAACACGATAACTTCAGTAAATATTGAGATATCTTCACCAAATTTGGCACATGTTCTTACCTGGATCCAGAATAGATTGGTATTGAAAATGATCGAAATCGGATGATAACCACGCCCACTTTATATATATATAACATTTTGGAAAACACAAAAAAACCTGATTATTTAGTAAATAATACACCTAGAATGCCGATATTTGACGTGTGAACTGATCTTGATAAAAATTTTTTAAAATGTGCGTGGCACCGTCCACTTGTGATAAAAGCAATTTTACAAATATTATTAATCATAAATCAAAACTCGTTAAACCTATCGTAACAAAATTCGGCAGAGAGGTTGCTTTTACTATAAGGAATGCTTTGAAGAAAAATTAACGAACTCGGTTAAGGACCACGCCCACTTTTATATAAAAGATTTTTAAGAGGGTCGTGGACGAAGAAAATAAGCTATATCTTTGCAAAAAAGAGCTTTATATCAATGGTATTTCCTTTCCCAAGTGTATTTATAACAGTAAATAGGAAAAACTTCAAATTTAAAAAAATGGGCGTGGCCGCCACTTATATAACTAACCAATTTTTTATGTTTCAGGAACCATAACTCGAAGAAAAATTAGTTCAGAATAGAACCATATGTATATGTATTATTGCGCAGCCTTGTAACACTATTAAGCACACAAAACAAGCAGCAACAGCATTTCAAGTGTATCGGCAAGGTTCGGTTTCACCCGAAATTAGATTTCCTTAATTGTTGTATAATCGAAATTTTTTTCTGGAGAGCGTTTTGCCTTTTTGGCCATCGGTAAAAATCAAACTAAATGCACCCTGCCTACATTATGTTACAATCAAATATACGACATAAAATATTGAAGTAAAACAAATCAATTTAAATAATAAAAACAAAAAAATTGTGATTGAAATTGGACACAGATTAATTAATTATTTGTAATGTTTACTATTGTTATTGTACATACATATATGTTTATTATGTTATTTATACTTGATGAACTTCGGGATCTAATTCATTCACTTTCCAAAGATCTAAGGTGTCTTCATCAAGTTCCTTGACGTTTTTAGTATACAAGTTAACACAAGCTAATGCTTCTCAATAATTCTGTCCGCGCATGGCCTGTGTCAGCGAATATCCATTCTCACGCTGACGGATAAGCCACAACGATTGCGTAACATGAGCAGTGCTATGAAACAACAATTCGCGCGCATGGCCTGTATCAGCGAATATCAGTTAACACAAGCGAATGCTTCTCAATAATTCTGTCTGCGCATGGCCTGTGTCAGCGAATATCCATTCTCACGCTGACGGATAAGCCACAACGATTGTATAACATAAGCAGTGCTATGAAACAGCAATTTGGCCTGTGTCAGCGAATATCCATTCTTACGCTAGCAGGTGCAGCTCAACGCTGGCAGCGATTAAGAACGCAAGCGTCTGTGTCGCTTTCGCTGCCTTCAAGACTAGGGTGCAAGGTTTTTAAGTAGGCACTTTAGAATGTAAGTTCAGTTAATTTTTGGCATGACAATGAATAAAACGTATTATTGTAATAAACTCTAAACTGCAAATGACTTTTAATGGATTACCATGAAACAGTAAAACTGGTGCTCAACAACGGGAGAAAAAACGGAGAACAACAAGCAGCAGTGACAACAAACATTTTTAGCATTTTTATTTTAAATTAAGTGGAGCAGAAAACAAAACCAAGCATAAGATGAAGAGAGTATTATCAATAGTTGTAAAACAGATGTAAGTAGAGTGTTGCCAAACAAACAAATCTGTGTCAATTAAGTGTTATCAATGTTTATAAACAAAAAACTTGAAATTTTTTTTTTAAATACTAATGCGTTAGCATTAGTGCACCCACAATAGAAACATATTCTGAAGCACAAATTGTCCCAGGTATCAAATGTGAGGAACCCCTTGACATCGTTAAATCTCTACCAGATTTCGATGGTAAACAAGAAAACTACGTATCATGGAGGCAGGCAGCACACACCTCCTACAAAGTTTTTCAGGAATACGAAGGCAGCAGCAAACATTTCCAAGCTGTCGCCATCATTAGAAATAAAGCCGACATGGTTTTGGCCTCATTTAACACCGTTTTGAAATTCAAAGCGATAATTAACCGCCTTGACTTTAGTTATTCCGACAAACGACCAATTTACTTGATCGAGCAAGAAATGTCAACCCTCCGCCAGGGAAATTTATCTCTTCTCCAATACTACGACGAAGTAGAGAAGAAATTGACGCTTCTGACCAACAAAACCATAATGACTTACGAAAAGTCAATAGCTGCTTCACTTAATGAGAAATACAGATTAGACGCATTGCGCGTATTTATATCAGGGACCCAGAAACCGCTTAGCGATGTACTATTCTCAGCCCGGCCTAAAGATCTGCCTTCGGCCTTAGCACTGGCACAGGAGGTTGAATCGAACCATGAGAGATACCGATTCGCAAGCACCTATGCCAGGAGCCTAGAAGATAAGACACAAAGGCTAGACTCAAAACCACACTCTGGGGAGAAAGTTACAGGGGGAAGATACCAAACAAACGATATGTATCACTCAAAAAACCCTTACTTTAACAGAACTCGGGACTTCAACAACAAGAGTCCCCAGAAACTGGATAAGGTAGAACCGATGGATGTCGACACGTCACAACGCTTCCGTCAACCTACTGCAAGGCAGGAAAACACTGGCTCTTATCGATACCAAAGTAATCCAAATCAAAAATATCCGCAGGCAGTGAAACGGCCAAACAATCGCTCTGGAAAATTTACAGGACCAAAGCAATAACGAATAAACTGCCTTTCAAGCGGAAATTCCACTTCTAATCTGGAAGATTCCACCTATAGTGATGTGGCAAACGCGGAAACATCAGCAATCGAGGGCGACCTTAACGATCCCGACCAGATAAATTTTTTAGACAGAACTCCCTGCTACCGTTCATTGAAAGAATAGTTGCAGGGAAGAAAATAAAATTACTAATAGATACGGGTGCATCTAAAAATTATATAAAACCCTTAAAATTCCTTAGGCACATTACACCGATCGAAAAGTCTTTCTTGGTAAAATCAATTCATGGTTTTACTAACATTAAAGAAAAATGCGCGATAAACCTTTTTAACATAAATAGTACCTTCTTTATTCTTCCTTCTCTTTCAACGTTCGACGGAATAATAGGTCTGGATTTGCTTACGCAGGCAGACACGACTATAGATTTAAAGTCAAAAAAATAATAACCAATGTTGGTTCAGAGGGTATAACATTTTTAAAGTGTGCTAATGTAAATTTCACACGAGTAGAGGACATAGAGGTTCCTGAAATTGTGAGGGTGAAATTTCAAAGAATGGTAAAAAATTTATTGAAAGTTTTCTCTGAGCCCAACGAGGCACTCTCATTTAACACAAACATAGTCGCCACTATTCGCACCGAGAGTGACGAACCGGTTTATTCCAAGCTATACCCCTATCCTATGGGCGTAGCAGAATTCGTAAATACTGAAATTCGCGATTTACTGAAGAACGGTATCATCAGACCGTCTCGGTCACCATATAACAACCCAATGAAATGTAAAAAAACGACTTGTCATAGACTTCAGAAAACTGAACAAAAAAACTATCGACGACAAATATCCCATCCCGAACGTAACGGTTATACTATCAAATCTAGGAAAGGCCAGGTATTTTACAACGCTTGACCTAAAATCAGGATTTCATCAAATAACGCTGGCGGAATCCGATAGGGAAAAGACAGCTTTCTCAGTAAGTAATGGGACATATGAGTTCTGCAGGCTTCCCCTCGGTCTGAAGAATGCACCCAGCATTTTTCAAAGGGCGATCGACGACGTTCTAAGGGAACAAATAGGGAAATACTGCTACGTTTACGTCGATGACGTTATTATATTTTCAGAAACCGAAGAGGAGCATGTCGAACATATTGAGTGGGTCGTAAAAAGGTTACATGAGGCTAATATGAGGGTTTCTCGCGAAAAATCGCAATTTTTTAAAGAGGACGTTGAATACTTGGGCTTCGTAGTATCTAGAGGAGGCATTAAAACAAGCCCTAGCAAGATAGATGCTATTCACAAATATGAGAAACCCTCCACTCTTTTCAACGTTAGATCATTTCTGGGTCTGGCAAGCTATTACCGTTGCTTTATAAAGGATTTTGCTTCAATAGCGAAACCACTAACGGATATGCTGAAAGGAGACAATGGCAAGGTTAGTGCCACTCAATCAAAAAAAAATAAAAGTGGAATTAGACGAAAAACAATCACAAGCTTTTAATAAATTTAAAGAGGTCCTTACATCAGAGGACGTCATGTTACTCTACCCAGATTTCAGGAGGCCATTTGATCTAACGACGGATGCCTCGTCTTTGGGTTTGGGGGCAGTGCTCTCACAGCATGGTAAGCCAATTACCTTTATTTCACGAACTCTGAAAGATAGTGAACAAAACTTCGCAACTAACGAGCGCGAGCTACTCGCGATAGTCTGGGCCTTAAAAAGTCTCAGAAATTATCTCTATGGCGTAAAGAATTTAAATATTTTTACAGATCATCAGCCACTGACATTTGCGGTTTTAGACCGAAACCCAAATGCGAAAATTAAACGATGGAAAGCGTTTATCGACGAGCACAACGCTCAAATCTTTTACAAACCCGGTAGAGAAAATCATGTTGCCGATGCTCTGTCACGACAGCACATCCACACTCTAGAAGAGGAAGGTCAATCAGATTTAGCTACAGTTCATAGCGAAATATCGCTATCTTATACGGTGGAAGCATCCGAAAAACCGCTAAATTGTTTCCGAAACCAAATTGTTTTGGAGGAAGCCAACTTGAACCTAAAACGGAATTTTATATATTTCGGCGAGAAAACTCGTCATGTTATTCAATTCATAAATAAAGATAATCTCATTGAAGAAATTAAAACAGCTGTGAACCCAAATGTGGTAAACGCCATACATTGCGCTTTGCCAATACTGGCCAGCATACAACATGAACTTATAAGGTGCTTTCCGGCAACAAAGTTCTGGCACTGTAAAAATATGGTGACCGACATTGTAAATAAAGACGAACAGAGGGAGATTGTTCTTGCCGAACATAATCGAGCTCACAGAGCTGCCCAGGAGAATGTTAAGCAAATCCTTCGTGATTATTACTTCCCAAAAATGACCAAACTGGCAAACGAAGTGGTCGCGAATTGTAAGATCTGCACTAAGGCCAAATACGATAGGCACCCACGAAAGCAGGAGTATGGTGTAACACCGGTCCCATCCTATACCGGAGAAATTTTGCACATTGACATATTCTCAACAGATAAAAAATACTTTTTGACCTGTCTCGACAAGTTTTCGAAATTTGCTGTGCTATACCATCTCGAACAATCTCAGATATAAAATACCCAATTATTCAACTAATGAATATATTCCCAGGGACAAAGACTGTTTATTGTGATAACGAGGCCTCTTTAAATTCTGAAACGACAACCTCGTTACTAAAAAATAGCTTCAATGTTGACATCGTCAACGCGCCACCTCTTCATAGCACCTCGAATGGGCAGGTTGAACGCCTCCATAGTACACTTTTGGAGATAGCCAGATGTCTGAAATTGGACAGAAAAATCTGCGAGACGACAGACCTTATATTACTGGCAACAATTGAATACAACCGAACGATTCATTCGGTGACCAATGAAAAACCGATTGATATAGTTCACGCTACACCAACCGACATGAGAAATGAAAATAACGAAAGCACAACAAGCACAATTGGAAAGAAATAACCCTTCCAGACAGAATAGGGTGTTCGACGTAGGGGAACGCGTATTAGTAAAGACGAATAGACGACTGGGAAATAAACTGTCCCCTTTATATGTCGAAGAAAGGGTTGAGGCAGATCTAGGAACCACGGTTCTCATAAAAGGGAGGGTGGTCCATAAGGACAACCTGAGATGAAAACCGTGGAATATCTTTCAATATTGTAAGGTAAATTAAAAGAAGGTTATTTTCCCCCATCTTTCAGGATCCCCATTGTGATGCTCTCCATCCAAACGGCAATAGCAAAATTGACGGACTACTCGACTTCCGATTATATACCGATCCAGGATGGCGACGTAATAGTTTGGACACACTTCGGCTATCTTAAGCATAGCACCAATCTTACGGTATATAAAGAAATAGCAGAAGAAACGAAAGGACTAACAACGCATTTCCCCTTATCCCATATGAGAATGCTACTCGACTCAGACATTTCACACATAAAAGTTCTTTTAAAAACACTGGACATTCACCATAGACAGGCTAGGAGTATTAACATTTTAGGTACTGCTCTAAAGGTGATTGCAGGAACACCCGACTTCGAAGACTTTGAAAACTTAAAATTTCGGCAGCAAGAGCTAATAGAATCAGAGGGACATCAGATAGAAATAAACACAAGGATACAGGAAAAATTAAACCAGCTAACGGAAACAGTTAACAAAATTATTAAAAACGTAAAGGCTGTACAGATAGATACTCATCATTTGTACGAAACGCTGCTTGCGCGAAATAGAATCCTTATAACCGAAATCGAGACTTTAATTTCAACCATAACCCTTGCAAAGATATGAATCATAAATCCCCTGATGCTAAACTCGGAAAATGTAAAAAATAATTTTGAGGCACGCTCTACAAATACAACAATTACTGACCTAATGGAGGTATCATATATCAAAGCCCTTTTAGATGGGAGCCTTCTGCATTTCATAATAAAGTATCCTAAACCTACATTAGTTTGTAAGAAAATTATTATTTTCCCTGTTCAACACAATGGAACTATCCTGCACCTTGGGAACAACAACAACGTTGCTGTCTGTGGGAATCAAAATTTGACGATTGGGAACTGCAACACAACACTCACAACAACTTTTTGCAAAAGATTGCAGCATCCCACATGCGCACAACAGCTGTATTCGAATAATGTTGCTCACTGCAGTACTTGCCCTAGCAACCTTGAACCTATTACTGTGGTTGACGATGGCATTATCATTATAAACGATAACACCGCTTTGATCAAAACTGGCGAAGACTCCGAAAAAATAATAAGGGGAACTTATTTACTTTCCTTCGACGATGAAGTTTACGTTAACGGATCTAACTTTGTAAACCGAAATGGCATGTTAAAGAAATTACCAGGGCCAGCGGCGACCGTTCTCCTTAATATCACCAACCATCAAGAAGTATTGAGTCTTCCATACCTTCACAGGATAAGTATGGAAAATCTGCGCTTTATCGCAAAAATTGAATCAAGAACTATGACGGGGCTAACAATATCAGGCTTCGCTAGCATTATATTGATTATCGTTTGTTACACTCTAGTTAAAATATGGCAGAGGAGAAAGAAAAGACGCCAATGCCAAGATCTTCAGCATGTCATTGATAACTTTAAGAAGTCCGTGGACGGCCTTCACTTAGAAGGGGAGGAGTTAACACAAGCTAATGCTTCTCAATAATTCTGTCCGCGCATGGCCTGTGTCAGCGAATATCCATTCTCACGCTGACGGATAAGCCACAACGATTGCGTAACATGAGCAGTGCTATGAAACAACAATTCGCGCGCATGGCCTGTATCAGCGAATATCAGTTAACACAAGCGAATGCTTCTCAATAATTCTGTCCGCGCATGGCCTGTGTCAGCGAATATCCATTCTCACGCTGACGGATAAGCCACAACGATTGCATAACATGAGCAGTGCTATGAAACAGCAATTTGGCCTGTGTCAGCGAATATCCATTCTCACGCTAGCAGGTGCAGCTCAACGCTGGCAGCGATTAAGAACGCAAGCGTCTGTGTCGCTTTGGCTGCCTTCAAGACTAAGGTGCAGGGTTTTTAAGTAGGCACTTTAGAATGTAAGTTCAGTTAGTTTTTGGCATGACAATGAATAAAACGTATTATTGTAATAAACTCTAAACTGCAAATGACTTTTAATGGTTTACCATGAAACAGTAAAACTTACAGTTTTCTAATGCTGGTTATGTAAGGATCTGAAGTATAAACAAGAGTATGAAATACGTTCTCGGTTGTAGCGAATCTTAAGCATTTTCTAGTGTGATGTATATAATCCTTATTACGGGATTCTTGTGCATCTTCCGAAAGTTGACCAATAGGAAGTACTGCAAAATGCTTTATGACACTTTCTCCATGAATCAAAATTTTGTGAACTGAAGATGGCTGTAATACCATTCATAATTGCTCACATAGATCCTGGCAGTCTCCACAGCATAACTGCCAAATTTTTCAGCATTTATCATTACACCCGATGCAGAATTATGTAAAGTCGTTTAATCAAATTTATATCCACTCCTGTAATTTCAGCAGAGCAGCTTGCATTGAGAAAAAGTCTTCTGGCAGTATTACCGTCATTAGTATTACCACTTACTTGTCTTGGTTTGTCGATGATCACTCCTAGCTTTTCAAGGAAACGCCTTTGTACCAGGGTTTTCTTCTCTTGCTTTAGTCGTTTATTTTCTTCGCTTGTGGGTGACCATGTTTGGAAAGATAGATTATAGGAAAATCATTTCCATACAACGAATCCAGGCGTGCAAAGTAGACAGTCCGTATTGATAAGAATCTTCATTATCAGTCCTAGCAGTCACTTTAGTCAAATCGTTCATTTGTCGTGGAGTAGCTCCACATATTGTACCTGTGGAACCCGAAGGCGTATCTGTTAATACCTGAGCTACTTTGCCATCTACCATTGTAAGAAAGAGATCGTGCTTCATTTGCACTCCCTCACCTTCTTTGTTAGCTACTGATGGCCCCAAATAAATTATTTGACCTTTTATTTCATCCACAACAGCTTTAGTTTTCTCGAGAGTTTCTTTGCTAAATTGTATTAATATAGGCCGACAAAAAGGAACACATGAAGGTACCGGATTTTTCCAAACAACATCACATGTTAGCTCGCTAATTAACTTAATGGGCACCAAAGAAGTGATAAATAACTTTGCATCAGAAATTATTTCAGATTCTTCTGTTAGTTTTTGTTTGTAGTGGCTTTGACCGGATGAGCTATCACAGCCCCATAAGTTATTCAATCCATTCCTATACACTGAATCTATTATCAATATTCTAGCTGCAGTGTGATCTAATAAATCTTGATGTCCTACTATTTTTGCACTTGTGTCTGTAATTTCTATAGCTGAAGCTAGTGGATAGCAAGTAGTTTTAACTTCTTGCACTTTGTAATATGGTGGAAACCAGGGATGCACCTTAACGTTAAGCTAATCGTTTATCAAAAAATTTCCACCATTTCCGTTGAAACACTTCGCAATATTATCGATAAAGAAATTATCAAGATAAATTGCATCTCGTTTTTAAGCTGGAGACATTGGTGCTTTATCGGTAACCGTATCGGTAACCTTTTAACAGCTGATTCGACCAACCTTATGAGAATCAATGCAATCGATTATTGGTGCCGCTAAAGTCGTAACCGTATCGTAGCCAACCAATTGGGTTTTGGTTTACCGTCGTAACGATAAACAGCTGATTACGTTAGGGATACGGATACAGCGATACGACATACGGCACCAATGACTCCAGCTTTAACCGAAACGAAAAGCTTTCGTTAACGTTAAAAACGTGATAATTTATGTTTGAATTGTGCTGGCAATGCTATAGCCATGGTGAAGCCGTAAGGTGCTAACATGTAATTTGTTTGTGTAATTCGTTGAAGGTAATGTCAAAATACTCTGAGAAATGTTCGTACTGTCAAAATTCATGAGAAAAGTTGCAATCAGCTTGGCTAATGCTTTCACATTTAATGACTCAGCCATCAATCAGCTTTGCCAGCATAGTTTGAAATTAATAATCAACATAAACGATTTGATTTTGTTTTGATATGGCAGAAAACGAAACAAAATCATTTCGTTAATTTGACGTTCTTAACGTTAATAAAAGAAACGAAATGACTTTGTTTCGTTTATTAACGTTAATTATCGTAACGAAATGATATCTGTTCGTTGGTTAAAAGCATGCCTGGTGTAAACCAAAAAAATTTTCGTTCAGTCGTTAAATTTCTCAAGTACCAATATTGTGCTTTCGTTATATCCACGTCAATAAATACGCTCAATGCTTCTTCATCCGTTAACATATTTCACTGTCAGCAAACCTTAATGTTGCCACAAGTTTACCTTCTGTTCCTTCTCCTATCGAACGTAACCCTTGAAGATATGTATTATAGATGTGTTCAAATCCATATTCATTAAGTAGAATTGTATTTTTTTTCTTTTACTGGATTCTGACAAATCTGGATAAGATACGCACTGCCTCCCACGTTTTCCAGAAGAAGTAGATGGTATGGAGTCGGCTGTAACGTCTTCACAGTTCGGTAAAGTTAATGAATATTCAGATTCTAACCCATTACTGCTTTTCATTAAAAATGTATCCTTTTTCCGTGAAGTTTCGGTCCATTATTTATTAAAAGTAGGGATATTATGTCTTTGAAAATCACTGGGGATGAAACATAAGTTGTCTTCAGATACATGATAATTTTCTTTTAAAACTGTTGATAATGCCTCCAATGATTTTCCTCCTGCGATATACGAAAGTATTATTTCACGTTTAAAAGGGACAACAAAACACGTAGTTATTTGTATTCTTAACAATTATGCTTCTGCTAATTCACCAATATTTTGTTCCGTTTATTTAATAATACGAAATATGACGGTAGGGCGTTCAAACAAAGATATTTTGGAAAATCCGTTATAATCGCTTTTAGTTTCCTACCTCAGGTGTACATTTATAAGTACTCCTAAACATATGCCTAAGTTCCTTGCGCAAGTAGGTAGAAACCAAATGTCCATGCACATGATTCACACTCATTCAGTCTAACTAATAAATTTAAAAAACTACAAGTTCTTAGTTTAATGTATTATCCACCCACAAAGCTACGAATTATAGGTATATTATGTAGAAAGAACTGCACTTAATGCTTTAGTTTTTTATTGTTTAAAATAGGATTCAACGCTCAGTGTCGCACGGGAGAACTGGAATTTTTATTGATAAAAAATAGGAATAATATATGTAGGATAATTAAACAGTTTAGTTTATTGTTTAATAATTCAAGAATGTTTATTAGAATTTAAGTAAAGTATATTGATATTTAAAATAGCATTATAAAAGTTATTTTAATGTAATTATACTAAGAGTAAGCGCGCACAACAACTGATACATTTTTGCCACCTTTTCGCTTTTACATTTCAACTTCAACTGCACTTTCGCGATGGACGCCACTTGCCGTCGGCTCGTTGGACGTTGCCACCCTTTCTCCATTGTTTCTATTGTTTGTAGTTACTAGACTATCCTGCAGATTACTCTTAATACCTGTTCTCATTCCCACATTCGGCCATTCTGACGCGTTATTCGACCCGAATGACGAATGCCAGGGTTTCATAAACTCAGAGACTGTGATTATTTTATTTGGTCCTTCCTGATTTCCTACCTTCTCTACCTTATACCTTCCGCGGTTCAACTTGGCGGTCACCTTGTACGGTCCGAGGAATTTGGGCTTTAATTTTAGACTGGTTCCAAATTGCGTTCTTTTAATCGCACCTAATTCGTTAACTTTATCATTTGTGTCTGGTTTTCTCTTCTTGTAGACGGTTTTCTATTTGAATAATATTAATGTTCTCTTGCGCAGTCTTTCTTACTAAATTTCTTTCTTCGTTTAATTCATTAATTACTGTATCATTTAGCATTTCTCGTAAATCCGGATATTCTACTGTTTTCATTTCTAAACCAGTTAAAATTTTAAATGGCGTAATTTTCGTACTTCGAGGAGCAGTATTATTGATTATTTGTTGCACTTTATCTACATGACTATACCAGTGGGCCGGGTTTGCATGACTTAGCTTTGAAATCATCGGAACAACTATTTTATGGACCCGCTCCACTTGGCCGTTACCCCGAGGTAATCCTATAGCTATTTGTAAGTGCTGAATCTTTTCCCGCTCACAGTATTCCCTAAACAAATTCAAGGTAAATGCACTCCCCCTATCTGTCACTATTCGCTTAGGATTTTCAAACGTAGCTGCTTGTTTTTGTAGTCGATCGACTACCTCCTGTGCACCTTCGTCATTTCTTACAAAAAAGTTTTCGTAGCTTTCTTTTTCTAAGACCTTTTTCACCGCTCTTATCCAGTCGTCTTCTTTTTGTGCCTGTCTCAACCTACATTTTAAAGGGTCGTCTATCAAAAGACAATAAGCACGGCTTAGCGCATCAACGTGTTTCATCCGCGTACCTGGCCTGTGCTCTATAACGTAGTCGTATTCCTGCAGATACATCGCCCATCTCATTATCCTATCTGGAACGTCCCTTATTTTGACGGTCATCGCAAACGCATTGCAATCAGTCAAAATTTTAAATCGAACATCTTTCAAATAGCACCTCCATTTTTATAATGCTTTAACTACAGCTAGTACTTCGAGCTCGTAGGAACTGTACCTTTCTTCTGTTGGCGAAGTTCTGCGGCTCATAAATTCAACAGGGTGAAGTGCTTGGTGTTCGGAATCTTTTTGAAACAGAATTGCCCCATAGCCAAACTTAGATGCATCCGCATGTACTTCAATTTCAGCTCCTTGGTTAAACAACTTCAAGGCCGGGGCGTTCACTAACGCACGTTTCAATCCCTCTATCGCTAACATATGTTCTTCTGCCAACTTAAATTTGACGTCCAATCTGAGTAAGTCTGTCAGAGGTTTGGCTATCTCTGCATAACTTTTAACAAATCGCCTAAAAAATGATGTGAGCCCTAAAAATCTTGGCATCTGCTTCTTATTTGATGGTTGTTCGGCCGGGGTGCGTCTAATCCTGGAGGTAGGTCGGCGCACCGGGTCGGTCTCAATGTTGGGTTTTTGGAATAAAGAAGAAAAATGAAGACGAGAATGTCTCGTTAAAATAATCTGTTTTATTGGGTAGAAGTAAAATAAACTGGTTACAATATTACCTGACTGTATTGTAGAAAAAACGGCAGAGATCGCTGGCGGCAGATGTGTACGCGTTGGCTGTTAGAATCCAAGAGGCCGGTTGTGTAGCAAGCTACAACCGTTGACCCGCAAAATCCTCCGTTTTGGAGGGGAAATGCACCCACACATCAACCCCGACATGCATATGCATGAGTGCTGACAAAAACACACATACACGTACATGTACATGCATGCACATGCATGTGGCGGTGATGTTGTGGGTGGTTACAAATTAATTCGAGTATCGAGTAGCGATTCGCAGGGTTGCATTGGGGGGATCGCAGACAGATGCGGAAAAGTTAGGCATCCTGCCTAAACATGCCGGCCCCCCTTGCGATACGCAACATCGTTTTCCGCCAATGACCTCCGCTGAAACGAGAAAAATGAATACAAGACTTACACACTAAACTTAATCTAAATGAGGAGTTCGTCTGACGACGCAAAATGGCCGGGAATCCTTTCTGACTTGCTTCGCACGCCACCTGAGCTAAGATGAAAAAATTAGCGGTTATGAACAGTTATAGGTGAATATTTGTTGCCATTGAATTATACATAAATATAGAAATTCAGAATGTAATATGTGTATAGTCGATGGCCAGTAAGGCCGGACGAAGAGGCCGAGGTCTCCGTTCCAGAGTGGCACCATTTTGTTATTCTTTTGTTTTGTCGTTCCGGATGGAGAGGCCCAGGTCTCCATTCCAGATTTGCGGTTTTTTTTGTTGGTTGGACGAAGAGGCAGAGGTCTCCGTTCCAGACTGGAGGGTTTTGAGGTTTTTCTGGGCTGGACGAAGAGGCCGAGGTCTCCGTTCCAGCGTATAACGTGTCATGTCGCTCTCAGGTCGACTGTGGCATTTTATGGATGTGCCAGGGCGAGTGGCCGTGAGGTTTGTTGGGTGATGCGCGTTTTCGCTGCAGCGCATGTATTTCGTCAGTTGTGTATTATATTATTACCCTACAAAACACTTGGTCACAAAACTTACCCACGCCCATGCAAATGTGACTACGAATATAACCTATCACCGTAAAATGACTAGTCAAGGTAGTTAGTGCTGTGATTTCGAGCAGCTTATGCATTTCAACAAAACCAGCAAGATTGCGGTGTGTGGGAGGTTGGAACGGACGTGATTCCAAGCCACCCGCGCAAAATTACTTGTTTTCGTGATACGCGTATTGTTTTATTAACAAAGGTACGTTAAAATAGATGAATAAACCGAGTTTAAAACGAAGCGGAGAGGCTGACGAAGGTATGGATTTAATTTTGTGCGATGACTGATGGCGAATAGCGCAAATCGTATTTAAATTCAAATGTGTACCAACTGCCGGTGCTTGCATGCAGATTGGCGATGCGTTCTCCACGACACGTTCTATCTGCACGTACCATTATGCTAAATGTGTCATGCAACCCTGTTGTGTATTTATTGGCCAGCTGACAGCTGGTATGGTGAATTTGTGGTGTGCGAGTATATATATACATATAGGTATTTGCTTGCCCTTGAAAAAAAAAACTGGGTCACTGGGGCAGTAGCACACTAGGCCAGTAGAAAAAGTTGACTTTTTCCAATTTCGGGACTTTGTCGTGTCGGGATTCTTTTATTTCGGGACTCGGATTGTTTTTCATCCAATCCAAAAAATCAAAAATGACTTTTTTTTTTGTAAATGAGAGCATAATTATTTTTAAATGATGTTTTTGCCTTTATTTTTGTGCGTAAGTATGTTTTGGGACTGCCCGAGGCGTCAGTATGGGTCAAAAAAGCTCATCCCGATTTTGTGTTTTGCGGGTTTTCGGTACCTGCTTGCACATTTTGTGCAGCACTACAGCGTGTGAGAGACAACGTCGGCCAACGGCGGCGTAATACAAAAAAAAAATGAACAATCATATCGTGTAGAGAATGGAATTTTCCACTGAATTGGGACAAAAAGGACAAAACGGGACCTGCATCGACTTCATTTTTTTTCGTTGCTTTTTCTTTCTTTGTGGCGCGTGGACGACATCGGATGGTCATTGAGAAAAAGGTGCGAAAAATATGAAACCATTTCTTCCCTTAAGTTGAGTACTATTAATAGTCTTTGTTCTTATTTTAGGTACTAAAGAAACAAGGTTTTAAGTTAGTGCGAGCAAATTCATTATTATTGAGAGCGTTTAAAGTATGCTGATTGGGTCACTGCTACTGGTACAGCATTTAGAGGTAAGCAAATACTTTGTGCAGGTATGCGGGGTTGAAAATTTGCATAAAATGACGAAGAAAAGAAATTAAAGGCGTCGAAAGCTGGGAGGGAATTGATGATTTGATTAAGGTCAAATTGAAAATTGGAAAAGGAAGTTGGTCAAATGAGGAATCTTAAAATCTGGCTATATACCCTTAAGTAATTGACCACCAGCATAGTTACAACCTTTAATTTCTATATTCGTACAATATTCGCACAAACTACATAGATATGCGAGTACATACTTATATTTAACATTCCAGTCAAGCTGTTGTTGCCTATCGTACCGTTATCTGTCTGGCTGCTGTGATCTGAACAGAGACACTCTGAAGTTGGTGAAATTTGGTGTTGTGTTGCAATTTTGTTGGCCTTGAAAAAAAAAACTGGTTGCCGTATTGGAAGGCGCCAACTCTGGTGTTAACAAAGTGGTCAAGAATACAATTTTTTTAACGCATATTAGTGATTTTTGCGCAGTTAATGAGATTTACAATAAGGGGTGAGTACCTTGTATGCCGCTGATGATCAACCCTAGGTGTCAGCTTATATTCAAATATTGAACACATATTATTGATAGAGTGTATACTGCCGGCAGCCGGCATACAAGCCGTCCCTTTTGTTTCTATTTAATTGGAGTTTCTGTGTTTGGTTTTATAAATACCTTCTTAATATGGGCAACTTGCGCTGGCGCTTTGGCATACTAAAATTTTATATACTGCAGAATAGTGGCCAAAAATATATGTACATTTTCGGCGGAAAGTCCCGAGCATCGCTCGGGAAATAAAACCCAAAAGACAATGCGAATTTTGGGAGATTTATTCCTTGTACTATGGGAGACTCGGATTGGTTGGGCAGTAAGCCCAGAAAGCGTCACCCAACGGCTTAAACATGTTTGAATTCCCCTGAAGTGCTCTCAGTCGAAAACACCGTAGGTTGCCGCAGTGCGTTTTCATATTTGATGGTATTTGATGACGAATGTAAGGGAAAAATTAAAATAAACTTTGAAAACCATCAGTGACCGTTGTGGCCGCAATTCTTTCTACGGAACGGGACGAATTATTGCATCCTCTTATGGTATAATGGGCATTAGAAACGTGCCTGAGGTTGCCAATGACCCCTTCCAATGTATCAAGGACCTATTAGTGTTAGTTTATTTATCAGAAGTTGGGCCACGCTGATGGTAAGCAATGAAACGTCTTCGTTGTTCGGCTTTGTCTCCCCTAGTCAATGCAATTGACTTGTACAAGTGGCCTTTGGTTTCATTAGCAACTGTTGCAACTAAGGGCCTGTGTGATTCACGTTCAATTTCAGAATGTTGATAACTATGTAAAGGCCTTATTAATTAGTATGGTGGTTTATTGCAAGCACGGGTTTCCCGAAAATAGTTTCCGTTGACAGCGAACTGTCATTATTGTGACTGAATTGTTGATGTTGCTGACTGCTATAAGTGCCAGGACTATGACAACCACCCTGATAGGTTCGTAAGGTGGCTCCAGTGAGATTAAGCTCATTTGATACCTATAACAATAACAGCTGGTGGTTTTCAGAACCGTATTAATTCTTGAGAATTTTCTAAGACGAGTGATAAATGATTTCTTTTAGACGATAAGCATGGGGTTTTCGAAAGTGCATCCTGAGAGATCCACGCCTTGCACCGTGTTTGATAAAATTGACACCTGAAAAATTAGAAAGACAATGGAGTTTTGAGGGAAAAATTCGAAAGTTTCTCTAATTTTTTGAAAAGTTTGCATAGTTGCAGTTACATAACTCAAAGAAGCTTTTCTTGAATTATAAAGAAGAAATAAATTTACTTGATAAAAAATCGCAACTCCTTTTATCGTGTTCGTTGCGGTATGCTAGTGATATGCAAGCCCACCACTGCAGGGCCTCGATTTAAAGTTTCGTCAGGTAGCTTAACTTAAACTCTCGCGACGATCAGCTTACTTGTAATCTATGTGGATGAATAAGGAAGATTCCTCATCCCAGTGCTTTATCTTACGTTATTTTGAATACAAGCTTCACAGTTATATGTGGCTTAAAAAATGTTCGGATGAGGACTTGCCGTCAACAGCTGCCCGGAGTCAAAAAATGGTTACTAAAAACGGGGGGGGCGTCTTTGATCAGAAGCACAGCGGTGTGCGTAAGCGTGTCCCCTACCTACAGCAGGCCGCTAAAATTGGAGTCCCTTCTTGATTGGCGATTGCTCTGTTTTCATCGATGTATTGCATAGGTAGGATATTCTTTGTTATGAAAAACACAGGGAACCTTTGCGTCAGTTAGCCTCTTCCCCCCACCAGTGGTAAGAGGTGGCAGATACTGCATGGAGCAATAAAATAAAGTTAGTAGGTTTTTGTTTTGTTTTTTTTTTTACAACCTCGTTCAAGTCTGGCACTTCCCCCCACCAGTGGTAAGAGGTGTCAGATACTGTTCGAGGTAAGGGGAATAACCGCCCAGGGTTATGCACTCCCGATTTCTACGACCTTTTATAAGTTTGGTACTTCCCCCCACCAGTGGTAAGGGGTACTAGATACTACTCAAGGCTCGGGAACCGTTTCCCATTTCCCATTTCTCCCATGATCCTTCTACGCATGATTATGCAGATTGCCCAAATATGGGCCATAGTATTTTTTTGTTTCCAACCAGCCAATTGTAAACTGAAACGGTTATAGTAAATGTACATGTGGCCCAGACGTAATCCTGTACCGATTTGCAGGTTACTTGGTGGATGATACTACCATGTCCGTAACGGAAGACTATTCGGTGAAACGCATTGTAGCCAAACGCACGGAGAATGGCCGCACTGAATACTGTATCAAGTGGGAAAATACATGGGAGCCAGCGGAGAATGTGAATTGCCCGGAACTTATTTCGGCATTTGAAGAATCGCTGACTGCCAAACAATGTAAGGCACGCTCAACTACTTCGCCAGTCAGCCTATTTATTTCTTTTTTTCTATTTTTTTTTTGTTTCTCTTTACTCTCAGTTGAACGAAGAACTGGTGGTGAAGAGCGAGTTAACTGTCGGGCCACAGGGTTTTATCGGGTGCTTGAGCCCTCTGAAGTTTTAGGCGCTGCGGATGTATCTGGTGAGCTGATGCTCCTAATGAAGTGGAAGGGACTGAACGGGACCGACTGGGTGCCGGCCAAACAGGCCAATGTTGTATGACCGCAACTCATCATAGAATTTTATCAGGCGCATCTAACCTGGGAGTGTGTCGCGGACGAGGACTATTCGCCACGGAACGAAAACTTTTAGTTTAAGTAGTGTCAGTGTACACAAATCTCGATTTTTTTCAATTTAATGTTTATGAATAAAGTACAAATTAAATCAATTTAATGTTTATGGATAAAGTACAAATGAATGAAGGTAGTTTTAGGTTTAGAAGGGAAATTAATATATATCGTGCCGAATGTGGCGGATGTGAAAATAGCGCCGACAGCTCTGTTTTCTTTAATTTAATATGTATTAAAAAAGGAGACAATGAAAGAATGTAACCTAAGTTGTAACTGTGAATTTTAATATAACTTTATCGTGCCGAACGCGGTTTATTTGAAATTATATTAGCTTGTTATTTATTTCATTGATTAGTGGGTTGAGGGGTGCTTGGAGTGTTAGCCAAACCGTAATGAAGGTAATCTTTCTTAACCTTATCTACGGCGCAGGCCTGTCAATAATCAGAAAGATGTGTCTTGTTGTAGAGAGATCCTGCCAACTCGAATCGTGAGTGTATGTACATATATCTCTACATTGGTTTAAAAATATTTGTCATCAATGCCCCCCTTTTTTTTCGTAGTACAGCTGGTAAGGGCGGCTGATGAAAAGGGTACCCAGATCAACGACCGTAAGAAAAGGACAGAAAACTCCTGCCTCTACATGGTATAAGGACGAAGGACTCGAAATGGCACCTCGCAGCGCTTTGGCGAAAATTCAAGCAGAGTAGATTAACATGTGAGTAATTGCCTGTTATCTGTAGATATTTGTTGTAGACCATATTATGTCGTTGTAAGTGTGGGAAAGCTTTGATTTCACAGACCGTTATTAGCTGGGGGTATTGCTAAGTCGGTCCAGCCCGCATGAAGGTCGAAATATTTTGGAAGACAAGATTTTCCTGAGACGAAATTCCGATTGCATCCACACATTTCTTTTGGTTATGTGATGTGGGGAGTTTGAGAAATTCGGTTGGCTTCGTGCTTCTAGCCGAGTGCTGTTGTGTTCTGTGATCCTCGCTCGGGGTGAGCGAGTGAACTTGTGTTGATTTGTTGGGAATTTAAGAATTATAAAAGGCCGAAGGTCCTTAGCTTCTGTGGCAGATCGGTTCGCCCTTCTGCGGTAGGCTTTTCTGGTGTCCTCGTTCTGGGATAACGAGTGAATGGGAATGGTTTCTGGTGTCCTTGCTCTGGGTGAGCGAGTGAATTGTGGGGTTTTCTGTTCAAGGGGCCCCCGGTTAGTCTTGTTGAAAAAAAACTTAGAAGAAAAAAAATGGTTTTTGTTTGCGAGCTTTTGGTAAGCTCTCCCGCGTCCTCGTGCATCTCGCTCCCTTTCCCCATTGCCCACCAATAGTCATGTGTAGGATTCCCTCCGGTAGACTCGACACGAGACCGGGGGTAGAGAACAAAAAAAAAGGAATATGTAGGATCGCCCTCCGGTAGACTCGCACCATCACGAGACCGGGGGGTTGATTATATTTAGGGTCTCGGGAGAGACACAAGCTTAGGGATAGCGGAGCATCACGGCGCGTGGATGAACGCGTCTTTATGTCCCGCGCTCACTTCCCCCATTGCCATCGCGTAGTACGTTTTGAATTCCCCTCCGGTAGACTCGCACCATCACGAGACCGGGGGGTTGATTATAATATATGGCTCGGGAGAAACGCAGGCTTAGGGATAGAGAGACACTAAGACGCGGGTTCCTTAATTTGCTTTCTATGCTCTCACCAACCGTGGGCCTCTGATTTTAGGTAGCTGGGGGAAATAGAGTTTTGGTTTTTGGGGTTTTGTAAGGCGGAATTTGGCCCCTTACATTTAATCCTCCTTGTCGTGGGACGGAAGGAGTACCAATTTCGTCATTGGTCTAGTGGTTTGTCCCTTGTTTGTATGAACGTCAACAACACGCACACGGTTATCAGAGCCTGGGTGTGTGTTGACGATTCTCCCCATTCTCCATTCGTTGGGTTGGAGGTTGTCTTCTTTGATAACAACTAGGTCTCCGGGTTTTAGATTAGGTTGTGGATGTTTCCACTTGTATCGTTTCTGGATCTCGGTGAGATATTCGGTTTTCCATCGCTTGCAGAAAGCGTGAGTGTGAGTGGCTTTGAGTTTCTGCCACCGATTGATCATCGAGGCAGGGCTCTCACTCGCATCCGGCTCTGGCGGAGTCAGTAGATGGCTGCCAGTGAGGAAATGTCCTGGGGTGAGCGGCTCTAGGTCCGTCGGGTTATTGGACGCCGGGCTGAGCGGCCGCGAGTTCAGGCATGCCTCGATGCGGCACAAGAGGGTATGGAATTCCTCGAGGGTGAATTTGTGTGGTGAGGCTATCTTTTTGAAATGGCTTTTGAAGCTTTTCACTCCCGCCTCCCACAGCCCTCCCATATGGGGAGCGCCCGCAGGGATGAAATGCCAAGTGAGTGATTGGTGGCTGTACTTCGAGACAGCATTGTCTCGGGCTTGTGAAATGAAAGTTTTGAATTCCGATCGTAGGGATCGTGAAGCCCCGACAAAGTTTGTCCCGTTGTCGGAGTAGACGTTTTTGGGACATCCGCGTCTAGATATAAAACGGGCAAAAGCCGCAAGACATGATGGGGTGCTGAGGTCAGTAGTGGCCTCCAGATGAATCGCTCGTGTGGAAAAACACACGAAAAGGCAGACATAGCTTTTGGATAGTCGACACCCTCTACCGCGGTAACTTTTGATGTCGAAGGGTCCGGCGAAATCGACTCCAGTATTCGTGAATGCACGGCTGAAAGTCGTGCGTTCGCGAGGGAGAATACCCATAAGTTGGGTCTGAGCACGCTTTCGGTGTATAGTGCAAACTTTGCAATTATGAATGGTTGCCCTAATCATGGTTTTGATGTTAGGTATCCAGTATTGGGTGCGTATCAGACGTAACATGAGTTGGTTTTCCCCATGCAGACTTTGTTGATGAAACATTAGGACTGTCAGACGGGATAACCGGCAGTTATATGGGAGGAGGATTGGGTGGCGTTCATTAAAAGCTAAGTCCTTTGACGCCCCGAGTCGCCCTCCTACCCGAATGATGCCATCTTGGTCTAGATAGGGATTAAGTGAGAGTATTGCACTTTTCCCTGCAATTGGTTTTCCGGCCTTTAGATCACTATCTTCGGAACTATAGTGTTGTTTCTGATAGATTTTAATTAAGAGTTGGGTTACTGTTTTGATCTCATCAGGAGAGATTAAAGGTGACTTGACCTAAAATGATTTTTTTGTTTTGGGGTGAGTTCTTCGGTAGAACCTCATAACGTATGAGAGCACCCGTAAAGCCCTAGGTAGGTCTGAAAAGCGTTGGAGAACATCGGTAGTATTTACTGTTGTTGTGGCGCAGGTCTTCGCCCTCTTTTCCTGTACGGAGGTGATGTAGTCACTTTCTTGTGCTGGCCATTGGGAAATATCTTCTTGCAGCCATGAAGGTCCCTGCCACCACAACGAATTGTTGACCAATTCAGACGCCGGTAATCCTCTGCTACCTAAATCTGCTGGGTTAGACTCTGAGTTCACGTGCAACCAGTCCTTATTTCCGACCATGTAGATGATCTTGGTGATCCGATGTGCGACGAAAGTGGACCAGGAACACGGCGCTTTCCTCATCCATGCGAGGACGATAGTTGAATCCGTCCAAAGGTGCACTTTCACTGGTCCCAACTTGAGGTTTCTGAAAATTGATTCGGTGATTTCCGCTAACAGCACGGCTCCGCAAAGTTCCAATCGTGGAAGAGAAAGAGTTTTCACTGGGGCTACTCGGGTTTTGGCTAGAAGTAGGTTTGTGCAGACATTATCATCCGTTTTGACGCGCATGTAAATGACTGCTGCATAAGCCTTCTCGGATGCGTCACAAAATCCATGGATCTCGATGTCGGTTCCTGGAGAAAAGTTGAGCCATCTAGGTATCCTGATTTTATCGATTTCATGGTATTGGTCGGGGAAGGTCTTCCAGCGTACTGGTAGATACTGGTTCGTCCCGAGCGGTGCCTTCCAACCAAATACTCTGCATGAGTATTTTTGCCACAATGACCATTGGTGCCAGCCATCCCAAGGGATCGAAAAGTTTGGCGATTGCTGATAGTATCGCTCTCTTCGTAATGTTCACCGGGTTGTCCAGCGTCCCTCCTTTAAAATAAAATAAATCGGAGAGGGCATTCCATCGAATGCCTAACGCTTTAACTGAACTGGTATCTTCGAATGCCAGGAAGTTTTCATTGAGCAGGTCTGCTTTGGGGATGTCCCTTAGAATGTCCTTTGAATTGGATGTCCATTTGCGAAGTGGAAAGCCCGCTGAGTGTAGGACTTGAAGAATTTCATCTCCGGCTTTAATAGTCGATGTGATCGTATGTCCACCCGCTAACACGTCATCTACATACATGTATTCTCGTAGTATGTTAGCCGCTGTAGGGTGTGAATTTAACACGTCGTCTGCCAGTTGTAGGAGCGTTCTTATCGCGAGATATGGAGCGCAATTCACTCCGAAGGTGACCGTCTTTAATTCGTAAAGACTAATAGGGTCATTCGGGGAAGTGCGATGCACAATACGTTGAAATTTGGTGTGATTTTCCTTCACCCAAATTTGTCGATACATCTTTTCGATGTCGTTATTGAAGACGAAACGGTATAGTCTCCATCGTAAGATAAGGATGGGTAGATCGGCTTGTAGAACTGGTCCTGGGAGTAGAATATCATTTAGGCTCTTTCCGTTGGCCGTAGGGCTCGAGGCATTGAATACTCCGCGTACCTTTGTTGTGGTACTTTCCGCTTTAATAACGGCGTGGTGGGGCAGGAAATAATTATCCGAATCGTCGGATGGAATATTCTTTTAAATTTTTCTCATATTTCCGAGTGTTTCATATTCTGACAACACTCGAACATATTCTTTAGCTAAAACTGGGTTTTTTATTAGCCGCCCCTCATTCCGGAAGAATTGAGAGCATGCGCGTTTCAGGGACGGTCCTAAATTAATGTTATTAGGGTAATCCTGCCTGAGTGGTAATGATAGGGTGTATCTTCCATCTTCATTCCGTTTCGTTGTTTCCTTAAATAATTGTTCGCAGTACCTTTCCTCTTCATTTAATATTTTATTTTTTGGGTAGATTTTCTACCTCCCAGAAAGCTTTTAATTGCTTGTCTAACGCAACCTCGTTGTAGAAGGACATGATGCTCTTCGTTGGATTCGGTGCTTCGATACGACCGGTTAGTATCCAACCGAACACTGTCTCTTGGGCTAAGAGTGTGTTTAGCACATTCTTTTTTATACCGTTCCTTATAATTTGGGGATATATGTCTCCGCCAAGTATGAGGCCTACGTCTTCGTTGACGTAGAACGTCTTGTCTGCCAAAACCAAGTCTGGGAATGCCTGCATAGTCATTGCGTTGATATGGCAGGATGGAAGATTCCCAGTGAGTTTCGCTAGAACTAGTACGGGTGTAGTCAGGCTGAAGCAAGGATCCACTGGTGAACGTAATTCGATGTTGGATGCTTCTTTCACCTGAGCTGACACCGCATTTGTGATGCCTGAAACATGGGCATGCACTTTCCTCGCTGGCAAATTGATCCTGCGTATCAGTCTTTCAGTTATAAAGGAGCATTCGGACCCAGAATCAATTAATGCCCGCGCGGAGAAGTCGGTACCATTATGGTGAATGTGTACGCGAGCACTTCCTAATAGCACACCTGTGCTGGAATTGGCATGGCAGGATTTGACATTCTGATTCGCAGAGGAAGGTGGTTGTCCCGATTCCTGTCTTTTCCTTGCATGTGCCGAAGTTGATGGGGCATTATCCGCATCTTTGAAAGGGTTGCGCACCGCCGGTTGCTGAAGTGGAATAGTTGTACGAACTGGTGCACCTCGTCACTGTGTGTCCTGGGGATAAACAATTCAGGCAGCCATTTGTGGATTTGACGAATTTAATCCTTTATACCGGGTTTAAATCGCAAAAACGTGAACAGTTGCGTAATCTGTGCTCCGTAGATTTGCACATTTTACATATTGATTTTGTTGTTTGCTTGGTTACTTTTGTTTGAAAAGCACCAAGTCTTTTTGTAGGGGTCTCCGTCGACTAGCGCGACGTGTTTGATTTTTGCACTTTAGAAGTGGCATTCCCTGTAAAACCAGACACGGTTTCAAGTGTCTGGAAACGATTTGACAAGAATTTGTCCATATCCTCCCACTTGGATATGTCCGTCTTGTGGTCAATGCTCTGCTCCCATAGAGCCAAAGTATTCTCAGGTAATTTTGTCGAACATAAATAAGTAATAACCGCATCCCAATTTGAAACATCAATCTGATTTGTTTTTAAGGATGCTAAACAATTATTTATGCCACGCTGTAAGGTTTTGATAGAGCTGCCGCACTCGATATCTATCTTTTTTAGATTAAACAAAATTTGTAGTTGTGAGTTTACGAGAATCCGTTTATTCTCGCATCTCTCACATAGGTTTTTCCAGGCTGTTTCGAAGCCTTCATTTGTCAAAGGACATTTCTTGACAATGTCCTTTGCCTCACCTTGGGTTTTTTGGTTAAGGTGGAACAACTTGTCTACCGGGCTTAGGCGACTGTTTTTTTTCGTAGATGGCCGTGAACAGGTCACGAAACGTTGGCCAAGTTAGGTAGTCGCCCTTGAATACCTCAGTATCGCAAGCTGGCAGGCGGATACTGTGTTCGCGCGCGCGTTCTCCCTCAGGTTTGACTGCCCTATCTTTTTCCTCCTTCAATTTAGTTTGAATTTCAGCCATGTTCGACATGCATCTCAGGAATACGGCATATGCCGCTTTATGCTTGATCTTGACCGCTGCAATTTTCTTTGCGTCGAGCGTGTCAGAGCCAAGCAACTCCTCTAGGGCGTTCTCTGCTTTTTCCCACTTGGCTTGCAACCCCTTTTGCTGTATTGCAAGAGTGTGTACAGTGTGCAGAGCCGCATTGATATCATTAAAATCGGCCTCGAATTCGATTATTCGATCGGCCAATCTAATGTAGGAGTCCATGTTCATGGTTGAAAAGTGGAGAGCGAATTAACCAAGGGATATAAAACCGCCTCAACGCGGCTAAAAACAAGGAACAAAAAACACAAGGAAAGCTAGACGTCGAAAAGCTTCAATCACAACAGACTGCCAATGATTTCGCAACTCGACTCTCACACCTGCTCTCTGAGGGCACAACTCATCCTGAAGGAATACAGGAGCAGTGGGAGCATATCTCCAAAGCACTTCGTACTGCCGCCGAGAAAAAAATTGGTTACCGGCGGCCACGAAAAAACAACTGGTATGATGAAGAATGCCGCGTTGCAACCGAAAGAAAAGACGCTGCCTACAGGGCTACGTTAAAAGCGAGCGCGACAAGAGGAGTGTGTGAACGCTATCGTGAGTTGAAAAGGGAAGCGAGAGGCCTTTTCAGGAAGAAAAAAGCAGAAGCAGAAAGGCGTGAGTGCGAGGAGCTTGAGCTGCTAGCCACCAGGAATAACGCCCGAAAATTCTACCAAAAAATACGGCGACAGACGGAAGGTTTTAAGACCGGGGCAAACTCCTGTAGGAATGAAAACGGCGACCTTGTAACTGATGTCCAGAGAGTGCTTAGATTATGGAGGGAACACTTCTCTGCTCTCCTAAATGGAGGCAGCAATTCACCGCGCAGAGATGAAGAACCCGATCCCGCAATCGATGGTGATGGAATATATGTCCCCCCGCCCGATTATGACGAAGTTAGAATAGCAATAACCAGATTGAAAAACAACAAGGCCGTGGGCGCTGATGGATTGCCTGCGGAGCTATTCAAGTTCGGCGGCGAGGAGTTGGTAAGGCGCATGCAGCAGCTTCTTAGCAAAATATGGGCGGACGAAAGCATGCCCGACGGTTGGAATCTAAGTGTTCTTTGCACAGTCCACAAGAAGGGGGATACTGCAAAATGCACCAACTATCGTGGAATCAGCCTTCTTAATATCGCATATAAGGTCCTTTCAAGTGTATTGTGCGAAAGATTGAAGCCCACCGTGAACCGGCTGATTGGACCTTATCAGTGCGGCTTCAGACCTGGTAAATCTACCATCGACCAGATTTTCACAATGCGCCAAATCTTGGAAAAAAACCCGTGAAAAGAGAATCGACACACATCACCTCTTCGTCGACTTTAAAGCCGCCTTCGACAGCACGAAAAGGAGCTGCCTATATGCCGCTATGTCTGAATTTGGTTTCCCCGCAAAACTTATACGGCTGTGCAAAATGACGTTGAGCAACACCATCAGCTCAGTCAGAATTGGGAAGGACCTCTCCGAGCCGTTCGAAACTAAACGAGGTTTCAGACAGGGTGACCCCCTATCGTGCGATTTCTTTAATTTGATGCTGGAGAAAATTATACTAGCTGCAGAACTTAACCGCACTGGAACAATATACTATAAAAGCGTGCAATTACTGGCATATGCTGATGACATTGATATCATCGGCCTAAACACCCGCGCTGTTAGTTCTGCTTACTCCAAGCTGGAAAACGAAGCGGTAAAGATGGGTTTGATGGTGAATGATGGCAAAACGAAGTACCTGCTGTCATCGAGCAAAGAGTCAGCGCATATGCGCCTTGGCAACCACGCTACTCTTGGCAGCCATAATTTCGAAATAGTAAAAGACTTCGTTTATTTGGGAACCAGCATCAACACTAGCAACAACATCAGCACTGAAATCCAGCGAAGAATCAATCTTGCCAATAAATGCTACTTTGGACTAGGTAGGCAATTGAAAAGTAAAGTCCTCTCTCGGCGAACGAAAATCATACTCTACAAGTCACTTATCGTACCCGTCCTGCTATATGGGGCAGAAGCATGGACCATGACAACAGCAGATGAAGCGGCTTTGGGAGTGTTCGAGAGAAAAGTTTTTCGAAAGATTTATGGACCTCTACGCGTTGGCGGTGGCGAGTACCGAAGAAGATTTAATGATGAGCTGTACGAGCTATACGCAGACATCAACATAGTCCAGCGAATTAAAACGCAGCGGCTGCGCTGGCTAGGCCATGTTATGCGAATGAAAGATGATGCTCCGGCCAAGAAAGTGTTCCTATCGGAACCCGCCTATGGAAGCAGAGGTAGAGGGCGGCCCCCACTCCGTTGGAAGGACCAGGTGGAAAACGATTTAAACTCCCTGGGTGTGACCAATTGGCGCCGGTTGGCGGAGCGAAGGAGCGACTGGCGCGCCTTGTTGGACGGCCATAACAGTTTAGACGGTTAAGCGCCAATTAAGTAAGTAAGTAAGTAAGTATAAAACTTGAAGAACCTGAGCGAATCACCCAACCAACAACTATTAAAATTACGCAAAATTTTAGTTACTACTTTTAATTTGTTTATTTTTGTCTGACTTTGCAGATTATGTGTGCTTTAAAACAGAGAGCAGGGGGTAGCAACACCGATGTGTACTGTGTAAAGTAAAGGAGGGGCCACTCGCCACTTCAACCTTCAATTTTATTATGAAATAAGTGCGCGCGTTGATATAAACTCGACGAAAAGTGTGAAACCGTGAAATAAATCTTATGCAACAAGGAACAAAAACTGTGTAACAAGATTAATTAGAGAAATTAGTGAAAATAATGTGATGCAAAAAGAAAATTTAAATCGAATGGCGTGAAATTTTATGTGAAAGTGAGGTTATGTGTACCTCTTCCATGTGCTGTGTCCGGAGAGCCTTACCGCTGGTGGGGGGGACAGGCCAGATAGTGACAAGGAATCTTAAACGACGTTAATGCAACGCGTTTGCACTTATTTTCCTTTTTGGCACTACACAGTTTTTTCACACTTTTCGCGGTTAATTATAATCACGTATGGCACTTTAAATCGATTTTTCGCACTTTCTTATTTATTATTTTTTTAACCAAAAAAAATGTGGCAAGAAATATTGCACTTACTTTGAACTTTTTTGGTGATTCCTATACTGTTGCTGATGTGGCAAGATGGCTTGATCTCTCAGTGTTTTTGCACGCCGGTATGAAATAATAGACTTTTTGTGGTTGTGGCAAAAATTCTCCGGCTAACTTTTTATGTTAGGAATTCTGAAGTGTGTGCGGTCAGCTATGGTATCTTGTGATGTGGACTGTATATAGGTACTGTATTCCAAATTCCTGGTGAAGATGGACCAAATGTTCGGCCGGGGTGCGTCTAATCCTGGAGGTAGGTGGGCGCACCGGGTCGATCTCAATGTTGGGTTTTTGGAATAAAGAAGAAAAATGAAGACGAGAATTTCTCGTTATAATAATCTGTTTTATTGGGTAGAAGTAAAATAAACTGGTTACAATATTACCTGACTGTATTGTAGAAAAAACGGCAGATGTGTATGCGTTGGCTGTTAGAATCCAAGAGGCCGGTTGTATAGCAAGTTACAACCGTTGACCCGCAAAATCCTCCGTTTTGGAGGGGAAATGCACCCACACATCAACCCCGACATGCATATGCATGAGTGCTGACAAAAAACACACATGCACGTACATGTACATGCATGCACATGCATGTGGCGGTGATGGTGTGGGTGGTTACAAATTAATTCGAGTATCGAGTATCGATTCGCAGGGTTGCATTGGGGGGATCGCAGACAGATGCGGAAAAAGTTAGGCATCCTGCCTAAACAATGGTATTGGAAAATTTTCAATGGCTACTGTTTTTTCATTTGAAGGCAAAATTTTCCCATTTTCTACTATATAGCCTAAAAAGTTTATTTGCTTCTTTAAAAACTGACATTTCGACCATTTTATACTCAACCCGTTCTCACTGGCATGTTTCAACACAATTTCTAGCTTACGGAGACCTTCTTCTTCATCCTTTGCTGAAACTACTATGTCGTCCATATAAACTATTACTATTCCCTGTTTTAATAAGTCTTGAAAAACAGCTTGCACATAGCGACAAAACACTGCCGAGGAATTCGAGATTCCGAATGGAACAAAACAAAACTCGAACTGCCCATTTTGCGTAACAAATGAGGTATACATTGTGGAACCTGGTTCGATCGGCACATGAAAAAATCCATTTTTCAAATCGAGGGTTGAAAAAACTTTTGCCCCTGCCAATCTATCCTCGTCAATTCTAGTCATCGGAAAATTGTCTCTGATTATTTTCTCATTTATTTTTCGGAAGTTGCAACACAACCGTTTGGATCCATCTTTTTTTCGAAGTGACCACTATTGGCGAAGCATAAGCCGATGTACTTCGCTTGATGATACCTTCTTTAAGCCAACTTTAGACCTGTTCGTCAGCCCAACATTGATCAGCGTACGACATACGACGCGGTCGCTGATAGATCGGTATTTCATCCGTCAAGATTAGTTTCATCTCAACCGGCAAATTGTTTGGCTTTTTTGGAATATAGTTCGCTATCAACTTTTCGACTTTTTCTGCTTTGGCTACACTTAAATGAGATAAATCTATTTCCACACTTGATTTATGTTGCTCAAAATCCGTGGTTAAACACAACGCATTGAATTCTTTTAGCAAAAGGTTTTCGTCTTTTGCAACTTTACTTTGCCCCAGATCGTTTTTATTTCCTACCGTATTGTTTGCATTACTCTTTGAAACAACCACACTTCCGCTACCCTTCCGTCCCCTGCTACCCATGTACCAGGTTTATTGCCCACCTTGACAATATCTGCGCAAACCGATGCCTTATCATCAGCCTCCCACAGCACAACACCACTCACCTTAGCAGTTTTACGGTTTGGCGTTACAGCCACCTGTTTTCCTAAGCTACGGAACTCTATTCCTTCTTGCCTAACGATCAGTTCAAAGTTTTTCAATACGTCGCTTCCAATTATTGCCGCATACGGTAGATCACGCTCCCGAACTACGTGAAAAGTTATTTTCATTAAAACTTCATCTACATAAATGCGAGCATTGAAACTACCCAATGACGTGAGCTGGCCTCTGCCTACTCCGTACATTTGTATTTTTTCTTTTGAAAGTTCTACGTCGCCTAGCATCATTAGGGTATCGTACCTCATTACCGAAAATTTACTACCGGTATCCACCAGTGCACTGAATGTAAAATCATTTAAAGTTACTTCCAAAAAAAAGAGTTCATCTAAAAGTTGCGCATGCTTTTTTGCTCTTCCATCACTCAACACATTTATTTGCTCTGATTTTACGTCTTTTACGTTTGCCTGCTTGTCTTTACATTGACGCGAGTAATGACCTAACTGCTTACATTTGAAGCATTTGACGCTGCTGGTACTGCTACCACTAGTACTGGCGCCACTGGTACCTGCATTGCTAACGCTAACCTTACCATCGCTTTGGCAATCTTTTGCAAAATGCCCCTCTTTTTCACATTTAAAACATTTACGCTTTGTTACTTGGTTTTTATTATCGCGCTTATCCTCTGAAAAGTTTTGTTGCCCACCCAATCTATTTTGCGATGATTGAGCGCCCTTAACTTTTTCATAGACACGAATTTGTTCTTTCAACACTTTCAAATTCCTGGCTTGGTACATCATTGACTTATTTACTCTAGAGTCCGGTATGCCTTCCACAAAGTATTCGACAATACTTTGCTCATGAAGAGAAATTGGTTTGCCCATTTCGATTAGTGCATACAAATATTCCAACAAACTTTCTTTCACCTGCTTTTTCCTATTTCTTAGCGCGCGATATACTTCTGAAGCACACAACTTTTCACCAAACTCTTCCACAAGTTTCTGTTTAAGTGATGCCCAATCCCTGACACCCACTAAACCTCGGGTAAAAAGCTTCGCCGCTCCCTTCAATAATTGTTTTGCATACACGTACTTCTGTAAATTGTTCCACCCTACCGTGTCAGTCACATCTTCAAATTCCGAAACCCACTGGTTTGCGTCATATGTGCTATCTCCCGAAAACGATGAAATGCTACCTTCGATATCTCGAAGGATAAAAAATGCTCTTCCTCGTCCCGCCGAACGATACTCTTCACTCATGCCTGCATCTGCATATACAGAATGAACAGATTCATTATCATTTTCTTGCTCATTTTGTTCATTATTTAAACCAAAATGTTCTAAAAGCCTATTCTTTAAATCTTTTTTAAGTCCCACAGTACTTAAATTAAGCTCGCTAAGCTTTTCTCTTAGCGCCTCAACTGTAAGAACACCTATCTCCTGGGCGTCCATCTTACAATTTTAATTTTTATGCTTTCTTAAAATATTTATACACTGGTAAATGGTGGTTATTCTTCACACCCATAAAAATCAAATAAAAGTTTTCTTGTTATTGCGAACATACATAAATATGTACGTATTAAATTTCTTCATGTCAATTTACTACATACAAACTGAACATTACTTTTGCACACATCAGTGTTTGCTTACTGATCATTTAAATCGATTAAAAATATTTTGTATTACTTGGCCTTGTTGTGGTTGTAACAATTATTTTGGTACATCTATATATTATTAACATTGCTTCGATGTTAAGTTCTTTAAAATGAAATTCTAAGTACAAAGTTAATACAAAAGAAATAAGTGAAAACATATTAAAACAAACTACGATAAACTACACAACTACTTTCTGCTTCACTTAGCTTCGATTTTCTCGTTCCCTTGTTATTTGCATTGTGCTGCTTTCGTGTCTTCTTCCTCCAGTATTCGGCAACCACCAAAATTATGCTCGTTATCTTTGATTTTCGTCAAATTCACTTGCTTACGCTTGGCTTTGCATACGAAGAAATTCTATACAAACTCAAACATTGTTTGCTCTCGCACTCTCTTTGCAGTTAGCTGATTATTTCGCTCGCTCACTATATACAAAATTTGGCGCATCGTTACGATATTTGTCTATGGGCGTTTTGCTTTTGATTTTCGTTTCTATTTAAAGACGATGTTTTGTTTTTACACTCTTTGCTTTTGAAATTGGCGTTTCAAGGAACGATCAAACTCAAATATTCTCTTTACTTCATAACTTTTCGTGTCTATTTTTCTTCGTATGATTGTAGTACACACATTTTCTACAATTTTGAAATTAACGTTTCAATGAGCTGTGTATTCGCCCGTACACTGTCTTTGCGCAATTTGATTTTGCGTTGTCCTTGAATTTTTGCTTTTTGCATAGACACGCTATAATTTGTATTTTTTCCCAATACATTTTCAATGTTTAATCTTTAACAATTTTAACTTTTTTGTACATGTTTTTCGATGCACACATTTTCCTCGGCAATTCAATACATTTTTTACAGTTTAAATTTGCATATTGGTACACATTTCACTGCACTTTTTTGGCTCAAATTTGTCCATAAATCGGTTGAGTCCCCAAATATTGTAGGATAATTAAACAGTTTAGTTTATTGTTTAATAATTCAAGAATGTTTATTAGAATTTAAGTTAAGTATATTGATATTTAAAATAGCATTATAAAAGTTATTTTAATGCGATTATACTAAGAGTAAGCGCGCACAACAACTGATACATTTTTGCGACCTTTTCGCTTTTACATTTCAACTTCAACTGCTGGACGCCACTTGCCGTCGGCACGTTGGACGTTGCCACCCTTTCTCTATTGTTTCTATTGTTTGTAGTTACCAGACTATCCTGCAGATTACTCTTAATACCTGTTCTCATTCCCACATACATAGTAATAATAAATTTCCGACAACTGAAATGGAAAAGTTTAGGCAAAGCTGCATTTAGTTTTTAGTTGTGTGTTGTGTGTACTTTTTTTATTGTTTAAAGCTGTATTCAACCCTCACGGTCACTCGAGAAAACTGGGAGTTTTATTGAGAAGAAAGAAGAATCATTCAGCGCTGTTCTATGGTGTGAAACTTGTTTATTAATATTCTCACACGCAACATGAGAGCAAAGAAGATAAACGTCCTAATATAAATGAAAAATTACAAATCTTACCGCAAACTATTGACGTAAACAGCAACATTTAAAACCCCAATAGATAGCGAATGGTTTTCCGTTTTCTGACTTTTATCACATTTTTACTAGTTACTCAGAAAATGGCAAATTTCCGCAGATTTTTTTATTTGATTATGTTTATGGATAGCTAGGCTACAAACCAACATAAAATGTAAAGCGTGGGTAAACGTGGGCAACTGTCAAAAGTCTCGATGAAGTTAAAAAAAACTTTTTTCACCATATTTTGTTTTGCAATTATTTCAAGGTAAATATTAACATAATATTAAAAACATATTAGTTGTTTCATATTCTTCAAGAAACGAGGTTTCCAGAAATATATAATACATCATACCTTTTCCTGTAACGTATAACATTAAAAACAATTTGAAAGTGATGAAGGGAACGGGCTTAACATGGACGTCCGTCAAAACTATAAAATTTGTGATGTTGTAAAAAATCACTTCATATAATTTGTATAATTTTTTTTATATTATAGTCTAGTTTGGTCCTTAAACTATTGATAAAAATAACAAGTAAGGAAGGCTAAGTTCGGGTGTAATCGAACATTACATACTCAGTTGAGAGCTATGGAGACAAAATAAGGGAAAATCACCTCGTAGTAAAATGAACCTAGGATAACCCTGGAATGTGTTTGTATGGCATGTGTATCAAATGGAAGGTATTAAAGAGTATTTTAAGAGGGAGTGGGCCATAGTTCTATAGATGGGCGCCATTTAGGGATGTCGCCATAACGGTGGACCAGGGCTGACTCTAGAATTTGTTTGTACGATATGGGTATCAAATGAAAGTGTTAATGAGTATTTTAAACGGAGTTGGCCTAAGTTCTATAGGAGGACGCCTTTTCGAGATATCGCCATAAAGGTGGACCAGGGGCGACTCTAGAAGTTGTTTGTACGATATGGGTATCAAATGAAAGGTGTTAATGAGTATTTTAAAAGGGAGTGGGTCCTAGTTCTATAGGTGGACGTCTTTTCGAGATATCGCCATAAAGGTGGACCAGGGGTGACTCTAGAATTTGTTTGTACGATATGGGTATCAAATGAAAGGTGGTTATGAGTATTTTAAAAGGGAGTGGGTCTTAGTTCTATGGGTGGACGCCTTTTCGAGATATTGCCGTAAAGGTGGACCAGGGGTGACTCTAGAATTTGTTTGTACGATATGGGTATCAAACGAAAGGTGTTAATGAGTATTTTAAAAGGGAGTGGGCCTTAGTTCTATAGGTGGACGCCTTTTCGAGATATCGCCATAAAGGTGGACCAGGGGTGACTAGAATTTTTTGTTTACGATATGGGTATCAAATGAAAGGTTTTAATGAGATTTTTAAAAGGGAGTGGGCCTTAAATCTATAAGTGGACGCCTTTTCGGGATATCGCCATAAAGGTGGACCAGGGGTGACTCTAGAATTTGTTTGTTTGATATGGGTATCAAATGAAAGGTGTTAATAAGTATTTGAAAAGGGAGTGGGCCTTAGTTCTATAGGTGGACGTCTTTTCGAGATATCGCCATAAATGTGGACCAGGGGTGACTCTAGAATTTGTTTCTACGATATGGGTATCAAACGAAAGGTGATAATGTGTATTTTAAAAGGGAGTGGGCCTTAGTTCTATAGGTGGACGCCTTTTCGAAATATCGCCATAAAGGTGGACCAGGGGTGACTCTATAATGTGTTTGTACGATATGGATATGAGGGTTTTAAAAGGGAGTGGTGGTAGTTGTATATGTGAGGCGTTTTCGAGATATCGGCCAAAATGTGGACAAGGGTGACCCAGAACATCATCATGTAATACCACGAACATTTATCCTCCCAAAATTCTAAGGGCTTTTGATTTCGCCCTGCAAAACTTTTTCATTTTCTTCTACTTAATATGGTAGGTGTCACACCCATTTTAAAAAGTTTTTTCTAAAGTTCTATTTTACGTCAATAGACCAATCCAATTACCATGTTTCATCCCTTTTTTCGTATTTGGTATATTATTATGGCATTTTTTTCATTTTTCGTAATTTTCGATATCGAAAAATCGGGCGTGGTCATAGTTGGATTTCGACCGTTTTTTACACCAATACAAAGTGAGTTCAGATAAGTACGTGAACTGAGTTTACTGGGCGTGGTTTCAACCGATTTCGCTCTTTTTCACAGAAAATTGTTATCGTCCTAGAATCTAAGCCTCTACCAAATTTCACAAGGATTGGTAATGTTTTGTTCGACATATGGCATTAAAAGTATCCTAGACAAATTAAATGAAAAAGGGCGGAGCCACGCCCATTTTGAAAATTTCGTTTTTTTTTTTTGTATTTTGTTACACCATATCATTACTGGAGTTGAATGTTGATATAATTTACTCAAGTTATCGTGTTAACGGACAGACGGACGGACATGGCTCAATCGAATTTTTTTTCGATACTGATGATTTGGATACATGTAAGTCTATATCTATCTCGATTCCTTTATACCTGTACAACAAACCGTTATCCAATCAAAGTTAATATACTCTGTGAGCTCTGCTCAACTGAGTATAAAAAAAGCATGCCAGTAGCGATATTGAAAAAAAAAACGTTTTTAATCAGCAGTTGTTCTACGATTTTCCATAGTGCAACATATCAGACCTTATCCACCGGAAAGCTCACCATGCTTGGCTTTTAATCTATTATAAGTCGTTGGATATCCTCCTATCAACTTGCCGATTTTACTTAATTATATTATTTTAAGATATTAATGTCAATCAGATTTGTTTTATCCACGGCATATCCATGGTATATCCATATTTAAATAAAATAATAAAAAATTTTTTTTTAAGTTAAACGGTTTTATTGAAAACAATACTTACATGAAGTAATAATAATGCGAAAAGCTAGAAAATAATTAGGTAGGTCCTAGGTAATAGTCATCACACTCCTTATCAATCTATGGTGTTGATCAGACAATTAAATAAAAGCGTTGGGCGCGTGAAATTTCTAAAAATGTGACTGATTGCGGTTCAGTTAGTTTTACTTATGACTATCAGTAGAAATATGACGCGTCCAACGCTTTTATTTAATTGTCTGATCAACGCCATAGATTGATAAGGAGTGTGACGACTAGTACCTAGGACCTACCTAATTATTTTCTAGCTTTTCGTATTATTATTACTTCATGTAAGTTTTGTTTCAATAAAACCGTTTAACTTAAAAAATGTTTTTTAATTATTTTATTTTCAAGTTTTTAGTCTTTATTCAATTGCTTGTTATTTCTCATTCTATTTAGTTCATTTAGTGACTCATTATTACAAGGACTCTTTCCTGACAATTTGTTACAACCTAAGACCTCAATACATAATCCTTCCAACGACTTTACTCGACCCTGCGCCACGTATGCTTGTCCCTCCTCCAACTCCAAAATATTTTGATGCCACTTCTACCGGACTGTATGCAATATTTGTTCCAAATATGAGCCAAATCGGGTATCATAGATCGATTTCTATTCATGTATCTATGTATTATGTGTTCCAAATGTGGGCAAAATCGGACCACAAATATGATTTTTGTGAATATCTCGATCCCTCTACCGCCTAGCGGCGATTTTTTTTGATAGGTCGCTTTCAATTCTTGTTTGTATTAAGTGTTCCTAATATGAGCCAAATCGGGCCACAAATACGATTTTTGGGAATGTCTCGATCCATGCGTCACCTAGCGGCGATTTTCCTTCACAGGTCGATTTCTATTCTTGTATGTATTAAGTGTTCCAAATATGAGCCAAATCGGTCCACAAATACGATTTTTGCGAATATCTCGATCCATGCGCCACCTAGCGGCGATTTTTTTACAGGTCGATTTCTATTCTTATATGTATTAAGTGTTCCAAATATGAGCCAAATCGGTCCACAAATACGATTTTTGCGATTATCTCGATCCATGCGCCACCTAGCGGCGATTTTTTTCTTATTATTGCATTGTCATCGGGTTCTGAACTATATTCCAAGTTTCATGCATGTAGCTTATCGGGAAGTTACTTAAATTTCAATTACAAGATTCGTTCACAACGGCCGTGCAGCCGTGCATGCGGCCATGCGGCCTGTCAACTCAAGCTAAATAAAACCATTTAAAAATGGCAATTCCTATCAATATTATATTATTTAAGTCGGTTGACTTTCTTTGTGTGTTTGTTGATTTGGTTGGTTTGTTGTTTTTTGTTTTCTGGCTGATGCGTGTTTTTCTGTTGTACCTGTGTTATTACATACTTTGTTTTTTGTAAACAAAGTATTAAAGGTTCAAATATTGTGCTAAAAACGGTGTTTGTTCGTTAATTATTCTACCAATAAATAGTTTTGTTTGTAAACTTAAAAAGTTTCGAATAGGTTCAGACGTCGGCCTTTTGCTTACATGTCAAAGGCTTTGACTTTTTTTATTGATGGGGAGCATTTAATTTCGACCACGTTTTTTTATTGTAATATCTTATGTTTTCTTTGGATCTCATTCCTACTCTCCGTCCTGTTTGAGTTTGTTGCTGTAGCAGTGATTTGCCCTATCCAGTAGGTGCGACTACTCACCGTGCAATTCAACGCTTTTTTGTGGATATCTCTGAGTACCTCCTTGTGCTTTTTTTATACGGCTCAGTTGTTAGGTGCCGAATTCCTTCATAATGCTTGCAGGGTTGACTTCTTAAGTTCCTGGGAAGTGGGGCCTCTTCACTTAGATGTACGTTGGAATGCCCAGGTTTCTGGAGATTCAACAGAAAATGCTTGTTTAGCTCTAACTCCCTAGTGAGAAGTACTCTCACCTCACTGTGTAGATGCTGTTTTTGTGACATAAGAAGATAGCCAATAACGTGATGTCATTCACGTGCCAAGCGTGCAATGCTACGCCTAACAGCCCAGAAACCTGGGCATCCCAACAGAAATCTGATTGAAGAAACCCCGCCCCCAGGGACTTAAGAAGTCATCTCTTTAAACATGATGAGGAATGGAAACACAGCCGTTTGTAGAACGAGAACATAAAAAGGTCCTCAGTGATATCCAAAAAGAGTCGTCGGACCTCCATACCAGGAATTGCCCGGCGAACCCCGTTAAAGACAAATACCCTGAACTCGGAGAAGATGAGAACAGGACGACGCGCGTCACTCTAGCTCAACTTCGGTCTGATTACTGACATACATAACGTATGCCCTGATTGCAACCTGTCCCCATATGACACCAACCACCTTTTCAATTGCAATGTAGAACCAACGCCTCTAACACCCTTTCTAGTCAAATCTATTAAGTTACTAGATTTTTTTTAGACAAGCTTGAACAAATGGCCCATACATTTGATATAAATGAGATTATCCATAAATATGCTTAGAACTATGTCGCGTCAAAATAACAATGAAAACTGCGTTGAAAGGTTCAAAATACGTAATTTTTTGCAAGCGTTCAGACGAGTTTTTTATAAGTTTTAATAAATAATTTTTAGGGGTACTTTTACAGATTTTAACACTAATGCCCCGATTCTAGTGTGGTAACAACATTCTTCACCACGGTAACGAAATCATGTGGCAACTTTTACACCCCTTTGGTATTCTACCCGCGAAAGTAGCCGGATAATTTTTTACTCACAAAGGTAGGTGGTTACATCGAAATAAACACACAACCAGTGGCGTAGATAGCTTTTGGACATGGGAGGGATAGAGAATGTGCAATGAAGTAATTATAATTTCAGTGCTATAATACATAGGAAATCAGTCTTTAGCATTTTAGTTTATATATTAGTCAACAATTTGTTTATTATTATAAAAAGTAAAACTTTTATTTCTAAGTGTAATTAACACGACATGCCTCTCGGTCTATTACAACAGAAAATTGAGTCGGCGGGGCTTTTTAGATAACTCATCAATGACCTGATCAGCTGTGATGCCGATGTCACGATGCATTGCTAGAGCTGCTAATCCATTCAAGCGATCCTTATATAACAAAAGAGATTGATGTAACTAAAATGTTTTTGGGGACTTTAAAGGTTATAAGCATGAAATAGTATATTTCCTCTCCAATTTTGTTTCTCTGAATAGTCTTCATCCGTTTAAAAGAGGAAAACGTTCTCTCTGGAGTCGAAGTCGATACAGGTAAGGTGGCTAAAATCTTCAGTAACACGTTGATGTTAGGGAAATTTCCACCAGGGCATTTATCCAATGCATCCAATGCAATCAATGGCTGCAAGTTTCCTTTGGAAGTTAGATATCTTCTCTACATTTTCAATTCAGAAAGTACTTCTCTTGACCCAGCTGTGAGAAACTCCTGGTAAAAATCGACAGTTTTTATAAATTCTTCAGATAATTCGTCAACTTTAGACGGTTCATGCTTGAAGAGTGCCATGAATCCCTTCAGAATATTCTCATGACTGGTGAATCTTTCTTCAAGATCCGTGATATCAAATTCCAAAAATGGATTGAATACCTACACTCGAAAATAGTTTTCTGTACTGCTGACTTGAGGGTTACCACGATGCTTCTGTCTACTCACTATTCTTTTATGTTTCACTTCTATTTGTAGAAACTCGGCTAATTCTGTTGAAGCTTTGTAAATTTCTGAAAATTCAGATTTCTCAGACCGCATTCTCATAAGCTTAGCGTGTTAATCTTTAGCCAGGTCTATGGCTAGAACTAAATCCAAATTGTAATATTAATAATAATATTAATAATTTTTGGGCCAATTCTTGAAATTTAAATATTTTGATTGTAAGAGCCTTAAGGCCGTTAATGAAAGACAAAAACTAAGTTTTTTCTTGTTCTCCTACGCGTCTCGATGTTTTATACATCTTCTTCAGGGAGCCTGGTTTATTTAACATAAAAAAGAAAACAAAAATGACAATTATTAATATTTTCACAACCAACAACATTCATCAATATTTCACTTACATTAATTTGTATAATTACACACATTAAAATATTATTTGATTTTGACTAAAGCAATAACAATAATAAACAACACACCATTCTGTACATTTAGATAATTCCACTGCGTCCATTGCCTCGTACACTGTGATTGATTGCAGTCGCGTAGGCGCAGTTTATGTGATCCACATCTTCTTCGAAATTCATCGTTTTGTTTACTTTTTGTTGTATGCGCAGCCCTTCTAATGTTAATCTCGTTTTCTCTCTTCTCTCAATATCTATAATTACGAAGCATAGTTCTCTCGAATTATCGCCTGAACACCGTTGTATTTGCCTGACATATTGCTTGCTCCAACGTACCCCTGTCCAACTAAGTTTGAAACTTCGAGCTCGCTCTGTTCGAGATTTTCCACTATAATTTTTGCAAGAGCATCACCTGTATGCATACAAAAATGTATATTTAGTAAACCTTGATTGATATAATTATTGAATACACTTGCGTGTTCACATTTTATGCATAACTTTAATAATATTAGATTCTGCTTTTTAATCATATACGAAGATGAGTAATTTTAAGCGAATATGGGTCACATTTACAATGACGATGTACCTTTTGTTGATGCTGTGGGAACAAATTTGAAGAAATCCTCGTGCATAAGATTTTTTCCGTCATCAGGAATACTTATGTATCGAATGCGATTCGTCACTTGTTCGATTGTAGAGACATCTCGAGTTTCATCAACCAGGACTGATTAAAGCTTTGCTTTGCTGCATTTTTATACTCAGTTGAGCAGAGCTCACAGAGTATATTAACTTTGATTGGATAACGGTTGGTTGTACAGGTATAAATGAATCGAGATAGATATAGACTTCCATACATCAAAATCTTCAGGATCGAAAAAAAATTTGATTGAGCCATGTCCGTCCGTCCGTCCGTCTGCCCCTTAACACGATAACTTGAGTAAATTTTGAGGTACCTTGATGAAATTTCGTATGTAGGTTCCTGGGCACTCATATCAGATCGCTATTTAAAATGAACGATATCGGACTATAACAATGCCCACTTTTTCGATATCGAAAATTTCGAAAAACGGGAGAAGTGCGATAATTCATTACCAAAGACGGATAAAGCGATGAAACTGGGTAGGCGAGTTTAACTTATGACGCAGAATAGAAAATTATTAAAATTTTGGACAATGGGCGTGGTACCGCCCACTTTTAAAAGAAGGTAATTTAAAAGTTTTGCAAGCTGTAATTTGGCATTCGTTGAAGATATCATGATGAAATTTGGCAGAAACGTTACTCCTCTTACCATACGTATGCTTAATAAAAATTAGCAAAATCGGGGAACGACCAAGCCCACTTAAAAAATAAATTGTTTTTAAAGTCAAATTTTAACAAAAACTTTAATATCTTTACAGTATATAAATAATTATGTCAACATTCAACTCCAGTAATGATATGGTGCAACAAAATATAAAAATAAAAGAAATTTTCAAAATAGGCGTGGCTTCGCCCTTTTTCATTTAATTTGCCTAGAATACTTTTAATGCCATAAGTCGAACAAAAATTTATCAATTCTTGTGAAATTTGGTAGTGACTTAGACTCTAGCACGATAACTGTTTTCTATGAAAAAGGGCGAAATCGGTTGAAGCCACGCCCAGTTTTTATACACAGTCGACCGTCTGCCCTTCAGCTCGGCCGTTAACACGATAACTTGAGCAAAAATCGATATATCTTTACAAAACTCAGTTCACATACTTATCTGAACTCACTTTGTATTGGTATAAAAAATGGCCGAAATCCGACTATGACCACGCCCAATTTCTCGATATCGAAATTTACGAAAAATGAAAAAAATGCCATAATTCTATACCAAATACGAAAAAAGGGATGAAACATGGTAATTGGATTGGTTTATTGACGGAAAATATAACTTAGAAAAAAACTTTGCAAAAGCCCCTGGAATCTTGGAAGGAATACGGTTCGTGGTATCACATATATAAATAAATTAGCGGTACCCGACAGGTGATGTTCTGGGTCACCCTGGCCCACATTTTGCTCCATATCTCGAAAACGCTTTCACATATACAACTACCACCAGTCCCTTTTAAAATACTTATTAACACCTTTCATTTGATACCCAAAAACAAATTCTAGAGTGACTCCTGGTCCATCTTTAAGCCGATATCTCTAAAAGGCGTCAATCTATAGAACTAAGGCCCACTCCCTTTTAAAATACTCATGAACACCTTTCATTTGATACCCATATCGTACAAACCAATTCTAGAGCCACCACTGGTCCACCTTTATGGCGATATCTCGAAAAGGCGTCCACCTATAGAACTAAGGCCCAACCCCTTTTAAAATACTCATTAACACCTTTCATTTGATACTCATATCTTAAAAACAAATTCTAGAGCCACCCCTGGTCACCCTTATGGCAACATCTCGAAAAGGCGCCCACCTATAGAACTAAGGCCCACGCTCTTTTAAAATACTCTTTAACACCTTTCATTTGATACTCATATCTTAAAAACAAATTCTAGAGCCACCCCTGGTCACCCTTATGGCAACATCTCGAAAAGGCGTCCACCCATAGAACTAAGGCCCACTCCCTTTTAAAATACTCATTAACACCTTTCATTTGATACCCATATCGTACAAACAAATTCTAGAGTCACACCTGGTCCACCTTTATGACGATATCTCCTATAGAACTAAGGCCTACGCCCTTTTAAAATACTTACTAACACCTTTCACTTGATACCCATATCGCACAAACAAATTCTAGAGTCGCCCCTGGTCCACCTTTATGGCGATATTTGGAAAAGGCGGCCACCTATAGAACTAAGGCCCACTCCCTTTTAAAATAATCATTAGCATCTTTCATTTGATACCCATATCGTACAAACAAATTCTAGAGTCGCCCCTGGTCCACCTTTATGGCGATATCTCGAAAAGGCATCCACCTATAGAACTAAGGCCCAATCCATTTTAAAATACTCATTAACACCTTTCATTTGATACCCAAATCGTGCAAACAAATTCTAGAGTCACCCCTGGTCCACCTTTATGGCGATATCTCGAAAAGGTGTCCGCCTATAGAACTAAGGCCCACGCCCTTTTAAAATACTTACTAACACCTTTCATTTGATACCCATATTGTACAAACGCATTCTAGAGTCACCCTTGGGCCACCTTTATTGCGATATCTCGAAAAGGCGTCCACCTATAGAACTAAGGCCCACGCCCTTTTAAAATACTCATTAACACCCTTCGTTTGATACCCATATCGTACAAACAAATTTAGAGTTAGCCCTGGTCCACCTTTATGGCGATATCCGTAAATGGCGTCCACCCATAGAACTATGGCCTACTCCCTCTTAAAATACTCTTTAATACCTTCCATTTGATACACATGTCACACAAACACATTCCAGGGTTACCCTAGGTTCATTATCCTACATGGTGATTTTGCCTTATTTTGTCTCCATAGCTCTCAGCTGAGTATGTAATGTTCGGTTACACCCGAACTTAGCCTTCCTTACTTGTTGTAATAACCTTTCCAGTCAAGATTTTGTAACAGGCATCAATTATTTAATTTTTTACTGTCGGACTTGTATATTTATCACGTTTTCCCAGACTTTCTAAATGCTCTCTTAAAAATGGATCTCCCATGGCTCGCAATTTTAACATAGCTCGGAAATTCTCTTCGTTTATACCAGTAAAGTCATCCTATTACTATTTTGCCCCTGTCTCTATGTCCTCGTAAAGCCAACTCTTGCCGCACTAGTAAAATTATAACTTCAATAACAGGAGTGATGCTTCTTCTGTTGTCTCGTATTTGTTGTACACGGGACTGATCGATCAAATTTTCTATAGATTCTTCTTTGTTTTGCATAACATGCAGAAAACTATCTGTGCTATCAAGTGCTCTACCGTGGTAGGATGTCATTGCATGGTTATTATATACCTCAAAATTAAACAAATTTCTTTTGATAATGGCATTAGTTTTTGAGAATGCGCAGATCTCAAATATATTGTGCAAAAGACTATCAATGTGCGTGTAAAAATTGGATTACTTGTATCATTAATGAAAGATTTTCTTATTCACTTCTTTTGCATTTTTCCAGTTGTCGAATTTTCTAATAACTAACTGCCACAGATCTTGTGATCCCCTTCCACCGGTTTTTGCAAACGTCACACACGGTACACAATAAGCACCACAATGTAATTCAGAGTAGGCGAGCCATGGATATTCATCAAACCAATTATAGTAAAATCTCAATTTTCGGGTTTTAAATTTATCCAATAACGGAAAAACGTAATTTACAGGAGGCTTCCAAACTTTGGTTAACAAATCGAGCCTTTGTGAGTCAGTGAGCGGAATATTGACAAACTTTCCAAGGCCGATTCTGTTACCGACCTCTGCAGACACACATTTTTCAACATTATTGCTGACATGACTAGTTGCACTGGTACAACTTTGAGTGGAATTGAAAACCTTTTTTGCCTGTGAACCAGATTCCACATCTGCATTATTGTTGTTATCACTATCTGCACATTCACAATTACGTTTGATTGGCACGAGAAGTCGCCTCATTACATAGCTTTTCACTTTTCAGAAAAATAAGCACGAACTGTTATTCGATAGTTCACTCATTTGCATTCATTCGATAGTCTTTTGAAATTCATTCATTTCTATTTTTTCGAATTACTAGTTTTCGGTATGAATGTTTCACTCATTATTATTTTTCGAATTACGAATGAGACGTTAAAAACAACTAAGTACGCTGCACAGATGTCGCGCACCCACAGGTGTTTGTGCAATACGAGACATTAAAAACGATTAACCACGCACCCTGACACCTGTGGGTTAAGATGTTGAATTTCACGCGAACTAGCATACATTCACCATGAAGCAAACTGCATTTACCACGGGGAGTTAGATTAGCACGCAACCTAACGTGCACTCACCATCAAACACTATTTGCGAACTACTAGTTTTCCGGTATGAATTATTAAATTTGGAAGATCATTTTTGAGACTAAACCTGAATATACATATACATACATATATACATTACCGACTCCGATGGGGGATAACAGAACCACCGCCGGTAAGAGGAACCGGTCTCTGGAAGAGGCCCCTAGCACCTCAAAGAGGAACCGGTCCATGGAAGAGGCCCCTTGTACCTCCAAGAGGAGCAAAATTACCGGTGGTAACGCCTCGGTATCAGCCGGAGCGCTGGGAGGTCAAACTTTTTCAGTTTCTGCCAAACTTTTTCAGAAATGGTTCGGAGTAACCTTCAAGCTGCGCTAGTGGATGCGACCACCAACAGCGGCGTTCCCGAGATGGTCGGGCTAGCACCTTAATGGTGCTGTGGTACCGGAGCGTACCGGATCTTTATCCGGCAAAGGACCATCACATCGATAACACTCCCCAAAGCCTTCGGAGAGCAACCTTATCGCTACAACAACAAACAACACCACCAACAGCGGTAAGCCCGTCTTGGGAGAAGTAGGGGGAGCTAGAGGCAAAGCTGTCTCAGATGGTCATTGACTTTGTCATGGACAACCCTGAGGGTAATCTCCCCTCCTTCGACTCGGCGGAGGTTGTTCGCGGGTACCGGGTGTTCAAATGCGAGGACCAGCAGTTCAAGGACTTCTTGGAGAAGTGCGTGCTGGACCTAGGGGAGGTCTGGGAAGGCTTAAGGATTAGGCTCATCTCGGCAGCCGATATACCAAAAAGACCCCGAGCTCGGGTATGGATCCCGAGAATGAAAATAGACAGCGGGACGCTGTTGAAGTATTTGCGGGCTCCCAACCGCGATGTGCCCATGGAGGACTAGGTAGTCATCAAGGCAGAGGAATCGCGACGGAACAGCCTCTCTTTTGTGCTCCTCATATGAGAGGATAGCATTACTCCGCTTGAAAAAGGGGACTTCACCCTCCGTTTCGGCGTGCGGCGCGCCAAGGTGAAAATCCTCCGGTCCCCTCAGAGGAGGAGGAAGAACCGGATGAGGTCGACGATGCTAACAAGCGCCTGGAGGGCTTGCAGCTCGTCGACCAAGAACCTGGACCCTAATAGTTCCAAGGTTTAAAGGTTGTGCAACAACAACCTTGCCGTCCTCCTACTGTTGTTGTTGTTGTAGCGATAAGGTTGCTCTCCGAAGGCTTTGGGGAGTGTTATCGATGTGATGGTCCTTTGCCGGATACAGATCCGGTACGCTCCGGTACCACAGCACCATTAAGGTGCTAGCCCGACCATCTCGGGAACGATTTATGTGGTCACATTAAACCTTCAGGTCATCCCCTCCCTCCCCACCCCCAAGTTCCATGAGGATCTTGGGGTCGCCAGAGCCTCGTCTGTTAGTGAAACAGGATTCGCCGGGGATAGGTAAGGTTGAAAATTAGGTTTGGAGAAGATATATATTGCGCTGGCAACCTGAAGGGTTGCGCTACACACCCTGTGAATCTGGTATTTTAGTCGCCTCTTACGACAGGCATACCTACCACGGGTATATTCTTACCCCCCTTACCCGCTGGAGAAAAACGTTGATATAGCCCTTGTTCAGGAGCCGTGGGTGTGAAACACCCAGGCGAAGTTGCTCTCAATGAAGGGATACTCTACGTTTTACAAGCGCGAGGACGGTAAGCCTAGGATATGCGTTTTGGTAAAATCTAACTACAATGTTTTTCTTGTTTCTTCTCACAGCTCTTCGGATCTGACACCGATTTCGCTAGAGACAACTGACGGAGTCAGCATACTAATTGCTTGCTATATGCCGCATGACAAGGACGCTCCACCGGAGGAGGTCCGAGCCTTGATGCAGGACTGGAGATCTGCAAACATTGTGCTGGTATGTGATTCCAATTCCAGGCACTCCCTATGGGGAAGTAAGGAAATCAACACTCGGGTTGAGTCACTTTTCGATTTTAACATTAATACTGCCCTAGTAGTATTCAATCAGGGAAACACACCCACCTTTGTATTTCCAACCACGGACACATTCAAAGGGTGGGAAGAGGTGTTAGATGTCACGCTACTAAGCGGAAACAGCAATATTAGGGTAGACAGCTGGTGGGTATCAGATAATCAGTCGTTTTCAGACCACAGGAGGATACTATTCAATATCTGCCTTAATGTAGAAATTCCTATTCCCTATCGTAATCCCAAGAGGACCAATTGGCGAAAGTTCGTCAAAATGGAAGGAAATAAGCTGGGTAGGCATTCGGCACAGGAAATTTCATAAGTGGAGGACCTTTATGCTAACAGTAGCAAGCTGGAGGAGGCTTTAGGGTCTGCCCTACGGATAGCTTGTCCAACTAGTTTTAGTAAAATGTATACCACCCCTGATGGAATTCCAACCTTTTTACGCTCAGGAAAGAGCCTCGCAAACTATTCAACCTGAGCCGGTTAAACGGAAACTGGGAACCATATAAAGATAGTCTTAGGTGCTACAAAAAAGCTATTCAGAAGGCAAAGACGGAATGCTGGAAAGAATTTTGCTCTTCTATCGAGTCAACTAGAGAATCTTCCAGAATTGGTAAGATTTTCTCGAAGGAAAAATCCTGCCCATCCTTCTTGAGGAAAGAAGATGGATCATGGACAGGAAGCTCCGCTGAAACAGTGGAGCTGCTGGTAAAAACGCACTTTACAGGCTGTAGGTCCAGCCAAATGGAACAGAGGGAGTATACAGAGGTAATACCCTCCCTCCGGTTAATAAATGAACTTATAACGGAAAAAAGATAAAATGGGCTATCAACAGGTTTTCGCCAATCAAATCCCCAGGGCCAGATGGCATTTTTCCAGCGATGCTACAAAAAACTAGCTGTCTGGTGATTCCCTTGGGACGCATCTTTAAAGCCTGCATTCGACTTAATCATGTGCCCCTGAATTGGAAAGGGACCAGGGTGGTCTTCATCCCAAAGGTCAATAAGAGGGGACACGAAAAGCCTAAGGATTTCAGACCCATCAGTCTTTCGTCGTTTGTTCTGAACGTCCACATGGACGTCCACTTTCGCGGTAGGTTGGATACCTCGGGGCTGTCAACAGCCCAACACGCACATCTCAGGGGCTGCTCAACAGATACCGCTTTACATGAAGTGGTCCACAAGGTAGAGTCGAAAACAACCAATTTACCCTAGCTGCATTCTTGAACATAGAGGGAACTTTCAATAATGTCCGGCTGGAAGAAATATAAGGCGCCCTTCATGTACTCGGAATAGAGGACCCTATCGTAAACTGGATAGGGACGGCTCTGCGGTCCAGAATGATAAGCGCTAAACTGGGGCTAATGGGGTCACGGTATATCCATGGAAAGGGACCCCTCAGGGCGGGGTCTTGTCACCCCTGCTCTGGCTTTGCGTTATAGACAACATACTTCGTCAACTCAACAAGGATGGGGTTAAAGTGGTGGCCTACGCGGCTAACGTAGTAATACTGGTATCTGGTCTGTGTCCCAATGTTAATAGTGGGATCATGCAGGGATCACTGAGGAGCTGCGCAGTTGGGCGGAGACTGCCGGACTAAGCGTTAACCCCTAAAAGACGGAACTAGTCCTCTTCACCACTAGGGCGAAAATCTCAAGTTTTAACCTTCACACTCTTGATGCCCAGGAGTTAAGTCTTTCTGATAGGGCCAAATATCTAGGAGTCTTTTTAATACCAAAGATGAACTGGAGGCTTAACACAGAACACAGAGTCAAAGGAGCCTACGGGGCTATGTATACCTGCAAAGGAATGCTAGGTAAAAGGTGGGGTCTGAGGCCAGACCTCATGGCCTGGATGTATAAGGCAGTTATTCGACCAATTCTGACATATGGGTCACTCGTATGGTGGAAGGCGGTAGAGGTGAAATACATAACTAACAAGCTAGGGAAAGTTCAACGATCTGCCAGCGGAGAGATCACGGGGCAATTAGGTCGTGTCCATCGGAAGATTTAAACGTGATTTGCAGTGTTCCTCCGTTAGATCTATTTATCAAGGAAATGGCATCTCAAGGAGCCCTAAGGCTTCGGGAGTTGGGCCTTTGGAGCGAGCGTACATACGAGCACGGCCGTATCCTGCTCAATATTAACGACTCCCCAATTTTGTCAAAAACGGACTACATATGTCCAAGGAAAGTCTTCGACACAAACTACACAATTGTCTTCCCACAAGGAAAGATTGGAAAGATGGGGGATCATTCAGAGATTCGACATCTCGGTTTTCACGGGCGGATCCAAAATGGCTTGTGGTGTGGGAGCGGGAGTGTTTGCGACTGTTCCGCCCACGTCCTTATGTATAAGGCTTCCCGACTCGGCAAGTGTGTTTCAAGCTGAGATTTTCACTATTCGAGAGGCGTGCAAAGCGTTAATGGATATCAAAGGTAACGGTAACAGCGTAGCCATTTTCTCCGATAGCCAGGCGGCTCTTGGGGCACTCGGGTCAGAGACGATATCATCAGACCAGGTTGGGCAGTGTAGGGAGAGCGCCATGATTATGGCGAGCAGGCAGATCGTTACCCTGATTTGGGTGCCGGGGCATCGAAACATACAGGGTAACGAGATGGCGGATGAGCTGGCACGGCGTGGAGCGGCTCTTGATGTCTCAGGAACGAATGAGGTCCTTGCACCCCTGGGACTCATCAAGGCTCGCATCTCCCAGCACTGGTTGGGTGAGGCCAACAATAGGTGGAATCGGTTGCGGACCTATAGACTTTCCAAGAGCATGTGGCCACTATATAAAGAAAAGCGATCGGTAGCTGTCCTTAAGATGAACAGAAGGGATATATCCAGAGTAGTTGCGGTGCTCACGGGGCATTGGGCAATTGGGGTACATGCGGAAAGGTTGGGACTGGAACACAATACGTCCTGTCGCAGCTGCAAGCGTCCGGAGGCGAAGGAAACGGTTGATCATCTGCTGTGCGAATACCCAGCACAATGTCGAAGCAGAATAAAGTGTCTTGGAACTCAAGGAAGTTAAGGCGGGAGAGCTTCTCAAATTCATAAACTCCACGGGATGGACACAGGGGGACGGGTTTTTTTCCTTGAGGCGCCTGAAAATATTCATTAGTATTCTTACAACACTCTTTCATTGGTTAACTCCCGAGTTTGTGGTATCAAAATGGCGCATGAGCGCTAATTGGAGTCAATTGGGACTCGTCACTCCAACCAACCAACCAACCATGTCAATATCCACAACTCATAAAAGAATTGTAAAACTTTGTGTCTCACAGAAAGAATATACAGTTTTTTAAAAAGGTGCATAGTGCTCACTACCCGGCTAGCGTTACAAATATATTCTCATGAGATACTTCTGATACATTAGAAGGGAATTTGAATAGAATATGAGCTAACCCAGCAAAATAAACGAAATTGCAATTCAGACTGCTAATCCATACTACAAAATTTTCAGTTTAAAGAAAATTTTTTGAGACGACAAAATGAACGAACCGTTGATACCAACTATTACATTATAGCAGAGTTTTGACAGACAGTGAAAAATAAATAAAACTTGATACTGCTTCGAAATCGAAATACATTGACATTGAAACGCATAATTTCAATATACATTTAAATAATTTAAAACTCGTTCCACAAATATCCTACTTTAAGACCAAAACCATTATTACATTGGGGGACAAAATATCTAAAAAAAATCTGTGCCCATATGGTTTTTACTGGTTTTTGTTGCACACCACCTTAATCCGGAGTCAGACTTAGCAAATTATTTCATGGTTTCGAGAAAAATCCCTTTTTCTGCTATATCACAGTGCGATAAAAATCGAAATAAATTTTGTTACCAGGAACAGGACTTTATTTTTTCCATGGTTTCGACGTGTTGCATCCGGATCTGAGTCAAACCAGTTCCTGCACAGCTTTTGAGATATTCAAGCCTAAGCTGTAAGAAAACCTATAAGTTAAATACATTTGATGCCATTTCTAGATTTCTTTAAAATCATTATTTCTCTTCAAAGTTCCACTCGGCTTCTTGGAGATCGAGCTTTTACAAAATCTTATTTTGCTTCTGAGAAATTGTCCCTTCAATATACGGAGTTTAGCAAATTTGTCAATGTGTCGTAATGTTTGTCAAAAACCATAAGGAATTCTAAATAAATAAATAAATAACTGTTTGTATAAGCGTATGTACTTTATTAACCACACAAAGCAAACAACAACAGTGTTTCAAGTACACAGCTGGGTACGAAATGTTCGATTTCACCCGAACTTAGACTTTCTTACCTGTTATTTTAAAATTTTCAGCAGATTGTTTATCCTCTTGAGTTTGTTTCAAAACCGGAAGTGTCTGAAAGTTTTTTAAATTTTTAATCTGCTTTACAGTGGTTTGAAATCTCAGCTAAAATTGTCAACCGTGTACGAAGAGCAGTTGACTCCGATTTTTACTATTTTTTTGGCTTACACGAAGTGAAAAGTGCACAGGCATTACATTCTGTTCTGATAACCTTCAATCAGGCGGCGATTAAGACAATCATCTCACACAGTACTCCATCAAGAAGTATCCTGGAAAGCAAAAAAGCATTAGACAAATTTCGTTCAGGCCGGCCCATGCAGCTGTACTGGACTCAAGGTTATAAAGATATTAAAGGTAACGAAAAGGCCGCTGAGGTGGCAAAGGAGGGTTTTGCACTAGTTGAATCGACGAAAAACATCCCAATCCGTTTGGAAGAAATCAAAGGGAACAGGAGTTGCACATGAGCCATCAAGCAAGTAAGGCGTGGACAGAAGTGCGGGGTTGCAAAGTTTCTAAGATCGTGTGCCTCGTCATTAACAACGTGTGTAAGAAGAGCGAACTGCAGGAAGAAACGGTTGAGCACGTTCTGTGCTCGTATCCTGCGCTCGCCAGGTTAAAGCTCCAGCTATTAGGGGAAAAGGAGTTGCCAGATCTCGAGGCAGCAGTTAAGCTAGGTCCTACAAAATGTCTAGTATTTGTCAAGAGAACGGAGTTATTCTATAAAATAAGTCCTGGGACCTGATTGGGGTTCTTACGTTTGGTCGTCAAACAATTTCTGGTAACACTATGGACACATTGAGTATATGTGAGATCTTATTGATCGGCCAGTTCAAGCTAACCTAATCTTCTCGTCGGAAATGGTCGATTTGATTAGAGAAAAAACTAAATACTGGGCTCCATTTATCCCAGAGGAAATTTGGACAGATTTTTTTTTCTAATTTGCATTGTGCTTCTTCTTAATTCTTTCTACAAACTGGCGGGATGGGATTTATGTACATATTTTATGCCGCCTCCAAACGGAATTTTCAATGCAGATTCCGCTTAGAAAAACTTTTTTTGTTTGATAAAATTGTTTTCTAAATTTTGATGTTGCTTTGCCCGGGACTTCGGTGTAGTAGGCGGAGTACGCTACCACCATACCACGGCGACCACCAAAAAGTTCGATAAAAGCTTTTTATGAGAGTCTTAGAAGCCACAGAGAACTCTTATTTAGGCTCCTAAGGTGCATATCGCATAAAGGCAAAGTCGGAGCCGGTGTTATCAGCGACCTAGTTCACAGACCCTTTCTTGTAGGCGACTTTTTAATGCACATTTCCAAGGCTGTTATTTTATGAAACGCCAAATATACATCGAAGTCAGCAATCGATGCGTCGCACTGCAAATGTTAATAAACGTATGATTGCGCGTTCAGTGTTGATATAACAAAGTAATATACAAACATTAACATACAAACGTATAATGAATTTGAAAACTCTAGCCCAGCAATGACATCAGACTGATTTCATTAAATATCATTGGCAATAGAACGGACATGCACATTAGATGCAGAACATTCAGAAACCTCAATTTTGAAGCACCACTGCGTATACGTAATAACAATAACAGGAACAAAAGTGAAACAGAAGCAAAGGTATCCAACCACACCAATGCAAAAAACACAACACCAAAGAAAAAACAAGTAAGGACGGGACTGTCTTCGGCCGAAGACTTCATACCTTGCATGAATGGTATCCCGTTCGTAATCTCCAAATAATCGGATGTATAAGATAAGAAATATATAGTGAACAGATGGACATACCTCAACGATTTTTAATATAAATATAAAATAAAAAAATGGCAAAAACCCCTTATCTGAACGATCGGTTGTATGGGATATATATTATATAAAGCTCCGATCGAAATGATCTTTACAGGAAATCTTCTACGGTATAAGTATTAGAATATATATCACCAATTTACACTTTTTATATTGGAAACTAAGGGAGAAATGGCCAAAAAAATTTCTATCTGAACGATCTGCTGTATGGGATATAACTATATATAGCTCCGATCAAAGTGATTTTTTCAGGATATCTTCTATGATATATTAAAATATATATCACCGAGTTTCACGTTTATACTTTCTAAATTGCGGCAGGAATGACCAAAATTGTCTTATCTAACGATCGGTTGTATGGGAGATGTATGTTATAGTGGTCCGAACCTACCGGATCTGACAAATGTCTAATATAATACAAAAACACATCCTTATGCCAAATTTTATAGAGATATCTCAAAATTTGAGGGACTAGTTTGGGTTCAAACAGACAGACGGACGAACAGACGGACATGGCTATATCAACTCAATTCGGTATTCTTAATGGTGAGTCTATTTCTATATTTCTCAACGTTACAAACATCGGACGAAAGTTAATATACCATTTCATGTTCATGAAAGGTATAATTACCTTTTACGTACTTCAAACACACGATGCAGCAATTTGGGAAATGTTTTCGCTATTTGCTTGTATGCTTTATGTAAATTTTAACATACTTTTAAAGCTTGGCAGTGCGGGCTACGTAGTGGTCGGCTGCGCTACGCTGGACTATTCCAATGCTCGACAGTATGAATTGCATTAGTATTGTGTGTGTAAATTGAATATTTCTCAGAAATTATCAAATAGTACTTCACTATAAGTACTTTTTTCCCGCGCGCCTCACCAAATCTACAAATACTTGCTGCTTGCATAGCTGTCAGAAATCAGAATATACATTCCATATGAAGATAGCATAAAAAAGAAGAATTTGGTTGCCATATGATTGGCTTATACTACATATATCCAGGATTGGGCAGTTTCGCATTGCTACTAAGTTGCCCTATCACTCAATATTTAATGATTTTGAAAGATACCGCCATTTTGAGATATTTTAGCTATTAATTCTTTTAGTAGCAGAAGGCAGCTGAAGAGTAACAGGGAGTTCAGGCCTACTAAAGAGATAGCACTAACGGTTCTCCGAACGTTGTAGTTTTTGTAAATAAACGTTGAATAAGAGTAATGAAATTGGAAATATATATAAATCTTACATATTATATTATACTTCAATTGCAATAGTTCTTTCTAAGAAGTTACGGAATTCGCCTAGAGGTATAGAAACCAGGCAATAAATATAAGCGCTTAATGCAGTGTACCCAAATCAGATTTTGTCACATTCTCAAGCAGAATGAATATTACATGGGAAATTGTCGACTTTTAGTTAGAAGTTGATCCGAACTCTAAGGCATGTGTAGTTTCCAAATCACTAGCAATACACATTCTTATGGAAAGTTTATTGATATAGAAAAAAGGTAAACAGGATTTTTGGCAAAGTTGGCTCGTTTTAATTTTATCACAAACAGGCAGTCAAATCGTGGGTTAAATTGCATTGACATTCCCAAATCGTTCGGCAAAAAGTGTGAAGAGGGCTCATAACCAAAAATTAGTCCAGATTTACAAAGTCGTGTTCAAAGTTATCGGGAACCATAAAATATATAAAAAGTGAAACATTTATTTTTACCGTAATCGAATTGTCTACTTTTTTTTTAAATAAGTTCAAAAAAAATATTACGGTCCAAAATAAAATTTACATTGTCATGTTTTTCATTTTTAATCAAAGTTACCCTTTTTGAATACATACACTAAATTGTCTTTAGTTTGATGAAAGAAACTTTTTAATACTCATTTGTCACAGGCTAACTTTTTCGCTGTCCTGAAAAGTATCTCATTGGGCCCACCCTGAGACTTACATATATGTGTATGTAAGTGCGCTTGCTTGTGCGTATTAAAAAATGTTTAAAAGTATTAAAATGTGACGTCATTGGGAAAGAAGATTCGATGCGCCAAGGAAAGAGGTAATTTAATTTATGTTGCAGTAAAATTGAAAAGCCTCTTGGGAATCTATCCTGCTACCAACACAAAGGTTCGTATTTACACACAAACATGCATGCACACACACACACTCAACAAATTCATTCATTCTTAAATAGACGAAGCAGTAAGTGCAACAATGCAGTTACAGTACAGGGGAAACATTATCGAAAAGAAACGAAAATGGCATAAACACAAAAGCACAGAAATAGAAAAAGTACATACAGCATACATATATACATACATAAATAGAAACCTTCATATCTACACAATGGTATTGCTGCTGAAGCCAAAAAAATCAAATATGAAGGAACAGATGTGAACATCGAATGTTATGTGCGTGGTGTCCGGTATTTTGCTGGTTTTGAGTTGAGGCTATTGTTGCAATGGTTCATGTTTCATTAATACAGAATTAAAAAGCTTCGATATCAATAGCTTATAACAACAAATATCTTATGGGGTTTTGTTGCGTATTAAATTTCAACCTTTCTGCTGTTATACGCCACCTAAGAAGTGAAAAAGTCAGAAAATGCGTCGGCTACGGAGATGATAGACGTGTACAGAGTGAGGTCAATTGGCAGCCATTACGGGGAGTGCATCCAATCATATAAAAACAAATAGGACAACGCAATGAAACCGGCACAATTGCTGTTGGCGTTGCAACACGTCTGAAGTGGTATCGAGCAAAGTTTGTAAATTTACAATGCACAACAGACATCAACATTACTGAGAAGCGAAAACGGTGGTATGGCTCTTGGCAGCTAACTGCTGGCTGTTGATTGTTCGTATTGATGTTGGTAATGTCCACATGCATCACAGCTTATCTCTGACCAACAAATCATCGATATTAAAAGATGCAGCAGCGTACAATATGTGCCGCGACGACGAGGTATGCCACTCCAAGAATGCAAAGCCAGACATCGGCGATTTGCTTACTACACACTTCTGGCTTAGTATACTTATACATATATGTCGGAGTTACCTCGACGTTTTCATTTGATTCCGTTTCGATGACACGATTATATTCTGAAGGCATCACGATTAATATTTGTTTTATGAAGCGTAATGAGTCCCCGAACGCTATGTCGATATTGCTGCCAATTAGTGATGGAACGATATTTCGCTATTGGTGATTGCTTCGCCGCTACTGACAAATCGCTAATAGCTATAGCTATTGCAATTCAAATATATCAGTGATTGGCGATTTTCCTTCATTCGATTCTTTTGAATGACAATCACCTCTGGCAGAATATCGCCAATAGCGATTATAGCGATTGGCGATTTTCCTTCAGCATGAAATTCTAATACTAATAGTGATAGCGGGGATGCAATCATCGATAGTGAAATATCGTTCGTCACTACTCATCAGTGTGCTTTACTTTCCGACTGAGTAAAAAAGTTTATTGGATACAAAAAGGAATAATTTTCTCTAAAATTGGAAAAAAAATATATACTTTTACAAAAGTTTGCCAGCTATTATCGAAAAATGGTTATAGTTGTCTTAAGAACTGCACAACGAAAAAAATTTTTCATCAAGATATAGTGGTAAATGAGGGCGAAAAAAATGTGTTTTTTGTGCAGAGAAATTGTGGAAACGGCGAACGGAACAAAGCAAACTTGTGCAATAACAATTTCGACGACGAAGTGATGTGCAAGAATTGCAAAAAATGGTTTTGCAATGGGCGTGGAAGCACATCTGGATCTCAAATTGTGAACCATTCGTTGAGGGCTAAACATAGGGAAGTCATCCTACATTCTGAAGGTCCATTTGGAGAAACAGTACTAAAATGTTACTCGTGTGGCGTACGTAATGTATATGAATTGGGATCAAGACCAATGGAAGCCACTTATAACTGATCGTTCGTTTTTGCCGTGGTTGGTTAAGGTGCCTACCGAGCAAGAGCAGTGGCGTGCACGACAAATATCAGCAGCACAAATAAACAAATTAGAGGAATTATGGAAGGAAAATATTGATGCAACATCTCAGGATTTAGAGAAGGCAGGTATAGATACTGAACCATCACAAGTTCTATTGCGTTATGAAGATGGTTATCAATACGAGAAAGTTTTTGGTCCACGCCTAGAAACAGAATGCGATAAAAATTTAAAAGAATCGCAAACACAGGAGGGTATAGAAATAAGATGGGACGTTGGCCTAAACAAAAAAAAAAAAAAACAATAGCAGATTTTACGCTTGCTAAAACTGATTCGGACATGAAACTAATGCATGTGTTATTCATTAGTTAATACTTCTAGGCTGTATCCGTTAACAGTTTTATAAAATTTGTGTTTTTGATGGAAAAATAAAAGAATTATAGAAACATAATCACTCGTCTTATTGTAAACAGATTAACTCAAAATTTAAGTTTTTTGGGAGAATGCAATTCAATCTTTGTCATATGGTTTGTATATGGTTGAATTCGCCGTCTAATTTCTAGGGCACTGAAGTGGGTGGCTAATTTTCTGCTAAAGAATATTTTTATAATAATTTGAAGAATTTGCTATATTTTGCTCTGTATTTTTCATTAAAAATTGATTCACTTTACTATACAAATATTATGCAGCCAAATAGAACTTTCAGAATAAATTCATATGGAGTATTTCTGAATACATCGGTGTAGTATAATATAGTAAATAAATCATGTTTCTATGGAGTTACATGTACAGATTTATTTCTGATTGATTCATCTTTCATTTAAAAATCAAAGCATTTTCAATTAGCAAAATTTATAAAACAAAGATGCATAGACATCTATTTCAGCTAGTTTTATCTCATTGAGTGTAATACGAGACTGAACATATTATCGTAAGCCAGTTAATAATATATATCATAACATCTCAGAAAATTAGAATTTCACATTACATCAGTTTACAATAAAAGATTGTAAGATGCTAATGGCAACTCTGCCATAAATGCAACACTAACATAAAACCAACGCGAACAATTGAACAGTAACCGACAGGCAGTCGATCGTATATATTCAAAGCCGCCGGAACCTTCGCACTCACAATGAAATATTGAATTTGCTAAACTATTTTAAAATGTTACTTATAACTAAATTCTTGAATTAAATAATTATTCTTTAAGTTTAAAGAACGCCTGACAATTTATTTACCGCCTACAGTGGCCGCTCAAGAGTCCTTTCCTTTCAGGTCAGAAGGGGATTGTGAATCCGGAAAAAAATAATATACGGAAAAAGTGCTGAAACTGATTACTTGAGAAAATATATATATGTACCAACGGTTAGATACATATAAAATAAAAGAAAAATTCGATTCGTGTAGTAACATGATTAAAAATCATATATACAAATATACATATGTGGATAAGATCGTGATTGTACCAGAAAATCAACCCTTAACGTGGATACGTGCATACATACATACGTACATATGTACAAATGCATTCGAGTAAATAAGAGAAAATTCTAGAACGGTGTATATATTTGCCACACAAAAGTGTTTGTTGACGAGTTGTCAGCATCATCAGTGCGCGCATTATATAAAGCAAAATTTGAATTTGCAACGAGCGTTAGACGTACTTATGTATGAATATACATATGTGCATAGTAGCATCAATATAAATGTTGAGTTGAATACATATATATTGAGAACCGAAGTTGAACGTATAATAACGACGGTTGGAAAAACGAGATAACAATCTGTACGCGCACCGAAGTTGAACGTATAATAACGACGGTTGCATAAACGAGATAACAATAGTAAACGTAAATCGGAGTTGAACGTGTAGTAACAACGATTACAAAAAACGAAACGCATATAAAGAAACAAATTACGAAGACCTAAGTTGAACGAATAACAACGAGAGTGAAATTCCAGAAAAAGAAGAAAAGCTTAACGAATGTGTTCGACATAACAACATCAGGTGAAGTTGAAAAATCAGCGAGAGTTTGTTGAAAAGAAAATAATGTAAACAAAGAGAAGTAACGAGTAGGTACGAATAAAACAAACCGTGCGAGTGCGTGACAACGAGACGTCACAATCGAAACGATCAAAACAAATCGCAAAACGTAAACAAGTTCTAATAAGAGTAGTTGGAACGCGAAAAACGAGTACATATAATTATCTAATTAGAATACGAGACGTAAACAAAGAAACGCAATGCAGAAAATAGCTAACTTAAGAGTAGAACAGCTTAAAACGCTGCTACGCGAACGAGATAAACCGACGACGGGTACTAAAGCAGAATTAATTCAACGTTTGTGCGAGGTAGAAAAAAGTGATGAAATAGATGTTGTTGATAATAGTACAATGCAACAACAAATTGATGAGTTGCGGGAAATGATGCAAAGCATTACTACCCTGTTGCAACAACGAAACGATAGAGAACGACAAACGAATAATTTAAGTAATGAACAAATACTACAACAAACAAATAACGTGAGTAATGAACAATCAAACGCAAGTACAGAAACGCGAAATATAGCTACTCCGGTATCAATGGTAGATTTTCCAAGCACAAGGTGTTCGGTAAAAGAAATAGCCGAAACGTTACCTACATTCGATCCGACAAATGAACTTTCCTTGCCGGTAGAACAATTTGTTGAACGTGTTAACCAAGCGCGTAGTGCTTATCAATGGAATGAAAAAAGTTTAATGTTAGCAGTATTTAGTCGGCTGCATGGTGTTGCAAAACTATGGTTAGATGCATCACCACAGTGCTATTCGAATTGGAAAATTTTCGCGGAACGATTAATTGAAGAATTCGGTACAAAGCCAAACGAGGCAGAGGTACATTATAAGATGAACAGTTTGGTACGTAAATTAGATGAGAAAATCGTGGATTATTGTTTCCGTATGAACGCTATCGGTCAACGCTATAATTTGAGTGAAGATGCTATTATAAGATATACGCGAAACGGGTTAAGAAACCGTGAAATGCAAACAGCAATTGCTCCGTTACGATTCCAATCGATGAGACATTTACGTGAAACGCTTGACGAGTATAGTAAAAATCAAACCAGTACACCGATTTTAAGAATTGAACAAAACAAAACGAAAAGCGCGAGTAACACTATTAATAAGCCTGCCACGGAAAATAAAAGTAAAATAAAGTGTTATAACTGTGGTGAAGAAGGTCACATATCGACTAAGTGCCCTAAACCACAACGCAAAGCACGATGTGTCGATTGTCAGAAAGTTCATCCGAAAGGTGAACCTGTGAATTGTGGTAAGAAGAGTGCCATAACACGAAAAGTCGAGTGCAATGATCAGTTTTGTATGAAAACAATATACATTGAGAAACAACAAATAAAAGCGTTTGTTGATACGGGAAGTGAGTGTAGCATGATTCGGGAATCGTGTGCCAACAAGTTAAAAATTGAAAGAGAGCATTGTTCATTGAAAATAAAAGGTATTTGCGGTGGCGCGCGATATGCAAAAGAATTGATAAAAACTTAAATACAGATAGACAGTATTAAACTAAGCGTAGTGTTATATATAGTTGATGACGACTTGTTAACGTCAGATGTACTATTAGGTCAAGAGATATTTAGTCGAAATGTCCTCGCGAAAATAAATAACGGACAATTAAAATTCGAATACGCGACCGTCGCGAGAAATCGGGAAACGTTGATAGCTGAACGTAAGACAATAACCGAAAACGATATAAAATGCGGAGAACTTGAAAATACGAAGATGAAGAAATTAATAGGAATGCTGAATAAGTATAACGATATATTTGCAAATAACATAAGCGAAATAGGTAAGACCAATACATTATCCATGAAAATTGAGTTAGATATCGCAGTACCCATTGCACAAAATCCATACCGTATCCCAGAACCTAAGAAAATCATCGTGCAACAAATGATTGCTGAACTGCTAGATAGCGATATAATAGAATCGTCAGAGTCTGAATATGCGAGTCCCATTGTACTCGTGAAAAAGAAAAACGGTGAGTCGAGATTGTGTGTCGACTACAGGAGGGTGAATCAGCATACACGAAAAGAAGTTTATCCAATGCCGCATATTGAGGAACAGCTTCAGGAAGCTAAACGTTATCAATATTTTACAATACTTGATATGAATAGTGGATATTACCAAATACCAATAGATCCAGATAGTCGCAAGTTTACTGCGTTTGTTACAACAGAGGGGTTGTATCAATTTAAACGAATGCCTTTCGGGCTTAAGAATGCTCCCGTGGTTTTCCAACGCTTAATGGCAAAGGTAAAAGAACGAACACAGAACGGCGATATGATTAATTATATGGACGACATTATGGTAGGGGGTTCTACCATTGAAGAAATGTTAACAAAATTGGGACGAGTATTTGATGTAATACGAGAATTAAATTTGACTTTGAATTTGAAGAAGTGTGAGTTTGCAAAAGAAACGATAGAATTTTTGGGACATTCTTTAACACCAACTGGAATTAGTCCAGCTACGGCAAAAACGCTAGCTATTACAAATTTTCTGACTCCGAAAAACGTAACTGAAGTAAGACAGTTTCTTGGTTTGAGTGGGTACTTTAGAAAATTCGTACCCCATTATTCGATAAAATCTGAACCGCTAAGACGTTTACTACGTAAAGATCAAAAGTTTTAATGGTCTGAAGAACAACAACGCGCGTTTGAAGAGCTAAAGATGGCATTAGCATCTAAGCCAGTGAGGACGTCATACAGAATCGAAGCTAAGCATGAAATTCATACTGATGCGAGTTCCATTGGGTCAGCTGGAGTATTATTGCAAGAAGAAGCCGACGGCTGGAAGCCGGTAGTTTATTTCAGTAGACCAACGAGCGAAAACGAGAAGAAGTTTCATAGTTATGAGTTAGAGACTCTTGCTGTGGTAGAAACACTTGAACGATTTAAATACTATGTTCACGGAAAAGAAGTTACCGTGGTAACCGACTGCAATGCAATTAAGACGGCTATGTCAAAGAAAGAGCTTATCCCGCGCATAGCGCGCTGGTGGTTGAAGGTCCAAGAATATGATGTAAAGATAGAACATCGCTCTGGTAAGCGTATGGAACACGTAGACGCTCTCAGCAGAGCACCCGTAGAAGTATCGCATGAGGTGGATGAAGCTTCCTTGTGTGTGTTGAAAACAGGAGTAGATAAAACGGACTGGTTATCCAGTATGCAGCTACAGGATTCTGATATAAAGAATATAGTCGAACAATTGAAAATGAAAAACAGTAATATGATAGATGAGTACATAGTTGAGAATGGTCGATTATTAAAAAAACGCAAAGGTGAAAAAGTATGGGTTGTACCAAAGGCACTGCGATGGAAGGTTTTACATGATTGCCACGATAATGCTGGACATTTAGGCGTCGAAAAAACGATACAGCGATTGATAAGTTATTTATGGTTCCCGAGAATGCGGAAGAATGCGCATACAATAAAGATAGAGGGGGGAGGAAAGAAGGTGAATATCATTTTGATGATATCGACCCAATCCCGTTTAAGACAGTACACTTAGACCATTTAGGTCCTTTCACAAAAAGTAGTCAGAGAAACGAGCATATACTTGTCCTTGTCGACGCGTTTACAAAATTTACAATTATACGAGCAGTCAAGAGTACAAGGACCAAGCCGGTGATAGACATATTAAACGAGGTCAGTAGTTATGTAGGTATGCCTGAGCGAATCGTTACGGACAGAGGTACCGCATTCACATCCAAAGAGTTCGCGAAATATTGTAATGACAACGGAATCAAACATGTAAAAAACGCTGTGCGTACTCCGAGGGCAAACGGACACGCTGAACGTACAAACAGGACAATTTTGTCAATTCTATTACCAACCACAACCAATGATAAACGCTGGGATGAGAAGCTGCGCGAAATTCAATGGGTAATAAATTCAATGAAGAATAAAACGACAACGAAAACACCTCAAGAACTTTTGCTAGGTTTCTCGCCACGAGACATTTTGCGAAACAAAATATTATTAACTTTACGCGACGATAATCATGAACTTAACGAAATTGATTTAGAAGAAATACGACGTAATGCAGCAGCTAAAATTAGCAAGATGAGGCAGCAAGCAAAAATCCGATTTGACCGACAACATAGTAAACCAACAGTATATCACGTCGACGACTTGGTGCTCGTCGAAAATGAGGCACCTAGTACGGGACATTCACGAAAATTAGAGCCTCATTACAAGGGTCCGTTCATAATCACGCGGTCTCTTGGTAATGACAGGTATGTAGTTGAGGACTTGCCAGGTTCTCGTCGAACACAGCGACATTATTCGTCAGTATACTCATCGGATAGAATAAAACTGTGGTGTGAGTTACCACCCTACGATGATAATGAAACGTATGAAGACGAGGTCGATCAAAATACCTCAGGGCAGGAGCGGGGGCGCTCCTATGTGTCAGGAGAGGCCGAATGTAAGATGCTAATGGCAACTCTGCCATAAATGCAACACTAACATAAAACCAACGCGAACAATTGAACAGTAACCGACAGGCAGTTGATCGTATATATTCAAAGCCGCCGGAACCTTCGCACTCACAATGAAATATTGAATTTGCTAAACTATTTTAAAATGTTACTTATAACTAAATTCTTGAATTAAATAATTATTCTTTAAGTTTAAAGAACGCCTGACAATTTATTTACCGCCTACAGTGGCCGCTCAAGAGTCCTTTCCTTTCAAGATACATATTTTTGTCTTTTTATTCCAATTTTAGTTCATATATTCTGTATACTAAATTAAATTTATGTATAACATTCAATCTGCTCCGGTAAACAAACTTAAACATTCATTTTTTATATCCAAGTATACAAATAATTGCAGATTCGCTTATCAAAGATAAATGAAAGCGATCGCCATAGCTGTAAAAAATAGCCATATCTATATTCACTGATAACTCAAAATCGCCATATCGTCCATCACTACTGCCAATATAAAAACTAACTCTTCAAAAATCTCAATCCTGTATTTCAACTAACTCCACATATCTGAATCATATATTTTCATCATATATTCTTTGCAATTTTAACAAGTGCTTTTCATCATAAAACTCTATTTTACACATCTCTCGGGGCTACATTCGATAGAGCAATATTACTCTACCTTGCTTCTAGCAAAATAATATCTCAGTAAAAAAGGAAAGATCGCATGTGCTTTTCACTGCATACTATGTTACAAATTTAATTCAATGACGCAATACCAAATTTGCAAAGTAGATTCTAACACAGTAGTTGAATGTACCGACACGGCCTTCCTGACTATCACACGCCCTCGGGTGTATTTAACATAAACAAAAACAAGATTAGGTTGAACTAGCCGGTCCATGAGGACCTCAATGATTCTGTAGTGAAAAACAAGATTACTTATTGTTTTTTTATGTTCAGGGTTTTTTTTTTATGTTCAATTTTTTTTAATGTTCAGGTTTTTTTTATGTTCAGGGATTCATTTCTAGTAACATGTTGATAGGCGAAGTTATTGATTCAAATTACAAAACAATTGCTTAGGACAACAGCTCCCAAAAGTTCCTCAATATTTCTTTCACACCATAAGGCTCTTGTTACCATATATAACAATAAAATGGTCGACACGACCACCACACAGACCCTGGCCACATCTTTAAATGCACCACACGCCATGGTCAAACAATATGTTTGCACTTGTGCTTGCATAAAATGACTGTGGAGCAGCTATAAGCCTGATCGACGCACAGTGGCGCTCTGCAGTTAAAACATGGCAAAAATCAAAAAAATCATGAAAGCGTTCGCTAAATCGAATACATGTTTCCAATAGAGAATTTTCCAGGGATCAAGAATATTCAACCGTGTTTTCACAGAAAATTATAGTTTACCAGGTAGAGCCGCTCAAAGTTGACCAATTTTCAACACTGGAAAAATTTGAAATTTTTCTTCTTTTGCGTTGTATTTAAAATGGTTTTGTGAGTAAATAAGGCGGCCGGTTGTCGTTTTCTTTTATAGCAATTAAAGATAATTTAATTTAGGAGTGAAACAAAAAAAAAAATTTTTTTTGGTAAAAGTTGGCTGATATACCTGTTTTTCGAAATGCCTATTTTTAGGCCCTTTTTAAAACTTTGATGGAAAAAAAATTGTTAAAATATGTGCTCCGTCAAATTAACAGTAGTTATTTGTGAAATATTCAGTTACCTAAATTCATAAAGTCTACCTGCGTCCAGCTGCAACTTCACTTTTTATATCAAATAAAGTTAAACAACCTTGGGCATAAATACGCGCCTGTGCAGGTATATACATATAATTCAGTACGGCCGTAAGGTCGTTTTTGTTATTGGAACTTGTTAACAACATACATTTTTTTAGTTACGAATTGTATACCTGAAATTCATTTTAATAATTTGAGTAGGTATATAAAGCTATCAATCATACAATGCACTTTATCATTCGTCTTTTATAGATTAAGGAACTAAGTATTTTGTTTACTTAAATAAAGTGAAAGGTGTTTTTAAATATAGTTCACACTTTAATATTTAGTCAGATACCCTCGAAGCCAATTCTAATATGTATCTAGAAAACTCGAAACTATTTGCGGTGTTTAAATCTACAAAATCACGACGGGACTTCGTTTAGGCTATTATGAGAGAATTAGCGAGTGAAACAAGCATTAAAGAAAAGGAAGAAAAAATTTGTTTGCAATACATTATGATAGAAAGAAAATGGAAGGACGTCTATCGTAACAATTAAACATTTTATATAATTATAAACAAAGAATAAATGTAGACGATGAAACAATTACAGATAGTAATATGTTTATGGCTTCTATTGTTCCATTACGTCTGTAAGCGGAGAAATTTATTCTGCGTATGGTCTGCCGATCTTCATCGATTTTGAACTCAAATCAGAACTGGATTTACCAGGAGTGACATAAAGAGAGAGTTAAAATTCCTGGAGGAAATTGGAATTTCTCTTATTAACAGAATATGATTAAAGTTTGGATAATATATATAGTATACATACTTTTTTAGTGAAGAAAGACAGACAATTTTACTTGTGATCTATACTAAGTTATCTTAACTCGGACACTGTTCAAATTGCAATGATTAACCTCAAATTTCACATGTGATAGCTTAGTTACATTTACGTTATATATTGTTGAAATAGGTGATTCGTAGTCATAGTTTTTACATGCAGACCACAAAAAATGTGTATAAGTCCGTGTGAGTACGGAAATCGACGAAGATCGTATGTACTAAAGAATAATAACAATAGATAATTTCAGTGTTGAATAACTACTAGAAGCTAAATGTATTATGTGGCGGTAACATTCCCCCTTCCAGTAAGACGAGAAGCATTCGTGGGCTTACTCCTTTTCCCGAGCCACATCTAGTACTGCTAATTTGACAGCCGGTCTTTCGAAAACTCCCTGTGAGGTTTGTATAGTGGCACTCCGAACCTGTCCGTCCGAAGCAGTCTTTGTATCTAGCACTCTACCTCTCTGCCAGACATTTCTTACAGTTCCAGGGTCAACAACCACCACCAAATCTCCTACTCGAATCGGCTTCTTCTTCTCGTGCCATTTTGTGCGGCAAGTTAAGCTTGGCAAGTATTCCTTGACCCACCGCTGCCAGAAATGCTGAGCATATTGTTGAGCTGTAAGCCACGTATGACGTAGAACAGTATGGTGATTATCAAAGATGGCAAGGGGTTTCATCCCATTCGAACTACCCAACAAAAAATGATTGGGGGTTAAGGCTTCCTCTTGATCACTGTCGATTGGTATATACGTTAGTGGTCGGGAGTTAATGATATTTTCTATTTCCGTCGTCATACTATGAAGCAGCTCATCAGTCGGTGCCCGAGTCGGAGTCATTTTATAAAATATGTTTTTAAATGAGCGAACCAGGCGCTCCCATGCGCCCCCCATATGAGGAGCTGCCGGTGTAATGAATTTCCATGATGTCGTTGCGGTTGTGAAAGAACGAACGAGCACCTCTTTGTCAACGGCTTTTAAAGCTTCTCGTAATTCCCGTTCTGCGCCAACAAAATTAGCAGCATTATCGCTGTAAATTTCTCGGGGCGTGCCTCGGCGAGATATGAAACTCCTTAATGCCAGGATACAAGAGCTCGTCGTCAAAGAGAAAGCGATTTCCACGTGAATAGCTCTCAATGTCAAACATGTAAACAAAACACCGTATCTTTTTTCTTTATGACGTCCCACCGTAACAAGGATCGGTCCAAAATAATCTATACCTGTAAACGTGAATGGGGCTACGTATGGAGTGGTACGTGCTCGTGGTAATATTGCCATTTGTGGAGGTGCGGGTTTAGCCTTCATAATTTTGCATATTTGACATTCTTTCAAAATTGATTTCACTGTTGATCGTAAGCGTGGAATATAGAAATATTGGCGTAATTCATTTATCACTCATCCTCAGGCCTACAAAGAAAGTCCGGGCCATTAAACCAACGCCCACATGAAGTGACGTTAAATATTTTATGACGTTTGGTGGCTTCATCTGCAACGTTACTTTTTGACGGAATCCATCTCCATTCTGAAAGGTCGCTTGATTCCAAAATTTCACCTATGCGCAGTCCCACGAACTGATGGTAGCGTCTAGTATCTGAGTGCAGCCAGCTTAAAACTGTTTTGGCATCAGACCAAAAAACTTTACGGCTTATCTTAATCGATAATGAATCCGATACAGACCTTGAAAACCGAACACCTATCAGTGCTGCCATCAATTCCAGTCTGGGTATAGAAATTTGTTTTAGAGGCGCTACTCTAGCCTTTGAACCTATTAGAGAGCATTCTGCGACGTTATTTTTTGATACACGTAAGTAGCATACTGCGGCATAAGCAGAATCACTGGCATCGACAAAGGTATGCAGCTGAACATCAGCTCCTTCGTAATTAGCATGGTATTTTATATAGCATCGCGGAATTTTGATGTCTTCTAATATAGGCAAACATTTTAGCCATTGAAACCATTCTTCTGCTAGACTGGCTCCAATTTCTTCATCCCATTTGACTGAGCTGCGCCAGACGGCTTGTAATAATATTTTTCCAAATATTAATATATTATTGATTAGACCAAGGGGGTCATATATAGTCATTACCATGCTTAACATCTCACGTTTCGTTGGAACTTTGCTCCCGTTAAAAATGTTTTCATGCCACATTAAAGGTGAAAGTTTAAATGTAATTACGTCGTCACTGGGAATCCAGAAAACTCCTAATACTTTTTCCGTGGTGTTATCGCCGCTGATATTAATTTTAAGTTTGGCGGCTGATTCGCCCAATGTTTTTAAAACTTCCGGACAATTGGAGCACCAATTACGAATATTGAACCCACCAGCCTTGTGAATGTATTGTACGTTATGCGCAAGAGTGATGGCTTCTTCTTTAGAGTCGACGGAGTCTAAGTAGTCATCAACATAGTGGTTGTTTTGAATACCATCGACTGCTCTAGCTTGGCTACTGGCAAATCGTTCAGCATTCAAGTTTTTAACAAATTGAGAAGTCGATGGAGAGCAAGCTGCTCCAAAGATCATCACCTTCATAACAAAAATATCCGGCTCTACGGAAGCATCACACCCACGCCAAAGAAAACGTTGAGCGTGTTGATCTTCGGGGCGAATCAATACTTGATGAAACATTTCTTGAATGTCGGCTGATATAGCAATAGCTTTTTGCCTAAACCTGTATAAAACTGCGGGCAGGGATACGATTAGATCGGGTCCTTTCAACAGAAAAGTGTTAAGGGAAACGCCGTGTGATTTAGCGGCAGCGTCCCATACTACACGCGATTTGCCTGGCTTATTTTTGTTGAACACCGCAAATATTGGTAAATACCATATACGCCTTTGTTCGTTTTCGTTGATCTCGCTGCTCGTTAGTTTATGAATATATCCTTTTCTTAAATAATCAGCTATAGTGGTATCAAATATGGCTTTAAGATTTGGTTCGCGTTGGAGCTTTTTCTCCAAACAGATAAGTCTATTTTTTGCCATAATGTAGCTTTCCGGCATTTCAAATTCACCAAAGCGCCACAGAAGGCAACTTTCGTAGTGGCCATTAGGAGCTTGGCGAGTATATTCGTGCAACAGATTTAAAGCACGCTCATCTTCTTTACTAGGCAACGACTTCTGCGTAGCAACAATGCCTAGACTTTCAAATGCGTAAAACTTCTTAACCGCAGCATGCAGTTCATCATCGTTTTCTTTTGAACATTCGCATACGCAGCAATTCCACTGTTCATGTGCCGCTGATTTATCTCCAGCTGTTCCGTAAATGTGCCACCCTAACACTGTTTTTATTGCTACTGGCTCGTTTGGCTGACCCTCCCTTATGTCTTGCGCTAGTCCCAATTTAAAGTGATCGATACCAATTAAAAGTGTAGGAATAGCGTTGGTGTAGCTCGATATGGGTAGGTTTCTTATGTGCTTGTATTCCTCACTGATTTTTCCATAATCCAGACTCTGCATTGGAAGAGATAATTTGTTCACCGTGTGTGCTTTAAGATTTATTTTTCGCTTATTTGGTCCAGCAATTTGAACATTTACTGCCTTCGATTCATTTTCGGTTCTCCGCACGTCGCCTGTCCACTTCAGGCATAGTGGCTCGCTTTTTCCACTTAGATTTAATTCTTCAGCAATTGATTGGTCCATTAACGTTATTGACGATCCTTCGTCAATAAATGCAAAAGTTTTAACAGACTTATTGTCTTTACCAAATATTGTGATAGGCAAAATTCTAAATAAAACGTTTTGATTTTTATTGCAATGCGCATTACAGCTGTTTGCATTTGTTTTGACATTTGCTAATTGCTCTTCAATTGGCTGCAGTTGTGGTTGCTTTTGTTGTTGGCCCTCATTTCGTGTACTGAAAAAACGATGCAAAAGAGAGTGATGTTTATAAACGCACCCATTCACTTCGCAACCTTTTTGACATTTTGCTCTATCAACATGTTCCCCGAGGCATTGTTTACAGAGGTTATGTTGTCTCACAATATTCCAACGCATTGCTCGATCCATGCTAAGAAATTTTTGACACTTCGCAACATTGTTGCAATTCAGTTTGCAAACGCAACATTTCCTTTGCTGAGTAGCGTGAGAGTAAACAAAAGCTTTTTTGTTTTTACTGTCTGACGTTTGCATAACTTGATTTACATTTACACTGCTAGCAGAAATTCCGACGTCAAATATCCAATCTGAAAATGTATCAAGATTTACATATTTGTTTTCTTTTAATAAACTTAATTTAAAGGTGCCCCACTTCAGCTGGAGAGTTGGGGGCAATTTCTCTATAAGCTCTTGCAATAGAGACGAGTTTTCTAATTCATTATATAAGCCGGATGCTTCTATCGTAGCTCTTAAGCCTTTGACATTCACAGCAAAAGAAGTGAAAGTTTCCAACTTATTTTGATTAATTGGTGACATTGCTTTTATTTTGTTTTTAATAGAGTTGATGATTTTCTCTGGTTGACCGTATAGCATTTTTAGTGTCGATATAGCATCAGGCACACATGCCGGGTGTATTAAGATATATTGTACGCGTCTCCTTTTAGAGATTTTTGAAGTCGGATTAAGTTTTCAGCATCATTTAGCCCACAGACCGTTGTAGACCAGTCATACGTGGCACTGAAAATTGGCCAGTCTTCCGGTCGTCCAGAGAATGTGGGCAATTCGCGTGGAACTGAGTGACGTGCGTTTATTTGTTCCAAAGTCAAATTGTTATGGTTATTATTATTAATCGGTGCAGTTTCTGTAAGTTGTGGGAACGTCATGTTTGACACACGTGGTGGAGGTGCAAAATTCTGTTGCTCTATTAACGAAGAGGGAATATGTAACGTCGTCGAGTTATATCGAGAAGTGTTGAAGGCAAAATTTGCGCGGCCGTTTGTTGTCGCTGCATTTTCTTGTGTTCTACCTTGTTCGAACATTGTGCATTCCGCCCGCATAGGGTAAGTGTTAGGGCATGTTTGATCGCCTATAATAGGTTCCGCGTGCCGGTTGAAATTCATGGTCGCGTTTGGAATGTACGTAGCCTGTGTATTGTAATTCCGAGTATTGCTAGTGACGTTTGCTCTTCTATAATCAGCAGTTTGTGAGTTTATGTGATTACGTGCGATGTTATTTCCATTGGCTGTTGGCGCATTTACAGAATTTAGTGCATCTTCAGCGGCTGCTGGCGCATTCGCAACACCAAGCGTTGTAGATTCCTTTGGTGCAGCATTCACCGAATTTATCCATTCTTGAACTGCACTTGCTTTCATTGAACCCGAATCGTTACTCGATTCATCTACATCATTTTCTAATAGCTTATCCTTCCTGGCAACGAAGTCTAGTTTTATTTGTTCTTCCTCAGCGAGTCTTCGTAACTCCAGTGACCTTCGACGCGCTTGAGTATTTGCAGAGGCACACGAGGCGAAGCTTAATGGACATTTGTTCGCCGCCATTGTGTTAAGTTGCTGCTTTTGCTGGTCTTCGGGAGGATGTGGTTTTGGGTGGCTGGATGATTGACCCTGTAAACTAGAATGGCTCATTTTGTACTTACTGCGAGGTAGAGTATAGATATTGTGATTTTGCTTTGGATCGATTGCTATAATTGATTTCCGGCACCAAGTTAGTCCGGCGATTGGTCCGTATAAATTGTTGATAATTAAAAAAGAATTTTAATTAAATTGTAAGCGGAGAAATTTATTCTGCGTATGGTCTGCCGATCTTCGTCGATTTTGAACTCAAATCAGAACTGGATTTACCAGGAGTGACATAAAGAGAGAGTTAAAATTCCTGGAGGAAATTGGAATTTCTCTTATTAACAGAATATGATTAAAGTTTGGATAAGTATACATACTTTTTTAGTGAAGAAAGACAGACAATTTTACTTGTGATCTATACTAAGTTATCTTAAATCGGACACTGTTCAAATTGCAATGATTAACCTCAAATTTCACATGTGATAGCTTAGTTACATTTACGTTATATATTGTTGAAATAGGTGATTCGTAGTCATAGTTTTTACATGCAGACCACAAAAAATGTGTATAAGTCCGTGTGAGTACGGAAATCGACGAAGATCGTATGTACTAAAGAATAATAACAATAGATAATTTCAGTGTTGAATAACTACTAGAAGCTAAATGTATTATGTGGCGGTAACAACGTCTAAAAGATGAAGCTTAAGAATATTGGAAAAATCCACGTCCGTCATCAACTATATTATGCCACCCGATATTATTTCAATACGCGAAGAAGTCCTACGAACTCATAAAAGCTACAGTGAGTGATATAAAAAATCAAATTGCCAAATTAGAACCTACAATAATTGAGATTGAAGAGGAGAATGTCATTAGAATAAAGCATGATATTCTTCTAACAATGGTCGATGGAAAAGTTTTGAACTTAATAACAAATACGACATCTACAATGAAATGTCCAATTTGATTCAATAACTGACGAACTAAATTATGAGTATGGAATATCTCCTTTGCATGCTAGGATAAGATGTATGGAATTTGGTTTGAAGCTGGCTTATACACTGCCACAACAAGGAGAAGTTTTCGACAACAATACAACATGTAAGGAGAAACAAAACAGGAAAAAAAATAATTCAGGATGCATTCTATAAAGAGATTGGCCTTAGCGTTGACTGTCCAAAGTATGGATACGGAAATACAAATGTTGTTAACTCCTCAAGAATATTTTTTGAAAACGATGAAGTGACTGCTCGCATAACAGGAGTTGATAGAGATATTGTGAAAAGATTGGGAGTAATTTTAAATATTTTAAACTGCCATGAACCAGTTAATAGACCCAAGAGAGTTGCTGCATCAAAAGTACTCTGAGAAGAAACTTACACCAACGGTACATAAAATTTTAGCACATGGAAAAGATTTAATAGAGTATCAGTGCTTACCATTAGGAGAATTGTCTGAAGAAGCTCAAGAATCTAAGAACGAGGACTACAAAAGATATAGATGTATGAACACCTGCAAAGTATCAGGAGTTAGACAAAACGAAGACCTTTTCAACATGTTAGCTACCTCTTCTGATCCAGTCATATCATCTATGAGGTATGTAAGAACACAAAAAGATCTTACAGATGCGTATAGCTCAGAAATGGTTGCTTTGTTAGATATATGATCCAGTGACGATGACTATGTTAAGATAAAATAAGTTTCTCACTTCTTATCACAATAATGAAAAAAAGATTTACTAATCAATTTTGTTACTTTATTGAAAAATAAGATATCTATGTACAAGTTAATTTTTTATTTCAAATAAAAGAATTAATTAATTTAGTAATTTATAAATATATACTTTTCGTTATTGCATTTTTTCAAAGTTTATCAAATTTATTTTAAAGCTTAGGCATTTCGCCTTCAAACGATTACTAAATTTTTATAGAAATCAATACGTCTATCGAGTTTGGTATAAATTGGTAAAGCGGTTACCAAAATCAAACTTTTTAGCATAAATGGGCAGTGCCAATCCCCTTTTCCAAAATTCTTTGGCTGTTTAATCTTTAGTTCAAATAAAATTTCATTGAAAACCACTTTCAGTAACTTTTAGTTATTAATAAAATACATATTTGGCTTGTAAATTAAAAAAAACATGTAAAATTTTATGATGAATTTTGAAACACCTTGTTATTGTGGCACCAAAAATGGACATTTGAGCTTTATAAGAGTATTGCCATTTGAAATAAACAATACGTCTATCGATTTTGGTAGTTATTGATTACGTGACTACTTAGATACAACTTTTTATCATAAGTGGGCAGTGCCACGCTATCTTATTAAAATCATTAGTTTATCTTATTTAATGCTTAAATACGTCATTATAAGACAAATCTCATTTTAATTTTTTTTTATTTTTTACTAAAAACATTTTGTCTTTACATTTTCCAAAAATTTTCGAATTTGACGAATTTTTTTGAAGCACCCTGTATCTGCGACATTCTTTAAATTTTTAAAATATCTTCATTGGTTCAAAAGTTATGATTTTTGCAAAGAAAAAACTCAAAAGGCGCCACTGTGCGACGTCTTTTTCAACGTCTTCAATGTTCTCATCTTCTTTTTCGCTAACTGCATCATCTATAACCAACTCTGTGGGAACTTCTCCTTCTGGCAGTTTTCTCATATACTCATGTGAGTATTTATACTTTCTTTTACTTGTTAATGATTTCAACATATACCTGTCACCGTCTAAAACCTCTGTCACTAAAAAATGGACCTCTGAACTTAGGATCAAACTTAGTCTGATGTCTTTCTTCATTTTTAAGTAAAACGTAATCGCCTACATTATGTTTAACAATTTTAGCTTTGTCTTTATCAAATCTGCATTTTTCGTAACAAGCATTGCGTTGCATATTTTCCAATGCAAGCGATCTTACAAATGATATATCTACAGTATCTCCTCAACAGTAATTGGAATGAGGCCTAGTGGGCCACTTTCCTTATAAGTAATTCTAATGGACTGGCCTTAGTTACCCGATTGCCAAGATCGATTTCTAGTTTCAACAGCAGTTAGCAGATTCTCATTGCTCATAACACGCTCAACTTAACCATTAGCACGACTTGCACCGGTAGCTATTAAATGTAAATCCATTTTTTTGCGAGGTACAAAAATCACGAAAATCTTTACTAGCGAAACCTCTACCCTGTTTTAGTAAGAATGTCTATAACAGTTTTTAGCCGTTCAAACGCTTTCTCCTTAGTGGTCGCAACTACCATAATATCATCCATATAGACTATTAAAAAAGAATGAGCAATATCACCCAAAGCTGACATAACAGACCGCTGAAAAACTGAAGGAGCATTTTTGAGACCGAGAGGCATAGCCAAGAATTCATACTGTCCCTCTGATGTAACGAAAGCTGTACGTTCTACAGAATCGGAATGTACGGGGATTTGATAAAATCCACTTTCCATATTAAGACTAGAAAAGTATTTTGCCCCACGCAGTCTAGATATCTGGTCTGATATGAGAGGAAGTGGGTATTTGTCAGAGATAGTGTTGGAATTTATAGTCAACAGAAAGATGGTCAGAGCCATTTTTCTTTTTGACTAAAAGAATTGGGCTGGCAAAAGGGGAACAGCTTGGACGAATGATATTTAACTCTAACTCTTCTTTTTTCTCTGAACTAAGTCTGTAAGTTCGCCTCTATACCTATTTATTTGGGTCAATGAAACGTATATAACGCATTCATAATATTAAAATAGTAGCAGCTGGTGTTTCAACACCCACAAAACGTTGCAAAAAATGTTCTTTGAATTGATGCCACGATATGCCGGTGAACGATATTTGTGACAACCATTGCGATGCACTTCCCTGCAAAGATTTACTCAACGCGATAATAAGTTTTCTACCCGTTAAAGGATTTTCTAACAGAATCATGTCCACTGTTGAACACCAGGACATTGCATCAGCGCCAGGACATTCAGGATTTAATTTCGGTAGTGCAATTATTTTGCCCTCTTGATTTGATGATTTTTGCATTTGCAAGGCCTTAACCAGCTCAAGGAAGTTACGGTTTTGGGTCTCCAATAGTGCACGCCAATGGTCGCTTTCATTTTCTTTAGGCGAAGTCCATCCTACTTCTGATGTCGGGGTTACCTCGACGTTTTCATTTGATTCCATTTCGCTGAAACGATTATGTTATGAAGGCATCACAATTAATATTTGTTTTATGAAGCGTAATGAGTACCCGAAGGATGTGTCGATATTGCTGCCAATATAAAAACTAACTTCAAAAATCTCAATCCTGTATTTCAACTAACTCCACATATCTGAATCATATATTTTCATCATATACTCTTTGCAATTTCAACAAGTGCTTTTCATCATAAAACTCTCTTTTACATATCACTCAGGGCCACATTCGATTGAGCAATATTACTTTACTCTACCTTGCTCTAGCAAAATAATATCTCAATAAAAAAGAAAAGATCACACGTGCTTTTCACCGCATATTATGTTACAAATTTAATTCAATGACGCAATACCAAATTTGCAAAGTAGATTCTAACACAGTAGTTGAATGTACCAACATATACATATGTACATATTTGGAAGAAATCTTGCTACTGTGACTCTCAAAATAAAATAATAACAGCGTACGGCACCTGAAGAACTAAAAACTGCAATTGACATGTTTTTCATACTTCTAATTTTAAGTTATTTCCCTACAAAATATACCAAAATTTGTTTGACGACCAAGCGGTAAACCTCCAATTAGGTACTAGGTGTTATGTTATAAAATAAATAAGTCTCAGGAGATCAACGTTTCTTACTGCAGCCCGAATTTCCTACATCTGCTGTTACTGACGAGGGCTAATTTAGAGTGACGCCAGCAGTCAGTGTCCAGTTAACATGCCCATCATGAGCCTTAATTTACCTCTCTTGAAAGATTTGAACCTAGTCTTCGAAACTTTGCAGCCCCACGCTTCTATCCCCACCTTTCCTGCTTGCTGGATCATATGCAGCTCCTGTCCTGGGGGCTTTGCGCTACAACAGCAATAACAACAACAATCCCATTAAAAGTCAGATCACGCCAAACGGCTATTAAATTTCAATAACTGGGGGACTGGGAGTAACAGTGATTTTTACATTACTGGGAAAAAATCGCCGTTAGTTCAACAATGCGCTATATTAATTTTGCTAACTAGAAACTGTTATTTCGGTAATTTATTCCCCAGGTTCAAACTGTAGTAATTGGTAATTTATCTATATACAAAAAGGCCCCACGCAAATTTTTCAACTCATTTTTTGAAGTCACCGTTTCACCGAGTTGAATGAAATATGCACATACTTGCAGGGAATAGAACTCCTCAGTGCATAGGTGGTATACAAGGGGTTAAGTAAGGTTGATCTAGCCGGTCAATAAAGACCTCACATAGACTGAATGCGTCCATAGTTTTACCGAAATTTAGTTGACGACAAAACGTAAGAACCCCTATCAGGTACCAGGACTTATGCCATAGAATAACTTCTTCCTCTTGGCAAATACTAGAAGTTTTCTAGGACCTAGCTTAATTGCTGCCTCGAGATCTGGCAACTCTGTCGCCCCTAATAATTGGAGCCTTGACCCGCAGGACACGAACACGGAACGTGCTTAACCGTTTCTTCCTGCAGCACATAATCTAAGAGATTTGGCAGCCCCGCGCTTTCGTCCACGCCTTTCCTGCTTGATGGATCAAACGGATTGGGACATATATTGTCGTTTCAGTGAGCGCTGCACCCTTCTTTGCCAACTCATAGGCCCTTTCGTTACCTTCTATACCTTTATGACCGGGAATACTTCCAGAACGCTTCTTGATGAAGTACTGTGTGAAATTATTGCTTTAATCACCGCTTGGCTATAAATATATATGTATATTGACACGACTGCAGCTTAAGCACGCTTACTCCAGAGTTTCTGCTGCTTTCTCCAAGGCTATAATTACCGCCTGAAAGGCACTGCAGTAATTTAGCAGCCTGTAGAATCTACTAATTTCTGGATCGACGCAGTAAACAGCAGACCCGACCCGTTCCATTAATTTGGGACCCTCCGGCTCCATTGTGTCACCAAGATATCTTTCGAAGCTCAGGCACGGAACCATATATTCCGTTTGCCCGATATTAGATGGCGCTATACTGCTATGGCCATATGGCCCGCACTAAACCTTCCCCTATACCTTAAGTCTGGTTGCAGCTGCTAACGTGATGTTTTTGGCCATTAGGTCCGCAGGCTGTATGTGTAGAAGTGCTGAAATTGCTGCTGTCGGGATAGTTTTTGGGGCTCTCATTATGCTAATCATTGATAATCTGCATACTCCCTTTTTGTGTGGCTGGTTACCAAACAAGAACTCTATAGTAAAATATCGGTTTGACAATGGCAGTAAAAAATGAGAGTTTGGGTCACGCATCCTCTTGCACGCATATAGTTCCGCGGGCGCTTTCTTCGCTCTCACTTCCGCATGGAGTTTCCACCACAACTTACTATCTAGTATAACTCCTAGATCCCTCGCGAAGGAAAGACATCTCGACGCGAAGCGAGAGTTTAGTCGCTGACCACGGGACTATTCCACCCAGTAGAATGCAGGTTCATATGGATATCCATGACTGCGGTGCCCTAGTCCTAGGGTGAGCGATGACCAAGATCTGCCCCCTCCCAATCCAGGGTGTTATGCGGCACCATGCCTATTGGATAGTTTGCAGCCGGGAGGTTAATCTGGCTGTATTTGTACGGAGCCTCTCTGACACCGGGGCGCCTCAGAGAGTAGAAATGGTCTTACCGTGGTAAGGGGATCTGCCGCGGTGGACGACACTTTCCCCTTTCCAATAAATTGACCCTAAGCTGGCCTCGTCTAGCAAGGGGTTGTACGAACAAGATGAATAACAATAACAAAAACAAAAAAGAATCTTCGTACTCCTCCACAAGGGGAAGGACTACACAAAGGGTACCCTTACGCCCTAGTGAAATAGGGAGGGCTACCACGAGTAGAGGAATGAGCGACTTGGTGGGGGTCGGCACCAGTATGGCGGCGAAGGGAGTTGCGCTAGCAACGGCGAACCCTGACGTACCTGCTGATGCCGGACACCGACCAAGCGCCGGAACGGCAACCATTTTTCCCACGGCTGTGGCAGGGGTCTCCCAACCTGGCCACTCCGAGCCAAGGGAAAATAGGGCCGCAACATCTATTTCTACCGGGGGAACGACTGCGTTGGAAACGACGAGTCGGCTCCTCATGGACGACAAGAGGGCAACCTTATTAAATATGGCGTACGACGACGGTACGGCGACTGTTCTCCCCACGGCTGTGACAGGGCTCCCACGATCTGGTCACACTGACCCAACAGAGCCATAAACAAGACATCATCCCGCCAAACCCAGCTTTGCCGAGTTAGCCAAGGGCCGGATCCTTATAAGAATCCTGGACCGAGGGAATGACCGTGGAGCAATCCCTAAAGACCAGTGGCCGTACGTCCGGAATGAAATCGGTAACGCCGTTCTCGACGTGAGGATGGAGTCTCCGGGTAGTCCGCCGCGAGGTTCTGACGCAGGATGGTACCAGGGCCAGATCAAGGTCCTCGCTTGCGAAGATGCAAGGTCTGTTGCGCAGTACAAGGCAGCAGCCGCAAAGCTGGGGCAAGTCTATCCCGGGGAGATTATTGAGGTCGTCGACTGGAAGGACATACCGGCTCGGCCAAGGGCTAGGGCATGAGTTCCAGCAGTTCCAGCAGAACCTGAGAGAATTCTCAGGATGCTGCAGCTAATGAACCCAGCTCTCCCAACGCAGGACTGGAGTGTGATTCAGGTCGAGGACGCTGTTGGACCTAGGAGGCATGTCGTTTTGGCCCTGAATAAGGAAGCTCTCGATCCCCTTAGATAGAGCAAAAGAAGAGTATTTTACGGCCTCGTCGAGGTCGTAATTCATGTATACCGTGGCGACGCACAGCGCGCATCCCTTTCGAGTGCCTCTTTGGACACGGACATTGAGGCACCCGAACTGGAAGCGGAGATCTCCGACGCCGAAAGCCTGGTTTCCGCCACGTCAAATTGTGCAGGGGTCTGTGCAATTTTTCGATGGAGGATGCTCTGCTAGTTAGCGGCGGGAGGATCACAAGTTTACGGTGATGGAGGCAGGGGAGTCTGAGCAAGCTCATGCTGAGGTTGCTCCAGATAAACCTGCACAAATGTAAGGCAGCCTCGGCTGCCCTTATTAACTCAAGGATTTTTGGATTGGAGGCCATTGGGTTTAAGATCATCCGAGCTGCAGATTAAGGTAAAGTTAGAACCTGTATTTTAGTAAAGTCTGAGCTAAAAATCTTTCTCTTACCTAACTATAACAATGGTGGCGTTACAGCGGGCAGCTTGGCAAGCGGAGGCACCCAATTAACGCTAGCCTCTTGACGGCAAAGGATCTGGTCGCCGACTTAAGCAAAGGCAATCTGCTCATCGGGAGAGACGCAAACGCCCACCACGTACAGTGGGGAAGTTCCGACATAAACACTCGTGGTGAGTCACTTTTTGATTACCTTTTAACAACTAACCTTGTAGTTTGCAATGTAGGTAATGAACCAACTTTTATTACTAAAAACCGTAAAGAGATTATTGACCTCACTATTTGTTGCGAAAGCGTTTATGGGTGGGTTAAAAAATGGCGTGTTCTTGAGGAACATTCCTTCTCAGACCACCGTTATATTGAAGAAATATTAGAGTCCTTCGTTGATCAGCCTATTGCGAGATGTAACCCACGTAATACAAACTGGGAACTACATAATGAGCTGTTAGTAAGAGAACTACAAGCACTGCCCTCACAAAGCCCCTCATCAACGGAGGAGCTAGAGGGTCTAGTATAAACCTTCACATCCGGATTCTCAAATGCCCTAGAACAGGCTTGTCCAATGCCAAAACCACGCGGTAAGCGTAAACCCCACTGGTGGTCCCATGATCTGGACCTACTTCGTAGTCCCAGTTTAACAAAGCCAAATTCCTTGGTGAGGGGTCACAATGGCTAGAATACAAGGGCAAACTAAAGACTTACAAAAACGTCCTGAGACAAGCGATGAGAACTTGGTGGAGAAATTTCTGAACTGTAGTCGAAAGTGTTGCTGACACATCAAGGCTACGGTGCGTGCTTTCTAAGATGCAAACAGCTATTAGCTTTCTGCGGAGACCAAATGGTACCTGGACCAGAATAGAAGGGGAAACCCTAGAGTTGCTCCTGGACACACATTTACCGGGAAACATGACCATCGCACCAGAAGTACCTGCAGCAAACCAAGCTGTGAATACACCCATCACTGAGGAGAGGGTTAGGTGGGCAGTTAAAAGTTTTAAACCTTTTAAGGCTGGACAAGACGGGATTGTCCCGTTCAACTTATCTACTCTTCGGAGTTATCAGCCAACTGGCTGCGGCACATATATACCGCTTGTTTGGCTCTAAACTATATTCCGTGTACATGGAGGAGCGCCAGGGTCATATTCATTCCTAAGGTAGGCAAAGCCTCTCACTACGAGCCGAAGGACTACAGACCTATCAGTCTTTCATCCTTCGTACTCAAGACCCTAGAGAGAATAATTAACAATTTTCTCACTACCAACATTGATAGGAACCTCCTATCCACCTAGTCTCTACTATCGCAAAATCCCTGTTCGAAAAGGATCTGGTGGCCTTCCTAGACATTGAAGGAGAATTCAACAATATCCAGACGCCGTTAGCAATGCTTTAACTGATCTGGACGTAAATAGACACCTAGTGGGACTGGTTGATCAACTGCTCAGGGAAGGAAAGTGCTTTCCTCACTGGGGAAGGTTGATATAAACCGATTTGTCGCAAGGGGTACGCCCCAGGGTGGTGTCCTTCCCCCTCTACTATGGAACCTAACGGCAAACTCGCCATTAAGGGATACCAGTTGGGTGAGCGGAAAGGTTGTGGAATATGCTGATGACCTAGCGATTGCCTACAGAGGCAAGTTCTCTCAAACTTTATGCGACTTGATGCAGGTAGCTTTGCGCGATGTTTCCCTATGGCCCTCCCGATGTGGACTCAGCGTCAATTCCGATAAAGTGGAGCTTGTCTTATATACCAAACGATATAAAATACCATCGGCTGAATCATGTGCCGCACTCTTGGAGAACTGCTCGTGTAGCTTTCCTACGAAAGGCGGGGAAGATCGGTCACGTGTATCCCAAAGACTATAGACCCATTAGCTTAACATCATTTCTGCTCAAAACCTTTGAGAGGCTGATAGATGTGTACATAAAGTCCAACGTGGATGAAAAACTGCTCTCCACAACACAGCATGCGTACACCAAAGGCAAGTCGGTATACACCGCATTGCATAGGGTGGTAATAAGCATAGAGAAATCCCTGGAATATAAGGAGTATGCTCTAGGAATCTTCTTGGATATTGTCGGGGCTTTCAATAATGTTTCAAAATGGGCGATTATGGATGGTCTTAATTACATTAAAGTACATCCTGCCTTAATCAGATGGATCGGATGCATGTTAAATTGCAGAAAGATTACATCACAATGGGGATTGTACGAGGCCAAGAAATCAGTGGACAAGGGCACACCGCAGGAAGGGGTGTGCTATCACCTCTGCTGTGGACGCTGGTCATCAACCAACTGCTCAGGCGATTCGATGAGTGACCCGTAAAACTTACGGCTTACGCAGATGACGTTGCAATTGTCATAAGTGGAAAGTGCCTTCCAACGATTAGTTCTTTGATGGATCGGGCGCTTCGGGATATTCATACCTCGGCATCTAATGTCGGGTTGAAAGTCAATGCGGAGAAGACGGATATGGTCTTGTTTACAAAGAGGTGCAAGGTCCGAAATTGGACCAGGCCTACGTTAGGAGGGGTGACCTTACAGGAGAAACCTTGTACAAAATATCTAGGAATCATCCTAGACAGTAAGCTGTCGTGGAAGCTCAACGTGGAGGAGAGGGTCAAGAAGGCCTCAACGGCACTCTATGCATGTAAAAGAGTGCTGTGGTGTACGTGGGGCTTATCGCCCTCTCTTTCTCATTGGGTTTTTACAGCGATGGTAAGCCCTATTCTATACCAGACCTGTTAAATTTGAATTAGCATTAGTAATCAATTAATTAGATGCCTATTTTAATGGCCAATGATTATTTCAATTGTTTTCCGTAAAAAGCAATTACTAATTGATTACCATTAGAAAAAAATCAAAAAAAAATCATGACTTTTTCCGATTATTGAAAAAAAATCAAAAATAATCAAAAGTAATCAAAAAAGGCCCTTTTGATTACTTTTGATTATTTTAGATTTTTTCGATTTTTTTCGATTTTTTTTGATTTTTTTTGATTTTTTTTTTTGATTTTTTTTTGATTATTTTTAATTATTTTTCTGCTTTGTTGAAAGAAAAATTCTCGTTTGTTGCATGCACGGAATAATTTCTACATACAAGTACATTTTTGGATGCAATATTAAATCGTAACCGCTTATCGAGCCAAAAATATATATGCACCATATAGGATAAGTATATACACGTGCATAATTTGCTATACTCATTATCAAAAATAATAACGTTATGGTTCATCATTAAGTAAAGCCAATTTTGTTTTGTATACAAAAGTAATATATCCACTATTTTGGATTACGTTATGGCTATGCACTGATTGTTTTGTACATACCAGAACATTGGAGGATGTACCGGTATATCGTGAGCGCTTATGCTCATACAATAGGTATGAGTAATACTACTTAGGTTGATAGATTCACTTCCAACTGGAGCGATCCTCTAAGTTATCATTCATCATCATGATTAGCTGTCTAACCGAAAGTTGTTATGTCCCAGATAAATTTATTAACAGATGTCCATGTACATTAGATTAAAGTTTCTTTTTATTTCCTTTTGATTACGTCTAGGATATTTCCTATAAAATCTTAAGTTTTGCATAGTGAACCATATTTTTAGTATTAACCACGGAAATTACAGAAAAGTGAGGTTTCGTACTAATCTAATGTACATCTTCAATGGTACAGTTAGGAAATGTAAGCTGTGGTAATTTCATGTTATTTTTTATTAATTTTATATATGTATATGTGTTTTTGTAAACATAAAAATTGCATAAGTTGATGTTTTAAAAGGAAGTAGTGATGTTATGAAATGTGTATCTAATTAATAATTATTTGAATCAATTACACATTTTTTCATTAAATTAACATTGCCAAAAATAACGATATTTCGATGGAAATTAAAACTTAAAAGAAAGTAAAATAAGAGGTATATTCATTATCTAAAAGTTGTTTTAGTCTTTATAACAAATTTGCATTTGCTTTCAGTAAAGTTAAGGTTTCGAACGAAACGTCCGACAAAGACTGACGCCTTGGAGCATTTATAATTCCTGCAAAGGAAAATAGTCGCTCAACAGGAGCAGAAGAAGTTAAGGGCGTGTTGAAGAGTTTTGCAGCTTCTTTCAACGCACTTCGTGTTTTCCAAATGTCCGTGCTAGTACATGAATCACCCAGATAGCTATACAGCTCATTTTGTACCAAATTTTTCAGCCCACCTTTTGTTGGAGAACATTGCCCCACACTGGAAATATTTTCGTCGTCTGGAAAAAAAGAATTAACCTTTTAAAATAGGTATTTTCAATTTGATATGCACATGCAAATGTGTGTATATATACCATCGTCATCAAAACTGAAATATGCACTCCGCATTGTAGAACACTCTGTTTTTATGTAATTGTTAGGAAAAGAAATTTTTCCATTGTGGATGTGCAAATTTATTGTTTGCAATACTCTTCTTAAAATGTTTTCTTCGCTGGCTTCTTTGTTGTCCTTTTGCAATACTCTTAACCAGTTTAACTTAACATCAGGTGTCAAAACCGATGCAGTGATGGAAATGTTTGCTTCAGATGACAATTTAAAAAAAATATCGAATTGTTGCCTTAAACGCATCTCCAGTTTTCCAGCAATAAAACAGAGCAGATTCTTATTTAGTTTACTTATTTTCATTAATTTGTTACTTAAGCTCATAAGTATAGGTAAAAGATATCCATAAAATACATTTTCTTCGCCTTGTAAAAAGTCCAAAGCTTCGGAAATTGGCTTCATTAAAGATATAAAAGACTCCAAATAATCAATCTCCTCTAACGATATATGCGGAAGACTTAGTCTATCGTTAAGGTCGTTCAGAGTTTCTTTATAATAAAGAAGCTTTGCAACAGAATCGTAGAGGGAGTTCTAGCGTGTAACCACTGGTACAATCAACGAACAGCCTAAAGTCTCTATAATTATTTCCGAGGACTTTGGCCACTTACATTTCTTCCACAAATTATTGCACTTTTCAAAAACCTGTAAAAAAAGTGCGTTTCAATTATGTGATTATCGAAAACATACTTAGAGTGACGAGTGGGACCTATGATAAACAAATTAAATAAGAAACGAAAAATGTGTAATTTTTGCTTTGGACGCACTACATTAAGTGGGATCTATTCAATCTAAAGGTAATAATGTGGCCACCATTGTATAAAGTTATCACCACAGAGCCGTCGAGACAAAATCCGGGCCCGGGGGCAAAATAAATACGGACCCACATACTAAAATGAATAAATTCTCAAAATAAAATTTACCACCTTTTACATATTTAAATGCATTTGTATATACATGTATATTTAAGCGTATACATGCATACATGTATATTAACCTGGGTCGATATGTAAAGTTAACCGATATCGCGCCATCGATTTTTCGATAGGATTTGGGCTCAGGGAAAAAAAGTTCCACTACGCATACCCAAAAAAATAAATTTCGAGCCTGTGAAAAAAATATGGCGAAGGGGTAAATTTTTCGACCAAAACACTGCCCAAAACCCAAAAAATATTTTTTTTTTTAAACTGTTGTAAAAACTAAGGCGATAACAGGTTTTTGAAAAAAAAAATTTTTTTTTTATGGTTTTGGGGAGTGTTTTAGTCAAAAAATTTACCCTTTCCACATTTTTGTCGCAGGCACGATATCGGTTAATAAATCGACCAGTCTAATGTATATCGCTGTATAGGAATTTGCATCATACCGAATTTTTCTGCTGCAACGACGCCAAAAACCAGCAACACCTTATGCGGGGTGCAGACCCGTTACGAAATTTATAAAATTTGTTCAAATTTAAAATGATTGCTATCTACGAAAGGTGATTAAAGGTGTGGTTTGTTTATTTTCTGTACGCAAAAAGCTTGGATAGCATTTTGAGATTCCCGGGCCCCTCCAAAGCCCGGGCCCGGGGTAAATGACACCCTGTTATTTTCATTAAACTAAATGGGAAAAATTTAAATTTATTAAAACGACTGTCGTAGAAGATGGAATCAAATATGTAATTTATCATCCCAAGATTTGTTTTTAATTTAATGGCGTGTACTAGAGATATACTCCGCACGTATCATCTCTGAATCAATATTTTTATATATTTGGCTTAAATGGCATCATTAAAATGAGGTGTAAAGCAAATACAGAGCTCAAAAATAAAAAATTGAACGCACCTTTATGGTATGGCGGTGGAAGTGTGATGGGTTTGGGCCTACTTGGCGGCCTCTGGAGTTGGCAAAGTAACTTTCTTTGAAGCCACAATGGACCAACATTTTTATTTAACCTTACGAGAAGATAATTTGTTGCAAATTGTCCCTAATTCAGGTGTACGTGATCGATTTCGCAATAACCAAGACAAATACTCCTAACACATATCCAGGATTGTGCCGGGATTGTACAGGCATGGGTAATATGCAACTGGCTACAACTCATGAATCCACTTCCTCAATCTCTCGCCCGAAATGTCTTGGAAAATTTGTGGTAATCGGCTACAAGGCAAAGGCAAATTTGTAAGATTAGCGATTAAAAAACTACTTTTGTCGAAGAAAGGCATAAGGTACCACGCGAACCGCTCAAAACTAATTGCATCTATGGAAAATCATCTTAAAGATGTTACTTAAGAAAATGGTGGTCCTACGAGGTACTAAACTAAATAAAAAAGTAATTTTTTCTAAGGCAGGGCGCAATGCACGAAAAAAGAGATAATTTAAGTTTTTATTAATTATCACAAACGTGTAAACACATGAAAACTAAGTATTTATTCAAATAAAACCATATTTTTATTAACATTGTGCATTTGATTTTTTTTGATACCGTCACTAGTTTCCTTTCTGTATAGCTTAACAATGTTGTTCTGTAGCTGCACGAAATAAGCTGTGAGCCAGGTATTTGGATGGATTAATTAATAAATACCTAACCAATTACACGTAAAACAAAGAAAAACTTTTATTTGCAAATTTATATATTGCTTTGATATAATAAATTCCAAATTTTTAAAATATTTATTATTTTATTTAAGAACTTGTGTAATATAAGCACGTTCATTTTTGAAAAAATTTACTAAATAAGAAAAAGTCAGCGAAAAATATGATAACAGATAACCGTTTATTGAAAAAAAAACTCACCCTTTCTACATTGGTATAATATTCGTCCTTGAAAATTATTTTGTTGACTTTTTTGATAATATTTGAATATTGTTAAAGGACGTTTTCCTTTTCTGTGGTTGCGGCACATAATCGGGGTCGATTGTATCGTCCCCAGAAAAATCACGCACTTCCGAAACCGATATTAACTGACAAATTACCGTTCGCGCACAACAATGTTTTTTTATAAAACTTTTTACTGAATAATTTTATTTCTATTAGTTTTTCCTTTATATACATAAACTTTTACGAAAAATCCCAAGCACATTTGTTTGCCTATTATACAGTATTTTTCAACATGGTTGCATATTTTACAAGGAATATATATATATATATATATATGTGGTAAAAGTCTATAACAGCGGCCGACTGTTAATACGCATCCTAAAAGACTTGATCTCAGTATTAATAATCCGAAGGCGGAAAACAAAAATTTTGAGTCGTTCAAAGGATATTAAGGAAACAAATTTATAACAAAGCTCTCTAAACGGGACGAAGAACACTCATATAATGGCGATGATATGAAACCAATATTACTTAATAAAGCGGACAATATGATAAACTTTGATTACAAAACAATCAGTGCATTGCCATAACGTAATCCAAAATAGTGGATATATTAATTTTGTATACAAAACAAAATTGGCATTACTTAAGGACGAACCATAGAGTATCGTTATTATTTTATACAATGGGTGTAGCAAATTATGCACGTGTATATACTTATCCTATATGGTGCATGTATGTATATTTGCCTCGATAAGCGGTTACGATTTAATATTGCATCCAAAAATGTACTTGTATGTAGAAATTATTCCGTGCATGCAACAAACGAGAATTTTTCTTTCAACAAAGCAGAAAAATAATTAAAAATAATCAAAAAAAATCAAAAAAAAATCAAAAAAATAAAAAAAAAATCAAAAAAAAATCAAAAAAAATCGAAAAAATCATGATTTTTTTTGATTAGTTTTTTTAATTAATTGAAAAGTAATCATTAAAAATAGAAAATAATTGCAAGTAATCATTAAATGGCGTTTAAAGAAAATAATCAATGGAACGGCTAATGATTACCATTAGTAATCATTATTTAACAGGTCTGTTCTATACTATGGAGTTCTTGTTTTGTGGAAAGCCACACAAAAAACAACATACCTCAAAAAATTAGAGGGGGTATGCAGACTATCGATGCTTAGCATTACGGGAGCCTTCAAAACAACCCCGACGGCTGCACTGTATGCCATTCTGCACATTCCACCTGTAAACCTGGTAGCAAAGAACATAGCATTAACAACCGCAACCAGGCTCGGTGCCTCGGGGCAGCTTGAGCACCGACCATATGACCATAGTAGTATAGCGTAATCAATCACAAGACGAGCATACTACCTGATTCCCTATCTGCGCTTCGAGGGAGATCTTAAGGCCACAATAGAGGTGGACGTTTAGCGCAAGGGTGCGCAAATGGCGGACGAGGCGATACATGTGTACACAGATGGTTCCAAAGTAGTGGAAGGAATAGGGTCTGCGGTATACTGCGCTGATCCGGAAATAAGCAGATCCTACACGCTGCCGGATTACTGTAGCGTTTTCCAAGCGGAAATATTAGCCGTAACCAAAGCAGTAGAAACCCCGGCAGAGAATAGCTTAAGCTGCAACCGTGTTAATTTTTATATTGACAGTCAAGCAGCAATTAAGGCAATAATCTCACATAGCACAGTATCTAAATGCGTGTTAGAGTGTAAGCAGTCTCTGGAGAGAATCGGGACAGGGAGAAGCATACATCTATGTGGGTTCCCAGGGCAAAAGGGCAATTCCATTTAAGCTTGCTCCGTAGACGTCCCAATTAGACTGAGCGAGATTAAGCGACGGCGAGGGGTGCACATGATCGGCCAAGCGGGAAATGGCGTGGGTTCAAGCGTGGGGCTGTAAAGTGTCGAAGATTATGTGTAGGTCTTACAACCTTAGACTAACAAAGTTGCTTCTATCATTAAAAAGGGAGGACTGTAGCCTCATGACGGGTATTCTGACTGGACACTGCCTTCTGCCATCACATGCCTTTAAATTAGGATTGGTCAGTGATAGCAGATGTAGGAAGTGCGGGTTGGAGGAGGAAACGATCGAGCACGTTCTGTGTTCATACCCTGCACTTGCTAGGCTAAGACTCTAGCTATTAGGAGTGATACAGCTGTCAGAGTGGATTAAGTCCTAGGAAGCTTCTAGTATTTGCCAAGAGGACGGGGTTGTTTTATAACATGGGTCCTGGTTTTTGATAGAATTTTTCAGTTTGGTCGTTAAAACAAACTTCTGGTAACACTAAAGAAACTGATTGAGTAGTCTATGCGAGGTCCTCGTGGACCGGCCAGTTCTACCCAACCTAACCTAACCATCGTTAAACCTACCAGAACTAAATGGGGTGCGCCTAAGCCTGGCAGATAAGGCCAAATTTCTAGGCGCAGTTTTAGACAAAAAGCTGAACTGGAAGGACAACGTCATTCAGCGACAAAACATTGCATTATATAGAGTAAAGTAGGCAAATATGGACCACCAATCTTTTCTTGGTAAACAATTCACCAAATACATGAGATAATACAATGAAAATAATTTTATTGACTTTAAAAAACAATTCATTTTTATTTTTTATTGCAATAACATAAATCCAAACTCAAAAAATATAAAAAAAATGTAAAAAGTTAAAAATACCCAGAAAGGCGAAAAAAAAAATTAGGGGGTAATATGGACCAGGTAGTTCATATTAGCCGCAGTGTTTACTGTGTACACATGTCGCATATAAATAGATCTTGTTCACAACCAGCACATTCTTCATGGTTCCAATTGTTGCAAGAGACGCATTGAACCCATATCTCACCAGATCGATCGTCCGAATAAAAAGTAGAGCAATATAGGCATTTCGCATCCTCTTTCTCAGCGGCGTTTGCAAATTCTAAAAATTCGTCAGATTCGTCCCGGACGCTATAACTATCATCCAAATCCGAAGAGGATGATGAATTTGTCTTCTTCCTTTTTCCTGAAAAGAAATAAGAAGAAGACGATATTATAAATACTAAATCAAAACCTTTACTTTAATAACTTTACCTGGGCATTTTTCTCTTGCGGAGTTCATTGTTTTCATAACTGATTTGGAAGTGCTGGATTCTTGAATGAAAATAGAGCACGAATGTTTTACTAATTTAATCAAAATTTTTGCTTAAGCAGTCTTACCTGCGAACTTTTCTTTTGCAAAATTAAATTTTTTAATATTTTTCTTGGAGGTGCTGGGCTTATTAGAATGACTATCTTGACGTTTTTTGGTTTCTCTTAGAGGTTTGCTTTCAGCTGCTTTTTCCAACGAAATTTGTAGTGATTTCTTATACGGAGAAGACGTTAATAAAGTCGACTTTCCTGCTGGTCTGCCACGATTAGAACGCTTCGTTTTTTTATAGGAACCGGAGATATTTCCATCGGTGTTATTACCCGAGACGTGGTTTCTGATTCTACTGTGCTTCGTTATTCAGTATTTCTTCGGGTGCTTCGCAAGCGCTTTCACAAATTCGAGGAGGAGAATGTGGTTCTTCCTCATCGGCAGCTAAAAACTCATCATCACGAAATATATGCCTGTTCAGGGGAAATATACCGGTGGTGCGAAATCCATTGATTGCGATTTCCCCACTCTGAACTCGCATATACGCCTTTCCATATAGGTCTGCCATATCGAAGTGCGTCAAAGCTCTGCAATTCGAACGCATCCAAACACGTATTTCTTCCGAAAGATATCTTTTAAGAGGCCCCATGAAAGTTTTATCTAGAGGCTGTATTTTGTGGCTTGAGTGAGGAGGGATGGATACGATAGATACGTGGTTTTCTCTAGCCAAATCAAGAATCTCAATATTTCTTGTATGACTTGAATGACCATCTAAGACGAGCAATATTGGCGAAGCAGCTGATGGTTTGACATGTGTTATGAAGTGCTTAAACCATATTGTAAAAATATATGTTTGCACCCAGCCGGACGGATGACATTCGTATATTGATCCTGGCGGCGCTCCTTTTAATAACAAGTCTGAGCGCTTCTTGCGTGGAAATATAGATAGTGGGTGAACAAATATTCCACTTGCACTCATACAAACAATAGTTGTGATCGTAGATCCCCTCTCTGCAGATGTTAGGCTTCCAATCTGCCTTTTACCCTTCCTTGACAATACTTGGGGTAATTTCAACGGGACGACGCTTATGCCTGTTTCATCAACGTTAAAAACATTGTTGGCTGAATAAATAAAATTATCCATTTCCTTTTCAAGAATATCAAAAAAGGTATTCACATTATCTTTTGTGAAGCCTCGTGCTCTTGCCAAAGAAGTTCCCGTTGGAGAGCGGAACGCTAAATTTGGGTTCCTCTTTAAAAAACCGCGCAGCCAATCTTTACCCGCAAGCTGATTTTCTTTTGAAAATGGGTTCATAATATTATTTTTTTCAGCCAGTTGATAGGCTAAGTACTTAACATCCATTCTGCTTAGTCCAAATAATTTCGAATCCATCGTCAGAACGTAATCCACCAGCATCTTTTCAAAATGTTCTGGAAAAACTGGCTTACGCCCTAGTTTTGTATTTACGACTTCTTCGATTTCGGAATCTTCCTTTAACACCAGCCTTATTAAAGTTGACTTAGGAACATTGTGCAATTTAGCTGCTTTTAAATAACCACAGGTATTAGATCGTACCGCTGTAATCGCTTTTTTCATGTCCTCGGTGTTCCAGTTTTTACGCTTTCCAGGAGCCATATCCTACATTAATAAAATCTTAATGAACTCAAGGATAATAGAGCGAAAAGAGCAAGAATTTTTTCTGCGGGTTATATGGACCACTAGTCCATATTAGCCCCTATAGTGGTAGTCCATATTACCCACAACACGTGCTGTCGAAATAACTGGGTTTAATTCGAACGCTAACGATGTTTAATAAACTATAGCCATTTAAAGTTAGCAAAACATATTTATTAAACGCATGTTATTCGTCCATTTGTTCGTTGCACAATAAATTTTAAATAAAAACGCAAATTCCACTTACTGACATATAATTATCAGCAAACACTATTTCACAAAAAATACTTTTACTCGAATACCCGCACTTGCTGAACGACAAATTCAAACTGAGGAAACTAGCGCGAATAGACAAAGAAATTAAACGAAAATAACGGAGGATGTAACGTCTGAATTTCAAGATAACTGGGTGGACCATATTACCCGCGTGGTCCATATTACCCCCCTTTACTCTACGTGTAAAAAAGCCATTGGCAAAAAATGGGGACTCACCCCAACATATGCAGATTGATTTATACCGCGATTATCCGACCCATACTGTTGTATTGGATAGTCGTATGGTGGCCAGCCTTGAGTAAGGCGCCAAACTAAACTTGTTGGATAAAGTTCACAGATTCAGCATGATAAGCACAAGCGGGGCCCTCAGACCAACGTCTAGCGAAGCTCTTCAGGTCATTCTTGACATCCTACCATTGGATCTAGCTGGTTATCGAGCGGCGGCAACGTCAGCCCTTCGTCTAAGAGAGTTGTCGTATTGGAACAACAAGACCACAGGATACTTAAGTATACTAAACAAATACCGTTTTCTCCCTCTTAGCACGGATCGCTGTGCGACCATAAAAGTTGCGGAAACCAACTTTAAGAAAAACATCCCCAGTAGGGATAACTGGACGGAGTCGGATAGGTGCCTTGCTACTGACAGCAGCATTTCCACATACACGGACAGCTTCAAGCTAAACGGTAGAGCTGGAGGTGCAGTATACTCAGGGGACCTTGACCTCCAGCTCTTAGCTCCAGGCAGAGCACATCCACGTCAAGCCGACGAAAGATAGCTACAAACACCGGGGTGTCGAACATCGAAAGAAACCTGGCCTAAATGAGATCCTAAAAGATCCCGACACCTGTACAACCTAAGAAGGGATACAATTTCCACACTAGTCGGGGCACTAACTGGTCATTGCCTCATAGAAAGGCATTCAGAAAGGTTAGGAGCGCCTTATTGTCGATACTGAAGGAGTTGTAAAGAGGATGAGGAGGAGGAAACGGTGGTTCACCTCATTTGCAACTGCCCAGCACTAAGCGGAGCACGGCAGCGCTTTCTGGGCGCTCCATTTCTTGATAATCTGAGCCAGGTTGTGCAGCATGACGTCAAGGACCTGGTAGCTTTCATCAAGTCCGCAAAATGGTTCGAAGAGGAAAGGTAACGGTGTATTTTCGTGGTATCACAACGGGCCTAATACTACTGGCCTAAGTGTGCTTCGGGCAGCCACCTAAACCTAACCTAACCTAACCATAACTCCTAGATACTTTCTGATATATTTTTCTTGTAGGGTTAAGCATCGGAGCTTAAGCCTAGTCCAGTTAGGGAGTTTATATTTTTTATTAAATAACACTAGATCGGTTTTTTCCGTGTTGGCGGTTTACCTTTCTCCAGATGCCCAGGCATGTACATCCCGAAGTGCCTAATCCACCAGAGACCTGGTTGTTGTTAGGCTTCTGCCGCTTATGATGACTGAAACGACATCTGCATATGTCGTAGGTTTGACAGGTCCTCCGTCGAACCGCCTACGCAATCGGTTTATAACCAGCATCCATAACATTGGTAATAGAACCCTACCCTGCGGCGTTCCTCGGTTTACAGATTTTATTTCGTCGCATGGACCCCAATGCGATGTGATCATTCTGCAGCTTAACATGGAGCCGATCCAGTTTATTAAAGCTACATGAACTATGTCCAGAAAAGCACCTGGGGCATATTTCTAGTGTTCCAAGATTTTATCTATGTTCATGACTACCCTATGCAATGCAATATCGAATATCTTGCCTTTGGCGCAGGCATGTTGCGCTGAAGAAAATAATTCCTCGTTCATATTTGATTTTTTATACACATTTATTAATCTCTCTGGAATTTTGAGCAGAAAATATTTCAAACTAATAGTCTTTCGGATGCAAATGACTGACTTTTCCCGATTTCGATTTGAAGACTACTCGAGCAGTTCTCCAAGACTGCTGGACATGGTTCAGTGTTATGCTATCTTCAAAGATTATTCTTAGTCATTATATCGTTCCACCGACCATCCGCAGAATTGCAGGGAATATCCCATCTGGACCCGGCGATTGAACTTGACAAAAGGTTTCATTGCCCATTCAATTTTGGTATCTATCACCAATCCTGGTACCTCTCGATCCGTGTTAGGATTGTAGACATGGTTACATAACTCTTCCGCTTCATCTCCTGATGGGAAGTGTGTGTTAAGTAGTGCCTCAAGGGACTCTTCACTACTGTGTGAGCATTCCCCGTCGTCCTTTGGATAGGACTTCCATCAGTCTCGCCGTTTCGTTGGAGTATTCTATGTCGGCAAATAACTTCTTCCATAAAACCCGCTTTGACCTGTTGATTTCATGTTTATAGATCCTCATCAGATCTCTGTATTCGTCCCAGCACTCTGGCATCTAATGTATATTCCAAAATATTAAACTCAGATATCTCTGAGGGCGTAATTCCAGGGCAATGTTACATAGCAGACATGCCCAACATCAATATTATACCAGTGGAGACAAGTGGGGGAGAGTTGCAAATTTTTCTCCAGAACCGCTTAAGTTACATTACTAAAACGTTGCATAGCTGCCAATACTGTTAAAGCCAAAGTTTTAACGAAAATTGGAGTATATTAGAAAAAGGAGCATGGAACCTCCCACACAAAACCATTTCTTCATGAGCAAATGTCTGTAACCACTGAATCTGCATGACTGGTGTTCGCTGAATATTGCTACTGTGGGAAGTCTTGCAAAAAGTAGTGTGCACGCATAGAATTATATTATCATAACTATACATATATTACAAGGTAATACAAAAGATATTTTTACTTCATTTAAATTTAGCCCATTCGCATAGCTAAGCCTATTTTTATTAAGTTATTCGCCGATTTCAAGAAAATTGAATTATCATACGTTGACAATTTTGTACAAAAGCTGATATACCAAAAACGAGACTTCGCTATAAATTAACATTAACACTGTATTGTACAAAGCAGTAGAAATTTTGCCAAAATGACTGCGGCACATCTAAAATAAAAAGAAATTGTATGTCCAATGTAGAGAAATCTGCATGCAAGCTTAAATTTGCATATCCCCTATCTAAGAAATTAGATTGGTCGAATCTGTGACCCCTGGCGATACTAGTTTATACAAATCAAGTGCATTATCAATCTTGTCATTAACTGTGCCAAAGTTGAGCGTATATGTATTTATGTTCGACCGGGTCAAATTGTATGGATGGATGTTTTTTCATCAGGAGTAATCAAACGTAATCTACAGATGATTCTAAGAAAAATTGCTGAAAACACCATAGCTCTAAGTCCGATTTCGAGTCCTCCACTTTTGCAAAATAGATATTTTGCCATATGAATGTAGCGTTTGGCCAAAAAATCTTCATAGCTGCTGATAGAATTATAGGAAAAATATCATATTGGGCTTACTTTAAAGGTATTTTACGTACATTTCAAAATCTGTATTAATATCCAGCTATGGAAAAAAATTTGATCCGCTCTAATGTATGTATATGTACAATTGAATGTACTGAAAAACTAATGTTCACTTTACACCAATTATAGTATATTAAACATTGGACTTAATTATTCCATTGTAAGTACGTGAAGAAAATGCAAAAATGTGCATAGAAAAGTGACTATATTTGTTTCAAAACTTCCTTTCAAATACTCCTCACGTTGAAGAGTATACATACGCCAGAATTTATGGTTTTCCATACACTTCATATTATGTACTGTGCCTACATATATATATTAAAACAAACAATGAGCTAAATGGTTTCATTTTGTGTTTCCCTAACTTAACTAGTGTTGATAGATGCAAAGCGATAGTTATGTAGAATGAGGCACGACACGTGTATTATCGCTTTGCACTTGAAGTGCCTTTCTCTGGCATTTTGCAACTTGGATAGACATACGTCGCAAGTTTACCATTTAACACAAAATAAGGCGTACAGAGTTAAGGACTATTTGACCATCCTGCCTTACCTTATCCTCATTGTTATTGTTGTCTGTGGTGTTTATTTGCGACCCAGGTGCAGTAATGTAAATTGTAAAGCAATAGTTGACGATAAGTAGCATCGACATGTTTCGTGTGCTTGACCTTATTGTTCGTAATACATTTTTTAAGGCTTGCCACAGGCGATATGGCATATGGTGCATGACGCTTGCATCAGTGCGTCTCTTCAACATCTCGTTTGGAATTTTTACGTAACAATAACTCAAAGTGCTGCAGCACCAATACGCCGCATCGTTCTATGCGCGGCTTGCGAACCTTTGTGGCCATGAAGTTAAAAAATAAACACTGACTTGGGGCAATGTGGAGATGGTATATACTCAGCCGTCAGCTCATTCTTTTGCCCAAACTAAACCACAAAAGGAAAATGGTAAATGCATCCACGCATTGTGGCAAACCACAGCGGTATCAGTGACTATGACATGTTACCTCTTTGGATCGTTGGTTGCCATTGCTGTAGATTAATCTCATAAAATAATCACACGTGTAACTGGAAGCGTTGTAAAATTGCATTGAATACTATATGCCACATGCCACATACCACGTACACACATCATACCCCATCCATATATATATGTGGTATGTATGTATACACGGGCGTATTAAAGATTTACGAGGCTCGGGAGTGAAATGAATATGGGACCCACCTAAGGGGAGCAAAATATGATCTTTTTTTTAATAAATAAAAATTGTTATAATTATTTTTATAATTTATTCTCGCAAATATTTTTTCTTTGGTACTTATGTATTAAAAACTATAAATTATTATACAATTAAAAATATTTTTTTCTTTTTATTGCAGTTTTGGTTCATTTATCCTGTATACTAAACTAAATTAATATATAACATTCAATCTACTCCGGTAAACAAACTTAAACATTCCTTTTTTTTTATCCAAGAATACAAATTGCACATTCGCTTGTTAAAAATCGCTATAGCTATTTTCACTGATAGTTCAAAATCGCCATATCGTCCATCACTAGTACGAACTTCGTCATTTCGTCTTTCGTTGTTTTTCCGCGAAAATAAACATTAAACAAGTATCGAGTCATGACGGAACGATACAAGGTGGCAGCATGGTGTCATACCAACGAACATAAATAAAAATTCCATGTACTTTGTTTTTGTAAATTACAAATGTCAAAATCGTACTTCGTGGGAAGTTGGTATATCAAATCAAATAAAACAAGTAAGGAAGGCTAAGTTCGGGTGTCACCGAACATTACATACTCAGTTGAGAGCTATGGAGACAAAATAAGGAAAATCACCATGTAGGAAAATGAACCTAGGGTAACCCTGGAATGTGGTTGTATGACATGTGTATCAAATGGAAGGTATTAAAGAGTATTTTAAGAGAGAGTAGGCCATAGTTCTATGGACGGACGCCATTTAGGGATATCGCCATAAAGGTGGACCAGGGCTGACTCTAGAATTTGTTTGTACGATATGGGTATCAAATGAAAGGTGTTACTGAGCATTTTAAGAGGGAGTGGGCCTTAGGTCTATCGGTGGACGCCTTTTCGAGATATCGCCATTAAGGTGGACCAGGGATGACTCTAGAATGTGTTTGTACGATATGGGTATCAAATGAAAGGTGGTAATGAGTATTTTAAAAGGGAATGGGCTTTACTTCTATAGGTGAACGCCTTTTCGAGAAATCGCCATAAAGGTGGACCAGGGGTGACTCTAGAATATGTTTGTACGATATGGGTATCAAATGAAAGCTGTTAATGAGTATTTTGAAAAGGAGTGATCCTTAGTTCCATAGGTGGACGCCGTTTCGAGATATCGCCATAAAGGTGGACCAGGGGTGTCTCTAGAATGTGTTTGTACGATATGGGAATCAAATGAAAGGTGTTAATGAGCATTTTAAGAGGGAGTGGGCATTAGGTCTATAGGTGGACGCCTTTTCGAGATATCGCCATTAGGGTGGGCCAGAGGTGACTCTAGAATGTTTGTACGATATGGGTATCAAACGAAAGGTGTTACTGAGCATTTTAAGAGGGAGTGGGCATGAGGTCTATAGGTGGACGCCTTTTCGACATATCGCCATTAGGGTGGGCCAGCGGTGACTCTAGAATGTGTTTGTACGATATGGATATCAAATTAAAGGTATTAATGAGGGTTTTAAAAGCGAGTGGCCCTTAGATGTATATGTGAAGGCGTTCTCGCGATATCGACCAAAATGTGGACCAGGTGATCCAGAAAATCATCTGTCGGATACTGCTAATTTATTTATATATGCAATACCACTAACAGTATTCCTGCCAAGATTCCAAGGGCTGTTGATTTCGCCTTGTAGAACTTTTTCATTTTCTTCTACTTAATATGGTAGGTGTCACACCCATTTTACAAAGTTTTTTCCAAAGTTATATTTTGCGTCAATAAACCAATCCAGTTACCATGTTTCATCCCTTTTTTCGTATTTGGTATAGAATTATGGAATTTTTTCATTTTTCGTAATTTTCGATATCGATAAAGTGGGCGTGGTTATGGTCGGATTTCGGCAATTTTTTATACCAAGATAAAGTGAGTTCAGATAAGTACGTGGGATAAGTTTAGTAAAGATATATCGGTTTTTGCTCAAGTTATTGTGTTAACGGCCGAGCGGTAGGACAGACGGTGGACTGCGTATAAAAACTGGGCGTGGCTTCCACCGATTTCGCCCATTTTCACAGAGAACAGTTACCGTCATAGAATCTATGCCCCTACCAAATTTGAGAAGGATTCGTAAATTTTTGTTCGACCGTTTTGAAATTTTCTTTTATTTTTGCATTTTGTTGCATCATATCATTACTGGAGTTGAATTTTGACTTAATTTACTTATATACAGTAAAGATATTAAACTTTTTGTTAAAATTTGAATTAAAAAAAATTTTTTTTTAAAAAGTGGGCGTGTTCTTCATCCAATTTTGCTAATTTTTATTTAGCGCATATATAGTAATAGTAGTAACGTTCCTGCCAAATTTCATCATGATATCTTCAACGACTGCCAAATTACAGCTTGCAAAACTTTTAAATTACCTTCTTGTAAAAGTGGGCGGTGCCGCACCCATTGTCCAAAATCTTACAAATTTTCTATTCTGCGTCACAACGTCAACCCATCTACCAAGTTTCATCGCTTTAACCGCCTTTGGCTATGAATTATCGCATTTTTTCGGTTTTTCGAAATTTTCGATATCGAAAAAGTGGGCGTGGTTATAGTCCGATATCGTTCATTTTAAATAGCGATCTGAGATGAGTGCCCAGGAATCTACGTACCAAATTTCATCAAGATACCTCAAAATTTACTCAAGTTATCGTGTTAACGGACTGACGGACGGACGGACGGACATGGCTCAATCCAATTTTTTTTCGATACTGATGATTTTTATATATGGAAGTCTATATCTATCTCGATTCCTTTATACCTGTACAACCAACCGTTATCCAATCAAAGTTAATATACTCTGTGAGCTCTGCTCAACTGAGTATAAAAAGTCTATAATCAGCTGTCCCATGCTGCCACCTTGTATCGTTCCGCCATGCATCGCGTGGTGCCCGCTCGCCGAATGGCGGCGCCTTCTGAAGCGCCGCAACTATGGCGTTTTTCGCGAACTAAAACATCCATCGACGTTCGACCGGCTTCTGCAGTAAACCTCCAAGTTCCATCAATAGTGTTTTTGTGATAATCTAAGCAAGTGGGTTCATATTACAATGAGTATGTGTCATGATATACTTACTATAGTCCGAACTCTGAACGTGGTTGCTTATATTATCTTATTCTTAACGAGTGCGTGTATTCTTTTCCATATTACTATTGTATATATATTTTGAGGTGCAAAAAAAGTATGTGTACGCAAATACGTAATATGATATTATTTATTCGAGCTCGCGGGGCCCTCCCGATGCTATAGCCCCTGTTAGGTCCTCCTTTAATCCACCCCTGTATGTATAGCGTTAGTTAAAATAAGGGTTCTGTCCGAGCTGGCGGTGTTGGTGCTAAAAGGGCAGTGAGAATTTTACTTAAGGCGACCACAAATACCACGATGTGTTCCACCTGCCACGGAGATTTGCAATGTTATTGGTATTGTTGGTTTTACTGTAATGCATTTTTATAATCAGCGTGCTTTGCGCACAGAGCATATTAACTTTATAAACGATATAGACCTCCATATATCAAAATCATCAGTATCGAAAAAAAATTTGATTGAGCCATGTCCGTCCGTCTGTCCGTCTATCCGTTAACACGATGTTGAGTAAATTTTGAGGTGTCTTGATGAAATATGGTATGAAGGTTCCTGGGCACTCATCTCAAATCGTTTAAAATGAACGAAATCGGACTATAACCACGCCCACTTTTTCGATATCGAAATTTCGAAAAACTGAAAAAGTGCGATAATTCATTACCAAAGACGGCTAAAGCGATGAAACTCGGTACGTGGTTTGACCATATGACACAGAATAGAAAATTAGTAAAAATTTGGACAATGGGAGTGGCAGCGGCCACTTTTAAAAGAAGATAATATAAAAGTTTTACAAGCTGTGATTTGGCAGTCGTTGAAGATATAATGATGAAATTTGGCTCGAACGTTACTCCTATTACTATATGTGTGCTAAATAAAAATTAGCAAAATCGGATGAAGAGCACGCTCACTTTTAAAAAAAAATATTTTTAAAATCAAATTTTAACAAAAAATATCTTATACCTCTAATCTCTTACTTATATCTTTACAGTATATAACTAAGTTATGTCAACATTCAACTCCAGTAATGACATGGTGCAATAAAATACAAAAATAAAAGAAAATTTCAAAATGGGCGTGGCTCCGCCCTTTTTCATTTAATTTGTCTAGAATACTTTTAATGCCACAAGTCGAACAAAAATTTACCAATCCTTGTGAAATTTGGTAGGGGCTTAGATTCTAGGACGATAACTGTTCTCTGTGAAAATTGGCGAAATCGGTTGAAGCCACGCCCAGTTTTTATACACAGCCGGCCGTCTGTCCTTCCGTTCGGCCGGTCGGCCGTTAACACGATAACTTGAGCAAAAATCGATATATCTTTACTAAACTTAGTTCACGTACTTATTTTAAATCGCTTTATCTTGGTATAAAAAATGACCGAAATCCGACTATGACTATGCCCAATTTTTCGATATCGAAAATTACGAAAAATGGAAAAAAAAATGCCATAATTATATACCAAATTTGAAAAAAGGGATGAAACATGGTAATTCGATTGGTTTATTGACGCAAAATATAACTTAAGAAAAAACTTTGTAAAATGGGTGTGACACCTACCACATTAAGTAGAAGAAAATGAAAAAGCCCTGCCGGGCGAAATCAAAAGCCACTGCTCTTGGTATTACATATATAAATAAATTAGCGGTACCCGACAGCTGATGTTTTGGGTCACCCTGCTCCACATTTTGTTCTATATAACGAAAACGCCTTCACATATAAACCTAAGGGCGACTCCCTTTTAAAACCCTCATTAATACCTTTAATTTGATACCCATATCGTACAAACGCATTCTAGAGTCACCCCTGGTCCACCTTTATAGCGATATCTCGAAAAGGCGTCCACCTATAGAACTAAGGCCCACTTCCTTTTAAAATACTCATTAGCACCTTTCATTTGATACCCATATCGTACAAACACATTCTAGAGTCACCCCTGGTCCACCTTTATAGCGATATCCAGAAATGGCGTCCACCTATAGAACTACGGCCCACTCCCTTTTAAAAAACTCTTTAATACCTTCCATTTGATATCCATGTCATACAAACACATTCCAGGGTTACCCTAGGTTCACTTTCCTACTTGGTGATTTTCCCTTTTTTGTCTCCAAAGCTCTCAGCTGATTATGTAATGTTCGGTTACACCCGAACTTAGCCTTCCTTACTTGTTTGTTTTTCCTTTTATTAAGACTTCAGTACAAATCGTGAACTGCCATCGAATGAGCCTCACTAGTGCGCTAACTTCGCCTTTGTTGGCGCACCACACACGACTGACTTGTTTACCTTTCGACTTTAGTCGCCTTCTTCTGTGACCGGTGTTGCATGCTGCCACTGGAAGTGAAAGGCAATGCGGCAGTGCTTCTGTTGCCACTTTGGTTGCGGCTGTTCTGTTTCAATCTTTCCCCACTAGGGAATCGGAATTTGTTTTACACTGGGTCATTTGTGTTGGGAAACAAACGACTGCAACAATGCTCTTTAAATACAACAATATTTTACCTTCAGAGCGTTTTTACTGTACATATATAAGACCTAAAGAATTCGCATTAATGACGAGTACATATCGGCAAGTTTGTATATCGAAAGAACAGAACTTCTGCCAAATATCTTATTGCGATCTAAATACATTTACTAATACATGTTCAGGTAAATTCCCAACTTTCATACCGCAATGGTTGAAATTAAGTCTGTTTCGTTCATTGTTACAACTTCTCTCTAAATACTGACTTTTGTACAAACACATTAGTGTTCCATCACAAACAATTTGATTTTTACACTCTAACTTTTTATACCCAAAGTGTACTTGTACACAAGGGTATTATAACTTTGATTGGATAACGGTAGTACGTAATTTATGCCATTCTTGATCGAGATAGATATAAATTTCCATCAGAATCGAAAATAGATTGATTTAGCCATATCCGTCCGTCCATTAACGCGATACCTTGAGTATATTTTGGCATCTTTGGGAAATTTGGTATACTGTCTTATCTACGCTCAGATAAGATCCCATCAAAATGAATGAAATTGCACGATAATCACTTATTCGATATCGAAAACTTCATATATAAACTCATGAAACTTGATTCTTGGGTTGACCTAATGAAAAATGGTAAAAATGCCAAACTCAATACGAAATATTGATAAATTGACAAAACATGATATTGTGACGAATATTAGCAACACTAAAGGATACTATCATCTCTAAGCCGATACTAAGCAGTCACTGGTATATACATAAACAAATCAATCATTATATCTACATATATACACATACAAGCAGCGGAGAAGCAGAGAGATACGCACAAACACATGCGTATACATATATGAGATACAAAAGTATGCAATCATTGGTGGAAGTTTTACTCACATCTACACGCGCATATTGCTATGCGTGAAGCTATAAACGTGCATCTGTAGTTTATAGCTGGTAATTTTATAGCTGGTAAACAAGTAGCAAATTCTAGAAGAGTAAATGCCTAGAAGCATGCGAACGAGACATCAGAGAGTATAAAAGGGGTTAAAGCTGAGTAAGCAGTGATCAGTTTGATTTAAGCACGCTATCAGTTACGAAGTGAAGTTTAATTGCTCTTAAAGTAGTCTAAAAAGACCATTTTGTAATACAGAATATTGGAGTGTTTTATTCAACTGTTTAGCGATACGAACGTTAGTAGAATGTGTAAAATAAGTGGAGTTTTCCTAAATCCCTTACAATATGTTGCTCGACTTTTAACGAAAAATAGAATCTTGGAAAAATTTTGAATAATCGGCGGGGCACCGCCCACATATAGACGAGGAAAATTTTGCAATCCGTAAATTAAATGCCATTGAGGATTTGGCATGGAGGTTTTTTTTTTTTTTTTTTTTTTTTTTTTTTTTTTTTTTTTTGCGGGGAGGCTGAAAAATGCCTAATGCACCATAATTGCTGCCGTCGCAGCAACCGTGTGTCCGTAGACTAAAAAACAGCCCCGTTCTGGAACCGTCGCCCACCCCGGCACCACTTTCGCATTACTTCAGGGTGGCGTTCCATATTTCTCATTTTTTAAGAGCCTACTGTTGTCCCTGCGTCCAGGTTCCCGCTATTTGCTCTGAGTGTCCATTTAATCACCACTGCTTCGCATGCGCATTTCTCTGCGCTCCCTCTCAGCATCCATCAGGCGTGTCATTACTATAAATGCCATTTTGCTCACTGCAGTCCAGCATTCTTTCCTGCTGCACATATGTGAAACTAAATTTCTCGTGGTAGGTTCCTCCCCAAAGACTCCATGCAAGGTGAGTCTTTCTTCGTGGAAACGGGGGCAGTAGAACATGACGTGTTCTGCGTTTTCTAACTCTGTGGTACACATTGGGCAATGAGGATCTTCCTCTATCCTACGCTTCCATAAATACTCTTTGAAACCGCCATGTCCACTCATTATTTGCGTGAGATGGTAGTTCAGTTCGCCGTGCTTCCGCTCATTCCATTGAGCTACGTTCCAAACTAGTGTGAAAGTCCAACGCCCTTTGCTCGAGGCCTCCCACCGTTCTTGCCACTTAGCTATTGTTTGTATCCTTGCTCTTTTCTTGCCTTCTTCAGATGGTCGCTCGATATTAGTGTTATACAGATCGGCCATTTCGCTTGCCAGTAAGTCCACTGGGATTTTCCGGGTTAGAACCAGGATCGCGTCGTCGGACACCGTCCGATAAGCACTTGCTATTCTTAAAGAAGCAAGTCGGTACGCTGCTAATATATATTTTTGATGGGTCTGTTTAGATCCATACCACACTGGTGCTGCGTATAGTATTATTGAGCTGGTTACTGTGGACAATAGCTGACGTATAGCTTCGCTCGGACCACCAATGTTAGGCATTATTCGCATAAGTGATCCATTAACTTTGGTAATTTTCTCCCCCACCGCTCTGAAGTGCTCTTTGAAAGTTAACTTAAAGTCAATGTGCACTCCTAAGTATTTTAAGGAATCCTTTGAGGTGATTTGATGATCCCCGACAGTTAAGACTAACTCGTTCGCCGACCGTTTGGAGCTTACTAATACCACTTCCGTCTTTTGGCTAGCCAACTCCAGTCCTGTATTGGTCAGCCATTCCTTTATTCTTGCTACGGCGTCATTACATAATGCTTGAAGCAGGTCCAGTTTCTTGGCCACTACTACCACTGCAATATCATCAGCATATCCCACAATTTGCGTGTTTTCTGGTAGATCAATCTTTAGCACCCCGTCATACATTACATTCCAAAGCGTTGGACCGAGAACAGATCCCTGTGGGACGCCTCCTGTGATTTTGTACTCTTTAGCTCCTTGATCCGTGTCAAAAAGAAGTACTCTGTCTTTAAGATAGCTACCTATAATTCTGCGTAAGTAAGCTGGAGTGCCGAAGCTTTGCAGCGCTGCCATTATCTGCATCCAGTTCGCAGTGTTAAAAGCATTCTTGATGTCCAACATAATCAGTGCACAGAACTTCCTTTTATTTTGGCCTCCAGAGATAGCTTCTCTAGCTATATTGACGACTGTTTGTATTGCATCTACGGTGGATCTTGATTTGCGAAATCCATATTGACTATTCGATAAGCCACCTGGTCTTTCTAGAGTCAGCTGTAGGCGCTCACTAATTATACGCTCGAAAATCTTCCCTAGGGAATCCAGCATACAAAGTGGCCTATATGAGGATGGTTGGTCCGGCTGTTTACCACGTTTCAGCAATAGGACAAGTCTTTGTCGTTTCCACGGGCGAGGGAACACGCCTTCTTGCATACAGGCATTAAAAAGATCAGTAAATAATGTAGCCCTAGTTGTAATCGCGGCTTTAAGGGCTATGTTTGGTACTTCGTCGGGTCCTGGGGATTTGTTATCAGCAACTCTTTTTGCAGCGTCCAGCACCTCTTGCTCTGTAATTTGCGGAATTTCCGTACTTTCTAGATCCTCGCTTGGATAAGTCCAGCGATCTTGCGCCGGGAAAAGTGTTTCAACAATAATATTCATCAGTATCGGGCACGTAGGTTGCTGTGATATCGGTCCTTTAACTTTGGCCATCACAGTTCTGTAGGCTGATCCCCAAGGATCTAGGTCGACATTATCCAGCAATTCCCTAAAGCATAACTTCTTGCTCTTTTTTATGGCATTTTTAAGTGCCTTTCTTTGTGCGACATAGGTGCTGTGTAGCTCTGCATATCGTGGTGATGAGCGTGCCCTCTGCGCTATTCTTCGTGCTTTGTGGCATTTTCTACGCTCTTCCGCAATTTCGTCATTCCACCAATATACCGGAGTGCGCTGTGCTTTTCCGCGACTTCTGGGCATGGCAGCATCACATGCCATACATAGCAACTTAGTGATTTGAACCGACTGGTCTTCCGCATGCGATTCTCGTACTATGGCGTCCTTCCAGATAATGTCAAATATTTGTGGGTCGAAAAGGTGCTGTTTCCATTTCCTACTTTGTCGATGTCTTGCTGCTACCGTTCGTGGAGTTTCGAGCAGCTCTACGCTAATAGCTTTATGGTCGCTGTGTGTGTAGACGTTGCTTATGGACCATTTTGCTCGTCTTGCTATTTCGCTGCTAGCGAAGGTGAGATCTATAATGGATCGTCTGGTACCTGTATCGAAGGTATATATCCCTGGTTCATTTAGGAGTTCTAGCCTCAAAGAAGTAAGACTTTCGAGGAGAACTCTCCCTCTTTCGTTGGTTCGTCTACTTCCCCACACAGATGACCATGCATTGAAGTCTCCACACACTAAAAGCGGGTGTTTACCTCGTGCTTCAATGGTGATCCCGTATATCATGTCTTCGAACTCGGCGATGGTCATGCTCGGAGGGCATGGAGGTTGTCCTTTCTGTTATATACACACCTTGCTTAAATAAAAAATTTAACACCCTTGTGGTATGTAACTAAACTAAGGTGATATTTCACTTCAGTAGTGATGTGACTGAAATTATTTTGCTGTCTCGATTATACCTTTTAAATCTCTTCAAAGCCTTTTCTTCCGGCAGTGGGCATTGAAACCACACGCTTGCGATGCCTAACCTGTTGACAAATACATTCAGTTGTTGTTTTGCGACTTTCCCCAATTTCCTTCTTGCAAAGACTTGTTCTCTGGACAGTCATAAGCACTGATAAAATTCAGCACGGCGTCTACTGACCACACCCACAATAAAGAAAAGATTGACGACAACCATAGCCAAGCATTGCCTACTTCATTACTTTGAACGCGGCAGCCACAACTACCAAATTATAGCAAACAGTAGCGAAAAACTAAAAAAAAAAATTTATAATGGTTAAAAAACATCCAAAAGATTGATTCTATTATTTTTTTATTATCTGCTATTTACTTCTATTTTATTTTTATTGCCAACATAAAAATGGCGCCACACACTATCGCTACCCAAAAATAGAATATGGCTTAATCTGGCTACCATGCAGGCGCGGACCAACGGGGGGAGGGACATTTGTATATGTATAAAATAATATACAATATGTATAAAAATAATTTGACAGGTGTCGCTTTGTAGCCGCCGTCGTGAATGTAATTAGGCCTTTGCTACGAATATTAGCTCGTCCGAAACGTATGCTTGTTGTTGGCGGTTTTTTAAAAGCTGGTTTGATTACTTCCCTTTCATCATCATCATTTCATCATCATTTATTTATTAGTTATTAGTTTTAATACATTAGCACATTAAGATTAAAATCTTTTATTGCGCAATACAAACATAAAACTTATGTATATGAAAATACTTATATAAAAATTAAAAATATGAGATAGACAAATCTATAAAAACGGTGTTAGTTTTAATACATTAGTACATTAAGATTAAAATCTTTTATTGCGCAATACAAACATAAAACTTATGTATATAAAAATACTTATACAAAAATTAAAAATATGAAATAGACAAATTTATAAAAACTGTGTTAGTTTTAATACATTAGCCCACCAAGATTAAAATCCTTTATTGCGCAATACAAACATAAAACTTATGTATATGAAAATACTTATATAAAAATTAAAAATATAAGATACACAAATTTATAAAAACCGTGTTATGCAGTTTGATCACTAAAATAGTCAAATATAAGATTTTTAAAATTATTTTCTCTCATTGAGTTCCTTAAAGACTGTGGAATGGAGTTCCATAGCCTAACGCCGTTAACAAAGAAAAGCTTGGAAGAGATTAAATAATTAAACTTTGGAAGAATAAAATTAGAGGAGCGTGTGCTTTTGGAAAACGTAAGCTTATCGTACAAATAACCCGGCTTTTTGTAAACTTGCAATTTAAACATAAAAATGCAATTACGCGCTTTGATAAAATTTATTAAGTCACATCCAAGAATTGAGTTTCTCAACGTAGATAAGTGAGAAAATTTCTTTAAACCGTGTACATATCTAGTAGCGTGGTTGAAAGCAACACTGAGCTTATGAAGGGAGACAGCGTCTAAATGGCTATAAACGACCTCAAAGTAGGTTATGTAAGGTACAATAAGACACAGAATAAGCTTTTTCTTTGTATCAGAAGGTACGAAAATTGATTACACCCTAAGACACCGCAATGTGTAATAGATTTTACCCACAACTTGATTGAAGTGGTCTTCGCAGGACAACTTAGAGTTGATTACAAAGCCTAGATTTCGTACTTTATCGACTAACTGAATTCTTGCAGATCCGATATAAAGGTGTGGGATATCAGAACACTGGATCTTATCCTTATAGATTGGAAGAACATATGATTTTCGAGCATTAAGGCACAGAAGGTTTGACCTAGACCACTCCATAATCGAGCGTAAGTCCGCATTCAGCTTATCTGTTAGATCCTGAACCAGGCTGATATGGCTTGAAATGTATAATTGCACATCATCCGCATAAGCATGCCGTCGAGCAAAAGAGCAGACATTAAAAATGTCATTTATAAAGATACTGAAAAGAAGGGGACCCAAGACAGAGCCCTGTGGTACTCCAGACCTGGTAAACCCAGCTGTAGAGAAACTATTCCCGACTTTAGCCTTTTGAGTTCGGTTGCTAAGATAGCTCTTTCCCAGCTTAACTGCGTTTTCATCAAAACCGAAACATTTATATAGCTTATCACAGAGAAGGATATGGTTGACAGAGTCAAATGACTTGGAGAAATCCAAAAGACACAAAAGCGTCAAGTGACACCTACCATATTAAGTAAAAGAAAATGAAAAAGTTCTGCGTGGCGAAATCAAAAGCCCTTCGAAACTTGGCAGAAATACTGCTCGTGGTATTACATATATGTATAAATAAATTAGCGGTACCCGACAGATGGTGATCTGGGTCACCCTGTTCCAAATTTTGGTCGATATCTCGAAAACGCCTTCACATATAAACCTAAGGACGACCCCCTTTTAAACCCCTCTATAATACCTTTAATTTGATACCCATATCGTACAAACGCATTCCAGAGTCACCCCTGGTCCACCTTTATGGCGATTTCTTGAAAAGGCGTCCACCTATAGAACTAACGCCCACTTCCTTTTAAAAATACTCATTAACACCTTTCATTTGATATCCATATCGTACAAACACATTCTAGAGTCACCCCTGGTCCACCTTTATGGCGATATCTCGAAAAGGCGTCCGCCTATAGAACTAAGGCCCCATCCCTTTTAAAATACTCATTAACACCTTTCATTTAATGCCCATATATTTACAGACACATTTTAGAGTTACCGCTGGTCCACCTTTACGGCGATATCTCGAAAAGGCGTACATCTATAGAACCACGGCCCGCTACCTTTAAAAATACTCATTAACACCTTTCACTTCATACCCATATCGTACAAACGCATTCTAGAGTCACCCCTGGTCCACCTTTATGGCAATATCTCGAAAAGGCGTCCACCAATAGAACTAAGGACCATTCCCTTTTAAAATAATCATTACCACCTTTCATTCGATACCCATATCGTTCAACCACATTCTAGAGTTACCCCTGGTCCACCTTTATGGCGATATCCCGAAATGGCATCCACCTATAGAACTATGGCCCAGTCCCTTTTGAAATACTTTTTAATACCTTCCAAAGGAGTGGGCCTTAGTTCTATATGTGGACGCCTTTTCGAGATATCGCCATAAACGTGGACCAGGGGTGACTCCAGAATGTGTTTGTACGATATGGGTATCAAATTAAAGGTATTAATGAGGGTTTTAAAAGGGAGTGGCCCTTAGTTGTATATGTGAAGGCGTTTTCGCGATATCGACCAAAATGTGGACCAGGGTAATCCAGAACATCATCGGTCGGGTACCGCTAATTTATTTATATATGTAATACCACAAACAGTATTCCTTCCAAGATTCTAAGGGCTTTTGATTTCACCCTGCAAAACTTTTTCATTTTCTTCTACTTAATATGGTAGGTGTCACACCCATTTTGCCAAGGTTTTTTCTAAAGTTATATTTTGCGTCAATAGACCAATACAATTACCATGTTTCATCCCTTTTTTCGTATTTGGTATATAATTATGGCATTTTTTCATTTTTCATAATTTTCGATATCGAAAAAGTGGGCGTGGTCATAGTCGGATTTCGGCCATTTTTTACACCAATACAAAGTAAGTTCAGATAAGTACGTGAACTGAGTTTAGTAAAGATATATCGATTTTTGCTCAAGTTATCGTGTTAAAGGCCGAGCGGAAGGACAGACGGTCGACTGTGTATAAAAACTGGGCGTGGCTTCAACCGATTTCGCCCTTTTTCACAGAAAATAGTTATCGTCCTAGAATCTAAGCCTCTACCAAATTTCACAAGGATTGGTAAATTTTTGTTCGACTTATGGCATTAAAAGTATCCTAGACAAATTAAATGAAAAAGGGCGGAGCCACGCCCATTTTGAAATTTTGTTGAATGTTGAATGTTGACATAATTTACTTATATACTGTAAAGATATTAAATTTTCTTTTAAAATTTGAATTAAAAAATGAAATTTTTAAAAAAGTGGGCGTGTTCGTTCTCCGATTTTGCTAATTTTTATTAAGCAGACATATAGTAATAAGAGTAACGTTCCTGCCAAATTTCATCATATCTTCAACGACTGCCAAATTACAGCTTGCAAAACTTCTAAATTACCTTCTTTTAAAAGTGGGCGGTGCCACGCCCATTGTCCAAAATTTTACTAGTTTGCTATTCTGCGTCAAAAATTCAACTCACCTACCAAGTTTCATCGCTTAATCCATATTTGGTAATGAATTATCGCACTTTTTCGATTTTTCGAAATTTTCGATATCGAAAAAGTGGGCGTGGTTATTGTCCGATTTCGTTCATTTTAAATAGCGATCTGAGATGAATGCCCAGGAACCTACATACCAAATTTCATCAAGATACCTCAAAATTTACTCAAGTTATCGTGTTAAAGGACAGACGGACGAACGGACGGACATGGCTCAATCGAATTTTTTTTCGATACTGATGATTTTGATATATGGAAGTCTATATCTATCTCGATTCCTTTATACCTGTACAACCAACCGTTATCCAATCCAAGTTAATATACTCTGTGAGCTCTGCTCAACTGAGTATAAAAATAAGCATAGAGATTTAACATGCAAATGCAACAACAATGTGAACCATATGGATCACATTGTTGTTGCATTTGCATGCTAAATCTATGGATCACATTGTTGCTGCATTTGCATGTTAAATCTCTATCCGTATCTGGTTCATGCACAATTGGAATACGAGAAATAGCTTCACCCGATGTTGCTACTCTACTTGTTCAGCAACAACTCAAAGCCCCGACACATAACCAGATTTTCATATAGATGAGTTTAAAGGCGGTGACACAATGACATTTTTCATATAGATGTGTTTAACACAAGCTTTTGCATTCCAATAACATCGTCACAATCAACCAAGATTTTATGAACCTTGGAATTAAAAGTCAAAAAAATTCAATTGGCAATAAAAAAGGGATACAATTTTTTGTGTAAATCATATAGGAATTTGTTTATATCGCCAAAAGCTAACAAATAATACCTTTATAGCTTAAAATTAAATTATCACTAAGTTTGGAAATCCTGTCTCAAAAACAAAGCGAATTTAATACTTAAACAAGTAAGGAAGGCTAAGTTCGGGTGTAACCGAACATTACATACTCAGTTGAGAGCTGTGGAGACAAAGTAAGGAAAAATCACCATGTTGTAAAAAGAACCTAGGGTAACCCTGGAATGTGTTTGTATGACATGTGTATCAAATGGAAGGTATTAAAGAGTATTTTAAGAGGAAGTGGGCCATAGTTCTATAGATGGACGCCATTTAGGGATATCGCCATAAAGGGGGAGCAGGGGTGACTCTAGAATTTGTTTGTACGATATGAGTATCAAATGAAAGGTGTTAATGAGTATTTTAAAATGGCGTGGGCCTTAGTTCTATAGGTGGACGCCTTTTCGAGATATCGCCATAAAGGTGGACCAGGGGTGACTATAGAATTTGTTTGTACGTTATGAGTATCAAATGAAAGGTGTTAATGAGTATTTTAAAAGGGCGTGGGCCTTAGTTCTATAGGTGGACGCCTTTTCGAGATATCGCCATAAAGGTGGACCAAGGGTGACTCTAGAATTTGTTTGTACAACATGGGTATCAAATGAAAGGTGTTAATGAGTATTTTAAAAGGGCGTCGGCCTTAGTTCTATAGGTGGACGCCTTTTCAAGATATCGCCATAAAGGTGGACCAGGGGTGACTCTAGAATTTGTTTGTACGATATGAGTATCAAATGAAAGGTGTTAATGAGTATTTTAAAATGGCGCGGGCCTTAGATCTATAGGTGGACGCCTTTTCGAGATATCGCCATAAAGGTGGACCAGGGGTGACTCTAGAATTTATTTGTACGATATGAGTATCATATGAAATGTGTTAATGATAATTTTTAAAGGGAGTGGGCCTAAGTTCTAAAGGTGGACGCCTTTTCGAGATATCGCCATAAAGGTGGACCAGGGGTGACTCTAGAATTTATTTTGTACGATATGGGTATCAAATGAAAGGTATTAATGAGTATTTTAAAAGGGCGTGGGCATAAGTTCTATAGATGGACGCCTTTTCGAGATATCGCCATAAAGATGGACCAGGGGTGACTCTAGAATTTGTTTGTACGTTATGAGTATCAAATGAAAGGTGTTAATGAGTATTTTAAAAGGGCGTGGGCCTTAGTTCTATAGGTGGACGCCTTTTCGAGATATCGCCATAAAGGTGGACCAGGGGTTACTCTAGAATTTGTTTGTACAACATGGGTATCAAATGAAAGGTGTTAATGAGTATTTTAAAAGGGCGTGGGCCTTAGTTCTATAGGTGGACGCCTTTTCAAGATATCGCCATAAAGGTGGACCAGGGGTGACTCTAGAATTTGTTTGTACGACATGGGTATCAAATGAAAGGTGTTAATGAGTATTTTAAAAGGGAGTGGGCCTTAGTTCTATAGGTGGATGCCTTTTCGAAATATCGCCATAAAGGTGGGCCAGGGGTGACTCTAGAATTTTTGTGTACGATATGGGTATCAAATGAAAGGTGTTAATGAGTATTTTAAAAAAAAAGTGGGCCTTAGTTCTATATGTGGACGCCTTTTCGAGATATCGCCATAAACGTGGACCAGGGGTGACCCTAGAATGTGTTTGTACGATATGGGTATCAAATTAAAGGTATTAATGAGGGTTTTAAAAGGAAGTGGCCCTTAGTTGTATATTTGAAGGCGTTTTCGAGATATCGACCAAAATGTGGACCAGGATGATTCCAGAACATCATCTGTCGGGTACCGCTAATTTATTTATATATGTAATACCACGAATAGTATTCCTTCCAAGATCCCAAGGGCTTTTGATTTCGCCCTGCAAAACTGTTTCATTTTCTTCTACTTAATATGGTAGGTGTCACACCCATTTTACCAAGTTTTTTTCTAAAGTTATATTTTGCGTCAATAGACCAATAAAATTACCATGTTGCATCCCTTTTTTCGTATTTGGTATATAATTATGGCATTTTTTTTCATTTTTCGTAATTTTCGATATCGAAAAAGTGGGCGTGGTCATAGTCGGATTTCGGCCATTTTTTACACCAATACAAAGTGAGTTCAGATAAGTACGTGAACTGAGTTTAGTAAAGATATATCGATTTTTGCTCAAGTTATCGTGTTAACGGCCGAGCGGAAGGGCAGACGTTCGACTGTGTATAAAAACTGCGCGTGGCTTCAACCGATTTCGCCCTTTTTCCCAGAAAACAGTTATCGTCCTAGAATCTAAGCCTCTACCAAATTTCGCAAGGATTGGTAAATTTTTGTTCGACTTATGGCATTAAAAGTATCCTAGACAAATTAAATGAAAAAGGGCGGAGCCACGCCCATTTTGAAATTTTCTTTTATTTTTGTATTTTGTTGCAATATATCATTACTGGAGTTGAATGTTGACATAATTTACTTATATACTGTAACGATATTAACTTTTTTTTTAAATTTGAATTTAAAAAAAAAAATGTTTAAAACTGGGCGTGGTGGTTCTCCGATTTTGCTAATTGTTATTAAGCAGACATATAGTAATAAGAGTAACGTTCCTGCCAAATTTCATCATGATATCTTCAACGACTGCCAAATTACAGCTTGCAAAACTTCTAAATTACCTTCTTTTAAAAGTGGGCGGTGCCACGCCCATTGTCCAAAATTTTACTAGTTTTCGATTCTGCGTCATAATTTCAACTCACCTACCAAGTTTTATCGCTTAATCCGTATTTGGTAATGAATTATCGCACTTTTTCGATTTTTCGAAATTATCGATATCGAAAAAGTGGGCGTGGTTATTGTCCGATATCGTTCATTTTAAATAGCGATCTGAGATGAGTGCCCAGGAACCTACATACCAAATTTCATCAAGTTACCTCAAAATTTACTCAAGTTATCGTGTTAACGGACAGACGGACGGACGGACGGACACGGCTCAATCGATTTTTTTTCGATACTGATGATATTGATATATGGAAGTCTATATCTATCTCGATTCCTTTATACCTGTACAACCAATCAAAGTTAATATACTCTGTGAGCTCTGCTCAACTGAGTATAAAAGGGCCATTCCATTGGTTTATCGAGCTCTGGCTCTGGCTCAAATCCCATTGGAACGATCTGGATCAACTTTATGAGAACTGGCAGCACTAATATAAAACATCTGTTTTGTTGAAAATAAGAAGGAACGTACACAAAATTTTAAGATGCTGATAGAATTATTAACATTTAAATAGTTTCGCACGTAAGCAAACTATTTATTTTCCTTACATCATCTTCAAGTTGTTTACTTTTTCAGTGTTTTTGCTTTTAAATATGGCGAATTCTTTTATGTATACACAAATGTACACATATTTAGTTCAGTGCTACAATGGCTCAACTATATGGTTGGCTCATCTCACCAGCTGATTTTATTTTTTTCATTTCACTGTAGTAGAGATTGTCAGAAGGAGATGGCAAACTTAAAATGAAACCAACGAATTTACATCATTTTCTTACTACATACAAATGCTGCTAAGTTTTATGATTTCATTCCATTCCATTCGTCTAACAGCAACACTCTGATTTTGGCAATGTGAAGAAATGTATGTTGTTGCTGTAGAGATGAACCAACCATATAGTTGAGCCATGAGTGCTACCAACTCAAAAGTGGTTAGCTGTCAAAAAATCTACTACAGAAAACGAAACGAACAGAACTGCTATACGGATCAGAAATTGAACCAGATAAATATCAGGATCACAACGTTATTGTTGCATTTGCATGTTAAATTTCTATCCGTATCTCGCTCAAGTCTCAATGGAACGTAACTAAAAACTTGCACGACACCATTATGCATGTATGTACATAGGTATGTATGTATGTATCCGAAGATTCCAAGTAAATAAATTTGGAGGGTAATATTTTGGAAATAATAAACTAGCTAATCTTAGCAGGGGTTTGTCGCAGTAAAAAAAAATAAAATTGCTTTATTTTCACAATTCAACACTTCATCTTTTTAATATAAATATATATGTATGTATGAATTTACTTTACTGTACATATTCTACATGACTGTATGTACATATATTGAATCCATTAGGAAATACAAAGTCAAATTTAAATTTGAATTTTCAAAATTTGAAGCCATGCACATTAGCCTACATTTTATCTAAAATGTTGGTATTTTTATTCATATCTCAAATATAATCTCTTCTTATCAATCCTTTAATTCCTGCTACTTAGGATCACAGTGCAACATTCCACATAACTCAGAAGTAAGTGCAAAAACAATACGTTCTACGTTCAAAATATTACCAAAACGAGAGAGGCCTTTCCAATGTCTATACAAATTTATAAAAGTGCCAATACTTTATGGAAAGGAGGCGTGCTATCTCCTCTTATGTGCAACCTAACGATGAACACCCTACTAAAGAGACTTGAAAGAATTGGTAATCAAGTCATCGCCTACGCAGATGATATCGCACTCACAGCAACCGGTAAACAAATCCAAACTCTAAGCGAGCTACTGCAGAGCGCGTTGTACCTTGTGGAATACTGGACCGAAATGGTTTTATCTACCAGGAGCTACAAAATACCACCTTTAGACCTTTAGTGGTCTCAGAGTCAACCCTTCGAAAACCGAAATGGTTTTATCTACCAGGCGCTACAAAATACCATCTTTCAGACCGCCTTTATTAAATAAAGTGTGTCTCAAACTTTCGGCGGAGGTAAAATACCTCGGCGTCATCTTGGACAGTAAGATAAACTGGAACCAACACGTCGAGAACAGAACCAGGAAAGCGATAACCGATATGGGGTCTGGAACCCAGTGGAATCTATTTTGAGGATCTTTCACTTTCCCTAAGCATAGGGCTGCTAAGCCACTGTAACGTCTTCCAAGCGGAATCAGCTGCAAAAATGGAGGCCGCCCACTGGCTGCTATATAAGAATCTCACATCCGTGGCAATTTACTCTGACAGACAAGCGGCAATACAAGCCCTCCAAGGCAAGTACACTTCATCGAAATTAGCAATAGAATGCAGACAGACCCTAAACGAACCTACATCGCGGTGCGAAACAGCTCTTACATGGCTCCCAAGTCACAGCAGTGTACACGGGAACTGTGCTGCCGATGAACTAGCGAGGGAGGCTACTGAACAGACAGAGCTAAGCCAGCTGAACATTGCTCCACCTCTTCCTGCGTGTAAATACTGGCTCACATAATTTTTTACCAAGAAGGCAAATTCCAGATGGACGCTGGAACCCACATGCAAGGCGTCTGGACGGCCATAGGGTAGCGGACGGGAAAAGTTCGTTGTAGCGACGCAGGGCGTCCTGAGCACAATAGACAGGCGACGGTATGACAGCTACGGCACCAGTCGTATAGCGGGGTGACCACAGCGGCTGTAGGCGACAGACCGCATCGTCACGCCATGAATATCGGTGAGATCGACAGCAGTAGTAACCGCCGGATTTTTGCATATATAACGCGTTGACATATGTGCCCGTTATTATGAAAAAGGTCTTAGTAATTTCATGTCGTTTCAGTTCTGTTGTAATTTATTTGTATCTCTCCTCGCCTCCAATTTGTTAGAGTCCAATAGCCAAAAGATACAATACTTATTATTAGTTTAAATTGGTAGAACCATCTACGTATGCGTTCGAAATGACTTAGACCACTTTCATAATAATGGGCACATATATGACTTGGTAGCAATTTTTTTCAACTGGCAATATATTCGTTAGGTTCGGCTTCGGCTTAATGACCCAACTTCGGTAGAACTCTAAAACACAGCACCAACTTAATAGCCGTTGTTCGATCCAAGCGCTTCTGACTACTCGGCTACCAAGCCTGTGTTGAAAATTTACTACTTAACATTAGTGCCAATTTGTAATATTTCCTTTTGTTTACTTTTCCGGTTCTTATCTTCAATAAGATCTATCAAGGAAGCGTCGAAAACTGTTTTAATGGCATCGTTATTTAGAACCAAGAATTTTTACTCAACCCTTATGAAATTCATATTATTGGATTATTGTAGGGGGGTCCCAAAATGTTTAATAAAGAGTAGACTTTTCAACGCTAACTGGAAAGATCGTTTCAAATACGTGTATCGGGGAAGTGAATAAGTTGTACAAATTGGCACTAATATTAAGAAACAAATTTCAACACAGGCATGGTAACCCCGTGGTTAGAGGTGCTTGCATTTTAACAACGGCTGCCATGTTGGTGTATGAAATCGACTCCCAGCAGCCGATAAAGGCATCTGATGAAGAATCAACGGGTCTATAAACATGCAATCCACATATCGCTCTGTTTCTAATGTTTTATAAAAAATCTACTTTGCATTAAAAGTTTGGGACGCCTTGCAATAATCCAATACATACTGTTTTTACCACAAAGCCCGAATCCTCATATACGGATATAAAACACGTGACTACCCACCATCAATCCCTTGATATTCTTCGCTATATAAAAGCAAGGTAGGACGAGACGCTGTAGTCGCCCCATTACTAGAAAGTTTAGTATTGCAGGGAATTAATTTTCCACAAAAATATTGCTTTCACTCTACTTAACCTTTGGCAAGTTTTTTTTACGCAAAAGCGGCCGTTGAAGGATCATCAGCCCTCCACAACAAATCAACGAAAACCTTAGACAATTGGTCGAAATACGCGTTCGGGTTTTTATTGAAAATCAGCCGTGTGATTAACCCCAAACTATAAATGCTTAAAAATATTCTATATTTATTAAAAAATACATCAGTATTTTTACTTTTATTTGAGGGCAAGTGCTTAATGAAGTGCACAATTTTTATTCACATTCAAAGAGTTTCAAACATTTTTATCAATGATGCACTTCATCTTGTCCCAACAAAGAACTTTTACTGCTCATATCTATGCGAACTTTGAAGGTTGTGGCCAATTTACTACGGCAATGCGTCAGCAATGCCACTTGATTTATGCGATGACTTCATTGCGGCGATTTTTGTCAAATAATCGTCGAGTAAAAATCCTCTTAATAAAAAAAATAACAAACATAAGGAGCAAAAGCAAATAAATAAAAATAAAATTAAAAAAAGATAAGCACTTCCTTTATATAAATGGACAAAAATCAGCGAAAAATGTCTCCTTATATAAAGATATATTCTTGCTAAACTTTGTTTTTCAAAATTTGACATAGAAATTGCAAAAATATTTATGAGAAGTAAAAATATAAAAGTGGAGCGCACATTACTTGGATTGGAAAGTTGGTAGGAAAGGAGATATTATTAGTCAATCAATTGCGCTCCACCTTTATATTTTTATTTCTCATCAATACTTTTGCAATTTCTGTGTCAACATTTAAAAATCAAAGTTTAACATGAATATGTCTTTATATAAGGAGACATTTTTCGGTGATTTTTGTCCATTTATAGAAAGGAAGTGCTTAAATTTTTTTTTTTTTTTTTTCTCCTTTTCTTACATTTTCTCGGTGTCTTAACCTACCTATCTGTTAAGTTTTACGTTTGTAGCTCAATGAGAACTTACATAAAAATCGATCCCAATTCCCTCCGTTCCGTTTGATTTTTCTAAATATCTCAGTCCTTGCGCCCCTAACGAAACTTTTTGTATTGTGCCATCGGCTGTCATCGACCTCTGAATTAAGCTCTAAATTTTTAGCCTCTAGCTCGTCTTAAAACCCGGTTTCAAACTTCAAAATTATTATCTAATTTTTTCGAACCGTGCGTCACCGAACGGAATTTTTTTCTCCTTTTGTTCTTTTTTCACGGTGTCTTAACCTGTCTCTGAGGTTTCATGTTTGTAGCTCAATGAGATGTTAATTTAAAATAAATCTCAAAACACCAAATTTCCAAATTATTACCTAAATATTTCTATCCGTTCGCCACTTAACGGAATTTTTTCTCTTTTTCTTAAATTTTCTCGGCGTCTTATTCTATCTGTGAAGTTTTACAGTTGTAGCTCAATGAGAACTTACATAAAATTCAATCCCAAAATTCCCTCCGTTTCGTACGATTTTTCTAAATATCTCATCCCGTGCGCCCCCTAGCGAATTTTTTTGTGTTGTATCATCGGCTGTCATCGACCTCTGAATAAAGTTTGAAATTTCAAGTCTCTAGCTCATCGAGAAGTTACTTAAAAACTGGTTTGAAAATTTTCAAATTCTTATCTAATTATTTCGATCCGTGCGCCACCTAACGGATTTTTTTCTTTTGTTGCATTGTCACGGTGTTCTAACCTATGTGTAAAGTTTCACGTTTGTAGCTCAATGTGAAGTTACTTAAAAATCGATTGCAAGATTTGTATGAAAAGCGGACTAACATTCAACCGACCTAATATAAAGGAAGTAAAAATAATAACGATAAAATACATACTACTACATTAAAAGAATAAAATGATGCGTTTTTTAACATTTATTACAAATATATTAGGAACAGGTAGTCTAAAGCACAGGCTCCTGGAAAAATATGAGTGAATTCAGGTACATGTTACCGTGTTTGATATAGCCAAAAAAGATGGAAAAATTACCCCTCCCATAATGCAATCTTAAAATAAGTTTTGACCTACAAATTTAGTCTCCTTTCTGGAAGTTATGATTTAAGGATAATCATGAATAAGATACTTATGTTCATTAGTGACAACTCGTACTCATTAGATCCATAACTTATTATAATTCATATAAATGACTGACTATTTCACACTGAGAAAAATACATATCATGTTATCTTTAATTGTTTAAAAACTCATGAGCAATGTCATCCAAATTTTTTTGCACAATCTACCCTTCACTTATATGCCGCAATCATGAACGAGCATTTGAAGATTTTTCATTTACATATTTATCGCTCGGAGTTTTCAAATTATGCCAAATTGAATTGCTCATTACATTATAGCACAGTAAATAGAAAACTAAAAATCCAATTAAAGAAGAACTAACAGGGTCTGACATAGTTAGAGTGTTATTTTCCATATTCCTACGAAGGCGACTGTACAATAAAAAAATAATAAAAAAAAAATTTTTAGTTAAACGGTGTTATTGAAAACAATACTTACATGAAGTAATAATAATACGAAAAGCTAGAAAATAATTAGGTAGGTCCTAGGTACTAGTCATCACACTCCTCATCAATCTAGGGCGTTGATCAGACAATTAAATAAAAGCGTTGGGCGCGTGAAATTTCTAAAAATGTGAGGCGTAGCATAACCTGATTAAGGTTGAGTTGGTTTTACTGACTATCAATAGAAATATGACGCGTCCAACGCTTTTATTTAATTATTTGATCAACACCCTAGATTGATAAGGAGTGTGATGACTAGTTCCTAGGACCTACCTAATTATTTTCTAGCTTTTCGTATTATTATTACTTCATGTAAGTATTGTCTTCAATAAAACCGTTTAACTTAAAAATTTTTTTTAATTATTTTGTTTTCAAGTTTTTAGTCATTATTTAATTGCCTATCATTTCTCATTCTATTTAGTTCATTTAGTGACTCATTATTACAAGGACTCTTTCCTGACAATTTGTTACAACCTAAGACCTCAATACATAATCCTTCCAAAGACTTTACTCGACTCTCCGCCACTTATGCTTGTCCCTCCTCCAACTCCAAAATATTTTGATCTCACTTCTACCGGACTGTATGCAGTATTTGTTTCAAATATGAGCCAAATCGGGCATCATAGGTCGCTTTCTATTCTCGTATGTATTGTGTGTTCCAAATATGGACCAAATCGGACCACAAATGCGATTCTTGTGAATATCTCGATCCTTGCGCCACCTGGCGGAGATTTTTTTCATAAGTCGCTTTTTATTCTTGCATGTATTATGTGTTCCAAATATGAGCCAAATCGGACCACAAATACGATTTTTGTGAATATCTCGATCTTTGCGCCACCTAGCAGCGATTTTTTTTTTCATAGGTCGCCTTCTATTCTTGTATGTATTATGTGTTCCAAATATGAGCCAAATCGGGCCACAAATACGATTTTGTGAATATCTCGATCCATGCGCCACCTAGCGGCGACTTTTTTCATAGGTCGATTTCTATTCTTGTATGTATTATGTGTTCCAAATATGAGCCAAATCGGACCACAAATACGGTTTTTGCGAATATCTTGATTCTTGCGCCACCTAGCGGCGATTTTTATACTCAGTTGAGCAGAGCTCACAGAGTATATTAACTTTGATTGGATAACGATTTGTTGTACAGGTATAAAGGAATTGAGATAGATATAGACTTCCATATATCAAAATCATCAGTATTGAAAAATAATTTGATTTAGCCATGTCCGTCCGTCCGTCTGCCCGTTAACACGATAACTTGAGTAAATTTTGAGGTATCTTGATAAAATTTGGTATGTGGCTTCCTGAGCACTCATCTCAGATCGCTATTTAAAATGAACGATATCGGACTATAACCACGCCCACTTTTTCGATATCAAAAATTTCGAAAAACCGAAAAAGTGCGATAATTCTGGCGGCCACAGTGGTGTGATGGTAGCGTGCTCCGCCTACCACACCGGATGCCCTGGGTTCAAACCCCGGGTAAAGCAACATTAAACATTTTGGAAATAAGGTTTTTCAATTAGAAGAAAATTTTTCTAAGCTGGGTCGCCCCTCGGCAGTGTTTGGCAAGCGCTCCGGGTGTATTTCTGCCATGAAAAGCTCTCAGTGAAAACTCATCTGCCTTGCAGATGCCGTTCGGAGTCGGCATAAAAATCATGTAGGTCCCGTCCCCAATTTGTAGGGAAAAATCAAGAGGAGCACGACGCAAATTGGAGAGAAGCTCGACCTTAGATCTCTTCGGAGGTTATCGCGCCTTAAATTTATTTATTTTTTAAAGACGAATAAAGCGATGAAACTTGGTAGGTGAGTTGAACTTATGACGGAAAATAGAAAATTAGTAAAATTTTGGACAATGGGCGTGGCACCGCTCACTTTTAAAAGAAGGTAATTTAAAAGTTTTGCAAGTTGTAATTTGGCAGTCGTTGAAGATATCATGATGAAATTTGGCAGGAACGTTACTCTTATTACTATATGTCTGCTTACTAAAAATTAGCAAAATCGGAGAACGACCACGCCCACTAAAAAAAATGTTTTAAGTCAAATATTATCAAAAAATGTAATATCTTTACAGTATATAAGTAATTTATGTCAACATTCGACTCCAGTAATGACATGGTGCAATAAAATACAAAAATTAAAGAAAATTTCAAAATGGGCGTGGCTCCGCCCTTTTTCATTTAATTTGTCTAGGATACGTTTAATGCCATAAGTCGAACAAAAATTTGCCAATCCTCGTGGAATTTGGTAGGAACTTAGATTCTAGGACGATAACTGTTTTCTGTGAAAAAGGGCGAAATCCGTTGAAGCCACGCCCAGCTTTTATACACAGTCGACCGTCTATCCTTCCGCTCGCCCGTTAACACGATAACTTGAGCAAAATCGATATATCTTTACTAAACTCAGTTCACGTACTTATCTGAACTCACTTTTATTGGTGTAAAAAATGGACAAAATCCGACTATGACCACGCCCACTTTTTCGATATCGAAAGTAACGAAAAATGAAAAAAATGCCATAATTACCAAATACGAAAAAAGGGATGAAACATGGTAATTGGATTCGTTTATTGATGCAAAATATAACTTTAGAAAAAACTTTGCAAAATGGGTGTGACATCTACCATAATCAGTAGAAAAACATTAAAAAGTTGTGCAGGGCGAAATCAAAAGCCCTTGGAATCTTAGCAGGAATACTGTTCGTGATATTACATATATAAAAAAAATTTCTGTACCCGACAGATGATGTTCTGGGTCCCCTGGTCCACCTTTTGGTCAATATCTCGAAAACGCCTTCACATATACAACTACTACCACATCCTTTTAAAATACTCATTAACGCCTTTCATTTAATTTCCATATCGTACAAGAAATTTCTAGAGTCACGCTGGCCCACCTTTATGGCGATATCTCGAAAAGGCGTCCAACTATAGAACTAAGCCCCACGCCCTTTTGAAATACTCATTAACACCTTTCGTTTGATACCCGTATTGTACAAAGGCATTCTAGAGTCACCCCTGGTCCACCTTTATGGCAATATCTCGAAAAGTCGTCCGCTTATAGAACTAAGGCCCACGCCCTTTTAAAATACTCATTAACACCTTTCGTTTGATACCCTTATTGTACAAACGCATTCTAGAGTCACCCCTGGTCCACCTTTATGGCGATATCTCGAAAAGGCGTCCACCTATAGAACTAAGCCCCACGCCCTTTTAAAATACTCATTAACACCTTTCATTTGATACCCATATCGTACAAACAAATTGTAGAGTCAACTCCTGGCGTCCACATATAGAACTATGACTCACTCCCTCATAAAATACTATTTAATACCTTTCATTTGATACACATGTCATACAAACACATTCCAGGGTTACCCTCGGTTCATTTTCCTACATGGTTATTTTCCCTTATGTTGTCACCATAGCTCTCAACTGAGTTCTGATTTACGGCTATACCTTAATATATAGTTAACCATTTTTAAGGGGGTAAAAATTATTTACATATACATATACAAACATTGAAACCCCTGCAAAAAATCGTGCGACTAATCTCTAAAGAGATTGATCTTCGATTGATCTCTTTTGTCTACATTTGGGCATAATTGATCCCTTTAAGTCCCTTTCGGGTACAGCTGGGGTTTGTCAGTTTGAAATCCATGTAGCCTATTTCAAAAAATATTAAAAACAAGTAAAGGTGTCTAAGTTCGGGTATAACCGAACATTATATACTCAGCATGAGCTTCAATTATACATTCAATTTCAGATAAATTACTTTTCTACATAACATGTAGCACCGCCCGTTTAAAATTAAAATATCTCCCCATTTTCTCTTACAATAAAACTTGACAAGTGAAATATCATTGATTCAAAACTATTTTTTGCTAAGTTATATCTTATTATTGTAGTCTGCGACCCTTTTAAACTTATTTTATATCTAAGTTGCCGTAGTCTCCGAGCTTCTCTTCCAATTTGCATCGTGCTCCTTTTTTATTTTTCCTACAAATTGGCGGGACGGGACTTACTTCCATTATGCCGAGGCAGATGAGTTTTCAATGAGAATTTTTCATAGAAAAAATACACTCGGAGTGCTTGCCAAACACTGCCGAGGGGCGACCCCGCTTAGAAAATTTTTCTTCTAATTGAAAAACCTTATTTCTAAAATTTTGATGTTGCTTTGCCCGGGGTGTGAACCCAGGGCATTCGGTATGGTAGGCGATCACGCTACCATCACACCACGGTGGCCGCTATAGGACATAGAAAATTGCTTAGTCATAATAGTTTTAAAAATTTTAGTGTTTTCCAATTTAATGTTATAATTCAATTTAGAAAGTAAATTCTATTGATACAAAGCTCTTTTTCGATAAGATATAGCTTATTATTTTCGTCTACGACCCTTTTAAAAATCGTTTATATAAAAGTGGGCGTGGTCTTTAACCGATATCGTCCATTTTTTCTAGAAATATTTTCTGCTATAAGAAAAATATGTGTACCCAATTTTATTACGATATGTAAATTTTTCCTCGAGTTATGGCTCCCAAAACATAGAAAATTGCTTAGTCATAAAATGGGTGGTGCCACGCCCATTTTTTAAAATTTGAAGTTTTTCCTATTTATTGTTATAAATCCACTTGGGAAATGAAATACTATTGATATAAAGCTCTTTTTGCAAAGATATAGCTTATTTTATTCGTCCACGACCCTTTTAAAAATCTTTTATAGAAAAGTGAGCGTGGTCCTTAACCGCTTTCGTTAATTTTTCTTCAAAGCATTCCTTATAGTAAACAAAACCTCTCTGCCGAATTTTGTTACGATAGGTTAACGATTTTTGATTTATGATTAAAAATATTTGTAAAATTGATTTTATCACAATTTTAAAATTTTTTTCCAAATGTTTATCAAGAGTTTCAATATCAGTCCACACGTCAAATTTCAACATTCTAGGTGTATTATTTACTAAATAATCAGTTTTTTTGTGTTTTCCAAAACGTTATATATATAAAAAGTGGGCGTGGTTATCATCCGATTTCGCTCATTTTCAACACCAATCTATTCTGGATCCAGATAAGCTCGTGTACCAAATTTGGTGACGATATCCCAATATTTGTTCCGGTTATCGTGTTAACGGACGGACAGACGGACGGACATGGCTTAATCAAATTTTTTTCGATACTGATGATTTCGATATATAGAAGTCTATATCTATTTCGATTCCTTAAACCTGTACAACCAACCGTTATCCAATCAAAGTTAATATACTCTGCGTGCAAAGCGGAGCTCCATACCAAATCTAAATTACTAGGACTTAACGACTACGCCTGAGTTAGGGTTAAATTTTTGGAGAATATTTTTTATTCCTGTTTGAAAAGCAGGCGACCAGCTTACATCAAATAGATTTGGTGGCTTGTCAAACCCTTCGTTTGTGATTCTGCAATGAGAAGTTTCTCCAACCAATGGGAACAATTAAAAACAGCGCACCCCATATTGAAAGAGAAGCGGGCTTAATCTCCTCGGATATATACGGCGAAAAAACATTATTAATATTTCTTAAAATTTATTATTGGCCTTTTACTAAATTTATTAAACTATTTTATGAGCTCGAGGCCTTATCAATATAAAACACAGTGTCGATTTGTATGGACGAAAGTTAACCGATATCGCGCTATCGATTTTTCTATAGGATTTGAGCTCAGGAAAAAAAGTTCCCCTCGCATACCCAAAAAAATAATTTTCGAGCTTGCGAAATTTTATTTTTTTAATTTTTTTCGACTTTGACTTTTAAGGTTTTTTTCATGACCTATTAAAGAAATGTTCATATGTAAAATGAAAATTTTACAATCAAATGAAAATTTTTTATTTCATGAAAAAAACCTTAAAAATCTAAGTCAAAAAAATGAAATTTCGCAGGCTCGACAATTGTTTTTTTGGGTGTGTCACATTGTTTGTCCGCGATGGACTCCTAAATTACTGAACCGATTTTGAAGTTCTTTTGCACCTCGTGTGTAAGTTGATCTAACTGGAAATATAGGATAGGTTATATCTCAGTTTATAGTCGCAATATTATTTTATTGCAATTTCTTTTAAATGTTTATATGTATTAATAAAATGTTACGTATACGCACCGACACTCATATTTTCAGGTGGCACTTCCGTGTAATTGGTTGGTGTTTAATTAAACAACGTGCTTATCAATAAAAAATATTATAGCGTATGATATCAAGTATAGCACCTCATCAGGCCCGTCGAGACGGAGGGAGGCGAATGGGGGAATTACCCCGGGTCCGGGGTTTCTGAGAGGGCCTCCTGCTTAGAGGTACTAAGAAATATTTTTTTAATTCAGGAAAGTCTTTAGTTGTTCCATGTACAAATTTTAAGCCGAATTTCAAAAGCAACGAATATCTGCATATCGTTTTAATACTATAGTGAAGTGTGAAAAATAAAAATCTATATATATAAAAAAAGAAAGGCTAAAATGTGTGTTAGTTGATCGGCGGTGTTTGAAGAGAAGCGTCGGTCGATTTTGTTCAAGCTTTCACACAAGTTGCGTATACCTCACGCGGTGGTTATTACATAGCTTTGGTTGCGATCGACGTACACGGTCTAGAGATATACCCCGAAAAATGGACCCGGATACCCCTAGAATGTGTGTATAATATGTATATCAAATGAAAGTCGTTGCTGAGAGCTCTAAAGTAATTTTCATTGTGACATTCGATTTAGTCGCATCAACCTGGCAAAACTGATGAATATGCATGCGAAGCCGAAATAAGGACATGAATTAATAATACCCACATCTCTATTTACATACGTCCTATGCGATTTGCCTGAAATTAGGTATATAAATTTGCCTATATTAGTATTTCCGACCTTTTTTTCCGGGAAGTAGACCGGAAACGGACTGGGACTGAGACTCGGAGAGGGACTGGGAGTGAGAATCGAAGTGGGACTGGGACTGAGAATCGGAGTGGGACTGGGACTGGGACTAGAAAAAAATACATACTATCCTCCGGGACAGGCAATAAGGGTTGAAGAAGAATGAGAAGAACTTGAGAGAAGAGAAAAGAGAGAAGGAGGAGATAGAGAAAGAGATAGAAATAGACGAAGATGGAGATAGATGAAGCGAAAAAGACGGAGGGAAGAGTGAATAAAAGGATGAGGAAAAAGTGAAGTGTGGGAGGGTAGAGTTAGACGGAAAAAGCTTATAAAAATGTATGCATATAGGCCAAATTTAGGGCAGAACTACGTCTGCTGGGTTTGCTAGTCTTTATATGTATATACAAATCACGTGTCACTTTGTTTGTCCGCGATGGACTCCTAAACTACTGAACCAATTTTGAATTTGTTTTGCACCCCGTGTGTAGTTTGATCTAACTTGAAATATATGATAGGTTATATCTCAGTTTATGGTCGCAATATTATTTTATTGCAAATTATTTGTCTATTATTTGACAGTCACAATATACATACGTATATATAAAAAAAGTGGTGTTATTACACTATTTATATCTAAAGAACGGATGAACCGATTTGGTTGAAAATTGGTGGAGAGGTAGCTTAAAAGCAGGAGACGGATATAGGATACTTTTCATCCGATTCTGGATAGGGTCTTGAAATCAAAACGTGGACCTAGGCAATCCTGGGATGTGTTTGTACAATATGGGTATTAAATGGAAGCTGTTTATGAGTACTTTGACACGGGGAATTTTTCGTACCCCTGGGTGACTAGGGTCTCGATATATAGGCCAAAACGTGGACCCGGCGCCCCTAGAATGTGTTTATAGAATATGGATAATAAATGAAAGCTGTTTATGATTGCTTTATTAGAGGGTAATTTTCATACACCCAGGTGACTAGGGCCTCGAGATATAGGCCAAAACGTGTGCCCGTGTACGCCTAGACAGTGTTTATACAATATGGATATCGAATGAAAGCTGTTGGTGAGTGCTTTAGTACAGAGTAGTTGTCATACCTATTGGTGACTAGGGTCTGGATATATAGGCCAAAACGTGGACCCGGCTACCCTTAGAATGTGTTTGTACAATATGGATAGCAAATCAAAACTGTTGATAAGTGCTTTAGGACAGAGTAATTTTCATACCCATTTGTGGCTATGGTCTCGAGATATAGGCCAAAGCGTGGACCCGGGTACCCTTAGAATATCGCATAATGCGATATGGGTATAGGCCAAACCGTGGATCAGGGTAACACCAGGATTTTATATATAAAAATCACGTGTCATATTATTTGTCCGCGGTGGACTCCTAAACTACTGAACCTATTTTGAATTTGTTTTGCATCCCGTGTGTAGTTTGATCTAACTTGAAATATAGGATAGGTTATATCTCAGTTTAAGTCGCAATATTATTTTATTGCAATTTTTTTTAAATCTTTATATATATTAATAAAATGTTACGTATACGCACCGGCACTCATATTTTAAGGTGATGCTTCCGTGTACTTGGTTGGTGTTTAACTAAACAACGTGCTCATCAATAAAAAATATTATAGCGTATGATATCAAGTATAGCACATCACCAGGCCCGTCGAGACGGGGGGAGGGGAATGTGATGATTACCCCCGGGCCGGGGTTTCTGAGGGGCCCGCGGCTTAGGGGTACTAAAACATTTCTTTTAATTCAGGAGAATCTTTATTGGTTCCATGTGCAAATTTTAAGCTGAAATTCAAAACTAACGAATATCTGCATTTCGTTTTAATATTACAGTGAAGTGTGAAAAATAAAAATCTATATATGTATATATAAAAAGAAAGGCCAAAATGTGTGTTAGTTGGTCGCCGGTGTTTGAAGAGATGCGTCGGTCGATTTTGTTCAAGCTTTCGCACAAGTTGCGTATACCTCACGCGGTGGTTATTACATAGCTTTGGTTGCGATCGACGTATAAGGTCTAGAGATATAGGCCGAAAAATGGATCCCGGTACCCCTAGAATGTGTGGGTAATATGGATATTAAATGAAAGCCGTTGCTGAGAGCTCTAAAGTAATTTTAATTGTGATATTCGATTTAGTCGCATAACCTGGCAAAACTGATAAATATGCATGCGAAGCCGAAATAAGGACATGAATTAATAATACCCACATACCTGTTTACATACGTCTTAGGCGATTTGCCTGAAATTTGGTATATAAATGTGCCTATATTAGTATTTACGACCCTTTTTTCCGGAAAGTAGACCGGAAACTCGAATTGGGACTGGGACTGAGAATCGGAGTGGGACTGGGACTGGGACTAGAACAAAATACATACCATGAGAAGAACTTGAGAGAAGATAAAAGAGAGAAGAAGGAGAGAGAGAAAGAGATAGAAATAGGCGAAGATGGAGATAGATGAAGCGAAAAAGACGGAGGGAGGAGTGAATAAAATGATTGGGAAAAAGTGAAGAGGGGGAGGGTAGAGTTAGACGGAAAAAGCTTATAAAAAAGTATGCATATAGCCCAAATTTAGGGCAGAACAACGTCTGCCGCGTTAGGGGGTCAGAATATACCCGTGGTAGGTATGCCTGTCGTAAGAGGCGACTAAAATACTAGATTCAAGGGGCTGTGTAGCGCAACCCTTTCAGGTTGCTAGCGCAATATACAGCTTCTCCAAACCCAATTGTCAACCTCACCTATCCGTGGCGAATCCTGTTTCGCTAACAGACGATGCTCTGGCGACCGCAAGCTCCTCATGGAACTTGGGAGTGGGGAGGGAGGGATGGCCTGAAGGTTTAATGTGGCCATATAAATCGTTCCCGAGATGTTCGTGCTAGCACCTTAATGGTGCTGTGTTACCGGAGCTTACCGGATCTGTATCCGGCAAAGTACCATCACATCGATAGCACTCCCCAAAGCCTTCGGGGAGTAACCTTATCGCTACAACAACAAGAAAAACAACTAGGGTCTCGTTATATAGGCCAAAACGTGGGCCCGCATATGCCTAGACAGTGTTTATACAGTATGGATATTAAAATGAAAACTGTTGCTGAGAGCTTTAAAGTAATTTTCATAGTGATATTCGATTTAGTCGCATTAACCTGGCAAAACTAATAAATATGCATGCGAAGCCGAAAAAAAGACATGAATTAATAATACCCACATACATATTTACATACGTCCTATTCGATTTGCCTGAAATTTGGTATATAAATTTGCCTATATTATTAGAGTTAGACGGAAAAAGCTTATTAGCTTATATTTAGGGCAGAACAACGTCTGCCGGGTCTGCTAGTACTAATATATATTTTGAAAGCCGTTTTTTTCTGGACCGCAAAGCTCGAGAACGGCTGAACCGATTGAGATGAAATGTTATAGGCTAAGCAACTGCAAAGATTTAGAAACCTTTTTGAGATATCGGCGAAAATGTGGACCAGGGTAACCCCAAAATGTGGTCATGCGATATGGGTATCAAACGATAGGCATTGACGAGGATATTAATGCAAGGTATTTTTTAATTTTTTTCCTTTAGTTGGTTTGGGAGATTTCTAAAATGTGGACCAGGGTAACCTCAGAAGGTTTATAAACATGAAACTTGAAAATGCGAGTTAGGGGAAGCAGCAGAGGGGAGAGGAATCAAAAGCGCCGTGAAAGGAAATGATAAATCGCACACCTGCATTTATTTACTTGCGATGGGGATTGCAATTTTTTTGGCTGTCTAATCGTTATGTCATTGAATATAATGTCACTTTATCAGCTGTTATTTAAAAAATATGAATTTAGTTTTGAACAATTCGTTACGATTTTCGGTTTGACTGAAAGTTAGTATTTGCGTATAAGTATTTTTATACTCAGTTGAGCAGAGCTCACAGAGTATATTAACTTTGATTGGATAACGGTTGGTTGATATAGACTTCCATATATCAAAATCATCAGTATCGAAAAAAAAATCGATTGAGCCATGTTCGTCCGTCCGTCCGTCCGTCCGTCCGTCCGTCCGTCTGTCCGTTAACACGATAACTTGAGTAAATTTTGAGGTATATTGATGAAATTTGGTATGTAGGTTCCCGGGAATTCATCTCAGATCGCTATTTAAAATGAACGATATCGGACAATAACCACGCTAACTTTTTCGATATCGAAAATTTCGAAAAATCGAAAAAGTGCGATAATTCATTACCAAATACGGATTAAGCGATGAAACTTGGTAAGTTAGTTGAACCTATGACGCAGAATAGAAAAATGGTAAAATTTTGGACAATGGGCGTGGCACCGCCCACTTTTAAAAGAAGGTAATTTAGAAGTTTTGCAAGCTGTTATTTGGCAGTCGTTGAAGATATCATGATGAAATTTGGCAGGAACGTTACTCTTATTACTATATGTCTGCTTACTAAAAATTAGCAAAATCGGAGAACGACCACACCCACTTTTTAAAAAAAAATTTTTTAATTCAAATTTTAAATGAAAAGTTAATATCTTTACAGTATATTAGTCAATTATGCCAACATTCAACTCCAGTAATAACATGGTGCAACAAAATACAAAAATAAAATAAAATTTCAAAATGGGCGTGGCTCCGCCCTTTTTCATTTAATTTGTCTAGGATACTTTTAATGCCATAAGTCGAACAAAAATGTACCAATCCTTGTGAAATTTGGTAGAGGCTTAGATTGTAGGACGATAACTGTTTTCTGTAAAACAGGGCGACATCGGTTGAAGCCGCGCCCAGTTTTTATACACAGTCGGCCGTCTGTCCTTCCGCTCGGCCTTTAACACGATAACTTGAGCAAAAATCGATATATCTTTACTAAACTCAGTTCACGTACTTATCTGAACTCACTTTGTATTGGTGTAAAAAACGGTCGAAATCCAACTATGACCACGCCCGATTTTTCGATATCGAAAATTTCGAAAAATGAAAAAAATGCCATAATTATATACAAAATACGAAGAAAGGGATGAATCATGGTAATTGTATTGGCCTGTTGACGCAAAATATAACTTTAAAAAAAACCTTGTTGAAATGGGTGTGACACCTACCATATTAAGTAGAAGAAAATGAAAAAGTTTTGCAGGGCGAAATCAAAAGCCCTTGGATTCTTGGAAGGAATACTGTTCGTGGTATTACATATATAAATAAATTAGCGGTACCCGACAGACGAAGTTCTTGATCACCCTGGTCCACATTTTGGTCGATATCTCGAAAACGCCTTCACATATACAACTAAGGGCCACTCCCTTTTAAAACCCTCATTAATACCTTTAATTTGATACCCATATCGTACAAACACATTTTAGAGTCACCCCTGGTCCACGTTTATGGCGATATCTCGAAAAGGCGTCCACATATAGAACTAAGGCCCACTCCTTTTTAAAATACTCATTAACACCTTTCATTTGATACCCATATCGTACAAAAAAATTCTAGAGTCACCCCTGGCCCACCTTTATGGCGATATCTCGAAAAGGCGTCCACCTATAGAACTAAGGCCCACGCCCTTTTAAAATACTCATTAATACCTTTCATTCGATACCCATATTGTACAAACGCATTCTAGAGTCACCCCTGGTCCACCTTTATGGCGATATCTCGAAAAGGTGTCCACATATAGAACTAAGGCCCACTCCCTTTTAAAATACTCATTAACACCTTTCATTTGATACCCATATAGTACAAACAAATTCTAGAGTCACCCCTGGTCCACCTTTATGGCGATATCTCGAAAAGGCGTCCACATATAGAACTAAGGCCCACTCCCTTTTAAAATACTCATTAACACCTTTCATTTGATACCCATATAGTATAAACAAATTCTAGAGTCTGGCGATATCCCGAAAAGGCGTCCACCCATAGAACTAAGGCCCACTCCCTTTTAAAACACTTATTACAACCTTTCGTTTGATACCCATATTGTACATACGCATTCTAGAGTCAACCCTGGTCCACTTTTATAACGATATTCCGAAAAGGCGTCCACCTATAGAACTAAGGCCCACTCCCTTTTAAAATACTCATTAACACCTATCATTTGATACCCATATAGTACAAACAAATTCTAGAGTCACCCCTGGTCCACCTTTATGGCGATATCTCGAAAAGGCGTCCACATATAGAACTAAGGCCCACTCCCTTTTAAAATACTCATTAACACCTTTCATTTGATACCCATATAGTACAAACAAATTCTAGAGTCACCCCTGGTCCACCTTTATGGCGATATCTCGAAAAGGCGTCCACATATAGAACTAAGGCCCACTCCCTTTTAAAATACTCATTAACACCCTTCATTTGATACCCATATAGTATAAACAAATTCTAGAGTCACCCGTGGTCCACCTTTATGGCGATATCTCGAAAAGGCGTCCACATATAGAACTAAGGCCCACTCCCTCTTAAAATACTCTTTAATACCTTTCATTTGATACTCATGTCATACAAACACATTCCAGGGTTACCCTCGGTTCATTTTCCTACATGGCTATTTTCCCTTATGTTGCATTCTAGACTCACCCCTGGTCCACGTTTATGGCGATATCCCGAAAAGGCGTCCACCCATAGAACTAAGGCCCACTCCCTTTTAAAACACTTATTACAACCTTTCGTTTGATACCCATATTGTACATACGCATTCTAGAGTCAACCCTGGTCCACTTTTATAACGATATTCCGAAAAGGCGTCCACCTATAGAACTAAGGCCCACTCCCTTTTAAAATACTCATTAACACCTATCATTTGATACCCATATAGTACAAACAAATTCTAGAGTCACCCCTGGTCCACCTTTATGGCGATATTCCGAAAAGGCGTCCACCTATAGAACTAAGGCCCACTCCCTTTTAAAATACTCATTAACACCTTTCATTTGATACCCATATAGTAAAAACGCATTCTAGAGTCACCCCTGGTCCCCCTTATGGCGATATCACGAAACGGCGTCCACCTATGGAAATACGGATCACTCCCTTTTAAAATACTCATTAACACCTTTCATTTGATACCCATATCGTACAAACAAATTCTAGAGTCAACCCTGATCCACCTTTATGGCGATATCCCTAAATGGCGTCCACCTATAGAACTATGGCCCACTCCCTCTTAAAATACTCTTTAATACCTTTCATTTGATACACATGTCATACAAACACATTCCAGGGTTAACCTCGGTTCATTTTCCTACATGGTTATTTTCCCTTATGTTGCCACCATAGCTCTCAACTGAGTATGTAATGTTCGGTTACACCCGAACTTAACCTTCCTTACTTGTTTTTTTTTTAATTTTGTGAAAGTTTATGTAACAAATGTGTGTTCCTTTCAAAAATAACTTAAAATAATAAAAATCAGTGAAAGTTAGTTTTTACGAATTGAAAAATGCCGAAAATGCGAACGAGAATATCCCGGAAAACACCGCACAATAAGTTGACGGCTGCTTCATATCGTGTAGAAGAACGGACTTATTTCTTTTACAATAGATGCGCGTTGTTACATACAAATATAGATTATCCTAATTCAAAAGGCCTTCAAATAGGAAGAATGAATGTATTTTGTGTACATTCCGGTGCGAAAAAATGAAGTAGCTAGGCGCCAGGTCTTTGTTGTGCTGGAAGTAAAGTTATTATTTCTAAGCTTTAGGAGCCACCGGATCCGCTAAAGTCCCTAATTCTTGGTAATCATCCATTATCAAAGCATTTTCTAAATAATGCAAGAAAGTACAATAGCTTATTTCAAATTACGTTTTTTGCTACATATGAGATAAGAGAGAAGGCAATTTTATGCCGACATACAAAATTGCCAGAACCACATACATGTACTTGCTAAATACTTACAAATTTATTTTATTTCTGAAGCTGACCAAACATCTATTCGCTCAAACATGAATCCTTCGTTAAATGTGGAAGTTATTGAAATGCTTCAAAATTTATTGAACATGTATAACTCATTAATTTCAAGCTTTAAGTGCAATATAGGACGAAATAATGCACCGTTATTAAATGAAGTGGCCGTCATTTTGATAGACGAAGACAATGGGGTCTAGAGATATTGTATTGCACTGTCGCACAGGGCAACTCCAATAAGTCTCTGAGCTACATCGAACGTATGATCCTCTTAAATATCCGACCATGCTTGTAAGAGGAGAGGACGGATACTCTTTGAACATGCCAAATTGTGATCAAACGAAATATATATCTTGCATTCAGTTCTATGCTCACCGGTTCATGATCAGAGATAACTGTTTAAATGACCTTCATTATTTTAAAAATTTATTGAATCAATACTCCGTGGACATGATGACAAAGATGATTTCCGTAAGACTGAACTTCATACGCAGAAATCAGCAAAAACTACGTGCTGAAAAATATATATACTTACGTGATGCTGTCAATGAAGATTCTAATATTAATGTTTCTACTATAGGCCAAAAAGTTATACTTCCATCGGGCTCAGCGCGTTATATGCAGGAAAAAACACAAGACGCGATGACATATGTACATCATTATGGACGCTCTGATTTATTTACAACATTCACATGTAATCCTGAATCGCCAGAAATAACTCAAGAGCTTTTTGATTCACAAAAGTCATATTATCGACATGATATTGTAGCTAGAGTTTTTCATTTAAAAATGAGAAAGCTAATGTCTATTTTAATCAAAAAATTCATATTTAGAGAAGTTAGGTGCCACATGGTCACAGTAGAATGGCAAAAACGTGGGTTACCGCATTGTTGTATATTGCTTTGGCTGCAGACGAAAATTCAACCACAAGAAATAGATAGCATTATTTGTGCTGAAATACCCAGCCAACGCGATGACCCACTCCTGTGTGCAAAAATATGATACATGGACCATGTGAACAACATAATATATTTTCCCCATGCATGGCATTTGGTAAGTGTGTGAAGAGATTTCCCCGCAACATACTGTAGACGGTGTCCTGAAAACGGAGGTAATACTGACGACCTTGATCTACGTGGAACTATGACCAGCATAGACAATATATGGGTTGTTCCTTATTGCCCTGTACTCCTGCAATTTTTTTCGGCCCATATTAACGTTGAATACTGTCATTCTGTTAAAGCTATTAAATACATTTGCAAATATGTTAATAAGGCACAGATCAAGCTACATTTTCTTTTAAAAATACTTCTGATGAGATTCAAAAATATCTCAACGGTCGGTATATAAGCACTTCAGATTCGTTCTGGCTTTTTTCGACTTTCCCATCCATGAGCGATATCCAACTGTTGTACACTTAGCAGTGCATTTAGAGAATGGGCAGCGAGTGTACTTCTCGGAAGATAATGTACACCGTGTCCTGGAAAACCCTCGTAAAACTACGTTGATGGCATTTTTTGAACTATGCGCTACCGTTTCTTTTGCGAAAACGCTTCTTTATCATGAAGTGCCGTCTTATTATACGTGGAGCAAAAATAAATTTTCCAGAAGGAAGCGCGGAATATCTATTGAAGGTAACCCAGGGGTTAAAAAGGATTCGGCGCTTGGTAGAGTTTACAATGTACACTCCAATCAAACGGAATGTTTTTATATACGTTTATTGCTTCACAATATTCGAGGTCCTACCTCTTTTGAAAGCTTGAGGACTGTAAATGGTATAGTTTTCCCAAATTTTCAAGCCGCTTGCAGAGAACTACAACTTTTGGAAAACGACGACCATTGGAAAAATGCCATAGCTGAGGCATATCTGTTGCATTCGCGGCCAAGGCTAAGAGAGTTATTCTCCATTTTAATAGTTTTATGTCAGCCGTCAAATGCTGAGTTATTATGGAACTCAAGGATGACTTCTGTGAAGACTTCTTTTTCAATGAACGCAGAAGGCGCAACGATTCCGATTTACAAATTTCTGAAGATTTAATAAATCAAGGTTTGAAAAAATTTTACGACTATTATGATAATGATTGAACTAGTAGTTAACATTCCTTTTAAGGTTTGATTGACATCGAGGACAAAGTAATAGGCCTTTGCGAAAAAGATTTATCCAGTTTTGGGTTGCCTTCCCTAAATCGTGATATTCAATGACAGGAATGCTCTTTTGAGACAACCCTGAGGCGCCCATGTGACTTAAATTATTTAAATGACTAACTTCAAGCTAAAAATTGTTTCGGCTCAGCAGCTGACATATGATAAAGTCGTTGACAGCATTGAAAACTAAAGAGGTCAAGCATTTTTCTAGATGCTCTTGGTGGTTATGGAAAAACACTTTTACTTAATCTTCTTCTCGCGTATGCCAGATGTAAAGGTCACTGTAGCATCATCGGGAATTACAGCAACTCTTTTATCTGGTGGTCGAACAGCCCACTCCACTTTTAAATTACCCTTAAACGTGTCCCTCCAGAAAGAAAAGGTTTGTTCAATAAGAGGCAATTCTTATAGTGTGGGATGGGTGTGCAATGACTAACCGAGCACATATTGAAGCAGTAGATCGTACATTAAAAGACCTAACGAAAAACCCTTTGGTGGGATAACAATTCTTTTTACAGGGAATTTTCGTCAGACTTTGCCAGTAGTGGCGAAAGACTCGAGCTGACATTATTATGGATTCACTCTAGAACTCTAATATATTGAGGATTATTAAAATTACTAAACCCAATTCCTCCATATACTAGAGTTCTGCCTGATAGAAAACAATTACTTTGTATACGAAAATAACCATTACCAGCAGGTTTTTTGTGCAATTTAAACATTCCGTCTGTGTGTTCATATATCATGGATTTTCACAAAAATTTGTGATAACTGCATAGCTTTTTGTTGGTAGCTGCTATTAGCAAGACATTGTGTGCCCTTTTTGCTTTGTGTTGTGTTCGCTGCTAGCTATACGCTGTTTTGCGATTTGCATCCAGTGCTCCAAAATAACTCTCGCCCATATTTTTTGAACAGCTGTTCAATTTATCCTATACTTATAGTTTCTTTTGCCTATTTTTCTTTTGGGTTTGTTTAACTTTGCAATTATGTTGGATTGCTGTGTCAAGAAGTGCACCAATCAAAATAAAATTTCCCGTGGTGATACTTATGTTTGTTGTTGGCTCTGTGATAATCTGGCTCATGTTATCTGTGCCGGTTTCTCTCACATAGGTGGTCGGGTGGTTGACCTAATATCCAGCAAAATTGGACTGAACTGGACATGTCATGATTGTCGTTCCGTAGAAAATGACATGCGAGCTTTTATGAGGCAAACTCAGAAAGAGTTCAACAACATTTTTATTGGGTTTCGTGACCTTAACGAAATATTCAAAACGATGGAGGCTCACTTTAAAAAATTGAAAGTGATATCTGAATCCCCAAAATGTAAGAAATGTATGCCCAACAATGACTCCAACTTGTCTTCGAGTCAGGGGCAAAGCTGTCCTCCTACGAATGCCCCTTCAACCGCGTTGACTGATACGAACAGGCTTACCAAAGATGTAATGCAGCTCAGGAATCTCCACAAGGCTGTGTCGAAACTTCCAGTGAGACGATCTCTGGCAAATTAAACGAAGCACGAACTAATAGTGGTACCTTTGCGGCTGTTTGTTCTACGTCACCAATGTTGATTTCGCTGGACTCCCCAATTCATCCTACACCTCCACCGGTATCCTTAGCTCCAACAATAACAGTTACCGATACAGGGGTTGTTGCTGGCGATACAAGTGTACCTGAAAAAAATAGTACTTCTTTGACGGGCTCGATAACCAACGCTAGGTCAAGCAATGCGTTTTCTGTCAACTGTTCTATAACGGCCGCACCTTCACAGCTCTCTGGTGCGCTATCCGCTACTCCTTTGCAGGTGACTGCCGTGCAACCTCGTAGGGATGTATTTGTGTCCAGATTACACGCCTCGCTTACCGAAAATGACATTGCTCATTACGTTTGCTCTAAACTTGGTGTTGCACCCGCTAGTAACATCAACGTGTATAAATTTAACTTTAAATATGAGAGAGACATCTCCTCATTTAAAATATCCCTTTCAGATGAATATTTCGATAAGGTACTTGATTCCTCTTTTTTGGCCTAAGCATACTGTGGTTCACTTGTTCACACGAAAGGCGAGGGCCGAACCTGTTTTATTACAGCCAAAAAACGGTATGACGAACACAGTAATAACAACACAAAGGTAATTGCTGGTCTGTCCCGCCTTCTCATTAATTACCAAAATGTTCGTGGTTTACGATCAAAACTTGTTCCATTCTTCATTAATTCTTTCAACTTTTCTGCACAAGTTGTAGCTTTTACGGAGACCTGGCTAAAGCCTGATAATTACAATTCTGAGGTTTTTTCAAATAAATATGCTGTTTATCGGCGTGATCGCATCTCTAGAGCGGGAGGTGTCCTTATTGCTATTGAATCTAACCTATCATCTGAGTTGATTTCGCTGGACAAAATCTCTCATATCGAATTCATAGCAGTTAGGCTTTCATTCGGTAGCTATAGCGTAATTGTTTGCTGTTCGTATATACCACCTCGTTCGGATATGGATGTTTATGCTAGTCATAGCTCGGCCATCTGCGATTTGCATTCGCAGTTGGGAGATAACGATCGACTTGTTGTTGTTGGTGACTTTAAGTTGCCAACAGTTAATTGGGTTAATATAAGTGATTCAAACTTTTTAACTCTCACTGCTCAACATGAGTTTCTCAATTGCTTGTTAGACTCATCTCTTTTACAGATTAACAATGTTCCAAATAGTGTAAATAAAATGCTGGATTTAGAATTTGTGGATGGCTCGGTGGGTACTGCCCTTACGCAAATACCATCTTTATCCCTTCCAAGAGACCTTCTTCACCCTACGCTAGAGATATCACTTGATATCAGCCTACCCCGTAGGATTAAAGTACAGTCTCGTCCCCGATCTAGATGCTTCTACAAAGCGAATTTCATAATGCTCAATGATCTGTTGGCTTACCATGATTGGTCGGATCTCTATGCTTGCACTGATGTCGATTCGGCTATCTCTATATTTTACAGTACGCTTGATGGCTTCTTTGATACCTGCATTCCTACTCGCTATACTCCATGTTCGAATAAGCCCCCTTGGTTTTCAAGGCAACTTATCAGACTTAATAACATTAAATCTCGGCTTTATAAGAGATTCAAGAAAACTGGAGCATCTGCAGACCTCTCTAAATATCTAATAGCTCGTTCTAAATTTCACCGTCTTAATCAGCTTTGTTATAAAAATTACTTGAGTTGTTGTAAAGCCCATTTTTTTAGAAATCCAAAGAAGTTTTACAGTTTCGTAAATTCAAAGCGGAAAACTTCTGGGTATTCTTCCTCATTAACCTTTGGAGGTAAAAAAGCTTGCACTGATGACGACGTTGCTGAACTATTTTCTGAGTTCTTTAAGTCCACGTATTCATCCCGTGGTTTTCATTCCGGTCAATATCCCTATCGCTTAGATAGCTCGAATTACATTAGGAATCCTGCTATTGGTGGTAATATTGTTCTTCAGAGTCTTCAATCTTTGAAGCCCACCTTTTCTCCGGGACCGGACGGTGTTCCTAGTTGCAAAATTGAAATTGAATTTTAACATGCATATTTCATCTATAGCCAACAAAGCGTTGGGTTTACTTGGATTTGTTAAAAGATGGGCTAAAGAGTTCGATGATCCGTACCTCACTAAGGTTCTTTACACATCGCTGGTTCGTCCAATACTCGAGTATTGCTCATGCGTTTGGTCCCCTGTTTCTCAAAAGCATATAAACTGTCTTGAGTCAGTTCAAAAGCAATTTTTGATATTTGCATTGCGCGGCCTTAATTGGGACTCAAGTCTCCACCTTCCTCCATACAGAAGTAGGTAGACTTCTTCTTATTAACTTACCCACTCTGGAAAATCGGAGAATATTACTGGGGGTATTGTTCATCCATAAGCTCATTATTGGAGAAATTGATCCTCAGCCGCTTGTTTTTTGCGGTTCCCCCTAGAGTATCCAGACACTACGTTCCTTTCCTTTTACCCCTTTGTCGACGAAACTTTGCTAAAAATAATCCTCTTCTTATCTGGTGCGCGCACTACAATGACTTGTATAGCTGTATCAGTCTTGAATGTACTTTTGCCACTTTACGTAATGCAATACTTGCCTATCTAATTTAAGAGATACAGGCTAATTTAATTTGCCGGCATTTTATTCCTTCCATAAAAAACAGGAACTATCGCGCTTAAGGATGGAGGAACATTTATCAACATTTATCATTAAGAAGGAACAAAACAGTACTGCGTTGATTGGAATCTGGTACATTCCAAAAACGTAAAAAACATGCTTTTTCATGAGTCACTGACCGGAATCATATGCATTCCGGCAGTATAATCTTATGGGTCAGGCATCGAGCTGATTGGAATCCGGTGCATTCCAATAACACTGTTCATGTTTCTTTTTTATGCCTTGTGATGGCGTATCCTCATTACACTACTCTTAGCACTGCCGGATTCCCATGACATGCTGATTGGAATCTTGTTGCATTCAAACAGGAAGATTGTAATCCACTGCATTCCGAAATCATGCTGAGCGGAGTCTGCTGCATTCCGGTAGTATAAGATTTCGGCATAAGATCTTATTTCTGCTCATATTTCTTATTAATATTTTATTCTTAAATTAAAGAGTAATGTTCATTAATATTTCTTTGTTTGTAATATAACATTATTGAAATCTCGATATATCTTAAATTTTATCTTTTGAGTTGTATATTTATATATCTTTTATATTATGCAGTCGACCATAGTTTGTCGTCGACTTTAAATAATAAATAAATATAGTCCTCGACAAAATTATTGACGACAGCATCATTGAGCTAAAATCTAAAGACATAAATATAAAATACACAACGAAATATGTAGATGATATTTTCGCTATTGTTAGGGCAAAAGACGTAGACGAAATCCTAAAAACTTTCAACCAGCAACACAACAAATTAAAATTTACAATAGAAAAAGAAAAACATCACAGATTAGCTTTTCTGGCATTGGAAATCCACAACATCGGAAAGAAAGTAAAAACGAATTGGTACAAAAAAGCCGTGGCATCATCTAGAATGATCAATTGCCAATCAAACCACCCATGGAATCAAAAAATAAATACAATAATCAGGCTCTGGGATGTTAGCACCCCATTTCTGGAATTTTATAACAAAACATATGCCAAATAATTGGTCACTAATTGGTCATAATTGGTCAGCAGGTTTCAGTAATTGGTCAGCATTAGAAAAAATTTTATGGAAGTTTTAAAATTTTCATGGTCGGGTGTGGGATGTTAGCACCCCATTTCTCGAATTTTATAACAAAACATATGCCAAATAATTGGTCACTAATTGGTCATAATTGGTCAGCGGGTCCCACTAATTGGTCAGCCATAGACAATTTTTTATGGCCATTTAAAGTTTTCCAAGGAAAACCAATTTTCCTGTCTAGACACCCTGTATAAATAAATTTTCCAAAAAAAAAATATGCCAATTAATTGATCACTAATTGGTCATAATTCGTCAGCAGGTTTCGTTAATTGGTCAGCCATAGGAACTTTTTAATTAATTTTTAAAGTTTTCTTTGTTATCGGATGTTATCGTGTTATCGGATGTTAGCACCCCATCGGTGGATTTTCAAATCGAAACGTATGCCAAATAATTGGTCACTAATTGGTCATAATTGGTCAGCGGGTCCCACTAATTGGTCAGCCATAGAAAATTTTTTATGGCCATTTAAAGTTTTCCAAGGAAAACCAATTTTCCTGTCTAGACACCCTGTATAAATAAATTTTCCAAAAAAAAATATGCCAATTAATTGGTCACTAATTGGTCATAATTGGTCAGCAGGTTTCGTTAATTGGTCAGCCATAGGAACTTTTTAATTAATTTTTAAAGTTTCTTTGTTATCGGATGTTATCGTGTTATCGGATGTTAGCACCCCATCGGTGGATTTTCAAATCGAAACGTATGCCAAATAATTGGTCACTAATTGGTCATAATTGGTCAGCGGGTCCCACTAATTGGTCAGCCATAGAAAATTTTTTATGGCCATTTAAAGTTTTCCAAGGGAAAAACAATTTTCCTGTTTAAACACCCTGTATACATAAATTTTCCAAAAAAAATTATGCCAATTAATTGGTCACTAATTGGTCATAATTGGTCACCAGGTTTCGTTAATTGGTCAGCCATAGGAACTTTTTAATTAATTTTTAAAGTTTTCTTTGTTATCGGATGTTACCCTGTTATCGGATGTTAGCACCCCATTGGTGGATTTTGAATTCGAAAAGCATGCCAAATAATTGGTCACTAATTGGTCATAATTGGTCAGTGGGTCCCACTAATTGGTCAGCCATAGACAATTTTTTATGGCCATTTAAAGTTTTCCAAGGAAAACCAATTTTCCTGTCTAGACACCCTGTATAAATAAATTTTCCAAAAAAAAATATGCCAATTAATTGGTCACTAATTGGTCATAATTGGTCAGCAGGTTTCGTTAATTGGTCAGCCATAGGAACTTTTTAATTAATTTTTAAAGTTTTCTTTGTTATCGGATGTTATCGTGTTATCGGATGTTAGCACCCCATCGGTGGATTTTCAAATCGAAACGTATGCCAAATAATTGGTCACTAATTGGTCATAATTGGTCAGCGGGTCCCACTAATTGGTCAGCCATAGAAAATTTTGTATGGCCATTTAAAGTTTTCCAAGGGAAAAACAATTTTCCTGTTTAAACACCCTGTATACATAAATTTTCCAAAAAAAATTATGCCAATTAATTGGTCACTAATTGGTCATAATTGGTCAGAGGGTCCCACTAATTGGTCAGCCATAGACAATTTTTTATGACCATTTAAAGTTTTCCAAGGAAAATCAATTTTGCTGTCTAGACACCCTGTATACATAAATTTTCCAAAAAAAATTATGCCAATTAATTGGTCACTAATTGGTCATAATTGGTCAGCAGGTTTCGTTAATTGGTCAGCCATAGGAACTTTTTAATTAATTTTTAAAGTTTTCTTTGTTATCGGATGTTAACCTGTTATCGGATGTTAGCACCCCATCGGTGGATTTTCGATTCGAAAGGTATGCCAAATAATTGGTCACTAATTGGTCATAATTGGTCAGCGGGTCCCACTAATTGGTCAGCCATAGAAAATTTTTTATGGCCATTTAAAATTTTCCAAGGGAAAAACAATTTTCCTGTTTAAACACCCTGTATACATAAATTTTCCAAAAAAATTATGCCAATTAATTGGTCACTAATTGGTCATATTTCGTCAGTGGGTCCCACTAATTGGTCAGCCATAGACAATTTTTTACGACCATTTAAAATTTTCCAAGGAAAATAAATTTTGCTGTCTAGACACCCTGTATACATAAATTTTCCAAAAAAAATTATGCCAATTAATTGGTCACTAATTGGTCATAATTGGTCAGCAGGTTTCGTTAATTGGTCAGCCATAGGAACTTTTTAATTAATTTTTAAAGTTTTCTTTGTTATCGGATGTTACCCTGTTATCGGATGTTAGCACCCCATCGGTGGATTTTCGATTCGAAAGGTATGCCAAATAATTGGTCACTAATTGGTCATAATTGGTCAGCGGGTCCCACTAATTGGTCAGCCATAGAAAATTTTTTATGGCCATTTAAAATTTTCCAAGGGAAAAACAATTTTCCTGTTTAAACACCCTGTATACATAAATTTTCCAAAAAAAATTATGCCAATTAATTGGTCACTAATTGGTGTTAATTGGTCAGTGGGTCCCACTAATTGGTCAGCCAGAGACAATTTTTTATGACCATTTAAATTTTTCCAAGGAAAATAAATTTTGCTGTCTAGACACCCTGTATACATAAATTTTCCAAAAAAAATTATGCCAATTAATTGGTCACTAATTGGTCATAATTGGTCAGCAGGTTTCGTTAATTGGTCAGCCATAAGAACTTTTTAATTAATTTTTAAAATTTTCTTTGTTATCGGATGTTACTCTGTTATCGGATGTTAGCACCCCATCGGTGGATTTTCGATTCGAAAGGTATGCCAAATAATTGGTCACTAATTGGTCATAATTGGTCAGCGGGTCCCACTAATTGGTCAGCCATAGAAAATTTTTTATGGCCATTTAAAATTTTCCAAGGGAAAAACAATTTTCCTGTTTAAACACCCTGTATACATAAATTTTCCAAAAAAAATTATGCCAATTAATTGATCAATAATTGGTCATAATTGGTCAGTGGGTCCCACTAATTGGTCAGCCATAGACAATTTTTTATGACCATTTAAAATTTTCCAAGGAAAATCAATTTTGCTGTCTAGACACTCTGTATACATAAATTTTATAAAAAAAATTATGCCAATTAATTTTTCACTAATTGCACGTAATTGGTCAGCAGGTTTCGTTAATTGGTCAGCCATAGGAACTTTTTAATTAATTTTTAAAGTTTTCTTTGTTATCGGATGTTACCCTGTTATCGGATGTTAGCACCCCATCGGTGGATTTTCGATTCGAAAGGTATGCCAAATAATTGGTCACTAATTGGTCATAATTGGTCAGCGGGTCCCACTAATTGGTCAGCCATAGAAAATTTTTTATGGCCATTTAAAATTTTCCAAGGGAAAAACAATTTTCCTGTTTAAACACCCTGTATACATAAATTTTCCAAAAAAATTATGCCAATTAATTGGTCACTAATTGGTCATAATTGGTCAGTGGGTCCCACTATTTGGTCAGTCATAGAAAATTTTTTATTACCATTTAAAGTTTTCCAAGGAAAATCAATTTTGCTGTCTAGACACCCTGTATACATAAATTTTCCAAAAAAAATTATGCCAATTAATTGGTCACTAATTGGTCATAATTGGTCAGCAGGTTTCGTTAATTGGTCAGCCATAGGAACTTTTTAATTAATTTTTAAAGTTTTCTTTGTTATCGGATGTTATCGTGTTATCGGATGTTAGCACCCCATCGGTGGATTTGCAAATCGAAACGTATGCCAAATAATTGGTCACTAATTGGTCATAATTGGTCAGCGGGTCCCACTAATTGGTCAGCCATAGAAAATTTTTTATGGCCATTTAAAATTTTCCAAGGGAAAAACAATTTTCCTGTTTAAACACCCTGTATACACAAATTTTCCAAAAAAAATTATGCCAATTAATTGGTCACTAATTGGTCATAATTGGTCAGTGGGTCCCACTAATTGGTCAGCCATAGACAATTTTTTACGACCATTTAAAATTTTCCAAGGAAAATCAATTTTGCTGTCTAGACACCCTGTATACATAAATTTTCCAAAAAAAATTATGCCAATTAATTGGTCACTAATTGGTCATAATTGTTCAGCAGGTTTCGTTAATTGGTCAGCCATAGGAACTTTTTAATTAATTTTTAAACTTTTCTTTGTTATCGGATGTTACCCTGTTATCGGATGTTAGCACCCCATCGGTGGATTTTCGATTCGAAAGGTATGCCAAATAATTGGTCACTAATTGGTCATAATTGGTCAGCGGGTCCCACTAATTGGTCAGCCATAGAAAATTTTTTATGGCCATTTAAAATTTTCCAAGGGAAAAACAATTTTCCTGTTTAAACGCCCTGTATACATAAATTTTCCAAAAAAAATTATGCCAATTAATTGGTCACTAATTGGTGTTAATTGGTCAGTGGGTCCCACTAATTTTTCAGCCAGAGACAATTTTTTATGACCATTTAAATTTTTCCAAGGAAAATCAATTTTGCTGTCTAGACACCCTGTATACATAAATTTTCCAAAAAAAATTATGCCAATTAATTGGTCACTCATTGGTCATAATTGGTCAGCAGGTTTCGTTAATTGGTCAGCCATAGGAACTTTTTAATTAATTTTTAAAGTTTTCTTTGTTATCGGATGTTACCCTGTTATCGGATGTTAGCACCCCATCGGTGGATTTTCGATTCGAAAGGTATGCCAAATAATTGGTCACTAATTGGTCATAATTGGTCAGCGGGTCCCACTAATTGGTCAGCCATAGAAAATTTTTTATGGCCATTTAAAGTTTTCCAAGGAAAATCAATTTTGCTGTCTAGACACCCTGTATACATAAATTTTCCAAAAAAAATTATGCCAATTAATTTGTCACTAATTGCGCGTAATTGGTCAGCAGGTTTCGTTAATTGGTCAGCCATAGGAACTTTTTAATTAATTTTTAAAGTTTTCTTTGTTATCGGATGTTATGGTGTTATCGGATGTTAGCACCCCATCGGTGGATTTTCAAATCGAAACGTATGCCAAATAATTGGTCACTAATTGGTCATAATTGGTCAGCGGGTCCCACTAATTGGTCAGCCATAGACAATTTTTTATGGCCATTTAAAGTTTTCCAAGGGAAAAACAATTTTCCTGTTTAAACACCCTGTATACATAAATTTTCCAAAAAAAATTATGCCAATTAATTGGTCAATAATTGGTCATAATTGGTCAGTGGGTCCCACTAATTGGTCAGCCATAGACAATTTTTTATGACCATTTAAAGTTTTCCAAGGAAAATCAATTTTGCTGTCTAGACACTCTGTATACATAAATTTTCCAAAAAAAATTATGCCAATTAATTGGTCACTAATTGGTCATAATTGGTCAGTGGGTCCCACTAATTGGTCAGCCATAGACAATTTTTTATGGCCATTTAAAGTTTTCCAAGGAAAATCAATTTTGCTGTCTAGACACCCTGTATACATAAATTTTCCAAAAAAAATTTAGCCAATTAATTTGTCACTAATTGCACGTAATTGGTCAGCAGGTTTCGTTAATTGGTCAGCCATAGGAACTTTTTAATTAATTTTTAAAGTTTTCTTTGTTATCGGATGTTATCGTGTTATCGGATGTTAGCACCCCATCGGTAGATTTTCGATTCGAAAGGTATGCCAAATAATTGGTCACTAATTGGTCATAATTGGTCAGCGGGTCCCACTAATTGGTCAGCCATAGAAAATTTTTTATGGCCATTTAAAGTTTTCCAAGGGAAAACAAATTTTCCTGTTTAAACACCCTGTATACATAAATTTTCCAAAAAAAATTATGCCAATTAATTGGTCACTAATTGGTCAGTGGGTCCCACTAATTGGTCAGCCATAGACAATTTTTATGACCATTTAAAGTTTTCCAAGGAAAACCAATTTTGCTGTCTAGACACCCTGTATACATAAATTTTCCAAAAAAAATTATGCCAATTAATTGTTCACTAATTGGTCATAATTGGTCAGTGGGTCCCACTAATTGGTCAGCCATAGACAATTTTTTATGACCATTTAAAGTTTTCCAAGGAAAATCAATTTTCCTGTCTAGACACCCTGTATACATAAATTTTCCAAAAAAAATTATGCCAATTAATTGGTCACTAATTTGTCATAATTGGTCAGCAGGTTTCGTTAATTGGTCAGCCATAGGAACTTTTTAATTAATTTTTAAAGTTTTCTTTGTTATCGGATGTTATCGTGTTATCGGATGTTAGCACCCCATCGGTGGATTTTCAAATCAGGTATGCCATATAATTGGTCACTAATTGGTCATAATTGGTCAGCGGGTCCCACTAATTGGTCAGCCATAGACAATTTTTTATGGCCATTTAAAATTTTCCAAGGAAAACCAATTTTCCTGTCTAGACACCCTGTATAAATAAATTTTCCAAAAAAAAATATGCCAATTAATTGGTCACTAATTGGTCAGCAGGTTTCGTTAATTGGTCAGCCATAGGAACTTTTTAATTAATTTTTAAAGTTTTCTTTGTTATCGGATGTTATCGTGTTATCGGATGTTAGCACCCCATCGGTGGATTTTCAAATCGAAACGTATGCCAAATAATTGGTCACTAATTGGTCATAATTGGTCAGCGGGTCCCACTAATTGGTCAGCCATAGAAAATTTTTTATGGCCATTTAAAATTTTCCAAGGGAAAAATAAATTTTCCTGTTTAAACACCCTGTATACATAAATTTTCCAAAAAAAATTATGCCAATTAATTGGTCACTAATTGGTCATAATTGGTCAGTGGGTCCCACTAATTGGTCAGCAATAGACAATTTTTTATGACCATTTAAAGTTTTCCAAGGAAAATCAATTTTGCTATCTAGACACTCTGTATACATAAATTTTCCAAAAAAAATGATGCCAATTAATTGGTCACTAATTGCACGTAATTGGTCAGCAGGTTTCGTTAATTGGTCAGCCATAGGAACTTTTTAATTAATTTTTAAAGTTTTCTTTGTTATCGGATGTTACACTGTTATCGGATGTTAGCACCCCATCGGTGGATTTTCGATTCGAAAGGTATGCCAAATAATTGGTCACTAATTGGTCATAATTGGTCAGCGGGTCCCACTAATTGGTCAGCCATAGAAAATTTTTTATGGCCATTTAAAGTTTTCCAAGGGAAAAATAATTTTCCTGTTTAAACACCCTGTATACATAAATTTTCCAAAAAAAATTATGCCAATTAATTGGTCACTAATTGGTCATAATTGGTCAGTGGGTCCCACTAATTGGTCAGCCATAGACAATTTTTTATGACCATTTAAAGTTTTCCAAGGAAAATGAATTTTGCTGTCTAGACACCCTGTATACATAAATTTTCCAAAAAAATTATGCCAATTAATTGGTCACTAATTGGTCATAATTGGTCAGCAGGTTTCGTTAATTGGTCAGCCATAGGAACTTTTTAATTAATTTTTAAAGTTTTCTTTGTTATCGGATGTTACCCTGTTATCGGATGTTAGCACCCCATCGGTGGATTTTGAATTCGAAAAGCATGCCAAATAATTGGTCACTAATTGGTCATAATTGTTCAGTGGGTCCCACTAATTGGTCAGCCATAGAAAATTTTTTATGGCCATTTAAAATTTTCCAAGGGAAAAACAATTTTCCTGTTTAAACACCCTGTATACATAAACTTTCCAAAAAAAATTATGCCAATTAATTGGTCACTAATTGGTCAGTAGGTCCCACTAATTGGTCAGCCATAGACAATTTTTTATGACCATTTAAAGTTTTCCAAGGGAAAAACAATTTTCCTGTTTAAACACCCTGTATACATAAATTTTCCAAAAAAAAATATGCTAATTAATTGGTCACTAATTGGTCATAATTGGTCAGTGGGTCCCACTAATTGGTCAGCCATAGACAATTTTTTATGACCATTTAAAGTTTTCCAAGGAAAATCAATTTTGCTGTCTAGACACCCTGTATACATAAATTTTCCAAAAAAAATTGTGCCAATTAATTGGTCACTAATTGGTCATAATTGGTCAGCAGGTTTCGTTAATTGGTCAGCCATAGGAACTTTTTAATTAATTTTTAAAGTTTTCTTTGTTATCGGATGTTACCCTGTTATCGGATGTTAGCACCCCATCGGTGGATTTTCGATTCGAAAGGTATGCCAAATAATTGGTCACTAATTGGTCATAATTGGTCAGCGGGTCCCACTGATTGGTCAGCCATAGAAAATTTTTTATGGCCAATTAAAGTTTTCCAAGGGAAAAACAATTTTCCTGTTTAAACACCCTGTATACATAAATTTTCCAAAAAAAATTATGCCAGTTAAATGTTCACTTATTCTTTATAATTTCTCAGTAGTAGGTCAATTATTTATCCCCTAACCATAAAGAAAATGCGGTTAGCGTTTTTAACAATTTTTCCCGGTTGCACTAAAAACTTGGTTATTCCATAATGCTTTCTTAATAATTATTTTTATCTTACGTGGCATCACAGTCGAAAAATGCGCGCAGAAGGCGTAAAGCTTAAATACAACATTGCTTATAATAGTAGAAAAGAAGCAATTGCAGAGATAATAAGATTTGCGCCTAAATGGATTCGTTCGCGGGTTCAAATCCGTCTATTTTATTATTATTTTTTTTTTTTTTCATTTAATTCTTTTAACATATTTTTTTAATTAATAGTTTTATTATTTAAGTATTATTTTTATTTAAAATATATTATTTTCCTTCCAAATTAAATATAACAATCATATGTTATAGACGTATACAACACAAACCTGCTTACAGCACCAAATTAAATACCTTTAGCTTAATCTCAAAATTAAACAATCATATGTAGACATAAAGCAAGTACAAGTATTGTTAAAAGTGTTACAAAATCACTTAAAAATAAAAAAAAGCAGCTAAACAGAGAATACAATATGAAATGTTGTTTAATTTGCTTAGAGAATTGACGTTTCACAAATTGATCATCCATAGAAGATTTTTTATTAAGGTTTAAACTTGATGTTGTTGTTGTTGTTGTAGCGATTAGGTTACTCCCCGAAGGCTTTGGGGAGTGTTATCGATGTGATGGTCCTTTGTCGGATACAGATCCGATACGCTCCGGTAACACAGCACCATTAAGGTGCTGGCCCGACCATCTCGGGAACGATTTATATGGCCATATTGAACCTTCAGGCCATCCCTCCCTCCCCACCCCCAAGTTCCATGAGGAGCTTGGGGTCGCCAGAGCCTCGTCTGTTAGCGAAACGGGATTCGCCGCTCGAAGGTGAGGTTGACAATTGGGTTGGAGAAGCTATATATTGCGCTACACAACCCCTTGAATCCCGTTTAAACTTGATCGAGGTACCAAGTTACTTGTCCAGACATTCTGTATAGTTAGATGTTTGAAAAAATATATATGCCAAATAGTAAGTCACCATTGGTTATGACTTTTCAGTATGTTTTATTAATTAGAAACTCTTCCATACTTTTTTTTTGTATTTTTCGTTTTCGGCTACATTTATACGAAAATATAAAACCCGTTTTGAATATGACAAATTAGTATAACAATTCATTATTTACAGACCAATAAAACCAACATAACATTATATTTTATATTTGGTAAAAGTTTGGTGAGACATGGAGTAACTTTAATTAAGTTTTAATAGCTGTCAGCTTTAACCCATACGTTTTTGCGGAGTATTTTCTTACTGGGAATTTGAGCTTATACGAATGTTGGCATGTAACTAGATGCAACCCAGTGTTAAAATTGAAGCTAATTTCATTTTGACTATAGCAAGCTATGTTAGCCATTGTATCGTAAGCGCGAAATTATGGATTTCTATTTTTTTAAGTGAATACCTCGCAAGTGATAGTGTAAAATTTCGGGAAATAATAAGAAGTTTATTTTATTTTTTGGTTTGTTTGTGATTTCATGTCATCACAATTATATCGTATTTATGAATTTCAAAATGTTCCTACTCATAAAATTTTGGACACATGTCTTTACTTTCCATGAACATTGGGTGGGTATCATACTAAATATAATTGAACAATATTTCACACCCATTTTCTGCTCTTTGTTTATTTTCTGAGATTGTAAGACAAAGGAAGACTTTCCGGTTACCCATATTTTGTATTTCGACATGTATTATTTTTGTTTACTTTAAACATTTTTGTATAAGCCATAAAAGCGACTAAGGCTTATAGCATATAAGAACATTGTAAAATAAGAAATATAGGTTTCATAATTTGGTAATAGTCTAGTTGAGGGGACGACTGCTAAGACGCGTCCCAAAATATCGAGAGAGGTGTTAAAAGACGCGTATTGACCTCGACAATAATAATCCGAAGTGGGAAAATAAAAATTTTAACTCGTTCTAAAGATATTAACGAAAACCCGAAAAATGACCCGCGGGTTCCTCCGAAACCGGGGGTGGTATCCATAGTATTTTTGTCCAGAACACGTTTCTGCGTATAAAAAATTACCCTCGGTGGTCCAACACCGGTTTAGAGACCAAAACTATATCCGCGCAAAACGCTTATGTTCATAATTTTTTTGTGGGTACGACAACATTACAACAACCACTTAATAATCGCCAACTTCAACTGCAAATATCTCCGGACAGATATACAATTTTTCTTTTTCGCCTTCGAATTATTGTTGTCGAGGTCAATACGGGCCTTTTGACACCTCTATCGATATTTTTGTAGCGTATTAGCAGTCGACTCAACTAGACTTTTACCCATAATTTAACGCAATCACGCCAATACTGGCCATGACTTCATGGGCTCGGAATAAAAAAATTATTTTCAGCCGTGAGCTTTAATAAATGCTGCAAACTACTGCAACTGTAGCCAACGAAACACGACGCAACCGAAATAGTGAAGTAAAAAATTTATTTAAGACCTTTCATGGAACTCCGTGCCTTCATAGGTAATAAAGAAGAGCGTACTCGAAAATTACCCACGCGCTTTCGAAACTCCCCAAATTTAGCGAATTACCCAGAAAACGGCAACGCTGGCAACAATATAAAATCTAACTGTTTGCAATTAAACCAATATAACCCAGTCAGCATTAATACATTAATATGATTAGAAAGTACAAAGTTTTATGAAAAACCTGATTCCCTTTATTATGTATATTTATACATATTTTATATATTAAAATGTTAACAAATGTTGATTAGGTTATAACTATTTATTCATATTCATCTCTCTTAATTCTGTCATCGCTTAAAGAAAGGGTTGATTTTTATGTAAATGGTTATTTAACTATATCAACCCCGATTACAGAGAAAAACTAATAAACTGATTAATAATAGACTTGTTTTTTAGACGGATATACGTCTATGTTTGCGGTTAAAAAAAACGCTCATCCTCACTCAGGTAATGGTTAGGGGACCCATCTAGCGGCCACTAGCTACAGAACATGTTGTACCGAAAAGCGGAGACACACACCTCTGTTGGCAATAGTGTATAACCTATAGCTGAATCGGTTGCGGTGAACAGTGGACACACACCATTTGTAGAGTTAATACATAGAGGTGAAACATAGACACATATTTCAATTACAACTGAGTATAATGCGTATTGAAATTTAGGAGTACTAATTTTCTGCGCAGCAATTTCAGAAGAATAGATAAAGTTTAACGCTTAGCAGTCCATATAAGATTTAAGCGTATATGTATATAGATGTAAAAAATGCAGCTAATAACTAGGGTTAGCAATGAGTTAACTTTGTTTTGGCGAGAAAACTTCCATGCTAAAATCCATTTTTTAATTACTGGGATGGAATGGAACAATATTGCGAATGTCCATTATTAAATAAAGTTTTCATAGAAAGGACCTTTTTCTTCTTTAACATGGTTTATCTATTCTGGGTGATTGGTACCTAATTTTATAAACGATATAAAAAATCACTGCCCCGTTTCCTTGACTCGTTTATCTCTAATCTGAAATGCAGCTACATACATATTTTTTAGTAAGTGTATTCGCAATTTGTTGCTAAACGAAAACTAACATCATAACCAAACAAAGAAAATTGATCTTCGTCTATTAACTGAATTCACTAAGTACCATCATATTATGATGTTCTTTGTTATACTTATTTGCGTAAAGTGGGCGTATTGTTTAGTTCTTTATGACATATTTAAACTTTCATTTAGCGTGCATTCGGCGAAAATATGGGCGTACAGGGGCTAAACTAGTATGGGTATTTCCATAACATGCAAATTGTTGGTGAAGGGACTTATGTACTTAGGTCCAGATTCAGTTCAAAATATGTATATGTTTCTCGTAAAAGAACAAATAAGATATTTATTATAGATACAAGATTCTAGCTTTACGACAAAAAGGTTTCACATATACATAGCTTGTCCCAATTAGATTGGGCGAGATTAAGCGAAGGCGAGAGGTGCACATGATCGACCAAGCAGAAAAGGCGTGGGTTCAAGCGCGGGGCTGTAAAGTGTCGAAGATTATGTGTAGGTCTTACAACCTTAGACTAACACAGTTGCTTCTATCATTAAAAAGAGAGGACTGTAGACTCATGACGGGTATTCTGACTGGACACTGCCTTCTGGCGTCACATGCCTTTAAATTAGGCTTGGTCAGTGATAGCAGGTGTAGGAAGTGCGGGTTGGAGGAGGAAACGATCGAGCACGTTCTGTGCTCGTGCCCTGCACTTGCCAGGCTAAGACTCCAGCTATTAGGAGTGATACAGCTGTCAGATCTAGAAGCAGCAAGTGGCTTAAGTCCTAGGAAGCTTCTAGTATTTGCCAAGAGGACGGAGTTATTTTATAACATAGGTCCTGGTTTTTGATAGGGTTTTTCAGTTTGGTCGTTAAAACAAACTTCTGGTAACACTACGGACTCAATCAGTCTATGTGAGGTCCTCATGGACCGGCCAGTTCAACCTACCTACCTACATAGCTTGGTAAATGAAATATAAACACAAAATATAATAAGGAATATGTTTAAAATCGGTTATTATTAGTAATTATTTTCCTTATAGATGTATAGATATGTACGATTACTAACGTTGTTGCTACAGTAGTGATACTAGGTAATAACATAACAAAAACATAACCTACTCATTTGAAGCAAAGAAAACTTGTAAATGTCCTTACCGCACTAATTAACAATTTTCCCAAAACAAAAGTACGGTTTTATTATTTTAATTTTAAAATAACCAAAATATTCAAAACTTCTCTACCACGTAGTGCTGTTATATTTTCATCTTATAGATCAGATTTATTTCAGGCACAAATTCAATTTCAGCTAGTGTGCAATCATAACAAAATTTAAACAACAGGTCTATTCATCAAGCGTGATTTATATTAGTTTGCCTGATTAAAGAATTGAATAGTGCACAAGATGGGATGTCCTTATTATACGGTTTCACAATATGCGGCATGCCCAGCCGTAGGAGTATTATTCGTAAGCTAGCCACGTACACAGGTAGTTACATTAGTCTCTTAGTTTTTCTGCTACAAGCACAATAACGGAATTTAGACAATCGATCGCGCGACACAAGGATAAAACAATATATTTGTAGTAATTTGCGTAAGTTTGATGCTAATTATAGCGTTCATTATTATGTGCGAAAAAATAGCCTTTTTATGACATTGAGGATTGTCAATCTTGCGAAATAATTGTATGTATCCATGTATATGTTTGGGTATAATCTTCGTCGAAAGAATTGAATAGAAAAGGATCTACATTGGATGTATGTTTTTGGCTAACATTTAATGAGCTCTCACTAGGGTTTGAAAAATAAAAGATTTTCATGTTTGGAAAATTGCTATGGTTTTGTTGTACATACATATGTAATAATTTCAAAATGTTTATAAAGATTCCGAAAAAAAATTAAAAAGCTCCGTTTAGAAATAGAGTTTACTTAGAGATAAATTATATGTAATGCATTTCTTTGATACATACTCAAACTGTGCCATCTACTTCCTATTGAATCTACATCGAGGCGAATGTAATTAGTGCACAAAAGTTTTAATTTTAATTCTTTATAATTTTATTATCACATATCCCACTAATTGGTCAGCCATAGACAATTTTTTATGACCATTTAAAGTTTTCCAAGGGAAAAACAATTTTCCTGTTTAAACACCCTGTATACATAAATTTTCCAAAAAAAAATATGCTAATTAATTGGTCACTAATTGGTCATAATTGGTCAGTGGGTCCCACTAATTGGTCAGCCATAGACAATTTTTTATGACCATTTAAAGTTTTCCAAGGAAAATCAATTTTGCTGTCTAGACACCCTGTATACATAAATTTTCCAAAAAAAATTGTGCCAATTAATTGGTCACTAATTGGTCATAATTGGTCAGCAGGTTTCGTTAATTGGTCAGCCATAGGAACTTTTTAATTAATTTTTAAAGTTTTCTTTGTTATCGGATGTTACCCTGTTATCTAATGTTAGCACCCCATCGGTGGATTTTCGATTCGAAAGGTATGCCAAATAATTGGTCACTAATTGGTCATAATTGGTCAGTGGGTCCCACTAATTGGTCAGCCATAGACAATTTTTTATGACCATTTAAAGTTTTCCAAGGGAAAAACAATTTTCCTGTTTAAACACCCTGTATACATAAATTTTCCAAAAAAAATTATGCCAATTAATTGGTCACTAATTGGTGATAATTGGTCAGTGGGTCCCACTAATTGGTCAGCCATAGACAATTTTTTATGACCATTTAAAGTTTTCCAAGGAAAATCAATTTTGCTGTCTAGACACCCTGTATACATAAATTTTCCAAAAAAATTATGCCAATTAATTGGTCACTAATTGGTCATAATTGGTCAGCAGGTTTCGTTAATTGGTCAGCCATAGGAACTTTTTAATTAATTTTAAAATTTTCTTTGTTATCGGATGTTACCCTGTTATCGGATGTTAGCACCCCATCGGTGGATTTTGAATTCGAAAAGCATGCCAAATAATTGGTCACTAATTGGTCATAATTGGTCAGTGGGTCCCACTAATTGGTCAGCCATAGACAATTTTTTATGGCCATTTAAAGTTTTCCAAGGAAAACCAATTTTCCTGTCTAGACACCCTGTATAAATAAATTTTCCAAAAAAAAATATGCCAATTAATTGGTCACTAATTGGTCATAATTGGTCAGTGGGTCCTACTAATTGGTCAGCCATAGACAATTTTTTATGGTCATTTAAAATTTTCCAAGGAAAACCAATTTTCCTCTCTAGACACCCTGTACACATGGAATTTCCAAAAAAAATTATGCCAGTTAAATGTTCACTTATTCTTTATAATTTCTCAGTAGTAGGTCAATTATTTATCCCCTAACCATAAAGAAAATGCGGTTAGCGTTTTTAACAATTTTTCCCGGTTGCACTAAAAACTTGGTTATTCCATAATGCTTTCTTAATAATTATTTTTATCTTACGTGGCATCACAGTCGAAAAATGCGCGCAGAAGGCGTAAAGCTTAAATACAACATTGCTTATAATAGTAGAAAAGGAGCAATAGCAGAGATAATAAGATTTGCGCCTAAATGGATTCGTTAGCGGGTTCGAATCCGTCTATTTTATTATTATTTTTTTTTTTCTCATTTAATTCTTTTAACATATTTTTTTTATTAATAGTTTTATTATTTAAGTATTATTTTTATTTAAAATATATTATTTTCCTTCCAAATTAAATATAACAATCATATGTTATAGGCGTATACAACACAAACCTGCTTACAGCACCAAATTAAATACCTTTAGCTTAATCTCAAAATTAAACAATCATATGTAGACATAAAGCAAGTACAAGTATTGTTAAAAGTGTTACAAAATCACTTAAAAATAAAAAAAAGCAGCTAAACAGAGAATACAATATGAAATGTTGTTTAATTTGCTTAGAGAATTAATTTTCACAAATTGATCATCCATAGAAGATTTTTTATTAAGGTTTAAACTTGATGTTGTTGTTGTTGTTGTAGCGATTATGTTACTCCCCGAAGGCTTTGGGGAGTGTTATCGATGTGATGGTCCTTTGTCGGATACAGATCCGATACGCTCCGGTAACACAGCACCATTAAGGTGCTGGCCCGACCATCTCGGGAACGATTTATATGGCCATATTGAACCTTCAGGCCATCCCTCCCTCCCCACCCCCAAGTTCCATGAGGAGCTTAAATACTCCGCAAAAACGTATGGGTTAAAGCTGACAGCTATTAAAACTTAATTAAAGTTACTCCATGTCTCACCAAACTTTTACCAAATATAAAATATAATGTTATGTTGGTTTTATTGGTCTGTAAATAATGAATTGTTATACTAATTTGTCATATTCAAAACGGGTTTTATGTTTTCGTATAAATGTAGCCGAAAACGAAAAATATAAAAAATGTATGGAAGAGTTTCTAATTAATAAAACATACTGAAAAGTCATAACCAATGGTGACTTACTATTTGGCATATATATTTTTTCAAACATGTAACTATACAGAATGTCTGGACAAGTAACTTGGTACCTCGATCAAGTTTAAACGGGATTCAAGGGGTTGTGTAGCGCAATATATAGCTTCTCCAACCCAATTGTCAACCTCACCTTCGAGCGGCGAATCCCGTTTCACTAACAGACGAGGCTATGGCGACCCCAAGCTCCTCATGGAACTTGGGGGTGGGGAGGGAGGGATGGCCTGAAGGTTCAATATGGCCATATAAATCGTTCCCGAGATGGTCGGGCCAGCACCTTAATGGTGCTGTGTTACCGGAGCGTATCGGATCTGTATCCGACAAAGGACCATCACATCGATAACACTCCCCAAAGCCTTCGGGGAGTAACCTAATCGCTACAACAACAACAACAACATCAAGTTTAAACCTTAATAAAAAATCTTCTATGGATGATCAATTTGTGAAACGTCAATTCTCTAAGCAAATTAAACAACATTTCATATTGTATTCTCTGTTTAGCTGCTTTTTTTATTTTTAAGTGATTTTGTAACACTTTTAACAATACTTGTACTTGCTTTATGTCTACATATGATTGTTTAATTTTGAGATTAAGCTAAAGGTATTTAATTTGGTGCTGTAAGCAGGTTTGTGTTGTATACGCCTATAACATATGATTGTTACATTTAATTTGGAAGGAAAATAATATATTTTAAATAAAAATAATACTTAAATAATAAAACTATTAATTAAAAAAATATGTTAAAAGAATTAAATGAAAAAAAAAAAAAAATAATAAAATAGACGGATTCGAACCCGCGAACGAATCCATTTAGGCGCAAATCTTATTATCTCTGCTATTGCTTCTTTTCTACTATTATAAGCAATGTTGTATTTAAGCTTTACGCCTTCTGCGCGCATTTTTCGACTGTGATGCCACGTAAGATAAAAATAATTATTAAGAAAGCATTATGGAATAACCAAGTTTTTAGTGCAACCGGGAAAAATTGTTAAAAACGCTAACCGCATTTTCTTTATGGTTAGGGGATAAATAATTGACCTACTACTGAGAAATTATAAAGAATAAGTGAACATTTAACTGGCATAATTTTTTTTGGAAATTCCATGTGTGCAGGGTGTCTAGACAGGAAAATTGGTTTTCCTTGGAAAATTTTAAATGACCATAAAAAATTGTCTATGGCTGACCAATTAGTGGGACCCACTGACCAATTAACACCAATTAGTGACCAATTAATTGGCATAATTTTTTTTGGAAAATTTATGTATACAGGGTGTTTAAACAGGAAAATTGTTTTTCCCTTGGAAAACTTTAATTGGCCATAAAAAATTTTCTATGGCTGACCAATCAGTGGGACCCGCTGACCAATTATGACCAATTAGTGACCAATTATTTGGCATACCTTTCGAATCGAAAATCCACCGATGGGGTGCTAACATCCGATAACAGGGTAACATCCGATAACAAAGAAAACTTTAAAAATTAATTAAAAAGTTCCTATGGCTGACCAATTAACGAAACCTGCTGACCAATTATGACCAATTAGTGACCAATTAATTGGCAGAATTTTTTTTGGAAAATTTATGTATACAGGGTGTCTAGACAGCAAAATTGATTTTCCTTGGAAAACTTTAAATGGTCATAAAAAATTGTCTATGGCTGACCAATTAGTGGGACCCACTGACCAATTATGACCAATTAGTGACCAATTAATTAGCATATTTTTTTTTGGAAAATTTATGTATACAGGGTGTTTAAACAGGAAAATTGTTTTTCCCTTGGAAAACTTTAAATGGTCATAAAAAATTGTCTATGGCTGACCAATTAGTGGGACCTACTGACCAATTATGACCAATTAGTGACCAATTAATTGGCATAATTTTTTTTGGAAAGTTTATGTATACAGGGTGTTTAAACAGGAAAATTGTTTTTCCCTTGGAAAATTTTAAATGGCCATAAAAAATTTTCTATGGCTGACCAATTAGTGGGACCCACTGAACAATTATGACCAATTAGTGACCAATTATTTGGCATGCTTTTCGAATTCAAAATCCACCGATGGGGTGCTAACATCCGATAACAGGGTAACATCCGATAACAAAGAAAACTTTAAAAATTAATTAAAAAGTTCCTATGGCTGACCAATTAACGAAACCTGCTGACCAATTATGACCAATTAGTGACCAATTAATTGGCATAATTTTTTTGGAAAATTTATGTATACAGGGTGTCTAGACAGCAAAATTCATTTTCCTTGGAAAACTTTAAATGGTCATAAAAAATTGTCTATGGCTGACCAATTAGTGGGACCCACTGACCAATTATGACCAATTAGTGACCAATTAATTGGCATAATTTTTTCTGGAAAATTTATGTATACAGGGTGTTTAAACAGGAAAATTATTTTTCCCTTGGAAAACTTTAAATGGCCATAAAAAATTTTCTATGGCTGACCAATTAGTGGGACCCGCTGACCAATTATGACCAATTAGTGACCAATTATTTGGCATACCTTTCGAATCGAAAATCCACCGATGGGGTGCTAACATCCGATAACAGTGTAACATCCGATAACAAAGAAAACTTTAAAAATTAATTAAAAAGTTCCTATGGCTGACCAATTAACGAAACCTGCTGACCAATTACGTGCAATTAGTGACCAATTAATTGGCATCATTTTTTTTGGAAAATTTATGTATACAGAGTGTCTAGACAGCAAAATTGATTTTCCTTGGAAAACTTTAAATGGTCATAAAAAATTGTCTATTGCTGACCAATTAGTGGGACCCACTGACCAATTATGACCAATTAGTGACCAATTAATTGGCATAATTTTTTTTGGAAAATTTATGTATACAGGGTGTTTAAACAGGAAAATTTATTTTTCCCTTGGAAAATTTTAAATGGCCATAAAAAATTTTCTATGGCTGACCAATTAGTGGGACCCGCTGACCAATTATGACCAATTAGTGACCAATTATTTGGCATACGTTTCGATTTGAAAATCCACCGATGGGGTGCTAACATCCGATAACACGATAACATCCGATAACAAAGAAAACTTTAAAAATTAATTAAAAAGTTCCTATGGCTGACCAATTAACGAAACCTGCTGACCAATTAGTGACCAATTAATTGGCATATTTTTTTTTGGAAAATTTATTTATACAGGGTGTCTAGACAGGAAAATTGGTTTTCCTTGGAAAATTTTAAATGGCCATAAAAAATTGTCTATGGCTGACCAATTAGTGGGACCCGCTGACCAATTATGACCAATTAGTGACCAATTATATGGCATACCTGATTTGAAAATCCACCGATGGGGTGCTAACATCCGATAACACGATAACATCCGATAACAAAGAAAACTTTAAAAATTAATTAAAAAGTTCCTATGGCTGACCAATTAACGAAACCTGCTGACCAATTATGACCAATTAGTGACCAATTAATTGGCATAATTTTTTTTGGAAAATTTATGTATACAGGGTGTCTAGACAGGAAAATTGATTTTCCTTGGAAAACTTTAAATGGTCATAAAAAATTGTCTATGGCTGACCAATTAGTGGGACCCACTGACCAATTATGACCAATTAGTGAACAATTAATTGGCATAATTTTTTTTGGAAAATTTATGTATACAGGGTGTCTAGACAGCAAAATTGGTTTTCCTTGGAAAACTTTAAATGGTCATAAAAAATTGTCTATGGCTGACCAATTAGTGGGACCCACTGACCAATTATGACCAATTAGTGACCAATTAATTGGCATAATTTTTTTTGGAAAATTTATGTATACAGGGTGTTTAAACAGGAAAATTTGTTTTCCCTTGGAAAACTTTAAATGGCCATAAAAAATTTTCTATGGCTGACCAATTAGTGGGACCCGCTGACCAATTATGACCAATTAGTGACCAATTATTTGGCATACCTTTCGAATCGAAAATCTACCGATGGGGTGCTAACATCCGATAACACGATAACATCCGATAACAAAGAAAACTTTAAAAATTAATTAAAAAGTTCCTATGGCTGACCAATTAACGAAACCTGCTGACCAATTACGTGCAATTAGTGACAAATTAATTGGCTAAATTTTTTTTGGAAAATTTATGTATACAGGGTGTCTAGACAGCAAAATTGATTTTCCTTGGAAAACTTTAAATGGCCATAAAAAATTGTCTATGGCTGACCAATTAGTGGGACCCACTGACCAATTATGACCAATTAGTGACCAATTAATTGGCATAATTTTTTTTGGAAAATTTATGTATACAGAGTGTCTAGACAGCAAAATTGATTTTCCTTGGAAAACTTTAAATGGTCATAAAAAATTGTCTATGGCTGACCAATTAGTGGGACCCACTGACCAATTATGACCAATTATTGACCAATTAATTGGCATAATTTTTTTTGGAAAATTTATGTATACAGGGTGTTTAAACAGGAAAATTGTTTTTCCCTTGGAAAACTTTAAATGGCCATAAAAAATTGTCTATGGCTGACCAATTAGTGGGACCCGCTGACCAATTATGACCAATTAGTGACCAATTATTTGGCATACGTTTCGATTTGAAAATCCACCGATGGGGTGCTAACATCCGATAACACGATAACATCCGATAACAAAGAAAACTTTAAAAATTAATTAAAAAGTTCCTATGGCTGACCAATTAACGAAACCTGCTGACCAATTATGACCAATTAGTGACCAATTAATTGGCATAATTTTTTTTGGAAAATTTATGTATACAGGGTGTTTAAACAGGAAAATTATTTTTCGCTTGGAAAACTTTAAATGGCCATAAAAAATTTTCTATGGCTGACCAATTAGTGGGACCCGCTGACCAATTATGACCAATTAGTGACCAATTATTTGGCATACCTTTCGAATCGAAAATCCACCGATGGGGTACTAACATCCGATAACAGGGTAACATCCGATAACAAAGAAAACTTTAAAAATTAATTAAAAAGTTCCTATGGCTGACCAATTAACGAAACCTGCTGACCAATTATGACCAATTAGTTACCAATTAATTGGCATAATTTTTTTTGGAAAATTTATGTATACAGGGTGTCTAGACAGCAAAATTGATTTTCCTTGGAAAATTTTAAATGGTCGTAAAAAATTGTCTATGTCTGACCAATTAGTGGGACCCACTGACCAATTATGACCAATTAGTGACCAATTAATTGGCATAATTTTTTTTTGGAAAATTTATGTATACAGGGTGTTTAAACAGGAAAATTGTTTTTCCCTTGGAAAACTTTAAAAGGCCATAAAAAATTTTCTATGGCTGACCAATTAGTGGGACCCGCTGACCAATTATGACCAATTAGTGACCAATTATTTGGCATACCTTTCGAATCGAAAATCCACCGATGGGGTGCTAACATCCGATAACACGATAACATCCGATAACAAAGAAAACTTTAAAAATTAATTAAAAAGTTCCTATTGCTGACCAATTAACGAAACCTGCTGACCAATTATGACCAATTATTGACCAATTAATTGGCATAATTTTTTTTGGAAAATTTATGTATACAGGGTGTTTAAACAGGAAAATTATTTTTCCCTTGGAAAACTTTAAATGGCCATAAAAAATTTTCTATGGCTGACCAATTAGTGGGACCCGCTGACCAATTATGACCAATTAGTGACCAATTATTTGGCATACCTTTCGAATCGAAAATCCACCGATGGGGTGCTAACATCCGATAACAGGGTAACATCCGATAACAAAGAAAACTTTAAAAATTAATTAAAAAGTTCCTATGGCTGACCAATTAACGAAACCTGCTGACCAATTATGTGCAATTAGTGACCAATTAATTGGCATAATTTTTTTTGGAAAATTTATGTATACAGGGTGTCTAGACAGCAAAATTGATTTTCCTTGGAAAACTTTAAATGGTCATAAAAAATTGTCTATGGCTGACCAATTAGTGGGACCCACTGACCAATTATGACCAATTAGTGACCAATTAATTGGCATAATTTTTTTTGGAAAATTTATGTATACAGGGTGTTTAAACAGGAAAATTATTTTTCCCTTGGAAAATTTTAAATGGCCATAAAAAATTTTCTATGGCTGACCAATTAGTGGGACCCGCTGACCAATTATGACCAATTAGTGACCAATTATTTGGCATACCATTCGAATCGAAAATCCACCGATGGGGTGCTAACATCCGATAACAGGGTAACATCCGATAACAAAGAAAACTTTAAAAATTAATTAAAAAGTTCCTATGGCTGACCAATTAACGAAACCTGCTGACCAATTATGACCAATTAGTGACCAATTAATTGGCATAATTTTTTTTGGAAAATTTATGTATACAGGGTGTCTAGACAGCAAAATTGATTTTCCTTGGAAAACTTTAAATGGTCATAAAAAATTTTCTATGGCTGACCAATTAGTGGGACCCACTGACCAATTATGACCAATTAGTGACCAATTAATTGGCATAATTTTTTTTGGAAAATTTATGTATACAGGGTGTTTAAACAGGAAAATTGTTTTTCCCTTGGAAAACTTTAAATGGCCATAAAAAATGTTCTGTGGCTGACCAATTAATGGGACCCGCTGACCAATTATGACCAATTAGTGACCAATTATTTGGCATACCTTTCGAATCGAAAATCCACCGATGGGGTGCTAACATCCGATAACAGGGTAACATCCGATAACAAAGAAAACTTTAAAAATTAATTAAAAAGTTCCTATGGCTGACCAATTAACGAAACCTGCTGACCAATTATGACCAATTAGTGACCAATTAATTGGCATAATTTTTTTTGGAAAATTTATGTATACAGGGTGTCTAGACAGCAAAATTGATTTTCCTTGGAAAATTTTAAATGGTCGTAAAAAATTGTCTATGGCTGACCAATTAGTGGGACCCACTGACCAATTATGACCAATTAGTGACCAATTAATTGGCATAATTTTTTTTGGAAAATTTATGTATACAGGGTGTTTAAACAGGAAAATTGTTTTTCCCTTGGAAAACTTTAAATGGCCATACAAATTTTTCTATGGCTGACCAATTAGTGGGACCCGCTGACCAATTATGACCAATTAGTGACCAATTATTTGGCATACGTTTCGATTTGAAAATCCACCGATGGGGTGCTAACATCCGATAACACGATAACATCCGATAACAAAGAAAACTTTAAAAATTAATTAAAAAGTTCCTATGGCTGACCAATTAACGAAACCTGCTGACCAATTATGACCAATTAGTGACCAATTAATTGGCATAATTTTTTTTGGAAAATTTATGTATACAGGGTGTCTAGACAGCAAAAATGATTTTCCTTGGAAAACTTTAAATGGTCATAAAAAATTGTCTATGGCTGACCAAATAGTGGGACCCACTGACCAATTATGACCAATTAGTGACCAATTAATTGGCATAATTTTTTTGGAAAATTTATGTATACAGGGTGTTTAAACAGGAAAATTGTTTTTCCCTTGGAAAACTTTAAATGGCCATAAAAAATTTTCTATGGCTGACCAATTAGTGGGACCCGCTGACCAATTATGACCAATTATTTGGCATACGTTTCGATTTGAAAATCCACCGATGGGGTGCTAACATCCGATAACACGATAACATCCGATAACAAAGAAAACTTTAAAAATTAATTAAAAAGTTCCTATGGCTGACCAATTAACGAAACCTGCTGACCAATTATGACCAATTAGTGACCAATTAATTGGCAAAATTTTTTTTGGAAAATTTATGTATACAGGGTGTCTAGACAGCAAAATTGATTTTCCTTGGAAAACTTTAAATGGTCATAAAAAATTGTCTATGGCTGACCAATTAGTGGGACCCACTGACCAATTATGACCAATTAGTGACAAATTAATTGGCATAATTTTTTTTGGAAAATTTATGTATACAGGGTGTTTAAACAGGAAAATTGGTTTTCCTTGGAAAATTTTAAATGGCCATAAAAAATTTTCTATGGCTGACCAATTAGTGGGACCCGCTGACCAATTATGACCAATTAGTGACCAATTATTTGGCATACCTTTCGAATCGAAAATCCACCGATGGGGTGCTAACATCCGATAACAGGGTAACATCCGATAACAAAGAAAACTTTAAAAATTAATTAAAAAGTTCCTATGGCTGACCAATTAACGAAACCTGCTGACCAATTATGACCAATTAGTGACCAATTAATTGGCATAATTTTTTTTGGAAAATTTATGTATACAGGGTGTCTAGACAGCAAAATTGATTTTCCTTGGAAAACTTTAAATGGTCATAAAAAATTGTCTATGGCTGACCAATTAGTGGGACCCACTGACCAATTATGACCAATTAGTGACCAATTAATTGGCATAATTTTTTTTGGAAAATTTATGTATACAGGGTGTTTAAACAGGAAAATTGTTTTTCCCTTGGAAAACTTTAAATGGCCATAAAAAATTTTCTATGGCTGACCAATTAGTGGGACCCGCTGACCAATTATGATCAATTAGTGACCAATTATTTGGCATACGTTTCGATTTGAAAATCCACCTATGGGGTGCCAACGTCCGATAACACGATAACATCCGATAACAAAGAAAACTTTAAAAATTAATTAAAAAGTTCCTATGGCTGACCAATTAACGAAACCTGCTGACCAATTATGACCAATTAGTGACCAATTAATTGGCATAATTTTTTTTGGAAAATTTATGTATACAGGGTGTCTAGACAGCAAAAATGATTTTCCTTGGAAAACTTTAAATGGTCATAAAAAATTGTCTATGGCTGACCAAATAGTGGGACCCACTGACCAATTATGACCAATTAGTGACCAATTAATTGGCATAATTTTTTTGGAAAATTTATGTATACAGGGTGTTTAAACAGGAAAATTGTTTTTCCCTTGGAAAACTTTAAATGGCCATAAAAAATTTTCTATGGCTGACCAATTAGTGGGACCCGCTGACCAATTATGACCAATTAGTGACCAATTATTTGGCATACGTTTCGATTTGAAAATCCACCGATGGGGTGCTAACATCCGATAACACGATAACATCCGATAACAAAGAAAACTTTAAAAATTAATTAAAAAGTTCCTATGGCTGACCAATTAACGAAACCTGCTGACCAATTATGACCAATTAGTGACCAATTAATTGGCAAAATTTTTTTTGGAAAATTTATGTATACAGGGTGTCTAGACAGCAAAATTGATTTTCCTTGGAAAACTTTAAATGGTCACAAAAAATTGTCTATGGCTGACCAATTAGTGGGACCCACTGACCAATTATGACCAATTAGTGACCAATTAATTGGCATAATTTTTTTTGGAAAATTTATGTATACAGGGTGTTTAAACAGGAAAATTGGTTTTCCTTGGAAAACTTTAAATGGCCATAAAAAATTTTCTATGGCTGACCAATTAGTGGGACCCGCTGACCAATTATGACCAATTAGTGACCAATTATTTGGCATACCTTTCGAATCGAAAATCCACCGATGGGGTGCTAACATCCGATAACAGGGTAACATCCGATAACAAAGAAAACTTTAAAAATTAATTAAAAAGTTCCTATGGCTGACCAATTAACGAAACCTGCTGACCAATTATGACCAATTAGTGACCAATTAATTGGCATAATTTTTTTTTGGAAAATTTATGTATACAGGGTGTCTAGACAGCAAAATTGATTTTCCTTGGAAAACTTTAAATGGTCATAAAAAATTGTCTATGGCTGACCAATTAGTGGGACCCACTGACCAATTATGACCAATTAGTGACCAATTAATTGGCATAATTTTTTTTGGAAAATTTATGTATACAGGGTGTTTAAACAGGAAAATTGTTTTTCCCTTGGAAAACTTTAAATGGCCATAAAAAATTTTCTATGGCTGACCAATTAGTGGGACCCGCTGACCAATTATGACCAATTAGTGACCAATTATTTGGCATACGTATCGATTTGAAAATCCACCTATGGGGTGCCAACATCCGATAACACGATAACATCCGATAACAAAGAAAACTTTAAAAATTAATTAAAAAGTTCCTATGGCTGACCAATTAACGAAACCTGCTGACCAATTATGACCAATTAGTGACCAATTAATTGGCATATTTTTTTTTGGAAATTTTATTTATACAGGGTGTCTAGACAGGAAAATTGGTTTTCCTTGGAAAACTTTAAATGGCCATAAAAAATTGTCTATGGCTGACCAATTAGTGGGACCCACTGACCAATTATGACCAATTAGTGACCAATTATTTGGCACGCTTTTCGAATTCAAAATCCACCGATGGGGTGCTAACATCCGATAACAGGGTAACATCCGATAACAAAGAAAACTTTAAAAATTAATTAAAAAGTTCCTATGGCTGCCCAATTAACGAAACCTGGTGACCAATTATGACCAATTAGTGACCAATTAATTGGCATAATTTTTTTTGGAAAATTTATGTATACAGGGTGTTTAAACAGGAAAATTGTTTTTCCCTTGGAAAACTTTAAATGGCCATAAAAAATTGTCTATGGCTGACCAATTAGTGGGACCCGCTGACCAATTATGACCAATTAGTGACCAATTATTTGGCATATGTTTTGTTATAAAATTCCAGAAATGGGGTGCTAACATCCCACACCCGACCATGAAAATTTTAAAATTTCCATAAAATTTTTTCTAATGCTGACCAATTACTGAAACCTGCTGACCAATTATGACCAATTAGTGACCAATTATTTGGCATATGTTTTGTTATAAAATTCCAGAAATGGGGTGCTAACATCCCAGAGCCCCCCATCGGTGGATTTTCAAATCGAAACGTATGCCAAATAATTGGTCACTAATTGGTCATAATTGGTCAGCGGGTCCCACTAATTGGTCAGCCATAGACAATTTTTTATGGCCATTTAAAGTTTTCCAAGGAAAACCAATTTTCCTCTCTAGACACCCTGTACACATGGAATTTCCAAAAAAAATTATGCCAGTTAAATGTTCACTTATTCTTTATAATTTCTCAGTAGTAGGTCAATTATTTATCCCCTAACCATAAAGAAAATGCGGTTAGCGTTTTTAACAATTTTTACCGGTTGCACTAAAAACTTGGTTATTCCATAATGCTTTCTTAATAATTATTTTTATCTTACGTGGCATCACAGTCGAAAAATGCGCGCAGAAGGCGTAAAGCTTAAATACAACATTGCTTATAATAGTAGAAAAGAAGCAATAGCAGAGATAATAAGATTTGCGCCTAAATGGATTCGTTCGCGGGTTCGAATCCGTCTATTTTATTATTATTTTTTTTTTTTTCATTTAATTCTTTTAACATATTTTTTTAATTAATAGTTTTATTATTTAAGTATTATTTTTATTTAAAATATATTATTTTCCTTCCAAATTAAATATAACAATCATATGTTATAGACGTATACAACACAAACCTGCTTACAGCACCAAATTAAATACCTTTAGCTTAATCTCAAAATTAAACAATCATATGTAGACATAAAGCAAGTACAAGTATTGTTAAAAGTGTTACAAAATCACTTAAAAATAAAAAAAAGCAGCTAAACAGAGAATACAATATGAAATGTTGTTTAATTTGCTTAGAGAATTGACGTTTCACAAATTGATCATCCATAGAAGATTTTTTATTAAGGTTTAAACTTGATGTTGTTGTTGTTGTTGTAGCGATTAGGTTACTCCCCGAAGGCTTTGGGGAGTGTTATCGATGTGATGGTCCTTTGTCGGATACAGATCCGATACGCTCCGGTAACACAGCACCATTAAGGTGCTGGCCCGACCATCTCGGGAACGATTTATATGGCCATATTGAACCTTCAGGCCATCCCTCCCTCCCCACCCCCAAGTTCCATGAGGAGCTTGGGGTCGCCAGAGCCTCGTCTGTTAGCGAAACGGGATTCGCCGCTCGAAGGTGAGGTTGACAATTGGGTTGGAGAAGCTATATATTGCGCTACACAACCCCTTGAATCCCGTTTAAACTTGATCGAGGTACCAAGTTACTTGTCCAGACATTCTGTATAGTTAGATGTTTGAAAAAATATATATGCCAAATAGTAAGTCACCATTGGTTATGACTTTTCAGTATGTTTTATTAATTAGAAACTCTTCCATACTTTTTTTTTGTATTTTTCGTTTTCGGCTACATTTATACGAAAATATAAAACCCGTTTTGAATATGACAAATTAGTATAACAATTCATTATTTACAGACCAATAAAACCAACATAACATTATATTTTATATTGGTAAAAGTTTGGTGAGACATGGAGTAACTTTAATTAAGTTTTAATAGCTGTCAGCTTTAACCCATACGTTTTTGCGGAGTATTTTCTTACTGGGAATTTGAGCTTATACGAATGTTGGCATGTAACTAGATGCAACCCAGTGTTGCCGTTCTCAAATTACCCAAAAAAACAATTTTCAATTCTCCAAAATATCAAAATTTCGTCAAATAAATTGTTTTGTTGCTTAGTGATAGGCAAAATAAGTTAACTTCGAACTTGTGACGACTGTAAATTACTTTGAAGCTGTAAAATAAATTGAAGCTAATTTCATTTTGACTATAGCAAGCTATGTTAGCCATTGTATCGTAAGCGCGAAATTATGGATTTATATTTTTTTAAGTGAATACCTCGCAAGTGATAGTGTAAAATTTCGGGAAATAATAAGAAGTTTATTTTATTTTTTGGTTTGTTTGTGATTTCATGTCATCACAATTATATCGTATTTATGAATTTCAAAATGTTCCTACTCATAAAATTTTGGACACATGTCTTTACTTTCCATGAACATTGGGTGGGTATCATACTAAATATAATTGAACAATATTTCACACCCATTTTCTGCTCTTTGTTTATTTTCTGAGATTGTAAGACAAAGGAAGACTTTCCGGTTACCCATATTTTGTATTTCGACATGTATTATTTTTGTTTACTTTAAACATTTTTGTATAAGCCATAAAAGCGACTAAGGCTTATAGCATATAAGAACATTGTAAAATAAGAAATATAGGTTTCATAATTTGGTAATAGTCTAGTTGAGGGGACGACTGCTAAGACGCGTCCCAAAATATCGAGAGAGGTGTTAGAAGACGCGTATTGACCTCGACAATAACAATCCGAAGTGGGAAAATAAAAATTTTAACTCGTTCTAAAGATATTAACGAAAAACCGAAAAATGACCCGCGGGTTCCTCCGAAACCGGGGGTGGTATCCATAGTATTTTTGTCCAGAACACGTTTCTGCGTATAAAAAATTACCCTCGGTGGTCCAACACCGGTTTAGAGACCAAAACTATATCCGCGCAAAACGCTTATGTTCATAATTTTTTTGTGGGTACGACAACATTACAACAACCACTTGATAATCGCCAACTTCAACTGCAAATATCTCCGGACAGATATACAATTTTTCTTTTTCGCCTTCGAATTATTGTTGTCGAGGTCAATACGGGCCTTTTGACACCTCTATCGATATTTTTGTAGCGTACTAGCAGTCGACTCAACTAGACTTTTACCCATAATTTAACGCAATCACGCCAATACTGGCCATGACTTCATGGGGTCGGAATAAAAAAATTATTTTCAGCCGTGAGCTTTAATAAATGCTGCAAACTACTGCAACTGTAGCCAACGAAACACGACGCAACCGAAATAGTGAAGTAAAAAATTTATTTAAGACCTTTCATGGAACTCCTTGCCTTCATAGGTAATAAAGAAGAGCGTACTCGAAAATTACCCACGCGCTTTCGAAACTCCCCAAATTTAGCGAATTACCCAGAAAACGGCAACGCTGGCAACAATATAAAATCTAACTGTTTGCAATTAAACCAATATAACCCAGTCAGCATTAATACATTAATATGATTAGAAAGTACAAAGCTTTATGAAAAACCTGATTCCCTTTATTATGTATATTTATATATATTTTATATATTAAAATGTTAACAAATGTTGATTAGGTTATAACTATTTATTCATATTCATCTCTCTTAATTCTGTCATCGCTTAAAGAAAGGGTTGATTTTTATGTAAATGGTTATTTAACTATATCAACCCCGATTACAGAGAATAAACTAATAAACTGAGTAATAATAGACTTGTTTTTTACACGGATATACGTCTATGTTTGCGGTTAAAAAAAACGCTCATCCTCACTCAGGTAATGGTTAGGGGACCCATCTAGCGGCCACTAGCTACAGAACATGTTGTACCGCAAAGCGGAGACACACACCTCTGTTGGCAATAGTGTATAACCTATAGCTGAATCGGTTGCGGTGAACAGTGGACACACACCATTTGTAGAGTTAATACATAGAGGTGAAACATAGACACATATTTCAATTACAACTGAGTATAATGCGTATTGAAATTTAGGAGTACTAATTTTCTGCGCAGCAATTTCAGAAGAATAGATAAAGTTTAACGCTTAGCAGTCCATATAAGATTTAAGCGTACATGTATATAGATGTAAAAAAATGCAGCTAATAACTAGGGTTAGCAATGAGTTAACTTTGTTTTGGCGAGAAAACTTCCATGCTAAAATCCATTTTTTAATTACTGGGATGGAATGGAACAATATTGCGAATGTCCATTATTAAATAAAGTTTTCATAGAAAGGACCTTTTTCTTCTTTAACATGGTTTATCTATTCTGGGTGATTGGTACCTAATTTTATAAACGATATAAAAAATCACTGCCCCGTTTCCTTGACTCGTTTATCTCTAATCTGAAATGCAGCTACATACATATTTTATAGTAAGTGTATTCGCAATTTGTTGCTAAACGAAAACTAACATCATAACCAAACAAAGAAAATTGATCTTCGTCTATTAACTGAACTCACTAAGTACCATCATATTATGATGTTCTTTGTTATACTTATTTGCGTAAAGTGGGCGTATTGTTTAGTTCTTTATGACATATTTAAACTTTCATTTAGCGTGCATTCGGCGAAAATATGGGCGTACAGGGGCTAAACTAGTATGGGTATTTCCATAACATGCAAATTGTTGGTGAAGGGACTTACGTACTTAGGTCCAGATTCAGTTCAAAATATGTATATGTTTCTCGTAAAAGAACAAATAAGATATTTATTATAGATACAAGATTCTAGCTTTACGACAAAAAGGTTTCACATATACATAGCTTGGTAAATGAAATATAAACACAAAATATAATAAGGAATATGTTTAAAATCGGTTATTATTAGTAATTATTTTCCTTATAGATGTATAGATATGTACGATTACTAACGTTGTTGCTACAGTAGTGATACTAGGTAATAACATAGCAAAAACATAACCTACTCATTTGCAGCAAAGAAAACTTGTAAATGTCCTTACCGCACTAATTAACAATTTTCCCAAAACAAAAGTACGGTTTTATTATTTTAATTTTAAAATAACCAAAATATTCAAAACTTCTCTACCACGTAGTGCTGTTATATTTTCATCTTATAGATCAGATTTATTTCAGGCACAAATTCAATTTCAGCTAGTGTGCAATCATAACAAAATTTAAACAACAGGTCTATTCATCAAGCGTGATTTATATTAGTTTGCCTGATTAAAGAATTGAATAGTGCACAAGATGGGATGTCCTTATTATACGGTTTCACAATGTGCGGCATGCCCAGCCGTAGGAGTATTATTAGTAAGCTACCCACGTACACAGGTAGTTACATTAGTCTCTTAGTTTTTCTGCTACAAGCAAAATAACGGAATTTAGACAATCGATCTCGCGACACAAGGATAAAACATTATATTTGTAGTAATTTGCGTAAGTTTGATGCTAATTATAGCGTTCATTATTATTTGCGAAAAACAGCCTTTTTATGACATTGAGGATTGTCAATCTTGCGAAATAATTGTATGTATCCATGTATATGTGTGGGTATAATCTTCGTCGAAAGAATTGAATAGAAAAGGATCTACACTGGATGTATGTTTTTGGCTAACATTTAATGAGCTCTCACTAGTAGTGCTAAAGTTTTATTATTTTGAAAAATAAAAGATTTTCATGTTTGGAAAATTGCTATGGGACCAAACAAAATTGGAATCTGTACAATAAAAGCCAACTAGAAATTGGAATTACTTTGCGTGAATTTTCGCTTTTGCACTATGGTTTTGTTGTACATACATATGTAATAATTTCAAAATGTTTATAAAGATTCCGAAAAAATATTAAAAAGCTCTGTTTAGAAATAGATTTTACTTAGCGAGTAATTTCTCTCTCATTAATTAAATTATATGTAATGAATCTATTTGATACATACTCAATCTTGTTGTATCTACAAACTTTGCTTCCTACAAATATTACTAAGTCATGAACGCCACTATAAAGGTACAAATAAACTTAGCGTTTTTAAATCTCGTAATTTGCCAAATTAAATACTTTAGTATTGTATTACAAATACTCACACAGAACACATTAATTCAAGAAGGAATTTTCAAATGTGGTTAGTTTTAGGTAGTCGATGATAACAAATCTTTACCAAGTGCCATGTGCACTAAGATGTAATAAGTTGACGGTAAATATTAAAAAATGCTCAATATTCTGAAATAACCCTTTTCCTAGGTAGCAAATATTCGCTATTTTTTTAAAACAAAGAAAAGGATTTTTGTATAAATAGTACAGAAACTGAAGTACTTTCAGTCAGTCTTTTCTGAACTTGTTGAATGATTAACGCGTAGTCAAGCTGTTTTTTTACGATACAGAATATTAAGATATACATTTCAAATATTCGCTAAAGTGTTCGCGGAAAAAGTCATTGCTATTTGATTGCGAAGCTTGTGTTGTGAGATAACGAGTTGTTTAATGGATTGCTACTCCAAGAAAAAGCCTGGCCGAGCTTCCAGAGTGCCGCTAGATGACTGCCTGGCTGTACTTAGAGAGTTTTTGGATCATCTACCTGAAGATAGAACACTGCTTCCGGGACCATCGCATCCTATTTGGTCGAAAAGAAGCGAGAGGTTCAACGGAAAATGGAAAGAGCGAGACGTATACAGAGAATGCCGCGAAAATCGGCGTGATATATGGACAAAGTTGTATCCTACAACCGACTCAAACCCTATGGTGGAGAATACTTTCAATTCAACGCAGTCTTTTGGGAACGAAATTGATACTACATTTGACGACAATTACAGTGAGGAAGATTGGGAGGCCCCCGATCTGGATGAGTTCGAAATTAAAGTATCTGAGAACTTCTACAAAAAACTTCGTGAGGATAATAGTGTTAACTATGATGACCGAAATTACCCCGTTTTGCAGAGATATGCTTGGACTGATTACATAACGGAAGAATTCCTGAAAGTAAGCGAGTCCAAATGCGCCTTTGTATTTAAAAATGCCAAGATCTACGAGAGGGAGGGCGCAGCTCATCACGTAACGATCCGAGGGAAGTGCAAAAGCCAAGCTTGCAACAATCCATTTTATGGATTTATTGACTCCGTTCCAGAGACGTTTCCTGTAGTGTTACGTGTCAGATGTAGAGACACGGTTTTTGATCTACAACATGAGAATGTCCGTAGACCTACACGAAAACTGAAGCGTGCTCGGATTGGTGAAGAAGCTGCCGCTGTTGGAGCTAAAAATTGGCTCAAAAGCCAAGTTTGTGGACTACAAACCCAACGCATACCTCCTACTATTCCGACAGCAGCAGTCGTTCAAAAGTGTGTCAATGAATATCGCGATGGCAAGTTGGGAATTGGGAAGGAAAAAATTGGTGTCATAAAAGCCATTGAGAATATGAGATATAGCTCCGATTTTAATAACTTCATCAGAGACATAAAAAAAGATAAATTTTATGTGTTCTACGGATCAAACGTCCAGCTGCATGCATACAAGCGTTACCACAATTTGATGAAAATTAAAAAGCAGAAGTCGTCAATAGCCATAGATGGAACAGGGACCATCTGCAAAAAAATTGTATATGACAACGGGAAACAAAGTGGCCATATATTTTTATATGTTATCGTAATTAATTTTAGCCATTCCACAATATCCGTGCAACAGCTTTTGACAGATGATCAAAGCACAATTTTAATAGAGTTATGGCTGAAAAAGTGGATACGAATGGGTGCTCCTAAGCCAGATGAGGTGGCGTGTGATTGCTCGAGAGCGTTGATTAATGCTCTATCTCTAGCGTTTAATGAACAAAATATAAAAACATATATTGAGACATTATTTTTGGTGGCCTCCGATGATCCATTGAGTAGGAACCGGCCTGCAATCTCTACATATATAAGGCTTGACGTAGCTCATTTTGTTAAAATGATTGCAAATTGGAAGTGCATCAAAGCAATAGAGAACAGCCAGATAAGAAAGTTTTACTTATTTTGCATTGCATTGTTGATTGACGCTCAAACTTTGGCCGAATTCGAATCAATCCTGAAAAGTCTCTGTATCGTCTGTTTAAATCAATATAATGACTCCAATTTATCTCATGGTAAGACAGTAAACGATACAAGAAGGGATTTGGAAAAGGCAATCGGTGATCGCACTTTCAATGTAAGTGAAGATAGATATACTCCCACAGATAAAATTGGACAAAATGTGGACGATAACTCAAACGATTGTAGCCCCACTGTGAAAACATGGATTAGTAGAATTCGGCAATCAGCAGAGGAAGTTGCTGAAATAGGAAGAGAAAGCAACGGATTCTATAACAAACGTTTTATCGATGACTTTTTTAAAACAAGTGCTTTGGAATTTCCTCTTTGGTCAGCAGCTTGTCTACCTGGACAGCAGGGCCATGCCAGTACAAGTTACGCTGAGGCTTATTTTAATGACAAGAAGCATAGAGTACTGTCGGGATACAAAAATCTCTTACGAGCTGATAAATTCCTCAAAATTGAATTTCGAGACCATCACGGAGGATCAGCGATATTAAATACGCACTTGCTAAACGAATATCAAAAAATAAGTAAAGAAGCCATCGAAGAACGAGAAGAGAAAGGAGCTGAACTTCAAGTTACCAAAGTTATCAACGAAGACGCAAATTCTTATGACAATTGGAGAAATAAATCTAAAAGGGAGAGAAACGACTTTGAGGAACCTATAGAGGAGTATGTTTTAAAGAAGGAACCCAAGCAAAAGAAACTCGGCTATTACTTCCAAAGTCAGCCCAGCATATCCTTCATTAATATGCATGCAGATTCTAAAGTAGCAGTTAAAAAAATGACAGTATTAGAAAACGCAAACTCACTCAGAGCAGTTCTTATAGGTGATACTCACTACAGCATTAAAAATAGCTGCCCCTTTGACTCCATTATACAAATACTGGGAACAGCAGCGATGGATCACACATCTTACTATTCTTTCGCGAAATCGAGTACGTCCAAAATTATGAAATTTATTGTGGACTTCATCACCGCATCAAGAGTAGGTACAATTTATAAGGACCGCGCAAGGATACTCGTAGACTATTTTCAAGACAAACTAAAAGATAAGTCATCAAAGCCTTTTTTTCCGCTTTTTCCCAAAGTATTAAATATGTACTCAACGTTATCAGAGGTATGGTCAAAATGTTTTTTTGATTGCCCCAGTGGACATGACACCTACAACTGCGAAAATTGTGGTCAATATTCAAATGAAGTATCGACACTATGGATTAAGGACCACAAAAGGTTGTGTGAAGAAGGCTATCAGTCACTAGGAAATCACCTTGCCGAAATATCCACAAATTTTACTTCCCGATGTTCCAAATGTAGTGAAGAATGTTATGTAAAACGATCATTCAACACTCATGTATTCGTAGAGTTGGAGCTAAGAAAAGACTTAGGATCAGAGCTGCAAACATGCAAGTTGTCGGAAATTGAAAAAAGTGTAAACTTTTCAATCGAAAATAATAAATTCAGGTATATAAACATATCAGCGTTAAATATAAGCCTCATACAAAATTAACAAAACTAAACAAATCTTTTCTTTTTTATCTCTTCCTTCAGTTTGAAAGGTATAATTGATTATGTACCTGGACACTTCCGAGCGTATTGCCGAAGAAGCAATGGAAAATGGGAATTACATGACGATTTATGCAACAAACCAGTATCAATCGTAAATGACCAGAAGTTAGCTCCAAGTGGAGCAATTTTTATAAAAGATAATACTGAAAATTAATAAATATTTAGATAGTTATTTCTATTTACACCACTACCACTTAGCGTTAACATAAGAATTATGTGATAATAAAATTATAAAGAATTAAAATTAAAACTTTTGTGCACTAATTACATTCGCCTCGATGTAGATTCAATAGGAAGTAGATGGCACAGTTTGAGTATGTATCAAAGAAATGCATTACATATAATTTATCTCTAAGTAAACTCTATTTCTAAACGGAGCTTTTTAATTTTTTTTCGGAATCTTTATAAACATTTTGAAATTATTACATATATATGTACAACAAAACCATAGCAATTTTCCAAACATGAAAATCTTTTATTTTTCAAACCCTAGTGAGAGCTCATTAAATGTTAGCCAAAAACATACATCCAATGTAGATCCTTTTCTATTCAATTCTTTCGACGAAGATTATACCCAAACATATACATGGATACATACAATTATTTCGCAAGATGTCCTCAATGTCATAAAAAGGCTATTTTTTCGCACATAATAATGAACGCTTTAATTAGCATCAAACTTACGCAAATTACTACAAATATAATGTTTTATCCTTGTGTCGCGCGATCGATTGTCTAAATTCCGTTATTGTGCTTGTAGCAGAAAAACTAAGAGACTAATGTAACTACCTGTGTACGTGGGTAGCTTACGAATAATACTCCTACGGCTGGGCATGCCGCACATTGTGAAACCGTATAATAAGGACATCCCATCTTGTGCACTATTCAATTCTTTAATCAGGCAAACTAATATAAATCACGCTTGATGAATAGACCTGTTGTTTAAATTTTGTTATGATTGCACACTAGCTGAAATTGAATTTGTGCCTGAAATAAATCTGATCTATAAGATGAAAATATAACAGCACTACGTGGTAGAGAAGTTTTGAATATTTTGGTTATTTTAAAATTAAAATAATAAAACCGTACTTTTGTTTTGGGAAAATTGTTAATTAGTGCGGTAAGGACATTTACAAGTTTTCTTTGCTGCAAATGAGTAGGTTATGTTTTTGCTATGTTATTACCTAGTATCACTACTGTAGCAACAACGTTAGTAATCGTACATATCTATACATCTATAAGGAAAATAATTACTAATAATAACCGATTTTAAACATATTCCTTATTATATTTTGTGTTTATATTTCATTTACCAAGCTATGTATATGTGAAACCTTTTTGTCGTAAAGCTAGAATCTTGTATCTATAATAAATATCTTATTTGTTCTTTTACGAGAAACATATACATATTTTGAACTGAATCTGGACCTAAGTACGTAAGTCCCTTCACCAACAATTTGAATGTTATGGAAATACCCATACTAGTTTAGCCCCTGTACGCCCATATTTTCGCCGAATGCACGCTAAATGAAAGTTTAAATATGTCATAAAGAACTAAACAATACGCCCACTTTACGCAAATAAGTATAACAAAGAACATCATAATATGATGGTACTTAGTGAATTCAGTTAATAGACGAAGATCAATTTTCTTTGTTTGGTTATGATGTTAGTTTTCGTTTAGCAACAAATTGCGAATACACTTACTATAAAATATGTATGTAGCTGCATTTCAGATTAGAGATAAACGAGTCAAGGAAACGGGGCAGTGATTTTTTATATCGTTTATAAAATTAGGTACCAATCACCCAGAATAGATAAACCATGTTAAAGAAGAAAAAGGTCCTTTCTATGAAAACTTTATTTAATAATGGACATTCGCAATATTGTTCCATTCCATCCCAGTAATTAAAAAATGGATTTTAGCATGGAAGTTTTCTCGCCAAAACAAAGTTAACTCATTGCTAACCCTAGTTATTAGCTGCATTTTTTTACATCTATATACATGTACGCTTAAATCTTATATGGACTGCTAAGCGTTAAACTTTATCTATTCTTCTGAAATTGCTGCGCAGAAAATTAGTACTCCTAAATTTCAATACGCATTATACTCAGTTGTAATTGAAATATGTGTCTATGTTTCACCTCTATGTATTAACTCTACAAATGGTGTGTGTCCACTGTTCACCGCAACCGATTCAGCTATAGGTTATACACTATTGCCAACAGAGGTGTGTGTCTCCGCTTTTTGGTACAACATGTTCTGTAGCTAGTGGCCGCTAGATGGGTCCCCTAACCATTACCTGAGTGAGGATGAGCGTTTTTTTTAACCGCAAACATAGACGTATATCCGTGTAAAAAACAAGTCTATTATTACTCAGTTTATTAGTTTATTCTCTGTAATCGGGGTTGATATAGTTAAATAACCATTTACATAAAAATCAACCCTTTCTTTAAGCGATGACAGAATTAAGAGAGATGAATATGAATAAATAGTTATAACCTAATCAACATTTGTTAACATTTTAATATATAAAATATATATAAATATACATAATAAAGGGAATCAGGTTTTTCATAAAACTTTGTACTTTCTAATCATATTAATGTATTAATGCTGACTGGGTTATATTGGTTTAATTGCAAACAGTTAGATTTTATATTGTTGCCAGCGTTGCCGTTTTCTGGGTAATTCGCTAAATTTGGGGAGTTTCGAAAGCGCGTGGGTAATTTTCGAGTACGCTCTTCTTTATTACCTATGAAGGCAAGGAGTTCCATGAAAGGTCTTAAATAAATTTTTTACTTCACTATTTCGGTTGCGTCGTGTTTCGTTGGCTACAGTTGCAGTAGTTTGCAGCATTTATTAAAGCTCACGGCTGAAAATAATTTTTTTATTCCGACCCCATGAAGTCATGGCCAGTATTGGCGTGATTGCGTTAAATTATGGGTAAAAGTCTAGTTGAGTCGACTGCTAGTACGCTACAAAAATATCGATAGAGGTGTCAAAAGGCCCGTATTGACCTCGACAACAATAATTCGAAGGCGAAAAAGAAAAATTGTATATCTGTCCGGAGATATTTGCAGTTGAAGTTGGCGATTATCAAGTGGTTGTTGTAATGTTGTCGTACCCACAAAAAAATTATGAACATAAGCGTTTTGCGCGGATATAGTTTTGGTCTCTAAACCGGTGTTGGACCACCGAGGGTAATTTTTTATACGCAGAAACGTGTTCTGGACAAAAATACTATGGATACCACCCCCGGTTTCGGAGGAACCCGCGGGTCATTTTTCGGTTTTTCGTTAATATCTTTAGAACGAGTTAAAATTTTTATTTTCCCACTTCGGATTGTTATTGTCGAGGTCAATACGCGTCTTCTAACACCTCTCTCGATATTTTGGGACGCGTCTTAGCAGTCGTCCCCTCAACTAGACTATTACCAAATTATGAAACCTATATTTCTTATTTTACAATGTTCTTATATGCTATAAGCCTTAGTCGCTTTTATGGCTTATACAAAAATGTTTAAAGTAAACAAAAATAATACATGTCGAAATACAAAATATGGGTAACCGGAAAGTCTTCCTTTGTCTTACAATCTCAGAAAATAAACAAAGAGCAGAAAATGGGTGTGAAATATTGTTCAATTATATTTAGTATGATACCCACCCAATGTTCATGGAAAGTAAAGACATGTGTCCAAAATTTTATGAGTAGGAACATTTTGAAATTCATAAATACGATATAATTGTGATGACATGAAATCACAAACAAACCAAAAAATAAAATAAACTTCTTATTATTTCCCGAAATTTTACACTATCACTTGCGAGGTATTCACTTAAAAAAATATAAATCCATAATTTCGCGCTTACGATACAATGGCTAACATAGCTTGCTATAGTCAAAATGAAATTAGCTTCAATTTATTTTACAGCTTCAAAGTAATTTACAGTCGTCACAAGTTCGAAGTTAACTTATTTTGCCTATCACTAAGCAACAAAACAATTTATTTGACGAAATTTTGATATTTTGGAGAATTGAAAATTGTTTTTTTGGGTAATTTGAGAACGGCAACACTGGGTTGCATCTAGTTACATGCCAACATTCGTATAAGCTCAAATTCCCAGTAAGAAAATACTCCGCAAAAACGTATGGGTTAAAGCTGACAGCTATTAAAACTTAATTAAAGTTACTCCATGTCTCACCAAACTTTTACCAATATAAAATATAATGTTATGTTGGTTTTATTGGTCTGTAAATAATGAATTGTTATACTAATTTGTCATATTCAAAACGGGTTTTATATTTTCGTATAAATGTAGCCGAAAACGAAAAATACAAAAAAAAAGTATGGAAGAGTTTCTAATTAATAAAACATACTGAAAAGTCATAACCAATGGTGACTTACTATTTGGCATATATATTTTTTCAAACATCTAACTATACAGAATGTCTGGACAAGTAACTTGGTACCTCGATCAAGTTTAAACGGGATTCAAGGGGTTGTGTAGCGCAATATACAGCTTCTCCAACCCAATTGTCAACCTCACCTTCGAGCGGCGAATCCCGTTTCGCTAACAGACGAGGCTCTGGCGACCCCAAGCTCCTCATGGAACTTGGGGGTGGGGAGGGAGGGATGGCCTGAAGGTTCAATATGGCCATATAAATCGTTCCCGAGATGGTCGGGCCAGCACCTTAATGGTGCTGTGTTACCGGAGCGTATCGGATCTGTATCCGACAAAGGACCATCACATCGATAACACTCCCCAAAGCCTTCGGGGAGTAACCTAATCGCTACAACAACAACAACAACATCAAGTTTAAACCTTAATAAAAAATCTTCTATGGATGATCAATTTGTGAAACGTCAATTCTCTAAGCAAATTAAACAACATTTCATATTGTATTCTCTGTTTAGCTGCTTTTTTTTATTTTTAAGTGATTTTGTAACACTTTTAACAATACTTGTACTTGCTTTATGTCTACATATGATTGTTTAATTTTGAGATTAAGCTAAAGGTATTTAATTTGGTGCTGTAAGCAGGTTTGTGTTGTATACGTCTATAACATATGATTGTTATATTTAATTTGGAAGGAAAATAATATATTTTAAATAAAAATAATACTTAAATAATAAAACTATTAATTAAAAAAATATGTTAAAAGAATTAAATGAAAAAAAAAAAATAATAATAAAATAGACGGATTCGAACCCGCGAACGAATCCATTTAGGCGCAAATCTTATTATCTCTGCTATTGCTTCTTTTCTACTATTATAAGCAATGTTGTATTTAAGCTTTACGCCTTCTGCGCGCATTTTTCGACTGTGATGCCACGTAAGATAAAAATAATTATTAAGAAAGCATTATGGAATAACCAAGTATTTAGTGCAACCGGTAAAAATTGTTAAAAACGCTAACCGCATTTTCTTTATGGTTAGGGGATAAATAATTGACCTACTACTGAGAAATTATAAAGAATAAGTGAACATTTAACTGGCATAATTTTTTTTGGAAATTCCATGTGTACAGGGTGTCTAGAGAGGAAAATTGGTTTTCCTTGGAAAATTTTAAATGACCATAAAAAATTGTCTATGGCTGACCAAATAGTGGGACCCACTGACCAATTATGACCAATTAGTGACCAATTATTTGGCATACCTTTCGAATCGAAAATCCACCGATGGGGTGCTAACATCCGATAACAGGGTAACATCCGATAACAAAGAAAACTTTAAAAATTAATTAAAAAGTTCCTATGGCTGACCAATTAACGAAACCTGCTGACCAATTATGACCAATTAGTGACCAATTAATTGGCATAATTTTTTTTGGAAAATTTATGTATACAGGGTGTCTAGACAGCAAAATTGATTTTCCTTGGAAAACTTTAAATGGTCATAAAAAATTGTCTATGGCTGACCAATTAGTGGGACCCACTGACCAATTATGACCAGTTAGTGACCAATTAATTGGCATAATTTTTTTTGGAAAATTTATGTATACAGGGTGTTTAAACAGGAAAATTGTTTTTCCCTTGGAAAACTTTAAATGGCCATAAAAAATGTTCTATGGCTGACCAATTAGTGGGACCCGCTGACCAATTATGACCAATTAGTGACCAATTATTTGGCATACCTTTCGAATCGAAAATCCACCGATGGGGTGCTAACATCCGATAACAGGGTAACATCCGATAACAAAGAAAACTTTAAAAATTAATTAAAAAGTTCCTATGGCTGACCAATTAACGAAACCTGCTGACCAATTATGACCAATTAGTGACCAATTAATTGGCATAATTTTTTTTGGAAAATTTATGTATACAGGGTGTCTAGACAGCAAAATTGATTTTCCTTGGAAAATTTTAAATGGTCGTAAAAAATTGTCTATGGCTGACCAATTAGTGGGACCCACTGACCAATTATGACCAATTAGTGACCAATTAATTGGCATAATTTTTTTTGGAAAATTTATGTATACAGGGTGTCTAGACAGCAAAATTGATTTTCCTTGGAAAACTTTAAATGGTCATAAAAAATTGTCTATGGCTGACCAATTAGTGGGACCCACTGACCAATTATGACCAATTAGTGACAAATTAATTGGCATAATTTTTTTTGGAAAATTTATGTATACAGGGTGTTTAAACAGGAAAATTGGTTTTCCTTGGAAAACTTTAAATGGCCATAAAAAATTTTCTATGGCTGACCAATTAGTGGGACCCGCTGACCAATTATGACCAATTAGTGACCAATTATTTGGCATACGTTTCGATTTGAAAATCCACCGATGGGGTGCTAACATCCGATAACACGATAACATCCGATAACAAAGAAAACTTTAAAAATTAATTAAAAAGTTCCTATGGCTGACCAATTAACGAAACCTGCTGACCAATTATGACCAATTAGTGACCAATTAATTGGCAAAATTTTTTTTGGAAAATTTATGTATACAGGGTGTCTAGACAGCAAAATTGATTTTCCTTGGAAAACTTTAAATGGTCATAAAAAATTGTCTATGGCTGACCAATTAGTGGGACCCACTGACCAATTATGACCAATTAGTGACCAATTAATTGGCATAATTTTTTTTGGAAAATTTATGTATACAGGGTGTTTAAACAGGAAAATTGGTTTTCCTTGGAAAACTTTAAATGGCCATAAAAAATTTTCTATGGCTGACCAATTAGTGGGACCCGCTGACCAATTATGACCAATTAGTGACCAATTATTTGGCATACCTTTCGAATCGAAAATCCACCGATGGGGTGCTAACATCCGATAACAGGGTAACATCCGATAACAAAGAAAACTTTAAAAATTAATTAAAAAGTTCCTATGGCTGACCAATTAACGAAACCTGCTGACCAATTATGACCAATTAGTGACCAATTAATTGGCATAATTTTTTTTGGAAAATTTATGAATACAGGGTGTCTAGACAGCAAAATTGATTTTCCTTGGAAAACTTTAAATGGTCATAAAAAATTGTCTATGGCTGACCAATTAGTGGGACCCACTGACCAATTATGACCAATTAGTGACCAATTAATTGGCATAATTTTTTTTGGAAAATTTATGTATACAGGGTGTTTAAACAGGAAAATTGTTTTTCCCTTGGAAAACTTTAAATGGCCATAAAAAATTTTCTATGGCTGACCAATTAGTGGGACCCGCTGACCAATTATGACCAATTAGTGACCAATTATTTGGCATACGTTTCGATTTGAAAATCCACCTATGGGGTGCCAACATCCGATAACACGATAACATCCGATAACAAAGAAAACTTTAAAAATTAATTAAAAAGTTCCTATGGCTGACCAATTAACGAAACCTGCTGACCAATTATGACCAATTAGTGACCAATTAATTGGCATATTTTTTTTTGGAAAATTTATTTATACAGGGTGTCTAGACAGGAAAATTGGTTTTCCTTGGAAAACTTTAAATGGCCATAAAAAATTGTCTATGGCTGACCAATTAGTGGGACCCACTGACCAATTATGACCAATTAGTGACCAATTATTTGGCATGCTTTTCGAATTCAAAATCCACCGATGGGGTGCTAACATCCGATAACAGGGTAACATCCGATAACAAAGAAAACTTTAAAAATTAATTAAAAAGTTCCTATGGCTGCCCAATTAACGAAACCTGGTGACCAATTATGACCAATTAGTGACCAATTAATTGGCATAATTTTTTTTGGAAAATTTATGTATACAGGGTGTTTAAACAGGAAAATTGTTTTTCCCTTGGAAAACTTTAAATGGCCATAAAAAATTGTCTATGGCTGACCAATTAGTGGGACCCGCTGACCAATTATGACCAATTAGTGACCAATTATTTGGCATATGTTTTGTTATAAAATTCCAGAAATGGGGTGCTAACATCCCACACCCGACCATGAAAATTTTAAAATTTCCATAAAATTTTTTCTAATGCTGACCAATTACTGAAACCTGCTGACCAATTATGACCAATTAGTGACCAATTATTTGGCATATGTTTTGTTATAAAATTCCAGAAATGGGGTGCTAACATCCCAGAGCCCCGATATCGTTCATTTTAAATAGCGATCTGATATGAGTGCTCAGGAACCTACATACCAAATTTCATCAAGATACCTCAAAATTTACTCAAGTTATCGTGTTAACGGACGGACGGACGGACGGACATGGCTCAATCAAATTTTTTTTCGATCCTGCTTATTTTGATATATGGAAGTCTATATCTATCTCGATTCCTTTATATATGTACAACCAACCGTTATCCAATCAAACTTAATATACTCTGTGAGCTCTGCTCAACTGAGTATAAAAACAGGCAGGTACTTTGTGTGAGGATGCAATTTTTCAGGTTTTTTGTGGTCTGCGTGTAAAAACTATGACTACGAATCACGTATTTCAACAATATATGACGTAAACGTAACTATTTGATGAAATTTGATGAATTTTGAAGCTTGTAGCCGTAAAAAGGGGGCAAAAATTAGAGCTTATATGGGGTATATAATATATATACCACCGATCTCTATGATTTTCTCAGACAACAATATATGCTATTATATATTATATATTATATATATATGTAAGCATTTAGTGAAATTTGAACATATCTAAACGATTTTTAAGATAAATATAAAATAAAAAATAGGTAGGTAATCTGTGTGAGGATGCAAAGCTTCACGTTTTTTGTGGTCTGCATGTAAAAAATATGACTACGAATCACGTATTTCAAAAATATAGACGTAGACGTAACTATTTGATGAAATTTGATGAATTTTGAAGCTTCTAGCCGTAAAAAGGGGCAAAAATGACAGTTTATATGAAGTATATAATATATATACCACCGATCTCTATGATTTTTTCAGACAACAATATATGCTATATACGTAAGCATTTTGTGAAATTTGAAGCTTCTAGCTGTTAAAACGGGGCAGAAATTGCGCAAAGTTTCTGATCTGAACAATCGGTTGTATGAGATATATACTATGTATACCACCGATCTCAATGATTTTTTCAGACATCAATATATGCTATACACGTAAGCATTTGAAGCTTCTAGCTGTTAAAATGGGGCCGAAATCGTAAAAAAAAATATATATACTATATATATATACTATATATACCATCATATATATATTATATATATCACCGATCTCTATGATTTTTTGACACAACAATACATACTATATACGTAAGCAATCGGTGAAATCTGAAGCTTATAGCTGTTAAAATGGGGTAGAAATTGCGAAAAGTTTCTTATCTGAACAATCGGTTGTATGAGATATATACTATATATACAACCGATCTCTATGATTTTTTCAGACAACAATATATGCTATATGCGTAAGCAATCGGTGAAATTTGAAGCTTATAGCTGTTAAAATGGGGTAGAAATTGCGAAAAGTTTCTTATCTGAACAATCGGTTGTATGAGATATATACTATATATACAACCGATCTCTATGATTTTTTCAGACAATCGGTGAAATATATACGTAAGCAATCGGTGAAATTTGAAGCTTATAGCTGTTAAAATGGGGTAGAAATTGCGAAATGTTTCTTATCTGAACAATTGGTTGTATGAGATATATACTATATATACAACCGATCTCTATGATTTTTTCAGACAACAATATATGCTATATACGTAAGCAATTGGTGAAATTTTAAGCTTATATCTGTTAAAATGGGGTAGAAATTGCGAAAAGTTTCTTATCTGAACAATCGGTTGTATGAGATATATACTATATATACAACCGATCTCTATGATTTTTCAGACAACAATATATGCTATATACGTAAGTATTCGGTGAAATTTGAAGCTTCTAGCTGTTAAAAGGGGCTAAAATTTGCGAAAATATATATATACTATATACATATATATACTACATATATATATATATACTATATATACCACCGATTTTTATGATTTTTTCAGACAAGAATATATGCTATATACGTAAGCATTCGTTGAAATTTGAAGCCTCTAGCTCTTAAAATAGGGCAGTAATTACAAAAAGTTCCTTATCTGAACAATCGGTTGTGGGGGATATATACTATATATACGACCGATCTCATCAATTTTTTCAGGCAACAATATGTGCAATATACGAAAGTATATGCTGAAGTTTGAAGCTTCAATCCGTTAAATTGGGTAAGATATTACAAAAATCCTCTTTTTCTGAAAGTCGGTTGTATGGAGGATATATGCTATAGTGGTTCGATCCGATCGGTTCCGACAAATGTCTAATCGGACACCCAAATACACCCGCTCACCAAATTTTATCAAGATATCTCAAAAATTGAGGGACTAGTTTGCATACAAACAGACAGACGGACAGACGGACATGGCTAAATCAACTCAGCTCTTCAACCTAATTATTTCGGTATACTTAATGGTGGGTCTATCTATTTTCCTTTAAGGAATTACAATTTTCGGTTTCGTGACGAAATTAATATACCATTTCATTTTCATGAAAGGTATAATAATACAGAATATATACTATTTATACTATTTTATTGCAACGTAGAAATAAACTTCTCTTTTCACAGCCACATATTGTTTCAAATAATCTTTTCTAGTTATTTGGTAACATTTTAATACATTTCTGATAAATTTAATGATGATTATAAATTTTAATTATTCAACATAGAAGGTTCGGATATCAAGGAGTGTCTTTTCTTATTTTTTTTCTCCTAAATTTTTTATAAAAATATCAAAATTTTACCGTCTTTCGAAAACGGATTCAACACAAACCGTGGAAAGTCCTAAAACTCTCTCTTTAGATAAACCCGATCTATGAAAGTTTTTGATTCTTGAAAGGACGCTGAAGGAACGTTCTGCACTACCTACAGTGAGAGGTATGTTGCAAAAGATACGTAAAGCAACACAAATGTTGGGGAAAATTGTATACAGCTTTTAAACATAGACGACATTTAGCAATTCCAATGGTGACAGACCTTTATAAAAATTTGCTTCGTAAATGTGTTTCAAGTGAATTATTTCGCATTCTAAGCTTTGAGAAATGTCCGACTTGTATTTTTCGACAAATTTTGCTGCGTTCGCCCGAACCGTAGTTTCATCCATGTCTTCAAATTTCCACAAAAAGGGAAACGTAACTTTCAAACTTCTCATAGCAGCTAATCGTTCAGTAATGCCAGTGATTACCGAATCAACGATCACCAGGAAATTATTGTTTTTAAAATCAGACTCTGAATCATCCGAATAATCTCATTTAAATTATCTTCACAACGTCTTTTGGGTTTTCTTTTCGACTGTCCGGAAACTTTGGCGAGATGTTCAATTTAATAGCAACTGTTTTGCATTCGCTTAAAATTGTTTCCCATTGGTTCCTCATCAACTTCAAATCAACTAATAAGGCATCTAGGTGTCGGACCTCAACATCTATGGTGGCGTCTCTAGATTGGAGGACCACGTTTATTTCATTAATGGTAGTCAGTATTTTGAACCAAATTGAGGACAGCAAGATACATTCGAACTTGTTGATCTACTTGAGAATGCCGGTAACATCTCCATATACTTGCGCAGTCAAATTTGGCTTTTGTCTGAAAGACTATGAAGAGAGCTCGGTACATTTTTTGAGGATGTCCCATCGTTGCGGACTGCTGCTGAAAAAACTAAAACGTTTAGTACAACTCCGAAAAAAGTAATTGCAGCCGTACAATATTCTGCAGCATCAACACCACATATATCAGACTGTGGGGTGCACAGGGCGAGTAATCAGCATTGGAGTTTTTGTCGAGAATGTCACGTAGTGCTCCATTGTAAGCTCCTTTCATATTGGCGCCGTTATCGTACCCTTGTGCACTTGACTTGCATCAGGCATAGCATCAAGGATAATAGCAAAATACTTGGCTTCTTGCCGTGATCTAACATAGTTTCCCTCACGTGCTTTGTACAAATTTCTATCAGCTCATTCTGAATGTCTGGGGAAAGATAGTGAACTTGTAAACGTTTGTGCCGCTGTTGAGAAATCCTAACTTTCTCCAAATGATCTCTAAGTATCGGATCATAATGGCTTATGAGATCTTAGATGCCCAAACAATTTCTATTGTTTCGTTCATCAAGATATATACTTTCGCCTTTGAAAGCTAGGCCTCTTTCACCAAAAATAAAATAGTGTCCAAAATTCTACATTGTTATATATTAGTTGTTTATTGATAAGTGTATCAATTTTAGCCTCCTTTTGAAGTAGATTTTGTAAAGAACGCCATTGAATATAACATTTAATGTGATCTTGAGTATTTTCGTGTGATGGCAGTTTATCCTATAACTTCTTCCATACCTGGAATTTCGAATATCCGCCAGGATAATAAATTTTAGGTCGATTTAAAGTATGCGTGCTTAGCAGACGACATGGTAGGCAATAAAAAGCATTGCTACTGGAACTCCACACTAATCAGTGACGCTCCACTTTCTCTCCATTTGGCAAGATTCTGTTTAGCAACGAGGTAGGAAATGCCTCGTCATGACAATCACGTGGAAAAATAACAGGAACCTCTTGATGACCTCGACGAATTATTTCGTTGACTTCTTCAGATCGCAAAAACTCATTATTCACGGTACCGATATCGAAGTCGTTTAAATAATCTAGACTTTGACACAGAGTTGGTGGTATTGTTGGAAGACTTTTTGAAGATGAACCTTCATCAGTGTCACCACGAAAACTTTACAATTTCGGATTTATGTCAACATACATTTTTATTTGATGTTTTTATTGTGTCCTCACTCTTCGAAGGCCCAGGCATAAAATAATTATCAATATTCGTTGCTTTTGAAATTCGCCTTAAAATTTGCACATAGAACAACTAAAGACTCTCCTGAATTAAAGCTCTAAATCGGGGGCCCCTGAGAAACCCCGGGTCCGGGGGAATTCCCCCCCCCCCCCCCCCCCCCCCCCCCCCCCCCCCCCCCCCTCTTGTCGTGCCTGTACACACATATCATTATTCTTGATGGCTTACCGATCGGCAGTGCATGAGACAACGGGCCAAACTCCCGCAAAGGTAATTTTTAGCAATGACCTTCGACTGCCAGCTGATTTGAAGTTTGGGATAGATGCCGATGCGGAGAGAAAGGTCAAGAAATCCACTGGTGTCTTGGAAGAAGAGCTGAGAGAAATACACGATCTTGTAAAGCATCGAACAAAGATTATGAGTGACAAGAAGAAAGCCAGATACGATAAAGCAATTAATTCGAAAGATTTGCAGGAAGGAGATTTGGTGTTGTTATACAACCCACAACGAAAAAAGGTTTGTCCCCGAAATTTCAGTTTAATTGGCAAGGCCCATACAAAGTTATAAAACGAATCAACGATGTAGTTTACCGCATACAAACCATTGGCAAACCACGAAACAAAATGAAAGTGCTTCATTTGGAAAGGCTGGCAGCGTGTAGACCGGAAAATTTGTCTGGTCGGGACGATCAGACTTGGGTGGAGGGCAGTATGACGCATATTACCATCCCTAAGCTGGTACTAAGTAAATGCAGAACAACAAAAACATTAAAGCAAGCTACATAAACACATTAATCAACATTTACCCACATACACACAAGGCAACGAAAAGGTAACTCACACACAGATCGCACATCAGTTGAAGTAGTACTCACATATACACGCGGATATGGCTATGCGAGAGGCTATAAACTACAGATACACACGCGACGCGTATAGCTGGTAACCAAGTAGAAAATTCTAGCAGCAGAAACGTCTAGACATTTGGGCACAGATTATAAAAGCAGCGAAAGCTGAGTAGTCAGTAACCAGTTTGATTTAAGCACGCTATACTTTCAAAGCAGTCCAATAAAGACCATTTTGTAATACAGAATATTGGAGTGTTTTATTCAACAGTTTAGCGATACGAACGTAAGCAGAAGGTTGTAAATAGGCGGAATTTTACTAAACTCGTTACAATAAATACATATTTGGCTTTACGCCAAGCTCCTTATACACTCCCTTGTTCTGTCCTCCTAAGTCGCTTACCACTGCACAACATAGTATCCGCGCCCCTGTACAGAGCTTATTATATTACGGAGTATTTCCGCGTAGAAGACTGGCTGCTTCCATTTGGAGACTAAACCTATAATTTTACCACTTCTAAAGGTATCAACATGGTATAGAATATCCAAAAATATACCTCGCAACATAGCAACTTGCACGTAATCAACTGAAGCAAGCAAGGTATCGGAGGACTTGTCAAAGCAATATGATTTCCGAATCTTCATTTCGTCGAAGCTAAGAATGCATATTTTTGTACATCATCCAAACGAGATGTAGCCGATAAAATTTTTAAAACTGGTTCGTTATCCCCGTGGAAATGTCCACCTTATTTGTCCTCCACTGTTGTGGTGGTGGTGGAAATCCATTCCTTCTCAGAACCCTATACATTTTTGCGCTCGTAGAGTACAGAGTAATCGAGCGCGATATATCCTCCTCATTCCACCTCATACGCTTCTTACCCCGTTTAATTTTGTTTTAATTTGTCAAGGCTTAAACATTACCAAAAGTTTTTCCTCTAAATTCTTTTCCTCAAACTCTACACCTCGAATGCGGTCTTGCAAGCCAGATTACTTGTAGATTGTTCTCAGTTGCTTTTCCATTTCAGTACTATCCTCCGGCCTCTTTTTAACGCAGTTTTGTAGTCGAACATTTTCACAGTGCATTATTTCACTAAAGAGAAATATTTAATAAACAATTCTTGTTCTTGGTTGGATAGCAAGAGGGAGCCCGTCACTGCTCACTTTTTCAAAATTGCTTCTACATCTCTCTGTATGACTCATATACCAAGTTTTATTGGTCCATGACAAGTACGACACAATACAAACGATTTATAATCTGGACGAATATCTAAGCGTCCAAAATTTCATATTGTGACGAATATTAGCATCACTAAGCTGTTAGTAAATAATCACACAACAACAAAAACATGAAGCAGCCACTCAGACATATAAAGCTAGCAACACTTATGTAGAAGGCGACGAAGAGCTATCTCACACACACAGATGTGGTCATAAGCCGAAGTAGTTACTCACACATACACACGCATATGGCTATAAACCAGGCATGCTTAACGAACGAAACAATATCATTTCGTTACGATAATCAACGAAATGACTTCGTTTCGTTTATTAACGTTAAGAACGCGAAATTAACGTTAATTTGACGATCTTAACGTTAATAAACGAAACGAAGTGACTTCGTGTCGTTTATTAACGTTGATTATCGTAACGAAATGATATCGTTTCGTTCGTTAAGCATGCCTGCTATAAACCCCAAATATGCACGTACTCATATAACTAATTACCAAGCATGAGATACAAGAGTTCTAGAAGGTGAAACGTCTAGACCTTTATAGTATTAACTGAATATAAGTAACGTATGTATATGAGTAACATAAACAGCATTTTCAAATGTACATATATGAAGTTTTTATTGAGGAGATTTGGTACTACAGTCTCGACCGAGGCATGCAAAACATTAAAACGATCGATCTGGTTTCGTTTCCGGAATCGGCTTTAAAAAATTAAATGCATCTACCTCGGATTGCAATTGCCTCTATGCTTTATATATGTATGTATATACTTACACGTTGTTCTCCAATTGCTTTTTATACTCAGTTGAGCAGAGCTCACAGAGTATATTAACTTTGATTGGATAACGGTTGGTTGTACAGGTATAAAGGAATCGATATAGATATAGACTTCCCTATATCAAAATTATCAGTATCGAAAAAAAATTCGATTGAGCCATGTCCGTCCGTCCGTCCGTCTGTCCGTTAACACAATAACTTGAGTAAATTTTGAGGTATCTTGATGAAATTTGGTACGTAGGTTCCTGGGCACTCATCTCAGATCGCTATTTAAAATGAACGATATCGGACAATAACCACGCCCACTTTTTCGATATCGAAAATTTGGAAAAATCGAAAAAGTGCGATAATTCATTACCAAATACGGATTAAGCGATGAAACTTGGTAGGTGAGTTGAACTTATGACGCAGAATAGAAAACTAGTAAAATTTTGGACAATGGGCGTGGCACCGCCCACTTTTAAAAGAAGGTAATTTAGAAGTTTTGCAAGCTGTAATTTGGCAGTCGTTGAAGATATCATGATGAAATTTGGCAGGAACGTTACACTTATTACTATATATCTGCTTAATAAAAATTAGCAAAATCGGAGATCGACCACGCCCACTTAAAAAAAAAAATTTTTTTAAATTCAAATTTTAAAAGAAAAGTTAATATCTTTACCGTATATAAGTAAATTATGTCAACATTCAACTCCAGTAATGATATGGTTCAACAAAATACAAAAATAAAAGAAAATTTTAAAATGGGCGTGGCTCCGCCCTTTTTCATTTAATTTGTCTAGGATACTTTTAATGCCATAAGTCGAACAAAAATTTACCAATCCTCGTGAAATTTGGTAGAGGCTTAAATTCTAGGACGATAAATGTTTTCTGTGAAAAAGGGCGAAATCGGTTGAAGCCACGCCCAGTTTTTATACACAGTCGACCGTCTGTCCTTCCGCCCGTCCGTTAACACGAAAACTTGAGCAAAAATCGATATATCTTTACTAAACTCAGTTCACGTACTTATCTGAACTCACTTTGTATTGGTGTAAAAAATGGACGAAATTCGACTATGACCACGCCCACTTTTTCGATATCGAAAATTACGAAAAATAAAAAAATGCCATAATTATATACCAATTACGAAAAAAGGGATGAAACATGGTAATTGTCTATTGACGCAAAATATAACTTTAGAAAAAACTTGGTAAAATGAGTGTGACACCTACCATATTAAGTAGAAGAAAATGAAAAAGTTTTGCAGGGCGAAATCAAAAGCCTTTGGAATCTTGGAAGGAATACTGTTCGTGGTATTACATATATAAATAAATTAGCGGTACCCGACCGATGACGGTCCGGATCACCCTGGTCCACATTTTGGTCGATATCTCGAAAACGCCTTCACATATACAACTAAGGGCCACTCCCTTTTAAAACCCTCATTAATACCTTTAATTTGATACCCATATCGTACAAACACATTCTAGAGTCACCCCTGGTCCACGTTTATGGCGATATCTCGAAAAGGCGTCCACATATAGAACTAAGGCCCACTCCCTTTTAAAATACTCATTAACACCTTTCATATGATACCCATATCGTACAAAAAAATTCTAGAGTCACCCCTGGCTCACCTCTATGGCGATATCTCGAAAAGGCATCCACCTATACAACTAAGGCCCACTCCCTTTTAAAATACTCATTAGCACCTTTCATTTGATACCCGTATCGTACAAACAAATTCTAGAGTCACCCCTGGTCCACCTTTATGGCGATATCTCGAAAAGGCGTCCACATATAGAACTAAGGCCCACGCCCTCTTAAAATACTCATTAACACATTTCACTTGATACTCATATCGTACAAAGCAATTCTAGAGTCACCCCTGGTCCACCTTTATGGCGATATCTCGAAAAGGCGTCCACCTATAGAACTTAGGCCTACTCCCTTTTAGAATTATTATTAACACATTTCATTTGATACCCATATTGTACAAAAAAATTCCAGAGTCAAGCCTGGTCCACCTTTATGGCGATATCCCTTAATGGCGTCCATCTATAGAACTATGGCCCACTTCCTCTTAAAATACTCTTTAATACCTTCCATTTGATACACTTGTCATACAAACACATTCTAGAGTTACGCTAGGTTCTGTTTACAACATAGTGATTTTCCCTTACTTTGTCTCCACAGCTCTCAACTGAGTATGTAATGTTCGGTTACACTCGAACCTAGCCTTCCTTACTTGTTATATTTATATTTATTTATTTAATCAACAAACTGTTTATAGACTGTTAATATACAAAACTTCAAGTTTGCATAGCTTAGTTATATAAAAAGTATAGTTAACTTTATGACAAGTACCTGATTATCAGGTCCTCAAATGTAAATTTACTACAACTAAAATCCCAAGGACTAGGAATAAGCATTAAATTGAGAGTGTCCTCCTAAGGGGACATTCATTGCATAAACTGTTCTAGCAACACCCATATAAAACAAATCGTTACAAAAAGGATACGACAGGGTACACTAAAACGAATTTTCATGTGGAGGTAAGAACAGTCAATTGAACCCGAAACGATATCAAATACGACGCACATGGACAACAGAGTTCGCCTGGAGTCTAGTGACATAAGATTTATCAGTAAACATCGAGAGTGATATGATGGTACAGGGTCTCTCCTCTATCGTGCTTAAGAGTTTCTCGGTAAAATATACATATTGTGATAAATATTACCATCTCTGAGCTGTTATTAAGTAAATGCACAACAAAAACAAGTAAGGACGGGACTATCTTCGTACCTTTCATGAATAGGGCTGAACAATAATCTTATCCCGTTTGTAACCTCCAAATAATCGGATGTATAAGATAAGAAATATATAGTGAACAAGTGTCCATACCTAAACGATTTTCAAGATAAATATAAAATAAAAAAAAAATAAATAAATGTAAGGCGCTATAACCTCCGAAGATATCTAAGGCCGAGCTTCTCTTCCAATTTGCGTCGTGCTCCTCTTGATTTTCCCTACAAATTGGCCGGACGGGACCTACATGTTTTATGCCGACTCCGAACGGCATCTGCAAGGCAGATGAGTTTTCACTGAGAGCTTTTCATGGCAGAAATACACCCGGAGCGCTTGCCAAACACTGCCGAGGGGCGACTCCGCTTAGAAAAATTTTCTTCTAATTGAAAAACTTTATTTCTAAAATTTTGATGTTGCTTTGCCCGGGGTGCGAACCCAGGGTATACGGTGTGGTAGACGGAGCACGCTACCATCATACCACGGTGGCCGCCGAATATAAAAATTAGAAAATGACATAAACCCCCTTATCTGAACGACCGGTTTTATGGGATACATATTATATATAGCTCCGATCGCAATGATTTTTACAGGAAATCTTCTATGATATTGTTACGAATATTAGCAAAACTAAGGGGTGCTGCTATCTCTAAGCCGATGCTAAGCAGTGACGCGAATTCACATCAATAATTCAATCATTATGTATCTATATAAACGAAACAATAATTGCGTCTACACATATGTACCATGTACGTATACGAGCAGCGGAGAATCAGTGCACAAACACATGCATATATCTGAGATACTCCTGAAAGTATGCAATGAGAGAAGCTATAAAATCGTGCAATTGTAGTTACAGCTGAGAAGTTTGAGAGCTGATGGCAACTAGTAGATTCTGGAAGCGCCTAGAAGATGCGAACGTTGAAATCAGAGAGTATAAAAGGCAGCAAATGTAGAGGCGCTGGAATTCAGTTTGATTTGAGCTATCAAGCAGCTTTGATTAAGACGCGTGGATTGAATACAAGCGGCGTTATACTTGAACTTCAGGCACGGCTACGAGAGGCAATGGAAGTAGAAGGAATTGACGTGGAAGAGTATGGCTTTCATCTTGATGGCGAAGAAACAACAAAAATGGAAGAGACAGTTACGCAGACAGTTACGAGCACAGACTTAAACATGATTTTCGCTGCAATATCTGCTCAAATATCGACAATGGCATCTCAACTGGAATCGCAGGAGACACGTATAACATCCAAGATGGAAACTCAACTGGAAGAACAGAAAACAAATATGGCATCCAAGATGGAATCACAGGAAACACGTATTGCAGAAATGTCGTCAGAAATAACATCGAATATTGAAGCACAAGAAACGCGTATTTCAGAAATGTCGACACAGATTACATCCAAGATGGAAGCACAAGAGGAGCGCTTGCGATTGCATGTGGCACAATTGTCTTCGCAGTTAGAAGCACAGAATACACAAATTGTTCAGCTCGAGGACAATATGGATGCCGAGATAGAAGCTTTGAAAGGTCGTATACAGGAGTTGCAAATAAATCGCCCAACAGTTTCAGCGAGTAATCCAAAGGTAAAGACACCATCCTTTGACGGTTCTGTTCCTTTTCAGGTCTTTAAGCTACAGTTTGAGAAGACCGCAGCAGTGAACCAATGAAATGCTGAAGATAAAGTTGCAGCTCTGTTCGTGGCACTGAAAGGGCCTGCCGCGGAAATCTTACAGACTATTCCAGAGTACGAACGGAACAGTTATGACGCATTGATGGCTGCTGTAGAACGAAGGTACGGAAGCGAACACAGGAAACAGATGTATCAAATAGAATTGCAAAACCGTTACCAAAAAGCTAATGAGACTTTGCAAGAGTTTGCTTCGGATGTTGAAAGGTTGGCTCATTTGGCAAATGCGGACGCACCCGTGGAGTACACCGAGAGGGTAAAAATCCAGAGTTTTATAAACGGCATACGGGACGTAGAAACGAGCGACATATGCAAACCCAAAACCCACATTCGAATAAACGGTATCCCATGCACTGACTAGAAAACAGCGTCACTTCTGAGTAAGCCCACATACAAAGCTCATCGCGTGGAAGTGGAAAGGCCAGACTGGGTAGACAAAATTTTGGAAGCATTAAAAGGAACGCAGCAGAAAAACGATGGTGCCGTCAAATGCTTTAAATGTGAAAAGCCAGGGCCCATTGCACGTTATTGCAGTAAAAATCCTAACAGTTCCAGCAATGTGGGTGGCCGTAAACGCAGAGCTGAAGGAGAGGAGCAAATCTCAAAATCCACTCAATCGTTAAACTAAAGCGAGTCAGCCGCAAGGAGCGATAGCTGGCTCCCTCCATTGAATGCCCCAAAATCTCTATCTCGCAAATTGGAAGAAGACCAAGCAATCTTACTGTTGGAGGACGTGTGGATAGAAAGGAACGTTTACTGACTGTAGATACGGGTGCATCCCATTCCATAATTCGGTCAGATTTAGTCAACAAGAAGATAAGACCATTCCTTGGAGCAAGATCACGTACAGCCACGGGAGAGGACACCCACGTAATTGGAGAAGTAGAATGTGAAGTAGCAATTGGGAACGTCACGGTACTACACAATTTTATAGTGGCAGATATTGTTGATGAAATCGTAATTGGAATGGACTTCTTAATCAACCAAGGCATCAAGATCGATATGCAAAGCAAGACGATGCGATATAATAACATGGATGTGCCACTTAATTTCGGCTACGAGAGAGGCTACAGCAGCAAACGAGTGCTGGTGGAAGAGAGTCAGCAAATACCACCAAAATCCGAAGCAGTCATCTGGGCAAGGGTTGATGGAGATTGTGGGACAAACAAATTGTGGGTTGTCGAAGCAGTAAACAAATCAGCAATAAACAAATTTGTAGGAAAAACTCTGGCTATGACAAAACAAGATGGACGTATTCCAGTAAGAGTACTCAATGAGTTCAAGTCACCATTCAATTTGACCAAAGGAGCTGTTTTGGGAAGATGCCAAGAGGCTGAAGTAGTTATTAACTGTGAACAGCTGCAGGAACACGTTTCATCTAGTAATCCTGATCTTTCAAATGCCATCATGGCATGGACGGAGGGGCTAAATCAATATTGTCAGAGAAAGGCAAAAAAAAATGCTCATACGGATAGGATAGGTTAGGTGGTAGCTGCCCTGATAAGGATAGCTCACTTGGACAACACGAAGGTCCGTTGTGATACCACATACACCAAAAATAACGGTGACCTAGATCCAGCTACTTAGAGAATCGTTGGGTAGCAACGATAAAGCTCCGAATGATACCGATCTCAACTTTGGATATATCCTCGGGAGATCCAAGTGAGTCGCGACCGAAGTACTTTCGCCCAATTCTGGCAAAAGCTGGACAATCAAGCATAAAGTGATTTGGTGATTCCACCTCATCATCCTCCATACAGCTGCAGCAGGATGGAGTTTCCAGTATATTGAGACGTACCGCATGGATACCCATGGGACAGTGCCCTGTCAAAACCCCAATGACCATTGATAGGTGAGCCTTAGTGAACCCAATTATTTCAGCAGACCTCCTGCCATCCACTTTCGGCCAGAAAGATCTTGCTACCCTGCAAGACGTGGTATCCGCCCAACGTTTGCTGAGCTGATTCGAGGCCCAGCTATGTAGGAGCAATCCACAGGTGGCCAGCGGGATCCCGAAGTCCCTACAGCCATCTTCATCCGGTTCAGTTGTACCGATGCGGGCTAAGAGATCCGCTTGACAGTTACCCGGGATATCACTATGGCCCGGGACCCAGATAATCTTAATTGTAAAATAATTCGATGCAATCGCAAGCGAGGCCAGGCACTCCCAGACCACCCTCGATCGCACTGTAGTTGAGCTCAAGGCCTTGATAGCCGATTGGCTATCAGAGTAGATGTTAAATTCCCTAACCGTGGTAGCACTGGATAGCATTCCATCCACCGCATCCTTAATCGCAGCAATTTCCGCTTGGAATACACTGCAGTGATCAGCCAACTTAAACTTGCGGCTTAAATTTAGCTCTTGACAAAAGACCGCCCCACCAACCTTTCCATCCAGCTTTGGCCCATCCGTGAACAAGTTAACCGGTCCCATGCCCCAGATAATTCCTCTTCCCCAATCCTCTCTCTGGAATAACTGGGGTGAAGGTTGTATAGGGAGCTGTTATCGGCATACAGTAGTCCGTTCTGTCCGGGATAAAGTCGAAACTGGTAAGAAGGCTAGAGTGTCCGCGGTCAGAAAGTCTATATCCCATATCACGAAGCCTGACCAACGACCTTGCCGCGGCCGCCTTTCCCGCAATATCTACTGGGTATATGTTCAGCATGACGTTCAGTGCCAAGGTAGGCGTTGTTCTGAGAGCGCCACTGATACCGATCAGCGCCGTCCGTTGCACTGACACTAACATTTTGGAGGTGCTCGCCGTGTCCAGTGCTTTCCACCAGACAAGCACCCCATATAGCAGAATCGGTTTGACCACCATCTCATAAAGCCAGTGTACTATTCTTGGCGAGAGTCCCCATCTCTTTCCGATAGCTCCTCTGCAGCAGTACAAGGCAATGGCGGCCTTCCTGGCCCGATCTTCCACATTGGGTCTCCAGGACAGTTTCTTGTCCAAAACAATCCCCAAATATTTAACCCTATCAGAAAGTACCAACGGTACCCCTCCAATCGAGGGAGTTCTGAAATCGGGCACCTTATATCTTCTTGTGAAAAGGACCAATTCCGTTTTTCCCGGGTTGACCGCCAATCCACATGATTCAGCCCACCTAGCCACAGTATCCAGGTAGCCCTGAAGAACATCGCGCCGGGCGCCCAGAAATTTGCCTCTGACTAGGATAGCGAGGTCATCTGCATAGGCAACCACCCGACAACCATTGGCTTCCAGCTCCACAAGAAGCTCGTTGACTACCACAACCCAGAGGAGAGGAGATAGGACACCCCCCTGTGGCGTGCCCCTGCACACCTTCCCCTTAATTATGGCCCCTCCTCACTCCGCTGCGACAATTCTGCCGCATAGAAGTTTGCTAATAAATTCAGCCAGAGCCGCCTCGACTCCTAAACCCACCAGAGCTCTCTCGATTGACCCCGGTAAGACATTGTTAAAAGCTCCCTCGATGTCTAGAAAGGCACCCAGAGCATACTCTTTGTGTTCTAGGGACCCCTCTATTTGCTTTACAATCGAATGGAGAGCCGTTTCCGTCGATCTGCCCTTGCAGTACGCATGTTGTGTAGCCGACAGTAACCCCCGAGGTATCCTTTCCCGTAGGTACAGGTCAATCAACCGCTCAAACGTCTTAAGAAGAAACGACGAGAGACTGATTGGCCTGAAATCCTTAGGTGATACATGAGAGCTTCTGCCGGCCTTCGGAATGAAAATAACCCTAACCGTGTGCCAAGACTTCGGGATATAGTTAAGCCTGAGGCAGTTAGTATATATGATGGCCAACCAGCGGCAGGAGATCCCCAAAGACCTTTGAAGCTGCGCAGGAATGATTCCATCCGGGCCCGGAGACTTATAGGGCTTGAACGACCCTATAGCCCAGGTTATCTGACTTTCCCGTATTGGAATGGCAGGCACTTCTGCATGGCCAACGACCGCCGACCATGCAGGCGAAGATCCCTGCGCAACTGGGACATCGGGAAAATGATTGTCCAGTAAAAGCCTTAGGGACTCCTCGCTACTCATCGACCAGTCCCCACCATCATCTCTCAGATACCCCAGAGGAGCGGGGTTCCTAGAGAGTATTTTTCTAAATCTCGCGGATTCATTGCAGCCTTCTACGTTTTCGCAGAAGCTTCGCCATGCATCTCGCTTGGCTATCCTTATTTCATATTTATAAATCCCCAGACTCACCTTATAGAGCTCCCAGTCCGAGGGTAATTTACTCCTCCTGGCTCTGTTGAAGAGCCGCCGACTGGACGCTCTTAGGTCGTCAAGAGAATCCGACCACCAGGGCGGCTTGCCCTTCCCCCTGTAAGTTTTCAATGGGCAGGACAGCTGAAAGGCGATATTGCTTGCCGAGGTGAAGTTTTCCACCAGAACGTCTATCTCAGATTCGGACAGGCCCGAACTAATGATAGGCACCGCAGGCAGTAGCTCTCCCAGCTTCCTACAATACAAGTCCCAGTTAGTACTTTTAGGGTTCCTAAAAGATATTTTACCGGGACGTTCTTCGTTCACTGAGAACTGAATATATCGGTGATCAGAGAAGGAGTGCTCGTTGAGAACCCTCCATCCAGATATCCGACCTTCCAGTTCTCTACTAACCAGGGTGAGGTCCAGGACCTCCTCCCTTAACGCAGTAATAAAAGTCGGGTCATTCCCCCTATTACATATACAAAGTCCCTCATCTACAATAAAAGTAAATAAAGACTCACCTCTAGTGTTGGTATCCGAGCTTCCCCAAATGCTATGATGGGCATTTACATCGGCACCGATGATCACGCCAACACCTCTCCGCCTTGCTTCAGCGGTGATTTCACCCAGTATCGCAGGTGGTGGTCCCACTACGTCCCCGTGGGGCATGTACGCTGAGACCACCCATATTTCATTACTTCCTCGCTCGAGGCAGACCGTGGTTACGTCAGCATTGCTGAAATTAGAGAGAATAAAAGCTTTAATCTCTTTTTTAACAAGCACACAGGATCTAGGCCTACTTGCCTCCCCATGCTCCTAAAGTACGCGAACATATTTGACCAGGATGGTTCCAAACCAGGCCGCACCAATGTTGTGAAACATCAAATTGACACTGGAGACGCGAGGCCGATACGTCAAGCTCCTCGTAGTGTTCCACTGGCGAAACGGGAAGTTGTGAGTCAAATCGTACAAGAAATGAGCGACAGCGCGTTATCGAACCATCAGCTAGTCCATGGAGCTCACCTGTAGTACTTGTAAAGAAGAAGGATATAAAAATGAGGTTTTGTGTGGACTACCGGAAAATGAATGACGTTACGAAAAAGGATAGCTAGCCATTGCCAAGAATTGACGACACTCTGGACTCGCTATCTAGTACGAAATGGTTTTCCACACTGGACTTGAAAAGCGGCTACAGGCAAGTTGAGGTGAAGGAGGAAGATAAAGAGAAAATAGCCTTCAGTGTCGGTGATGGTCTTTCGCAATTTACTTTTGAGAGACTCATGTACCAGGTACTGAAAGGTCTACATTGGAAAACATGCTTGGTGTACCTGGACGACATCATCGTATTGGGCAAGAACTTTGATGAACATCTTAAAAACTTAGATGAAGTTTTCCAGAGAATAGCTGGCGCTGGTCTGAAGTTAAGTCCCAAAAAGTGTGCGCTGTTTAAAGAGGAAGTAAATTATTTGGGTCACAAGGTAACGGCAGAAGGTATCCGTACAGCGAGTGAAAATATAGAGGCAGTAAAGGAATGGCCAAGACCACAGAATCTGCATGAATTGAGAAGTTTCCTTGGGCTGTGCACATATTACCGCCGATTTGTACGAAATTTTGCCAGCGTAGCCCATAGTCTCCACGAGCTAAGAAGAAAAAATAAAGCTTTTGAAGGAAGAAGGAGCAAGAAATAGCTTTCCAAACATTGAAAGGGCGTTTGTGCACTGCCCCAATGTTGGCATGTCCGATTCCAGGAGCTACGTTTATTCTAGATACAGATGCGAGCGGATATGCTATAGGAGGCGTTTTATCAGAACTGATCGATGGACAGGAGAATTTAGTTGCATATTACAGCCGTTCGATTTGAAAACCAGAGAGGAACTACTGCGTTACGCGGAGAGAGCTGTTGGTATTGGTAGAGTGCATAAAACATTTGCACAAATACCTCTACGGCCAGCGATTCCGTGTCAGGACAGATCACGCAGCGTTAAAATGACTTCTGCAGTTCCGTAATCCGGAAGGACAATTGGCACGGTGGATCGAGCGACTACAAAGCTATGACTTTTCCATTGAGCATCGAAAACGTAGTACCCATGGAAATGCGGATGCAATGTCACGAAGACCATGTAGTTTGGAATGCAAGCACTGTTCAAAAGCCGAGGCTAAAGAAGACATTATAGATGTCCGGCTAATGACTATAACATGTACAGATGAATGGGACAAGGAACAGCTAAGAAAGTGTCAGCTAGAATATACAGATCTGTCACGTGTTATGCAAGGGCTCGAACGAAACGAAAGACCAAACAGAGAAGAGATGTCAGCAGAGAGTCCTATTGCGAAGTCATATTGGGCACAGTGGAACAGTTTAGAATTGATATCCGGTTGCCTTCATCGAGTATGGGAGAGTGAGGATGGTAAATGCAAGAAGAAACTGATAGTTGTTCCCACAAAGAGGATTCCTGACGTGCTCAACGATCTGCATAATGGTCCAAGCGGAGGTCATCTTGGAATCACGAAGACGCTTGAGAAGATTAAACAGAGATTCTATTGGGTTGGTTGTCGTCAGTCGGTCACTGAGTGGATTGCGAACTGCGAGGTTTGCAGCAGAGCGAAAGGGCCCAGAATCCGAAGTCATGGCCAGATGAAGCAATATAACTCAGGTGTGCCATTTGAAAGGATCGCTATGGATGTCACCGGTCCATTTCCTACTAGCAACAGCGGAAACAAATATGTACTGGTAGTTATGGCCAGAGGTATACCCAATCCCAAATCTAGAAGCGGAAACGGTAGCAGAAGTGTTTATAAACAACTGGGTTGCAAGGTATGGTGTACCAATGGAGTTACATTCTGACCAAGGCAGGAATTTCGAATCAGCTGTGTTGCAGGAAATGTGTAAATCTTTGGGCATTCGAAAAACACGGACAACTGCATTGCATCCTCAATCCGATGGTATGGTAGAACGATTCAATAGAACATTGGAGGAGCACTTAAGAAAAGTAGTAGACAAGTAACATAAAGAGTGGGATACCCGCATACCATTATTCTTGATGGCTTACCGATCAGCAGTGCATGAGACAACGGGCCAAACCCATGCAAAAGTAATTTTTGGCATTGACCTTAGACTGCCATGTCAAGAAATGTCAAGAAAAGGAAAATAACTGAAATGTCAAGAAATCCACTAGTGATTTGGAAGAAGAGCTAAGAGAAATACATGATCTGATAAGGCAACGAACAAAGGTTATGAGTGACAAGATGAAAGCAATTAATTCGGAAGGTTTTCAGGAAGGATATTTGGTGTTGTTATACAACCCACAACGTAAAAAAGGTTTGTCCCCGAAATTGCAGTGTAATTGGGAAGGCCCATACAAAGTTGTAAAACGGATCAACGATGTAGTGTACCGCATACAAACCATTGGTAAACCACGAACCAAAATGAAAGTGGTCCATTTGGAAAGGCTGGCAACGTTTAGATCGGCAGATTTGTCTAATCGGGGCGATCAGACTTAGGTGGAGAGCAGTGTTACGAATATTAGCAAAACTTAGGGGTGCTGCTATCTCTAAGCCGATGCTAAGCAGTGACGCGAATTCACATCAATAATTCAATCATTATGTATTTACATAAACGAAACAATAATTGCGTCTACACATATGTACCATTTACGTATACGAGCAGCGGAGAATCAATGCACAAACACATGCATATATCTGAGATACTCCTGAAAGTATGTAATGAGAGAAGCTATAAAATCGTGCAATTGTAGTTACAGCTGAGAAGTTTGACAGCTGATGGCAACTAGTAGATTCTGGAAGCGCCTAGAAGATGCGGACGTTGAAATCAGAGAGTATAAAAGGCAGCAAATGTAGAGGCGCTGGAATTCAGTTTGATTTGAGCTATCAAGCATTTTCGATTAAGACGATATCTAGCGAGCTATAGCAGTATTATTTTGAAAGTCAGTTTCAAACTGAATGTTTTTACCGACCTTTTTATATGTAAATATGTTGAACTTTAGCTGGCTCGAGGTCAATAAAAATACGTTGAATAAAACCACAGGTTTTTTTAACTAATTTATTCCAATATATTTCGGTTATTCCGCGATAGCTCCGCGTCAAGTTATAAAGACGTGCAAAGAAATATCCTTGAGAACGGTTATCGCGAAATAACCGAAATTCAGTTTCATTTAAGCTATCAGTTTGGTTATTAAGCCAGCTAGTTGCAAAGTATAAGTGTTATTGTGAAGTATTTTAATAAAGGCCATTTTTTCATTATTCAATATTGGAGTTATTTATTCAACAGTTTAGTGATACGAACTTAGTAAAAGGGCAAATAAGAGGATTTGCAAGTAAATTCGTTACAATATATTAGAATATATATCACCAAGTGTCACGTTTTTATATTAGAAACTAAGGTAGAAATGGCCAAAAATCTTTCTATCTGAACGATCGGTTGTATGGGATACCTATATACTATATACATATAGCTCCGATCAAAGTGATTTTTTCAGGAAATTTTCTATGATATATTAGAATAAATATCACCAACTTTAACGTTTTTATATTGGAAATTAAGGGCTAAATGGCTAAAAATCTTTCTATCTGAACGATCAGTTGTATGGGATATATACTATATATAGCTCCGATCAAAGTGATTTTTTCATAAAATCTTCTATGATATATTAAAATATATACCACCGAGTTTCACGTTTATACTTTCTATATTAAGGGAGAAATGGCCAAATATCTTTCTATCTGAACGAACGGTTGTATGGGATATAACTATATATAGCTCCGATCAAAATGATTTTTTCAGGATATCTTCTATAATATATTAGAATACTAGCCTTTACCCGCGGCCCCGTCCGCAAGGAGAAAATGAAATATATGGGCTATTCACGTTAGCCTGCTTATCAAGTTATCTGTTTAAAAATTTTTTTCTGTCTAATGCATTTTATTTTTGTAATTGAGTAAAAAAAGTACTAAATGAGCTGATAGCCTAACAGGATCCCCAAATGATCCCGAAATAATGCAGAAGAAGCCACAAAATGACCCAGACGCTATCGCGGACGGATCCCGAAAACCATCCAGAAATGCCCCGGAAGGGTCTCCAAAAGTTCCCGGAATAGCCCCAAAAAATCCGAAATATAACGGCACGATTCTAGACTTATCCAGAGAACCACTCAGAAATGATCCCTGAAGGGTACCAAAATGATCCCGAAATAGTCCCGAAAAAGTTCCGAAATGACTCTGACGGGCGCCCGGATGGATCTCAAAAACCATCCAGAAAGGGTTCCTAAATTATCCCGACATAGTCCAGAAAAAGTTCCGAAATGGCCTCGAAGGGATCCACGACGGATCGCGAAAACCATACAGAAATGATTTCGGAAGGGTCCCAAAGTCCGGATATAGTCCCGAAATGACACCGATGGGATTCCGCACGGATCCAGAAATGATCCCGGAAGGATCCCAAAACTATCTCGAAAAAGTAACAAAAAAAATCTCGAAATGACTCCTACGGCATCCCGGACGGATCCAGGAATGACTTCGGAAGGGTCCCCAAATGATCCCAGCAATGTCCCGAAATGACCCTGATGGATCCGGCAAACCATCAAGAATTGATTGTGGAAGGGTCCCCAAATTATCCTGAAATAATACAAAAAAAGGTCATGAAATGACCCCTTTAAGGGTTCCCAAATGATCCCGAAATAGTCCCAAAAAAGTTCCGAAATTACCCTGATGGGTTCCCGTACAGATACCGAAATCCACCTAGAAGTGATGCCGGAAGGGTCCCAAAATGATCCCATATTAGCCCCGAAAATGTCCCGAAATGACCCCAGACGGATACCGAAAAGCATCCAGAAATAATGCCGAAAGGCTCCCCAAATGATCCCATATTAGTCTCAAAACAGTTCCGAAATGTCCCCGGCGGGATTTCTAACGGATACCGAAAAACATCTAGAAATGATGCGGGAAGGTACCCCAAATGATCCCGAAAAGAAAGCGAAGGAATCCAGGACGGATCGCGAAAACTATCCAGAAATGTCCCCAAATGATCCCCCCAATAGTCCCGAAATGACGCTGACGTGATCCCGGACGGATCCTGAAAACCATCCAGAAATGATGCCGAAGGGGTCCCCAAATGATCCCGTGTTAGTCGCGAAAAGTGCCGAAATGACCCCGACGGGATCCCGGACGGATCCCCAAAACCATATAGAAATGATGAAGGAAGGTACCCCAAATGATTCCGAAAAAGTCCTGAAATGACCCCGACGGGATCGCGGACTGATCCCGAAAACCATCCAGAAAAGATGCCAGAAGGGACCCCAAATGATCCCGAAATAACCCCGACGGAATCCCGGACGGATACCGAAAAACATCCAGATATGATGCCGGAAGGGACCTCAAATGATCCCGAAAAAGTCCCGAAATGTCCCCAACGGAATGCCGAACGGATACCGAAAACAATCCAGAAATGATACCGAAAAGGTGCTAAAATGATCACCTAATAGGCCCGAAATGACTCTGACGTGATCCCGGACGGATACCGAAAACCATACAGAAATGATGTCGAAAGGGTCCCCAAATGATCCCGTATTAGTCGAGAATAAGTCCCGAACGGTATCCCGAAAACCATTCAGAAATGATGGCGAAAAGGGACCCCAAATTATCCCGAAAAAGTCCAGAAATGACCCCGACGGGATCCCGGACGGATCCCGAAAACCATCCAGAAGTGATGACGGAAGATACCCGAAATGGTCCCGAAATAAGCCCGAAATGGCACGGACGGGATCCCGAAAACCATCCAGAGATGATAGCGAAAGGGACCCCAAATTATCCGGAAAAAGTCCAGAAATTACCCCGACGGGATCCCGGACGGATCCCGAAAACCATCCAGAAATGATGCCTAATGGGTCCCCAAATGATCCCGTGTTAGTAGCAAAAAGTCCCGAAAGGACCCCAACGGGATCCCGGACGGATCCCGAAAACCATCCAGAAATTATCCCGGAAGGATCTCGATATGACCCTAACGGGATTACAATTAAAGTGAAGCTAATTATAAAACCATGATAATAAGGCAGCAGGCGCGTTGGAGCGAATGAAGAATTACATAGAAACATACAGGTAAAGCTAATAAAAACGTGCTAATAAAAACAATCGAAGGGGGATGACGGGAGGAGAAGGAGAGGACCACAGAGTTTCTCCAAAACTATTTAGATCTCGATCTGTATGTGCCAGATACCAAAAACTATTGATTTAGGAGAAAATTTATATTGAGTTATAACAATTTATAGATTTTACACCAGAGTGGGAGAAGGGGGATAGGGGGCGCAGGGTGTCCCTGCTCACTTTATAAGCCCTCGACTTATTTGACCCATTGAGTCTGTAATATTGGTGAAGGCCAGTATACGTAAAGTTATAATGTGTAAAAATTATTAAAAAGTAATTGTTCAAAGGGGTCGTGGGACCCCTACCCCCTTGCCATTTTCGAAAAAAATTTCGCTAGTAGATTATTGTCTCCGTCCCAAATTTCATCAATATCCGTGTAGCTGTTCTGGCGTGATTCGGTCACAAAGACGAAAAAATACAATCATTAAATTATAACTGTTCCTAGGGGCGGGTACCTCCCCCCTTTTCAAAAAAGTATAGCTAGTAGATCCTTCTAGACTATTGGCTATATGCGTGCCAAATTTCAACCAAATCGGTCGAGCCATTCTTGCGTGATTGAGTCACAACGAGAAACGTCTGGACAAACATCCAAACTTTCCCATTTATAATATATACTAGCCCTTACCCGCGGCCCCGTCCGCAAGGAGAAAATGAATTATATGGACTATTCACGTTAGCCTGCTTATCAAGATATCTGTTTAAAAAAAATTGTCTGTCTTTGTAATTGAGTAAAAAAAGAACTAAATCAGCTGATAACCTGATAGGATCCCCAAATGATCCCGAAACTATCCAGAAAAAGCCACGAAATGACCCCGACGCTATCGCGGATGGATCCCGAAAACCATCCAGAAATGCCCCGGAAGGGTCTCCAAAAGTTCCAGGAATAGTCTCCACGACGGATCGCGAAAACCATACATAAATGACTCCGGAAGGGTCACAAAATGATCCCGAAATAGTAAGGAAATGAGCCCGATGGGATCCCGCACGGATCCAGAAATGATCCCAACAGGGTCCCAAAACTATCCCGAAAAGTAACAAAAAAATCTCGAAATGACTCCTACGGCATTCCGGACGGATCAAGTAATGACTTCGGAAGGGTCCCAAAATGACCTCATGGATCCGGCAAACCATCAATGATCCCGAAATAATACAGAAAAAGTCATGAAATGACCCCTAAATGATCCCCGACGGACCCCGAACGGATACCGAAAACCAACTAGAAACGACTCCGGAAGGTACCCCAAATGATCCCGAAATAGTCCCGAAATTACCTGACCAGAAATGATGCCGAAAAGGTCCCCAAATGATCACGAAAAGGTCCTGAAATGACCCCGTCGGGATCCCGGGCGGATCCCGAAAACTATCCAGAAATGATGCCGAAATTATCCCGTATTAGTCCCGATTAAAAATTATTAAAAAGTAATTGTTCAAAGGGGTCGTGGGACCCCTACCCCCCTTGCCATTTTCGAAAAAAATTTCGCTAGTAGACTATTGTCTCCGTCCCAAATTTCATCAATATCCGTGTAGCTGTTCTGGCGTGATTCGGTCACAAAGACGAAAAAATACAATAATTAGATTATAACTGTTCCTAGGGGGCGGGAACCTGCCCCCTTTTCAAAAAAATATAGCTAGTAGATCCTTCTAGACTATTGGCTATAAAAGTCCCGAAATGACCCTGATGGGACCCGGAAAGGATCCCGAAAACTAACCAGAAATGATGCCGGAAAGGTCCTCAAATGATCTCCCAATAGTTCCAAAAAGACCCTGACGGGATCCCGAACGGATCCCGACAACTCTCCAGAAATGATACCGAAAGGGCCCGCAAATGATCCCGTATTAGTCGAGAAAAAGTCCCGAAATGACCCCGAAGGGGAAATGATGTCGGAAGGGACCCCAATGATCCCGAAAAAGTCCCGCAATTATTCCGACGGGATCCTGAACGGATACGGAAAACCATCCAGAAGTGATGCCGGAAAGGTCCTCAAATGCTCACCTAATAGTCCCAAAATGACCCTGACGGCATCCCGGACAAATCCCGAAATCCATCCAGAAATGATCTTGGGAGGGTCCCAAAATGATCCCGAAATAGTCTCGGAAAAGTCCAGAAATTACCGTGACGGGTTCCCGGACGAATCCTGAAAGCCATCCTTAAATGATCCCGAAAAAGCCCCGAAATGACCCTGACGGGATCCCGAAAGGATTCCGAAAACTATCCAGAAATGATGCCGGAAAGGTCCTTAAATGATCCCTTAATAGTCCCGAAATAACCGTGACGGGATCCCGAACGGATCCCGATAACTATCCAGAAATGATGCCGAAAGGGTCCGCAAATGATCCCGTATTAGTCGAGAAAAAGTCCCGAAATAACCCGACGGGATCCCGGACGAATCCCAAAAACCATCCAGAAATGATGCCGGAAGAGCCCCAAAATGATCCCGAAAAAGTCCCCAAATGACCCCGACGAGATACCGGACGGATCCCGAAAACCATCCAGAAATTATGCCGGAAGAGCCTCCAAATTATCCCGAAAAAGTCCCCAAATTACCCCGACGAGATCCCGGACGGATACCGAAAACCATTCAGAAATGATGCCGGAAGAGCCCCCAAATGATCCCGAAAAAGTCCCCAAATGACCCCGACCAGATCCCGGACGGATCCCGAAAACCATCCAGAAATTATGCCGGAAGAGCCTCCAAATTATCCCGAAAAAGTCCCCAAATGACCCCGACGAGATCCCGGACGGATCCCGAAAAACATCCAGAAATTATACCGAATGACCCGTATTAGTCGCGAAAAAGTCCCGAAATTACCCCGACGGGATGCCGAACGAATCCCGAGGACCATCCAGAAATGATGCCTAAAGGGACCCAAAATAACCCCGAAAAAGTCCCGTAATGATCCCGGAAACCATCAAGAATTTATCTCTCGAAGGTACGCAAATGATTCCGAAAGTACGCCGACGGGATCCCGAACGGATCCCGAAAACCATCCAGAAATGATGCCGGGAGGGTCCCCAAATGATCGCGAAATAGTCCCGAAATGATTCCGGAATAGTCCCGAAAATGTCCCAAAATAACCCCGACGGGATCCCGGACGGATCCCGAAAACTATACAGAAATGATCCCGGAAGGGTCCCAAAATGATCCCGAAATAGTTACGAAAAAGTCCCGAAATTACCCCGGCGTAATCCCGGACCGATCCCGAAAACCATCCATATATGATCCCGGAAGAGTCTCGATATGACCCTTACGGGATTACAAATAAGGTAAAGCTAATTATAAAACCATGTTAATAAGGCAGCAGGCGCATTGGAGCGAATAAAAAGTTACATAGAAACATACAGGTAAAGCTAATAAAAGCGTGCTAATAAAAACAATTGATGGAGGGCGGATGGCGGGAGTAGAGGAGAGGACCACTGATCGTTCCTCCAAAATTGTCTAGATCTCGTTCTGTATGTACCAGATACCAAAAACTATTGATTTAGTAGAAAATTTATATTGAGTTATAACAATTTATAGATTTTACACCAGAGGGTGAGATAAAGGGGGCGGGCGGAGGGTGTCACTGCTTACTTTGTAAACCCTCGACTTATTTGACCCCTTGAGTCTGTGATGTTGGTGAAGGCCAGTATACGTAAAGTTATAATGTGTAAAAATTATTGAAAAATAATTTCTCGAAGGGGTCGTGGGACCCCCACCCCTCTTTCCATGTTCGAAAAAAATTTCGCTAGTAGACTACAGTCTGAGTCCCAAATTTCATCAAAATCCGTGTAGCCATTCTGGCGTGATTCAGTCGCAAAGATGAAAAAATATAATAATTAAATTATAACTGTTCCTAGGGGGCGGAGACCACGCCCCTTTTGAAAAATATATAGCTAGTAGATCCTTCTAGACTATTGGCTATATGTGTGCAAAATTTCATCCAAATCGGTCCAGCCGTTCTTGCGTGATTGAGTCACAAAGACAAACGTCTGGACAAACATCCAAACATCCAAACATCTAAACATCCAAACTTTGCCATTTATAATATATATTAGACTAGCCTTTACACGCGGCCCCGTCCGCAAGGAGAAAATGAAATAAGCAGGCTAATCAAGTTATCTGTTTAAAGTTTTTTTTCTGTCTAATGCATTTAATTTTTGTAATTGAGTAAAAAAAAGATCTAAATGAGCTGATAACCCGATAGGATCCCCAAATGATCCCGAAATTATCCAGAAAAATCCACGAAATGACCCCGACGATATCGCGGTCGGATCCCGAAAACCATCCAGAAATGCCCCGGAAGGTTCTTCAAAAGTTCCCGGAATAGTCCCAAAAAACACGAAATGACACCGACACGATTCTAGACTTATCCAGAGAACCACACAGAAATGATCACTGAAGGGTACCAAAATGATCCCGAAATAGTCCCGGAAGAGTTCCGAAATGACCCTGACGGGCTCCCGGACGGATCTCAAAAACCATCCAGAAAATATCCAGGAAGGGTTCCTAAATTATCCCGACATAGTCCAGAAGAAGTTCCGAAATGACCCCGAGGGAATCCAAGACGAATCGCGAAAACCATACAGAAATGATTCCGGAAGTGTCCCAAAATTACCCCGAAATGTCCCGAAATGACCCTGACGGGATTCCGGACGGATCTCGAAAACAATCCAGAAATGATGCTCAGATCCCATATCAGTCGAGAAAAAGTCCCGAAATGACGAATCCCGAAAACCATCCAGAAATGATGCCGGAAGGTACCCCAAATGATCCCGAAAAAGTCCTGAAATTACTACTACGGGATCCCGGACGACTCCTGAAACTATCCGGAAATGATGCCGGAAAGGTCGCCAAATGATCCCGTATCAGTTAAGAAAAAGTTTCGAAATGACCCCAACGGAATCCCGAAAACCATCTAGAAATGACGCCGGAAGGTACCCCAAATGATACCGAAATAGTCCCGAAATGCCCTGATGGGATCCCGGACTGATCCCGAAAACCATCCAGAAATGATGCCGGAAGGTACCCCAAATGATCCCGAAATAGTCCCGAAATTACCCCTACGGGATCCCGGACGGATCCAGAAACCTATGGAGAAATAATGCCGGAAAGATCCCCAAATGATCCCCTAATAGTCCCGAAATGCAAAGGGTCCCCAAATGATCCTGTATTAATCGAGAAAAAGTCTCGAATGACCCCGACGGGATCCCGGTTGGATCCCGAAAACCATCTAGAAAAGATGCCGGAAAATACCCCAAATGATCCCGAAATAGTCCCGAAAAAGTCCCGAAATGACCCCGTCGGGATCCCGGACGGATCCCGAAAACTATCCAGGAATGATGTCGCAAAGGTCCCCAATTGATCCCCTAATAGTCCCGAAATGTGCCTGATGGGGTCCCGGTTGGATCCCGAAAACCAATTAGAAAAGATGCAGGAAAATACCCCAAATGATCCCGAAATAGTCCCGAAAAAGTCCCGAAATGACCCCGTCGGGATCCCGGACGGATCCCGAAAACTATCCAGAAATGATGCCGAAAAGGTCCCCAAATGATCCTATAATAGTCCCGAAATAACCCTGAGGAGATCCCGGACTGATCCCGAAAACCATCCAGAAATGATGCCGAAAGGGTCCCCAAATGATCCCGAAATAGGCCCGAAAAAGTCCCGAAATTACTTCGATGGGTTCCCGTACAGATACCGAAAACTATCCAGAAATGATACCGGAAATGTCCTCAAATGATTCCCTCATAGTCCCGAAATGGCCCTGACGGGATCCCGGACGGATCGCGAACACTATCCAGAAATGATGCCGGAAAGGTCCCCAAATTATCTCCTAATAATACCGAAATTACCCTGATGGGATCCCGGACGCATCCCGAAAATCATCCAGAAATGATGCCGAAAGGGTCCCCAAATGATCCCGTATTAGTCGAGAAAAAGTCCCGAATGACCCCGACTGGATCCCGGTTGGATCCCGAAAACCATCTAGAAATGATGCCGGAAAATACCCCAAAATAGTCCCGAAAGTGTCCCAAAATAACCCCGACGGGATCCCGGACGGATCCCGAAAACTATACAGAAATGATCCCTGGAAGTGTCCCAAAATGATCCCGAAGTAGTCCCGAAAAAGTCCCGAAATGACCCCGGCGGGATCCCGGACGGATCCCGAAAACCATCTAGAAATGATCCCTGGAAGGGTCTCGATATGACCCTAACGGGATTACAAATAACTTGAAGCTAATTATAAAACCATGTTAATAAGGCAACAAGCGCGTTGAGGCGAATGAAGAGTTACAAAGAAACATACAGGGAAAGCTAATAAAAGCGTGCTAATAAAAACAATTGTAAGAGAGCGGACGGCGGGAGGAGAAGGAGAGACCACTGATCGTTTTTCCAAATTGTTTAGATCTCGATCTGTATGTGCCAGATACCAAAAACTATTGATTTTGGAAAAAATTTATATTGAGTTATAACAATTTATAGATTTTACACCAGAGGGGTAGAGAAGGGGGTAGGGGGGTGGAGGGTGTTACTGCTCACTTTGTAAGCCATCGACTTATTTGACCCATTGAGTCTGTAATATTGGTGAAGGCCAGTATAAGTAAAGTTATAATGTGTAAAAATTATTAAAAAGTAATTGTTCGAAGGGGTCGAGGGACCCCCAGGGCCTTTCCATGTTCGAAAAAAATTTCGCTAGTAGACTATTGTCTGTGTCCCAAATTTCATCAAAATCCGTGTAGCCGTTCTGGCGTGATTCACTCAAAAAGACGAAAAAATACAATAATTAGATTATAACTGTTCCTAGGGGGCGGGGACCCTTTTCAAAAAAATATAGCTAGTAGATCCTTCTAGACTATTGGCTATATGCGTGCCAAATTTCAACCAAATCGGTCGAGCCATTCTTGCGTGATTGAGTCACAAAGAGAAACGTCTGGACAAACATCCAAACTTTCCCATTTATAATATATACTAGCCCTTACCCGCGGCCCCGTCCGCAAAGAGAAAATGAATTATATGGACTATTCACGTTAGCCTGCTTATCAGGATATCTGTTTAAAAAAAATTGTCTGTCTTTGTAATTGAGTAAAAAAAGAACTAAATCAGCTGATAACCTGATAGGATCCCCAAATGATCCCGAAACTATCCAGAAAAAGCCACGAAATGACCCCGACGCTATCGCGGACGGATCCCGAAAACCATCCATAAATGCCCCGGAAGGGTCTCCAAAAGTTCCAGGAATAGTCCCCACGACGGATCGCGAAAACCATACATAAATGACTCTGGAAGGGTCACAAAATGATCCCGAAATAGTAAGGAAATGAGCCCGATGGGATCCCGTACGGATCCAGAAATGATCCCATCAGGGTCCGAAAACTATCCCGAAAAGTAACAAAAAAATCTCGAAATGACTCCTACGGCATTCCGGACGGATCAAGAAATGACTTCGGAAGGGTCCCAAAATGATCCCAACATGGTCCCGAAATGACCTCATGGATCGGGTAAACCATCAATGATCCCGAAATAATACAGAAAAAGTCATGAAATCACACCTAAATGATCCCCGACGGACCCCGAACGGATACCGAAAACCAACTAGAAACGACGCCGGAAGGTATCCCAAATGATCGCGAAATAGTCCCGAAATTACCTGACCAGAAATGATGCCGAAAAGTCCCCAAATGATCCCGAAAAGGTACTGAAATAACCCCGACGGGATCCCGGGCGGATCCCGAAAACTATCCAGAAATGATGCCGAAATGATCCCGTATTAGTCCCGAAATGACACCGCCGGGATCCCGAACGGATACCGGAAACCATCTAGAAATGACGCCGGAAGGTACCCCAAATGATCCCGAAATGACCCTCACGAGATCCCGGACGGATACCGGAAACCATCCATAAATGATGCCGAAAGGCCCCCCAAATGATCCCGTATTAGTCCCAAAAAAGTCCCGAAATGACCCCGACGGGATACCGAACGGATACCGAAAACCATTGAGAAATGATGCCGAAAGGGTCCCCAAATGACCCCGCGTAAGTCGCGAAAAAGTCCCAAAATGACCCCGACGGGATCCCGGAGGGACCCAAAACCATCAAGAAATAATGGCGGAAGGGACCCCAAATGATCACGAAAAAGTCCGGAAATGACCCCGGACGGATCCCGAAAACCATCCAGAAATGATGCCGGAAGGTACCCCAAATGATCCCGAAAAAGTCCTGAAATTACCACTACGGGATCCCGGACGACTCCTAAAACTATCCGGAAATGATGCCGGAAAGGTCGCCAAATGATCCCGTATCAGTTAAGAAAAAGTTTCGAAATGACCCCAACGGAATCCCGAAAACCATCTAGAAATGACGCCGGAAGGTACCCCAAATGATACCGAAATAGTCCCGAAATGCCCTGATGGGATCCCGGACTGATCCCGAAAACCATCCAGAAATGATGCCGGAAGGTACCCCAAATGATCCCGAAATAGTCCCGAAATGACCCCTACGGGATCCCGGACGGATCCAGAAACCTATGGAGAAATAATGCCGGAAAGATCCCCAAATGATCCCCTAATAGTCCCGAAATGCAAAGGGTCCCCAAATGATCCTGTATTAATCGAGAAAAAGTCTCGAATGACCCCGACGGGATCCCGGTTGGATCCCGAAAACCATCTAGAAAAGATGCCGGAAAATACCCCAAATGATCCCGAAATAGTCCCGAAAAAGTCCCGAAATGACCCCGTCGGGATCCCGGACGGATCCCGAAAACTATCCAGGAATGATGGCGGAAAGGTCCCCAATTGATCCCCTAATAGTCCCGAAATGTGCCTGATGGGGTCCCGGTTGGATCCCGAAAACCAATTAGAAAAGATGCAGGAAAATACCCCAAATGATCCCGAAATAGTCCCGAAAAAGTCCCGAAATGACCCCGTCGGGATCCCGGACGGATCCCGAAAACTATCCAGAAATGATGCCGAAAAGGTCCCCAAATCATCCTCTAATAGTCCCGAAATAACCCTGAGGAGATCCCGGACTGATCCCGAAAACCATTGAGAAATGATGCCGAAAGGGTCCCCAAATGACCCCGCGTAAGTCGCGAAAAAGTCCCGAAATGACCCCGACGGGATCCCGGAGGGACCCAAAACCATCAAGAAATAATGGCGGAAGGGACCCCAAATGATCACGAAAAAGTCCGGAAATGACCCCGGACGGATCCCGAAAACCATCCAGAAATGATGCCGGAAGGGACCCCAAATGATCCCGAAAAATTCCTGAAATGATCATGACGGAATCCCGGACGGATCCCGAAAACCATCCAGAAATGATGCCGGAAGGGACCCCAAATTAAAAATTTCGCTAGTAGATTACTGTCTGTGTCCCAAATTTCATCAAAATCCGTGTAGCCGTTCTGGCGTGATTCAGTCACAAAGACGAAAAAATACAATAATTAGATTATAACTGCTCCTAGGGGGCGGGGACCTCCCCCCATTTCAAAAAAATATAGCTAGTAGATCCTTCTAGACTATTGGCTATATGCGTGCCAAATTTCATCCAAATCGGTCAAGGCGTTCTTGCGTGATTGAGTCACAAAGACAAACGTCTGGACAAACATCCAAACATCCAAATTTTTCCATTTATAATATATATTAGACTAGCCTTTACCCGCGGCCCCGTCCGCAAGGAGAAAATTAAATATATGGGCTATTCACGTTAGCCTGCTTATCAAGTTATCTGTTTAAACATTTTTTTCTGTCTAAGGCATTTTATTTTTGTAATTGAGTAAAAAAAAGAACTAAATGAGCTGATAACCTGATTGGATCCCCAAATGATCCCGAAATGATCAAGAAAAAGCCACGAAATGACCCCGACGCTATCGCGGACGGATCCCGAAAGCCGTGCAGAAATGCCTCGGAAGTTTCTCCAAGAATTCCCGGAATAGTCCAAAAAAAACCTCGAAATGACAACGACACGATTCTAGACTTATCCAGAGAACCACACAAATGATCCCTGAAGGGTACCAAAATGATCCCGAAATAGTCCCGACAAAGTTCCGAAATGACCCTGATGGGCTCCCGGACGGATCTCAAAAACCATCCAGAAAATATCCCGGAAGGGTTCCTAAATTATCCCGACATAGTCCAGAAAAGTTCCGAAATGACCACGAGGGGTTCCACGACGGAGCGCGAAAACCACATAGAAATGATTTCGGAAAGGTCCCAAAATGATCCCGAAATGGTCTGGAAATGACCCCGATGGGATCCCGCACGGACGCAGAAATGATCCCGGAAGGGTCCTAAAACTATCCCGAAAAAGTAAAAAAAAATCTGGAAATTACTCCTACAGCATCCCCGACGGATCCAGAAATGACCTCGGAAGGGAGCCCAAATGATCCCAAATGGTCCAGAAATGACCCTGATGGATCCAGCAAACCATCAAGAAATGATGCCTTAAGGGTCCCCAAATGATCCCGAAATAATGCAGAAAAAGTCATGAAATCACGCCTAAAGGGTGCCAAAATTAACCCGAAATAGTCCCGAAAAAGTCCCGAAATTACCCTGATGGGTTCCCGAACAGATCCCGAAATCCAACCAGAAACGATGCCGGCAGGTTCCCCGAAAAAGTCCCGAAATGACCCCGACGTAATCCCGGACGGATCCCGAAAACCATCCAGAAATGATCCAGAATTAGTCCTGAAAAAGTCCCGAAATAACCCTGACGGGATCCCGGACAGATCCTGACATCTATCCAGAAATGATCTTGGAAGGGTCACAAAATGATCCCGAAAAAGTCCCGAAATGACCCTGATGGGATCCCGTACGGATCCCGAAAACCATTTAGAAATGACGCCGAAAGGCTCCACAAATGATCCCGCATTAGTCCCAAAAAAGTCCCGAAATGACCCCGACGGCATCCCGGAATTAGTCGGGAAAACCTGGTTGATCCGGCAAACCATCCAGAAATGAAGCCGGAAGGAACCCCAAATTATCCCGAAAAAGTCCCGAAATTACCCCGACGGGATCCCGGGCGAATCCCGAAAACCATCCAGAAATTATGCCGGAAGGGACCCCAAATGATCCCGAAAAAGTCCCGAAATAACCCCTACGGGATCCCGGAAGGATACCGAAAAGCATACAGAAATGATGCCGGAAGGGACTCCAATTAATCTAGCAAAAGTTTCGAAATGACCCCGACGGGATCCCGGACGGATCCCGAAAACCATCCAGAAATGATGCCGGCAGATACCCCAAATGATCCCGAAATAGCCCCGTAATGATCCCGGACGGATTCCGAAAACTGTCCAGAAATGATGCCGGAAAGGTTCTCAAATGATCCCGTAATAGTCCCAAAATTACTCTGATGGGATCCCGAAAGCCATCCAGAAATGATGTCGGAAGAGTCCCCAAATGATCCAGTATTAGTCGAGAAAAAGTTCCGAAATGACCCCGACGGGATCCCGGACGGATCCCGAAAACCATCCAGAAATGATGCCTGTAGGTAACCTAAATGATCCCGTATTAGTCGATAAAAAGTCCCGAAATGATCCCGACGGGATCCCGAAAACCATCCAGAAATGATGCCGGAAGATACCCCAAATGATCCCGAAATAGCCCCGTAATGATCCCGGACGGATTCCGAAAACTATCCAGAAATGATGACGGAAAGGTTCTCAAATGATCCCGTAATAGTCCCAAAATTACTCTGACGGGATCCCGAAAGCCATCCAGAAATGATGCCGGAAGGGTCCCCAAATGATCCCGTATTAGTCGAGAAAAAGTTCCGAAATGACCCCGACGGGATCCCGGACGGATCCCGAAAACCATCCAAAAACGCTGCCTGTAGGTAACCTAAATGATCCCGTATTAGTCGAGAAAAAGTACCGAAATGATCCCGACGGGATCCCGAAAACCATCCAGAAATGATGCCGGAAGATACCCCAAATGATCCCGAAATAGCCTCGTAATGATCCCGGACTGATTCCGAAAACTATCCAGAAATGATGCCGGAAAGGTCCTCAAATGATCCCGTAATAGTCCCAAAACGCCACTGGATCCCGGGCGGATCCTGAAAACCATCCAGAAATGATGCCGAAAGGGTCCCCAAATGATCCCGTATTAGTCGAGAAAAAGTTCCGAAATGAACCCGACGGAATCCCGGACGGATCCAGAAAACCATCCAGAAATGATGCCTGTAGGTAACCTAAATGATCCCGTATTAGTCGAGAAAAAGTCCCGAAATGATCCCGACGGGATCCCGAAAATCATCCAGAAATGATGCCGGAAGATACCCCAAATGATCCCGAAATAGCCCCGTAATGATCCTGGACGGATTCCGAAAACTATCCAGAAATGATGCCGGAAAGGTTCTCAAATGATCCCGTAATAGTCCCAAAATTACTCTGACGGAATCCCGAAAGCCATCCAGAAATGATGCCGGAAGGGTCCCCAAGTTATCCCGTATTAGTCGAGAAAAAGTTCCGAAATGACCCCGACGGGATCCCGGACGGATCCCGAAAACCATTCAAAAATGATGCCTGTAGGTAACCTAAATGATCCCGTATTAGTTGAGAAAAATTCCGGAAATGATCCCGACGGGATCCCGAAAACCTTCCAGAAATGATGCCGGAAGATACCCCAAATGACCCCGAAAAAGTCCCGAAATGACCCCGGCGAGATCCCGGACGTATACCGAAAACCATCCAGATATGATGCCGGAAACGCCCTCAAATGATCCCCTAATAGTCCCAAAATCACCCTAACGGGGTCCCGGACGGATCCCGAAAACCATCCAGAAATGATGCCAAAATGGCCCAAATGATCCCGTATTAGTTGAGAAAAAGTCCAGAATTGACCCTGACGGGATACCGGACGAATCCCGAAAACCATCCAGAAATGATGCCGGTGGGCACCCCAAAATGATCCCGATATAGTCCCGAAATGAACCCGTCGGGATCCAGGACGAATCCCGGAAACTATCCAGAAATGATGCCGGATGGGACACCAAATAATCCCGAAAAAGTACCGAAAGTACCCCGAAAATGTTCCAAAATAACCCCGACGGGATCCCGGACGGATACAGAAAACCATCCAGAAATGATGCCGGTAGGTACCCCAAATGATCACGAAATAGTCCCGAAATTATCACGTCCGGATCCCGGACGAATCCCGAAAACTATCCAGAAATGACGCCGGTAGGTACCCCAGATGATCCCGAAATAGTCCCGAAATGAACCCGACGGAATCCCACACGAATCCCGAAAACTATCCAGAAATGGTGCCGGAGGGACCCCAAATGATCCCGAAAAAGTACCGAAATGACCCCGACGGGATCGCGGACGGGTCCCGAAAACTATCCAGAAATGATGCCGGAGAGGTCCTTAAATGATCCCCTAATAGTCCCGAAATTACCCTGACGGGATCCAGGACGGATCCCGAAAACCACCAAGAAATGATGGCGAAAGGGTCCCCAAATGATCCCGTATTAGTAGAGAAAAAGGCCCGAAATTACCCCGACGGGATCCCGGACGGATGCCGCAAACCACCCAGAAATGATACCGGAAGAGACCCAAAATGACACCGAAAAAGTCCTATAAAGTCCCGGAAACCATCAAGAATTTATCTTTCAAAGGTACGCAAATGATCCCGAAATAGTCACGAAAAAGTCCCGAAATTACCCCGGCGGGATGCCGGACGGATCCCGAAAACCATCCAGAAATGATCCCGGAAGGGTCTCGATATGACCCTAACGGGATTACAAATAAGGTGAAGCTAATTATAAAACCATGTTAATAAGCGGCAGGCGCGTTGGAGCGAATGAAAAGTTACAAAGAAACATACAGGTAAAGCTAATAAAAGCGTGCTAATAAAAACAATTGATGGTGGGCGGATGGCGGGAGGAGATGGAGAGCACCACCGATCGTTTTTCCAAAATTGTTTAGATCTCGATCTCTATGACCCAGATACCAAAAATTATTGAGAACATTTATATCGAGTTATAACAATTTATAGATTTTACACCAGAGGGTGATAGAAAGGGGGAGGGGGACGTAGGGTGTCACTGCTCATTTTGTAAGCCCTCGACTTATTTGACCCATTGAGTTTGTAATATTGGTGAATGTCAATATAGGTAAAGTTATAATGTGTAAAAATTATTAAAAAGTATTTGTTCGAAGAGGTCGTGGGTCCCCCTTTCCATTTTCGAAAAAAATTTCGCTAGTAGACTATTGTCTGTGTCCCAAATTTCATCAAAATCCGTGTAGCCGTTCTGGCGTGATTCAGTCACAAAGGCGAAAAAATACAATAATTAAATTATAACTGTTCCTAGGGGGCGGGGCCTCCCGCTTTTCAAAAAAATATAGCTAGTAGATCCTTCTAGACTATTGGCTATATGTGTGCAAAATTTCATCCAAATCGTTCCAGCCGTTCTTGCGTGATTGAGACACAAAGACAAAGGTCTGGACAAACATACAAACATACAAACATCCAAACTTTCCCATTTATAATATAATATTAGATTAGATATTAGATTGGATTAGATATATCACCGAGTTTCACGTTTATACTTTCTAAATTGCGGCAGGAATGACCAAAATCATCTTATCTGACCGATCGGTTGTATGGGAGATATATGTTATAGTGGTCCGATCCTACAGGATCCGATAAATGTCTAATATAATGCAAAAATACATCCTTGTGCCAAATTTCATTGAGATATCTCAAAATTTGAGGGACTAGGTTGCGTTCAAACAGACAGACGGACGGACAGACGGACAAGGCTATATCAACTCAGTTCGTCGCCCTGATCAATTCGGTATACTTAATGGTGAGTCTATCTTCTATATTTCTCAACGTTACAAACATCGGACCAAAGTTAATATACCATTTCATGTTCATGAAAGGTATAAAAACATTAAAGCAAGCTACATAAACACATTAATCATCATTTAGCCACATACATACAAGGCAACGAAAAGATAACTCACACACATATCACACACAGTTATCAGTTGAAGTAGTACTCACATATACACGCGCATATGGCTATGCGAGAGGCTATAAACTACAGATACACACGCGACGCATATAGCTGGTAACCAAGTAGAAAATTCTAGCAGAAGAAACGTCTAGACATTTGGGCACAGAGTATAAAAGCAGCGAAAGCTGAGTAGTCAGTAATCAGTTTGATTTAAGCACGCTATCAGTTGCGAAGTGAAGTTTAATTGCGTTTAATTACGTACTTTCAAAGTAATCCAGTAAAGAACATTTTGTAATACAGAATATTTGAGTGTTTTGTTCAACAGTTTAGCGATACGAACGTAAGCAGAAGGTTGTAAATAGGCGGAATTTCTAAATTCGTTACAATATATACATATTAGAGGTTTACGCCAATCACTTTATATCACTGAATGGCTGGACTCCAGAGTATCACATTTTCCACAACTAATGAATATGGAAACATACTGCCGACGTCAATGGTATGTTTGACGATCTAGAACAATATCATAAAGTTGCGGATGAGTATCTGGGAGGCTTCTAATACGAAAATTAAAAAAAAAAAAATATTTGTAAAGGTTTTGTGTATTTAATTTGCGAGCTTTGCTCATATTGCTTTATACAATGGTTTTTGTAATTGATATTAGAGAAAAATTGTAAGTTTACAAACGGCGATGGTTACTAGGACATGTTTCCGAATTTCACTTCTTCATCAGCTAGCTTTTCGGGAGCTGAGCATTGAACTCGAATCTCCAACATTCATATCAGTGCAAGCCTTTAGCTGCTAAGCCATATGAATGTCCCGTTGTTCACTGTACAATTGGTCTCTAAGAGTTGCCTTTTTTGTTTATATTCCTTTTGATCACCATGTAGGCACATACACTCTGTATGTAGTTTATTCCTAATGGTGTGGATATGTTTTTTAGGTGCGCTTTTGAAAGCTTAGTAACATTTGTTCGGATTTTTACAGTATTTGTTTTTAATACTTCCGCTGTTAATATTATATCAATATGATCATATGTATTTAATTTGCGAGCTTTGCTCATATTGCTTTATACAATGGTTTTTGTAATTGATATTAGAGAAAAATTGTAAGTTTACAAACGGCGATGGTTACTAGGACATGTTTCTGAATTTCACTTCTTCATCAGCTAGCTTTTCGGGAGCTGAGCGTTGAACTCGAATCTCCAACATTCATATCAGCGCAAGCCTTTAGCTGCTAAGCCATATGAATGTCCCGTTGCTCGCTGTACAATTGGTCTCTAAGAGTTGCCTTTTTTGTTTATATTCCTTTTGATCACCATGTAGGCACATACACTCTGTATGTAGTTTATTCCTAATGGTGTGGATATGATTTTTAGGCGCGCTTTTGAAAGCTTAGTAACATTTGTTCGGATTTTTACAGTATTTGTTGTTAATACTTCCGCTGTTACTATTATATCAATATGATCATATGTATTTAATTTGCGAGCTTTGCTCATATTGCTTTATACAATGGTTTTTGTAATTGATATTAGAGAAAAATTGTAAGTTTACAAACGGCGATGGTTACTAGGACATGTTTCTGAATTTCACTTCTTCATCAGCTAGCTTTTCGGGAGCTGAGCGTTGAACTCGAATCTCCAACATTCATATCAGTGCAAGCCTTTAGCTGCTAAGCCATATGAATGTCCCGTTGTTCGCTGTACAATTGATCTCTAATAGTTGCCTTCTTTGTTATATTCCTTTTGATCACCATGTAGGCACATACACTCTGTATGTAGTTTATTCCTAATGGTGTGGATATGATTTTTAGGCGCGCTTTTGAAAGCTTAGTAACATTTGTTCGGAATTTTACAGTATTTGTTTTTCATACTTCCGCTGTTACTATTATATCAATATGATCATATGTATTTAATTTGCGAGCTTTGCTCATATTGCTTTATACAATGGTTTTTGTAATTATTATTGCAAAACCATTGTATAAAGCAATATGAGCAAAGCTCGCAAATTAAATACATATGATCATATTGATATATTAGTAACAGCGGAAGTTGTAAAAACAAATACTGTAAAAATCCGAACAAATGTTACTAAGCTTTCAAAAGCGCGCCTAAAAATCATATCCACACCATTAGGAATAAACTACATACAGAGTGTATGTGCCTACATGGTGATCAAAAGGAATAAAAACAAAAAAGGCAACTCTTAGAGACCAATTGTACAGCGAACAACGGGACATTCATATGGCTTAGCAGCTAAAGGCTTGCACTGATATGAATGTTGGAGATTCGAGTTCAACGCTTAGCTCCCGAAAACCTAGCTGATGAAGAAGTGAAATTCAGAAATATGTCCTAGTAACCATCGCCGTTTGTAAACTTACAATTTTTCTCTAATATCAATTACAAAAACCATTGTTTAAAGCAATATGAGCAAAGCTCGCAAGTTAAATACATATGATCATACTGATATAATAGTAACAGCGGAAGTTTTAAAAACAAATACTGTAAAAATCCGAACAAATGTTACTAAGCTTTCAAAAGCGCGCCTAAAAATCATATCCACACCATTAGGAATAAACTACATACAGAGTGTATGTGCCTACATGGTGATCAAAAGGAATATAAACAAAAAAGGCAACTCTTAGAGACCAATTGTACAGCGAACAACGGGAGATTCATATGGCTTAGCAGCTAAAGGCTTGCACTGATATGAATGTTGGAGATTCGAGTTCAACGCTCAGCTCCCGAAAAGCTAGCTGATGAAGAAGTGAAATTCAGAAACATGTCCTAGTAACCATCGCCGTTTGTAAACTTACAATTTTTCTCTAATATCAATTGTAAAGGTTTTGTTTATATGTATTTAAGGAATTCAACGTTTAGGGCATTTCGGAAAGATGCGGGGGTTTTGCCTCAATATCTCGCGGATCGTTCAAAAAATTTGAGGAGTATCTCCTTGCGGAGGGAGGGTGATGTGCTTAACATGGTCACAGTTTTGTAGCGTAGTTTCACCCAAGGAGATATTCTGGGCTAACTCTTAATACTCGTCGTCGGCACAAAGGTGACTTTTGGTTGCTATCAATAATCTACTAATAATCATGACTCGCGTGGCACAGTTTTAACCATTAGCATCAATGCTGGTTTATTATTGTTCGCGCCAAAGGGCTCCTTCATTTTTTTTAGCTGTTTCTAAGAGCTACAATTCCCGACAAAACTGTCGGTGTTGTTTGTTGTCTTTCGCTTCTGCCTTTTGACATTGTCGGTTTGTATGTGATTATGCAATACGGAAGAACAGATGCAGCAGAAAATGAAACTTTTCAGATTGACTTTATTTTTAACTAGTTAGGTGCTTCTCTGAAGACTTTCTGACAGATGTTTTTGTCGCGCTATGCTACTGAGCTACACGAAAGAAACACCTTGAGACGTTAGGGAGTAACTATTCGACCAAGGATGCTGCCCTCAGAATCATAAGCAGTCTAAGTGGATATCATTGCGTAACTCATGGGTGAAAATCGTATAATCCTTGGCGCATATACATTATTTAAACTTTACAAGGACCGTGGATAACAGTTTTAAAATGTAGACCAAAATTTGCAGACGTTTGTGTTCGGTTCAGAAACAATTTTTAATTTTCGTACTCCGTGGCCTTAACTGGGATCCTAACCTTCATCTACCACCATACAAAAATAGGCTGCTTCTTATTAGTTTGCCAACTGTGGAAAACCGAAGAATTTTACCTGGGGTAATGTTCCTTCACAAGCTTATCATCGCAGTAAGGGGATGTTAGTTTGTGAAGGCAGAATTTTCCTACGCCCTTTTTATCCCGTTGGCGTTATGTGGGGCATCCCGATTTTGTTGTGAAAGCAAAAAGCAGCGCGCATATGTATTGTTAATCACAAAAGGCATCAACCAAATTAGATGGCACAGTCTCCTTCCTGTTTATTCATGTATTGTTATTGTTTTTGTCATAAAAATCCCCCGCGCTGGTCAATAGGTTCGAACACAAGAAACTCTTTAACGAAAGCACAAGGAAACGAACTATTTCACAACGCATGGACCATAAACAATCTGCTCTTGGAGGATTTGTTTCCACTCTACTTTTAAATAATGGTCTGTGCTATGTGGGACAAAACCACGCGGTGACTGATAGTCATAAGTAAGACCAACTGAAACTTAATCAGGTTATACTACGCCTCACATTTTTAGAAATTTCACGCGTCCAACGCTTTTATTTAATTGTCTGATCAACGCCCTACATTGATGAGGAGTGTGATGACTAGTGCCTAGGACCTACCTAATTATTTTTTAGCTTTTAGTATAATTATTACTTCATGCAAGTATTGTAAACGGTTTTATTTAGCTGGACTTGACAGGCTGGCTGGATGGCTGGCCGACACGAATTTTGTAATTGAAATTTAAGTAACTTCCCGATAAGCTACAAGCTTGAAACTTGGAACATAGTTCAGAACCCGATGACAATGCAATAATGAGAGAGAAAAAACTGCTTCAGGTGGCGCAACGAACGTGATATTCAAAAAATCGTATTTGTGGTCCGATTTGGCTCATATTTGGAACACATATTACATACAGCCCGGTAGAAGTGACGTCAAAATACTTTGGAGTTCGAGCATATGTGGCGCCGAGTCGAGTAAATTCTTTGGAAGGATTACGTATTGTGGACTTAGATGGTAACAAATTGTCAAGAAAGAGTCATTGTAATAATGAGTCACTAAATGTACTAAATAGAATGAGAAATAAGAGGCAATTAAAGAAAGACTAAAAACTTGAAAATAAAAAATTAAAAAAATTTTTTAATTAAGAGGTTTTATTGAAAACAATACTTACATGAAGTAATAATAATACTAAAAGCTAGAAAATAATTAGGTAGGTCCTAGGTACTAGTCATCACACTCCTCATCAATCTAGGGCGTTGATCAGACAATTAAATAAAAGCGTTGGACGCGTGAAAGTTTTTATTCATTATACATAACATATACATACATACATATGTAGTTGTATCCTAACTTTTACCCTTTCGGTAACAATCAAATTTAAATTTAAGGCATTTGTGGATAATTCAAAAATACTTATCTAAGTAATTAATTTTGTTTTAAATATTTCTTTATTTACATATAACTTGCTATACATAAACTCTGTACAATTGTTATGCAATGTATATTAGTTATTCAGCTTTTACATATGTGACCCGGTCTATGAAAAGGTGGCTTATAACTAAAAAAAATTACTAATACTGAAGAAATACATTGTTTATCTTTAACAGCTGTTTCTCGCAATTTCTTTTTTGAGTCATAAGCCACCTTTTCATAGACCGGGTCACATATATGGAATTAAAAAAGTACATATAAACACGTAACAATGTAACCCAATCGGAGCTAATTACAAGGGCTTAAAATAATAGTGAAATGATTTGCGCTCCTTCAAACAGTGTTGAATTTATTTAGTTTATTTAATTTAATTTCAAAAATAGTTTAATGTTCTTACAGACTACTTGAGTTTGTACTTAAAAATACAGACCTTAGCAATACAATCAAAAAATTATTACACTCAACAAAGATTTGAAGGTGGTCTTTGGCAAAGAAAAGTCAACGGCCAAAGAATTTGAGATAGTATTGAACTCCCTCAGTGCTCTAAAAATGGGAGCGTTAGAGGCATAGAGGGTCCGGGCGCAATCAATATAAAACATATCCCAATTTCGAAGTGATCTAGGGGGTATATGGAGACAAATACTCTCGAGTAAACGTGGTGCATCAATCACAGCATTAATAATAGCATACACAAAAGTAATAGAAAGAATGAACCTCCTACTTTGAAGTGATTGAAGGCTAATGAGTGCACATCTGGCATTATAAGAGGGAATCGGCTCAGAAAAGTTCAGAGACCGCAGGCCAAACCATAAAAAGTCTTTTTGGACTCGCTCGAGCCTTTTGATATGGCAGTCATGATAAGGCCTCCAGATAGGGCAAGTATATTCCAACTTAGAGCGTACGAGCGACGTAAACAGCAACTTAAGAGTATAAGGATCTGTTAAGTCAGAGCTAAATCGCCGAATAAAAGCCAAAACCGAGTAGGATTTAGCAATCATCGAGGTTATGTGAGTGTGACTACGCCTAAGTCAGAAATCTCAGTACGTGTGGACAGACGAGAGCCGTCAATATAATATGAAGTGGGAATTGTGCCACGAGACTTAGAGAAGGTTACGTGAAAGCACTTACCAATATTTAAAGGTAGATTATTATTACGGCACCAATCAGCAACGTTATTCAGATCAGACTGAATATTTTCTGAATCAGAAGAAGTAGAAACAGTTGTAAACACCTTCAGATCATCAGCGTATAGCAAAAAATGGGAATGCTTAAAGCAGGCTGAAATGTCATTAATAAAAATTACAAAAAGCAGTGGCCCCAAAATGCTGCCTTGCGGTACTCCTGAGGATGCAATAAAAGGCTTGGCGTGAGTATTGTCAACAAGAACTACACATTTGCGTGAGTGAAGGTAGGACTTAATCCAAGACAAAAATATAGAGTGAGAGCTCAATCTGGCTAGTTTGGAAATCAAGATTTGGTGACTGACTTTATCAAACGCTTTGGAGAAATCCGTATAAACCGTGTCGACTTGAAGACGGTTGTTGAAGGCTGCAAGGCAAAATTCAGAAAAAATTGCTAAGTTTGTAACCGTAGATCTACCAGGCATGAAGCCATGTTGACTATCACTAATTAATTGCTTGACAGCAAAACTAATTTTTTGTTTTACAACATACTCAAAAAGTTTAGAGATAGTAGATAATTTCGCAATTGGTCTATAGTTGGCAACATTGTTTTTATTACCACTTTTAAAAATGGGGGATATGAAGGTTATCTTCCAAGCATCAATGAACTCACCACACTCGAGAGATTTGTTGAAGATTAAAAGAAGCGGGGTGGCTAGAATCAGACAATTTTTAAAGAGATAAGACGATAAGCCGTCAATATCTGTCTGGGAAGACGACTTGAGGTTCCGGATTCCATCAACAATATCATCTAGAGAAAGAGTAAGAGCCCCGAAGTTGATGGGAGAGTCTACCATTGAGGAGGACTCAGGGACACTAACTGGCTGAGTAACAAAATTGAAGTGAAAAAAGTCTGCAAAAAGGTTAGCCGACTCCATAGGTGAAGAGGTATGAAACCCACTATAAAAAAACTGACGAGGGAATAATCGAGGTAGCTTTCTTAGATTTTACATAATTCCAAAAAGCTTTAGGGTTATCTTTGATACAAGATTCGAAGTTTCGGGTGAAATTAATACGCAGCCTCTTACTTAACGCTTTAAATTTCCTGTTGTAGCGAATATACTTGATTTTAAACACCCAAGACTTTGTAGTCTTGAATTTTTTAAAAAATCTATTCCTCAAATTCTTTAGCCGCTTGAGCCCAGTAGTATACCAAGGAATTTTGTAACACTTTTTAATTTTCCGCGGAATATTGTTACTACAAATCTTATTGATAAGGCCTTTGAAGGCATTGAAACAGCGTGAGAGATCACTTCCAGAAAAAATAGCTTCCCAATCAATTAGAGAAACTTCTCGGGTAATGTTAGCAAAGTTCGCACGCCTAAATGAGAAACTAGGAGTAGCATTATCTGGAACAATGCTTTCAAAATTATAAAATTCAACACCCAAAACAAGCGGGATATGCTGAATACCGGAACACGACAGTGGACCCAGACATTCAGTTAGGGAATAATTAATATTATCGTTAATAAGATCAAGTGTTCTTGATAACTGATTTCTGAAGCTATTTATCTGGAAGAGATTGACACTTAAAAGATTATCAATGATGAGAATTTCAGCGCAACTATTTACATTTTAAGGAAGTAGAGCGAAGTTATTGTCAACATAAGACCATTCGATAGTTGGTAAGTTAAAATCACCTAAGATGCAAAAGTTACTACCATCCTGTGTATGTATTAAACTAACAATATTGTCAACATGCGATTTATATACAGAATCCGCACTAGACGGAGGAATATATGAAGCGCATACAAACAATTTCGAGCTGCCTTGAACAGAGACGCAAAGCTGGTCGATCAACGAATCCATGTCAGACAGGTCCACGAGCGATGACCGAAAATGACGGCGTACGGCAATTAAGACTCCGCCACCTCTAGAAAGTCCAGTTTTGCAGTAGTCACGATCTTTGCGGTAGACATTATATAAGTTAGGATCAAAGAATTCACCATCAAAAAAATTACAGTTGAGCCATGTTTCGATTATAACGAATATATCATATTCCAAATGCGAGCTCATATCAAAACGCAAGTTTGCCTTAGTCCTAAGGCCAGAGACATTTTGAAAATAAATTCTGACTTGCCTAGGAAAATGTTTTTCTGGCACTACTGATTGCTAAGCATCACCTCCGCCACCTTGAACAACTTTACGATGGTTTTTGAAAGGCTTAATTTTAACATCTGCCGTCCAGAGCTTGGGATCTAAAACTTTATCCACTAGTGCATGCGATACACCAAGCTTGAAATTTAATCGTGTCAGATCTTTGATATCCGCGTCCTTTTTGACCAGAGGAAAACATGTGAGATGATGAGCACTAATGTTAGTGTTTTTGGAAACAAAAGCAATAAGACTATCCGCAGTAACACTTGGTTTGAAGGAGGATAGATGATACCATTTCCTAGAACTAACAACGTCAAGTTCCGTGTTATCACTAACGCCGATTAACAAATTGGAGGAGCGAGTCTTGCTTTGATGATTTACCCTTACAGAATCTTTAGGGGAGATTTTGGTTTCATTGTTAACTCCAGTATGCAAAGGTTTATTGATATCTTGCTTTTTATTTTTGCGTCCTTTTCGCTGAACTTTGTTCCACTGGCCAGACGAAGGCAAGTTTTTAGCAGTACCCAACGACAGAGGCTTTTGCAAATCGGCACAAAGCTGAGTCACATTGTTATTATTGTTATTAATAATATTTGACGAATGCTGATTATTGCTAACAGCAGATGAAGCTGCAGAAGAGGAGATAGCAGAACTGTTGTATGGAGCAGCTGCAATAGCATATGACAGAGAGCCATTTGGCATTGTTGAAGATTGTGTTGCCAAAGGCAACGAACAATAATTTTTAGAACTAACGGCAGCGGAGACAGCAGAGAGAGCGGCAGCATTATAGGTGACGCCGACTCCAGCAGAAGGCAGAGAGCCGTTTAATAACGTAGTTGCAGTTGTAAGTGTGTCTAAAACAGTGACATCCGCAGAACTCCCTGGCAATCTGGTTTGATAGTTACCCGACACCATTAGATCATGATTATTGTCCAAACAGTTGTTCTGGTATTTGTTTTCATTTTGCATTTCCTTCACTTCAGTGGCTAGTGAAGCAATAGCAGAAAGCAGCTCATCTAAACAAAGCTGCTTTTCTAATGAGCGAACAGCGGCTTTAAGCACGTCAGTCTGCTCAATGAGTATTGTGCATTCATCTCGCAAAGAGTTGACGATATCAGCCAAGCGTGAGTTTTCAAATTTAAGAGCACTGATTTCCTTTAGCGCCAAATCTAAGGCAGGCATTTGTTTAGAAGGGTCAGATGATGACGATGTATGAGTATGCGAGAGCTTGAATCTGTCAATAGCTTCATATCAACAATAGAGGGCGGCGATCGAAGGGAGTTTCGCCGAGCAGCAACACACCTGTCACATATATACTGCTTGCCTGCTTCTCTTAGGCCCTCAAGATCAGCCGGCAGAATATTCACACAGTCCAAATGAAAAAGATCATTGCACTTTGCGCATTGCACTGTTTTATGCTATCTAACTACCTTATTTGCACAGAAACAAGGCATTTTAGAGAGCAAGCTGAGCAAAGCAACAAAAATTAGTACGGTAAAAAAGAGTCCTGTCTCACTTATGCATAAACTGAGCAAAATAGCACATTTATTTATTATATCTTATTATGCCAGAGTTAAATAAAAAATGCTCCATAGAGTCACTGTTTCAAATTATGATTGCAAATCACAATACAAAAATGTAAAATACAGGTAAGTAAAATTGTTTGATTACACTTGAGTCATCAAGTGGACAAAAGCATTAGCCTTGAGAAAAATTAACATCGATTACAGAGCGGTCAAAAAACACGTCCGTACGTCACGCCAACAACTAGAATTTTTTGGGCATTATACGTCATTACAATGCTTCCATTAGTCTTGCTTCGATGTGTTTCTCGATATATGCTTTCAATATACATACGTAAATTTTCATATACATATCGCTCATTTGCTGCAACGTCGTCATAACTCAAAAAACATGACTTTTGAGTTAATAACATATAAACGTACCCAATATCATGATCTATATTGTATAAAAAAAGTTTCGTGATCAGTTAAAAATTTAGCACGTGTTATAAAAATGAAAATATGCCTTTATATGCGCAACATATGGCAGTTAAAATCTTTGAATGGCTCTCCTGGAAAATTGTGTTTTTGAGTTATGACGACGTTGCAGAAAATGAGCGATATGCATGTATGTACGGTGCAGTGCGATAAAGCCCGCGGCCTTTATTTTTTTCTTGCATTTTTATAGGAAATGACGCCTATCGAAACAATTTAAGAGTTAAGTTTTTAAAACTAATGAGTTAGGAAAGTGCGCGTTCTTGTAGGGATATTGCACGATTGACGAGTGATGACGCATGACACGCATTTTTACAAATCACGCTTGAATTTAGCGTGAATGGTGAAGTCGTTGCAACGGATATCCGTAAATAAATTTAAATTAAGAAGTAGGTAGCAGTTTGAGCCCGCTTACTAGAATTTTGACAGCTAACAACAAATTTTCAAAGATTTAGAAGAAATGCCAAAACCAACAATTTAAAGCAATATTCGACAAGAGTGGTGACTTGGTACACTCGATCCATGCTTCTTTTTGAGAGAGCAACCGGAGGATGAGTTTAAAAAATTATGTTTTCTGAAGCACTCTTTTTTTGGAATATTCTGGCTTCTCCACTTGGCATTAGTTGCTCTAAGAAACAAATGAATTAAAAATAGAAAAAAGAAGTTAACAATTTTGTTGTTGCTTTATCGGCCTAATGATTTGTAAGCCCGCTGATTCGGATCGCGCTCAAGGTCTTAACAATAATTTAGGATCGTTATTATTGTTATGATATATTTTTTCTTAATTGAAAGAATTTTACATTAGAATATAGAAAGAAATTTTTGATGACTGCCATAGCTGTTTGTAACTTTAGATCAGGGGTCATTCCATAGCAAAATTGTGCTCTCATCACGCATACGAAAGTGCAATAACTTTAATATTTTGGAGACCCATGCTATAGATCCATTTTTAGAGCTGCTAAACTCTTTCATCGGCGCCGTTTAGGTGCCTCTGTTCTAACAATACAGCTATCAGACCGATTTTTTGATTAACTTCATAATTTCTACTTCTATGCTGTTTCTTGCCAATTGATTTTCACAGTGTTGCGACATCTGTCAAAGAAATAATGTCAGTATTGCGCATATTTTTATGGTAATGATGTCTTGGTGTCATATCCATTGACACCTTTTCCCATTACTCTGAGATATAATGGCCTAGACATATTCCCATGTTCATAGTCATATAAAACAGCTGATCCAACCAACCTTATGGAAATCAATGTAATTGGTAAATTGTGCCCTATCATAACACTCTAGCCATAGCCCACCAATTGGTTTTTGGTTTTTCGCCACATCCATAACCTATAAATATTGGAGTTGTTAGGTTGAACTGGCCTGGAACACCTCAAATAGACTGAATGTGTCCATAGTTTTACCAGAATTTGTTTGACGACCAAACGGAAGAACCCCAAACAAGTACCAGGACTTATGTTATTGAATAACTGCGTCCTCTCGGCAAATACTAAAAGTTTTCTAGGACCTAACTTAATTGCTGCCTCGAGATCTGGCAACTCTGCCGCCCCTAATAACTGAAGCCTTATTGTTGTTGTTGTAGCAGTGAAACCGTTTCTTCCTGCAGTTCGCACTCCCTACACCTGCTGTTACTGATGAGACCTAACTTATAAGCATGTGACGCCAGAAGTCAGTGTCCACTTAGTATGCCAATCGTGAGCCTTAAGTCTTCTCTCTTCAGGGATATGAGCCACTTTATGAGTCTAATATCGTAGGATATGCACATGATCTTAGAAATTTTGGAGCTCGTATCTTCTTTTAATTTCTCCCAAACGGATTGGAACATCTATTATCGTTTCAGCGAGTGTTGCACACTCCTTTACCAACTCATCGGTCTTTTGTTGTTGTTGTTGTAGCAGTGCTTTGCCCCACCTAGCAGCCGCGACCGGTCACAAATTGTCATCAATATCCTCTAACGGGAGTCCAAGGAAACTTGCTGTTTCAACAGGGGTGGACCCTAATGAAAGGGGTGTTAGAGGCGTTGGTTCCACATTATAATTATAGAGATGGTTCGTGTCATGTGGGGACACATTGCAAGCGGAGCATACATTTTGTATGTCGGGGTTGATTCTGGATAGGTAAGAGTTTAACCTGTTACAGTATCCAGAACGAAGTTGAGCAAGAGTGACACGCGGTAGTTTTGTGTACTTTTCTTTGAGTACTGGATTCATCGGGCAATTCCTGACATAAAGGTCCGACGCCTGTTTGTGGAGTTCACCAAGGACCTGCTTGTGTTTTTTTGCTTCATACGGCTGGGTTCTCAGGTGCCGTATTTCCTCAGAATGCTTACGGAGATGACTCCTTAAGCCCTAGGCGGTGTTGGCTCATCAATCAGATGTCTGTGTGGATGCCCAGGTTTCTGGGTATTCAACAGAAACTGTTTGGCCAGCATCTCATTTCTCTCCCTGATGGGGGGTATTCTCGCCTCATTATGCAGATGGTGTTCTGGGGACATAAGAAGGCAGCCCGTGGCGATTATGAGAGCAGTATTTTGGGAGGCCTGTAGCTTCTTCCAGTAGGTAGTTTTTAGGCTTGGCGACCTTATGGGTGACGCATAGCACGTAAACGGCTGGCTAATTGTGTTGTATGTAGTAATGAGCGTTTCTTTATCTTTTCCCCAGGTACTGCCAGCAAGGGATTTGAGGATTTTATTACGGCTCTGGATTTTCGGAACAATTGCGGCTGCGTGCTCACCAAAATGTAGATCCTGATCAAACGTCACACCCAAGATTTTGGAGTATAGGACAGTCGGTAGCGTAGTGCCATCGGCGTGGATGTTCAAAATGGTCGACATTTGGGACGTCCATGTTGTAATTAAGGTCGCGGAAGATTTAGTCGGTGATAATGCCAGGTTTCGCGAGGAGAAAAAACTGGAGAGATCAGGGAGGTAGACGTTTATTCTGTTGCAGAGCTCATCGATCTGTGGGCCTGGGCCTGTGGCCATTATTGTGCAGTCATCGGCATAGAAAACGATAGTAACCCCTTCTAGTGGCGAAGGTAGCTTTGATATGTAGAAATTAAACAAAAGTGGGGATAGGACACCACCCTGTGGCACCCCTTGTTTAATTCTTCTTGGTTTTGATGTTTCGTTTCTAAATTGCAACGATGCCTGCCGACCAACCAGATAATTTGCGGTCCACCTTTTAAGACATGGGGGAAGGGTAGACCCTTCCAGGTCTTGCAGTAACGTGCCATGGTTGACCGTATCAAAAGCTTTTGATAGGTCTAGCGCTACGAGTACTGTTCTATGGTAGGGGTTTTGATTTAAACCGCAATTTATCTGGGTGCTGATGGCATTTAGCGCGGTGGTGGTGCTATGGAGTTTTCTGAAGCCATGCTGATGAGAGGGTAGCTGCAAATTTGCTTGGAATCAGGGGAGCGAAATGGCTTCAAGCGTCTTTACTACTGGCGATAGGAGAGATATCGGACGATACGACTCTCCTATGTTAGGTGGTTTCCCAGGCTTTAGTAGCGGGACCACCTTGGCCATTTTTCGGGTATGACAAAGGTGGAAAGAGACAGGTTGAAGACATGTGCTAAGTATTTGAAACCCTCTTTCCTAGGCTTTTAAGCATCGGCATGGCTATGCCGTCTGGGCCCACTGCTTTGGATGATTTAGCATGACCAATGGCATCTTCAACCTCTCTGGCGGTGATGGTAATTGGTGACGCGCTGAATTTATGTTTATGTGCGTGTCTGTTGACCCTCCGTCTATCTTTGTCGACCGTAGAATGCATTACATATTGACGGCAGAAAGCGCTCGCGCATTTTTTCGAATGCGACAGCACTTTATCGCCGAAGGCGAAGGAAACTTTGTCATTGTGCTTAGACGGATTCGATAGGGACTTTACGGTGGACCAAAATTTACCCACACCGCCAGAGAGGTTACAACCTCTTAGGTGCTCCTCCCATTTCGCCCGCTTGTGTTCATCCACAAGCAATCTGATGCGTTGGTTTATGTCCCTTATTTGGGGGTCGTCTGGGTCGAGCTGTCTTATAATGTCACGTTCTCTCGCTAAATTTGCGGCCTCCGCCGGGAAGTGGGGCCGAATTTCGGGAATTCTCCCGGCGGGAATGAAACGAGCCGAGGCGGATTCAATGACCTTGCGGAAAGCACGCTGCCCTTGGCGGGCATCAGTCGGGATAGGGGGGGCAGCAAAGAGGTTGTCTGTAAAAGATTTGTATTCCTCCCACTATCCATTTTTAAAGTTTATGAAATTGCGTTTTCCTGTAACGATGAAGTCAGCGGTACGCTCGAACGAAATAAGAATAGACAGGTGGTCGGATGCCAATGTTACCATCGGCTGCCAGTTGACGCAGTTTACGAGTTCTGCGCTCACGATTGAGATATCCGGCGAACTGTGACAGCTTCCTACCATACGTGTGGGGGCGTCTCCGTTTATTGTGCAGAACGTCGTTTCTTTTATTTGATCCGCCAACTTCTCACCCCTACTATCCGCCCGCAAGTTTGAATGCCATAGATCGTGATGGGCATTAAAGTCGCCTAAGATAATGCGATTGTTACCAGTGAGTAAGGCGCTAATATTAGGGCGGTATCCACAGGGGCAACAGGTGGCAGGAGGGATGTAGATGTTGACGATTTCTAGGTTTGCATCGCCTGACCGGACAGATAGGCCTTGACGTTCTAAGACATTGTCCCTGCGGTCGATGCCAGGATCAAATATATGATATTGCACAGAGTGGTGTATGATAAACGCAAGGCCGCCTCCATTTCCGCTCATGCGATCTTTTCTGTGGACATTATACCCAGAACAGGTTTGCAGTGCGATCTTGCTGTGAGTTTAGTCTCTTGAATCGCAGCAATGCGGATGTTGTGCCGCTTCATGAAATCGACTATCTACGTGATCTTCCCAGTTAATCCATTACAGTTTAACTGCAGAGTTCTGAAGTGCATATGTGGAGACGTCGCCACTCTGGGAGTAAGTGACGGGTTACTACGCCTGGGTTGAGGAAGGCCAGGACGCAACTGCTGGGACTGGGCGTCCTTGGGCAAGCATTGGGGTACCCGGTAGATTGGGGTTTGCGACCTGGCAACATGGCGCAATGAGACCCGTCGGGGGGTTGCCATCGCGGAGACCAGAACATCTAGGAAAGTGGCACCGCCCAAGGCAGGAGCTGCATGGGGCGGATGTCGCAAACATATATGTTTTGTGCTGACAAACGGTGCAAACGGGGTTAGGGACTAAGAGTCTGTTTCCCTGAACTACACGATTGCTGCCGGAAAAGAGGGGGAGAAGACGGCGGCAGGGGCTGATGCTCAGCATTGCTACCTACTCTACTACGAAGATAGTAGTTATGAGTGGTAGCAGCTGTTTGAGTTGTTGGCGCCGGGGGGCGCGAGCATCAGCGGGTAATAGTTGTGGCTTGCTGAGCAGCTGGGCTGCTAGAAGGTAGGGGGGGGGGGGGGTGCTAAGGCGTAGACTACGGGACGCCCTTGGACGTGAACAGCAAGGAGCCACAAAAGATTTATAAAAGTTACGTGGACGTCGGCTTTTGGGATCAAGCCCAGAACAACCTGTCCGATGCAACCATCCCTTACACGAGACACACTGAACAGAGTATGACCGTCCTAAAAAGATTCTTTTCCGGCAGATGCAGCAAACCCATTTCTCAGGACCGGTGTCAGGAGACGCATCCGGATTGGATTCGATACCTTCCCGGAGCAACAGAATATGGAGCAGTCCCGCTGCAAGGAGCTGCTGGGAGGATGACAATTTGAGGGAGGGACGCAACAAATTAAATGGGGTTACACTGAAATGACAGTCCTTGGTCGGGAAAAATCCCCAGTCGCTCCGGTACATAGAACCGACTGCCTAGGAAGCGTTGGCATCGGTCTTTTCGTTACCTTCTATCCCTTTATTACTGGGAACCCAGTATAGATGTGTGGTCCGACCTCAGTGAAGTTTCCCCAATGCTTCTTTGCATTCCAAAATACTTCTTGATGAAGTACTGTGTGAGATTATTGCCTTAATCGCCGCCTGACTATCATTATGTACATTGACGCGACTGCAGCATGGCATGGGACCATATACTCCGTTTGCCCGATTTGAATTGTGAATTTATTAACTTTTTCGATATTTTGCTTTTTGTTTCGGATAGGTTTTGACTGTCTCATTATTTGTTGAGTTGGTTTGTAATTTTTTACGTTTTCTTCGTTTTTATAAAAAAGCCACGATTTTTAGGTTAAAGCACCAATAACAGATGACAGTAGACATGGTTAAGTACGTTTATGGTTATGACTATGTCAACTTTTCTAGGTCATTTGTTGTTTTTATTGTAGTGATAAGGACACTCCCCGAAAGCCTTGGAGTGTTATCGATGTTGATGATCCTTTGCCGTATGCAGATCCGGTACGTTCCGGTAATAAGCACCATAAAGCCTTCTAAGCCATCCCGCCCTCCCATTCCCTAGATCCATCAGGAGTTCGGGGTCGCCAGAACCTGGGCTGTTAATGAGAAAGGATTTGCCACGGGTAGGTGAGGTTGACAATTGGGTTAGAGAAGCTATATATTGCGCTGGCAACCCCTTGAGCGGCTTGCGCTACACAACCCCTTGAATCAATGCGGTATTTATTCGCCTCTTACGACAGGCATACCTAGTAGGTATTACCTACCGCGGTTATATTCTAAGCCCACTAACCCTTTAGTGGTCAATGGCGCCATACCATAACGCCCAGCCATAACCATACCATAGCTAAACAATTTAATTTTTGGTTTTTGATAGATTTGACCAAATGACTTATTCATTGTGCAATTTGCTACTAATTTTAGGTATTTTCTTCTTTTTTGTGAAGTTATCACATTTTTTAGGATGCCAATAGATATGGTTAAGTAAAAATATGGTTATGACTAAGGCATTATGTCTATGTCAACTTTGCCAGGGTCTATATAATCAATTTTGTTGTTGTTTTATGATAATACTAATATACATATATCCTATACAAGTGATGTTAAAATCTTCTCAGGGAAAATTGATCATGCTTGCAGATGCCGTTTGGAGTCGGCATATGATATTTATATTGGACCTAAATCCCGCCAAGTATAAGTACAAATACAGTAGCACCACGAAAATTGGAAGAGAGGCTTCCTTAACCTTTTCGGAGGTATATCGCGATTTATATGTATGTATGTTCGTGTGGAAATATTAAGTATCAGAAAACGCAGATTTGCTAACATATACATTTGAAAGGTGAGACGAACTTGAAGGTTTGACTTGGTCAAATTAAATCGTTCCCCTAACAGTCAGGCTATCCAGTAAAGGACTGTTAACATCGACAACACTCTCGAAAAAATTGTGGGAGTATTTTTATCGTTGCAGAAATAAACAATCAGGACCAGTAATGATGTATTATAATTATAAAAGGGCATGATACATTCCTTTGATACGATTTAATTATAATTCCTCAATTGGCGAAAAGGGAGAGTAGTCGCCCAAACTTTTTATGTCCGACATTAGTGATAAATGGAGCGAATGCGACCATATTTTGGGGTAGCATAATAATTATTTTCTATTCCGGTTGGGCTTAGTTATATAAGAAATACAAATAATATAAACAATTAAATTTTTTAGAGTAAAAATAGATTTCTTTGAGGACATGCAAAATGTTATTTATTTTTGTTACGAATAAAGTCAAATCGATGACTTTCTTTTAAGGATGCCTATGTCCTCAAACAGAAATCTAAGAAAATAGTAATTGATGAACTAGAAATGATTTTTTAAATATTTTAAAAAGCGCTTGGGAATTTAATTTCCGATTGGGAAGACAGGTTACGTATAAATCTAACAATTTGTGTGGCTTTTTCATTAACTACGAATTTTAAGTATATCGGAGCTTAATACATGCGTATAAAAATATATATATATTTTTTTTGTTTTTTCTTGTTTAATACAAAATAATTTGTCTACTTATTTTAATATACGAAAATTCAGCCAGTCAAAAGGTCAAAAGACAAAAAGTAAAATGCTTAATTGAACTTTAAATTGGAGCTACTAGGTATAACTTATTACATTAGGCTTGTTTATTTTTAATTGGTTTTATAAATCAGCTTCCTCATGCTTTCCACGTGACCCAGTCGATATTGCATCAGTTATATAAAGGAATAAATCCTCTGGAAGATCGCAGCTATCCAGTTCACGAGCCAGCGCGAAATAACGCTTCCGAAGTAAATGCGCAGTTGCTTTTGGTTGACGATTACGAGTAAAAACACCTTTCTTATTACCGCCCACACGAGTTGTAGCTAAAACATAACAAAACTGTTAGTTTTAATTAAATAACATAATTTTTTTTTTTTTCTAATAACATACATTGAGCTGTTTTGAAATCGGCAAAATTCCAAACAAATTCACCAATAAACCATTGATTCTTTCTTAGCGTATCAAAAGCTTTAAAATGCTTCGAGTACAACTCGTTTTGGTATTCTTCGGACCAGATATAAGCGGGAAGCTATAAGAAAATTTATTTGATTAGATCTCATTTTTCAACTCTTAAGTTTCCTACTAACTAAATGTAGTCCTTCAATTGTGTCTGCGCCATATTCTCCAACTATAACTGGTTTGTTATGCTTTTTATTCCAAGTAATCGCTTCCTCGACAACATTTGTAGTTATCATGTCCAACTTTCCGGGATTACTATACCAACCATTGTATCGATTAAAGCATATAATATCCAAATGCTTAGCCTGCAAATAAAGTTTATCAAACAATTTTGAACTCTACAAGGAGTTCTCTTAAGGCACTTACAGCTTTATCGCTGCTCGAAGGTACGGCAATGGCGGCAGTAACAGGTCTTGTACCATCAAGTGAGCGGGTGAAGGCAGCCACAAATCTTATTGAGTAAACATATTACAAAAATACGTAAAATATTTGCAGCTAGAGAATATGAACAACAAATTATTTAAATCTTACTGAAAGTGAGAATCAGCTTGAAACGGACTAGTACGAGGCTCATTAGCTATAGACCACATAATTACACTTGGGTGATTCCGATCACGATGTATAAGCTGTTCCATAGCGGATTTATGCTTGTCCAATAGTGCTTGACTATAATTGCTGCAGGGTGATACAAAAATAAGGAGGTTTAGCATACAAATTTATTAAAGAAACAAGTAAGGAAGGCGGGTGTAACCGAACATTACATACTCAGCTGAGAGCTTTGGAGAAAAAATACAGGAAAATTACCACGTAGGAAAATGAACTTAGGGTAACCCTGGAATGTGTTTGATTGACATGGGTATCAAATGGAAGGTATTAAAGAGTATTTTAAAAGCGAGTGGGCCATAGTTCTATAAGTGGACGCCATTTCGTGATATCGCCATAAAGGTGGACGAGTGGTGACTCTAGAATGTGTTTGTACGATATGGGAATCAAATGAAAGGCGCTAATGAGTATTTTAAAAGGTAGTGAGCTTTAGTTCTATAGGTCGACGCCTTTTCGAGATATCGCCATAAAAGTGGACCAGGAGTGACCCTAGAATGTGTTTGTACGACATGGGTATCAAATTAAAGGTATTAATGAGGGTTTTAGTTGTATATGTGAAAGCGTTTTCGAGATATCGACCAAAATGTGGACAAGGGTGACCCACACCATCATCTGTCGGGGACCGCTAATTTATTTATATATGTAATACAACGAACAATATTCCTGCCAAGATTCCAAGGGCTTTTGATTTCGCCCTGCAGAACTTTTTAATCTTATTCTACTTAATATGGAAGGTGTCACATCCGTTTTACAAAGTTTTTTCTAAAGTTATATTTTTCGTCAATAAACCAATCCAGGTACAATGTTTCATCCCCTTTTTCATATTTGTTATGGAATTATGGCATTTTTTCATTTTTCGTAATTTTCGATATCGAAAAAGTGGGCGTGGTCATAGTCGGATATCGGCCATTTTTTGTACCAAGACAAAGTGAGTTCAGATAAGTACGTGAATTAAGTTTAGTAAAGATATATCGATTTTTGCTCAAGTTATCGTGTTAAGGGCCGAGCGGAAGGACAGACGGTCGACTGTGTATAAAAACTGGGCGTGGCTTCAACCGATTTCGCCCATTTTCACAGAAAAAAGTTATTGCCATAGAATCTATGCCCCTACCAAATTTCACAAGGATGGGTTAATTTTTGTTGGATTTATGGCATTAAAAGCATTCTAGACAAATTAAATGAAAAAGGTCGGAGCCACGCCCATTTTGAAAGTTTCTTTTATTTTTGTATTTTGTTGCACCATATCATTACTGGAGTTGAATGTTGACATAATATACTTATATACTTTAAAGATATTATAATTTGACTAAAATTTTTTTTTTTTAAGTGGGCGTGATCGTCATCCGATTTTGCTAGTTTTTATTTGGCACACATATAGGAATAGGAGTAACGCTCTTGCCAAATTTCATCATGATTTCTTCAACGATTGCCAAATTACGGCTTGCAAAACTTTCAAATTAACTTCTTTCAAAAGTGGGTGGTACCACGCCCATTGTCCAAGATTTTACTAATTTTCTATTCTATGTCATAAGGTCAACCCACCTACCAAGTTTCATCGCTTTATCCGTCTTTGGTAATGAGTTATCGCACTTTTTCGGGTTTTCGAAATTTTCGATATCGAAAAAGTGGGCGTGCTTATAGTCCGATTTCGTTAATTTTAAATAGCGATCTGAGATGAGTGGTCAGGAACCTACATACCAAATTTCATTAAGATACCTCAAAATTTACTCAAGTTATCGTGTTTACGGACGGACGGACATGGCTAAATAAATTTCTTTTCTCGCCCAGATCATTTTGATATATAGAAGTCTATATCCATCTCGATTAGTTTATGCCATTACAGATTACCGTTATGCGAACAAAGTTAATATACTCTGTGAGCTCTGCTCAGCTGAGTATAATAAAATAAATAAATGCAAGGCAGATGAGTTTTCACTGAAAAGCCTTTTCATGGCAGAAATACACTCGGGGTGCTTGCAAAATCACTGCCGAGGGGCGCCCTAACTTAGAAACACTTTTGGATGAAACTTGCTTCTAAATTTTTGATATTGCTTTGCCCGAGGCTTACAAGCTACGAAATATGGACGTATAATATATGTACATCTTATAAAATAAGGCGATGCATAGATACGTATTAATCGGAAAAACTACGCACGGAAAGCTCCCATTTGAAAGCGGTTTGCTGAATAGGGATGTGTTTATTCCATTGTACTGCCTAGCAGTTCTCCAACAACATCGGACACCACAACACTTGCCTTGGGCAACGATCAGCCGAATTCATTACATCTGAATGTCGAAATTTTATTAGTTTCCTATCCCGGCTGATGTCCATGAAGGGAGGTGTGCTTTTCCCATGGTCGCCAATTCGGCGTCGGGTTAGTGAGAGAATGCAGCAGCAGCCTTAGGGAGAGAATGCGATTTTGTGATACAGCAATACCATATAAGAACAATTGGGCAAAATGAGAAAAACATCTAAATAATTACAACCTCTCTGAGGGTGGTGATAAGCTATGGCCGACCGTAAGATTCTTGTCAAATCCAACCAAGCACAATGACAAATCCAACCCCCAACCTTTTGTTATAAAGTACTAGCGGATTCAAAAAGCGCGCGAGAGTCTCCCAACACCATCATCGCCATAGACGTTAATAAAGTCATCATAAAGGTCAAACCCTCAAAAGCGATAGGCGCAGGCATCATAGCTATACCGATGCTACAAAACCTTGGCATACATTTTCAAGCTCCGTTCGGTTCTTTTATGCAGAACAATGTCTTTTCTCTTGCTTGTTTTTTGTTGGAGTTGATGTAGCGCTGTGATTATACCATTTTTGTACTTGTGGCTTTACTTTTCTGTTTCTTTCAGTTATTGTTGGGGCTTCTTGTTTTTATTGTTATTGTTATTGCAACGAGAAACACACCTCTGTTCCCACGTCGCATTGTAAATTGCTGCAGATAAGAAGTAGCGTGAGAAAACACAAAGTTCTTCGGAATAAGGGTACGAACACAGTGACCGCTGATGCCAAGCGGAGCCGAGCCGAGCTTATTTTCATGCGAGAAGAAAATTTGTATATAACACAGTGAATGCGAGAATCTGCGCTGAAATTCTGTTTATTTCATTATGTTTTGCTTTTATGTCATTTAGCCTTGTTGTTCATTAGTGTTTATAAAATTCCTTTACACGGTAATGGATTCATCAGATAAAGAATATCTCCTAGTGTGATTAATGCAATTATTAACACAAAAGAATTTGGAAAACATCCAAATACCCTAAAAAATGTTCACTTATTATTTGATCGATATCCATTTTTTTATTTTTAAACCATTAAAAACACGACTGCACGCTAAAAAGCAAACATCGACAATGCATATAATATCCAATGCAAAAAATCGCGCAAAACGCTTTGAAACTGTTTTCTCGCACTCATCGGCTTTGCGCTCTGCTCTTGTCGACGTTCACCGTGTTATACACAAGCTTATTTGTATTAACTTGAATGTGATCAGTTTTATCGCACTGACAATGTCGGCTCGGCTTTCAGCGCCCACTCTGTTCGTACCCTAATGTTCAACAGAGCAAATAGCATTCATTATACCTTTCATGAAAATGAAATTTCGTCACGAAACCCAAAATTGTAAGTCCTTAAAGGAAAATAGATAGACCCACCATTAAGTATACCGAAATAATCAGGATGAAGAGCTGAGTTGATTTAGCCATGTCCGTCTGTCTGTTTGTATGCAAACTAGTCCCTCAATTTTTGAGATATCTTAATAAAATTTGGTGAGCGGGTGTATTTGGGTGTCCGATTAGACATTTGTCGGAACCGGCCGGATCGGACCACTATAGCATATATCCTCCATACAACCGATTTTTCAGAAAAAGAGGATTTTGGTCATATCTTACTCAATTTAACAGATTGAAGCTTCAAACCTCACCATATAATTTCGTATATTGCACATATTGTTGCCTGAAAAAATTGATGAGATCGGTCGTACATATATATAGTATATATCCCCCACAACCGATTGTTCAGATAAGAAACTTTTCGTAATGACTGCCCTATTTTAAGAGCTAGAGGCTTCAAATCTCAACGAATGCTTACGCATATAGCATATATTGTTGTCCGAAAAAATCATAAAGATTGGTGGTATATATATGGTGGTATATCTATATATATATAAATGGTGTGAAAAATGTATAGTAATTCATCAATTGAGAACGGCAGGCCCGATTTGGCTCAAATTTTTTTTCAGTTCTTCGTAATTGCTAGGAGAAGGTTTTTACGAAAGAAAATTTTGGGAAAACCCTGCGGAAAATTGGAAAATCGAAAATTGAGAACGGCAGAACCGATTTGGCTCAAATTTTTTTCAGTTCTTCGTAATTGCTAGGAGAAGGTTTTTACGAAAGAAAATTTTGGGAAAACCCTGCGGAAAAGTCGGAAAATTGGAGAAATCGAAAATTGAGAACGGCAGGACCGATTTCGCTCAAATTTATTTTCAGTTCTTCGTAATTGATAGGAGAAGGTTTTTACGAAAGAAAATTTTGGGAAAACCCTGCGGAAGTCGGAAAATTGGAGAAATCGAAAATTGAGAACGGCAGGACCGATTTGGTTCAAATTTTTTTTCAGTTCTTCGTAATTGCTAGGAGAAGGTTTCTACGAAAGAAAATTTTGGGAAAACCCTGCGGAAAAGTCGGAAAATTGGAGAAATCGAAAATTGAGAACGGCAGGACCGATTTCGCTCCCATTTTTTTAAAGTTCTTCGTAATTGATAGGAGAAGGTTTTTACGAAAGAAAATTCTGGGAAAATCCTGCGGAAAAGTCGGAAAATTGGAGAAATCGAAAATTGTTTATTAATATAACGAGATAAATAACAGATGGTGCTGTGTTTTTGTAAGTTTCGGATAACTGTAAAATTCATTGTGATAAAATTGCATTTTGAGTGGAGAAATTAAAGGGATAAATAACAGATGGCGCTGTGCTTAGGTTGAGCGTAATTTGACAGGTGCACTTTTCTCATTGTCATTTTTTATTAAACAAATGTGCTATTTTTCTTGCTGCAATTGATTCGAGTTTTTCTGATTTTCGTGTTCATCGATTTATTTTTCTCATTTCGGATAGTCATATATCGCGTATCACATCCACAAACGGTCTGCGTTGATATCGGCTCATTGTCTGTCGTATGCCAGCATTGCAATGCTTTGAAGTTTCAATCAGAAACCCCCGGCTTATGCTGCGCTGGTGGCAAAGTGAAATTACCCGTTTTAACCCACCCGCCAGAGCCATTGTAATCGTTACTCTATGGAAATACAATCCAATCAAAACATTTTTTAGAGAATACACAAAAATATAACGGATGCTTTCAAATGACATCATTTGGAGCCCAAGTTGTTGATGTACCCGGCTACAATCCCACTTTTAAGGTAATGATGTCCCATTATTATCAAAACATGAACAATTATTGTTATATTTTTTCGAAATTGCTTCCAAACATTCAAATTCAAGGGCAAATTCACCATCGAGCGGGCGCTTTGTTACGCATCGGTCATATGATTCACTTCAATACCCGTTGATGTTCTGTCGTGGAGAGGATGGATATCGCTTCAATATAAAGATGGTTAATCGAACGACAGGTTTGTTTACAAGTCACCACTTCTATTTTATTTTGCAACCGAGTTCGAATTCATATTTCAGGAGAAGAAACGAATAAGAAGGTCAGCTCAATGAATTTTTATGCTTATCGTTTGATGATTCGACGCGATGTTGACAATCATCTGTTGAGATATCGCCGGTTGTTTCAACAGTACTGCGTTGACATGTACGTCAAGGTCGAAACGGAGCGCCTCAATTTCATTCGTTTCAATCAGTCCAAGTTACGATCAGATTAATACATACACTTGCGTGATGCCTTGGCTACTGAAGGAGACGCAACCAACATCAGTTGTTTGAACATTCTTCCAGCTACTTACGTTGGAAGCCCGCGCCACATGCATGAGTACGCTCAGGATGCGATGACGTATGTGCGGAATTACGGACGGCCGGATTTATTCATCACGTTCACTTGCAATCCGAAATGGCCTGAAAATACGGATCTCTTGCTGACAGGACAAACATCCAGCGATCGACATGACATCATTGCACGAGTGTTCATACAAAAGATCAAAGTACTCATGGATTACATCATTAAGCATAAGGTTTTTGGCATAATCCGTTGTTGGAAGTACTCGGTTGAATGGCAGAAACGTGGCTTACCACATGCACACATTTTGCTTTGGATGCTCGACACGATCCGCCCAGATGATATTGATTCGATCATTTCGGCCGAAAAAACAGATCCAGAAATTGATCCGGAGCTGTATTCCGTTGTGACAACGAACATGATCCATGGGCCTTGCGGAGTCCACAACCCAGACTCGCCGTGCATGGAAAACGGAAATTGCACAAAGCGTTTCCCCCGTCCGTTGGTGGCTGACACCATCTCTGGAATCGACGGATATCCATTGTATCGGCGTCGTTCTCCAGATAACAATGGCAAATCAATCGTGATGAAAGTGAAAGGAAACAATGTCATCGTCGATAACCGCTGGATCGTTCCGTATTGTCCGCTTTTGTCGAAAACGTTCTCAACTCACTGCAATGTTGAGTACTGCAATTCCATTAAATCCATCAAATACGTTTGCAAATATGTGAACAAAGGGAGCGACATGGCGGTATTTGGCATTGTCGAACCGAATGCAAACGACGAGGTAACGCAATTTCAACTTGGACGTTACGTGAGTTGTAACGAGGCAATTTGGCGGCTGTTTTCGTTTCCGATTCATGAACGTCACCCGACTGTGGTACATTTGGCAGTACACTTGGAGAACGGCCAGCGTGTCTACTTTACGGACGCAAATGCAGCGCAAAGAGCAGAACAGCCACCAGCTACAACGTTGACAAATTTCTTTTCGACATGCGAAAGCGATCCGTTCGCATGGACTTTACTATATTCGGAAATGCCACGCTATTATACATTTAACGCTGCATCAAAGAGGTTTCAACGCCGGAAAAAAGGTAATGTTGTTGCTGGCTTTACTGATTTCTATTCCACCGATGCTCTCGGACGAATATACACAGTTCATCGACGCCAAGACGAATGCTTCTATCTTCGCTTGCTTTTGGTTAACATCAGAGGCCCTACCACCTTCGATTCCCTGCGTACTGTGGATAGTGTGCTATGCGCCACTTTTCGAGAGGCTTGCCAACATTTGAATTTGCTTGAAAACGATACACATTGGGACTCCACTCTCCCCGATGCAAATGTTTCTTCGCCAGCGAATCAAATTCGTACATTGTTTGCGATCATCATAGCCGCATGTCATTCATCGTACCCAACCCTATTGTGGGACAAATATAAGGACGAGATGGCTGACGACATTTTACGCAGATTTCGCATGATCGAAGACATGTGCATCCTCATGTGCGGCAGTCTGGTGTCGACATTGGGAATGCCAGCGCCAAATCGTTCGATAAACGATGCATTCAATCGGGAGCTGCGACGGGAGCAAGACTATGATCGAGATGAGCTGGCCGAAAGAGTCCGAACAAATATGCAGCTGTTAAATGCAGATCAGAAGAACATGTACGGTTCCCTGATGAAGGCTGTTGACGATGGAACGGGAGGCATTTACTTTCTCGATGCTCCCGGTGGGACAGGAAAAACATTCGTCATTTCTTTGATGCTACAATTCGGGCAAGATCTCAAATTGTGTTGGCTGTTGCTTCCTCTGGCACTGCTGCCACATTGTTGGAAGGCGGTCGAACTGCATATTCAGCTTTAAAACTGCCGATGAATCTACTCATGGTAGACAAGCCAACGTGCACAATGACCAAGAATTCAGCGACAGCGAAATTGATGCGAGAATGCAAAATCATCATTTGGGATGAATGCGCGATGTCGCATAAACGAGCTTTTGAGGCAGTTGACCGAACGATGAAGGATTTATGAGGTGATTCGAGACAATTAGGCGGGGCTATGCTATTGCTCTCCGGAGATTTTCGCCAAACATTACCTGTCATCCCGAAATCTACTGCTGCCGATGAACTTAATGCATGCCTGAAATCGTCGTCTTTGTGGCGGCATGTCAAGAAGTTGAAATTGACCACGAACATGAGAGTTGCGTTGCAGAACGACTCATCGGCTCTTGAATTCTCGAGACAACTGTTGGCGCTTGGCAATAGCCAAATACCTGTTGATGTTTCCACTGGATTAATATTGGTCCCGGCAAATTTTTGCGAGTTCACATCGTCGAAAGAAGAACTCATCACCAAAGTGTTCCCCGGCATTGCACAAAATTATAAAAATGTCGATTGGATTAGTGAACGGGCAATACTTGCAGCGACGAATAAGGACGTCGATAGCTTGATTTTAATTATTCAAAGTCAAATAGCTGGAGAACTGCATTCGTACAAATCCGTTGACAGCGTGCCCGACGAGGATGAAGCGACAAACTATCCAACAGAATTTTTGAACTCGCTTGATGTGCCAGGAACTCCGCCGCATAATTTAAAATTGAAAGAGGGATCGATCATAATCACGTTGCGGAATCTGAATCATCCGAAATTGTGCAACGGTACGCGGTTGTCCGTCAAGAAACTGATGAAAATGTGATTCAAACTACGATCATCAAGGGCAAATTCAAGGGAGAGGAAGTCCTTATCCCACGAATTCCGATTATTCTATCTGATCTTCCATTCCAATTCAAGCGGATTCAGTTTCCCGTTCGATTGGCTTTTGCGATGACAATAAATCGCACGGTCAGCTGTACGTTGCCTGCTCGCGTGTTGGGAAACCGTCTTCGTTGTTTGTTTTTGCGCCGGAAAACAAAACAAAAAACATTGTTCATCATATGGCTCTCTACTGATTTCAATTCCGTTCAAATAAATAACATTTAAATTTGAATTATTTGTGTTTTATTATCCTTGAAGTTTATCTGAAGGCGTTAAATTGGGGGGTGCCACACCTCTTTTCTAAATGAAAGGAAAAGGGGGAAAAAGGGAAAGAGAAAGGGAAATGGAAAAGGGAAATGGAAAAGGGAAATGAATAGGAAGGGGAAGGAAAAATAAAGAAATATTTAAAGGAGAAAAGAGGGAGAAAGCGAACGGAGAGGTAAAGCTTGTGATAGGAAGCGAGGTGCGAAATTTTTTATAGGGGCTTCTAAATGACAAATGCTTCCGTTTCCAGGAAAAGTTTGTAAAGCACTGGAAGGAATATTACCGGGCAGGATAAGGTCTGCCGGGCCAGCTAGTATAGTATATATATATAGTATATATATATTTTGGCAATTTTAGCCCAATTTTAACAGCTAGAAGCTTCAAATTTCACCGAATGCTTACGTATATAGCATATATTGTTGTTTGAAAAAATCATAGAGATCGGTTGTATATATAGCATATATCTCATACAACCGATTGTTCAGATAAGAAACTTTTCGCAATTTCTACCCCATTTTAACAGCTATAAGCTTCAAATTTCACCGATTGCTTACGTATATAGTATATATTGTTGTGTCCAAAAATCATAGAGATCGGTGATATATATAATATATATATGATGGTATATATAGTATATATATATAGTATATATTAGGCCGGGTCGATTTGTGGGGAGGGAAAAAAATCGCCCGTTGCTATGTGAAAATCATATTCTAGGGATCAAAATAAGAAACTTTGCCGAAGTAACCATAACTCTAAAATGAATCCTGATGTCCCCCCTTAGGGTCGTAGGGGCAAATTTTGAAGAATCCCACTTTGAAATGCCTATGTTTTTTCTTTTTGGAGTTTATTTTTCTCTTTAGAAATTTATTTAGTCAGAACATATGTAAATGAAAAAATGAATTTAACTTAGTAATAGAAAAGAAATTAAAAAAATTATTAGAAATTAGCGTTTTTACAACCCCCTTTTAGAACCAAGGCATCACTGTGATGCATTTGCATGTCGTAAACATAGTTGTGTGGGTTTTTTATTCAACCGTTTTAAAAAATGAAGGTATCACTGTGACACAATTGCAGATCGTAAAATTGCTTGTGTTGTTTTTTTAAGCCAACACAAGACACGGAAGGTAGAATTGAAATTGTCCCTACCCAAAAGTTCGACCCAAAGGGGGGGACATCAGAATTCGTTTTAGAGGTATGGTTCCTTCGGCAAAGTTTCTTATTTTGATCCCTAGAATACGATTTTCACAAAGCAATGAGCGATTTTTAAATCGACCCGCCCTAGTATATATATATATTTTTTTGCGATTTCGGCCCCATTTTAACAGCTAGAAGCTTCGACTTTCACCAAATGCTTACGTGTATAGCATATATTGATGTCTGAAAAAATCATTGAGATCGGTGGTATATATAGTACATATCTCATACAACCGATTGTTCAGATAAGAAACTTTGCGCAATTTCTTCCCCATTTAAACAGCTAGAAGCTTCAAATTTCACCAAATGCTTACGTGTATAGCATATATTGTTGTCTGAAAAAATCATTGAGATCGGTGGTATATATAGTATATATCTCATACAACCGATTGTTCAGATAAGAAACTTTGCGCAATTTGTGCCCCATTTTAACAGCTAGAAGCTTCAAATTTCACCAAAAGCTTACGTATATAGCATATATTGTTGTCTGAAAAAATTATAGAGATCGGTGGTATATATATTATATACCCCATATAAACTGTAATTTTTGCCCCTTTTTTACGACTACAAGCTTCAAACTTCATCAAATTTCATCAAATAGTTACGTTTACGTCATATATTTTTGAAATACGTGATTAGTAGTCATAGTTTTTACATGCAGACCACAAAAAACGTGAAGCTTTGCATCCTCACACAAAGTACCTACCTATTTTTTTTTTATTTTATATTTATCTTAAAAATCGTTTAGATATGTTCAAATTTCACCAAATGCTTACGTGTATAGCATATATTGTTGTCTGAAAAAATCATTGAGATCGGTGGTATATATAGTATATATCTCATACAATCGATTGTTCAGATAAGAAACTTTGCGCAATTTGTGCCCCATTTTAACAGCTAGAAGCTTCAAATTTCACCAAATGCTTACGTATATAGCATATATTGTTGTCTGAAAAAATTATAGAGGTCGGTGGTATATATATTATATACCCCATATAAACTGTAATTTTTGCCCCTTTTTTACGACTACAAGCTTCAAACTTCATCAAATTTCATCAAATAGTTACGTTTACGTCATATATTGTTGAAATACGTGATTCGTAGTCATAGTTTTTACACGCAGACCACAAAAAACCTGAAACTTTGCATCCTCACAGAAAGTACCTACCTGTTTTTATACTCAGTTGAGCAGAGCTCACAGAGTATATTAAGTTTGATTGGATAACGGTTGGTTGTACATATATAAAGGAATCGAGATAGATATAGACTTCCATATATCAAAATAATCAGGATCGAAAAAAAATTTGTCCATGTCCGTCCGTCCGTCCGTCCGTTAACACGATAACTTGAGTAAATTTTGAGGTATCTTGATGAAATTCGGTATGTAGGTTCCTGAGCACTCATATCAGATCGCTATTTAAAATGAACGATATCGGACTATAACCACGCCCACTTTTTCGATATCGAAAATTTCGAAAAACCGAAAAATTGCGATAATTCATTACAAAAGGCAGATAAAGCGACGAAACTTGGTAGATGAGTTGAACTTATGACGCAAAATAGAAAATTAGTAAAATTTTGGACAATGGGCGTGGCACCGCCCACTTTTACAAGAAGGTAATTTAAAACTTTTGCAAGCTGTAATTTGGCAGTCGTTGAAGATATCACGATGAAATTTGGCAGGAACGTTACTCCTATTACTATATGTACACTTAATAAAAATTAGCAAAATCGGAGGAGGACCACGCCCACTTAAAAAAAAATTTTTTTTAAAGTAAAATTTTAACAAAAAATTTAATATCTTTACAGTATATAAGTAAATTATGTCAACATTCAACTCCAGTAATGATATAGTGCAACAAAATACAAAAATAAAAGAAAATTTCAAAATGGGCGTGGCTCCGCCCTTTTTCATTTAATTTGTCTAGGATACTTTTAACGCCATAAGTCGAACAAAAATTAACCAATCCTTTTGAAATTTGGTAGGGGCATAGATTTTATGACGTTAACTCTTTTCTGTGAAAATGGCCGAAATCGGTTGATGCCACGCCCAGTTTTTATACACAGTCGTCCGTCTGTCCTTCCGCATGGCCGTTAACACGATAACTTGAGCAAAAATCGACATATCTTTAATGAACTTAGTTCACGTGCTTACTTGAACTCACTTTTGATACCCATTCGTTTGATACCCATATTGTACAAACAAATTCTAGGGTCACCCCTGTTCCACCTTTGTGGCGATATCTCGAAACGGCGTCCACCTATGGAACTAAGGATTACTCCCTTTTAAAATACTCATTAACACCTTTAATTTGATACCCATATCGTACAAACGCATTCTAGAGTCAACCATGATCCACCTTTATGGCTATATCCCTAAATGGAATCCACCTATAGAACTACGGCCCACTCCCTCATAATATACTCTTTAATGCCTTTCATTTGATACACATGTCATACAAACACATTCCAGGGTTTCCCTCGGTTCATTTTCCTACATGGTTATTTTCCCTTATGTTGTCACCATAGCTCTCAACTGAGTATATAATGTTCGGTTACACCCGAACTTAGCCTTCCTTACTTGTTTATTTTATATTTATCTTAAAAATCGTTTAGGTATGTATATCTGTTCACTATATATTTCTTATCTTATACATCCCATTATTTGGAGATTACGAACGGGATAAGATTATTGTTCAGCCCCATTCATGAAAGGTATGAAGTCTTCGGCACAGCCGAAGACAGTCCCGTTCTTACTTGTTTTTTTTTGCCCTCACTCCACTGTAAAGAGCATTTCGTTTGGAGTTTTTATTCTGCTATTTGCTCCATGGTCTTTTCATTTTCAGAGCCGATAGCACAAAAACTCCGGAGTAATATAGCATTTTCGGACACTGCTTTAAAATATAGAAACATTCATAAATGAGAGGCTTACTCAGTATCAACGCTTGGACATTCGTCGATTATCATAATGCCATTTTCATCAGCGAATTGCATGGACTCTTCGGAATAAGGATAATGTGAGGTACGATAGGCATTTGCACCAATCCATTTCAATAAATTCATATCACGTGTCAATAATGCGAAATCTAGTCCTTTGCCACGTATCTGGAAATTAAAATAACAAATTTTAAACTGTTATGTTAGTACTTACGCAATAATAAAGAAGCAAATAAAAGGGGGATTCCCTTTGTCTAGCAACGAGGACGGATTGCATGGATTCTTTATATCCTATAAAAAGTTATTCAAGACTACGAGAGCACCCAATTGATAAGTTATGGCATGCATCTGTAAGGAGCATAAAAAACTTCAACATAAAATAACATAATACGGCGAAAAAATATTAAAAACAATTGCTGCAGAAGATTGAGAGGAATACCGATGAAGCCACGGTTGATTTTTATTTCCTACCAAATATATGTATATACATGGGCTTCAGCATACTATAAATTACACGGATTGCATATAATGTTTTGCGTGTATGATGTAAGCGTATCATCCTAATAATTCGTATGCATTTTTCTGTGGGGTTACAAAAATTACGAGAGAAATCAATGTTTAGAAAGTATGTATATCAAAAATTTTCAAAAGCTGAAATTTACCCAGCGTATACTGGTATACAAACGTATTGCAAATGCATTTGGATAACGGTTGTACGTAATGCCATAAATTAATCGAGATAGATTTAGACTTCTTTACATCTCAATTATCAGCATCGAAAAGATTATGATTGCGCCATGTTGCTTGGTCTGTCTGCCGATGCGGAAAGAAATGCTAGGAAATCCACCGGTGCCTTGGAGAAAGAAATGAGAGAATTACACGATCTTGTAAACAACGAACTAGGATTGTGAGAGACAAGATGAAAGCCGGATATTATAAAGCAACTAATTCGGAAAATTTTCTGGAAGGAGATTTGGTGCTGTTATACAGTCCACAACGAAAAAATGGTTTGTCCCCGAAATTTCTGTGTAACTGGGAAGGCCCATACAAGGTTGTAAAACGGATCAACGATGTAGTTTACCGCATACAAACCGTTGGCAAACCACGAAACAAAATGAAAGCAGTTCATTTGGAGAGGCTAGGAGCATTTAAATCGGAAAATCGGGACGATCAGACTTAGGTGGAGGGCAGTGTGGCGAATATTAGCATAACTATGATGCTAGTAAATAATCACAACAACAAAAAAACAAGCAGCTACACTTATGTGCATATACACATTAAATGAAGCAGGCACATTTATGCAGGTACAAGGCAACGAAGAATTGTTACGTTCCAATGACGCGTGAACCCGATACGGATAGAAATTTAACATGGAAATGCAACAACAACGTTGTGATCCTGATATTTATCTAGTTCAATTTCTGATCCATATCGCAGTTCTGTTCGTTTCGTATCCTGTAGTAGATTTTTTGACAGCTATCCACTTTTGAGTTGGTATCACTCATGGCTCAACTATATGGTTGGCTCATCTCTATAGCAACAACATACTTTTGTTCACATTGTCAAAATCAGCGTGTTGGTGTTAGACGAATGTAAGTAATGGAATGGAAACATAAAACTTAGCAGCTTTTGTGTGTAGTAAGAAAATGTTGTCAATGTGTTGGTTTCATTTTGAGTTTGCCATCTCCTTCTGACCATCCCTACTCCAGAGAAATGAAAAAAATAAAATCAGCTGATGAGATGAGCCAACGATATAGTTGAGCCATGGTAGCATTGAAATAAATATGTGTACATATGTGTATACATAAAAGATTTCGCCATATTTAAGAGCAAAAACGCAAAGAGTAAACAACTTGAGGAAAATGTAAGGAAAATAAATAGTTTCTTCACGTGCGAAACTATTTAAATGTTAATAATTCTATCAGTATCTTCCATTTCTGTGTACGTTTCTTCTTATTCTGAACAAAACAGATGTTTTATATTAGTGCTACCAGATCTCATCAAGTTGATCCAGATCGTTCCAATTAGATTTGATCGTGAGCCAGAGCTAGATAAGTCAATGGCACGCTCCTAATATTCCACACACATAACCAGCAGCTCGAAGTGAAGAGATTACCTCACATACACATATGTAGTGATCAGCTAAGAGCAGAAGTTGTTACTCACATATACACACGCATATAACTAAGTAACCAAGTATGAGGTACAACTGTTCCAGAAGGCAAGTTCATGAAAATTCTAGACCTTAAGAGAAATAGGGAACGACACTAACTGAGAGTATAATGGCAGGGCGATGCAAGCGATAATCAGTCAGTTTAATTTAAACACGCTATTAGTCAAGTATAATTGCGCAGTACTACTCCCAAAGTAGTCTAAATAAAGACCATTTTAAATACTGAATATTGGAGTTATTTAGTCATATAGTTATTCATTCATATACAGTTCAGCGATTCGAACGTTAGCAGAAGGTGCATAATTATCAGGAGCTCCCTAAAATTCGATACAGTATTATAGAAACTCTCAGCTGAGTATATAATGTTCGGCCACACCCGTACTTAGACACCCTTCTATTTTTTATTTCTTTTCATTTTGTTCTGCTCTACCTGAAAAATCTAACATGGCGAATATCTACCCAAAATATATTCTTGAATAACGCCAGGCGTCTGATAGTAATAAGAAAAAAACAGTAAAAATCTGGGTTGAGTTGATCACTTACATCGGAATCTTCATGTTTTCCAAAACCGCGAAAGTACACTGGCCGTCCATTTATAAGGAGCGATGTATTGTTCCATGTAATTGTACGTATGCCAACTTTCAGTCGGTAGACATCTAGTAAGTTATTATCGGCAGTGTTTAAAAATAACTCCAATTGATAGAGGTAACCGGGTTCGGGGTCCATTAAGTATGGCCACCAGGGTTTTACTTGTTTTACTTCTAATACGCCTTTCAAATCGCTATCAGACGTTCCGTTAGCTACAATAACGCCTTGTTTGTTACGCAATCGTGCACGCATTTGGAGTGAACTCTCGGCTTCATTAGACGCTGTTCCGCTCACTTTAACTTTGTAATATACGCGTCCCACTGTAAAACATTGCAATATTAACAGTATTAAACACCCCTAACAAGTATATTTTCTGTTTTGAATGAAACGATCTCCCATCATCCTTGCCGGTTCGGCGTTGCACCACCTTCAGTGCCCTTTTTTCTTCTCTTGGTATTTAAACCAAAATTGACAAAGGATGAAGGAAAATTGCTCCAAAATAGTTCTTTTACATTTTTATTTAAACATCCGTTAAGAGTGGTTAATATAGTGCTTTCATTTTCAACTTAACAAAGCAAATTTTTTATAATATACGTATTGAGGCAAAATAAAACGGCTATTTGTGCATACTCTGCTTTCTAGCAGCATATAACTGATTCGACAAACATTTCCTCAGAGCCCTATTACCAAGCCCATTGGGGGTAATATTTTGAAGACTTTTAGACTGCAATTTTGGATATGATGAGAAATAGTGTTTCCTGTAGTATGAGCTATCGAAATAGGAATCAAAATCGCAAGTGGAAGCAGGTTAAGAGAAACACATTTGTTGTATATAATAAGAAGTCCGTTCTTTTCGAATGATACTTTATTAATCAACTCCAAATTTTACAATGCTTATAACTAAGTTGACAAAAATGAGCTCAAAACTAATAATGATAGCTGTAATATGTAATGTTGTTGTTAATTGCGAATAAAGAGATTTATTTATTGGAAGTTGTTTACGGAAATATAGCTCATAATTAGTGAGCGGATGTGGAAAGCGAAGGAAGGGTGTGAGAGGAAATGGTATAAGCAAGAAGAGCATGAGAGTTATTAGTAGAGGGGGAGTCAGTATGTGACTAACGATAATTATTGGTAGCGGGTGTGTCAGTATGTGACTCCTCCGCCCCTAAGACATTTGCGTCCTCGTCTTTTTAGTTGTGTCTTATAGTATCTAGACTTTCGAGCTCCTTTGGTTCCCGATCTCTCGAGCTTTTGTTTTTCATATAGCTTACTCAGTTCATCAATATATTCTTTACTGAATATTTTTATTATAAAATCTATGGGTTTTTGTATCTAGATCTTTGTTTTGAATATCGGTTTCCATTAATCGTAAATGTTCATTCAAAGTTCGGTGAAGTCGCTCTACGTCCAGTTTTTAGGTATGCTGTTGTCGTATGTGTTTGAATGTTCTGTTCTTTTAAAAACAAACGAAGAGCACTGTGTAAAATACACCTTTCGTTGTCAAATACAATTTTGTTCATTATATTATAAGCTTTTATTTAGTTTCACTTTTGTTGTCTGTAATGGAGTCTTGCAAGTTAAATTTGATACACTTCCCGGTGTCCGATTGAGCTGAAATTTTGCACACATGTATAACTCCGATGACAATACAATATTACTTTGTTAGAATTCGATAAATTAATCGATAACACAGTTATCGGTAAAGATTTGTATTTACTTTGGCATAACAGCCTAAGTCCCATACAAACCCGCCGGTACCTATCCGTGGATTGTGATATTTGGACGTGGTGAACCACGCGTGTCACGCGTGGTGAATCTCAACGCTTGCAAAAAGCGGTGACACAACCCTCTGTTGTATTTATGTGTATAACCAACATAGCTGAATTTTTAAGGCTGTTTAACTCTGTAATCTTTTCTGTAATTTATTTTGCTTTTGGAAAAATTACCTATTTGAAAAAAGTGGTTTCAACCTTGCCGTGCGCGGACGTGGTTTTGATCGCTCTTCGAATTGTTATTGTTTTTACTTTGTAAACAAGTTTTATCATTTATAAATATTTATTCATATAATAGAAAACAGTTTATAAGTTTAACTTGGTATTAAATCTTTACACAGTGCAATATACATAGTGGCTTTTTGGGCAATTTAAACATTCAGTCTGTGTGTTCATATATCATAGATTTTCACAAAAAATTGTGATAACTGCATACCGTTTTGTTGGTAACTTCTATTAGCAAGTCATTGTGTGCCCTTTTTGCTTTGTGTTGTGTTCGCTGCTAGCTATACGCTGTCTTGCGATTTGCATCCAGTGCTCCAAAATAACTGTCGCCCATAATTTTTGAACAGCTGTTCAATTTATCCTATACTCATAGTTTCCTTTGCCTATTTTTCTTTTGGGTTTGTTTAACTTTGCAATTATGTTAGATTGCTGTGTCAAGAAGTGCACCAATCAAAAGAAAATTTTCCGTGGTGATACTTATGTTTGTTGTTGGCTCCGTGATAATATGGCTCATGTTATCTGTGCCGGTTTCTCTCACATAGGTGGTCGGGTTGTTGACCTAATATCCAGCAAAATTGGACTGAACTGGACATGTCATGATTGTCGTTCCGTAGAAAATGACATGCGAGCTTTTATGAGGCAAACTCAGAAAGAGTTCAACAACATTTTTATTGGGTTTCGTGACCTTAACGAAAGATTCAAAACGATGGAGGCTCACTTTAAAAAATTGAAAGTGATATCTGAATCCCCAAAACGTAAGAAATGTATGCCCAACAATGACTCCAACATGTCTTCGAGTCAGGGGCAAAGCTGTCCTCCTACGAATGTCCCTTCAACCGCGTTGACTGATACGAACAGGCTTACCAAAGACGTTATGAACAATGAAGCTCAGGAATCTCTACAAGAATCTCCACAAGGTTGTATTGAGACTTCCAGTGAGACGATCTCTGGCAAATTAAACGATGCACGAACTAATAGTGGTACCTTTGCGGCTGTTTGTTCTACGTCACCAATGTTGATTTCGCTGGACTCCCCAATTCATCCTACACCTCCACCGGTATCTTTAGCTCCAACAATAACAGTTACCGATACTGGGGTTGTTGCTAGCGGCCGCACCTTCCCAGCTCTCTGGTGCGCTATCCGCTACTCCTTTGCAGGTGACTGCCGTGCCACCTCGTAGGGCTGTATTTGTGTCCCGATTACACGCCTCGCTTACCGAAAATGACATTGCTCATTACGTTTGCTCTAAACTTGGTGTTGCACCCACTAGTAACATCAATGTGTATAAATTTAGCTTTAAATATGAGAGAGACATCTCCTCATTTAAAATATCTCTTTCAGATGAATATTTCGATAAGGTACTTGATTCCTCTTTTTGGCCCAAGCATACTGTGGTTCACTTGTTCACGAGAAAGGCGAGGGCCGAACCTGTTTTATTACAGCCAAAAAAACGATATGACGTACACAGTAATAACAACACAAAGGTAATTGCTGATCTGTCCCGTCTTCTCATTAATTACCAAAATGTTCGTGGTTTACGATCAAAACTTGTTCCATTCTTCCTTAATTCTTTCAACTTTTCTGCACAAGTTGTAGCTTTTACGGAGGCCTGGCTAAAGCCTGATAATTACAATTCTGAGGTTTTTTCAAATAAATATGCTGTTTATCGGCATGATCGCATCTCTAGAGCGGGAGGTGTCCTTATTGCTGTTGAATCTAACCTATCGTCTGAGTTGATTTCGCTGGACAATATCTCTCATATCGAATTAATAGCAGTTAGGCTTTCATTCGGTAGCTATGGCGTAATTGTTTGCTGTTCGTATATACCACCTCGTTCGGATATGGATGTTTATGCTAGTCATAGCTCGGCCATCTGTGATTTGCATTCGCAGTTGGGAGATAACGATCGACTTGTTGTTGTTCGTGACTTTAACTTGCCAACAGTTAGTTGGGTTAATATAAGTGATACAAACTTTTTAACTCCCACTGCTCAACATGAGTTTCTCAATTGCTTGATAGACTCATCTCTTTTACAGATTAACAATGTTCCAAATAGTGGAAATAAAATGCTGGATTTAGTATTTGTGGAATGCTCGGTGGGTACTGCCCTTACGCGAATACCACCTTTATCCCTTCCAGAAGACCCTCTTCACCCTACGCTAGAGATATCACTTGATATCAGCCTACCCCGTAGGATTCAAGTACAGTCTCGTCCCCGATCTAGATGCTTCTACAAAGCGAATTTCATTATGCTCAATGATCTGTTGGCTTCCCATGATTGGTCGGATCTCTATGCTTGCACTGATGTCGATTCGGCTATCTCTATATTTTACAGTACGCTTGATGGCTTCTTTGATACCTGCATTCCTACTCGCTATACCCTATGTTCGAATAAGCCCCCTTGGTTTTCAAGGCAACTTATCAGACTTAATAACATTAAATCTAGGCTTTATAAGAGGTTCAAGAAATCTGGAGCATCTGCAGACCTCTCTAAATATCTAATAGCTCGTTCGAAATTTCACCGACTTAATCAGCTTTGTTATAAAAATTACTTGAGTTGTTGTAAAGCCCAATTTTTTAGAAATCCAAAAAAGTTTTACAGTTTCGTAAATTCAAAGCGGAAAACTTTTGGGTATCCTTCCTCATTAACCTTTGGAGGTAAAAAAGCTTGCACTGATGACGACGTTGCTGAACTATTTTCTGAGTTCTTTAAGTCCACGTATCCATCCAGTGGTTTTCATTCCGGTCAATATCCCTATCACTTAGATAGCTCAAATTACATTAGGAATCCTGCTATTGATGGTAATATTGTTCTTCAGAGTCTTCAATCTTTGAAGCCCACCTTTTCTCCGGGACCGGACGGTGTTCCTAGTTGCGTGCTTAGGTACTGCGCCGAAAACATGTATGAGCCTATTTTAAAATTATTTGAGCTATCTCTGGGATCTGCGTCATTCCCAGCACTTTGGAAACAGTCTTTTATTATACCCCTGCATAAAAAAGGTAGTGGGTCAAAAGTTGAAAACTACAGGGGTATTGCTAAACTTTCAGTCATTCCTAAAGTCTTTGAACAGATTGTCACCAGTCAACTGCAATATCAGTGTTCTAGTCTTTTATCTGCATGCCAACACGGTTTTATTCGTCAAAGGTCAACCACTACAAATTTGCTTGTATTCACCTCTATAGTTATGGAAGGATTTTTAGCGAACAAGCAAACGGATGTCATCTACACGGACTTCATTAGAACATGATAGGTAGGGATTCAAGGGGTTGTGTAGCGCAATATATAGCTTCTCCAACCCAATTGTCAACCTCACCTTCGAGCGGCGAATCCCGTTTCACTAACAGACGAGGCTCTGGCGACCCCAAGCTCCTCATGGAACTTGGGGGTGGGGAGGGAGGGATGGCCTGAAGGTTTAATGTGGCCATATAAATCGTTCCCGAGATGGTCGGGCCAGCACCTTAATGGTGCTGTGTTACCGGAGCGTATCGGATCTGTATCCGACAAAGGACCATCACATCGATAACACTCCCCAAAGCCTTCGGGGAGTAACTAATCGCTACAACAACAACAACAACAACAACATACACGGACTTCAGCAAAGCATTTGATACCGTCAACCATGAGTTGCTTATTCATAAGCTTGATTTACTGGGCTTTCCGTTTCACCTATTAATGTGGCTGAAAAGCTATCTTTCTAACCGGACCCAAAAAGTCCTGTTCAAGTGCAATCTGTCGGAATCGTTCGGAGTTTCCTCCGGCGTACCCCACGGAAGTCATCTAGGCCCTTTGCTCTTTGCCCTTTTCATTAATGACTTGCCACAGACAATATTATATTCCCATACTATAATGTATGCGGATGATGTAAAACTTTGCTACACTTACTGTCCTACCGATTTGAGTTCCTTGGATCCTCTTCAGGCCGACTTGGACTCGTTCCAATGTTGGTGCACAACAAATTTACTAGCTTTAAATTGCTCTAAATGTAAACATATGACATTTCATCGAGTGAAGCGAGCATTGAAATCTTATGTAATAGATGGTACGCCTTTGGAGCGTATATCTATTGCAAATGATCTAGGTGTCCTTTTTGATCCGAAATTGAATTTTAACATGCATATTTCATCTATAGCCAACAAAGCGTTGGGTTTACTTGGATTTGTTAAAAGATGGGCTAAAGAGTTCGATGATCCGTACCTCACTAAGGTTCTTTACACATCGCTGGTTCGTCCAATACTCGAGTATTGCTCATGCGTTTGGTCCCCTGTTTCTCAAAAGCATATAAAGCGTCTTGAGTCAGTTCAAAAGCAATTTTTGATATTTGCATTGCGCGGTCTTAATTGGGACTCAAGTCTCCACCTTCCTCCATACAGAAGTAGACTTCTTCTTATTAACTTACCCACTCTGGAAAATCGGAGAATATTACTGGGGGTATTGTTCATCCATAAGCTCATTATTGGAGAAATTGATTCCGAGGACCTCCTCAGCCGCTTGTTTTTTGCGGTTCCCCCTAGAATATCCAGACACTACGTTCCTTTCTATTTACCCCTTTGTCGACGAAACTTTGCTAAAAATAAAATTAAAGAAAAAAAAACTTTTTTAAAAATAAGCTTTTATTATTTTGGTTAATAAAATTAACTAAAAAGTAAACAATAAATTGACTCTAAAGAAATATAACACTTTATAAGTTCATTGTAAGCTTAAACGATAATTAGGCTTTTTCGTCTGCGACAAAAAATCTCTATATTGTACATAATTATATATTTTTAACATTAAAACTTTACACCTAAATTATTAAATCTTACACTTTATATCACAGTCCAAATTGTTCTAATAAAAAACGTGTTAAATTTTGATGGTATAATTAAGAACATTTAGGATCTCATTTTCTTGCTATCGCAATGTAACACGCTTTTATTAGAACAATTAGGACTGTGATATAAACTGTAAGCTTTAATAATTTAGGTGTAAATTTTTAATGTTAAAAATATATAATTATGTACAATATAGAATTTTTTTGTCGCAGACGAAAAAGCCTAATTATCGTTTAAGCTTACAACGAACTTATAAAGTGTTATATTTCTTTAGAGTCAATTTATTGTTTACTTTTTAGTTAATTTTATTAACCAAAATAATAAAAGCTTATTTTTAAAAAAGTTTTTTTTTCTTTAATTTTATTTTTTACTTTTTAGTTCCTTTTATTAACAAGTAATACAAGCTTGTTCTTAGGAAAGCCTTTTTCTTAAATTTAATTTAAATATGATTTTTTTTTTATTTTTAGTAGGGCAAAATATTGTTTAAATTAGTTACGTAAACTTTACTTAGTTATTTGTAACGTTTCTCATTCTATCCATTTCTTTTAATGCATCAACATTACAGGGTTTCTTCGAAGTCAACTTTGAACAGTCAAGTTCTTCGATTCGAATACCTGCTAAAGACCTAACTCGGCTTTTGACAGAGAGCACATATAAAATTGTGTCAAACAGTGTTAACTAACTTAAAATCATATTTTATTGTGACTTGGCCTATGTGGCGTTCAGTTTACAACTACTCATTGCAGATCTCTGCTCTGTGTGTTAAATCTGTTTTAAAATAATAGCCGTATTTTTTTTTTAAACGTAAACGTCTATACGCTTATAATTTATATGGACTGCTAAGCTCCAAACTTTAAATACACCTCTGAAGTTGCTGCGCATAAAATGTGTACTAATAAATTCCAATACGCATTATACGTAGATGTAACTGAAATATGTGTTTTTGTTTCACCCCCTACACTAATTCTATGTATTCTATGTGTGTCCACAATTCATCGCAACTGATTTAGCTATATATTATACACAGGCATACAACAGAGGGTCGTGTCTCCGCTTTTCGGTACACGCTGTAGCTGTAGCTAGTTGTTTAACCACTGCTGCTAGATGGGTCTCCTAAGCATTATGTAAGCGAGGATAGGCGTTTTTTTCACGCGCAAACGTAAACCTATACGCGTGTATAAAAAAACACGGCTAATATTCCAACTTTCGCTTAGCTAAAATTCCATCGCCAAAAATCTGTAAAACAAAATAAGAGCCTAACCGCGTTAGCGTTCGTTGTATCACAGAATTTTTACACTTTGAAAATGACGGCTGTTGTTTGCAAGGTTGCATTCCTTTGAGTGTTCGTTTTCACCATCTGGATTAACAAAGTCATGAGCCTGGGCATTCGCGCAATTTTAGTGATGTAAATTGCATGGCGCCAGCACCAATGCGGTGCCAGCTCAATGGTAGCTCATTGACGAAATGACTCCAAGCGAATTTTTGACGCTACTTAGTAGTGAGTGCGTAGTACATTTTACTTGCGCTATTGAGTGAAACGACTTTTGTGTGTCAAGCACGAGTTTGGTGTTATTGGCGCTACTGGCAATGATGACACTGAGCTGTTGGCGGTAGCGCTGGTAGTTCAGATTTTGAATCAGAGAAAGAATTGATGACCCATGTAAATTATTATGGCTTTGGCCGTGTAAATTATTATTGTGTATTTGTATATATTAGATTTAATGCACAATTAATATGTGTGTGTTTGAGCGGCCAAATAATAACAGTAGTATTGACTTATCTTGTTTGGTTGATTTTCCGACAGGGTGGATAAATGATGTATATTGGAACGATTTTCCGTCATCCCTTGTCAAATTTCTTTAAAAAATACAACATTAACACAGCATTCAAAACATCGAACAATCTAGGGCGAAAACTAAGAACTAACACTAACTCAGAGGATCCGTTTAGCAGCCACGGCGTATACAAGCTTACCTGCGGATGCCAGCATAGTTACATAGGACAAACAGGACGGCAAATAAGAACGAGGTTCAGAGAACATATTAGAGATTACAACAAAAAAATACGGAATCCAAACATTATACCCGAGTCTAACTTCGCGAATCACATGGTCGAGAATGAATGTTCCCCAGCAAACATCAATAAAACAGTTAGGGTTCTTCACATACAAGAAAAGGGCCGACGTCTAAATGTACTCGAAAACATGGAAATCTACAAACAGAAAACATTCGACGGTAGAATAATAAACGAACAGATAAACACCATTTCTGACACAATATTCGAGCCTTTAAAACTTGTTTACAGGAAACAACTTAAACACACAGGTACAACAGACAAACGCACAACAACAAATAAACACAAAACAATTAACACACCAAAACAAAAAACCGACAAAGAAGGTCAAACGACTAAAATCACAGATTTCTACCTACCCCAGTCAGCCACACAAATCGATTAGTAAACCACCCTCGGTTCTGAACGAACACACAGCACATACACATAACTAAATATACACAAGCATCAATTTGACAATACCTGCTCATATACCTACGAACTATAAATACAGGACAAATGACAACAACAGATCAGAACGAAAATCGACACTGATGATGGCACAACGCCGAAACCGGTTTGTCTCAAAACCAAATTTGACAAGGGATGACAGTAGTATTGCTAAGGTGCTGCTTAGTTGATGGAATGTCGCTAATTTCCTAGCGATGATCAGCAGATTGTCAATATTTCGTTCAACGGACGCGCGAAATTGCCACATCTGCTCAAATTTTCCAAGATTTTCCATTCTTGATTTAACTTAAGCTGTTATGCCAATATTTTTCAGCCAGCTTTTTTCAAATAGGTAATTTTTCCAAAAGCAAAATAAATTACAGAAAAGATTACAGAGTTAAACAGCCTTAAAAATTCAGCTATGTTGGTTATACACAGAAATACAACAGAGGGTTGTGTCTCCGCCTTTCGCAAGCGTTGAGATTCACCACGCGTGACACGCGTGATTCACCACGTCCAAATATCACAATCCACGGATAGGTACCGGCGGGCGGCGGGTTTGTATGGGACTTAGGCTGTTATGCCAAAGTAAATACAAATCTTTACCGATAACTGTGTTATCGATTAATTTATCGAATTCTAACAAAGTACTATTGCATTGTCATCGGAGTTATACATGTGTGCAAAATTTCAGCTCAATCGGACACCGGGAAGTGTATCAAATTTAACTTACAAGATTCCATTACAGACAACAAAAGTGAAACTAAATAAAAGCTTATAATAATCCTCTTCTTATCTGGTGCGCGCACTACAATGACTTGTATAGCTGCATCAGTCTTGAATGTACTTTTGCCACTATACGTAATGCAATACTTGCCTATCTAATTTAAGAGATACAAGCTAATTTAATTTGCCGGCATTTTATTCCTTCGATAAAAAACAGGAACTATCTCGCTTAAGGATTGAGGAACATTTATCAACATGTATCATTAAGAAGGAACAAGACAGTACTGTGTTGATTGGAATCTGGTGCATTCCAACAACGTAAAAAACATGCTTTTTCATGAGTCACTGACCGGAATCGTATGCATTCCGGCAGTATAATCTTATGGGTCAGGCATCGAGCTGATTGGAATCCGGTGCATTCCAACAACACAGGTCATGTTACTTTTTTATGCCTTGTGATGGCGTATCCTCATTACACTACTCTTAGCACTGCCGGATTCCCATGACATGCTGATTAGAATCTTGTTGCATTCCAACAGGGAGATTGGAATCCACTGCATTCCGAAATCATGCTGAGCGGAATCTGATGCATTCCGCCAGTATAAGATTTCGGCATAAGATCTTATTTCTACTCATATTTCTTATTATTATTATATTTTGAAATTAAATAGTAATGTTCATTAATATTTCTTTGTTTGTAATATAACATTGTTGAAATCTCGTTATATCTTAAATTTTATCTTTTGAGTTGTATATTTATATATCTTTTATATTATGCAGTCGACCATAGTTTGTCGTCGACTTTAAATAATAAATAAATAAAAAGCTGGCTGAAAAATATTGGCATAACAGCTTAAGTTAAATCAAGAATGGAAAATCTTGGAAAATTTGAGCAGATGTGGCAATTTCGCGCGTCCGTTGAACGAAATATTGACAATCTGCTGATCATCGCTAAGAAATTAGCGACATTCCATCAACTAAGCAGCACTTTAGCAATACTACTGTTATTATTTGGCAGCTCAAACACACAAATATTAATTGTGCATTAAATCTAAAATATACAAATACACCATAATAATTTACAGGGCCAAAGCCATAATAATTCACACGGATCATCAATTCTTTCTCTGATTCAAAATCTGAACTACCAGCGCTACCGTCAACAGCTCAGTGTCATCATTGCCAGTAGCGCCAATAACACCAAACTCGTGCCTGACACACAAAAGTCGTTTCACTCAATAGCGCAAGTAAAATGTACTACGCACTCACTACTAAGAAGCGTCAAAAATTCGCTTGGAGTAATTTCGTCAATGAGCTACCATTGAGCTGGCACCGCATTGGCGCTGGCGCCATGCAATTTACATCACTAAAATTGCGCGAATGCCCAGGCTCATGACTTCAATACTTATATTTACAATGCTTTAAACTTTAAATACACCTCTGAAGTTGCTGCGCATAAAATGTGTACTAATAAATTCCAATACGCATTATACGCAGATGTAACTGATATATGTGTTTTTGTTTCACCCCCTATACTTATATTTAAAGCTTTTCTAAGAACAAACTTCTATTACTTGTTAATAAAACGAACTAAAAAGTAAAAAATAAAATTAAAGAAAAAAAACTTTTTTAAAAATAAGCTTTTAATATTTTGGTTAATAAAATTAACTAAAAAGTAAACAATAAATTGACTCTAAAGAAATATAACACTTTATAAGTTCATTGTAAGCTTAAGCGATAATTAGGCTTTTTCGTCTGCGACAAAAAAATTCTATATTGTACATAATTATATATTTTAACATTAAAACTTTACACCTAAATTATTAAATCTTACAGTTTATATCACAGTCCTAATTGTTCTAATAAAAGCGTGTTACATTGCGATAGCAAGAAAATGAGATCCTAAATGTTCTTAATTATACCATCAAAATCTAACACGTTTTTTATTAGAACAATTAGGACTGTGATATAAACTGTAAGATTTAATAATTTAGGTGTAAAGTTTTAATGTTAAAAATATATAATTATGTACAATATAGAATTTTTTTGTCGCAGACGAAAAAGCCTAATTATCGTTTAAGCTTACAATGAACTTATAAAGTGTTATATTTCTTTAGAGTCAATTTATTGTTTACTTTTTAGTTAATTTTATTAACCAAAATAATAAAAGCTTATTTTTAAAAAAGTTTTTTTTCTTTAATTTTATTTTAACTGAAAATTGGATTCGTTGCTTCAAAGCGGCTAAAATTGCTATCCAATTTCTGTCATTAATTCTATGAAAGGTAGCATATTTTGAAAACTTATCGATAGTTGTAAGGTACATAGTATTCCTATACGGAAACCAAATGTCTACATGTACAATGTCGTTAAAATGAGCGTCTCTGTGACTTGGTAAGGAATTTTGGTTGGCTTTCTATCAAAACTTAGCTATTTGACAAATTGAGCAATTATTTATTACGTATGTTATCAGTTTATATAACTTTGGATATAAATAATGGTTATATCCACCAATTTTACGCTACGAATAAAAACAAAGAACAAAACATAAACAAAATATATAAGACTGCCGTATTTGTACCTGGTTTGTCTAACGAAAAAAACATTCAAACATGTATGACAAAGAAAAATTTCAAATCGCGTTCCAGTATAAAAATACCCTACAACAAATATACAGCAATACAAAAAGCAAAATCGAAAAATGCGAGAAATCCGACGTAATATACAAAATTAAATGTAATGGCGACGGGTCCCACGTATGCAACAAAGTATATGTGGGTACTACTAAATCAAAACTAAAGACAAGGATTTCCGCTCACAAATCGAACATCAAAAATCGCGACCACTCTAACGACAACAGAACGGCTTTATCGCAATATTGCAAAACTACGGGACACTCTCCGGACTTAGAGAATGTTACAATATTGCAAGAAGAAAAACAATATTCCAAGCGGTACACTCTCGAAATGCTACATATTATCGATACACCTAATGACATACGCATGAATTTTAAGAGCGACACCGACAACATCGCTCACGCATATAGACATTTGGTAATGAAGAGAAGTTAGCAAAAATAATGCTGAGGGTGTCCAATAAGTTAATATATACGTTGTTGTTAGCAGATATTTTGTTTATTATTACTGTTTATTATTTGTATACATCTTTGTTTTCTGTTTATGATATTCTGTACTGAAATTTTAAATTAGTCGCAAAGGGGCATTCACAAGTGTAAGTGTTAGATTATGTTTGTGCATTTATGGTTTTTATAGAAAAATGTATTTTTTACAGCCCTGAATGTGATTTCTAATTGAAATCGAAATATCGACAAAATAAATAAAGACAACATATATGGTATAATTAATTGCATTTTTATTACTAATATATATGTGTGGCCTAGAGCTCGGAAATTCTTGTTGATATAACTTTTGAAAGGCCGAAAATAAAAATAATAACAACATCAATTGGATGTAAATCAGCCTTATTGTAAAATTCGCGTGAATGCAATTCCCAATGGAAAAATTCCCACATTTGTTCTGTTCTCATTGTGAACTTCACATGTGAAAAATTCCCATTTTCGAAAAATTACGCTAACCGTCAAGAAATTTTTTTCCACGTGAATGTATAGAATTTGTTCGCAAAACTGAAAGTGGGGAACAACACTCGATAAAATGTAAGGATTGTTTATTGCTTATTAAACTTAGTTAAGAATTATTATAAACAAAAAAACTCAGTTGACTTTCTTGGTAAGCACTATGGCCGAAAATCCTGAAATAGGAAAGGGCTTCCAAAAAAAAATAAAGATAAAGTGCTGGCTTTTTGGAAGAAATTGAACAATTCCCTCAATAGCATGGGCCCACCATCAAAATCAATCTCCGAATGGAAAAAGGACACTATCAGTGCAATGTGGCTATGGAATGTGCCATAATTTATATAGCAATTGCTTACAGGTTTGGATTGACCAAAAGCGATACGCACGAAACAAGGCTGTCGAAATACCAAAAATAGGAAAAAGACCGGTGGAGGACCTTGCAAGCAACATGTTTTCTGTATTAGAACAGTCAATTTTGGATATAACTGCGTCAGTAGCAGCTGCGGAAGGTGTCGAAGATGGCAAGCCTTTTGGTTTGAATGCAACGAAATTAACTGGTAAGCAACGTGAAAATAACAGTAGTGATGAAGACAACAGCTCTAGCGAGGACTCTGAAGTGGAACCTAGTTGCATGTACAAAAGTTTGGACGAAAATAGCACCGAAACTGCCGGTGACACGCAAAGGGAAAGTGCTTTGCCTGCACAAAAGACCAGCCAGCAAACTCGCAAAAAAATTAACCCTTCGGAGCTATTAAACATTGAACTAGATGTTCAAAAAGAAATGAATGACAACGTCAGAAAGGGCTTGGAAATCCAAAGTCATCGCTATACTGAAATAGAAGGCCACTTAAAGGAATTAAACCAAAACCTAGAAAACTTTCAAAATATTCAAAACAGTTTACTAAAGGAAACAAAACGCCACAATTCGGAAATTGAACGGCTCAGAAAAATTGAAGTTGACCGTAAACTCATACTTATAAACAGCCAAATCGAGGTTCAAAATTTGAAAATACTAGCTGCAAAGGAAAGCTTAGGCATTAATTAGAATGTTTCGAACGTTTTTGTAAATAAAATGAATTTTATGTACTTTAAAGCCGCTTTTGAGCTAATACAAATCAGACATTTCTTTGAAGAGTGTCACTCAATTATAAAAACATTTTGTCATAAATTTACATAAGGCAATTGCCTATATTTGCTCTAATACGCTTAGCCTCATTGAGGTATGATGATTGCGATTCAGATTCTTCAAACTGCACGTGTTCAGAAATTTCCGGTTGAGAAGCTCTATTTGAAATAAAATGTGTGCCATCGCACCGATACTTTAAGCATATATTGTGCAACGCGCAATACACATTAGTAATTTGAGCTGCTTTCTTAGGCGAATAATGTAGCTCCCTGGCTCCTAGTACACACCCCCATCTATTTTTTAAGACGCCATTCGTCCTTTCCACAATGTTACGTCCACGTGCATGAACCTCATTAAATTTGTTTTCTGTGGAGCCCTCTTCCGCTGATCTGTGGGGTGTTGGCATCCAAGGCTCCAGTGGATATCCAGCGTCGCCTATGAACAAAATTTGATTTTGGGACTTACAGATTTCATTAAAATTTTACCTAGCGTCCAAACATTTCTAGTACCTAGCAAGTAATCCTGCTCCATTGAAACCCTCAATTCACTTGTATTCCAAATTAATGAGCCATGGCAGGCTCCAGCGTGTGTAGCATCGACGTATCTTATTGCCATTTTGTTATCACATACCTGCAGATAAAATTATTAACATGCGTAAAAGCATACACAAATTTTACCAATCTACCAACAAAACATTCATACTATAGTAACCCTTTCTGTTACAATATAAGTGTTTATTATTCCTAGGGCCTATAATTCTAACGTGTGTGCCATCTATGCAGCCAATAATGCCTGGGATATTAAATTGCTGATGAAAATCCAAAGCAATTTCACACATTTCGTCTTTAGTAGGCCATTTTATCCACTGATTGCAAAGGCACTCCTCAAAAACATTCAATACTTCAGACAAGACGTGGCTAAAACTTGACTGCGATAAGCCAACATCCACTTGCCTCCCTACTCCTTTTTGGTATGGTCCTTCACCAAAAAATCTTAGAGCAACTGAAACCTTTACTACTGTGTCTATTGCAAAACGTTTACGTGCCACTGGCAGACCACTGTGCAATACATCTAACAAATATTTGAACGCCGGCTTATTTATTCTATACAATTGGTGAAAGCTATGTATAAATAGTTAAAACGCGATTATTTATTTGGTTTACGAGTATAATTATTTGCATGTTTACCTTGCATTGGGTAATTCAAGGGGATTACACTTTTCGCGTAATATCCTCCTGGACACTCGTTCAGCCAATTGCTGACTGGTATTAGTTTCTTCTTCAATTAAACAAAGGCGCAAGTAAGCACTAATCATTACAATTTTAATATTTAACGCAAAAAAAAAAAAAATGTTTGACTACACAACAGCAATTTTTTCTGCAAAAATTTGTAAACAAAACATGAGTGATGTTCACAATAGCATATTCGAAATTCGAATATAAGGATTGATTCACATGAAATTAACGATATAAATTTTTTGTTGATGGGAAATAAAAAATTCATGGGATTGATTTATTCTCATGAAGTTTACAATAAGGCTGAATATTTATTCTTCAGTTCAAGAAAAATTCCTGTATGCCTCTACGAATGCTACGTTTAATCTCGTTTTCTATAACTGTAAAAATTTCATTTTTCATTTCATTTTCAATTTTTGTCTGTAATTTCGTTAAGTTTTCCAACTGATTTGTAAAGCTTAAGGATGTTATTTTCAAAGAAATTTACATACAAATACTGAAATTTTACAAAAAGCTCAGTATTTTCACAGTAAATACACAAACACCTTTATTTATTAGACACCTCTGCATGATACTTTTTAATTCGGAATTTTCAGTGACTATAATATGAGTTTGACACTCCTTGTTTACTATCTTAATGTAAATTTTTTCCTCTTGTCTATAGCTCAAATAAATTTGGTTTTTATACCAATTAATGCATCTCTCTGTTGTAAATATGTATTGTAATGAATTTGCTGCAAATCCTCTTATTTGCCCTTTTGCTAGGTTCGTATCGCTAAACTGTTGAATAAATAACTCCAATATTGAATAATGGAAAAATGGCCTTTATTAAAATACTTCACAATAACACTCAAACTGTGCAACGAATAGCTTGCTTAATAACCACACTGAATGATAGCTCAATGAAACTCTGCTATTGCTCGCTAGATATCGTCTAAATCGTAACTGCTTCACAACTCAAATCAAACTGAATTTCAGCGCCTCTACATCTGTCGCCTTTTATACTCTTTGGTTTCCTCGTTCGCACTTTTCTAGAATCTACTAGCATTGCCCATGAGCTCTCAAACTTCTCAGCTATAACTAAAATTGCACAATTTTATACATCTTTTAGGCGCTTCCAGAATCTGCTAGTCCAGTAGCTCTCAAACTTCTCAGATATATGCATGTGTTAGTGCATTGACTCTCCGCTGCTTGTATTCGTACATGGTACATATGTGTAGACGCAATTATTTATTCGTTTATGTAGATACATAATGATTGAATTATTGATTTGAATGTTTGTAGTTTACAGTCTCTCGCGCACACATAGGCGTATAAGTAAATGCATCTGTGTGTGACATCTCTCGGCTGCCTTATATATGTGTATACATGATTTGATTATTGACGTAAATATCGCTTAGCATGGCCTTAGCATCGCCTTAGTGACTAATATCCGTGACACTGCCCTCCACCTAAGTCTGATCGTCCCGATCAGACAAATCTCTCGATCTAAACGCTGCTAATCTCTCCAAATGAACCACTTTCATTTTGGTTCGTGGTTTGGTAGTGGTTGGTATGCGGTATACTACATCGTTGATCCGTTTTACAACTTTGTATGGGCCTTCCCAGTTACACTGCAATTTCGGGGACAAACCTTTTTTTCGTTGTGGGTTGTATAGCAGCACCAAATCTCCTTCCTGAAACCCTTCCGAATTAATTGCTTTATCGCACCTCGCTTTCGTCTTGTCACTCATAATCTTTGCTCGTTGCCTTACCAGATCGTGTATCTCTATCAGCTCTTCTTCCAAGACACCAGTGGATTTCTTGACATTCCTCTCCGCATCGGCATCTATCCCATACTTCAAATCAGCTGGCAGTCGAAGGTCATTGCCAAAAATTACCTTTGCGGGAGTTTGGCCCGTTGTGTCAGGTACTGCCGATCGGTAGGCCATCAAGAATAATGATATGTGTGTATCCCAGTCCTTATGGTACTTGTCTACTACTTTCCTTAAATGCTCCTCCAATGTTCTATTGAAACGTTCCACCATACCATCAGACTGAGAATGCAATGCAGTTGTCCGTGTTTTTGAATGCCCAACTTCTTGCACATTTCTTGGAACACAGCTGATTCAAAATTCCTGCCTTGGCCAGAATGTAACTCCATTGGTACACCATACCTTGCAACCCATTCGTTTTTAACCACTTCTGCTACTGTTTCTGCTTCTTGGTTTGGGAGTGGGTATACCTCTGGCCATTTACTGAAAGAATCCATAACCACCAGTACGTATTTGTTTCCGCGGTTGCTAGTAGGAAATGGACCTGCGACATCCATGGCGATCCTTTCAAATGCTGCACCTGAAATATACTGCTTCATTTGGCCATGACTTCGGGTTCTGGGCCCTTTCGCTCTGTTGCATACCTCGCAATTGGCAATCCACTCGGTGACCGACTGACGGCAACCAACCCAATAGAATCTCTGCTTAATTTTCTCGAGTGTCTTCGTGATTCCAAGATGACCTCCACTTGGACCATTGTGCATCTCGCTGAGCACGTCAGGAATCCTCTTTCTGGGAACAACTATCAGTTTATTTTTGCATTCACCATCCTCACTCCCCCATACTCGATGCAAACAACTGGATATAAATTCTAAACTGTTCCACTGTGCCCAATATGACTTCGCAATGGGACTCTCTGCTGACATCTCCTCTCTGTTTGGTCTTTCGTTTCGTTCGAGCCCTTGCATAACATGTGACAGATCTGTATCTTCTAGCTGAAACTTTCTTAGTTGTTCCTTGTCCCATTCATCCGTACACGCTATAGTCAGTAGCCGAACATCTATAATGTCTTCTTTAGCCTCGGCCTTTGAACAGTGCTTGCATTCCAAACTACATGGCGTTCGTGACATTGCATCGGCATTTCCATGGGTACTACCTTTTCGATGCTCAATGGAAAAGTCGTAGCTTTGTAGTCGCTCTATCCACCGTGCCAATTGTCCTTCCGGATTACGGAACTGCAGAAGCCATTTCAACGCTGCGTGATCTGTCCTGACACGGAATCGCTGGCCGTAGAGGTATTTGTGAAAATGTTTAATGCACTCTACCAATGCCAACAGCTCTCTCCGCGTAACATAGTAGTTCCTCTCTGGTTTTCCAATCGAACGGCTGTAATATGCAACTACCTTCTCCTGTCCATCGACCAGTTGTGATAAAACGCCTCCTATAGCATTTCCACTCGCATCTGTATCTAGAATAAATGTTGCTCCTGAAATCGGATATGCTAACATTGGGACAGTGCACAAACGCTCCTTCAATGTTTGGAAAGCCACTTCTTGCTCCTTCTTCCATTCAAAAGCTTTATTTTTTCTTGTAAGCTCATGGAGGCTATGGGCTACGCTGGAAAAATTTGGTACAAATCGGCGGTAATATGTGCACAGCCCAAGGAAACTTTTTAATTCATGTAGGTTCTGTGGTCTTGGCCAATCCTTTACAGCCTCTATCTTTTCGTTCGCAGTGCAGATGCCCTCTGTCGTTACCTTGTGACCCAAATAATTTACTTCCTTTTTAAACAGCGCACACTTTTTGGGACTTAACTTCAGACCAGCGCCAGCTATTCTTTGGAAAACTTCCTCCAAGTTCCTAAGATGTTGATCAAAATTCTTGCCCAATACGATGATGTCGTCCAGGTACACCAAGCATGTTTTCCAATGTAGTCCTTTCAGTACCTGGTCCATGAGTCTCTCAAAAGTAGCTGGTGCATTACAAAGTCCAAAAGGCATCACTGTAAATTGCCAAAGACCATCACCGACACTGAAGGCTGTTTTCTCTTTATCTTCCTCCTTCACCTCCACTTGCCAGTAGCCGCTTTTCAAGTCCAGCGTGGAAAACCATTTCGTACCAGATAGCGAGTCCATAGTGTCGTCAATTCTTGGCAATTGGTAGCTATCCTTTTTCGTTACGTCATTCAACTTCCGGTAGTCCACGCAAAACCTCATTTTTCCATCCTTCTTTTTTACAAGTACTACCGGTGAGCTCCATGGACTAGCTGATGGTTCGATGACGCCGCTGTCGCTCATTTCTTGAATGATTTGACTCACAACTTTCCGCTTCGCCAGTGGAACACTACGTGTAGCTTGACGGATCGGCCTCGCATCTCCAGTGTCAATTTGATGTTTCACAACATTGGTGCGGCCTGGTTTGGAACCATCCTGGCCAAATATGTTCGCGTATTTTATGAGCAGTTGTTTTGCCTTACTCTGATAGGCTTCCTCTAGTCCATGCGTCCATGCCGTGATATCATTTGAAAGATCAGTATTACTAGATGAAACGTGTTCCTGGAGCTTTTCACAGTTAATAACTACTTCGGCCTCTTGGCATCTTCCCAAAATAACTCCTTTGGTCAAATTGAATGGTGACTTGAACTCATTGAGTACTCTTACCGGAATACGTCCATCTTGTTTTGTCATAGCCAGGGATTTTCCTACAAGTATGTTCAGTGCTGATTTATTTGCTGCTTCGACAACCCACAATTTGTTTGTCCCACAATCTCCATCAACCTTTGCCCAGATGACTGCTTCTGATTTTGGTGGTATTTGCTGACTCTCTTCCACCAGCACTCATTTACTGCTGTAGCCTCTCTCGTAGCCGAAATTAAGTGGCACATCCATGTTCTTATATCGCATCGTCTTGCTTTGCATATCGATTTTGATGCCTTGGTTGATTAAGAAGTCCATTCCAATTATGATTTCATCAACAATACCTGCCACTATAAAATTGTGTAGTACGGTGACGTTCCCAATTGCTACTTCACATCCTACTTCTCCAATTACCTGAGTGTCTTCTCCAGTGGCTGTACGCAATATTGCTCCATGCAATGGTCTTATCTTCTTGTTGACTAAATCCGCTCGAATGATGGAATGAGAAGCACCCGTATCTACAGTCAGTAAACGTTCCTTTCCATCCACATGTCCTCCGATAGTAAGATTGCTCGACCTTCTTCCAATTTGTGAGATAGAGATTATGGGGCATTCAATTGAGGGAGCCAGCTGTCGCCCCTTGCGGCTGACTCGATTTAGTGGTCTTGGAGGTTTGCTCATCACCTTCTGCTCTGCGTTTACGGCCACCCACATTGTTGGAGCTATCGGGACCGCTGCTGCAATGTCGTGCAATATGACCTGGGTTGCCGCACTTGAAACATTTAATAACTCCGGCATTTTTCTGTTGTGATCCCTTCAGGGCTTCCAAAATTGTGTCTACCCAATCTGGTCTTTCCACTTCCACACGATGAGCTTTGTATGCTGGTTTACTCAATAGTGAGGCCGTTTCCTGAGTCAATGCATGTGATACCGTTTCAGCAAATGTCAGCTTTGGGTTTGCGTATGTAGCTCGCTTCGTTTCCACGTCCCGTATGCCATTTATGAAACTCTGGATTTTTACCCTTTCAGTGTATTCCACGGGCGCGTTCGCATTTGCAAGATGAGCCAATCTTTCAATATCTGAAGCAAACTCCTGCAATGTCTCATTTGCTTTTTGGTAGCGGTTTTGCAACTCATTTTGGAATATCTGTTTTCTATGCTCGCTGCCATAACGTCGTTCTACAGCAGCCATCAATGCTTCATAATTGTTCCGCTCTCCTTCGGGAATCGTCTGTAGGATTTCCGCTGCTGGCCTCTTCAATGCCACGAACAGTGCAGCAGCTTTATCTTCCGCATTCCAGTTGTTCACTGCTGCGGTCTTCTCAAACTGTAGCTTGAAGACCTGGAAAGGAACAGAACCGTCAAAAGATGGAGTTTTTACCTTCGTATTGCTTGCTGAAACAACTGGGCAAATTAGTTGCAACTCCTGTATACGACCTCTCAATGTTTCAATCTCGGCATCGATTTTGTTCTCAAGTTGCAAAATTTTTGTGTCTTGCGCCTCCATCTTCGAAGAAATACGTCCTTCTTGCTCTTCCAGTTGTGCAGAGATTTGTGCCGACATTTCGGACATTCGTGCCTCTTGTGCTTCAATCTTCGATGTTATACGGTTCTCCTGCGATTCCAGTTGAGATGCTATACGTGTCTCCTGTGATTCCATCTGTGATGACATATACGTTTTCTGTTCTTCCAGCTGAGTTTCCATCTTGGATGTTATACGTGTCTCTTGTGATTCCCGTTGAGATGTTATATCTGTCTTTTACACTTCGAGCTGTGTTGACATATCGGTTGATATTTGTGACGACATTTGCTTCAGCACTGCTAGTATCGCGTTAGTGTCTACACTCGCCAATGGATTCGGAGTCTCTATCTTCTCTTCCAATTTAGTCGCTGGCTCTTCCACATCGGGATAAAAGACATACTCGTCCACATCAATTCCTTCCAACTCCATTACGTCTCGTAGCCGTGCTTGAAGTTCGATCTTATTGCCGGTTGTATTCAATCCACGGCTCTCCAACTCCTTCAGTTGCTGGATCTTCAATTCACTGAACTTTGCCATTTCCTTGTAGTCCTCTGGAATTTATTCAACAATTCCTCTTCTGACACCAATTGTAACGAATTTGCTGCAAATCCTCTTATTTGCCCTTTTGCTAGGTTCGTATCGCAAAACTGTTGAATAAATAACTCCAATATTGAATAATGGAAAAATGGCCTTTATTAAAATACTTCACAATAACACTCAAACTGTGCAACGAAGAGCTTGCTTAATAACCACACTGATTGATAGCTCAATGAAACTCTGCTATTGCTCGCTAGATATCGTCTGAATCGTAACTGCTTCACAACTTAAATCAAACTGAATTCCAGCGCCTCTACATCCGTCTCTTTTTATACTCTTTGGTTTCCTCGTTCGCATTTTTCTAGAAACTACTAGCATTGTCCATGAGCTCTCAAACTTCTCAGCTATAACTAAAAATGCACAATTTTATACATCTTTTAGGCGCTTCCAGAATCTGCTAGTCCAGTAGCTCTCAAACTTTTCAGATATATGCATGTGTTAGTGCATTGACTCTCCGCTGCTCGTATTCGTACATGGTACATATGTATGTGTAGACGCAATTATTTATTCGTTTATGTCACTGATGGGCAAAACGGCTCGTATGAGCCTTTTGCTCATACGGGCACGCTTTGCACATTTAAGTGCTAGGTGAGGGACGATCAAGTGCAGTTATGTGGGGCGAAGAATACAGGAAGAGAATAATATACAAACACACATAAGATTGATAAAGAGAGAGTATTTGGCCTTATACATCTGTTACTGCACAGTGGGTAAAAAGTCATAAATTTTATTTATTTATTTTATTTAACATTTTTTTTATTCACCTCGTTTTTGACCAACAATTAAGTCAATATTTGGGTTGATAGAATTTGCTGCTGCAATGCGCATCACAGATGCGAAATTTACTTCGGAAAGCCTATTTCGTAACTTAGTTTTTGTCAAATTCATTTTCGAAAAGAATTGTTCACATGTGTAAGTGCTCCCAAACATTGAAACTATATTCGCAGCAAAATTTCGCAACTTTGGATATTTCTGCGTATCCAATATTTTGTAGAACCGTATCACATCTCCGCATTCTAAAAACTTTTTTTTTTAAGGAATGGAGACTGCAATTCTATCAATTCCATTTGTAGTTCTGCCGAGGCTGTTTGAATATTCTGACTGAAAGGATATACAAACATATCAAACATTCCTTGAAGAGTATCCAGCACTGCAAACCGGTCTTTAAACTGCATCAGTAATTTTTGAATTTCTTCGCAGTATTTTTTAACATCGATAGCATTGTTCAGAGAAACAGCCTTTAGACGTGGAAAGAAGTGACAATTTTTTACTGCGAGCTGCTCACTCCATAATTCGAGCTTTGTTTTGAAGCCTCTTATTGCGTCACCTAAATCATATATAAGGTTATCTTTACCTTGCAAAGTCAAATTCAAAATATTAAGATGCTCTGTAATATCTGTTAAGAAATCTAAGTCAGCTATCCACTCGGGGTCATTAAGTTCACTAAATGAATATTTTTTAGAAATCTGCAGGTTATAAAAAAATAAAATTAGTTTCAAACCTAAGAATATAAGCTGGTGGAATATACCATAAAATCTGAGATAAGTGATCGTAACTCAAAAAATTTTCTCAGTGCTTCTCCCCGACTCACCCAACGGATTTCTGTGAAATATGGGATATCCAATTCCTCACTTCCCGCGGACTCAAGAAGTCCCTTAAACTGGCGATGGTTTAATCCCTTTGAACGAATTATGTTGGTACATTTTACTAAAGTACCCATAACATTTTGGAAACTTAAAGATTTGGCGCATATAGCTTCCTGGTGAATAAGACAATGCACTGCAATACAATCTCGGTTCAATTTGGTAGCAAATTTGGTAGCAAATTTTGCCTTAAGCCGCCCAACGAATCCTTGCTTGCATCCCATCATCGCTGGCGCGCCATCAGTTGCCACACTAAAGAATTTACTCCAGTCCAACCCTCTTCTGACAGCACAATCTAAAACCGCATCATAAATGTCTTGACCCGTCTTAGTTCCTTTCAAAGGTATCAAATCAAGTAATTCTTCGGTAATATTGAAATCAATATCTACTCCCCGAATAAATATTGCTAACTGCGCAACATCAGAAATATCGCAACATTAGAAATATATAATCGTGCTTCGTCTGAAGACTTATCACATTCACTATGAAATTTTTGATAGTGCCTTCTAATATTAAAAACTTTGCAAACTACATGCTTCTTGTAAAGTAGACATTGAGATTCATCACCACTATGTTGACACATATATTTTATAGTCCAATCCTTATTAAAACTGCCTGACTTTCTTTTTAAAGAACTTACACTTATTTCACATTCCAAAGACATTTTCAAAATACAATAAAGCGAATAAACTACGAAACATATATTTAATAAAAATTTGATGCACGAATTACAGTTTTTGAACACCGTTATAATATATATAAGCATCATCAACTACACGGCTCATCTTGCTTAATACATATTTAACATTTACCAAGCTATGCGGAAAATAGAGCTGCCACCGCTTTTATTATGTTCAAATATTAAGCGTTTTAGGATAAACTAGCCTTTACCGGCGGCTTCGCTCGCACTAAAGGCCACAAATATGTAATGTCGCTTTTGTGATTCACAACTCGAACCGAATTTTCAGTTGTAATTTTAAAAGTTCCTTTATGATTCAAATCATAAACAAAGCAAGTTTTAAAATTGGAAAAATGGTCGCCGTAAATTAAATACACATGCAACACATGCTCCAACAATTTTTGCAGTGTGGATTTAACGATATATGTATGTGAGCTGAAGAAATTTGAATTTCCATAATTTGAAATTTATAAATGAAAGCAGTTATGTTTACAATAAAACTGGTAAGATTAGTCATTTTTTATGCGATTGGTACCTTTTTTATTTGTAAACTGATACATTTCTTCCTAGGCTCACGGCAACACTCCCAACAAATCTGAAAAGGGTTTCGTTTTCCCACGATTGTATAAGAAACGTGCATTAGTACGTTTTTCTACTACTACTTCCTCTAATGCTAATACTTTAAAAATACCTTTTTAAATACTTTTATGGATACATTGCAAAATGAATCGGCTTGCATATAATTAAATATTTGTGAAGGCGAAATGAATGTCAATAATGGGCTGCTTAACATAAAGTCGACTTCAGTCTATGGTTATTCCGTTTTTCGTATTTCTTGCCAAAAAATGTATGTTTTTGTTTTCGTACTATTGCAACACAGTTTGGGAGTTGGTTTTCGAGGTTGAGAGAGAATATTTTCATTTCAGTTTTTTAGTGTTTCCGCAACTTTCTTGCGATGAATATCGTTTGAGGCGAAGCGTGCGATATTTCCAATGTATTTTGTTACTCCCCTAACATCCCAAACACACAAACGTCTCACCTAGCACTCGCTGGCACTGAAACTGATTTAGGAGCCGAAAATAGGCCCATCCCTGGTTTATGTAGATACATAATGATTGAATTATTGATGTGAATGTTTGTAGTTTACAGTCTCTCGCGCACACATAGGCATATAAGTAAATGCATCTGTGTGTGACATCTCTCGGCTGCCTTATATATGTGTATACATGATTTGATTATTGACGTAAATATCGCTTAGCATGGCCTTAGCATCGCCTTAGTGATGGTATAGCTTAGTGATGCTAATATCCGTGACAGTATTTTAAGTTATCTTCTAATGCGCTATGCGCCGTTGCATCCACTGACATTAAGTCCTCATCTACCGCTTCCTGCCTTTCGATTTTATTTTCACTATCTCCTATGTTGTTGTAAATATCTCTACATTCTAAATTATCATCAAGTTGGTCAAAAACTTTACTTAAGGTATCCGCAACTGCATTATCTTTTCCTCGAATATATGTTACTCAAAATCATATTCATTTAAAAGAAGTTTCCATCTCTGAAGTTTAATGTTGGGCTCCTTGATGTTATGCAACCACGTCAACGGTTTGTGATCCGTTTGTATAACAAACTTTCGCCCCTATAAATAAGTACGTAAATGTTTCACGGACCAAACCATAGCTAAAGCTTCTTTCCCTATAGTAGAATATCGAATTTCGTGATCCGACAAAGTTCTCGAAGCGTAACATATAGGGTGACTATTTTGACTTAACACACAACCAATAGCGAATTTGGATGCATCTGTCGTGAGTATAATTTTTTTATTGAAATCACGGGACTGTAAAACTGGTTCGCTGGTTATCAGTTTCTTTAAAGTATTAAAAGCATTCAAAAAGTCAATATTTTGGTAGCCTAAAATCGCACTTTTCTTCAAGAGGCGAACCATAGGGTAAGCTACTTTTGCGTAGGCCCGCATAAATTTGCGGTAATATCCTGTCATTACAAGAAATTGTTTTATTTCTTTAATATTCCTTGGTGGTTTCATATTTTCTATGCATTTCACTTTTGACGGATCTGGTTTTATACCTTCTTTTGAAATAATATTCCCTAAAAATTTTGTGGTTAAATCAGCGAATCGGCATTTACTGAATTGCATTTTTAAATTGGATGAACGCAATGTATCGAAAATTTTTTTAATAGAAAGAATATGCTCATCATAGCTTGTAGAAAAAATTAATATGTCATCTACATATATATATAGACAGAACAAATTTTGTTTATATGCTCAAAACATAATTGATTAATCGGTGAAAAGTTGCTGGTGCCGTTTTCAGCCCAAAAGGCATTCTCGTGGACTCATAATGACCGTCTGTTGTTGAGAATGCTGTCTTGGCTCTGTCATTAGGGTGTACCTCAGTCTGGTGAAATCCCTTCGCCAAATCGATAGTGCTAAAATAGCTACATTTTCCCAATTTGTCAAATAAGTCCTGCATATTTGGAATTGGGATCTTATCATCAATTGTCTGACCGTTCAATTTCCGATAATCAATAACTATGCGCCATTGAGGTTTTTCGCTTGCGTCTGCCTTTTTGGGTACAACCCACAAAGGAATAATTTTTTGGACTAGTATTTCCTTAATCTGCCGATCTACCTTCGCGCGATGTACTATGGGATATCTATAGGTCTTGTATATATAGGGGTATCAGTTTTAGTAAATATTCTGAATTTCTGTGGTAAAAGGTAGGCTTTCTCCTTCTTTATAGAAAATATCCTGGTAGTTATTCAATACGGTCGTCAAAATTTCTCTATCCTTATAATTTAAATGTTTGGGAAACCTCTCAACTGGATTTACTTTTAGTTCCTCCTCGTAACTAATTACCTGCAAGTTTTCATTTTTTGTGTAATCTTCTAGTGAAATTTCCTCATCTTCATTAAAATATATAGTTATTGTTCCATTTTCTGTTATTATTTTCCTACCTTTATAATCGATTATCGCATTTAGATTATTAAATGTTATTCCCTATAATACCGTCAAAATAAAAGTGAAAAGGGTATTCTACAAAATGTACAAAGTAGGCATTTTTATTAAACTCTTTAAAAAGCGGTATTCTAAATTCATTTGTTGTTGATATTTTTCTTCCTAAAACGCGCTACGAAAATACTGTGGGTTTTATTTCATATTTAAAAAATAATAAATGTAAGGCGCGATAACCTCCGAAGAGATCTAAGGCCGAGCTTCTCTTCCAATTTGCGTCGTGCTCCTCTTGATTTTTCCCTACAAATTGGCCGGACGGGACCTACATGTTTTATGCCGACTCCGAACGGCATCTGCAAGGCAGATGAGTTTTCACTGAGAGCTTTTCATGGCAGAAATACAATCGGAGCGCTTGCCAGACACTGCCGAGGGGCGACCCCGCTTAGAAAATTTTTCTTCTAATTGAAAAATCTTATTTCTAAAACTTTGATGTTGCTTTGCCAGGGAGTTGAACCCAGGGCATACGGTGTGATAGGCGGAGCACGCTACCATCACACCACGGTGGCCGCATTTGGTGTTGCATATTTTGGGATTAATTACGCTAAATTCTGCTCCTGTATCTATTATAAATCTAAGTGGTTTTATACGTATTTGTACAACTATAAGGTAATTTTCTTGTGGAGCTAGTTGAAAATCCTGATTATTTTCATTAGCACCCAATTCCATTGGTTCGACTCGCTTAGTTGAGTTTGAGAAAATTCGCGAAATGTTGCGCATTGAAAAAAAGCAAAACATTGTATTGCTACACAAATATACATATATTCGAGAGCGACGGCGATAGAAATAACCGAAAGCGGTTACGTGAATTCGACGGATTTTTTTTTGATAAAGATGACGAAAAATATGACAAAAAAATAACATTCATAGCTGAAAATCTGTCGAGCAATGATTTGGTTATAATATCTAGTATGTTAAATTTGCAACATAACAACGACGATTTAGCTGCACACATATTTACGAATTTAAGAAGGGGTAATTTGTTAGATGATGCTGTTTTTGCAAACGATGGTGATCAAGACGACGACGACGACGACGAAGACGCAAGCGAAGACAACGTCAGCGCAAATAACGAGAGTATGCGCAGCAAGGAAGTAAACGACGATTCCGCTGCAAATAATATGTACAAAACGGTAGATAAAGAAACGACGATAAACAACGAGAGAATGGGTGCTCATTCAACAGTAGTGGCACAAAATGTTGAGTCAGCAATGGGAAGAAATGATAGGGTATATTATCACATAAATTTGTGTTCAGTTTTAGAGATTTGGAAGACTCTATTAGACCATTTTCGGGGAATGACGAATTTCCTATCGAAATATGGGTCAGGGAATTTAAAGAAATGTCCATCATGATGGCATGGAATGAACTGCAGAAATTTATATTTGCAAAACGGTCTTTGAAAGGGCGTGCAAAAATGTTTGTTATGAGCGAACGTGGTATTTTAAGTTGGAATGCTTTGAAGAACTATTAGATGAATTTAAAGCGGAGGTAAATAGCGCGCAAATACACAAATTAATGTCGGAAACGAAAATGAAGAGTAAGGAAAATGTACAAGAATATTTATTGCGAATGAAATAAATAGCGTTGCGCGGCGGGGTAGAAGACAAATCGTTGATGCAATACGTCACAGACGGTATTAATGACTTGAGTATTAACAAATCAGTGCTGTATAACGCAAAAGATTTAAAAGATTTTAAGGACAAATTTAAGTGCCACGAGAAAATAAGCGAGCGGTCGGTTAATGCGAAATACGTGGAAAACAGAAATAAAAATGTTGTGAGTGACAAAAATCAAAAAACGGGTAATGACAAAAAAGATTTAAAATGTTTTAACTGTGGCGTTAAAGGACATTTATCGGTGAACTGTGAGAATAAAGCTAAAGGCTTAAAATGTTTTAGATGCAATGATTTTGGTCACATAAGCAAAGATTGCCAAAAGAATAAGAATGAAAGTGCTAAAAATTCGAGTAGCGTATGCAAGATTGCAGTAGAGCATAAATCTATGTGTAAAAATTTAATAATAAATAAACGAAGTTTTGTAGCATTGATAGATATAGGTAGCAAATACAATCTTGTAAATGAAAGCGTTTACGTAAATTTAAACAAACCGTGTCTGGAAGAATGTAATTTTTATTTTGTCGGTTTTGGAAATCAAAATAAAATAAAACCGATAGGTGCATTTGAAATAAATTTCAAAATTCACGAAACACAGTTTAAGGATAATTTTGTTGTTGTACCTTCACAATTATTAGACATTGAAGTGTTGTTAGGTGCCGAATTTTCTAAACAAGCTGAAATTAAAATAAATCGCGACGGTATTGTAATTAATAAATCAGCAAACGAAAACGAACTAAATAGATTGATGAAAATTGATATTGTAAGTTGTAACGATGTGGAAAGTGACATTGAGATAACAGCTAGCAAGCAAGCAAAAGAAAAGGTGTGTAAAATGATTAAAGAATATAAGCCAAAAAGTGTTAAATCCACAAATGTAGAACTACGAATTGTGCTAAAAGATGACAATCCGGTTTTTTCGCGTCCGCGAAGATTTGCTTACTCAGAACGGTGTGTGATTGAGAACCAAGTCGAGCAATGGTTAAAAGATAAAATTATAGAACCATCCGAATCCGAGTATAGTAGTCCGGTAGTATTGGTTCAAAAGCGTGACGGTTCTCAGCGGTTGAGTGTGGACTATAGACAGCTAAATAAAAAGATGATGCGTGATCATTTTCCTTTGCCGTTGATTGAAGATCAACTCAATAAACTACAAAATGCGGAAATATTCAGCACAATAGATTTGAAAAATGATTTTTTTTCACGTCGGTGTAGAAAAGAAAGCCGTAAGTATACATCTTTTATTACACACAATGGTCAGTTTCAATTTTTGAGAGTTCCATTTGGGTTGACGAACTCGCCAAGCGTATTTCAACGCCATGTGAATGCTGTATTTCGGGATTTGGCGAATAAAGGCATAGCTATTCCATACGTTGATGACATAATTATACCAGCAAAATCAGAAGAAGAGGCAATTTCAAACTTGAAATTAGTTTTTAAGCAATGCGAAATATATGGGTTAGTAATAAATTTCAAAAAATGCTGTTTTTTGAAGAAGAATATTGACTTTTTGGGTCATGTCATTGAAAACAAGTCGATACGTATTTCTGAAGCGAAAACACAAGCCGTAACTAAATTTCCGATTCCCAGTAATCAAAAGCAGTTGCAGAGTTTCTTGGGGTTAGTTGGATATTTCTCAAAATTCTCAATAATAGCTAAACCGTTAACTGATCTTTTAAAGAAAAATACGAAATTTGTAGTAAACAACGACGAAATAACCGCAATTAATACGTTGAAAAAACTAATAACAGAAAACCCAGTTTTAAAAATATTTCATCAAGGGCATGAAACAGAGTTGCATACTGATGCTTCAATAGAGGGTTTTGGTGCCGTCTTATTACAGAAGTCACCTGATGATGGTCTTATGTACCCAGTTTATTTCATGAGCAAGAAGACGACAGAAGCAGAAAAGAAGTTTACCAGTTATGAACTAGAAATTTTAGCAGTTGTAGAAGCACTACGTAAATTCAGAGTATATTTATTGGGAGTACAGTTTAAATTAATTACTGACTGTAATGCTTTTGCTAAAACCGTTGAAAAGAAAGATATTAGTTCCAGAGTGGCGCGTTGGATAATGCTGTTGCAAGAGTTTAACTACAGTGTTGAACATAGGGCGGGTACTAAAATTCGACATGCGGATGCGCTTAGTAGATACCCCGTGATGATGATTGACGACGACAGCATGCACAGCAAGTTAAAGTGTACACAGGCACGAGACGAAACATTGAAAGCTATTATAGATGTATTAGCAGAGAAGTCGACGCACAATAATTATTTTACGAAGAATGGGTTACTATACAAATTAGTTGACAACCTTGAACTTTTAGTGGTACCATTAGGTTTGCAGCGCGAAGTAATAAGGCTCATGAGAAGGGTCATTTTTCAGTAAACAAGACGAAAGAGGTGGTTGGAAAAGATTACTATATTCCAAAGCTAGACGACAAAATAAAACAGCACATTAGTTGTTGTATACCATGCATAATAGCTAATCGCAAACATGGTAAGCAGGAAGGCGAACTGCAACCAATAGCGAAAGAAGAAGTACCATTACAAACGTTTCATATAGATTTTCTAGGACCACTTGAATCGACACACAAACAATATAAGCATATACTTGCAATAATCGACGGTTTCACGAAATTTTGTTGGTTGTACCCAACAAAAACAACATCAGCAAGAGAAGTAACGACGAGGCTTCAGGCACAAAGTTTAATTTTTGGTAATCCAGTAAGAATCATCTCCGATAGAATTTCAGCATTTATGTCAGAATAATTTAAGCGATACTGCGATAATGAAAGTATTTTACATCATCCAATAACTACAGGGCTTCCGAGGGCCAATGGACAGATCGAAAGACTTAACGCCGTAATTATTTCAGTTTTGTCTAAGTTGTCTGTAGACGATCCGAGCAAATGGTTCAAATGGGTTGGCAAAGTGCAACAAATTGTAAACTCTACGCATTGCAGAAGTATTAAAACTACTCCATTCGAATTGTTAGTTGGCATAAAGATGCGTACCGAGTTTGACGTGAAATTAAAAGAGATGATAGACGACGAAATTGTTAAAGTATTCAACGAAAAACGTGGCGAGATGCGTAAACAGGCGAAACAACAAATTTTACAAATGCAAGCAGAAAACAAACGAACATATAACCTTAGACGAAAACCAGCAACAATGTACAAAGTACGCAACTAGGCGATGGTCTCAAATTAAAGCGAAAATACTTGGGTCCATATCGAGTTGTTAAAGTAAAACCAAACAATACCTACGACGTAATTAAGGATTCAGTTACATGTGAGGGTCCAAAGCAAACGTCTTCATGTCCTGAATTTATGAAGTATTGGTTCGACGTTCAAAATACCGACGACGCATTCGAGACGAATGCATAATAGGATGGCCGAGTTGTGGGAATGCAGGTGGCAACGCCATTTGACGGCACTGCAAGAGAAGAGAAGAACGAAAACGAGAAGACTTGTGTTGCAAAAGCCGAACGACGCAGACGTGTATTTAATAAGCCGAATTGAACATTTTATACTTTTTCTTAAATTGCAATGTAATTCATTTAAATTAACTTTATAATACCTCAATTTCATTTAAAAAATATACAATAAAATAGATTACAATTGTTCGCTTCTAAAAGAACAAATCCATAATCTTACTCGCACTAATGACTAAGCTTTTTGGTGCCTTGAGCAAAGAGGATAAATATAATAAGAGCGAGTGATGACTCGTTATTTTTTGAGCATTTACTCGATGTTAACTGTGAGGTAGTCGCTACTTTTGTTTTATGAGGGACATTTTTGAATTGCCTTCCATTTATCCATGCGGTTTTGCCACTTTATGCAAACGTGTTTTTTGGAAAGAGAATTAAATAATTAATTAAATACAGTCGGAAAAATAAACACAAATACCCCATGAAAATGCATATAAGACATTTGTAAACATCTGGCCCAAAAAAAAAGTAGCGACTACCTTACAGTTTACATCCGAGTAAATGCCTAAAAAATAACGAGTGACGGCTCTTATTATATTTATCCTCTTTGCCTTGAGTTGGAAACGAAGTTATCGCTGCTGCTCTCAATACTCACTTTACTTTAACGTTTGTTTACTTGCGTTGGACCGGAAGTTGTTGATCATTGCGAATTCATACAAGTGGCGAATGTTTGACAAAAACGTCCACAATAGTAAACAGCTTCGATCACCTGTTCAATCGCTGTCATTTGCCAATAGGGGTTTTCAAACATTTTTGTAGACGACTGGCATTTTGCATTATTTAGATATTTTAACATGTTTGCTTAACTGGCTGCTCACATTTAATCTATTAACTAGATTTTAGAAATTAATATCAATATGTAGTCTGATTTTCTGTATACACATTTAAAAGAAAAGCTGATTTGAACACAAATGAGCAATTCATTGCACTTCAATTTAATAACCGTGAACAAAAAACAAAACTTTCTTCCACTCTCTGGCCATTCGCGACAGGCGTTCTCCCTGTCAGCATTATTTGACAGGTAGGCATGGCAATGGAGGAATAGACAGATTTTTCACTTGTATGCATTCACAATGTTCTTGATGATGCCCCCAAAGTTCGCTTCACTCTCTCACTGGATCGCTTATGCTTAACGGAAGTAGTACGGAAATACTCATTACACTTTCTTGCTGAATTGCTTCTGTTGGAACGGAAGTTGTTGTGGCTATCAGTTTTTACTGTGCTTATATGTAAATTTCATCGTGTAGAAACGGAAGCTGTTTCTCTTAATATTTTGTTTCAACGGGATTTGTTTCTGATATTATCAAGACCTAATTTTGTTGTTGTCCATTTAATTAAGTGATTGCACCTCCGGGGGTACGCCATCGCCGCAGGTGCGGCCAACGAAGAAGAAGAACGCGCAAAAGACTCAGAAGTCGTGAACGCATCAACGAAGGAAGTAGCAGAAGTAGTAAAAGAACCAGAAAAAGGAGGAGCTTGGGCGACGGTTAAAAAGCAAAAGCGTCCAAAGCAGAGACCTGCCCGGTCCGACGCAATCCTGATCAAAAGATCAGGCGATTGCTCATACGCGGATATCCCTAAAGTTGTTAAAAATGAAGAGTCATTGCAAGAAATGAACACAATGGTTGGTAAGATCCGCAAGACTGCTAAGGGAGAACTCCTCTTCCAACTCAGTATGCAGTCGGACAATTACACTGCAAAATTTGAAGCAGCTGAAGGACAAGCTCTCTCAGGGAAAGCCGATGTCAAGTCCCTCAAGGAGCAGTCTCTGTGCGAAATAGGCGATATAGACGAAGTAACGACGGTTGAAGAGGTCTGCCAGGCGCTGAACACACAGCTTGCAGGCTTCAATGCTAAGCCGTTTAGTGTGTGATCCTTGCGTAAAGCATATGGCGGTACGGGAACTTACGAGAAGTGGTAAAGTCCGAATTGGACCGGTTATATGCCGAGTCCGAGCAAAAGTTCAGCCGAAACGAAGGCATTTGCTTTAAGTGCGGGGACCAAGGGCACACGGCGAAATCATGCACTAACGCGCTTAAGTGTTTATTGTGCGCTAGAAGAGGGCTCAGCGGCACTGACCATCACACTGGTGGCTATAAGTGCCCAGTATATAAAGAAGCGGTCCAGAAAGAAAGACCTTTATGAGATTATTGCAACTTAATCTTAACCATTGTAAAGCAGCGCAGGACCTTCTGGCACAAAAAGTTTAAGAGTTGAACATTGACTTAGCACTTCTTAGTGAGCCCTACAGAGCGAAGACTGCGAATTGGATACAGACGAATTGAGCAAGGCTGCTATTTGGTCCTGCAGACATAATCCCTTATATGCGGAATTAATACCTAAGGGGCGAGGATTCGTCTGCGGTAAGATAGATGGCATTTATGTTTACAGTTGCTATAAACCACCTAGTACGCCGTTGGACGCGTTCGACGAAATCGTCGGGAAAATAGCCATGGATGCGACGTTGCGGGAGCGTTTTGTCATCGCGGGAGACTTTAATGCATGGTCTATAGAGTGGGGCTCACAGAGAACATATCCCAAAGGGAGGGCTCTGCTCGAAGCATTTGCATGCCTTGATGTAGAGCTCCTTAACGTGGGTGGGCAAAACACCTTCTTAAGAAACGGATTCGGCTCCGTAATCGACATAACGTTTGTCAGCGCAGGTTGACTGAGTGGAAAATCAGTGATTGCTATACCCAAAGCGATCACTCAGCAATTGTTGTGGACATCAACCTCGAGGGGGGAGGCCGGCCCACTATACAGCCATCCTTAAAAAACAGAGGTTGGAATATCAATACTTTTGACCACGACATATTCAAGATAATGTTGACAACAACTAATGTTGACAACAGTCGAACAAAGAGGAAGTGCTAACGACATGGCTAATAAATTAATGTCGGATATTAGAGCAGCATGCGATGCGTCAATGACTAGAAAGCGCAAACAACATTGTTCCACATTTTGGTGGAACGAGCGCATACATTCCCTAAGGAGATAGTGTATTCAGGCTAGGAGGCGCTATCAACGAGCCAGAGGGAGACCGGAATTTCTAGAGTGCAGAGCTACCTGCAAAAGAGCGCGACTCGCACTTAAGAGAGAAATAAAAGATAGTAAGCGCGAATGCTTTCTTAAGCTTTGCGATGACGTCGAGAATGACCCTTGGGGCACAGCTTATAAATTGGTTTTTAAGAAATTGAAGCATAAAGGAGAGGCGATGCCAACATGCCACTCTTTTCTCAGAAACGTAGTAGATTATTTATTTCCCTCGCAAAGGGAGCTAGTTTCTCTCACATCAGGCGCCGAACTATACTCATTTGACGAGGTTACCGTTGTAGACGTCCTTCAAGCGGTAAATAGACTGCAAGACCGCAAGTCTCCTGGCCCAGGCGGGATACCAAACAGAGCAATCAAACTAGCTCTCAATTATAACACGCCAGCATTTGCGAAACTATTTAATGCATGCTTGGCTGAGTGGACATTTCCTACAATATAAAAACGACAAAAGCTGGTACTACTGCCAAAGCCTGGTAAAAATACGGCGGAAACATCTAGCTACAGACCCATTCGCCTGCTCGACTCCGCCGGTAAAGTTCTTGAGCGATTCCTCTATAATCGACTCGAAAAATAAATCGAAGATGTGGGGGGTATTCCCGATAACCAGTTTGGGTTTAGGAAAGGAAGATCTACCATCCAAGCTGCGAACATGGCGAAGGAAGCGGCCCAAGAATCTATAAGTGGCACTCGAAGGCTCTAAGGAATATTGCCTTATCGTTACTTTAGATGTGAAAAATGCCTTCAACACTGCCAATTGGGTAAAAATTCTAGACACGCTGGACCAGATAGGCATATCCCTTTACCTGCGTAGGATTATACGCAGCTACTTTGAAGGTAGAGTGCTGGAATATGAAACGACTGCTGGAGTAGAAAAGCTTCACGTCACAGGCGGTGTTCCTGAAGCATCCGTGCTCGGTCTACTGCTTTGGAACATTATATACGACGGAGTATTGGGCCTCAGCGTACTCAATGGGGTGGAAATTATCGGCTTCGCGGACGATATCGCATTGGTAATCACGGCCAAGCACCTAGGCGAAATATGCGCCGAATCTAATACAAGCACAGCGATGGTTCAATCGTGGCTTACGGAAAATGGACTGCAGCTGGCGGAACAAAAAACAGAGGCTGTACTCATATCAAGTAGGAAACGGGTGGAGCAGGTCACTATAAGAATCGGCCGACTTGACATCGACACGCTGCCTGCAATAAAATACTTGGGGGTTGATAGACAGAAGGTTGTCATTCAAAACCCATTTAGAGTATGCCAATGAAAAGGTAGCAAAAACCGTAGCAGCATTACCTAGGATAATGATAAATGCAAGAGGACCAAAGCAACGACGGCGTCAACTTCTGGCTGGCGTTGTAAAAAGCCAAATACTTTACGGGGCTCCTGTTTGGCATCATGCCACGGAGTATAAATCATACTTCCGAGAGGTATAGTCGACCTACCGCCTGTGTGCACTACGCATCTGTAGCGCCTTTAAAACTGTATCTGATGACGCAGCACTAATCATCGCAGGAATGTGTCCTATAGACATATTAACAAAAGAAGCAGCGACGATTTATCAGGATCAAATCTCACGTGATGGAGCACGAGAGCTACGCGTGCAGAACTGGCAGCTCAGGTGGAATGCCTCAAGAAATGGACGCTGAACACACCGATGTATCCCAGATATTAATATATGAATATCTAGAAAGCACGGCGAGGTAGATTTCTACCTCACACAGTTTCTGAGTGGTCACGGATGCTTTAAGGAATATTTGCACCGATTCAATCACGAGCCTAACAACATATGCGATCACTGTGGCGGCGATACAGTAGAAGATGTTTACCATGTATTTTTCGAGTGCCCTAGGTTCTATAGCTCCAGATGCAAACCACGAAGAATTTTTGGAGGATTACACTCCCTAAACAATTGTTGGATGCATGCTACAAAGCAAGGTAAAATAGTTCGCGGCATGCGATGTAATAGCGGAAATAATGAAGTGTCTACGAAGTCTGGAAAGGCTCCGGCGCAGCAGCGAACATTGAACAGTCGAGTTTTGTGGGTGGAGAGCAAACTACAAAGGTGGAGGGGATCGAGCTGAGCACGTATTGGATGCAAGGCCTCCGTACATCTAGCGGCGTGAGAATGATAAAATAAGAAAATACCGGAATATATGTAGGTAATGTAATAGTAAACCAGGCGACGGATTAGAGACAAGGCTTCTCCAACCGTTCGAATACTGCCCCAGGTGCAGGAATAAAGCACGGATTGCAGACACGGTCTCTTCAACCGTGTGACCAAAAGCAGTCAACATACACGCAACGACAAATCTACAGATTGGATACAAGGCCTCTCCAACTGTAGAAACAACGAGTAGGAGTGTAAACGTCTCACAGGGCTTATACACAGATTGGAGACAAGGCCTCTCCAACCGGTGGAAGTACGAGAAAAGCCGCCGTTACGTATTGTGGGGGAAAAAAGAAAAAACCTATTGAAATAAAATTAAAAAAATTATAATAATAAAAAAATAAATAAATAAAAAAAATTTAAATTAAATGAAAAGTAACTTTATTTATTTATATATATACCTATAAAAAAAAAAAAAAAAACAAAACACTACAATACAAGTAGTCGAACGCACAAATATGCCACAAGTACTGTATGCACAGTGTTTAAGGTATGCTAGGAAATATTCGTAGAAGTGGTATGTGTCAAGCACATTCAGTTAGTAAGCATGGCGTGCCAGTACCAGCTTTAACTATACCGCGGGACTATCTAAGTACAGCAACGTGACTCCGACAGACGTAGAGCTTAGTGCTCAACCTACCTCCCGACGGAATACTTGACGGTAGTACCGGGGGGTAAATGGTACTCAGAAGGTAGGAGGTTTAGCGCGGTTAAAGTCCCACACTGACTATGAGGCTTTCGATGCTTCCCCCTCGTAAAAAGAAAACAACATCCATGTATAAATATAGGCAATCTAAATTTTTCAAAAAATTCACTTTTCAAATTTGAAATGCCTATAAGTAAATATTTTAAATGTTTATTTTTAAGAATTCACATGTTTTTGGAACTTTTCCAAACTTTCTTATTACTGTTTTTATTCATTTGATTTTAGGTACATATGAGTCGTTCAGTGGATAAAGGGAATGAGTCCAAAAATTTGAAATGGAGAAAAACGACAGAACAGTTGACGTTGACTTTAAAACTAGTTGACACAACAAAACTCAAAACTAAAATTGCAAAATTAATTATTGGGGCTTCTTTTACAATTTGTAAATATATAATGTTAGTATGTAAGTGTATGTGTTCACAGAATTTGTTAATATTGTTACGAATATTAGCAAAACTAAGGGGTGCTGCCATCTCTAAGCCGATGCTAAGCAGCGCCTTGCATGCACATCCATAGATCAATCATTATGTATCTATGTACATAAACGAATCAATCGTTATATCTACACATATGTAGGTACACGCAGCTGAGAGCAACGCACAAGCACATGCAGATATCTTATCTGAAATGCTCCTAAAGGTATGCAATTGTGATTGTGGAAGTGTCGCTCACACATACAAGCGCATGGGGTATGAGAGAATCTATAAAAATTATACATCTGTAGTTGTAGCTGAGAAATTTATAATTAACTAAGTAAATTTTGGAAGCGCCTAGAAGATGCCACGAGGAAATCACAGAGTATAAAAACATCAGCGGTAGAGGTGCTATAAGCAGTTTTCAGTTAAGCACGCTATCTGTCGGGCAATAGATCAGTTTAATTTAAGCTATCAGTCAGTTTGGTTATTAAGCAAGTTGCAAAGTATAAGTGTTATTGTGAAGTACTTTAATAAAGGTCATTTTTCCATTATTCAATATTGGAGTTATTTATTCAACAGTTTAGTGATTCGAACTTAGCAGAAGATTGCAAATAAGAGGATTTGCAGTAAATTCGTTACAATTGGTGTCAGAAGAGGAATTGTTGAATAAATTCCGAATATTGGGAATACAACTTGGACATGGCAAATTTGAGTGAATTGAGGATCCAGCAACTGAAAAAGGAGTTGGAGAACCGTGGATTGAATACAACCGGCAATAAGATCGAACTTCAAGCACGGCTACGAGAGGTAATGGAGTCGCAAGGAATTGATGTGGACGAGTATGTCTTTTATCCTGATGGGGACGAGAAAACAACAAACATTGAAGAGAAAAACGAAACATCGCAGACAGTTACGAGCACAGACTTGAACATGATTTTGGCTGCAATATCTGCACAAACATCGACAGTAACATCAATGTCGTCGCAAATGACAGAAATGTCGACACAGATTACATCCAAGATGGAAACTCAGCTGGAATCGCAGGAGAACCGTATAACAGCGAAGATTGAAGCACAAGAGGCACGAATATCAGAAATGTCATCTCAACTGGAATCGCAAAAGACGGATATAACATCTCAACTGGAAGAACAAAAGATAAGCATAGCATCCCAACTGGAATCACAGGAGACACGTATAACATTTAAGATTGAAACACAGTTAGAAGAACAGAAGACATATATGGCTGAGCAGTTGAAAGCACAAGAATCTTCGCAACTGTCAGAACAGGTAGAAAGGGTATCATCAAAACTGGAAGCGCAGGATGCAAAAATCGCTCAATTTCAGGCAGAAGTCGATGATTTGAAAGGTCGTATGGAGCAGTTACAACTAAATCGCCCATCTGTTTCAGCAAGCAATCCTAAGGTAAAGACACCATCCTTTGACGGTTCTGTTCCTTTCAAGGTCTTCAAGCTACAGCTTGAGAAGACCGCAGCAGTGAACCACTGGCTGCACTGTTCGTGGCATTGAAGGGGCCAGAAGCCGAAATCCTACAGACGATTCCCCAAGGAGAGCGGAACAATTATGAAGCATTGATTACTGCTGTAGAACGACGTTATGGAAGCGAGCATAGAAAACAGATATTCCAAATTGAGTTGCAAAACCGCTGCCAAAAAGCAAACGAGATATTGCAGGAGTTTGCTTCAGATATTGAAAGATTGGCTCATCTTGCAAATGCGGACGCACCCGTGGAATACACTGAAAGGGTAAAAAACCAGAGCTTCATAAATGGCATACGAGATGTGGAAACGAAGCGGGCTACATATGCGAATCCAAAGCCAACATTCGCAGAAACGTTGTCACAAGCTCTGATTCAGGAAACAGCGTCTCGGTTCTGTGTAAGCCAGTTTTCAAAGCACGCCGTGTGGAAGTAGAAAGGCCAGAGTGGGTACACGCAATATTGGAGGCGCTGAAAGGATCGCAAAAGCGGAGTGAAAGAGTTATCAAATGCTTCAAATGCGGGAAGCCCGATCACATTGCACATCATTGCGACCTTGGTCCTGGTAGTTCCAACTTGGGTGGCCGTAAACGCAAAGCTGGAGGAGATGAGCAAGAGCGTGCCAAATGTAAAAATCGAGAGCTAGCTCCAGCTATTGAATGTCCTGTTATATCTGTGTCGCAAATTGGAAGGAAATCAAGCAGTCTTACCGTGAGAGGGAATGTGGATGGCATGGAGCGTGTACTGAATGTAGATACGGGCGCATTTCATTCCTTGATTCGATCTGATTTAGTCAACAGAAGAATAAACCCGTTACCTGGAGCAAGGTTGCGTACGGTCATAGGCGAGTATAACCAAGTCCAAGGATAAGTGATATGCGAAGTCCTAATTGGGAGGGCCATGGTTCTACACAAATTCGTTGTGGCGGAGATCGTTGATGAAGTCATATTGGGAGTGGACTTCTTAGTTGACCATGATATCAGGATCGATATGCCAAGAAAGATTATGCGCTATGAGAACCAGGATGTGCCACTTAACTTCAGTTTGGAAGAAGGGTTCAGCAGTAATCGAGTGCTGGTGAAAGAGATCCGACAAAAACCGCAAAAGTCAAAGGCAGCAGATCGGGCAAGGGTTGATGGAACGAATGGGCCAAACAAATCAAAACAGAAGGTACCTGTGAGCGAAACACTGGCATTGAAAAGCCCTAACGGACGTACTAAAACGAAGGAAAGAATTTCGCAGAAAGAATGCAAGGTTGGTTTCAAGCCAGGGCACACTACTGTTGTGAAGCGTCGGAACGATACTGATTATGCAAAGCAAATCCGTCCAGCGCAAACTCTAAGAAGCAGTTCATTGGCCAAACAACAGAGTGTGAAGAAACGAATCAGGGTATTGAGTAGTACGATGAAGCACAGGTACGATGAGAACAATAATTCGAAAGGCTTCTTGGCGGAAGATTTGGTACTGTTATACAACCCTCACCGGCGGAAAGGTGTTCCATCCAAATTTCGGTGCAGTTGGGAAGGCCCGCACCAAGTTGTGAAGAAGATCAGTGACACCATCTACCGCATACAAACAATTGGGATACCACGAAGTAGAAGGGTGGTTCATTTGGAGATGCTAGCAGCGTTTAGATCGAGAGATTTGTCTGATCGGGACGATCAGACTTAGGTGGAGGGCATTGGTACGAATATTAGCAAAACTAAGGGGTGCTGCCATCTCTAAGCCGATGCTAGGCAGCGCCTTGCATGCACATCCATAGATCAATCATTATGTATCTACATAAACGAATAAATCATTATGTCTACACATATGTAGGTGCACGCAGCTGAGAGCAACGCACAAGCACATGCAGATATCTTATCTGAAATGCATCTAAAGGTATGCAATTGTGATTGTGGAAGTGTCGCTCACACATACAAGCGCATGCGGTATGAGAGAAGCTATAAATAGTATACATCTGTAGTTGTAGCTGAGAAATTTATAACTAACAAAGTAAATTCTGGAAGCGCCTAGAAGATGCCACGAGGAAATCACAGACTATAAAAGCATCAGCGGTAGAGGCGCTATAAGCAGTTTTCAGTTAAGCACGCTATCTGTCGGGCAATAGATCAGTTTCATTTAAGCTATCAGTCAGTTTGGTTATTAAGCAAGTTGCAAAGTATAAGTGTTATTGTGAAGTACTTTAATAAAGGCCATTTTTCCATTATTCAATATTGGAGTTATTTATTCAACAGTTTAGTGATTCGAACTTAGCAGAATATTGCAAATAAGAGGATTTGCAGTAAATTCGTTACAATAAGATACAAATACGATTTTATTGTTAAGAGTTTCAGTGGAAAAAGGGAAAAAGTGCACCAAATTTTTTGTTGTTGAAATATTGGCTTACCTTAAGAAGAAAAAAATATCCATCTAAATATTGGCTTACCTCGTGTAGTGGTTTAATTGAATTAGTATATTTTGGAAAGAGAAAGAGATACACTTATCAATGAACAGCTAATCACTGATCCCCAACAGTGAAAAGTTGAACGAAACAATGGACATTTTTTGGGCATCTAAGATCTCATAAGCCATTATGATCCGATACTTAGAGATCATTTGGAGAAAGTTAGGATTTCGCAACAGCAGCACAAACGTTTACAAGTTCACTATCATTCCCCAGACATTCAGAACGAGTTTATAGAAATGCAGATCAAGGCAAGAAAGCCAAGTATTTTGCTATTATCGTTCATGCTATGCCTGATGCTAGTCACGTTGACTTCGTTCATTTTGCGCTAACTCCATTTCAATTCGAAAGCAACAAATTTTACAATTCAAGAACGGTTTTTGGCTTTCGTGAATTGTAACCAAAAAACTGGTACAAAAATCGCTGGTATGCCTTACTCTGGGTAAACATGAAATCCCATTAAAACATTGTCGTGCACAAGGGTACGATAACGGTGCCAATATGAAAGAAGCTTAAAACTCGAGTGCTGATTACTCGCCTTATGCAACACACAGACTCAATTTATGTGGTGTTGATGCTGCAGAATGTTGTACGGCTTTAATTACTTTCTTCGGAGTTGTACAAAAATGTTTTACTATTTTCAGCAGCACTCCACAACGATGGGACATCCTATAAAAAGAAATGTACCGAGCTCTCTTCATAGTCTTTCAGACAAAAACCAAATTTGACTGCGCAAGCATACGGTGATGTTACCGGCATTCTCAAGCACATCAACAAGTTCGAATGTATCTTGCTGTCCTCAATTTGGTTCAAAATACTGACTATCATTAATGAAATAAACGTGGTCCTCCAATATAGAGACGCCACCATAGATGTTGAGGTCCGACATCTAGATGCCTTATTAGCTGATTTGAAGTTGATGAGGAACCAATGGGAAACAATTTTAAACGAATGCAAAACAGTTGCTATTCAATTGAACATCTCGCCAAAGTTTCCGGACATTCGAAAGAGAGAACCCAAAAGACATTTTGAAGATAGTTTAAATGAGATGATTAAGGATGATTCAGAGTCTGATTTTAAAAACAATACATTCCTGGTGATTGTTGATTCGGTAATCACTGGCATTACTGAACGATTTGCAGCTATGAGAAATTTGAGCGAAACGTTTTCCTTTTTGTGGCAATTTGAAGACATGGATGAAACTACGGATCGGGCGAGCGCAGCAAAATTTGTCGAAAAATACAAGTCGCACATTTCTCAAAACTTAGAATGCGAAATAATTCCCTTGAAACACATTTACGAAGCAAATTTTTATAAAGGTCTGTCACCATTGGAATTGCTAAATGCCATCTAAATATGTTCAAAATCTGTTTCAGGACTTGTCACGCTTTGTGTTGAATCCGTTTTGGCAAGACAGTTAAATTTTGATATTATGATAAAAAAATTTGCAGCGAAAAAAGCCAGAAATGCCGCTCTTTGATATCCGAACCTTATATATTGAATAATTAAAATTTATAATCACATTAAATTTATCAGAAATGTATTAAAATGTTACCAAATAACTAGAAAAGAATATTTGAAACGATATGTGGCTGCTAAAAGAGAATTTTATTTCTACGTTACAATAAAATAGTATAATAGTAAATATTCTGTGTTAATTTTATATTTAGCTCTTAGCCCAAAAATCATTTAGTTGATGAGGCAAAATTTTTTTTGATATAATCCATCAATAACGATTCATGAATGAGACGTCATTAATTCAAATTAATCAAATGTATTAGTGGATTTTTTATAGGGCGCCCCTAAATTGTTCAGTCCCGGGCCCGGATTTTCTCTCTACGGCCCTGACTGCACTTACTAAATTAGAAACTCTTCTAACCACAGCAATATCATAACAGCGATCAATGGTCGAATTCATATGCAATAAAGCATACATTTGGATTACACTTACGCTTCCGATTGCTGCTCTCATGCACACAAAAAATTGGCAAGTAGCGAAAGCTCAAAAAGAGGCAAGAAATAAAAAAAATAAGAGTGATTAAAAGTAAAGTTAACAATTGATTAATGCAATATAAATGCAAGCGTGGACTTATCCCTTTTTCCACTGAAAATACAAATTTTCTGTTTCGTACAAAAAAATGGCTTGTCTTTAAAAGGTGGTTTCCGTTGAAATTTGAAAACAAAATTTGTACCATATATTGTTATTTGTAAAAGGAAGTGTATCCACGCTAAATCTCAAAAATACCAAAAATGGACTCATTTTCTTTATCCACTGAACGGGTCATATGTACGTATTAATAAACGATTTTTTTGTTTTTTTTTTTTTTTAATTCACAAATTTAACTTTTTGTGAAACAATTTTCTGCTTCTTTTTCTTTATTTCAAAAACACTTTCCGTATTTTGAGACGTGTTAACTGCTTTTAGTAAAAACTTTACTTTTTGCTTAGTGGGATTTTACGTATTTAGCTTGCGTGAGACTGCGCCAATAAGAAGTCCGTTCTTTTCGAATGAAACTTTATTAATCAACTCCAAATTTTACAATGCTAATAACTAAGTTGACGAAAATTAAAACTAATAATGATAGCTGTAATATGTAATGTTGTTGTTAATTGCGAATAAAGAGAAAGAGATTTATTTATTGGAAGTTGTTTACGGAAATATAGCTAATGAGTAAGCGGATATGGAAAGCGAAGGAAATGTGTGAGAGGATATGATATAAGTAAGAAGAGCATGAGAGTTATTAGTAGAGGGTGTGTCAGTATGCGACTAACGATATTTATTGGTAGAGGGTATGTTAGTATGTGACTATATTGTGTCCAATATTAGCAGTTTCGACATATCACTATGCCGTAATAAATGATGTACAATATTGAGAGCAAACATATTTGGGGCGAATGTTGACATCACTAGGCTGTTAGTAAATAATCACGCAACACTTGTGTACATTAACACATAAATCATTATTTATACACATACATAGAAGGCGACGAAGAGGTATCTCACACACACACGAAGTAGTTACTCACACATATACGCGCATATGACTATGAGAAACGCATAAACTACTGGTAACCAAGCTGGAGATTCTAGAAGGTGAAACGTCTAGACCTTTGGAGAAATATGCTGACGAGGCAACAGTGTATAAAAGAAGCGCAAGCTGAGGAATGACTAATCAGTTTGATTAAAACACGCTATCAGTGGCGAAGTGAAATTGTGAAGTATAATTGTACCAAAGTAGTCTAATAAAGACCATTTTGCAATACAGAATATTGGAGTGATTTAATCAACAGCTTATTGATTCGAACGTTAGCAGAAGGGTTTCAAATAAGCGGAATTTTCCTAAATTCGTTACAATATACATGCACATGCATGAAGGCAACAGAGGATAATACCCACAAAAGCTTAGAGTTAAGAGAATATTTCACACAAATGTTCAAGAAATAAATAAAGGATTTGATGCCCTACATAAACTACAGATATACACGTATGTAGCCAAAGACAAATTGAGATACAGAAACGAAAAATAAAAAAGCTACTATTCGATACTACTGTTTGCCATAAGTCTAGACCCTGGGAGAACGAGGCGAACTGAGTATAAAAGCAACGCAGTCAATCAGTTTGATTTTGAAACTTTGTAAGTGAAGTACGCGAGTAATCTAATTGTGGAGTACTACTACCATAATTGTGTAAATAAAGAACATTTTGGTATATTGAATATTTGAGTTATATATTCGACAGTTCAGCGGTTCAAACGATAACAGAAGGTGAAATATAATCAAGGAATTCTTTAAATTCATGTAAGAAGAGGAATTGTTTAATAAATTCGGAAGATTTCAAAGACAACTAGGACATACCATTACACAAGTATACACGGTTTTGGATCTAGGCAACTAAAAGTGGTTTTTAAGACAATTTATGAAGCTGAATCCGATTTTTCATTCCGTTTTTTAAGATTGATTCTAGTTTTTAATACAGTTAATAAATTCATTTTTAAAGATTTTTTCAAATAATATTCATTTTATTAACTTAAAAGTAACAAATCATAAATGAAGATTGGTGGAACTTTGCTTTTGTATTGTTTAGTATCTGTTTCGCGCATTAGAGTCCAACAGTAGTCGCTCATCATGCCTTCATCCCAAAATTCTTGGTGTCGTCTTTCAGTGCTGGCTAGATCTTGGTGTAGCCGCTCTCCTTGTTCGTCGCTCGTATCACCCAAGTTTTCGGGGAAAAAATCGAGATGGGAACGCAGAAAATGCATCTTTAGAGACATTCTAGCTCCAATATTTCGATAATTTTCCAATATATCGCCAATAATTTCCTTAAAATTAGGGGATTTGTGATTACCAAGAAAGTGGTGAACGATATTTTGAAAAGATGCCCATGCGGCTGCTTCATCGGGCGTTAAACATTTTGTCAGCCATAAGTTTTCTAATATCAGGTCCGACAAATATTCCTTCTTTGATTTTTGCATATGACAATTCAGGAAACAACTTGACTAAGTACTGAAAAGCCGGTCCTTCACGGTTTAGTGCTTTGACGAAGTTCTTTATAAGGCCTAGTTTAATGTGAAGAGGTGGCAGCAAACTGTCTTGTGGATTTACAAGTGGTTCAGCGGAGACGTTTTGCTCTCCAGGCTCATATTGAGTACGACTTTGCCATTATTTTCTCACATAACGAGGTTCAGTTGCGCGGCTATCCCACAAGCATAAAAAACAGCAAAATTTGGTCAATCCAGATTGCATCTCAGTTAAGATACCAATTACCTGTTGAAATAAATTTTGGTATCCATGACTTATGAGTGTCTACTACTCTGAAACCAAAGTAGTGCAGATACGTATCTTTGAGGGCATTTGTTATTATTTTGCCACTTTTATTAATCATATAACAACCACAAACATAACAAAAACACTTTGAATCAACTTTGCAACACTGTCTCTGCATTTTTATTTGCTCTAATCACTTATATTATTTTACAGTTACAGTTGAAATGACTTATCAAGCAGTGCCACTATTTAAAAGCTGCTATAACAGCACAATGGTGCTATCATGCGAGAACTTGGAAACTAGAATCAATCTTAAAAAACTGAATGCAGATTCGAATTCAGCATATCAAATATAGTTAAGAATCATTCTTATCTGCTCAGATCCAAAAGTTGACCTGAATTTGTAAACTTGTGTTATTAACAGAATTTAAGTTCCAGCAGATCAAAAAGGAGCCCCGTAAGTGGAATACTACTGGCAATAAATCCAACCTCCAATCACGACTACAGGAATCTATTAAATCGGAAGGTAACGACGTTGATGGCGGCCGCCGTGGTGTGATGGTAGCGTGCTCCGCCTATCACACCGTATGCCCTGGGTTCAACTCCCGGGCAAAGCAACATCAAAATTTTAGAAATAAGATTTTTCAATTAGAAGAACATTTTTCTAAGCGGGGTCGCCCCTCGGCAGTGTCTGGCAAGCGCTCCGATTGTATTTCTGCCATGAAAAGCTCTCAGTGAAAACTCATCTGCCTTGCAGATGCCGTTCGGAGTCGGCATAAAACATGTAGGTCCCGTCCGGCCAATTTGTAGGGAAAAATCAAGAGGAGCACGACGCAAATTGGAAGAGAAGCTCGGCCTTAGATCTCTTCGGAGGTTATCGCGCCTTACATTTATTTTTTTTTTTAACGACGTTGATGAACACACTTTTCGTCCTAATGTGGAGGAGTCAGAGACTAAACTGGAGGAGAAGATTGGTACTCCGAAACCGTTGGCAAGTGTGGACACTAACGCTATGTGCTGAAACAAATGTCGTCATAAATATCAACCGATATGTCATCGCTGCTGGATGCACAGAGGGCATACAAATATGACATCTGGAATTACATGGGAGTCGTATAACATCCAAGATGCATGCACAAAGGAGTTGGCCCTATTAGTTCCAACAATATGGGTGGTCGGCAAAAATGTAAGTGTATTAGTGAGAGCGATAACATGAGAAATTAAAGTTAAAACTGCAACTGTTTAAACAGTTAAATACAATTTTTGGAAAATTTCTTTCTTGATTCAGAAATAGTTTGAAATATTCCCAAGCTTCCTTATTCATGAAGTTGTAGTCGCTTCGAAGTGTAACCGATATTACATTAAATGCAATTGCTATTAATATATATAACATATCGAAAAAGTTAAAAACGCAAACACCCCATCATGTGAGAAATACCACAGGGAATCTTATCATTTATGCGAAAGCCGTGCGCAGTGTTTATTCGTTTGGCTCAGTTGAGCTATTGCGCACCGACCACTGTCGTAAACGAGAAGCTGAAGGAGATAAGCAAATCTCCAAGTGAACTAAATCGAGTCAGTCGCAAAGGGCTACTGCTGGCTCCCGTATATGAAAACCCTATAATCTTCGTCTCACAAATCGGAAGATGGTCTTGCAATCTTACTATCGGAAGATATGTGGATAAAATGAACGTTTACTGCCTGTAGATACGGGCCAGACCATTGCACAGAGCAAGGTTGAGTACGGCCACTGGCCGAGGATACCAGAGTTCTGGGAGAAGTTACAATTGTTATATGAAAACCCTATAATCTTCGTCTCACAAATCGGAAGATGGTCTTGCAATCTTACTGTCGGAAGATATGTGGATAAAATGAACGTTTACTGCCTGTAGATACGGGCCAGACCATTGCACAGAGCAAGGTTGAGTACGGCCACTGGCCGAGGATACCCGAGTTCTGGGAGAAGTTACAATTGGTTGCGGTACTACACAGTTTATAGTGGCAGATTTTGTTGATGAAGTTATAATTGAGTATACGTTTTAGCTGACTAAGGGATCAAGATCGACATGCAAAGAAGGACCACGCGTTATAAGAACATGGATCTGCTACTCAATCTTGGCTACAAAATGTATACAGCAGTAAATAGATGCCGGTGGAGTCAGCAAATACCACCAAAACCGGAGGCAGTATTCTGGGCAATGGTTGGTGGAGATTATGGAGCAAACAAATTGTGGGTTGCCGAAGCAGTTAAAATAGGAAATACTAGTAGGGAAAACACTGGCTATGACAAAACAGGATGGATGTATCTCTGTAAGAGTACTCAATGAGTTCAAATCACAAATGAAACTTACCGTAGGGGCTACTTTGGAAAGGGGCTGGGATAGTCCTTAATTGCGAGCAACTCCAAGATAGTATTCCCAATAGCAAGATTGCTCCTTCCGGTGATCTCACAACATGGACGAAAGAACTAGTGAAAAATTACCGAAATAACGCCAAGCAATGTCTCTCAAAGTACGCAAACCTATTTGAACAGGATGGTTCTAAACCAGGCAGCACTAACGTACTAAAACATCAAATTGACACTGGTGATGTGAGGCCAACCCGCCAAGCTCCTCGTATTGTTTCACTGGCCAAGCGGTACGTCAAAGCGGAGTCAAATAATACAAGTCCATGGAGCTTACCGGTAGTACTTATGAAAAAATGAGGTTTTGCGTAGACTGCCGTAAGTTGAAGTACGTCACGAAAAAGCATAGCTAACCAATGCCAAACATTTACGATATTCTAAATTCACTATCTGGTACGAAATGGTTTTCCAAACTAGACTAGAAAATTGGCTACTGACAAGTGGAGGTGAAGGAGGAAGACAAAGAGAAAACAGCCTTTAGTGTCGGATATTGTCTTTGGCAACTTACCGTGTTACCCTTCGGACTTTCTATTGCACCGGTTACTTTTGAGAGACTTATGGATCAGATATTCAAAGGACTACATTGGAAAATATGATTGATGTACCTAGACGACAAAATAGTATCGGGAAAGAATTTTGAGGACCATTTTAAGAACTTGGAGGGAGTTTTTCAGAGTTTAGCTGGTGCTGGTCTGAAACTAAGTCCGAAAAAGTGTTCACTGTTTAAAAAGTAAGTAAACTATTTCCGAACGAAAAGATAGCAGCTGTAAAGGATTGGCCAACACCGCACAGCCTGCATGAACTAAAAAGTTTCCTTGGAAGGATAAAGCTTTTGAATGGAAGAAGCAGCAAGAAGTGGCTTTCCAAAAATTTAAGAAGCCTATGTGCCCTGCTCCAATGTTGTCATATCCGATTCAAGGTGCAACTTTTTTTTTTCTATATACAGATGCGAGTGGATATTCTACATATTTGAGGCGTTTTTTCACAACTGGCCGATGGACAGGAGAAGGTAATTGCCTATTACAGGGAAAAGCAGAGCGGAACTATTGCGTTACACGGAGAGAGCTGCTGGCATTGGTGCATTAAACATTTTCACAAATATCCCTACTGGCAGCGGCTCCAAGTGAGGACAGACGAAGCAGCATAGTGCTGGCTTCTGCAGTTCCGAAATCCGAAGGGTCAATTGGCAGGGTGGATCGAGTGACTACAAAGCTACGACTTTTCCATTGAACATCGCAACGGTAGCGCCCACGGAAATGCTGATGCAATGTCCTGAAGACCATGTATATAGAGTGCACTGTTCCAAAGCTAAGGCCAAAGAAGTCATAATAGATGTACGACCGACCACAACAATGTAGACGGATGAATAGGATATGAACAAACTAAAGGAGTGTCAGCAAGAAGATCCAGATTTGATACATATAACGAAAGGGCTAGAACAAAACGAATGACCAAATAGAAAGATGTCAGCTGAGAGTCCTGTTGCTTAGTCATACTGAGTACAGTGAAACAACTTACAATTGATATCTGGTTGCTTGCATCGAATATGGGAGAGTGAGGATGGTCAATGTAAGAGAAAACTGATATGATCCTTGATGTTCTCAGTGAGGTCCAAGTGGAGGTCATTTTGGAATCACGAAGACGTGGGAGAAAATAAAGTAGAGGTCCCATTGCGTTGCTTGCATCGGAGCAAAAGAGCCCAAAACCCAAAGCTATGCGTTCTTTCTTATTCATTTTAACAGAAGAAGACAATACCATACTCCACGTCACACAGGGCAGACGTGCTAAGAACCGTATGTGCAGATGTAAAATGATAAATTTTTTGTGATAATTTGTTAATTGCTTATCTATTATTATTTTTGTTTTTATTAGTTTTGTAACCCTGATGACGACTGCCGCAGAGCAGTCGAAATATATTGGTTGATAAAAAAGAAAAAAGTCATCAACGGTGTTTTATTTTACATACCTAACTTTGAAGAGACCAAAATACTGCAACAAGAACAACACTACAGTAAACGATTCACTCTCCCAGCAAAAACTGCCTAACGCATTCACGTATACAAATGCAAAATCTTCAGCTGTCATCTCCTCTACAACAGAAAAGTTTGTTCTGGCTATGGCGGAACTATACAAGGTGGTAGCACGGTGACCGCTGATTTGTATTTTTTTAATATGATTTGCTACATCAACTTCCGGCGCATTACGATTTTGACATTAGTCCATCGATTTACAAAAGCAAAGTACGTGGAACTTGTATTTATGTTTGTAGCTATGTCACCATGCTACCACCTTGTATGGTTCTGGCTGAATGTCAGAGAGGGAAGGGGAGATATCATTTTTGCGTTATTGTCTATTGTATGCATTCCCACTAATTTATTTTGCTTTCTTGACAGATTGCAGGTGTCATTGTACATCAAGAGCGATAAATTATAATTTAGAAAAATTGTTGCAAATATTATTACAAATATTAAAAGTATTCAGTTTAAATAATAGTTTAGTGCTTGTTTAAATATATTACATGGACATTAGAAAACAATACCTGGCTTATATGTTATCGGTTGTATATAATAAAATTGGAGGCCGATATGCACTGGCCGCAGCTGCTGAAAATATTGTTTGTGGTAAGAGGTGAACTGCAAATTATTTAATTAAACTGAAGCTGATTTTGCGTTTACTTAAGATTGCGTGAACGTGTATTAACGCTGCGTCGTGATAAGCAGGAAGTTACCGCATTACGTGCCTCGCCCGATCGCATACACATTGCCGTAGGCGATATTGACGGAGTTGTTGGGCTTTTTGACTTGCGTGCTCCCTAACAATTTGTATGCACATTGGCATTGCATACGAGTGCGGCGTCCGTACTACATTTCGATGATATGGGCATACGATTAGGGAGCGTCACCGTCTCATTGGTATATTGCGCCCATAACGGACACACATTTCTTACAACATTTTGCTGCAGAACAAGACATTATTGTTAGCTGTTACACGTCTTAGCCACCAATCAGAAGTACGTTCGGTATGCTTTAGTAACAATCCACTAGCCATTGATTCTGGTGCTGGCGATTCGTTCAGATTTTGGAATCGTGATTCCACTCAATGTCTGCGTACCATACAAGCGGATTATATATTAAGTACCACATTTGTACCAGGCGATCGCTATGCACTATTGGGCATAAAAAGCGGTCAACTGGTAATAGTTGATGTCGGCGCTGCGCACATTATCGAAGAAATGCCAGCCATGAATGCGAATTATGGTCAATTGCACTGCTACAACAACAACAACAACAAAATGGTCAATTGCAGTACTGCCCGATTTGAAAGGTTGTGTGACGGGTAGTAGTGATACTACAATTCAAATTTGGACTTTCGAATTGGTAGATAATGTATGTAATGTTAATTTTATAATTAATTTTAATAAAAAGTTTATAAAAAAATGCAAGTGTTATTTTTTTCGTTATAAATGCAATAGGAATAACAGATAAATACAACAGCTAGATAATATGTTATTTATGCCATAACGCTAACGCATTTTATGACATTCGTTGATGTATAAATCATGTTATATATGGCATATGAATAGCATATTGAAGAGAGAAAAATATATGAAAGCTTAATTCAGAATTTAGTGAACATAAAAGAGAAGGCTGCTCACATGTATAGAAAAATATACGTGAGAATTTGTCACTGCCTTAACAAACTGATGTAAACTTTCTGAATTTCTCACGTATAGTTTTTGTAGCACTACGGATTGTTTAATGCATTATATAACAAGTAGCGTTCTAACTGGGTCTGGCTTTGTTCACGCGGGCTTTGTTAGTGTTAGAAAATTATAGTAGTGTGTGTAAAAAAATATTAAAGGGATCACAACGGGTCACTATCCCCTTTACCCAACTTCTGCATACTAATTGTTATAAAATCTCAGTTTAGTCGATTAAACAATGAAAAGGCCAACAAACACAATACAAGGCTTGATGTATTTATTATTTAAGCATGGGCTGCAGCCATACAAAGTACATTATTTACATAAATAGTAAAGAAAAAAACAAGGCGAAGAATTCGTATTTTTGAAATGAAAAAAATTCAAATATACATGTATAAAAATATACTTATACATACATCCCAACAAGCATTTCTTTAAACGTTTTCAAAAGTAATTTAAAGTGAATTAGCTTGAGCAAATGATATATAACCGTTTTAAAAATTTTACTTATTTTGAGTTTTCTAATGAAGTAAATTTTTGATGAAGTAAACAAAATATGAGTATGTACTGGGCAGGCTGCTATTGGTGGTGAAATAATATCAATTTTGTAAATTTTCTTCTAACATAATCTTTTTCGTCCGTGCTTTTTTTCGTTTCAAAAAACAAACGAGGCTAAGGGCTCTATTACATACGTATATCTACACACTCAGCACAAATCGGTTATGCTATTCTGCGGAGTTCTTAAAACAATAAAAATTTTATAATAGTAATTGAAAACAAAAGCTTAATTTTTCATTTGGAGAACGAAATAGCCTAATGTACAATATTGATAGATAAAAGACGGCTTGTTGAAATATACATATATTTAATCCCCTTATTTACAAAAATTAAACGACAGTCTTGAGATTTTGTCTCCTTCTCTCGTTGTATATCTGTACTGTAATGTTTGGCAGGCTGCACATTTCATTAGTAGCTATATAGAAGTATTACATATATGCATACGACTCAACTTTAAGAGCGACGTGGACAATTCCGCGCATATATACAAACACTTGCTTAGAGGAAGACAGTACCATACTCCACGTCACTGTGGCAGACGTGCTAAGAAACGTATGTGCAGATGTAAAATGATAAATTTTTTGTGATAATTTGTTAATTGTTTATTTATTATTATTTTTGTTTTTATTAGTTTTGTAACCCTGATGACGATTGCCGCAGAGCAGTCGAAATATATTGGTTGAGAAAAAAGAAAAAATCATCAACGGTGTTTTATTTTACAACACAGACCTCGAGCCAGCTAAATAAGATAGTTATAACAAATTTTATTAAAAATAATCTCAAATAAGAATTTTTTCTTCAAAGTAACAAGAAATTTTTTTTCTCATCAAAATATGTTGGTGGAAAAAATTAGCAAACGGGATCATGATAGCAATAGCCGGATATGAGATAGGAAAGGAATCTTCTGGAGATTCTGATAATAAAGTAACAGAAAGTAGAATAGCAAAATATGAACCACCAACAGAATCACACGCTCCAAACATTTCAGATGCTTGGTTAGTAGTTTTAATCTGCGTTATCGTGCTATTGACCATTGCAATAGCTACGATACTCCAAAACTATAAGAAAGTTAAATACAGGCAGTTGAAAAATGTTCAAGCACGTATTTAATATTCAAACTGAGCACCCTAAATCCTTTAAAACCAAACTCAAAGCTGAGGAAGAGCACCAAGTTTTCGAAAATAAACTTTTAAACATTAACCCCCAAAATGTCGCAATCGACAGTAAAGGCAGCTTCATTAGCCCTGCCTAAATTCAATAGCAAATCAAGAATTTGCATAATTTCTTTGAATGCTCTTGATATCTTTGAAGACAAAGATAGTCATGAAGCAATAGAAAAATACTTCTAGAACAGTGGAAATATGCAAAACACTAAAAACTAAAAAACCAGCCCATAACCACAGAAAATGAAGAAGAGTCACAACGATAACCTTAATGTATATGTGAAGCGCTATATAAATTTGTAACAAGAAGACATGTCGCACTCGTTTTCATCTTAGGATAGAAAAATGTTAGCGTAGAAAAAATGTCCAGCAACCAGATTTTTGAGGAAGTTATTGACTTAGGACAATATTCGAGCAGGCTGAAAAATGCCGGCAATCCAAGATTTGAAATTTATAAGGAAAAACACAGTTGTCCTGAGGGACAAATTGGTGAAAATTGTAGAATATTTCTCGAGTGGGCAAATCTATAAATAATAAAAAGGTACCCAAGTTCTCTAAAGATCTAATAATTGCACTAATCCTATAGGTAGTGAAAGTGACAAATCCCGGTCAAAATTAAATAATTCTTCATAAATATCATGACGATTCTGTCTTGGTGGCCGCCGCAGAAATCACATGATGTATAAGATCAAAGATATTGCTGAAAAAAATGAAAAATATGAAAAGAAAATTTAAAGATACGAAAACATTTTTGCATCCCTTGTACCTTCCGTCTACCCATTAGCTGAATTACTACTATTATAAATTACCTTGCTCTTCCACCAACTACAGCTACTAAATCTTCCAAACAATTAGCTAGATTTTTTTTTTTTTTATCTTCTAAGTTTAATAAAACTCTAATTAATTTATTTATTTATTTTATTTAATAGTCTACAAATTGAGCAATTTAAACAGACCAAATAGCAAATAGCAGTACATTTACAAATAGTATGTCCTATACAAAATGAATGTGCAGTGTAAAACATTAAGTAAGCGATCTTAAGATATATAGTTACATATTTGATATTAAGAGACGACATGTAAAATTATAAGCGCGATAACTTAAATAAATAACTTAACTTTACAAGAGGGTATGAGTTTTGTATACTTATGTCCAGTAAGGGGCAGACGAAGGTGCTCAGAAGGGAGCTGACGCGAATTGCTCAGAAAGGAGCTGATTGCCCAGTACGAGGCTAACGAAATGTGCTCAGAAGGGAGCTGACGCGAACCGCTCAGAAAGAGCTGCTATATTATATAAACATAAAATGGAGTAACAGTAAGTTATAGTTAGTTATTTGAAATATGTATACATATATACTAATTTAACTCAAATAAAATACAGCTCTTTATTTTGAAAAGCGAGTCCGACGTATCAAAATTACTATAATGCTTGTTAAAATCCAGGCACAAACAACGAAGAGCTTCGTGCATTTCGAAATTCGACCTACATGTGCTCAAAAAAAGCGGATGGAAATGCCCCTAATAGCCTCACGGGAACATTAAATGAGATGAAATAACAATAAAAAACGTTATTTAATAGAAATAGTTGTTAGAATCTTTAACCACCGGTAGAATAGAACATATTGTAACGAATTTGCTGCAAATTCCTCTTATTTGCCCTTTTGCTAGGTTCGTATCGCTAAACTGTTGAATAAATAACTCCAATATTGAATGATGGAAAAATGGCCTTTATTAAGTACTTCACAATAACACTTATAATTTGCTACTCGCTGGCTTAATAACCAAACTGATTGATAACTCAAATGAAACTCTACTATTGGCCGCCAGATCGCGTGCTTAATCAAACTGATTGATAGCTCAACTCAAACTGCTTTCTTCTTACTCGCTTGCCCCGCTTTTATAGTTTACGCTGCATACTTCTAGGCTCTTCGATTTCCAGAACTTACTAGTTGTTTCGGCTACAAAATCGCCAGCCACAACTACGTGCACAAATTATTGCTCTCTCTTGTGACAACTCAGATAAGATATATGCATGTGTTTGTGCATTGCCGCTCCGCTGCTCGTATACTTACATATGTGTAGACGCAATTATTTATTCGTTTATGTAGATACATAATGATTGAATTATTGATGTGAATGTTTGTAGTTTACAGTCTCTCGCGCGCATATAGGCGTATAAGTAAATGCATCTGTGTGTGACATCTCTCTGGCCTGCCTTATATATACGTATACTGGATTTGATTATTAACGTAACTACTGCTTGGCATGGCCTTAGCATCGCCTTAGTGATGGGATAATTTAGTGATGCTAATATCCGTGACACTGCCCTCCACCTAAGTCTGATCGTCCCGATCAGACAAATCTCTCGATATAAACGTTGCCAGCCTTTCCAAATGGACCGCTTTCATTTTGGTTCGTGGTTTACCGATGGTTTGTATGCGGTACACTACATCGTTGATCCGTTTTACAACTTTGTATGGGCCTTCCCAATTACACTGCAATTTCGGGGACAAACCTTTTTTACGTTGTGGGTTGTATAACAGCACCAAATCTCCTTCCTGAAAACCTTCTGAATTAATGGCTTTATCATATCTGGCTTTCATCTTGTCACTCATAATCTTTGTTCGTTGCCTTATCAGATCATGTATTTCTCTTAGCTCTTCTTCCAAATCACTAGTGGATTTCCTGACATTTCTCTCCGCATTGGCATCTATCCCAAACTTCAAATCAGCTGGCAGTCTAAGGTCATTGCCAAAAATTACTTTTGCAGGGGTTTGGCCCGTTGTCTCATGCACTGCTGATCGGTAAGCCATCAAGAATAATGGTATGCGGGTATCCCATTCTTTATGGTACTTGTCTACTACTTTCCTTAAGTGCTCCTCCAATGTTCTATTGAATCGTTCTACCATACCATCGGATTGAGGATACAATGCAGTTGTCCGTGTTTTTCGAATGCGCAATGACTTACACATTTCCTGGAGCTGTGTTCCGAAATTGGTCAGAATGTAACTCCATTGGTACACCATACCTTGCAACCCATTCGTTTTTAACCACTTCTGCTACTGTTTCTGCTTCTTGGTTTAGGATTGGGTATACCTCTGGCCATTTACTGAAATAATCCATAACCACCAGTACGTATTTGTTTCCGCGGTTGCTAGTAGGAAATGGACCTGCGACATCCATGGCGATCCTTTCAAATGGCGCACCTGAGTTATATTGCTTCATCTGGCCATGACTTCGTGTTCTGGGCCCTTTCGCTCTGCTGCAAACCTCGCAGTTCGCAATCCACTCAGTGACTGACTAACGGCAACCAACCCAATAGAATCTCTGCTTAATCTTCTCGAGCGTCTTCGTGATTCCAAGATGACCTCCGCTTGGACCATTATGCAGCTCGCTGAGCACGTCAGGAATCCTCTTTCTGGGAACAACTATCAGTTTATTCTTGTATTTACCATCCTCACTCTCCCATACTCGATGAAGGCAACCGGATATCAATTCTAAACTGTTCCACTGTGCCCAATATGATTTCGCAATGGGACTCTCTGCTGACATCTCTTCTCTGTTTGGTCTTTCATTTCGTTCGAGCCCTTGCATAACACGTGACAGATCTGCATCTTCTAGCTGGCACTTTCTTAGCTGTTCCTTGTCCCATTCATCTGTACATGTTATATTCATTAGCCGGACATCTATAATGTCTTCTTTAGCCTCGGCTTTTGAACAGTGCTTGCATTCCAAACTACATGGTCTTCGTGACATTGCATCAGCATTTCCATGGGTACTACCTTTTCGATGCTCAATGGAAAAGTCGTAGCTTTGTAGTCGCTCGATCCACCGTGCCAATTGTCCTTCCGGATTACGGAACTGCAGAAGCCATTTCAACGCTGCGTGATCTATCCTGACACGGAATCGCTGGCCGTAGAGGTATTTGTGAAAATGTTTAATGCACTCTACCAATGCCAACAGCTCTCTCCGTGTAACGCAATAGTTCCTCTCTGGTTTTCCAATTGAACGGCTGTAATATGCAACTACCTTCTCTTGTCCATCGACCAGTTGTGATAAAACGCCTCCTATAGCATATCCGCTCGCATCTGTATCTAGAATAAACGTTGCTCCTGGAATCGGGTATGCCAACATTGGAGCAGTGCACAACCGCTCTTTCAATGTTTGGAAAGCTACTTCTTGCTCCTTCTTCCATTCAAAAGCTTTATTTTTCCTTGTTAGCTCGTGGAGACTATGGGCTAAGCTGGCAAAATTTGGTACAAATCGGCGGTAATATGTGCACAGCCCAAGGAAACTTCTCAATTCATGTAGATTCTGTGGTCTTGGCCAATCCTTTACTGCCTCTATCTTTTCATTTGCTGTACAGACACCTTCTGTCGTTACCTTGTGGCCCAAATAATTTACTTCCTTTTTAAACAGCATACACTTTTTGGGACTTAACTTCAGACCAGCGCCAGCTATTCTCTGGAAAACTTCCTCCAAGTTTTTAAGATGTTCATCAAAACTCTTGCCCAATACGATGATGTCGTCCAGGTACACCAAGCATGTTTTCCAATGTAGTCCTTTCAGTACCTGGACCATGAGTCTCTCGAAAGTAGCTGGTGCATTACAAAGTCCAAAAGGCATCACTGTAAATTGCCAAAGACCATCACCGACACTGAAGGCTGTTTTCTCTTTATCTTCCTCCTTCACCTCAACTTGCCAGTAGCCGCTTTTCAAGTCCAGTGTGGAAAACCATTTCGTACCAGATATCGAGTCCAGAGTGTCGTCAATTCTTGGCAACGGGTAGCTATCCTTTTTCGTAACGTCATTCAACTTTCGATAGTCCACGCAAAACCTCATTTTTCCATCCTTCTTCTTTACAAGTACTACCGGTGAGCGCCATGGACTAGCTGATGGTTCGATGACGCCGCTGTCACTCATTTCTTGTATGATTTGACTCACAACTTCCCGCTTCGCCAGTGGAACACTACGTGGAGCTTGGCGGATCGGCCTCGCATCTCCAGTGTCAATTTGATGTTTCACAACATTGGTGCGGCCTGGTTTGGAACCATCCTGGTCAAATATGTGCGCGTATTTTATGAGCAGTTGTTTTGCCTTACTCTGATAGGCTTCCTCTAGCCCATGCGTCCATGCCGTGATATCATTTGAAAGATCAGTATTACTAGATGAAACGTGTTCCTGGAGCTGTTCACAGTTAATAACTACTTCGGCCTCTTGGCATCTTCCCAAAATAGCTCCTTTGGTCAAATTGAATGGTGACTTGAACTCATTGAGTACTCTTACCGGAATGCGTCCATCTTGTTTTGTCATAGCCAGGGTTTTTCCTACAAGTATGTTCAGTGCTGATTTATTTGCTGCTTCGACAACCCACAATTTGTTTGTCCCACAATCTCCATCAACCTTTGCCCAGATGACTGCTTCTGATTTTGGTGGTATTTGCTGACTCTCTTCCACCAGCACTCGCTTACTGCTGTAGCCTCTCTCGTAGCCGAAATTAAGTGGCACATCCATGTTCTTATATCGCATCGTCTTGCTTTGCATATCGATTTTGATGCCTTGGTTGATTAAGAAGTCCACTCCAATTATGATTTCATCAACAATACCTGCCACTATAAAATTGTGTAGTACCGTGACGTTTCCAATTGCTACTTCACATTCTACTTCTCCAATTACCTGGGTGTCTTCTCCAGTGGCTGTACGCAATATTGCTCCATCCAATGGTCTTATCTTCTTGTTGACCAAATCCGCTCGAATGATGGAATGAGATGCACCCGTATCTACAGTCAGTAAACGTTCTTTTCCATCCACATGTCCTCCGACAGTAAGATTGCTCGACCTTCTTCCAATTTGTGAGATAGAGATTATGGGGCATTCAATTGAGGGAGTCAGCTGTCGCCCCTTGCTGCTGACTCGCTTTAGTTTAACGATTGAGTGGATTTGGAGATTTGCTCGTCTCCTTCAGCTCTGCGTTTACGGCCACCCACATTGTTGGAACTATTGGAATTGCTACTGCAATGACGTGCAATGTGACCTGGGTTACCGCACTTGAAACATTTCATAACTCCGGCATTTTTCTGTTGTGATCCCTTCAGAGCTTCCAAAATTGTATCTACCCACTCTGGCCTTTCTACTTCCACACGATGAGCTTTGTATGCTGGTTTACTCAATAATGACGCCGTTTCCTGAGTCAATGCATGGGATACCGTTTCAGAAAATGTTTGCTTTGGGTTCGCGTATGTGGCTCGCTTCGTTTCGACGTCCCATATGCCATTTATAAAGCTCTGAATCTTCACTCTTTCTGTGTTTTCCACGGGTGCATCCGCATTTGCAAGATGAGCCAATCTTTCAATGTCAGAAGCAAACTCCTGCAAAGTCTCGTTAGTTTTTTGGTAGCGGTTTTGCAATTCTATTTGAAATATCTGTTTCCTGTGTTCGCTTCCGTATCGCCGTTCTACAGCAGCCATCAATGCGTCATAACTGTTCCGTTCGTACTCTGGAATAGTCTGTAAGATTTCGGCAGCTGGTCCTTTCAATGCTACGAAGAGCGCGGCAACTTTATCTTCCACATTCCAGTTGTCCACTGCTGCGGTCTTCTCAAACTGTAGCTTAAAGACCTGGAAAGGAACAGAACCGTCGAAGGATGGTGTTTTTACCTTTGGATTACTCGCTGAAACTGCTGGACGATTTAATTGTAACTGCTCCATACGACCCTTCAAATCATCGACTTCTGCCTGAAATTGAGCGATTTTTGCATCCTGCGCTTCCAGCTTTGATGTTACCCTTGCTTCCTGTGCTTCTAACTGTGAAGACATTTGTGCCACCTGTAATGATAAGCGCTCTTCTTGTTCTTCCATCTTTGATGTTATGCGTGTCTCCTGCGATTCCAGTTGGGATGCCATATATGTCTTCTGTTCTTCAAGTTGTGAAGAAATTTGTGTTTCCTGTGCTTCAATCTTCGATGTTATTCGGTTCTCCTGCTCTTCCATCTTGGATGTTATACGGTTCTCCTGCGATTCCATATATGTTTGCTGTTCTGCCAGTTGAGATGACACTGTCGATGTTTGAGCAGATATTGCAGCTAAAATCATGTTCAAGTCTGTACTGGTAACCGTCTGCGATGTTTCGTTTTTCTCTTCAATTTTTGTTGTCTCCTCGCTATCAAGATGAAAGACATGCTCTTCCACATCAATTCCTTCTGCTTCCATTGCCTCTCGTAGCCGTGCCTGAAGTTCAAGTTTAACGCCGCTTGTATTCAATCCACGGGTCTCCAACTCCTTCTTTAGTTGCTGGATCTTCAATTCACTGAACTTTGCCATGTCCTTGTTGTCCTTTGGAATTTATTCAACGATTCCTCTTCTGACACCAATTGTAACGAATTTGCTGCAAATTCCTCTTATTTGCCCTTTTGCTAGGTTCGTATCGCTAAACTGTTGAATAAATAACTCCAATATTGAATGATGGAAAAATGGCCTTTATTAAGTACTTCACAATAACACTTATACTTTGCTACTCGCTGGCTTAATAACCAAACTGATTGATAACTCAAATGAAACTCTACTATTGGCCGCCAGATCGCGTGCTTAATCAAACTGATTGATAGCTCAACTCAAACTGAATTCTTCTTACTCGCTTGCCCCGCTTTTATAGTTTAAGCTGCATACTTCTAGGCTCTTCGATTTCCAGAACTTACTAGTTGTTTCGGCTACAAAATCGCCAGCCACAACTACGTGCACAAATTATTGCTCTCTCTTGTGACAACTCAGATAAGATATATGCATGTGTTTGTGCATTGCCGCTCCGCTGCTCGTATACGTACATATGTGTAGACGCAATTATTTATTCGTTTATGTAGATACATAATGATTGAATTATTGATGTGAATGTTTGTAGTTTACAGTCTCTCGCGCGCATATAGGCGTATAAGTAAATGCATCGGTGTGTGACATCTCTCTGGGCTGCCTTATATATGTGTATACTCGATTTGATTATTAACGTAAATACTGCTTGGCATGGCCTTAGCATCGCCTTAGTGATGGGATAATTTAGTGATGCTAATATCCGTGACAATATTAATACGAAAATATTTTTACTTTAACCTATTCATTAAAGAAATAAATATAAGTTTGGCCGGTCTCATCTAAGAAAACCTCGCTATAAGAAAGGTCATAATTTCATATAATAGAAAAACTATTTTTACTTTAATCCCCAGTAGAATAGAAAATATTAATAGGAAAATATTTTTACTTTAACTTATCTACACATTAAAGAAATAAATATATATTTCCCGGAGGTCATTCGGCCATAAATTAGACAACAAATATAAAGGACAGTATAAGGTAAAGAATATTGATAAAAAAAAACAACTTCACATTAATACCACATACTTTTTTTTAGTAATAAAATCAAAAAACCTCACTGTAAGCACACCTTAAATAATAAATAAATTTAAGGCGCGATAACCTCCGAAGAGATCTAAGGCCGAGCTTCTCTTCCAATTTGCGTGGTGCTCCTCTTCATTTTGCCTACAAATTAGGTTTTATGCCGACTCCGAACGGCATCTGCAAGGCAGATGAGTTTTCACTGAGAGCTTTTCATGGCAGAAATACGCTTGCCGAACACTGCCGAGGGGCGTCCCCGCTTAGAAAAATTTTCTTCTAATTGAAAAACCTTATTTCTAAAATTTTGATGTTGCTTTGCCCGGGATGCGAACCCAGGGCATACGGTGTGGCATGCGGAACACGCTGCCACCACACCACGGTGGCCGGCACTCCACCTTACTCATAATAATAAATATACAAACATGCCAAAGACAAAACAAAATAGCATGATATGAAAAAGGGAAATAAGCAAAGTCAGCATATTAAAAACCGAACATTACATACTCAGCTGAGAGCTTTGGAGAGAAAAAAGGGAAAATCACCATTTAGCAAAATTAACCTAGGGTAACCCTGGAATGTGTTTGTATTACATGGGTTTCAAATGGAAGGTATTAAAGAGTATTTTAAAAGGAAGGGGGCTTTAGTTCTATAGGTGGACGTCTTTTCGAAATATTGACATAAAGGTGGACCAGGGGTGACTCTAGAATGCGGTTGTACGAAATGGGTATTAAATTAAAGGTATTAATGAGGGTTTTAAAAGGGAGTCGCCCTTGGGTTTATAAGTGAGGTGTTTTCGAGATATCGACCAAATTTTGGACCAGGGTGACCCAGAACATCGTCTGTCGGGTACCGCTAATTTATTTATATATGTAATTCCACGAACAGTATTCCTGCCAAGATTCCAATGGCTTTTGATTTCGCCCTGCAGAACTTTTTCATTTTTTTCTACTTAATATGGTAGATGTCACACCCATTTTACAAAGTTTTTTCTAAAGTTATATTTTGTGTCAATAAACCAATCCAATTACCATGTTTCATCCCTTTTTTCATATTTGGTATAGAATTATGGCATTTTTTTCATTTTTCGTAATTTTCGATATCGAAAAAGTGGTCGTGGTCATAGTCGGATTTCGGCCATTTTTTATACCAAGATAAAGCGAGTTCAAGTAAGTACGTGAACTAAGTTTAGAAAAGATATATCGATTTTTGCTGAAGTTATCGTGTTAACGGCCGAGCGGAAGGACAGACGGCCGGCTGTGTATAAAAACTGGGAGTGGCTTCAACCGATTTCGCCCATTTTCACAGAAAACAGTTATCGTCATAGAATCTATGCCTCTACCAAATTTTACAAGGATGGGTAAATTTTTGTTCGACTTATGGCATTAAAGCTATTCTATACAAATTAAATGAAAAAGGGCGGAGCCACGCCCTTTTTGAAATTTTCTTTTATTTTTGTCTTTTGTTGCACCATATCATTACTGGGGTTGAATGTTGACTTACATATATACTGTAAAGATATTAAATTTTTTGTTAAAAATTGTTTTTTTTTTAAATGGGGTGTTCGTCATCCGATTATGCTAATTTTTATTGAGCACATATAGAGTAATAGGAGTAACTTTGCTGCCAAATTTCATCATGATATCCTCAATGACTGCCAAATTACTGCTTGGAAAACTTTTAAATTACATTCTTTTAAAAGTGGGCGGTGCCACGCCCATTGTCTAAAATTTTACTAATTTTCTATTCTGCGTCATAAGGTCAACCCACCTACCAAGTTTCATCGCATTATCCGTCTTTGGTAATGAATTACGCACTTTTTCGATTTTTCGAAATTTTCGATATCGAAAAAGTGGGCGTGGTTATAGCCCGATTTCGTTCCTTTTTAATAGCGATCTGAGATGAGTGCCCGGCAACCTACATACCATATTTCATCAAAGTACCTCAAAATTTACTCAAGTTATCGTGTTAACGGACAGACGGACAGACGGACATGGCTCAATCAAATTTTTTTTGATACTGATGATTTTGGTATATGGAAGTCTATATCGATTCCTTTATACCTGTACAACCAACCGTTATCCAATCAAATTTAATATACTTTGTGTGCAAAGCAAGCTGAGTATAACAAATGTAAACTAATGTAAACAAATAATATGCCGTTTTTAGCACACTCATCACTGGAATATCAAGTTACCATTGAGTAATAAACTACAATACAATATGGAAAACAATTAAAAAGTTAAGTGGGTCTCTGGAATAGTCATATACATTTGTCAACATGCCTTTAAAATATTTATATGTACATAATAACAAATATCTAAAATCAGGTCAAACTAATATGCACAGAATGTATGTATTAGGAATGTAGATACCTATAGTTTGTAAGTATTAGTGTAATTACGTATGTGTAAAATAAGACATTTTGTATAAAAAGAAATGCATTTCTTCAATAAAAACAATCATATTTTAACGCTACTCATCGGCGGTCCTCCTTATTCATTTTAACATTACACATGTCCGTCCGTCCCTCCGTCTCTCTGTGTATATGGGTCAATTGAGCGAAATCGGATGATAAACTCGTCCACTTTTTATATATATAACGACATGATTATTTATTAATTAATATACCTAGAATGTTGAGCATTTTTATATATGGAAGTCTATATTTATCTCGATTCATTTATGCCGTTACAATCAACCGTTTTGTTACCAAAGTAAATATACTCTGTGTGCAAAGCACGCTGAGCATCATAGCGGAACTATACAAGGTGGCAGCACGGACAGCTGATTGTGTACTTTTTTTATACTCAGCTGAGCAGAGCTCACAGAGTATATTAATTTTGTTCGCATAACGGTAATCCGTAACGGCATAACAAAATCGAGATAGATATAGACTTATATATATCATAATGATCTGGGCGAATAAAGAAATTCATTTAGCCATGTCCGTCCGTCCGCCTGTCCCTAAAGACGATAACTAGAGTAAATTTTGAGGTATCTTGATGAAATTTGGGCACTCATCTGAGATCGCTTTTTAAATTGAACGAAATCGGACTATAAATTCATTACCAAAGACGGATAAAGCGATGACACTTCGTAGGTGGGTTGACCATATGACGCAGAATAGAAAATTAGTAAAATCTTGGAAAAAAAAAAACCCTTTAAAGGAAGGTAATTTAAAAGTTTTGCAAGCTGTAATTTGGCAGTCGTTGAAGATATCATGATGAAATTTGGTAGGAACGTTACTCCTCTTACTGTATGTGGGCTAAATAAATATTAGCAAAATCGGATGAAGAACACGCCCACTTTTTAAAAAAGATTTTTTTAAGTCAAATTTTAACAAAAATTGAATATCTTTACAGTATATAAGTAAATTATGTCAACATTCAACTCCAGTAATGATATGGTGAAACAAATTACAAAAATAAAAGAAAATTTCTTAATGGGCGCGGCTCCGCCCTTTTTCATTTAATTTGTCTATAATACTTTTAATGCCATAATTCGAACAAAAATTTACCAATCCTTGTGAAATTTGGTAAGGGCATAGATTCTATGACGACAACTGTTTTCTGTGAAAATGGGCGAAATCGCTTGAAGCCACGCTCGGTCGTTAACACAATAACTTGAGCAAAAATCGATATATCTTTACCAAACTTGGTTCACGTACTTATCTGAACTCACTTAATCTTGGTACTAAAAATGGGGGAAATTAGATTATGACCACGCCCACTTTTTCGATATCGAAAATCTCGAAAAATGAAAAAAATGCCATAATTCTATAAAAAGCATGAAAAAAGGGATGAAACATGGTAATTGGATTGGTTTATTGACGCAAACTATAACTTAAAAATAAACTTTGTAAAATGTGTGTGACACCTACCATATTATGTAGAAGAAACGAAAAAGTTCTGCAGGGTGAAATCAAAAGCCTTGGAAACTTGACAGGAATACTGTTCGTGGTATTGCATATATAAATAAATTAGCGGTACCCGACAGATGATGTTCTGGATCACCCTGGTCCACATTTTGTTCGACATCTCGAAAACGCCATCACATATACAACTAAGGGCCACTCCCTTTTAAAACCGTCATTTATACCTTTAATTTGATACCCATATCGTACAAACACATTATAGAGTCACCCCTGGCCCACCTTTATGGCGATATCTCGAAAAGGCGTCCACCTACAGAACTAAGGTCCACTCCCTTTTAAATAATCATTAACACCTTTCATTTGATACACATATCGTACAAACGCATTCTAAAGTCACCCCTGGTCCACCTTTATGGGGATATTTTGAAAAGGCGTCCACCTATAAAACTAAGGCGCACTCCCTATTAAAATACTCATTAACACCTTTTATTTGATACCCATATCGTACAAACACATTCTAGAGTCACCCCTGGTCCACCTTTATGGCGATATCTCGAAAAGGCGTCCACCTATAGAACTAAGGCCCACTCCCTTTTAAAATACTCATTAACACCTCTCATTTGATACCCATATCGTACAAACAAATTCTAGAGTCACCCCTGGTCCACCTTTATGGCGATATCTCGAAAAGGCGTCCACCTATAGAACTAATGCCCACTCCCTTTTAAAATACTCATTAACACCATTCATTTGATATCCATATTGTACAAACACATTCTAGAGTCACCCCTGGTCCACTTTTATGGCGATATCCGAAATGGCGTCCACCTATAGAACTATGGCCCACTCCCTTTTAAAATACTCTTTAATACCTTCCTTTAGATGTCATACAAACACATTCCAGGGTTACCCTAGAACAGCAGCTAAGAGCTAAGATAATATTTCACACATATGTAAGCAGCAGCAAAGAGCGAACCCAGCAAATATTCGGGGTCAAGAAAGAGTCCGGAAGGAGTCTTAATTCGGATTATTTACGCCAATTTATGAGTCCAGAATGAGTGTATTTCCCTTCTTACAATGGTCGTCCGATATGAATTTTTTACATACTTATATTATGTGAGCCCAAATAAGAGTTCGATCACACTCCCATTACGCTCATAAACACCTCTTCTTCTTATATGACCCTTTCGGAGTCATTTATGTGCTTTGTATTAGGGATTAGGACTGGCCAGATCAAGGACGCATGGCATTAAAAATGGGGAAGCGTATCCTCAATATTCGTCGGGAAAAAGGAATTTCGATGAAAACCCATAAAAGTAGGGCATACATACTGACGTCCGCTGTAAATAAATATATGGAGGGCTGGATAAGTCCTCTCTCGGCAAACGAAAATCATACTCTACAAGTCACTTATCGTGCCCGTCCTGCTATATGGTGCAGAAGCATGGACCATGACAACATCAGATAAAGCGGCTCTGGGAGTGTTCGAGAGAAAAGCTCTTCGAAAGATTTATGGACCTCTACGCGTTGGCTATGACGAATACCGAAGAAGATTTAACGATGATCTGTACGAGCTTTATGCAGACATTAACATAGTCCAGCGAATTGAAACGCAGCGGCTGCGCTGGCTAGGCTATGTTATGCGAATGAAAGATGATGCTCCAGCCAAAAAAGTGTTTCTATCGGAACCCGCCTAGGAAAGCAGAGGAAGAGGGCGGCCCGCACTCCGCTGGAAGGACCAGGTGGAAAACGATTTAAACTCGCTTGGTGTGACCAATTGGCGCCGGTTGGCAGAGTGAAGAAGCGACTGGTGCGCCTTGTTGGACGGCCATAACCGTTTAAACGGTTAAGCGCCAATTAAGTAAGTAAGTAGGATAGACCAAGCAGGGCATACCACGGAGGCAACTTTGTGGTTCCAATGAAAAATCATGAAATATTATGAGCGCTCCGAGATTGTTTGATGGGAGAGAACATTTTACACACTTGTACGCTGAAATAAATTGCGAAGGGCTCTTCAAAACTGAAACTGTGATTGCGTTAGTAAGAGTATTTTGATATTGTTTGCTAACATTCAAAAAATATTTCGTAAATATGCTATGGAATTTTTTTTTAAATACAAGAGAGTACCAATGAAATATAATAATGCTTGTGTATATTGAATAGCTAGAAGTTATGCGCTTGAGCTTTTGTTTGAAAAATATGTTACTTTGAAATGCATAAATAAACAACAGCCTCCTCCGATGTTGCTAATCCGCTTGTTGAGCGACGACTAATACATCCAATGAACGAAATACCGAACAATCCATGTACATCAACTCTGCACAGTTGTGCTATGAAATGACGATCGCTGCCTTACATAAACTACAGATATAAATGTATGTAGCCAGTATGACATACAGAAACGAGAAATAAACAAGGAACTATTCGAAACGGCTGTTCGCGAAAAGTCTAGACCCTGAGAGAACTACGTGAAAGAGGTGAAATGAGAGTATAAAAGCAGCGCAGTCTTAGTGATGGTCAATCAGTTTGTTTTTAAACCGCTGTAAGTGAAATACGCGAGTGAAATACTACTACCATAGTAGCGAAAATAACGAATATTTGGCTATACTTAATATTTGAGTTATTTATTCGACAGTTGAGCGATTTGAACTATAACAGAAGGTGCAAATTAATCAAGAGTTCTTAAAATTCGTTGCAATACTTATAGAGGATATCGAATGAAAAAATAATACAAATCAAATTATATTACAAGTTTCTTCAATCGTCATTGGGATGGTATCATGACTCGCTAAGAAGTTGGATAGGCATTTGGGTAATTATGGGACGAACCCGATCCCGCAACCGATGAAGATGGAATAAATGTCTTCCACCCGATTATGGCGAAGTCAGAATAGCAATAACCTGATTAAAAAACAAAGAGGCCTCGGGAGCTGATGGATTGCCTGCGAAACTATTCAAATACGGCTGCGAGGAGTTGATAAGGCTCATGCATCAGCTTCTTTGCAAAATATGGTCAACCGAGTGCATGTCCGACGATTTGAATCTAAGCGTTCTTTGCTTAGTCCACAAAAAAGGGGATACTGCAAGCTGCGCCAGCTATTGCAGAATCAGTCTTCTTAATATCGCATATAAGGTGCGAAATATTGAAGCCCCTCATGAATTGGCTCCATTGGACCTTATCAGTGCAGCTTCAGACCTGCCAAATCTACCATCAACCAGATTTTCACAATGCGCCAAACATAGGAAGAAACCCGCGAAAAAAGAATATACACTCATCATCTCTTCGTCGATTTTAAAGCCGCCTTCGACAACACGAAAAGGAGCTACCTATATGCCCCTTTGTTTTAATTTGGTTCCACCGCAAAACCTGTATGGCTGTGCAAAATGACGTTGAGCAACACCATCAGCTCAGTCAGAATTGGGACGGAGTACCTGCTGTCATCGAGCAAGGAGTCAACGCATATGCGCCTTGGCAGCCACAATTTCGAAATAGTAAGAGGCTTTGTTTATTTGGGAACCAGCATTAACATTAACAGCAACACAGCTCTGAAATCCAGCGAAGAATCACTCTTGCCAATAAATGCTACTTCAGACTAGGTGGGCAATTGAAAATTAAAGTTCTCTCTGGGCAAACGAAAATCATGCTCTACGATTCACTTATCGTAGTCGTCCTGCTATATGGTGCAGAAGCATGGACCATGAGTAGTAGAGAGTACCGAAGAATATTCAATGATGAGCTAAGCTGTATGAGCTTTACGCAGACATAAACATAGTACAACGAATTAAAACGCAGCGGCTACGCTGGCTAGGCCATGTTATGCGAATGAAAGATGACTCTCCGGCTAAGAAAGTATTTTTATTGGAGCCCGCCTATGGAAGCAGAGGAAGACGGCGGCCCCCACTCCACTGGAAGGTCCAGGTGGAAAACGCCCTGGATCCCTTGGTGTGACCAATTGGCGCGAGTTGGCAAAGTTAAGAAGCGACTGGCACCTTGTGGGACGGCTATAACCTCTTAAACGGCTAAGCGCCAATTAAGTAAGAAAATAAGTACTGAAGGTCTTAAAAGTTAAGTTTCTTCCACAAAAATAGGAGGTTTGCGAATAACGTAAAGCTAGATGACAAACGAGAACGTAAACTTCAGAGTACCATTAGCAGATGACATCGCCACCGCAAGTATCGTTCGTTAAGCGTCTCGTTCCCCAATCAGAATGAGGATGTTAGTGTGGTCATATTAATCGTTTCCGAGATGGTCGGGCTAGTACCTTAATGGTGCTTGTACCGGATCTGTATCCGACAAAGAGCGATCAACATTGATATCACTCCCCAAAACCTTCGCCGAGTGTCTTTATCGTTAATACAACCACAACAACAACATGTGAACGAAGTTGTTACAGCTCATGTGTGTAGATACTACACATCTAGCTAGGTATAAAAACACGAAACACGGACGAAAGTTAACCGATATCGCGCCATCTATAGGATTTGGACTCAGGAAAAAAAGTTCCACTACGCATACCCAAAAAAATAATTTTCGAGCCTCCGAAATTTCATTTTTTTGACTCTTTCGACTTTGATTTTGAAGTTTTTTTTCATGACCTACTAAAAAAATTATCATTTGATTGTAAAATGTTCATGTATACCCTGTCCGACCCAAAAATGTCCTTCAAAAAACTGTTATCGACCGCGTTTTTAGCGGACATTTTATGGGTCGGACAGGGTATACATATGAACATTTTTTTAGCATGTCATGAAAAAACCTTAAAAATCAAAGTCGAAAAAAAGTCAAAAAAATTAAATTTCGCAGGCTCGAAAATTATTTTTTTGGGTATGCGTAGTGGAAATTTTTTTTTTTCCTGAGCCCAAATCCTATGGAAAAACCGATGGCGCGATATCGGTTAATAAATCGACCCAGTCTAATATATATATTTATGTATGTAAAAGTAACCTGAATTTGCTGCCAAGTCAGTTGTAATTTCAACTTCTTCGATAAATGTTTTTGGCGTTGTGTACAGATGGACGGAGCGGTGTATTCCTGCGTAGTTGAAGAAGTCAAATGTATATGTTTGAACTATCGCAACTCCTCCATCTCTGGTAATATAAATTATTAAGAATTGTGAAATATGACTTCAAAATTCAGTTATGTTTTTAACTCACTTTTTCACTTCACTAATTTTTCCCTGAGGCACTGTGGTTTGTATAAGTGCATTATCGCACATAACGGTAATACGATTTTCTTCGCCATATTTCACGAAGTTTGTGATTTCTGCTTCGAAAGGCAAGTGACCCATTTCGTGTTTAACCACCATTTCTGCATTTATCCACTGTTAATAATATATTTATAATTGATACCAAAAACAAGTTCATTTAAATGTATCACAAAAATTACTTACCACAAAAGCTTCGTAATGCACACTACCAAATCGCAACCAAACACGTTGATCCTTTGCCCAGGATCGTGGAACGAAGAATTTGCGATCGTACCACACAGTGCCAACGTGATCGCGCAGTGTATTATCTGTGGTAATATCGTTGTAGCTAGCAGGCACTGGCATTGGGATTACGTCCTTTATCTTACTCAAATCATCCTCATACCATTTATCCCTTACACCTTGGGTTGGGTTTGTTTCGTCTGACTTGACGAAGTTCCATAACCCATCCAATGAGCGCACCTCTCGTGTTTCGGACTCTCGTGGGTACAGCATGCCTTGCGTTAAAGTTACTTCTCTATTCACAATGACTAGTGCTATTGCGAAATGAATGAAATACCCGACGACACCCATGGCAAGTAAGCAAAATGCTGGAAAAGGGAGAAAAGATATACATGCATTAATTTTAAAACTTAATATTTCTAAGGTTATAATAGAACATAGCTCCTCCTGATGTCAGAGTTTGAGGTCATCACTATATTTCATTTAGTTTCGAAGATATTGGCTGTACTAAACTTTTAAATATTATGCGTAGTAGTGAGCCGATACCATTTGCACTGGTGAGTGTATCACACGATTAGCATCCCAATAGGATTTTTGTTAGGTGTTACGTATTTAATTCATAACCCTAATGGGGCACTGTGCACCGATTACACTAAAGCTATAAATTTATTGGTAGTGTCTCAACTGGAGCAACTAAATTTGAATTACTAGAACTTTAGACGATATGAAGCAGGAACACCCGAATTTAATAGAAAACAAAGCTAGGTAAGGAAAAGTGGTATATTTAGTGCAATTAAGCGCTCTGAATAAGTAGCAACAGTAATGTGACTTCTACCATCTTTCTACTAAATTAAAGGTTCTATCACGCGTGCTTGGAAACTTGCCAACTTGATTGTAAATGTTATTTGGAGAAACATGCATTACTTCAGAATAAAAATGTGATAACAGTCAAGGATAACCACTGGCGAAGATTTTTCTACGATCAGTGATTACATGAGCTTCTGACTACAAGTAAAAAAAATAAATGTAAGGCGCGATAACCTCCGAAGAGATCTAAGGCCGAGCTGCTCTTCCAATTTGCGTCGTGCTCCTCTTGATTTTACCCACAAATTTGCCGGACGGGACCTACATGTTTTATGCCCAATCCGAACGGCATCTACAAGGCAGATGAGTTTTCACTAAGAGCTTTTCATGGCAGAAATACACTCGGAGCGCTTGCCCAACACGACCGAGGGGCGACCCCGCTTAGAAAAATTTTCTTCTAATTGAAAAACCTTATTTCTAAAATTTTGATGTTGCTTTGCCCGGGGTGTGAACCCAGGGCATACGGTGTGGTAGGCGGAGCACGCTACCATCACACCACGGTGTGACTACAAGTACTCATTAGATTAATAATATGTTATTACTTTTACGAAAAGTTTGACAGATTCATATTTATCGTTTGAGTGAAATTGGTGTAATCCCAAGACTAAGTGCTCTACCGTACCTTGGAAAGGTTCATCTATATTTGAGACTTCGCATTGAAGGAGATATTAAGATCTGTAAATTGCGCAGTGCCTTTATAGCTTTGTTTGTGATAAGCTGGTTAAAATAGCTGTTTTTAAAATTTGAAATTAAGAAATGCATCAACATTATGTTTTTGCTGCGTTTTCAAAGGAAGAGTTTGAAACTTTTGTTTTTCTATTTAAGTATTTAGGTATAAACTCCCTTTCAGAATTTTTTCTCTGATTTAAGTCTATTTGATCTAGGTTTATAGTATTTTCTATCTAGGTCATATAGATAGTGGTCATGGTAACTCCTCCCGCCTCCCCCTAGAAACTTTTTACTTCCTTTATATTATATTCATTTCTTGTTTTTCAGTGCATTTCAGTACAAAATTAGGGAATCTCTCAATTTATTTTCAATTAACTTCCCGTGGAGCTAGAGTTTTGAAACTTGGAACGCAGCTCAGAGCACGATAACAGTTTATCACGAGGAAGTTTAGACAGGTGGTCCAGGGATCATGAAAATTTACAAAGTGATCCAAACTTTAAAATTTTGTCTTCCAGTTTTAAGGAACTTGTAAATGTACGATAAAACAGTTTGATAGATCGGCCGGAGATAGAAGTATTTAGAAAGTCGATTTACAACATGTGGAATCTTGAGACCGCTATTTGAGTAACTTCCCGTATAGCTAGAATCTTGAAACTAAGAACATACTTCAGAACCTCATGGCAGTTCAACATAAGGGAATATAATTTTCTATTTCGTGAAAGTTCAAAACACCGTCCAAGCTTGGAAACTTTGCCTTTGAGTTTTAAGGAAGTATCCGATAACTCAGAGCCTCGAAACTGCGAACGAACCTTCGGGCTTTATTAAACTGTTATATTTAGGATTCAAGTTCTGTACGTACATTCGCTCAGCGTAAACGTTTCTAGCGCACATTTCTGTTTATATCAACAGCATTGTAAATATTTTGTTATCGAAGGAACAGCTGTTTGCATGCATTCAGTGCGTTCCAGCCGTCATTGCGCTATTGCTGCTTAAAGCTGACAGTCCAGTGCCTCTAAATTGCTTATATTTTTTTGATATATGAGTGGCTCTCAAACTTCTTACTTTTGTTTTTAACCCTTTTCAAAAGTAACCATATTCAAGTTTATATTTACATTTTATTTGCTAAATTTTTAAGACGACTATAATGGCAACTTCTTGTGTATTTGAAAATTGTAATGTGAAGAGCGACTCTGAGCGTTTTGTAGCATGTTGGTTATGTGATAGTCTCGGGCATATGAAATGTGCTGGTTTGACTGGAAGAGTGGCTGACGCTTTGAATGGCGGTAAAGGGGTTCGATGGTCCTGTCCAAAGTGTCGGTCTACTGAGGTGGATCTTTTCAGGCTCTTTAAAACAGCAAGAAACGGTTTTCTTGAAATCGGTAAAGAGCCTCACGAAATCGAATTTCTTTGCCTTCGTATCAAACTCTTATCTATGCATTTATACATTACTATTAGCTACCTTCCTCCGCAATCTGACCTACAGTTATACAACAAACACGCTTCGATTATAATGTCTGTGACTTCTTTGGCTACTTCTTCTGACTTGATTGTAGTTCTTGGTGATTTTAATTTACCGTGTGTGGCGTGGAATATGATTGATGGTTGCTTGGTTCCCTGTTCTTCTCGCGAAATCTTTCAGATAACTTCATTTGACATTTTCGGCTTCACTAACACAGGGTGGCCAACCCCCGGTTGAATCGTTAATTGTTAATATTTTGTCGAAAAGATCGCAAAAATCTATTGTGAAACTACTTATTTCGTAGACTTTTATGGCAAAACAATTTGCTATATTTCTCAGTATAAATGCGTAAAATCGTTCTTTAAATAGCGACCAATCCAGCCTAACATTGGTCACGATAGCCTCAAAGAATTAAAACTATCGATGCAATCAGTATTTCTATTGACACAATCAGTTATGGCCGAGACACAATGAAGTTTTTCATATACATAGGTGCGTTCAACCCAATCTTATACATGCCAGTAACATCGCGACAATCAACGAAGATGTTGCTGTTGTAAATATAAAGGAATTTCATACTTATCAATTGAAGTTTAATTCGCCTTGCCCATTCACATATAAAATTTCGCGAAGTTATAAACATTCTCATTCTTCTATACAAGAAAAACATTTGCTAACATATTTTGTATTGTAATCATTTCTTACATTGCAGTTTTTGACTGCGAAAAATATAAGAAAAGTACCAACAAGTGGAAAAAATAAATTTCACTGGCAGAGCGTGAAAGCAACCTTAGCAAAAGCAAATGTCAAACTCTCATTCTTAAGCTTGCAACAAAAGTTGGAAGTTGGCTAGTTTTTCATGTTCAATCTGTCGTTCTCAAATAAACTACGTGCAATCTCCTCATAATGCACAAGATTGAGTTAAACGCTTCTATATGAAAAACTGCTTATGTGGCGGGGCTTTTACTTACCCGATTTGGTGTTTCATTGGCAGCAAATGTGATATCGTTGAATGCCCAGGAGATAAAGGACCCATACATGATACATACATATATGCAAAACGACGAAATATGTTGTAAGTTAAGGTATATAATTAAATCCAAAAATATAAAACAACAATAACAACAACGACTTGCATACATTTTAGAGTAAATGTTTGGAAATGTTTTTATGTATTTCTCGAACCTTTGAAGTAAATTTGATTCAGTTGATAATTATTAATTGTTAATTATTAGCGTAAACCAGATATCCGCTTTTCGTTTTTCTTAAATCTGGCAGGCCTAGTCTTTGTAATGATTTTTTTTTTAATTTTTCGATATCGCAAAACTGGGCGTGGTCATCATTCGCTTTCAAATATTTAAATTTTTACTCAAGTTACGGACTGAGTAACCGACATAACCCAATCACAATATTTTTTCTATGCTGATAATTTTAATATAAGGAAGTCTACTTATGTACATATATCTATTACCCTGACGTACAACCGTTATCCAATCAAAGTTATATAAAATTTGAGGAATAACTTTACGGCACAGCCCGGATAAAAGATCATTACATACCTATTTATGTGCCGATTTCCAGAAGTGGTTTTGGAGGCAAATCTTTGGAAAATCTTGTATACAGTAATACTTAGATTTCCAGGATCTACTTAAAAATGGTACCACCTCCCAAGTATTTTCATTTTTGCCTTTTCTGAAATACTGTGAAATTGTTTTGTAATTTCTTGTACATATTTCAATGTTCTCTTTTCTATTTAGACATCCCCGATTGTATACTTAAAATGCTCTTCGAATTTGTATTTGTTATTAATTATATATAGTAAATCTTAAATATTGTAACGAATTTTTGGTATATTCCGCTTATTTGAAAGCCCCCGCTAACGTTCGAATCTCTAAACTGTTGAATAAATCACTCCAATATTCTGTATTGCAAAATGGTCTTTATTAGCCTACTTTGGGAGTAGTACAATTATACTTCACTTCGCATCTAATAGCGTGCTTAAATCCAATTGATTACTCATGCCTCAGCTTGCGCTGCTTTTATACTCTCTGTTGCCTCGTCTGCATATTTCTACTAAGGTCTAGACGTTTCGCCTTCTAGAATAGTTGTATCTCCTACTTGGTAATTTCTATATACATGTATGTATATTTGTAATTTATGTTTATCTTATAGCCATATGCGGGTGTACGTGTGAGTAACTACTTCGGCTGATGATTACATGTGTTTGTGAGTATCTCTTCGTTGCCTTGTATGTATGTGTGTAAATGATGATTGATTTGTTTATGTACACAAGAGTGGCTGCTTGCTTTATTGTTGTTGCGCCTTTATTTACTAACAGCTTAGTGATGCTAAAATTCGTCACAATATTTTATTATATGATTTCTTCCTTTTCATTAAATTTCCTCTTTGTTATTATCTGGTATTTTGTTTTATTAATTTTAAGTGTCAATAATAACTTTGCAGCTCTCCGTTAATCGCTGACCCAATTAAACATTTGTCGGAACCGGCCGGATCGGAGCACTATTTTTGTTATATCTCCCTCAATTTATCAGATTTTAGCTTCAAACTTCACCATATGCTTTCGTATATTGCATATATTGTTGTCTGAATGGATGAGATCGGTCGTATATATAGTATATATCCCCCACAACCGATTGTTCAGATAAGAAACTTTTCGTAATTACTGACCCATTTTGAGAGCTAGAGGCTTTAAATTTCAACGAATGCTTACGTATATAGCACATATTGTTATGTGAAAAACTCATACAGATCGGTGGTATATATATTGTAACGAGTTTTACTGCAGTCCCCCTTATTTGCAATCTTCTGCCAACGTTCGTATCGCTAAACTGTTGAATAAATAACTCCAATATTGAATAATGGAAAAATGGCCTTTATTAAAGTACTTCACAATAACCCTTATACTTTGCAACTAATAGCTTGCTTAATAACCAAACTGATTGATAGCTCAAATGAAACTGACTTCTCGCCTCCACTGTTGTCGCCCTTTTATACTGTCCGACCTCCTTGTTGCATATTTCTAGGCTTTTCTAATTCCAGAACTTAGTAGTTAGTTATACATTTCTCAGCTACAACTACAGATGTATAATTTTTATAGCTTCTCTCATTCCCCATGTGCATGTGTGTGTGAGCGCCACTTCCACAATCACAATTGCATACCTTTAGGAGCATTTCAGATAAGATATCTGCATGGTCTTGTGCGTTGCTTCTCCGCCGCGTGCACGCGTATGTGTAGACATAATGATTGAATTATTGATGTGAATTCACGTCACTGCTTAGCATAAGCCTAGAGATGGCAGTACCCCTTAGTGTTGCTAATATTCGTAACAATATTATATACCCCATATAAACTGTCAGTTTTGCCCCTTTTTTACGGCTAGAAGCTTCAAATTTCGTCGAATACTTACGTCAACGTCATATATTGTTGAAGTACGTGATTCGTAGTCATAGTTTTTACATGCAGACCACAAAAACGTGAAACTTTGTATCCAAAGTACCTACCTATTTTTTATTTATCTTAAAAATCGTTTAGGTATGTACATCTGTTCACTATATATTTCTTATCTTATACAGCCGATTATTTGGAGATTACGAATGGGATAAGATTATTGTTCAGCCCCATTCATGAAAGGTATGAAGTCTTCGGCACAGCCGAAAACAGTCCCGTCCTTACTTGTTTATATGATGTGTTTGAACCCAGTTTATGTTGTCACATCTGGTTCTCTAGATATTAAAGTTTAAGTTTAAAAACTTTATGCGATGTTGATATATTGCTACTGTACATTAGAGTGGTCTTAAAATTTTGTTTTCCGCAAAAAGACTGTACTGCCCCCACACGTTTGCTCTGTTTTTTACATCTATATAGGTTTACGCTTAAACCTTATATGGACTGCTAAGCGTTAAACTTTATCTGCTCTTCTGAAATTGCTGCGCATAAAATTCGTTCTCCTAAATTTCAATACGGATTATACTCAGATGCAACTGAAATATGTGTCTATGTTTCACCTCTACACTAACTCTATGTATTACTTATAAAAATGGTGTGTGTCCACTATTCACCGCAACCGATTCAGCTATAGGTTATACACAGACACACAGGTTTGTGTCTCCGCTTTTCGGTACAACATGTTAGTTGCCTCTAGATGGGTCTCACAAGCATCATCTAAGTGAGGATAAGCCTTTTTTACGCGCAAACGTAGACGTATATACCTGTAAACGGTTATTATTCCTTTGTACATATGTAAGTAATAAATAACACAACTTCTCGGCAGATTACACCAGCTTAAGGCGTGGCACATTACCATTGAAAATGCCCAAAACTGTTTTTTTTTTAATTTTCGAAAATAATGCCCGTCAAAATCTTGTAAAAAGTTATAAATATGCAGTTTTACTTATAGTGTATTTATAAAAAAAAATTAATGAAAAACAATTTTTGGAAATGGGCGTGGCACTTCCCATTTTTTAATCGTATCAAGACAAAATTCGGTACACATATTGCTCCCCATCGTATTTTACTTTCAAAATACCATTATAACAAAAAATTTAAGAAACTAAAATATTTGAAATGGGTGTTTCTTAAGGCTTGGTTTCCTCCAAATCGGTGCCGCTATGTTACGACCGCTAAAGAGCAGACGCCATTTCAGTGGCACCGTTTTGTTGGAAACTACGAACTGTTACGGGCGACGATTCGCAAAATTTAATTCTGCATTTTTGCGAGTTTTTTTTTTAGTTTTTTTTTATTATTTTCTTTAAATAAAGCTACAAGAAAAAAATTTTTATTCAAAAATGTTTTTTTTTTTTTTATAGATAATTTCAATTATTTGACAAAATGTTCACCGCTTTGACAATAGCGGTGGCAAAAAACGGGGATGAAACAGTTTCTACCTTCTTGACGGCCGTGATATTTTATGTCCTGCCGCTATATTATGTTATGGTGAACTTCACCGTCTTCTTAGTTTCCACATAATTACTTTTACACTACAATATTTTTGACAACATACTCTACTGCTATATAACGGCACTGCTTTCGATGAAACCAAAGCTTTAGTGTCAAAAAACTGAAACTAAATGGACTGTACGACAACTCTCTAATTCTACTTAATTGGTACCTTACCGTTTAAGCGGTTATGGCCGTCCAACAAGGTGCGCCAATCGCTTCAACCCTCCGCCAATTGGCTCCAAGTGGTCATAACCAAGGGAGATTAAATCAATTATTTTGTTTTGTTGATTTTCCGGCAGGGTGGATAAATGATGTATATTGGAACTATTTTCCGTCATCCCTTGTCAAATTTGGTTTCGAGACAAACCGGTGTCGGCGTTGTGCCATCATCAGTGTCGATTTTCGTTCTGATCTGTTGCTGTAGTTTGTCCTGTATTTATAGTTCGTAGGCACATGAGCAGGTATTGTCAAAATTGACGCTTGTGTATATTTACTTAGTTATGTGTATGTGCTGTGTGTTCATTCAGAACCGAGGGTGGTTTTTACTGATCGATTTGTGTGGCTGACTGAGGCAGGTAAAAGTCGGTAATTTTAGTCGTATGACATTCTTTGTGGGTTTGTTGTTTTGGTACGTTAATTGTTTTGTGTTTTTTTTTGTTGTGTGTTTGTCTGCTGTACTTGTGTGATTACTTTGTTTCTTGTAAACAAGTTTTAAAGGCTCGAATATTGTGTAGAAATTGTATTTATCTGTTCGTTTACTATTCTACCGACGAATGTTTTCTGTTTGTAGATTTCCATGTTTTCGAGTACGTTGAAGCGTCGGCCTTTTGCTTTGTATCGTATCGGGATACGAGTTCATGATGGCTGGCAACCTTATATGTATTATATTTCTTAATAAAACTAGTCTGGCAATACTGCGCTTGCCAGACTGGAAATTGACATGTTCAGATTAACTTGAAATGTGAAAGAGTTCAGTTTTGATTTGAGTGATAGAGAAAAGAAATGATTGTGACAGGTTGTGATTAAAGAAAATAAAGAGTTGGGTTTTTTATAACCATTTTTTCCCAACTATAAACGTTGGCCGTTATATTCTTTATTGTGAGAAAGGGTAAGTTCCAAATTATACATGCTTGTATGTGAAGGACCCTAACTGTTTTATTGATGTTTACTGGGGAACATTCATTTTCGACCATGTGATTCGCGAAGCTAGACGCTGGTATAATGTTTGGATTCCGTGTTTTTTGTTGTAATGTGTTCTCTGAATCTCGTTCTTATTTGCCGTCCTGTTTGTCCTATGTAACTATGTTGGCATCCGTAAGTAAGCTTGTATACGTCGTGGCTGCTAAGATAATCCTCTGAGTTAGTCTTAGTTTTCGCCCTAGATTGTTCGCTGTTTTGAACGCTGTGTTAATGCTGTATTTTTTAAAGAAGTTTGCCAATTTTTGTTGCTTTTCCAGTATATGTCATAGTCGTCCAGGTGTTATTATTTTCCTTTTCATTATTTCATTCATTATTACGCATGGAGAAGCAAAGACCGATACATTGATGAAACTTGATATAAGGATAGATTTTAGTACGAAAAATAGAAAATTGTAATTTGTTAAAAAATTAGCACGTGCTATACAAACTAAAATCTGCCCTTATATGCGCATCACATGAGAGTTGAAATTTTGGAATGGCTCTCCTGAAAAATTGTGAAAAGTATGTTTTGTAGTATATTTCAACTTTCATATTATTAAATTTTCATGACATTCCTCTTTAAGTGTATAGTTATTGCAATTAACCCCTGCAGTGGTCACGAATAACAACACACAGATCATAAAATGTATCATAATCTTCACATTTTCTCCTTTACTTTCCTTTTCTCTCCTTTCGTTTCCTATCTTTTCCTTTCCGTTCCTATTCTATCCTATCCTTTCCTTTCTCGTCCTTCCCTTTCATTTTCTTTTCCTTCTTTCCTCACCTTTCTTTTCATTGCCTTTTCCATTTCTTTCCTTTCTCTTTTTTCGTTTCTAACTTTACTACTTTTTATTCAATAAATTGTACTTTTATTACATTTATCTAACTTTTGTTTTATTTTATTTTATTTAAATTTATTTTATTTTATTTTTATAAAATTTGTTTCATTTTGCTTTATTTTAATTAATTTTTTCTAATATTGTTTTATCTGTATTTAATAAGTGAGACATACTCATATTGCCTTATACAATTGTTTTTGTTATTGCTATTAGAGAAAAACAAGTAAGGGTGTATAAGTTCGGGTGTAACTGACATTATGTACTCAGCGTGAGTTTCAATTGTATTTGCAAATTTATTTACATATTTATATGGACTGCTAAGCGACAAACTTTAAATACATACACCTCTGAAATTGCTGCTCATAAAATTTGTCCTACTAAATTTCAATACCCATTATACTCAGATGTAACTGAAATATGTGTCTATGTTTCACACTCTAAACTAATTCTATGTGTGTCCACAATTCATCGCAACTGATTCAGCTATATGTTATACCCTATGGCCATCAGAGGGTTGTATTCCGCTTTTCGGTACACCCTGTGCTATAGCTAGTTATTTAACCACTGCCGCTGGGTCTCCTAAGCATTATCTAAGCGAGGATAAGCTTTTTTTTTACGCGCAAACGTAAGTGTATACGCGTGTGAAAAAACACGGCTAATATTATGAACTTTGGTAAAATAACCGTTGGTGGTAACGGTATAAACGAATAGAGATAAATATAGACCTCCATACTTCAAAATGCTCAGGATGAAAAAAAGGAATTGATTTAGCCATGTCCGTATGTCTGTCTGATCACGAGAACTTGAGTAAATATTGAGATATCTTATTGAAATTTGGTATATGGGTTCCTTGGCATTCATGCTTCATCGCTATTTAAAATGAGCGAAATCGAATGATAACCACGCTCACTTTTTATACCCAGCTGTACTTGTAAACGGCGTATTATAACTTTGATTGGATAACGGTTGGCTGTACAGGTATAAAGGAATCGAGATAGATATAAATAAATAAATGTAAGGCGCGATAACATCCGAAGAGATTATAGGCCGAGCTTCACTCGAGATAGATATAGACTTCCATATATCAAAATCATCAGTCTCGAAAAAAAATTTGATTAAGCCATGTCCGCCCGTTCGTCTGTCCGTCCGTTAACACGATAACATGAGCAAATATTGAGATATCTTCACAAAATATACGGGCTTATATGAAACCAGAATATATTGGTATTGAATATGAGCGAAATCGGACGATAACCACGCCCACTTTTTCTATATCGAAAATTTAGAAAAATGGAAAAAATCAGATAATTCTGAAACGAAACCGCTAAGCTATAAAAATTTGGTAGGCTTTTTGTCGCAAAACATAAGTTCCACAAAGTTTTGGAATATGGGCGTGGCACCACCCACATTTAGAAGAAGAAAATTTGGAAGTTTAACCAGCCGTAAATGATGATATAGACTGAGCGAAGATAATCAAAATCCGTTACAGATCACGCCCACTATTCCTAAAGGTCTAACCTTAACAAAGTTTGGAACAACTCTATGGTATTTAACTATAACTCTATGGTATTTAACTTCGGTCCGAGTAGTCCGAGGGCCAGTACCATGGAGAGGGTACTGACCGGGAGGCCATCAGTGCTACTACCGCCCCTCCCTTGGCCCCCAACAGCAGGCCCTCCACCCAGCGACAAGCGTCTGGTGAGTCGACTGCTGGCAGCCTAAGGGAGATAGGGGGGGTCGCCTATAGGGCAAAGGGCCCATCTAGGCAGGGTAGGGCTGAGTGAAAATCCAGCCCGGGTATTCCGAAGGCCGGTACCTCTCGGGGAGGGGCCACCGACCGGGAGGCCTTTGGGGCGGGCCGCCCATCTCGTAGCCACCAGCATGGCTGCCACTCAGCGTCAAGCGTCTGGCGGTTTGGCTGCTGGGGGCTCCAGGGATGTGGGGGTGGCCGGCTCTAGGGTCAAAGGATTAAAAAAGCCCAGTCACCAGGACAAGCGCTGGGCTGCGCAGGAATGCCTCCTCGCCGATAAGGGAGGGGGAAGTTTCTGCGGAGGACTGGGCGAAGGCGCACCGTGACCTTGCTTGGGCGAAAAAAATGTTGCCGGACTTCAGGCTGGACTGGGTCGAGAGCGATGAAGCCTCGAAGCGCCAGCGGTCTATGGATGAATCCAACCCTACGGCGCCGAAAAGGGCCAAGACACAGGGAGGCTGGACGCGGTCTTTTGGCGAAATAGCCAAGGATCGGCAGATCATTGGCGTTATAGACGAGAGCAGCGAAGATGGCAGGATCCCGAAACAACAGTGGAAGTGGATTGAGGCAGCGCTCGCTAATGTGGCCGTTAAGGTCAAAAAAGACAACCCTGGTCCACCGCCTTCTTATACCGATTCGGGGTGGTTCCAGGGCAATATTAAACTAACTGCATGTGACGACGCCAGATCGGTGAAGCTTTATAAAGCCGCCGTCTCGCTAATAGGTGAGGTGTATCCGCGCGCGCGCCTCAAGGTAGTGGAGCGTGTGATATCCCCTCACGACCAAGGGCGAGAGCCTGGGTTCCAGTGACGCCAACGGACCCAGCTGATATCCTAGAGCTGCTCCAGGAGTACAACCCGGGTCTACCGACCCAAAACTGGAAGGTGGCTAACGTGGAGAAGACCGAACGGGCCACGATGCAGATAGTCCTGCTGCTCGACAGCGCAAGCGTCGAAGCGCTGAAAAGGCGGAATTTCAGGGTACGCTACGGCTTCAAGAATATAAGGCTTAAGGTTTATAAGGCTGACGTTGAAGCCTTGGTAAACCTTGCGTCTCGTACGGAGGTGGTTGAACTCCCCCCCCAGTGAAGACGAGATGGAAGTAAACGAGGGCAAAGAAGCTGGTGGCTCAGCTTCGTCAGGCTCGAGAGGAAGCTTGGCTCTCAGAGGGTTGTACTTTGAGGGTCAGCTTCTGGAGGATGGCGATTCGGACGCGACGCTCACGGAGGAGAGCGCAAACAAACAGTGATTCCAGTCCTCCAAATAAACCTGCATCACTGCAAAACAGCCTCAGCTGCACTCTTACTGCTCCTGTCTTCAGGTGCGGTAGACATCGTACTAGTCCAGGAGCCGTGGATCACTGGCAATAGGATCTTTGGCCTGCGGACACCACTTGCTTCCTTCTACCTAGCGCACGATCACGAAGGCTCATTACCACCGGATAATTTCAGGGAGTTCGTGAGAGCAGCAAATCCACGAAATGATTTCATCCTACTCGGAGGCGATGCCAATGCTCACCACGCCCAGTGGGACAGCAGTGATACAAATGACCGAGGTGAGTCTTTATTTAACTATCTTTTAGGCACTAATCTAAGTAAATTTTATTGGGGGAAATGGCCCCACTTTCTTTACGAGGAACCAAGAAGAGGTCCTTGACATAACCCTGGTCACAGACTCTTTAAGTGACCTGATCGTTTCATGGAGAGTTCTAAAGGGGCACTCCTTTTCTGACCATAGATATATAAGCTTTTCTATATCACAGGCGCACACAAGTCCTAAGTACATACAAAATATTCGAAGAACGAACTGGGGCTACTATAAGAAGATAATAGGTAAAAAGCTATCTGAAGGGGTGCGAGCCCCAGAAAGCGAGGAGGAGCTAAACGTGTTTGTAAATAATTTCAGTCAAAAATGTAGGAATGCTTTAGATAGGCCTTGCCCGACTAAAAAGGTTTTGGAAACTAACAAACCACCATGGTGGTCGTCCGATCTTGATAAGCTTAGGAAGTCATGTAGGGCGGCCTTTAATAAAGCAAAGCATGATGGACATGAATCCTCATGGGCTGCTTATAAAACGAAAATAAATATATATAAAAAAGCAATCCGAAATGGAAAGCGATCCTCCTGGAGGGATTTCTGGGGCAGGATTGAATCCACCTACGCGGCTTCCCCGTTAAGGAAGGTGCTATCGAAATCGCCAACTCAGCTAAGTTAGGTCCAAAAGCCGGATGGGCACTGGACGGACTCCAGCGCTGAAACCATAATTTTGCTTATGGATACACACTTCCCAGCAAGTGCGGGCGTGTCTTCAAGTATTGTCAGCGGAAGGTCACCTAATGATCAGCTAATAAGCGAAATCACAGATGATAAAAGGATAGATTGGGCTTTACAGACCTTCAAGCCCTATAAATCGCCGGGGCCGGATGGAATTTTTCCGGCTCAGCAACAGTATACTGCCGAACTTATAAGGCCCTGGATAAAAGGGATGTTTATAGGTAGTCTTAGGCTCAATTATGTACCAGTATCGTGGAGGGAAGTCAACGTGGTCTTTATCCCCAAGGCAGGGAAACCCTCCCACTCTCAACCTAGACTCCTAGAGGACTACATCAGGAGAAGGATTGAGCCGTTGCTTCTTTTGCAAGCTCAGCATACCTATACTAAGGGCAGGTCAACTGACATGGCCTTGCACTCACTGGTATCCGTTACCCAAAGGTCACTTGACCTCAAAGAATACACACTGGTGGCATTTCTAGATATAGCTGGTGCCTTCAACAACGTTCTCCCTGAGGCCATCACCTCGGCGCTGGTCGATCTGGGGGTTGACGCGTGCCTGGTGGAGTTTATATGCAATCTGCTTACGCGTAGGCAGATTAAAACTGAGCTAGGTGGATGCGTGATCCGCAGACCGGTCGGCAGAGGCACTCCGCAGGGAGAACCTTCCCGCTACTTTAGGTGGTTGCCGTCAACCAACTACTACGCCTTATGGAATCAGAAGGTCACCAAGTGATCGCGTATGCAGATGACATCTGCGTCACCATGCGGGGGAAATTTCCGCAAACTCTTTGCAACCTAATGGAAGGGGCACTATCCAAAATTTCGTACTGGGCCACATGCACAGGTTTGGAAGTCAACCCGGATAAAACCGAGCTTGTCCTCTTCACGAGGAGGAACAAAGTACCAAATCTTAACCCGCCAAGAATTGGGGGTAAGTTCTTAGCGTTTATATAAGTCAAGTATTTGGGAGTCATTCTGGATAGGAAGCTATTATGGAGTGACCATATAGTGGAGCGATGCAAGAAGGCAGCAGCAGCGCTGTTCACCTGCAAGAAGGCAATTGGCACCTCCTGGGGATTCTCCCCTAAGGTGGCCTACTGGATTTATACAGCCATTGTGCGTCCGATTCTTCTTTATGGTGCCTTGGTCTGGTGGCCTGCACTAGCTAAAACTACCTATCTTAAAATGCTTCAAAAGGTGCAACGGAGTTCGGAGCTCTGCATCACCGGGGTTCTCGGCTCCACTCCATCTGAAGCACTCAACACAATGCTATACCTTCCACCTCTTGACCTGGTGGCGTAGGAAATAGCGGTCATCCCCGTTCTACGCATAAGGAAAACAGGTCAAATGGATCTAGTGGACACGCAACAATCCTGGGCACGAACGCCCCAGTCCCAATACCGGTGCGCACTGACTACTGCACGCCAAAGAACGTCTTCGTTAAAAACTATAGTATATATATACAATCGCAACAAGACTGGAATACCATACAGCATACGGTACCGGGTGCCATCAAAATATTCACGGATGGTTCTAAGCTTGACGGGAAGGTGGGAGCAGGCCTCCTTTCACCGGATCTGGGTCTAGAGATTTCTTTTCGCCTACCAGATCACTGTAGTGTTTACCAAGCGGAAATTCTGGCAATACACAGGGCTGTGTACCATCTCGGGACTATGCCTACGGATGGTAAACGGATGTTTATTTTCTCAGACAGCCAGGCCGCATTAAAGGCCTTGGACTCATTCGTCGACAACGCAAAGTCGGTCACTGAATGCCGCAGATCTCTTAACGAGATGGCTCAGCAATTCAGTATCAGCTTTATATGGGTACCTGCTCACAGGGATATTGAAGGCAACTGCAGAGCAGACGAGCTGGCCAGAAGAGGCACCACCCACCATATCTTTCCGGGAAATGATTCGTTAGGTATACCCATGGCCACTTTCACACTTCGTGTGAACACAAGCACTATAAGAATTGCAAATGGACTGTGGTCAGTCATATCATCGTGTGAGACATCCAGGCAAACCTGGCCCTCATATGACAAGTGGCACAAAGAAGCGCTTCTGATTTTAAAGAAATCAGATATATCGTCCCTGATAAGGGTTCTAACAGGGCATTGTTTAATAGGCACGCATTGTGCTAGAATGGGGGCAAAGACCTTCGACTATTGTCGCAGCTGCAGATGTACAGAAGAGGAGAAGAGTGTCCAGCACATTCTCTGTCATTGTACAGCGCTTAGTAGGCGTAGGTTGGCCATCCTTGGTAAACCTTTTCTACATCACCTCGCTGAGGTCTCTAGCTATGAAGTAAAGGCTTTAGGCAGGGTAGGGTCCATTGGTGGCCTAAGTAGTGAGCTGTTACCATAGTGTCCAGCTCAGCCCTTGCATCCTAACCTAACCTAACCTATGGTGTTTAGCTACATTTGATTGATATTCTACTTGAGTAGTGGTATGGTTGAGCTAAGAACAAAACTTAAACAAATTTTGAAAAAAGGCGTGACCCGCCCCTTTTTTGTTACTCTTTCCAAAATAGTTTTAATGCCATAAGTCGTACAAAAATCTCGCAATCCGGATGAAAGAGCTCTGAAAATGTGTCTGTAAAAGCTATATAAATCAGATTTTCCACGAATATTAAACCTTGAAAACAAAATCCACTTACATAAATAGATTAAATATTTATGTTTGTGGGCCGCGCAATTTGGGTTGCACACTTTGTGTTGTCTCTAGTCCGAAGTGAGGTATTGAAAGGAAAGCACCCTATATTTATGTCCTCGCCAATGCTTTTCGTTTGACACCTATTTTGCATAAACACGTTCTAGGGCCCGAATTTATCTGAAGAAAACTACATTTTTACCCGATCAAGTTCATTGGTGGTAGCCTCTGTATCCCCTTTGCTTCTTTTACACGAAAATGAGCTCAAAATAGAACCATTGAACATTTAGAATAAAAAATTTCGCCTTATAACACTTTTAACCACGCAAAGCAAACTACAACAGCTTTTCAAGTGTTTCATTTTGGAGAGCACAAAAAAACTGATTTTTATTAGAAATATTTCTTGTTATAAGCCTAGCATATGTATCGTTACGGGGGATATATTTGTAGAAGTGTTGTGTAATTCTTGATGGGATTGGAAGTGTGGCACCGCCCATTGAAAAAAATGTCTCCCAACTTCCTCTTACAATAAAACTTGGTAAGTGAGATATCATTTATACAAAACAATTTTTCGCTTAAATTTAGCTTATAAGTCTAGTCAACAACCATTTTAAACATATTTTTTATAAAAGTGGGCGTGGTCCTTAACCGATCCCGTCTATTTTTACTAGAAATACTTCCTGCTATAAAGAAACTATATTCCCAGTTTTATTACGATATGTTATTTATTATTTATTTTATTGACTTAGGATAATAAATTAACCTAAACAACGTGTAAAAAAAGCACTAGCGACACAGGCCATCGGGTTCCTTATATTTTAGAATCTGAGTCTTAAGTTATATATGGTAAATAGGATATTATTAAATAATTATATTTCAAAGTAGATGTTCAAATTACAAATAAACTTTGTCTAGGGTCATGTTCAAAAATCTCTTGCCTAGTTGGGGACAGGAATGTGGGTAGATGTAAGGGGGTCAGTATTGCAAAAATTGCAGGTTGGTGTTTATATCGTTTGTAATAAGTGTTTGTGTGTCAGACGAGTATGGCCCAAAGGGAAGCGTGTATAAACGATTAACTGTTTTCTCGGTATTTCAGTTGGGAAGATGGGACGATAGCGCATGTTACGTACTGCATTCTTGATGTCTGCTTTACTTGAGGCGTTAATTAGTTTAAGTGGTCATACTGTTGCCAGCTTAGTTGATGTTTAGCAACTGCCTCAAGTGACGCCAGTGTGTCTGAACAAATCATATATTTTGCATTTCTTACTTTTGCTAGTAGACAGGCGTTAAGTATAGCTGTTGCTTCGGCTGTGAATACTGATGCAAATGATGGTAAAATATTTATCTCGATTGTTGAGCTCTCGTCAAAGATGCTGCATCCAGTAGCACCATGGTCTTTTGGGTATCTGTGTAGAGAAATTTCCAGTCGGAATATCTTTTGCAAATGTTTAGGAAATCCTGGCTAAAGACGGTATTAGAAGTTTTTTCTTTTTGTATTTTGCCAGCATTAAAATAACTGAGTTTGACGCCCATGTTGATACTACGTTTAAGCCGATTTTTTATAAGGTTTTTTATGGGAGTTCCTTATAGGCTTAAGGGTTTGAATATTACATTTATAGTTGTGTATTTAATTAGATCTTGTATTTGTGGGAGTCCAGCCTCACTGAGAATATTTATGAATGGAGTCGTCCGAAAGGCCCCGGATTGCTAATCTAGCTGCTGAGTGATATACTGATGAAACGTTTACAATATTGTTTTTTTGGTAATTCCCTAAATTGGGAGGCAGTAATCTATTTTTGAGAGTATTATTGATGTGACTATTAGGGTAAGCCAATGCCCTTACATTTTAATATAGGGTTGCTAAGAGATTTGATTATGTTTAATCTACTTCGAAGCTGCTTACATAAATGTTTTATATGATCGTTCCATGTGTATTTGTTATTGAAAACTAGGCCAAGAATGGTTAAGGTTTTGGCATTTTATATAGTTTTTTATTGATACTTATATCTGATTATTACAGAAGTGTTTATTGCAAAAATGTTAATGATTTGATTTTTCGAATGATATTTTTGTCCCACTAGTTCTACACCAGTTGTAAACTACTTTAGTTAGTTTGCGGATCTCGTTATAAAATGTTTGAGTGTTTCGGACTTTTGCAATACATAAAAATCATCGGCATAAGAAAAATTATTAAAGTATTTATTGTTACGGATTAAGTTTATTGTATGCTATTAGGAAAAGTGTGACGGATAATGGAGATCCCTGGGGAGTTCCATTTTCGAGAGGGTAAAGGTCAGATATGCCGCCATTTGCTTTAACTCGCATCTTCCTATTTGTGAGGTAATTTCTAATGTAGTTGATAATTTTAGGGCCAATCTTCCATTCTATTAATTATCGAATGTATCCCAACTCTGTCAAAAGCTTTCTCCATGTCCAAGGCTAGCAATGATAAGTGGTTTCTCGTCGATATGGAGTTCGCTATGTGTTCATCCAATGCTAGGGTGCGTCGGTAGTGTCCCGCAACCTCTTTTAAAGGCTGTTTGGTTGTATAATAGAAGCTCTTTGTTGTTCAAATACATATGCGTCTTCTCGATATCATTTTTTCCATTACTTTCGATATGCATGACATAAGGAATATCGGACGATATCCTTCTATGCGGTCTTTCGGCTAATTGGATTTTGGAATAGGAATAATGATACAGGTTTTCCATTTTACCTTTCAGTGCTGAAAGGCATGAATTAAGTTCTATTAGAAAAATACGAAGTATGGACTCTGAATAAAGAAAATATGCAAAGGAGGCAATTGGGATAAGGTTTACAACAACTAAAGCCGGAGTCATTGGTGCCGTATGTCGTATCGCTGTATCCGTATCCCTAACGTAATCAGCTGTTTATCGTTACGACGGTAAACCAAAACCCAATTGGTCGGCTACGATACGGTTACGACCTTAGCGGCACCAATAATCGATTGCATTGATTCTCATAAGGTTGGTCAAATCAGCTGTTATAAGGTTACCGATACGGTTACCGATAAAGCACCAATGTCTCCAGCTTAAGGCATGACGTGGCTGAATGCGTTTTTAACACTTCAACCATCGTAGGACATAGTACAGGCAGATATTATCGAAAATAAAGATGTTGCAGGCCCAAAGCAGCGGAGCTTCACAAAATTCTAGTAGGTCACTTTCACCACACCAAAAACTTTAACACAATTTTTAACATAATTTAAGCACAGAAATACACTGATTGGAGTTTTATAGAGTAAAAATTAAAATTCTGAACACATAACCTGAATAAAAAGTGTACAAATAATTATTAAATAACAAATACCACTGTCTGTAGTTAACAAATTCTGCTGTGGTAAGTGGTGAATGTGACCTACTAGAATGTGACCTACTAGAAGTTTTGTGAAGCTTGCTTCACACAATTTTTCGTCCCTGCAACATCTTTATTTTCGATAATTTTTGGTACAGGTTTACAAGCATGATATGTATGAGAAGGAGACAATTCCTTTCTCTTTCTAACACACTGCAGTTTGACACTTCGGTCAGTGTCAAACTATTGTGGAACTGAGTGGAACCAGCGTGGAACATGCGTTTGACACTGAACGAAGTGTCAAAATTACCGGGGTTGCTGTCGTACGGAAACAAAAAAAGGAGCGGATTATGAGATATGGGTTGCTGTGATGGTAAACTTTTTTGAACGAATTTAGTGTGAAAATGTAGTGCACCTATATAGGTCCTACAGAAAATTATACAAAATTCTTGAATTGGGGTATCTGAGGAAGCATAGTTATTCCAGTATTAAGAATACAAACACGGGTGCTAAGTTTATCTACCCGTTCAAAAGTTCTCCCCGAAAAACAGTTTGAAACCGAGGTCGACTGCAATAATCCGTCCAAAAATGTGGAAAGAGAAATGAAAAGACGCGTTTTGTCCTGTTATCAATTGTTCAAAGGTGAAAAAGTATTCGAATTATTGGGAGCGAGGCAAAAACGCTTCTATTAATACCTCCCCCGACGGTTTCGGCCGTGTTTTAGCAATCGTCCCCGGTAATAAAGTATCACAATTAAAATTGTCCAAAATATATGGATTTTAAAAAGAGATGTAATTAAGTACTCGTTTGAAAGTAAATAAGGATACTTCTTTATAATATAAAAATAAAAATGTTACGCAGTTTTCGATAGCAGCTACTACACTTTTTTTGGTCCTAAGATATATAATAATATAACAAACAAAAAACCGCTGTGATGGCTGAATGGTTATAGCAGCGGCGCCTAAACGTTGCCGATGAAGGAATTTAGCAGTTCCCGAAATGGATCTATACAACGAGCTTTGGCAGTTGTCTAAATTTTTTCTTTCTTCTATTCTAATTTAAAAAAAAATTTTTTCAATTACGAAAAAATTTATCATAACAATAATAATGATAAAAAATTATTGTTAGGCCTTGAGCTCGATTCGAACCCGCGATCTTAAAATCAGTAGGCCGATATAACAACAAAAATTGTTAATACATCCCAGAGCACGGGGAAAAAGTGTCAATAAAATATGACACTATGGCAGCATTGCCAACAAACAAGTCCAATTTTCACAGCCATTCTGCAACAGATATCGCAGTGTTGTGAATATCAATTGGCACGAACCAGAATAGAAGTAGGATTAATGAAGACAAACAAAAAACCGCTGTGATGGCTGAATGGTTATAGCAGCGGCGCCTAAACGTTGTCGATGAAGGAATTTAGCAGTTCCCGAAATGGATCTATACAACGAGCTTTGGCAGTTGTCTAAATTGTTTCTTTCTTCTATTCTAATTAAAAAAAAAATTTTTTTTCAATTAAGAAAAAATTTATCATAACAATAATAATGATAAAAAATTATTGTTAGGCCTTGAGCTCGATTCGAACCCGCGATCTTAAAATCAGTAGGCCGATATAACAACAAAAATTGTTAATACATCCCAGAGCACGGGGAAAAAGTGTCAATAAAATATGACACTATGGCAGCATTGCCAACAAACAAGTCCAATTTTCACAGCCATTCTGCAACAGATGTCGCAGTGTTGTGAATATCAATTGGCACGAACCAGAATAGTAGTAGGATTAATGAAGACAAACAAAAAACCGCTGTGATGGCTGAATGGTTATAGCAGCGGCGCCTAAACGTTGCCGATGAAGGAATTTAGCAGTTCCCGAAATGGATCTATACAACGAGCTTTGGCAGTTGTCTAAATTTTTTCTTTCTTCTATTCTAATTTAAAAAAATTTTTTCAATTAAGAAAAAATTTATCATAACAATAATAATGATAAAAAATTATTGTTAGGCCTTGAGCTCGATTCGAACCCGCGATCTTGAAATTGATTTAATAAATTTGTTTGGAAAGGTGAGAAAGAAGGCATATTGTTAGTTAAAGTGATATCTAAAAAAAATAAATAAATGTAAGGCGCGATAACCTCCGAAGAGATCTAAGGCCGAGCTTCTCTTCCAATTTGCGTCGTGCTCCTCTTCATTTTCCCTACAAATTGGCCGGACGGGACCTACATGTTTTATGCCGACTCTGTGACTATCCTCTTCATTTGTGTTGTTAATTTTGTAAGAAAGAAGAAATTACCTCTAGGTTTATAAATACACAAAATAACCATACAATCTATACATCAGCACTAAGTGAAAATCGAATAGAAATGTATATTTTGTGTTCATAAACGAAGAAGAAAACATCGCAACTCTGGGTTACTTTACAACACTATCATTGACAAATCATTACTGATTGTCACGACAGATTGTTCATCCATCTGTCAAATTTTCGTACATATAAAAGATTCCCAGGAAATTGCTAGCTTCCTTTCCGTTTCTGGTTTTCTTCAAGGTAGGAGTGAAGTCTAAACTCTGCAAAAGTAATTCGTCTACAATTTTTCAATCATATTTTACTTCCAATTGGTGAAGAATTGCAAGAGTTCTGTTCCATCAATCAAATCATCTCGCCTTGCTGCAGGCGTATACGCACACAGCAGCGACAAGTGATCTGCACCCATAAAGAATCCGTAGCCTTTGACTTTGCGTATCCAACCTAATCAGGAGATCATATGGTGCCAAACGGCATATCAAATATTGATTTTGCACTCCGAAATAATGCAGACCAAATTACCTTCCATAGTGGCTGTTAAGCCCCCATTACTGATACTTAGCATAGACTTGACTTGACTTGGCGTAAACTTGGCAACTTAGCCACGATTATACTCAACTTGGCGCATAAAATCTGGCATCATAATCACCGTTGAAATTTATTTTTAAATAAATGTCAATTTGTATGACAAAATGTCAAAATGAAATGGAAACAAACAAATGGCATCTCAAAATGTAAACGTCACTTAGAACTTACATAGAACATCAAAATTCAACAGACTTCTAAGTCAAGTTAAGTTTTGAGTAATCAGTAACATGCAATGTTCATTTAACAGAACAGTAAGCTGTAAGTGACAGTTCGCAAGCCAAGTCAAGTATATGCTAAGTATCAGTAATGGAGCCTTTAGTTTTGTTCGGAGTGCTGCGAGCTCACGACGCGGTTAATGAAACCACGCGATTGTGAAAAATTAAAAGTTAACTAAAGCTCTCGTTAAGTTCTTAAAAACAAACAAACTATAAACGGAAAGTGGAGGACTCTTGCAGTCCATTCATACAACAAACCAAGAAGAAATAAGTATTAAAATAATTTTTCAAAAAAAAAAAAAAAAAAAAAAATAAATAGACAGTCGGAGTCAACCAATTATTGATTAGTCCTGTTTTAAGAAGAAAACCAAAACAAAAACTCCAAAAACAAAAAAACCACAAAAAAAAAACCGCAAACCTAATTACCAACGCTAAGAAGAACGAAACTTTAAACATCTATCGTATTTTGCTACAACGAAAAACAAAACAAAAATTGTTTAATGTCCCAGTTTTGTTGATATTAAAAGAGTGCCACTATTTATAATAATTGGTATAATAAATTGTATAATAAAATAGTAATATACATAAGTAAGAAATTATAATTGTTGCAGAAAGAATATTGCTAATTCTACATATACATATATATTCAACAGCTCAGCAGTTATCATGTAAGGCCTTTCATCATGCTGCCGAAAATGTTGCCGTAAGTTTAAAACATGAGTACATAAGTAATTATTTATAAACATACATATATATATAATTTCATTCTCTTTCTAGTAGTTTTATATTTTTGTATGATTTTTTTGTTGAGTAAGAAAAAGCGAGCGGAAAAGCGAGCGTGAAATTTGAAGTTACCATTCGAGTTCTCTCTCTTTCTCTTGTTCTCTATGGCAGAACAATTTACTATGGATTCTTTTTGTTTTGCCAATAAGCATTCTCAATGAACTTTAGGCATATAAACAGTAAATATTAATTACTTCTAGCTTTAGATTTGTTGTTGTAAACACCAGTTCTTTTTAAGTGAAGAAAGGGTAATTCCAATGGCTGTGATCGCCATATTGTTTAAACCTTGAAAACTCTTAAAGAAATTTTTTTTGTGTAAATAAATAAGAAAAATATGGAGTAAAAATTCAATTTCCTTTTGCGATGGGGTAAAGATGTAGAAGTTTGATGTGTACCTGGGATCCTCATTTTAGCGCCCTAGAGGATAAATGGAGGGTGGGCTTGGTCCCTGCAATTGCGCTAACATCAACACCATATCCATAGCATGCAGGTGAAGGAGATCCTAGAAGAGTTTTAGGGGGTATCTATATTTTTTTGTCTTCATTCGTTAGGAATGATATATTCTAGTCCTAATTTTTTTGCCTAACATTGTAGTTGTCTTCTTCAGCAACTCCGCAGGAACTCGATTAAAGTTATGGACCAATTATAAGGCGTAGTTGGATAGTTAAATAAACCCCCCCCCCACAGGCTGATTGCTAGCTGCTACCAGGAGTTCCGCCCAACTATCAAACTAGCCACAAACAGGCAAGCGAAATAAAAGCTTTGCTACTTTGAATGTTGGTTACATAAATGGCGCCCAACGTGTGAGGCAGACATAATAGCTGAAAAACCTGCCTCAAATTAAGTGTTTACTTAACAAATCATTTCACTTCAGCATCCGTCCCAGTCTCTAAATAAGTTTCCTGTGCTAATAGAATTTCTGTACATGATTCTAGCTTTCGTTGTAAGGCACAGTGCACAGGCAGAAAATATGACTTTACGGAATTCGCCAATTTTTGAATTAAAGTTGAACGACCTTAAAGACATGTTAATATCAATTATTTCCATCTTATCAAAAGTGTTTTAGTTTGAAAAGCTTAGGATGACATTTTTTTCGTATATGGAATACGAAATTTACGCTTCACATGTGTGGAAATGCTGGTTTTCGTCCGTACGATACTTGTTTTCGAACTTTTCAGAAAATTCAATATTACATAGGCCACTTTTCATATTTCATATTTCATATCTTTATTAAGTCAAATGGTAACAACCTTACTGACTAGATTACAGGTTAACTTAGTACTAGTTTAACAATTTTAAAGTAAGATTTACTGAGATAAGTAATAGGACTCAATGCGTGCCTTAAACAGAGACCTTGGCATGGCAAAGTCCAGGTCAAGGCTTCTGGATAGGCGATTAAATTCTACAAGACCTCTTATAAGAGGTGCGAAACTGAAGTAATTCGAACGCAGCACTTCAACGCGGAATGTACTGTGAAAGCGGAGAGCTCTGTTAGGGACATTGAAATTCAACTGCCCAAGTAGTTCTGAGCAGTCAATGGTACCGGATATTATGTCAAAAATAAACATTACGTTTTGAACAAGACGTCTAACTTCAAGTGGCAAGACATTGATAAGCATGCATCTTGCATTGTAGGGTGGCAGGGGATTAACAAAGTGCAGAGGTTGAAGAGCAAATCGTATGAACTTGCGCTGAATTCTTTCAATTCTTAAAGAGTGTGAGGAGTATATGGGATTCCAGATGACTGATGCATACTCTAACTTGGAACGCACTAAGGCATTGTATAAGATTTTCCTCGTATATGGGTCCTTGAAATCCTTGGCATATCGTCGCAAGAAAGCTAAGTTGGTATAAGCCTTTGGTATGAGAAAGTTTACATGATTACAAAAAGTAAAAGATGAGTCAAAAATTACGCCAAGATCGCGAAACTCATTAATTGACGCAAGAGTTACATTTGAAATCGAGTACGCGAATGAAACCACATTCGTAGACTTAGTATACGTCATGTGGCAGCATTTATTAATATTGAGTCGCAGATTATTTTGACAGGCCCAATTATTTATAGCATTCAGATCTTCTTGCAGACGCAATGCATCAGAAGTACAGGAGATTCTCCGAAAGAGTTTTAAGTCGTCAGCATAAAGCAAATAATTGGAATTGTTTATGCATGAGCCAACATCATTAATAAACATTAAGAACAAAATAGGACCAAGGATGCTACCTTGTGGTACACCCAAAGTTGCTGAGAATTCATAAGACTTAGTTCCCTCGATTTCAACAAAAGATATTCTATTTTCCAAATAGGACTTCACCCACGACAGAAAGCTTGAGTGAAAGCCCATGTTTTCAAGTTTCCACAGAAGTAATTTGTGCGAAACTGTGTCAAAAGCCTTGGAAAAATCCGTATATATGGTGTCAACTTTTAATGCTACTCATCTTTCTTCTTTAGTGATCTCTTTGAAAAAAAAAAAAAAAAAACAATTTCACATCAAACCTACTATTACCAATACACATCGCAAATAAAGGAAATAGTCAGTTTGTTACGAATTCATATAATAAAAAAAATGTCTGTAGTACATAGCGCGGAAAATATACCGGCTTTAACCAAGGATGTGACAGAAAAACAATGTTCCATTTGTTTGCAAGTAATGAGCGATAAGAAACAGTGCTCAAATACTATATGCCACACAAGATCACATGAGCGCAGTCCAAGTATTAATTCCAATATAAACAATAACTCTTTACCTTTAATTGAAATTAATGAGCCAAGTGGGGGTAGTAATAATAATTCTTTCATTCAGAATAATGTGCCAGTACCACAGGTAAACTTGGATTACTCCCGTATCGCGACTATGACAGACGATAGTATTCAGCGAATGTTTAGTAATTTAAATATAAATACGTCTCAGAATAGGCCGATTTCTCTGCAGTTAAATCCACCCGAAAGCCGTCCGAATCTTTCACATAGCCACTTGAACCCGAATAAGATAACTAATATAATACAGAACTGGAAAGTTCAGTTCGACGGTTCTTCCGAAGGTTTGAATGTAGAGGAATTTATTTATAGAGTACGCTCATTAACTCGAGAGTCTTAATAATGATTTTAGCGATGTTTGTAAAAACTTGCACATCTTACCATAAGCAGGTACCACGTATTGAATGGCAAGATTTCTGTTCAGTGCTCAGGTATCAATACAAACTCTCGTTCAGATTTTGACTTCCGTGAACAAATTCGCAACCGAAAACAAAAAGTTAATGAAACATTTGAATCCTTCTACGATGCTGTTAGCACCATTACCGATAGACTGTCCACTCCAATGGAAGAATCAGAACTAGTTGAGATACTCACCAGAAACCTGAAACCCGATATCAGGCATGAATTATTATACATCCCGATTCATTCCATAGCGCATCTGCGAAAGCTAGTACAGATGCGGGAACATCTTATTGCAGATGAGTCCTTTCGTCGTGCATTTTCTCAAATGCCGCGCCACCTTTCCAATGCCCTACCCGCAGGAATCTTTCTGCCCTGGAGGTAGAAAACGAGCCAGAAGCGGATGTTGATTTATCCATAACTGCCATGCAAAAGAGTATAACTAAATCATTTAATTGTTGGAATTGTGGAGAAGAAAGTCACCACTGGGAAGACTGTTTGGCAGAGCGAAAAATTTTTTGTTATGGCTGCGGGGAGCCGAACACCTACAAGCCACAATGTCCCAAGTGTAATATTCGTAGTACAAAAAACTCGCAGGCGAGTGCACTCGACACAAGTCGGATGCCTCGGAAATCTTAAATTCGGATACACCAGGTTCATTGCCGGCTAGCTCCAATTACAACTTCTGTTATCCAGAAAATAAATTGGCGTTTGACCAGATCCTCCAAAATAACACAAACTTGAGACAACCAATTATTCAAGAAAATATTGTGCCACAGTTAAGACCGCTTCGTCCATACCATGAACGTTTAAGAAATTACATAGATACTCGAGAGAGAATTTTCAATGAGTCGCCATCGACGCAAAAACAAAAACCTAAACGGTCAACACTGCGAATTCGTAACTATTATAAAAAAATCAGAAATAACAAAAAAATGTTAGTTTCTTCAATTTTTTGTGATTATTCAGATATGAGATTTTATGCCAAAGTAAAATTTCTTGATTTTAATGAGTCAGGTTTACTTGACACAGGAGCAAATGTTAGCTGCGTGGGGTCGAGTTTAGCTACCGAGGTTTTACAGAAATTACCACCATTTAAGAAAGTTTCAGCGTATGTCAAAACAGCTGAAGGTAAATCTCAGAAGGTCATAGGATTTATACAAGTAGATATCTCTTACAAAGACCAGACCAGAAACATGAAACTTTATATTATACCGTCTATTGCGAATAGGTTAATATTGGGAGTAGATTTTTGGAAACTCTTTGAGCTTGCTCCGGGTGTAATACCGACAGTTTCCATGATATCCACTTTGGATAAGGGTGACAATCCTTCAGGAGAATTTCCCCTTACTCCCTCTCAACTCCAACAATTGGAGGTTGTCAAGTCGATGTTTCCTAATTTTGAAACCAAAGGCTTAGGTCGAACTCCATTAATTCAACACAAAATCGACACAGAGAATGCAAAGCCGATAAAGCAAAGATATTATCCGGTTAGTCCAGCGGTGGAAAAATTAATGTATGACGAGATTGATCGAATGCTTAGTTTAGGGGTAATTGAACCAAGCCAAAGTCCATGGAGTTCTCCAATGCGGTTGGTCTTGAAGCCTGGTAAGGTGAGATTATGTCTAGATGCCCGCAAACTTAACTCCGTAACAAAAAAAGATGCCTATCCGTTGGCCAACATAGATGGAATTTTTGCGAGGCTTCCAAAAGCGAATTTAATAACCAAATTGGACCTAAAAGATGCGTACTGGCAGATCGAGTTAACAGCAGAATCCAAACCGCTGACCGTCTTTACAATTCCCGGGAGGCCTTTATATCAATTCACCACTATGCCATTTGGATTGTGTAATGCGCCCTCGACCATGTCTCGATTAATGGATGAACTCATACCGGCAGACCTGCGCTATTGTGTTTTTGGATACCTTGATGATATGTGCATCGTTTCAGATAATTTTGATACGCATATGGAAATTTTGGTTCGTCTAGCAGAACAATTCAAAAAGGCAAATTTGACATTAAACTTATCCAAAAGCCGATTCTGCGTCACGAGAGTGAAATATTTAGGTTATATAATTGGCGACGGAGGGATTTCAACAGACCCGGAAAAGATAAGTTCTATCTTATCCTGGCCGCCACCAAAAAACTTAAAACAAGTCCGAGGATTTTTAGGACTTTGCGGTTGGTATAGGAGGTTTATTAAAAACTTTGCCGATATTGCTTGTCCTATTACCGAAGTACTAAAGTCCAAACAGAAATTTAAATGGACTAACGAGGCACAAGAAGCATTCGAGTCTTTAAAAAATTGTCTTACAACCGCTCCTGTATTAACAAATCCGAACTTCCATAAGAAATTTTACCTCCATTGCGATGCCAGTGATTATGGCATTGTAGCTGTGCTTGTACAGTTAAATGACGAAGGTGCAGAATGTCCAATTGCATTCATGTCAAAGAAATTAAACTCTGCTCAGAGAAATTACAGCGTGACCGAAAGGGAATGCTTAGCAGCCATCGAGGCAATCGAACGCTTTCGTTGTTATATAGAATTACAAGAATTCGAAGTCATTACCGATCATGCAAGTTTGATATGGCTTATGAGGCAACCCAATCTTCCAGGACGATTAGCCAGATGGGCGTTAAAACTACAAGGCTATAACTTCTCCATAAGTCATCGCAAAGGAAAACACAACATTGTTCCTGATGCTTTGTCCCGTATGTACGAAGAAGATGTATCTAGCGTGGAAAAAGAAGAGCCACTAATGGATCTTCACTCGCCTCATTTTGAAGATAAGGATTACAAGATACTGAAGGACCGAATTTGGATGGAACAAGAAAAGCTTCCATATTTAAAAATAATGGATAAATACGTTTACATTCGAACTGAACATGCTTCTGGTGATAACGATCAAGAACAAAAGTCCTGGAAACTTTGGATACCGGTTAATATGCGTAACAGTATATTGCAGAAAGCTCATAACGACAAAATTCGTTCTCATGGTGGTGTGGTCAAAACTTTGGAACTAATTAGAAGAAACCTTTACTGGCCTGGATTGGTTAAAGACGTTCGAGAATACATCCGACAGTGCGACATCTGTAAGCAAACTAAAGCTCCCAACTTTATTACCCGGCCACCAATGGGTAACGCCTCAACTTCATCAAGGCCATTTCAAAAGTTATATATCGACTTATTAGGTCCATATCCACGAAGCAAAAAAGGACATATCGGGCTGTTAATTATTTTGGACCACTTTAGTAAGTTTCATTGGCTGTGTCCACTACGAAAATTCACTTCAAAAAAAATTATAGAGTTTTTGGAAAATGAAATATTTTACGTATATGGGGTCCCGTAAACCATCGTTAGTGACAACGGAAGCCAGTTTAGAGCAAACGACTTTCAGGCCTTCCTAACTGTGTTCGGTATTGACCACGTATACACGGCGATATATTCTCCTCAAAACAATGCGTCCGAGAGAGTTAATAGGTCAATCTTAGCAGCTATACGGGCTTACATTAAACAAGACCATCGCGAATGGGATGAAAATCTCCCCAAAATTTCCTGCGCCCTCCGGAATGGCGTGCATCAAAGCATAGGCTATTCACCCTACCATGCCATATATGGCTTCAATATGATCACTCATGGATCCGAGTACAAACTACTAAAAAAACTCGATTTGCTGGAGGAAAATGAAAATCGTCTAACACCAAAAGATTCGCTGGCATTGCTACGAAAAAACATCCAAAGTAAAATAAAAGAAGCTTATGAGAGAAACAGAAAACAGTATAATCTAAGAACCAAACCTTGTTCATATCAAATAGGACAAGAATTCCTTCGACGAAATTTTTCTCAGAGTAATTCGGCCAAGCATTCCAACGCAAAGTTTACCCCTACTTATATTAAAGCTCGAATTCGACAAAAAGTGGGAAACCATTATTACGTCCTAGAAGACCTTAACGGAAAACTAGTAGGTACATTTAATGCGAAAGATATTCGGCCTTAAGACTTGTCCTTTGACGTAAACGCAATTTTTCTGTTACTCATTGCTTTTCCATCTAACATTGAAGTTTAAGAAAATTCCCTCTTATCTGGTTTTGTGACTATCCTCTTCATTTGTGTTGTTATTTTTGTAAGAAAGAAGAAATTACCTCTAGGTTTATAAATACACAAAATGACCATACAATCTATACATCAGCACTAAGTGAAAATCGAATAGAAATGTATATTTTGTGTTCATAAACGAAGAAGAAAACATCGCAACTCTGGGTTACTTTACAACACTATCATTGACAAATCATTTCTGATTGACACGACAGATTGTTCATCCATCTGTCAAATTTTCGTGCATATAAAAGATTCCCAGGAAATTGCTAGCTTCCTTTCCGTTTCTGGTTTTCTTCAAGGTAGGAGTGAAGTCTAAACTCTGCAAAAGTAATTCGTCTACAATTTTTCAATCATATTTTACTTCCAATTGGTGAAGAATTGCAAGAGTTCTGTTCCATCAATCAAATCCTCTCGCCTTGCTGCAGGCGTAAAAGTCTGGAATTAATATTAAATAAATATAAATAGATTACATATTTATAATCTGCACTTTTACATAATTATTTCGAATTATTTTCACAATTTTTCAAACTTTAATTAGGTGTTTTTGCATAAAACTGCAAACGGCCAAAAATCAGCGCACAAAAGTTTACTAGGCAACTATGTCTAGTGAGAGAACGATCAGCTGACACGTTCTTACGGAAAAAATCAAAATTGTTTTGATTTCTACGTTCCGGGCTACGTACGTACGGACGTTGCACGTCGGTGAGTTTTCGTTTACATTGCACACTCATAAGATAGGTCGTGTCAGCTGACAAGTTTTTGGTACGTACGTTCGTGAGTAACTGCCACATAAGGCCTTTCATCATGCTGCCGAAAATGTTGCCGTTTAAAACATGAGTACATAAGTAATTATTTATAAACATACATATATATATAATTTCATTCTCTTTCTAGTAGTTTTATATTTTTGTATGATTTTTTTTGAGTAAAAAAAAAGTGCGAACGTCAAGCTGTGAAGTTGTGTTTTGATTTCTACTGTGCCTTATTTTATCTTAAATCAATAAATTTGTTTGTTTAAATAATTATTGTGCTAAAAATAAGTGTAAACACGTTGTGTACTACATTCAGCAATTTAAAGTTCTGCTTTTCTTTACTAAAATAAATTGTATCTTAAAAATAATTGATAAAGTGTGTACATCCATACATACATACATATTTGCCGAGTCACTTTGCATATTTGTTGTTGCATTTGATTGGCATTTATTTATTTTCAGTTTTCAATTGTTTTTTGCTCGTGCATATTTACTTCATTTTCTTTTCACTGCCACAGCTGTTTGCATTGTGTGTTGTTAAGCGTGAGTTAATAGCGATCTTAAACTGCTCATACAGTGATCTTCACACTGCTCAAACAGTGATTTTCTTACTGTGATCTCCAAACTACTTTCACTGCCGCCGTCTGTTTAATCAATTTTACTTTAACTTACAATGTCTTGCAATTTTGTTAACTGCCAATTGAAAGGTGATACCGAGCGTTTCGTGTCGTGCTGGCTTTGTGATGAGCTTGCTCATATGAAGTGCGCTAGTTTGACAGCATGTGTGTGTGATGCGATCAACGATAACAAGAGTGTGCGTTGGTCGTGCCTGAAATGCAGATCCACGGAAGTGGATCTTTTTAAGCTTTTCAAACATACCCGAAACGCATTCTCCGAAATCGGTAAGGAACTTTCTACATTAGGGGATAAATTCAAGTATTATGAAAACTTGTTTAAAACTTTCAAATGTATTACCGATTCAGCTGATAATGCTAACAGCGACAGTCGTGACAGCAAACGAAAACGAACTGATGTCTCGGCTGGCGTACTGACCCTAGACCCCGTTCAAAACATCCATAACCCAATCGTTCCTACACCCAGCACGATAGAATTAATAAACTTAGCATCTCCAAGTCCTCTTACAGCAGAGCCTTCAACATCAAAGGCACCTCCAACAAAACTAGCAGCTAGAAAAAATATTGAACCTGCAAACCGTTCTCAGGCGACTGAGCCTGGAACTAGGAAGTTGGTTGTAGTCCCTCCTAAAAAATCGATATTCGTGTCAAGATTCGAGAGGGATACTACTGAGGAGGCTCTGAAATCGTATATCTTCTCAAAAAGGAAAACCCATGACGTAACAATTCGGAAATTTAATTTTAGTTATGAAAGAAACGTATCTTCCTTTAGATTAGATGTACCTATTGACCATTTTGACACTATCTTGAGTAACGATTTTTGGCCATCTGGGGCACTTGTGCGGGAATTTGAATATAGGCGGAATAAGAGTGTTCCAAACTTAGCAAAGATCCCTGTTAATAACACTGAGTCAAAAAACTGAACGAAAAATCTGCTTTAGATATACTTTACCAAAATGTTAGAGGCTTAAACACCAAGTTAACAGAACTGTTTTTAAAGTCATTTAACTCAAGCTACGATATAATTGCTTTAACCGAAACCTGGCTGAAACCTCATGTTTTTAACTCAGAGATCCTCTGTAATGACTACCAGATATATCGAAATGACCGCCTGAACAGGGTTGGAGGTGGAGTTCTGCTTGCTGTACACTCTTCAATACCATCTGAAGAGATTTGCGTAACCGCCACCGATACAACTGAGTTCTTGTGCATACGCACACAGCTAGCAAATATCCACATTTATTTGACCATCTGTTATATCCCGCCATCTTCTGAACTGTCCGTTTATATGCATCACATTTCCTTGCTAAGAACTGTTAATTCGATGCTAAAGCCTTCCGATTCCATTATTGTCTTGGGTGACTTCAATATGCCACACATATCATGGTGCATCTCTGACTTTAATATCGTACCAGTTTCGTCAAAGTCTTCCAACAATGAATTTCTAGACGGAATGTCTGAGCTGTGCCTTCAACAAATCAACATCCAATCGAATAAATTCGGAAGAGTGTTAGATTTAGCCTTTGTGGATGATGAATCTAAATATTCCATTAGTCGATGCGAACCCATTATTGAACCTGAAGATGCTTACCACCCTTCCCTCAAAATAGTTTACGAAGTTGTAAATTATGCTTGTAACAGCGGAAATAAACAATACGACTCCAGTTATCGCTTCGACTTTGCGAAGGCCAATTTTAAAAAATTAAATCGTGATCTATCTCGAATAGTGTGGCCAATATTTAATGCTGATGTGGAGCAAAGCGTTTCTCACTTTTACATTACCATTTACTGTCTTTTTGAAAAATACGTACCTAAGCGGATTTGTGTACATTCCGATACAAGCCAAGTATGGTTCACTAAAGAGCTGAAAATTTTAAAGAATAAAGAGTCTCGATCTTTCAAGTTGTTCAAAAAGACGGGTTTACATAACCATTACTTACAGTACTCGATTCTACGCTGCAAGTATTTTCAATTGAACAAAAAGTGTTACAAAGCTTATCTTTGTAAAATGAAAAGAAATATAACTTGCAACCCGAAGGCATTTTACGGATTCGTAAACTCTAAACGCAGGGTGAAAGGGTTTCCATCATCCATGAAATTCTAAGATAATATTTCCAGCGATGATCAAGAGATCGCCGACTTCTTTGCGGAATTTTTCAAATCAAATTACTCTATTGAGACCAACGTTTCACCTAATGAATACCCGTACCATATGTTATTCAATCAGAGCTCCATTTATATCTTCAGAAGATGTATTATCTTATTTAAAAACTTTAGAAGTATCATATTCATACGGCCCCGACAGGATCCCGACACACTTTCTTAAAAAATGTGCCGCAAACATCTATCAGCCGCTAACAGATTTATTTAATTTATCTTTAATTTATGGCGTTTTCCCAACAATATGGAAGGAATCTTTTCTTATTCCGCTTCATAAAAATGGAAGCAGGTCTTCAATAGAAAACTACCGGGGCATAGCAAAGTTATCCGCTATCCCAAAGTTATTTGAGGCTATTGTTACCCACCACCTAACATTCTCTATTTCCCACATAATTGCAAGCTCGCAGCATGGGTTCTGTAAGGGCAAATCACCTATCACCAATTTACTAGAATTTACCACCCACGTTTCTAATGGATTTAGAAAAGGCCTCCTGCCACTGATGTAATTTACACCGATTTCAGTAAAGCTTTCGACAAAGTATCACACCCATTACTTATTCATAAGCTCAGTCAACTCGGTTTTCAACCCCGTCTTATATGTTGGATTTCTTCGTATCTTGGTTATCGTACGCAAAAGTAATCTTTAAAAATACACTTTCTGGGGTCATCAATGTTTCTTCTGGTGTTCCTCGGGGCAGCCATCTTGGTCCGATTCTGTTCTTGTTGTTCATAAACGATATATCTGGTACAATTAAATACTCAAAAATCTTGATGTACGCAGACGATGTAAAACTTTTAAAATCATGTGCCTCGGTTGAGGAACATTCCTTGCTTCAAATGGATTTAAATCACTTGGTTACCTGGTGCAATGTAAATTATATGCCGCTCAATCTCAGAAAATGTAAATTCATGTGTTTTTCTCGGAGAGTTTCGCCACCAGCTTCATATACAATTAACAACTATAGTCTAGAAACTGTAAATAATTTTATTGACTTGGGAGTCATGATGGATTCCAAACTTAGTTTCAATCTTCATATTAATGCTACAGTGAATAAAGGCAAAGGTGTTTTTGCATTTGTTAAACGGTGGTCAAAAGGATTTAACGACCCTTACATAACTAAAGCACTTATTACAACATTAGTTAGGCCAATATTAGAATACGGCTCGATAGTTTGGAATCCGCGTTATCAAGTCCATGCAGACAGTCTCGAATCAATACAAAAACAATTTTTACTATTTGCCTTAAGAAATTTCCAATGGGACTCTTTAACTAATCTTCCACCTTATACTAATCGATTAAAGCTTATCAATCTTCCAACTCTTGCTAGTCGAAGGGAAATGCTTGGTGTAATATTTATGAAAAAACTTTTAAATGGATCAATTTCGAGCCCATTCCTTCTGAATGAAGTGAACTTTTGCGTTCCCTCTCGGACATCGAGACACTTCAAACCTCTTCTGCTGAAACAATGTAGAACGAATTTCGAACAAAATGAACCTTTTCGGCGTTTATGCCAAGATTATAACTCTCACTCAAACACATTTGATAGCTGGGACTCCCTTTTTTCTATAAAAAAGATTGTTCTCACCTCTCTAAATTAATGTATAATACGTTTGCTTCTGTTCTCTTTAAGTATTACGCTTGGCTGATGAAATTTCTTCTGTAGCTGAGCAGTCTCAGATCGTGACGCTTGACAAACCGCTGCCCATCAAAGACTCGGCAAAATAAAAAAAAAAAAAAAAGCGTGAGCGTGAAATTTGAAGTTACCATTCGAGTTCTCTCTCTTTCTCTTGTTCTCTATGGCAAAACAATTTACTATGGATTCTTTTTGTTTTGCCAATAAGCATTCTCAATGAACTTTAGGCATATAAACAGTAAATATTAATTACTTCTAGCTTTAGATTTGTTGTTGTAAACCAAGTGTCGGCAAAAATGTTGTGTGGATGTATTAGTGAGAGCGCTTTGATCCCACGAACCAATTGATTCACTGATCATTCGCTTGTAAAACTGCAACGGCTAAGCACGCAATAAATAATAAATTATTGATGCGCACAATGGCAAGCGAATATTTTATGTTGAACAACGCCTTTGGGCAAATTCAATGGGGTTTATGCTACAAAATATTTTCAGCGACGTATGTAAATAACAGCAAACGACATTTTGAAAGTTCGCATAAAAACTTAAATAAGTTGAATGCAACAAAAAAATTAAAACTTTTTGAGGAGAGTTGCATTTTTTCATATTAAATTAGTTAAATTAATTCATATTAATAAAATGTATTTACGTAAATACGTGCATACATTTTTCGCTGCGGAACTAGCGATACCAACACTCGATGTTGACACGCCAACTGCTGCAGACTGAACCATTCACTAAACAAAGAGCGCAGGCTATCTGTGTGAGCTGCTCACCATATTAAGATGTATGAAACGCCGATGCCTGTTGTAAACACCAGTTCTTTTTAAGTGAAGAAAGGGTAATTCCAATGGCTGTGATCGCCATATTGTTTAAACCTTGAAAACTCTTAAAGACATTTTTTTTTGTGTAAATAAATAAGAAAAATATGGAGTAAAAATTCAGTTTCCTTTTGCGATGGGGTAAAGATGTAGAAGTTTGATGTGTACCTGGGATCCTCATTTTAGCGCCCTAGAGGATAAATGGAGGGTGGGCTTGGTCCCTACAATTGCGCTAACATCAACACCATATCCATAGCATGCAGGTGAAGGAGATCCTAGAAGAGTTTTAGGGGGTATCTATATTTTTTTGTCTTCATTCGTTAGGAATGATATATTCTAGTCCTAATTTTTTTGCCTAACATTGTAGTTGTCTTCTTCAGCAACTCCGCAGGAACTCGATTAAAGTTATGGACCAATTATAAGGCGTAGTTGGATAGTTAAATAAACCCCCGCACAGGCTGATTGCTAGCTGCTACCAGGAGTTCCGCCCAACTATCAAACTAGCCACAAACAGGCAAGCGAAATAAAAGCTTTGCTACTTTGAATGTTGGTTACAACTCCGAACGGCATCTGCGAGGCAGATGAGTTTTCACTGAGAGCTTTTCATGGCAGAAATACACCCGGAGCGGTTGCCAAGCACTGCCGAGGGGCGACCCCGCTTAGAAAAATTTTCTTCTAATTTAAAAACCTTATTTCTAAAATTTTGATGTTGCTTTGCCCGGGGTGCGAACCCAGGGCATACGTGATATCTATATAGAGAAATTAGTTGTTGGGTTGTTGTTGGAGAGTGTCTTAGGCGTTAGAGATTCGTTATATTCTGTGGAGTCACGCTCAGTGACGGCACTATCAACGGTATGTTGATTGTGAGTAGTATTGAGAGAATTGCTGGATCTATTTATTGTATTTGCCAAGGCGAATTCATTACAGGTGGTGTTATCCCATCAGCTGATTGCTTGTTCTTCTTCGTTTTTTTCGCCGTGAGCAGTAGAATGTCAGTTGGATGTCAATAATAGAACCAAAATAGAACGGTTAAATTATTTTTTCTTGTATTCAAAAATTCTGCTGTGGCTAAAAAAATTATTAAATTTGAGTTTTTTTGATATTCCTTTAAAAAAATATTAAAACGAACATAATGAGAAAGTGCGCGGTGTGTAAGAAAAAATACGCGGTTGGAAAATGTTCGTTTTTTATGGTTCCAGTTGGTGAAGCCGAAAGGCTTTTGTGGTCCACATTGTGCCGAGTGCAGCTTGGAGAAGAGGATTTTATTTGCGCCGATCACTTTTCTCCTTCGGATATGGTATGCTCACGCAGAAAAATAAAGTTATTGGCAAAAGCTGTTCCGTTTTTACAACCGGCATATATTGATAAAGACCACGGCATGCCATCTGTTGTAAATAACGTAAACAGAAAATTTGGGTAAGTGATTTAACTTTCGTTTTCCTAGAAGTTAGAAAGTATATTTTACTATATTTAGTACGGAAATAATTCCCCCAAATACACAAGCAATAAATACATATATTACCGAGGATAACGTGCAACCAAGGTAAAGAGAAAGATATATGATTTTGGCAAAGAATCTATTTCCATTTAATTTTAATATAGTTCGAGCATTTCTTTGTCGGAACTGGCGGAAGTGCAGCTAAAAAACTGCGAAACCCAAACCGAGTGAGTATGACTTGAAACGTGAGGCAAAACCATATCAAAAAATTGTGATTTGATAGTAAATGCATTATCTTTTTCCATATAGCTCGTTATCTCAATTGTCAGACTTAACGGAAGGGCAGCTGAAAGACTGCGAAACCCAAACCGAGGGAGTATGACTTGAAACGTGAGGCAAAACCATATCAAAAAATTGTGATTTGATAGTAAAAGCATTATCTTTTTCCATATAGCTCGTTATCTCAATTGTCAGACTTAACGGAAGTGCAGCTGAAAGACTGCGAGACCCAAACAGAGTGAGTACGACACATAAGTCGCTGGACCTGACTATTTGTATGATTTTTTTTTCGTATTTTTAGCCCTAGGGTATTTGAATTTCTATGCCAGGTAGAAAACTATAACCTAAGGAAAGAAAATAAGGCGTTGCAGGCGAAAAATAGGAATTTAAATTACAAGCTTGATGAAGTAAATGCTTTGATAAGTAACTTGAGGACGATATTCACGGAAGGACAAAAATGGTTTTCCCAGGTATATTTCAACGTCCCCTCTTCAATGATAGAAATTGCAAACATTAATTATATTTGATTTCATAGATAGTAAATTAAGGTGGTCGTATAAGGATATATCCAGTGCAGTGTGCTTGCACGCTTCGGGGCCAAGGCCATACCACCATCTATATGAAAATGGGTTTCCCCTTCCACACATGTCCACTTTGCAGCGATGGTACCGTAAATTCGATATAAGCGAGGGTCTCCTGACCCCATGCCTTGAACAAATGAAGTATTCTGAGCTCAGTGATGAAGACAAGCTATGTATACTTGCGTTCGATGAGATGAAGGTTGCTGAAGTATATGAGTATGACGAACGAGGAGACCAAGTACTAAGGCCCTCAAGGATGGTTCAAGTAGCAATGGCACGTGGGTTGCGAAAATCGTGGAAACAGCCGGTCTTTTTCGATTTTGATTGTCCAATGACAGCAACAATCCTAAATAGTATTATTTCTGCACTGAAAGATGTAGGTTTTCCTGTGGTGGGTGTCGTGAGCGATATGGGCTCTACAAATCGTACTCTATGGAAGAAATTAGGAGTGACTCTAGGTAAGGTTCATAACAAGGCTGCAAACCACTACAAACAACTACGCTTCCCACTGCAGCCGGTTCTTTGTACCGGATTGACTTAGGATTTTTCCCTACCTAGGGCTGCTATTTAAGTCTAACCCCATTTAATTTGTTGCATTCCTTCCACAAATTGTCATCCTCGGAGCAGATCCTTGCAGCAGCACAAATCCATACTCTCTTGCTCCGGGAATATGTTGAACCTAACCCCTGCTCAGAGAAGTTTTTTTCTGCGTTTGCCAGAAACGATTGTTTGGACGGTCACACTAATGTGAGTGTGTCACATGCAAAGGATGGTTGCGCCGAGCGGGGTGTTCTTGGTTAGATCCTAACATTCGATCAGAAATCTCAAAATACAAACCTCTATACAAAGGCTTATCAAAAGCCTTTGAGACAGTGCCTGTGTCCTATCCCCATATTTGTTTAATTTTTACATATGAATGAAAGCTCCCTTCGCCACCAGAAGGAGCTAGCATTGGGCCCTACGCCGAAGACTGCACGACAACGACAACAGGTAGAGGCTCTTCCATCTGACTGAAGAGGAACTTGAGAGTCATTTCCGTGAGCACTATGAAGTAATCCAGCGCATAAGAACTCAGCATATCGTCCAATATACACGGTCCGCATAACTCCCTGAATTAGGGGGTTGACAGCTCTTGGTCACTGACATCCCGGCGCCCTCCTATGAGGCGAAACGGCGTAGATTTCAGTCCAAAGCCGCTCCGCCTCATAGTTGGGCGCTATGGAGTTGGGATAAGTCCTCCCACCAACGACAAGGTGCCTACCCTAGTGTTGGAGTGTTTCTAATAACCCTTTCACAAATTTTCAGACAGGCCGTGGTTTCCACATCCATGTGACAACAACGATAAAGTGTTTGCGTTTGCTGATCCGCCACACTTACTGAAATTGATAAGAAATCATTACAACGAGGGTGGGTTGATCTGGGAAAATAAGCTACTGACGAATAGGACGATATGCGACGTGCTAAAACACACATCACCATCGGATGTATCCATAGCCTTTAAAATAAACCAGGAACATTTGTCAGTTAAAGGCATAGGTAAATAAAGATTCTCTTCTTCACGAAATTTATGCAGTTTCAACATATTTTTAGGGCTTCAAAAAGTAAAACTTGCAGCGCAGCTGTTTTCAAACACAGTTGCCAATGCTATAAGGCGTTGCTCCGCACTAGGGTTCGATGTATACCAGCCAACTGAGACCGCTGAACTTTTTCAGCTTGTCAATGACTGGTTCGACGTACTTAACTCGAGTATAAATACTTTCGGTTATCCCGGCAAGGTAAACCCTCGATTTGTTTTAGATAAACCTTTTTTGCTTTAACTTTACCACTTAAGGAACCATTTGGAACAGCGCTCCCCAAACAGTTAGGCGTGCTTAATAGGATGAACAACTACATGATGTTGCCTATAGTTCCTAGTAAAAACGGTGCAGGTCTTGAATTTTTTCAGAAGGGAATATTGATGACGAACCGAGCATTAGTATTGCTGTACGAGTATGTTAATTCAAAATCAAAGGTGGAATATATACTCACCAATCGCCTAAACCAAGATTTTCTGGAGCATTTCTTTGGTGCTATTCGAAGTAAAGGGGGATTAAACGATCACCCGTCACCAAAAGAATTTAAATACAGGATTCGAAAATACATTTTAGGTATATATAATATGAACCAATGCTACAAAATTTCAGTCTGAATATATATATTATTTTTTACATTTATAGCGCGTAACACAGAGTGTCTTCAAGGAACAGGTAACTTTGAGAGAGACTCAACCGAATGGCTGAATTCCACTGAATTTCAGACGCCACAGATATCTGTAGACACCAACCAATCAGGTACGTCAGAGGGTTTCGAGGAAATGGATGTGGATGAAGAAGCTTCCATGCAAATCGAAACAGATGTTGTCAACGCGCTGAATGGTTCCCAGTTAGAAGAATGTGGTGTGTTACAAGAGGATGCTTTGGAGTATATTTCAGGGTACGTGATCAAAAAGCTGCAACTAGAGGAGCATCACACCACAGAGTTCACCTCCTCCTATGTAGACCTGGCGTCGAAGGGGTATTTAAAAAAGCCATGCACAAAATTTTTGATTGGTGTGATCTCTTTGGAGAACATTTTCCATAATATGAATGGCTTTCAAATATCCCATGCGAAAAGTATCCACCAGCAGTTAATGAGAAAAAGTGCAGCTGTAGATTTGCCCGATAATGCGAAGCGGCTATTTTTTAAATGCAGAATTTTCTTCCGCATAAGAAAACTCAATAGGCGACTCAAAATTCAAAAAGCAAAGCAAAGATTAATGGGCTTCAAAAAGTTTATTAAAATAAAGCTTTGAGCAGGGTTAGTAAAATGTGCACATGCAGTAGTTAAGACAAAAATGGCAATTCACAATGTTCACAACTGATTTTCTGGATGAAGAAATTATTCTTAACCACTTCCTTAACGAAAAACTTCTATGAATTCTGTAAACCATCTCAAAAAAGTCGAAAATTCGAGAAAATTTTGAGATTGGTTTGCAAAGTTTCATTACAGAATTCATTGAAGGTTTGAAAATTGCAATTGCTATTGATGTTTTTCGCTGCTGTATATGCAGTTATATTAAAAAAAAAAACATAATTTCGTGTAATGTAGGTAAACTAATTTTAATTTTTACATATTACAGTTTTGTGATACATTGGAACCCCAGAAATTTTGGCATTCATTTGTCTCTTTTCATATGCAGCATACAAAGTCAAAACCTTTAAAACGAAAAATGTTCATCTTTATTTGCATATATATATACATATATACCTGTTATTTAGTTAAGTTCTTTATGAAAAATATTTATTATTGGTTAAAGGAATAAAATTGCATGCCCTTAGTATAATTAAATGCCTTGTTTAGCAGCATATACAGCTAGTTCTCTCGTTTGTTAGTCTTAGAATTTATTTTAAGCTTAAATATATAATAATAGTAATAAATGCCTTGTTGATTATTAAATTACTACGTTTTCCGTTACTCTTTGATTCATGTGCAACCCATTTGCGGGACATATTTTTTTCCAACATTTATTCCAAATCGATCTATAAAGAAGGTCCTGGGTTCAAGTCCCGGGAAATGCAACATGAAAATGTTTGGGTTTTTTTTAATTAGAAAAAGTTGTATCGAGTGTATTTCTGCCAATAACTTTTTCAGCGAAAATTTATCTGCTTGCAGATGCCGTTCGGAGTCGGCAAAAATATTTAACTAGCGACCCGCTAATTTGTGGAAATAATTAAAAAAAACAGTTGCACAACACAAGTTGAAAGAGATGTTCGTGCATACGATGACTGCCCAGGGATTCAAGGGGTTATGCAGCGCAACTTTTTCAAGGTGCTGCCAGCGCAACTTATGTAGCCTCTCCAACGCAATTGTCGACCTCACTTACTAGTTGCGAATCCAGTTTATTTAGCAGGGAGGCTCTGGCGACCTCAAGTATGTCACGGAAAGGGGTTGATGACCTAGAGGGTCAACGTGGTCATATCATCATCGAAATTGTATCATTGGTCTAGGTGGAGTATAACGAATTATAAATTTATCGATTTACTGACCATTATACTCAGTTTACTTAGAGTTAAACTTCGTCCAAAACAGTCGAGCCGTTCTGGTGTGATTGTGTGATAAAGGCAGCCATTTCCATTTAATATAAGAAGGCCGGCCACACAAATGTACTTATGTCATAGGAAATGGTTACACTAAAATTACTTCTATGGGATTCACTCTGTTTTTAATCGAACTTGCGCTTTAATATTTCTCTTCTGGCAAATATGGAACAGCAATATAAAAATATGACTACGGCTCTACCAGCACAAAAGTAACAAATGGGGAAAACAGCGCAGGATCTGCAACTTCTCTGCTATTGTCGGCAAGTTGTGGTAAACGTGAAATTTTTTGTCTAACTAGACGAACAACCATTGTATTAGTCCAAAAAGAAGCCATAATCCCGGCTTGAACCATCTTTTGGCACTAGATTTATCTGGTCACAATTTGCACCTGGAACAATTGTATTAGGTTTATTTATGAATATTAAAACAAAACACAGTGATTGATGACCATTGGTTTACACGTATTTATTCCCGAAATACGTAAATAAATGCTCTTATATGTACAATTATTTACAATTATTTACAAAGAATGGCTGCAAATGGCTGTCAATATTTGATCTGTTCTATTTCACATTGACATTTGTCGGTACAAAAATTTAAGGCGAATCAAGGCGAATATAGTCGAATTCGCTTTGCCACCACCTGTATGGATTCGCCTTGGTATTTGCTAATGGGTTGTGTTTTTTGTCCCTGCGATTTTCTTGTTTGTATTGCTTCTTCTAGTTTCTCAGCAAGCGGACTGTAACATTACTTATTATTTCTGTTGCTTCACGAAAAGAACATTTGTTTAAGGTCTTGTATACTAGAATGTCTTTTCTTTTTAAGGATGTGGGGCAGTTTTTGTTATCCGAGCGGTGTTGTTGTTTGCAGTTTATACATTCGACCTTTGAGCAGGGAGTTGGTTCGTGATTCCCGAAAGCGCAAACGTTGCACTTGGACTCAGAATTGTAATGTTTAGGAGTGTGGCCTATAAGGAAACAATTTTTACAATCTCAAGTATTATTAATGTTCACTGTTCTACGTTTTGCAGGTTGTTGATCACCAAGTATGGCAAAGTAGTTTTAGTCTCCACATCCCGGGTCGAGGCCATTTTGGATCAGATTTATATAAATCTGTACTACACACATATAATAAATCAAAACAAAATTACGCGGCGCACTAACAAAATCACTACTTTATATGGCAGAACACAAAATTAAAGAAGCGCAGAAAGCACGTGTGCACGGTTCTGTAATCGATTACTCAATGTTACAATATGCTAATTTTTCTTCGAGTTATGACTCCCGAAACATAGAAAATAGCTTTTTCAAAAAAGGGGCAGTACCGCGCCCATTTTCAAAAATTTTAATATTTTCTAACTGTTTGTCATAATTCCATTTAGAAAGTAAAATACCATTGATATTCAGCTCTTTTCCGCAAAAGTATAGCTTGTTGCATTCGTCTACGACCCTTTTAAAAGTCTCGTAAATTTTTTCTAGAAACAGTTTCTGCTATAAGGGAAATATTTGTACCCAAACTTAATACGATCCGTTAATTTTTCTTCGAAATACGGCTCCTGAAACATAAAAAATTGCTTAGTCATAAAAGGGGTGGTACCACGCCCATTTTCACAACTGAATTTTTTGCTGTTTCTTGTTATATTTTTACTTGGAAAAAGAAATACTATGGATATAAAAGTCCTTTTTGCAAAGATATTGCTTATTTTATTCGTACACGACCCTTTTAAAATTCTTTTATATAAAAGCGGGCGTGGTCCCTAACCGATTTCGTTAACTTTTTTCGAAGCATTCCTTATAGTAAAGGCAACTTCGCTGCCGAATTTTGTAATGATATGTTAAACGGGTTTTGATTTATGATTAATAATATTTGAAAAATTTATTTTATCACAATTGGGCGTTGCCACGCTCATTTTCAAATTTTTTTTCAAGAGTGACAATATCAGTCAGCGCATCAAATTTCAACATTCTAGGTGTATTATTTACTAAATAACCAGGTTTTTTGTGTTTTCCAAAATTATATATGTATAAAAATTGGCGTGGTTATCATCCGATTTCGCGATGTTGTGCAAATCACGCTGAGTATACTTACAAAGTTAACAAACGGCGATGTTTACTAGGACATGTTTCTGAATTTTATTTCCTTATCAACTAGCTTCTCGGGAGCTGAGTATTGAATTCGAAACCTCCAGCATTCATACTTTCTACTGGTTTTATGCACTCAGCTAATTTTTGCAATTGGTCTCTAAGTATTACCTTTTACATAGAATTAGATGTTTTTAATTCTAATTGTGTGGATTAGAATTAGTATGTACCTAATATTGTATAAAAGAATAGCAACAAAAAGGCAATACTTAGAGACCAATTGCACATCGAGCAGCGGGGCATTCATATTCAAACATGTCCTAGTAACCATTGTCGGTTGTAAACTTAGTAATTTTTCTCTAATATTAATTTTATTTTAGTTATTTTTTATTTTTTCATTAATATTGTCAAATTGTTTGAGATACCCAATATTTTGAAATAAAATATCCCAATAACGTTACAACCAATAAAAACCTAAATACATAGACCTGAATACTTTATCACGTGCTTTGTTGTTTATCAATGATTAAAAGTAGGCATTTGATCACGTTTGCTATCTGCATACTAGGTAAAAGAATGAAACTACTTTGTTCCAAACCGCCAGTAATATCTTTCAAATTTAACAAAAACCAGGTAAGGGTGTCTAAGTTCGGGTGTAACCGAACATTATATACTCAGCGTGAGCTTCAATTGTACATTTCACTTCAGATAAATTACTTTTCTACATAACACGTGGCACCGCTCGTTTAAAAAAAAGTCTTCTCATTTTCGCTTACAATAAAACTTGATAAGTAAAATATCATTGATTCAAAACTATTTTTTGCTAATTTATAGCTTATTATTCTAATCTACGACCCTTTTAAACTTGTTTTATATATACGTTGCCGTGGTCTTTAACCGATCCCGACCATTTTTTCTAGAAATATTTTCTGCTATAAGGAAAATATATGCACACAATTTCATTAAGATATGTTAATTTTTCTTCGAGTTATGGCTCCCGAAATATAGAATATTGCTTAGTCATAAAAGGAGCGGTGCCACACCCATTTTCAAAAATTTTGGTGTTTTCAAATTTAATGATATAATTCAATTTAGAAACTGAAATTCTATTGATATAAAGCTCTTTTTCGCTAAGATATAGCTTATTATTTTCGTCTACGACCCGTGGTCTTTAAACCATATCGCCAATTTTTTATAGAAATATTTCCTGCTATAGGGAAAATTTGTGTACCCAATTTTATTACGATTGGTCAATTTTTCTTCCAGTTATGGCTCCCGAAACATAGAAAATTGCTTAGTCATAAAAGAGGCGGTGCCACTCCCATTTTTTTAAATTTGAAGTTTTTCCTATTTATTGTTATAAATCCACTTGAGAAGCGAAATACCGTTGATATTAAGGTCTTTTTTTTTTTTGAAAGGATATGGCTTATTTTATTCATCCACGACCCTTTTAAACATCTTTTATATAAAAGTGGGCGTGGTCCTTAACCGATTTCGTTAATTTTTCTTCAAAGCATTCCTTATAGTAAAGGCATTCTCTCTGCCGAATTTTGTTAGGATAGGTTTAAAAATTTTTGACTTATGATTAATAATATTTGAAAAATTGATTTTATCACAAGTAGGCGATGCCACGCCCATTTAAAATGTTTTTTTTCAAATTTGTATCAAGAGTCTCAATATGTCAAATTTCAACATTCTAGGTGTATTATTTACTAAATAATCAGTTTTTTGTGTTTTCCGGAATTTTATATATATAAAAAGTGGGCGTGGTTATCATCCGATTTCGCTCATTTTCAATACCAATCTATTTTTGGTCCAGGTAAGCTCGTGTACCAAATTTGGTGAAAATATCTCAATACTTACTCAAGTTTTCGTGATAACGGACGGACGGACGGATGTATTTTGATATATGGAAGTCTATATCTATCTCGATTCCTTTATACTTGTACAACCAACCGTTATCCAATCAAAATTAATATACTCTGTGTGCAAAGCACGCTGAGTATAATAATAATTTTATGCAAAAATTCTGAAAGCGTTACTCTTCGTTTGGAACGTCGATATTTAAGTCTTTCTCACCCTGTTCAAAGCAGCTCAATGAGTTCAAGGAATTCCACGACTATTGTGGTGTAAAGGCACTTAAGATACTTGAAAACTTAAAAAATTTAAATGGAAGTAAGGCAGAAATACTTTTTGAAAGTGATAGCTTCATAAATGTGGAACGAATTGTGATTAAAAAATTTATTTTTATATTCGGCTTTTGAAGCAAATGCAAAAGAAATTTGATTTCTGAATAAGTGTTTTGTCTAAAATTATTCCAATAGGTGATTGCAGAACCCCATAAACTTCAATCACAACACTGTTAACTAGTTTCTCGTACGTAACTACGTGTAATCCGGTTCAGTTATTATACAGTTCAAACTTGTAAGACGCTTGATTTTTATTCAGAGTTCAAAATCACACTACTCAATCTAGGCCCTGGTCTGAAGTTTAAACTGTTAGGGAAAAATTAAGCATCTATAAAAATAACATTAGTTAACACAATTGCTTAGTTTCGTTGACGATTTACTGAGTTTGCAGAGCGCAAATTTTTTAACCGTTTACTAAAACCTAACTGTTCGAGCGGGGATAAATGCAGCCGGAATTCCTCGTGAATTCCGGAAACGGGGAACCTATGGGGAGCCGGTTCTTGAAACTCGGGATAATGCGAAACTTACCAGCTGTACCTAGCTATCCAACAACAAATAAAGATGCAAATTAGCTATGCAACGATGTAGGTATATATATATGCTAGCCTGTCGCACAGACCTTTATACAAAATATATGCAAATATAATGGTAAAATAAATGGTATCTAAAACACTCACCTGGTGGTCGCTGGTAAAAGAATAAGGGAGAGCCTATAGCTGTTCGTCCCTTTTATAGGCTCTAAGGAACTGATGCCATTTAACGGAACCGTTTTTAGTAGAGCAAAGTCCAAAAAAGGAAAAGAAACGCAACGAGTGCTTGCAGCGAGTTTCCACCAGCGTACTCTCCAGGTGAGGTTTAGGGATGATAATGCAGGCTTTAACACTAACTGTAACATTTTATTTAATTCATTGCAATCAAGCAAAACCAGGTTTACAACGTTTGGTTGGTGAAAGCCATAAGCTGCAGACATTGGTGCTTTATCGGTAACCGTATCGGTTACCTTATAACAGCTGATTCGACCAACTTTATGGGAATCAATACAATCGATTATTGGTGCCGCTAAGGTCGTAACCGTATCGCAGCCAACCAATTGGTTTTTGGTTTACCGTCGTAACGATAAACAGCTGATTACGTTAGGGATACGACTACAGCGATACGACAAACGGCACCATTGGCTGCAGCTATAGACTTAACCTAGAAATGTGGAAATGTAATACCTAAAGGTACACTTTATTTTTTTTGTGTAATCTGAATTAAAGCCGTGTCTATTCGCTATGTTTATCACAATTTTATATGCGGAACCATGGAAACATCCTACAATTTATTTTTACATTTTACATCGAATATGACACTAGTAATTTGCCGAATTGTTTGTATACCAATAAAATAAAACTAAAATTTTGTCCTTTTGTTTGAGATCTGGTCCTTTTTTTATGAATTTTGGTCCCAAATGAAAACATGATGTGGCAACCGTGCATACAACGAAGGTATTCCCAATATGCACAGGTACAACCCTTTTCCAACCTTTGAGAAATATGTAGTTCTCAAATGGAAATCCAGCTTTTACAACAATTGGAGATCAAGTCATTTTTACAAAGTTTGTTTTCAAATTGAGTACTCTTGGAGGTCAATTTGAGGTATTACGTATTAGTTAAAATTTTTTCAGATGGTAACGCGTTTATTCATTTACGTGTGTGGCAATGCTGTCCAATCATTTGTCAAAAGACTGGGTAGCAGTGATAGCAGTGAAACTGAAAAAGTGAATTAATTGATATATTTCGGGGAAGTATCCAATTTTAATATTGTAAGTATTTAATTAATTAAATATACCTATGTGCAACTATTAAAATGCATAGAAGCAAGAAAATTAGAAGTGAGGTAAGACAGGTGGTGGTTTTGCGGTCGGAGCCCTCGCCAACAATTGAAAGTTCGCAAAGGGAGCCTGCACGAAAAAAAATATCTCAGGTTTGGTGCAAAGAATTTTTAAAATTCTGTAAGAATCTAATTAATGAATTACAATTACTTAAAATTTTTAAATACATTTAATTAATTTTTAAATATGTAAAATGGATTACTATTTATTTTAATTTATGTTTATTCTATTAAACTGAAACCAAATTTATATACAATGCTGTTATTTTTATTCAATTGGGTTGGGAAATTTAATTCTAGAAGAGTTTTCTTTTTCACTTGAATCCAATTGGAGATTGATGTTGGAGTTCAAATTTATATCAAATAATTTCTCAAGTGGAGAATTGAAATTATTAACGTATAAAAAATGTGCCGTTTTGTTTGAGAATGGGTTGGTTCTCCAATGGAGGTACAATGGATAATAAACATTGGAATTTGGAAAAAGAGTTGGATTTCCATTTGACCTCAAACCAATTTCCAACAAAAATGTTTATAGGGTTGTTTTTGAGCTTACGCACACAGCGTCACGATATTGTCAGGCGTATATCGCTTATTGGTTTATGATATTGCCAATCACGAAAGCCGTTGTAGCTAGATTAAACCTAATTCTATTTTTGGGAAGCGACGGTGAGTGGCGTCCTTTTCATTTTGTCAATAAAAACTAAAACAGAAGTAAATAACAGATAATAAAAGCTAAAATCATTCTTTTGGGGGTTTTTTAAACATAAGTAATATTTTTTTGAAAATTTTTGCTACTGTTTGCTGTAATTTATATTGGTGGCTGCCGCTTTCAAAGTAATTAAGAAGCCAATGCTTGGCTACGGTTGTCGCCAAGCCTTGCTTTATTGTGGTTGTGGTCGGTAGACGCCGTGGCGAATGTAATCAGCCCTTTTGAGTGTTAAAGCCTTCCGCGATTTACAACCAGATTGACTGAATTTTGTGTGTGTTAGTGCAGTCGGGTGGCTTCGTGACACACGTATTTGTTGTCGGCTACACGTTGATGAAAATCAAAAATTTTTGATTGTTTCGTTTGACGCTAGCTTATTTGATAGTCGCGGGGTGTGATTGACAAAACGCAGTGTTGTATTTAGTTTGTGTCGACATTCAAAATGAACAAGTGCGCGGAAGAACAGCAATTCATATTAAAATTTGTTGAAAATTATCAATGTTTAGCAGCTTTATGGAATGTAAAGCTTTTATTATTATTTAATAACATTTTTATTAATTTTTTTATTATTTAATAAAACTGCTGTAGTTGCAAGTAAAAAAAAGTCATCATCCGATGACGGCATATTCACGTCCGAACGCTACGGTTTCTCAATGCAAATGTTGATTGATGGCTTTTTATTTGATAGTCGCGGGGCAAGCGTCAAATACCCGACACGCACACATACAAAAACTCAGTCAATCTGGTTGTAAATCGCGGAAGGCTTTTAGTGCAATGTATCAAAGCAACGCGTCGCAACTTTTTCGTAATTATGTACCGATGTGGAAAGCAACGCACCAAATTGAGTACAAATCTGGTGTACAAGTTATTCCAAATGGCATAAGCAATTTATCCACAAAATTTCATTAACATTTTTATTTTTGACTGTGTGACAATTTCCAGAAGCCAAACATAATAGCTATCATCCGGTGGCAAAATCCTAGGCCAGATAAATAATTTTGAATGTAAATGCAAATCGTTATTTGAGCCAGATAAATCCAGATAGAAGTCTGGTTCAATTTGTGAGCCAGATAATTTGTTAATTACTTCTTTTTAGGTTGCCAACGCGGCTATACCTACTTTTTCAAAAATAGATGTCGTTGCTTAGCCTTTCGCCGTATGAGTTAAATGAAAAACAGCAACGACATCTGCTTCTCAATGATCCAGAGCATTCCCGTGAGAATTGAGCGTGAGCCGGAGCCGTAGAACTCACTGAAAGACGGCAGCTGTTGTTGTAGCGATCAAGACACTCCCCGAATAATTTTGCATGTAAATGCAACAACAACGATTTGAGCCTGATAAATCCAGATAGAAGTCTGGTTCAATTTGTGAGCCAGATAATTTGTTAATTACTTCTTTTTGGGTTGGCAACGCGGCCTTTAATATACCTACTTTTTCAAAAATAGATGTCGCTGCTTAGCCTTTCGCCGTATGAATTAAATGGAAAACAGCGGCGACATCTGCCTATCACATTTCACGTGTGCGAAAATTTCACGGCATCTGCTTCTCAAGTCTCTCAATGACCCAGAGCATCCCGTTAGAATTGAGCGTGAGCAGGAGCTGAAAAACTCACTGAAAGACGGTAAATATCACAGGTAACTGGTGGAATAGAGTTCTTAGTCATAGGTTCTATACCGGTCGTACGTACATACAAAATGACGTCACACAAGTATGATTCGGTATAAAAATGTATGTAATGTTTCATTTTATATTTCGTCTCCTAAATATATGTACATATGTAAATTCATATATGGCAAACACCTGATATAATGAAGATAGATATACTACATATATGTATATACTATCTAGGAATGTATGCAATCTGCAAGTTGTTATTGTTGTTGCCGAAAAGCAGCAAAATAAAATTCAGAACAAACATGTCAGTAGCCGACGCATTCCCCAGCCCATAATACATTTATTGTAGTTATATCACCGGATTTTTTCACTTTTCACAATACAATATATGTAAACATTTATCAAATCTAGTTTTTAATGAACACTAAAAATTATTTTTTGCTTTAGATATCCGTGTTTCAAGCAAAAATACTAATATAAACACTTGACTAAGTAACGTTCGGATCAGCATCAAAATATGAACTAATCACATATGAAATAAATAATGGCTGTCGTGGATACATTGATATTCTTCATTGAGAGCACTGCTTAAACTTTCAAACAAATGAGCCACAAACGACTAAGAAGATTTATAAAATTCGTTTAAATGTAAAGGGCCGCGCTGCAACTTGCAGATAAAATAAAGCAAAAAAACTTTAATATTTCAATTAATTAAAAAAAAAAATTATATTTTTCATAAGCACTACCCTAAACCAATAAAAAGATAGGTACAAGTAAATAGGTACGAAACCAAGTAAACTGAAACCATAGCGGAACGTATCGTTGCGCCATGACTGAAACATTACAATTTGTTTCTCTCTTTTCTTTTCGCTCAAAAGTACTCATAATAGAGCTTTAAGTTTCTCTCTCTCTCTCCCAACCACATTTTTGTTCGCTATTAATGTTCACTCTCGAAAGAACGGTGTTGAATAAAGCCAAAAACCTCTTAACTTTTATATAGCAAGTCAGTATTCACATTTGCTAAATTCTGTTTACTCGTTTATGAACAACTAACACCTAAGAGGGTTGGTGACAATCAAAAGAGCTTTTCGGTAAGCTTTTAATATAAGCTAAACAAGGTTGCCATTGGCATTTTTATTTGTTGCAGCCCAAACTTAACGCACGAGGAATCCATTCAGAAAAATTTCTTTATATTCAACAATTTTGATCTCGAAGAAAAAATCCTCACAATCACGCAAGTTGCTGAATTTGTAAATATAAAAAGTACTTCAAGCTAAGCAGGGGCCGTATTACGTTTTACGATCAGTGACTGAAAACTATTTTCACTCAAGCGATAATTATGCAACTGTCAAACCTTTTCTAAAAATTATAATACGTTATGGATCTAACGAGTACTATTTGTCGCTAGTTCAAATATGCCATTAATCCGATCCACCATTTCAGAGCTATTGTGATTTAAAAAATAAGTTTCGATGACAGATCGTAACACTTAATACGGGCCCAGGTGAAACTTACTTAATTACATGCAATCTACTCATTACGCTGCACATAAAATTATATCAATGTGTACCATTTAGTTTGGCAACTTAAATTGGAAGGCAGTCGAATGGAGTGGAATGAAGAACAGCAGGAAGAGCAGAGTTGCATTGCATCAATATACCTTCAATCTTTGTATCAATATTGAAGATAAATGTAGATAAAATAACTAAATACCTGAATATAAGCAAACCTTTTCTCTTAATTACTTCAAATAAGGTTCCTTTAGTGCTATATTTTCCAAAAGTATCTCAGTTTATGTCTGCTTAAAAATTTAACTCTAATTTCTTTAAAGATTTTCGTAATATGGCCAGTAGGAATGTTTGAGTGTGTGACAATTTTGAGCGATCAGCTGTTAGTTGCACTACTTGGTAAAGTTTACAACAGTGGTCTCCAATTTGAAAACTGTAGCTGTGTGAGTAAAACTAAAATCATCCTATTTGTAGTGGATTAGTTGTTGATGAAAAATCAACAGTAATTCGTAAATATGCCATACAAATACGACTTTATTGCTCGAGTCTAAGGAAAAATTTAAACAAAATAAATTGTTAACATTAAACCATGAAAACATTCTGCGCATGAACGTTTGTTTGCAAAATATATTTTCGAAAATGCGCAAATAAAAAATAGCCTCATCCGATGTTGCCAATCTGCTTGTTCCATAGTACAGGTTTACAAGTATGATGTGTATGAGAAGGAAACAATTCCTTTCTCTTTCTAACACTGCAGTTTGACAATTCGGTCAGTGTTAAACTGTTGTGGAACTCAGTGGAACATGCGTTTGACACTGAACGAAGTGTCAAAATTACCGGGGTTGCGATGCAGGTAAACAAAAAAAGGAGCCGAATATCAGATATGGGTTGCTGATGGATGCTGTGATGGTAAATTTTTTTGAACGAATTTAGAATGAAAATGTGGTGCACCTATATTGGTCCTACAGAAAATTAAAAAAAAGCTTTGAATTGGGGTATCTGAGGACGCGTAGTTATTCCAGTATTAAGAATACAAACACGGGTGCTAAGTTTTTCTACCCGTTCAAAAGTTATCCGCGAAAAACAGTTTGAAACCGAGGTTGACTGCAATAACCCATCCAAAAATTTGGAAAGAGAAATGGAAAGACCCGTTTTATCCTGTTATCAATAGTGCAAAGCAAAATAGTATTCGAATTATTGGAAACGAGGCAAAAACGCGTCTATTAGTACCTCCCCCGACGGTTTTGGTCGTGGTTTAGCAATCGTCCCCGGTAATAAAGTATCACAATTTGTTAATTAAAATTGTCCAAAACATATGTCTTTTAAAGAGATATACAATTAAGTGCTCGTTTGAAAGTAAATAAGGATATTTCTTTGTAATTTTACAATAAAACATTTTTCTTGGACCTAAGAAGTACAACAGTGCCAAAAAGCATCCACAAAAAAACGACCAAGAACAAGCATTTTATCAGGTAGGCGTAGGCTGTGTATGTGCGTGCTGCTACATATCCTACATGTAGCCCTTTACAATGGCTTGCTCAGCGACAACTAAAGACGAAAGACAATAGGGGGACTCATGATAGCATATAAACTTATAAGGTGTAAAATTATATCCATTTACACACGCGGTTATATGAACGCACCTAGTAATACTCTTGATAAACTTGATTGTTTTTCAGCTGTATTATTTCCAAAAAAATTTTTTTGATTGTTATACAAATTAAACAAGTAAGAACGGGACTGTCTTCGGCTGTGCCGAAGACTTCATACCTTTCATGAATGGGGCTGAACAATAATCTTATCCCGTTCGTAATCTCCGAATAATCGGATGTATAAGATAAGAAATATATAGTGAACAGATCTACATACCTTAACGATTTTTAAGATAAATATAAAATAAAAAACAGGTAGGTAATTCGTGTGAGGATGCAAAGTTTCAGGTTTTTTGTGGTCTGCGTGTAAAAGCTATGACTACGAATCACGTATTTCAAAAATATATGACGAAAACGTAACTATTTGATGAAATTTGATGAATTTTGAAGATTCTAGCCGTAAAAAAGGGGTCAAAATGACAGTTTATATGAAGTATATAATATATATACGACCGATCTCTATGATTTTTTCAGACAACAATATATGCTATATACGTAAGCATTTTGTGAAATTTGAAGCTTCTAACTGTTAAAACGGGGCAGAAATTGCGTAAAGTTTCTTATCTGAACAATCGGTTGTTTGAGATATATACTATGTGTACCACCGATCTCAATGATTTTTTCAGACATCAATATATGCTATACACGTAAGCAGTTGGTGAAATTTGAAGCTTCTAGCTGTTAAAATGGGGCCGAAATCGTAAAAAAATATATATATACTATATATATATACTATATATACCATCATATATATATTATATATATCACCGATCTCCATGATTTTTTGACACAACAATACATACTATATACGTAAGCAATCGGTGATATTTGAAGCTTATAACTGTTAAAATGGGGAAGAAATTGCGCAAAGTTTCTTATCTGAACAATCGGTTGTATGGGATATATACTATATATACCACCGGTATCTATGATTTTCTCAGACAACAATATATGCTATACACGTAAGCATTTGGTCAAATTTGAACATATCTAAACGATTTTTAAGATAAATATAAAATAAACAATTAAGAACGGGACTGTCTTCGGCTGTGCCGAAGACTTCATACCTTTCATGAATGGGGCTGAACAATAATCTTATCCCGTTCGTAATCTCCGAATAATCGGATGTATAAGATAAGAAATATATAGTGAACAGATCTACATACCTTAACGATTTTTAAGATAAATATAAAATAAAAAACAGGTAGGTAATTCGTGTGAGGATGCAAAGTTTCAGGTTTTTTGTGGTCTGCGTGTAAAAGCTATGACTACGAATCACGTATTTCAAAAATATATGACGAAAACGTAACTATTTGATGTTAACTATTGATATTAATGGGGCCGAAATCGTAAAAAAATATATATATACTATATATATATACTATATATACCATCATATATATATTATATATATCACCGATCTCCATGATTTTTTGACACAAAAATACATACTATATACGTAAGCAATCGGTGAAATTTGAAGCTTATAACTGTTAAAATGGGGGGCAAAGTTTCTTATCTGAACAATCGGTTGTATGGGATATATACTATATATACCACCGGTATCTATGATTTTCTCAGACAACAATATATGCTATACACGTAAGCATTTGGTCAAATTTGAACATATCTAAACGATTTTTAAGATAAATATAAAATAAAAAATAGGTAGGTAATCTGTGTGAGGATGCAAAGCTTCACGTTTTTTGTGGTCTGCATGTAAAAACTATGGCTACGAATCACGTATTCCAAAAATATATGACGTAAACGTAACTATTTGATGAAATTTGTTGAATTTTGAAGCTTCTAGCCGTAAAAAAGGGTCCAATATGACAGTTTATATGAAGTATATAATATATATACCACCGATCTCTATGATTTTTTCAGACAACAATATATGCTATATACGAAAGCATTTTGTGAAATTTGAAGCTTCTAACTGTTAAAACGGGGCAGAAATTGCGCAAAGTTTCTTATCTGAACAATCGGTTGTATGAGATATATACTATGTATACCACCGATCTCAACGATTTTTTCAGACATCAATATATGCTATACACGTAAGCAGTTGGTGAAATTTGAAGCTTCTAGCTGTTAAAATGGGGTAGAAATTGCGAAAAGTTTCTTATCTGAACAATCGGTTGTATGAGATATATACTATATATACAACCGATCTCTATGATTTTTTCAGACGACAATATATGTTATATACGTAAGCAATCAGTGAAATTTGAAGCTTATAGCTGTTAAAATGGGGTAGAAATTGCGAAAAGTTTCTTATCTGAACAATCGGTTGTATGAGATATATACTATATATACAACCGATCTCTATGATTTTTTCAGACAACAATATATGCTATATACATAACCAATCGGTGAAATTTGAAGCTTATAGCTGTTAAAATGGGGTAGAAATTGCGAAAAGTTTCTTATCTGAACAATCGGTTGTATGAGATATATACTATATATACAACCGATCTCTATAATTTTTTCAGACAACAATGTATGCTATACAAGTAAATATTCGGTGAAATTTGAAGCTTCTAGCTGTTAAAATGGGGCTAAAATTTGCGAAATTATATATATATATACTATATATACCACCATATATATACTATATATACCACCGATCTTTATGATTTTTTCAGACAACAATATATGCTATATACGTAAGCATTCGCTGAAATTTGAAGCCTCTAGCTCTTAAAATAGGGCAGTAATTACGAAAAGTTCCTTATCTGAACAATCGGTTGTGGGGGATATATACTATATATACGACCGATCTCATAAATTTTTTCAGGCAACAATATGTGCAATATACGAAAGTATATGGTGAAGTTTGAAGCTTCAACCTGTTAAATTGGGTAAGATATTACAAAAATCCTCTTTTTCTGAAAAATCGGTTGTATGGAGGATATATGCTATAGTGGTCCGATCCGGTCGGTTCCGACAAATGTCTAATCGGACACCCAAATACACCTGCTCACCAAATTTTATCAAGATATCTCAAAAATTGAGGGACTAGTTTGCATACAAACAGACAGACGGACAGACGGACAGACGGACAGACGGACATGGCTAAATCAACTCAGCTCTTCAACCTGATTATTTCGGTATACTTAATGGTGGGTCTATCTATTTTCCTTTAAGGACTTACAATTTTCGGTTTCGTGACGAAATTAATATACCATTTCATTTTCATGAAAGGTATAAAAACAGGTAGGTAATTCGTGTGAGGATGCAAAGTTTCAGGTTTTTTGTGGTCTGCGTGTAAAAACTATGACTACGAATCACGTATTTCAAGAATATATGACGAAAACGTAACTATTTGATGAAATTTGATGAATTTTGAAGATTCTAGCCGATAAAAAGGGGTCAAAATGACAGTTTATATGAAGTATATAATATATATACGACCGATCTCTATGATTTTTTCAGACAACAATATATGCTATATACGTAAGCATTTTGTGAAATTTGAAGCTTCTAACTGTTAAAACGGGGCAGAAATTGCGTAAAGTTTCTTATCTGAACAATCGGTTGTATGAGATATATACTATGTGTACCACCGATCTCAATGATTTTTTCAGACATCAATATATGCTATACACGTAAGCAGTTGGTGAAATTTGAAGCTTCTAGCTGTTAAAATGGGGCCGAAATCGTAAAAAAATATATATATACTATATATATATACTATATATACCATCATATATATATTATATATATCACCGATCTCCATGATTTTTTGACACAAAAATACATACTATATACGTAAGCAATCGGTGAAATTTGAAGCTTATAACTGTTAAAATGGGGGGCAAAGTTTCTTATCTGAACAATCGGTTGTATGGGATATATACTATATATACCACCGGTATCTATGATTTTCTCAGACAACAATATATGCTATACACGTAAGCATTTGGTCAAATTTGAACATATCTAAACGATTTTTAAGATAAATATAAAATAAAAAATAGGTAGGTAATCTGTGTGAGGATGCAAAGCTTCACGTTTTTTGTGGTCTGCATGTAAAAACTATGGCTACGAATCACGTATTCCAAAAATATATGACGTAAACGTAACTATTTGATGAAATTTGTTGAATTTTGAAGCTTCTAGCCGTAAAAAAGGGTCCAATATGACAGTTTATATGAAGTATATAATATATATACCACCGATCTCTATGATTTTTTCAGACAACAATATATGCTATATACGAAAGCATTTTGTGAAATTTGAAGCTTCTAACTGTTAAAACGGGGCAGAAATTGCGCAAAGTTTCTTATCTGAACAATCGGTTGTATGAGATATATACTATGTATACCACCGATCTCAACGATTTTTTCAGACATCAATATATGCTATACACGTAAGCAGTTGGTGAAATTTGAAGCTTCTAGCTGTTAAAATGGGGTAGAAATTGCGAAAAGTTTCTTATCTGAACAATCGGTTGTATGAGATATATACTATATATACAACCGATCTCTATGATTTTTTCAGACGACAATATATGTTATATACGTAAGCAATCAGTGAAATTTGAAGCTTATAGCTGTTAAAATGGGGTAGAAATTGCGAAAAGTTTCTTATCTGAACAATCGGTTGTATGAGATATATACTATATATACAACCGATCTCTATGATTTTTTCAGACAACAATATATGCTATATACATAACCAATCGGTGAAATTTGAAGCTTATAGCTGTTAAAATGGGGTAGAAATTGCGAAAAGTTTCTTATCTGAACAATCGGTTGTATGAGATATATACTATATATACAACCGATCTCTATAATTTTTTCAGACAACAATGTATGCTATATAAGTAAATATTCGGTGAAATTTGAAGCTTCTAGCTGTTAAAATGGGGCTAAAATTTGCGAAATTATATATATATACTATATATATATACTATATATACCACCATATATATACTATATATACCACCGATCTTTATGATTTTTTCAGACAACAATATATGCTATATACGTAAGCATTCGCTGAAATTTGAAGCCTCTAGCTCTTAAAATAGGGCAGTAATTACGAAAAGTTCCTTATCTGAACAATCGGTTGTGGGGGATATATACTATATATACGACCGATCTCATAAATTTTTTCAGGCAACAATATGTGCAATATACGAAAGTATATGGTGAAGTTTGAAGCTTCAATCTGTTAAATTGGGTAAGATATTACAAAAATCCTCTTTTTCTGAAAAATCGGTTGTATGGAGGATATATGCTATAGTGGTCCGATCCGGTCGGTTCCGACAAATGTCTAATCGGACACCCAAATACACCTGCTCACCAAATTTTATCAAGATATCTCAAAAATTGAGGGATTAGTTTGCATACAAACAGACAGACGGACAGACGGACAGACGGACAGACGGACATGGCTAAATCAACTCAGCTCTTCAACCTGATTATTTCGGTATACTTAATGGTGGGTCTATCTATTTTCCTTTAAGGACTTACAATTTTCGGTTTCGTGACGAAATTAATATACCATTTCATTTTCATGAAAGGTATAAAAATAGGTAGGTAATCTGTGTGAGGATGCAAAGCTTCACGTTTTTTGTGGTCTGCATGTAAAAACTATGGCTACGAATCACGTATTCCAAAAATATATGACGTAAACGTAACTATTTGATGAAATTTGTTGAATTTTGAAGCTTCTAGCCGTAAAAAAGGGTCCAATATGACAGTTTATATGAAGTATATAATATATATACCACCGATCTCTATGATTTTTTCAGACAACAATATATGCTATATACGAAAGCATTTTGTGAAATTTGAAGCTTCTAACTGTTAAAACGGGGCAGAAATTGCGCAAAGTTTCTTATCTGAACAATCGGTTGTATGAGATATATACTATGTATACCACCGATCTCAACGATTTTTTCAGACATCAATATATGCTATACACGTAAGCAGTTGGTGAAATTTGAAGCTTCTAGCTGTTAAAATGGGGTAGAAATTGCGAAAAGTTTCTTATCTGAACAATCGGTTGTATGAGATATATACTATATATACAACCGATCTCTATGATTTTTTCAGACGACAATATATGTTATATACGTAAGCAATCAGTGAAATTTGAAGCTTATAGCTGTTAAAATGGGGTAGAAATTGCGAAAAGTTTCTTATCTGAACAATCGGTTGTATGAGATATATACTATATATACAACCGATCTCTATGATTTTTTCAGACAACAATATATGCTATATACATAACCAATCGGTGAAATTTGAAGCTTATAGCTGTTAAAATGGGGTAGAAATTGCGAAAAGTTTCTTATCTGAACAATCGGTTGTATGAGATATATACTATATATACAACCGATCTCTATAATTTTTTCAGACAACAATGTATGCTATATAAGTAAATATTCGGTGAAATTTGAAGCTTCTAGCTGTTAAAATGGGGCTAAAATTTGCGAAATTATATATATATATACTATATATATATACTATATATACCACCATATATATACTATATATACCACCGATCTTTATGATTTTTTCAGACAACAATATATGCTATATACGTAAGCATTCGCTGAAATTTGAAGCCTCTAGCTCTTAAAATAGGGCAGTAATTACGAAAAGTTCCTTATCTGAACAATCGGTTGTGGGGGATATATACTATATATACGACCGATCTCATAAATTTTTTCAGGCAACAATATGTGCAATATACGAAAGTATATGGTGAAGTTTGAAGCTTCAATCTGTTAAATTGGGTAAGATATTACAAAAATCCTCTTTTTCTGAAAAATCGGTTGTATGGAGGATATATGCTATAGTGGTCCGATCCGGTCGGTTCCGACAAATGTCTAATCGGACACCCAAATACACCTGCTCACCAAATTTTATCAAGATATCTCAAAAATTGAGGGACTAGTTTGCATACAAACAGACAGACGGACAGACGGACAGACGGACAGACGGACATGGCTAAATCAACTCAGCTCTTCAACCTGATTATTTCGGTATACTTAATGTGGGTCTATCTATTTTCCTTTAAGGACTTACAATTTTCGGTTTCGTGACGAAATTAATATACCATTTCATTTTCATGAAAGGTATAAAAACAGGTAGGTAATTCGTGTGAGGATGCAAAGTTTCAGGTTTTTTGTGGTCTGCGTGTAAAAGCTATGACTACGAATCACGTATTTCAAAAATATATGAAGAAAACGTAACTATTTGATGAAATTTGATGAATTTTGAAGATTCTAGCCGTAAAAAAGGGGTCAAAATGACAGTTTATATGAAGTATATAATATATATACGACCGATCTCTATGATTTTTTCAGACAACAATATATGCTATATACGTAAGCATTTTGTGAAATTTGAAGCTTCTAACTGTTAAAACGGGGCAGAAATTGCGTAAAGTTTCTTATCTGAACAATCGGTTGTTTGAGATATATACTATGTGTACCACCGATCTCAATGATTTTTTCAGACATCAATATATGCTATACACGTAAGCAGTTGGTGAAATTTGAAGGTTCTAGCTGTTAAAATGGGGCCGAAATCGTAAAAAAATATATATATACTATATATATATACTATATATACCATCATATATATATTATATATATCACCGATCTCCATGATTTTTTGACACAACAATACATACTATATACGTAAGCAATCGGTGAAATTTGAAGCTTATAACTGTTAAAATGGGGAAGAAATTGCGCAAAGTTTCTTATCTGAACAATCGGTTGTATGGGATATATACTATATATACCACCGGTATCTATGATTTTCTCAGACAACAATATATGCTATACACGTAAGCATTTGGTCAAATTTGAACATATCTAAACGATTTTTAAGATAAATATAAAATAAACAATTAAGAACGGGACTGTCTTCGGCTGTGCCGAAGACTTCATACCTTTCATGAATGGGGCTGAACAATAATCTTATCCCGTTCGTAATCTCCGAATAATCGGATGTATAAGATAAGAAATATATAGTGAACAGATCTACATACCTTAACGATTTTTAAGATAAATATAAAATAAAAAACAGGTAGGTAATTCGTGTGAGGATGCAAAGTTTCAGGTTTTTTGTGGTCTGCGTGTAAAAACTATGACTACGAATCACGTATTTCAAAAATATATGACGAAAACGTAACTATTTGATGAAATTTGATGAATTTTGAAGATTCTAGCCGTAAAAAAGGGGTCAAAATGACAGTTTATATGAAGTATATAATATATATACGACCGATCTCTATGATTTTTTCAGACAACAATATATGCTATATACGTAAGCATTTTGTGAAATTTGAAGCTTCTAACTGTTAAAACGGGGCAGAAATTGCGTAAAGTTTCTTATCTGAACAATCGGTTGTATGAGATATATTCTATGTGTACCACCGATCTCAATGATTTTTTCAGACATCAATATATGCTATACACGTAAGCAGTTGGTGAAATTTGAAGCTTCTAGCTGTTAAAATGGGGCCGAAATCGTAAAAAAATATATATATACTATATATATATACTATATATACCATCATATATATATTATATATATCACCGATCTCCATGATTTTTTGACACAAAAATACATACTATATACGTAAGCAATCGGTGAAATTTGAAGCTTATAACTGTTAAAATGGGGGGCAAAGTTTCTTATCTGAACAATCGGTTGTATGGGATATATACTATATATACCACCGGTATCTATGATTTTCTCAGACAACAATATATGCTATACACGTAAGCATTTGGTCAAATTTGAACATATCTAAACGATTTTTAAGATAAATATAAAATAAAAAATAGGTAGGTAATCTGTGTGAGGATGCAAAGCTTCACGTTTTTTGTGGTCTGCATGTAAAAACTATGGCTACGAATCACGTATTCCAAAAATATATGACGTAAACGTAACTATTTGATGAAATTTGTTGAATTTTGAAGCTTCTAGCCGTAAAAAAGGGTCCAATATGACAGTTTATATGAAGTATATAATATATATACCACCGATCTCTATGATTTTTTCAGACAACAATATATGCTATATACGAAAGCATTTTGTGAAATTTGAAGCTTCTAACTGTTAAAACGGGGCAGAAATTGCGCAAAGTTTCTTATCTGAACAATCGGTTGTATGAGATATATACTATGTATACCACCGATCTCAACGATTTCTTCAGACATCAATATATGCTATACACGTAAGCAGTTGGTGAAATTTGAAGCTTCTAGCTGTTAAAATGGGGTAGAAATTGCGAAAAGTTTCTTATCTGAACAATCGGTTGTATGAGATATATACTATATATACAACCGATCTCTATGATTTTTTCAGACGACAATATATGTTATATACGTAAGCAATCAGTGAAATTTGAAGCTTATAGCTGTTAAAATGGGGTAGAAATTGCGAAAAGTTTCTTATCTGAACAATCGGTTGTATGAGATATATACTATATATACAACCGATCTCTATGATTTTTTCAGACAACAATATATGCTATATACATAACCAATCGGTGAAATTTGAAGCTTATAGCTGTTAAAATGGGGTAGAAATTGCGAAAAGTTTCTTATCTGAACAATCGGTTGTATGAGATATATACTATATATACAACCGATCTCTATAATTTTTTCAGACAACAATGTATGCTATATAAGTAAATATTCGGTGAAATTTGAAGCTTCTAGCTGTTAAAATGGGGCTAAAATTTGCGAAATTATATATATATATACTATATATATATACTATATATACCACCATATATATACTATATATAACACCGATCTTTATGATTTTTGCAGACAACAATATATGCTATATACGTAAGCATTCGCTGAAATTTGAAGCCTCTAGCTCTTAAAATAGGGCAGTAATTACGAAAAGTTCCTTATCTGAACAATCGGTTGTGGGGGATATATACTATATATACGACCGATCTCATAAATTTTTTCAGGCAACAATATGTGCAATATACGAAAGTATATGGTGAAGTTTGAAGCTTCAATCTGTTAAATTGGGTAAGATATTACAAAAATCCTCTTTTTCTGAAAAATCGGTTGTATGGAGGATATATGCTATAGTGGTCCGATCCGGTCGGTTCCGACAAATGTCTAATCGGACACCCAAATACACCTGCTCACCAAATTTTATCAAGATATCTCAAAAATTGAGGGACTAGTTTGCATACAAACAGACAGACGGACAGACGGACAGACGGACAGACGGACATGGCTAAATCAACTCAGCTCTTCAACCTGATTATTTCGGTATACTTAATGGTGGGTCTATCTATTTTCCTTTAAGGACTTACAATTTTCGGTTTCGTGACGAAATTAATATACCATTTCATTTTCATGAAAGGTATAAAAATACCAAGATTAAGTGAAAAATCAAAACTAAAACGCCTTTACTTGCTGATGTTGGAGATTTTTGATGAAAATGCCGTCTGTAATGTCTGCAAGGTTGCATTCCTTTGAGTTTACCGCGTTTACACAATGAAATGTGCGCGTAAATTTATACAAATTGTGTAAATGATTTTTCATACAAAATTTGACAGCTCGTGCGTAAACTAGATAAATTTATACGTTTACACACTTTATAAGGCATTTATACGGTTACATGAGTCCCCCTAATAATAATACGACTGAAGTGGCGCCAGTAACACAGTGCTACAGTGGCTTTGCACTTTTCATGTGACCGAGCGTACGTTGTAGGCCTTGACGAGTACATCATGATAATGTGTTTCAAAATTTTCTAATACCCCCAAATTTTCAATTTATTGCATAAAAACCGTTTTTCGCCTACTGAGCGCACTCTACCAATCATAACGTCGTCATGTTTTAACCGATTTTCATCGATTTACGGTTTTGGAAAGAAGAAGATGGAAGCTTTAAGCTGGTATATATATTTGTTTATACTTTACACAAAAAAATGGGGACATTTTCCAAAAGTTATCTAAGATTTACCATTTTTTTCTTCGTTTTTCAGAGTTTGACGTTTGTTTTATGTAACTTATCATAAAAAAAAATACTTTTTTACATTCATTCCCAAAAAAATATTTATCCGGAGAAAGAAAAGTCATGGTTTATCAAAATCGGTTGATAAATATTTAAGGTACGACGCTTATTCTAAACAAGGAAATTAATAAAAAAAATTCTATCAATGGTGTGTACTCTGTTAGTTGCTGTGAATCACATGTATAAATTGAAAATATTTTCATACCTTCCTTGATTCATGCGTGACTTAGTTTTGGAAACACGGCTTTCAAGGGCAAAAAAGCCCCGCTGTTTTTGTCAAGTCGTTTGAAAACTGCTTCATGTAGCCCAACTTGAGGTGTAGCGGTGGCAAAATAACTTCATCGTTCTGAACGAGTGGAATGTTAACGACGTTTTTTTTTCTTGCTATTTCCAGTGTTTTCCTACACGGCCATTCACTGATTCTGAAATTATCTTTTCCCCGACTGTCCCATTCGCACAGATAACAAGGATATTTTGCATTCCGAAAAGAATTGTCAGAACTTTCAAATCACAAACAATTGGATTTCTATTTCTGCCAAACAAACACCGTTGGGCATCACTATAAAACCCGTGACCGCATAAAACATGCTGATGTAGTAACCGTATCTCGCCTAATAAAGGAAGAAAAAAGGAATACTCTTGTTGCAACTCTTGAATCGAAAAATGCATTGGAATTTGAAGAAGAAAATTCTAACGGGGATTCTAACAACGGAACGTCATGTAGTCTGAAATGAAGATTTTCGTGACCTTTTGTGTGATTTAGGATTGTATTGGAGACACACAGAAATTTTGGTCTCTAGGCTGAAACAGTGGAATATTGTGGAAAAGAAATTTAAGGCTAGATTCCCGAGGGATGACAACCTTCGTCCTTCGAAAAAATATTTCGAGCTGACGACGTCAACAATTAACTTGTTTATTGTTCAGATATAGATGAGCAGGGCCTCAGAGAGCCGAGCCGGCCCCTGGGACAGTTCGCGTTCACGTGCCCCCCTAAAAAATAAACTCAATCCATTAAAAAAATAACATAACATACATACATTTTTCAATTCACATTTTCAGTTTTATTTCATATAAAATAAGATTTACTGGAGCACTTACATAAATTAAATCTTAGATTTCATTGTTTGATTGCTTACATTAACTTTTTCTAAATATGTACATTTTAAGAGCTTGAATCAGCCATGGAAAACCTTCCGTGCTTTTTGATCTGCGTATATGGAAATTACCGATTCAAAACTAATACTGCGAGCAAGGCTGGACTCCAACGCCAATGTTCCAAGGCTTGTCAAGCGATTTTGGCTCATAGTAGAACGTAAAAAATTTTTCACGCGAGACAATAGTCTAAAAGAACGCTCCCCTTCAGCCACACTGACTGGAAGTGTGCAAAATATTCTTAATGCTATGCAGATGTTAAGAAATAATACTTCCATCTTCAAGTCATGAAATTTGTTCAGAAGTTGAAATGGTGGCAGCGAATCACTTCCCAAATTTGCTAAGTGGATGGCTTCGAGATGAATTTCATCTATCAGATCCGTAGAAATATCGATGCCATAAATCGTGCAGAATTCCGCTACCTTTTCTCTGAGCTCTTCTTTCGTCAGATCCTGATACTTCCACAAAAAACTAAATCTAATCGCAATGTCATTTACGGCTTCGAAACGTCTTGTCATGTTACCAATCAAGCAGTACAAAAGAACGAAAAAAACGTGCTGTTTGAATTGAGTTTCGGAATAATACTCAGGTGATTCGCCAGGTAATTCATCGAACTGGCGCTTTATTATCTTCCTTCTATTCTCTGCGAAGGTATTCACAACTCCTATACTCCCTGCCAGAACCTTACATTCTTGAAGTATGATCGACCATTGATCCCTGAACTTCTTCAACTCATCAATGACGTATGTAAGCTTATCCACGGTATACTCATATGTATGCAAAAATTTGCGCTTCGCAAAACAGGTCAAGTGTATTAATTTTTTCAAATTAACGCTCTAGTTTATTATCAGCCTGTATTTACAGATGTCGCTTTCTTTTACAAAAATGAAAAAGCAATACGACCAAACCGATAGGGGCATAGTTATTTATTTATATATTTATTTATTTATTATTAAAGTCGACGACAAACTATGGTCGACTGCATAATATAAAAGATATATAAATATACAACTCAAAAGATAAAATTTAAGATATATCGAGATTTCAACAATGTTATATTACAAACAAAGAAATATTAATGAACATTACTCTTTAATTTCAGAATATAATAATAATAAGAAATATGAGCAGAAATAAGATCTTATGCCAAAATCTTATACTGGCGGAATGCATCAGATTCCGCTCAGCATGATTTCGGAATGCAGTGGATTCCAATCTTCCTGTTGGAATGCAACAAGATTCCAATCAGCATGTCATGGGAATCCGGCACTGTTAAGAGTAGTGTAATGAGGATACGCCATCACAAGGCATAAAAAAGTAACATGACGTGTGTTGTTGGAATACACCGGATTCCAATCAGCTCGATGCCTGACCCATAAGATTATACTGCCGGAATGCATACGATTCCGGTCAGTGACTAATGAAAAAGCATGTTTTTTACGTTGTTGTAATGCACCAGATTCCAATCAACACAGTACTGTCTTGTTCCTTCTTAATGATACATGTTGATAAATGTTCCTCCATCCTTAAGCGAGATAGTTCCTGTTTTTTATGGAAGGAATAAAACGCCGGCAAATTAAATTAGCTTGTATCTCTTAAATTAGATAGGCAAGTATTGCATTACGTATAGTGGCAAAAGTTCATTCAAAACTGATGCAGCTATACAAGTCATTGTAGTGCGCGCACCAGATAAGAAGAGGATTATTTTTAGCAAAGTTTCGTCGACAAAGGGGTAAATAGAAAGGAACGTAGTGTGTGGATACTCTAGGGGGAACCGCAAAAAACAAGCGGCTGAGGAGGTCCTCGGAATCAATTTCTCCAATAATGAGCTTATGGATGAACAATACCCCCAGTAATATTCTCCGATTTTCCAGAGTGGGTAAGTTAATAAGAAGAAGTCTACTTCTGTATGGAGGAAGGTGGAGACTTGAGTTCCAATTAAGGCCGCGCAATGCAAATATCAAAAATTGCTTTTGAACTGACTCAAGACGCTTTATATGCTTTTGAGAAACAGGGGACCAAACGCATGAGCAATAATCGAGTATTGGACGAACCAGCGATGTGTAAACAACCTTAGTGAGGTACGGATCATCGAACTCTTTAGCCCATCTTTTAACAAATCCAAGTAAACCCAACGCTTTGTTGGCTATAGATGAAATATGCATGTCAAAATTCAATTTCGGATCAAAAAAGACACCTATGTAGATCATTTGCAATAGATATACGCTCCAAAGGCGTACCATCTATTACATAAGATTTCAATGCTGGCTTCACTCGGTGAAATGTCATATGCTTATATTTAGAGCAATTTAAAGCTAGTAAATTTGTTGTGCACCAACATAGGAACGAGTCCAAGTCGGCCTGAAGAAGATCCAAGGAACTCAAATCGGTAGGACAGTAAGTGTAGCAAAGTTTTACATCATCCGCATACATTATAGTATGGGAATATAATATTGTCTGTGGCAAGTCATTAATGAAAAGGGCAAAGATCAAAGGGCCTAGATGACTTCCCTGGGGTACGCCGGAGGAAACTCCGAACGATTCCGACAGATTGCACTTGAACAGGACTATTTGGGTCCGGTTAGAAAGATAGCTTTTCAGCCACATTAATAGGTGAAACGGAAAGCCCAGTAAATCAAGCTTATGAATAAGCAACTCATGGTTGACGGTATCAAATGCTTTGCTGAAGTCCGTGTAGATGACATCCGTTTGCTTGTTCGCTAAAAATTCTTCCATAACTATAGAGGTGAATACAAGCAAATTTGTAGTGGTTGACCTTTGACGAATAAAACCGTGTTGGCATGGACAAAGACTTTAGGAATGACTGAAAGTTTAGCAATACCCCTGTAGTTTTCATCTTTTGACCTACTACCTTTTTTATGCAGGGGTATAATAAAAGACTGTTTCCAAAGTGCCGGGAATGACGCAGATCCCAGAGGTAGCTCAAATAATTTTAAAATAGGCTCATACATGTTTTCGGCGCAGTACCTAAGCACGCAACTGTGCACACCGTCCGGTCCCGGAGAAAAGGTGGGCTTCAAAGATTGAAGACTCTGAAGAACAATATTACCATCAATAGCAGGATTCCTAATGTAATTCGAGCTATCTAAGCGATAGGGATATTGACCGGAATGAAAACCACTAGATGAATACGTGGACTTAAAGAACTCAGAAAATAGTTCAGCAACGTCGTCATCAGTGTAAGCTTTTTTTACCTCCAAAGGTTAATGAGGAAGGATACCCAGAAGTTTTCCGCTTTGAATTTACGAAACTGTAAAACTTTTTTGGATTTCTAAACAACTCAAGTAATTTTTATAACAAAGCTGATTAAGATGGTGAGAGATTTCTTGAATCTCTTATAAAGCCTAGATTTAATGTTATTAAGTCTGATAATTTGCCTTGAAAACCAAGGGGGCTTATTCGAACATAGGGTATAGCGAGTAGCAGGGATGCACCTTAACGTTAAGCTAATCGTTTATCAAAAAATTTCCACCGTTTCCGTTGAAACACTTCGAAATATTATCGATAAAGAAATTATCAAGATAAATTGTATCTCGTTTTTAACCGAAACGAAAAGCTTTCGTTAACGTTAAAAACGTTAACAAAATCGTGATACTTTATGTTTGAACTGTGCTGGCAATGCTATAGTCATGGTGAAGCCGTAAGGTGGCAACAACGAGCGCACATACACACACAAACTCTATGTAATTTGTTTGTGTAATTCGTTGGTGGTAATGTCAAAAATACTCTGAGAAATGTTTGTACTGTCAAAATTCATGAGAAAAGTTGCAATCAGCTTGGCTAATACTTTCACCTTTAATGACTCCGCCATCAATCAGCTTTGCCAGCATAGTTTGAAATTAATAATCAACATAAACGATTTGATTTCGTTTTGATATGGCAGAAAACGAAACGAAATCATTTCGTTAATTTGACGATCTTAACGTTAATAAACGAAACGAAATGACTTCGTTTCGTTTATTAACGTTGATTATCATAACGAAATGATATCGTTTCGTTGGTTAAGCATGCCTGGCGAGTAGGAATGCAGCTATCAAAGAAGCCATCAAGCGTACTGTAAAATATAGAGATAGCCGAATCGACATCAGTGCAAGCATAGAGATCCGACCAATCATGGGAAGCCAACAGATCAGTGAGCATAATGAAATTCGCTTTATAGAAGCATCTATATCGGGGACGAGACTGTACTTGAATCCTAAGGGGTAGGCTGATATCAAGTGATATCTCTAGCGTAGGGTGAAGAGGGTCTTTTGGAAGGGATAAAGGTGGTATTTGCGTAAGGGCAGTACCCACCGAGCCATCCACAAATACTAAATCCAGCATTTTATTTCCACTATTTGGAACATTGTTAATCTGTAAAGAGATGAGTCTAACAAGCAATTGAGAAACTCATGTTGAGCAGTGGGAGTTAAAAAGTTTGAATCACTTATATTAACCCAATTAATTGTTGGCAAGTTATAGTCACCAACAACAACAAGTCGATCGTTATCTCCCAACTGCGAATGCAAATCGCAGATGGCCGAGCTATTACTAGCATAAACATCCATATCCGAACGAGGTGGTATATACGAACAGCAAACAATTACGCTATAGCTACCGAATGAAAGCCTAACTGCTATGAATTCGATATGAGAGATATTTTCCAGCGAAATCAACTCAGATGATAGGTTAGATTCAACAGCAATAAGGACACCTCCCGCTCTAGAGATGCGAACACGCCGATAAACAGCATATTTATTTGAAAAAACCTCAGAATTGTAATTATCAGGCTTTAGCCAGGTCTCCGTAAAAGCTACAACTTGTGCAGAAAAGTTGAAAGAATTAAGGAAGAATGGAAAAAGTTTTGATCGTAAACCACGAACATTTTGGTAATTAATGAGAAGACGGGACAGATCAGCAATTACCTTTGTGTTGTTATTACTGTGTTCGTCATACCGTTTTTTGGCTGTAATAAAACAGGTTCGGCTTTCGCCTTTCTTGTGAACAAGTGAAGCACAGTATGCTTAGGCCAAAAAGAGGAATCAAGTAAAAAAACTAAATAAATCAAGTACCTTATCGAAATATTCATCTGAAAGGGATATTTTAAATGAGGAGATGTCTCTCTCATATTTAAAGGTTAATTTATACACATTGATGTTACTAGTGGGTGCAACACCAAGTTTAGAGCAAACGTAATGAGCAATGTCATTTTCAGTAAGCGAGGCGTGTAATCGGGACACAAATACAGCCCTACGAGGTGGCACGGCAGTCACCTGCAAAGGAGTAGCGGACAGCGCACCAGAGAGCTGGGAAGGTGCGGCCGTTATAGAACAGTTGACAGAAAACGCATTGCTTGACTTAGCGTTGGTTATCGAGCCCGTCAAAGAAGTACTATTTTTTTCAGGTACACTTGTATCGCCAGCAACAACCCCAGTATCGGTAACTGTTATTGTTGGAGTTAAAGATACCGGTGGAGGTGTAGGATGAATTGGGGAGTCCAGCGAAATCAACACTGGTGACGTAGAACAAACAGCAGCAAAGGTAGCACTATTAGTTCGTGCATCGTTTAATTTGCCAGAGATCGTCTCACTGGAAGTCTCGACACAGCCTTGTGGAGATTCTTGTGGAGATTCCTGAGCTGCATTGTTCATAACGTCTTTGGTAAGCCTGTTCGTATCAGTCAACGCGGTTGAAGGGACATTCGTAGGAGGACAGCTTTGCCCCTGACTGGAAGACAAGTTGGAGTCATTGTTGGGCATACATTTCTTACGTTTTGGGGATTCAGATATCACTTTCAATTTTTTAAAGTGAGCCTCCATCGTTTTGAATCTTTCGTTAAGGTCACGAAACCCAAATGTTGTTGAACTTTTTCTGAGTTTGCCTCATAAAAGCTCGCATGTCATTTTCTACGGAACGACAATCATGACATGTCCAGTTCAGTCCAATTTTGCCGGATATAAGGTCAACCACCCGACCACCTATGTGAGAGAAACCGGCACAGATAACATGAGCCATATTATCACAGAGCCAACAATAAACACAAGTATCACCACGGGAAATTTTCTTTTGATTGGTGCACTTCTTGACACAGCAATCCAACATAATTGCAAAGTTAAAAAAACCCAAAAGAAAAATAGGTAAAAGAAACTATAAGTATAGGATAAATTGAACAGCTGTTCAAAAATTATGGGCGAGAGTTATTTTGGAGCACTGGATGCAAATCGCAAGACAGCGTATAGCTAGCAGCGAACACAACAGAAAGCAAAAAGGGCACACAATGACTTGCTAATAGTAGCTACCAACAAAAAGGTATGCAGTTATCACAAATTTTTGTGAAAATCTATGATATATGAACACACAGACGGAATGTTTAAATTGCACAAAAAGCCACTATGTATATTGCACTGTGTAAAGATTTAATACGAAATTAAACTTATAAACTGTTTTCTATTATATTAATGAATATTTATAAAAGATAAAACATGTTTACAAAGTAAAAAGAATAACAATTCGAAGAGCGATCAAAAACACGTCCGCGCACGGTAAGGTTACCAGATCATTGATCGTCGAAATAGTGGAAATAAAATATGATTTTAAGTTAGTTGAAGCATTTTTGACAGATAGCGCTTATAAAATTGTGTAAAATCACATTATATTTCGACTATGACTATGCTCCAGAGTATTTGATTGGATGCTTATGATTTTAGTTTAGTGATTTTCAATTTTAAAACAATTTTTTGTAGCAACAAAATATGTATGTATCTATGAAATCCTAGTTAGAGTACTATCAATACTGCTTTGCCTTGCCGGGCCCCCAAAAACCTTCCGGGCCCCAGGGAAATTGCCCTGGCTCCCCCCCCCCCCCCCCCCCCCCCCTTCTCGCCGGCCCTGACTACGAACACCAACCAAGAGTGGCGTTTAGTTTTGGACGGATCGTGCAAAAGTAAGTGTTTTATCGAAAATGTCTTTACAACTGAAAAAAAGTTTACCTACGTAAATTTTTTTTGATCTGTCAATTCATTAGGTTTGAAAGCTGTACTACTGCGTTACGAGAACCAGTTTTCATTAGCTCCAATAGCATACGCTACCAATATGAAAGAAACTTATGAGACAATGAGAAAATTTTACACTCCATAGATTATGATAAGCACCAATGGCTAATTGTTTGTGATTTGAAAGTTCTGACAATTCCTTTCGGAATGCAAGGAGGATACACAAAATATCCTTGTTACCTGTGCGAAAGGGACAGTCAAGGAAAAGATAATTTCAAAATCAGTGAATTGCCGTATAGGGAAACACTCGAAATATGAAGAAAAAAAACGTCGTTAACATTCCAGAACGATGAAGTTATTTTGCCACCGCTACACCTCAAGTTGGGCTACATGAAGCAGTTTTCGAACAACTTGACAACAACAATAAGCGTCGTAACATAAACATTTATCAACCGATTTTGATAAACCATGACTTTTCTTTCTCTGGATAAATAATTCTTTGAGAATGAATGTAAAAAAATATTTTTTTTTATGATAAGTTACAGTTGTTGTTATTGTTGAGCTCAAGACCGAATTAAATAAAACGCTTTTATTTTGTTTTTATTTTATTTAATGTCAATATTTCGACCTCAGTCTGAAGACATCATCAGGACTGCAAAAAAAAACAATACGTATTTATAACAAACATATGCACCTAAAAACATTAATTAACATATATCATATCAACACAACTTACATCTTAAGCTGCACTTGCAAGACTAACATTTAACAAAACAATTATAAAATGATGTTAAATGTTAGTCTTGCAAGTGCAGCTTAAGATGTAAGTTGTGTTGATATGATATATGTTAATTAAAGTTTTTAGGTACATATGTCTATATATATAAAAATGAATTGCTGTTCGTTAGTTTCGCTAAAACTCGAGAACGGCTGAACGGATTTATCTTATCTTGGTCTTGAATTATTCGTGGAGATCTAGGGAAGGTTTAAAAGGTGAGAAAAATTCGAATACTTGCCGGGAAAATACTCAAAACAGAATATTTCTATTTCCCATACAAACGTTTTCTAAATAAAATGGAGAGTCAATTTCTAATTTATTACCCCTGCATAAAGTTCAAATTCGCGTGCGCGTTGGAGGATCTAATATCGCGTTCTTAAACTCGACAAAAGTGAAAGTGAATCGCGAACGCGACAAAATTGCATAGTCTCAAAATACATAGTACATAAATAGTGGTCGGCTTCGAGAAACTCACTTTTAGCTAACTTCAGTTGTTAAACTGTCTGATTATTTTTTTTAATAAGACTATATAGAAATCGAAAGATAAATCTTAAGTTTTGTCACAAATTATGTTATAAATCTTAAGTTAAATTTCTGAACGCAATCATAATATTTGACATTAGATTTGACAACCAACTAATATGTCAATCCATCCTGTCGCATTTCAGAGCACGGAAAAAAGTATTACGATATTATATCTATCTTTGTGGCTACGTGCGCGAGAACTTTCTTTACTTTGGTGATCCTTTGTGATAGTGACATTCCAAGTAATGTGCTCTTTTACTGCTAAATGAGCGGGAAATTTTCTCACTTTGATTAATTACAATTTACGATGCCGAGGAGAAGACGACCTGACTTAGGTCGTCGTAGTCAATCAAATGTGCGAAGAGCTACCTCACGTGCTAACCGCACTGATGACCAGAGACAGACAGATCAAGAAAATAATCGTATTGCTATGTCAGAATTGCGTTCTTTAGTGAGTGACAATGTAGGAGATAGGCTTAGAATGCAACGAGTTCGTGCACATCAAACACAACAACAGCAAGCTAGATATAATGAAATTGAGCGAATCCGCAGACGCAGTGCCCCTGTGATTCTTGAACGAGCTGCATTCCACTATGATCCGGCAATTGATTATTGTGCCGACAAATCGGTAACAATTGGGGAAATGAAAACAATTTGTAAATATTGTAAGGCGTTAAAATACACTGGTGAATCTACTGGATTATGTTGTGCTGAAGGCAAAGTAAAATTGCCACAATTGGTCCCACCACCAGATCCTTTACGCTCTTTAGTTTCTGGGATTAAAAATGATTCTAAGCACTTCTTGACCAACATTCAGAAATATAACAACTGTTTCCAGATGACATCATTTGGTGCTACACATATTATACAAGACAATTTCATGCCCACTTTCAAGGTATTATATAAGAATATTTTTTTATATTATTCAAGTTTGTACTATATCGGAAATAATTAATGGACAAATTTTAAAAAATTACAGATTCAAGGACAAATTTATCACTTACTGGGAACTCTGTTACCACTACCTGATGCAGATCATCAATTTTTACAAATTTATTTTATGGGAAATTCAGATGCGGAAATTAATAATCGTTGTGCTCACAATCCAACAGTGAAGAGAACCATTGTCCAACAATTACAAATGTTTCTTCATCAGTATAACAATTTAGTAAACATGTTCAAAATAGCATTGGATCGGATGCCATCTGATAGCCATAATATTATTATTCGAGCTGACAAAACACCTGCCGGTGAACACACAAGGAGGTTCAATTCACCTACCATTGATGAAGTGGCTGTTGTCATTGTGGGAGAAAATTTACAATCTGGAGATATTGTGCTTCATCGTCGGAATAGTGATTTAAAACGTGTATCTGAAACACACAGGAGTTATGATGCACTACAATATCCTTTGATCTTCTGGAAGGGGGAAGATGGATACCATTTTAATATCAAAATGGTAAATCAAGTAACAGGTAAATAAATTGAACAAGATTAAATAATATTTTTAAATTCAATTCATCTAAGTAACAATTTAAACATTTATCATTTTTGATTGCAGGTGCTGAAACCAACAAAAAAGTTAGTGCTATGAATTTCTATTCATACAGACTCATGATCCGTCAAGGTGAAGTAAATCATATTTTGATGTGTCAACGACTTTTTCATCAGTTTGCAGTTGACATGTATGTCAAAATTGAGACTGAACGATTGACATACATCCGTTTGAACCAACGACGGCTACGGTCAGAGGAATACATCCATCTCCGCGATGCTATAAATGCTGATGGCAATGTGAATAATGTAGGAAGAATGACAATTTTGCCAGCTACTTATATAGGAAGCCCACGCCACATGCATGAATATGCTCAGGATGCTATGTCATATGTTAGGCATTATGGCCGGCCAGACTTATTTGTTACATTCACATGTAACCCAAAATGGTCCGAAATCGAGAAGGAATTACTACATAGCCAAACACAAGTTGATAGACATGACATAACTGCCAGAGATTTTAAACAAAAATTAAAATCTCTCATGAATTTCTTAATACAGCATTGTGTGTATGGCCGAGTCCGTTGTTGGATGTACTCTGTAGAATGGCAAAAGCGTGGATTGCCACATGCGCACATTTTAGTATGGTTAGTGGGAAAATAAGGCCCGATGGGGTTGATTCCATAATTTCAGCTGAAATTCCAGATGAAATAGTTGACCCAAAATTGCATGCAGTAGTTACCAAACACATGATACATGGACCTTGCGGACATTTCAACTACAACTCACCCTGTATGGTCGACGGTAGGTGTTCCAAGCGATACCCAAGAGACCTGCTTGCTGAAACCATAACGGGAAATGATGAATACCCATTGTATCGTCGGCGATCAGTTGCGGACAGTGGGCGATCGGTAGTTGTGAAGGTAAGAGGACAAACTGTTGATGTAGACAATCGTTGGATTGTGCCATACTCGCCAATATTGTCCAAAGCTTTTGAGACTCACATCAATGTGGAATATTGTAATTCTGTGAAGTCGATAAAGTACATATGTAAATATTGTTACGAATATTAGCAAAACTAAGGAGTGCTGCCATCTCCAGGCCGATGCTAAGCAGTGACGTGAATTCACATCAATAATTCAATCATTATGTATCTACATAAACGAATCAATAATTGCGTCTACACATATGTACACATTCCGACGAGCAACATTTACATACAAAGCAGCGAGAGATGAGATGTCACACGCAGATGAATTTACTTATACGCTTATGTGTGTGCGGGAGACTGTAAACTACAAACTCACATATGTACATCTGAGAAGCGCTAAAAAGTAGACAATTGTAAACAAGTAGAAACTATATGAGAACTATACACACACGAATATAGTTGGTAAGTTCTGGAAATGGAAGAGCCTAGAAGTATGCAGCGTAAACTATAAACTATAAAAGCAAAAAGGCAGGCGAGTAAGAAGTAATTCAGTTTGATTTGAGTTGTCAAGCAGTTGCAATTAAGACGATATCTAGCGAGCAATAGCAGTATTATTTTGAATAGTAGAGTTTCATTGAGCTATCAATCAGTGTGGTTATTAAGCAAGCTATTCGTTGCACAGTTTGAGTGTTATTGTGAAGTACTTTAATAAAGGCCATTTTTCCATTATTCAATATTGGAGTTATTTATTCAACAGTTTAGTGATTCGAACTTAGCAGAGGATTGCAAATAAGAGGATTTGCAAGTAAATTCGTTACAATATGTTAATAAAGGTAGTGATATGGCTGTCTTCGGTGTAACCAATGCAAATGATGAAATATCACAGTACCAGATGGGTCGCTATGTAAGTAGCAACGAAGCTATTTGGCGTATCTTTTCATTTGCGATCCATGAAAGACACCCTACAGTAGTCTATTTGGCAGTCCATTTAGAAAATGGTCAACGAGTTTATTTTAATGAATCTAACGCGGCAGACAGGGCGGCACATCCACCGTCGACAACATTAACAAGTTTCTTTACAGTCTGTCAAACTGATGATTTTGCTCGCACTTTGCTGTATGCTGACATGCCACGCTATTACACATGGAACGCATCATCGAAATCGTTTCAGCGTCGAAAACAAGGAACACCAGTTGAAGGACATCCAAATGTATTTGCTTCAGATGCTCTGGGTCGCATCTACACAGTACATCCAAATAACGATGAATGTTATTATTTGCGGTTGTTGTTGGTGAATGTTCGTGGTCCGACATCGTTTAAACAACTGAAAACAGTTAATGGACAGCTGTGTGCGACTTACCGTGAGGCATGTCAACTATTAAATTTACTTGAGAACGATTCGCACTGGGATGATACGCTCAAGGATTCCGTAATATCTTCGTCGGCGCATCAAATTCGTACATTGTTAGCGATTATCATATCGACATGTTTCCCCTCGAATCCAAAAGATTTGTGGGTTAAGTATAGAGATGACATGTCTGAGGATGTTTTGCATCATGTGCGCCGTCAAACTTTGAATCCTACACTACAAATGACTGAAGAAATTTACAATGACACATTGATCATGATAGAAGATATGTGTTTATTGATGGCAAATAAAGTATTGTCGTGTTTGGGAATGACACCACCCAATCGTCATATGCACGATGCATTAAACCACGAGTTGCAAAGAGAACATCAGTGCGACATTGAAGCATTGGCCGAAACAGTTCGTAGAAATGTTCCACAATTAAATCAACAACAAAGAATTGCGTACGACACTTTGATAGAAGCTGTGAACAGTGGATCTGGTGGAATTTATTTCCTTGATGCTCCCGGAGGAACCGGAAAAACGTTTTTAATTTCATTGCTTTTGGCGAGGATCAGATCGCGAAATGATGTTGCTCTAGCGTTGGTTTCATCTGGAATAGCTGCAACTCTGCTAGAAGGCGGGCGAACTGCACATTCTGCCTTGAAATTACCACTAAACATGCAAATCACCGAAACACCAATTTGCAACATCGCCAAAAATAGCGCAATGGCCAAGATCCTACAGGTATGCAAATTGATTGTTTGGGATGAATGCACAATGGCCCATAAGAGGTCACTGGAGGCACTGGACACAACGTTGAAAGATCTTCGTGACAACCAAAATATTTTCGGTGGGGCCATGATTCTGGTGTCAGGTGATTTTCGTCAGACTCTTCCAGTTATTCCCCGATCAACTGTTGCTGATGAACTAAATACATGCCTAAAATCATCAAATTTGTGGCAGCACGTAAAGACACTCCACTTAACAACTAACATGCGAGTATTTTTGCAACAAGATGAAACTGCAAATGTGTTTGCGAAGCAGTTGTTAGACATTGGAAATAATAAAGTTGCAGTGGACACCTCGACCGGATTTTTGTAATTTTTTCACTAAATGAGGACCGGTGGTTTACAATCAGTGGTCGACAAAAATTAAAATACAAGTTTATTAGTGAGAGCGGCTTTAAGTGTGGTACACAAAAAAATAAATCAGGGGAACATGCTTTTTAGAAAGCTTGAAGTTCCGTGTTTTATAATACTACCCGTCGGATGCACACATGGGCAGGAAGTAAATATATATGGAGTATTCCACGGTTGGTACGGGACAAATCGTACGCACTTTTACAGTTTTCGACCTATACTTAAGACAAGCTATAACTTTTACAGACAAATTATAACTGCATAAATATTGTTTTGTAAATGTCCATTATCCAAAAGCATTCATTTGTGCGGGACAGCAAAAATTCACCGGATTTTGTAATAATATTTGCAATAAATAATAGTTAAAAACAAATAACAATAAAAAACGACGTTTTTATAGCTAACTGAATAAAAAAAAATTGTCAAATAATTTTTTTTTTTATCACAAATAGTTTATGTGACAGAAGAAATACTTATTTAACTCAAAATAAAATTGTGAGAAGAAGACAACCTAGCTGGGCCACTCTGACATACTTAGTTTAAAGTCTAGCTGGGGAACTTTCATGGCCAGCGTCTGTCCACCAGGAGGTGCGGCTGCAAGCGGGCATCTATCTTGGATCAAGCAACTCGTTATATAAACGTACAAATAATATTTTCATCTCCGCTGAGCGGGTTGTGCGCTGGGCTTGGGACCCGCCACGTCAAACCACACTCCAATGAAAAGCAACAATATGCTTGGGATAAGAAGACAACACTTGACAACACACTAATGACGAACATGGCAAACGTTTAAAGGACAATGATTTTAGGGCATGCACCTGGAAAGTTCCCTAAATCGGACTGGTGCAGATGCCCGGCTGTTTGATGTCCTCGTCAAAGCAAAATCCGACATCACCGCCCTCCAAGAAATGCGTTGGACGAAGCAAAGAAGACCATACAAATAAGCGCAGTTTCGCCGTCGGATTCGTGGTGGGGGAGAGACTTTGTCGCCAAGTACTGGTGATCACGCCTGTGGACGAACGTCTCGCCGCTATCCGAATAAACGCTAAATTTTGTAACCCTTTCGCGGAGAAAACGGCAAATGCCGTCAAATTCGTGAAAAAATACAGGGACATGGCGGGGTTTGCCGTCATGAACTATTTTAGAAAACCTGTAGCTAACGCCGCCAGTTCGATGTTAATTTACAGATTCGCAAAATATGTGTCCCCATAAATTGTATTCATTTGAAATCCATGTTATAAAGAAACGAAGTAACAGTTATTTTATGCAAACTTGAACTTGCACTTTTTCATAGAATCAATGCGGCATATCACGTCAGTTTTTCTGGTTCAGTGAGTTACGTCCTAGCAGAACGGTTTAGTTTTTCGGTGGGGAAAAAAATTTGTTAACGAAAGTAAAGTGAATATTAAATAAAGAAATGGAAAAATCTACAAATAAAAATAAAATTATAACCTACTTACTTTACTTAATTGGCGCTTAACCGTATAAACGGTTATGGCCAAAGATAACGTTATGGCCGTCAAACAAGGCGCTCCAGTCGCTACTTAGCTCCGCCAACCGGCGCCAATTGGTGGAGTTTAAATCGTTTTCCACCTGGTTCTTCCAACGGAGTGGGGGCCGCCCTCTGCCTCTGCTTCCATAGGCGGGCTCCGATAGGAACACTTTCTTGGCCGGATCATCATCTTTAATTCGCATAACATGGCCTAGCCAGCGCAGTCGCTGCGTTCTAATTCGCTGGACTATGTTGATGTCTGCGTATAGCTCGTATAGCTCATCATTAAATCTTCTTCGGCACTCGCCATCGCCAACGCGTAGAGGTCCATAAATCTTTCGAAAAACTTTTCTCTTGAACACTCCCAAAGGCGCTTCATCTGCTGTTGTTATGGTCCATGCTTCTGCCCCATATACCAGGACGGGTACGATAAGCGGCTTGTAGAGTATGATTTTCGTCCGCCGAGAGAGGACTTTACTTTGCAATTGCCTACCTAGTCCAAAGTAGCATTTATTGCCAAGATTGATTCTTCGCTGGATTTCAGTGCTGATGTTGTTGCTAGTGTTGATGCTGGTTACCAAATAAAGGAAGTTTTTTACTATTTCGAAAATATTGCCAAGACGCGTATGTGCTGACTCTTTGCTCAATAACAGCAGGTACTTCGTTTTGTCCTCATTCACCATCAAACCCATCTTTACCGCTTCTCATATCAATGTCATCAGCATATGCCAGTAATTGCACGCTTTTAAAGAATATTGTTCCAGTGCGGTTAAGTTCTGCAGCTAGTATAATTTTATCCAGCAGCAAATTAACCTACTAGTTAAGTTATAAATTAAGACTGAGAATTGCGCGTTCTATTTTAATAGAAAACAAGTAAGGACGGGACGGAGGGGGCTGAACAATAATCCCGTTCGTAATCTCCAAATAATCGGATGTATAAGGTAAGAAATATATAGTGAACAGATGTACATACTTAAACGATTTTTAAGATAAATATAAAATAAAAAATGACAAGAACCCCCTTATCTAAACGATCGGTTGTATGGGATATATATTATATATATCTCCGATCGAAATGATTTTTACAGGAAATCTTCTATGATATATTAGAATATATACCACCAAGTTTCACGTTTTTATACTGGAAACTAAGGGAGAAATGGCCAAAAATCTTATTATCTGAACGATCGGTTGTATGGGATAGGTATATACTATATACATATAGCTCCGATCAAAGTGATTTTTTTAGGAAATCTTCTATGATATATTAGAATAAATATCACCAAGTTTAACGTTTTTATATTGGAAATTAAGGGAGAAATGGCAAAAAATCTTTCTATCTGAACGATCGGTTGTACGGGATATATATTATATATAGCTCTGATCGAAATGATTTTTTCATGAAATCTTCTATGATATATTAGAATAAAAATCACCAAGTTTAACGTTTTTATATTGGAAACTAACGGAGGAATTGCCAAAAATCTTTCTATCTGAACGATCGATTGTATGGGATATATACTATATATAGCTCGGTTCAAAGTGATTTTTTCAGAAAATCTTCTATGATATATTAAAATATATATATCACCGAGTTTCACGTTTATACTTTCTAAATTAAGAGAGAAATGGCCAAAAATCTTTCTATCTGAACGATCGGTTTTATGGGATATATATAGCTCAGATCAAAGTGATTTTTTTTCGGATATCTTCTATGATATATTAGAATATATATCACCAAGTTTCACGTTTATACTTTCTAAATTACGGCAGGAATGACCAAAATTGTCTTATCTGAACGATCGGTTGTATGGGAGATATATGTTATAGTGGTCCGATCCTACCGGACCCGACAAATGTCTAATATAATACAAAAATACATCCTTGTGCCAAATTTTATTGAGATATCTCAAAATTTGAGGGACTAGTTTGCGTTCAAACAGACAGACGGACGTACGGACAGACGGACATGGCTATATCAACTCAGTTCGTCGCCCTGATCAATTTGGTATAATTAATGATGAGTCTATCTTCTATATATCTCTATATATACCATTTCATATTCATGAAAGGTATAAAAATGGATGGATACAACAAATTACGAGATCGAATTCTTAAGCTTTTTGTGAGGCAAAGCCTGACGCAGAGTGGTTTGAAAATGTCAGAGATATACCTCAATTTTGATTCTAGAAACTGTGGAGTGAAAATTGATGTTGAATAAAACTGGACACCAAGAAATATTTTTGTTCAGATAATGACGTCCGATATTATGCAAAAGTTGGTTGATTCAACAAATGCATATGAGTCCAATCTTTGTGAAGCTATATATTCGAAATGCACGTTTTGCTATTTTTAAACCTACTGACATTGAAGAAATGTGCAAGTTCCCGGGAGTTTGTTTGCTTCATGGTAAAGTGAAGGCTCCGAGAATTCGTGACTTATTTTCACGCGATCCTTTATATATCCTTCCTATATTTAGGCACACGATGACTGGACGCAGGTTTGAACAGCTTTTACGTTGCCTGTGTTGCTCAGAAGAAACTGGGGATGAAACCAAAATTAGAAAAATCAAGCCGTTACTGAAGCTTTTTCTGCAAAGGTTTCAAAATGCTTTAAATCCTGGAGAGTACCTTTCTTTAGACGAATCGCTCTTACTCTTCAGGGGACGGTTACATTTTCGACAATTTATCAAAGCAAAAAAGCCCAATATTAAATTGTCCGAGCAAACAACAAGCGATGGATACGTTCTGAACATTGAAATATATCAAGGAGCAGAAGGCGAGAAAATAAAGTAAAAAGTCGGCAATATCATTTACCGTCTTATGTCTCCATACCTCTATATCATGGACAACTTTTACAACAGCGTCGAACTCTCAAAAGAACTTGTTTCATACAAAATGCATGTTACAGCCACCTTACGGGCAAATCGTAATGGTAATCCTAAGATTGTTATATATGGCGTCGACAAGGCCAAGTGTATGACTCGTAATGGCGGGATAAGCGAGAAGTACTTTGCATAAGAACTGCAAGTCACTCTGAACTTATTCTCGAACTACTCGCAAAACCAACAAACCAAAAGAAATTGTTTTTTATAATAACCATATGGCTGGAATTTACAGAGTAGACCAAAGGACATCGTACTATTCGTCACCTAAAAATAGTACAAAAAAGTTATCTTCCATTTATTGGATGTTGCCGTTTGGGACTCGTATTATATTTTCAAAGAAAAGTCTAACTCAAAAATATCATTCGTCGAGTTTTGATGTTAGGATACAGGTGTTTGATTCAATTGCCTAATACTAATCGATTTGGAAGTGTACTTGGAGATATGGCCTTGGGGACGTGGTGGAAACAAATCAGCAACTTCCACGTCGGATCGTAATCTTGCATGAGCTACCCATTTCATTCTCATACCATTAGTAACGGATAACAGGAAACGAAAAAATGTTTACTTAAGGTGTAACCAGTGCAAAAAGTCTAAAATTCGTAAATAAACTTCGTATGGATGCAAAACTTATCCAGATAAGGTTGCCATTTGCCCTAGAAAGTGTTTCGAAGAATACCATACATCTTAATATTTAATTTATGTTTATTATTCAATGATTTTCTTAATACGATACGATTTAATATATATATAATATATCTTACTTTCATTTGAACTGTATTATTTGTTTTTGTAAGTTTTGACTTTTTTTCAATAAAATATTCAATAAAATGAAGTACCTTTAAGTAAAATATATCCAATTTGTTTAAAATTAAATACATAAGTGCAGGGCCGTAGAGAGAAAATCCGGGCCGGGACTAAACAGTTTACGGGCCCCATATAAAAGATCAACTAATACATTTGATTAATTTGAATTAATGACGTCTCAGTCATTAATCATTATTGATGGATTAAATCAAAAAAAAATTTGCCACATCAACTAAACGATTTTTGGACTAAGACCTGAAAATAAAATTAACACAGAATATTTACTATCTTAATATATAAAAATCACGTGTCACTATGTTTAACCGCGATGGACTCCTAAACTACTAAACCGATTTTGAATTTGTTTTGTGAGTTCGTTTTTACCTTGTGTAGTTCGATCTAGGTTGAAACATAGGATAGGTCATATCTCAGTTTACGGTCGCAATATTATTTTATTGCAATTTTTTTATTTGTTTATACGTAATAATAAAATGTTACGTATACGCACCGGCACTCACATTCTCAGGTGGTGCGGATATACTTCCGTGTAATTGGTTGGTGTTTAATTAAACAACATGCTTATCAATAAAAAATATTATAGCGAATGATATCAAGTATAGCACATCACCAGGCTCGCCGAGAAGGTGGGGAGGATTAGTTGTTCCATGTGCAATTTTTAAGCCGAATTTCAAAAGCAACGAAAATCTGCAGGAGATTGAGAAAGAGAAAGAGATAGAATGAGACGGAGATGGAGTAGATGAAGCGAAAAAGGCGGAGGGAGGAGTGAAAAAAAGGATTAGGAAAAAGTGAAGAGGGCAGAGTCAGACGAAAAAAGCTTATTAAAATGTGTGCAGATAAGCCAAATTTAGGGCAGAACAACGTCTGCCGGGTCTGTTAGTTTATACTATTTATTGTAACGTAGAAATAAAATTCTCTTTCATCAGCCACATATTTTTCAAATAATCTTTTCTAGTTATTTGGTAACATTTTAATACATTTCTGATAAATTTAATGATGATTATAAATTTTAATTATTCAATATAGAAGGTTCGGATATCAAAGAGTGTTTTTTTTTTTGCTTTTTTCGCTGCAAAATTTTTTATAATAATATGAAAATTTAACTGTCTTACCAAAACGGATTCAACACAAAGCGTGGAAAGTCGTGAAACTCGCTCTTGAGATGAACACGATCTAAGAAAGTTTTTGAATCTTGAAAAGACGCTGAAGGAACGTTCTGTACTAGCTACAGTGACAGGTATGCAAAAGATACGTAAAGCAACACAAATGTTGGGGAAAATTGTATACAGATTTTGAACATATGTATGTAGATGGCATCTAGCAATTCCAATGGTGACAGACCTTTATCAAAATTTCCTCGCCCGAACCGTAGTTTCATCCATGTCTTCAAATTGCCACAAAAAGGAAAACGTCTCGCTCAAATTTCTCAAAGCTGCAATTCGTTCAGTAATGCCAGAATAGACGATCACCAGGAATGTATTGTTTTCAAAATCAGACTCTGAATCATCCGTAATCATCTAATTTAAATTATCTTCAGAACGTCTTTTGGATTCTCTCTTTCGAATGTCCGGAAACCTTGGCGAGATACTCAATTGAATAGCAACTGTTTTGCATTCGTTTACATTGGTTCCTGATCAACTTCAAATCAGCTAATAACATCAGCATCTATGTTGGCGTCTCTAGCTTGGAGGATCACGTCTCTTTCATTAATGGTAGTCAGTATTTTGAACCAAATTGAGGACAGCAAGATACATTCGAAATTGTTGATGTACTTGAGAATTCCGGTAACATTTCCGTATGCTTGCGCAGTCAAAGTTGGCTTTTGTCTGAAAGACTATGAAGAGAGCTCGGTACATTTTTTGTGGGGATGTCCCATCGTTGTGGAGTGCTGCTGAAAATTATAAAATATTTTTGTACAACTCCAAAGAAAGTAATTGCAGCCGTACAATATTCTGCAGCATCAACAGCACATAAATTGGTACTGTGGGTTGCACAAGGCAAGTAATCATCATTCGAGCTTTTGTCGAGAATGTGACGTAGTGCTCCGTTGTAAGCTTCTTTCATATTGGCGCCGTTATCGTACCCTTGTGCACGACAATATTTTAATGGAATTTCATGTTTACCTGGAGTATGGCAAATTAGATCAGCGATTTTCTGACCAGTTTTTTGGTTACAATTCACGAAAGCGAAAAACCGTTCTGGAATAATAAAATTTGTTGCTTTCGAATTGAAATGGAGTTAGCGCAAAATGAAAGTAGTCAGTGTGACTAGTATCAGGCATAGCATCAACGATAATAGCAAAATACTTGGCTTTCTTGCCGTGATCTAATCAAGTTTCCCTCACGTGCTTTGTACACATTTCTATCAACTCGTTCTGAATGTCTGGGGAAAGATAGTGAACTTGTAAACGTTTGTGCTGCTGTTCTGAAATCCTAACTTTCTCCAAATGATCTCTAAGTATCGGATCATAATGGCTTATGAGATCTTAGATGCCCAAAAAATGTCCATTGTTTCGTTCACCAAGATATATACTGTCGCCTTTGAAATCTAGGCGTGTCCAAAATTCTATATAAAATTTCTTCCCACTTGTGAGTTTCAGTGATTAGCTGTTTATTGATAAGTGTATTAATTGTAGCCTCCTTTTGAATTAGATTTTGTAAAGATCGCCATTGGTATATAACATTTAATGTGATCTTGAGTATTTTCGTGTGATGGCAGTTTATCGTATAGCTTCTTCCATACCTGGAATTTCAAATATCCGCCAATACAACAAATTTTAGGTCGATTTAAAGTATTGGTTCTTAACAGACGACATGGTAGGCAATAAAAAGCATTGCTACTGGCACTCCACACTAACCAGTCACGCTCCTCTTTCTCTGCATTTGGCTAGATTCTGTTTAACAACGAGATAGGAAATGCCTCGTCATGAAAATCACGTGGAAAAATAACAGGACACTTTTGATGACCTCGACGAATTATTTCGTTGAATTCTTCAGATGGCAAAAACTCATTATTCACGGTACCGATATCGAAGTCGTTTAAATAATCTGGACTTTGATACAGAGTTGGTGGTATTGTTGGAAGACTTTTTGAAGATGAACCTTCGTCAGAGTCACCACGAAAATTTTACGATTTCGGATTCATCTTTGTTTGATGTTTTTATTGTCTCCTCACTGTTCGAAGGCCCAGGCAAAAAATTATAATCAATATTATTCGTTGCTTTTGAAATTCGGCTTAAAATTTGAACATGGAACAACGAAAGACTATCCTGAATAAAAAAAAATTTCTCAGTACCTCTAAATCGCGGCCCCCCTGATAAACCCCGGGCCCGGGGGAATCCCCCCTCCCATTCCCCCTCCCCTCTCGTCGGGCCTGCATAAGTGGTACATACAAAAAAATTTGTCGACATATCCAGCTCTGCCCTGATGAAAAGTATTTAACAAAACGAAACGGCATAAACCATCAGGACGGGATATACAGGTTTGCCCTTTGTTATAAAGTTTGTTCTATAAATAAGACATGATGTATTTATCCGAAATTTAAATATTTTTGTTATCGATGAATTTCATTCGCTTACTGATTTAAAACATTTTACTGAAATTCCGAAGCGTTTATGTCAATTGGATCCGAAGATATGGCAAGTGACCCACGGAAACGTAACTCCGAAAACCATTATCCGGGAAAGGGTTAATATATCATTAACCTGCGTCCATGCACCGACAGAGGAGACAGACGATGAGCTGAAAGACGTTTTCTATGAATATTAAGAACGCACATACGAGCGCTGCCCCGCCATGATATAAAAGTCGTGCTTGGCGGCTTTAACGCCAGGGTGGGCAAATAAGGTGTGGCCCACAATCGGAAAGTTCAGCCTACACAATGAAGCTTCTCCTAATGGACTAAGTCTGGTTGACTTTGCGGGTGCTGGAAACATGGTCATATCCAGCACGAGGTTCATGCATAAAAAGATACATAAATCTACATGGCTGTCCCCCGATCGGAATACACGCAATCAGATCGACCAAGTTCTGAGAACTTAACGTCGACACTGACCATTATATCGTCACAGCCAAAATACCCGCCTCTACGCGGCTAAAACCAAAGATCAAAAGGAAAGCTAGACGTCGAAAGGTTGCAATCGCAACAGACTGCCAATGTTTTCGCAACTCAACTCTCACACCTGCTCTCTGAGTGCACAAGTCAACACAATGGAATGCAGTAGCATATCTCCAAAGAACTTCGCACCGCCGCCGAGGAAAAAATTGGTTACCTGGTAGGATGAAGAATGCCGCGTAGCAACCGAAAGAAAACGACGCTGCAGGGCTACGTTAAAAGTGAAAGCAACAAGAAGAGTGCGGGAACGCTACAGCGATTTGAAAGAGAAGCGATACGCATTTTCAGGAAGAAATAAGTAGAGGCAGAAAGGCGTGAGTTTGTGGAGCTTAAGTTGCTAGCCACCAGGGGTAACGCCCGAAAATTGTACCAAAAATTCTTGTAAGAAGGAAAACGGCGACCTTTTACCCGACGTGCAGAGAGTACTTAGATTATGGAGGGAACACTGTTCTGCTCCCTTAAATCGAGACAGCAATGTGCCGCACAGGGTTGACGGACCCGATCGCGCAATCCATGATGATGGAATAAATGGCGCGATGGTAGTGCTATGTAGTTTCCTGAAGTCATGCTGATAGTTGCAAGGCGCAGGTTCGCAGTTTCATGCATCAATTAATTTTACGGATTTAAATCTCATTATGTTGTTATCGGTCATTGATACGTGTGCAAAGTTTCAATTAACCGTATATTGTAAATTGAAATACTAATTTTTCAAGATATTGTGGTACCCCAAAACAGCCGGCTGGTGAGATTATGTTCGCAAACATAGAATACTATAAGTAAATACAAGGGGCAATTTATCTCCGAAGAGAATTTAGGCCGAGCTTCTCGTCCAATTTGCGTCGTGCTCCTTTTAAGTTTTACTACAAATTGGCGGGATGGGACCTACATGTTTTATGCCGACTCCGAACGGCATCTGCAAAGCAGATGAGTTTTCATGGCAGAAATACACTCGGAGTGTTTTCCAAACACTGCCGAGGGGCGACCTCGCCTAGAAAAATCTTCTTCTAATTGAAAAAAAACTTGTTTTTAAAATTTTCATGTTGCTTTGCCCGGGGCGTGATCCCAGGATCTTCGGTGTGGTAGGCGGAGCACGCTACCATCACACCACGGTGACCGCCAATACACATATCTATATCTATACTAATTATATAAAATCTATACTTATTACTAGAAGACCCGGCAGACGTTGTCCTGGCCCAAATTTGGCATATCTGCATACATTTTAGTAAGCTTTTTCCGTCTGACTCTGCCCCCCCCCCCCCCCCCCCCCCACTTAACTTTTTCCGAATCCTTTTACTCACTCCTCGCTCCGTCTTTTTCGCTTCATATATCCCCATCTTCGTCTCATTTCATCTCTTTCTCAATCTCCTTCTCTCTTTTCTCTTCTCTCAATTCCTTCTCATTCTTCTGCATCCCTTATTGCCTGTCCCAGAGGGTGGTATGTATTTTATTCCAGTCCCAATCCCAGTCCCACTCCGAGTCTCAGTCCCGGTCCTAGTTTTAAACCCAATCCCAGTCCGTCTCTGGATAATATATTACTCTATACTAAAGCACTCATCAACAGCTTTCATTTGATATCCATATTGTATAAACACTGTCTAGGCATTCACTGGCCCAAGTTTTGGCCTATACCTCAAGACCCTAGTCACCCAGGGGTATGAAAATTACCCTCTACTAAAGCACTCATCAACGGCTTTCATTTGTTATCCATGTTCTCTAAACACATTCTAGGGGCACTCGGGTCCACGTTTCGGCCTATATCTCGGAACCCTGTACGTCGATCGAACCACCGCGTAAGGTTTACGCACCTTGTGTGAAAGTTTGAACAAAATCGAAAGATGCATCTCTTCAAACACCGGCGGTAAATTAACACACATTCTAGCCTTTCTTTTTATATATATAGATTTTTATTTTTCACACTTCAGTATAATATTGTAACGAATTTGCTTGTAAATCCTCTTATTTGCAATCCTCTGCTAAGTTCGAATCACTAAACTGTTGAATAAATAACTCCAATATTGAATAATGGAAAAATGGCCTTTATTAAAGTACTTCACAATAACACTTATACTTTGCTACTCGCTGGCTTAATAACCAAACTGATTGATAACTCAAATTAAACTCTACTATTGGCCGCCAGATTGCGTGCTTAATCAATAACTGATTGATTGCTCAACTCAAACTGAATTCTTCTTACTCGCTTGCCCCGCTTTTATAGTTTACGCTGCATACTTCTAGGCTCTTCGATTTCCAGAACTTACTAGTTGTTTCGGCTACAAAATTCGCCAGCCACAACTACGTGCACAAATTATTGCTCTCTCTTGTGACAACTCAGATAAGATATATGCATGTGTTTGTAGTTTACAGTCTCCCGCACACACATAAGCGTATAAGTAAATTCATCGGTGTGTGACATCTCATCTCTCGCTGCCTTGTATGTAAATGTTGCTCGTCGGAATGTGTGCATGTGTGCATATGTGTAGACGCAATTATTGATTCGTTTATGTAGATACATAATGATTGAATTATTGATGTGAATTCACGTCACTGCTTAGCATCGGCCTGGAGATGGCAGCACTCCTCAGTTTTGCTAATATTCGAAACAATATTAAAACGAAATGCAGATTTTCGTTGCTTTTGAAATTCGGCTTAAAAATTGCACATGGAACAACTACTTAAAGACTCTCCTGAATTAAAAAAATTTCATAGTACCTCTAAATCGCGGACCCCCTCAGAAACCCCGGGCTTATATGAGAAATGTTTGGAACGGCTAATCTCAAGAAGTACCAAACCGATTTTTATGATTTTTTTTTAAAAGAAAGTATTCGCGCAAATAAACACCCTGCGCTTTTTATTTTTTCCATTTTCACAAACTAAAGCCCTTTATTATACTCAGTTGAGCAGAGCTCACAGAGTATATTAAGTTTGATTGGATAACGGTTGGTTGTACATATATAAAGGAATCGAGATAGATATAGACTTCCATATATCAAAATAATCAGGATCGAAAAAAAATTTGATTGAGCCATGTCCGTCCGTCCGTCCGTTAACACGATAACTTGAGTAAATTTTGAGGTATCTTGATGAAATTTGGTATGTAGGTTCCTGAGCACTCATCTCAGATTGCTATTTAAAATGAACGAAATCGGACTATAACCACGCCCACTTTTCGATATCGAAAATTTCGAAAAACCGAAAAAGTGCGATAATTCATTACAAAAGACAGATAAAGCGACGAAACTTGGTAGATGAGTTGAACTTATGACGCAAAATAAAAAATTAGTAAAATTTTGGACAATGGGCGTCGCAACGCCCACTTTTAAAAGAAGGTAATTTAAAACTTTTGCAAGCTCTAATTTGGCAGTCGTTGAAGACATCATAATGAAATTTGGCAGGAACGTTACTCCTATTACTATATGTACGCTTAATAAAAATTAGCAAAATCGGAGAAGGACCACGCCCACTTTTAAAAAAAAATTTTTTTAAAGTAAAATTTTAACAAAAAATTTAATATCTTTACAGTATATAAGTAAATTATGTCAACATTCAACTCCAGTAATGATGTGGTGCAACAAAATACAAAAACAAAAGAAAATTCCAAAATGGGCGTGGCTCCGCCCTTTTTCATTTAATTTGTCTAGGATACTTTTAACGCCATAAGTCGAACAAAAATTAACCAATCCTTTTGAAATTTGGTAGGGGCATAGATTTTATGACGTTAACTGTTTTCTGTGAAAATGGGCGGAATCGGTTGATGCCACGCCCAGTTTTTATACACAGTCGTCCGTCTGTCCTTCCGCATGGCCGTTAACACGATAACTTCAGCAAAAATCTACATATCTTTAATGAACTTAGTTCACGTGCTTACTTGAACTCACTTTATCTTGGTATGAAAAATGAACGAAATCCGACTATGACCACGCCCACTTTTTCGATATCGAAAATTACGAAAAATGAAAAAAATGCCATAATTCTATACCAAATACGAAAAAAGGGATGAAACATGGTAAGGTAATTGGATTGTTTTATTAACGCGAAATATAACTTTAGAAAAAACTTTATAAAATGGTTGTGATCTGGAAAACGCCTTCACATATACAACTACCACCACTCCCTTTTAAAACTCTCATTAACACCTTTCATTTGATACCCATATCGTACAAACATATTCTAAAGTCACCCCTGGTCCACCTTTATGGCAATATCTCGAAAAGGCGAACACCTATAGAACGAAGGCCCACCCCCTTTTAAAAATACTCATTAACACCTTTCATTTGATACCCATATCGCACAAACAAAGTCTAGAGTCACCCTTGGTCCACCTTTATTGCGATACCTCGAAAAGGCGTCCACCTATAGAACTAAGGCCCACTCCCTTTTAAAATACTCATTAACTCCTTTCGTTTGATACCCATATTGCACAAACGAATTCTAGAGTCACCCCTGGCCCACCTTTATGGCGATATCTCGAAACGGCGTTCACCTATGGAACTAAGGATTACTCCCTTTTAAAAAACTCATTAACACCTTTCTTTTGATACCCATATTGTACAAATAAATTCTAGGGTCACGCCTGGTCCACCTTTATGGCGATATCTCGAAAATGCGACCACTTATACATCAACCACCACTCCCTTTTAAAACCCTCATTAATACCTTTAATTTGATACCCGTATCGTACAAACACATTCTAGAGTCACCCCTGGTCCACCTTTGTGGCGATATTTCGAAACGGCGTCCACTTATAGAACTAAGGCCCACTCCCTTTTAAAATACTCATTAACACCTTTCGTTTGATGCCCATATTGTACAAACAAATTCTAGGGTCACCCCTGGTCCACCTTTATGGCGATATCTCGAAACGGCGTCCACCTATGGAACTAAGGATTACTCCCTTTTAAAATACTCATTAACACCTTTCGTTTGATACCCATATTGTACAAACAAATTCTAGGGTTACCCCTGGTCCACCTTTATGGCGATATCTCGAAACGGCGTACACCTATGGAACTAAGGATTACTCCCTTTTAAAACACTCATTAACACCTTTCTTTTGATACCCATATTGTACAAACAAATTCTAGGGTCACCCCTGCTCCACCTTTATGGCGATATCTCGAAACGGCGTCCACCTATGGAACTAAGGATTACTCCCTTTTAAAATACTCATTAACACCTTTCTTTTGATACCCATATTGTACAAATAAATTCTAGGGTCACCCCTGGTCCACCTTTATGGCGATATCTCGAAAATGCGACCACCTATACATCAACCACCACTCCCTTTTAAAACCCTCATTAATACCTTTAATTTGATACCCGTATCGTACAAACACATTCTAGAGTCACCCCTGGTCCACCTTTGTGGCGATATTTCGAAACGGCGTCCACCTATAGAACTAAGGCCCACTCCCTTTTAAAATACTCATTAACACCTTTCGTTTGATGCCCATATTGTACAAACAAATTCTAGGGTCACCCCTGGTCCACCTTTATGGCGATATCTCGAAACGGCGTCCACCTATGGAACTAAGGATTACTCCCTTTTAAAATACTCATTAACACCTTTCTTTTGATACCCATATTGTACAAACAAATTCTAGGGTCACCCCTGGTCCACCTTTATGGCGATATCTCGAAACGGCGTCCACCTATGGAACTAAGGATTACTCCCTTTTAAAATACTCATTAACACCTTTCATTTGATACCCATATCGTACTAATTCATTCTAGAGTCACCCCTGGTCCACCTTTATGGCGATATTTCGAAAAGGCGACCACCTATACAACAACCACCGCTCCCTTTTAAAACCCTCATTAATACCTTTAATTTGATACCCATATCGTAAAAACACATTCTAGAGTCACCCCTGGTCCACTTTTATGGCGATATTTCGAAACGGCATCCACCTATAGAACTAAGGCCCACTCCCTTTTAAGATACTCATTAACACCATTCGTTTGATGCCCATATTGTACAAACAAATTCTAGGGTCATCCCTGGCCCACCTTTATGGCGATATCTCGAAACGGCGTCCACCTATGGAACTAAGGATTACTCCCTTTTAAAATACTCATTAACATCTTTCATTTGATACCCATATCGTACAAACGCATTCTAGAGTCAACCCTGATCCACCTTTATGGCTATATCCCTAAATGGCGTCCACCTGTAGAACTATGGCCCACTCCCTCATAAAATACTCTTTAATGCCTTTCATTTGATACGCATGTCATACAAACACATTTCAGGGTTTCCCTCGGTTCATTTTCCTACATGGTTATTTTCCCTTATGTTGTCACCATAGCTCTCAACTGAGTATGTAATGTTCGGTTACACCCGAACTTAACCTTCCTTACTTGTTTTTAGGATAAAATTGATTAAAACTCCCAAATATCGCAAGCAAAACAGTTTTCGATAGCCAAAGTCAAGCTATAGCGAGACAAAAAAATCTTTGTGTTTATGAAGTGGACGTAGAGCATTTGTATTTGCACTAAAGAGATACATGTAATCACAGCCAAAGAGAGTGCGTCATTTCGCTCTTGGCAAATGCACGAGTTTTTTGCTTTGATATTTTTTTGCGGCAACCACTGAAAATCAAAACAGTCAAATAAACACGCTATTTCTGTCTCTTCCTTCCTTTACCTTATCAATTCTGATATTTATTAGCGGAATAAGATGCTTTTTGGGACAAAGGGGTGAGTTGAGCAAGTGCATTTGCACTAAGCTGCGTACTTTTTTGCTACACAGCGAGCTACAACGAGTACATATGTATGTACATAGAAAAATCAAAGAACGTAGGTTTGTATCTCTTTTTCAAACTTCATTGTAATTATGATTGTATGCTGAAAAACATTGCCTAGAAGTTAATGAATATTGTTCTTAAATTAAATTGAATTAAAAGGTAAAATGTTAAATTAAATAGTTAATTATAAGTTTATCATTTAGTAAAATAATCCCTTAGACATGCCGAAAGCAAAATCTCAGCTAAAAGTATCCACTGTAAATAGGCGGAAAATTAGGTTCCGCAGAAATGAAACAGCCGACGAGCGTGCAAGGCATGTTGAAAATGAAAAGTTGCGAGCATTGAATAACAGGCTAGGGGCGATTGGTCTGAAGTCAACATTTAACTACAGACCACATCTGAATTATATGGAAAATTCTCTACTTTTCATTTGCCGCATGAGTGAGATTTGCATTTTTTGTAAGGCTAGGAAGTGGCCGAATGAAGCACCATGTATGTGCTGTAGTAAGGGTCATGTCAAATTAAGTGATATCGATGAGCCTCCGCCAGCAATCAAAGCGCTGCTTTATTTGCAGAGAAGGTAATTTCATGCCGACTTTCAAAATATATGGACAAGTGTACCATATTATTAGAAGTTTATTACCACCGCCGAACATGGTTCCAAAATTTTTACAAATATATTTTTCTTCCCAAGAGGAGCAGCTTTCGTTGAGCCAAAATGCTGCACCAACTTTTTAAAGAGATATTTTGAAAGTAATTCAAGAAATTTTGCTTGAAAATAATGTGTAATTCGAAGTTTATGACTCTACGGTCCAATGCCATCTAATTCGAATAACTATAGGGTTGTAATCCTAGCCGACAAACGCCCTATAAAAGAACACCGTGGTCGCTATAATTCCCCGACTACAGGAGAGGTCGCAGTATTAATAGTTGACGAAAGTACTGGTCCTCGCGATATTGTCCTACAGTCCCGCGATAACACTTTCCATCGTGTGTCAGAAATTGATCGTTTATATGACCCTTACAATACCCTATCATATTTTTAAATGGTGAGGACGGTTACAGCATAAATATACCCCAAACTTCTCCAAGCAGTGGGGCACCTAACCCACAAAAAACCGTTTAATGTATGCAATTTTATGCCTATAATGATTCAAGAAAATAGCTTTAATGCGCTTCATAGTTATAGATATCTCTTTAACCAATACTGTGCGGATATGACTGCTAAAATGACGACCGAAAGATTGAATTTTATAAGAGCACACCAAAACACGTTGCTTTCAGATAATTATATACATCTAAGGGATGCTGTTAACGAGGATTGCAATCCTGAAAATATTAGTCAGTTAGTAATTTTGCCGTCTTCATTTACTAGATCGCCTCGATATTTGCATGAACATACACGAGACGCCCTCTTATATGTCCGTCATTATGGAAGGCCTGACTTATTTATAACATTCACATGCAATCCAGAGTGGAGTGAAATCAAAAACGAACTGGGTCCTAATCAGCGACCAAGTGAGCGCCATGAAATTGTGTCAAGAGTATTCCATATGAAACTACACTAACTCATGAGTTTAATTACAAAACAAGATATTTTTGGAAAAGTTAGATGCCATATGTTTATTGTTGAATGGCAAAAGCGAGGCTTACCTCACGCACATATTTTAATTTAGCTAATAGATAAAATTCTTCCCGATGACATGGGTCGCATTATATCACCAGAAATTCCAAATAAAGACTAAGATCCGATTTTGTATGATATACATAATTACTAAAACTATGATCCTCGGCCCACGTGTGGTTGATAATTTATGATTGCCCTGTATGTTGAATGAACGATGCTCAAAACAACACCCACGCGAGCTCCTACAGCATACGCAAAGCGGGGAAGATGGATTTCGTAAATATAGACGAAGGTCCCAGCGGACGGTGGCTATACCCATGTACTTTCCAATGGGTACAACGTCGGCAACCGATGGATCGTTCCATATTGCCCCGTTCTTTCCAGATGTTTCTCCGCTCACATAAATGTAGAGTAATGTGCAATCAATAAAATATATATGTAAGTATGTAAACAAAGGTAGCGACGCAGCGACATTTTCTGTTGAAGATAATAGGGACGAAGTACAAAAATTTGATTGAAGAACGCCCTTCTTCAATCAAATTCTGAAATAGGGCGTTTTCTTTTTGAAAAGAGTTTTGAGGTGGGCGTTTTGAAATATAGTGATATTAGACTCAGCAGGCGATTTAATTAAGTACCTAATGTTATTTGAATTGTTATCTTTTTGCGCTTTGTTTTATTTCAAAGTTGTTCATTAATAAATCGTTTATAACGTTAACGAATTTAAAAGTGTTTGCATTTCATACAACAGGGGGTATTACATTATTACCTTCGTAGCAAAAAAAATACATGACGTATGTATGTGTCTCTCTTCTTTTAAACTATACCCAACTAGCAAAAAACTCCATAGATTTACTTTTTGCGGCGTAACTAAGTAAGCCGGGTACTTGCTAGCGTAATATACAATTGTTTACATTAGTTGCTTTTTTGTGCAAGCGAGCTTGAAAAAAACGCTTCAACTAGCTAAACCGTGTCATTATGGCAAAACCATACAGATGGTGGAAGTTTATCAGCTAATTGTTACTTTTTTAGCTGCTATGACATTTCTACTTCTAGCGCAGTATGTTTTTGACACTCAACCAGAGAATTACAAAAACAAAATACATGAAATGCGTGTGTTTGTTTGTATGTATGTCACCCTGCCGCCACGCTGTTATTTTGTTATTTTTGTTTATCTGCACATTCGTATGTTCATTTCATTCGCTCGTTCACAATAGTGCCCTACTTTTGAATATGCAACACTATTCAACACTATTAATCAGGTCAACAATTACCTAAGCAGTTTCAACCAGGCATGCTTAACCAACGAACCGATATCATTTCGTTACGATAATCAACGTTAATAAACGAAACAAAGTCATTTCATTCAACGTTAATTTGACGTTTTTAACGTTAATAAACGAAACGAAATGACTTTGTTTCGTTTATTAACGTTAATTATCGTAACGAAATGATATCGGTTCGTTGGTTAAGCATGCCTGGTTTCAACTGAAACCACTTAGCCAACTCAACTCGATTACGTTTTATTATTGCTTTCCATGCAATTCGGTAAGCTAGCTAGTATTTTAATTGTAATAGTTAGCAACGAAAGCTAACGTTGCGATATATGGACTTGGGTTGAACAAAGACACTATATAAAGAAAGAACGTTACATTTTGTTAGTAAAACAGTAAAATTAGAAAAACCTAGGAGGCCTTGTTTTAAAATCTTTTTAATGGGATAATGGTTACTAAGCTAAGAAAACTGTTCGTAGCCATTATAACTCTCTTAAATTGGACACGTCCAAGTTTTAAGAACGGGTATGTGTGTTACTTGTAGTGCACTCGCAATTAATTAATTAAGCCTATCACTAAAGCAATGTTTAACGAGAATCGTTTTTACTATACAAATGACTATACCCAAACACATCTTACAGTTAACGCTTACGGCAAAATTTATAACTTCAAACTCCGCAAAAAATCTGCAAATGCCAATTTCACTCAATCACTCTAATTGAACTGAAGGTCTTGCAAGTCTTTGCAACGCTTTTTATAAGTTGTGTCTATACATATATTGGTATGTAGGTTTTTCCAGCTAGTATATACATTAGAGTGGGTCAAGTAAATAAAAATTCTTTGGCATATTGAATTATAAAAAGTAAGTCCATGAACATTGTCATCTTTTTATTTTGCTGTAAAAATGTTTCTCATGGCTATTTTCGTTTTCACATACATATTACAATTTTTTTTTTTGAGCATGTCCTATGCAGAAACAAATTAAACCTGTTTGTGGCTGAACGGTTAGTGTCGGACTGGTCCTCCTTATACCCCTACGGGTAGTGTGGGACAGCTAGGAGAGCTAAAGATTCTGTCGGTGAGATCATCATTGTTCGCCTACGGGCATGGTCCGACAGGTTCTACCAGTAATACTCACCGACTATATCTTTTTCAAAATTTTACCAAAATATTTAAAATTTCTTAGTATTACTAATTGTTTTTGTCTTATCCGCCTATTGATAAAAGATTCAAGGCTCGATTCGAGCTCAAGGCCAGAATAATAATTTTTTTTCTAATGATAATTATTGTTTTTTTTTTAAATTTTTCTATAATTGAAAAATTGTTTTTTGTTTTTGGAATAGGTTAAGTTAGGTGGTAGCTGCCCTGATAAGCTTGGACAACACGAAGGTCCGTTGTGATACCACATACAACTCAAATAACGGTGACGTATATCTAGCTACTTAGAGAATCGTTTGGTAGCAACGATAAAGCTCCGAATGATACCGATCTCAGCCTTGTATAAATCATCGTGAGATCCCAGTGAGTCGCGACCGAAGTACTTTTGCCTAGTTCTGGGCAAAGCTGGGCAATCAAGCATAAAGTTATTTAGTGACTACACCTCATCATCTTCCATACAGCTACTGCAGGATGGAGTTTCCAGTATATTGAGACGTACCGCATCGATACCCATGGGGCAGTGCCCTGTCAAAACCCCAATGACCATTGATAGTTGAGCCTTAGTGAACCCAATTATTTCGGCAGACCTCCTGTCATTCGCTTTCGGCCAGAAAGATTTTGCTACCCTGTAAAAGGTGGTGTCCGCCCAACGTTTGCTGAGCTGATTGGAAATCCAGCTATGGAGGAGCAAACCACAAGTGGCCAGCGGAATCCCGAAATCCCTACAGCCATCTTCATCCGGTTCAGTTGTACCGCTGTGGGCTAAGAGATCCGCTTGACAGTTACCCTAGATATCACTATGGCCCAGGGCCCAGATAATCTTAATTATAAATTAGTTCGATGCAATCGCAAGCGAGGTCAGGCACTCACATACCACCCTCGATCTCACTGTAGTTGATCTCAAGGCTTGAGCCGCTTGGCTATCAGAGTGGATGTTAAATTCCCTAACCATAGTAGCACTGGATAACATTTCATCCACCGCATCCTTTTGGAATAGTAAATAGAAAATTTTTCATACAACCTGCTATAGCTGCGCAGATAGATCCATTAAAAAAATAATAATTATCATTACAAAACGAAAAAATTATTTTTCTGGCTTTGAGCTCGAATCGAACTTTGCATCATTTATCAATAGTCCGATAAAACAAAAACAATTGTTAATAAACCAAGTAATAAACCAAGAGCACTTGGGAATGTCAAACAAAGTAATTTACAATAAACAAATCCATCATTGTCAGTGATTTACAACAGATGGCGCAAGGCTGATTAAATGTAATTGGTAAGAAGGAATAGAAGTAGCAATAATGGTTAGCGCAGCGTGCCTTAAGCGTACTGATGATGAAGGGGTAGCACCCTTCGAAATACATAGATCTGTCTGAAAAATTGTCTACTTACTATTCCAAAAACAAAATAAAATTTTTCTATTATAGAAAAATTAAAGAAACCATAAGTAATTATCATTAGAAAGAAAATTATTGTTCTGGCCTTGAGCTCGAAAAGCAAAATAAATTAATTAAAAGCAGAGGCAGTTTATGTTTGTGTGACTTTATTGAAATAAAGGCAATGAAATTTGTATGTCAAAAATTTTTTTTACAATTGCCAAAAAATATTGTCAAGCTCGTCATAAAATAATTATAAGGGGCATTACCTCTGTAATGACTTATACTTTTGAGATTCGTGGCAGGGTGCATTTTCATGAAATGTATAAAAACACCATCGAAATTAAATAATTTATGAAAGTAGTTAGTTTAGTTCCTTACGATTGTTATTTTGATAATAACATAAATCTGTTCCATTTCGATATCCGATAAAATAACAAAGTAAGTCGAGCGCTTTTTGAGAAAAACCGCATCCACATGTAACATAAATTGCATTGTTGACAGTGAAAATTTACTCTTGGCAAGATGTACCGCAATTTGTAGGTCCAGATGAGAACATAAACTCTGCTTACTTACGAATCTCCAATATACCAACAAACTCTGGATTTAGGGGGCAAGAGCCCACTTTTCATATGTTGATTTATATATGTATTAGCTTATAACTTTATTGCCGTTTGATCTACGAAAAAAACGTGTATGCCATCAGAAAAAGAACACTTTTGCGCATTCAACAATCTCAGCGAAACTTTATAAAATACATATATTAAAAGCTCAACGTAGTGCATCACTAGTTCATTTTGTATAAAGGTTTTCTTTACTGTTTTGGTTGCATGTATATACAAAGGACTATTGAAAGAATCCACACTCAATTCTGCTTCCAACAAGATACGAATTTCAAAGATTAATTAAGGTTTTATTGTTGCATTATATGATTTAATATGAATAGAAAAAAGCAGTATAAAATTGAACCGTGCTTTATTTTAATTGTATTAGCTTTCGAAATCGTTCGTTACGGAACCAATATTTTTCACCTAGAAGTGATCAAACGTTAAAATTCAGCTAAGATACTCGACTTTGATCACTTTTATGCGAAAAATATTGGTTCTGCAATGGACGATGGTCTTATTTTATCCTTTTTTGTGTTTTCATACGAAATCGAAGAGTACACCAATAAAACCTTAATTGATCTTTGAAATTCGTGTCTTGTTGGAAGCAAAATTGGCTGTGGATTCTCTTTAATAATCGTTTGTATATACACGTAACCAAAATAGTCAATAAAACCGTTATACGAAAGATTCAAGGGTTGATAAGCGCAATACAAAGCTTTATACCTTCAAAGCATTCGCAACCCAATTGTCAACCTCACCTACGCGAGGGGAATCCTGTGACAAATATGAGTGTATCATACATGGGGCTCTGGTGACCTCAGGTTCCTCATGGAACTAGGGGTGGGGAGGGCGGTATGGCCTAGAAGATTTAATGAGGTCATTTTAATCGTTCGCTAGATGGTCGGGCTAGTACCTTAATGGGGCTTTGTTACCGGAACGTAGATACCTAATATATATCCGTCAAAGGACCATCAACATCGATAATACTCCCCTGAGCCATCGGGGAGTGTCTTTATCGTTAATACAACAACAACAACAAATAGTGATGCACTACGTTGAGTTTTTAATACATTTTGTAAGGTTTCTTTGACATTTCTACATATAAAATTATACATTGTTGGAATTGCAAAAATACCCTTTTTATGATGACATAAACGTTTTGTTCGTAGACCAAATAGAAATAAAGTTATAAGCGAGTCCCTCTATATATTATTATCTGTTTACATTAAGACGTTAATTTGTTTTCTTTTCTTTTAAAACTTATTTATTTATTTCCAATTCCACGATATTGTCATGTGAAATTTATGAATGTTCTTATTCTCTACCTGATACAATTGTATTGATATTTACACCTCATATTTTTAAATTTATTTTGATATCATCTTTGATACGTTTTTATCCGATTGTGGAAAGTTTTGATACTTTTAAAAGTGGAAATCATTTTATTAAAAGTTGACAAAGATGCTTAAAAATCTGCTGAGACACACTTATAAAAACTTTATCGTACACAAATATTTTATGTTTCATTCAAAAGCTTTGTTCTCCTTAAACGTTTTTAAATTCTGTTATTTCATAATTATAATATTAAACAATGCGTCTGAGTCACGAGTGATACGTGCACGTGTCGCCCCGAGCCGCCAACAGAACGAATAGTGGGAAACAGTAAACATTAAATCGGGGAAGGTTATTCACCACTGGAGAAATGTAACTTTAAATTCGCCAATTTTAATGGTTTAAGAATTTATTTTGATATAATAATCATAATTTAACTATCTTCTAATGAGTACAGTCCTTTTTTTGTAAAATTTTTGGTTAAAAACAGTGTTTATAAATTAGTACAAAAAGATGAACCAATTGCACTGAACCGGTTCGGCGGTACCCGTGAACCAGTTCATGAACCGGTACAAATTTTGCCAAGGTGGTTGGAGCCATTGAACCGAACCGCATCGATTTTTGAGATGGCTTGTAGACCTGGTAAAAACTGAGATGAGTTTATTCCTTGACATTTCATATTTTTCTCTATTGCAAAACTGGCAATTCTGGCAGCCCTGAGCATAAATTTCCCTAGTATTAAAAAAACGCATACAACTCTTCCAAATTGTCACATGAAGGAGACGGATAACCCCCAACCATTTTTCACTCTCTCTGTTTGGAAATAAAACGTTAAACAAGTTACGGAACGGTTAGTGTGCATTTGTACATATACCGCAGCGAACAGAAAAATAGCAGTGGCATTTCTTGTTTTATTTCGTTAGTTAAATTCTTCCTTTCTTATTTAAAAACTGAATGCTCAAAAAATTTGAGAGAATTCCAAATAAAAAGTTCCAAATTTTCCTAATACTATCTCGAATTCTCGTAAAAATCAAACCTTTAAAAAAGTTGCCACTGCTATTTTGCTGTTCGCTGTTGTATATACACATGCAAATTATCAGCATAATGTTTTAAGAAAGCGATAAATTTACTGAAAGAAAAGCATGCTTCGTTTTCAGATATGTAAGTTTTATCTTTGCTGAATTAAGTCTTCATTAAACTGCTTTGTTGCTCTCTTTCATTTCAATCTAAATCAAGGGTCGGCAAAAATTAGAAGCGATTACACTGTCGCATACGCAATGAGGGCTAGTGCTGCGGAATGTGGATCCGTGATTAAAATGCAAACTGCGGCTGCCGCTGGGCACACAATAAGAAAGCCTGCGGGTGCGTCTGACCTAATTAGAAATGTTAACTTTTGAGTGCGGACTTCACATTACTTAATGAGGTTCATTACAAACACAAACATAGGCCTTGGTATGAAATTAATTGGGAGCTGTCCATTCCCTCAGCAACAGAATATAAAATAAAATTAAATTTTTAGCATACATATGTAGATATGTGGTATATTACCCTGCAGTCAAACCAACTAGTTGTATACGAGAAGAATTCTAGTTTGCCAAAAATCCTAACTAGTATGAGTTCTGTGTTTTTTCCATATTAGCAACTGGTATTTTTAACACGGCGATGTCCTACGAAATATCAATTGCCAGCCTCTGCATCAGCATCATACCAATTGACAAACTAGTCATTATATACACCAACATCATACCAGATGACATACTAGTCAGCATACCCATCAAGGTCATACCAATTAACATAGTAGTCAGCCTTTGCGCCAGCATTATACCAAATGGCATACTAGTTATTATATACATCACATCATACCAACTGTGACATACTAGTTAGTGTATTTATTATCAACATACCAGTTGGCATACCACTCAGTGTATGCATCATTGTAATACCAGTTGTCATACTAGTGGATATTTGCATCAGCATCCAACTAGTTAATATACTAGGCCTAGTTGGGTTGAAAAATTACTTGAAAATTTATAAATTAGCTCAAATTTGTTTTATTCATTATATTTCATATATAGAAAAAGTATGTATATTAGACTGGGTCGATTTATTAACCGATATCGCGCCATCGATTTTTCGATAGGATTTGGCCTCAGGAAAAAAAGTTCCACCACGCGTACCCAAAAAAATACGTACACATATATAAAGTGACGGAATAACACATGCCGATTTTGTGATCGATCAGCGGAGACGGCGGACCATATCCTCCTGGAATGTGACACAATCTCAAGACGCAGGGCTTAGTTTGTGGGCTCACCATGGCCAGAAAATTCCCACATTAAATCCCTCAAGCCGAGAGAACTGCTAGGAATCATCAAGGAAGTCGGCTTTTATGATGTGTTGTGAAGGAGGTGAGGGCATAACAGACCAATAGTCGCAGTGCAATCTTCAATAAATTATCTATCTATCTAACGGAGAAGGACGAACCAATCGTGGTTGACTATGTCAAAACAGGCCAAGCTGCACTAGCACCATCCCATGATGAGTGTTAATGGAGTTCAGAACGGTGGTAGTGATATTCACTTTACGAAAGTCATGATGATGGCTGGATTACCGAAGAATTTCATTTAATTGGGGGAACAATAACGGCTTTAAACGTTTTCGTTACTGACCAAAGGTAGGCACTGGCTGGGTTTCCGGCCTTTGGTCTTCCTATCCTTACCATTATCTGTTATTATGGAATTGCAAAGGCTTTTAACGACAAGTAGAAAAAAATGCTAGGCTGCTGATGCCCTCATGGCCAAAGGGTTTTGGCATTGGCATAGGCTTCCCGTCTGAGACTATTGATATGGAAGGCTTGGCCCTTTCGTTGATTTGGACGATATCCAGCATTGTCAACTGAAGTATGCATTGCAAACTGGCTACAGAAGGCACTCGCACATTTCCTCAAATACTAACTACTGTGAATAACACGACAAAATCATTCTAAAACTGACTAGTTTGATGAACGCCAAAAAATTCTAGTCAATTAACTACTCATACACTAACTATTATGAATAACACCACAAAATTATAGTCAATGAACTAGTCAAAAGCTGACTAGTATGAATAACCCCACAAAATTCTAGTCAATGAACTAGAATGTTTGCTGACTACTTGGGCTTTTGACTGCAGGGTAGTTATGCACCTCAACTTTTAACGGTTTTAGACGTGACATACCGTAAATTTCAAAACGATGGCACTGAAGTCCAATTTTTAAACGCATAATGAATTAATTTTTATACTTATTTAGAAGCAAATTATTCTTTTTTGTTTGAATTTTCACATTTTTATTGCAAATTTCATGTACTATTAGCGTTGATGACCAATACGCGTGTCCAACACTCAAACGCAGACTAATCAATCACTTTAGTTGCGGCTTAAGTGCACTTTCTCGGCTCTTGTAATTCTTCCATTTTATTGTAGATTTAGTATAGAGCTGCAAATTCCAGTATGAACTCAATTGTCATTCATTTCACGCTGACAATACCTCAGACTACGCAACTGCCCTAAAAACGCCCCCCTTAAACCTCACAAGCGGACACTATGCGCAGTAATCAAATGGTTTCAGCGACCACATTGCGGATAGAATAAAACGATACGCGATAAACAAATTGAGTAGTCGTATAAATTTGTAAATTGAATTAAATAAATTAAGCTCATCGTTGGCGCAGCATCAACAAGCGAGCCTGCATATTTCTTGCAGTGTAGGCATTGAAAGATGTTCTACTAGTGGCTACGGAAACCTCAGCACATCTTTGCTTTTAAAGCACGGTATCCAGATAATAAGAAAACGCTGAAGATTTTTTTATTTTCCCTTGTAAGCCTATATCATTATTATTGTTCATTTTCTTTACAAAATTTCGTTTAATGCTGTCTGCATGCTTAAATTGAAACCTAAAAGGATTTCCTTGGCATTTTTTCAGTATTTCATCAAGGGTCCAAGAAATGCTCAAGAAATATTTTCAGGTTAAAATTGATGGTTGTAGCACTTATTTTGGAAGCAATTTTATAAAGAAATTGAATAAACATAACATAAATATATGTTTTTGAAATAAAAATTATGAAATTTAACTTACAAGAAAAAAATTAAAAAAGTTACTTGAGCGTTTTCATGTGATCTGGATACCGCGCTTAAGCGTTTTTACTATTACCACGATATTACTTAGTCAATTTTTGTAACTTCGAAAATACATATAAACAGTAGAATAAATGTACCTTATATGGCAAAATTATTTTTGTCGAAAAGGATTACTTTTTATAAGTATATAAGATCATGCGAGAATTTATAAAAAAAAAATTATTAATTGGCACCATATCAGATTACTGCACTTGGGAGCACCAAGGGAGATCATGTCTTCCTCCAACTGTGTCTAAGTGGAGACGTCGAGTTAATTTCCCTCCAATACTGGCGTCGATAGAAATATTTACTTTCTTGATCGCAGCTGTTCGCTCAGTCGCTTAACACGACCTAGCCAGCCAAACTTTTATTTGTTGTACTATCTTCATACCTGCGTAAAGTTCATGCAGCTCATCATCATTCCTCGTTTGACTCTCCCCGTCGGCATCATGGAGAGGAACATAAACATTGAGGAGAAGTTTTTTCTCGAAAACTTCTTCTCTGACATCATCCCTGTTTCCGAACCGTACACCAGACTTCACTATTCGGGCATGCATGAAGGATATTACAACATTTATATTCACACTATCTCTGATTTTAAAAGAAAAATTATCCCCAAGGTTCACTTACTTATAGAACCTGCCAAAATCAAGCAATGTAAACAATGCAACAGTTAGTTTTTCTTAAAAAGGTGCTTATGTTCAGTAATACTGCATCTTGCGAGAGACAACTAAAATTATGATTTTCATATTTTAAAATCGAAGAAGTAAGAAAGGCTAAGTTCGGGTGTAACCGAACATTACATACTCAGCTGCCAAATTACAGCTGGCAAAAATTTTAAATTACCTTCTTTTAAAAGTGGGCGTTGCTACGCCCATTGTCCCACATTTTTCTAATTTTCTAATCTGTGTCATAAGGTCAACCCACCTACCAAGTTTCATCGCTTTATCCGTGTTTGGTAATGAATTATCGCACTTTTTCGGTTTTTCGAAATTTTCGATATGGAGAAAGGAGGCGTGGTTCCATTCCGTTTTCGTTCATTTTAAATAGCGATCTGAGATGTGTGTCCAGGAACTTACATACCAAATTTCATTAAGATACCTCAAAATTTACTCAAGTTATCATGTTTACGGACAGACGGACGGACATGGCTAAATGAATTTCTTTTTTCGTCCAGATCATTTTGATATATAGAAGTATATATCTATCTCGATTAGTTTATGCCGTTATGGGGTACCGTTATGCGAACAAAATCAATATACTCTGTGAGCTCTGCTCAGCTGAGTATAATAAAATGGAGCGACATGGATATTCCGCGGAATAATGAATTTCGTACGATCACTAATAACACTGGTCGACGGCCAAAATTTACCAGAGACGCCGTTATGAAATTCGTATGTAAAACGACCCCCTGATTTCGAAAATCGAGTTCATTTTTGATTCTATGGTACCGTTTTTGAGATATTTGCAATTTACCGTTATTCGAAAAAACCAAAAAGGTGGCTCCCTTTAATTACGTATATCTCACGAACGGGTAAAGCAATTGCAAAAAAGTTTACAGAATCGGAAAGACAATAAAATTTCCTATAAACGCATAATACATTGTTTTTTGCTCAACCAGATAGTTTTCGAGATATTAGCTTATAATTTCAGATTTTTGTTTTTTTTATGAAAAAATATGAAAAAAATCACTCTTTGCGAGGGCAGCATTCCAAAACCACAACTTTTTTTCCAGATGTTTTTTTCTTTACGTAAAGCTCTGTCTAATTAAAAAAAAGATAAGCTACCATCGAAGAAAATCGATGCAAAACTACGTAAGTTATAAGCGATCAAATAAAAATACCCAGGTTGGGCAATTTCAACGTATACCTCAAAACGTATGTATAGTATAAAGAAGAGTGAAATATCTAGCTATGCTCTGTTTCTATTTAGTTAAAAGTTCAATTTATGAATGAAATTTCCCATATTTTTAACTTTTTTTTAAATTTATTTATGTTTATACTATATTCTAACAATCTTTATCTTAATTTGATTTTACTATGTAGTCGAAATAATTATGTGTTCTACTTTGACGCTTATTCAGTTTAGGATCGGTTTCTCTTATGAGAAACCAGCAGTAATCACCCATCATTGCGACGTCCCAGAATCCTTGATATCGATTCTCAATTAATTTCATTTGCTGATGAAACCTTTCGCCATGTTCGTCACTTTCGTCGTCAAGATTTGCCGGACAAAAGCTCAAATGTGAGTACAGAAAGTGAATTTTTAAGGACATATTTACGCCTGGAAAGAAAATATTAGTTAGGTAAACAAGTTATAGAATTTTGGGAAACTAATTTTAATAAACCTTTAAGCTATTTTCGCATAATTATTGATTAAGTCGTTCACTATCTGATCGTAGTTAGGGCTTTTGTGTCTACCGCGAAAAGAAGCAACGAACTTTTCAAAGGATTCCCACGCTGCTGCCTCAACTGATGAGAGTAGTCTTTTGAATTGATTACTGTTGATCAACTTTTTTATTTGTGCTCAAACAAAAATACCTTCCTTTATCTTGGCTTGAGAAATATCTGGAAAATTGAAAAGCCTTAACCAAGTTTTTAATGAGACCGAGCTTGATGTGTAAGGGTGGAAGTATGATTTTCTCTTTCTTGACAAGAGGGGTGTATTTGATGTTATCCACACCAACGGTAAACTCGACTCTTTCCGGCCAATCCTTTCTGACGTAGTGGTCCCTACGAGCTCGGCTATCCCACTTGCAAAGGAAGCAGCAGTGCTTGGTGTAGCCACTTTGTAGACCGCATATCATTGCAACGACTTTGAGATCCGAACATATTTTCCAATCATGCTCTTCATATTTGATAAATTTGAGTAGTTTTTGCATTTTATCGTAGGTTTCCTTTGTATTTACTGCATGTACGATCGGGATAGAAGGCTTTTTGTTACAAATATGCAATAATACAGCCTTCAAACTCAGTTTATTGCTGTCTATGAACAATCGCCAGTCTTTTGAATCATATGTTTGACCAAACTCTTTGAATAAACCAGGAATGTCGTTGCAGTAGCATATACTGTCTTTCTTGGTATAGTGTTTGGAAAATTGTTCGTGACGAGTTCTACAATATATCACCTTAACATCGAATGACACAAGTTTAAATTGTTGCATACGAGAAGCGTGGATCTCGGCCTTTTCCTTGGATAGTTCCAAATCTCGTATCCAATCATTAAGTTGTGCTTGTGACAGAACGTTTCTCTCGTTTCCCATGTGAAATTCAGTACAACTTGATTCCCCGCACTCAGATATTACTGTTGACAATGGAACTGGATTCGCAACTGCCGTTGAATGTAGTACCGGTAATGCACTGTAGGTACGCTGGCATAGATTACTCTTCTTGATCTTCCAATGCCAACTACTTTTGTTTGACAAATATAACACTCTATTGAACGGCAAGTAGGTTCTCTCCATATCATTGGTGTATCAAATTTTATTTGTTGTCCTGATTCCGACTGAATCAATTCTACTCGACACGATGTGCACAAAGTGTTCGGTGTCCATGGTTTTTCAGCATTATTAGGCTCAATGCCAAAATACTTGGAGTATAAAGTTTTCATATGATCTGAGAATACTCGTCGTCGCCTTATGATAGTATATTGGCCTCACATGAAACAGAACATATCTGGATCGTTATTACAAACAAATTCTCGCTTCCTTTTACTCATTTTATTTTTTTTTTAATAAATCACGGTTTTGAAATTTGACTTATGAACTGAACTATCTTCGGCGAGCCTTGCAGATGTTATGAAGTTTCAAGGCGCATTAACTCATATTTATACTCGGAACAAGAATAAAATTGAAAAAATCAAATCTTACCTAGACAGAAAGGTTCCTTTTTATACGAAGCCGGGAAAAGAAAATACTACCTGCTTTAGATGTACGCTTTAAAAATTTTTTTGTGTCTTATAATTTTGAAAATCTACCTGCATACTTACCCATAAGTGACGGAAATACATGTTTATAACTAACATGCCTACAGCAGGTTTCGAACCCAATCACTCTTCCTTTCGATGCAACCTCTCTACCTAATATAAAACAATTCGAGTATTAAAAGTACTATTTGATTTATTTAAAGAAAAAGTATTATCATTGTTATGGTGTTATTCGTTTATCCGGAGAATATCCCATTTGCACTTTATACCTTTAATATATGTATGTATACATACATTGAAGTTGCGCAACCTGGGTATTTTTATTTGATCGCTTATAACTTACGTAGTTTTACATCGATTTTATTCGATAATAGCTTATCTTTTTTCTAATTAAACAGAGCTTTACGCAAAGGAAAAATATCTGGATAAAAGGTTGTGGTTTTGGAATGTTGCCCTCGCAAAAAGTAATTCTTTTCATATTTTTTCATAAAAAAAACAAAAATCTGAAATGATAAGCCAATATCTCGAAAACTGTCTGGTTGAGCAAAAAACAATGTATGATGTATTCATAGAAAATTTTATCGTCCTTCCGATTTTGCAATTGCTTTAGCCGTTCGTGAGATATACGTAATTAAAGGGAGCCATCTTTTTGGTTTTTTCGAATAACGGTAAATTGCAAATATCTCAAAAACCGTACCATAGAATCAAAAATGAACTCAATTTTCGAAATCAGGGGGTGATTTTACATACGAATTTCATAACGGCGTTTCTGGTAAAGAGAAAAAGTTGAAATTCGTGGTCCAATGTAATTAGGGTGATAATGATTTGGCAAGACTTAATTGCAAATGAAAGTTATGCCCATTTTTCTTCTTATTGTTTTCTATCCCTTGTTCCATTTATCATTCCCAAACCCATTCCTACCCCAGCTCCCAGTCTCTGTCACAGGTAAAACTTTTTGAAATTGCATTTCTTTTTATATCTAAAATATAGATATATACTGAGACGTTCCCCTCTCCGATAATATTTCTCCCTACGATACATATACTCTAACAGGTACAGAGGCATTGGAATACTATAGCTTCTGCAAAAAAAGTGCATATCTTCCACATTTAACTCTCTCCCTTCTACTCCCACTTTTCTTCCATCTCCTGCTGCTTTTTACATCTCCTTCCTTCTCCTGTTTCCTCTCCTTTTTATTCGCTCTTTGGCCATCCCAACAGACATCTGATTGATGAGGCTACACCTCCCAGGGGCTTAAGGGGTCATCTCCGTAAGCATTATGAGGAAATACGGCATCTGAGAACACAGCCGTATGAAGCAAAAAAGCACAAGGAAGTCCTCAGTGATATCCACAAACAGGCATTGGACCTCTATTTCAGGAATTGCCCGGCGAATCCAGTTCTTAAAGATAAATACCCAGAACTCGCAGAAGAGGAACGCACTCCCATAGGGAAACGCGCGTCTCCCTAGCTCAACTTCGATATGGGTACCGTAACAGGTTAAACTCTTACCTATCCAGAATCAACCCCGGCATACAAAATGTATGTCCTGCTTGCAATGTGTTCTCTCATGACACCAACTTCAATTGTTATGTGGAACCCAACGCCTCTAATATCCCCCTCTATGGTCCACCACTGTTGAACTGCAAGTTTACTTGGACTCCCGTTAGAGAACGTTGGTGCCAATTTGTGATCGGTCGCACCTAATGGATGTGGCGAAGCACTGCTACAACAACAAGAAAAATTAATATGAAAAGCTGCAAGCTCCATAGGTATATTTACAATACATTCCAAAAAAATTGGAAGCTGAGTGGCGTTTTTATGCAACTGAGTTATTTCTGTTCCAAAAATATGATGGGAATGTTTTCTGAAGAAATTACACTATCCTTCTATTTTTAAGTCGAATATTAGAAACTTTAAAACTTTTAACCTCTAGCACGTTTGAATAAGCTACTTTGTTTTCCAGAATAAGGGCAAACGAAAACATTAGTTCTGTGCTCATTTTTCCATTTCAAGATTTCGTAATCCAGCTTTCGTGAAGGATCGCATGAAAGCTCTAAATTTATTTGGCAGGACTATTAGTTTAAATATTTTACAATTTTCCTTAGTAACGTTAACTATAGCAGTGAGATGATTAGCTTTTCAACTGCAGTAAAATAATGAAAATTCAAATAAATAAACGAAACAAATAAAAAATTTTTGTTCTCGCTGTTGCTCACATCACTGTAGCTTTAAACTTTGACATGAAATATAAACAATGTGTTCTCACAAAATGTCGAAAATATAGGAGCGTTCCATTGAGTTATCGAGCTCTGGCTCACGATCAAATCTCATTGGAACGATCTGGATCAACTTTATGAGAGCTGGCAGCACTAATATAATGGTGGTGGTCCACATTTTCTTTTCCCTAACTGTGAAATTTATTTTATTAACATTTAAATAGTTTCACAAAACTATTTATTTTCCTTACATTTTCTTCAAGTTGTTTACTCCTTCCGTGTTTTTGCTTTTAAATATGGCGAAATCTTTTATGTATACACATATTATTTCAGTGCTACCAACTCAAAAGTGGTTAGCTGTCAAAAAATCTACTACAGAAAACAAAACGAACAGAACTGCTATACGGATCAGAAATTTAACCAGATAAATATCAGGATCACAACCTTGTTGTTGCATTTGTAAGTTAAATTTCTATCCGTATCTGGATCACGCTTCATTGGAACGTTACTATTATTGTGCATATTCACGCCCGATTCTGAGCGTTACCGGTAAAATAGTACCCAGAACATTATGTAACCGAATATCTTTACCAGTTCTTTTATCCGCGATTCTGGCACAAGTGGTAACGCTGTCATCACCGAAAAACTAACCAGTGTCTGTGGAGAAATTTGAAAGGTAGTTTTCTTCGCTTTCACGGTTGCCACTTGGGTCCATTTGGACCAAAAATGGTCCCTCCCAACCTCATTTGGTCCGCTGGTCCCTTTTCTTCAATTTTGGTCCTTTTTAGGCAGTAGCCACGATTGATACTTTTCTATATTTTTTATTCAGGTAAAAAATTCACAGTATTGCCCAAAAATTCGCCACACTTTCGTTAGCCCCCATATAATTTTGAATTTACTTAAATGGAAATCTCACCATAAAAAATTGCTCAGTCAATAAAATGTACCAGAACAATATCATTTTACCTAGGATATAATTTTTGCCAGTCAATAAAAAGAAAAGTGTTGGCAAACACATTGTCGTTAATTGTTGATGAAATAAATGAGTAATAAAAAAAACTCTTCTTTTCTAATAATATTAATAACGGCTAGATATTTCGATCGGTTATACAACACTATGTAAAATATATGAAAATAAAAATTGCTTCTCGCCTAGCATATCACTGTGCCGTGAGCCTAACACTTTCAAAACTTATACAAAGAAATTCTATGCATTTCTTCTCGGTAGGCATGTTGATATTTAAATCTTTCTCACCCAGCACAATGAGTTCAAGGAATTCTAGGGCTATTGTGGTGTTAAGCCACGCAAGGTAATTGAAAACTAAGTATCTTGGCACAAGAAATATTTTAACTCGAAGACAGAAGAAAGAAAATGCAAAAGAGATTTGATTTTGAAAGAAATGTTTTGTATAAAATTATTCCCGTAGGTGCTAGCAGAACCCCTGAGGCCTGGGATAAAAACTCACACTTACTGAATCTAGGCTCTGATATGAAGTTTAAACGTTAAGGGAAAAAGTAAGCATCTATAAAAATAGCACTAACAAAATTGCCTAATTTCATTCATGATTTACTGAGTTTTCCACATACATAGTTCGGCAAAACCAGAACGCAAATTTTGAACCATTTTTACTAAAACCTAACTGTACTACACATTTTATTTCATTGCAATCAACAACATAATGCTAGAACCAAAAGCTTTGTGACCAAAACTAGGTTTAAAACGTTTGGTTGGCGAAAGACATAGACTTATCCTATGTCAAAATATAGCACCATTTTTGGTTGCATGCATATATTTGTTTGTTTACCTTGAATTAAAGTAAAGTCTTCACTATGTTTAGTAAAATTTTATATGGAAACATCCTAAAATTTAGTATTTTATACTAATATGTAGTAATAAATGTTTCCATATGACCTACTCTAAGTCAACTTCCGTCTTTCGCACAAGGTATACTATTTATGATTGCGAACTTCAGTGCGTAAGCGAGAATAAAGACCTTGGTGTCCTCTTTGATAGTAAGTTTTCTTTTAATAGTCATATTAATTATGTAACTTCTAAATCTTACTCCATGCTTGGTTTTGTTAGGCGTAATACCTACAAATTTTCTGATCCTTATACAATAAAACTTTTATATACCTCGTTTATTAGGTCGCAAAATTTTTCTAAAGTATGCTCTTCGTCCTTTAAACTTTTCAGAACCCATGCCCTCCTATTCTTATGCTTATGCTCTTAGGGCTCAAGTCACTTGAGAGTCGGCGATCTATACTCTTTTAAACTTTTGTATACAATGTGATTAAGGGGGTTATTGACTGACCTGATTTGTTGGAAAGGATTCGCTTTAATGTTCCTCAACGACTTCTTCGGAATTTTTTTCCTTTCTATGGAGATAACTTCATAACAAATTATGCTAGTTATGCTCCTGTTAATCGCGCTACTTGTGAGTTCAATGTACTAAGTAAAAAAGTCTCTCTTCATTTTTCGCTTCCAAGAGCCCATTTTTTGATAATTTTGAGTTCCGCTTTTTAAGCTGTATATTTTAATTGAGTGGTGGTCGTACAACTCAATTTAGCTAACAAAATATTAATTTGATAGCTGGTTGGCTCATCTCTACAGCAACAACATACCTTTGTTCAGACTGTCAAAATGTGCGTGTTGGTATTAGGCAAAAGGATTGAATGAAAACATAAAACTTTGAAATTTTTGTGTGTTGTAAGAAAATGTGTTCAAAGTTTTGGTTTCATTTTGAAAATGTCATCTTCTTTTCACAATCCCTACTCGAGTGAAATGAAAAAAATAAAATCAGCTGATCGGACGAGCCAACCATATAGATGAGCAATGCGTAACTGACGTTTAAATCGAATCAATAAACACACTTTACAAGGTTGCATATGCAGTTTGAAACAATTTATTACGCAATTTTTTTTAAATTGGCAATTTATTATTACAATTTATTATATGCTAAATTGCGTAATAAATTGCCCAAATGGTGTAAATTGCCAATTTGTTGTGTGTTTGCACATAGTATAATACTTTCTTAGATTCCATAGTCTATAAGGATTTTTGTCCAATGACTTATTAATAATAATAATCTATATATATAACAAGAAAGTGTACATTTTGATTTTCACTCCATAACTCGAGAACGGATAGAAAAATTGCCATGAAATTTTTAGGAAAGATACAGGAAGGAGAGATAATGGTTAGTTGATTTTGAAATCCCAAATCGGTGACTAGGGTCTCGAGATATAGGCCAAAACATGACCCCGGGTACCCCTGAAATGTGTTTATAGAATATGGATATCAAAAGAAAGCTGTTGATGTGTGCTTTAGTACAGAGTAAGTTTTATGCCTCTGGGTGACTAGGGTCTCGAGATATAGGCCAAAACGTGGACCCAGATACACCTAGAATGTGTTTTTATATTATGGGTATCAAATTGAAGCTATTGATGTGTGCTTTAGTACAGAGTAAGTTTTACACCACTGGGTGACTAGGTTCCCGAGATATAGGCCAAAACATCGACCCTGGATACCCCTAGAATGTGTATGTATTATGGATATCAAATGAAAGCTGTTACTGGGAACTTTAAAGTAATTTTCATTGTGATATTCGATTTAGTCGCATCAACCCGGCAAAACTGATAAATATGCATGCGAAGCCAAAATAAAGACATGAATTAATAATAATACCCACATACCTATTTACAGACATCCTGTTCGATTTGCCTGAAATTTGGTATATAAATTTACTTATATTAGTATTAGCAATGCTTTTTTCGGGAAGTACACCAGAGACGGGCTGAGACTGGGATTAGGACTAGGACTGGGACTGAGACTGAGACTCGGAATGAGACTGGAACAAAATACATACCACCCTCTGGGACTGGCAGTAAGGGATGAAGAAGAATGAGAAAAAGTTGAGAGAAGAGAAAAGAGAGAAGGAGACTGAGAAAGAGATAGAATGAGTGATAAAAAGATTAGGAAAAAGTGGGCAGAGTTAGACGGAAAAAGCTTATTAAAATGTATGCAGATAGACCAAATTTAGGGCAGAACAACGTCTGCCAGGTCTACTAGTGATAATATAAAAATGAATGTTTGTATGTATGTCATCGATGAACTCAAAAACTACTGGACCGATTATTACGAAAATTGGTATATATATATATTTTTCCACGGGGAAGGTTTGTATAATGAGTACTTTGATACCTGGTGACTGGGGTCTCGAGATATAGGCCAAAACATGGACCCATGTAACTCCAGGAAGTGTTTATACAATATGGGTATCAAATGGAAGCTGTTTATGAGAATTTTGACACTGGGTATTTTTCGTACCCCTGGGTGACTAGAGTCTCGAGATATAGGCCAAAACGTGGACCCGGGCACCCCTAGAATGTGTTTATACAATATGGATATCAAATGAAAGCTGTTGATGAGTGCTTTAGTACAGGGTAGTTTTCATACCTATCGGTGACTAGGGTCTCGAGATATAGGCCAACACGTGGACCCGGGTACCCCTAGTATGTGTTTATACAACATGGATATCAAATGAAAGCTGTTGATGAGTGCTTTAGTACAGGATAGTTTTCATACCTATCGGTCACTAGGGTCTCGATATATAGGCCAAAACGTGGACCTGGGCACCCCTAAAATGTCTTTATACAATACGGATATCAAATGAAAGCTGTTGATGAGTGCTTTAATACAGGGTAGTCTTCATACCTATTGGTGACTACGGTCTCGAGATATAGGCCAAAACGTGGATCAGGGTAACACTGGGATGCGTTTTTACATTATGGGTATCAAATTGAAGCTGTTGATGTGTGCTTTACTGCAGATAATTTTTTATACCGCTGGGTATCTTGGGTCTCGAGATATAGGCCAAAAAGTGGACCCGGATACCCCGAGAATATGGATATCAAATAAAAACTGTTGATGAGTGCTTTACTACAGGGTAGTTTTCATACCTATTGGTGACTAGGGTCTCGAGAAATAGGCCAAAACATGGACCCGGATACCCCTAGAATGTATGTGCATTTTGGATATCAAATGGAAGCTGTTACTGAGAGCTTTTAAGTAATTTTCATTGTGATATTCGATTTAGTCGCATCAACCTGGCAAAACTGATAAATGCATGCGAAGCCGAAATAAAGACATGAATTAATAATACCCACATACCTATTTACATACGTCCTATTCGATTTGCCTGAAATTTGGTATATAAATTTGCCTATATCACCCTCTGGGACTGGCAATAAGATATGAAGAAGAATGAGAAAAACTTGAGAGAAGAGAAATGAGAGAAGAAGGAGACTGAGAAAGAGATAGAATGAGACGAAGATGGAAATAGTTGAAGTGAAAAATACGGAGGGAGGAGTGAATACAAAGATTGGGAGAAAAGTGTAGAGGGGCGAGTGCAGAGTTAGACGGAAAAAGCTTACTAAAATGTATGCACATATACCAAATTTAGGGCAGAACAACGTCTGTCGGGTCTGCTAGTAATAATAATAATAAATAATAATAATAATAAAATAAAACAAAAATTTGGTCCTTTTTTTCGATGAATTTTGGTCCCAAATTAAAACATGGTGTGTCAACCGTGTTCGCTTTACCGAAAATGTCTCACTTGTAGATACGAAGTTAACGAATAAACGGGACGATGTGTATATGCATATTATGCATAATAAGTTTCTACATAGGTATATTGTAATTTATTCTGTGAAAGCACATACTGTATACAAATATGTATAGCAAGAGGCAACACTTTGTTACTATTATCTTTACTTATTTGCGCTTACAATTCTTTATTTTTCAGTTTTGCCTTTTTCTAAACAACAACTGTTGTGTGGTTATTTCAATGTAACCACCAACTTTTGTGGGTAAAAATTTATCCGGCTACTTTCGCGGGTAGAATACCAAAAGGGTGTAAAAGTTGCCACATGATTTCGTTACCGTGGTGAAGAATGTTGTTACCACACTAGAATCGGGACGTCAAAGTCAATTTGTTGGTTACATTTTGAGTTTTCCATCTCCCTTTGACAATACGTATACCAGTGAAATGAAAAAAATATAATCAGCTGATGAGGTTAGCCAACCATATAATTGAGCAATGCTATTAGGAATTCGTCTTGCAGCATTCACAATAGTTAAAATAAATATGGCTCACCATAAGTTTAGCATGTCAGTATTTTATAATGAATTTTTTGAATGGTTATATTGAATTTAAACCTGTTGAGATTTGTACATACTTGTTTGGTTGATAAATATTTTTTATTAAACATTTGTATTTTGTTAATTTAAGTTGTTGTGTATTCAAACTTGCAGCTTTTCATATTTAAATAAAGCAAACTTAAAATGAATAGGAACGTATTTATTTTTCCAAGACTGGTTTTCTCTGGGTGTTGTGTTACCAGAAGTTTATTTTAGCGAAAAAACTGAAAACCCCTATCAAAAAATAGGATCTATGTTATAAAATAGCTCCGTCCTCTTGGCAAATACTAGAAGCTTTCTAGGATTTATGCCAGTTGCTGCTTCTAGATCTGACAGCTGTACCACTCCTAATAGCTAGAGTAATAATGTATAATGTAATGTATTTATTTATTACGGCTATCCTAAGCCTAACTTAAATCTATTTTACATGTTTATAATTGTCTTCTGGACTATGCAATCTAGAATAGTTACATCTATGTCCTACCTTGGAGTACTATGGATGGGAGACTTCCAGATCATGCGAACAAAGCGTTGTGATTATGTAGTATGTAGGCATTTTACGCATGTTAGTAAAGCGCGTAGGCAACATCTGCACGGCGATGCACTGAGTTAATCGAGTGATGCGTTTCAGTATGTGCTTCGGCAACCTTTTTTGTATGCGTACAAGAGCTTGCAAGAGCAAGAGTCTTAGTCTGGTAAGCGCAGGGCACGAGCACGATCGTTTCTTCCTGCAACCCGCACTTCCTACATCTGCTATCACTGAACAAGCCTAATTTAAAGGCATGTGATGCAAGGCAGTGTTCAGTCAGAATATCCGTCATGAGTCTACAGTCCTCTCTTTTTAATGATAGAACCAGCTTTGTTAGTCTAAGTTTGTACGGCCTACACATAATCTTCGAAACTTTACAGCCCCGCGCTTGAGTCAGCACATTTGCGTCTTGGCAACTACGGTACTGTTGGCAGCCATAAATTCATAATAGTAAAATACTTAATTTATTTGGGAACCAGCATTAACACAAACAACAACATATGCTCTGAAATCCAGCGAAGAATCACTCTTGCAAATGAATGCTATTTAGGACTGTCTAAGCTTTGGTGATTCGGCGGGCGAATAGTTTTTTTGCTATTATATTATTTAAGTGGACTGTGTGTTATTTTAGAGAGGGAGGTTGCTATGCACCTGTTACACCTTGTATTTATTCATTGGGGGCGAGCCCTGGGGGCCCCAAGGTATTGGCTGCGGGTTGAGCCACCTTGTTTTGCTTTGAAAAACCCGCCTTTCGGATAAAAAACTTAAACTATGTCTTTAGAATATTTCACTAACCAGTTGAGAATTACAAGCACACTCAATGGCTAATGAAACAAACGAACGAAAAATGTTCATAGTTTAAGTCACTTAAACATACTCGCCCGCTTAGACGGCTTAGTTGTCTAGTGAAATTTCCATACGAGCCAGTTACCCGGCTCGAAGGACCATGTCTAAGCTTTGGTGATTCGGCGGGCGAATAGTTTTTTTGCTATTATATTATTTAAGTGGACTGTGTGTTATTTTAGAGAGGGAGGTTGCTATGCACCTGTTACACCTTGTATTTATTCATTGGGGGCGAGCACTGGGGGGCTCCAAGGTATTGGCTGCGGGTTGAGCCACCTTGGTTTGCTTTGAAAAACCCCCCTTTGGGATAAAAAACTTAAACTATGTCTTTAGAATATTTCACTAACCAGTTGAGAATTACAAGCACACTCAATGGCTAATGAAACAAACGAACGAAAAATGTTCATAGTTTAAGTCACTTAAACAAGGACTATGTAGGCAATTGAAAAGTAAAGTCCTCTCTCGGTAAACGAAAATCATGCTCTACAAGTCACTTATCATACTGCTCCTGCTTATTGTGCAGAAGCATGGACCATGATATCATCAGCTTAAGCGGCTTTGGGAGTGTTCGAGAGAAAAGTTCTTCGAAAGATTTACGCACCTCTACGCATTGGCGACGGCGAGTACCGTCAATGTCAAACTTTTTTAAAAAATACAACGTTAACACAGCGTTCAAAATATTGAAAAATCTAGGGCGAAAACTAAAAATCAACGCTAACTCAGAGGATCCGTTTAGCAGCCACGGCATATACAAGCTTACCTGCGGATGCCAACACAGTTACATAGGGCACATATGATGCCAAAAGGAACGAGGTTCAGAGAACACATTGGAGATTACAACAAAAAAACATGGAATCCAAACATCATACCGCGAATCACATGGTCAAAAATCAATGTCCCCGGCAAACATCAATAAAACAGTCAGGGTCCTTCACATACAAGCAAAAGGCCGACGTCTGAACGTACTCGAAAACATGGAAATCTACAAACAGAAAAATTCGACGGTAGAATAAGAAACGAACAGAAAAACACAATATTTGGACCTTTAAAGCTTGTTTAAAAGAACGAAGTAATCGCACAGGTACAACAACAAATAAGCACAAAACCATAAACGCACCAAAGCAACAAAACCACAAAGAAGGTCAAACGACTAGGATTACTGACTTCGTCTTCGTCTCAGTCAGCAAAAACCACACTCGGTTCTGCATACGGAAACATCCATTTTGACCATACCTGCTCATGTACCTACGAACTATAAATACAAGACCAACGGCAACGACAGACCAGAACGAAAATCTTCACTGATAATGGCACAGCGTCGAAACCAAATTTGACAAGGGATGACGATAAATCGTTCCAATATACATACATATATCAACTATCCACTCTATCGAAAAATCAACAAAACAAAATGAGTCAATAAAAATTAAACTCCTCATTGTTGTCGTTAGTAACTTATCAGTACTTTAAGGAATTTAAAAACTTACACCTACATATATATTTGTGAACTTGTTAGTATACATAAAATCTTCATTATAAGCCAAATATTGGGCTTCCAGATTGCAATGGATGTTAGCGCCGAATGTACATGCAAGCAGTTTGCGGCAAAGAATAGCGGTTGTACAACGTATTTAATTGTGTCTGCTGACTTACAATATCCCCTATACGCCGTTTCCAAAATTGTGATCCAAATAGGTCCATATTTTGTCTGCATGGGTATTTCGTTTTTCTATTGTCCCACGAAGTCCGCTATCTCGCAAATTCTTTCCTTGTGGCTCGCTGAAACATATAGGCTATATACACAGGCTCAGCAGCATCTTGTGCGAATGTATTCCTCAAGAGCGCCGATTTTTTCTACCTTGATACCCTATTTAAAAAAAAACACCGATGTTCAAATATCAGAAGTTTTATAGTCGAGTCTATATTTATAATTTTAATAAAATCTACAAGTGTTAAATTTAGTTAAAGCACTGGTATTTTGAAGTACGTATGTATGCATGTGTAAATACAAAGAAGACGATCACGGTCAAATTATTTGAACTCACTTCATTTACCATTTGCTACATTATTAAATAAATGGAGTTAGGGTATCTTTCCAAGTAAGTAAGAATGCGGAATTTAACACAATACTTTTGTTTATTGTGGGCAATACATTCGATTGTCAAATGAACCATTAACACATAAGAATGCCAACGTTTTGTAAAATATATATGGTAATATTACAAAGTAAGATTAAATACCACTTAAGAAGTCTAGGTAATGAAAGCTGAAAAAAATCCCTATACATACGCAAGTACCGTCTTCCGTAAGACTCTATAACTATACTCTCAGAGAAACAATATTCTTACCGAATTTCGTTGAAATTAGTCGCTTTTTGATCGGCGTTGGTTTTAAGTTTTCTAAAGAGCATAACTAAAAGTAGCGAACCAGAACCACTCACAATCGCTGTTTTTCGTACTGTGCGAACAAATAAGTTGTCAATTTTGTGATGGTCAAATCTTAAAGCATACTTTTTTTAAAGTAGGCGTGGTCATAAACCGATTTTGTTCAGGACTTTACATCATACCAATAACGATACTTCCGGAAAATTGCAAAACTTTACATTTTCTTCTACGAAATGTCGAAAAAGTTGGCGTGGTGTTTAATTGATTTCAAATATTTTCTATACAATTATATTTGGAATTCAGATATGCTCATGTACTTAATACAACAATAAATCTGGTGAAATATCTAAATTTTTAAGCAAATTATCTTGTTAACGGATGGACGGAAATCTTTGCCTTTGTTAAAAATTTGTGAAAATAAAAAATGAGTTTATGCCACAAATTTTCGATTTGGGACCAGTATGTACTGCTTAGATATAGATTGAAAACTAGCACAGCCCCGTAATTCGATACCTCTCGCTGTGCCCCTTTTAACTTTAGAGTGTATATAAAAAAATTCGGGGGTGCTGTAACCTGCTTAAGTATTTATTTTACTTTATTCACTAAAAAGGCGATATTTAAAGAAGTAAATATTATCTTTTGCATGTGTTATTTATCAGATAAGGTGCATGGATATTATCGTCGTGATTCTGATTATAATTTTCTATCTTTAGCTTGAAACACAATGCCCGAAATAAACGCAACGAACTTCGCCGTGTCAAAAATAGAATCCCCGTAATTACATGAAGGTGAACACAATGAAAGCGAAGAGCGAAATTTACGCGACGGCATTTTTCTATCGTCGCCGCCGGGCGATGACGACAAATATCCCGGATGGCTGGCTGGCACGAATTTTGTAGTTGAAATTTAAGCAACTTCCCGATAAGCTATAAGCTTGAAACATGGAATATAGTTCAGAACCCGATGACAATGCAATAATAAGAAAAAACACCGATAGGAGGCGCATGGATCGAAATATTTAAAAAATCCTATTTGTGGTCCGATTTCATATTTGGAACACATAATACATACATGAATAGAAAGCGACCTATGAAAAAAAAATCGCCGCTGGGTGGCGCAATCGAGATCGAGATATTCAAAAAAAACTTATTTGTGGGCTGATTTGGCTCATATTTGGAACACATAATACATACAAGAATATAAAGAGACCTATGAAAAAAACGCCGCCAGGTTGCACAAGGATCGAGATATTCAAAAAAATCTATTTGTGGTCCGATTTGGCTCATATTTGGAACACAATACATACATGAATAGAAAGTGACCTATGAAAAAAATCGCCGCTAGGTGGCGCAAGGATCGAGATATTTAAAAAAATCGTGTTTGTGGTCCGATTTGGTCCATATTTGGAACACATAATACACACATGAATAGAAAGCGACCTATGATGCCCGATTTGGCTCATATTTGGAACAAATATTACATATAGTCCAGTAGAAGTGCATCAAAATATTTTGGAGTTCGGGGAGGGACAAGCATACCTAGCGCAGAGTCAAGTAAAGTCATTGGAAGGATTATGTATTGAGGACTTAGACTGTAACAAATTGTCAGGAAAGAGTCCTTGTAATAATGAGTCACTAAATGAACTAAATAGAATGAGAAATAACAGGCAATTGAATAAAGACTAAAAACTTGAAAATAAAATAATTTAAAATAAATTTTTAAGTTAAACGGTTTTATTGAAAACAATACTTACAAGAAGTAATAATAATACTAAAAACTAGAAAATAATTAGGTAGGTCTTAGGTACTAGTCATCACACTCCTTATCAATTTAGGGCGTTGATCAGACAATTAAATAAAAGGGTTGGGCGCGTGAAATTTCTATTGATAGTCATATATAAGACCAACTGAACCTAAAAAAGGTTATGCTACGCCTCACATTTTTAGAAATTTCACGCGCCCAACGCTTTTATTTAATTGTCTGATCAACGCCCTAGATTGATGAGGAGTGTGATGACTAGTACCTAGGACCTACCTAATTATTTTCTAGTTTTTAGTATTATTATTATTTCATGTAAGTATTGTTAGTCGCGATTTGACTGCGTTAGCGATCAGAAGTGTTTCTCTGCACCTGTGCAAATAAATAACAGCATTAACTCGCATTTTTGTTCTCATTGTTTGCATGCATTTTTCTTCGTTATAATTAGTTTTTTCTTTCCAAAAAACAATTGACCATTGAAGTAGTCAACAACAAAGGCACCGTTTGGTGCTAAAAAAAAAAAACAAGAATGCTTGACGAAAACAACGATTATCCAGACATACAATGGCAAAGCGTACCAATGGGTAAAAAACGACCACATGGAGGTTCACCTCTAAATTGGAAAAGACCAGCATTACTCGATACACCTGGAACATCTAATAGTGCCAACCGCTTTGACCTTCTAAGAATTGACCACAACCTTGACAACGAAAATGGTGAAAATGCAGCTGCAATGGAAGCTTCTAGTGATAAAATTAATGATAATGATGAAATATGAACAATAACATTGAAGGTGAAATCATTGTAAAGCCGCCGCCAATATTTTTTTCTGATGTCTATGATATTAGTGGCATGAGCCATATATTTGTAAGTGTATCCAGAAAGACAGTTTCAGCTATAAATCTCAAAGAGATCGACACGTAAGGGTTCTTATTAAGTCTGTGAATACCTAAAGACAATTAGTAGATTGCTTAAGAAAAGATATCATTAAATTTCACACTTATCAGTTAAAGCAAGACAGGGCATTTGGCGTAGTTGTTAAAAACTTGCACTACTCTACTCCAACTGAATTCATCAAGCAAGAAATTGAAAATCTAGGTTACCAGGTGAGAAGCGTTAATATAATTAAGAGTCGTATCACCAAGGAGCCTTTATATATGTTCTTCAATGATCTTGAGCCAAACAACAAAAACTCTGATATATATCGAATCAAACATATTGGCAATGCTATTGTCAAGGTGGAACAGCCAAGAAAAGTGAATGACATAGTGCAATGCTTTCGATGCCAGGAATTTGGGCACACCAAGTCCTATTGCACAAAAAGCTACAAATGTGTGAAATACCCTTTAGACCATCCTACAAATGACTGCCCTAAAAGTAAAGAGTTACCTGCACAGTGTGCCAATTGTTTTGAAAGTCATGATGCTAGTTATAAAAGTTGCAGTGTGTATCAAGAACTGGTAGTATGTAAAGACAGCCCGTTACGTAATTAATACACATCACAAAAATACAAGCTCTATCGAAGTTCCAAAACACAAACCAACATGAGAGCCAGCCCACATACGCAAAAGCGATTCAAGGCAACCATGGATCCAGGGACGACAATCCATTTGAAAGAATTGAAGCCTTACTTGCCAAGCAATTTAAATTAACCAACAATCTCTTAATTATGCAAATAGATTTACGTATTGCAATTTGGAATGCCAATGGCCTTTCTAACCACAAAGATGAAATACAAGCATTTTTGAAATCAAACCATATTTATATTATATTAATATCTGAAACACACTTTACTAATAGATCTTTTCTTGAAATACACGGCTATGAACTGATTTGTGCAAATCACCCAGATAACAAAGCTCATGGAGGATCAGCAATAATCATAAAAAGCAGCATTAAGTACAGGGTTATGCACAGCGTGAGTAGCAACGTTATACAATATGCTTGCATCCAAGTGAAGTGCTTACACTTTGACTTAAGTTTATCAGCCATGTGTTTTCCACCAAGATTTTCTATAAATTGCTAAGAATACTGGAATTTTTTTCATAAACTTGGGACAAGATTTATTGCTGGTGGTGATAACAATGCCAAACATCCCTGGTGGGGGTCAAGACTAATTAATCCAAAAGGCAGGCAACTTTATAAGTGCATAACTGGTAATAATCTCTCCACGCTATCTACAGGAAAACCAACCTACTGGCCTTCTGACCCTAAGGAAATTCCTGACCTACTAGATTTCATTGTATACTCAGGTATACCCCAGCACCAAATAAGTATAGCTGAAAGCTTTGACCTCAGTTCGGATCACTCGCCACTTATTGTAACCTACAACTCCGTGTCCATAAACTTGAATTTCCCTTACAAGGTTATTACATCGAAGACAGTTATTACTGCGTTCAAAAACTGGCTTGAACATAATATTGATATAAATGTGTCCCTAAAAACTGGCACTGAAGTAGACCTTGTGGTCGAAACGTTGACCAACAAGATACATGAAGCCGGACTGTACTTTACGCCACCACCAAAAGAAATGACAAGAAGTAGCGAGTTTATATCAGCAGAAATTAGACGACTTATAAAACATAAACCAGGTTTGAGGAAAAAATTGCAAAAACCCAAAGTCCTGAGGACAAAACAATGTAAACAAGGCTAGAAACGAGCTTAAGAAACGACTGGCCGAATTAAGAAACGAATCAAAAGTTGATTTCCTAAAAAATCTCGATCCCTTTACACATGATTTTGAATACTCCCTTTGGAGAGCTACGCGATGTCTAAAGCGTCCTACTAGAAAAAATGTTGCCATTGAAGACAACAATGGAGTTTGGTGCCGGTCAAATGAAGATAAAGTGGAGGCATTTGCGCAACACCTCTATACAGTGTTCCAACCCAATCCCGATGGTGATAGAATAGACGAAGAAATTTCTTAGATGCGCCATGCCAAATGAGTCTTCCAATAAGCCATATTAGCACAATAGAAGTAGAACTAGAGATTAAAAACATTAATAGCAAAAAATCACCAGGATATGACAAAATAGATGAAAAACTATAAAAAACCTGCCCCAAAAGTGTATTCAACTATTAACGCGTATATACAACGCAATGCTAAGACTTGACCACTATCCAACGCAGTGGAAATGTGCAGAAGTTATCATGATACAGAAGCCCAATAAACCTGAAAACATCACGTCTTCATACCGACGATAGGTTTGCTGGTAACATTCCCCAAAGTATTTGAAAGAATACTTTTGAGAAGAATGGTACCAGTACTGGACAAGAATAATATAATACCGGAACACCAGTTTGGGTTTAGAAGGGGTCATGGAACAGTAGAGCAATGCCACCGAGTTATCAACGATAATACAGAGGCACTGGAAAGCAAAAAGTACTGTACAGCAGATTTCCTTAACATACAACAAGCTTTTGAATGCGTCTGGCATAGGGGAATTCTATACAAAATAAATAAAATACTACCGGCTCCGTACTATTTATTACTAAAATCATATTTAACCAACCGGAAATTCTATGATGTAAATCAAGGCGTAACATCTAATATATACTCCATAAATGCTGGTGTGCCGCAGGGCAGCGTACTGGGTCCGGTATTGTGTACAATATTCACTGCCGATTTGCCCGTGTTGGCGGATGTAAACATTGCCTCGTATGCTGACGATACAGCTATAATTGCAACATCCCTGACACCAGAAGAAGTATACAGAAAGAGCTTAATAAAGTAGAGCAATGGCTGCACAAATGGAAAATTAGAGTTAACCCCCAAAAATCTACGCATGTAACTTTCACTCTTAGAAGGGGAGATTGTCCTCCTGTTAATCTTTGTGGGACTCAAATACCACAAAATACGACAGTGAAATATCTTGGCGTACATCTTGGCAGGAGGTTGACCTGGAGATCGCATACGAATGCCAAAGTGAAGCAACTGAACCAAAAAACAAAAAAGATATATTGGCTTCTTGGAAAAAATCACAACTAAGCCTGGAAGATAAAGTAAAAATATATAAAGCAATCCTTCAACCGGTTTGGACTTATGCATTACAACTCTGGGGAACGGCAAGTCACTCAAACGTGGAAATAGTTCAACGTTATCAGTCGAAAACTTTAAGACTCATAACAGGTTGTCCTTGGATTGTGAAAAATGAGGAAATACATAAAGACCTCAATATACCTTATGTTAAAGAAGAGATATTAAAATATAGCAAAAAGTATGTTAATCAACTCGACAACCATTGTAAAAATTTAGCCATAAATCTCCTAGATAATAGTCAAAGTACACGAAGACTAAAACGAGTCCATGTATTAGATTTACCAAATGAATAGTATAAAAGATCCTAACGTAAAAATGGCGTATAATGGTTAGTTTCAGTGGATACTAAACCATTTCTGTTAAGACCTAGGTTAAAATTACAAAATTATACCATTTGCTTATTGTCGTAAAGACAGATTGCAAATAAAAGTATATACAAAAAAAAAATGTAAGTATTGTTTTCAATAAAACCGTTTAACTAAATTTTTTTTTTTTTTAATTTTATTTAATCAATGTTTTCAACTAACCGGCGTACGTGTGCTGTAAAAATTTAAGCTCATGCAAACTTATGGAAACGTACGTTAAAAAAAAAATAAATGTAAGGCGCGATAACCTCCGAAGAGATCTAAGGCCGAGCTTCTCTTCCAATTTGCGTCGTGCTCCTCTTGATTTTTCCCTACAAATTGGCCGGACGGGACCTACATGTTTTATGCCGACTCCGAACGGCATCTGCAAGGCAGATGAGTTTTCACTGAGAGCTTTTCATGGCAGAAATACAATCGGAGCGCTTGCCAGACACTGCCGAGGGGCGACCCCGCATAGAAAAATTTTCTTCTAATTGAAAAATCTTATTTCTAAAATTTTGATGTTGCTTTGCCCGGGAGTTGAACCCAGGGCATACGGTGTGATAGGCGGAGCACGCTACCATCACACCACGGTGGCCGCCGTACGTTACGTTCAACGTATATATGTAAAATATATTTTTATACCTTTCATGAAAATGAAATGGTATATTAATTTCGTCACGAAGCCCAAAATTGTAATCAGGATGAAGAGCTGAGTTGATTTAACCATGCCCGTCTGTCTGTTTGTATGCAAACTAGTCCCTCAATTTTTCAGATATCTTGATAAAATTTGGTGAGCGGCTCTATTTCGGTGTCCGATTAGACATTTGTCGGAACCGGCCGGATCGGACCACTATAGCATATGTCCTCCATACAACCGATTTTTCAGAAAAATAGGATTTTTGTCATATCTTACTCAATTTAACAGATTGAAGCTTCAAACTTCACCATATAACTTCGTATATTGCACATATTGTTGCCTGAAAAAATTGATGAGATCGGTCGTATATATAGTATTTAACCCCCACAACCGATTGTTCAGATAAGAAACTTTTCGTAATTACTGCCATAATTTAAGAGCTAGAGGCTTCAAATTTCAACGAATGCTTACGCATATAGCATATATTGTTGTCTGAAAAAATCATAAAGATCGGTGGTATATATAGTATATATATGGTGGTATATATAGCATATATATATATTCGCAATTTTAACCCCATTTTAACAGCTATAAGCTTCAAATTTCACCGAATGCTTACGTATATAGCATGTATTGTTGTCTGAAAAAATCATAGCGATCGGTTGTATATATAGTATATATCGCATACAACCGATTGTTCAGATAAGAAACTTTTCACAATTTCTACCCCATTCTAACAGCTATAAGCTTCAAATTTCGCCAATTGCTTACGTATATAGTATATATTGTTGTCTGGAAAAATCATAGCGATCGGTTGTATATATAGTATATATCTCATACAACCGATTGTTCAGATAAGAAACTTTTCACAATTTCTACCCCATTCTAACAGCTATAAGCTTAAAATTTCATCGATTGCTTACGTATATAGTATATATTATTGTGTCAAAAAATCATAGAGATCGGTGATATATATAATATATATATGATGGTATATATAGTATATATATATAGCATATATATATATTTTTTGTTTGCCATTTCGGCCCCATTTTAACAGCTAGAAGCTTCAAATTTCACCAAATGCTTACGCGTATAGCATATATTGATGTCTGAAAAAATCATTGATATCAGTGGTATACATAGTATATATCTCATACAACCGATTGTTCAGATAAGAAACTTTGCGCAATTTCTGCCCCGTTTTAACAGCTAGAAGCTTCAAATTTCACCAAATGCTTACGTATATAGCATATATTGTTGTCTGAAAAAATCATAGAGATCGGTGGTATAGATAGTATATATGTCATACAACCGATTGTTCAGAGAAGAAACTTTTCACAATTTCTGCCCCATTCTAACAGCTATAAGCTTCAAATTTCACCGATTGCTTACGTATATAGTATATATTGTTGTGTCAAAAAATCATAGAGATCGGTGATATATATAATATATATATTTCGGCCCCATTTTAACATCTAGAAGCTTCAAATTTCACTAAATGCTTACGTGTATAGCATATATTGATGTCTGAAAAAATCATTGAGATAGGTGGTATACATAGTATATATCTCATACAACCGATTGTTCAGATAAGAAACTTTGCGCAATTTCTGCCCCGTTTTAACAGCTAGAAGCTTCAAATTTCACCAAATGCTGTATATAGCATATATTGCTGTCTGAAAAAATCATAGAGATCGGTGGTATATATATTATATACTTCATATAAACTGTCATTTTTGCCCCTTTTTTACGGCTACAAGCTTCCGATTGTTCAGATAAGAAACTTTGCGCAATTTCTTCCCCATTTTAACAGCTAGAAGCCTCAAATTTCACCAAATGCTTACGTGTATAGCATATATTGTTGTCTGAAAAAATCATTGATATCAGTGGTATTTATAGTATATATCTCATACAACCGATTGTTCAGATAAGAAACTCTGCGCAATTTCTGCCCCATTTTAACAGCTAGAAGCTTCAAATGTCACCAAATGCTTACGTATATAGCATATATTGTTGTCTGAAAAAATCATAGAGATCGGTGGTATATACATTATATACCCCATATGAACTGTAATTTTTGCCCCTTTTTACGGCTAGAACTTCAAAATTCATCAGATTTCATCAAATAGTTACGTTTACGTCATATATTGTTGAAATACGTGATTCGTAGTCATAGTTTTTACACGCAGACCACAAAAACCTGAAACTTTGCATCCTCACACAAAGTACCTATCTGTTTTTTTTTTATATTTATCTTAAAAATCGTTTAGGTATGTAGATCTGTTCACTATATATTTCTTATCTTATACATCCGATTATTCGGAGATTACGAACGGGATAAGATTATTGTTCAGCCCCTTTCATGAAAGGTATGAAGTCTTCGGCTTAAATTAAAGGTTTATAATACTAATGTTCGCCCTCCGAATTAAGATGCCTGAGAATCAAACGTGTTTTTCGATAGAGCTTAAGAGCTTTGGGCGTGTTCTAGCAGTCAAGTGCTAAAGCAAAGAATTAAAAAAGTTTTAATTGCTTTTATCTTTATTTCTGTAAATGGCCACTCTGAATAAAAAGCGTCAGAAAATGTCGCCCGGTATTGTGTTTTGGGTAAACGAAATATCTGCGCGTAATATGTCAGCGCCCGACGCAGCGTGTATCGTCGTCGCTCGGCATTGTGTTCACAGGTTTTTGTAAACATACTAGTATGTTTTAATTTTTTTTAGAGCTCTATCGCTTAGAAGCTCGCATGGGACACACACAAGATTTAGTGCGCTTGTATTTGCACTTTCGCTTGCCACAAGGCACGAGACTTATAATCAATGCGTGACAAAGAAAAGAGGCAAATTTGACACTTGATTAGAGAGAATAAGTAGAAAACACATAGATATGATATACACGTGGCTAGGTTGGATGTGTAATTTACAATGTCATGCGAATACAGAGGCAAATGGTCGTAGTAAAATTTTCACTCTGCATTATTATGACATAAGTAACACTAAATGAGTGTAATGAATTTCACGTTTCAATCAAAAATATGTATGCAACAGCTTTTCTCTTTTATTGATAAAATGCATATGACTTTTGAAGCTTATGTACTAACCTTTTGTAAGTCTAGCACAAGGCAGGTCATGCAAGCACTTTCAAAGATTGAAGAAAATCAAAAACTTGGGCAGTTACTTTTGATAAATTTGATATAAATACGTTAACGACAAATCAACTATGGTCCTAAAAATGCATATATACACAAGCACATAGATTTTATGTATATTTCTTATTATTGAATTTCACATATAAATGCTAATTGTTGAAATTTTTTCGTTTCGTGATATTTGTGTTTGCATCAAGAATACACAAATTGCAGCAACAAAAGCGGCATGCCACCATACCTACGAACAATCAATTAAACAAAATCCAAACCAACCACACGCGCTCATAAGCCCGAAGCAACTGACCGCAAGAGCGCAGACAAACCAGCGATAAAGCCTCATGCATCGATGTCTTTTAGATAGATGTACAATAGGCCGGGTCGATTTGTGGGGAGGCAAAAAAATCGCCCATTGCTCTGTGAAAATCATATTCTAGGGATCAAAATAAGAAACTTTGCCGAAGGAACCATACCTCTAAAACGAATTCTGATGTCCCCCCCTTTGGGTCGTAGGGGCAAATTTTGAAAAATCCCACTTTGAAATGCCTAAGTTTTTTCTTTTTGGAGTTTATTTTTCTCTTTAGAAATTTATTTAGTCAGAACATATGTAAATGAAAAAATGAATTTAACTTAGTAATAGAAAAGAAATTAAAAATAATTATTAGAAATTAGCGTTTTTACAACCCCCTTTTAAAACCAAGGCATCACTGTGATGCATTTGCATGTCGTAAACATAGTTGTGTGGGGTTTTTATTCAACCGTTCTAAAAAATGAAGGTATCACTGTGACAAAATTGCAGATCGTAAAATTGCTTGTGTTTTTTTTTAAGCCACCACAAGACACAGCAGGTAGAATTGAAATTGCCCCTACCCAAAAGTTCGACCCAAAGGGGGGGACATCAGAATTCGTTTTAGAGGTATGGTTCCTTCGGCAAAGTTTCTTATTTTGATCCCTAGAATACGATTTTCACAGAGCAATGAGCGATTTTTAAATAGATCCGCCCTAATGTACAGTGGTTTGAACGGTAAAGAACAGGACCAAAATACATATTAAGCCATACTTTACTACACAAAATTTATTGACTGCAACTAACACTAAATAAATAGTATTACACAATTCCAGAACTTTTGAAAAAAGGGAACTCTCGAACATTCAAACAAAGAAGTTGAAAACTACGTTTAAAATTCGACAAAAACATAAGCTATGAAATAGTACGTGCATGCTTGTAAGTGAATAGTTTTGACCTTTGAACCTTTTTCTAGGTTTTGGATTTATATTTAGCTGTACCTAGCCAGCAAAGAAGCTTACCACAAACTAACCATCAGTTGCTTTCTAATAAACTAACGTGCACAGTTATTATCCCTTTCATGAAAATGAAATGGTATATTAACTTTGGCACGAATCTCAAAATTGTAAGTGCTTAAAGGAAAATAGATAGACCCATTAGGTATACCGAAAAAATCACGATGACGACCTGAGTTATTTAGCCATGTCCGTCTGTACGTCTGTCTGTTTGTATGCAAACTAGTCCCTCAATTTTTGAGATATCTTGATAAAATTTGGTGAGCGGGTGTATTTAGGAGTCCGATTAGACATTTGTCGGAACCGGCCGGATCGGACCACTATAGGATATATCCTCCATACAACCGATTTTTCAGAAAGAGAGAATTTTTGTCATATCTTCCTCAATTTATCAGATTGAAGCTTCAAACATCACCATATGCTTTCGTATATTGCACATATTGTTGTCTGAAAAAAATGGATGAGATCGGTCGTATATATAGTATATATCCCCCACATCCGATTGTTCAGATAAGAAACTTTTCGTAATTACTGCCCCATTTTAAGAGCTAGAGGCTTCAAATTTCGACGAATGCTTACGCATGTAGCATATATTATTGTCTGAAAGAATCATAGAGATCGGTGGTAGAATAGTATAAATATGGTGGTATATATAGTATATATATAGTATATATATATATATCTTCGCTTTTTCAGCCCCATTTTAATAGCTAGAAGCTTCAAATTTCTCAAATATAGTATATATGTATCTCATACAACCGATTGTTCAGATAAGAAACTTTTCGCAATATGTGCCCCATTTTAACATCTATAAGCTTCAAATTTCATAAAAACTGAAAAAAAAAAATAAATGAACTGGATTTAAGTAAACTCTGTATATGCTGTGCTTCAATTTGATGAGTAATATCCCACTAAATACATTAAGTGTGATTTTGTTGTGTAAAAGAAACAATATTGTAATAGAATTGCGTTGCTTTTCTTCAGAAACAACCATGAATCCAGTTGAAATAATCTTGGAAATTGCTGACCGACTGCATTCTGATGAAGATGTCATACATTCGCTTCGGCAAATTCATTTTTAGCTGGGATTTTGGCAACAAGAATTCAAGAGTATCGAGTTCATCGCATTATTTCGGTGAATATTTTAGATTTCTCGAAATCAAAACCCGACATTCCGCAAATTTCAACTGTTTCTTTTCAAATGGTCGCTTTCTTACTGAAAATTTACAATATCTCTTCACTACACAACTGGCCCAACAAACAACGGTTCGGCGCAACGTGTTCAATCTTCTTTCACGACGAGAAATCACTTATTGGGAAAACGAATATACAGAATTGTTGACTGTTGCCATTGAACTTGCAAATTTACGACGACTAAATCTGGTAGCCATAAGATTTACATATACAATTTATCTTCGAAATACGGATCAATTCAACATTAGAAACATTCACCCACCTGTTTTCGAATCAATATCGCTACAACTATTTGGTAACCGAACTCATGGATACCTCGAGTTCAACGAATATATTTACCAACTTAACTAACTTTTTTACTCTGATGCTTTAAGAATACAAAAATTAAACAAAAAGTAATGAAGAAATGTATTTATGATGTGTTGTACTGATTCATCTGCATCAGATCGAGTTTTCTTAGACAAGAGTATGAACAATGAACAGGGCTGCCATTTTGGCAATAGGGATTTTTCAGATACAATGGAAAGAGATATACCATTATTCATAATTGAGTATTTCTTCATTTTCAATTGAATTCATATCAATATTTATAATACATTGGGAATTCCTTTAAGAATACAAAAATTAAACAAAAAGTAATGAAGAAATGTATTTATGATGTGTTGTACTGATTCATCTGCATCTGATCGAGTTTTCTTAGACAAGAGTATGAACAATGAACAGGGCTGCCATTTTGGCAATAGGGATTTTTCAGATACAATGGAAAGAGATATACCATGATTCATAATTGAGTATTTCTTCATTTTCAATTGAATTCATATCAATATTTATAATACATTGGGAATTCCTTCTGTAAGTATGTCCTATCGTTGAACAAAAACATAGTAGAAAATTGTGGCAATGATGTATAATGTTTTTCTCTTCAAATTTATTTTTTCAAATGTTCTTTCTTCGTCCATTTTACAGAATACGTTCAGTGATTTCAACTGTATCTAATCGTGCGCACGTGTTTTATTGTGTTTTTCATAACATTTTTTACACGGTTTGTATTTTCGTTTTGTCTTTTGGACATATACGTGTGGATGTATTTCGACCGCGCATTTTTTGTTTGTACATGTGCTTTTCTTAAATTAAATTTCTGAACATGGAGTTTTAGTGAATTTTTTTCCTTTCTCTTGAAGAAAATGCCACGCGTAGTGCTAACAGAATGTTACTTCAAAGAAGAGCGCAAAGTATTGATGACCTGTCACAGCAAAATGAAATACGACGTGAACGATATGCACGAAATAGATCTGCAGAACCACAGCGGCAAAGAAATCCAGCACCACCAAGACAAATACGACGTCGTGTTCTAGAAAATATGCACCGTGCTGCTTTTAATTAAATAAAAAAAAAAATAAAATAAATGTGAGGCGCGATAACCTCCGAAGAGATCTAAGGCCGAGCTTCTCTTCCAATCTGCGTCGTGCTCCTCTTGATTTTCCCTACAAATTGGCCAGATGGGACCTACATGTTTTGTGCCGACTCCGAACGGCATCTGCAAGGCAGATGAGTTTTCACTGAGAGCTTTTCATGGCAGAAATACACTCGGAGCGCTGGCCAAACACTGCCGAGGGGCGACCCGCTTAGAAAAATTTTCTTCTAATTGAAAAACCTTATTTCTAAAATTTTTGGTGGTGGTAGGCGGAGCACGCTACCATCACACCACGGTGGTGCTTTTAATTACGATCCACAAATTGATTGCAGTATGCATGGATATATTGGATTAATGAGTGCGATATGTCCACATTGTGAAGCAGCTAAGTTTATGGGTGAAACGGCTGGCATGTGTTGTGCTAATGGCAAAGTGAAATTGCCGGCATTTGAAACTCCACCTGATCCATTGCACTTATTGATTTTTGGAGGATCACCAATGTCGAAGCATTTTATGAATCATATACAAGAATACAATTCATCATTTCAAATGACTTCTTTTGGTGCTATAAGATACAATTTTATGCCGACATTTAAGGTGATTACTTCATGTGGAATACGTAATTGTTAAGTGGATCTAAGTAACAGTTTCTACAATGTTTTTAAGGATTATGATCCAACATCAAATTACATTTCATACACATTACAGGTTCAAGGTCAGATTTAACATCGAGCGGGTGCATTGTTACCATTTCCTGACGCTTACCATCAATTTTTGCAAATATATTTTATCGGAGATGAAATTCGTGAGTTGGATGAACGTTGCACAATTGGCTCACATACAAAACGAGGGATTATTTGCGATCTCCAAAGATTTTTTCATCAGAACAATGAATTGGTGAAATTGTTCAAAACCGCTCTCGACCGTATGCCATCTGATAATCACAAAATCATAATCAGAGCGGATAAAATTCCTTTTGGTGAGCATGCCAGAAAATTTAAGGTACCGACGATTGATGAAGTGGCAATTGTAATTGATGGCGATCAGTTTCAATCCCGCGATATTGTACTTCATCGTAGAAATGAACAATTACAGCGTGTTTCGGAGCATCGTTGCAGTTACGACGCATTAAAATATCCAATTCTACATTGGAAAGGTGGTTATGGTTATCACATTAATATACCAATGAAAGATCTACGAACCGGTAAATAATATACTAATTATATTAATCAGATATTAAATAAAAACTAAAATTTAAAATCGAATGAGCATATTTTTTACAGGTCGAGATATTCAAAAGAAAGTTAGTGCGATGAATTATTATTCTTATCGTTTGATGATTCATGCAGAAGAACAAAATTACATTCTGAGATGTGGTAAACTTTTTCACCAATACATTGTAGATATGTATGCAAAAATTGAAACTGAACGTCTCAATTTCATCCGATTCAATCAAGCCAAATTGCGATCTGAAGAGTGCATACATTTGCAAGATGCAATAGCGAATGATACAAATGTGAATGATATCGGACGTCTGACGATATTACCAGCTTCTTATATTGGTAGTCCACGCCACATGCACGAATATGCACAAGATGCTATGTCATATCTTCGAAAATACGGCCGACCAGATCTTTTCATCACTTTTACGTGTAATCCGATGTGGTACGATATAAAAAATAATTTGTTCGACGGTCAGTCACCAACAGATCGACAAGATGTTACAGCACGTGTGTTCCGGCAAAAATTGAAGCAAAGATGGATTTAATTGTGAAGTTAAGCGTTTTTGGAAAGGTACAATGTCGGATGTACTCGATTGAATGGCAAAAAAGAGGTTTGCTACACGCACACATATTGATATGGATGGTACGTAAAATAACACCGGACGAGATTGATAGCGTCATATCAGCCGAAATACCAGATCAAACCATCGATCCAGAATTATTTGAAGAGGCAACAAAAAACATGATTCACGGTCCATGCGGTGAAATAAATATGAATTCACCATGTATGATCGATGCGAATTCAAAGCGGTATCCGATAGCATTAATTTCCGATACCATAACAGGCAATGACGGATATCCATTGTATCGACGTTGAACATTTGAAAATAATGGTAAAACGGCGATAATAAGAGTGCACAATTAAGACATCGAAGTTGACAATCGTTGGGTCATACCATATTCACCGATGCTGTCAAAAGTTTTTTCAGACTTACATAAATGTTGAGTACTGTAACTCAGCAAAGTCTATCAAATACATTTGTAAATATGTGAATAAAGGAAGTGATATGGCTGTTTTTAGAGTAGATTGTGAAAATAGAAATGATGAAATCACTCAATATCAGATGGGGCGATACATACGCAGTAATGAAGCAGTTTGGCGTATATCCTTTGCACGAAAGACATCCTGTTGTTGTCCATTTGGCAGTTCATCTGGAGAATGGTCAACGAGTTTATTTCACTACTGGGAATGTACAGTGGAGAGCAGCACACCCACCAGCAACTACTTCAACTGATTTTTTTCAATTATGTGAAATCGACACATTTGCCAGAAATTTGATATATGTTGATATATCGAAATATTACACCTGAAATGCATCATCGAAAAAATTTCAACGGCGTAAACAAGGAACACCAGTTGATGGTAATCCAGGTATTTTCCAAACAGATGCCTTGGGCAGGATGTATACGGTACATCCCAACAATGCTGAATGTTTCTATTTGCGAATGTTGTTGGTAAACGTTCGAGGACCAAAATCATTTCAGGATTCAAGAACAGTTCACGGTCATTTTTGTCAGAGATATCGCGAAGCATGTCAGCTCTTGCATTTGTTAGAAGATGACACTCATTGGGACGCAACACTTCATGATGCATCGATTTCATCTCATCCACAGCAAATACGAATGTTATTTTCGGTTACAATATCAACATGCATGCCATCGAATCCAATTGAATTGTGGAATAAATATAAAGATTACATGACTGAAGATATTTTAATTCGGATGCGTCGTAGAGCAATGGATCCTGACTTGCTGATTACATTGGAAATGTACAATGAAGCTTTGATAATAGTTGAAGATATGTGTTTTGCGATTGCCAATAAAGCATTGGGGCAGTTAGCTTTGATTTCACCAAATCGTCCAATGCATGATTTAAATCATTATTGCACATATTGTTGTCTGAAAAAATGGATGAGATCGGTGGCATATATAGTATATATCCCCCCCCAAACAGATTGTTCAGATAAGGAACTTTTCGTAATTACTGCCCCATTTTAAGAGCTAGAGGCTTCAAATTTCGACGAAAGCTTACGTATATAGCATACATTGTTGTCTGAAAAAATCAAAGAGATCGGTGGTATACATCTAATCTAATATATTGAAACGATTTTGCTGCAAATCCTCTTATTTGCAACCCTCTGCTAAGTTCGTATCGCTAAACTGTTGAATAAATAACTCCAATATTGAATAATTGAAAAATGGCCTTTATTACAGTACTTCACAATAACACTTATACTTTGCAACGAATAGCAAGCTTAATAATCAAACTGATTGATAGCTCAAATGAAACTCTACTATTCAAAATAATTCTGCTATAGCTCGCTAGATAGCGCTTAATCGAAATCTCAAAACAAACTGAATTCCAGCGCCTCTACATCTGTTGCCTTTTATACCCTTTGGTTTCCTCGTTCGCATTTTTCCAGAATGTACTAGCATTACCCATGAGCTCTCAAACTTCTCAGCTATAACTAAGATTGCACAATTTTATACATCTTTTAGGCGCTTCCAGAATCTACTAGTCCAGTAGCTCTCAAACTTCTCAGATATATGCATGTGTTTGCGCATTGACTCTCCGCTGCTCGTATTCGTACATGGTACATATGTGTAGACGCAATTATTTATTCATTTATGTAGATACATAAAGATTGAATTATTGATGTGAATGTTTGTAGTTTACAGTCTCTCGCGCGCACATAGGCGTATAAGTAAATGCATCTGTGTGTGTAATCTCTCTGGGCTGCCTTATATATGTGTATACTTGATTTGATTATTAACGTAAATACTGCTTGGCATGGCCTTAGCATCGCCTTAGTGATGGGATAACTTAGTGATGCTAATATCCGTGACACTGCCCTCCACCTATCTCTCGATCTTAACGTTACCAGCCTTTCCAAATGGACCACTTTCATTTTGGTTCGTGGTTTACCGATGGTTTGTATGTGGTACACTACATCGTTGATCCGTTTTACAACTTTGTATGGGCCTTCCCAATTACACTGCAATTTCGGGGACAAACCTTTTTTACGTTGTGGGTTGTATAACAGCACCAAAACTCCTTCCTGAAAACCTTCTGAATTAATTGCTTTATCATATCTGACTTTCATCTTGTCACTCATAATCTTTGTTCGTTGCCTTATCAGATCATGTATTTCTCTTAGCTCTTCTTCCAAATCACTAGTGGATTTCCTGACATTTCTCTCCGCATTGGCATCTATCCCAAACTTCAAATCAGCTGGCAGTCTAAGGTCATTGCCAAAAATTACTTTTGCAGGGGTTTGGCCCGTTGTCTCATGCACTGCTGATCGGTAAGCCATCAAGAATAATGGTATGCGGGTATCCCATTCTTTATGGTACTTGTCTACTACTTTCCTTAAGTGCTCCTCCAATGTTCTATTGAATCGGTCTACCATACCATCGGATTGAGGATGCAATGAAGTTGTCCGTGTTTTTCGAATGCCCAATGACTTACACATTTCCTGGAACACAGCTGAACACAGCACGTCAGGAATCTCTTTCTGGGAACAAATATCAGTTTATTCTTTTATTTACCATCCTCACTCTCCCATACTCGATGAAGGCAACCGGATATCAATTCTAAACTGTTCCACTGTGCCCAATATGACTTCGCAATGGGACTCTCTGCTGACATCTCTTCTCTGTTTGGTCTATCATTTCGTTCGAGCCCTTGCATAACACGTGACAGATCTGCATCTTCTAGCTGGCACTTTCTTAGCTGTTCCTTGTCCCATTCATCTGTACATGTTATATTCATTATCCGGACATCTATAATGTCTTCTTTAGCCTCGGCTTTTGAACAGTGCTTGCATTCCAAACTACATGGTCTTCGTGACATTGCATCAGCATTTCCATGGGTACTACCTTCTCGATGCTCAATGGAAAAGTCGTAGCTTTGTAGTCGCTCGATCCACCGTGCCAATTGTCCTTTCGGATTACGGAACTGCAGAAGCCATTTCAACGCTGCGTGATCTGTCCTGACACGGAATCGCTGGCCGTAGAGGTATTTGTGAAAATGTTTAATGCACTCTACCAATGCCAACAGCTCTCTCCGCGTAACACAGTAGTTCCTCTCTGGTTTTCCAATCGAACAGCTGTAATATGCAACTACCTTCTCCTGTCCATCGACCAGTTGTGATAAAACGCCTCCTATACCATATCCACTCACATCTGTATCTAGAATAAATGTTGCTCCTGGAATCGGATATGCTAACATTGGGGCAGTGCATAAACGCTCCTTCAATGTTTGGAAAGCCACTTCTTGCTCCTTCTTCCATTCAAAAGCTTTGTTTTTTCTTGTAAGCTCATGGAGGCTATGGGCTACGCTGGAAAAATTTGGTACAAATCGGCGGAAATATGTGCACAGCCCAAGAAAACTTCTCAATTCATGTAGGTTCTGTGGTCTTGGCCAATCCTTTACTGCCTCTATCTTTTCATTCGCTGTACAGACACCTTCTGTAGTTACCTTGTGGCCCAAATAGTTTACTTCCTTTTTAAACAGCGTACACTTTTTGGGACTTAACTTCAGACCAGCGCCAGCTATTCTCTGGAAAACTTCCTCCAAGTTCTTAAGATGTTCATCAAAACTCTTGCCCAACACGATGATGTCGTCCAGGTACACCAAGCATGTTTTCCAATGTAGTACTTTCAGTACCTGGTCCATGAGTCTCTCAAAAGTAGCTGGTGCATTACAAAGTCCAAAAGGCATCACTGTAAATTGCCAAAGCATCACCGACACTGAAGGCTGTTTTCTCTTTATATTCCTCCTTCACCTCAACTTGCCAGTAGCCGCTTTTCAAGTCCAGTGTGGAAAACCATTTCGTACCAGATAGCGAGTCCAGAGTGTCGTCAATTCTTGGCAACAGGTAGCTATTCTTTTTTCGTAACGTCATTCAACTTCCGGTAGTCCACGCAAAACCTCATTTTTCCATCCTTCTTCTTTACAAGTACTACCGGTGAGCTCCATGGACTAGCTGATGGTTCGATGACGCCGCTGTCACTCATTTCTTGTATGATTTGACTCACAACTTCCCGCTTCGCTAGTGGAACACTACGTGGAGCTTGACGGATCGGCCTCGCATCTCCAGTGTCAATTTGATGTTTCACAACATTGGTGCGGCCTGGCTTGGAACCATCCTGGTCAAATATGTTCGCGTATTTTATGAGCAGTTGTTTTGCCTTACTCTGATAGGCTTCCTCTAGCGTGCGTCCATGCCGTGATATCATTTGAAAGATCAGTATTACTAGATGAAACGTGTTCCTGGAGCTGTTCACAGTTAATAACTACTTCGGCCTCTTGGCATCTTCCCAAAATATCTCCTTTGGTCAAATTGAATGGTGACTTGAACTCATTTAGTACTCTTACCGGAATACGTCCATCTTGTTTTGTCATAGCCAGGGTTTTTCCTACAAGTATGTTCAGTGCTGATTTATTTGCTGCTTCGACAACCCACAATTTGTTCGTCCCACAATCTCCATCAACCTTTGCCCAGATGACTGCTTCTGATTTTGGTGGTATTTGCTGACTCTCTTCCACCAGCACTCGTTTACTACTGTAGCCTCTCTCGTAGCCGAAATTTAGTGGCACATCCATGTTCTTATATCATATCGTCTTGCTTTGCATATCGATTTTGATGCCTTGGTTGATTAAGAAGTCCACTCCAATTATGATTTCATCAACAATACCTGCCACTATAAAATTGTGTAGTACCGTGACGTTCCCAATTGCTACTTCACATTCTACTTCTCCAATTACCTGGGTGTCTTCTCCAGTGGCTGTACGCAATATTGCTCCATGCAATGGTCTTATCTTCTTGTTGACTAAATCCGCTCGAATGATGGAATGAGATGCACTCGTATTTACAGTCAGTAAACGTTCCTTTCCATCCACATGTCCTCCGACAGTAAGATTGCTCGACCTTCTTCCAATTTGTGAGATAGAGATTATGGGGCATTCAATTGAGGGAGTCAGCTGTCGCCCCTTGCTGCTGACTCGCTTTAGTTTAACGATTGATTTGTCTTGGGGATTTGCTCATCTCCTTCTGCTCTGCGTTTACGACCACCCACATTGTTGGAACTGTTAGGGTTGGTGTTGCAATAACGCGCAATATACCCTGGCTTTCCACACTTAAAGCATTTGACTGCATCATTATTCTTCTGCTGCGTACCCTTCAATGCTTCCAAAATTGCGTCTACCCAGTCTGGCTTTTCCACTTCCACGCGATGAGCTTTGTACGCTGGCTTACTCAAAAGTGAGGCTGTTTCCTGAGTCAGTGCATGCGATACCGTTTTAGCAAACGTTAGTTTTGGATTCGCATATGTAGCCAGCTTCGTTTCCACATCTCGTATGCCATTTATGAAGCTCTGGATTTTTACCCTTTCAGTGTATTCCACGGTGCGTCTGCATTTGCAAGATGAGCCAATCTTTCAATATCTGAAGCAAACTCCTGCAATGTCTCATTTGCTTTTTGGTAGCGGTTTTGCAACTCAATTTGGAATATCTGTTTCCTATGATCGCTTCCGTAACGTCTCTCTAAAGCGCTCATCAATGTTTCGTACTGGTTCCGCTCGTACTCTGGGATGGTCTGTAAGATTTCCGCGGCAGGCCCTTTCAGTGCCACGAACAGAGCTGCAACTTTATCTTCAGCATTCCATTGGTTCACTGCTGCGGTCTTCTCAAACTGTAGCTTAAAGACCTGAAAAGGAACAGAACCGTCAAAGGATGGTGTCTTTACCTTTGGATTACTCGCTGAAACAGCTGGGCGGTTTAGTTGTAACTGCTCCATACGACCTTTTAACGCTTCTATTTCGGCATCAATTTTGTCCTCGAGTTGTAAAATTTTTGCATCCTGTTCTTCCAGTTTCACAAAGAGCTGCGATGATACCTGTTCCGAAATTTGTGCCGACATTTCAGATATACGTGCCCCTTGCGTTCCAGTTGAGATGCCAAATATGTCTTCTGTTCTTCCAATTGTGATGTTATGCGGGTTTCCTGCGATTCCAGTTGGGATACCATATACGTCTTCTGTTCTTCAAGTTGTGAAGAAATTTGTGTTTCCTGTGCTTCAATCTTCGATGTTATTCGTGTCTCTTGGGATTCCATCTGTGATGACATATACGTTTTCTGTTCTTCTAGTTGTGATGCCATGTTGGTGGATATTTGTGATGACATTTCTGTTATACGTGCCTCTTGCGCTTCCATCTTGGATGTTACTGTCGATGTTTGAGCAGTTATTGCAGCCAATATCATGTGCAAGTCTGTGCTGGTAATTGTCTGCGATGTTTCGTTTTTCTCTTCAATTTTTGTTGTTGTCTCGTCCCCATCAGGATAAAAGACATACTCGTCCACATCAATTCCTTCTGCTTCCATTGCCTCTCGTAGCCGTGCCTGAAGTTCGAGTTTAACGCCGCTTGTATTCAATCCACGGCTCTCCAACTCCTTCTTCAGTTGCTGGATCTTCAATTCACTGAACTTTGCCATGTCCTTGTTGTCCTCTGGAATTTATTCAACAATTCCTCTTCTGACACCAATTGTAACGATTTTGCTGCAAATCCTCTTATTTGCAACCCTCTGTTAAGTTCGTATCGCTAAACTGTTGAATAAATAACTCCATTATTGAATAATTGAAAAATGGCCTTTATTACAGTACTTCACAATAACACTTATACTTTGCAACGAATAGCAAGCTTAATAACCAAACTGATTGATAGCTCAAATGGAACTCTACTATTCAAAATAATTCTGCTATAGCTCGCTAGATAGCGCTTAATCGAAATCTCAAATCAAACTGAATTCCAACGCCTATACATCTGTTGCCTTTTATACCCCTTTGGTTTCCTCGTTCGCATTTTTCCAGAATGTACTAGCATTGTCCATGAGCTCTCAAACTTCTCAGCTATAACTAAAATTGCACAATTTTATACATCTTTTAGGCGCTTCCAGAATCTACTAGTCCAGTAGCTCTCAAACTTCTCAGATATATGCATGTTTTTGCGCATTGACTCTCCGCTGCTCGTATTCGTACATGGTACATATGTGTAGACGCAATTATTTATTCGTTTATGTAGATACATAAAGATTGAATTATTGATGTGAATGTTTGTAGTTTACAGTCTCTCGCGCGCACATAGGCGTATAAGTAAATGCATCTGTGTGTGACATCTCTCTGGGATGCCTTATATATGTGTATACTTGATTTGATTATTAACGTAAATACTGCTTGGCATGGCCTTAGCATCGCCTTAGTGATGGGATAACTTAGTGATGCTAATATCCGTGACAATATATTATAAATGGGAAAGTTTGGATGTTTGTATGTCCAGACATTTGTCTTTGTGCCTCAATCACGCAAGAACGGCTGGACGGATTTGGATGAAATTTGGCACGCATATAGCCAATAGCCTAGAAGGAACTACTAGCTACATATTTTGGAAAAGGGGGGTGGTCTCCGCCCCCTAGGAGCAGTTATAATTTAATTATTATATTTTTTCGTCTTTGTAACTGAATCACGCCAGAACGACTACACGGATTTTGATGAAATTTGGGACACAGACAATAGTCTACTAGCGAAATTTTTTTCGAACATGAAAAGGGGGGTGGGGGTCCCACGACCCCTTCGAGCAATTACTTTTTAATAATTTTTACACATTATAACTTTACGTATACTGGCCTTCACCAATATTACAGTCTCAATGGGTCAAATAAGTCGAGGGCTTACAAAGTGAGCAGTGCATCCTCCGCCCGCCTCCCCCCTTCTCTCCCCCCTCTGGTGTAAAATCTATAAATTGTTATAACTCAATATAAAGTTTCTCCTAAATCAATAGTTTTTGGTATCTGGCACATACAGATCGAGATCTAAACAATTTTGGAGGAACGATCAGTGGTCCTCTCCTTCTACTCCCGCCATCCACCCTCCTGCAATTGTTTTTATTAGCATGCTTTTATTAGCTTTACCTGTATGTTTCTATGTAACTCTTCATTCGCTCCAACGCGCCTGCTGCCTTATTAACTTGGTTTTATAATTAGCTTCACCTTATTTGTAATCCCGTAAGGGTCATATCGAGACCCTTCCGGGATCATTTCTGGATGGTTTTCGGGATCGGTCCGGGATCCCGCCGGGGTCATTTCGGGACTATTTCGGGATAGTATCGGGACTGTTTCGCGATCATTTGGGGACCATTTCGGCATCATTTCTGGATGGGTTTCGGCATCCGTCCGGCATCCCGTCGGGGTAATTTCGGGATCATTTGCGTACCTTTGAGAGATAAATTCTTGATGGTTTCCGGGATCATTACGGGACTTTTTCGGGGTCATTTTGGGTCCCTTCCGGCATCATTTCTGGATGGTCTTCGGGATCTGTCCGTGATCCCGTTACGGTCATTTCGGGACTATTAGGGGATCATTTGGGGACCTTTCCGACATCATTTCTGGATAGTGTTCGGGATCCGCCCGGGATCCCGACGGGGTTATTTCGGGACTATTAGGGGATCATTTGGGACCTTTCCGGCATCATTTCTGCATAGTTTTCGGGATCCGTCCGGGATCCCGTAGGGGTCGTATCGGGACTATTTCGGGATCATTAGGGGTACCTTCCGGCATCATTTCTAGATGGTTTTCGGGATCCCGCCGGGGTCATTTCGAAACTTTTTTATTAGGGGATCATTTGGGGACCTTTCTGACATCATTTCTGGATAGTTTTCGGGATCCGTGCGGGATCCCGGCGGGGTAATTTCGGGACTTTTTCGGGAATATTTCTGGATCATTTGGGGTATTTTCCGGCATCATTTCTAGATGGTTTTCGGGATCCAACCGGGATCCCGTCGGATTCATTTCGGGAACTTTTCTCGACTAATACGGGATCAATTGGGGACCTTTCCGACATATCCGTCAGGATATTTTCGGGATCATTTTGGGTCCCTTCGGCATCATTTCTGCAAGGTTTTCGGCATTCGACCGGAATCCTGTCGGGGTCATTTCGGTACTATTTCGGGATAATTTGGGGACCCTTTCGGCATCATTTCTGTGTCCACTCAGGGTCATTTCTGGACTATTAGGGGATCATTTGGGGACCATCATTTCTGGATAGTTTTCGGGATCCGCCCGGGATCCCGACGGGGTCATTTCGGGACTATTAGGGGATCATTTGGGACCTTTCCGGCATCATTTCTGCATAGTTTTCGGGATCTGTCCGGGATCCCGTAGGGGTCGTTTCGGGACTATTTCGGGATCAGTTGGGGTACCTTCCGGCATCATTTCTAGATGGTTTTTCTGGATCCGTCCGGGATCCCGTCGAGGTCATTTCTGGACTTTTTTTCGACTAATACGGGATCATTCGGGGGCCCTTTTGGCATCATTTCTGGATGGTTTTCGGGTTCCGTCCGGGATCCCGTCAGGGTCATTTCGGGACTATATCCGGGATCATTTGGGGTACCTTCCGGCATCATTTCTAGATGGTTTTCTGGATCCGTCCGGGATCCCGTCGGGGTCATTTCGGGACTTTTTCTCGACTAAACTGGATCGTTTGGGGCACCTTCCGACATCATTTCTGGATGGTTTTCTGGATCCGTTCGGGATTCCGGAAGGGTCATTTTGAGACTTTTTCTCGACTAATACGGGATCATTTTAGGTACCTTCCGGCATCATTTCTAGATGATTTTCGGGATCCGCCCGGGATCCCGTCGAGGTCATTTCTGGACTTTTTTTCGACTAATACGGGATCATTCGGGGGCCCTTTTGGCATCATTTCTGGATGGTTTTCGGGTTCCGTCCGGGATCCCGTCAGGGTCATTTCGGGACTATATCCGGGATCATTTGGGGTACCTTCCGGCATCATTTCTAGATGGCTTTCTGGATCCGCCCGGGATCCCGTCGGGGTCATTTCGGGACTTTTTCTCGATTAATACCGGATCATTTGGGGTACCTTCCAGCATCATTGCTAGATGGTTTTCGGGATCCGTCCGGGATCCCCCCTTCGTCATTTCGGGACTTTTTCTCGACTAATACGGGATCATTTGGGGACCCGTTCGGCATCATATCTGGATGGTTTTCGGGATCCGTCCGGGATCCCGTCGGGTCATTTCGGGACTACTTCGGGATCATTTGGGGTGTTTCCGGCATCATTTCTAGATGAATTTTCTGGATCCGTCCAGGATCCCGTCGGGGTCATTTCGGGACTTTTTCTCGACTAATACGGGATCATTTGGGGACCCTTTCTACATCATTTCTGGATGGTTTTCGGGATCCGTCCGGGATCCCGTAGGGGTCATTTCGGGACTATTTCGGGATCATCTGGGACCCTTTCGGCATCATTTATGAATGGTTTTCGGGGTCCGTCCGGGATCCCGTCAGGGTCATTTTGAGATTTTTTCTCGACTAATAGGAGATCATTTGGGGACCCTTCCGGCATCATATCTGGATGGTTTTCGGGACCCTTCCGGCATCATATCTGGATGGTTTTCGGGGTCCGTCCGGGATCCCGTAGGGGTCATTTCGGGACTATTTCGGGATCATCTGGGACCCTTTCGGCATCATTTATGAATGGTTTTCGGGGTCCGTCCGGGATCCCGTCAGGGTCATTTTGGGACTTTTTCTCGACCTGGATCATTTGAGGTACCTTCCGGCATCATGTCTAGATGGTTTTCGGGATCCGTCCGGGATCCCATCGGGGTCATTTCGGGACTTTTTCTCGACTAATACGGGATCATTTGAAGTACCTTCCGGCATCATTTCTAAATGGTTTTAGGACACCGGCCGGGATCCCGTTGGGGTAATTTAGGGACTCCTTCGCGACTAATACGAGAACATTTGGGGACCTTTTCGGCTTCATTTCTGGATGGTTTTCGGGATCCCCTCAGGGCCATTTCGGGACCATTAGGGGATCATTTGGGGACCTTTCGGGTATAGTTTTCGGGATCCCGTTGTGGTAATTTCGTGACTTTTTCGGGATCATTTGGAGTCCCTTCCGGCATAATTTCTGGATGGTTTTCGGGATCCGTCAGGAATCCCGTCGGGGTCATTTTGGGACTTTTTCGGGAATAATACGGGATAATTAGGGGAGCCTTTCGGCATCATTTCTAGATGGTTTTCGGGATCCGTACGGGATCTTGCCAGGGTCATTTCGGGACTATTTCGGGATCATTTGGGGTACCCTTCAAGCATCATTTCTTTGTGGTTCTCTGGATAAGTCCAGAATCGCGTCGTTGTCATTTCGGGTTTTTTGGGACTATTCCGGGAACTTTTGGAGACCATTCCGTGGCATTTCTAGATGGTTTTCGGGATCCGTCCGCGATAGCATCAGGGTAATTTCGTAGATATTTCTGGATGATTTTGGGATCATTTGGGGATCCTATCAGGTTATCAGCTCATTTAGTTCTTTTTTTGACTCAATTACAAAAATAAAATGCATTAGACAGCAAAAATTTTTTAAACAGATAACTTAATAAGCAGGCTAAAGTGAATAGCCCATATATTTAATTTTCTCCTTGCGAACGGGGCCGCGGGTAAAGGCTAGTCTAATATATATTATAAATGGGAAAGTTTGGATGTTTGGATGATTAGATGTTTGGATGTTTGGATGTTTGTCCAGACGTTTGTCTTTGTGGCTCAATCACGCAAGAACGGCTGGGCGGATTTGGATGAAATTTGGCACACATATAGCTAATAGTCTAGAAGAATCTACTAGCTATATTTTTTTGAAAAGGGGGGTAGTCCATGCCCCCTAGGAACAGTTATAATTTAATTATTGTATTTTATCGTCTTTGTGACTGAATCACGCCAGAACGGCTACACGGATATTGATGAAATTTGGGACAGAGATAATAGTCTACTGGCGAAATTTTTTTCGAACATGGAAAGGGGGAGGAGGTCCCACGACCCCTTCGAATAATTACTTTTTAACAATTTTTACACATGATAACTTTACGTATACTGGCCTTCACCAATATTACAGACTCAATGGGTGAAATAAGTCGAGGGCTTACAAAGTGAGCAGTGATACACCTTCCCTCCCCTCCTCTCCCCCTCAGGTGCAAAATCTATAAATTGTTATAACTCAATGTAAATTTTCTCCTAAATCAATAATTTTTGGTATCTGGCTCATACAGAACGAGATCTAAAGAATTTTGGAAAAACGATCAGTGGTACTCTCCTCCTCCCGCAATCCGCTTTCCTTCAATTGTTTTTATTACTACGCTTTTATTAGCTTTACCTGTATGTTTCCTTGTAACTCTTAATTCGCTCCAACGCGCCTGCTGCCTTATTAACAAGGTTTTATAATTATCTTTACCCTATTTGTAATCCCGTTAGGGTCATATCGAGACCCTTCCGGGATCATTTCTGGATGGTTTTCGGGATCCGTCCGGGGTAATTTCGGGACTTTTTCGGGATCATTTTGGAACCCTTCCGGGATCATTTCTGCAAAGTTTTCGGGATCCGTCCGGCATCCCGACGGGGTTATTTTGGAACATTTTCGGGACTATTCTGGGATCATTTCGGGACTATTTCGCGATCATTTGGGGACCCTTCCGACATCATTTCTGGATTGTTTTCGGGATACGTCCGCGATCCCGTCGGGGTCATTTCGAGACTTTTTCTCGACTAATACGGGATCATTTGGGGACCGTTTCGGCATCATTTCTGGATGGCTTTCGGTATCCGTTCGGGAATCCGTCAGGGTCATTTTGGGACTTTTTTCGACTAATACGGGATCATTTGAGGTACCTTCCGGCATCATTTCAAGATGGTTTTCGGGATCCGTCCGGGATTCCGTCGGGGTCATTTCGGGACTTTTTCTCGACTAATACGGGATCATTTGGGGACCCTTTCGGCATCATACCTGGATGGCTTTCGGGTTCCGTCCGGGATCCTGTCGGGGTCATTTCGGAACTTTTTCTCGACTAATACGAGATCATTTGAGGTACTTTCCGGCATCATTTCTAGATGGTTTTCGGGATCCGTCCGGGATTCCGTCGGGGTCATTTCGGGACTTTTTCTCGACTAATACGGGATCATTTGGGGACGCTTTCGGCATCATTTCTGGATGGTTTTGGGGATCCGTCCGCGATCCCGTCGGGGTCATTTAGGAATCCGTTCGAGATCCCGTCAGGGTCATTTCGGGACTATTAGGGGATCATTTGGGGACCGTTAGGATCCCGTTGGGGTCATTTCGGGACTTTTTCTCGACTAATACGGGATCCTTTGGGGTATTTTCCGGCATCATTTCTGTATGGTTTTCGGGATCATTTGGGGACTATTAGGGGATCATTCGAGGACCTTTCCGGCATTATTTCTGGATAGTTTTTAGGATCAGTCCGGGATCCCGTCGGGGCAATTTCTGGACTTTTCCGAGACTATTTCGGGATCATTTTGGGGCCCTTCCAAGATCATTTCTGGATGGATTTCGAGATCTGTCCGGTATCCGGCCAGGGTCATTTAGGAATCCGTTCGAGATCCCGTCAGGGTAATTTCGGGACTATTAGGGGATCATTTGGGGACCTTTCCGGCATCATTTCTGGATAGTTTTCGGGATCCGTTAGGATCCCGACGGGGTCATTTCAGGAATTTTTCGGGACTAATACGGGATTATTTTGGGACCCTTCCGGAATCATTTCTGTATGGTTTTCGCGATCCGTCGTGGATCCCCTCGGGGTCATTTCGGAACTTTTTCTGGACTATGGCGGGATAATTTCTGGATGGTTTTTGAGAACCGGCTGGGAGCCCGTCAGGGTCATTTCGGAACTTTTTCGGTACTATTTCGGGATCATTTTGGTACCCTTCAGGCATCATTTCTTTGTGGTTCTCTGAATAAGTCTAGAATCGTGTCGTTGTCATTTCGGGTTTTTTGGGACTATTCCGGGAACTTTTGGAGACCCTTCCGTGGCATTTCTAGATAGTTTTCGGGATCCGTCCGCGATAGCGTCGGTGTAATTCCGTGGATTTGTCTGGATAATTTCGCGATCATTTGGGGATCCTATCAGGTTATCAGCTCATTTAGTTCTTTTTTTTACTCAATTACAAAAATAAAATGCGTTAGACAGAAACAACTTTTTAAACAGATAACTTGATAAGCAGGCTAACGTGAATAGCCCATATATTTAATTTTCTCCTTGCGGACGGGGCCGCGGGTAAAGGCTAGTCTAATATATTGTCACGGATATTAGCATCACTAAATTATCCCATCACTAAGGCGATGCTAAGGCCATGCCAAGCAGTATTTACGTTAATAATCAAATCAAGTATACACATATATAAGGCAGCCCAGAGAGATGTCACACACAGATACATTTACTTATATGCCTATGTGCGCGCGAGAGACTGTAAACTACCAACATTCACATCAATAATTCAATCTTTATGTATCTACATAAACGAATAAATAATTGCGTCTACACATATGTACGTATGCGAGCAGCGGAGCGGCAATGCACAAACACATGCATATATCTTATCTGAGTTGTCACAAGAGAGAGCAATAATTTGTGCACGTAGTTGTGGCTGGCGATTTTGTAGCCGAAACAACTAGTAAGTTCTGGAAATCGAAGAGCCTAGAAGTATGCAGCGTAAACTATAAAAGCGGGGCAAGCGAGTAAGAAGTAATTCAGTTTGAGTTGAGCAATCAATCAGTTATTGATTAAGCACGCGATCTGGCGGCCAATATTAGAGTTTAATTTGAGTTATCAATCAGTTTGATTATTAAGCCAGCGAGTAGCAAAGTATAAGTGTTATTGTGAAGTACTTTAATAAAGGCCATTTTTCCATTATTCAATATTGGAGTTATTTATTCAACAGTTTAGTGATTCGAACTTAGCAGAGGATTGCAAATAAGAGGATTTGCAAGTAAATTCGTTACAATTGGTGTCAGAAGAGGAATTGTTGAATAAATTCCGAAGATTGGGAATACAACTTGGACATGGCAAAGTTCAGTGAATTGAAGATCCAGCAACTGAAAAAGGAGTTGGAGAACCGTGGATTAAATACAACCGGCAATAAGATCGAACTTCAAGCACGGCTACGAGAGGTAATGGAGTCGCAAGGAATTGATGTGGACGAGTTTGTCTTTTATCCTGATGGGGACGAAACAACAACAAAAATTGAAGAGAAAAACGAAACATCGCAGACAGTTACAAACACAGACTTGAACATGATATTGGCTGCAATATCGGCACAAATGTCCGAAATGTCATCACAAATATCCACCAACATGTCATCACAACTGGAAGAACAAAAGACAAATATAACATCCCAACTGGAAGAACAAAAGACAAATATAACATCCCAACTGGAGTCACAGAAGATATATATGGCATCCCAACTGGAATCACAGGAGGCACGTATTTCAGAAATGACGTCGCAAGTGTCATCTCAACTGGAAGACCAAAAGACATATATGGCATCTCAATTGGAAGCGCAAGAGGCACGTATATCTGAAATGTCGGCAGAAATTTTGGAACAGGTATCATCAAAACTGGAAGTGCAGGATGCAAAAATGGCTCAATTTCAGGCAGAAGTAAATGATTTAAAAGGTCGTATGGAGCAGTTACAACTAAATCGCCCAGCTGTTTCAGCGAGTAATCCAAAGGTAAAGACACCATCCTTTGACGGTTCTATTCCTTTTCAGGTCTTTAAGCTACAGTTTGAGAAGACCGCAGCAGTGAACCAATGGAATGCTGAAGATAAAGTTGCAGCTCTGTTCGTGGCACTGAAAGGGCCTGCCGCGGAAATCTTACAGACCATCCCAGAGTACGAGCGGAACCATTACGAAACATTGATGAGCGCTTTAGAGAGACGTTACGGAAGCGAGCATAGAAAACAGATATTCCAAATTGAGTTGCAAAACCGCTACCAAAAAGCAAATGAGACATTGCAGGAGTTTGCTTCAGATATTGAAAGATTGGCTCATCTTGCAAATGCGGACGCATCCGTGATATACATTGAAAGGGTAAAAATCCAGAGTTTCATAAATGGCATACGGGACGTGGAAACGAAGCGAGCTACATACGCAAACCCAAAGCTGACATTTGCTGAAACGGTATCACATGCATTGACTCAGGAAACGGCCTCACTATTGAGTAAACCAGCATACAAAGCTCATCGTGTAGAAGTGGAAAGACCAGATTGGGTAGACACTATTTTGGAAGCACTGAAGGGATCACAACAGAAAAATGCCGGAGTTATTAAATGTTTCAAGTGCGGCAACCCAGGTCATATTGCACGACATTGCAGCAGCGGCCCCAATAGCTCCAACAATGTGTGTGGTCGTAAACGCAGAGCAGAAGGTGATGAGCAAATATCCAAGACCACTCAATCGTTAAACTAAATGGAGTCAGCCGCAAGGGGCGACATCTGGCTCCCGCAATTGAATGCCCCATAATCTCTATCTCGCAGATTGGAAGAAGATCGAGCAATCTTACTGTTGGAGGACATGTGGACGGATAGGAACGGTTACTGACTGTAGATACGGGTGCATCTCATTCCATCATTCGAGCGGATTTAGTCAACAAAAAGATAAGACCATTGCTTGGAGCAAGATTACGTACAGCCTCGGGAGAGGACACCCAGGTAATTGGAGAAGTAGAATGTGAAGTCGCAATTGGGAACGTCACGGTGGTACACAATTTTATAGTGGCAGAAATTGTTGATGAAATCATAATTGGAGTGGACTTCTTAATCGACCAGGGCATCAAGATCGACATGCAAAGCAAGACGATGCGATATAAAAACATGGATGTACCACTTAATTTCGGCTACGAGAGAGGCTACAGCAGTAAACGAGTGCTGGTGGAAGAGAGTCAGCAAATACCACCAAAATCCGAAGCAGTAATCTGGGCAAAGGTTGATGGAGATTGTGGGACAAACAAATTGTGGGTTGTCGAAGCAGCAAACAAATCAGCACTAAACATACTTGTAGGAAAAACCCTGGCTATGACAAAACAAGATGGACGTATTCCGGTAAGAGTACTCAATGAGTTCAAGTCACCACTCAAACTGACTAAAGGAGCTATTTTGGGAAGATGCCAAGAGGCTGAAGTAGTTATTAACTGTGAACCGCTCCAGGAACACATTTCAGCTAGTAATACTGATCTTTCAAATGACATCACGGCATGGATGCAGGGGCTAGAGGAAGCATATCAGAGTAAGGCAAAACAACTGCTCCTAAAGTACGCGAACATATTTGACCAGGATGATTCTAAACCAGGTCGCACCAACGTTGTGAAACATCAAATTGACACTGGAGATGCGAGGCCGATCCGTCAAGCTCCACGTAGTGTTCCACTGGCGAAGCGGGAAGTTGTGAGTCAAATCATTCAAGAAATGAGCGACAGCGGCGTCATCGAACCATCAGCTAGTCCATGGAGCTCACCGGTAGTACTTGTAAAAAAGAAGGATGGAAAAATGAGGTTTTGCGTGGACTGCCGGAAGTTGAATGACGTAACGAAAAAGGATAGCTACCCATTGCCAAGAATTGACGACACTCTGGACTCGCTATCTGGTACGAAATGGTTTTCCACGCTGGACTTGAAAAGCGGCTACTGGCAAGTGGAGGTGAAGGAGGAAGATAAAGAGAAAACAGCCTTCAGTGTCGGTGATGGTCTTTGGCAATTTACAGTGATGCCTTTTGGACTTTGTAATGCACCAGCTACTTTTGAGAGACTCATGGACCAGGTACTGAAAGGACTACATTGGAAAACATGCTTGGTGTACCTGGACGACATCATCGTATTGGGCAAGAACTTTGATGAACATCTTAAGAACTTGGAGGAAGTTTTCCAGAGAATAGCTGGCGCTGGTCTGAAGTTAAGTCCCAAAAAGTGTGCGCTGTTTAAAAAGGAAGTCAATTATTTGGGTCACAAGGTAACGACAGAGGGCATCTGCACTGCGAACGAAAAAATAGAGGCTGTAAAGGATTGGCCAAGACCACAGAACCTACATGAATTGAGAAGTTTTCTTGGGCTGTGCACATATTACCGCCGATTCGTACCAAATTTTTCCAGCGTAGCCCATAGCCTCCATGAGCTTACAAGAAAAAACAAAGCTTTTGAATGGAAGAAGGAGCAAGAAGTGGCTTTCCAAACATTGAAGGAGCGTTTGTGCACTGCCCCAATGTTAGCATATCCGATTCCAAGAGCAACATTTATTCTAGATACAGATGCGAGTGGATATGCTATAGGAGGCGTTTTATCACAACTGGTCGATGGACAGGAGAAGGTAGTTGCATATTACAGCCGTTCGATTGGAAAACCAGAGAGGAACTACTGTGTTACGCGGAGAGAGCTGTTGGCATTGGTAGAGTGCATTAAACATTTTCACAAATACCTCTACGGCAAGCGATTCCGTGTCAGGACAGATCACGCAGTGTTGAAATGGCTTCTGCAGTTCCGTAATCCGGAAGGACAATTGGCACGGTGGATCGAGCGACTACAAAGCTATGACTTTTCCATTGAGCATCGAAAAGGTAGTACCCATGGAAATGCTGATGCAATGTCACGAAGACCATGTAGTCTGGAATGCAAGCACTGTTCAAAAGCCGAGGCTAAAGAAGACATTATAGATGTCCGGCTAATGAATATAACATGTACAGATGAATGGGACAAGGAACAACTAAGAAAGTGTCAGCTAGAAGATGCAGATCTGTCACGTGTTATGCAAGGGCTCGAACGAAATGAAAGACCAAACAGAGAAGAGATGTCAGCAGAGAGTCCCATTGCGAAGTCATATTGGGCACAGTGGAACAGTTTAGAATTGATATCCGGTTGCCTTCATCGAGTATGGGAGAGTGAGGATGGTAAATACAAGAATAAACTGATAGTTGTTCCCAGAAAGAGGATTCCTGACGTGCTCAGCGAGCTGCATAATGGTCCAAGCGGAGGTCATCTTGGAATCACGAAGACGCTCGAGAAGATTAAACAGAGGTTCTATTGGGTTGGTTGCCGTCAGTCGGTCACTGAGTGGATTGCGAACTGCGAGGTTTGCAGCAGAGCGAAAGGGCCCAGAACACGAAGTCATGGCCAGATGAAGCAATATAACTCAGGTGCGCCATTTGAAAGGATCGCTATGGATGTCGCCGGTCCATTTCCTACTAGCAATGGCGGAAACAAATATGTACTGGTTGTTATGGATTATTTCAGCAAATGGCCAGAGGTATACCCAATCCCAAATCAAGAAGCGGAAACGGTAGCAGAAGTGTTTATAAACAATTGGGTTGCAAGGTATGGTGTACCAATGGAGTTACATTCTGACCAAGGCAGGAATTTCGAATCAGCTGTGTTCCAGGAAATGTGTAAGTCATTGGGCATTCGAAAAACACGGACAACTGCATTGCATCCTCAATCCGATGGTATGGTAGAACGATTCAATAGAACATTGGAGGAGCACTTAAGGAAAGTAGTGGACAAGTACCATAAAGAATGGGATACCCGCATACCATTATTCTTGATGGCTTACCGATCAGCAGTGCATGAGACAACGGGCCAAACCCCTGCAAAAGTAATTTTTGGCAATGACCTTAGACTGCCAGCTGATTTGAAGTTTGGGATAGATGCCAATGCGGAGAGAAATGTCAGGAAATCCACTAGTGATTTGGAAGAAGAGCTAAGAGAAATACATGATCTGATAAGGCAACGAAGAAAGATTATCAGTGACAAGATGAAAGCCAGATATGATAAAGCAATTAATTCAGAAGGTTTTCAGGAAGGAGATTTGGTGCTGTTATACAACCCACAACGTAAAAAAGGTTTGTCCCCGAAATTGCAGTGTAATTGGGAAGGCCCATACAAAGTTGTAAAACGGATCAACGATGTAGTGTACCGCATACAAACCATCGGTAAACCACGAACCAAAATGAAGGTGGTCCATTTGGAAAGGCTAGCAACGTTTAGATCGAGAGATTTGTTTGATCGGGACGATCAGACTTAGGTGGAGGGCAGTGTCACGGATATTAGCATCACTAAATTATCCCATACCTAAGGCGATGCTAAGGCCATGCCAAGCAGTATTTACGTTAATAATCAAATCAAGTATACACATATATAAGGCAGCCCAGAGAGATGTCACACACAGATGCATTTACTTATATGCCTATGTGCGCGCGAGAGACTGTAAACTACCAACATTCACATCAATAATTCAACCTTTATGTATCTACATAAACGAATAAATAATTGCGTCTACACATATGTACGTATACGAGCAGCGGAGCGGCAATTCACAAACACATGCATATATCTTATCTGAGTTGTCACAAGAGAGAGCAATAATTTGTGCACGTAGTTGTGGCTGGCGATTTTGTAGCCGAAACAACTAGTAAGTTCTGGAAATCGAAGAGCCTAGAAGTATGCAGCGTAAACTATAAAAGCGGGGCAAGCGAGTAAGAAGTAATTCAGTTTGAGTTGAGCAATCAATCAGTTATTGATTAAGCACGCGATCTGGCGGCCAATATTAGAGTTTAATTTGAGTTATCAATCAGTTTGATTATTAAGCCAGCGAGTAGCAAAGTATAAGTGTTATTGTGAAGTACTTTAATAAAGGCCATTTTTCCATTATTCAATATTGGAGTTATTTATTCAACAGTTTAGTGATTCGAACTTAGCAGAGGATTGCAAATAAGAGGATTTGCAAGTAAATTCGTTACAATATATATTATAAATGGCAAAGTTTGGATGTGAAGATGTTTGTCCAGACGTTTTTCTTTGTGACTCAATCACGCAAGAACGGCTGGACCGATTTGGATGAAATTTTGCACACCCCCTAGGAACAGTTATAATTTAATTATTATATTTTTTAGTATTTGCGACTGAATCACGCCAGAACGGCTACACGGATTTTGATGAAATTTGGGACACAGACAGTAGTCTACTAGCGACATTTTTTTCGAACATGGAAAGAGGGGTGGGGGTCCCACGACCCCTTCGAGCAATTACTTTTTAATAATTTTTACACATTATAACTTTACGTATACTGGCCTTCACCAATATCACACACTCAAGGGGTCAAATAAGTCGAGGGCTTACAAAGTGAGCAGTGACACCCTCCGTCTCCCTCCCCCCTTCTCTCCACCTCTGGTGTAAAATCTATAAATTGTTATAACTCAAAATAAATTTTCTCCAAAATCAAGAGTTTTTGGTATCTGGCACATACAGATCGAGATCTAAACAATTTTGGAAAAACGATCAGTGGTCCTCTCCTTCTCCTCCCGCCATCCGCCCTCCATCAATTGTTTTTATTAGCACGCTTTTATTAGCTTTACCTGTATGTTTATTTGTAACTCTTCATTCGCTCCAACGCGCCTGCTGCCTTATTAAAATGGTTCTACAATTAGCTTCGCCTTATTTGTAATCCCGTTGGGGTCATATCGAGACCCTTCCGGGATCATTTTTAGATGGTTTTCGGGATGCCTCCGGGATCCCGCCGGGGTCATTTCGGGACTTTTTCGGTACTATTTCGTGATAATTTTGGGACCGTTCCGGGATCCTTTCTGTATAGTTTTCGGGATCCGTCCGGGATCCCGTCGGGGTTATTTTGGGATATTTTCGGGACTATTCCGGGATCATTTCGGGACTTTTTCGCGAACATTTAGGGACCTTTCCGGCAACATTTCTGGATGGGTTTCGGGATCCGTTCGGCATCCAGTCGGGGTACTTTCGGGATCATTTCGGTACTTTTTCGGGATCATTTGGGGTACCTACCGGCATCCCTTCGGGGTCATTTCGGGACTTTTTCGGGATTTTTTGGGGTCCCTTCCGGCATCATTTCTGGATGGTTTTCGGGATACCATCGGGGTAATTTCAGGGCATCATTTGTGGATGGTTTTAGGGATCCGTCCGGGATCCCGACGGGGTCATTTTGGGATTATTTCGGGATCATTTTGGGGTACCTACCGGCATCATTTCTAGATGGTTTACGGTATCCGTCCAGGATCCTATCGGGGTCATTTCTCGACTTTTTCGGGATTTTTTGGGGTCTCTTCCGGCATCATTTCTGGATGGCTTTCGGGATTCGTCCGGGATACCGTCGGGGTCACTTTGGGACTTTTTCGGGATCATTTTGTGTCCCTTCCGGCATCATTTCTGGATGGTTTTCGGGTTTCGTGCGCGATCCCGTCGGGGTAATTTTGAGACTTTTTCGGGATCATTTGGGGTACCTACCGGGATCACATCTGGATGGTTTTTGTATCCGTACGGGATCCCGTCGCGATCATTTCGGGACTTTTTCGGGATCATTTGGGGTCCCTTCCGGCATCATTTCTGAATGGTTTTCGGGATTCGTCCGCGATCCCATCGGGGTCATTTCGGGACTTTTTCTCAACTAATACGGGATCATTTGGGGACCCTTTCGGCATCATTTCTGGATGGTTTTCGAGATCCATCCGGGATCATTTCGGGACTATTAGGGGATCATTTGAAGACATTTCCGGCATCATTTCTGCATAGTTTCCGAGATCCGTCGGGGATCTCGACGGGTTTAGGTCGGGACTCTTTCGGGATCATTTCGGGTACCTACCGGGATCACATCTGTATGGTTTTTGGTATCCGTCCGGGATCCCGTCGCGATCATTTCGGGACCATTTGGGGTCCCTTCCGGCATCATTTCTGGATGGTTTTCGGGATTCGTCCGCGATCCCGTCGGGGTCGTTTCGGGACTTTTTCTTGACTAATACGGGATCATTTGGGGACCCTTTCGGCATCATTTCTGGATGGTTTTCGGGATACGTCCGGGATCCCTTCGGGGTAATTTCGGGACTTTTTCTCGACTGATACGGGATCATTTGGGGACCCTTTCGGCATCATTTCATTTCATTCTTTATTGAGTCAATGGTAACATACCTTACTGACTAGATTACAGGTGTACTTAGAACTAAATTATTAATTTAAGTATGACTTAATGTGATAGATAGTAAAACTCAATGCATGCCTTGAAGAGAGACCTAGACATGGCAAAGTCAAGATCTATACTCCTAGATAGATGATTGAATTCTACAAGTCCTCTTAAAAGAGGAGCAAAACTGAAGTAATTAGAACGCAACACTTCAATACGGAATGTATTGTGAAAGGGGAGGGCTCTGTTGGGCACATTGAAAGTTACCTGACCCGGAAGTTCGGAACAATCAATAGCACCAGATATTATATCAAAAATAAACATTAAGCCTTGAACAGAACGCCTGACTTCAAGTGGCAAGACATTTATAAGCATGCAGCTCGCATTGTAGGGTGGCATGTGATTATCAAAGTGTAGAGGTTGAAGAGCAAACCGCATGAATTTCCGCTGAACTCGTTCAATTCTTAAAGAGTGTGAAGAGTATATCGGATTCCAAATGACTGAGGCATATTCTAACTTTGAACGTACTAAGGAATTATACAATAAAAATTATGAATAAAATAGGACCAAGGATGCTACCTTGTGGTACACCGGAAGTTGCTAAGAATTTGTAGGACTTAGTTTTCTCGATTTCAACAAAATATATCCTATTTTCCAGGTATGTCTTCATCCACAACAGAAAACTTGAATGAAAGCCCATGTTTTCAAGTTTCCACAAAAGTAGTTTATGCGAAACTGTGTCAAAGGCCTTGGAAAAATCTGTATATATGGTGTCAACTTGACATCCATGACAGTCGAACGCCCTGCAATAAAACCATGCTGACATGGATCGATTATTTTATTGATAGCGAATGATAAGTTGTCCTTAACTCCCTTTTCAAAAAGTTTGGAACAGGTCGACAATTTAGATATTGGCCTATAATTCTTGACATCATTTTTATTGCCTGACTTCAAGATTGGGGTGATGGACGCCAGCTTCCAGCGATCAATAAAAACTCCGGTCGAAATAGAAGTATTGAAAATATGGCGCAATGGAACACAAAGGGAACTACTACACTTTTTAAATAAAGAACAGGACAAACCATCAATATCGTTTTTCAGTGAGGACTGAAAGGAGGAGATACCCTTAATAATGTCCATTTCAGATACAGACAGGGACCCAAAGTTTAAACGCTACCTGTTGTTAGATCATCCGCATCAACAAATGTAGATTTGAAAAAATCAGCAAAAAGGTTTACTGTAACAGCCAGGCTCTCTGAACTAGTATCGTAAAATTTCACACAGGTTGGGATATTGGTACAACCTTTCTTAGACCGAACATAGTTCCAAAAAGATTTAGGATTTGCTTTTAACTCATCCTCAAATCGGGAAATGTATTTACTGTATAAGAACTTATCCAGAACATTGAACTGAGTCATATAATAGGTATACTGATCTTTAAAAGAAATGTCGAGAGTCGCTTTATATAATTTATGGTACTTATTTCTTTGATTTTTCAGTTTTTTTAACCTAGTAGTGTACCAGGGTAGCTTGTGGACTTTAACCGGAAGTAAAGCGAGATTCGTACTAAAGATGTCTGACAACACAAGCAAGAAGGCATCGAAGCATTCAGCAGGGTTTTTAGCAAAGAAAATAGAGTTCCAATCAGTTTCAGATATGAGTGAGTTAAGAGTATCATAATTTGCGTCCTTAAAACTATAGGAGCGGACAGTATTATTAATGTTGTTATTCGGCACCAGGTCGAAGAATTCTATAGATAACGATAATGATACATGATGCATATCAGACTTATAAATAGGAAACGTACATTCAGTCAAGTGGGTAATTAGATTCTCATCAACATAAATAAGGTCCAGGATATTATTTAACTGGTTAACGAAGTGGTTAATCTGAATTAAGTTAGCCCCAAAAAGGGTGTCCAAGAAATTGATCTCATGAGGATGATTGATATTAGTAGGCGTTAGGACGTTATCAGTAATAATTTTGGACCATACAATCTTACTTTGGTTGAAATCACCCAAAACGCAGAAATGACTATCAACATTGTTTTCGTAAAGGTCAAATATGTTCTTGACATGAGCACAGTACAGCGAATCTGCGCTGCAAGGCGGAATGTAAGAGACACAAATAAATAACTTACCAGACGACCCCATAATATAAACACAGAGCTGATCTGAAAGAGAGTCACTATTATAGAGCGGAACAAGGGAAGAGAGAAGGGGACGCCTTAGCTAAGGCTTGGCAGTTGAGCCCTTTGCTTTTTGAAAAAAAAAGAAAAGGTTTAATTTTGACATATGATGGCCATAACGAGGAGTCCAGCAGCTTATTATATATAGAAGCCGAAACTCCAAGTTTGAAATTACATCTAGATAACAATTTGGGATCAGCGTCTTTCTTAACCAATTTGAAACAGTGAATTAATGAGGGTGAAATGTTTGCATTTTTCGAGACGTAGTCAACAATATCACTTGCGTTTACGGTTGGTTTAAACGACGACAAACGCAACCATTTCAGACGAACAGCTAAATTAAGGTTAGCATTAGAGTTACTACCTACCACAATAGTTGGCGATTTGCTAAGAATATTTTTATTATTATCACTAGATTTTGTAGCGACTGATATCTGATGGCCAGACACATTTGAGTTACTTCCTACTATAATAGTAGGCGATTTACTACGAATATTTGTATTATTGTCACTAGATTTTATAGCGACTGATACCTGATGGCCAGAACGTGCAATATCGGAATACATAGGTATGTTAGTAACAGGTGTAGCATAATTGTTGCTAGCTATACTAGTTGATTCAGCCGCAGCATTCCCAGACGTCGGCAGCAGGCTTGAGTCCTCGTTCGGAACGTTAATGGAATTCGTTGAAAAAATTGATTTCGATGCATCATTACATGAACTAAATGTAGACAAATCCACAGTAGCACACTGAATAGATGATACAGTCGGGCTTTTATTCCCAATATCATCTGTTGGCGTTATAGTTATTGGAGCCGTGTCATCTATGGAACTAGGTTTGCTTGATGACATTTCTTCATTATGAGGGGATGCCTGTTTTATTGTTGCAGCCGGATCAATTTGCGAGTTAGCTTTAAGAGTTCCGCTAGATTGCTCTGTATTTGTTTTGGCAGCCAAAAACTTGCCATTGACATTGTCATTGCTTTTACTTTTTTTGCTTTTGCAGACTTTTTTTGTTTATTACTGTCCACAGCATTTGCGAGAGTTGATTTGAGTTCATTAGTAAAGGCAGCAACAACACTGTGCAGATCTTTCAGTTCAGCACTCAGCATAGAAATTGCATCATTCTTATCATCAATAGTTGAGTGTAATGAACGAATTTCGGATAAATCACACTTTTGTGAAATTTGAGAGTTCCCGTATTTGAGAGCATCAACAGCTGAGAGTATACGGCTGTTTTCACTGCGTATATCAGGGCTATTCAAAACTGAAAGTGCACCTGTATTAGTGAGAGCGCAATCGTAGCGATGATCGTGCGGGTGAATTGATTTTTCATTTACTCGCTTACTAGCACTAATGACATGATACGAAACTTTTATTCTCCTTCAATTCATTTCCAGGAATGGGTCTTGAAGTTCATTCGATTGTAAACAAAAGTTCATTCGTTTCCAAGAATGGGTCTTGAAGTTCATTCGATTGTAAACAAAAGTTCATTCGTTGCCAAGAACATCAGATGGCTATAGAGTTGCCTAAACTACCCAAAAAAAAACTCCAAGAAATCCGTTCGGTTTCATTATTTTCAAAAAAATCAGCAAGTAAGGTGATAAAAACTTATTAAAATTTATAAAAAAGGCAAAGTTTTGTAGAAATATTTTGTGGTAGATAAGTGAAAAAATATGAAATAATATATTTCGATTGCGTTGCTTTGCTTTGTTGCGCTGGGACCGCCATAAGATAACAATGAACGTCTAGCCCTTTTTTCACTTTGATGCGACCAAAATATCTATATACATACATATGTATATCCACATACAATAAAAAACGCAAAAAATTTATAAGAAATTACGAAATTAGATCACTTGGTGAAGTGTCTGCGTTGTCGCCCGCAAAAGACTGATAATTGTACATGTTGCGTTAACCTATACGTATACTTACAATAAATCTCAGCTGTCAAAAGTGGAATGTTGCAACGCTCAACAAAAACCTGACCTTTATGCATCCATTTACATCAATGCGACGACTAAGAAGCTGACTTTTTCACCAATCGAAAGCTGCTACCAAAACCCGTTTCGCGTGCAGCCCTTTGATGAAAGATGTTGTCACTGATCAATTTTCCACGGGTGAAAAATAGTTATTTTTTCTTCGGATTTGTAATCCGGACAAAAATTCGAGTTTTTTGATATTCCATTTGACAATCTTGAGTAAGTTTTCGGTGAAAATTATAAATTAAATCTTTACCATGTAAAATACCCCAAAGTTATTCTGAAATGCCCAAACTTGATTTTGAGCATGATGGTATCTATGGCCAATATTATAAAAAATGCACATTTTCACGCGCTCTCAGAGAGCGAGGAGTTTCATATCATGTTATCAGTGCTTACTAACAAGCAACGATCTAACAGTAAGGATATGTATCGCGCATAATTTTTCTTACATATTTTGATACCGATCAGCCGATACCCACTACTGATGTTGCTACGCCAAGTGCCAAGCGACGACTAACTCAATTAACGACGACAGAGCGAATCATATGCGTGTGAATTGAGAGGGCACAATTGTGCTATGAAATGAATAGCCCTGGCATAGATCGACAATGCCTTTAATGATGTCACTTAGATTATCATTGCACTCCATATTATCGGCAGCGGTAGCGGGGAGAGCCATTGGTGGCGGAGTTCGAATAGACGTGCGGCGCACAACCGAACATACTTTACAAAATAACGATTTATTTGATGCGGTGAGAAAATCAAAATCGTCCACTGACAAGTGAAACACTTCAGATGATAGAGGTAATTGCACTTAGCACACAACACATTCGGTTGGCCTATCTCAACCCTACGCCCACAGTCACACGGCATTACGAATAAATTGTATTAATAATTTGGCAAAGTTATTATTATATTATATTCATTTGGACATTTAAAAACTTTGGTTATAAAATCCAAGAAGAGTCACAAACTATTAAAACTAAAAAAGACGTGCGACGCACAACCGAACATACTTTACAAAATAACGATTTACTTGATGCGGTGAGAAAATCAAGATCGTCCACTGACAAGTGACACTTCAGATGATAGAGGTCATTGCACTTAGCACACAACACATTCGGTTGGCCTATCTCAACCCTACGCCCACACTCACACGGCATTACGAATAAATTGTATTAATAATTTGGCAAAGTTATTATTATATTATATTCATTTGGACATTTAAAAACTTTGGTTATAAAATTCAAGAAGAGTCATTGTTTTAATATAGTAACAGTCACAAACTATTAAAACTTGTAAGAATAGCAAGAAAAAGACAAACAACCACGGAGCGAAGAATAACACGTCCGTTTCGTACGAATTAACAAATGGGTGGTTTTCGGGATCCGCCCGGGATCCCGTCAGGGTAATTTCGTGACTATTAGGGTATCATTTGAGGACCTTTCCGGCATCATTTCTGGATAGTTTTTGGGATCCGTTCGGGATCGGGACGGGGTCATTTTGGGACCCTTTCGGCATCATTTCTGGATGGTTCCCGGGATCCGTCTGGGATCATTTCGGGACTATTAGGGGATCATTTGAAAACCTTTCCGGCCTCATTTCTGCATAGCTTCCGGGATCCGTCGGGGATCTCGACGGGCTCATTTCGGGACTATTTCGGGATCATTATTTTGTACCTACCGGGATCACATCTGAATGGTTTTCGGTATTCGTCCAGGATCCCGTCAGGGTAATTTTGGGACTATTAGGGGATCATTTAAGGACCTTTCCGGCATCATTTCTGGATAGTTTTCGGGATCCGTCCGGGATCCCGTCGGGGTCATTTTGGGACTTTTTCGGGACTATTTCGGAATCATTTTGGGACCCCTCCTGGTTAATTTCTGGATGATTTTCGGGGTTTGTCCAGGATCCCGTTGGCATCATTTCGTTACTATTTTGGTATCATTTTGGGACCCTTCCGGGATCATTTTAGTTCTTTTCGCAACCGGTAGTTCAGCACATGCCTTTTTAAATTATGAACTTTATGGCCATGGATTTGCTGCAAATTATTCCAAATTAAAATTCGGTATTTGTAATTGATACATACATACACTCTGTATGTAGTTTATTCCTAATGGCGTGGATATTATTCTTAGGCGCGCCTTTGAAAGCTTAGTAACATTTGTTCGGATTTTTACAGTATTTGTTTTTAATACTTCCGCTGTTACTATTATATCAATATGATCATATGTATTTAATTAGCGAGCTTTGCTCATATTGCTTTATACAATGGTTTTTGTAATTGATATTAGAGAAAAATTGTAAGTTTACAAACGGCGATGGTTACTAGGACATGTTTCTGAATTTCACTTCTTCACCAGCTAGCTTTTCGGGAGCTGAGCGTTGAACTCGAATCTCCAACATTCATATCAGTGCAAGCCTTCAGCTGCTAAGCCATATGAATGTCCCGTTGTTCGCTGTACAATTGGTCTCTAAGAGTTGCCTTTTTGTTTATATTCCTTTTGATCACCATGTAGGCACATACACTCTGTATGTAGTTTATTCCTAATGGCGTGGATATGATCCTTAGGCGCGCTTTTGAAAGCTTAGTAACATTTGTTCGGATTTTGCAGTATTTATTTTTAATACTTCCGCTGTTACTATTATATCAATATGATCATATGTATTTAATTAGCGAGCTTTGCTCATATTGCTTTATACAATGGTTTTTGTAATTGATATTAGAGAAAAATTGTAAGTTTACAAACGGCGATGGTTACTAGGACATGTTTCTGAATTTCACTTCTTCATCAGCTAGCTTTTCGGGAGCTGAGCGTTGAACTTGAATCTCCAACATTCATATCAGTGCAAGCCTTTAGCTGCTAAGCCATATGAATGTCCCGTTGTTCGCTGTACAATTGGTCTCTAAGAGTTGCCTTTTTGTTTATATTCCTTTTGATCACCATGTAGGCACATACACTCTGTATGTAGTTTATTCCTAATGGCGTGAATATGATTCTTAGGCGCGCTTTTGAAAGCTTAGTAACATTTGTTCGGATTTTTACAGTATTTGTTTTTAATACTTCCGCTGTTACTATTATATCAATATGATCATATGTATTTAATTAGCGAGCTTTGCTCATATTGCTTTATACCATGGTTTTTGTAATTGATATTAGAGAAAAATTGTAAGTTTACAAACGGCGATGGTTACTAGGACATGTTTCTGAATTTCACTTCTTCATCAGCTAGCTTTTCGGGAGCTGAGCGTTGAACTCGAATCTCCAACATTCATATCAGTGCAAGCCTTTAGCTGCTAAGCCATATGGATGTCCCGTTGTTCGCTGTACAATTGGTCTCTAAGAGTTGCCTTTTTGTTTATATTCCTTTTGATCACCATGTAGGCACATACATTCTGTATGTAGTTTATTCCTAATGACGTGATTATGATTCTTAGGCGCGCTTTTGAAAGCTTAGTAACATTTGTTCGGATTTTTATAGTATTTGTTTTTAATACTTCCGCTGTTACTATTATATCAATATGATCATATGTATTTAATTAGCGAGCTTTGCTCATATTGCTTTATACAATGGTTTTGTAATTGGTATTAGAGAAAAATTGTAAGTTTACAAACGGCGATGGTTACTAGGACATCAGGAAGCTTCAAGTTTCATCAAATACTTATTTTACGTCATATGTTGTTGAAATACGGTATTCGTAGTCATAGTGTTTACATGCAGACCACAAAAAACGTGAAACTTTGCACCTTCACACAAAGTACCTACCTATTTGTATACCTTTCATGAAAATGAAATGGTATATTAACTTTGGCACGAATCTCAAAATTGTAAGTCCTTAACGGAAAATTGATAGACCCACCATTAAGTGTACTGAAATAATCAGGATGAAGAGCTAAGTTGATTTAGCCATGTCCTTTTGTCTGGTTGTATTCAAACTAGTCCATCAATTTTTGAGATATCTTGATAAAATTTGGTGAGCGGGTGTAGTTAGGTGCCCGCTTAGACATTTGTCGAAACCGACTGGATCGGACCACTATAACATATATCCTCCATACAACTGATTTTTCAGAAAAAGAGGATTTTTCTCATATCTTCCTCAATTTATCAGATTGAAGCTTCAAACATCACTATATGCTTTCGTATATCGCACATATTGTTGTCTGAAAAAATGGATGAGATCGGTCGAATATATAGTATATATCCCCCATAACCCATTGTTCAGATAAGAAACTTTTCGTAATTACTGCCCCATTTTAAGAGCTAGAGGCTTCACATTTCGACGAATGCTTACGTATATAGCATATATTGTCTGAAAAAAATCATAGACATCCGTGGTATATATATAGTATATAGTATATATATAGTACTAGCGGCTCGGTACGTGCTTCGCTACGTATTAAACAAACTTCTCCTTTTGATTTACCAGTTAAGATCGTAGCTTCAATCAAATTTGGCAATAAATTTTTACTGCCAATCTGGTGTCATTACACAGTTTTGGTGGATTAATATTTCGTAACAATATAATCAAAGAACCCACTTTGAGATTCAAACAATGCGGTGGCATGCCAGCTCAAAGAACCCACTTTCAGATTCAAACAATGCGGTGGCATGCCAGCCGTTTCTAATGAATTTAAAAATTCAATTGGATAATTCATTGCCTCATTTTGATTCATAGCACTGTCACTTGATTTATATGTCGTGACTACACCTGTGAGTTTTGCTTGAATTTGAAAATTAATGGCATTTATATGAATGTTCTTCGGTGCTAAAATGGCGCGTTCTCTCAACCAATCATGAGTTCTGTAATTCTGAAGAATATTTGGAAAAACACATTCAATCAATTCATCTATCGATTTCGTAATTGTACAAAAATTGTTCGGTACAGTGATCAATCGGTTGGCTCTGTCGATTTGTATTTTGCCATCACCAATTTCTAACAATTGTTTTGAAATCTCATGGGCAGCTGGATCATTTTGTAGGTGAATACCCATATTGATGTTCAGTGTCAATTTTTGTACATATCTCCAAAGAACTGGTGACTTCATATATGCATTCAATTCATCAGCAGGAATTGATCGAGAAATGACAGGCAATGTTTGTCGAAAATCCCCTGACAGTAATATCAAAGCACCACCAAAAAGCTGTTGATTACCACGTAAATCTTGCATTGTTCGATTAAATGCTTCTAGTATTTTTTATTCGCCATTGTACGCTCATCCCATAAAATAATTGACTTTAATCGCAGAACTTTTGCCATAGCAGAATTTCTTGAAATATTGCAAGTTGGAGTTTGAATCACCTGTACATTCAATGTCAATTTTAATGCAGAGTGTGCTGTCCTACCACCTTCTAATAATGTAGCAGCAATTCCCGAAGATGCAAGTGCCAATGCAATTTTCTGTTCCGATCGAATAGTCGCTAAAATCTATGATATAACGAACGTTTTGCCTGTACCACCAGGTGCATCCAAGAAATATAATCCACCTGCATTATTAGAAATGGCTTGCATGATTGTGTCATATACATGTTATTGCTTAATATTCATTTTGGTTATATTCGATTGTACAAATAAACGCAAATCATTAGTATTGAATTCCTGCTCACGTTGCAATTCACGATCAAACAGATCATGCATCTCACGATTTGGTGCGATCATACCCAATTGTACTAATGTTTTATTTGCAATCGTACATATCTTCAATTATTATCAAAGCTTCGTTGTACATTTCCAAAGTTATCAACAAATCAGGATTTCTTGCATGATGACGCATACGAATTAAAATATCTTCTACAATATAATGTTTATATTTGTTCCATATTTCAAGTGGATTTGATGGCATACATGTTGATAATATAATGGCAAATAGCATTCGTATTTGTTGAGGATGAGCCGAAATAGATGCATCATGAAGTGTTGAATCCCAATGTGCATCATCCTCCAACAAATGCAAAAGTTGGCATGCTTCACGGTATGTTTGACACAAATGACCGTTGACTGTTCTCAATTCTTGAAATGATTTTAGGCCATTCACGTTAACTAATAACAATCTCAAATAAAAACACTCAACATTGTTTGGATGTACTCTATATATTCTCCCAATTGCATCTGTTTGGAAAATGCCAGGATGCTCATGAACTGCTGTTCCTTGTTTACGTCTTTGAAATTGTTTCGAAGACACATTCCATGTATCAGTTTCGCATAATTTGAAAAAAGCTGTTAACGTAGTTGCTGGTGGTTGTGCTGCTCTTTCCAATATATTTGCTACATTAAAATAAACACGTACAGCCAAGTGAACAACCGCAGGATGTCTTTCGTGCATTGGAAACGACATAATCCTCCAGACAGCTTCATTGCTACTAATATAGCACCCCATTTGGTACTGAGTAATTTCATCATTTGTATTATCACCAGCAACACCGCAAATTGCCATATCGCCCCCTTTATTTACATACTTGCAAATATATTAAATGGATTTGACAGAATTACAATATTCCACATTTATATGAGCATTGAATATTTTCGATAATAATAGACAATACGGAATCACCCAACGATTATCAACTTCAACTTCCCGGTTATGCATTCTAATGGTTGCCGTTTTGCCATTATCATTAGGTGATCTACGTCGATACAACGGATATCCGTCATTGCCCGTTACTGTGTCTGGAGGAAATTGCCTTGGGCATCGTTTCGAACACTTTTCATCAATCATACATGGTGAATTCACATTTAGTTCACTGCACGGTCCATGTATCATGTTTTTAACGACAACTTGAAATAACTCAGGATCAGCAGTGTTTGTAATGCGTCGTAACTACGATGAAGTTCCGAAACACGTTGCATTTGCTCATTTCTGCGATGAAGAATAATATCACGGGATTGAAACTGATCACCAAGAATTACAATTGCAACCTCATCAATTGTCGGTGCATTGAATCGCCTTTCATCTCTCCAAAAGGTGTTCTATCAGCCCTTATTACGATTTTGTGATTATCACATGGCATACGATCCAGAGCAATTTTGAACAATTGAACTAATGCGTTATGCTGAAAGAAAACCCTTTGTAGCTCACAAATAATGTCTCGTCTTGTATTCAAAGCAATTGCACAACGTTGATCCAATTCACGATTTTCATCACCAATAAAATAAATTTGCAAAAATTTATATTCAGCGTCGGGGTATGGCAATAACGAACCAGTTTGATGATAAATTTGGTCCTGAATCTGAAACATGTATGCATTTTAGGTATATGTTGCATAATAATTTTTAAAACTATAGAACACTTTTATGATTCAGATTGATTGGGACAATCCTGTTTAAGTATTTACCTTAAACGTCGGCATAAAATTATCTCTAATAATGTTAGTAGCACCAAAAGAAGTCATTTAAAATGCCGAATTGTATTGTTGAATATGACTCAAAAAGTGCTTCGAATTTTCAGAAGTCCCAAAAATTAATGAAGACAATGGTTCGGGTGGAGTTTCTAATGCTGGCAATCTCACTTTGCCATCAGCACAACATATGCCGGGCGTTTCACCTGGAAATTTAGCCACATCACAATGTGGACATATTGCGCCCATTATTCCAATATATCCGTACATACTGTAATCAATCTGACTGTTGTAATTAAAAGCAGCACGCATAATTTTAGGTACAACAGATCTATTTCGTGCATTGCGTTCACGCTGCGATGCATTAGCTTGTGCTCGTTCATCTGGAGTCTGTGATCGTCTTTGTAATGCCGCAGCATTTGCATGACGCGTTTGTTATATTTCCTCGTGTGGGTCGTGGCATTTTTCTTTCAATTAAAAAAGAATAAATTAAATTTAAAAAAATGTCTACATTAATAGTGGTACACCGTATATTTTTTCCAATAAGGAAACACACATGCATTCGTGTAATTCACTTCAACAGTTCAAAACTTACCGTTTTTTGCTCGGAAATTCGCTTTGCGCTATATTTCTTCTTTTTACAAATTCACACAAACTTCAATAATTATTAAACAAAAACACTATTTTCATTTTTATGTAATAATTTGCACCGCGGTAATTTAAAGATATATATGCTTGCATTTATGTCGACGTGGCACCACCTTATAATGTTCTACCAAGATAAAAATATATTGTTGCGGAGCTGGTAACACTATTCACCACCTTCATTTCTTTTCGTTTCTTTAATTGCAGCAACGAAAAAAGCGACAATAGTATCGACGGGTTTTCCGCGAATAACTTTTAAACGAGATAAAAAATATAGTGTCTGCTTTCGGATTCTGAATCTTGACGCAAATACGCGTCTTTTGGTACCGCTATCGACATGTGCGACCCGAATTTTAAGTGCGGGACTTAAGTTGAAATTTTACTAAATTTGGAAATTAAAAAGCTTATATTTCATAAACTAAGAGTTTCCTAGAGCTGCGGATTCCATTTTGGTGATTTTTAGGACCCCCTCTACCCTTACTAATCAACAAAAGTTTGAAAATCGTGGCACCTTATATAAAATCCAACCCATCTGACCATACAAATGGGTTTTTGGTGTGTTTTTCAAAATAATTTCGCCATACACTGAGCGCTTTTCAGCGCCTTCAGGTAAAAAGATTATATTGTTATGTGATTGAATATACGATTTTAACTGGTTGTAGTACATAAGAATGCAATCTCTTAACCTGAAGGCGAGTTCCCAATTGGTCTATATCTCGAGTCCTTAGTTACCCAGCGAAAAGAAAAACCCTCTTTTCATTAGCATTTATCAACAACTTGCAATGGATACTCATGTGGTTCAAACACATCCTAGGGTTAGCCGGGTCCACGTTTTGGTCTATATTTCGAGACCCTAGTCACGGAGGGGCATGACAAATAATCTATACTATAGCAATCATCAACAGCTCCCATTTGGGTTCACGTTTTGGTCTATATATCGAGACCCTAGTCACGGAGCTGCATTAAAAATACTCTATACTATAGCATTCATCAACAGCTTCCATTTGATACCCATATTGTATAAACACACCCTTATGTTATCCGGGTCCACGGTTTGGTCTATATTTCGAGACTCTAGTCACGGAGGGGCATGAAAAATAATCTTTACTATAGCAATCATCAACAGCTCCCATTTGCTACCCATATTGTACAAACACATCCTAAAGTTATCCGGGTCCAAATTTTGGTCTACATATATCTCGAGACCCGAGTCACGGAGCGGCATGAAAAATACTCTGTACTATAGCATTCATCAACAGCTTCCATTTGGTACCAATATTGTATAAACACATCCTAAAGTTATCCGGGTCCACGTTTTGGCCTATATCTCGAGACCCTGGTATCCGATTCTTAAAATTTCAAAACACAAGCCATCTACTGAATAGTCAGAACAAAGCCTAAAAATTTGGTTTGGATAGGTGCGCCCGTTCTTGAGTTATAAAATCACAACGAAAAATGGCATTCATTTTTATAAATATAGATATTGTAACGAATTTACTTGCAAATCCTCTTATTTGCCCTTCTGCTAAGTTCGAATCACTAAACTGTTGAATAAATAACTCCAATATTGAATAATGGAAAAATGGCCTTTATTAAAGTACTTCACAATAACACTTATACTTTGCAACTAGCTGGCTTAATAACCAAACTGACAGCTTAAATGAAACTGACTTTCAAAATAATACTGCTATTGCTCGCTAGATAGCGTCTTAATTGAAACTGCTTGATAGCTCAAATCAAACTGAATTCCAGCGCCTCTACATTTGCTGCCTTTTATACTCTCTGATTTCAATGTTCGCATCTTCTAGGCGCTTCCATTTCCAGAATCTACTACTTGCCATCAGCTCTCAAATTTCTCAGCTGTAACTACAATTGCACGATTTTATAGCTTCTCTGATTGCATACTTTCAGGAGTATCTCAGATATATGCATGTGTTTGTGCACTGATTCTCCGCTGCTCGTATACGTACATGGTACATATGTGTAGACGCAATTATTGTTTCGTTTATGTAGATACATATTGATTGATCTATGGATGTGCATGATATCACTGTTTAGCATCGGCTTAGAGATAGCAGCACCCCTTAGTTTTGCTAATATTCGTAACACTGCCCTCCACCTAAGTCTGATCGTCCAGATCAGACAAATCTCTCGATCTAAACGCTGCTAGCCTTTCCAAATGGACCACTTTCATTTTGGTTCGTGGTTTACCGATGGTTTGTATGCGGTACACTACATAGTTGATCCGTTTTACAACTTTGTATGGGCCTTCCCAATTACACTGCAATTTCGGGGACAAACCTTTTTTACGTTGTGGGTTGTATAACAGCACCAAATCTCCTTCCTGAAAACCTTCCGAATTAATTGCTTTATCGTATCTGTCTTTCATCTTGTCACTCATAATCTTTGTTCATTGCCTTAGCAGATCATGTATTTCTCTTAGCTCTTCTTCCAAATCACTAGTGGATTTCTTGACATTTATCTCCGCATTGTCATCTATCCCAAACTTCAGATCAGCTGGCAGTCTAAGGTGATTGCCCAAAATTACTTTTGCAGGGGTTTGGCCCGTTGTCTCATGCACTGCTGATCAGTAAGCCATCAAGAACAATGGTATGCGGGTATCCCACTCTTTATGGTACTTGTCTACTACTTTCCTTAAGTGCTCCTCCAATGTTCTATTGAATCGTTCTACCATACCATCGGATTGAGGATGCAATGCAGTTGTCCGTGTTTTTCGAATGCCCAATGATTTACACATTTCCTTGAACACAGCTGATTCGAAATTCCTGCCTTGGTCAGAATGTAACTCCATTGGTACACCATACCTTGCAACCCAATTGTTCATAAACACTCCTGCTACTGTTTCTGCTTCTTGGTTTGGGATTGGGTATACCTCTGGCCATTTACTGAAATAATCCATAACCACCAGTACGTATTTGTTTCCGTGGTTGCTAGTAGGAAATGGACCTGCGACATCCATGGCGATCTTTTCAAATGGTGCACCTGAAATATACTGCTTCATCTGGCCATGACTTCGTATTTTGGGCCATTTCGCTCTGTTGCAAACCTCGCAGTTGGCAATCCACTCGGTGACCGACTGACGGCAACCAACCCAATAGAATCTCTGCTTAATTTTCTCGAGCGTCTTCGTGATTCCAAGATGACCTCCACTTGGACCATTATGCAGCTCTTTGAGCACGTCAGGAATCCTCTTTCTGGGAACAACTATCAGTTTTTTCTTGCATTTACCATCCTCGCTTTCCCATACTCGATGAGGGCAACCGGATATCAATTCTAAACTGTTCCACTGTGCCCAATATGACTTCGCAATGGGACTCTCTGCTGACATCTTTTCTCTGTTTGGCCTTTCGTTTTGTTCGAGCCCTTGCATAACACGTGACAGATCTATATCTTCTAGCTGACACTTTCTTAGCTGTTCCTTGGCCCATTCATCTGTACATGTTATAGTCATTAGCCGGACATCTATAATGTCTTCTTTAGCCTCGGCCTTTGAACAGTGCTTGCATTCCAAACTACATGGTCTTCGTGACATTGCATCAGCATTTCCATGGGTATTACCTTTTCGATGCTCAATGGAAAAGTCATAGCTTTGTAGTCGCTCGATCCACCATGCCAATTGTCCTTCCGGATTACGGAACTGCAGAAGCCATGTCAACGCTGCGTGATCTGTCCTGACGCGGAATCTCTGGCCGTAGAGTTATTTGTGGAAATGCTTAATGCACTCTACCAATGCCAACAGCTCTTTGCGTGTAACGCAATAGTTCCTCTCTGGTTCAATTGAACGGCTGTAATATGCAACTATCTTTTCCTGTCCATCGACCAGTTGTGATAAATTCCTCCTATAGCATATCCGCTCGCATCTGTTTCTAGAATAAACGTGGCTCCTGGAATCGGATATGCCAACATTGGGGCAGTGCACAAACGCTCTTTCAATGTTTGGAAAGCTACTTCTTGCTCCTTCTTCCATTCAAAAGCTTTATTTTTTCTTGTTAGCTCGTGGAGACTATGGGCTACGCTGGCAAAATTTGGTACAAATCGGCGGTAATATGTACACAGCCCAAGGAAACTTCTTAATTCATGCAGATTCTGTGATCTTTGCCAATCCTTTACTGCCTCTATATTTTCATTCGCCGTGCAGATGCCCCCTGTCGTTACCTTGTGACCCAAATAATTTACTTCCTTTTTAAACAGCGCGTACTTTTTGGAACTTAACTTCAGACCAGCGCCAGCTATTCTCTGGAAAACTTCCTCCAAGTTCTTAAGATGCTCATCAAAATTCTTGCCCAATACGATGATGTCGTCCAGGCACACCAAAAATGTTTTCCAATGTAGTCCTTTCAGTACCTGGTCCATGAGTCTCTCAAAATTAGCTGGTGCATTACAAAGTCCAAAAGGCATCACTGTAAATTGCCAAAGACTATCACCGACACTGAAGGCTGTTTTCTCTTTATCTTCCTCCTTCACCTCAACTTGCCGCTTTTCAAGTCCAGTGTGGAAAACCATTTCGTACCAGATAGCGAGTCCAAAGTGTCGCCAATTCTTGGCAATGGGTAGCTATCCTTTTTCGTAACGTCATTCAACTTCCGGTAGTCCACGCAAAACCTCATTTTTCCATCCTTCTTCTTTACAAGTACTACCGGTGAGCTCCATGGACTAGCTGATGGTTCGATGACGCCGCTGTCGCTTATTTCTTGTATGATTTGACTCACAACTTCCCGCTTCGCTAGTGAAACACTACGTGGAGCTTGAGGGATCGGCCTCTCATCTCCAGTGTCAATTTGATGTTTCACAACATTGGTGCGGCCTGGTTTGGAACCATCCTTGTCAAATATGTTCGCGTACTTTAGGAGCAGTTGTTTTGCCTTACTCTGATAGGCTTCCTCTAATACCTGCCTTCATGCCGTGATGTCATTTGAAAGACCAGTATTACTAGATGAAACGTGTTCCTGGAGCTGTTCACAGTTAAAAACTACTTCGGCCTCTTGGCATCTTGCCAAAATAGCTCCTTTGGTCAAATTGAATGGTGACTTGAACTCATTGAGTACTCTTATCGGAATACATTCGTCTTGCTTTGTCATAGCCAGGGTTTTTCCTACAAGTATGTTCAGTGCTGATTTATTTGCTGCTTCGACAACCCACAAGTGGTTTGTCCCACAATCTCCATCAACCTTTGCCCAGATGACTGCTTCTGATTTTGGTGGTATTTGCTGACTCTCTTCCACCAGCACTCGTTTACTGCTGTAGCCTCTCTCGTAGCCGAAATTAAGTGGCACATCCATGTTCTTATATCGCATCGTCTTGCTTTGCATATCGATTTTGATGCTTTGGTTGATTAAGAAGTCCACTCCAATTATGATTTCATCAACAATACCTGCCACTATAAAATTGTGTAGTACCGTGACGTTCCCAATTGCTACTTCACATTCTACTTCTCCAATTACCTGGGTTTCCTCTCCCGTGGCTGTACGTAATCTTGCTCCAAGCAACGGTCTTATCTTCTTGTTGACTAAGTCTGATCGAATGATGGATTGCACCCGTATCTACAGTCAGTAACCATTCCTTTCCATCCACATGTCCTCCGACAGTAAGATTGTTTGACCTTCTTCCAATTTGCGAGATAGAGATTATGGGGCATTCAATTGAGGGAGCCAGCTGTCGCCCCTTGCGGCTGACTCTCTTTAGTTTAACGATTGAGTGAATTTGGAGATTTACTCATCTCCTTCAGCTCTGCGTTTACGACCACACACATTGTTGGAACTGTTAGGGTTGTTGTTGCAATGTCGTGCAATATGACCTGGGTTGCCGCACTTGAAACATTTAATAACTCTGGCATTTTTCTGTTGTGATCCCTTCAGTGCTACCAAAATTGTGTCTACCCAATTTGGTCCTTCCACTTCCACACGATGAGCTTTTTATGCTGGTTTACTCAATAGTGAGGCAGTTTCCTGAGTCAATGCATGTGGTACCGTCTCTACAAATGTTGGCTTTGGGTTTTCGTATGTGGCTCGCTTCGTTTCAACGTCCCGTATGCAATTTATAAAGCTCTGAATTTTTACTATTTCGGTGTATTCCGCGGGTGCGTCGGCATTCGCCAAATGTGCAAGCCTTTCCACATCTGACGCAAACTCCTGCAAAGTCTCATTAGCTTTTTGGTAGCGGTTTTGCAACTCAATTTGGTGTATCTGCTTGCTGTGTTCGCTTCCGTATCGCCTCTCTAGAGCGCTCATCAATGTTTCGTAGTTGTTCCGCTCTCCCTCGGGAATAGTCTGTAGGATTTCAGCAGCAGATCCTTTCAATGCCACGAATAGTGCAGCAACTTTATCTTCCGCACTCCAGTTGTTCACTGCTGCGGTCTTCTCAAACTGAATCTTAAACACCTGGAGAGGAACGGAGCCGTCAAAAGATGGAGTTTTTGCCTTCGTATTGCTTGCTGAAACAAATGGGCGAATTAGTTGCAACTCCTGCATACGACCTCTTACGACATACTCTTCCACATCAATTCCTTCTGCTTCCATTGCTCCTCGTAGCTGTGCCTGAAATTCGAGTTTAACGTTGCTTGTATTCAATCCACGGCTCTCCAACTCCTTCTTTAGTTGGTGGATCTTCAATTCACCGAACTTTGCCATGTCCTTGTTTTCCTCTGGATTATTCAACAATTCGTCTTCTGACACCAACTGTAACGAATTTACTTGAAAATCCTCTTATTTGCCCTTCTGCTAAGTTCGAATCACTAAACTGTTGAATAAATAACTCCAATATTGAATAGTGGAAAAATGGCCTTTATTAAAGTACTTCACAATAACACTTATACTTTGCAACTAGCTGGCTTAATAAGCAAACTGATAGCTTAAATGAAACTGACTTTCAAAATAATACTGCTATTGCTCGCTAGATAGCGTCTTAATTGAGACTTCCAATTTCACCAAATGCTTACGTATATCAAATGCTTGCATATACTGTTGTCTGAAAAATTCATAGAGATCGGTGGTATATATAGTATATATCTCATACAACCGATTGTTCAGATAAGAAACTTTTCGCACTTTCCCCGTTTTAACAGCTAGAAGCTTCAAATTTCACCAAATGCATACGTATATAGCATATATTGTTGCCTGAAAAAATCATAGAGATCGGTGGTATATATATTATAAACCCCATATAAACTTTCATTTTTGCCCCTTTTTTACGGCTAGAAGTTTCAAATTTCATAAAATTTCATCAAATACTTACGTTTACGTCATATATTGTTGAAATACGTGATTCGTAGTCATAGATTTTACATGCAGCCCACAAAAGACGCGAAACTTTGCATCCTCACACAAAGTACCTACCTATTTATATACCTTTCATGAAAATGAGATGTTATATTAACTTTGTCACGAATCTCAAAATTGTAAGTCCTTAAAGGAAAATAGATAAACCCACAATTAAGTATACCGAGATAATCAGGATGAAGAGCTGAGTTGATTTAGCCATGTCCGTCTGTTCGTCTGTCTGTTTGTAAGCAAACTAGTCCCTCAATTTGTGAGATATCTTGATAAAATTTGGTGAACGGGTGTATTTAGGTGTTTGATTAGACATTTGTCGGAACCGGTCGGATCGGACCAGTATAGCATATATCCTCCATACAACCGATTTTTCAGAAAAAGGGGCTTTTTGTCATATCTTCTCAATTTATCAGATTGAAGCTTCAAATTTTCGTATATTGCACATATTGTTGTCTGAAAAAATGGATGAGACCGGTCGTATATATAGTATATATCCCCCATAACCGATTGTTCAGATAAGAAACTTTTCGAACTTTCCCCATTTTAACAGCTAGAAACTTCCAGTTTCACCAAATGCTTACGTATATCAAATGCTTGCATATATTGTTGTCTGAAAAATTCATAGAGATCGGGGGTATATATAGTATATATCTCATACAACTGATTGTTCAGATAAGAAACTTTTCGCACTTTCCCTGTTTTAACAGCTAGAAACTTCAAATTTCACCAAGTGCATACGTATGTATATAGCATATATTGTTGGCTGAAAAAATCATAGAGATCTGTGGTATATATATTATATACCCCATACAAACTTTCATTTTTGCCCCTTTTTTACAGCCAGAAGCTTCAAATTTCATTAAATTTCATCAAATACTTACGTTTACGCCATATATTGTTGAAATACGTGATTCGTAGTCATAGATTTTACATGCAGCCCACAAAAAACGCGAAACTTTGCATCTTCACACAAAGTACCTACCTATTTGTATACCTTTCATGAAAATGAAATGTTATATTAACTTTGTCACGAATCTCAAAATTGTAAGTCCTTAAAGGAAAATAGATAAACCCACAATTAAGTATACCGAAATAATCAGAATGAAGAGCTGAGTTGATTTAGCCATGTCTGTCTGTCTGTTTGTATGAAAACTAGTCCCTCAATTTTTGAGATATCTTGATAAAATTTGGTGAACGGGTGTATTTAGGTGTTCGGTTAGACATTTGCCGGAACCGGCCGGATCGGACCACTATACAACCGATTTTTCAGAAATAGAGGATTTTTGTCTTATCTTCCTCAATTTATCAGATTAAAGCTTCAAACTTTCGTATATTGCACATATTGTTGTCTGAAAAAATGGATGAGATCGGTCGTATATATAGTATATATCCCCCATAACCGATTGTTCAGATAAGAAACTTTTCGTCATTACTGCCCCATTTTAAGAGCTAAGGCTTCAAATTTCGACGAATGCTTACGTATATAGCATATATTATTCTCTGAAAAAATCATAGAGTTCGGTGTTATATATAGTATTATATGGTGGTATATATAGTATACATGTATTTTCGAAGTTTCAGTCCCACTCTAACAGCTATAAGCTTCAAATTTCACCAAATGCTTACGTATATTGCATATATTGTTGTCTGAAAAAATAACAGAGATCGGTGGTATATATAGTATATATCTCATACAAACGATTGTTCAGATAAGAAACTTTTCGCAATATCAGCCCCATTTTAAAAGCCAGAAGCTTCAAATTTCACCAAATGCTTACGTATATAGCATATATGATTGTCTGAAAAAATAACAGAGATCGGTGGTATATATAGTATATATCTCATACAACAGATTGTTCAGATAAGAAACTTTTCGCAATATCTGCCCCATTTTAACAGATATAAGCTTCAAGCTTTACCAATTGCTTACGTATATAGCATATATTGTTGTGTGAAAAAATTTTTGAGATCGGTGTTATATATAGTATATATATGGTGGTATATATATACCATATATAGTATATATATATATTTTCACAATTTTAACCCCATTTTAACAGCTAGAAACTTCCAATTTCACCAAATGTTTACGTATATAAGGTAAGTGTCCCTAATTTCGTGGTAGTACGTTATTTCGTGGCATTCGATTTTTTCTTCCAAACAAGGAATTGGGAGAGTGTTTCTTTAAACTAAAAATTTCATAATAAAGATTGGTTTTTACGGTATAATAATTGATATTTTACCAATTTTAATATTGAACCTAATATTAAATATCAAGCAATATAATGTTGGAAGCTCGGAAAATGACCCAGTGGGAAATGAGCCAGTAAGAAAAGTGTTAAGGATTCCAGTGTATTTTGTTAAGCCTTTAAACATTTTATCGGTAATTTTTTTTTTTATGATGATAATTTTTTGATATTTGGTGAACATTTCTTAAAAGTTTCTATTACTGCAAAACTGATTCCAATAATTTTTTTTAACTTTTTTTTAATATTTCTAACCCACGAAATTAGGGACACACTTTTTTTGTGATGTATCTAATTTCGTGGTACCCACGAAATTAGGGAAATATAATACTGTAACGAATTTACTTGCAAATCCTCTTATTTGCCCTTTTGCTAAGTTCGTATCACTAAACTGTTGAATAAATAACTCCAATATTGAATAATGGAAAAAATGGCCTTTATTAAAGTACTTCACAATAACACTAAACTTTGCAACTAATAGCTTGCTTAATAACCAAACTGAGTGATAGCTCAAATGAAAAACTCTACTATTGCCCGACAGATTGCGTGCTTAATCAAAAACTGATTGATAGTTAAAACGAAACTGACTTCTCGCTTCTACTGTTGCCGCCCTTTTATACTGTCCGATTTCCTTGTTGCATATTTCTAGGCTTTTCTAATTCCAGAACTTACTAGATAGTTATAAATTTCTCAGCTACAGATGTATAATTTTTATCGCTTCTGTCATACCCCATGCGCTTGTATGTGTGAGCGACACTTCCACAATTACAATTGTATACCTTTAGGAGCCCTTCAGATAAGATATCTGCATGTGTCTGTGCGTTGCCTCTCCGCTGCGTGCACGTGTATGTGTAGACACAATGATTGAATTATTGATGTGTATTTACGTCACTGCCCAGCATCGGCTTAGAGATGGCAGTACCCCTTAGTGTTGCTAATATTCGTAACAATACTGTATGTTTTTCATATTTTCTTTAACATGTCATAAGAAACCCTATTTTTGTAAGTATTTTAATTATTAAATAAACACCCAAGGAAGATTTTGACGTAATTTCGTGTTACACTTTTATTAATCTATTCGTCAGTATTTTAATCACAACATTTTAACGAAATAATGGTATTGTAGAACTTTTGTTTATTCAATAATTTTTCATTTAATTTATAAAAATGTATCAAGATTTCAACTCCTTTACTATTTATTTGAATGAATATTGATAATAAAAAAAAAATTTGAATATAAACCTCAAATTACCACTTAATTCGTCTTTTGGAGATTAAAGTGCGAACGTCAAGCTGTGAAGTTGTGTTTTGATTTCTACTGTGCCTTATTTTGTCTTAAATCAATAAATTTGTTTGTTTAAATAATTAGTGTGCTAAAAATAAGTGTAAACACGTTGTGTACTGCATTGGCAATTTAAAGTTCTGCTTTTCTTTACTAAAATAAATTGTATCTTAACAATAATTGATAAAGTGTGTATATCCATACATACATACATATTTGCCGAATCACTTTGCATATTTGTTGTTGCATTTGATTGGCTTTTATATATTTTCAGTTTTCAATTGTTATTTGCTCGTGCACATTTACTTCATTTTCTTTTCACTGCCACAGCTGTTTGCATTGTGTGTTGTTAAGCGTCAGTTAATAGCGATCTTAAACTGCTCATACAGTGATCTTCAAACTGCTCAAACAGTGATTTTCTTACTGTGATCTCCAAACTATTTTCACTGCCTCCGTCTGTTTAATCAATTTTACTTTAACTTATAATGTCTTGCAATTTTGTTAACTGCCAATTGAAAGGTGATACCGAGCGTTTCGTGTCGTGCTGGCTTTGTGATGAGCTTGTTCATATGAAGTGCGCTAGTTTGACAGCAAGGGTGTGTGATGCGATCAACGATAACAAGGGTGTGCGAAACGCATTCTCCGAAATCGGTAAGGAACTTTCTACATTAGGGGATAAATTCAAGTATTATGAAAACTTGTTTAAAACTTTCAAATGTATTACCGATTCAGCTGCTAATGCAAACAGCGACAGTCGTGACAGCAAACGAAAACGAACTGATGTCTCGGCTGGCGTATTGACCCTAGACCCCGTTCAAAACATCCAGAACCCAATCGTTCCTACACCTAGCACGATAGAATTAATAAACTTAGCATCTCCAAGTCCTCTTACAGTAGAGCCTTCAACATCAAAGGCACCTCCAACAAAACTAGCAGCTAGAAAAAATATTGAACCTGCAAACCGTTCTCAGGCGACTGAGCCTGGAACTAGGAAGTTGGTTGTAGTCCCTCCTAAAAAATCGATATTCGTGTCAAGATTCGAGAGGAATACTACTGAGGAGGATCTGAAATCGTATATCTTCTCAAAAAGGAAAACCCATGGCGTAACAATTCGGAAATTTAATTTTAGTTATGAAAGAAACGTATCTTCCTTTAGATTAGATGTACCTATTGACCAGTTTGGCACTATCTTGAGTAACGATTTTTGGCCCTCTGGGGCACTTGTGCGGGAATTTGAATGTAGGCGGAATAAGAGTGTTCCAAACTTAGCAAAGATCCTGTTAATAACACTGAGTCAAAAAACTGAACGAAAAATCTGCTTTAGATATACTTTACCAAAATGTTAGAGGCTTAAACACCAAGTTAACAGAACTGTTTTTAAAATCATTTAACTCAAGCTACGATATAATTGCTTTAACCGAAACCTGGCTGAAACCTCATGTTTTTAACTCAGAGATCCTCTGTAATGACTACCTGATATATCGAAATGACCGCCTGAACAGGGTTGGAGGTGGGGTTCTGCTTGCTGTACACTCTTCAATACCATCTGAAGAGATTTGCGTAACCGCCACCGATACAACTGAGTTCTTGTGCATACGCACACAACTAGCAAATATCCACATTTATTTGGCCATCTGTTATATACCGCCATCTTCTGAACTGTCCGTTTATATGCATCACATTTCCTTGCTAAGAACTGTTAATTCGATGCTAAAGCCTTCCGATTCCATTATTGTCTTGGGGGACTTCAATATGCCACACATATCATGGTGCATCTCTGATTTTAATATCGTACCAGTTTCGTCAAAGTCTTCCAACAATGAATTTCTAGACGGAATGTCTGAGCTGTGCCTACAACAAATCAACATCCAATTGAATAAATTCGGAAGAGTGTTAGATTTAGCCTTTGTGGATGATGAATCTAAATATTCCATTAGTCGATGCGAACCCATTATTGAACCTGAAGATGCTTACCACCCTTCCCTCAAAATAGTTTACGAAGTTGTAAATTATGCTTGTAACAGCGGAAATAAACGATACGACTCCAGTTATCGCTTCGACTTTGCGAAGGCCAATTTTAAAAAATTAAATCGTGATCTATATCGAATAGTGTGGCCAATATTTAATGCTGATGTGGAGCAAAGCGTTTCTCACTTTTACAATACCATTTACTGTCTTTTTGAAAAATACGTACCTAAGCGGATTTGTGTACATTCCGATACAAGCCAAGTATGGTTCACTAAAGAGCTGAAAATTTTAAAGAATAAAAAGTCTCGATCTTTCAAGTTGTTCAAAAAGACGGGTTTACATAACCATTACTTACAGTACTCGATTCTACGCTGCAAGTATTTTCAATTGAACAAAAAGTGTTACAAAGCTTATCTTTGTAAAATGAAAAGAAATATAACTTGCAACCCGAAGGCATTTTACGGATTCGTAAACTCTAAACGCAGGGTGAAAGGGTTTCCATCATCCATGAAATTCGGAGATAATATTTCCAGCGATGACCAAGAGATCGCCGACTTCTTTGCGGAATTTTTCAAATCAAATTACTCTATTGAGACCAACGTTTCACCTAATGAATACCCGTACCATATTGATTCATGTTATTCAATCAGAGCTCCATTTATATCTTCAGAAGATGTATTATCTTATTTAAAAACTTTAAAAGTATCATATTCATACGGCCCCGACAGGATCCCGACACACTTTCATAAAAAATGTGCCGCAAACATCTATCAGCCGCTAACAGATTTATTTAATTTATCTTTAATTTATGGCGTTTTGCCAACAATATGGAAGGAATCTTTTCTTATTCCGCTTCATAAAAATGGAAGCAGGTCTTCAATAGAAAACTACCGGGGCATAGCAAAGTTATCCGCTATCCCAAAGTTATTTGAGGCTATTGTTACCCACCACCTAACATTCTCTATTTCCCCCATAATTGCAAGCTCGCAGCATGGGTTCTGTAAGGGCAAATCACCTATCACCAATTTACTAGAATTTACCACCCACGTTTCTAATGGATTTAGAAAAGGCCTCCACACTGATGTAATTTACACCGATTTCAGTAAAGCTTTCGACAAAGTATCACACCCATTACTTATTCATAAGCTCAGTCAACTCGGTTTTCAACCCCGTCTTATATGTTGGATTTCTTCGTATCTTGGTTATCGTACGCAAAAGTAATCTTTAAAAATACACTTTCTGGGGTCATCAATGTTTCTTCTGGTGTTCCTCGGGGCAGCCATCTTGGTCCGATTCTGTTCTTGTTGTTCATAAACGATATATCTGGTACAATTAAATACTCAAAAATCTTGATGTACGCAGACGATGTAAAACTTTTAAAATCATGTGCCTCGGTTGAAGAACATTCCTTGCTTCAAATGGATTTAAATCACTTGGTTACCTGGTGCAATGTAAATTATATGCCGCTCAATCTCAAAAAATGTAAATTCATGTGTTTTTCTCGGAGAGTTTCGCCACCAGCTTCATATACAATTAACAACTATAGTCTAGAAACTGTAAATAATTTTATTGACTTGGGAGTCATGATGGATTCCAAACTTAGTTTCAATCTTCATATTAATGCTACAGTGAATAAAGGCAAAGGTGTTTTTGCATTTGTTAGACGGTGGTCAAAAGAATTTAACGACCCTTACATAACTAAAGCACTTATTACAACATTAGTTAGGCCAATATTAGAATACGGCTCGATAATTTGGAATCCGCGTTATCAAGTCCATGCAGACAGTCTCGAATCAATACAAAACCAATTTTTACTATTTGCCTTAAGAAATTTCCAATGGGACTCTTTAACTAATCTTCCACCTTATACTAATCGATTAAAGCTTATCAATCTTCCAACTCTTGCTAGTCGAAGGGAAATGCTTGGTGTAATATTTATGACAAAACTTTTAAATGGATCAATTTCGAGCCCATTCCTTCTGAATGAAGTGAACTTTTGCGTTCCCTCTCGGACATCGAGACACTTCAAACCTCTTCTGCTGAAACAATGTAGAACGAATTTCGAACAAAATGAACCTTTTCGGCGTTTATGCCAAGATTATAACTCTCACTCAAACACATTTGATAGCTCGGACTCCCTTTTTTCTATAAGAAAGATTGTTCTCACCTCTCTAAATTAATGTATAATACGTTTGCTTCTGTTCTCTTTAAGTATTACGCTTGGCTGATGAAATTTCTTCTGTAGCTGAGCAGTCTCAGATCGTGACGCTTGACAAACCGCTGCCCATCAAAGACTCGGCAAAATAAAAAAATAAAAAAAAGTTATTATATATATATATAAATCGATCGCGTGAACAGGATTAGCCTGATTTCATTGGGCCACTTGAGGGCAGCGTGCTGCCACAACGTCCATTAAAAAAAAAAAAAAAAAAAAAAAGCGATACCACGAATTTACGTACACCAAATTTTGTGCATGCCCCTTATTTCGTGGTATACTGCGCATTTACATTTCAGCAGGAAAGCACGCATTTTTGGAGTGGAGTTATTTATGCGCGTATTTTTTCAAATAAATTTAAGAAAACTGGCTCAAACTTAATTCGATCTCTATTCGCTGATTATTGGGTTAATAATTTAATTTTATAGAAAAAATGACAAAAGCTCGTTACACAAAAGAGGATTTGACAGAAGCGCTTAATGGTGTCACTAATGAAAAAAATAAAAACAAAAATAAAAAATAAATTTTTTTAGTAATAATAAATAAAAGTAATTTTTAGAAAAGTAACAAGTTACATCAATTGCAAAAAAAAAATTTTATTGTTTATTTTTGTTTTAAACCTTTTTCATTTAATGTTACTTATTTCATATTGTCACGGATATTAGCACCACTAAGCTATACCATTACTAAGGCGATGCTAAGGCTATGCTGAGCGGTGTTTACGTCAATAATCAAATTATGTATACACATATATAAGGCAGCCGAGAGATGTCATACCCAGATGCATTTACTTACACGCCTATGTGTGTGCGAGAGACTGTAAACTACAAACTCACATACATCTGAGAGACGCTGAAAAGTAGAAAATAGTAAACAAGTAGAAACTATATGAGAACTGTAAACACTCGAAATAGTTGGTAAGTTCTGGAAATAGAAGAGCCTAGATGTATGCAGCGTAAACTATAAAAGCGGCACAAGCGAGTAAAAAGTAATTCAGTTTGAGTTGATTAAGCACGCGATCTGGCGGCCAATAGTAGAGTTTCATTTGAGTTATCAATCAGTTTGGTTATTAAGCCAGCGAGTAGCAAAGTATAAGTGTTATTGTGAAGTACTTTAATAAAGGCCATTTTTCCATTGTTCAATATTGGAGTTATTTATTCAACAGTTTAGTGATTCGAACTTAGCGGAGGATTTAAAATAAGAGGATTTGCAAGTAAAATCGTTACAATATCAATAATGTATAAAGTACTAAGAAATCTTAGATTTGATGCAAAAATACAAAAAAAAAAAAAATAAAAAAAAACAAACAAAAAATCAAAAAGAAAACAACAACAAAAAAATAAAAACTTTTTGAAAAGTACATACATTAAACAATTTTTTTTACTTATTTATTTTGATCTTGAAACTCTTTCTTTTCATAAACAAAATAACAATAAACAAGTAAAAACGGGACTGTCTTCGGCTGTGCCGAAGACTACATACCTTTCACGAATGGGGCTGAACAATAATCTTATCCCGTTCGTAATCTCCGAATAATCGGATGTATAAGATAAGAAATATATAGTGAACAGATCACATACCTTAACGATTTTTAAGATAAATATAAAATAAAAAACAGGTAGGTACTTTGTGTGAGGATGCAAAGTTTCAGGTTTTTTGTGGTCTGCGTGTAAAAACTATGACTACGAATCACGTATTTCAACAATATATGACGTAAACGTAACTATTTGATGAAATTTGATGAATTTTGAAGCTTGTAGCCGTAAAAAGGGGGCAAAAATTAGAGTTTATATGGGGTATATAATATATGTACCACAGATCTCTATGATTTTTTCAGACAATAATATATGCTATATACGTAAGCATATGGTGAAATTTGAAGCATCTAGCTGTTAAAAAGGGGCAGAAATTGCGCAAAGTTTCTTAACTGAACAATCGGCTGTATGAGATATATACTATATATACCACCAATCTCAATGATTTTTTCAGACAACAATATATGCTATACACGTAAGCATTTGGTGAAATTTGAAGCTTCTAGCTGTTAAAATGGGGAAGAAATTGCGCAAAGTTTCTTATCTGAACAATCGGTTGTATGGGATATATACTATATATACCACCGGTATCTATGATTTTCTCAGACAACAATATATGCTATACATGTAAGCATTTAGTGAAATTTGAACATATTTAAACGATTTTTAAGATAAATATAAAATAAAAAATAGGTAGGTAATCTGTGTGAGGATGCAAAGCTTCACGTTTTTTGTGGTCTGCATGTAAAAAATATGACTACGAATCACGTATTTCAAAAATATATGACGTAGACGTAACTATTTGATGAATTATAAATAAATATTTGGGGATTGTTTTGGACAAGAAACTGTCCTGGAGACCCAATGCGGAAGATCGGGCCAGGAAGGCCGCCATTGCCTTGTACTGCTGCAGAGGAGCTATCGGAAAGAGATGGGGACTCTCGCCAAGAATAGTACACTGGCTTTATGAGATGGTGGTCAAACCGATTCTGCTATATGGGGTGCTGGTCTGGTGGAAAGCACTGGACACGGCGAGCACCTCCAAAATGTTAGTGTCAGTGCAACGGACGGCGCTGATCGGTATCAGTGGCGCTCTCAGAACAACGCCTACCTTGGCACTGAACGTCATGCTGAACATATACCCAGTAGATATTGCGGGAAAGGCGGCCGCGGCAAGGTCGTTGGTCAGGCTTCGTGATATGGGATATAGACTTTCTGACCGCGGACACTCTAGCCTTCTTACCAGTTTCGACTTCATCCCGGACAGAACGGACTACTGTATGCCGATAACAGCTCCCTATACAACCTTCACCCCAGTTATTCCAGAGAGAGAGGATTGGGGAAGAGGAATTATCTGGGGCATGGGACCGGTTAACTTGTTCACGGATGGGTCAAAGCTGGATGGAAAGGTTGGTGGGGGGGTCTTTTGTCAAGAGCTAAATTTAAGCCGCAAGTTTAAGTTGGCTGATCACTGCAGTGTATTCCAAGCGGAAATTGCTGCGATTAAGGATGCGGTGGATGGAATGCTATCCAGTGCTACCACGGTTAGGGAATTTAACATCTACTCTGATAGCCAATCGGCTATCAAGGCCTTGAGCTCAACTACAGTGCGATCGAGGGTGGTCTGGGAGTGCCTGACCTCGCTTGCGATTGCATCGAATTATTTTACAATTAAGATTATCTGGGTCCCGGGCCATAGTGATATCCCGGGTAACTGTCAAGCGGATCTCTTAGCCCGCATCGGTACAACTGAACCGGATGAAGATGGCTGTAGGGACTTCGGGATCCCGCTGGCCACCTGTGGATTGCTCCTCCATAGCTGGGCCTCGAATCAGCTCAGCAAACGTTGGGCGGATACCACGTCTTGCAGGGTAGCAAGATCTTTCTGGCCGAAAGTGGATGGCAGGAGGTCTGCTGAAATAATTGGGTTCACTAAGGCTCACCTATCAATGGTCATTGGGGTTTTGACAGGGCACTGTCCCATGGGTATCCATGCGGTACGTCTCAATATACTGGAAACTCCATCCTGCTGCAGCTGTATGGAGGATGATGAGGTGGAATCACCAAATCACTTTATGCTTGATTGTCCAGCTTTTGCCAGAATTAGGCGAAAGTACTTCGGTCGCGACTCACTTGGATCTCCCGAGGATATATCCAAAGTTGAGATCGGTATCATTCGGAGCTTTATCGTTGCTACCCAACGATTCTCTAAGTAGCTGGATCTAGGTCACCGTTATTTTTGGTGTATGTGGTATCACAACGGACCTTCGTGTTGTCCAAGTGAGCTATCCTTATCAGGGAAGCTACCACCTAACCTATCCTATCCTATCCTAACTATTTGATGAAATTTGATGAATTTTGAAGCTTCTATCCGTAAAAAAGGAGCAAAAATGACAGTTTATATGAAGTATATAATATATATACCACCGATCTCTATGATTTTTTTAGACAACAATATATGCTATATACGTAAGCATTTTGTGAAATTTGAAGCTTCTAGCTGTTAAAACGGGGCAGAAATTGCGCAAAGTTTCTTATCTGAACAATCGGTTGTATGATATATATACTATGTATACCACCGATCTCAATGATTTTTTCAGACAACAATATATGCTATACACGTAAGCATTTGGTGAAATTTGAAGCTTCTAGCTGTTAAAATGGGGCCGAAATCGTAAAAAAATATATATATACTATATATATATACTATATATACCATCATATATATATTATATATATCACCGATCTCTATGATTTTTTGACACAACAATACATACTATATACGTACGCAATGGGTGAAATATGAAGCTTATAGCTGTTAAAATGGGGTAGAAATTGCGAAAAGTTTCTTATCTGAACAATCGGTTGTATGAGATATATACTATATATACAACCGATCTCTATGATTTTTTCAGACAACAATATATGCTATATGCGTAAGCAATCGGTGAAATTTGAAGCTTATGGCTGTTAAAATGGGGTAGAAATTGCGAAAAGTTTCTTATCTGAACAATCGGTTGTATGAGATATATACTATATATACAACCGATCTCTATGATTTTTTCAGACAACAATATATGCTATATACGTATGCAATCGGTGAAATTTGAAGCTTATAGCTGTTAAAATGGGGTACAAATTGCGAAAAGTTTCTTATCTGAACAATCGGTTGTATGAGATATATACTATATATACAACCGATCTCTATGATTTTTTCAGACAACAATATATGCTATACACGAAGCAATTGGTGAAATTTGAAGCTTATAGCTGCTAAAATGGGGTAGAAATTGCGAAAAGTTTCTTATCTGAATAATCGGTTGTATGAGATATATACTATATATACAACCGATCTCTATGATTTTTTCAGACAACAATATATGCTATATACGTAAGTATTCGGTGAAATTTGAAGCTTCTAGCTGTTAAAATAGGGCTAAAGTTTGCGAAAAGATATATATATATATATACTATATATATATATACTATATATACCACCATATATATACTATATATACCACCGAACTTTATGATTTTTTCAGACAACAATATATGCTATATACGTAAGCATTCGTTGAAATTTGAAGCCTCTAGCTCTTAAAATAGGGCAGTAATTACGAAAAGTTCCTTATCTGAACAATCGGTTGTGGGGGATATATACTATATATACGACCGATCTCATCAATTTTTTCAGGCAACAATATGTGCAATATACGAAAGTATATGGTGAAGTTTGAAGCTTCAATCCGTTAAATTGGGTAAGATATTACAAAAATCCTCTTTTTCTGAAAAATCGGTTGTATGGAGGATATATGCTATAGTGGTCCGATCCGGTCGGTTCCGACAAATGTCTAATCGGACACCCGAATACACCCGCTCACCAAATTTTATCAAGATATCTCAAAAATTGAGGGACTAGTTTGCATACATACAGACAGACGGACAGACGGACATGGCTAAATCAACCCAGCTCTTCAACCTGATTATTTCGGTATACTTAATGGTGGGTCTATCTATTTTCCTTTAAGGACTTACAATTTTCGGTTTCGTGACGAAATTAATATACCATTTCATTTTCATGTAAGGTATAAAAAAAAGTAAGGAAGGCTAAGTTCGGGTGTAACCGAACATTACATACTCAGTTGAGAGCTATATAGACAAAAAGGGAGGGAAAATCACCATGTAGGAAAATGAACCTAGGGTAACCCTGGAGTGTGTTTGTAGGACATGTGTATCAAATGGAAGACTATTTTAAGAGGGAGTGGGCCATAGTTCTATAGGTGGACGCCATTTAAGGATATCGCCATAAAGGTGGACCAGGGCTGACTCTAGAATTTGTTTGTACGATATGGGTATCAAATGAAAGGTGTTAATGAGTATTTTAAAAGGGAGTGATCCCTAGTTCCATAGGTGGACGCCGTTTCGAGATATCGCTATAAAGGTGGACCAGGGGTGACCCTAGAATTTGTTTGTACGATATAGGTATCAAATGAAAGGGGTTACTGTACATTTTAAAAGGGAGTGGGCCTTAGTTCTATAGGTGGACGCCTTTTCGAGATATCGCCATAAAGGTGGACCAGGGGTGACTCCAGAATTTGTTTGTAAGATATGGGTATCAAATGAAAGGTGTTAATGAGTATTTTAAAAGGGAGTGGGCCTTAGTTCTATAGGTGGACGCCTTTTCGAGATATCGTTATAAAGGTGGACCAGGGTTGACTCTAGAATGCGTTTGTACAATATGGGTATCACACGAAAGGTGATAATGAGTATTTTAAAACGGAGTGGCCTTAGTTCTATAGGTGGACGCGTTTTCGAGATATCGCCATAAAGGTGGACCAGGGGTGACTCAAGAATTTGTTTCTACGATATGGGTATCAAATGAAAGGTGTTAATGAGTATTTTAAGAAGGAGTGGGTCTTAGTTCTATTGGTGGACGCCTTTTCGAGATATCGTCATCGCCATAAAGGTGGACCAGGGGTGACTCTAGAATTTGTTTCTACGATATGGGTATCAAATGAAAGGTGTTAATGAGTATTTTTTAAAAGGGAGTGGGCCTTAGTTCTACAGGTTGACCCCTTTTCGAGATATCGCCATAAAGGTGGACCAGGGGTGACTCTAGAATTTGTTTCTACGATATGGGTATCAAATGAAAGGTGATAATGAGTATTTTAAAACGGAGTGGCCTTAGTTCTATAGGTGGACGCGTTTTCGAGATATCGCCATAAAGGTGGACCAGGGGTGACTCAAGAATTTGTTTCTACGATATGGGTATCAAATGAAAGGTGTTAATGAGTATTTTAAGAAGGAGTGGGTCTTAGTTCTATTGGTGGACGCCTTTTCGAGATATCGTCATCGCCATAAAGGTGGACCAGGGGTGACTCTAGAATTTGTTTCTACGATATGGGTATCAAATGAAAGGTGTTAATGAGTATTTTTTAAAAGGGAGTGGGCCTTAGTTCTACAGGTTGACGCCTTTTCGAGATATCGCCATAAAGGTGGACCAGGGGTGACTTTAGAATTTGTTTCTACGATATGGGTATCAAATGAAAGGTGTTAATAAAGGGAGGGGCCTTAGTTCTATAGGTGGACGCCTTTTCGAGATATCGCCATAAAGGTGGACCAGGGGTGACTCTAGAATTTGTTTCTACGATATGGGTATCAAATGAAAGGTGTTAATGTGTATTTTAAGAGGGAGTGGGCCTTAGTTCTATAGGTGGACGCCTTTTCGAGATATTGTTATAAAGATGGTCCAGGGTTGACTCTAGAATGCGTTTGTACAATATGGGTATCAAACGAAAGGTGATAGTGAGTATTTTAAAAGGGAGTGGGCCTTAGTTCTATAGGTGGACGCCTTTCCGAGATATCGCCATAAAGGTGGACCTGTTGTGACTCTAGAATTTGTTTGTACGATATGGGTATCAAATTAAAGGTATTAATGAGGGTTTTAAAAGGGAGTGGCCCTAGTTGTATATGTGAAGGCGTTTTCGAGATATCGACAAAAATGTGGACCAGGGTGACCCAGAACATCATCTGTCGCGTACCGCTAATTTATTTATATATGTAATACCACGGACAGTATTCCTGTCAAGATTCCAAGGGTTTTTTATTTTGCCCTGCAGAACTTTTTCATTTTCTTCTACTTAATATGGTAGGTGTCACACCCATTTTACAAAGTTTTTTTCTAAAGTTAAATTTTTGCGTCAATAAACCAATCCAATTACCACATTTCATCCCTTTTTTCGTATTTGGTATAGAATTATGGCATTTTTTTAATTTTTCGTAATTTTCGATATCGAAAAATTGGGCATAATCATAGTCGGATTTCGACCATTTTTTATACCAAGATAAAGCGTGTTAAAATAAGTACGTGAAGTTTAGTAAAGATATATCGATTTCATATCGGAAGGACAGACGGTCAACTGTGTATAAAAATTGGGTTTGGGCTTCAACCGATTTCGCCCTTTTTCACAGAAAATAGTTATCGTCCTAGAATCTAAGCCCTACCAAATTTCACAAGGATTGGTTCATCTTTGTTCGACTTATGGCATTAAAAGTATCCTAGACAAATTAAATGAAAAAGGGCGGAGCACCGCCCATTTTGAAAATTTCTTTTATTTTTGTATTTTTTTGCACCATATCATTACTGCAGTTGAATGTTGACATAATTTACTTATATACTGTAAAGATGTTAAATTTTTTGTTAAAATTTGACTTAAAAAAAAATTTTTTTTTAAAGTGGGCGTGGTCGATCTCCGATTTTGCTAATTTTTATAAGGCATATATGTAGTAATAGGAGTAACGTTCCTGCCAAATTTCATCATGATATCTTCAACGACTGCCAAATTACAGCTTGCAAAACTTTTAAATTACCTTCTTTTAAAAGTGGGCGGTGCCACGCCCATTGTCCAAAATTTTACTAATTTTCTATTCTGCGTCATAAGTATCAAGTCACCAAGAAAGTTTCATTGCTTTATCTGTCTTTGGTAATGAATTATCGCACTTTTTTGGTTTTTCGAAATTTACGATATCGAAAAAGTGGGCGTGGTTATGGTCCGATTTAGTTCATTTTAAATAGCGATCTGAGATGAGTGCCCAGGAACCTACATCCCAAATTGCATCGAGATACCTCCAAATTTACTCAAGTTATCGTGTTAACGGACGGACGGACGGACGGATGGACATGGCTCAATCAATTTTTTTTCGATCCTGATGATTTTGATATATGGAAGTCTATATCTATATCGATTCCTTTATACCAAAGTTAATATACTCTGTGAGCTCTGCTCAACTGAGTATAAAAATAGTTAAAATTTTAAATTTCTGAATAAGAGTTTCAGTAAATCAATTTGTGTATCTATAGGAATTTGCGTTTGAAATCAATTATAACTATTTTTTTCCATAAAATTAGAGTTTAACTAAATACCACGAAATTAGGGACGCTTTACCATGGAATTAGGTACATCAGAAAATTTTTATATGAGTTAGACGGGTTAACTCATATAAAGAGACAACATTTGGTTAATTCGTTGTAGTTCTACAAATAGAACAAAAACAGCAACAATACCAAGTTTCTCTGAAAACCGCCTTACAAACATGCATAACTTCAACACATAACTACATACGAAGTATGTGATGTGTAGAAGATAATATATGCGAAAGAAGGCAATTGGGAAAAACTTTACAACAACTAAGGCATGACGTAGCTGAATGCGTTTGTAACCATTTCAACTATCGTAGGAGTGCGGGTTCGATTCCCGCTCCAAGGAGAAAAGCCTTTGAAGAGATTTACAAGGTATAATTGAAACAGCTGTCGCCTTGTCCGTCCTGATGTCACGTAAAGTATTAAACATCAGAAAATGTTTACCACGAAATTAGGTACATTTGAGGTACTCACACATTTTGATTTATATAAATTAAAACATTTGTTAGTTTTGTGAAGGCAGGCGGAAACTTATCTTAATTGATCAACTAAATGGAAAAAATTTACTTGTTTAGTTTTCCTTCATTTGTTTTACCGCAAGAGAGGCAGAAAATCAAAAAAATCCTTAGTACCACGAAATTAGGGACACTTACCGTAGCATGTATTATTGTCTGAAAAAATCATAGAGATCGGTGGTATATATATATTATATACACCACATAAACTTTTATTTTTGCTCCTTTTTTACGGCTAGAAGCTTCAAATTTCATCAAATACTTACGTTTACGTCATATATTGTTGAAATACGTGATTCGTAGTCATAGTTTTTACATGCAGACCACAAAGAACGTGAAACTTTGCATCCTCACACAAAGCTTCTACCTATTTGTATACCTTTCATGAAAATGAAATGGTATATTAACTTTGGCACGAATCTCAAAATTGTAAGTCCTTAAAGGACAGGATATAGAACCACCATTAAGTATACCGAAATAATCAGGATGAAGAGCTGAGTTGGTTTAGCCATGTCCGTCTGTCCTTCTGTCTGTTTGTATGCAAACTAGTCCCTCAATTTTTGAGATATCTAGATAAAATTTGGTGAACGGGTGTATTTAGGTGTTTGATTAGACATTTGTCGGAACCGGTCGGATCGGACCAGTATAGCATATATCCTCCATACAACCGATTTTTCAGAAAAAGAGGCTTTTTGTCATATCTTCCCAATTTATCAGATTGAAGCTTCAAACATCACCATATGCTTTCGTATATTGCACATATTGTTGTCTGAAAAAATCATAGAGATCAGTGGTATATATACTATATATCTCATACAACCGATTGTTCAGATAAGAAACTTTTCGCAATATCTTCCCCATTTTAACAGCCATAAGCTTCAAATTTCACCAATTGTTTACGTATATAGCATATATTGTTGTGTGAAAAAATCATAGAGATCGGTGGTATACATAGTATATATATGGTGGTATATATATACCTTACATAGTATATATATATTTTTTCGCAATTTCAGCCCCATTTTAACAGCTAGGAACTTCCAATTTCACCAAATGCTTACGTATATAGCATATATTGTTGTCTGAAAAAATCAGAGGGGTCGGTGGTATATATAGTAAATATATCATACAACCGATTGTTCAGATAAGAAACTTTTCGCACTTTCTGCCCCATTTTAACATATTTTTGTCTGAAAAAATCATAGAGATCGGTGGTACATATATTATATACCCCATATAAACTTTAATTTTTGCCCCTTTTTTACGGCTAGAAGCTTAAATTTCATCAAATTCCATCAAATACTTACGTTTACGTCATATATTGTTGAAATACGTGATTCGTAGTCATAGTTTTTACATGCAGACCACAAAAAACGTGAAACTTTGCATCCTCACACAAAGTACCTACCTATTTTTTATTTTATATTTATCTTAAAAATCGTTTAGGTATGTACATCTGTTCACTATATATTTCTTGACTTATACAGCCGATAATTTGGAGATTACGAATTCGATAAGACTATTGTTCAGCCCCATTCATGAAAGGTATGAAGCCTTCGGCACAGCCTAAGACAGTCCCACCCTTACTTGTTTTTTTATTTCCTTTGTAAAAAGCTAACTACTCTTGTATGGCAATGCCCGAAAAAGGTCATAGATGGTTACTTCTGTATTACTTATCAACTATCTATGTACCTAGTAAACAATTTCAGTCTCAAAAAAGTTGGACTGTTCTTATCTGTTTGTAACTGTTATAATAAAAGCATAATAATCCCGATAAGCCGCGCATTAATAGCCCAACACAGCTCTCAAGTAAATGCTTACAAAATATTTTGGTTAATTTTTTACGTGGAAATAGGAGCAGAAATTTTGACGTTTGACGATGCATAGTGATTCACGCGCAATACACAGATAATACTAAATTTCACTTCATTTAAATAAATGTTTCATTCATTTGCTTTTCAAAATATCACTTCTTTTACTCCTTCGAACCTGTTGGTACATCGTTTGTACCACTAAATGTGTATATTGGACTAAACCTAAAAATCACACTCAAACTGAATAAAAAATGTACCAAAGCAGGCTTTTTAGTTTGTCTAGCGGTACATATAAAAACAAATTTGTTTTCTCCCACGCAGTACCCTCAGTTTTGAGTTAAATAGTGAAAGGTTCGGACACGTGTTTGGTTTTTGAATAATGATCTTAAAAAAAGTGTTAACTGGCAACAAATTTATTTTTATGGAAGATATTTATTATATTCACAAACGTAAGTACATACATATATTTAGTGAACCATTTATATGGATTTTCTTGAGTTCGTGGAGTTTCAGGGAGCTGGTTCTTATACGTACCAGTAGTATTTTATACTGGTACATATATGTACCAGCAGTTCCTCTCTTCAATAAGTAAGTTTTCTCCCGGCTTTCTTTTATAAAGAAATACGATGTCGAAAAAACTGAGCTCAGGCGATATAACCGAAATTGATGAAATGCTTGATTCAAATGACGATGATACAGGCACTGATTTTTGAAACGGAAGTGATGATAATTATGGGCGAAAATTTCGTTTGCACGGCAAAGAATCTGGTTCCCCTTCATCGTCCAATAGTGAGCTATCAGATGTTGAAAGCATAATAGCACCGAATGAATTAGCGGGATCCAATTTAGCACAAGAAGATAATGAGAATCACATCTCATCAGACTTTAGGTTGTAGTTTTCTCCTGAAGAAACTTTCAGACCTAAACATATTATAAGTTATTACCGTGAATGTATAATAAGTCCAGAAATTCCTCGCACTTCTTCGCCGTTCAAAAGTTTAAAAATTTTAAATAACTCTAATATTGAATAATGGAAAAATGGCCTTTATTAAAGTACTTCACAATAACACTTATACTTTCTTCCAATTTGCGACACAGATATCACAGGACATTCAATAGCTGGAGCTAGTTTTCGTTCTTTACAACTGACACGCTCTTGCTCATCTCCTCCAGCTTTGCGTTTACGGCCACCCACATTGTTGGAGCTATTAGGACCAAGATCGCAATCACGTGCAATGTGACCGGGCTTTCCGCATTTGATAACTCTTCCACTCTGCTTTTGCGATCATTTCAGCACCTTCAATATTGCGTCTACCCAGTCTGGCCTTTCCACTTCCACGCGATGAGCTCTGTATGCGGGCTTACTCAAAAGTGACGCTGTTTCCTGAGTCAGTGCGTGGGATACCGTTTCAGCAAATGTTAGTTTTTGATTCGCATATGTAGCCCGCTTCGTATCCACATCTCGTATGCCATTTATAAAACTCTGGATTTTTACCCTCTCGGTGTACTCCACGGGTGCGTCCGCATTTGCCAAATGTGCCAACCTTTCAACATCCGAGGCAAACTCCTGCAAATTTTCATTCACTCCTTGGTGACGGTTTTGCAACTCAATTTGGAATATCTGTTTTCTATGCTCGCTTCCATAATGTCTCTCGACAGCGGCCATCAATGCTTCATAGCTGTTCCGTTCGTACTCTGGAATAGTCTGTAAGATTTCGGCAGCTGGTCCTTTCAATGCTACGAAGAGTGTAACAACTTTATCTTCAGCATTCCAGTTTTTCACTGTTGCGGTCTTCTCAAACTGTAGCTTAAAGACCTTTGGATTACTCGCTGAAACTGCTGGGCGATTTAGTTGCAACTCCTGTATACGATCTTTCAAAGCATCTATCTCGGCCTCCATTTTATCTTGTCGTTCACTAAAAGCCTCCAGCTGTGATGAGACTTTTGTTTCCTGTGGCTCCAGCTTCGTTGAAATACGCTCTTGCTGGGCTTCGAGTTGTAATGTTATGCGTGCCTCTTGCGCTTTTAATTGTTCTGCAATTTGTGGCGCCATGTATGTTTTCTTTTCATCCAATTGTGCTTCAATCTTCGCTGTTATACGGTTCTCCTGCGATTCCAGCTGAGATGACATTTGCGACGCCATTTCGGATATACGTGTCTCCTGTGCTTCCATCTTGGATGTTATACGTGTCTCCCGCGATTCCAATTGTGATGACATATTGGTAGATATTTGTGATGACATTTCGGACATTTGTACCGATATTGCAGCCAATATCATGTTCAGGTCTGTGTTCGCCATTGTCTGCGGTGTTTCATTTATCTCTTCAATTTTTGTTGTTGTCTCGTCCCCATCAGGATAAAAGACATACTCGTCCACATCAATTCCTTCTGCTTCCCTTGCCTCTCGTAGCCGTGCCTGAAGCTCGAGTTTAACGCCACTTGTATTCAATCCACGGCTCTCCAACTCCTTCTTTAGTTGCTGGATCTTCAATTCACTGAACTTTGCGATGTCCTTGTTGTCCTCTGGAATTTATTCAACAATTCCTCTTCTGACACCAATTGTAAGGAATTTACTGCAATTCCCCTTACTTGCAATTTTCTGCCAACGTTCGTATCGCTAAACTGTTGAATAAATAACTCCAATATTGAATAATGGAAAAATGGCCTTTATTAAAGTACTTCACAATAACACTTATACTTTGCACCGAATAGCTTGCTTAATAACCAAACTGATTGATATTTCAAATAATACTGCTATTGCTCGCTAGATAGCGTCTTAATTGAAACTGCTTGATAGCTCAAATCAAACTGAATTCTAGCGCCTCTACATTTGCTGCCTTTTATACTCTCTGATTTCAACGTTCGCATCTTCTAGGCGCTTCCATTTCCAGAATCTACTAGTTGCCATCAGCTCTCAAACTTCTCAGGTGTAACAACAATTGCACGATTATATGGCCTCTCTCATTGCATACTTTCAGGAGTATCTCAGATATATGCATGTGTTTGTGCATTGATTCTCCGCTGCTCGTATACGTACATGGTACATATGTATGTGTAACGCCATTATTGTTTCGTTTATGTAGATACATAATGATTGAATTCTTGATGTGAATTCACGTCACTGCTTAGCATCGGCTTAGGGATAGCAGCACCCCTTAGTTTTGCTAATATTCGTAACAATATCATACTCAAAAATAAATTAGGTTCATACATAATTTTCGAAATTTAAGAATTTTACGTTTATGTTTTAAACATTTTTCTTGGAAGTGAATATTCTTTTTTGTAAGGCTTATATTTTGCATGCTTAGCCATCTATATGAAAACTTTTTATTTTTATTTGTAAGTTGAGAACTGCTGGTACAGATGTTGTACCACACAATAGAACTGGTGGTTCAATTTTGTACCAGTCCCAGTTAATGTTAATTAAATATACTTAGCTACTATTTTTTTCTTGGATAAGCTTCCATAATATAGATATTAACATTGCAAAATAATGAGGTTATCCATATATTTTCTAAGAACGCACTATGTTCTGTCAAACTAATAATAAAAACTGCACCTAAAGGCAAGGATTCCAAATAATTGTTTTTATACCCAGCGTGCTTTGCACACAGAGTATATTAACTTTGATTGGGTAACGATTGGTTGTACAGGTATAAAGGAATCGAGATAAATATAGACTTCCATACATCAAAATCATCAGTATCGAAAAAAAATTTGATTGGGCCATGTCCGCCCGTCCGTCCGTCCGTCTGTCTGTCCATCCGTCTGTCCGTTAACACGATAACTTGAGTAAATATTGAGATATCTTCACCAAATTTGGTACACGAGCTTATCTGGACCCAGAATAGATTGGTATTGAGAATGATCGAAATCGGATGATAACCACGCCCACATTTTATATACATATATAAAAATTTGGAAAAAAAAAAACCTGATTATTTAGTAAATATTACACCTAGAATGTTGAAATTTGACGGGTGGACTGATACTGAGACTCTTGAAAAAAAAATTTTAAAAATCTTTTTAAATGGGCGTGACACCGCCCACTTGTGATAGAATCAATTTTACAATATTATTAATCATAAACCAAAAATCGTTAAACCTATCGTAACAAAATTCGGCAGAGAGGTTGCCTTTACTATATGGAATGCTTTGAAGAAAAATTAACGAAGTCGGTTAAGGACCACGCCCACTTTTATATAAAAGATTTTTAAAGGGGTCGTAGACAAATAAAATAAGCTATATCTTTGCAAAAAAGAGCTTTGTATCAATAGAATTTTACTTTCTAAATTAAGTTATAACAATAAACTGGAAAACACAAAAATTTTTGAAAATGGGTGTGGCACCGTCCCTTTAAGACTAAGCAATTTTCTATGTTTAAGGTTAAAGACCAAGGCAACTTAGATATAAAACAAGTTTAAAAGGGTCGTAGATTAGAATAACAAGCTATAACTTAGCAAAAAGTAGTTTTGAATCAATGATATTTCACTTATCAAGTTTTACTGTAATAGGAAATGGGGAGACATTTTTTTTAAACGGGCGATAATTTATCTGAAATGAAATGTAAAATAGAAGCTCACGCTGAGTATATAATGTTCGGTTACATCCGAACTTAAGACATCATTACTTGTTTATTTTAAGTTTTAAGAAAAAAGTCGTAGCGATGTTTTTATGTGTTCAAATTTTTACACTAAACGGCATTGCAGGTATCTTTATGGGTCCATAATTTGTTTTTTGAAAAACATTAGCAGTCAAGGACAAAAACCGGAACTTTCGAACGCTTATAGAAAATGTCCTCTTATTTCTTTAGAAATTTATTTGAAACGGACTTTCTCACACCTGAGTAGTGAAGTTGAAAAATAAATTTTGAAAAATTTAATGGGATTTTTGAAATAAATGTTTGTTGAAATAATGTTGCACATTTACTATGAAATATGAACGGGTAATTTGCTATTTGTTTACTATGAACAAAAAACATCTCTGCAGAGATAAAATATGCAGACATAATCCTTGTATATTCCTTTATTACAACTACTACATCAGCTCCAGGGCGACGTTACAATTAAAATGTCTCTATGTCACGGACGGAACGTGGAGGGGTTAAAAGCAGATTCCTGGTGGAACAGCGAAATTGCATGGCTACGGAAAATATGCTACAGGATGGCTAGCAACCCGCGTGCGTGGCAGGATCAAAGCTCTAGAAAAGTCAGAAGCGTACAAAGGAACGCACTATGAAACCTACAAAAGACTCGAGGCCCGACGGAATGCCCGCAGAGACAATTACGCTAGCTGCAAATAACTGCCCAGAACTAATGTTGCACATGTACAACAAATGTCTAGAAGAAAGATCTTTCCCCGCCATATCGAAGACGGCACTACTAGTTCTCATCCCAATTAGGAAAAGAGACCCCACTTTTCCATCGGCTTACCGCCCCCTGTGCATGTTGGACACTGCAGGGAAATCGCTGGAGAACCTCCATTATAGGACGGGGGAGGACAGTCTCGCCGACAGCATGATTTTCGGAAAAGGGCCCTCTACAATAGATGCCATAGGACAAGCAGAGACAACGTCCCACAGGGCAGGGCCGATAGTCTTGCTAGTCACGTTAGACGTCAAAAATGCTTTTAATTCAACCAGATCAGCTGTAATAACAGTACCAAGCTGCGAGCTGTCACAGCTGAAACTAAACCAGGTCATGCGTAGAGTAAAAAAGTGGATTGCTAATCACGGTTTCCAGCTAACAACGGCAAAAACGGAGTTCGTTATCCTCACAAAGAGGTGGACTCCCACTACAAAGAAAAACACGCATCATTAATCATTAATGGGAGCTTAAACTTGTAAGCCATGGCCGTTTGGAAGCACTAAGGTAGGTCAAGTCTGCCTCTACCAACTCAAGGGAAGTCTCCCCCCTCCTCTACTTCCAAACTGCGGTATCGACTGAAACACTTTCTGCACTAAAGTCATGTTTGCGTTAAACTTATACAGCTCATCATTATACCTCCTTCGATACTCGCCGTCGACATCACGGACAGGACCATAAATCTTCCGGAGAACTTTTCTCTCAAGCACTCCAAGAGCCATCTCATCTTCTCTCGATGGTTCCGTTGATAGTTCCAAGCCATGAATCAGGACAGGTATGGTGAGCGACTTGCAGAGCGTGATTTTTGTTCGTTGAGAGAAAGGATTTTACTCAGTCCAAAGTAGCACTTGTTGGCAAGTGTTACTGTGCGTTTGATTTCTGAGGTGAAATTGTTTTTGATGTTAATGCTGGTTCCCCTTGGATTTTATACCCGATTCTTTCTTGGTTGGCAGCAAGTACTTAATCTTCTTATTTTTTGGTTCTTTGTCTAGTCCCGAGGTTTAATTCTACTGCTAGAATTATCTTCTCAAGCATTATGTTAAAGAAATCGCATGAAAGGGAGTCGCCTTGTCTGAAGCCTCATTTGATTTCGAAAGGCTCGGAGAGGTCCTTCCCAATCCTTACGGAGCTGGTGGTGTTGCTCAACATCATTTGGCAGAACTTTTTAAGAAATTGAATTCAGACATAGCAGCGTACAAGTAACTTCTTTCCGCGCTGTTAAAGGCTGCTTTGAATTCGACAAAAAGATGGTGAGTCTCGATTCTGTTATTGTGAGTCTTCTCAAGGATCTGGCGCATCGTGAAGATTTGGTTCATCAACGATTTAGCAGGTCTGAAGCCTGCGGTTCAGTCTTTTCAGCCTTTCGTTTTTATTGGGCAGAGCACACTCTAATTCCAATCTGAAGGCACGCGCTCATCCCACCATATTTTGCATTGGAGTTGATGCATTCTCTTTGCCAACTCTTGGCCTCCGCGTTTGAACTGCTCGGTGGGTATTCCGTCATTATCTGGCGCCTTTTGAATAGCGGGGCTATTGCCATTCGCACTTGGTCATAATCGGGTGCTGGATCATATTTTCCATCATCGGCCATTGTATCGGGTTCGTCTTCTCCCTCACTAGCTAGCATTGAGGAGAAGTGTTCCCTCCATACCTTATGCACACCCGGTACGTCAGTTACCAGGTCGCCATTATCATTCCTTTCGAAAGTCAACTAATGAGCCTTGCTCTCATTTGTGCAGGTTTGTCTGGAGCAACCTCAGCACGAGCTTGCTCATACTGCCTTGCCTACATCACCGTGACGTCGTGATCATCTCCGTTGTCGTCCACCAGAGTATCCACCATCGACAAATTGCACGAGCACCTGCGCTATTTGACGTGGCGGACACCAGGCTTTTCGCGTCGGAGAGCTCCGCTTCCTGTTCGGGTGCATCTATGTCCGTGTTGTGGTTGTTCCAAACTTCTTTGGAAATTCGGCAGCAGAGCTTGCGTCTCTTCACCGAATTCCTAGTGCTCTCTGAGTTTCGCGGCTCTTCTTTTGTCCCGGTGGATCGAGCCACTGTGGTAATCCCCTCGATAAGGGGTTCGACCTGTAGTTGCCCCCGCAGTGTGACCAGGTCGAGAGACCCCTTTCACAACCAGTTGCCAGACCGGCGTCTAATGGGTACCAGCATACCCAGGCGTGCCGGTGTTCGCCGTTGCCAGGACAACTACCGTCGTCGCCATACAGGTGCTTGTCCCCGTCAGCTCGCCAAAATCCGATAAGTTAAAAGTGGTTGCTCCATTGTCGTCCAGAGGGAGCCTACCCGAAGTTGGGGCCGCTTGGTTACTGGGGTGACAGTGGCCAGGCCGCCAGACCCCTGCCTCAGCCGTGGCCAGAGCGATTGCGTTCCGGCGCTTGGTCGGTGTATGGCATCAGCTGGTACGCCGATGTTCGCTGTTTCCAGCGCACCTCCGCTTGCAGCCGTACTCTTGCCGACCCCCACCGAGTCGCTCTTTCTTGTATTTGATCCCTCCCCCCTTTTGCGGTTGCACGTGTTCCCTCCGCGCGAACGAACCATCATTTGGTTTAATGTTGACGCCTGTTTTGATTCATCTTGTTCGCTTTGTTGGAAACAACGAAGAGTTACGGCAGACGATTCCCAAAAATGGAATTTTGCATTTTTGCGTGTTCTTTTTAGTTTTTTTATAATCTTTTTAAACAAAAGTGTAAGAAAAAAAATGTTGGTTAAAAAATTTTGTTTATTTTATAAATAAGAGTTTCTACTGTCATGTCGGCCCTAATATTTTATGCCCGTCGCTATATTACGTTAAGGTGAACTTCACCGTCTTCTTAGTTTCCACATAATTATTTTTACATTTCAACATATTTGATAACGTACTCTATATCGGCCGCTAGCTATATAGCGACACCGCTTTCGAGGAAACCAAGCCTTTACTGAATATCGAAATCATTCCCTGTCACAAACATAGCCTCTAATGGAAAATTTCAAATTTAAAGACTTGAGATGGATTGAATTACAGAGTTCAGCTTTTAGTTTCAGAATCACAGCGATTCAATATCTATAAATTTGAATCTTTCTAGAAAATATCAATTTACACTTTAATATCCAACACTCAGCTTATAATCAGCCCAATTCTAAACAAAAATTCCTTGCGAGTTTTTTCCCTTCTCCCATTCCTCGTATTCTAAATAAAAATTCCTTGTGAGTTTTTCCACTTCTCCCTTTCCTCCTATTCTGAACAATGTTCGAAAAGGCTGAAACCGGATATGGGAGAAAAGCAGATATTATGAATGTGAGTGAGAGGGAGATTTCTCTGCCATTTCTTAGGAGTTTGTTCACTCGTTAAATTAAAGGGAATTCATCAAAATAGTTAAAGAAAATTGGTTCTTTTAAGAAATAGCACTTATTTTTATAAATTTGTGCAAAAATATGCACATTCTACCACAATATTCTTTATTTTAAGTCGAAAAGTATATCATAAGCAACGGAAGAACTCTTGGTATATTTGAAGCAGCCATCCAGAAATTGCGCAATGATTTTTTAAGAAGGCTTAACACGTTCGCTGCCGCCATACAAAATAAAAACCATCACCCAGGTGGCAATATATTTTTTTTATTTTAAAGTCATATTTACGTAGTAGTTATATATATAGTGGGGTTTATTTCCATTTTTTGTTAAAATTTGTGTGTTTTAAGAGGGTGACCTCCGTTGGGTCACGTGGAACCTCGCATATACATGTATATATATAGTGCCGTGTGACCCACCGGAGGTCACAACAGTAATTTCAACTTTTTTATTTTTTTCTTTTTTATCTTTATTTTTATAGACATTGAATAAGTTGAAAAATGGCAAATAAGGATTATTCGGTAAAATCCAGCGTTTTTTATGGCAGTCGCCTTCGAGACGAGAAAGAGGGAATTTGACCGTCCGGATCGGATGACTATGTCCCATCAGACATTGATTCCAGTGATTCGATCGAACTTTCGGAAGTGGATTATTCATCATCTACAGATGCCCAGTCTGAAGATGGTATTTCCGCAAACCCAGTTCCAAATATTTGGAGTAATGCCAGTGTAGCATCTTTACAGTCCTTCAGTTTTGAGTCAGCACCTACATATGAAGTTGATGTCGGTATAGTGGAACCGATTGATGTGTTCAATTTGATGGTAACGGATGAAATGTATGAGCTTATTGTTATTCAGACGAATTTGAATGCCAACAGTTGGGTCCAAAATAAGCAAATCCTTCGGAAGTCGCGAAAGAAGTCATAGGTCGAGACCAACATTCCTGAGAGAAAGAAAATTCTTGGTATAATCCTGTACATGGGAATACTGAAATACCCGTCAGTTTCCTTATACTGGAGCACTAACAATTTTTATAAGATATGTCCCTAAAATTGTGACGAGAAACAGATTTCAATTACTCTTGAAATTTATACATTTTTCGGATAATTCCCAAATTGAAGGTAAGCGTTTAGGAAAAATTAGCAGCTTATTGGAAATCATTGAAAACAATTTTGTAAACGGTCGTACTCCTGGAGAATTTCTATCAGTAGACGAATCAATGATTCCCTGGCGTGGACGGCTTCAACTTCGGCAGTACAATCCGGGAAAATCTAATAAATATGGGATAAATCTATACAAATTGTGTGATCTTTACGGCTACACATATACCAGTAGTATTTATGCGGGGAGAAATCACAGCAATAACGAAAGAAGAGTACAAACTCCAACAACATCGCATAGCACTAAAATTGTCCTCGATTTGGCGGAAAAATATTCAGACAAAGGCGGGACCATCGCAACTGACAATTTGTATACATCGGTTTCCTCAGGAAGGACGCTACTCGGCCGTCGAACTCATCTAATTGGAACTCTTCGAAAAAACAGACAAGGCAATCCAAAAGAAGTCATCGAAGCTAAGCTCAAAAAGAAGGACTTTATTGGGCGCGAAGCTTTAGGAGTTGTAGTGGCGAAATGGAAAGATAAACGCGACGTGTTGATGCTAAGCACAAAACACGTTTTTGACGAGATTGCGACAGTGATAAAGAATCTCAATGGTGAGGATATAAAAAAACAAAGAATGATCATCGAATATTATCAAGCTAAACAGGGTATTATTGACATATCTAATCAAATGGCTTCTTATTTTACACCACGACGTAAGAAAATCAGATGGTATCACAAAATAGCATTTGAATACTTGCTTTCCACTTCGATGGTAAACGCTTTGATTATATAAATGAACTAGAGTACCATCCCCGTTTTGCGGTCAAAACAAATCTGAATCTTTATTGGTATTTCTATACATTTTTATGCATCTTTTGCTTACAAATTATTTACTTTGTTTCGACATAATGAAACATGACCACACTTAAGTTGGTCTTCCTACATATTCTGTTCACTGCTCAAAGCTAGTGAACTACTATTCGCGGAAAATGATGACGTTGCCAAATTCCCATATGAACATCTGCATGCATTACAGAGGGCGTAGATTAAGCTAAAGGCCCCATTACTGATACTTAGCATAGACTTGACTTGGCTTGAGAACTGTTAAATGAACATTGCATGTTACTGTTTACTCAAAACTTAGCAACACTTAACTTGACTTAGAAGTCTGTTGAATTTTGATTTTCTATGTAAGTTCTAAGTGACGTTTACATTTTGAGATGCCATTTGTTTGTTTCCATTTCATTTTGATATTTTGTCATACAAATTGACATTTATTGATTATGATGCCAGATTGTATGCGCTAAGTGGAGTATAATCAAGGCTAAGTTGCCAAGTTTACGCCAAGTCAAGTCAAGTCTATGCTAAGCATCAGTAATGGGGCCTTTAGCTTAATCTACGCCCTCTGTAATGCATGCAGATGTTCATATGGGAATTTGGCAACGTCATCATTTTCCGCGAATAGTAGTTCACTAGCTTTGAGCAGTGAACAGAATATGTAGGAAGACCAACTTAAGTGTGGTCATGTTTCATTATGTCGAAACAAAAGCGCATACTCAAAAATGCATTGTTTAGTCTGGTGTCTGAGTGTGGATAAAATTATCCAGAATTTTGCTGTGGGAATGTGGCACATGGTATTAGCGTTAACCGCTGTTAACTACTCCCCCCTTAGAGAAAAGCCGTCCTCGGCTTTTTTAAGTTTTTGCTGAAGAGATTTAATTGCTTCACTTAGGCTTTTTTTCTCTTTATTTTTTTGCTTTCGAGATATGATTTTAAAAATTATCAAAATAAATGCAATGACAATTACTGACGAGAAGAGTAAATTGTATATTGAGACATGCAATGTAATTTTTTTTAAGGCTTTCTATATGGATAAGGTTCTTGAAATGAAGTTCTTAAAGAACGGGCAAGGAAAGGTTTTTTATGTGCTCTGTGATATTAACTCAACTGTGCCAATGCAGTTTTTGGGTGAACGAAAATTCGTTGTTCCTTGTTTATGAATAGCGTTTGGTTAATTGTGACAGAGTCTTTGAATGTTACAAGGTAGGTACCAATAATTTGGGTTGGTTGCTTGTTGGAAATTTTGATGGTTGCAATCGCGTTATTTATAATAAGGACACCGTTATTGACCTCTGTTATTGGCTTAAGTATGCCGTTACCTCGGAGCAGTTTGCTTCGTAAGTATTTAAAAGGTTTTTGAGACAGTGATTACCTGGTTCTTTAAGATCTTGGCAAAAAATCGTACCACTTTGTTTGTTACAATTTTTCAAAACTTTATAATTATTTTGGCATTTTGCGGCTAAACTAGATTCGAAATTTAATATTTTGTTGTTATGGGAAACCGGATAGATAGAGGCTGCATTACAGAGGTCTCGAATAATAGGAAATCTGACATAGTAAATAATGATATTGTTTTGCTGAACTATCTTAAATTTACTGTTAATTAATATATCATTAATGCTTATACTAAAATTTTCATTATTAAAGATAAAGTTTATTTCATTATTGTCTAAAATTACTGGATTTATAATATTTGCTTTTGCTAGTGCTATTGACAATGCCGTATTTTCTAAATCTTCAATAATTGCTCTTGTTCTGCTACTTGCTAGTTGAAATAGATTTAGTGCTTGACTTTCAGAAAATTTCTTGGTGAAACTTAGTTTGGTTACTGCGTCCGTAAGTTTGTTTATTTGTTCTTGTATTTTAGTATTTATTACCATTTGCTCGTCATTATTTTGTAATATTATTTCCGTTTTAGTTCTAAGTTCGTTAAAGTCGTCGAAGTCAGGGGTACCGGTAATAACTTTTAATGCCGTGCCCAAAAAGTTTATGCTGCGCGAGTGTCGGTGATGAATTGTAATTGTGTTCAAAAGTCGATCTGGTGATCCGTGAAGATCCTTATATTCTTCACTCCATAAAGGTAATTTCTTAGGGCCTTCAATGACCAGACAATAGACAGAAGCTCCCGCTCGTTTGTAGCGTAATTTTCCTCTGTCTTGCTTAACGTTCTGGAAATCATAGTTATTGGGGGTCCATTCTGAGATAAAACGGCTCCCAGTGCATGACTCGAAGCGTCTGTTGTTAATTCAAAAGGCTTTCCAAAATCAGGATAGAGCAACAAAACATCTTCGGAGACAAAACTTTGCTTAATTTTCTCGAATGCATTTATCGCATCTTCATCCAAATCAATGCGGATGCTTCTGGACCTATTTGCCCCGATATGGCCGTTTTCGCCACGTAAAAATCTAGTAAGAGGCTTGGCTATTGCCGCGTAATCTTTCACGAATTTTCTGTAATATCCCGATAACCCAAGGAATGACCTTAACGCTCTAAGGGTTTCAGGGATTTTGTAGCTCACAATATCTTTTATTTTATCTGGTGAAGTCTTGACTCCCTTTTGGGACACTACAAATCCCAAGAAATGCACTTCTTTAAAAAATTTCGACCTTTCGACCGAAACCCGCATAAGTGCCTTAGCCAAATCGCCAAGTATTGTATTTATATGGTTCAGGTGAGTTTTTTCACAAGGGGAAAATATTATAATGTCATCGATATAGACGTGACAAAATTTCCCAATATGTGGCCTGAGAATATCGTCTATTGCCCTTTGAAAATGCTCGGGGCATTCTTAAGTCCAAACGGCAAACGACAGAACTCGTATTTGCCATTATTGAGATTGAAAGCAGTTTTCTGGCGATCCTCGTCTGCCAACAGTATTTGATGAAAGCCGGACTTTAGGTCAAGAGTAGAAAATATCTTGAATTCCCCAAGTTGCTTAAAATAACTGAGGTTTCGGGTATCGGATACTTATCGGCAATGGTTTTGTCACTGATCTTTCTAAAATTGACTACCAGCCGAAGCTTGGGTTCACCGTTTTCATCCAGTCCTTTCTTCTTCACCAAATGTATCGGTGAAATATAAGGTGAACACGAAGGCCTTATGATCCCATCCGCTAACAAAGACTCCAGCTCCTTATTAACAAAGCTTGCTGCTGACATTGGGTATGGGTAGGTTTTAGTATAAATAGGTTCGTTAGTGGTTGTCCTGATTCTTGCAGCCACGTTTGTGTTATAGGGAAGTGCCCTGTCCGGTTCCGCGAAAGCGCATTTATTTTTTCTATTATTTGCATGAACACTTTCCTAACGCTTAGCGGAACCGTGGCAAAGTCAATTTCGAAATTATTCACTTCTTCGGAACCAAAGAAGTGCAATTCTTCCCTGCCACCTCTATAGCATAAAATATCATTCTTTATGTTAATTTCTGTTTCAATTTCCTTTAGAAAGTCGTACCCTACAATAGCATCGAAGGTTGTCAACCCTGAAAGGATAAAAAATGTGCCTATATGATCCAAAAGCGAAACCTTACATTTTTCTGTAACGTAAGTTTCGCCATTTATCGTTCTCACCTTAAATGCTTTTTCAAGTTTAGTTATATTTTTTAGATTGTTCAATTTTTTTACGTAATTTTTAGATCTTCCGGTATCCACTAATATCTTAAGCTTCTGCCCGTTGTTCAATGTTTTAGTGATAAATGGCAGAAGCGAGTTTACCCTAAAAAATTTATTTCTTCTGGTATGGGGTCTTCATTTATATTATTGACCCTAAGAATTTTTGGAGCAACCTTTTTGGTCGACTCCAATGGTCTCTTAGGAGCTTGCGGCTGCTGTTTCCGTTGGAAGCTTTGCATGGCACTCCTAAAACTGCTGTCAACTTCCATGGGCTCTGGGGAGGAATCCTGTCTTATGTTCGTATTCCCTAATCCTACAGGGTGGTGCAGCTATGTTTTGTTGTTGCGTGGACGTACGGGATAGCCTCTGATAATGAGGAGAGGATGTGGGTGTTGGATTTTGTCTGGAGTTATTCCAGAATGTATTGGCAAAATTATACCTAACCTGGTTTGTTTCTAATTCTTGTGCTAAGACAAGGGCAGAGGGCATATCGTCCGGTTTGCAAGAGAATAATATGTCACACATTGGACGCTTCAGTCCCGATATGAATATTCTTAAGGCATCGTGCCTATATTTGGCGTTCAATGAGGCGATCAGTTGTTGATTGCCCTCGTTAGTCATAATGACCTTATTTGTGATTAACGTTAGCTTGCGTTCGACTTCATCATAAAAGTCTGTGATTGTATTGGAACCCTGCTTTAGGGTAGACAGTTCTTGTTCGAGTGTATAGAGCGAGCGTTTGTCGGCATAGGCAAATTCCAGTCTGGACAGAATTGCCTGAAAATTTAGCACCGTATTATAAGAACTTAGGAGCATGTCGGCATTTCCAGTTACCTTGTTGCGTATTATAGCTACTGCCTGGTAGTACTTTGAACTACCCTTATACTTTTCGTACAATTTATGCGCTGTTACGGCAGCCTGGCGCCAAGAAACGTATCTTGGCGTAAGTCAACTAAACTCGGGTACCGACTTTACCACATCCAGTGATTCATTACGCTCTCTTCCGTTAACTATCTCAATTTCCTTATACTCCTCTACTGCGGACGTGACCTCAAGAACGTTCAGTCTTCTTGTTAGGTTATCTACGGTTGCCTGAAATTGCTGTCTACTCTGGTCCAATGCCTGCGCAACGGCTGTTTGTACCAGCGTCTGTACTGTAGTTTAGTCCATCGTTTGTATTGTTAAGTTGGATAGGGTGTCAATAATGTCCTCTAAATCACGTAATTCTTTAACTGTCATAAAAATTCAACCTTAATTTCTTTTTCCCCTATTTATCTCTTTTTATTCCAAAACTAAAAAATATTATAAGTTGTAACTACTTGGTGCTTAATTAAACTTACGAAGCGATAATTCCGCATGCTATTCTCATGTGTTAGTATTTTGATGTGCTGCCACGCCGGTATGCTGATGTGCTAACCCGGATTCCAAAATCGTTGCGGGGTTATGTTGTCCCTGATATGGACAATTTCTTCTTGGTGTTTTTTTTTTTTTTTTCAAACCGTTTATAAGGATTTTTTTGATTGTTATTATCGGCTTATTACTTTTGTATCAAGTGTTCTTGTTTGTAGCGAGCTTAAAGCCTTTATTATTAAATTGTTTCAAATTTCGATCCTTTTATAAGGATTTTTTTGTTCTGCCTTTTTATTAGGATTTTCCTCTTTTTTTCCACAAATTGTTTTAGATTTCAATCCTTTTATAAGGACTTTTTGTTCTGTCCTTTTATTAGGATTTTTCTTTTTAACAAATTGTTTCAAGTTTTGATCCTTTTATAAGGATTTTTGTGTTCTGTCCTTTTACTAGGACTTTCTTTTTCACAAATTGTTTCAAATTTTGATCCTTTTATAAGGATTTTTTTTGTTCACACATAAAGCTATTTAATCCTCTTACAAGGATATCACAATTTTATTCCGTTGGGCGCCAATGAACTAGAGTGCCATTCCCGTTTTGCGGTCAAAACAAATCTGAATCTTTATTGGTATTTCTATATTATGCATCTTTTGCTTACAAATTATTTACTTTATTTTCTTATCCTAGGGGGACTCATGAAAGCATATAAACTTATAAGGTGTAAAATTATATCCATTTACACACGCTGTTATATGAACGCACCTAGAAATACTCTTGATAAACTTGATTGTTTATCAGCTGTATTATTGCCAAACAAAAATTTTTTGATTGTTATACAAATTAAAAAATGCCAAGATTAAGTGAAAAATCAAAACTAAAACGTCTTTACTAAGATATTCTTGTAAATGCCTTGCTGATGTTGGAGATTTCTGATGAAAATGCCTGCTGTAATGTCTGCAAGGTTGCATTCCTTTGAGTTTACCGCGTTTACACAATGAAATGTGCGCGTAAATTTATACAAATTATGTAAACGATTTTTCATACAAAATTTGACAGTTCGATTACGCACTAGATAAATTTATACGTTTACACACTTTATAAGGCATTTATACGGTTACATGAGTCCCCCTTCTATTCTTAGCTTAATCTACGCCCTCTGTAAAGCCCCCATTACTGATACTTAGCATAGACTTGACTTGACTTGGCGTAAACTTGGCAACTTAGCCACGATTAAACTCCACTTGGCGCATACAATCTGGCATCATAATCAGCGTTGACATTTATTTTTAATTAAATGTCAATTTGTATAACAAAATGTCAAAATGAAATGGAAACAAACAAATGGCATCTCAAAATGTAAACGTCACTTAGAAAATCAAAATTCAACAGACTTCTAAGTGAAGTTAAGTGTTGTTAAGTTTTGAGTAATCAGTAACATGCAATGTTCATTTAACAGAACTGTAAGTGACAGTTCTAAAGCCAAGTCAAGTCTATGCTAAGTATCAGTAATGGGCCCTTAATGCATGCAGATGCTCATATGGGAATTTGGCAACGTCATCATTTTCCGCTAATATTAGTTCACTAGCTTTGAGCAGTGAACAGAATATGTAGGAAGACCAACTTAAGTGTGGTCATGTTTCATTATGTGGAAACAGAAGCGCATACTCAAAAATGCATTGTTTAGTCTGGTGTCCGAGTGTGGATAAAATTATCCAGAATTTTGCTGTGGGAATGTGGCACATGGTATTTGCGTTAACCGCTGTTAACTTATATAAGAAGCACAAGGACATACCAATTCTTAACTTCAGACAGTCCGTTTGTGAAAGTCTCTACGGAGAAAGTATTGAAAAATCATCGAAATCTTCGAAAAGTCATATTCTAAAAGAATTTGAAGCTAGAGATGCCACTAATCGCGAAGCGGGGAAACGGTGCGAAAATTGCTACCAAGAAATCTCAAAACAGGAAGGAAGAAACATAGCAACCAAAAAAGCCAAAAAGATATCGACATACTGCAGCTCATCCGATGAAAATCCAGCCTTTTGCTTAGAATGTTTCAACAAAAAGCATTCAATTTATATATTAGATATATTGAATTTACTCCTCATTTTTATAGTTATAAAATTTTGAACTGAATACTGTCTGTTTTGTTTTCATTTATTTCATAATTTAAGTACTATAAAACTTCTTGAATTCAAAGGCCAATAAAATAACATCTGTAGAATTTTTATATAATAAAAATGTGAGTATTATATGTGCGCCAAGAAGAAAAAATAATAGTTCTACTCATAAACATTAAAATGATCAATACAAAATAATACTACGTATGCGGTATGAAAAATTTGTGTGACCCACCGGTGGTGCACATGGCCTCTGATGAGAAATTTGTGTGACCCACCGTTGGGCTGACTTCGAAAATTCGAAATTCCTATTCCTCAATTATTCTTCTCCCTATGAGAAAAGAATTGGAGGAATTTCTTCGCGGGAATAAAAAAATCCGCGAGAACAAAATGCCGAGGGAATATTTAGAATTGGGCTGAGTATCTGCATTTCTCAACCAAACAATTGCATTTTTCTCCGGCATAATTTTTTTTTTTTAATATTTCAACCTTTCCAACGCAAACAATGATATTATAAAAGGAGAAGTGATTAAAGTTTGCAACTTCTGAAAATACTTTAGATGGCGCAACGCTGATTAAATATAGTTGGTAAGGAGGAATAGAAGTAGCAATTTATTAGTCAAACAAACCACCGCTGTATAGCTAAATGGTTAGCGCAGCGTCCCTAAAGCGTACTGATGATGAAGTCTTAGCACCCTTCGAAATGGATCTAACTGCGCAGCTATGGCTGGTTGTCTGTTTCTACTTACTATTCCAAAAACAAAATACAATTTGATACAAAATACAAAACAAAAAAAAAAATAATTATCATTATAAAGAAATTATTGTTCTGACCTTGAGTTCGAATCGAACCTTGGAACTTTAAGGCTCGTTTTCTCTGAAACAGCTCTAAGTGACTTTTTCGGTCATGCATGCAAACCATAGATTTGCTTTAACATTTTCGCACTAAGCGATGGCGATTACTGGAATCCGGTTGTTGAGCTATATTCACCTTATTATTATGGATTATGCGAGCAAACAGCGCTGATGCCGCCTTTTTTAACAAGCCTATATTAGGTCCACTTGTATGTTTTTAACTCTCTAGCCCTTTCGCTACTGATGTCCACTGCAGTGGATATGACTTTGAAGTGACAGTTATTTTGAATTTAAAACTTTTAAGCATTATTTTCGGTGAACACAGTCTTAGCGGTTTAATGCCAATATAAAAATAATATTCCCGCTAATTGCTTTAAAATTGTGTCAGTATTGTGCAGGCTTTTGTGAAGGAAGGTTGAAATATTATATTTGATATGTTTATTGTTTAATTCATCATACAAAGTTGTATGTAGGAGATGATTGGAATTCAGGTGAGTTTTCTAGAGAGATAAAACCTTATGTCCCTTATAATGGACATGCGTAGTCAAGGGAAGACAATATTACATTGTAGGTAAAAGTTATGATGGCTAGGCAAAAAGTTTTGACAGAAAACGAGATGTCTGATGTTCTAAATAATTTCTCAAATTTCGCCGATGAGTCGGATAATGATGAAATTGATTCCACAGCGCTAACTAGGAAACGTTATGAAGGAGATCAAGAGGTGGGATGTGACGATACGAGTTGTGAGGAAAGTGAAATGGAACGAGAGCTCAGTCCAGCATTTGAAAATCATCTTTTTCAACACTATCCTCAATAATAAGATGAGAGAATGCTCCACAAATTGAGTATTTTTCCGTGAGAGTATTGCGTTAAGTTTCAGTTTTCTACTAGAAAAATAAGTACCCCAGAAGCGGAAGCGGGAAATTAATGTTTTGATTGGGCATATATAACTCAGAAATGGGACATTCAATGGAGCAACTCCCGCAGTAATGACCGAATAGCTGATTTTAATTTTACCCACCTGTTCAGATGCCTAAAGGAGTCAAAAGTGGATACAAGTATTTCCAAAACTAGTTGCCCATTCAATTTTTGAAGATGCATCCAACTTCACTAATCTTTAAGGTGTGCAGAAATAATCAAACTTTCGACCAACTAGTCCAGGGAAAATTCGGAAGTTCAGCCACATTATTTGCTAAGAATATGACATGTAATCGTTCTTATGGGCTGTTAACACATTTGCATTTAGTGGATACTAGTCTACCCCCCACAACCCAAGATAAATCATATAGTGTACTACCTATAATGGATTCTATTCGGAACGATTACACTGGACCACGAATTTCAACTTTTTTTCTTTAGCAGAAACCGCGTTATGAAATTCGTATGTAAAATCACCCCCTGATTTCGAAAATTGAGTTAATTTTTGATTCTATGGTACCGTTTTTGAGAGATTTGCAATTTACCGTTATTCGAAAAAACCAAAAAGATGGCTCCCTTTAATTACATATATCTATAAATGCATCATACATTGTTTTTTGATCAACCATATTGTTTTCGAGATATTAGCTCATCATTTCAGATTTTTGTTTTTTTTTATGAAAAAATATGAAAACAATTACTTTTTGCGAGGGCAGCATTCCAAAACCACAACTTTTTTTCCAAATATTTTTTATTTACGTAAAGCTCTGTTTAATCAGAAAAAAGATAAGCTATCAGCGAAGAAAATCGATGCAAAACTACGTAAGTTATAAGTGATCAAATAAAAATACCCAGGTTGCGCAACTTCAATGTATGTTACATACATATATTAAAGGTATAAAGTGCAAATGGGATATTATCCGGATAAACGAATAACACCATAACAATGATAATACTTTTTCTTTAAATAAATCAAATAGTACTTTTAATACTCGAATTGTTTTATAGTAGGCAGAGTGGTTGCATCGAAAGGAAGAGTGGTTGGGTTCGAAAGCTGCTGTAGGCATGTAGTTATAAACATGTATTTCCGTCACTTATGGGTAAGTATGCAGGTAGATTTTCAAAATTATAAGACACAGAAAATTTTTAAAGCCTACATTTAAAGCAGGTAGTATTTTCTTTTCCCGGCTTCGTATAAAAAGGAACCTTTCTGTCTAGGTAAGATTTGATTTTTTAAATTTTATTCTTGTTCCGAGTATAAATATGAGTTAATGCGCCTTGATTGTGATTTAGTAAAAAAAATAAAATGAGTAAAAGGACGCGAGAAGTTGAGTGTAATAACGATCCAGATATGTTCTGTTTAATGTGTGGCCAATATACTATCATAAGGCGACGACGAGTATTCTCAGATCATATCAAAACTTTATATTCCAAGTATTTTGGCATTGAGCTTAAAATGCTGAAACACCATGGACACCGAACACTTTGTGTACATCGTGTCGAGTAGAATTGATTGAGTCGGAATCCGGATAACAAATAAAATTTGACACACCAATGATATGGAGAGAACCTACTTGCCATTCAATAGAGCGTTATATTTGTCAAATAAAAGTACTTGGCGTTGGAAGATCAAGAAGAGTAACCTATGCCAGCGTACCTACAGTGACATTACCAGTACTACATTCAACGGCAGTTGCGGATCCAGTTCCACTGTCAACAGTAACATCTGAGTGCGGGGAATCAAGTTGTACTGAATTTCCCATGGGAAAGGAGAGAAACGTTCTATCACAAGCACAACTTAATGATTGGATAAGAGATTTGGAACTATCCAAGGAAAAGGCCGAGATCCACACTTCTCGTATGCAACAATTTAAATTTGTATCATCCGATGTTAAGGTGATATATTGTAGAACTCGTCACGAACCATTTTCCAAACACTATACCAAGAAAGACAGTATATGCTACTGCAACGACATTCCTGGTTTATTCAAAGAGTTTGGTCAAACATATGATTCAATAGAGTGGCGATTGTTCATAGACAGCAATAAACTGAGTTTAAAGGCTGTATTATTGCATATTGGTAACAAAAAGCCTTCTATCCCGCTAGCACATGCAGTAAATACAAAGGAAACCTACGAGCAAATGCAAAAACTACTCAAATTTATCAAATATGAAGAGCATGATTGGAAAATATGTTCTGATCTCAAAGTCGTTGCAATGCTATGCGGTCTACAAAGTGGCTACACCAAGCACTGCTGCTTCCTCTGCAAGTGGGATAGCCGAGCTTGTAAGGACCACTACGTCAGAAAGGATTGGCCGGAAAGAGTCGAGTTTACCGTTGGTGTGGATTAACATCAAATACACCCCTCTTGTCAAGAAAGAGAAAATCATACTTCCACCCTTACACATCAAGCTCGGTCTCATTAAAAACTTTGTTAAGGCTTTGGACAAAGAAGGCGAAGCATTCGACTATTTGAAAACAATTTTTCCAGATATTTCTCAAGCCAAAATAAAGGAAGGTATTTTTGTCGGACCACAAATAAAAAAGTTGATCAACAATAATCAATTCAAAGGACTACTCTCATCAGTTGAGGCAGCAGCGTGGGAATCCTTTGAAAACGTCGTTGCTTCTTTTCTCGGTATACACAAAAGCCCTAACTACGAGCAGATAGTGAATGACTTAATCAATAATTATGCGAAAATGGGCAAATATTAAAGGCTTATTAAAATTAATTTCCCAAAATTCTATAACTTGTTTACCTAACTAATATTTTCTTTCCAGGCGTAAACATGTCGTTAAAAATTCACTTTCTGCACTCACATTTGAGCTTTTTTCCGGCAAATCTTGGCGACGAAAGTGACGAACATGGCGAAAGGTTTCATCAGCAAATGAAATTAATTGAAAATCGATATCAAGGATTCTGGGACGTCGCAATGATGGGTGATTACTGCTGGTTTCTCATAAGAGAAACCGATCCTAAACTGAATAAACGTCAAAGTCGAACACATAATTATTTCGACTACATAGTAAAATAAAATTAAGATAAAGATTGTTAGAATATAGTACAAACATAAATAAATTTAAAAAAAAAAATTTTAGACAACTGCCAAAGCTCGCTGTATAGATCCATTTCGGGAACTGCTAAATTCCTTCATCGGCAACGTTTAGGCGCCGCTGCTATAACCATTCAGCCACCACAGCGGTTTTTTGTTTGTCTTCATTAATCCTACTTCTATTCTGGTTCGTGCCAATTGATATCCACACCACTGCGACATCTGTTGCAGAATAGCTGTGAAAATTGGACTTGTTTGTTGGCAATGCTGCCATAGTGTCATATTTTATTGACACTTTTTTTCCCCGTGCTCTGGGATGTATTAACAATTTTTGTTGTTATATCGGCCTACTGATTTTAAGATCGCGGGTTCGAATCGAGCTCAAGGCCTAACAATAATTTTTTTATCATTATTATTGTTATGATAAATTTTTTCTTAATTGAAAAAATTTTTAAATTAGAATAGAAGAAAGAAAAAATTTTAGACAACTGCCAAAGCTCGCTGTATAGATCCATTTCGGGAACTGCTAAATTCCTTCATCGGCAACGTTTAGGCGCCGCTGCTATAACCATTCAGCCACCACAGCGGTTTTTTGTTTGTCTTCATTAATCCTACTTCTATTCTGGTTCGTGCCAATTGATATCCACACCACTGCGACATCTGTTGCAGAATAGCTGTGAAAATTGGACTTGTTTGTTGGCAATGCTGCCATAGTGTCATATTTTATTGACACTTTTTTTCCCCGTGCTCTGTGATGTATTAACAATTTTTGTTGTTATATCGGCCTACTGATTTTAAGATCGCGGGTTCGAATCGAGCTCAAGGCCTAACAATAATTTTTTTATCATTATTATTGTTATGATAAATTTTTTCTTAATTGAAAAAATTTTTAAATTAGAATAGAAGAAAGAAAAAATGCAGCAACAATTCTGGAAAATATACCAAAGTCTCAGTACCACCTACGCAACTCATATGATTTTAAAACCTTCATCACAGCACAAACACACCAACGAGGCCAAATACAGGTGTCGTTTGATGTAAAAAGCTTGTTCACCAATGCGTCGGTAGACTCCATTCTAAAAGCACTTATCGAACGTTGGAATGACATACAAACATGTACCAATATGTCACAAAGCGAGTTTATAGAAATGATATCCATCTGTACAAAGAACGCCTACTTCCAATTCGACGGGAAATTTTATTCCCAAAAGCATGGTTGTCCAATGGGCTCACCCATAAGCTGTATATTGGTAGAAATTCTAATGGATAACGTGTTGCAGCGAGCCATTAAAAAAGTAAATGAACAACTAGGCTTTAACATAACCATTATAAAAAAATACTGTTACGAATATTAGCAAAACTAAGGAGTGCTGCCAGCTCTAAGCCGATCTAAGCCGTGACGTGAATGCACATCAATAATTCAATCATTATGTATCTACATAAACGAATAAATAATTGCGTCTACACATATGTACACATTCCGACGAGCAACATTTACATACAAGGCAGCAAGAGATGAGATGTCACACACCGATGAATTTACTTATACGCTTATGTGTGTGCGGGAGACTGTAAACTACAAACACATGCATATACCTTATCTGAGTTGTCACAAGAGAGAGCAATAATTTGTGCACGTAGTTGTAGCTGGCGATTTTGTAGCCGAAACAACTAGTAACTTCTGGAAATCGAAGAGCCTAGAAGTATGCAGCGTAAACTATAAAAGCGGCGCCAGCGAGTAAGAAGCAATTCAGTTTGATTTGAATTGTCAAGCAGTTACGAGTAAGACGATATCTAGCGAGCAATAGCACTATTATTTTGAAAGTCAGTTTCCTTTAAGATATCAGTTTGGTTATTAAGCTATTCGTTGTACAGTTGGAGTGTTATTGTGAAGTACTTTAATAAAGGCCATTTTGCATTACTACAAATTGGAGTTATTTATTCAACAGTTTAGTGATTCGAACTTAGCAGAGGATTGCAAATAAGAGGATTTGCAAGTAAATTCGTTACAATTGGTGTCAGAAGAGGAATTGTTGAATAAATTCCAGAGGACAACAAGGACATGGCAAAGTTAAGTGAATTGAAGATCCCGCAACTGAAGAAGGAGTTGGAGAACCGTGGATTGAATACAACTGGCATTAAACTCGAACTTCAGGCACGACTACGAGAGGCAATGGAATTAGCAGGAATTGATGTGGAAGAGTATGTCTTTCATCTTGATGGCGAGGAGACAACAAAAATTGAAGAGAAAAACGAATCATCACAGACAATTACCAGCACAGACTTGAACATGATATTGGCTGCAATAACTGCTCAAACATCGACAGTAACATCTAAGATGGAAGCGCAAGAGGCACGTATAACAGAAATGTCATCACAAATATCCACCAACATGTCATCACAACTGGAAGAACAGGAAACCCGTATAACATCACAATTGGAAGAGCAAAAGGCATATATGGCATCCCAGCTGGAAACACATGAGACACGTATTTCAGAAATGTCGACACAGATTACATCAATGATGGAAACACAACTGAAAGAGCAAGAGGCGCGTATATCATCAAAACTCGAAGCGCGTATGGACGAGAAAATAACGCAGTTTGAAGAAAAATTCGAGGCAGAGGTGGATGCATTGAGAGGTCGTATACAGGAATTGCAACTTAATCGGCCGACTGCTTCAGCGAGCAATACGAAGGTAAAAACTCCATCTTTTGACGGTTCTCTTCCTTTCCAGGTCTTCAAGCTACAGTTTGAGAAGACCGCAGCAGTGAACAACTGGAATGCGGAAGATAAAGTTGCTGCACTATTCGTGGCATTGAAGGGGCCAGCAGCGGAAATTCTACAGACGATTCCCGAAGGAGAGCGGAACAATTATGAAGCATTGATGGCTGCTGTAGAACGACGTTATGGAAGCGAGCATAGGAAACAGATATTCCAAATTGAGTTGCAAAACCGCTACCAAAAAGCAAATGAAACATTGCAGGAGTTTGCTTCAGATATTGAAAGATTGGCTCATCTCGCAAATGCGGACGCACCCGTGGAATACACCGAGAGGGTAAAAATCCAGAGTTTTATAAATGGCATACGAGACGTGGAAACGAAGCGAGCTACATACGCGAACCCAAAACTGACATTTGCTGAAACGGTATCACATGCATTGACTCAGGAAACTGCCTCCCTATTAAGTAAACCAGCATATAAGGCTCATCGTGTAGAAGTAGAAAGGCCAGAATGGGTAGACACAATTTTGGAAGCACTGAAGGGATCACAACAGAAAAATGCCGGAGTTATTAAATGTTTCAAGTGCGGCAACCCAGGTCATATTGCACGACATTGCAGCACCGGTCCCAATAGCTCCAACAATGTGGGTGGCCGTAAACGCAGAGCTGAAGGAGATGAGCAAATCTCCAAGTCCACTCAATCGTTAAACTAAAGCGAGTCAGCCGCAAGGGGCGACAGCTGGCTCCCTCAATTGAATGCCCCATAATCTCTATCTCACAAATTGGAAGAAGGTCAAACAATCTTACTGTCGGAGGACATGTGGATGGAAAGGAACGTTTACTGACTGTAGATACGGGTGCATCTCATTCCATCATTCGAGCGGATTTAGTCAACAAGAAGATAACACCATTGCATGGAGCAAGATTGCGTACAGCCACTGGAGAAGACAGCACGGTTCTAGGAGAAGTATCATGTGAAGTCGCAATTGGGAACGTCACGGTAGTACACAATTTTATAGTGGCAGAGATTGTTGATGAAATCATAATTGGAGTGGACTTCTTAATCGACCAGGGCATAAAGATCGACATGCAAAGCAAGACGATGCGATATAAGAACATGGATGTGCCACTTAATTTCGGCTACGAAAGAGGCTACAGCAGTAAACGAGTGCTGGTGGAAGAGAGTCAGCAAATACCACCAAAATCAGAAGCAGTCATCTGGGCAAAGGTTGATGGAGATTGTGGGACAAACAAATTGTGGGTTGTCGAAGCAGCAAATAAATCAGCACTGAACATACTTGTAGGAAAAACCCTGGCTATGACAAAACAAGATGGACGTATTCCGGTAAGAGTACTCAATGAGTTCAAGTCACCATTCAATTTGACCAAAGGAGCTATTTTGGGAAGATGCCAAGAGGCCGAAGTAGTTATTAACTGTGAACAGCTCCAGGAATACGTTTCATCTAGTAATACTGATCTTTCAAATGATATCACGGCATGGACGCATGGGCTAGAGGAAGCCTATCAGAGTAAGGCAAAACAACTGCTCATAAAATACGCGAACATATTTGACCAGGATGGTTCCAAACCAGGCCGCACCAACGTTGTGAAACATCAAATTGACACTGGAGATGCGAGACCGATCCGTCAAGCTCCACGTAGGGTTCCACTGGCGAAGCGGGAAGTTGTGAGTCAAATCATTCAAGAAATGAACGACAGCGGCGTCATCGAACCATCAGCTAGTCCATGGAGCTCACCGGTAGTACTTGTAAAAAAGAAGGATGGAAAAATGAGGTTTTGCGTGGACTACCGGAAGTTGAATGACGTAACGAAAAAGGATAGCTACCCATTGCCAAGAATTGACGACACTCTGGACTCGGTATCTGGTACGAAATGGTTTTCCACGCTGGACTTGAAAAGCGGCTACTGGCAAGTGGAGGTGAAGGAGGAAGATAAAGAGAAAACAGCCTTCAGTGTCGGTGATGGTCTTTGGCAATTTACAGTGATGCCTTTTGGACTTTGTAATGCACCAGCTACTTTTGAGAGACTCATGGACCAGGTACTGAAAGGACTACATTGGAAAACATGCTTGGTGTACCTGGACGACATCATCGTATTGGGCAAGAACTTTGATGAACATCTTAAGAACTTGGAGGAAGTTTTCCAGAGAATAGCTGGCGCTGGTCTGAAGTTAAGTCCCAAAAAGTGTGCGCTATTTAAAAAGGAAGTCAATTATTTGGGTCACAAGGTAACGACAGAGGGCATCTGCACTGCGAACGAAAAAATAGAGGCTGTACAGGATTGGCCAAGACCACAGAATCTACATGAATTGAGAAGTTTTCTTGGGCTGTGCACATATTACCGCCGATTTGTACCAAATTTTTCCAGCGTAGCCCATAGCCTCCATGAGCTTACAAGAAAAAACAAAGCTTTTGAATGGAAGAAGGAGCAAGAAGTGGCTTTCAAAACATTGAAGGAGCGTTTGTGCACTGCCCCAATGTTAGCATATCCGATTCCAGGAGCAACATTTATTCTAGATACAGATGCAAGTGGATATGCTATAGGAGGCGTTTTATCACAACTGGTCGATGGACAGGAGAAGGTAGTTGCATATCACAGCCGTTCGATTGGAAAACCAGAGAGGAACTACTGTGTTACGCGGAGAGAGCTGTTGGCATTGGTAGAGTGCATTAAACATTTTCACAAATACCTCTACGGCCAGCGATTCCATGTCAGGACAGATCACGCAGCATTGAAATGGCTTCTGCAGTTCCGTAATCCGGAAGGACAATTGGCACGGTGGATCGAGCGACTTCAAAGCTATGACTTTTCCATTGAGCATCGAAAAGGTAGTACCCATGGAAATGCCGATGCAATGTCACGAAGGCCATGTAGTTTGGAATGCAAGCACTGTTCAAAGGCCGAGGCTAAAGAAGACATTATAGATGTCCGGCTAATGACTATAACGTGTACGTATGAATGGGACAAGGAACAACTAAGAAAGTGTCAGCTAGAAGATACGGATCTGTCACATGTTATGCAAGGGCTCGAACGAAACGAAAGACCAAGCAGAGAGGATATGTCAGCAGAGAGTCCCATTGCGAAGTCATATTGGGCACAGTGGAACAGTTTGGAATTGATATCCGGTTGCTTGCATCGAGTATGGGAGAATGAGGATGGTCAGTGCAAGAAGAAACTTATAGTTGTTCCCAGAAAGAGGATTCCTGACGTGCTCAGCGAGTTGCACAATGGTCCAAGTGGAGGCCATCTTGGAATCACGAAGACACTCGAGAAAATTAAGCAGAGATTCTATTGGGTTGGTTGCCGTCAGTCGGTCACCGAGTGGATTGCCAATTGCGAGGTATGCAACAGAGCGAAAGGGCCCAAAACCCGAAGTCGTGGCCAGATGAAGCAGTATATTTCAGGTGCACCATTCGAAAGGATCGCCATGGATGTCGCAGGTCCATTTCCTACTAGCAACCGCGGAAACAAATACGTACTGGTGGTTATGGATTATTTCAGTAAATGGCCAGAGGTATACCCAATCCCAAACCAAGAAGCAGAAACAGTAGCAGAAGTGGTTAAAAACGAATGGGTTGCCAGGTATGGTGTACCAATGGAGTTACATTCTGACCAAGGCAGGAATTTTGAATCAGCTGTGTTCCAAGAACTGTGCAAGAAGTTGGGCATTCGAAAAACACGGACAACTGCATTGCATCCTCAGTCCGATGGTATGGTGGAACGTTTCAATAGAACATTGGAGGAGCATTTAAGGAAAGTAGTCGACAAGTACCATAAGGACTGGGATACACACATATCATTATTCTTGATGGCCTACCGATCGGCAGTACATGACACAACGGGCCAAACTCCCGCAAAGGTAATTTTTGGCAATGACCTTCGACTGCCAGCTGATTTGAAGTATGGGATAGATGCCGATGCGGAGAGGAATGTCAAGAAATCCACTGATGTCTTAGAAGAAGAGCTGAGAGAGATACACGATCTGGTAAGGCAACGAGCAAAGATTATGAGTGACAAGATGAAAGCGAGGTACGATAAAGCAATTAATTCGGAAGGGTTTCAGGAAGGAGATTTGGTGCTGCTATACAACCCACAACGAAAAAAAGGTTTGTCCCCGAAATTGCAGTGTAACTGGGAAGGCCCATACAAAGTTGTAAAACGGATCAACGATGTAGTGTACCGCATACAAACCACTACCAAACCACGAACCAAAATGAAAGTGGTTCATTTGGAGAGATTAGCAGCGTTTAGATCGAGAGATTTGTCTGATCGGGACGATCAGACTTAGGTGGAGGGCAGTGTTACGAATATTAGCAAAACTAAGGAGTGCTGCCAGCTCTAAGCCGATCTAAGCCGTGACGTGAATGCACATCAATAATTCAATCATTATGTATCTACATAAACGAATAAATAATTGCGTCTACACATATGTACACATTCCGACGAGCAACATTTACATACAAGGCAGCAAGAGATGAGATGTCACACACCGATGAATTTACTTATACGCTTATGTGTGTGCGGGAGACTGTAAACTACAAACACATGCATATACCTTATCTGAGTTGTCACAAGAGAGAGCAATAATTTGTGCACGTAGTTGTGGCTGGCGATTTTGTAGCCGAAACAACTAGTAACTTCTGGAAATCGAAGAGCCTAGAAGTATGCAGCGTAAACTATAAAAGCGGCTCCAGCGAGTAAGAAGCAATTCAGTTTGATTTGAATTGTCAAGCAGTTACGAGTAAGACGATATCTAGCGAGCAATAGCACTATTATTTTGAAAGTCAGTTTCCTTTAAGATATCAGTTTGGTTATTAAGCTATTCGTTGTACAGTTGGAGTGTTATTGTGAAGTACTTTAATAAAGGCCATTTTGCATTACTACAAATTGGAGTTATTTATTCAACAGTTTAGTGATTCGAACTTAGCAGAGGATTGCAAATAAGAGGATTTGCAAGTAAATTCGTTACAATACGTAGACGACTTATACTTGGTAATACCAGAAGGCATTTTCCCGTCGGTATTTGGAATTTTTAACGATACAGAGAAGGGAATCGAGTTCACATATGAACAGGAACATGATAACATACTACCGTTCCTGGATATGACCATTTATAGGAATACTGAAGACGGAAGTTTTAACACGGACTGGTATCGAAAACCAGTATCTTCGGGTCGCATATTAAATTATATGTCTATCCACCCACTGTCACAAAAAATTAGCACCGCCAAAGGGTTAATAAACAGAATATATAGCATCAGCGATCCAAAATATCATTGCAAAAACAAAAAGATAATTGTAGATATTCTAAAAGGTAATGATTACCCAAAGAAATTGATATACAGGCTACTCAACAAGTATCAAGCACAAAACAACAACACTAATACGTCAAATACCCAAATCAGTACCAACAACCAACAACAACAAACAGACATAAAAACTTTTTCAATATCATATTACCAAAACATAACCCAGAAGATAACTAAAAAACTCAAAGCGTACACAAACAACATACGGTTTGCCTTCAAGAACAGAAACAACGTAGGGAAGCTATACAAAACAATAAAAGACAACATTCCAACAAAAAAACAAAAGAACATTGTATACAAAATTGACTGCGTTGACTGCCAACGTAAGAAAAGCTATATAGGCACCACATCACAACAACTATACAAACGATTGGGACAACACAGCAAAGATGTTGAAAACAAACGAACAGAAAAAAGCGCTCTTGCTCACCATGCCATTACTTTTGGGCACAAATTTGATTTTGATAATGCCAAAGTAATAGCAAGAGAAACAAACTGGCAAAAGAGAATGCTTCTGGAAGAAATACACATAAAAGCAGACAAACAATGTGTAAACAAAAGAAGTATAGAAGCAAGAAATATTAGCGACATCTATGCGTGTATACTAAAATGAAACTGCAATAACCCATCAAGCATGAATTCGCCGGTGATCAACAAACGTCAAATATGTATACATATGTACTTACATACAAATTAGAGTTTGAAGTATAAATTGTGGTTTGTGTATTGAAAATACTAATTTTTAAATTGTAAAATAATTTCCGTTCCCTTTAATTGAGTATTAAAGTGACTATGTTTTATTTCGAAACACATATATATAAAGAAAACCTGACGAAGAAGAACGCAGAGATTTTTAAGTAAGAATTGTTTTGTCAATCGAATGTCCATATATATATATGTAAATTTAATTCTATAGAACTGCGAAACTAAATTGAGTTATTTTAATTTCTTTAAATTTGTAACTAGGCCCTGAAGAAGACCACAATAAACGGTCGAAACGTCGGCAATAAAATAATAAAGGCGTTTTTCTGATTATTTTGACTGGAAACCCGATTAAAGAAAATTATACAGAAAAAATTTTAGACAACTGCCAAAGCTCGCTGTATAGATCCATTTCGGGAACTGCTAAATTCCTTCATCGGCAACGTTTAGGCGCCGCTGCTATAACCATTCAGCCACCACAGCGGTTTTTTGTTTGTCTTCATTAATCCTACTTCTATTCTGGTTCGTGCCAATTGATATCCCCACCACTGCGACATCTGTTGCAGAATAGCTGTGAAAATTGGACTTGTTTGTTGGCAATGCTGCCATAGTGTCATATTTTATTGACACTTTTTTTCCCCGTGCTCTGGGATGTATTAACAATTTTTGTTGTTATATCGGCCTACTGATTTTAAGATCGCGGGTTCGAATCGAGCTCAAGGCCTAACAATAATTTTTTTTATCATTATTATTGTTATGATAAATTTTTTCTTAATTGAAAAAATTTTTAAATTAGAATAGAAGAAAGAAAAAATTTTAGACAACTGCCAAAGCTCGCTGTATAGATCCATTTCGGGAACTGCTAAATTCCTTCATCGGCAACGTTTAGGCGCCGCTGCTATAACCATTCAGCCACCACAGCGGTTTTTTGTTTGTCTTCATTAATCCTACTTCTATTCTGGTTCGTGCCAATTGATATCCACACCACTGCGACATCTGTTGCAGAATAGCTGTGAAAATTGGACTTGTTTGTTGGCAATGCTGCCATAGTGTCATATTTTATTGACACTTTTTTTCCCCGTGCTCTGGGATGTATTAACAATTTTTGTTGTTATATCGGCCTACTGATTTTAAGATCGCGGGTTCGAATCGAGCTCAAGGCCTAACAATAATTTTTTTATCATTATTATTGTTATGATAAATTTTTTCTTAATTGAAAAAATTTTTAAATTAGAATAGAAGAAAGAAAAAATTTTAGACAACTGCCAAAGCTCGCTGTATAGATCCATTTCGGGAACTGCTAAATTCCTTCATCGGCAACGTTTAGGCGCCGCTGCTATAACCATTCAGCCACCACAGCGGTTTTTTGTTTGTTTTCATTAATCCTACTTCTATTCTGGTTCGTGCCAATTGATATCCACACCACTGCGACATCTGTTGCAGAATAGCTGTGAAAATTGGACTTGTTTGTTGGCAATGCTGCCATAGTGTCATATTTTATTGACACTTTTTTTCCCCGTGCTATGGGATGTATTAACAATTTTTGTTGTTATATCGGCCTACTGATTTTAAGATCGCGGGTTCGAATCGAGCTCAAGGCCTAACAATAATTTTTTTATCATTATTATTGTTATGATAAATTTTTTCTTAATTGAAAAATTTTTTAAATTAGAATAGAAGAAAGAAAAAATTTTAGACAACTGCCAAAGCTCGCTGTATAGATCCATTTCGGGAACTGCTAAATTCCTTCATCGGCAACGTTTAGGCGCCGCTGCTATAACCATTCAGCCACCACAGCGGTTTTTTGTTTGTCTTCATTAATCCTACTTCTATTCTGGTTCGTGCCAATTGATATCCACACCACTGCGACATCTGTTGCAGAATAGCTGTGAAAATTGGACTTGTTTGTTGGCAATGCTGCCATAGTGTCATATTTTATTGACACTTTTTTTCCCCGTGCTCTGGGATGTATTAACAATTTTTGTTGTTATATCGGCCTACTGATTTTAAGATCGCGGGTTCGAATCGAGCTCAAGGCCTAACAATAATTTTTTTATCATTATTATTGTTATGATAAATTTTTTCTTAATTGAAAAAATTTTTAAATTAGAATAGAAGAAAGAAAAAATTTTAGACAACTGCCAAAGCTCGCTGTATAGATCCATTTCGGGAACTGCTAAATTCCTTCATCGGCAACGTTTAGGCGCCGCTGCTATAACCATTCAGCCACCACAGCGGTTTTTTGTTTGTCTTCATTAATCCTACTTCTATTCTGGTTCGTGCCAATTGATATCCACACCACTGCGACATCTGTTGCAGAATAGCTGTGAAAATTGGACTTGTTTGTTGGCAATGCTGCCATAGTGTCATATTTTATTGACACTTTTTTTTCCCCGTGCTCTGGGATGTATTAACAATTTTTGTTGTTATATCGGCCTACTGATTTTAAGATCGCGGGTTCGAATCGAGCTCAAGGCCTAACAATAATTTTTTTATCATTATTATTGTTATGATAAATTTTTTCTTAATTGAAAAAAATTTTAAATTAAAATAGAAGGTTATAGCAGCGGCGCCTAAACGTTGCCGATGAAGGAATTTAGCAGTTCCCGAAATGGATCTATACAGCGAGCTTTGGCAGTTGTCTAAAATTTTTTCTTTCTTCTATTCTAATTTAAAAATTTTTTCAATTAAGAAAAAATTTATCATAACAATAATAATGATAAAAAAATTATTGTTAGGCCTTGAGCTCGATTCGAACCAGCGATCTTAAAATCAGTAGGCCGATATAACAACAAAAATTGTTAATACATCCCAGAGCACGGGGAAAAAAAGTGTCAATAAAATATGACACTATGGCAGCATTGCCAACAAACAAGTCCAATTTTCACAGCTATTCTGCAACAGATGTCGCAGTGGTGTGGATATCAATTGGCACGAACCAGAATAGAAGTAGGATTAATGAAGACAAACAAAAAACCGCTGTGGTGGCTGAATGGTTATAGCAGCGGCGCCTAAACGTTGCCGATGAAGGAATTTAGCAGTTCCCGAAATGGATCTATACAGCGAGCTTTGGCAGTTGTCTAAAATTTTTTCTTTCTTCTATTCTAATTTAAAAATTTTTTCAATTAAGAAAAAATTTATCATAACAATAATAATGATAAAAAAATTATTGTTAGGCCTTGAGCTCGATTCGAACCCGCGATCTTAAAATCAGTAGGCCGATATAACAACAAAAATTGTTAATACATCCCAGAGCACGGGGAAAAAAAGTGTCAATAAAATATGACACTATGGCAGCATTGCCAACAAACATGTCCAATTTTCACAGCTATTCTGCAACAGATGTCGCAGTGGTGTGGATATCAATTGGCACGAACCAGAATAGAAGTAGGATTAATGAAGACAAACAAAAAACCGCTGTGGTGGCTGAATGGTTATAGCAGCGGCGCCTAAAAAAAAATGAAGGAATTTAGCAGTTCCCGAAATGGATCTATACAGCGAGCTTTGGCAGTTGTCTAAAATTTTTTCTTTCTTCTATTCTAATTTAAAAATTTTTTCAATTAAGAAAAAATTAATCATAACAATAATAATGATAAAAAAATTATTGTTAGGCCTTGAGCTCGATTCGAACCCGCGATCTTAAAATCAGTAGGCCGATATAACAACAAAAATTGTTAATACATCCCAGAGCACGGGGAAAAAAAGTGTCAATAAAATATGACACTATGGCAGCATTGCCAACAAACAAGTCCAATTTTCACAGCTATTCTGCAACAGATGTCGCAGTGGTGTGGATATCAATTGGCACGAACCAGAATAGAAGTAGGATTAATGAAGACAAACAAAAAACCGCTGTGGTGGCTGAATGGTTATGAATGGTTATAGCAGCGGCGCCTAAACGTTGCCGATGAAGGAATTTAGCAGTTCCCGAAATGGATCTATACAGCGAGCTTTGGCAGTTGTCTAAAATTTTTTCTTTCTTCTATTCTAATTTAAAAACTTTTTCAATTAAGAAAAAATTTATCATAACAATAATAATGATAAAAAAATTATTGTTAGGCCTTGAGCTCGATTCGAACCCGCGATCTTAAAATCAGTAGGCCGATATAACAACAAAAATTGTTAATACATCCCAGAGCACGGGGAAAAAAAGTGTCAATAAAATATGACACTATGGCAGCATTGCCAACAAACAAGTCCAATTTTCACAGCTATTCTGCAACAGATGTCGCAGTGGTGTGGATATCAATTGGCACGAACCAGAATAGAAGTAGGATTAATGAAGACAAACAAAAAACCGCTGTGGTGGCTGAATGGTTATAGCAGCGGCGCCTAAACGTTGCCGATGAAGGAATTTAGCAGTTCCCGAAATGGATCTATACAGCGAGCTTTGGCAGTTGTCTAAAATTTTTTCTTTCTTCTATTCTAATTTAAAAATTTTTTCAATTAAGAAAAAATTTATCATAACAATAATAATGATAAAAAAATTATTGTTAGGCCTTGAGCTCGATTCGAACCCGCGATCTTAAAATCAGTAGGCCGATATAACAACAAAAATTGTTAATACATCCCAGAGCACGGGGAAAAAAAGTGTCAATAAAATATGACACTATGGCAGCATTGCCAACAAACAAGTCCAATTTTCACAGCTATTCTGCAACAGATGTCGCAGTGGTGTGGATATCAATTGGCACGAACCAGAATAGAAGTAGGATTAATGAAGACAAACAAAAAACCGCTGTGGTGGCTGAATGGTTATAGCAGCGGCGCCTAAACGTTGCCGATGAAGGAATTTAGCAGTTCCCGAAATGGATCTATACAGCGAGCTTTGGCAGTTGTCTAAAATTTTTTCTTTCTTCTATTCTAATTTAAAAATTTTTTCAATTAAGAAAAAATTTATCATAACAATAATAATGATAAAAAAATTATTGTTAGGCCTTGAGCTCGATTCGAACCCGCGATCTTAAAATCAGTAGGCCGATATAACAACAAAAATTGTTAATACATCCCAGAGCACGGGGAAAAAAAGTGTCAATAAAATATGACACTATGGCAGCATTGCCAACAAACAAGTCCAATTTTCACAGCTATTCTGCAACAGATGTCGCAGTGGTGTGGATATCAATTGGCACGCACCAGAATAGAAGTAGGATTAATGAAGACAAACAAAAAACCGCTGTGGTGGTTGAATGGTTATAGCAGCGGCGCCTAAACGTTGCCGATGAAGGAATTTAGCAGTTCCCGAAATGGATCTATACAGCGAGCTTTGGCAGTTGTCTAAAATTTTTTCTTTCTTCTATTCTAATTTAAAAATTTTTTCAATTAAGAAAAAATTTATCATAACAATAATAATGATAAAAAAATTATTGTTAGGCCTTGAGCTCAATTCGAACCCGCGATCTTAAAATCAGTAGGCCGATATAACAACAAAAATTGTTAATACATCCCAGAGCACGGGGAAAAAAAGTGTCAATAAAATATGACACTATGGCAGCATTGCCAACAAACAAGTCCAATTTTCACAGCTATTCTGCAACAGATGTCGCAGTGGTGTGGATATCAATTGGCACGAACCAGAATAGAAGTAGGATTAATGAAGACAAACAAAAAACCGCTGTGGTGGCTGAATGGTTATAGCAGCGGCGCCTAAACGTTGCCGATGAAGGAATTTAGCAGTTCCCGAAATGGATCTATACAGCGAGCTTTGGCAGTTGTCTAAAATTTTTTCTTTCTTCTATTCTAATTTAAAAATTTTTTCAATTAAGAAAAAAATTTATCATAACAATAATAATGATAAAAAAATTATTGTTAGGCCTTGAGCTCGATTCGAACCCGCGATCTTAAAATCAGTAGGCCGATATAACAACAAAAATTGTTAATACATCCCAGAGCACGGGGAAAAAAAGTGTCAATAAAATATGACACTATGGCAGCATTGCCAACAAACAAGTCCAATTTTCACAGCTATTCTGCAACAGATGTCGCAGTGGTGTGGATATCAATTGCCACGAACCAGAATAGAAGTAGGATTAATGAAGACAAACAAAAAACCGCTGTGGTGGCTGAATGGTTATAGCAGCGGCGCCTAAACGTTGCCGATGAAGGAATTTAGCAGTTCCCGCAATGGATCTATACAGCGAGCTTTGGCAGTTGTCTAAAATTTTTTCTTTCTTCTATTCTAATTTAAAAATTTTTTCAATTAAGAAAAAATTTATTATAACAATAATAATGATAAAAAAATTATTGTTAGGCCTTGAGCTCGATTCGAACCCGCGATCTTAAAATCAGTAGGCCGATATAACAACAAAAATTGTTAATACATCCCAGAGCACGGGGAAAAAAAGTGTCAATAAAATATGACACTATGGCAGCATTGCCAACAAACAAGTCCAATTTTCACAGCTATTCTGCAACAGATGTCGCAGTGGTGTGGATATCAATTGGCACGAACCAGAATAGAAGTAGGATTAATGAAGACAAACAAAAAACCGCTGTGGTGGCTGAATGGTTATAGCAGCGGCGCCTAAACGTTGCCGATGAAAGAATTTAGCAGTTCCCGAAATGGATCTATACAGCGAGCTTTGGCAGTTGTCTAAAATTTTTTCTTTCTTCTATTCTAATTTAAAAATTTTTTCAATTAAGAAAAAATTTATCATAACAATAATAATGATAAAAAAATTATTGTTAGGCCTTGAGCTCGATTCGAACCCGCGATCTTAAAATCAGTAGGCCGATATAACAACAAAAATTGTTAATACATCCCAGAGCACGGGGAAAAAAAGTGTCAATAAAATATGACACTATGGCAGCATTGCCAACAAACAAGTCCAATTTTCAGAGCTATTCTGCAACAGATGTCGCAGTGGTGTGGATATCAATTGGCACGAACCAGAATAGAAGTAGGATTAATGAAGACAAACAAAAAACCGCTGTGGTGGCTGAATGGTTATAGCAGCGGCGCCTAAACGTTGCCGATGAAGGAATTTAGCAGTTCCCGAAATGGATCTATACAGCGAGCTTTGGCAGTTGTCTAAAATTTTTTCTTTCTTCTATTCTAATTTAAAAATTTTTTCAATTAAGAAAAAATTTATCATAACAATAATAATGATAAAAAAATTATTGTTAGGCCTTGAGATCGATTCGAACCCGCGATCTTAAAATCAGTAGGCCGATATAACAACAAAAATTGTTAATACATCCCAGAGCACGGGGAAAAATAGTGTCAATAAAATATGACACTATGGCAGCATTGCCAACAAACAAGTCCAATTTTCACAGCTATTCTGCAACAGATGTCGCAGTGGTGTGGATATCAATTGGCACGAACCAGAATAGAAGTAGGATTAATGAAGACAAACAAAAAACCGCTGTGGTGGCTGAATGGTTATAGCAGCGGCGCCTAAACGTTGCCGATGAAGGAATTTAGCAGTTCCCGAAATGGATCTATACAGCGAGCTTTGGCAGTTGTCTAAAATTTTTTCTTTCTTCTATTCTAATTTAAAAATTTTTTCAATTAAGAAAAAATTTATCATAACAATAATAATGATAAAAAAATTATTGTTAGGCCTTGAGCTCGATTCGAACCCGCGATCTTAAAATCAGTAGGCCGATATAACAACAAAAATTGTTAATACATCCCAGAGCACGGGGAAAAAAAGTGTCAATAAAATATGACACTATGGCAGCATTGCCAACAAACAAGTCCAATTTTCACAGCTATTCTGCAACAGATGTCGCAGTGGTGTGGATATCAATTGGCACGAACCAGAATAGAAGTAGGATTAATGAAGACAAACAAAAAACCGCTGTGGTGGCTGAATGGTTATAGCAGCGGCGCCTAAACGTTGCCGATGAAGGAATTTAGCAGTTCCCGAAATGGATCTATACAGCGAGCTTTGGCAGTTGTCTAAAATTTTTTCTTTCTTCTATTCTAATTTAAAAATTTTTTCAATTAAGAAAAAATTTATCATAACAATAATAATGATAAAAAAATTATTGTTAGGCCTTGAGCTCGATTCGAACCCACGATCTTAAAATCAGTAGGCCGATATAACAACAAAAATTGTTAATACATCCCAGAGCACGGGGAAAAAAGTGTCAATAAAATATGACACTATGGCAGCATTGCCAACAAACAAGTCCAATTTTCACAGCTATTCTGCAACAGATGTCGCAGTGGTGTGGATATCAATTGGCACGAACCAGAATAGAAGTAGGATTAATGAAGACAAACAAAAAACCGCTGTGGTGGCTGAATGGTTATAGCAGCGGCGCCTAAACGTTGCCGATGAAGGAATTTAGCAGTTCCCGAAATGGATCTATACAGCGAGCTTTGGCAGTTGTCTAAAATTTTTTCTTTCTTCTATTCTAATTTAAAAATTTTTTCAATTAAGAAAAAATTTATCATAACAATAATAATGATAAAAAAATTATTGTTATGCCTTGAGCTCGATTCGAACCCGCGATCTTAAAATCAGTAGGCCGATATAACAACAAAAATTGTTAAAAAAAAAAAGTTAAAAATATGGGTAATTTCATTCATAAATTGAACTTTTAACTAAATAGAAACAGAGAATAGCTAGATATTTCACTCTTCTTTATACCATACATACGTTTTGTGGTATACGTTGAAATTGCGCAACCTGGCTATTTTTATTTGATCGCTTATAACTTACGTAGTTTTGCATCGATTTTCTTCGATGATAGCTTATCTTTTTTCTAATTAAACAGAGCTTTACGCAAATAAAAAATATTTGGAAAAAAGGTTGTGGTTTTCAGGGGGTGGTTTTACATACGAATTTCATAACGGCGTCTCTGGAAAATTTTGGCCGTCGACCAGTATTATTGGAGCAAGAGGTGGAGGAAATCTTTTGTGTTGATGAACAGATTATAACATTTAAAGGGCGCCTGGGAATAAAGCAGTATAAGCGTGGTAAGCCTTGCTGGGAAAAGCGGAATGCCTATGATTTTGTTGAGTAGCAGGGGTCCTCCACTGAAATTTTATTGTAAATTAAACAAACTTGATTTTGTTGCTTCAATCAAATGGATTTATATGCTTTCAGAAAAAGATTGGTTTAACTATTTTCAAAATATCATGCACATACCCTCAATGTTCTCAAATGCAAGTTGTAAAATGAAAGGATGCAAGCAAAAAACATACTTTTATTGCACGAAATGCCCACCTCTGCATTCGTCCACATTCCTACTATTTTGGTGAATACCATTCCAATTTTCATTTTTCTCTAATAAAAATTAATTTGGTTGTAAAATTATTTTAAATGTTTATCTCTTTCAAAATTTTTTAGACCTTACTGCCTTTTAAATTGACTACCTTGGCTACCCATGTCCACTCAGGTGGACATGAAATTATGACCACGCCCATATAAGGAGGCGATTTCTGCTTTCACTAAAGTGCTTCCGAAGTTCCTTACAGTAATTACCATTATTTAGAAATATACTTGTATTGCGTACTAGCTGGCGGTAGTTAAAGGGCTAGGCTAGGCGCGCAAAGAGACCAATCTAGCGGCAACTGAAGAAGAAGACAGTGGCTAAATAACGAAGACACGAACCTCTGAGCTATGGCGCGTTGTTTAGTTTTTTTAAACTATATTTATGTTATTTTTATACTTTGTCCTCCATTCCTTATAATATTTACTGCTTGGAATATGTGTGTTTACAGTACAATGTTTATTCACGATAAAACTGCAGGAAACTGAAATCATTGTTTACAAAAAATTATTATGGACGAAGCAGGAAACATGAATGGAGGCAGTAAATTAAATGTAAAGTTTTGCTTATTTATGTGTTAGATGTTAAAGTTTCAATGTTGTAAATTGAATTCTCCCTGATGAAGATGAAAAAATTTCATCGAAACGCGTAGGAGGAAAAGAGAGAGAAAATCATACTTCCACCCTTACACATCAAGCTCGGTCTCATTAAAAACTTTGTTAAGGCTTTGGACAAAGAAGGCGAAGCATTCGACTATATGAAAACAATTTTTCCAGATATTTCTCAAGCCCAGATAAAGGAAGGTATTTTTGTCGGACCACAAATAAAAAAGTTGATCAACAATAATCAATTCAAAGGACTACTCTCATCAGTTGAGGCAGCAGCGTGGGAATCCTTTGAAAACGTCGTTGCTTCTTTTCTCGGTATACACAAAAGCCCTAACTACGAGCAGATAGTGAATGACTTAATCAATAATTATGCGAAAATGGGCAAATATTAAAGGCTTATTAAAATTAATTTCCCAAAATTCTATAACTTGTTTACCTAACTAATATTTTCTTTCCAGGCGTAAACATGTCGTTAAAAATTCACTTTCTGCACTCACATTTGAGCTTTTTTCCGGCAAATCTTGGCGACGAAAGTGACGAACATGGCGAAAGGTTTCATCAGCAAATGAAATTAATTGAAAATCGATATCAAGGATTCTGGGACGTCGCAATGATGGGTGATTACTGCTGGTTTCTCATAAGAGAAACCGATCCTAAACTGAATAAACGTCAAAGTCGAACACATAATTATTTCGACTACATAGTAAAATAAAATAAAGATAAAGATTGTTAGAATATAGTACAAACATAAATAAATTAAAAAAAAAAAAAAGTTAAAAATATGGGTAATTTCATTCTTAAATTGAACTTTTAACTAAATAGAAACAGAGAATAGCTAGATATTTCACTCTTCTTTATACCATACATACGTTTTGTGGTATACGTTGAAATTGCGCAACCTGGCTATTTTTATTTGATCGCTTATAACTTACGTAGTTTTGCATCGATTTTCTTCGATGATAGCTTATCTTTTTTCTAATTAAACAGAGCTTTACGCAAATAAAAAATATTTGGAAAAAAGGTTGTGGTTTTGGAATGCTGCCCTCGCAAAAAGTAATTTTTTTCATATTTTTTCTTAAAAAAAAAAAAACAAAAATCTGAAATGATGAGCTAATATCTCGAAAACTGTATGGTTGAGCAAAAAACAATGTATGATGCATTTATAGCAAATTTTATAGTCTTTCCGATTCTGTAAACTTATTTGCAATTGCTTGACCCGTTCGTGAGATATACGTAGTTAAAGGGAGCCATCTTTTTGGTTTTTTCGAATAACGGTAAATTGCAAATATCTCAAAAACGGTACCATAGAATCAAAAATGAACTCGATTTTCGAAATCAGGGGGTGGTTTTACATACGAATTTCATAACGGCGTCTCTGGAAAATTTTGGCCGTCGACCAGTATTATTGGAGCAAGAGGTGGAGGAAATCTTTTGTGTTGATGAACAGATTATAACATTTAAAGGGCGCCTGGGAATAAAGCAGTATAAGCGTGGTAAGCCTTGCTCGGAAAAGCGGAATGCCTATGATTTTGTTGAGTAGCAGGGGTCCTCCACTGAAATTTTATTGTAAATTAAACAAACTTGATTTTGTTGCTTCAATCAAATGGATTTATATGCTTTCAGAAAAAGATTGGTTTAACTATTTTCAAAATATCATGCACATACCCTCAATGTTCTCAAATGCAAGTTGTAAAATGAAAGGATGCAAGCAAAAAACATACTTTTATTGCACGAAATGCCCACCTCTGCATTCGTCCAAATTCCTACTATTTTGGTGAATACCATTCCAATTTTCATTTTTCTCTAATAAAAATTAATTTGGTTGTAAAATTATTTTAAATGTTTATCTCTTTCAAAATTTTTTAGACCTTACTGCCTTTTAAATTGACTACCTTGGCTACCCATGTCCACTCAGGTGGACATGAAATTATGACCACGCCCATATAAGGAGGCGATTTCTGCTTTCACTAAAGTGCTTCCGAAGTTCCTTACAGTAATTACCATTATTTAGAAATATACTTGTATTGCGTACTAGCTGGCGGTAGTTAAAGGGCTAGGCTAGGCGCGCAAAGAGACCAATCTAGCGGCAACTGAAGAAGAAGACAGTGGCTAAATAACGAAGACACGAACCTCTGAGCTATGGCGCGTTGTTTAGTTTTTTTAAACTATATTTATGTTATTTTTATACTTTGTCCTCCATTCCTTATAATATTTACTGCTTGGAATATGTGTGTTTACAGTACAATGTTTATTCACGATAAAACTGCAGGAAACTGAAATCATTGTTTACAAAAAATTATTATGGACGAAGCAGGAAACATGAATGGAGGCAGTAAATTAAATGTAAAGTTTTGCTTATTTATGTGTTAGATGTTAAAGTTTCAATGTTGTAAATTGAATTCTCCCTGATGAAGATGAAAAAATTTCATCGAAACGCGTAGGAGGAAAAGAGTAACCTTGTGTTTTGTCTTTATTTTATCGGCCGAAAAGCACCAAATAATTACAATTGTAACAAAAAATTGGCCAAAATAAATATATTAAAAAATTATAAACATTTGCATTTACAGCACTGCACAGTGGGTCACGAAGGAGTCAAATGTGGCCATAATTCAAAATCTTATCGAAATAGCTTACAAATTGCTAACTTTAGATTTTTCATTTTTATACTCAGTTGAGCAGAGCTCACAGAGTATATTAACTTTGATTGGATAACGATTGGTTCTACAGGTATAAAGGAATCGAGATAGATATAGACTTCCATATATCAAAATCATCAGTATCGAAAAAAAAATTCCATTGAGCCATGTCCGTCCGTCCGTCCGTCTGTCCGTTAACACGATAACTTGAGTAAATTTTGAGGTATCTTGATGAAATTTGGTACGTAGATTCCTAGGTACTCATCTCAGATCGCTATTTAAAATGAACGATATCGGACAATAACCACGCCCACTTTTTCGATATCGAAAATTTCGAAAAATCGAAAAAGTGCGATAATTCATTACCAAATACGGATTAAGCGATGAAACTTGGTAGGTGAGTTGAACTTATGATGCAGAATAGAAAAATAGTAAAATTTTGGCCAACGGGCGTGGCACCTCCCACTTTTAAAAGAAGGTAATTTAGAAGTTTTGCAAGCTGTAGTTTGGCAGTCGTTGAAGATATCATGATGAAATTTGGCAAGAACGTTATTCTTATTACTATATGTCTGCTTAATAAAAATTAGCAAAATTGGAGAACGACCACGACCACTTTTTTAAAAAAAATTTTTTTTTAATTCAAATTTTAAAAGAAAAGTTAATATCTTTACAGTATATAAGTAAATGAGGTCAACATTCAACTCCAGTAATGATATGTTGCAACAAAATACAAATATAAAAGAAAATTTCAAAATGGGCGTGGCTCCGCCCTTTTTCATTTAATTTGTGTAGGATACTTTTAATGCCATAAGTCGAATAAAAATTTACCAATCCTTTTGAAATTTGGTAGAGGCTTAGATTCTAGGACGATAACTGTTTTCTGTGAAAAAGGGCGAAATCGGTTGAACCCACGCCCAGTTTTATACACAGTCGACCGTCTGTCCTTCCGCTCGGCCGTTAACACGATAACTTGAGCAAAAATCGACATATCTTTACTAAACTCAGTTCACGTACTTATCTGAACTCACTTTGTATTGGTGTAAAAAATGGCCGAAATCCGACTATGACCACGCCCATTTTTTCGATATCGAAAATTACGAAAAATTAAAAAAATGCCATAATTCTATATCAAATATGAAAAAGGGATGAAAAATGGTAATTGTATTGGTCTGTTGACGCAAAATATAACTTTAGAAAAAAACTTGGTAGAATGGGTGTAGAAGAAAATGAAAAAGTTTTGCAGGGCGAAATCAAAAGCCCTTGGAATCTTGGAAGGAATACTGTTCGTGGTATTACATATATAAATAAATTAGCGGTACCCGACAGATGATGTTCTGGATCACCCTAGTCCACATTTTGTTCGATATCTCAAAAACGCCTTCACATATACAACTAAGGCCCACTCCTTTTTAAAATACTCATTAACACCTTTCATTTGATACCAATATCGTACAAAAATATTCTAGAGTCACCTCTGGCCCACATTTATGGCGATATCTCGAAAAGGCATCCACCTATAGAAATAAGGCCCACTCTCTTTTAAAATACTCATTAACGCCTTTCATTTGATACCCATATCGTACAAAAAAATTCTAGAGTCACCCCTGGCCCACCTTTATGGCGATATCTCGAAAAGGCATCCACCTATAGAACTAAGGCCCACGCTCTTTTGAAATACTCATTAACACCTTTCATTTGATACCCATATCGTAAACAAATTCTAAAGTCACCCCTGGTCCACCTTTATGGCGATATCTCGAAAAGGCGTCCACCTACAGAACTAAGGCCCACTCTCTTTTAAAATACTCACTAACACCTTTCATTTGATACCCATATCGTACAAACAAATTCTAGAGTCACCCCTGGTCCACCTTTATATCGATATTTCGAAAAGCCGTCCACCCATAGAACTAAGGCCCACTCCTTTTTAAAATACTCATTAACACCTTTCGTTTGATACCCATATTGTATAAACGCATTCTAGAGTCATCCCTGGTCCACCTTTATGGCGATATTTCGAAAAGGCGTCCACCTATAAAACTAAGGCCCACTCCCTTTTAAAATACTCATTAACACCTTTCATTTGATACCCATATCGTACAAACAAATTCTAGAGTCACCCCTGGTCCACCTTTATGGCGATATCTCGAAAAGGCGTCCACCCAAAGAACTAAGACCCACTCCCTTTTAAAATACTCATTAACACCTTTCATTTGATACCAATATTGTACAAATGCATTCTAGAGTCACCTCTGGTCCACCTTTATAACGATATCCCGAAAAGGCGTCCACCTATAGAAGTAAGGCCCACTCCCTTTTAAAATACTCATTAACACCTTTCATTTGATAGCCATGTCGTACAAACAAATTCTAGAGTCACCCCTGGTCCACCTTTATGGCGATATCTCGAAAAGGCGTCCACCCAAAGAACTAAGACCCACTCCCTTTTAAAATACTCATTAACACCTTTCATTTGATACCAATATTGTACAAATGCATTCTAGAGTCACCTCTGGTCCACCTTTATAACGATATCCCGAAAAGGCGTCCACCTATAGAAGTAAGGCCCACTCCCTTTTAAAATACTCACTAACACCTTTCATTTGATACCCATATCGTACAAACAAATTCTAGAGTCACACCTGGTCCACCTTTATATCGATATTTCGAAAAGCCGTCCACCCATAGAACTAAGGCCCACTCCTTTTTAAAATACTCATTAACACCTTTCGTTTGATACCCATTTTGTATAAACGCATTCTAGAGTCATCCCTGGTCCACCTTTATGACGATATTTCGAAAAGGCGTCCACCTATAAAACTAAGGCCCACTCCCTTTTAAAATACTCATTAACACCTTTCATTTGATACCCATATTGTACAAATGCATTCTAGAGTCACCTCTGGTCCACCTTTATAACGATATCCCGAAAAGGCGTCCACCTATAGAAGTAAGGCCCACTCCCTTTTAAAATACTCATTAACACCTTTCATTTGATAGCCATGTCGTACAAACAAATTCTAGAGTCACCCCTGGTCCACCCTTATGGCGATATCTCGAAAGGCCGTCCGCCTATAGAACTAAGGCCCACTACCTTTTAAAATACTCTTTAACACCTTTCATTTGATACCCATATCGTACAAACAAATTCTAGAGTCACCCCTGGTCCACCTTTATATCGATATTTCGAAAAGCCGTCCACCCATAGAACTAAGGCCCACTCCTTTTTAAAATACTCATTAACACCTTTCGTTTGATACCCATATTGTATAAACGCATTCTAGAGTCATCCCTGGTCCACCTTTATGGCGATATTTCGAAAAGGCGTCCACTTATAAAACTAAGGCCCACTCCCTTTTAAAATACTCATTAACACCTTTCATTTGATACCCATACCGTACAAACAAATTCTAGAGTCACCCCTGGTCCACCTTTATGGCGATATCTCGAAAAGGCGTCCACCCAAAGAACTAAGACCCACTCCCTTTTAAAATACTCATTAACACCTTTCATTTGATACCCATATTGTACAAATGCATTCTAGAGTCACCTCTGGTCCACCTTTATAACGATATCCCGAAAAGGCGTCCACCTATAGAAGTAAGGCCCACTCCCTTTTAAAATACTCACTAACACCTTTCATTTGATACCCATATCGTACAAACAAATTCCAGAGTCACCCCTGGTCCACCTTTATATCGATATTTCGAAAAGCCGTCCACCCATAGAACTAAGGCCCACTCCTTTTTAAAATACTCATTAACACCTTTCGTTTGATACCCATATTGTATAAACGCATTCTAGAGTCATCCCTGGTCCACCTTTATGGCGATATTTCGAAAAGGCGTCCACCTATAAAACTAAGGCCCACTCCCTTTTAAAATACTCATTAACACCTTTCATTTGATACCCATATTGTACAAATGCATTCTAGAGTCACCTCTGGTCCACCTTTATAACGATATCCCGAAAAGGCGTCCACCTATAGAAGTAAGGCCCACTCCCTTTTAAAATACTCATTAACACCTTTCATTTGATAACCATGTCGTATAAACAAATTCTAGAGTCACCCCTGGTCCACCCTTATGGCGATATCTCGAAAGGCCGTCCGCCTATAGAACTAAGGCCCACTACCTTTTAAAATACTCATTAACACCTTTCATTTGATACCCATATCGTACAAACAAATTCTAGAGTCACCCCTGGTCCACCTTTATGGCAATATCTCGAAAAGGCGTCCACCAATAGAACTAAGGCCCACTCCCTTTTAAAACACTCATTAACAACTTTCATTTGACACCCATATTGTACAAATGCATTCTAGAGTCACCTCTGGTCCACCTTTATAACGATATCCCGAAAAGGCGTCCACCTATAGAAGTAAGGCCCACTCCCTTTTAAAATACTCATTAACACCTTTCATTTGATAGCCATGTCGTACAAACAAATTCTAGAGTCACCCCTGGTCCACCCTTATGGCGATATCTCTAAAGGCCGTCCGCCTATAGAACTAAGGCCCACTACCTTTTAAAATACTCATTAACACCTTTCATTTGATACCCATATCGTACAAACAAATTCTAGAGTCACCCCTGTCCACCTTTATGGCGATATCTCGAAAACTGAGGCCAACGCCCTTTTAAAAAACTCATTAACACCTTTCTTTTCATACCCATATCGTACAAACAAATTCTAGAGTCACCCCTGGTCCTCCTTTATGGCGATATCTCGAAAAGGCGTCCACCTATAGAACAAAGGCCCACGCCCTTTTAAAATATTCATTAACACCTTTCATTTGATACCCATATCGTACAAACAACACATTCCAGGGTTACCCTAGGTTCATTTTCCTATATGGTGATTTTTCCATAGCTCTCAACTGAGTATGTAATGTTCGGTTACACCCGAACTTAGCCTTCCTTACTTGTTGGTTTTAATTTTCTAAAATTTTGGAAAAAAAGTTTTTTCGTAATTTTTTTTAATAACAATTTTTTTTTAATTTTTAATTTTTTGATTTAAATTTTTTTAAATTTTGAGTAAAAAAATTTTATTTGTTTATAATTTTTTTTTTAATTATATCTATTTTTTTGTGTTCTTTTTTTTTGAATTATTTTTTTTAATTTTGAATAAAAAATTTTTTTTTTGTAAATTATTTATTTTTTTTTTTTGTTTTTTGCTAACTTCAGACTTTTTTTGTAACTTTTTTTAAATTATTTATTTTTTTTTGTTTTTTAAATCTATAATTTTTAATTTTAAGTGAGTTTTATTTAAAGTTTGAGTTAAAAAAATGTTTTTCCTATAAAAAACGATTATCTGTGATGTTTTATCCGAGTTCATCATCTGACAGTACAACATCATTTTTAAAGTTTGGAATAGTCCACCTTCGTCTACTTCTTCCTCATTTTCTTCCACAAATACAGCAGCTGATTTGGATTCAACTTCTGGCATAATGAGCAAATTGCGGACTTCTGTTGGAATTGACAAACATCGCTTATGTTTTAAACGCATTTTGAGACCAATACTTGATATTATTATATCAGACAATGGACATGCCCTGTTAAAAACATCCTCAATATTAGATTCTCTGTTATGCTTCCTGCTATGAGCTCGTCTGAAATTCTTGTAGTCCTTATTTCGGGCTTCAGAAGCTTCTTCCCCTAAAACACCAACAGGTAGTATACTTGTACTAATAATATCAGCACCATGCAGAAGCAGTTTATGCAATGTTGATGGCATAGGGTACCAAGGATAGAGATTTACATATTTCTGAGCAGCAGAGTCACAAACGCTTTGAAATTTCATAGGATCTACTGCAAGATGAATTGAAATCGCGATGGTTTATCCACAATAAGTCCTAATGTGTTTCTTTCTTTCAGCAAATATTGATTTTTAATCAGAGGTACGTATTTGCCATATCTTAAGATCCAGCCTATATGAGATTTTTAAAAAACAGCCGAAAACGTTAATCCACGCATGTAATGGGCTAATTCCATAGACAAGGGATTTTGGGTTCGTTAAAAAAACTCCTTTTAGCTTATTCGAAAAATCGTTAAATAATTTGGGTGTGGCATGACAGACAGGACATGTTTGCATACTTTTAGTGCCCGTAATCTATTAGAGTCAGGAACAAAGAGAAATGTATTGAAATTTTCCGGTCATCATCCACAGCAGCCTGAAAACTTTCTAACTTGTCGATTTGATCCTCTATATTCAACTTTTGCCTTAGGATGACTTCCGCTGATTCAGAAACATTTTCCAAAGATATAGGTCGTCAAAATCTGGCTGATTGTGGTGATCTGTTATTCCACAAAACATTATTATTTACGGTTAACATTCGTTGTGCAATGAGCAAACCAATTTTGGTCAGTTGGCTTCGATGGCACTATTGCCATTCGTCATTTTTATATTTCATTATATACAACATACTTTGCCTACTGTCTTACACATCGTATTACAATAGCTGACTACTTATTAGAATATGATATGGGCATGTTTCCTACTCTTTCTTACAGAGTGCACCATTCACAATGTCACATCTTGCATTGTCAGCAATGGCGTTGCCAGATGTGTCGTTATGTATTAAAATGGGGAATTTTATCACTACAGGTTTTCATCAGGAATTTATTTATAATGTTGTTTATAAGCTGAATGACCTGAACTGCCATCAAATCCCCATGAACATATTAAAACAGCAGTCGATTCCATAGCGCCGTTTGCAATCATATCATGTATAATAACATCCTTCTGCAATTCAACAATTCTCTTTGCTGTGTGGTTTAACAAAGCTTGTAGTGACACCTCAATTCTGTTCTCAGAAATAGAGATGTATTCTTTATATGGTCTACATTGAGACTTCATTTCCCTTACTTCATTATATGGTGGCCAGATATCGTTACCACTTGATTTGGATTCTAAACGCATATTTGTTATTATTATTTGTATACGCTCTTAGTAAGATTATTGTTCACCAAAAAGGCTAAAGCTTCTTCAGTGGTTTTTGCTTGGATTAAACTTTCAAACAATTTTCGAACTTTTCTTGGTTGCTCAATATTTTTTAAAACAAAACGTATGACTGAATAAAAATCTTTGTTTCCACTTCTACTTTCTGACTGGCGACATGCTATTAACAACGATTCTGGGCTACGTTTTTGATGCGAGTTAATTTTTGAAACTTCACGTCGTTTAGATCGAGAAGATTTGTCATCAAATTTAAGACTCGGACGGCCAGGGCGAGGGCGAGAACCCTGCTCTTGTATTACACAATCTTCAATTTCCAGTTCAGGGATATTAAAATTGGAATTCAACCATTCTGCATGCTTTTGTTCGAATCGAGATTTTATTCTACATTCAGCGCTATATTTCACATTCCACTTACCATTTAGAGAGTTAATTGATAGGTTCAGTCTAGAAAGACACTTATCGTCCACTTTGGAAATATCTATATATTTTTCTGAAAAATATAGTTCATGACTAAATTAATATCTTTTAAGTCATCTAACTGCTGAAGAATTTCCCTTTTAGTAAATTCTGCCATATTTACGTAAATGTACTTAATCGAAAGAAACAAAATCACGAATATTTAAAAAAATATGCTAAAAAAGCTGAGTTCAATGAAATGTTTACTTGATATTAATTTAATTATTACTGCAATTTGGTAAACTAAAAGCTGACCATCAATTTTCGACAAACCCACGGCAATAATGTATTTCAAGGAAATAATGAATGTCAATTTGAATCGGCTCGACCAAAATTGCTCAGACGGGAGTAGCGCCAGTTCAAAAAAAAAAAAAAAAAGAACAAAAATGAGCAAAAATGAGCAACATCATCTTAAAGTATATTAATGTAGAATAGATTTTATGTTAAGCGTTTGTGATAGGAGGTGGTACGTAGGAGGTACAGGCAAACGATATGGAGCACGCCTCATAAAAAATGAACATTTTAATCAATAAAATACGCTAAAATTTATAAATAGGGACTTCTTTAAATCGATTTTTACTATTTTTTATCGTAGTGAACAGTGTTAATAAGAAAAAGAAGAGAAACGTTAAATATTTACTATTTTAGGCAATGAAAAATTCAGTTTCAATATACACCCCACCTGTAAATTTTAAATCCAACGCTCTTAATCAAATTGAAATTGTGACCTTAATAATTAAGCAATTTCTATAATATTTCACGAACAGTTGCCTTAGTTATTATATATTTTGGCTAATAACACGAAAAATTAAAATTCCAACATTGACTTTTGGCTGTTTTTGACCCCTTCCTGGCCCACTGTGCACTGGACTCATGTTGCTGTGTTACAGCAGAGTTTGAATAAATTGCGGCATTTTATCTTGCTTCACTATGCAGATGTTAAACAGTGGTGTTATTTAAAGAAATATCATATCAGAACTTAGCAAGAATTCAAGGGATATCTTACCATTTCATTATTAAGTACAAACATATCCCATAAAACTCAGTTTTTAATTGAATTGGGATAAGTCCAGCTTAATGCATTTTTAAAGATGTATTTATATTTTTTAAATGTGGTTTAACTTTCCCCAATAATTTTTTATTAAAGTTAAAACTGCTAAACAAAGGTTCATGGCATTAAAAATAAATGTAAGGCGCGATAACCTCCGAAGAGATCTAAGGCCGAACTTCTCTTCCAATTTGCGTCGTGCTCCTCTTGATTTTCCCTACAAATTGGCCGGACAGGACCTACATGTTTTATGCCGACTCCGAACGGCATCTGCAAGGCAGATGAGTTTTCACTGAGAGCTTTTCATGGCAGAAATACACACGGAGCGCTTGCCAAACACTGCCGAGGGGCGACCCCGCTTAGAAAAATTTTCTTCTAATTAAAAAACCTTATTTCTAAAATTTTGATGTTGCTTTGCCCGGGGTGCGAACCCAGGGCATACGGTGTGGTAGGCGGAGCACGCTACCATCACACCACGGTGGCCGTATTAGGTAGTGATATTTCCGATAAACCTACAATGCATTTTAGTTGGTGGCAGGGATGCCAAATGCGAACGCCCACACCAAACATAATATTTTAGTCATGCCATTTCGACTAAATTAACGAAGTTTATCATTTATCACTAATAAATAAATGCCGTATTTTTATGTAAGTACGTAACAAATCTTAAATTAATACGCCTCTTTCGCCATTAGAAGCTATTATTAAAATGAAATATTACATTTTAGTGGAATTGATTACGAAATTTCTTGTTTTAAAAAAAATCTTCAAACAAAGAAAATTACTGTATATACATATATGTATAACCCAAAGCATATTGTAACGAATTTACTGAAATTCCTCTTATTTACAACCTTCTTCTAACGTTCGTATCGCTAAACTGTTGAATAAATAACTCTAATACTCAATAATACAAAATGGCCTTTATTAAAGTACTTCACAATAACACTTATCTTCGCAACTAATAGCTTACTTAAATCAAACTGATTGTCGTGCCTCGACTGCTGCTGCCTTTTATACTTTGTGATTTCTCGTTCGCATACTTCTAGGCCGTTCCATTTGCAGAACTTACTACTTAGTTATCAGCTATAAATTGCTCAGCTATAACTACAGATGCACGGTTTTTTATAGCTTCTCTCATAGCCCATGCGCGTGTATATGTGAGTAATACTTGCAGAAGTATTGCATACTTTCAGGAGTATCTCAGATATATGCATGTGGTTGTGCGTTGCTTCTCCGCTGTGTGTACGTACATATGTGTAGACATAATGATTAATTTGGTTAGGTGCATACAAGTCACTGCTCAGTATCGGCTTAGAGATGATAGTACCCCTTAGTGTTGCTAGTATTCGTCACAATATATTGGAAACTTTGTTTTAAATCAGTGCGTTGAAGGTGTTTTTTCACCATTTTTGGAAATGTTACGTTTTATTGTTAACCCCCACATTTATTGGAAAATGTTTTAATTAAATTTTGAACTAAAGCATCCAATTCGTTTTCTCTATTTCTAACGGGTTGATTCATCGCTAACCAGTGCAGTATCGAGCTTATCTTGCCCCTGCCATTCTTAAGAAAACATGATACTCTAAAATTTGACCAAAAGAAACCTAGTGCTTATTTTATATATTCAAGCGTGGATCTGGATGATCACAACAAAATGATAAAGAATTGTTTAATTTTTCTCTTATAAGCCAAGTTTGAATTTTTTATTTGGAAATATGCATTTTCCATTCTTATTATCGTGAATTTTGTGAAACTTCTTCCGAAATGCGTGCTGCTTTCGTAAATTTTGGCCTGCCAGTTTTTCTTCAGCATTTCTTAAGCGATTTTCAATGAGACTCCTTGTATAATCTACCCCCTTAAAACAATCTGCTAAAAATTTATAATCTTCCCACCCTTGCAAGTCGTAGAGAGATGCTTGAAGTAATTCTTATGATCAATTATGTGAATGGCTTAGTTTCTAGTCCTTTTTTACTAAGCGAATTTGACTTTAATGTTCCTTCTCGGCTAACTGGACATTTTAAGCCCCTTTTCCTGAAACAATGTAGAACCAATTTTGCATAGGGACTATAACTCTCACTCCAGGATAATTGATAGTTCGGAATCACTTTTTAGCATTAAACAATATATTCTTTCCTCTCTTAATAATTAGCAATTCACTTGTCCTACTAACCTGATTATTATTATTTTCTAACTATTTATATGTCAGTAGTATTTAGCCTACTTTGTTAGTGTTTTACTTAGTTGATGAGTTTAACAATTCTCTGTAGCTAAGTGCTCGACAAATCTCTGCCTTTCAACGACTCGGAAAACGAAAACTACAACTCCTGCGTCATGCGGATGCGCCCCTCAAGTAGGTTGGGCGGGCTTTGGAGGGTTAAACCGTTGGGAATTATTACTATTTCTTGGACGTTTAAGGAAATGATCAAATAATCCTTTCACGTTTCAATTGGTGAATGCAGAACGCATTTAGAACGAACATTTTTAAAGAAAATAAATAATAGAATAGGAAAATACATATTTTTAGATACAACAAGTAAGCAAGGCTAAGTTCGGGTGTAACCGAACATTAAATACTCAGCTGAGAGCTTTGGAGACAACATAAGGGAAAATAACCATGTAGGAAAATTAACCGAGGGTAACCCTGGAATGTGTTTGTATGACATGTGTATCAAATGAAAGATATTAAAGAGTATTTTATGAGGGAGTGGGCCATAGTTCTATAGGTGGACGCCATTTAGAAATGTCGCCATAAAAGTAGATCAGGGTTGATTCTAGAATTTGTTTGTACGACATGGGTGTCAAATGAAAGGTGTTAATGAGTATTTTAAAAGGGAGTGATCCTTATTTCCATTGGTGGACGCCGTTTCGTGATATCGCCATAAAGGGGCCAGGGGTGACTCTAGAAAGCGTTTGTACAATATGGGTGTCAAACGAAAGGTATTAATGAGTATTTTAAGAGGGCGTAGGCCTTAGTTCTATATGTGGACGCCTTTTCGAGATATCGCCATAAAGGTGGACCAGGGGTGACTCTCGAATTTGTTTGTACTATATGGGTATCAAATGAAAGGTGTTAATGAGTATTTTAAAAGGGAGTGGGCCTTAGTTCAATAGGTGGACGCCTTTTCGGAATATCGTTATAAAAGTGGACCAGGGTTGACTCTAGAATGCGTTTGTACAATATGGATATCAAACGAAAGGTGTTAATAAGTGTTTTAAAAGGGAGTGGGCGTTAGTTCTATGGGTAGATGCCTTTTCGGGATATCGCCATAAAAGTGGGCCAGGGGTGACTCTAGAATGCGTTTGTACAGTATAGGTATCAAATAAAAGGTGTTAATGAGTATTTTAAAAGGGCGTGGACCTTAGTTCTATAGGTGGACGCCATTTAGAAATGTCACCATAAAAGCAGATCAGGGTTGACTCTAGAATTTGCTTGTACGATATGGGTATCAAATGAAAGGTGTTAATGAGTATTTTAAAAGGGCGTGGGCCTTAGTTCTATAGGTGGACGCCTTTTCGAGATATCGCCATAAAGGTGGACCAGGGGTGACTCTAGAATTTGTTTGTACGATATGGGTATCAAATGAAAGCCGTTGTCTAAGCTTGGTGATTCGACGGGGACTCCAAGGTATTGGCTGAGGGTTGAGCCACCTTGTTTTGCTTTGAAAACCCCCCTTTTCTTGAATTCTTGAATTCCCCAAGTTCTAAAAATAACTGAGGTTTCGGGTATCGACTACCAGCCGAAGCTTGGGTTCACCGTTTTCATCCAGTCCTTTCTTCTTCACCAAATGTATAGGTGAAATATAAGGTGAACACGAAGGCCTTATGATCCCATCCGCTAACAAAGACTCCAGCTCCTTATTAACAAAGCTTGCTGCTGACATTGGGTATGGGTAGGTTTTAGTATAAATAGGTTCGTTAGTGGTTGTCCTGATTCTTGCAGCCACGTTTGTGTTATAGGGAAGTGCCCTGTCCGGTTCCGCGAAAGCGCATTTATTTTTTCTATTATTTGCATGAACACTTTCCTAACGCTTAGCGGAACCGTGGCAAAGTCAATTTCGAAATTATTCACTTCTTCGGAACCAAAGAAGTGCAATTCTTCCCTGCCACCTCTATAGCATAAAATATCATTCTTTATGTTAATTTCTGCCTCAATTTCCTTTAGAAAGTCGTATCCTACGATAGCATCGAAGGTTGTCAACCCTGAAAGGATAAAAAATGTGCCTATATGATCCAAAAGCGAAACCTTACATTTTTCTGTAACGTAAGTTTCGCCATTTATCGTTCTCACCTTAAATGCTTTTTCAAGTTTAGTTATATTTTTTAGATTGTTCAATTTTTTTACGTAATTTTTAGATCTTCCGGTATCCACTAATATCTTAAGCTTCTGCCCGTTGTTCAATGTTTTAGTGATAAATGGCAGAAGCGAGTTTACCCTAAAAAATTTATTTCTTCTGGTATGGGGTCTTCATTTATATTATTGACCCTGGAGCAACCTTTTTGGTCGACTCCAGTGGTCTCTTAGGAGCTTGCGGCTGCTGTTTCCGTTGGAAGCTTTGCATGGCACTCCTAAAACTGCTGTCAACTTCCATGGGCTCTGGGGAGGAATCCTGTCTTATGTTCGTATTCCCTAATCCTACAGGGTGGTGCAGCTATGTTTTGTTGTTGCGTGGACGTACGGGATAGCCTCTGATAATGAGGAGAGGATGTGGGTGTTGGATTTTGTCTTGAGTTATTCCAGAATGTATTGGCAAAATTATACCTAACCTGGTTTGTTTCTAATTCTTGTGCTAAGACAAGGGCAGAGGGCATATCGTCCGGTTTGCAAGAGAATAATATGTCACACATTGGACGCTTCAGTCCCGATATGAATATTCTTAAGGCATCGTGCCTATATTTGGCGTTCAATGAGGCGATCAGTTGTTGATTGCCCTCGTTAGTCATAATGACCTTATTTGTGATTAACGTTAGCTTGCGTTCGACTTCATCATAAAAGTCTGTGATTGTATTGGAACCCTGCTTTAGGGTAGACAGTTCTTGTTCGAGTGTATAGAGCGAGCGTTTGTCGGCATAGGCAAATTCCAGTCTGGACAGAATTGCCTGAAAATTTAGCACCGTATTATAAGAACTTAGGAGCATGTCGGCATTTCCAGTTACCTTGTTGCGTATTATAGCTACTGCCTGGTAGTACTTTGAACTACCCTTATACTTTTCCTACAATTTATGCGCTGTTACGGCAGCCTGGCGCCAAGAAACGTATCTTGGCGTAAGTCAACTAAACTCGGGTACCGACTTTACCACATCCAGTGATTCATTACGCTCTCTTCCGTTAACTGTCTCAATTTCCTTATACTCCTCTACTGCGGACGTGACCTCAAGAACGTTCAGTCTTCTTGTTAGGTTATCTACGGTTGCTGTCTACTCTGGTCCAATGCCTGCGCAACGGCTGTTTGTACCAGCGTCTGTACTGTAGTTTAGTCCATCGTTTGTATTGTTAAGTTGGATAGGGTGTCAATAATGTCCTCTAAATCACGTAATTCTTTAACTGTCATAAAAATTCAACCTTAATTTCTTTTTCCCCTATTTATCTCTTTTTATTCCAAAACTAAAAAATATTATAAGTTGTAACTACTTGGTGCTTAATTAAACTTACGAAGCGATAATTCCGCACGCCATTCTCATGTGTTAGTATTTTGATGTGCTGCCACGCCGGTATGCTGATGTACTAACCCGGATTCCAAAATCGTTGCGGGGTTATGTTGTCCCTGATATGGACAATTTCTTCTTGGTGTTTTTTTTTTTTTTTCAAACCGTTTATAAGGATTTTTTTGATTGTTATTATCGGCTTATTACTGTTGTATCAAGTGTTCTTGTTTGTAGCGAGCTTAAAGCCTTTATTATTTAAATTGTTTCAAATTTCGATCCTTTTATAAGGATTTTTTTGTTCTGTCTTTTTATTAGGATTTTCCTCTTTTTTTCCACAAATTGTTTTAGATTTCAATCCTTTTATAAGGACTTTTTGTTCTGTCCTTTTATTAGGATTTTTCTTTTTAACAAATTGTTTCAAGTTTTGATCCTTTTATAAGGATTTTTGTGTTCTGTCCTTTTACTAGGACTTTCTTTTTCACAAATTGTTTCAAATTTTGATCCTTTTATAAGGATTTTTTTGTTCACACATAAAGCTATTTAATCCTCTTACAAGCATATCACAATTTTATTCCGTTGGGCGCCAATGAACTAGAGTGCCATTCCCGTTTTGCGGTCAAAACAAATCTGAATCTTTATTGGTATTTCTATACATTTTTATGCATCTTTTGCTTACAAATTATTTACTTTATTTTCTTATCCTAGGGGGACTCATGAAAGCATATAAACTTATAAGGTGTAAAATTATATCCATTTACACACGCTGTTATATGAACGCACCTAGAAATACTCTTGATAAACTTGATTGTTTATCAGCTGTATTATTGCCAAACAAAAATTTTTTGATTGTTATACAAATTAAAAAATGCTAAGATTAAGTGAAAAATCAAAACTAAAACGTCTTTACTAAGATATTCTTGTAAATGCCTTGCTGATGTTGGAGATTTCTGATGAAAATGCCTGCTGTAATGTCTGCAAGGTTGCATTCCTTTGAGTTTACCGCGTTTACACAATGAAATGTGCGCGTAAATTTATACAAATTATGTAAACGATTTTTCATACAAAATTTGACAGTTCGATTACGCACTAGATAAATTTATACGTTTACACACTTTATAAGGCATTTATACGGTTACATGAGTCCCCCTTCTATTCTTAGCTTAATCTACGCCCTCTGTAAAGCCCCCATTACTGATACTTAGCATAGACTTGACTTGACTTGGCGTAAACTTGGCAACTTAGCCACGATTAAACTCCACTTGGCGCATACAATCTGGCATCATAATCAGCGTTGACATTTATTTTTAATTAAATGTCAATTTGTATAACAAAATGTCAAAATGAAATGGAAACAAACAAATGGCATCTCAAAATGTAAACGTCACTTAGAAAATCAAAATTCAACAGACTTCTAAGTGAAGTTAAGTGTTGCTAAGTTTTGAGTAATCAGTAACATGCAATGTTCATTTAACAGAACTGTAAGTGACAGTTCTAAAGCCAAGTCAAGTCTATGCTAAGTATCAGTAATGGGCCCTTAATGCATGCAGATGCTCATATGGGAATTTGGCAACGTCATCATTTTCCGCGAATATTAGTTCACTAGCTTTGAGCAGTGAACAGAATATGTAGGAAGACCAACTTAAGTGTGGTCATGTTTCATTATGTGGAAACAGAAGCGCATACTCAAAAATGCATTGTTTAGTCTGGTGTCCGAGTGTGGATAAAATTATCCAGAATTTTGCTGTGGGAATGTGGCACATGGTATTAGCGTTAACCGCTGTTAACTTATATAAGAAGCACAAGGACATACCAATTCTTAACTTCAGACAGTCCGTTTGTGAAAGTCTCTACGGAGAAAGTATTGAAAAATCATCGAAATCTTCGAAAAGTCATATTCTAAAAGAATTTGAAGCTAGAGATGCCACTAATCGCGAAGCGGGGAAACGGTGCGAAAATTGCTACCAAAAAATCTCAAAACAGGAAGGAAGAAACATAGCAACCAAAAAAGCCAAAAAGATATCGACCTACTGCAGCTCATCCGATGAAAATCCAGCCTTTTGCTTAGAATGTTTCAACAAAAAGCATTCAATTTATATATTAGATATATTGAAATTACTCCTCATTTTTATAGTTATAAAACTTTGAACTGAATACTGCCTGTTTTGTTTTCATTTATTTCATAATTTAAGTACTATAAAACTTCTTGAATTCAAAGGTCAATAAAATAACATCTGTAGAATTTTTATATAATAAAAATATGAGTATTATATATGCGCCAAGAAGAAAAAATAATAGTTCTACTCATAAACATTAAAAAAGTGATTAAAGTTTGCAACTTCTGAAAATACTTTAGATGGCGCAACGCTGATTAAATATAGTTGGTAAGGAGGAATAGAAGTAGCAATTTATTAGTCAAACAAACCACCGCTGTATAGCTAAATGGTTAGCGCAGCGTCCCTAAAGCGTACTGATGATGAGGTCTTAGCACCCTTCGAAATGGATCTAACTGCGCAGCTATGGCAGGTTGTCTGTTTCTGCTTACTATTCCAAAAACAAAATACAATTTTATACAAAATACAAAACAAAAAAAAAAGAATTATCATTATAAAGAAATTATTGTTCTGACCTTGAGCTCGAATCGAACCTTGGAACTTTAAGGCTCGTTTTCTCTGAAACAGCTGTAAGTGACTTTTTCGGCCATGCATGCAAACCATAGATTTGCTTTAACATTTTCGCACTAAGCGATGGCGATTACTGGAATCCGGTTGTTGAGCTATATTCACCTTATTATTATGGATTATGCGAGCAAACAGCGCTGATGCCGTCTTTTTTAACAAGCCTATATTAGGTCCACTTGTATGTTTTTAACTCTCTAGCCCTTTCGCTACTGATGTCCACTGCAGTGGATATGACTTTGAAGTGACAGTTATTTTGAATTTAAAACTTTTAAGCATTATTTTCGGTGAACACAGTCTTAGCGGTTTATTACGAATATAAAAATAATATTCCCGCTAATTGCTTTAAAATTGTGTCAGTATTGTGCAGGCTTTTGTGAAGGTAGGTTGAAATATTATATTTGATATGTTTATTGTTTAATTCATCATACAAAGTTGTATGTGGGAGATGATTGGAATTCAGGTGAGTTTTCTAGAGAGATAAAACCTTATGTCCCTTATAATGGACATGAGTAGTCAAGAGTTGTGAGTTACGGGAAGACAATATTACATTGTAGGTAAAAGTTATGATGGCTAGGCAGAAAGTGTTGACAGAAAACGAGATGTCTGATGTTCTAAATAATTTCTCAAATTTCGCCGATGAGTCGGATAATGATGAAATTGATTCCACAGCGCTAACTAGGAAACGTTATGAAGGAGATCAAGAGGTGGGATGTGACGATACGAGTTGTGAGGAAAGTGAAATGGAACGAGAGCTCAGTCCAGCATTTGAAAATCATCTTTTTCAACACTATCCTCAATAAGGAGATGAGAGAATGCTCCACAAATTGAGTATTTTTCCGTGAGAGTATTGCGTTAAGTTTCATTTTTCTACTAGAAAAATAAGTACCCCAGAAGCGGAAGCGGGAAATTAATGTTTTGATTGGGCATATATAACTCAGAAATGGGACATTCAATGGAGCAACTCCCGCAGTAATGACCGAATAGCTGATTTTAATTTTACCCACCTGTTCAGATGCCTAAAGGAGTCAAAAGTGGATGCAAGTATTTCCAAAACTAGTTGCCCACTCAATTTTTGAAGATGCATCCAACTTCACTAATCTTTATGGTGTGCAGAAATAATCAAACTTTCGACCAACTAGTCCAGGGAAAATTCGGAAGTTCAGCACATTATTTGCTAACAATATGACATGTAATCGTTCTTATGGGCTGTTAACACATTTGCATTTAGTGGATACTAGTCTACCCCCCACAACCCAAGATAAATCATATAGTGTACTACCTATAATGGATTCTATTCGGAACGATTACACTGGACCACGAATTTCAACTTTTTTTCTTTACCAGAAACCCCGTTATGAAATTCGTATGTAAAATCACCCCCTGATTTCGAAAATTGAGTTAATTTTTGATTCTATGGTACCGTTTTTGAGAGATTTGCAATTTACCGTTATTCGAAAAAACCAAAAAGATGGCTCCCTTTAATTACGTATATCTCGTGAACGGGTCAAGTAATTGCAAATAGGTTTACAGAATCGGAAAGACGATAAAATTTTCTATAAACGCATCATACATTGTTTTTGATCAACCATATTGTTTTCGAGATATTAGCTCATCGTTTCAGATTTTTGTTTTTTTTTTTATGAAAAAATATGAAAAAAATTACTTTTTGCGAGGGCAGCATTCCAAAACCACAACTTTTTTTCCAAATATTTTTTATTTATGTAAAGCTCTGTTTAATCAGAAAAAAGATAAGCTATCAGCGAAAAGAATCGATGCAAAACTACGTAAGTTATAAGTGATCAAATAAAAATACCAGGCATGCTTAACGAACGAAACGATATCATTTCGTTACGATAATCAACGCTAATAAACGAAACGAAGTGACTTCGTTTCGTTTATTAGCGTTGATTATCGTAACGAAATGATATCGTTTCGTTCGTTAAGCATGCCTGAAAAATACCCAGGTTGCGCAACTTCAATGTATGTATACATACATATTGTCACGGATATTAGCATCACTAAATTATCCCATCACTAAGGCGATGCTAAGGCCATGCCTAGCAGTATTTACGTTAATAATTAAATCAAGTATACACATATATAAGGCAGCCCAGAGAGATGTCACACACAGATGCATTTACTTATATGCCTATGTCCGCGCGAGAGACTGTAAACTACAAACATTCACATCAATAATTCAATCTTTATGTATCTACATAAACGAATAAATAATTGCGTCTACACATATGTACGTATACGAGCAGCGGAGCGGCAATGCACAAACACATGCATATATCTTATCTCAGTGGTCACAAGAGAGGGCAATAATTTGTGCACGTAGTTGTGGCTGGCAATTTTGTAGCCGAAACAACTAGTAACTTCTGGAAATCGAAGAGCCTAGAAGTATGCAGCGTAAACTATAAAAGCGGTGCAGGCGAGTAAGAAGTAATTCAGTTTGATTTGAGTTGTCAAGCACTTTGATTAAGACGATATCTAACGAGCAATAGCAGTGTTATTTTGAATAGAAGAGTTTCATTGAGCTATCAATCAGTGTGGTTATTAAGCAAGCTATTCGTTGCACAGTTTGTTATTGTGAAGTACTTTAATAAAGGCCATTTTGCATTATTACAAATTGGAGTTATTTATTCAACAGTTTAGTGATTCGAACTTAGCAGAGGATTGCAAATAAGAGGATTTGCAAGCAAATTCGTTACAATATATTAAAGGTATAAAGTGCAAATGGGATATTATCCGGATAAACGAATAACACCATAACAATGATAATACTTTTTCTTTAAATAAATCAAATAGTGAATATAGAAGAGTGGTTGGGTTCGAAAGCTGCTGTAGGCATGTAGTTATAAACATGTATTTCCGACACTTATGGGTAAGTATGCAGGTAGATTTTCAAAATTATAAGACACAGAAAATTTTTAAAGCCTACATCTAAAGCAGGTAGTATTTTCTTTTCCCGGCTTCGTATAAAAAGAACCTTTCTGTCTAGGTAAGATTTGATTTTTTAAATTTTATTCTTGTTCCGAGTATAAATATGAGTTAATGCGCCTTGATTGTGATTTAGTAAAAAAATAAAATGAGTAAACGGACGCGAGAAGTTGAGTGCAATAACGATCCAGATATGTTCTGTTTCATGTGTGGCCAATATACTATCATAAGGCGACGACGAGTGTTCTCAGATCATATCAAAACTTTATATTCCAAGTATTTTGGCATTGAGCCTAAAAATGCTGAAAAACCATGGACACCGAACACTTTGTGTACATCGCGTCGAGTAGAATTGATTGAGTCGGAATCCGGATAACAAATAAAATTTGACACACCAATGATATGGAGAGAACCTACTTGCCATTCAATAGAGCGTTATATTTGTCAAATAAAAGTACTTGGCGTTGGAAGATCAAGAAGAGTAACCTATGCAAGCGTACCTACAGTGACATTACCAGTACTACATTCAACGGCAGTTGCGGATCCAGTTCCACTGTCAACAGTAACACCTGAGTGCGGGGAATCAAGTTGTACTGAATTTCCCATGGGAAAGGAGAGAAACGTTCTATCACAAGCACAACTTAATGATTGGATAAGAGATTTGCAACTATCCAAGGAAAAGGCCGAGATCCACACTTCTCGTATGCAACAATTTAAATTTGTATCATCCGGTGTTAAGGTGATATATTGTAGAACTCGTCACGAACCATTTTCCAAACACTATACCAAGAAAGACAGTATATGCTACTGCAACGACATTCCTGGTTTATTCAAAGAGTTTGGTCAAACATGAGATTCAAAAGAGTGGCGATTGTTCATAGACAGCAATAAACTGAGTTTAAAGGCTGTATTATTGCATATTGGTAACAAAAAGCCTTCTATCCCGCTAGCACATGCAGTAAATACAAAGGAAACCTACGAGCAAATGCAAAAACTACTCAAATTTATCAAATATGAAGAGCATGATTGGAAAATATGTTCTGATCTCAAAGTCGTTGCAATGCTATGCGGTCTACGAAGTGGCTACACCAAGCACTGCTGCTTCCTCTGCAAGTGGGATAGCCGAGCTCGTAAGGACCACTACGTCAGAAAGGATTGGCCGGAAAGAGTCGAGTTTACCGTTGGTGTGGATAACATCAAATACACGTCTCTTGTCAAGAAAGAGAAAATCATACTTCCACCCTTACACATCAAGCTCGGTCTCATTAAAAACTTTGTTAAGGCTTTGGACAAAGAAGGCGAAGCATTCGACTATTTGAAAACAATTTTTCCAGATATTTCTCAAGCCAAGATAAAGGAAGGTATTTTTGTCGGACCACAAATAAAAAAGTTGATCAACAATAATCAATTCAAAGGACTACTCTCATCAGTTGAGGCAGCAGCGTGGGAATCCTTTGAAAACGTCGTTGCTTCTTTTCTCGGTATACACAAAAGCCCTAACTACGAGCAGATAGTGAATGACTTAATCAATAATTATGCGAAAATGGGCAAATATTAAAGGCTTATTAAAATTAATTTCCCAAAATTCTATAACTTGTTTACCTAACTAATATTTTCTTTCCAGGCGTAAACATGTCGTTAAAAATTCACTTTCTGCACTCACATTTGAGCTTTTTTCCGGCAAATCTTGGCGACGAAAGTGACGAACATGGCGAAAGGTTTCATCAGCAAATGAAATTAATTGAAAATCGATATCAAGGATTCTGGGACGTCGCAATGATGGGTGATTACTGCTGGTTTCTCATAAGAGAAACCGATCCTAAACTGAATAAACGTCAAAGTCGAACACATAATTATTTCGACTACATAGTAAAATAAAATTAAGATAAAGATTGTTAGAATATAGTACAAACATAAATAAATTAAAAAAAAAAAAAAAGTTAAAAATATGGGTAATTTCATTCTTAAATTGAACTTTTAACTAAATAGAAACAGAGAATAGCTAGATATTTCACTCTTCTTTATACCATACATACGTTTTGTGGTATACGTTGAAATTGCGCAACCTGGCTATTTTTATTTGATCGCTTATAACTTACGTAGTTTTGCATCGATTTTCTTCGATGATAGCTTTTCTTTTTTCTAATTAAACAGAGCTTTACGCAGATAAAAATTATTTGGAAAAAAGGTTGTGGTTTTGGAATGCTGCCCTCGCAAAAAGTAATTATTTTCATATTTTTTCATAAAAAAAAACAAAAATCTGAAATGATGAGCTAATATCTCGAAAACTGTATGGTTGAGCAAAAAACAATGTATAATGAGTTTATAGCAAATTTTATAGTCTTTCCGATTCTGTAAACCTATTTGCAATTGCTTGACCCGTTCGTGAGATATACGTAGTTAAAGGGAGCCATCTTTTTGGTTTTTTCGAATAACGGTAAATTGCAAATATCTCAAAAACGGTACCATAGAATCAAAAACGAACTCGATTTTCGAAATCAGGGGGTGGTTTTACATACGAATTTCATAACGGCGTCTCTGGAAAATTTTGGCCGTCGACCAGTATTATTGGAGCAAGAGGTGGAGGAAATCTTTTGTGTTGATGAACAGATTATAACATTTAAAGGGCGCCTGGGAATAAAGCAGTATAAGCGTGGTAAGCCTTGCTGGGAAAAGCGGAATGCCTATGATTTTGTTGAGTAGCAGGGGCCCTCCACTGAAATTTTATTGTAAATTAAACAAACTTGATTTTGTTGCTTCAATCAAATGGATTTATATGCTTTCAGAAAAAGATTGGTTTAACTATTTTCAAAATATCATGCACATACCCTCAATGTTCTCAAATGCAAGTTGTAAAATGAAAGGATGCAAGCAAAAAACATACTTTTATTGCACGAAATGCCCACCTCTGCATTCGTCCACATTCCTACTATTTTGGTGAATACCATTCCAATTTTCATTTTTCTCTAATAAAAATTAATTTGGTTGTAAAATTATTTTAAATGTTTATCTCTTTCAAAATTTTTTAGACCTTACTGCCTTTTAAATTGACTACCTTGGCTACCCATGTCCACTCAGGTGGACATGAAATTATGACCACGCCCATATAAGGAGGCGATTTCTGCTTTCACTAAAGTGCTTCCGAAGTTCCTTACAGTAATTACCATTATTTAGAAATATACTTGTATTGCGTACTAGCTGGCGGTAGTTAAAGGGCTACGCTAGGCGCGCAAAGAGACCAATCTAGCGGCAACTGAAGAAGAAGACAGTGGCTAAATAACGAAGACACGAACCTCTGAGCTATGGCGCGTTGTTTAGTTTTTTTAAACTATATTTATGTTATTTTTATACTTTGTCCTCCATTCCTTATAATATTTACTGCTTGGAATATGTGTGTTTACAGTACAATGTTTATTCACGATAAAACTGCAGGAAACTGAAATCATTGTTTACAAAAAATTATTATGGACGAAGCAGGAAACATGAATGGAGGCAGTAAATTAAATGTAAAGTTTTGCTTATTTATGTGTTAGATGTTAAAGTTTCAATGTTGTAAATTGAATTCTCCCTGATGAAGATGAAAAAATTTCATCGAAACGCGTAGGAGGAAAAGAGAGAGAAAATCATACTTCCACCCTTACACATCAAGCTCGGTCTCATTAAAAACTTTGTTAAGGCTTTGGACAAAGAAGGCGAAGCATTCGACTATTTGAAAACAATTTTTCCAGATATTTCTCAAGCCAAGATAAAGGAAGGTATTTTTGTCGGACCACAAATAAAAAAGTTGATCAACAATAATCAATTCAAAGGACTACTCTCATCAGTTGAGGCAGCAGCGTGGGAATCCTTTGAAAACGTCGTTGCTTCTTTTCTCGGTATACACAAAAGCCCTAACTACGAGCAGATAGTGAATGACTTAATCAATAATTATGCGAAAATGGGCAAATATTAAAGGCTTATTAAAATTAATTTCCCAAAATTCTATAACTTGTTTACCTAACTAATATTTTCTTTCCAGGCGTAAACATGTCGTTAAAAATTCACTTTCTGCACTCACATTTGAGCTTTTTTCCGGCAAATCTTGGCGACGAAAGTGACGAACATGGCGAAAGGTTTCATCAGCAAATGAAATTAATTGAAAATCGATATCAAGGATTCTGGGACGTCGAAATGATGGGTGATTACTGCTGGTTTCTCATAAGAGAAACCGATCCTAAACTGAATAAACGTCAAAGTCGAACACATAATTATTTCGACTACATAGTAAAATAAAATTAAGATAAAGATTGTTAGAATATAGTACAAACATAAATAAATTTAAAAAAAAAAAAAGTTAAAAATATCGGTAATTTCATTCATAAATTGAACTTTTAACTAAATAGAAACAGAGAATAGCTAGATATTTCACTCTTCTTTATACCATACATACGTTTTGTGGTATACGTTGAAATTGCGCAACCTGGCTATTTTTATTTGATCGCTTATAACTTACGTAGTTTTGCATCGATTTTCTTCGATGATAGCTTATCTTTTTTCTAATTAAACAGAGCTTTACGCAAATAAAAAATATTTGGAAAAAAGGTTGTGGTTTTGGAATGCTGCCCTCGCAAAAAGTAATTTTTTTCATATTTTTTCTTAAAAAAAAAAAAACAAAAATCTGAAATGATGAGCTAATATCTCGAAAACTGTATGGTTGAGCAAAAAACAATGTATGATGCATTTATAGCAAATTTTATAGTCTTTCCGATTCTGTAAACTTATTTGCAATTGCTTGACCCGTTCGTGAGATATACGTAGTTAAAGGGAGCCATCTTTTTGGTTTTTTCGAATAACGGTAAATTGCAAATATCTCAAAAACGGTACCATAGAATCAAAAATGAACTCGATTTTCGAAATCAGGGGGTGGTTTTACATACGAATTTCATAACGGCGTCTCTGGAAAATTTTGGCCGTCGACCAGTATTATTGGAGCAAGAGGTGGAGGAAATCTTTTGTGTTGATGAACAGATTATAACATTTAAAGGGCGCCTGGGAATAAAGCAGTATAAGCGTGGTAAGCCTTGCTCGGAAAAGCGGAATGCCTATGATTTTGTTGAGTAGCAGGGGTCCTCCACTGAAATTTTATTGTAAATTAAACAAACTTGATTTTGTTGCTTCAATCAAATGGATTTATATGCTTTCAGAAAAAGATTGGTTTAACTATTTTCAAAATATCATGCACATACCCTCAATGTTCTCAAATGCAAGTTGTAAAATGAAAGGATGCAAGCAAAAAACATACTTTTATTGCACGAAATGCCCACCTCTGCATTCGTCCAAATTCCTACTATTTTGGTGAATACCATTCCAATTTTCATTTTTCTCTAATAAAAATTAATTTGGTTGTAAAATTATTTTAAATGTTTATCTCTTTCAAAATTTTTTAGACCTTACTGCCTTTTAAATTGACTACCTTGGCTACCCATGTCCACTCAGGTGGACATGAAATTATGACCACGCCCATATAAGGAGGCGATTTCTGCTTTCACTAAAGTGCTTCCGAAGTTCCTTACAGTAATTACCATTATTTAGAAATATACTTGTATTGCGTACTAGCTGGCGGTAGTTAAAGGGCTAGGCTAGGCGCGCAAAGAGACCAATCTAGCGGCAACTGAAGAAGAAGACAGTGGCTAAATAACGAAGACACGAACCTCTGAGCTATGGCGCGTTGTTTAGTTTTTTTAAACTATATTTATGTTATTTTTATACTTTGTCCTCCATTCCTTATAATATTTACTGCTTGGAATATGTGTGTTTACAGTACAATGTTTATTCACGATAAAACTGCAGGAAACTGAAATCATTGTTTACAAAAAATTATTATGGACGAAGCAGGAAACATGAATGGAGGCAGTAAATTAAATGTAAAGTTTTGCTTATTTATGTGTTAGATGTTAAAGTTTCAATGTTGTAAATTGAATTCTCCCTGATGAAGATGAAAAAATTTAATCGAAACGCGTAGGAGAAAAAGAGTAACCTTGTGTTTTGTCTTTATTTTATCGGCCGAAAAGCACCAAATAATTACAATTGTAACAAAAAATTGGCCCAAAATAAATATATTAAAAAATTATAAACATTTGCATTTACAGCACTGCACAGTGGGTCACGAAGGGGTCAAATGTAGCCATAATTCAAAATCTTATCGAAATAGCTTACAAATTGCTAACTTTAGATTTTTCATTTTTATACTCAGTTGAGCAGAGCTCACAGAGTATATTAACTTTGATTGGATAACGGTTGGTTCTACAGGTATAAAGGAATCGAGATAGATATAGACTTCCATATATCAAAATCATCAGTATCGAAAAAAAAATTCGTTTGAGCCATGTCCGTCCGTCCGTCCGTCTGTCCGTTAACACGATAACTTGAGTAAATTTTGAGGTATCTTGATGAAATTTGGTACGTAGATCCCTGGGCACTCATCTCAGACCGCTATTTAAAATGAACGATATCGGACAATAACCACGCCCACTTTTTCGATATCGAAAATTTCGAAGAATCGAAAAAGTGTGATAATTCATTACCAAATACGGATTAAGCGATGAAACTTGGTAGGTGAGTTGAACTTATGATGCAGAATAGAAAAATAGTAAAATTTTGGACAATGGGCGTGGCACCGCCCACTTTTAAAAGAAGGTAATTTAGAAGTTTTGCAAGCTGTAATTTGGCAGTTGTTGAAGATATCATGATGAAATTTGGCAAGAACGTTATTCTTATTACTATATGTCTGCTTAATAAAAATTAGCAACATTGGAGAACGACCACGACCACTTTTTAAAAAAAAATTTTTTTTAATTCAAATTTTAAAAGAAAAGTTAATATCTGTACAGTATATAAGTAAATGAGGTCAACATTCAACTCCAGTAATGATATGTTGCAACAAAATACAAATATAAAAGAAAATTTCAAAATGGGCGTGGCTCCGCCCTTTTTCATTAAATTTGTGTAGGATACTTTTAATGTCATAAGTCGAATAAAAATTTACCAATCCTTTTGAAATTTGGTAGAGGCTTAGATTCTAGGACGATAACTGTTTTCTGTGAAAAAGGGCGAAATCGGTTGAAGCCACGCCCAGTTTTATACACAGTCGACGGTCTGTCCTTCCGCTCGGCCGTTAACACGATAACTTGAGCAAAAATCGACATATCTTTACTAAACTCAGTTCACGTACTTATCTGAACTCACTTTGTATTGGTGTAAAAAATGGCCGAAATCCGACTATGACCACGCCCATTTTTTGATATCGAAAATTACGAAAAATGAAAAAAATGCCATAATTATATACCAAATACGAAAAAAGGGATGAAAAATGGAAAAATGTATTGGTCTGTTGACGCAAAATATAACTTTAGAAAAAAACTTGGTAGAATGGGTATAGAAGAAAATGAAAAAGTTTTGCAGGGCGAAATCAAAAGCCCTTGGAATCTTGGAAGGAATACTGTTCGTGGTATTACATATATAAATAAATTAGCGGTACCCGACAGATGATGTTCTGGATCACCCTAGTCCACATTTTGTTCCATATCTCAAAAACGCCTTCACATATACAACTAAGGCCCACTCCTTTTTAAAATACTCATTAACACCTTTCATTTGATACCAATATCGTACAAAAAAATTCTAGAGTCACCCCTGGCCCACCTTTATGGCGATATCTCGAAAAGGCATCCACCTATAGAAATAAGGCCCACTCTCTTTTAAAATACTCATTAACACCTTTCATTTGATACCCATATCGAACAAAAAAATTCTAGAGTCACCCCTAACTTTAGAAAAAAACTTGGTAGAATGGGTATAGAAGAAAATGAAAAAGTTTTGCAGGGCGAAATCAAAAACCCTTGGAATTTTGGAAGGAATACTGTTCGTGGTATTACATATATAAATAAATTAGCGGTACCCGACAGATGATGTTCTGGATCACCCTAGTCCACATTTTGTTCGATATCTCAAAAACGCCTTCACATATACAACTAAGGCCCACTCCTTTTTAAAATACTCATTAACACCTTTCATTTGATACCAATATCGTACAAAAAAATTCTAGAGTCACCCCTGGCCCACCTTTATGGCGATATCTCGAAAAGGCATCCACCTATAGAACCAAGGCCCACGCTCTTTTGAAATACTCATTAACACCTTTCATTTGATACCCGTATCGTAAACAAATTCCAAAGTCACCCCTGGTCCACCTTTATGGCGATATCTCGAAAAGGCGTCCACCTACAGAACTAAGGCCCACTCCCTTTTAAAATACTCACTAACACCTTTCATTTGATACCCATATCGTACAAACAAATTCTAGAGTCACCCCTGGTCCACCTTTATATCGATATTTCGAAAAGCCGTCCACCCATAGAACTAAGGCCCACTCCTTTTTAAAATACTCATTAACACCTTTCGTTTGATACCCATATTGTATAAACGCATTCTAGAGTCATCCCTGGTCCAACTTTATGGCGATATTTCGAAAAGGCGTCCACCTATAAAACTAAGGCCCACTCCCTTTTAAAATACTCATTAACACCTTTCATTTGATACCCATATCGTACAAACAAATTCTAGAGTCACCCCTGGTCCACCTTTATGGCGATATCTCGAAAAGGCGTCCACCCAAAGAACTAAGGCCCACTCCCTTTTAAAATACTCATTAACACCTTTCATTTGATACCCATATCGTACAAACAAATTCTAGAGTCACCCCTGGTCCACCTTTATGGCAATATCTCGAAAAGGCGTCCACCAATAGAACTAAGGCCCACTCCCTTTTAAAACACTCATTAACAACTTTCATTTGACACCCATATTGTACAAATGCATTCTAGAGTCACCTCTGGTCCACCTTTATAACGATATCCCGAAAAGGCGTCCACCTATAGAAGTAAGGCCCACTCCCTTTTAAAATACTCATTAACACCTTTCATTTGATAGCCATGTCGTACAAACAAATTCTAGAGTCACCCCTGGTCCACCTTTATGGCGATATCTCGAAAGGCCGTCCGCCTATAGAACTAAGGCCCACTACCTTTTAAAATACTCATTAAAACCTTTCATTTGATACCCATATCGTACAAACAAATTCTAGAGTCACCCCTGGTCCACCTTTATGGCGATATCTCGAAAACTGAGGCCAACGCCCTTTTAAAAACTCATTAACACCTTTCTTTTCATACACATATCGTACAAACAAATTCTAGAGTCACCCCTGGTCCCCCTTTATGGCGATATCTCGAAAAGGCGTCCACCTATAGAACAAACGCCCACGCCCTTTTAAAATATTCATTAACACCTTTCACTTGATACCCATATCGTACAAACAACACATTCCAGGGTTACCCTAGGTTCATTTTCCTATATGGTGATTTTCCCTTATTTTGAATCCATAGCTCTCAACTGAGTATGTAATGTTCGGTTACACCCGAACGTAGCCTTCCTTACTTGTTGGTTTTAATTTTCTAAAATTTTGGAAAAAAAATTTTTTTCGTAATTTTTTTTAATAACAATTTTTTTTAATTTTTATTTTTTTGATTTAAATTTTTTTAAATTTTGAGTAAACAAATTTTATTTGTTTATAATTTTTTGTTTAATTATATCTATTTTTTTGTGTTCTTTTTTTTTTTGAATTATTTTTTTAAATTTTGAATAAAAATTTTTTTTTTTGTAAATTATTTATTTTTTTTTTTGTTTTTTGCTAACTTAAGATTTTTCATTTTTTGGTTTTAATCTTTTTAAATTGTGTGTAAAAAAAGTTCGTTTGTAGTTTTTTTAATAATATTTTTTTTTTTTTGTTTTTTGCTAACTTCAGACTTTTTTTGTAACTTTTTTTAAATTATTTATTATTTTTTTTTGTTTTTTAAATCTATAATTTTTAATTTTAAGTGAGTTTTATTTAAAATTTGAGTTAAAAAAATGTTTTTCCTATAAAAAAACGATTATCTGTGATGTTTTATTCGAGTTCATCATCTGACAGTACAACATCATGTTTAAAGTTGAAATAGTCCACCTTCGTCTACTTCTTCCTCATTTTCTTCCACAAATACAGCAGCTGATTTGGATTCAACTTCTGGCATAATGAGCAAATTGCGGACTTCTGTTGGAATTGACAAATATCGCTTATGTTTTAAACGCATTTTGAGACCAATACTTGATATTATTATATCAGACAATGGACATGCCCTGTTAAAAACATCCTCAATATTAGATTCTCTGTTATGCTTCCTGCTATGAGCTCGTCTGAAATTCTTGTAGTCCTTATTTCGGGCTTCAGAAGCTTCTTCCCCTAAAACACCAACAGGTAGTATACTTGTACTAATAATATCAGCACCATGCAGAAGCAGTTTATGCAATGTTGATGGCATAGGGTACCAAGGATAGAGATTTACATATTTCTGAGCAGCAGAGTCACAAACGCTTTGAAATTTCATAGGATCTACTGCAAGATGAATTGAAATCGCGATGGTTTATCCACAATAAGTCCTAATGTGTTTCTTTCTTTCAGCAAATATTGATTTTTAATCAGAGGTACGTATTTGCCATATCTTAAGATCCAGCCTATATGAGATTTTTAAAAAACAGCCGAAAACGTTAATCCACGCATGTAATGGGCTAATTCCATAGACAAGGGATTTTGGGTTCGTTAAAAAAACTCCTTTTAGCTTATTCGAAAAATCGTTAAATAATTTGGGTGTGGCATGACAGACAGGACATGTTTGCATACTTTTAGTGCCCGTAATCTATTAGAGTCAGGAACAAAGAGAAATGTATTGAAATTTTCCGGTCATCATCCACAGCAGCCTGAAAACTTTCTAACTTGTCGATTTGATCCTCTATATTCAACTTTTGCCTTAGGATGACTTCCGCTGATTCAGAAACATTTTCCAAAGATATAGGTCGTCAAAATCTGGCTGATTGTGGTGATCTGTTATTCCACAAAACATTATTATTTACGGTTAACATTCGTTGTGCAATGAGCAAACCAATTTTGGTCAGTTGGCTTCGATGGCACTATTGCCATTCGTCATTTTTATATTTCATTATATACAACATACTTTGCCTACTGTCTTACACATCGTATTACAATAGCTGACTACTTATTAGAATATGATATGGGCATGTTTCCTACTCTTTCTTACAGAGTGCACCATTCACAATGTCACATCTTGCATTGTCAGCAATGGCGTTGCCACATGTGTCGTTATGTATTAAAATGGGGAATTTTATCACTACAGGTTTTCATCAGGAATTTATTTATAATGTTGTTTATAAGCTGAATGACCTGAACTGCCATCAAATCCCCATGAACATATTAAAACAGCAGTCGATTCCATAGCGCCGTTTGCAATCATATCATGTATAATAACATCCTTCTGCAATTCAACAATTCTCTTTGCTGTGTGGTTTAACAAAGCTTGTAGTGACACCTCAATTCCGTTCTCAGAAATAGAGATGTATTCTTTATATGGTCTACATTGAGACTTCATTTCCCTTACTTCATTATATGGTGGCCAGATATCGGCACCACTTGATTTGGATTCTAAACGCATATCTGTTATTATTATTTGTATACGCTCTTATTAAGATTATTGTTCAACAAAAAGGCTAAAGCTTCTTCAGTGGTTTTTGCTTGGATTAAACTTTCAAACAATTTTCGAACTTTTCTTGGTTGCTCAATATTTTTTAAAACAAAACGTATGACTGAATTAAAATCTTTGTTTCCACTTCTACTTTCTGACTGGCGACATGCTATTAACAACGATTCTGGGCTATGTTTTTGATGCGAGTTAATTTTTGAAACTTCACGTCGTTTAGATCGAGAAGATTTGTCATCAAATTTAAGACTCGGACGGCCAGGGCGAGGGCGAGAACCCTGCTCTTGTATTACACAATCTTCAATTTCCAGTTCAGGGATATTAAAATTGGAATTCAACCATTCTGCATGCTTTTGTTCGAATCGAGATTTTATTCTACATTCAGCGCTATATTTCACATTCCGCTTACCATTTAGAGAGTTAATTGATAGGTTCAGTCTAGAAAGACACTTATCGTCCACTTTGGAAATATCTATATTTTTTTCTGAAAAATATAGTTCATGACTAAATTAATATCTTTTAAGTCATCTAACTGCTGAAGAATTTCCCTTTTAGTAAATTCTGCCATATTTACGTAAATGTACTTAATCGAAAGAAACAAAATCACGAATATTTAAAAAAATATGCTAAAAAAGCTGAGTTCAATGAAATGTTTACTTGATATTAATTTAATTATTACTGCAATTTGGTAAACTAAAAGCTTACCATCAATTTTCGACAAACCCACGGCAATAATGTATTTCAAGGAAATAATGAATGTCAATTTGAATCGGCTCGACCAAAATTGCTCAGACGGGAGTAGCGCCAGTTCAAAAAAAAAAAAAAAAAGAACAAAAATGAGCAAAAATGAGCAACATCATCTTAAAGTATATTAATGTAGAATAGATTTTATGTTAAGCGTTTGTGATAGGAGGTGGTACGTAGGAGGTACAGGCAAACGATATGGAGCACGCCTCATAAAAAATGAACATTTTAATCAATAAAATACGCTAAAATTTATAAATAGGGACTTCTTTAAATCGATTTTTACTATTTTTTATCGTAGTGAACAGTGTTAATAAGAAAAAGAAGAGAAACGTTAAATATTTACTATTTTAGGCAATGAAAAATTCAGTTTCAATATACACCCCACCTGTAAATTTTAAATCCAACGCTCTTAATCAAATTGAAATTGTGACCTTAATAATTAAGCAATTTCTATAATATTTCACGAACAGTTGCCTTAGTTATTATATATTTTGGCTAATAACACGAAAAATTAAAATTCCAACATTGACTTTTGGCTGTTTTTGACCCCTTCCTGGCCCACTGTGCACTGGACTCATGTTGCTGTGTTACAGCAGAGTTTGAATAAATTGCGGCATTTTATCTTGCTTCACTATGCAGATGTTAAACAGTGGTGTTATTTAAAGAAATATCATATCAGAACTTAGCAAGAATTCAAGGGATATCTTACCATTTCATTATTAAGTACAAACATATCCCATAAAACTCAGTTTTTAATTGAATTGGGATAAGTCCAGCTTAATGCATTTTTAAAGATGTATTTATATTTTTTAAATGTGGTTTAACTTTCCCCAATAATTTTTTATTAAAGTTAAAACTGCTAAACAAAGTTTCATGGCATTAAAAATAAATGTAAGGCGCGATAACCTCCGAAGAGATCTAAGGCCGAGCTTCTCTTCCAATTTGCGTCGTGCTCCTCTTGATTTTCCCTACAAATTGGCCGGACAGGACCTACATGTTTTATGCCGACTCCGAACGGCATCTGCAAGGCAGATGAGTTTTCACTGAGAGCTTTTCATGGCAGAAATACACACGGAGCGCTGCCGAGGGGCGACCCCGCTTAGAAAAATTTTCTTCTAATTAAAAAACCTTATTTCTAAAATTTTGATGTTGCTTTGCCCGGGGTGCGAACCCAGGGCATACGGTGTGGTAGGCGGAGCACGCTACCATCACACCACGGTGGCCGTATTAGGTAGTGATATTTCCGATAAACCTACAATGCATTTTAGTTGGTGGCAGGGATGCCAAATGCGAACGCCCACACCAAACATAATATTTTAGTCATGCCATTTCGACTAAATTAACGAAGTTTATCATTTATCACTAATAAATAAATGCCGTATTTTTATGTAAGTACGTAACAAATCTTAAATTAATACGCCTCTTTCGCCATTAGAAGCTATTATTAAAATGAAATATTACATTTTAGTGGAATTGATTACGAAATTTCTTGTTTTAAAAAAAATCTTCAAACAAAGAAAATTACTGTATATACATATATGTATAACCCAAAGCATATTGTAACGAATTTACTGAAATTCCTCTTATTTACAACCTTCTTCTAACGTTCGTATCGCTAAACTGTTGAATAAATAACTCTAATACTCAATAATACAAAATGGCCTTTATTAAAGTACTTCACAATAACACTTATCTTCGCAACTAATAGCTTACTTAAATCAAACTGATTGTCGTGCCTCGACTGCTGCTGCCTTTTATACTTTGTGATTTCTCGTTCGCATACTTCTAGGCCGTTCCATTTGCAGAACTTACTACTTAGTTATCAGCTATAAATTGCTCAGCTATAACTACAGATGCACGGTTTTTTATAGCTTCTCTCATAGCCCATGCGCGTGTATATGTGAGTAATACTTGCAGAAGTATTGCATACTTTCAGGAGTATCTCAGATATATGCATGTGGTTGTGCGTTGCTTCTCCGCTGTGTGTACGTACATATGTGTAGACATAATGATTAATTTGGTTAGGTGCATACAAGTCACTGCTCAGTATCGGCTTAGAGATGATAGTACCCCTTAGTGTTGCTAGTATTCGTCACAATATATTGGAAACTTTGTTTTAAATCAGTGCGTTGAAGGTGTTTTTTCCACATTTTTGGAAATGTTACGTTTTATTGTTAACCCCCACATTTATTGGAAAATGTTTTAATTAAATTTTGAACTAAAGCATCCAATTCGTTTTCTCTATTTCTAACGGGTTGATTCATCGCTAACCAGTGCAGTATCGAGCTTATCTTGCCCCTGCCATTCTTAAGAAAACATGATACTCTAAAATTTGACCAAAAGAAACCTAGTGCTTATTTTATATATTCAAGCGTGGATCTGGATGATCACAACAAAATGATAAAGAATTGTTTAATTTTTCTCTTATAAGCCAAGTTTGAATTTTTTATTTGAAAATATGCATTTTCCATTCTTATTATCGTGAATTTTGTGAAACTTCTTCCGAAATGCGTGCTGCTTTCGTAAATTTTGGCCTGCCAGTTTTTCTTCAGCATTTCTTAAGCGATTTTCAATGAGACTCCTTGTATAATCTACCCCCTTAAAACAATCTGCTAAAAATTTATAATCTTCCCACCCTTGCAAGTCGTAGAGAGATGCTTGAAGTAATTCTTATGATCAATTATGTGAATGGCTTAGTTTCTAGTCCTTTTTTACTAAGCGAATTTGACTTTAATGTTCCTTCTCGGCTAACTGGACATTTTAAGCCCCTTTTCCTGAAACAATGTAGAACCAATTTTGCATAGGGACTATAACTCTCACTCCAGGATAATTGATAGTTCGGAATCACTTTTTAGCATTAAACAATATATTCTTTCCTCTCTTAATAATTAGCAATTCACTTGTCCTACTAACCTGATTATTATTATTTTCTAACTATTTATATGTCAGTAGTATTTAGCCTACTTTGTTAGTGTTTTACTTAGTTGATGAGTTTAACAATTCTCTGTAGCTAAGTGCTCGACAAATCTCTGCCTTTCAACGACTCGGAAAACGAAAACTACAACTCCTGCGTCATGCGGATGCGCCCCTCAAGTAGGTTGGGCGGGCTTTGGAGGGTTAAACCGTTGGGAATTATTACTATTTCTTGGACGTTTAAGGAAATGATCAAATAATCCTTTCACGTTTCAATTGGTGAATGCAGAACGCATTTAGAACGAACATTTTTAAAGAAAATAAATAATAGAATAGGAAAATACATATTTTTAGATACAACAAGTAAGCAAGGCTAAGTTCGGGTGTAACCGAACATTAAATACTCAGCTGAGAGCTTTGGACACAACATAAGGGAAAATAACCATGTAGGAAAATTAACCGAGGGTAACCCTGGAATGTGTTTGTATGACATGTGTATCAAATGAAAGATATTAAAGAGTATTTTATGAGGGAGTGGGCCATAGTTCTATAGGTGGACGCCATTTAGAAATGTCGCCATAAAAGTAGATCAGGGTTGATTCTAGAATTTGTTTGTACGACATGGGTGTCAAATGAAAGGTGTTAATGAGTATTTTAAAAGGGAGTGATCCTTATTTCCATTGGTGGACGCCGTTTCGTGATATCGCCATAAAGGGGCCAGGGGTGAATCTAGAAAGCGTTTGTACAATATGGGTGTCAAACGAAAGGTATTAATGAGTATTTTAAGAGGGCGTAGGCCTTAGTTCTATATGTGGACGCCTTTTCGAGATATCGCCATAAAGGTGGACCAGGGGTGACTCTCGAATTTGTTTGTACTATATGGGTATCAAATGAAAGGTGTTAATGAGTATTTTAAAAGGGAGTGGGCCTTAGTTCAATAGGTGGACGCCTTTTCGGAATATCGTTATAAAAGTGGACCAGGGTTGACTCTAGAATGCGTTTGTACAATATGGATATCAAACGAAAGGTGTTAATAAGTGTTTTAAAAGGGAGTGGGCGTTAGTTCTATGGGTAGATGCCTTTTCGGGATATCGCCATAAAAGTGGGCCAGGGGTGACTCTAGAATGCGTTTGTACAGTATAGGTATCAAATAAAAGGTGTTAATGAGTATTTTAAAAGGGCGTGGACCTTAGTTCTATAGGTGGACGCCATTTAGAAATGTCACCATAAAAGCAGATCAGGGTTGACTCTAGAATTTGCTTGTACGATATGGGTATCAAATGAAAGGTGTTAATGAGTATTTTAAAAGGGCGTGGGCCTTAGTTCTATAGGTGGACGCCTTTTCGAGATATCGCCATAAAGGTGGACCAGGGGTGACTCTAGAATTTGTTTGTACGATATGGGTGTCAAATGAAAGCCGTTGTCTAAGCTTGGTGATTCGACGGGGACTCCAAGGTATTGGCTGCGGGTTGAGCCACCTTGTTTTGCTTTGAAAACCCCCCTTTTCTTGAATTCTTGAATTCCCCAAGTTGCTCAAAATAACTGAGGTTTCGGGTATCGACTACCAGCCGAAGCTTGGGTTCACCGTTTTCATCCAGTCCTTTCTTCTTCACCAAATGTATCGGTGAAATATAAGGTGAACACGAAGGCCTTATGATCCCATCCGCTAACAAAGACTCCAGCTCCTTATTAACAAAGCTTGCTGCTGACATTTGGTATGGGTAGGTTTTAGTATAAATAGGTTCGTTAGTGGTTGTCCTGATTCTTGCAGCCACGTTTGTGTTATAGGGAAGTGCCCTGTCCGGTTCCGCGAAAGCGCATTTATTTTTTCTATTATTTGCATGAACACTTTCCTAACGCTTAGCGGAACCGTGGCAAAGTCAATTTCGAAATTATTCACTTCTTCGGAACCAAAGAAGTGCAATTCTTCCCTGCCACCTCTATAGCATAAAATATCATTCTTTATGTTAATTTCTGCCTCAATTTCCTTTAGAAAGTCGTATCCTACGATAGCATCGAAGGTTGTCAACCCTGAAAGGATAAAAAATGTGCCTATATGATCCAAAAGCGAAACCTTACATTTTTCTGTAACGTAAGTTTCGCCATTTATCGTTCTCACCTTAAATGCTTTTTCAAGTTTAGTTATATTTTTTAGATTGTTCAATTTTTTTACGTAATTTTTAGATCTTCCGGTATCCACTAATATCTTAAGCTTCTGCCCGTTGTTCAATGTTTTAGTGATAAATGGCAGAAGCGAGTTTACCCTAAAAAATTTATTTCTTCTGGTATGGGGTCTTCATTTATATTATTTACCCTGGAGCAACCTTTTTGGTCGACTCCAGTGGTCTCTTAGTAGCTTGCGGCTGCTGTTTCCGTTGGAAGCTTTGCATGGCACTCCTAAAACTGCTGTCAACTTCCATGGGCTCTGGGGAGGAATCCTGTCTTATGTTCGTATTCCCTAATCCTACAGGGTGGTGCAGCTATGTTTTGTTGTTGCGTGGACGTACGGGATAGCCTCTGATAATGAGGAGAGGATGTGGGTGTTGGATTTTGTCTTGAGTTATTCCAGAATGTATTGGCAAAATTATACCTAACCTGGTTTGTTTCTAATTCTTGTGCTAAGACAAGGGTTTGCAAGAGAATAATATGTCACACATTGGACGCTTCAGTCCCGATATGAATATTCTTAAGGCATCGTGCCTATATTTGGCGTTCAATGAGGCGATCAGTTGTTGATTGCCCTCGTTAGTCATAATGACCTTATTTGTGATTAACGTTAGCTTGCGTTCGACTTCATCATAAAAGTCTGTGATTGTATTGGAACCCTGCTTTAGGGTAGACAGTTCTTGTTCGAGTGTATAGAGCGAGCGTTTGTCGGCATAGGCAAATTCCAGTCTGGACAGAATTGCCTGAAAATTTAGCACCGTATTATAAGAACTTAGGAGCATGTCGGCATTTCCAGTTACCTTGTTGCGTATTATAGCTACTGCCTGGTAGTACTTTGAACTACCCTTATACTTTTCCTACAATTTATGCGCTGTTACGGCAGCCTGGCGCCAAGAAACGTATCTTGGCGTAAGTCAACTAAACTCGGGTACCGACTTTACCACATCCAGTGATTCATTACGCTCTCTTCCGTTAACTGTCTCAATTTCCTTATACTCCTCTACTGCGGACGTGACCTCAAGAACGTTCAGTCTTCTTGTTAGGTTATCTACGGTTGCTGTCTACTCTGGTCCAATGCCTGCGCAACGGCTGTTTGTACCAGCGTCTGTACTGTAGTTTAGTCCATCGTTTGTATTGTTAAGTTGGATAGGGTGTCAATAATGTCCTCTAAATCACGTAATTCTTTAACTGTCATAAAAATTCAACCTTAATTTCTTTTTCCCCTATTTATCTCTTTTTATTCCAAAACTAAAAAATATTATAAGTTGTAACTACTTGGTGCTTAATTAAACTTACGAAGCGATAATTCCGCACGCCATTCTCATGTGTTAGTATTTTGATGTGCTGCCACGCCGGTATGCTGATGTACTAACCCGGATTCCAAAATCGTTGCGGGGTTATGTTGTCCCTGATATGGACAATTTCTTCTTGGTGTTTTGTTTTTTTTTTTCAAACCGTTTATAAGGATTTTTTTGATTGTTATTATCGGCTTATTACTTTTGTATCAAGTGTTCTTGTTTGTAGCGAGCTTAAAGCCTTTATTATTTAAATTGTTTCAAATTTCGATCCTTTTATAAGGATTTTTTTGTTCTGTCTTTTTATTAGGATTTTCCTCTTTTTTTCCACAAATTGTTTTAGATTTCAATCCTTTTATAAGGACTTTTTGTTCTGTCCTTTTATTAGGATTTTTCTTTTTAACAAATTGTTTCAAGTTTTGATCCTTTTATAAGGATTTTTGTGTTCTGTCCTTTTACTAGGACTTTCTTTTTCACAAATTGTTTCAAATTTTGATCCTTTTATAAGGATTTTTTTGTTCACACATAAAGCTATTAAATCCTCTTACAAGCATATCACAATTTTATTCCGTTGGGCGCCAATGAACTAGAGTGCCATTCCCGTTTTGCGGTCAAAACAAATCTGAATCTTTATTGGTATTTCTATACATTTTTATGCATCTTTTGCTTACTTTATTTTCTTATCCTAGGGGGACTCATGAAAGCATATAAACTTATAAGGTGTAAAATTATATCCATTTACACACGCTGTTATATGAACGCACCTAGAAATACTCTTGATAAACTTGATTGTTTATCAGCTGTATTATTGCCAAACAAAAATTTTTTGATTGTTATACAAATTAAAAAATGCTAAGATTAAGTGAAAAATCAAAACTAAAACGTCTTTACTAAGATATTCTTGTAAATGCCTTGCTGATGTTGGAGATTTCTGATGAAAATGCCTGCTGTAATGTCTGCAAGGTTGCATTCCTTTGAGTTTACCGCGTTTACACAATGAAATGTGCGCGTAAATTTATACAAATTATGTAAACGATTTTTCATACAAAATTTGACAGTTCGATTACGCACTAGATAAATTTATACGTTTACACACTTTATAAGGCATTTATACGGTTACATGAGTCCCCCTTCTATTCTTAGCTTAATCTACGCCCTCTGTAAAGCCCCCATTACTGATACTTAGCATAGACTTGACTTGACTTGGCGTAAACTTGGCAACTTAGCCACGATTAAACTCCACTTGGCGCATACAATCTGGCATCATAATCAGCGTTGACATTTATTTTTAATTAAATGTCAATTTGTATAACAAAATGTCAAAATGAAATGGAAACAAACAAATGGCATCTCAAAATGTAAACGTCACTTAGAAAATCAAAATTCAACAGACTTCTAAGTGAAGTTAAGTGTTGCTAAGTTTTGAGTAATCAGTAACATGCAATGTTCATTTAACAGAACTGTAAGTGACAGTTCTAAAGCCAAGTCAAGTCTATGCTAAGTATCAGTAATGGGCCCTTAATGCATGCAGATGCTCATATGGGAATTTGGCAACGTCATCATTTTCCGCGAATATTAGTTCACTAGCTTTGAGCAGTGAACAGAATATGTAGGAAGACCAACTTAAGTGTGGTCATGTTTCATTATGTGGAAACAGAAGCGCATACTCAAAAATGCATTGTTTAGTCTGGTGTCCGAGTGTGGATAAAATTATCCAGAATTTTGCTGTGGGAATGTGGCACATGGTATTAGCGTTAACCGCTGTTAACTTATATAAGAAGCACAAGGACATACCAATTCTTAACTTCAGACGGTCCGTTTGTGAAAGTCTCTACGGAGAAAGTATTGAAAAATCATCGAAATCTTCGAAAAGTCATATTCTAAAAGAATTTGAAGCTAGAGATGCCACTAATCGCGAAGCGGGGAAACGGTGCGAAAATTGCTACCAAAAAATCTCAAAACAGGAAGGAAGAAACATAGCAACCAAAAAAGCCAAAAAGATATCGACCTACTGCAGCTCATCCGATGAAAATCCAGCCTTTTGCTTAGAATGTTTCAACAAAAAGCATTAAATTTATATATTAGATATATTGAAATTACTCCTCATTTTTATAGTTATAAAACTTTGAACTGAATACTGCCTGTTTTGTTTTCATTTATTTCATAATTTAAGTACTATAAAACTTCTTGAATTCAAAGGTCAATAAAATAACATCTGTAGAATTTTTATATAATAAAAATATGAGTATTATATATGCGCCAAGAAGAAAAAATAATAGTTCTACTCATAAACATTAAAAAAGTGATTAAAGTTTGCAACTTCTGAAAATACTTTAGATGGCGCAACGTTGATTAAATATAGTTGGTAAGGAGGAATAGAAGTAGCAATTTATTAGTCAAACAAACCACCGCTGTATAGCTAAATGGTTAGCGCAGCGTCCCTAAAGCGTACTGATGATGAGGTCTTAGCACCCTTCGAAATGGATCTAACTGCGCAGCTATGGCAGGTTGTCTGTTTCTGCTTACTATTCCAAAAACAAAATACAATTTTATACAAAATACAAAACAAAAAAAAAATAATTATCATTATAAAGAAATTATTGTTCTGACCTTGAGCTCGAATCGAACCTTGGAACTTTAAGGCTCGTTTTCTCTGAAACAGCTGTAAGTGACTTTTTCGGCCATGCATGCAAACCATAGATTTGCTTTAACATTTTCGCACTAAGCGATGGCGATTACTGGAATCCGGTTGTTGAGCTATATTCACCTTATTATTATGGATTATGCGAGCAAACAGCGCTGATGCCGTCTTTTTTAACAAGCCTATATTAGGTCCACTTGTATGTTTTTAACTCTCTAGCCCTTTCGCTACTGATGTCCACTGCAGTGGATATGACTTTGAAGTGACAGTTATTTTGAATTTAAAACTTTTAAGCATTATTTTCGGTGAACACAGTCTTAGCGGTTTATTACGAATATAAAAATAATATTCCCGCTAATTGCTTTAAAATTGTGTCAGTATTGTGCAGGCTTTTGTGAAGGTAGGTTGAAATATTATATTTGATATGTTTATTGTTTAATTCATCATACAAAGTTGTATGTGGGAGATGATTGGAATTCAGGTGAGTTTTCTAGAGAGATAAAACCTTATGTCCCTTATAATGGACATGAGTAGTCAAGAGTTGTGAGTTACGGGAAGACAATATTACATTGTAGGTAAAAGTTATGATGGCTAGGCAGAAAGTGTTGACAGAAAACGAGATGTCTGATGTTCTAAATAATTTCTCAAATTTCGCCGATGAGTCGGATAATGATGAAATTGATTCCACAGCGCTAACTAGGAAACGTTATGAAGGAGATCAAGAGGTGGGATGTGACGATACGAGTTGTGAGGAAAGTGAAATGGAACGAGAGCTCAGTCCAGCATTTGAAAATCATCTTTTTCAACACTATCCTCAATAAGGAGATGAGAGAATGCTCCACAAATTGAGTATTTTTCCGTGAGAGTATTGCGTTAAGTTTCATTTTTCTACTAGAAAAATAAGTACCCCAGAAGCGGAAGCGGGAAATTAATGTTTTGATTGGGCATATATAACTCAGAAATGGGACATTCAATGGAGCAACTCCCGCAGTAATGACCGAATAGCTGATTTTAATTTTACCCACCTGTTCAGATGCCTAAAGGAGTCAAAAGTGGATGCAAGTATTTCCAAAACTAGTTGCCCACTCAATTTTTGAAGATGCATCCAACTTCACTAATCTTTATGGTGTGCAGAAATAATCAAACTTTCGACCAACTAGTCCAGGGAAAATTCGGAAGTTCAGCACATTATTTGCTAACAATATGACATGTAATCGTTCTTATGGGCTGTTAACACATTTGCATTTAGTGGATACTAGTCTACCCCCCACAACCCAAGATAAATCATATAGTGTACTACCTATAATGGATTCTATTCGGAACGATTACACTGGACCACGAATTTCAACTTTTTTTCTTTACCAGAAACCCCGTTATGAAATTCGTATGTAAAATCACCCCCTGATTTCGAAAATTGAGTTAATTTTTGATTCTATGGTACCGTTTTTGAGAGATTTGCAATTTACCGTTATTCGAAAAAACCAAAAAGATGGCTCCCTTTAATTACGTATATCTCGTGAACGGGTCAAGTAATTGCAAATAGGTTTACAGAATCGGAAAGACGATAAAATTTTCTATAAACGCATCATACATTGTTTTTTGATCAACCATATTGTTTTCGAGATATTAGCTCATCGTTTCAGATTTTTGTTTTTTTTTTTATGAAAAAATATGAAAAAAATTACTTTTTGCGAGGGCAGCATTCCAAAACCACAACTTTTTTTCCAAATATTTTTTATTTATGTAAAGCTCTGTTTAATCAGAAAAAAGATAAGCTATCAGCGAAAAGAATCGATGCAAAACTACGTAAGTTATAAGTGATCAAATAAAAATACCAGGCATGCTTAACGAACGAAACGATATCATTTCGTTACGATAATCAACGCTAATAAACGAAACGAAGTCACTTCGTTTCGTTTATTAACGTTAAGAACGTCAAATTAACGTTAATTTGACGATCTTAACGTTAATAAACGAAACGAAGTGACTTCGTTTCGTTTATTAGCGTTGATTATCGTAACGAAATGATATCGTTTCGTTCGTTAAGCATGCCTGAAAAATACCCAGGTTGCGCAACTTCAATGTATGTATACATACATATTGTCACGGATATTAGCATCACTAAATTATCCCATCACTAAGGCGATGCTAAGGCCATGCCTAGCAGTATTTACGTTAATAATTAAATCAAGTATACACATATATAAGGCAGCCCAGAGAGATGTCACACACAGATGCATTTACTTATATGCCTATGTCCGCGCGAGAGACTGTAAACTACAAACATTCACATCAATAATTCAATCTTTATGTATCTACATAAACGAATAAATAATTGCGTCTACACATATGTACGTATACGAGCAGCGGAGCGGCAATGCACAAACACATGCATATATCTTATCTCAGTGGTCACAAGAGAGGGCAATAATTTGTGCACGTAGTTGTGGCTGGCAATTTTGTAGCCGAAACAACTAGTAACTTCTGGAAATCGAAGAGCCTAGAAGTATGCAGCGTAAACTATAAAAGCGGTGCAGGCGAGTAAGAAGTAATTCAGTTTGATTTGAGTTGTCAAGCACTTTGATTAAGACGATATCTAACGAGCAATAGCAGTGTTATTTTGAATAGAAGAGTTTCATTGAGCTATCAATCAGTGTGGTTATTAAGCAAGCTATTCGTTGCACAGTTTGTTATTGTGAAGTACTTTAATAAAGGCCATTTTGCATTATTACAAATTGGAGTTATTTATTCAACAGTTTAGTGATTCGAACTTAGCAGAGGATTGCAAATAAGAGGATTTGCAAGCAAATTCGTTACAATATATTAAAGGTATAAAGTGCAAATGGGATATTATCCGGATAAACGAATAACACCATAACAATGATAATACTTTTTCTTTAAATAAATCAAATAGTGAATATAGAAGAGTGGTTGGGTTCGAAAGCTGCTGTAGGCATGTAGTTATAAACATGTATTTCCGACACTTATGGGTAAGTATGCAGGTAGATTTTCAAAATTATAAGACACAGAAAATTTTTGAAGCCTACATCTAAAGCAGGTAGTATTTTCTTTTCCCGGCTTCGTATAAAAAGAACCTTTCTGTCTAGGTAAGATTTGATTTTTTAAATTTTATTCTTGTTCCGAGTATAAATATGAGTTAATGCGCCTTGATTGTGATTTAGTAAAAAAATAAAATGAGTAAACGGACGCGAGAAGTTGAGTGCAATAACGATCCAGATATGTTCTGTTTCATGTGTGGCCAATATACTATCATAAGGCGACGACGAGTGTTCTCAGATCATATCAAAACTTTATATTCCAAGTATTTTGGCATTGAGCCTAAAAATGCTGAAAAACCATGGACACCGAACACTTTGTGTACATCGCGTCGAGTAGAATTGATTGAGTCGGAATCCGGATAACAAATAAAATTTGACACACCAATGATATGGAGAGAACCTACTTGCCATTCAATAGAGCGTTATATTTGTCAAATAAAAGTACTTGGCGTTGGAAGATCAAGAAGAGTAACCTATGCAAGCGTACCTACAGTGACATTACCAGTACTACATTCAACGGCAGTTGCGGATCCAGTTCCACTGTCAACAGTAACACCTGAGTGCGGGGAATCAAGTTGTACTGAATTTCCCATGGGAAAGGAGAGAAACGTTCTATCACAAGCACAACTTAATGATTGGATAAGAGATTTGCAACTATCCAAGGAAAAGGCCGAGATCCACACTTCTCGTATGCAACAATTTAAATTTGTATCATCCGGTGTTAAGGTGATATATTGTAGAACTCGTCACGAACCATTTTCCAAACACTATACCAAGAAAGACAGTATATGCTACTGCAACGACATTCCTGGTTTATTCAAAGAGTTTGGTCAAACATGAGATTCAAAAGAGTGGCGATTGTTCATAGACAGCAATAAACTGAGTTTAAAGGCTGTATTATTGCATATTGGTAACAAAAAGCCTTCTATCCCGCTAGCACATGCAGTAAATACAAAGGAAACCTACGAGCAAATGCAAAAACTACTCAAATTTATCAAATATGAAGAGCATGATTGGAAAATATGTTCTGATCTCAAAGTCGTTGCAATGCTATGCGGTCTACGAAGTGGCTACACCAAGCACTGCTGCTTCCTCTGCAAGTGGGATAGCCGAGCTCGTAAGGACCACTACGTCAGAAAGGATTGGCCGGAAAGAGTCGAGTTTACCGTTGTTGTGGATAACATCAAATACACGTCTCTTGTCAAGAAAGAGAAAATCATACTTCCACCCTTACACATCAAGCTCGGTCTCATTAAAAACTTTGTTAAGGCTTTGGACAAAGAAGGCGAAGCATTCGACTATTTGAAAACAATTTTTCCAGATATTTCTCAAGCCAAGATAAAGGAAGGTATTTTTGTCGGACCACAAATAAAAAAGTTGATCAACAATAATCAATTCAAAGGACTACTCTCATCAGTTGAGGCAGCAGCGTGGGAATCCTTTGAAAACGTCGTTGCTTCTTTTCTCGGTAGATACGAGCAGATAGTGAATGACTCTATCAATAATTATGCGAAAATGGGTAAATATTAAAGGCTTATTAAAATTAATTTCCCAAAATTCTATAACTTGTTTACCTAACTAATATTTTCTTTCCAGGCGTAAACATGTCGTTAAAAATTCACTTTCTGCACTCACATTTGAGCTTTTTTCCGGCAAATCTTGGCGACGAAAGTGACGAACATGGCGAAAGGTTTCATCAGCAAATGAAATTAATTGAAAATCGATATCAAGGATTCTGGGACGTCGCAATGATGGGTGATTACTGCTGGTTTCTCATAAGAGAAACCGATCCTAAACTGAATAAACGTCAAAGTCGAACACATAATTATTTCGACTACATAGTAAAATAAAATTAAGATAAAGATTGTTAGAATATAGTACAAACATAAATAAATTTAAAAAAAAAGTTAAAAATATGGGTAATTTCATTCATAAATTGAACTTTTAACTAAATAGAAACAGAGAATAGCTAGATATTTCACTCTTCTTTATACCATACATACGTTTTGTGGTATACGTTGAAATTGCGCAACCTGGCTATTTTTATTTGATCGCTTATAACTTACGTAGTTTTGCATCCACTTTCTTCGATGATAGCTTATCTTTTTTCTAATTAAAAAGAGCTTTACGCAGATAAAAATTATTTGGAAAAAAGGTTGTGGTTTTGGAATGCTGCCCTCGCAAAAAGTAATTTTTTTCATATTTTTTCATAAAAAAAAACAAAAATCTGAAATGATGAGCTAATATCTCGAAAACTGTATGGTTGAGCAAAAAACAATGTATAATGCGTTTATAGCAAATTTTATAGTCTTTCCGATTCTGTAAACTTATTTGCAATTGCTTGACCCGTTCGTGAGATATACGTAGTTAAAGGGAGCCATCTTTTTGGTTTTTTCGAATAACGGTAAATTGCAAATATCTCAAAAACGGTACCATAGAATCAAAAATGAACTCGATTTTCGAAATCAGGGGGTGGTTTTACATACGAATTTCATAACGGCGTATCTGGTAAATTTTGGCCGTCGGCCAGTGTTATTGGAGCAAGAGGTGGAGGAAATCTTTTGTGTTGATGAACAGATTATAACATTTAAAGGGCGCCTGGGAATAAAGCAGTATAAGCGTGGTAAGCCTTGCTGGGAAAAGCGGAATGCCTATGATTTTGTTGAGTAGCAGGGGCCCTCCACTGAAATTTTATTGTAAATTAAACAAACTTGATTTTGTTGCTTCAATCAAATGGATTTATATGCTTTCAGAAAAAGATTGGTTTAACTATTTTCAAAATATCATGCACATACCCTCAATGTTCTCAAATGCAAGTTGTAAAATGAAAGGATGCAAGCAAAACACATATTTTTATTGCACGAAATGCCCACCTCTGCATTCGTCCAAATTCCTACTATTTTGGTGAATACCATTCCAATTTACATTTTTCTCTAATAAAAATTAATTTGGTTGTAAAATTATTTTAAATGTTTATCTCTTTCAAAATTTTTTAGACCTTACTGCCTTTTAAATTGACTACCTTGGCTACCCATGTCCACTCAGGTGGACACGAAGTTCTGACCACGCCCATATAAGGAGGCGATTTCTGCTTTCACTAAAGTGCTTCCGAAGTTCCTTACAGTAATTACCATTATTTAGAAATATACTTGTATTGCGTACTAGCTGGCGGTAGTGAAAGGGCTAGGCTAGGCGCGCAAAGAGACCAATCTAGCGGCAACTGAAGAAGAAGACAGTGGCTAAATAACGAAGACACGAACCTCTGAGCTATGGCGCGTTGTTTAGTTTTTTTAAACTATATTTATGTTATTTTTATACTTTGTCCTCCATTCCTTATAATATTTACTGCTTGGAATATGTGTGTTTACAGTACAATGTTTATTCACGATAAAACTGCAGGAAACTGAAATCATTGTTTACAAAAAATTATTATGGACGAAGCAGGAAACATGAATGGAGGCAGTAAATTAAATGTAAAGTTTTGCTTATTTATGTGTTAGATGTTAAAGTTTCAATGTTGTAAATTGAATTCTCCCTGATGAAGATGAAAAAATTTAATCGAAACGCGTAGGAGAAAAAGAGTAACCTTGTGTTTTGTCTTTATTTTATCGGCCGAAAAGCACCAAATAATTACAATTGTAACAAAAAATTGGCCCAAAATAAATATATTAAAAAATTATAAACATTTGCATTTACAGCACTGCACAGTGGGTCACGAAGGGGTCAAATGTAGCCATAATTCAAAATCTTATCGAAATAGCTTACAAATTGCTAACTTTAGATTTTTCATTTTTATACTCAGTTGAGCAGAGCTCACAGAGTATATTAACTTTGATTGGATAACGGTTGGTTCTACAGGTATAAAGGAATCGAGATAGATATAGACTTCCATATATCAAAATCATCAGTATCGAAAAAAAAATTGTGATAATTCATTACCAAATACGGATTAAGCGATGAAACTTGGTAGGTGAGTTGAACTTATGATGCAGAATAGAAAAATAGTAAAATTTTGGACAATGGGCGTGGCACCGCCCACTTTTAAAAGAAGGTAATTTAGAAGTTTTGCAAGCTGTAATTTGGCAGTTGTTGAAGATATCATGATGAAATTTGGCAAGAACGTTATTCTTATTACTATATGTCTGCTTAATAAAAATTAGCAACATTGGAGAACGACCACGACCACTTTTTAAAAAAAAATTTTTTTTAATTCAAATTTTAAAAGAAAAGTTAATATCTGTACAGTATATAAGTAAATGAGGTCAACATTCAACTCCAGTAATGATATGTTGCAACAAAATACAAATATAAAAGAAAATTTCAAAATGGGCGTGGCTCCGCCCTTTTTCATTAAATTTGTGTAGGATACTTTTAATGTCATAAGTCGAATAAAAATTTACCAATCCTTTTGAAATTTGGTAGAGGCTTAGATTCTAGGACGATAACTGTTTTCTGTGAAAAAGGGCGAAATCGGTTGAAGCCACGCCCAGTTTTATACACAGTCGGCCGTCTGTCCTTCCGCTCGGCCGTTAACACGATAACTTGAGCAAAAACCGACATATCTTTACTAAACTCAGTTCACGTACTTATCTGAACTCACTTTGTATTGGTGTAAAAAATGGCCGAAATCCGACTATGACCACGCCCATTTTTTGATATCGAAAATTACGAAAAATGAAAAAAATGCCATAATTATATACCAAATACGAAAAAAGGGATGAAAAATGGAAAAATGTATTGGTCTGTTGACGCAAAATATAACTTTAGAAAAAAACTTGGTAGAATGGGTATAGAAGAAAATGAAAAAGTTTTGCAGGGCGAAATCAAAAGCCCTTGGAATCTTGGAAGGAATACTGTTCGTGGTATTACATATATAAATAAATTAGCGGTACCCGACAGATGATGTTCTGGATCACCCTAGTCCACATTTTGTTCCATATCTCAAAAACGCCTTCACATATACAACTAAGGCCCACTCCTTTTTAAAATACTCATTAACACCTTTCATTTGATACCAATATCGTACAAAAAAATTCTAGAGTCACCCCTGGCCCACCTTTATGGCGATATCTCGAAAAGGCATCCACCTATAGAAATAAGGCCCACTCTCTTTTAAAATACTCATTAACACCTTTCATTTGATACCCATATCGAACAAAAAAATTCTAGAGTCACCCCTAACTTTAGAAAAAAACTTGGTAGAATGGGTATAGAAGAAAATGAAAAAGTTTTGCAGGGCGAAATCAAAAACCCTTGGAATTTTGGAAGGAATACTGTTCGTGGTATTACATATATAAATAAATTAGCGGTACCCGACAGATGATGTTCTGGATCACCCTAGTCCACATTTTGTTCGATATCTCAAAAACGCCTTCACATATACAACTAAGGCCCACTCCTTTTTAAAATACTCATTAACACCTTTCATTTGATACCAATATCGTACAAAAAAATTCTAGAGTCACCCCTGGCCCACCTTTATGGCGATATCTCGAAAAGGCATCCACCTATAGAACTAAGGCCCACGCTCTTTTGAAATACTCATTAACACCTTTCATTTGATACCCGTATCGTAAACAAATTCTAAAGTCACCCCTGGTCCACCTTTATGGCGATATCTCGAAAAGGCGTCCACCTACAGAACTAACGCCACCTCCCTTTTAAAATACTCACTAACACCTTTCATTTGATACCCATATCGTACAAACAAATTCTAGAGTCACCCCTGGTCCACCTTTATATCGATATTTCGAAAAGCCGTCCACCCATAGAACTAAGGCCCACTCCTTTTTAAAATACTCATTAACACCTTTCGTTTGATACCCATATTGTATAAACGCATTCTAGAGTCATCCCTGGTCCAACTTTATGGCGATATTTCGAAAAGGCGTCCACCTATAAAACTAAGGCCCACTCCCTTTTAAAATACTCATTAACACCTTTCATTTGATACCCATATCGTACAAACAAATTCTAGAGTCACCCCTGGTCCACCTTTATGGCGATATCTCGAAAAGGCGTCCACCCAAAGAACTAAGGCCCACTCCCTTTTAAAATACTCATTAACACCTTTCATTTGATACCCATATCGTACAAACAAATTCTAGAGTCACCCCTGGTCCACCTTTATGGCAATATCTCGAAAAGGCGTCCACCAATAGAACTAAGGCCCACTCCCTTTTAAAACACTCATTAACAACTTTCATTTGACACCCATATTGTACAAATGCATTCTAGAGTCACCTCTGGTCCACCTTTATAACGATATCCCGAAAAGGCGTCCACCTATAGAAGTAAGGCCCACTCCCTTTTAAAATACTCATTAACACCTTTCATTTGATAGCCATGTCGTACAAACAAATTCTAGAGTCACCCCTGGTCCACCTTTATGGCGATATCTCGAAAGGCCGTCCGCCTATAGAACTAAGGCCCACTACCTTTTAAAATACTCATTAAAACCTTTCATTTGATACCCATATCGTACAAACAAATTCTAGAGTCACCCCTGGTCCACCTTTATGGCGATATCTCGAAAACTGAGGCCAACGCCCTTTTAAAAAACTCATTAACACCTTTCTTTTCATACCCATATCGTACAAACAAATTCTAGAGTCACCCCTGGTCCCCCTTTATGGCGATATCTCGAAAAGGCGTCCACCTATAGAACAAACGCCCACGCCCTTTTAAAATATTCATTAACACCTTTCACTTGATACCCATATCGTACAAACAACACATTCCAGGGTTACCCTAGGTTCATTTTCCTATATGGTGATTTTCCCTTATTTTGAATCCATAGCTCTCAACTGAGTATGTAATGTTCGGTTACACCCGAACGTAGCCTTCCTTACTTGTTGGTTTTAATTTTCTAAAATTTTGGAAAAAAAATTTTTTTCGTAATTTTTTTTAATAACAATTTTTTTTAATTTTTATTTTTTTGATTTAAATTTTTTTAAATTTTGAGTAAACAAATTTTATTTGTTTATAATTTTTTGTTTAATTATATCTATTTTTTTGTGTTCTTTTTTTTTTTTGAATTATTTTTTTAAATTTTGAATAAAAATTTTTTTTTTTGTAAATTATTTATTTTTTTTTTTGTTTTTTGCTAACTTAAGATTTTTCATTTTTTGGTTTTAATCTTTTTAAATTGTGTGTAAAAAAAGTTCGTTTGTTTGTAGTTTTTTTAATAATATTTTTTTTTTTTTGTTTTTTGCTAACTTCAGACTTTTTTTGTAACTTTTTTTAAATTATTTATTATTTTTTTTTGTTTTTTAAATCTATAATTTTTAATTTTAAGTGAGTTTTATTTAAAATTTGAGTTAAAAAAATGTTTTTCCTATAAAAAAACGATTATCTGTGATGTTTTATTCGAGTTCATCATCTGACAGTACAACATCATGTTTAAAGTTGAAATAGTCCACCTTCGTCTACTTCTTCCTCATTTTCTTCCACAAATACAGCAGCTGATTTGGATTCAACTTCTGGCATAATGAGCAAATTGCGGACTTCTGTTGGAATTGACAAATATCGCTTATGTTTTAAACGCATTTTGAGACCAATACTTGATATTATTATATCAGACAATGGACATGCCCTGTTAAAAACATCCTCAATATTAGATTCTCTGTTATGCTTCCTGCTATGAGCTCGTCTGAAATTCTTGTAGTCCTTATTTCGGGCTTCAGAAGCTTCTTCCCCTAAAACACCAACAGGTAGTATACTTGTACTAATAATATCAGCACCATGCAGAAGCAGTTTATGCAATGTTGATGGCATAGGGTACCAAGGATAGAGATTTACATATTTCTGAGCAGCAGAGTCACAAACGCTTTGAAATTTCATAGGATCTACTGCAAGATGAATTGAAATCGCGATGGTTTATCCACAATAAGTCCTAATGTGTTTCTTTCTTTCAGCAAATATTGATTTTTAATCAGAGGTACGTATTTGCCATATCTTAAGATCCAGCCTATATGAGATTTTTAAAAAACAGCCGAAAACGTTAATCCACGCATGTAATGGGCTAATTCCATAGACAAGGGATTTTGGGTTCGTTAAAAAAACTCCTTTTAGCTTATTCGAAAAATCGTTAAATAATTTGGGTGTGGCATGACAGACAGGACATGTTTGCATACTTTTAGTGCCCGTAATCTATTAGAGTCAGGAACAAAGAGAAATGTATTGAAATTTTCCGGTCATCATCCACAGCAGCCTGAAAACTTTCTAACTTGTCGATTTGATCCTCTATATTCAACTTTTGCCTTAGGATGACTTCCGCTGATTCAGAAACATTTTCCAAAGATATAGGTCGTCAAAATCTGGCTGATTGTGGTGATCTGTTATTCCACAAAACATTATTATTTACGGTTAACATTCGTTGTGCAATGAGCAAACCAATTTTGGTCAGTTGGCTTCGATGGCACTATTGCCATTCGTCATTTTTATATTTCATTATATACAACATACTTTGCCTACTGTCTTACACATCGTATTACAATAGCTGACTACTTATTAGAATATGATATGGGCATGTTTCCTACTCTTTCTTACAGAGTGCACCATTCACAATGTCACATCTTGCATTGTCAGCAATGGCGTTGCCAGATGTGTCGTTATGTATTAAAATGGGGAATTTTATCACTACAGGTTTTCATCAGGAATTTATTTATAATGTTGTTTATAAGCTGAATGACCTGAACTGCCATCAAATCCCCATGAACATATTAAAACAGCAGTCGATTCCATAGCGCCGTTTGCAATCATATCATGTATAATAACATCCTTCTGCAATTCAACAATTCTCTTTGCTGTGTGGTTTAACAAAGCTTGTAGTGACACCTCAATTCCGTTCTCAGAAATAGAGATGTATTCTTTATATGGTCTACATTGAGACTTCATTTCCCTTACTTCATTATATGGTGGCCAGATATCGGCACCACTTGATTTGGATTCTAAACGCATATTTGTTATTATTATTTGTATACGCTCTTATTAAGATTATTGTTCAACAAAAAGGCTAAAGCTTCTTCAGTGGTTTTTGCTTGGATTAAACTTTCAAACAATTTTCGAACTTTTCTTGGTTGCTCAATATTTTTTAAAACAAAACGTATGACTGAATTAAAATCTTTGTTTCCACTTCTACTTTCTGACTGGCGACATGCTATTAACAACGATTCTGGGCTATGTTTTTGATGCGAGTTAATTTTTGAAACTTCACGTCGTTTAGATCGAGAAGATTTGTCATCAAATTTAAGACTCGGACGGCCAGGGCGAGGGCGAGAACCCTGCTCTTGTATTACACAATCTTCAATTTCCAGTTCAGGGATATTAAAATTGGAATTCAACCATTCTGCATGCTTTTGTTCGAATCGAGATTTTATTCTACATTCAGCGCTATATTTCACATTCCGCTTACCATTTAGAGAGTTAATTGATAGGTTCAGTCTAGAAAGACACTTATTGTCCACTTTGGAAATATCTATATTTTTTTCTGAAAAATATAGTTCATGACTAAATTAATATCTTTTAAATCATCTAATTGCTGAAGATTTCCCTTTTAGTAAATTCTGCCATATTTACGTAAATGTACTTAATCGAAAGGAACAAAATCACGAATATTTAAAAAAATATGCTAAAAAAGCTGAGTTCAATGAAATGTATACTTGATATTAATTTAATTATTACTGCAATTTGGTAAACTAAAAGCTGACCATCAATTTTCGACAAACCCACGGCAATAATGTATTTCAAGGAAATAATGAATGTGAATTTGAATCGGCTCGACCAAAATTGCTCAGACGGGAGTAGCGCCAGTTCAAAAAAAAAAAAAAAGAACAAAAATGAGCAACATCATCGTAAAGTATATTAAATGTAGAATAGATTTTATGTTAAGCGTTTGTGATAGGAGGTGGTACGTAGGAGGTACAGGCAAACGATATGGAGCACGCCTCATAAAAAATGAACATTTTAATCAATAAAATACGCTAAAATTTATAAATAGGGACTTCTTTAAATCGATTTTTACTATTTTTTATCGTAGTGAACAGTGTTAATAAGAAAAAGAAGAGAAACGTTAAATATTTACTATTTTAGGCAATGAAAAATTCAGTTTCAAAAACACCCCACCTGTAAATTTTAAATCCAACGCTCTTAATCAAATTGAAATTGTGACCTTAATAATTAAGCAATTTCTATAATATTTCACGAACAGTTGCCTTAGTATTATATATTTTGGCTAATAACACGAAAAATTAAAATTCCAACATTGACTTTTGGCTGTTTTTGACCCCTTCCTGGTCCACTGTGCACTGGACTCATGTTGCTGTGTTACAGCAGAGTTTGAATAAATTGCGGCATTTTATCTTGCTTCACTATGCAGATGTTAAACAGTGGTGTTATTTAAAGAAATATCATATCAGAACTTGGCAAGAATTCAAGGGATATCTTACCATTTCATTATTAAGTACAAACATATCCCATAAAACTCAGTTTTTAATTGAATTGGGATAAGTCCAGCTTAATGCATTTTTAAAGATGTATTTATATTTTTTAAATGTGGTTTAACTTTCCCCAATAATTTTTTATTAAAGTTAAAACTGCTAAACAAAGGTTCATGGCATTAAAAATAAAAATAAATGTAAGGCGCGATAACCTCCGAAGAGATCTAAGGCCGAGCTTCTCTTCCAATTTGCGTCGTGCTCCTCTTGATTTTCCCTACAAATTGGCCGGACAGGACCTACATGTTTTATGCCGAATCCGAACGGCATCTGCAAGGCAGATGAGTTTTCACTGAGAGCTTTTCATGGCAGAAATACACACGGAGCGCTTGCCAAACACTGCCGAGGGGCGACCCCGCTTAGAAAAATTTTCTTCTAATTAAAAAACCTTATTTCTAAAATTTTGATGTTGCTTTGCCCGGGGTGCGAACCCAGGGCATACGGAGTGGTAGGCGGAGCACGCTACCATCACACCACGGTGGCCGTATTAGGTAGTGATATTTCCGATAAACCTACAATGCATTTTAGTTGGTGGCAGGGATGCCAAATGCGAACGCCCACACCAAACATAATATTTTAGTCATGCCATTTCGACTAAATTAACGAAGTTTATCATTTATCACTAATAAATAAATGCCGTATTTTTATGTAAGTACGTAACAAATCGTAAATTAATACGGCTCTTTCGCCATTAGAAGCTATTATTAAAATGAAATATTACATTTTAGTGGAATTGATTAAGAAATTTCTTGTTTTAAAAAAAATCTTCAAACAAAGAGTTAAACATGAAATTACTGTATATACATATATGTATAACCCAAAGCATATTGTAACGAATTTACTGAAATTCCTCTTGTTTACAACCTTCTTCTATCGTTCGTATCGCTAAACTGTTGAATAAATAACTCTAATACTCAATAATGCAAAATGGCCTTTATTAAAGTACTTCACAATAACACTTATCTTCGCAACTAATAGCTTGCTTAAATCAAACTGATTGTCGTGCCTCGACTGTTGCTGCCTTTTATACTTTGTGATTTCTCGTTCGCATACTTCTAGGCCGTTCCATTTGCAGAACTTACTACTTAGTTATCAGCTATAAATTGCTCAGCTTTAACTACAGATGCACGGTTTTTTATAGCTTCTCTCATAGCCCATGCGCGTGTATATGTGAGTAATACTTGCAGAAGTATTGCATACTTTCAGGAGTATCTCAGATATATGCATGTGGTTGTGCGTTGCTTCTCCGCTGTGTGTACGTACATATGTGTAGACATAATGATTAATTTGGTTAGGTGCATACAAGTCACTGCTCAGTATCGGCTTAGAGATGATAGTACCCCTTAGTGTTGCTAGTATTCGTCACAATATATTGGAAACTTTGTTTTAAATCAGTGCGTTGAAGGTGTTTTTTCCACATTTTTGGAAATGTTACGTTTTATTGTTAACCCCCACATTTATTGGAAAATGTTTTAATTAAATTTTTAACTAAAGCATCCAATTCGTTTTCTCTATTTCTAACGGGTTGATTCATCGCTAACCAGTGGAGTATCGAGCTTATCTTGCCCCTGCCATTCTTAAGAAAACATGATACTCTAAAATTTGACCAAAAGAAACCTTGTGCTTATTTTATATATTCAAGCGTGGATCTGGATGATCACAACAAAATGATAAAGAGTTGTTTAATTTTTCTCTTATAAGCCAAGTTTGAATTTTTTATTTGGAAATATGCATTTTCCATTCTTATTATCGTGAATTTTGTGAAACTTCTTCCGAAATGCGTGCTGCTTTCGTAAATTTTTGCCTGCCAGTTTTTCTTCAGCATTTCTTAAGCGATTTTCAATGAGACTCCTTGTATAATCTACCCCCTTAAAACAATCTGCTAAAAATTATTAATCTTCCCACCCTTGCAAGTCGTAGAGAGATGCTTGAAGTAATTCTTATGATCAATTATGTGAATGGCTTAGTTTCTAGTCCTTTTTTACTAAGCGAATTTGACTTTAATGTTCCTTCTCGGCTAACTGGACATTTTAAGCCCCTTTTCCTGAAACAATGTAGAACCAATTTTGCATAGGGACTATAACTCTCACTCCAGGATAATTGATAGTTCGGAATCACTTTTTAGCATTAAACAATATATTCTTTCCTCTCTTAATAATTAGCAATTCACTTGTCCTACTAACCTGATTATTATTCTTTTCTAACTATTTATATGTCAGTAGTATTTAGCCTACTTTGTTAGTGTTTTACTTAGCTGATGAGTTTAACAATTCTCTGTAGCTAAGTGCTCGACAAATCTTTGCCTTTCAACGACTCGGAAAACGAAAACTACAACTCCTGCGTCATGCGGATGCGCCCCTCAAGTAGGTTGGGCGGGCTTTGGAGGGTTAAACCGTTGGGAATTATTACTATTTCTTTGACGTTTAAGGAAATGATCAAATAATCCTTTCACGTTTCAATTGGTGAATGCAGAACGCATTTAGAACGAACATTTTTAAAGAAAATAAATAATAGAATAGGAAAATACATATTTTTAGATACAACAAGTAAGCAAGGCTAAGTTCGGGTGTAACCGAACATTACATACTCAGCTGAGAGCTTTGGAGACAACATAAGGGAAAATAACCATGTAGGAAAATTAACCGAGGGTAACCCTGGAATGTGTTTGTATGACATGTGTATCAAATGAAAGATATTAAAGAGTATTTTATGAGGGAGTGGGCCATAGTTCTATAGGTGGACGCCATTTAGAAATGTCGCCATAAAAGTAGATCAGGGTTGACTCTAGAATTTGTTTGTATGACATGGGTGTGAAATGAAAGGTGTTAATGAGTATTTTAAAAGGGAGTGATCCTTGTTTCCATTGGTGGACGCCGTTTCGTGATATCGCCATAAAGGGGGCCAGGGGTGACTCTAGAATGCGTTTGTACAATATGGGTGTCAAACGAAAGGTATTAATGAGTATTTTAAGAGGGCGTGGGCCTTAGTTCTATATGTGGACGCCTTTTCGAGATATCGCCATAAAGGTGGACCAGGGGTGACTCTAGAATTTGTTTGTACGATATGGGTATCAAATGAAAGGTGTTAATGAGTATTTTAAAAGGGGGTGGGCCTTAGTTCAATAGGTGGACGCCTTTTCGGAATATCGTTATAAAAGTGGACCAGGGTTGACTCTAGAATGCGTTTGTACAATATGGATATCAAACGAAAGGTGTTAATAAGTGTTTTAAAAGGGAGTGGGCCTTAGTTCTATGGGTAGATGCCTTTTCGGGATATCGCCATAAAAGTGGGCCAGGGGGGACTCTAGAATGCGTTTGTACAATATAGGTATCAAATAAAAGGTGTTAATGAGTATTTTAAAAGGGCGTGGACCTTAGTTCTATAGGTGCACGCCTTTTCGAGATATCGCCATAAAGGTGGACCAGGGGTGACTCTAGAATTTGTTTGTACGATATGGGTATCAAATGAAAGGTGTTAATGAGTATTTTAAAAGGGCGAGGGCCTTAGTTCTATAGGTGGACGCCTTTTCGAGATATCGCCATAAAGGTGGACCAGGGGTGACTCTAGAATTTGTTTGTACGATATGGGTATCAAATGAAAGGTGTTAATGAGTATTTTAAAAGGGCGTGGGCCTTAGTTCTATAGGTGGACGCCTTTTCGAGATATCGCCATAAAGGTGGACCAGGGGTGACTCTAGAATTTGTTTGTACGATATGGGTATCAAATGAAAGGTGTTAATGAGTATTTTAAAAGGGCGAGGGCCTTAGTTCTATAGGTGGACGCCTTTTCGAGATATCGCCATAAAGGTGGACCAGGGGTGACTCTAGAATGTGTTTGTACGATATGGGTATCAAATGAAAGCTGTTGTCTAAGCTTGGTGATTCGACGGGAACTCCAAGGTATATGCTGCGGGTTGAGCCACCTTGTCTTGCTTTGAAAAACCCCCTTTTGACATAAAAAATGTAAACTATGTCTTTAGAATATTTCACTAACCAGTTGAGAATTACAAGCACAATCAATGGCTAATGAAACAAACGAACGAAAAATGTTCATAGTTTAAGTCACTTAAACAGGTGTTAATGAGTATTTTGAAAGGTGGACTTTTCGAGATATCGCCATAAAGGTGGACCAGGGGTGACTAGAATGAGTTTGTACGATATGGGTATCAAACGAAAGGTGTTAATGATTATTTAAAACGTAGTGGGCCTTAGTTCTATAGGTGGACGCCTTTTCGAGATATCGCCATAAAGGTGGACCAGAGGTGACTCTAGAATGTGTTTGTACGATATGGGTATCAAATGAAAGCTGTTGCCTAAGCTTGGTGATTCGACGGGGACTCCAAGGTATTGGCTGCGGGTTGAGCCACCTTGTTTTGCTTTGAAAAACCCCCTTTGGGATAAAAAATTTAAACTATGTCTTTAGAATATTTCACTAACCAGTTGAGAATTACAAGCACAATCAATGGCTAATGAAACAAACGAACGAAAAATGTTCATAGTTTAAGTCACTTAAACAGGTGTTAATGAGTATTCTGAAAGGTGGACTTTTCGAGATATCGCCATAAAGGTGGACCAGGGGTGACTAGAATGCATTTGTACGATATGGGTATCAAATGAAAGGTGTTAATGATTATTTTAAAAGGAAGTGGGCCTTAGTTCTATAGGTGGACGCCTTTTCGAGATATCGCCATAAAGGTGGACCAGAGGTGACTCTAGAATGTGTTTGTACGATATGGGTATCAAATGAAAGCTGTTGTCTAAGCTTGGTGATTCGACGGGGGACTCCAAGGTATTGGCTGCGTGTTGAGCCACCTTGTTTTGCTTTGAAAAACCCCCCTTTGGGATAAAAAATTTAAACTATGTCTTTAGAATATTTCACTAACCAGTTGAGAATTACAAGCACAATCAATGGCTAATGAAACAAACGAACGAAAAATGTTCATAGTTTAAGTCACTTAAACAGGTGTTAATGAGTATTTTGAAATGTGGACTTTTCGAGATATCGCCATAAAGGTGGACCAGGGGTGACTAGAATGAGTTTGTACGATATGGGTATCAAATGAAAGGTGTTAATGATTATTTAAAACGTAGTGGGCCTTAGTTCTATAGGTGGACACCTTTTCGAGATATCACCATAAATGTGGACCAGGGGCGACTCTAGAATGTGTTTATACGTTATGGGTATCACACTAAAGGTACTAATGAGGGTTCTAAAAGGGAGTGGCCCTTAGTTGTATATGTGAAGGCGTTTTCGAGATATCGACCAAAATGTGGACCAGAGTGACCCAGAACATCATCTGTTGGGTACCGATAATTTATTTATATATATAATACCACGAACAGTATTCCTGCCAAGATTCCAAGGGCTTTTGATTTCGCCCTGCATAACTTTTTCATTATCTTCTACTTAATATGCTAGGTGTCACACCCATTTTACAAAGTTTTTTCTTAAAGTTATATTTTTCGTCAATAAAACAATCCAATTACCACGTTTCATCCCTTTTTCATATTTGATATAGAATTATGGCATTTTTTTTAATTTTTCGTAATTTTCGATATCGAAAAGTGGGCGTGGTTTTATACCAAGATAAAGTGAGTTCAGCTAAGTACGTGAACTAAGTGTAGTAAAGATATATCGGTTTTTGCTCAAGTTATCATATTAACGGCCAAGCGGAATGACAGGCGGTCGACTGTGTATAAAAACTGTGCGTGGCTTCAACCGATTTCGCCAATTTTCACATAAAACAGTTATCGTCATAGTATCTATGCCCCTACCAAATTTCACGAGGATTGGTAAATTTTTGTTCGACTTATGGCATTAAAAGTATTCTAGACGAATTAAATGAAAAAGGGCAGAGCCACGCCCATTTTGAAATTTTCTTTTATTTTTGTATATTGTTGCACCATATCATTACTGGAGTTGAATGTTGGCATAATTTACTTATATATTGTTAAAAATTGATTTAGAAACTTTTTCTTTAAAGTAGGTGTGTTCGCCATCCAATTTTGCTAATTTTTATTTAGCACACAAATAGTAATATGAGTAACGTTTCTGCCAAATTTCATCATGATATTTTCAACAACTGCCAAATTACAGCTTGCAAAACCTTCAAATTACCTTATTTTAAAAGTGGGTGGTGCCACGCCCACTGTCCAAAATTTTAATAATTTTCTATTCCGCGTCATAAGGTCAACCCACTTACCAAGTTTCATCGCTTTATCCGTCTTTGGTAATGAATTATCGCCCTTTTTCTGTTTTTCGAAATTTTCGATATCGAAAAAGTGGGCGTGGTTGTAGTCCGATTTCGTTCATTTTAAATAGCGATCTGGGATGAGCGCCCAGGAACCCACATACCAAATTTCATCAAGATACCTCAAAATTTACTCAAGTTATCGTGTTTACGGACGGACGGACATGGCTAAATGAATTTCTTTTTTCGCCCAGATCATTTTGATATATAGAAGTCTATATCTATCTCGATTAGTTTATGCCGTTACGGGTTGCCGTTATGCGAACAAAGTTAATATACTCTGTGAGCTCTGCTCAGCTGAGTATAAAAAATTTCGAACTTGGCTTACAAGAGGAAAATTAAAAAAAATATATACATATGATATGGATACCGCGCTTCTAAGAACATTTTTAAAACACCCAGTAGCGAAACAATAAAAAATATGAATATATATTATATCCCTAAAAAGATATGTACATATACATACATATTTAACGATACTAAAATTAATTAAAATATCACATTCATTATTGAAAACATTCATTTGTTGTTATTTTTCAGAATTACAGTGATTTTGTAGTTAATCGGCGGCATATTTTGCACATCACTTGCCGCCATGTTACTACAAAATCACTATAATTCTGAAAAATAACAACAAATTAATGTTTTCAATAATAAATGTGATAATTTTTATTAATTTTAAGCATTTGGCATTGATCGCCTTGTATGCTCATATGTATTGCATCAATATATGGGGAAAAAAAGTTTAATATTCAAAAATTCATATTTCGAAAACAACGAGCTTTGGCTAATGGATATTTACCCAAGTTGAAATATAAACTGCTCGCTCGATATAGAAAAAGTTTAAACAAAAAACATTAACCTTTTTTTGAAATATTATTTTTTGACAAAAAAAGTCATAAATTTTTACTAAATACTAAAAAAATATTTTTTAACTATATGCAATTGTTTATAAATTTATACAAAATTAAAATTAATAATGAACACTTCAATGAAAAAATCATGAGAATCGGTTAATTTTTGACAAAGTTATTTTATGCTGTAATGCATTGCATCAATAAATGGGGGGAAAAATGTTTAATATTCAAAAATTCATATCTCGAAAACAACAAGTTTCGGCTAATAGGCATTTAGCCAAGTTGAAATATGAACTGCTCACTCTATATAGAAAAAGTTTAAGCAAAAAAAGATAACGTTTTTTGAGAAATAAATTTTTGAAAAAAGTCATAAATTTTTACTAAATACTAAACAAAAAATTTTTTTAAACTATTTGCTATTCTTTATAAGGTTATATAAAATTAAATATAATAACGAACATATCAAAGAAAAAATCATGAGAATCGGTTAATTTTTGACAAAATTATTGACAGTTGAAAAAATAGGTGAATAAAATACCTACTGCATTTTATGGAATTCAATTGCCGATAAATCCGAAAAAAATTTTTTTTGAAGCAAAAAAAACACGTGTTTCATTATTTTGAGCAAAGAACAACATATTAAAATTTCATTGAAATCAAAAATCATGTCCTTCACGGACAGGGTGTCCTGAAATGGAAAGAGGCTTTAGTAAAATTAATTGGGAAAAAAGTTTTCTTGGTGCGAATAACCTGCGAGGAGCTTTAAGCCGAGCTTCTCTTCCAATTTGCGTCGTGCACCTTTTTAATTTTTCCTATAAATTGGCAACGGTACATACATTTTGCTGTGTCTTCTTACTGCTTCAATATCCCAGTTTCAATTTCACAAAGATCGCTTTTACTATTTCCTCTTCACAAATTTATTCTAGCGTCATGTAATTTAAGCTATCCATGTGCTCCTGCTTAACGTTTCATACCAGAAATTAACTAAAGATATCAATCTTCTATCTGTTGACAGTGTCCTTTGCTATTTTTTAATAGTTGTGCCAAAGAGGATAAATTTAATAAGAGCCACCAGTCTGCTACGAGTGGCCAGTAACTCGCTGGAAATTAAAAATGTTTTCTAAGAGGGGCATTTTTAATTGTCTTGTATTTATCCATGCCGGTAGGCACCTTATGCAAATGTGATTTTTGGAAAGAGAATTAATTAATTAATTAAATGTATAGAAGACATTTATGCAAAACCTGCGATTACCCTAACCAAAAACAATATGCAAAGTAACGAGTGACGTTTCTTATTATACATATTTATCCCCTTTGGTTGTGCATTAGACTGGGTCGATTTATTAACCGATATCGCGCCATCGATTTTTCAATAGGATTTGGGCTCAGGAAAAAAGGTCCACTACGCATACCCAAAAAAATAATTTTTGAGCCTGCGAAAAAAAAAATGGCGAAAGGGTAAATTTTTCGACCAAAACACTCCCCAACCCCCAAAACATATTTTTTTTCCAAAAAACTGTTATCGCCAACGCTTTTACAACAGTTTTTTGAAAAAAAAAAATTTTTTTGGGTTTTGGGAGTGTTTTGGTCGAAAAATTTACCCTTTCGGCATTTTTTTTTTTTTGCAGGCTCGAAAATTTTTTCTTTGGATATGCGTAGTGGAACTTTTTTTCCTGAGCCCAATCCTATCGAAAAATCGATGGCGCGATATCGGCTAACTTTCGTCCATACAAATCGACCCAGGTTATTGTGCATGCTTCGTTCTGTAGCACATGTACATTGACCAGATTCAAGTTTGACAGTTTTTGCTTAATTAATAACCCCGTTAAACGTGAGAAGAAATTATGCATGTATGTATCTTCTACTTGTTCTTTTAACAACCTTTCGCCCACATCCGAATTGTCATCGATATCCTCTACCGGAAGTCCAATGAAACTAACAGTTTCAATAGGATTTGACCAAAAAGACGTGGGTGTTAAAGACTTTGATTCCACATTGCAATTGAAAATATCTTAGGTGGCATGTGGGGACACATTCATGCAGTACATACATTGCGTATCTTTTATTCTGGATGCGTTGGAGTTTAACCTATTACAGTTACAGTCGAAGGTGAATTTAACGCAAATACCTGTCTTTGTAGACTCAACTCTACGTTGTCAAACACGGATCTACTGCATGATCAATGGCCCAAACTATCAGCTCCATGTTGCCTTCTCTCAACACTTCTTAGCCGAATCGTTTGGTACCAAATTGCTTGTAATCGGGCGATTCAATTACAAGTCCTTACCTTGGTAAGATAGGAGTGTATCAAGCACCAGCCATTTTATGGATAATGGCATCCGGTTGTTGGGCAACTCCACCCCAGATCATAGTACGTTCTTCTCTGCCCACAAGTAATTCGCCTGCAACATGTTCTGTGTGTAAAAAGCAGATACATACTACAGTTCACAATTTAAATACAAGTATTAGGGGCATTGTGAGCAACCCTTGCTAAGCACCACAATTTGGAACACAATTTAGGGATGTGAAACAACCTTTTAAAGCCTTATGATCCACAACGCACCTTCGCCATGAACTAAATATCGATGTAATCCATCAGTGCAAATGTCTTTCTTTATGAATAACTACTCAGGTGTTCCATAGAGTGAGAGCGTCATATAATTCCTTGTGAATAAAACTATCTGTTCTTGCACAACAGACAGTGGTGCTCACAAGTACAAGAAGCGTGGGAACTACCCACCCTTACAATTATCCATAATCCAACTGAACTACCAGCTAAACGTTTCTCATTCATTTATGCAACCTTCGACTCTACCAACATTATTTGCTACATTTATCCAACTCCACTGGAATGTGCACCATTTTTCTCATCCTGTTTTTATGCTTTATAATCAACAGTTATATATCCTTTTTAAACAACGTGCACAATTTAGGGATGTAACCAACCTTTTCTTTGATGTTCCGCAGAAGTGTCTTTGAATTACTTGTGTGCAGATTAGCACGTACTCGGGCAGCCTACTCCATATGAGAAGTATATGAGTAAACTTTCTTGCCCACCTCCCACCAAAGAAGACAGTATTACTCCGAAGAGAATACTATATTTTCTGATTCGGCGGCTGAAGCAACAGCATTACTCCGAAGTGAACACTGGCAACTCCAACGAAGAAGCGAACTTCCTCAGAGGCAATCCTACGCATTCTGGGTTACCTTTCCAGAATACGATATGAAACCACAGCCCCCGCGATGCTCCCACAAGGGGGCCATCCCAGGATAGGAAGGTGAGACCTGAAAATTCAGATCACCGGCTTTATTTCCTGCTCCCGCGGTGACAGTTTTTATAAGGACCATGCTTGGGGTCCCACAGGGTGATACCAGCATTCTCCCTGCTCCCTTTCGAGTAAAGCCACTCAGGATTGGTTAGCCTTATCGTCACTAATAAGATGACGTACATTTGTTACGGTTAGGGGGAACTGATAGGTTTGGAGTGTGAAGATCCGAAGATCAAACACAAAGCAATTTAACCACCAGTACAATCCCTTTTCGTCACTAATACGATGACGAAAATTTTGTCAGGGTGGTCTTCCACCCTTTTCGTCACTAATAATATGACGGCAATTTGTTACCGAGGTGACTTTCGGCTTGGAGTATTAAAATCCACGGATCAACATAAACCTACATTACACCCCTTTGTGGATTATGGTCGCCTTTTACGACTGGCATGCCTGCCGTGGGCATATTCTACTACCCCTAACCCACAGGGGGACTATTACAGTTACAGACCGAAGTTGTGCCATAGCGATGCGCGTCTCTCTGGAGTCTGTTTTCCTCAATTGTAATATTGGCCTCTGAGAATTGACCTCGCCGGATATTTATTGGCGTAGAACTTTGCTGGCTCATCGTCGATGAGGTTGAGGGAACAATGTGCAACAACTGAGAGCAAAAAACTAACCTACATATAAATTAAAGTCTGTAATCATGTACACGCTTTTTATGTATGCCAGTGCACGAATGGATGTATACACTGCTGCTTTGGAGATAAAGAGCCAGATAGTGTTTATAAAAACAAAGAACGTGGTTAGTTATTCAGGTTTAAGTTCAAATAATTTCTTTATAAGATTTTGTTGGTTGTCACATCTTTGTTATACTCAGTTGAGCAGAGCTCACAGAGTATATTAACCTTGATTGGATAACGGTTGGTTGTACAGGTATAAAGGAATCGAGATATATATAGACTTCCATATATCAAAATCATCAGTATCGAAAAAAAATTCGATTGATCCATGTCCGTCCGTCCGTCCGTCCGTCCGTCTGTCCGTTAACACGTTAACTTGAGTAAATTTTGAGGTATCTTGATGAAATTTGGTACGTAGGTTCCTGGGCACTCATCTCAGATCGCTATTTAAAATGAACGATATCGGACAATAACCGCGCCCACTTTTTCGATATCGAAAATTTCGAAAAATCGAAAAAGTGCGATAATTCCTTACCAAATACGGATAAAGCGATGAAACTTGGTAGGTGAGTTGAACTTATGACGCAGAATATAAAACTTGTAAAATTTTGGAAAATGGGCGTGGCACCGCCCACTTTTAAAAGAAGGTAATTTAGAAGTTTTGCAAGCTGTAATTTGGCAGTCGTTGAAGATATCATGATGAAATTTGGCAGGAACGTTACACTTATTACTATATGCCTACTTAATAAAAATTAGCAAAATCGGAGAACGACCACGCCCACTTTTTAAAAAAAATTTTTTTTTAATTCAAATTTTAAAAGAAAAGTTAATATCTTTACAGTACATAAGTAAATTAAGTCTACATTCAACTCCAGTAATGATATGGTGCAACTAAATACAAAAATAAAAGAAAATTTCAAAATGGGCGTGGCTCCGCCCTTTTTAATTTAATTTGTCTAGGATACTTTTAATGCCATAAGTCGAACAAAAATTTACCAATCCTTGTAAAATTTGGTAGAGGCTTAGATTATAGGACGATAACTGTTTTCTGTGAAAAAGGGCGAAATCGGTTGAAGCCACGCCCAGTTTTTATACACAGTCGACCGTCTGTCCTTCCGCTCGGCCGTTAACACGATAAATTGAGCAAAAATCGATATATCTTTACTAAACTCAGTTGACGTACTTATCTGAACTCACTTTGTATTGGTGTAAGAAATGACCGAAATCCGACTATGACCACGCCCACTTTTTCGATATCGAAAATTACGAAAAATGAAAAAAATGCCATAATTATATACCAAATACGAAAAAAGGGATGAAACATGGTAATTGTATTGGTCTATTGACGCAAAATATAACTTTAGAAAAAAACTTGGTAAAACGGGTGTGACACCTACCATATTAAGTAGAAGAAAATGAAAAGGTTTTGCAGGGCGAAATCAAAATCCCTTGGAATCTTGGAAGGAATACTGTTCGTGGTGTTACATATATAAATAAATTAGCGGTACCCGACAGATGATGTTCTGGATCACCCTGGTCCACATTTTGGTCGATATATCGAAAACGCCTTCACATATACAACTAAGGGCCACTCCCTTTTAAAACCCTCATTAATACCTTTAATTTGATACCCATATCGTACAAACACATTCTAGAGTCAGCCCTGGTCCACGTTTATGGCGATATCTCGAAAAGGCATCCACATATAGAACAAAGGCCCACTCCTTTTTAAAATACTCATTAACACCTTTCATTTGATACCCATATCGTACAAACAAATTCTAGAGTAGCCCCTGATCCACCTTTATGGCGATATTTCGAAAAGGCGTCCACCTTAAGAACTAAGGACCACGCCCTTTTAAAATACTCATTAACACCTTTCATTTGATACCCATATCGTACAAACAAATTCTATATTCACCCCTGGTCCACGTTTATGGCGATATCTCGAAAAGGCATTCACCTATATAACTAAGGCCCACGCCCTTTTAAAATACTCACTAACATCTTTCATTTGATACCCATATAGTACAAACAAATTCTAGAGTCACCCCTGGTCCACGTTTATGGCGATATCTCGAAAAGGCGTCCACATATAGAACTAAGGCTCACTCCTTTTTAAAATACTCATTAACACCTTTCATTTGATACCCATATCGTACAAAAACAAATTCTAGAGTCACCCCTGGTCCACCTTTATGGCGATATTTCGAAAAGGCGTCCACCTATAGAACTAAGGCGCACGCCCTTTTAAAATACTCATTAACACCTTTCATTTGATACCCATATCGTACAAACAAATTCTAGAGTCACCCCTGGTCCACCTTTATGGCGATATCTCGAAAAGGCGTCCACCTATAGAACTAAGGCCCACGTCCTTTTAAAATACACATTAACACCTTTCATTTGACACCCATATTGTACAAACGCATTCTAGAGTCACCCCTGGTCCACTTTTATAACGATATTCCGAAAAGGCGTCCACCTATAGAACTAAGGCCCACTCCGTTTTAAAACACTTATTAACACCTTTCGTTTGATACCCATATTGTACAAACGCATTCTAAAGTCAACCCTGGTCCACTTTTATAACGATATTCCGAAAAGGCGTCCACCTATAGAACTAAGGCCTACTCCCTTTCAAAATACTCATTAACACCTTTCATTTGATACCCATATAGTACAAACAAATTCTAGAGTCACCTCTGGTCCACCTTTATGGCGATATCTCGAAAAGGCGTCCACATATAGAACTAAGGCCCACGCCCTCTTAAAATACTCATTAATACCTTTCATTTGATACCCATATCGTACAAAATAAATTCTAGAGTCACCCCTGGTCCACCTTTATGACGATATCTCGAAAAGGCGTCCTCCTATAGAAATAAGGCCCACTCCGTTTTAAAACACTTATTAACACCTTTCGTTTGATATCCATATTGTACAAACGCATTCTAAAGTCAACCCTGGTCCACTTTTATAACGATATTCCGAAAAGGCGTCCACCTATAGAACTAAGGCCTACTCCCTTTCAAAATACTCATTAGCACCTTTCATTTGATACTCATATCGTACAAAAAAATTCTAGAGTCACCCCTGATCCATCTTTATGGCGATATCTCGAAACGGCGTCCATCTATAGAACTTAGGCCGACGTCCTCTTAAAATACTCATTAATACCTTTCATTTGATACCCATATCGTACAAAATAAATTCTAGAGTCACCCCTGGTCCACCTTTATGGCGATATCTCGAAACGGCGTCCATCTATAGAACTTAGGCCCACGCCCTTTTAAAATACTCATTAATACCTTTCATTTGATACCCATATCGTACAAACAAATTCTAGAGTCACCCCTGATCCATCTTTATGGCGATATCTCGAAAAGGCGTCCACCTATAGAACTAAGCCCCACGCCCTTTTAAAATACTCATTAACACCTTTCGTTTGATACCCATATTGTACAAACGCATTCTAGAGTCCCCCCTGGTCCACCTTTATGGCGATATCTCGAAAAGGCGACCACCTATACAACTACCACCACTCCCTTTTAAAACCTTCATTAATACCTTTAATTTGATACCCATATCGTAAAAACACATTCTAGAGTCACCCCTGGTCCGCCTTTATGGCGCTATCTCGAAAAGGTGTCCACCTGTAGAACTAAACCCCACGCCCTTTTGAAATACTCATTAACAGCTTTCGTTTGATATCCATATCGTACAAACAAATTCTAGGTTCACCCCTCGTCCACCTTTATGGCGATATCTCGAAACGGTGTCCACATATGGAAATAAGGATCACTCCCTTTTAAAATACTTATTAACACCTTTCATTTGATACACATATCGTACAAACAAATTCTAGAGTCAACCCTGGTCCACCTTTATGGCGATATCTCGAAAAGGCGACCACCTATACAACTACCACCACTCCTTTTTAAAACCTTCATTAATACCTTTAATTTGATACCCATGTCATACAACACATTCCAAGGTTACCCTCGGTTCACTTTCCTGCATGGTTATTTTCCGTTATGTTGCCACCATAGCTCTCAACTGAGTATGTAATGTTCGGTTACATCCGAACTTAACCTTCCTTACTTGTTTTTTCTAAACTTTATTGATTTGTCATTGTAAAGTTATCGATTTCTTATCGGAGTGTTGCTAATTTAATTATCGATTTGTTAACGCGACTCATCGGTTTGTTATGAATCAGATACCGATAAAACTTCAATATAAAATGGATAACACATGTGCACCACCTCGATAACAAGCCGATAGGAACCAATAAGAATACGATGACAAGCTGATAACAAACCAATAGTAAGCTGATAACAAATTTAAACCCCGGTAATAAGAATTCGTTATCAATAATAAACCGATTATATAACAATAACTTCTCGGTATCGGTTGTTACCGATAAGAAACCGACGAAACTCTTCTCAAAAAGCTCGAAACTGCTTGTTTCTGGGAAAGTCACATCCATTGTGGTTTAACTTCAACTTCCGGGTGAGAGGTTAGAGAAAAAGTTAGCTCAAACAAATTAGTTGCTAGATGTACATCTGTTCGTGGGGATGCAATTTACATTTTTGGGTTTTATATTTAACAACAGAAAATGTGGTGATGCTTTTACACACCATTGAATATTTTGGTTTAAATATTAAACTTTTTGTCTACTACTTATACGATTAAATTTATTAAGGTTTTAAATGCAGACCTTACAAGGCTTAAAAAGAAGCGAGCTCATATGACTGGTTTCGAATTGAAGCATTTTGGTTTAAATTTTAGTCCATAAAATTTTCATCTTTCAAATTAAGAAAAACTAATATTTCAATATTTCGGTTAAGATCCAAAACTGTATTGCTCAAATGTGAAACTCAAAAATACTAAAACTAAAACATCTCTGATTGTTTTTTAAGCCCTTGAGTGTATATTTGAAACCTTCAAATTACTTTAGAGCAAAAATAGCCCATATTTAAAACTACGGAATCGGCAGTTAAAACTTTTCGGTTTGAATTTTTATGTACAAAAAACCTCTAGAATCAAAACATTTTGACTTATGTTAAACAAACTCGTTTATGTAAAACACCTGTCACTAACTTGAAATGCAGATGTTAGGTTAGGTTAGGTTGAATGGCCGGTCCATGGGGACCTCACATAGACTGATTGAGTCCGTAGTAGTACCAGAAGTTTGTCTTAACGACCAACTTGAAAACTCTATCAAAAACCAGGACCTAGGTTATAAAATAACTCCGTCCTACTAGACTAGAAGCTTCCTAGGACTTAAACCACATGCTGTTTCTAGATCTGACAGCTGTATCACTCCTAATAGCTGGAGTCTAAGCCTGGCAAGTGCACGGCACGAGCACAGAACGTGCTCGACCGTTTCCTCCTCCAACCCTCACTTCTTACATCTGCTATTACTGACCAACCCTAAATTAAAGGCATGTGGCGCCAGAAGGCAGTGTCCAGTCAGAATACCCGTCATAAGTCTAAAGTCTTCTCTTATTAATGATAGAAGCAAATTTGTTAGTATAAGGTTGTAAGACCTACACATAATCTTCGAAACTTTACAGCCCGCGCTTGAACCCACGCCTTTCCCGCTTGGTCGATCATGTGCACCTCTCGCCTTCGCTAATTTCGCCCAGTCTAATTGGGACGTCTACGGAGCAAGCTTCAAGAGATGCGCCCTTTTTAGCTAGTTCGTCCGCTTTTTCATTCCCATCTATTCCCATAAGCCCTGGGACCTAATATAGAAGTATGCTTCTCCCTGTCCCGATTTTCTCCAGAGACTGCTTACACTCTAACACGCATTAAGATGCTTTGCTATGTGAGATTATTGCCTTAATTGCTGCTTGACTGTCAATATAAAAGTTAACCTGGTTGCAGCTTAAGCTATTCTCTTCCAGGATTTCTACTGCTTTGGGTATGGCTAATATTTCCGCTTGGAAAACGCTAAAGTAATCCGGCAGCCTGTAGAATCCGCTTATTTCCGGACCAGCAATATATCACAGACCCTGCTCCTTCCACTACTTTGGAACCATCGGTGTACATATGTATGTATGGCCTCGTCCGCCATTTGCGCACCCTTTCGCCAACCGTCCACCTCTATTGTGGCCTTAAGATCTCCCTCGAAGCGCAGATAGGGAATCAGGTAGTATGTTCGTCTTGTGATTGATGACGCTATACTAGTATGATCATATGGTCGGAGCTGAAGCTGCCATGAGGAACCACGCCTGGTTGCGGTTGTTAATGCTTTGTTCTTTGGAATTGTGCAGAATGGCACACAGTGAAGTCGTCGGGGTTGTTTTCAGCGCTCCCGTAATGCTAAGCATCGATAGTCTGCATACTCACTATATTTTTTTGAAGTATATTGTTTTTTGTGTGGCTTTCCAAAAACAAGAACTCCATAGTATAGAATAGGACTTACAATCGCTGTAAAAACCCAATGAGAAAGAGAGGGCGATAAGCCCCACGTATACTCCAGCATTCTTTTACATGCATAGAGTGCCGTTGAGGCCTTCTTCACCCTGTCCTCCACGTTGAGCTTCCATGACAGCTTACTGTCTAGGATGATTCCTAGATATTTTGTGCAAGGTTTCTCCTGTAAGGTCACCCCTCCTAACTTAGGACTGGTCCAATTTGGGACCTTGTACCTCTTTGTAAACAAGACCATATCCGTCTTCTCCGCATTGACTTTCAACCCGACATTAGATGCCCAGGTATGAATATCCTGAAGCGCCCGATCCATCAAAGAACTAATCGTTGGAAGGCACTTTCCACTTATGACAATTGCACCGTCATATGCATAAGCCGTAAGTTATACGGGTCACTCATCGAATCAAATGAGCAGTTGGTTGATGACCAGCGTCAACAGCAGAGGTGATAGAACCCCTCCCTTTGGTGTGCCCCTGTCCACTGATTTCGTGGCCTCGTACAATCCCCATTGTGATGTAATCTTCCTGCAATTTAACATGCAGCCGATCCATCTGATTAAGGCGGGATGTACTCTAATGTAATTAAGACCATCCATAATCGCCCATATAGAAACATTACTGAAAGCCCCGGCAATGTCCAAGAAGACTCCTAGAGCATACTCCTTATGCTCCAGGGATTTCTCTGCGCATATTACCACCCTATGCAATGGGGTGTCTACCGACTTGCCTTTGGTGTACGCATGCTGTGTTGTGGAGAGCAGCTTTTCATCCACGTTTATGTACACATCTATCAGCCTCTCAAAGGTTTTGAGCAGAAATGATGTTAAGATAATGGGTCTATAGTCTTTGGGATACACGGGAGCGATCTTCCCCGCCTTTGGTAGGAAAATTACACGAGCAGTTCTCCAAGAGTGCGGTACATGATTCCGTCTTATGCACCCATAGTATATTATTTTAAGCCATTCCACGACCGCCGTACTTGAAACTTGTAGCATGGCAGGAAATATACCATCTGGGCCCGGCAATTTAAACTTAGAAAACGTTTTCACTGTCTATTCGATTTTGGTATCGGTCACCAAGCCCGGCACTACCCGATCCGCGATCGAAGTGTGAGTGATGATTGCTGGCTCTTCTAAACAGTCTCCCGATGGGAAATGTGTACCCAGAAGCACCTCAAGGGATTCCTCACTATTATGTGACCATTCCCCATTCTATTTCTTTATTAGTCCCTGGACTAGGTTTCCCCTTGCTAGGACTTTTTTCAGCCGTGCTGTTTCGCTGGAGCACTCTGTGTCCGTACAAAAATTTTCCATGAGATTCTCTTCGCCTTTGAAATTTCACGCTTGTAGATCCTCAGTAGATCCCTGTCCTCGTACCGACACGTTTCGCTTTCAGCGGTCTTTGCGAGCTTAAACATTTCTTTTACCTGTCTTCTTAGAAGACTCAGCTCATTGTTCCACCATGGCGGCTTTGCTTCTTCTCCGAATATCCTTAGAGAGCAAGCTTTGTTATACACAGTCATAAACGTCCTTGTTAGGAATTCATTCGACTCCTACAGTTCCTCCACATTGGCAACCTCCTTGGGTTGTCCCAGCTTTGTTTTTGCCTGTTTCTGGAATTTAGTCCAGTTCGTTGACTTAGGGTTTCTAAAGGTTCTTCCCTTCTCTACCCTCTTTAGGGGGATGCTGAAGCTGATATACGCATGGTCGGAGAAGGATGGTCTATCAAGAACCATCCAATATTACCTTGATATATCACGCTCGGATCTCAATGTAATATCCAGAACATTGCAGGATGTTTGACCAACGTATGTAGGGACATTTCCCCTGTTGGCTATGTGCAAATTGGTTTGCAGGATGTAACAAAATAGAGATTCACCTCTTGCGTTCGTATCTGCTCCTCCCCACGCATTGTGGTGCGCATTTGCATCTGCGCTTATGACCAACCGCCATTTGCGCCCTTCCTCCTGTACTAGCCTTTTGCACTCTATCGGTGGAATCTCCGCAGCATGGGCCATGTAGCAGGACTCCAGGATAAATACCTGCTTATTCTTTTGCTCAACGGCCACCACTACGCGGTCCTCAGTAGTGTAATTAGGCAGCATATATGAATGCAACTGTTTCCTTACCATTACTATAGCTCGCACCCGTCCTTCCGTTTGCGCCTAGTAAACGCCAAACCCGCGCGCGCTACGTCCAGAAACCTTTCCTCCCGACGAGAGCCACGGCTCCTGGATCAGCGCCACGTCAAACGAACCCTCCTCAAGGGTTAGGAGGAGTTTGCTCGACGCCACTTTACTGTGTTGGAGGTTTATCTGTAGGACTCGCAGCACCATTGGGCTGTTTGCCCCCTCCAGCACCGTCGTCGTGACGTCGTTGTCCTCCCCTTGCCCTTCTGGTTTAGAGTATTTGAAGCCCCCTTCAGCCTCTCGTAACTGTTGTGTTCCTCTGTGTGAGTCACAGCACCATTTGGCGGTTGGTCCTCTTCTAACACCTTCGTGGTGACGTCGGGGACCTCCACCAATCTTTTTTCCCTTAGGCTTTTGAGGTCCTTTTCGACTTCGCCCACCTCTAGCGTGTTAGGATTTTTATCCTCGGAACTTCTTTTCCTGAGTCGCATGTAAATTTTGTCAGTGCCAAAGAACATTTTGCCAAGCCATTTGGGAGATGTAGAACTGACCTTCTCCGGTAGACCGAGATACAGTAAGTACCTTCCAATCCTGTGTCGGTATGTTCGGATTCTGATTCTGCAGAAGTCGCAGTGTATCCTCCGACTTCATCACGCATGGTATCCACATTTTAACTTTTGGTACCGTGGGGATTTGCGCTTTATCCACCATTTCAAACCGCGCGTTCGTGCCTTGCCTTTGGAGGTTACGAAACACTTCCTCCAGCCACGGCGAGCACGCTATTATCTTCATACCATTATACCATCCCCCCGAATCAAAGGTTGGAAGGGGCTTACTTGGTTATTCCCGCAACATCTTAAGCATTAAGCTTATAAGCTCCCTTTCCACAGATCTCCACCTTTCAGTAGTCATTTGTCCGAAAGGACTGCTACGATCAACCAGCGCCACAGTCAGTGACTGCTTTACCACATCACTCATCTTCTCGGGAAAAGCCGGAGTCTTAGTGTTATCTTCCTTTGGCACCTCCGAGAAAGCCGGAGTCTTAGCGTTAACTCCCTTTAGCACCTCCGAGAAAGCCGGAGTCTTAGCGTTATCTCCCTTTGGCTTATTTCCTACTTCCGTAGTTGGAACTTCCCTCATCTTGCGAGGTAGTTGCTACCTCGTTATTGGGACCCATCTGTCTTACAGCTGTCTATGCGACTGCTCTGCCTCGCGGCTGTAAGACTAGGTCCTTTCTACCTCTTGAAAGCAGGCTTGTCGCCTTCCGCCGAACGTTGCCTCTTCATTCTGCCATTTGACGCTTCTTCCTCCTCGTAACGGTTGCAGAACCGAGGGTTACTCGCAGCAAACCTTTTGATCTGCCTTCGACATACTGCTACCGCCCCATGGGCCCATTCCAAGCGCTCGGTCTCCACTTCTGTTGGGTCGACCACTGCTCCCAGGCGTTGTAAAATTCTTAGTGCTGCACGGTACTGCGAGAGAGCTCTTTTACTTCCTCTGCTCCGTACCCTTCTCTACTCTTCTACTCCGTTTTCATTTGTGTGCTTCTCCAACACGGAGCTCATTCAATCAGCACTACACTCGCTCCCCGAGTCCGACGCATCGCTTAATGTGTATTTGTCGGCCTTGGCTTGCGACTCAGTCCTCCTCTGAGTCGTTCATCTTGGTCGTACTACCACCTGCCCGACAAGGCGGGCTCAGCGGTTCAGTATTATATACGGGGAAAGAACCGTCCGCCACACCAGCGCCCCTTACTGTGGTAAGGCCATCAATACTTCCCAAGGTGGCCCGGTATCGTGAAGGCTCCGTCCGAATACAGCCGAATTTATCCCCTGGCTACAAATCGTCCAATAGGCACAATCCGCATAACACCCTGGATTAGGGTGTTGGCAGTTCTTGGTCACCGACAACCCGCCGCCCTCCTATGAGGTGAAACGACGTAGATGTCAGTCCTAAATAGCTCCGCCTCATAGTCGGGCGCTATGGAGTTCGGCTAAGCCCTCACACCAACGACAGTGAGGGAAATGTAGATGCAGATGTTATTGGAAGTTTATTTAAGAATACAAATTTATTTTAATTACTAGTTTGTTCAACATATTTTTATTTATTTAATTCGATTTTCGCAAATGAAATTACCTGGTAATTTCCAGATAATTTAGTTCAACAACTAAAACGTCTTCGTTGTGCTCCATTTTTTCACGAAATAAGTATTTTATATGTAACATTGCCACGTAGGGGAGAGACTAAAACTAGACTAACTTTACCACTCATTGAAAATGATATTTTTAAAATTTCAGGACTAAAATTTAAGCCTCAAAATATTAAAAATTGGACTCATCCTCTAACAGTTTATAACATAGGCCAATAAAGATCAAAAACGCAGTACTGGAAAAACTTTTGGGTTTTTAATTTTAAACATTCGAAAATGACATTTTTCAAGTGTCTAGACTAAAACCAGATATCTTCGAATTTGCTTAAAATCAGCAATAAACTGTGCTAGGTGTAAAAAATAAACTAAAACTAGCAATATTTCTGGAAAAAGTTGTCTCAAAAACAAATTTCTCTGCATCGATTTAGGCTAGACTAGTCAAACCAACAATGCTTGAAAGACCAATTTTTAAGAGATGTGAGAAAATCGGATATTGCAAAGAAATTTCAAATAAAAATATTGACGTTTTCGAAAAAAAATGATTTCAAATTTTTTTGAGGTTTTTTCTAATAACAGAATAATGAAATGTTCCTTATTGTTTAAAATCAAAGCTTTTGAGATGCTGAGCTCGAGTATGTAAAAATAGGGTATCGCTTATAACAAAAATTTTCACTAAAAGTACGACTGAAATTTAAGATATTGGTCTGTGGTACAATTTATATGACCGCATTTCTATATCGCTACAAAGCGTGTTTGAAAGCGTAATTTTGCCATTTTTACACTCAGCGTGCTTTGCACATAAAGTATATTAACTTTGATTAGATAACGGCTGGTTTTACAGGTATAAAGGAATCGAGATAGATGTAGGCTTCCATATATCAAAATCATCAGTATCGAGCCATGATTTTGATTCGGCCATGTCCGTCCATCCGTCTGTCCGTTAACACGATAACTTGAGTAAATATTGAGATATCTTCACCAAATTAGGTACACGAGCTTATCTGGACCCAGAATAGATTGGTATTGAAAATGAGCGAAATCGGATGATAACCACGCCCACTTTTATATAAAAGATTTTTGAAAGTGTCGTGGACGAATCAAAAAAGCTATATCTTTGCAAAAAACAGCTTTATATCAATGGTATTTCGTTTCCCAAGTGGATTTATAACAATAAATAGGAAAAACTTCAAATTTTAAAAAACGGGCGTGGCACCGCCCTTTTTATGACTAAGCAATTTTCTATATAAATAGGGTACGCAAATTTTCCCCATAGCCGGTAATATTTATAGAAAAAATGGACGAGATCGGTTAAAGACCACGCCCATTTTTATATAAAAGATTTTTAAAAGGGTCGTAGACGAAAATAATAAGCTATATCTTAGCGAAAAAGAGCTTTGTGTCAATAGAATTTTACTTTCTAAATTGAATTATAACATTAAACAGGAAAACACTAAAATTTTTGACTACGCAGTTTTCTATATTTCGGGAGCCATAACTCGAAGAAAATTTAACATATCGTAATGAAATTGTGTACACATATTTTCCTTATAGCAGAAAATATTTCTAGTACAAATGGACGGGATCGGTTACAGATCACGGCAACTTAGATATAAAACAAGTTTAAAAGGTTCGTAGGCTAGAATAATAAGCTATAACTTAGCAAAAAATAGTTTTGAATCAATGATATTTCACTTATCAAGTTTTATTGTAAGAGGAAATGGGGAGACATTTTCTTTAAACGGGCGGTGCCACGTGTTATGTAGAAAAGTAATTTATCTGAAGTGAAATGTACAATAGAAGCTCAGGCTGAGTATATAATGTTCGGTTACACCCGAACTTAGACTTACTTACTTACTTAATTGGCGCTTAACCGTCTAAACGGTTATGGCCGTCCAACAAGGCGCGCCAGTCGCTCCTTCGCTCCGCAAACCGGCGCCAATTGGTCACACCAAGGGAGTTTAAATCGTTTTCCACCTGGTCCTTCCAACGGAGTGGGGGCCGCCCTCTACCTCTGCTTCCATAGGCGGGTTCCGATAGAAACACTTTCTTGGCCGGAGCATCATCTTTCATTCGCATAACATGGCCTAGCCAGCGCAGCCGCTGCGTTTTAATTCGCTGGACTATGTTGATGTCTGCGTATAGCTCGTACAGCTCATCATTAAATCTTCTTCGGTACTCACCATCGCCAACGCGTAGAGGTCCATAAATCTTTCGAAGAACTTTTCTCTCGAACACTCCCAAAGCCGCTTCATCTGCTGTTGTCATGGTCCATGCTTCTGCCCCATATAGCAGGACGGGTACGATAAGTGACTTGTAGAGTATGATTTTCGTTCGTCGAGAGAGGACTTTACTTTTCAATTGCCTACCTAGTCCAAAGTAGCATTTATTGGCAAGATTGATTCTTCGCTGGATTTCAGTGCTGATGTTGTTGCTAATGTTGATGCTGGTTCCCAAATAAACGAAGTCTTTTACTATTTCGAAATTATGGCTGCCAACAGTAGCGTGGTTGCCAAGGCGCATATGCGCTGACTCTTTGCTCGATGACAGCAGGTACTTCGTTTTGTCCTCATTCACCATCAAACCCATCTTTACCGCTTCTTTTTCCAGCTTGGAGTAAGCAGAACTAACAGCGCTGGTGTTTAGGCCGATGATATCAATGTCATCATCATATGCCAGTAATTGCACGCTTTTATAGTATATTGTTCCAGCGCGGTTAAGTTCTGCAGCTAGTATAATTTTCTCCAGCATCAAATTAAAGAAATCGCACGATAGGGGGTCACCCTGTCTGAAACCTCGTTTAGTTTCGAACGGCTCGGAGAGGTCCTTCCCAATTCTGACTGAGCTGATAGTGTTGCTCAACGTCATTTTGCACAGCCGTATAAGTTTTGCGGGGAAACCAAATTCAGACATAGCGGCATATAGGCAGCTCCTTTTCGTGCTGTCGAAGGCGGCTTTAAAGTCGACGAAGAGGTGATGTGTGTCGATTCTCTTTTCACGGGTTTTTTCCAAGATTTGGCGCATTGTGAAAATCTGGTCGATGGTAGATTTACCAGGTCTGAAGCCGCACTGATAAGGTCCAATCAGCCGGTTCACGGTGGGCTTCAATCTTTCGCACAATACACTTGAAAGGACCTTATATGCGATATTAAGAAGGCTGATTCCACGATAGTTGGTGCATTTTGCAGTATCCCCCTTCTTGTGGACTGGGCAAAGAACACTTAGATTCCAACCGTCGGGCATGCTTTCGTCCGCCCATATTTTGCTAAGAAGCTGCTGCATGCGCCTTACCAACTCCTCGCCGCCGAACTTGAATAGCTCCGCAGGCAATCCATCAGCGCCCACGGCCTTGTTGTTTTTCAATCTGGTTATTGCTATTCTAACTTCCTCATAATCGGGCGGGGGGACATATATTCCATCATCATCGATTGCGGGATCGGGTTCTTCATCTCTGCGCGGTGAATTGCTGCCTCCATTTAGGAGAGCAGAGAAGTGTTCCCTCCATAATCTAAGCACTCTCTGGACATCAGTTACAAGGTCGCCGTTTTCATTCCTACAGGAGTTTACCCCGGTCTTAAAACCTTCCGTCTGTCGCCGTATTTTTTGGTAGAATTTTCGGGCGTTATTCCTGGTGGCTAGCAGCTCAAGCTCCTCGCACTCACGCCTTTCTGCTTCTGCTTTTTTCTTCCTGAAAAGGCGTCTCGCTTCCCTTTTCAACTCACGATAGCGTTCACACACTCCTCTTGTCGCGCTCGCTTTTAACGTAGCCCTGTAGGCAGCGTCTTTTCTTTCGGTTGCAACGCGGCATTCTTCATCATACCAGTTGTTTTTCGTGGCCGCCGGTAACCAATTTTTCCTCGGCGGCAGTATGAAGTGCTTTGGAGATATGCTCCCACTGCTCCTGTATTCCTTCAGGATGAGTTGTGCCCTCAGAGAGCAGGTGTGAGATTCGAGTTGCGAAATCATTGGCAGTCTATTGTGATTGAAGCTTTTCGACGTCTAGCTTTCCTTGTGTTTTTTGTTCCTTGTTTTTAGCCGCGTTGAGGCGGGTGCGTATTTTGGCTGCAACGAGATAATGGTCCGAATCGATGTTAGGTCCTCGGATCGTTCGCACATCTAAAACACTGGAGGCATGCCGTCCGTCTATCACAACGTGATCGATCTGATTGCGAGTATTTCGATCAGGAGACAGCCATGTAGCTTGATGTATCTTTTTATGCATGAACCTCGTGCTTGATATGACCATGTTTCGAGCACCGGCAAAGTCAATCAGCCTCAGTCCGTTAGGAGAAGTTTCATTGTGTAGGCTGAACTTTCCGACTGTAGGGCCAAAAACACCTTCTTTGCCCACCCTGGCGTTAAAGTCGCCAAGCACGACTTTTATATCATGACGGGGGCAGCGCTCGTATGTGCGTTCTAATTGTTCATAAAAAGTGTCTTTCACCTCATCGTCTTTCTCCTCTGTCGGCGCATGGGCGCAGATGAATGATATATTAAAAAATTTTGCTTTTATTCGAATAGCGGCGAGACGCTCGTCCACAGGCGTGAACGCCAGCACTTGGCGACAAAGTCTCTCTCCCACCACGAATCCGACGCCGAAACTGCGCTTATTCGCATGGCCACTCCAATATATGTCACAATTTTTGATCTTCTTTCTTCCTTGCTTCGTCCAACGCATTTCTTGGATGGCGGTGATGTCAGATTTTGCTTTGACGAGGACATCAACCAGCCGGGCATCTGCACCAATCCCATTCAGGGAGCGGACGTTCCAGGTGCATGCCCTCAATTCATTGTCCTTCAAACGTTTGCCATGGTCGTCATCAATAGAGAGTGTATTTATCCGAGGCTTGTTGTTATATTTCATTGGAGTATGGTTTTACGTGGCGGGTCCCAAGCCCAGCGCACAACCCGCTCAGCGGGGGTGAAAATATTACTTGGCACGTTTATATAGCGAGCCGCTTGCTCCAAGACAGACGCCCGCTTGCAGCCGCACCTAGAGGTGTACAGACGCTGCCGATGAAATCTCCCCCGGCTAGCCCTTAAACCGATTATGTCAGAGTGGCCTAGCCAGGTTGTCGCCTTCTCACATTAGCTCACCGCTAAACGGGTGTTTAGCGGCTACCCAGAGGATACTTGGCCGCAAGCGACCGGCAGTAGTGAGCTGCTTGAACCGCATGCAAAAGAATCGCTCTGGCCATTCCCAGGTGAATGGCGGTCAGAAGCTTTCCCCACTTTCGTGGACTTCTACACACGGCCCCACCCTCCAAACTTAGACACCCTTACTTTTTTTTTAATTGTAAAATATACATAAACGAAAGAAAATTTGTTATTTCGAATCACATTTTCTATAGATTTTCAGATGCTTATTTGTAAAAAATATTATGGATGGTCTTAATTACATTAAAGTACATCCCGCCTTAATCAGATGGATCGGCTGCATGTTAAATTGCATAAAGATTACATCACAATGGGGATTGTACGAGGCCACGAAATCAGTGGACAGGGGCACGCCACAGGGAGGGGTGCTATCACCTCTGCTGTGGTCCTCGTCATCAACCAACTGCTCAGGCGATTTGATGAGTGACCCGTAAAACTTACGGCTTACGCAGATGACGTTGCAATTGTCATAAGTGGAAAGTGCCTTCCAACGATTAGTTCTTTGATGGATCGGGCGCTTCGGGATATTCATACCTCGGCATCTAATGTCGGGTTGAAAGTCAATGCGGAGAAGACGGATATGGTCTTGTTTACAAAGAGGTGCAAGGTCCGAAATTGGACCAGGCCTACGTTAGGAGGGGTGACCTTACAGGAGAAACCTTGCACAAAATATCTAGGAATCATCCTAGACAGTAAGCTGTCATGGAAGCTCAACGTGGAGGACAGGGTGAAGAAGGCCTCAACGGCACTCTATGCATGTAAAAGAATGCTGTGATGTACGTGGGGTCTATCGCCCTCTCTTTCTGATTGGGTTTTTACAGCGATTGTAAGCCCTATTTTATACTATGGAGTTCTTGTTTGGTGGAAAGCCACACAAAACACAACATACGTCAAAAAATTAGAGGGGGTATGCAGACTATCGATGCTTAGCATTACGGGTGCCGTGAAAACAACCCCAACGGCTGCACTGTATGCCATTTTGCACATTCCACTTGTAGACCTGGTAGCAAAGAACAAAGCGTTAACGACCGCAACCAGGCTCGGTGCTTCGGGGCAGCTTGAGCCCCGACCATATGGCCATAGTAGTATAGCGTCATCAATCACAAGACGAACAGACTACATGATTCCCTATCTGCGCTTCGAGGGAGATCTTAAGGCCACAATAGAGGTGGACGGTTAGCGCAAGAGTGCGCAAATGGCGGACGAGGCGATACATGTGTACACCGATGGTTCCAAAGTAGTGGAAGGAGTAGGGTCTGCGGTATAATGCGCTGATCCGGAAATAAGCAGATCCTACAGGCTGCCGGATTACTGCAACGTTTTCCAAGAGGAAATATTAGCCGTAACCAAAGTAGTAGAAAACCTGGAAGAGAATAGCTTAAGCTGCAACCGTGCTAACTTTTATATTGACAGTCAAGCAGCAATTAAGGCAATAATCTCGCATAGCACAGCATCTAAATGCGTGTCAGAGTGTAAGCAGTCTCTAGAGAGAATCGGGACAGGGAGAAGCATACATCTATATTGGGCCCCAGGGCATATGGGAATAGATGGGAATGAAAAAGCGGACGAACTAGCTAAAAAGGGCGCATCCCTTGAAGCTTACGCCGTAGACGTTTCAATTAGATTGGGCGAGATTAAGTGAAGGCGAGAGGTGCACATGTTCGACCTGGCAGGAAAGGCGTGGGTTCAGGCGCGGGGCTGTAAAGTTTCGAAGATTATGTGTAAGTCTTACAACCTTAGACTAACACAGATGCTTCTATCATTAAAAAGAGAGGACTGTATACTCATGACGGGTATTCTGACTGGACACTGCTTTCTGGCGTCACATGCCTTTAAATTAGGCTTGGTCAGTGATAGCAGATGTAGGAAGTGCGGGTTGGAGGAGGAAACGATCGAGCACGTTCTGTGCTCGTGCCCTGAACTTGCCAGGCTAAGACTCCAGCTAATAGGAGTGATACAGCTGTCAGATCTAGAAGCAGCATGTGCCTTAAATCCTAGGAAGATTCTAGTATTTGCCAAGAGGTCGGAGATATTTTATAACATAGGTCCTGGTTTTTGATAGGGTTTTTCAGTTTGGTCGTTAAAACAAACTTCTGGTAACACTACGGACTCAATCAGTCTACGTGAGGTCCTCATGGACCGGCCAGTTCAACCTAACCTAACCTACCTATACTTTTTTTAAACTCTTGCTCAGCAACTCAAAATTTATTGTAGATTTCATTTTGAAGAAAAATAAGCTTTTAGTTTGTTTTTAATAATTAAAAATCGGTAAAAATACCCAACATAACATTTTTTAAAACGTTTTTCAACATTTATTTTTGAAATTTTTATCAATATCCGATTTCTTGTCAAGCGTATTTCGCTTGTTAACTCTAGCCTAAACCGTTGCAGAGCAATCTGATTTTGAGACAACTTTTTCCAATTTTCCTAATAGTGCGTAGTGAATAAGGTCGCTAAGTATTTCGTCGGTGATAGTGCCAAGTTACACGAGTGAAAAAACTATTTGCTAATTTTACAGCATAGCTTATCAATGAAAGATCCAGAACTTTGCTATCGACGTGAGGAACAATGGTAACTTCTTCGGGTGGGGAAAGGACCTTCGATATGAAAGTGGGGATAGATCACCGCTCTGCGGCACCCTTTCTTTAATACTTCTTGGTTTTGAAGTTACATTCCTGATCTGGACCGATATCTGGCGAATACACAGATAACTTGCGGTATACGGCTTGATACTAGACGGAAGTATAGACCCTTCCAACTTTTGTTGGAAGTAATCGATATTAATGGTCCTTTTCTGGATGTTGTTGTTGTTGACGGATATAGATCCGGTATGTTCCGGTTACAAGCACCATTGATCTTTTTAGGTCATCACACTCCCACTCGTTACTTCCATAGAACTTGGGGTCGCTAGAACCTCGGCTGCTAAAGAAACAGGATTCGCCACGGGAAGTGGAGGTAACAATTGGGTTGGAGAAGTTATAAATTGCGCTGACAACCCCTTGAATCATTTGGGTATTTTAGTCGCCTCTTACGACATTCATACCTGCCTCGGGCATATTCTAGGCCACCTAACGCGCTGGGGCCCTTCCGATTCTTGCAGTAAAGTGCTGTGATTGACTGTGTCAAAAGGTTTTAACAAATCTAGTGCTATGAGTACTGTTCTAAAGTGGGATTTTTGGTTCAATCCGCAATTTTTTATGCGTCGATGGCGTTAAGCGTGGGGCGTTGCTACGTAATTTTCAGAAGCCATGCTGGTTGGAATGTCGCAGGTTTGTGGTGAAATAAGGAAGTAGGTGATAGTAGAGATTTCGGACGGTATCACCCTCGCCAATTTCCCTTTTTCAGGGATAAAAAAAAGTAGACAGAGACTTGTTGAAGACAAGCGCCAGGTAAATAAATCTCGGCATGGCGATACCGTTCGGGCCTACTTTAGATGATTAAGCAAGTTTGATGGCTTGTTGTTTTTGTGTTAACAGAGGTGGACCATAGGGAACTTGGAACCTGGTATTAGAGGTGTAGGTTCCACAATTTAACAGATCGTTGGTGTCGTGTGGGAAAACGTCGCATGCAGGACATGCATTACGTATTTCGGGGTTTGAAAATGTAAGAGTTTAACCTGTTAAAGTATCTAGAACGAAGTTGGGCCCATTGACTTGTATTTCTCTTAGTAGTGTGATTTCTTGTTGTTGTTGTTGTAGCGATAACGACACTCGCCGAAGGCACTATATAGCCGAAAGCGATGGATATTTGGTCATCGTGCTAAGTCAAGTTTTAGAGGGACTTTCCGGTTGACCATAGCTTACTAACATCGGAAAAGATGTTCTTTATATGTTCCTCCCACTTCGCCCGTTGTGCTTATCTACTAGCTGTCTTATGCGAAGGTTTATGTCCTTGATTTGAGGGTGGCCAGGGTCTTGCTGTCCCACAAGGTCACACTCTCTCGCTAATGTTGCGGCGCCCGTTGGAAAACCCGGAGTTTTTCCAGCGCGAATAAAACGAGCCGACGTGAGTTCAATGACCTTGCGAAAAGCACGTTCCCTTTTGACGGACTTTAGTCGGGGTTGGGAGGGCAGCAAAAAGATTGTATGTGTATGCCGTATAGTCGACTCACTTTCCATTTTTGAAGTTGATGAAAGTATGAATAATTCAGTCGAGTTAAGACAGTACACTGACACCAAATTGTCAATATATTTCAAAAATGAATATTGTGACGAATATTAGCAACAATAAGGCATACTATCATCTCTAAGCCGTTACTCAGCAGTCACTAGTATCTGCATAAACAAAACAATCATTAGCCGTGTTTTTTAACACGCGTATATCCGTTTACGCTTACACTTTGTATAGACTGCTAAGCGACAAACTTTAAATACACCTCTGAAATTGCTGCGCATAAATTTTGTCCTTCTAAATTTCAATACACATTATACTCAGATGTAACTGAAATATGTGTCTTTGTTTCACTATCTGCACTAATTCCATGTATTCTATGCGCGTCCACTATCTATCACAACTGATTCAGCTATATGTTATATCCTATCGCCATCAGAGGGTTGTGTCTCCGCTTTTCGGTACACCCTGTTGCTGTTGCTAGTTGTTTAACCGCAGCCGCTAGATGGGTCTCCTAAGCATTATCTAAGCGAGAATAGGCGTTTTTTTTCACGCGAAAACGAAACGTATACGCTTGTAAAAAAACACGGCTATTATGTCTACACATATGTACATACAAGAAGCATATGCACAAACACATGCATATATCTGAGATGCTCACAAAAGTATGCAATCATCGGTCGAAGTATCACTCACATATACACTCGCATATGAGAAGCTATAAACGCGCATCTGTAGTTTATAGCTGGTGAGTTTATAGCTGATAAACAAGTAGTAAATTCTAGAAGGAGAAACGCCTAGAAGTATGCGAACGAGGGAACCGAAGAGTATAAAAGCAGCACCAGCTTAGGCATGGGCAATCAGTTTGATTTAAGCACGCTATTGGTTGTGAAGTGTTATTGTGAAGTACTTTCAAGTAGTATAATAAAGACCATTTTTGCATTATTGAATATTGGAGTGATTTAATCAACAGTTTAGTGATTCGAACGTTAGCAGAAGATTTGGAATAAGCGGAATTTCCTTAAATTCGTTACAGTATAATAAAAATTCAAAATTTTCTATCATTTTTTTGATTAGCGGACCGTTTGGCGTGCTTTTGTGTAGCGTCCGGCCCATGATAACCTAAACATTTGTGAAGCCCATCGCAGGCTTAATTCGTTTTTATATATTTTTGTTTTTTCCAACAAATTGGTGCATTTTTACAATTCTACATTAGCGAGTAATTGGTAAATATAAAGAACTAGACAGCAAAATTAAACGGTTAAGCGTCAATTAAGTAAGTAAAACGGCAAAACAATAAGAAATATTTATCGATTAGTTAAAAAAAGTACTTATTCAACAGTCCACAACACGCACATAAAGTGCTTCCTCAACTCCGCACACACACATTTATTATACCTTTCATGAAAATGAAATGGTATATTAATTTCGTCACGAAACCGAAAATTGTAAGTCCTTAAAGGAAAATAGATAGACCCACCATTAAGTATACCGAAATAGTCAGGATGAAGAGCTGAGTTGATTTAGACATGTCCGTCTGTCCGTCTGTATGTTTGTATGCAAACTAGTCCCTCAATTTTTGAGATATCTTGATAAAATTTGGTGAACGGGTGTACTTTGGTGTCCGATTAGACATTTGTCGGAACCGGCCAGATCGAACCACTATAGCATATATCCTCCATACAACCGATTTTTCAGAAAAAGAGGATTTTTGTCATATCTCCCTCAATTTAACAGATTGACGCTTCAAACTTCACCATATACTTTCATATATTGCACAATTGTTGTCTGAAAAAATTGATGACATCGGTCGTATATATAGTATATATCCCCCACAACCGATTGTTCAGATAAGAAAATTTTCGTAATTACTGCTAGAGGCTTCAAATTTCAACGAATGCTTACGTATATAGCATATATTATTGTCTGAAAAATCATAGAGATCGGTTGTATATATAGTATATATATCATACAACCGATCGTTCAGATAAGAAACTTTTCGCAATTTCTACCCCATTTTAATAGATATAAGCTTCAAATTTCACCGATTGCTTACGTATATAGTATATATTGTTGTGTAAAAAAATTATAGAGATCGGTGATATATATAATATATATATGATGGTATATATAGTATATATATATATTTTTTTTACAATTTCAGCCCCATTTTAACAGCTAGAAACTTCAAATTTCACCAAATGCTTACGTATATAGCATATATTGTTGTCTGAAAAAATCATAGAGATCGGTGGTATATATATTATATATCCCATATAAACTCTCATTTTTGCCCCTTTTTTACGGCTAGAAGCTTCAAAATTCATCAAATTTCATCAAATAGTTACCTTGACGTCATATATTGTTGAAGTACGTGACTCGTAGTCATAGTTTTTACACGCAGACCACAAAAAACCTGAAACTTTGCATCCTCACACAAAGTACCTACCTATTTTATACTTTTCATGAACATGAAATGGTATATTAACTTTGGTCCGATGTTTGTAACGTTGAGACTAACCATTAAGTATACCGAATTGATCAGGGCGACGAACTGAGTTGATATAGCCATGTCCTTCCGTCTGTCTGTTTGAACGCAAACTAGTCCCTCAAATTTTGAGATATCTCAAGGAAATTTTGCCAAATGATGTATTTTTGTATTATATTAGACATTTGTCGGATCCGGTAGAATCGGACCACTATAACATATATCTCCCATACAACCGATCGTTCAGATAAGACGATTTTGGTCATTCCTGCCGCAATCTAGAAAGTATAAACGTGAAACTCGGTGATATATATTCTAATATATCATAGAAGATATCCTCAAAAATAACTTTGATCGGAGCTATATATAGTATATATCCCATTCAACCGATCGTTCAGATAGAAAGATTTTTGGCCATTTCTCCCTTAATTTAGAAAGTAGAAACGTGAAACTCGGTGATATATATTTTAATGTATCATAGAAGATTTTTTGAAAAAATCACTTTGATCGGAGCTATATATAGTACATATCCCTTACAATCGATCGTTCAGATAGAAAGATTTTTGGCAATTTCTCCCTTAATTTCGAATATAAAAACGTTTAACTTGGTGATATTTATTCTAATATATCATAGAAGATTTCATGAAAAAATCATTTCGATCGGAGCTATATATAGTATATATCCCATACAACCCATCGTTCATATAGAACGATTTTTAGCCATTTCTCCCTTAATTTCCAATATAAAAACCTTAAATTTGGTGATATTTATTCTAAATTATCATAAAAGATTTCCTGAAAAAACACTTTGATCGGAGCTATATGTATATAGTATACACCTATCCCATACAACCGATCGTTCAGATACAAACATTTTTGGCCATTTCTCCCTTAGTTTCCAATATATAAACGTGAAACTTGGTGATATATATTCTAATATATCATAGAAGATTTCATGCAAAAATCATTTTGATCGGAGCTATATATAATATATATCCCATACAACCGGTCGTTCAGATAAGGGGGTTTTTTGCCATTTTGTATTTTATATTTATCTTAAAAATCGTTTAGGTATGTACATCTGTTCACTATATATTTCTTATCTTATACATTCGGTTATTTGGAGATTACGAACGGGATAAGATTATTGTTCAGCCCCATTCATGAAAGTTATGAAGTCTTCGGCACAGCCGAAGACAGTCCCGTCCTTACTTGTTTCGATATATATCTTTGGCAGGCCCCAAATAGCTTTAAAATCGACCAGTATTTGCTAAATGTTTTCTTTTTTTCTACAATAATAAATACAATAACGGAATAGAAATTATTCGAAATATAAAACCAGGTACACTTCCAAGAGCTGGTAAACAAAGAAAAAAATTTAAATAAGAAGCGTACGAACATGTGCAGGCATAGCCAAGAGGTAGGCCAGCTGGCTTAGAAATCTAAAGTACTCGAGGAGTAAGAACTTGAAAGTTCAATCAAAATATTTTTACAATGCGGTTTTCTTAACCAGCAGTGACTATATTTTCATAGATGGTTCTTTTCATCACAACGTTGAAATCATGGCTCAACTATATGGTTGGCTCATCTCATCAGCGGATTTTATTTTTTTCATTTCACTGGAGTAGGGGTTGTCAAAGGGAGATGGCAAACTCAAAATGAAACCAACACATTGACAAAATTTTCTTACTACACACACAAAAACTGCAAAGTTTTATGTTTTCATTACATTCCATTGGCCTAACACCAACACGCAGATCTGAGAAAAGGTATGTTGTTGCTGTAGAGATGAACCTACCATATAGTTGAAATATAGGTAAATTTTGATAATCACTTTTTGTGATGAATTTTGTATAAGTTTGATAAGAAATTACAAAAAAATTCATTGATGGCTATTAATATTCCGCTGGATTAGCAGATATTTTGCATACTGATTGCCATAGTGGTCTCTGCTTTTACAACAAAGAAGTGGAAGGATTAGGGCCTGCGGTTTACTGTGCTGATCCAGAAATAAAAAGAACCTATAATCTGCCAGGTCACTGTCGCGTTTTCAGGCGGAAGTAGTATCCGTAACCAAAGCAGTAGAAACACTAGAATACAATAGCTTAAACTGCAGCCGCGTCGACTTTTATATTAACAGCCAAGCAGCAATTAATTTTTTATTTTTTTATTTATTTAATTAAGATAATAATATCGCATAACATAGTGTCTTAAAGTGTGTTAGAGTGTAACCAATCCCTGGAATGAATCGGGACTGGGGGAAGCATTTTGTGTTCGTCAGACTAAGACTCTAGCTATTAGGAGTGATACGGCTGTCAGATCTAGAAGCAGCAAGTGACATAGATCGTGCAAGGCTTCAAGTATTGGCCAAGAGGACGCAGTTATTTTATAAAATATGTATGTGCTGGTTTTTGATAGGGTATTTCAGTTTGGTCGTTAAACAAACTTCTGCTGAAACTACGGACTCACTCAGTCTATGTGAGGTCCTCATGGACCGGCCGGTTCAACCAAACTTAAGCTTAGGTCAGGATTTTAATTGAACAAAAGGTTAATAAAACTGCGTTTTATGAGAAATTTTTCTATCATGAGTTGATTAACATTTAATTCCTCTCTTTCGCGAAATTCACCATTTAAGTAAGTACGTACGCATGTATCCGCTTGCTTGTTATATCTAGATGCCAGTAACTCTTACCTGTTAAAGGAAGTATAATCTTCCAACGAAACTTCAAATACATTTATATGACCTATTTACTTTTTGATTTTTCCTTTTAGTTAAAATTGTTCTTTGTGGCTTTCATGATAACAAATAAGTTATGACCAAATTTACGGCTTTGTAAAACTTGGAGAATTGAGAATTTGATTTTTATTAGCAAAACATGAACACATTTCGTTGGTTTTTCAATAACAAATCACTCGTCCTCCCTTAAACAAAGTTAAATATCTTTGATACTTTCATTATATTAAAAATATCATCATGAATAATTTTGTACAAAAAACATTTAGTGCGTTTACTACGCAAGTATAACTTCACATACATATGTACATGTGTATGATATAATTGCACTGTAGCCTACACCAAGGCGCTTAACGGTTGTGACAAGACCAGTTATTCGAATTTGATTATTGTTTTTGTTTGTTCTATTTATGCATTGTAATCTCAGTAACTTTAGTTGCCGAATTAAAAGTTTATTTTTTGGAAATTAGGACAAGAGAAAAGAGAGCACAAACGATATGTATCACAGCAACAACACCACAAAATGTTACAACTAAACGAAGCACGTTTGCAGAATGGCTCGTAAAGTTTAGCGGATTGCTATGGCTCCATGTATGCACCCTTACAGAACCTGTCAACAACTGAAAGTTGTACGCCTCAATGAAATTTGCAAAGGCCGCCGCCAGGAAAACGTCATCTATTTGTATCATCTCCTCTCAACGCCCGATTACGACAAATTCGAATGGGTAGCACAACATTGTGTTGTAGTGCAAGTGCCTTTTGGGGATATCTCATCACATTTTGAACAATGACAAATAAAACTTAACAGCTGTGAACTATATGAGGGTGTACCCTGTTCAAGTGTAGAAAATGTTTAGTTAAGCTACAAAGAAAAAATGTTCGTTAGAAACATAAATACTTTGTTGAGGATATGTATCGAAACTTGAAGACGGTAAGACTTGTTAAAAAAGTCCTCAAAAACCCCTCATAAACAAATAACTAAACTCAGCATCAGGGTGAAGATATTATATATTTAGTGTTTTTCATGCTCTTTGTAAAATTTATCATATTCGTGCATAGGACTCCAAGAAGTAGTCATGATGGCCGCATTTTGTGAACGTTCATTTTCCAAAGCTCGAAACATACACTTTTGTTTACATTGTAAATTTCTAATTGGTTTGCTTTACGTACATAATAAATAACAAAAATTTCATCACACATTTAATAAAATATTAAATAAATTAAATACACACAACACTAAAGCACGAGTAGTTGTAGAAGTATGGCCAGCACTGTATGTAGAATGTTCTGATTGCTGTTTATACCTACATACATACTATGTGTATTGTTTTTGCTCACTTTGTCAATTTATTGATTAAAATATGAAATCACACATTATACATCCACAATTATACTATTGTTTATTATATGGTTGTGAATACAAAATTATAAAAATAAAAGAAGCACACGTTATTTCAAAAAGAAAGTGTGAATGAAGGAAAGGCAACCAGAATTCCGTTATTCACATATACACACGCATATGGCAGTAGAAAACATAAACTACAAATATACATATATAGATGGTAACCAAGCAGCAGATACAGAAGTTCTAGAAGGTGAAACGTTTAGACCTTAGGAGAAATATGCGAATGAAGCAACAGAGAGTATAAAAGCAGAGTAAGCTGAGCAATCATTAATCAGTTTGATTTAAACACGCTATTTGGCTGTGAAATTTAATTGTGAAGTACTACCCCCAAAGTAATCTAAATAAAGAACAGTTTGCAATACGGAATATTGCAGCGATTTACTCAACAGTTTAGCGATTAGAACATTAGCAGAAGGTTTCAAATAAGCGGAATTTCCCTAAATTCGTTACAATACTAAATCTTGGTATTTTCAAATATACACATACTGCTACTATACTAAGGTGAATGAGAGCATCGTCAAGAGCTCAAGCTTTAAGTCACGCTTCTGTAGAAGGCCTTAGTAGGCCCTGTTTCTTGATAGATCGTTAAAATGTGAAGCTTAACCAATACAAAAAATATGTTGAAATATTAGCCGTGTGTTTTTACATATACTTTTGCGGGTAAAAAAACGGGTTTCATCACTTTGATAATGTTTAGGGGACTCATCAAGCGGCAATTATTGAAGGGGTTTTACCTAATAGCGGAGACTGAACCTCTCTCTGTTGGTCACAGTGGACCAATACACTTTTCGGTCTTAGAAGTGGAGAATAGTGTAGATATAAAATAAAGAGACATATTTCAATTGCAACTGAGTATAATACTGAAATGAAATAATATTGAAATTTAGCAGTAATAATTTTCTGCGCAACTATTTCCCCAAGTTTAGATAAAGTTATGCACTTGGCAGGCCATATAAAGTTTAGGTGCATATGTATATACATGTAAAAGAAAACATAGCTAATAATTTTAAGACCATGTCTTTGCTGCTGTCTTCCCGTTATCAATTATTGAGTGCATTTACTTATCCATTCTCAAATTTCGGAAAGATATTTTAATCCCTTTAAATATTAATGTCATTGTTTCGGATAAACCGACTTTTGTGTTTAGAGATAGTTTCAAATGAATGAAAACTTAAATGACCTTCATTTCAATGCTCTCGTTAGTAACATCTTAAAATTAAACCCAGCTAATGGACAAAGAGATTTTTTCGGAAGTTTTTGCTGCCGATTATTCTACTATTTCTATCCTGCATCCCGGATGATTAAGTTGAGATGCTCGTCTGCAATTTTCATAGAGAACTTTTCTATAATTCAACGAACATTTGTAAGTGGTCTTGCTTTCTACGTCAAAGTCGGAAAATCAGGGTTAATGAATATAATATGCATGTACCGACTGTCCTACACCCCAAAATCTTGGGTGTGGCGTTTGATCGGGATCTACATTTTGGTGCGCACGCAACCGCAATTGTTCCGAGAATTCAGAGCCGTAATAAAATCCTCAAATCCCTTGCTGGCAGTACCTGGGGAAAAGATAAAGAAACGCTCATGACCACATACAAAGCAATTAGCCAGCCGATTACGTGCTACGCGTCACCCATATGGTCGCCAAGCCTAAAAACTACTCACTGGAAGAAACTACAGGCCTGCCAAAATACTGCTCTCAGAATCGCCACGGGCTGTCTTCTTATGTCCCCAGAACACCATCTGCATAATGAGGCGAGAATACTCCCCATCAGGGAGAGAAATGAGATGCTGACCAAACAGTTTCTGTTGAATACCCAGAAACCTGGGCATCTCAACAGACATCTGATTGACGAACCAGCACCGCCTAGGGGCCTAAGGAGTCATCCCCGTAAGCATTTTGAGGAAATACGGCACCTGAGAACCCAGCCGTATGAAGCGAAAGAACACAAGCAGGTCCTTGGTGAACTCCATAGACAGGCGTCGGACTTTTATGTCGGGAATTGCCCGGTGAATCCAGTACTTGAAGAAAAATATCCAGAACTCGCGGAAGAGGAACGCATATTCCCCAGGGAAACGCGTGTCACTCTTGCTCAACTTCGTTCTAGATACTGTAACAGGTTAAACTCTTACCTATCCAGAATCAACCCTGACATACAAAATGTATGCCCCGCTTGCAATGTGTCCCCACATGACACCAACCATCTCTTTAATTGTAATGTGGAACCAACGCCTCTAACACCCCTTTCCTTATGGTCCCCCCCTGTTGAAACGGCAAGTTTCCTTGGACTCCCGTTAGAGGATATTGATGACAATTTGTGATCGGTCGCGGCTATTAGGTGGGGCGAGCATTGCTACAACACCAACAACAACAACAACAACCGACTGCTATTTTGGGTTTTTATACATATTTCTCAGAGCTACGTATAACCCAAGAAGAAATGATCCAAGCATTACGCTGGAGTTATAACATTTTATATTTAAGAGTCTGCCTTGGATTTTCTCATTTTTTGGAAAAAGGAAGGTAGTGAGAGTCTAATCTAAACAAAGTTTCATACTATAACGCTTAGCTTATCTTACCAAAAGCGAGTAGAATATAACCCTAGCGGGTTAGGGGCTTAGAATATACCCGCGGCAGGTATGCCTCTCGTTGCCGTAAGAGGAGACTAAAATACCCATATGATTCAAGGGGTTGTGTAGGGCAACCCGGTCTTTACGAAATTTGGTATACTGGTAGATTGGTATGTATTGAATTAATTACCAAAGACCGATAAAGTTATGAATCTTGACTATGACTCAAAATTGAAGCATTGTAGAATTTTGGAAAATGGGCGAGGCACCGCTCACATTTAGAAGTTCAAAATTTCTAAAGTTTCAAACCGTTAATCAAAAGCTGTTGAAGATATTGTAACGAATTTAGTGCAATTCCTCTTATTTGCAACCTTCTACAAACGTTCGAATCACAAAACTGTTGAATAAATAACTCCACTATTCAATAATGCAAAATGAATGGCTTTTATTAAAGTACTTCACAATAACACTTATACTTCCCAACTAATACCTTGGTTAAATAAAACTCATTGTCGTGCCTCAACTGTTGCTTCTTTTATACCGTTTGGTTTCGTCGTTGACATATTTCTAGGCGCTTCTATTTCTAGAATTTACTAGTTAGTTATCAGCTATAAATTTCTCAGCTATAACTACAGATGAACGATTTTATAGCTTCTCTCATAGCCCATGCGCGTGTATATGTGAGTGATACTTGCACAAATGATTGCATACTTTTGGGAGTATCTCAGATATATGCATGTGTTTGTGCGTTACTATCCGCTGCTCGTATGGACATATGGATAGACATAATGATTGATTTGTTCATGTGCATATGAGTCACTGCTCAGTATCGCCTTAGAGATGATAGTACCCCTTAGTGGTGCTTGTATTAGTCACAATATCATGTAGAAATATTGGAAATTTTGGAATAGGCTTGACACCGCCCTCGTTTAGAAGAAAATTTAAAAGTGTTTAATGCATAAAACAAAAGCCGTTGCAGATTACATTAACCCCCAGCGGGTTAGGGGGTTAGAATATACCAGGCCTGTCGTAAGAGGCGACTAAAATGCCAAATAGATTCAAGGGGTTGTGTAGCACAACGCTTTTAGTTTGTCAGCGCAATATATAGCTTCTTCAAACCCAATTGTCAACCTCACCTATCCGTGGCGGATCCTGTGTCATTAACAACCGAGGCCCTGGCGACCCCGAACTCCTCATGGATCTAGGAGGTGGGAGGGCAGGATGGCCAAGAAAGTCGTATGTGGTCATAACAAATCGTTCCCGAGATGGTGGGGCTTGGTATTGGAACGTACCGGATCTACATCCGGCAAAGGACCATCAACATCGATAACACTCCTCAAGGCCTTCGGTAAGTGTCCTTATCCCTACAACAACAACAACATTTCATGTTGAAATGTAGCAAAGAAGTTTTCCTTGCTATTTTATATATGTACATATTGTGAAAATTAACAAAATCGGTTGTCAACCCACCTATTCTCACATTAAAACAAAATCGATATCGAAATTGGATCGAAATATTTCAAAAAATTGTATTTGTGGTCCGATTTGGCTCATATTTCGACCACATAATACATACAAGAATAGAAAGCGAACTATGAAAAAACATCGCCGCTAGGTGGCGCAAGGATCAAGATATTCAGAAAAATCGTATTTGAGGTCCGATTGGGCTCATATTTGGAACAAATATTACATACAGTCCGGTAGAAGTAACATAAAAATACTTTGGAGTTCGAGGACTTAGATTGTAACAAATTGTCAGGAAAGAGTCCTTGTAATAATCAGTCACTAAATATAATGAGAAATAATAGGCAATTAAGACTAGAAACTTGAAAATAAAATAATTATTATTATTAAATTTTAGTTAAACGGTTTTATTGAAAACAATACTTACATTAAGTAATGATAATACTAAAAGCTAGAAAATAATTAGGTAGGTCCTAAGTACTAGTCATCACACATCTATGGCGTTGAGCAGACAATTAACCCTATACACATAACCTTCTAAGAAGCCCTTTTAAACATAACCATTCGTCATATCAACGAGCTATTATTCGCGATATATAAAATCGGTTGAAAATATATATTTCTGAAAGTTTTAACACACAGTTATATTAACCCAGTATATTTTAAGTAAAACACACAATAAATTAAATTTTTTGTTAGTATATTTTTTTATAATCTATGTTGCTCTCTTTTGAGATCACTGTGAGATAACATACTTATAAAATCTAAAAAAAAAAACAAACGCAACAAAAACAGCATCTTCTTCTTTGGCGATATTTAACTATATTCTATTTTTAATATGAAAAAAAATTTCATTGCAAATTTTTTGAAGCACATTGTGTGCAAAAGTCGATTTTGTGTTCACCACAAATTGCAATATTGCATTTCGAATCTCGGAATATCAAAAAACTACCAAACTACGCGCTTTACAACTCCGCTTCTCAAGAGAGCTCAATGAATACTGAGTTGACAAGTAAAGGTATGGCGATCATCCTGAATATTAAAAAGTTACAACGATATTTCTATCTTCTCTTCGACGATTCGACGAAGGTTAGGAGTATAGGGTTAAATAAAAGCGTTGGGCGCATGCATTAAATTCTATGCAGTTATTTTTTGAGTGATACCTGGTAAAACAAACAGACAGACTGACACAAATTTTAAAACCTGTTAATTTGGACTCAGTTACTCTAATAATGAGCCCTGCGACCAATTTTTCCGTTATATCTCCAATGTACAGACTTCGGCCTGTAACAATTTTATTATACATATTTTTACGAATTTAGTGCAATTCCTCTTATTTGCAACCTTCTGTTTACGTTCGTATCGCTAAAATGTTGAATAAAACATTCCAATATTCTGTATTACAAAATGGTCTTTATTAGACTACTTTGAAAGTACTGCGCAATTAAACTTCACTTCGCAACTGATAGCGTGCTTAAATCAAACTGATTACTGCTTACTCAGCTTTAACTCCTTTTATACTCTGTGATGTCTCGTTCACATACTTCTAGGCGTTTCTTCCTCTAGAATTTACTACTTGTTTACCAGCTATAAGCTCACCAGCTATAAACTACAGATGCACGTTTATAGCTTCTCATATGCCAGCCCGCCCCGATGCAATCCTGATCAAAAGCTCAGGAGATTGCTCATACGCGGATTTCCTTACAGTTGTTAAAAATTAAGAGTCATTGAAAGAAATGAACACAATGGTTCGTAAGATCCGCAAAACTGTTAAGGGAGAACTCCTCCGACGAAGTAACGACGGTTGAAGAGATCTGCCGGACGCTGAACACACAGCTTGCAGGCTTCAATGCTAATCCGTCTAGTGTGCGATCCTTGCGTAAAGCATATGGCGGTACGCAGACTGCGACTATTTCTTTACCCACGGAATTAGTTCGGGAACTTACGAGAAGTGGTAAAGTCTGAATCGGATGGGTTATATGCGGAGTCCGAGCAAAAGTTCAGCCGAAACGATGCTTTAACTGTCTCGAGTTCGGACACATAGCAAGAAACTGCGGCACCGAATCCAATCTCAAAGGGGTTTGCTTTAAGTGCGGGGGCCAAGGTTACGCCGCGAAATCATGCACTAACGTGCTTAAGTGCTTATTCTGCGCTAGAAGAGGGCTCAGCGGCACAGACCATCACACACATAATCCCTTATATGCGGAATTAATACTTAAGGAACGAGGATTCGTATGCGGTAAGATAGATGGCATTTACGTTTACAGTTGCTATATACCACCTAGTACGCCGCTGGACGCGTTCGAAGAAATCTTCGGGAAAATAGCCATAGATGCGACGTTGCGGGAGCGTTTTGTCATCGCGGGAAACTTTAATGCATGGGCTATAGAGTGGGGCTCACAGAGAACATCTCCCAAAGTGAGGGCTCTGCTCGAAGCATTTGCATGCCTTGATGTAGCGCTCCTTAACGTGCGTGGGCAAAACACCTTCTTAAGAAACGGGTTCGGCTCCGTAATCGACATAACGTTTGTCAGCGCCAATCTCCACAGGTTGGCTGAGTGGAAAATCAGTGATTGCTGTACCCAAAGCGATCACTCAGCGATTGTGGTGGAAATCAACCTCGAGGGGGGAGGGCGGCCCACTATACAGCCACCCTTAAAAAATACTCAATACTTTTGACCCCGACATATTCAAGCTAATGTTGACAACAGCCGAGCATAGAGGCAGTGCTAACAACATGGCGAATAAATTAATGGCTGATATTAGAGCAGCATGCGATGCGTCAATGACTAGAAAACTCAAGCACATACAACATTGTTCCACATTTTGGTGGAACGAGCGCATACATTCCGTAAGGAGAGAGTGTATTCAGGCTAGGAGGCGCTATCAACGAGCCAGAGGGAGAACGGAATTTCTAGAGTGCAGAGCTGCCTACAAAAGAGCGCGACTCGCACTTAAGAGAGAAATAAAAGATAGTAAGCGCGAATGCTTTCTTAAGCTTTGCGATGACGTCGAGAATGACCCTTGGGGCACAGCTTATAAATTGGTTTTTAAGAAATTGAAACACAAAGGAGAGGTGATGCCAACATGCGCCTTTTTTCTCAGAAACGTGGTAGATACTTTATTTCCCACGCAAAGGGAGCTAGTTTCTCCCACATCAGGCGCCGCATTATACTCATTTGACGAGGTTACCGTCGTCGAGGTCCTTCAAGCGGTGAATAGACTGCAAGACCGCAAGTCTCCTGGCCCAGACGGGGTACCAAATAAAGCACTCAAACTAGCTCTCACTTATAACACGCCAACATTTGTGAAACTATTTAATGCAAGCTTGGTTTAGGGGACATTTCCTACAATATGGAAACGACAAAAGCTGGTACTGCTGCCAGAGCCTGGTCAAAATACGGCGGAACCATCTAGCTACAGGCCCATTTGCCTGCTCGACTCCGCCGGTAAAGTTCTTGAGCGAGTCCTCTATAATCAGCTCGAAAAAGAAATTGAAGATTTGGTGGTATTTCCGATAACCAGCTTGGGTTTAGGAAAGGAAGATCTACCATCCAAGCTGCGAACATGGCGAAGGAAGGGGCCCTAGAAGCCATAAGTTGCACTCGATGGCTCGAAAGCTCTAAGGAATATTGCCTTATCGTTACTTTAGATGTGAAAAATGCCTTCAACACTGCCACTTGGGCAAAAATTCTAGACACGCTGGACCAGATAGGCATATCCCTTTACCTGCGTAGGATCATACGCAGCTACTTTAAGGTAGAGTGCTGGAATATGAAACGGCTGCTGGAGTAGAAAAGCTTCACGTCACAGGCGGCGTTCTTCGGTCCACTGCTTTGGAACATTATGGGGTGAAAATTATCGGATTCGCGGACGATATCGCATTGGTAATCACGGCCAAAAGCACCTAGGCGAAATATGCGCCAATCTAATACAGGCTGTACTCATATCAAGTAGGAAAAGGGTGGAGCAGGTCACTACAAGAAGCGGCCGGCATGATATCGACACACTGCCTGCAATAAAATACTTGGGGGTTGTGATAGACAGGAGGTTGTCATTCAAAACCCACTTAGAGTATGCCAATGGAAAGGTAGCAAAAACCGTAGCAGCATTATCTAGGATAATGATAAATGCAAGAGGACCAAAGCAACGACGGCGTCAACTTCTGTCTGGCGTTGTAAAAAGCCAAATACTTTACGGGGCTCCTGTTTGGCATCAGGCCACGGAGTATAAATCATACTTCCGCGGGGTAAAGTCGACTTACCGCCTGTGTGCACTACGCGTCTGTAGCGCCTTTAAAACTGTCCCTGACGACGCAGCACTAATCATCGCAGGAATGTGTCCTATAGACATATTAACAAAAGAAGCAGCGACGATTTATCGGCATCAAAGCTCGCGTGATGGAGCACGAGAGCTAAGTGTGCAGAACTGGCAGCTCAGGTGGAATGCCTCAAAAAAATGGACGCTGGACACACCGATGTATCCCAGATATTAATATATGGATATCTAGAAAGCACGGCGAAGTAGATTTCTACTTCACACAGTTTCTGAGTGGTCACGGATGCTTTAAGGAATGTTTGCACCGATTCAATTACGAGCCTAACAGCATATGCGATCACTGTGGCGGCGATACAGTAGAAGATGTTTACCATGTATTTTTCGAGTGTCCTAGGTTCTATAGCTCGAGGTGCAAACCACGAAGAATTTTTGGAGAGGATTACACTCCCCATACAATTGTTGGATGCATGCTACAAAGCAAGGTAAAATGGTCCGCGGCATGTGATGTAATAGCGGAAATAATGAAGTGTCTACGAAGTCTGGAAAGGAGGGACCATTGAACAATCGAGTTGTGTTGGTGGAGAACAAACTGCAAAGGTGGAGGGGATTGAGCTGAGCACGTAACCTATTGAAATTAAATGAAAAAAAACCTATTGAAATTAAAAAAAAAACACATAAAAAATACATATATACATAGATAAACAAGTAAGGAAGGCTAAGTTCGGGTGTAACCGAACATTACATACTCAGTTGAGAGCTGTGGAGACAAAGTAAGGGAAAATCACCATGTTGTAAACAGAACCTAGGGTAACCCTGGAATGTGTTTGTATGACATGTGTATCAAATGGAAGGTATTAAAGAGTCTTTTAAGAGGAAGTGGGCCATAGTTCTATAGATGGACGCCATTAAGGGATATCGCCATAAAGGTGGACCAGGCCTGACTCTGGAATTTGTTTGTACAATATGGGTATCAAATGAAATGTGTTAATAATAATTCTAGAAGGGAGTGGGCCTAAGTTCTATAGGTGGACGCCTTTTCGGAATATCGTTATAAAAGTGGACCAGGGTTGACTCTAGAATGCGCTTGTACAATTTGGTATCAAACGAAAGGTGTTAATAAGTGTTTTAAAAGGGAGTGGGCCTTAGTTCTATGGGTGGACGCCTTTTCGGGATATCGCCATAAACGTGGACCAGGGGTGACTCTAGAATTTATTTTGTACGATATGGGTATCAAATGAAAGGTATTAATGAGTATTTTAAAAGGGCGTGAGCCTAAGTTCTATAGATGGACGCCTTTTGGAGATATCGCCATAAAGATGGACCACGGGTGACTCTAGAATTGGTTTGTACGATATGAGTATCAAGTGAAAGGTGTTAATGAGTATTTTAAGAGGGCGTGGGCCTTAGTTCTATATGTGGACGCCTTTTCGAGATATCGCCATAAAGGTGGACCAGAGGTGACTCTAGAATTTGTTTGTACTATATGGGTTCCAAATGAAAGGTGTTAATGAGTATTTTAAAAGGGAGTGGGCCTTAGTTCTATAGGTGGACGCCTTTTCGGAATATCGTTATAAAAGTGGACCAGGGTTGACTCTAGAATGCGCTTGTACAATATGGGTATCAAACAAAAGGTGTTAATAAGTGATTTAAAAGGGAGTGGGCCTTAGTTCTATGGGTGGACGCCTTTTCGGGATATCGCCATAAACGTGGACCAGGGGTGACTCTAGAATTTATTTTGTACGATATGGGTATCAAATGAAAGGTATTAATGAGTATTTTAAAAGGGCGTGAGCCTAAGTTCTATAGATGGACGCCTTTTGGAGATATCGCCATAAAGATGGACCACGGGTGACTCTAGAATTGGTTTGTATGATATGAGTATCAAGTGAAAGGTGTTAGTGAGTATTTTAAGAGGGCGTGGGCCTTAGTTCTATATGTGGACGCCTTTTCGAGATATCGCCATAAAGGTGGACCAGAGGTGACTCTAGAATTTGTTTGTACTATATGGGTATCAAATGAAAGGTGCTAATGAGTATTTTAAAAGGGAGTGGGCCTTAGTTCTATAGGTGGACGCCTTTTCGGAATATCGTTATAAAAGTGGACCAGGGGCGACTCTAGAATGCGTTTGTACAATATGGTTATCAAATGAAAGGTGTTAATGAGTGTTTTAAAAGGGAGTGGGCCTTAGTTCTATAGGTGGACGCCTTTTCGGGATATCGTTATAAAAGTGGACCAGGGGCGACTCTAGAATGCGTTTGTACTATATGGGTATCAAATGAAAGGTGTTAATGAGTATTTTAAAAGGGAGTGGGCCTTAGTTCTATAGGTGGACGCCTTTTCGGAATATCGTTATAAAAGTGGACCAGGGTTGACTCTAGAAGGCGCTTGTACAATATGGGTATCAAACAAGGGGTGTTAATAAGTGATTTAAAAGGGAGTGGGCCTTAGTTCTATGGGTGGACGCCTTTTCGGGATATCGCCATAAACGTGGACCAGGGGTGACTCTAGAATTTATTTTATACGATATGGGTATCAAATGAAAGGTATTAATGAGTATTTTAAAAGGGCGTGAGCCTAAGTTCTATAGATGGACGCCTTTTGGAGATATCGCCATAAAGATGGACCACGGGTGACTCTAGAATTGGTTTGTACGATATGAGTATCAAGTGAAAGGTGTTAATGAGTATTTTAAGAGGGCGTGGGTCTTAGTTCTATATGTGGACGCCTTTTCGAGATATCGCCATAAAGGTGGACCAGAGGTGACTCTAGAATTTGTTTGTACTATATGGGTATCAAATGAAAGGTGCTAATGAGTATTTTAAAAGGGAGTGGGCCTTAGTTCTATAGGTGGACGCCTTTTCGGAATATCGTTATAAAAGTGGACCAGGGGCGACTCTAGAATGCGTTTGTACAATATGGTTATCAAATGAAAGGTGTTAATGAGTGTTTTAAAAGGGAGTGGGCCTTAGTTCTATAGGTGGACGCCTTTTCGGGATATCGCCATAAACGTGGACCAGGGGCGACTCTAGAATGCGTTTGTACAATATGGGTATCAAATGAAAGGTGTTAATGAGTATTTTAAAAGGGCGTGGGCCTTAGTTCTATAGGTGGACGCCCTTTCGAGATATCGCCATAAAGGTGGACCAGAGGTGACTCTAGAATTTGTTTGTACGATATGGGTATCGAGTGAAATGTGTTAATGAGTATTTTAAAAGGGCGTGGGCCTTAGTTCTATAGGTGGACGCCTTTTCGAGATATCGCCATAAAGGTGGACCAGGGGTGACTCTAGAATTTGTTTGTACGATATGGGTATCAAATGAAAGGTGCTAGTGAGTATTTTAAAAGGGAGTGGGCCTTAGTTCTAGATATCGCCATAGAGGTGGGCCAGGGGTGACTCTAGAATGTGTTTGTACGATATGGGTATCTAATTAAATGTATTAATGAGGGTTTTAAAGGGGAGTGGCCCTCAGTTGTATATGTGAAGGCGTTTTCGAGATATCGACCAAAATGTGGACCAGGGTGATCCAGACCGTCATCGGTCGGGTGCCGCTAATTTATTTATATATGTAATACCACGAACAGTATTCTTTCCAAGATTCCAAGGGCTTTTGATTTCGCCCTGCAAAACTTTTTCATTTTCTTCTACTTAATATGGTAGGTGTCACACTCATTTTACAAAGTTTTTTCTAAAGTTATATTTTGCGTCAATAGACCAATACAATTACCATGTTTCATCCCTTTTTTCGTAGTTGGTATATAATTATGGCATTTTTTTCATTTTTCGTAATTTTCGATATCGAAAAAGTGGGCGTGTTCATAGTCGGATTTCGGCCATTTTTTACACCAACACAAAGTGAGTTCAGATAAGTACGTGAACTGAGTTTAGTAAAGATATATCGATTTTTGCTCAAGTTTTCGTGTTAACGGCCGGGCGGAAGGACAGACGGTCGACTGTGTATAAAAACTGGGCGTGGCTTCAACCGATTTCGCCCTTTTTCACAGAAAACAGTTATCGTCCTAGAGTCTAAGCCTCTACCAAATTTCACAAGGATTGGTAAATTTTTGTTCGACTTATGGCATTAAAAGTATCCTAGACAAATTAAATGAAAAAGGGCAGAGCCACGCCCATTTTGAAATTTTCTTTTATTTTTGTATTTTGTTGCACCATATCATTACTGGAGTTGAATGTTGACATAAGTTACTTATATACGGTAAAGATATTAACTTTTCTTTTAAAATTTGAATTTAAAAAATTTTTTTTTTAAAAGTGGGCGTGGTCGTTCTCCGATTTTGCTAATTTTTATTAAGCAGATATATAGTAATAAGAGTAACGTTCCTGCCAAATTTCATCATGATATCTTCAACGACTGCCAAATTACAGCTTGCAAAACTTCTAAATTACCTTCTTTTAAAAGTGGGCGGTGCCACGCCCATTGTCCAAAATTTTACTAGTTTTCTATTCTGCGTCACAAGTTCAACTCACTTACCAACTTAATCCGTATTTGGTAATGAATTATCGCACTTTTTCGATTTTTCGAAATTTTCGATATCGAAAAAGTGGGCGTGGTTATTGTCCGATATCGTTCATTTTAAATAGCGATCTGAGATGAGTGCCCAGGAACCAGCGTACCAAATTTCATCAAGATACCTCAAAATTTACTCAAGTTATCGTGTTAACGAACAGACGGACGGACGGACGGACATGGCTCAATCGAATTTTTTTTCGATACTGATAATTTTGATATATGGAAGTCTATATCTATCTCGATTCCTTTATACCTGTACAACCAACCGTTATCCAATCAAAGTTAATATACTCTGTGAGCTCTGCTCAACTGAGTATAAAAAAACAAAACCCTACAATACAAGTAGTCGAACGCACAAACATGCCACAAGCACTATATGCACAGTGTTTAAGGTATGCTTGGAAATATTCGTAGAAGTGGTATGTGCCATTCAGTTAGTAAGCAGGGCGTGCCAGTCCCAGCGTTAACTATACCGCGGGACTATCTAAGTACAGCAACGTGACCCCCACAGACGTAGAGCTTAGTGCTCAACCTACCTCCCGACTGAATACTTGACGGTAGTACCTGGGGGTAAATGGTACTCCGACGGTAAGAGGTTTAGTGCGGTTAAAGTTCCACACTGGCTATGAGGCTTTCAATGCTTCCTCCTCGTAAAAAAAAAAACAGAAAAAAAAACCTTCTCATATGCGCGCGTATATGTGAGTGATACTTGCACAAATGATTGCATACTTGTGTGAGTATCTCAGATATATGCATTTGTTTGTGCGTATCTCTCCGCTGCTTCTCCGCTGCTTGTATGTGCATTTGTGTAGACGTACTGATTAATTTGTTTATGTATATACCAGTGACTGGTTAGTATTGGCTTAGAGATGATAGCATCCCTTAGTGTTGCTAACGTCGGGAGAAAAATGTACCATACATGTGATTATTCTTGAACAATCATCTATGATTTCTATTTCGAAACGCTTTTTATTCATATTAGATATCATTGTAAAATTGAGCTTTAATAGTTTTAGAGTAATATTTGACTGCTTTTTACAGTCATTTTCTGAACATATTCGTGAACATATTTCAATCGTTTTGGTTGAGATTTTTGAATCTGATTGTCATGCATTTGTTCTTCATATCTCATTCAAAATAAGATACTACATAATAATCTTATTTCATCAGTGGAAGAAAGCATGCAGAAGTGAGCTATTCGAACTACAGGTAACTCGCAAACAAACTTGGCCGATATACCTACACCTGCGACTACAACATCCAACATCAGCTATTATCGTCTACATCTTAAAATACGGATACGATACGGGATGTTGAAGCCGTATCCAGGTATGTCAAGATAGTTTCACTTACCTGGGGAATTCAAATAGCTTTCAGCACCTTTGTATTGTCCAATCATTATGTATTTTATGGGAAGCCGAAGGTGGAGAAATGGGTGGGGAAATCTTCGGTCACGAGCAGCATTACATAATTTTTTGTCTTGAAGAATATCTTTTGTATAAATAAAAAAATTTTTATATATTTTTTCTTAGCTTCATGCATGGTTCAAGTATATGGTTGGCTCATCTGTACAATAACAAAACATGTCTTTTACCAGTCAACATTTTTTGAAAATTTTGATCAAAAAATATTTAAATATCATACTCCGAGATGATTAAAAACGTTCAAATTTAAAAGCAGTTTCTGTTCGAAAATTAACGTATCGTCGGGAGAAAAATGTACCATAAATATGATTATTCTTGAATAATCATTTATGATTCCTATTTCGAAACGCTTTTTATTCATATTTGATATCATTGTAAAATTGAGCTTTAATTGTTTTAGAGTAATATTTGACTGCTTTTCACAGTCATTTTTTGATCATATTCGTGAATATATTTCAATCGTTTTGGTTGAGATTTTTGAATCATTTTTGAATGCCATTATAATGAATTTATTCTTCATATCTCATTCAAAATAGGATACTACATAATAATTTTATTTCATCAGGGGACGAAAGCATGCGAAAGAGAGCTGTTCGAACCACAGCAAACTCGCAAACAAACTTGACCGATATACACCTGCCACTACAACATCCAACATCAGCTACATATGATCGTCAATATCTTAAAATACGATGCGGTACGGGATGTTGAAGACATATCCAGGTACATACATATGTCAAGAGAGTTTCATTTACCTGGGGTTCAAATAGCTCACAACCTTTGTATTATTCAACTATTATCTATTTTCCGGGAATCCGAAGGTGGAGAAATAGTTGGGGATATCTTTGGTCACAAGCAGCATTTACATTATTTCTTGTCTTGAAGAATATGTATAATTATATAAATAATAAAATTTTTATATATTTTTTCTGAGCTTCATGATTGTAAGTGTCATATAAGTAGACAACATTTGGTTAATTCCCTGTAGTTCTATAAATAGAACAAAAACAACAACAAATACCAAGTTTCTCTGAAAACCGCCTTACAAACATGCAAAACTTCAACACATAACTACATACGAATCATGTGATGTGTAGAAGATAATATATGCGAAAAGAAGGCAATTGGAAAAAACTTTACAACAACTAAGGCACGATGTACCTGAATGCGTTCATAACCATTTCAACTATCGTAGGAGTGCGGGTTCGACTCCCACTCCCGGGAGAAAAGGCTTTGAAGAGATTTACAAGGTATAATCGAAACAGCTGTGGCCTTGTCCGTCCTGCTGTCACGTTGTTTAAATTTTTCCAAATTATTAAAAAAATTATAAAATTAAAAATTGCTTGAAATAAATGTTTTCATACATTTAAAGCGATACGGGCAATCCCCGGTTAACTCATATGAGTAGACAACATTTGTGTATTGGTGTTGGTGCGAATAGTATGGAATGGAAACATAAAACTTAGCAATTTTTGTATGTGGAAGAAAATGTTGCCAATGTGTTGGTTTCATTTTGAGTTTGCCATCTCCTTTTGACAATCCCATCAACCATGCAATGAAATAAATAAAATCAGCTGATGAAATGAGCCAACCATATAATTGAGCCATGGCTTCATGATTGAAAAAAATATGTGTATGTGAAAAAAATAACATTTTTAATGAAAAGTAAAATTTTAACAAGTATAAAATTCATTATTCAGTCGTGAAAAAAATATATATAAGTAAAGGACTGAAGGTCCTTGAACATTAAAAAAATTAAAGGGCGAACTTGCCCTGAAATGAAAAACAGAAAAGTTAGATTTACAGTAATTTATTGAAATAGAACAAGCGGGTTAGGAGTCCACGATACAACTGCCACTTTGATGCGCGCTGCTTCCTTATATAGAATTGTTGCTCTGCTGCCTTGGGGTGCGCAGTATTTGGTACGCTGGCTTAGGCCCTAACTTCTCACGGTTGACATGCACTGAGGGCATGTGCAAGTATTTCACAATCGTGTGAAACATTATTTGCTGACGCTACTGTCTGGCCCTGTTGGTATGATTCTTGTTGATCGTGTGAAACATAATTTGCTGACGCTACTGTCTGGCCCTGTTGGTATGATTCTTGTTGATTTGCAAGTATTTCACAATCGTGTGAAACATAATTTGCTGACGCTACTGTCTGGCCCTGTTGCTATGGTTCTTATTGCGTAAACATTAGTACGTGGTACTAATCATGAACTTGGTTTCCCACAGATGTATATGGTGAAATATCATTGGCCTTGAATTAGGGTGTTGGGTTGCAAAATGGTATGACTGCAATTATGCTGATACAGCGGCACGCGTACAGGAAGAGTGTGGGAATGGAATGTGTTGGGTGCCGCAGCGTGTTAACTTATATGATTCAGAAAGCTGAATTAAAAACGATTATAAATTTTTGATCACCTAAAGTCATATATGCTAATAGAAAATGCTCGCAATGTGTTTTGAATTCGAAATCAAAACAAGACAGCCTATAAAAATTTTGTGATTGTAGCAGCATAAGTGTGACAAGAAATAATTTAAATTTAGGTACACTCGATTATTAAATACAAAAACAGAAACGTTTAAACAGCAATATATCGGCACTCTGATGTTTGGGAATGTACCTTAGCTTTTGTAGCAATATAGGAGTATTACATATATGCCTAAAGTAAACACATTGCAATCAAATATAATTCCAAAATGTGATTGAAAACTATAATCAGTTTTTGTTCATCGAAAGGAGAGCATATTTGATTATTCTTTTTGTTGATTTTTATGAAATATTAAAATTAAATCATCAAAGGATTTCAAAAATTATTCCAAAAAATGATCGAAAAATGATTTTCAGTTTTTGATCATCAAAAGTATTCATATTTGATTATTTCTTTTGTTCAATTGTATGATAACTCATTATTTAGTCAGAAAGAGTAATCAAATTGTACTGATATGTAGGGAAATTCAAAATTTAATCACCTAAATGCTGAGTGGGAATAATTTTTATATTTTGATAGTTTAAAATGAACAATATAATAATGAAATTTCAGAAGTAAAGTGTATTCATTGCAAGTAAATAGCGCTAGACTAAAGTGCCTACTTAAAAAATAATTAAAATTAAATATTCTTGCAGTATATCACCTCAGTAATGATATGGTGTAGCAGAGGACGACAGTTGAAAAAATGTTGAAGATAGGCGTGGCCATATTACAATAATTGCCATAAATCGAGCAATTTTAACGAAATTCTGTGTAAGGATTGTTTTTATGAAAACTAACTACTGCTTTTTTTAAAAATGGAAACGACATCGGATAGAAGCCTCGGCCCTTTTTTTACCCATATACGTGCTTATTTGAAAACACATGGAAAGATTGGAATTGGGCGTAGTGTATTAATAAACACGCTTACTTCTCCAATATCGAAATGGAAATGATCGAACAATGCATTAATCGTTAGTATCTTTAAAATGCAAAGTATAAGTTTAGTAAAATTTTGGGGAATGGGCGTGGCACCAAAAAAAAAAGAAAATTTAAAAGTTGTGGAAGCCGCAAATCAGAAGGCATTAATATCATTTTGCAATTTGTCAGAAGTCTGATTCTTGATATTATATATAGATCTGTGCAAAATCGATCTGGGACCCCGTCCACTTTTTTAAAAACTTACTACTACTAAAAACAAGCAAGGAAGTCTAAGTTCGGGTGAAACCGAATATAACATACCCAGCTGTATACCTGAAATGCTATTGTTTGTTTTGTGTGCTTAATAGTGTTACAAGGCTGCGCAATAATGCATAAACATATTGTAATAAATATAGTGAAACTCCGCTTATTTTACACTTTCTACTAACGTTCTTATCGCTAAATTGTTGAATAAATAACTCCAATATTCAATAATGCAATATGGTCTTTATTAGACTACTTTGAAAGTACAATAACACTTCTACTTCACAACCAATAGCGTGCTTAAATCAAACTGACGCAGATTACTCGCTGCTTTTGTACTCTGTACCCAAATATCTTGACGTTTCTTTTGCTAGAATTTTCTACTTGGTTACCAGCTATAAACTACATATGCACGTTTATAGCCTCTCGCAATGCCATATGCGCGTGTATATGTGAGTAATACTTCCACCGATGTTTGCATACTTTTGTGAGTATCTCAGATATATGCATGTGAATTTGTAGTTTATAGAGTCTCGCATAGCCATATGCGTGTGTATATGTGAGAAATAATTCGCTGATGATACATACTTTTGTGAGTATCTCTCCGCTGCTTGTATGTACATATGTGTGTACACAATGATTGATTTGCTTATGTACATACAAGTGACTACTTAGTATCAGCTTAGAGATGAGAGTATCCGTTAGTGTTGCTAATATTCATCAGAGTATGGTTCTATTCTGAACTAATTTTCGTTTAACAGAAGCAAAAATGATACAGAGGCTAACACCAATGATCTTGAGCGGGTAATAATGCAGTTTTCTTTCAGATATGGAGATTTCCCTACTTTTTTTTTTAAATAAAGATAGAACAATAAAAATACGATTGGTACAAAACTATTTTTGGCTAATATTTAACTTCTTATTTTTGCCTATGACCCTTTTTAAAGTCATTTATATAAAAGTGGGCGTGGTCCTTAACCAATCTTATCACTTTTTACTAGAAATATTTCCTGCTATAAGGAAAACATATGTACCCAATTTTGTTACGTTAGGTAAATTTTTCTTCGGGTTCGAGTTATGGCTCCCGAGACATTGATAATTGCTTAGACAAAAAAGGGTCGGTGCCACACCCATTTTCAAAAATTTTAGTATTTTCCAATTAATGTTTTAATTCAATTTAGAAAGAAAAATTCTATTGATACAAAGTTCTTTTTCTCTAAGATATAGCTTATTATTTCCGTCTACGACCCTCTTAAAAATATTTTATATAAAAGTGGGCGTGTTCTTTGACCGATCTCGACCATTTTTTCTAGAAATATTTCCTGCTATAGGAAAAATTTGTGTACCCAATTTTATTACGATCCGTTAATTTTTCTTCGAGTTATGGCTCTCGAAACATAGAAAATTGCTTAGTCATAAAAGGGCGGTGCCACGCCCATTTTTTTAATTTGAAGTTTTTCCTATTTCTTGTTATAAATCCACTTGGGAAATGAAATACCATTGTTATAAAACGCTTTTTTTCAATATATAGCTTATTTTATTCGTCCACGACCCTTTTAAAAATCTTGTATATAAAAGTGGGCGTGGTCCTTAACGGATTTCGTCAATTTTTCTTCAAAGCATTCCTTATAGTAGAGGCAACCTCTCTGCCGAATTTTATTACGATAGGTTTAACGATTTTTGATTTATGATTAATAATATTTGTAAAATTGATTTTAGCAAGATTGTCAATATCAGTCTACATGTCAAATTTCAACATTCCAGATGTATTTAGTTAATAATAATCAGGTTTTTTGTGTTTTCCAAAATGTTATATATATAAAAAGTGGGCGTGGTTATCATCCGATTTCGGTCATTTTCAATACCAATCTATTCTGGGTCTAGTTAAGCTCGTGTACCAAATTTGGTGAAGATATCTCAATATTTACTCAAGTTATCGTGTTAACGGACGGACGGACATGACTCAATCAAATTTTTTTCCGATACTGATGATTTCGATATATGGAAGTCTATATATATCTCGATTCCTTTATACCTGTACAACCAACCGTTATCCAATCAAAGTTATAATAACTTGTGTACAAGTACAGCGGGTATAATTAGCTGCATTACTATAATAGATCAGGTGGTGCAATGTACGAAAAAATATAAAAAATTTTAAGTGAGCCTAGTCCGCTCCTTTCAGTTAAGCTCTTCACATATCTTTTATTACTCAAGTAGAACAAATATCGACCATTTTTAACGACATTTGATAAAGGTATTATTTCTGCGTCAGTCATTGTTTTATAGCTTCTAACACATGGCGATATTTGGATATGTATAAGTAGTATATTTCAGTTTTCATAATGTTCGTGCGATTTCTCTTTAAATGTATCCTTACTAAATATGTATATTTAAAAGCTCACAGCTGGGTATATAATGTGTTGTTTCGCTGGAGCTTACACTTCGTTACTTGCTTCTATTCCGGATTGTATTATTCACATAAGCAGAGTACAGGCATTTTGAATGCTTTAATATACATAATATAGTTAAAACAAGCAGGAATACATGGGGCATTATAATATATAATATTGGTAAACAAAAATAATTTATTTCGGTATAGACATGGTCTACCAGTGACTGGAATCGCTAGCCTGTTCGTTCTGCAGCCATTAATATTAGGGATAGTCAACATTTCCTCTTGTTGGCTTCCCAGCAGTTTTGGGCGGATTCACCGACGGCCACCGAGGGAAGGTATTGAACGGATATGCTTCATCAATTATGAGATCATACACCAACGATGAATATTGAACGCATTCATCGATTGTGTTGTACTTACTGTCTCCATCAAATGTAATCTCGTTTACGTATGAAGTTATTTTATTTTATAGCATTCCTATATTGTGTCATATTAACCAACTGCACCCTGCCTAGAACAAAGCGAGGAAAAAACAAGTAAGGAAGGCTAAGTTCGGGTGTAACCGAACATTACATACTCAGTTGGGAGCTGTGGAGACAAAGTAAGGGAAAATCACCATATTGTAAAAAGAACCTAGGGTAACCCTGGAATGTGTTTGTATGATATGTGTATCAAATGGAAGGTATTAAAGAGTATTTTAAGAGGAAGTGGACCATAGTTCTATAGATGGACGCCATTTAGGGATATCGCCATAAAGGTGGACCAGGCCTGACTCTAGAATTTGTTTGTACGATATGGGTATCAAATGAAATGTGTTAATGATAATTTTAAAAGGGAGTGGGCCTAAGTTCTATAGGTGGACGCGTTTTCGAGATATCGCCATAACGTACGATATGGGTATCAAATGAAAGGTATTAATGAGTATTTAAAAAGGGCGTGCGCCTTAGTTCTATAGGTGGATGCCTTTTCGAAATATCGCCATAAAGGTGGACCAGGGGTGACTCTAGAATTTGTTTGTACGATATGGGTATCAAATGAAAGGTGTTAATGAGTATTTTATTTTGTATGACATGTGTATCAAATGGAAGGTATTAAAGAGTATTTTAAGAGGAAGTGGACCATAGTTCTATAGACGGACGCCATTTAGGGATATCGCCATAAAGGTGGACCAGGCCCGACTCTAGAATTTGTTTGTACGATATGGGTATCAAATGAAATGTGTTAATGATAATTTTAAAAGGGAGTGGGCCTAAGTTCTATAGGTGGACGCCTTTTCGAGATATCGCCATAAAGGTGGACCAGGGGTGACTCTAGAATTTATTTTGTACGATATGGGTATCAAATGAAAGGTATTAACGAGTATTTTAAAAGGGCGTGGGCCTAAGTTCTATAGATGGACGCCGTTTCGAGATATCGCCATAAAGGTGGACCAGGGGTGACTCTAGAATTTATTTTGTACGATATGGGTATCAAATTAAAGGTATTAATGAGTATTTTAAAAGGGCGTGGACCTAAGTTCTATAGATGGACGCCGTTTCGAGATATCGCCATAAAGATGGATCAGGGGTGACTCTAGAATTTGTACGATATGAGTATCAAATGAAAGGTGTTAATGAGTATTTTAAGAGGGTGTGGGCCTTAGTTCTATATGTGGACGCCTTTTCGAGATATCGCCATAAAGGTGGACCAGGGGTGACTTTGTTTGTACTATATGGGTATCAAATGAAAGGTGTTAATGAGTCTTTTGAAAGGGAGTGGGCCTTAGTTCTATAGGTGGACGCCTTTTCGGAATATCGTTATAAAAGTGGACCAGGGGTGACTTTAGAATGCGTTTTTACAATATGGGTATCAAACGAAAGGTGTTAGTAAGTGTTTTAAAACGGAGTGGGCCTTAGTTCTATAGGTGGACGCCTTTTCGGAATATCGTTATAAAAGTGGAACAGGGTTGACTCTAGAATGCGTTTGTACAATATGGGTATCAAACGAAAGGTGTTAATAAGTGTTTTAAAAGGGAGTGGGCCTTAGTTCTATAGGTGGACGCCTTTTCGGAATATCGTTATAAAAGTGGACCAGGGTTGACTTTAGAATGCGTTTGAACAATATGGGTATCAAACGAAAGGTGTTAATAAGTGTTTTAAAACGGAGTGGGCCTTAGTTCTATAGGTGGACGCCTTTTCGGAATATCGTTATACAAGTGGACCAGGGTTGACTCTAGAATGCGTTTGTACAATATGGGTATCAAACGAAAGGTGTTAATAAGTGTTTTAAAAGGGAGAGGGCCTTAGTTCTATAGGTGGACGCCTTTTCGAGATATCGCCATAAAGGTGGGCCAGGGGTGACTCTAGAATTTGTTTGTACGATATGGGTATCAAATGAAAGGTGTTAATGAGTATTTTAAAAGGGCGTGCGCCTTAGTTCTATAGGTGGACACCTTTTCGAAATATCGCCATAAAGGTGGACCAGGGGTGACTCTAGAATTTGTTTGTACGATATGGGTATCAAATAAAAGGTGTTAATGAGTATTTTAAAAAGGAGTGGGCCTTAGTTCTATATGTGGACGCCTTTTCGAGATATCGCCATAAACGTGGACCAGGGGTGACTCTAGAATTTGTTTGTACTATATGGGTATCAAATGAAAGGTGTTAATGAGTATTTTAAAAAGGAGTGGGCCTTAGTTCTATAGGTGGATGCCTTTTCGATATATCGCCATAAACGTGGACCAGGGGTGACTCTAGAATTTGTTTGTACGATATGGGTATCAAATGAAAGGTGTTAATGAGTATTTTAAAAAGGAGTGGGCTTTAGTTCTATATGTGGACGCCTTTTCGAGATATCGCCATAAACGTGGACCAGGGGTGACTCTAGAATGTGTTTGTACGATATGGGTATCAAATTAAAGGTATTAATGAGGGTTTTAAAAGGGAGTGGCCCTTAGTTGTATATGTGAAGGCGTTTTCGAGATATCGACCAAAATGTGGACCAGGGTGATCCAGAACATCATCTGTCGGGTACCGCTAATTTATTTATATATGTAATACCACGAACAGTATTCCTTCCAAGATTCCAAGGGCTTTTGATTTCGCCCTGCAAAACTTTTTCATTTTCTTCTACTTAATATGGTAGGTGTCACACCCATTTTACCAAGTTTTTTTCTAAAGTTATATTTTGCGTCAACAGACCAATACAATTACCATGTTTCATCCCTTTTTTCGTATTTGCTATATAATTATGGCATTTTTTTCATTTTTCGTAATTTTCTATATCGAAAAAGTGGGCGTGGTCATAGTCGGATTTCGGCCATTTTTTACACCAATACAAAGTGAGTTCAGATAAGTACGTCAACTGAGTTTAGTAAAGATATATCGATTTTTGCTCAAGTTATCGTGTTAACGGCCGAGCGGAAGGAAAGACGGTCGACTGTGTATAAAAACTGGGCGTGGCTTCAACCGATTTCGCCCTTTTTCACAGAAAACAGTTATCGTCCAAGAATCTACGCCTCTACCAAATTTCACAATGATTGGTAAATTTTTGTTCGACTTATGGCATTAAAAGTATCCTAGACAAATTAAATGAAAAAGGGCGGAGCCACGCCCATTTTGAAATTTTCTTTTATTTTTGTATTTTGTTGCACCATATCATTACTGGAGTTGAATGTTGACTTAAGTTACTTATATACTGTAAAGATATTAACTTTTCTTTTAAAATTTGAATTTAAAAAAAAAATTTTTTAAAAGTGGGCGTGGTCGTTCTCCGATTTTGCTAATTTTTATTAAGCAGGCATATAGTAATAAGTGTAACGTTCCTGCCAAATTTCATCATGATATCTTCAACGACTGCCAAATTACAGCTTGCAAAACTTCTAAATTACCTTCTTTTAAAAGTGGGCGGTGCCACGCCCATTGTCCAAAATTTTACTAGTTTTCTATTCTGCTTCATAAGTTCAATTCACCTACCAAGTTTCATCGCTTTATCCGTATTTGGTAAGGAATTATCGCACTTTTTCGATTTTTCGAAATTTTCGATATCGAAAAAGTGGGCGTGGTTATTGTCCGATATCGTTCATTTTAAATAGCGATCTGAGATGAGTGCCCAGGAACCTACATACCAAATTTCATCAAGATACCTCAAAATTTACTCAAGTTATCGTGTTAACGGACGGACGGACGGACGGACATGGCTCAATCGAATTTTTTTCGATACTGATGATTTTGATATATGGAAGTCTATATCTATCTCGATTCCTTTATACCTGTACAACCAACCGTTATCCAATCAAAGTTAATATACTCTGTGAGCTCTGCTCAACTGAGTATAATAAATAAATACAAACAGCAAAGATGATTGTAAAAAAGCATAGAAACATACGCAATACTTATAGCCCAGCGATAGACTACTGCGGATAAAAATGTGAAGTTCCAGGGTTCTATTTCCTGTTCGAGAAGGCTATATTTCATTTTCGAGTTTTTTATTATAACAAAATAGTACCATAATTGAAAAACACTTACTATAAACTTAATTCTGTGGCTTCCCGGTATAACAGAAAAAGTCACTTAAAGCTGTTTTTTAGAAAACCAGACTTAAAGTTTTTATGTGTTTTTCAAAATTTTTAAAGTTTCATAACTTTTTCTTTTAAATCTAATATCATTTTTTGGGTTGCCAAAATTAAAAAATTAAAATAAAATATGGTTTTTTTAATAAATGTATGCCTGAAAAACGCTTGTTTCCATCCTTTGAGAACTTCTAATTCTTGAGGCGCCATATTGAAGTTTTTTTTTAGCTGGGAGTCTGGCGAAAACGAAGAATCTAAGAGATATCATCACCAGGAAATGCTCGTGAACATTTGCCTTGAAAACTTAGGTGGTTAACACATACCCCAATGAGAATATTCTTCTAAAAACAACTTACCTTCACCTCACTGCATAAAAAAATTTATTCGTATTTTTATTTGGAGTGCATCTGCGAAACACTATGAAATAAAATTTATACATGGTAGTATATACCGCGGAAAAGATTTCGGCGGAGCCCCTTTTCCAATTTACCGCAGGTAGCAAAACATACAAGTTTTTGTAAGTAATAGAAGCAGTATATGGGCATAAACTGCAACCAAATCTTTGAGTTTTCTGTTCCTTAAATGTTACTCTGGTCAGAAGAACTTAAAGCATGTGGATACATATCGCTCATTTACTTCAATAGTGTCATAACTCAAAAAACATGACTTTTGAGTTCAGGGCCGCCGAGAGAAAATCCGGGCCCGGGGGCAAAAAAAATACGGACCCAAAAGATATCTGGTTTTTTTTTTCAAAAAACTGTTATCGCCAATGTTTTTACATACGTACATACATGTATATCGCTGTATAAGAATTTGCATCATACCGAATTTTTCTGCTGGAACAGAAAACGAATTCAACTTTATGCTACAAAGCCAATGCCAAAAACCAACAACACCTTATGCGGGGTGCAGACACGTTAAGAGATTTTTAAAATTTGTTGAAATTTAAAATTATTGCTATACACGAAAGGTGATTAAAGGTGTGTTTTGTTTATTTTCTGTAAGCAAAAAGCTTGGATAACATTTTGAGATTACCGGGCCCCTCCAAAGCCCGGGCCCGGGGTAATGACCCCCTCAGACCCCCTCTCGACGGGCCTGTTTGAGTTAATAACATAGAAACGTTCCCAATATCATGATCTATGTTGTGTAAAAAAATCTTTGTGTTCAGTTAAAAATTTACCACGTGCTATAAAAAAGAAAATATGCCTTTATATGCGCAACATATGGCAGTTAAAATCTTTCAATGGCTCTCCTCGAAAATTGTGTTTTTTGAGTTATGACACTATTGAAGTAAAGGAGCGATATGTAAAATATATACAGTTAACTTGTACTATTGACTTTAGGTACTGGTGATGGAGTATTACCCCCGGGCCACATCTTTAATCACCTTTCTCATCAATAAGCCACTTCAGCAATAAGTATTTCTATAATTCAAAACAAACGAAGTTTTGGCACAGCGGGGTACAACACATAAACAAACGACATCGTCGGTCCAATGCCAAAGAAACCAAGGGCTTAGGCAGGGGGCAGGGGGGGATGGGCGGGAAGTACCCATCCCTAAATTCATGAAGTCTTATCATTTTTTTTATTTATACAATTACTTTTATTTATTTTTTGGCCATTTTTAATTTAAGTGGGATGATTTTTTTATTTTTTGCGCTTGTCAAAACCCCCCCCCCCCCCCCCCCCTCTCTCTCCCACTCAAATCCGATAACAATTTACCAAAAGATGTTTTGGTGAAGTTGAATGCAATTGATCACCCTGTAGTATTTCATGTCCAAATATGACTACTTGAGTAATAGTTTTTATCACACCGTTATTACAATTAAATGCTATTCTTAAAGTGGAAAGTGTGTATAATGTGTTATAATTACTTGGATTTGAATACAAAATTCTTGGAATACATTTAGTTTAAGGAGACTTAGTTTCTCTGCCATTGATTTAAAGTTCAAAAAAATTATTCACGGTTCGAATCCCGGTGAAACATTTGATAACATTACAAAATTGCCTGATGATGATTACGTTGGCGGTTTTCGAAATGGGTCCATCGCAATATGCCAGTAAATGTTTCTTTCTTTTCAGTTTCTCTTAGAAAACAAAATAATTGAATTTCAATTATTATAAGCCGGTGTTAAGCTCATGAATTCTTAAATATAAGTATAAACTGAACACACCATTAAACAAACATACATAAATATGTAAAACTGAGCCCGAGTTTACAAAGCTTCTCATTCGCAATGAAGAAGAACTTTACAAAACCAAATCTACATGGCACACAAATCAATATAGAGACAAAATGTCTTAAATGTGTTGTTAGTGTAGAAATGAGAAAAACTGAATTAAGCATGAAAACAAATATCAGCAGGATGGTCTAGTAGTTAAAGGCTACTGCAGTTTCACCATGTGATTCGCGGTTCGAATCCCGGTGAAACCTTTGGTAACATTACAAAATTGCCTGATGATGATTACGTTGGCGGTTTTGGAAATGGGTCCATCGCAATATGCCAGTAAATGTTTCTTTCTTTCCAGTTTCTCTTAGAAAACATAATAATTGAAATTCAATTATTATAAACCGGTGTTAAGCTCATGAATTCTTAAATATAAGTATAAACTGAACATACCATTAAACAAACATACATAAATATGTACAACTGAGCCCGAGTTTACAAAGCTTCTCATTCGCAACGAAGAAGAACTTTACAAAACCAAATCTACATAACACACAAATCAATATTGAGACAAAATGTCTCAAATGTATTGTTAGTGTAGAAATGAGAAAAACTGAATTAAGCATGAAAACAAATACCAGCAGGATGACCTAGTGGTTAAAGGCTACTGCAGTTTCATCATGTGATTCACGGTTCGAATCCCGGTGAAACCTTTGATAACATTACAAAATTGCCTGATGATGATTACGTTGGCGGTTTTCGAAATGGGTCCATCGCAATATGCCAGTAAATGTTTCTTTCTTTTCAGTCTCTCATAGAAAACATAATAATTGAAATTCAATTATTATAAGCCGGTGTTAAGCTCATGAATTCTTAAATATAAGTATAAACTGAACAAACCATTAAACAAACATACATAAAAAAAAAAGTAGAATTGTTTAATAATAAATTACAAAAATGGACATACTGATAACCTTAGCACTTTTAACCACAGTGGCTACCATTTGGTTAAATTTAGTAACATTTCTATAAAATTGCAGTCTGCAATTAACCTTGGTAATTCCAAAAAGAGGCGCCAACACGTTATTCGGGCAGAGTTTGCTAAAATTTCGGTTGATGAATTTTCTGCCGCCCGCTTTTGAAATGCATTTTACACACTTTTGTGATGTATTATTGTTTTTTTCGAGATATTGTATTAATTAATAAATCTATTCTATATTTCATAAAATCGCAATGGCGCAAGGCGAAAACTCCAAAAAAATGCAATTACCAGCGGGCGCCAGAAAATACATCCACCATAATACATATATGCACAAATGCGTACAAATATATGTATATATTACGATGATAGTACAAAATCTTTTGAACTTTGTCAGGGACCTGGCACTTAGCCGAGTTTGACATCCACCGTAATATATATATGCACTAGCGCGTACAAATACATATATATATTACGGTTATACCACAAGATCTTCCTGAACTTTGTCAGGGACCTGGCACTTAGCTGGGTTTGACATCCACCATAAAACATATATGGACTAGCGCATACAAATATGTATATCCGTGGTCATTTTGTGTTTTTTTTTGGTGAGTTTTGGACTCCCGCCTTCGGATTAATAATACTGAAGTCAAAATGCGTCTTTCGACAACTTTCCATATATATTTGGAAATGTTTTTGAAATTGATCCCTATTCTAGAATATTACCAAAATGAGTTTTATCAATTAAAATTTTTCAAGTAAAAGCCAGGCTGAAAGAGTTAAAGTATACAATGCATTTCCACACATAATCACAAAACTATTCAAATTCAAGAGATTCGCATTTGAAGCTTATCTTCCTCAAAAAGTTTTGTTCTTGCTTCAACCCAAATTGTATACTTGTGTCTTCACAGTACCAAACGAAAGATTGTGGAACCCCCACGACTCGGGTTGAAGAAGTTGCTGCTTCTTGTTTGAGTCTGCAAGAGAAGCCTACATGTTCAAAAGGCTTGAATGAATGATATAAATTTTTTGTGTTTTTACCAATCACAATATTTATTAGGATGTATACGTAGGTAATGTTCAAGGACAGTGGCCGAGTGCTAAAAAAATAGCTAAAAATCAGAAAGTGGTACCCAAAAACGCGTTTTGACCCCAGGATCTCGAATCCGAAACCGTAAACTCGATATCTCTGATAACTCTCGAGATTTTTGCAAAACCAATTTGAAGTTTTCATGTGGTTCTTTTGTTTTTGTTGTACACACAAACAAATTTGTGGGTAAAAGTGTTCTGCGCAGAAATGCTGTGCAAATCGCGTTTTTGGGTACCACTTTCGGATTTGTAGCTATTTTTTTAGCACTCGGCCACTCTCCTAGAACATTACCTGCGTATACATGCTAATGAATATTGTGATTGGTAAAAATTATAGCTTCATACTGATAACATTTATTGTGAGTTTCTCAGTAACAAATAATTGCTCGTATTTGTAGAAAATTTAACAGATATTCCATCGAACGATCCTAAAGAATGCACTTCGAAGTGTGATGAAGGCCAAACTTCGACCTCTAGTCATCAACGTGTTAAAAAAAGGTCTTTCACTTCAGCATCATCATGTTTAAATGAAACAAATTTGGAAGAATATCACTCACATGATTTAGGCTTTTGTGTTGGACGATCATCACAGATATCAACTACTGACAAGATGGAATTTCTAAAGAGATGTTGAGTACCGTCAGAAAATTATAATTTTAATGACGACGTCGAAGACTTAGGCCGAAAATTTAAATTTGAATGGCTGAAAATGTATTCTCCTTGGCTTCAATATTCGAAAAAAACTGAAGGGAGCATGGTGTTTATATTGTGTTCTTTTTCCGTCGAAAAATGTTCCAGGTGTCCTAGGATCCTTGATAAAAAAACCAACCAATGCATGAATATTGCAAAAAGCACTCTACAATACCAATAACACCAATCAACCTGTCATTACAAAATTGGGCACGAAAAAATAGTGGAGGAGAATAGAAAATTTATATCGTCTGTTATAGAAACTGTTATATTCTGTGGCGGCCATGATCTGCCACTGAGAGGAAAGAACAATGATGATATTACATTCATATTTTGAATTTTATGTATATGGTAGAAGTATTTATTTTTAAACTAGCACCAGTTTTTAAATCGTGTCTAAAATTTTTATTGTGACAAATACATAAGCACGCTTTTCGCATTTGAGACTTGGTTGTTCTAAATTCCAGTGAAGCTTCTTAAATTACAGATTTATATAGAATTGTGTAACTTTATCACTTCAGCCAAATATCACTTTTCATTTTCAGTTGTGATAGAATAGAAGTGTTGTAAATAAGACAAATCTGAATATTACTGCTCAAAGTATATTAAACAAAGTTATAGTGAACTGGACAGTTATCCCTTCTCTGTATGGATTGTTGTTTCAAATGAAAAAAATATTTAACCCGTTGACTTCCGAAAAATTTAATTTTTTTCGTAAACACACAGAATTTTCAATTTGAATACATTTGTTTAAAAAGAAAAAAACAACAACGCACATCCGTAATAAGTGATATCCTGGAATAAATCAGTGTGGGAAGACATTCATTAGTTGTGCAAAGTGACGAAAACCTACTCGCATTTACGCATTTGCTAGCACTACTACTACTACTACATACTACTTTTCCATGCTAAGTAAAAGCAACCGGTACTGATTTTTGATTTCGAGTGCTTCGAGTGAGAAAACCTGCAGTAGTTGAATCATGTGTAGGATCCAAAACATATGCTTAGGCCACAAAGGGTTAATGCGCTTGTTTGCAATTTTTTTAAATTAACAATTCATGCAAAACTAAAATTTTTCAGTTGTCAATTCTACCTTGTTTAATTTGCCTTGTTACTGCTTATTGTTTCAAAACATTTACTTCTATCCTCATATCTCATGATTTAGAGCAAACTTCGAAAACTATTTTATGACCTACTCGGCCTCCAAATCATTTTGAAGAAGGGAAAAAAGATGCTACATACACCTCGCCCCAAATCCAGAATGAAATCATCATTTTTTGTGGACAGGTTATTCAAGATGACATTATAAACGATGCAGAAAGAGCTACAGCATTCAGTCTTATTGGGGACGAAAGCCGTGACATAGCAGGAAATTAAAAATTATCAATTGGTATCAGACTCTACGATGAAGAAAAGTAAGTTATTCGAGAAGAATTTGTAGATTTTGTTCAACTAAACGCTATGGATGCCAAAACAATTGCCACCGCGATAGATTATTTTTACTTAAAGGACAAGGGTATGACGGTTGTTCAGCAATGTCAGGAAAAGAAAATGGTGTGCAAGCTATTTTGAGGGAGAAATATCCTCAAGCTTTATACTTTCATTGCGCAAGTCACAAACTGAATTTAGTGGTAAATGATTTAAATGAAGTCCCCGAAATTCGTTACACTATTGCAACAATCAAGGATGTCATCAATTTTTATCGTTGTTCTCTTGCCAGAAGGAAATATGTTCCACATATTCCTGCTTTTTGCGAAACACGATGGTCATAGAAACACAGGAGTATTTCGATCTTTCTACAGCACTTTGTCAGCATCGTTAATGGATTCAAAGAACTTTTCATCGAAGGAAACACTTCAGCAAAAACAACTGCCTTTCAGCTGTCGCTCAATCAACTTTCATCATATGTCTTTCTTTGATTTCGAAATACTCGTCTTATCTTGAGCCAGTGGTTAATATTTTACAATCAAAGCAGTTGGATCTTCTTTCGTGCAGAAAACAAATCCAACGGATCATTCAATTAGCCAAAGATCATCGAATGAATGCGGATTCTGGAATTTATGAACTTTTGACAGATTCAAAGTCGATTGCTGAATAACTAGGATTAGAACTACAAAAACCGAGGACCGATGACCGTCAAAAACATCGCTCGAATCATCCTGCTTCTGATGACGCTCAATTTTGGAAGAGATCAGTTTTAATTCCGTATTTATATTCATTTTTCGCCTCACTGGAGCAAAGATTTCCTGAAGAGAACTTGCCAACGTATGCATTGTTTCACTTGCACCCACCTAACATGTGAAAATGAATTTCCAAGACTTCAAGAAAGCAACAAAAAATTTTATTCAGTTTTACGGTCTTACAAGTTTTGCTGCGGGGCCGAATTGTGGTATTTTCATTGGAAGGACAAACACTTAAAAGCTGAAGAACTTCATAAGTTAGACCTGTGTGATGTTCAAGAAGCGGAACTGTTTTATCCAACAACGAAGCTTGCTTTGTATATTGCTATCGCATTACCTTGTACGACAAGTTCCAAGTTGAGAACAGTAAAGACTTGGCTTCGCTCAACGATGGTCGAAAATCGTTTGAATGGTAAGAAAAGTGATGAAAATCTAAAAGTTTATTAATTGTAATGATGAATATGATACATTTTTTTTAGGATTATGCATGATGAGTGTACATAGGAAAATGGTTAAGGATAAAGGAAAGGGTATGGTACTCAGAGCTTTAGAACGATTTGCACAAGATCCACGCCCTTTGGCACTTATATAATTCACTGCTTCTTGTTTCTTGACATTAAATTGGATGGAATTGCGCAACCTGACCCCGACAGACGTAGAGCTTAGTGCTCAACCTACCTCCCGACGGAATAATTGACGGTGGTACCGGGGGTATATGGTAATCAGACAGTAGGAAGTTTAGTGCGGTTCAAGTCCCACACTAACTTTGAGGCTTTCGATGCTTCCCCCTCATAAAAAAAACATTAAATTGGATTGCCCCTTCCCCCCCTAATTATTCCAAAATCAAATCCTGGCTACGCCCTTGAATGAAACGAATGTGCATATTTGATGTGTTGAGAAAAACGCGTAAGACATTGTTAAAAAAAGAGATTTAATTAAAAGAGATTAAATTTTGTGTTTTCAACCACTATTGGAAGGTTTACTTTGTATACCACTAAGTAATGTTAATTGAAAAATTATTTTAAATTTTTTTTTTTTTTTAATGCACATTTGTTGTTTTGGCTTTGCAAAATTTTACATATATAATATTTCTTTTAAACAGAAATGGCACATTCGTTTCTTTGGCGTTGTACCGACGACATGTAACCTACTCTGATTCCCCACAAATCGCACAAGAAAAGATTGCGCATTGCGCATGTAAACACTAGATCAGCTGTTTTTTATGGGCAATTCATGCGTCATTTTCCTTTAGCTTTTGTCACAAATGTGTCGGTTTATTATCGCTGCTCGTCGGCTTTAATAAGCTTCATTTTCTACTGATTAATATTGAGTCATCTTTGCCGATTCAAGCCACGTTGGCGAAACTATGTTCATTTTACGGTATCTCGACTTAAGTCTTCAAACTAGAAAATTTACTATCCAAATAAATATAGTTTAAAAAAATAAAAAAAACACGCTTTTAACCCAGATAACCCTGAAAGTTACTCAGGCGAAAACTTTTCATTTTTTTGGAAATGTCTGTTTAAAACCACTATATAAAGAGACTCTGATACTTTTTTTTTTTTTTAATTTTTTTCTTTATTATTTTAGACGTGTACTATATATAGTGCATTAGGAATATAAGGGATAAAAACATATTTTTATGTATTGGAATGGAAGTTTACAAAACACTTTGTATGTACTCCAATATTGCATTTTACACATCTTGTAATGGTTTTTTGATGGCAATATCCACATCGGGTTTGTTTTTCCTGTGGCTCTACAAGATGATCCATACCGTAATAGCGAATCTCGGCTTATTTAGGGCAACTTGGATGGCCTTTTGGTAGGTTGATTGCTTTCTATGGGCAGTCAGCAGCATGGTAGCCACTGCACGCCTAAAGCTCAGTTGGTCAAAACTTCCGCCCCGTTCGCGATGTATGATCCAAGCGTTTTGGAGCGCCATATCGATGCAGTGGGCTGGCAAAGGCAGGTACCATTTGCCCCTCATTGAAGTTGTGTACAAGCTTATATTTTGGTCAGAACGTTCCACTCCTCCCAGTTATACATGTAAATCAAATGCGGTTGTTCTACATATATAACGATATATTATGGTCCCACTCATCCGATGACCTTTCAGGCCCGGCTGCACTAACATTTTATTTCTGCTGGCGCTTGCAGTTGGGCAGATGGAAAATTATTCACGCCAAAAGCTTGCTCAGGACCAGAATCTTCGTCGTTTGCATTAACTGGAGGAAACAAAACCACTTCATCGATGTCGCCAGTGTTTTCTTCACCATCTTCCAACAAAACAACAACCTCATGAAGCCAGAGACCCCTGCAAAAAAATAGATCTTGTAGACACCTATCTTCCTAATGTACTATATGTAGTACACTAATATTTGCTCATTTTTACTACTAATTAATTTTCAATGTATTTAACTATAATTTTACACATTTAAAAACTCGTTTATTTCTCTATAATTTTTTAATAAAAATTATATATTTTTTAAATTTTATGATATAAATTTTAACTCACTTTTGAAATCGTATGTTATACTTTTGCATTTTTCAAAATTAGTAATTTTCTGAATAAGACAACGAACACTTCTCTCACTGAGGGACTGTAAACAGTTACTAGCGGTGTTGCACCATTTCTACTGCATGCAAAAATACATTCCCGTTATTTCCTGGCCATCGGGCGCGTGCGTGAATCGACATGAAATTGGTGTACTACATACAGTACATCAGGGTTATCTGGGTTAAATACATAATATCGAACTAAAAAGTTAAAAATAATTTTCAAAATATGTTTACAACAAAATAAACGAAAAATACTAGTACTATTGTAAAACGTCGGGCGCTCGATATACGAAAAATATGGTACGAAGTACCAACGTTTTTTCACACGGCGGTCGTGGTGTGCTGGTAGCGTGATCCGCTCACCACACCGAATATCGTGGGTTCACGCCCTGGGCAAAGCAACATCAAAATTTTAGAAACAACTTTTTTTCTATTAGTAGAAAACTTTTCTAAGCGGGGTCGCTTTGGAATATTTTCGTGAATACGACAACAGTGCTAATATAAAAGGGGCATTTGATGGTGGTCAGCTAGAGTTGAAGCAGTTAAGCCGTTTGCAAAACATAGCAGGAAACAGGCACTAAACGATTTAACAAGTCAGCTATCCCTCTATCGCGAAAACTAATGCCAATTGGAAGTAGCAAGGGAGGTGGAGCCTTCCTCCACCTGCTTTTCTCAACTCAGTGGACGTTTGTTCCAATTAATGCAATATTTAAATAAAGCACTATAAACAAATCAATTTACTTATTTTAGTTTTCACACCTCAATTCACCGATTTTTAAAGTGTGATATCTCTCGCAATCAGTATAATATTTCTTTTTAGCCAACAAAGATATTAGTACTTTATGAAAACTATGTATATTTATACATAAACATATTTACGCATATGTGGATCTGTATGTAAAAAAAATATTAGGGTTGATAAACATATGTATATTCATTGAATATAAAATATATCTACATACATATATACAAGTTAACACGCTGCCGGCTCCCCAACATGTTGGATTCCCACGAACTAAAGTTTACACGTGCAGCTGTGTCAGCATAATCATTCTTCCCACAATCCCATAGCCAGCTGCCGCTATGTCAGCATAATCATTCTTCCCACAGTCCCATGGGCCACCTGCAGCTGTGTCAGCATAATTATTCTTCCCACGTTAGATGGGCCACCTGCAGCTGCGCTGGCATAATTATTGTAAGCAGCATAATTGCAATCCAACACCCGCTTCAAGGGCAAGTGCATTTCATCATATCGCGCAATGACAATATTGCGCAACGTTATCAAATCTATGGGAACCAAGTCAGTACCTATGCACACTGCAGCGGAGTCAGCATGTTTCTATTTCACAATGTTGTGAGACTTTTGCATTGCACATTCCAGCCAAGTAAGACACCTGCGGGAAGTCAAGGCCACACTCACACTCAGACGTCGCATATGTCTAGCTACAGAATGTAGCCACACAAAATGTTATAAAAGGAAGCAGCAGGCCACGCAGAGGGCAGTTGCGTTGGGGTATTCGTTCTAACCTATCCTTATTCTATTCACTAAGTTTGTATTTACAATTACAACTATCCTAAAATAAATCAGTCTGTAAAATTTAACTGTGTTGTTCTATTGTGTTTGCAGGGCAAGTTGGCCCTTTAATTTTTTTAGTGTAAGGATCACAGATCCTTTAAGTGGCGCCCGAGCAGGGACCAGTGAAGCTAAGTGCACAACAAAGTGAAAAGAGGCTGATAGCCCAAGAAATTGGAAAAAAGGGAAAAACCCTGCTGTATAAAGTGAAAAGAGGCTGATAGGCCAAGAAATTGGAAAAAAAGGGAAAAACCCTGCTATATAGAGTGAAAAGAGGCTGATAGCCCAAGAAATTGGAAAAAAAGGGAATAACCCTGCTGTATAAAGTGAAAAGAGGCTGATAGCCCAAAAATTTTTTTATAAAAACAAAAAACAGTGTGCTAATGCTAAACCTATACGTAATAGGGGCGTAAGTAGAATATCTAAAAATAAACCTTAATATTTTCTTGCAGGATAATGGAAGCGCTGCAGACTACAGTTACAAATTTGACAGGTGCGCACTCTTGGAGAAGGTGAATAGCGTAGATAGGCGGGTATCTGCCTTGGATAATCTGCGATCCCGGCTCGACGTTTTGGAAGGAACAAGCCAATCATCCGTACCGGAAGCGGAACCGCGAGCTCCTGCAACGGAGGCGGATCTTAAGGACATCTCCAGGTTACCCGAATGTGTGAAAGAATTGCAAACCTTTGACGGTAATCCCGTCCAATACATTTCATGGGTGCACTCTGTTGAGAGCATCCTGTCCGACTTCAAGGTGGTAAAAAACAAACCGATATATCGTGCTATTTTACAGCACATTCGCCAAAAGGTACGGGGATCAGCTGACAGTGCCCTAATATCGTACAATATATTCGACACTAACTGGAGTGCCATTAAGGAGTGCCTATCACTCCATTATGCGGATAAACGCGACATCCGCACTTTAGAGTATCAACTCCATCAATTGTCCCAAAAAAATTCACGGCTTGATGAATTCTACGCTGCCGTTAACCACCAATTCTCCTTAATTATAAACAAGATCAAAACGGAGACGTACTCTGAGGAGACGACAAAAGTCCTCATAGATACTTATAGGAATCGCGCCTTGGATGTTTTCATCCGCGGCCTGAACGGGGAGCTTGCTAAAATGCTCCTCATACAACGTCCCAAAACCCTACCTGAGGCATATTCTGCATGCCTCGAAATTCAAAACACTAATTTCCGAAACTACACTATTCACAGCGCACGCCACGACAATCGCGTTGTTGCGCCAATGAACGTGATACTAGATCACATGCATGGTTTAGGTGCCACCAAGGCACCACCAATACCTCCAAGGACAACGTGGCGTCCCCAGGAGTGAATATTACCTTTCGAAAAGCGAAATTCAAATCAACAGGAATCCCCACAGCTAGGCCAACCAACTTCTTCGCAACCACCCGTTGAAAAGATGGACGTGGACCAGTCCATTCAGAGTAGGCGCGTAAACTACATAATCCGGCCAAGCTCCTTCAAATGTGATGCTACGTCGGAAAACACAAAGCAACAGCGACTTTATCATGTGACCACAGACGACGCGGAGAAAGAACCTGAACCAGTACAGGAAGAGGATTTTTTACCGAACGGCCATCTAGCGTACCATATATAGAATACAAACTTTCCGACGGCCGCACGCTGGACTTTCTGGTCGATACGGGTGCTAATAAAAATTTTATTAGACCAACTGTGGCCAAAGAGGGTTGTCCTGTGCAGAAAGCATTTAGCGTTAGATCAGCTGGGGGCTGTGTAGATATAAACGAAAAGATAACTTCGAAATTTTTTACAGACATAGGCATTAATTCCGAGATAACTTTCTTTATCCTTCCCGGTCTTAAAACATTCGATGGGATTATTGGCGACGATACCCTTAAGGAAATCGGAGCAGTGGTAGATAGGAAGAACAATGTTTTAAAAATTAAGAAATATAAAATACCCCTTAAGGCACGAATATCCAGTGAAGTAAATTATACAATGTCTAGCGACCTTCCTTTAGAAGCGAGAAGAAGGATAAGCGAAAAAATTGAAAAATATGGCGAATTATTTCAACCGATTAATGGAAACGAATTAGTAGGCACTAGGCTATCCTTGTGAGATTCTGAAAATAGACATCTTCGAGATTGAAAAACAAAAATACCTTAGCGCAATAGATAAATTTTCAAATTTCGCTAAGCTATTTTCGATAAAGAACAAGTCTTCAATACACATTCGAAAAAAGCTGACTGATCTCCTGCACTACTTCTCAGTACCAAAAATATTGGTCATGGACAACGAAAGAGGTTTTCTAACTCCTCTTGTCTTAAACTATGTCCGCTCACTCGGTATAGAAGTCTACCAAACCCCCACACAACGAAGTGAAAGCAACGGTCAGGTTGAGCGCTTGCACTCAACCTTGATTGAAATATACCGCTGCATTTCTGTTGAATTTAATAGATTAACTCCGAAGGAACGCGTCTCAATAACAGTGGACCGGTACAACAATACCGTTCACTCTGTGATTAAACGAAAACCAGCAGACGTATTCCTTAACAGGACTTCTAGAATCAATTACCAGGGATTGGTGGACTTCAGAGAGAAAACGTATGAAGACATTAAAGCATTATTGGAAGGGGAACAGGAGGTCAGGAACGCTAGGTTGAACAATAAACGTTCTACCCCACGCACCTTCAGTGCAGAAGACAAATTATATATTGCAAATAAACAGATAAAGGCTAAACAAAAGCCACTGTACAAAGAAGAAACTGTTGCTGAAAACAGAAACATAACTATTGTTACTGAAAGTGGGAAAAAATTCCACAAGACCGACGTAAAAAACGTCTGAGATAACATTGGTCACAAGGCAAGTCTCATGCTTAGATCCTTTGGTCCCAGGGCTTTGGGTGCAAATTATTTTGTAGCCGATCCAGTCAGAGGTTGGTTCAATTCCAAATAACTCGTTGGTTCGAATGATGACGATCGGTGTGGTTCAACTCCACCATAAGGTCTTTGCTTTAATTGACGTGAAGCTACTCGTGCCCCGAGTAGACCATTTGCAATCATCAACGCTTATGGTTAAAAAGGATCACCACGACCCTTTCGTCAGCTGAGAAATCGCCTATATTCCGATGCAAAATAAATTTTTTTTTACAATGCACGCACTGCTCAAAATAAAAACGAAAAAATATAATAATAATAATAAACAATCTTACAGTCATTAGGCTGGTAAATAAACCCGCATAAAGCGACAATACGTAAAACGCATAAAAGCGTTCATTAAAATAAAAAAAAAAAATAAAAAAAAGGGCATCCTCACTAAAGGAAAAAGAAAAAGAAAAAAGAAACAACTAACATACTAATAACTAACACCAAACAAAGAGCGAAGTAATTTCGTTACACTGCTTCACTGATCCCAAACAAACAAAAAAAACCCTTAAAAATACCTTAAAAATGAAAACAAAATCTAATTGTTCTTTCAAATTACTAATACTTACTTTCCTTTCCAACCCACGCAACTCAACTAGTATAAAAATCCTAGAATAATGATAGTTATAATTTTACATAGCTTTAATCGATTCACTGTATGAATGAATGAATGTGTAAAATCCTAGATTAGAAAATTAATATTAGAATTAAAATATACGTATGGGGTAAAAGCATGGGAAATTAACTCAATAAAATTAGATTAATGTCTTTATTTTATTAATAGCATCTGCCTATGCGCAACTGTACACTCGTACGATATATTCGAGATAGACTCACCACTAGCTACCATACGAGATGGATACGCATGGATCATTGATGGGCACTTCAAACTTTTTCATACCATTGACCTGCAGCGATATGACTTGGCAACAACGAGACTAGAGCAAACACTAGAAACGCTTAATGAAACAACATCATCGACAGAGGTACTATCATTCCAATTAAACAGAATCCGCACACACCTGAGCGAACTAAGAGGACATAAATCCGAAAGAGCAAGACGGTCAATTAACTGGATTGGGTCTGCTTGGAAGTGGATCGCTGGCTCACCTGATGCCACCGACTGGGACGAAGTCCTCCGTAACGAAAATGCCCTCAAAGAAAACACTGAACAGCAATACAAGGTAAACAATGCCATTTTCAAAAAGACTAATGAATTATTGCAGAAGTTAAATGAAGTAGTGACCATCACGAACAAAGTCCGTGATCGAAGGCTCCTGGAAAAATTAGAGCAAGAAATCCAGCACGGAATAACCATTTTAAAGGAGGACGTTAAAGAGCTAATCCGCGCCTGCTAGATGGCTAAAGCTGGCATTATTAACAGTAACCTTTTGAGCAAAGAAGAAGTCAACCAACTTGTTAGTGAAATCGACGTCCTCCCATACAGCAACGCTATCGAAGCCATTGAATATGGCAAGCCATCGATTTACCCCAACAGCACATTCCTTCTGTATGTGCTGTCCTTGCCTAAGGTCACTGATGCTAGATTTAATCACTTAATCACGAGGGCAAACATCCAAGGAGGTCACCGTATACATTTGCGATACAGATCAATCCTGACCAACAAATTCGAGACTTATGGGATAAGGGAAAATTGCTTGCAATTATCTTCTGCTATGGTCTGCGACCGGAAATCTCTTGACTTATTACCGGAAACTGGTTGTCTGGCACGCCTCCTCAAAGGCGGACACACAAGCTGTACCTACTCTACATACAACGAATCCACGGTAGAAGTTATCAAAGAGGATACGATATTCCTTGATAACTTTATGGGCACAGTAGGATCAGGTAAAAGTTTAATTTATCTAAACGGTTCTTATATTCTTCAGATGGACAACGAGACCATTGTCATTAACAACGAAACATACTCAAGCGCTGATAGTTCTGGAGCACAGGTTCTCCCACCAGTTTTGACCAGCATTACAAACCACAGCATGGCACTGAACCTCAACCTGGTACACGGAATAACAATGGAAAACATCAAACTTCTGAAATACCTAAGGGACAAGACCAATTGGTTCGCACTTTCTGAAGGATCAGGGTTATTGCTACTTATGCTATTCATTTGGTGCATTTGGAGGAAGATCACAGCAAGGATAATCTTACCTGAAATACACATTGCAAATCGGCTAAGTCGAAGAGGCGAAAATCCTTCTTCGCCAACTAATCCGCGGGACGCAGATCTTTAAAGGGGGAGGAGTTAACACGCTGCCGGCTCCCCAACATGTTGGATTTACACGTGCAGCTGTGTCAGCATAACCATTCTTCCCACAATCCCATAGCCAGCTGCCGCTATGTCAGCATAATCATTCTTCCCACAGTCCCATGGGCCACCTGCAGCTGTGTCAGCATAATTATTCTTCCCACGTTAGATGGGCCACCTGCAGCTGCGCTGGCATAATTATTGTAAGCAGCATAATTGCAACCCAACACCCGCTTCAAGGGCAAGTGCATTTCATCATATCGCGCAATGACAATATTGCGCAACGTTATCAAATCTATGGGAACCAAGTCAGTACCTATACTCATTGCAGCGGAGTCAGCATGTTTCTATTTCACAATGTTGTGAGACTTTTGCATTGCACATTCCAGCCAAGTAAGACACCTGCGGGAAGTCAAGGCCAAACTCACCCTCAGACGTCGCATATGTCTAGCTACAGAATGTAGCCACACAAAATGTTATAAAAGGAAGCAGCAGTCCACGCAGAGGGCAGATGCGTTGGGGTATTCGTTCTAACCTATCCTTATTCTATTCACTAAGTTTGTATTTACAATTACAACTATCCTAAAATAAATCAGTCTGTAAAATTTAACTGTGTTGTTCTATTGTGTTTGCAGGGCAAGTTGGCCCTTTAATTTTTTTTTAGTGTAAGGATCACAGATCCTTTAAGTTACATATATATAGATGTTAATAAATAATAAAATATGTAATAGATGGTATATTTGACTTTGAGGATTAGTTCATTTTAGTATAGAAGCTCATCACTTTTTTGGTACTGGGGCCGAATTTGCTCTCGACGGCCTTGTAACCGATATCTCCGAAAACGAGTTTCGGATATCGATAAAAATTATCATAAATATACTGCACATATGTATATGTATCCCAACTCGTTCCTATAATTTCAATCCATCAAGCAATATTAAAAAAAATATTGCAACGAATTTAGGGAAATTCCGCTGACTTGCAACCTTCTGCTAACGTTCGTATCGCTAAGCTGTTGCATAAAACTCTCCAATGTTCATTATTACAAAATAGTCTTTATTAGACTGCTTTGAAAGTACTTCACACTTAACTTCACTTCGCAACTGGTAGCGTGTTCAAAACAAACTGATTGCTGCTTACTCTGCTATCTCGTTTGCATACTTCTAGGCGTTTCTTCTTCTAGAATTTACTACTTGTTTACCAGCTTTAAACTTACCAGCTATAAACTACAGTTGCTGTTTATAGCCTCTCGCATAGCCTTATGCACGTGTATATGTGAGTAATACTTCCACCGATGATTGTATACTTTTGTGAGTATCTCAGATATATGCATGTGTTTGTGCGTATCTCTCCGCTGCCAGTATGTACATATGTGTAGACGTATTGATTGATTTGCTTATGTACATACAATTGACTGCTTAGTATCGCCTTAGAGATGATAGTATCCCTTAGTGTTGCTAATATTCGTCACACTGCCCTCCACCTAAGTCTGGTCGTCTCGATCAGACAAATCTCTCGATCTAACCGCTGCTAGCATCTCCAAATGACCACCCTTCTATTTCGTAGTTTCCCAATGGTTTGTATGCGGTAGATGGTATCACTGATCCTCTTCACAACTTCGTATGAGCCTTCCCAACTGCACCGAAATTTGGATGAAACACCTTTCCGCCGGTGAGGGATGTATAACAGTACCAAATCTCCCTCCAAGAAACGTTCCGAAGTTTTGTTCTCGTCGTACCTGTGTTTCATCTTACTACTCATTACCCTGGACCCTTCCCTCACACTCTGTTGGTTGGCCAATGAACTATTTCGCAGAGCTTGATCTTGACGGATTGACTTTGCATCATCAGCATCGTCTTGACGTTTCACAAGAGTAGTGTGCCCTGGTTCGAAACCACCCTTGCATTCACTCTGCGAAATTCCTTCCTTCGTTTTAGAGCGTTCATTTGGGTTTTTCAATGCCAGTTTTTTTATCGCGGGTACCTTGGGTTTTGATTTGTTTGGCCCATTCATTCCATCAACCTTTGCTCGCTTTATTTTCCTTGACTTTTGTGCTCTCTGTTGAATGTCCTCTACCAGCAGTCGCTTACTGCTGAACCCTTTCTCCAAACTGAAGTTAAGTGGTATATCCTGGTTCTTATAGCGCATAATCCTTCCCTGCATATCGAACCTGATGTCATGGTCAACTAAGAAGTCCACTCCCAATATGACTTCATCAACAATCTCTGCCATCACGAATTTTTGTAGATTTGTGACCTTTCCAAATGAGACCTCACATACCACTTCTCTTTGCAATCTTGCTCCAGGTAACGGTTTTACTCTCCTGTTGACCAAGTCACATCGGATTAAGGAATGAGATGCGCCCGTATCTACAGTCAGTACACGTTCTTTGCCATCCACATTTCCTCTGACGGTAAGACTGCTCGAGTTTCTTCCAATTTGCGAGATAGATATCACAGGACATTCAAAAGCTGGGGCAAGTTTTCGATCTTTACATCTGACTCGCTCTTGCTTATCTCCTCCAGCTTTACGTTTACGGCTAACCAAGTTGGAACTACCAGGACCGGTGCTGCAATGACGTGTAATGTGCCCTGGCTTTCCACATTTAAAGCATTTGACTGCATCATTATTATTCTGCTGCGTACCCTTTAAAGCTTCCAAAATTGCGTCTACCCACTCTGGTCTTTCTACTTCCACATGATGAGCTTTGTATGCGGGTTTACTCAAAAGTGACGCTGTTCCCTGAGTCAGTGCATGGGATACCGTTTCAGCAAATGTTGGCTGTAGATTTGCATATGTAGCTCGCTTCGTTTCCACGTCCCGTATGCCATTTATAAAACTCTAGATTTTTACCCTCTCGGTGTATTCTACGGGTGCGTCCGCATTTGCGAGATGAGCCAATCTTTCAATATCCGAGGCAAACTCCTGCAAAGTCTCATTAGCTGTTGTTGTTGTTGTATCGATAAGATTGCTCCCTGAAGGCTTTGGGGAGTGTTATCGATGTGATGGTCCTTTGCCGGATACAGATCCGGTACGCTCCGGTAACACAGCACCATTAAGGCGCCAGCCCGACCATCTCGGGAATGATCTATTTAGCCAAATCAAACCCTCAGGCCATCCCTCCCTCTCCACCCCCAAGTTCCATGAGGAGCTTAGGGTCGCCAGAGTCTCATCTGTTAGTGAAACAGGATTCGCCGCGGATAGGTGAGGTTGACAATTGGGTCTGGATAAGCTATATATTGCACTGGCAACCTGAAGAGTTGCGCTACACAGCCCCTTGAATCTGGTATTTTAGTCGGCTCTTACGACAGGCATACCTACCGCGGATATATTCTGACCCCCTAACCCGCAGGGGTAGTCTCATTAGCTCTTTGGTAGCGGTTTTACAACTCTATTTGAAATATCTGCTTTCTGTGTTCGCTTCCGTATCGCCTCTCTAGAGCACTCATCAATGTTTCGTCGTTGTTCCGCTCTCACTCGGGAATAGTCTGTAGGATTTCAACAACAGATCCTTTCAATGCCACGAATAGTGCAGCAACTTTATCTCCAGCACTCAAGTTGTCCACTGCTGCGGTCTTCTCGAACTGAATCTTAAACACCTGGAAAGGAACAGAGCCGCCAAAAGAGGGAGTTTTTACCTTCGTATTGCTGGCTGAAACAATTGGGCGATTTAGGTGCAGCTCCTGTATACGACCTTTTAAAGCATCTACCTCAGCCTCGATTTTGTTCTCAAACGGCATTATTTTTGTATCCTGTGCTTCCAGCTTTGATGTTACCCTTGCTCCCTGTGCTTCTAACTGCGAAGACATTTGTGCCACCTGCAATGATAAGCGCTCCTCTTGTTCTTCCATCTTAGATGTAATCTGTATCGACATTTCTGAAATACGCGTTTCTTGTGATTTGATCATGGATATTGTACGGCTCTCCAGCGAGTCTAGTGGTGTTTCCATATTGGATGTTATGCTTGCCTCCTAGGATTCTAGTTGTGTTTCCATCTTGGGTGTTATGCGTGTCTCATGTGCTGCCAGCTGAGATGACACTGTCGATTTGTGAGCAGATATTGCAGCCAAAATCTTGCTCAAGTTTGTGCTCGTAACTGTCTGCGATGTTTCGTTTTTCTCTTCAATTTTTGTTGTTGTCTCTTCCTCATCAGGATGAAAGACATCATCGTCGACATTAATTCCTTCCGGCTCCATAGCTCTCGTAGCGGTGCTTGAGGTTCGATCTTATTGCCGGTTGTATTCAATCCACGGTTCTCCAACTCTTTTTTCGGTTGGTGGAGCCTTAATTCACTTAACTTGCCATGTCCAAGTTGTATTCGCAATCTTCGGAATTTATTCAACAATTCCTCTTCTGACACGAATTGTAACGAATTTAGGGAAATTCCGCTTATTTGCAACCTTCTGCCTACGTTGGTATCGCTGAACTGTTGAATAAAATACTAAAATATTCTGTAACTATTACAAAATGGTCTTTATTAGACTGCTTTGAAAGTACTTCACAATTAACTTCACTTCGCAACTGGTAGCGTGTTCAATACAACCTGATTGCTGCTTACTCAGCTTTCGCTCCTTTTATACTCTCTGCTGTCTCGTTCGCATACTTCTAGGCGTTTCTTCTTCTAGAATTTACTACTTGTTTACCAGCTGTAAACTACAGATGCAAGTTTATAGCCTCTCGCATAGTCATATGCGCATGTATATTTGAGTAATACTTCCACCGATGATTGCATACTTTTGTGAGTATCTCAGATATATGCATATGTTTGTGCGTATCTCTCCGCTGCTAGTATGTACATATGTGTAGACATAATGATTGATTTGTTTATGTACATACAATTGACTGCTTAGTATCGCCTTAGAGATGATAGTATCCCTTAGTGTTGCTATTATTCGTTACAATATGTAAGACAACTTTGCAACTACAGTTTATGCATGTACCTAGGTATATATGTATATTCGATCTTTTGGCAATATCTTTTCGCCATATAATTACTCAGAATTCTCTACCAAAGCATCTGGAAAAAGCATTTTCTGTGGCTACATGGTTAAAAAAGCTTTTTTTCATCTACTAATGAAAGCAAAAACACAACTGTTTCATTACTTGAATCGGTTAGTTAGACCAGCACACTTCCTTTACATAACACCGCTCAACCTTAATATATAACCCTACCGATTCAGAAATTCTGGATTAATAAATTTCGCAGAGGATTCTGAGGAGAAAACACGAAACCGTCCCGGAATTTCGTTAATAGAATTTCCTACAGGGAATACATAAGTCGGACGTTCTATCGACCAGCTGAGTGAATGAACAATTTTGTAGTACTGCTTTACTATTTCGAAGTACATCTTTTATATGTTTTCTTGGCCTAGTACATACAAACATACACACATACATATGTATTTGTTTTTGCCAAACAACACCACACTTCAGTTCGTTTGTGTGTCGTGTTGAAATTGAACTTTATTTCGCCTTAGCCATTCACATATACATATACAAAATTTGGCGAATCACTATTATAAACATTCTCACTATACATACAAGAAATATACTTTGTAACATATTTTGTGTCCTATTCATCTGTTAAATTGCAGTTTTCAATTGTGAAAAATGTTACAAAAATTACCAACGATTGGGAAAAATAATTTCACTTGCAAACAAAAAAAACAACCTTTAACGGCTGAGGAAATTATGTGTGAAAAACACTTCGCAGAGACTGCAAAAAGGTGCCCCATCACTAACAAATTCATCTTTCGTTTACCGTACAAAGAATCGCCACAGTCCCTAGGAAGCTCTTATGATATAGCATAAAGGCGATTAATTTCCATCGAATCCAAACTTCAGCGTAACAAACGTTTGCAAAGCGACTACTGTTCTTTCGTAAAGGAATATATAGAGCTCTCCCACATGGTTCACATTCCTCATTCTGGCGCCTTCGTAAATTACATCCCGCACCACGCTGTGATGGAGCTGGACAGCACCACCACCAAGCTCCGGGTTGTTTTCGATGCATCGTGCCGCACCTCAAACGGCAAATTACTTAACGACATACTGTTTGTTGGTCCCACAGTTCAAGAAGACCTTTTTTCGATTCTTATCAGGTTCAGGATCCACACCTTCGTACTGATGGCTGACATTGCCAAGATGTACCAACAGATCTTGGTTGACAAGCAATACTCGAAGTGGCAATGCATTTTGTGGCGCGACGAAATAACCGACCGCATCGTGACATATCAGCTCCAAACAGTGATCTACGGGACGGCATGTGCACCTTATCTAGCTACAAAGTGTTTGCAGCAATTAGCACTTCAGCATATGTCATCCCATCCAATCGGCGCGCCTGTCATTCACAACGACTTTTTTGTGGACAACCTAATGACGGGTGCGTCCACGGTCGAAGAAGTGATCAAAATTAAGAAAGAAGTGATCGAAGTTTTGAGCAATGGGAGATTTCCATTAAGGAAGTTCGCCTCGAACGATCAACGCATCATAGCAGAAGTACCACAAACAGAGCGAGAAAAAATCATACAGCTAGATGACATCGACTACGTCAAGGCATTGGGCCTTATGTGGTCCCCCACTCAAGATAGTTTTGTTTTTCGCTATACACCACCACCAGTATCAGCTAGGATCACCAAGAAAAGCATTCTGTCCCACATCGCTAGATTCTTCGATCCCCTCGTGTTACTCAATCCTCTAATTGTCACGTGCAAGGTCTTATTGCAACAACTCTGGAAGCTTAGCTTGAATTGGGATGAAAGTGTACCTCCTGACGTGCACAAACAATGGGAGGCTTTCATGGGCAAACTTCCTCTTATCGAAAATATTCAAGCGCCAAGGTTAGTACCATTCAATCATGATTCTAAAATTCATGCATTTGCAGATGCCAGCACAAAGGCAGATGGAGCATCAATATATTTGGTAACTAAATCCAGTTCGGGGCTGTTGTGCGCGAAGTCGCGAGTTGCACCTACAAAAGAAATTTGTCTCCCTCGATTGGAGTTGCGTGCTGCATTGCTACTAGCAGAGTTGTTGGAGTCAGTGTGCAGCAAACTAAATCACGATCCAGCCAACATTCACTGCTGGACAGACTCAATGATCACTCTTTGCTGGATAAACGGTGACCCATCGCGATGGACTACATTCGTCAGCAATCGAGTAACACAAATTCAATTGCTCACCAATAATTATCAGTGGCATCACATCCCAAGCGAGCTGAATCCAGCAGATATACTGTCACGCGGGGAAAAGGTAGACCAGCTCATTGAAAACAAGTTATGGTTTAACGGCCCCGGGTTTCTTACACTGGAACATAACCATTGGCCACCACCACCATCGAATATCTACATCGAAATCATGGAACGTCGTCGGCAGAAAACAACATTAATAGTAAAACACACAGTAGACATCGTCGGTGAGCACAAATTCGTCAATAACTACACCAAATTCTTCGCATTTTATGTTATATTGACGCAGCTCGAAAAATAAGGCACCACAGCCACCATGATCATATCACACCATTGGAAATGAATAATGCTTTACTCACCATCTGCCAGATCATTCAAAATCACACATTCAGCGAAGAAAATCTACCAGTACCTCGGAAATCACCACTCTCGCAACTAACACCTTTCATGCACAACGGAGTAATTAGAGTTGGAGGCCGCCTCAAAAACTCTGTATTAAGTTTTGATGAAAAGCACCAAATCGTATTACCGAAATCGCACCCTTTCGTTTATACCATTATCATGCACTTTCAACGGCATCACATGCACGCTAGTTGTCAAACATTACTCAGCATTCTTCGAGAAAAGTTTTGGATAATTGGTGCCAGAAACACCATCAAGCACGAACTTCACAAATGCATTACCTGTTATCGTTTTCGACCAATTTTGACAGAGCAATTAATGGGAGATTTGCCAAGAGACAGAGTAGTGAGATCGCTGCCCTTTCAGAAAACTGGAGTAGATTACTGTGGCCCTTTGCTCATCACCCAAAGGCTCAGAGGTAAATCCCCAATTAAAGTATATACAGAAACGATATAATATAGAGACATTGCATAGACGAAAAAGCAAGCTTCACAAAATTCTAGTAGGTCACATTCACCACTTACCACAGCAGAATTTGTTAAACTACCACTGTCTGTATTTGTTATTTAATAATTATTTGAACACTTTTTATTCAGCTAATGTGTTCAGAATTTTAACTTTTACTCACTAAAGCTCCAATCAGTGTATTTCTGTGCTTAAATTATGTTAAAAATTGTGTTAAAGTTTTTGGTGTGGTGAAAGTGACCTACTAGAATTTTGTTACGCTCCGCTGCTTTCCACCGAAGTTCGCGCATGCAATATCTTTATATTCAAAAATTTTTGGTATATATAGCAATCTTTATATGTTTTAGCACCAAAGCAGTCCACCTGGAGTTGGTTCCAGACCTCACCACAGATGCATTCATTGCTGCCTTGAAACGGTTCATTTCTCGTCGCGGCATATGTCGGATTATCTACTCCGACAACGCCACCAATTTTGTCGGAGCAAACCGCGAACTAAAGCAACTTCTTAATCAACACACATCTCAACAGCACGCAGACAATGTTCAATCGGCCTGCGCCATGGAAGGTATCGAATGGAAATTCATACCCCCAAGATCGCCTCACTTTGGTGGTCTGTGGGAAAGTCCGGTCAAGCAAGCTAAACATTATCTGAGAAGGACGATTGGCTCCCATATCCTCACATTCGATGAACTTCATACACTTCGTTGCCAAACTGAGGCGATGATTAACAGTAGACCACTTATGCCCATGTCAAGCTCACCAAAAGGTCTTCGCCCATTAACACCAGCACATTTGATTATCGGGGAGGGAGGGATGGCCTGAAGGTTTAATGTGGCCATATAAATCGTTCCCGAGATGGTCGGGCCAGCACCTTAATGGTGCTGTGTTACCGGAGCGTATCGGATCTGTATCCGACAAAGGACCATCACATCGATAACACTTCCCAAAGCCTTCGGGGAGTAACCTAATCGCTACAACAACAACAACAACATTATCGGTCGATCTTTAACCTCCATACCCGAACCGTCTCTGGAATCATTAAAAACTGGAACCCTCAAGCGATATCAAATTATGCAAGGAATTCAACAACAATTTTGGACTCAGTGGAGTAAAGACTATCTCCAAGAGCTACAATTTCGAAAGAAGTGGAAATCATCGACTCCAAACATAATTAAAAATGACTTGGTTATGTTATCTGAAAAAAATAATCCACCATTCAAATGGCCAATGGGCCGCGTTACAGAGACAATTGAAGGTTCAGACGGAAAGGTACGAGTAGTTGTGGTGAAAACCGCCAACGGCACACACAAAAGAGCAATCACCAAGGTAGCAAAACTTCCAGTCGAAAATCCTCAGTAAATACTGTAAAGAATCGCTTCCCAGGGGCGGGTGGTTATTGAAGCATCAAAATTTATCACTGGGTTTAAAACAACGCAGCAGCAGCGTACGGTAGGACGCTAGCAGCGATTCACCTAACAGCAACTTGTTTTGATGTTTTTCATTAAAGGTACCGCTAATCAAGAGCTTATACAAAATTGCGTGCATAAAAAATGAATATTTCGGCACGGCACAAAATCATACCACCGGTCGCATAATACAACAACAAACAGCACTCAAGAATCTTCGCTGTCGCTAGGCTAGCTGCACATATAATTAAAAGAAATTATTATGGTTTCAACCACCCACGCGTTAAGATTAACTCTTGTTATTTAATAAAGTTAAAATAAATTCTATTCGAGTTTTTTATTCATTGGGAATCCAGAGCTAGAAAAAGGCTTCTAGCTCCATCAGTATTCAATAATCGAATGTGTAGGATTCTTATTATTTTCATTTAACTTTGTGTTTAAGTTACTTTGAATTTTGTAATTTTGAAATGATTGTTGAGATACAAGGTTGTTTAGTTCATCATCTTGTTGTTGTTCCTTTTCTAAAATTTTAAAATTAAGTTCTGAATTTTGAATTGTTTCTATTTCAAATGCCCTAGATAAAGTATCGGCTACCACATTTGCTTGTCCAGTAATATGCTGGATATCACTTGTAAATTGTGCAATAAATTCAAGATGTCTGGTTTGTCGTGGACTACGTTCAGTTTTTGAATTTAGAGCGAAAATTAAAGGCTTGTGGTCAGTAAACTCAGTGAATTCTCTTCCTTCTAATAGGTATCGAAAATGCTTAATATTAAGATAAATTGCTAATAGCTCTCTATAGGATAGGATAGGATAGGTTAGGTGGTAGCTGCCCTGATAAGGATAGCTCACTTGGACAACACGAAGGTCCGTTGTGATACCACATACACCAAAAATAACGGTGACCTAGATCCAGCTACTTAGAGAATCGTTGGGTAGCAACGATAAAGCTCCGAATGATACCGATCTCAACTTTGGATATATCCTCGGGAGATCCAAGTGAGTCGCGACCGAAGTACTTTCGCCTAATTCTGGCAAAAGCTGGACAATCAAGCATAAAGTGATTTGGTGATTCCACCTCATCATCCTCCATACAGCTGCAGCAGGATGGAGTTTCCAGTATATTGAGACGTACCGCATGGATACCCATGGGACAGTGCCCTGTCAAAACCCCAATGACCATTGATAGGTGAGCCTTAGTGAACCCAATTATTTCAGCAGACCTCCTGCCATCCACTTTCGGCCAGAAAGATCTTGCTACCCTGCAAGACGTGGTATCCGCCCAACGTTTGCTGAGCTGATTCGAGGCCCAGCTATGGAGGAGCAATCCACAGGTGGCCAGCGGGATCCCGAAGTCCCTACAGCCATCTTCATCCGGTTCAGTTGTACCGATGCGGGCTAAGAGATCCGCTTGACAGTTACCCGGGATATCACTATGGCCCGGGACCCAGATAATCTTAATTGTAAAATAATTCGATGCAATCGCAAGCGAGGTCAGGCACTCCCAGACCACCCTCGATCGCACTGTAGTTGAGCTCAAGGCCTTGATAGCCGATTGGCTATCAGAGTAGATGTTAAATTCCCTAACCGTGGTAGCACTGGATAGCATTCCATCCACCGCATCCTTAATCGCAGCAATTTCCGCTTGGAATACACTGCAGTGATCAGCCAACTTAAACTTGCGGCTTAAATTTAGCTCTTGACAAAAGACCCCCCACCAACCTTTCCATCCAGCTTTGACCCATCCGTGAACAAGTTAACCGGTCCCATGCCCCAGATAATTCCTCTTCCCCAATCCTCTCTCTCTGGAATAACTGGGGTGAAGGTTGTATAGGGAGCTGTTAATGGCATACAGTAGTCCGTTCTGTCCGGGATGAAGTCGAAACTGGTAAGAAGGCTAGAGTGTCCGCGGTCAGAAAGTCTATATCCCATATCACGAAGCCTGACCAACGACCTTGCCGCGGCCGCCTTTCCCGCAATATCTACTGGGTATATGTTCAGCATGACGTTCAGTGCCAAGGTAGGCGTTGTTCTGAGAGCGCCACTGATACCGATCAGCGCCGTCCGTTGCACTGACACTAACATTTTGGAGGTGCTCGCCGTGTCCAGTGCTTTCCACCAGACCAGCACCCCATATAGCAGAATCGGTTTGACCACCATCTCATAAAGCCAGTGTACTATTCTTGGCGAGAGTCCCCATCTCTTTCCGATAGCTCCTCTGCAGCAGTACAAGGCAATGGCGGCCTTCCTGGCCCGATCTTCCACATTGGGTCTCCAGGACAGTTTCTTGTCCAAAACAATCCCCAAATATTTAACCCTATCAGAAAGTACCAACGGTACCCCTCCAATCGAGGGAGTTCTGAAATCGGGCACCTTATATCTTCTTTTGAAAAGGACCAATTCCGTTTTTCCCGGGTTGACCGCCAATCCACATGATTCAGCCCACCTAGCCACAGTATCCAGGTAGCCCTGAAGAACATCGCGCAGGGCGCCCAGAAATTTGCCTCTGACTAGGATAGCGAGGTCATCTGCATAGGCAACCACCCGACAACCATTGGCTTCCAGCTCCACAAGAAGCTCGTTGACTACCACAACCCAGAGGAGAGGAGATAGGACACCCCCTTGTGGCGTGCCCCTGCACACCTTCCTCTTTATTATGGCCCCTCCCCACTCCGCTGCGACAATTCTGCCGCATAGAAGTTTGCTAATAAATTCAACCAGAGCCGCCTCGACTCCTAAACCTACCAGAGCTCTTTCGATTGACCCCGGTAAGACATTGTTAAAAGCTCCCTCGATGTCTAGAAAGGCACCCAGAGCATACTCTTTATGTTCTAGGGACCCCTCTATTTGCTTTACAATCGAATGGAGAGCCGTTTCCGTCGATCTGCCCTTGCAGTACGCATGTTGTGAAGCCGACAGTAACCCCCGAGGTATCCTTTCCCGTAGGTACAGGTCAATCAGCCGCTCAAACGTCTTAAGAAGAAACGACGAGAGACTGATTGGCCTGAAATCCTTAGGTGATACATGAGAGCTTCTGCCGGCCTTCGGAATGAAAATAACCCTAACCGTGTGCCAAGATTTCGGGATATAGTTAAGCCTGAGGCAGTTAGTATATATGATGGCCAACCAGCGGCAGGAAATCCCCAAAGACCTTTGAAGCTGCGCAGGAATGATTCCATCCGGGCCCGGAGACTTATAGGGCTTGAACGACCCTATAGCCCAGGTTATCTGACTTTCCCGTATTGGAATGGCAGGCACTTCTGCATGGCCAACGACCGCCGACCATGCAGGCGAAGATCCCTGCGCAACTGGGACATCGGGAAAATGATTGTCCAGTAAAAGCCTTAGGGACTCCTCGCTACTCATCGACCAGTCCCCACCATCATCTCTCAGATACCCGAGAGGAGCGGGGTTCCTAGAGAGTATTTTTCTAAATCTCGCGGATTCATTGCAGCCTTCTACGTTTTCGCAGAAGCTTCGCCATGCATCTCGCTTGGCTATCCTTATTTCATATTTATAAATCCCCAGACTCACCTTATAGAGCTCCCATTCCGAGGGTAATTTACTCCTCCTGGCTCTGTTGAAGAGCCGCCGACTGGACGCTCTTAGGTCGTCAAGAGAATCCGACCACCAGGGCGGCTTGCCCTTCCCCCTGTAAGTTTTCAATGGGCAGGACAGCTGAAAGGCGCTATTGCTTGCCGAGGTGAAGTTTTCCACCAGAACGTCTATCTCAGATTCGGACAGGCCCGAACTAATGATAGGCACCGCAGGCAGTAGCTCTCCCAGCTTCCTACAATACAAGTCCCAGTTAGTACTTTTAGGGTTCCTAAAAGATATTTTACCGGGACGTTCTTCGTTCACTGAGAACTGAATATATCGGTGATCAGAGAAGGAGTGCTCGTTGAGAACCCTCCATCCAGATATCCGACCTTCCAGTTCTCTACTAACCAGGGTGAGGTCCAGGACCTCCTCCCTTAACGCAGTAATAAAAGTCGGGTCATTCCCCCTATTACATATACAAAGTCCCTCATCTACAATAAAAGTAAATAAAGACTCACCTCTAGTGTTGGTATCCGAGCTTCCCCAAATGCTATGATGGGCATTTGCATCGGCACCGATGATCACGCCAACACCTCTCCGCCTTGCTTCAGCGGTGATTTCACACAGTATCGCAGGTGGTGGTCCCACTACGTCCCCGTGGGGCATGTACGTTGAGACCACCCACATTTCATTACTTCCTCGCTCGAGGCAGACCGTGGTTACGTCAGCATTGCTGAAATTAGAGAGAATAAAAGCTTTAATCTCTTTTTTAACAAGCACACAGGATCTAGGCCTACTTGCCTCCCCATGCACCAAGGTGTTGAATTTTCTAGTCCTTAATCCAGAAATCTTACTGCCGTTACTACTCAGCCACGGCTCCTGGACAAGGACTATATCCACTCCGCCTTTTTCAAGGCAGAGCAACAAATTTGCGGAAGCCGCCTTAGAGTGCTGAAGATTTATTTGACGGATTTCCATCAAAAGCGCTCTTCTTCCGCACCCCATCCTTGGCGGATTCGTATTAGTATTGTCCATTCTAAAAAAAGTCCCCCCTCAAGGCCGCTATCCGGAGCCGATTGTGTAGTTGCCCTTTAACGATCTCGTGGTTATCTATGCTACGCAGGGAGGCCACGCGAGGGTTGACGCATTACCTTATGAGTAATGCGTTCAGAGCCAGACCGGACGCGAAGCGGGAAAATCTTCAACCGCACCTACACCACCAACTTAACGGCGACGGAGCCGGAACGTACCTTGAGGCCCGCCACGGTTTTAACGGGACGTGGGCAGGTGCAGCATTAGCCTACCAGCCATTTTGGTAGGGTTTCACCCCGACCTACTAAAGTGGCAGAATACCGCACCTACCAGCCCAATGTCATGAAGTCAAAATGTAAAGTGAAATCAAAGTCCTAAAACAGTCCAGTTCGTCACCGTTGTGTACCGATCTTGACTCTCCCTCCCCTGAGCTCGGCACAATGACTCAAGGGGTGCGGGTTTTATCGAGTTGTCCTCTCTAGATCCGCCATTATCAGTAGAAGCAGGGGCACCTCGTGCAGGACGTGATAACTAATCACGCGTGACATTCGTCACTATGGCCGGTCTAAGACTGATATCAGTCCCTGATCCAGAGCCTGAAACCACTTATGATATCCAAGCCAAGTATCTTAGCCCCATAGCTCTCTATCAAAAGCACTATATTTCATTTCAGCTGGAGAAAGTTTCTTCGAATAGAATGCGAGAGGCTCAGATTTATTGTTAAAATTTTGTTGTAGAACATCACCGACAGCCGTATTGGATGCATCTAGAGTTAAAGTCAGTTTTGCATCTTTGCTAAAATGATTTAACAAGATCTTAGATGCAAATTTATCTTTAATGCATTCAAACGCTTTAATAGATTTATCATCCCAAACTAAAATTTTGTCTCTTTTTATACCTTTCATGAAAATGAAATGGTATATTAATTTCGTCACGAAACCGAAAATTGTAAGTCCTTAAAGGAAAATAGATAGACCCACCATTAAGTATACCGAAATAATCAGGTTGAAGAGCTGAGTTGATTTAGCCATGTCCGTCTGTCTGTATGTATGCAAACTAGTCCCTCAATTTTTGAGATATCTTGATAAAATTTGGTGAGCGGGTGTATTTGGGTGTCCGATTAGACATTTGTCGGAACCGACCGGATCGGACCACTATAGCATATATCCTCCATACAACCGATTTTTCAGAAAAAGAGGATTTTTGTAATATCTTACCCAATTTAACAGATTGAAGCTTCAAACTTCACCATATACTTTCGTATATTGCACATATTGTTGCCTGAAAAAATTGATGAGATCGGTTGTATATATAGTATATATCCCCCACAACCGATTGTTCAGATAAGGAACTTTTCGTAATTACTGCCCCATTTTAAGAGCTAGAGGCTTCAAATTTCAACGAATGCTTAGGTATATAGCATATATTGTTGTCTGAAAAAATCATAAAGATCGGTGGTATATATAGTATATATATGGTGGTATATATAGTATATATATATAGTATATATATATATATTTTTGGCAAATTTTAGCCCCACTTTAACAGCTAGAAGCTTCAAATTTCACCGAATACTTACGTATATAGCATATATTGTTGTCTGAAAAAATCATAGAGATCGGTTGTATATATAGTATATATCTCATACAACCGATTGTTCAGATAAGAAACTTTTCGCAATTTCTACCCCATTTTAACAGCTATAAGCTTCAAATTTCACCGATTGCTTACGTATATAGCATATATTGTTGTCTGAAAAAATCATAGAGATCGGTTGTATATATAGTATATATCTCATACAACCGATTGTTCAGATAAGAAACTTTTCGCAATTTCTACCCCATTTTAACAGCTAGAAGCTTCAAATTTCACCAAATGCTTACGTATATAGCATATATTGTTGTCTGAAAAAATCATAGAGATCGGTGGTGTATATGTTATATACTTCATATAAACTATCATTTTTGCCCCTTTTTTACGTCTAGAAGCTTCAAAATTCATCAAATTTCATCAAATAGTTACGTTTACGTCATATATTTTTGAAATACGTGATTCGTAGTCATGGTTTTTACATGCAGACCACAAAAAACGTGAAGCTTTGCATCCTCACACAGATTACCTACCTATTTTTTATTTTTTATTTATCTTAAAAATCGTTTAGATATGTTCAAATTTCACTAAATGCTTACGTGTATAGCATATATTGTTGTCTGAGAAAATCATAGATACCGGTGGTATATATAGTATATATCCCATACAACCGATTGTTTAGATAAGAAAATTTGCGCAATTTCTTCCCCATTTTAACAGCTAGAAGCTTCAAATTTCACCAAATGCTTACGTGTATAGCATATATTGTTGTCTGAGAAAATCATTGAGATCGATGGTATATATAGTATATATCTCATACAACCGATTGTTCAGTTAAGAAACTTTGCGCAATTTCTGCCCCTTTTTAACAGCTAGACGCTTCAAATTTCACCATATGCTTACGTATATAGCATATATTGTTGTCTGAAACAATCATAGAGATCGGTGGTATATATATTATATACCCCATATAAACTCTAATTTTTGCCCCCTTTTTACGGCTAGAAGCTTCAAAATTCATCAAATTTCATCAAATAGTTACGTTTACGTCATATATTGTTGAAATACGTGATTCATAGTCATAGTTTTTACACGCAGACCACAAAAAACCAGAAACTTTGCATCCTCACACAAAGTACCTACCTGTTTTTTATTTTATATTTATCTTAAAAATCGTTAAGGTGTGCAGATCTGTTCACTATATATTTCTTATCTTATACATCCGATTATTCGGAGATTACGAACGGGATAAGATTATTGTTCAGCGCCATTCATGAAAGGTATGAAGTCTTCGGCACAGCCGAAGACAGTCCCGTTCTTACTTGTTTTACTTGATTTGTTAATTAAATCATATATAACTCCAGTAAATTCTGCTAATTGTGAAATATATCTATGGTAATAATTAACCATACCAATAAACTTTTGTGTTTGTTTAATGGATTTTGGTAGTTCAAAATCTCGAATAGCTTTTATTCTATCTTCAGATGGACGTATTCCTAACTCAGAAATACTATGCCCTAGAAAATCAATTCTAGTGACACCAAAAATACATTTATTTGGTTTAACATTCAAACCATATTCAGACAAACGTTCAAAAAGTATACGTAGATCTTTAAAATGTTGCTCTTCACTCTCACTTGCAACTAAAAGATCATCAATGTACGTGAAAACAAAATCTAATTCAACTACAACTTCATTGATGAATCTTTGAAAAGTTTGTGCTGAGTTCCTTCGGCTTGAGGCATTCGAATGAACTCGAACATACAAAAAGGAGTAGTAATCGCTGTTTTGTAAATATCTTTTTCTGCCATTGGTATTTGGTGATACGCTCTAACAAGATCCAACTTTGAAAATATCTTTTTATTTCTTAGATTCATATTAAAATCTTGAATATGTGGTAAAGGATAGCGGTTCAGGAACAGTAACAGTATTAAGTCTTCTAAAATCACCACAGGGACGCCAATCATTACTCTCTTTTTTTGGTACTAAATGAAGTGGTGATGCTACAGAGGAATTTGATGGTCTACAAATTCCAGTTTTTACAAGAAAATCAAATTCAGTTTTAGCTACCTAAAATTTGATTGGGTCTAAACGTCTGGGTTTTGAGAAAGGAAGATTACCTCCTGTAACTAATCTATGAACTGTGGTATGTTTAACTGGTTTTGAATAACTTGGCTCTTTTATAAGAGAAGGAAATTCTTTCAACAATTTTGTGTATTGATTTTCTACTGAAAAAAATTTTGGAAGAGAGATGTTACAATAGTACGCAATTGTGTTAACTGATAAATTTGTGAATGGATCTATTAAACGTTTGTTTTTAATATCAATAAGAAGTCTATATTTGCATAAAAAATCTGCACCTATAATTGGTTTTGCTATATCAGCGATCAAAAACTCAAAAGGAAATTCTCTCCTTAAACCTAAATTAACATTTATAAGTTTTTTTCCATATGTAAAAATCGTTGAACCATTAGCTGCTGTTAAGATAATATCAGAAGATTTTTTTGTACACGAGAATTTTGAAACTGGAAGCACTGAAATTTCTGCTCCACTATCAATCAAAAAATTTAATTTATTTTCTTTGTCAAATATAAATAAACGACGAGTTGATACTTCTGAAATTCCATTATTCGTCGCTGCAACAACGGAACATTTTAGTTTTTTGGAGTACTATTTTTCACAAACGCACACGGTTCTTCACATCTCCTAGCTTTATTTCCGAATTTGTAGTGATATCTACATAACCAGTTGGGATTATCACGAGATTTTGAACGATATCTAACAGGACTTCTATAACTATTTCTACTTGTTGAACGTGATCTTGAATAATTCTGATTAATTTCTTTCCTAATTTCACTTAATTCCAAAGATAATTTTTGAAAATTTTCACAAATTAAAGATGTTGTCTTAACCAAATTAGTAATAATAGCATTTTCTCCTTTAGAATTTTGAGAATTGTTTATCAAAGCAACTTCATTTTTACTGATAACTTCCCAAACGTTATCAGCTAATTTGGTTAGATCATTTATGTCATTGGAATTTGAACTTGTTTAAATTACATTCAAGTTTTTGGGTAATTTTCGCATCCAAAGTTTCTTTAAAACTTCTTGGCTAAAATTAGAACCAGAAAGTAGAACTAAAGATCGGTAAAATTCCGAAGGTTTGCGATCACCCATTTCAGAATCGGACAACACTTTATCTATTTTCGCATTCTCACTTATGGAATGCCTTTCAATCAAAATTTGTTTTAATGCAGAATATTTATTTGTTTCTGGTGGATTTTGAATAAAATCTAAAATGGTCATTATGACTTCCTGAGGTAATGCAGTAATAATATACTCATATTTAGTTGTTTCTTGAGTAATTTTTTTGGTATTAAACTGCATTTCAGCATGTATTAACCATGCTTCAGGACAATTTGTCCAAAATTGAGGAAGTTTTACTGAAGTAGAAAAAATTTCATTATTGTTTTGATTCGCATACGGATTTATTAGATCATTTTGTGAAGAACAATCTTCTAAATTGATAAGCGAATCGTTAATTTGATGTGTTGATGTAGATGAATGTCTGTGGTGTGTTGGTGTATGATACATAATAAATTATATTAATTCTCAGAAATAGATGTTATTGGTGATAATTAAAAATAATATTTAAGATCTCTGGAAAAGAGCGTTTACAATTTAAAAATTTTTACCAAATAAAAATAAATAAATCTTTATTATTGACCAAAAGAAAAATTAATAGTATGTAAATTTATATCTGAGTAATTGAATTACGCAAAAGTGATATTAAATTAGAAAAAGAATAACATTAATACATAAATGATATTATAAAACAATATTAAATATGACTACCAACGTTTCACTACCACCAATCTTTTACGCAAACAACGTTCAATGTTTGTGTTTCTTTTTCTATGTTATATGTATTTGCGTTATTTTGATTTAACGTTTGTCAACTACATACAATCCAAGATTCGATAATGACGTTGCAATTGTGTAAAGGGCATTATTGGTAATGTTCTGATGTTTTTATTGCTTTTTTTACACTTAAATGGAACACAAAAACGGCAAAGTAGTTCCAAAGGAAGTTCACTGCGTTAGGCTAACGTTTCCGTTTTTGTTATACAAGAACTATTTGTATTTCAACTTGTTAGAACTTTATCAGTTATGGTGTCACTATCTTTTCAGCTCTGGTGTGGCAAAATGTGATCTATATTTTAATTGAATTGAATGTCCGTTTGTAATATTAGTACCTCTATGTTATCTTTTCAGCTCTGGTGTGGCAAATCGAATTGAACATCCGTCTGTAATATTAGTACTTCTATGTATCTGCAACTGAACTCGACAAAAGGCAGGATCGCCAATTGTGGTTATATGAAAATATGTTGTTTAGACTTTCCGTGTAACAACTAGGCGTATACGCAACTTTCTCGTACTGAATGTACAGATCCAATTGTTTAGACTTCCCGTGTAGCCACTAGGCGTATACGCGACTTTCTCGTATTGAATATACAGATCCGACTAAATTAATAAATTTCTATTTAACATATATTATTTTATAAAATGTAATTTTTATTTTGATAGATATTTATCTTTTATTAAGTTTATATTCAACACAATTTCTTTTTGTAATGAAAACTTTTGATAATCACAAAATCAATATTGAATATTAAAAATTGGTAAAACATTTCAAAATTACAAAATTCAAAGTAACTTAAACACAAAGTTAAATGAAAATAATAAGAATCCTACAGAATGTACCTAAATTTAAATTTTTTCTTGTCACACTTACATATGCTGAAACAAACACGAAAACTTTGTAGGCCGTCTTGTTTTCATTTCGAATTCAAAACTCATTGCGAGCATTTTATATTAGCAATACAAGAGTATTACAATTAAATTTTAGTCGGTATATTTTGCATTCCCGAAATGACGATAGAGATTTAAAAAAATTCAAACATGTTTAGTATGACTAATTTGTAATCCTAATACGTGGAGGTACCCGAAATGAAGATTTTGCAGTATTTTGATATGAAACCAGTTTTTTTTTTCTAATTTGATTTACCTACTTGCTATGATTAACCACCTTGTAGACTAGGAATGATTTCAATTTATTATCTTTTAAATCAGCGTTCCTGGATTGACGCACTTACTTTATCCAGTTATAGCATTAAAGCTGATTTTATTTTCCTTTATTATACTAATCAGTTTAATCAAAATAAGACGACCGATTTATCTGTCAAAGTACTGTGGCGAATATTAGCAGCACTAAGGGATACTATCATCCCTAAATCAATACTAAGCAGCGACTTGTATGCACATCAACAAATCAATCATTATGTCTATACATATGTCCATACAAGCAGCGGGGAGCAACGCACAAACACATATATCTGAGATACTCCCAAAAGTAGGCAATCATCTGTGGAAGTATCACTCACATATACACGCACATGGGCTATGCGAGAAGCTATAATAATCGTGCATCTGTAGTTATAGCTGAGAAATTTATAGCTGGTAAACGAGTAGTAAATTCTAGAATGAGAAACGCCTAGAAGTATGCGAACGAGACATTACAGAGTACAAAAGGAGGTAAAGCTAAGTAAGCAGGAATCAGTTTGATTTAAGCACGCTGTCTCTTGAGAAGTAGAAGTGTTATTGTGAAAATAGTCTAATAAAGACCATTCTGCATAATTGAATATTGGAGTTATTTATTCAGCAATTTAGCGATACGAGCGTTAGGTGTGAAATAAGCGGAACTGAACTAAATTCGTTACAATTGGCGTCAGAAAAGGAATTGTTGAATAAATTCCGAAGATTTTAAATACAACAAGGACATGGGAAAGTGGAGTGAATTGAAGATCCGGCAACTGAAGAAGGAGTGAAAGAGCCGTGCATTGAATACAACCGGCAAAAAACTCAAACTTCAGGCACGAATTTGGAATATGGAATTGGAAGGAATTAACGAGTATGTCTTTAATCCTGATGTGGAAGAATCAACAACAAAAATTGAAGAGAAAAACGAAACATCGCAGACAGTTACCAGCACAGCCTTGAACATGATATTGGCTGCAATAACTGCTCAAACATCGACAGTGGCACCTCAGCTGGAATCGCAGGAGACACGTTTAACATCGAAGATGGAAGCACAGGAGGCACGCATTTCAGAAATGTCGTCACAAATATCATCTCAACTGGAAGAACAAAAGACAAATATAACATCCCAACTGGCAGAACTGAAGACAAGTATAGCATCCCAACTGGAATCGCAGGAGGCACGTATAACATCCAAGATGGAAGCACAGGAGACACGCATAGCATCCAAGATGGAAGAACAAGAGGAGCGCTTATCATTGCAGGTGGCACAAATGTGTTCGTAGTTAGAAGCACAGGAAGCAAGGGTAACATCAAAGCTGGAAGCGCAGGATGCAAAAATCGCTCAGTTTCAGGCAGAAGTCGATGATTTAAAAGGTCGTATGGAGCAGTTGCAACTAAATCGGCCAGCAGTTTCAGCGAGTAATCCAAAGGTAAAAATATCATCCTTTGACGTTTCTGTTCCTTTCAAGGTATTTAAGCTTCAATTTGAGAAGACGTCAGCAGTGAAAAACTGGAATGCGGAAGATAAAGTTGCTGCACTGTTCATGGCATTGAAAGGACCTGCAGCTGAGGTTTTACAAACCATTCCAGAGGGCGAACGGAACTGTTATGAAGCATTGATGGGCGCTCTAGAGAGACGATACGGAACTGGGCATAGACAGATATATCAAATGGAGTTACTGAACCGCTTCCAGAGGCCTGGCGAAACATTGCAAGAGCTTGCGTCGGATGTTGAAAGATTGGCTCACCTCGCAAATGCAGACGTGGAATACACCGAGAGGGTTAAAATTCAGAGCTTTATAAATGAAATACGGGATGTCGAAATGAAATGGGCTACATATGCGAACCCAAAGCCAACATTTGCTGAAACGGTATCCCATGCACTGACTCAGGAAACAGGGTCACTTTTGAGTAAGCCCGCATACAAAGCTCATCGCGTGGAAGTGGAAAGGCCAGATTGGGTAGACACAATTCTGGAAGCACTGAAGAGATAACAGCAGAAAAATGCCGGAGTAATGAAGTGTTTCAAGTGCGGAAACCCAAGTCACATTGCACGTCATTGCAGCACCGGTCATGGTAGTTCCAACTTGGCTGGTCGTAAACGCAAAGCTGGAAGAGATAAGTAAGATCGAGTCAGATGTAAAGATGCAGAACTTGCCCCAGCTATTGAATGTCGTGTGATACCTATCTCGCAAACTGGAAGGAAATCGAGCAGTCTTACCGTCAAAGGAAATGTGGATGGCAAGGAGCGTGTACTGACTGTAGATACGGGCGCATCTCATTCTTTAATCCGATCTGATTTGGTCAACAGGAGAATAAAGCCATTACTTGGAGCAAGATTGCGTACGATTACTGGCTAGTATAACCAAGTGCAGGGAGAAGTGGTATGTGGAGTCTTAATTGGGGAGGTCATGGTTCTACACATAAGGACGTGCCACTTAACTTCAGTTTTGAGCAAGGGTTCAGAAGTAAGCGAGTGCCGGTGAAAGAGATTCGACAAAAACCACAAAAGTCAAAGGCGGTCGATCGGGCAAGGGTTGATGGAACGAATGGGCCAAACAAATCAAAACCGAAGGTACATGCGAGAAAAACACTGGCATTGACAAACCCTAATGGATGCACTAAAACGACTGAAAGAATGCAATGATGGTTTCAAGCCAGCGCGCACTACTGTTGTGAAACGTCAACACGATACTGATTATGCAAAGCCAATCCGTCAAGATCAAACTCTACGAAGTAGTTCATTGGCCAAACAACAGAGTGTGAGGGAACGAACCAGGGTAATGAGTAGTAAGATGAAACACAGGTTTGACAAGAACAACAATTCGGAAGGTTTCTTGGAGGGAGATTTGGTACTGCTATACAACCCTCACCGGCGGAAAGGTGTTCCATCCAAATTTTGGTGCAGTTGGGAAGGCCCGTACAAAGTTGTGAAGAAGATCAGTGATTCCATCTACCGCATACAAACCATTGGGAAACCACGAAATAGAAGAGTGGTTCAATTGGAGATGCTAGCAGCATTTAGATCGAGAGATTTGTCTGATCGGGACTATCAGACTTAGGTGGAGGCCAGTGCGATGAATAATAGCAACATTAAGGAATACTATAATCTCTAAGCCAATACTAAGCTTTGACTTGTATGCACATCAAAAAATCAATCATTATGTCTATACATATGTCCATACAAGCAGCGGAGAGTAACGCACAAACACATGCATATATCTGAGATACTCCCAAAAGTAGGCAATCATCTGTGGAAGTATCACTCACATATACACGCACATGGGCTATGCGAGAAGCTATAATAGTCGTGCATCTGTAGTTATAGCTGAGACATTTATAGCTGGTAAACGAGTAGTAAATTCTAGAAATAGAAACGCCTAGAAGTATGCGAACGAATTATTACAGAGTATAAAGGGAGGTAAAGCTGAGTAAGCAGGAATCAGTTTGATTTAAGCACGCTATCTGTTGAGAAGTAGAAGTGTTATTGTGAAAGTAGTCTAATAAAGACCATTTTGCATAATTGGATATTGGAGTTATTTATTCAACAATTTAGCGATACGAACGTTAGTAGAAGGTATGAAATAAGCGAAACTGCACTAAATTCGTTACAATACTTTTCAGAAAGGCTTCTTAAACCTTTATTCTAAGCTGGTAACAACATTCTTTTACCCGATTATGAAAATGACAAACAACTTTTCGTATTTTGATTGCGGAAAATAACGATACATACCAGTAAAACAGTTGTTAACGCCTTTTTAGAAGGATGAAGCCGTGTGTTAAAGTCCACACAAATAGGGAAAGGTTCTGACCGCCATTAACCAAGGAACAGTCATATCGATTGTTTTGAATATGATTCAAGCAGCTTACTACTGCCGGTCGTTTGCGGCCGAGTATCCCTTGGGAAGCCACTGAAGATCCGTTTAGTGGTGAGTTAACGTGAGAAGGTGACAACCTGGCTAGCCACCTCTAACATACTCGGCTTGGGGATTTTCATCGGCAACATCTGCCTACCACAAGGTGCGGCTGCAAGCGGGCACCTCTCTTGGATAAAGCGGCTCGCTATATAAACGTGCAAACAATGGGGCATATTCATAGTCCTGAGTTAGAGTATGCTTCACTTGGTGCGGTACTAAAAAGATAGAGTACATTTCATTTCTAAGTATATCATAGTCAGTTTAGTGACGTGCTGTAACGAGAGCCTACTTTAGGCAAAATTCTATTACATAAAAAAAATCTATTACGCAATGTTGTCAAATCACTCGTCTTGACGTTTGCTTCTTGTTATTCATTTCTTGCGCCTGATTGCTAAAAATTCAAAAAGTAAGCAATTTGTTAATAAAAAATGTATTTTAACCTCGTTAATTAATTAAAATTTGTATTTATTACTACAGAACAATAAAAAAAAAACAAAACTGCCAAATAGATATTACAGAAAATTTACGAAATTTAATAAAAATTCCACTGCTATTTTTCTGTTCGCTGCTTTATATGTATATATACGCATATCTGCTTGGAAGAATGATTCCATTTAAGTATTTTGTAGTAATTAGATGAAAGATTAGAAAGTGTTTCTATCGGAACCCGCCTATGGAAGCAGAGGTAGGGGGCGGCCCCCACTCCGTTGGAAGGACCAGGTGGAAAACGATTTAAACTCCCTTGTTGTGACCAATTGGCGCCGGTTGGCGGAGCGAAGGAGCGACTGGCGCGCCTTGTGGGACGGCCATAACCGTTTAGACGGTTAAGCGCCAATCAAGTAAGTAAGTAAGTAATTAATTTTATTATTTATTTTATACACAAATCCAGATACAAATACAATAAGAAGTGGTTAGCACCAAATGATAGAACGGTGTTAACATGTAGTATATTTGAAATATTTAGATTGAATTACGTTTGTTATTCATATTAGAGAGATGGTTACAAGGACTTGATTCTGAATTTCACTTCGTCATCAGCTTGTTTTTCAAATGCAGGTACTTGATTTCGAAGCTCGCCATCCGATGAAGAAGTGAAATTCAGAAACATGCCCTAGTAACCATCGCCGTGTGCACCTTTTGTCTAATACCAAAAAGAATACAAATTGTATTAAATAATGAGCTTTGCTCGCAAATCGAATTATGTTTTTTTTTTTAGTATTTAAAGAAACCTTGTACCCTAAAACAAATGGATCAAATCGTTCTTTATTTATTTTTGGCTTTCTCATTAATCGACCACCGTGGTGTGATGGTAGCGTGCTCCGCCTACCACACCGTATGCCCTGGGTTCACACCCCGGGCAAAGCAACATCAAAATTTTAGAAATAAGGTTTTTCAATTAGAAGAAAATTTTTCTAAGCGGGGTCGCCCCTCGGTAGTGTTTGGCACGCGCTCCGGGTGTATTTCTGCCATGAAAAGCTCTCAGTGAAAACTCATCTGCCTTGCAGATGCCGTTCGGAGTCGGCATAAAACATGTGGAGACCTGCATAAAACATGTCCGGCCAATTTGTAGGGAACATCAAGAGGAGCACGACGCAAATTGGAAGAGAAGCTCGGCCTTAGATCTCTTCGGAGGTTATCGCGCCTTATATTTATTTTATTTATTTTTCTCATTAATCGCGAATCGTCAATAGTTTCAAAATCTCTTTCGATTTCCTCAAAGTAAGACATATTTACTCTTCTTGAATCAAAAATACAGCTTAAATTACCGAATAAACACGTAAATTGAAATTTCATTTCATTTGACAGCTTTTAGTAATAGCTTTAGTGAGAGCTTTTCGCCTCTTTAACTTTAGTGATGGCTCTAACCGATGAATCCGACTTTTTTGCGACTATGATAAAGATAAAGTATACTTTTTATTGAAATATGCTCTAACTTTTTTAGCGCATACTTTAACTTGACTATGAATATGCCCCAATATTTTTATCACCGCTGAGCGGGTTGTGCTCTGAGCTTGGGGCCAGTCACATTAAACTACACTCCAATGAAAAGAACACTAAGGCCTCGTATAAGAACACAACCATCAATGATGACTACCTCGCAAACGTTTAAGGGACTGTGATTTGACGGCATGCGCCTTGAACGTCCGTTCCCTTAATGAAATAGGTGCAGAAACCCGGATGGTTGATGTCATGGTCAAACCAAAAACCCACATCAGCGCCATCCAGGAAATACGATGGTTAAGGAACTATCATGTAAATAAGTTGCGGCATCGGATTCGTGGTGGAAAAAGACTTTGTCGTTTATTACTGACGTTCACACCCGTGGACGAACGTCTCGCCACTATCCAAATTAAAACAAATTATTTAATGTATCATTTATCTGCGCCAAGCTACCGACAGAGGAGAAGACGATGAGGTGAAAGGCGCTTTCTATGAACGCACATACGAGCGCTGCCCCCGCCATGATATAAAGGTCGTGATTGGTGACTTTAACGCCAGGGTGGGCAAATAAATACACGCAGTCAGAGCAACCACACTTTCGCTGCTAGCCACCCGGAATAACGCCAATTTACCAATTTACAGAATGTTTTAAGTTCGGGGCAGATTAAAAAACAACAAGGACGCGGGTGGTGAGGGATGGACTGCAGAGCTATTCAAATACGGTGGCTAGGAGTTGGTAAGGCGCATGCATCTGCTTCTATGGAAAATATGGTTGGAAGAGTACATGCCCGACGATTGCAATCTAAGTGTTCTTTGCCCAGTCCGCAAGAAGGAGGATCCTGCAAATTGCCACAGCTTTCAAGGTGTCAGGCGTCTTAATATCGCATATAAGGTCCTGTCAAATGTATTGGGCGAAAGATTGGCCACCGTGACTCGGCAGATTGGGCATTATCAGTGCGCCTTCATACCTGGTATATCTACTATAGAATAGCTTTTCACAATGTGCCAAATCTTGGAAAACACCCACGAAAAAAGAATAGAAACACAACATCTCTTCGTCGAATTTAAAGCCGTCTTCGCCAGCACGAAAAGGGGATACCCATATGCCGCCATGTCTGAATTTGGTTTCCACACAAAACTTATACGCCTGTGAAAAAACGACGTTGATTACGTTGGGAAGCACCTCTCCGATCCGTTTGAAACTAACCGAGTTTTAAGACAGGGTGAACCCTTATCGTGCGATTTCTTTAATTTGGTGGTGGAGAAAATAATACAAGCTGCAGAGCTTACCCGCTCTCGACCAATATGCTATAAAAGCGGGCAATTACTGCCATATGTTGATGACATTGATATCGGCCTAAACACCCGCGCCGTTAGTTCTGCTGGTTCTGCTTACTCCAAACTGGAAAAAGAAGCGGTAAAGATGGGTTTGATGGTGAATGAGGACAAGCATTACCAGCATTAACACAAACAACAACTTCAGTTCTGAAACTCAGCGAAGAATCACTCTTGCCAATTAATGCTACTTTGGACTAGGTAGGCAATTGAAAAAAAGGCTGTTACGGGTGCGTGTTACGCTTAAACTTTATATGGACCACTAAGCGTCAAACTTTAAATACGCATCTGAAATTGTTGCGCATAAAATTAGTACTCCTAAATTTCAATACGCATTATACTCAAATGCAACTGAAATGTGTGTCTAGTTTTCACCTCTACACTAATTCTATGTATCACCTCTACAAATGGTGTGTGTCCACTATTCTCCGCAACCGATTCAGCTATAGGTTATACACAGACATACAACAGAGGTTTGTGTCTCCGCTTTTCGGTACATGTTATGTAGCTAGTTGCCACTAGATGGGTCTCCTAAGCATGTATTATCTAAGTTAGGATAAGCGGTTTTTTACGCGCAAACGTAGACGTACTTATAAACGTGTAAAAAAAAAAACACGGCTATTAGCCACAACAATCACAACGAAATGTATAGAATAAGTTCGATAGATTACGCGACTTTAAATGCTTTGGTAGAACTTTTTGAAAAGTTTGATAGAATCAACCGAAAGCTACAGGGAACAAATTATGTGTCAATAAAAGCCGTGCTTTTTTTACATGCGTATACGTTTACGTTTGCGCGTTATAAAACGCCTATCCTCGTTTATATAATGCTTAGGATACCCATCTAGCGGCAGTGGTTAAATAAGTAGCTACAGAGCAGGGTGTACCTAAAATCGGAGACACAAACCTATGGTGGCCATAATGTATAACATATAGCTGAATCAGTTGCGATGAATAGTGGACACGCATATAATACATAGAATTAGTGTAGAGGGTGAAACATAGACACATATTTCAGTTACATCTGAGTATAATGCGCATTGAAATTTAGTAGTACAAATTTTATGCGCAGCAGTTTCAGAGGCGTATTTATAGTTTGACGCTTAGCAGTCCACATAAAGTTTAAGCGTAAGCGTCTATAGATGTAAAAAAAAAACACAGCTTTATATACCTTTCGATTCCCAGCATAAGGCAGATTTGTTCTCCTCATCATTAAGACTTGTTAGTCATACAAACATTGAAGGATAAGATTTTGCATCAAATAGAGGAGAAGTGGACACCAAATCTTAGCATATACCACAAAGTAGCTTGTTTTTTGAATCTTCCCACTATCAATCTAATTGAAGACAATGCTGAAATCAAAAATTTTTGCATTTCTAAAATTTTTGAATGAAATATGGTTAACTCAACAATTGATTTAGCAGTCGATAATACCCCAATGAGTTCCACAAATCAAGATCTAGATTTCAGTTAATTTTTCTCAAGTGTGATTAGTACAGGGAACCGTTCAGATCCCTGCAAAAATCGCGAGTACTCCATGCATGCATGTATGGAGTACTCGCTATGGACCAACCGAGTGCTCCAAAATTAACCACAATTCATACAAAAAATATGGTCCAATTAACATTGCGATGTCCTAGGATTGGAGCATATACTCCAGGTCCGCATTACATCAGAGTAATCCATGGAGTACCCACAGTCCAATAAACATCGTTTAGTGGTTACAATCGTTAAAAACGAGCATATGATCGTGTAGAAACATGAGTTGGTCCATTCTGCATTACAGTGGAGTATAATGGTAAGTACTCCAGTGGACCACATGATCAAACGATTTTTGCAGGGATAGAGAGCGTGTAGGAGATGAATTGCAAAGGTACTGCTCGTATAAAGTAAATCCGGATAAAAATGTTGAGGCATTGAAATGGTGGGATCATCACTTATCAGAATATCCCAGCCTATCAAAATTTGCAAGAATGATTTTGTGCATTCTTGCAAGCAGTGCACCATCTGAAAGAGTTTTTTCACTCGCAAGAAATATTATAACTGACAAAAGGAATCGCTTAAGACCAAAAATTTTAAATAATTTATTATTCTTAAATCCTTTAAGTAATTTTAAAAATAATAATAACTAAATATATATTATATTATATATACAGTGGCAACCAAGAGTTAAGAATAAATAGAGTCGGTTTTCTGTTGACGGCGGACACTAAAGGAGCGTTATTGGAATATAAATTTGTTTCTGAAAGAATTATAACGGCCAGATTTAATTGCAAATTCAGGAAAGTTACGGTCATACAATGCTACACCCCCACAGACCCAGATAATGATGGGAACAAAGATTCCTTCTACCAGTTACTTAATTCAGTTCTAACCTCGGTTCAAGCTGGAGATATTACAATTGTTACGGGCGATTTTAATGCGAAAGTTGGTAATAACAACGCCGGTCTTGAGGAAATTATGGGCATTCATGGCTTAAATGCAAATAGATCCAATAACGGCGAGCGGCTCATCGAATTTTGCGAATCGCACAATCTTTTCATTGGTGGCACAAGGTTTCCTCACCCTGACATACACAAATATACTTGGCAGTCCCCTCATTGGGTTACACGTAACCAGATCAATCATGTGTTTATTAGCCGAAAATTTCACAATACTTTGCTAGATGCTCGATCTCGTAGAAGCGCGGACATACATATTGATCACAATTTGTTCGTCGCAAAAGTTCGTCTACGACCTTCTGCCATTAAGCAGAGGAAAAGCTCCAACCCTAGATTTGATTTAGCTAAATTAAATGTCCCGGCCATACAAGAAGCATAAAATGTCAACCTTGGGAGACGCATTGAGCAAATGAATGACGTATATACATGGAAACAAATAAGCAAAGCTTGTACAAAAACCACCAGAGAAGTGGTGGGAATCTTAAAGTCAAACAAAAAACCGTGGTTGAGTGATGACACGTAGGATTGCATTAAGAAACGTCAATCTTTAAAGCTTGACCTGCAACATGTAAACAGCGCCGACGAGAGACATAGGATACATCAACGATATAACGAAGCTGAAAGGAAGTGAAGAAGATGGTCAAGAGAGACAAAAGAAGATACGTCAACAACCTAGCGTCAGACGCCGAATCTGCCTCTCGCGCTGGAAATTTGCACATAGTTTACGACAAAAAAATTAACTGGAAATAGACAGAACATTACACCCTTAGAGGGTGATGATGGAAGCGTATTGACCTCAGATGAGCCCCAAACTATAAGGTGGCGACAGGTTTTCGAAGTACCAGCGCTCCCAATAGCGGAAAACAGCGATCCACTGAGGCTCGGTAGAGGGCACAACCCAAACAGAAAGATTTCGTCCGAGCCGCCATCAGTAATTAAAATAACTGCAGCAATTAAGAAATTAAAAAGAAATAAGGCTGCAGGTCCCGATGGAGTACCGGCAGAACTATTCAAGCACGGTGCCTCGTGTCTGTCGGAAGTGTTACAACCTGTTTTACGCTGCGCCTGGGAGGCAGGAATAATACCTGAGGACTGGAAAGAAGGCGTAATAATACCTATTCCAGAAAAGAGAAATCGTAGCATCTGCAAAAACTGGAGGGGAGTTACCCTCTTAACATCGTCCAAAAATTACTTGTTTTTATTATTTTGGAGACAATCGCACCGGCGCTGCGAGAGGACCAAAATGGTTTTGGGCCGCAACGGTCATGTGGCTGAATGGCAATCGCCTCTATCTACTCTTTGCGGACTTTGAACGTGCTTTCGACACGATACACAGAAGCGCTATTTGGAGTGCGCTGCAGCATCACGGAGTACGGGATGTAATTATTAAGCTAATAATGGATCTATACAAAAACCCCAATTTAAATTCAAATAAAAATCAAGCTCTAAGTTTAACATCACCAAAGGCGTTCGCCAAGGCTGCGTTCTCTCGCGGCTGCTGTGTACACTTGTGCTAGATGGCTTAGTAGCTGTAACAAATCGTACAGCGCCAGATGGCATTCAGTGGGGATTACGCGAAAAATTAAATTATTTGGGTTATGCGGACGATATATGTATGTCTCCTGCCGCATTCTTTTACTGAGATTAAAATGAAGATCGACAAGCTAATAGAAGAAGCGAGCAAAGTGGGACTGAAAATAAACGTGCAGAAAACTAAGCTAATGTGGCTCCAAACACAAAACACGCAAGAGCTGATAGTTCTGCTCGCCGTTACAACCGAAACTATTGAAAAAGTTTCTCAGTTCTGTTATCTCGGAAGTATAGTAGCTAGTACTGGCGGAGCTGAAATTGATGTAAGCTCACGAATAGCTAAGGCCTGGGTGGCGTTTCAAAAACTAAGAAAAGTGTCGCGATCTAGCACACTCATCCGCAGCACTAAACTTAAAATATTCAACAGCAACGTGGAGTCGGTGCTACTATACGGCGCTGAAACGTGGAAAGCGATGGAACTCATAAGCAGTAAACTACAGGTGTTCGTAAACACGTGCTTGCAGACAATATGCCATATATTCTGGCCCAATATTATTTCAAATGAAGATCTTTTAAGACTGACGAACACTGAGTTGATTCAAACAACTATAAAGAGAAGAAAATGGCAATTGATCGGCCATATTCTAAGAAAAAGCGAATCACGTATAGCAAAAAGGGCGCTTGACTGGAACCCACAAGGAACTCGGCGAAGAGGACAAACCTGGACGACATGGATTAGAACTGTTAAGGCAGAATGTCGGTCGGAAGGGTCGTGGAGAGAGGTCAAGAGACTAGCCCATAACAGAACTCGGTGGAGGGAACTCGTTTTTGCCCTATGCTCCTAAAGGCGCGATATCTATCTGGTTTTGTAGTTTACTTAACAGAAATGTCAAAGATAGGTATCAAAGAAATAAAAAAAATATAAATATATTCAGATATATGTATATGTATATGAATTTTTTTTGTACCAAGAGAAACTCATTCAACTTAATTTTAAGATTTTGTACTTTTGTCAGTATATGAACGAAAATGTTTCTATGTGCGTGAAAAACCCTCAAAAGTATGCAACATTTTGTCGACGTATGTATGATGCACGTTGCTTTCCCCACGTTAAAATCGGCATACACGTCGAATGACATTGCTGCCTTCTAAAAAGCAGCGAATCATTTTTGGTGTTGTACGAATCATTTGAGGTGATTCCAATTTTCAGAGTTTAGCCGCGCATAATTATTACTTTTTTTCTAAATAAAGTAAAACAAAATAGATAAGACAAAAACATAAATATAAATTATGAAAAAAATTTAATACAAATCCCTGAATGATTAATTTTATATAATTTAATTTTGCCCCTGTGAATCAGTTAGTAGAACCTTCCTTATTTCTTAGCCGTAACTTTAGCATCAAACTTACTCAGGTTTTAAGTAAGTGGACTTAATCAGCACTGATTTTCGTTCGTGATGTTTTAGAAGTTCTTTAAATTAAGATATTTAATAGACCTCAAGCCGTAAAAAAACGAATTTTAAGTATCTCAACAGTTAAAGCTCGAGATAGAGACATAATACCAAGCTGCTAAACAATTTTCTAATTTTAATCAATTTCTTTTCAACCGAACCTTCTTTTTTCATACAATTTTATAAACTTAACTTAACAATTTTATAAACGCAACTTAAACGATTTGTTAAAAAGGATGTATCTCAACGAAGTCGTTAATAAAGTCGAGATATGAACTAATTTTAGTTCAATTTCTTTTGAAAATTGGTTAAATGCTAAACTATAATATAGAAGACAAAAAATCAATATTCTGGTTTACCAATTTATGCCTTTTGCAAATTGTGAGTAGGAAATAAAGTTAAATTCGAAGCTTTTTTGACAAAAAAAATATTTTTTTCAGTTGCGACCTTTTTAAAACCCGAGATACGACTTTATTAACGACTTCGCTCAGATACGGCCTTATTAACAAAACTTTTAAGTTGCGAGCCTTCGATTAAGATAGGTCAATAAAGGCCGAATTAATGGTGACTTATAACCATAAAGCCATAACCAGATAAAACATCGATCAGCTACCTACCTTAAGGAAATCAATGTAATTGAGTTAGCGTTATGGTATGGCACCATTAATCGATTACATTGATTTCCAAAAGGTAGGTTCGATCAGCTGTTTTATCTGGTTATGGCTTTATGGTTTTAAGTCACCATTAATTCGGCCTTAAGTATACTTGTATATTTCAATGCATAAATATGTATATGCATAGTTAACAATCATACTAGCAGTCATAACGTTTAAAAGTGTTTCAACCATTTTTTGACATTAACGCCCCGATTTTGAGCGTTACCTGTAAAAAAGTACCCATAACATTATGTAACCGAATATCGTTACCAGTTCTTTTATCCGCGATTCTGGCCCAAGTGGTAACGCTGTCTTCACCGAAAAACTCACCAGTGTCTGTGGAGAAATTTTAAAGGTAGTTTTCTTCACATTCACTGTTGCCACTTTGGTCCATTTGGACCAAAAATGCTCTTGGTCCGCTGGTCCCTTTTCTTCAATTTTGGTCCTCTTTAGACAGTAGCCACGATTGGCACTTTTCTTTCTTTTTCACTCAGGTATAAATTCACAATATTGCCCAAAAATTCGCCACACTTTCATTAGCCCCCATATAATTTTGAATTTACTTCAATGGAACTCTCACCATAAAAAATTGCTCAGTCAATAAAATGTACCAGAACAATAACATTTCACCTAGGATATAATTTATCCCAGGCATTAAAAAGAAAAGTGTTGGCAAACACATTGTCGTTAATTGTTGATGAAATAACCGAGTAATCAAAAAACTCTTGTTTTTAATAATAGCCGTGTTTTTTAACACGCGTATATCCGTTTACACTTAAACTTTATGTGGACTGCTAAGCGACAAACTTTAAATATACCTCTGAAATTGCTGCGCATAAATTTTGTCCTACTAAATTTCAATACGCATTATACTCAGATGTAACTGAAATATGTGTCTTTGTTTCATCCTCTACACTAATTCTATGTATTCTATGTGTGTCCACAATTCATCGCAACTGATTCAGCCATATGTTACCCTATGGCCATCAGAGCGTTGTGTCCCCGCTTTTCGGTACACCCTGTTGCTGCAGCTAGTTGTTTAACCACAGCCTCTAGATGGGTCTCCTCACCATTATCTAAGCGAGGATAGGCGTTTTTTCACGCGAAAATGAAACGTATACGCGTATAAAAAAAAACACGGCTAATATTAATAACGGCTACATATTTCGATCGGCTATACAACACTATGTAAAATATATCAAAATAAAAATTGCTTCTCGCTTAGCATAGCTTATAGCGAGCACTCTACAGTGAGCCTAACACTTTCAAAACTTATACAAAGAAATTCTATGCATTACTTCTCGTTTGGGACGTTGATATTTAAATCTTTCTCACCCAGCTCAATGAGTTCAACGAATTCCAGGACTATTGTGGTGTTAAGCCACGCAAGGTAATTGAAAACTAAGTATCTTGTCACAAGAAATATTTTAACTCGAAGAGAGAAGGAAGCAAATGCAAAAGATATTTGATTTTGGAAGAAATGTTTTGTATAAAATTATTCCCGTAGGTGCTAGCAGAACCCCTGAGGCTTGGGATCAAAACTCACACTTACTGAATCTAGGCTCTGATATGAAGCTTAAACGTTAACGGAAAAAGTAAGCATCTATAAAAATAGCACTAACAAAATTGCTTAGTTTCATTTATGATTTACTGAGTTTTCCATATACATAGTTCGGCAACACCAGAACGCAAATTTTGAACCGTTTCTTACTAAAACCTAACTGCACGATACATTTTATTTCATTGCAATCAACAACATAATGCTAGAATCAAGAGCTTTGTGACCAAAACTAGGTTTACAACGTTCGGTTGGTGAAAGACAAAGGCTTAGTACCATTTTTGGTTGCATGCACATATATTTGTTTGTTCAGCTTGAATTAAAGGAAAGTCTTCACTATGTTTAGTAAAATTTTATATGGACGCATCCTAAAAATTTGTATTTTATACTAATAAAATAAAACAAAAATTTGGTCCTTTTTTCGATGAATTTTGGTCCCAAAATGAAAACATGGTGTGGCAACCGTGTTCGCTTTACCGAAAATGTCTCACTTATACGAGGTTAACGAATAAACGGGACGGTGTGTATATGCATATTATGCATGAAAAGTTTCTACATAGGTATATTGTAATTTATTCTGTGAAAGTACATAATGTATACAAATATGTATAGCAAGAGGCAACACTTTTTTACTATTATCTTTACTTATTTGCGCTTACATTTTTTATTTTTCAGTTTTGCCTTTTTCTAAACAACAGCTGTTGTGTGGTTATTTCGATGTAACCACCTACTTTTGTGGGTAAAAAATTATCCTTCTACTTTCGCGGGTGGAATACCAAAAGGGTGTAAAAGTTGCCACATGATTTCGTTACCGTGGTGAAGAATGTTGTTACCACACTATAATCGGGGCGTAATTGTGTAACTTCATGAAAAAGGCATCAAGTAATCGTCGAAGGCATAGGCAAATATTTTTGAAGAATGAAGATGTTGCATGCGCGAAAAAATGTAGTAGGCCTCATTCACCACTCAGCACAGCAGAATGTGTTAAACTACCACTGTCTGTATCTATTGTTTCACAATTATTTGTACATTTTTTATTCAGCTAATCTGTTCAGAATTTTAATTTTTACTCTCTAAAACTCCAATCATTGTATCTGTTACCAAAAAATTCTCTGATCAGAGCAAGTATATTGCAAATTTAATTCTCTGATTTTTTGTAAATAAATTATGATGGTTGGAATTGTTTCATTGTAAATTGACTTGCCCCATTAAGTAAGGTCTTAGGAGACAATTATTCAATAGCATGTTTGGTGCAGATGTAAAGCACTTGCACCAATTTATTTTATTTTTTTTCAACTTGAGTATTTTAAGAGGGAGTGGGGCATAGTTCTATAGGTGAACGCCATTTAAGGATATCGCCATAAAGGTGGACCAGGGGTGACTCTAGAATGAGTTTGTACGTTATGGGTATTGAATTAAAGGTATTAATGAGAGTTTTAAAAGGGAGTGGTGGTAGTTGTATATGTGAAGGCGTTTTCCAGATATCGACCAAAATGTGGACCAGGGTGACCCAGAACATCATCTGTTGGATACCGCTAATTTATTTATATATGTAATACCTGCCAAGATTTTAATGGTTTTTTATTTCGCCGTGCAGAACTTTTTCATTTTCTGCTACTTAATATGGTAGGTGTCAGAACTATTTTATAAAGTTTTTTCTAAAGTTATATTTTGCGTCAATAAAACAGCCAATTACCTTACCATGTTTCATCCCTTTTTTCGTATTTGGTATAGAATTATGGCATATTTTCATTTTTCGTAATTTTCGATATCGAAAAAGTGGGCTTGGTCATACTCGGATTTCGTTCATTTTTCATACCAAGATAAAGTGAGTTCAAGTAAGCACGTGAACTAAGTTCATTAAAGATATGTCGATTTTTGCTCAAGTTATCGTGTTAACGGCCATGCGGAAGGACAGACGGATGACTGTGTATAAAAACTGGGCGTGGCATCAACCGATTTCGCCCATTTTCACAGAAAATAGTTAACGTTATAAAATCTGTGCCCCTACCAAATTTCAAAAGGATTGGTTAATTTTTGTTCGACTTATGGCGTTAAAAGTATCCTAGACAAATTGAATGAAAAAGGGCGGAGCCACGCCCATTTTGAAATTTTCTTTTATTTTTGTATTGTGTTGCACCATATCATTACTGGAGTTGAATGTTGACATAATTTACTTATATACTGTAAAGATATTAAAATTTTTGTTAAAATTTTACTTTAAAAAAAATTTTTTTTAAAAGTGGGCGTGGTCCTTCTCCGATTTTGCTAATTTTTATTAAGCGTACAGATAGTAATAGGAGTAACGTTCCTGCCAAATTTCATCATGATATCTTCAACGACTGCCAAATTACAGCTTGCAAAATTTTAAATTACCTTCTTTTAAAGGTGGGCGGTGCCACGCCCATTGTCCAAAATTTTACTAATTTTCTATTCTGCGTCATAAGTTCAACTCATCTACCAAGTTTCGTCGCTTTATCTGTCTTTTGTAATGAATTATCGCACTTTTTCGGTTTTTCGAAATTTTCAATATTGAAAAAGTGGGCGTGGTTATAGTCCGATATCGTTCATTTTAAATAGCGATCTGAGATGAGTGCACAGGAATCTACATACCAAATTTTATCAAGATACCTCAAAATTTACTCAAGTTATCGTGTTAACGGACGGACGGACATGGCTCAAACAAATGTTTTTTCGATCCTGATTATTTTGATATATGGAAGTCTATATCTATCTCGATTCCTTTATATATGTACAACGAACCGTTATCCAATCAAACTTAATATACTCTGTGAGCTCTGCTCAACTGAGTATAAAGATTCAGAAAGCTGAATTAAAAATTATAAATTTTTGATCTCCTAAAGTAAACACATTTGATTCAAATATGATTCCAAAATGTGGTTGAAAAAATATATTCAGTGTTTGATCATCTAAAGTATTCATATTTGATTATTTCTTTTGTTCAATTGTATGGTAACTCATTATTTTGTCAGAATGAGTAATCAAATTATATTGACATGTAGGAAAATTGAAAATTTAATCACCTAAATGGTGAGTGGGTATAAACAAACCTAGATTGGTATATATGTACACACATATATTCCTAAACTAAAGATCAGCCTACACACCCCCCTTTCCCACCCACTTCATTGATACCAATATATCCATGCATAAGCTAACAAATGTTTGTACTTTCACATGTTCAAATAAAAGACAAACAGTTTCAATCAACCACACCATACGCACAAGCACACATACATATTTACATATGTATGCTCATGTTTTGTATGTAAATCACAAAATCCTGAAAACTAGCTTCCTCTTGATTTTTCATTCATAAATGCTTCTTCTTAAGTTGTCCAAATTGATGATAGAATTTTGCAATTCGGCAACATGGCATTTGATAAAATCGTCAAAAGACAAATTTTTGCGATTTTATAAATTCCAACTTCGATGCATATTGGGGGTATTCATTATGACGAGCATAACTACTTTCATAACCCCGCACTTTTCCTATGGAATAATACTAAACTATTTATAAGCCTGTATGAAAGTACTAATATGGTAGTAAAAAATGCAAATAAACATGCACAGATATTGCCTAGTAAATGTCCACTAACATATTAGCAATATAATCTAAAAATTTCCATCCATTGTTCATATAAATTATTGCAAATAATTTTCTCATATCCTGAATTGCCGAGTTGTCACAGCTTATGGACATTTTTATTTGCTATTTGAAAAGCCCTATCGTATTCTGCCGAAAAATTGTTCGCGCAGTCACGCTGCCAAATTTGCAGCAACTGTGTTGCAGTTGCTACATAAGACTGGTGTTTTACCCGTTTCTGGCCCGAATTCGCGCTGTGACGTCATACTGTATATGCTGACTTGTTTATCACATGTCAGTACAAAGTAAGAATTTTACATTGTTTTCATAGATAAAAATTAATATATGGGAGCGGCGAAATAAATTAAAGTAATTTTGCGAAGAAATATAACATTATTTCGCAAAAGAGAAATAAATTCGTTTATTTTAATTTTATAATAAATTCCCCTTTTAGCTGTGAGTTGTTAAAGGTGTAAACGGCAACACTTTTAACCACCGACGACACATAATTTGGCTCGTGCCTATTGTATTTCGTCGGCTAATTGCTACGAGCATTGATATTTATACATGGCCGTATACGCGGATTGCCATAATTGATTTGGTCGCTTCATAACGCGGAAAGCGACAAGTTGTTTTATTAATAACTTAAGACACTGCCACAGCATCAAAGCGACCAACCTTTTTATACATGTCTGCCTTTAATTGGAGTATTATTGAATATGTATATATGTATGTACATTTGTAGTTTTTTGCTTTGGTTTGTACTTTCATACATATATATTCAATGATACAATGCTCAACATCTGATCAACAGGCACATGGCTTTTGTGTATTGTTGGTCTTATTAACATATTTAAGGGTTGATTTGAGGCAGGTCAAATGTATTTAAGTTTGACTTGGATTATCAAACCTGCCTTTGAAAATATTCAAGTACATAGGTACTTACCTCATTGTACTGAATAACACATATAAAATGCTTTAGGAAATTTCTTTATAGGTACCTCCCCTCCCACCCATAGTCCAAATAATAACTAAATATTTTTTTATTTATTCAATTTTATTTATTTCAATTTTTCAATTTATTAATAATTCATACTTCATGGTTAATATGCATACATTTTATGCAAATTAACGTTTTATAAATATGCAATGGATTTCGTGTGCACAGAAATTCCAAGTGTGCAAATGCCGTCGGCAAAACACTATTTGCATGCATATTTCAATTTGCATACATTTTCCTAACATAAGCAAAATTTCTGCAATTTGCTGCAACATAAAAGAAGCAAATATATTGCTATTATTATATTAATTAAGTTCAAATTCATATTAAATCATAAAACAAGCAAATATATTGCTACAAGTAATAAAATTTAAATTTAATTAACCCTACTAAAGACCTATATTCCCACAAAGAAATCAATTTAAGAGAAAATCCAGAGAATTTATACACCAGCTGAAACAGTTGACAGAGAATTTTCTGCTGTTAACTGGTTAACATTGAAATTGGATTGTGGGTGGTGAAGTGCAAGACGTGTTCACATGCAAAAAAGTTGGAATCTAGCAAAAACGCCTTCTCAGACTTGCTTCGCCGCCCCTCGTAAACAATAGTCCCAAACTTAAGTGAACATTTTTATTGGAAGCAATACCTTATTAGGTAAATATGTATGTATTAGGTATATTTTATAGAATAATAAATTCCGCATAAATATCGCAACTTGTTCTTTTGAGGCACCCTACATGTGAACTTTTTACGCGACCATTTACGTTCAGAATCATCTGAACCAGGCTATAGTTTCCAGCGCTAGTAGTTACTCTGGGAAAATTATAGTGGCTGTTAGGTGGTTTGAAGCTTTGACTTTTTCTCACAGATGCCGCAACAGGCAGTTATTTAAAACTTAAAGGCGACAACGGCGTACAGATGGCGCAAAGCACAGTACTCATCGAAATAAAGAGGTGTATTTATTGTTGTTGTGGCTTTATTTAATTATTTTCAGATTAGTGATGTGAGTATTATTTAGTGTCACTAATATTCGTCACAATATTATTGGGAGACTAAAATGACATCAAAGCGAAATGTGAAGTGTCTAGCGATTAAGGAAAAATTTAAATTAAGCGCTGAGGTTGAAAAGGGCGAAAAGAAAAAAGTGCACGACAATTTGGGATACCTCCTAACACGCCATCAACCATTCTGAAAAACAAACACAAACTTTTAGATAAAGGTGACTATAATTTTAACTCGAAACGAAAAAGGATTACAGCTTGTTTAAATAATGATATTGATGAAACCTATGCTTATGTGGGTTACTACCGCACGTGCCAAAAATCTTCTTTTTTCGGGAACCTTAATCAGAGAAAAAGGTAAAGAATTTGCAGTTGCTTTGGGTCGCCAAGATTTTTCAGCTAGTATAGGGTGGCTAGATAAATTAAAAAAAAGGCATAATATCGCCCATATGTCTGGCGAAGATTGGAAAAAAAAAATGTTGAAATTGCTAGTTATCGGCAAGTCAAAAAATCCACGTTGTTTTAAGGGCATAATATCACTTGATGTGGACTATGAGTTCAACAAAAAAGCGATGCAAATGAAATTTATGATAAGTGGCTCAAAAAACTAGATAAAATCTTTGTTGCCCAAAATAGGGAAATTCGAATGCTTGTTGACAATTGTCCCGCACATCCTAAAAATGTACAACCAAATTTATAAAAAACATTAAACATTTCCCCCTAATCTCACATCTGTTCTACAACCAATGGACCAAGGGATTATACAAAATCTAAAGCAACATTATAGAAAACGAATTGTGATGAAAGTGTTGGCCAATATGGAGGAATCAAAATCTACGACTGTGTCTTTACTTGATACAATCAGGGATCTAAATAAACCCTGGAATCACGATGTTAAACAACAAACAATCTGGAATTGTTTTAGAAAGGCCGGTTCTGCCAAACATGAATTAATGCAGGATGCAACTACAAGTGAATGTAATGAAGAAGACGATCTTACATTGCTGAATTGAAATAAATTTGAACCACATACAGAACGGCAATGGGAAGTGATAATGTTTCTTTTGATGATTACGTTGATATTGACGATTTTGTTCAAATAATGGGATTCCCAACAGACGAAGACATTTTAGATAGCATTATTGAGAATCTAAGTCCTTCTGTAATAGGTAAGTCTAAAGTAAACTTTGTAGAACTCAACATTGTTAAACAAAAATAATATATTGCTTCAGACTTAGAGGAGGAAGTCTCTAGTGAAAGCGAGATTGAAAAAACGACTGAAACTATACCTATATTTAATCAAGCTTATTCCGCTATTCAGATTCTAAGAAAGTTTACTTCGTCAAAAGAAAACGTTGCCAATACAGAACATACATCGTTAAATGTAGTTCGTGCCCTTGGCTATTCGGATCAAGGAAATTAGCGGCCAAATGTGTGGGCTTTACCTACATTTCAAACCTTTCCTTAAAGTAAGATAATAACTGTTGCTTGCCATCGTCATCAATTTCTGCAATAGACTCCAATTCAGCTCGTATCTTATTTCGAATATGATTAAATGCAAAATATACTCGATGTATACTATACTTATTGGCTTCAAAATAAGTTATCAATTGCGGCATCGGTTGAAATAGTTTCAATTTGTAATCCATTGTTTTCCAAAAATCTTCACTCAACAATACTGATTTAGTGCTAATCTTAAATTGACATTTTCACGAACAGCCAAAGTTTGAAGTACCACTTTGCTGTTGAAATATGTACATAGCTGCCCCATTTGATCTCAACCGGAAGCTTTAATTGTTCTCCGCATCCTTTCTCTTTACAAATTTTGTAAATTAGGGATGACAATACTTGACTGTATTTAATTGCTTTTACTATCTCAATAACTTGTAAAAAACTGTTCTTTAGCAAACGAGATTTTAAAAAATCTTTATTTATTAAATTGAGGCAATGTGCTACACAATTTAGCGGTACAACGTGAGGATACACTTTTTTTTTACTTCTTTAAAATCACCTTGCATGTTTCCGGCGTTATCGCCTATCAAGGCAACGAACTTTTGTTCACCGTATTTTTTCATTGTCCCTATAATTTTGTCAGCGAGATAAGAAGTGTGACTGTTGTTTTCCGCAGTTAAACTACGCACAGAAACAATCTGGCTTAGAAATAAGGAAATTTATCATACCTTCATTACAAATGTTACTCCAACCATCACATTGCAAATGTAAGTAGCTTGACGACATTAATTGTGTGGTTATATCGCTTGCCATTTCATTGTGTAATTTGTTTAAGTACTTACAAGAAACTGTCTTCCTGTTCGGCAATTTGTATGCAGGTTGTAATTCCTTAAAAAACTCTACCCAGAGAGGATGCTCCACAATGGAAAATGGAGTACCAGATACAATTATATCCTTGGATAATTTTTCATGAACTAAGTTCCATGATCGGAGAGAACTGGATGAGCTGGAAATATCGCTAGCATTAATGGAAGGGGAATTCGAAATTGTTCCTGGATCACAGGGATTTATTCCCACAATATCTGTTTTAACCAAGCTTGGACATTTAAAACATTTGGATAAATGATTAGCCATTTTGTTAACATTCGCCCATTGGTACACTGTACTGCAGTATTTGCAAGAAATTGTTTTGGCATTTGCATGTGACTCAAAATGTTTCCTTATTTTAGCTCTCTTGGTTCTTCCCATGATTTAGCCCAAAAGAAATGAAAACTTAACGAATTTCATTGGTATTGGCTTATTAACAATACATACCGTTTCTACAATTTTAATTGTTTTGTTTGCGCAAATATATGTAGATTTGTAAAATTTTATCAACATTCACTTTTGGAAAATCAAAACAAATATGTATTTTCAAATTACGTATACATACATTGAATTTCTGACATATAATTCCAACGAACCTCGATTCAAATGCTTTTGAAAATACCCAAGAAACGGTAGAAAAAAGGAATATTCCGGGTATTTACCCTGAAAAATGGTAAATACCGGGTGGAATCCCATCTCTAAAAACGAATTATAATATTTAAAACACTGACAGACTTTTAAATTAATATAACCAGGATTGCCTATAGTTTTAGCATAAAAGTATATAAAAATGAAAAGGCTGGTTACTACCTTACCAATGGCGATATTTTCATTTTTTTTTACATCACTTTTCTGGGATTTGCCCACATGTATATATGGACGTTAGAGCGGGCCAAACTTTTTGCCCATCAGGAGTATAGCAAAAATGTAGTCTACAGATGATTCTAAGGAAAATTCCTGAACCATAACTCTAAGTCCGATTTCGAGGTCCCCACTTTTGCACAATAGATATTTTGAAATTAAATGTAGGGTTTGGCCAAAAAATCTTCATAGCTTCTGATAGAATTATAGGAAAAATATCATATTGGCCTCACTTTAAAGGTATTTTACGTACATTTCAGAATCTGTATTAATATCTAAAGCGTTTTTGAATTTTAGGAAAGATATTAGGCTTAATGTCCATAAGAAATTTGTTAAAAATGATAATATAGTAGTTAAAAGTTAATTTTAGGCTAATTTCTCATAATTTAAGCCTGATATCTCTACTAAAATTCAAAAACACTATAGATATTAATACAGATTCTGAAATGTAGGTAAAATACCTTTAACCCTAGAATATCATACTTATTTTTAATACGTAAACATCATACTTCGTCGAATCGACTACGGTAATATTTAAAAGGGTACAAAGGATGTCTCCTGTTTAAAAAAGATGTTTAAATTTGTATTAATAAATTCTTTTTAATGTATTTTAATGAAATAAGACAAAAACAGTTTAGCTTTTAAATATTATCTATACAAAAAATCAGCAAAAAAAAATATATAATTTAAGGAGAAAAACCAAAAACAAAAACATGCATCGTCGTTTCGACGAAGTATGATATTCTAGGGTTAAAGAAAGCCCAATATGATATTTTTCCTATAATTCTATCAAAATCTATGAAGATTTTTTGGCCAAATCCTAAGTATATTCAAATGCAAAATATCTATTTTGCAAAGGTGGGTATAGAAAATAATAATTTCCTATATAACTTTTAATAATTTATTTAAACTTTATTTATTTTAAAAGAGATTTTTGATGACTGAAAATATTTTAAATTTTTGATAATTAACCATAAACAATCTTAAAATAATACACTTTTAAATTTAACAAGGTATATTTATTATAAGCAGATAACCCTACATATACTCCCCCTCCAGTGAAACGAAAAATTTATGTTTTAAATGTTAATTTATAGTGTATATTGATTATTGTAAGAGTTTTGTGTTGTAGTTTGAAAAACATTTGAATTTTGTGTTAATTGTGTAAAAAGCTTATGTTGGTATTGATGTAAGTACTCAATCTTTTGATGATTCGATGTACTTAATAGCTTATTTTAAGTTGTTGTTATGTTTACTTATTGCATTAATATTTTGTGTATATTAATATTTGGTTGTGTTATTGTTATGTTGTTGAGGTTAAAAATCACTTAATAGCTATTTGTTAAATAATGCCAATTATAATTATGTTTTTGAAGAACCTAGAATGAGGTTGAATTATAGTAGATGGCAACTTTGTGTGCACCATTACTCAAAAATTAAAAACTTGTATTATGCAGAATATATGTTCAATATATAATTGTACTCTGCATAATGTATGTATGTCCAAGTTGTTGATAAGAAATGAAAAGTTGATTCCTTTAATTGGTTGAGGGTGAAATTGTCATTGATTCATGTTAAGTTAATGAGTATAAATTGAGTTTTTAATATGATTTACATTTCAATGTGAAATATTGATATTTAGGAAAATATTTCGTTAATATTTATTTTAAAAAATATTTAAGAGGTTTTTTAAAATTGTAGAAATTTGTTTGATTTTTAAAAATCAAAGTTATTTCTTTTTTTTTGTAATGTATTGTGTTATTTTCGAATTGAATATGAATTAATTTGCATTGCGGAATTTGTAGGTCTGTTGTTGTAAAATATTGTATATGTGTAGATGATAAATATTCTTGAATATAAACTGGAGTTTTATATCAATTAATATAAATTTTTAAGCAATGTAACATTAGTATTCTAAATGGAGTTATTTTGTTTAGATTAAATTTGATTGGAGAAACAAACTTTTTTAAATAAAATATGAGTATTAGTTGTCGAAAAATGCAAAAATTTTTAACAATACAGCTCACTAAATGGTAATATCATTATATTGATACTACTAATTTATGTGTTACATTTATTTTGGTATTTTTAAATTTTAAAAAAGTATAATTTTCAAAAACAAATTGTACGTTATATGACTTGTTAAGTAGATTATTAGTGTTAAAAAATAAATGTCGTCGTAGACCAAAATTCATAATGTTAAACATATATATGTATATATATATTTAATTTTTGATTTAAGTATCTATATGATTGACACAATTATCACTCGTAAACTGCGTCAACTGGCAGCCGATGGTAACATTGGCATCCGAACACCTGCCCATACTTATTTCGTTCGAGCGTACCGCCGACTTCATCGTCACCGAAAAACACACTTTCATAAACTTCAAAAAAGGAAAGTGGGAAGAATATAAATCTGCAACAGACAGCAGCTTTGCTGCCCTCCCTATCCCGACTGATGCCCGCCAAGGGGAGCGTGCCTTCCGTAAGGTCATTGAATCCGCCTCGGCACATTTCATTCCCGCCGGAAGAATTCCCGAAATCCGGCCCCACTTCCCGGCGGAGGCCGCGAGCTTAGCGAGGGAACGCGACCTTATAAGACAGCTTGATCCAGGCGACCCCCAAATAAGGGATATAAACCAACGCATCAGATTGCTTGTGGACGAACACAAGCGGGCGAAATGGGAAGAGCACCTAAGAGGTTGTAACCTCTCTACCGGTGTAGGTAAACTTTGGTCCACCGTAAAGTCCCTATCGAATCCGACTAAGCACAAAGACAAAACTTCCATCGCCTTTGGCGATAAGGTGCTGTCGGATGCGAAAAAATGCGCGAGCGCTTTCTGCCGACAATATATAATGCATCCTACGGTCGACAAAGATAGACGGAGAGCCAATAGACACGCACATAAACACAAACTCAGCGCGTCACCAATTACCATCACCGCTAGATAGGTTGAGGACGCCATTGGTCGCGCTAAACCATCCAAAGCATTGGGCCCAGACGGCATAGCCATGCCGATGCTTAAAAACCTAGGGAAAGAGGGTTTCAAATATTTAGTGCATGTCTTCAACCTGTCTCTTTCCACCTTTGTCATACCCGAGAAATGGAAAATGGCCAAGGTGGTCCCGCTACTAAAGCCTGGGAAACCAGCTAACGTAGGTGAGTCATATCGTCCGATATCTCTCCTATCGCCAGTGGCAAAGACGCTTGAAGCCATGTTGCTCCCTTATTTCCACGCACATTTGCAGCTAGCCCCTCATCAGCATGGCTTCAGAAAACTCCATAGCACTACCTCCGCGCTAAATGTCATTAGCACCCAAATAAATTGCGGTTTGAATCAATATCCCCACCATAGAACAGTACTCGTAGCGTTAGACCTATCAAAAGCTTTTGATACGGTCAACCATGGCTCGTTACTGCAAGACCTGGAAGGGTCTACCCTTACCCCATGTCTTAAAAGGTGGACCGCAAATTATCTGGGTGGTCGGCAGGCATCGGTGCAATTCAGAAACGAAACATCAAAACAAAGGAGAATTAAACAAGGGGTGCCACAGGGTGGTGTCCTATCCCCGCTTTTGTTTAATTTCTACATATCTAAGCTACCTTCACCACCGGAAGGAGTCACAATCGTTTCCTACGCCGATGACTGCACAATAATGGCCACAGGCCCAGGCCCAGAGATCGATGAGCTATTCAATAAAATAAACGGCTATCTCCCTGATCTCTCCAGTTTTTTCACCTCGCGAAACCTGGCATTGTCACCGACTAAATCTTCCGCGACCTTATTTACAACATGGACGCCCCAAATGTCGACCATATTGAACATCCACGTCGATTGCACTACGCTACCGACTGTCCTCCACCCCAAAATCTTGGGTGTGACGTTTGATCAGGATCTACATTCTGGTGCGCACGCAACCGCAATTGTTCCAAGAATTCAGAGCCGTAATAAAATTCTCAAATCCCTTGCTGGAAGTACCTGGGGAAAAGATAAAGAAACGCTCTTGACCACATACAAAGCAATTAGCCAGCCGATTACGTGCTACGCGTCACCCATATGGTCGCCAAGCCTAAAAACCACCCACTGGAAGAAACTACAGGCCTGCCAAAATACTGCTCTCAGAATCGCCACGGGCTGTCTTCTTATGTCCCCAGAACACCATCTGCATAATGAGGCGAGAATACTCCCCATCAGGGAGAGAAATGAGATGCTGACCAAACAGTTTCTGTTGAATACCCAGAAACCTGGGCATCCCAACAGACATCTGATTGACGAACCAGCACCGCCTAGGGGCCTAAGGAGTCATCTCCGTAAGCATTTTGAGGAAATACGGCACCTGAGAACCCAGCCGTATGAAGCGGAAAAACACAAGCAGGTCCTTGGTGAACTCCATAGACAGGCGTCGGACCTTTATGTCGGGAATTGCCCGGTGAATCCAGTACTTGAAGAAAAATATCCAGAACTCGCAGAAGAGGAACGCATACTCCCCAGGGAAACGCGTGTCACTCTTGCTCAACTTCGTTCTGGATACTGTAACAGGTTAAACTCTTACCTATCCAGAATCAACCCCGACATACAAAATGTATGCCCCGCTTGCAATGTGTCCCCACATGACACCAACCATCTCTTTAATTGTAATGTGGAACCAACGCCTCTAACACCCCTTTCCTTATGGTCCACCCCTGTTGAAACGGCAAGTTTCCTTGGACTCCCGTTAGAGGATATTGATGACAATTTGTGATCGGTCGCGGCTATTAGGTGGGGCGAGCATTGCTACAACAACAACAACAACAACAACATTTCAAGATTTTTGTTTTATAAAGACAGCTTTGTATGTGATCAAAAAGATTATTGCATATGTTCAACTCCCGTAACGTACCTACTCAGCATATCAAGTTTAGTATAGCTTTTGAAAAATTGAAGCGATTCAGGCAATGTTTCGAGAAGATTTTTAGATAAATTAACGTATGAAGCTAATATGCTCCTCTGATGCCGTTTGGAATACTTCATAAAGCATTGGTGAAAGATATTGCATTGTCACATTAAGTGTTTGTGTATTTCTCATTACAGTCGTCAGTTGGACGACGTGGGCAATTCAAACTATCTGCCATCATGTTTAATGAAATTGCCGATGATGTCGATTAAAGAGAATTTGTATCACTTTGATAAAGATGTTGTTGTTTTTCGATAGAGGTACACGCACGTTCACGTAATGTTCATTGAATACGCGTAGTATGGATTTAATCGGATTGCCGTCGATTTGTAAGTTAACTAAATGTGCCAAGGAGGTTAATGACAATGGTAGATTAGTTGTTAAATTATTTGTAAAATCAAGTTTTATTAGATTATTTAACAGCGAAATTTCATCCAGGATTTTCGTAATTTTGTTATCGCGTAAATCGAGAATAGGTGAGAAGGTCAGAAAGATCGTTGGTAGGATCGCCAGATATAGAAAATAATAATTTCCTATATAACTTTGTTTAAGCGACTTACGTCGTTTAAAGTCTTCGCGTGACTTGCGCTCATGTACCCATGCATCCCTGCAAAAAATTCCTTTACAAGCATCCCTGCTGTAATTGGAACTTCGAATGCGACATTGGAATTGCTTCCAGTGTTGCATAGTATATAGTCTATTGTCACTTAATTTTCGATCTCTCATCAACTACCATCGTCGAGGACACATCATAGTCAACGAAGTATTATTTTGAGCAAATCACCGCGGTCACATCAAGACGACCAGGATTAAGAGGATACATCTTCAGTGTCAGCACATCTAAGCCAACGTGATAAGTATCTCATAAATCTATCCATTTTTTACATTTTTCCCAAAATCCCAAAACTCCCGGATCCATTCCTGTGACTTCGATATATATACATGCATATGTGCATAGGTTCGCTCATGCACATATATAGCTATATACAGCAACATAAATCATCGTTTATATATTTTTCCATTTACCTAAATTGTTACCAATTTCATGAATTCGAACATTTTCTTAAGTCGATAGTTACCTAGTTTAACTTTCATCATTGAAGTTTGGTTTACTTTAAATTTAATTCATTACATCTTCCTTTGTTAGTTCATAAGTTGTTATTGTTAATAAAAACCCTGAATTAATTGAAAGGAAGTTGTACCCATCAATTCGGAATAAATACCCGGCGTGAGTATAATTCCCAATTTGCATTCAGGCACACTCCTAATGTTCAACAAACTTTTAATAATTTATTTAAACTTTATTTATTTTAAAAGATATTTTTGATGACTGAAAATATTTTAAATTTTTGATAATTAACCATAAACAATCTTAAAACAATAAACTTTTAAATTTAACAAGGTATAATTATTATAAGTAGATAACCCTACAGTGGGGCCTCGAAATCGGAGTTAAAGCTTTGGTGTCTTCAGCAGTTTTTCTTAGAATCATCTGTAGATTACGTTTTTGCTATACTCCTAATGGAAAAAAATCCATCCATACAATTTGACCCGCTCTTATGGACATATATATATGTATGTGCGATTGTATGAATCGTTTATACCTACATGAGCAAAACTCATGTACATACTTACATACATACATATACGAATTTGAAGTTGCAACCAAATCTTCTGTTGTTGTTTGCTATGCTGGCGTTGATGCCACTGTTGCTGACGTTGTTAGTACATTTGTAAACTAGATTGTTGATATAAAAGATTTAAACATTCGCAAGGCAGGAATAGGCCAAAGAATAAAGTGGAACTGTCAAAACAAGTGTTTATGACCTACGTAAATGATATGTTCGATTTGCTGAGCTTGAAATATCGAGCAGGATTACGAACAGAATAGGGTATTGTGTATTCATGCAGTTTATATAGTTTCGGGACTTCTGTTGTTTGAGTGTGGCTAATTTTTTTTTTCGCGGATAACAAAAGTACTAATTAATATATATATATACATATATTGCAAGTTGACGTCAAAATAGTTTTTCTTCCATCAATACATATCGTCACCCGCTAGCTAGAGCCATGAATGTGCAATTTTCCGATTTTGAGGCCTCTTTGGATTACCCTTCAGATTCTCTAGGTTCTACTTAAATCTAGGGCTTCCTACGTAGATGGAAACCCCAATAATCTGCAATGCCATTTTCACGAATGTGTAATTCAATCACACAAATTGAGCCAGAAAAATGAATGTGGCACATTGTATGAGACATTCGTTGATATGGCTAAACAATTTTTGAAAAAAATAAGAACAGCACATATTCGTATGTTCGAATGTTCGGGTGTGCGTGCCTGGTATTCTTCAAAAGAAATTATACCGATGAAGAATTTTTAATAGCTTAATATCTGAAAAAAATAGTTGTTTAATTGAAGGCAAACCGGTTTATTCAAAGCCGTTGCCACTTCCCGAATCAAAACTAAAATACTTATAAAAGCTAAAATACTTGTGAAAAACTGGTTATAATATCATTCTTTTTATAAAAATCTTGAGGGCAACGATTTACCCGAACGCAACATTTCAGAAGATTCTGATTCTGATGAAAATAAGAACTAGTTCTAAGTTTGCAATAATTGAAATTGAATTGAATGTGTTTATTTATTTTTTGTTTTTTTCATTTACATACATACTTTCGATAAGTCAAAGCCGCGGATGTTTTCCCAAGTATTTTGATGTTCCGAATCGCAATCCGCCAACGGAATAGGCCTAGCAGGTCTTGGCTCATTTGAGGTTAAGGTCATATCATGATCAGTAGGGCCAATTCTTATAGCTTATTCGGATTCAGCGCAATTTAATGCATAGAAAGCATGAGCAGATTAGCCTGATCCGACTACTTTTGATTTTTTTGTATTAATGTGTTAACAAAAGATAGCAGCTTTTTAAATTTTTGTTGTTCCAGAATATACTAACTCTCGGAGAATAGAAGGAATGCGAGCAGAACAAGTATCTCAGTTAAAAGACCATAGTGTGAGTATAATATATAAGTACATTTTTACACTAGAAACTAATTCTTATAATTTTGAGAGAGCAATAAAATTTGAAACTCGATTTCCCAACATTTTCATTTTGGCACATTCATGCTTCTGGCAAGCGGGCGACGATATGTACGTGTCTGGCCCAAATTCTATAGAACTCTATTCTTGCATGTAAATTATTTGAATTGCTTTCGCTATAAGGACTTATTCCAATTTCACATAGAGGGTTAATAAAATAATTAGTGTGTTTTTGTATTTTTCGAAAATAATTGAAAACATTTATTTTTGACTGTCAATTATTGCAATTAAATTTGAATAAAACGAGCAAAATCTTATATGCAGTCAGTCATTCTACAGTAATCTACAAAAAATTGGCATCACTCCACTTTTTGTCTTTTTCGTAACACTGTGTTAAAGATTTCTGATCTTCATGTCGAGTTTACTAAAGTTTAACCACTCAACACTGGCGTTTTAGACTCTAGTTAGCAATCGGCTGTCTAGCCTGTAGAGGTTTACGCCGATAACTTTATCGGAGGCGGCGCCGTAGGCTCTATTCTATACCGGCGGCGCGGCGTACGCCGGTGTTCTTACTTCAAAAAGCTTGATTTTTCTATTAAAAAAAAATAATATTTAGGAAAGGTTTTGTTTGTATGTATTTATCAACGTGTTGGCCATTTCGGAAAGATCCAGGGTTTTTGCCCCAAGATCTCGCACACCGTTAAAAAATTTTCAGAAGTAGCTCCTTGCGGAGGGATTGCCCCTCGTTCGCTTATTCCAGAGAGGCTTCGAACCTACCCCGGTCTTTGAAATTGGTACTGCTGCGTCTGCTGAAAAGAAATGAGATACATAAAATGGTCACACTTTTGTCTGTATATGTCGCGCAAAGCGTAGTTTCACCTGGGGTTAACTCCTAATAATCGTCGCGAACACAATTTCTTTAAATCATTTGTGGCTTCTTGGCGGTCACGCACAAAGGCGATTTACGGTTGCTATTAATGGTCTATTAATATTCATGACTCTAGTGGCACAGGGCGCCTCCAGTTTTTCGGCTGTTTTTAAGAGCCACAATTCCCGATGTGCGAACAGTAGCAATCGCGACCACCAGACGCTACCACGCCTACTGACCCTCACACCATATGCCAGCACAGAAGCTATATGACTGCGACTTCGAACTCATACCTTCGTCGACGTCACTTTCGCAGAAGCTCTAGGTGTAGCTTCGAAGACTTTCCAACGGATGCTTTTGTCACGCTATGCTGCCGAGCTAAACCAGAGAAACACCTTGAAACGTTAGGGAATGACTATTCGGCCAAGGATGCCGCCCTTGAAATCATAAGCAGTCTAAATGGATGTCATTGCGTAATGGGTGAAAATCGTATAATCCTCGACGCATTTCAAAAGCTAAAATTATAATATGAAATTATAATATAGCTATAAAGCCATAGCAGCAAGGGCCTTAGGCTAATTGATACGTAATGCTTATTGCTAATGCTTAATCTAAGGGAACCCTATTTTACAGGCTTTTTGAACTAATAGTAGGGGTTAATTTTAAGGTCTATTTAATGCTAAGCTAAAAGAAGTATTAAATATTGAATCAAGGATGAGTTTCTTTTAAGAACTCAGTTACAGATTTAATATTTGTGTCCGTGGGATCAAATCAACAATCCAATATATTATCATTCGTTAATATTTTTGTCCAACGTATCTGAATTTGGTACAATGGAAAAGAAGGTGGTCAATAGAGGCTATTGTTGAACAATTGCAAAATTTACATAAATGCGAATAACTTCTATCCATTAGGTGTTGGTGTGTCACTCGAGTATGCCCTAATCTTAATCGGATATATTTGATCAAATCTAGTCGTTTTAAATTATTTTTTCCTATACGGGAAATTTTATTTATTAGGCTGTTTCTATGAGGGTTAGATATTTTATACCAGTTTGAAGTTTTATTGAAACAAGAAATGTGGGCCTTTTGTAGTTTTGCTTTTGGTTATGTTATAATATCTGTGTTGTTAACGTTTTTATTTAAGAAGGTAGGTGATTAGTGAGCTTCTTTAGCGATCTTGTCGGCGAATTCATTACTAGTAATGTTTACGTGCCCGGGTACACAAAGTAGAATAAATTTTGGAAAACTATTAATTAAAATAGTTTTTATTTGGTTCGAATAAAAGTTTGTATTTTTTACATTTTTAACAGAACTAATAGCTCCAAGTGAACCAGCGGAAATAATATAGTTACTATTGTTATTTTTTAGTAACAATAATGCTTCGAGCGTAGCTGCTATTTCAGCCGAGTAGACAGAACTATACTCAGGGGGTACGCCTACTTTTAAAGTGGTTTGCTTATTGTAATGCTGAATGTGATGCTCTCATTTGACTTCGAATTATCAGTGTATATAAATTTATAGGTTTTGTATCTGATGTATATTGGAACGATTTTCCGTCATCCCTTGTCAAATTTGGTTTTGAGACAAACCGGTTTCGGCGTTGTGCCATCGTCAGTGTCGATTTTCCTTCTGATCTGTTGTTGTCGTTTGTCCTGTATTTATAGTTCGTAGGTATATGAGCAGGTATTGTCAAATTGATGCTTGTGTATATTTAGTTATTTGTATGTGCTGTGTGTTCATTTAGAACCGAGGGTGGTTTACTAATCGATTTGTGTGGCTGACTGGGGTAGGTAGAAATCTGTGATTTTAGTCGTTTGACCTTCTTTGTCGATTTTTTGTTTTGGTGTGTCAATTGTTTTGTGTTTATTTGTTGTTGTGTGTTTGTCTGCTGTACCTGTGTGATTAAGTTGTTTCCTGTAAACAAGTTTTAAAGGCTCAAATATTGTGTCAGAAATTGTGTTTATCTGTTCGTTTATTATTCTACCGTCGAATGTTTTCTGTTTGTAGATTTCCATGTTTTCGAGTACGTTGAGACGTCGGCCCTTTTCCTGTATGTGAAGAACCCTAACTGTTTTATTGATGTTTGCTGGGGAACATTCATTCTCGACCATGTGATTCGCGAAGTTAGACTCGGGTATAATGTTTGGATTCCGTATTTTTTTGTTGTAATCTCTAATATGTTCTCTGAACCTTGTTCTTATTTGCCGTCCTGTTTGTCCTATGTAACCATGCTGGCATCCGCAGGTGAGCTTGTATACGCCGTGGCTGCTAAACCGATCCTCTGAGTTAATGTTAGTTCTTAGTTTTCGCCCTAGATTGTTCGATGTTTTGAATGCTGTGTTAATGTTGTATTTTTTGAAGAAGTTTGCCAATTTATATGTTGCTTTTCCAGTATATGTCATAGTCGTCCAGCTATTATTTTCCTTTTCATTATTTCTTTTTGGTTCTCCATTTGTCCTTCTGAGCTTATCTACTAGTGCTTTTTTATATCCGTTGTTCGCAGCGATATTATATATGACCTCAAGTTCTCTCTTATATCGATTAGTAAACCACCCTCGGTTCTAAATGAACACACAGCACATACAAATAACTAAATATACACAAGCATCAATTTGACAATACCTGCTCATATACCTACGAACTATAAATACAGGACAAACGACAACAACAGATCAGAAGGAAAATCGACACTGACGATGGCACAACGCCGAAACCGGTTTGTCTCAAAACCAAATTTGACAAGGGATGACGGAAAATCGTTCCAATATACATCATTTATCCACCCTGTCGGAAAATCAACCAAACAAGATAAGTCAGTTTTGTATCTATTCCGAATAAAATTGAATTTACTGCGGTAGATCTCTGGGGCTGTGTCTGATTTCATAAAATAACTTGGGCTGTCGTCAAAGCATTCGTCATTTAAAAACCACGGAGGGTATCTTTCAGTAACTGATTTTGCAGCTATATATGGTATGCCTATCTTTTTACATAACTCAATACATTTTTGTATAGCGGACTTATATTTTGGTACTTTTTTTTTAGGAATCTATTGTTTTGACAATATTTGAAAGAAGTTTATTGTTTTTCAATAATATTTTAAAGAGTTTAGTTGTTGAAAATAATACACGATTTTCTATTGGTGATATTTTTGGCTCCAAGTGCCATTCTTATAGTTGTATCTTTTATTAAAAACAACGCCAAGTATTTTTAGTTCCTCAGCGATAGGGATGGGAATGTTATTTAATTTTAGGTTTACCAGGCAATTTTTCTTACGGCATATATGCATTTGTTTAAATTTTTCTGGGGATAATTTCGCTCCTATGTAATAGCAATAGGTGGATATATTATTGTACAAATTATTAAGTTCAATTGATTGGTTTTGTGTTTGTTAAGTTTTATGATGAGAACAAAATTGTCTGCATAGGCGAAAACGCTTATTTCGTTATGAATTGAAGTCACATCCAGTTTATTACCTGCCACAAGGAAAAGGACCACGGATAATGATGAACCTTGTGGTATGCCGTTTTCGATATTGTAAGGTTGCGAGCAGAGTGCTTCAACGCGAACTCTAATTTTTCTATTGTACATAAAATTCTTTACATAATTCGTTACTTTTCTACCTATTTTTCATTTTTGTAGTTGATCTACAACTGCATGTACTCCTATCCTATCAAATGCTTTTTTACACTTAATTTTTGAGGTAACTGTTGCAGAGATTATATCACTTATACTATTGTTAGTTGTATTTAAGTAATGCTGCACAGAATTATGTATCAAACGTGCAGCTCCACCAAATGAGTTAGAACTCTTAGAAATAAATAAATTATAATTTATTGGAATAGGTATATTTATTGTAGATTGCAAATGAGTTGATTGAAGACTGATGATTTTGGTGATTTCTCTTTTATAAATATTAAGAACTCTTTGTAATTATTTAAATAGCCCTTATGTTGCAATGAATTTGTTATGGATTCGCATCTACTAGGGGAGCAGCAAGGAAGGCAGTCGGCATGATCTGGTGTTGCACAGTGGCTAGTCATGTCGGCTGGGCGGCCATAACAAAAAAAATTCTTATCATGCCTTTAAAAAAATCAACTGACAAAAAGCGGAGAGAGGACTCAAAACGCTCAAATGGACTAAAACAATATCCGGCCGAACCGGATGTCACGGACAGACCGTTAGACATTCTAAAATTTAAATTCAAAAAAAAAATAACCGCAAAAAAAAATTTACCGAACCGGACATGGCCGGTTACCAACACTGAAAAACAAAATAAAAAAATATTCCTGAAAAGTAAGGAAAGAAGATAGTAAACAAAAGGCCGAATATATAGAGGGGCGCCACGGATGTTGTTGCTACGCCGGTGCATTTACCCACCCCCAAATCCATGGCCACCGATGCCCCTAGTTTTCGGTGGCCCCTTACCTGTCCTACCTAGTGTCCTCTAAATAAATAGACACCTCAGCATTCCCATTTTAATTATAATTTTATTTATAATTCATTATTTAAAATTCTTTCCTTGTATATGACCGGTTATTTCTAGGTCGTTAAATGCTTACACATGTATATATATAGGTACTCGATGCAAGTATATGTGCCTGAATGTATTTATCATTTGTATTTTTGAAATGATTATATATATAATTATATTTAACTATAAGTCTATATGTAAGTATGTATACGTCAGTGCATACAGGTGGGTTCATAGATATGTATATGCTTATATATCCATATAATCATGTTCCACATAAGGATATGCATACGCGCATTTCCATGTAGGTATTTGCTTATATACTACTATATCTAATATAAGTATACATGTATATATTTCTATGTTGCTGTATGTATATGTGTAAATTTACGTATGTATCTGCTTATATATACATATAGATGACTATATCTAATATAAAAGCTCCTAGGTATGTATTTTCATGTCCTTGTATACATATGTGTAATTTTACGTATGTATATGCTTATATATGTATATAACTATATTTGATATACGCACCAAAGTATGTATTTGTATATTGTTGTACACATACGGGTAATTTTATGTATGTATTTGCTTATATATGTATAAACCTATATTTAATATAAGCACCTAAGTATGTATTTGTATGTTGTTGTACACATACGGGTAATTTTACGTATGTACGTATCTGCTTATGTATACCTACAACTATATTTACTATAACTATACACGCATGTATGTATATGTCCTTGAATACCTGTGCATTTATAGGTATTGTATGCAGACGTGTATTTCTATGTATGTATTGGCTTATATGCATCTATATTTAATATAAGTATACAAGTATGTATTTCTATGTCACTCTATACCTATGTGTAATTTTACGTATGCCCTGCTTATATATATATATATTACTAGCCTTTACCCGCGGTCACGTCCGCAAGGAGAAATTTAAATATATGGGCTATTCGCGTTACCCTGCTTATCAAGTTATCTGTTTAAAATTTTGTTTTCTGTCTAATGCATTTTATTTTTGTAATTGAGTAAAAAAAAGAACTAAATGAGCCGATAACCTGATAGGATCCCAAATGATCCCGAAATTATCCAGAAAAAGCTACGAAATGACCCCCACGCTATCGCGGGCGGATCCCGAAAAACATCCAGAAATGCCCCGAAAGGGTCTCCAAAAGTTCCCGGAATAGTCCCAAAAAAACCAGAAATGACAACGACAGGATTCTAGACGTATCCAGAGAACCACACAGAAATGATCCCTGAAGGTGTTCCAAAATGATCCCGAAAAGGTTCCGAAATGACCATGACGGGCTCCCGGGCGGATCTCAAAAACCATCCAGAAAATATCCAGGAAGGGTCCCTAAATTACCCCGACATACTCCAGAAAATGTTCCGAAATGGCTCCGAGGGGATCCACGACGGATCGCGAAAACCATACAGAAATGATTCCGGAAGGATCCCAAAATGATCCCGAAATAGTGCGGAATTGACCCAGATGGGATCCCGCACAGATCCAGAAATGATCCCGGAAGGGTCCAAAAACTCTCCCGGAAAAGTTACAAAAAATCCCGAAATGGCTCCTACGGCATCCCGGACGGATCCAGAAATGATCTCGGAAGGGTCCCCAAATGATCCCAAAATGGTCCCGAAATGACCCTGATGGATCCGCAAACCATCAAGAAATTATGCCGCTTCCGGCAAATGATCCCGCAATAAAACCGAAAAAGTCACGAAACGACCCATAGAGGATCCCCAAATGATCCCGTATTAGCTCCGAAAAGGTCCCGAAATAACCCCGACGTGATCCCGGACAAATCCCGAAAACCATCCAGAAATGATGTCGGAAGGGATCCCAAATGATTCCGAAAAAGTCCCGCAATGATTCCGACGGGATCCCGAACGGATACCGAAAATCATCCAGAAGTGATGCCGGAAAGGTCCTCAAATGATCACCTAATAGTCCCAAAATGACCCTGACGGCATCCCTTGGGAAGGTCCCAAAATATTCCCGAAATAGACTCGGAAAAGTCCAGATATTACCCTGACGGGTTCCCGGACGAATCCTGAAAGCCATCCTTAAATGATCCCGAAAAAGTCCCGAAATGACCCTGACGGGACCCCGAAAACTATCCAGAAATGATGCCGAAAAGGTCCTCAAATGATCCCCTAATAGTCCCGAAATGACCGTGACGGGATCCCGAACGGATCCTGACAACTATTAAGAAATGATGCCGAAAGGGTCCGCAAATGATCCCGTATTAGTCGCGAAAAAGTCCCGAAATGACCCCGACGGATACCGGACGGATCCCGCAAACCATCCAGAAATGATGCCGAAAGGGTTCCCAAATGATCCCGTATTAGTCACGAAAAAGTCCCGAAATGACCCCGACGGGATCCCGGACGGACCCCGAAAACCATTCAGAAATGATGCCGGAAGAGCCCCCAAATGATCCCGAAAAATTCCCCAAATGACCCCGACGAGATCCCGTACGGATCCCGAAAACGATCCAGAAATCATGCCGGAAGAGCCCCCAAATGATCCCGAAAAAGTCCCCAAATGACCCCGACGAGATCCGGGACGGATCCCGAAAACCATCCAGAAATGATGCCGAAAGGGTTCCCAAATGATCCCGTATTAGTCGCGAAAAAGTCCCGAAATGACTCCGACGGGATCCCAGACGGATCCCGAAAACCATCCAGAGATGATGCCGGAAGAGCCCCCAAATGATCCCGAAAAAGTCCCCAAATGACCCCGACGAGATCCCGGACGGATCCCGAAAACCATTCAGAAATGATGCCGGAAGAGCCCCCAAATGATCCCGAAAAAGTCTCCAAATTACCCCGACGAGATCCCGGACGGATCCCGAAAACCATCCAGAAATGATTCCGAAAGGGTCCCCAAATGATCCCGTATTAGTCGCAAAAAAGTCCCGAAATGACCCCGACGGGATGCCGGACGAATCCCGAAGACCATCCAGAAATTATGCCTAAAGGGACCCAAAATAACCCCGAAAAAGTCCCGTAATGATCCCGGCAACCATCAAGAATTTGTCTCTCGAAGGTACGCAAATGATCCCGAAAGTACCCCGACGGGATTCCGGACGGATCCCGAAAACCATCCAGAAATGATGCCGGAAGGGTCCCCAAATGATCGCGAAATAATCCCGAAATGATTCCGGAATAGTCCCGAAAATGTCCCAAAATAACCACGACGGGATCCCAGACGGATCCCGAAAACTATACAGAAATGATCCCGGAAGGGTCCCAAAATGATCCCGAAATAGTCCCGAAAAAGACCCGAAATTACCCCGGCGGGATCCCGGACCGATCCCGAAAACCATCCAGAAATGATCCCGGAAGGGTCTCCATATGAGGTGAAGCTAATTATAAAACCATATTAATAAGGCAGCAGGCGCAGGAGCGAATGAAAAGTTACATAGAAACATACAGGTAAAGCTAATAAAAGCGTGCTAATAAAAACAATTGAAGGAGGGCGGATGGCGGGGGTAAAAAGAGAGGACCACTGATCATTCCTCCAAAATTGTCTAGATCTCGATCTGTATGTGCCAGATACCAAAAACTATTGATTTAGGAGAAAATTTATATTGAGTTATAACAATTTATAGATTTTACACTCAGCATTTAGGTGATTCAATTTTCAATTTCCCTACATATCAATACAATTTGATTACTCTTTCTGACTAAATAATGAGTTATCATACAATTGAACAAAAGAAATAATCAAATATGAATACTTTTGATGATGAAAAACTAAAAAGCATTTTTCGGTCACTTTTTGGAATCATTTTTGAAGTCCTTTAATGACTATATTTTAATATTTCATAAAAACCAACAAAAAGAATAATCAAATATTATTACCTTTGATGATCAAAAACTGAATATAGTTTTTCAATCACATTTTGGAAATAAATTTGAATCAAATGTGTTTACTTTAGCTGATCAAAAATTTATAATCATTTTTCATTCAACTTTCTGAATCTTTTATGAATATATTTGTTGACTGAATAATGAATTTTATACTTGTTGAAATTTTACTTTTCATTAAAAATTTTATTTTTTTCACATACACATATTTTGTCAATCATGAAGCTAAGAAAAAATATATAAAAATTGTATTATTTATGCAAAAGATATTCTTCAAGACAAAAATAATGTAATGCTGCTCGTGAACGAAGATTTCCCCAACCATTTCTACCTTTCAGCTTCCCAGAAAATACATAATGATTGGACAATACATAGGTTGTGAGCTATTTGAACCCCAGGTAAGTGAAACTATCTTGACATACCTGGATACGGCTTCAACATCCCGTATCATATCCGTATTTTAAGATGCAGACGATAATGCTGATGTTGGATGTTGTAGTCGCAGGTGTATATCGGTCAAGTTGGGATCCCGCACAGATCCAGAAATGATCCCGAAAGGGTGCAAAAACTATCCCGGAAAAGTAACAAAAAATCCCGAAATGGCTCCTACGGCATCCCGGACGGATCCAGAAATGATCTCGGAAGGGTCCCCAAATGATCCCAAAATGGTCCCGAAATGACCCTGATGGATCCGGCAAACCATTAAGAAATTATGCCGAAAGGGTCCCAAAATGATCCCGAAATAATACAGAAAAAGTCACGAAACGACCCCTAGAGGATCCCCAAATGATCCCGTATTAGCCCCGAAAAGGTCCCGAAATAACCCCGACGGGATCCCGGACAAATCCCGAAAACCATTCAGAAATGATACCGGAAGGAATCCCAAATGATTCCGTAAAAGTCTCGCATTGATTCCGACGGGATCCCGAAGGGATACCGAAAATCATCCAGAAGTGATGCCGGAAAGGTCCTCAAATGATCACCTAATAGTCCCGAAATGACCCTTAAGGGGTCATGGACGGATCCCATAAACCATCCAGAAATGATCCCGATATAGTCCCGAAGAAGTCCCGAAATGACCCTGACGGGATCTCGAACGCACCCCTAAATGACCCTGACGGGATCCCGGACAGATCCCGAAATCCATCCAGAAATGATCTTGGTAGGGACCCCAAATGATCCCGAAAAAGTCCCGCAATGATTCCGAGGGGATCCTGATCGGATACCGAAAACCATCCAGAAGTGATGCCGGAAAGGTCCTCAAATGATCACCTAATACCAAAATGACCCTGACGGCATCCCGGACTCATCCCAAAATCCATCCAGAAATGATCTTGGGAAGGTCCCAAAATTTTCCCGAAATAGTCTCGGAAAAGTTCAGAAATTACCCTGACGGGTCCCGGACGAATCTTGAAAGCCATCTCTAAACGATCCCGAAAAAGTCCCGAAATGACCCTGACTGGACCCCGAAAGGATCCCGAAAACTATCCAGAAATGATGCCGGAAATGTCCTCAAATGATCACCTAATAGTTCCCAAAAGACCCTGACGGGATCCCGAACGGATCCCGACAACTATCTAGAAATGATGCCGAAAGGGCCCGCAAATGATCCCGTATTAGTCGAGAAAAAGTCCCGAAATGAACCCGACGGGATGCCGGACGAATCCCAAAAACCATCCAGAAATGATGCCGGAAGGGACACCAAATGATCCCGAAAAAGTCACGCAATAATTCCGACGGGATCCTCAGCGGATACCGAAAACCATCCAGAAGTGATGCCGAAAAGGTCCACAAATGATCACCTAATAGTCCCAAAATGACCCTGACGGCATCCCGGACAGATCCCGAAATCCATCCAGAAATGATCTTGGGAGGGTCCCAAAATTATCCCGAAATAGTCTGGGAAAAGTCCAGAAATTACCCTGACGGATCCCGGACGAATCCTGAAAACCAATCTTAAATGATGCCGAAAAAGTCCCGAAATGACCCTGATGGGACCCGGAAAGGATCCCGAAAACTAACCAGAAATGATGCCGGAAAGGTCCTCAAATGATCCCGTATTAGTCGAGAAAAAGTCCCGAAATGACCCCGACGGGGTGCCGGACGAATCCCAAAAACCACCCAGAAATGATGTCGGAAGGGACCCCACTGATCCCGAAAAAGTTCCGCAATTATTCCGACGGGAATCTGAACGGATACCGAAAACCATCCAGAAGTGATGCCGGAACGGTCCTCAAATGCTCACCTAATAGTCCTAAAATGACCCTGAGGGCATCCCGGACAAATCCCGAAATCCATCCAGAAATGATCTTGGGAAGGTCCCAAAATGATCCCGAAATAGTCTCGGAAAAGTCCAGAAATTACCCTGACGGGCTCCCGGACGAATCCTGAAAGCCATCCTTAAATGATTCCGAAAAAAAACAGAAATGACCCTGACGGGATCCCGAAAGGATTCCAAAAACTATCCAGAAATGATGCTGGAAAGTCCTCAAATGATCCCCTAATAGTTCCGAAATGACCGTGACGGGATCCCGAACGGATCCCGACAACTATCCAGAAATTATGCCGAAAGGGTCCGCAAATGATCCCGTATTAGTCGAGAAAAAGTCCCGAAATGACCCCGACGGAATCCCGGACGAATCCCAAAAACCATACAGAAATGATGCCGGTAGGTATCCCAAATGATCCAGAAATAATCCCGCAATGACCTCGTCGGCATCCCGGACGGATACCGAAAATTATCCAGAAATGATGCCGGAAAGGTCCACAAATGATCCCCTAATAGTCCCGAAATTACCCTGATGGGATCCCGGACGGATCCTGAAAACCATCCAGAAATGATGCCGGAAGAGCCCCCAAATGATCCCGAAAAAGTCCCCAAATGACCCCGACGATATCCCGGACGGATCCCGAAAACCATCCAGAAATGATGCCGGAAGAGCCCCCAAATGATCCCGAAAAAGTCCCCAAATGACCCCGACGAGATCCCGCACGGATCCCGAAAACCATCCAGAAATGATGCCGGAAGAGCCCCAAATGATCCCGAAAAAGTCCCCAAATGACCCCGACATACTCCAGAAAAGGTTCCGAAATGGCTCCGAGGGAATCAACGACGGATCGCGAAAACCATACAGAAATGATTCCGGAAGGATCCCAAAATGATCCCGAAATAGTCCGGAAATGACCCAGATGGGATCCCGCACAGATCCAGAAATGATCCCGGAAGGGTCCAAAAACTATCCCGGAAAAGTAACAAAAAATCCCGAAATGGCTCCTACGGCATCCCGGACGGATCCAGAAATGATCTCGGAAGGGTCCCCAAATGATCCCAAAATGGTCCCGAAATGACCCTGATGGATCCGGCAAACCATCAAGAAATTATGCCGGAAGGGTCCCCAAATGATCCCGAAATAAAACAGAAAAAGTCACGAAACGAGCCCTAGAGGATCCCCAAATGATCCCGTATTAGCCCCGAAAAAGTCCCAAAATGACCCTGATGGGATCCCGAAAGGATTCCGAAAACAATACAGAAATGATGCCGGAAAGGTCCTCAAATGATCCCCTAATAGTCCCGAAATGACTGTGACGGGATCCCGACAACTATCCAGAAATGATGCCGAAAGGGTCCGCAAATGATCCCGTATTAGTCGAAAAAAAGTCCCGAAAGGACCACGACGGGATCCCGGACGAATCCCAAAAACCATCCAGAAATGATGCCGGTAGGTATCCCAAATGATCCCGAAATAGTCCCGAAATGACCTCGGCGGCATCCCGGACGGATCCCGAAAATTATCCAGAAATGATGCCGGAAAGGTTCCCAAAAGATCCCCTAATAGTCCCGAAATTACCCTAATGGGATCCCGGACGGATCCCGAAAACCATCCAGAAATGATGCCGAAAGGGTTCCCAAATGATCCCGTATTAGTCGCGAAAAAGTCCCGAAATGACCCCGACGGGATCCCGAACGGATCCCGAAAACCATCCAGAAATGATGCCGAAAGGGTTCCCAAATGATCCCGTATTAGTCGCGAAAAAGTCCCGAAATGACCCCGACGGGATCCCGGACGGATCCCGAAAACCATCCAGAAATGATGCCGGATGAGCCCCAAAATGATCCCGAAAAAGTCCCCAAATGACCCCGACGAGATCCCGGACGGATCCCGAAAACCATCCAGAAATGATGCCGGAAGAGCCCCCAAATGATCCCGAAAAAGTCCCCAAATGACCCCGACGATATCCCGGACGGATCCCGAAAACCATCCAGAAATGATGCCGGAAGAGCCCCCAAATGATCCCGAAAAAGTCCCCATATGACCCCGACGAGATCCCGCACGGATCCCGAAAACCATCCAGAAATGATGCCGGAAGGGTCCCCAAATGATTGCGAAATAGTCCCGAAATGATTCCGGAATAGTCCCGAAAATGTTCCAAAATAACCCCGACGGGATCCCGGACGGATCCCGTAAACTATACAGAAATGATCCCGGAAGGGTCCCAAAATGATCCCGAAATAGTCCCGAAAAAGTCCCGAAATTACCCCAGCGTAATCCCGGACCGATTCCGAAAACCATCCAGAAATGATGCCGGAAGAGCCCCCAAATGATCCCGAAAAAGTCCCCAAATGACCCCGACGATATCCCGGACGGATCCCGAAAACCATCCAGAAATGATGCCGGAAGAGCCCCCAAATGATCCCGAAAAAGTCCCCATATGACCCCGACGAGATCCCGCACGGATCCCGAAAACCAACCAGAAATGATCCCGGAAGGGTCTCGATATGACCCTTACGGGATTACAAATAACGTGAAGCTAATTATAAAACCATGTTAATAAGGCAGCAGGCGCATTGGAGCGAATAAAAAGTTAGATAGAAACATACAGGTAAAGCTAATAAAAGCGTGCTAATAAAAACAATTGATGGAGGGCGGATGGCGGGAGGAGAGGACCACTGATCGTTCCTCCAAAATTGTCTAGATCTCGTTCTGTATGTACCAGATACCAAAAACTATTGATTTAGGAGAAAATTTAGATTGAGTTATAACAATTTATGGATTTTACACCAGAGGGGGAGATAAAGGGGTGGCGGGCGGAGGGTGTCACTGCTTACTTTGTAAGCCCTCGACTTATTTGACCCCTTGAGTCTGTGATATTGGTGAATGCCAATATACGTAAAGTTATAATGTGTAAAAATTATGAAAAATAATTTCTCGAAGGGGTCGTGGGACCCCCACCCCTCTTTCCATGCTCGAAAAAAATTTCGCTAGTAGACTACTGTCTGTGTCCCAAATTTCATCAAAATCCGTGTAGCCATTCTGGCGTGATTCAGTCGCAAAGACGAAAAAATATTATAATTAAATTATAACTGCTCCTAGGGAGCGGGGACCACGCCCCTTTTGAAAAATATATAGCTAGTAGATCCTTCTAGACTATTGGCTATATGTGTGCAAAATTTCATCCAAATCGGTCCATCCGTTCTTGCGTTATTGAGTCACAAAGACAAACGTCTGGACAAACATCCAAACATCCAAACATCCAAACATCTTAACATCCAAACTTTCCCATTTATAATATACTAGCCTTTACCCGCGGCCCCGTCCGCAAGGAGAAAATGAAATATGTGGGCTATTCACGTTAGCCTGCTTATAAAGTTATCTGTTTAAAATTTTTTTTCTGTCTAATGCATTTTATTTTTGTAATTGAGTAAAAAAAAGAACTTTATGAGCTGATAACCTGATAGGATCCCAAAATTATAACGAAATTATACAGAAAAAGCCACGAAATGACCCCGACGCTATCGCGGACGGATCCCGAAAACCATCCAGAAACGCCCCGGAAGTGTTTCCAAAAGTCCCCGAGTTGTCCCAAAAAAACCCGAAATGACAACGACACGATTCTAGACTTATCCAGATAACCACACAGAAATGATGCCTGAAGGGTACCAAATTGATCCCGAAATAGTCCCGAAAAAGTTCCGAAATTACCCTGACGGGCTCCCGGACGGATCTCAGAAACCATCCAGAAAATATCCAGGAAGGGTCCCTAAATTATCCCGACTAACTCCAAAAAAAGTTCCGAAATGGCTCCGAGGGGATCCACGATGGATCGCGAAAGCCATACAGAAATGATTCCGGAAGGATTCCAAAATGATCCCGAAATAGTCCGGAATTGACCCAGATGGGATCCCGCACAGAAACAGAAATGATCCCGGAAGGGTGCAAAAACTATCCCGGAAAAGTAACAAAAAATCCCGAAATGGCTCTTACGGCATCCCGGACGGATCCAGAAATGATCTCGGAAGGGTCCCCAAATGATCCCAAAATGGACCCGAAATGACCCTGATGGATCCGGCAAACCATCAAGAAATTATGCCGAAAAGGTCCCAAAATGATCCCGAAATAATACAGAAAAAGTCACGAAACGACCCCTAGAGGATCCCGTATTAGCCCCGAAAAGGTCCCGAAATAACCCCGACGGGATCCCGGACAAATCCCGAAAACCATCCAGAAATGATGCCGGAAGGAATCCCAAATGATTCCGTAAAAGTCCCGCATTGATCCCGACGGGATCCCGAACGGATACCGAAAATCATCCAGAAGTGACGCCGGAAAGGTCCTCAAATGATCACCTAATAGTCCCGAAATGACCCTTAAGGGGTCATGGACGGATCCCATAAACCATCCAGAAATGATCCCGATATATTCCCGAAGAAGTCCCGAAATGACCCTGACGGGATCTCGAACGCACCCCTAAATGACCCTGACGGGATCCCGGACAGATCCCGAAATCCATCCAGAAATGATCTTGGGAGGGACCCCAAATGATCCCGAAAAAGTCCCGCATTGATTCCGAGGGGATCCTGATCGGATACCGATAACCATCCAGAAGTGATGCCGGAAAGGTCCTCAAATGATCACCTAATACCAAAATGACCCTGACGGCATCCCGGACTGATCCCAAAATCCATCCAGAAATGATCTTGGGAAGGTCCCAAAATTATCCCGAAATAGTCTCGGAAAAGTTCAGAAATTACCCTGACGGGTTCCCGGACGAATCCTGAAAGCCATCTCTAAATGATCCCGAAAAAGTCCCGAAATGACCCTGACTGGACCCCGAAAGGATCCCGAAAACTATCCAGAAATGATGCCGGAAATGTCCTCAAATGATCACCTAATAGTTCCGAAAAGACCCTGACGGGATCCCGAACGGATCCCGACAACTATCTAGAAATGATGCCTAAAGGGCCCGCAAATGATCCCGTATTAGTCGAGAAAAAGTCCCGAAATGAACCCGACGAGATGCCGGACGAATCCCAAAAACCAGCCAGAACTGATGCCCGAAGGGACACCAAATGATCCCGAAAAAGTCCCGCAATAATTCCGACGGGATCCTGAGCGGATACCGAAAACCATCCAGAAGTGATGCCGAAAAGGTCCTCAAATGATCACCTAATAGTCCCAAAATGACCCTGACGGCATCCCGGACAGATCCCGAAATCCATCCAGAAATGATCTTGGGAGGGTCCCAAAATTATCCCGAAATAGTCTGGGAAAAGTCCAGAAATTACCCTGACGGATACCGGACGAATCCTGAAAACCAATCTTAAATGATGCCGAAAAAGTCCCGAAATGACCCTGATGGGACCCGGAAAGGATCCCGAAAACTAACCAGAAATGATGCCGGAAAGGTCGTCAAATGATCTCCCAATAGTTCCGAAAAGACCCTGACGGGATCCCGAACGGATCCCGACAACTATCCAGAAATGATACCGAAAGGGCCCGCAAATGATCCCGTATTAGTCGAGAAAAAGTCCCGAAATGACCCCGACGGGATGCCGGACGAATCCCAAAAACCATCCAGAAATGATTTTGGAAGGGACCCCAATGATCCCGAAAAAGTTCCGCAATTATTCCGACGGGAATCTGAACGGATACCGAAAACCATCCAGAAGTGATGCCGGAACGGTCCTCAAATGCTCACCTAATAGTCCCAAAATGACCCTGAGGGCATCCCGGACAAATCCCGAAATCCATCCAGAAATGATCTTGGGAAGGTCCCAAAATGATCCCGAAATATTCCCGGAAAAGTCCAGAAATTACCGTGACGGGTTCCCGGACGAATCCTGAAAGCCATCCTTAAATGATCTCGAAAAAGCCCCGAAATGACACTGACGGGATCCCGAAAGGATTCCAAAAACTATCCAGAAATGATGCCGGAAAGGTCCTCAAATGATCCCCTAATAGTTCCGAAATGACCGTGACGGGATCCCGAAGGGATCCCGACAACTATCCAGAAATTATGCCGAAAAGGTCCGCAAATGATCCCGTATTAGTCGAGAAAAAGTCCCGAAATGACCCCGACGGGATCCCGGACGAATCCCAAAAACCATCCAGAAATGATGCCGGTAGGTATCCCAAATGAACCCGAAATAATCCCGAAATGACCTCGTCGGCATCCCGGACGGATACCGAAAATTATCCAGAAATGATCTTGGGAGGGTCCCAAAATTATCCCGAAATAGTCTGGGAAAAGTCCAGAAATTACCCTGACGGATACCGGACGAATCCTGAAAACCAATCTTAAATGATGCCGAAAAAGTCCCGAAATGACCCTGATGGGAACCGGAAAGGATCCCGAAAACTATCCAGAAATGATGCCGGAAATGTCCTCAAATGATCACCTAATAGTTCCGAAAAGACCCTGACGGGATCCCGAACGGATTCCGACAACTATCTAGAAATGATGCCGAAAGGGCCCGCAAATGATCCCGTATTAGTCGAGAAAAAGTCCCGAAATGACCCCGACGGGATCCCGGACGGATCCCGAAAACCATCCAGAAATGATGCCGAAAGGGTTCCCAAATGATCCCGTATTAGTCGCGAAAAAGTCCCGAAATGACCCCGACGGGATCCCAGACGGATCCCGAAAACCATCCAGAAATGATGCCGGATGAGCCCCAAAATGATCCCGAAAAAGTCCCCAAATGACCCCGACGAGATCCCGGACGGATCCCGAAAACCATCCAGAAATGATGCCGGAAGAGCCCCCAAATGATCCCGAAAAAGTCCCCAAATGACCCCGACGATATCCCGGACGGATCCCGAAAACCATCCAGAAATGATGCCGGAAGAGCCGTCAAATGATCCCGAAAAAGTCCCCATATGACCCCGACGAGATCCCGCACGGATCCCGCAAACCATCCAGAAATGATGCCGGAAGGGTCCCCAAATGATCGCGAAATATTCCCGAAATGATTCCGGAATAGTCCCGAAAATGTTCCAAAATAACCCCGACGGGATCCCGTAAACTGTACAGAAATGATCCCGGAAGGGTCCCAAAATGATCCCGAAATAGTCCCGAAAAAGTCCCGAAATTACCCCGGCGTAATCCCGGACCGATCCCGAAAACCAACCAGAAATGATCCCGGAAGGGTCTCGATATGACCCTTACGGGATTACAAATAAGGTGAAGCTAATTATAAAACCATGTTAATAAGGCAGCAGGCGCATTGGAGCGAATAAAAAGTTAGATAGAAACATACAGGTAAAGCCAATAAAAGCGTGCTAATAAAAACAATTGATGGAGGGCGGATGGCGGAGTAGAGGAGAGGACAACTGATCGTTCCTCCAAAATTGTCTAGATCTCGTTCTGTATGTACCAGATACCAAAAACTATTGATTTAGGAGAAAATTTAGATTGAGTTATAACAATTTATGGATTTTACACCAGAGGGGCAGATAAAGGGGGGCGGGCGGAGGGTGTCACTGCTTACTTTGTAAGCCCTCGACTTGTTTGACCCCTTGAGTCTGTGATATTGGTGAAGGCCAGTATACGTAAAGTTATAATGTGTAAAAATTATGAAAGATAATTTCTCGAAGGGTCGTGGGACCCCCACCCCTCTTTCCATGTTCGAAAAAAATTTCGCTAGTAGACTACTGTCTGTGTCCCAAATTTCATCAAAATCCGCGTAGCCATTCTGGCGTGATTCAGTCGCAAAGACGAAAAAATATAATAATTAAATTATAACTGTTCCTAGGGGGCGGGGACCACGCCCCTTTTAAAAAATATATAGCTAGTAGATCCTTCTAGACTATTGGCTATATGTGTGCAAAATTTCATCCAAATCGGTCCAGCCGTTCTTGCGTTATTGAGTCACAAAGACAAACGTCTGGACAAACATCCAAACATCCAAACATCTAAACATCCAAACATCCAAACATCTTAACATCCAAACTTTCCCATTTATAATATATATTAGATATTAGACTAGCCTTTACCCGCGGCCCCGTCCGCAAGGAGAAAATGAAATATGTGGGCTATTCACGTTAGCCTGCTTATAAAGTTATTTGTTTAAAATTTTTTTTCTGTCTAATGCATTTTATTTTTGTAATTGAGTAAAAACAAGTAAGGAAGGTTAAGTTCGGGTGTAACCGAACATTACATACTCAGTTGAGAGCTATGGTGACAACATAAGGGGAAATAACCATGTAGGAAAATGAACCGAGGGTAACCCTGGAATGTGTTTGTATGATATGTGTATCAAATGAAAGTTATTAAAGAGTATTTTATGAGGGAGTGGGCCATAGTTCTATAGGTGGACGCCATTTAGGGATATTGCCATTAAGGTGGATCAGGGTTGACTCTAGAATTTGTTTGTACGATATGGGTATCAAATGAAAGGTGTTAATGCGTATTTAAAAGGGAGTGATCCTTAGTTCCATAGGTGGACGCCGTTTCGAGATATCGCCATAAAAGTGGACCAGGGGTGACCCTAGAATTTGTTTGTACGATATGGGTAGCAAATGAAAGGGTTTAATGAGCATTTTAAAAGGGAGTGGACCTTGCCTCTATAGGGGGACGCCTTTTCGAGATATCGCCATAAAGGTAGACCAGGGGTGACTCTAGAATGCGTTTGTACAATATGGGTATCAAACGAAAGGTGTTAATGAGTATTTCAAAAGGGCGTGGCTTAGTTCTATAGTTGGACGCCTTTTCGAGATATCCCCATTAGGGTGGGCCAGGGTGACTCTAGAATGTGGTTGTACGATATGAGTATCAAATGAAAGGTGGTAATGAATATTTTAAAAGGGAGTAATCCTTAGTTCTATAGGTGGACGCCTTTTCGAGATATCGTCATAAAGGTGGACCAAGGGTGACTCTAGATTGTTTGTACGATATGGGTATCAAACGAAAGGTGTTACTGAGCATTTTAAGAGGGAGTGGACATTAGGTCTATAGGTGGACGCCTTTTCGAGATATCGCCATTAGGGTGGGCCAGGGGTGACTCTAGAATGTTTGTACGATATGGGTATCAAACGAAAGGTGTTACTGAGCATTTTAAGAGGGAGTGGGCATTAGGTCTATAGGTGGACGCCTTTTCGAGATATCGCCATTAGGGTGGGCCAGGGTGAATCTAGAATGTGGTTGTACGATATGAGTATCAAATGAAAGGTGGTAATGAGTATTTTAAAAGGGAGTAATCCTTAGTTCTATAGGTGGACGCCTTTTCGAGATATCGCCATAAAGGTGGACCAAGGGTGACTCTAGAATGTTTGTACGATATGGGTATCAAACGAAAGCTGTTACTGAGCATTTTAAGAGGGAGTGGGCATTAGGTCTATAGGTGGACGCCTTTTCGAGATATCGCCATTAAGGTGGGCCAGGGTGACTCTAGAATGTGGTTGTACGATATGGGTATCAAATGAAATGTCGTAATGAGTATTTTAAAAGGGAGTAATCCTTAGTTCTATAGGTGGACGCCTTTTCGAGATATCGCCATAAAGGTGGACCAAGGGTGACTCTAGAATGTTTGTACGATATGGGTATCAAACGAAAGGTGTTACTGAGCATTTTAAGAGGGAGTGGGCATTAGGTCTATAGGTGGACGCCTTTTCGAGATATCGCCATTAGGGTGGGCCAGGGGTGACTCTAGAATGTTTGTACGATATGGGTATCAAACGAAAGGTGTTACTAAGCATTTTAAGGGGGAGTGGACATTAGGTCTATAGGTGGACGCCTTTTCGAGATATCGCCATTAGGGTGGGTCAGGGGTGACTCTAGAATGTTTGTACGATATGGGTATCAAACGAAAGGTGTTACTGAGCATTTTAAGAGGGAGTGGGCATTAGGTCTATAGGTGGACGCCTTTTTGAGATATCGCCATTAGGGTGGGCCAGGGTGACTCTAGAATGTGTTTGTACGATATGGATATCAAACTAAAGGTATTAATGAGGGTTTTAAAAGCGAGTAGCCCTTAGATGTATATGTGAAGGCGTTCTCGCGATATCGACCAAAATGTGGACCAGGTGATCCAGAAAATCATCTGTCGGGTACTGCTAATTTATTTATATATGCAATACCACTAACAGTATTCCTGCCAAGATTCCAAGGGCTGTTGATTTCTCCTTGTAGAACTTTTTCATTTTCTTCTACTTAATATGGTAGGTGTCACGCCCATTTTACAAAGTTTTTTCCAAAGTTATATTTTGCGTCAACAAACCAATCCAGTTACCATGTTTCATCCCTTTTTTCGTATTTGGTATAGAATTATGGCATTTTTTTCATTTTTCGTAATTTTCGATATCGATAAAGTGGGCGTGGTTATGGTCGGATTTCGGCCATTTTTTATACCACGATAAAGTGAGTTCAGATAAGTACGTCTGCTAAGTTTAGTAAAGATATATCGGTTTTTGCTCAAGTTATTGTGTTAACGGCCGAGCGGAAGGACAGACGGTGGACTGTGTATAAAAACTGGGCGTAGCTTCCACCGACTTCGCCCATTTTCACAGAGAACAGTTACCGTCATAGAGTCTATGCTCCTACCAAATTTGAGAAGGATTGGTAAATTTTTGTTCGACTTATGGCATTAAAAGTATTCTAGACAAACTAAATGAAAATGGGCGGAGCCACGCCCATTTTGAAATTTTCTTTTATTTTTGTATTTTGTTACATCATATCATTACTGGAGTTGAATTTTGACTTAATTTACTTATATACAGTAAAGATATTAAATTTTTTGTTAAAATTTGAATTTAAAAAAATTTGTTTTTTAAAAGTGGGCGTGTTCTTCATCCAATTTTGCTAATTTTTATTTGGCACATATATAGTAATAGTAGTAACGTTCTTGCCAAATTTCATCATGATATCTTCAACGACTGCCAATTACAGCTTGCAAAACTTTTAAATTACCTTCTTGTAAAAGTGGGCGGTGCCACGCCGATTGTCCAAAATCTTACTAATATTCTATTCCGCGTCATAACGTCAACCCATCTACCAAGTTTCATCGCTTTAACCGCCTTTGGCAATGAATTATCGCATTTTTTCGGTTTTTCGAAATTTTCGATATCGAAAAAGTGGGCGTGGTTATAGTCCGATATCGTTCATTTTAAATAGCGATCCCGAAAAAGTCCCCAAATGACCCCGACGAGATCCCGGACGGATCCCGAAAACCATCCAGAAATGATGCCGGAAGAGCCCCCAAATGATCCCGAAAAAGTCCCCAAATGACCCCGACGATATCCCGGACGGATCCCGAAAACCATCCAGAAATGATGCCGGAAGAGCCCCCAAATGATCCCGAAAAAGTCCCCATATGACCCCGACGAGATCCCGCACGGATCCCGAAAACCATCCAGAAATGATGCCGGAAGGGTCCCCAAATGATTGCGAAATAGTCCCGAAATGATTCCGGAATAGTCCCGAAAATGTTCCAAAATAACCCCGACGGGATCCCGGACGGATCCCGTAAACTATACAGAAATGATCCCGGAAGGGTCCCAAAATGATCCCGAAATAGTCCCGAAAAAGTCCCGAAATTACCCCAGCGTAATCCCGGACCGATTCCGAAAACCATCCAGAAATGATGCCGGAAGAGCCCCCAAATGATCCCGAAAAAGTCCCCAAATGACCCCGACGATATCCCGGACGGATCCCGAAAACCATCCAGAAATGATGCCGGAAGAGCCCCCAAATGATCCCGAAAAAGTCCCCATATGACCCCGACGAGATCCCGCACGGATCCCGAAAACCAACCAGAAATGATCCCGGAAGGGTCTCGATATGACCCTTACGGGATTACAAATAACGTGAAGCTAATTATAAAACCATGTTAATAAGGCAGCAGGCGCATTGGAGCGAATAAAAAGTTAGATAGAAACATACAGGTAAAGCTAATAAAAGCGTGCTAATAAAAACAATTGATGGAGGGCGGATGGCGGGAGGAGAGGACCACTGATCGTTCCTCCAAAATTGTCTAGATCTCGTTCTGTATGTACCAGATACCAAAAACTATTGATTTAGGAGAAAATTTAGATTGAGTTATAACAATTTATGGATTTTACACCAGAGGGGGAGATAAAGGGGTGGCGGGCGGAGGGTGTCACTGCTTACTTTGTAAGCCCTCGACTTATTTGACCCCTTGAGTCTGTGATATTGGTGAATGCCAATATACGTAAAGTTATAATGTGTAAAAATTATGAAAAATAATTTCTCGAAGGGGTCGTGGGACCCCCACCCCTCTTTCCATGCTCGAAAAAAATTTCGCTAGTAGACTACTGTCTGTGTCCCAAATTTCATCAAAATCCGTGTAGCCATTCTGGCGTGATTCAGTCACAAAGACGAAAAAATATTATAATTAAATTATAACTGCTCCTAGGGAGCGGGGACCACGCCCCTTTTGAAAAATATATAGCTAGTAGATCCTTCTAGACTATTGGCTATATGTGTGCAAAATTTCATCCAAATCGGTCCATCCGTTCTTGCGTTATTGAGTCACAAAGACAAACGTCTGGACAAACATCCAAACATCCAAACATCCAAACATCTTAACATCCAAACTTTCCCATTTATAATATACTAGCCTTTACCCGCGGCCCCGTCCGCAAGGAGAAAATGAAATATGTGGGCTATTCACGTTAGCCTGCTTATAAAGTTATCTGTTTAAAATTTTTTTTCTGTCTAATGCATTTTATTTTTGTAATTGAGTAAAAAAAAGAACTTTATGAGCTGATAACCTGATAGGATCCCAAAATTATAACGAAATTATACAGAAAAAGCCACGAAATGACCCCGACGCTATCGCGGACGGATCCCGAAAACCATCCAGAAACGCCCCGGAAGTGTTTCCAAAAGTCCCCGAGTTGTCCCAAAAAAACCCGAAATGACAACGACACGATTCTAGACTTATCCAGATAACCACACAGAAATGATGCCTGAAGGGTACCAAATTGATCCCGAAATAGTCCCGAAAAAGTTCCGAAATTACCCTGACGGGCTCCCGGACGGATCTCAGAAACCATCCAGAAAATATCCAGGAAGGGTCCCTAAATTATCCCGACTAACTCCAAAAAAAGTTCCGAAATGGCTCCGAGGGGATCCACGATGGATCGCGAAAGCCATACAGAAATGATTCCGGAAGGATTCCAAAATGATCCCGAAATAGTCCGGAATTGACCCAGATGGGATCCCGCACAGAAACAGAAATGATCCCGGAAGGGTGCAAAAACTATCCCGGAAAAGTAACAAAAAATCCCGAAATGGCTCTTACGGCATCCCGGACGGATCCAGAAATGATCTCGGAAGGGTCCCCAAATGATCCCAAAATGGACCCGAAATGACCCTGATGGATCCGGCAAACCATCAAGAAATTATGCCGAAAAGGTCCCAAAATGATCCCGAAATAATACAGAAAAAGTCACGAAACGACCCCTAGAGGATCCCGTATTAGCCCCGAAAAGGTCCCGAAATAACCCCGACGGGATCCCGGACAAATCCCGAAAACCATCCAGAAATGATGCCGGAAGGAATCCCAAATGATTCCGTAAAAGTCCCGCATTGATCCCGACGGGATCCCGAACGGATACCGAAAATCATCCAGAAGTGACGCCGGAAAGGTCCTCAAATGATCACCTAATAGTCCCGAAATGACCCTTAAGGGGTCATGGACGGATCCCATAAACCATCCAGAAATGATCCCGATATATTCCCGAAGAAGTCCCGAAATGACCCTGACGGGATCTCGAACGCACCCCTAAATGACCCTGACGGGATCCCGGACAGATCCCGAAATCCATCCAGAAATGATCTTGGGAGGGACCCCAAATGATCCCGAAAAAGTCCCGCATTGATTCCGAGGGGATCCTGATCGGATACCGATAACCATCCAGAAGTGATGCCGGAAAGGTCCTCAAATGATCACCTAATACCAAAATGACCCTGACGGCATCCCGGACTGATCCCAAAATCCTTCCAGAAATGATCTTGGGAAGGTCCCAAAATTATCCCGAAATAGTCTCGGAAAAGTTCAGAAATTACCCTGACGGGTTCCCGGACGAATCCTGAAAGCCATCTCTAAATGATCCCGAAAAAGTCCCGAAATGACCCTGACTGGACCCCGAAAGGATCCCGAAAACTATCCAGAAATGATGCCGGAAATGTCCTCAAATGATCACCTAATAGTTCCGAAAAGACCCTGACGGGATCCCGAACGGATCCCGACAACTATCTAGAAATGATGCCGAAAGGGCCCGCAAATGATCCCGTATTAGTCGAGAAAAAGTCCCGAAATGAACCCGACGAGATGCCGGACGAATCCCAAAAACCAGCCAGAACTGATGCCCGAAGGGACACCAAATGATCCCGAAAAAGTCCCGCAATAATTCCGACGGGATCCTGAGCGGATACCGAAAACCATCCAGAAGTGATGCCGAAAAGGTCCTCAAATGATCACCTAATAGTCCCAAAATGACCCTGACGGCATCCCGGACAGATCCCGAAATCCAACCAGAAATGATCTTGGGAGGGTCCCAAAATTATCCCGAAATAGTCTGGGAAAAGTCCAGAAATTACCCTGACGGATACCGGACGAATCCTGAAAACCAATCTTAAATGATGCCGAAAAAGTCCCGAAATGACCCTGATGGGACCCGGAAAGGATCCCGAAAACTAACCAGAAATGATGCCGGAAAGGTCGTCAAATGATCTCCCAATAGTTCCGAAAAGACCCTGACGGGATCCCGAACGGATCCCGACAACTATCCAGAAATGATACCGAAAGGGCCCGCAAATGATCCCGTATTAGTCGAGAAAAAGTCCCGAAATGACCCCGACGGGATGCCGGACGAATCCCAAAAACCATCCAGAAATGATTTTGGAAGGGACCCCAATGATCCCGAAAAAGTTCCGCAATTATTCCGACGGGAATCTGAACGGATACCGAAAACCATCCAGAAGTGATGCCGGAACGGTCCTCAAATGCTCACCTAATAGTCCCAAAATGACCCTGAGGGCATCCCGGACAAATCCCGAAATCCATCCAGAAATGATCTTGGGAAGGTCCCAAAATGATCCCGAAATAGTCTCGGAAAAGTCCAGAAATTACCGTGACGGGTTCCCGGACGAATCCTGAAAGCCATCCTTAAATGATCTCGAAAAAGCCCCGAAATGACACTGACGGGATCCCGAAAGGATTCCAAAAACTATCCAGAAATGATGCCGGAAAGGTCCTCAAATGATCCCCTAATAGTTCCGAAATGACCGTGACGGGATCCCGAAGGGATCCCGACAACTATCCAGAAATTATGCCGAAAAGGTCCGCAAATGATCCCGTATTAGTCGAGAAAAAGTCCCGAAATGACCCCGACGGGATCCCGGACGAATCCCAAAAACCATCCAGAAATGATGCCGGTAGGTATCCCAAATGAACCCGAAATAATCCCGAAATGACCTCGTCGGCATCCCGGACGGATACCGAAAATTATCCAGAAATGATCTTGGGAGGGTCCCAAAATTATCCCGAAATAGTCTGGGAAAAGTCCAGAAATTACCCTGACGGATACCGGACGAATCCTGAAAACCAATCTTAAATGATGCCGAAAAAGTCCCGAAATGACCCTGATGGGAACCGGAAAGGATCCCGAAAACTATCCAGAAATGATGCCGGAAATGTCCTCAAATGATCACCTAATAGTTCCGAAAAGACCCTGACGGGATCCCGAACGGATTCCGACAACTATCTAGAAATGATGCCGAAAGGGCCCGCAAATGATCCCGTATTAGTCGAGAAAAAGTCCCGAAATGACCCCGACGGGATCCCGGACGGATCCCGAAAACCATCCAGAAATGATGCCGAAAGGGTTCCCAAATGATCCCGTATTAGTCGCGAAAAAGTCCCGAAATGACCCCGACGGGATCCCAGACGGATCCCGAAAACCATCCAGAAATGATGCCGGATGAGCCCCAAAATGATCCCGAAAAAGTCCCCAAATGACCCCGACGAGATCCCGGACGGATCCCGAAAACCATCCAGAAATGATGCCGGAAGAGCCCCCAAATGATCCCGAAAAAGTCCCCAAATGACCCCGACGATATCCCGGACGGATCCCGAAAACCATCCAGAAATGATGCCGGAAGAGCCGTCAAATGATCCCGAAAAAGTCCCCATATGACCCCGACGAGATCCCGCACGGATCCCGCAAACCATCCAGAAATGATGCCGGAAGGGTCCCCAAATGATCGCGAAATATTCCCGAAATGATTCCGGAATAGTCCCGAAAATGTTCCAAAATAACCCCGACGGGATCCCGTAAACTGTACAGAAATGATCCCGGAAGGGTCCCAAAATGATCCCGAAATAGTCCCGAAAAAGTCCCGAAATTACCCCGGCGTAATCCCGGACCGATCCCGAAAACCAACCAGAAATGATCCCGGAAGGGTCTCGATATGACCCTTACGGGATTACAAATAAGGTGAAGCTAATTATAAAACCATGTTAATAAGGCAGCAGGCGCATTGGAGCGAATAAAAAGTTAGATAGAAACATACAGGTAAAGCTAATAAAAGCGTGCTAATAAAAACAATTGATGGAGGGCGGATGGCGGAGTAGAGGAGAGGACAACTGATCGTTCCTCCAAAATTGTCTAGATCTCGTTCTGTATGTACCAGATACCAAAAACTATTGATTTAGGAGAAAATTTAGATTGAGTTATAACAATTTATGGATTTTACACCAGAGGGGCAGATAAAGGGGGGCGGGCGGAGGGTGTCACTGCTTACTTTGTAAGCCCTCGACTTGTTTGACCCCTTGAGTCTGTGATATTGGTGAAGGCCAGTATACGTAAAGTTATAATGTGTAAAAATTATGAAAAATAATTTCTCGAAGGGTCGTGGGACCCCCACCCCTCTTTCCATGTTCGAAAAAAATTTCGCTAGTAGACTACTGTCTGTGTCCCAAATTTCATCAAAATCCGTGTAGCCATTCTGGCGTGATTCAGTCGCAAAGACGAAAAAATATAATAATTAAATTATAACTGTTCCTAGGGGGCGGGGACCACGCCCCTTTTAAAAAATATATAGCTAGTAGATCCTTCTAGACTATTGGCTATATGTGTGCAAAATTTCATCCAAATCGGTCCAGCCGTTCTTGCGTTATTGAGTCACAAAGACAAACGTCTGGACAAACATCCAAACATCCAAACATCTAAACATCCAAACATCCAAACATCCAAACATCTTAACATCCAAACTTTCCCATTTATAATATATATTAGATATTAGACTAGCCTTTACCCGCGGCCCCGTCCGCAAGGAGAAAATGAAATATGTGGGCTATTCACGTTAGCCTGCTTATAAAGTTATTTGTTTAAAATTTTTTTTCTGTCTAATGCATTTTATTTTTGTAATTGAGTAAAAACAAGTAAGGAAGGTTAAGTTCGGGTGTAACCGAACATTACATACTCAGTTGAGAGCTATGGTGACAACATAAGGGGAAATAACCATGTAGGAAAATGAACCGAGGGTAACCCTGGAATGTGTTTGTATGATATGTGTATCAAATGAAAGTTATTAAAGAGTATTTTATGAGGGAGTGGGCCATAGTTCTATAGGTGGACGCCATTTAGGGATATTGCCATTAAGGTGGATCAGGGTTGACTCTAGAATTTGTTTGTACGATATGGGTATCAAATGAAAGGTGTTAATGCGTATTTAAAAGGGAGTGATCCTTAGTTCCATAGGTGGACGCCGTTTCGAGATATCGCCATAAAAGTGGACCAGGGGTGACCCTAGAATTTGTTTGTACGATATGGGTAGCAAATGAAAGGGTTTAATGAGCATTTTAAAAGGGAGTGGACCTTGCCTCTATAGGGGGACGCCTTTTCGAGATATCGCCATAAAGGTAGACCAGGGGTGACTCTAGAATGCGTTTGTACAATATGGGTATCAAACGAAAGGTGTTAATGAGTATTTCAAAAGGGCGTGGCTTAGTTCTATAGTTGGACGCCTTTTCGAGATATCCCCATTAGGGTGGGCCAGGGTGACTCTAGAATGTGGTTGTACGATATGAGTATCAAATGAAAGGTGGTAATGAATATTTTAAAAGGAAGTAATCCTTAGTTCTATAGGTGGACGCCTTTTCGAGATATCGTCATAAAGGTGGACCAAGGGTGACTCTAGATTGTTTGTACGATATGGGTATCAAACGAAAGGTGTTACTGAGCATTTTAAGAGGGAGTGGACATTAGGTCTATAGGTGGACGCCTTTTCGAGATATCGCCATTAGGGTGGGCCAGGGGTGACTCTAGAATGTTTGTACGATATGGGTATCAAACGAAAGGTGTTACTGAGCATTTTAAGAGGGAGTGGGCATTAGGTCTATAGGTGGACGCCTTTTCGAGATATCGCCATTAGGGTGGGCCAGGGTGAATCTAGAATGTGGTTGTACGATATGAGTATCAAATGAAAGGTGGTAATGAGTATTTTAAAAGGGAGTAATCCTTAGTTCTATAGGTGGACGCCTTTTCGAGATATCGCCATAAAGGTGGACCAAGGGTGACTCTAGAATGTTTGTACGATATGGGTATCAAACGAAAGCTGTTACTGAGCATTTTAAGAGGGAGTGGGCATTAGGTCTATAGGTGGACGCCTTTTCGAGATATCGCCATTAAGGTGGGCCAGGGTGACTCTAGAATGTGGTTGTACGATATGGGTATCAAATGAAATGTCGTAATGAGTATTTTAAAAGGGAGTAATCCTTAGTTCTATAGGTGGACGCCTTTTCGAGATATCGCCATAAAGGTGGACCAAGGGTGACTCTAGAATGTTTGTACGATATGGGTATCAAACGAAAGGTGTTACTGAGCATTTTAAGAGGGAGTGGGCATTAGGTCTATAGGTGGACGCCTTTTCGAGATATCGCCATTAGGGTGGGCCAGGGGTGACTCTAGAATGTTTGTACGATATGGGTATCAAACGAAAGGTGTTACTAAGCATTTTAAGGGGGAGTGGACATTAGGTCTATAGGTGGACGCCTTTTCGAGATATCGCCATTAGGGTGGGTCAGGGGTGACTCTAGAATGTTTGTACGATATGGGTATCAAACGAAAGGTGTTACTGAGCATTTTAAGAGGGAGTGGGCATTAGGTCTATAGGTGGACGCCTTTTTGAGATATCGCCATTAGGGTGGGCCAGGGTGACTCTAGAATGTGTTTGTACGATATGGATATCAAACTAAAGGTATTAATGAGGGTTTTAAAAGCGAGTAGCCCTTAGATGTATATGTGAAGGCGTTCTCGCGATATCGACCAAAATGTGGACCAGGTGATCCAGAAAATCATCTGTCGGGTACTGCTAATTTATTTATATATGCAATACCACTAACAGTATTCCTGCCAAGATTCCAAGGGCTGTTGATTTCTCCTTGTAGAACTTTTTCATTTTCTTCTACTTAATATGGTAGGTGTCACGCCCATTTTACAAAGTTTTTTCCAAAGTTATATTTTGCGTCAACAAACCAATCCAGTTACCATGTTTCATCCCTTTTTTCGTATTTGGTATAGAATTATGGCATTTTTTTCATTTTTCGTAATTTTCGATATCGATAAAGTGGGCGTGGTTATGGTCGGATTTCGGCCATTTTTTATACCACGATAAAGTGAGTTCAGATAAGTACGTCTGCTAAGTTTAGTAAAGATATATCGGTTTTTGCTCAAGTTATTGTGTTAACGGCCGAGCGGAAGGACAGACGGTGGACTGTGTATAAAAACTGGGCGTAGCTTCCACCGACTTCGCCCATTTTCACAGAGAACAGTTACCGTCATAGAGTCTATGCTCCTACCAAATTTGAGAAGGATTGGTAAATTTTTGTTCGACTTATGGCATTAAAAGTATTCTAGACAAACTAAATGAAAATGGGCGGAGCCACGCCCATTTTGAAATTTTCTTTTATTTTTGTATTTTGTTACATCATATCATTACTGGAGTTGAATTTTGACTTAATTTACTTATATACAGTAAAGATATTAAATTTTTTGTTAAAATTTGAATTAAAAAAAATTTGTTTTTTAAAAGTGGGCGTGTTCTTCATCCAATTTTGCTAATTTTTATTTGGCACATATATAGTAATAGTAGTAACGTTCTTGCCAAATTTCATCATGATATCTTCAACGTTTGCCAATTACAGCTTGCAAAACTTTTAAATTACCTTCTTGTAAAAGTGGGCGGTGCCACGCCGATTGTCCAAAATCTTACTAATATTCTATTCCGCGTCATAACGTCAACCCATCTACCAAGTTTCATCGCTTTAACCGCCTTTGGCAATGAATTATCGCATTTTTTCGGTTTTTCGAAATTTTCGATATCGAAAAAGTGGGCGTGGTTATAGTCCGATATCGTTCATTTTAAATAGCGATCTGAGATGAGTGCCCAGGAATCTACATACCAAATTTCATCAAGATACCTCAAAATTTACTCAAGTTATCGTGTTAACGGACAGACGGACGGACGGACGGACGGACATGGCTGAATCAAATTTTTTTTCGATACTGATGATTTTGATATATGGAAGTCTATATCTATCTCGATTCCTTTATACCTGTACAACCAACCCTTATCCAATCAAAGTTAATATACTCTGTGAGCTCTGCTCAACTGAGTATAAAAAGAACTTTATGAGCTGATAACCTGATAGGATCCCAAAATGGTAACGAAATTATCCAGAAAAAGTCACGAAATGACCCCGACGCTATCGCGGACGGATCCCGAAAACTATCCAGAAACGCCCCGGAAGTGTCTCCAAAAGTTCCCGAAGTAGTCCCAAAAAAAACCCGAAATGACAACGACACAATTCTAGACTTATACAGAGAACCACACAGGAATGGTCCCTGAAGGGTACCAAATTGATCACGAAATAGTCCCGAAAAAGTTCCGAAATTACCCTCACGGTAAGGAAGGGTTCCTAAATTATCCCGACATAGTCCAGAAAAAGCTCCGAAAAAGTTCCGAAATGACCCCGAGGGATCCACATCGGATAGCGAAAACCATAAAGAAATGATTCCGGAAGGGTCCCAAAATGATTCCGAAATAGGCCGAAAATGACCCCGATGGAATCCCGCACAGATCCAAATGTGATCCCGGAAGGGTTTCAACACTAACCCGTAAAAGTAACAAAAAAATCTCAAAATGAATCTTACGGCATCCTGGACGGATCCAGATTGATCCCAACATGGTCCCGAAACGAACCTGATGTATCCGGCAAACGATCAAGAATTGATGCCGGCAGGGTCCTCAAATGATCCCGAAATAATACAGATAAAGTCATGGAATGACCCCTAAATGGACTCCAAATGATCCCGAAATAGTCCCGAAAAAGTCCCGAAATTACCCTGATGGGTTCCCGTACAGATCCCGAAATCCATCCAGAAGTGATGCAGGAAGGGTTCAAAAATGATCCCGTATTGTCCCCGAAAAAGTCCCTAAATGACCCCGACGGGATCCCGGATGGATCCCCAAAACTATCTAGAAATGATGAAGGAAGGGACCCAAAATGATTCCGAAAAAGTCGTGCAATAACCCCGACGGAATTCCGGACGGACCCCGAAAGCCATCCAGAAATGATGCCGAAAGGTACACCATATGATCCCGAAATGATCCCGACGGGATCCCTTACGGATCCCGAAAACCATGCAGAAATCATGCCGGAAGGGACCCAAATGATCCCGTATTAGTCGAGAAAAAGTCCCGAAATGACCCCGACGGGGTCCCTTACGGATCCCGAAAACCATCCATAAATGATGCCGAAAGGTACACCAAATGATCCCGAAATAGTCCCGAAATGACCCCGACGGGATCCCGGACTGATCCCGAAAATTATCCAGAAATGATGCTGGAAAGGTCCTCAAATGATCCCTTAATAGTCCCGAAATCACCCTGAATGGATCTCCGACGGATCCGGGAAACTATCCAGAAATGACGCCGGAAAGGTTCCAAATGATCCCCATATAGTGCCGAAATTACCCTGACGGGATCCCGGACGGATCCCGTAAACCATCCAGAAATGAAGGCGAAAGGGTCCCCAAATGATCCCGTATTAGTGGCGAAAAAGTCTTGAAATGACCTCGACGGGATCCCGGACTGATACAGAAAACCATCTAAAAATGATGCCGGAAGGTACCCCAAATGATCCCGAAAAAGTCCTGAAATGAATCCGACGGGATCACGGACGAATCCCGAAAACCATCCAGAAATGTTGCCGGAAGGTACCCTAAATTATCCCGGTAAAGTCCTGAAATGACCCCGGCGGGATCCCGGACGAATCCCGAAAGCTATCCAGAAATGATGCCGGAAAGTTCCTCAAATGATCTCTTAATAGTCCCGAAATGACCCTGAAGCGATCCCCGACGGATCCCGGAAACTATCCACAAATTATGCCGGAAAGGTTCCCAAATGATCCCCAAATAGTGCCGAAATGACCAAGACGAGTCCCGGACGGATCCCGAAAACCATCCAGAAATGATGGCGAAAGGGCCCCCAAATGATCCCGTATTAGTGGCGAAAAAGTCCTGAAATGACCCCGAAGGGATCCCGTATGAATTTCGAAAACCATCCAGAAATGATGCCGAAAGGGAACCCAAATGATCCCGAAAAAGTCCCGAAATGACGCCGACGGGATCCCGGAAGGATCCCGAAAACCATCCAGAAATGTTGCCGGAAGGTACCCTAAATGATCCCGATAAAGTCCTGAAATGACCCCGGCGGGATCCCGGACGAATCCCGAAAACCATCCAGAAATGATGTCGGTAGGTACCCCAAATGATCCCGAAATAGTCCCGAAATTACACCGTCCGGATCCCGGACGGATCCCGAAAACTATACAGAAATGATGCCGAAAGGGTCCCCAAATGATCAATTATTAGTCGAGAAAAAGTTCCGGAATGACCCCGACGGGATCCCGGACGGATCCCGAAAACCATCCAGAAATTATTCCGGAAGAGCCCCCAAATGATCCCGTATTAGTCGATAAAAAGTCCCGAAATGACCCCGACGGGATCCCGGACGACCCCCAAAAACCATCCAGAAATGATGCCGGTAGGTATCCCAAATGATCCCGAAATAGTCCCGAAATGTCCTCGTCGGCATCCCGGACGGATCCCGAAAATTATCCAGAAATGATGCCGGAAAGGTCCCCAAATGATGCCCTAATAGTCCCGCAATTACCCTGATGGGATCCCGGACGGATCCCGAAAACCATCCGGAAATGTTGCCGAAAGGGTTCCCAAATGATCCCGTATTAGTCGCGAAAAAGTCCCGAAATGACCACGACGGGATCCCGGACGGATCCCTAAAACCATCCAGAAATGATGCCGGAAAGGTCTCCAAATGATGACCTAATAGTCCCGCAATTACCCTGATGGGATCCCGGACGGATCCCGAAAACCATCCGGAAATGTTGCCGAAAGGGTTCCCAAATGATCCCGTATTAGTCGAGAAAAAGTCCCGGAATGACCCCGACGGGATCCCGGACGGATCCCGAAAACCATCCAGAAATTATGCCGGAAAGGTCCTCAAATGATCACCTAATAGTCCCAAAATGAACCTGACGGCATCCCGGACTGCTCCCGAAATCCATCCAGAAATGATCTTGGGAAGGTCCCAAAATGATCCCGAAATAGTCTCGGAAAAGTCCAGAAATTAGCCTGACGGTTTCCCGGACGAATCCTGAAAACCATCCTTAAATGATCCCGAAAAAGTCCAGATATGACCCTGACGGGACCCCGAAAGGATCCCGAAAACTATCTCTCGGAAAAGTCCAGAAATTACCCTGACGGGTTCCCGGACGAATCCTGAAAGCCATCCTTAAATGATCCCGAAAAAGTCCCGCAATTATTCCGACGGGATCCTGAACGGATACCGAAAACCATGCAGAAGTGATGCCGGAAAGGTTCTCAAATGATCACCTAATAGTCCCGAATTGACCGTGACGGAATCCCGAACGGATCCCGACAACTATGCATAAATGATGCCGAAAGTGTCCGCAAATGATCCCGTATTAGTCGAGAAAAAGTCCCGAAATGACCCCGTAGGGATCCCGGACGAATCCCAAAAACCATCCAGAAATGATGCCGGTAGGTATCCCTAATGATCCCGAAATAGTCCCGAAATGACCTCGTCGGCATCCCGGACGGATCCCGAAAATTATCCAGAAATGATCTTGGGAAAGTCCAAAAGTGATCCCGAAGTAGTCTCGGAAAAGTCCAGAAATTACCCTGACGGGTTCCCGGACGAATCCTGAAAGCCATCCTTAAATGATCCCGAAAAAGTCCCGCAGTTATTCCGACGGGATCCTGAACGGATACCGAAAACCATGCAGAAGTGATGCCGGAAAGGTTCTCAAATGATCACCTAATAGTCCCGAATTGACCGTGACGGAATCCCGAACGGATCCCGACAACTATGCATAAATGATGCCGAAAGTGTCCGCAAATGATCCCGTATTAGTTGAGAAAAAGTCCCGAAATGACCCCGACGGGATCCCGGACGAATCCCAAAAACCATCCAGAAATGATGCCGGTAGGTATCCCTAATGATCCCGAAATAGTCCCGAAATGACTTCGTCGGCATCCCGGACGGATCCCGAAAATTATCCAGAAATGATGCCGGAAAGGTCCCCAAATGAACCCCTAATAGTCCCGAAATTACCCGGATGGGATCCCGGACGGATCCCGAAAACCAGCCAGAAATGATGCCGAAAGGGTTCCCAAATGATCCCGTGTTAGTCGCGAAAAAGTCCCGAAATGACCCCGACGGGATCCCGGACGGATCCCGAAAACCATCCAGAAATGATGCCGGAAGAGCCCCCAAATGATCCTGAAAAAGTCCCCAAATGACCTTGACGAGATCCGGGACGGATCCCGAAAACCATCGAGAGTTGATACCGAAAGGGTTCCCAAATGATCCCGTATTAGTCGCGAAAAATCCCGAAATGACCCCGACGGGATCCCGGACGGATCCCGAAAACCATCCAGAAATGATGGCGGAAGAGACCCCAAATGATCCCGTAAAAGTCCCCAAATTACCCTGACGAAATCCCGGACGGATCCCGAAAACCATCCAGAAATGATGCCGGAAGGGGCATCAAATGATCGCGAAATAGTCCCGAAATGATTCCGGAATAGTCCCGAAAATGGTTCAAAATAACCCCGACGGGATCTCGGATGGATCCCGAAAACTATACAGAAATGATCCCCGAAGGGTCCCAAAATGATCCCGAAATAGTCCCGAAATTACCCCGGCGGGATCCCGGACCGATCCCGAAAACCATCCAGAAATGATCCCGGAAGGGCCTCGATATGACCCTTAAGGGATTACAAATAAGGTGAAGCTAATTATAAAACCATGTTAATAAGGCAGCAGGCCCATTGGAGCGAATGAAAAGTTACATAGAAACATACAGGTAAAGCTAATAAAAGCGTGCTAATAAAACAATTGAAGGAGGGCGGATGGCGGGTGTAGAAGGAGAGGACTACTGGTCGTTCCTCCAAAATTGTCTAGATCTTGATCTGTATGTGCCAGATACCAAAAACTATTGATTTAGGAGAAAATTTATATTGAGTTATAACAATTTATAGATTTTACACCAGAGGGGGAGATAAGGGGGGGGGGGGGGGGTGGTGGAGTGTTTCACTGCTTACTTTGTAAGCCCTCGACTTATTTGACTCCTTGAGTCTGTGATATTGGTGAAGGCCAGTATACGTAAAGTTATAATGTGTAAAAATTATTAAAAAGTAATTGCTCGAAGGGGTCGTGGGACCCCCACCCCTCTTTCCATGTTCGAAAAAAATTTCGCTAGTAGACTACTGTCTGTGTCCCAAATTTCATCAAAATCCGTGTAGCCATTCTGGCGTGATTCAGTCGCAAAGACGAAAAAATATAATAATTAAGTTATAACTGTTCCTAAGGGGCGGAGACCACGCCCCTTTTGAAAAATATATAGCTAGTAGATCCTTCTAGAATATTGGCTATATGTGTGCAAAATTTCATCCAAATCGGTCCAGCCGTTCTTGCGTTATTGAGTCACAAAGACAAACGTCTGGACAAACAACCAAACATCCAAACATCTAAACATCCAAACTTTGCCATTTATAATATACTAGCCTTTACCCGCGGCCCCGTCCGCAAGGAGAAAATGAAATATGTGGGCTATTCACGTTAGCCTGCTTATAAAGTTATCTGTTTAAAATTTTTTTTTTGTCTAATGCATTTTATTTTTGTAATTGAGTAAAAAAAAGAACTTTATGAGCTGATAACCTGATAGGATCCCAAAATGATAACGAAATTATCCAGAAAAAGCCACGAAATTACCCCGACGCTATCGCGGACGAATCCCGAAAACCATCCAGAAACGCCCCGGAAGTGTCTCCAAAAGTTCCCGAAGTAGTCCCAAAAAAACCGGAAATGACAACGACACGATTCTAGACTTATACAGAGAACCACACAGAAATGGTCCCTGAAGGGTATCAAATTGATCCCCAAATAGTCCCGAAAAAGTTCCGAAATTACCCTGACGGGCTCACGGACGGATCTCAAAAAACATCCAGGAAGGGTTCCCAAATTATCCCGACATAGTCCAGAAAAAGCTCCGAAAAAGTTCCGAAATGACCCCGAGGGATCCACAACGGATAGCGAAAACCATAAAGAAATGATTCCGGAAGGGTCCCAAAATGATTCCGAAATAGGCCGAAAATGACCCCGATGGAATCCCGCACAGATCCAAATGTGATCCCGGAAGGGTTTCAAAACTAACCCGAAAAAGTAACAAAAAAATCTCAAAATGAATCTTACGGCATCCTGGACGGATCCAGATTGATCCCAACATGGTCCCGAAATGAACCTGATGGATCCGGCAAACGATCAATAATTGATGCCGGCAGGGTCCTCAAATGATCCCGAAATAATACAGATAAAGTCATGGAATGACCCCTAAATGGTCCCCAAATGATCTCGAAATATTCCCGAAAAAGTCCCGAAATGACCCCGACGGGGTCCCTTACGGATCCCGAAAACCATCCATAAATGATGCCGAAAGGTACACCAAATGATCCCGAAATAGTCCCGAAATGACCCCGACGGGATCCCGGACTGATCCCGAAAATTATCCAGAAATGATGCTGGAAAGGTCCTCAAATGATCCCTTAATAGTCCCGAAATCACCCTGAATGGATCTCCGACGGATCCGGGAAACTATCCAGAAATGACGCCGGAAAGGTTCCAAATGATCCCCATATAGTGCCGAAATTACCCTGACGGGATCCCGGACGGATCCCGAAAACAATCCAGAAATGAAGGCGAAAGGGTCCCCAAATGATCCCGTATTAGTGGCGAAAAAGTCTTGAAATGACCTCGACGGGATCCCGGACTGATACAGAAAACCATCTAAAAATGATGCCGGAAGGTACCCCAAATGATCCCGAAAAAGTCCTGAAATGAATCCGACGGGATCACGGACGAATCCCGTAAACCATCCAGAAATGATGCCGGAAGGGAACACAAATGATACCGAAAGTGTCTCGAAATGACCCCGACGGGATCCCTAACGGATACCGAAAACCATCCAGAAATGATGCCGGAAAAGTCCTAAATGATCACCTAATAGTCCCGAAATGACTCTGACGAGATCCCGGACGGATCCCGAAAATCATCCCGTATTAGTCGAGAAAAAGTCTCGAAATGACCCCGACGGGATCACGGAAGGACCCCAAAAACCATCTAGAAATGATGCCGGAATGGTCCTCAAATGATCCCGTATTGGTCGAGAAAAAGTCCCGGAATGACCCCGACGGGATCCCGGACTGATCCCGAAAGCTATCCAGAAATGATGCCGGAAAGTTCCTCAAATGATCTCTTAATAGTCCCGAAATGACCCTGAAGCGATCCCCGACGGATCCCGGAAACTATCCACAAATTATGCCGGAAAGGTTCCCAAATGATCCCCAAATAGTGCCGAAATGACCATGACGAGTCCCGGACGGATCCCGAAAACCATCCAGAAATGATGGCGAAAGGGCCCCCAAATGATCCCGTATTAGTGGCGAAAAAGTCCTGAAATGACCCCGAAGGGATCCCGTATGAATTTCGAAAACCATCCAGAAATGATGCCGAAAGGGAACCCAAATGATCCCGAAAAAGTCCCGAAATGACGCCGACGGGATCCCGGACGAATCCCAAAAACCATCCAGAAATGTTGCCGGAAGGTACCCTAAATGATCCCGAAAAAGTCCTGAAATGACCCCGGCGGGATCCCGGACGAATCCCGAAAACCATCCAGAAATGATGTCGGTAGGTACCCCAAATGATCCCGAAATAGTCCCGAAATTACACCGTCCGGATCCCGGACGGATCCCGAAAACTATACAGAAATGATGCCGAAAGGGTCCCCAAATGATCAATTATTAGTCGAGAAAAAGTTCCGGAATGACCCCGACGGGATCCCGGACGGATCCCGAAAACCATCCAGAAATTATTCCGGAAGAGCCCCCAAATGATCCCGTATTAGTCGATAAAAAGTCCCGAAATGACCCCGACGGGATCCCGGACGAATCCCAAAAACCATCCAGAAATGATGCCGGTAGGTATCCCAAATGATCCCGAAATAGTCCCGAAATGTCCTCGTCGGCATCCCGGACGGATCCCGAAAATTATCCAGAAATGATGCCGGAAAGGTCCCCAAATGATGCCCTAATAGTCCCGCAATTACCCTGATGGGATCCCGGACGGATCCCGAAAACCATCCGGAAATGTTGCCGAAAGGGTTCCCAAATGATCCCGTATTAGTCGCGAAAAAGTCCCGAAATGACCACGACGGGATCCCGGACGGATCCCGAAAACCATCCAGAAATGATGCCGGAAAGGTCTCCAAATGATGACCTAATAGTCCCGCAATTACCCTGATGGGATCCCGGACGGATCCCGAAAACCATCCGGAAATGTTGCCGAAAGGGTTCCCAAATGATCCCGTATAGTCGAGAAAAAGTCCCGGAATGACCCCGACGGGATCCCGGACGGATCCCGAAAACCATCCAGAAATTATGCCGGAAAGGTCCTCAAATGATCACCTAATAGTCCCGATATGACCCTTAAGGGATCCTAGACGGATCCCGTAAACCATCCAGAAATGATCCCGATATAGTCCCGAAGAAGTCCGGAAATGACCCTAACGGGATCTCGAACGCATCCCTAAATGACCCTGACGGGATCCCGGACAGAACCCGAAATCCATCCAGAAATGATTTTGGGAGGGACCCCAAATGATTCCGAAAAAGCCCCGCAATGATTCCGACGGGATCCTGAACGGATACCGAAAACCATCCAGAAGTGATGCCGGAAAAGTCCTCAAATGATCACCTAATAGTCCCAAAATGAACCTGACGGCATCCCGGACTGCTCCCGAAATCCATCCAGAAATGATCTTGGGAAGGTCCCAAAATGATCCCGAAATAGTCTCGGAAAAGTCCAGAAATTAGCCTGACGGTTTCCCGGACGAATCCTGAAAACCATCCTTAAATGATCCCGAAAAAGTTCAGATATGACCCTGACGGGACACCGAAAGGATCCCGAAAACTATCCAGAAATGATGCCGGAAAAGTCCTCAAATGATCTCCTAATAATTCCGAAAAGACCCTGACGGGATCCCGAACGGATCCCGACAACTATCTAGAAATGATGCCGAAAGGGTCCGCAACTGATCCCGTATTAGTCGAGAAAAAGTCCCGAAATGACCCCGACGGGATGCCGGACGAATCCCAAAAACCATCCAGAAATGGTGCCGGAAGGGACCCCAAATGATCCCGAAAAAGTCCCGCAATTATTCCGACGGGATCCTGAACGGATACCGAAAACCATGCAGAAGTGATGCCGGAAAGGTTCTCAAATGATCACCTAATAGTCCCAAAATGACCCTGACGGCATCCCGGACAGATCCCGAAATCCATCCAGAATTGATCTTGGGAAGGTCCCAAAGTGATCCCGAAGTAGTCTCGGAAAAGTCCAGAAATTACCCTGACGGGTTCCCGGACGAATCCTGAAAGCCATCCTTAAATGATCCCGAAAAAGTCCCGCAATTATTCCGACGGGATCCTGAACGGATACCGAAAACCATGCAGAAGTGATGCCGGAAAGGTTCTCAAATGATCACCTAATAGTCCCGAATTGACCGTGACGGAATCCCGAACGGATCCCGACAACTATGCATAAATGATGCCGAAAGTGTCCGCAAATGATCCCGTATTAGTCGAGAAAAAGTCCCGAAATGACCCCGTAGGGATCCCGGACGAATCCCAAAAACCATCCAGAAATGATGCCGGTAGGTATCCCTAATGATCCCGAAATAGTCCCGAAATGACCTCGTCGGCATCCCGGACGGATCCCGAAAATTATCCAGAAATGATCTTGGGAAGGTCCAAAAGTGATCCCGAAGTAGTCTCGGAAAAGTCCAGAAATTACCCTGACGGGTTCCCGGACGAATCCTGAAAGCCATCCTTAAATGATCCCGAAAAAGTCCCGCAATTATTCCGACGGGATCCTGAACGGATACCGAAAACCATGCAGAAGTGATGCCGGAAAGGTTCTCAAATGATCACCTAATAGTCCCGAATTGACCGTGACGGAATCCCGAACGGATCCCGACAACTATGCATAAATGATGCCGAAAGTGTCCGCAAATGATCCCGTATTAGTCGAGAAAAAGTCCCGAAATGACCCCGACGGGATCCCGGACGAATCCCAAAAACCATCCAGAAATGATGCCGGTAGGTATCCCTAATGATCCCGAAATAGTCCCGAAATGACCTCGTCGGCATCCCGGACGGATCCCGAAAATTATCCAGAAATGATGCCGGAAAGGTCCCCAAATGAACCCCTAATAGTCCCGAAATTACCCGGATGGGATCCCGGACGGATCCCGAAAACCAGCCAGAAATGATGCCGAAAGGGTTCCCAAATGATCCCGTGTTAGTCGCGAAAAAGTCCTGAAATGACCCCGACGGGATCCCGGACGGATCCCGAAAACCATCCAGAAATGATGCCGGAAGAGCCCCCAAATGATCCTGAAAAAGTCCCCAAATGACCTTGACGAGATCCGGGACGGATCCCGAAAACCATCGAGAGTTGATACCGAAAGGGTTCCCAAATGATCCCGTATTAGTCGCGAAAAATCCCGAAATGACCCCGACGGGATCCCGGACGGATCCCGAAAACCATCCAGAAATGATGCCGGAAGAGCCCCCAAATGATCCCGAAAAAGTTCCCAAATGACCCCGACGAGATCCCGGACGGATCCCGAAAACCATCCAGAAATGATGGCGGAAGAGACCCCAAATGATCCCGTAAAAGTCCCCAAATTACCCTGACGAGATCCCGGACGGATCCCGAAAACCATCCAGAAATGATGCCGGAAGGGGCATCAAATGATCGCGAAATAGTCCCGAAATGATTCCGGAATAGTCCCGAAAATGGTTCAAAATAACCCCGACGGGATCTCGGATGGATCCCGAAAACTATACAGAAATGATCCCCGAAGGGTCCCAAAATGATCCCGAAATAGTCCCGAAAAAGTCCCGAAATTACCCCGGCGGGATCCCGGACCGATCCCGAAAACCATCCAGAAATGATCCCGGAAGGGCCTCGATATGACCCTTAAGGGATTACAAATAAGGTGAAGCTAATTATAAAACCATGTTAATAAGGCAGCAGGCCTATTGGAGCGAATGAAAAGTTACATAGAAACATACAGGTAAAGCTAATAAAAGCGTGCTAATAAAACAATTGAAGGAGGGCGGATGGCGGGTGTAGAAGGAGAGGACTACTGGTCGTTCCTCCAAAATTGTCTAGATCTTGATCTGTATGTGCCAGATACCAAAAACTATTGATTTAGGAGAAAATTTATATTGAGTTATAACAATTTATAGATTTTACACCAGAGGGGGAGATAAGGGGGGGGGGGTGGTGGAGTGTTTCACTGCTTACTTTGTAAGCCCTCGACTTATTTGACTCCTTGAGTCTGTGATATTGGTGAAGGCCAGTATACGTAAAGTTATAATGTGTAAAAATTATTAAAAAGTAATTGCTCGAAGGGGTCGTGGGACCCCCACCCCTCTTTCCATGTTCGAAAAAAATTTCGCTAGTAGACTACTGTCTGTGTCCCAAATTTCATCAAAATCCGTGTAGCCATTCTGGCGTGATTCAGTCGCAAAGACGAAAAAATATAATAATTAAGTTATAACTGTTCCTAAGGGGCGGAGACCACGCCCCTTTTGAAAAATATATAGCTAGTAGATCCTTCTAGAATATTGGCTATATGTGTGCAAAATTTCATCCAAATCGGTCCAGCCGTTCTTGCGTTATTGAGTCACAAAGACAAACGTCTGGACAAACAACCAAACATCCAAACATCTAAACATCCAAACTTTGCCATTTATAATATACTAGCCTTTACCCGCGGCCCCGTCCGCAAGGAGAAAATGAAATATGTGGGCTATTCACGTTAGCCTGCTTATAAAGTTATCTGTTTAAAATTTTTTTTCTGTCTAATGCATTTTATTTTTGTAATTGAGTAAAAAAAGAACTTTATGAGCTGATAATCTGATAGGATCCCAAAATCATAACGAAATTATCCAGAAAAAGCCGCGAAATGACCCCGACGCTATCGCGGACGGATCCCGAAAACCACCCGGAAACGCCCCGGAAGTGTTTCCAAAAGTTCCCGAAGTAGTCCCAAAAAAACCCGAAATGACAACGACACGATTCTAGACTTATCCAGATAACCACACAGAAATGATGTCTGAAGGGTACCAAATTGATCCCGAAATAGTCCCGAAAAAGTTCCGAAATTACCCTGACGGGCTCCCGGACGGATCTCAGAAACCATCCAGAAAATATCCAGGAAGGGTCCCTAAATTATCCCGACTAACTCCAGAAAAAGTTCCGAAATGGCTCCGAGGGGATCCACGATGGATCGCGAAAACCATACAGAAATGATTCCGGAAGGATTCCAAAATGATCCCGAAATAGTCCGGAATTGACCCAGATGGGATCCCGCACAGATCCAGAAATGATCCCGGAAGGGTGCAAAACTATCCCGGAAAAGTAACAAAAAATCCAGAAATGGCTCCTACGGCATCCCGGACGGATCCAGAAATGATCTCGGAAGGGTCCACAAATGATCCCAAAATGGTCCCGAAATGACCCTGATGGATCCGGCAAACCATCAAGAAATTATGCCGAAAGGGTCCAAAAATGATCCCGAAATAATACAGAAAAAGTCACGAAACGACCCCTAGAGGATCCCCAAATGATCGCGTATTATCCCCGAAAAGGTCCCGAAATAACCCCGACGGGATCCCGGACAAATCCCGAAAACCATCCAGAAATGATGCCGGAAGGAATCCCAAATGATTCCGTAAAAGTCCCGCATTGATTCCGACGGGATCCCGAACGGATACCGAAAATCATCCAGAAGTGATGCCGGAAAGGTCCTCAAATGATCACCTAATAGTCCCGAAATGACCCTTAATGGGTCATGGACGGATCCCATAAACCATCCAGAAATGATCCCGATATATTCCCGAAATGACCCTGACGGGATCTCGAACGCACCCCTAAATGACCCTGACGGGATCCCGGACAGATCCCGAAATCCATCCAGAAATGATCTTGGGAGGGACCCCAAATGATCCCGAAAAAGTCCCGCAATGATTCCGAGGGGATCCTGATCGGATACCGATAACCATCCAGAAGTGATGCCGGAAAGGTCCTCAAATGATCACCTAATACCAAAATGACCCTGACGGCATCCCGGACTGATCCCAAAATCCATCCAGAAATGATCTTGGGAAGGTCCCAAAATTATCCCGAAATAGTCTCGGAAAAGTTCAGAAAATACCCTGACGGGTTCCCGGACGAATCCTGAAAGCCATCTCTAAATGATCCCGAAAAAGTCCCGAAATGACCCTGACTGGACCCCGAAAGGATCCCGAAAACTATCCAGAAATGATGCCGGAAATGTCCTCAAATGATCACCTAATAGTTCCGAAAAGACCCTGACGGGATCCCGAACGGATCCCAACAACTATCTAGAAATGATGCCGAAAGGGCCGCAAATGATCCCGTATTAGTCGAGAAAAAGTCCCGAAATGAACCCGACGGGATGCCGGACGAATCCCAAAAACCAGCCAGAAATGATGCCGGAAGGGACACCAAATGATCCCGAAAAAGTCCCGCAATAATTCCGACGGGATCCTGAGCGGATACCGAAAACCATCCAGAAGTGGTGCCGAAAATGTCCTCAAATGATCACCTAATAGTCCCAAAATGACCCTGACGGCATCCCGGACAGATCCCGAAATCCATCCAGAAATGATCTTGGGAGGGTCCCAAAATTATCCCGAAATAGTCTGGGAAAAGTCCAGAAATTACCCTGACGGATACCGGACGAATCCTGAAAACCAATCTTAAATGATGCCGAAAAAGTCCCGAAATGACCCTGATGGGACCCGGAAAGGATCCCGAAAACTAACCAGAAATGATGCCGGAAAGGTCCTCAAATGATCTCCCAATAGTTCCGAAAAGACCCTGACGGGATCCCGAACGGATCCCGACAACTATCCAGAAATGATACCGAAAGGGTCCGCAAATGATCCCGTATTAGTCGAGAAAAAGTCCCGAAATGACCCCGACGGGATGCCGGACGAATCCCAAAAACCATCCAGAAATGATTTTGGAAGGGACCCCAATGATCCCGAAAAAGTCCCGCAATTATTCCGACGGGAATCTGAACGGATACCGAAAACCATCCAGAAGTGATGCCGGAACGGTCCTCAAATGCTCACCTAATAGTCCCAAAATGACCCTGAGGGCATCCCGGACAAATCCCGAAATCCATCCATAAATGATCTTGTGAAGGTCCCAAAATGATCCCGAAATAGTCTCGGAAAAGTTCAGAAATTACCCTGACGGGTTCCCGGACGAATCCTGAAAGCCATCCTTAAATGATCCCGAAAAAGCCCCGAAATGACCCTGACGGGATCCCGAAAGGATTCCAAAAACTATCCAGAAATGATGCCGGAAAGGTCCTCAAATGATCCCGAAAAAGTCCCGAAATGACCCTGACGGGATCCCGAACGGATCCCGACAACTATCCAGAAATGATACCGAAAGGGTCCGCAAATGATCCCGTATTAGTCGAGAAAAAGTCCCGAAATGACCCCGACGGGATCCCGGACGAACCCCAAAAACCATCTAGAAATGATGCCGGTAGGTATCCCAAATGATCCCGAAATAATCCCGAAATGACCTCGTCGGCATCCCGGACGGATACCGAAACTTATCCAGAAATGATGCCGGAAAGGTCCACAAATGATCCCCTAATAGTCCCGAAATTACCCTGATGGGATCCCGGACGGATCCCGAAAACCATCCAGAAATAATGCCGGAAGAGCCCCCAAATGATCCCGAAAAAGTCCCTAAATGACCCCGACGATATCCCGGACGGATCCCGGAAACCATCCAGAAATGATGCCGGAAGAGCCCCCAAATGATCCCAAAAAAGTCCCCAAATGACCCCGACGAGATCTCGCACGGATCCCGAAAACCATCCAGAAATGATGCCGGAAGAGCCCCAAATGATCCCGAAAAAGTCCCCAAATGACCCCGACATACTCCAGAAAAGGTTCCGAAATGGCTCCGAGGGAATCAACGACGGATCGCGAAAACCATACAGAAATGATTCCGGAAGGATCCCAAAATGATCCCGAAATAGTCCGGAAATGACCCAGATGGGATCCCGCACAGATCCAGAAATGATCCCGGAAGGGTCCGATAACTATCCCGGAAAAGTAACAAAAAATCCCGAAATGGCTCCTACGGCATCCCGGACGGATCCAGAAATGATCTCGGAAGGGTCCCCAAATGATCCCAAAATGGTCCCGAAATGACCCTGATGGATCCGGCAAACCATCAAGAAATTATGCCGGAAGGGTCCCCAAATGATCCCGAAATAAAACAGAAAAAGTCACGAAACGACCCCTAGAGGATCCCCAAATGATCCCGTATTAGCCCCAAAAAAGTTCCAAAATGGCCCTGACGGGATCCCGAAAGGATTCCGAAACAATACAGAAATGATGCCGGAAAGGTCCTCAAATGATCCCCTAATAGTCCCGAAATGACCGTGACGGGATCCCGACAACTATCCAGAAATGATGCCGAAAGGGTCCGCAAATGATCCCGTATTAGTCGAAAAAAGTCCCGAAAGGACCACGACGGGATCCCGGACGAATCCCAAAAACCATCCAGAAATGATGCCGGTAGGTACCCCAAATGATCCCGAAATAGTCCCGAAATGACCTCGTCGGCATCCCGGACGGATCCCGAAAATTATCCAGAAATGATGCCGGAAAGGTTCCCAAATGATCCCCTAATAGTCCCGAAATTACCCTAATGGGATCCCGGACGGATCCCGAAAACCATCCAGAAATGATGCCGAAAGGGTTCCCAAATGATCCCGTATTAGTCGCGAAAAAGTCCCGAAATGACCCCGACGGGATCCCGGATGGATCCCGAAAACCATCCAGAAATGATGCCGAAAGGGTTCCCAAATGATCCCGTATTAGTCGCGAAAAAGTCCCGAAATGACCCCGACGGGATCCCGGACGGATCCCGAAAACCATCCATAAATGATGCCGGATGAGCCCCAAAATGATCCCGAAAAAGTCCCCAAATGACCCCGACGAGGTCCCGGACGGATCCCGAAAACCATCCAGAAATGATGCCGGAAGAGCCCCCAAATGATCCCGAAAAAGTCCCCATATGACCCCGACGAGATCCCGCACGGATCCCGAAAACCATCCAGAAATGATGCCGGAAGGGTCCCCAAATGATCGCGAAATAGTTCCGAAATGATTCCGGAATAGTCCCGAAAATGTTCCAAAATAACCCCGACGTGATCCCGAACGGATCCCGTAAACTATACAGAAATGATCCCGGAAGGGTCCCAAAATGATCCCGAAATAGTCCCGAAAAAGTCCCGAAATTACCCCGGCGTAATCCCGGACCGATCCCGAAAACCATCCAGAAATGATCCCGGAAGGGTCTCGATATGACCCTTACGGGATTACAAATAAGGTGAAGCTAATTATAAAACCATGTTAATAAGGCAGCAGGCGCATTGGAGCGAATAAAAAGTTAGATAGAAACATACAGGTAAAGCTAATAAAAGCGTGCTAATAAAAACAATTGATGGAGGGCGGATGGCGGGAGTAGAGGAGAGGACCACTGATCGTTCCTCCAAAATTGTCTAGATCTCGTTCTGTATGTACCAGATACCAAAAACTATTGATTTAGGAGAAAATTTAGATTGAGTTATAACAATTTATGGATTTTACACCAGAGGGGGATATAAAGGGGGGCGGGCGGAGGGTGTCACTGCTTACTTTGTAAGCCCTCGACTTATTTGACCCCTTGAGTCTGTGATATTGGTGAAGGCCAGTATACGTAAAGTTATAATGTGTAAAAATTATGAAAAATAATTTCTCGAAGGGTCGTGGGACCCCCACCCCTCTTTCCATGTTCGAAAAAAATTTCGCTAGTAGACTACTGTCTGTGTCCCAAATTTCATCAAAATCCGTGTAGCCATTTTGGCGTGATTCAGTCGCAAAAACGAAAAAATATAATAATTAAATTATAACTGACCCTAGGGGGCGGGGACCACGCCCCTTTTGAAAAATATATAGCTAGTAGATCCTTCTAGACTATTGGCTATATGTGTGCAAAATTTCATCCAAATCGGTCCAGCCGTTCTTGCGTTATTGAGTCACAAAGACAAACGTCTGGACAAACATCCAAACATCCAAACATCCAAACATCCAAACATCCAAACATCCAAACATCCAAACATCTAAACATCCAAACATCCAAACATCCAAACATCTTAACATCCAAACTTTCCCATTTATAATATATATTAGATATTAGATACTAGCCTTTACCCGCGGCCCCGTCCGCAAGGAGAAAATGAAATATGTGGGCTATTCACGTTAGCCTGCTTATAAAGTTATCTGTTTAAAATTTTTTTTTTGTCTAATGCATTTTATTTTTGTAATTGAGTAAAAAAAAGAACTTTATGAGCTGATAACCTGATAGGATCCCAAAATGATAACGAAATTATCCAGAAAAAGCCACGAAATTACCCCGACGCTATCGCGGACGAATCCCGAAAACCATCCAGAAACGCCCCGGAAGTGTCTCCAAAAGTTCCCGAAGTAGTCCCAAAAAAACCGGAAATGACAACGACACGATTCTAGACTTATACAGAGAACCACACAGAAATGGTCCCTGAAGGGTATCAAATTGATCCCCAAATAGTCCCGAAAAAGTTCCGAAATTACCCTGACGGGCTCACGGACGGATCTCAAAAAACATCCAGGAAGGGTTCCTAAATTATCCCGACATAGTCCAGAAAAAGCTCCGAAAAAGTTCCGAAATGACCCCGAGGGGATCCACAACGGATAGCGAAAACCATAAAGAAATGATTCCGGAAGGGTCCCAAAATGATTCCGAAATAGGCCGAAAATGACCCCGATGGAATCCCGCACAGATCCAAATGTGATCCCGGAAGGGTTTCAAAACTAACCCGAAAAAGTAACAAAAAAATCTCAAATGAATCTTACGGCATCCTGGACGGATCCAGATTGATCCCAACATGGTCCCGAAATGAACCTGATGGATCCGGCAAACGATCAATAATTGATGCCGGCAGGGTCCTCAAATGATCCCGAAATAATACAGATAAAGTCATGGAATGACCCCTAAATGGTCCCCAAATGATCCCGAAATAGTCCCGAAAAAGTCCCGAAATTACCCTGATGGGTTCCCGTACAGATCCCGAAATCCATCCAGAAGTGATGCCGGAAGGGTTCAAAAATGATCCCGTATTGTCCCCGAAAAAGTCCCTAAATGACCCCGACGGGATCCCGGACGGATCCCCAAAACTATCTAGAAATGATGAAGGAAGGTACCCAAAATGATTCCGAAAAAGTCGTGAAATAACCCCGACGGAATTCCGGACGGATCACGAAAACCATCCAGAAATTATGCCGAAAGGTACACCATATGATCCCGAAATGATCCCGACGGGATCCCTTACGGATCCCGAAAACCATGCAGAAATGATGCCGGAAGGGACCCAAATGATCCCGAAAGAGTCCTGAAATGACCCTGACGGGACCCCGTACGGATCCCGAAAACCATCCAGATGTGATGTCGGTAGGTACCCCAAATGATCACGAAATAGTTCCGAAATGACCCCGTCGGGATCCCGGAAACTATTCAGAACTGATGCCGGAAAGGTCCTCAAATGATCCCGTATTAGTCGAGAAAAAGTCCCGAAATGACCCCGACGGGATCCCTTACGGATCCCGAAAATCATCCAGAAATGATGCCGAAGGTACACCAAATGATCCCGAAATAGTCCCGAAATGACCCCGACGGGATCCCGGACTGATCCCGAAAATTATCCAGAAATGATGCTGGAAAGGTCCTCAAATGATCCCTTAATAGTCCCGAAATCACCCTAAAGGGATCTCCGACGGATCCGGGAAACTATCCAGAAATGACGCCGGAAAGGTTCCCAAATGATCACCAAATAGTGCCGAAATTACCCTGACGGGATCCCGGACGGATCCCGAAAACCATCCAGAAATGAAGGCGAAAGGGTCCCCAAATGATCCCGTATTAGTGGCGAAAAAGTCTTGAAATGACCTCGACGGGATCCCGGACTGATACAGAAAACCATTTAGAAATGATGCCGGAAGGTACCCCAAATGATCCCGAAAAAGTCCTGAAATGAATCCGACGGGATCCCGGACGAATCCCGAAAACCATCCAGAAATGATGCCGGAAGGGAACCCAAATGATACCGAAAAAGTCTCGAAATGACCCCGACGGGATTCCTAACGGATACCGAAAACCATCCAGAAATGATGCCGGAAAAGTCCTAAATGATCACCTAATAGTCCCGAAATGACTCTGACGAGATCCCGGCCGGATCCCGAAAACCATCCAGAAATGATCCCGAAAAGTCCCCAAATCATCCCGTATTAGTCGAGAAATAGTCCCGAAATGACCCCGACGGGATCCCGGACGGACCCCAAAAACCATCCAGAAATGATGCCGGAAAGGTCCTCAAATGATCCCGTATTGGTCGAGAAAAAGTCCCGGAATGACCCCGACGGGATCCCGGACTGATCCCGAAAGCTATCCAGAAATGATGCCGGAAAGTTCCTCAAATGATCTCTTAATAGTTCCGAAATGACCCTGAAGCGATCCCCGACGGATCCCGGAAACTATCCAGAAATTATGCCGGAAAGGTTCCCAAATGATCCCCAAATAGTGCCGAAATTACCATGACGAGATCCCGGACGGATCCCGAAAACCATCCAGAAATGATGGCGAAAGGGCCCCCAAATGATCCCGTATTAGTGGCGAAAAAGTCCTGAAATTACCCCGAAGGGATCCCGTATGAATTTCGAAAACCATCCAGAAAGGATGCCGAAAGGGAACCCAAATGATCCCGAAAAAGTCCCGAAATGACGCCGACGGGATCCCGGACGGATCCCGAAAACCATCCAGAAATGATGCCGGAAGGTACCCCAAATGATCCCGAAACCGTCCCGAAATGACCCCGACGGGATCCCAGACGAATCCCAAAAACCATCCAGAAATGATGCCGGTAGGTATCCCAAATGATCCCGAAATAGTCCCGAAATGTCCTCGTCGGCATCCCGGACGGATCCCGAAAATTATCCAGAAATGATGCCGGAAAGGTCCCCAAATGATCCCCTAATAGTCCCGCAATTACCCTGGTGGGATCCCGGAGGGATCCCGAAAACCATCCGGAAATGTTGCCGAAAGGGTTCCCAAATGATCCCGTATTAGTCGCGAAAAAGTCCCGAAATGACCCCGACGGGATCCCGGACGGATCCCGAAAACCATCCAGAAATGATGCCGGAAGAGCCCCCAAATGATCCCGAAAAGGTCCCCAAATGACCCCGACGAGATCCCGGACGGATACCGAAAACCATCCAGAAATGATGCCGGTAGGTACCCCAAATGATCCCGAAATAGTCCCGAAATGACCCCGTCCGGATCCCGGACGGATCCCGAAAACTATCCAGAAATGATGCCGAAAGGGTCCCCAAATGATCCCGTATTAGTCGAGAAAAAGTCCCGGAATGACCCCGACGGGATCCCGGACGGATCCCGAAAACCATCCAGAAATTATGCCGGAAGAGCCCCCAAATGATCCCGAAAAAGTCCCCAAATGACCCCGACATACTTCAGAGAAAGTTCCGAAACTGCTCCGAGGGGATCCACGACGGATCGCGAAAACCATACAGAAATGATTCCGGAGGGATCCCAAAATGATCCCGAAATAGTCCGGAAATGACCCAGATGGGTTCCAGGACAGATCCAGAAATGATCCCGGAAGGGTCCAAAAATTATCCCGAAAAAGTAACAAAAAATTCCGAAATGGCTCCTACGGCATCCCGGACGGATCCAGAAATGATCTCGGAAGGGTCCCCAAATGATCCCAAAATGACCCTGATGGATCCGGCAAACCATCAAGAAATTATGCCGGAAGGGTCCCCAAATGATCCCGACATAATACGATCCCTAGTGGATCCCCAAATGATCCCGTATTAGCCCCGAAAAGGTCCCGAAATAACCCCGACGGGATCCGGGACAAATCCCGAAAACCATCCAGGAATGATGCCGGAAGGGATCCCAAATGATTCCGAAAAAGTTCCGCAATGATTCCGGCGGGATCCCGAACGGATACCGAAAATCATCCAGAAGTGATGCCGGAAAGGTCCTCAAATGATCCCCTAATAGTCCCTAAATGAACCTTTAAGGGATCCTAGACGGATCCCGTAAACCATGCAGAAATGATCCCGATATAGCCCCGAAGAAGTCCGGAAATGACCCTAACGGGATCTCGAACGCATCCCCAAATGAGCCTGACGAGATCCCGGACAGATCCCCAAATCCATCCAGAAATGATTTTGGGAGGGACCCCAAATGATTCCGAAAAAGCCCCGCAATGATCCCGACGGGATCCTGAACGGATACCGAAAACCATTCAAAAGTGATGCCGGAAAGGTCCTCAAATGATCACCTAATAGTCCCAAAATGAACCTGACGGCATCCCGGACTGCTCCCGAAATCCATCCAGAAATGATCTTGGGAAGGTCCCAAAATTATCCCGAAATAGTCTCGGAAAAGTCCAGAAATTAGCCTGACGGGTTGCCGGACGAATCCTGAAAACCATCCTTAAATGATCCCGAAAAAGTCCCGAAATGACCCTGACGGGACCCCGAAAGGATCCCGAAAACTATCCAGAAATGATGCCGGAAAAGTCCCCAAATGATCTCCTAATAGTTCCGAAAAGACCCTGACGGGATCCCGAACGGATCCCGACAACTATCTAGAAATGATGCCGAAAGGGCAAATGATCCCGTATTAGTCGAGAAAAAGTCCCGAAATGACCCCGACGGGATGCCGGACGAATCCCAAAAACCATCCAGAAATGATGCCGGAAGGGACCCCAAATGATCCCAAAAAAGTCCCGCAATTATTCCGACGGGATCCTGAACGGATACCGAAAACCATGCAGAAGTGATGCCGGAAAGGTTCTCAAATGATCACCTAATAGCCCCAAAATGGCCCTGACGGCATCCCGGACAGATCCCGAAATCCATCCAGAATTGATCTTGTGAAGGTCCCAAAATGATCCCGAAATAGTCTCGGAAAAGTCTAGAAATTACCCTGACGGGTTCCCGGTCGAATCCTGAAAGCCATCCTTAAATGATCCCGAAAAAGTCCCACAATTATTCCGACGGGATTCTGAACGGATACCGAAAACCATGCAGAAGTGATGCCGGAAAGGTTCTCAAATGATCCCCTAATAGTCCCGAAATTACCGTGACGGAATCCCGAACGGATCCCGACAACTATGCATAAATGATGCCGAAAGGGTCCGCAAATGATGCCGTATTAGTCGAGAAAAAGTCCCGAAATGACCCCGACGGGATCCCGGACGAATCCCAAAAACCATCCAGAAATGATGCCGGTAGGTATCCCTAATGATCCCGAAATAGTCCCGAAATGACCTCGTCGGCATCCCGGACGGATCCAGAAAATTATCCAGAAATGATGCCGGAAAGTCCCCAAATGATCCCCTAATAGTCCCGAAATTATCCGGATGGGATCCCGGACGGATCCCGAAAACCAATCAGAAATGATGCCGAAAGGGTTCCCAAATGATCCCGTATTAGTTGCGAAAAAGTCCCGAAATGACCCCAACGGGATCCCGGACGGATTCCGAAAACCTGCCAGAAATGATGCCGAAAGGGTTCCCAAATGATCCCGTATTAGTCGCGAAAAAGTCCCGAAATGATCCCGACGGGATCCCGGACGGATCCCGAAAACCATCCAGAAATGATGCCGGAAGAGCCCCCAAATGATCCTGAAAAAGTCCCCAAATGACCTTGACGAGATCCGGGACGGATCCCGAAAACCATCGAGAATTGATGCCGAAAGGGTTCCCAAATGATCCCGTATTAGTCGCGAAAAAGTCCCGAAATGACCCCGACGGGATCCCGGACGGATCCCGAAAACCATCCAGAAATGATGCCGGAAGAGCCCCCAAATGATCCCGAAAAAGTTCCCAAATGACCCCGACGAGATCCCGGACGGATCCCGAAAACCATTCAGAAATGATGCCGGAAGAGCCCCCAAATGATCCCGTAAAAGTCCCCAAATTACCCTGACGAGATCACGGACGGATCCCAAAAACCATCCAGAAATGATGCCGGAAGGGTCATCAAATGATCGCGAAATAGTCCCGAAATGATTCCGGAATAGTCCCGAAAATGGTTCAAAATAACCCCGACGGGATCTCGGATGGATCCCGAAAACTATACAGAAATGATCCCGGAAGGGTCCCAAAATGATCCCGAAATAGTCCCGAAAAAGTCCCGAAATTACCCCGGCGGGATCCCGGACCGATCCCGAAAACCATCCAGAAATGATCCCGGAAGGTCCTCGATATGACCCTTACGGGATTACAAATAAGGTGAAGCTAATTATAAAACCATGTTAATAAGGCAGCAGGCCCATTGGAGCCAATGAAAAGTTACATAGAAACATACAGGTAAAGCTAATAAAAGCGTGCTAATAAAACAATTGAAGGAGGGCGGATGGCGGGTGTAGAAGGAGAGGACTACTAATCGTTCCTCCAAAATTGTCTAGATCTCGATCTGTATGTGCCAGATACCAAAAACTATTGAATTAGGAGAAAATTTATATTGAGTTATAACAATTTATATATTTTACACCAGAGGGGTGATAAAGGGGGGAGGGGGGTGGCGGAGTGTTTCACTGCTTACTTTGTAAGCCCTCGACTTATTTGACTCCTTGAGTCTTTGATATTGGTGAAGGCCAGTATACGTAAAGTTATAATGTGTAAAAGTTATTAAAAAGTAATTGCTCTTTCCATGTTCGAAAAAAATTTCGCTAGTAGACTACTGTCTGTGTCCCAAATTTCATCAAAATCCGTGTAGCCATTCTGGCGTGATTCAGTCGCAAAGACGAAAAAATATAATAATTAAGTTATAACTGTTCCTAAGGGGCGGGGACCACGCCCCTTTTGAAAAATATATAGCTAGTAGAGCCTTCTAGAATATTGGCTATATGTGTGCAAAATTTCATCCAAATCGGTCCAGCCGTTCTTGCGTTATTGAGTCACAAAGACAAACGTCTGGACAAACATCCAAACATCCAAACATCTAAATATCCAAACTTTGCCAATTTTAATATATTGTAACGAATTTTCTGCAAATCCTCTTATTTGCAATCCTCTGCTAAGTTCGAATCACTAAACTGTTGAATAAATAACTCCAATATTGAATAATGGAAAAATAGCCTTTATTAAAGTACTTCACAATAACACTTATACTTTGCTACTCGCAGGCTTAATAACCAAACTGATTGATAACTCAAATTGAACTCTACTATTGGCCGCCAGATCGCGTGCTTAATCAATAACTGATTGATTGCTCAACTCAAACTGAATTCCTTCTTACTCGCCTGCCCCGCTTTTATAGTTTACGCTGCATACTTCTAGGCTCTTCGATTTCCAGAAGTTACTAGTTATTTGTGCATTGCCGCTCCGCTGCTCGTATCTAATATATATTATAAATGGGAAAGTTTGGATGTTAAGATGTTTGGATGTTTGGATGTTTGGATGTTTGGATGTTTAGATGTTTGGATGTTTGGATGTTTGGATGTTTGGATGTTTGGATGTTTGGATGTTTGTCCAGACGTTTGTCTTTGTGACTCAATAACGCAAGAACGGCTGGACCGATTTGGATGAAATTTTGCACACATATAGCCAATAGTCTAGAAGGATCTACTAGCTATATATTTTTCAAAAGGGGCGTGGTCCCCGCCCCCTAGGAACAGTTATAATTTAATTATTATATTTTTTCGTCTTTGCGACTGAATCACGCCAGAATGGCTACACGGATTTTGATGAAATTTGGGACACAGACAGTAGTCTACTAGCGAAATTTTTTTCGAACATGGAAAGAGGGGTGGCGGTCCCACGACCCTTCGAGAAATTATTTTTCATAATTTTTACACATTATAACTTTACGTATACTGGCCTTCACCAATATCACAGACTCAAGGGGTCAAATAAGTCGAGGGCTTACAAAGTAAGCAGTGACACCCTCCGCCCGCCCCCCTTTATCTCCCCCTCTGGTGTAAAATCCATAAATTGTTATAACTCAATCTAAATTGTCTCCTAAATCAATAGTTTTTGGTATCTGGTACATACAGATCGAGATCTAGACAATTTTGGAGGAACGATCAGTGGTCCTCTCCTCTACTCCCGCCATCCGCCCTCCATCAATTGTTTTTATTAGCACGCTTTTATTAGCTTTACCTGTATGTTTCTATCAAACTTTTTATTCGCTCCAATGCGCCTGCTGCCTTATTAACATGGTTTTATAATTAGCTTCACCTTATTTGTGATCCCGTAAGGGTCATATCGAGACCCTTCCGGGATCATTTCTGGATGGTTTTCGGGATCGGTCCGGGATTACGCCGGGGTAATTTCGGGACTTTTTCGGGACTATTTCGGGATCATTTTGGGACCCTTCCGGGATCATTTCTGTATAGTTTACGGGATCCGTCCGGGATCCCGTCGGGGTTATTTTGGAACATTTTCGGGACTATTCCGGAATCATTTCGGGACTATTTCGCGATCATTTGGGGACCCTTCCGGCATCATTTCTGGATGGTTTTCGGGATCCGTGCGGGATCTCGTCGGGGTCATATGGGGACTTTTTCGGGATCATTTGTGGGCTCTTCTGGATGGTTTTCGGGATCCGTCCGGGATCTCGTCGGGGTCATTTGGGGACTTTTTCCGGATCATTTTGGGGCTCATCCGGCATCATTTCTGGATGGTTTTCGGGATCCGTCCGGGATCCCGTCGGGGTCATTTCGGGACTTTTTCGCGACTAATACGGGATCATTTGGGAACCCTTTCGGCATCATTTCTGGATGGTTTTCGGGATCCGTCCGGGATCCTGTCGGGGTCATTTCGGGACTTTTTCGCGACTAATACGGGATCATTTGGGAACCCTTTCGGCATCATTTCTGGATAGTTGTCGGGATCCCGTCACGGTCATTTCGGGACTATTAGGGGATCATTTGAGGACCTTTCCGGCATCATTTCTGTATTGTTTTCGGAATCCTTTCGGGATCCCGTCAGTGTCATTTTGGGACTTTTTTGGGGCTAATACGGAATCATTTGGGGATCCTCTAGGGGTCGTTTCGTGACTTTTTCTGTTTTATTTCGGGATCATTTGGGGACCCTTCCGGCATAATTTCTTGATGGTTTGCCGGATCCATCAGGGCCATTTCGGGACCATTTTGGGATCATTTGGGGACCCTTCCGAGATCATTTCTGGATCCGTCCGGGATGCCGTAGGAGCCATTTCGGGATTTTTTGTTACTTTTCCGGGATAGTTTTTGGACCCTTCCGGGATCATTTCTGGATCTGTGCGGGATCCCATCTGGGTCATTTCCGGACTATTTCGGGATCATTTTGGGATCCTTCCGGAATCATTTCTGTATGGTTTTCGCGATCCGTCGTTGATTCCCTCGGAGCCATTTCGGAACCTTTTCTGGAGTATGTCGGGGTCATTTGGGGACTTTTTCGGGATCATTTGGGGCTCTTCCGGCATCATTTCTGAATGGTTTTCGGGATCCGTGCGGGATCTCGTCGGGGTCATTTGGGGACTTTTTCGGGATAATTTGGGGGCTCTTCCGGCATCATTTCTGGATGGTTTTCGGGATCCGTCCGGGATATCGTCGGGGTCATTTGGGGACTTTTTCGGGATCATTTGGGGGCTCTTCTGGCATCATTTCTGGATGGTTTTCGGGATCCGTCCGGGATCCCATCAGGGTAATTTCGGGACTATTAGGGGATCATTTGTGGACCTTTCCGGCATCATTTCTGGATAATTTTCGGTATCCGTTCGGGATGCCGACGAGGTCATTTCGGGATTATTTCGGGATCATTTGGGATACCTACCGGCATCATTTCTGGATGGTTTTTGGGATTCGTCCGGGATCCCGTCGGGGTCATTTCGGGAATTTTTCTCGACTAATACGGGATCATTTGCGGACCCTTTCGGCATAATTTCTGGATAGTTGTCGGGATCCGTTCGGGATCCCGTCACGGTCATTTCGGAACTATTAGGGGATCATTTGAGGACCTTTCCGGCAGCATTTCTGGATAGTTTTTGGAATCCTTTCGGGATCCCGTCAGGGTCATTTCGGTGCTTTTTCGGGATCATTTAAGGATGGCTTTCAGGATTCGTCCGGGAACCCGTCAGGGTAATTTCTGGACTTTTCCGAGACTATTTCGGGATCATTTTGGGACCTTCCCAAGATCATTTCTGGATGGATTTCGGGATTTGTCCGGGATGCCCTCAGGGTCATTTTGGGATTATTAGGTGAGCATTTGAGGACCGTTCCGGCATCACTTCTGGATGGTTTTCGGTATCCGTTCAGATTCCCGTCGGAATAATTGCGGGACTTTTTCGGGATCATTGGGTTCCCTTCCAAAATCATTTCTGGATGGTTTTTGGGATTCGTCCGGCATCCCGTCGGGGTCATTTCCGGACTTTTTCTCGACTAATACGGGATCATTTGCGGGCCCTTTCGGTATCATTTGTGGATAGTTGTCGGGATCCGTTCGGGATCCCGTCAGGGTCTTTTCGGAACTATTGGGAGATCATTTGAGGACCTTTCCGGCATCATTTCTGGTTAGTTATCGGGATCCTTTCCGGGTCCCATCAGGGTCATTTCGGGACTCTTTCGGCATCATTTAAGATTGGTTTTCAGGATTCGTCCGGTATCCGTCAGGGTAATTTCTGGACTTTTCCCAGACTATTTCGGGATAATTTTGGGACCCTCCCAAGATCATTTCTGGATGGATTTCGGGATCTGTCCGGGATGCCGTCATGGTCATTTTGGGACTATTAGGTGATCATTTGAGGACCTTTTCGGCATCACGACTTTTTCTCGACTAATACGGGATCATTTGCGGGCCCTTTCGGCATCATTTCTAGATAGTTGTCGGGATCCGTTCGGGATCCCGTCAGGGTCTCTTCGGAACGATTAAGTGATCATTTGAGGACATTTCCGGCATCATTTCTGGATAGTTTTCGGGATCCTTTCGGGGTCCAGTCAGGGTCATTTCGGGACTTTTTCGGGATCATTTAAAGATGGCTTTCAGGATTCGTCCGGGAACCCGTCAGGGTAATTTCTGAACTTTTCCGAGACTATTTCGGGATAATTTTGGGACCTTCCCAAGATCATTTCTGGATGGATTTTGGGATCAGTCCGGGATGCCGTCAGGGTCATTTTGGTATTAGGTGATCATTTGAGGACCTTTCCGGCATCACTTCTGGATGGTTATCGGTATCCGATCAGGATCTCCTCGGAATCATTGCGGGACTTTTTCGGGATCATTTGGGGTCCCTCCCAAGATCATTTCTGGATGGATTTCGGGATCTGTCCGGGATCCCGTCAGGGTCATTTAGGGGTGCGTTCGAGATCCCGTCAGGGTCATTTCGGGACTTCTTCGGGAATATATCGGGATAATTTCTGGATGGTTTATGGGATCCGTCCATGACCCATTAAGGGTCATTTCGGGACTATTAGGTGATCATTTGAGGACCTTTCCGGCGTCACTTCTGGATGATTTTCGGTATCCGTTCGGGATCCCGTCGGAATCAATGCGGGACTTTTACGGAATCATTTGGGATTCCTTCCGGCATCATTTCTGAATGGTTTTCGGGATTTGTTCGGGATCCCGTCGGGGTTATTTCGGGACCTTTTCGGGGCTAATACGGGATCATTTGGGGATCCTCTAGGGGTCGTTTCGTGACTTTTTCTGTATTATTTCGGGATCATTTTGGGACCCTTTCGGCATAATTTCTGGATGGTTTGCCGGATCCATCAGGGTCATTTCGGGACCATTTTGGGATCATTTGGGGACCCTTCCGAGATCATTTCTGGATCCGTCCGGGATGCCGTAGTAGCCATTTCGGGATTTTTTGTTACTTTTCCGGGATAGTTTTTGCACCCTTCCGGGATCATTTCTGGATCTGTGCGGGATCCCATCTGGGTCAATTCCGGACTATTTCGGGATCATTATGGAATCCTTCCGGAATCATTTCTGTATGGTTTTCGCGATCCATCGTGGATCCCCTCGGAGCCATTTCGGAACTTTTTCTGGAGTTAGTCGGGATAATTTAGGGACCCTTCCTGGATATTTTCTGGATGGTTTCTGAGATCCGTCCGGGAGCCCGTCAGGGTAATTTCGGAACTTTTTCGGGACTATTTCGGGATCAATTTGGTACCCTTCAGGCATCATTTCTGTGTGGTTATCTGGATAAGTCTAGAATCGTGTCGTTGTCATTTCGGGTTTTTTTGGGACTACTTCGGGAACTTTTGGAAACACTTCCGGGGCGTTTCTGGATGGTTTTCGGGATCCGTCCGCGACAGCGTCGGGGTCATTTCGTGGATTTTTCTGGATAATTTCGTTATCATTTTGGGATCCTATCAGGTTATCAGCTCATAAAGTTCTTTTTTTTACTCAATTACAAAAATAAAATGCATTAGACAGAAAAAAAATTTTAAACAGATAACTTTATAAGCAGGCTAACGTGAATAGCCCACATATTTCATTTTCTCCTTGCGGACGGGGCCGCGGGTAAAGGCTAGTACGTACATATGTGTAGACGCAATTATTTATTCGTTTATGTAGATACATAATGATTGAATTATTGATTTGAATGTTTGTAGTTTACAGTCTCTCGCGCATACATAGGCGTATAAGTAAATGCATCTGTGTGTGACATCTTTCGGCTGCCTTATATATGTGTATACATGATTTGATTATTGACGTAAATACTGCTTATCGTGGCCTTGGCATCGCCTTAGTGATGGTATAACTTAGTGATGTTAATATCCGTGACACTGCCCTCCACCTAAGTCTGATCGTCCCGAGCAGACAAATCTCTCGATCTAAACGCTGCTAGCATCGCCATATGTACCACTCTTCTACTCCGTGGTTTCCCAATGCTTTGTATGCGGTAGATGATATCACTGATCTTCTTCACAACCTTGTACGGGCCTTCCCAACTGCACCGAAATTTGGATGGAACACCTTTCCGCCGGTGAGGGTTGTATAACAGTACCAAATTTCCCTCCCGGAAACCTTCGGAATTATTTTCCTTGTCGGACCTGTGTTTCATCTTACTACTCATTATCCTCGATCGTTCCCTCGCACTCTGTTGCTCGGCCAATGAAGAACTACTTCGCAGAGCTTGCGCTGGACGGATTTGCTTTGCATAATCAATATCGTTCCGACGCTTCACAACAGTAGTGTGCCTTGGCTTGAAACCACTCTTGCATTCTTTCTTCGTTTTAGTACGTCCGTTAAGGCCTTTTAATGCCAGTGTTTCTCTCACAGGTACCTTCGGTTTTGATTTGTTTGGCCCATTTGTTCCATCAACCTTTACCTTTGAATTTCGTGGCCTTCGTCGAGTATTCTCCACCAGTACCCGATTACTGCTGAACCCTTTTTCCAAACTAAAGTTAAGTGGCACATCTTGGTTCTCATAACGTATCACCCTTCTCTGCATATCGATCTTGATGTCATGGTCAACCAAGAAATCCACTCCCAATATAACTTCATCAACAATCTTCGCCACAACAAATTTGTGTAGAACTATGACCTTCCCAATCAATACTTCACATATCACTTCTCCCGGAACTTGGTTATATTCGCCAGTGACCGTACGCAACTTTGCTCCAGGTAACGGTTTTACTCTCCTGTTGACCAAGTCAGATCGGATCAAGGAATGAGATGCGCCCGTATCTACAGTCAGTACACGCTCCTTGCCATCCACATTCCCTCTGACGGCAAGACTGCTTGATTTCCTTCCAATTTGTGACACAGACATCACAGGACATTCAATAGCTGGAGCTAGCTCTCGATTTTTCCATCTGGCACGCTCTTGCTCATCTCCTCCAGCTTTGCGTTTACGGCCACCCAAGTTGGAACTACCAGGACCAAGATCGCATTGACGTGCAATGTGACCGGGCTTCCCGCATTTGAAACATTTGATAACTTTTTCATTCCGCTTATGCGATCCTTTCAGCGCCTCCAATATTGCGTCTACACACTCTGGCCTTTCTACCTCCACACGGCGTGCTTTGAAAACTGACTTATACAGAAGCAATGCTGTTTCTTGAGTTAGTGCATGGGATACCGTTTCTGCGAATGTGGGTTTTGGGTTTGCATATGTCGCTCGCTTCGTTTCTACATCTCGTATGCCATTCATAAAACTCTGAATTTTTACCCTCTCGGTGTACTCCACGGGTGCGTCCGCATTTGCAAGATGAGCCAATCTTTCAACATCCGAAGCAAACTCCTGCAATGTCTCATTTGCTTTTTGGTAACGGGTTTGCAACTCAATTTGGTATATCTGTTTTCTATGCTCGCTTCCATAACGTCTCTCGACAGCGGCCATCAATGCTTCATAGTTGTTCCGCTCTCCCTCGGGAATCGTCTGTAGGATTTCGGCTGCTGGCCCCTTCAATGCTACGAATAGAGCAGCAACTTTATCTTCAGCAGTCCAGTTGTTCACTGCTGACGTCTTCTCAAATTGAAGCTTAAAGACCTGGAAAGGAACAGAACCGTCAAAGGATGGTGTTTTTACCTTTGGATTACTAGTTGAAACTGCTGGGCGATTTAGTTGCAACTGCTCGATACGTCCTCTCAAAGCATCCACCTCGGCCTCGATTTTTTCTTCAAACTGTAAAATTTTTGTATCTTGCGCCTCCAACTTCGAGGAAATACGTCTTTCTTGCTCTTCCAGTTGAGCAGAGATCTGCGATGATATCTGTGCTGAAATTTGAGCCGACATTTCGCATATCCGTGCCTCTTGTGCTTCCATCTTCGATGTAATCTGTGTCGACATTTCTGACATACGCGTTTTCTGTTCTTCCAGTTGTGTTTCCATCTTAGATGTTATATCTGTCTTTGCGATTCTAGTTGTGATGCCAGATATGTCTTCTGCTCTTCCAGTTGAGATGACACTGTCGATGTTTCAGCAGATATTGCAGCTAAAATCATGTACAAGTCTGTGCTGGTAAACGTCTGCGATGTTTCGTTTTTCTCTTCAATTTTTGTTGTCTCCTCGCTATCAAGATGAAAGACATACTCTTCCACATCAATTCCTTCTGCTTCCATTGCCTCTCGTAGCCGTGCCTGAAGTTCAAGTTTAACGCCGCTTGTATTCAATCCACGGCTATCCAACTTCTTCTTTAGTTGCTGGATCTTCAATTCACTAAACTTTGCCATGTCCTTGTTGTCCTCTGGAATTTATTCAACAATTCCTCTTCTGACACCAATTGTAACGAATTTTCTGCAAATCCTCTTATTTGCAATCCTCTGCTAAGTTCGAATCACTAAACTGTTGAATAAATAACTCTAATATTGAATAATGGAAAAATAGCCTTTATTAAAGTACTTCACAATAACACTTATACTTTGCTACTCGCAGGCTTAATAACCAAACTGATTGATAACTCAAATTGAACTCTACTATTGGCCGCCAGATCGCGTGCTTAATCCATAACTGATTGATTGCTCAACTCAAACTGAATTCCTTCTTACTCGCCTGCCCCGCTTTTATAGTTTACGCTGCATACTTCTAGGCTCTTCGATTTCCAGAAGTTACTAGTTATTTGTGCATTGCCGCTCCGCTGCTCGTATACGTACATATGTGTAGGCGCAATTATTTATTCGTTTATGTAGATACATAATGATTGAATTATTGATGAGAATGTTTGTAGTTTACAGTCTCTCGCGCATACATAGGCGTATAAGTAAATGCATCTGTGTGTGACATCTTTCGGCTGCCTTATATATGTGTATACATGATTTAATTATTGACGTAAATACTGCTTATCGTGGCCTTGGAATCGCCTTAGTGATGGTATAACTTAGTGATGTTAATATCCGTGACAATATATTAGATTAGATTAGACTATATCCAATATAAGCACCTAAGTATGTATTTCTAGGGGGTTGTACACATATGTGTAACTTTACGTATGTATGTGCTTATATATGTATATAACTATATCCAATATAAGCACCTAAGTATATATTTTTATGTTGTTGTACACATACGGATAATTTTACGTATCTATCTGCTTATGTATACCTACAACTATATTTACTATAAGGATACACGCATGTATGTATATGTCCTTGCACACCTGTGCATTTATAGGTATATATATGCTCGCTCATACATATAACTACATCCAAAATAATTGTATGCAGACGTGTATTTCTATGTATGTATTGGCTTATATGCATCTATATTTAATATAAGTATTCAAGTATGTATTTCTATGTCACTGTATACATATGTGTAATACCACGTAGGCATCTGCTTATATATATACCTAACTATATCCAATATAATTGTATGCATACGTGTATCTCCCTGTATGTATGTGCTTATATGCATCCATATTTAATATAAGTATATATGTATGTATTTCTACGTTAATGTATACCTATGGGTAAAGGCTCCATTACTGATACTTAGCATAGACTTGACTTGGCTTGCGAACTGTCACTTACAGTTCTGTTAAATGAACATTGCATGTTACTGATTACTCAAAACTTAACTTGACTCAGAAGTCTGTTGAATTTTGATTTTCTATGTAAGTTCTAAGTGACGTTTACATTTTGAGATGCCATTTGTTTGTTTCCATTTCATTTTGACATTTTGTCATACAAATTGACATTTATTTAAAAATAAATTTCAACGCTGATTATGATGCCAGATTTTATGCGCTAAGTGGAGTATAATCGTGGCTAAGTTGCCAAGTTTACGCCAAGTCAAGTCAAGTCTATGCTAAGTATCAGTAATGGGGGCTTAATTTTACGTATGCCTCTGCTTATATATATATATATATTACTATATCCAATATAGGCACCTAAGTATGTATTTCTAGGGGGTTGTACACATATGTGTAACTTTACTTAGGTATATGCTCATATATACATATAGCTATATTCACTATAAGCACCTAAGTATGTATTTCCACCCTGCAAAAATCGTTGGATCATGTGGTCCACTGGAGTACTTACCATTATACTCCACTGTAATGCAGCAATGGACCAACTCATATTTCTACACGAACATATTGTAAGCCGATCATTGCTCGTGAACGGACTCACCCGGTTGTTCCTGAATTTGGTGTTTGCTGTCGTTGCTAGTAACGGTCTTTACCGGTACTGTTGCAGCAGGCCTATGCTTGTCGGCCCTGCCGGTGTTGTTATAAAGTTGATGTTATTGTAGCCGGCCTATGGTTGCGGCCCTGCTGCTGTTGTTGTAGCTGGTGTCGAATGTATCTGGGCATTTGTCATTGTCGGTATAGAGGGTTGTTGCCGGTGTGGTGGTTGTCGTATTTGGTGGTATGTGCGCGTGGTGTTGGCGCCGTAGTGGTGGCTGTGCACGGGTTTGGTGGGCACTGTTGGCGGTTGTGCACTGTCTCGGGCGCACAAAGTTGGTGGTGGTGCACGGTTTTTGGGGGCACTGTTGGCGGTTGGGCACTGTCTTGGGCGCGCAAAGTTGGTGATGGTGCACGGTTTTGGAGGGCACTGTTGGCGGTTGTGCACTGTCTCGGGCGCACAAAGTTGGTGGTGGTGCACATACATACATACATTTTTTTCCCTCAAGTAAGCAGATGGTTGCTTTCTCGGGTTTTACTGGTCCTTCACACGCCAGACAATTATGTAGCAATTCGTGGGTGGTACTCCAAATTTTTGACGCAATTTATACTACTTTTATACCCTTATACCTCCATAAATTTATTAGTGTTGGGAACTATCGAATGAATTCAACTATATATAGTTAGTTACTGAGTGATTTTAACTATCGAACGAATTTTTTCATTCATTCATTCATTTGATTTGTTCTTTAGCTTGCCAGAAGCCAAAAGAACAATTTCTGGATTGTTTTAGTTACCCCTCGGGGTAGCTAAGGAACAAACCTATATAAGACAAAAAACGTCGTGTTCCAATGAAACGTGATCCAGATACGGCTAGAGATTTAACATGCAAATGCGACAACAATGTGAACCATATGGATCAATTTGTTGTTGCATTTGTATGTTAAATTTCTATCCGTATCTGGATCACGCTACATTGGAACGTAACAAAAACGTTAAATATGACTAACATGGTGTAAATTTTGCTTCAAGTAAATAATGAAAATATTCAATTTAAATGCCTTTGTTACATATTATGCAAAGCGCATGAATGATATGCAAATGACCTTGGTTCGCAACCCACTGAGTTTTTGGTCTCCCCCAAACCTGTGGGGAGATTTTATGCCTCTACAACAACAACAACAACAGGAAAGAAGGTTACTTAAAATGGATTTTTATCTGTATTATTCAAATCTGTTTCAGAGGCATTATTGATTGCCTTAACTTATACATAAGCTACTGTTTTTTTTTCAAAATTCAGGTCACGTTTAATTAATATAAAAATTGCACATTAAATTTCACTTATAAAAGAAACATAAAACAAATATTTCAAGCACTTAAATACTAAAAGTCGCTATAGTTGTTCTAGCCAAAATCGGATAGTGCATGAGGGTCCATATTAAATTTTCGCCGCAGAGATGGCAACTGATTGTGTTATTAAACCCCTAAAAAATTGATTGTAAAGTAAATAATACAAGTATGTGCATCGAGTTGACATGAAAAATACCTTGAATGTTTAAATTTCTGTTCAAAAATATTATCATATCTAGTTTATCCCCTTTAAGTCGGTTTCTCCTGTCGTTAATTATTTGCCCTGCTTTCGAGAAAACTCGTTCTGACGGAACCGATGTTGCGGGTATACATAAATATTTTTTCGAAAGCATATATAGTTTCGGAAATGTTGACTGGCTACGATTCCAATAGTCTAGGGGATTATTTGAGCGATCAACAAAATTTTGCCTTAGATATTGCTCCAACTGAATATTTGCATTGACATCGGGCGCGTTTTGACAAATTGTTTTTGCTTCAGCAACTCTTTCATCGAGAAGGTCCCAGAGAGATACTTCGCTTTTATCGACCGATACTTCTCTTGGGGTGTTGGTAGAAATTCTTGTGCTTTGTTGCCGTATTAGGGAAGTTACTTCTTCCACTAGCCATTTTGTTGTATTATTTGCATTAATTTCATTACCGAACGCAATTTTTTTAAACCTAGGATCTAGGAATGTTGATTTGGCGCACATTTTGTCAGACTCCAACTGCCCTAATCGTCTCCAAACTACCTCTAACAATCTGCTCTTCAAACTTTCTCCCTCTACAGTTTTCATTTTGCGATTTCGTACTGCGTATTGAAGACCTCTGATTAGGGGCACTACCAGTGACATCGTGGGATAATTTTCTCCTGACAATTCGGTTGTCATGGCCTCTACGGGCTTGAAAAGATTAGTGTAGTCCAACAATGTTTCCCATTCTGATGAATTGAGGAAATCAGGAGCATTTGGTAAAGAAGTTATTATGGCAGAGAGTGGTTCTTTTACCAAGCATATGCGCTCCATCATTATAAGCGTGGAATTCCACCGGGTAGGGACATCTTGTTTTAACCTCAGTTCAGTAACGCCCATTTGCTTTTGCATATTTTTTAATTTTTCCGTCGCTTGAGAACTATGGTTAAAGTAAGTGACTATGGCACGACACTTGGTTATGAGCACAGTAACTTGTGGAACAGCTTTGATGGCATCAATTACACATAAATTTAATGTGTGCGCTACACATGGGTGGTGGTGCTTCTGTAGCATTTCAATTATATCCTTTTTAATATTAGCCCCGTTATCACTTACTGCAGTAACTATTTTGTCAAAAACGGACCACTCATCAAATATTAACTTGAATTTTGTAGCTATATTTTGGGAGGTATGATTTCCTTTGTTGATAAAACTGCAGAAATCATTTTGTTATCCCGAACGAAATGACTAGTAACTGACAAAAAAGATTTTTGACTGTCAGAAGTCCACATATCAGTTGTAACTGAAATATGAGTTACAATGTTGAGCTAGTCATGCAGTTTCTTTCTTACTTCATTGTATTTAAAAGGTAGCATTGTATTTGATAAAACTTTTCTGTTTGGCAAGGAATATAAAGGCTGAAGCTTTTGTGTATATTCTACAAATCCTACATTGTCAACGATGGAAATCGGCTGCAAGTCTTTTTTAATCATCTTTAAAAGAAATTCATCAATATTATTTTTTTCTTGCTCTGAGAGCTCAGAACGTGTGCTGGTAACAAATAATTTTGTTTGAACAGTCCTTCTCAAACATCCACTATTGGAAATGTCTTCGGTAGGTACGAATTAACGAACTGCGCGGTTAACGAACTGCGCGCTGCACTCCCTGCAGTAGTTGACGAAAGAGAAGTGGAACTACGTTCTTCTTCTGAAATTACTGGCGCTATTTCTCCTGAAGTTAGATTCCTATGTTCTGAGAAAGACGGATGCTTACGGCGCAGATGGTCATTCAAATTTGATGTGTTGCCAGAAAATTAAAAAATTTTTTTGCATATATGGCATTTAACTTCATTGCCATTTTTGGTAAAAAAACTCCCAAACGGAAGATCTCTTCAATCCAGGCCGCATTATAAATATCTACACAAATTAAGTCGTTAAAATCACTTCCTCAGTTAAAAATATTTAATAATTACCACGCTTAAAACGTTTGTCGATTATGTTGACGTATGCTAAATTTATTTTAATATCTTTTTAACACTGATATATGCACAGCAAAAATTTAAATAGAACGAACGATTCGAAGAAATAGTAATGAGCGAATCATTCATACCAAAAACTAGTAGTTCGATAAAATAGTAATGAACGAATCATTCATACCTAAAACTAGGAACTCGAAAAAATAGTAATGAACGAATTTCAAATGACTATCGAATGAATGAAAATTGGTGAACTATCGAGTAACTCGATAGTTTTCATTCGATAGTTCCCAACACTAAAATTTATGAAATTTTCACACTTTACTATTGCTTAGATTGTTTGCGATACTTTTGGTGAAATTTAATTAAATATTTTATGTAATTTTTTGATTTTTCAAAGCACGTACAAAATTATGCTCCACCATCTCCTGAAATCTCTCCTGACTATCCCGTAACCTTTTATTTTTCTTTCTTCCTGGAAATAGCGTGTTTCCTCCTAGAGTTCATCCTTCGCGCGGCCGTGGCGATCTCTAGTGTCCATTTTCAATTAAAATTGCCATGGCACCTTTTCTTTGCCATCACTAGACACTAGGTGCGTTCCAAAGGTGACTCTCCCAGGTGGACTATAACAAATTATACTGCAGTTCATTATGACCAACTTAAAAAATAGAGAGTAAAACTAAGTAAGAAAGGAATACAAAAGGTTTAATGCGAATAACGTTCTAAAACAGAGCCGGCCACACAAATACTAAAACAATTGCATAACTGTGTGTAAAAATTGAGTGACAACTCCCCACAGTGTGCTAAAAGAAAATGTGTGCGAGTTTCGGGTATTGGACACTGATATCGGGGTTCGAATCACCCTGGCTATTCCCTGGTGAATGGCGATCAGAAGCTTTTCCCACTTACGTGGACTTCTAAATACAGCTCCATCCTCCATCCGAATTACAATTTTCGTTTTGATAACTGACAACTTCTTTTTTGCTCTAACAAAAAAGTTGGTAGAGAAATTTTTAATGTAGAACGCTCTAGATCAGGAGTTTGCATTCCATAGCACAATGCGAAAGGGCAATAACTTAAAATTTTTGGAGACGCATGCTCTGGATTAATTTCGAGCATTTCCATGAAACAAAATGAAGAGCAACCCGGAGTAAGAAAATTTTTCATTAAACCCAATTACGTGAAATATTACAACCTGGCAAGGCAAATTCAGTACCAGATGATTTCTTCTTTTTGATATTTGCCAACCAACGCTTTGGTCCAACAAGATGTTGTTTTGTCAATACCTTGTATGGATTCGTTTTTAATATTTCTTCCTTGCTGTAAAACTTTGAAATATTCGTATTCATTCTGCATCAAAAAAATACTTCATTCCTTTCTAATATGAACAAAATTGTCTAAACAAAAGCAAAATTGTTTTCCAAAATATTCAATGCTTGTGTTTGTTCGCTGCAGGGATGCACATTAACGTTAAGCTAATCGTTTATCAAAAAATTTCCACCGTTTCCGTTGAAACACTTCGAAATATTATCGATAAAGAAATTATCAAGATAAATTGTATCTCGTTTTTAACCGAAACGAAAAGCTTTCGTTAACGTTAAAAACGGTAACAAAAACGTGATAATTTATGTTTGAATTGTGCTGGCAATGCTATAGGCTATAGCCATGGTGAAGCCGTAAGGTGGTAACAGCGAGCGGACATACATACAAACTCCATGTAATTTGTTTGTGAAATTCGTTGGTGGTAATGTCAAAAATACTCTGAGAAATGTTCGTACTGTCAAAATTCATGAGAAAAGGTGCAATCAGCTTGGCTAATGCTTTCGCCTTAATGACTCCGCCATCAATCAGCTTTGCCAGCATAGTTTGAAATTAATAATCAACATAAACGATTTGATTTCGTTTTGATATGGCAGAAAACGAAACAAAATCATATCGTTAATTTAACGTTCTTAACGTTAATAAACGAAAAGAAATGACTTTGTTTCGTTTATTAACGTTAATTATCATAACGAAATGATATCGGTTCGTTGGTTAAGCATGCCTGGTTCGCTTTGAACTGTGCGAGCATACTTTATCCTGCTTGTATTTGTCTCCTTGCTTAATTCAGTTTATCTCATTTCTACACTAACAACACAATTGAGACATTCTGCCTCTATTAATTTGCGTGGTCTGTAGATTTGTTATTTATAAAGGAGAGCCCGCCACACAAATCCTAAAACAATTGCATAAGTGTGTGTAAAAATTGAGTGAAGTTCGAAATTAAAAAGGACTCTGGTTATTTGATTTCAAGCTAATCCTAACAATAGTTACTTATATTCACATAACTAAGAACGCGGAGGTCGAGCTAGTCAGATAAAACTTTTTTATAAAAGGTATGGTGTTTTTTAATGCAAAATTTACTTAATAAAATCACTTTTTCATTAAGAAAAAACTATAAAACAAAGTAAATGTAAAGATAGAAATATATATTTTCAAAACATAAAGTTATTCAATAAAAAAAAAAAATGTATAAAAATTAATAAAACTGAGTAGAACGTATAAAAAGTTACTTATATTAAATTGTCAACATTTATTAATAATTAATTAATTATTTTTAATTATTAATATTTAAATTGTCAAAATTACTATGTATGTTCAACGGAACTAAATAATACTAACTAAAACGTATTAAAAGTCACTTTAACATTGCAGGATATTGTTTTTATTATGTGCCCAAAAAGTAGCATTCACTGTTGATTTTAGTGAGTGACAAGCGAAAGCAAACGATCGTGATCGTACAGTGTCTGTGTGAAAATACGAACTCAAATTGCACAATGTGCAACTTTTGCCTGGCTCTGTTCTAAAATAAAAGAGTATGAACTATGCCATTAAATTGAGTCAGAGAAATTAAACTCTTCCTCCATCGCCTCAATTGTCTTCTCAGACTTTTTCTCAACGCAGATTGAGCTTTACGAGCAATTTTTATTTGCCTTTTCAAACGCTTTGATGCATTTTTAGGCAGTATAGTGATTTTCATTGCTGTGCTACTTCCCGAGGATGTACATACATACGCGAACTGTATCATTTGTGTCTTTGCTTACCTTTGCTGTGGTAAGAGGGCTGCTCTCAGTTGCTTTACTACTACAATTCGTTGTGTTGTCGTTTGTCTTTGCTAGTGTGAGAGAGTTGGTTTCCGCTGAGTGTTTTTCCGCCGTCTCGCTAGTGTTTTTGTTTAACGTTGCTGGGTTGAGAGTGCTGTTTTCAGCTGTGTGAATTTCCGCTTCGGTGTTGTCACTCTACCACTATAGTGGTAGATCTACCACTATTTACGCTAAAATCCGGATCTACCACTCCTACCACTTTTTTTAAAAATCTACCACTTTTTTATTTGCCTGAATTTGACTATGTTCTTTAAGTTTCTCACAATGACCTAAAATTATGGATTTTAATTATGTTGAAAATTAAATGTAAAGCACACTCTGTATAAGTTTTTCAAATTTTCACCAAAGAAATGTGTGATTGTTATAACACTTACGTACCTTCGAAAGAACTTATACAATTTTTTGTAACATTTAACTTTATTGATGGGAAATTCATGCCAAAAACTTTGTAATAATCTGATTTTTCGACTGCTGAGTGGAATATCGCCGTATTTCTGCCGCCGTTTCGAAAACGCCCTATCCATGAAAATTTTAGAATAACGCCATTTTTCAGAACACGTTTCAAAAACGCTCTATCTCAGCTTAAATTCAATAAATTTGTGACATAATCTGGGACGTTTATGAAAAACATTTTGGGCGTTCTTCAATCGAGTTCTGAGATAGGTCGTTTTCAAAAGAAAAACTGAAACATGGTGTTTTTGAAAAACATTCTCAGATAGGGCGTTCTCGAACTGGCAGCCGAGATACGAGCGATATTCCACTCAGCCGTCGATTGCAGTATCCGATGGATGCCTTCGATGTCACGGATGTAAGTTGTAAGATTTAAAAAATAAATTGGTTTAATGCACAAGTCTATTTCATTAGATTCGGGCTATTGGTATTCGTTGGATACCATTGAAGTAATTTGATATTTTAAGGTTTCTTAGTTGTATTATTATATGTTTTAACTATGTGTTATGAAAAATGGAATATTTCGAGACTGTAAATTAACTTTAGCCGTTTCCCAAATTATTAATTATTAATTTTTCCCAATTATTAAATAAATTATAAAATTAAAAATTGCTTTAAATAAATGTTTTCATACATTTATAGCGATACGGGCAATCCCCGGTTAACTCATATAAGTAGACGAAATTTGATTAATTCGTTGTAGTTCTATAAATAGAACAAAAACAACAACAAATACCAAGTTTCTCTGAAAACCGCCTTACAATAACTTCAAAACATAACTACATACGAATTATGTGATGTGTAGAAGATAATATATGCGAAAAGAAGGCAATTGGGAAAAACTTTACAACAACTAAGGCATGACGTAGCTGAATGCGTTTGTAACCATTTCAACTATCGTAGGCGTGCGGGTTCGACTCCCACTCCCGGGAGAAAAGGCTTTGAAGAGATTTACAAAGTATAATCAAAACAGCTGTCGCCTTGTCCGTCCTGAGATCACGTTGTTTAAATTTTTCCCAAATTGTTAAATAAATTATAAAATTAAAAATTGCTTGAAATAAATGTTTTCATACATTTAAAGCGATACGGGGAATCCCCGGTTAACTCATATAACTTCAGTCGTATCCACACATGTTTTGTTAAAGTTCTTGGTCGGTAGTTCGCATTTGATTATCAATTTCAGCTGTTAAGGTTTTTGTAGTAAAAAAAGTTTCAAACTTTTAAGACTAGTTCTTTGATATTTATTCAAATAGTTTCTCAAAAAAACGCCTAAAAACTACCGACAACTAACTTCAGAATTAAAAACTAGGTGAGAGTCCCACTATTATTTAATTCTATTTTTTTATTTGATAAGGTCTATAGCCTATACAGTATACACATACTCTTCATACAGATGTTTATATGTATGTTGTTAATGCACTTGAAGTTGTTATGTTCGTTTTAATTGTTGGATAATAATAATTTGAAAAAATTGGTTTTAATGTTTTTGAAAATTCTCCCACTATTTTTAGGAGATCTACCACCCTTTTTTTGAAAATCTACCACTAATAGATTTTAGAAGTGACAACACTGTTCCGCTTGCGATGGGATGTCATCATAGGTTTGTACTGTAAGTGAGTTGTTGTTGTTTTCTTTTGTTACATCAAAGTATGTATAAGGTAAAATATGCCGGTCGTTGTATATTTTGAGTGCTACTTTATGTCCAACCTTTTGAAAAGTGCCTATAGTTTGAAGCTGTTTCTCTTTTACAAATATGGGACATATGGAACTTAAGTGATCAAATTTCTGGCCGGTGGTCGGTAGATTTACAGTTGATGCAAACTGTTTCTCTTGTGCATTTATCATTGGACTCTTTGTTTATGTGTGAAGATTGACTGCAATTAATACATATATCATTATTTTTGTTCGTATTGGAAGCATATGTTGCAGCGAATTGGACGCGGTATATATGGTCGAATTGGTTTGCCCTCATATCCAAAATATATTGTCACGGATATTAGCATCACTAAATTATCCCATCACTAAGGCGATGCTAAGGCCATGCCAAGCAGTATTTACGTTAATAATCAAATCAAGTATACACATATATAAGGCAGCCCAGATAGATGTCACACACAGATGCATTTACTTATATGCCTATGTGCGCGCAAGAGACTGTAAACTACAAACATTCACATCAATAATTCAATCTTTATGTATCTACATAAACGAATAAATAATTGCGTCTACACATATGTACGTATACGAGCAGCGGAGCGGCAATGCACAAACACATGCATATATCTTATCTGAGTTGTCACAAGAGAGAGCAATAATTTGTGCACGTAGTTGTGGCTGGCGATTTTGTAGCCGAAACAACTAGTAAGTTCTGGAAATCGAAGAGCCTAGAAGTATGCAGCGTAAACTATAAAAGCGGGGCAAGCGAGTAAGAAGTAATTCAGTTTGAGTTGAGCAATCAATCAGTTATTGATTAAGCACGTGTCAGGAATGTCCAAATGGATTAAAATGAATAGTCTCACCACGTTTATAAAAGTAATACATGTATTTGTTTATTTAATTAACAAAAGGTTTAGGTTAAATTATAATTCAAATGTTAAGGAAATTGATTGTACCACGAACTGACTACCGTTCTGCTTCACAGTCAACCAGCGAATGCCCCTCAATGCTCTCACACGCAAACTGTCGGTGACAGCTCGGCCTTTCCTGACATTTCGTCCTGCATGGACGAATCATCGTCGTCGTCGATACCATCAAGTTCAGGAATCAATGCACACCACGGTTTTATGTGATCCACACTACATATGTTGCAATAACGTCTTTGTGTATGTGTTGAGTCTGGTAGATCTTCGATAATATATCTGTCGTAGTTAAGTACTTTCGTAACAATATATGGTCCTTTAAATGCGGGATCCAGCTTATGGGTGAGACCTGTTGCATTTGGAACATGATCAATGACCACTAAGTCGCCAACATCATATTTCTTTGGAGTTTGGTGTCTTTTGTCATAACGCTCTTTCCACTTATGTCTCTCTGCCATTATATTGTTTGCTGCTTCATCACGTTTCACCTCGATATCTGGATTACCCTTATCATCATCGTTTATAGCTTGTATCATTCGGTTGTATGTTACATCTCTGGGATTGAAATAAAACACAAGTTCATTAGGCGTGTATTTTGTTACCTCATTACGTTGGGAATTAATCGTCCATTGAATGTTTGGAAGCATTTTATCCCATGTTTTGGCCGTTTCGCTCATACATTTCAAAGCGTTGATAACTGTTTTATTTACGCGTTCGGCCTGTCCGTTAGCTCTCGGTGTTCGTACTGCAGTTTTGTTGTGTTGAATACCATGATTGGAAATGAATTCTTCAAATTGCCTCGAAATGAACGCCGTACCTCGATCTGATGTTATTTTAAGTGGTTGACCAAAAATGGCCATGATTTCTTCTAGTGCTTTTACGACTGGTTCAGTTTTCGTAGTTCTGACTGCCTTTAGGATTACGTACTTACTGAATCCGCATGCAACTACTAATATGTACGAAAACCCTGATTTGCTGCGTTGGAATGGACCCACATGATCAATAAAAATGTGCCTAAATGGGATCGGCAACACATCGCTTACGTGCAATTGGCTTTGCGGTTTACCTCCCGTCATTTTATTTAAGCAACACTCTTCACAAGCTGCTATGTATGATTTGACATACCTCCTCATGCGTGGAAACCAAAAATATTTGCATAGTCGCTGTAATGTTTTTTCTAAAGAAAAATGTCCAGAGTCATCATGACATGACTTAACAACTCGCCATCTTACTGCCTTTGGTACTGCTAATTTCATTTCGCCCTTAGCTTTTCTAAATAATCGACTGTTATGCATCGTATAATCGGTTTTCATTTGCTTAATTGTAGCTTCATCTGCCGTTTCTTTCCCTGTAATTATATCGCTTATTCGTTTTAAATTTTCATCTTGGAGTTGCATTGAGTAAATCCAATCATCCATCGTATTGCCTCGGTTAAGTTTCAATACCTTTTCTGCAACAGTGTTTGTACCTTTCGATATTTCAACAGGCGCTCGACTAAGTGAGTCTGCGTGCTGCATTTTAGACCCAGGTCGATATGTACATGTAAAATCAAATTCTTGTAGTTTTAGCCACCATCTGGCAATGCGCGGCTTCAATGCTGTAGTGGACTTAGTTGTTGCAATTGCATTGCAGTCCGTTCGTACAACAAATGGAGTACCGACTAAATAAACTCGTAATCGTTCAAGCGTCTCTACGATCGCCAATACTTCTAATTCATGTGATGGATACGTAGACTCAGCTGCCTTACATCGTCTGCTGTAATAGTGTACCGGCTTCCAATCCTCGCCTTCTAGCTGCAACAACACTCCAGATAGCCCTATGGAACTAGCGTCGGTGTGTACTTCGTGGCTCTTTGTTATGTCAAACAAAACTAACACCGGCTGAGTGCAAAGTGCATGTTTTAATTTTTCAAAAGCTATGGCATGTTCGTCTGTCCACACGAATGTTTGTGCTTTCTTTAGTAACGTTGTTAGCGGCATAGCGGTACTAGCATAATCTGGTATAAACTTCCTGAAAAACCCTGTTAAGCCAAGGAATCGACGGACTTCACTTACATTAGTGGGTTGAGGAAAAGCTTTAATTGATTTTGTTTTCTCTTCACCAGGCTTAATACCATCTTGGCTTACGACATGGCCTAAGAATTTAACATTTCTTGACATAAAAGTACATTTACTTGGTTTTAGCGTGAGACCAGCATTTCGTACTGCATCCAAAAACTCGGCTAGGACATCAATACCTTCACTAACATTCTTTGTTGCAATTATAACCTCATCAACGTAGCTTATAATTTTATCTCGGTTTCTCAAACCACGTACAAGTTGAATAATCATCTCCTGAAAGACCATTGGTGCATTTCGCAGTCCAAATGGCATTACATTATACTCATATAATCCCTCAGGCGTCAAAAACGCTGTGAACTTCTTGCTCTCCTCATGTAATGGAATTTGATAATATGCTGCAGTCATATCAAGGGTGGTAAAAAACGTATTCCCCCCAAGCTTTGACAACTGCTCTTCTACTATTGGCATTGGGAATTGTTTTTTTATGGTGACCGCATTAAGTGCCCTAAAGTCAACGCACATTCTATCTTCCCCGTTTGACTTCTTCACTATTACAACTGGAGCTGCGTAAGGTGATGAACTCTGACGAATTATATTGTGCTTAAGCAATTCGTCAATTATCGTGGAAAGTACAGGTCTTTGGATAAAAGGTACCTGGTACTGCCTACCTGTAATTGGTTTCTCGGTGCTGACAACGATTTCCATAGTTGTTGTTTTACAACGTCCAAGCTTTCCTAAATCTTCTGCAAAACAATCATCGTATTTTTCTAGTAAGTGAAGTACTTCATGCATTTCATCTTTGCTTAATGATACATTAACATTAAAACCCTTTGCCGTATTTTTCTGTATTTGCATATTTCCCGACTGTATAACCAGTGAACAATCTTTTCGACATAAAACATCTCGTCCAATGAACAGATCGTATGGCATAAACTCGTCGGGTACTACATGCAATTTCGTATTAAGTGCGCTGCCTTCTATAACTAATTCTACTTCAATCTCTTCTTTGCTTTCAACGCTTGCACCCCCAAATCCCTCTAACTTTCTAGCACATACTTTCTTTTCCACATTGGTTGGTACTTTGGATTCGGATATGATTGATGTGTCGCTGCCAGTATCGATAAACGCCGAATACTGGTCACCATTCAGCAAGACACTTGACATTAAAGGTGGATATAAATTTTCACTAACTACCTTTGCAACCGTTGATTTTTCATAGCGGCAAGACTTAGAATCGTGTCCCACCTTGTTACATTTTGCGCATCTTTCCTTTCTTGCAGGCTTTGGACATTTTGCTGCAATGTGTCCATACTCGTTGCAATTAAAACATTTTGTATATTTTTTTTCTGTAGTAACATTTCGTGTTACCTCGTTTACATTTCTATTACCACTATCTGTACCTTTGAACGCACAATATACATTTGCTAAACTATCAAGAGATCGCAATAAATCGTTACATGTTGATAATTTCATTGCCATAAGGGTTCGTGTTAAATTACTGTCATTTAACCCCCCAATAATATATGTATTGATTGATTCATCATCAACCTTACCTCGCCTACCAATATTTAACATAGCGTAATAGTATTGACTATAAGTTTCATTTGTTCGCCTCTTTCTTCGTGATAATTCCGTGTGCACTTCTGCCGTACACATTGTGAAAGGAAAATCTGTTTGAAATGCTGATACAAAAGCTGACCATCGTTGAAATACGGTTTGTGCATCGAGCCATTCTTTGGCCACCCCTTTCAACTTTGATTGAGCGGCTAACAAAATTTCTTGCTCAGACCATCCGTATGCTTCTCGTAGCTGTATAGCTTTATCAACAAACTGTTTCGATGTTAAACTCCCTTTTAATGGATCAAAATCCGGTAATATTGCGATGATGTCGTGTACTGCACTTCTTTTCCATTCACGTTGCGTCATTGGGACTAACAATGGACGAACTGCTATTGGTGTACCATTAAAATCATGTTCCGATGAACTCCTTGGTATTTCAGCGTGAACCTCTGTTGTGGCAGTTGAATGGTTGTCGTGGCAACTTGCTTCTGCTGGAATCGTTGTGGCGTTCGACGGTGTTAACGTTTGCCTTGTCTGTACTGTCACCAAATCGTTTACAGACTTAGCTAGCCCCGCAATAATGCCACGCATTTCTTCCATTTGCTTCTGCATAGCTGTAACTTCGCTGCTTACCTCCAACTCTTCAGCATCAACGCCGTACATTTCTGTCAATTTAATAATTTTTGTTGCTTTATTGCCCATTACCGTCGCACCTTGGTTTTGTAGCAATTTGTTGATTTGATCAACCTTTAAAGTGTTTAATTTGATCATTTTTCCCATATTATAGTGCAATTAACTTTTCTGCATGCAATTGTCATCCACAAATATGAAAAAAATTGTCTTGCATCTTTTTTTTTCCAGTTCTGCAGAAATTCACTTGTAATCACGTTGGTTTTTCTTGAACGTCTCGCCGTTGTTCAGCCCGTATGGCACACAATAATTCTCCTCAATAGAATTCCAGAACGTTCTTTAATATTGCAGCTATAAACACCACTGCCCCTTTTACGTTGCTCTTAAGCCGTTGCCAAAAACACAAAACAAAACAAATCTACTCTTGCTGTTGTCTTGTTTTTTTTTTTTGTTGTTGTTGTTGCGTTCTCGTCGTTTTATTTGTATCGAAGTCGTTGCAAACACACAAACTGCCCTTCTGCTTGTGTTCTTACATTCGCTACTTCGATTGTTGATTCGTTTGCGTTTACCTTTTGTTTTGTACGTATGCAAAGTCACTTGCCGTTGTAACTTTTCGTATGTAACTGTTGCAAATGATCTCTTAAATATGTTAAGAGACGTTTGAAGCAATTTTGTTTGCTCTTTTTCTTTTTAAACTTATTCGTTGATTCGCTTACTTGTGGTATTTCCCCTCGCTTGTATCGTTGATTGAAAATTCAATTCGTATGTAGGAATGGATGTAAAATATGTTCATATCACTTCTGAGATGTCAGGAATGTCCAAATGGATTAAAATGAATAGTCTCACCACGTTTATAAAAGTAATACATGTATTTGTTTATTTAATTAACAAAAGGTTTAGGTTAAATTATAATTCAAATGTTAAGGAAATTGATTGTACCACGAACTGACTACCGTTCTGCTTCACAGTCAACCAGCGAATGCCCCTCAATGCTCTCACACGCAAACTGTCGGTGACACACGCGATCTGGCGGCCAATAGTAGAGTTTAATTTGAGGTATCAATCAGTTTGGTTATTAAGCCAGCGAGTAGCAAAGTATAAGTGTTATTGTGAAGTACTTTAATAAAGGCCATTTTTCCATTATTCAATATTGGAGTTATTTATTCAACAGTTTAGTGATTCGAACTTAGCAGAGGATTACAAATAAGAGGATTTGCAAGTAAATTCGTTACAATTGGTGTCAGAAGAGGAATTGTTGAATAAATTCCAGAAGACAACAAGGACATGGCAAAGTTCAGTGAATTAAAGATCCAGCAACTGAAGAAGGAGTTGGAGAGCCGTGGATTGAATACAAGCGGCGTTAAACTCGAACTTCAGGCACGGCTACGAGAGGCAATGGAAGCAGAAGGAATTGATGTGGAAGAGTATGTCTTTCACCTTGATGGCGAGGAGACAACAAAAATTGAAGAGAAAAACGAAACATCGCAGACGGTTACCAGCACAGACTTGAACATGATATTGGCTGCAATATCTGCACAAACATCGACAGTAGCATCAATGTCGTCGCAATTGGCATCCCAACTGGAAGCGCAAGAGGCACGTATAACAGAAATGTCATCGCAAATATCCACCAACATGTCATCTCAACTGGAAGAACAGAAGACGTATATGGCATCACAATTGGAAGAACAGAAAACACACATGGCGTCACAAATTGCAGAACAATTAAAAGAACAAGAGGCACGCATAACATTACAGCTCGAAGCACAAGAAGAACGTATCTCAACAAAGCTGGAGGCACAGGAAACAAAATTCTCATCGCAGCTGGAGGCTGTTAGTGAACGACAAAATAAAGTGGAGGCCGAGATGGATGCTTTGAAAGATCGGATTCAGGAGTTACAATTGAACCATCCAATCACTTCAACGTCTACTCTGAAGGTAAAATCCCCAACGTTTGATGGTTCTGTTCCATTCCAGGTATTTAAGCTCCAATTTGAGAAGACGTCGACAGCGAACAACTGGAATGATGAAGATAAATTTGCAGCTCTGTTCGTGGCATTGAAAGGGCCAGCAGCCGAAATCCTACAGACGATTCCCGAAGGAGAGCGGAACAACTATGAAGCATTGATGGCCGCTGTCGAGAGACGTTACGGAAGCGAGCATAGGAAACAGATATTCCAAATTGAGTTGCAAAACCGCTACCAAAAAGCAAATGATACATTACAGGAGTTCGCTTCAGATGTTGAAAGGTTGGCTCATCTCGCAAATGCGGACGTACCCGTGGAATACACCGAGAGGGTAAAAATCCAGAGTTTTATAAATGGCATACGAGACGTGGAAACGAAGCGAGCTACATACGCGAACCCAAAACTGGCATTTGCTGAAACGATATCACATGCATTGACTCAGGAAACTGCCTCCCTATTAAGTAAACCAGCATATAAGGCTCATCGTGTAGAAGTAGAAAGGCCAGAATGGGTAGACACAATTTTGGAAGCACTGAAGGGATCACAACAGAAAAATGCCGGAATTATTAAATGTTTCAAGTGCGGCAACCCAGGTCATATTGCACGACATTGCAGCACCGGTCCCAATAGCTCCAACAATGTGGGTGGCCGTAAACGCAGAGCTGAAGGAGATGAGCAAATCTCCAAGTCCACTCAATCGTTAAACTAAAGCGAGTCAGCCGCAAGGGGCGACAGCTGGCTCCCTCAATTGAATGCCCCATAATCTCTATCTCACAAATTGGAAGAAGGTCAAACAATCTTATTGTCGGAGGACATGTGGATGGAAAGGAACGTTTACTGACTGTAGATACGGGTGCATCTCATTCCATCATTCGAGCGGATTTAGTCAACAAGAAGATAACACCATTGCATGGAGCAAGATTGCGTACAGCCACTGGAGAAGACAGCACGGTTCTAGGAGAAGTATCATGTGAAGTCGCAATTGGGAACGTCACGGTAGTACACAATTTTATAGTGGCAGAGATTGTTGATGAAATCATAATTGGAGTGGACTTCTTAATCGACCAGGGCATCAAGATCGACATGCAAAGCAAGACGATGCTATAAGAACATGGATGTACCACTTAATTTCGGCTACGAGAGAGGCTACAGCAGTAAACGAGTGCTGGTGGAAGAGAGTCAGCGAATACCTCCAAAATCCGAAGCAGTCATCTGGGCAAAGGTTGATGGAGATTGTGGGACAAACAAATTGTGGGTTGTCGAAGCAGCAAACAAATCAGCACTGAACATGCTTGTAGGAAAAACCCTGGCTATGACAAAACAAGATGGACGTGTTCCGGTAAGAGTACTCAATGAGTTCAATTCACCACTCAAACTGACTAAAGAAGCTATTTTGGGAAGATGCCAAGAGGCTGAAGTAGTTATTAACTGTGAACAGCTCCAGGAACACGTTTCAGCTAGTAATACTAATCTTTCAAATGACATCACGGCATGGACGCAGGGGCTAGAGGAAGCATATCAGAGTAAGGCAAAACAACTGCTCCTAAAGTACGCGAACATATTTGACCAGGATGGTTCTAAACCAGGCCGCACCAACGTTGTGAAACATAAAATTGACACTGGAGATGCGAGGCCGATCCGTCAAGCTCCCCGTAGTGTTCCACTGGCGAAGCGGGAAGGTGTGAGTCAAATTATACAAGAAATGAGCGACATCGGCGTCATCGAACCATCAGCTAGTCCCTGGAGTTCACCGGTAGTACTTGTAAAGAAGAAGGATGGAAAAATGAGGTTTTGCGTGGACTACCGGAAGTTGAATGACGTTACGAAAAAGGATAGCTACCCATTGCCAAGAATTGACGACACTCTGGACTCGCTCTCTGGTACGAAATGGTTTTCCACACTGGACTTGAAAAGCGTCTACTGGCAAGTGGAGGTAAAGGAGGAAGACAAAGAGAAAACAGCCTTCAGCGTCGGAGATGGTCTTTGGCAATTTACAGTAATGCCCTTTGGACTATGTAATGCACCAGCTACTTTCGAGAGACTCATGGATCAGGTATTGAAAGGACTACATTGGAAAACATGCTTGGTGTACCTGGACGACATCATCGTATTGGGCAAGAATTTCGATGAACATCTTAAGAACTTGGAGGAAGTTTTCCAAAGAATAGGTGGCGCTGGTCTGAAGTTAAGTCCCAAAAAGTGTGCGCTGTTTAAAAAGGAAGTAAATTATTTGGGTCACAAGGTAACGACAGAGGGCATCTGCACTGCGAACGAAAAGATAGAGGCTGTAAAGGATTGGCCAAGACCACAGAACCTACATGAATTAAGAAGTTTCCTTGGGCTGTGCACATATTACCGCCGATTTGTACAAAATTTTTCCAGCGTAGCCCATAGCCTCCATGAGCTTACAAAAAAAAAATAAAGCTTTTGAATGGAAGAAGGAGCAAGAAGTGGCTTTCCAAACATTGAAGGAGTGTTTGTGCACTGCCCCAATGTTAGCATATCCGATTCCAGGAGCAACATTTATTCTAGATACAGATGCGAGTGGATATAGGAGACGTTTTATCACAACTGGTCGATGGACAGGAGAAGGTAGTTGCATATTACAGCCGTTCGATTGGAAAACCAGAGAGGAACTACTGCGTTACGCGGAGAGAGCTGTTGGCATTGGTAGAGTGCGTTAAACATTTTCACAAATACCTCTACGGCCAGCGATTCCGTGTCAGGACAGATCACGCAGCTTTAAAATGGCTACTGCAGTTCCGTAATCCGGAAGGACAATTGGCACGGTGGATCGAGCGACTACAAAGCTATGACTTTTCCATTGAGCATCGAAAAGGTAGTACCCATCGAAATGCCGATACAATGTCACGAAGACCATGTAGTTTGGAATGCAAGCACTGTTCAAAAGCCGAGGCTAAAGAAGACATTATAGATGTCCGGCTAATGACTATAACATGTACAGATGAATGGGACAAGGAACAGCTAAGAGAGTGCCAGCTAGAAGATGCAGATCTTGCACGTGTTATGCAAGGGCTCGAACGAAATGAAAGACCAAACAGAGAAGAGATGTCAGCAGAGAGTCCGATTGCGAAGTCATATTGGGCACAGTGGAACAGTTTAGAATTGATATCCGGTTGCCTTTTTCGAGTATGGGAGAGTGAGGATGATAAATACAAGAATAAACTGATAGTTGTTCCCAGAAAGAGGATTCCTGATGTGCTCAGAGAGCTGCATAATGGTCCAAGCGGAGGTCATCTTGGAATCACGAAGACGCTCGAGAAGATTAAACAGAGATTCTATTGGGTTGGTTGCCGTCAGTCGGTCACTGAGTGGATTGCGAACTGCGAGGTTTGTAGCAGAGCGAAAGGGCCCAGAACACGAAATAATGGCCAGATGAAGCAATATAACTCAGGTGCGCCATTTGAAAGGATCGCTATGGATGTCGCCGGTCCATTTCCTACTAGCAACGGCGGAAACAAATATGCACTGGTAGTTATGGATTATTTCAGCAAATGGCCAGAGGTATACCCAATCCTAAATCAAGAAGCGGAAACGGTAGCAGAAGTGTTTATAAACAATTGGGTTGCAAGGTATGGTGTACCAATGGAGTTACATTCTGACCAAGGCAGGAATTTCGAATCAGCTGTGTTCCAGGAAATGTGTAAGTCATTGGGCATTCGAAAAACACGGACAACTGCATTGCATCCTCAATCCGATGGTATGGTAGAACGATTCAATAGAACATTGGAGGAGCACTTAAGGAAAGTAGTGGACAAGTACCATAAAGAATGGGATACCCGCATACCATTATTCTTGATGGCTTACCGATTAGCAGTGCATGAGACGACGGGCCAAACCCCTGCAAAAGTAATTTTTGGCAATGACCTTAGACTGCCAGCTGATTTGAAGTTTGGGATAGATGCCAATGCGGAGAGAAATGTCAGGAAATCCACTGGTGATTTGGAAGAAGAGCTAAGAGAAATACATGATCTGATAAGGCAACGAACAAAGATTATGAGTGACAAGATGAAAGCCAGATATGATAAAGCAATTAATTCAGAAGGTTTTCAGGAAGGAGATTTGGTGCTGTTATACAACCCACAACGTAAAAAAGGTTTGTCCCCGAAATTGCAGTGTAATTGGGAAGGCCCATACAAAGTTGTAAAACGGATCAACGATGTAGTGTACCGCATACAAACCATCGGTAAACCACGAACCAAAATGAAGGTGGTCCATTTGGAAAGCTAGCAACGTTTAGATCGAGAGATTTGTCTGATCGGGACGATCAGACTTAGGTGGAGGGCAGTGTCACGGATATTAGCATCACTAAATTATCCCATCACTAAGGCGATGCTAAGGCCATGCCAAGCAGTATTTACGTTAATAATCAAATCAAGTATACACATATGTAAGGCAGCCCAGATAGATGTCACACACAGATGTATTTACTTATATGCCTATGTGCGCGCAAGAGACTGTAAACTACAAACATTCACATCAATAATTCAATCTTTATGTATCTACATAAACGAATAAATAATTGCGTCTACACATATGTACATATACGAGCAGCGGAGCGGCAATGCACAAACACATGCATATATCTTATCTGAGTTGTCACAAGAGAGAGCAATAATTTGTGCACGTAGTTGTGGCTGGCGATTTTGTAGCCGAAACAACTAGTAAGTTCTGGAAATCGAAGAGCCTAGAAGTATGCAGCGTAAACTATAAAAGCGGGGCAAGCGAGTAAGAAGTAATTCAGTTTGAGTTGAGCAATCAATCAGTTATTGATTAAGCACGCGATCTGGCGGCCAATAGTAGAGTTTAATTTGAGTTATCAATCAGTTTGGTTATTAAGCCAGCGAGTAGCAAAGTATAAGTGTTATTGTGAAGTACTTTAATAAAGGCAATTTTTCCATTATTCAATATTGGAGTTATTTATTCAACAGTTTAGTGATTCGAACTTAGCAGAGGATTGCAAATAAGAGGATTTGCAAGTAAATTCGTTACAATATGTATGTGAGTTGGTAGTGATGATAAGGAGAAAGAAAGTATTAGTAGCCCAGTTTCGATTAATTGATCATTAACTTTTCTTTTTATTTTTTGGACGTCAACAACAAAAGATGATTTTAGTTCTTCTACTATCTCTTTCTCGTCAATACCACGTAAAATAATTGTAGTATATAACACCTTTAGTATAATTTAGAGGGGATGTTCTGACACTTCCACTAATATTTGTTCATTGAGAGCAGTGAGTGATATTAGTTTTTTAGCTTGCTCTAATTTTTTTGTTTTAATTAGACGCATTCCATTGTTGAGTTTTATACACTCACTCACTTCACTTCCACATGTTTTGTCTATACATTTTTTAATAAGAAAAGGGGAAATATTGTCTAAGCTGCTCTCTTTATTTTCAACCTCGTTAATTGCACCATTATTATAACTACCGTTCACTACACTTTTGTCTTTTGTAATTGGTTCTGATGAACTTTCACTGTTTTTAATTCTTTTCATTAGAAGAAATTTAGGTCCAGGAGTTAAATTTTTTTAATTTAATTGATTTTTCAAAAAATAGTTGTAAATGGCTGCGCTCGCCGCCCCTAAGGGGGGTCGACAGAGTAATATTTTCTTCCATTGGTGAACACGTTTTTTCTTGAAATATCCGACACATATGTAATGCACTGATTTTAAATCGCGGAGAGAAACTGCAGTAGCGACCGATCACTATGGACATCCACTCAAGACTGGCATCACTTATGTAGGGTGGATGTACCAGTAACCGGACTCCCCCAGTAACAGGAAATTTTTCATTTTAATCGTTTGAAATAAGCAAACCGTTGCTTATTTTAAAATTCGAAAAATTCATTAAAAGAAGCCATTCGTTTATAACGGTTTTGCAATTTGCCTTTTGCTTTATTCTCAAAAGAAGCTTTGTTGTTTCACTTTTAGTTTACGTGTGTGAAGTGAAGTGTTAAGACGTGCTACTTTTAAATTTTTTGACTAGTTGTACTTCAATTCTATCAGGTAAGTTTTTATACTCAGTTGAGCAGAGCTCACAGAGTATATTAAGTTTGATTGGATAACGGTTGGTTGTACATATATAAAGGAATCGAGATAGATATAGACTTCCATATATCAAAATAATCAGGATCGAAAAAAAATTTCATTGAGCCATGTCCGTCCGTCCGTCCGTCCGTCCGTCCGTTAACACGAAAACTTGAGTAAATTTTGAGGTATCTTTGATGAAATTTGGTATGTAGGTTCCTGAGCACTCATCTCACATCGCTATTTAAAATGAACGATATCGGAATATAACCACGCCCACTTTTTCGATATCGAAAATTTCGAAAAACCGAAAAAGTGCGATAATTCATTACAAAAGACAGATAAAGCGACGAAACTTGGTAGATGAGTTGAACTTATGACGCAGAATAGAAAATTTGTAAAATTTTGGACAATGGGCGTGGCACCGCCCACTTTTAAAAGAAGGTAATTTAAAAATTTTGCAAGCTGTAATTTGGCAGTCGTTGAAGATATCATGATGAAATTTGGCAGGAACGTTACTTGTATTACTATATGTACGCTTAATAAAAATTTGCAAAATCGGAGAAGGACCACGCCCACTTTAAAAATTTTTTTTTTTTAAAGTAAAATTTTAACAAAAAATTTAATATCTTTACAGTATATAAGTAAATTATGTCAACATTCAACTCCAGTAATGATATGGTGCAACAAAATACAAAAATAAAAGAAAATTTCAAAATGGGCGTGGCTCTGCCATTTTTCATTCAATTTGTCTAGGATACTTTTAACGCCATAAGTCGAACAAAAATTAACCAATCCTTTTGAAATTTGGTAGTGGCATAGATTTTATGACGTTAACTGTTTTCTGTGAAAATGGAAGAAATCGGTTGATGCCATGCCCAGTTTTTATACACAGTCGTCCGTCTGTCCTTCCGCATGGCCGTTAACACGATAACTTGAGCAAAAATCGACATATCTTTAACGAGCTTAGTTCTCGTGCTTACTAGAACTCACTTTATCTTGGTATGAAAAATGAACAAAATCCGACTATGACCACGCCCACTTTTTCGATATCGAAAATTACGAAAAATTTAAAAATGCCATAATTCTATACCAAATACGAAAAAAGGGATGAAACATGGTAAGGTAATTGGATTATTTTATTGACGCGAAATATAACTTTAGAAAAAACTTTATAAAATGGTTGTGACACCTACCATATTAAGTAGAAGAAAATGAAAAGTACTGCAGGGCGAAATAAAAAACCCTTAAAATCTTGGCAGGTATTACATATATAAATAAATTAGCGGTGTCCAATAGATGATGTTCTGGGTCACCTTGGTCCACATTTTGGTCGATATCTGGAAAACGTCTTCACATATACAACTACCACCACTCCCTTTTAAAACTCTCATTAATACCTTTAATTTGATACCCATATCGTACAAACTCATTCTAGAGTCACCTCTGGTCCACCTTTATGGCGATATCTCGAAAAGGCGTCCGCCTATAGAACTAAGCCCCACGCCCTTTTAAAATACTCATTAACACCTTTCTTTTGATACCCATATTGTACAAACAAATTCTAGGGTCACCCCTGGTCCACCTTTGTGGCGATATCCCGAAACGGCGTCCACCTATGGAACTAAGGATTACTCCCTTTTAAAATACTCATTAACACCTTTCTTTTGATACCCATATTGTACAACCAAATTCTAGGGTCACCCTTGGTCCACCTTTATGGCGATATCTCGAAACGGCGTCCACCTATGGAACTAAGGATTACTCCCTTTTAAAATACTCATTAACACCTTTCGTTTGATGCCCATATTGTACAAACAAATTCTAGGGTCACACCTGGTCCACCTTTGTGGCGATATCTCGAAACGTCGTCCACCTATGGAACTAAGGATTACTCCCTTTTAAAATACTCATTAACACCTTTATTTTGATACCCATATCGTACAAACGCATTCTAGAGTCACCCCTGGTCCACCTTTATGGCGATATCTCGAAAAGGCGACCACCTATACAACAACCACCACTCCCTTTTAAAACCCTCATTAATACCTTTAATTTGATACCCATATCGTACAAACACATTCTAGAGTCACCCCTGGTCCACCTTTATGGCTATATCCCTAAATGGCGTCCACCTATAGAACTATGGCCCACTCCCTCATAAAATACTCTTTAATGCCTTTCATTTGATACACATGTCATACAAACACATTCCAGGGTTCCCTCGGTTCATTTTCCTACATGGTTATTTTCCCTTATGTTGTCACCATAGCTCTCAACTGAGTATGTAATGTTCGGTTACACCCGAACTTAACCTTCCTTACTTGTTACTAATAATTTTGTGACAAAAGTGTTTCAAATGACTCTTATTCCATAAATAATTGATAAAAATACGTGATGACAGTTTAAAATTAGTGAAAATATGTATATAGTTTCGTAAATGCACCTGACCGGATACTGGAATAAAAATAATAGTGCTTTCCAAAATCCGGACAAAGTGTCCGGTTACTAGAAATAGTTAACAACCGGACAATTCTAGTATCCGGACATACTGTTTCTTTAGCCCTTTTTTTAAATAATTTTTGTTTATATTAAAGTTAGTTATGGTATGTGTAATAATCCCAATTAGACTGGGTGAGATTAAGTGAAGGTGAGAGGTGCACATGACCGACCAAGCAGGAAAAACGTGGGTTCAATCACTGGTCTGTAAAGTGTCGAAGATTATGTGCAGGTCTTACAACCTTAGACTAACAAAGTTGCTTCTGTCATTAAAAAGAGAAGACTGTAGACTCATGATGGGTATTCTGACTGAACACTGCCTTCTGGCGTCACATGCCTTTAAATTAGGCTTGGTCAGTGATAGCAGATGTAGGAAGTGCGGGTTGGAGGAGGAAACGATCGAGCACGTTCAGTGCTCGTGCCCTGCGCTTGCCAGGCTAAGACTCCAGCTATTAGGAGTGATACAGCTGTCAGATCTAGGAGCAGCAAGTGGCTTAAGTCCTAATAAGCTTCTAGTATTTGCCAAGAGGACGGAGTTATTTTTTAACATAGGTCCTGGTTTTTGATAGAGTTTTTTAGTTTGGTCGTTAAAACAAACTTCTGGTAACACTACGAACTCATTCAGTATGTGAAGTCCTCATGGACCGGCCAGTTCAACCTAACCTAGACTATGTGTGATAATCCCTAATCCAGGGTGTTTTACGGACCGTGCCTATTGGACGATTTGCAGCCAGGGGATATATTCGGCTGTATTTGAACGGAGGCTTCCCGATATTGGGCCGCCTCGGGAAGTAATGATGGCCTTACCACAGCAAGGGGTGCTGTTGTGGCGGACGGTTTTTATCCCCATTTTGAACATTAGACCGCTGAGCCCGCCTTTTGGGTAGGTGATCGTACGACCAAGATGAACTAAAAAACTTTAAGAGAAATTAAGGATGCGAAGGAAAAAGCGATGGCATCGCAAGCGATGATAGTGCGCACTTAGTGCGATCGTTAAAGTAGCGGCATACTAGCTCGGACAAAGAATTAAGGTTAGAACGGGAACAACGAGATAGGGAGCTTAAGATAACCCTCTCAAAATATCGGGCTGTATTAAGAATTATGCAGCGCTTGGACCCAGTAGTTCACCCAGCCAACGATGAGAGCGATTGATTGGCAAGGGTCCGTGAGACAGTGGAAGAATGTCGAAGACTATGCACAGACGAAAACTTTGCTGCGAACAACAATTTTGCAATCGCATCGAAGAGGAAGATGTCCCTAGAGTCAAGAGGCAGCGATCGACAGAACCTGACAAGCATGCTTTTATGAGGCATAAGGGGTGGAGCGTTTACCCTCCCAAGAACCAGGAGGCGTATTAGCCGGAATGACAGGAATCAAACCTCAAAATCTGCAAAGAGGATCGAAGAGGGAAATATAAGTATTGGAAAGCCATGTACACCAAAAGCTGTAATACAGGAAGAGGAAGACAATAATGGCTTGGAAGGCACAAGGGAGATAACAATCAGACTCCAGCTGAATCGATGATACTAAAGGAAGCTAACGCTGAGACTCCGGCTTTCACCGGGAAGAAGATGAGCGAAGCTGCGAAGCAGTCTCAGAATGTGGCATTTGTATTATGTTTAATTACTACGTCGGTATGTTTTCAGCTAAAGTTTATTGAAATTATTGAAATATTTAGATTTAAATTTTTTATTTATTGGAGTTTTGTGTGTTTATTTTTTATTTAAGTATATTTTAACTGAAAATGAAACAATGTTTTCGTTTGCTATACTCAGTTGAGCAGAGCTCACAGAGTATATTAACTTTGATTGGATAAGGGTTGGTTGTACAGGTATAAAGGAATCGAGATAGATATAGACTTCCATATATCAAAATCATCGGTATCGAAAAAAAATTCGATTGAGCCTTGTCCGTCCGTCCGTCTGTCCGTTAACACGATAACTTGAGTAAATTTTGAGGTATCTTGATGAAATTTGGAATGTAAGTTCCTGGGCACTCATCTCAGATCGCTATTTAAAACGAACGATATCGGACAATAATCACGCCCACTTTTTCGATATCGAAAATTTCGAAAAACCGAAAAAGTGCGATAATTCATTACCAAATACGGATTAAGCGATGAAACTTGGTAGGTGAGTTGAACTTATGACGCAGAATAGAAAAATAGTAAAATTTTGGACAATGGGCGTGGCACCGCCCACTTTTAAAAGAATGTAATTTAGAAGTTTTGCAAGCTGTAATTTGGCAGTCGTTGAAGACATCATGATGAAATTTGGCAGGAACGTTACTCTTATTACTATATATCTGCCTAATAAAAATTAGCAAAATCGGAGAACGACCACGCCCACTTTTTAAAAAAAAATTTTTTAATTCAAATTTTAAAAGAAAAGTTAATATCTTTACAGTATATAAGTAAATTAGGTCAACATTCAACTCCAGTAATGATATGATGCAACAAAATACAAAAATAAAAGAAAATTTCAAAATGGGCGTGGCTCCGCCCTTTTTCATTTAATTTGTCTAGGATACTTTTAATGTCATAAGTCGCATAAAAATTTACCAATCCTTTTGAAATTTGGTAGAGGCTTAGATTCTAGGACGATAACTATTTTCTGTGAAAAAGGGCGAAATCGGTTGAAGCCACGCCCAGTTTTTATACACAGTCGACCGTCTGTCCTTCCGATCGGCCGTTAACACGATAACTTGAGCAAAAATCGATATATCTTTACTAAACTCAGTTCACGTACTTATCTGAACTCACTTTGTATTGGTGTAAAAAATGGCCGAAATCCGACTATGACCACGCCCACTTTTTCGATATCGAAAATTACGAAAAATGAAAAAAATGCCATAATTATATACCAAATACGAAAAAAGGGATGAAAAATGTTAATTGTATTGGTCTGCTGACGCAAAATATAACTTTAGAAAAAAACTTGGTAAAATGGGTGTGACACCTACCATATTAAGTAGAAGAAAATGAAAAAGTTTTGCAGGGCGAAATCAAAAGCCCTTGGAATCTTGGAAGGAATACTGTTCGTGGTATTACATATATAAATAAATTAGCGGTACCCGACAGATGATGTTCTGGATCACCCTAGTCCACATTTTGGTCGATATCTCAAAAACGCCTTCACATATACAACTAAGGGCCACTCCCTTTTAAAACTCTCATTAATACCTTTAATTTGATACCCATATCGTACAAACACATTCTAGAGTCACCCCTGGTCCACGTTTATGGCGATATCTCGAAAAGGCGTCCATATATAGAACTAAGGCCCACTCCTTTTTAAAATACTCATTAACACCTTTAATTTGATACCAATATCGTACAAAAAAATTCTAGAGTCACCCCTGGCCCACCTTTATGGCGATATCTCGAAAAGGCATCCACCTATAGAAATAAGGCCCACTCTCTTTTAAAATACTCATTAACACATTTCATTTGATACCCATATCGTACAAAAAAATTCTAGAGTCACCCCTGGCCCACCTTTATGGCGATATCTCGAAAAGGCATCCACCTATAGAACTAAGGCCCACGCCCTTTTGAAATACTCATTAACACCTTTCATTTGATACCCATATCGTACAAACAAATTCTAGAGTCACCGCTGGTCCAACTTTATGGCGATATCTCGAAAAGGCGTCCACCTATAGAACTAAGGCCCACGCCCTTTTAAAATACTCACTAACACCTTTCATTTGATACCCATATTGTACAAACGCATTCTAGAGTCACCCCTGGTCCACGTTTATGGCGATATCCCGAAAAGGCGTCCACCCATAGAACTAAGGCCCACTCCCTTTTAAAACACTTATTAACTCCTTTCGTTTGATACCCATATTGTACAAACGCATTCTAGAGTCAACCCTGGGCCACTTTTATAACGATATTCCGAAAAGGCGTCCACCTATAGAACTAAGGCCCACTCCCTTTTATAATACTCATTAACACCTTTCATTTGATACCCATATAGTACAAACAAATTCTAGAGTCACCCCTGGTCCACCTTTATAACGATATTCCGAAAAGGCGTCCACCTATAGAACTAAGGCCCACTCCCTTTTATAATACTCATTAACACCTTTCATTTGATATCCATATACTACAAACAAATTCTAGAGTCACCCCTGGTCCACCTTTATGGCGATATCTCGAAAAGGCGTCCACATATAGAACTAAGGCCCACGCCCTCTTAAAATACTTATTAACACCTTTCATTTGATACTCATATCGTACAAACAAATTCTAGAGTCACCCCTGGTCCATCTTTATGGCAATATCCCTAAATGGCATCCATCTATAGAACTTATGCCCACGCCCTTTTAAAATACTCATTAATACCTTTCATTTGATACCCATATCGTACAAAATAAATTCTAGAGTCACCCTTGGTCCACCTTTATGGCGATATCCCTAAATGGCATCCATCTATAGAACTAAGGCCTACTCCCTTTTATAATACTCATTAACACCTTTCATTTGATACTCATATCGTACAAACAAATTCTAGAGTCACCCCTGGTCCAGCTTTATGGCGATATCTCGAAAAGGCGTCCGTCTATAGAACTAAGGCCCACTCCCTTTTATAATACTCATTAACACCTTTCATTTGATACACATATCGTACAAACAAATTCTAGAGTCACCCCTGGTCCATCTTTCTGGCGATATCTCGAAAAGGCGTCCACCTATAGAACTTAGGCCCAATCACTTTTAAAATTATCATTAACACATTTCATTTGATACTCGTATCGTATAAACAAATTCTTGAGTCAGGCCTGGTCCACCTTTATGGCGATATCCCTAAACGGCGTCCATCTATAGAACTATGGCCCACTTCCTCTTAAAATACTCTTTATTACCTTCCATTTGATACCCATGTCATACAAGCACATTCCAGGGTTACCCTAGGTTCTTTTTACAAAATGGTGATTTTCCCTTACTTTGTCTCCACAGCTCTCAACTGAGTATGTAATGTTCGGTTACACCCGAGCTTAGCCTTCCTTACTTGTTTTTCTTAATATTTAAGTAATAAGTACCTATGCAAATCAATGAAATGTGAAGAATGTGCAAAAGTTTGTTGTATTTATTTATTTATTTATTTGGTTTAAATATTAAATAAAAATAAAAAGAAGGTTATAAAACCTTACAAAACAATTATTTTTGTTTTAGATCATAAGCGTCCGGTAACTGGACTTTTACTGTCCGGTTTCTGAAAAAACTGTCCGGTTACTGGCAAATTCTGACTTGTACCAAAACAATAATTTTTACAAAAAAATAGCGAGTTTTCTATCGAAGTGGCTGATTTTATTAAATTTAGAATTAAGCAATTGTCATTTCAAAATTCAAAGTTTTTTAATATCACTTATAAAATGTAACCAAGAAGAGTTCCAAAGCAAAAAAAAAAGTTAAGTGGCCGGTTACTGGTACATCTACCCTATCTATACATATTATAAAAAGTAAACACTTTTTTTCCTGTCGCCGCTTGACGCTCAAACGCGTTGACGGATTTTAACCAAACTTACACACATTTCAGGTACATGGCCCCGCATGGTTCTTATGCACTTTTTTTTTAAATCGGAAAAGGGGGCGTGGCACCTCCCATACAAATGGGATTTTTCATACTCAATATCTTTGGAAGTATTAACGCTAGACTACTGAAATTTAGTAAGGCGTTATGTAAGGTAAGTCCCTATCCCGATATCTATCCCTTTTTGAAATCGGAAAAATGGGGGTGGCACCTCCCATACAAAGAGGATCCTTCATACTCAATATCTATGCAACTATTAATGCGAGACTACTGAAATTTGGTAAGGCGTTATATAAGGTAAGTATCTATCCCTATCCCCATCCCTATCCATATCACTAGCCCTATCCTTATCCATTTCCCTATTGAACAAACATATTCAAAGACATACATACATATGTATATAGAAATATTTAAAATTGCAAATTTTTAATTGCGCTTTACTTTTGCAATAGTAAATAAAATTTATTTCACGATGCCACTCTTAAAGTTTTCCTGCTTATACAAACGTGTTTATTTTAGTGAAGAGTGAAAAAATAGAATTTAATTACTGAAAATAGGTAAGGGGTTATATAAAGTAAGTCACTATCCCTATCCCCATCCCTATCCCTATCACTAGCCCTATCCTTATCCATTTCCCTATTGAACAAACATATTCAAACATACATACATACATATGTACATAGAAATATTTAAACTAGCAGGATACCCGACGTTGTTCGGGATGCGTATTTATAGTAAAGTGGCCCTTATTTTTTTCTAAATATCGATATCTGGGGTCTTTAACTTAACAAATTTTAAAACATTTCTGCTAACCTAAATCACGAAACCATCCGCAGGCTCCGTTTATATAAAACACTATTTATTTTCCCACATTATCCCTCCTCCCCTTTTTTTGCTTGGACCATCACACTTACTTTACTCTGTGCCTTTTTCTGGCGATCCCGTTCTTCTTTTCTCGCGCTCAACCTCTTTTCGGTATTTTCTTCACTCTTCCCCCCACATTTCTATTACCATATCTTATTTTCAGTTCTTTTGTCTAAGCTTACCGCTAAAGCATGCAATAAAATCAATAAGTATTGCTTCAATCGGCTAAAAGTTATAAGCCGTAACTTACATACATATATGGATATACATACACATTAAAAATATAAAACAGAAAATACTTACAGATCCCGTTGATATACCAGAGAATAAAAGAAAGTTTTTTTTATATATGGGTACATACGTGTTTATTTCGCTTGAAAATCGTTGAGTTTGACAAAAAAAACTAGTACACATTTTTAAAATTGTTAGTTTTTACAAATTAGGTTGGAAAAAATAATACTTTTTTGTTGAGTGAATAATTTTAAAAGAATTCATTTTGATAGCTTTTTACGGTTTTTTAATTTTTAATTGTTGCATACAATAAGGCGAATTATATAAAACTGTTATAGAATAACTTATGCGCATACATAGACAAATATAGCATTATGATTGTTATAAAAGTGAATGCTTACATACTTAGCACACATAAAACAAAATTATTCCAAGCTCTTCAGTGTGAATATGTATGTATGTGTGGAGAGTTAACTTGTAATACAAAATTTAACATTTTTAATGCTTATTTAAAAAAAAGAATTGTTTTATAATGCTTCCTTACAAACAACGTTTGATGTGGAAGTGTTAGGAACATAGACGATGAATTTGTCTGCTTCACTAACACGTGAGAGCGACACGTAAAGCTGGCCATGAGAAAAAAACTCACAGTCAGATCAACGCCCACAACACTCATCGTCTGGCCTTGTGCTTTGTTGATTGTCATAGCATAGCAAAGGCTCACCGGGAATTGAATACGTATAAATCTAAAGGGAAAGTTGTTTGGTATAAGGGGGATACGTGGTATAAAGACTCTCTCTCCTCTGCCACTGCCTGTCAAAATTTGTGCTTCAATTATATTTTGTTTTAGAGAAACAACTTTGAGCCTCGTTCCATTGCACAATTTTGGTGGGCTTAGGTTACGCAACAGAATAATTGGTGCGCCGATTTTCAAAGTAATTTTATGGAATGGAAGTCCAAGTGCACTAAGGCTATTTAAAAACTCCACAGGGAAATTTGTTGAGACATCTTGCTCCAAAACTCTGTTGATTGAAAAGTATTCGCCCTCCTCTCCCTGAATATCGTTGATTATATATGAATTGATTTTCAAAACCTGGTCATTTCGTGGCATCAAGATAGCCCTCTCGCAAAGCCAAAAGTTATCATGACAGACTCCTAGATCATTATAAACAGTAGAAATTAGTTTTTGCAAAGAATGTACGGTACGGCACAAATGATCGGGCAGTGTAATTTTTCCCTCTTCTTCGGGGTATGTATCATTTCCAATCTTTAGCAAAGTTTCGGAGAAGTTCTGCGCATTTATGTTGCCTCCGATTCGAGCGCGCATATTTTCTGTTAAATGCATTCTTTTAATGTTACACCATAAATATGAGCTCTTCAAACACGCTCGTATTTCATCTGCTCTTGTACCGCGTGGTATGACCGGTAGTATCTGCCGAAAATCTCCACAAAAGAGAAAAGTAACACCACCCATAACTTTGTCATTTTGGCGTATATCCCTCAGCGTTCTGTCCACAGCTTCTACGGCTGTCCGGTTCGCCATGGTGCATTCATCCCATATTACCAACACACAGTCACGAATAAGGCTGGCTTTATCGCAATTTCTTGCTATGTTGCACATTGGATATTCATTGATATCTAAGTGTATGGGGATTTTAAACATGGAATGGGCAGTTTTACCACCAGGTAATAGATTTGCAGCTATACTAGATGAAACCACTGCCAGAGCTATTTTGCCTTGAGCTCGCACCTTTGCCAAAACAATTTAAGTTAGGAAAGTTTTTCCTGTCCCACCAGGGGAATCTAAAAACAAAATCTCACCTACTTCATTATCGACACTATAACAAACGCGTTCGAATACTCCTCTTTGCTCATCCGTTAAACGTTGAATCCCATTACGTAGAGTGTCCGCAAGTTCTGTAGGATTATACGAAATTTCGCTTGCGTATTCCCTGTTCACGCGTTCACCGTCTATAGATAGTTCGGGTAAGCCGTATTGGGATAGTAAGTTCCTCCCCCATTGACAAAACTGTATTCTGAAGTTCGATTAAGCATTGATTAACAGCTCTGTCCCGCATTACGTTGTTAATTTCCTTCAATATGGCGTCGCATGCTTCTGAGATAGTTTTCTGACAGCTTATCCTTGTGTTTTACCCACAGAGCCATAGGATTCGATAGAGAACAAAATACCACTAAAACGCAAAACACATGTCGCAACCGGCTTGGACTGTCACTAATGATTGCTTCGGATATAGCATCATCCCAATTCTTGTCATCGTCAAGCAAGTGGTGTTCTCGGTAAGCATCGCGGAAAGTGGGATATTCAACTCGCAAAAAAGTGCGAAGTTCCGAAAAGGAAGTAGGTCCTCGTACTGTATGCAACAACAACCGCAAGTAAAAACACTCGGCATTGTTCGGATGAACCATATATACATGTCCAATGACATGTTCCTTAAAAATGCCGAGATCCCCATCTACAGATCTGCCCCGTTTCCTGCGGTTAAAAACACCTCTTTGCTTATCATACGTGTAATAAGAGGGAACCTCCTCATACATTAATGTCCTCGAAAACCTGTCTCTTTCGCAAAGCCGAAAGTATGCCAGTAAAGTGGTTTGCCTCGGGTTTTCTACTCGATTTGTCACGTTTTCGCAATTGAAGTATATCCTTTGCCCTCCTTCTAGATGAACCTCCAAATGCACTACAGGGGGATATCGCTCATGATGGGAAAGCTTTTTATTCTCCAAACGGCTTCTGAAGAGCTTATATAATGCCCTGATTAAAATCTAGTTATATCGTCATTCTCATTACTTAACGCAAACGTTGCCTGGTCACTGCCCTTATTTATATACTTGCATATATATTTAATGGATGATACACTACTGCACACCTCCACGTTGATGTGGACCTGAAACGTTTTTGAGAGTAGAGGTGAATATGGTACGACCTATCTATTGTCCAAAATTATATCTTCACCACGTAATCTTAAAGCGGCAGTAAACCCACCTTTTTCTGGGGACCGTCGCCGATAAGAGGGATATCCATCCTCCCCCGTTATGGTGTGTTCTATAAGTGCCCGTGGATAATCTTTCGAGCATCGGCCGTTCTGCATGCATGGAGAGTTGCTATTTAATATCCCGCAAGGACCATGAACCATGTGTGTTCTTACTATGTCAAATAGTGTGGCATCTGTGTTGCTGTTTGGAAATTTGGAACTTATCACATTATCAATATCGTTAGGGCGTATTTTGTCTTCCAACCAGAGAAGTACATGTGCATGTGGTAGACCTCGTTTTTACCATTCAACGCTGTACATAAAGCACAAAGCTGGCCCAAACAGATTCTCCTTTGTAATTGGGCGTATTAGAGCTTTAAGTTTTAAGAGGAACACTCTAGCTATTATGTCGTGCCGATCGTATGCATTTTGATCAGGCAAAAGTTGCTGTGTAATTTCAGCCCACTTCGGATTTGTTGTCATCGTTATAAAGAGATCAGGCTTTCCATATTTTCTAACGTAGCAAAAAGCGTCCTGTGTACGTTCGTGCATGTATCGTGGACCTCCCGTAAAACTGGACGGAAGTATTACTAATCTGCCCAAATTTTCTGTACCTCCATCTTGTTGCATAGCATCACTTAAGTGCACATACTCCTCAGCACGCAAACGTCTTTCATTAGTCCATATGTAAACCAAACGCTCGGTTCCAATTTTAGCATACATATCGACGATAAACTGATTAAATAGTGCACGAAATCTTTGCAAGTATACAAAACTGTTTACTCTTATCTGTAGCATGTATGCATAAAATTGTTGTGATGACAACTTTTTATGTGGGTTTGGCAATCTAGTAGTAGGGTTAATTTGATGTAATTCAAAATTATATCCATCTTCCCCGTGACAAAAAATTAATGGGTATTGAAGCGCATCGTATGATCGAAGTGTCTCGTATATACGATGAAGACGATCGTCATGAGTGCGCAGAACAATATCGTGCCTTTCACACTCTTAGTCAACTAAAACAACTGCAACTTCATTTGTAGTAGGAGGATTGTACCTTCTTGGATGTTCTGTTGCGTGCCTTTTATCAGCACATATTACAAATTTATAATTATTATTTTGCTCTTCGGGAACGAAATAAAGGGCATTTTTAAAATCGCGAACGTATGGATTTACATCATGTAGCATATTTTGCTGAATATATATCAGACTACGATTAAGTTATGGACAGTTTTCGTTTCTAATAGCCGCCTGATCTTCATAATTCGCTACGAAATATATTTGCAGGAACTTTGGCTCATTCTCGGGTAACAATGAACCAATAAGGTGATAAACCTGTCCTTGGACTTTGAAGGCAGGCATAAAAGGTCCTTCCGTAACTTTTTTTGCTCCAAAAGATGTCATTTGAAATGAACTGTTATACGCACGAATGTTTTCTAAAAAGTAGATACTTTGACTGCGAGTGATCACCGTTGAGCAGAGCTTTCAAAACTTCAGGCGGATTTAGGAAAATTTCGTAACTGACCTTTCCATTGGAACAACACATTCCAACCGTTTCTTTTTGGAATTTAAGGGCTTCACAAAATCTGCATTTCAAATTCATTTCGCCAATTAATGAGTATTTATCATAATCTACTGAAGGGTTATATGCAAAAGCACTTTTTGTCTTAGGACAGGAGAGTAAGCCGTTACCTACATCAATATTTGGGGGAAGCTCTTCAGAGCCATTTTGTTCCCTATTTAGCGTATGTCGCACGCGGTCAACATGCAGGCGAACTTGGCGATTTTCCTCTGCCTCCAACTGCCGTATTCCGCGTATTCTTTCCCTCTCATTGGCCCTGTATGTTTCTTGATCTTCACCTAGGCGTTCGTAATTTTCTGCAGTCATAACTATACTGCTCCGGAGGTTCAGAAGCTCCAGACAATATGTGGCGCTCTCGGTCATTGCTGAGTCGTATAAGTTGTTCTTCTTCATTTTCAAAGAAGTATTTTAAATTTGTCCTAACTTGCTGCTTACTTAAACGAATTTCTCTCTCAGGGCAGGTTTCTAATTCGCGAGACAGGGCGTGACTTTCACGATCAGCCATCTGCCAATTGGCCCTTGGTCACTTGTTTCCTGTGACCTTAAGTTTGCTGAGCGGATGCGTTGATCATTTAAACGGCATTCTCTTTCGACAACAGGTTCAGAACCTCGAGACAATATGTGGCGCTCTCGGTCATTGCTCAGTCGTATAAGTTGTTTTTCTTCATTTTCAAAGAAGCGATTTAAATTTGTCCTAACTTGCTGCGTACTTAAACGAATTTCTCTCTCAGGGGAGGTTTCTAATTCGCGAGACAGCGCGTGACTTTCACGATCAGCCATCTGCCTATTGTCCCTTTGGTCACTTGTTTCCTGTGACCCTAAGTTTGCGGAGCGGATACGCTGATCATTTAGCCGGGACTCTCTCTCGACAACAGGTTCAGAACTTCGAGACAATACATGGTGCTCTCGGTCAGTGCTGAGTCGTGTATGTCGACCTTCACTGCTTTCAAAAAATCTATTTAAATTAGTCCTAAATTGCTGCAAACTAAGACGAATTTCTCTTTCGTGCGGTGCTTACTGTGTAGACACAATTTTGGAAGCATTAAAAGGAACGCAGCAGAAAAACGATGATGCCGTCAAATGCTTTAAGTGTGGAAAGCCAGGGCACATTGCACGTCATTGCAGCACCGGCCCTAACAGATCCAGTAATATGGGTGGCCATAAACGCAGAGCTGAAGGAGATGAGCAAATCTCCAAGTCCACTCAATCGTTAAACTAAAGCGAGTCAGCCCCAAGGGGCGACAGCTGGCTCCCTCAATTGAATGCCCCATAATCTCTATCTGACAAATTGGAAGAAGGTCTAATAATCTCACTGTAGGAGGACATGTGGATGGAAAGGAACGTTTACTGATTGTAGATACGGGTGTATCTCATAACATCATTCGAACGGATTTAGTCAACAAGAAGATAAGACCATTACATGGAGTAAGATTGCGTTCAGCCACTGGAAAAGACACCATGGTTGTAGGAAAAGTAGCATGTGAAGTCACAATTGGGAACGTCACGGTGGTGCACAATTTTATAGTGGCAGAGATTGTTGATGAAATCATAATTGGAGTAGACTTATTAATCGACCAAGGCATCAAGATCGACATGCAAAGCAAGACGATGCGATACAAGAACATGGATGTGCTACTTAATTTCGGCTACGAGAGAGACTACAGCAGTAAACGAGTGCTGGTGGAAGAGAGTCAGCAAATACCACCAAAATAAGAAGCAGTCATCTGGGCAAAGATTGATGGAGATTGTGCGACAAACAAATTGTGGGTTGTCGAAGCAGCAAACAAATCAGCGCCGAACGTACTTGTAGGAAAAACCCTTGCTATGACGAAACAAGATGGACATATTCCGGTAAGACTACTCAATGAATTCAAGTCACCACTCAAACTGACCAAAGGAGCTATATTGGGAAGATGCCAAGAGGCTGAAGTAGTTACTAACTGTGAACAGCTCCAGGAACACGTTTCAACTAGTAATACTGATCTTTCAAATGACATCACGGCATAGACGGAGGGGCTAGAGGAAGACCTTCAGAGTAAGGCAAAACAACTGCTCCCAAAGTACGCGAACATATTTGACCAAGATGGTTCAAAACCAGGCCGCACCAACATTGCGAAACATCAAATTGACACTGGAGACGCGAGGCCGATCCGTCAAGCTCCACGTAGTGTTCCACTGGCGAAGCGGGAAGTTGTGAGTCAAATCATATAAGAAATGAGCGACAGCGGCGTCATCGAACCATCAGCTAGGCCATGGAGCCCACCGGTAGTACTTGTAAAGAAGAAGGATGGAAAATGAGGTTTTGCGTAGACTACCGGAGGTTGAATGACGTTACGAAAAAGGATAGCTACCCATTGCCAAGAATTGGCGACACTCTGGACTCGCTATCTGGCACGAAATGGTTTTCCACACTGGATTTGAAAAGCGGCTACTGACAAGTGGAAGTGAAGGAGGAAGACAAACAGAAAACAGCCTTCAGTTTCGGTGATGGTCTTTGGCAATTTACAGTGATGCCTTTTGGACTATGTAATACACCAGCTACTTTTGAAAGACTCGTGGATCAGGTACTGAAAGGACTACATTGGAAAATATGCTTAGTGTACCTAGACGATATCATCGTATTGGGAAAGAACATCTGAAGAACTTGGAGGAGGTTTTCCAAATAACAGCTGGTGCTGGTCTGAAACTTAGTCTCAAAAAGTGTTCTCTGTTCAAGTTAGTTACTTGGGTCATAAAGTAACGACGGAGAGCATCTGCACCGCGAATGAAAAGATAGAATCAGTGAAGGATTGGCCAAGACCTTGGGCTGTGCACATATTACCGGCGATTTGTACCAAATTTTGCCAGCGTAGCCCATAGCCTCCACGAGCTCACAAGAAAAAAAAAGATTTTGAATGGAACAAGGGGCAAGAAGTAGCTTTCCAAACATTGAAAGAGCGTTTGTGCACTTCCCCAATGTTTGCATATCCCATTCCAGGAGCAACGTTTATTCTAGATACAGATGCGAGCGGATATGCTATAGGAGGCATTTTGTCTCAACTGGTTGATGGAAAAGAGAAGGTAGTTGCATATTACAGCCGTTCAATTGGAAACCAGAGAGGAACTACTGCGTTACACGGAGAGAGCTGTTGGCATTGGTAGAGTGCATTAAACATTTTCACAAATACCTCTACGGCCATCGATTCCGCGTCAGGACAGACCACGCAGCGTTGAAGTGGCTTCTGCAGTTCCGTAATCCGGAAGGACAATTGGCACGGTGGATCGAGCGGCTGCAAAACTATGACTTTTCCATTGAGCATCGGAAAGGTAGTACCCAAGGGAATGCTGATGCAATGTCACGAAGATCATGTAGTTTGGAATGCAAGCACTGTTCAAAGGCCGTGGCTAAAGAAGACATTATAGTTGTCCGGCTAATGACTATAACGTGTACGGATGAAGGGGACAAGGAAAAACTAAGGAAGTGTCAGCTAGAAGATACAGAGCTGTCACATGTTATGCAAGGGTTCGAACGAAACGAAAAACCAAACAGAGAGGAGATGTCAGCAGAGAGTCGCACTTCGAAGTCATATTGGGCACAATGGAAGAGTTTAGAGTTGATATGCGGTTGCTTGCATCGAGTATGGGAGAGTGAAGATAGTCAATGTAAGTGGAACCTGATAGTTGTTCCCAGGAAAAGGATTCCTGACGTTCTCGACGAGCTACATAATGGTCCAAGTGGAGGTCATTTTGGAATCACGAAGACGCTCGAGAAGATTAAGCAGATATTTTTTTGGGTTGGTTGCCGTCAGTCGGTCACTGAGTGGATTGCGAACCGCGAGGTTTGCAGCAGAGCGAAACGGCCCAAAACCAGAAGTAATGGCCAGATGAAGCAATATAACTCAAGTGCGCCATTTGAAAGGATCGCTATGGATGTCGCAGGTCCATTTCCTACTAGCAACTGCGGAAACAAATATGTACTGGTGGTTGTGGATTATTTCAGCAAATGGCCAGAGCTACATATATCCAATTCCAAATCAAGAAGCGGAAACAGTAGCAGAAGTGTTCGTAAACGATTGGGTTGAAAGGTATGTTGTACCAATAGAGTTACATTCTGACCAAGGGAGAAATTTTGAATCAGCTGTGTTCCAAGAAATGTGTAAAATATTGGGCATTCAAAAAACACGGACAACTGCGTTGCATTCTCAGTCCGATGGTGTGGTGGAACGATTCAATAGAACATTGGAGGAGCACTTAAGGAAAGTAGTGGACAAGTTCCATAAAGAGTGGGATACCCGCATACCATTATTCTTGATGGCTTACCGATCAGCAGTGCATGAGAAAACGGGCCAAACCCCTGCAAAAGTAATTTTTTGCAATGATCTTCGACTGCCAGCTGATTTGAAGTTTGGGATAGATGCTGATGCGGAGAGAAATGTCAAGAAATCCATTGGTGTTTTGAAAGAAGAGCTGAGAGAAATACACGATCTGATAAGGCAACGAACAAAGATTATGAGTGACAAGATGAAAGCCAGATGCGATAAAGCAATTAATTCGGAAGGTTTTCAGGAAGAAGATTTGTTGCTCTTATACAACCCACAACGGAAAAAAGGTTTGTCCCCGAAATTGCAGTGTAACTGGGAAGGCCCATAAACAGTTGTAAAACGGATCAACGATGTAGTTTACCGCATACACACTATTGGTAAACCACGAACCAAAATGAAAGTAGTTCATCTGGAAAGGCTGGCGGCGTTTATATCAGGAAATTTGTCCCGATCAGACTTAGGTGGAGGGCAGTGTGACGAATATAAGCAACACTAAGGGATACTATCATCTCTAAGCCGACACTAAGCAGTCACTTTTAACTACATAAACAAATCAATCATTATGTCTACACATATGTACATAAGTAGCGGAGAAATACTCACAAAAGTATGCAATCATCAGCAAAGTAGTTCTCACACATACACATGCATATTTCTGAGATACTTATAAAAGTATGCAATCTTCTGCGAACTAGTAAATTCTAGAAGGAGAATCGCCTAGAAATATGCGAACGAGGAAACCGCAGGGTATATAAGCATCACCAGCTGAGGCATGAGCAATCAGATTGATTTAAGCACGCCATCAGTTGCGAAGTATAAGTGTTATTGTGAAGTATTTTCAAAGTAGTCTAATAAAGACAATTTTGCATTATTGAATATTTATTTATCCAACAGTGTAGCGATACGGCCACCGTGGTGTGATGGTAGCGTGCTCCGCCTATCACACCGTATGCCCTGGGTTCAACTCCCGGTCAAAGCAACATCAAAATTTTAGAAATAAGATTTTTCAATTAGAAAAAAATTTTTCTAAGCGGGGTCGCCCTTCGGCAGTGTCTGGCAAGCGCTCCGATTGTATTTCTGCCATGAAAAGCTCTCAGTGAAAACTCATCTGCCTTGCAGATGCCGTTCGGAGTCGGCATAAAACATGTAGGTCCCGTCCGGCCAATTTGTAGGGAAAAATCAAGAGGAGCACGACGCAAATTGGAAGAGAAGCTCGGCCTTAGATCTCTTCGGAGGTTATCGCGCCTTACATTTATTTTAGCGATACGGACGTTAGTAGAAGGTTGCAAATAAGCGGAATTTCAGTAAATTCGTATGTAGCATGTTCTCGTATAGGTAAGCCATCAGCTCTTTTTATATACACCAAAATTCAGGGCAAAACAAAAAAATATTGTATATGAAAGAGCTATTCAATAATTAGTTAATTAATTAATTAATTAGTTTATTTTGAAAAGTATGACAATCGGCAGTCATTTCAAATAGCAGACAATCTGTTGTCAATTGTCTAATCGAATTGATGATTTTTGTTGAAACGGTTCGTAATGGGTTGCAGCCGTGTCGATTTTGTAATTTTTTGCATAATGAAGCAATATGAATGTTTAAGCGATATTTTGCGCTCTGTTCTTAGGTCGGAGAACGATCAAAGTGAATGGTTTTCCGACACAAGAACATGAGAAATATAGTTGACCGTGTGAAAAACATTAATTTCCCACATTCAGACCACACTCAACAATTGGTTCTATGATTTATTGATTGTCACGATGAAAGCTAGGAGAATTGAAACTTGGATTCGCTCAACTCGAATGGCATACCGCCCGCAGGGATGGCAGACTATTTGCACGCGTGCCATTGATGGGCAACAGAAATTGAAATCAGTGCGTTGAAATTCTCGGAATGAGAACTCCCACAACTTTGAACTTTCCATTTAGTACGTTCGCTAATTTATGATATTTTTTTTCTGAGTCAACAATTGGTGTGAATCATTGACATCAGTCTAGGCGCTCTTCAATTAGAAGCATAGTAGCTAACGTCACTTTGTTCGTTCCATACAAAATACCTACGAATTATTTGCTTTATATTTTTTTTTTTGGGAATTTTCTTAGATATTTTCCTTTTCTGGTCGGACACCAGTCCAGAATTTGGTTTCATTAAATTAAAAAAAATCCTATAATTACATTATTTAGTTTTGGAGCTAATTACAGTATTAAACTAATCATCAGAAAATGTCAACACAAATAATAAATATATATATACTGCTTATAAATGTGAAACAAGAAGTGTTTTAAAGGTGTTTTATTTATTTTCCATATTTTTTATAGCAACGTGGAGTTGTTGCTGTTGTAGCAGTGCTTCGCCCCATCCAATAGGTGCGACCGATCACAAATTTTCATTAATATCCTCTAACGGGAGTCTAAGGAAACTTGCTGTTTTAACAGGGGTGGACCATAATGAGAGGGGTGTTAGAGACTTTGGTTCCACATTACAATTAAAGAGATGGTTGGTGTCATGTGGGAACACATTGCAAGCGGGGCATACATTTTGTATGTCGGGGTTGATTCTGGATAGGTAAGAGTTTAACCTGTTACAGTATCCAGATCGAAGTTGAGCTAGAGTGACTCGTGTTTCCCTGGGGAGTGTGCGTTCCTCTTCCGCAAGTTTAGGGTACTGTTCTTTGAGTACTTGATTCACCGGGCAATTCTCGGCATAAAGTTCTGACTCCTGTTTGTGGAGTTCGCTGCTTGTGTTTTTTTGCTTCATACGGCCGAGTTCTCAGGTGTCGTATTTCCGCATAATGCTTACGGAGATGACCTAATAAGCCCCTGGACGGTGTTGGCTCATCAATCAGATGTATGTTGGGATGCCCAGGTTTCTGGGTATTCAACAGGAACTGTTTGGTTAGCATCTCATTTCTCTCCCTGATGGGAAATATTCGCGCCCCATTATGAAGATGGTGCTCTGGGGACATAAGAAAACAGCCGGTGGCGGTTCCTTCCTCTATGTATATGCATGAATTTAGGTACAGGGGAAAATGTGTACTTGAACACAGACATAATAACCTTGTTTGTTTTCGCATCAGTGTTGTCACAAAAAAAATTTCTTTGGGGCTAGAATCTAGAAAAAAAGGGCTAGACAAAGCTTAATTTCTTCAAGAAAATCCAAAACCCGTTTCGAAAAGAGCTAAAAGTATATGTATACTTTTCAATGTAAGTTTTCACATTTATTTCAAATCAAACTTAAACAAAGTTATAAAATAGGTACAGTAAACTAACAAAAAAAAAACAAAAAAAACAAAAATAAGGTACAAGAGAGGTACATAAATAATACGGTTTTTGTAGTTCATTTCATATTTTTAATAACAAAAATGAATTTTTTTTTTAACTTTTGTTTTGCCATTTAGCGGTAAGGTATCCTTAAAAAGTACCTAAGAAGTATTTTTCACACTGTTACAATGATGGCACGGCTATAGGTTCGCCAAATATACGACTTACCAAAATGGTGGCCGATGAAAATTAAATTTTTTCCAATTTTTTTATTCAAATTTTAACGTCCTACGGGTGTACGAATCACCATTAAAATACACGTGTGCGATATTCAAGTTTATGTTCAAACAAAAAAATTTTTTTTTTCAGTTAAATATATAAAAAAAATGTTGTCTTTAGCTTTAACATTAAAGTATGTGTATTTAGAATATGATATGAAAAAGGTTACATTAAAAACTCAAGCGCATGCGTCGGCTTTTGTTTACCATTTCATCTAAAACTTCATCAACGGTAACAATTTGATCACGGTGGATGCTTAGTGATGCACAGCTATTCAATCGATTTTCACTCATCGTGTTTCTCAAATAGTTTTTAATCAGCCTAAGAGTTGAAAAAGATCTCTCGTTCGTGGCCGTTGTTACTGGAAGCGTACACAAGATTTTCAACAACATGTGAACATTAGGAAAAGCCACAGAATCGCATTCCTGTAATATCAATCATAGATAAATTGATAAAAAAAACAGAAGTACCTCCTTCAGGAATAAGTAGAATTCATGCTTTTTGAGCCTATGCATGGGATCTAACGTATACGTATATAAAATTCAAAAGAAAGAAACTGATCGAATAGAAAAAATTTAATTAAAAAAAGTCATAACTACACGGAAAAAACACTAATGTGTTTTTTACATTTTAAAATGTGAAAAACACATTATTTTCTCATTTATCAAATAATTTGAATTTTACATTTTTTGAAATGTGTTTTTGACATGAACAAAAATGTAGATATTACATTATAATAATATGTTTTCCACATGGAAAATAATGTCAAATTTGCATTCTATTTCAAAATAGAAAATGTGTACTTCGAAAAAATGCTGTAAATTTAGTATTATTTAAATGTGGAGAATAAAATCAAAGCACGAGAATTTGTATCGTTTAGTTCGGCAAACAAACAGAACCGTAAGCAATGTTTATATGTACTTTTCGCCGTGACGTAAGGGCAGAAGAATTGTGCAAATATTCAGACGCATGGAGTTTTCATATTTGCCTTTTCATTCCGATGAATGTAATCGCGGTTGAGGCAAACGAGAAAACGCCTGAATTGATTATATTCACGCATGCAATAAGTTGGTTGATTTTAAATCATTGTCGATTATGTTCGTTTAAGCAAGTTGGATCATTGAACCCGATCATGTTGCCGAATGTAATAGAACGTTGTTGTGTTCGATTTTTGTTGTTCTCTGATATGTATGTAGATGGTCGTTAGGCAAATTTACAAGTTTTATGAAATTATAAAAACATGTAGGTCCCGTCCGGCCAATTTGTAGGGAAAATCAAGAGGAGCACGACGCAAATTGGAGAGAAGCTCCGCCTTAGATCTCTTCGGAGGTTATCGCGCCTTACATTTATTTTTAGTTATTTAGATGGCATTAAGCAATTCCAATGGTCACAGACCTTTATCAAAATTAGCTTCGTAAATGTTTTTCAAGTGAACTATTTCGCATTCTAAACTTTGAGAAATGTCCGACTTGTATTTTTCGACAAATTTTGCTGCGCTCGCCCGAACCGTAGTTTCATCCATGTCTTCAAATTGCCACAAAAAAGAAACCGTCTCGCTTAAATTTCTCATAGCTGCAAATCATTCAGTAATGCCAGTGATTACCGAATCAACGATTACCAGGAATGTATTGTTTTTAAAATCAGATTCTGAATCATCCCATTTAAATTATCTTCAGAACGTCTTTTGGGTTTTCTGTTTCGAATGTCCGGAAACTTTGGCGAGATGTTCAACTGAATAGCAACTGTTTTGCATTCGTTTAAAATTGTAAGCATCTAGATGTCGTACCACAACATATATGGTGGCGTGTCTAGCTTGGAGGACCACGTTTCTTTCATTAATGGTAGTATTTTGAACCAAGTTGGTCAGCGATTTTCTGACCAGTTTTTTGGTTACAATTCACGAAATCCAAAAACCGTTCTTGAATTGTAAAATTTGTTGCTTTCGAACTGAAATGAACGTAGTCAACGTGACTAGCATCATGCATAGTATCAACGATAATAGCAAAAAACTTGGCTTTTTTGCCTTGATCTAATATAGTTTCCCTCACGTGCTTTGTACAAATTTCTATCAACTCGTTCTGGATGTCTGGGGAAAGATAGTGAACTTGTAAACGTTTGTGCTTTCTCTAAATGATCTCTAAGTATCGGATCATAATGGCTTATGAGATCTTAGATGCCCAAAAAATGTCCATTGTTTCGTTCATCATGATATATACTGTCGCCTTTGAAATATAAGCGTGCCCAAAATTCTATATAAAATTTCATTCCACTTTTGAGTTTCAGTGATTAGCTGTTCATTGATAAGTGTATCAATTGTAGCTTCCTTTTGAATTAGATTTTGTAAAGATCGCCATTGGTATATAACATTTAATGTGATCTTGAGTATTTTCGTGTGATGGCAGTTTATCGTATATCTTCTTCCTCCTGGAATTTCAAATATTTCAAATGCCAATACAACAAATTTTAGGTCGATTTAAAGTATTGGTGCTTAACAGACGACATGGTAGGCAATAAAAAGCATTGATACTGGCTAACCACACTAACCAGTCACGCTCGTGAACACGTGGAAACGTGTTGCACGTGGAACAACTAAAGACTCTCCTGAATTAAAAAAAAATGTCTTAGTACCTCTAAATCGCGGGCCCCCTGAGAAACACATCTTTGTTTGATGTTTTTATTGTCTCCTCAGGCCCAGGCAAAAAATCATTATCAATATTCGTTGCTTTTGAAATTTGGCTTAAAATTTGCACATGGAATAACTAAAGACTCTCCTGAATTAAAAAAAAAAAAATGTCTTAGTACCTCTAAATCGCGGGCCCCCTGAGAAACACATTTTTGTTTGATGTTTTTATTGTCTCCTCAGGCCCAGGCAAAAAATCATTATCAATATTCTTTGCTTTTGAAATTCGGCTTAAAATTTGCAGATGGAACAACTAAAGACTATCCTGAATTAAAAAAAAATGTCTTAGTACCTCTTAATCGCAGGCCCCCTGAGAAACACATTTTTGTTTGATGTTTTTATTGTCTCCTCAGGTCCAGGCAAAAAATCATTATCAATATTCGTTGCTTTTGAAGTTCGGCTTAAAATTTGCACATGGAACAACTAAAGACTCTCCTGAATTAAAAAAAATGTCTTAGTACCTCTAAATCACGGCCCCCTGAGAAACAAATTTTTTTTAATGTTTTCATTGTCTCCTCAGGCCCAAGCAAAAAATCATTATCAATATTCGTTTCTTTTGAAATTCGAATTAAAGTATGCACATGGAACAACTAAAGACTCTCGTTAATAAAAAAAAATGTTTTAGTACCTCTAAATCGCGCGCCCCCCCCCTCCCCCCTCTCGACGGGCCTGACCTTCGCCGACGTCACTTTCCTTGAAGCTCTAGGTGTAGCTCCGAAGACTTTCTAACGGATGTTTTTGTCGCGGTATGCTGCCGAGCTACACCAGAGAAACACCTTGAAACGACCGAGGATGCCGCCCTCGAAATCATAAGCAGTCTAAGTGAATGGCATTGCGTAACTCATGGGTGAAAATCGCTTAATCCTCGGCGCATCTACATAATTACAATTTTACAAGGACCCTGGATAAAATTCTTAAAATGTAGGCCAAAGTTTGCAGACGTTTGTCTTCACAACATTGATTTCAATTGTCTTCGTTAAATCAAAACGATATTATAGAATTCGACCGATTTTAAGTTGAAAGAAGTTAACTGCTGTTTTCCGGCCTTATGATATAAGAGCTCATTATGGATGGCCGCGTATCTTCAGTTTTCAGACTAGTTTCAATGTCCACTACGTTAGGGTAGTAGCACACACGGTCATTAGTTCGATTGTCTTGGGAAAGCTTTTGCTTCACCACTTTTGGTGTTCTTGTGAAGGACAAAGCCTAACCTGGTAAATATATGTGCCAACGTATTCACATTTGTAAAAGGAGCCGTAACGTGTAGGTGATATTTAAACTAGGTTAATAGGCTATAATTCACTCCAAGGGAGTAGTTTTGGAGACGCTATTGTATAGTTTCGCAAACAAACAGCAGATGTTTGAATGTAAGCCCAAGTGATTTTTCAAACCCTTCTCATACGTACATATGTATACCCTCAACTTAAGTATGAAGTAAGAAACCTTTCAAAGGAGTGTTTATGCCCCTAGAACCTACTAAAGTTTTTGTATCACTGATTTCGCTTATACTTTCAGCCAATCGCAATATAAAATTCTTTAAAAAATCGGCACCTATTTTGTAATTTGCTTTTTTAACAACTGGAAAACATGTTCGCCTTGGGTAATTTTATTGAATTCATTGTTCAAATATTCAAAGTGAATTGGGTGATGTAAAGTCCGTGTTAAGCTGACATCGAAAGCGCCTATTTTTTATACATAAAAGTTAGAAAGAGTTAAATTTCGCATCAACATAGTCCAGCGAATTAAAACGCAGCGGCTGCGCTAGCTAGGCCATGTTATGCGAATGAAAGATGATGCTCCGGCCAAGAAAGTGTTTCTATCGGAACCCGCCTATGGAAGCAGAGGTAGAGGGCGGCCCCCACTCCGTTGGAAGGACCAGGTGGAAAACGATTTAAACTCCCTTGGTGTGACCAATTGGCGCCGGTTGGCGGAGCGAAGGAGCGACTGGCGCGCCTTGTTGGACGGCCATAACCGTTTAGACGGTTAAGCGCCAATTAAGTAAGTAAGTAAGTGTTGCGCATCCGTTGATATCACTTTCGACCATATCCGACTAATTTTGAACATGAACAGTAAATGGCCTAAACAGTCTTAAACGAGTAGAAAATATAATAACGCGCCGGACGCCGCCGCCGCGCCGGTATTTTTGACATTCGGCGGCGGCGTGCGAAAAACGACCAAAATCGGCGGCGGTGGCGGCCTTTATCGACGGCGTATACCTCTACTAGGACCTACCTAATTATTTTCTAGCTTTTAGTATTATTATTACTTCTTCTAGGTATTGTTTTCAATAAAACCGTTTAACTTAAAATTTTTTTGTATTATTTTATTTTCAAGCTTTTAGTCTTTATTTACATATTTGCCTATTATTTCTCATTCTATTTAGTTGAGTTAGTGACCTATTATTACACGGACTCTTTCCTGACAATTTGTTACAATCTAAGCCCTCAATACATAATCCATCCAAAGACTTTACTCGACTCTGCGCAGGGCCGTACCGGAGGTCGTGGGGGCCCTTGTGCAAAATTCACAGGAGGCCCTTTTTCTAAAAAAAAAAGGTTATACGACACAAAAGGTTTTGCTTGTAGGATATTTTTATATATTATGTTGCATACATAGTTTTTTTACATACTTTTTTAGAGCCAAATTTTCGTACTACTTGTGTCGCTAATCACAAGTGAAAGTGACAAAAAAAAATATTCTTATATCACTACATTTGACTAGTAAATTAATGACTAATACTCAATGTAAAATCTCAGAAACATTATAACTTCAAATTTTCTTGCACATATTGAGAGTTTCTTGTGTCTCTCATTCTAGAAAAGTTTTTTTCTTCTTTTTATACTCGCAAAATCATCGATTGTTTTTGAAAAATCATTTTTCCGAACTGCCAGTCAATTTAATCGTTCAATACCCATCGAACTTCGCAAATAATTTTTGATCAAGTTTAATTTTGAAAACGATCGTTCAGTGGTGGCTGTTGCTGGGATGGTCAAGAACATTAATCAAGCAGTATAAACATCTGAAAAATTTGATATCAATGAACTGTTTTCAATTACAAGAAATCTGCCAGCTCTTTGATTGTTTTCATTTGAATTGAACGCAGCTTTCATTGACATCAACTGTGCAGGAAACAATGGGAATATGTAATCTGGAATCTTTTGAACGAATTTTCCTGCCTCTACTCTTATTTCGGATTCACTTGAAGTAGCACTGAATTGAGGTTGTACAACTCTATACGTATCCAGAACCATAGTCATTCCTTCAAATCCGTGTTTTAACTGTGAGCAAATCGTATCAACCATTGGATAGTATATTGAAACCTTGAACAATTTTTCAGGATCAGTGAGTCTTTCATCTTCGTAGAGCTCATCAAAATATTTTTGATTGTTCTTTTTTCCTCAAATGACAGTTACTGATACTTAATTTCGCACACAATTCAGAAGCTTCTAAAACCAAGTCGTTAAAAGAGTGAAGAATGTTGGGGACTTCTGAGAAAGCATTTTCCAGGTAGTCCTTAGCTGTAAAAAGGTCAAGTTCTTTTGACTGAAGAACTTTAGATGCAACATTTACTTTTTCTAGGATTCTGCATTGGATTGTCAGTAGCAATACGAAATCAAACTTTTCTAATTTTTTTTTGGAGTGCCGCAGCTTAATTTTTTTCATCGGATTCTAACGAACGATACTTTTTCAAAAAAAAATTATAAACATCTTGAACTACGGAAAATTTCGGGATTTTGTTTGACAGCATCATTCAGAACTAAATTCAAGTTATGCGCAGCACAATGAACAAAATACGCATAAGGAGCTTTTTCTTTTAAATGTTTTTGCATCCCATTCAAGCAACCATTCATGACAGCTGCACTATCGTAGGTTTTTCCGCAGCATTTTTATACTCAGTTGAGCAGAGCTCACAGAGTATATTAACTTTGATTGGATAACGGTTGGTTGTGCAGGTATAAAGGAATCGAGATAGATATAGACTTCCATATATCAAAATCATCAGTATCGAAAAAAAATTAGATTGAGCCATGTCCGTCCGTCCGTCTGCCCGTTAACACGATAACTTGAGTAAATTTTGAGGTATCTTGATGAAATTTGGTATGTAGATTCGTGGGCACTCATCTCAGATCGCTATTTAAAATGAATGATATCGGACTATAACCACGCCCACTTTTTCGAAATCGAAAATTTCGAAAAACCGAAAAAATGCGATAATTCATTGCCAAAGGCGGTTAAAGCAATGAAACTTGGTAGATGGGTTGACATTATGACGCAGAATAGAAAATTAGTAAGATTTTGGACAATGGGTGTGGCACCGCCCACTTTTACAAGAAGGTAATTTAAAAGTTTTGCAAGCTGTAATTTGGCAGTCGTTGAAGATATCATGATGAAATTTGGCAGGAACGTTACTACTATTACTGTATATGTGCTAAATAAAAATTAGCAAAACTGGACGAAGAACACGCCCACTTTTTAAAAAAAATTTTTTTTAATTCAAATTTTAACAAAAAATTTAATATCTTTACTGTATATAAGTAAATTAAGTCAAAATTCAACTCCAGTAATGATACGATGCAACAAAATACAAAAATAATATAAAATTTCAAAATGGGCGTGGCTCCGCCCATTTTCATTTAGTTTGTCTAGAATACTTTTAATGCCATAAGTCGAACACAAATTTACCAATCCTTCTCAAATTTGGTAGAGGCATAGATTCTATGACGGTAACTGTTCTCTGTGAAAATGGGCGAAATCGGTAGAAGCCACGCCCAGTTTTTATACACAGTCCACCGTCTGTCCTTCCGCTCGGCCGTTGACACAATAACTTGAGCAAAAACCGATATATCTTTACTAAGCATAGCCCACGTACTTATCTGAACTCACTTTATCTTGGTATAAAAAATGGCCGAAATCCGACCATAACCACGCCCACTTTATCGATATCGGAAATTACGAAAAATGAAAAAAATGCCATAATTCTATACCAAATACGAAAAAAGGGATGAAACATTGTAACTGGATTGGTTTATTGACGCAAAATATAACTTTGGAAAAAACTTTGTAAAATGGGTGTGACACCTACCATATTAGGTAGAATCTTGGCAGGAATACTGTTAGTGGTATTGCATATATAAATAAATTAGCAGTACCCGACAGATGATATTCTGGATCACCTGGTCCACATTTTGGTCGATATCGCGGGAACGCCTTCACATATAAATCTAAGGGCCACTCGCTTTTAAAACCCTCATTAATACCTTTAATTTGATATCCATATCGTACAAACACATTCTAGAGTCACCCCTGGCCCACCCTAATGGCGATATCTCGAAAAGGCGTCCACCTATAGACCTAATGCCCACTCCCTCTTAAAATGCTCAGTAACACCTTTCGTTTGATACCCATATCGTACAAACATTCTAGAGTCACCCCTGGCCCACCCTAATGGCGATATCTCGAAAAGGCGTCCACCTATAGACCTAATGCCCACTCCCTCTCAAAATGCTCAGTAACACCTTTCGATTGGTACCCATATCGTACAAACATTCTAGAGTCACCCCTGGCCCACACTAATGGCGATATCTCGAAAAGGCGTCCACCTATAGACCTAATGCCCACTCCCTCTTGAAATGCTCAGTAACACCTTTCGTTTGATACCCATATCGTACAAACATTCTAGAGTCACCCTTGGTCCACCTTTATGGCGATATCTCGAAAAGGCGTCCACCTATAGAACTAAGGATTACTCCCTTTTAAAATATTCATTACCACCTTTCATTTGATACCCATATCGTACAAACACATTCTAGAGTCACCCTGGCCCACCCTAATGGCGATATCTCGAAAAGGCGTCTACCTATAGACCTAATGCCCACTCCCTCTTAAAATGCTCAGTAACACCTTTCGTTTGATACCCATATCGTACAAATACATTCTAGAGTCACCCCTGGCCCACCCTAATGGCGATATCTCGAAAAGGCGTCCACCTATAGACCTAATGCCCACTCCCTCTTAAAATACTCATTACCACCTTTCATTTGATACCCATATCGTACAAACACATTCTAGATTCACCCTGGCCCACCTTTATGGCGATATCTCGAAACGGCGTCCACCTATGGAACTAAGGATCACTCCTTTTCAAAATACTCATTACCAGCTTTAATTTGATACCAATATCGTACAAACATATTCTAGAGTCACCCCTGGTCCACCTTTATGGCGATTTCTCGAAAATGCGTTCACCTATAGAACTAAAGCCCATTCCCTTTTAAAATACTCATTACCACTTTTCATTTGATACCCATATCGTACAAACACATTCTAGAGTCACCCCTGGTCCACCTTAATGGCGATATCTCGAAAAGGCGTCCACCGATAGACCTAAGGCCCACTCCCTCTTAAAATGCTCAGTAACACCTTTCATTTGATACCCATATCGTACAAACAAATTCTAGAGTCAGCCCTGGTCCACCTTTATGGCGATATCCCTAAATGGCGTCCATCCATAGAACTATGGCCTACTCTCTCTTAAAATACTCTTTAATACCTTCCATTTGATACACATGTCATACAACCACATTCCAGGGTTACCCTAGGTTCATTTTCTACATGGTGATTTTCCTTATTTTGTCTCCATAGCTCTCAACTGAGTATGTAATGTTCGGTTACACCCGAACTTAGCCTTCCTTACTTGTTTCAATTGTAATCCTTTTTTCTCAACTAATTCAACAATTTGTTGTGAGGGACCCTTCGCAGTTGAATCTTAAATTTCTTGAAACCCTGTAAACACTTCACATATCTTGAGTTCTTGTCATACCGAAAAACCTGACTTAATTGATCTACTTTACTTCCTACTAGGTCCCTCTATTTCCTACTAGGTTTTAATATAATCTTCGCGCACGGTTCTCTAGTCTGGAGTCGTTCGTATATAAGTGGAATTTCATTGTGTCCATTTAGACAACTATATAAATATTAATGGGCTTAAAATGTTTCAATATTTAGATAATTTTCAGACACTAAAAGCTCATTTGGCACATTCGAAACGTCGATTTTCGCTCATCCACAGTTCAAAATCCAAGGCGAAGCCTAGAATTTTTAGTGGATGGTCTAAATCGACGTTTAGTATGTGTAGAATAGGGTATTTTACTCAATTTCTATCCTAGACGTCCATCCCAATTTTTGCCTTTGGATTTGAATTTGAATAAAATAAATAAAAAATTGAATTTTTCCCATAATTTAGTGTATACATTTTTCGGTGAAACTTTTGCGACTCGGGGGTTTGAGGGCCCCTCGGAGCTGGGAGCCCTGGTGCACCGCACCGCTTGCACCACTCTCGGTGCGGCCCCGACTCTGCGCCACATATGCTTGTCCCTCCTCGGACTCCAAAATGTTTTGATGTCACTTCTACCGGACTATATGTAATATTTGTTCCAAATATGAGCCAAATCGGATATCATAGGTCGCTTTCTATTCATGTATGTATTATGTGTTCCAAAAATACGATTGTGCCAAGTAGCGTCGATTTTTTCACAGGCCGTTTTCTAATCATGTATGTATTATGTGTTCCAAATATGAAAAAAGTCGGACCACAAATACGATTTTTGAAATATTTCGATCCATGCGCCACCTATCGGAGTTTTTTTCTTCTTATTATTTCATTGTCATCGGGTTTTGAACTATATTCCAAGTTTAAGCTTGAAGCTTATCGGGAAGTTAGATACTTAAATTTCAATTACAAAATTCGTGCCAGCCAGCCAGCCTGTCAAGTCAAGCTAAATAAAACCGTTTAAAAAACACTCATCGTCAATTGCGCATAGCCTAACAAAATATTTGGCAGCACTGCCCCGTTAATGTCAAAGCAATTGAACAACATGACATATATTTCCTCAGTTGACCTTTCAAAACATTAAAAAACTCGATAAAAACTACATAATGAAAATTGGAAGTACTGATTTTATAAAAACCTATTTCATAAGTGTGGATAAAGTTGTGCACTTAGCATTACATATAAAGTTTAAAAGCAGATGTATATGCACGTAATAAAAAACACAGCTAATGTTAATGAATTATGATTTTGAAATTTTAGCAGCTAATGCAAACAAGCTTATGGGCAAAAAAACTGTAAGGGTCAGTTTTCAATGAATGAAGTTTTTGGGACAAGCTTGGACACCGAGTTCCCTAGGAGGAGGGTAAACCCGGGGTGAAACTTTATGGTTTTACTGGTGATGAGACCTCTATACAATAATACAATATATTTGAACCGGTCTATGAAAAGGTGGCTTATGACTAAAAAAAACAGATGTTTACAGCTGTTTCTCGCAAGAAAAAAAAACAGCTGTTAACAACTGTTTCTCGCAACTTCTTTTTTGAGTCATAAGCCACCTTTTCGTAGACCGGATCACATATATAGATTACAACTGGGCTCCAGCTTCCCGCGGAACCGGGTTTTTATAGACCATGGTAGTTATCTCAAGAGATACTCAACTTTGCAGCTCGCTACCTTTGAGCAAAAACACCTTACGCCGTCATGCCTGCCGTGGATATATTCTATTAAACCCATACCCGCCGAGGAAACTTTGTGTGAGATTTGAAGCTTCTAGTTTAATGGAAGTTGTTTGAACTTTATCGCGAGATTGCCGCGTTTGCTACGAAATTTATAATATCTCGCCCGGTGGCCACCTATTGGAATTTTTCTTCTTTTATATTGCATTATAATAAGGCGCTAAACTTAGTACCAGGTATTTAGTTTGTAGCTCGATGGCGAGTCTCACAGAAACTGATCGCAGGACTCCATTCGAATCCCACGATTTTTGGAAATATCTATATCCGTGCGTCACCTAACGAAATTTTTTGTCATATGTCTCAAACTGTCATGGAATATTTTAAAACGAGATCCCGAAAATCCATATCTTTCCAATTTTTTTCCGTTGGCTGCATTCTCCAAGTCCTCTGAACTTACCGTAAGTTTACAAATTTGTAGCGCAGAGGGAAGCTTCTTAAAACTTGATCGAAAGATTCCGCCGTTTGGTATGAATTTTCTTCATATATCAACCGTTTTATTTTTTAAATCACCCCTGAAATATTTTCGAATCGCTCTTAATTATGAGTCCGAAATTGTAGATTGTGACTCTAGAATGTGTTTGTACGATATGGGTATCAAATGAAAGGTAGTAATTAGTATTTTAAAAGGAAGTGTGCCTTAGCTCTGTAGGTGGACGCCTTTTCAAGATATCGCCATAAAGGTGGACCAGGGGTGACTCTAGAATGTGTTTCCACAGAAAACAGTTATCGTCACAGAAGCTATACCCTTACCAAATTTCACAAGGATTGGTAAGTTTTTGTTCGACTTATGGCATTAAAAGTATTCTAGCCAAATTAAATGAAAAAGTACGGAACCACGCCCCTTTTGAAATTTTCTTTTATTTTTGTATTTTCTTGCACCATATCATTACTGGAGTTGAATGCTGACATAATTTGCTTATATACTGTAAAGATATTAAATTTTTGTTAAAATTTTACTTAACATTTTTTTTTTAAAGAGTGGGCGTGTTCGTCATGCGATGTTGCTAATTCTTATTTAGAACACATACAGTAATAGGAGTAACGTTCCTGCCAAATTTCATCATGATACCTTCAAATAAATGTAAGACGCGATAACCTCCGAAGAGATCTAAGGCCGAGCTTCTCTTCCAATTTGCTCCTCTTGATTTTCCCTACAAATTGGCCGGACGGGACCTACATGTTTTATGCCGACTCCGAACGGCATCTGCAAGGCAGATGAGTTTTCACTGAGAGCTTTTCATGGTAGAAATACATTCGGAGTGCTTGCCAGTCACTGCCGAGGGGCGACCCCGCTTAGAAAAGTTGTCTTCTAATTGAAAAACCTTATTTCTAAAATTTTGATGTTGCTTTGCCCGGGAGTTGAACCCAGGGCATACGGTGTGATAGGCGGAGCACGCTACCATCACACCACGGTGGCCGCCTTCACGGTGGATACCTTCAACGACTGGCAAAATACAGCTTGCAAAACTTTTAAATTACCTTCTTTTAAAAGTGGCCGTTGCCGCGCCCATTGCCCAAACTTTTGCTAATTTTCTATTCTGCGTCATAAGATCAACCCGCCTACCAAATTCCATCGCTTTATCCATTTTTGGTAATACATTATCGCACTATTTCGGTTTTTGCAAATTTTGGATATCGAAAAAGTGAGCGTGGTTATAGTCTGATTTCGTTAATTTTAAATAGCGATCTGGTATGAGTGCCCAGGAACTTACATACCAAATTTCATCAGGATACCTCAAAATTTACTCAAGTTATCGTGTTTACGGACGGACGGACATGACTAAATGAATCAATCAAAAATGAATCATTTTGATATATAGAAGTCTATATCTATCTCGATAAGTTTATGCCGTTACAGGGTACCGTTATGCGAACAAAATTAATATACTCTGTGAGCTCTGCTCAGCTGAGTATAAAAATTAACAAGGGGAGGGATATAACAACCCTGCCACTACTCATATGTAAAATGTATTTGCTTTCCAGCTCTCCCAGAGCGTCATCGTATAGAGTTTGCTGGTATAAGCGGCTGATAAAAAAATATATTTTCTCCTTTCAGCCCTCGAATCAGACAATAAAGCATTCTCTTCGGAGTAATGCGGTCTTCTTCGTTGGAAAGTTGGCATATAGCTAACTCTTTGTCCGCCCGCGGGACCTACATGTTTAATGCCGACTCCGAACGGCATCTGCAAGGCAGATGAGTTTTCACTGAGAGCTTTTCATGGCAGAAATACACTCGGAGCGCTTGCCAGTCACTGCCGAGGGGCGACCCCGCTTAGAAAAATTGTCTTCTAATTGAAAAACCTTATTTCTGAAATTTTGATGTTGCTTTGCCCAGGAGTTGAACCCAGGGCATACGGTGTGATAGGCGGATCACGCTACCATCACACCACGGTGGCCGCCTTCACGGTGGATACCTTCAACGACTGGCAAATTACAGCTTGCAAAACTTTTAAATTACCTTCTTTTAAAAGTGGCCGTTGCCGCGCCCATTGCTCAAACTTTTGCTAATTTTCTATTCTGCGTCATAAGATCAACCCGCCTACCAAATTTCATCGCTTTATCCATTTTTGGTAATACATTATCGCACTATTTCGGTTTTTGGAAATTTTGGATATCCAAAAAGTGAGCGTGGTTATAGTCTGATTTCGTTAATTTTAAATAGCGATCTGGTATGAGTGCCCAGGAACTTACATACCAAATTTCATCAGGATACCTCAAAATTTACTCAAGTTATCGTGTTTACGGACGGACGGACATGACTAAATGAATCAATCAAAAATGAATCATTTTGATATATAGAAGTCTATATCTATATCGATAAGTTTATGCCGTTACAGGGTACCGTTATGCGAACAAAATTAATATACTCTGTGAGCTCTGCTCAGCTGAGTATAAAAATTAACAAGGGGAGGGATATAACAGCCCTGCCACTACTCATATGTAAGATGTATTTGCTTTCCAGCTCTCCCAGAGCGTCATCGTATAGAGTTTGCTGGTATAAGCGGCTGATAAAAAAATATATTTTCTCCTTTCAGCCCTCGAATCAGACAATAAAGCATTCTCTTCTGAGTAATGCGGTCTTCTTCGTTGGAAAGTTGGCATATATCTAACTCTTTGTCCGCCCGCACGGGTAAACTGCCTTTTATTTATTCTAACCTAAGCATAAATATCTCAAAGACGCTTCTGCGGAAGGTCAAAGCAAAAGTTGATCACATCCAAAAATTGTGAATGAAATTAAAAAATGTTGAATAAAACTTGTGTGGACATAAAGAAAAATAAACAGATGCCTATAGTTTGTTGATTACAGTTTATAATTGTAAGAGTGGGTTTGTGCTGACCCTTCTTTTGGAAATGTTTGAAACTGCGTTAGGGTATGCTGACCGGTATCATCTGATCTAGAGTAAATGTCTTAGTACCTGTGATTAATGAAGATGCATCTTAAGTATAAATGCGTTAGGTTCCTGTGATTAATGATGTATCTATCTGAGGAGCCTAGCATTGGGAAATGTTATTCACAGCGAACGGACATTTTAATCATGATGTGTTGAAGAGGTTGAATTACAGTCCCTTAATTGTGACACAGGTTATGCTTTATTATTATTCCTGGTGCTCAGAACGGGGTTTTCATATCCCCATTACTTGTATTACAATTGTGGAATTGTATCAATGTTTCTGATGAGCCCTACAATTAGGACATGTTACTGAAATCCACAAACGGGCGTTGACCCTCTATGCCAGGAATTGCTCGGTGAATCCTGTCCTCAAAAAACAATACCCAAAACTAGCAGAGGAGGAACGCACTCTCCCTAGGGAAACGCACGTCGCTCTAGCTTAACTTCAATATGGGTACTGTAACAGGTTAAAGGCAAGTATTTGTGATTGAAACGCACAACTGCAAGCTAATTTGGTACCAATGATTCGACTACGAAGTGTTGAGGTAGGTAATATGGAGCCGACAGTTGGGCCATTGACCGTGCAATTAGATCCGGGTTTGATACCGTGAGGTTGAGTTTTCCATTGACAGGTACTTACATTAAAGCATAGTGAATAATGACATGTTGAATTATGCAGCGCTTAGGTCCAGTGGCTGACCCAATCAACGACGTGAGCGATGGCTTTGCATGGGCCCGAGAGACAGTTCACTGACAATAAATTTGCTACGGACAATCCTCAATTAACAGCTGCACCGAAGAGGAAGTGACTGGGCACTACTATATTGCAGCAACCCCAATGGGCAAATGTCAACCGAAAGGTGGATATTCGTAGAAGGGAGCTGATCATTATCATGATCAAAATGATGCATGATGAACCAAATAAACCGCTATCATCTTTGGAAACAGCTGGATAACACAACTGGGTTAAACTGATGACCTGCACCAATAATGTGAGTTTAGAATGGCTACAGAGAGTTACTCCAGACCTTCCAACCCAAGAAGGCGCAAGGTTGAAGGTGGTGGATAGAGAACTGATGCCCAAGATACCAAAAATCAAGGTTTGGATACCCCAAGTGGAGGACACGCTTAACATGCTACAGCGTCAAAACCTGAAAATGTCTTTGGACGCTGGTAGTATTTATATGTGCCTTAGAAAGAGGAGTCTTCAGGACAGTAACCCCAATACGCTAAAACCTGGCGAGGAGGAAAAGGACCACGAAAACGTGAAAGCAGTGGCAAATGGAGGGGCAAAGGTGCTATGGCAAAGGCGCACAAGCAGATCAATGGTGCTGAGAGTTTTTAGAAAAACCATAATATGCTAAAACCAGGATAGGTAGAAACTACTAAAAACACACTACTTCTTCTGATCGCGAGTAATAATCCTGTAAAAAAGTAATATTATTTCAAAATGAAATATAATTCTGTGATAATGCAATACTTTGCGGTATATTTTTGTCATTTATAAGGCTACACTGCTAAGATTTTTTATGATCTATTTTATAAGGTTGACTTAAAAACTAAATATAAATATCTTGAAAAGAAGCGCTTGGCGATGCTTAGTAAGGCCCCTCGAACCATCTGAAAATCTTTACATCGACATCAAAGAAGGTTGAAGATGTAGTGATATTATTTATGTATATCCTTTTCAAAATAGAATTGCTTTAGACAAGAATCACAAAATCGGTTGATTACTACGCCCACTTTCTATATAAAAATGAAAAATACACATATAGAACACACATACAAATTCGAGATCTGTAGAATCCCTGCAAAAAATGCGACAGTCTAGGATGAATCCGGGATGAGTCGCAATGGAGTATGCGACCATAACCAGTTCTGATCTCTTTATATGGGTTGAGGTGGTCCCTTTTGTTTGAGCATGTCCTATGGAGAGACCAATTGTACCTGTTTATGCCTGAACGGGTAGTATCGGACTGATCCTCTTTATACCCCTACGGGTACTGTCGAACAGATCCTTTTAGTAATGTTCGACACTTCCTCTTTGTACACTTTTGGGTACTGTTCGACACTCCCCTTCTTACCCCTACGGGTACTGTTCAACAGACCTTTTCTGTACTGTTCGACACTTCCTCTTTGTACCCCTATGGGAAGTGTCCCATAGGCCCTTTTTGTATCCATACGGGTAGTGTCGGACATATTCTCTTCCGCAATTTCAGATATTACTTAATAGAGTGAGGACGATCGAATTCGCTGTTTCCCGAAATGTTTTCATATCCAGATCAAAGCCATAACATTAAACGATTCATAGAGCAACATGGCTGTCACCCGCTTGAAAAATATGTCACATAGTATAGGAAAAATTAAAAATGTTTTCAAAAATTCGGCGAAAGACGGAAGGTTTCAAGTCCGAGTAAAATTTCTGTAAGAAAAAAAGAGGGCGACCTGGAAACCAATATTCAGAGAGTGTTCAGATTCTAGGGGGAAGTGGTCTACGTCATCTTAAACGGAGGCAACGTTGAATCACCCAGCGAAGGTGATAATGCTCCATCCGCTCTTTACAATAATTGCTACTGGAGCATTCCACGGTTGGTACGGAACAAGTCGTACAATTGTTTTTTTTTAGACATTAACTAAAACCCCAAGAAAAAATACAAATACACTATTAGATATTTTAAATAAATACCATAATCGACTAAAGTTTACGATCGAAAAAGAAAAAACAACAACATCCCCTTTCTAGACACACGTATACACAGGCTCAATAATAAACTAATATTGGATTGGTACTCGAAACCAACCTCTTCTGGGCGCCTCATAAACTTTATATCTTCACAGCCTTTCAAATACAAAATAAATACGGCGAAGAACTTTATAGACAAAATACTATCTATCAGCCATCAAAGTTTTCATGACGCAAATATTAGGAAAATTAAATTGACGCTTAAAAAGAATAATTATCCGGACCATATCATATCAAATTTAATATATCAGAAACAAATGGAAATAGAAAATATAACCCAAAAAACACAGTCTTCAGATACAAATAACCAGACAAAGCGATACTTCAGTGTCACTTACATTCCTAAGCTCACAGAAAATTTCACACATGACTTGACAAAAACATCAAACACAAACACTAAACTAGCATACAGGTCGAACTGCACTTTGGCAACGTGCTTTACAAAAACAAAAACACCCATAGATCTCCAACAATGTAGCAATGTAGTTTACTACATTTTCTAAGCGGGGTTGCCCCTCGGAAGTGATTTCGAGTGTATTTCTGCCATGGAAAGTTTCTTAGTGAAAATTTAACTGCCTTGTCAATGCCGTTCGAGGTCGGCGTAAAACAATTTTTAGGAAAAATTAAAAGGAGCACGACGTTAGCTGGAACTGTAGTTAGGCCTAAATTCTCTTCTTACTCTTTTACTTATATCCACATATATATTCCATGTACAGGCTTAGTCTATGGACAGAAATTAACATTGTGCATTTTTCCAACTAATCAATATGAAGGAATAAAAAATGGTTGCTAAGGAGTTTAGAAAATTATTCGACTTTTTCCTTTTCTTCCTTTTTTTTTGGGGCCCCAATTAAGCCGGAGGGTTGGTGTTGGGGTGCAGAAATGGCAGAACATACTATACACGTGTATACGGATGGTTCTAAATTAATGGAAGGCGTCGGGCCTGTTGTTTACTGTGTCGAAATAAATAGATCCTACAGGCTGCCAAATTATTGCACCGTCAGAAAGCAGCAGAAATTCTGGAGAGAAGTGTGCTTAAGCTACAGTCGCTACGATTAAGGCAAAACCCTTACCCAGTATCTCATCAAGAAATGTCTTGGAACGCAAATAAGCATTAGAGAGACTTCGTTCCGGCCGGACCTTACATCTTTACTGGGTCTCCGGCCAGCGCTAGATAGATAGAAGGTAGCGAAAAGTTGGCTGAGGAGGGTGCAGCATTCGACGAGTCGACGTTAGATGTCCCAATTCGTTTGGAGAGGAGACAAGAGTTGCATATGACCCATTAAGCAGGAAAGGCGTTGGCAGAAGCGTGGGGCTGCAAAATTTCTAAGATCATGTGCAAATCCTATGGTATTAGACACACAAATTGGCTTATATCTCTGAAGACAAAACACTTAAGGCTCATGATGGGCATACTAAGAGGACACTGCCTTCTGGCGTCACATGCTTATAAGTTCCAATAACAGCAAGAGCTGCCACGTCAAGGCTCCAGCTACTATTAGTCAGCTATTAAGCTAGGTGCTAGAAAAGCTTTAGTATTCGCCAAGAGGATTGATTTATTTTATAACATAAGCCCTGGTACTTAATTGGGACTTTTAATGTTTGATCGTCAAACAAATTCTGGTAACATTGTGGACACATTCAGTACATTGAGGTCTTTATTGACCGGCCAGTTCAACCTAAAGCGCCAAATACACGACACGAACATTTCCGCGAACATTCCGCAATCTTGTTCGCAGCTTTGGCCATACACCATACGAACTTTTGGCCGAACATTAGTTCTCTTTCAGACAGCGATGAATACGGACAACAATTGTGCTGCAGCATTATTGCTCGCTGTGGCAATTCAGCGTAAAAAAAAGAGAGAAGATCGCAAAAAAAGAATTTGGTGCAAAGAATGGTTTAATGTTCGTATGAGCAAGGCAACATTTGACCAACTTTTACAAAAAATTTTGCTATAATCATTATTATTTTTAATTCTATTACAATAATCTTTGCTTTTTACTTGCCACAATGATGGCAAAGATTTATACATTTCAATAAATTCACTCAGAAATTTTTTATTGTCCATTTTACTTTTCCGCGCACGTCTGTTCCGTTCAGAAACTACTACGATTATGAACTATTTCGCCATACACGCGCGAACTGGCAAACACCACCATACACGACAGAAAAGGTCGCAGAAACATGACATAACGGGAATGTTCGCGGAAATGTTCGTGTCGTGTATTTGGCGCTTAACCTATGCAAAGCCATTCATCGAATATTCTGTAAGAGCTACAATCGAATCCCTCCCGTTCATGGCATACCCTTCCACAGTATATGTGTGCATACATATGTATGTACGTATGCAGGGCCGTAGAGAGAAAATACGGGCCCGGGACTAAACAATTTACGGGCCCCCTATAAAAAATCCATTAATACATTTGATTAATTTGAATTAATGACGTCTCATTCATGAATCATTATTGATTGATAGAGATGAGATTTTACCGGGTATTTACCATTTTTATGGGTAAATACAAGAAAAATACCCGGAATATTCCTTTTTATACCTTTCATGAAAATGAAGTGGTATATTAATTTCGTCACGAAACCCAAAATTGTAAGTCCTTAAAGGAAAATAGATAGACCCACCATTAAGTATACCGAAATAATCAGGTTAAAGAGCTGAGTTGATTTAGCCATGTCCGTCTGTCTGTCTGTCTGTCTGTCCGTCTGTCTGTTTGTATGCAAACAAGTCCCTCAATTTTTGAATTATCTTGATAAAATTTGGTGAGCGGGTGTATTTGGGTGTCCGATTAGACATTTGTCGGAACCGGCCGGATCGGACCACTATGGCATATATCCTCCATACAACCGATTTTTCAGAAAAAGAGGATTTTTGTAATATCTTACTGAATTTAACAGATTGAAGCTTCAAACTTCACCATATAATTTCTTATATTGCACATATTGTTGCCTGAAAAAATTGATGAGATCGGTCGTATATATAGTATATATCCCCCACAACCGATTGTTCAGATAAGAAACTTTTCGTAATTGCTGCCCCATTTTAAGAGCTAGAGGCTTCAAATTTCAACGAATGCTTACGTATATATCATATATTGTTGTCTGAAAAAATCATAGAGATCGGTGGTATATATAGTATATGTATGGTGGTATATATAGTATATAAATATATATATTCGCAATTTTAGCCCCATTTTAACAGCTAGAAGCTTCAAATTTCACCTAATGCTTACGTATATGGCATATATTGTTGTCTGAAAAAATCATTGAGATCGGTTGTATATATAGTACATATCTCATACAACCGATTGTTCAGATAAGAAACTTTTCGCAATTTCTACCCCATTTTAACAGCTATAAGCTTCAAATTACACCGATTGCTTACATATATAGTATATATTGTTGTGTCAAAAAATCATAGAGATCGGTGATATATATAATATATATATGATGATATATATAGTATGACTAGCAGACCCGGCAGACGTTGTTCTGCCCTAAATTTGGCCTATATGCATACTTTTTAATAACTTTTTCCGTCTAACTCTGCCTACCCCTCTACACTTTTTCCTAATCTTTTTATTCACTCCTCCCTCCGTCTTTTTCGCTTCATCTCCATCTTCGTCTCATTCTATCTCTTTCTCAGTCTCCTTCTCCATTTTCTCTTCTCTCAAGTTTACCTCCTTCTTCTTCATCTCTTATTGCAAGTCCCAGAAGGTGGCATGTATTTTGTTCCAGTCCCATTCCGAGTCTCAGAACCAGTCCCACTCCGAGTATCAGTCTCAGTCCCAGTCCTAGTCCTAATCCCAGTCCCAGTCCGTCTCTGGTATACTTCCCGGAAACAAGCATCGTAAATACTAATATACGCAAATTTATATACGAAATTTCAGGCAAATCGAATAGGACGTATGTAATTAGGTATGTAGGTATTATTAATTCTTGTCTTTATTTCGGCTTCGCATGCATATTTATCAGTTTTGCCAGGTTGATGCGACTAAATCGAATATCACAATAAATTTTAGAGCTCTCGGCAACAGCTTTCATTTGATATCCATAATACACACACATTTTAGGGGTATCCGGGTCCATGTTTTGGCCTATATCTCGAGGGCCTAGTCACTTAGCGGTGTAAAACTTACTCTGCATTATTGCACACATCAACAACTTCAATTTGATACCCATAATATAAAAACACATTCTAGGTGTATCCGGGTCCATGTTTTGGCCTATATCTCGAGACCGTAGTCACCCAGCGGTGTAAAACTTAATCTGTACTAAAGCATACATCAACAGCTTCAATTTGATACCCATAATGTAAAAACACATTCTACGTGTATCCGGGTCCACGTTTTGGGCTATATCTCGAGATCTTAGCCTCCCAGTTGTATGAAAATTATCCTGTACTATAGCACTCATCAACAGCGTTCATTTGATATCAATATTATATAAACACATTCTAGGGGTACCCTGGTCCACGTTTTGGGCTATATCTCGAGACCCTAGCCTCCCAGTTGTATGAAAATTATCCTGTACTATAGCACTCATCAACAGCGTTCATTTGATATCCATATTATACAAACACATTCTAGGGGTACCCTGGTCCACGTTTTGGGCTATATGTCGAGATCATAGCCTCCCAGTTGTATGAAAATTATCCTGTACTATAGCACTCACCAACAGCGTTCATTTGATATCCATATTATATAAACACATTCTAGGGGTACCCTGGTCCACGTTTTGGGCTATATCTCAAGACCCTAGCCTCCCAGTTGTATGAAAATTATCCTGTACTATAGCACTCATCAACAGTTTTCATCTGATATCCATATTGTATAAACACATTCTAGCGGTACCCGGCTCCACGTTTGGGCTATATCTCGAGACCCTAGCCTTCCAGTTGTATGAAAATTATCCTGTACTATAGCACTCATCAACAGCTTTCATTTGACATCCATATCGTATAAACACATTCTAGGGGTACCCGGGTTCCCGTTTTGGGCTATATCTCGAGACCCTAGCCTCCCAGTTGTATGAAAATTATCCTGTACTATAGCACTCATCAACAGTTTTCATTTGATATCCATATTATATAAACACATTGTAGGGGTACCCTGGTCCACGTTTTGGGCTATATCTCGAGACCCTAGCCTCCCAGTTGTATGAAAATTATCCTGTACTATAGCGCTCATCAACAGCTTTCATTTGATATCCATATCGTATAAACACATTCTAGGGGTACCCGGGTCCACGTTTTGGGCTATATCTCGAGACCCCAGCCTCCCAGTTGTATAAAAATTATACTGTACTATAGCACTCATCAACAGCTTTCATTTGGCATCCATATCGTATAAACACATTCTAGGGGTATCCGGGTCCACGTTTTGTCCTATATCTCGAGACCCTAGTCACCCAGGGGTATGGAAATTATCCTGTACTATAGCACTTATCAACAGCTTTCATTTGATATCCATATTATATAAACACATTCTAGGTGTACCCGGGTCCACGTTTTGATCTCAAGAACCTGGACACGTAGCGAAAAAAGAGGTAGACGTTGGCCGATTCTCAGACCTACCCAATATGCTCACAAAATTTAATGAGAATCGGTTCAGCCGTTTCGGAGGAGTTCAGCCTCTAAAACCGTGACAGAAGAATTTTATATATTAGATGGTATATATATTATATATATATTTTTTTTTTGTGATTTCGGCCCCATTTTAACAGCTAGAAGCTTCAAATTTCACCAAATGCTTACGTGTATAGCATATATTGTTGTCTGAAAAAATCATTGAGATCGGTGGTATATATAATATATATATGATGGTATATATAGTATGATGGTATATATAGTATATATATATGTTTATTTTGTTGCGATTTCGGCCCCATTTTAACAGCTAGAAGTTTCAAATTTCACCAAATGCTTAAGTGTATAGAATATATTGTTGTCTGAAAAAATCATTGAGATCGGTGGTATATATAGTATATATCTCATACAACCGATTGTTCAGATAAGAAACTTTGCGCAATTTCTTCCCCATTTTAACAGCTAGAAGCTTCAAATTTCACCAAATGCTTACGTGTATAGTATATATTGTTGTCTGAAAAAATCATTGAGATCGGTGGTACATATATTATATACCCCGTATAAACTGTATTTTTTTGCCCCTCTTTTACGGCTAGAAGTTTCAAAATTCACAAAATTTCATCAAATAGTTACGTTTACGTCATATATTGTTGAAATACGTGATTCGTAGTCATAGTTTTTACACGCAGACCACAAAAAAGCTGAAACTTTGCACCCTCACACAAAGTACCTACCTATTTTTTATTTTATATTTATCTTAAAAATCGTTTAGGTATGTAGATTTGTTCACTATATATTTCTTATCTTATACATCCGATTATTCGGAGATTACGAATGGGCTAAGATTATTGTTCAGCCCCATTCATGAAAGGTATGAAGTCTTCGGCACAGCCGAAGACAGTCCCGTCCTTACTTGTTTATTTTATATTTATCTTAAAAATCGTTTAGATATGTTCAAATTTCACCAAATGTTTACGTGTATAGCATATATTGTTGTCTGAAAAAATCATAGAGACCGGTGGTATATATAATCTCATACAACCGATTGTTCAGATAAGAAACTTTGCGCAATTTCTTCCCCATTTTAACAGCTAGAAGCTTCAAATTTCACCAAATGCTTGCGTGTATAGTATATATTGTTGTCTGAAAAAATCATTGAGATCGTTGGTATATATAGTATATATCTCATACAACCGATTGTTCAGATAAGAAACTTTGCGAAATTTCTGCCCCATTTTAACAGCTAGAAGCTTCAAATTTCACCAAATGCTTACGTATATAGCATATATTGTTGTCTGAAAAAATCATAGAGATCGGTGGTACATATATTATATACCCCATATAAACTGCATTTTTTTGCCCCTTTTTTACGGCTAGAAGTTTCAAAATTCATAAAATTTCATCAAATAGGTTTACGTCATATATTTATTTATTTCTTTATTTCTTTATTTAATTATGAGTCTTTGGAATACAATCCTTACAGACTATGTACTTAACTAATTTATAGATTACATACTAATTTTGTGTATAAATCGAACCACTTATAGGGTTGAGTTAAGCATCACGAGAAAAGCGTTATTGGCATCGAAAAATCCAAAGTGATAGCATCACTTAGTGAATTTAACTCCCTTAAAGCACGATTTACGGGAGCATTACGAGCATATAGCGTTCTCGTATTAACCCCATAGAAAGGAGACATATTACGAAGAAACCGTTGAGGGACATTAAACCGAATCCTTTCTAATAAGTATGGACAGTCAATGAGGCCCTTGACAATTTTGAAAATAAAGGACAAGGAGAGTATAGATCTTCGACTCTCCAAGACAAGTAAGACGAGCAGTATAAGACTGTATGGGCTCCTCAAAATTTAACGTCCAAAGAGCATACTTAAGAAAGCGTTTTTGTATTCTCTCTAGTCTATTTATAGCTGTCATAGTACTAGATCTCGAAATAAAGACAGCATATTCTAAATGAGACCTTACAAAAGAAGTATAGAGAGCTTTAAAAATATAAGGGTCACAGAACTTCGCAGAATTGCGCCTAACAAAACCCAGCATTGAGTAAAATTTAGAGGTAACGTGGCTAATATGATTATTGAAGGAAAACTTGCTATCAAATATAACCCCAAAGTCCTTAATCTCACTAAGACATTGAAGTTCACAATTAGAAATACTATATTTTGAGCTAGGTATATTGGATGACTTAGAATAGGTCACATGAAAGCATTTAGATGCATTTAAGGACAGATGAGACCTGAGACACCACAGATGTAGCTTGGTAATGTCATTTTGCAATTTCAGTATATCATCAGGCGACTTAATAATTGAAAACAATTTTAGGTCATCAGCGTAAAGGAGACATTTAGCAAATGTAAAGCTATTGCTAATTTCATTAATAAAAAGATTAAATAATAATGGACCTAGTATACTCCCCTGTGGAAGAGGCAATAAAGGGAATAGAAGACTCCCCATCAACAGTAACAACACTCCCCGGCTTTCGAAAAGTCAGTATAGATACAATCTACCTGCGAACCAGCTGAAAAAGACTCAATGCAATACTCTCTGAAAACAGCAAGGATAGAAATCGTTGACCTCTCCGCAACGAAACCATGCTGATAAGGAGAAATAAGGGACTTAACCGCAAAGCTCAACTTAGCATAGACTGCATGCTCAAAAATTTTGGAAACAGTGGTCAGTTTGGATATGGGTCTGTAGTTACGTACATCATTTTTGTTGCCACTCTTGAAGATAGGTGGAATAGACGTAACCTTCCAATCATCAATAAAATTCCCAGAGGGCAGTGATTTGTTGAAAATAAGTTGGAGAGGATAAACCAGGGCCGGACAATTTTTCAATAAGATGGGAGAAAATCCGTCTAAATCTGTTTGAGAAGAAAGCTTAAGATTATTAATAGCTTCACTAATATCATCAGAAGAAAGATGTAGAGCTCCGAATTTTAAGGCAGAGTTCAGACTATTCAAAAAATCGAGCGGTTGATAACTATCATCCACAGAAAAATTGGATTTAAAAAAATCAGCAAATAAGTTAGCAGCCTCATTTGGAGTTTTCGCCGAGTTATCATCCAGGAAAACTCCGGTAGGCACACTAGCGGAACACTTTTTGTCCTTAAGATATTTCCAAAAACATTTTGGATTCGATTTGATGTTACCCTCGATATTCCGCATATACTCAGAATAAAGAGTTTTATTCAAAATATTAAAATCCTTTAAGTACGACTTATATTTACTGAAAAACATGTTATTCTTATTCTTTTGAAATTTTTTTAAGAATTTGTTTTTAAGATTCTTGAGTTTTTTTAATTCCTTATTGTACCAAGGTAATTTGTACGCTCTTTTTACCCGCAGGGGGATTCTATCCAAACATTCGGTGAATAAAATAGACTTAAAAGTGGAAAAGCTAACAGAAGTATCAAGTCCACCAAGTAGCTCCTCCCAATTTATTTCAAGTAAAAAATCATTGAGACTTGCAAGGTCACATAAAGAATAATTAAATATTAATTTACTGTCAGTAGTAACCGGAAGAAAATGATAAAAACTAAACTCAACGACAAGTGGTAGATGATGACTGTCCTTAGAAGTAACTGGACTCAAGCACTCACTAACTTCACAACAAAAATTGTCACTTATGAATATGAGATCCAATAACCTATTTAGAGTATTAAAATACTTATTAATTTGAATTAAGTTAAGACTAAGTACATTATCGGTAAAATACAACTCCAGATTTGAGATGACATTATTGGGCGTGAGACCGTATTTATTAGAAATGCTGGTTGACCAATTAATGTTAGAGAGATTAAAATCGCCAAGCACGCAGAGATAGTGCTCTTTAACGTTGTTGAGAGCTAATGATGGAATGTTGTCTGCGTGTGCTTGTATAACTCAAAAGAGCTGCCCGGTGGCACGTACGATACGAGAATATATAAAGAGCCTTGCGGTGTGGAACCGCTAACACGTACACAAAGCTGATCCAGTAAAGAGTCACCATTCGAAAGTGGGACTAAAGACGCTTGCAATTGACGCTTAATGGCGATAAGAACACCACATCCTCGAAGGCAGCCAGTTTTTTCAGCATCACGATCTTTACGAAATACAGTGAACAAATTTGAGTTGAAGAATTCACCATCAAAAAAGTTCTTGTTTAACCATGTTTCAACGAAAACAAAGATGTCGTAATTCATTTGCTCACAAAAGTTGTACACCAATTCGGACTTGGTTCTCATACCAGATACATTATGAAAATAAATTTTCAGCTCACTATTATTGTTTATGTGTAATCGGGTACTACTTGCTACGCCCGTAATAGCTTTCGTCGACCCTTCCAAAAAATCTGAAAAGGCTTTACGGTAACATTTGTTGGCCAGATATCCGAGCATAATAATTTTTCATAAGAGGATTCAGGAACTCCTAATTTAAAATTAATCCTATTCAGGGATTGAGTTGAGACATCTTTCTTTATCAGTTTAGAGCATGAAAGTAGAGTTCTATCTAAATCAATTTGTTTAGCCACATAATTTTTTATATCATCCTCTGATACAGATGGTGAAAAAGAAGCCAAATGGAGCCATTTGTAGGGGTCAGCGACATTCAGATCAGTATTGTCATTGGTTCCTCTTATGCGAATGTTATTATTATTATTTTGACGTTTATGCGACAGCTTTACCCCTTGTGCATTGTCAGCAACATTATTAGGCATAACAGTAGGCATATGAGAGGAAGCAGCAGCTTCAGATCCCAGCGGACCAAGTTTGATTAATTTGCGAGACTTGCAAAATGCTCAGAAGTGAGCTCATATGTGAACAAAAGAAGATATACACTTTATTTTTATCGCAAAAAACCTGTAACCAAGCTCCTACGCGAACAAAGAGCGATAGAAAATTTGTTTACCGCATATCACTCGCTTAATGTTTGCAGGAATTCTCGCAAGTGAGCAAAGGACGATGCTCATTTTTGTGGCGCAAAACACTTCTCATGATCTTTGTAACATGCGTTTTGTGACAAAAACCAAAATGCAGACAAAATAACGGTTCATAATTTCGTGTATAGCGTTATTTCTTCTATCAATGCGCAGCGCAAATAAGAAATAAAACAATTTTTTAGTTCTATGATATCCGTGAAAGTGAATACTTGAGTGCTGTGTTTGAATATTTTTTAATATTTATTATACTCAAATAAACAAAGTGCAACGTAAGTATAAACGCCTCAAGTGCGCTTCAATGTATTTAATATAGGGGAACACAACGGGAAACGGAACAACTGAAAAATTCGCTTATCCTATTTCTTGTGATCATTTTGCAATATCCTTTTTGATACTTATATAATATTGTTTCCGACTCGGGAAAACAATTTTTTCAGTATCTAATTTCAGTCGAAAATGTATCAAATGAAATATTTTATCGGACTACGCAGAAGTATCAAAAAAAGCCTATAAAAAATATTGCTTAATATTCGCCAGCTTTATTTATTGCGACTATCTTAAACAATACTTTCACTGCCACAAACTAAACGACATATGAATCATACTGCTATCGTTTTCAGATGCGTTTGCGAGAGTTTTATCCGGTTAAATACCGTAAATCACTCAAATGGGGTATCATTTGTGAGCATTTGGTCCGCTGGGATGCTGACACCGCAGTCACTGCAGCCGTAGTAGTAGTAGTAGCACGAGCATTTTTATTATTGCTTCTGGCCCTTTTATTCGTCACCTTCACCCACTGATCATTATCAGTGACATTGTTAGTGATACTAGTGTTAACAATTGGCGAAGGTGAAGCAGAAGCTTCGGATACGGGCGCCGCAGTCACTGCAGCCGTAGTTGTAACAGTAGCGCAAGCATCAGCTTTACCAATCGACGCACAAGCATTAGCGTCAGCCGAAGAATCAGATGGGAGGTCAAAACTGAGATGACATCAGTTATTGCCGACGTCACAGTGCACGTAGATATTGAATGCATTGGGCAAGCCATTGTTCTTGTCAGTGTTGCAAGGTGATGCAAAAAAAAAAGCTAGATTGGCAAAAAAAAAAGGTTAGAAAAGGCTAAATTTAGTAAAAAAAAAGAAGCTAAAAAACGGCCAGAAATTTTTTGGTTAATTCATTAAATTTTTTATATTTTAGTTTACACATTTGTAAATAAAAACTTATAAACATAACTTAATCATAACTTCCTGTTTCAAAACATATCAGGCACATTTTCCTTGACTAGCACATGGAATTACTTTAAATGATTGCATATGTGTATATACATAAAAAAATATTACAAACTAATTATTTATATAAAATATTCCCCGTCTGAAGAATCAGAAGAGCTTAAGTCTGGGTATAAAGTTTCGCTATTTACCATAGATATGAGATCATCGGTAATTTCAAAGTCATTACAACATTTAGATAAGCGTTTTAACGAGCATCTAATATTAAGCAGCGCATTAAGCATTTTAATTTTTAGTGTGTTCCTTAATTTAGTTTTCAGAATTTTCATGCCACCAAAAATTCTTTCAACTTCCGCGTTACTGAGTGGTAATACTAAAAAACTAAATATTAATTCGACAAGTTCTAAAAAAGGAGGTTCGTTTAATGCATTTTTATGTTCTCAGACTTCCGACCAAAATTCTATGGTGAAGTGTACATTTTTCCATTGTATAGTTATAAGTTTTCGCCACTGCAGCTCTATTAATGCCATTTGACTTGAAGAATAACTGTACTTCTCTTTTTCAAAGTAAGAAAATACATCTGGCTTTGAAATGTTCAACGAATTTTCAGCAGAAAAAGAATTAATCTTTTGTAGAGAACTCATATTATTAGGTATTAGGTGTTCACAGGAACTATTGAAATTATTTTATTTTAGAAATTTTTAAAAATACATTCGGAGTAAAAAAGGCTAGAAAAAAGTCAAGAAGCTAAACCCAGAGTTTCGAGGCTAAAGGTAAAAAAAAGGCTAAATCTAGCCTCGAAAAGGCTAACCTAGCAACACTGGTTCTTGTGGGAATGATATTAGAATTTACACTCTTGTTTGGTAATAGAGTATGAGCGTAGGAGAGTGTGCCAACGAAAGATGGAACAGAGGTAGCACACGTTGATAATGTATTAACTGGCATCGAAGAGTAATTAGCTTCGCTGCTAACTCTTAGCTTGAAACTGTCAAAGGCAACATTGAAAGAGTTACGAAGACATTTTACTTCAGAGGCGAGGGCAGCAATCATTTCATCTTTATCAGCGAGTTTGCTTTGAATATATTGAAGGGCCGAATTTATTTTGGCAGATTCCAGCACTAGCTTATTGTTTGCAGCATTAAGCTCAGTCACCAAATATATCACACTAGCATTTTCGGTTTAAAGATATGTTATTAGATCAAATTGAGAGTTTAATGTTATTTGATTGCTCTCTGCATTAATAAGAGAAATGTCACTATGCTTTGAAGAATCATTCGACTTTTGAGAACCAGAAGAATAAGAACAGGTGATGAAGGCAGATGGTTCTCCTTTGCAGTAGGTGGGGGAGGTGAACGGAGGAAAGTCCCACGCTTAGCAGCGCAAACATCGCAGACAAAACATTGACCAGCACTTTGCAAAAAATCGACATCAGCCGGAAAGATACCAACACAAGTAACGTGGAAGAGATCGTTGCCCTTTGCACACTGCACTTTCTGCTCTCTCGGGAGATTTCTATCAACCTTTTGCCGCATACACAAGGTATTATTGTTGTTTTGTATATGCGTGGATAAGCGAAATAAAATTTTAATTATTTATTTAATTTTTTAATTATTGATTTGTCACAATAACAAGAGTCACTATCTCATAATTATAGAGTAGGCAATAACCAACTATTTCAAAAGACACTAAAGAGAAAAGTCATATTCTCAGTAATATTAATAAATTATTAGTTTATAGAAAGAAATAGGAATGCAAACAAAACACGTCCGAACAGCACGACAGTCGCTTTCACAGTATATTGTTGAAATACGTGATTCGTAGTCATAGTTTTTACACGCAGACCACAAGCTGAAACTTTACACCCTCACACAAAGTACCTACCTATTTTTATACTCAGTTGAGCAGAGCTCACCGAGTATATTAACTTTGATTGCATAACGGTTGGTTGTACAGATATAAAGGAATCGAGATTGATATAGACTTCAATATATCAAAATCATCAGTATAGAAAAAAACCATGTCCGTCCGTCCGTCCGTCCGTTAACACGATAACTTGAGTAAATTTTGAGGTATCTTGATGAAATTTGGTATGTAGGTTCCTGGGCACTCATCTCAGATCGTTATTTAAAATGAACGATATCGGACAATAACCACGCCCACTTTTTCGATATCGAAAATTTCGAAAAATCGAAAAAGTGCGATAATTCATTACCAAATACGGACTAAGCGATGAAACTTGGTAAGTTAGTTGAACTTATGACACAGAATAGAAAAATGGTAAAATTTTGGACAAAGGGCGTGGCACCGTCCACTTTTAAAAGAAGGTAATTAAGAAGTTTTGCAAGCTGTTATTTGGCAGTGGTTGAAGATATCATGATGAAATTTGGTAGGAACGTTACCCTTATTACTATATGTCTGCTTACTAAAAATTAGCAAAATCGGAGAACGACCACGCCCACTTTTTAAATTTTTTTTTTTTTAAATCCAAATTTTAAAAGAAAAGTTAATATCTTTACAGTATATAAGTATTTTATGCCAACATTCAACTCCAGTAATGATATGGTGCAACAAAATACAAAAATAAAAGAAAATTTCAAAATGGGCGTGGCTCCGCCCTTTTTCATTTAATTTGTCTAGGATACTTTTAATGCCATAAGTCGAACAAAAATTTACCAATCCTTGTGAAATTTGGTAGAGGCTTAGACTCTAGGACGATAACTGTTTTCTGTGAAAAAGGGCGAAATCGGTAGAAGCCTCGCCCAGTTTTTATACACAGTCGACCGCCTGTCCTTCCGCTCGGCCCTTAACACGATAACTTGTAAAAATCGATATATCTTTACTAAACTCAGTTCACGTACTTATCTGAACTCACTTAGTATTGGTGTAAAAAATGGCCGAAATCCGACTATGACCACGCCCACTTTTTCGATATCGAAAATTTCGAAAAATTAAAAAAATGCATGGGATAAGATTATTGTTCAGCCCCATTGATGAAAGGTATGAAGTCTTTGGCACAGCCGAAGACAGTCCCGTCCTTACTTGTTTGTATCTTCTTTTGTATATTTAAAAATTATTTGAATCGAGTCTGCTTAGCATTACAATTCAGCAATTAAATTTATACGTCGTTTGAAAATAAAAAAAAAAAATAGTATTGATTTTAAACAAACAACCCAACAAACATTCGGATTCAACAATAAGTCCGAAAGGAGTCCGATTTTGGATCGTTTGCACTCATTATGAACTCATTTAGGAGCCTGAAGTGAATTTGATATAACTCCTAGCACGCTCATATTTTGCTTCTTATACAGGTCTCTTCCCGATATCATATATGAGCTTTATTGGCCTCATATACTGCTAGTTTTGAGACCAATAGTGACACCATTTAAGGGCTTTTAGGAAGAACTTTTGTTAAATTGTTGTAACAAAACTCCCATAAGGATAAGATAGAAATGAAATTAGTATTAATTGAATTAAATTTTTATTTAGAATAAATTATCCGGAGCTGTCTAATTTACTAATTTAAAAATTTTTGTTTGTCTATAATTTCATCAAATTTGAATCATAACAGACTCATAGGTGAGGCTAATATTTTTCATATATTTCGGACCCACATTGTGGGAAATGTCGAAATCAGAAAATGATCATTTTGCAAATATTTATATTTGTCAAAGCGAGTTTGGAACAAATATTGATATTTTGTCACTACAGTTTTTCATTTTAATAAAAAATTAGTTACATTTGTACATTATTGTTACCCTTGCTATTCCTTTTTGTATTGGCATCGAAGTTTTTCCGCTTTTGGACGCCTCTTCACAGTCATCTTACTTACTTACTTACTTACTTAATTGGCGCTTAACCGTCTAAACGGTTATGGCCGTCCAACAAGGCGCGCCAGTCGCTCCTTCGCTCCGCCAACCGGCTCCAATTGGTCACACCAAGGGAGTTTAAATCGTTTTCCACCTGGTCCTTCCAACGGAGTGGGGGCCGTCCTCTACCTCTGCTTCCATAGGCGGATTCCGATAGAAACACTTTCTTGGCCGGAGCACCATCATTCATTCGCAAAACATGGCCTATCCAGCGCAGCCGCTGCGTTTTAATTCGCTGGACTATGTTGATGTCTGCGTATAGCTCGTACAGCAACTACATTCATTCCAGCCTCTCAAATAAGCTCATATCAACTGTAACAGCTCCGATTTAAACATTTTTTCTTACTTTTTTGTGTTTTAAAATGTTTGCTGGGTAAACTAAAATTTTTGCAACGTCATGCATTATTGGGTAAAGATTTTTGAAAAACGCTGGATTACAGATTAAAACTGATTCGATAGGGCAATGGATAACCACCCACACCTATATAGGACAATTCGGGTACATTTTTAGTTGAGTTTGTGTGTTTGTTTCTCATATTTTGTAAAAGATTATTTTACCCCTCTTTTGGGTAAATATTTGGGCATTTACCCATTTTTACCAATATAACCAATTTACCGGATATTTACCATTTGACTATTTACCCGTTTCCCATCTCTAAGTATTAAATATGTACATATATGATGTGGCTGTTAAAAGAGAATTTTTTTCTACGTTACAATAAAACAGTATAAATTATAAATATTCTGTGTTAATTTTATTTTCAGCTCATAGTCCAAAAATCATTTAGTTGATGTGGCAAAAATTTTTTTTGTTGTAATCCATCAATAGAGATCGATAAAATTTTTGTGATTGTAGCAGCATAAGTGTGACAAGAAAAAATTTAAATTTAGGTACATTCGATTATTGAATACAATAACAAAAACGTTTAAACAGCAATATATCGGCACTCTGATGTTTGGGAATGTACCTAGCCTTTTGTAGCAATATAGGAGTATTACATATATGAGCCACATATTGTTTCAAATAATCTTTTCTAGTTAGTTTTAGTACATTTCTGATAAATATAATGATGATTATAAATTTAGTTATTCTACATAGAAGGTTCGGATATCAAAGAGTGGCTTTTTTTTATAATAATATCAAAGTTAAACTGTCTTGCCAAAACGGATTCAACATAAAGCGTGGCAAGTCCTGAAACTCGCTCTTGAGATGAACACGATCTATGAAAGTATTGGATTCTTGCAAGGACTCTGAAAGAACGTTCTGCACTAGCTACAGTGCCAGGTATAGTGCAAAAGATACGTAAGGCAACATAAATGTTGGAGAAAATTGTATACAAATTCGGAACATAGATGGCATTTGGCAATTCCAATGGTGACAGACCTTTATCAAAATTTGCTTCGTAAATGTGTTTCAAGTGAATTATTTCGCATTCTAAGCTTTGAGAAACGCCCGTCTTGTATTTTTCGACAAATTTTGCTGCGTTCGGCCGAACCGAAGTTTCATCCATGTCTTCAAATTGCCACAAAAAGGAAAACTTCTCGTTCAAATTTCTCATAGCTGCAAATTGTTCAGTAATGCCAGTGATTACCGAATCAACGATCACCACTAATGTATTGTTTTTATACTCAGCTGAGCAGAGCTCACAGAGTATATTAATTTTGTTCGCATAGCGGTAATCCGTAACGGCATAAACTAATCGATATAGATATAGACTTCTATATATCAAAATGATCTGGGCGAAAAAAGAAATTCATTAAGCCAGGTCCGTCCGTCCATCTGTCCGTTAACACGATAACTTGATTAAATTTTGAGGTATCTTGATCAAGTTTGGTATGTAGGTTCCTGGGCACTCATCTCAGATCGCTATTTAAAATGAACGAAATCGGAATATAACCATATATATAGAAAATTTCGAAAAACCGAAAAAACGAGATAATTCATTACCAAAGACAGGTAACGCGATGAAACTTGGTAGGTGGGTTGACCTTATGACGCAGAACAGAAAATTAGTAAAATTTTGGAGAATGGGCGTGGCACCGCCCACTTTTAAAAGAAGGTAATTTAAAATTTTTGCAAGCTGTAATTTGGCAGTCGTTGAAGATATTATTTAAAGTTTGGGAGCAACGTTACTCCTATTACTATATGTATGCTAAAAAAAATTAGCAAAATCAAATGACGAACACGCCCACTTTAAAAAAAAAAATTTTTTTTAAGTCAAATTTTAACAAAAAATTTAATATCTTTGCAGTATATAAGTAAATTATGTCAACATTCAACTCCAGTAATGATATGGTGCACTAAAATATAAAAATAAAAGAAAATTTGAAAATGGGCGTGGCTCCGCCCTTTTTCATTTAATTTGTCTAGAATGCTTTTAATGCCATAAGTCGAACAAAAATTTACCAATCCTTTTGAAATATGGTAGGGGCTTAGATTCTAAGGCGATAACTCATTTCTGTGAAAAAGGGCGAAATCGGTTGAAGCCACGCCCAGTTTTTATACACAGTTGACCGTCTGTCCTTCCGCTCGGCCGTTAACACGAAGAAATGAGCAAAAATCGATATATCTTTACTAAACTCAGTCCACGTACTTATCTGAACTCACTTTGTATTGGTATAAAAAATGGCCGAAATCCGACTAAGACCACGCCCACTTTTTCGATATCGAAAATTACGAAAAATTAAAAAAATGCCATAATTCTATACCAAATACGAAAAAAGGGATGAAACATGGTAATTGGATTGGTTTATTGACGCAAGTATAACTTTGGGAAACAATTTGTAAAATGGGTGTGACACCTACCATATTAAGTAGAAGAAAATGAAAAGTTCTGCAGGGCGAAATAAAAAGCCCTTGGAATCTTGGCAGGAATACTGTTCGTGGTACTACATATATAAATAAATTAGCAGTACCCGACAGATGATGTTCTGGGCCACCCTGGTCTACTTTTTGGTCGATATCTCCAAAACACCTATGTGAAGGCAACTAAGGACCACTAGCTTTTAAAACCCTTATTAATGCCTTTAATTTTATACCCATATCGTCCAAACGCATTCTAGAGTCACCCCTGGTCCACCTTTATTTCGATATCTCGAAAAGACGTCCACCTATAGAACTAAGGGCCACTGCCTTTTAAATACTCATTACCACCTTTCATTTGATACCCATATCGTACAAACACATTCTAGAGTCACACGTGGTCCACCTTTTTGGCGATTTCTCGAAAAGGCGTCCACCTATAGATCTATGGCCCAATTCCTTTTAAAATACTCTTTATTACCTTCCATTTGATACCCATGTCATACAAGCACATTCCAGGGTTACCCTAGGTTCATTTTCCTACATGGTGATTTTCCCTTATTTTTTTCCAAAGCTCTCAGATGAGTATTTATTGTTCGGTTACACCCGAACTTAGCCTTCCTTACTTGTTAAAATCAGACTCTGGATCAGTCGTAATCATCTCATTTGCATTATCTTCAAAGCGTCTTTTGGGTTTTCCTTTTCGAATGTCCGGAAACTTTGGCGAGATGTTCAATTGAATAGGAATTATTTGTCATTCGTTTTATTTTTCCCATTGGTTCCTGATCGACTTCAAATCAGCTAATAAGGCATCTAGATGTCGGACCTCAACATCTATGGTGGCGTCTCTAGCTTGGAGTATGACGTTTCTTTAAATAATGATAGTCAGTATTTTGAACCAAATTGAGGACAGCAAGATACATTCGAACTTGTAGATGTACTTGGGAATGCTGGTAACATCTACGTATGCTTGCACAGTCAAATTGGGCTTTTGGCTGAAAGACTATGAAGAGAGCTCGGTACATTTTTTTTTAGGATGTCCCATCGTTGTGGAGTGCTGCTGAAAATAGTAAAATATTTTTGTACAACTCCGAAGAAAGTAATTGCAGCACTACAACATTCTGCAGCATCAACACCACATAAACTGAGACTGCGGGTTGCACAAGGCGAGTAATCAGCATTCGGGTTTTTATCGAGAATGTGACGTAATGGTCCGTTGTAAGCTCCTTTCATATTGGCGCTGTTATCGTACCCTTGTGCACGACAATCTTTTAATGGGATTCCATGTTTACCTAGAGTATGGCAAATTAAATCAGTGATTTCCTGACCAGTTTTTTGGTTACAATCCACGAAACCTAAAAACCGTTCTTGAATTGTAAAATTTGAATTTGTTGCTTTCGAATTGAAATGGAGGTAGCGCAAAATGAACGTACTCAACATGACTAGCATCAGGCGTAGCATCAACGATAAGAGCAAAATACTTGGCTTTCTTGCGTTGATCTAATATAGTTTCCCTCACGTGTTTTGCACAAATTTCTATAAACTTGTTCTGAATGTCTGGGGAAAGATAGAGAACCTGTAAACGTTTTTGCTACTGTTTTGAAATCCTATCTTTCTCCAAATGATCTCTAAGTGTGGGATCATAATGGCTTATGAGTTATAAGATGCACAAACAATTTCCATTGTTTCGTTCATCTATATATCTTGGTTTCGCCCTTGAAAGCTAGGCCTCTTTCACCCAAAGTAAAATAGTGTTGTCCAAAATTCTATATAAAATTTCTTTCCACTTTTGAGTTTCAGTGATTAGCTGTTCATTGATAAGTGTATCAATTGTAGCCCCTTTTGAATTAGAGTTTCAACTGATTAGTGTTACGTTGAAAACATGTTTGCGTCAGTTGAGTAATAGAAATTGTGTTTTATAAACAGCGTTTTAAGCCAGCTGCCAAATGAAATATTTATTCTTAAATTTTAAGGAAAGGGAGATATCCAACATCATTTTATATTTATTCCTAAACCTGATAGTTCACAAGTTGATATCCAACATCATTCTTCAATCACTATCCAAACTTTGAGAAATTTTGTAAAATTTATACTTCTCGAGTTGATCTTCAACGTATAGTTCTCAAATGAATATACAACATATTTCTCCAGTTGACCTTCCAAATTGCCTATCGAGTTGAGGTGGAGTTAAAATAAAATAATAAAAAAAAAATTTTTTTAGTTAAACGGTTTTATTGAAATTTCTAAAAATGTGAGGCGTATCATAACCTTGTGAAGGTTCAGTTGGTCATACTTATGACTATCAATAGAAATTTTACGTGTCCAACGCTTTTATTTAATTGTCTGATCAACGCCCTAGACTGATGAGGAGTGTGATGACTAGTACCTAGGACCTACCTAATTATTTTCTAGCTTTTAGTATTATTATTACTTCATGTAAGTATTGTTTTCAATAACACCGTTTAATAAAATTTTTTTTTAATTATTTTATTTGAAAGTTTTTAGTCATTATTTAATTGCTTATTATTTCCCATTCTATTTAGTTCATTTAGTGACTCACTATTACAAGGACTCTTTCCTGACAATTTGTTACAATCTAAGTCCTCAGTACATAGTCCTTCCAAAGACTTTACTCGAATCTGCGCCACATATGATTGTCCCTCCTCCAACTCCAAAATATTTTGATGTCACTTCAACCGGACTGTATGTAATATTTGTTCCAAATATGAGCCAAACCGGACATCATAGATCTCTTTCTATTCATGTATGTATTATGTGTTTCAAATATAAGCCAAATCGGACCACAAATACGATTTTTGTGAATATCTCTATCCTTGCGCCACCTAGCGGCGATTTTTTTCTTATTATTGCATTGTCATCGGGTTCTGAACTATATTCCAAGTTTCAAGCTTGTAGCTTATCGGGAAGTTACTTAAATTTTAATTACAAAATTCGTTCACAACGGCCGGCCGTGTAGCCTGTCAAGTCAACCTAAATAAAACCGTTTAAAAAATTCTGCATGGTGGTACCACCATATTCAAGAACTGTTTACGGTGAGAAATAAACACCTGGTAGTTAGCAGTAATAAAGCGTTTTTTTTTTCCTTTAAAAAAATTCCCTTTTTTGCCGAGAACGCTACAATTTTCAATTTGTTTCGAAACAGTGCGATGCAACGCTTGTGATTTAGAAGTATACTAGTTATCAACATGTGGCGGTCACCGTGGTGTGATGGTAGCGTGCTATCACATCGTATGCCCTGGGTTCAACTTCCGGGCAAAGCAACATCATAATTTTAGAAATAAAGCTTTTCAATTAGAAGAAAATTTTCTAAGTGGGGTCGCTCCTCGGCAGTGACTGGCAAGCGCTCCGAGTGTATTTCTGCCATGAAAAGCTCTCAGTGAAAACTCATCTGCTTGCAGATGCCGTTCGGAGTCGCCATAAAACATGTAGGTCCCGTCCGGCCAATTTGTAGGGAGAATCAATAGGAGCACGACGCAAATTGGAAGAGAAGCTCGGCCTTAGATCTCTTCGGAGGTTATCGCGCCTTACATTTATTTTTTTTTAGTTATCAACATGAGTTCTTACGGAACTCAAGCCAAATGCTATTTTGGTTTATTCGAGTCCATTGCGAATAAACGGAAATAACTGATAGGTTGACTAGAGTTAAACCCTGCCAGATTGGCAACTTAAGCTCATCTTAAAACCCAGTTAAAGTAGACTGAAAAATTGCAGAATAAGTTTAATCGTAATTTAACTCACAAGCTGAGTTGAACTTGTACTGAAAAACAGGGCTTTAGCCTTCTAACGGCTTGATGTTTATTTTTTAATGGAAAACATCGGGGCCCGTGTGGGTGGAGAAATATTTAATTGTGTCACGTAATTTTTAACACGCCAGCGCTTATTACAAACGCATTGCATTTAAACTGATCTGGGCAGAAAGTAGCCACAACCTTGGCATCCAATCAGACGATTGCTGTTAAAATGCGCTCGAAGATTGCATTGCGACGAGGATAAAAAGTATACAACTAAATTAAAATTTCTCAACTCTGATCTTACGACTCGGAGATTAACGCTAGAAACGGGAGTAATAAACATATTGAGCAAAGTAATAGTGAACTTGACAGTTCTCTCTTTTTTGTAGGAGTTCTTGCGCCAAACAAAAAAAAGAATTTAACCCTTTGATTTTAAAAATATTTGAATTTTACGTACAATTTTTTCGTTTGAAAAATTATGTATCTTCAAATATGTGGTGTGGAATTATGGAAATGATATAAGTTTATATTCGAATAAAACAGTACTAGTAGTGCAAACAACAACACCCGTATTACTAAGTAGTAAATTTTTTTCATTCAGGGATTATTAAAGCGAATGAAGTTATAGAGTATAAAACATGAAAGCATATTTTTCAGTTAGTAGACGCAAAATCTTTGATGTCATCGGTGGAGAAATTGGAGGATTTAACATACGCATTATGATTTTTGAATTAAATATGTATGTAGTACCCCAAAATATGCTTCGATCAGAAAGGGTTAATGCGCTGCTTGTTTACAATTTTTTGAAGCAAGAACTCCTTCAAAAACCAAGTATTTCAAATTCCCTTCTACCCTGTTCGATTTGCCTTTGGTGTGAATAAGTCTTTCAGCATTCGTTTGATTTTTCCTTCAAGGCATTTTTAGCCTGCAAGTGGTCTGCGGAAAACTCTTTGATCAACCGATACCTAAGCGGGAACGATATTTTATTTCATTTCCTGTATTACCAAGCTTTTAAAAGCTTGGGTTGTATGTACATTAGACTGACCCGATTTTGTATCATATCTGTATATTTTTGATGCTGAATGCTAAAAACCTTCGAATAGGTCTCAGAAGTCATTTGCCAGAGGTTGAAGGTGAATCTCGAAAATTCACCCAATGCGAGTGTCCGTTTTTTACGAATTTTGGCCACTCCATTTTAGAACTACCTTGCAGAGAAGGCAGGGATGATTGATAATAAACAAGTAAGGAAGGTTAAGTTCGGGTGTAACCGAACATTACATACTCAGTTGAAAGCTATGGTGACAACATAAGGGAAAAGAACCATGTAGGAAAATGAACCGAGGGTAATCCTGGAATGTGTTTGTATGACATGTGTATCAAATGAATGGTATTAAAGAGTATTTTATGAGGGAGTGGGCCATAGTTCTATAGGTGGACGCCATTTAGGGATATCGCCATAAAGGTGGATCAGGGTTGATTCTAGAATTTGTTTGTACGATATGGGTATCAAATGAAAGGGGTTAATGAACATTTTAAAAGGGAGTGGGCCTTAGTTCTATAGGTGGACGCCTTTTCGAGATACCGCCATAAAGGTGGACCAGGGGTGACTCTAGAATGCGTTTGTACGATATGGGTATCAAATTAAAGATATTAATCAGGGTTTTAAAAGGGAGTGGTGGTAGTTGTATAGGTGGTCGCCTTTTCGAGATATCGGCATAAAAGTGGACCAGGGGTGACTCTAGAATGCGTTTGTACGATATGGGTATCAAACGAAAGGTGTTAATGAGTATTTTAAAAGGGCGTGGGTCTTAGTTCTATAGGTGGACGCCTTTTCCAGATATCGCCATAAATGTAGACCAGGGGTGACTCTAGAATATGTTTTTACAATATGGGTATCAAACGAAAGGTGTTAATGAGTGTTTTAAAAGGGCGTGGGGCTTAGTTCTATAGGTTAACGCCTTTTCGAGATATCGCCATAAAGGTGGACCAGGCGTGACTCTAGAATGTGTTTGTACGATATCGGTATCAAATTAAAGGTATTAATGAGGGTTTTAAAAGGGAGTGGTGGTAGTTGTATAGGTGGTCGCCTTTTCGAGATATCGGAATAAAGGTGATCCAGGGGTGACTCTATACTTTGTTTGTACGACATGGGTATCAAATGAAAGGTGTTAATGAGTCTTTTTAAAAGGGAGTGGGCCTTAGTTCTATAGGTGGTCGACTTTTCGAGATATCGCCATAAAGGTGGACCAGGGGTGACTCTAGAATATGTTTGTACGATATGGGTATCAAATGAAAGGTGTTAATAAGTATTTTAAAAGGGCGTGGGGCTTAGTTCTATAGGTGGACGCCTTTTCGATATATCGCCATAAAGGTGGACCAGGGGTGACTCTAGAATGGGTTTGTACGATATGGGTATCAAATTAAAGGTATTAATGAGGCTTTTAAAAGGGAGTGGTGGTAGTTGTATATGTGAAGGCGTTTTCCAGATATCGACCAAAATGTGGACCAGGGTGACTCAGAACATCATCTGTTGGATACCGCTAATTTATTTATATATATAATACCACAGACAGTATTCCTGCCAAGGTTTCAAGGGTTTTTTATTTCGCCCTGCAGAACTTTTTCATTTCATTCTACTTAATATGGTAGGTGCCACACCCATTTTACAATGTTTTTTTCTAAAGTTATATTTTTCGTCAATAAAACAATCCAAATACCATGTTTCATCCCTTTTTTCGTATTTGGTATAGAATTATGGCATTTTTTCGTTTTTGGTAATTTTCGATATCGAAAAAGTGGGCGTGGTCATAGTCGGATTTCGGCCATTTTTTATACCAATACAAAGTGAGCTTAGATAAGTACGTGAACTGAGTTTAGAAAAGATATATCGATTTTTGCTCAAGTTATCGTGTTAACGGCCGAGCAGAAGGACAGACGGTCGACTGTGTATAAAAACTGGGCGTGGCTTCAGCCGATTTCGCCCTCTTTGACAGAAATAAGTTATTATCCCAGAGGCTAAGCGCCTACCAAATTTCAAAAGGATTGGTAAATTTTTGTTCGACTTATAGCATTAAAAGTATTCTAGACGAATTAAATGAAAAAGGGCGAAGCCACGTCCATTTTGAAATTTTCTTTTATTTTTGCATTTTGTTGCACCATATCATTGATGGAGTTGAATGTTGACATAATTTACTTATATACTGTAAAGATATTAAATTTTTTGTTAAAATTTGACTTAAAAAAAATTTTTTTTAAAAGTGGGAGTGGTCGTTCTCCGAATTTGCTAATTTTTATTAAGTATACATACAGTAATAGGAGTAACGTTCCTGCCAAATTTCATCGTGATATCTTCAACGACTGCCAAATTACAGCTTGCAAAACTTTTAAATTTCCTTCTTTTAAAAGTGCGTGGTGCCACGCCCATTGTCCAAAATTTTACTAATATTCTTTTCAGCGTCATCAGTTCAACTCACCTACCAAGTTTCATCGCTTTATCCGTCTTTGGTAATAAATTATCGCACATTTTCGGTTTTTCGAAATTTTCGATATCGAAAAAGTGGGCGTGGTTTTAGTCCGATATTGTTCATTTTAAATAGCGATCTGAGATGAGTGCTCAGGAACATAAATACCAAATTTCATCAAGATACCTCAAAATTTACTCAAGTTATCGTGTTAACGGGCAGACGGACGGACGGACGGACGGACATGGCTTAATCAAATATTTTTCGATCTTGATGATTTTGATATATGGAAGTCTATATCTATCTCGATTCGTTCATACCTGTACAACCAACCGTTATCCAATCAATGTTAATATACTCTGTGGGCTCTGCTCAACTGAGTATAAAAACAAGTAAGGAAGGTTAAGTTCGGGTGTAACCGAACATTACATACTCAGTTGAGAGCTATGGTGACAACATAAGGGGAAATAACCATGTAGGAAAATGAACCGAGGGTAACCCTGGAATGTGTTTGTATGATATGTGTATCAAATGAAAGTTATTAAAGAGTATTTTATGAGGGAGTGGGCCATAGTTCTATAGGTGGACGCCATTTAGGGACATCGCCATTAAGGTGGATCAGGGTTGACTCTAGAATTTGTTTGTACGATATGGGTATCAAATGAAAGGTTTTAATGCGTATTTAAAAGGGAGTGATCCTTAGTTCCATAGGTGGACACCGTTTCGAGATATCGCCATAAAAGTGGACCAGGGGTGACCCTAGAATTTGTTTGTACGATATGGGTATCAAATGAAAGGGTTTAGTGAGTATTTTAAAAGGGAGTGGACCTTGCCTCTATAGGGGGACGCCTTTTCGAGATATCGCCATAAAGGTAGACCAGGGGTGACTCTAGAATGCGTTTGTACAATATGGGTATCAAACGAAAGGTGTTAATGAGTATTTCAAAAGGGCGTGGCTTAGTTCTATATTTGGACGCCTTTTCGAGATATCGCCATTAGGGTGGGCCAGGGTGACTCTAGAATGTGGTTGTACGATATGGGTATCAAATGAAAGGTGGTAATGAATATTTTAAAAGGGAGTAATCCTTAGTTCTATAGGTGGACGCCTTTTCGAGATATCGTCATAAAGGTGGACCAAGGGTGACTCTAGATTGTTTGTACGATATGGGTATCAAACGAAAGGTGTTACTGAGCATTTTAAGAGGGAGTGGGCATTAGGTCTATAGGTGGACGCCTTTTCGAGATATCGCCATTAGGGTGGGCCAGGGGTGACTATAGAATGTTTGTACGATATGGGTATCAAACGAAAGGTGTTACTGAGCATTTTAAGAGGGAGTGGGCATTAGGTCTATAGGTGGACGCCTTTTCGAGATATCGCCATTAGGGTGGGCCAGGGTGACTCTAGAATGTGGTTGTACGATATGGGTATCAAATGAAAGGTGGTAATGAGTATTTTAAAAGAGAGTAATCCTTAGTTCTATAGGTGGACGCCTTTTCGAGATATCGCCATAAAGGTGGACCAAGGGTGACTCTAGAATGTTTGTACGATATGGGTATCAAACGAAAGGTGTTACTGAGCATTTTAAGAGGGAGTGGGCATTAGGTCTATAGGTGGACGCCTTTTCGAGATATCGCCATTAGGGTGGGCCAGGGTGACTCTAGAATGTGGTTGTACGATATGGGTATCAAATGAAAGGTGGTAATGAGTATTTTAAAAGGGAGTAATCCTTAGTTCTATAGGTGGACGCCTTTTCGAGATATCGCCATAAAGGTGGACCAAGGGTGACTCTAGAATGTTTGTACGATATGGGTATCAAACGAAAGGTGTTACTAAGCATTTTAAGAGGGAGTGGGCATTAGGTCTATAGGTGGACGCCTTTTCGAGATATCGCCATTAGGGTGGGCCAGGGGTGACTCTAGAATGTTTGTACGATATGGGTATCAAACGAAAGGTGTCACTGAGCATTTTAAGGGGGAGTGGACATTAGGTCTATAGGTGGACGCCTTTTCGAGATATCGCCATTAGGGTGGGTCAGGGGTGACTCTAGAATGTTTGTACGATATGGGTATCAAACGAAAGGTGTTACTGAGCATTTTAAGAGGGAGTGGGCATTAGGTCTATAGGTGGACGCCTTTTTGAGATATCGCCATTAGGGTGGGCCAGGGTGACTCTAGAATGTGTTTGTACGATATGGATATCAAACTAAAGGTATTAATGAGGGTTTTAAAAGCGAGTAGCCCTTAGATGTATATGTGAAGGCGTTCTCGCGATATCGACCAAAATGTGGACCCGGTGATCCAGAAAATCATCTGTCGGGTACTGCTAATTTATTTATATATGCAATACCACTAACAGTATTCCTGCCAAGATTCCAAGGGCTGTTGATTTCGCCTTGTAGAACTTTTTCATTTTCTTCTACTTAATATGGTAGGTGTCACGCCCATTTTACAAAGTTTTTTCCAAAGTTATATTTTGCGTCAACATACCAATCCAGTTACCATGTTTCATCCCTTTTTTCGTATTTGGTATAGAATTATGGCATTTTTTCCATTTTTCGTAATTTTCGATATCGATAAAGTGGGCGTGGTTATTGTCGGATTTCGGCCATTTTTTATACCAAGATAAAGTGAGTCCAGATAAGTACGTGGGCTAAGTTTAGTAAAGATATATTGGTTTTTGCTCAAGTTATTGTGTTAACGGCCGAGCGGAAGGACAGACGGTGGACTGTGTATAAAAACTGGGCGTGGCTTCCACCGACTTCGCCCATTTTCACAGAGAACAGTTACCGTCATAGAATCTATGCTCCTACCAAATTTGAGAAGGATTGGTAAATATTTGTTCGACATATGGCATTAAAAGTATTCTAGACAAACTAAATGAAAATGAGCGGAGCCACGCCCATTTTGAAATTTTCTTTTATTTTTGTAATTTGTTACATCATATCATTACTGGAGTTGAATTTTGACTTAATTTACTTATATACAGTAAAGATATTAAATTTTTTGTTAAAATTTGAATTAAAAAAAATTTGTTTTTTTAAAAGTGGGCGTGTTCTTCGTCCAATTTTGCTAATTTTTATTTGGCACATATATAGTAATAGTAGTAACGTTCCTGCCAAATTTCATTATGATATCTTCAACGACTGCCAAATTACAGCTTGCAAAACTTTTAAATTACCTTCTTGTAAAAGTGGGCGGTGCCACGCCCATTGTCCAAAATCTTACTAATATTCTATTCCGCGTCATAACGTCAACCCATCTACCAAGTTTCATCGCTTTAACCGCCTTTGGCAATGAATTATCGCATTTTTTCGGTTTTTCGAAATTTTCGATATCGAAAAAGTGGGCGTGGTTATAGTCCGATATCGTTCATTTTAAATAACGATCTGGGATGAGTGCCCAGGAATCTACATACCAAATTTCATCAAGATACCTCAAAATTTACTCAAGTTATCGTGTTAACGGACAGACGGACGGACGGACGGACGGACGGACGGACATGGCTGAATCAAATTTTTTTTCGATACTGATGATTTTGATATATGGAAGTCTACATCTATCTCGATTCCTTTATACCTGTACAACCAACCGTTATCCAATCAAAGTTAATATACTCTGTGAGCTCTGCTCAACTGAGTATAAAAACAGTAGTATCACGTCAATGACTTTGGGAATGGACTCTTGAGGTTAATTATAAGTTTTTAAACTTTTAATTCATTGATAATTCCGATATTTTTGTATACTCAGTTGAGCAGAGCTCATCTCAGATCGCTATTTAAAATGAACGATATCGGACAATAACCACGCCCACTTTTTCGATATCGAAAATTTCGAAAAATCGAAAAAGTGCGATAATTCATTACCAAATACGGATTAAGCGATGAAACTTGGTAGGTGAGTTGAACTTATGACGCAGAATTGAAAACTAGTAAAATTTTGGACAATGGGCGTGGCACCGCCCACTTTTAAAAGAAGGTAATTTAGAAGTTTTGCAAGCTGTAATTTGGCAGTCGTTGAAGATATCATGATGAAATTTAGCAGGAACATTACTCTTATTACTATATATCTGCTTAATAAAAATTAGCAAAATCGGAGAACGACCACGCCCACTTTTAAAAAAAAATTTTTTTAAATCCAAATTTTAAAAGAAAAGTTAATATCTTTACCGTATATAAGTAACTTATGTCAACATTCAACGCCAGTAATGATATGGTGCAACAAAATATAAAAATAAAAGAAAATTTCAAAATGGGCGTGGCTCCGCCCTTTTTCATTTAATTTGTCTAGGATACTTTTAATGCCATAAGTCGAACAAAAATTTACCAATCCTTGTGAAATTTGGTAGAGGCTTAGATTCTAGGACGATAACTGTTTTGTGTGAAAAAGGACGAAATCGGTTGAAGCCACGCCCAGTTTTTATACACAGTCGACCGTCTGTCCTTCCGCCCGGCCGTTGACACGAAAACTTGAGCAAAAATCGATATATCTTTACTAAACTTAATTCACGTACTTATCTGAACTCACTTTGTATTGGTGTAAAAAATGGCTGAAATCCGACTATGACCACGCCCACTTTTTCGATATCGAAAATTACGAAAAATGAAAAAAATGCCATAATTATATACCAACTACGAAAAAAGGGATGAAACATGGTAATTGTATTGGTCTATTGACGCAAAATATAACTTTAGAATAAAACTTTGTAAAATGAGTGTGACACCTACCATATTAAGTAGAAGAAAATGAAAAAGTTTTGCAGGGCGAAATCAAAAGCCCTTGGAATCTTGGAAAGAATACTGTTCGTGGTATTACATATATAAATAAATTAGCGGTACCCGACCGATGACGGTCTGGATCACCCTGGTCCACATTTTGGTCGATATCTCGAAAACGCCTTCACATATACAACTAAGGGCCACTCCCTTTTAAAACCCTCATTAATACATTTAATTTGATACCCATATCGTACAAACACATTCTAGAGTCACCCCTGGTCCACGTTTATGGCGATATCTCGAAAAGGCGTCCACATATAGAACTAAGGCCCACTCCCTTTTAAAATACTCATTAACACCTTTCATTTGATACCCATATCGTACAAAAAAATTCTAGAGTCACCCCTGGCCCACCTCTATGGCGATATCTCGAAAAGGCATCCACCTATAGAACTAAGGCCAACTCCCTTTTAAAATACTCATTAGCACCTTTCATTTGATACCCATATCGTACAAACAAATTCTAGAGTCACCCCTGGTCCACCTTTATGGCGATATCTCGAAAATGCGTCCACCTATAGAACTAAGGCCCACGCCCTTTTAAAATAGTCATTAACATCTTTCACTTGATACCCATATCGTACAAACAAGTTCTAGAGTCACCCCTGGTGCACCTCTATGGCGATATCTCGAAAAGGCATCCACCTATAGAACTAAGGCCCACTCACTTTTAAAATACTCATTAACACCTTTCATTTGATACCCATATCGTACAAACAAATTCTAGAGTCACCCCTGTTCCACCTTTATGGCGATATCTCGAAAGGGCGTCCACCTATAGAACTAAGGCCCACGCCCTTTTAAAATACTCATTAACATCTTTCATTTGATACCCATATTGTACAAACGCATTCTAGAGTCGCCCCTGGTCCACCGATGACGGTCTGGATCACCCTGGTCCACATTTTGGTCGATATCTCGAAAACGCCTTCACATGTACAACTAAGGGCCACTCCCTTTTAAAACCCTCATTATTACATTTAATTTGATACCCATATCGTACAAACACATTCTAGAGTCACCCCTGGTCCACGTTTATGGGGATATCTCGAAAAGGCGTCCACATATAGAACTAAGGCCCACTCCCTTTTAAAATACTCATTAACACCTTTCATTTGATACCCATATCGTACAAAAAAATTCTAGAGTCACCCCTGACCCACCTCTATGGCGATATCTCGAAAAGGCATCCAGCTATAGAACTAAGGCCCACTCCCTTTTAAAATACTCATTAGCACCTTTCATTTGATACCCATATCGTACAAACAAATTCTAGAGTCACCCCTGGTCCACCTTTATGGCGATATCTCGAAAGGGCGTCCACCTATAGAACTAAGGCCCACGCCCTTTTAAAATACTCATTAACACCTTTCATTTGATACCCATATTGTACAAACGCATTCTAGAGTCGCCCCTGGTCCACGTTTATGGCGATATCCCGAAAAGGCGTCCACCCATAGAACTAAGGCCCACTCCCTTTTAAAACACTCATTAACACCTTTCATTTGATACCCATATTGTAAAAACGCATTCTAGAGTCACCCCTGGTCCACTTTTATAACGATATTCCGAAAAGGCGTCCACCTATAGAACTAAGGCCCACTCCCTTTTAAAATACTCATTAACATCTTTCATTTGATACCCATATAGTGCAAACAAATTCTAGAGTCACCTCTGGTCCACCTTTATGGCGATATCTCGAAAAGGCGTCCACATATAGAACTAAGGCCCACACCCTCTTAAAATACTCATTAACACCTTTCACTTGATACTCATATCGTACAAACCAATTCTAGAGTCACCCCTGGTCCATCTTTATGGCGATATCTCGAAAAGGTGTCCATCTATAGAACTTAGGCCCACGCCCTTTTAAAATACTCATTAATACCTTTAATTTGATACCCATATAGTTCAAAATAAATTCTAGAGTCAACCCTGGTCCACGTTTATGACGATATCCCGAAAAGGCGTCCACCCATAGAACTAAGGCCCACTCCCTTTTAAATCACTTATTAACACCTTTTGTTTGATACCCATATTGTACAAGCGCATTCTACAGTCAACCCTGGTCCACTTTTATAACGATATTCCGAAAAGGCGTCCACCTATAGAACTAAAGCCCACTCCCTTTTAAAATACTCATTAACACCTTTCATTTGATACCCATATAGTACAAACAAATTCTAGAGTCACCTCTGGTCCACCTTTATGGCGATATCTCGAAAAGGCGTCCACATATAGAACTTAGGCCCACTCCCTTCTAGAATTATTATTAACACATTTCATTTGATACCCATATTGTACAAGCGCATTTTAGAGTCTACCCTGGTCCACTTTTATAACGATATTCCGAAAAGGCGTCCACCTGTAGAACTAAGGCCCACTCCCTTTTAAAATACTCATTAACACCTTTCATTTGATACCCATATATTACAAACAAATTCAAGAGTCACCTCTGGTGCACCTTTATGACGATATCTCGAAAAGGCGTCCACCTATAGAACTTAGGCCCACTCCCTTCTAGAATTATTATTAACACATTTCATTTGATACCCATATTGTACAAACAAATTCTAGAGTCAGGCCTGGTCCACCTTTATGGCGATATCCCTTAATGGCGTCCATCTATAGAACTATGGCCCACTTCCTCTTAAAATACTCTTTAATACCTTCCATTTGATACACATGTCATACAAACACATTCCAGGGTGTAGGGTTCTTATTATCTTTATTTAACTTTGTATTTTAGTTTCTTTGAACTTTTTAATTTTTAAATGTATTATCAATATTTTAAGTTTCAATATTGATTTTCAATTTTCAAAAATATTCATGATGGTAAAAAAATAAAAAAATATATCGACGCATACATTTAGGCGTTTTAAAAAATATAATTTAAATTTTTATTATAAAATAAAAACGTAGTTTCAATTACTACATTGGCGATCAGCCAGTCTGTGAAACAAAAACATTGCAGTGCAGTTAAATTTTTGCATTTCAACAAATCACAATAAGATACAAAAAAATACGTGAAAAGAACGAACAATACCAATACCAGTGCGATATTTGTAAAAAATTTTTAAAACAAAGTCGGTTTTAAATAGACATAAACTATATAATAGCGGAGAAAAGGCCAATAAATGTGATCTTTGTGATAAGCGATTTATATATGCTGCGTACTTAAACCAGCATATGCGTACTCATACCGGTGAAAAACAATATAAATGCAAATATTACAAAAAAGTGCACTGAATCCGCATTTACGTCTACATCTGGGTGATAATATACACAGATGTAAGTTTTGTCCCTTAGCCTTTCGTTTGGCTTCGTAGCTACGGTTACACTCAACTACACATAAAGATGAAGATCCAGAGACGCGTGAACAAAATATGGCAGCTTTAAGGGAAGAAGAGGTTAAATTGAAAGTATATAAAACAAAAATATGATTTATAAATCTTGAATACTATATGAAGTAAATAAAGAAATTGTTTAGCTGAAGTGATAAGATATTGAGGAATTAAAGCCAGAAGATAAGGTGTTGGAAGATTTATTTGACAGTTACTTTGATCCAATAAGCTAAATGTAAAATCAACAAATTCCACTGTGAAATTATCAACAGCCAACACAATTTAAAAGTTCTCAAGTGGCTTCAAAACATTATCATCAAACCAATTTCAAACAATTGCTACCGTACATCTTCATCATTCATAGGCAAAACCTTCAAACGTTTAAAAAACAACCAAAGGAATTATTATCCTCGAATAACTTAAAGGAGAAGCAGTAGCAACGGGAACAACTGCAAACACAACACCATCAAAAGCCATTGCATAAGTATCAGTTACAGCAACAAATTAAATATTCGCAAGTATTTGAATAAAAATATCATCTTTTATGTATGTATACTAAAATATAGATATATTATTATTATTATTGTAAACTCTCTTTTTATAGAATTACTAGTTTATTTTACTGTTTTGTTAGTTAACTCTCTTTTCATTTAATTCATTATGATTCGTTCACCACAACATAATGCGCAAACATCTACATTTACTAACAATTTAAACGACACTTTGATAGATTTATCACATGACACTTCTCAACAACAAATTACAAATCCATATGCAAATGTTACTCAAAATGAAATTTTGTCAGTTTCAGTAAAACTTCCACAATTTTGGACTAATTGTCCGGAAGCATGGTTTATTCATGCCGAAACACAATTTAGTACTAAAAACATTACACAAGAAAACACTAAATACGAACACATCATTACAGCACTTCCGCAGGAAGTGATAATAACTATTTTGGTTTTTATCCAAAATCCCCCCATTAATAACAAATTTACTGAACTTAAAAAAGTGTTGATAGAAAGACACTCACTTAGCGAAAATTCGAAACTTGATAAAATTTTAAACGATTCTGAGATGGGTGATCGTAAGCCATCAGAATTTTATCGCTCATTAATTATATTAGCCGGATCAAATTTTAGCGAAAATATTTTAAAGAAAATTTGGATGCGTAAACTTCCTAAAAATTTGAGTATGATTTTAGCTAGTTCGAGTTCTAATAATATTACCGAATTAACAAAATTAGCAGATAATATTTGGGAAGTGATAAACAAAAATGAAGTATTTTCGGTTAATAATTTTTCGGATACAAAAGCACAAAATTCTGTTGTTGAAAACTTGGTTAAAACCACCTCTTTGGTGAGTGAAAATTTTCAGAAACTTTCTTTGGAGTTAGGTGAAATTAAAACAGAAATGTATCGGAATCAATCTAGGTCGTGTTCCAATTCTAGGAACAATTTTAGAAATTCTTTTAGGCGTCGATCTAACTTGCGTAATAATCCAAATTGGTTGTGTAGATTTCACTACAAATTTGGAAATAATGCTAGAAGTTGTGAACAACCTTGTTCTTATAACAAAAAACAAAGATTCAACAAACTAAATTCTTCCGTTCTTGCAGCGACGAACAGCGGAAATTTACAATTTTCGACGCGTCGCTTATTTATTTTTGATAGAGAAAACAAACAAAATTTTTTAATTGATAGTGGAGCAGAAATTTCGGTATTACCCGCATCTAAATTTCCTCATACGAAACGTTCCGACATAATTCTCACTGCAGCTAATGGCTCAACAATTGCCACTTACGGGAAAAGGCTTTTAAACGTAAATTTGGGTTTAAGACGTGAATTTCCCTTTACATTTTTGATTGCGGATATAGCCAAGCCAATAATTGGCGCTGATTTTCTTTGTAAATATGGTCTTCTTATAGATATTAAACATAAACGTTTAGTAGATCCATTAACCAATCTCTCAGTTAATACAGTATCCTACTTTTGTGATATTCCATTACCTAAATTATTTGTGGTTGACAATAAATTTACAAAATTATTAAAAGAGTTTCCGTCACTTATTTCAGAGCCAGATTATACTAAACCTGTTAAACATACAACAGTACATCGACTTGTAACAGAAGGTAGTCTTCCATTTTCTAAGCCCAGGCGCTTAGATCCGGTTAAATACAAAGTCGCGAAAACGGAGTTTGATTTCTTAGTTAAAACAGGCATTTGTCGGCCTTCAAATTCTTCAGTAGCATCACCACTTCACCTTGTACCTAAAAAAGAGTTGAATGATTGGCGTCCATGTGGTGATTTTAGAAGATTGAATATTGTAACTGTTCCCGATCGTTATCCCTTACCTCACATTCAAGATTTTAATATGAACCTTCATAATAAAAATATATTTTCAAAATTAGATTTAGTTAGGGCATATCACCAAATTCCTATGGCTGAAGAAGATATTTATAAAACTGCTATTACAACTCCTTTCGGTATGTTTGAATTCATGAGAATGCCTTTCGGACTTAGAAATTCTGCACAAACCTTTCAACGATTCATAAATGAGGTAGTAGGTGACTTAGATTTTGTATATGCTTACATCGACGACTTACTTATTGCAAGTACAGACGAAGAACAACATTTAAAAGATTTACGTATCCTTTTTCAACGTCTTACAGATTACGGTTTAAACATTAAACCAAGTAAATGTACTTTTGGTGTACCTAGTATCGATTTTTTAGGACATAACATTTCTGGAAGAGGTATTCGACCTTCCGATGAAAAGGTATCAGCTATTCGCAATTTCGAACGTCCAAAATCAGTTAAGCAGGCACAGAAATTTATTGGTATGGTAAATTATTATCATAGATACATTCCAAAACTAACAGAATTTACAAACAAAATTTATGATCTAATTAACAAAGTAAATAAGAAACGTGACAAAACTTTGGTATGGGATGAGAATTCGAATGAAGCTTTTGAATGCATTAAAGATAAATTTGCATCTACGATATTGTTAAATCATTTTAACAAAGATGCTAAATTATCTTTAACAGTAGATGCATCTAACACAGCGATTGGGGGCGTTATACAACAAAATTACAATAATAAAATTGAGCCCATTGCATTCTTTTCTAAAAAACTTTCTCCAACTGAAATTAAGTATAGTGCTTTTGATAGGGAATTATTGGCGATTTATTTAAATATAAAACATTTTAGATATCTTTTGGAAGGACGACAATTTACAGTTTATACGGACCATAAACCTTTGACTACTGCTTTAAATTCAAAAACAGAACGAAGTCCTAGACAAACGAGACACTTGGAATTTATAGCACAATTTACTGATGACATACAATACATTAAAGGAGAATCCAATGTTGTAGCAGATACGCTATCTAGAGCCTTTGAGGTTAATGCAATATATAATACAGAACTGAATTTTAAAATTTTACAAACTGAACAACAAAAAGATGATGACTTAAATCAACTTGTATCTGATTCTCAATATCTAAATTTAAAGTTAATTAATATTCCGATTTTAAATTTTAATATTTGGTGTGAAATTTCAGGAGAAACTCCTAGGCCATTTGTACCGAGTAATTTGCGAAAGACAGTATTTGATATTTTACATGGAATAGCACATCCGGGTACAAGAGCTACACGACGGCTCATAGTTAAAAAATATTATTGGCCTAATATGAATAAGGATATTAATATTTGGTCAAAAGAGTGTCTTAATTGTCAAAAGTCTAAGGTTTATCGTCATACAAAATCCCCTGTTGTCAAAATTCAAATTCCCAAGAATAGATTTGAACACATCCATTTAGATATAGTTGGACCATTACCTATTTCAAAAGGACATCGCTATATTTTAACGATTATTGAAAGATTTACCCGCTGGCCTGAGGCATATGCATTAAAAGACATTTCAGCAACTACAATTGCAAATAAGTTTTTTAGAGAATATATTTCTCGGTTTGGAGTTCCGTTAAAGATAACAACTGATCAAGGTAGCCAATTTACATCGAAATTGTTTTCAGAGTTAACTAAATTACTTGGTAGTCACCAAATTAAAACATCCGCATATCACCCTCAAGGAAATGGTATGGTTGAAAGGTTTCATAGACAATTAAAGACTACTATAATAGCTAGAGAGGACACAAATAATTGGTATGACGAGTTACCTGTCATATTACTTGGTTTGCGATCTATTTACAAAGAAGATATTTCGGCTACACCAGCGGAAGTGGTTTTCGGTCAGAATTTACGTTTGCCAGGGGAACTTGTTGTGCCATCAGCTAAAAATTTCTCATCAACTGAAGTTTTAAGTAATTTACGTGAACATTTTCGAAATGTTAGATCAAATTTAAGTCATCATAAAGATGCTGATACTGGAATTTATGTTCCAAAAGATCTTCAAACTTGTAAATTTGCATTCGTTCGAGTCATTAATAAACATTCATTACAACAACCATATGAAGGACCTTACAAAATTGTGGAAAAAGACAAAAATGTTTTAAACTTGAAATAGATAATAATATTAAAACTATTCCTATTGATAGATTAAAACCTGCAATAATTGAGACAACAGACACAAACAATACCAAGAATTTACATAAAAAGAGAGTTACATTCAATTTGTTTAATGATAAATTTTCTTGAAGGGGGAGTAATGTAGGGTCCTTATTATCTTTATTTAACTTTGTATTTTAGTTACTTTGAACTTTTTAATTTTTAAATGTATTATCAATATTTTAAGTTTCAATATTGATTTTCAATTTTCAAAAATATTCATGATGGTAAAAAAATAAAAAAAATATATTGACGCATACATTTAGGCGTTTTAAAAAATATAATTTAAATTTTTATTATAAAATAAAAACGTAGTTTCAATTACTACACAGGGTTACCCTAGGTTCTGTTTACAACATGGTGATTTTCCCTTACTTTGTCTCCACAGCTCTCAACTGAGTATGTAATGTTCGGTTACACCCGAACTTAGCCTTCCTTACTTGTTAATTTTACTTTTTAACTTTTGAAAATTTAAGGTACAATATTCATCAAAGTTTCCATTTTTAAAAAAATTAAAAATTTCTCCGTCCGCGCTAACTATAGTTTAAATCGCTCAAGTTTATTACAAATAAAGAGCTCCCAAAAGTCATCACTTCAATTTTTTCAGAGTTTCAACCACTTTTCCCATTTTGCAACTGGGAAACACTTTTCTATTGAAATCAATGTTTGTAATGAGATTCTGATATCCTTCCTCGGTTGCTGTAAGTGTCCCGTTCAGATTCTCTGACAGATTTACAAAGCGTTCTGCCACATCATTTGTCACTCTGAAATTTTTCACTCTTTCCAAGCCCAAAAGATAACCTTTGTCTCGCGCTCATGCCCGAGGATTTTTCTTTCAAAAATCCGTCGATATTCCGGCCACAGTATAGAATTTGAGTGTCCTCGAGGTTATCAAGTCCTCCATTTTAATTCACGGATATCTTCTAGAGCTACGGGGATGCGATAGCCTTTCGTTTCTTGACTTTTCTTCTCAAACGCCCGTACCATACTTTTTTTTCAGGGCGATACTCAGACCCGAATCAAAAAAAGATAAACCAATTGTGAGCTCATTCAGATACCAAGTATGGCCAAGGAATGTCTTTAAGGCTACATCGTATACTCCTTCATTCACATTATCTCCATAATTGTAGATATCTTGTAAGAGCCGGATGTCGTTTTCTGGAGCGTGCGTAGGTAGTTTACATGTAAACCAGTATTCCATGTAAATGTCAAAAAAATTTGCAAAGCAAACAACTCGTTCTCCATCACGATAAAGTAATCCCGGAAAAGGTAGATCTTCAAACAGTATGTTACTTGTGCCAGCCATCAGGCACGGTGCACTGCTTGACATTATCTCCATAATTGTAGATATCTTGTAAGAGCCGGATGTCGTTTTCTGGAGCGTGCGTAGGTAGTTTACATGTAAACCAGTATTCCATGTAAATGTCAAAAAAATTAAAATTTGCAAAGCAAACAACTCGTTCTCCATCACGATAAAGTAATCCCGGAAAAGGTAGATCTTCAAACAGTATGTTACTTGTGCCAGCCATCAGGCACGGTGCACTGCTTCAGGAGCTGTAATTGTTATTTTTAAATCTACCGGTTTTGCGATCACCAACAGCGATAGCTCTAGATATTCAGCGTAATCGTGCCGTGCGTGATTCGCTTTTATTCTAGAAAACTTCAAAAATGATTAAAACATTACAATATCGGAATTATTAATGAATTAAAAGTTTAAAAACTTAGAATTAATCTCAAGAGTCCATTCCCAAAGTCATTGACCCGATTACACGTAATACTACTGTTTTTCGTATTAGGATAATTTAAGTATTTTGCTCATATCTCGAAGCGAGTTGATTCAAATTGAGCCGCCTTTCTTGCATCTGAAAGCTCTTCAAATTTGCTACATTATACAGTATTAAATGTTGGAAAACAAAATTTTTAAACAGTTTTATTTCAGCATTCAAAGTGATAATTTCCTATTTTTTGTACATTTTTTGTCAATTTATCGTGATTTTTGCGAGACATATTGGTTGAAGAGAAAAACTAATAACGGCATCGTGTTCAGCGACCTCGAAAACATATAGTTAGCCTATTATAGGATCAATTTTTTACCATCCACTATACCCGCCTTCTCTGCAAGGAAGCTCTAAAATGGAGTGGCCAAAATTCGTAAAAAATGGACACTCGCATAGGGTAAATTTTCGAGATTCGCCTCCAAACTCTGGGAAATGACTTCTGAGACCTATTCGAAGGCTTTTAGCATTCATCATCAAAAATATAAAGATATTATTCAAAATAGGGTCAGTCTAATTTACATATGTATGCATTAGGGCGGGTCGATTTAAAAATCGCTCATTGCTCTGTGAAAATCGTATTCTAGGGATCAAAGTAAGAAACTTTGCCGAAGGAACCATACCTCTAAAACGAATTCTGATGTCCCCCTCTTTGGGTCGAACTTTTGGGTAAGGGCAATTTCAATTCTACCTGCTGTGTCTTGTGGGGGCTTAAAAAAAACAACACAAGCAATTTTACGATCTGCAATTGTGTCACAGTGATACCTTAATTTTTTAAAACGGTTGAATAAAAAACCCACACAACTATGTTTACGACATGCAAATGCATCACAGTGATGCCTTGGTTTTAAAAGGGGGTTGTAAAATCGCTAATTTCTAATAATTTTTTTTTTATTTCTTTTCTATTACTAAGTTAAATTTATTTTTTCATTTACATATGTTCTGACTAAATAAATTTCTAAACAGAAAAATAAACTCCAAAAAGAAAAAACATAGGCATTTCAAAGTGGGATTTTTCAATATTTGCAAGTTCGACCCAAAGGGGGGACATCAGAGGTAGATTATGAGGTATGGTTCCTTTGACAAAGTTTCTCTTTTTGATCCCTAGAATATGATTTTCACAGAGCAATGGGCGATTTTTTTGCCTCCCCACAAATCGACCCGGCCTAGTATGCATGCATGTATATAACGGAACCTTGGAGCTTAATTTCCACCAAGTTAAAGAAGTTTGATTAATTTTAAACTTCGCACACGTATCAAGGACCGATGACAATGCAATAATGTGATAATAAGATGACAAAAGGGCAACGGACATAAGGTCAGTTGACCTTATTTAGAATGGCCATAAGTTTAATTGAACTTTGCACACGTATCATGGATCGCATACAATTAAATAATTGTCAACGGATAAAAGGTCAACCTTCAAAGTGGACATAAAGTTAATTTACTTTATGGCCCATTTAAATTGGCCATAAGGGTCAACCTTCAAAGTGGTCATAAAGTTAATTTACTTTATGGCCATTTAAATTGGCCATAAGGTCAATCGGCCATTTAAAGTGACCATAGGGCTAATTGACTTTAAGGCGTTTCAAAGCTTGGTGAATTATATTTTTACTGAAGTGAGACCAGCGCAAAAGCAAACAAGTTCTGCAGGCTAAATTTTACGTTAATTTGAAATAGATTTTTTACTCGGTTTCCCATCGTAAACGGGTAAAAGAAATGGTTAAGCTAGCAAAGACCGCGGAAAGCGAAGCGTTTCGGGACGAGTACAGGGGACAGAGAACGGGGAATGGTCACGTAATAGTGAGGAATCCTGATAGCAGATGTAGGAAGTGCGGGCTGCAGGAGGAAACGATCGAGCACGTTCTGTGCTCGTGCCCTGCACTTGCCAGGCTAAGACTCCAGCTATTAGGAGTGATACAGCCATCAGATCTAGAAGCAGCAAGTGGCTTAAATCCTAGTAAGCTTCTAGTATTTGCCAAGAGGACGGAGTGGTTTTATAACATAGGTCCTGGTTTTTGATACGGTTTTTCAGTTTGGTCGTTTGTAGCGATACCTGTTAGTTTTTAACTTGTTATTCTCTTTTAATAATTTTATAATTTGATCAAATTACTTTTGCTTTGTAATTTCAAATTGGAAAAAATAAAATTAATTGAATTTTAGATTTCAGAATATCTACAAATTATTAATACTGGATACGTATCCTATAAATTGGTGACCCCGAACGCTTTTTCCAGCTACACAACTTTCCTCGGCAATTCAAAGATCCTTAAGAGAATTGTCATCAACTTTTAATTATTTCATCTCCGTTTTCCTTTGTTCAACGCGATGTTCACATCTCCTCCAATGACCCGCAGCGTTGCACGAGCACTGAACGCTCCAAGAGATCAGAATGCAGATCAAGAAGAGGAATTTTCTGATGCAAGCAACGTTGTGAATGCAGATTCACATCAAGCAAACGGATTCGCAACTCGTGTTCTCGTTCCAAAATTACAAGGCTATGAACTCAATAACGTGGAATCATGGTTTCGTCGCTTAGAATCATTTTTTATCCTTCAAGGAATCAATTCTTTGCCATCATCACAACAAGATGATGAAAAGTTTCACGTGACAATCATCAATTTGGATGAGCGGTTATATGATCAAGCATATGATGTGATTACAAATCCTCCTACAAACGAAAAATTTAGGACGCTTAAAGATACAATTTTAGCCAAGTTTTCTTCATCGTCCGTCGCACGTTTAGAGCAATTGGTATCAGGTATTCAGCTCGGAGATAACAAACCCAGCCACATGCTAACCCAGCTGCAACGTACAAACGTAACAAGAGACCAATAATTAATCAAGGATTTTTGGATGCAGCGTCTGCCAACTGCTGCGCGTGCGGTCATCGCTGGCGTTGCTAAGAGCAGTCCATTGATGTCCATTGAAGATCTTGCTCTTGTAGCCGACGAAATCAATGATAACATTAAGAAGAATGAAATAACTGAAATCGATTTTCAATCTTCCTCTTCGAACGTTAGTGCCATTCGAGACAACAGCAGATCCTTATCCGAACGCATGGCAAAAATTGAAAATTCGTTAACTCGTTTGGAAAAGATGTTCAACAGCGACAAGCTCAGCCTAACGCTCGACGACAATCAAAATCATTTTCTCAGGAAACTGAATCTAAAGTTTGCTGGTACCACAACAAATTCGGGGAAAGTGCAACACAATGCAAAGCACCGTGCTCTTTCAGCTCAAAAAACTGAATAGGTTGGCGATGTATTCTTCAAACATCGCCAAGGATGAAAAAACACAACATTTAGTCAACAACAATAATCATCTCACTTCATCTATTCGCCTCTTCGTTAAAGATCGATCCTCGGAACGAAAGTTTTTAATTGATACTGGAGCAGACGTTTCCGTAGTCAGTGCATCTTCGTTTCAGATCTCACATTCAAAAACATTCTCATCTCAACTTTACGCAGCGAATAACACAGCTACTTCTACTTTTGGAACCGCTCATTTATCAATTGACTTCGGTTTGGGACGGTCTTTCCAGTGGAAATTTGTCATCGCACAAACCAATCACAACATCATTGGTGCAGACTTTCTCAATTATTTTGGTTTACTAATTGATGTCAAAAATTCTCTTTTGATTGACAATCGCACCAAATTAAAAACAAGATGTCTTCATGCTTGTGGCATTGGAACAATATCAATAAAATCATTTGATTCATCGTGCAGGTATTCCGTTCTTTTATCGAAATTTCCTGATATTACTCAACTCAATAAGATTGCTGCGCTACCAGTTGAGTTTTTAACAACGCATGTGATTGAAACTCGCGGAGCACCTGTAACCGCCAAACCTCGAAGACTCACGGATGAAAAGCTCAAAGCGGCAAAGGGAGAATTTGCCTTTCTCACGAAGGTTGGCATTTGCAGACCATCAAAAAGTCCTTATGCATCACCCTTGCATATGGTTCGTAAATCTAATGGTACATGGCGTCCTTGCGGAGACTACCGTGCACTTAATGCACAAACTGTTCCAGATAAGTATCCACTTCCCCATATCCAGGATTTTAGCAACATAATGTACGGTAAGTCTATTTTTAGCAAAATAGATTTGAATAGGGCATATAATCAAATACCCATCCGTGAACAAGATATTCCGAAGACAGCGATAATTACTCCGTTTGGTCTTTTTGAGTTTACGCATATGACATTCGGTCTCTGTAATGCTGCTCAAACTTTCCAGCGATTTATGAACGAAGTTTTGAGAGATTTAGACTTCACATTTTCATATCTTGATGATATCTGCATCGCATCTGAATCACGTTCCGAACATATCAACCATCTTCAACAAGTTTTTGAACGACTTCAAAAATTTCAGTTAACACTTAATCCATCTAAGTGTGAGTTTGGAAGAAGTGAACTAATTTTTTTAGGGCATCTCATCTCATCGGAAGGGATTCGTCCCTGTCCAAAAAAAATTGATGTAATCAAAAATTATCCACTTCCTACAGTTGCTATGGAGCTAAAAAGATTTTTAAATATGATAAACTTTTATAGAAGATTTATTCCTCGCGCTATTGAACATCAACAACCTCTTATTGATTTAATAAAGGGTAACAAAAAAAAGGACAAGACTCCAATTAAATGGGACTCGAAAACTCTTCAAAACTTTGATGCGTGCAAACAGGCACTAATTAATGCAACGCTTTTAGCACATCCGAAGTTGAATGCGGAGATTGTTTTATGCACAGATGCAAGTGAAACAGCTGTCGGGGCTGTTCTACATCAGATTAATGCTGGGCTAACTCAGCCTCTTGGTTTTTTCTCCAAGAAACTTTCGAATGCCCAAAAAAAATATAGCACTTATGACCGCGAACTGCTTGCCATTTATCTGGGTATTAAGTACTTTCGGTTTGCATTGGAAGGCAGAGATTTTGAAATATGGACTGATCATAAGCCCCTTTCATTTGCTTTCACTAAAAAACATGATTCTTCTTCTCCACGTCAAATTAGGCATCTCGATTTCATTGGACAGTTTTCTACTCGTATCGTATATGTACCAGGCGAAGAAAATATAACTGCGGATACGTTATCTCGCATCGAGTCTTTAAAATCAGATCGCGACGTTATTAATTTAGAACATATGGCAGATGCTCAGCGAAATTGTCCAGAATTACAGAATTTTCTTAACTCCTCTACCACTTCTCTAAAACTTAAATCTATTCAGCTGCCAAATTGTTCAAAACCAATTGTATGCGATTTTTCTATACAGTCCGCGCGGCCTTTTGTTCCGAAGTCGTTCAGGGAGAAGGTTATATTGAAATTTCACAATATTGCACATACCAGCGCCAGATCCACTTTCAACACTATTCGACAACGTTTTGTATGGCCACATATGCAATCAGAAATAACAAGGTTCGTAAAAGGCTGCATTCAATGTCAACGGTCTAAGGTTAGTAGGCATTCTGCATCACCGTTTGGAAAATATTGTCTTCCATCACAAAGATTTGAACATATCAACATCGATCTTATTGGTCCACTGCCACCATCAAATGGTTTTCAATATTGCCTTACAATCATTGATCGCTATACCAGGTGGCCTGAAGCAATTCCTATCACAGATATTAGCGCAAGAACTGTTGCAAAAGCATTAATTGATGGTTGGATTTCTCGTTTTGGAGTACCGGTTCGTTTAACTACCGATCAAGGAAGACAGTTCAGTTCAAATCTTTTTAGTGAACTTTCTCGGATTCTCGGCATTGATCATCTTCGTACTACCGCTTACCATCCTCAGTCTAACGGAATTATTGAACGATGGCATAGAACTTTGAAAGCGTCGTTAGTGTGTTTTAATAGGTTAAAATGGACTGAGCATTTACCGATTGTCCTGCTGGGATTAAGATCAACATTCAAGCCAGACATCGGATCAAGTCCATCACAAATGGTTTACGGGACTGTACTTAAATTACCTGGCGAAATGTTTATCGATAGTCATTTCAAACCACAGGAAGAGTTTGTTAAGGAATTTACTCAGCTAATCAAAACCATCCGACCTGCAGACGCAGCTCATCATTCGACTACGAAACCGTTTGTTAATGGAAAATTAAATGATGTGACGCATGTGTTTATTCATGTGGATAAAATACGTTCATCACTCACACCACCATACGACGGACCATTTGAAATTAAAAAACGTTTTCCCAAGTTCTATACTATTTTGGTTGGAGATCGAAGTTTGAATATCTCTATTGACAGATTGAAGGCTGCTTTCATTACAATGGAAAAATCTGGAAGTCTGCAAGAAAATTAATCAAACATTTCGACTTTCAAACATTTTATTTATTGATAGTCTGGCGGGGGAATACTGTAGCGATACCTGTTAGTTTTTAACTTGTTATTCTCTTTTAATAATTTTATAATTTGATCAAATTACTTTTGCTTTGTAATTTCAAATTGGAAAAAATAAAATTAATTGAATTTTAGATTTCAGAATATCTACAAATTATTAATACTGGATACGTATCCTATACGTTAAAACAAACGTCTGGTAACACTACGGACTTATTCAGTCTATGTGAGGTCCTCATAGACCGGCCAGTTCAACCTAACCTAACCTCCCATCGGAGTCAAACAAGGACAAAGGAAAATTAGCGCCGCGGAATTTTCTATTTAAATTTCCTTTAAGTTCAAACATCAAAAATAAAAATAAATAATAGTTTGAAAAACTACGCTTTTATAGTTAAGCGAACTAAAAATTGGAAATTAATTCTAATCACAAAGATGGCCCAAAAAAATTGGCCTAAAATAAATATATCACAAAGATTTTATGTTACATTAGTAGAAAATGGAAACTGCAATTTTTCTAATCAATGTTTTTTGTTAAAGTACTCAAATTTGTATACGTGATATCATGATAAAAACACCCACTAGTTATAACCGTTTCTGACATTACTGACAATTTTCCATGTTGAAAAATAATTCAAATTTCTCAGTTGTACATGTACATACATTTTTCTCAAACAATAACTTATTTAAATATTTTGTATTTGTCTTTTAATTGCCGTTTGTTTGACGCATGAACCAATAAACAGATCCCGCATTAAAAAATGAGAAAGCAAAAAATCATAGTTAGGTGTGAAATAAATTTTTTCGGTGCGACGTCACGTTTTTGACAACATGTTTCATTGCCGACGCAGTGTTCAGACTTTATTCCAATCGGAGTATTTTGCTCCGCTCTTACCTCCTACTACATTTTTTATCTCAAAGTTTATTTGGGTCGAGTTGAAAACTAAATAGTATTACTACCTAATATCTTTTGGTTGAAGTTTTAATTTTATACGTATGAAAAGCTGATTGTTTACAAGTGACGTTTGGATGAAATGACATGAATTCATTGTTCGTGCCTTAAGACATGTTTGTTCACATTTGACTCACAGTTTTAGTACTATTTTCGTACGGAATGAGAATAGAAGGAATAAAATGTAAGATGAAATCCTTCACAGTCTCGAATTTATATCCGCCAACAGTGATGTGGCTACAAAGGCCACAATGACAGCAAGTACTTCGTCTTGTCCACATTTACTGCAAGACCCACTTTTTTTGCTTCTTTATCTTATACAACTCTTCGCCTCCATGTTTGAACAGCCCGGCGGGTATCCCGTAATTACTTGGTACCTTGTGATTTTTAGTCGTGATATTGCCATTCTCCATAGTTGGATGCCGGAGAGTGTTAATAATAATACATAATAATATATTTTCGCGATAAATATCCGGGGAGATTGAACCCACTTTTCTTCCTGAATGTGGTGTGCTAATGGGAGCATTAATTCGTCATCCTAAACGTTTTATGCCGACTTCATGTGCATCTGATAGACAGATATCTTTTTTGCTGAGAAACATTTCATGGCAAAAATACAATCGAAAGGTTTGCCAAGCTACCAAATCAATTTGATGTTAGGTGTTAGCCCGCTTTCAAAAAGCAAGAAAAAATATACTCCGAAAATTTAATTTTTACTGCGGCGAAGTCGTTTACTCAAGTAACAGTTTTAAATACTCCGAACACTGTTAGCGAAACATGAGAGAAATGTAATAAATCGAAAAACTTCAAAAGCGCTACGTCATCAAACTTTTTTCTCAAATTAGATTACAAATACAACAATTACGCAATGCGGGATCTTGGCTCATTTGTTTATGTGTTTCATGAACCAATAAACAGATCCCGCATTAAAAAATGAGAGAGCAAAAAATCATAGTTAACTGTGAAATAAATTTTCTCGGTGTGACGTCACGTTTTTGACAACATGTTTCATTGCCGACGCAGTGTTCATACTTTATTCCAATCGGAGTATTTTGCTCCGCTCTTACCTCCTACTACATTTTTTATCTCAAAGTTTATTTGGGTCGAGTTGAAAACTAAATAGTATTACTACCTAATATCTTTTGGTTGAACTTTTAATTGTATACGTATGAAAAGCTGATTGTTTACAAGTGACGTTTGGATGAAATGACGTGAATTCATTGTTCGTGTCTTAAGACATGTTTGTTCACATTTGACTCACAGTTTTAGTACTATTTTCGTACGGAATGAGAATAGAAGGAATAAAATGTAAGATGAAATACTTCACAGTCTCGAATTTATATCCGTCAACAGTGATGTGGCTACAAAGGCCACGATGACAGCAAGTACTTCGTCTTGTCCACATTTACTGCAAGACCCACTTTGTTTGCTTCTTTATCGTATACAACTCTTCGCCTCCATGTTTGAACAGCCCGGCGGGTATCCCGTAATTACTTGGTACCTTGTGATTTTTAGTCGTGATATTGCCATTCTCCATAGTTGGATGCCGGAGAGTGTTAATAATAATACATAATAATATATTTTCGCGATAAATATCCGGGGAGATAGAACCCACTTTTCTTCCTGAATGTGGTGTGCTAATGGGAGCATTAATTCGTCATCCTACACGTTTTAGGCCGACTTCATGTGCATCTGATAGACAGATATCTGTTTTGCTGAGAAACATTTCACGGCAAAAACACAATCGAAGGGTTTGCCAAGCTACCAAATCAATTTGATGTTAGGTGTTAGCCCGCTTTCAAAAAGCAAGAAAAAATATACTCGGAAATTTTAATTTTTACTGCGGCGAAGTTGTTTACTCAAGTAACATTTTTAAATACTCCGAACACTGGGCGCGATATATGTGAGAAATGTAATAAATCGAAAACTTCAAAAGCGCTACGTCATCAAACTTTTTTCTCAAATTAGATTACAAATACAACAATTACGGAATGCGGGATCTTGGCTCATTTGTTTATGTGTTTGACGATTGATTTTGAAATATTATATCTCGCAAAAACTAAAAAAAAATTATGGCCGACCTGAAGAGAGAACGGTTGTACCTCGTTAATGTATTCATCATGCGGTACATAATTATTTTTGAACCAAAATTCAAAAGTAAAATCTCAGTTTATTCACCTATGAGAGTACAGCGCCATTTGTCGAGCGATAGGAGCTTGACTATTGGTCCTCTTGAAAGTGAATGCACATAACTGGGTTTAGATTTTAAACTTGAAGTGTACCATTACCTACAAATTCAACCAGTTTGCAGAGCACTAGGTGACCTAGTTCAATAGTTAGAGTTTAAAAGTGAAAAATGAGAAAATATAACGCCATAAAATTTACAAAATGGCTTTATCTAAAATTTTTAATATAGCAAATTTGGTTTAATATCTAAAATAATATATTTATTATAATGATGTAGATTTCCCCCAAAAAAAGTTTAACACCCTAATAAAAGGACTGTCCTCCTTATATAATGCAAATTTACATTGCATAATTGTCCGCTCTCTAGGCATGCATTTTCTCCATCCTTATTTTAAAATAGTTTTGTATACTTTCAGCATTATAACAACTTACGTTTTCGATTTTATCTTTCAGCTGTTTAATATTAACTGGATAGTGATTCCAACAGAAACTTTTTCATTCAATTCCCACGTTGCTAACTAGCGAAGAGTGCTGGGAATGCATACGTACAACCTCCGTACAGTATTTGATGCCAATTTATAGTCAGTACGATATACGGTCAAAGTCCTAGGACCTGTGCTTGAAATTTGTTTGTGTGAAATACGAAATAAATGACAAATGCAATCAACACCATTTCAAGATGGATTTTCGAAAGCGTCAGTTGCAGCTTAAAGTTGTCCATTGGAATTTTGAAATCGGATTATTATTTCAGAATGGTCAATTGGATCTGAGAAAACGTAAATGAGATTTAGCAAAAAGCAGGAGGTAAAAGAAATTACATTCACACTGTATAAAATCCAATATAAATTTTCGAAAATCCAACTGCCTGTTCTTCACTATTTCAAATTCATTTTAAGAAACACGAATTGGAGTTAAGGAGTTAGTTGATATTTCCACCTTATTGATACATTCGACAATTTTAAATTCCTATTGACTGTTCTAACTTCCAATTAACCCTTTCTAATCTCCATCTATAAATGTTGCAGAAATACGAACTTAGTTACTTACTTAATTTGGGCCTCGAGTCAGCTCAGCAAACGTTGGGTGGACACCACGTCTTGCAAGGTCTTCCTGGCCGAAAGTGGATGGCAGGAGGTCTGCTGAAATAATTGGGTTCACTAAGGCTCACCTATCAATGTTCATTGGGGGTTTGACAGGGCACTGTCCCAAGGGTATCCATGCGGTACGTCTCGAAATACTGGAAACTCTATCCTGCTGCAGCTGTATGGAGGATGATGAGGTGGAATCACCAAATCACTTTATGCTTGATTGCCCAGCTTTTGCCAGAACTAGGCGAAATTACTTCGGTCGCAACTCACTTGGATCTCCCGAGAATTTATCCAAAGTTGAGATCGGTATCATTCGGAGCTTTATCGTTGCTACCCAACGATTCTCTAAGTAGCTAGATCTAAGTTACCATTATTTTTGGTGTATGTGGTATAACAATGGACCTTCGTGTTTTCCAAGTGAGTTATCCTTATCAGGGCAGCTACCACCTAACCTAACCTAACCTACTTACTTAATTGGCGCTTAACCGTTTGAACAGTTACGGCCGTCCAACAAGGCGCGCCAGTCGCTCCTTCTCTCTGCTAACCGGCGCCAATTGGTCACACCAAGGGAGTTTAAATCGTTTTCCACCTGGTCCTTCCAGCGGAATGGGGGCCGCCCTCTACCTCTGCCTCCAGAGGCGGGATCCGATAGAAATACTTTCTTGGCCGCAGCGACATCTTTCATTCGCATAACATGCCCTAGCCAGCGCAGCCGTTGCGTTTTAATTCGCTGGACTATGTTGATGTCTGCGTAGAGCTCGTACAGCTCATCGTTAAATCTTCTTCGGTACTCGCCATTGCCAACGCTTAAAGGTCAATAAATCTTTCTAAAAACCAGAGCCACTTCATCTGATGTTGTCATGGTCCATGCTTCTGCACCATATAGCAGGACGGGTATGATAAGTGACTTGTAGTAGAGTATGAATTGCCGAGAGAGGACTTTACTTTTTACTTTTCTTCTTTTTCAGAAATAAGAACATTACCATACAAAATTGGAAAATTAAACACGGGGGCATGCGGTAGATAAATTTTTTCTAAAACCGGATGTTTAAAGGATTTCTTTTTCGATTGCATATTTTGGCTTAAGGCCTTTTGCATAGGAAACCAAAATTTGTAATCTGTACTATACACATATATTTATATTCGAGCAAAAAAAAAAAAAATAATGGAGGAACACGCGAAGTGGGCTTTCGCCCACAACAACTAAAAATTTTTCATTTCAGACAACCGATGTACGTGTTTATTCCGTTTTCTTCTCTATCAACTAATAATTACAATTAAATTCCTTTCTATTCCATGTCTAGTACTTATTCAATTCTGCATAGTAGTCCACTGAGCTTGGATTTCTATGCAAATTGAAAATGGAAGATATATGAAAAATTTAAATATCATCGGAGGTACATATTTGCATATGTATGTACATTCGTTGTGTCTTGTATTTTTTGGTTTAAATATATGCAATAAATGTAAAAGTTATGTATGTATGTACGTAAAAGAAGTATGAAGCGTTTTAGTTGTTGCAGTACGACTACGACAGAATAGGATTTAACCAATTAGGCGTGGGTTATTCTTTTCAGAGGATGCGAGCCAAAATAAGTGTTATTGGGCGCAAGATGTTATGTTATTTTATTATATTTAGGATATCTAAAGCGAATTTAGGATGGGGCGATCAATGTTATTGTTGTTGTCACGGAAATACAAGAAAACCTGTCATTCAACAGGGGTGTAGCGGGTTGGGTTTTTCGATATAATTGTACTTTTGCGATACAATATGACCCACTCAAGCACGACACGGTTGGTTTTGATACAATTTGGCTTATTAAAACACGGATCGTTGGTGCTAGTAAAATCAACAAATCGGTTCTGTTGTTCTTGGCTTAACGGAGATTCGGTGAAATTAATCGAATTATGGTTAATTCGACCGAGTTCTTTGTCAAGCGAATAAATTAGTTTAGTCATTTCAACAGAAGAGAAATTGTCGCTCTTAAGTTAACAAAATTCTGTAAAATTGCCAGATTCCTAATCAATCTAACTGATTTTTCTGTTAACACAACTGATCTCACTGGTCATTTCAACAGTCAATACATGAGCAAATTTCAAAGAGAATTTTACACTCACTGCGCTCTCTACTTTGTACTTATGACGACGGAGACGACGAAAAACACACAAAATGGAAAACAACAAAAAAAATAGTTCTTCAGTTATCAATACAAAACGAAAACCCCTTTTCTGAATTTACTGTGCAAAAAATTATGAGATACCGGGATACCTATTTATCGGGTACAATTTTGCAACTTCTCCTCCAAGCGAAATGCAAAATTGCGCCCTCTTGTTGCAAAAGTTTTGTTTGAACGAACAGGATTTTTCCAAAATTAGTAACATTTTGTTCAAGTTTTTACGAATTTTCACTCACGCGAACGAATCTAATAAGATAATAAAAAACATCCTTTTTTAATGTGGATGTTCCGACAACATAAAAGTTTGAGTTGTTTTGGAATCATTTCAGCTTAAAGTGTTACGAAAATTGAACTTGCCGAATTATATTATGTAAAGTTACTCCAGTGGTGAATTACCTTCCTGCGATTTGATTCCTTACTTTTCAAAAACTTACAAGTTCTCTATTTAAAATGATATGCCAACATTTATACTACAAGTTTTGTTCGAAACAATCAAGTGTGTCAACTACATGCGAGAGAAGAAATTGAGAATGAGCTGAGCGGCAACTGAAAGAATTGAGAATCAGTTTTGTGTCTACTGTTTTCATTTCTATTTGCCAAGCGAAGTTCAAAACTATTAATTAAACAAATTATAAATTATAAAATTTGGTGAAAGTGTGTTTAATAAAACAAAATAATAAAGTGTATAATGTTTAATGTGTACCATCATATTTGATGTACGCCCAATTGAAGTTCGGTTAGTAAGTGCGTACATATGTATGTATATGTAGCAAGCATACGTATTTATGTATTCACATAATTACGTATGTATGTATATGGCAACATAGGTACTTTCGTACAAAGCTGTCGCAACAATTTTTTTTGTTAATTTGACTACTAAAACGGTCAATTACGAACCAATGATTTGTTGCGATGGATAGAAATTTCCGTTGAATTGACCCATACTTTGGTTGATTTTACCAGTCTTTTTCTTTCAGTGAATAAGCTCTAAAGTGGTTTTCGTTTAATTTTGTCTGATCAACCAGTTGTAGGCATTTAAAGTACGATTCTCGGTCACCAAATTATAAAAAAAACGATTAATTGAAAACGACGGTGGAGCTCGAAAGGACAATAGAAGGAATTACAAGGCTCCCCAGACCAAAATAATAACATGTTTAAGTATCGCACACCTAGATTAATAGGGATATAACTCACAAGCCTGAAATTTTGAAGGTAGTGATTCCGGACTTAAAACACGGTTGCCACTTTGGTCCATTTGGACCGAAAATGGTCCTTTCCAACCACATTTGGTCTGCTTGTCCATTTTACTCAATTTTGGTCGTTTTTACGCTGCAGCCAAGATTTTGGTATTTTTGTTTCTTTTTCACTGAAGTCAAAATGTACAACAACCTTCATTAGCCCTCATATAATTTTCATTTACGTCAATGGATTTCTTACCAAAAAATTGCTGTCATTAAAATGTAGCAGAGCAATGGCATTTCAACTAGCATATAATTAAGAAGATCTTGAAGCAAACCAATTTTCGTTGATTTTTGATGATACAAGCGGCTAATCAAAAAATCTTTTTTTTTTGGTCGATCGGTTACACTGCTCTACAAAATTAAAATTTTTGCATTACCCTGGATCACCACTATTTTTTTTTTTTATTTGCTATAGTCCCCTAATTATAAAAATAGTCGAAATTTTAAATTCTATGAATACGTTTTTGTTTTTTGTTTTGTTTTCTAAAATTTGCCTTTTTTGAAAAGGGAGATCCATTGATTTTATCATATCTCTGGAACGGGTTGTCCGATTTTGTTGGAGAAAACAGCATATAATACAAATAAAATTACCTTAAAATTATTTAAATACCATTTTTTTTAAAAACTTATTGGTTTCAGAGTTAGTTGCATCGCATTTAAAAAAAATCGATTTTTTCTATTAAAAATTTCCATTTTTTTTCTTTAATTCGTAAAAAATCGAAAGAGACAAAAACTTACAACTTTTATTAGATGGCCGTAAAACTGTGAACATTCCAAATAAGGCAAGCTTTATTTCATGAAAATCCATGCATAAACGCTAATATTATTAACAATTAAGTGAATGAAGGGAAAATACGTATTTTTAATATTTTTGTTTATTTAGTTACTTAAGATACCTTTCTTAAAGAAATTCTACAAAATTTAGTACTTGACATATTTAAAAATAGTTTCTACTTTTTGCTTGTCTACCGTATTTTTCTGAATTTGATTCACGTATAAGAAACCAATTTAATCCCCAATCATATTTTCGTTCCAGAATCTTTGATAACGCTCCTCCATTGACTTAAGGTGTTGGTGAAATCGTTATCCATGCTCGTCACTGACATCACCAAGATTTGAAGGGAAAAAATCCAAATGGGAGTGTAAGAAATGCATTTTTAGCGACATTTTTGCACCTGAAATTATATGTATGTATATGTAATTTGGAGGTTACAATTATGATGAATATACAAAAATCATATCATATTCCTACTTACCGATTTTCGAATAGTTGGTTAGTAAATCACAAATGATTTCCTTATAATTTGGACCCCGATTATTTCCTAAAAAGTTTGAAACAATCGGCCTAAATGAGTTCCAAGCAGCCTTTTCATCGGGTGATAGTAACGTCTAGAATGCTGAGCTCTGTAGTAGTCTTCGGATTTGTGGACCATCAAAAACAACTTCAGAAATTTTTGAAGCGGATAATTTTGGAAATATTGTTTGAATATGATCGAATGCTTTTTCATTTTTGTTTAGCGCCTTAACAAAATTCTTGACTAATCCAAGCTAGATGTGTAATGGCGGAAAAATCACATTCTCCTTTTTTATTAGAGCAGCATATTTTATATTGTGTGTGCCTACTTCGTGATTGGTTCTTGCTGGCCAGTCCTTCCTTACATAATGTGCGCTTCGACCTCGGCTATCCCAAAGGCAAAGAGAACAACAATGTTTTGTGTAACCACCTTGTAGTTCAGTTAGTAAAGCTACCACTTTCAAGTCGCAACATATTTTCCAATCGAGTTTTTTATAATGAATATATTTTAAAAGTTTGGACATGGTTTCATAAGTCTCCTTCATACTTACGGCGTGTGCGATGGGTATTGATGGCTTCTGATTGCCATTGTGTAATAAAACTGCTTTAAGGCTTTCTTTGTTACTATCAATAAATAATCTCCATTCACTTGCGTCATATGTTTGACCAAGCTTTAAAAAGACAAAGTTGCGCAAAACGTCATACCTAAATAATTTGTTTGTCAAAAACAGTAATAGGCTTGATATGCAAAATTTTCGCTAAATTGGGCATTTTCACTTTATTGTCAATAAAACCAACATTTATTCATGTATTTTCACGAAACAAGGTTTCAATTATTTATAATGTTTACAGTTTTAACACCGTAAAATAAAAATGGTAAGTTTTTAAAACCTTCGATTTTTTATGAATTTTTGAAAAATAAAAAAACGTTCGATCTTGCAAAAAAAATTTTTTTTTACATTTTTATGTGAATAACTCCACAACCATCGATCATATAAAAAAAATTTCTTATCAAGACTTGAAGAAAATTTTGCGATGAATCCACTGGTGTTTCTCTCAACGAATTTAGATGAGTAATTTTCAAGATATGATAAAATAAATGGAAAGACCTCTGTGAAAATTTGTGATTTTAGAAAAAGAAAAAAAATCATATCCATAGAATTTAAAATTTTTGGTGTTTTTGTACTTAGGGGGCCATAATACATCGAAATTAAATAGTTAGACTTCAAAGTAATTTCTCTTGTTGACTAGTGTTATCAAACACTTTTCGCGATAGACTTTTGTCACTAAGAAATTTGAAGGAGCTTGCCACTGATGATAGCCATTCTTGAATTGAAAACTAAATTAAATCATGCGAATAATTTGTTTAACATTAAGTGCACTTGCCACTCACTTAAGTTATGTGTGCAAGCATACCGATAAATATTGAGAGTTTGTGAAGCAATAGATCGACGTGCCAAAAAAAATTTTACAAAAAAATTCTATGTAAAACTTTTGAAAGTGTTACTTTTTGTTTGGGATGTCGATATTAAAATGTTTGTCACACAGCACAAACAAATTAATGAGTTTAAGGAATTCCAAGACTAATGTCGCGCTAGGCTGCGCAAGATACTGGGTATTTATTTTACTCATTGGCTCACTCTGGAAAGTGTCTTCTTGCGTACGCCTCACACTTCGATGCGTCTATATTTTCTATCTTTGTGTATGGAAGTTAATGGCGTTTCTACTATACAACTGTCAAATTTAATGCCAGTTACAGAATTAAAAGTTTATACATATATATTTCCGGCCTTTACTAAAGAGTTCAATCAGAAAAAGTTTGTCTGTCGATATTATACCAATAATATGAAGTACATTTTGAGTAATTTTAGGTACAATGACTATATCAAAATATTGGATATTGAAAAAATTTCAGTGTACATAATTTAGAATACTAAGTATCTTGACCCGTGGAATATTTTTATTGAAAGAAAGGCAGAAATATATTTTTGAACAGATTATTTTACATATGCTCAACGTAGAACTGATGTAAACGAAAATTATTCCCGTTGGAGAGCAGAACCTCAAAACCTTAATCAAATAGTTTTTATTTGTTAAGAGCCGTCACTCGTCTCTGGTTTTTGTTTGTCAGATACACTTATAAATATGCCTTCTACATATTCTCGTGGCATTTTTGTGTATATTTTAATGATTGCATTAATTTAATTAATAAATTCTTTTTCCAAAAATCGCAATTACACAAAGTGAATACACCGCATAAATATATATGCAGGATGCAGATAACCCAAACCAACCAAAACTTCTTTGAGAAAGCATTCAGCATAAATTGGTTGCTTTGTTTTTGCCAAAGTATCGAGTGACGGCTCTTAACAAATAAAAACTCTTTGCCTTAATAATAACCCAGTTAAATGTGATCAAAATTCCATTACTACACAGTTGAAACTATTAAGACTACGGTTAATCTGAGAACTGTGGCTAAATTTAATTAATGTGAGTTTTGAAATGTACACCTTTTCTCTAAAACAAATTATATGGAAAAAAAGTGTAACTTTTTAAACTCGCACTTACCGAATTTAAGCCATAGTGGGAAAACTGAGGCGTAAGGGTGAATTGGTAAATGGAAGAGAAAAAAATTAAGTTTGTGTATCATTAAAAAAAATTGGAACACCCAGCTATTGGAAATTTTTTTTTAACTTTTAGGACTGATTTTATCATAAAATTGATACAACAGAGTAGGGGTGGGACTATTCGAATAAAAATTATTCGAATAATAAACCCTTTTATTCGCCAGGTATTCGTCATTCGAATAATATTTATTCGAACTTTTTATTCGTTTATTCGCTTCCATTTATTAGAATTCCTTTCCCTATTATTCGAATAGTGTGTACTATTCGAATAGTAGTACTAATGGAATAGTAAAATAAAAAAATTATGTTTATCTTACGCTCAACGCTTGTACATATGAGCATGCACATGTATGTATGTATGTATACATACACATATTTATGTGTGTATAGATCCATATGTGCAAATATTTTTGTTTGTTTAGGGTTGCTTTGTTAATATTCATTTATTTAGTTACTAGCCTCTACCCACGGCCCCGTCCGCAAGGAGAAAATGAAATAAGCAGGCTAATCAAGTTATCTGTTTAAAATTTTTTTTCTGTCTAATGCATTAAATTTTTGTAATTGAGTAAAAAAAAAGATCAAAATGAGCTGATAACCCGATAGGATCCCTAAATGATCCCGAAATTATCCAGAGAAATCCACGAAATGACCATCGCGGTCGGATCCCAAAACCATCAAAAATGTTCCGGAAGGTTCTTCAAAATTTCCCGGAATAGTCCCAAAAAACCCGAAATGACAACGACACGATTCTAGACTTATCCAGAGAACCACACAGAAATGATCCCTGAAGGGTACGAAATTGATCCCGAAATAGTCCCGGAAGAGTTCCGAAAAGACCCTGACGGGCTCCCGGACGGATCTCAAAAACTATAAAGAAAATATCCAGGAAGGGTTCCTAAATTATCCCGACATAGTCCAGAAAAAGTTCCGAAATGACCCCGAGGGAATCTAAAACGGATCGCGAAAACCAAACAGAAATGATTCCGGAAGTGTCCCAAAATGATTACGAAATGACCCTGATGGGATCCCGGACGGATCTCGAAAACAATCCAGAAATGATGCTCAAAGGGTCCCCAAATTATCCCATATCAGTCGAGAAAAAGTCCCGAAATGACGAATCCCGAAAACCATGCAGAAGTGATGCCGGAAGGTACCCCAAGTGATCCCGAAAAAGTCCTGAAATTACCACTACGGGATCTCGGACGACTCCCGAAAACTATCCAGAAACGATCCCCTAATAGTCCCGAAATGACCCTAACGGGATCCCGGACAGATCCCGAAATAGTCCCGAAAAAGTCCCGAAATGACCCCGGAAAGGTCCTCAAAATATCCCCTTATAGTCCCGAAATGAACCTGACGGGATCCCCGACGGATCCCGGAAACAATCCAGAATGGAAAGGTTCCCAAATAGTCCCAGAATGACCCTCACGGTCTCCCAGGATCCCGAAAACCATCCAGAAATTATGGCGAGAGGGTCCCCAAATGATCCCGTATTAGTCGCGAAAAAGTCCCGAAATTACCCCGAGGGTATCCCGGAAGGATCCCGTAAACCATCTAGAAATGATGGCGGAAGGTACCCCAAATGATCCCGAAAAAGTCCTGAAATGACCCCGACGGGATCCTGGACGGATCCCGAAAACCATCTAGAAATTATGCCGGAAAATACCCCAAATGAACCCGAAATAGGCCCGAAAAAGTCCCGAAATTACCACGATGGGTTCCCGTACAGATACCGAAAACTAACCAGAAATTATACCGGAAAGGTCCTTAAAATGATCCCCCTAATAGTCCCGAAATGACCCTGACGGGATCCCGAACGGATACCAGAACCCATCCAGAAGTGATGCCGGAAGGGTCCCCAAATTATCCCGTATCAGTTGAGAAAAAGTCTCGAAATGACCAAGACGGTATCCCGAAAACCATCTAGAAATGATGCCGGAAGGTACCCCAAATGATCCCGAAATAGTCCCGAAATGACCTCTACGGGATCCCAGACGGATCCCGAAAACTATCCAGAAATCATGTCGGAAAGGTCCCCAATTGATCCCTTAATAGTCCCGAAATCACCTGATGGGATACCGGACGGATCCCTAAAACCATCCAGAAATGATGCCGAAAGGGTCCCCAAATGATCCCGTATTAGTCGAGAAAAATTCCCGAAATGATAGAAATGATGCCGGAAAATACCCCAAATTATCCCGAAATAGTCCCGAAAAGTCCCGAAATGACCCCGTCGGGATCCCGTACGGATCCCGAAAACTATCCAGAAATGATGCCGGAAAGGTCCCCAAATGATCCCCTAATAGTCCCCAAATGACCCTGACGGGATCCCGGACTGATCCCGAAAACCATCCAGAAATGATGCGAAAGGATCCCCAAATGATCCCGAAATAGGCCTGAAAAAGTCCCGAAATTACCTCGATGGGTTCCCGTACAGATACCGAAAACTATCCAGAAATGATACCGGAAAGGTCCTCAAATGATCCCCCTAATAGTCTCGTAGTGACCCTGACGGGATCGCGTACGCTTCCCAGAAACCATCCAGAAATGATGCCGAGAGGGTTCCCAAATGATCCCGTATCAGTTGAGAAAAGGTTTCGAAATGACCCCGACGGGATCCCGAAAACCATCTAGAAATGATGCCAGAATGTACCCCAAATGATCCCGAAATGACCCCTACGGGATCTCGGACGGATCCCGAAAACTATGCAGAAATGATGCCGGAAAGTAGTACCGGAATGACCCTGATGGGATCCCGGACGCATCCCGAAAATCATCCAGAAATGATGCCGAAAGGGTCCCCAAATGATCCCGTATTAGTCGAGAAAAAGTCCCGAATGACCCCGACGGGATCCCGGTTGGATCCCGAAAACCATCTAGAAATGATGCCGGAAAATACCCAAAATGATCCCGAAATAGTCCCGAAAAAGTCTCGAAATTACGACGTCGGAATCCCGGGCGGATCCCGAAAACTATCCACAAATGATGTCGGAAAGGTCCCCTAATGATCCCCTAATAGTGCCAAAATGACCCTGACGGGATCCCGACGGATCCCGGAAACTATCTAGAAATGATGCCAGAAAGGTTCCCAAGTGATCCCAAATAGTCCCGGAATGACCCTGAAGGGCTGCCGGGATCCCGAAAACCATCCAGAAATGATGGCGGAAGGTACCCCAAATGACCCCGAAAAAGTCCTGAAATTACCCCGACGGGATCTCGGACGGATCCAGAAATGATGCCGGAAGGGACCCCAACCGGAAGGGACCCTAAATGATCCCGAAATGACCCCGACGGGATGAATGCGGATCTCTAAACCCCTCCAGAAATGATGCCGGAAGAGACCTGAAATGTTCCCGAAAAAGTCCCGAAACAACCCCGACGGGATCCCGGGCGGATCTCGAAAACCATCCAGAAATGATGCCGTAAGATACCCCAAATGATCCCAAAATAGCCCCGAAATGGCCCCAACGGGATCCCGGACGGATCCTGAAAACCATCCAGAAATGATGCCGGAAGGGACCCAAAACGTCCCGTAATGATCCCGGAAACCATCAAGAATTTATCTCTCAAAAGTACGCAAATGATCCCGAAATTACCCCGACAGGATGCCGGACGGATCCCGAAACCCATCCAGAAATGATGCCGGAAGCGTCCCCAAATGATCGCGAAATAGTCCCGAAATTATCCCGAAAACGTCCCAAAATAACCCCGACGGGATCCCGGACGGATCCCGAAAACTATACAGAAATGATCCCGGAAGGGTCTCGATATGACCCTAACGGGATTACAAATAACTTGAAGCTAATTATAAAACCATGTTAATAAGGCAGCAAGCGCGTTGAGGCGAATGAAGAGTTGCAAAGAAACATACAGGTAAAGCTAATAAAAGCGTGTTAATAAAAACAATTCAAGGAGGTCGGATGGCGGACGGCGGGAGGAGAAGGAGAGAACCACTGCTCGTTTTTCCAAAATTGTTCAGATCTCGATCTGTATGTGCCAGATACCAAAAACTATTGATTCAGGAAAAAATGCATATTGAATTTTAACAATTTATAGATTTAACACCAGAGGGTTGAGAAGGGGGAAGGGGGCGGGGGTGTCCCTGCTCAATTTGTAAGCCCTCGACTTATTTGACCCATTGAGTCTGTAATATTGGTGAAGGCCAGTATACGTAAAGTTATAATGTGTAAAAATTATTAAAAAGTAATTGTTCGAAGGGGTCGTGGGACCCCCACCCCCATTTCCATGTTCGAAAAAAATTTCGCTGGTAGACTATTGTCTCCGTCCCAAATTTCATCAAAATCCGTGTAGCCGTTCTGGCGTTATTCAGTCACAAAGACGAAAAAACAAATTAATTAAATTATAACTGTTCCTAGGGGGCAGGGACCTTCCCCCTTTTCAAAAAAATATAGCTAGTAAATCCTTCTAGACTATTGGCTATGTGTGTGCCAAATTTCATCCAAATCCGTTCAGCCGTTCTGGCGTGATTGATTCACAAAAACAAACGTCTGGACAAACATCCAAACTTTCCCATTTATAATAAGTATATTGTAACGAATTTACTTGCAAATCCTCTTATTTGCAATCCTCTGCTAAGTTCGAATCACTAAACTGTTGAATAAATAACTCCAATTTGTAATAATGCAAAATGGCCTTTATTAAAGTACTTCACAATAACACTCAAACTGTGCAACGAATAGCTTGCTTAATAACCAAACTGATTGATAGCTCAAATGAAACTCTACTATTCAAAATAATACTGCTTTTGCTCGCTAGATAGCGTCTTAGTCGAAACTGCTTGACAACTCAAATCAAACTGAATTCCAACGCCTCTACAATTGCCGCCTTTTATACTCTTTGATTTCAACCTTCGCATCTTCAATACTTCATACAATATTGTAACGAATGTTAGCAGCACTGAGCGATGCTATCGTCTCTGAGTCTAACATCGGCAGTGACCTGAATTCACATCCATAGATCAATCATTATTTATCTACATAAACGAAACAATAATTGCGTCTACACATATGTACCATGTGCGCATACGAGCAGCGGAGAGTTAATGCACAAACACATGCATATATCTGAGATACTCTTATAAGTATGCAATGAGAAAAACTATAAAATTGTGCAATTGTAGTTACAGCTGAGAAGTTTGAGAGCTGCTGGACTCGTAGATTCTGGAAGCGCCTAGAAGATGCGAAGGTTGAAATCAAAGAGTATAAAAGGCGGCAATTGTAGAGGCGCTGGAATTCAATTTGATTTGAGTTGTCAAGCAGTTTCGACTAAGACGCTATCTAGCGAGCAAGAGCAGTATTATTTTGAATAGTAGAGTTTCATTTGAGCTATCAATCTTACTTACTTACTTAATTGGCGCTTAACCGTCTAAACGGTTATGGCCGTCCAACAAGGCGCGCCAGTCGCTCCTTCGCTCCGCCAACCGGCGCCAATTGGTCACACCAAGGGAGTTTAAATCGTTTTCCACCTGGTCCTTCCAACGGAGTGGGGGCCGCCCTCTACCTCTGCTTCCATAGGCGGGTTCCGATAGAAACACTTTCTTGGCCGGAGCATCATCTTTCATTCGCATAACATGGCCTAGCCAGCGCAGCCGCTGCGTTTTAATTCGCTGGACTATGTTGATGTCTGCGTATAGCTCGTACAGCTCATCATTAAATCTTCTTCGGTACTCGCCATCGCCAACGCGTAGAGGTCCATAAATCTTTCGAAGAACTTTTCTCTCAAACACTCCCAAAGCCGCTTCATCTGCTGTTGTCATGGTCCATGCTTCTGCCCCATATAGCAGGACGGGTACGATAAGTGACTTGTAGAGTATGATTTTCGTTCGCCGAGAGAGGACTTTACTTTTCAATTGCCTACCTAGTCCAAAGTAGCATTTATTGGCAAGATTGATTCTTCGCTGGATTTCAGTGCTGATGGTGTTGCTAGTGTTGATGCTGGTTCCCAAATGAGCTATCAATCAGTTTGGTTATTAAGCAAGCTATTCGTTGCACAGTTTGAGTGTTATTGTGAAGTCCTTTAATAAAGGCCATTTTGCATTATTACAAATTGGAGTTATTTATTCAACAGTTTAGTGATTCGAACTTAGCAGAGGATTGCAAATAAGAGGATTTGCAAGTAAATTCGTTACAATATTGTCACGGATATTAGCATCACTAAGCTATACCATCACTAAGGCGATGTTAAGCGGTGTTTACGTCAATAATCAAATCATGTATACACATATATAAGGCAGCCGAGAGATGTCAAACACAGACGCATTTACTTATACGCCTATGTGTGTGCGAGAGACTGTAAACTACAAACTCACATACATCTGAGCGACGCTGAAAAGTAGAAAATTGTAAACAAGTAGAAACTATATGAGAACTATAAACACTCGAAATGGTTGGTAAGTTCTGGAAATAGAAGAGCCTAGATGTATGCAGCGTAAACTATAAAAGCGGCACAAGCGAGTAAAAAGGAATTCAGTTTGATTTGACTTGTCAAGCAGTTTGATTAAGACGATATCTAGCGAGCAAAAACAGTATTATTTTGAATAGTAGAGTTTCATTGAGCTATCAATCAGTGTGGTTATTAAGCAAGCTATTCGTTGCACAGTTTGTTATTGTGAACTTTAATAAAAGCCATTTTGCATTATTACAAATTGGAGTTATTTATTCAACAGTTTAGTGATTCGAGCTTAGCAGAGGATTGCAAATAAGAGGATTTGCAGCAAATTCGTTACAATTGGTGTCAGAAGTGGGATTGTTGGAGAGCCGTGGATTGAATACAAGCGGCGTTAAACTTGAACTTCAGGCACGGCTACGAGAGGCAATGGAAGTAGAAGGAATTGACGTGGAAGAGTATGACTTTCATCTTGATGGCGAGGAAGCAACAAAAATGGAAGAGACAGTTATGCAGACAGTTACCAGCACAGACTTGAACATGATTTTGGCTGCAATATCTGCTCAAACATCGACAATGGCATCTCAACTGGAATCACAGGAGACACGTATAACATCCAAGATGGAAACCCAACTGGAAGAACAGAAAACATATATGGCATCCAAAATGGAATCACAGGACACACATATTGCAGAAATGTCGTCAGAAATAACATCGAAGATAGAAGCACAAGAAACACGGATATCCGAAATGTCTGCACAGATATCATATCATCGCAGATCTCTGCTCAACTGGAAGAGCAAGAAGGATGAATTTCCTCGAAGTTGGAGGCGCAAGATACAAAAATTTTACAGTTTGAAGAAAAAATCGAGGCCGAGGTGGATGCTTTGAGAGGACGTATCGAGCAGTTGCAACTAAATCGCCCAGCAGTTTCAACGAGTAATCCAAAGGTAAAGACACCATCCTTTGACGGTTCTGTTCCTTTTCAGGTCTTTAAGCTACAGTTCGAGAAGACCGCAGCAGTGAACAACTGGAATGCGGAAGATAAAGTTGCTGCACTGTTCATGGCGTTGAAAGGGCCTACAGCTGAGATTTTACAAACCATTCCAGAGGGCGAACGGAACTGTTATGAAGCATTGATGGGCGCTCTAGAGAGACGATACGGAACTGAGCATAGGAGACAGATATACCAAATGGAGTTGCTGAACCGCTTCCAGAGGCCTGGTGAAACATTGTAAGAGTTTGCGTCGGATATTGAAAGGCTAGCACATTTAGCGAATGCGGACGCACCCGTGGAATACACTGAAAGGGTAAAAATTCAGAGCTTCATAAATGGCATACGAGATGTGGAAACGAAGCGGGCTACATACGCAAACCCAAAGCCAACATTCGCAGAAACGGTGTCACAAGCTCTGATTCAGGAAACAGCGTCGCTTCTGTGTAAGCCAGTTTTCAAAGCACGCCGTGTGGAAGTAGAAAGGCCACAGTGGGTAGACGCAATATTGGAGGCGCTGAAAAGATCGCAAAAGCGGAGTGAAAAAGTTATCAAATGCTTCAAATGCGGGAAGTCCGGTCACATTACACGTCATTGCGATCTGGGTCCTAATAGTTCCAACAATGTGGGTGGCCGTAAACGCAAAGCTGGAGGAGATGAGCAAGAGCGAGTAAGAGGTAGAGATCGAGAGCTAGATCCAGCTATTGAATGCCCTGTGATATCTGTGTTGCAAATTGGTAGAAAATCGAGCAGTCTTACCGTCAGAGGGAATGTCGATGGCAAGGAGCGTGTACTGACTGTAGATACGGGCGCATCTCATTCCTTGATTCGATCTGAATTAGTCAACAGGAGAGTAAAACCGTTACCTGGAGCAAGGTTGCGTACGGTCACAGGCGAGTATAACCAAGTCCAGGGAGAAGTGATATGTGAAGTACTGATTGGGAAGGTCATGGTTTTACACAAATTCGTTGTGGTGGAGATCGTTGATGAAGTCATATTGGGAGTGGACTTCTTGGTTGACCATGACATCAAGATCGATATGCAGAAAAGGGTGATGCATTATAAGAACCAGGATGTGCCAATTATCTTCAGTTTGGAAAAAGGTTTCAGCAGTAATCGAGTACTGGTGGAGAAAAGTCGACAAAGGCCACGAAAGTCAAAGGTAAAGGTTGATGAAACGAATGGGCCAAACAAAGCGAAATCAAAGGTACCTGCGAGAAAAACACAGGCATTGACAAACCAAAATGGACGCACTAAAACGACTGCAAGAATTTTGCAGGAAGCATGCAAGGGTGGTTTCAAGCCATCGCGCACTTCTGTTGGGAAACGGCGGAACGATACTGTCAAGCCAATCCGTCAAGCGCAAGCTCTGCGAAGTAGTTCATTGGTCAAACAACAGAGTGCGAGGGAACGACTAAGGATAATGAGTAGTAAGATCAAACGCAGGTACAATGAGAACAATAATTCGGAAGGGTTCTTGGAGGGAGATTTGGTACTGTTAAACAACCCTCACCGGCGGAAAGGTGTTCCAGCCAAATTTTGGTGCATTTGGGAAGGCCCGTACAAAGTTGTGAAGAAGATCAGTAACTCCATCTACCGCATACAAACCATTGGGAAACCACGAAATAGAAAGGTGGTTCATTTGGAGATGCTAGCGGCGTTTAGATCGAGAGATTTGTCTGATCGGGACGATCAGACTTAGGTGGAGGGCAGTGTCACGGATATTAGCATCACTAAGCTATACCATCACTAAGGCGATGCTAAGCGGTGTTTACGTCAATAATCAAATCATGTATACACATATATAAGGCAGCCGAGAGATGTCACACACAGATGCATTTACTTATACGCCTATGTGTGTGCGAGAGACTGTAAACTACAAACTCACATACATCTGAGAGACGCTGAAAAGTAGAAAATTGTAAACAAGTAGAAACTATATGAGAACTATAAACACTCGAAATGGTTGGTAAGTTCTGGAAATAAAAGAGCCTAGATGTATGCAGCGTAAACTATAAAAGCGGCACAAGCGAGTAAAAAGGAATTCAGTTTGATTTGAGTTGTCAAGCAGTTTGATTAAGACGATATCTAGCGAGCAATAGCAGTATTATTTTGAATAGTAGAGTTTCATTGAGCTATCAATCAGTGTGGTTATTTAGCAAGCTATTTGTTGCACAGTTTGTTATTGTGAACTTTAATAAAGGCCATTTTGCATTATTACAAATTGGAGTTATTTATTCAACTGTTTAGTGATTCGAACTTAGCAGAGGATTGCAAATAAGAGGATTTGCAGCAAATTCGTTACAATATATTAGATTAGATATTCACGTAACCAAAGTTGTGCTTGAGTCTTAAGTTAGAAATATCGGGGTCGTTAACCACTGTACTGATCAAATAGGTTTCTTTATTAGTAAACAAGTGTGTAAATGTTCACAGATAAGGGTACATATATTTTAATAAGATTATTATGGTAGGGATGTTTCCCATATATGTACGTTGTACGGAAACATTTTGTTTTGGTATCTTTTGGTTTGTATAAACATCTAATTGGTCACCATTAAAAAAATATTTTTACATGTGATTGTCAACATTTTTGCGAAGTCTGATGATTCAAAAGTTATTTAAGGTCAATGTTAACTTAAAATAAAAAAAATTCCTAAAATAAAGTTTGAAGCAATCCATTTTAAACGTAACAAAGTTCTAGTGGAACTAGTGACTAGTTTCAAAACCGACTGTCTGTGTGTTTTTGCCGCTCTTTAAAATTTTGATTGTCCTTGAACGCGTTAAACTCTGTAATATAAATACCCAAATGTGCATATAAGCATATTCTAACATATAAGCCGTTTATTTTGAAAGTGGCATAAGTCATTTCATGTCGTTTAGGTTCAGTGGTAATTTGTTTGTATCTCTCCTCGCCTCCAGTTTTTTAGAGTCCAATATCCAAAAGATGCAATTCTTATTATTATTTTATAATTGTAGAACCATCTACATATGCATTCGTTCAAAAATAACAATGCATTTAAGACCATGAGTTGGAAATGATTTATGCCACTTTCAAAATAAACGGCTCATATGTACATGTTGTATTCTTGCAGATTCCTTTCAAATCAGATTCATATGCAAGTGCATATGGGTATCTTTATATATACCTATATAGGTATGTAAATTCAAGAAACTGCGAACGGGCTGATATGAAATAAAAATCCCACCTACTTTTACTGTTAATCGATAAGTGCTTAAAGTGGGTACCTGTCTACGAAGACCCCACCCCACGGTGTTAAACACAGATCAATGTCCGTTGATCTTCGGCCCAACAAGTTGGTACCAATCGGTGAGCTGGGGTGTTCAAGTCCACCAGCCTTGGTTTGGCCGAGGAGGACTATGCATCCTCCCCTTCCATTTTCGGGTAATGGCACACGGTTGCACGGCAACTCCACCGCGGGTTCCGTGCTTGTCTCAGTGTCCCTCTTTCATTGATTAACAAGTTAATCAGATTGAGATATTGTGTTTTGTCGCAATTTAGGAATGTGACCAACCTTTCCTGTCCTTCAGTGTTACAACAATGTAAAACATTGTTGACGATGGAGCTGGTTTTGCTTAGATATTGCTTAAAGGCCGCACTACGTTGACAACCAGAGTGAGCTTAGCACCAATTATGCTCCTTATTAAACTCCATCACAATTAAAATCAAAGGATGTTACCAACCTTTTTCGCAAACAGACCTGTGAGTGCCGAGTGCCCGCCTTAGCAATGTCTCTCGACATCGCTTAAGACCACAGTCGTTGACTTGACATTGCGCGCCATATTGTGCTACATTTAGGCTTTCATTTTTGCTACTATTATTTCACTCCAATTTTCACACTATTACGCAACAATTATGGTCCATTTCACTCCAAATTACACTCCTACCACAATTAAAGGGATGTGTCTAACCTTTTCCGCTCACAGACCTGTAAGTAACCGAGTACCTGCCCAACAACATCTTCGCATAGCAGTCGGCCACACTGCAGTGATTTGACAGCATCAAACCTTGCCACATTTTTGGATGTGGCCATCCATTCCGCGAACGCCTACTATTCGCTACGCAGTCTAAGGCAGCCTCAAACATCTCAAAAGACGAGATGAGCACAGGCCCACTCGTACAATTATCGATTGTTTTTCGGCTGGCGATAGACATACGTTTCATCTCTCACCATCTTCCAACCGTGTTTCACCATCTTTCTCCGGTATCTCCGGTTGCCACAATTATGGGATGTGACCAACCTTTCATCTGCCCCTCAGGGTTAGTTTCTCAATGAATTTGGGTATACTGTGACAAGCAAGAGACCGAATTCCCTTGGGTTTGCACGCCCCAAGGGAAAACAAGTCTACTCAGAGCGTGCCATAAAGTGAACTCTTATTTGAAACCACAGCCACCGCGATGTTCCCACAAGGGGACCATCTCAGGACAGGAGGAGAGACCTGAGTACAAAGCATCGTTCGATGCAGTGAATCAGATCACACTGGCTTCTCCTGCTCCCGCGGTAGCAGTTTTTATAAGGACCATGCGTAGGGTCCCACAGGGTGATACCCGCGTCCACACTGCTACCTTTCGAGTAAAATCACCTTACTCATGGATTGGGTACCCATGGTATTATGGTCGCCTTTTACGACCGGTATACGTACCGTGGGCATATTCTAACCCCTAACCCACAGGGGGATTTTACTGTTAGTGTAGGTATTATGTTTTTTCTATTTCCTTTTGTTGATGCTTGGACTAGGGATATACGCCGATTTTAGAATGTCAAAAATATCGGCGCGGCGGCGGCGGCGGCGTCCGGCGCGTTACTATATTTTCTACTCGTTTATGATTGTTTAGGCCAATTATTGTTCATGTCGAAAATTGGTCGGATATGGTCGAAATTGATATCAATGGATGTGTATCACTGCCAGTTATAAGAAACTAATTGCGAAATTTAACTCTAACTGTTCACAAGTCAAATAACCACTAAGTAATTAAAACAAAATACTAAAAGAAAAGTTTTATGATAAATTTATATGGTCAATTTGCTTATTTTTTTCAAAAAATTAATAATGAATAATGAATTCAAATAAAATGACCCAAGGCGAAAATGTTTTCAAATTGTCCTCAAGTTGTTAAAAAAGCAAATTTCCCAAAAAAGGTGCCGATTTAAAAAAAAATATACATTGCGATTGACTGAAGGAATAAGCGAAATCAGTGATGCGAAATCCTTCAGTAGGTTCTAGAGGCATAAACACTCCTTTGAAATGATTCTTACCTCATACTTAAGTTGAGGATATATGTATGTACGTATGAGAAGGGTTTGAAAAATCACTTGGGCTCACATTCAAACATCTGTTGTTTATTTGCGAAAGTATACAAAAGCGTCTCAAATGTTAATTTTGATTTTCACACTTCATCCTTCAACACCCAAGTCTTCCGGTTTGACATTTCCTAAAGTTAGCGGCCCTATCCAAAATTAGTCCTTTGGAATGAATCACATTGTTTATAGCCTACCAACCAAGTTTAAATATAACCTACGCGTTACTGCTCCTTTTACAAATGTGAATACGTAGGCACATATATTTACCAGGTAAGGCTTTGTCCTTCGGAAGAACACTCAAAGTGGTGAAACAAAAGCTTTCCCAAGACAGTCGAACTAATGACCGTGCGTGCTACTACCCTAACGTAGTGGACAGTCGAACTAGTCTGAAAACTGAAGCTACGCGGTCATCAATTCTAAACTATCGTTTTAATTTAACGAAGACTATTTATATCAATGTTGTGAACACTAACGTCTGCAAACTTTGGTCTACATTTTACAAATTGTATCCATGGTCCTTGTAAAATTTTAATTATATGCCGAGGATTATACGATTTTCATTCATGAGTTACGCATTGACACCCACTTAGACTTCTCTGGTGTAGCTCGGCAGCATAGCGCGACAAAAATATCCGTTAGAAAGTCTTCGGAACTATTCCTAGAGCTTCTAGGAAAGTGACGTCGACGAAGGTACATATGAGTTCGAAGTCGCAGTCCTATAGCTTCTGTCCTGGCATATGGTGTGAAGGTCAGGAGGCGTGGTAGCGCACATCGGGAATTGTAGCTCTTAATCATCGGGAATTGTAGCTCGAAAAAACTGGATGCGGCCTGTGCCATGAGAGTCATGAGTATTAATAGACCATTAATAGCAACCTTAAGTCGACTTTGTGCGTGACCGCCAAGGAGCCACAAATGATTTAAAGAAATTGTGTTCGCGAGGATTATTAGGAGTTAGCCCCAGTTGAATCTCGTGGAAAGAGATATACAGACAAAAGTGTGACCATTTTATGTATATCTATTTCTTTTCAGCAGACGCAGCAGTACCAAATCCAAATACCGTGGTTAGGTTCGAAGCCTCCCTAGAGTAAGTGAACGAGGAACAATTCCTCCGCAAAGAGCTACTCTGAAAATTTTTGAACGATCTGCGAGTTTTTGAGGCAAAACCCCCGGATGTTTCCGAAATGGCCAAAATGTTGATTTCCTTAAATATATACAAATAAAACCTTTCCTAAATATTATTTTTAAATAGAAAAATCAAGCTTTTTATAGTAAGAACACCGGCGTACGCCTGCGAGCCGCCCACGCCGCCGCCGCCGGTATATAATAGAGCCTACGCCGCCGCCGCCAATAAAGTGATCGGCGTAAACCTCTAGCTTGGACTAGCTAACCATTCTCGCTTGCGGCGCGAAATACTTTTCTTTTAAATCTTTTGGTTTTTCCAATAATTTTATGTGTACATACATATACTCATGTATTCTACCTGCTACTGGCTGACATTACTACTATTACTGACTGACCACAGTCCTACGACCATACATACGAACGCGTATGTAATTCTAAGACATGCTGCATTTGCATATACATACATACATAGATAAATATATTCAGGCAAACTTTTCCTTCCGTTCTTACTTGAGGGGTTTTTAATCGATTTTGTAAATGTCCTTTGTCTTTCTTTAAATGCCGCGCTTGGAAATATCGTTAACAATAAATATTAGCCAGCATTATCCTTTTATATCTTGCAGGGGGGTCAAAGTTGAAATTGCTTTATGGAGACTCAAAAAATAAAAGTGATTTTTCTTTTTATCTAATACTCGAAATCGGTAGCCCTATGGAGAAAATATCAGAAGAAAATTCTGGTCCAGATTGGAAACGCCTAAGGGGTGTCGTAGGGGGGTTGAAGTTCAGACTACCCTATGGAGACTCGAAAAATAAAAGTTATTTTTCTTTTTATCTAATACCCGAAACAGATATCACTATGGTCGGAGATATCACATACAAAATTTGGTTATGATTGAAAAAGCCTAAGGCGTGTCGCAGGGGGGTAAAAGTTCAGACTACCCTATAGAGACTCGAAAAATAAAAGTGATTTTTCTTTTTATCTAATACCCGAAACAGATATCACTATGGTCGGAGATATCACATACAAAATTTGGTTACAATTGGAAAAGCCTAAGGCGTGTCGCAGGGGGTGAAAGTCCAGATTAACCGATGGAGGCTCAAAAAATGTGAATAATTTGTTTTTATTGAGTTTTCAAGTTATAAATAAAATAACAATAAATTCATGTTCATTCATTTTACATAATAATTAAACAATAAATTTCTAAATAACCAATGGTTGTGATAAAGATTGCTTTGTAGCGTTTGGGTATTTTTATACTCAGTTGAGCAGAGCTCACAGAGTATATTAACTTTGTTCGCATAACGGTAATCCGTAACGGCATAAACTAATCGAGATAGATATAGACTTCTATATATCAAAATGATCTGGGTGAAAAAAGAAATTCATTTAGCCATGTCTGTCCGTCCGTCTGTAAACACGATAACTTGAGTAAATTTTGAGGTATCTTGATGAAATTTGGTATGTAGGTTCCTGGATGCCCATCTCAGATCGCTGTTTAAAATGAACGAAATCGGACTACAACCGCGCCCACTTTTTCGATATCGAAAATTTCGAAAAACCGAAAAAGTGCGATAATTCATTACCAAAGACGGATAAAGCGATGAAACTTGGTAGGTGCGTTCACCTTATGACGCAAAATAGAAAATTAGAAATATTTTGGACAATGGGCGTGGCACCGCCCACTTTTAAAAGTTTTGCAAGCTGTAATTTGGCAGCCGTTGAAGATATCATGATGAAATTTGGCAGGCACGATACTCCTATCACTATATGTGTGCTAAAAAAAAATTAGCGAGATCGGATGACGAAAACGCCCACTTAAAAAAAAATTTTTTTTTTAAAGTCAAATTTTAACAAAAAATTTAATATCTTTACAGTATAAAATTAAATTATGTCAACACCCGACTCCAGTAATGATATGGTGCAACAAAATAAAAAGATAAAAGAAAATTTCAAAATGGGCGTAACTCCGCCCTTTTTCATTTAACTCGCCTAGAATACTTTTGATGCCGTAAGTCGAACAAAAACTTACCAGCCCTTGTGAAATTTGATAGGACGATAACTGTTTTCTGTGAAAATAGGCGAAATCGGTTAAAGCCACGCACCGCTTTATACACAGTCGACCGTCTGTCCTTCCGCTCGGCCGTTAACACGATAACTTGCGCAAAAACGATATATCTTAACTAAACTTAGTTCACGTACTTATCTGAAGTCATTTTATCTTGGTATAAAATATGGCCGAAATCCGACTATGACCACGCCCACTTTTCCGATATCGAAAATTACGAAAAATGAAAAAAAGCCATAATTCTGTACCAAATATGAAAAAAGAGATGAAACATGGTAATTGGATTGGTTTATTGACGCAAAATATAACTTTAGAAAATGGGTGTGGCACCTACCATATTAAGTAAAAGAAAATGAAAAAGTTCTGCAGGGCGAAATCAAAAGCCCTTGGAATCTTGGCAGGAACACTGTTCGTGGTATGACATATATAAATAAATTAGCGGTACCCGACAGAAGATGTTCTGGATCACCCTGGTCCACATTTTGGTCGAAATCTCGAAAACGCCTTCACATATACAACTAAGGGCTAGTCCCTTTTAAATCCCTCATTAATACTTTTAATTTGATACCCATATCGTACAAACACATTCTAGAGTCATCCCTGGTCCACCCTTATTGCGACATCTCGAAAAGGCGTCCACCTATAGAACTAAGACCCACTACGTTTTAAATAATCATTAACACTTTTCATTTGATACACATGTCATACAAACACATTCCAGGGTTACCCTAGGTTCATTTGCTAAATGGTGATTTTCCCTTATTTTCTCTCCAAAGCTCTCAGCTGAGTATGTAATGTTCGGTTACACCCGAACTTAGCCTTCCTTACTTGTTCTTTATAGTATTTGACTACCTGCAATATGTATTGTTTGTCCTCTTCGTGTTTGGATAAGATTTTGTTGTACTCTTCTACACGTTTAACTCCTCTCTCTGCCGTACCGTTTACGACTTTCAAATTTTTTAATCTATCAACAGCTTTAATTTAATTTTCGTTAGTTGCCCAACAATTTGTGTCTGAATGAAGAAACTCTTTAATTATGCAATACCTATTGAAAAAATCTAAGCTGATTTTACTTAAAAACTGATCTAGTTCATTGGCAAATACTCTTTCTTCACTTCCTATTACAAAGTCATACTTTTTTCCTACAGTGTAATTGTCTTTTCCTAGAGCTGCAACCATTTTTTGCTTTGTTTTTTTAAACATTTTTTCATCAAATAGTGCCAAACAAACTGTTTCCGGTGAGAGATTCCATAAATGATTTTTGAACTTCGAGAACGTGGCTTCACCCATCACCTTGTCAAAGTTTTTGTATTGGTATAACTCACTAACAAAAAAGAAGTCAGCGCCTGGGGCAGATATGGATTTAGAGGCGTGCATCCAATTCTCTAAATAAATTTTAGCTATAATAAATAATAGTTTAAAAAACTAAAAAAAACACGCTTTTATAGCTAACCGAACTAAAAAATAGAAAATAATTTTCAATTAAAAAGAGTTTTTATAACAGTAGTAGAAGGTCAAACAATCATTTATAGTTAATCACCTCAAAATAAAATTATAATAAAATTTAAGTTATTAACAGAATAATTTAATTAACAGTATAAAGCGTGGGGTGCATTTGTAAAATTCAATATCAAGCACCCCACGCTTTTTACTGTGAATTAAATTATTCTGTTAATAACTTAAATTTTATTATAATTTTATTTTGAGGTGATTAACTATAAATGATTGTTTGACCTTCTACTACTGTTATAAAAACTCTTTTTAATTGAAAATTATTTTCTATTTTTTATTTCGGTTAGCTATAAAAGCGTGTTTTTTTTAGTTTTTTAAACTATTATTTATTTTTAATTTTTTAATTCAAGTAATTTTAAAAGTTTTAGTCGAGAGTGATGAAACCTCGAAACGCCAGCAGTCCATGGATGAATCTAAGCCCACGGCACCGAAAAGGGCCAAGACGAAGGGGGGCTGGACGCGGTCTTTCGCCGAAATTGCCAAGGGTCGGCAGATCATTGGCATTATAGACGAGAGCAGCGAAGATGGCAGGATCCCGAAACAACAGTGGAAGTGGATCGAAGCCGCGATCGCTACGGTGGCCGTTAAGATTAAGAAAGACAACCCTGGTCCACCGCCATCTTACACCGATGAAGGGTGGTTCCATGGCAATGTTAAGCTAATTGCCTGTGACGACGCCAGGTCGGTAAATCTCTATAGGGCCGCCGTCACGCTGATAGGGGTGGTATATCCGAACGCCCGCCTCAAGGTAGTGGAGGCACGTGATATCCCCTCACGACCAAGGGCTAGAGCCTGGGTTCCAGTGACGCCAACGGACCCAGCTGACATCCTAGAGCTGCTCCAGGAGTACAACCCGCCACAGGTTTGGAAGTGAACCCGGATAAAACCGAGCTTGTCCTCTTCACGAGGAGGTACAAAATACCAAATCTTACACCACCAAGAATTGGGGGTATTTTCTTAGCGTTTAGCGATCAAGTCAAGTATTTGGGAGTCATTCTGGATAGGAAGCTATTATGAAGTGACCATATAGTGGAGCGATCCAAGAAGGCAGCAGCAGAGCTGTCCACCTGCAATAGGGCAATTGGAACTTACTGGGGATTATCCCCTAAGGTGACCTACTTGATTTACACAGCCATTGTGCGCCCGATTCTTCTTTATGGTGCCTTGGTCTGGTGGCCTGCACTATCTAAAAGTACCTATCTTAAAATGATTCTAAAGGTGCAACGAAGTTCGGAGCTCTGCATTACCGGGGTTCTCGGTTCCACTCCAGATTCCGATACATACATACATGGATACATAGATACATAGATAGATACAGGCCAAGGTGGCTTATCGAATAGTCAATATGGATTTCGCAAATCAAGATCCACCGTAGATGCAATACAAACAGTCCTCAATATAGCTAGAGAAGCTATCTCTGGAGGCCAAAATAAAAGGAAGTTCTGTGCACTGATTATGTTGGACATTAAGAATGCTTTTAACACTGCGAACTGGATGCAGATAATGGCAGCGCTGCAAAGCTTCGGCACTCCAGCTTACTTACACAGAATTATAGGTAGCTATCTTAAAGACAGAGTACTTCTTTTTGACACGGATCAAGGAGCAAAAGAGTACAAAATCACAGGAGGCGTCTCACAGGGATCTGTTCTCGGTCCAACGCTTTGGAATGTAATGTATGACGGGGTGCTAAAGATTGATCTACCAGAAAACACGCAAATTGTGGGATATGCTGATGATATTGCAGTGGTAGTAGTGGCCAAGAAAATGGACCTGCTTCAAGCATTATGTAATGACGCCGTAGCAAGAATAAAGGAATGGCTGACCAATACAGGACTGGAGTTGGCTAGCCAAAAGACGGAAGTGGTATTAGTAAGCTCCAAACGGTCGGCGAACGAGTTAGTCTTAACTGTCGGGGATCATCAAATCACCTCAAAGGATTCCTTAAAATACTTAGGAGTGCACATTGACTCTAAGTTAACTTTCAAAGAGCACTTCAGAGCGGTGGGGGAGAAAATTACCAAAGTTAATGGATCACTTATGCGAATAATGCCTAACATTGGTGGTCCGAGCGAAGCTATACGTCAGCTATTGTCCACAGTAACCAGCTCAATAATACTATACGCAGCACCAGTGTGGTATGGATCTAAACAGACCCATCAAAAATATATATTAGCAGCGTACCGACTTGCTTCTTTAAGAATAGCAAGTGCTTATCGGACGGTGTCCGACGACGCGATCCTGGTTCTAACCCGGAAAATCCCAGTGGCCTTACTGGCAAGCGAAATGGCCGGTCTGCATAACACTAATATCGAGCGACCATCTGAAGAAGACAAGAAAAGAGCTAGGACACAAACAATAGCTAAGTGGCAAGAACGGTGGGAGGCCTCGAGTAAAGGGCGTTGGACTTTCACACTAGTTTGGAACGTAGCTCAATGGAATGAGCGGAAGCACGGCGAACTGAACTACCATCTCACGCAGATAATGAGTGGACATGGCGGTTTCAAAGAGTATTTATGGAAGCGTAGGATAGAGGAAGATCCTCATTGCCCAATGTGTACCACAGAGTTAGAAAACGCAGAACACGTCATGTTCTACTGCCCCCGTTTCCACGAAGAAAGACTCACCTTGCATGGTCTTTGGGGAGGAACCTACCACGAGAAATTTAGTTTCACATATGTGCAACAGGAAAGAGTGCTGGACTGCAGTGAGCAAAATGGCATTTATAGTAATGATACGCCTGATGGATGCTGAGAGGGAGCGCAGAGAAATGCGCATGCGAAGCAGTGGCGATTAAATGGACACTCAGAGCAAATAGCGGGAACCTGGACGCAGGGACAACAGTAGGCTCTTAAAAAATGAGAAATATGGAACGCCACCCTGAAGTAATGCGCAAGTGGTGCCCGGGGTGGGCGACGGTTCCAGAACGGGGCTGTTTTTTAGTCGACGGACACACGGTTGCTGCGACTGCAGCAATTATGGTGCATTAGGCATTTTTCAGCCTCCCCGCAAAAAAAAAAAAAAAAAAAAAAAAAAGATACTGGCCAAGCTAATAAAAGCGTGCTAAAAAGGGCTCCAGTATGCTCTTTCGTAGATGTGTCATGCATCCCCTTCTATCCTTAATAAAGGAATACGTTCCTCGCATTATGTGCAAGGTTTCAAATCTATAGCCATTTGGGGGGTCATAAGTTCAATTGACCCCACCATCACATTATTGCATTGTCATTGAGCCTTGATACGTGTGCTAAGTTTCAATCAAACTTATGGCCATTCAAAGTGGTAATAAGGCCAATTGACCTTATGGCCGTTGACCATATGTCACCACACCATCACATTAATGCATTGTCATCGAGCCCTGATACGTGTGAAAAGTTTCAATCAAACTTATGGCCATTTAAAGTGGTAATAACGCCAATTGACCTTATGTCACCACACTATCACATTAATGCATTGTCATTGAGCCTTGATACGTGTGCAAAGTTTCAATCAAACTTATGGCCATTCAAAGTGGTAATAAGGCCAATTGACCTTATGGCCGTTAACCTTATGTCACCACACCATCACATTAATGCATTGTCATCGAGCCTTGATACGTGTGCAAAGTTTCAATCAAATTTATGGCCATTCAAAGTGGTAATAACGCCAATTTACCTTATGGCCGTTGACCTTATGTCACCACACTATCACATGAATGCATTGTCATCGAGCCTTGATACGTGTGCAAAGTTGCAATCAAACTTATGGCCATTCAAAGTGATAACAAACCAAATTGACCTTATGGCCGTTGACCGTATGTCACCACACCACCACATTAATGCATTGTCATCGGTCCTTGATACGTATGCAAAGTTTCAAATTAATCAGACTTCTAGAAACCGGTGAAAATTAATCTCAAAGATTCAAAACGTGTTAAAAAGCGAACGTCATCTCATATATAACGCTTCTAACTTCACAACACTATGATGTTTAGGCTTGAGAGGGATGCGTGCTTTTTGCCAAAACACTTCCGTCTCTTTTATCAGAAGATATGCCGTCTCGCTAACACTTAATTTTATTTTTCTAATATTGAAGAAAAAACCCGTAACATTTGCCCATTAGAAGGCAACTTGGCACCCGTAATTTGGTTTTCGATGAGGCCCACCAAATAAATCTTAATTTTTTGTCGCGATACCATATTGAATCGAAATATCAACTTCAGTTCTTGATCACTTGAAAACGTAATTTATTTTATGCAATTAATTTGCTTATAATATTGACAAAAAACCCATAAGTTACTATATATAGACCATTCCTCTCTTGTCTCTTTCTCTTTTATTTTGCGAGGCTCCATAGGGTAGTCTGAACTTTTACCCCCCTGCGACACGCCTTAGGCTTTTCCAATCATAACCAAATTTTGTATGTGATATTCCCGACCATAGTGCTATCTATTTCGGGTATTAGATAAAAAGAAAAATCACTTTTGTTTTGCGAGTAGTAGTAGTAGTCTGAATTTCAACCCCCCTGCGACACCCCTTAGGCGTTTCCAATTGGGACCGGAATTTGCATCTGATATTTTCTACCATAGGGCTACCGACTTCGAGTATTAGATAAAAAGAAAAATCACTTTTATTTTTTGAGTCTCCATAGAGCAATTTCAACTTTGACCCCCCTGCGACACGCCTAAACTATCTCCAATCGGGATACAATTTTTTGTGTGATATCCTCGGCTATATTACTATCGATATAGGGGTTGAGACTTTGGAAATCTGACGATACAATTTTCTCCATACAAATAAGGACCACCCTAATGCTCATATGTACAAGCGATGAGCGTAAGATAAACACAGAGCAGAGCTCACAGAGTATTTTAACTTTGTTCGCATAATGGTAATCCGTAACGGCATAAACTAATGGAGATAGATATAGACTTCTATATATTAAAATGATCTGGGTGAAAAAAGAAATTCATTTAGCCATGTCCGTCCGTCTGTCCGTCCGTCTGTAAACACGGTAACTTGAGTAAATTTTGAGGTATCTTGATGAAATTTGGTGTATAGGTTTCTGGATGCTCATCTCAGATCGCTGTTTAAAATGAACGAAATCGGACTACAACCACGCCCACTTTTTCGATATTGAAAATTTCGAAAAACGAAAAAGTGCGATAATTCATTACCAAAGACGGATAAAGCTATGAAATTTGGTAGGCGCGTTGACCTTATGACGCCAAATAGAAAATTAGAAAAATTTTGGACAACGGGCGTGGCACCGCCCACTTTTAAAAGAAGGTAATTTAAAAGTTTTGCAAGCTCTAATTTGGCAGTCGTTGAAGATATCATAATGAAATTTGGTAGGCACGTTACTGCAATTACTATATGTGTGCTGAATAAAAACTAGCGAAATAAGATGAGGAACACGCCCACTTTAAAAAAAATTCTAATTTTTTTTTAAAAGTCAAATTTTAACAAAAAATTTAATATCTTTACAGTACAAAAGTAAATTATGTCAACATTCGACTCCAGTAATGATATGGTGCAACAAAATACAAAGATAAAAGAAAATTTCAAAATGGGCGTAACTCCGCCCTTTTTCATTTAATTAGTCTAGAATACTTTTAATGCCATAAGTCGAAAAAAAATTTACAAATCCTTGTAAAATTTGGTAGGGACATAGACTCTATGACGATAACTGTTTTCTGTGAAAATGGGCGAAATCGGTTGAAGCCACGCCCAGTTTTCATACACAGTCGACCGTCTGTCCTTCCGTTCGGCCATTAACACGATAACCTGAGCAAAAACCGATATATCTTTACTAAACTTAGTTCACGTACTTATCTGAACTCACTTTATCTTGGTATAAAAAATGGCCGAAATCCGACTATGACCACACCCACTTTTTCGATATCGAAAATTACGAAAAATGAAAAAAAATTTCATAATTCTATACCAAATATGAAAAACAGGGATGAAACATGGTAATTGGATTGGTTTATTGACGCAAAATATAACTTTAGAAAAAACTTTGTAAAACGGGTGTGACACCTTCCATATTAAGTAGAATAAAATGAAAAAGTTCTGCAGGGCAAAATAAAAGGCCCTTGGAATCTTGGTAGGAATACTGTTCGTGGTATTACGTATATAAATAAATTAGCGGTACACGACAGATGATGTTCCGGCCCACCCTGGTCCACATTTTAGTCGATATCTCGAAAACTCCTTCACATATACAACTAAGGACCACTCCCTTTTAAACCCCTCATTAATACCTTTAATTTGATACCCATATCGTACAAATACATTCTAGAGTAACCCCTGGTCCACCTTTATGGCGATATCTCGAAAAGGCGTCCACCTATAGAACTAAGGCCCACTACGTTTTATATAAACATTAACACCTTTCATTTGATGCCCATGTCGTACAAACGCATTCTAGAGTCACCCCTGGTCCACCTTTATGGCGATATCCCGAAATAGCGTCCACCTATAGAATTATGGCCCACTCCCTTTTAAAATACTCTTTAATACCTTCCATTTGACACCCATGTCACACAAACACATTCCAGGTTTACCCTATGTTCATTTTCTTACATTGCGATTTTCCCTTATTTTGTCTGCAAAGCTCTCAGCTGAGTATGTAATGTTCGGTTACACCCGAACTTAGCCTTCCTTACTTGTTTATTTTACTATTCGAACTAGTACCCACTATTCGAATAACTAGGAAAGCAATTCAAATAAATGGAAGCAAATAAACGAATAAAAAGTTCGAATAAATATTATTCGAAATATTTGAAACGAATAAATTTAATTGTTTATTCGAATAACGTTTATTCGAACATAATTCGAAAATAGCGCTGGAGAAATTTTGTGTAAAAATAAGATTTTCATGTAAATAAAATTGAACTTGTTTGGCTTGCGGCAGGTGATTTCCTCTACGTATTTTGTTAAAACATATTCTATAAATCTATAATTTATAGATTCTATAAATCTTATAAAATAAAGTCCCTAAATGTCGTTGAACGCACATCACTTCACACAGAATGCCCCAATTTTAAAACGGTTTTTCGCATTTGACAGCTTAGCTACGTGAGATGGATATTTTCAATAAAATTTGAAGGTGTATATTATAGGGGCGTGGAAAATCGCCAAAATGTAGTAAAGAATCATAAAATTTTTGTTTACACAGCTATAACTCATAAACGGATAGACGGATTTAAAAAATTCTACTTTGCAGTAAAACTTTGAAATATTTACCTTCGTTCTGCATCAAAAAAACTTGATTCCTCTCTTATATCAGCCAAATTGTTTAATCAAAAGTAACATTTTTAGCAAAAAATGCGTGCATGTGGTTGTTCGCTGTCAACTGTGCGCGCAAATTGGTTTTAAGTGAGACATGATGCTTCACATACGTACATGTCATTCACTGCGTTACGTTAATTAACTTCGGAAGTACATTTATGGATATATGTACATATGTATTTTCATATCATATCCGCTTGACATATGTATTAGTGCAACATAAATGGTTAAGAATGCATACATATCTTGAAAAATACTCTTTCGTTAAAAATATTGAACATTTCCCTAAAATTCTTAAACAAGAGTTTTATTTTTTGGGGTGTTTGCATGTATATGTTAATATTTGTGCACTAAGGAGATTAAATTCTTCAATACATTTTTTATGCTAATTTTTATGCTGATCGTAAAGACAAATTAAATGAGTATCCATTTTTAATGTTTTTTTATGGCAGCCCTAAAGGAGTTATTTTAGAGAGAACAATTAGTTTTCACGAATTTTCGTATTAAAATTTCTACGTAAGTTGTTTAAGCTGTGCTAATAATTTATGTTATTTTATTTAAAATCAAAACAAAAGGGAGTTTTTTATCAATATTTTTTTATCAATATTGTTGCAAAGGTAAGTACCATACAGTGCTATTTTCTACATTATTTAGTATAACTTTCGAAATGACAAATAAAAGAAAAGAAACGGAACTATAGGAGAGGAATGGAACGGAAAGGAAAGGAAAGAAAAGAAGAGGAAAGGAAAGGCAAGGATAGGAAATAAAAGGAGAGGAAATTACAGCGGAGGAAAGGAAGGGAGAAGACAGTACCGGACAGCGAAAGGACAGGAAATGAAAGAAAAGGAAAGGATAGGAGAAAAGAGGACAAGAAAGGATGGGAAGGGAAAGGATAGGAAAGGAAATGAAAAGAAAGGAAGGAAGTAAAATAGAAAAGTAAAAGAAGGGAAGGGAAGGGAAGGGAAGGGAAGGGAAGGGAAGGGAAAGGAAAGGAAAGGAAAGGAAAGGGAAAAGAAATGGAAGTAAAAGAAAGTCGAGGAAATGAAAACAATTAATTAAGATATTTTTTCCTTAAATTTCATCCATGCAGCTTAATATTTTAATAATCAAAAGAAAGGAAGGAAGGGAAAGAAAAGGAAAGGGAAGGGAAGGGAAAGGAAGGGAAAAGAAAGGAAAGGAAAGGAAAAAAGGAAATGAGAGAGAAAAGGATATGAATTATCTTAATTTTTTAATTGAAAAATTAATTCAAAATGCAAGAAAAAATTGCCATTTTTAAACATTGCAACCTGTGTGAAACAAGGTGCGGGTTCCTAGTACATTTATATAAGGCTTTTTGTTAAAAAGAAATTTAGGAACGTAATACCTAAAAATACACTTAATTTTTGTTTGTGCAACTTTTCCGTTTTTTTTGTTTTGTGAATTGCCGAATTGTTTTAAACCAATTAAAGAATAATAAAATTTTGTCAATTTCTTTGAGATTTGATCCTTTTTTTAGATGAATTTAGATCCCAAATGAAAACGTGGTGTGGCTGACCAATTCAATTTCCACCGAACTGTATACGCAATTTATTAATACCTTCACTAATTAACGAGAAAAGACATTGTGATCTAGGTGTGGGACATATATATTTCTTCTGTGAGTGTATTTGTGACTGAGTTCCCAAACGATTCGACCGATTTTGATGTAGTTTCGTGTGTATCTTCGAAGGGTTTGAGGATGGAAATGAACCAAAGGTCGACCTATTCCAAAAAAATTATTTATGATGCGATTTTCTCGATATTTGGCACAGGGGTACTTCCTTGACTAGCTTTGTATTGGAGAAACTTTTTTTCCGCGAAGTGGACCAATGACCTTCCTATTCGAAAAACTCTTACTCATTATTGTTTAAAATTCAGTACAGGAATTCCTCTTCGACTAGTTTGGTATTTGTGATACTTTCTTTCCTGCAAGTGGATCAGAGTCCAACCGATTTGTTGGAAATTATGATTAAGGCAGTCTTTCGAGTAGGTAAACCTTATATGTAACAAGTAAAGGTGTCTAAGTTCGGGCGTAACCGAACATTATATACTCAGCGTGAGCTTTAATTGCACATTTCATTTCAGATAAATTACTTTTCTACATAACACGTGGCACCGCCCGTTTAAAAAAAATGTATCCCCACTTCCTCTTACAATAAAACTTGATAAGTGAAATATCATTGATTCAAAACTATTTTTTGCTAAGTTATAGCTTATTATTCTAGTCTACGAACCTTTTAAACTTGTTTTGTATCTAAGTTTCCGTGGTCTTTAACAGATCCCGTCCATTTTTACTACAAATATTTTCTGCTATAAGGAAAATATATGTACACAATTTCATTACGATATGTTAATTTTTCTTCGAGTTATGGCCCCCGAAACATAGAAAATTGCTTAGTCATAAAAGGGGCGGTGCCAGACCCATTTTCAAAAAATGTATTGTTTTCCAATTTAAAGTTATAATTCATTTTAAAAAGTAAAATTCTATTGATACAAAGCTCTTTTTCGCTAAGATATAGCTTATATTTCTAGTCTACGACCCTTTTAAAAATCTTTTATATAAAAGTGGGCGTGGTCTTTAACCGATCTCGTCCATTTTTTCAAGAACTATTTCCTACTATAGGGAAAATTTGCGTACCCAATTTTATTACGATCCGTTAATTTTATAGCTCCCGAAACATAGAAATTTGCTTGGTCATAAAAGGGCGGTACCAAGCCCATTTTTTTAAATTTGAAGTTTTTCCTATTTATTGTTATAAGTCCAATTGGGAAATGAAATATCATTGACATAAAGCTCTTTTTTGCAAAGATATAGCTTATTTTATTCATCCACGGCCCTTTTAAAAATCTTTTATATAAAAGTGGGCGTGGTCCTTAACCGATTTCGTTAATTTTTCTTCCAAGCATTCCTTATAGTAAAGGCAAGCTCTCTGCCGAATTTTGTTACGATAGGTTTAACGGTTTTTGATTTATGATTAATAATATTTGTAAAATTGATTTTATCACAAGTGGGCCAAGCAACGCCCATTTAAAATTTTTTTTTCAAATTTTTATCAAGAGTCTCAATATCAGTCCACACGTCAAATTTCAACATTCTAGGTGTATTATTTACAAAATAATCAGATTTTTTGTGTTGTATGTGTTATTATATATATAAAAAGTGGGCGTAGTTATCATCCCATTTCGCTCATTTTCAATACAAATCTATTATGGGCCCAGATAAGCTCGTGTACCAAATTTGGTGAAGATATCTCAATATTTACTCAAGTTATCGTGTTAACGGAGAGAGGACGGACGGACATTTCTCAATAAAATTTTGTTTCGACACTGATGATTTTGATATATGTAAGTCCATATCTATCTCGATTCCTTTATACCTGTACAACTAACCGTTATCCATTCGTGCAAAGCACGATAAGTATAAAAACTAATCGAAAAACGGAGTTAAGTTCTATCTGTGAACGCATGTCTGAGATATGGAAAAAATGTGACAAAGCGTGACCCTAGAGCAAGAAAAAGGAAGTTGACGAATAAGAATTGAGGGTGGTTGAGAAAAGAAAGTGGGCGATAGAAAAATTGAGGAAGCGAACAAAATAGGGAGGAATACTATCGGGCCGTTTCATATAGTTTAGTAGTGGCTTTTAAAAACAAAGATTGCTAAAGTTTTGTTTATTGTGCTAATTTATTAATGTATTAATTTATTGCGTGTTAGGAGCTTTTAGGCGGTTAAATACGAGGCAAAAACTTAATTTTCCTTTACCCTCCTACGCTTCCGTGCCTTCTTCAGGGAGATCTATTAATAAAATTAAAATACATTACAATAAACAATTATCACCTTGTTCGTCATTTCTAATTACATTTAAAAACATAAATGTAAGGCGCGATAACCTCCGAAGAGATCTAAGGCCGAGCTTCTCTTCCCATTTGCGTCGTGCTCCTCTTGATTTTCCCTACAAATTGGCCGGACGGGACCTACATGATTTTATGCCGACTCCGAACGGCATCTGCAATGCAGATGAGTTTTCACTGAGAGCTTTTCATGGCAGAAATACACCCGGAGCGCTTGCCAAACACTGACGAGGGGCGACCCCGCTTAGAAAAATTTTCTTCTAATTGAAAAACCTTATTTCTAAAATTTTTGATGTTGCTTTGCCCGGGGTTTGAACCCAGGGCATCCGGTGTGGTAGGCGGAGCACGCTACCATCACACCACCGTGGCCGCCGTACATTTAATTAGACATTAAAACATAAAATATCATATATTTTGCCCATACTGTAATACTGCTATATATGCGTTGCTAATTTTGTTCAAATCTTCCTTAAAATTCATTGCGCTGTGTAATTGTTGCTGTATGTCATTCTCGCATTTCGTCTAAGTTCCACATCCGAAATCTGCTTCATAGGATTGCAAAGGAAAATTTAATTTTAGCTTTTTATGTTTAAAAGCTCCTATCCTAGCATGCAAAAACAAAGATATTGGCATCGGTTGGTCATATGGAGCAGGTATGCAATATAATGAAAAAGAAACAGTAGAGGAAAATGGAAAAGAGAGTGAAGAGGAGGTACACAAACCAATTTTCGGCCAGAACAAAGTCTGTCGATTACTCTAGTAATCGCTTCCAACAAGCGACTTGAAAATATTGTTGCGATTGCGGATGCATGCGTGTCAAAGCAGAGGCTATGGTTGAACGTCGCACCCAGGAGCTCGACAGTTTGTGTAATTATGATATTTGGATATATAGAAATTAAATGGCGGCCGCCGTGGTGTGATGGTAGCGTGCTCCGCCTACCATATCGAAGATCCTGGATTCACATCCCTTGCAAAGCAACATAAAAATTAAACAAGTTTTTTCAATTAGAAGAAAATTTTTCCAAGCAGGGTCGCCCGTCTACAATGTTTGGCAAGCAATTCGAGTGAATTTCTGCCAAGAAAAGCTTATCAGGGAAAACTCATCTGCCATGTAGATGCCGTTCGGAGTCGGCATAAAACAAGTGGTCCCGTACCGCCGATTTTTAGGAAAAACTATAAGGAGCACAATGCAAAGAAGCTAGGCCTAGAATCTCTTCGGATGTTATTGCACCTTACATCTATTAATTTATTTATTTGATAGAAAACCCACCGTATGTTACCCCTGCTTCGTCGAAAATTTGCGTGCGTTTGTTAATGGTCCGTAATTATATATTACCCAGAAAAGTTGATTGTTAGATGGGTACAAACTAGTTTTAGGTGGGATGAATCAACTTCACGAAAAAAGATCCGATTTTTTCGGTAGCCACTATCGACTTGATCGGTGGTAGCGCCTTTGATATCCAACTTACGTCAACCGAAAAAATTGTAGTCTCAACCGAAAGGAGGTTATGTTAGCGTTGCTCATCCATTCATCGGTCTATCCGTCAGCTTTTTGTTCGAGGTGTCCTTTTTGCACGTTTTTTTTACTCAATTGAGCACAGCTCACAGAGTATATTAAGTTTGATTGGATAACGGTTGGTTGTACAGGTATAAAGGAATCGAGATAGATATAGACTTCCATATATCAAAATCATCAATATCGAAAAAAAAAAAAATTGATCGAGCCATATCCGTCCGTCCGTCTGCCCGTTAACACGATAACTTGATTAAAATTTGAGGTATCTTAATGAAATTTGGTATGTAGGTTCCTGGGCACTCATCTCAGATCGCTATTTAAAATGAACGATATCGGACTATAACCACGCCCAATTTTTCGATATCGAAAATTTCGAAAAACCGGAACAGTGCGATAATTCATTACCAAAGACGGATAAAGCGATGAATCTTGGTAGGTAAGTTGAACTAATGACGCAGAATAGAAAATTAGTCAAATTTTGGACAATGGGCGCGCCACCGCCCACTTTTAAAAGAAGGTAATTTAAAAGTTTTGCAAGCTGTAATTTGGCAGTCGTTGAAGATATCATGATGAAATTTGGAAGAAACGTTACTCCTATTATTATATGTATACTTAATAAAAATTTGCAAAATCGGAGAACGACCGCGCCTATTTTAACAAAAAATTTAATACCTTTACAGTATATAAGTAAATTATACTATAGTACTCCAGTAATGATATGGTGCAATAAAATACAAAAACAAGTAAGGAAGGCTAAGTTCGGGTGTAACCGAACATTCCATACTCAGTTGAGAGCTATGGAGACAAAATAAGGGAAAATCACCATGTAGGAAAATGAACCTAGGGTAACCCTGGAATGTGTTGTTTGTACGATATGGGTATCAAATGAAAGGTGTTAATGCATATTTTAAAAGGGCGTTGGCCTTAGTTCTATAGGTGGACGCCTTTTCGAGATATCGCCATAAAGGTGGACCAGGGGTGACTCTAGAATTTGTTTGTACGATATGGGTATGAAAAGAAAGGTGTTAATGAGTTTTTTTTTTAGAAGGGCGTTGGCCTCAGTTCTATAGGCGGACGGCTTTTCGAGATATCGCCATAAAGGTGGACCAAGGGTGACTCTAGAATTTATTTGTACGATAGGGGCATCAAATGAAAGGGACTAATGAGTTTTTTAAAAGGGGGTGGGCCTTAGTTCTATAGGTGGACGCCTTTTCGAGATATCGCCATAAAGGTGGACCAGGGGTCACACTAGAATTTGTTTGTATGATATGGGTATCAAATGAAATGTGTTAATGAGTATTTTAAAAGGGGGTGGGCCTTAATTCTATAGGTGAACGCCTTTTCGAGATATCGCCATAAAGGTGGACCAGGGGTCACACTAGAATTTGTCTGTACGATATGGGTATCAAATGAAAGGTGTTAATGAGTTTTTTAAAAGGGCGTTGGCCTCAGTTCTATAGGTGGACGCGTTTTCGAGATATCGCCATAAAGGTGGACCAGGGGTGACTCTAGAATTTGTTTGTACGATATGGGTATCAAATGAAAGGTGTTAATGAGTATTTTAAAAGGGAGTGGGCCTTAATTCTATAGGTAGACGCCTTTTCGAGATATCGCCATAAAGGTGGACCAGGGGTCACACTAGAATTTGTCTGTACGATATGGGTATCAAATGAAAGGTGTTAATGAGTTTTTTAAAAGGGCGTTGGCCTCAGTTCTATAGGTGGACGCGTTTTCGAGATATCGCCATAAAGGTGGACCAGGGGTGACTCTAGAATTTGTTTGTACGATATGGGTATCAAATGAAAGGTGTTAATGAGTATTTTAAAAGGGAGTGGGCCTTAATTCTATAGGTGGACGCCTTTTCGAGATATCGCCATAAAGGTGGACCAGGGGTCACACTAGAATTTGTTTGTACGATATGGGTATCAAATGAAATGTGTTAATGAGTATTTTAAAAGGGGGTGGGCCTTAATTCTATAGGTGGACGCCTTTTCGAGATATCGCCATAAAGGTGGACCAGGGGTCACACTAGAATTTGTTTGTACGATATGGGTATCAAATGAAATGTGTTACTGAGTATTTTAAAAGGGGGTGGGCCTTAATTCTATAGGTGGACGCCTTTTCGAGATATCGCCATAAAGGTGGACCAGGGGTCACACTAGAATTTGTCTGTACGATATGGGTATCAAATGAAAGGTGTTAATGAGTTTTTTAAAAGGGCGTTGGCCTCAGTTCTATAGGTGGACGCGTTTTCGAGATATCGCCATAAAGGTGGACCAGGGGTGACTCTAGAATTTGTTTGTACGACATGGGTCTCAAATGAAAGGTGTTAATGAGTATTTTAAAGGGGAGTGGGCCTTAGCTCTATAGGTGGACGCATTTTCGAGATATCGCCATAAAGCTGAACTAGGGGTCACACTAGAATTTGTTTGTACGATATGGGTATCAAATGAAAGGTGCTAATGAGTATTTTAAAAGGGATTGGGCCTTAGTTCTATAGGTGGACGCATTTTCGAGATATCGCCATAAAGGTGAACTAGGGGTGACTTTAGAATTTGTTTACGATATGGGTATATATCAAATGAAAGGTGTTAATGGTTATTTTAAAAGGGAGTGGGCCTTAATTCTATAGGTGGACGCCTTTTCGAGATATCGCCATAAAGGTGGACCAGGGGTCACACTAGAATTTGTCTGTACGATATGGGTATCAAATGAAAGGTGTTAATGAGTTTTTTAAAAGGGCGTTGGCCTCAGTTCTATAGGTGGACGCGTTTTCGAGATATCGCCATAAAGGTGGACCAGGGGTGACTCTAGAATTTGTTTGTACGACATGGGTCTCAAATGAAAGGTGTTAATGAGTATTTTAAAGGGGAGTGGGCCTTAGCTCTATAGGTGGACGCATTTTCGAGATATCGCCATAAAGGTGGACCAGGGGTCACACTAGAATTTGTCTGTACGATATGGGTATCAAATGAAAGGTGTTAATGAGTTTTTTAAAAGGGCGTTGGCCTCAGTTCTATAGGTGGACGCGTTTTCGAGATATCGCCATAAAGGTGGACCAGGGGTGACTCTAGAATTTGTTTGTACGATATGGGTATCAAATGAAAGGTGTTAATGAGTATTTTAAAAGGGAGTGGGCCTTAATTCTATAGGTGGACGCCTTTTCGAGATATCGCCATAAAGGTGGACCAGGGGTCACACTAGAATTTGTTTGTACGATATGGGTATCAAATGAAATGTGTTAATGAGTATTTTAAAAGGGGGTGGGCCTTAATTCTATAGGTGGACGCCTTTTCGAGATATCGCCATAAAGGTGGACCAGGGGTCACACTAGAATTTGTTTGTACGATATGGGTATCAAATGAAATGTGTTACTGAGTATTTTAAAAGGGGGTGGGCCTTAATTCTATAGGTGGACGCCTTTTCGAGATATCGCCATAAAGGTGGACCAGGGGTCACACTAGAATTTGTCTGTACGATATGGGTATCAAATGAAAGGTGTTAATGAGTTTTTTAAAAGGGCGTTGGCCTCAGTTCTATAGGTGGACGCGTTTTCGAGATATCGCCATAAAGGTGGACCAGGGGTGACTCTAGAATTTGTTTGTACGACATGGGTCTCAAATGAAAGGTGTTAATGAGTATTTTAAAGGGGAGTGGGCCTTAGCTCTATAGGTGGACGCATTTTCGAGATATCGCCATAAAGCTGAACTAGGGGTCACACTAGAATTTGTTTGTACGATATGGGTATCAAATGAAAGGTGCTAATGAGTATTTTAAAAGGGATTGGGCCTTAGTTCTATAGGTGGACGCATTTTCGAGATATCGCCATAAAGGTGAACTAGGGGTGACTTTAGAATTTGTTTACGATATGGGTATATATCAAATGAAAGGTGTTAATGGTTATTTTAAAAGGGAGTGGGCCTTAGTTCTATAGGTGGACGCCTTTTCGGGATATCGTTATAAAGGTGGACCAGGGTTGACTCTAGAATGCGTTTTTACATTATGAGTATCAAACGAAAGGTGATAATGAGTATTTTAAAAGGGAGTGGGCCTTTGTTCTATAGGTGGACGCCTTTTCGATATATCGCCATAAAGGTGGACCAGGGGTGACTCTGTAATGTGTTTCTACATTATGGGTGTCAAATTAAAGGTATTAATAAGCATTTTAAAAGGGAGTTGGGGTAGTTGTATATGTGAAGGCGTTTTCGAGATTTCGACCAAAGTGTGGACCAGGATGACCCAGAACATCATCTGTCGGGTACCGCTAATTTATTTAGATATGCAATACCACGAACAGTATTCCTGCCATGATTCCAAGGGCTTTCGATTTCGCCCTGCAGAACTTTTTCATTTTCTTCTACTTAATATGGTAGGTGTCACACCCATTTTGCAAAGTTTTTTTCTAAAGTTATATTTTGCGTCAATAAGCCAATCCGATTGCCATGTTTCATACCTTTTTTGGTATTTGGTATAGAATTATGGCATTTTTTTATTTTTCGTAACTTTCGATATCGAAAAAGTGAGCGTGTTCATAGTCGGATTTCGGTCATTTTTTACACCAATACAAAGTGAGTTATCGTGTTAACGGCCGAGAGGAAGCACAGACGGTCGACTGTGTATAAAAACTGGGCGTGGCTTCAACCGATTTCGCCCTTTTTCACAGAAAACAGTTATCGTCATAGAATCTAAGCGCCTACCAAATTTCACAAGGATTGGTAAATATCTGTTCGACTTATGGCATTAAATGTATCCCAGACAAATCAAATGAAAAAGGGCGGAGCCACGCCCATTTTAAAATTTTCTTTTATTCTTGTATTTTGTTGCACCATATCACTGGAGTTATATGGCTGTAGACTGGGAGAACATGAAGCTGACATAAAAAAACAAAAGACCAGCACAGCGTTATCACAGCATATGTTGACAAGTGGTCATACAGCTGATTTTAAAAATGCGAAAATTATAGACAAAGAAAAGAGAACAACAACAAGATACACATTGGAAAGCCTGAGAATAATGGAAAGACGAGAAAAGACAATGAACAAACGCGAGGATACAGAAAACAATGCTGCCGCCTACATAGCATGTTTACAAATATAAAAATAAGAATATTTAGTATTGACAAGACTACCATGATGGTTAGATGGTACGGATTATAGTTTATTCATGTATGTATATGTTTAAGTGACTAATGCTTTTGTTGTTTTATGTTCATGTTTTCGATACGAAATCCAATAGTGTAAGTGTTTCTTGTTAAAAATTTTTACTCATTTAACTATCTTGTAATTTTAACCTTTGTTTGTGGCAGGGATTTTTTAAAATAAATACCCCCTGAAGATGCTAACAAAGATTAGCGAAACGTTGGGATAATAGTGGAATAATCTAGTTTTATTTGCACGCTGGAATTAGATCAGAAAAGCCTGTTATTGATAAATTTTATTTTAAAAAGAGAACTGATCGGAATATACAATTAATTCAAATTTTTTTTCGATACTGATGATTTTGATATATGGAAGTCTATATCTATCTCGATTCCTTTATATCTGTACAACCAACCGTTATCCAATCAAAGTTAATATACTCTGGGAGCTCTGCTCAACTGAGTATAATAAAACAAAATTTCAAAATGGGTGTGGCTCCGCCCTTTTTCATTTAATTTGTCTAGTATACTTTTAATGCCATAAGTCGAAAATCTTTGTGAAATTTGATAGGGGCGTAGATTCTAGGACGATAACTGTTTTCTGTGAAAAATGGCGAAATCGGTTGAAGCCACGCCCAGTTTTTATACACAGTCGACCGTCTGTGCTTCCTCTCGGCCGTTAACACGATAACTTGAGCACAAATCGATATATATATGTTTACTAAACTCAGTCCACGTACTTATCTGAACTCACTTTGTATTGGTGTAAAAAATGGCAGAAATCCGACTATGAACACGCTCACTTTTTCGATATCGAAAGTTACGAAAAATGAAAAAAATGCCATAGTTCTATACCAAATACCAAAAAAGGTATGAAACATGGCAATCGGATTGGCTTATTGACGCAAAATATAACTTTAGAAAAAACTTTGCAAAATGGGTGTGACACCTACCATATTAAGTAGAAGAAAATGAAAAAGTTCTGCAGGTCGAAATCAAAAGCCCTTGGAATCTTGGCAGGAATACTGCTCGTGGTATTACATATATAAATAAATTAGCGGTACCCGACAGATGATGTTCTGGGTCCCCCTGGTCCACATTTTGGTCAATATCGCAAAAACACCTTCATATATACAACTAAAGGCCACTCCATTTTAAAACCCTCATTAATTCCTTTAATTTGATACCCATACCGTACAATCACATTCTGGAGTAACCCCTGGTCCACCTTTATGGCGATTTCTCGAAAAGGCCTCCACCCATAGAACTAAGGCCCAATCCCTTTTAAAATACTCATTAAGACCTTTCATTTGATACCCGTATCCTACAAACAAATTCTAGAGTCACGCTGGTCCACCTTTATGGCAGTTTCTCGAAAAGGCGTCCACCTATAGAACTAAGGTCCACTCCTTTTGAAAATATTCATTAACACCTTTCATTTGATACCCATACCGTACAAACAAATTCTAGAGTCACCCCTGGTCCACCTTTATGGCGATATATCGAAAAGGCGTCCACCTATAGAACTAAGGCCCACTCCCTTTTAAAATACTCATTAAGACCTTTCATTTGATACCCGTATCCTACAAACAAATTCTAGAGTCACCCCTGGCCCACCTTTATGGCGATATCTCGGAAAGGCGTGCACCTATAGAACAAAGGCTCACTCCATTTTAAAATACTCATTAACATCTTTCATTTGATACCCATATCGTACAAACAAATTCTAGAGTCACCCCTGGTCCACCTTTATGGCGATATCACGAAAAGGCGTCCACCTATGGAACTAAGGCCCACTCCCTTTTAAAATACTCATTAAAACTTTACATTTGATACCCATATCGTACAAACAAATTCTAGAGTCATCCCTGGTCCACCTTTATGGCGATATCTCGATAAGGCGTGCACCTATAGAACTAAGGCTCACTCCATTTTAAAATACTCATTAACATCTTTCATTTGATACCCATATCGTACAAACAAATTCTAGAGTCACCCCTGGTCCACCTTTATGGTGATTTCTCGAAAAGGCTTCCACCCATAGAACTAAGGCCCACTCCCTTTTAAAATACTCATTAAGACCTTTCATTTGATACCTGTATCCTACAAACAAATTCTAGAGTCACCCCTGGTCCACCTTTATGGCGATATCTCGAAAAGGCGTGCACCTATAGAACTAAGGCTCACTCCCTTTTAAAATACTCATTAACATCTTTCATTTGATACCCATATCGTACAAACAAATTCTAGAGTCACCCCTGGTCCACCTTTATGGCGATATCTCGAAAAGGCGTGCACCTATAGAACTAAGGCTCACTCCCTTTTAAAATACTCATTAACATCTTTCATTTGATACCCATATCGTACAAACAAATTCTAGAGTCACCCCTGGTCCAGCTTTATGGCGATTTCTCGAAAAGGCCTCCACCCATAGAACTAAGGCCCACTCCCTTTTAAAATACTCATTAAGACCTTTCATTTGATACCCGTATCCTACAAACAAATTCTAGAGTCAACCCTGGTCCACCTTTATGGCGATATCTCGAAAAGGCGTGCACCTATAGAACTAAGGCTCACTCCCTTTTAAAATACTCATTAACATCTTTCATTTGATACCCATATCGTACAAACAAATTCTAGAGTCACCCCTGGTCCACCTTTATGGCGATATCTCGAAAAGGCGTGCACCTGTAGAACTAAGGCTCACTCCCTTTTAAAATACCCATTAACATCTTTCATTTGATACCCATATCGTACAAACAAATTCTAGAGTCACCCCTGGTCCACCTTTATGGCGATTTCTCGAAAAGGCCTCCACCCATAGAACTAAGGCCCACTCCCTTTTAAAATACTCATTAAGACCTTTCATTTGATACCCGTATCCTACAAACAAATTCTAGAGTCACCCCTGGTCCACCTTGATGGCGATATCTCGAAAAGGCGTGCACCTATAGAACTAAGGCTCACTCCCTTTTAAAATACTCATTAACATCTTTCATTTGATACCCATATCGTACAAACAAATTCTAGAGTCACCTCTGTCCACCTTTATGGCGATTTCTCGAAAAGGCCTCCACCCATAGAACTAAGGCCCACTCCCTTTTAAAATACTCATTAAGACCTTTCATTTGATACCCGTATCCTACAAACAAAATTTTGAGTCACCCCTGGTCCACCTTTATGGCGATATCTATAAAAGGCGTGCACCTATAGAACTAAGGCCCACTCCCTTTTAAAATACGCATTAACGTTTTTCATTTGATACCCATATCGTACAAACAAATTCTAGAGTCACCCCTGGTCCATCTTTATGGCGATATCTCGAAAAGCCGTCCACCTATGGAACTAAGGCCCACTCCCTTTTAAGATAATCATTAACACTTTTCATTTGATACCCATATCGTACAAACAAATTCTAGAGTCACCCCTGGTCCACCTTTATGGCGATATATCGAAAAGGCGTCCACCTATAGAACTAAGGCCCACTCCCTTTTAAAATACTCATTAAAACTTTTCATTTGATACCCATATCGTACAAACAAATTCTAGAGTCACCCCAGGTCCACCTTTATGTCGATATCTCGAAAAGGCGTCCACCTATAGAACTAAGACCCACTCCCTTTTAAAATACCCATTAACATCTTTCATTTGATACCCATATCGTACAAACAAATTCTAGAGTTACCCCTGATCCACCTTTATGGCGATATCTCGAAAAGGCGTCCACCTATAGAACAAAGGCCCACTCCCTTTTAAAATAGTCATTAACACCTTTCATTTGATACCCATATCGTACAAACAAATTCTAGAGTCACCCCTGGTCCACCTTTATGGCGATAGGTGGATATTGGTGGTAATTCTATAGGTGGACGCCTTTTCTAGCTATCGCCATAAGGGTGGACCAGGGGCGAATCTAGAATGCGTTTGTACAATATGGGTATCAAACGAAAGGTGTTAATGAGTATTTTAAAAGGGCTTGGACCTTAGTTCTATAGGTGGACGCCTTTTCGAGATATCGCCATAAAGGTGGACCAGGGGTGACTCTAGAATTTCTTTGTACGATATGGGTATCAAATGAAAGGTGTTAATGAGTATTTTAAAAGGGCTTGGACCTTAGTTCTATAGGTGGACGCCTTTTCGAGATATCGCCATAAAGCTGGAATTTGTTTTTACGATATGGGTATCAAATGAAAGGTGTTAATGAGTATTTTAAAAGGGATTGGGCCTTAGTACTATAGGTGGACGCCTTTTCGAGATATCGCCATAAAGGTGGACCAGGGGTGACTCTAGAATGCGTTTGTACAATATGGGAATCAAACGAAAGGTGTTAATGAGTATTTTTAAAGGGAGTGGGACTTATTTCTAGGGTGGACGCCTTTTCGAGACATAGTCATAGAGGTGGACCAGGGGTGAGTCTATAATGTGTTTGTACGATATGGGTATCAAATTAAAGTTATTAATGAGGCTTTTAAAAGAGAGTGGGGGTAGTTGTATATGTGAAGGCGTTTTCCAGATATCGACCAAAATGTGGACCAGGGTGACCCAGAACATCATCTGTTGGATACCGCTAATTTATTTATATATATAATACCACAAACAGTATTCCTGCCAAGATTTCAAGGGTTTTTTATTTCGCCCTGCAGAACTTTTTCATTTCATTCTACTTAATATGGTAGGTGTCACACCCATTTTACAAAGTTTTTTTCCAAAGTTATATTTTGCGTCAATAAACCAATCCAAATACCATGTTTCATCCCTTTTTTCGTATTTAGTATAAAATTATGGCATTTTTTAATTTTTCGTAATTTTCGAAATCGAAAAAGTGGGTGTACTCACAGTCAGATTTCGATCATTTTTTATACAAAGTAAGTTCAGATAAGTACGTGAACTGAGTTTAGTAAAGATATATCAATGTTTGCTCAATTTATCGTGTTAACGGCCGAGCGGAAGGACGGACGGCCGACTGTGTATAAAAACTGGGCGTGGCTTCAACCGATTTCGCCCTTTTTCACAGAAAACAGTTATCGTCCTAGAATCTAAGCCTCTACCAAATTTCACAAGGATTGTTAAATTTTTGTTCGACTTATGGCGTTAAAAGTGTCCTAGAAAATTTTAATGAAAAAGGGCGCAGCCACACTCATTTTGAAATTTTCTTTTATTTTTGTGTTTTGTTACACCATATCATTACTAGAGTTGAATGTTGACATAATTTACTTATATACTGTAAATATATTAAATTTTTTGTTAAAATTTGACTTAAGAAACATTTTTTTTAAAGTGGGTGTGGTCGTTCTCCGATTTTGATAATTTTTATTAAGCATACATATAGTAATAGGAGTAACGTTCCTGCCAAATTTCATAATGATATCTTCAACGACTGCCAAATCACAGCTTGCAAAACTTTTAAATTAGCTTCTTTTATAAGTGGGCGGTGCCACGCCCATTTTCCAAAATATTACTAATTTTCTATTCTGCGTCATAAGTTCAACTCACGGTAGTTTCATTGCTTTATCCGTCTTTGGTAATGAATTATCGCACTTTTTGTGTTTTTCGAAATTTTCGATATCGAAAAAGTGGGCGTGGTTATAGTCCGATTTCGTTCGTTTTAAATAGTGATCTGAGATGTGTGCCCAGGAACCTACATACCAAATTTCATCAAGATACCTCAAAATTTACTCAAATTATCGTGTTAACGGACGTACGGACATGGCTCAATCAAATTTTTTTTCGATACTGATGATTTTGATATATGGAAGTCTATATCTATCTCGATTCCTTTATACATGTACATCCAACCGTTATCCAATCAAAGTTATTATACTCTGTGAGCTCTGCTCAACTGAATCTAAAAATGTATTGCAATGAAATTTAACACACTACTTCTTCTGACCGCGACGAATACTCCTTTAAAAAATAAATATATTTCGAAATGAAATATAATACTGTGATAACTCAATACTTAACGGAAATTTTAGGTTGACTTAAAAACGGTTGTTGTTGTTGTAGCATTGCTTCGCCCCATCCAATAAGTGCGACCGGTTACAAATTGTGTTCAATATCCTCTAACGAGAGCCTAAGGAAACTTGCTGTTTCAACAGCGGCGGACCATAATGAGAGGGGTGTTAGAGGCGTTCCACATTACAATTGAAGAGATTGTTGGTGTCAAGTGGGGACACATTGCAAGCAGGACATATATTTTGTATGTCGGGGTTGATTCTGGATAGGTAAGAATTTAACCTGTTACAGTACCCAGATCGAAGTTGAGCTAGAGTGACGTGCGTTTTCCTAGGGAGAGTGCGGTCCTCTGCTGCCAGTTCCGGGTATTTTTCTTTAAGTACTGGATTCACCCCATACGCCTATGTTCTCAGGTGCCGTATTTCCTCATATCCTCACTTAAAAACGGTATTAAGCTATCTTGAAAAAAGCATGTGGCAACTAAGGTCGCTAGAACCTTTTGAATATCTTTGCATCGATTTCGAAAACGGTTGAAGATGTTATGATATATATGATCCACCATCCTTCCTTTTCAAAATAGAGTTTCCCTAGACAAGAATCACAAAATCGGTTGATTACCACGCCCTCTTTCTACATATATAAAAATTAAAAATACACATATAGAACACACACACAAATTCGAGATCTTTAGCATCTACCGCTATTTCCGATGTATTTGGAAAATATACATATGTAAATTGTTCTTAAACATACATTATTATTATTATTATTTATTTAGTAATATATACAAATATAAGACTTAAACATATAAAGAGTACTAGCAGCTATGACCATCGACTCGACTTAAAATAGTAGTAAAAATTATATATCTAAATAAAGTTATAATATTATTGGATAAGTATATAGTAAATTAGTATGTGCATAAAAATGTATATTAATGTTAGAATATATCAATGCTGTTTCATATTAGTTTTAAAAGTTTACATTCTGATACGAAATTGAAAATTTTGTTTACATTAGCGTGTGATGCATCTTTTAGAAAAGTATAAGGGTTTGAAGAACCTAAGTGTTTTTGCCGTTGTCTCTCCAAAATTGGACACCCGGTAAGAAAGTGTTCTACTGAGGCGGTGCAGGAGCAGAATGGACAGGAAGCTTCGTCTGTGCCGGATAATAAATGTTGATGAGTGATTAGTGTATTCCCTAGCCTTAAGCGGGTGAAAACGGTTGATTGATGACGTGTTATGCCACTGGAGTACACTAAACATGCATTAATTTCAGATATTACTTAGTCAATGGAGTGAGGACGATCGAATTCGCTGTTCTGCGAAATGTTTTCATATCCAGTTAAAAGGCTAAACATTAAAAGATCTATAAAGCTAAATGGATGTCACCCGATGAAAAAATACGGCACATAGTATAGGAAATATTTAAAATGTTTTCCAAAATTCGGCGAAAGGCTTCAAGCCAGAGTCAAATTTCTCTCAGAACAAAAGTGCGACCTGGTAACCAATTTTCAGAGGGTGTCCAGATTCAAGAGGGAAGTCGTCTTAACGGAGACAACGTTGAAGCACACAGAGAAGGTGATAATTCTCCATCCGCTCTTTACAATAATTGCTATTGGAGCATTCCACGGTTGGTACGGGATAAATCGTAGGCATTTCTTTCATTTTTAGACCTTAACAAAAGAAAAAGTATAACTTTTCAGAAAGCAGTGATTTCTAGTACACTTTTGGCATGGAAAGCTTTCCATTGAAAATTCATCTGTCTTGCAAATGTCGTTCGGATTCAGTGTAAGACAATTTGTAGGAAAAGTTCAAAAGTGCACCACGTCAATTTGAAGACAAGCTCGGCCTAAATTCTCTTCGGAGGTATATCACGCTTTATATTTTATAAAGAAAAATTGATGCAGTAGTTTTCTAAGGCAATGTTTATACATGGAAATTTACTCCACTTTACTTATATTCACATACATATTCCAGGTACAGGCTTAGTTGATTTTCAGAAATGGACATTCTATATTTTTTCAGCTAATTAGTATTAAGAAATAAAAAAAAATTTTGGTTCGGAATTTTTGAAAATTATTTGATTTTCCAATTTAAAATTTGTTTTCCTCAAGCTAATACTAATTCAAAATTCTCCCGCCTTGGCGCGTTGAGTTGTGATATATTTAGGGTAGGTTGAACAGGCCGGTCCATAAGGACGTCACATAGACTGAATGAGCCCGTAGTGTTACCAGAAGTTTTTTTATTTATGCCACATGATGCTTCTAGATCGGAAAGCTGTATCACTTCTAATAGCTGGAGTCTTATCCTGGCAAGCACAGGGCACGGGCACAAAACGTGCTTGGCTGTCAATATAAAAGTTAACACGTGTGATATATTTAAAATGTACTGGCATTGAGAAGATCAATTGGAAAATTCGCGAAAATTAACGATTTTCCATGGGACGCTCGTATTATAGACTCTGTCAGGCCAGATTTTTATTCGCCACATGCAATCAAAATAAAAAATCAAGCACTAACCGTCGTGAATACCAAATTGCCAAATAAAATTCATACCAGGCATCTGTTTAACAAAATGTTTCACAAATTAAGTTTTTTATTGTTAATAGTTCAACAAAGAAATTTAAGCTCCTGAGCTTTGTTTTAAATGCAGAAGTGTATACAAGCTTCTCTATTAGCTTTTTGCAATTTATTTGGTTTTGTTGTAAAGAGATTTTATACTTACTGTTCAATTGACTTATTTTTTTTTTTGATTATCCGACAGGGTGGATAAATGATGTATATTGAAACGATTTTCCATCATACCTTGTCAAATTTGGTTTCGAGAGAAACCGGTTTCGGCGTTGTGCCATCATCAGTGTCGATTTTCGTTCTGATCTGTTGTTGGCGTTTGTCCTGTATTTATAGTTCGTAAGTACATGAACACGTATTGTCAAAATTGATGCTTGTGTATATTTAGGTATGTGTATGTGCTGTGTGCTCATTCACAACCGAGGGTGGATTTTACTGATCGATTTGTGTGGCTGACTGAGACAGGTAAATTTCCGTGATTTTAGTTTTTTGACCTTTGAATTGACCTTTGAATTGAACCACAATTGTTGTTTTTGAGCGTTAATTGTTTTGTGTTTATTTTTTGTTGTGTGTTTCTCTGTTGTACCTGTGCGATTACTTTGTTTCTTGTAAACAAGTTTTAAAGGCTCGAGTATTGTGTCAGAAATTGTGCTTATCTGTTCGTTTATTATTATAACGTCGAATGTTTTCTGTTTGTAGATTTCCATGTTTTCGAGTACGTTGAGACGTCGGCCTTTTGCTTGTATGTGAAGAACCGTAAATGTTTTATTGATGTTTTGCTGGGGAACATTCATTTTCGACCACGTGGTTCGCGAAGTTAGACTCTGATATAATGTTGGGATTCAGTGTTTTTTTGTTGTAATCTCTAATGTGCTCTCTGAACCTCGTTCTTATTTGCCGTCCTGTTTGTCCTATGTAACTATGCTGGCATCCGCAAGTAAGCTTGTGTATGCCGTGGCTGCTAAACGAATCCTCTGAATTAGTGTTAGTTCTTAGTTAGAGTTAGTTCTTACAACAAAAATACAGGTCGCTGAACCGGAAATTGGACAAGCTTGCAGGACGACGAGAGCGTAACCAAAAACAAAAAACTCACCAGTTTCATGACAAGTTCGTGAACCTCACAACAGTGGCCATTGTCAAGGAAGAGACACAACTTCTCGAAAAGGGCCTAAAGCACAATTTAGTGGATCAAAATGCAGTAAGAAGAACTCAGCAGGTGATTGTAGATGCGGAAATCGCAATATCATTGATACCACAGGAGGAACAGTAGCACGCAAGACACACGTGCAGGGAAATAATAAAAAGGAGGTGAAAGCACAGGAAGGACAAAAAGCTAATGCAGAAGAGAAAACGATAAAGAATCTACGGCATAAACTAAGGAGAAACAATATTGTCACAACGAAAGCGGACAAAGTAGACACCACTGTGCTAATCGAGAAAGAGGAATATATAGCCAAAACCGAAGAACTCATAGAGGAAATGAAATGTCGGAGAATAAGAGAGGATCCCACCAAAAACAAATGAAAGTTGCTATAAAAAATGCAACAAATATGGTAGATTCTAACATGGCACATAGATTGGTCCAAATGAACCCTTCGACTCCTCCACTGATTGCGCTACCAAAAATTCACAAGCCGGACACGCCAAATCGGCCCCATGTTACAAACTGTCCAAATACTTAAAACCGATATTGAAAGATACTCTGGAGCTAAGGAATGAATATGCAATAGCTAACACAACAGAACTAAGAAACTTGAGACCGTAGAGCTAACAAAGAACAGCAAATTGGTATCTTTTGACATAAAAGATTTATACCCATCAATACCACTATCGGAGAATTTGGACATAGTTAGCTCAACAATAGTTCATAATACAACAAAACAAAGTGAAAAGTATGCAAATCACAAATACGCTAAGAACCGATTTACGTCAAAACTATTTTCAATTCAACAATAAAATATATAGACAAACAAACGGTCTTGGAATGGGAATCCTCAAATCAGCCATTCTTATGGAAGTGTTCATGCAAAATCTGGAAGAAAAGTACATACAAGGGCTGAAGTCTAAATTAGGTGTGTCATTTTATGCTAGATACGTGGATGACATAATATGCGTTTTAACTACAAATAACGAAGAGCTTGTACAGGAGTACCTCAACAACCAACACGGAAATATAAAATTTACAATGAAAACCCAAAAAGACGGAGGAGTCAACTATCTAGACCTCATGTTAAATATTGATAAAGTTGCCAAAAGATTTAACTATGACATATATAGAAAGCGAACGGCCAGCGACACAATAATACATAATACCTCAAATCACCCCCAACAGCATAAAAATGCAGCATTAGGGCATTTGGTACATAGACTTGAAAGAACACCTCTTACACAAGAGACATATATAACATTGCTGCAAACAACGGATATAAAAAGCACTAGTAGACAAGCACAGAAGGACGCATGGTGAACCAAAAGGAAATAATGAAAAGAAAAATAATAACATCTGGACGACTATGACATATAATGGAAAAGCAACATATAAATTGGCAAACTTCTTTAAAAAATACAACATTAACACAGCGTTCAAAACATCGAACAATCTAGGGCGGAAACTAAGAACTAACACTAACTCAGAGGATCCGTTTAGCAGCTTACCTGCGGATGCCAACATAGTTACATAGCACAGACAGGACGGCAAATAATAACGAGATTCAGAGAGCTCATTAGAGATTACAACAAAAAAAAAAATACGGAATTCCAACAGTATACCAGAGTGTAACTTCGCGAACCACATGGTCGAAAATGAATGTTCCCCAGCAAACATCAGTTAGGGTTCTTCACAGACAAGCAAAAGGCCGACGTCTTAACGTACTCGAAAACGTGGAAATCTACAAACAGAAAGCGTTCGACGGTAGAATAATAAACGAACAGATAAATACAATTTCTGACACAATATTCGATCCTTTAAGACTTGTTTACAAGAAACAAAGTAATCACACAGGTACATCAGACAAACACACAACAACAAAAAAACACAAAACAATTAACGCTCGAAACAACAAACCCACAAAGAAGGTCAAACAGCTAAAATCACGTACTTTTACCTGCCTCAGTCAGCCATCAGAATTCGTTTTAGAGGTATGCTTTCTTCGGCAGAGTATCTTATTTTGATCCCTAGAATACGATTTTCACAGAGCAATGAGCGATTTCTAATCGACCCGCCCTACTGGTCACGAAGCAAATTATTATAAATGGGCCTCGAGTGAGCTAAGAAAATGCTACCTCTTGTAGAGCAGCGAGATCCCTATAGCCAGAAATGATTAGCACGCGGTCTGCTACGACTGTCTTGCATACAAAGATACTGAGTGGGTGTGACATTCGAACAGAATCTATATTTTGGCAAGCATGCATCCGCAATTGTACCTAAAAATCCAGAGCCACAATAAAATCCTCTTTCCGGCAGCACTTGGGACAAAGACAAAAGTCGTTCATTACAACTTACAAATTAATTGGCCAGCCGCTTGCTATGGGTTCCCCTTCTTATGTCCCCAGAACACCATTTACTCAGCGAGGGGAGAGTACTCCCCACAAGGGGCAGAAATGAAATGCTCAACAAACAATTTCTGATGAACACCAAGAAACCTGGGCATCACAACAGACATTGAAGAGGCCCGCCTCGCAGGAACTTAGGAAATAATTTTAGCAAGCATTATATGGAAATGCGACACCTGAGAACTTAGCCGTATAAAGAAAAAGAGCGAAAAAGTATTCTCGGAAAATCTATCAAAACGCATCCGACCTCTATGCCAGGAGTAGCCCGGTGGAATCCGTTCTTAAAGTTAAATTCCCCAAACTCGCAGAAGAGGAAAGCAACCATCCCAGGAAGATGTGCGTCACTCTAGCCGAACTTCGATCTGGATACTGTAACAGGTCAAACTCTTACCCATCCAGAATCAGCCCTCACATAATTAAGTATGTCCTACCTGTAAAGTAACCCCACATGACGCCAACCATCTGGTCCACCCCTGTTGAAACTGCAATTTTCCTTGGACTCTAGTTAGAGGAATTGGTGACAATGAGTCTGCGCACCTATTGGATGGGGCGAAGCACTGATACAACAAAGAAAATAGGCGGTCTGCTGAAATAATTGGGTAAACCAAGGTTCATCAATCATGCGGAAAATCCCTTCTCTTGCATGGAGGATGATGAGGTGGAATCATCGAGGCACTTCATGGTTGACTCTCCAGTGTTCGCCAGAGCTAGGATAAGATATTTCGGTCTCGGCCCACTAGAATCTCTCTTATTCAAAATTACATTGTTGTTATGCAACAATTCTCTGACTATCAATAGCTTACATCGGCATTATCTTATGGGATATCACAACGAACCTTCTGTCCAATTTAGCTTCCCCCTGGGATGGCTACCACTCAAAAAACCTTTGGTGGGAGAGGCAGAGAGTAAACAAACCCAAAAAATGATTCGATGTAAAATGTTCCATGTTTGAATTTGACTACAAAATGCAAATCGATTTTGAGGTTTTCTTGCTTACGTCCCAAAAACTGCTGTTGCAGAATAACCGATACATCGATACATAAATACATATGTGAGGCTTGTTTACTGTGCCGATGAATAACAGCCATTTATCTTAATTAGAGCTGGTGGTTAACGCCGAAATTCTGGGTGATATTTTCTCTTGAATTTATTAGAACCGAATGTACATACGTAATAATTACTTAACGTGTAAAATTTCCAAACACCTGATAACAGAAAGTCCAAAACTGCTACTGACATACTAAACGCATTATCTCTCTGCATTTTGAATGTAGGTTCATATAAACAATATAACAAAAATAAAGATGCCTTTGCTCAATGGCTTATCCACATTCGATTACAGCAAATTAAAGCAAGTCGTGAAGTAACCTTAACACTTCAGTTTAATCTTGTTTCATGATTTATGTATTTCGTGATAAATCGCTTGAGTTAAGAACAAAATTATGGAATGGAATATATGTGTACATTAGGCAAGTAACGGTAGTAATTTCTAAAGGAACCGGAACCAACAAATAACGTTCTATGGGAATTGAAATCGCAACCAAACTAGAAAGTGAAAGCAGGTAGAAGAGACACATATTAAGAAATTTAAAGAGGATAAAGAAACTGAATAAGCGATGCCACCTTTTCAATTAAATTGTTCTTCTGAGCGACTTCCATTGCATATCAAATCCGAAACATTCGGAGCGAAGCTCAAAGTCAATCGGAGGTCCCGACGTTCGAAGCTTTCTTACAATATATAAATATGTTGGTGGGTTGGTTGATGTGCTGCACAGCGGGGGCGACCGGGCCCAAAGTATTTTGATGCTGCTTTTTCCGGCTTAAATACAGCAGAGACAATTTTAAAATAGAAATATTGCAGGCGCGAACTTCGATGGAAAGCAGCGGAGCTTCACAAAATTCTAGTAGGTCACTTCCACCACACCACAAACTTTAACACAAGTTTTAAAATAACTTAGGCACACAAGATACACTGATTAGAGTTTTAGAAAGTAAAAATTAAAATTCTGAACAGATTGGCTGAATAAAAAGTGTACAAATAATTGTTAAATAACAAATACAGAAGTGGTAGTTTAACACATTCTGCTGTGGTGAGTGATGAAAGTGACCTACTAGAGTTTTGTGAAGTTTAAAAAAAGAAGAATAAATTTAACGCGCTAACCTCCGAAGAGATTTTAGGCCGAGCTTCTCTTCCAATTTGCGTCGTGCTCCTTTTTAATTTTTCCTACAAATTGGCTGGACGGGACCTACTTGCTTTATGCCGATTCCGAACGGCATCTGCGAGGAAGATGAGTTTTCACTGAGAACTTTTCAGGGCAGAAATACACTCGGAGTGCTTGCCAAACACTGCCGAGGGGCGACCCCGCTTAGAAAAATCTTCTTCTAATTGAAGAACCTTATTTCTAAAATTTTGATGTTGCTTTAGTTTGGTAGGCGGAGCACGCTACCATCACACTACGGTGGCCGCCACGAAGCTTGCTTCACGCTATTTTTCGTTCCTGCAACATATCTATTTTAAAATTGTCTCTTAATACAGTGCCCTTTGTGTGGTAGGCGAGCACGTACCTGCACACCACGATAGCCGAGACCTAAGTTAACTAAAAAACCCTGCTCAAAACAACTTAACGTATATCTATATAATGTTTTTGCTAAACCTATAATAAACTAAATATTTATTCAAAAATTAACTCTTGGTTTATAAATGAATGTCGTTCTCATAAATGATATCAGAAGGCACTTTCTTGCTTTTTCCGGCAGTCTTGTGACCGCCGAAATCCGTTACCGAATGTAGGAGAAGCTTTGTAGAACCGCGATTCCGGAACACACGTATGTAGATATTTCTGTTCCGATATTCTCAAGCGAATTAGCTTCCAACAACGTCCCGCATAATATCTTTATTTTTTCATTTGGAAACAATGCTTTTTGTTTTTATCGGCCTATTGATAAGGAATCAAAGTTCGATTCGAGCTCAAGGCTCGAAATTTCATAAAAAATATTGTTTCTGTTTTTAATTTCAAAAATTTTTATTTATTTTTTGAATAATAGGTAGAACATTTTTCAAAAAACCTGTCATAGCTGCGCAGATAGATCCATTTCGAAGGTTGCTAAGCCTTCCTCATCAGTACACTTTAGGCACGCTGCGCTAACCAATTAGCTATAGAGCTGAAAACAGAACTGAATTTAAATTGAATAAGCCGAACAATTCTGTACAAATTGCCGGATGCCAAACTTTCAGTCAGAAATCTTAGAATGGGACTTCTACTGAGCCTTATAAACAAAAATAAATAGGCTTGCTTTTAAAAGAATACATCCTTGCCGTCAAACTTGGAAAAATATGCTGCGCTCTAAAGCACTAATAAATACATTTTTGAACGCTATCTTCAACTTTGGCGGAAAAGATGTATTCTGGTAAGAGCAAGCCTATTGGTTCTTGTTTATAAGGCTCAGTAGAGAAGTGCAATTCGAGGATTTCTGATTGAAATTTTGGCATCCGCCTATTAGTACAAAATCGTTCGGCTTATTCAATTTAAATTCAGTTCTGTTTTCAGCTTTTTGGAGGACAAAAATGGGTTAGCTTTGTAATGGACAAATAAATTCCTTTCATCGCCAGCAAAGATTTTTCGATTTTTACTTCATGTTTTTAGTTTTTTTCGCAATGAGGGAAATGACCACTACCTTTTTGAAACAGTTCACCATATCTGCCATCTTACTAATCTCATCGTCTTTTTATACTCACCTGAGCAGAGCTCACAGAGTATATTAATTTCTTTTGCATAACGGTACCCCTTTTTTTTTTTTTATTTTTATAACGGTACCCCTTAATGGCATAAACTAATCGAGAGATATAGACTTCTATATATCAAAATGATCTGAGCGAAAAAAGAAATTCATTTAATCATGTCCGTCCGTCCGTCCGTCTGTCCGTTAACACGATAATTTGAGTAAATTTTGAGATATCTTAATGAAATTTGGTATTTAAGTTCCTGGGCGCTCATATCAGATCGCTATTTAAAATGAATGAAATCAGACTATAACCACGCCCACTTTTTCGATATTGAAAATTTCGAAAACCCGAAAAAGTGCTATAATTCATTACCAAAGTCGGATAAAGGTAGGTGGGTTAACCTTATGACGCAGAATAGAAAATTAGTAAAATTTTGGACAATGGGCGTGGCACCGCCCACTTTTAATAGAAAGTAATTTAAAAGTTTTGCAAGCTCTAATTTGAAAGTCGTTGAAGATATCAAGATGAAATTTGGCAAGAATGTTACTCCTATTACTATATGTGTTTTAAATAAAACTTAGCAAAATCGCATGACGAACACGCCCACATTAAAAAAAAATTTCAAAGTGGAATTTCAACAAACAATTGTATATATTTACAGTATATAAGTAAATTATGTCAATAAAATTAAATCCAGTAATGATAAGGTGCAACAAATTACAAAAATAAAAGAAAATTTCAAAATGGGCAGGGCTCCGCCCTTTTTCATTTACTTTGTCTAGAATACTTTTAATGCCATAAATCGAACAAAAATTCACCAATCCTTGTGAAATTTGGTAAGGGCATAAATTCTATGACGATAACTGTTTTCTGCGAAAATGGGTGAAATCGGTTAAAGCCACGCCCAGTTTTTATACACAGTAGACCGTCTGTCCTTCCGCTCGGCCGTTAACACGATAACTTGAGCACAAATCGATATGTATATCTTTACTAAACTCAGTCCACGTACTTATCTGAACTCACTTTATCTTGGTATAAAAAATGGCCGAAACCCGACTATGACCATGTCCACTTTTTCGATATCGAAATTTACGAAAATGAAAAAAATGCCATAATTTTATACCGAATACGAAAAAAGGGATGAAACACGTAATTGGATTGGTTTATTGACTCAAAATATAACTTTAGAAAATACTTTGCAAAATGGGTGTGACACCTAACATATTAAGTAGAAGAAAATGAAAAAGTTCTGCAGGGCGAAATCAAAAGCCCTTGGAATCTTGGCAGGAATACTGTTCGTGGTATTACATATATAAATAAATTAGCGGTACCCGATAGATGATGTTCTGGGTCACCCTGGCCCACATTTTGGTCGATATCCCAAAACGCCTTCACATATACAACTACCACTCCCTTTTAAAAACCTCATTAATATCTTTAATTTGATACTCACATCATACAAACACATTATAGAGTCACCCCTGGTCCACCTTTATGGCGATATCTCGAAAACGCGTCCACCTATAGAACTAAGGCCCACTCCCTTTTAAAATTCTCATTATCACCTTTCGTTTGATACCCGTATTTTAAAACGCATTCTAGAGTCAACCCTGGTCCACCTTTATAACGATATCTCGAAAAGGCGTCCACCTATAGAACTAGGGCCCAACCCTTTTTAAAATACTCATTAACACCTTTCATTTGATACCCATATCGTACAAACAAATTCTAGAGTCAGCCCTGGTCCACCTATAGAACTATGGCCATTCCCTCTTAAAATACTCTTTAATACCTTCCATTTGATACACATGTCATACAAACACATTCCAGGGTTACCCTAGGTTCTTTTTCCTACATGGCGATTTTCCCTTACTTTGTCTCTATAGCTCTCAGCTGAGTGTGTAATGTTCGGTTACACCCGAACTTAGCATTCCTTACTTGTTTGTGCAGTGGTTAATTCGGCTTAATTAATTACATTTTATGGTTCAATAACCTGTATTATTATTTTAATTTACTTAACGTGCATTAGATCCGTTATAAGAAGCTTCAAAAATGACTTTTTTACCATTTGTAGTGCAAAATATTTACAAAAATTTGTTGTCCCTATTTATTTTTCCAAGTTAAATCTGGAATCGTTCAGTTTTTCGCAAATAAGACAAACTGGCGAATAAAATTTATTGCAAAAGAACAACCTTCATCTGTTATTTTTATAGGGTGCACCATGCCATGAAACAAATTGAAGTCCTGCTGATATAATGGATTTGATATTTGTCCCTATTATTTTTTCCATCACGTATTATGACATGTTTTTTTTTACACTCAGATTGCTTTGCACACAGAGTATATTAACTTTGATTGGGTAACGGTTGGTTGTACAGGGATAAAGGAATAGATATAGATATAGACTTCCATATATCAAAATCATCAGTATCAAAAAAAAAATTTTATTGAGCCATGTCCTTCCGCCCGTCTGTCCGTTAACAAGATAACTTGAGTAAATATAGAGATATCTTCACCAAATTTGGTGCACGAGCTTATCTGGACCCAGAATAGATTGGTATTGAAAATGAGCGAAATCGAATGATAACCACGCCCCTATTTATATGTATAACATTTTGGAAAACACAAAAAACCTGCTTAGTTGGTAAATAATGCTCCTAGACAACTCTTGACAAATATTTGAAAAATTTTTTTAAATGGGCGTGACACCGACCACTTTTGATAAAATCAATTTGATAAATATTATTAATCCTAACTCAAAAACCGTTAAACCCATCATAACAAAATTCGGCAGAGAGGTTGCCTTTACTATAAGGTATGCTTTGAAGAAAAATTAACGAAATCGGTTAAGCACCACGCTCAAGATTATATAAAAGATTTTTAAAAGGTTCCTGGACGAATAAAATAAGCTACGTCTTTGTAAAAAAGAGCTTTATATCAATGGTATTGCATTTCCCAAGTGTATTTATAACAGTAAATAGGAAAAACTTCAAATTTTAAAAAATGGCCCTGGCACCGCCTCTTTTATGACTAAGCAATTTTCTATGTTTTGGGAGCCATAACTCGAAGAAAAATTAACGGATGGCAATAAAATTTTGTACACAAATTTTCCCTATAGCAGGAAATATTTCTAGAAAAAACGGACGAAATCGGTTAAAAACCACGCCCACTTTTATATAAAAGATTTTTAAAAAGGTCGTAGATGAAAATAATAAGCTATATCTTAGCGAAAAAGAGCTTTGTAGCAATAGAATTTTACTCTCTAAATTGAATTATAATATTAAATTGGAAAACACTAAAATTTTTGAAAATAGGTGTGGCACCGCCGGTTTTATGACTAAGCAATTTTCCATGTTTCGGGAGCCATAACTCGAAGAAAAATTAACATATCGTAATGAAATTGTGTACACATATTTTCCTTATAGCAGAAAATATTTCTAGTAAAAATGGACGGGATTGGTTAAAGACCACGGCAACTTAGATATAAAACAAGTTTAAAAGGGTCGTAGACTAGAATAAAAAGCTATAACTTAGCAAAAAATAGTTTTGAATCAATGATATTTCACTTATCAAGTTTTATTGTAAGAGGAAATGGGGAAACATTACACATTCTAGAGTCACCCCTGGTCCACCATTATAGTGATATCCCGAAATGGCGTCCAACTATAGAAATATGGCCCACTCCCTTTTAAAATACTCTTTAATACTCTCCATTTGATACCAATGTCATACAAACATATTCCAGGGTTACCCTAGGTTCATTTTCCTACATGTGGATTTTCCCTTATTTTGTCTCCAAAGCTCTCAGCTGAGTATGTAATGTTCGGTTACACCCGAACTTAGCCTTCCTTTGCTTGTTTATTTTATATTTATCTTAAAAATCGTTTAGGTATGTACATCTATTCACTATATATTTCTTATCTTATACATCCGGTTATTTGGAGATTACGAACGGGATAAGATTATTGTTCTGCCCCATTCATGAAAGGTATGAAGTCTTCGGCACAGCCGAAGAGAGTCCCGTCCTTACTTGTTTTTAAACTGATTAAATATCTAAAAAGTGTTATCAAAACCAAATTCATCACTCAATCGACAATGCAACGCATAATTGACTACGGTATAAATCTCGATTTCAAGAGTTAGTTAGCTTCGGTACAGCAAGGCAAATTTTATGATTTGGATGACCAATTAATAAAAAGGTGAAATATGTTAAAAAATACTCAGCAAAAAAAATTTCAGTAATATTCACTAAATTTGTTTTCACGGTATTAGAATATTTATGTCCACAATCTTATCAACACGTACATATGTATATCTATTTATTTTGTCAAGATGACAAACTTGCATAGTTGATTCCACAGAAGAAAAACGGTTGGTCTCAAGTTACCAATACTCTGTAAAGTTGAGAGATTGTCAATCAATCTGATTTTATTTGGGAACTTCGATAGCCAATAAGTGTCAATATTATAAACTTACGCTCACGGCGCTCACTACTTTGTTCTTATGACTATCGTCCCACAGAAATATTTTTAATGTAAAGTTAAAATATTACATTATTTAATTTTTTTATATAAAAAATACGCTCTTCATTTTTTTAATTGCAGTTCAGTTCCATTATGGATAAAACAAGTGTGTTAACTTCTCCATAGACGTCAAAATTACAAATAGGATGGATCACCTGATTTTTAATTGACTATCGTTGTCCCATTCTGTATCTCTTTCTATCACCCGCTGAACATAGCCGGCCCATGCGCCGCCACATTGAACATCATTTCAAGACGCTGCCAAAACGCTTAAAAGTAGACATCTTGAACATCCTGTCAGGGAGTTGACGGATAAGATATCACACTTGTTTTATCCACAATGTTCAGTTGCCCGAAATGAATTTCTTCAACTCACTTAAAATATTTCTTTTATTAACAACGAAATGAATTGAAATATTTTTTGTTTAAATACAATAATTTTTAAAGTAGACAAGTAAAGGTGTCTCAGTTCGGGTATAACCGAACATTATATACTCATTTCAGATAAATTACCGTTTAAAAAAAAGTATCCCGATTTTCTCTTACAATAAAACTTGATAAGTGAAATATCATTGATTCAAAACTATTTTTTGCTAAGTTATAGCTTATTATTCTAGTCTACGACCCTTCTAAATTTGTTTTATATCTAAGTTGCCGTGGTCTTTAACCAATCCCGTCCATTTTTACAAGAAATATTTTCTGCTATAAGGAAAATATGTGTACACAATTTCATTACGATATGTTATTTTTTCTTCGAGTTGTGGCTCCCGAAACATAGAAAATTGCTTAGCCATAAAAGGGGCGGTACCACACCCATTTCCAAAACTTTTAGTGTTTTCTAATTTAATGTTATAATTCAATTTAGAAAGTAAAATTCTATTGACACGAAGCTCTTTTTCGCTAAGATATAGTTAATTATTTTCGTCTGCGACCCTTTTAAAAATCTTTTATATAAAAGTGGGCGTGGTCTATAACCGATCTCGTCCAGTTTTCCTAGAAATATTTCCTGCTATACGGAAAATTTGTCTACCCAATTTTACTACGATCCGTTAATTTTTCTTCGAGTTATGGCTCCCGAAATATAGTCATAAAAGGGCGGTGCCACGCCCATTTTTTTAAATTTGAAGTTTTTCCTATTTATTGTTATAAATCCACTTGGGAAATGAAATATCATTGATATAAAGCTCTTTTTTTGCAAAGATATAGCTTATCTTATTCGTCCACGACCCTTTTAAAAATCTTTTATATAAAAGTGGGCTTGGTCCTCAACCAATTTCTTTAATTTTTCTTCAAAGTATTCCTTATAGTAAAGGCAACGTCTCTGCCGAATTTTGTTCCGATAGGTTTAACGATTTTTGATTAATAATATTTGTAAAATTGATTTTATCACAATTGGACGGTGCCACGCCCATTTTAAAAAAAGTTTCCAAATTTTTATTAAGAGTCCCAATATCGTCCACATGTTAAATTTCAACATTCTAGGTGTATTATTTACCAAATTATCAGTTTTTTTGTGTTTACCAAAATTTTATATATATAAAAAGTGGGCGTGGTTATCATCCGATTTCGCTCATTTTCAACACCAATCTCCAGATAAGCTAGTGTACCAAATTTGGTGAAGATAACTCAATATTTACTCAAGTTATCGTGCTAACGGGCGGACGGGCGGACGGATGGACATGGCTCAATCAAATTTTTTTTCGATACTGATGATTTTGATAAATGGAAGTCTATATTTATCTCGATTCCTTTATACCAGTACAACCAACCGTTATCCAATCAAAGTTAATATACTCTGTGTGCAAAGCACGCTGAATACAAAAATTAACAAGTAGGTATGCCGTAGTACCATCTTCCTAGTGATAAAGACATAAACATTTTTATTAGTTTATTTTAAAAGTAACCTACGAGGAATGCTACGTTTACAATCTCCCTAAACATTTTCTTGACTTTCCAAAAGAAAAGCTGGCTTCAATCGATCTATTGAAACTACCTTACTTTCTCCGTACATTTGAATCTTGAATATACTATTGGTTCTTGAAATTATTTTAAATGGGTTGCAGTAAAGGTTTTTTTACTGCGTCACACTTTATGAATTCATGAGAGCAATTGCCTAATATTGCTTATACAAATACATACGCTTTCCGGCCATGTCGCAGTGAGTGGTTGCTTTTAGAAACTTCATGTTTTCAGAAAATTTGTTCACCCTTTATGTGGAGTACTTGTTTTCCTTTCTGTTATCAAATATTTCTCCAGGATGTCGTAGATTTGTTCCAAATGCCATTTCAGCTGAGGAAAACCCATTATGACAATAGGAAGTGAATTTAAGCAGTGGCGCTTAACTTTGGCTTTATGACAAGCAATGCACGATTTAGTGCATTTAGCAACATATTTGGAATTTGATAGTCAAACAAAACGACTTCGGAGTAAATTTATTAACACTCGCACTCCGGGATGAGAATGTTCATGAAATCTTTTGTAGAGGTTTTCGAAATGTTGGCGTATGTTTTTTGTAGAGACATCACAAAAGATTTCAACATCGACTTCTGGATTTTTAATTTTATGTTTTTAAATTAAGGTTCGAGTCCGCTGAACTTAAAAAAAACTGTTCAATTCTGGTGATAGAACTTTTAGAAAAAGTACCAATACCGGTACTCATATAAAATACTCGGATCAAAGTATCGATGCTAGTACTCATACTCAGTAAAAGTATCGAGTATACGCGATCCAAGCGAGTACTTCGAATTTTTACCAAAAGTGCAGAAACTTTTTTAAAAATGAGATCGCATTTTTTGAATCTCGTAGAAAACAAGTAAGGAAGTTTAAGTTTGGACGAAACCGAACACTATAAACCCATTTGTGTGGTCTCACATTTATTTTAAGGATACATTTAAAGAGAAACGTCACGAACATTAAATGATTTGAAAGATTTTTGATCGACTTTTGGCATTTAAAAAAAAATCCAGTTAGAAAAAGGGTTTTCTAAACAGGGTCGCCCCTCAGCAGTGGTTTCTCCTATGAAAAGCTAAACTGTGAAAATGTACCTTCCCTGCAGAGGCCTTTCGAAATTGGCATAAAATATGTAGGTATCGTCCCCTCAAATTGTAAGGAAAATTAAAAATAGCACGACGCAAATTGGAATAGAAGCTCGGTATAAATCTCCTCGGAGGGAAATCACGTCGAGTATATTTTTAACATATTAAAGGTTTTGTGGAGAGATCAACTAAATAGAAGGGGATCAGAACGATTCAAGTAGAGATTTAATATGTTTGACTTGGTCGTCTATATTCTTAGATGCAATCAGAATATCGTCTATATACGCATAACAGAAATCTAGTCTTGTTGTTGTTCTTGTTGTACCGATTAGTTACTCCCCGAAGGCTTTGGGGAGTGTTATCGATGTGATGGTCCTTTGTCGGATACAGATCCGATACGCTCCGGTAACACAGCACCATTAAGGTGCTGGCCCTACCATCTCGGGAACGATTTATATGGCCACATTAAACCTTCAGGCCATCCCTCCCTCCCCACCCCCAAGTTCCATGAGGAGCTTGGGGTCGCCAGAGCCTCGTCTGTTAGTGAAACGGAATTCGCCGCTCGAAGGTGAGGTTGACAATTGGGTTGGAGAAGCTATATATTGCGCTACACAACCCCTTGAATCCCTAAATCTAGTCTTCGAATAACTTGGTTGATGAAGCCTTGGACAGTTTTCGCAGCGTTACACAAACCGAACGTCATGCGTGGAAATTCAAACAATCTTATTGGAGTAGCTGTTTTCCACATCAGAGGTCTCAATCGAAATTTGGTAATAAGCCTTAACTAAATCAACCTTGCTGAAAACTTTAAAAAATAAATAAATATATAAAATTTTAAATGACTTATAACTTTCGAAAGAGACCTAATAATAGAAAAAATTTATTTATTTATAACCAAACTAAATATATTCTTATTGTAAAAAATTTAATGAGCTGATAAGCCTTAGTTAAATTAAACAAAATATTTAAAGTTGTGTTTTAGTTGTACTTCGTCGATATTTCGTTTTCAGTCTGAAATCATCTTCAGGACTGTCAAACACAAATAGAAAAAAGGACTATTAGAATAATATTCTATTTTGCATATAGGTATATAATAAATGAACTTACACATAGGACAATATTTGATCGACTGATCAAGATGTTAAATATTGTGTTTTATTTAACTAAGGCCTATCAGCTCATTAAATTTTTTACAATAATAAGTACTTACAAGGCTATCAAAAATCAGCAATACAAACTAAATATATTTATTTCCAAACTTGCCTTTTGTTTCAATTTGCATTAAAAAATCAACAAAAGTATTGAATTTCGACTCATCAGCAAATATCACCTGGTCTCAAAAACTTAAGTCCTTCTATACACGATCTTTTGAACTTTAGGTGCATTTGTTCATTTCTTTGGCTGATGTAGGGCTTTTTGCGTGCTCTTTTTCCATTAAACCCATATTTACGTAGAACTTTAAGAATTGTTTCTGCTCTGCTTGATTTCTCCAACTTATTGCTAATCTCAGAAGCAAGTTTAGAAGCCGTTTGCTTGGGGTTTTCTTTTATTTTTCGCAAAATATAGCGCTCATCCGTGGAATTAAAAATTTTATTTGATGCGATTCTGCCTCTGCACACTTAGTTAGCCGATGCTATCTGTGTTTTAATTAAAAAGGGATACATGATAAATAAAACTCACTATAGTCTATAAGTTTTCGTAATATGTTTTAGGTAAATGGAAACGCCCATAAAACTATTTTCAATAAGGAAATCTACTTTCTGTCCTTTTAAAGAACCCACTAAAGATTTAAACTCTACATCGCACACTGTCTGAGAACCTCTTTTTCAAGTTTTTGGTATGTGTTTTACACATACTCCAAACGATATCTGGCAAATGAATTCTTTGAGGAAATATTTGAATATCAATAAAGGAATTTGAACTCAGATGGTGTCTTATTATAAGTTCAAGCAATTTTATATGTGCAATAAATTTTATAATAAGGTACACCAATTATTATAACAGCTTATATATGCCTGATTTTGGGTGGCCTTGTATAAAAGGTCCTAATCCAGCAAGTAATTTTTTTAATAAGGCTGTTGCGGGGGGAATGTGGCACCCGTGTCGTGGGGCGCGATCGCACGCAAATAAAAGAAATAACAAGTAAGGAAGGCTAAGTTCGGGTGTAACCGAACATTACATACTCAGTTGAGAGCTGTGGAGACAAAGTAAGGGAAAATCACCATGTTGTAAAAAGAACCTAGGGTAACCCTGGAATGTTTTTGTATGATATGTGTATCAAATGGAAGGTATTAAAGAGTATTTTAAGAGGAAGTGGACCATAGTTCTATAGATGGACGCCATTTAGGGATATCGCCATAAAGGTGGACCAGGCCTGACTCTAGAATTTTTTTGTACCATATGGGTATCAAATGAAATGTGTTAATGATAATTTTAAAATGTTCTATAGGTGGACGCCTTTTCGAGATATCGCCATAAATGTGGACCAGGGGTGACTCTAGAATTTGTTTGTACTATATGGGTATCAAATGAAAGGTGTTAATGAGTATTTTAAAAGGGCGTGGGCCTAAGTGCTATAGATGGACGCCGTTTCGGGATATCAACATAAAGGTGGACGAGGGGTGACTCTACAATTTATTTTGTACGATATGGGTATCAAATGAAAGGTATTAATGAGTATTTTAAAAGGGCGTGGGCCTAAGTTCTATAGATGGACGCCGTTTCGAGATATCGACATAAAGATGGATCAGGGGTGACTCTAGAATTTGTTTGTACGATGTGAGGTTCAAATGAAATGTGTTAATGAGTATTTTAAGAGGGCGTGGGCCTTAGTTCTATATGTGGACGCCTTTTCGAGATATCGCCATAAAGGTGGACCAGGGCTGACTCCAGAATTTGTTTGTACTATATGGGTATCAAATGAAAGAGAGTGGGCCTTAGTTCCATAGGTGGACGCCTTTTCGGAATATCGTTATAAAAGTGGACCAGGGTTGACTTTAGAATGCGTTTGTACATTTATGGGTATCAAACGAAAGGTGTTAATAAGTGTTTTAAAACGGAGTGGGCCTTAGTTCTATAGGTGGACGCCTTTTCGGAATATCGTTATATAAGTGGACCAGGGGTGACTCTAGAATGCGTTTGTACAATATGGGTATCAAACGAAAGGCGTTAATGTGTATTTTAAAAGGGCGTGGGCCTTAGTTCTATAGGTGGACGCCTTTTCGAGATATCGCTATAAAGGTGGACCAGGGGTGACTCTAGAATTTGTTTGTACTATATGGGTATCAAATGAAAGGTGTTAATGAGTATTTTGAAAGGGAGTGGGCCTTAGTTCCATAGGTGGACGCCTTTTCGGAATATCGTTATAAAAGTGGACCAGGGTTGACTTTAGAATGCGTTTGTACATTTATGGGTATCAAACGAAAGGTGTTAATAAGTGTTTTAAAACGGAGTGGGCCTTAGTTCTATAGGTGGACGCCTTTTCGGAATATCGTTATATAAGTGGACCAGGGGTGACTCTAGAATGCGTTTGTACAATATGGGTATCAAACGAAAGGCGTTAATGTGTATTTTAAAAGGGCGTGGGCCTTAGTTCTATAGGTGGACGCCTTTTCGAGATATCGCTATAAAGGTGGACCAGGGGTGACTCTAGAATTTGTTTGTACTATATGGGTATCAAATGAAAAGTGTTAATGAGTATTTTGAAAGGGAGTGGGCCTTAGTTCTATAGGTGGACGCCTTTTTGGAATATCGTTATAAAAGTGGACCAGGGTTGACTTTAGAATGCGTTTGTACAATATGGGTATCAAAGGAAAGGTGTTAATAAGTGTTTTAAAAGGGAGTGGGCCTTAGTTCTATAGGTGGACGCCTCTTCGAAATATCGCCATAAAGGTGGACCAGAGGAGATTCTAGAATTTGTTTGTACGATATGGGTATCAAATGAAAGGTGTTAATGATTATTTTAAAAAGGCGTGGGCCTTACTTCTATAGGTGGATGCCTTTTCGAGATATCGCCATAAACGTGGACCAGGGGTGACTCTAGAATTTGTTTGTACGATATGGGTATCACATGAAAGGTGTTAATGAGTATTTTAAAAGGGCGTGGTCCTTAGTTCTATAGGTGGACGCCTTTTCGAAATATCGCCATAAAGGTGGACTAGGGGTGACTCTAGAATTTGTTTGTACTATATGGGTATCAAATGAAAGGTGTTAATGAGTATTTTGAAAGGGAGTGGGCCTTAGTTCTATAGGTGGACGCCTTTTTGGAATATCGTTATAAAAGTGGACCAGGGTTGACTTTAGAATGCGTTTGTACAATATGGGTATCAAAGGAAAGGTGTTAATAAGTGTTTTAAAAGGGAGTGGGCCTTAGTTCTATAGGTGGACGCCTCTTCGAAATATCGCCATAAAGGTGGACCAGAGGAGATTCTAGAATTTGTTTGTACGATATGGGTATCAAATGAAAGGTGTTAATGATTATTTTAAAAAGGCGTGGGCCTTACTTCTATAGGTGGATGCCTTTTCGAGATATCGCCATAAACGTGGACCAGGGGTGACTCTAGAATTTGTTTGTACGATATGGGTATCAAATGAAAGGTGTTAATGAGTATTTTAAAAGGGCGTGGGCCTTAGTTCTTAAGGTGGTCGCCTTTTCGAAATATCGCCATAAAGGTGGACCAGGGGCGACTCTAGAATTTGTTTGTACGATATGGGTATCAAATGAAAGGTGTTAATGAGTATTTTAAAAGGGCGTGGGCCTTAGTTCTAAGGTGGACGCCTTTTCGAAATATCGCCATAAAGGTGGACCAGAGGAGATTCTAGAATTTGTTTGTACGATATGGGTATCAAATGAAAGGTGTTAATGATTATTTTAAAAAGGCGTGGGCCTTACTTCTATAGGTGGATGCCTTTTCGAGATATCGCCATAAACGTGGACCAGGGGTGACTCTAGAATTTGTTTGTACGATATGGGTATCACATGAAAGGTGTTAATGAGTATTTTAAAAGGGCGTGGTCCTTAGTTCTATAGGTGGACGCCTTTTCGAAATATCGCCATAAAGGTGGACTAGGGGTGACTCTAGAATTTGTTTGTACTATATGGGTATCAAATGAAAGGTGTTAATGAGTATTTTGAAAGGGAGTGGGCCTTAGTTCTATAGGTGGACGCCTTTTTGGAATATCGTTATAAAAGTGGACCAGGGTTGACTCTAGAATGCGTATGTTCAATATGGGTATCAAACGAAAGGTGTTAATAAGTGTTTTAAAAGGGAGTGGGCCTTAGTTCTATAGGTGGACGCCTTTTCGAAATATCGCCATAAAGGTGGACCAGGGGAGATTCTAGAATTTGTTTGTACGATATGGGTTTCAAATGAAAGTTGTTAATGAGTATTTTAAAAAGAAGTGGGCCTTAGTTCCATATGTGGACGCCTTTTCGAGATATCGCCATAAACGTGGACCAGGGGTGACTCTAGAATTTTTTTGTACTATATGGGTATCAAATGAAAGGTGTTAATGATTATTTTAAAAGGGCGTGGGCCTTAGTTCTATAGGTGGATGCCTCTTTCGAAATATCGCCATAAACGTGGACCAGGGGTTACTCTAGAATTTGTTTGTACGATATGGGTATCAAATGAAAGGTGTTAATGAGTATTTTAAAAGGGCGTGGGCCTTAGTTCTATATGTGGACGCCTTTTCGAGATATCGCCATAAACGTGGACCAGGGGTGACTCTAGAATGTGTTTGTACGATATGGGTATCAAATTAAAGGTATTAATGAGGGTTTTAAAAGGGAGTGGCCCTTAGTTGTATATGTGAAGGCGTTTTCGAGATATCGACCAAAATGTGGACCAGGGTGATCCAGAACATCATCTGTCGGGTACCGCTAATTTATTTATATATGTAATACCACGAACAGTATTCCTTCCAATATTCCAAGGGCTTTTGATTTCGCCCTGCAAAACTTTTTCATTTTCTTCTACTTAATATGGTAGGTGTCACACCCATTTTACCAAGTTTTTTTCTAAAGTTATATTTTGCGTCAATAGACCAATACAATTACCATGCTTCATCCCTTTTTTCGTATTTGGTATAAAATTATGGCATTTTTTTCATTTTTCGTAATTTTCGATATCGAAAAAGTGGGCGTTGTCATAGTCGGATTTCGGCCATTTTTTACACCAATACAAAGTGAGTTCAGATAAGTATGTCAACTGAGTTTAGTAAAGATATATCGATTTTTGCTCAAGTTATCGCGTTAACGGCCGAGCGGAAGGACAGACGGTCGACTGTGTATAAAAACTGGTCGTGGCTTCAACCGATTTCACCCTTTTTGACAGAAAACAGTTATCGTCCTAGAATCTAAGCCTCTACCAAATTTCACGAGGATTGGTAAATTTTTGTTCGACTTATGGCATTAAAAGTATCCTAGGCAAATTAAATGAAAAAGGGCGGAGCCACGCCCATTTTGAAATTTTCTTTTATTTTTGTATTTTGTTGCACCATATAATTACTGGAGTTGAATGTTGACATAATTTACTTATATACTGTAAAGATATTAACTTTTCTTTTAAAATTTGAATTTAAAAAAAAAAAATTTTAAAAACTGGGCGTGGTCGTTCTCCGATTTTGCAAATTTTTATTAAACAGGCATATAGTAATAAGTGTAACGTTCCTACCAAATTTCATCATGATATCTTCAACGACTGCCAAATTACAGCTTGCAAAACTTCTAAATTACCTTCTTTTAAAAGTGGGCGGTGCCACGCCCATTGTCCAATTTTTTACTAGCTTTCTATTCTGCGTCATATGTTCAACTCACCTACCAAGTTTCATCGCTTTATCCGTATTTGGTAAGGAATTATCGCACTTTTTCGATTTTTCGAAATTTTCGATATCGAAAAAGTGGGCGTGGTTATAGTCCGATATCGTTCATTTTAAATAGCGATCTGAGATGAGTGCCCAGGAACCTACATACCAAATTTCATCAATATACCTCAAAATTTACTCAAGTTATCGTGTTAACGGACAGACGGACGGACGGACATGGCTCAATCGAATTTTTTTTTTGATACTGATGATTTTGATATATGGAAGTCTATATCTATCTCGATTCCTTTATACCTGTACAACCAACCGTTATCCAATCAAAGTTAATATACTCTGTGAGCTCTGCTCAACTGAGTATAAAAAAGGAGAATTAATACCGAGTAATCACAATTTATTTATAAAATATAAAGAAAGAATTAGCGACGAGCTACAATATGTGTTTATAAAAATGAAACTCTCACAAACTTCCTGTTCATCAGGAAAGCTAATTATTTCACAATATAAATAGCAACTCCGATTTAATATGCAGTAGTGCAGAAAGAAATTAATGGAAATACAAAATGCACTTGACACATTCAAATTTATCAAAGGAATTACTTGCAATCTTACTGCAAGTGCAAATAGTTAAGATATAAGAAATTTAATCTTGGCAATTCAAAGCGTACAATTATAATTTTATTAATTCAAACGCGCACGGATGAGCGCGATTAAGATGCAGAAAAGCTACATAAATTAAATCGACAATTCACTGTGCACTTGGAAAATTCACATTTATGAAAATTATTAATTTGCAAATATTAATTACAATGAAAAATCGCAACTTAGTAAAAAATGGAAAATGTGGGAAGTTGTTGGTTTATATTACTCACCTGGGGCTAGCTGCTGGCTCGTGAACGTTCCAAAATAGAAGAAGGAGCCAAGACCGCGAACAAGTCCGCGGCACCTGCCGATAGCTATCTTTCGTGTAGTTTTTCCCCTTCAAAGTTAGCTCTCGGCTGGTGTTAGCCGTTACCGGTATTAATAACAAAATAATTAATGTGCGTGTTAGGGTGGTCCGAAATATTTAGGCTGGTGGCCTAAACGAAGGCCTTATATAAGTAAGCCTTATTTTTCTTGGTCCAAAAGCCTTATAATAAAGTTTTTATACTCTACCTTATAGCTTATAATAATTTCTTACGTAAGTTTTACTTTATAGGAGTTATAAGACTTGCACACAACGGTATCTTTCAAATAAATATTATGCCTGTTGACATAAGTACAGAAAAACAAGGTTTATCCCATTCGCGTGGATGCGATTTGCAACAGGTCGAGTCCGTCGTTTTACGCAGCATATATGTATCATTGCATAGCTCGTTTGTCTACATGTGGGCTTAGAAGCCCAGCTAATGTTTTTGAAATCAAAAATTAGATTTCGCTTGGAAGCTGTTTCGAAGCAAATTAAAGTCATAAAATCAATTGGTAAACACGGAACGAAAAGGATATTCGGTTGATGTTGCCTTAATAAAGTTACTACGCCTCGATTTCTGCCTACCATAATGCCAATATTATCTGTTCCTTAGCCCCTAAATTTTTTTAAATCTAGCCCAAATTCATTCAATATTCTTAAAATTTAATCTCCATAAGAGTTTATCTAGATTTTCTAAAATTTTGAAAAAAAGCTAAAAAGAGCTAAAAAATGTCTAAAAAAAGCTGAAAAAAAAGCTTAAAGCTAAATCGCAGCTTTTCAAGCTAAACGGAGAAAGAAAGCTAAATCTAGCTTGAAAAAAGCTAAAATAGCAACACTGGTCAGAAAAAGGTTGTAAGAGCCGTGAGCGAAAGTTTCCCTTAAAAATTAGCTAATGCATTTGCATAACATTGACAGTTATTCGCTGATGAAATGAACAAAAAAATCAGTTAGATTGATTGAGAATCTGCCATTTTTACAAAGTATTAAACTGTAAACTTTATACCAATGGTTTCTCTTCTGTTGATATGACTCAACAAGTTAGTTATCTTGACAAAAAACTCCGTTGAATGAACCATAATGCGCTTGACTGTTAATTAAAAAAGAACGAACCTGATCAGTTGATTTTACTAGCTTTTTTCTTTCGGTGTATTTAAGGAAATGATGTTAAGTTTCTTTCTTCAGTAGCTCCCACTTTTAAATTTTAAGATAAAAAATATTTTCGCAAAAATAATTTTGGTTTTAAACTATTTTGCAGGAAAAATATATATACACTCATACCAACGGGGTTTATTTAAAAATCGGGCAATAAAACCGCAGACTTTTTTCTGAATTTCCATTATTTAAAAGCCTATAGTTTTTATTTAAGGAAAGAAAAAAACATAGCTTCACATAGTTTTTAGATTTACATGCTTAAATATTGGGACTATGTCATTCTTCAGGAAAAAAAGTTCGCATTTTTTAAATTACGTGTGCTAACCAGATATTTCGAAGCTTTCCCATAAGAAGAAGGGTGTGTATTTGTTGGGAAGCCTTTGAATTTAAAAAACATTCGTTTTAGTTCCTATATCCTAAAAAGGAAAACTAAAAAGGAGCACGAAGCAACTTGGAAGAGAAACTCGGCCCACATCTCTTTGTAGGCATATCTATCCTGATTATTAAATTGTTAGTATCTGTTCAAGAAAAAATCATTGTTAGATTTTATGGCTGAATTATTCCAGCAATCCGACAGACCGTACTATAGAAATCGTTCTTATGCCTTTAACAAAGGCATATAATTTATTTATCGCAATAGACACAACTCGCAACTGAAGTCAATGAACGAAACAATTACAGTTGAATTCTGATTGCATAAATGTGACGAAATTGCTTAAGCGCCAAATACACGACACGAACATTTCCGCGAACATTCCCGTTATGTCATGTTTCTGCGACCTTTTCTGTCGTGTATGGTGGTGTTTGTCAGTTCGCGCAAATGTTCGCCAAAAATCAAAATATTTTAATTTTTGGCGAACATTTGCGCGAACTGTTCGTGCGTCTATGGCGAAATAGCTCATAATCGTATTAATTTCTGAACGGAACAGACGTGCGCGGAAAAGTAAAATGGGCAATAAAAAATTTCTGAGTGAATTTATTGAAATGTATAAATTTGTTTACGCTTAATTGCCACAGCGAGCAATATTGCTGCAGCACAATTGTTGTCCGTATTCATCGCTGTTTGAAAGAGAACTAATGTTCGGCCAAAAGTTCGTATGGTGTATGGCCAAAGCATGGTTCAATTATGTACAGGTTGGCTCATCTCATCAGCTGATTTTATTTATGTCATTGCATGGTCGAAGGGATTGTCAAAAGGAGATGGCAAACTCAAAATGAAACCAACACATTGGCAACATTTTACTTACACATAAAAAACTGCTAAGTTTTATGTTTCCATTGCATACCATTGCAACCTGTATATAGTTGAACCATGGGCCAAAGCTGCGAACAAGATTGCGGAATGTTCGCGGAAATGTTCGTGTCGTGTATTTGGCGTTTTAAGATTTTTACGATAAATAAGCTTCTGCATTGGTCTTACTTTTCTTCCTTCCCTTTCATTCCTTTTTTGTTCATATGAAATTTATTATCTTATGCATACTAATTCATACTCGGCTACAAGCATTAGTGTTGGCAAAATTCCGGGATTTTCAAAAATTTCATGAGACATTTGGGAAAGAGAAAACAACTATGTATTTTTAATGGTCATTCATTAAGACGAAATATTTTTCAGTTAGATTTAACCTTTATTTACTTTATTGGGCAAAGGAGGGTGCCGCACTCAATAAATCGAGGGTTGGGTTACGTTCAACTTACCGGAAGTGATTTTGATGTAATAACATCGTGACAAAATATTTTGTCTCCATTAACTCATTAAGGGCCACTTGAAGAACGAAAAGTTAACTTTTTAACTCAGAGTTAACTTGCCCGACGTGGTGTGATGGTAGCGTGCTCCGCCTATCACACCGAAGATCCTGGGTTCCTCCCCGAGCAAAGCAACATCAAAATTTTTGAAACACGTTTTTTCAATTAGAAGACAATTTTTCTAAGCAGGGTCGCCCATCGGCAGTGTATGGCGAGCACTCCGAGTGTATTTCTGTCATGAAAAGCTTCTTAGTCAAAACTCATCTGCCTTGCAGATGCCGTTCGGAGTTAGCATAAAACAAGTAGACCCCGTCCCACCAATTTGTAGACAAAACTAAAAGGAGCACGGCGCAAATTGGAAGAGACGCTCAGCCTAAAATCTCTTCGGATGTTATCTCGCCTTACATTTATTTATTTTAACCTGATATAAAGGGTTAAACTCATACATTTTTGACAAATTTCTGGAATTAGATCTGAGCTAATAAAATAATTTAGCGGCCACCGTGGTGCGATGGGTAGCGTGCTCCGCCTATCACACCGTATGCCCTGGGTTCAACTCCCGGGCAAAGCAACATCAAAATTTTAGAAATAAGATTTTTCAATTAGAAGACAATTTTTCTAAGCGGGGTCGCCCCTCGGCAGTGTTTGGCAAGCACTCCGGGTGTATTTCTGCCATGAAAAGCTCTCAGTGAAAACTCATCTGCTTTGCAGATGCCGTTCGGAGTCGGCATAAAACATGTAGGTCCCGTCCGGCCAATTTGTAGGGAAAATCAAGAGGAGTACGACGCAAATTGGAAGAGAAGCTCGGCCTTAGATCTCTTCGGAGGTTATCGCGCCTTACATTTTTATTTAATAAAATAATTTGCCGTTCTGCAAGTGGGATTAAATCGACACAATTTTTGTTGATGTTATTGGTATCAAAAAATTGTATAAAATTTTGTTTCGTTAATATCAAATTTGAAATCAAAACAATTTAGCTTTTCTTTGATTTTTCGATGTTTGAGTTTATTTTGGGCAAATTTTGTATGAAAAAAAAAATACTTTGTTGTTGTGCTAACAGTGCTTCAATGGGTGCGACCACTCGCACGTTGTCATCAAATTCCTCTACCGGAGGCTCAAGGAAACTGGCAGTTTCTACAGGCACGGACCATAGAGAGATAAGTGTTATGGGCATAGATTCCACATTAAAAGAATGGTTGGTGTCATCGCATGCAGGACATACATTACGTATGTCGGGATTGATTCTGAACAAGTAAGAGTTTAACTTGTTACAGTATCCAGAACGAATTTGGGACAGGTTGACTCGTGTCTCCCTTGGTAGTGTCCTTTCTTCTTCTGCAAGAGTACAATATTGTATATTGATAGCTGGGTTCATTCGTCGCGTTCTGGCAAAGGCGTTTACCAAGTCTGTGTGCATTTTGCCTAGAGCCTCCTTTTGCTTGTCTGGGTTTGCTGGTTTGTGACAATTTAGCAAAAACTGCCTGTGCAGCATCTCGTTATGTGATGTTCAGGAGTCATAAGGAGACATTCCGTGGAAGTTCTGATTGCAGCATTTTGACAGGCCTCCAACCTTTTCATAAGCGGCCGGTCAATTGCTTTGTAGGTGGTTAGCAACGTTTCTTTATCTTTTCCCCAAGTGCTTCCGGCAAGCGACTTGAGGATTTTGTTATACAATACGTGCATCACCTGTTTCTTCCACGTCGTAAACAGATAAGCCGTGAATTTTGTCGGTGACAGAGCCAGGTTGCGCGAGGTGAGCAATGTAGAAAGACCAAAGAGATTGCTCTTTATTTTAGAAACTTATTCATGAGAACGTCCCCAGCTGATGCACTTAGTGCTTTTGTGGGTATACCTCCCTTCGCACTAAGACTTTAAAATATTTCGCCGTTGAAGCTAGGAGACATCATAATGCATATGAAAATAATAAGAACATTCATAGCAAATCCCATTTTAGAACTACGTGACGTAATGTCCTCTAAGCTCAGAGTCTCACGGAACTTTGAAGTGCCCATTGTCGACAGATCCCACTGGGAAACAGGGAATCCCTATGATGACCCTGACTCAGAGGTCTCGTTCACGGATGGATCGAAATTCGATGACGGAAGAGCGGGAGCTGGCATCTATTGGCCGAACTTCAAGAAATCGATACCAAAGGGATGTTACCCCACCATATTTCAGGCAGAAATATCGCACTGCTTCCAGGCCTAGTAATCTATATATTAATACGCTAACAAAATTTCCAATTGTTGTGGTAAATTTCACTTACACGTAAATACATAGGCCTTTATTTAACAGATTCTTTGGTTTTTATTTTAGGTGGTTTCAAAAAAACATGAAATCACAAATATTGAGTTAACTTTTGTTGAAACTAACTAAATTTATTTATAACAATTAATGGCATATTTTCCCGAAAATGTTTTTGCATTTGCAGATTTAATCCTCATTTTACATAAAGTGCGTCTTATAATGAACAAAAAAAAAAAAAAAAATTTGCTACAAAAGTATAACATAAAATTTTTTATATTGTCTTTTATGCTAATTTATTTTATTTTATATTCTTTTATTTCAACTTAGTTTATTATTATTTAAATTCAATTTGACTGAATCGGAAAATCTCACGTTGTTTATTAAACGAAAAAAAACGTCCCTTGATTTTAGGTGAAAACGGCAACCGGCATCATGGCGGCCGTATTGCATAGGCAGTATATTACCCACTATCTATATATTAATACGCTAACAAAATTTCCATACAATGAATTGACAGGCTGTTTCACATACTTAGCATACGTAAAATCATATAAAAGTTATATGAATCCATTCGTATTGATCAGCCGCAGTGCATAGGCCTATTTTTGTTAACAAATATTACTCTATTTGCTTATAATTAATAGGAAAAGTTTTTTGTAAATTCGAACAATTCATAGAAATATCGAAATTCATTTTCGTACACAAGCGCGCCATCTTTGGGAACAATTATCTAAGTGTTCTAATGCGAATTTCAAAGACCTAAACCTTTATGTATCCCCGCTAAATTCGAAAGCACAAATGTTTCACCTACATACAAATATGGTTTCCCTTTGTTGCCACTTACCTATAATATCCTCTACCAAAATCCTAAAAAATTGTTCCAAAATAATTTTAGCGTACCAAAAAATCTTAAATGGAATTAATTTTTGACCGGCCCATTTTTTGTGGCAAATTTTTAGTTGCTTTCAAAAAAACATGAAATCACAAATAATGAGTTAACTTTTGTTGAAACTAACTAAATTCATTTATAACAATTAATGGCAAATTTGCCCGAAAATATTTTTGCATTTGCAGATTTAATCCTCATTTTCAATAAAGTACGTCTTATACTGAACAAAAAACAAAAAAGTTACAAAAATATATTACATTTTTTATATTGTCTTTTATGCTAATTTATTTTATTTCTTATTTTACTTTATTATATATTCTTTTATATCAATTTAGTTTATTATTATTTAAATGCAACTTGACTGAATCGGAAAATCTCACGTTGTATATTAAACGAAAAAAACGTCCCTTGATTTTAGGTGAAAACGGCAACCGGTATCATGGCGGCCGTATTGCATAGGCAGTATATTACCCACTATATTTATTATTATGCTTACTTTGTTGGATTATATATCCATTAATCGGATGCTTAGATCCCATAATCCTAATTTGTTTATGTCGCTTCGCTAGGCGATAAATTCAATGATTTGCTGAAAGAGAATAAAATTAATACGAATAATTACAATTTCATTCGAATTTTATTGTAACACTTTTTGGTAGACAATGTTTTTGGTTTTTCCATCTTTCGCGGAAATGAATATTGAAGATGGTTTGCCTAATCGTGAGCAAGCTACATACAATTGTCCATGAGAAAAAATTGGGTATTCTAAATTAATACCGCCCATTTGTACAGATTTTCCTTGCACCTTATTAATTGTCATAGCGAAGGCAAGGCGAATAGGGAACTGCAAACGTTTGAAATCGAATGGTAAATCCGTCGGAATCAGTGGGTATCAAAACGACTTCTCCTTTGTACTTCCCTTTCAAAATTGTTGCTTCGATAACGTTACCCATTAGCTTCTTCACAGCGAGTCTGGTACCGTGGCACATTAATGTTGCGCAGCATACTAATCGGTGCTCCAATTTTAATCGTAAATTATGAGGTGGTAGGCCTGGCAAATCGAGTGAGTTTAAGAATTCAGTTGGATAATTTACGACATCATCTTGATCAGTAATAGTGTCCATTGACTTATATGCAACTATGTCACCAGGTATTTGATCCAGAATAGCTGCATTTATATCATTGACGTCCTTATTTTTCCCAGCTAAAATTGACCTTTTCGCTGAGCCAATCATAGTTTTTGTAATGTTGAACTATGTTTGGAAATACACTCTGTATCAATGTCTCTTTAGACTGTGCAAAAGTGCAGAAATGGTTAGGCAATGTATTCATTCCTGTTGGAAAGACAGACATTTGACCATGCCCGATTTTCAGTAATTGCTGTGAAAATTCAGCTGCTGACGGATCGTTTTGTAGTTGAAGGCGTACGTTTGTAGTAGGTGTAAGCGTGTTTACATGTCTCCATAAATACGATAATTTTAAACATGCATTGATTTCATCTGCAGCAGTGGATTTTGGGATCACAAGTAATGTTTGCCTGAAATCTCCAGCCAATAAAATCATGGCACCTCCAAAGACTGTTTGGCTTCCTCGTAGATCGTTCAAAGTTCTATCAAGTGCTTCCAATAATATCTTGTGTGCCATAGTACACTCGTCCCATACGATGAGCTTACATACTTTAAGAACTTTTGCCATTCCAGACGTTTTCGAAATATTACATGTTGGTGTTTCATTTACCTGCATATTCAAAGGCAACTTTAATGCAAAATGTGCTGTATGACCGCCTTCCAGTAAAGTAGCCGCAATTCCGGAAGAAGTGAGTGCCAATGCAACGTTATTATCTGATCGAATTGTTGCTAATATCAATGAAATCAAAAAGGTCTTGCCTGTTCCCCCAGGAGCATCCAAGAAAAACAATCCACCAGTTCCATGGCTAACATTATTCATGATTGTATCATAAACATGTTGCTGTTGGTGATTCAATTTCATAGTTCATTACAACCATAATGGTATTCATGCTCCAGTTCTCGATTGAACATATCATGCATTGGACGATTTGCTGCTGGCATGCCCAATTGTACTAACAATTTGTTTGACATCGACAAACAAATGTCGTCAATCCTTATCAAGGCTTCACTGTAAATTTCCCATGTGAATTCGAACTCATAATTTGCAGTATTTCGACTCATTTAGTCTGCCATATAATCTTTGAAATTATTTCATAATTCCAATGGATTAGATGGGGAGCACATTGCAAGTATTATCGAAAGTAATGTTCGTATTTTATGTGGACTGGCTATTACAGCTGAAACGGCAAACGTATCTTCCCAATGCTTACCATCCTCTAACAAATTTAATTGTTGACATGCTTCACGATATGTAGCGCACAATTCACCATTAATTGTTCTTAAAGCTTGGAATGATGTTGGGCCACGAACATTAATTAACAACAATTGCAAGTAAAAACACTCAGCATTATTTGGATGAACTGCATAAATACGTCCTAATGCATCTGTTGAGAACACATTAGGATGACCTTGAACTGGTTTTCCTTGTTTTCGCCTTTGAAATGTTTTCCTAGATTTATCCGATGTAAAATATTGTGGCACTTCTGCATATAGCAATTTTCTTGCAAAATCGTCCGATTGACATTAATGAAAAAAGGTAGTCAAAGTTGTAGACGCTGCACTTGTTGCTCTAAGCGCTGCATTTTCAGGAGTAAAATAAACGAGTTGGCCATTTTCAAGGTGCGTTTGTGTATGTGTGCTGAAGCATCTCTCATAAACAGTGTACAAACCTCGATGTTTATGTTTACTTCTCCTGCAACTTAGCAGCACGACACAAATCGAAAAGTTCGTATATTTATTCAAAAAATGTTGTACACAGGAAATGATCTGGAGACGCTCATCACCCAGAGAAAAATTACCACTCATCAGCACAGCTTCCTTTTGATACCCATATTGAAGTACTCATTTGCAGCTTCCATTTGATACCCATAATGTAAAAACACATCCTAAGGTTATTCTGATCCACGTTTTGGGCAATATCTCGAGACCCTAGTCACCCAGATGTATGAAAATTACCCTCTGCTAAAGAACTTATCAACAGGTTTCATTTGATATCCATATTGTATAAACACATTCTAGGGGTATCTGGATCCACGTTTTGGCCTATATCTCTAGACCCTAGTCACCCAGTTGTACGAAAAATTATCATGTACTAAACCACTCATCAACAGCTTTCATTTGATATCCATATTGTATAAACACATTCTTGGGGTACCCGGGTCCACACTTTGGCCTATATCTCGAGACCCTAGTCACCTAGGGGTACGAAGGTACCCCACATTAAAGTACTCATCAGAAGCTTCCATTTGATACTCATATTATACAAGCACATCGTAGGGTTATCCGGGTCCACATTTTGACCAATATCTCAAGACCCTAGAAATTAAAAAAAACATATATTTTTTGCTAAAAACCTTCCCCTATTTGATCCCTATAATATGAAAAAAGAACGAACAAAATTGGCCACTTATCGGCCCCAAAACATGGACAGGAACGAACATCATTTCATTTTTATAAATATAGATATGGTCATATATATTCATTGAATGGAGTGTTTAAAAATTTAATACAAAATAATTACGTACGTAGATCTCAATGGGAATTCCAACATTAAATATCCGAACATTAGAATCTTCATATTTCCAAAATGATCACATTAAAACCCGGAAAAAAGTCTAAGTGCACTTATTGCGTTTTTAAATGGAACTGTTTGTTCACTTCACTTAATTTTTTCGCAATTTAAGTACTTTATTTTTTTTCTTTAATTAAACATTTTTTAGTAAACTCTGCCTTCTTTCTCATTACATAATTGTTTTATACTTTTATTTTATTTTTTATAAAGGTATCCTCTATTCTACTCGAAATTTTTGTTTTGTGTCACACTTATATATTAGATATGTATTTATACAAAATTAAACAGGTGGCGTGAAATAGGTTAAATTCCTTTAGCAAATTTCTTCGTTTTTAACTAAAAGTTCATGTTTTTGAATTATGACACTATTGAAGTAAATGGGCGATATATGTATATGGATGATATAGGCCTACTGGGGAACTGATCTCCCAAAACTAACTTCGGTGGCGCGCCAACGGGGACCTTCCGGGTGGTGTGAAAAACCTATTTTTCAATTCAATTTCAAGTAATTTCACCATAATTCTATGCCAATTTCGTTTGATTTTACATAATTTTTATATTTTTGTTTAAGGAACTCCACACCAAAACGTTTTAATTACATGTGAAAAGTTTGTAGAAAATTTAACAAAATACAATCAAAAAGCACAAAGTCTTACATCAAATTCAAAATTTTAAAGAAAAAGTTAAGTAAGTTAGACCAGTTTGCTATATTTCCAAAACTTGATGCATAGACTGAGTTGAAAAAAATACACGTTGGTCGAATTTCGACCACAGGCGATACTAGTATTTATTATTAGGCTAACTTTGTTGGATTATATGCCCATTAATCGGATGCTTAGATCCCATAACCCTAATTTGTTTATGTCGCTTAAAGTTATGAAATCAATTTTATTTTAGTAGATATGTTTGCGTGAATAATTTCAATACTTTTGTTTGTTTTTCTTTTCTTTCTAATTTATTCCGCTTTGTTATATCTTAGTATTATATTGTTCACAGACGATATTTTATGGTAGATATGGTCATATATATTCATGAAATGAAGTGCTTACAAATTTAATACAAATTAATTACGTACATAGATCTCAATGGGAATCCCAACATTAAATATCCGAACATTAGAATATTCATATTTCCACAATGATAACATTAAAACCCGAAAAAATTCTAAGTGCGCTTATTGCGATTTTATATGGAACTGTTTATTCACTTCACTTAATTTTTTCGCACTTTAAGTACTTTATTTTTTTCTTTCATTTAAAATTTTTTTAGTAAACTTTGTCTTCTTTCTCATTACATATTTTTTTTACTTTAATTTTATTTTTTATGAAGGTATCCTCTATTGTATTCGAAATTTTCGTTTTGTGTCACACTTAAATATAATAATATATTAAAAATACAAAATTAAACTCGGTAAAGCGCCAACTGCATACCTAACGGGTGGTGTGAAATAAGTTAAATTCCTTTAGCACATTTCTTCGTTTTTAACTAAAAGTGGAAGTAAATGGGCGATATTTGTATATGCGTGATATAGGCCGTTTAGACGGTTAAGGACCAATTAAGTAAGTAAGATATAGGCCTACCGGGAAACCGAGCATCCAAAACTAACTTAGGTAGCGCTCCAACGGGGACCTCCCGGGTGGTGTGGAAAAAGCAATTTTTCAATTAAATTTCAAGTAATTTCATCATAACTCTATGTAAATTTCATTTGATTTTACGTATGTTTTATATTTTTGTTTAAGGAGCTCCATACCAAAACATTATAATTACATTTGCAAAGTTTGTAGAAAATTTAAGAAAATACTATCAAAAAGTACAACGTCTTAGATCAAATTCAAAATTTTAATGAAAAATTTAAGTAAGTTAGACCAGTTTGCTATATTTCCACTCACTGCTTAACTATTAACGCAATATTGCACTACCCCCAACACTGCATAGACTGAGTTGACAAAAATACAAGTTGGTCGAATTTCGACCACAGGCGATATTAGTAATAATAATAATAATAATAATAATACGTAGGCAAGGCCAGACGTCGTGCAAACAGACGGGCACATAGACACAAACACGACGGGTCACCCTTTACCATCACCCCCAAAGAGGTTGAAGAAGCCATCCAAAAGGCCAAGCCGTCTAAATCTATAGGAATAGCCATGCCAATACTAAAAACCTTGATGCTTAGGAATGAACTACCTAACGCACGTATTCAACTTGTCGTTGAAGTTCTTTGAGAATATGAGAACCTTAAAAGCCGACCGTAGCTATTTCAATAAAACCAAACACCAGTTACAATTGCCTATCTCACATTATATTAAAAAGGTATTTTTCTAAAAATAAAACATATCTGTTAACAAACCGTTTAAGCCATTTTTTGCCCTTGATTGCCCAATATTAAAGCTTGTCTTCAATAAATGTCTTTCCACTTCAAGAACTACCCTTTGTTTGGACTTTTAAGTTTATACTACTAATCTCCTCGTGCCTTACTTCCATGTTTCATATTTTCTCCTTTAGACAACTGGTTTTCTGTTTGAATTTGCAGCTCGGTACTTCGCTTAATTGTGCCCAACTCTGACTCTGTTCAATTGGAATGGAATCAGCTTCTTCATACATCCGAGCACGTTTGTTAGTACTTGGCTCTGACGGACAGCTGATAAAATCCTTTAAATTATTTTCGGAAAGGCGAGAGGAATTTGTTGAAACAACCCCATAGCTTTGTTCCCATCGCTTCCGGCTTTGTTCGTCAGCTGGAATTTGAAAAAAAAAAAAAACCTACTAGTATGCTGTCCTCGCTGTTGTAACACGCAATACAATCTTCATATCTTGTGTCCTTATCATAATTCTACCTTCTATGGTCCAAATAGAATTCTAAGAGGATTCAAGGGCTGATAACCACAATAACAAGCTTTATAGCCTTACAGCTTCCGCAACCGAATTGTCAACCTCACCTACCCGAGAGGAGTTTTGTTACGAATATGAAAGTATCATACAAATATTTAGAAAGCAAAACCACCCCAAGCTCGTCATGGAACTGGATGTGGGTGGCGGGGTTGTATGGAAGGTTCAATGTGGTCATATTAATTCGTTCCGGAATGGTCGGGCTTTTACGTTAATGGTGCTTGTTACCGAAACGTATTGGATCTATGTTCTGAAAGGGACCATAAACATCGATAACACTCCCCAAAACCTTCGGTGAGCGCCTTTATCGCTACAAGAACAACAACAAGAACATGGGCGTGTATGCTGCGAAATACTATAAGTGTACATGAACCCTACTGTTCTTGGTGTGTTCTTATCGAAAAGATATTGTTTTATTCAAAAATAAAAGCTATATTTCACAAATTTAAAATTTCAAAATTATTAACCATTTTTTTAAAGGGCTAAGATTTTTTTCTGTTGAGGGAACTGTCAAAATCAATCATACTTTGTTAAATACACTTTGATCATGATGCAAATACTACAGGTGATAGACGTTGGCAGCTTCTCTTTCTAATCCGCTATCTTGAACTCTCACTCTAACTCAGTTTGCTTTTTTGCGAAACTACTTTTTCATTCACAAGAAACATTGTATTAAAAACCATACTAATAAGTTTTCCTGGAAAAGTATGCAACGGCAGGTACATAGTATGCCTGTCTCTAGAGGTGACCAAAATACCAAATTGATTCAAGGGGTTGTGTAGCGCAAACTTTTTAAGGGGTTTTCAGCGCAATTTATAGCTTCTGCAACCCAAATGTCACCCTCACATGCTTCTGGCGAATCCAGTTTCTTTAACAGCCGAGGTTCTGGCTACCACAAGTTCCTCATGGATCTAGGGGGTGGGACGGTGGGATGCCCTAGAAGGTTTTATGTGGTCATACTAAATGGTTCCCGAAATGGTCGGGCCTTAATTATACATGTTGCTGCATCCGGAAAAGGACCATCAACATCGATAACACTCCCTAAACCATCGTGGAGTGTCCTAATCGCTAAACCAACAACGGGCACATAATCACAAACACGACGAGCCACACATTACCCTCACCCCCACAGAGTTTGAAGAAGCCATCAAAAGGCCAAGCCCTCTAAATCAATAGACCCAGACGTTATAGCCATGTCAATACTAAAACACCTTTGCGCTCTGAGAGTAAGCTACCTGACGGACGTTTCCAATCTTTGGTTGAAGTCCTTTGTAATTCCCAACAGTGGAAAATGGCAAGGGTAATATTATACGTCAGCATAACTTTCTTAATACACGTCCAAAAAGGAAGGGGTTTAAAAAGACGCGTTTTGGTCCGAGGATCGCCAATCCCAAAACAGAAATCAAAATTTCAGTCGTTCAAAAGATATTATCAAAAAGCCGGAAAAGGAAGCCGGCACCCCCCAAAGCCAGGGGTGTGATTCATAACATTTTGGAGCAGAACACCTTTTTTGCGTTTGCGGCCTTTGGCCGTGCTCATTAAAAATTACCCTGGCCGGTCCACCAATGGGCTTGGATCAAAATTTTATCCGTGCAAAATCCCTTTGTACACAAAATATTATTCTGTGTACAACATTACAACAACCACATTTCAGTTTCTATTGAAAATATCTCATCATTGAAGCCTAACTTTCATTTTCGCGATACTGAATCCAAAATGCGTCTTTTGACACCCCTCCCGATATTTTTGGACGTGTATTAAGAGTGTCATGCTATCGTATTGAATTACCATAGCAAGGATAATTGAACTACTAAAGACTGGGAGACAGCTAATAAAGAAGAGTCATATCGACCGATATCACTCCTTTCGCCAGTTGCAAAGACAGGGGAACCCGTCTTGCTCCCTCATTTCTCAGCCAATCTTCGCTTAGCTACCCATCAGCATGACTTGCACAAAATAGAAGCGCCATAAACACCCAGATAAATAACGGACTGAACTAGGAATAACCCCATCAACCACGGCACGACATAGAAGTTACACTCCTTCCCCCTAGTCTAAAAAGATGGACGGAAAATTATCTGAATGGTCGACAAGCCAAGGAAACCTCAGGGTGGTTTCTGTTTAATTTCTTCATATCAATGCTCCCATCTCAACCAGAAGTAGCTACTATCATTTGCTACGCCGACGACTGCACGATATTGGCGACAGGGTCTGGCAGTCCAATAGATAAATTAGTATTTAGAATAAACAGCATCTCCCCCGTTAAGTATTTTCACCTCGCGCCCAAAACCCACAGCCACTCTGTTTACGATGTTGAAATAACAGATGACACAAATATTGGACCATATGTATTTAATTAGCGAGCTTTGCACATATTGCTTTATACGATGATTTTTGTTATTGATATTAGAGAAAAATTGTAAGTTTACAAACGGCGATGGTTATTAGGACATGTTTCTGAATTTCACTTCTTCATCAGCTAGCTTTTCGGGAGCTGAGCGTTGAACTCGAATCTCCAACATTCATATCAGTGCAAAGGCATATGCCTTTAGCTACTAAGCCATATGAAAGTCCCGTTGTTCGCTGTACAATTGGTCTCTAAGAGTTGCCTTTTTGTTTCTTTTCGTTTTGATCACCATGTAGGCACATACACTCTGTATGTAGTTTATTCCTAATAGTGTGGATTTGATTTTTTAGGCGCACTTTTGGAAGCTTAGTAACATTTGTTCGGATTTTTACAGTATTTGTTTTTAACAGTTTCACTGTTACTATTATATCAATATGATCATATGTATTTAATTAGCGAGCTTTGCTCATATTGCTTCATACAATGGTTTTTTTTATTGAAATTAGAGGAAAATTGTAAGTTTACAAACGGCAATGGTTACTAGGACATTATACGGCGAACAACGGGAGATTCATATGGCTTAGTAGCTAAAGGCAATAGCCTTTGCACTGATATGAATGTTGGAGATTCGAGTTCAACGCTCAGTTCCCGAAAAGCTAGCTGATGAAGAATTGAAATTCAGAAACATGTCCTAGTAACCATCGCCGTTTGTAAACTTACAATTTTTGTCTAATATCAATAGCAAATATTGGACGTTCACGTTGATGATGTTACGCTACCGGCTGAGAGTCACCCAAAGCTCTTAGGGGTAACGTAAAATGCTACTCTCACCTTCAAAGCGCATGCATCTAAATTACACAACCTCAACAAAATCCTCAAGTCGCTTGCCGGCTGCACTCGTGGAAGAGAGAAAGAAACGTTGCTAACCAGTACCAGTAACCAATTTGGTAGGCTGGTCTTAAAAACACACACTGGAAAAAGCTGCAGACATGGCAAAATGCTGCACTCAGAACTGCCACGGGATGTCTTCTTAACCCCTGAACATCACCAATATAGCGTGGCCAAAGAGCTCAATATTAACGAGCATAACGAAATGCTGAACGGACAGTTTTTGCTTTATTGCCACAAACCTGTACACCCTAGCAAAGAACTGCTTGATTTAGCCCCGCCTCAAAGAGGGTTAAGGGAACATTTCCATAAGCACTATGATGAGATCCGGCACCTGTTAACAAAGCCGTTTGATCCAGCCAAGTATAAAGAGGCAAAATCCACACAGAATCGGTAAACGCTTTTGCAAGGACGGGCCCGATGAACCCCGTTATCAATATACACTATCCTAATCATTCAGAAGAAAAAAGTAGTCTACCAAGAACTTCGTTCTGGATATGTAGTAGGTAAAACTTTTACATGTCCAGAATCAACCCCAACATACGTAATGTATGTCCTGCGTGCGATGTGCCCTCACATGACACCAACCATCTTTTCAATTGTCTTGTGAAGCCTACGCCTCTAACACCAACTTCTATATGGTCCACCCTTTTTGACATTGCTAATTTCCTTGGACTTCCGTTAGAAGACTTTGATGACAATTTGTGAGTGGTCGCACCGTGGCGTGGGCAGTGCCTGTACATTCCCGCGTTCTTTCCGCATCAGGCACCATCAGCACGAAGGCGCTGAAAAATGAATATTGAAAGGTTCATCATCTTATTAAAATCAAGTATCTTACCAAAAATCTGACATAAAATCTGCGCTTTTCAATTGAATGGCGATGGTGTCAGGGGTTTTCTTCGTAAAAAAAATGTACCAACCATACTGTGGCACCTTTCGCGATAATGGTCTGGATATTTGGGTGTTTGAGCTCAGATCGTAGGCCTTAAAACGATTTCCGTGTTCAGCACCAAAAAGAGTGGCATAATCCCAGGCTTTGCTTTATTTCGGGGAATATTAAGTAGAACGTATTAAGCGGAAAGAAAGATTAGGCACATTCTACACACGTTCCCAACCTCGTGTCATCCGTTGGCCTATAGAATATACCCGACCACGGAAACGCTACTTACATAATACATACCCTATATAAAGTAGCACACGCATTATTATACTCTTCACGCGCAGGACGATGTCCCGGTCTATCTAATGGAAAGTTGTAGCAGCCCGCTTCATATCTTCACAATAATCGAAAACTTGGTTAGATGTGTAGTCTGGTGCTCTATGCTCTTTTTGGCCTTGGACCCCTGCCCACAGTTGGCTTATAAACATATTGATTGGAGGATAAAAATATTGATACCCCTTTTCAAAACAGAGATTTTGAGGCACAACGCCGTTAAGTAAAAATAGTAAAAATTTGTTTAAAGTACTTTGAACTGGCTGCAAAAAATTTCGTTATGGTTAACAAGCACATTACTTATATACCGTGGCAGTCACTTTGACCTATATTCACTTGTTATTTTTACAAACAAATTACAAAATATTAGTTTCGTGACCTTTTTGGATTAAGTGCTTTGCTAAAGAAAGTACTAGATTCAATACTATTCCAGAAAACGGCCTCTTCTGTTCTTCAAAATGAGCTGTTACTACATAGAACACCTAGCATTATCACATCGCTCATTTGCTGCAACGTCGTCATAACTCAAAAAACACAATTTTTCAGGAGAGCCATTCAAAGACTTTAACTGCCATATGTTGCGCATATAAAGGCATATTTTAATTTTTATACCACGTGCTAAATTTTTAACTGATCACGAAGATTTTTTTATACAACATAGATCTTGGAATTTGGTTCCTTTATATGTTATTAACTCAAAAGTCATGTTTTTTGAGTTATGACGACGTTGCAGCAAATGAGCGACATTATGTTTACCACTCTTAAATTATATAAAAATCTCAAATAGTTTAGATTTATATCGAAATAGCATGGAATAGCCCATTAATTTATGTGCAAGTACTATGTCACTTCACCTACGTCGTATTTTAAAGCAAAAATTACTTAAGGCACGTACTTGTTACTATGGCGTCATTATCGCAAACTTACTGCTATGTAAGCAATTTTTTGCCCTTTTGCTATACCCAGTTGTGTTAACAGGGTTAGCTAATCTCGACTAAATAAAAACAAAAAATCGAGCCTACAAGTACATAAAAATCAGGGCCCATATTACGTTTTACAATTGTACAATTACCATTAAAAATAATAAAATTAAAGGCGCGATATACTTCCGAACAGATTGAGGTCGTGCCCTATTTTACTTTTTTCCTACAAATTGACGAAAGGGGCCTACATGGTTTATTACGACTCCGAACGGCATGAGCTTTCACTGAGAAGCTTTGCATGGCAGAAATACACTCGGAGTGTTTGCCAAATCACTGCCAAGTGGCAACCCCGCTAAGAAAAACTTTTTTTTATTGAAACAACTTGTTTCAAAGTTTTAATGTTGCTTTGGTCGGGAATTGAACCCATGATCTTCGATGTGGTAGGCGGAGCACGCTACCATCACATCACGCCGGCCATTACTATTACAAATAATCGATAATTCAAAACATCAATTAACAAGTATGTATAAGTATATTTTATTGGAACTTCATATACAATTTGCTCATTTTCAATTCTTTTCCAATTTTTAAACTTTTGGTGTTTGATTTAAAACCAGTCATTTATAAAAGTTTTTTTTTAGATTTATGAAACTTTTTGGTTTTGTTTCAAACCCAGAAGTGGATATTTTAGACATATTGTGGAATTGTGTTTAAAATTTAAATCCAATAACATTAGAAAACAGCACGTTGAGAGGTTTTGAATTAAGGTGCAATAAGTTTGAAAAATTGCTTAAACCAATGATTGGTTAAAAATTTAATCTCAAATTTCTAACCGTGCATATTGAAGAGATTTAGGTGGGAGAGGAAGAGATATTGGGAATGAGAGTAGGAGTGGGGTGCGAATGGGAGTGAGAGTATGAGGAAAAAATAAATTAATAATTTGCGTGATTTATCTCTGAGGAGATTCCGGACGAACTTATCTTCCAACTTGCGTCGTGCGCCTTTTATTTTTTCCTACAAATTGGCGGAATGGGAACTACATTTTTATGACAACTCCGAACAAGTCAGATGAATTTTCAGTGAGAAAATCATCATGGCAGATACACATACATTCGAAGTGTTTGCGAAGAGCGGACGCTTCGAAAAAAAAATTTCTGATTAAAAACAATGTTTTTGTAAATTTTTGATATTGGGACTTCATCCCAGCACCTACGGTGTGATGGGCTGAGCACGCTACCACAACATTAAGGCAGCCGCCAAGGGTATGATCGAGATGGATAAAATAAGGGATGGGGAAGAATAAGAAGAAAACTCGAAGATAAAGTAGAAGAAAATAGGACGGAGAAATAGGAGGAAAAGAGGAGGCCCGCTTTTTAAATGTAGGCAAACCAGTTTTCGGGTAGGACAAAGTCTGCCGGGTTCTATATATATATAGCTATGAAAAACAATTCATCCGTTGATAGTAATATTGCATGTTATTTGCCATTGTAATGCACTCGCAATATTAATAACAAAAAATTAAATTTCAAATTATTCTACATAAAGATGCGACCAAGTTCAAGGGGAATTTGTAGTGTTTACTATGTACATATGTAGTCAATATAAATCGGCCATTCCATGAAAAATCGCGAATTTTGCGCGAACTTATTATTCCTCTCCCTTTTAATTTCCAATGCTAATATATTTTAAATATATTACACCTAAATGTACTAATCAAGAAGAATTTAAAATTAATATAGCTTAAACGAAAATTTATAACCAAGACAAAAAAAATTATTTAAAAAAAAAGGGAAGTTCTCATTAGAATAAGTTTCTTTAACAAGCATTATTTATATTTAGGAATGCGTATTAATAACTGGGAATAGACTAACTCATTAAAAATAAAATAGGTTTATAATGGTCTTATAATTGAAGATGTTGAAGGAAACGTCCTTTTAAAAAGCTTTATAAAGCTGGAATAAGTAAATTTTACATTGAAGGTATTAGCAAACGGAAGAAAAATTATATTTATCAAATCTAGGCAATTTATTATTAAAATAACACAGTGGTTTGCTACCAGGCATGAGAATTCGCATACCTGATGTGGCAGGGGCAACCCCGCCCGTACAAATTATATGCCCTTTTAACATTGGCGTATCATTGGAGGTGGTGTCCTGAAACAGGTAGCAAACTAGGGGCCTTGAGAAATATCACCACACCCTTTTCCTTGCAACAAGGATATCCTGCCACACACCACAGACTTTGTTGTATATTTTTCTCAAAATGCGCTACATTGTAAATTAAAGGCCTTGAGAAATATCCACCACAATTTAATTTTTACACTATATGGTTTTTGGAATAAAAATATTTTAATATTTTTTTTTATTTAATAAAATTTAATTCAAGTAATACCAAAAGCAATTTTAAGTTTTTTCCACATATTATTGGCTTCGCTCTAATTCAGGCGAATTATTGATGCTTTATTTATTTTTTTTTTTTGACATTTACAAAAACAATATTTGTTCACTAGATACTTTGTCTCATAAAGGTATGGTTTGTCTTTAGTTAAGGCCGAAACTGTAACTTACGATTTGTCCCCAACCAACCGTGGAATGTTCCAAATATACGTATGTATGTTGTTTGTGCTTAAATTGCAGTTGTGCAGCTAATCTCCTTTGTTGTAAAGAAAAACATCCGTTCCATTTCATTTATGCAGAAAGCATTCATAATTTTTTATTTTTTTTTTTTATTCATAAATGCAAAATTCTGCGATACTCAAATGCACAGTTTTACGCATAGAACGGTCGCACGCGTTTTTTCATTTTCGATATACAGTGCGCCATAATAATAATCAGCAATTATTTGGAGAACAGTATTGAATTGTGAGATCAGGAAATGCTTAGGTCTGCTTTTTCCAAACTATTTTATAAGTAACTAATTATGAAAAAAATTTAAACATCTTCCCAATTCGCTGAAATTTGGTCTTTGTTGATTAGGGTTTTGGGGGTGTTTAGAAAATTGACTCCGCGATTTCTTTTCTACTCGACGGGCCTACAAGAAAAATAGTATAATTGCCTTTTTTTATACTCAGTTGAGCAGAGCTCACAGAGTATATTAACTTTGATTGGATAACGGTTGGTTGTACAGATATAAAGGAATCGAGATAGATATAGACTTCCATATATCAAAATAATCAGTATCGAAAAAAAATTTGATTGAGCCATGTCCGTCCGTCCGTCTGCCCGTTAACACGATAACTTGAGTAAATTTTGAGGTATCTTGATGAAATTTGGTATGTAGGTTCCTGGGCACTCATCTCAGATCGCTATTTAAAATGAACGATATCGGACTGTAACCACGCCCGCTTTTTCGATATCGAAAATTTCGAAAAACCGAAAAAGTTCGATAATTCATTACCAAAGACGGATAAAGCGATGAAACTTGGTAGGTGAGTTGCACTTATGACGCACAATAGAAATTGGTAAAATTTTGGATAATCGGCGTGGCAACACCCACTTTTAAAAGAAGGTAATTTAAAAGTTTTCAAGCTGTAATTTGGCAGTCATTGAAGATATCATGATGAAATTTGGCAGGAAAGTCACTCCTATTACTATATGTATGCTTAATAAAAATTAGCAAAATCGGAGAACGATCACGCCCACTTAAAAAAAAACTTTAAAGTCAAATTTTAACAAAAAATGTAATATCTTTACAGTATATAAGTAAATTATGTCAACATTCACCCCCAGTAATGATATGGTGCAACGAAATACAAAAATAAAAGAAAATTTCAAAATGGGCGTGGCTCCGCCCTTTTTCATTTAATTTGTCTATAACACTTTTAATTCCATAAGTCGAACAAAAATTAACCAATCCTTTTGAAATTTGGTAGGGGCATAGATTCTACGACGAAAACTATTTTCTGTAAAAAAGGGCGAAATCGGGTGAAGCCACGCCCAGTTTTTATACACAGTAGACCGTCTGTCCTTCCGCTCGCCGTTAACACGATAACTTGAGCAAAAATCGATATATCTTTACTAAACTCAGTTCACGTACTTATCTGAACTCACTTTGTATTGGTATAAAAAATGGTCGAAATCCGACTATGACCTCGCCCACTTTTTCAATATCGAAAATTACAAAAAATGAAAAAAAAAATGCCATAATTCTATACCAAATACGAAAAAAGGGATGAAACATGGTAATTGGATTGGTTTGTTGACGTAAAATATAACTTTAGAAAAAAACTTTGTAAAATGGGTGTGACACCTACCATATTAAGTAGAAGAAAATGAAAAAGTTCTGCGGGGCGAAATCAAAAGCCTTTGGAATTTTGGCAAGAATACTGTTCGTGGTATTACATATATAAATAAATTAGCTGTACCCCTCAGATTATGTTCTGGGTCACCCTGGTCCACATTTTGGTCGATATCTCGAAACCGCCTTCACATATTTGATACCCGTATTTTACAAACAAATTCTAGAGTTACCCCTGGTCCACCCTTATGGCGATATCTCGAAAAGGCGTCCACCCATAGAACTAAGGGCCACTCCCTTTTAAAATACTCATTAATACCTGCGATATCTCGAAAAGGCGCCCACCTATAGAACTAAGGCCCACTCCCTCTTAAAATACTATTTAACACCTTTCATTTGATACCTATATCGTACAAAGAAATTCTAGAGTCACCCCTGGTCCACCTTTATGGCGATATATCGAAAAGGCGTCCACCTATAGAACTAAGGCCCACGCCCTTTTGAAATACTCATTAACATCTTTCATTTGATACCCATATTGTACAAAGAAATTCTAAAGTTACCCCTGGTCCACCTTTATGGCGATATCTCGAAAAGGCGTCCACCTATAGAACTAAGGGCCATGCCCTTTTAAAATACTCATTAACACCTTTCATTTGATACCCATATCGTACAAACAAATTCCATAGTCAGCCCTGGTCCACCTTTAGAGCAATATCCCTAAATGGCGTCCACCTATAGAACTATGGCCCACTACCTCTTAAAATACTCTTTAATACCTTCCATTTGATACACATTCCAGGGTTACTCTAGCTTCATTTTTCTACATGGTGATTTTCCCTTATTTTGTCTCCATAGCTCTCAGCTGAGTATGTAATGTTTGGTTACACCCGGACTTAGCCTTCCTTACTTGTTTGGTATAAGAGAGTGTAACAGCAGTTCGAAAACGCCCTTATTTTTAATGAATTTAAAGATGTTCAATACCTTATGTTTTAAGTGTTTTTTGTTTTAAAAGTATATCTGGCTGTTTTACACTTTACCCAGCTGGTTAGGGGGTCAGAATATAGCCGCGGTAGGTATGCCTGTCGTAAAAGGCGACTAAAATACCAAATTCAAAAGGCTGTGTAGCTCAACCCTTCAGGTCGCCAGCGCAATATACAGCTTCTCCAAACCGAATTGTCAACCTCAGCTATCCGCGGCGAATCCTCTTTCACTAACAGACGAGGCTCTGGCGACCCCAAGCTCCTCATGGAACTTGGAGGTCTGGAGGGAGGGATGGCCTGAAGGTTTAATGTGGCCATATAAATCGTGCCCGAGATGGTCTGGCTAGCACCTTGATGGTGCTGTGTTACAGGCGCGTGCTGCATCTGTATCCGGCAAAGGACCATCACATCGACAACACTCCCCAAAGCCTTCGGGGAGCAACCTTATGGCTACAACAACAACAACAACAGGGTATTTGGCCTATAACCCAAAATATGAAAGAAAATTGCTTTTATACATTTCACAAGCTTGAATATTCTATTAAATCACTATTTTGAAGTATCAGAGGATAGGTAAGCATACCGAGGCCATCAGAGCGTCCCTAATTTTTGCTGTTACTTGAATTTACTAATAACTTACTTTTCAGGAACTAAGCAACACTATAATATCTAGGCAATTTGTTATTAAAATACCACAGTAGTATGTTGGGAATGTTGGCGGCCGCCGTGGTGTGATGGTAGCGTGATCTACCACACCAAAGATTCTGGGTTCACGCCCCGGGCAAAGCAACATCAAAATTTTAGAAATAAGTTTTTTCAATTAGAAGACAATTTTTCTAAGCGGAGTCGCCCCTTGGCAGTGTTTGGCAAGCACTCTAAGTGTATTTCTGCCATGAAAAGCTCTCAGTGAAAACTGCATTGCAGATGCCGTTCGGAGTCGGCATAAAAAAAGTTGGTTCTGTCCCGCCAATTTGTAGGAAAAATTAAAAAGGAACATGATGCAAATTAGAATAGAAGCTCGGCCTAAAAATCTCTTTTTTCTGCATTGAATAACTACTCAGCCAATTTTATCTGCTTCATTTTGTTTTGTTGATTTTCCGACAGGGTGGATAATTGATGTATATTGGAACGGTTTTCCGTTATACCACGTCAAATTTGGTTTGGAAACAAATCGGTATCGGCGTTGTGCCATCTTAAGGTCATTTTTCGTTCTGATCTGTTCTTGCCGTTTGATTTATATTGATATTTGCATGACAGGTATTGTGAAATTTAATGTTTGTGTATGTATATGTTTATGTGTTCCGGGGGTGGATACCTCTGATCAACTTGTGTGATTAGCTGAGGCAAGTAGAAGTCAGTAATCTTAGTCTTTTGAATGTTTGGTGTGCTTATTGATTTGGTTGGTTTATTGTTTTGTGTTTATTTTTTCATGCATTATTGTCTGTTGTACCTCTGTAATTTTGTAAACAAGTTTTAAAGGTTCAAATATTGTGTCAGAAATAGTTTTTGTCTGTTAATTATTCAACCGAACAATATTTTTTTTGTAGATTTCCATATTTTTGAGTAACTTTAGACGTCAGCCTTTTGCTTGCATGTGAAGGACATTGGCTGCTTTATTGATGTTTGTTGGGGAGTATTTATTTTCGATCATTCGCAAAGTTGGACTCTGGTATGAGGCCGGATTCCGCGTTTTTTGTTGTAAACTGTAATGTGTTCTCTGAGCCTTGTTCTTACTTGTCGTCCTGTTTGTCCTATGTAACTGTGTCGGCATTCGCAGTTAGTGTTAGTTCTTAGCTTTCGTCCTAAATTGTTCGATTTGAGGCAAATGACACCGAAAATCAGAGCAAATCTTTAGACGCTGAAGATGCTACAAACCAAGTTTGGCAAGGAATGACGGAAAAACGTTCCAATATGCTCAATTTTATCTGCCTTAGCAAGTGCCATGCGAAGTTTGCGTATAGGCCACTCCACAAATTGAGAGTGAAGCTCGGCCTAATTTCCTCGGAGGCTTGCATATCGCAACAATAATAAAACAAGTAAGGAAGGTTAAGTTCGGGTGTAACCGAACATTACATACTCAGTTGAGAGCTATGGTGACAGCATAAGGGAAAATAACCATGTAAGAAAATGAACCGAGAGAAACCCTGGAATGTGCTTGTATGACATGTGTATCAAATGAAAGGCATTAAAGAGTATTTTATGAGGGAGTGGGCCATAGTTCTATAGGTGGACGCCATTTAGGGATATAGCCATAAAGGTGGATCAGGGTTGCCTCTAGAATGCGTTTGTTGGATAGGGGTATCAAATTAAAGGTATTAATGAGGGTTTTAAAAGGGAGTGGTGGTTGTTGTATAGGTGGTCGCCTTTTCGAGATATCGCCATAAAGGTGGACCAGGGGTGACTCTAGAATGCGTTTGTACGATATGGGTATCAAATGAAAGGCGTTAATGAGTATTTTAAAAGGGAGTAATCCTTAGTTTCATAGGTGAACGCCGTTTCGAGATATCGCCACAAAGGTGGACCAGGGGCGACCCTAGAATTTGTTTGTACAATATGGGCATCAAACGAATGGTGTTAATGAGTATTTTAAAAGGGAGTGGGCCTTAGTTCTATAGGTGGATGCCGTTTAGAAATATCGCCATAAAGGTGGACCAGGGGTGACTCTAGAATGTGTTTGTACGATATGGGTATCAAATTAAAGGTATTAATGAGGGTTTTAAAAGGGAGTGGTGGTTGTTGTATAGGTGGTCGCCTTTTCGAGATATCGCCATAAAGGTGGACCAGGGGTGACTCTAGAATGCGTTTGTACGATATGGGCATCAAATGAAAGGTGTTAATGAGTATTTTAAAAGGGAGTAATCCTTAGTTCCATAGGTGGACGCCGTTTCGAGATATCGCCATAAAGGTGGACCAGGGGTGACCCTAGAATTTGTTTGTACAATATGGGTATCAAAAGAAAGATGTTAATGAGCATTTTAAAAGGGAGTAATCCTTAGTTCCATAGGTGGACGCCGTTTCGAGATATCGCCATAAAGGTGGGCCAGGGGTAAATCCAGAATTCGTTTGTGCAATATGGGTATCAAACGAAAGGAGTTATTGAGTATTTTAAAAGGGAGTGGGCCTTAGTTCTATAGGTGGACGCCTTTTCGAGGTATCGCAATAAAGGTGGACCAGGGGTGACTCTAGACTTTGTTTGCACGATATGGGTATCACATGAAAGGTGTTAATGCGTATTTTTAAAAGGGAGTGGGCCTTAGTTCTATAGGTGGACGCCTTTTCGAGATATCGCCATAAAGGTGGGCAAGGGGTGACTCTAGAATGAGTTTGTACGATATGGGTATCAAATTAAAGGTATTAATGAGAGTTTTAAAAGGGAGTGGTGGTAGTTGTATATGTGAAGGCGTTATCTAGATATCGACCAAAATGTGGACCAGGGTGACCCAGAACATCATCTGTTCGATACCTCCAATTTATTTATATATGTAATACCTGCCAAGATTTTAAGTGTTTTTTATTTCGCCCTGCAGAACTTTTCATTTTCTTCTTAATATGGTAGGTGTCACAACCATTTTATAAAGTTTTTTCTAAAGTTATATTTCGCGTCAATAAAACAATCCAATTACCTTACCATGTTTCATCCCTTTTTTCGTATTTGGTATATATCGAAAAAGTGGGCGTGGTCATAGTCGGATTTCGTTCATTTTTCATACCAAGATAGAGTGAGTTCAAGTAAGCACGTGAACTAAGTTCATTAAAGATATGTCGATTTTTGCTCAAGTTATCGTGTTAACGTCCATGCGGAAGGACAGACGGACGACTGTGTATAAAAACTGGGCGTGGCTTCAACCGATTTCGCCCATTTTCACAGAAAACAGTTAACGTCATAAAATCTATGCCCCTACCAAATTTCAAAAGGATTGGTTAATTGTTGTTCGACTTATGGCGTTAAAAGTATCCTAGACAAATTAAATGAAAAATGGGCGGAGCCACGCCCATTTTGAATTTTTCTTTTATTTTTGTATTTTGTTGCACCATATCATTACTGGAGTTGAATGTTGACATAATTTACTTATATACTGTAAAGATATTAAATTTTTTGTTAAAATTTTACTTAAAAAAAAATTTTTTTTTAAAAGTGGACCTGGTCCTTCTCCGATTTTGCTAATTTTTATTAAGCGCACATATAGTAATAGGATTAACGTTCCTGCCAAATTTCATAATGATATCTTCAACGACTGCCAAATTACAGCTTGCAAAATTTTAAATTACCTTCTTTTAAAAGTGGGCGGTGCCACACCCATTGTCCAAAATTTTACTAATTTTCTATTCTGCGTCATAAGGTAAACGAACCTACCAAGTTCCATCGCTTCATCTGTCTTTTGTAATGAATTATCGCACTTTTTCGGTTTTTCGAAATTTTCGATATCGAAAAAGTGGGCGTGGTTATAGTCCGATATCGTTCATTTTAAATAGCGATCTGAGATGAGTGCTCAGGAACCTACATACCAAATTTCATCAAGATACCTCAAAATTTACTCAAGTTATCGTGTTAACGGACGGACGGACGGACATGGCTCAATCAAATTTTTTTTCGATCCTAATTATTTTGATATATGGAAGTCTATATCTATCTCGATTCCTTTATATATCTACAACCAACCGTTATCCAATCAAACTTAATATACTCTGTGAGCTCTGCTCAACTGAGTATAAAAATGTCACTGTTATAATTTAGATTAAGTCACCATTTAAATAAATTAGTCGCTAAACAAGAATTACGGTAAATGCAAAGCGAAATAATATTTATTGTTTTCTGGAACTTAAGTCAGAAAACACGTACTGATAACATTGTAAATATTGTGACGAATATTACCATCACTGGTAATAAACTCCCAACACAAAAACATTGAAGCGAGCCACACTGTGTACAATAACACATTAGTCACCATTTACACCAGACATCGGCAAATTGGATATGCAGATGTGTTAGTGAGAGCGCGATAATCGCCCACATCACTTGATGCATTGGCTTGCTTAGTTCATTCGCTTATTAGCAAGCAACAAGACAAGATCGTTTGTTATTATATTTTTAATGCGCACAATGGGAAACAAAAGGTTTATACAATTAAATACATTGGCGCATATTCATAGTCGAAATAAAATAGGTTTTAAATTTAGTTGCAGCTTTTTTGACAGATAGCTCATAGAAAATTATGTCAAAAAGCTGCAACTAAATTTAAAACCAATTTTATTTTGACTATGATTATGCGCCATTGTATTTGCGCAAAAGGGTTGGTCCGCATTAAATATTTTTCGCTTGTGCGCATTGAAAAAATTAACAAACGATCTTTGCTTGTTGCTTGCTAATAACATTCGTTAACATTGCGATCGACGCACACAATTGATGTTGTTCCGCCAAATTCTCAGTGACTACCAAACTAAAGAGAAGAAGAATACGTATCAATTCAGTGTGCACAATTGTGCCACTAATAGCTCCGACATATAACCAGTTTTTCATATAGATGAGTTTAACACATGCTTATGCATTATGAGTAGATTGCACGTATTTTTATGGAGAATGGTAGAATGAGCGACACTGGCGCCATCTGATATTGAAAAGTAGCCAACTCCCCAATTTTGTTCCAAGCAAATCAAAGGAAGAAGAATTTCAAATTTGCTTTGGCTAAGGGTGTTGGCACACTTTGCAAGTGAAATAATTTTTCCCACTGGTTGGTAAATTTTCTAACATTTACAACAGTGCTTTACAAAAGCAACATCTTCGTTTATTGTGGCAATGTTATTGGAATGATTGTGTTAAACGCATAATATCCATATTAAAACCGCAGTAAACTTCATCTGTGTTCAAGTGATTTTCGTCTGAATCAATATTTAACATCCAAATAGGACTAGAGTCTAAATAAGATTTTTTTATACAATTTTTAATTTGGTACTAAGTAAATGTATGCGAATGTCTTCAGACTGCATTTCTATATTCACATTATTTAAAATATAAGAAAGAAATTAAAATATACTTTATAAATAGGACTTTGAAGATTTTCAGATATAAGATTAATATTTTGATTACTGCTTTTATTTTCAAATACGTAAAGATTAAAATAATACTTGAGGCCATCGCATTGCTCAAGAATTCTATCTATGACAGCTTGTCTAGAAAGCCACCTTGTGGGGGCGTACTTTAGTATAACATGCATTTCGGTACCGAAATGCTCTGAAAGTGTGCCCTCCTCAGGGGGCTGTTACAAAAATGATAGTTAACGTCTTTTAAAAATTTATTAATTTTGTTGGGAGTTACATCACAAGCGCTCATTGAAGCTAAATTTACTGTGTGAAAAACACATCCATTAACATGCAGATTTGGAACAACTTGCTTCAAAGATTTAATAATGGCATTAAAAACACCCTCCGTGCTACTATCGGTCAAAGGTATCAAATCTAAAAATCTGTCAGTGCGCTTTTCATCAAAAATTCGAATCGAAACTGCCAAATTTTTTGATATACATATATTAGTTGTTTCATCCAGTATTTTACAAAAATGTACCAAATATGTCAATGTAGTACCAACGTACTTTCGGGAAGCGAAATGTACCAAAAAAAAGTACAAATGTACCATGATTATCATCACTGATTTACACCCATATATATAAGGCACGAAGAGATATTACGCGCACACTTGTAGTCATCAGCTGAAGAGTCGCTACCATAGATGAATGGATTTGCAACTCTTTGTTTCGAGAGAGCGCTGTCAAAATGCACATTTTTTATAACATTTATCAATGATGCCACTCCAAACAAAAAATAGATCTGAAAATGGGGATTTTTGACATACATTTCGGCGATTATAGTTTCAATCATTTAATAAAATGATAGTCGTAAAATATTTATTTCCTTAAAGTTATTTTACAATAATACGACTAGTTAGAGTTAAATATAAACAAATCTAAGTAAAACTAACATTTCGATTAAATTAATTAGTCAAATATTGTAACTGCATTTAACTCGCAGTGAAAATCATATATTCTTTTGAAATTTCAGTATATCGGACCTATGATATAATAGTTAACATAATTTAATGAATAGGGCTTATCCTACATGTCTGGCGTTCCAGGTTCTGTGATCAAAATGGACTGGTTGCATCGGGAGTTCATATTTACAAAACCTGTTTTTAGTGATAACTTTTGAATGGGAAATAATATTTACCCTCCGCCTTCGAACTAATAATACTTACACTAAAACAAGTATTTTTATACTTTTTCCCATAATTTTTGAACGCTATTCTACAGTTGTAGGTCAAACTAAAGTTTACCAAAATTTTTGGCACGTTTTTCGTTTTGGCTGGCACATTTTTTGTTCTGGCACCCGCTTCAGCTGGCGCGAGGGATTTATCTGTGATTGTTGCCAGCAACAACTAGAAGATAAATCCCTCGTGAGAGCGAAAATATGAGAGCGTAAACAAAAGATTCGTATCAATCTAATCTATGGTCGCTACATATACACACCCATATGATTATGAGAAACGCATAAACTACAAATATACATATATATAGCTAAGTAGGAGATATATACAGCAATTCTAGTAGGCGAAACGTCTAGACCAGTGCACGGACTTTACCACTTTATTGACAGATCTACCAACTTTTTGACCCATTTTCATTTTCTACCACTTCTACCACCAAAGCCCAAAAATCTACAAATATTTCCATAAATTCGCATTGAAACCAAATACTGCGATCAGTAGGTAAACGTATTTAATTGCCGAGCACACCAAGATAACATTAAGAGGTGACACTAACCAAACTAACCAATTTTGAATTATTTGTGCACAAATTCAAACAAGAAATAAATTAGTTTATGAAATAAATGTAGCAAATGAGCACGCAAATATTTTCCTGCGCTATTTTCATCAGCTTTTTGTGAATAATTTTGAACGAAAATAAACAAATATTTAAGTAAACGATATGCCGAAGGCGGTTATTTTGTGGCAGTAGTTTTGCTAAATTGGAAAATTTTTGTTGTAATTAGACGTTTCGGTAAATTTTCGTCAGTATTTCAAGCTCGAAATACAAGAAAAAAGCAAATATTATATAGTCAATTTACGTGTATTTTTTTGTTTTGTTTACATGTTTTTTAAAAGTGTTATTTCCGTGAAATATGCTTTGTTTGTTTTACAATAAATAATGAATTCTTTCGTACAAATATAAGCTGTAGCTATTGTTTTCTTGGAGAAAAAATCTACCAACTTCTACCACTAATTTAATTTTTCGTCTACCAACATTCTCCATTCTCCGCGCACTGGTCTAGACTGTAGTAGAAATATGCGAATGAAGCAGCAGAGAGTATAAAAAAGCGCAAGCTGAGTAGTCAGGAAATCAGTTTGATTTAAGCACGCTATAATTGTGAAGTACTTTCAAAGTAGTCTAATAAAGTCCATTTTGCATATTGAATATTTATTTATTCAACAATTTAGCGATACAAACTTTAGTAAAAGGTGTAAAATAAGTGGAGTTTCCCTAAATTCGTTACAATATTAAGTTAGTTGGAAATCACATATGCGTTCTTGTCGACTTCGGTCTTCCTAATGTAGCATCGTGCACAAAAAATTCCTGAAATCCAAGGACCAAATCTATTAAGGACATTATACACAGCTATCTAAGAAGTTTAATTGCATTAACAAATTTCTTTATAGTAATTATGTACTTGGGGTTGAATCAAACATTAAGTCTAATCCCAAAAACTTCTGACATTTTATCAAATTCAAAAAGACTGGAGGACTTCACAGTTGATGAGGTTGTTTAACCAAACTATGTTTGTCATTCTTGAATTTTAATGACCTAGGGCTTGCCTCAAACGTTAATAACGGTATCAATAATCTGAAAAACTCTACTCGGACTGATCGAGATAGCCTTAGCATCACACTCTTGGCCATACTTAACCAATCCCTAAGTTCTGGTGTCTTTGCGTATGCTGGGAAACTTGTATATATTTCCCCCTTTTAAAAAAATGTCGAAAATAATGACGTTTCTAACTATAGGCCAATATCTAAGCTATCTATCATTTCTAAACTTTTCGAAGGGATTGTTAAGGACAAAATGTATTTTTCCGAAAAAAATTTAATACTACCAAACGAGTGAGGTCTACCGTCACAAACTTAGCATTGTTTAGTCAATATTACATTGATGCGTTCTCTTCAACCCATCAAGTAGATTGCATTTATAATGACTTCTCTAAGGCATTCGATAAGGTATCGCACAATATGTAACTACGTAATCTCGCTTCCCTTGGTTTTCACTCTGTATTTCTCAGATGCTTTTATTCCTATTTAAGTAACAGATGCTGCATGGTCTCGATTGAGGGTGTATCTTCCAACACATTTACTGCCATCTGTGAGGTAGCCCAAAGAAGCACCTTAGTTCCTCTTCTTTCCATTTTGTCCATCAATTATATAGGAAAATGTTTTGTGTCATCGGAATTCTTACTTTACGCTGATGACCGAGAATTTTTCTCCATTATTAAAAATAGTGAAGACGCAGAGCGTCTCCAAGAAGACATAGATATATTAGCAATCTGGTGCTGTAATTCGCGTCTATCTCTCAATCTCAACAAGTGCTTTGTTGTTGTTGTTGTTGTAGCAGTGCTTCGCCCCACCTAACAGCCGCGACCGATCACAAATTGTCATCAATATCCTCTAACGGGAGTCCAAGGAAACTTGCTGTTTCAACAGGGGTGGACCATAAGGAAAGGGGTGTTAGAGGCGTTGGTTCCACATTACAATTAAAGAGATGGTTGGTGTCATGTGGAAACACATTGCAAGCGGGGCATACATTTTGTATGTCGGGGTTGATTCTCGATAGGTAAGAGTTTAACCTGTTACAGTATCCAGAACGAAGTTGAGCAAGAGTGACACGCGTTTCCCTGGGGAGTATGCGTTCCTCTTCCGCGAGTTTTGGATACTTTTCTTTGAGTACTGGATTCACCGGGCAATTCTCAGCATAAAAGTCCGACGCCTGTTTGTGGAGTTCACCAAGGACCTGCTTGTGTTTTTTCGCTTCATACGGCTGGGTTCTCTGGTGCCGTATTTCCTCAAAGTGCTTACGGAGATGACTCCTTAAGCCCCTAGGCGGTGCTGGTTCATCAATCAGATGTCTGTTGGGATGCTCAGGTTTCTGGGTATTCAACAGGAACTGTTTGGTCAGCATCTCATTTCTCTCCCTGATGGGGAGTATTCTCGCCTCATTATGCAGATGGTGTTCTGGGGACATAAGAAGACAGCCCGAGAACAGTATTTTGGCAGGCCTATAGCTTCTTCCAGTGGGTAATTTTTAGGCTTGGCCACCATATGGGTGCCGCGTAGCACGTAATCGGCTGGCTAATTGCTTTGTATGTAGTCATGAGCGTTTCTTTATCTTTTCCCCAGGTACTGGCAGCGAGGGCTCTGAGGACTTTGTTACAGCTCTGAATTCTCGGAACAATTGCGGCTGCGTGCTCACCAAAATGTAGATCCTGATCAAACGTCACACCCAAGATTTTGAGGTGTAGGACAGTCGGTAGCGTAGTGCCATCGACGTGGATGTTCAAAATGGTCGACATTTGGGACGTCCATGTTGTAAATAGGGTCGCGGAAGATTTGGTCGGTGATAATGCCAGGTTTCGCGAGGCGAAAAAACTGGAGAGATCAGGGAGGTAGCCGTTTATTTTATTGCATAGCTCATCGATCTCTGGGCCTGAGCCTCTGGCCATTATTGTGCAGTCATCGGCGTAGGAAACGATTGTGACTCCTTCCGGTGGTGAAGGTTGCTTAGATATGTAGAAATTAAACAAAAGTGGGGATAGGACACCACCCTGTGGCACCCCTTGTTTAACTCTCCTTGGTTTCGATGTTTCGTTTCTAAATTGCACCGATGCCTGCCGACCACCCAGATAATTTGCGGTCCACCTTTTAAGACATGGGGGAAGGGTAGACCCTTCCAGGTCTTGCAGTAACGAGTGATGGTTGACCGTATCAAAAGCTTTTGATAGGTCTAGCGCTACGAGTACTGTTATATGGTGGGGGTTTTGATTTAAACCGCAATTTATCTGGGTGCTAATGGCATTTAGCGCGGTGGTAGTGCTATGGAGTTTTCTGAAGCCATGCTGATGAGAGGCTAGCTGCAAATTTGCTTGGAAATAAGGGAGCAAAATGGCTTCAAGCGTCTTTTCTACTGGCGATAGGAGAGATATCGGACGATACGACTCTCCTATGTTAGCTGGTTTCCCTGGCTTTAGTAGCGGGACCACCTTGGCCATTTTCCATTTCTCGGGTATGACAAAGGTGGAAAGAGACAGGTTGAAGACATGCGCAAAATATTTGAAACCCTCTTTCCCTAGGCTTTTAAACATCGGCATGGCTATGCCGTCTGGGCCCACTGCTTTGTATGGTTTAGCGCGACCAATGGCATATTTAACCTATTTAGCGGTGATGGTGATTGGTGATGCGCTGAATTTGTGTTTATGTGCGTGTCTGTTGGCCCTCCGTCTATCTTTGTCGACCGTAGAATGCATTATTATTGTCGGCAGAAAGCGCTCTCGCATATTTTCGCATCCGACAGCACTTTGTCGCCAAAGGCGATGAAACCTTGTCTTTGTGCTTAGTCGGATTCGATAGGGACTTTACGGTGGACCACAGTTTACCCACACCGGTAGAGAGGTTACAACGTCTCCTCCCATTTCGCCCGCTTGTGTTCATACACAAGCAATCTGATGCGTTGGTTTATATCCCTTATTTAAGGGTCGCCTGGATTAAGCTGTCTTATAAGGTCACGTTCTCTCGCTAAGTTTGCGGCCTCCGCCGGGAAGTGGGGCTAAATTTCGGGAATTGTCCCGGCGGGAATGAAACATGCCGAGGCGGATTCAATGATCTTGCGGAAGGCACGCTCCCTTTAGCGGGCATCAGTCGGGATAGGATGATAAACGCGAGGCCGCCTCCATTTCCGCTCTCGCGATCTTTTCTGTGGACATTATACCCAGAGCAGGTCTGCAATGCAGATCTTGCTGTGAGTTTAGTCTCTTGAATCGCAGCAATGCAGAAGTTGTGCCGCTTCATGAAATCGACTATCTCCGCAATCTTCCCAGTTAGTCCATTACAGTTTAACTGCAGAATTCTGAAGTGCATAGGGGGAGACGTCGCCACTCTAGGAGTAAGTGACGGGTGACTACGCCTGGGTTGAGGAAGGCCAGGACGCAATTGCTGTTGTGGCCCTGGGACTGGGCGTCCATGGGCAAGCATTGGGGTACCCGGATGGGGCGCTTAAACGTAGACTACGGGACGCCCTTGGGCGTGAACAGCACGGAGCCACAAAAGATTTATAAAAGTTACGTGGATGTCGGGTTTAGGGATCAAGCCCAGAACAACCTGTCCGATGCAACCATCCCTTAGACGAGACACACTGAACAGAGTATGACCGTCCTAAAAAGATTCTTTTCCGGCAGATGCAGCAAAACCATTTCTCAGGACCGGGGTCAGGAGACGGACCCGGATTGGATTCGATACCTTCCCGGAGCAAGAGAATATGGAGCAGTCCTGCTGCAGGAAGCTGCTGCGAGGATGACAATTTGTGGGAGGGACGCAACAAATTAAATAGGGTTACACTTAAATAACAGTCCTTGGTCGGGAAAAATCCCGAGTTGCTCCGGTACATAGAAGCGACTGCCTTGGGAAGCGAACAAGTGCTTTCATGTTACTTTTTATAAAATTCGCAATGTCTTACCAACGACATATACTCTCTCGGGTACTCTCCTCCAGTTCCTTAATGAGATTAAAGACTTAGGGGTTATCTTTGACACCTCATTCTCTTTCAATAACCAGATTAACTATATAATTTTAAGCGCGTATGCTTCCTTAGGTTTCTTGAGGCGTAATAGCATCAACTCCTCAGATCTCTATACCTTGAAATTGCTCTACTTATCGTTTGTTCGCTCCAAACTGGAATATGCTGCATTTATTTGGAGGCCTTATCACAAGTTTGCAATTGACAGGATTGAGCGAATACAAAAGATATGCCTTAAATTTTGCCTAAAATCCTTACATTTCTCAGACGCAATCCCTTCTTATCATTCCCGCTTGCTGCTAAGTAATATGAAATAATTAGAACTCAGAAGGACAACCCTTTCCTTGTCCTTCATTTTCGGAGTTGTTAATGGCGACATTGATTGCTCCCCTTTTCTGCACGCTATTAATTTTTTTATTCTCTTCGTTCTCATAAAACCTTTTATATTATACATAAGTCTACTAACTATGCGATAAATGCTCCATTGTCGCGCCCTCTACGTGAGCTCAATGAGATCTCTTATTCTATTATGCTTGATTTTTCTTTTCCAAAATCTATTTTTCTTAATATACTTAACTCTGTTTTGTAGTTTGGGGAATCACTTATTTTAGTCAGAAAGAACCAGTTTTGTTTTTGACTTTTCGAACAAAAAAAAAATTATAATAATAATAAAAAAAACCCCTATCCAACCAAAACTTTTCACCTCCATTCACCTGGGGGTCGCCAGAGCCTCGGCTGTTAAAGAAACATGATTCGCCACGGGTAGATGGGGTTGACAATTAGGTTGGAGAAGCTATTAATTGCGATGGCAATCTCTTCCAAGGGTTGTGCATGACAGCCCCTTGAATCAACTTGGTATTTTAGTCGCCTCTTACGACAGGCAGAACTAAAAAAAATGCGCGATAACCTCCGAAGAGATTTTAGGCCGAGCTCCTCCTCCAATTTTCGTCGTACTCCTCTTGATTTTTTCCTACAAATTGGCGGGACCGGCCTTATTGTTTTATGCCGACTCCGAACGGCATCTGCAATGCAGACGAGTTTTCACTGAGAGCTTTTCATAGCAGAAATACACTCGGAGTGCTTTCCAAACACTGCCGAGGGGCGATCGCGCTTAGAAAAATTTTCTTCTAATTGAAAAAATGTGTTTCTAAAAGTTTGATGTTGCTTTGCCCGGGGCGTGAACCCATGGTCTTCGGTGTGGATCACGCTACCATCACACCACGGTATACCTGCCGCGGCTATATTCTAAGCCCCCTAACCCACTGGAGGAAATGATACGCCAATCATTACAGTTAATGTACAGGAATTGTGTTTTTGCAATTTTAAGCTAGTTTGGTTTCAGTTAAATTACTTTCGTTGTTCTTTCATATAAATCTATGTCAACATACATATAGACCAAAGTGAGTTGAACTTTAAAACTTTACCCAAAATTTTAGAACATTTTAAGCTTTTCACTAACCGTTTTTAGATTTTTTTCAAATGTGCTCATAGAAAAATTCGTAATTTTAATCCCTTAAATATACTCCTGATGTTTGGCAATTTATTTTCTAGCGGAACTGTGTTTTTTTTTTAAACAAATTTAATAGCGCTATTTTTTTACATGGAAGAAAATGCCAACACTTCCGGAAAAATAAATTACCCAAGATCAGGAAATCTGAAAATATTTAAAATGTCCACGAAAGGTCGTCGAATTTCGAATAAGTTTTGAACCCCAACTTATATTTTCCTTATTATGTATACTGGGTTGGGTCGATTTGTATGCACGACAGTTAACAGATATCGCGCCATCGATTTTTCGATAGGATTTGGCTTCAGGAAAAAAAAGTTTCACTACGCATGCCCAAAAAAATAATTTTCGAGCCTGCAAAAAAAGTTGATTTTTCGACCAAAATTTGTCTAAATCTTCATAAAAGAAAATTTTTTTAAAAAAACTGCATTTACCAATTTTGCATTTGCCAATTGTCGCGAAAAAAAGGAACTTTTTTTTTTGAGCCCAAATCCTATCGAAAAATCGATGGCGCGATATCGGTCTAATGTATACTCTGCCGGAAATAAGTATTGGCACAGTAGCAAAAAAACTAATCGCTCAACACAAAAACAAACTACATAAGTATATAAAATTTTTGTTATAATACTTTTAGTCATTTGCATAGGCCTTCCTTTTAAGATGGTTAATGGAAGATATTAATGGCTTACGCCTAGCAAATTGTGAATTGAGTCCGGCCTTGTGAAGCAAATTCCTTATTGCTGCTTCAATTTTGCCGCTATTTAGGTTAATGCCATTTTTGGATCTGTTTTCATGAGTTACGATCCGAATAGTGAAACGACTTCGTTGCATGATTTTTACTATTTCTGCATACGATTGCAATTATTATGGCAATGTGCTGAGATCGAGTCAAATAACTCTGTTTTGGACTCATTTTACGAAAATGTTAGTAATTGCTCCAGAAAACCAAGTTTAAATTACACGAAACAAATTAATATAAAGTATTGAACTACATACGTCACACTTTTCCAATTTCTCTCTAGATCCACCAAACTTTTACAATAAAAGAAGAAGAAATAATGAAAAAGATATTTTTTATTTCCTGGTTAAAAATTTATATTTTTAATCTGAAAACCCGATTTTTGATGGTAAATCTAACTTTGTCTTACGTGCCAAAACTTTTTTCCGTAAAGGCTTGGTTTCCTCGAAAGCGGTGCCGCTATATAGTGGCCACTACATAGCGGCAGACGGTAGAGTATGTTGTCAAAAATATTGCTGTGTAAAAGTAATTATGTGGAAACTAAGAAGACGGTGAAGTTCACCGTAACGTAATATAGGACCAGGGCATAAAATATTACGGCCGTCATGACGGTAGAAACTCGTTCATCACCATGTTTTGCCACCGCTACTGTTAAAGCGGTGAAAATTTTGTGGAATAATTGAAATTATTTATAAAATAACATTCATAAATATAGGTTGAAATAAGTAAGTGTCTACGTTCGGGTGTAACCGAACATTATATACTCAGCGTGAACTTTAATTGTACATTTCATTTCAGATAAATTACTTTTCTACATAACACGTGGCACCGCCCGTTAAAAAAAATGGCTCCCCATTTCCTCTTACAATAAAACTTGATATGTGAAATATCATTGATTCAAAACTATTTTTTGCTAATTTATAGCTTATTATTCTAGTCTACGACAATTTTAAATTTGTTTTATATCTAAGTTGCCGTGGTCTTTAACCGATCCCGTCCATTTTTACTAGAAATATTTTCTGCTATAAGGAAAATATGTGTACACAATTTCATTACGATATGTTAATTTTTCTTCGAGTTATGGCTCCGGAAAAATAGAAAATTGCTTAGTCATAAAAGCGGCGGTGCCACACACATTTTCAAAAATTTAAGTGTTTTCCAATTTAATGTTATAATTCAATTTAGAGAGTAAAATTCTATTGATACAAAGCTCTTTTCGCTATTATTTTCGTCTACGACCCTTTTAAAAATCTTTTATATAAAAGTGGGCGTGGTCTTTAACCGATCTCGTTAATTTTTCTACAGAGAATTCCTTATAATAAAGGTAACCTCTCTGCCTAAGTTTGTTACGATAGGTTTAACGATTTTTGATTTATGGTTAATAATATTTGTAAAATTGATTTCATCACAAGTGGGCGGTGCCACGCCCATTTTAAAAAATTTTTTTCCAAATTTTTATCAAGAGTCTCAATATCAGCCCACTTGTGAAATTTCAACATCTAGGTGTATTATTTACTAAATAATCAGAGTTTTTGTGTTTTCCAAAATGTTATATATATAAAAAATGGACGTGGTTATTATCCGATTTCGGTCATTTTCAATACCAATCTATTCTGGGTCCAGATAAGCTCGTGTACCAAATTTGGTGAAGATATCTCAATATTTACTCAAGTTATCATGTTAACGGGCAGACGGACGGACGAACAGACATGGCTCAATCAAATTTTTTTTTGATACTGATAATTTTCATATATGGAAGTCCATATCTATCTCAATTCCTTTATCCCTGTACAACCAACCGTTATCCAATCAAAGTTAATATACTCTGTGTGCAAAGCACGCGGAGTATAAAAACTAAACAACACGCCGTAGCACAGAGCACAGAGGTTCGTGTTTACGCTATTAAGCACAACTCGTTTTGTGGCGAGTTATTTAACCACTGCCTTCTTCAATAATTGCCGCTAAATGGGTCTCTTTGCGCGCCTAGCCTAGAGAGTTACAAGCATACAAGTGAAGGTAATATTAGTGTGTTAAAAATGATCATTTTTGAATAAATTTTTTTTTCTTGTACGTTTATTTAAAGAAAATATTCAAAAAAACTTAAAAAAAAACCAGTAAAATACAGAATTAAATTTTCCGAATCGTCTGCCTGAACTGTTCGTAATTTCCAACACAGCGGCGCCGCACTATTATAACTTTTTTATTTCTCAATATTATGTTCTAAAATTTTGCGCGTATATAGATAAGGGTATATAGCTTCAAATGGAATGTAATTTATTATGCCTTAATTTAAAACCATACCTTAAAAGATAAAAGAAATTCAAAATTATTTAAAATATCCAATATTTATTTTTTAACAATGAATACTATTATTTTGTGCCTAATAAAACCAAATATCAAATAGCACATCAAAATACATGCCAATCTAAATAATAAAAACATAAAAACTTGGTGATTAAAATTGAACACAGATTAATTAATGAATTGTAATGTTTACTATTGTTATTGTACATATACATAAGTTTATTATGTTATTTATACCTGATGACCTTCGGGATCTAAAATTAATTCGTTCACATTCAAAACATCTAAGGTGTATTCATCAAGTTCCTTCACGTTTTTAGTATACAGTTTTCTAATGCTGGTTATGTAAGGATCTGAAGTATAAAGAAGAGTATGAAGTACGTCCTCGGATTTTGATCATTTTCTAGCATGGTGTAAACGAAATTTTTTATAATCCTTATAACGGGATTCTTGTGCATCTTCCGAAAGTGGACCAATAGGAAGTACTGCAAAATGCTTTATGACACTTTCTCCATGAATCAAAATTTTGTGATCTGAAGATGGCATGAGTGTTTTTCATAAATGCTCACATAGATCCTGGCAGTCTCCATAGCATAACTGCCAAATTTTTCAGAATTTACCATTGAAAGAGCTTGCAAAAATTTATATTCACTCCTGTAATTTCAGCAGAGCAGCATGCATTGTGAAAAATTCTTCTGGAAGTATTACCGTCATTAGTATTACCACTTACTTGCCTTGGTTTGTCGATGACCTAGCTCTTCACGGAAACGCCTTGGTACCAGGGTTTTCTTCTCTTGCTTTAGTCGTTTCTTTTCTCCGCTTGTGGCTCTCCATGTTTGGAAAGACAGATTATAGGAAATATGTAAAATCATTTCCATACAACGAATCCAGGCGTGTAAAGTAGACAACCCATATTAATAAGAATCTCCATTTTCAGGCCTAGCAGTTACTTTAGTCAAATCGTTAATTTTTCCCGTAGTACAGATATTGTGCTTTCGTTAAATCCAAGTCAATAAATACGCTCAATGCTTCTTCATCCGTAAACATTTTTGTCTGCCTTGTATCTTCTATGAGACTCGAGAATAAGGTCTTATTTTCGCTGTCAGCAAACCTTAATCTTTCCACAAGTTTAGCTTCTGTTTCTTCTCCTATCGAACGTAACCCTTGAAAATATGCATTTTAGACGTGTTCAAATCCATATTAATTAAATTGCATTGTAATTTTTCTTCTTTTACTGGATTCTGACAAATCTGGATAAGATACACACGGTCTCCCACTTTTTCCAGAAGAAGTAGATGGTGTGGAGTCGGTTGCAACGTCTTCAGATTTCGGTAAAGTTACTGAATATTTTGATTCTAACCAATTACTGTTTTTCATTAATATGTCTTTGAAAATCACTGAGGATGAAACATAAGTTGTCTTAAGATACATGATAATTGTCTTTTAAAACTGTTGATAATGTCTCCAATGATTTTCGTCCTTCTATATACGAAAGTATTATTTCACGTTTAAAACACTTGAAAGTAGACATTTGGAAGGGACAACAAAACACGGATTTATTTGTATTCGTAACAATTACACTTCTGTTAATTCACATAATATTTTGTTCTGTTTATATACCAATATGAAATATTAGGGTAGTGCGTTGAAACAAAGGGTATTTTTGAAATTCTGTTATAATCGCTTTTAACCTCTATAGTTTCCTACCTAAGATGTACATTCATAAGTACTCCGTAAACAAAGTTTCGGATTGTAGGTATATTATGCAAAACTGCACTTGATGCCTTCTTTTTTAAACGGTTTAATTTGGCTTGAATTGACAGGCAGGCCGCACGGCCGCATGCACGGACGTTGTGAACGAATTTTGTAATTGAAATTTAATTAACTTCCCGATAAGCTACAAGCTTGAAACTTGGAACATAGTTCAGAACACGATAACAATGCAATAATAAGAAAAAAGCGCCGCTAGGTTGCGCAAGGATCGAAATATTCACAAAAATCGTATTTGTGGTCTGATTTTGTTCATATTTGGAACGCATAATACATACAAGAATGGAAAGCGACCTATAAAAAAAGTCGCCGCTAGGTGGCGCAAAGATCGAGATATTCAAAAAAAAATCTTATTTGTGGTCCGATTTGGTTCATATTTGGAACACATAATACATACATGAATAGTAAGCGACCTATTATGTCCGATTCGGCTCATATTTGGAACAAATATTACCCACAGTCCGGTAGAAGTGACATCAAAGTATTTTGGAGTTGGAGGAGGAAGAAGCATACGTGCCGCAGAGTCGAGTAAAGAAAGAGTCCTAGTAATAATGAGTCACTAAATGAACTAAATAGAATGAGAAATAATAGGCAATTAAATAAAGACTAAAAACTTAAAAATAAAATAATTAAAAAAAAAAAAGTTTAGGTTAAACGGTTTTATTGAAAACAATACTTACATGAAGTATTAATAATACTAAAATCTAGAAAATATTGAGGTAGGTCCTATGTACTAGTCATCACACTCCTCACCAATCTAGGGCGTTGATCAGACAATTAAATAAAAGCGTTGCATGTGCTGAATTTCTATTGATAGTCATATATAAGACCAACTGAACCTTAATCAGGTTATGCTACGCCTCACATTTTTAGAAATTTCACGCGCCCAACGCTTTTATTTAATTGTCTGATCAACGCCCTAGATTGATGAGGAGTGTGATGACTAGTACCTAGGACCTACCTAATTATTTTCTAGCTTTTAGTATTATTAATATTTCATGTACGTATTGTTTTCAATAAAACCGTATAACTTGAAAAATTTTTTAAAATTATTTTTTATTGTTTAAAATAGGACTCAACGCTCAATGTCACACGGGAATTTTTAATGATAAAAAATAGGTATTTTACATAGTAATAACATATTTCCGCCCACTGAAATTGAAAAATTTAGGTAAAACTGCATTTAGTGTTTTTGTTACGATGTTTGAAAAGATAATGCTTTACTTATATGAGTTTGCCGCGGATTGCCCGTATCGCTTTAAATGTATGAAAACATTTATTGCAAGCAATTTTTAATTTTATAATTTATTTAATAATTTGGGAAAAATTTAAACAACGTGACATCATGACGGACAAGGCGGCAGCTGTTTCGATTATATTTTGTAAATCTCTTCAAAGCCTTTTCTCCCGGGAGTGGGAGTCGAACCCGCACTCCTACGATAGTTGAAATGGTTATAAACGCATTCAGCTACGTTATGACTTAGTTGTTATAAAGTTTTTCCCAATTGCCTTCCTACGCACATATTATCTTTCATATATCACATAATTCGTATGTAGTTATGTGTTAAAGTCATGCATGTTTGTAAGGCGGTTTTCAGAGAAACTTGGTATTTTGTTGTTGTTTTTTGTTCTATTTATAGAACTACAACGAATTAACCAAATGTTGTCACCTTATATGAGTTTGCCGGGGATTGCCCGTATCGCTTTAAATGTATGAAAACATTTATTTCAAGCAATTTTTAATTTTATAATTTACTTAATAATTTGGAAAAAATTAAAACAACATGACTTCAGGACGGACAAGGCGACAACTGTTTCGATTATACCTTGTAAATCTCTTCAAGATAATGCTTTACCTTTTTTATTGTTTAAAGCTGTATTCAGCCCTCACGGTCACACGAGAAAACTGGGATTTCTATTGAGAAGGAAGAAGAATAATTCAGCGCTGTTCTCTGGTGTGCAACTTGTTTATTAATATTTTCACACGCAACATGAATGGAAAAGAGATAAACTTCCTAATATCAATGAAAAATTACAAAACCTACCGCAAACTATTGATGTACACAGCAACATTTAAAACCCCAATAGATAGCGAGCGATTTTCCGTTTTCTGACTTTTATCACATTTTTAATAGTTACTCCGAAGATCGCAAATTTCCGCAGCTTTTTTTATTTGATTATGTTTGTGGATAGCTACGTGGGCAATGGTCAAAAGTCTCGATGAACTTTAAAAGAACTTTTTTTCACCATATTTTATTTTGCAATTATTTTAAGGTAAACATAAACATAATATTAAAAACATATTAGCTGTTTCATATTCTTCAAAAAACGAGGTTTCCAGAAATATATAATACCTTTTCCTGTAATGTATAACATTAAAATCAATTTGAAAGTGATGAAGGGAATGTGCTTAATATGAACGTCCGTCAAAACTTAAAGTTTGTGATATTGTAAAAAAATCATTTCATATAATATGTATAATTTTTCGATGCTATAGTCTAGTTTGGTCCTTAAACTATTGAGTGAAATAAAAAAGCATTCCAGTAGCGACATCGAAAAAACCATTTTTAATCAGCAGTTGTCCTACGATTTTCCATAGTGCGCCGCTGAAAACTGTGAGTATACCGACCGCTCTTTAAGGCTTGGTTTACTCGGAAGGAGGTGCCGCTTTATTACGACCGCTAAAGAACGGCCGGTATACTCACCGTTTTCAGCGGCACCGCTTTGTTGGAAACTACGAACACTTACTGCAGACGATCCACAAAATTTTATTATACATTTTTCCTTTTTCTTAGTTTTTTGTCATATCTTTTTAACTGCACATACAAAAATAAAACATGTTCAAAAAATTTAAATTCAAAAATATTGTTTATTTTATAAATATTTGACAAAATGTTCACCGTTTTGACAAAGCGGTGGCAAAAAACGGTGATGAACGAGTTTCTCATGACGGCCGTAATATTTTATGCCCTGCCGCTATATTACGTTACGGTGAACTTCACCGTCTTCTTAGCTTACACATAATTACTTTTACACTGCAACATTTTTGACAACATACTCTACCGCTGTGTAACGGTCGCTATATATCGGCACCGCTTTCGAGGAAACCAAGCCTTTAGCGGTCATAACATAACGGCACCGCTTTTGGAGGAAACCACGCCTTAAATGAATATTGACAAATTATTATATAAAAAATTAGGGAAAATAATTCAAGTGAAGAAAAACTTGCTAAAAATTACAAAAAAAAAAAAAACTTATGCAGACAGTTACTTTTGTGGTTTGCTGTATATTGTTGCAGAATTGTAGCACATTTTTGAAATTCTCACAAAGTGTTTAAACCTGGGGGGGAAACATTTTGAACTGTTTTTTATATGATCTACTATACAAATTTACTCATATACATATAACCACCCACAATCGCATTGTTGGACGTCTACAAGTGATTCATCGTTGTAGCCGGAATATTGGAAACGTACAAACTTTCATAGTTCCTTTACATTTTTCAATTAAAAGTTAAAAAGTTAGATCTTTATTATAATGAGTTTTGCAAATAATCAATTTTGTTTCAACAAATGGACGAAAGTATAATTTTGACATAAAAAATGGCATAGAGTTTTTCGCCATCACATTGTTCTAATTAAATGACCAAATTTGGGAAATGCGGAATAGAATATTTATTAAGCACAATAAAACTGTAGCAAACAAGGCACGCCGCAACATGACTTGATTTATCCAGGCTAATATTTGTTGCAACATTTCACAACGAAAACAACTTAATAAATTTCTAATTATTTATCTTTTAAGGCAACTCAGTGACAATGCTGACATAATCAGAAATCGTGCATCGTCTGCTGTGGACATACATGGTTGGGCACAGTGCAACGGATTTCCATTTGCTGGCGAACAAATGTTGCCACTAAAAGAATTACCATTAAAAACGAGCAATATACATAATTTAATCATGATGATAAATGTATGCATTACATACAATTGATGTATTCTGTCCACACTTCTGGATACATATGGATCTGTGCCTTCCCGGCACAACCAAAAAAGTCAAATATTTGCTGAAAATTTAATTAGTTCGTGATTTGATATCTGTAAATGTAAATCTTTCCAGAAAATTTCAAAATACACTGTGATATGCAACCAGGACCGTGGAGAGAAAATCCGGACCCGGGACTAAACAATTTACGGGCCCCCTATAAAAAATCCACTAATACATTTGATTAACTTGAACTACGCTTCCCAAGGCAGTCGATTCTATGTACCGGAGCGACTCGGGATTTTTCCCGACCAAGGACTGTCATTTCAGTGTGACCCCATTTAATTTGTTTCGTCCCTCCCACAAATTGTCATCCTCGCAGCAGCTCCCTGCAGCAGGACTGCTCCATATTCTCTTACTCCGGGAAGGCATCGAATCCAATCCGGGTCCGTCTCCTGACCCCGGTCCTGAGAAATGGTTTTGCTGCATTTGCCAGAAAAGAATCTTTTTAGGACGGTCATACTCTGTTCAGTGTGTCTCGTGCAAGGGATGGTTGCATCGGACAGGTTGTTCTGGGCTTGATCCCAAAACCCGACGTCCACGTAACTTTTATAAATCTTTTGTGACTCCTTGCTGCTCACGCCCAAGGGCGTCCCATAGTCTACGCCTAAGCGCACCTCCACTACCTTCCAGCAGCCTCGCTGCTCAGCAAGCCACAACAAGTACACGCTGCTGCTCGCGCCCCACGGCGCCAACAACTCAAAGAGCTGATACCACTCATAACTACTACCTTCGTAGTAGAGCTGGTAGCAATGCTGAGCATCAGCCCCTGCCCCCGTCTTCTTCTCCCCCCCCCCCCCCCCCCCCCCTCTTTTCTGGCAGCAATCGTGCAGGTCAGGGAAACAGACTCTTAGTCCCTACCTCCGTTTGCACCGTCTGCCAGCACAGAATATATAGGTTTGCGACATCCGCTCAATGCAGCTCCTGCCTTGGGTGGTGCCACTTTCCTAGATGTTCTGGTCTCCGCGACGGCAACCCCTCGACGGGTTTCATCGCGCCATGTTGCCAGGTCGCAAACCCAAATCATCCGGGTACCCCAATGCTTGCCCAAGGGCGCCCAGTCCCAAGGCCACAACAGCAATTGCGTCCTGCCCTTCCACAACCTAGGCGTAGTCACCCGTCACTTACCCCTAGAGTGGCGGCGTCACCCCTCATGCACTTCAGAATTCTGCAGTTAAACTGTAATGGACTAACTGGGAAGGTTACGGAGATAGTCGATTTCATGAAGCGGCACAACATCCGCATTGCTGCGATTCAAGAGACTAAACTCACAGCAAGATCTGCATTGCAGACCTGCTCTGGGTATAATGTCCACAGGAAGGACCGCGAGAGGGGAAATGGAGGCGGCCTCGCGTTTATTATACACCACTCTGTGCAATATCATATATTTGATCCTGGCATCGACCGCAGGGACAATGTCTTAGAACGTCAAGGCCTATCTGTCCGGTCAGGCGATGCAAATCTAGAAATCATCAACATCTACATCCCTCCTGTCACCTGTTGCCCCTGTGGATACCGCCCTAAAATCGAGGCCTTACTCACTGGCAACAATCGCATTATCTTAGGCGATTTCAATGCCCATCACGACCTATGGCATTCAAACTTGCGGGCGGACAGTAGGGGTGAGATGTTGGCGGATCAAATAGAAGAAACGACGTTCTGCACAATAAACGGAGACGCCCCCACACGTATGGTAGGAAGCTGTCATAGCTCGCCAGATATCTCAATCGTGAGCGCAGAACTCGTAAACTGCGTTAACTGGCAGCCGATGGTAACATTGGCATCCGACCACCTGCCCATACTTATTTCGTTCGAGCGTACCGCCGACTTCATCGTCACCGAAAAACGCACTTTCATAAACTTCAAAAAAGGAAAGTGGGAAGAATATAAATCTGCAACAGACAGCAGCTTTGCTGCCCTCCCTATCCCGACTGATGCCCGCCAAGGGGAGCGTGCCTTCCGTAAGGTCATTGAATCCGCCTCGGCACATTTCATTCCCGCCGGGAGAATTCCCGAAATCCGGCCCCACTTCCCGGCGGATGCTGCGAGCTTAGCGAGGGAACGCGATCTTATAAGACAGCTTGATCCAGGCAACCCCCAAATAAGGGATATAAACCAACGCATCAGATTGCTTGTGGACGAACACAAGCGGGCGAAATGGGAAGAGCACTTAAGAGGTTGTAATCTCTCTACCGGTGTAGGTAAACTTTGGTCCACCGTAAAGTCCCTATCGAATCCGACTAAGCACAAAGACAAAGTTTCCATCGCCTTTGGCGATAAGGTGCTGCCGGATGCGGAAAAATGCGCGAGCGCTTTCTGCCGACAATATATAATGCATCCTACGGTCGACAAAGATAGACGGAGAGCCAATAGACACGCACATAAACACAAATTCAGCGCGTCACCAATCACCATCACCGCTAGAGAGGTTGAGGACGCCATTGGTCGCGCTAAACCATCCAAAGCAGTAGGCCCAGACGGCATAGCCATGCCGATGCTTAAAAACCTAGGGAAAGAGGGTTTCAAATATTTAGCGCATGTCTTCAACCTGTCTCTCTCCACCTTTGCCATACCCGAGAAATGGAAAATGGCCAAGGTGGTCCCGCTACTAAACCCTGGGAAACCAGCTAACGTAGGTGAGTCATATCGTCCGATATCTCTCCTATCGCCAGTGGCAAAGACGCTTGAAGCCATTTTGCTCCCTTATTTCCAAGCACATTTGCAGCTAGCCCCTCATCAGCATGGCTTCAGAAAACTCTATAGCACTACCTCCGTGCTAAATGTCATTAGCACCCAGATAAATTGCGGTTTGAAACAATACCCCCACCATAGAACAGTACTCGTAGCGCTAGACCTATCAAAAGCCTTTGATACGGTCAACCATGGCTCATTACTGCAAGACCTGGAAGGGTCTACCCTTCCCCCATGTCTGGGTGGTCGGCAGGCATCGGTGCAATTCAGAAACGAAACATCAAAACCAAGGAGAATTAAACAAGGGTGGTGTCCTATCCCCACTTTTGTTTAATTTCTACATATCTAAGCTACCTTCACCACCGGAAGGAGTCACAATCGTTTCCTACGCCGATGACTGCGCAATAATGGCCACAGACCCAGGCCCAGAGATCGATGAGCTATGCAATAAAATAAACGGCTATCTCCCTGATCTCTCCAGTTTTTTCGCCTCGCGAAACCTGGCATTGTCACCGACTAAATCTTCCGCGATCTTATTTACAACATGGACGCCCCAAATGTCGACCATATTGAACATCCACGTCGATGGCACTACGCTACCGACTGTCCTACACCCCAAAATCTTGGGTGTGACGTTTGATCAGGATCTGCATTTTGGTGCGCACGCAACCGCAATTGTTCCGAGAATTCAGAGCCGTAATAAAATCCTCAAATCCCTTGCTGGCAGTACCTGGGGAAAAGATAAAGAAACGCTCATGACCACATACAAAGCAATTAGCCAGCCGATTACGTGCTACGCGTCACCCATATGGTCGCCAAGCCTAAAAACTACCCACTGGAAGAAACTACAGGCCTGCCAAAATGCTGTTCTCAGAATCGCCACGGGCTGTCTTCTTATGTCCCTAGAACACCATCTGCATAATGAGGCGAGAATACTCCCGATCAGGGAGAGAAATGAGATGCTGACCAAACAGTTTCTGTTGAATACCCAGAAACCTGGGCATCCCAACAGACATCTGATTGACGAACCAGCACCGCCTAGGGGCCTAAGGAGTCATCTCCGTAAGCATTTTGAGGAAATACGGCACCTTAGAACCCAGCCGTATCAAGCGAAAAAACACAAGCAGGTCCTTGGTGAACTCCATAGACAGGCGTCGGACCTTTATGTCGGGAATTGCCCGGTGAATCCAGTACTTGAAGAAAAATATCCAGAACTCGTGGAAGAGGAACGCATACTCCCCAGGGAAACGCGTGTCACTCTTGCTCAACTTCGTTCTGGATACTGTAACAGGTTAAACTCTTACCTATCCAGAATCAACCCCGACATACAAAATGTATGCCCCGCTTGCAATGTGTCCCCACATGACACCAACCATCTCTTTAATTGTAATGTGGAACCAACGCCTCTAACACCCCTTTTCTTATGGTCCCCCCTGTTGAAACGGCAAGTTTCCTTGGACTCCCGTTAGAGAATATTGATGACAATTTGTGAGCGGTCGCGGCTATTAGGTGGGGCGAGCATTGCTACAACAACATTAACTTGAATTAATGACGTCTCATTCATGAATCATTATTGATGGATGACATCAAAAAAATTGTTGCCACATCAACTAAATGATTTTCGGACTAAGAGCTGACAATAAAATTAACGCAGAATATTTACTATTTATACTATTTCACTGTAACGTAGAAATAAAATTTTCTTTTAACAGCCACATATTGTTTCAAATAATGTTTTCTAATTATTTGGTAACGTTTTAATACATTTCTGATAAATTTAATGATGATTATAAAATGTAATTATTCAATATAGAAAGTTCGAATATCAAAGAGGGGCTTTTCTTGCTTTTTGCGCTGAAATTTTTTTTATAATAATATCAAAATTTAACTGTCTTGCCAAAACGGATTTAACACAAAGCGTGGCAAGTCCTGAAACTTGCTCTTGAGATGAACACGATCTATGAAAGTTTTTGATTCTTGAAAGGATTTTTAAGGAACGTTCTGCACTAGGTACAGTGATAGGTATAGTTCAAAAGACACGTAAAGCAACACAAATGTTGAGAAAATCGTATAAAGATTTTGAACATATGTAGATGGCATTTAGCAATTCCAATGGTGACAGACCTTTATCAAAATTTGCTTCGTAAATGTGTTTCAAGTTTATTATTTCGCATTCTAAGCTTTGAGAAATGTTCGACTTGTATTTTTCGACAAATTTTGTTGCGCTCGCCCGAACCGTAGTTTCATCCATGTCTTAAAATTGCCACAAAAAGGAAAACGTCTCGCTCAAATTTTTCATAGCTGCAAATCGTTCAGTAATGCCAGTGATTACCGAATCAACAAAATGTTTTTGAATGAAATTGTTTTGAGTGAAATGTTTTTAAAATCAGACTCTGAATCATCCATTTAAATTATCTTCAGAACGTCTTTTGGGTTTTCTCTTTCGAATGTCCGGAAACTTTGGCGAGATGTTCAATTGAATAGGAACTGTTTTGCATTCGTTCCCTGAGAAACTCCGGGCCCGGGGTGAATCCCCCAGGGTATTTGTCTTTGAATGCCGGATTTTTTCATAGTGCTTAAGGAAATGACCTCTTAAGTTCCTAAGACGCGTGGCCTCTTCAAAAACGTATTTTGGATTTAGTAATAGTGCTCTTCAATTTCTGAGAAAACTCAATTAATGTTAGCGTCTGTTGGAGTGCTACATAGATCAATATTAGGCCCGATTCCGTTTAGTTTGTTTTTAAATGAGGTTTTCCATGCCTGTAGGAAATCAAATATTTATGTTTATGCTGATGCTTTACAATTATATATGTCCGCTCCCCTGGCGCAATCTATCGAACTGTGCTCTGATGTCAATGCTGAGCTAACCACGATTTCAATGTGGGTGAAGGCCAGTGGCTTGTATCACAATGGCTTGTTGGTTTTGCCAACAATCAATAAAAATTTGGTAATAGTCTAGTTGAGGGGTCGACTGCTAATACGCTACCAAAAATATCGAGAGAGGTGTCAATCGAAGTGTATTGAGATCAGTATTAATAATCGGAAGGCGGAAAATAAAAATTTTAACTCGTTCAAAAGATATTAACGAAAAACCGAAAAATTACCCGCGGGTACTTCCGAAACCGGGGGTGGAATCCATAGTATTTTTGTGCAGACCACCTTTCTGCGTTGGCGGCCTTCGGCCGCGCTTATATAAAATTACCCTGGGTGGGCCAACACCAGTTTGGAGACCAAAACTATATCCGCGCAAAACACTTATGTTCACAATTTTTTTGTGGGTACTACAACATTACAAAAACCACATGAAAATCGCCAACTTCAACTGCAAATATCTCCGGACAGAGATAAAATTTTTCTTTTCCGCCTTCGGATTATTGTTGTCGAGGTCAATACGCGTCTTTTAACACATCTCCCGATATTTATTGGTAGCGTATTAGCAGTCGATCCATCAACTAGACTTTTACCAAAAATGTAAAGGATCTTGACTTTCTTGAGTGACTTCTCATTGATGACAAACCAGTCAAGGTTTTCAAGAAAGGTGGGCTAATCTCGGTTTTTTATTAATACCAGTTGAACTTGTACTGATCACAATAACATATCTGCACAATCCGCTCTACTAAACACCCGACGGCGACTTGCATTTCAGCTGGTTCTACTGCAAATTATCTATTCATAGATGGTTAACAGCAAGCTGGATGGTAAGTCATTTCACAAAGTCGAGAGCCTATTTTATAATGTAAAGTGCTGTGTCTACGGTCTGTCTAAGTTTGATCATATATCTCCTCCGAATATTCCTCTATAATCTCATCACACTGAAACCCCCTAATTACCTATTTGTTAAGTTCTTACTTACCAGTTCTGTGCGAATGACTAATTTAATTGTACCTCATTTCAATACTTTACCATCAACGATACTGTATTTTGTCAACGCTATTCGTATATGGAATTCTTTATTTATAATTTTAGAAACAATTTAAACAAAGGCAATTTTAGGAGATTGATCTGTGTAGTAAATTAAGCTAATTATTTTTGTAATTTGTCAAATAAATATATATAAATAGTTTGTTAATATTACTGTTACTGTTATTGTTATTATTATTATTACTTTTTTCTTTCTTGTTACTTGTATTTTGCGGATATAAAAATATTCTTCCTTTTATTGCTTTAATTTATTATTTTATTGTTTATCGTTTTTGTTTTCAATCCTCATTTTTAATTGTACTTTTATTTTTTAATTTGTGGTAGATACTTATTTTACTTTCTCTTATTATTACCTATTCATAATTGCATAATTGTGTCCTTATGTACCTTTGCTGTACTAGAAAATGTCTTTGCGTTTTATTGTACTAATATCTAACCAATTAATTAAATGTAATGAAATGAGAATGTGTAGAAGACATTTTATGCATGTTCAGCGAATACTTCTTAGAAAATATCGAGCAGTTGGTTACGAGTAGCAGGATGACGCCTCTTATTTTAATCTATTCTCTTTGATGAAAGGTATAAAAAGTAAGCTTCGCTCACTTTCTATGCCATTCTCTTCTACTCTACCTTCCATTGTTTTCTTATCAACATAGCACTAAAAGAAAAGTTATATATAACATATTTGAGTACTCCCTTTGCATAATATTTTCAGAAAGCTAAAAAAGAAACAACGAATTCAAATAAAATGGCCAAATCGAACATGTTTTACAAATTGCCTGAAGTTATTAAAAAAGCAAGTTATTTAAAACGGTTAATTTTTTCAAAAATTCTATATCCCGATTTTCTAAAAGAATAAACAAAATCGGAGATGCAAAATCCTTTAGTAGGTTCAGTTCACATGGAAAAGTCTATACATAAAATACGAAAAACTCATTTGGAAGTATTTTGCATTTGTATGGTTGACCCTCTGCAACAAATTGTGTAACTCTTTCTTAGCAAGGGTTACCACAGATTATATTCTTTTCAGACACAATTCTTCTTCAAAATCTTACTCCAAATCAAGGCTGCCAACCCTCAGGGTTTCGTCCGGAGACTAAATGGGGTTTAAATACCCCTTCGAAATGATTCTCACCTCATATTAAGTTGAAAGTATACGTATAAGGAGGGTTTGAAAAATCATTTGGACTTATATCCGCAACCTCTGTTTATTTGCAAAACTATACACTAGACTTTGAAATGTTAAATTCGCGTCTAGTCCCTTGGAAAGAATTATTATGATTATAGCCTATCCAAACCAAGTTTAAATATCACCTTCACGTTACGGCTCTTATTATAAAAGTGAATATGTAGGTACAAAGCGGCAAATCAAAGGCTTTCCCAAGACAGTCGGTTGTGCTACTACCCTAACGTAGTGGACAGTCGAGCTAGTCGGACAACTGAAGCTACAGGGTCATCCGTAATGAGTTTTTATATCATAAGGCCCGGAAAGACAATTCGAACTGAACTCTGAAATTTGGGTTGTTGGTGGTTCGGTTTATGACTAACAAATTATTGTGGTGGTATATATGTACATATGTATACAAACGTGTGTACATATTCGCAAGTGATGTAGGTAAGTCCACTTTTTGAAAAAAAAAAAAAAATTGTATATTATATTGTAACGAATTTACTGCAATTCCCCTTATTTGCAATCTTCTGCCAACGTTCGTATCGCTAAACTGTTAAATAAATAACTCCAATATTGAATAATGGAAAAAATGGCCTTTGTTAAAGTACTTCAAAATAACACTTATACTTTGCAACGAATAGCTTGCTTAATAACCAAACTGATTGATAGCTCAAATGAAACTGACTTCTCGCCTCCACTGTTGTCGCCCTTTTATACTGTCCGACCTCCTTGTTGCATATTTCTAGGATTTTCTAATTCCAGAACTTACTAGTTAGTCATAAATTTCTCAGCTACAGCTACATGTATAATTTTTATAGCTTCTCTCATACCCCATGCGCTTGTGTGAGCGACATTTCCACAATCACAATTGCATACCTTTAGGAGCATTTCAGATAAGATATCTGCATGTGCTTGTGCGTTGCTTCTCCGCCGCGTGCACGCGTATTTATAGACATAATGATTGAGTTATTGATGTGAATTCACGTCACTGCTTAGCATCGGCCTAGAGATGGCGGTACCCCTTAGTGCCGCCAACATTCGTAACACTGCCCTCCACCTAAGTCAGACAAATCTCTCGATCTAAACGTTGCCAGCCTTTCCAAATGGACCATTTTAATTTTGGTTCGTGGTTTACCGATGGTGGTTTGTATGCGGTACACTACATCGTTGATCCGTTTTACAACTTTGTATTGGCTTTCACAATTACACTGCAATTTCGGGGAACAATTTTTTTTACGTTGTGGGTTGTATAACAGCACCAAATCTACTTCCTGAAAACCTTCCGAATTAGTTGCTTTATCGTATCTGGCTTTCATCTTGTCACTCATAATCTTTGTTCGTTGCCTTATCAGATCATGTATTTCTCTTAGCTCTTCTTCCAAATCACTGGATTTCTTGACATTTCTCTCCGCATTGGCATCTATCCCAAACTTCAAATCAGCTGGCAGTCTAAGGTCGTTGCCAAAAATTACTTTTGCAGGGGTTTGGCCCGTTGTCTCATGCACTGCTGATCGGTAAGCCATCAACAATAATGGTATGCGGGTATCCCACTCTTTATGGTACTTGTCTACTACTTTCCTTAAGTGTTCCTCCAATGTTCTATTGAATCGTTCTACCATACCATCGGATTGAGGATGCCATGCATTTGTCCGTGTTTTTCGAATGCCCAGAATGTAACTCCATTGGTACACCATACCTTGCAACCCAATTGTTTATAAACACTTCTGCTACTGTTTCCGCTTCTTGATTTGGGATTGGGTATACCTCTGGCCATTTGCTGAAATAATCCATAACTACCAGTACATATTTGTTTCCGCCGTTGTTAGTACGAAATGGACCGGCGACATCCACAGCGATCCTTTCAAATGGCGTACCTGAAATACATTGCTTCATCTGGCCATGACTTCGGATTTTGGGCCCTTTCGCTCTGTTGCAAACCTCACAGTTGGCAATCCACTCGATGACCGACTGACGGCAACCAACCCAATAGAATCTCTGCTTAATTTTCTCGAGCGTCTTCGTGATTCCAAGATGACCTCCACTTGGACCATTATGCATCGACCGCAGGGACAATGTCATAGAACGTCAAGGCCTATTTGTCCGGTCAGGCGATGCAAACCTAGAAATCATCAACATCTACATCCCCCCTGTCACCTGCTGCCCCAGTGGATACCGCCCTAATATCAGAGCCTTAATCACTGGCAACAATCGCATTATCTTAGGCGATTTCAATGCCCATCACGATCTATGGCATTCAAATTTGCGGGCGGACAGTAGGGGTGAGATGTTGGCGGATCAAATAGAAGAAATGACGTTGTGCACAATAAACGGAGACGCCCCCACACGTATGGTAGGAAGCTGTCACAGTTCGCCAGATATATCAATCGCGAGCGCAGAACTCGTAAACTGCGTCAACTGGCAGCCGATGGTAACATTGGCCCACTTCCCGGCGGAGGCCGAAAACTTAGCGAGAGAACGGGACCTTATAAGACAGCTTGATCCAGGTGACCCCCAAATAAGGGATATGAACCAACGCATCAAATTGCTTGTGGATGAAAACAAACGGGCGAAATGGGAGGAGCACCTAAGAGGTTGTATCCCTTATTTCCAAGCAAATTTGCAGCTAGCCTGTCATCAGCATGGCTTCAGAAAACTCCATAACACTACCACCGCGCTAAATGCCATTGGCACGCAGATAAATTGCGGTTTAAATCAAAACCCCACCATAGAACAGTACTCGTAACGCTAGACCTATCAAAAGCTTTTGATACGGCCAACCGTGGCTCGTTACTGCAAGACCTGGAAGGGTCTACCCTTCCCCCATGTCTCAAAAGGTGGACCGCAAATTATCTGGGTGGTCGGCAGGCATCGGTGCAATTTAGAAACATCAAAACCAAGGAGAATTAAACAAGGGTTGCCACGGGGTGGTGTCCTATCCCCACTTTTGTTTAATTTCTACATATCTAAGCGACCTTCACCACCGGAAGGAGTCACAATCGTTTCCTATGCCGATGACTACACAATAGTGGCCACAGGCCCAGGCCCACAGATCGATGAGCTATGCAATAGAATAAACGGCTACCTCCCTGATCTCTCCAGTTTTTTCGCCTCGCGAAACCTGGCACTATCACCGACTAAATCTTCCGCAACCTTATTTACAACATGGACGTCCCAAATGTCGACCATTTTGAACATCCACGTCGATGGCACTACGCTACCGACTTTCCTACACCCAAAAATCTTGGGTGTGACGTTTGATCAGGATCTATATTTTGGTGAGCACGCAGCCGCAATTGTTCCGAGAATTCAGAGCCGTAACAAAATCCTCAAATCCCTCGCTGGCAGTACCTGGGGAAAAGATAAAGAAACGCTCATGACTACATACAAAGCAATTAGCCAGCCGATTACGTGCCCATATGGTCGCCAAGCCTAAAAATTACCCACTGGAAGAAGCTACAGGCCTGCCAAAACACTGCTGTCAGAATTTCCACGGGCTGTTTTCTTATGTCCCCAGAACACCATCTGCATAATGAGGCGCGAATACTCCCCATCAGGGAGAGAAATGAGATGTTGACCAAGCAGTTCCTGTTGAATACTCAGAAACCTGAGCATCCCAATAGACATCTGATTGATGAACCAGCACCGCCTAGGGGCTTAAGGAGTCATCTCCGTAAGCACTTTGAGGAAATACGGCACCTGAGAACGCAGCCGTATGAAGCGAAAAAAAACAAGCAGGTCCCTGGTGAACTCCACAAACAGAAGTCGGAACTTTATGCCGGGAATTGCCCGGTGAATCCTGTACTCAAAGAAAAGTATCCAAAACTCGCGGAAGAGGAACGCATACTCCCCAGGGAAACGCGTGTCACTCCTGCTCAACTTCGTTCTGGATACTGTAACAGGTTAAACTCTTACCTATCCAGAATCAACCCCGACATACAAAATGTATGCCCCGCTTGCAATGTGTTCCCACATGACACCAACCATCTCTTTAATTGTAATGTGGAACCAACGCCTCTAACACCCTTTTCCTTATGGTCCACCCCTGTTGAAACAGCAAGTTTCCTTTGACTCCCGTTAGAGGATATTGATGACAATTTGTGATCGGTCGCGGCTGTTAGGTGGGGCGAAGCACTGCTACAACAACAACAACAACATGCACCCATATCTACAGTCAGTAAACGTTCCTTTCCATCCACATGTCCTCCAACAGTAAGATTGCTTGATCTTCTTCCAATTTGTGAGATAGAGATAATGGGGCATTTAATTGAGGGAGCCAGCTGTCGCCCCTTGCGGCTGACTCGCTTTAGTTTAACGATTGATTGGTCTTGGAGATCTGCTCATCTCCTTCAGCTCTGCGTTTACGACCACCCACATTGTTGGAACTGTTAGGGTTGGTGTTGCAATAACGCGCAATGTGCCCTGGCTTTCCACACTTAAAATATTTGACTGCATCATTATTCCTCTGCTGCGTACCCTCCAATGCTTCCAAAATTGTGTCTACCCAGTCTGGCCTTTCCACTTCCACGCGATGAGCTTTGTATGCGGGCTTACTCAAAAGCGACGCTGCTTCTTGAGTCAGTGCATAGGATACCGTTTCTGCAAATGTGTATGCCATTTATAAAACTCTGGATTTTTACCCTCTCGGTGTACTCCACGGGTGCGTCCGCATTTGCCAAATGTGCCAACCTTTCAACATCCGAGACAAACTCCTGCAAAGTCTCATTTGCTCTTTGGTGGCGGTTTTGCAACTCAATTTGGAATATCTGTTTTCTATGTTCGCTTCCATAACGTCTCTCGACAGCGGCCATCAATGCTTCATAGTTGTTCCGCTCGTACTCTGGATAGTCTGTAAGATTTCGGCAGCTGGTCCTTTCAAAGCTACGAAGAGTGCAGCAACTTTATCTTCAGCATTCCAGTTGTTCACTATTGCGGCATTCTCAAACTGTAGCTTAAAGACCTGGAAAGGAACAGACCCGTCAAAGGATGGTGTTTTTACCGTTGGATTACTCGCTGAAACAGCTGGGCGATTTAATTGTAACTGCTCCATACGACCCTTCAAATCATCGACTTCTGCCTGAAATTGAGCGATTTTTGCATCCTGCGCTTCCAGATTTGATGTTACCCTTGCTTCCTGAGCTTCTAACTGTGAAGAAATTTGTGCCACCTGCAATGATAAGCGCTCCTCTTGTTCTTCCATCTTGGATGTTATGCGTGTCTCCTGCGATTCAAGTTGGGATGCCATATATGTCTTCTGTTCTTGCAGTTGAGTTTCCATCTTGGATGTAATCTGTGTCGACATTTCTGACATACGCGTTTCTTGTGCTTCAATATTCGATGTTATTTCTGACATTTCTGCAATATGTGCCTCCTGTGCTTCCATCTTGAATGTTATCTGTGTCGACATTTCTGACATACGCGTTTCTTTCTGCTTCAATCTTCGATGTTATTTCTGACGACATTTCTTTTACTGTCGATATTTGTGCAGATATTGCAGCCAAAATCATTTTCAAGCCTGTGATCGTAACTGTCTGCGATGTTGCGTTTTTCTCTTCAATTTGTGTTGTTGTCTCGTCCCCATCAGGATAAAAGACATACTCATCCACATCAATTCCTTTTGCTTCCATTGCCTCTCGTAGCCGTGCCCGAAGATCGAGTTTAACACCGCTTATATTCAATCCACGGCACTCCAACTCCTTCAGTTGCTGGATCTTCAATTCACTGGACTTTGCATGTCCTTGTTGTCCTCTGGAATTTATTCAACAATTCCTCTTCTAACACCAATTGTAACAAACTTACTGCAATTTCCCTTATTTGCAATCTTATGCCAACGTTCGTATCGCTAAACTGTTGAATAAATAACTCCAATATTGAATAATGGAAAAAATGGCCTTTATTAAAGTACTTCACAATAACACTTATACTTTGCAACGAATAGCTTGCTTAATAACCAAACTGATTGATAGCTCAAATGAAACTGACTTTTCGCCTCCACTGCTGTCGCCCTTTTATACTGTCCGGCCTCCTTGTTGCATATTTCTAGGCTTTTCTAATTCCAGAACTTACAAGTTAGTTATAAATTTCTCAGCAACAACTACATGTATAATTTTTATAGCTTCTCTCATACCCCATGCGCTTGTATGTGTGAGCGACACTTCCACAATCACAATTGAATACCTTTAGGAGCATTTCAGATAATATATCTGCATGTGCTTGTGTGTTGCTTCTCCGCCGCGTGCACGCGTATGTGTAGACATAACTTAGCAACGGCCTAAAGATGGCAGTACCCCTTAGTGCCGCCAACATTCGTAACAATATTATTAAATTTGTAAGATACTAGAGGGACTCATTAAAGCATTTAAACTTATAAGGTGTAAAATTATATCCATTTACACACGCTGTTATATGAACGCACCTAATAATATTCTTGATAAACTTAATTGTTTATCAGCTGTATTATTGCCAGAAAATTTTTTTTGAATGTTATACAAGTTAAAAAAGCCAAGATTAAGTGAAAAATCAAAACTAAAACGTCTTTACTAAGATATACTTATAAATGACTTGTTGATGTTGGAGATTTCTGATGAAAATGCCGGCTGTAATGTCTGCAAGGTTGCATTCCTTTGAGTTTACCGCGTTTACACAATGAAATGTGCGCGTAAATTTATACAAATTGTGTAAATGATTTTTCATACAAAATTTGACAGTTCGTTTACGCACTAGATAAATTTATACGTTTACACACTTTATAAGGCATTTATAAGGTTACATGTCTCCCTACTATTTAACAAAAGTCAACTTATAGCACTTTGGGACAAAACGGCTCATGGCTTACCAACTTCTATACATAAATATGTATATACATATGTAGGTATTTGTTTGAGAGAGTGACGTTGTTGAAAGTGAGCACAACTTCAATGACCAGTTTAGTTCCTATTTATGAAAATGACATTTATTTCACAATGAATTAATTTTGCTCTCTGGTTGCTTAAATATTTACTCCCAACTGAGTTACAAAGTTGTGGTGGATGGTCTTTATTTTTGTATCCGCGATCGGTGGCGCCGATCGCGAGCCATGGTCGATAGCGTTGTCTCAAGTGTAGGGAGTTGATTACGCTAAAGAGGCACGGGCTGAGAGGGATTTCTAGCGGAGTCAGCTGTGAATACCGTTCCATGTGCGAGTAGCTTGTTTGACTTCTGTGGTTTAGTTTCTTTTATTATTTGTTTTAATGCGATAAACATATGTTTATGTACATATACATACATATGAGTGTATATGTGGATTTCATTTATTTGTTTTGTGCAGCTATGTATGTACATGAAAACGAGAATACATATATATACATACATATGATTCTTTGTGTTATTTTTTTAATTGTGGAGCACGCGAACGAAATCTCTTGAATGCGTCGTCCATTTGGGTATGGGAGAACTGTAGACGGGTTCAAATAAATATGCAATGAGGACAGTTTTCAGTTTCGATTTATACGCACCGTTGCTTTGCTGCGCTATTATAGAAGTCGCGAGTTTCGCTGCGGTGTCAAACAAAAATGACGAGATTAATAATATATATTTAAAAAATATTACATATGTATTTCTTTTACAAATCATATGTATATATTTATTTATATTTGTATAAGTGAATTATGTGTATATACATATGTACATATATGTAGATAAAAAAAGTTATCATGCAACTGGTGTTTAAAGGTGCAACAGAAGGGTGTACATGAAGATATAAGATCGTATATGTATACTTCAATATTGCATGTGCGTTATCGGCTAAAAACGGCGACCTACATAATTACATATGCAGCCATTTACTTGACTGCATTAGAATCTGGACTAATCTGAAAGCGTACAAAGAGTGCCGTTTCGTGCAATAGAAATATGAAAAAAAGTATAAATGAACAACAAAAGAAAACGGGCAAGAAATAACAGAAATACAACACATCAACACACGCCATCGTATACTTCGCGGTAAATCCTCCAGTTTGTATCCCCTTGTTTCCCCTATTTCCGGTGTGCAACATTGCGCATGTGTTAATTCAGTTTGTGTTGTAGCAACGGCCGGCTAAAATCTTGCAGTTTGCACTCCAGATGTTCAAATTTATGAATTTTTAGAAATTTTAAAATAAAAAAATTGTATCTGCGTAAATACAAATAAAAGTGTATAATTAACCGAAATAGTTTTTTGTATATCTGCCTCGAAGATTAAAATTAAATTCACTAATTTACAAAAAAGCACCCATAAAAATTACTCAACTACCACTAGCAAAAAAAAAAAAAAAAAAAACAACAAATTGTATGAGTGAGCCAAGTTTGTGTTTGTGCGTTGCGACTGTTTTGTTATAATTTTCTTTGTTTGATTTGAATTTCCCTTGTGCATGGCAAGTAAGCAAAAATATCGTGAAAATATTCGTAAATATTCTAATTTCTTTATAATCGTTCTAAATAAGCAGAAATCGTGTTCAATGAAATAACTACATACCTTATTAAAAATGTCTCCTTTTGAGTGAAAATCTGTGCGAAATTTTGCAATCGGCGTCCGCTTATCAATTATCAATAATTCGATATAATTACAACACTGTTTCTTGCACGGTTGTTAATTTCAGCAAAATAAGTGTCTTTCTCTAAAATAAAAAATAAAATAAAATAATGTTTCAAAATCGAATGAGTAATATGACGTCTATTTTCGCGTTGTATTTATTTTTGGTTGTGCTTTTTACTTCGGTGGAAGCGTTAACGCGTCATCATCATCATCATCATGTCATCAATGACAAATCAGCTGTTTCCGAGGATATAGTGGTAAGTGCAAGTTGGTAGTGGTGTTTTTATTACTAGCAAACGCCCATCACAACACGACTCCTTCATATGTTTATAATTAACACAACAACACTGTGCTAGTGAGTTTCTTGAACCCTATTGCGAATGTCTGACCGGTTGTGGTTCTTTTTATAACTTTATATTACCCACTCTTTTCCATGAATGAGTGTGGCTTTCTGTATGATTCTGCCGTTAATTTGTGTCATTGTATTTTGGCGCCTTGTTGTCGCGTTTTTCACTTATCCTGTGACGGCGTTATCGCCCAGTCACGCATTCAAACCTACTAGTAGCAAATTAACACTAGTTTGCCACAGCTCAACTACACCATTTACAGCTGCGTCGCATGATGTGTAAGTTGGATTCTAGAAAGCGTCGATTGGATTGTTTAAAGTATCAATTGGATTTTAGAAAACGGCAAAACATCAAATTTACCGTTTCTGAAATCTAGTTTGTGCTTTTTTAAATCAATTTCACTAAAACGATAAATATGAAACCGTAAATCGTAAAAATGATAATAAATTATGGATCTAATGCGTACTCGTCGCCACCATTTCACATTTTTCTTTAGTCCGATTCATCATTTCGGAGCTGTCGTGACTTGAAAAATTCGACCACGGATCGTTTAAGACGATACGGCCCCAGGTAACTTTTTTTAAATTGTAAATTCGATTTCAGACATTCCAATCTTTACAATTACTCAGACCCAATTGATGTTTTCTTAAATCAATTTTGTTTCTTCTAAATATGAATTGATTATAAAAATCCGACTAACGGTTTCTAAGCTCCAATTGATTTTTCAAAAATCCAACTCACTCTTCCTAATATCCACTTGACTCTTTCTTAAATACAACTGGAAATGGTGTAGTGCGAGTTTTGGCGTATTTCCATTTAGAAGTTAGTATATTTAAAATGATGATATCTGATGGCGGCCACCGTGGTGTATTGGTAGCGTGCTCCGCCTACCACACAGAAGATTGTGGGTTCAAGCCCCGTACAAAGCAACATCAAAAATTTAGAAAACAAGTTTTATCAATTAAAAAAAAAGTTTTTCTGAGCGGGGTTGCCCCTCGGCAGTGACTTGGCAAGCACTCCGAGTGTATTTTTGCCATGAAAAACTTCTTAGTGAAAACTCATCTGCCTTGCGAATGCCGTTCGGAGTCAGCGGTAAACATGTAGGATCCATCCCGCCAATGCGTAGGAAAAAATAAAAAAGATACGCTCGACCTAAAATCCCTTCGGAGGTTATCGCGCCTTGCTTTTTTTTGTGGAGCAGGAGGTCATGCATAAATTTGGCATAACAGGAACATCACATATTGGTCACACAAAGTAAATCAAGTTTATGATGAGTTCATTTCCTATGCTTTTAATGAAAAATTTAAATAGTTGTTGCCTGTTTTTATATGTATGTCGGTTAGCAGATTTGCACTATGAACCTTAAAATCTCTTTGCACTATACAGTAAAAATTGTTTGTTTTGCTTATTTAGAAATAGCTATTTTTTGCTGATCGCTTTAATAATGAGTGAGCGGATATTTCTGGAGGATATGATAAAGAAAGTTATGCGAGATTTGCAATATTTCGATAGATTACTATGCAACTTTCAGAAAAGCTAGAGGTTTGAAATATTAAACTAATTTTAAGGGCAAAAGTAACTGAAATACCCATCACAAAATGTTGAAAAACCGCTGAGCTAAAAAATTGCGGTTTAACGCATGGCTAAAAGCATCGAGACTATGCACCAAAAGAGGGAAAAGGTTCGAAATTATTGGAAAACTCGTACAAGACTTGGAATCTTAATCTTGTAATAAATTTTAAAATAGCTTACCGGTAAGCTACGGGCTTGAAATTTTAAACATATTTCAGAGGCCCAAGAGGGTACAATACATACTATAAAAACCGGTTTGAAGTAATGAAAACCTAGCATCAGACTGACAGTTTTTATTACCACTAACGGCCTTAATCTGAGAAATAATTAATGTAATTCTACATATACAGGGGAACAAGCTAACCAAGCCTTAAAAAAGGTCAGACCATTTTTACTAAGGGTAGGTTAGGTTAGGTTGAACTGGCCGATCAATAACACTTAGACTGAATTTGTCCATAGTAGTACCAGAATTTTTCCAACGAGAAGTCGGAAAGCCCTATTTTAATATCACACCGTTTGTTCTAATGGCAAATACTAGAAGTTTTCTACATGATAATTTTAGATCTGAACGCTGGGCTGCTCCTAAAATATGGCAAGTGCTGGGAACGAACACAATGTTTGCTTAACCGTATCTTCCTGTAGCGCCGTACTTCCCACGCTTTGTTATCAACAATAACTTATTTGTGTGGGTGTGATGTCAAAAGTTAGTGTACTGAAGAAACGGCCATCATAAGCCCACTTCAGTGCTAATACAAGCTTTGCCAGTTTAATGTTGTGGTTCGCGGTTACACGCCTTTCTTGCTTGGTTCATCCTCCGCAGCAATTGTGCCTCTTTATCTGTATCACCGGGCACCCAGTATAGATGCATGCTTATATAGACTGCAGCTTAAGTATCGTTACTGGACTACTTTCGCTGCTTTCGTCACTGTTATTATTTCTGCCGGAAAGACATTTCGGTGATCTGGCAGTTTGTACGAGCTTCTTATCTCGGCGCAGTGTACAGTATTAGCTTGGGACCATAGGCGTCCACGTGCATCGTGTCTTTCTTTATTTTCGAAGGCTATGTAGCTAAACTTATACGGCAAGCTGTCTCGAGGTCTTAAGCCTTGTTGGCCACTAGACTTGCGGACGGTATATAATTCCAACAAAGTCTGAAGTAAGATAAATATTAGAGGAAGATTAGATAACTTCCCCTGTTATCGAACCTCTAATGTTAGAAAGCACGCGACGGGTGTAGTGATAGGGCCTGGGTCCTGGGTGCAACTCACGCTCAAGGTAACATAAAAAAATATATTTAGAAAAACATTTTTTTCAATTAGAAAAAAATGTGTAATCGAGGTCGCCACTCGGAAGTTATTTAGCAAACACTTGGAGTGTATTTCTGCCATTAAAACCTTTTCAGAATAAACTCATCTTCCTGGAGGAGGTACGCAAATTGAAAGATAAGCTCGGCCTAAGTCTCCTCGGAGGTAAATCGCGCCAATTATTCATAGATATTTTCTTTTAAAGGACGACGCGAGAAACACTGGAGAAACATAGCGGCTGAAACAAAGTGGGACCTATTTGTTAAACGGAGAAAATTTTAAGTTTATGGGTTCCTAATGTGAATTAAATTTGCGATAGTTCTCTATTCATTCCCTATATTACTTCTGTAGTTTTTTAACATTATCTCGAGTCGAGATTACGCTAGTATTTAACGTGCCAATATAAAATTTCTCTAACGTCTTGCTGAAGTACACTTCCCTGCACTAAAATTATTAAACAGTTCCAGATAAAGACAGTCCTAGAGCTAAAAAATTCAAAGTATCGACAATCGCGCATTCTCAAGCAGATTAATGAATAATGCCTTTGACATCGCCATGTGAAAGTTGAGAGTTGGTTTTGGTATTGAGCTAGAACTAGTACTGTCGCCAAATGATCTAGATTTATGCTAATGTTATTTTCTGCAGCGTATGTGCATTAGAAGCAATTTATAGGTATGCAGATATTTATTTTATTTCTATACAGACCCTTTTTCAGTGAGATTATATGCGAATAGGGCTGCCAAACGTAGGCACTAATTTGCTCTCGTAATATTATAAATGGGTACCAATTTCTCACTTGTTTCCAAATTTTAATTTTATTTATTTTCTCATATGTAACTATTGGTTAACTTTTCTAAGCTCATCAATTTTTTCAAATGCAGCCGAAAAATTATTATCGGAGTCGCGAGGCAAAACATTTTTTCCATAGGATTTCTTTGTAAAAAAATTTGAAAGTGTTACTTTTCGTATGGCACGTCGATATTTACAGTGTGAGTAAATTAATATGTATGTTCTGTGAACTTGAAATTAGCCCTATCTAAATAAACTTGGAGCCCATTGGTTTAAATAAACTGTTAAACAGACTATCAATAGGGAAAGAGTCGTATAACAGCAAAACGTGGTGATGGTCGGATGCGTTTGTCAACACTGATCATCGCAGGAATGCGGATTTAAATCCCACTCTTGGAAGGAAAGGCTTGTGAAGAGAGAGAGACTACTCACTGGAAGAAGCTACAGGCCAGCCAAAATACCGCCATCAGAACCACCACGGGTTGTCTTCTTATGCCCCCAGAACACCATCTATATAATGAGACGAACATACTACCCATTAGGGAGAGAAATGAAATGCTAAACAAACAGTATCTCTTGAATATCAAGAAACCTGGGCATCCCAACGGACATCTGATTGATGTCCGCCCAGGGGCTTAAGGAGTCATCTCCGTAAGCATTATGAGGAAATACGGCACCTGAAGCACAGCCGTATGAAGCTAAAAAACACAAGCTTGTTCTCAGTGAAATCCACAAACAGGCGTCGGACCCTATGCCGGGAATTGCCCGGTGAATCCTGTACTCAAAGAACAATACCCAAAACTAGCAGAGGAGGAACGCACCCTCCGTAGGAAAACGCGCGTCACTCTAGCTCAACTTTTATCTGGATATTGTAACAGGTTAAACTCTTACCTATCCAGAATCAACCCTTAGAGGACATTGATGAGAATTTGTGATCGGTCGCACCTATGGGATGGGACGAAGCACTGCTTCAACAACAACAAGAAGAGATTTACAAGGAATAATCGAAACAGCTCTCGCCTTTTCCGTCCTGATGTTGCGTTGTTTAAGTTTTTCCCAAACACTTAATAGAATATCTCTTCATTTGTACTGATTTCTCTGAAGTCGTGCTGGTTTTGAGGCATGGAACTACTGATTTTCGGTCTTAAGTATGTACCTGGCAGCCCTACATGCGAACAAATTAACCTTCTCATATTTCATACTCATACAAGTTTTGAGAGACCTGCCTGTCGAAATTTGAGTATTTGAATAAATTGTTGTGAGTCATACAATACAAAAGTCGTGCCGGCTCATATAAATGCTGATCAATATCCTTCTGCTTAAAATATGTGTGCTTAGGGGTTTGTTAACGAGTATATTAAAATGTCGCGCTACTTTTCAGTTGATTTGTGGTTACCTAAATAGGAAGTTAACGCATCGCTGCGTGCGGATCATTTTTGGCTGCAAAACAATAAGAGCCCATGCATTTTTGGGACAGACTGTCACTACAGCTGTGAAGTGTGTTAAATGTTAAGAATAGTTCAACATTTTGCTTGCTTCATGTTTCACTAACTCTGTATAACGTGACTGCATCCGGTATATAATCACTATATCTGTCACAGTCCGCTTTTAAAGTGTCAGCTGTATAAATAAGCGTAAGTGATTCACTAACTCGGTTTTAACACTTGACATGTAGCTATTCAATTTAAGAAAAGATGGTATCTCTGTTAGTGAAATATCAGCTTGAGGTTTTACTTCATTATTTAATGTCGTATATTTGATTGTAACATAATCTAGGCAGGATGCATTTATTTTGATTTTTACCGATGGCCAAATCGACAAAACGTTCTCCCGAAAAAATGTCGATTATATAGCAAGTACGGAAGTCTAAGTTCAGGTAAAACCGAACATTACATACCCAGCTGTACACTTGAAATGCTGTTGTTGTTTGTTTTGTGTACTTAATATTGTTACAAGGCTGCGCAATAATACATATACATATGGTTCTATTGTGAACTAATTTCTCTTCAAGTTATGGCTGCCGGAACATAGAAAATTGCTTAGTCATAAAAGGGGCGCTGCCGCGCCCATTTTTAAAATTTGAAGTTTTTCATATTTATTGTTATAAATCCATTTGGGAATTGAAATACCATTGATATCAAGCTCTTTTTGCAAAGATATTGCTTATTTTTTTCGTCCACGACCCTTTTAAAAATCTTTTATATAAAAGTGGGCGTGGTCTTTAACCGATTTCGTTAATTTTTCTTTAAAACATTCCTTATAGTAAAGGCAACCTCTCTGCCGAATTTTGTTACGATAGGTTTAACGATTTTTGATTTATGATTAATAATATTTGTAAAATTGATTTTATCACAAGTGGGCGGTGCCAAGCCCATTTAAAATTTTTTTTTTTCAAATTTGTATCAAAAGTCTCAATATCAGTCCACACGTAAATTTTCAACATTCTAGGTGTATTATTTACTAAATAATCAGGTTTTTTGTGTTTTCCAAAATGTTATATATATAAAAATTGGGCGTGGTTATCATCCGATTTCGCTAATTTCGCATCATTTAACTACATCCAGCAATATTCGAAGCCTTTGAAGAGATAGCAGAAGGGAAAAACGACAAGACTTCAGCACAAGCTTCCCAGTTTCAAGCTGCTATTTCTAGCGTGCAATTCCAAACGTTGCTGTTGTTGTTGTAGCGAAATGCTTATTCCAATTGTGATTTCATTTGCGCGTAACCTGAGCGGTGGAAAAATTTATAAAATCAAAAAATTCTGCGGAGGGACCAATTAAAAATCAAATAGTCCGGTAAGGATCATATAATTCTTTCTCGCCAACATCATTTTGTGTTAAAATACAAAAATAGAAGAGAAGATCTATGCCGAGCTTTCCTCCCAAATTTATAACGTGCTGCATTTTTAATTTTGCCTACAAATTGGCTTCCAAATAGTGTGGATGTGCTTCCATATGTGGCCCCTCGATTTTGATACATTTGTGGCAATTTGAATTCATGTATATTGTATGAAACTATAATGAATTACAATTGTTTGAGCGGCCTATGGGCGCTAGTGCTTCTACAGTTGCCGCGTTTAAGCGAAGCCTTCATAGTCACCGTTGCCGCACACAATGAATGCTTTTTCGAGAAGGTGGAAGGTGGCACAAAATTCGGTGTAACTTTTGAAATTATTGAAGGTGGTTTCCTGGACATTGACATCGAAATAACTGGGCCGGATAATAATGTTATACATGACAGTGAGAAGGAATCTTATGCCAAGGTATATACCATAACAGCAACCGTATAATGTATGCTAATACAACTAATATATTTCAAATATTACTGATGATTATTTTTGTATTATTTTCTTTAGCAACCACCTGCACATGGTACTGGTATATATCAACAGCCGCAACAGTATGATCAAGCCCAACGCCGTTTAGATCCCGATCAGATGCCAAATCCGATAAGCGTTATCATTGAAAATCAAAATAATGATAGTGGTGCTTTTATTACTAATGAACAGGGTTTATTACCATCATTGGTGACCACGAAATATGTGGTACAAGATCAGGGTAACTCCTCGCCACGTTACGTTAGGTATTGATATTCGAAATTAATGTTTTGTTTGGAAATTACATTGATCTTTCTCGTTTGCAGGTCCTCTTTGTATTGCATACCTGCAACAGCTGATTTATTAAAAACAATAGCTTTGTCCTTTACACTTACCATCTCACCAATGGCACGCACGGTTGAGGGTGAATATGAGCCACCCATTGTAAATTTTGGTGAATTGGATCCAATTAGATGTAATCGTTGTAAGGCTCATATGAAATTTGTAGATGCTGGTCTTCGTTTCCAATGTCTTATGTGTAAAGTAACAACAGATGGTAAAAAAAAATCTTTCACTTTTACTTGTGTTCATTGATCCATATTTTTTCTCAACAGTGCCAACTGAATATTTCCAACATTTGGGCCACACCAGACAGCGTGTCGATAAATATGATCGTCCTGAACTTGTGTTGGGTACATATGAGTTTTTGTGTAAAAAAATATTTGGATACCGATAGCACTCAAGGTAAACTTCAACTCATATCCAACATCAATGCCTGTTGTTGTTGTTGTTGTAGCAGTGCTTCGCCCCATCCAATAGGTGCGGCCGATCACAAATTGTCATCAATATCCTCTAACAGGAGTCCCAGGAAACTTGCAGTTTAAACAGGGGTGGAATATAATGAGAAGGGTGTTAGAGGCGTTGGTTCCACATTACAATTAAAGAGATGGTTGGTGTCATGTGGGGACACATTGCAAGCGGGGCATACTTTTTGTATATCGGGGTTGATTCTGGATAGGTAAGAGTTTAACCTGTTACAGTAACCAGATCGAAGTTGAGCTAGAGTGACTCGTGTTTCCCTGGGGAGTGTGCGTTCCTCTTCCGCAAGTTTTAGGTACTGTGCTTTGAGTACTGGATTTACCGGGCAATTCCCGGCATTAAGGTTCGACGCCTGTTTGTGGAGTTCACTGAGGACATGCTTCTGTTTTTTGGCTTCATACGGCTGAGTTCTCAGGTGCCGTATTTCCTCATAATGCTTACGGAGATGACTTCTTAAGCCCCTAGGCGGTGTTGGCTCATCAATCAGATACCTGTTGGGATGCCCATGTTTCTGGGTATTCAGCAGGAACTGTTTGGTTAGCATCTCATTTCTCTCCCTGATGGGGAGTATTCGCGCCTCATTATGTAGATGTTGCTCTGGGGACATAAGAAACAGCCCGTTGCGATTCTGAGAGCAGTATTTTGGCAGGCCTGTAGCTTCTTCCAGTGAGTAGTTTTAAGGCTTGGCGCCCATATGGGGGACGCGTAGCATGCAGTCGGCTGGCCAAGTGCTTAATGGATGTTTCTTTATCTTTTCCCCAAGTACTGCCAGCTAGAGATTTGAGGATTTTATTACGGCTCTGGATTTTCGGAACAAATGCGGCTACATGCTTACCAAAATGTAGATCCTGATCAAACGTCACACCCAAGATTTTGGGTTGCGGGACAGTCGGTAGAGTAGTGCCATCGACGTGGATGTTCAAAATGGTCGACATTTGGGAGTCCAAGTTGTAAATAAGGTCGCGGATGATTTAGTCGGTGATAATGCCAGGTTCCGCTAGGCGAAAAAACTGGAGAGATCAGGGAGGTAGCCGTTTATTCTGTTGCAAAGCTCATCGATCTGTGGGCCCGTGCCTGTGGCCATTATTGTGCAGTGATCGGCGTAAGAAACGATAGTAACTCCGTCCGGTGGCGAAGGTAGTTTTGATATGTAGAAATTAAACAAAAGTGGGGATACGACACCACCTTGCGGCGCCCCTTGTTTAACTCTTCTTGGCTTTGATGTTTCGTTTCTGAATTGCACCGATGCCTGCCGACCACCGAGATAATTTGCGGTGCACCTTTTGAGACATGGGGGAAGGGCAGATCCTTCCAGGTCTTGCAGTAACGTGCCATGCCTCGTAATCAATTGTGGACGATGTACGCACTGCATTACATGCATACATTACACTATATAAGGCCACAATTTCAAATGATGGTGCAACCATTATGAAACTATTGGATATTGTGCATCCAGCCGTAAAACTCTAGTCGACATCGCCAAATCTCAATATACTGAGGTAAGTTTTTTGTTATATTAGAATGTGTAGAATAAAAATTTATCATTCAAGGTTCGATTCCAGCTCAAGGCCAGAACAATAATTTTTTTCTGATGATGATTATTGTTATTTTTTTATTTTTTCTAAATTTGAAAAATTGTATTTTGTTTTTGGAATAGTAAGTAGACAATTTTTCAGACAACCTGCTATAGCTGGGCAGATAGATCCATTTCGAAGGGTGCTAAGCCTTCATCATCAGTACGCTTTAGGCACGCTGCGCTAACCATTTAGCTATACAGCGGTGGTTTGTTTGACTGGCAAATTTGCTACTTCTATTCCTTTTACCAACTATATTTATTCAGTGTTGCGCCATCTGGTGCAAATCACTGATAATGCTGGATTTTTGTTTATTGTCAATTACTTTGTTTGACAGTCCCAAGTGCTCAGGGTTTATTAACAATTGTTTTTGTTTTTATCGGCCTATTGATAAATGATTCAAGGTTCGATTCGAGCTCAAGGCCAGAACAATAATTTTTTTCTGATGATAATTATTGTTATTTTTTTATTTTTTCTAAATTTGAAAAATTGTATTTTGTTTTTCGAATAGTAAGTAGAAAATTTTTCAGACAACCTGCCATAGCTGCGCAGATAGATCCATTTCGAAGGGTGCTAAGCCTTCATCATCAGTACGCTTTAGGCACGCTGCGCTAACCATTTAGCTATACAACAATTTATAAAAATTTATCTCTCATCAGGTCGGCGATGGCAACACTTCAATAGTACTTTATGCAGGTGAAATCTTAAAACAAGTTAGCTATATGCTGAGGAAGGTGTGCATGCACGTATCATCATTAAAGCTATACATAAAGAATTACAATTATAAATAAAAATAAATGTAAGGCGCGATAACCTCCGAAGAGATCTAAGGCCGAGCTTCTCTTCCAATTTGCGTCGTGCTCCTCTTGATTTTCCCTGCAAATTGAACGGACGGGACCTACATGTTTTAAGCCGACTCCGAACGGAATCTGCAAGGCAGATGGATTTTCACTGAGAGATTTTCATGGCAGAAATACACCCGGAGCGCTTGCCAAACACTGCCGAGGGGCACCCCGCTTAGAAAAATTTTCTTCTAATTTAAAAACCTTATTTCTTAAATTTTGATATTGCTTTGCCCGGGGTGCGAACCCAGGGCATACGGTGTGGTAGGCGGAGCACGCTACCATCACACCACGGTGGCCGCATTACAATTATGCATGACCAAAATATGACATGGAACAACAACGTGCTTTATTGGAAAAATGCGCTGCCACAGCAATGCCCCTCAAACTTATTCATCAACAAAAATATTTCTTTTCTAAAATGGTTGTGGACGCTGTACTTTCCTTTGATGGACCCAAAGTCATACAAAAAAACCGCATTATTAAATATAGAATTGGAATGTTCTGTGCTGTTCGTGTACCATTATCATACATGTATCATTAAATATGACACTGTCATTTCGATGGCAGTATCAAATGTTACATGTGTTGGTGGAGAGCAAAAAAAGCTTTGAATGTGTGCGTGAAACACCACCGTCTTGAAGGGTAGCTCTTCCTCTTCCTATGTCACAGTCACAGTCACGGATAAAATACGCTGTGACTGAGAGGTCACAATCACAGATAACATTGTTCCTCAAAAATCACGGGATCTGCCAACATTAGTTTGAACCCGAAATTTATAACAACAAAATTCGGCAGAGAGCTTGCCTTTACTATACGAAATGCTTTGAAGAAAAATTAACGAAATCGGTTAAGGACCAAGCCCACTTTTATATAAAAGATTTTTAAAAGGGTCGTGGACGAATAAAATAAGCTATATCTTTGCAAAAAGAGCTTTATATCAATAGTATTTCATTTCCCAAGAGGATTTATAACAATAAATAGGAAAAACTTCAAATTTAAAAAAATGGGCGTGGCACCGCTCCTTTTATGACTAAGCAATTTTCTATATTTCGGGAACCATAACTCCAAGAAAAATTCAACGGATCGTAATAAAATTAGGTACACAAATTTTCTCTATAGTAGAAAATATTTCTAGTAAAAATGGACGGGATCGGTTAAAGACCACGGCAACTTAGATATAAAAAGGGTCGTAGACTAGAATAATCAGCTATAGCTTAGCAAAAAATAGTTTTGAATCAATATTTCACTTATCAAGTTTTATTGTAAGAGGAAATGGGGAGACATTTTTTTTTAAACGGGCGGTGCCACGTGTTATGTAGAAAAGTAATTTATCTGAAATGAAACGTGCAATTGAAGCTCACGCTGAGTATATAATGTTCGGTTACACACGAACTTAGACACCTTTACTTGTTTATACTATTTATGTTATTTTAATATTTACTGCCTTTTTATACTCAGCTGAGCAGTGTTCAATGAGTATATAAATTTTGTTCAAATAACGGTAATCCGTAACGGCATAAACTAATCGAGATATATATAGACTTCTATATATCAAAATGATCTGGGCGAAAAAAGAAATTCATTTAGCCATGTCCGTCCGTCCGACCGTCTGTCCGTTAACACGATAACTTTAGTAAATTTTGAGGTATCTTGATGAAATTTGGTATGTATGTTCCTGGGCACTCAGCTCAGGATAAAGAATTTATGTCAATGCAATTTTATTTGTAAAGTGTATTTATAACAAGAAAATAAATAAGTTGATTTTTTTTCGAAATTAGAGCGACCTTTTGACCAAGCATTTTCTAAGGTTTCGAGAGTTATAATTCAAAGACCATTTGACGTATCACGACATATTTTCGGTTTAAGACTGCGTTCACTTTTATATAAAATATATTGAAAAAACCTTAGACGAATATAATAGGCAATATCGTTGCATAAATAACTTTATATCAATTCTATTTTTCCATCGCCCAATTTTTGGCCAATCATTAGTCTACGTTTCTGGAACCGTAACTTATTCGCTTTATAAAGAGGAATATGGGTTACCCCCTTTATCCCCAAAATCTAAGTCCCCAAATCAAAATCCCCAAAATCAAAATCCCATAATCAAAATCCCCAACACGAAATCCCCATTTTCTGTGTGAAAAACATTCAAAATAGGTTTAAAATTGCTGCGATTTTTTGAATGTTTTTCACACAGAAAGAGGATAGTTAAGATTATTCTATTTCCAAATTAACACTTCAATATTGATGATTTCACAAATATTTAATGGGCACATTAAAAAGAAAATACAGTGCAACGCAATAACTTATAAATACAATTAATACAGCATTTACGTAACAAAAAAATTCAAAATCCATTGCATTGCAGATAAACACCGGAACATTTTTTTTTTTGTCTTTACAAATTATAAATACATATGTACATGCATATATTTTTATGTATAAATTACATTACAAAACCCTGCCAGCAGTTTTCTGAAAATTTTATCGTCTATCGCCAAGAAGTAACTAATTCGATACATTTGGCAGTTAACAAGGCGATAGAAATTCATTTGACAAACAAAACTTATACTTTAAAGGAATTTTTTTTCCAAGAAGATATTTAGGCGATGGAGATCTGTAACGTTTTGAATTTTCCTTTTTTCAATTATTTTGAGAACTTTTGCAGTATGCTTTCGTAGTTTCCTTCTATTCAATAGCTATATTAATGATATTATGCTAATTTTGCGATACTTTCTCATCGTCGGTTCACTACCAGATCTAGGTTTATCATTTAAGATTTTTAATATTTTTTCACAGTATTTTTTATAATAAATTTATAAACCAAAACTAAATAAATAGAAAATGAAATTTAAATCCGTGATCTGGCAGTGAACCGACGACTTTTGCGCGGTATTTGAAGACCTAAGCTTCTGTGCTACTGATGTACATAAGAAGTTGTTGTCAAATTCGCAATATAACATTGACATGGTTAGAACAGAAAGAAGATATGAAAACACAATGCAAATAGAACTTGTACCGTTAGGTTATTCCCCATCATTTTACTTTATGCTTATAGTCATACTTACATATATATAAATGCGTAATTATATTTATACGCGTCAGAACTTTACTTTATGATTTAATTCAAATTTTTGTGATTTTGGGGATTCAGCCCCAAAAAAAGTGTGGGGATTTTGTGTTGGGGATTTTGGTTATGAGATTTTAAATTTGTGGATTATGTATTTGGGATTTTTTTTTTACCTGGAGATCCTGTTTTTGGGGATTTTTTTTTGGGATATAGGGGCACTCCCGAGAAATATTTATAATAAAAGTGGTCAAAATCGTTTGATAAACACGTCCGCTCGGATCAGCTTAACCTTCTTACTTTGGCCGTTTACATACAATTACACTTCTCATTTCAGTTGAAGCGTCCAAGTGGCAGGGTTAAACTCCAGTTAACTTAAACTTGAAGTTAAAACCCGGAATTAGTGTCAAGCTGAACTTAAACTTAGACGCCCTTACTTGACATAAAAACAAGTGGACCACGAACCGATCTATTCTGACAAGTTCTGTTCATGGTTCTATCGATCGTTTATTTTCTTACTGGGAAGTGAACCCATCTATTCGAAAAAATTCTATTGATGGTTCGATTTGCCTGAAATTTGGCATGTAGGTAACCCTTTTGCACAGAATAGTATTTACGACACTTTTTTCCGGAAATAGACGCGGGACTGGGACTTGAAATGAGACTGGGAATATAGAATGGAGAAGAACTAGAGAGAACAGAAAATAGGGAAGGAGAAAGATACTGAGATAGATGGAACGGAAAAGAAGTGACGCGAGGAGTGAATAAAAGGATAAGGAAAAGAGGGTGACTTGGAATCATGAAAAGGACCTATTGTGCGAAAATAAGTTTTCGAGAAAAACGGGTTTACAGTTTTTGTTTAGCTTGACTCTGTGTAGCTTCCGGCCGTTGTGAACGAATTTTGTAATTAAAATTTAAGTAACTTCCCCATAAGCTACAAGCTTGAAACTTGGAATATAGTTCAGAACCCGATGACAATGCAATAATAAGAAAAAATCTCCGATAGGTGGCGCATGGATCGAAATATTTCAAAAAATCGTATTTGTGGTCCGATTTGGCTTTAAATGCGATTTGTGAAAAAACTAGGAAAGGTAGAAAACTGCGGTTTGTCACATTTGTCATGATTCCAGGTCACATATAGGCAATTCACAAAGTCTTCTATTCGCCGTATTGGCTATACTTTAATCAAATTTTATATGGGAAACCATGGAAACAACTCAAGTCATTAAAATTAATACGACACCCTTGTGATTTGTCCAAAGTTTCTTAAATAAGTTTATTATGTATCTGCAGATCTCAGATGAATTTATTTCTGTTGATTTATGTGTTGGAATGTGTGCATGTGTGTACATATTTTTATCGTTTTTGTCATTATCATTTGTATGTTTTGTTGCTGCTGCTGTGCGACACGCATGTTTGAGCGCATTTCAATTTTCATTTCATTATCGCAAATTAAGAGCAAAGCGAATGAAGTCAAAGTCTATGAAACCTCGTTGCATCGTTTCCATCATGCAGTATATCTACGAGTTTTCGTGGTCCTCCGTTGGTGTTGCGGCAAAACTGGTAACGTTGGTGCTTGCCACTTGTCGTTGCGTTGCCACTTTTGCTTTTGTTTTCGACCATTAAATTCACTTCAGACACACCACAATAAGCGAAGAAGTAAGCAACAAGAGGCCAATTCGAGTAATGAAAAGAGAATAAAGGAAAATAAACGAAGAAAATCATAAAAATAGAGCTGAATATATTTGAGTGGTTCTCAGTAACAATCGGAGGCATTGTGGATAAAAAATGGAAATATAGTGTGACATACTAATAGGAATTTATGTACATACCCAGCAGTCAAATCATAAGGTAGTTTAGAAATTCAAAATCACTAGTCAGATAACTGTCTGTTTTCCATGTAAGTAGTGTCCGACCGATATTAAATTTTTGGCCGATGCCAATTCCGATGCCGAATAATCGGCCCATGGGAAAATAATGGCCGATGCCGATGCCGATCATCAAAAATTATACTTTTTTATTATAAATTTATTAGAATATTTCAATTTTTTATTTAAAAATAAATTCGGAAAAATATAAAATAAACTCAAAAACATTAAAGAATATATTCCTTGTGTTATGTATTACTATGTATAAAGATAGTACCACTATATTTCACTTGCACTAGCATTGTATTTCAAGGTGGAACTATACATTTCATGTTCATTGAAAAATAAAAATATTAAACCTATGTTTGTATTTTATTAGAAATTGTATTTCTTCTTGTATTTATAGTAGTAAAAATAAAAAGCTCACTTTTAATTCATAAGTATATAAAGGTCACCGTAGTTAAAAAAAATAACATTTACCAAATTCATTTGCTAAGCAGGCAAAACAGTTTATAGTCAATAATCAAAATCAAACAATTTTATATTATAATGTAAAAAAAGGAGTTTATTGCGTTTTCTCCAAGCAAGTTTGAGCGTATCTCGCTATAAAGCTCACCTGCAGCACTGAAAAGCTGCTAACTTGCAACGCTTGTTGGAGGTGCACAAAGATATTTGTTTGCAGATTCTTTAAGGCTCAAATATGAACTTTGGTGCCAATATTCGAAAATATTGCTATCGCGGGGAACGATTGGTTTAGAGAGATACGAGTCAAACTGTTTTTTGAAAATGGAACAGCCTTCGTCTAATCGTGGTTCTTGCGTTAGCATGTCGCAATCGTGAGAGTCTCACAGGTTATCATTGTGGTTAACACTCAAGCTCTTATCAAGTGGAACAACTTGATTCTTCAAATAAACCAGATTGTTCCTTAAATATAGCTTCACACGTATTAATTTCCACAACTGAAAAATATTTCTGCTTAAAACGAGGATCAAGTAAAGTAGAAAAAAGCAGCTCTGGATTTGTTTTAGTAAAAGCGAAACGCCTTAGCAATGAAGATTTTAAGCTGTGTTTTAGAGTAGAAATTTCAGTTCCATCATCATCGCTGCGCTCATGTTTTCCCTGCAGCATAGTCAATCAATCAATCAATCAATGGCATTATGACAGAAGCACATGCTGAGTCATTAGACAAGGGATTCAAGGGGTTGTGTAGCGCAATATATAGCTTCTCCAACCCAATTGTCAACCTCACCTTCGAGCGGCGAATCCCGTTTCACTAACAGACGAGGCTCTGGCGACCCCAAGCTCCTCATGGAACTTGGGGGTGAGGAGGGAGGGATGGCCTGAAGGTTTAATGTGGCCATATAAATCGTTCCCGAGATGGTCGGGCCAGCACCTTAATGGTGCTGTGTTACCGGAGCGTATCGGATCTGCATCCGACAAAGGACCATCACATCGATAACACTCCCCAGGGCCTTCGGGGAGTAACCTAATCGCTACAACAACAACAACAACAACAACAACAGTCATAAGACAAATCCAGTGTTGCCTGATAAAAAAGCTTTAATACTTTAACTAAATATCAAGCCGTTTTCCATTCACTTGCTGTCAAAACTTCTTCAAACCCTCGTTCGGCTACGTATAGGTTAATGGAAGCCTTTTGGTCATATAACCGATTAAGCATTAAATAGGTGCTGTTCCACCTGCAAGGAACGTCTTGAATTAAGGCATGGTTTCGCAAACCAACGGTGTCTTGAAATTCTTTTAAGTAGCGGCGCACCTGTTCACTTCTTGTGAAATTACCCACTATTTTACGACATTTTTTAGTCAACTCTTTTATATATCCCCTTTTTAGCACACCATCTTCGATGACAAGTTGTAAAGTATGTGCATTGCACCCCAGCCACTTCACTCCGCCTAACCTTACCGCCGCTATCATATTAGATGCATTGTCAGATACTGCAATACGGATTTTCGAAGTGATATTATACTCTGCAATAACACTGTTTAATCCAGAACAAATATCTTCTGCCGTGTGATATTTGTCTAATACGCTAGCTGCCTATATCACTTTTAGCCTGCATGGCCCTTTGACAAAATGTGCAGTGAAACTTAGCAGTGGGCAAGTCTTTGTGTGATTACTCCATATATCCGTCGTAAAGCTCAACCACTTTGCTGATGCTAAAAGTTCAATCACTTTATCTTTGACTTTTTTGTAAGTTTGTGGCATTAATGTCGTACGAAAAAACTTTTCGCTTTTTAGTCGATATTTGCTTTGAACTGATGGATCACCAATATGCAATCTTTTAAACCCGCTACCTTCGACCATGTTATAAGGATGCATATGCACTAAAATAAGATCCATGATTGACTTGTCGATTTTCTCGGCTATTGGATTGTCATCTGCGTAAAAAGTTTCGCTTTTTCTCTTCAGCAGGTTCGGTAAAGTGTCCTGGATTTGGCTACAAGTTGGCTCTTCTCTTTTTGATTTTTTGTGTGACACAATAAATGCATCTTCCTCTTTCGTATATGATTGCCACTCTCCCGGATAGGCAGCTTGCAGATGCTTTTTTATATTTGCAGTCGTTTGCCTTTCCTTTGGCTGTTTCCCAATGTAATGTCCTTCTTGCAAATTTGACACTTAGCAGTGTTCACGTTCCTTTCAACCAATTTCCAAATGGGATTAGCTTCTGCCATTAGTCCTAAACATTTAAAAGAGCTCTATAACACTTTTACATAAAAATAGAAGCATTTTCTTACCTAATATTGCAAACTGCGCGACGACAAATTCTAAAGCAAATGCAACTGCCAAAATAAAAAGTTTGTTTACATAACGACAAATAGAATAAACAGTTGTTACAGGGAGACCCGGATGAATTAAAATTGTAAAATTATAAGCAATTAAGGGCCTAATTATGCAAGGAAAAGTGAAAAGTAAATGATTTTTCGAAAAGCTCTGAAGTTCGCAAGACAACTTTTACGTTGAAAAAATTACCTATTGGGAAAATTACCGTGAATTTGCCGTAATTTATCCGCGAAAGAAAAAAATTACCGCGGCCATATTTTAGAAAATATAGGGTGGCACGCCAACAAATTTAACTTTTTCTTATGGTGCACCGCCAACTTCACGTGTTTATTTTCCTAGCTGGTCGCTAAGGTGGTTTTCTGCGAGTGGTACGCTAACTTCACGTGAAGTTAGATACCAGTTAGGAAAATAATTCTTGTACGTGAAATTGCCGTAGATAAGTGGCATAATTTATAAATTCCAAAAAAAAAATTAAATTTTTTTTTATGGTGCACCGCCAACTTCACGTGAAGTTAGCGTGCCACTCCCAGAAAACCACCTTAGCGACCACCTAGGAAAATTTTTTTGTTTCACGGATAAATTACGGCAAATTCACGGCAATTTTCCCAAGAGGTAATTTTTTCCACGTAAAAGTTGTCTTGCCAACTTCAGAGAGGTCTTAAATGTTACCGGGCATGGCGGTTAAGCACTCAGCTTACATGAAAAAACCAAGGGTTTGGTCATTGGGGCCGGAACAGAAAAGTTTAAATAAATTGATCTAGTCGGATTTTCACAGTTACAAAATTAGACAAAACTTAAAAATTTTGTTGGTTTGGTCTTTTTACGCTGGATTGATCACAGTCAGAAAATTAAGGTAACAAAATAATTTGTTTTCTGCATGGTATGTACATAGGGTGTAATAAAAAGGTGTGCCTCTCTTCAAAAATAAAGTCAACTTTCACATTCGTCGAAATTCAGTTTTATTGGTATAAACTAAATTTTTTCCCAATATAGTGAAAAATAGAGGATAAAAGTTTATGAGAGACAAAGGGAAGCGAGGCTCACTTTTTGAATGTAGGCAAACCAATTTATTATTAAAATATGTACGTTTATTTGTGTAACAACATCGTTTATTGGCGCTTAGCCAATAACTTATAACAATTGGCAGAATCAAACAGCCGGCTGATTTTGTGGTATCCTAAAGTCCCGAAAAATTAAAACTTTGATTAACATTTTTTTTTTCAATAAAACGTGCGATATATTTACATATATACATATAACACCGTTTTATTTTGGTCTTGGGGTCAGTTATAGATATTTAGAAACGAAAAATTCTAAGTGACCAAAAGGGGTTCCAGTTCAATCTGAAGGGGATTTACTTTTAGAAAACAAGAACAATGTTAAAGCATCTTTGGTCAATTGTGATAATTACTCAAACTTCTTCCACCCGATTGAAATAACTCAATTAGATCGACCACGTTGTGATCGACGCATGGCACACCTCCTGTGTTTTAGACGGCGCACGATCAGAGGACCTATCATAGACTCGGGCCATTATCTCGTCGCAGCCAAAATACGCACCCGCTGCTACGTGGCTAAAACCAAGGAACAAAAAAAAAAAAAAACACAAGGAAAGCTAGACGTCGAAAGGCTATAATCGCAACAGACTACCAATGATTTCGCAACTTGACTCACACACCTGCTCGCAGTTCTTAATGGCGCAGAGGAAAGAGTTGGTTACCGGCGACCATGGGAAAACAACTGGTACGATGAAGAGTGCCGCGTTTTAGAATAGCAATCAAAGTGTTCTTTGCCCCGTCCACAAGAAAGGGGACTCTGCAAACTACCGTGGAATCGGCCTTGTTAATATCGCATATAAGGTCCTGTCAAGTGTCGGCTGTCCAAAATGAATGCAATTACTGGCGTTTGCTGATGATATTGATATCATCGGTCTTAACACCCGCGCCGTAAGCTCTGCTTACTCCATACTGGAAAAAGAAGCGGAAAATATGGGTTTGATGATGAATAAAGACAAAACGAATTACCTGCTGTCATCGAGCAAGGAGTCAGTGCATTTGCGCCTTGAAAACCACGTTACTGTTGGCAGCCATAACTTCGAAATAGTAAAAGACTTCGTTTATTTGGGAACCAGCATTAACACAAACAGTGACATCAGCTGTGAAATCCAGCGAAGAACCACTCTTGCCAATAAATGCTACTTTGGACTAGGTAGGCAATTGAAAAGTAAATGGACGATGACGACATCAGACGAAGCGGCTCCGGGAGTGTTCGGGAGAAGTTTTTAGAAAAATGTATGGACCTCTACGTGTTGGCGATGGCGAGTACCGAATAATCGCTCTTGCCAATAAATGCTACTTTGGACTAGGTAGGCAATTGAAAAGTAAAGTCCTCTCTTGGAAAACGAAAATCATGCTCTACAAGTCACTTATCGTACCCGTCCTGCTATATAATGCATAAGCATGGACCATGACAACATCAGATGAAGCGTCTCCGGGAGTGTTCGGGAGAAAAGTTTTTAGAAAAATTTATGGACCTCTACGTGTTGGCGATGGCGAGTACCGAATAAAAGTTAATGAAGAGCTGTACGAGCTTTACGCAGACATCAACATGGTCCAGCGAATTAAAATACAGCGGCTACGCTGGACTGCAAAAGAAAGATGACCCTCCGCATAAGAAAATATTTTTATCGGAACCCGCCTATGGAAGCAGAGGAAATTTGAGGAATTGGAGTGACCAATTTGTGCCAGCTGGCAGAGCAAAGAAGCGACTGGCGCGCCTTGTTGGAAGGCCATAGTCGTTTAAACGGTCAAGCGCCTATTAAGTAAGTAAGTACTCAACATCTTTTTTTCAGTGACAACTAGTGAGTTTGAATTGCAGGTGCAAACATCGTTTTTTCTGTCACTAGAGTCAAGAACTAAGTTTTGATTTCGACCAAAATAAAAGAGTTATTCACCTTCTTTCAGGATTTCTGAGCCTTTGTGATGTTCCGGAAATATTTCCCAAACCCTGTTTTAATATACTCTGCGCATATGTATCACTACACAAACCGGAAAAAGGAGTTTTTCTTGTAGATACCCACACTCTTCAGAAGGAAACTTCGGTTTTTGAATGTGTCTGTCCTTTTAACCCTAGTTCGGCTCACCTCAAAAAACACATTTTTAATAAATTTGCTTAACTCATTTTCCGTAACCTCTTAACGTTATGAGTTTTAAGTCGAAAAAATACAAAAAAAAAAAAAGATTTTATAATTTTAGTCATTTAAAACTGTTTTAAAACATATTTGCCAGACGAGTCACCGGGGTGACTATTTAATTATTTAATAAAAAAACATATTTTTAATAAATTTTGTTAACTCATTTTCCGTAACATCCTAACTTAATGACTGCGTCGGCCAAAAATAGGAGTAAAAATTGTTACCAGAACTAGGGTTATGTAGCAATATCTACGAAAATACTGCTATTTTACAAGTTTTCTAGCAAATTTTTCAAGTTTATATAAGAGATAAAAATTTGAATTGGTTCCCCGTTAAACCCTCATTTTTAGAGCGTTTTCGAAATTTCAGGTATGTAGATTTCGTTGACTCGACTGGACCTACAACTTGAGGTATGTCCCGCAAAGGATATATTTTCAGTGTCATATAGTGTTATTCATTGAGAAAAATTCTTGCGTCCGAAATGTCGCGAACGTAGCCGTAGCTTATACCATGCGTTTTAAAAAGATATTTCAGATTTCGTAAACCTACGAGCATAGGGTCTTCTTTTACCTTCAGTACTCATTTAAGGAATGTTAAGCTAAGAGAAAGCTCCGCTGAGTTTTGCGTACTTTCACAAGCATTAAAAAGTTACTTACTTCCAATTCTTGTCGCATCCGAACCGAATTATGTCCTATGTAGGATCATACACTTCGGACAGAAAGGCAACCCGATCAGGGCCAATCTTCTAAATATTATACCGTAGTTTTTTAACACAGTAGGTTTTATATTTTATAATTTAACGAATGATTTTAATCTATAAAAGGAGGAATATATGAAACTGAGTTTCAGTTTTTAGAATTTTCCAAAGCATTTAAATATTGAAATCATTTCTTTGTAATAAAATATGTAATTAAATATTCAATAAAATATAATGATTAGTCTACATGCACATATGTTATCGTACATATATTAAGATTTAAATATTCGATGTACCCAAAATTTTTGTGGAATGAAGTATTCTGGTAGTGCTATCCAAACATTGTAACATCTGTTCATCCCGCAGTTCATGTTCCCTTTAAAGCATGCCCATTTAAAGAAACTTTTGTTTTTAATAGCAGAAACAGCATATGTTAGAAGGTCCACAGGCAAACACGTTTTGTTCAATATTTCAGATTCAGTGGAAATGTAGATACCTACATTCACTCTATATTAGGACGGCAGTATTGTATTTTTTATCCCATTCCATACGTTGCACTCACAGGTCATATCTTATATGTAAGTTTATCATAGTTTCTTCAACGGCCTATTTGTAGTGTTGCTGGTATTGTGGTTTTGCTCCTATAATCCAGGATATTTATACAAAAAATATATTCTCTATCCTACTTCGCATCAATGATTTTTTTTTGCTTCGCTAATTAGTGCTAATTTTTATGATCGAGTGTGCTATGTAACGTGAGTGACCGGCTTTAAAAAAATGTATTAAAATGTTTTAAAAGAACATTCACTAAAAGTTGCTAAATATAGTTTTGTGCCAGAAACTGAAAACTACTTTATGGGCAATACTTTGTTTGACAGCGATTTAAAAAATTCCCACTTAGATTAGGACAATCGCCATATTTGCGGATTAGCCCTCTTTGCAACTGGGCATTGTGCGGTTTCACATAAATTACAATTTATCTGCATATTAACAACAAAGAACCTCTTTATCTTTGTTTTCAAGAGCCTCCTTATTCCGCCTTCGTTAAAAATTTTAATTTGTTAGTTTTTCTTACTGAAAAATAGATCTATAAAGTCTAACAATAGTTACATTAAATGTTCACCCTAGGCAGTATATTGGTTGGGTCTCTTTGGTAGTTAATTTTGAGGTATTTTTAACTAACTAACTAACCCTTTTACTTTATTACAATTCGGATGTAACATGACTCATGAGTGACAAACTTCCTGTAACGTTAGTGACCATTATATTAACTATGTTATTATATATACATAATTAAAGCAGGTTTCCAATTTGCTTATATGTATGTCATACATAAATCAAAGTTCCATTATAAAAATTTTATTTAATGAAGCCATTCCGGTGTGTTTTTGATTTTCCGAATGACCTCAAAATTCTTCACAAAAAACTCTAGCGTGAGTGATCGAGAGATTGCCCTAATGTTTTCTTTAATAATTTATAAAAAAACGACCATTTTAATTAAGCACATCTTGTTGGATGTAACGATAGTGCAATTAAAGCGAACTAGCATATATATTTGGATGGGTCGATTTGTATGGACGAAAGTTAACCGATATCGCGCCATCGATTTTTCGATAGGATTTCGGCTCAGGAAAAAAAAGTTCCACTATGCGTACTCAAAAAAATTATTTCGAGCCTGCGAAATTTCATTTTTTTTACTTTTTTTTCGACTTTAATTTTTAAGGTTTTTTTCATAACCTACCAAAAAATTTTCATCTGTACACCCTGGGCGACCCAAAAATGTCCGCTAAAAACGTTAGCGATAACAGTTTTTTGAAAAAAAAAGAATTCATATGTATGTATGTAGCATTTGTTGTGAAGAGTGTGTGGAATATAGTCATCTTCACTCTTTGCTTAATCGCTGACTCCTTTTAAGAACACTTTCTGAACATTGGTTACAAAGGGGTTACCCCCTTTATCCCCAAAATCTTAATTCCCAAATCAAAATCCCCAACACGAAATCCCCATTTTCTGAGTTAAAAACATTCAAATTAAGTTTAAAATCGCGGCGATTTTAAACCTAATTTGAATTTTTTTCACACAGAAAAAGAATAGTTATTTTTATTCTATTTCCAAATTAATACTTCAATATTGATGATTTCAAAAATATTTAATAGGCACATTAAAGAAAGTACACTGCAACGCAATAACTTATAAATACAATTAATATAGTATTTACATAACAAAAAAATTCAAAATTCATTGCATTGCAGATAAACACTGGAACATTTTTTTTTGTTTTTACAAATTATAAATACATATGTATACACATATATTTTTATACTCAGCTGAGCAGAGCTCACAGAGTATATTAACTTTGTTCGCATAAGGGTAATCATTAACGGCATAAACTAATCGAGATATATATAGACTTCTTTCTATATATTTATATGAACTGGGCGAAAAAAGAAATTCATTTAGCCATGTCCGTCCGACTGTAAACACGATAACTTGAGTAAATTTTGAGGTATCTCGATGAAATTTGGTATGTCGGTTCCTGGACGCTCATCTATGATCGTTATTTAAAATGAACGAAATCGGACTACAATCACGCCCACTTTTTCGATATCGAAAATTTCGAAAAACGGAAAAAGTGCAATAATTCATTACCAAAGACGGATACAGCGATGAAACTTGGTAGGTGCGTTGACCTTATGACGCAAAATAGAAAATTTGAAAAATTTTGGACAATGGGCGTGGCACCTCCACTTTTAAAAGAAGGTAATTTAAAAGTTTTGCAAGCTGTAATTTGGCAGTCGTTGAAGATATCATGATGAAATTTGGTAGGCACGTTACTCCTATTACTATATGTGTGCTAAATAAAAATTAGCGAAATCGAATGACGAACACGCCCACTTTAAAAAATTTTTTTTAAGTCAAATTTTAACAAAAAATTTAATATCTTTACAGTATAAAAGTAAATTATGTCAACATTCGACTCCAGTAATGATATGGTGCAACAAAATACAAAGATAAAGAAAATTTCAAAATGGGCTTAACTCCGCCCTTTTTCATTTAATTCGTCTAGAATAATTTTAATGCCATAAGTCGAACAAAAATTTACCAATCTTTGTGAAATTTGGTAGGGACATAGATTCTATGACGATAACTGTTTTCTGTGAAAATGGACGAAATTGGTTGCAGCCACGCCCAGGTTTTATTGCGCAAAAAACTATATATCTTAACTAAACTTAGTTCACGTATTTATCTGAAGTCACTTTATCTTGGTATAAAATATGGCCGAAATCCGACTATGCCCACGCCCACTTTTCCGATGTCGAAAATTACGAAAAATGCCATAATTCTGAACCAAATATGAAAAACGAGATGAAATATGGTAATTGGATTGGTTTATTGACGCAAAATATAACTTTAGAAAAAACTTTGTAAAATGGGTGTGACACCTACCATATTAATTAAAAGAAAATGAAAAAGTTCTGCAGGGCGAAATTAAAAGCCCTTGGAATCTTGGCAGGAATACTGTTCGTGGTATGACATATATAAATAAATTAGCGGTACCCGACAGAAGATGTTCTGGGTCACCCTGGTCCACATTTTGGTCGATATCTCGAAAATACCTTCACATATACAACTAAGGGCTACTCCCTTTTAAAACCATCATTAATACTTTTAATTTGATACCCATATCGTACAAACATATTCTAGAGTCACCCCTGGTTCACCCTTATTGCAATATCTCGAAAAGTCGTCCGCCTATAGAACTAAGGCCCACTACGTTTTAAATAATCATTAACACCTTTCATTTGATACACATGTCATACAAACACATTCCAGGGTTACCCTAGGTTCATTTTGCTAAATGTTGATTTTCCCTTATTTTGTCTCCAAAGCTCTCAGCTGAGTATGTAATGTTCGGTTACATCCGAACTTAGCCTTTCTTACTTGTTATGTATAAACTAGAAGACCCGGCAGACGTTGTCCTGCCCTAAATTTGGCCTATCTGCATACACTTTAATAAGCTTTTTCCGCTGACTCTCCCCTCCCTCCTCTTAACTTTTTCCTAATCCTTTTATTCACTCCTCCCTCCGTCTTTTTCGCTTCATCTATCTCCATCTTCGTCTCATTCTATCTCTTTCTCAATCTCCTTCTCACTTTTGTCTTCTCTCAATTTCTTCTAATTTTTCTGCATCCCTTATTGCCTGTCCCAAAGGGTGGTATGTATTTTATTCCAGTCCCAGTCCCAGTCCCACTCCGAGTCTCAGTCCCAGTCCGTCTCTGGATAATATATTACTCTGTACTAAAGCACTCATCAAGAGCTTTGGTTTGATATCCATATTGTATAAACACTCTCCAGGCATTCACTGCCCCACGTTTTGGCCTATATCTCGAGACCCTAGTCACCCAGGGGTATGAAAATTACCCTCTACACAACTAAAGACTCTCCTGAATTAAAAAAATATCATAGTACCTCTAAATCGCGGGGCTGGTGGTGTGCTATACTTGATTCATTCGCTATAATATTTTTTTAGTGATAAGCAGGTTGTTTAATTAAACACCAAGCAATTACACGGAAGTATATCTGCACCACCTGCAAATATGAGTGCCACTGCGCATACGTAACATTTTATTATTACGTATAAACAAATAAAAAAAAAATGCAATAAAATAATATTGCGACTATAAACTGAGATATAACCTATCCTATCTCTCAAGTTAGATCAAACTACACACGGGGTGCAAAACAAATTCAATATCGGTTCAGTATTTTAGGAGTCCGTCGCGGCCAAAAATGTTGTGACACGTGTTTTTTATATATTAAGATTACATCAAAAAACCCTGCCAGCAGTTTTCTGATAATTTTTTCGTCCATCGGCGAGAAGTAACTAATTCGATACATTTTGCAGTTAATATAGCGATAGAAATTCATTTGACAAACAAAACTTATACTTTAAAGGAATTTTTTCTCCAAGAAGATATTTAGGCGATGGAGACCTGTAACGTTTTGAATTTTCCTTTTTTCAATTATTTTGAGAACTTTTGCAGTTTGCTTTCGCAGTTTCCTTCTATTCAATAGCTATATTAGTGATTTTATGCTAATTTTGCGATATTTTCTCATCGTCGGTTCACTACCAGATCTAGGTTTTTCATTTAAATTTTTTTTCATTTAAAATTTTTTCACAGTATTTTTAATAATAAATTTATAAACCAAAATTAAATAAACAGAAAATGAAATTTAAATCCGTGATCTGGCATTGAACCGACGACTTTTGCGCGGTAGTTGAAGACCTGAGCTTCTGTGCCACTATATGTACATATGTAATTATGTTTATACGCGTCAGAACTTTACTTTATGATTTAATTTAAATTTTTGTGATTTTGTGTTCGAGTCATTTTGATATTTCCTCAAAAAAGGTTTGGGGATATAGCCCCAAAAAAAGTGCGGGGATTTTGTGTTGGGAATTTTGATTATGGGATTTTAAATTTGGGGATTATGTATTTGGGATGTTTTTTTTTAGCTGGGGATTTTTATTTGGGATTTAGGGGCACTCCCGTTACAAAGTCGTTCTAACAGAAATTTGACGGGGGCTTGAAATCTTGAGCCTTTTTGCAAGCAAGTTTTGGGTTAAATTTAAAATTTTTCAATGCTCTGTAGGAATTAGGTTGCCATATTTTTCGAACAGTTTACAGCGATGTTGCATTATGGATATTTTAATGCATGAAGCTTGAGCTGGATGTGACGATATTTCGGGCAGTTGATCGCCATCAATCAATTTGTTAATATATTGTAACGAATTTTTTCCACCTTCTGCTAACGTTCGAATCGCTAAACTGTTGAATAAATAACTGTAATATTCAATAATGCAAAATGGTCTTTATTAGACTATTTTAAAAGTACTTCACAATAACACTTATACTTCGCAACCAATAGCGTGTTTAAATCAAACTGATACTGACTACTCAGCTTGTGCTGCTTTTATACTCTCTGTTGCTTCATTCGCATATTTCTACTAAAGTCTAGACGTTTCGCCTTCTAGAATATCTTGCTTGGTTACCAGCGATATATATGTATATTTGTAGTATATGCGTTTCTCATAGTCATATGCGTGTGTATATATGTATGTGAGCACTACTTCAACCGATGACTTCATGCGTTTGTGAGTATCTCTCCGTCGCCTTGTATGTACATATTAGGGATGCCAATCCGGGATCCCGACCTTTTTTAAGTCGCCGAAAATTGGAAGAAAATCCCGGGATATTCGGGATATCCGGGATGTGCAACATGTTACTAAATATTGGAATCGGGGGAAAAATCCCTCTTTTATAGCAAAGAAACTACACTGAAATTTATGTTAGCGGTTACAACACTCTTGAGGTAGAAATCAGCTGGCTTCGTCGTGATTTTTGTGTGTGGCAGAGTTATAAGTTGCGTGTTTTTACTTTGTTCAGAAATAAGTTTTATTAAATCAATTAAATTAAAAAAATATGACCGAAAAGCCATCCACTTCAGGTACATATACATATATAAACTCGGTAAAGTGGAATACCTCGCATACGTAGTTTGACTAAAGAATAACTATAATGCAAGTGAAAATTATTTCGTACAGGTTTTGTTCCGCATAAATCAAAGGCGGAAGACTCCCCTTTCGAATGACCCTATTCTTTAGTTGCGCGCGATAAAGACGAATCAGCGCAGTGAAAAATATGGAGTCATATTTTATTAACGAAAGGAGGCTCAACAAAAGGGTTACGCACGCATTTTAAAAACATGACAGCGTTGTATGCCGTAAAACAAAAGCTCCAGAAGCCGCTCTCGTGCCTTTTAAACAGCAAAAGTTGCATCAATCATTTGGTAGTAATACGGACAGAAGTATGGAAGCTGTTTTAGCTAGGATGACGGCTGTTGACGGCCTTTCCTTTTCAGCTTTTACCAAATCACAAGAGCTACGCCATGTAATTCGAGACAATGGCTTCGATTTACCAAAATACAGAACTACTATAAAAAGTATTGTACTCAAATATTACGAAAATATTAAAGTAGGAGCATTACATGAAATTGAAAAGTTCGTAAAAGAAGGTGAAAAATTTAGCGTAGTTTTTGACGAATGGACATCAACGTCAAACAAAAACTTTATGAACGTAAATATCTTTGCGGCATCGAAATTTTGGAACTTAGGTCTTGTGCGATTCCGGAGTTCAGTGACAGCTGAAATGTGCGTCGAAAATTTGGTGGAACGCTTGAGTGAATTCAAAATCGAGCAAATGATGTTATAGCTATCACAACAGACGGCGCAAGCACTATGAAAAAAGTTGGCAGGCTCATAAGGCCTCATCAGCAGTTATGCTTTGCCCACGGACTTCAATTGTCAGTCATTAATGTGTTATATAAACCCCGCACTAAAAAAGTCAAGCAAAAGTAAGTTAAAACATTAATGTTATTAATAAATTTTATCTAATGAATAACAGTGCACTGTGCACGGACAAATTTAGCTTCAGCACCATAATTTCAAAAGTGAGAACGGTGGTACGAGCCTTTAGAAAATCGCCAACCAAAAATGAAGTTCTCCAAGGTTACGTAAAAGCTGAGCTTGGAAAGAACTGAAGTTATTGTTAGACTGCAAGACCCTATGGAGCAGCCTGTTAGACATGCACGTTTCGTTCTTTTAAAAAATTGTATACGAAAAGGTGCAATTGATTTAAAATTCACTTCCCTTAAAGAAATTGAGTTTGAAATCATTGAAAGAGTAACATGTATTTTAAAACCAATTAAGGTAACGATAAAAGCATTATGTAGCCGTGACATGGATTTGCATAAAGCCGACATTGCTTTGCATTTCATGTTGGAGGAAATTAGAGCAGATGGCTCAAATTTAAGCGCCGTCATGCATAGCAAATTAGTAGAGAGAGTAAAGCAGCGGCGCACTCGGTTTTCGGACGTTTTTAATTTTTTAACATATCCTAGTACTTTTTTTGCCAAAAAAATATGAATTTTGTGAAAACTTATCTATAGCCAATGTAAAAGAGGAGATGACGAAAATACTTTTATTATTAATTCAAGATTCCACTGATGTCGAAAATAATGGCGTTAGTGAGACGGAAGTAAGTATTGTTAGCGAGCCCACAGATTTAAAAGAAAAATTAAATAGCTTTAAAAACTTTTAAATATTTATCGGCAATTCAGCCCACACGTGTAGAGGAGGAAAGATGTTTTTCAACGGCAGGATATATTTGCAATAAGTTCAGGTCAAGACTCGCAAACAATACATTAAATGCTTTAATAATCTTAAGATCATTTTTTAAAAGTAATCAGTAAAAGTTGGAGATATAAGCTCTATGTTTAAATTTTTTTTTTTTAAATAATACCATCGTTCACCTGTTGAATACTTTTATAATCATAAGTTAACAATATACTTTGAAGATAATAAACTCACCGAAGTAGCTATAGGGCCAGTTTTTGCAATTTTGACCAATTTACGTTGAAGTAAAATTATTTTAACTAATTTCATATAAAAAAATGTACTTATCAGGAGCTAATAGAGAAACCATAGATTTCATTTTAAAAATGTATGCAAAATTCGCAAAATTGCTCAGATTTTCATAAAAATTCTTAAGTTTTTTCTCAGAATTTTTTTTTAGTATGCAGTTTTGTTGCCCATTTAATTCTAGTATAATGGGGTGTTACTCTTAAATTCGTAAAAAGTTTCCCTGATTTTTGGCAATTTTTTTCTGACGAACTTAAGTATTTTAAGCACACTCCAAAATATTCTAAAAATACTGAGAAAAAACCTAAGAATTTTGGTCAAAATATATTATTTTACAAAGAATTAGTCAAAATAATTTTTCTGAACTAAAGTTGGTCAAAATTGCAAAATCATGGTTGCACTTATAGCAACTTCGGTGAGGTATATAACATTAAAAAAGTAGAATGAATTTTTGAGCATGTAGTAGTTTCAACTAACAACAAAAAATAATACTAAATAAGTTATTTATGATTTATAACTTTCTATTTATGTATAATATTTTTTTTTTACCAATGAAATACATTTAAAGTAAATAAAAAATCTAAGTGATAATCCAATTCTTGGCTATTTATTTTAAAGTTAGACAGTGTCGCAAATTATTTCTTCAGTTTCAAGCAAACCTGCTCGAAATAATGAGTACCCAAATCCCGGGGCCAATCCCGGCATCCCGGGATTGAAAAAAACCCAAAAAATTGGCATCCCTAGTACATATGTGCGTAAATGATGATTGATATGTTTATGTACACAAGAATGGCAGCTTGCTTTATTGTTGTTGTTGTTGTAGCGATAAGGTTGCTCCCCGAAGGCTTTGGGGAGTGTTATCGATGTCATGGTCCTTTGCCGGATACAGATCCGGCACGCTCCGGTAACACAGCTCCATTAAAGTGCTAGCCCGACCATCTCGGGAACGATTTATGTGGCCAAATTAAACCTTCAGGCCATACCTCCCTCCCCACCCCCAGTTCCACGAGGAGCTTGGGGTCGCCACAGCCTCGTCTGTTAGTGAAACGGGATTCGCCGCTCGAAGGTGAGGTAGACAATTGGGTTTGGAGAAGCTATATATCGCGTGGCAACCTGAAAAGTTTGCGCTACACAACTCCTTGAATCTGGTGTTCTAGTCGCCTCTTACGACAGGCATACCTACCGCGGGTATATTCTAACCCCCTAACCCGCTGGGGTAGCTTGCTTTATTGTTGTTGTGCCTTCATTTAACCACCGCTTAGTAATGTTAGTATCACTTAGTGATGCTAATATTCGTCACAATATGAAATAGACGTGGCGGCCGCCGTGGTGTGGTGGTGGCCTTGCAGATGCCGTTCGGAGTCGGGGTAAAACATGTAGCTCCCGTCCCGCCAATTCGTAGGAAAAATTAGAAGGAGCCCGATGCAAATTGGATGAGAAGCTCGGCCTAAAATCTCTTTGAAGGCTATTGCGACTTATATTTATTTTATTTATGTCTTTTTATGGACAATGAACGTATTTTCATAGCCAGATATATGGGAAAATGGACAGACTTACAGATCGCGAATTTGTATGTGTGTCCTATATGTGTATTTTTCATTTGTATATAAAAATTGGGTGTGAAAATTAGCCGAATTTGTGATTCTTGTAAAGGGTAATTCTGCAACTGCTTGTAAAACTTAGATTATGCTCAAGAAAAAATACTTTTATGTTAACTGTTTTACTTGTACGTATTCAAGCTTTTATTAAAAAATTTATTTAATTTTAATCGCCACTCTTCTTCTCTGATTGGATTCACCTGCCGTTTATTCTCCCTTATTATCAACACAATGAATGCGTTGAAATACAGCCGGATATACATTTTGGCTGCAAATCATATAATAGCCACAGTTCTGGGCCACCGTACATTTCATTTGGTGTCTACAAATGTAGACTACCACCTGGGAGATGGTGTTTTTTTCAAATAGCGCCTGGGGTTCAGGAAAATTACAAATCGAATGATTTTATGCCCTTAGTCCACTTAGAATAGATAATTAGTAAGCTACTAAAAACCTCGAGCCCTGGTTCTTTCGAACTGTTTATTTTGTTTGACTATTTTCCAAATTTGCTACAAATTTAGACTACCAGGCTCATAAAGGATAAGTATTGAATTATCACAAAAATATATTCCATTTTGAAATAAAATTTGATATACAAAAGGGGGAGTGATTGCATACCTATTATGCCCATTTTTAGCAGGAGTGCTGGCCGCGGTCAGAAGAAGTAGTATGTTGAACATCATTCCAATACAATTCTTTGAATGAAATTTATAGCAAGAAAAACATGTGAGGATGATTTCTCGGAGGGATAGACTGACGGATGGGCCGATGTATGGATAAGCAAGGTCAATTTTCTTTCGGTTGACTTAAATCGGCTATCGAGGAATAAATCGCTCAACGCGATCACCGATCAAGCCGATCGGGGGTAGCGAAAAAATCGGATTTTTTTTCGTAGTGCAGCCAGTAAGCTCTAATGTTTTTTAAATTCCCCACAAGTTGAGTAACAAGCATGAAGAGAAGCGCTATTATTGAAGGGAAAGGTATGCTCAAGCTTTACGTCAGAATTCTGAAACCTCATCGAATATATTATCTTGTGTTTGCTGGGCTATAAAAAACAAGTAAGGAAGGCTAAACTCGGGTGTAACCGAACATTACATTCTCAGCTGCCAAATTACAGCTTGCAGAACTTTTAAATTACCTCCTTTTAAAAGTGGGCGGTGCCACGCCCATTGTCACGCCCATTGTCCAAAATTTTACTAATTTTCTATTCTGCGTCATAAGGTCAACCTACATACCAAGTTTAATCGCTTTATCCGTATTTGGTAATGAATTATCGCACTTTTTCGGTTTTTCGAAATTTTCGATATCGAAAAAGTGGGCGTGGTTATAGTCCGATTTCGTTCATTTTAAATAGAAATATGAGATGAGCGCACATGAGCTTACATACCAAATTTCATTAAGATACCTCAAAACTTACTCAAGTTATCGTGTTTACGGACAGACGGATGGACGGACATGGCTAAATGAATTTCTTTTTTCGCCCAGTAGCCCGTTTCTGTAACCTTTCGTTATAATAACGAACGATTTGCTATCGCAAGGCCCGTATCGCTTTCGATATGAAAAGTGTTTCTGTAACACATTCAATTCACCTTGCGATATAATAGTGGTGAGTTTTTATCATATCTATGGAACAAGCGAAATGGAACATAGTATCTGTCATCAATAGCGAAAAAGGTATTATAACAAAAATTAAGTCATACAAATTGTTATTTTGTGATCGTGCTACCTTAAGTTTTTATTCTAACATTCGAAGACTCAATCCATTTTCAGCACCACTGGGACAGCTAAAAGTCCCCATTGCCACTTTTTTATTGTCCTTCATAATTTCCACCACCTTCACCTTCTGATTTTTTGAAAATTTTCCACTTCTGTTTTTTTTCTAAAAAATAAAAATTAATTAGAAAACAAAAAATTCAAATCAGTTACAAACAAACGAACTTCACTAATTTTCTTTTTAACGTATGCATACTATCACGACCTTCGGAGCTAGTGATATGAATATCGCAACAAATATCGAAAATACATACCACTCATACAGAAACACTACCTTGCGATAACCGCGAATCAGGGTTTAATTTTACGATATAATTCGTATCTCAAGGATACAGAAACGGGCTACAGATCATTTTGATATATAGAAGCCTATATCTATCTCGATTAGTTTATGCCGTTATGGGATACCGTTATGCGAACAAAAGTAATATACTCTGTGAGCTCTGCGCAGCTGAGTATAAAAAGAAAAATTCAAATGTATATCAGCACGTAGTACCGGTACATTGCTGTTCAGGCAGCTATTCATGTAGTACATACATACATACATGAGACTATAGATATTGGTACGTGTTTTGACTTCAACTCCCATTTCCTGCTGGATTGCGCATTGCTCGAAAAGTGTGCCTTCGCTGGATAATTTTACTAAAACGGAAGCTACATATTATTGAAATAATAAAGAAGATAAACTTCGGACAGAGTCGTAAATTTACATATGTACATATACCTAGCTGCGGGACGATATTATAAAATGCAGAAGTGGCTATTTTTCGACTTCTGCAATTTTCTACTAAATTTTAGTAAGACAAAACAATTATAACTGACAAAACAAAAGTTTGATATAATTAATATAATATGTATTTAATAAGTTAGGTTTGCAGTGACAAAAGCGGCTGGATATGAATATGTGAGACCAATAAAGGCTAGCGAGCTCGTTCAACATATGACATTTCCATCAATTTCTTCACAAGATTGGAACTTTTAAATGAAGTTGCAGAATGTGCACAGGTTAATTAATCGATTCACTTGATATTTTTTTTTTTATATTTCCCATAAATATATTAACATCATGCCGAAGGTTCAGACTCAAATAGATGACATATTGTTACGAATATTACCATCTCTAAGCTGTTACTAAGTAAATAATCACGCAACAACAGAAAAAAAAAAAACATTGAAGCGAGCCACATATGTACATACATACAAGGCAACGAAGAGATATAGAGATACTACGCGTACACACTTGTGGTCATCAGCCGAAGTAGTACTCACGTATACACACGCCTATGCCTATGCGAGAGACTATAAACTACAAATACACACGCATATGCCTATGCGAGAGGCTATAAACTACAAATACACACGCATATAGCTCGTAACCAAGTAGAAGATTCTAGAAGGAGAAACGTCTAGACATTTGGTGATATATGCGGATAAGGCAACAGAGAGCATAAAAGCAGATCAAGCTGAGTAATCAGTAATTAGTTTGATTTAAACACGCAATTAGTTGTGAAGTATAAGTTGTGAAGTTTAAGGTACTACTCAATTAGTCTAATAAAGACCATTTTGCTATACAGAATATTGGAGTGATTTATTCGACAGTTTAGCGATACGAACGTTAGAAGACGGTTTCAAATAAGCAGAATTTCCCGAAATTCGTTACAATTGGTGTCAGAAGAGGAATTGTTGAATAATTTCCTAAGATTGCGAATACAACTTGGACATGGCAAAGTTGAGTGAATTGAATATCCAGCAACTGAAGGAGGAGTTGTAAGCCCGTGGATTGGCTACTACTGGCAATAAATCCCACCTACATAGACGAATAAGGGTAGCTATGGTATTTGAAGGAATCAATGTGGACGAGTATATCTTTCATTCTGATAGCGACAAGACAACAACAAAAATGGAAGAAAAAAACGAAGCACCGCAGACAGTGACGGGCACAGATTTTAACATGATATTGGCTGCAATATCTGCACAAACATCGACAATGGCATCTCAGCTGGAGTCACAGGAGGCACGCATTTCAGAAATGTCGTCGCAAATGTCATCTCAATTGGAAGAACAGAAGACATATATGTCGTCTCAACTGGAAGCGCAAGAGGCACGTATATCTGAAATGTCGACGCAAATTTCGGAACAGGTATCATTGCAGCTCTTTGCGAAACTGGAAGAGCAGTATGGAAAAATTTTACAACTCTTGATCTGTTCCTTTCCAGCTTCAATTTGAGAAGACGTCCGCAGTGAACAACTGGAATGCTGAAGATAAAGTTGCTGCACTGTTCGTAGCATTGAAATGGCCTGCAGCTGAAATTTTACAGAGTATTCCAGAGTGCGAACGGAACAGTTATGAAGCAATGATGGCCGCTATCGAGAGACGTTATGGAAGCGAGACGTTATTCAAGCTTCAATTTGAGAAAACGTCAGCAGTGAACAACTGGAATGGGGGCAGACTATTCCAGAGTACAAACGTAACAGTTATGAAGCATTGATGGCTGCTGTAGAACGACGGTATGGAAGCGAACACAGGAGACAGATCTACCAAATAGAATTGCAAAACCGCTACCAAAAAGTTAACTAGGCTTTGCAGGAGTTTGCCTCGGATGTTGATAGATGGGCTCATCTAGCAGATGCGGACGCATTCGTGGAATATACTGAAAGGGTAAAGATTCAGAGCTTTATAAATGGCATACGGTACGACGAAACGAAGCGAGCGACATACGCAAACCCAAAGCCAACATTCGCAGAAACGGTATCCCATGCACTGACTCAGGAAACTGCCTCACTTTTGAGTAAACCAGCATACAAGGCTCATCGAGTGGAAGTAGAAAGACCAGAGTGGGTAGACACGATTTTGGAAGCACTGAAGGGTACGCAGCAGAAGAATAATGATGCAGTCAAATGCTTTAAGTGTGGAAAGCCAGGGCACAAAGCGCGTAATTACCACACCAACCCTAATAGTTCCAACAATGTTGGTGGTCGTAAACGCAGAGTTAAAGGAGAGAAGCTTATCTCCGAGACCACTCAATCGTTAAACTAAAGCGAGTCAGCCGCAAGGGACGACAGCTGGCTCCCGCAATTGAATGCCCCATAATCTCTATCTCGCAGATTGGAAGAAGGTCGAGCAATCTTACGGACGGAGGACACGTGGATGGAAATGAACGTTTACTGACTGTAGATACGGGCGCATCTCATTCCATTATTCGATCAGATTTAGCTAACAAGAAGATAAGACCATTGCTTTGGGCAAGATTACGTACAGCCACGGGAGAGGACACCCAGATAATTGGAGAAGTAGTATGCGAAGTAGCATGGGAACGTCACGGTACTACACAATTTTATAGTGGCAGGGATTGTTGATGAAATCATAATTGAACAGTAATCTGGGCAAAGATTGATGGAGAGTTTAGGACAAACAAATTGTGGGTTGTCGAAACAGCAGACAAATCAACACCGAACGTACTTGTAGGAAAAACCATGGCTATGATAAAACAGAATGGACGTATTCCGGTCAGACTGCTCAATGAGTTCAAGTCACCACTGAAACTGACCAAAGGAGCTATATTGGGAAGATGCCAAGTGGCTGAAGTAGTTATTTACTGTGAGCAACTCCAGGAGTACGTTTCAACTCGCAAGACTGATCTTTGAAATGACATCACGGCATGGACGGAGGGGCTAGAGGAAGACTATCAGAGTAAGGCAAAACAACTGCTCCTAAAGTACGCGAACATATTAGACCAGGATGGTTCCAAACCAGGCTGCACCAATGTTGTGAAACATCAAATTGATACTGGAGACGAGAGGCCGATCCGTCAAGCTCCTCGTAGCGTTCCACTGGCGAAGCGGCAAGTTGTAAGTCAAATCGTACAAGAAATGAGGGACAGCGGCGTCATCGAACCGTCAGCTAGTCCATGGAGCTCACCAGTGGTACTTGTGAAGAAGAAGGATGGAAAAATGAGGTTTTGCGTGGACTACCGCAATTTGAACGACGGTACGAAATAAGATAGCTACCATTTGCCAAGAATGGACGATACTCTGGACTCGCTATATGGTACGCAATGGTTTACCACACTGGACTAGAAAAGCGGCTACTGGCAAGTGGTGGTGAAGGCGGAAGACAAAGAGAAAACAGCCTTCAGTGTCGGAGATGGTATTTGGCAGATTACAGTAATGCCCTTTGGACTATGTAATGCACCAGCTACTTGTGAGCGACTCATGTATTAGGTATAGAAAGGACTACGTTGAAAAACATGCTTGGTGTACCTGGACGACATCATCGTATTGGGCAAGAACGTTGATGAACATCTTAAAAACTTGGAGGAAGTTTTCCAGAGAATAGCTGGCGCTGGTCTGAAACTAAGTCCAAAAAGTGTTCGCTGTTTAAAAAGAAGTGAATTATTTGGGTCACAAGGTAACGACAGAGGGCACTTGCACTGCGAATGAAAAGATAGAAGCTGTAAAGGATTGGCCATGACCACAGAACTTGCATGAATTAAGGAATTTCCTTGGGCTGTGCACATATTACCGCCGGTTTGTGCCCATAGTCTCCACGAGCTTACAGGAGAAATAAAGCTTTTGAATGGAAGGAGCAAGAAGTGACTTTCCAAACATTGAAAGAGCGTTTGTGCACTGCTCCAATGTTGGCATATCCGATTCCAAGAGCAACGTTTATTCTAGATACAGATGCGAGCTGATATGCTATAGGAGGCGTTTTTTCACAATCGGTCGATGGAAAGAGAAGGTAGTTGCATATTACAGCCGTTAAATTGGAAAACCAGAGAGGAACTATTGCGTTACACGGAGAGCGCTGTTGGTATTGGTAGAGTGCATTAAACATTTTCACAAGTACCTCTACGGGCAGCGATTCCGCGCCAAGACAGATCACGTAGCGTTGAAATGGCTCCTCAAGTTCCGTAATCCAGAGGGTCAATTGGCACGGTGGATCGAGTGACTACAAAGCTATGACTTTTCCATTGAGCATCGGAAAGGTAGTACATATGGGAATACCGATGCAATGTCACTAAGACCATGTAACTTGGAATGCAAACACTGTTCGAAAGCTGAGGCTAAGAAAGACATTATAGATATCCGGCTAATAACTATAACGTGTACGGATGAATGGGACAAGGAACAACCAAGGAAGTGTCAGCTAGAAGATACAGATCTGTCAAATTTTATGCAAGGGCTCGAATGAAACGAAAAACCAAATAGAGAGGAGATATCAGCATTGCAAATCCCCATTGCAAATCCCATTGCAAAGTCATATTGGGCACGGTGGAACAGTTTAGAATTGATATCCGGTTGCTTGCATCGAGTATGGGAGAGTGAAGATGGTCAATGCAAGAAGAAGTGATAGTTGTTCCCAGGAAAAGGATGCCTGACGTACTCAGCGAGCTGCATAATGGTCCAAGCGGAGGTCATCTTGGATTCACGAAGACGCTCGAGAAAATTAAACAGAGATTCTATTGGGTTGGTTGCCGTCAATCGGTCACCGAGTGGATTGCCAACTGCGAGGTTTTCAGCAGAGCCAATGGGCCCAAAACACAAAGTTATGGCCAGATGATGCAGTATATTTCAGGTGCACCATTTGAAAGGATCGCCATGGATGTCGCAGGTCCATTTCCTACTAGCAACCGAGGAAACAAATACGTACTGGTGGTTATGGATTATTTCAATAAATGGCCATAGGTATACCCAATCCCAAATCAGGAAGTGGAAACAGTAGCAGAAGTGGTTACAAACGATTGGATTGCAAGGTATGGTGTACCTATGGAGTTACATTCTGACCAAAGCAGGAATTTCGTATCAGCGGTGTTTCAAGAAATGTGTAAAAAATTGGGCATTCGAAAAACACGGACAACTGCATTGCATCCTCAGTCCGATGGTATGATGGAACGATTAAATAGAACGTCGAAGGAGCACATATCATTATTCTTGATGGCTTACCGATCGGCAGTGCATGAGACAACGGGCCAAACTCCCGCAAAGGTAATTTTTGGCAATGACGTTCCACTGCCAGCTGATTAGGAGTTTGGGATAAATGCCGATGCGGAGAGAAATGCCAAGAAATCCACTGGTGTCTTGGGGGAAGAAATGAGGGAAATACATGATCTTGTAAGACAACGAACCAAGATTATGAGTGACAAGATGAAAGCCAGATATGGTAAAGCACTTAATTCGAAAAGGTTTCGGGAAGAAGATTTGGTGCTGCTATACAACCCACAACGAAAAAAAGGTTTGTCACCGAAATTGCAGTGTAATTGGGAAGGCCCATACATAGTTATGAAACGATTCCAAGACGTAGTTTACCGCATACAAATCATTGGCAAACCACGATTGGAAATATATAACTACAACAATTTCTTAAGTTCCAGTTTTTTCTATTATAATAAATAAAGATACTTAAGTGCATCCGTTGATTACGGATAAGGTAAGTTATCAGTAAACGTAAAATTGTTTTCGAAATTGTGAGGAACAGCGAAATACCATACCAGGTAACAATCTTTGCCCACTAACGCCCCGATTCTAGTATGGTAACAACATTCTCCACCACGAAATCATGTGGCAACTTTTACATCCTTTTGGTATTCTACCCGCGAAAGTAGCCGGATAATTTTTTTCCTACAAAAGTAGGTGGTTACATCGAAATAACCACACAACAGCTGTTGTTTAGAAAAACGTAAAACTGAAAACTAAAGAATTGTAAGCGCAAATAAGTAAAGATAATAGCAAAAAAATTGTTGCCTCTTGCTATAGATATTTGTTTACATAATGAAATTTATTATTATTAGAAACTTATCATGCATAATATGCATATACACATCGTCCCGTTTATTCGTTAACCTCGTATCTACAAGTGCGACATTTTCGGTAAAGCGAACACGGTTGCCACACCATGTTTTCATTTGCGACCAAAATTCATCGAAAAAAGGACCAAATTTTTGTTTTATTTTATTAGTATAAAATAAAAAATCTTATGATGTTTCCATATAAAATTTTACTAAATATAGTGAAGACTTTCCTTTAAGTCAAGGTAAACAAACAAATATATGCATGCAACCAAAAATGGTACTATATTTTGACATAGGATCAGTCTATGTCTTTCACCAGCCAAACTTTGTGAACCTAGTTTTGGTCACAAAGCTCTTGGTTCTAGCGTTATGTTGTTGATTGCAATGAAATAAAATTTATAGTGCAGTTAGGTTTTAGTAAGAAACGGTTCAAAATTTGCGTTCTGGTGTTGCCGAACTATGTATGTGGAAAACTCAGTAAATCATAAATGAAACTGGGCAATTTTGTTAGTGCTATTTTAATAGATGCTTACTTTTTCCCTTAACGTTTAAACTTCATATCAGAGCCTAGATTCAGTAAGTGTGAGTTTTGATCCCAGTCCTCAGGGGTTCTGCTAGCACCTATGGGAATAATTTTATACAAAACATTTCTTCCGAAATCAAATCTCTTTTGCATTTACTTCCTTTTGTCTTCGAGTTAAAATATTTCTTGTTCCAAGATACTTTGTTTTCAATTACCTTGCGTGGCTTAACACCACAATAGTCCTGGAATTCCTTGAACTCATTGAGCTGGGTGAGAAAGATTTAAATATCAACGTGCCAAACGAGAAGTAATGCATAGAATTTCTTTGTATACGTTTTGAAAGTGTTAGGCTCCGGCAGAGTGCTATGCTAGGCGAGAAGCAATTTTTATTTTCATATATTTTACATAGTGTTGCATAACCGATCAAAATATCTAGCCGTTATTAATATTATTATAAAACAAGAGTTTTTATTGATTACTCGGTTATTTCATCAACAATTAACGACGACGTGTTTGCCAACACTTTTCTTTTTAATGCCTGGCATAAATTATATCCTAGGTGAAATGTTATTTTTCTGGTACATTTTATTGACTGGACAATTTTTTATGGTGATAGTTCCATTGAAGTAAATTCAAAATTATATGGGGGCTAACGAAAGTGTGGCGAATTTTTGGGAAATATTGTGAATTTTTGCATGAGTGAAAAATAAAGAAAAGTACCAATCGTGGCTACTGCCTAAAAAGGACCAAAATTGAAGAAAAGGGACCAGCGGACCAAATGGAGTTGGAAGGGATCTTTTTTGGTCCAAATGGAACAAAGTGGCAACGGCGAAAGCGAAGAAAACTACCTTTCAAATTTCTCCATAGACACTGGTGAGTTTTTCGGTGATGACAGCGTTACCACTTGGGCCAGAGTCGCGGATAAAAGAACTGGTAACCATATTCGGTTACATAATGTTCTGGGTACTATTTTACCGGTAACGCTCAGAATCGGGGCGTAAATGTTAAATATCTTATCAACTGTCCAGTTTTAGAGAAGAAATGTTATTATATACTTTAAAGTCTATTAAATTTCTTTTAACAATACACCTGTTGCAATGCGGATATCTTATCGCAGGTTAAAACAAAGAATTTTCGAGTTTTCTATAAAAATTGGGATTTTGTCAAACTTCCAGGCTCTTTCGGCACGGTAAGGCGAATTCCGATTGAGCTGAAACTTTTATAATTGCATTTTTATATCTAATGGAACATTTCTAGAAGTGAGCACATACAAATTTCGGAGAAAAAAAACTACCATCTATTGCAAAACCACCCTAGTATATATATGTATTATTGCGCAGCCTTGTAACACTATTAAGCACACAAAACAAACAACAACAGCATTTCAAGTCTACAGCTGGGTATGTAATGTTCGGTTTCACCCGAAATTAGACTTCCTTACTTGTTATATTTCATATTTAAACAAGTAAGGAAGGCTAAGTTCGGTTGTAACCGAACATTACATACTGCTGAGAGCTTTGGAGACAAAATAAGGGAAAATCACCATTTAGCAAAATGAACCTAGGGTAAGCCTGGAATGTGTTTGTATGACATGTGTATCAAATGAAAGGTGTTAATGATTTTTTAAAACGTAGTAGGCCTTAGTTCTATAGGTGGACGCCTTTTCGAGATATCGCAATAAGGGTGGACCAGGGGTGACTCTAGAATGTGTTTGTACGATATGGGTATCAAATTAAAATTATTAATGAGGGTTTTAAAAGGGAGTAGCCCTTAGTTGTATATGTGAAGGCGTTTTCGAGATATTGACCAAAATGTGGACCAGGGTGACCCAGAACATCTTCTGTCGGGTACCGCTAATTTATTTATATATGTCATACCACGGACTGTATTCCTGCCAAGATTCCAAGGGCTTTTGATTTCGCCCTGCAGAACTTTTTCATTTTCTTCTACTTAATATGGTAGGTATCACACCCATTTTACAAAGTTTTTTCTAAAGTTATATTTTGCGTCAATAAACCAATCCAATTATCATGTTTCATCTCTTTTTTCGTATTTGGTACAGAATTATGGCATTTTTTTCATTTTTCGTAATTTTCGATTACGGAAAAGTGGGCGTGGTCATAGTCGGATTTCGGCCATATTTTATACCAAGATAAAGTAACTTCAGATAAGTACGTGAACTAAGTTTAGTTAAGATATATCGTTTTTTGCGCAAGTTATCGTGTTAACGGCCGAGCGGAAGGACAGACGGTCGACTGTGTATAAAAACTGGGCGTGGCTGCAACCGATTTCGCCCATTTTCACAGAAAACAGTTATCGTCATAGAAGCTATACACCTACCAAATTTCACAAGGATTGGTAAATTTTTGTTCGGCTTATGGCATTAAAAGTATTCTAGACGAATTAAATGAAAAAGGGCGGAGTTACGCCCATTTTGAAATTTTCTTTTATCTTTGTCTTTTGTTGTACCATATCATTACTGGAGTCGAATGTTGACATAATTTACTTTTATACTGTAAAGATATTAAATTTTTTGTTAAAATTTGACTTTAAAAAAATTTTTTTTCCGGTTTGGAGCCAACGAAATAGTACCACGAAAAGGATCTAGACTATACATCTTTACACTAGTTCGGAACTATCGAAAAAGTGGCACTAAAGACCCAGTTCTTAAGTGGAAATTTTTATCTAGTTCGAAACTACACTCAGAGAAAAACGCCGTTATAAAATCCAGCACAACAGGACTCAATTCAAGCTTTTCAGGTTATTACTTTTTTTTTTTTGAAAAACGAACGACCTGTTCTCAAAACAACAACCTTGTTCTTTAACTGACACCATTTTCTTGAAAAGAGAAAAGCTGGTCTTAAAATATGAACAAATGTTCTATTAATGAGAGCGATGTTCTTAAATTAAGTACAATGTCCTTTAATTAAGTTCAAGAAAAAAGAAACGGTACAATTCGTGTGCACTACAATGTTAAATACAACATTCTGCACAAGCTATCAAGCAGTTGTAGTGGCCCAGCCGCGACTGCAGCGGCTATAATGTTGCGGTTGCCATCGGGTGGCGCGAGTTCGATCACCGTCAAACTCCGAAGTTTTTTTTTAAAACAAGTTTTTTATGTTCAATTTTTTTAACTCTTATTTTTCGTTCAGTTCCATTCACATATGCACAGGTTATTCTCAAACTTGTTATGAAATGTTTTAAGTAAATATTAAGATTGCACCTATAAAAAGAAAAATTCCTCAATAAGAGAAATACATGAAAAAGTGCGTATTATGCGTTTTTTTCAACTTTTGGATTTTAATAAAGTTTTTTTGCTATTAATATTTTTTATTAATGACCAAAAAATAATTATTAATTGAAAAAAAAAAATAAATCGGTAATATGTATTTGAAAAAATTACCTTCCCACTCCCTCCAAAAATCAAGCACAAAACATTCTTGAATTGAGTCCGAAAAATGCTAAATCGAACACAAACCGTTCTCAAAGCATGAGAACGAAAAATCTTAAATCAAGCCCAAGTAGTCCTTGAAATGAGCACAGAAGGTGGTTTACACATCAAAACCAAACTGGTCATAAAATACGAACGGTGTGCTTTGAAAAACTGTTCTTAAAACAAGCCCATCGGTCATGAGTAAAGAAAAAACGTACATACTTAACAGACTTTTGTCAACGAATGTTCTTAATTTTGAACTTCTTTCGTTCGTTTTAGAACGATTTTTTCTCTGAGTATATAGAAAAGGTAATGCAACGGGACAATTTCCACCGCTATCTCAAATTCGTTAAATGAAAACATGTAAAAGAGATAAATGGCGAACTAGTAGTAGTTCCGAATGCACTAGAAGCGCAGCAGTTTTAAGCTAGAGATTTCCCCTACAGGGAAGTACATTAAGTAGAAAATGTATCGAATGGCCATAACCCTTAAATGTTTAGCTGCATCTGTTACATTAGCAAATAACTTTATGACTTAAACTTACAAAATTGTCGTCTTATATTATTGTTGTGTTTCTTTAATTTGTTGTTTTATCATTTATTTAAGTGACATTAATGCGGGTGAATGCACTCCGATTTGAATCATTGCGATGTCAAGTCAAGTAGAGCTGAGCTTCCAGTTTTGTAGATAATGAGCAAGAGCCGGCTTCTGTGCGCTTGAACGATCGCCCATATTTAACAAGTATAAATATATATTGACATACATATTGTATAGCAGGTACCCAGCAAAAAAAAATCTATTATTCTGAGATAAGCCGCAGGGGACTTGACTGTGTTCCCTTTGTCCGAGAATGGCCTATGAAAATACTTTGTCCCCCTTTGCATATTTGAATTACTTCATAGAAAATTGTGACTCCCAGGAAACGGAGCGGCTTATGTTACTGATATTAGAGGAAAATTACAAAGTTTAAAAACTGCGATGGCTACTAGGACATTTTTCTAAATTTCACTTCTTCATCAGCTAGCTTCTCGAGAGGTGAGTACTGCACTCGAAATCTCCAACATTCATTCTTCATACTGGTGTAGGAACAGATGTCTTTATCCACTCTGCCATGTGAATGCGATTTTTGTTTAAAACATATAGGCCCGTAATCATAGTCGCTGACTAATTTACTCCTTAGTTAAAATCTTGCCTAAATTAAAAATGAGATTTAAAAGTTTGATTTGTCATAGCCATTCTAAACACAGTTTTCAGCTAAAATAAGCATGGAGAGGGTATCCGCATGAAAATAAAGCATTGATTGGCGCTATGAAGACATTTTTTAGAAGTTTTAAAAGTTCACCCTGTTCCTTACAACCGTGGTTACTTGACTCCACCTATAAAAAATGGGAATTTTTTACTTGACAAAAACTCTTAAAATACCACAAAAGTTGTCAAAGGATTACCTGAAAACGCGTTTGATTATAATCCGGTGGCGGATAATTATCATTCAATTCTATTTAAAAGTTATTAGCAAATGTTTTGTAAAAATTCGCTGGTTTTTATCGGCCATCAATTTAAAATTGAGTGTACAATCTATTAATTGCCCATGAACAAACTTATTTAAAGAAAATTTACTTAATTTCGTTCTTAAAAAATAATTTAAATCTCGCACCATAAACGAATAGGTAGTTAAAGCGGATTTGGCATCCTTAAAGCAAATGAAGCAACAAGGCGATTCACTCATAGACTCGTATTCATGTTGAATAGTTTAGATAGTTTGTAAGAATGGTGTAAAGAAAAGTTGTTTGCATGAAGACAGATGTGACGCCAAAATGATGCAAACCTTAAATGTTAGGTGGCTCTAACCGTTAAAGCCATTTAATTGAATAGACCCGAAACCGAATATTTCTAACCTAGATACTAATAGTATGCAGGACATTCAATCATAATCAGGTTAAATCAAATTTAGGTTTGTCTACGCAAAGTCAGCATAAGTAAAGGGAGTTTAGTATAGTTTTCCATAGGAAAGAAGTTACCTAGAATGTTGAGCCATTGTACATATACCTGCAAAGTGTAAGTCCCTTTTACATTAGAAAATCATTCAACTCAGGTCGATCATGACATACACTAAGAGGGTGATAAAAGACGAAAGTAGTACAACAGCACCCGTACCAAGCAGTTCTTAAAATTTTTGTTGCTAATTCTTGTTGTATTCCGTGTTTTATTTCACGCCTTCTTTTAAGAGGAATTGGCAAATGTAAAGGGGAATAGAAGACACGAAAGGAAATGCCAGCAGAATTGAATTCAAGAATTCTGTAATGTAATTCAATAATTAGAAGTCAGAGGTAAGAAATTGTTCGTTTATTAATAGATATTCACAAAAATAAACGAATAATTACCCTCAAATGGCTGCGAAACTGGTGAAAATTTTATCAGCGCGAAACGCCTTTTTAGTTAATTCTTTTCTGTGTACAACAATATCACCAAAATTACATCAACCACATGAAAGTCTTAAACATTTCTTTTTTTTTGCAAAAAATATCATGACAGAGTAAAAGTATTACTTTGCCGCCTTCGGATTATTGCTTCCGAAATTAAAATGCGTCACATGACACCTCTCCCGAAATTTCTTGACATGTATTACAAATCGACGCCTGTGGTAAATAAATCCTTCCATTGAATATTTATTTTTAAATTTAATGCCAAAATCAGTATAGGATGCTACTTTTTCCTCAAAAGATGCTAAAATATCAAAACTCACAAATATCTATGAATGCGGAATAGTCTTAATTAAGGATTTCGCATATGCGGAGCCAAGTAACCATCGCACATTTTAAAATTGTGTGATTTTCGTCACAAAAATATTAATACGCATTCTAGGTATAATAAATTAGTTACTGACGTATATTTGCTTGTCGGGGAAGCCTTTTTTCACTTCCATTTAAGTTCATCGCGTTTATATAGCAATTTTTTTAATTTCTGGCAACTTTTGACAGCAGATAACCAACTTAAAACCTATTTTAAACAACTAAGGAAGGCTAAGTTCGGGTGTAACCGAACATTACATACTCAACTGAGAGCTTTGGAGACAAAATAAGGGAAAATCACCATGTAGGAAAATGAACCTAGGGTAACCCTGAAATGTGTTTGTATGAAATGGGTATCAAATGTTAAAGAGTATTTTGAAAGGGAGTGGGTCATAGTTCTATAGGTGGACGCCATTTCAGGATATCGCCATAAAGGTGGACCAGGTGACTCTAGAATGTGTGTTGTACGATATGGGTATCAAATTAAAGGTGGCCCTTAGTTGTATATGTGAAGGCGTTTTCGAGATATCGACCAAAATGTGGTCCAGGGTGACCCAGAACATCATCTGTCGGGTACCGCTTATTTATTTATATATGTAATACCACGAACAGTATTCCTGCCAAGATTCCAAGGGCGTTTGATTTCGCCCTGCAGAACTTTTTCATTTTCTTCTACTTAATATGGTAGGTGTCACACCCATTTTACAAAGTTTTTTCTAAAGTTCTATTTTGCGTAAATAAACCAATCCAATTACCATGTTTCATCTCTTTTTTCATATTTGGTATAGAATTATGGCATTTTTTCATTTTTCGTAATTTTCGATATCGAAAAAGTGTGCGTGGTCATAGTCGGCTTTCGGCCATTTTTTATACCAAGATAAAGTGAGTTCAGATAAGTATGTGCTAAGTTTAGTAAAGATATATCGATTTTTGCTCAAGTTATCGTGTTAACGGCCGAGCGAAAGGACAGACGGACGACTGTGTATAAAAACTGGGCGTGGCTTCAACCGATTTCGCCCATTTTCACAGAAAACAGTTAGCATCATAAAATCCATGCCCCTACCAAATTTCACAAGGATTGGTAAATTTTTGTTCGACTTATGGGATTAAAGGTATTCTAGACGAATTAAATGAAAAAGGGCGGAGCCACGCCCATTTTTAACTTTTCTTTTATTTTTGTATTTTGTTGCACCATATCATTACTGGAGTTGAATGTTGATATAATTTACTTATATACTGTAAAGATATTAAATCTTTTGTTAAAATTTGACTTTCAAAAAATTTTTTTTTAAAAGTGGGCGTGTTCGTAATCCGATTTTGCAAATTTTTACTTAGCACACATATAGTAATAGGAGTAACGTTCCTGCCAAATTTCATCACGATATCTTCAACGACTGCCAAATTACAGCTTGCAAAACTTTGAAATTACCTTCTTTTAAAAGTGGGCGGTGCCACGCCAATTGTTCAAAATTTTACTACTTCATAAGGTCAAACCACCTACCAAGTTTCATCGTTTTACCCGTCTTTGGCAATGAACTATCGTGCTTTTTCGGTTTTTCGAAATTTTCTATATCGAAGAAGTGGGCGTGGTTATAGTCCGCTTTCGTTCATTTTAAATGGATGAGATGAGTGCCCAGGAACCTACATACCAAATTTTATCAAGAAACCTCAAAATTTACTCAAGTTATCGTGTTTACGGACGGACGGGTGGCTAAATGAATTTCTTTTTTCGCCCAGATCATTTTGATATATAGAAATCTATATCTATCTCGATTAGTTTATGTCGTTACGGATTACCGTTATGCGAACAAAGTTAATATAAAAGTTAAAATCGCGCTCATGTCATTTTAAATTAAAATACTTTTTTAGAGATAAAATAGTGTTTAAGTGGACTATAATAGACTTGAAATAATATTTAATTTAGAACCATGTTTAAACCAATAAAACTCTATTTTATTTCGACTATGACTATGGGCCATAAAATTTACATGGAGGCAAAATACTATTTTAGTTTTCTTTGAAATCATAGGAAGCTAACCTAGCATAAAATATGTTAAAAGCCGGTATTATTCCTATTTGGCTGATTGGTGTGCATCAAAAATTAATTTTTGATAAAAATTGTTCTTAGCAGGTGTTTACTAACCTCAAAAATGTTAGTTTAGTCCTAAAATGAATACCCTTTTTTACCCGATAAAGAGCTATCCCATTTGACTCTCTTCACAGACTAATCGCACAATTTTTGCTGGGTATGTTAGTAATGCTTGTGGTAATGTGGGCAAAAATATAAAATTATATATTTATGTATGTATATAAGTTTATAAGTAGTCAGAAAGTACGCTGCATGCGTATATTATGTTTGTATGTAATTTTTATTAATTCAGATTTTTTTATTTTGCGATTTTTATTATTTTTGTCTTAAGTGAATGCATTTGGTGAAGTGCAATAAAAAATTGCTTAATGCATTTTTTTAAACTTTAGTAAATAGTTATGGTTTGAAGTATGTTACTGAAAATTAACATTAAATCACACAGAAAAAAACGGTAATTAATTAAATAAATAACAATGAAATTTGAAAAATGATTTGTCATTTTTGCCGTCACTGTTAGCTATAGGGATGGCATGTACATTCATAAAAAATGGTTTATAAAGCCTTTAAAAATTACATTTCCATACGAGTTTCCAATTTATTTATTTTTTATGAATAAGGGGGTATATCTATACATTTTTCGGTTTAACACTGTGGCAAATAAAACTAGTAAATTATTAACACAGAAATTACACACAACAATTCTATATCGCCTACTGAGAGGAACATCACAAAATCTCAAAAACGCCCTATCTCCGAAACAGTGACGGAAAACTTGTAGGAATAGAATTGTTAAGTGATCATTTTTTGTACGCACCGTGGAATTTTATAATCCACTCAACGGTTGGGACTTTACGTCAAATTTTTTTTGCTACATTTGCTCAACGTGTTTATTCGTCTATCTAGCAGTTCTTTTTTCACTCTTGATATTATAGTGAAGTGTGAAATATAATTCAACAAGTCCTTTTCCTTAAAGTTTGTGAGCATATTGAGTAGGTCTGAGAATCGGATTTTATCTATTTTCCATACCTCAAAATGGTAAGGATGGTCCACCCCTTAATTTTTTTAGACACAATTTTTTGTTTTAGTTTGAAACAAATTTCAAAAATACATACAGCCCTCATGGAGGGTGGGAATAGGAATGTAAGTTGGGGAGGGGCTGGGACTTGGAACGGAACGGAACTGGGACTGGGAATAAGGGATGGAGAAGAATAAAAAGAACTAGAAATAAAAAAAACAAGGGAAGGGGAAAGAGACCGAGAAAGAGATATAGTTACACGAAGATAAAAAGATAGGAATAGACGGAGCGGGGGAAGGAGATTAGGGGAAAAGTTATAGAGAAAATAAGGGATGGAAAAGGCGGACAGGTAGGAGGAGACGAAGTGAGAGGAGTGAATAAAAGGATAAAGAAAAGAGGGAGAGAGAGGGAAATAGAGTTATAGGTAAAAACTTGTTAAAATTCGTGCAGCTAGACAAAAGCTGAACAACGTCTGCCAGATCTGTTGATATTTCTATGTAGTTTTTGATAAGTTTTTTGGCTGTGAATTTGTTTCAATAACGCCCTTCCTCAGAATTTTATAGAAAATCGCCTTATCTCAGAGTTTCTTTGAAAAAAGCTCTATATTAAATCTATTATGACATGAGATAGAATGGCTTTCAACCAGGTCTCACGAAATGGATATCGTCTTATCTTCTTGATAGAACTCTAAGAGTGAACTTTAAAAATGCTTTATCCGATGTCATTGAGGTAACTTCTGGAGTTCCTCAGGGCAGTCATCTTGGCCCAATTCTGTTCTTGCTGTTTATAAACGACATTTCTACAACAATAAAATTTTCTAAAATTTTGATGTACGTTGATGATTTAAAAATGTTTTTATCCTATGCGTCAATCGAAGAAAGGTCTCTTTTGCAATCAGATCTGGACGCATTGCACAATTGGTACACCATCAACTATATGCCACTTAATCTTAAAAATGCAAATTTATGTGCTTTTCTCGTAGATTACTTCAGCCAGCTTCCTACACTCTAAACAATTATAATCTTGAACAGGTATAAAATTTTATAGACCTTGGTGTTAATATAGACAGTAAACTTAACTTCAACCTTCATATTACTGCAACTGTTAAAAAGGCTAGAGGTGTTATGGCGTTTGTAAAGCGATAGTCTAAAGAATTTAGCGACCCGTACGTTACTAAAGCTATTTATACAACATTAGTCAGGCCGATATTTGAATATGGTGCAATAATTTGGAACCCCAGCTACCAGGTTCATATTGATCGGCTAGAATCAGTCCAAAAACAAATCCTACTTTTCTCCTTAATAGATTTCCATTGGGATTCGTCATACAATTTGCCAACTTATACTAATCGCCTGAAACTTATTAATCTTCCCACTCTTGCTAGTCGTAGGGAAATGCTTGGAATTGTATTTATGATTAAATTACTAAATGGTTCGGTCTCTAGCTCATTTCTGTTGAGCGAAGTAAACTTTAATGTCACTTCCCGGCCATCAAGACATTTTAAACCTCTCTACGTAAAATATTGTAGAACAAATCTTGAATTAAATGAGCCCTTCCGCTGTTTGTGTCAGAATTACAACTCCCACTCTAGCACATTTGATGTTTCGGATGCTTTTTTGCGTTAAAAAATCTGTTCTTTCCTCTCTTAATAGTAAATAACTGTATTCACTAACATATTGAATTCAATTTCTACTAATTCTATCCATTATATGTACATATGTATATTAATTTCTAATGCGTCATATATTTTAATTAGCTGATGAAGTTTCCTCTGTAGCTGAGGAGTTTTAGATTTCGGCGATTAACAAACCACTGCCTTATAGCGACTCGGCATAAACAGGATTCGCCTGGTTTTATTGGACCACTTGGGCAGGCCGCTGTCACAACGTCCATTAAAAAAGAATTCAGGGATAGGGCACATTTCAACCGAAATTTGAGGATGCTTTTAGCGGCAACGCCAGAAAAGTTAAAGAAGCCATCGAACATGCATGGTCCGGACGGGATTGCCACGCCAATACTTAAAACCTTGGCCTTGAAGGAACGAAATATCTAGCGCTCGTCTTCAACCTGTCTTCGTCCACTTTCGTCATACCTGAAAAATGGAAAATGGCGAGGCTGAAACCGCTACTAAACCTGTATATTATCACCACTGCGCTAAACGCCATTAACACCCAGATAAATTCTGGACTGATTAAAGAACACCACCATAGAACAAGACGCTAGTCTGGCGCATTTAAGGTTGACCTATGATATAAAATCAATAGCTATCTCCCTAGTCCTTCCATTTTTTTCGCCTCGCGAAATCTGAAACAATCACCGGCTGAATCCTCGACGACCTTACAATGTGGACTTGTCAAAAGTCGACCAAATTGGACATCCACGTCGATGGCATTACGCTACCTACGCATTGAGGCGAGAATACTCCCCATTATAGAAATGAAATACTGAAGAAGCAGTTTCTGCTGAATACCCAGCAACCTGAACGTTTTAAATCGAGTATCCTGTTTCTGTTAATAAATGTGTCATCACGAAAACTAGGTCAAAATTACAGTGGGTTGACATAAACAAATTGAATTTCCCAAAACAAAATTTTTTTTTTGAAATTCAATGTTGCTGTCAGCTGTGAAGCCCAAACATTATAATAAATTTCAAGTGGCTGAGAGTTCTCATTGACTTTTAACGAGTTTTTTCTGAAAATTTTCTATACCAATGGCGCATAATAAATGTCCAATGATTACCCTCCGATTTAATCAGGGCACTAAACCTTTGCAAGAAGTTTGAAATTCCTCACCAGCCACAAAAATGCATTACACATAGCATACCACCATTTTTCCACCCGCAAAATCTGATAATCGACAAATTACGAAAACATAAAAAGCAATCTTCATCAGAAATTTTTCAACAGGAATTTTTAAAACTGAAAAGCGAACAACATAACTTTCAGTTCATCATGGTTCTAAAACTAAACAATGTATAGGGTATAGTGTAACCACAGAGCACAGCCAACTATCTGTCGGCAACCTTCCTGAGTTCAGCTCAGTATTTACTGCCGAAATGATAGCCGTTTTTACAGCAGTTAACAGTTAATACAGTTAAGAAACTACGAGGAAAGTTCGCGAGATGCTCGGACTCATTGTCTGCCTTAGAACCAATCCAACAGTGACTACTACCCTCATACTATAAGAGAAGCTCTTTACAAACACTCGCCAAAAATTATCCTAATATGGATAACGAGCCACAAAGGTATTGCAGGATATGAGTTAGCTGATGAAACTGCCAAATACGGATCTTTAGCTCCTCTTATTATGCATACGAACATTCACACAATCGACATAAAAAAATATGTAAATAACCGATGCAAAACGAACTCAACAAATCATACATGGAACTTTTCGTCACATTGGTACAGGTTAACTAATCCACACAAGCAGCCAATTACAAACTTTTTCAATACAACAACGAATATTGAGAAATGTCCAAATAGATTAGATCTAGTGAAATATGAAAGACTTCGCCTAGGTCATATCCGTCTTACCCACGAACATCTACTTGATAGCAGCCTTAGCAACAACTGTCAATACTGTAGTAACAACACAATTAGTATTAGCCATGTTTTAACTGAGTGCCCGGCATTCCTTTTCCCCAACAACTCCATAATGCAATCCCTTTCTAACCCTACCACAGAAAACACAGAAAACATTATTTCATTTCTGAAACTAACAAAACTTTATTGAAGAATAGAATTTGAAAATACCTGTATATTTGAAACATACATTATGATTAAAAAGAACAAATCTGATTATAAAAATGAAAGGGACTTAATATAATGGTAATAATAATAAGAGTAACGCTATTTGTTATCGATCGAGCTTGAGGTCCTGGCAGCCTAGCTCCTACCTAGTCTATAATTTTAAAATATTAGGCGAAGGTTTACAAAATAAAATAAATAAATTAAAATACCTGGTTTGGTGAGACTTTTATGAATCTACTTAATTAGGGCCAACGCACCATTTGAGAATAAATAAACTTTTCTGTTATTAATTTCATGGACTTAACCCAAACCTAGAATCGTAAACGGTTATAAATTATAAATCATTCAGAGATTTAAGCAGTTTTTAAAATTATATTGGCCTTAATTGGAAAGCTCTGAATTTACGCAAGCGCAGGACTCCGAACTAGAGGACCTCGGCTAGAAACCTACCGACGGTTTCGCTGGTTTGAAATTTTACCCAAGTCTTGCGCGCTTATTTTTGCGACTATCGGTATAGTTTATATTATAAACTAAATTGGTTGGGTCATATTTATATGTAGTACAAAATAGATTCAGATTTAAGATCAAACTGTAGCGGTTTGAAACGTTTTATTTTACAAAATAGAGACCGAAACTGCAACTGTTATTTTAACCTAGAAACCAGAACCAAACCCGGAACCGGAACCCTTCCAAGTTCAGAAATTGCTTGCAATGAGCTGCAGTAAAGCTTGAGAATGAAGGGTTTTAAAACTATTGAACAGAGCCAACTTTGCGAACTGTGTGGGCTTGATTTGTGAACCTTTTTTGTTGACTTCAAGAACGCCTTTCGCTAAGGCTTTTATTTTATTTTTCTTTTCAAAATATGTAAAATAAAATGCGTAACTGATTTCGTGGCCGGTATGGTAAAAAGATTTCTGGTTTTAAATGGCCAGAAAAATTTTAGCAGAAGCAAGATTTAAGTTGAAAAATATTCAACAAAATTTTAAACCAAGCCAGTTATATTGAGACGTTCGATGTTAGACTATTTATCTGGGACAGAGTCTACAATATATCCGAACCCAAATATAGCCTTTAATCGGTATCAGAAGCTTTTTATCAACTATCCGTTTATCCCGTAAAATCTATAACGGACACATCCTACTACATGCAAACATACACATGTACATAAATGCAAATGCAATTAGTTAAACTATTTGCACTAACACAATTCTGAAACATAGCAATACACTTGGAATAAGTATTTCAGGATTGAGAGGATTTTTTATTCATTTGTTTTACAGAAGGATCAACTAAAAATTCCTACTTTCTTACATAGGCGAAAATCGGTCGAGGTCTAAGTGGCAGCAAAAAAAAAAAAAACTGCAACAAAAACCGTATTGATAAAAGTGCGTTCATTTGTGTAATTAAAACGACTTTCATGCACAAAAAGACATTAAGATATGGCGCCAGCCAGCAAATAAAGATAAAACTTGAAATTTTCATTTGTTGCATACCGCATGCGGTTTACCACACATACATACATACGAGTACATATGTGCTCATTCAACTCCGCACAACTTTTACAACTTTAAAGAAAGTTTATGAAAGGGCATGGGATGAAAACCCTTTAAAATTATTTTTAAATTCTTCTCACTTGTGTCATAATGCAGCAGCAATGTCACGTCTCTCATTGTGCAGATATGTTGCCGCGCATTTTTGGCGAACTCCTTTTGTAAACTATCCTTTGCAACTGCATACAAATGTATATAATAGAGATATAACATAGCTTCGATTCCGATGTAGATCAGTCGAAGCATTTAATTTGCATATATCAGAAAAATCAAGAATGTTTTTAGTTGATTTTTTCACTACATTTTGCGATTAGTTAAAAGTTACAGATTGGAACGGGTAAGATTGATTCCAACTGGCCGTCCGTTAGGACCTCACATAGACTAAACAACTTTTTCCGTCATCTTGGCAAATACTAGAAGCTTTTAAAAACTATCCTACTTGTGGCTTCGAGCTCTGATAGCTATGGGTTGCATCAAAGGGCTGAAGCCCTTTTAGTGATTGTTAATTTTGTCTTATGAGGGATTGTCGCTTTGATGCCCACTTGGATGTCAAAGCTGACGCGGCTTTTGTTAACACGTTTACAAAAACTTAAGATTGTATAAAATGAAATAAATAAAAATTGGCTTTACAATTTGAATGCTATAGCGTTCATGTCCGCGAATGTGTTAATGCTAGATTTCTTCAGTATTTGTGCTAACTCGGTTGCAGTTAATACTTGCACCTGAAATACGCTCCATTGATATGCCAGTTTGCCATAAGTTTGGAATCATCGGTTAATACGGAGATCGTACTGTTAATCATTTCCACATGTTTTGTTGCTTCAAATTCCCATCAAAACAAAGACTCGCTGATTTACCACTTGCTAACAGTATGTTCTTCGTCGTTAATTTCTTATGGGTGATTTTCGCCAATTAAGGCACCACGGTAAGGGAGCACTTCACAATCACAATGAGAAAGGGAGGCCAAATCGCCCTAGATCTATCTGTGCCGTTTCTTCACTGTCTTCTCCACATGACCTAATATTCTTTTTCTCCTAGTCCAGTTATAATTATTAGCAGGCATTTGCTATTTTGCCACATTTCAGCACTTTGTTGATGATAAGTGCCTCAAAAAGTTGGTAAGTAAAGTAAGTTACAGCTGCAATGAATTTTAAATAATAACAAGTAAGGAAGTCTAATTTCGGGTGAAACCAAACATTACATGCCCAGCTGTACACTTCAAATGCTGTTGTTGTTTGTTTTGTGTGGTTAATAGTGTTACAAGGCTGCGCAATAAAACATATACATATGGTTCTATTCTGAACTCCTTTCTCTTCAAGTTATGGCTCCCGAAACATAGAAAATTTCTTAGTCATAAAAGTGGCGCTGCCACGCCCATTTTTTAAAATCTGAAGTTTTTCCTATTTATTGTTATAAATCCGCTTGGGAACTGAAATACCATTGATATAAAGCTCTTTTTGCAAAGATATAGCTTATTTTATTCGTCCACGACCATTTTAAAAATCTTTTATATAAAAGTGGGCGTGGTCCTTAACCGATTTCGTTAATTTTCCTTCAAAGAACTCCTTATAGCAAAAGCAAACTCTCTACCGAATTTTGTTACGATAGGTTTAACGATTTTTGAGTTATGATTAATAATATTTGTAAAATTGATGTTATCGGCGGCCACCGTGGTGTGATGGTAGCGTGCTCCGCCTATCACACCGTATGCCCTGGGTTCAACTCCCGGACAAAGCAACATCAAAATTTTAGAAATACGATTTTTCAATTAGAAGAAAATTTTTCTAAGCGGGGTCGCCCCTCGGCAGTGTTTGGCAAGCACTCCGGGTGTATTTCTGCCATGAAAAGCTCTCAGTGAAAACTCATCTGCTTTGCAGATGCCGTTCGGAGTCGGCATAAAACATGTAGGTCCCGTCCGGCCAATTTGTAGGGAAAATCAAGAGGAGCACGACGCAAATTGGAAGAGAAGCTCGGCCTTAGATCTCTTCGGAGGTTATCGCGCCTTACATTTATTTTTTTTTTTATGTTATCACAAGTGGGCGGTGCCGTGCCCATTTTAAAAATTGTATTCAAATTTTTATCAAGAGTCTCAATATCAGTCCATTCGTCAAATTTCAACATTCTAGGTGTATTATTTACTAAATAATCATGTTTTTTGTGTTTTTCAAAATGTTATATATATAAAAAGTGGGCGTGGTTATCATCGATTTCGTTCATTTTCATTACCAATCTATTCTGGGTGCAGATAATATCATGTATCAAATCTGTTGAAGATATCTCAATATTTACTCAAGTTATAGTGTTAACGGACAGACGGACGGACGGACGGACATGGCTCAATCAAATTTTTTTCGATACTGATGATTTTGATATATGTAAGTCTATATCTATCTCGATTCCTTTATACCTGTACAACCAACCATTATCCAATCAAAGTTATAATACCCGGGTACAAGTACAGCGGGTATAAAAATAGGTAGGTAGTTTGTGTGAGGATGCAAAGTTTCACGTTTTTTGTAGTCTGCATGAAACTACTATGACAATGAATCACTTATCTCAACAATAGCCGTGTTTTTTTACACGCGTGTACGTTTTGTTTGCAACAAAAATAAGTAAGGACGGCTAAGTTCGGGAGTAACCGAACATTACATACTCAGCTGAGAGCTTTGGAGACAAAATAAGGAAAAATCACCATGTAGGAAAATGAACCTAGGGTAACCTTGGAATGTGTTTGTATGACATGGGTATCAAATTGAAGGTATTAAAGAGTATTTTAAAAGGGAGTGGGCCTTAGTTCTGATTTTGCCCTGCAGAACTTTTTCATTTTCTTCTACTTAATATGGTAGGTATCACACCCATTTTACAAAGTTTTTTCTAAAGTTATATTTTGCGTCAAAAAAATCCAATCATCATGTTTCATTCCTTTTTCGTATTTGGTATAGAATTATGGCATTTTTTTAATTTTTCGATATTGAAAAAGTGGGCGTGGTCACAGTTGGATTTCGCCCACTTTTAATATCAAGATATAGTAAGTTCAGATAAGTACGAGAACTAAGTTATATCGATTTTTGCTCAAGTTATCGTGTTAACGGCCGAGAAGGACAGACGGTCGACTGTGTATAAAAACTGGGCGTGGATTCAACCGACTTCGCCCATTTTCACAGAAAACAGTTATGGTCATAGAAGCTATGCCCTTACTAAATATCACAAGGATTGGTAAATTTTGGTTCGACTTATGGCATTAAAAGTATTCTAGACAAATCAAATGAAAAAGGGCGGAGCCACGCCCATTTTGAAAATTTCTTTTATTTTTGTATTTTGTTGCACCAGGTCATTACTGGAGTTGACTGTTGAATGGTGGCATAATTTACTTATATACTGTAAAGATATTAAATTTTTTGTTAAAATTTTACTTTAAACAATTTTTTTTTAAAAGTAGGCGTGTTCGTCATCCGGTTTTGCTAATTTTTATTTAGAACACATATAGTAATAGGAGTAACGTTCCAGCCAAATTTCATCATGATATCTTCAATGACTGCCAAAAGCTTGCACAACTTTTAAATTACCTTCTTTTAAAAGTGGGCGGAGCCACGCCCATTGTCCAAACTTATACTAGTTTTCTATTCTGTGTAATAAGGTCAACCCACCTACCAAGTTTCATCGCTTTATCCATTTTTGGTAATGAATTATCGCACATTTTCGATTTTTCAAAATTTTTGATATCGAAAAAGTGGACGTGGTTATAGTCCGATTTCGTTCAATTTAAATAGCGATCTGAGATGAGTGCCCAGGAACTTACGCACCAAATTTCATTAAAATACCTCAAAATTTACTCAAGTTATCGTGTTTACGGACATACGGACGGACGGACGGACGTGGCTAAATGAATTTCTTTTTGGCCCAGATCATTTCGATATATCGAAGTCTATAGCTATCTCGTTTATGCCGTTACGGAGTACCGTTATGCGAACAAAATTAATATACCCTGTGATCTCTGCTCAGCTGAGTATAAAAATTATAACTTACATATATGTATACAGAAACGGCTGCCACAAAAAGTCTCCAAGTGCTTTTGGCCTTAAAAGCTTTGAAATAAACTTTCATTTGCCTTGACATCTGGTTTTAGCAATGACAGAATTCGCCGATTTGTAATAAAGAATACAAGTACGTAATCAAAACATGACTGAAAAACTTATCACATCTATGATTGCACTAGAATATTGTTAATTTAATTCAGGCATTGGTTTTTGGCGCTTCTTATGCATTTTCATCAATGATCACTTATCGTAATATGATTCAGACGAAGTAAAATATGTATGTACTATGGACATTAGACTGGATTGATTTATTAACCGATATCGTGCCATCGATTTTTCGATAGGATTTGGGCTCAGGAAAAAAAACTCCACCACACATATCCAAAAAAATAATTTTCGAGCGTGCGAAATTTATTTTTTTTTTCCTTTTTTTCGACTTTGATTTTTAAGATTTTTTCATGACCTACTAAAAAAATTTTCATTTGATTGTAAAATTTTCATGTATACCCTGTCCTACCCAAAAATGTCCGCTAAAAACGATGGCGATAACAGTTTTTTGAAAAGAAAAAAATATTTTTCGGACAGGGTCGGACAAGGTATACATGAAAATTTTTTAGTAAATCATGAAAAAAACCTTAAAAATCAAAGTAGAAAAAAAGTAAAAAAAATGAAATTTCGCAGGCTCCAAAATAATTTTTTTGGGTATGCGTAGTAGAACTTTTTTTCCTGAGCCCAAATCCTATCGAAAAATCGATGGCGCAATATCGGTTAACTTTCGTCCATACAAATCGACCCACCCTTATGGACACAGAGACAAAAGTATTGATGTATATATTGTTCCTCTTGAATGGATCATAGAAAGCCTAGTCGCTAGGCACTTAATATACTCACGGAGGCCAATTTGCGTCGTGCGCCTTTTAATTTTTCCAACAAATTAGCGGGACGGGTCCGATCTGTTTTACGAAGACTCCGAACGGCATCTGCAAGGCAGATGGCTTTTCAAGGAAGAGCTTTTCATGGCAGGAATATACTCGGAGTGTTTGCCAAATCACTGTCGAGCATATCATTTCTATGAATATTAAAAACTCATATTTGTTTATATATTATGTAAGTTTTTTGGTGACCCATCCAAGATATTTTTTTTGGCCCACCTTAATGTACTGGTAGTTATAGTTGAAACGATGGGAAGTGGGGAAATGCCGGAAACAACAAATTAGCGGATTGAGCAAAAAGGTTGATTGAAAATGTCAACTTTTATTAAATATAATAGGGTTACTCATTGCTTTATTGGACTTTGGAACAATTTTAATTTGAAATGAAGAAGAGTGATGTATGCTTGTACTTTGTCTAAGCCTATTACTACAAAGTTACATATTTGCCGCTTAAGTGTTAACCAGTTTCGGTCGTACAAGAAAGCGCACCAGCCGCTATATTCTTTTTCCATACCCAGGGACTTAAAATCGCTGTCCACTTAGACCTCCCAGAAATCGACGATAACCACACCCACTTTGTATGTATATAAAATTTGTGGAAAACACCAATAATGCAGCTACAATAACTAAATTTCATTTGATTTTTTGAAATTTCCGAAAGGAAAGTGACACTGTCCTCTCCTTAAAAAATTTTTTTTTTTTATTTTACAGACCAACAGCCAAAGAAGAAGAACGGACTGAATTTACCTATTTTACCCATCAAAAATGTCTTTATTTTTTTCGTAGCAACTCTTCCAAGATGCATAATCTTCTACTATATATTTGTGAAAGTATGTCTGTACGTATGTTTGGACTTGCAGCCTAAACCGCAGAATGGAATCGAACGAAATTATGTCATGGCATACCCTGAGTGCGTCAATCTATGGTAGGCTATATAAAAAGGTTTTCAACAAGGGGGCGTGGCACCTCACATACAACTGGAATTTTTCGTTGTCAATATATCCGAAATTATTAAGGCTAGACGACTGAAATTAGGTGAGGAGGTATATAAGGCTAATCCCTACCCCCCCGGGAAAAATTGGGGATAGCGAAAAAGGGGCGTGGCATCTCCCATACAACTGGATTTTCGTTGTCAATATATCTGAAAGTATTAAAGCTAGACGACTGAAATTAGGTGAGGAGGTATATAAGGCTAATCCCTACCCCCCCGGGAAAAATTGGGGATAGCGAAAAAGGGGCGTGGCATCTCCCATACAAGTGGGGGTTGGGATTAGTCTAATATATTATTCTATATAGTACTGCTTTTATTTATACCCGAACGACGTCGGGTACTCTGCTAGTATCATATAAATCGGAACCCAGTGTTCGATGTTTATCTGGAATATCTGCCTATATCGGCTGCCGTTTCGAAAACGCCCTATCAGGATTTGTTTCAAAAACGCACTCTTTCAGAATTTTTTTGAAGAACCCCCTACTTCAGAAATTTATTCAAAAAAGCCCTACTTGATGAACAACTCAATATATTTCGACATAAGGTAAGGCGTTTATGAAACAAGATTGGAATACGGCCTTTTTCAACAGAATTGTAGGTTAGAGCGTTTTTGAAGTATACCCTGAAACAGGGCGGTTTTGGAAAATATTCTAAGATAGGACTTTTCAAACTGCCATTATTCAGTCGAATTGCAGTAGATATGATGAATTTCTAACATATTGTAACTTTTTTTTAACCCATACCAACACGCATGTGTTCATCTCACACACTTTAAAAGTATAATATACAAAGTTCTGCAAAAATTATGTTTTATATATTTTTTCTCCAATATATTCTTAATAAAAACATTAAACACGAAACAGCAGAGCTGCTCAATTTTTTTTTGTACACGGATTTTTTTGTACTTGAAAAAATACAGAGTAAAGTTTAAAATATTTCAGTTCCGTAATTTGTCTGTAAGATTTGTTTCTAATTTTCTCTATAAATCAATATTTATGTAACATTCTTTACAGTGCCATAATATTTCTGAATAATAATTAGCTGCAGCGGCCGCCGTGGTGTGATGGTAGCGTGCTCCGCCTACCACACCGATGATCCCGGGTTCACGCTCTGGGAAAAGAAACATCAAAATTTTAGCTGCAATTTTTTAAAATTTTTTTTTTTACACTTTCATAAGACACCTGAGGTACTTTCAAATGAATCGTAATTATACGTGAGGGCATATGGGAGTGCGGAAATTTTTTTTTTGTTTGAAGTGTAGATTTGTATCTGTGCCTATGAGTCAGGGCAAGGTTAGGTTAGGTTGAACTAGCCGGTCCATGAGGACCTTACATAAACTGAACGAGTAGGTATGTTATAAAATAACTCCGTCCTCTTGACAAATACTAGAAGATTTCAAAGAGCTATGCCACTTGCTGCTTCTAGATCTGACAGCTGTATCTTTCCTAATAGCTGGAGTCTTAACCTGACAAGCGCAAGGCATGAGCACAAAACGTGCTCGATCGTTTCCTCCTCCAACCCTACCTCTGCTTTCACTGACCAAGCCTAATTTAAAGGCATGTGGTGCCAGAAGGTGCTTGGTCGATCATGTGCACCTCTCTTAAGCCTCAAGGGATGCGGCCTTTTTAGCTAGTTGACCCGCTTTTTCATTCTTATCTATTCAGCCGATCCGTTTGGTTATGACTTGATCTACTTTAATGTAGTTAGTTATAATGATTGCCCATTTATAAACATTGCTGAAAGCCCCGGCAATATCTGGAATAATCCTAGAGCACACTTATTATATTCTAGGGCGTTCTCTATGTTTATTAAAACCCTGTGCAGTGCAGTGTCTACCGTCTTGCCATGGTGTACACATTTTGTGTGGTAAAGAGTAGTTTTTCATACACGTTAGACTTTATGTACACATCTATCAGCCTCTCAAAGGTTTTGATCAGAAATGATGTTAAGCTAATGGGCCTGTAGCTTTTGGGATACATCTGACCGATCTTCCCCGGCTTTGGTAAGAAAGCTACACGAGCAGTTCTCCAAGAGTGCGGTACATGATTCAGTGGTATGCACCCATCGAATATTATTTTAAGCCATTCCACGACCACTCTACTTGAAATTTGTAGCATGGCAGGGAATATTCCATCCGGGCCCAGCGATTTTAACTTATGGAATGTCTTCACCGCCCAATCGATCTTGGTATCGGTCATCAATTTCGGCACTACCTGCACTGTGACCGAAGTGTGAGTGCTGTCTGCTGGCTCTCTGAATGGGTAATGTGTATCGAAAAGCACCTCAAGGGACTCCTTACTATTACGTGATCATTCCCCGTTCTCTTTCGTTATTAGTCCCTGGATTATGTTTCTCCTTGCTAGGACTTTTTTCAACAGTGCTGTTTTTCTCCAGCTCTCTATGTTCGCACAGAAATTTTTCCATTCCATGATCCTGGAAATTTCCTGCTTATAGATCCTCAATAGATCCCTATACTCGTCCCGGCGAGCTTCGATTTCTGCGGTCTTTGCCAGCTTAAATATTTGACCTGTATTCTAAGAAGACTCAGCTCATTGCTCCACCATGGTGGCTTTGCTTTTCCTCGGAATCTCCTTAGAGGGCAAGACCTGTTATCCGCAGTCATAAGCGTCCTTGTTAGGAAATCATTGGACCCCTCCAGGTCTTCCACATTGGCAACCCCTTTGGGTTGTTCCAGTTTTATTTATACATGTTTCTGGAATTTTGTCCAGTTCGTTGACCTAAGGTCGCGAAAAGTTCTTCCCTTCTCTTCCCTCTTTAGGGGGATAACCATCCAACTATACTGATATATCACGTTCAGAGCTCAATTTTATATTAAGAACTTTGCTGGATGTTGGACCAACATATCTAGGGACACCTCCCCTGCTGGCTATCTGCAAATTGGTTTGCAGGATGTAACAAAATAGAGATTCGCCTCTCTCATTCGTATCCCCTCATCCCCACGCATTGTGGTGCGCATTTGCATCCGCACCTATGACCAACCGCCCTTTGCGCCCTTGTCAGGTACTAGCCTCTTGCACTCCACCGGTGGAAACTCCGCAGTATGGGCCATATAGCAGGATACCAGGATAAATGCCTGCTTATTCTTCGGCTCGCCTACCACACCGAAGATCCTGCGTTCACGCTGCAGGCAAAGCAACATCGAAATTTTATTCCGAGTGCATGTCTGCCATGAAAAGCTCTCGGTCGGCATAGAAACAAGTAGGTCCCGTCCCACAAATTTGTAGGAAAAATTTAAAAAGAAGCACGACGCAAACTGGAAGAGAAGCTCGGCCTAAAATCTTTTCGGAGGCTATCGCGCTTTACAAACAGCACCGAAACCAAAACGTTATTTTAATCGGTTTCATGCCTTGGTTTTTGGTGTAATTCTTTCCTTCGTTTACATCGGGTAGCATTCATGTTTGTCCGCAAATATTAGTACAAAATTGGGGACCATTGCAATGGAATAGAGTCTTGAATGTCGGAAGTTTTTAAAACTCTGACGAATGTGAAAATTTTGCGAACACGCTTTAAGTAATTTCCCGGTGAGCTAGGGCTTGAAACATTAAATATAGCTTATAGTTCTACTACAGTTAAATATTCAGAATACAAAATTTTTAACATGGGGCACGAAACGAGTTATTTGGAGATAATTTGCAAATCTTGCGCTCGATTTTTAAGCAGCTTCCATTGAGCATGCAACTTGAAAGCTGATACAAAAGTAGTTCGTTGGAACCAGACAATGCAACAAAAGGAGAAAAAACTCCGCTAGGTGACGTATGGTCGAGATAGTAATAAAGTTCAAACGAGATGTGGAATTTTTATGTATCTTTATGAAATCTAGAGGCTTGAAATTTTTAAACGTATTTCGAAGAAAACGAGGAAACTCTCTGTCGAAAAAGTTACGCTACGAAAGTTTTGTACGAGAGGAATCTTGCGATCAGTCATTATAGACTTGCCATTTAGCTACATACTTCCAGCATAGTTCAGAGCACCCAGACAATGACACAAAAGAGGTCAAAGAAGAAAATACAACATTTTAAAACATTTACTTAATATTAAGGAACCAACACGTATGAAAAGTGTCCTTATAACCAGACAAAATATTGATGAATTTGGATTCTTACAATAGATATTTTAGATAGCTTATCAAAGATAAAACTATAAAGGTAGAGTGCAATTATCGAACCGATAGGACAGTTGACTTTCACTATCTTCTTATCGACTTCAAAGCAGCCTTTGGCAGCGCGAAAAGAAGTTTTTGTATGCTGCTATGTCCGAGCTTAAGTTCCCTTCAAAGTTAATAGGACTTGTAATTAAAAATAAAAAAATGGCACAATATAAGAGCGTACAAATGCCGGCGTATGCTGATGGTATTCATTTGATTGGCCTTAACAAATACGCCGTAAGTTCTGCCTTCCCTGGATAGGCTAAAGAAGCAAAAAAGAAGTCGTTCTTGTGGTAAATGGGAATAGAACAAAGCACTTGCTGCCATCCAAGAAAGAATCGGCGCATTCGCCTTTCGGCAGTCATGTCATTGTTGACGGATATAAATTCGGAATGGTGAAGGACTTCGTCTATTTGGGAGCCAGCAGTAATATTGAAAATAATGCCGGATTAGAACGGCAAGTTAACTTTTTACCTCAGAGTTAAGCTGACCTTATATGTTAACTCTGAGGTAAAAAAGGACTTGCCGTTATATAGAATTGTATAGAGCAGTAAGAAAGTCTTAAGTGTCATACCAATACTGAGGTACAATATCAGTCAAATGTATTTAAATACGATATAGTTATTGCAAATTTTGTTAAGGTTAGACCTTTAGGAAAAGCGGGAGTGGTCTTTAACCAATTTTGATTATCTTCACTCAGTCTATATAATTTGGCAAGTGTCTCTGTCAAATTTCAATGTAATATCTCTAACGACTTTTGTTTTACGGCTTGTTAAGCTTCCAAATTTCCCTCTTCTAAATGTGCTTGGTGCCACGCCCATATTACAAAATTTTTTGGCACTTGTATTTGCGCAATAAAACCAATCAACCTACCAATTTTCATTAGCTTAGCGGTATTCGTTCTTTAATTATATTATTTTTACCATTTTTCTAAATTTTCGATATAGGAAAAGTGGGCGTGGTATCGTCCGATTTCGCTCATTTTCCATGCATATTTAGAAAATCCCGTATACCGAATTTGGTGAAGATACCCCAATATTTGCTCTAGTTATCGGCAAGTGAAACGAGAGAAACATTTCAATTAATCCATTCCTTCCTTTGAAAGTTAAAAGCCGTTTCTTTTTCCAAAAATTTTTTACCCGAAACTTCAATGCCCTTACTCCTATCTCAGCTATATTTGTGCTAGATGGGGAAAAAACATAAAAATAACATGAAATAAATAAAATCAAACTTTTTTCTAAACAGGATGGTCCCTCGGCTGTGTTGTGGCAAACCGAGTCTATTTCTGTCACGAAAAGCTTCAGATCAAAAATAGTCTAAGCAGCCATAAGCTTTAAGAGAAGTTGGGAGTTAAGTTTTCACACCACAAATAATTAATAATTATGTATTTATAAGTAATCGTAATGCCGAGAACCTCCCTATTATCGCAATTATCCACCTTTGGGTCATATTCTACTAGCCGAAAGTTAATCCACGAAGGATTTGTTTTGACACACAAATCAAAAAAGTGCTATGTACATTTGACTAGTGTCTACGTGTAATTATATGTGCTGATATCGAATTTGTGAATCTTTAGCTTGTATACCTCCAAAGTTTCGGTAAAATTGGAAAACTTGATAACTTTATGCCATTTTGTAAACTTAAGTTTACAGAAGGCAAGCGTGTAGAGAAGTTATTCAAAATTCGATCGGTAGAAAAGGAAGTTACTTAAAAATCAATAGAGGCAAATTTCAGCGAAATTGGTGATTCAAAATCAATTGATAGGATGAGTTGGCATGGAATTCCCCCTGTATAAATCAAGTTTCCGCAATGAATCAATATTTTTACGAATATAGTGAAAAATACAAAACCACAATCAATGAAATTGCAGGTGGAATTTCCAATATTTGCGACTTTCTTTGAGTTGCCCTTACGTAAACATTGTAATTAGTTGTTTAATCATTTGCTAATATGTAATAATAAAGCAGTGGAAAAAGCCGAATGTACACATCAAGGAAATGGCTGCAATAATAATAATAAAACATGGTAAACAAATCCATGTGGTGGCTCGTAAAAAAATTAACTACAAATTTTAATTTAGCTACATATTTTAATAATGCGTAACATTTTTGCAAGTTATGAAATTTCATATTTTCAATCAGAAGATATCAGACCATTTCTGAAATTAGTTCAATTGCAAATATCGAAGACATGAATTAGCCAATGCATACTTGCATATTAGCTTTTTTATTCATACTTTGGCATATTACTTAATTAAACAAGTAAGGAAGTCTAATTTCGGGCGAAACGGAAGAGTATATACTCAGCATATATTCTCATATATACATACATATGTAATTATATGAAAACTGAAACATGCTGCCCATACATATGCAAATATCGTCTTCCATAAGCAGCCATAAAACAGTTACGGTCATGGAAACAACGCTTTTTAAATTTTAATAATTAAAATTAATTAAGCGGGGGTTGCCCCTATTGCTTTTAAATTTAAGGCGACAGCTGTTTCGATTATACCTTGCAAATCTCTTCAAAGCTTTTTCTGCCGGAAGTGGAATTTTAACCAGCACTCCTGTGATGGTTGTACAAATTATCCCAATGCATAGTTTATTTTTTGCACAGAATATAATTATAGAGAGACTAATTATAATTAGTATGTTATCATGTGTCATAGCTACGTTTTTTGTTGTTGGCGGTTTCAAAGAACTAGTATTTGCTTTGTTCTATTTATAGAAATAAAAAGAATTAGCAAATGTTGCCTACTTGTATTAAATAAGTGTGGGTTCGAGTCCCGCTTCCAGGAGGAAAGGCTTTGAATAGAACAACAAGGTATAATCGAAACAGATGTCGCCTTGTCTGTCTGAGGTCACTCTGCTTCAATTTTTACCAAATTATTAAATACATTTTATAATTTATGCTATCAAAATTTTTCAAATCGCATCGTAATACTTGGAATTAATATGTGTGCGACTTTTTATTCCAATGTTCGGATAATAAGTTTTCACATTAGTGCGCTTTTGTTAGAGAAATAATATCAACCGTGTCAAAACGTATTTCTGAAATTAATTCTCCTTCGTTTTTTTTTTTTTTTATTTGATATAAGAAAGTGACATACCTGCAAACTTACAAGTAAAGCTTATATGTTTATAAAAACCATCTATAAACTCCTTCGATTATGCTGGCCGCTGTTGTGTGATGGTAACGTGCTCCGAAAATCCTGGGCTCAAGTCCCGGGAAAAGCATCATCAAAAATGTGTTGTAAAGCTTCTCAGTGAAAACTCGCCTGCCTTACAGATGTCGTTTGGAGTCGGCGTAAAACAAGTATGTAGGTCCTGTCCCGCCAATTTGTTGATAAAATTATAAATAATATAAAGAATACCTACAGACCCAGCAGATGTTGTTCTGCTTTAACTTTGGTCTATTTGAATAATTTCTAAGAAGTGTTTATCTCTTACTCTCCGTCCCTCGCCCTTTTCCCATCCTTTTATTTATCCTTCTTCTTCTTTAGCTCCCTCTCCTTCTCCCCCTTTATCTTTTTATTAGAGCTTCAATCAGCAGCTTTCATTTGATATCCTATAGTAGATTTGTATTGTATATTTGAAAAATGATCGGGTCCCTGGTTTGGGTTTCAAGACCCTAGTGTGTCTGATTTTAAAACTCAAATAGCCAAAACAATATAGGTCCAATACATAACACGTGCGTAAGTTTGGTCAAGGTCCCCTCTCCCGTTTAAGCTCCAACCCTTTACATGAAAAAAAGCCTCAATTTTTAACACGCTTATATTAGCTTCACTTGTATGTATGTATGATCTAGGCTAGGCGCGCAAAGGAGAGTTACTAACAAATAAATATAGTTTAAAAGACTAAAAAACACGCTTTTAAATAATACTTAATTACTTAATTGGCGCTTAACCGTCTAAACGGTTATGGCCGTCCAACAAGGCGCGCCAGTCGCTCCTTCGCTCCGCCAACCGGTGCCAATTCATCACACCAAGGGAGTTTAAATCGTTTTCCACCTGGTCCTTCCAACGGAGTGGGGGCCGCCCTCTACCTCTGCTTCCATAGGCGGGTACCGATAGAAACACTTTCTTGGCCGGAGCATCATCTTTCATTCGCATAACATGGCCTAGCCAGCGCAGACGCTGCGTTTTAATTCGCTGGACTATGTGGATGTCTGCATATAGCTCGTACAGTCCATCATTAAATCTTATTCGGTACTCGCCATCGCCAACGCATAGAGGTCCATAAATATTTCGAAGAACTTTTCTCTCGAACACTCCCAAAGCCGCTTCATCTGCTGTTGTCATGGCGTCGTCATATTTTTCGTTTATCGGGCTCCCGACGCTTTTTTTACAATAATACTAGTATTTTTCGTTCATTATTGTTTTAAACTTATTTTGAAAATTATTTTTAACTTTTTAGTTCGATATTATTTACAATTGCGTTTTTTAGTTTTTTTTTAAACAATATTTATTAACTTTTTAGTTCGATATTAATTATATAGATGAATAGACGAATGAATAATTCTTTCAGCTTTTGTATTTTTTGTGTTTTTTACATCTTAATATTTCCAAAAGCACATATTGTCTATTATAATCGATAAAACAAAACTTAAACAGCATAAGTTCTCATACACCTGAACGACCTCTATTTTATATAAAACTTTCTAAGAGCATAAAAATAACGTGTTACAGATGACATTACAGGGTGCACTTGGGTATTAAAGTAATACCAGTAAATAACTTCACTGCTTTCACATTCATTAAAACTTAGGGATCTCTTATGAAAATTTTGACTATTTATGCACATGTACGATTGCTTCTGATCTTGTTGCCAGCAAGATTTACATATGTGTGTGAAGCATCCTCTTAGAGAATTTGCAGCCATATGTTTAAGTGTTCGAATGCAACTTAAACCTTTTTGACATTTCTGTGTTTACATCAGTTTGCATACGTGGCCGCGCATTGTAGTATGTGACAAGCGAAAATTGATACGACAATTGATCGTCAGTTGGAAAAGTTTGACAACAATGCCACCATGACGGAACGATACAAGGTGGCAGCATGGTGACATACCTACAAACATAAATAAAAAATCCATGTACTTTGTTTTTGTAAATTCGATGGGCAAATGTCAAAATCGTACTGCGCCGGAAGTTGATGTATCAAACCAAATAAAAAAAGCTTATAATCAGCTGTCCCATGCTGCCACCTTGTATCGTTCCACCATGAATGCGACCAACATTGCATTTGCATATTTACCGTTCACCCTTAAGCGTCAGTTACCCACGAACGTACGTAGAAAAAACGTGTCAGCTGACACGACCTAAAGCATCAGTTATGCTCCGACGTGTGTTTCGTGTTTCGTACGACAAACGTCCGTACGTACGACACACGTCGGTGCATAACTGACGCTTTACACTTTCTTAGCGCACACATCGGCAGCCATGACACTCGACCCCATAGATACACAAATAGGGAAGCTACCACTTCAACAACTCTACAAGAGTTGGGTAAATTTGAAGTGCTGCAGAGAGTTGCATCACTTTCCAACTGCCTACATGACTTCAAGATATGACACAAACATGCATGCCCATTGTTTCGTAAGCTTCTTCCACTGGCCATTCTTGGTCTTTCACTTTTGCCTTTTCATTATATCCCGTGCATATATCTTACTGAAAATATATACATAAATACAATTATTGGATTTTTGCCAATAATTCGTAGGTATGAGAAAAGAGGAGAACACTTTCTGGCAATATGCCAATTTCATTCGAACACAACTCTGCAACGGCCACTGTAAATAATACCGAATTTCCCTGAGTAAAGTTTTATAAATTGAAAAGTATATGCCTAGCCATGACAAGAGGGTATAAACAGATGTTTTAATTTGCCCTGCTTTTACACATTTGAAATCATGTCTGGACAATAGACTGGGTCAGTTTGCCTAAAATATGAAAATTTTTGTATACATTTAGAGCAGTAAACTTTCAGACATGCAGATGTACATTAGGGTGGCCCTTCGTTGTATGGAGGGGAAGAAAAGTGTTTGGATTCTTGATCTCATCCCATAAAAAATATGCGAATAGCTATACACGAATATATACAAAGTTTTAGGCCAATCAAAAAAGATTTAGAGGAGGCGCAAAGGGCTTGAAATCCTGAAAAATGACGAATTTTTACAATTTCGTGTTTCATGCTTCCATATTTCTAAATCCTACGAAAATTTACTGCTTTTCCATACCGTAATAAGATCTGTATTTTCTTACTTTTCTAAAATGGCCACAATCTTCGAAATCGGTCGATCAATAACAGAGTTACAGGGCAAAATACAATTCGGCAAACAAATATGAAAAATAAATTAAGTCTGTGCAAATGTGTTTATCAGTGAACTGGTATTTGGATAAAAAACGCTCAAATGAAAATATATTTTTTAAAATTGCAAACAACTATAAAAAATTTCTTTGGCGTTTTCTTATTAAAACTATACTGCTCTTGAATAAACAAATTTTTAATAGTAGGTTTTTTTAAATATATAAATTGCGGCACTTTGCATTGGGATGGAAACCCACTTCCAGAAATAACATGTCGTGAAAAGATGGAACGACTTCCAGTTAATAGGAGCTCCAAAATTATATGCTGAAACAGGCTCGGAAATAGCTGATACGTTGTATGAACTGTTATTTGAATGGGATCTGAAGGATGATATCGTGGCCTGTTGTTTTGATACGGCATGGGTTAAGACAGGCGTTATAAAAGGAGCTGCAACGTTATTAGAAAAAAAAACTTGAGTGAAAACTTTTGTATCTACCTTGTTGTCATCATATTCATGAAGTTTTGCTGATAGTTATTTTCCAGTAAATACGAGTAAGGACGTTCAGTTATTTCGGGGATTTCAAGAAAATTGGAGAAACATCGACAAACATGTTTTTAGAGATTTGCTACAAAATAACGAATTGAAATTACTTTTAAGCGATAGCAAAGATACTATTCTAAATTTCTCTAAAGAAGAGCTGAAAAGAAAATAGTAAGAGATGACTATAGGGAATTATTGGAATTAACGTCTATATGTCTAGGAGCAAGTGATGGCATAAAGTTTCGTGCACCAAGGCCCGCTCAAGCTCGGTGGATGTCTAAGGCATTGTATTACTTAAAAATCTATTTATTTCGCGAACAGTTTAAACTAGCGGGGTATGAAGAGAATTCGATAGCAAGTATATGCGCGTTTATTATACAATTAGATGTTAAGCTTTTGTTTAACTGTACCAATCCTTATAGAGCACCTCTCCAAGACTTATCTTTTATTAAAGAAATTTATAATTACTGAAAAGTTAATAAAAAAAATATGTGACATTGCAATAAAAAAGTTTTGTTATCACCTATGGTACCTGTCTGAAGAATGTATTGCATTGGCATTGTTCGATGATGACGTCTCTTGTACCATGAAGAAAAAGCTTGTGGAAAACATCAAAAGCATAGACAACTGCGACAAGGAAACAGAAAATTTAAAGAGGTTACACTTAAGGCCCAGTGAAATCAATAAATTCATAGAAAAAGAACTACACGATTTTGTAACAGGAAATACAATTGATTTTTTTGGTCGGTTTCGGATATCATCTCAATTTCTGGAGGTTCATCCACTATACTGGGGGGATACAGAAACTTATAAAAAAGCTAAGGATACTGTTATAAATATAAAAGTAGTTAACGAAACAGCAGAACGGGGAGTAAAACTTATAGCAGAATATAAAAGAATACTTACAAATAACGAACAGGAAAAACAATATTTATTACAAGTTGTAACATACAACAAAGAACTATTTGAATCACATAATAAATCATCATTAATTAGATCCTAGGAAATAATATCATATTATATACGTGTCAGCTAAAGTTTCACAAGATATATGTATATGTTTTAAAAATGTATTTTCAAAAAAGTTTCTAATAAAAAAATTTTAAACAAACTGATTTACGTATACCCATTATATACACATTCTTGAAGTAATGACACCGTGTTTAAGGCATAATTTATTTTAAAACTTTATTATTATTTGACCAATTTTTGTTGTTTTAGATTTATTGGAAAGTCAAATATCTCTAGAACTTACTAATAATACGATAAATTACGTTTCGCCCATAACAAATGAAGTAGGATTGGCCAAATTTAAGAAATTGTAAAAATTCGTAATCTTTCAGGACTTCAAGCTCGTTGCGCCACCTCTAACCCTTTTTCGATTGACCTAAAACTTTGTATATTCTAGTTTTTAGGCTATTCGCATATTTCTCTAGGGGGTGAGATCGAGAATCGGCTTTGGAAAATAAGGGCCACCCTAATATACATATGTACGTACACGTGTATATATGTATGTAATTTAGTGTCACCGCATTTTTCAAAATTGTTAATATTAGTAACGTTCCAATGGCGCGTGGACCAGATATGGATAGAAATTTAACATGCAAATGCAACAACAACGTTGTGATCCTGATATTTATCTGGTTCAATTTCTGATCCGTATAGCAGTTCTGTTCGTTTTGTTTTCTGTAGTCGATTTTTGACAGCTAACCACTTTTGAGTTTGTAGCACTGAAATAAATATTGTGACGAATATTAGCAACACTAAGGGATATTATCATCTCTAAGCCGATACTAAGCAGTCACTTGTATCTACATAAACAAATCAATCATTATGTCTACACTAGAGATATACGCCGCCGATAAACGTCGCCGCCGCCGCCGAATGTCAAAAATATCGGCGCGGCGGTGGCGGCGGCGGCATCCGGCGCGGTACTATATTTTCTACTCATTTAAGACTGTTTAGGCTATTTATTGTTCATGTCAAAAATTGGTCGGATATGGTCGAAATTGGTATCAACGGATGCGCATCACTGCCAGTTATAAAAAACTAATTGCGAAAATTAACTATTTTAAATGTTCATAAGTTACTAAAAAAAAACAGGCGCTTTCGATGTCAGCTCAACACGGACTTTGCATCACCCAATTCACCAAATTATTAAAACAAAACACTAAAAGAAAAGTTTTATAATAAATTTATATGCTCACTTTGCTTATTTTTTTTCAAAAAATTGATAATTAACAATGCAAATTGGCCCAAGGCGAACATGTTTTCAAAGTGACCTCAAGTTGCTAAAAAAGCAAATTAACAAAAAAAGGTGCCGATTTAAAAAAAAAAAATTACTTTGCGATTGGCTGAAGGAATAAGCGAAATCAGTTTCAAAATCCTTTAGTAGGTTCTAGGGGCATAAACACTGCTTTGAAATGATTCTTACCTCATACTTAAGTTGAGGATATATGTACGTATGAGACGGGTTTGAAAGATCACTTGGGCTTACATTTAAACACCTGTTGTTTATTTGCGAAACTATACTGTAGCGTCTGAAATGTTAATTTTGATTTTCACACTTCATCCTTCAATACCCAAGTCTCCCGGTTTGACATTTCTTAAAGTTGGCGGCCCTTATGAAAAACTAGTCCCTTGGAGTGAATCACATTGATTATAGCCTATCAACCAAGTTTAAGTATCACCTACGCGTTACGGCTCTTTTTACTACAAATGTCAATACGTAGGCACATATATTTACCAGGTGAGGCTTTGTTCTTCGCAAGAACACTCGCAGTGGTAAGGCAAAAGCTTCCCCAATACAGTCGAACTAAAGACTGTGTGTGCTACTACCCTAACGTAGTGGACAGTCGAACTAGTCTGAAAACTGAAGCTACGCGGTCATCCATTCTAAAATATCGTTTTCATTTAACGAATACTATTGAAATCAATGTTGTGAACACAGACGTCCTCCAAATTTGATCTACATTTTAAAAATTGTATCCAGGGTCCTTGTAAAATTTTAATTATGTAGATGCGCCGAGGATTATACGATTTTCACCCATGAGTTACGCAATGACATCCACTTAGAATGCTTATGATTTCGAGGGCGGCATCCTTGGCCGAATAGTTTCAAGGTGTTTCTCTGGTGTAGCTCGGCAGCATAGCGCGACAAAAACATCCGTTAGAAAGTCTTCGGGACTAAAACTAGAGCTTCTAGGAAAGTGACGTCGACGAAGGTACATATGTGTTCGAAGTCGCAGTCCTATAGCTTCTGTGCTGGCATATGGTGTGAGGGTCAGGAGGCGTGGTAGAGACTGGTGGTCGGGATTGCTACTGTTCGCACATCGGGAATTGTAGCTCCTAATCATTGGGAATTGTAGCTCGAAAACACTGGATGCGCCCTGTACCACGAGAGGCATGAGTATTAATAGACCAATAATAGCAACCATAAGTCGTCTTTGTGCGTGACCCCAAGGAACTACAAATGGTTTAAAGAAATTGTGGTCGCGACGATTATTAGGAGTTAACCCCAGGTGAAACTACGCTTGGCATGAGTACTCAGACAAAAGTGTGACCATTTTACGTATCACTATTTCTTTTCAGCAGACGCAGCAGTACCAATTCCAAAGACCGATGTTAGGGTCGAAGCCTCCCTGGAGTAAGTGAACGAGGGACAATCCCTCCGCAAAGAGCTACTACTGAGAATTTTTGAACCCCGGATCTTTCCGAAATGCCCAAAACTTTGATTTCATTAAATACATCCAAATAAAACCTTCCCTAAATACTTTTTTTTTTAATAGAATAATCAAGCTTTTTAAAGTAAGAACACCGGTGTATGCCGGCGCGCCACCCATGCCGCCGCCGCCGGTGTATAATAGAGCCTAAACCTCGAGTCTACACATATGTACATACAGCAGCGGAGAGTTACTCACAAAAGTATGCAATCATCAGCACATACACATGCATATTTCTGAGATACTCACAAAAATATGCAATCTTCAGCGAACTAGTAAATTCTAGAAATAGAAACGCCTAGAAATATGCCAACGAGCAAACCGAAGAGTATAAAAGCAGCACCAGCTGAGGCACGACCAATCAGTTTGATATAAGCACGCAATTGGTTTCGAAGTATACGTTTTATTGTACTTTCAAAGTAGTCTAATAAAGACCATTTTTGCATAATTAAATTTTAGAGTTATTTATTCAACAATTTAGCGATACGAACGTAAGCAGAAGGTTTCATATAAGCGGAGTTTCACTAAATTCGTTACAATATAATAATAATAATATGTACATATCTTTATACATAAAATATTTCGCAAAAGCAAAAACACGGAAAGAGTAAACACCTTGTGGAAAGTTATTTTATCTCGTCCCTCTTCTTTTCAGTAGTGTCTACTGTATTCGCAGAAGAATTTAGAAGTTCCGTCCTGCCGCTTATGTTTGCTGATTCAGAAGATGCCGTCGCAACATTATTTTCTACGCTTCTCATTCTATAATAAAAAAAAACATGTAATAATAAACATAAATCTTGTTGCAAAATAATACGCCCGTGTAAAATTTTCAATGTATCAGGTAGAAATAATCAGAGATCAAGTTGATGATTTCTTATGACTCTACTTACAGGAAAATCCTCTCATTATAGCAGGCATCTTTTTGTTGGTGTGAGGGCTTAGCCTAACTCGATAGCGCCCGACTATTGGGCTGACCCGTTCGTTTCATAGGAGGGCGGCGGATGAAAAAATTCTAAGATGATGTGTAAACCCTACGGCATTAGACTCACAAAGTGGCTCATATCTCTGAATAGAGAAGACTTAAGGCTCACGATGGGCATAGCAACTTTTTGCGTCACATGCTCATAAGTTAGGCCTCATCAGTAACAGCAGATGGAGGAAGTAACGAGCTGCAGGAAGAAATGGTTGAGCACGTTCGTCATGTTAGGGCTCCAGCTATAAGAGGCGGCATAACTGCCACATCTCGAGGCAGCAATCAAAGTCCTAGAAAAATTCTAGTATTTACCAAAAGGACGGATTTATTCTATAACATAAATCCTGACAAAAATACTATATTTTGCTTCAACAATTTCCATGTCAAAAATATCATATTAAAATGTACAAATTAGGTCACCCCAATGTATTCAGGTATGACCGTGTATTGTATAAGTAAAGCAAGTCAGAGCAGTGTGTTAATTGACTCCTTTGGGGACAAGCGGTAAAATGGAGCAGCCGTCCTAAAGATCGCCGACACATTGTGACAGTGTCATAAATTTGCATTTAATTGGGGACATGGTTGTTGCCACTTTCATCCCGCCGTGAACGCCTATCAGCGCCATCAAACAAATCTTGGGTATCTCCTGAAGTGTTGCTTGTTCTTGTTATGATGAGGTGACCGACCATGACGTGCATCAGATTAAGATAATTCGAATTGTGCGCAGTTTTCAATAAAAAATTGTAATAAAGAAAATGAAGAAGATTGCTTACACCTCCTTGGACATGTGAATGCCATGAATACGCTAATCTATTTGCACTGAACTTGGTCAATGTGGCAACAAAATGATGTGTGAAATGAACTCGAGAGCTAAATGAATAACAGAATCACTGAATTTTTTGTAGAAACAAAGAATTTTAATTTTCTTGTGGTTTAATAACAAACAAAATGGGAAATGCTTTCGACTGTAAAACACTCGGCTAAACATTACACACAGGCATGCAAACTCAGAAATTGAATAATTGTAGAACCAATCCAACCAATAGGCTCATAAATGAATCAATAAAAGTTTAATTTTATTTCCTAATCCAGACAATTAAAAAAGAGTTTCACTAAAAGTAGTTGGTTTCTTTTATGAATAAGTTTCTATTTAGAACAAAAATAATTAGTTTAAATGGGCTGGGTAATGGGGGGATAACTGGTGTAATTTTCCAAAGTCTCCCAGGGGGATAAGCTCCAATTAGTGTTTTGAGAAATTTTCCTGCTATGGAACAGAACTATTTTATTCTTCAACTTTATTTATTTATAAGTCTAAAAATTGAGCAATTAATCAGATTTAATATGATTAAAAATAGCATGTACGAAATTTATACAATAGAATATAAATAATATAATTAGTTGTCGGAATGGACTGTGACGCCGAGCAACTGAAACTGATTATTATTAATGCTGTCGGAATGGACGTGATTTCGAGCAGCTAATTGATGTATGAAGAAAAATCTTGGGGGATCCCACCGTAACTCCCTTAGCGAGAAAAGTAGAAGTTGCCCTTGATTCTGTTGTTGTTGTTGTAGCGATTAGGAGACTGTCCGAAGACTTTGGAGAGTGTTATCGACGTTGATGATCCTTTGCCGGAAGAAGATCCGGTACGTTCCGATAGCAAGCAATATTAAGGTACTAGCCCGACCATATCGGAAACGATTTGGTATGACCACATGAAACCATCTAGGCCATACCACCCTCCCACCCCCTAGATCCATAAGAAACTGTTAAAGAAACAGGATTCACCACGGGTAGGTGAGGTTGACAATTGGGTTGGAAAAGCTATATATTGCGCTGGCAACCCCTTGAAAGAATTGCGCTACCCAACCGCTTGAATCAGTTTGGTATTTTAGTCGCCTCTTACGACAGGCATACCTACCGCGGGTATATTATAAGCCCCCTAACCCGCTGGGGGCTTGAACCGATTCTAATATGTCGCAGTGGGTCTGGTAACCTGGGTTCCAGATTATCGAAGCATATTACAATATTTACGTCACCATAGGCATACAGTAATAGATGGGTCATTGAATTATTTAGTTCGACGTTTGACAAGCGTCATAGCTCTGTTCACGAAGCATTCTATGTGCAGTTTACAGTCAAGTTTAGGGTCCATTGTAACGCCTAAGTCTACGAAGCTAATGACTTGCTAAGTGGTATATTCATTAATCATACATATACACGTGTGATTGGTAGGACTTCCTTCTAAAGCACATGAACTTGCACTTCAGCAGGTTAAACGACATTACATTTACGATACATTATTCAACTAGGCTATTCAGGTCTGACTGAACACTAAATCTACAACATCAGCGTACATTAGGGGCTTGCAGTACTTCAAAACATTTAGAAGGTCATTAATAGCATGACAACACAAACAGAACAGCAGAAACAACACTGGACCAAGGTGGCTACCCTGAGGATCACCAGAAATAACGTCGATGAATTCAGACCGTTCATAACCATTTGTTTTCGTTCCTTTAAGTATGATATTTACTGTTAGCCTTAAATCCGTTCAGTACATGAGTTGTGAACTCTCGCAAGCTAGTCACGGTTGACTTACCCTTGCAAACACAATGTTGATACAGTTCTATGGTTGAGAAAATCCTGTGACCTAATTGCTTTGTGACGATTTATTCAAAGAGCTTGGGAATAGCACTGAGCTTTGCTATTCATCGATAATTTATAATACAGGGTCTGTTCCCAAAGGTACATATACATGTACATAGGTATGCAAATGAAATAACCACAGAAATTTCAAAACACATCCACAAAAAACTTAGTTTTTAACGGTATTTATTTATAGATTTGATGACTATGACAACATTTTTCGCTACCGATTCATTTTATTTTGTTGTTTCTTGTTACATAATTTAAAAGAAACCTGAAGATGGCAGAGCGCGGAAGCCTATTTATTGAGGGTTTGTCTCTATCGCTTGGCCTTAACCTTTTCAGAAAACTTAACAGGAAGCATTGTAAAAACTTCGCTCGGGCCGGACTATACATCTACTTGGTTCCCATTTACAAAGGGAAAGGCCGATGAGTTGGAAAGGGTTGATAAGCGTAATACAAACCTTTATAGCTTCAAAGCTTCCGCAACCGAATTGTCAACTTCACCTAAGCGAGGGGAATCCATTTACAAATATGAATGTATCATATATATATTTAGCAGACGATGCTATGGCGACCCCAAATTCCTTATGGAACTAGGAGGTGGGGGCCGGGATGGCCTAGATTTAATGTGATCTTATAAATCGTTCCCAAGATAGTCGGGCTAGTACTTTAATGGTGCTTACTGGAACGTACTGGATCTATATCGGGAAAAGGACCATCAACATCGATAACACTCTGCAAAACCTACGGGGAGTGTCTTTGTCGTTAATACAACAACAACAGTTAGAAAGGAGGTTGCAGAACTCGCTTAATCGACGGTATACTTCCCAATCCGATTGGAAGGAATCAAAAGGAGACAGGAGTTGCATATGATCCAACAAGAAGGAAAGACATGGGCAGAAACATGGAGCTGCAAAATTTCTGAAATTATATGCAACTCTTACGATATTAGACTCACAAGGTGGTTCATAATTTTGAAGAGAGAGATTTAAGAGCTCACGATGGGCATAATAACTAGACACTGCTTCCAGACTTCACGAGCTTATAAGTTAGGCCTCGTTAGTAACAGCAGATGTAGGCAGTGTGAGCTGCAGAAATAAATGGTTGAGCACGTTCTGTGTTCGTGTCCTCCGCCCGCCAGGTCAAAGCTCCAGCTGTTAGGGGCTGCATAGCTGACACATCTCGAGACATCAATTAAGCTAGATCCTAGAAAACTTCTAGTATTTTCCAAGAGGATGGAGTTGTTCTATAACATACGTCCTGGCACCTAATTGGGGCTTTTTGTTTGGTCGTTAAAAAAACTCTAGCAACTCAATGGACAAATTCAGTCTTTGTGAGGTCTTTATTGACCAGTCAGCTCAACCTAACCTAACTAGATCAATCCGAGAATTGTTTTTAAAAGCTTTTTAATTGTCCCCACAAATTAGTGTAACCTACAGTTTGCATGGCTTGATTAACTGGAATGAAGCGATTTTTTTGGAAATCGTCTATGATTAGAATTGCTGAAATTGTGACCAACTCAAATAACTAATGGATATCTAAAAAATACGAGAAACCACTTAAACTTATTGGACTCGCCGACTTAAATGGTTGGGCTTAAACAATTCTAAATTTGCGATTCGTGCTATATTTTTGTATGTTGCTGTGTTTTATGTGGCAGTTACATTTAAAAATATTTCTTTTAATCTTAGTGCATAAAACCCACGATGCAAAAGAACTCCACTTCGAAAGCACTGCGCTTATTTTTTTGTCGTAGGAAATTTCCTCCTTTCTAGGCAACGTCATATATCTTCAATGTTATGCATTTACAATTCATCAATTTCGCTTAATTAATTAAATGTAATATTTACTACCAAACGACGTCAGCCCACCGGCAATGCAACACATGTCTGCCGGTAAAACATATGAATTTTTTTCAAATACATACACACCTAAATGTACGCTAAATGCACCACATGTTTATGGATTTATTTATGTATATTTTTTGCACATGCACCACTGTTATATTTAACAAATATCAAGTCGATAAATTCTGTCCTTACTTTTATTTTTCTTCTGGCACTCCTTCAAGCCATTGGTTAACGAAACAGGCGTGAGGCTATAGAGGTCCTTGCATCTGTGCATGTGGGTTTGTGCTGTAAACCAATCCTTTACGTAGGTTAACTTTCATTTCGCCTTTGCAGCAATTTATCATTATTTGTTTGTCTATGGTAGTCAGCGACAACTCGTTTTGGCCATATTTCGTTATTGGCTCAAATGATTGGCTGTTTTGTTCCGAGTACCATATCCTTACACCTTCAGGCATTTGAGGCTTGCCAACTACATGGCCATATTTTTCGTAACATTTATGGAGTTCTGGGGCCAGTGAGTTTTGCCCAGCATTTGTTGATGTCATCGCATATTTTACTAAGCTTGATATACGTATAGTGACCATTAGGCCGGGTCGATTTGTGGGAAGGCAAAAAATCGCCCATTGCTCTGTGAAAATCATATTCTAGGGATCAAAATAAGAAACTTTGCCGAAGGAACCATACCTCTAAAACGAATTCTGATTTCACCCCCCCCCCCCCCCCCCCCCCCCTTTGGGTCGTAGGGGCAAATTTTGAAAAATCCCACTTTGAAATGCCTATGTTTTTTCTTTTTGGAGTTTATTTTTCTCTTTAGAAATTTATTTAGTCAGAACATATGTAAATGAAAAAATGAATTTAACTTAGTAATAGAAAAGAAATTCAAAAAAATTATTAGAAATTTGCGTTTTTACAACCCCCTTTTAAAACCAAGGCATCACTGTGATGCATTTGCATGTCGTAAACATAGTTGTTTGGGTTTTTTATTCAACCGTTTTAAAAAATGAAGGTATCATTGTGACACAATTGCAGATCGTAAAATTGCTTGTGTTGTTTTTTTTTTAAGCCACCACAAGACACAGCAGGTAGAATTGAAATTGTCCCTACCCAAAAGTTCGACCCAAAGGGGGGGGGGGGGGGGACATCAAAATTCGGTTTAGAGGTATGGTTCCTTCGGCAAAGTTTCTTATTTTGATCCCTAGAATACGATTTTCACAGAGCAATGAGCGATTTTTAAATCGACCCGCCCTAGTGACCATCCATTTTTTTTTAATATACTTTTATGTTATTAAAGCGTCTGTTCAGAAAAATATATATATAAAATATTTTCAGTAATAATAACTATTGTTCCAACATATGGATGTAGCCAGAGTGGCATATTGGGGGAACCTTCACGAAAAAATCTTGGTAGTCTCAACCGAAAAAAAATTGAAGCCTTTTTTTCCGAGGGGTCATCATGACATTTTTTTTTTGCAATAACAATTAGAGAAATGTATTGTAATGAATTTTAACACACTACTTTTTTTACCACGACTAATACTACTGTAAAAATCAACTTCGTAAGGTTGACTTATAGCGTTTTCTTTTCTGGCTAAAGTGTTACGCGTTTTGTACGCCGCGCAAGGGTTGTTGTTCTATTCTAAAAAACAGGCAACGCCTTTACGGGGTATTTCGTTCTTTTGTGAAAATTGTTGCCTGCTCGCAACGCAAAAGCGTTATACTGTTTTCACACAGACGGCTTATTGAATAATAAAGGCAGTTTTCTACATTAAGACGCTTATTGAGCTCAATCTTCCCTACAAAATTCGAATCTATTATTATTTCATTAGTAGCTAATCGAATGCCTAATGAAGTCAAAAGCGCAATGCAACTCTGTTGGCAGCGTTCCGCTTCCGTTTCCGCTTCTTAGTTTTCAAAGCAAATGTCATTGTCTGCATGGCGGAACGATACAAGGTGGCCGCATCGAACAGCTGATTATAACCTTTTTTATTTGATTTGATACATCAACTACCGGCGCAGTACGATTTTGACATTTGTCCATCGAATTTACAAGTACATGGAATTTTTTTTGTTTGTAGGTATGTCACCATGCTCCCACCTTGTATCGTTCCGCCATGATTGTCTGTCTCATCCTTCATACTAATCGAGCAGTTACTTCTGTGTGAAAGCAAAAAATTTACGATTTCATTAGCAGGTGAAATGAGATCATTAAGTTTCTGTGTGAAAACAGTATTACACTTTTACCCTGTATAAAATGGCGGTGTGGCAGTGCAACTCTGTGAAACTCTCAATTCGCTCTTAAGTTCCACATATACATACTCCGTTAATATGAGTGAATATGATGAGTTGAAATGTTCTTTGTATGCACTGTAAATGTTGAAAATTTTCCGGGGGGGGGGGGGGGGGGGCAGGACTAACTCTATTAAGGCTTACCATTTACTTGGGCAACAATTTATTTCAGAAAAGAAAACGCTATTAGAAACTGTATTTGACTTAAAACCTTAAAAAAAAAAAGCGGGTGGCATACCCGAAAATCGGTTGGTTGCCGCGTCAACTTTATATTACTTACTTATTTCAAAAAAACCAAGTACACATGTTAAATTTGTCTATCTGGCACTACATTAAGGGGTTATTTTGGTAAAATAAAACATAACTGTTTACAGAACCGTTTAGGCCATTTTTTTGTATATGATTGCCCAAGATTTATGCTTTTCTTCATTACTTATCTTTCCACTTCCAGAACTGCCTATTGTTAGGACTTTTAACTTTATACTCCTAACCTCCTCGAGCCTTGTTTCCATGTTTCATATTTTCTCCTTTCGAAAACTGATTTCGGAAGGGCTTCCTGTTTGCTTAATTGTACCCAACTTGAAGGACTCGGTTCAATTGGAATGGGAACAGCTCCTGCATACAAACGAGCATGTTTGTAAATACTAAGAACTGAAGAACAGCCGATAAAATCAGTTGCCTTAATATTATGTTTGCAAAGGTGAGATGAGTTTGTTAATACAACCCCATAGTTTTCTTCCTATCGCTTTCGTCTTTGTTCACAAGCTGGCGTTTAAAAAAAAACGGACTACTTTGCTGTTCTCGCTGTTGTAACACGCACCGCAATCTTCATACCTCGTGCTCCTTTTCATACCTTCTTCTTTCTTCCTTCCATGATGTAAATATAATTGTAAGAGGAATCAAGGGGTTGATAAGCGCAATTAAAAGCTTTATAGACTTACAGCTTCCGCAACTGTTCGCCCCACCTACCCGAGGGGTATCCTGTTACAAATATGATAGTATCATACAAATATTTAGCAGGCGAGGTTCTGGCGACCCCAAGTTTCTCATGGAACTAGGAGTGGGTGGCGGGATTGGCTTGAAGGTTCAATGTGATCATTTTAAATCGTTCCGGGAAGGTCGAGCTTGTACCTTAATGGTGCTTGTAAGCGTATCTTTGGTGAAGGACCAACAACATCGATAACACATCCCAAAACCTTCGAAAAGTGTCTTTATCGCTACAAAAAAAACAACGACAACTTGGGCTTGTAAGTGGCGAAATATTATAAGTATACCTGGACCCTACTGTTCTTGGCGTGTTCTCATCGCAAATGATGATATGTTTGGCAAGAACTCCGAGGGTTTTTCTGCCGGGTCACATATGTGTATATGTAAAAACTTTTAATAATTTACCCACATTTTCGATTTGTATTTATGGTCACTGTGTTTATACATATGTATGTATGTATGTACAACGTACATTGTACATACCTACACGTGTTTACACCAATCAGTTCTACTGGTAGATAGATTTATATCCCTGTGGGAATAATCTCGTGCTCTGAATGGCCGCGTCGTATGTATTAAAGACCACTACCAGTTGGGTAAAAGTATCTTTTTGGTGAAACCAACTGGTTAGGTTAGGTTGAACTGGCCGGTCCATGAGGACCTCACATAGACTGATTGAGTCCGTAGTGTTATCAGAAGTTTGTTTTACCGACCAAACTTAAAAACCCTATCAAAAACCTGGACCTATGTTATAAAATAACTCCGACCTCTTGGCAAATACTAGAAACTTTCTAGGATTTAAGCCACTTGCTGCTTCTAGATCGGACAGTTGTATCACTCCTAATAGCTGGAGTCTTAGCCTGGCAAGCGCAGGGCTAGATCACAGAATGTGCTCGATAATTTCCTCCTCCAACCCGCACTTCCTACATCTGCTATCACTGGCCAAGCCTAATTTAAAGGCATGTGATAGGTCCGGCAATGTGCGCTCCACCTTTATATTTTTGTTCCTCATAAAATTTGTTTACAGTGGTTGTGTTAAAACTTGAATATCAAAGTTCAACAACAAAGTACGAAAGCAAAATTTTCAAGTTAGGACGATTTTTTTAGTTTTCACGATCCCTGGGCCACCTAACGAAAACTTTTTTCTCTAATATTGCATTGTGAATAGGTTTTGAAGTATGTTCTTAGTTTCTAGAATCTAGCTTTACGGGAAGTTACTGAAATAGCGGTGGCGAAATTCCAGATTATGTAAATGGACTTTTTAAATGCCTCGATCCCTGTCCGATCTAGAAAACTTTTTATCTTAAATATTGTAACCTAATAAGGCCCGAAGCTATGTCCAAAGTTTCAGGTCACTGGGTTATCGGAAAACTCCTCTAAACTCGAAAGCATTTTTTAGAATTTTTATGATCCTGAACCACCTAGCAAAGTTTCCTAAACTAAATTTGATTCACATCTCTTCGTACAGATACGGCCTTATTAACAGAATGAATACACGGTGTTTAGAAAGGAGAAAATGGTTTTCCATGCATGTATTATTGTGGCGCTTTTCTTTTCTAGAAAAAAAAAATGGAGCTCTAGTGCTGCCAATTTTAATTATAAGCCTTAAAGTAGGTTACCCGCGGCTCTGCAAAATCGCTAAAATTGACTGTAATCAAACCTTCTTGCTTGCAATAGAGATGGGGAAAGCGGCAAGGGCATATTTTTTGTAGAAGAGGAAGCACCATAAATTACAGCACAAACTTAAAACGTAGGCTACATTTGTTTAATTACTAATGCATGATTTTGACTTGTTCAAATTAGACCACTTGGTCATATCAGTTAAACGGTTTGTCATACAATGTCAAGTCTTTGTCGTCCGTTTTTACTACAAAATGATTAACAGGTAAGTGAAAGCAGCAATTGTGGAACGTTTGGCATATTTGACATTAGAATTTATTTGCGTTGGCCAACTGGCGTTCCATCAATAAATAATGCCACAGCGTGTGAGGTAACGGAATATTTCCAATGTTGTGAAATAACACTGATTTATCGATTTCGAGTCAGTTATGTGACATAAATGGAAACGAATTTAACGCTAAGTAATCAGCGGGTAAGTTTAAACTAGTTTTTGATAAGGGCCGTTTGAACCATCTTCAGTTAGTCGGTTATCTATTAGTTCTCGTTTTTATACTCAGTGAGCAGAGCTCACAGAGTATATTAACTTTCATTGGATAACGGTTGGTTGTACAGGTATAAAGGAATCGAGATAGATATAGACTTCCATATATCAAAATCATCAGTATCGAAAAAAAATTCGATTGAGCCATGTCCGTCCGTCCGTCCGTCCCTCCGTTAACACGATAACTTGAGTAAATTTTGAGGTATCTTGATGAAATTTGGTATGTAGGTTCCTGGGCATTCATCTCAGACCGCTATTTCAAATGAACGATATCGGACAATAACCACGCCCACTTTTTCGATATCGAAAATTTCGAAAAATCGAAAAAGTGCGATAATTCATTACCAAATATGGATTAAGCGATGAAACTTGGTAGGTGAGTTGAACTTATGACGCAGAATAGAAAACTAGTAAAATTTTGGACAATGGGCGTGGCACCGCCCACTTTTAAAAGAAGGTAATTTAGAAGTTTTGCAAGCTGTAATTTGGCAGTCGTTGAAGATATCATGATGAAATTTGGCAGGAACGTTACCCTTAATACTATATGCCTGCTTAATAAAAATTAGCAAAATCGGAGAACGACCACGCCCACTTTTAAAAAATTTTTTTTTTAATTCAAATTTTAAAAGAAAAGTTAATATCTTTACAGTATATAAGTAAATTATGTCAACATTCAACTCCAGTAATGATATGGTGCAACAAAATACAAAAATAAAAGAAAATTTCAAAATGGGCGTGGCTCCGCCCTTTTTCATTGAATTTGTCTAGGATACTTTTAATGCCATAAATCGAACAAAAATTACCAATCCTTGTGAAATTTGGTAGAGACTTAGATTCTAGGACGATAACTATTTTCTGTGAAAAAGGGCGAAATCGGTTGAAGCCACGCCCAGTTTTTATACACAGTCCACCGTCTGTCCTTCCGCTCGGCCGTTAACACGATAACTTGAGCAAAAATCGATATATCTTTACTAAACTCAGTTCACGTACTTATCTGAACTCGACTTTGTATTGGTGTAAAAAATGGCCGAAATCCGACTATGACCACGCCCACTTTTTCGATATCGAAAATTACGAAAAATGAAAAAAATGCCATAATTATATACCAAATACGAAAAAAGGGATGAAACATGGTAATTGTATTGGCCTATTGACGCAAAATATAACTTAAGAAAAAAACTTGGTAAAATGGGTGTGACACCTACCATATTAAGTAGAAGAAAATGAAAAAGTTTTGCAGGGCGAAATCAAATGCCCTTGGAATCTTGGAAGGAATACTGTTCGTGGTATTACATATATAAATAAATTAGCGGTACCCGACAGATGATGTTCTGGATCACCCTGGTCCACATTTTGGTCGATATCGCGAAAACGCCTTCACATATACAACTAAGGGACACTCCCTTTGAAAATCCTCATTAATACCTTTAATTTGATACCCATATCGTACAAACACATTCTAGAGTCACCCCTTGTCACGTTTATGGCGATATCTCGAAAAGGCGTCCACATATAGAACTAAGGCCCACTCCTTTTTAAAATACTCATTAACACCTTTCATTTGATACCCATATCGTACAAACAAATTCTAGAGTCACCCTTGGTCCACCTTTATGGCGATATTTCGAAAAGGCGTCCACCTATAGAACTAAGGCCCACGCCCTTTTAAAATACTTATTAACACCTTTCGTTTGATACCCATATTGTACAAACGCATTCTAGAGTCAACCCTGGTTCACCTTTATGGCGATATCTCGAAAAGGCGTCCACCTATAGAACTAAGGCCCACTCCTTTTTAAAATACTCATTAACATCTTTCATTTGATACCCATATCTTACAAAAAAATTCTAGAGTCACCCCTGGCCCACCTTTATGGCGATATTTCGAAAAGGCGTCCACCTATAGAACAAAGGACCACGCCCTTTTAAAATACTCATTAAAACCTTTCATTTGATACCCATATTGTACAAACGCATTCTAGAGTCACCCCTGGTCCACTGTTATAACGATATTCCGAAAAGGCGTTCACCTATAGAACTAAGGCCCACTCCCTTTTAAAACACTTATTAACACCTTTCGTTTGATACCCATATTGTACAAACGCATTCTAGAGTCAACCCTGGTTCACTTTTATAACGCTATTCCGAAAAGGCGTCCACCTATAGAATTAAGGCCCACTCCCTTTTAAAATACTCATTAGCACCTTTCATTTGATACCCATATAGTACAAACAAATTCTAGAGTCACCCCTGGTCCACCTTTATGGCGATATTTCGAAAAGGCGTCCACCTATAGAACTAAGGCCCACGCCCTTTTAAAATACTCATTAGCACCTTTCATTTGATACCCATATAGTACAAACAAATTCTAGAGTCACCCCTGGTCCACCTTTATGGCGATATCTCGAAAGGGCATCCACCTATAGAACTAAGGCCCACGCCCTTTTAAAATACTCATTAACACCTTTCATTTGATACCCATATCGTAAAAACAAATTCTAGAGTCACCCCTGGTCCACCTTTATGGCGATATCTCGAAAAGGCGTCCACCTATAGAACTAAGGCCCACGCCCTTTTAAAATACTCATTAACACCTTTCATTTGATACCCATATCGTACAAACAAATTCTAGAGTCACCCCTGGTCCACCTTTATGGCGATATCTCGAAAAGGCGTCCACACATAGAACTAAGGCCCACTCCTTTTTAAAATACTCATTAACACCTTTCATTTGATACCCATTTCGTACAAACAAATTCTAGAGTCACCCCTGGTCCATCTTTATGGCGATATCTCGAAACGGCGTCCATCTATAGAACTTAGGCCCACGCTCTTTTAAAATACTCATTAATACCTTTCATTTGATACCCATATCGTACAAAATAAATTCTAGAGTCACCCCTGGTCCACCTTTATGGCGATATCTCGAAAAGGCGTCCACCTATAGAACTTAGGCCCACTCCCTTTTAAAATTATCATTAACACATTTCATTTGATACCCATATCGTACAAACAAATTCTAGAGTTAGTCCTGGTCCACCTTTATGGCGATATCCCTAAATGGCGTCCATCTATAGAACTATGGCCCACTTCCTCTTAAAATACTCTTTAATACCTTCCATTTGATACACATGTCATACAAACACATTCCAGGGTTACCCTAGGTTCTTTTTACAACATGGTGATTTTCCCTTACTTTGTCTCCACAGCTCTCAACTGAGTATGTAATGTTCGGTTACACCCGAACTTAGCCTTCCTTACTTGTTTTTCTTTCAAATTAACTAAAGTCAGCTGTTTATATTATAAGTAAAAACGTTTTGTTATTTTTTACCAGCTGATTTAGTAAAAAAGACTGAGCTTTAACGATACAGCCATTGACTTTTTAGTAAATAAAAAACAATTTTCCATAGACTGATTATTTTTTTGGACTACGTATATATCTTTATTTTATATAAAATTTTTTTAACCAAAATTAATAATACAAACAATCCATTTTGAATTTCGGTGCTACTTTCTTTAACACAGCTGTAGGCGTTTTCAAAGTGAATTCGTTTAGGATTGTAAGGCATGCAGCATCAGCCTTAAAAAAATATTGCAAGAATTATTGCTGTCAATAGTAGGACAACAATATTGTTTTCTACACATGTCGGGCTGATTCAGATAAAACTATTTGCTAAAATTGTTGTTCACAGCTTTACCGCAGTTTTTGTATTTATTTTAAAACAAATTGCTTTTTTATCCTTTAAACTTTTATGAATGCGTTCGCCATTGTTGGTTAGCTTTTTGTTGCATTTTTAGTGTCTATGAGATTTCCTTGCATTGGCAATATTTTCGATTAGATAGGACTAGATCGACAAATTTGCTGCTGTTATTACTCATTTGTTATTGATTAATATCAAGATTAAATGATGCATTATCGGATGTTGAACTTAAAGTAAACTCGCATGGATCGTTTTATGAAAACATTTAAGCGACTGTTACTTGTTTAAACCATAGGATGCTCGGAAATATTCCTTAAGAACGTTACAGTATTTTAAATCTTATTTAAATGAAACTGCTTGTCAATCACTTTGAAACTGAATTTGAATTATCTTATTATTTATACAAAAAATTACAACTTATCTGTATTGATACTCAAAAATGCAACCGTGCCAAAAATGTAAGCGCGTTTGAATTAACCGAAACGTTCCTTCGAGGAATCAGTTGGCTACGAGACGCGTACGAGGCACGAAAAGATATAAAAACGAAACCAAACAAAACCGCCGCTACGCTGAGCTGCGTTTAAACGATTTACCAATTTAACTAATTTAAACAATTTCTCTATAACTATTAGTAAAGCGCAAAAGTGCGCCATATATTACATTTAACTATTCATTTGAAACTATACAATATTCGCACGTTACAAATAATAAAAGCGAATTATCTAAAACTCAGTAAAGCCTGTTCTTTATACTTTCGAAAGCCTCGTAAATTTAGCCAAAAGTTGTTTAGTCACAACATCTTTTTATATCTTTTCGCAATTTACGTACAAATTGCCACGCTAACCGCGCTTATATAATCGCAAATCGTAAATATTGTTAATGAAATACGCAAAAAGTACTCGCGTAAAATCTGCACCAGTAAATTCACGCTATAATCTTCGTATGAGAAAGCGTTCATCGAATATTCGAGACAAGAAAATGGCCGACAACAATAGTACGAATAAGAGTTCCAGCAGTGAGGACGAAGCCAACACCACAATGGTGGCACATGATCAACTCATTGAAGACTTATGCCAGCTAATAAAAACCTTGCAATGTCACTTGTATCATCGGAGATGGAAAAGGTAGAATACAAGGATGCCCTACATCGTCAAACAGCTAACAACGTCACCGCCGCCGACGTACCTAGCAACGAAGCCAAGCCTGCCGGCTTCAAGCCCGATGAAGTCATATTTGTTAACTCAGTTGCTAATTCTGCCAGCACCATATATGCTAATTTTATATCTCCAGGTGCTAATTTTACCAGCACCATACCTACAAACTGTATAACCACAAGCGCTAATTTTGCCCGCACTACGGGTACTTGCAGTCATTATAACAGTGGCCTATATACCACTACAAACCTTTTCGACCCAGCTTCAGTCAGCGTTAACCCCACCAACGCCTCAATGTTAAACTCTGCCGACGTTAATACAGCCAACGTCAAATTCGATGCAACCAGTGGCGCTTTCATGTGGTCGCCAACATGCCGGCCATCAATAACGCAGCCACACTGCTACACAAACAACTTCTATCGAGGTAATTTTCCACCAGGAAGAAATTTTCCGCCCACGACAACTACAGTGTATAACCCACAAACCACCCCTCAGGAACACCCATCCTGGAGTCCGATACGATATTCAGCTACATGTTAGATTTTAGATTTACCAGAGTTCCCCTGAAGAGTGACCTATGTTTTCCGTGGTCTTTAAGGAAACCGCTGAAATGCACTCGTACTCCCAGTTGGAGAATTTGCTGCGTCTTCAAAAAGCCCTAAAAGAAGAGGCTAGACAGCGAGTAGAGTCACTACTGATACACCCAACTAGCGTATATGCAGCAATGAAAACATTAGAAATTCACTATGGGCGCCCAGAGCTTCTGATTAGGAGCCAAATTGCCAAGGCTCGAACCTTTCCACCTGCCACTGCCGGACGAATCGGTGATATACTAAATTTTAGTTCGATGGTGTCGAATTTAGTAGCATTTTTAGAAACTTCGGGTGCTACGCCACATCTGAATAACCCAATATTAATAGATGAGTTAGTGAGCAAATTGCCGCTCAACAAGAGAGAAGAGTGGACACGCTACATCCTCGAAATGCAGAATCCACATCCAAATGTGCGTCAGTTTTCAAACTGGTTGCAAAACACCGCCATGTACGTGTCAGTGGCGATAGATGTTATGCCGACACGAAATATGTCCAACGATCTTTCACGCCACAAGCCGAAAGGCCCACTCAAATCCATAATCACTGTCACAAAAGAGGAAAAATCATGCTCATTATGTGATCAAAACCTTAGCCTAACAATGCCCAAAATTTAAAGATGAAAATTATTCCAAACGCTGGGATTTGATCAAAAAGAAACACTTGTGTCTTTGTTGTCTACAGCCCGGTCATAGTGTGCAAAACTGCCGAAAACGACGTGTATGTGGTATATCGTCATGTAATAAATATCATAATCGTTTGCTTCACAATCCTAGTAATAATAACAAAACAAATATTTCATCAGTTGAAACAGCTGTCGCTACAATGTATTTGAATCCAAAGCAACCATTTGACCAAATGTCGAATTCACCACAACGTAAACAAACACTCCTAAAATATTTGCCCGTAAAAATAAAAGGTCCAAAAGGAGAAATCAATGTTATTGCTTTTATAGACGAAGGCGCAAAAATATCGCTGTTAGAAGAAAAGGCAGCAGACGCCATTGGCCTCAAAGGCAAAACCGATTTACTTCGGCTGAAGTGGATTGGAAATAAAAGTATGAGCGAACAGTCGCGGCAAGTATCGTTTGAGATCGGCGGCATAAATGAAGCAGCACCGATTTATCAAATGAGGGGAGTTCGTACAACAAAGAAGTTGTATCTACCACAGCAATCGTTGAACTTGAGCGAATTCATGCAACGTCACGAACAGCTGAGAAATATACCAATCACAGATTATAACAATGTAACACCACAAATTCTAATTGGACTTTCGCATGCACATTTAATAAGAACAAGTAAACATGTCAATTTAGATGATGGTTTTGCAGTCCACAAAACAATCGTAGGTTGGATACTATTTGAATCGAACGAATATCGCTCTAATGACGTCACAGTTGGTCACGTAAATATTGATTACACACAACTGCATGAAATAAACAAACAGATGTCAGAATATTTTGCTGCAGAAAAGTTTGAAGTTGTAAAATCGCCAATTGTAAAATCAGAAGTAGATATAAGAGCCGAAAATTTATTGCAACAGACAACAAATTATGTAAACGGCAGGTATGAAACTGGTTTACTGTGGAATAAAGATAATATAAATTTTCCACAGAGTTACAGTACGGCCGTAAAACGTTTAGAGCAAATTGAAGCAAAAATGGCACGTGATCAAGAGTATGGAAAGTGGTACAAGGAAAAAATTGCCGAGTATGTAGACAAGGGATACGCGAAGCGGCTTTCCCCCGATGAATTAAGTGTAAGTGCCGATCGTACGTGGTATTTACCACATTTTGCTACATGTAACATAAATAAGGGTAACAAACGCAGACTTGTTTTCGACGCTGCATCAAAAATCAATAATATGTTGTTGAACTGTGCCTTAATGAAAGGGCCGGAAAAATACCAACCCAAATCGCTTTTAGCAATATTATGCAAGTTTAGGCAGGGTAAAGTAGCAGTTTGTGGTGACATCCGCGAAATGTTTCATCGGATCTTGATTCGTAAAGAAGATCAAAGAGCGCAAAGCTTTCTTTGGAGAGAGGGCGACCAATCAAAAGCGCCCGAAGTATATGTTATGTGCGCAATGATATTTGGATCAATAAGTTCCCCTTGCTCGGCGCAATTTATAAAAAATATGCATGCTGAAAAATATCGAAATATGAACGCAAGAGCCGTAGATGCCATCGTCGACAGGCACTATGTAGATGATTACATGGACAGTTTTGACACCGTCAAAGAAAGTATTAAAGTAACCAAAGATGTAATTGACATCCACAGCAGCGCTGGCTTCGAGATAAGAGGGATGGTATCAAATTCAGAAGAGCTAATGCGAGCCGTATCGAACAATGCGCAATCGTGTACGCAACAAAATAACTATATATGCCGAGGTGAAGGTGCTACCGAAAAGGTACTGGGTATGCACTGGAACCCAAACGAAGATTATTTTTTATTCAAGCTAACATTTTCAAAAGTGCCAAAAGCTGTTTTGGGCTATAGTAGACGACCGACGAAAGGTGAAATGTTAAGCGTTACTATGTCGATATTCGACCCATTTGGTTTTGCTTGTGGAATGGTTTTACGAGCAAAGGTGCTAATGCAAAGCCTGTGGCACAGAAACGTTGACTGGCATGAGCCAATCCCTGAGGACATTTATAAGAAATGGATGCAGTGGTACAAAACACTGAACACCATCGAAGATTTCAAGATGCCCAGATGCTATAGCGTAAGTTTTTTGAACCCGAATGCTAACATACAACTGCATGTTTTTGTCGATGCGAGGGAGATCGCATTTGCTGCCGTCGCGACGCGCATCAAAACATTTTCTGGAAATGGTAAGTGGTTAAATGGACCTAACTTTTTGAGATTACCTGATACTGAATGGCCAGTAATGCCAAGCGATATTAATCGAAACGAATTCCAAGAGGAGAGACGCTGTACGCAAATATACACGATAGCTTTACCAGACGTGGTAACCCCATTCAACAAGTATTCAAATTATTATAAGTTTTTAAGAGTAATGACATGGGTACGATATGCTATAATAAAATTTCGCAAGGGTAGAAGCTATGAATATGTGTCAAAGTTTGTTAATGCAAATAAAATTAAGCGAACTGAGTTACTGATTTGCGCACTAGTACAGCTCAATGTGTTTGCTGACGAGATAGAGTTGTTATGTAAGGGTGCTCAAATTCCGAAATGTAGTTCTCTCTTTAAGCTCAGCCCACTATTAGACGAGAAAGGCACATTACGATTGGCCGGGAGGATTGATTACGCAGAATGTCTACCACTGTCAACTAGGCGACCAATAATTCTGCCAAAAGACCACCCTAAATCCCGCCTTATAGCCAAACACTATCATGAAGTTTTCCATCACCATAATTTTGATGCACCACTATGCGCAATACGTCGGAAGTTTTGGATTCCAAACGCACGCCGAGTATTAAGATCAATTAAAGCTAATTGCCAAATGTGCAAAAACTTATCAGCTGTTCCTGAACCACCAATCATGGGCCAAGTACCCAGCGATCGAACTACGCCCTTCGTTCGCCCGTTCACGTATTCAGGGGTCGACTATTTCGGGCCCATATTGGTATCCATAGGCCGGCGTCGAGAAAAACGTTGGGTCGCGCTTTTTACTTGTTTAACTATCAGAGCCATCCATATAGAACTAGATAAGGACCTGTCGACACATTCCGCCATAATTGTCTGTCGTAATTTTGTAAACCGAAGAGGTGTCCCGGTGCGACTTAGGAGCGATATGGGAACAAATTTTGTCGGCGCGAGCAAGGAAGACTGGGTAAGCGTGCAGGTTGGCATGCAATCGGAATGCGATCGTAGAGGAGTTGAGTGGGTTTTCAACACACCTGCCAATCCATCTGCAGGAGGCGCATGGGAGAGAATGGTGAGAAGCGTAAAACGCGTTTTAATATTCACACTTAAAGAACGATCGCCACAGTTGGAAACGTTACAGAGTCGACTGATTGAAGCAGAAAATTTGATAAATTCGCGTCCACTAACACATGTTCCACTAGAAAACAAAGACGCCGAACCTCTAACACCAAATCAGTTTTTGCTAGGGTGCGCAAATGAAATACAAACTCCTGCACTCTCATACGAAAAATGTCTGCGCAAACAATAGTATATAGCGCAGCAACTGAAGCAAACCTTCTGGAAGAGGTGGATACTTGAGTATTTTCCCACTTTGACACGACGTACTAAATGGTATAAGAGAGTAAAGCCGATAGCGGTAGGGGACGTTGTTATAATCTGCGACGACAACGAAAGCCGAGGGCACTGGAAAAGGGGCATCGTCACAGAGGCAAAGCCAGCTCCAGATGGTCAAGTCAGATCCGTTTTAGTTAAGACATCAACTGGAGTCCTACGAAGACCAGCATCCAAAATTGCAATACTTGACGTTGGTAGTGATTCTCTTACCAGTGACGTGAATCACGGGGGGGAGGGGGATGTTACTTGTTTAAACCATAGAATGCTCGGAAATATTCCTTAAGATTACAGTATTTTAAATCTTATTTAAATGAAACTGCTTGTCAATCACTTGGAAACTGAATTTGAATTATCTTATTATTTATACAAAAAATTACAACTTATCTGTATTGATACCCAAAAATGCAACCGTGCCAAAAATGTAAGCGCGTTTGAATTAACCGAAACGTTCCTTCGAGGAATCAGTTGGCTACGAGAATTCAGAAGCGTACGAGGCACGAAAATATATAAAAACGACCCCAAACAAAACCGCCGCTACGCTGAGCTGCGTTTAAACGATTTACCAATTTAACTAATTTAAACAATTTCTCTATAACTATTAGTAAAGCGCAAAAGTGCGCTTCATTTGATACCCATGTTGTACAAACAAATTCTAGAGTCAACCCTGATCCACCTTTATGGCGATATCCCTAAATGGGGTCCACCTATAGAACTATGGCCCACTACTTCATAAAATACTCTTTAATGCCTTTCATTTGATACACATGTCATACAAACACATTCCAGGGTTTCCCTCGGTTCATTTTCCTACATGGTTATTTTCCCTTATGTCGTCACCATAGCTCTCAACTGAGTATGTAATGTTCGGTTACACCCGAACTTAACCTTCCTTACTTGTTAATATTCGTTTTATGCCCCGAAATCCTCGTTTTTAGTTTCGATTTAGTAGTCCCCACATATACTTTGTCGCATACGTGGGACCCGTCACCATTACATAGAATTTTATATATCAAGTCCGATTTATCATATTTATCTATTCTACTCTTGGTATTACTGAAAATTTGTCGGAAAGTATTATTGTAGGTAAAGGCTAAATTACATTTCTCTTTGTCATAAATATTTGAATATTTTATTCTGTTAGACAGGCCTGACACATATGTTGTCGATTTATATATTTTATTATTATCGGCATTTTTCCTCGCAGTGGGTTTCTTATAATAATCTCTTATAAAGTTTTTTATTTTCCGTGTGGGAAATTCATTTTTTTCTAGAACATTTATTATTATTTTAATGTTTTCTTTATGATAAACTTCATCGCTGATCGAGAGAACTCTGTTGATAAAATTTCTGGCCGTATTGACTATTGTAAATTTGTCGTGTTTAGAATTAAAGTTAATTAATCTACCTGACGCGGTAGGTTTTTTATACCAATCAAAACATAGTTGGTTATTCTTTTTTATAACAAGAGTATCGAGAAACGGTAGTTTTCCGTCCTTCTCCACCTCAATTGTAAATTTAATACTCCTGTTGTATCCATTTAGAATATTTAGCAATTCTTCCACCGTATCAGTTTTCGCAATTGCGAAAAGGTCATCGACGTATTTGGTAAGCAAACCTGGCTTATAAGGGGAGTCATCTTCAAATTTCTCCAGTAATTCTTCCATTACAATGTCTGCTATGACGGGGGATGCTGGGGAACCCATGGGCATACCGCAACGTTGCTCATAAATTTTATTGTTTAATTTAAAATATCTCTTATCTCTAATGCAGAAACGAACTACTTCTAGAAAAAGTTCTTTTGTGAGTGTGGTGTGGTCCTTTATCTGGTTCCACTGGGATGCTATAATTTCTAAGGCATGATCTACGGGAATGCTGGGATAAAGTGAGATGACATCAAATGACACGAGATTCTCATCATCATATATGTATGTATCTTTTATTTTGTTTCTAAATTCAATTGAGTCTTTTACGTCATATTTGGACGATTTGGTTATGTTTGTGAGAATATTAACCACATACTTGCATAAATTGTACGAAGGGGAGTTGACAGACGAAGAAATAGGTCTCAATGGGATATCTGCTTTATGAATTTTGGGCAGGCCATATATTATGTGTTGAACAAGTTTACTCAATTTCGTCTTGTTGGAAAATAAAGTGAATCGAATGTCTATTTTGACCGGACTGGCACTGTTCTGCCTTATTAAAATTTTAAGCATTCATCAATCTCATTTAGGCCCGGTTTTTCAGTACAAGTGCAACTCAGTTTGTCAGTTAAACTACGCTTAAACTTATTCTGCAGTTTTTCATTCCATTTTAACTGAAGTTTAAGCTGAGCTTAAGCGGCCGATCTGGCAGTGTTAAACTCTAGTTAACCTTTAGTTATTTGCGTTCGTTCGAAATGGCGTCGAATATAACCAACAAGCATTTGTCCTTGATTACCATTAGAGCTCATGTTGATAATTATGCATATTTCTAAAATCTCAAAAGTTGTTTCGAAAGAGTGGCTCAATTTAGGAATCATAGCGTACAGCAAATGAGGTAATTTTATATAAAGAAAAAAATGCTATTACTTAAGTTGAAAAAATTTAATTAACAAATTGTGGTGCTCTAACTGGACTCAAATGTAAAATTTCATTCTACAGTATTTTCAAGAAAATAAAATAAAATAAAATATATGTAATTTACTTTTGATTAATTACGCTTCATTACTGCTATCAACCAGGTGTTTATTTCTCACAATAAACAGCTGTTGGTTTTGGTGGTACCGCCTAGGAGATTTTTTTTTCAACTCCACCTCAACTCGATATTCAGTGTAGGATATCAACTGGAGAAATATGTTGAATACTCATTTCAGAACTTTACATTCTCAAAATCTCTCGAAAGTTGGAAAATAATTGGAAAATATTAATGACATTGGAGATCAACTCGAAAACTCTCAATTTTACAAAATTTCTGAAAGGTTTGTTGTGATTGGAGAATGAAGTTGGATATTAACTCGAGAAATATCTGGTTTAAAAACAATTAAATAATGATGTTGGATATCACTTCCGGAACTAGATTTGTATATATTTCGCTGGAGAAATGGGTTTTCCATGTTTCTTGGGTAAACAAAATCCAGCTGTTGCCGTATCTACAAATTATCTAGATAACAAAAAAACCAATGTTGCCGCACAAAAAACCCAACAACAAAGGCGGCCTTTAACTGTGACTGAAAAACTCCCGAATAGTTTAAATTTGACTAGAGTTTAAGCAAACTTAGCTTAAGCTTAGCTTAGCCAACTACTGAAAAACTGGGCCTTAAAGACTCACACCCGCCGATGGTCCGCAGCATCCCTTTATTAAGTAGTGAAATAGCAAAACGACAAATATATAAACTGATGATTAACTAATTTAAAAAAATATATCACTGCGCTTGTTAAATGAAAATAATTCACACTTGCTTACTTCTAGGAAAAGGAAAACGAGCTAAATGATAATTTTTTGCATTTCATCATTTGTTCATTCATCGATCTACCAAATCGTTCATGTTCCTGTTACCAGTTTTATAGCCGACAAGTGGGAATGTAAATAATTAACTGTTGTTATGCTGTCAGCTGTAATTTTTTTGGAATTTCTTCATGTCATTTGTCATCTGAGACCTTGCCATTTTATATTGTTTTGTCTAAGCGCTTTTTTCTCAATATTAGCCGCGTAAATTTTGGTTTGATTTCATTTTGTAATTAATACAAGTTTCCTTATTTGTTCGCTATTTTCCATTTGCCTTTCTTTATGCCGACAATTACTGTCAGATGCCGATCTACCTCGGATTGGTTAGTGTAATTATGTATACATATTTTTTTTTTTTTTTTTTTTTTTTTTTTTGCGGGGAGGCTGAAAAATGCCTAATGCACCATAATTGCTGCCGTCGCAGCAACCGTGTGTCCGTAGACTAAAAAACAGCCCCGTTCTGGAACCGTCGCCCACCCCGGCACCACTTTCGCATTACTTCAGGGTGGCGTTCCATATTTCTCATTTTTGAAAAGCCTACTGTTGTCCCTGCGTCCAGGTTCCCGCTATTTGCTCTGAGTGTCCATTTAATCGCCACTGCTTCGCATGCGCATTTCTCTGCGCTCCCTCTCAGCATCCATCAGGCGTGTCATTACTATAAATGCCATTTTGCTCACTGCAGTCCAGCATTCTTTCCTGCTGCACATATGTGAAACTAAATTTCTCGTGGTAGGTTCCTCCCCAAAGACTCCATGCAAGGTGAGTCTTTCTTCGTGGAAACGGGGGCAGTAGAACATGACGTGTTCTGCGTTTTCTAACTCTGTGGTACACATTGGGCAATGAGGATCTTCCTCTATCCTACGCTTCCATAAATACTCTTTGAAACCGCCATGTCCACTCATTATCTGCGTGAGAGTGTAGTTCAGTTCGCCGTGCTTCCGCTCATTCCATTGAGCTACGTTCCAAACTAGTGTGAAAGTCCAACGCCCTTTACTCGAGGCCTCCCACCGTTCTTGCCACTTAGCTATTGTTTGTGTCCTTGCTCTTTTCTTGTCTTCTTCAGATGGTCGCTCGATATTAGTGTTATACAGATCGGCCATTTCGCTTGCCAGTAAGTCCACTGGGATTTTCCGGGTTAGAACCAGGATCACGTCGTCGGACACCGTCCGATAAGCACTTGCTATTCTTAAAGAAGCAAGTCGGTACGCTGCTAATATATATTTTTGATGGGTCTGTTTAGATCCATACCACAATGGTGCTGCGTATAGTATTATTGAGCTGGTTACTGTGGACAATAGCTGACGTATAGCTTCGCTCGGATCACCAATGTTAGGCATTATTCGCATAAGTGATCCATTAACTTTGGTAATTTTCTCCCCCACCGCTCTGAAGTGCTCTTTGAAAGTTAACTTAGAGTCAATGTGCACTCCTAAGTATTTTAAGGAATCCTTTGAGGTGATTTGATGATCCCCGACAGTTAAGACTAACTCGTTCGCCGACCGTTTGGAGCTTACTAATACCACTTCCGTCTTTTGGCTAGCCACCTCCAGTCCTGTATTGGTCAGCCATTCCTTTATTCTTGCTACGGCGTCATTACATAATGCTTGAAGCAGGTCCAGTTTCTTGGCCACTACTACCACTGCAATATCATCAGCATATCCCACAATTTGCGTGTTTTCTGGTAGATCAATCTTTAATACCCCGTCATACATTACATTCCAAAGCGTTGGACCGAGAACAGATCCCTGTGGGACGCCTCCTGTGATTTTGTACTCTTTAGCTCCTTGATCCGTGTCAAAAAGAAGTACTCTGTCTTTAAGATAGCTACCTATAATTCTGCGTAAGTAAGCTGGAGTGCCGAAGCTTTGCAGCGCTGCCATTATCTGCATCCAGTTCGCAGTGTTAAAAGCATTCTTGATGTCCAACATAATCAGTGCACAGAACTTCCTTTTATTTTGGCCTCCAGAGATAGCTTCTCTAGCTATATTGACGACTGTTTGTATTGCACCTACGGTGGATATTGATTTGCGAAATCCATATTGACTATTCGATAAGCCACCTGGTCTTTCTAGAGTCAGCTGTAGGCGCTCACTAATTATACGCTCGAAAATCTTCCCTAGAGAATCCAGCAAAGTGGCCTATATGAGGATGGTTGGTCCGGCTGTTTACCACGTTTCAGCAATAGGACAAGTCTTTGTCGTTTCCACGGGCGAGGGAACACGCCTTCTTGCATACAGGCATTAAAAAGATCAGTAAATAATGTAGCCCTAGTTGTAATCGCGGCTTTAAGGGCTATGTTTGGTACTTCGTCGGGTCCTGGGGATTTGTTATCAGGAACTCTTTTTGCAGCGTCCAGCACCTCTTGCTCTGTAATTTGCGGAATTTCCGTACTTTCTAGATCCTCACTTGGATAAGTCCAGCGATCTTGCGCCGGGAAAAGTGTTTCAACAATAATATTCATCAGTATCGGGCACGTAGGTTGCTGTGATATCGGTCCTTTAACTTTGGCCATCACAGTTCTGTAGGCTGATCCCCAAGGATCTAGGTCAACATTATCCAGCAGTTCCCTAAAGCATAACTTCTTGCTCTTTTTTATGGCATTTTTAAGTGCCTTTCTTTGTGCGACATAGGTGCTGTGTAGCTCTGCATATCGTGGTGATGAGCGTGCCCTCTGCGCTATTCTTCGTGCTTTGTGACATTTTCTACGCTCTTCCGCAATTTCGTCATTTCACCAATATACCGGAGTGCGCTGTGCTTTTCCGCGGCTTCTGGGCATGGCAGCATCACATGCCATACATAGCAACTTAGTGATTTGAACCGACTGGTCTTCCGCATGCGATTCTCGTACTATGGCGTCCTTCCAGATAATGTCAAATATTTGTGGGTCGAAAAGGTGCTGTTTCCATTTCCTACTTTGTCGATGTCTTGCTGCTACCGTTCGTGGAGTTTCGAGCAGCTCTACGCTAATAGCTTTATGGTCGCTGTGTGTGTAGACGTTGCTTATGGACCATTTTGCTCGTCTTGCTATTTCGCTGCTAGCGAAGGTGAGATCTATAATGGATCGTCTGGTACCTGTATCGAAGGTATATATCCCTGGTTCATTTAGGAGTTCTAGCCTCAAAGAAGTAAGACTTTCGAGGAGAACTCTCCCTCTTTCGTTGGTTCGTCTACTTCCCCACACAGATGACCATGCATTGAAGTCTCCACACACTAAAAGCGGGTGTTTACCTCGTGCTTCAATGGTGATCCCGTATACCATGTCTTCGAACTCGGCGATGGTCATGCTCGGAGGGGCGTAGCAACTGAAGACGTATATACCGTTGATTTTTGCCCACGTGAATCCTGCTACCGTTGGCGTCATAATTTCCTGTGGGAGAAATTTCCCTGGTGCCCAAATTGAGGCTTTCGCTGCTGAATCTGAGAGCCAACCCTGCTCCTGGCGATTTTTGTATTGTTCAGAGAGTACCACTATGTCATATCCTCCTTCATAGACTGTTTGGGATAATAGCTCTTGGGCTGCCTCGCAATGGTTTAAATTGTATATGTATGTATGTATGTATATCAGAGTGGTTAAAAAGTATGCACTTTTTGGAAAGTCGCTACCGTTACTCCCCAATATTGTTCCTTATGAAAAAATACGAGACAAGTATACGAGAAAAGTTGTTTTAAAATCGCGCTCGTCGTTTTTCTATCAAAAAGTAAGCAGTCTCTAGTCACTAATCTACATTTTTGAGTAAGAATCAACTTTGAGACGAATTGCTATTCAGTAGGTACATAGTATGTAAGTTATCCCAAGTTGTTGTTGTTGTTATAGCAGTGCTTCGCCCCGCCTAACAGCCGCGACCGATCACAGATTGTCATCAATATCCTCTAACGGGAGTCCAAGGAAACTTGCTGTTTCAACAGGAGTGGACCATAAGGAAAGGGGTGTTAGAGGCGTTGGTTCCACATTATAATTAAAGAGATGGTTGGTGTCATGTGGGGACACATTGCAAGCGGGGCATACATTTTGTATGTCGGGGTTGATTCTGGATAAGTAAGAGTTTAACCTGTTACAGTATCCAGAACGAACTTGAGCCAGAGTGACACGCGTTTCCCTGAGGAGTATGCGTTTCTCTTCCGCGAGTTTTGGATACTTTTCTTTGAGTACTGGATTCACCGGGCAATTCCCGGCATAAAGGTCCGACGCCTGTTTGTGGAGTTCACCAAGGACCTGCTTGTGTTTTTTCGCTTCATACGGCTGGGTTCTCAGGTGCCGTATTTCCTCAAAATGCTTACGGAGATGACTCCTTAAGCCCCTAGGCGGTGCTGGCTCATCAATCAGTTGTCTGTTGGGATGCCGAGGTTACCTCTCTGAAGTTGGCAGGACAACTTTTACATGGAAAAAAATTAACTATTGGGAAAATTGCCGTGAATTTGCCGTAATTTATCCATGAAACCAAAAAATTTGCCGATGCCATATTTTAGAAAATACAGGGTGGCACTTTGAAATTTTTTTTCGAATTTATAAAATATGCCACTTATCTACGGCAAATTTACGGCAAATTCGTGTGCAAGAATTATTTTCCTAGCTGACCTCTAAGGTGGTTTTCTGAGGGTGGCACGCTAACTTCACGTGAAGTTGGCGGTGCACCATAAAACAAATTTGAAATTTTTTTTTTCGAATTTATAAAATATGCCACTTATCTACGGCAAATTCGTGTGCAAGATTTATTTTCCTTGCTGGCCTCTAAGGTGGTTTTCTGAGGGTGGCACGCTAACTTCACGTGAAGTTGGCGGTGCACCATAAAAAAAATTTTAATTTTTTTTCGAATTTATAAAATAAGCCACTTATCTACGGAAAATTTACGGCAAATTCGTGTGCAAGAATTGTTTTCCTGGCTGGCCTCTAAGGTGGGTTTCTGAGGGTGGCACGCTAACTTCACGTGAAGTTGGCGGTGCACCATAAAAAAAATTTGAATTTTCATTTTCGAATTTATAAAATATGCCACTTATCTACGGCAAATTTACGGCAAATTCGTGTGCAAGAAATTGTTTCCTAGCTGGCCTCTAAGGTGGTTTTCTGAGGGTGGCACGCTATCTTCACGTGAAGTTGGCGTGCCACCCTGTATTTTCTAAAATATGGCCACGGCAAATTTTTTTGTTTCACGGATAAATTACGGCAAATTCACGGCAATTTTCCCAATAGGTAATTTTTTTCCACGTAAAAGTTGTCTTGCCAACTTCAGAGAGGTGCCCAGGTTTCTGGGTATTTAACAGGAACTGTTTGGTCAGCATCTCGTTTCTCTCCCTGATGGGGAGTATTCTCGCCTCATTATGCAGATGGTGTTCTGGGGACATAAGAAGACAGCCCGTGGCAATTCTGAGAGCAGTATTTTGGCAGGCCTGCATATGGGTGACGCGTAGCACGTAATCGGCTGGCTAATTGCTTTGTATGTCGTCATGAGCGTTTCTTTATCTTTTCCCCAGGTACTGCCAGCAAGGGATTTGAGGATTTTGTTACGGTTCTGAATTCTCGGAACAATTGCGGCTGCGTGCTCACCGAAATGTAGATCCTGATCAAACGTCACATCCATGATTTTGGGGTGTAGGACAGTCGGTAGCGTAGAGCTATCGACGTGGATGTTCAAAATGGTCGACATTTGGGACGTCCATGTTTTAAATAAGGTCGCGGAAGATTTAGTCGGTCATAATGCCAGATTTCGCGAGGCGAAAAAACTGGAGAGATCAGGGATGTAGCCGTTTATTTTTTTGCATAGCTCATCGATCTCTGGGCCTGGGCCTGTGGCCATTACTGTGCAGTCATCGGCGTAGGAAACGATTGTGACTCCTTCCGGTGGTGAAGGTAGCTTAGATATGTAGAAATTAAACAAAAGTGGGGATAGGACACCACCCTGTGGCAACCCTTGTTTAATTCTCCTTGGTTTTGATGTTTCGTTTCTAAATTGCACCGATGCTTGCCGACCACCCAGGTAATTTGCAGTCCACCTTTTAAGACAAGTCTCAGTGATTTATGAGCTGGTTCTGGATAGATCACAAATCAAACAAGTAAGGAAGGCTAAGTTCGGGTGTAACCGAACATTACATACTCAGCTGAGAGCTTTGGAGACAAAATAAGGGAAAATCACCATGTAGGAAAATGAACCTAGGGTAAACCTGGAATGTGTTTTTATGACATGGGTAGGAAATGGAAGGTATTAAAGAGTATTTTAGAAGGGAGTGGACCATAGTTCTATAGGTGGAAATTTTTTCGAGATATCGCCATAAAGGTGGACCCGGTGACTCTAGAATGTGTTTATACGATATGGGAATCAAATGAAAGGTGGTAATGAGTATTTTAAGGGGCTTCCTTAGGCAGTCGGTTCTATGTACCGGAGCGACTCGGGATTTTTCCCGACCAAGGACTGTCATTTCAGTGTAACCCCATTTAATTTGTTGCGTCCCATAAATTGTCATCCTCCCAGCAGCTCCTTGCAGCGGGACTGCTCCATATTCTCTTGCTCCGGGAAGGAAGCGAATTCAATCCGGGTCCGTCTCCTGACCTTGGTCCTGAGAAATGGTTTTGGTGCGTCTGTCGGAAAAGGATCTTTTTAGGACGGTCATATTCTTGCCAGTGTGTCTCGTGCAAGGGATGGTTGCATCGGACAGGTTGTTCTGAGATAGATCCCAAAACCCGACGTCCACGTAACTTTTATAAATCTTTTGTGGCTCCTTGCTGTTCACGCCCAAGGGCGTCTCGTAGCCTACGCCTTAGCGCTTCCCCCCCCCCCCCCCCCCCCCCTCTGTGCAATATCATATATTTGATTCCAACGTCGGCCGCAGGGACACTGTCTTAGAACGTCAAGGCTTATCTGTCCGGTCAGACGGTGCAAACCTAAAAATCATCAACGTCTACATCCCTCCTGCTACCTGTTGCCCCAGCGGATACCGCCCTAATATCACCGCCTTACTCACTAGCAATAATCGCATCATCTTAGGCGATTTCAATGCCTATCATAATATATGGCATTCAAACTTGCAGGCAGATAGTAGGGGTGAGATGTTGGCGGATCAAATAGAAGAAACGACATTCTGCACAATAAACGGAGAGGCACCCACACGTATGGTAGGAAGCTGTCGCAGTTCGCCGGATATATCAATCGTGAGCGCAGGACTCGTAAATTGCGTCCACCTGCCAATACTTATTTCCCTCGAGCGTACCGCCGACTTCATCGTCACCGAAAAACGCACTTTCATAAACTTTAAAAAGGAAAGTGGGGTGAATACAAATTCTTTACCCACAGTCGCTTTGCTGCCCTCCCTATCCCGACTGATGCTTACCAAGGGGAGCGTGCTTTCCGCAAGGTCGTTGAATCCGCCTCGGCTCGCTTCATTCCCACCGGTAGAATTCCCGAAATTCGGCCTCACTTTTCGGCGGAGGATGCAATTTTAGCGAGGGAACGTGACCTTATAAGACAGCTCGATACCGGCGACACCAAAATAAATGATATAAACCAAGGCATCAGATTGCTTGAGGATGAACACAAGCGGGCGAAATGGAAGGAGCACCTAAGTGGTTGTATCCTCTATGCCGGTGTAGGTAAGCTTTGGTCCACCGTAAATTCCCTATCGAATCCGTCTAGGCACAATGACAAAATTTCCATCGCCCTTGGCGATAAAGTGCTATCGGATGCTAACAAATGTGCGAGCGATTTCTGCCGACTATATATAATGCATTCTACGGTCGACAAAGATAGACGGAGGGCCAACAGACGCACACATAAATATAAATTCAGCGCGTTTCCAATTACCATCACCGCCAAAGAGGTTGAGGATGCCATCGGTCATACTAAACCATACAAAGTAGTCCGCCCAGACGGCATAGCCATGCCGATGCTTAAAATCCTAGGGAAAGAGGGTTGCAAATATTTAGCGCATATCTTCAACCTGTCTCTTTCCACCTTTGTCATTCCCGAAAAATGGAGAATGGCCAGGGTGGCCCGCTACTAAAGCCTGGAAAACAAGCTAACATGGGAGAGTCATATCGCCCGATATCTCTCCTATCGCCAGTAGCCAAGACACTTGAGCCATCTTGCTCCCCTAATTCAAAGCAAATTTGCAGCTAGACTGTCATCAGCATGGCTTTAGAAAACTCCATAGCACCACCACCGCGCTAAATGCCATCAGCACCCAGATAAATTGCGGTTTAAATCAAGCCCCCCACCGGAGAACAGTATTCGTTGCGCAAGACCTATCAAAAGCTTTTGATACGGTCAACCATGGCACGCTACTGCAAGACCTGGAAGGGTCTACCCTTACCCTTAAAAGGTGGACCGCAAATTATCTGGGTGGTCGCCAGGCATCGGTGCAATTTAGAAACGAAACATCAAAACCAAGAAGAATTAAACAAGGGGTGCCATAGGGTGGTGTCCTGTCCCCACTTTTGTTTAACTTCTACATATCAAAGCTACCTTCGGAGTTACTATCGTTTCCTACGCCTATGACTGCACAATAATGGCCACAGGCCCACAGATCGATGAGCTTTGCAACAGAATAAACGGCTACCTCCCTGATCTCTCCAGTTCTTTCGCCTCGCGAAACCTGACATTATCACCAACTAAATCCTCCGTGACCTTATTTAAAATATGGACGTCCCAAATGTCGACCATTTTGAACATCTACGTCGATGGCCCTACGCTGCCGACTGTCCTACATCCTAAAATCTTGGGTGTGACGTTTGATGCATTCAGCCGCAATTTTACCGAATATGCAGAGCCGTAATAAAATCCTCAAATCTCTTGCTGGCAGTACTTGGGGAAAAGACAAAGAAACACTTATAACCACTTACAAAGCAACTGGATAGCCAATTGCATGCTACGCGTCCGCAAGTCTAAAAACTACCTACTGGAAGAAGCTACAGGCCTGCCAAAATACTGCTCTTAGAACCGCAGCGGGCTGTCTTCTTATGTCCCCAGAACACCATCTACATAATGAGGCGAGAATACTCCCCATCAGGGAAGGAAATGAGATGCTAACCAAACAGTTCCTGTTGAATACCCAGAAACCTGGGCATCCTAACAAACATCTTATTGATGAGCCAACACCAGGGCCTTAACGAGTCATCTCCGTAAGCATTATGAGGAAATACGGCACCTGAGAACTCATCCATATGTAGCAAAAAAACACAAGCAGGTCCTCAGTGAACTCCACAAACAGGCGCCGGACCTTTATGCCAGTAATTGCCGGGTGAATCCAGTACTTAAAGAACAGTACCCAAAACTTGCGGAAGAGGAACGCACACTCCCCAGGGAAACGCGCGTCACTCTAGCTCAACTTCGATCTGGATACTATAACAGGTTAAACTCTTACCTATCCAGAATCAACCCCGACATACTAAATGTATGCCCTGCTTGCAATGTGTCCCCACATTACACTAACCATCTCTTTAATTGTAATGTGGAAGCAACGCCTCTAGCACGCCTCACATTACGGTCCACTCCTGTTGAAACAGCAAGTTTCCTTGGACGCCCGTTAGAGGATATTGATGACCATTGAGGCGAAGCACTGCTACAATAACAACAACAACAAGTATTTTAAATGATCCTAAGTTCTATAGCCTTTCGAGATATCGCCATAAGGGTGGACGAGGAGTGACTCTTTAATGTGTTTGTTCGATATGGGTATCAAATTAAAGATATTCATGAGAGTTTTAAAAGGGAGTGGCCCCTAGTTTTATATGTGAAGGCGTTTTCGAGATATCTACCTAAATGTAGACCAAGGTGACCCAGAACATCATCTGTCGGGTACCGCTAATTTATTTATATATGTAATATCACGAACAGTATTCCTGCCATGATTCCAAGGGCTTTTGATTTCGACTTGCAGACCTTTCCCATTTTCTTTTACTTAATATGGTAGGTGTCACACCCATTTTACAAAGTTTTTTCCAAAGTTATATTTTGCGTCAATAAACCAATCCAATCACCATGTTTCATCCCTTTTTTCGTATTTGGTATAGAATTAATGCATTTTTTTTTAATTTTTCGAAATTTTCGATATCGAAAAAGTGGGCGTGGTCATATTCGGATTTTGCCCATTTTTAATACCAAGATAAAGTGAGTTCAGATAAGTAAGTGAACTAAGTTTAGTAAAGATATATCGATATTTGCTCATGTTATCGTGTTAACGGCCGAACAGAAGGACAGACGGTCGACTGTGTATAAAAACTGGGCGTGGCTTATCGATTTCGCCCATTTTCACAGGAAACAGTTATCGTCATAGAAGCTATGCCCTTACCAAATTTCACAGGGATTGGTAAATTTTTGTTAGACTTATGGCATTAAAAGTATTCTAGACAAATTAAATGAAAAAGGGCGGAGCCACGCCCATTTTGAAATTTTCTTTTATTTTGGTATTTTGTTGCACCAGATCATTACTGGAGTTGAATGTTGACACAATTTAGTTTATATATTGTAAAGATGTTCAATTTTTTGTTAAAATTTGACTTAAAAAAATTTGTTTAAAGAGGGCGTGTTCGTCATTTGATTTTGCAAAATTTTATTTAGTACACATATAGTAATATATGCATATAGTAACGTTCCTGCCAAATTTAATCATGATATCTTCAACGACTGCCAAATTACAGCTTGCAAATCTTTTAAATTACCTTCTTTTAAAAGTGGGCGTTGCCACGCCTATTGTCCGAAATTTTACTAATTTTCTATTTTGCGTCATAAGGTCAACCACTTACCAAGTTTCATTGCTTTATCCGTCTTTAGTTATGAATTATAGCACTTTTTCGGTTTTGCGAAATTTTCGATATCGAAGAAGTGGTTATAGTTCGATTTCGTTCATTTTAAATAACGGTCCGAGATGAGTTCCCAGGAATTTACATACCAAATTTCATTAAGACACCTCAAAATTTACTCAAGTTATCGTATTTACGGACGGACGGACGGACATGGCTAAATGAATTTATTTTTTCGCCCAGATCATTTTGATATATAGAAGTCTATATCTATCTCGATTAGTATATGTCGTTACGGATTACCAATTTTTTGTTGTTATATCGGCCTACTGATTTGTAAGATTGCGGGTTCGAATCGAGCTCAAGGCCTAACAATAAGTTTTTAAGTAAAATTTTAACAAAAAATTTAATATCTTTACAATATATAAAGTAAATTGTGTCAACATTCAACTCCAGTAATGATCTGGTGCAACAAAATACCAAAATAAAAGAAAATTTCAAAATGGGCGTGGCTCCGCCCTTTTTCATTTGATTTGTCTAGAATACTTTTAATGCCATAAGTCGAACCAAAATTTACGAATCCTTGTGAAATTTGGTAATGGCTAAGCTTTTATGACCATAACTGTTTTCTGTGAAAATGGGCGAAGTCGGTTGAATCCACGCCCAGTTTTTATACACAGTCGACCGTCTGTCCTTCTCGGCCGTTAACACGATAACTTGAGCAAAAATCGATATATCTTTACTAAACTTAGTTTTCGTACTTATCTGAACTCACTTTATCTTGATATTAAAAGTGGGCGAAATCCGACTATGACCACGCCCACTTTTTCAATATCGAAAAATTAAAAAAATGCCATAAATCTATACCAAATACGAAAAAGGAATGAAACATGATGATTGGATTTTTTTGACGCAAAATATAACTTTAGAAAAAACTTTGTAAAATGGGTGTGATACCTACCATATTAAGTAGAAGAAAATGAAAAAGTTCTGCAGGGCGAAGTAAGAACTAAGCCCCACTCCCTTTTAAAATACTCTTTAACACCTTTTATTTGATACACATGTCATACAAACACATTCCAAGGTTACCCTAGGTTCATTTTCCTACATGGTGATTTTCCCTTATTTTGTCTCCAAAGCTCTCAGCTGAGTATGTAGTGTTCGGTTACACCCGAACTTAGCCTTCCTTACTTGTTATAATTTGGAATTTTGTTAAAACTCATGTCGAAGTTCTATGATCAAATCCCTTGGCAGGAATGCAAGACACCTCATTTAAATTGATAGCGAAACCTGTAAAGTGTACTCTGTATTCGATATCATGTCCCTAGATAAACATACAAAGAATATTTCCGTGAATTTCGCTTCATTTTAACTTTTCTCCACCTCTAATAGACCCTTTCGGTAAACACAAATGTTGACCGTCCGTTGAGTAATCACTTTCGGAATGCACCGGTGAATGTGTTTATTTGGCTGTTTGGCAGTTCTTTGACAATTTAAAGTGTTGGTTTTAAATAAATTTTTATACTCAGTTGAGCAGAGCTCACAGAGTATATTAAGTTTGATTGGATAACGGTTGGTTGTACATATATAAAGGAATCGAGATAGATATAGACTTCCATATATCAAAATAATCAGGATCGAAAAAAAATTTGATTGAGCCATGTCCGTCCGTCCGTCCGTCCGTCCGTCCGTCCGTCCGTTAACACGATAACTTGAGTAAATTTTGAGGTATCTTGATGAAATTTGGTATGTAGGTTCCTGAGCACTCATCTCAGATCGCTATTTAAAATGAACGATATCGGACTATAACCACGCCCACTTTTTCGATATCGAAAATTTCGAAAAACCGAAAAAGTGCGATAATTCATTACAAAAGACAGATAAAGCGACGAAACTTGGTAGATGGGTTGAGGTTATGACGCAGAATAAAAAATTAGTAAGATTTTGGACAATGGGCGTGGCACCGCCCACTTTAACAAGAAGGTAATTTAAAAGTTTTGCAAGCTGTAATTTGGCAGTCGTTGAAGATATCATGATGAAATTTGGCAGGAACGTTACTACTATTACTATATTTGTGTTAAATAAAAATTAGCAAAATAGGATGAAGAACACGCCCACTTTTTAAAAAAAAATTTTTTTTAATTCAAATTTTAACAAAAAATTTAATATCTTTACTGTATATAAGTAAATTAAGTCAAAATTCAACTCCAGTAATGATATAATGCAACAAAATATAAAAATAAAAGAAAATTTCAAAATGGGCGTGGCTACGCCCATTTTCATTTAGTTTGTCTAGAATACTTTTATTGCCATAAGTCGAACAAAAATTTACCAATCCTTCTCAAATTTGGTAGGAGCATAGATTCTATGACGGTAACTGTTCTCTGTGAAAATGGGCGAAATCGGTAGAAGCCACGCCCAGTTTTTATACACAGTCCACCGTCTGTCCTTCCGCTCGACCCTTAACACAATAACTTGAGCAAAATCCGATATATCTTTACTAAACTTAGCCCACGTACTTATCTGAACTCACTTTATCTTGGTATAAAAAATGGCCGAAATCCGACCATAACCACGCCCACTTTATCGATATCGAAAATTACGAAAAATGAAAAAATGCCATAATTCTATACCAAATACGAAAAAAGGGATGAAGCATGGTAACTGGATTGGTTTATTGACGCAAAATATAACTTTGGAAAAAACTTTGTAAAATGGGTGTGACACCTACCATATTAAGTAGAAGAAAATGAAAAAGTTCTACAAGGCGAAATCAACAGCCCTTGGACCCTTGGCAGGAATACTGTTAGTGGTATTGCATATATAAATAAATTAACAGTACCCGACAGATATATTTCTGGATCACCTGGTCAAAATTTGGTCGATATCGCGAGAACGCCTTCACATATACATCTAAGGGCCACTCGCTTTTAAAACCCTCATTAATACCTTTAATTTGATATCCATATCGTACAAACACATACTAGAGTCACCCCTGTCCCACCCTATTGGCGATATCTCGAAAAGGCGTCCACCTATAGACCTAATGCCCACTCCCTCTTAAAATGCTCAGTAACACCTTTCGTTTGATACCCATATCGTACAAACATTCTAGAGTCACCCCTGGCCCACCCTAATGGCGATATCTCGAAAAGGCGTCCACCTATAGACCTAATGTCCACTCCCTCTTAAAATGCTCAGTAACACCTTTCGTTTGATACCCATATCGTACAAACATTCTAGAGTCACCCCTGGCCCACCCTAATGGCGATATCTCGAAAAGGCGTCCACCTATAGACCTAATGCCCACTCCCTCTTAAAATGCTCAGTAACACCTTTCGTTTGATACCCATATCGTACAAACATTCTAGAGTCACACCTGGCCCACCCTAATGGCGATATCTCGAAAAGGCGTCCACCTATAGACCTAATTCCGACTCCCTCTTAAAATGCTCAGTAATACCTTTCGTTTGATACCCATATCGTACAAACATTCTAGAGTCACCCTTGGTCCACCTTTATGGCGATATCTCGAAAAGGCGTCCACCTATAGAACTAAGGATTACCCCTTTTAAAATACTCATTACCACCTTTCATTTGATACCCATATCGTACAAACACATTCTAGAGTCACCCTGGCCCACCCTAATGGCGATATCTCGAAAAGACGTCCACCTATACACCTAATGCCCACTCCCTCTTAAAATGCTCAGTAACACCTTTCGTTTGATACCCATATCGTACAAACATTCTAGAGTCACCCTTGGTCCACCTTTATGGCGATATCTCGAAAAGGCGTCCACCTATAGAACTAAGGATTACTCCCTTTTAAAATACTCCTTACCACCTTTCATTTGATACCCATATCGTACAAACACATTCTAGAGTCACCCCTGGCCCACCCTAATGGCGATATCTCGAAAAGGCGTCCACCTATAGACCTAATGCCCACTCCCTCTTAAAATGCTCAGTAACACCTTTCGTTTGATACCCATATCGTACAAACATTCTAGAGTCACCCCTGGCCCACCCTAATGGCGATATCTCGAAAGAGCGTCCACCTATAGACCTAATGCCCACTCCCTCTTAAAATGCTCAGTAACACCTTTCGTTTGATGCCCATATCGTACAAACACATTCTAGAGTAACCCCTGGCCCACCCTAATGACGATATCTCGAAAAGGCGTCCACCTATAGACCTCATGCCCACTCCCTCTTAAAATGATCAGTAACACCCTTCGTTTGATACCCATATCGTACAAACATTCTAGAGTGTCCCTTGGCCCACCTTTATGGCGATATCTCGAAAAGCGTCCACCTATAGAACTAAGGATTACTCCCTTTTAAAATACTCATTACCATCTTTCATTTGATACCCATATCATACAAACACATTCTGGAGTCACCCCTGGCCCACCCTAATAGCGACATTTCGAAAAGGCGTCCACCTATAGACCTAATGCCCACTCCCTCCTAAAATGCTCAGTAACACTTTTCGTTTGATACCCATATCGTAGAAACATTCCAGAGTCACCCCTGGCCCACCCTAATGGCGATATCTCGAAAAGGCGTCCACCTATAGACCTAATGCCCACTCTAAAATGCTCAGCAACACCTTTCATTTGATTCCCTTATCGTACAAACACATTCTAGAAACACCCCTGGTCCACCTTTATGGCGATATCTCGAAACGGCGTCCACCTATGGAGCTAAGGATCACTCCTTTTCAAAATACTCATTAACAGCTTTCATTTGATACCCATATCTTACAAACATATTCTAGAGTCACCCCTGGTCCACCTTTATGGCGATTTCTCGAAAAGGCGTTCACCTATAGAACTAAAGCCCATTCCCTTTTAAAACTCTCATTAACACCTTTCGTTTGATGCCCATATTGTACAAACAAATTCTAGGGTCACCCCTGGTCCACCTTTGTGGCGATATCTCGAAAAGGCGTCCACCGATAGACCTAAGGCCCACTCCCTCTTAAAATGCTCAGTAGCACCTTTCATTTGATACCCATATCGTACAAACAAATTATAGAGTCAGCCCTGGTCCACCTTTATGGCTATATCCCTAAATGGCGTCCACCTATAGAACTATGGCCCACTCTCTCTTAAAATACTCTTTAATACCTTTCATTTGATACACATGTCATACAACCACATTCCAGGGTTACCCCAGGTTCATTTTCCTTATTTTGTCTCCATAGCTCTCAACTGAGTATGTAATGTTCGGTTACACCCGAACTTAGCCTTCCTTACTTGTTTTTCTTAATATTGTAGTGAAGTGTGAATAAAATAAATGAAGAAGTTATTTTCCTTTAAAATTTAATATTATTTCAACCTTTCATTTGGCAATTGGCTGAACTCGCGTTTCATCAAACAAAATTTCCAACAACATGTTAACATGTTTGTAAGTATCAACAAAAGTTATGTTCACTGAATGCCCCCATTGGTAAACGCTATACACAGTCAATAAATCGATTTCAATTAAGCCAATAACCAATGGCGTCAAATGGACGTGTGCCAGTAGGCATTTAAAAAAAAAAAACATTAGGTGACATAGTGTAGTTTTAATGATTGTGTTCTACCAAAATTGTTTATAATTGACATACTACAAATGGTGAACATACATACATATGTATGTACATTTGGGCGAATCCCAAATTAGGTCCACTTCGTATTATATGTTAAAAGTGTATGACGTGGAAATAAAATAGTTTATTATTTTCCCTGGACAGAGAGATGTGATTCCAAAATAAGGTTTTATAGGTTTTCCAATTTGGTTGGTTTACTAACAAAATATAACGCCCTCCTCTTATACAGTTGCGCGTTTCAACCCAGACCTATATATTTGCTCGTATAAAAAAATGTCTACACTTTGTTTTAGCATTGAAAAGTATAAAAGGCTCTGGAAAATGGAGATTTTATAAATTTATCCTTCCGTTAGCAAAAATACTTCAAACAGTTTTCTAATAAGCAAACGGCCATTTTCGTGCTTTCAGTAGCATGATTCAATTACAACAGGTTTGTTCGGCTGACAAATTTATTGACAATTGCAGCCATTTTGCTCCCAAATGGAATTGACATCTGTTAAATGTGTTGTTTCTTTGCGATTTTTTTAAAAATATTTGTAGTAGAAAGAGGAAGCAATCAGTTTTCAAATACTCTATAAGTACTGAACCGCATAATTCCATAAAACAATTTTTTTGAATTTTATTAACTATGTCATTATCTATTAGTGTGACTGAACATAGTTAATTTTATGAAAAGTACGGACACCAAGGAATCGTGCACTTTCGTAAACCTATGGACATACGAAACCTAAACCAATTCAAAATTCATCGTTTAAAGTCAAAAACTTAACGAGTAAATTGATTCACGTTAAAATAGCATTAATAAATAGAGATGCCATAACGAAATGTACTCATTGAGCATCTTAATTTATTCATTCCCTATGTTCGGAACATTCATCTCCATTTAAGAATTTGTGCAATCGGTTTATATTTGGAATATTTTGTATATGCTTATTTGATATATTCAGACGTCGTGTAGAAGTATCAAATGGCCGTGTTCGGAATATTCTAAATTAAAGGTTTATCCGGAACACTTTCATGAATACTTAAAATCGCACAAAAGCTTAACTCTTCTGTCAAAGTCAAGGCCAGAATACATACATAAAAGGTTCTAAAACAATAAGTCATTTTCTTTTATTTTTTTGTCAGTTCATATGTCAGGTCAGTTTACTTTGGCCGCATCCATTGAATTTTACTGCTCATCACAGTTTAATTCGCCAAATGGAATTTTATTATTACTACTTTTGTATTAAGTCCCTTTCATGTTTGGCCCCTCATTTCCATACGAATTTTTGACCCACGGAAAAGTCTTTTTCGGTAACTTCCCGTAGAGCTTACTTAGAACATAGTTCACATCTGGGGGACATTACAATGCAAGTGAAAAAATCCGCTAGGTGGCGCACGGATCGAGATATACAGAAAATTAGTTTTAAAATGGAAATTTTGCGATCGATTTTTAACTAACTTCTCTGTGATCCAGAGATTTGAAACTTAGCACATAGTTTGCGAGTCGATGGCAATACAATTCGTGGAAAACAAAATGCCGCCAGGTGGCAGACGAATCGAGATAAACGAAAATCACTGAAAAAACGCAGGAAATCTTGCAACCGGTTTTTAAGTAATTTCCCGGTCTTCCCTAGAGAGTCAGAAACGGGGTGACAATGCAATATTTGATATATTAATTTCGCTAGGTGGCGCATGTATCGAGATATTAAGAAAATTATTTTTGATTTGGGAATCTTTCAATCCATTTTTAACTAACTTTCCGGTGACCTATAGACTTGAAACTTGGCACACAGTTCGATGCTTGGTGGCAATACAATATACAGGAAACAGAATTCCGCTAGGTGGCGCGCTTAAAGAGATAAGTACATATGCTTGAAAAATGAGGGGAATATTGCATTCTATTTTTGAGTAACTTCCCGGTGAGCTGGAGATATGAAACTTGAGGCGTAAATCAGAACCCGGTGACAGTGCAATATTTTATCAAAAAATTCGGCTAGGTGGCGCATGGATCGAGATATTAGGAAAATTAATTTTAATTTCGGAATCTTTCAATCCATTTTTAACTAACTTGCCGGTTACCTAGAGACTTTTAACTTAGCACAAAGTTCGAGACCCGGTGGCAATACAATTTACAGAAAACAAACTTCCGCTAGGTGGCGCGCTAAGTGAGTTAACTACAAATCCTTAAAAAACTAGGGGAATCTTGCAATCGATATTTGAGTAACTTCCCGGTGAGCTGGAGATATGAAACTTGAGCCGTAAATCAGAACCCGGTGGCAATGCAATATTTTTTCAAAAAAATTCCGCTAGGTGGCGAATGGATCGAGATATTAGGAAAATTAATTTTAATTTGGGAATTTTTCAATCCATTTTTGACTAACTTTCCGGTTACCTAGAGACTTGTAACTTAGCACATAGTTCGACACCCGGTGACAATACAATTTACAGAAAACAAAATTCCGTTAGGTGGCGCGCTAATTGAGATAACTACAAATCCCTAAAAAACGAGGGGAATCTTGCGATCGATTTTTGAGTAACTTGCCGGTGAGCTAGAGACTTGAAACTTGGGCCGTGGTTCAGAACCCGGTGACAGTGCAACATTTGATCAACAAAAAATTCGCTAGGTGGCACGCGGATCGAGATAGTAAGAAAAAATTTGAATTTGGGAATCTTTCAATCCATTTTTAACTAACTTTCCGGTTACATAGAGGCTTGAAACTTGGCACTTAGTTAGAGGCCTGGTGACAATACAACTTATAGAAAACAAAGTTCCGATAGGTGGCGCGCTAGTCAAGATCACTACAAATCCTTTAAAAAGGGGGGAATCTTGCGATCGATTTTCGAGTAACTTCCCGATGAGCTAGAGACATGAAACTTGGGCCGTAAGTCAGAACCCCGTGACAATGCAATATTTGTCCAAAATATTCCGCTAGGCGGCGCATGGGTCGAGATATTGAGAAAACTAGTTTTAAATTAGGAATCAATCATTAGGGGTGTTCACTATGTGAAGCATTTCTAAAGTAAAACGCTTATGATAATGTTTCTCCTCTTCCAAAATTTTGATATTTTCGAAATCCGGGTAATGTCCGGTATCCTTACAATGAGATGATAGAGCCGTTTTGTTGTCAGAAAAATTGTTCCTTAATTTTATATTGGATTTATGAGCGGATATCCTTGTCTTCAGTTTTGATTTTGTAGTACCCACATATACTTTCTCGCATACGTGGGACCCGTCGCCGTTGCAAGGAATCCTATAAACAACATCCGATTTTTCTTGTATTGGTATTGGGTCTTTTAATCTGCTGAACACCTTTTTTTAAAGAATTGCTGTAGGTAAATGCTAGCTGAACATTATCCATATCATACATTTTTGAATGTTTGATCCTTTCTGAAAGCCCAGGGGTATATGTGACGGATTTAAAGATTTTGGCATTTTGATTTTTCTCCTTATTATCTTTACCTAGACGCGAGTAATAATTATATATAAGTTTGTTCACTAATTTAATTGGAAAATCGTTCTTTTCGAGGTTATCCTTTATAAGTTTAATATTTTTGGTATGGTTGCTTAACCTACTTAACGGATACCACCGATCGATGAAATTCACTATTGAAGTAGAAAGGGACGGAAAAATACCTTTTCTGGACACCCTAGTGATTAGGAGGAACAACCAATTAGCATTAGACTGGTACAAAAAACCTACTGCATCCGGTAGACTGATTAACTTCAACTCACATCATGATAGAGGAGTAATAGTGAACACGGCCAATAATTTCGTGAGACGAGTTCTCTCAATTAGTGATAGAATTTACCATACCAAATATATTAAACTTATAAAGGATACCCTCGAAAAGAACGATTTTCCAATTAAATTAGTGAACAAACTTATATATAATTATTACTCGCGTCTAGGTAAAGATAATAAGGAGAAAAATCAAAATGCCAAAATCTTTAAAGGTGTTCAGCAGATTAAAAGACCCAATACCAATACAAGAAAAATCGGATGTTGTTTATAGGATTCCTTGCAACGGCGACGGGTCCCAAGTATGCGAGAAAGTATATGTGGGTACTACAAAATCAAAACTGAAGACAAGGATATCCGCTCATAAATCCAATATAAAATTAAGGAAAAATTTTTCTGACAACAAAACGGCTCTATCATCTCATTGTAAGGATACCGGACATTACCCGGATTTCGAAAATATCAAAAACAAGTAAGGAAGGTTAAGTTCGGGTGTAACCGAACATTACATACTCAGTTGAGAGCTATGGTGACAACATAAGGGAAAATAACCATATAGGAAAATGAACCGAGGGAAACCCTGGAATGTGTTTGTATAACATGTGTATCAAATGAAAGGCATTAAAGAGTATTTTATGAGGAAGTGGGCCATAGTTCTATAGGTGGACGCCATTTAGGGATATAGCCATAAAGGTGGATCAGGGTTGACTCTAGAATGCGTTTGTACGATATGGGTATCAAATGAAAGGTATTAATGAGTATTTTAAAAGGACGTGGACCTAAGTTCTATAGATGGATGCCTTTTCGAGATATCGCCGTAAAGATGGACCAGGGGTGAGCCTTTTCGAAATATCGACATAAAGGTGGACCAGGGGTGACTCTAGAATGAGTTTGTACGATATGGGTATCAAATTAAAGGTATTAATGAGAGTTTTAAAAGGGAGTGGTGGTAGTTGTATATGTGAAGGCGTTTTCCAGATATCGACCAAAATGTGGACCAGGGTGACCCAGAACATCATCTGTTGGATACCGCTAATTTATTTATATATGTAATACCTGCCAAGATTTTAAGGGTTTTTTATTTCGCCCTGCAGAACTTTTTCATTTTCTTCTACTTAATATGGTAGGTGTCACAACCATTTTATAAAGTTTTTTCTAAAGTTATATTTCGCGTCAATAAAACAATCCAATTACCTTACCATATTTCATCCCTTTTTTCGTATTTGGTATAGAATTATGGCATTTTTTTCATTTTTCGTAATTTTCGATATCGAAAAAGTGGGCGTGGTCATAGTCGGATTTCGTTCATTTTTCATTCCAAGATAAAGTGAGTTCAGATAAGCACGTGAACTGAGTTTAGTAAAGATATATCGATTTTTGCTGAAGTTATCGTGTTAACGGCCATGCGGAAGGACAGACGGACGACTGTGTATAAAAACTGGGCGTGACATCAACCGATTTCGCCCATTTTCACAGAAAACAGTTAACGCCATAAAATCTATGCCCCTACCAAATTTCAAAAGGATTGGTTAGTTTTTTTTCGACTTATGGCGTTAAAAGTATCCTAGACAAATTAAATGAAAAAGGGCGGAGCCACGCCCATTTTTAAATTTTCTTTTATTTTTGTATTTTGTTGCACCATATCACTACTGGAGTTGAATCTTGACATAATTTACTTATATACTGTAAAGATATTACATTTTTTGTTAAAATTTTACTTTAAAAAATTTTTTTTTTTAAAGTGGGCGTGGTCCTTCTCCGATTTTGCAAATTTTTATTAAGCGTACATATAGTAATAAAACGACTGCCAAATTACAGCTTGCAAAAGTTATAAATTACCTTCTTTTAAAAGTGGGCGGTGCCACGCCCATTGTCCAAAATTTTACTAATTTTCTATTTTGCGTCATAAGTTCAACTCATCTACCAAGTTTCGTCGCTTTATCGGTCTTTTGTAATGAATTATCGCACTTTTTCGGTTTTTCGAAATTTTCGATATCGAAAAAGTGGGCGTGGTTATAGTCCGATATCGTTCATTTTAAATAGCGATCTGAGATGAGTGCTCAGGAACCTACATACCAAATTTCATCAAGATACCTCAAAATTTACTCAAGTTATCGTGTTAACGGACGGACGGACGGACGGACGGACGGACATGGCTCAATCAAATTTTTTTTTTCGATCCTGATTATTTTGATATATGGAAGTCTATATCTATCTCGATTCCTTTATATATGTACAACCAACCGTTATCCAATCAAACTTAATATACTCTGTGAGCTCTGCTCAACTGAGTATAAAAAAATTTTGGAAGAGGAGAAAAATTATCATAAGCGTTTTACTTTAGAAATGCTTCACATAGTGAACACCCCTAATGATAGAAGGATGAATTTTAAGGCTGACACGGATCATTGTGCTTACGCCTACCGCAACCTGATTTTAAAGCACAATCAATACTCTTGATAAAATAAAACAAAAATAATAACAATTTGCTCCATTCTCTGCACATGCACACTCATGTAGTTTATGTGCCTTGGTACAATAACTATACACCTGATTACTTGTATGCATACCTACAGTATTATTATTTTCGCCGCTTGCCATATTATTGTTGTAAATTTTTCTCAATTTTTGTTTACAATTACGTTATTTCATTTGATTATCTACATGTTTACACTCTCTGTTTATTTTTTCGTTGGTTCCGATAATCACTTTTCTTCATAATTTTTAGTCTTTGCATCACAGCGGAAGATGTAAGTCGCGCTTATGCATTATGTTTAAGTAGATTGACATGTTTTTATGTGAAATATAATATGTTTAAGAGATGGATATGTTTTTTTTGTGTAATTGAATGTGTGTTTTTATTGTTTTTTATTACAGTCCTGATGATGATCTCAGATAAGCAACAAACGGAGTTGTTTTATTTAAAGCAGGCCTAGAGCTCATAAAACAGAATAATATACATATATAAAGATAAGAATTTTCACTTAGGAATTACTTAAATTACTAATCAAAGTTGCAATTGCCTTTTTGTAGGTATTACTAAAAAATTGAAAATAAAAAGATGATAAAAAAATTTTAAGGCTACCTTTATATAAATGGACCAAAAAATGGAAGGCAATTTTTCCTTTAATACAGACATAGTCTTGTTGAATTTTGACTAAAAAACTTTAACAATAGCTCTTGTAAAAGAATTTTGGGATTTAAAACTGTAAAGGTGGAGCGCAATCTTTCAATTTAAGGCAAACCATGTACTTGGGATTAACTAATTGATTATTTAAATCCCAAAATTTTTTACAAGATCTATTGTTAAAGTTTTTTAGTCAAAATTCAACAAGACTATGTCTGTATTAAAGGAAAAATTGCTTTCTATTTGTTGGTCCATTTATATAAAGGTAGTCCTTAAAATTGTTTTATCATCTTTTTATTTTATTTTTATTCGATCCTAAAAGTAATGTAAACTCGGTCTTTTTTATTTATTTATTCGTAGCAAGGTACTTATTTTTCTACTCATATTTTTTCAAAGCGGGTAAAAATTTTACGCTCTTCTAACCATCGAAAATACATGCCTACCGTTTCGTATAGCGTACATCTTCTGTCTTTTTGTATTCACCTGGTGATTCCACCATGTATTTTGTGTACAACCAATAATAAAGGTAATGTCAACAACATAACGTCAATATTTCGGCAGATCCATTTGCCAGTATTTACACGTATTACAAAAGTAATAAATTTGTATTTCTTTTTTTCCGTACAAATTATTCCAAGCAATTAGGTTTTTTCAAAATGCTTACTATCATCAGTTGGGAAATACAAAGTTACCTTAATCTCTTTGTCTGAAAAATTCTTTTAGCGGCTTATATAGTCAATTTTATTTATAAGCGTATAGTAAAATCTACTTCGATCGTAGTAAGATTAGCGGTAGCTATATAAGATAGACAACCCTCTAAAATATGTATGCCGAATTTGTCAGAATAAGGCCCGGTTTTCCGCACAAGTTCAACTCAGTTTGTCCTTTAAACTACGCTTAAACTAATTCTGCAGTTTTGCAGTCTACTTTAACTGAAGTTTAAGCTGAGCTTAAGCGGCCGATCTGGCAGGGTTAAACTCTAGTTAACCTATCGGTGATTTGCGTTGGTTCGAAATGGCGTCGTATATAACCAACAAGCATTTTGGCTTGAGTACCATTAGAGCTCATGTTGATAACTAGCAATCTTCTAAAATCTGAAGAGTTGTTTCGAAACAGTGGCTCAACTTGAGAATCATAGCGGAATTTTTTATAAATCGAAAAATGCTATTACTTAAGTTGAAAAAATGATAGTTCCCAACTTGTGGTTCTTTAACTGGACTCAAGTGTAAGATTTCAATACTACAGTATTTTCATTATAATAATCTATCTATAAATCTTATAAAATAAAGTCGTTAAATGCCATGTATGCACATAACTTCACACAGGATGTTCCGATTTTAAAACGGTTTTTTGCATTTGAAAGCTTAGCTACGTGAGATGGTACAGTTAATATAATATGAAGGTATATATGTATTATAGGGGCATCGCAAATTGCCAAAATGTAGTAAAAAATCACAAAATTTTTGTTTACACAGCTATAACTCATAAACGGAAGTATGGATTTGAAAAATTCTACTTTTCCGTAAAACTTTGTGTTGTGTATGCAAATTCAAATTTACTAACAACAATGAATTTTTATTCTCAGTGTAAAACTAACTTTATTAATTGATATATTTGACGTTGTAATTTTTGTAAATATAGCAATGCTGAATTATGCTATCAGAAATAAAATGTCGTTAGGTTTAGAGCAATCAAAGCGTGCATATCGCAACGGCTACCGAAGTGTGTGAGTATAACCTAATAATAAACTTAACACTTTGAAATGTTTACCTTCGTTCTGCATAAAAAAAAATATTTGATTCCTTTCTTATATCAGCCAAATTGTTTAAACAAAAGTAACATTTTTACCAAAAAATTCGTGTGTGTGATTGTTCGGTGTCAACTGTGCGCGCTAATTGCTTTTGAGTGAGGCATGATGCGACACATACGTACATATGTACATAGCATTCGCTGCGTTATTTAACTTCAGGCATGTATGAATGTACATATGTATGTATTTTCATATCATATCAGCTTGACATATGTATGTACATATATATTTATGCAACATAAATGGTTAATTGTTAATGCAACATAAATGGTTAAGTTACAAGATTTTTGTTATCGATCAGTTTGTTTGGCATGCAAATTGTTAATTTTTATAAGCTTTTCTGATCTAATTGTTGATAGTGCGAATAAAAGAGACTTATTCCACCTTTTAACTCCAGGTTTCGTCAAATTTCCTTGGCATCATCAGGAGTTAAGATATCTCTATTTATTTAATAAAAGAAAGCGAACATTACAAAAACATAAATAAGTTTTGTGTATTTTTTTTTTACATACATATATATAGAGATATGTAAGGAGACGGTGAACATGATAACACATAAAACAAAAATTACACTTGACAATAATGTTAATTTTGCACTTGCTTACTTAAAAATGTGTTGATTTAATTATTAAAATATGTGAAAACCATTAAACTATTAAAACTAAATCAAAAATCGATACCATTGTTTTTTGTGGTAAACTTGTCACTATAAATGTTATAAACATAATAAATATGAAGCGGCAATATTGTCAGTGTCGTCTCCTCTGTTAATCGTATGTTCTATTTTTTGAAGTATTCGAAGGCTCTTTATGGTGTATCTCGTTTTTTCTCTTTTCTCTTTGTCCAATATTCTTGTATTTGCAAAGTCAGCTGTGTGGTTGTTTGTTACCTCGTGTTGAGATAAAGCTGTGCTTTGTTTTTGTTTGCGTATGTCGGCTTCGTGTTCAGCTAATCGCGTACCTAGTGTTCTTTTAGTTGTTCCGATATACACTTTGTTGCAGTTTTCGCTGTCGTTGCCCTTGCACTGTATTTCATATACTACATTACTTTGTTGTTGGATATCTATAGGGCTTTTTGTTTTTGTGAAACACGTCGCTAGAGTGCAATTCGATTTAAATACCAATGTTGTGTGGGATGTTTTCTTATTATTATGATCATGTGCTAGACTTTCTCTAAGCCTGGGAATGTATGTGACACTGAAGTATCGCTTTGTTTGGTTGGCTATATTTGGGGTTTGTTTTTGTTGTGTTTTTTATGTCCATTAGTTTTTGGTCGATTAGATTGGTTATTAAGTAGTCAGGGTAGTTATTCTTTTTAAGCGTCTTTTTAATTTTTCTTACATTGGTCTCATGAAACTGTTGATGGCTTATTGATAATACTTTATGTATAAAATTATTTGCTGTATTAATTTTATATTTAAAGGGCTGAGAAGAAAAATAGTTAATTAGGCGCCCAGAAGCCGTTGGTTTGGAGTACCAATCTAAAATCAAATTATTGTTGTTGTTGTGAATGCGGGTGTCCAAGAAAGGGATACTGCCATTTACTTCTTTCTCTACAGTGAAATTTAACTTGTTGTGGTATTTCTTGAGTTTATCTAAAATTATATTTGCGTCGTCCTTTTTAATAATCGCGAAGATGTCATCTACGTATTTGACTAGAAATTTGATTTGTATGCTGTTTTGTTTTTGGAGTTCCATGACTGTGAAGTTGAGTACATCGTCCATGACTATGTCGGCAATAGTGGGGGAGAGGGGGTTGCCCATGGGCATGCCATAAGTTTTTGTGTACATCTTGTCGTTGTGTGTGAAGTAATTGTTATCTTTGAGGCAGAAATCTAATATGCTTTGAAGCTTGCTCTTTGATATAGTCGTGTTTTTTTGCTATTTCTTCCCATTTCCGTTTTTATACTCAGTTGAGCAGAGCTCACAGAGTATATTAACTTTGATTGGATAACGATTGGTTGTACAGGTATAAAGGAATCGAGATAGATATAGACTTCCATATATCAAAATCATCAGTATCGAAAAAAAATTCGATTGAGCCATGTCCGTCCGTTCGTCCGTCTGTCCGTTAACACGATAACTTGAGTAAATTTTGAGGTATTTTGATGAAATTTGGTATGTAGGTTCCTGGGCACTCATTTTAGATCGCTATTTAAAATGAACGATATCGGACAATAACCACGCCCACTTTTTCGATGTCGAAAATTTCGAAAAATCGAAAAAGTGCGATAATTCATTACCAAATACGGATTAAGCGATGAAACTTGGTAGGTGAGTTGAACCTATGACGCAGAATAAAATTTTGGAAACACAAGTAAAATTTTGGACAATGGGTGTGGCGACGCCCACTTTTAAAAGAAGGTAATTTAGAAGTTTTGCAAGCTGTAATTTGGCAGTCGTTGAAGATATCATGATGAAATTTGGCAGGAACGTTACTCTTATTACTATATGTCTGTTTAACAAAAATTGGCGAAATCGGAGAACGAACACTCCCACTTTTTAAACATTTTTTTTTAATTCAAATTTTAAAAGAAAAGTTAATATCTTTACAGTATATAAGTAAATTATGTCAACATTCAACTCCAGTAATGATATGTTGCAACAAAATACAAAAATAAAAGAAAATTTCAAAATGGGCGTGGCTCCTCCCTTTTTCACTTAATTTGTCTAGGATACTTTTAATGCCATAAGTCGAACAAAAATTTACAAATCTTTGTGAAATTTAGTAGAGGCTTAGACTCTAGGACGATAACTGTTTTCTGTGAAAAAGGGCGAAATCGGTTGAAGCCACGCCCAGTTTTTATACACAGTCGACCGTCTGTCCTTCCGCTCGGCCGTTAACACGATGACTTGTGCAAAAATCGATATATCTTTACTAAACTCAGTTCACGTACTTATCTGAACTCACTTTGTATTGGTGTAAAAAATGGCCGAAATCCGACTATGACCACGCCCACTTTTTCGATATCGAAAATTACGAAAAATGAAAAAAATGCCATAATTATATACCAAATACGAAAAAAGGGATGAAAGATGGTAATTGTATTGGTCTATTGACGCAAAATATAACTTTAGAAAAAAACTTGGTAAAATGGGTGTGACACCTACCATATTAAGTAGAAGAAAATGAAAAAGTTTTGCAGGGCGAAATCAAAAGCCCTTGGAATCTTGGAAGGAATACTGTTCGTGGTATTACATATATAAATAAATTAGCGATACCCGACAGATGATGTTCTGGATCACCCTGGTCCACATTTTGGTCGATATCTCGAAAACGCCTTCACATATACAACTAAGGGCCACTCCCTTTTAAAACCCTCATTAATACCTTTAATTTGATACCCATATCGTACAAACACATTCTAGAGTCACCCCTGGCCCACCTTTATGGCGATATTTCGAAAAGGTATCCATCTATAGAACTAAGGCCCACTCCGTTTTAAAATACTCATTAACACCTTTCATTTGATACCCATATCGTACAAACAAATTCTAGCGTCACCCCTGGTCCACCTTTATGGCGATATCTTGAAAAGGCGTCCACCTATAGAACTAAGGCCCACGCCCTTTTAAAATACTCACTAACACATTTCATTTGATACCCATATCGTAGAAACAAATTCTAGAGTCACCCCTGGTCCACCTTTATGGCGATATCTCGAAAAGGCGTCCACCTATAAAACTAAGACCCACGCTCTTTTAAAATACTCATTAAAACCTTTCATTTGATACCCATATTGTACAAACGCATTATAGAGTCACCCCTGGTCCACGTTTATGGCGATATCCCGAAAGGGCGTCCACCCATAGAAATAAGCCCCACTCCCTTTTAAAACACTTATTAACACCTTTCGTTTGATAACCATATTGTACAAACGCATTCTAGAGTCAACCCTGGTCCACTTTTATAACGATATTCCGAAAAGGCGTCCACCTATAGAACTAAGGCCACTCCCTTTTAAAATACTCATTAACACCTTTCATTTGATACCTATATAGTACAAACAAATTCTAGAGTCACCCCTGGTCCACCTTTATGGCGATATCTCGAAAATGCGTCCACATATAGAACTAAGGCCCACGCCCTCTTAAAATACTCATTAACAGCTTTCATTTGATACTCATATCGTACAAACAAATTATAGAGTCACCCCTGGTCCATCTTTATGGCGATATCTCGAAAAGGCGTCCATCTATAGAACTTAGGCCCACGCCCTTTTAAAATACTCATTAATACCTTTCATTTGATACCCATATCGTACAATATAAATTCTAGAGTCACCCCTGGTCCACCTTTATGGCGATATCTCGAAAAGGCGTCCATCTATAGAACATAGGCCCACTCCCTTTTAAAATTATCATTAACACATTTCATTTGATACCCATATCGTACAAACAAATTCTAGAGTCAGGCCTGGTCCACCTTTATGGCGATATCCCTAAATGTCGTCCATCTATAGAACTATGGCCCACTTCCTCTTAAAATACTCTTTAATACCTTCCATTTGATACACATGTCATAAAAACACATTCCAGGGTTACCCTAGGTTCTTTTTACAACATGGTGATTTTCCCTTACTTTGTCTCCACAGCTCTCAACTGAGTATGTAATGTTCGGTTACACCCGAACTTAGCCTTCCTTACTTGTTAATGTTTAGTTCAGGAGAAATCAACGATATTAGTATTTTTCCTATAAATTTGGACAGCTGATAACATGGGACATTGGTGCACGAAACAATTGGACGTAGTGGCCATTCAGGTTTGTGGATTTTTGGTAGCCCATATAAACGAGGGGCAGTTGCTGCCGTGCTGTTCAATTGTGTTTCTCTTAAGCTAATGTGTTTGCCTGTATATAGTTCGTATACTATGTTGTATGTGTGGTTAAGAATGCATACATCTATTGAAAAATACTCTTTCGTTAAAAATATTAACCATTTTCTTAAAGTTCTTCAAAAAAGTTTTATTTTTTGGTATTTTGGCATGTATCACTATTACTGCATGTTATAAAACAAAGTCGCTTTTGCTGTCCCATGTCCCTTTGAATGCTTAAACCTTTAAAACTACGCAACGGATTTTCATGCGATTTTTTTTAATAGATAGAGTGATTGAAGTTCGTAGATTGTATAATAACATCCATTAAATAGTGGAGAAATACTGTTATTTTTGAAGTTTCTAAGTATTTTTTTTTTAATGTGATGTATATATGTAAATATGTATAAGTTAACGCCACATACTCTGAAATTGGGCTCCAAAACTGCCCACATATAAATATGTAACTATCCATACGACAACAGTATGCAATGCTGCGTAAGCATATGTAACTATCCATACGACAGCGGTATGCAATGCTGCGTAAGCATGCGACCTAAAAGTAGGTCACACGCGCAACTACTCAATAGCTGACCATGCATTACTATTCATTGGAAATGAGGAAGTAAATAAAGCGACAAAAACAACAAGAGGAATCACCTGTCAACCAACGTGAATTCGTACGATAAGTAGAAGTAAGAAATATATTGTAAAGTTAGTAATTAACTTGATATGATCAAATAAAGAACAACGACTTCGAGTCGTCCAAAAAATTATATTTTTTTAGTCTCTCACTAGAGAAGCTAATAACTGGCGCCCAACGTGGGGCCAGTCGCGTAAGTTTCCGCAAGTAGTAAAAGGCCCTCAAGTAGTACCTCGCGATTCGTGTGATAAATAAGTGGTTCTAAAGAAGCGCCCAACACAACGCACATCCTAGCGGATAACTAAGTGGCCCTAAAGAAGCGCCCCAACGCACTGGACAGGAAACCCGGTGGTAAAGCTCGGAAGAACACAGCCACCAACCCGCAGAAGAAGCCAACGGGACTGCCAATAGTAGCGGAATGTAAAGAGGACCATCAGCCTTGTTCGCCGCGGGATTACTAACGTAAGAATAAAATTAAATAATAAGTGAAATTTAGTGAAACTTGTAAAACTTTTGTTCAGCTAAGTAGAATTTTTTTCATTTTTAATCTTTTTAACAAGTGCAAATTTAACAAACACGCCAAAAAATAAAAAATAATAATTACAGTATTTAAGTAAAATTTTTAATTTTTAAGAAAAAAGTGAAAATATAATAAAAGTTTAACCCTCCCTTTTTCTCAAAGTTCCTTCAATAATTTTTTTCTCAAAATTTTACCAAATTTTTTTTTACCTTTTAGTGATTTTTTTTTTTTTGATATATTTATTACTTCTCATGAACAACACGCTCGTACAGCCTATAAAATAAAAATAACCTTTAGGGTAATAATGAAAAAACTCTTCGATTCACCACAAAAGGGACCCTCCAGAGATTGTTAAACTAAATCCACAAAAACATCACATAGCTAGCGAAAAGTATAAATTAAAAAAATAATTAAAATGGCTCATAATAATTTGATGAGACCCCCTATGCTAGGGAACATTAATGCACCCCCTGCAGGACCACCATCGCCACCACAATCCCTTGGCGACCCTATCCAACAAGTGGCTAACCACACTCCTGAATTCAAAAACCTTATAAAGGACTTAATGAGAGAGATTTTAACTATGGACGAAAATAGAATGATTAGGGATGCTCTGCACCCAACTCAGAACCTATGACCGACCAAATAATCGAGGATCGATTTAGGAATAACCTGGCCGACATGGACAAGGTACCTGACGTGGTTAGATCCTTGCGAGAGTTTGGTAGAAACCCAGCTGAGTTCAGCAGCTGGAAGAAGTGTTGAACGAATATTAAGGATTTATGAGCCATGCGCAGGCTCACCGAAATATTTCGGCATCCTTATTGTAATTCGTAATAAAATCGTAGGCAGTGCTGACGCAGCACTAGAGTCCTACAATACCCCCCTTAACTGGAAGGCTATTTCCTGATGCCTTACCATGCATTCCGCGAACAAAAGAGATCTTAGCACACTTGAATATCAAATGACCTGCTTAATACAAGGTCGGAAATCTGTGCAAGAATTTTATGGTGAGGTTTATTCACACCTCTCACTAATATTAAATAAAATATCCTGCATGAAAATCAGCGAAGAGTGCATGCCTGTCCTCACACACACATACCGTGAAAAGGCGCTAGATACTTTTGTCAGAGGACTATCAGGCGATGTATCGAGACTTCTCGGCATGAAAGAGCCGGCTGATCTGCCTGAAGCATTGCATTTGTGCATCAAGTTAGAGAATCAAAATTTCAGAGCAGCACATGCCAACAGCCAACAGTACAGCTTGCCTAAACGGCCCACATTACCACCACCGATTTTCGAGATGCGATATCAGCAACGGCCCGCACTTCAACCAAGAAAGAACCCTAATCAGCCATTCTACCCGCACCTTGCCCATCTACCTCAAGTAATCCCTACCTTTACCCGATCTTCCAAACAATTTCCCCAATACCAACAATTTCCTCAAAACCAACAATTCCTCCAATACCAGCAATAACCAAAGAATCCGAACATTCAAACTCCCAATTACGCTTTGCAACAACCCCCTAGGAGTTAACACCACATACTCTGAAATTGGGCTCCAAAACTGCCCACATATCTAATATATAAAATTCTTCTGTCACGGTTTTAGAGGCTGAACTCCTCCGAACGGCTGAACCCATTTTCATGAAATTTTGTGAGCATATTGGGTAGGTCTGAGAATCGGCCAACGTCTACCTTTTTTTCGCTACGTGCCTAGGGTCTTGAGATCAAAACGTGGACCCGGGTACCCCTAGAATGTGTTTATACAATATGGGCATCAAATGAAAGCTGTTGATGAGTGCTATAGTACAGGATAATTTTCATACAACTGTGTGACTAGGGTCTTGAGATATAGGCCAGAACGTGGACCCGGGTACCCCTAGAATATCTTTATACAATATGGATATCAAATGAAAGCTGTTGATGAGTGCTATAGTACAGGATAATTTTCATACGACTGGGAGGCTAGGGTCTTGAGATATAACCCACAACGTGGACCCGGGTACCCGTAGAATGTGTTTATACAATATGGATATCAAATGAAAGCTGTTGATGACTGCTATAGTATAGGATAATTTTCATATGACTGGGTGACTAGGGTCTCGAGATATAGCCCAAAACGTGGACCCGGGTACCCCTAGAATGTGTTTATACAATATGGATATCAAATGAAAGCTGTTGATGAGTGCTATAGTACAGGATAATTTTCATACGACTGGAAGGCTAGGGTCTTGAGATATAACCCAAAACGTGGACCCGGGTACCCCTAGAATGTGTTTATACAATATGGATATCAAATGAAAGCTGTTGATGAGTGCTATAGTACAGGATAATTTTCATACAACTGGGAGGCTAGCGTCTCGAGATATAGTCCAAAACGTGGACCCGGGTACCCCTAGAATGTGTTTATACAATGTGGATATCAAATGAAAGCTGTTGATGAGTGCTATAGTACAGGATAATTTTCATACGACTGGGAGGCTAGGGTCTTGAGATATAACCCAAAACGTGAACCCGGGTACCCGTAGAATGTGTTTATACAATATGGATATCAAATGAAAGCTGTTGATGAGTGCTATAGTACAGGATAATTTTGATACAACTGGGAGGCTAGGGTCTCGAGATATAGCCCAAAACGTGGACCCTGGTACCCCTAGAATGTGTTTATACTATATGGATATCAAATGAAAGCTGTTGATGAGTGCTATAGTACAGGATAATTTTCATACAACTGGGAGGGTAGGGTCTCGAGATATAGCCCAAAACGTGGAAAAGGGTACCCCTAGAATGTGTTTATACAATATGGATATCAAATGAAAGCTGTTGATGAGTGCTATAGTACAGGATAATTTTTATATAACTGGGAGGCTAGGGTCTCGAGATATAGCCCAAAACGTGGACCCGGGTACCCCTAGAATGTGTTTTTACATTATGGGTATCAAATTGAAGCTGTTGATGTATGCTTTAGTACAGAGTAAGTTTTACACCGCTGGGTGACTACGGTCTCGAGATATAGGCCAAAACATGGGCCCGGATACCCCTAGAATGAGTGTGTATTATGGATATCAAATGAAAGCTGTTGCTGAGAGCTCTAAAGTTCATTGTGATGTTCGATTTAGTCGCATCAACCTGGCAAAACTGATAAATATGCATGCGAAGCCGAAATAAAGACAATAATTAATATACCCACCTACCTATTTACATACGTCCTATTCGATTTGCCTGCAATTTCGTATATAAATTTGCCTATATTAGTATTTACGATGCTTTTTTCCGGGAAGTATACCAGAGACGGACTGGGACTGGGATTAGGACTAGGACTGGGACTGAGACTGAGTCGGAGTGGGACTGGGACTGAGACTCCGAATGGGACTGGAACAAAATACATACCACCCTCTGGGGCTGGCAATAATAGATGAAGAAGAAGGAGGAAAACTTGAGAGAAGAGAAAGAGACTGAGAAAGAGATAGAATGAGACGAAGATGGAGATGAAGCGAAAAAGACGGAGGGAGGAGTGAATAAAAAGATTAGGAAACAGTGTAGAGTGGTAGGGAAGAGTTATACGGAAAAAGCTTATTAAAATGTATGCAGATAGGCCAAATTTAGGGCAGAACAACGTCTGCCGGGTCTGCTAGTAAATATGTAACTATCCATACGACAGCGGAATGCAATGCTGCGTAAGCATGCGACCTAAAAGTAGGTCACACGCGCAACTACTCAATAGCTTACCATGCATTACTATTCATTGGAAATGAGGAAGTAAATAAAGCGACAACAACAAAAAGAGGAATCACCTTTCAACCAGCGTGACTTCATACGATAAGTAGAAGTAAGAAATAGGGTCTCGAGATATAGCCCAAAACGTAGACCCGTGTACCCCTAGAATGTGTTTATACAATATGGATATCAAATGAAAGCTGTTGATGAGTGCTATAGTACAGAATAATTTTTATACAACGGGAAGGCTAGGGTCTCGAGATATAGACCAAAACGTGGACCCGGATACACCTAGAATGTGTTTTTACATTATGGGTATCAAATTGAAGCTGTTGATGTATGCTTTAGTACAGAGTAAGTTTTACACCGCTGGGTGACTACGGTCTCGAGATATAGGTAGTAATTAAGTTGCTATGATCAAATAAAGAACAACGACTTCGAGTCGTCCAAAAAATTATATTTTTTTAGTCTCTCACTAGAGAAGCTAATAACTTATATAAGAGAAAGTGGTGTTAGTTACACTATTTATAACACAAGAACGGATGAACAGATTTGGCTTGGTGAGGGGTAGCTTAGAACCAGGAGACAGGCATAGGATACTTTTTATCCCGTTGTGGATAGGGTCTGAGATCAAAACGTGGGCTTGGGTAATCCTGGAATATGTTTGTACAATGCGGGCATCAAATGGAGCTGTTTATGAGTACTTTGATACGGGGTATTTTTCGTACCCGTGGGTGACTATGGTCTCGATATATAGGCCAAAATGTGGACACGGGTACCCCTAGAATGTGTTTATAGAATATGGATAACAAATGAAAGCTGTTGATGGGTGCTTTAGTACAGGGTAATTTTCATATCTATTTGTGACTATGGTCTCGAGATATAGGCCCAAACGTGGATAAGGGTAACACTAGGATGTGTTTTTACATTATGGGTATCAAGTTGAAGCTGTTGATGTGTGCTTTAGTACAGAGTAATTTATACCGCTGGGTGACTAGGGTCTCGAGATATAGACCAAAACCAGAGACGGGCTGGGAATGAGATTAGGACTAGGATTGGGACTGAGACTCGGAGTGAGACTGGAACTCGGAATAGGACTGGAACAAAATAAATACCACCCTCTGGGACTGGCAATAAGGGATGAAGAAAAATGGGAAAAACTTGAGAGAAGAGAAAAGAGGGAAGGAGAAGGAGACTGAGAAAGAGCTAGAGTGAGACGAAAATAGAGATAGATGAAGCGAAAAACACGGAAGGAGGAGTGATTAAGAAGAAGTGAAGAGGGGGAGGGCAGGGCTAGAGGGAAAAACCTTATTAAAATGTATGCAGATAGACCAAATTTAGGGCAGAACAACGTCTGACGGGCCTGCCAGTAATAAAATAAAATATATATAATTTATTTTTGATTATTTACTATTACTATTATTTCTCATAATAAATAGCTGTTGGCTATGGTGGTACCACCTCGGAGACTTTTTTTCAACTTCACCTCAACTCGATATCCAATGTAGGATATCAACTGGAGAAACATGTTGAATATTCATTTGAGAACTGTACATTTCGCAAAATCCCTCAAAGGTTGGATATTAATTTGAAAATGCTAACGACGTTGGAAATCAACTCGAGAACTATAAATTTTAGAAAGTTTCGCAGAGGTTGGATAGTGATTGGAGAATGAAGTTGGATATCAACTTGAGGACTATCTGGTTTAAGAATAACTAGATAATGATGTTGGATATCACTTCGCTGGAGAAATATCTCTTAAATGTTTGTTGGGTAAACAAAATCCATGTTTTGTTGTATCTACAAATTATCCAGATAATAAAAAACCAATGCTGCCGTACAAAAAAACTTACCTCAAAGCGGACTTGAACTATGACTGAAAAACTGCTTAGTAGTTTAACTGGAGTTTAAGCAAAGTTAGTTTAAGCTTAGCTTAACCAACTACTGAAAAACCGGAACTAGGAGAAAACGTCAACGGGAATGAGAATACCTGAAAATTCATTACATCATACAAAGTGTATTAAAAAGAAGTGTGATTGAGAGTTCTCTCTTTACAAAACAGTACTATAATGTCAATTTGAAAAAAGCTTTAACCCATTTGAAAACAAAATTTTTAAATTTTACGAACTCTAAAAAAATCAAGGCTTGGCTTTTCTCTAATTTTTTTAATTTTGTAGTGATATTTACTTCAGATAATGAGTACTGAGGAAGGTGCCTGTCGGCAGTAGGATAAATTTAATGATGCATATCACAATTCGAAGAAGAAAACCTAACCTAACCCAAACTTTAAATTTTGTTATATTTGTATACATATAAGTGTAAAGGTCCACGCCGAAACGAACTATTTTTATATGAAAATCCCTCTTACACATGTGTATGATAGCACTGATAGCAGTCAACTGTTCAACCGCCCCTAAAACAAATGCTCGTTAAAAGACATTTCAGCACTATGATGATATGTGGCAGCAACACTCAGCCCTTTGATCAGAAGAACGGATCTGCATCAAAAGTAGACCTTCTTCTAAACTCTTTTGTCAAATTGCTGCTGGAGAACGCACTCATCAATTTTCAATCAATTATCATATTCTCGTCTAATAGGAGACGGACATTGCTAAAAGTTTCTTATCTGAAGAATTGATTGTGAGGGATATGTATTATATATACGACTTCTTCACAATTTTTTTTTACAACAATATATGCCGCATACGTAAGCGTTTGGTGAAATTTTAAGATTGTAGCTGTTAAAATGGAGCAGAAATTACCAAAAGCTTCTTACCTCAACAATTGGTTGTATGGGATATGTGCTATATATATAACCGATCTCAGCGATTTCTACAGCCAATAATAAATGCCGTACACGTAATCATTCGGTAAAATTTGAAGCTTATATCTAGATGTTTAAATGGGGCAGAAACTACGATAAGCTTCGGATCTCTACAATTGTTTATGTCTCATAAATTGAGGAGCACATGATGCATTTTCTGAAAAATCGGTTGTATGGTGGATATATGGTATAGTGGTCCGATCCACCTGGTTTCGACAAATGTCTAATCGGATATCTTAGCATATACCCGCGAACCAATTTTATCAAGATATCTCAAAAATGGAGGGACTAGTTTGCATTTACGGACACACTTAAATCAAAATAGATTCGGTATTTTTAATGGTGGGTCTATCTTACAATTACTTACTACAATTTTGAGAATAGTGAAAATCGTTTACATGAAAGGTATAATTATTTTTGACCTCTTAGTCTTTACATAGTGATAAGCAAAAAAGTAAAAAAAAACACGGTTACTCAAAATGCCAAAATTGAAGTATTTGGTTTATTTTGTACTATTCCTCAAATCCTTCTATGAAAAAAACTAGCATTTGTACATCGTTAGAAGTACAAAAATTTACGTCTTTAAATGGCATAAAAATTTATCGAAAAGTAAACAGTTGGAAAGTTTTAGGTCAATACCAGCAGATCCAGCAGACGTTATTCTGCCCTAAACTTGGCCTATCTGCATACATTTTAATAAGCTTTTTCTGTCTAACTCCGCCCTACCCCTCTAAACTTTTTCCTAATCTTTTTATTCACTCCTCCCTCCGTCTTTTTCACTTCATCTCCATCTTCGTCTCATTCTATATCTTTCTCAGTCTCCTTCTCTCTTTTCTCTTCTATCAAGTTTTTCTCCTTCTTCTTCATCTCTTATTGCCAGTCCCAGAGGGTGATATGTATTCTGTTCCAGTCCCATTCCGAGTGTCAGTCCCAGTCCCACTCCGAGTCTCAGTCTCAGTCCTAGTCCTAATCCCAGTCCCTGGTATACGTCCCGGAAAAAAGCATCGTAAATACTAATATTGGCAAATTTATATACGAAATTTCAGGCAAAACGAATAGGACGTATGTAAATAGGTATGTGGGTATTATTAATTCTTGTCTTTATTTCGGCTTCGCATAAATATTTATCAGTTTTGCCAGGTTGATGCGACTAAATCGAATATCACAGTAAACTTTAGAGCTCTCAGCAACAGCTTTCATTTGATATCCATAATACACACACATTCTAGGGGTATCCGGGTCCATGTTTTGGCCTATACCTCAAGACCCTAGTCACTCAGCGGTGTAAAACTTACTCTGTATTATAACACATCAACAGCTTCAATTTGATACCCATAATGTAAAAATACATTCTAAGTGTATCCGGGCCCACGTTTTGGCCTACATCTCCAAACCCTAGTCACCCAGCGGCATAAAACTTACTCTGTACTAAAGCACACATCAACAGCTTCAATTTGATACCCATAATGTAAAAACACATCCTAGTGTTACCCTGATCCACGGTTTGGCATATATCTCGAGACCCTAGTCACCAATAGGTATGAAAACTACCCTGTACTAAAGCACTAATCAACAGCTTCAATTTGATATCCATATTGTATAAACACATTGTAGGGGTATCCGGGTCCATGTTTTGGGCTATATCTCGAGACCCTAGCCTCCCAGTTGTATGAAAATTATCCTGTACTATAGCACTCATCAACAGCTTTCATTTGATATCCATATTGTATAAACACATTCTAGGGGTACACGGGTCCACGTTTTGATCTCAAGACCCTAGCCGCCTAGCAAAAAAAAGAGTACACGTTGGACGATTCTCTGGCCTACCCAATATGCTCACAAAATTTCATGAGAATCGGTTCAGCCGTTTCGGAGGAGTTAAGCCTCTAACACCGTGACAGAAGAATTTTATATATTAGATTTGGCTCTGCTTATGAAAAAAGGGTTTTTGGTCCTGAGTACCGGATTTTTAAGGCATATTCGGAATTTGAAAATGCAAATTTTATAAACTCGATTAGATCTAAAGCTTGAGGAATGTATATGAGAGAAAAAGTTGTCGCCTCCGTTATCTTACCTCAGCTGACATCCAAAGTTTTAAAAAGTTATTTCATAGTTGGTTAATCTGCGAGCATAGGGTATATTTTCACTTCCAATATCCCATTTAGGGAATGTAAAATTTCTCCAAGCTTCGCTATGTTTTGCACGCTTTAGCATTCAATAATTATGTACTTCTATTTCTTTTCGCGTCCGAACTGTATTTTATGCGGATTTATATAAGTACTTAAATGTCTAAGGCTCCAAATTTGTATGGAATGAAGTATTCTGGTAGTACATTCCAAACATTATAACATCTATGCTCCCTTTTATACAGGTTTAAACGCGTGCGAATGTCGCGGACGTAACCCGGACTTGCCCATATACCCTTGTTTATACTTTTCTGAGCGGATTGAATTTTTGAATGAAATTTGCTATCAATATTTATGAGTAAATGATGCAAAATTTTCAATGACGCAAAATGTACAAAAGAAATGTGTAAGTGCATGTGTGTGTGAAAACCAAACAAAAGTCAGTGACCGCGAAATTTTTAACTTCATATACAAAAGAACAAAACTGAGGCAGTAGGTATGTGCATACATATGTACGCCAACAAAATAAATTAAATGTACATACATACATATCTTATTTAAAAGTATGCACATCTTTTTCGACTGAGAACATTCGAATTTTTGATGATAACAAGTCGAGGTTCGGCAGGGCCGGATTAACAAGTAGGCAGAATAGGCAGTTGCCTGGGACCCCTGATTTTAGGGGGCCCCAAAAAATGAAAAATACTTCTAAAACTTTCTTACAAACATAAAATTCTAGTGAGTGAAAGAAAAATATAATCAGAAGTGAAAATAATGTTTACTCAAATAAATAAAACTCAATTGACCGCATTCAGAATGCGACGATCGACGAACTACACAAGGTTCCTAAAAAGGACATTTCCGACTCATTTGTCAAATTGTATTAGCTGCAAATAAGTGTATCGAAGTGAAGGGAGAGTATATTGAATAATAAAAAGGAATTATCTCAAAATATACACTGGTTGTTTTTATTTTGAAAAATTTCGGTTATTTTTGGAACAGAGGGTGTAGAAGCCTTCAACTCTATTTTAACTGATATGCGTTCAGTTAGTAAGTCATTGCAAAGTGAAAAAGGAGATTTGAAAACGTGTGCTTTTTGTACGAGTACGAATCGTTAGAAGAGAGTTTAGTTTCATTCCGTGAAAAGTTCAATGATTTTGAGGAAAAAACAAAACCTGGTGTACGGAAATGCTCCAGCAGTAGAATTTTCGCTTCGCGATGATTTTAGGACAAAAGGTTTCCTCGAAATCGTCGACAATCTTCACAGTGAAAGTATATGGAAGTTTCAGAGAGATTTGCATTTCTCATCAACTTTTCTCTAAGTGATGGAGACCTCCACGAAGCTATAAATAACTTAGTTATTTTTTATTCTAGATATAATGATATAATTGATGAATTTGCCGAAAACAAATGTAGAAAATGACATGTTTAAAATGGCGATAGTAATCTTATTGATATTATTACATTGTGACAATACAAATTTTATGAAAGATATACTTAAGTTTGTATTTTTTAATCGAAAAAAGAAGGGACGGACGTGAAAAAATAACCCCAAATAGGTGGTTGCCTAGGGCCCCATAGAGGGTTAATCCGGCCCTGACGTTCGGGTGTAACCTAAAATTATATACTCAACTAAAGCTTCTTCTTCATCATCTATCTATTCATTCAGTTTTTGGTGCTGGTTTTTTGACGCAAGTTTTATTAATAATGGTCGCGGTTGTGAACAGATTTCGCCAGTTTCATTTATAATAATATTTCTTAATATTCGAAAAATATAAAATTTTTATACTCAGCTGAGCAGAGCTCACAGAGTATATTAACTTTGTTCGCATAACGGTAATCCGTAACGGCATAAACTAATCGAGATAGATATAGACTTCTATATATCAAAATGATCTGGGCGAAAAAAGAAATTCATTTAGCCATGTCCGTCCGTCCGTCCGTCCGTAAACACGATAACTTGAGTAAATTTTGAGATATATTGATGAAATTTGGCACGTAGATTCCTGGGCATTCATCTCAGATCGCTATTTAAAATGAACGAAATCGGACAACAACCACGCCCACTTTTTCGGTATCGAAAATTTTGAAAACCCGAAAAAGTGCGATAATTCATTACCAAAGACGGATGAAGCGATGAAACTTGGTAGGTGCGTTGACTTTATGACGCAAAATAGAAAATTAGTAAAATTTTGGACAATGGGCGTGGCACCGCCCACTTTTAACAGACGGTAATTTAAAAGTTTTGCAAGCTGTAATTTGGCAGTCGTTGAAAATATCATGATGAAATTTGGCAGGCACGTTACTGCTATTACTGTATGTGTGCCAAACAAAAATTAGCAAAGTCGGATGACGAACACACGAACACGAAAAAAAAATTTTTTTAAGTCAAATTTTAACAAAAAATTTTATATCTTTACAGTATATAAGTAAATTATGTCAACATTAAACTCCAGTAATGATATGGTGCAACAAAATACAAAAATAAAAGAAAATTTCAAAATGGGCGTAGCTCCGCCCTTTTTCATTTAATTCGTCTAGAATACTTTTAATGCCATAAGTCGAACAAAAATTTACCAATCCTTGTGACGATAACTTTTTCTGTGAAAATGGGCGAAATCGGTTGAAGCCACGCCCAGTTTTTATACACAGTCGACCTTCTGTCCTTCCGCTCGGCCGTTAACACGATAACTTGAGCAAAAATCGATATATCTTTAAGAAACTTAGTTCACGTACTTATCTGAACTCACTTTATCTTGGTATAAAAAATGGCCGAAATCCGACTATGACCACGCCCACTTTTCCTATACCGAAAATTACGATAAATGAAAAAAATTCCATAATTCTATACCAAATATGAAAAAAGAGATGAAACATGGTTATTGAATACGTTTGTTGACGCAAAATATAACTTTAGAAAAAGCTTTGTGCAATGGGTGTGACACTTACCATATTAAGTAGAAGAAAATGAAAAAGTTCTGCAGGACAAAATCAAAAGCCCTTGGAATCTTGGCCGGAATACTGTTCGTGGTATTACATATATAAATAAATTAGCGGTATCCGACAGATGATGTTCTGGGTCATCCTGGTCCACATTTTCATCGATATCTCGAAAACGCCTTCCCATGTACAACTAAGGGCCACTCCCTTTTAAAATCCTCATTAATACCTTTAATTTTATACCCATATCGTTCAAACGCATTCTAGTCACCCCTGGTCCACCTTTATGGCGATATCTCGAAAAGGCGTCCACCTATAGAACTAAGGCCCACTCCTTTTTAAAATACTCATTAACACCTTTCACTTGATACCCATATCGTACAAACACATTCTAGAGTGACCTCTGTTCCACCTTTATGTCGATATCCCGAAATGGCCACTAGAGTTAACCACCTTAATTTTGATGTATAACTGAAAACAGCGCCATCTTACGGAAACTTTGTGTATTGTGATACTTCTTTAAGGCAGCCATGAGATTTCTGCCAAACAAATATTTCAAAATTCTTAGCGCAACGGTCATTTACAGTTATGAAATTTTAATCGAAATTGTGAGTTTCAAGGCCGTGAGCGTTTGTGAATACTTATTCTGATAATACGTATTCCGATATTCTAAGTGTAAAATCCAACTCAAGCTTGCCAAATTTTTGCAATAATTTGACTTTTTGAAAGTGGTTAGCAGAGGTAGCCACCGCTCGGCAAGTAGCTAAACTTTACGCGAATTTTAGTGAAATACAATATAGAACAAAAATTTAAGGTTTTTAGGGAAAATGGCCAAGAAGAAGTTATCTGATCGTGAAATTGAAAACTTTCTGATATATGAAGATATACCTTCAGATACTGATAGCTGTGCGGGTGGAGATGGATCTGACGAAGACGAACCTGATATTGAAGACGTTCCCCTTGACTCGCAACAGTTTTCACTTGGTGACAATTTTTTTCCATCTGATGAGGAGTTTGACTCTGACGATGAAGCTCCCTTATCTCATCTGCTTGGACGTAATCAGCGCAAGAAGCAAGAAGGTATTCCGCTAAAAATGGAAGAAAGCTTATACAATTTTAGCTCCTGAAAACTTTACAACTTCAAACGATTTGCCGGACGAAACAACCAGGTCAAAGGAACTGCAGGCCAATTTACGTCAGAAGAACGTCTATGCATGTGGGACATTAGATGAGCCTCGTAAACATATCCCTAATTTTAACCGGTAAGGAATTGAAGCGCGGGGAGTGGGATTATAGAGTCAGTGGCAATCAGATGATTTTCTTTATGAAATGGAAAGATAAACGTTGCGTTTTCATTTTGAGTAACTTTCATGATCCAAGAGATCTGGTTCATGTAAGAATAAAAGAAAAAATTGGGGAGAGAGTTGAAGTGTCATGCCCTCTGGCCCTGAAGGCCTACAATGAATATATGAATTTCGTGGATAAACTTGACCAATTGACGGGAAGCTATGCGATTGACCGCAAATCAAAAAAATGGTGGCACCGAATATTCTTTCATTTTCTAGAATACCACCGTGCAATTTATAATGCACCATGCTTTTATAATCTATAAAGAGTTACAAAAAGACCTTATCTCAGGATTATAGGAGTTGTGTCTCAAGGATTTTAGGCGACATGTTTACCAAGATATGCTGCCACCTGCTTATATAAGTAATAAGAGGAGATTGTCGCGTTCTTTCAGCAACTCAGCTTCGCCTACCTGTGCTTCTGTAAAAAAGCACAAGCCGGAAGTACCTGCAACAATAAGGGTTACTATGGGTAACCATGAGCCTATAAGAGGCACCTCAAGCCGCTGCAGTGTGTATAGCACGACGGGTTACCCTAGGTTCATTTTGCTAAATGGTGATTTTCCCTTATTTTGTATCCAAAGCTCTCAGCTGAGTATGTAATGTTAATGTTCGGTTACACCCGAACTTAGCCTTCCTTACTTGTTTGATATAAAGAAGCTTAGACCCGGTTTATTAATCTATGCACAAACCAAAAAAACAACAGAGCAGTTTTTCAGTTACAGTTGTAGGCCGCCTCATTTTACGGCAACGCTGATTTTTCATTATTCATATATGTACATATGTAGATAATTTTTAGATACCGCAATAGTTAGAAATTGTTTAAATATTCCACACCATTGCTGAGAAACAAGGTTAGGTTGAACTGCCCGGTCCATGAGGACCTCACATAGACTGAATGAGTCCGTAGTGTTACCAGAAGTTTGCTTTAACGACCAAATTGAAAACACCTATCAAAAACCAAGACTTATGTTATGAAATAACTCCGTCCTCTTGGCAAATACTAGAAGTTTTCTAGGACTTAAGCCGCTTGCTGCTTCTTGATCTGACAGCAGTATTACTCCTAATAACTGCAGTCCTAGCCTGGCAAGAGCAGGGCACGAGCACAGAACGTGCTTGATCGTTTTCTCCTCCAACCCGCACTTCCTACATCTGCTATCGCTGACCAAGCCTAATTTAAAGGCATGTGACGCCAGAAAGCAATGTCCAGTCAGAATACCCGTCATGAGTCTACAGTTTTCTCTTTTTAATGATAGAAGCAAACTTGTTAGTCTAAGGTTGTAAGACCTACACATAATCTTGGACACTTTACAGCCCCGCGCTTGAACCCACGCATTTCTGGCTTGGTCGCTCATGTGCACCTCTCGCCTTCTCTTAATCTCGCCCAGGCTAATTGGGACGTCTACGGAGCGAGAGTAGAGGGATGCGTCCTTTTTAGCCAGTTCGTCTGCTTTTACATTCCCATCTATTCCCATATGCCCTGGGACCTAATATAAATGTATGCTTCTTCCTGTCCCGATTTTCTCCAGAGACTGCTTACACTCTAACTCGCATTCAGATGCTGTGCTATGCGAGATTATTGCCTTAATTGTCAATATAAAAGTTAACACGGTTGCAGATTAAGCTTTTCTTTTCCAGTGTTTCTCCTGCTTTGGTTACGGCTAATATTTCCCCTTGGAAACCGCTACAGTAATCTGACAGCCTGTAGGATCTGTTTCTTTCCGCAGACCCTACTCCTTCAACTACTTCGGAACCATCTTTGCACACATGTATAGCCTCGTCCGCCATTTCAACACCCTGGCGCCATCCATCCACTTCTATTGTGGCCTTAAGATCTCCCTCGAAGCGCAGATAGGGAATCAGGTAGTCTGTTCGTCTTGTGATTGATGACGCTATACTACTATGACCGTATGGTCGGCGCACAAGCTGCACCGAGGCACCGAGCCTGGTTGCAGTTGTTAACGCTATGTTCTTTGCTACCAGGTCTACAGGTGGAATGTGCAGAATGGCATACAATGCAGCCGTCGGGGTTGCTTTCAGGGCTACCGTAATGCTAAGCATTGATAGTCTGCATACCCCCTCTAATTTTTTGGGGTAGGTAGTTTTTTGTGTGGCTTTCCACCAAACAAGAGCTCCATAGTATAGAATAGGGTTTACAATCGCTGTAAAACCTAATGAGAAAGAGAGGGCGATAAGCCCCGAGTACACTCCAGCATTCTTTTATATGCATAAATTGCCGTTGAGCCCTTCTTCACCCTCTCCTCCACGTTGAGCTTCCTGTCTAGGATGATTCCTAGATATTTTGTGCAAGGTTTCTCCTGTAGAATCACCCCTCCTAACTTAGGCCCATTCCGATTTGGGACCTTGTACCCCTTTGTAAACAAGGCCATATCCGTCTTCTCCGCGTTGGCTTTTAACCCGTAATTAGATGCCCGGGTATGAATAGCCCGAAGCGCCCGATCCACCAAAGATCCAGTCGTTGGAAGGCACTTTTCACTTATGACAGTTGCAACGTCATCTGCGTAAGCCATAAGTTTTACCGGTCCCTCGTCGTATCGATTGAACTGTTGGCTGATGACCAGCGCCCACAGCAGAGGTGATAGCATCCCTCCCTGCGGCGTGCCCCTGTCCACTGATTTCGTGGCCTCATGCAATCCCTATTTGATGTAATCTTCCTGCAATTTAACATACAGCCGATCCATCTGGTTAAGGCTGGATGTACTTTAATGTAATTAAGACCATCCACAATCGCCAATTTAGAAACATTGTTGAAAGCACCGGCAATGTCTCAGAAGACTCCTAGAGCATACTCCTTATATTTCAGGGCTTTCTCTATGCTTATTACCACCCTATGCAATGCGGTGTTAACCCACTTTCTTTTGGTGTACGCACGTTGTGTTGTGGAGAGCAGCTTTTCATACACGTAGGACTTTATGTACACATCTATCAAAAAACGCAGCAAACCCATTTCTCTGGACCGAGATCAGGCAGAGGTCCCGGATTGGGTTCGATACATTCCCGCAACAGGAGAATATGGCGCAGTCCCGCTGCAAAGATCTGCTGGGAGGATGACAATTTGTGGGAGGGACGCAACAAATTTTATTGTATCCCGAAACTTCTTTACGGACTGCGATGAAAGTAATTAAAAACCGCCTATTCGACGCTCTGGACTACAAATCTAATTTGAAAAGCTAACTTAAATGTATTGTAACGAATTTACTGCAAATCCTCTTATTTGCAATCTTCTGCTAACGTTCGAATCACTAAACTGTTGAATAAATAACTCCACTATTTAATAATGGAAAAATGGCCTTTATTAAACTACTTCACAATAAATAACTCTACTATTTTCAAATAATACTGCTATTGCTCGCTAGATAGCGTCTTAATCAAAACTGCCCGTAGCGCCTCTACCGCTGGTGCTTTTATACTCTGTGATTTCCTCGTGGCATCTTCTAGGCGCTTCCAGAATTTACTTAGTTACCGACATATAATTATAACTACAGATGCACGTATATAGCTTGTCGTATGCGTGTATTTGTGAGCGACACTTCCACAATTACAATTGCATACTTTTGGGAGCATGTGTTTGTGCATTGCTTCTCCGCTGCGTATACGTACATATGTGTAGACATTATGATTGATTCGTTTATGTAGAACAAGTAACTGTCTGCTTTATTGTTGTTGTGACTTTATTTACTTAGCATCAGACTAGCAGCTGAATTCAGTAAGCCGTCTCTGATCACTATTAGAGACTATTTGGGGTGAAAATCACTTTTGAGACAATTTGCCACTCTGTAAGTTGTCTCGCGTCTCCAGCCTCACAAAAGCAATCACTAATTTGTGAGCTGGACCGGGGCAGATCACAAACGTAAAAATTTCAGAAAAAGTATGAAAATTATTTGCGAAAAACTCTTTAAATATATATTTTTTATTCCTCATATTAAAATAAGCATAGAAAAAATTAAAAAACAGAAAATACTTAAAAAAACATCGAACTCTATGTGGCGCCGCTGAGATTCGACCCTACACACTTTTGGATTTTCTATAAAAATTTTAAACGGCGTCTTAGCAAGCTCAGCCACAATACCACCCAACGTTATGTTGACAAAATGCAATGCTATATTATTTGTTCAATGTATGAGTAAATTGTCATTTTGGTGAATTTCGTTGATATGGTGAATTGTTTTTGTGACTTTCGTTTACTGAATACCGAAATCATCTCAAGTCACAAAAATTGTCTCTAAAGGAAAATCTCAAATTAAGAGACTTGAGATGAGACTGAGTTACAGAATTCAGCCGTAGGGATGTTAGTATCACTTAGTGTCACTCATATTCGTCACACTGCCCTCCACCTAAATCTGATCGTCCCGATCAGACAAATCTCCCGATCTAAACGCCGCTAACATCTCCAAATGTACCACTCTTCTACTCCGTGGTTTCCCAATGGTTTGTATGCAGTAGATGGTATCACTGATCTTCTTCACAACTTTGTACGGGCCTTCCCAACTGCACCGAATCTTCGAGGGAACACCTTTTCGCCGGTGAGGGTTGTATAGCAGTACCAAATCTTCCTTCCGGAAACCTTCCGAATTATTTTCCTTGTCGCACCTGTGTTTCATTTTACTACTCATTATCCTGGATCGTTCCCTCGCACTCTGTTGTTTGGACAATGAACTACTTCTTAGAGCTTGCGCTTGACGGATTGGCTTCGCATAATCAGTATCGTTCCCACGTTTCACAACAGCAGTGCGCCCGGCTTGAAACTACCCTCGCATTCTTTCTGGGAAATTCGTTCCTTCGTTTTTGTGCGTCTATTAGGGTTTGTCAATGCCAGTGATTCTCTCGCAGGTAATTTTGATTTCGCTTTATTTGGCCCATTACATCTATCAACCTTTGCCTTTGACTTTCGTGGTCTTTGTCGAGTCTTTTCCACCAGTACTCGATTACTACTGAACCCTTTCTGCAAACTGAAGTTAAGTGGTATATCCTGGTTCTTATAACGCATCACCATTCTTTGCATATCGATCGTGATGTCATGGTTAGCCAAGAAGTCCCCTCACAATATGACTTCATCAACGATCTTCGCCACAACGGATTTGTGTAAAACTGTGACCTTTTCAATCAAGACTTCACATACCACTTCTCCCTGGACTTGGTTATACTCGCCAGTGACCGTACGCAACCTTGCTCCAGGTAAAGTTTTTACTCTCCTGTTGACCAAGTCAGATCGGATTAAGGAATGAGATGCGCCCGTATCTACAGCCAGTACACGCTCCTTGCCATCCAGCTTTCCTTTGACGGCAAGACTGCTCGATTTTCTTCTAATTTGCGGCACAGATATCACAGGACATTCAATAGCTGGGGCAAGTTTTCGTTTTTTACGTCTGACACGCTCTTGCTCATCTCCTCCAACTTTGCGTTTACGGCCACCCACATTGTTGGAACTATTAGGACCAAAATCGCAATGACGTGCAATGTGACCGGACTTCCCGCATTTGAAGCATTTGATAACTCTTTCACTCCGCTTTTGCGATCCCTTCAGCGCCTCCAATATTGCGTCTACCCATTCTGGCCTTTCTACTTCCACACGGCGTGTTTTGAAAACTGGCTTACACAGAAGCGACGCTGTTTCCTGAATCAGAGCTTGCGACACCGTTTCTGCGAATGTTGGCTTTGGGTTTGCGTATGTAGCACGCTTTGTTTCAACGTCCCGTATGCCCTTTATAAAGCTCTGAATCTTTACCCTTTCAGTGTATTCGACGGGTGCGTCTGCATTTGCAAGATGTGCCAGCCTTTCAACATCCGACGCAAACTCTTGCAATGTTTCACCAGGCCTCTGGAAGCGATTCAGTAACTCCATTTGGTATATCTGTCTCCTATGCTCAGTTCCGTATCGTCTCTCTAGAGCGCCAATCAATGTTTCATAACAGTTCCGTTCGCCCTCTAGAATGGTTTGTAAAATCTGCTACGGTCTTCTCAAACTGAATCTTAAAGACCTGGAAAGGAACAGAACCGTCAAAGGATGGTGTTTTTACCTTTGGATTGCTTTCTGAAACAGCTGGGCGATTTAGTTGTAACTGCTCCATACGACCTTTTAAATCATCTACTTCTGCCTGAAATTGAGCCATTTTTGCATCCTGCGCTTCCAGTTTTGATGATACCTGTTCCAAAAATTCTGCCGACATTTCAGATATACGTGCCTCTTGCGCTTCCAATTGAGATGCCATATATGTCTTTTGGTCTTCCAGTTGATATGACACTTGCGACGTCATTTCTAAAATACGTGCCTCCTGTGATTCCAGTCGGGATGCTATATATGTCTTCTGTTCTTCCAATTGATTTTCCATCTTGGATGTAATCTGTGTCGACATTTCTGACATACGCGTTTCTTTTGCTTCAATCTTCGATGTTATTCGTGCCTCTTGGGATTCCTTCTGTGATGACATATACGTTTTCTGTTCTTCCAGTTGAGATGACACTGTCGATGTTTGAGCAGATATTGCAGCCAAAATCATGTTCAAGTCTGTGATCGTAACTGTCTGCTATGTTTCGTTTTTCTCTTCAATTTTTGTTGTTGTCTCGTCCCCATCAGGATAAAAGACATACTCTTCCACATCGATACCTTGCGACTCCATTTCGATCTTATTGCCGGTTGTATTCAATCCACGGTTCCTTTTTCAGTTGCTGGATCCTCAATTCACTCAACTTTGCCATGTCCAAGTTGTATTCCCAATATTCGGAATTTATTCAACAATTCCTCTTCTGACACCAATTGTAACGAATTTACTGCAAATCCTCTTATTTGCAATCTTCTGCTAACGTTCGAATCACTAAACTGTTGAATAAATAACTCCAATATTGATTAATGGAAAAATGGCCTTTATTAAAGTACTTCACAATAATTAACTCTACTATTTGCAAATAATACTGCTATTGCTCGCTAGATAGCGTCTTAATCAAAACTGCCCATAGCGCCTCTACCGCTGGTGCTTTCATACTCTGTGATTTCCTCGTGGCATGTTCTAGGCGCTTCCAGAATTTACTTAGTTACCGCCATATAATTATAACTACAGATGCACGTATATAGCTTCTCATATGCGTGTATTTGTTAGCGACACTTCCACAATTACAATTGTATACTTTTGGGACCATGTGTTTGTGCATTGCTTCTCAGCTGTGTATACGTACATATGTTTAGACATAATGATTGATTCGTTTATGTAGATACAAGTGACTGTCTGCTTTATTGTTGTTGTGTCTTTATTTACTTAGCATCAGACTAGGGATGCGAGCATCACTTAGTGTCATTCATATTCGTCACAGTATAATAAAATAATCGGCTTAAAGGCAAGTCCAAAATTGACCGAAACATTTTCTCAGAATAGTTAACTTTTGATTGACCTTACAAAGTTGTTTTGTGGGCAGATGGAAGTCATGCGGAAGCGGACGCAGCTGAATACCTCTTAGGCCATCGCCACGTAAAAGTAGTCAGCTCATTTAATATAACGAAGTTGACTTTTCAAACCGTTCTGGGTGCGAGGTAGTCACCTTAAAATCTATTTGTGTTAGCAAAATATCTGATTGGGAATATAGAAGCAATACATATGTACATACATATGTATATGGTTTTCATAAATAAATAAAAAATATCTGTGTTGATATTTTACCATTAAATTCGAATTTTTTTCAGATCACATAAAACGCTCGAGAAATGTTTTTCTAAGCCGAATTTCAAGTGTATTTATATAGAAATTTGTCTTTTCCTTTTTTATCATGCAAACTTAAGCCTGTAAGCAACTCTTGAACCCTTGTGGATCTGCTCAAAAAATGGTCAAAAGATCATTGCAGAAGACACGTAGAACACCTCCCTAAAGCAGTTTTATAAAGAAAATGACTAAAAGAAAAGAAAAATATGTTTTTAAATAAAAGAACATCTAGTTCGGATAACAAGGGGAAAAGAAAATACATTTTGAGTTTTTTCTTATGATCTTGATACCACGCCAACCGATTTTACTCATTTTTGGCAAATTTGTCAATGATCCCGTTTTCTTTCTCCTCTTATCTATAGATGTTCTGAAATAAATTATTTGTGAATGTTATGGGTAAATATAAGTATGTCTAATTTTCTTCATTCCGTAATAACATTTTGGTAATTTTGTTTCTGAGTTACTGTCAAAAATAAAATTTCATCAAAATCGACCCAGCCGCTCAGAAGGAGTTCAGTCACAAGGAAACGAACAGAAGAAATACATATATACTATATTGAGATTCGCATTCAAACAAAAACAAACTTAATTTTGGTATCCCAAATCATTAAGCATAGGTTATAGCTAGAAATTGTGTAAAAGTCAAAGTATAGGAACCGGCTAGGAATTCGAATAATTGTGGGTTTACCCTACATGAAAGTGAAGTAACTGTTCAACTACAATTTCTCTCATTGTAGCCAATATCTAAAAAAAAGCCAAGTAGCAAGTTTTCATACACTCAGCCATAACTATAAAGAGATTTGGAGACATATCAATCAGAACTTTCAAACTTTTAAAATTGCATTTATTATTTGCACGATTTTATTTTATTCGCGTTGGTGTTTTATTACTACGAGTTACAAAGGATTGTCGTCACGTGTCTTCGCTACAATGTCCCACGTAACATTTGCTAAATATGCGCTGTATGTAACAACCGCACTGGCCACAAAGCCAACACAAGTTTTTTAAATATTTCAAAAACCCCATAGTTAGTTTTATGGTTTCTGTTTTTGTGTTTTCAAAAAATTTCTGGTTAGGAAATAAAGGGAAGCTTTACGGTCATATAATTGTTCCATCCAAGCTTTGTGTCAGCTTCCTTTTCCGTTCATATTTTCCATTTCTTTTGCTTGCAGCTTTTACTGTGCTTCACTTTTGTATCAACAATTAAACTGTGTAAGCGAATGCAAAACAATACCCAACCTACCTCATCCCATAGCTTTTGTTTGATACAGATTGTTGCATGTTGCACTTTGCTGTTGCATAAATTCCAAATAAAACAAATTATTTTGGACAGCAAAAACTTTTGCCTTATGTGAAAAAAGCAAGTTCTATACAAAAATATAAGCGCAAAAAAATATGAAATTCATTGGATAACTGCGTAGACGATTGCGAATTTGCGTCAAAGGTGGCTGGCTGAAACGTGACATACGTAACACAGCTGATTTGCGTGTGTAGAATTTTATGTTGCAACAGACATTGCAGTGAATTTCGATTTGAACTAGAAATACCCAGAAAGAAATTAGGAGTGAAAAGGTTCTCAAGGAACAATATTAACATTGAATTTAGTCAAAAACGACTTATATACATAATATATGCAGCGAGATAACAATGTCACAAAGTGTGACCTAAATGAATAATAAATAGGTTCAAATTTAAAATACCTTGACAATTTGCTAAAATAAAGAAGCAGTCTGTGAACATCCAAACCAACAATCAACATAATGAAAAACATCGAAAACACCGAAGCAGCTCATAAATGTAATTGAATATTACTTATGTGTATTATGTCTGTCCATCTGACAAGTTGTCCGCGTGTCAGGTTGTTATCCTTGAATGCCGTTCTCGCTTTGAGCCAACAAGCCAATGCCTACCAGATGCGTTTTCATGCCATTTAAATGGCTGTGTGCCTGACTGCCCTACTCCACCGATTTCATCTACAATACCTGCGGCTAAATATCCAGAAGCGACTTATCCACCCCATGGCTTCGGGCCTAAGTGACATGAAATTCCACTCATGCCAAATTCAATTATGCAATTCATATAACACAAATATACAAACATATGTACATAAATAGGTTTGTACAGATGCATAAGTGTACTTGCCATACGCATAAGTTTTAGGCATGTCAATTTCGAAGTACCCAAAAATCCCTGGGGTTACTTAAAAGCAAGCGTTTTAATGTTGATATCAATTTTCTCAAAAATTATTCAAATTAAAATATATGAGTAGAGAAAAGAATGACAACGAATTGTCGCTCCCATGAGAGACAAATACGTTTCGTTTCTCTCGTGGATTTAAATTGGAGGTGTGGTGGTAGCGTGCTCCACCACATCGAAGATCCTGGGTTGAACTCCTAGACAAAGCAACATCAAAATTTTAGAAGAAAAAAACAAGCGGCCAAAATCTCTTCGGAGGTACATATATCACGCCTTGTATTTATTTATTTTTATTTCGTCTATTGGCGAGCCAGGTTCTGTTGCCATTATCGTGCAGTCGTCGGCGAAGGAAATGATAGTAACTCCTTCTGGTGGGAATGCATCCTTGATATGTAAACTTAAACAAAAGTGGGGATAGGACAGCACCCTGTGGCACACCCTGTTTTTTTCCCTAGGAAATAAGGTTTCGTTCGTAAATTGAACGATAATTTGCGGTCCATCTTTTAAGACAAGGGAGTGAACCTTCTATATCATGGAGTAGAGCGCCGTGGTTGACTGTATCAGTCCGTAATTTATCCGGAGTAATATCGGTCGACATGAATCACCTTAACTGGGTTTCAGGCTTTAGACGTGTAATTATCCTTTCCATTTTCCATTGGTCGGGAATAACAAACGACTTCAACGAAAGGTTGAACATGAGTGTAGCTAAATCTCTCATCGCTAAGGTGTTTTAGCATGCGCATGGCTTTTCCGTCTGGCCTGATTGATTTAGAGGGGTTGTCCTTTTAAATAACTTCTTCAACCTCTGTGTGGGTGATGGTAACCGCCGGGAGAAAGCGCGACAGAGTTTTATAGCCAAAGGCGATGCATATTTTACCATTGTATTTTGTCGGGTTAGACAAGGATTTGACGGTTGACCACAATCTAACGACATCCGCAGAGAGGTTAAAATTCTTCAGATGCTCTTCCCACTTGGCCCATCTGCGTTCATTTACCAGGCATATTATATACAAGTTGAGATTCGTAATGTTTGAGTCTCTAGAGTAGAGTCGGCTCGCTAGGTCAGGTTCTCTTGTTAGGTTTGCAGCTTCACCCTGGGAAATGTGGTTGATTTCGGGTATTGTTTGGGGTGGGTACAGTCGTCACTCTGAGGGTTGGAGATGGGTGGACACGACTTGAAGAATTTAGGCTTTGTTGTGTGTTCCGTCTGACTGCTATTGATGCTGGTTGTGTTTTGGCAGCACAGTGCAACGAATGCGCCACTATTAAGCCCACAACATCTATGAAGGTGGCAGCGGCTATAGCTTGAACTGCATTGGACTGATGTCGCAATCACAAATATTTTTAGCTGACATAAGGAACATGTTGTGTAAGTTGTGGGTTAGGGGGGCCGCGTTAGCCGGAGGCGCCGTTTGGCACGAGCAACAGTGGTTAGTTGATATGGCTTGCTGGGCAGCCTCCCTGCAAAATGGCGGAGGTACGCTTAAAAGTGAACCGCGGAACATCGTAGGACGCAAACAGCAGAAAGCCATACAAGTTTTGTAGAAACTTCGTGGTCAGCTAGGTTCTAGCCAAGAACATTCCGAACAATACAGCCATCTTTTGCACGTGACACCCTGACAAAAGTATGACCGTCTGAGGTAGATCCTTTTCCAGCATATGCAGCAGAACTACATCCTAGGGCCGGGATTAGGTTCAGCACCTTTCTGGAGCAGAAGGGTACGCAGTAGTCTCCTGCTCCGAGGATGACAACTTGTCGGAGGGCCGCAACAAATTAAATGGGCTTACACTGAAATTACTGCTCTTTTCGCAAAAAAAAAATTCCGAGTCGCCCCGGAAATAGAACTGGCTGCCGTGGGAAGCAGGCAAAAAAACTTAGTTTTCCACGCAAAAAATTAGAAGTGTTCGTGCGATAAGTGACAAAATCAAAGAATAGGTTAAACATAATCTGTTCTTGCCAAATCGTCTCAAAAGCAGTAAAAGTTTAATTGAAATATAAATTAAACTCAAGCAAAAATTTCCAAAGGCCCTAACCAAAAAATTTTTTAATTTGTTGCTTGAGGCCTTTGTGAAGACCTTGACTTCAAGTTCAAGGCAAAGCAACATAACACTTTTTATACCTTTCATGAACATTAAATTGATCAGGCGACGAACTAAGTTGATGTAGCCATGTCCGCCTGTCCGTCCGTCTGTCTGTCCGTCCGTCCGTCTGTCTCTTTGAACGCAAACTAGTCCCTCAAATTTTGAGATATTTCAATGAAATTTGACACAAGGATGTATTTTTGTATTATATTACACATTTGTCGGATCCGGTAGGATCGGACCACTATAACATATATCTCTCATACAATCGGTCGTTCAGATAAGACGATTTTGGTCATTCCTGCCGCAATTTAGAAAGTATAAACGTGAAACTCGGTGATATATATTCTAATATATCATAGAAGATATGCTGAAAAAATCACTTTAATAGGAGCTATATATAGTTATATCCCATACAACCGATCGTTCAGATAGAAAAATTTTTGGCCATTTCTCCCTTAGTTTCTAATATAAAAACGTTAAACTTGGTGATATATATTCTAATATATCATACAAGATTTCCTGTAAAAATCATTTCGATCGGAACTATACATAATATATATCCCATACAACCGATCGTTCAGATGTGGGGGGGTTTTTTTGCCATTTTTTGTTTTAAATTTATTTTAAAATCGTTTAGGGATGTACGTATGTTCACTATATATTTTTTATCTTATACAGCGCATTATTTGGAGATTACGAACGGGATAAGAATGTTGTTCAGCCCCATTCATGAAAGGTATGAAGTCTTAGGCACAGCCGAAGACATTCCCGTCCTTACTTGTTTTTAATTGGAAGACAATTATACTAAGCGGGTCGCCCCTTGGCCGTGGTTTTACAAACAATCCGAGTGTATTTCTGCCATGAAAACCTTCTCACTGAAAATTTATCTGCCCAGCAGCTGCCGTTCGAAGTCAGCTTGAAACCTGTAGGTCCGAAGGAGTCAAGATGGTTTCCATTCCATACTTTCCGATTCGTAATGAAGTAAGCCATCGTCATTGGAGGGTTTGAGACCATTAAAGGATAAAATGTACGCTCCTGAAAGTTCGTTACTTAACATATATACCTATTTATCTTATACATACATACTTCACAAATGATGTCGCATTAAGGGATCATAATCCTTACGTTATGATGTTCATAGTTCACTGTATGACCACTGAAATTCAAGCACTGAGCGAACTCTAGTAATAACACAGTACAACTAAATTAGTATTTTATCTTACAGCAGGGTAGCCATGAAAATGTTCATAAAATGGACTCCGTATGGATCACATTCGCTGAAAGTACTTATAGTCATGCATTTCTTTTATTTCCATTAAAAGACTAGGAGGCTACAAAGGTCTAAAGTCAAGTAATATATAAAACCTAGAGGAGTTAAAACTTTGGTGTTCCAGACAAAATTGTTCCCTGCACCATGCTTGACATTTCATACTAATGCTTTAATAACGATTAGTTCTTCCACAGTTTTTTACCTTAGAAGTGAAAATTCTGAGTAAATTTTTAGAAACATGTTGCATTAATATGTAGCCTGATGCTTCCGGGGAAAATGCGAAAAAGTGGTGGCAGTCTGTAATATTACTTGGTTTTAAACATATGTAAATTCTTCAGGATTCTGCATGATTAGGCGAAGTACACCTTCTAACCAGTTTAAACTTTTAATGGAAATTAAATGTAAACTCGGCCAGCTCGGTTGTAAGCTTATTCAAACAATTTTTCTGTGCGATTCCTCTTTTCAGAAAAATACTATGCTAAGACCTAGCTTACATATAACGAGAAGCTGACATAAGGAATCACAGAAACAATACTGCCTTATCACTGCACATCACAGCGAGTGGACATAAACCTGAACTGGCACAGGCGCGGATCGGGGGGGGGGGGGGGGGGGGGGTTAAATAGGGGCGTTCAGCCCCCTCCCCCCAAAAGGTCGAGAAATTTTATTTTTCAAATACTTTACAGAACAAAAATGAAATATCCAAAGAAAAAAACAATATTCAAATATTCAATACTTAAAGTACTTGAAAAATATAATTTTGTATGGAAAATCTTCAAGTCCAAGGTGCTGAATCGAAAATATCTAGCATCAATCCTGCGGGCCATTTTTTTTCAATGGAATATCATAGAGAGTAAAATTTTGCGTATGTGCTTTTCCTTGCGTGCAAAAATGTGCTCCAGAACAATTTTTTTGCAGGGTTTTTGCAACAATTTTAAAAATAGAAATTTATTTCACAGAAATAAAAAATGTGCTCTTAAAGAGTTTTTAATTACAAGCAAATAGGTGTTTGAGTTGTCGGTAAAATTCTAGTTGAGGGGTCGACTGCTAATACGCTACCAAAAATATCGAGAGAGGTGTCAAAAGACGCTTATTGACCTCGACAATAATAATCCGAAGGCGGAAAAAAAATTATATCTCTGCCGGGAGATATTTGCAGTTGAAGTTGGTTATTTTCATGGGGCTGTTGGTGTACCCACATAAGTGTTTTGCACGGATATAGTTTTGGTCTCCAAACCGGTGTTAGACCCACCCAGGGTAATTTTTTATAAGCGCGGCCGAAGGCCACCAATGCAGAAAAGTGTTCTGCGCAAAAATACTATGGATACCACCCCCGGTTTCGGAGGGACCCGCGGGTAATTTTTCGGTTTCTGTTTAATATCTTTTGAACGAGTTAAAATTTTTCATTTCCGCCTTCGGATTATTAATACTGAGGTCAATACGCGTTGTTTGACACCTCTCTCGATATTGGTAGCGTATTAGCAATCGATCCCTCAACTAGACTTTTACCGAATTGTCAAAATAGGTGGAGCCTATCGGCTGCTATTCAACTTTAAAATAATAAGGACAAAGAAAATTCAAGTGACGATAATTAAGGATACAGTATTTTTTGGATAAATCGAAGATGAGCATTTGTTTGCATTACTGATAGCTATCAAATAATAACTTTGTTACTCAAAAATCACTTTCAGGAATTTTCACTCTGTGTCTTTAAACATAACATTTATTTACATTGTTATTATTAAGTACATTGTTTTATTAAAATTATATAAGTATGAAATGTACACACCCAGTAATAATAAAAGTACCAAATGAAAACACAAAAAGTATTCAGGGCCGCAGAGAGCCGAGCCGGGCCCCTGGGACAGTTCGCATTTACGGGCCCCCTAAAAAATAAACTGAATGCAGTAGAAAAAAATAACATAACATACATAAATTTTTCAAATCACATTGTCAGTTTTATTTCATATAAAATAAGATTTACTGGAGCACTTACATAAATGAAATGCTAGATTTCATTGTTTGATTTGCTTACATAAACTTTTTCTAAATGTGTACATTTTAAGAGCTTGAATCAGCCAAGGAAAACCTTCCGTGCTTTTTGGTCTGCGAATATCGAAATTACCGATTCAAAACTAATGCTGCGAGCAAGGCTGGACTCCAACGCCAATGTTCCAAGGCTTGTCAAGCGATTGTGGCTCATAGTAGAACGTAAAAAATTTGTCACGCAAGATAATAGACTAAAAAAACGCTCCCCTTCAGCTATACTGAATGGAAGTGTGCAAAATATTCTTAATGCTATGCAAATGTTCGGAAATAATACTTCCATCTTCAAGTCATGAAATTTTCAGAAGTGAAATGGTGGCAGCGAATCACATCCCAGATTTGCTAAGTGGATGGATTTAAGATGAATGATTTCATCTATTAGATCCGTAGAAATATCGATACCATAAATCGTGCAGATCGCTGCCTTTTCTCTGAGCTCTTCTTCCATCAGATCCTGATACTTCCACAAAAAACTAAATTTAATCGCAATGTCATTTACGGCTTCGAAACGACTTGTCATGTTACCAATCAAGCAGTCCAAAAGAACGTAAAAAACTTGCTGTTTGAATAGAGTTTCGGAATCACACTCAGGTGATTCGCCAGGTAATTCATCGTACTGGCGCTTTATTATATTCCTTCTTTTCACTGCGAAGGTATTCAAAACTCCTATACTCCCTGCCAGAACCTTACATTCTTGAAGTATGATCGACCATTGATGCCTGAACTTCTTCAACTCATCAATCAGGCTACGTATATTTTCTGTTTTCACGTCCAGTGTGGCATTTCTAGCTAGCAGCACCAGATTTCGATGGTTGATTACCGTCAACACTTTGAGCCAAATGGAAGCTAAGAGGATACACTAAATTTCCCCATATATGCTTCAATACCTTTCAAATCCGTTACTGTGTCTGGACGCTTGATTTCATCAATAGCTTTCAATATTTGGGGAATGTGAGTTGCTAAAGCTTTCACACTATGCACACGAGCAGACCATCGTGTTTGTGACATGCTGTGCAAGGAGCAATTAGTTTTTTCCTTGAGGATTTCCCATCTCTGATGGCTTGCGCTAAAGATATTATACAATTTCTGCATAATACCGAAAATGTGATGACTTCTGCACAACATTCAGCAGCTTGCACTCCACATAAATTTAAACTATGACAAGCACAAGGTGCAAATATTGCTAGGGAGTTATATCTCAGGATATGACTCTGCGCTCCTTTGTAATGGACGCTCGTATTACTGCCATTATCATACCCTTGCCCACGGCAGTCATCCAGGGGAATATTGTGCTTTTTTAGAGTTCTGCGAATCAGCTCAGCGATAGCTTCTCGTGTTTTTGCGTTACAATCGACAAACTCTAAGAAGCGTTCTTGGATTTTCCATTTTCCGGAGTCCCTGTCTAATAAAACATAACGCAATATAAAAATAGTCTGCTCAATATGCGCCGAATAAGGAGTTGCATCCACTATTACTGTGTAATACTTGACGGACTTTCTCTCGCCTTCTACCTTTCTAACTACTTGACTTGCACAGATTTCTATGAACTCATTTTGTATTCCATCAGACAAATAATGTGCTTGGAGATGATTCTTTTTCGTTTGAGATTCCCTCACCTTCTCCAAATGTCTATGAAATAGAGGGTCATAATTGCTAATCAGTTCCAAAATACCAAGAAAGTTTCCATTTTTTGGATTTCCGATCAATGAATTATCCCCTCTAAATGTCATTCCTTTTTCTCCAAGAAATAAAACAACATCAAGAATTCTGCGAAGTATCTCTCTCCAGCGAGCTGCTTCATTTTTAAGGGTTTCCGCAAAAAGAAAATCCACTGAACTTGCATTTCGAATTCTCATTTCATATTGGCGCCACTCTATATAGCAAGTTTTATGAGTTTGACTATTTTCATCTTCAGGAATTTTGTCGTGTAACCTCTTCCAACCTTTATCTTTAGCATAACCTGAAGATTTTGTCAAAGCTGATCGGGTATTTTCGGAAATTTTGCTGAAAAGTCGGCATGGAAAAAAAAGCGCTTCTTTTGTTGCACTCCAAACGAGCCAATCACGCTTTACTTTTTCTCCGTTTTTTAGTGTAGTGTGGAGTATGATTTGAAGGAAATGGCGACCACTTAAGTCGTTGGGAAGTCGAAATAAAATGTGATTTTAAGTTAGTTAGTTGAAGCATTGACTATTTTAGTCAAGTGGTTCTCAATTTTAAAACAATTTTTTGTAGCAACAAAATATGTACGTATCTATGAAATCCTAGTTAGAGTACTGTCAATACTGCTTTGCCTTGCCGGGCCCCCAAAAACCTTCCGGGCCCCAGGGCAATTGCCCTGACTGCCCCCCTCTCCGCGGCCCTGAAAGTATTTAAAAACAGAATACATACATACTTTCGAAAATACTTTAAAATCGAAAGCTTACATTTTGGTATTATTAAGCGCTGTACGCAGATGAAAAGCAAACATTCAAGAAAAATTTTGCATTTTGCACAAAATTTTGGCATTTCACGATGCATGGCAATTTATACATGAATACCGCTTTTATAAAAATAAAACAAAATTTATGAAACTTTTTGACACCAAACAAATTTAGTATGACAATGATACCCAACATGAGTTGTACCGATTACCCTAATTTAGTTTTAATAGTTTTAAAGTTTAAAATATAATTAAAGTAAGTGGTGTTGTTGTTTATACTTAAATACATGTTTAAAATATTTGTTAACTTATTAACTTTATTTATACTATACTTTTATATATTACATATATCTAAATAACGTAAACATTTTTTGTTTGTTGTTGAAAAGAGAATTCGGCCTTGAAAATACTAGGATGACTAGTGGACCGTTGCAAAAGTAATGTTTGTATTACTAAATTGCCACAGATACATATATTTGAAAAACTTGAGTTTTTAAAAATCGTTTTTTTTTTAACAACCCAATCAAACATCTTGTGCACGAGTTTCCCAAAACATTTTTTTTTTCGCATATCTAAAAGTTTTTACAAAATAAATATTATGTGGCTACCGAATCTTATCCGGGAATTGCCATTCGCAGTTCTTTGTATATGCATATGTACATTGTACAAACCGACATATGACCCAACCAGCGCACGCATTTTCGCACCTACGACGATTGCGACAGAGAAACGAGAAATGCTGTAAGCCCTTAAAAGCAAATGCGTCGCCATAACAGCACCGCTTGATCAGTTTACTTTAAATGACAACAAGGTAAAATCGGATATTCCCCCTTATTGAATCAATCAGAAAACTTAATAAGGCACAGTAGGTACTCCATTGCAGCCCTGAAGTGAACCGCAGTAATTCCGAACTATCGCAGAACTATCCCATTAAAGGACGGCACTAGTTCCGATTCTGTCCCCCCATAGTCCCTACATCTGACACCTTTAACATTGCGATATCCTACGAAATGGCAATTGCCAGATTTTTCAGACCTGTTCAACGTGTTCTTTACTAGTAGACGGTTTTGAAATATTCGCAGCTTTTGATTAGTTAGTATGCATAAAAACAGTGGAGATTTCAGCGCTGTTGGTAAAAGTGTGAAAAATAACTTTCCCACCATATATCCGATTAGCACCAGTTCGGATGTAGTCATTAAACCTGTAGTGCGAAACTGCCACTTGCTATCGAAGGCGAGTTTAAAATCCAGAGCACGATTTCCGAGGAATATATAAGGTGTTAGCGAAACGTTGGGCCGTAACAGTGCAAATTTATTAACTTTTACTAGGAAAGAATTTTAGTCAAAAAGGCCTATCATACAAAATATTCATAAAATATTATTTAAAAGTTGTGATATAAATAAATAAACCAATGTAAGGCGCGATAACCGTCTAAGAGATTTTAGGCCGAACTTCTCTTCCAATTTGCGTCGTGCTCACCTTAATTTTTCCTACAAATTGTCGGGACGAATATACCTTCTGTTTTTTCCTGAATATGTCTGCAATTAAAGGAAATCAGATCAGTTGAATTTAAAATCGCAAAACAACTAGTATCCTGTATCGAAATAATGAGCAGCTTGATATCCTCTTGTTTCTGATAAAATCAGCCGCAATTTAAGGGTTAGGAAGGGGAAGATGATAGTTCTTCTTTGGTTGTATAGATTTCCATTCTTGCTAAACGTTCGACTTCATAGAGATGATTTGCCGCAATATGCAAGATTATATGGTCCTCAAAGTCAAGCGCTATTTAGTAGAGCGGCGGACAGACCAGCAAATTCTTGCTGAAATCCTACTGTCCTAAATCACATTAGTTCATCACATGTGGCATTGGCGAACTTCGTTTGATTATGAAAATAGCTGATCAACATTCCCTATCATCAAACTGGTATGTCGGCTGACGTTCGGTATACATTGAGGGCGATTCCAGCCTTTTACAGATAGTTCTCTTGAAACCGTCCCTTTGTTGCCACAAAGATCCTAAACCCCATGAAATTGTTGCATCTGTAGATAAGATCTTCTTCGAAGATTCTCTGTTAAGAATTTTACGTGGAGCCAGTGATTCAGTGACAATGGTAATTGTTTGCGGTGACTTCCATCTGTGAATAAGAATTTAAGGTAAAAGTCTAGTTGAGGGGTCGACTGCTAATACGCTACCAAAAATATCGAGAGAGGTGTCAAACGGCGCGCCTTGACCTCGAGAACAGTAATCCGAAGGCGGAAAAAAGAATTGTATCTCTGTCCGGAGATATTTGCAGTTGAAATTGGCTCTTTTTATGTGGTTTTTGTAATGTTGTAGTACCCACAAAAAAGATTGTGAACATAAGTGTTTTGCGCGGATATAGTTTTGGTCCCCAAACCGGCGTTGGATCCACCCAGGGTAATTTTTTATAAGCACGGCCGAAGGCCGTCAACACAGAAAGGTGTTCTGCTCAAAAATACTATGGATACCACTCCCGGTTTCGGAGGGACCCGCAGGTAATTTTTCGGTTTTTCGTTAATATCTTTTGAACGAGATAAAATTTTTATTTCCCGCCTTCGGATTATTAATACTGACGTCAAGACGCGTCGTTTGACACCCCCTCGATATTTTTAGTAGCGTATTAGCAGTCGACCCCTCAACTATACTTGAATCGAATTTGAAAACTAAATACTTGGCTCGATTTACCTCGATAAGGTTTACGGTGGGTTTCTCTTCTAATTTTTTTTAATTTCACCAACAAATTGGCAGAAGTGGACCTACATGTTTTGTGCCGACTCCAAACGGTAACTGAGAAGCGTTTCGTGGCAGAAATATCCTGTTGCATTGACCATGACTTGAACCCAAGACCTTCGGTGTGGTGGGCGGAGCAGGCTACCACCACACCTCGGCGGCCTCAGATGAAAATCTCGAATAATTAGTTTCTTTCGGGAAACGTACACACTTTTCCTACCTTTTTTAGAATGCCATGTACCAACCACATTTATGATAATACTGTTGAACGCGCAGTGTATTTGCTGCAGTAGTTGTGCATGCATATACACATACATATGTGTGCCCTCATTTACATTTTATTTTTGACACTTGACATTTGCGCGTAATAGCAACTGTCACAGTTTGTAAAGGCAAAACTGTCCAAAATATAAGTGTTGCGAACTATCGAATGAATTCAACTATCGATAGTTAGTTACTGAATGTATTTAACTATCTAATGAATTTTTTATTCATTCATTCACTCATTTGATATACTCTTTAGCTAGCCCGAGGCCAGTATCGATGTTTTTTGTAGTAGGTACATTTACTATACAAACAACAACGTTGGAAAATAAAGTAAAATCCGCTGCTGCGGTTTTTTGTAGGAAACCTAAATATATTTCGGAAAATGCGTGGTTCGACAGCCAATGTTTTAAGGCGCGCAAAGGGTTGTTGACACATTCAGATGAACTTAGAACTAGTGGTTCTGAAGAAGCCCACGTATCTTATGTTCCACTTCGTCCTAGCTATTCTAAGCTGTGCTCCAAGAAAAAATTGGAATATAGATGCAAAGAAATTGACCTATTAAATACAGTAAGAAACTCAAAAGACTGGTGGCGGGTTGCTATCTCGTTAAAAAACCGTCCTCATAGTGTGACTGTAGTTTCACGCTAGGAGATCTATATAATCATTTTAAGATGCTGTTGTCGGATACACATGATGCACCCTCCATGCAATGGACGTTGCCCTCAGTGATCGACCCTTTTCTCGATGCCCCTTTTGAGCTCCGTGAGCTGCAGCTCAAAGGTTTGAAAGACAACAAAGCTCCTGGCCAAGACCGTATCAGCTATGAGTTTTACAAAAATGCGCCACAATCCCTTTTAACCGAACTACTTGCTTTGTTTAACGTAATTTTTCTAAAAAAGCAAATACCTCATTCGCTTCGCAGCGCTATTATAATCGCCCTTTTCAAGAAAGGTGACCCTGACCTTCCATCCAACTACAGTGGTCTATCACTGCTTGATTCAATTTATAAAATTTTCGCTGGTTTGCTGCTGAGCCGTATCAACGCGTGGCTTGATTGTAACAATATAATTACGGAATACCAGGCGGGTTTCCGCAAAAACCATTCAACAGTGGACAATCTGTTCAATTTAAATAGTATAGTACACTTGAACTTCAGTGCGAAGAAGAACACTTTCGCTTTCTTTGTTGATTTTTCATGTGCTTTTGACACAGTTCCTCGGAATATGCTTTTTTACAAGTTGGCTCATATCGGTCTCTCCAATCACATTATAGAGGTTCTGCGACTCAATTATAAAGATACATCAAGTCAGGTATGGTTTGATGGAGTGCTTTCTGAGCCGTTTACTGTCAATCGAGTTGTTCGACAAGGTTGCTTGCTGAGTCTAACTATTTTCTCGATATATGTATATAAATGACCTAAGTGACAGTCTCACCGGCGGTGTACAGGTTGCGGACACAACAGTAAAAGCTCTTATGTACGCCGACAATATCGTGCTTTTAGCCGACTCGGCACAAGTTTTACAGAAAATGATAAATGAGCTTTACGAGTACAGTATGCAGTGGGGCTTGAGAGTTAACCTCGCCAAATCTAAAATAATAGTTTTCAGGGAATGTAACCGGCCTCCTACTTTTCAATGGAATTATGGGAGCGAGATCATTGAAATTGTTAATGAGTACGAGTGCTTGGGAGTTCTAGTGAACTACAAATTATCGTACATAAAGCACCTTGAGGCGAACTTGGCAGAGGTTAAGACAGATATAAATGCTACATGGTTAAAATACATAAATAACCCTCGCATTTGTATCTCAAAAAAGATGAAATTTTTTGACGCCGCATGTAGGTCCATCATGTTATACGGTGCCCAAATATGGGATGTTAATAAGTTTGAATGCGTAGGGAATCTTCTGTGTTTCTTTGCAAAAAAGTTAATCTTTCTGCCATCTAACACACCAAATTATATGATACACCTAGAATCAGGTTTATGCTCCCTATTCATAAAAACTTTGCGTACACACATGCTTTATATTTCACGCTGTTTAAGTTTGACTCCAAACAGACTCCCCCTCGTTGTAGCAGATGAAGCAGTAAGGCAAGGTTCCTACTGGGTCAAAAAGTGGAAAAACATTAAGGAAAGTGTTAACATGATTTCCCAGTCGGACTTCTTCCACGCATCGCTCAAGCTTAGTATTCCAATAGTACTAGAAAAATTTATTCAAAAAGAGTTTGATAACTACACCTAAAGTGCACGCCAGTCTAGGTTACATGACCTCTACTCCGGCTTGATTCCTACGCACTCCACCTATTTTAATGATACGTATTCTGCGTATGTCATAAGTCTGATCTTCCGGGCAAGGGGAGGCTTGCTAAATCTTAATGCTAGAACTTTCAAAAACGTTGCTTCCGTAAACTGCTCTATTTGCAATCTAAATGCTGTTGAAGACACATACCATTTCATTGGCATATATCCTATATATAAAGATATTCGGTATAATTGTTTTGGTGAGAAAGTTTTAGATCTGCAGACGTTTATATAAGTAACTGTCTTAAATATAGAAGTCTTATTATGAACGGATGCTTACGGCGTAGATAGATGGACATTTAAATTTGATGTGTTTCCAGAAAATAAAATTTTTTTTTGCATATATGGCATTTATGTACAGTGTACTCTCTCCTAACTGACACCTCTCTTAAGCGGACACCTCTTATAAACGGATAATTTTTTCAGTACCTAAAAAATCTTTAAGCATTTTTTAAGTTTTTCCCGTTTGAGCGGACAACCCTCCCATAACAGGACGCGGACACTTGCTTTTTACCCCAAAGGGCTTTTTAATTTCCCATAACCGGACAGCTTACAACACTTTTTTTTCATTTACTCTTTACCATATTCGTACAGCTGTTGCTTATTCACTAATACGTGCATGGATGTAGGGGAATCCTCTAAATACGAAGAACCTGTTTTCAATACAGTAAAAAACATAAAAATGTATGTACCTATTGCATACCCGTAGTTAGTATCTTCTTGTGTGTGTACGTACGTGAATCGCAATGCCTAAAGTAGTGTTGAGTATTAAAGACAAAGTTAATGTCATTGAAATTCATAAGAAAGAAAAACTAAATGTACGAGAGTTGGAAAATGAAAGATCAGCAAAACGCAAGCTGCTAGCATTATCAAAAACAAAGATCAAATCTTAAGTTTGTGGGACATTGACGTCAACCCGGAGAGAAAAAGTAGTGTGCTGAAGCCCAAAGGCCTTAATATTATGCCCCTAATTAAAAAAATTCAACTTTGAGACAACTCAACTCCTGTTTGGTATTACGAATTACAACTTATTTCAGTTTAAGTTGAATTGAGTTGCCAACTTCAGAAAGTGATGTTTTGACAGATAAATGAACAGCTGATCAATTTGTGGCGGAAATTTAAGCATTTGCAAAAGTGATTTTGTTATTAAAAGCAAAACGGATATTATATAAAATCTTATTTATAATGGCGAAAATGTTGGTGATTGACATGTCGCGAATACGGAAAACATTCGCGTCATCATTCCAATACCTTGGAACTAACAAGCACCAAGTAAGAAAATGTTTAAGTGACAAATGATGAGCTTCTTATGAAATTATTTTGCAGATTTGAAAGGAAGCATTTTGCTCATTACTAAGCAAAATTAAGGACCATTTCCGCATACGCGTTGGTATTTTAAAATTATGAGCCACACTCAGATTCGTTGCTGACGGCAGCTATCAAATATGCTGTGGAAATGATTTTGGTGTTGGACTGGTTTTAGATATTATTGTGGAGCATATTTGTGCGAAGTGGATTAAAACCCAAACAGCAAAAATTGTATTTTACTCTAAAACAGGATTCCCAGGAGTAGTGATTATACGGTTGCCAGACGTACTGATTTAGGCAGGACAGTACTGAATTTTCACTCGCTATCCTGAATTTTCACAATTCCCAATTCAGTACGAAAATGTCCAGATTTTTTACAATTCTGTCCTAATTTGTACTGATTTTGCTATCTCGACATATTTAATCGCAAAACTTCTGAAGTTATTTCACATGATTAAAAAAAATTTTTGATTTTCATGATCACAGTCGCCCTGTTCTGTTTTACAAATGTTCAATTCCACTTCGTTATCATACACCATGATTCAATTACTAGAGGTTTGTTCTTCAATGACGGCAGAACTTTGACACTCCCAAATTGAAAAATCTGGACGGGTTGCTTTTACGAAGTAAGGAAAACGGGCAATAATTCAATCCCCTTTAGCGAAAATTGTAGTACAAAAGTACCTTTAGTAGTATATTAGTAGTGATAAAAAATTTGTAAATGGCAACAGGTTTTGGAGGAAATAATTAATTTTCTACTAAATATTTCATGAATTTATAAAGATGTTGGTTTAGAATTTTATTCAAAAATACACTATCACAATTTGTTTCAAAAACTCCCTATATGAGCATAAGTTCAATGCATTTTAACATAAGGGGGAGTTAATGAAAATCATTCTGAGGCATTCTTCAATCTAATTCTAAAATAGGGCGTTTTTGTGACAAATTATGAAATGGGAAGTTTTTGAAAATTGTTTTGAGATAGGACTATATTTAAAAGGCAGCCGACATGGTCTGCCAAAAAAAATGTAAAAGAAAATGGCTTATTCTCTTAGAACTTTATATTCCGGTCTCGACTTTGACAGAAGAGTTCAGCTTTTATGCGGTCCTGCTACACAGGGAGTATTCACCTTTTTACTCTGAAATTTCGGAAAGCTCCTTTACGTTGAGTATTCATGGAAGTCTTCCGTTAATTTAGAATATTCGGAACACGTTCGTTTCATACTACCTCACGAAGTCCGAATATATCAAATAAGTATATACTACATAATATTCCAAATATAAACCGATTCCCCAAATTCTTAAATGGTGACGAATTTTCCGAACGTACGGAATGAATAAGTTAACATGCTCAATGAGTACATTTCGTTATGGCATCTCCGATATTTACTAATTACATTTTTACGTAAATCGATTTACTAGTCGAGTTTTTGACGTTGAACGATGAATTTTGAAGTGGTTTAGGATTCGTCTGTTCATAGGTTTACGAAAGCGCACGATTCCTTGATGTCCGTACTTTTCAAAAAATTACCTATGTTCAGCCACACTAATAGATCATGGCATAGTTAATAAATTCATCATAAAATTAAAATAAATGTTCTAAGGAATTATGCACTTCAGTACTTATCGGGGATTTGTAAACTGATTGCTTCCTATTACTACTACTAATATTTTTCGAAAAATTGCAAAGAAACAACACTGTTAACGGATGTCAAATCGATTTGGGAGCAAAATGGCTGCAATTGTCAAAAAATTCGTATGTCGAGCAAACCTTTTCTGATTGAATCATGATCATACACCATGATGTAATAAAGATAAGGTTGTATATGTAGTGACAGCTCATTTTGAAAACTCCCATACAATACGAATGATGAGAGAAAGGGGAAGAACAGAAGAGGCCGTTTGTGAAATAGTATTAAATTTGGTACTTTTTTGCATCAAAGCACTAAGTGCATTTTTTTTTTTACATTTTTCATAAAATTATTAATACAAGTTTATGAGAGGCTCTCCGAATATACTTCAAGTTTGCCATACTACACATGAATTCAAGAACATTAGGTACAATAAGCATTTGAAGAAATGATAGAGATATATCTCTAAGTGGCCGGCCTTGCATGTTTTATGCAAACTCTAAACTGCATCTGCTAGGACTGCTAAGTTCTCGCTCAGCAACTTTTTATAGCAAAACCAGAGATGCGTCGCATGGTTTGTGTTCCGAGGGGCAAAATCTATATATTGTAACGATTTTGCTGCAAATCCTCTTATTTGCAACCCTCTGCTAAGTTCGTATCGCTAAACTGTTGAATAAATAACTCCAATATTGAATAATTGAAAAATGGCCTTTATTACAGTACTTCACAATAACACTTATACTTTGCAACGAATAGCAAGCTTAATAACCAAACTGATTGATCGCTCAAATGAAACTCTACTATTCAAAATAATTCTGCTATAGCTCGCTAGATAGCGCTTAATCGAAATCTCAAATCAAACTGAATTACAGCGCCTCTACATCTGTTGCCTTTTATACCCTTTGGTTTCCTCGTTCGCATTTTTCCAGAATGTACTAGCATTGTCCATGAGCTCTCAAACTTCTCAGCTATAACTAAAATTGCACAATTTTATACATCTTTTAGGCGCTTCCAGAATCTACTAGTCCAGTAGCTCTCAAACTTCTCAGATATATGCATGTGTTTGCGCATTGACTCTCCGCTGCTCGTATTCGCACATGGTACATATGTGTAGACGCACTTATTTATTCGTTTATGTAGATACATAAAGATTGAGTTATTGATGTGAATGTTTGTAGTTTACAGTCTCTCGCGCGCACATAGGCGTATAATTAAATGCATCGGTGTGTGACATCTCTCTGGGCTGCCTTATATATGTGTATACTTGATTTGATTATTAACGTAAATACTGCTTGGCATGGCTTTAGCATCGCCTTAGTGATGGGATAACTTAGTGATGCTAATATCCGTGACACTGCCCTCCACCTAAGTCTGATCGTCCCGATCAGACAAATCTCTCGATCTAAACGTTGCCAGCCTTTCCAAATGGACCACTTTCATTTTGGTTCGTGGTTTACCGATGGTTTGTATGCGGTACACTACATCGTTGATCCGTTTTACAACTTTGTATGGGCCTTCCCAATTACACTGCAATTTCGGGGACAACGTTGTGGGTTGTATAACAGCACCAAATCTCCTTCCTGAAAACCTTCTGAATTAATTGCTTTATCATATCTGGCTTTCATCTTGTCACTCATAATCTTTGTTCGTTGCCTTATCAGATCATGTATTTCTCTTAGCTCTTCTTCCAAATCACTAGTGGATTTCCTGACATTTCTCTCCGCATTGGCATCTATCCCAAAGTTCAAATCAGCTGGCAGTCTAAGGTCATTGCCAAAAATTACTTTTGCAGGGGTTTGGCCCGTTGTCTCATGTACTGCTGATCGGTAAGCCATCAAGAATAATGGTATGCGGGTATCCCATTCTTTATGGTACTTGTCTACTACTTTCCTTAAGTGCTCCTCCAATGTTCTATTGAATCGTTCTACCATACCAACGGATTGAGAATGCAATGCAGCTGTCCGCGTTTTTCGAATGCCCAATGACTTACACATTTCCTGGAACACAGCTGATTCGAAATTCCTGCCTTGGTCTGAATGTAACTCCATTGGTACACCATACCTTGCAACCCATTCGTTTTTAACCACTTCTGCTACTGTTTCTGCTCCTTTCAAATGGCGCACCTGAGTTATATTGCTTCATCTGGCCATGACTTCGTGTTCTGGGCCCTTTCGCTCTGCTGCAAACCTCGCAGTTCGCAATCCACTCAGTGACCGACTGACGGCAACTAACCCAATAGAATCTCTGTTTAATCTTCTCGAGCGTCTTCGTGATTCCAAGATGACCTCCGCTTGGACCATTATGCAGCTCGCTGAGCACGTCAGGAATCCTCTTCTTGGGAAAACCTATCAGTTTATTCTTGTATTTACCATCCTCACTCTCCCATACTCGATGAAGGTAACCGGATATCAATTCTAAACTGTTCCACTGTGCCCAATATGACTTCGCAATGGGACTCTCTGCTGACATCTCTTCTCTGTTTGGTCTTTCATTTCGTTCGAGCCCTTGCATAACACGTGACAGATCTGCATCTTCTAGCTGGCACTTTCTTAGCTGTTTCTTGTCCCATTCATCTCTACATGTTATATTCATTAGCCGGACATCTATAATGTCTTCTTTAGCCTCGGCTTTTGAACAGTGCTTGCATTCCAAACTACATGGTCTTCGTGACATTGCATCAGCATTTCCATGGGTACTACCTTTTCGATGCTCAATGGAAAAGTCGTAGCTTTGTAGTCGCTCGATCCACCGTGCCAATTGTCCTTCCGGATTACGGAACTGCAGAAGCCATTTCAACGCTGCGTGATCTGTCCTGACACGGAATCGCTGGCCGTAGAGTTATTTGTGAAAATGTTTAATGCACTCTACCAATGCCAACAGCTCTCTCCGCGTAACACAGTAGTTCCTCTCTGGTTTTCCAATCGAACGGCTGTAATATGCAACTACCTTCTCCTGTCCATCGACCAGTTGTGATAAAACGCCTCCTATAGCATATCCACTCGCATCTGTATCTAGAATAAATGTTGCTCCTGGAATCGGATATGCTAACATTGGGGCAGTGCATAAACGCTCCTTCAATGTTTGGAAAGCCACTTCTTGCTCCTTCTTCCATTCAAAAGCTTTGTTTTTTCTTCTAAGCTCATGGAGGCTATGGGCTACGCTGGAAAAATTTGGTACACATCGGCGGTAATATGTGCACAGCCCAAGAAAACTTCTCAATTCATGTAGGTTCTGTGGTCTTGGCCAATCCTTTACTGCCTCTATCTTTTCATTCGCTGTACAGACACCTTCTGTAGTTACCTTGTGGCCCAAATAATTTACTTCCTTTTTAAACAGCGTACACTTTTTGGGACTTAACTTCAGACCAGCGCCAGTTATTCTCTGGAAAACTTCCTCCAAGTTCTTAAGATGTTCATCAAAACTCTTGCCCAATACGATGATGTCATACAATGTAGTCCTTTCAGAACCTGGTCCATGAGTCTCTCAAAAGTAGCTGGTGCATTACAAAGTCCAAAAGGCATCACTGTAAATTGCAAAAGACCATCACCGACACTGAAGGCTGTTTTCTCTTTATCTTCCTCCTTCACCTCAACTTGCCAGTAGCCGCTTTTCAAGTCCAGTGTGGAAAACCATTTCGTACCAGATAGCGAGTCCAGAGTGTCGTCAATTCTTGGCAACGGGTAGCTATCCTTTTTCGTAACGTCATTCAACTTCCGGTAGTCCACGCAAAACCTCATTTTTCCATCCTTCTTCTTTACAAGTACTACCGGTGAGCTCCATGGACTAGCTGATGGTTCGATGACGCCGCTGTCACTCATTTCTTGTATGATTTGACTCACAACTTCCCGCTTCGCTAGTGGAACACTACGTGGAGCTTGGCGGATCGGCCTCGCATCTCCAGTATCAATTTGATGTTTCACAACATTGGTGCGGCCTGGTTTGGAACCATCCTGGTCAAATATGTTCGCGTATTTTATGAGCAGTTGTTTTGCCTTACTCTGATAGGCTTCCTCTCGCCCATGCGTCCATGCCGTGATATCATTTGAAAGATCAGTATTACTAGATGAAACGTGTTCCTGGAGCTGTTCACAGTTAATAACTACTTCGGCCTCTTGGAATCTTCCCAAAATAGCTCCTTTGGTCAAATTGAATGGTGACTTGAACTCATTTAGTACTCTTACCGGAATACGTCCATCTTGTTTTGTTATAGCCAGGGTTTTTCCTACAAGTATGTTCAGTGCTGATTTATTTGCTGCTTCGACAGCCCACAATTTGTTTGTCCCACAATCTCCATCAACCTTTGCCCAGATGACTGCTTCTGATTTTGGTGGTATTTGCTGACTCTCTTCCACCAGCACTCGTTTACTACTGTAGCCTCTCTCGTAGCCGAAATTAAGTGGCACATCCATGTTCTTATATCGCATCGTCTTGCTTTGCATATCGATTTTGATGCCTTGGTTGATTAAGAAGTCCACTCCAATTATGATTTCATCAACAATACCTGCCACTATAAAATTGTGTAGGACCGTGACATTCCCCATTGCTACTTCACATTCTACTTCTCCAATTACCTGGGTGTCTTCTCCAGTGGCTGTACGCAATATTGCTCCATGCAATGGTCTTATCTTCTTGTTGACTAAATCCGCTCGAATGATGGAATGAGATGCACCCGTATCTACAGTCAGTAAACGTTCCTTTCCATCCACATGTCCTCCGACAGTAAGATTGCTCGACCTTCTTTCAATTTGTGAGATAGAGATTATGGGGCATTCAATTGAGGGAGTCAGCTGTCGCCCCTAGCTGCTGACTCGCTTTAGTTTAACGATTGATTTGTCTTGGAGATTTGCTCATCTCCTTCTGCTCTGCGTTTACGACCACCCACATTGTTGGAACTGTTAGGGTTGGTGTTGCAATAACGCGCAATATACCCTGCCCTGGCTTTCCACACTTAAAACATTTCCACACTTAAAGTATTTGACTGCATCATTATTCTTCTGCTGCGTACCCTTCAATGCTTCCAAAATTGCGTCTACCCAGTCTGGCTTTTCCACTTCCACGCGATGAGCTTTGTACGCTGGTCAAAAGTGAGGCTGTTTCCTGAGTCAGTGCATGCGATACCGTTTCAGCAAACGTTAGTTTTGGATTCGCATATGTAGCCCGCTTCGTTTCCACATCTCGTATGCCATTTATGAAGCTCTGGATTTTTACCCTTTCAGTGTATTCCACGGGTGCGTCTGCATTTGCAAGATGAGCCAATCTTTCAATATCTGAAGCAAACTCCTGCAATGTCTCATTTGCTTTTTGGTAGCGGTTTTGCAACTCAATTTGGAATATCTGTTTCCTATGCTCGCTTCCGTAACGTCTCTCTAAAGCGCTCATCAATGTTTCGTAGTGGTTCCGCTCGTACTCTGGGATGGTCTGTAAGATTTCCGCGGCAGGCCCTTTCAGTGCCACGAACAGAGCTGCAACTTTATCTTCAGCATTCCATTGGTTCACTGCTGCGGTCTTCTCAAACTGTAGCTTAAAGACCTGAAAAGGAACAGAACCGTCAAAGGATGGTGTCTTTACCTTTGGATTACTCGCTGAAACAGCTGGGTGGTTTAGTTGTAACTGCTCCATACGACCTTTTAACGCTTCTATTTCGGCATCAATTTTGTCCTCGAGTTGTAAAATTTTTGCATCCTGCTCTTCCAGTTTCACAAAGAGCTGCGATGATACCTGTTCCGAAATTTGTGCCGACATTTCAGATGTACGTGCCTCTTGCGCTTCCAGTTGAGATGCCAAATATGTCTTCTGTTCTTCCAATTGTGATGTTATACGGGGTTCCTGCGATTCCAGTTGGGATACCATATACGTCTTCTGTTCTTCAAGCTGTGAAGAAATTTGTGTTTCCTGTGCTTCAATCTTCGATGTTATTCGTGTATCTTGGGATTCCATCTGTGATGACATATCCGTTTTCTGTTCTTCTAGTTGAGATGACATGTTGGTGGATATTTGTGATGACATTTCTGTTATACGTGCCTCTTGCGCTTCCATCTTGGATGTTACTGTCGATGTTTGAGCAGTTATTGCAGCCAATATCATGTTCAAGTCTGTGCTGGTAATTTTCTGCGATGTTTCGTTTTTCTTTTCAATTTTTGTTGTTGTCTCGTCCCCATCAGAATAAAAGTCATACTCGTCCACATCAATTCCTTCTGCTTCCATTGCCTCTCGTAGCCGTGCCTGAAGTTCGAGTTTAACACCGCTTGTATTCAATCCACGGCTCTCCAACTCCTTCTTCAGTTGCTGGATCTTCAATTCACTGAACTTTGCCATGTCCTTGTTGTCCCCTGGAATTTATTCAACAATTCCTCTTCTGACACCAATTGTAACGATTTTGCTGCAAATCCTCTTATTTGCAACCCTCTGCTAAGTTCGTATCGCTAAACTGTTGAATAAATAACTCCAATATTGAATAACTGAAAAATGGTCTTTATTACAGTACTTCACAATAACACTTATACTTTGCAACGAATAGCAAGCTTAATAACCAAACTGATTGATAGCTCAAATGAAACTCTACTATTCAAAATAATTCTGCTATAGCTCGCTAGATAGCGCTTAATCGAAATCTCAAATCAAACTGAATTACAGCGGCTCTACATCTGTTGCCTTTTATACCCTTTGGTTTCCTCGTTCGCATTTTTCCAGAATGTACTAGCATTGTCCATGAGCTCTCAAACTTCTCAGCTATAACTAAAATTGCACAATTTTATACATCTTTTAGGCGCTTCCAGAATCTACTAGTCCAGTAGCTCTCAAACTTCTCAGATATATGCATGTGTTTGCGCATTGACTCTCCGCTGCTCGTATTCGTACATGGTACATATGTGTAGACGCAATTATTTATTCGTTTATGTAGATATATAAAGATTGAATTATTGATGTGAATGTTTGTAGTTTACAGTCTCTCGCGCGCACATAGGCGTATAAGTAAATGCATCTGTGTGTGACATCTCTCTGGGCTGCCTTATATATGTGTATACTTGATTTGATTATTAACGTAAATACTGCTTGGCATGGCCTTAGCATCGCCTTAGTGATGGGATAACTTAGTGATGCTAATATCCGTGACAATATATAAAAAGAAAGGCTAAAATGTGTGTTAGTTGGTCGCCGGTGTTTGAAGAGATACGTCGGTCGATTTTGTTCAAACTTTCACATAAGCTGCGTATACCTCACGCGGTGGTTATTACATAGGTTTGGTTGCAATCTACGCACAAATGCTAGGGTCTTGAGATCAAAACGTGGACCTGGGTAATCCTGGGATGAGTTTGTACAATATGGTTATCAAATGGAAGCTGATTATGAGTACTTTGATACGGTGTATTTTTCGTACCCCTTGGTGACTAGGGTCTCGAGATATAGGCCAAAAAAAGGACCCGTGTACCCCTAGAATATGTTTATAGAATATGGATAACAAATGAAAGATGTTGATGAGTGCTTTAGTAGAGGGTAATTTTCATACCCCTGGGTGACTAGGGTCTCGAGATATAGGCCAAAAAAAGGACCCGTGTACCCCTAGAATATGTTTATATAATATGGATAACAAATGAAAGCTGTTAATGAGTGCTTTAGTAGAGGGTAATTTTCATACCCCTGGGTGACTAGGGTCTCGAGATATATGCCAAAACGTAGATGAGGATAACACTAGGATGTGTTTTTGGGTGGCTGGGTGGGTACGGTCTCGAGATGTAGGCCAAAACGTGGACCCGGATACCCCTAGAATGTGTGTGTAATATGTATATCAAATGAAAGCTGTTGTTGAGAGCTTCAAAGTAATTTTATTGTGATATTCGATTTAGTCGCATAAAGCTGGCAAAACTGATAAATATGCATGCGAAGCCGACATAAAGACATGAATTAATAATACCAACATACCTATTTACATACTTCCTATCCGATTTGCTTGAAATTTGGTATATAAATTTGCCTATATTAGTATTTAAGATCCTTTTTTCCGGGAAGTAGACCAGAGACGGACTGGGACTGGGATTAGGACCAGGACTGGCACTGCGACTCGGAGTGGGACTGTGACTGGGACTCGGAATGGGACTGGAACAAAATGCATACCACCCTCTGGGACTGGCAATAAGGGATGAAGAAGAATGGAAGAAGAGAGGGGAGAAAAGAGAGAAGAAGAAGGAGACTGAGAAGCTGATAAAATAAGACGAAGATAGAGATAGATGAAGCGAAAAGACGGAGAAAGGAGTGAATAAAAGGATTAGGAAAAAGTGAAGAGGGTGGAGGGCAGAGTTAGACGGAAAAAGCTTATTAAAAAGTATGCAGATAGACCAAATTTAAGGCAGAACAATGTCTGCCGGGTCTGCTAGTCAATTATAAGAATAAACAGCGCACTGTATGGAGCAATTTAATGAAGACCACGGTCCTGCCCTAATGCTGCCGGTTAATTTAAATATTAGCAGCTACTTTGCCGAAACAACTTTCGCTATCTCGGACTTTTGAAAGAGCAGCGAGAGCTCCTTTTCAAGATTTCGTATGATTGTAGATGAAGTGGGGGAAGAAGGTTCCATACCGAGGCGCTGACAAACGTCATTCACCATCGAATAACCTACGGGTAAACTGGCCATCAGTATAAAATGTGTTTAAGGCTAAAACCAGGCAAGGGCATTCAGTCATAAACTATTTGAAGGTTTTCTGATGGACCGCATTACAATGTGTAATCTAACACTATTGCTCGCAGGCCGAGGTAGATAAGCATCAATTTGGTGTGGGATCCGGGGGTAGTTCTTTATGACATTAATCTACGCACTACCGACGAAGAATATTGCATTGTACAAGCGCTTGCAATGCACATACAAGCACTACCTCTGCCACTAGGTACATAACACCACTTCTACTTGTATATAAAACCACACACTTGCCGACTTTAACTTCACAAAGGTGTACCTGGCCCAATAAAAATAAAGCCTCTAAAACGATATCCAACCCAATTGGCAATTCAATTTTGTAACCTCTGAGATATTGGCAAGGCGATTGTTTCGTCTTCCGACCATGCTGCGATAGGCTGAAGAAGAAGTACTTTCGGAAGACGGCTTAGAACGGCAAAAACAGAAAAAAAATACCTGGAAAGAAAAAGCAATTGACCCAAATTAGGAGAATCATTTTAATGTGTATTATAATTATTATTTCAAACAAAATACCTTCATTTTTTATCAAAAATTTTCAAATTTCTATAATTTTGTTAGATAAACAAAATTATTTTATGAAAATTGTCACAACTTTGAATCATATAAAAGTCAACACAAAACAGAATTAGAGAAAAAAGTGATCCAGTTGTATATTTTTCCAGGAAAATTTATTTGTGTGATTTTTACTACGATTTTTCCTTTGACCGAAAAAGTAGTTTTGCAAAGAGGCAAATTGAATTTGAGAGTGGGAGTTCAAGATGGCGGATTAGAAAGAGAAGCTGCCAACGTCAGTCACCTTGTAATTGCATCATGATCATACACATAAATGCTAAATAAAGTAAACAAAGTTGCAAACGCTTTGAAATACGCGAAGTGCTTTGCAAATACAAGTACATTGGAAAAAAAAGTTATCTGAAAAAAAAATTCCAGTACAATGATAATAAATTTGAAAAATTGAAAGTATTTCGTTTAGGGAACGAAATGAATTTCTCTTAATTCACGAAAATAATTAATGATTTTTATATTAGAGACATCGATTTAAATATGCTGTTTGATGAATTTATTGTCTTAAAAAATTATCTTACAAACGAAACAAATAGCTCAAGTTTTGAAAACAAATGGATACCACTTTTCAATAGTGGCTCTTTTCCCCAGTTTGAAAAAATTTGTAACGTTATTTCCTCAATTCCACATTCCAACGCAACTGTTGAGCGAATTTTTAGTTTAATGTTTGCAACGTGTAGTAAAGAAAGAAATCGCCTTTTAGTTAATTCAATTGAAAGTGTACTTCAAATAAAAGTAAATTTTAAAATGAATTGCGGCGAGTTTATTAAATTTTTAAAAAACAATGACGGCCAACAACTAATCAAAATGGCACAAAAATCAAACAAGTATTAGGAAAAAAGGATATCCGTATGAATATGTAGAAAATAATTTAATTTTATTATACATAAATATATGTTGTAAATGTTACAATGTATGAATCAATCAGTATGTGGATATTCGTACGTGAATGTAATGGAACTTATTGATCTCTCAATAAGTATGAGCGTACAAGGACGCCGTACATGAATAGTATGTACCTAAATATGTAAAAATTAATGTATATTTTCTTTTTTAATGTATGCTCAATAAAACTCGCTATGAATTATAGATATTTTGTTTTTAACAAAAGTGTACTGAATTGTCCTGATTTTTATACTCAGTTGAGCAGAGCTCACAGAGTATATTAACTTTGATTGGATAACGGTTGGTTGTAAAGGTATAAAGGAATCGAGATAGATATAGACTTCCATATATCAAAATCATCAGGATCGAAAAAAAGTTTGATTTAGCCATGTCCGTCCGTCCTTCCGTCTGTCCGTCCGTCCGTCTGCCCCTTAACACGATAACTTGAGTAAATTTTGAGGTATCTTGATGAAATTTGGTACGTAGGTTCCTGAGTGCTCATCTCAGATCGCTATTTAAAATGAAGAATATCGGACTATAGCCACGCCCACTTTTTCGATATCGAAAATTTCGTAAAACCGAAAAAGTGCGATAATTTATTACCAAATACGAATAAAGCGATGAAACTTGGTAGGTGAGTTGAACTGATGACGCAGAATAGAAAACTAGTAAAATTTTGGACAATGGGCGTGGCACCGCCCACTTTTAAAAGTTTTGCAAGCTGTAATTTGGCAGTCGTTGAAGATATCATGATGAAATTTGGTAGGCACGATACTCCTATCACTATGTGTGTGCTAAAAAAAAATTAGCGAGATCGGATGACGAAAACGCCCACTTTTAAAAAAAATTTTTTTTTTTAATTCAAATTTTAAAAGAAAAGTTAATATCTTTACAGTATATAAGTAAATTATGTCAACATTCAACTCCAGTAACGATATGTTGCAACAAAATACAAAAATAAAAGAAAATTTCAAAATGGGCGTGGCTCCGCCCTTTTTCATTTAATTTGTCTAGGATACTTTTAATGCCATAAGTCGAACAAAAATTTACCAATCCTTGTAAAATTTGGTAGATGCTTAGATTCTAGGACGATAACTGTTTTCTATGAAAAAGGGCGAAATCGGTTGAAGCCACGCCCAGTTTTTATACACATTCGACCGTCTGTCCTTCCGCTGGGCCGTTAACACGATAACTTGAGCAAAAATCGATATATCATTACTAAACTCAGTTCACATACTTATCTGAACTCACTTTGTATTGGTGTAAAAAATGGCCGAAATCCGACTATGACCACGCCCACTTTTTCGAAAATTACGAAAAATGAAAAAAATGCCATAATTATATACCAAATACGAAAACAGGGATGAAACATGGTAATTGTATTGGTCTATTGACGCAAAATATAACTTTAGAAAAAAACTTGGTTAAATGGGTGTGACACCTACCATATTAAGTAGAAGAAAATGAAAAAGTTTTGCAGGGCGAAATCAAAAGCCCTTGGAATCTTGGAAGGAATACTGTTTGTGGTATTACATATATAAATAGATTAGCGGTACCCGACAGATGATGTTCTGGATCACCCTGGTCCACATTTTGGTCGATATCTCGAAAACACCTTCACATATACATGTTTCGTTTTTCTTTTCAATTTTTGTTGTTGTCTCGTCCCCATCAGGATAAAAGACATACTCGTCCACATCAATTCCTTCTGCTTCCATTGCCTCTCGTAGACGTGCCTGAAGTTCGAGTTTAACGCCGCTTGTATTCAATCCACGGCTCTCCAACTCCTTCTTCAGTTGCTGGATCTTCAATTCACTGAACTTTGCCATGTCCTTGTTGTCCTCTGGAATTTTTTCAACAATTCCTCTTCTGACACCAATTGTAACGATTTTGCTGCAAATCCTCTTATTTGCAACCCTCTGCTAAGTTCGTATCGCTAAACTGTTGAATAAATAACTCCAATATTGAATAACTGAAAAATGGTCTTTATTACAGTACTTCACAATAACACTTATACTTTGCAACGAATAGCAAGCTTAATAACCAAACTGATTGATAGCTCAAATGAAACTCTACTATTCAAAATAATTCTGCTATAGCTCGCTAGATAGCGCTTAATCGAAATCTCAAATCAAACTGAATTACAGCGGCTCTACATCTGTTGCCTTTTATACCCTTTGGTTTCCTCGTTCGCATTTTTCCAGAATGTACTAGCATTGTCCATGAGCTCTCAAACTTCTCAGCTATAACTAAAATTGCACAATTTTATACATCTTTTAGGCGCTTCCAGAATCTACTAGTCCAGTAGCTCTCAAACTTCTCAGATATATGCATGTGTTTGCGCATTGACTCTCCGCTGCTCGTATTCGTACATGGTACATATGTGTAGACGCAATTATTTATTCGTTTATGTAGATATATAAAGATTGAATTATTGATGTGAATGTTTGTAGTTTACAGTCTCTCGCGCGCACATAGGCGTATAAGTAAATGCATCTGTGTGTGACATCTCTCTGGGCTGCCTAATATATATGTGTATACTTGATTTGATTATTAACGTAAATACTGCTTGGCATGGCCTTAGCATCGCCTTAGTGATGGGATAACTTAGTGATGCTAATATCCGTGACAATATATAAAAAGAAAGGCTAAAATGTGTGTTAGTTGGTCGCCGGTGTTTGAAGAGATGCGTCGGTCGATTTTGTTCAAACTTTCACATAAGCTGCGTATACCTCACGCGGTGGTTATTACATAGGTTTGGTTGGAATCTACGCACAAATGCTAGGGTCTTGAGATCAAAACGTGGACCTGTGTAATCCTGGGATGAGTTTGTACAATATGGTTATCAAATGGAAGCTGTTTATGAGTACTTTGATACGGTGTATTTTTCGTACCCCTTGGTGACTAGGGTCTCGAGATATAGGCCAAAAAAAGGACCCGTGTACCCCTAGAATATGTTTATAGAATATGGATAACAAATGAAAGCTGTTGATGAGTGCTTTAGTAGAGGGTAATTTTCATACCCCTGGGTGACTAGGGTCTCGAGATATAGGCCAAAAAAAAGGACCCGTGTACCCCTAGAATATGTTTATATAATATGGATAACAAATGAAAGCTGTTGATGAGTGCTTTAGTAGAGGGTAATTTTCATACCCCTGGGTGACTAGGGTCTCGAGATATATGCCAAAACGTAGATGAGGATAACACTAGGATGTGTTTTTGGGTGGCTGGGTGGGTACGGTCTCGAGATGTAGGCCAAAACGTGGACCCGGATACCCTAGAATGTGTGTGTAATATGTATATCAAATGAAAGCTGTTGTTGAGAGCTTCAAAGTAATTTTATTGTGATATTCGATTTAGTCGCATAAACCTGGCAAAACTGATAAATATGCATGCGAAGCCGACATAAAGACATGAATTAATAATACCAACATACCTATTTACATACTTCCTATCCGATTTGCTTGAAATTTGGTATATAAATTTGCCTATATTAGTATTTAAGATCCTTTTTTCCGGGAAGTAGACCAGAGATGGACTGGGACTGGGATTAGGACCAGGACTGGCACTGAGACTCGGAGTGGGACTGGGACTGGGACTCGGAATGGGACTGGAACAAAATGCATACCACCCTCTGGGACTGGCAATAAGGGATGAAGAAGAATGGAAGAAGAGAGGGGAGAAAAGAGAGAAGAAGAAGGAGACTGAGAAGCTGATAAAATGAGACGAAGATAGAGATAGATGAAGCGAAAAGACGGAGAAAGGAGTGAATAAAAGGATTAGGAAAAAGTGAAGAGGGTGGAGGGCAGAGTTAGACGGAAAAAGCTTATTAAAAAGTATGCAGATAGACCAAATTTAAGGCAGAACAATGTCTGCCGGGTCTGCTAGTCAATTATAAGAATAAACAGCGCACTGTATGGAGCAATTTAATGAAGACCACGGTCCTGCCCTAATGCTGCCAGTTAATTTAAATATTAGCAGCTACTTTGCCGAAACAACTTTCGCTATCTCGGACTTTTGAAAGAGCAGCGAGAGCTCCTTTTCAAGATTTCGTATGATTGTAGATGAAGTGGGGGAAGAAGGTTCCATACCGAGGCGCTGACAAACGTCATTCACCATCGAATAACCTACGGGTAAACTGGCCATCAGTATAAAATGTGTTTAAGGCTAAAACCAGGGAAGGGCATTGAGTCATAAACTATTTGAAGGTTTTCTGATGGACCGCATTACAATGTGTAATCTAACACTATTGCTCGCAGGCCGAGGTAGATAAGCATCAATTTGGTGTGGGATCCGGGGGTAGTTCTTTATGACATTAATCTACGCACTACCGACGAAGAATATTGCATTGTACAAGCGCTTGCAATGCACATACAAGCACTACCTCTGCCACTAGGTACATAACACCACTTCTACTTGTATATAAAACCACACACTTGCCGACTTTAACTTCACAAAGGTGTACCTGGCCCAATAAAAATAAAGCCTCTAAAACGATATCCAACCCAATTGGCAATTCAATTTTGTAACCTCTGAGATATTGGCAAGGCGATTGTTTCGTCTTCCGACCATGCTGCGATAGGCTGAAGAAGAAGTACTTTCGGAAGACGGCTTAGAACGGCAAAAACAGAAAAAAAAATACCTGGAAAGAAAAAGCAATTGACCCAAATTAGGAGAATCATTTTAATGTGTATTATAATTATTATTTCAAACAAAATACCTTCATTTTTTATCAAAAATTTTCAAATTTCTATAATTTTGTTAGATAAACAAAATTATTTTATGAAAATTGTCACAACTTTGAATCATATAAAAGTCAACACAAAACAGAATTAGAGAAAAAAGTGATCCAGTTGTATATTTTTCCAGGAAAATTTATTTGTGTGATTTTTACTACGATTTTTCCTTTGACCGAAAAAGTGGTTTTGCAAAGAGGCAAATTGAATTTGAGAGTGGGAGTTCAAGATGGCGGATTAGAAAGAGAAGCTGCCAACGTCAGTCACCTTGTAATTGCATCATGATCATACACATAAATGCTAAATAAAGTAAACAAAGTTGCAAACGCTTTGAAATACGCGAAGTGCTTTGCAAATACAAGTACATTGGAAAAAAAAGTTATCTGAAAAAAAAATTCCAGTACAATGATAATAAATTTGAAAAATTGAAAGTATTTCGTTTAGGGAACGAAATGAATTTCTCTTAATTCACGAAAATAATTAATGATTTTTATATTAGAGACATCGATTTAAATATGCTGTTTGATGAATTTATTGCCTTAAAAAAATATCTTACAAACGAAACAAATAGCTCAAGTTTTGAAAACAAATGGATACCACTTTTCAATAGTGGCTCTTTTCCCCAGTTTGAAAAAATTTGTAACGTTATTTCCTCAATTCCACATTCCAACGCAACTGTTGAGCGAATTTTTAGTTTAATGTTTGCAACGTGTAGTAAAGAAAGAAATCGCCTTTTAGTTAATTCAATTGAAAGTGTACTTCAAATAAAAGTAAATTTTAAAATGAATTGCGGGGAGTTTATTAAATTTTTAAAAAACAATGACGGCCAACAACTAATCAAAATGGCACAAAAATCAAACAAGTATTAGGAAAAAAGGATATCCGTATGAATATGTAGAAAATAATTTAATTTTATTATACATAAATATATGTTGTAAATGTTACAATGTATGAATCAATCAGTATGTGGATATTCATACGTGAATGTAGTGGAACTTATTGATCTCTCAATAAGTATGAGCGTACAAGGACGCCGTACATGAATAGTATGTACCTAAATATGTAAAAATTAATGTATATTTTCTTTTTTATTCTCTCTTGATGAAATTTGGTACGTAGGTTCCTGAGTGCTCATCTCAGATCGCTATTTAAAATGAAGAATATCGGACTATAACCACGCCCACTTTTTCGATATCGAAAATTTCGAAAAACCGAAAAAGTGCGATAATTTATTACCAAATACGAATAAAGCGATGAAACTTGGTAGGTGAGTTGAACTGATGACGCAGAATAGAAAACTAGTAAAATTTTGGACAATGGGCGTGGCACCGCCCACTTTTAAAAGTTTTGCAAGCTGTAATTTGGCCGTCGTTGAAGATATCATGATGAAATTTGGTAGGCACGATACTCCTATCACTATGTGTGTGCTAAAAAAAAATTAGCGAGATCGGATGACGAAAACGCCCACTTTAAAAAAAAAATTTTTTTTTTAATTCAAATTTTAAAAGAAAAGTTAATATCTTTACAGTATATAAGTAAATTATGTCAACATTCAACTCCAGTAACGATATGTTGCAACAAAATACAAAAATAAAAGAAAATTTCAAAATGGGCGTGGCTCCGCCCTTTTTCATTTAATTTGTCTAGGATACTTTTAATGCCATAAGTCGAACAAAAATTTACCAATCCTTGTAAAATTTGGTAGATGCTTAGATTCTAGGACGATAACTGTTTTCTATGAAAAAGGGCGAAATCGGTTGAAGCCACGCCCAGTTTTTATACACATTCGACCGTCTGTCCTTCCGCTGGGCCGTTAACACGATAACTTGAGCAAAAATCGATATATCATTACTAAACTCAGTTCACATACTTATCTGAACTCACTTTGTATTGGTGTAAAAAATGGCCGAAATCCGACTATGACCACGCCCACTTTTTCGAAAATTACGAAAAATGAAAAAAATGCCATAATTATATACCAAATACGAAAACAGGGATGAAACATGGTAATTGTATTGGTCTATTGACGCAAAATATAACTTTAGAAAAAAACTTGGTTAAATGGGTGTGACACCTACCATATTAAGTAGAAGAAAATGAAAAAGTTTTGCAGGGCGAAATCAAAAGCCCTTGGAATCTTGGAAGGAATACTGTTTGTGGTATTACATATATAAATAGATTAGCGGTACCCGACAGATGATGTTCTGGATCACCCTGGTCCACATTTTGGTCGATATCTCGAAAACACCTTCACATATACATGTTTCGTTTTTCTTTTCAATTTTTGTTGTTGTCTCGTCCCCATCAGGATAAAAGACATACTCGTCCACATCAATTCCTTCTGCTTCCATTGCCTCTCGTAGACGTGCCTGAAGTTCGAGTTTAACGCCGCTTGTATTCAATCCACGGCTCTCCAACTCCTTCTTCAGTTGCTGGATCTTCAATTCACTGAACTTTGCCATGTCCTTGTTGTCCTCTGGAATTTTTTCAACAATTCCTCTTCTGACACCAATTGTAACGATTTTGCTGCAAATCCTCTTATTTGCAACCCTCTGCTAAGTTCGTATCGCTAAACTGTTGAATAAATAACTCCAATATTGAATAACTGAAAAATGGTCTTTATTACAGTACTTCACAATAACACTTATACTTTGCAACGAATAGCAAGCTTAATAACCAAACTGATTGATAGCTCAAATGAAACTCTACTATTCAAAATAATTCTGCTATAGCTCGCTAGATAGCGCTTAATCGAAATCTCAAATCAAACTGAATTACAGCGGCTCTACATCTGTTGCCTTTTATACCCTTTGGTTTCCTCGTTCGCATTTTTCCAGAATGTACTAGCATTGTCCATGAGCTCTCAAACTTCTCAGCTATAACTAAAATTGCACAATTTTATACATCTTTTAGGCGCTTCCAGAATCTACTAGTCCAGTAGCTCTCAAACTTCTCAGATATATGCATGTGTTTGCGCATTGACTCTCCGCTGCTCGTATTCGCACATGGTACATATGTGTAGACGCACTTATTTATTCGTTTATGTAGATACATAAAGATTGAGTTATTGATGTGAATGTTTGTAGTTTACAGTCTCTCGCGCGCACATAGGCGTATAATTAAATGCATCGGTGTGTGACATCTCTCTGGGCTGCCTTATATATGTGTATACTTGATTTGATTATTAACGTAAATACTGCTTGGCATGGCTTTAGCATCGCCTTAGTGATGGGATAACTTAGTGATGCTAATATCCGTGACACTGCCCTCCACCTAAGTCTGATCGTCCCGATCAGACAAATCTCTCGATCTAAACGTTGCCAGCCTTTCCAAATGGACCACTTTCATTTTGGTTCGTGGTTTACCGATGGTTTGTATGCGGTACACTACATCGTTGATCCGTTTTACAACTTTGTATGGGCCTTCCCAATTACACTGCAATTTCGGGGACAACGTTGTGGGTTGTATAACAGCACCAAATCTCCTTCCTGAAAACCTTCTGAATTAATTGCTTTATCATATCTGGCTTTCATCTTGTCACTCATAATCTTTGTTCGTTGCCTTATCAGATCATGTATTTCTCTTAGCTCTTCTTCCAAATCACTAGTGGATTTCCTGACATTTCTCTCCGCATTGGCATCTATCCCAAAGTTCAAATCAGCTGGCAGTCTAAGGTCATTGCCAAAAATTACTTTTGCAGGGGTTTGGCCCGTTGTCTCATGTACTGCTGATCGGTAAGCCATCAAGAATAATGGTATGCGGGTATCCCATTCTTTATGGTACTTGTCTACTACTTTCCTTAAGTGCTCCTCCAATGTTCTATTGAATCGTTCTACCATACCAACGGATTGAGAATGCAATGCAGCTGTCCGCGTTTTTCGAATGCCCAATGACTTACACATTTCCTGGAACACAGCTGATTCGAAATTCCTGCCTTGGTCTGAATGTAACTCCATTGGTACACCATACCTTGCAACCCATTCGTTTTTAACCACTTCTGCTACTGTTTCTGCTCCTTTCAAATGGCGCACCTGAGTTATATTGCTTCATCTGGCCATGACTTCGTGTTCTGGGCCCTTTCGCTCTGCTGCAAACCTCGCAGTTCGCAATCCACTCAGTGACCGACTGACGGCAACTAACCCAATAGAATCTCTGTTTAATCTTCTCGAGCGTCTTCGTGATTCCAAGATGACCTCCGCTTGGACCATTATGCAGCTCGCTGAGCACGTCAGGAATCCTCTTCTTGGGAAAACCTATCAGTTTATTCTTGTATTTACCATCCTCACTCTCCCATACTCGATGAAGGTAACCGGATATCAATTCTAAACTGTTCCACTGTGCCCAATATGACTTCGCAATGGGACTCTCTGCTGACATCTCTTCTCTGTTTGGTCTTTCATTTCGTTCGAGCCCTTGCATAACACGTGACAGATCTGCATCTTCTAGCTGGCACTTTCTTAGCTGTTTCTTGTCCCATTCATCTCTACATGTTATATTCATTAGCCGGACATCTATAATGTCTTCTTTAGCCTCGGCTTTTGAACAGTGCTTGCATTCCAAACTACATGGTCTTCGTGACATTGCATCAGCATTTCCATGGGTACTACCTTTTCGATGCTCAATGGAAAAGTCGTAGCTTTGTAGTCGCTCGATCCACCGTGCCAATTGTCCTTCCGGATTACGGAACTGCAGAAGCCATTTCAACGCTGCGTGATCTGTCCTGACACGGAATCGCTGGCCGTAGAGTTATTTGTGAAAATGTTTAATGCACTCTACCAATGCCAACAGCTCTCTCCGCGTAACACAGTAGTTCCTCTCTGGTTTTCCAATCGAACGGCTGTAATATGCAACTACCTTCTCCTGTCCATCGACCAGTTGTGATAAAACGCCTCCTATAGCATATCCACTCGCATCTGTATCTAGAATAAATGTTGCTCCTGGAATCGGATATGCTAACATTGGGGCAGTGCATAAACGCTCCTTCAATGTTTGGAAAGCCACTTCTTGCTCCTTCTTCCATTCAAAAGCTTTGTTTTTTCTTGTAAGCTCATGGAGGCTATGGGCTACGCTGGAAAAATTTGGTACACATCGGCGGTAATATGTGCACAGCCCAAGAAAACTTCTCAATTCATGTAGGTTCTGTGGTCTTGGCCAATCCTTTACTGCCTCTATCTTTTCATTCGCTGTACAGACACCTTCTGTAGTTACCTTGTGGCCCAAATAATTTACTTCCTTTTTAAACAGCGTACACTTTTTGGACTTAACTTCAGACCAGCGCCAGTTATTCTCTGGAAAACTTCCTCCAAGTTCTTAAGATGTTCATCAAAACTCTTGCCCAATACGATGATGTCATACAATGTAGTCCTTTCAGAACCTGGTCCATGAGTCTCTCAAAAGTAGCTGGTGCATTACAAAGTCCAAAAGGCATCACTGTAAATTGCAAAAGACCATCACCGACACTGAAGGCTGTTTTCTCTTTATCTTCCTCCTTCACCTCAACTTGCCAGTAGCCGCTTTTCAAGTCCAGTGTGGAAAACCATTTCGTACCAGATAGCGAGTCCAGAGTGTCGTCAATTCTTGGCAACGGGTAGCTATCCTTTTTCGTAACGTCATTCAACTTCCGGTAGTCCACGCAAAACCTCATTTTTCCATCCTTCTTCTTTACAAGTACTACCGGTGAGCTCCATGGACTAGCTGATGGTTCGATGACGCCGCTGTCACTCATTTCTTGTATGATTTGACTCACAACTTCCCGCTTCGCTAGTGGAACACTACGTGGAGCTTGGCGGATCGGCCTCGCATCTCCAGTGTCAATTTGATGTTTCACAACATTGGTGCGGCCTGGTTTGGAACCATCCTGGTCAAATATGTTCGCGTATTTTATGAGCAGTTGTTTTGCCTTACTCTGATAGGCTTCCTCTCGCCCATGCGTCCATGCCGTGATATCATTTGAAAGATCAGTATTACTAGATGAAACGTGTTCCTGGAGCTGTTCACAGTTAATAACTACTTCGGCCTCTTGGAATCTTCCCAAAATAGCTCCTTTGGTCAAATTGAATGGTGACTTGAACTCATTTAGTACTCTTACCGGAATACGTCCATCTTGTTTTGTTATAGCCAGGGTTTTTCCTACAAGTATGTTCAGTGCTGATTTATTTGCTGCTTCGACAGCCCACAATTTGTTTGTCCCACAATCTCCATCAACCTTTGCCCAGATGACTGCTTCTGATTTTGGTGGTATTTGCTGACTCTCTTCCACCAGCACTCGTTTACTACTGTAGCCTCTCTCGTAGCCGAAATTAAGTGGCACATCCATGTTCTTATATCGCATCGTCTTGCTTTGCATATCGATTTTGATGCCTTGGTTGATTAAGAAGTCCACTCCAATTATGATTTCATCAACAATACCTGCCACTATAAAATTGTGTAGGACCGTGACATTCCCCATTGCTACTTCACATTCTACTTCTCCAATTACCTGGGTGTCTTCTCCAGTGGCTGTACGCAATATTGCTCCATGCAATGGTCTTATCTTCTTGTTGACTAAATCCGCTCGAATGATGGAATGAGATGCACCCGTATCTACAGTCAGTAAACGTTCCTTTCCATCCACATGTCCTCCGACAGTAAGATTGCTCGACCTTCTTCCAATTTGTGAGATAGAGATTATGGGGCATTCAATTGAGGGAGTCAGCTGTCGCCCCTAGCTGCTGACTCGCTTTAGTTTAACGATTGATTTGTCTTGGAGATTTGCTCATCTCCTTCTGCTCTGCGTTTACGACCACCCACATTGTTGGAACTGTTAGGGTTGGTGTTGCAATAACGCGCAATATACCCTGCCCTGGCTTTCCACACTTAAAACATTTCCACACTTAAAGTATTTGACTGCATCATTATTCTTCTGCTGCGTACCCTTCAATGCTTCCAAAATTGCGTCTACCCAGTCTGGCTTTTCCACTTCCACGCGATGAGCTTTGTACGCTGGTCAAAAGTGAGGCTGTTTCCTGAGTCAGTGCATGCGATACCGTTTCAGCAAACGTTAGTTTTGGATTCGCATATGTAGCCCGCTTCGTTTCCACATCTCGTATGCCATTTATGAAGCTCTGGATTTTTACCCTTTCAGTGTATTCCACGGGTGCGTCTGCATTTGCAAGATGAGCCAATCTTTCAATATCTGAAGCAAACTCCTGCAATGTCTCATTTGCTTTTTGGTAGCGGTTTTGCAACTCAATTTGGAATATCTGTTTCCTATGCTCGCTTCCGTAACGTCTCTCTAAAGCGCTCATCAATGTTTCGTAGTGGTTCCGCTCGTACTCTGGGATGGTCTGTAAGATTTCCGCGGCAGGCCCTTTCAGTGCCACGAACAGAGCTGCAACTTTATCTTCAGCATTCCATTGGTTCACTGCTGCGGTCTTCTCAAACTGTAGCTTAAAGACCTGAAAAGGAACAGAACCGTCAAAGGATGGTGTCTTTACCTTTGGATTACTCGCTGAAACAGCTGGGTGGTTTAGTTGTAACTGCTCCATACGACCTTTTAACGCTTCTATTTCGGCATCAATTTTGTCCTCGAGTTGTAAAATTTTTGCATCCTGCTCTTCCAGTTTCACAAAGAGCTGCGATGATACCTGTTCCGAAATTTGTGCCGACATTTCAGATGTACGTGCCTCTTGCGCTTCCAGTTGAGATGCCAAATATGTCTTCTGTTCTTCCAATTGTGATGTTATACGGGGTTCCTGCGATTCCAGTTGGGATACCATATACGTCTTCTGTTCTTCAAGCTGTGAAGAAATTTGTGTTTCCTGTGCTTCAATCTTCGATGTTATTCGTGTATCTTGGGATTCCATCTGTGATGACATATCCGTTTTCTGTTCTTCTAGTTGAGATGACATGTTGGTGGATATTTGTGATGACATTTCTGTTATACGTGCCTCTTGCGCTTCCATCTTGGATGTTACTGTCGATGTTTGAGCAGTTATTGCAGCCAATATCATGTTCAAGTCTGTGCTGGTAATTTTCTGCGATGTTTCGTTTTTCTTTTCAATTTTTGTTGTTGTCTCGTCCCCATCAGAATAAAAGTCATACTCGTCCACATCAATTCCTTCTGCTTCCATTGCCTCTCGTAGCCGTGCCTGAAGTTCGAGTTTAACACCGCTTGTATTCAATCCACGGCTCTCCAACTCCTTCTTCAGTTGCTGGATCTTCAATTCACTGAACTTTGCCATGTCCTTGTTGTCCCCTGGAATTTATTCAACAATTCCTCTTCTGACACCAATTGTAACGATTTTGCTGCAAATCCTCTTATTTGCAACCCTCTGCTAAGTTCGTATCGCTAAACTGTTGAATAAATAACTCCAATATTGAATAACTGAAAAATGGTCTTTATTACACTACTTCACAATAACACTTATACTTTGCAACGAATAGCAAGCTTAATAACCAAACTGATTGATAGCTCAAATGAAACTCTACTATTCAAAATAATTCTGCTATAGCTCGCTAGATAGCGCTTAATCGAAATCTCAAATCAAACTGAATTACAGCGGCTCTACATCTGTTGCCTTTTATACCCTTTGGTTTCCTCGTTCGCATTTTTCCAGAATGTACTAGCATTGTCCATGAGCTCTCAAACTTCTCAGCTATAACTAAAATTGCACAATTTTATACATCTTTTAGGCGCTTCCAGAATCTACTAGTCCAGTAGCTCTCAAACTTCTCAGATATATGCATGTGTTTGCGCATTGACTCTCCGCTGCTCGTATTCGTACATGGTACATATGTGTAGACGCAATTATTTATTCGTTTATGTAGATATATAAAGATTGAATTATTGATGTGAATGTTTGTAGTTTACAGTCTCTCGCGCGCACATAGGCGTATAAGTAAATGCATCTGTGTGTGACATCTCTCTGGGCTGCCTTATATATGTGTATACTTGATTTGATTATTAACGTAAATACTGCTTGGCATGGCCTTAGCATCGCCTTAGTGATGGGATAACTTAGTGATGCTAATATCCGTGACAATATATAAAAAGAAAGGCTAAAATGTGTGTTAGTTGGTCGCCGGTGTTTGAAGAGATACGTCGGTCGATTTTGTTCAAACTTTCACATAAGCTGCGTATACCTCACGCGGTGGTTATTACATAGGTTTGGTTGCAATCTACGCACAAATGCTAGGGTCTTGAGATCAAAACGTGGACCTGGGTAATCCTGGGATGAGTTTGTACAATATGGTTATCAAATGGAAGCTGATTATGAGTACTTTGATACGGTGTATTTTTCGTACCCCTTGGTGACTAGGGTCTCGAGATATAGGCCAAAAAAAGGACCCGTGTACCCCTAGAATATGTTTATAGAATATGGATAACAAATGAAAGATGTTGATGAGTGCTTTAGTAGAGGGTAATTTTCATACCCCTGGGTGACTAGGGTCTCGAGATATAGGCCAAAAAAAGGACCCGTGTACCCCTAGAATATGTTTATATAATATGGATAACAAATGAAAGCTGTTAATGAGTGCTTTAGTAGAGGGTAATTTTCATACCCCTGGGTGACTAGGGTCTCGAGATATATGCCAAAACGTAGATGAGGATAACACTAGGATGTGTTTTTGGGTGGCTGGGTGGGTACGGTCTCGAGATGTAGGCCAAAACGTGGACCCGGATACCCCTAGAATGTGTGTGTAATATGTATATCAAATGAAAGCTGTTGTTGAGAGCTTCAAAGTAATTTTATTGTGATATTCGATTTAGTCGCATAAAGCTGGCAAAACTGATAAATATGCATGCGAAGCCGACATAAAGACATGAATTAATAATACCAACATACCTATTTACATACTTCCTATCCGATTTGCTTGAAATTTGGTATATAAATTTGCCTATATTAGTATTTAAGATCCTTTTTTCCGGGAAGTAGACCAGAGACGGACTGGGACTGGGATTAGGACCAGGACTGGCACTGCGACTCGGAGTGGGACTGTGACTGGGACTCGGAATGGGACTGGAACAAAATGCATACCACCCTCTGGGACTGGCAATAAGGGATGAAGAAGAATGGAAGAAGAGAGGGGAGAAAAGAGAGAAGAAGAAGGAGACTGAGAAGCTGATAAAATAAGACGAAGATAGAGATAGATGAAGCGAAAAGACGGAGAAAGGAGTGAATAAAAGGATTAGGAAAAAGTGAAGAGGGTGGAGGGCAGAGTTAGACGGAAAAAGCTTATTAAAAAGTATGCAGATAGACCAAATTTAAGGCAGAACAATGTCTGCCGGGTCTGCTAGTCAATTATAAGAATAAACAGCGCACTGTATGGAGCAATTTAATGAAGACCACGGTCCTGCCCTAATGCTGCCGGTTAATTTAAATATTAGCAGCTACTTTGCCGAAACAACTTTCGCTATCTCGGACTTTTGAAAGAGCAGCGAGAGCTCCTTTTCAAGATTTCGTATGATTGTAGATGAAGTGGGGGAAGAAGGTTCCATACCGAGGCGCTGACAAACGTCATTCACCATCGAATAACCTACGGGTAAACTGGCCATCAGTATAAAATGTGTTTAAGGCTAAAACCAGGCAAGGGCATTCAGTCATAAACTATTTGAAGGTTTTCTGATGGACCGCATTACAATGTGTAATCTAACACTATTGCTCGCAGGCCGAGGTAGATAAGCATCAATTTGGTGTGGGATCCGGGGGTAGTTCTTTATGACATTAATCTACGCACTACCGACGAAGAATATTGCATTGTACAAGCGCTTGCAATGCACATACAAGCACTACCTCTGCCACTAGGTACATAACACCACTTCTACTTGTATATAAAACCACACACTTGCCGACTTTAACTTCACAAAGGTGTACCTGGCCCAATAAAAATAAAGCCTCTAAAACGATATCCAACCCAATTGGCAATTCAATTTTGTAACCTCTGAGATATTGGCAAGGCGATTGTTTCGTCTTCCGACCATGCTGCGATAGGCTGAAGAAGAAGTACTTTCGGAAGACGGCTTAGAACGGCAAAAACAGAAAAAAAATACCTGGAAAGAAAAAGCAATTGACCCAAATTAGGAGAATCATTTTAATGTGTATTATAATTATTATTTCAAACAAAATACCTTCATTTTTTATCAAAAATTTTCAAATTTCTATAATTTTGTTAGATAAACAAAATTATTTTATGAAAATTGTCACAACTTTGAATCATATAAAAGTCAACACAAAACAGAATTAGAGAAAAAAGTGATCCAGTTGTATATTTTTCCAGGAAAATTTATTTGTGTGATTTTTACTACGATTTTTCCTTTGACCGAAAAAGTAGTTTTGCAAAGAGGCAAATTGAATTTGAGAGTGGGAGTTCAAGATGGCGGATTAGAAAGAGAAGCTGCCAACGTCAGTCACCTTGTAATTGCATCATGATCATACACATAAATGCTAAATAAAGTAAACAAAGTTGCAAACGCTTTGAAATACGCGAAGTGCTTTGCAAATACAAGTACATTGGAAAAAAAAGTTATCTGAAAAAAAAATTCCAGTACAATGATAATAAATTTGAAAAATTGAAAGTATTTCGTTTAGGGAACGAAATGAATTTCTCTTAATTCACGAAAATAATTAATGATTTTTATATTAGAGACATCGATTTAAATATGCTGTTTGATGAATTTATTGTCTTAAAAAATTATCTTACAAACGAAACAAATAGCTCAAGTTTTGAAAACAAATGGATACCACTTTTCAATAGTGGCTCTTTTCCCCAGTTTGAAAAAATTTGTAACGTTATTTCCTCAATTCCACATTCCAACGCAACTGTTGAGCGAATTTTTAGTTTAATGTTTGCAACGTGTAGTAAAGAAAGAAATCGCCTTTTAGTTAATTCAATTGAAAGTGTACTTCAAATAAAAGTAAATTTTAAAATGAATTGCGGCGAGTTTATTAAATTTTTAAAAAACAATGACGGCCAACAACTAATCAAAATGGCACAAAAATCAAACAAGTATTAGGAAAAAAGGATATCCGTATGAATATGTAGAAAATAATTTAATTTTATTATACATAAATATATGTTGTAAATGTTACAATGTATGAATCAATCAGTATGTGGATATTCGTACGTGAATGTAATGGAACTTATTGATCTCTCAATAAGTATGAGCGTACAAGGACGCCGTACATGAATAGTATGTACCTAAATATGTAAAAATTAATGTATATTTTCTTTTTTAATGTATGCTCAATAAAACTCGCTATGAATTATAGATATTTTGTTTTTAACAAAAGTGTACTGAATTGTCCTGATTTTTATACTCAGTTGAGCAGAGCTCACAGAGTATATTAACTTTGATTGGATAACGGTTGGTTGTAAAGGTATAAAGGAATCGAGATAGATATAGACTTCCATATATCAAAATCATCAGGATCGAAAAAAAGTTTGATTTAGCCATGTCCGTCCGTCCTTCCGTCTGTCCGTCCGTCCGTCTGCCCCTTAACACGATAACTTGAGTAAATTTTGAGGTATCTTGATGAAATTTGGTACGTAGGTTCCTGAGTGCTCATCTCAGATCGCTATTTAAAATGAAGAATATCGGACTATAGCCACGCCCACTTTTTCGATATCGAAAATTTCGTAAAACCGAAAAAGTGCGATAATTTATTACCAAATACGAATAAAGCGATGAAACTTGGTAGGTGAGTTGAACTGATGACGCAGAATAGAAAACTAGTAAAATTTTGGACAATGGGCGTGGCACCGCCCACTTTTAAAAGTTTTGCAAGCTGTAATTTGGCAGTCGTTGAAGATATCATGATGAAATTTGGTAGGCACGATACTCCTATCACTATGTGTGTGCTAAAAAAAAATTAGCGAGATCGGATGACGAAAACGCCCACTTTTAAAAAAAATTTTTTTTTTTAATTCAAATTTTAAAAGAAAAGTTAATATCTTTACAGTATATAAGTAAATTATGTCAACATTCAACTCCAGTAACGATATGTTGCAACAAAATACAAAAATAAAAGAAAATTTCAAAATGGGCGTGGCTCCGCCCTTTTTCATTTAATTTGTCTAGGATACTTTTAATGCCATAAGTCGAACAAAAATTTACCAATCCTTGTAAAATTTGGTAGATGCTTAGATTCTAGGACGATAACTGTTTTCTATGAAAAAGGGCGAAATCGGTTGAAGCCACGCCCAGTTTTTATACACATTCGACCGTCTGTCCTTCCGCTGGGCCGTTAACACGATAACTTGAGCAAAAATCGATATATCATTACTAAACTCAGTTCACATACTTATCTGAACTCACTTTGTATTGGTGTAAAAAATGGCCGAAATCCGACTATGACCACGCCCACTTTTTCGAAAATTACGAAAAATGAAAAAAATGCCATAATTATATACCAAATACGAAAACAGGGATGAAACATGGTAATTGTATTGGTCTATTGACGCAAAATATAACTTTAGAAAAAAACTTGGTTAAATGGGTGTGACACCTACCATATTAAGTAGAAGAAAATGAAAAAGTTTTGCAGGGCGAAATCAAAAGCCCTTGGAATCTTGGAAGGAATACTGTTTGTGGTATTACATATATAAATAGATTAGCGGTACCCGACAGATGATGTTCTGGATCACCCTGGTCCACATTTTGGTCGATATCTCGAAAACACCTTCACATATACATGTTTCGTTTTTCTTTTCAATTTTTGTTGTTGTCTCGTCCCCATCAGGATAAAAGACATACTCGTCCACATCAATTCCTTCTGCTTCCATTGCCTCTCGTAGACGTGCCTGAAGTTCGAGTTTAACGCCGCTTGTATTCAATCCACGGCTCTCCAACTCCTTCTTCAGTTGCTGGATCTTCAATTCACTGAACTTTGCCATGTCCTTGTTGTCCTCTGGAATTTTTTCAACAATTCCTCTTCTGACACCAATTGTAACGATTTTGCTGCAAATCCTCTTATTTGCAACCCTCTGCTAAGTTCGTATCGCTAAACTGTTGAATAAATAACTCCAATATTGAATAACTGAAAAATGGTCTTTATTACAGTACTTCACAATAACACTTATACTTTGCAACGAATAGCAAGCTTAATAACCAAACTGATTGATAGCTCAAATGAAACTCTACTATTCAAAATAATTCTGCTATAGCTCGCTAGATAGCGCTTAATCGAAATCTCAAATCAAACTGAATTACAGCGGCTCTACATCTGTTGCCTTTTATACCCTTTGGTTTCCTCGTTCGCATTTTTCCAGAATGTACTAGCATTGTCCATGAGCTCTCAAACTTCTCAGCTATAACTAAAATTGCACAATTTTATACATCTTTTAGGCGCTTCCAGAATCTACTAGTCCAGTAGCTCTCAAACTTCTCAGATATATGCATGTGTTTGCGCATTGACTCTCCGCTGCTCGTATTCGTACATGGTACATATGTGTAGACGCAATTATTTATTCGTTTATGTAGATATATAAAGATTGAATTATTGATGTGAATGTTTGTAGTTTACAGTCTCTCGCGCGCACATAGGCGTATAAGTAAATGCATCTGTGTGTGACATCTCTCTGGGCTGCCTAATATATATGTGTATACTTGATTTGATTATTAACGTAAATACTGCTTGGCATGGCCTTAGCATCGCCTTAGTGATGGGATAACTTAGTGATGCTAATATCCGTGACAATATATAAAAAGAAAGGCTAAAATGTGTGTTAGTTGGTCGCCGGTGTTTGAAGAGATGCGTCGGTCGATTTTGTTCAAACTTTCACATAAGCTGCGTATACCTCACGCGGTGGTTATTACATAGGTTTGGTTGGAATCTACGCACAAATGCTAGGGTCTTGAGATCAAAACGTGGACCTGTGTAATCCTGGGATGAGTTTGTACAATATGGTTATCAAATGGAAGCTGTTTATGAGTACTTTGATACGGTGTATTTTTCGTACCCCTTGGTGACTAGGGTCTCGAGATATAGGCCAAAAAAAGGACCCGTGTACCCCTAGAATATGTTTATAGAATATGGATAACAAATGAAAGCTGTTGATGAGTGCTTTAGTAGAGGGTAATTTTCATACCCCTGGGTGACTAGGGTCTCGAGATATAGGCCAAAAAAAAGGACCCGTGTACCCCTAGAATATGTTTATATAATATGGATAACAAATGAAAGCTGTTGATGAGTGCTTTAGTAGAGGGTAATTTTCATACCCCTGGGTGACTAGGGTCTCGAGATATATGCCAAAACGTAGATGAGGATAACACTAGGATGTGTTTTTGGGTGGCTGGGTGGGTACGGTCTCGAGATGTAGGCCAAAACGTGGACCCGGATACCCTAGAATGTGTGTGTAATATGTATATCAAATGAAAGCTGTTGTTGAGAGCTTCAAAGTAATTTTATTGTGATATTCGATTTAGTCGCATAAACCTGGCAAAACTGATAAATATGCATGCGAAGCCGACATAAAGACATGAATTAATAATACCAACATACCTATTTACATACTTCCTATCCGATTTGCTTGAAATTTGGTATATAAATTTGCCTATATTAGTATTTAAGATCCTTTTTTCCGGGAAGTAGACCAGAGATGGACTGGGACTGGGATTAGGACCAGGACTGGCACTGAGACTCGGAGTGGGACTGGGACTGGGACTCGGAATGGGACTGGAACAAAATGCATACCACCCTCTGGGACTGGCAATAAGGGATGAAGAAGAATGGAAGAAGAGAGGGGAGAAAAGAGAGAAGAAGAAGGAGACTGAGAAGCTGATAAAATGAGACGAAGATAGAGATAGATGAAGCGAAAAGACGGAGAAAGGAGTGAATAAAAGGATTAGGAAAAAGTGAAGAGGGTGGAGGGCAGAGTTAGACGGAAAAAGCTTATTAAAAAGTATGCAGATAGACCAAATTTAAGGCAGAACAATGTCTGCCGGGTCTGCTAGTCAATTATAAGAATAAACAGCGCACTGTATGGAGCAATTTAATGAAGACCACGGTCCTGCCCTAATGCTGCCAGTTAATTTAAATATTAGCAGCTACTTTGCCGAAACAACTTTCGCTATCTCGGACTTTTGAAAGAGCAGCGAGAGCTCCTTTTCAAGATTTCGTATGATTGTAGATGAAGTGGGGGAAGAAGGTTCCATACCGAGGCGCTGACAAACGTCATTCACCATCGAATAACCTACGGGTAAACTGGCCATCAGTATAAAATGTGTTTAAGGCTAAAACCAGGGAAGGGCATTGAGTCATAAACTATTTGAAGGTTTTCTGATGGACCGCATTACAATGTGTAATCTAACACTATTGCTCGCAGGCCGAGGTAGATAAGCATCAATTTGGTGTGGGATCCGGGGGTAGTTCTTTATGACATTAATCTACGCACTACCGACGAAGAATATTGCATTGTACAAGCGCTTGCAATGCACATACAAGCACTACCTCTGCCACTAGGTACATAACACCACTTCTACTTGTATATAAAACCACACACTTGCCGACTTTAACTTCACAAAGGTGTACCTGGCCCAATAAAAATAAAGCCTCTAAAACGATATCCAACCCAATTGGCAATTCAATTTTGTAACCTCTGAGATATTGGCAAGGCGATTGTTTCGTCTTCCGACCATGCTGCGATAGGCTGAAGAAGAAGTACTTTCGGAAGACGGCTTAGAACGGCAAAAACAGAAAAAAAAATACCTGGAAAGAAAAAGCAATTGACCCAAATTAGGAGAATCATTTTAATGTGTATTATAATTATTATTTCAAACAAAATACCTTCATTTTTTATCAAAAATTTTCAAATTTCTATAATTTTGTTAGATAAACAAAATTATTTTATGAAAATTGTCACAACTTTGAATCATATAAAAGTCAACACAAAACAGAATTAGAGAAAAAAGTGATCCAGTTGTATATTTTTCCAGGAAAATTTATTTGTGTGATTTTTACTACGATTTTTCCTTTGACCGAAAAAGTGGTTTTGCAAAGAGGCAAATTGAATTTGAGAGTGGGAGTTCAAGATGGCGGATTAGAAAGAGAAGCTGCCAACGTCAGTCACCTTGTAATTGCATCATGATCATACACATAAATGCTAAATAAAGTAAACAAAGTTGCAAACGCTTTGAAATACGCGAAGTGCTTTGCAAATACAAGTACATTGGAAAAAAAAGTTATCTGAAAAAAAAATTCCAGTACAATGATAATAAATTTGAAAAATTGAAAGTATTTCGTTTAGGGAACGAAATGAATTTCTCTTAATTCACGAAAATAATTAATGATTTTTATATTAGAGACATCGATTTAAATATGCTGTTTGATGAATTTATTGCCTTAAAAAAATATCTTACAAACGAAACAAATAGCTCAAGTTTTGAAAACAAATGGATACCACTTTTCAATAGTGGCTCTTTTCCCCAGTTTGAAAAAATTTGTAACGTTATTTCCTCAATTCCACATTCCAACGCAACTGTTGAGCGAATTTTTAGTTTAATGTTTGCAACGTGTAGTAAAGAAAGAAATCGCCTTTTAGTTAATTCAATTGAAAGTGTACTTCAAATAAAAGTAAATTTTAAAATGAATTGCGGGGAGTTTATTAAATTTTTAAAAAACAATGACGGCCAACAACTAATCAAAATGGCACAAAAATCAAACAAGTATTAGGAAAAAAGGATATCCGTATGAATATGTAGAAAATAATTTAATTTTATTATACATAAATATATGTTGTAAATGTTACAATGTATGAATCAATCAGTATGTGGATATTCATACGTGAATGTAGTGGAACTTATTGATCTCTCAATAAGTATGAGCGTACAAGGACGCCGTACATGAATAGTATGTACCTAAATATGTAAAAATTAATGTATATTTTCTTTTTTATTCTCTCTTGATGAAATTTGGTACGTAGGTTCCTGAGTGCTCATCTCAGATCGCTATTTAAAATGAAGAATATCGGACTATAACCACGCCCACTTTTTCGATATCGAAAATTTCGAAAAACCGAAAAAGTGCGATAATTTATTACCAAATACGAATAAAGCGATGAAACTTGGTAGGTGAGTTGAACTGATGACGCAGAATAGAAAACTAGTAAAATTTTGGACAATGGGCGTGGCACCGCCCACTTTTAAAAGTTTTGCAAGCTGTAATTTGGCCGTCGTTGAAGATATCATGATGAAATTTGGTAGGCACGATACTCCTATCACTATGTGTGTGCTAAAAAAAAATTAGCGAGATCGGATGACGAAAACGCCCACTTTAAAAAAAAATTTTTTTTTTAATTCAAATTTTAAAAGAAAAGTTAATATCTTTACAGTATATAAGTAAATTATGTCAACATTCAACTCCAGTAACGATATGTTGCAACAAAATACAAAAATAAAAGAAAATTTCAAAATGGGCGTGGCTCCGCCCTTTTTCATTTAATTTGTCTAGGATACTTTTAATGCCATAAGTCGAACAAAAATTTACCAATCCTTGTAAAATTTGGTAGATGCTTAGATTCTAGGACGATAACTGTTTTCTATGAAAAAGGGCGAAATCGGTTGAAGCCACGCCCAGTTTTTATACACATTCGACCGTCTGTCCTTCCGCTGGGCCGTTAACACGATAACTTGAGCAAAAATCGATATATCTTTACTAAACTCAGTTCACATACTTATCTGAACTCACTTTGTATTGGTGTAAAAAATGGCCGAAATCCGACTATGACCACGCCCACTTTTCGAAAATTACGAAAAATGAAAAAAATGCCATAATTATATACCAAATACGAAAACAGGGATGAAACATGGTAATTGTATTGGTCTATTGACGCAAAATATAACTTTAGAAAAAAACTTGGTTAAATGGGTGTGACACCTACCATATTAAGTAGAAGAAAATGAAAAAGTTTTGCAGGGCGAAATCAAAAGCCCTTGGAATCTTGGAAGGAATACTGTTTGTGGTATTACATATATAAATAGATTAGCGGTACCCGACAGATGATGTTCTGGATCCTGGTCCACATTTTGGTCGATATCTCGAAAACACCTTCACATATACAACTAAGGGCCACTCCCTTTTAAAACCCTCATTAATACCTTTAATTTGATACCCATATCGTAGAAACACATTCTAGATTCACCCCTGGTCCACGTTTATGGCGATATCTCGAAAAGGCGTCCACATATAGAACTAAGGCCCACTCCTTTTTAAAATACTCATTAACACCTTTTATTTCATACCCATATCGTACAAAAAAATTCTAGAGTCACCCCTGGTCCACGTTTATGGCGATATCTTGAAGAGGCGTCCACATATAGAACTAAGGCCCACTCCTTTTTAAAATACTCATTAACACCTTTTATTGCATACCCATATCGTACAAACAAATTCTAGAGTCACCCCTGGTCCACCTTTATGGCGATACCTTGAAAAGGCGTCCACCTATAGAACTAAGGTCTACACCCTTTTAAAATACTCATTGACACCTTTCATTTGATACCCATATCGTACAAACAAATTCTAGAGTCACCCCTGGTTCACCTTTATGGCGATATCTCGAAAAGGCGTCCACCTATAGAACTAAGAACCACGCCCTTTTAAAATACTCATTAAAACCTTTCATTTGATACCCATATTGTTCAAACGCATTATAGAGTCACCCCTGGTCCACGTTTATGGCGATTTCCCGAAAAGGCGTCCACCCATAGAACTAAGGCCCACTCCCTTTTAAAACACTTATTACCACCTTTCGTTTGATACCCATATTGTACAAACGCATTCTAGAGTCAACCCTGGTCCACTTTTATAACGATATTCCGAAAAGGCGTCCACCTATAGAACTAAGGCCCACTCCCTTTTAAAATATTCATTAACACATTTCATTTGATACTCATATCGTACAAACAAATTCTAGAGTCACCCCTGGTCCACGTTTATGGCTATATCTCGAAGAGGCGTCCACATATAGAACTAAGGCCCACTCCTTTTTAAAATACTCATTAACACCTTTTATTTCATACCCATATCGTGCAAACAAATTCTAGAGTCACCCCTGGTCCACCTTTATGGCGATATCTTGAAAAGGCGTCCACCTATAGAACTAAGGTCTACACCCTTTTAAAATACTCATTGACACCTTTCATTTGATACCCATATCGTACAAACAAATTCTAGAGTCACCCCTGGTTCACCTTTATGGCGATATCTCGAAAAGGCGTCCACATATAGAACTAAGGCCCACTCCTTTTTAAAATACTCATTAACACCTTTTATTTCATACCCATATCGTACAAAAAAATTCTAGAGTCACCCCTGGTCCACGTTTATGGCGATATCTTGAAGAGGCGTCCACATATAGAACTAAGGCCCACTCCTTTTTAAAATACTCATTAACACCTTTTATTGCATACCCATATCGTACAAACAAATTCTAGAGTCACCCCTGGTCCACCTTTATGGCGATACCTTGAAAAGGCGTCCACCTATAGAACTAAGGTCTACACCCTTTTAAAATACTCATTGACACCTTTCATTTGATACCCATATCGTACAAACAAATTCTAGAGTCACCCCTGGTCCACATTTATGGCGATATCTTGAAAAGGCATCCACCTATAGAACTAAGGACCACGCCCTTTTAAAATACTCATTAAAACCTTTCATTTGATACCCATATTGTTCAAACGCATTATAGAGTCACCCCTGGTCCACGTGTATGGCGATATCCCGAAAAGGCGTCCACCCACAGAACTAAGGCCCACTCCCTTTTAAAACACTTATTACCACCTTTCGTTTGATACCCATATTGTACAAACGCATTCTAGAGTCAACCCTGGTCCACTTTTATAACGATATTCCGAAAAGGCGTCCACCTATAGAACTAAGGCCCACTCCCTTTTAAAATACTCATTAACACATTTCATTTGATACTCATATCGTACAAACAAATTCTAGAGTCACCCCTGGTCCACCTTTATGGCGATATCTCGAAAAGGCGTCCACATATAGAACTAAGGCCCACGCCCTCTTAAAATACTTATTAACACCTTTCATTTGATACTCATATCGTACAAACATATTCTAGAGTCACCCCTGGTCCATCTTTATGGCGATATCTCGAAAAGGCGTCCATCTATAGAACTTAGGCCCAATCCCTTTTAAAATTATCATTAACACATTTCATTTGATACACATATCGTACAAACAAATTCTAGAGTCAGGCCTGGTCCACCTTTATGGCGATATCGCTAAATGGCGTCCATCTATAGAACTATGGCCCACTTCCTCTTAAAATACTCTTTAATACCTTCCATTTTATGTACATGTCATACAAACACATTCCAGGGTTACCCTAGGTTCTTTTTACAACCTGGTGATTTTCCCTTACTTTGTCTCCACAGCTGTCAACTGAGTATGTAATGTTCGGTTACACCCGAACTTAGCCTTCCTTACTTGTTTTCTAAAATTTTGATGTTGCTTTGTCTAAGAGTTCAACCCAGGATATAGTTTTGGTCTCCAACCCGCGTTGGACCTACTCAGTGTAATTATTTATAAGCGCGGCCGAAGGCCGCCAAGGCAGAAAGGTGTTCTGCTCAAAAATACTATGGATACCACCCCCGGCTTCGGAGGGACCCGTAGGTAATTTTTCGGTTTTTCGTTAATATCTTTTGAAAGAGTTAAAATTTTTATTTTCCGCCTTCGGATTATTAATACTGACGTCAAGACGCATCGTTTGACACCTCTCTCGATATTTTTAGGAGCGTATTAGCAGTCGACCCCTCAACTAGACTTTTATCGAATTTAAAAACTAAATACTTGGAGCGATTTGCCACGAGAATGTTTACGGCGAGTTTCTCTTCCAATTTTTTTTAATTTCACCAACAAATTGGCAGAAGTGGACCTACATGTTTTGTGCCGACTCCAAACGGTTGCTGAGAAGCGTTTCGTGGCAGAAATATACTGTTGCATTGCCCATGACTTGAACCCAGGACCTTCGGTATGGTGGGCGGAGCACGTTACCACCACACCACGGCGGCCTCAGATGAAAATCTCGAATAATTAGTTTCTTTCGGGAAACGTACACACTTTTCCTACCTTTTATATAATGCCATGTACCAACCACATTTATGATAATACTGTTGAACTCGCAGTGTATTTGCTGCAGTAGTTGTGCATGTATATACACATACATATGTGTGCCCTCATTTACATTTTATTTTTGACACTTGACATTTGCGCGTAATAGCAACTGTCACAGTTTGTAAAGGCAAAACTGTCCAAAATATTATAGCGTTTTCTTTTCTGGCTATATTGTTACGCCTTTTGTACGTCGCGCAAGGGTTCTTGTTCTATTCTAAAAAACCGGCAACGCCTTTACGGGGTATTTCGTTCTTTTGTGAAAATTGTTGCCTTCTCGCAACGCAAAAGAGTTACACTTTTACCCTGTATAAAATGGCGGTGTGGCAATAAAACTCTGTGAAAGTCTCAATTCGCTCTTGAGTTCCACATATACTCTGTTAATATAGCGGGAGTCATTAGTGTTGTATGTCGTATCGCTGTAGTCGTATCCCTAACGTAATCAGCTGTTTATTGTTACGACGATAAACCAAACACCAATTGGTTGGCTACGATACGGTTACGACCTTAGCGGCACCAATAATCGATTGCATTGATTCCCATAACGCTGGTCGAATCAGCTGTTATAAGGTTGCCGATACGGTTACCGATAAAGCACCAATGTCACCAGCTTTAACTGACCCTTTTCCTGCTGTGCTCGTTTTATTATTGAGGATGTGTTGATGATTTTTGGTTTGCTGGACGACATGTTGCGACCGTGTTGTCATGATCGGTCGTGTGTCGGCATAGTACAGGTCTACAAGTAGGATATGTAGCAGCACGCACATACACAGCCACGCTTACCTGATAAAAAGCTTGTTCTTGTTCGTTTTTTTTGTGGATGCTATTTGGCACTGTTGTACTTATTAGGTCCAAGAAAAGTTTAGTAGCTGCTAGCGAAAACTGCGTAAAATTTTTATCGTAAAATTACAAAGAAATGCCCTTATTTACTTTCAAACGAGCACTTAATTACATCCCTCTTTAGAATCCATATGTTTTCGACAATTTTAATTAACAAATTGTGATGCGTTATTACCGGGAAAGATTGCTAAAACACGACCAAAACCGTCGGGGGAGGTATTAGTAGACGCGTTTTTGCTCGCTTCCAATAATTCGAATACTTTTTCGCCTTTGGGCTATTGATAAAAGGACAAAACGCGTCTTTTCATTTCTCTTTCCACATTTTTGGACGGGTTATTAGATTAGATTAGATTATTTATTTATTACGGCCAGAAGCCTGATTCGTAGATTAGAAAATATTACAGTTTTTTATCTTATAGCTAAGGTTTTACAATATTCATATAATTTTGTTTTAAATACTGTTATTTGGTTGCACCTTTTTATATCCATAGGCAGATCATTGTAACTTTTCAGACCCTTGTAGAAAATGATCTGTTGATCAATTTCAGTTCTAAAAAACGGCAATTTGAAATTATGTTTGCTCCTCGTATTTATGTTGTGAGTTTGCTCAACTAATGCTATATTTTTATTTAAATATGAATTTCATGGAGTGGAAAAAAATCTTTTGTTTCACACTTAACCAGTCTAAAGTCTTCAACATGTCAGCCGTTCGTGTATCTCTAGGTTTATGAAGAATAAATCTCATGCATCTATTTTGAAGGTTTTGGAGCTTGTCTACTTCTTTATCCGATATTATGAATAGAATGGACGGGCAGTACACGAAGTGCGGTTCTATAACTGATTTATATAAAATTATTTTGTATTTTTTTTGAATGAATTTAGTTGTTCTCTGCATCACTCCTATTTTATTAGCAACTTTTTTAATTGTATAATTTATATGATCTTCAAATTTGAGTTTATTATCAATTATTATTCCTAAGTATTTTATACTGTTAACTCTTTGTATGATTTCATCATTTATTTTTAGCTCGGCTATATCATCCTCATTGATATACCTCCTTGTTATTATCACATATTTAGTTTTATTTATATTTAGTTTCAGTCTATTACCACACAACTATTTATACAAGTTATTTAGTTCATGTTGCATTTTAGCAAGTGCAGTATTAATATTATTTTCACTTATCATAATTAATGCATCATCCGCAAAAAGTCTAATTTCACAACCTTCGATAGCATTTACTATGTCATTTATGTATATAAGAAATAATATAGGTGCCAATACTGAGCCTTGAGGTAACCCTATGGGTACCTCTAATTCATCCGGCGCCACAGCATTTATAAATATTTTCTGCTTTCTCTGCTTCAAATGGTGCGGAAACATTTAAGTTCAACAGGTATTATTGTTGACGTTTTCCACATATCAGGTACCACACCATCTTCTAAGCTGTTATTGATTATTTGAGCATAGAAATATCTGATATACGATATACAATCTTTTAGTACACCTTCGGATAGCAGTTTTCTTCCACCTATTTTATATTTAAAGTCTGTTAGGATATTAATAACATCATCGGTGGTAATTTCATCAAACTTTAATTTTGAATGGACTTGTGTATCCTCTAGTGCTACTTGACAGGTTTCGATGTTATTATTAATTTCAATCACACTGTTTACAAAAAACCTCGGTTGCAAACTGTTTTTCGCGGAGAACTTTTTAATGGGTAGAAAAACTTAGCACCCGTGTTTGTATTCTTAATACTGGAATAACTACGCGTCCTCAGATATCCCAATTCAAGACTTTTGTATAATTTTCTGTAGGACCCATATAGGTGCACTACATTTTCATACTAAATTCGTTCAAAAAATTTACCATCACAGCAACCCATATCTGATATTCCGCTCCTTTTTTCCAACGACAGCAACCCCGGTAATTTTGACACTTCGTTCAGTGTCAAACGCATATTCCACGCAGGTTCCACTGAGTTCCACAATCGTTTGACACTGACCGAAGTGTCAAACTGCAATGTGTTAGAAAGAGAAAGGAATGGCTTCCTTCTCATACATATCATACTTGTAAACCTGTACTATGGTGTGTCGGTAGAAGCTGTATTTGTTGTTGTCGTATGATTTGGGTGTCTTGCTGTTTGCTGTTGCTGTTGAATTGGGTATGGCCATTTGTTGCGATGTGTATTTGGTTGCTTGGCTCGATGTATGACTTGATTTGTGTGATCGTGTTGCTGGCTTTGCTCAGCTTTATGTTGTGTTTTGCTGGTTTCGTTCGGCTTTATGTTGCCATGACAATGTTGTGTATGCCAAATTTGTCGTCATTATTTGGTCCTCACAATACCTTGTGCGCCCACCCCCATCATTCAGCATCATGTACCTATGTTAACGAATTCAAAATGTACGTATACAGTATGTTTCCATTTTTCGCGAGCTTCCTTTGCATCACAGTTTTGCCCTTAGGCTTTAAGCTTATCGACTAAAATACAGTGGCTAATCTTCTTATTACTTTTGCATTTATTTTCGGTTGTAAGACAACCACATTACCTGAATTGCATTCTTTTCTCTTATCTTTAATGTTTATTTCCTAATGCTACTTCGCTTGTTCTACATGAAATTGAAGTTCTCCTTGCATATTGAGCATCTGCCGTCACAACAACAAATAAAACATATCTGAATGAAGAGCGATTTGGTCTCCATTGTTGGTAAATATTCACAATTTAGTTCTAATGCAAATCAAGATGCAAAAGCAGATATTCCAGTAACTTTCTCTGTATTTGTACAATCATTAATTCTCATGATATTGTGTCCCAATTTGTATAAATTTTGAAGGATGTTCAGAACTTTAAATGCAATGAATATAATTTATTTCATTGTACAAATGATTGAATTTTGTGTCAGGATATTAATCTGTGCTTGCTATAGGAATTAAACAAATGGGAAATATGTAAATCAATCTCTAAGTAGACAAAATACAAAGTGTGCTAGGATAAAAAAGGGTAAAATTTGGAAGTAGAGGTAGTTGGGAATAGTTCTATCGAAAAATTAGGCGCCTTATCACACTGGGCCTTAATGAGTACCAAATAATATAGACAGTTAAAAAATCGTTCTAAAACTAATGAAACAAGTTTAAAATAAAAAACATTCGTTGGCAAAAGTCTGTTAAATACGATTTTTCTTATCTCGTGACCGACGGGCATGTTTTAAGAACAGTTTTTCCAAGCACACCGTTCGTATTTTATGACCAGTTTGGTATTGATGTGTATTAGTGGTAATGGGAAGGTAATTTTTTTAATAGGTACCCATTTATTATTTTTTTATTAATAATAATTTTTGTCATTAATAATTAATAAAAAATATTACTAACAATTTTTTATTACAATGCAAAATTTTAAGAAAAAAATCATAATATGCATTTTTTCATATATTTCTCTTGTTGAAAAATTCTTGTTTGATTATGTAATCTGCATATACATATACTTAAAACATTTCATAACAAGTTTGAGAATTACCTGTGCATTTGTGAATTGGAAATCGAATTGAACGAAAAATAAGAGTTAAAAAAAGGAAAAGAAAAAAATGTGTTTTAAAAAATTTCAAAGCTTTGGCGGCGGTTATCGAACTCGCGTCACGCCACCGCAGCATCATAACCCCTGGGCCACTAAGACTGCTTGATAGCTTGGGCCAAATGTTGTATTTAAAATTGTAGTGCAGACGAATTGTACCGTTTATTATACTCAGTTGAGCAGAGCTCACAGAGTATATTAACTTTGATTGGATAACGGTTGGTTGTACAGGTATAAAAGAATCGAGATAGATATATCCATATATCAAAATCATCAGTATCGAAAACAAATTCGATTGAGCCATGTCCGTCCGTCCGTCCGTCTGTCTGTCCGTTAACACGATAACTTGAGTAAATTTTGAGGTATCTTGATGAAATTTAGTATGTAGGTTCCTGGGCACTCATCTCAGATCGCTATTTAAAATGAACGATATCGGACTATAACCACATCCACTTTTTCGATATCGAAAATTTCGAAAAATCGAAAAAGTGCGATAATTCATTACCAAATACAGATTAAGCGATGAAACTTGGAAGGTGCGTTGAATTTATGACGCAGAATAGAATTAATTAGAGTAAAATTTTGGCAATGGGCGTTGCACCGCCCACTTTTAAAAGAAGGTAATTGAGAAGTTTTGCAAGCTGTAATTTGGCAGTCGTTGAAGATATCATGTTGCAATTTGGCAGGAACGTTACACGCCCACTTTTTAAAAAAAAATTTTTTTAAATTCAAATTTTAAAAGAAAAGTTAATATCTTTACAGTGTATAAGTAAATTATGTCAACATTCAACTCCAGTAATGATATGGGCGTGGCTCCGCCCTTTTTCATTTAATTGTCTAGGATACTTTTAATGCCATAAGTCGAACAAAAATTTACCAATCCTTGTGAAATTTGGTAGAGGCTTAGATTCTAGGACGATAACTATTTTCTGTGAAAAAGGGCGAAATCGGTTGAAGCCACGCCCAGTTTTTATACACAGTCGACCGTCTGTCCTTCCGATCGGCCGTTAACACGATAACTTGAGCAAAAATTGATATATCTTTACTAAACTCAGTTCACGTACTTATCTGAACTCACTTTATATTGGTGTAAAAAATGGCTGAAAGCCGACTATGACCACGCCCACTTTTTCGATATCGAAACTTACGAAAAATGAAAAAAATTCCATAATTATATACCAAATACGAAAAAAGGGATGAAACATGCTAATTGTATTGGTCTATTGACGCAAAATATAACTTTAGAAAAAAACTTGGTAAAATGGGTGTGACACCTACCATATTAAGTAAAAGAAAATGAAAAAGTTTTGCAGGGCGAAATCAAAACCCTTGGAATCTTGGACGGAATACTGTTCGTGGTTTACATATATAAATAAATTAGCGGCAGGTACCCGAAAGATGATGTTCTGGATCACCCTGGTCCACATTTTGGTCGATATCGCGAAAACGCCTTCACATATACAACTAAGGGCCACTTCCTTTTAAAACCCTCATTAATACCTTTAATTTGATACCCATATCGTACAAACACATTCTAGAGTCACCCCTGGTCCACGTTTATGGCGATATATCGAAAAGGCGTCCACACATAGAACTAAGGCCCACTCGTTTTTAAAATACTCATTAACACCTTTCATTTGATACCCATATCGTACAAACAAATACTAGAGTCAACCCTGGTCCACTTGTATAACGATATTCCGAAAAGGCGTCCACCTATAGAACTAAGGCCCACTCCCTTTTAAAATACTCATTAACACCTTTCATTTGATACCCATATCGTACAAACAAATTCTAGAGTCGCCCCTGGTCCACGTTTATGGCGATATCTCGAAAAGACGTCCACACATAGAACTAAGGCCCACTCCTTTTTAAAATACTCATTAACACCTTTCATTTGATACCCATATCGTACAAACAAATTCTAGAGTCGCCCCTGGTCCACGTTTATGGCGATATCTCGAAAAGGCATCCACCTATAGAACTAACGCCCACGCCCTTTTCAAATACTCATTAACACCTTTCATTTGATACCCATATAGTACAAGCAAATTCTAGAGTCACCCCTGGTCCACCTTTATGGCGATATTTCGAAAAGGCGTACACCTATAGAACTAAGGCCTACGCCCTTTTAAAATACTCATTAACACCTTTCATTTGATACCCATATCGTACAAACAAATTCTAGAGTCACCCCTGGTCCACCTTTATGGCGATATTTCGAAAAGGCGTCCACCTCTAGAACTAAGACCCACGCCCTTTTAAAATACTCATTAACACCTTTCATTTGATACCCATATCGTACAAACAAATTCCAGAGTCACCCCTGGTCGACCTTTATGGCGATATTTCGAAAAGGCGTCCACCTATAGAACTAAGGCCCACGCCCTTTGAAAATACTCATTAACACCTTTCATTTGATACCCATATTGTACAAACAAATTCTAGAGTCACCCCTGGTCCATCTTTATGGCGATATCTCGATATCTCGAAAAGGCGTCCACACATAGAACTAAGGCCCACTCCTTTTTAAAATACTCATTAACACCTTTCATTTGATACCCATATCGTACAAACAAATTCTAAAGTCGCCCCTGGTCAACGTTTATGGCGATATCTCGAAAAGGCATCTACCTATAGAACTAAGGCCCACGCCCTTTTAAAATACTCATTAACACCTTTCATTTGATACCCATATCGTACAAACAAATTCTAGAGTCACCCCTGGTCCACCTTTATGGCGATATTTCGAAAAGGCGTCCACCTATAGAACTAAGGCCCACGCCCTTTTAAAATACTCATTAACACCTTTCATTTGATACCCATATCGTACAAACAAATTCTAGAGTCACCCCTGGTCCACCTTTATGGCGATATCTCGAAAAGGCGTCCACCTATAGAACTAAGGCCCACGCCCTTTTAAAATACTCATTAACGCCTTTCGTGTGATACCCACATTGTACAAGCGCATTCCAGGGTTACCCTAGGTTTTTTTACAACATGGTGATTTTCCCTTACTTTGTCTCCACAGCTCTCAACTGAGTATGTAATGTTCGGTTACACCCGAACTTAGCCTTCCTTACTTGTTTTTTCTTTAACTTAATTTAAGATTGGACTTAATTTTGTTTGACTATCGAAACGCCAATTTCGAAGTACTTATTGAATTCAGTTATATCGGAAATAGATTGGCACTCGCTTTTGCTTGCTAAAAATGTCTCAGAGTGCTTTGATGTCTTATTAGATAGCAATCTCTTAGTGCTGCACAATAATCTCCCCCTTCTGCTGGCACATATACATAAGCTTCCCTGGTACACAAAAGGGCTCAAGCGGTTGAAAAATAAAAGGAATAAAAAAAGTGCAACAAAATATACATTCCCACAAAAAAGAGAGCTTTGGGTGTCAGAATCACCGAGCACAGAGCAGATGCCAAAAATGAAAAAAGCTCAACTGGGCTTTCTCAACACTTAACAAATAAACAACACTCAGTTGATTTCGAAAATGTTAAAATTTTAGGTGTAGAAAGAAGAGAAAAAACAAGACTAATACTGGAAGGCCTTCGAATACAACAAAGAATCAGATAAGCTGTCAACTTTAAGGATTATGTGGACAATATTAAGCACAACTCGCCACGGCGATTAATGAAGATAAAAATTAATAAGTGTTGCCAAATAATTAAATAAATATGTTTTCATTCAACAAAATCGATGAAAAGAATGCACTTCTGGCTCGCTCCAACTGTTTATTTACATTATTATTAAAGTATAGGAACTTGTCTAGGTTTATTCCTAGATATTTTACATTGTCCCGTACCGAAATATTTGAGCCGCTTGTGCTTGCTTTTATTTCGAATTGTTTTAAATTTTTTCGTATGTCTTGGCTACAATTTTTAACAGGGGGCCTAAACAAGATTGTCTCGCGTATAATAGTGTGACGAATATTAGTGACACTAAGTGATACTCCCATCACTAACCTGATACTAAGTAAATAAAGCCACAACAACAACTTGCATGTACGTAAACGAATAAATCATTATGTCTACACATATGTACGTACACGCAGCAGAGAAGAGATACACAAACATATGCAGATATCTTATCTGAGATGCTCCCAAAAGTATGCAATTGTCATTGTGGAAGTGTCGCTAACAAATACACGCATACGAGAAGCTATATACGTGCATCTATAGTTATAATTATATGGCGGTAACTAAGTAAATTCTGGAAGCGCCTAGAAAATGCCACGAGGAAATCACAGAGTATAAAAGTACCAGCGGTAGAGGCGCTAGAAGCAGTTTCAGTTAAGCACGCTATCTGTCGGGCAATAGTTTAGTTTCATTTAAGCTATCAGTCAGTGTGGTTATTAAGCAAGCTAGTTGCAAAGTATAAGTGTTATTGTGAAGTACTTTAATAAAGGCCATTTTTCCATTATTCAATATTGGAGTTATTTATTCAACAGTTTAGTGATTCGAACTTAGCAGAAGGTTGCAAATAAGAGTATTTGCAGTAAATTCGATACAATAGTTTTTCGCGATTCGTAGTACGTCTGACACTCATCACAGTCGTGAGAGAACTCCATGCGCAGAATGTTTTCATGGTTTAATGTTATACGCCAATTACACGGCTCAAGTATCCTTGTGCCAATTACCAATTTGCACAAGGATTTGCCCGGTGTGTGCACTGGTTTCGCTATTTTCGCAGAGAACTGCGCTAAAATCAAAACGATTTTGATATTTAGACATGTCTGCAAATATTGCACATGCTTTTTTCTTCGTGTGTGGTGAATGTTACACAGTTTACCTATGGTTTCTGGTAATATAACATCAGTAATTATTGCTTAGAAATGTTAATATCGAAGGCGTAAGGACCATATCTAGCTTGTAACAGGAATTCACAGAAATTCAATAATACATAATAATATTTTATACAATTAGAACACATGTTTCATTTGTTGCGCTAGTTGAAAAATGAATATTGCGCAGTGCTGCAATGAGTTGAGCTGGTCTTGCGATTAAAATATTGTAACGAATTTACTTGCAAACCCCTTATTTGCAACCTTCTGCTAAGTTCGAATCACTAAACTGTTGAATAAATAACACCACTATTTAGTAATGCAAAATGGCCTTTATTAAAGTACTTTCAAAAATAACACTGCTACTACTCGACAGATGGAACGCTTAAATCAAACTTAATTCAGCGCCTCTACCGTTGATGCCTTTTATACTCTTTGATTTCCTCGTTGCATCTTCTAGGCGCTTCCATTTCCAAAATCTACTAGTTGGCCATCAGCTATCAAATTTCTCAGCTATAACTACAATTGCACGATTTTATAGCTTCTCTCATTGCATACTTCCGGGAGTATCTCAGATATATGCATGTGTTTGTGCATTGCTTCTCAGCTGCTTATACGTACATATGTGTAGACATAATGATTGATTCGTTTATGTAGATACAAGTGACTGTCTGCTTTATTGTTGTTGTGACTTTATTTACTTAGCATCTGACTAGGGATGTGAGCATCACTTGTGGCACTCATATTCGTCACACTGCCTTCCACCTAGGTCTGATCGTCCCGATAAGACAAACCTCCGAATCTAAACGCCGCTAGCATCTACAAATGTACTACTCTTCTACTCCGTGGTTTCCCAGAGGTTTGTATGCGGTAGACGGTATCACTGATCTTCTTCCCAACTTTGTACGGGCCTTCCCAACTGCACCGAATCTTGGATGGAACACCTTTCCGCAGGTGAGGGTTGTATAGCAGTACCAAATCTACCTCCCGGAAACCTTCCGAATTATTTTCCTTGTCGTACCTGTGTTTCATCTTACTACTCATTATCCTCGATCGTTCCCTCGCACTCTGTTGTTTGGCCAATGAACTACTTCATAGAGCTTGCGCTTGACGGATTGGCTTCGCATAATCAGTATCGTTCCCACGTTTCACAAGAGTAGTGCGCCCCGGCTTGAAACTACCCTCGCATTCTTTCTGTGAAATTCGTTCCTTCGTTTTTGTGTGTCCATTAGGGTTTGTCAATACCAGTGTTTCTCTCGCAGGTACTTGTGATTTCGCTTTATTTGGCCCAATCGATACATCAACCTTTACCTTTGACTTTAGTGGTCTTTGTCGAGTTTTCCCCACCAGTACCCGATTACTGCTGAACCCTTTCTCCAAACTAAAGTTAAGTGGTATTTCCTGGTTCTTATAGCGCATAATCTTTTTCCGCATATCGACCCTGATGTCATGGTCAACTAAGAAGTTCACTCCCAATATGACTTCATCAACAATCTCCGCCACAATGAATTTGTGTAGAACCATGACCTTTCCCATTAATACCTCACATACCACTTCTCCTTGAATTTGGTTATACTCGCCAGTAACCGTACGCAACCTTGCTCCAGTTAACGGTTTTATTCAGCCCTTGACCAAGTCAGATCGAATTAAGGAATGAGATGCGCCCGTACCTACAGTCAGTACACGCTCGTTGCCATCCTCCATCGTTGCTTTCCTTCGACGGCAAGACTGTTCGATTTTCTTCCAATTTGCGACACAAATATCACAGGACATTCAATAGCTGGGGCAAGTTTTCGTTCTTTACATCTGACACGCTCTTGCTCATCTCCTCCAGCTTTGCGTTTACGGCCACCCACATTGTTGGAACTATTAGGACCAAGATCGCAATGACGTGCAATGTGACCTGGCTTCCCGCATTTGAAGCATTTGATAACTCTTTTACTCCGCTTTTGCGATCCTTTCAGCGCCTCCAATATTGCGTCTACCCACTCTGGCCTTTCTGCTTCCACACGGCGTGCTTTGAAAACTGGCTTACACAGAAGCGACGCTGTTTCCTGAATTAGAGCATGTGCTACCGTTTCTGCGCATGTTGGCTTTGGGTTTGCGTATGTAGCTCGCTTTGTTCCGACGTCCCGTATGCCATTTATAAAGCTCTGAATCTTTACCCTTTCAGTATATTCCACGGGTGCGTCCGCATTCGCTAAATGTGCCAGCCTTTCAACATCCGACGCAAACTCTTGCAATGTTTCAGCAGGCCTCTGGAAGCAGTTCACTAACTCCATTTGGCATATCTGTCTCCTATGCTCAGTTCCGTATCGTCTCTCTAGAGCACCCATCATTGCTTCGTAACTGTTCCGCTCGTACTCTGGAATAGTCTGTAAGATTTCGGCAGCTGGTCCTTTCAATGCTACGAAGAGTGCAGCAACTTTATCTTCAGCATTCCAGTCTTCTCACATTGTAGCTTAAAGACCTGGAAAAGAACAGAACCGTCAAAGGATGGTGTTTTTACCTTTGGATTACTCGCTGAAACAGCTGGGCGGTTTAGTTGTAACTGCTCCATACGACCTTTTAACGCTTCTATCTCGGCATCAATTTTGTCCTCGAGTTGTAAAATTTTAGCATCCTGCCCTTCCAGTTTCACAAAGACCTGCCATGATACCTGTTCCGAAATTTGTGCCGACATTTCAGATATACGTGCCTCTTGCGTTTCCAGTTGAGATGCCAAATGTGTCTTCTGTTCTTCCAATTGTGATGTTATACGGGTTTCCTGCGATTCCAATTGAGATACCATATACGTCTTCTGTTCTTCCATTTGGGATGAAATTTGTGTCTTTTGTACTTCGAGCTGTGTTGGCACATCGGTTGATATTTGTGACGACATTTGCTTCAGCACTGCTAGTATCGCGTTAGTATCTACACTCGCCAATGGATTCGGAGTCTCTACCTTCTCCTCCAGTTTAGTCGCTGGCTCTTCAACACCACGATAAAATACATACTCGTCCACATCAATTCCTTCCAACTCCATTACCTCTCTTAATCGTGCTTGAAGTTCGATCTTATTGCCGGTTTTATTCAATCCACGGCTCTCCAACTCCTTCTTCAGTTGCTGGATTGTCAATTCACTCAACTTTGCCATGTCCAAGTTGTATTCGCAATCTTCGGAATTTATTCAACAATTCCTCTTCTGACACCAATTGTAACGAATTTACTTGCAAATCCTCTTATTTGCAACCTTCTGCTAAGTTCGAATCACTAACCTGTTGAATAAATAACACCACTATTTAGTAATGCAAAATGGCCTTTATTAAAGTACTTTCAAAAATAACACTGCTACTACTCGATAGATGGAACGCTTAAATCAAACTGAATTCAGCGCCTCTACCGTTCATGCCTTTTATACTCTTTGATTTCCTCGTTGCATCTTCTAGGCGCTTCCATTTCCAGAATCTACTAGTTGGCCATCAGCTATCAAATTTATCAGCTATAATTACAATTGCATGATTTTATAGCTGCTCTCATTGCATACTTCCGGGAGTATCTCAGATATATGCATGTGGTTGTGCGTTGCTTCCCAGCTGCGTATACGTACATATGTGTAGACATAATGATTCATTCGTTTATGTAGATACAAGTGACTGTGTGCGTTATTGTTGTTGTGACTTTATTTACTTAGCATCAGACTAGGGATGGGAGTATCACTTAGTGTCACTCATATTCGTCACAATATATATGTTATAAATACCATGGAAAATAAACGCTTCTGGTGCGAGTTTTTCGACTTATACCGTGAATTACCAGCACTGTGTAAAATAAAGAGTGGTTTTTTATACAATTGGTGCCTTTTTTATACAATTAAAAACCATGTTTCATTTGTAGCGCTACTTTAAAAATGAATATTGCGCAATGTTTTTGAGCCGTGTATGTTAAAATTTTCATTTGCAGAAATTTTGTCGTTTTATATTTGCGCATGGCTTTTGTGTCATGTATGGGCCGTCTTAGCAATTTTTTAAAGTAGTATTTATATGGCGTATTTACGAATGCCTTTTTGTGTGTTAACAATCATGCGTGCATACATCCTACCTTATTGATTTTTCATCAACAACTAAAGCACCACCAATAAGATGATTTTAGTTTTACTCACACGGTCACAGTTTTAATTTCGGGGACCCCTGAATTAAATCAAAGATCATAACCAGGGGTGGCCTGCTAAGCGGCCATATACGTATATATATATAAATTTTTTCAGGTTGGGTTGAATTAATTTTTTTTTTAAACAGCAAACTTATGGAGGTAATGCTTAATTTGTGTAAAAATATTGAAATATTTTTGAAAAGAAAGGAATGGCCCCACTAAAGCTCCCTTTTCAGCCGCGAATCAAAATTTAACACCGGTTATGTACCGCGTATCGAAAAGAAAAACTACGAGAAATGTATTTAGTTAAATCTACGTAAATTAAAACGAAATTTGAAACTTTTATTCTAAGCATATATTCAAAGTGCTTATCAGAGAGTTTACTTCTGTACGAGTTTTAATAAAAGCCATAGACGAAAACACTGATTCATACATATAAGTTGTTCCAAACATCGAGCACAACTTAAAAATTTCATCTTGAACAAAGCTAACGACGAAAGCTTTCAATTTTGCTTAAAAAAAATTGTCTTCCATTTTATTAATTTTTGAACTTTCCAAAAAAGCAAACCTATATTCGACCCGAGCGGCAAGCCAAGACACAACTCATTTCTCGTGTCGGTGCAAACTCTACCTTCAACGTTGTTTGTCACCATCACCGCCAAAGTGGTGAGCATGATGAAATGAATATTCAGGTGTTCTCACGTTTTGCCTTATTCTGACAAGTTCGGCATGCATATTTTAGAGGGTTGTCTATCATTCAGAACTGCCTTTGAGTTCTAATACGATCGGAGTAGATTTTACTATACGTTTAGAAATATTTAGCCAAAAAGATCAACATAACTTTGTGTTCCCCAAAAGAATATAGAAAAAATTTTGCAGAAAAAATTTTTTTGGAGAATTTTGTACGAAAAATGAAGAGCTACCGAAAAAGTGAGGTTATGTTTTTGACATTACATTCATTATTACATCATGGTGGTGACCACTTTTCCAGGAATTTAAAATAACTTCAAAACAAAAAACTATTTTGACTTTGAGTTTTCTTCAAAATGTTAAAAAAAGTTAGATAATGGAAAAAAAAATATAAAATCAAAAACGTGCCAAATGAACAGGGCAAGTTTACAATAAAACAGTGCCACTGATTACGGTAGATATATAGAGGGCTAATAAGCAGTCGTAATAAAGCTGCCCGGTTTTCGAAGATTTTACGGTATCCTTATGTGAGTTGAATTTGAAAAGTTCTTATATATACACGGACATCAGAATCGGAGCTAAATTCCAAGTACGCAATATACAAGTCACCAAAAGTTATTTTAGTTTTATAGCGAAATTCTTTATTTATCACTGATAGATGAGATACAGTTACAAAGCGATACATTACACTTTGATTCAAAGGGTAATTGCAAGGCGTTGTATCGGATCTTAAAATCTATGATGAAATAATAAAGGTGATGTTAACAACATAAGCTTTTTCGGCAGCTCTAAATACCAGTATTTACGTGTATTTCAAAAGTAATAAATTTGGATTGCCTAATTTTTCGTACAAATTCTTCAAATAAATAAGTTTTCTGCAAAATTTTGTTTATATTCTGTTAGGGAATACAAAGTTACGTTAATGTTTTTGGCAGTTCTGTAAGATAGACAACGCTCTAAATTATGCATGCCGAACTTGTCAGAATAAGGGAAAACGTCAACAGGATGAGAACACCTGAATATTCATTTCATCATGCTCAAAATCCATTTTAAAAATTACATATCTCTGTAGAAAAAATATTTATTTTTTGCAAATTTTGAATATGTTTCTGGAATACCACTCAGTGCGGCGAATACAAGCACAAAGGCTTCGCTGGCTATGTGACGCTATGCGAATGGATGAAGACGCTTTGGCCAAGAAAGTATTTCTATCGACACCGCCATTGGCGTCAGTTATTGCAAACCAGAGATAGATGGCTCTGCTTGTTCCGAAACCCGCCTAGGCGTTAAGCGCTAACTAATGATAACAAACTGGTACAACAACAACTACTGCAATTTGAACTCACAAAATTTTTACTTCAATTCGTTCAGTTTCCGCTCAATAAAGTGCAGTTTATGTTAGAACGCAAATAGATGTGGTAGCTGCGACAAGATATATGTCAAGCTTCCCCATAATTTTCGGTGTGCCTCTCTATAATTTTTTCTATAAATGAGTGCGACCTGCATTTTTTTGCAGTAGGCTCTCTAAAGTAGATAAATGTTTGCTAAAAAGCTTTCCATGACGGATATGTTTGGGAGGTTTTGAAAGGCTAAACCGTTTTAAAAAACCTTTTTGGTTGGTTGGAACCCGACCAAGTATTTACCGTCGCGCCGTGGTGTGGCATAGCGTAGTAATAGTTAAAGAGAGCACGACGCAAATTGGAAAAGAAACTCGGCCTAAAATCTCTTCGGAGGTTATCACGCCTTACATTTATTTATTAATAACTAAGTATGTGCCTACTTTTAAAAAAGCCATATTATCTTTGGAAGCAAATGCAACGACAATAAAATTTTGAATCTTTTTCGTGGGTTTCTATTTTTCGAAAATTGTTGAAACTAATTTACCATACCTTTAACACATTATTACATAGCGTGACGTTAGCCACTTGACTTTTGCGGGGACAATGACAATTTCACCAAAAACAAGCTACCAGATTGAAAAATGTTACGAATTTTTCTAATTTTGATGGATTTCATGTTTACGAATACGACTAAATTACTTTCATAGTTATTTTAAATAAAAAAGAAAAAACAACGAGCCCCATGCCTTGGACATATTTTAATACGAAATATCAGCCTAGAAAAGGTTTTTAATAAGTTTTTCGAGCTCCCGAAAATTGTATTGATGGAAGAAACATGGATCGAATTATGCAAAGCAAGGGAATATAGCCCGTACGTTTGCTCAGAAAACTTTGACAAATAATACACGTTTGTCAATTGCTTGCTCAAAGGAGGTCCTTATAAACCGAAAACGCAATTTCTTGATAAATTGGATACAAGTCAACATTTTTTATTTTTTTATATATTGTCTAAATCAAGCGTTTCGCTTTAGGAGGGAATTCTTAAATCATTTTTTAGAGAGAACATTACCCAGTAGCTCTGCAGGTTAGCCACTAGTTATGAGAGTGTTTTTGCCGGTTGTACGGGGAGTCACCTTGGGGCAGCCCGCCTATACACATTCTGTGCCCTTTGACATAGACATAGCATTGACATAGATGTGCTGACTTTGGAGGTACAATTTTTCTGAACATGCCTTGAGAAATATTCCCTGTAGGGGCATGATAATGGGGCCATGCTAGAACAACAGGATTTTTCATGTATTTTTTTCTGTCTAGGGATCAAGCTGCCATAAAGATATGAGTCATTAACCAATGCGTGAGTCACTATCCACTATTTTTCAATAAAATTGCATGATTTACTGTATTCTCAATCGATATGTATGCATATAAATCGTGCTTAAGCATATTATTATTGTCTCAGATGACCTTTGCGTTTTCATCCTAAAGGAAATTTTCATCCCGAAAAACCACAATTTCGCCTTAAACAGTAACGGTATGGCAACGCTTCTGGCAAAACAACAAACATTATGAAACTTCAAAAATCCCCAAATACGTAAAAAAATGTTGAGTGGAACTACTTTCTTTTTTGTATCATGATACAAAGTAAGTATGAAGAAAATACGCAAGGAAAGCAATTGGGATAAAGTTTACAACAACTAAGGTATGACGTGGCTGAATGCGTTTGTAACACTTCAACAATCATATGAGTGCGGGTTCAAATCCCACTTCCGGAAGAAAAGGCTTTGAAGAGATTTACAAGGTATAATCGAAACAGCTGTCGCCTTGCCCGTCCTGATGTCACGTTGATTAAAAAATGTTACCAAATTATTAAATAATTTATTTTTCATTGTCATTATTATTGACACATGTCGAAACCAAACAGATGGTGGCTGGAAATCAGCCGATTGGTAATTTTTTAATATAATTTAATACTTCAATATCCGGCGCAGCACAATTTTTGACACTAGTCCATCGTTTTACAAAAACACAGTAACTACGTGGAGTTTGTATTTATATTTGTATGTAAGTCGTCCTGCCGCCACCTTATATGGTTTCGACCTGCATTGACAATAAATACGAAACACCAAACAAAACCGACTACATTTTTCACTCCATTAGACATTCTGCTTTATTGAATTGAATTATGAGATAATTAAAAATTTGTTTTTTGCATGGAAGATTAAGTTCAATTAGGGCTTTTATGTAGAAAACTTGACTAATTATTCCATTATTTTTCCGTATGAAATTGGCATAAGACTATAAGTTTAATTAGTTAATCAATAAATAAATAAAAAAGGACTTATGCTAACTATTGAAATGATTAGTGAATTTTTTTTTACATAAAGCCCTTATTGCCCTCACTCTTCCTTACAAAACACAAATTCTTAATTATCTCACCACTCCTTTATCAAATGACTAATGGAGTCAAAAATCTAGTCGGTTTTGTTTTGTTTTTCGGGCTTTTATGTCAATGTGCAAATGACAATCAAATATATATTATTTTCAATAATTTACAAAGAATAGAGAAACACCAAAGAAATTTAAAAGTTTGTTTTTACAGCATTTTCAAGAAAAAATAATATATGTAGCTTTTTAAAAGAGGCATTTTATTTTGATTGTTTTAAAAACTATGGAGGCAGGCTATGCATTTTAACATATTTTTGTAAAATCGTAACATTTTTCTGGGGCTGCTGACGGACGTTCGTTAATGAAGCAAGTGGTCTTGTGTGAAAAGGGAAAATTAATTATATTATTAAACGAAATTTGGATATTATTAAAATTCTATTGAGATTTGTAAACTTCTTTTGAGATTTTCACTAGTATATCCTGGTCGATCATTTTGTCTCATCCATAGTATTATATTTGAGACTGCGGTTAAAAGTTTTCTAGTTTGTAAAATATGCTACTTAGCAAATCGATGCAATCTGTACGATCAGACATTATTGAAGTGTTTTACTAGTACAAAATTTTCCAAAACTACAATATATAGTTGTTCACAAAACCCTACAAGCGAACTCTGCACATTTGTTCGCATTTACATAGTAAATATGTGCTTAGCTCTTAGCATAATAAGCTCGTTAACGAATTATCATATAAAATTCAACAACTTTGACAGTTATTACAAATTGAAATTGTAAATTGCACTACAGGAGGTCATAAAAAAGGTGCAATTTCGCGTTAGTAGATACATTATTGTGTACCTAAACATTTACACACACTTATGACGATATATTTATGTATGCAAAATTTCAAGTATGAAATTGTCTGAGTATTTTACGCATGTATGCAAGTGTAAGTTATTAAGAAATTATGGTGTCATTAATCCTTTGCGTCACTTATTGATGAAATCCTAAAAAATATATCTACACTCCTTATACATACGTACATTAGAGCAGAGTGTGTGTGATTCACAAAAGTTTTTAAACATGTAATTACTGAAATAATAATAATAAAGTAGGACGTTGTGACAGCGCTCTGCCCTCAAGTGGCCCAATGACACCAGGCTAGTCCTGTTCATTATTATTTTTTTTTATTTGATGGGTATAAAACCCAAAGACCTGAAACCGAATCAAGTAATCTGTGAGGGAAAAATCCATGCACTTTTGACCTTAACACCATTATACTAAGCTGGAAACAACATTCATTTAAGCGATTACGAAAATGACAAACAAATTTTCGTATTCTGATTGCAGATAATGGCGTTGCCAGTAAAATAAATGGTAAAGTCTTGTTACCACGCAAAATTTAACTATTTTACTAAATATTTGTTTGCACAAAAATAAACAAAAAAAGTGGATCCATGTTAATGTCCACGAGTTTCTAAACAATATTAATACTTTTCAACACAAAACTTAGTTCACATTTTTATTTTATTCTCAATTGCTCATCTTTATATTTTGATGGTTAACCGTGTGAACCAGAATAGCGGTTATATGAACCGGTTGTTGTTGTTGTTGTAGCAGTGCTGGTAACGATTTTCCATTACATAATTTTACGATAACATATTAACCGGTAACGTTCGGAATAAGGCCAAAGGAATTAATTGGATAATATGTTCTAACCAAGTTTTTCGGTCTAAACCCTCTGGTTTCTCTAGATCAGGTAATTTACTCATTTGTAGTGCAATTGAAGATGTATTGAATGTTACCCATACGCTCCGGGGTATGGTGTACAAGTTGAAGTTGAAGTTGTTATTTTTTTGTATTAACGATAGACACTCACCGAACGCAGCTTAAATTTAGCTTTCTCATATATTTGCAAACTCATTTAGTATATAATTATAAAATATAGTCCTTACTTGACGAAGTTATCTTTATTAATGATCGAGTATGTTTTCAAAATATAATTATTAACAATGAGAACTTAAATCTGCAATAAAATAGAGTAGAGTTGTTCTTGTTGTAATATTAAAACTGTAATAAAAATGAGCAAATACAATGTTGTTGTTATTGTAATGAAAAAGCTTAATCTAGAAATATGTAAGTGGTAAAAGAATTTAAGTACTAACAAATAAAATGAGTAGAGAGTAAATACCGTAATATTAGGAGTTGTTGGCAGTAGGGGAATTAGTATGTGACTATATATTTGAGCCCTTTATTTTGAAAGTGGTATAAGTCATTTCCAACTCATGGTTTTAAACGCATTTTTTTTTCTGAACGAACGCATATATAGATGGTTCTACAATTATATATTAACTAGCAGACCCGGCAGACGTTGCTCTGCCCTAAATTTGGCCTATCTGCATACATTTTAATAAGCTTTTTCCGTCTAATTCTGCCCTACCCTCTACACTTTTCCTAATCTTTTTATTCACGGTTACAACCAGTTAGGGGAAGAAGAGGATAGGAGAAGAGGGGTCCCGGCTATGCCTCGATATAATGGCAAAAAATTATGACATTCCGACCCGTAATTATCCCTATCGACACCCACATTTAGCAGCAGGGAAATAAACAACCCCCACTGAACTGGAAGAAAGCGGTGAGGGAAGGTTGATGTCCCTTGGTTCTACCAATTGTATTTAGTTAGTAAAATAGGATATTTTTTGTTTTTTGTATTTATAATAATATTTATTAAAATAATTAGCTGTTCCTCGTTTATTTGCATTTTGGTAATATATTTTGCCACGCAGTATTTCACATCTAGCTACAGCAGCACTGCGCGCCGCTTCCCTACGTGGCTTTTTGCCTAGTTGTTGATCAATTTTAACGTGCTGTGCCGTGCTGTTGTTGTAGCGATAAGGTTACTTCACGTACGCTTTGGGGAGTCATCGATATGAGGGTCTTTGCCAGATACAGACCCGGTACGCTCCGGTAACACAGCACAATTACGGTGCTAGTCCGACCATCTCGGGAAATGTTTATATGTCCACATTAAATCTTCAGGCCATCCTTCCCTGCCCACCACCAAGTTCCATGAGGAGATTGGGATCGTCAGAGCCTCGTCTGTTAGTGAAACAGGATTCGCCACGGATAGGTGAGGCTGACAATTGGGTTTGGAGAAGCTATATATTGCACTGGGAACCTGAAAGTCACCTCTTACGACAGGCATACCTTCCGCGGGTATATTCTGACCCCCTAACCCGCTGGGGTGCTGTGCCGGGTCACGCAGTGCTGCTGACGCTAGATGTGAATTGCCCTCTAAGCATACATCCAAATAATATTTTGCAATGAAGTGCAGTGCTACGTAGTGTCAAAGAGGATAAATATACGAAAATTACTACCCCGGGATTGTAAAAGATTTTCGGACTGTCAAAAGTGTAAATGGGTTGGTAAAGTTATCAGCGTTTCTTGTAGGGTATAGATCAGCTGATTTTGGATAATTTCTCTAAGAAGACTGACGCGTGGAAATGAAATATTTATATTTGATAAAGGATTGGTGAAATCATTGTTAAATGTTCAAAGAAAGTTTTAAATATTTTAAAAGAAAGTCACCGGTGCCAGACTTCAGCTCTGTAATTGACTTAAATAGTCCACATAATTCTGCAGAGGTTTGTAAGTTCGTCTTGTAGCTGATTAGCTATTACCGACAATTTTGTTTTTTAGCTGATCCCAATAGATCTAAACAATGCCGTATATGTAAAAGGGCCTTTTCTCGGTTTGGAACCAGTAAACACATGGCGTTGCTATACACTTGCTTCCACGGGTATTATTATTATAAAAAATCCATTTACTGCTCAAGGTCAACGTTATTGAATTAGTCGCTGTTTACAAGATTACCCACGCACACCAAATATAAATAATCTAAGTCCACAATTGTTTTCAAAAGAAGTGCTAGATGATTAGTGGCGATCTCTACACAAATGTAATGAACAAAATGAAGTGCGCCGCATGAGTATATCAATGCGTTGGGCTACTCTTGGTTACCATCCCGATTGGAACTCGAAAGAATATACAGAAAAGATGCGCTGCGATTTTCCACAAGATCTTATCTCGCTGAGTAGCTTCTTGGCGAGCGTATTAGGATTTGAAAGCTATGAAGCACAAGCAGCAATTGTAAACTTCTATCCCATTGGTACAACATTATCTGCTCACACCGATCATTCAGAGCCGAATCGTACTGCACCCTTATTCTCAATAAGGTGAGATCTTAATATGAAGTTCTATTATAAGACGTTTTTAAATTTTTTTTATGATTGTAACTAGTTTCGGACAAACTGCAATATTTTTAATTGGTGGTAAAAGAAAGGAGGAAAAGCCATTAGCGTTCTATTTACGAAGCGGTGATGTATTAGTTATGTCCGGAATATCACGATTATGCTATCACGCAGTCCCACGTGTACTGAAAGCACGCGAAGAACCTTGGAACGCCTTAATACCTTGCATGCAAAGTAAAACGTCTTTAGACATACCTAGCTGTAAAAGACCGAGACTAGACGCAAATCCTTTGCAAAGGACAAATGCACATGGAATGGATACAATGCTGTATAACCAAGTTGTTGATGAAACATTTTTGTTGCCATTTAAAAGTTATTTAAGCTATGCGCGTATTAACATCAATGTACGACAAGTATTAAACGCGGGTGAGACTAGGCTTCCAATGATGGAGCAAGTCTCTGAAACTGATATCGAGGACATTGATGCAACGATGCCCTCAATTAGTGTAGAATGACAAAAATTAATGACCGATGGTTGAAATTAACTTGTTGAATCAAACATTAAAAATAAATAAATAAATGTAAGGCGCGATAACCTCCGAAGAGATCTAAGGCCGAGCTTCTCTTCCAATTTGCGTCGTGCTCCTCTTGATTTTTCCCTACAAATTGGCCGGACGGGACCTACATGTTTTATGCCGACTCCGAACGGCATCTGCAAGGCAGATGAGTTTTCACTGAGAGCTTTTCATGGCAGAAATACAATCGGAGCGCTTGCCAGACAATGCCGAGGGGCGACCCCGCTTAGAAAAATTTTCTTCTAATTGAAAAATCTTATTTCTAAAATTTTGATGTTGGTTTGCCCGGGAGTTGAACCCAGGGCATACGGTGTGATAGGCGGAGCACGCTACCATCACACCACGGTGGCCGCGGTAATAACGATAATCATCCATAACATGTGCGGTCTCAGCATAGTGGAATAGGCAACAGACTGACCTGACTATTGGTTGTAACCGTAAATTATCCTGTACTATAGCATACATCAACAGCTTTCATTTCATATCCATACTGTATAAACTCATTCTAGGGGTACCCCTTTTTTCTCGAGACCCTAACCTCCCAGTTGTATGAAAATTACCTTGTACTATAGCACTCATCAACAGCTTTCATTTGATATCCATATTGTATAAACACATTCTAGGGGTGCCCAGGTCCACGTTTTGGGCTATATCTCGAGACCCTAGCCTCCCAGTTGTATGAAAATTATCCTGTGCTATAGCACTCATCAACAGCTTTCATTTGATATCCATATGGTATAAACACATTCTAGGGGTACCGGGTCCACATTTTGGGCTATATCTCGAGACCCTAGCCTCCCAGTTGTATGAAAATTATCCAGTACTATAGCACTCATCAATAGTTTAATTTGATATTCATATTGTATAAACATATTCTAGGGGTACCCGGGACCACGTTTTGAGCTATATCTCGAGACCCCAGCCTCCCAGTTGTATGAAAATTATCCTGTACTATAGATCTTATCAACAACTTTCATTTGATATCCATATTGTATAAACACATTCTAGGGGTACCCGGGTCTACGGTTTGGGCTACATCTCCAGACCCTAGCCTCCCAGTTGTATGAAAATTATCCTGTACTATAACACTCATCATCAGCTTTCATTTGATATCCATGTTGTATAAACACATTCTAGGGGTAACTGGGTCCACGTTTTGATCTCAAGACCCTAGGAAAGTAGCGAAAAAAAATTAGACGTTGGCCGATTCTCAGACCTACCCAATATGCTCACAAAATTTCATGAGCATCGGTTCAGCCGTTTCGGAGGAGTTAAGCCCCTAAAACCGTGACAGAAGAATTTTATATATTAGATAATAAGAATTGCATCTTTTGGCTATTGGAATCTAACAAACAGGAGGCGAGGAGAGATATTAAAAAATTACCCCTGAACTTAAACGACATGAAATGACTTATCTCGTTTGGTTGAAAATGACTTATTGGGTGAAATGACTTATACCACTTTCAAAATAAAGGGCTCATTTAGTACGTTTACAAGCCCCGATTCGTATTTTTTTCACCTCATCCCCTTTCTCTTTCTTTTTATTTACATACATTTTAAAATATTTCTTTTATACAGAACATTGTTGTGAAATGATATTTTTTCTTTAATACTCATTTAAAATGCAGAACTAAAAGTAAACGCTTTTGCTTGTGTGTATTTATATACACGCTTTATAATATAGCGGTTTATTTTTATACTCAGCGTGCTTTGCACACAGAGTATATTAAGTTTGATTGGATAACGGTTGGTTGTACAGGTATAAAGCAATCGAGATAGATATAGACTTCCATATATCAAAATCATCAGTATCGAAAAAAAATTTGATTGAGCCATGTCCGTCCGTCCGTCCGTCCGTCCGTCTGTCCGTTAACACGATAACTTGAGTAAATTTTGAGGTATCTTGATGAAATTTGGTATGTAGATTCCTAGGCACTCATCTCAGATCGCTATTTAAAATGAACGATATCGGACTATAACCACGCCCACTTTTTCGATATCGAAAATTTCGAAAAACCGAAAAAATGCGATAATTCATTGCCAAAGGCGTTTAAAGCGATGAAACTTGGTAGATGGGTTGACGTTATGACGCAGAATAGAAAATTAGTAACATTTAGGACAATGGGCGTGGCACCGCCCACTTTTACAAGAAGGTAATTTAAAAGTTTTGCAAGCTGTAATTTGGCAGTCGTTGAAGATATCATGATGAAATTTGGCAGGAAAATTACTACTATTACTGTATATGTGCCAAATAAAAATTAGCAAAATTGGATGAAGAACACGCTCACTTTTTAAAAAAAAATTTTTTTTAATTCAAATTTTAACAAAAAATTTAATATCTTTACTGTATATAAGTAAATTAAGTCAAAATTCAACTCCAGTAATGATATGATGCAACAAAATACAAAAATAAAAGAAAATTTCAAAATGGGCGTGGCTCCGCCCATTTTCATTTAGTTTGTCTAGAATAATTTTAATGCCATAAGTCGAACAAAAATTCAACAATCCTTCTCAAATTTGGTAGCGGCATAGATTCTTTGACGGTAACTGTTCTCTGTGAAAATGGGCGACATCGGTGGAAGCCACGCCCAGTTTTTATACACAGTCCACCGTCTGTCCTTCCGCTCGGCCGTTAACACAATAACTTGAGCACAAACCGATATATCTTTACTAAACTTAGCCCACGTACTTATCTGAACTCACTTTATCTTGGTATAAAAAATGGCCGAAATCCGACAATAACCACGCCCACTTTATCGATATCGAAAATTACGAAAAATTAAAAAAATGCCATAATTCTATACCAAATACGAAAAAAGGGATGAAACATGGTACCTGGATTGGTTTATTGACGCAAAATATAACTTTGGAAAAAACTTTGTAAAATGGGTGTGACACCTACCATATTAAGTATAGGAAAATGAAAAAGTTCTACAAGGCGAAATCAACAGCCCTTGGAATCTTGGCAGGAATACTGCTAGTGGTATTGCATATATAAATAAATTAGCAGTACCCGACAGATGATTTTCTGGATCACCTGGTCCACATTTTGGTCGATATCGCGAGAACGCCTTCACATATACATCTAAGGTCCACTCGCTTTTAAAACCCTCATTAATACCTTTAATTTGACATCCATATCATACAAACACATTCTAGAGTCACCCCTGGCCCACCCTAATGGCGATATCTCGAAAAGGCGTCCACCTATAGACCTAATGTCCACTCCCTCTTAAAATGCTCAGTAACACCTTTCGTTTGATACCCATGTCGTACAAACATTCTAGAGTCACCCCTGGCCCACCCTAATGGCGATATCTTGAAAAGGCGTCCACCTATAGACCTAATGCCCACTCCCTCTTAAAATGCTCAGTAACACCTTTCGTTTGATACCCATATCGTACAAACATTCTAGAGTCACCCCTGGCCCACCCTAATGGCGATATCTCGAAAAGGCGTCCACCTATAGACCTAATGCCCACTCCCTCTTAAAATACTCAGAAACACCTTTCGTTTGATACCCATATCGTACAAACATTCTAGAGTCACCCTTGGTCCACCTTTATGGCGATATCTCGAAAAGGCGTCCACCTATAGAACTAAGGATTACTCCCTTTTAAAATACTCATTACCACCTTTCATTTGATACCCATATCGTACAAACACATTCTAGAGTCAACCTGGCCCACCCTAATGGCGATATCTCGAATAGGCGTCCACCTATAGACCTAATGCCCACTCCCTCTTAAAATGCTCAGTAACACCTTTCGTTTGATACCCATATCGTACAAACATTCTAGAGTCACCCTTGGTCCACCTTTATGGCGATATCTCGAAAAGGCGTCCACCTATAGAACTAAGGATTACTCCCTTTTAAAATACTCATTACCACCTTTCATTTGATACCCATATCGTACAAACACATTCTAGAGTCACCCCGGGCCCACCCTAATGGCGATATCTCCAAAAGGCGTCCACCTATAGACCTAATGCCCACTTCCTCTTAAAATGCTCAGTAACACCTTTCGTTTGATACCCATATCGTACAAACATTCTAGAGTCACCCCTGGCCCACCCTAATGGCGATATATCGAAAAGGCGTCCACCTATAGACCTAATGCCCACTCCCTCTTAAAATGCTCAGTAACACCTTTCGTTTGATACCCATATCGTACAAACAAATTCTAGAGTCACTCCTGGCCCACTCTAATGACGATATCTCGAAAAGGCGTCCACCTATAGACCTCATGCCCACCCCTCTTAAAATGCTCAGTAACACCTTTCGTTTGATACCCATATCGTGCAAACATTTTAGAGTCACCCTTGGTCCACCTTTATGGCGATATTTCGAAAAGGCGTCCACCTATAGAACTAAGGATTACTCCCTTTTAAAATACTCATTACCATCTTTCATTTGATACCCATATCACACAAACACATTCTAGAGTCACCCCTGGCCCACCCTGATGGCGATATCTCGAAAAGGCGTCCACCTATAGACCTAATGCCCACTCCCTCTTAAAATGCTCAGTAACACCTTTCATTTGATTCCCATATCGTACAAACACACTCTAGAGACACCCCTGGTTCACCTTTATGGCGATTTCTCGAAAAGGCGTTCACCTATAGAACTAAAGCCCATTCCCTTTTAAAATACTCATTATCACCTTTCATTTGATACCCATATCGTACAAACACATTCTAGAGTCACCCCTGGTCCACCTTAATGGCGATCTCTCGAAAAGGCGTCCACCGATAGACCTAAGGCCCACCCCTCTTAAAATGCTCAGTAACACCTTTCATTTGATACCCATATCGTACAAACAAATTCTAGAGTCAGCCCTGGTCCACCTTTATGGCGATATCCCTAAATGGCGTCCATCCATAGAACTATGGCCTACTCTCTCTTAAAATACTCTTTAATACCTTCCATTTGGTACATATGTCAGACAACCACATTCCAGGGTTACCCTAGGTTCATTTTCCTACATGGTGATTTTCCTTATTTTGTCTCCAAAGCTTCTCAACTGAGTATGTAATGTTCGGTTACACCCGAACTTAGCCTTCCTTACTTGTTTTAATTTCTTTTCTATTACTAAGTTAAATTCATTTTTATACTCAGTTGAGCAGAGCTCACAGAGTATATTAACTTTGATTGGATAACGGTTGGTTGTACAGGTATAAAGGAATCGGGATAGATATAGACTTCCATATATCAAAATCATCAGTATCGAAAAAAAATTTGATTGAGCCATGTCCGCCCGTCCGTCCGCCCGTCCGTCCGTTAACACGATAACTTGAGTAAATTTTGAGGTATCTTGACGAAATTTGGTACGTATATTCCTGGGTACTCATCTCAGATCGCTGTTTAAAATGAACGATATCGGACTATAACCACGCCCACTTTTTCGATATCGAAAATTTCGAAAAATCGAAAAAGTGTGATAATTCATTACCAAAGACGGATATAGCGATGAAATTTGGTACGTGGGTTGAACTTATGACACAGAATAGAAAATAAGTAAAATTTTGGACAATGGGCGTGGCACCACCCACTTTTAAAAGAAGGTAATTTAGAAGTTTTGCAAGCTGTAATTTGGCAGTCGTTGAAGATGTCATAATGAAATTTGGCAGGAACGTTACTTCTATTACTAAATGTATGCCTAATAAAAATTAGCAAAATCGGAGAACGGCTACGCCCACTTTAAAAAAAATTTTTTTTTAAAGTGAAATTTTTACAAAAAATGTTATATCTTTACAGTATATATGTAAATTATGTCAACATTCAACTCCAGTAATGATATGGTGCTACAAAATACAAAAACAAAAGAAAATTTCAAAATGGGCGTGGCTCCGCCTTTTTTCATTTGATTTGTCTAGGATACATTTAATGCCATAAGTCGAATAAAAATGTACCAGTCCTTGTGAAATTTGGTAGGTGCTTAGATTCTGGGACGGTAACTGTTTTCTGCGAAAAAGGGCGAAATCGGTTGATGCCACGCCCAGTTTTTATACACAGTCGATCGTCTGTCCTTCCGCTCGGCCGTTAAATATTTTTTCCCCTCATGTTAAATTGTCATCGGATTGCAAGGTTCTGCAATTTTGTATGGAAATTGACGGAAAAACATCAAACGAAACTTATTTAAAGGAAGTAAAAATGTATAATCCGTCGTTATGGTTTGAGCAGACGTTGTCTGTATCAGAGTCGTGTACACTACCCATTGAGCCATTAAATCTGTTTAACAAAACATATGTATAACACCTCGAATGCCCCACAAAATGCTGTGAGAAAGAAACTTAAGACTTTTCATACTTTGAATTTTTGGTATTTTTAGAATTTCAGCACCAAGTTTAAATATTTGTGTTTTGTTTTAAAACAGTTTTGAGATTTTTGAATTTCAAATTTGAGCGGAATAAATTTAGATATGTGTTAAGCTTACTAACTCAGTTGAAAGCTTTTGTGTGCACCTAAAGAATTTATTGAAAGCTTGACTTGTATGTTAATGGTTCAAATGCCGTAAATATTCTTTAAAAAAATCCATATTCTTTAAGTTAATTGAAATTTTAAAGAAATTTGCAATACATATGGCATGTTTCTTTGTAAAAAAGACGAAATTAAGGTTGCGAAACATTTTGTAAATTACTATTTTGCCTGTTTAAGTATTTTCTTATATAAATATTTTATTAAACGGCACAAACCATATAAATATTGTAGAATTGGTACCTCAAATATTCAGTTTAGCAAAATGTTCTTTATTTACAACACTCCTGTGGTGGTAGTACTTCACAATTAAATTACTCGCGTACTTCACCAATGTTTTAAAATCAACTTAATGCATTGCTTGGACTAGGCGCTACTTTTATACGCTCAGTTCACCTCGTTCACTCATTTCTCCCAGTATTTAGACTTTTTGCGAACAGCTGTCTCGAATAGTTTCCTACATATTTCTCATTTCTGTATCTCAAAATTACTTAATATTGCTGTGTGCATTGGGTTGGGTCGATTTGTATGGACGAGAGTTAACCTATATCGCGCCATCGATTTTTCGATAGGATTTGGGCTCAGGAAAAAAAGTTCCACCACGCATACCAAAAAAAAATAATTTTCGAGATTCACCTAGATAACTTTGTTATTGTTATTAGTTATTATTATTATTATTTCTTAATATTTAAGAATTCATGAGGTTAACACCGGTTTATAATAATTGAATATTCAATTATTGTGTTTGTTTAAGAGAAACTGAAAAGGAAGTATCATATTCGGGCATATTGCGATGGAACCATTTCGAAAACCGCCACGTACTCATCATCATACAATTTCGTAATGTTTCGCCGTTACGTTCAATAAAACGCGGGTTTTATACATATATATATATTTAACACTCCCCGTAAGCTGGCTTTGTTTATTAGTTGAAAATGTTTTATTTTCTCTGAATTTATTACTGTTTTATTTCTACGCAAATGCTGTGAAATTTCTTGCTATCTAGATTTTTACTCAACTACATGTAACAAGTCTCAAATATTCATGTGGTTGAGCTGCAAGGAATTTCAGCACAACCTTACACGACGAAACGAAAACGCGAAGTGAAATTTCTGTTGTACTCATATATATAATACTTCTATATCAATACCTTCCTATCTTCCTAATTTGCAAATTTTCTGTCAATCATTATTTGCTGAAACTGTGCAAAGGTAGGTTCTGCGCATGCGCGGGCTTTGTTAGGGTTAGTGAATTGTAGTAGCGTGTGCAAAAAATTATTAAAGGGGTTACAACGGGTCACTATCCCCTTTACCCAACTTCTGCATACTAATTGTTATAAAATCTCAGTTTAGTCGATTAAACAATGAAAAGGCCAACAAATATAATACAAGGCTTAATGTATTTATTATTTAAACATGGGCTGCAGCCATACAAAGTACATTATTTACATAAATAGTAAAAAAAAAAAAACAAGGCGAAGAATTCACATTTTTGAAATAAAAAAAACTTAAATATACATGTATAAAAATATACTTATACATACATCCCAACAAGAATTTCTTTAAACATTTTTAAAACATATAAACGTTTTCAAAATTTTACTTATTTTTAGTTTTTTAAAGAAGTAAATTTTTGATGAAGTAAACAAAATATGAGTACTGGGCTGGCTGATATTGGCGTTGAAATAATATCAATTTTGTAAATTTTTTTCTAACATATTCTTTTTCGTCCGTGCTTTTTTGTTTCAAAAACAAACGAATATCCAAATAAAAACGTATTACTTCCTTACACAGCTGGGTCCGGTGATTATTAAAGATGTCATTGCAATTTTCGATGGCTATGTGATCGATCATGATACTATTGGAGAATGCATCACTTGTATTTTGAAAACTTTCATTTATTAAACTTAATTTTGCATTTTAAATTGGGCATGCCTTGAAAACTTGTCTTAAAGCTTTGCCTGACACTATACAAATATTACATACGTCCACAGATGGTGCGACAAACGGACCTTTATTTTTGTGCGCTGAAATATTTAAGTCCCTTTTTTACAAAAATTTAACGCCTTGAGATTTTGTCTCCTTCTATCGTTGTATATCTGTACTGTAATGTTTGACAGGCTGCACAGTTCAGTAGAGTTGTACTGTAAAAAACCTTAGATCTAATGGTACTAATATATTTTTGGAAATAAATGAAATGAAGTTATGGGTATTCATATTCATAACTCAGGAACAGTGATACCATTTCAGCTTTTTTTCAAGCTAGATTTAGCGTTTTTTCACCGTTTAGCTTGAAAAATTGTGATTTAGCTTTAACCTTTTGTTTTAGATTTTTTCACAAATTTTTTAGCTCTCTTTACCTTATTTTTTGAAATTTTAGAACAGGTAATGCTAGCGTTATGGTAGGCAGAAATCTAGGAATAGCAACTTTATTATTGTAACATCAACCTATAAGTGAATTAGTTCCGTTTGTTTGCCGTTCGATTCAATAGGCGGTTTTATCTGTTTCAAAAATACTTCCGACTTAAATAGCACCAGAGCTATTGAACATTTTTCGATTTTTGATAAAATGTGAGTATTAGGTGTGACAGGAACTCTAGAACTATTTGAAATCTAATTAGAACAATTTTCATGAGTCTTTAAGGGGGGTTATCCTTATTGCTATAAATGTACGAAAACATTTATTTGAAGCCATTTTTAATTTATAATTTATTTAATAATTTGGGAAGAATTTAAACAAAGTGACATCAGGACGGACAAGGCGACAGTTGTTTCGATTATACTTGTCAATCTCCCGGGAGTGAGATTTGAACCCGCACTCCTACGATGGCTGAAGTGTTACAAATACATTCAGCCACGTCATGCCTTAGTTGTTGTTATAGAACAATTTTTATTTATTTGTTTCGATATTCTTTATTCAAGTTCACAGATATGCTGTATTAGGAATAGTAGAATAGTGTCAAATGTGTCACTTAAGACAATTTTTACAAAACACAGATTGCATCTGTAAATTACTTTAATTATTTTCTATGAAATTGGAGTACAAATTAATTTTAGTTTTTTACCATCGCCAAAAATATCTTAAACTGTATCAAGTGCGCAGAAATAACCGCCTAAGTCGTATGTAAATGTATGAGTTAACCTTTTACTGGCTTAGTGATATGTTTGCAGTTAGTATGTCCATCGTGAGCAATAAGTGGTCTCTCTTCAGAGATATGAGTAGTAGTTTTTAGGGCTCCCGTTATGCTAATCATTGGTACTCTGCATACCACAGATATACGCCGCCGATAAACGCCGCCGCCGCCGCCGAATTTGGTCGTTTTTCGCACGCCGCCGCCGAATATCAAAAATATCGGCGCGGCGGCGGCGTGCGGCGCGTTACTATATTTTCTACTCGCTTAAGACTGTTTAGGCCATTTATTGTGCATGTCGAAAATTGGTCGGATATGGCCGAAAGTGGTATCAACAGATGCGCATCACTGCCAGTTATAAGAAACTAATTGCGAAATTTAACTCTTTCTAACTGTTCAAAAGTTATTTAAAAAACAGGCGTTTTCGATGTCAGCTTAACACGGACTTTGCATCACCCAATTCACCAAGTTATTAAAACAAAACACTAAAAGACGCTTCCAAAGGCAGTCGGTTCTATGTGCCGGAGCGACTCGGGATTTTTCCCGATCAAGGACTGTCATTTCAGTGTAACCCCATTTAATTTGTTGCGTCCCTCCCACAAATTTTCATCCTCACAGCAGCTCCTTGCAGCGGGACTGCTCCATATTCTCTTGCTCCGGGAAGGTATCGAATCCAATCCGGGTCCGTCTCCTGACCGCGGTCCTGAGAAATGGTTTTGTTGCATCTGCCGGAAAAGAATCTTTTTAGGACGGTCATACTCTGTTCAGTGTGTCTCGTGTAAGGGATGGTTGCATCGGACAGGTTGTTCTGAGCTTGACCCCAAAACCCGACGTCCACGTAACTTTTATAAATCTTTTGTGGCTCCTTGCTGTTCACGCCCAAGGGCGTCCCGTAGTCTACGCCTAAGCGCCCCCCTGCCCCCGTCTTCTCCCCCCTCTTTTCCGGCAGCAATAGTGCAGGTCAGGGAAACAGACTCTTAGTCCCTACCTCAGTTTGCACCGTCTGCCAGCACAGAATATATATGTTTGCGACATCCGCCCAATGCAGCTCCTGCCTTGGGTGGTGCCATTTTCCTAGATGTTCTGGTCTCCGCGACGGCAACCCCCGACGGGTTTCATCGCGCCATGTTGCCAGGTCGGAAACCCAAATCATCCGGGTACCCCAATGCTTGCCCAAGGACGCCCAGTCCCAGGGCCACAACAGCAATTGCGGCCTGGCCTTCCACAACCCAGGCGCAGTCACCCGTCACTTACCCCCAGAGTGGCGACGTCTCCCCTTATGCAATTCAGAATTTTGCAGTTAAACTGTAATGGACTAACTGGGAAGATTACGGAGATATTCGATTTCATGAAGCGGCACAACATCCGCATTGCTGCGATTCAAGAGACTAAACTCACAGCAAGATCTGTATTGCATACCTGCTCTGTGTATAATGTCCACAGGAAAGACCGCGAGAGCGGAAATAGAGGCGGTCTCGCGTTTATCATACACCACTCTGTGCAATATTATATATTTGATCCTGGCATCGACCGCAGGGACAATGTCTTAGAACGTCAAGGCCTATCTGTCCGGTCAGGCGATGCAAACCTAGAAATCATCAACATCTACATCCCTCCTGCCACCTGTTGCCCCAATGGATACCGCCCTATATCACTGGCAACAATCGCATTATCTTAGGCGATTTCAACACACATCATGATCTATGGCATTCAAACTTGCGGGCGGACAGTAGGGGTGAGATGTTGGCGGATCAAATAGAAGAAACGACGTTCTGCACAATAAACGGAGACGCCCCCACACGTATGGCAGGAAGCTGTCACAGCTCGCCAGATATCTCAATCGTGAGCGCAGAACTCGTAAATTGCGTCAACTGGCAGCCGATGGTAACATTGGCATCCGACCACCTGCCCATACTTATATCGCTTGAGCGTACCGCCGACTTCATCGTCACTGAAAAACGCACTTTCATAAACTTCAAAAAAGGAAAGTGGGAAGAATATAAATCCTTTACAGACAACCGTTTTGCTGCCCTCCCTATCCCGACTGATGCCCGCCAAGGGGAGCGTGCCTTCCGTAAGGTCATTAAATCCGCCTCGGCACATTTCATTCCCGCCGGGAGAATTCCCGAAATCCGGCCCCACTTCCCGGCGGAGGCCGCAAACTTAGCGAGAGAACGTGACCTTATAAGACAGCTTGATCCAGGCGACCCTCAAATAAGGGATATATACCAACGCATCAGATTGCTTGTGGATGAACACAAGCGGGCGAAATGGGAGGAGCACCTAAGAGGTTGTAACCTCTCTACCGGTGTGGGTAAACTTTGGTCCACCGAAAAGTCCCTATCGAATCCGACTAAGCACAAAGACAAAGTTTCCATCGCCTTTGGCGACAAAGTGCTGTCGGACGCGAAAAAATGCGCAAGCGCTCTCTGCCGACAATACATAATGCATCCTACGGTCGACAAAGATAGACGGAGAGCCAATAGACACGCACATAAACACAAATTCAGCGCGTCACCAATCACCATCACCGCTAAAGAGGTTGAGGACGCCATTGGTCGTGCTAAGCCATCCAAAGCAGTGGGCCCAGACGGCATAGCCATGCCGATGCTTAAAAACCTAGGGAAAGAGGGTTTCAAATATTTAGCGCATGTCTTCAACCTGTCTCTTTCCACCTTTGTCATACCTGAGAAATGGAAAATGGCCAAGGTGGTCCCGCTACTAAAGCCTGGGAAACCAGCTAACATAGGTGAGTCGTATCGTCCGATATCTCTCCTATCGCCAGTGGCAAAGACGCTTGAAGCCATTTTGCTCCCTTATTTCCAAGCAAATTTGCAGCTAGCCCCTCATCAGCATGGATTCAGAAAACTCCATAGCACTACCACCGCGCTAAATGCCATTAGCACCCAGATAAATTACGGTTTAAATCAATACCCCTACCATAGAACAGTACTCGTAGCACTAGACCTATCAAAAGCTTTTGATGAGAAACCTGGGCATCCCAACAGACATCTGATTGATGAACCAGCACCGCCTAGGGGCTTAAAGAGTCATCTCCGTAAGCATTTTGAGGAAATACGGCACCTGAGAACTCAGCAGCATGAAGTGAAAAAACACAATCAGGTCATTGGTGAACTCCATAAACAGGCGTCGGACCTTTATGCCAGGAATTGCCCGGTGAATCCAGTACTTAACGAAAATTATCCAAAACTCGCGGAAGAGGAACGCATACTCCCCAGGGAAACGCGTGTCACTCTTGCTCAACTTCGTTCTGGATACTCTAACAACAGAATCAACCCCGACATACAAAGTGTATGCCCCCTTGCAATGTGTCCCCACATGACACCAACCATCTCTTCAATTGTAATGTGGAACCAACGCCTCTAACACCCCTTTCCTTATGGTCCACCCTTGTTGAAACGGCAAGTTTCCTTGGACTCCCGTTAGAGGATATTGATGAAAATTTGAGATTGGTCGCGGCTATTAGGTGGGGCGAGCATTGCTAGAACAACAACAACGCCCCCACACGTATGGTAGGAAGCTGTCACAGTTCGCCAGATATCTCAATCGTGAGCGCAGAACTCGTAAACTGCGTCAACTGGCAGCCGATGGTAACATTGGCATCCGACCACCTGCATATACTTATTTCGCTCGAGCGTACCGCCGACTTCATCGTCACAGAAAAACGCACTTTCATAAATTTCAAAAAAGGAAAGTGGGACGAATATATATCTTATACAGACAACCTCTTTGCTGGACTCCCTATCCCGACTGATGCCCGCCAAGGGGAGCATGCCTTCCGCAAGGTCATTGAATCCGCCTCGGCACGTTTCATTCCCGCCGGGAGAATTCTCGAAATTCGACCCCACTTCCCGGCGGAGGCCGCAAACTTAGCGAGAGAACATGACGTTATAAGACAGCTTGATCCAGGCGACCCCCAAGTAAGGGATATAAACCAACGCATCAGATTGCTTGTGGATGAACACAAGCGATCGAAATGGGAGGAGCACCTAAGAGGTTGTAACTTCTCTACCGGTGTGGGTAAACTTTGGTCCACCGTAAAGTCCCTATCGAATCAGACTAAGCACAAAGACAAAGTTTCCATCGCCTTTGGCGACAAAGTGCTGTCGGACGCGAAAAAATGCGCGAGCGCTCTCTGCCGACAATACATAATGCATCCTACGGTCGACAAAGATAGACGGAGAGCCAATAGACACGCACATAAATACAAATTCAGCGCGTCACCAATCACCATCACCGCTAAAGGGGTTGAGGATGCCATTGGTCACGCTAAACCATCTAAAGCAGTGGGCCCAGACGGCATAGCTATGCCGATGCTTAAAAGCCTAGGGAAAGAGGGTTTCAAATATTTAGCGCATGTCTTCAACCAAAGTGGGCCCGCTACTAAAGCCTGGGAAATCAGCTAACATAGGAGAGTCGTATCGTCCGATATCTCTCCTATCGCCAGTAGCAAAGCCGCTTGAAGACAGTTTGCTCCCCTATTTCCAAGCAAATTTGCAGCTAGCCTGTCATCAGCATGGCTTCAGAAAACTCCATAGCACTACCTCCGCGCTAAATGCCATTAGAACCCAGATAAATTTCGGTTTAAATCAAAACTCCCACCATAGAACAGTACTCGTAGCGCTAGACCTATCAAAAGCTTTTGATACGGTCAACCATGGCTCGTTACTGTAAGACCTGGAAGGGTCTACCCTTCCCCCATGTTTTAAAAGGTGGACCGCAAATTATCTGCGTGGTCGGCAGGCATCGAAACATCAAAACCAAGAAGAGTTAAACAAAGGGTGCCACAGTGTAGTGTGCTGTCCCCACTTTTGTTTAATTTCTACATATCTAAGCTACCTTCACCACCGGATGGAGTCACAATCGTTTCCTACGCCGATGACTGCACAATAATGGCCACAGGCCCAGGCCCACAGATCGATGAGCTATGCAATAGAATAAACGGTTTCCTCCCTGATCTCCCCAGTTTTTTCGCCTCGCGAAACCTGGCATTATCACCGACTAAATCTTCCGCGACCTGTTGTAAATAAGGTGGACGTCGCAAATATCGACCATTTTGAACATCCACGTCGATGGCACTATGCTACCGACTGTCCTACACCCCAAAATCTTGGGTGTGACGTTTGATCAGGATCTACATTTTGGTGAGCACGCAGCCGCAATTGTTCCGAGAATTCAGAGCCGTAGCAAAATCCTCAAATCCCTCGCTGGCAGTACCTGGGGAGAAGATAAAGAGACGCTCATGACTACATACAAAGCAATTAGCCAGCCGATTACGTACTACGCGTCACCCATATGGTCGCCAAGCCTAAAAATTACCCACTGGAAGAAGCTACAGGCCTGCCAAAATAATGCTCTCAGAATCGCCACGGGCTGTCTTCTTATGTCCCCAGAACACCATCTGCATAATGAGGTGAGAATACTCGCCATCAGGGAGAGAAATTAGATGCTGACCAAACAGTACCAGTTGAATACCCAGAAACATGAGCATCCCAACAGACATCTGATTGATGAGCGAGCACCGCGTAGGGGCTTAAAGAGTCATCTCCATAAGCATTTTGAGGAAAAACGGCACCTGACAACCCAGTCGTATGAAGCGAAAAAACACAGAAGGTCCTTGGGGAACTCCACAAACAGGCGTCGGAGCTTTATGCCGGGAATTGCCCGGTGAATCCAGTACTGAAAGAAAAGTATCCAAAACTTGCGGAAGAGGAACACATACTCCCCAGGGAAACGCGTGTCACTCTTGCTCAACTTCGTTCTGGATACTGTAACAGGTTAAACTCTTACCTATCCAGAATCAACCCCGACATACAAAATGTATTCCCCGCTTGCAATGTGTCCCAACATGACATCAACCATCTCTTTAATTGTAATATGGAAACAACGCCTCTAACACCCCTTTCCTTATGGTCCACCCCTGTTGAAACAGCAAGTTTCCTTGGACTCCCGTTTGAGGATATTGATGACACTTTGTGTTCGGTCGCGGCTGTTAGGTGGGGCGAAGCACTGCTACAAAAACAACAACAACTAAAAGAAAAGTTATATAATAAATTTATATGCTCACTTTGCATATTTTTTTCAAAAAATTAATAATGAACAATGAATTCAAATAAGGCGTTTCAAATTGTCCTTAAGTTGTTAAAAAAAGCAAAATTCCCAAAAAGGTGCCGATTTTTTTTTTATTAATTTTATATTGCGATTGGCTGAAAGAGTAAAAGAAATCAGTGATGCAAAATCCTTTACTAGGTTGTAGGGGCATAAACACACTTTTGAAATGATTATTACCTCATACATAAGTTGAGGATATATGTACGTATGAGAAGGGTTTGAAAAATCACTTGGGCTTACATTCAAACATCTGTTGTCTATTTGCGAAACTATTTCATTCAATACCCTAGTCTTCACTTTACTGCTCCTGTTGCATATGTGAATACGTAAGCATATATATTTACCAGGTGAGGCTTTGTCCTTGGCAAGAACACTCAAATTGGTGAAGAAAAAGCTTTCCCAAGACTAACATATTACCGCGTGTGCTACTACCCTAACGTAGTGGACAGTCGAACTTGAAAACTGAAGCTACGCGGTCATCTATAATGAGCTCTCATATCATGAGGCCGGCAACGAAGACTATTGAAGACAATGTATCGAACACAAACGTCTGCAAACTGTTGGTCTACATTTAAAAAATTTTATCCATGGTCCTTGTAAAATTTTAATTATGTAGATGCGCCGAGGATTATACGATTTTTATCCATGAGTTACGCAATGCCATCCACTTAGACTGCTTATGATTTCGGGGGCGGCATCTTTAGCCGAATAGTCACTCCATAACGTTTCAAGGTGTTTCTCGGCAGCATAGCGCGACAAAAGCATCCGTTGGAAAGTCTTCGGAGCTACACCTAGAGCATCTAGGAAAGTGACGTTGGCGAAGGTATGAGTTCGAAGTCGCAGTCCTATAGCTTCTGTGCCTGCATATGGCGCGAGGGTCAGGAGGAGTGTTAGCGACTGGTGGTCGGGATTGCTACTATTCTTAAAAACAGCCGAAACAACTGGAGGCGCCCTGTGCCTCATGAGCATTAAAAGACCATTAATAGCAACCATAAGTCGCCTTTGTGCGTGACCGCCAAGAAACCACAAATGATTTAAAGAAATTTGTTCGCGACGATTATTAGGAGTTAACCCTAGGTGAAATTACGCTGTGTACGAGATATACAGACAAAAGTGTGACTATTTTATGTATCTCTTTTTCTTTTCAGCAGACGCAGCAGTGCCAATTCCAAAGATCGGGTTAGGTTCAAAGCCTCTCTGGAGTAAGCGAACGAGTGACAATCCCCCCGCAAGGAGCTACTCCTGAAAATTTTTGAACGGTCTGCGATATCTTGAGGCAAAAATCTCGGATCTCCGAAATGGCCAACACGTTGATTTCCTTAAATACATACAAACAAAACCTCTCCTAAATATTAGTTTTTTAAATAGAAAAATCAAGCTTTGTAAAGTAAGAACACCGGCGTACGACGGCGCGCCACCCACTAATAGAGCCTACGCCGCCGCCGCCGATAAAGTGATCGGCGTAAATCTCTACTGCATACCCCCTCCAGTTTTTTGGTATACGTACTTTTTTGTGTGGCTGTCCACCAAACAAGAACTCCATAGTATAAAGTATTGGTTTCACAATTACCGTGAATACCCATTGAGAGTTTGGGTGATAGGACTCATGTGCTACCTATAACATCTTGTTGCATGCACAGATTGCCGCGGAGGCTTTCTTTGCTCTCTCTTCCACATGGAGTTTCCACGACAGCTTACTATCTAGTATAACTCCTAGATACTTTGTGCTATATTTTTCTTGCAGGGTTACCCCTTAAAGCTTTGGCTTAGTCCAATGGACCTTATACTTCCTAGTAGATATTTTCCTCTTTGGTACAGGTGGTGCCTTAATACATTTATTTTATGACGAATTCCCACCACTGTGCCAATATCTGGTATTAAGTTTAGCATAATTTTAGGCTATTCCTTTGTGTAGTAGCAACGTATCGACTTGGCATGGTAAACAAACAACTAATGCATAATCTTTTTCTCTCCTCTATCACTTACGTTTGCGTATCTACAGTACAATTACTTGATGGAGTTTGATTATCTGCCTAAGTCGGACATCGAGACTGGAGCGTTACGAACCGAAGAACAGCTGAAAACTGCCGTACGAAATTTGCAGGTAAATATAAAAGCCATCATTTGATGCACAAATAACCATTCTTTTTTAAAAATTTATTCATGCTTTGCTTTTTTTCAAATTTTTGTTTGCAGCGATTTGGCAATATTCCGGAAACTGGCGAAATAGACGAGGCCACACGAAAACTTATACATCTACCACGTTGTGGTGTAGGTGATAGTAATCGTACTGCCAATTTTTCGCCAGATAATCTACAATACGTTCATCATCGTATGAAACGGTATGTGTTGCAGGGACCCAAATGGCACAAGACGGATCTAACATGGAGGTGAGTACTTTTGTTTGTATGCTTGTAAGTGTTTTTATTAAAATCTATGAATAAAACTGTGCCATCTAATTCTATCTGTTGGTATAAGCCAGGCATGCTTAACCAACGAACCGATATCATTTCGTTACGATAATTAACGTTAATAAACGAGACAAAGTCATTTCGTTTCGTTTATTAACGTTAAGAACGTCAAATTAACGAAATGATTTTGTTTGTTTTCTGCCCTATCAAAACCAAATCAAATCGTTTATGTTGATTATTAATTTCAAACTATGCTGGTAAAGCTGATTGATGGCGGAGTCATTAAAGGTGAAAGCCTTAGCCATATGATTGCAACTTCTCTCATGAATTTTGACAGTACGAACATTTTTCAGAGTATTTTTGACATTACCACCAACGAATTACACAAACAAATTACATGGAGTTTGTGTGTGTATGTCCGCTCGCTGTTACCACCTTACTGCTTTACCATGGCTATAGCATTGCCAGCACAATTCAAACATAAAGTATCACGTTTTTGTTAAAGTTTTTAACGTTAACGAAAGCTTTTCGTTTCGGTTAAAAATGAGATACAATTTATCTTGATAATTTCTTTATCGATAATATTTCAAAGTGTTTCAACGGAAATGGTGGCAATTTTCTGATAAACGATTAGCTTAACGTTAAGGTGCATCCCTGGTATAAGCACAAGCTTGCTCTCATTGCATATATACATATAAGCTACAACGATACGCCTAAAAGCATGTTGTATTAAGTTAGTAACGCTTGGCGTTTATTTCCGCTGCACAATGTCTAGCTCGATAAGAGTTTAATGAAACGTGACGGGGCGAATGCGCAATTAAAATTTGCAACAAATTGCAATTAATATGCTCCCATTTCAATTTCTCGCCATTTACCGTCGAAGGCACTTCTGAAGTACAATTATTAATTTTTTCTTGCCATAAAGTTGATGTACTAACATTGTATATACATGGCTATGAATTTCTGCTTCATGAGTTTGAGGTATGTTTTTATGCATCATAAGCGTACATAAAAGAGGGAGGCAGAAACATTGGAAACCTCTGAATATAACTTCCGCGATTCCTTCTGGGAACTCTATTTTCTGAATTTAATTATTAAATGAGTTCTAACAGAGTACTTTTGCCTGGAGTTATATTAAGATCACTACTTACGCTTTAAAAAAAACACTTCCGTCCTAATATAGAATCGAGTTTTGAGTAGAAACCACCTTGTTTCGGCTGCTCTTTCAAGAACGTTCTATTTCAGAATTCGGTTGAAGAGTTTGTTTCAAAAACACCCTATCTGAGCTTAAATTCTTCACATTTTGACATTAAATTCTGAAATTTACCATCATTGTGAATTCATACAAGGGGCGAACGTTCACAATACGAACGGCAGATGAATTTTCACTCATAACCTTTTCATAATAGAAACACTCGAAATGTTGCCAACGACAGCCAAGGGCTACTCCGCTTAGAAAAAGCTTTTGAAAAAACTTATATTAAAAATTTTGCTGCTGTTTTGCCTTTGGCCACATAACCTTACCATCTCTCAAATAATACAATGCTTTTTTGGTAGACCGTAAGAAAACTGTCTTTACCAACTGGTCTAGTGAGAGCAAACACCGACATAACCGGCCGAAATTGAAAGTAGAAGAAAGTCTGGTGCTTGATTTGTGTTGGGAAAGAAAATATGCCACCAATACGCATGTCATATCATTGCAAAGTACTTTAACATACCGAAAGCACACGCTCTTACTTTTACTCGGATTAGATGATTAAGAAGCTTTTTAGGAAAAGTGATTAAAAAGGTACTGCCTATGGCATCGAAGTGCAACTTGATTGATGATTCACGAATGTGGTGCGTTTTACCTCGAACTATAAATCTCTTGCTTTTTCTTCATTTTAGGTGGGAAAATTCTACTTCGATCAAGTTAAGCCGCTTTTTTTACGGTTCGCTTGTACCTCAACGTACATGTATCAGACTGACTTACAGCCTCATTCTGTTTAGCGAACGAGACGCTTACGAACGATACCTGCGTTGCCGATATCGTCTGCTAAAAGTACCCTGGAGACTACGTTTTCCTTTATAGTCTAGGCTTACGTTATTCGTCAACTGCACGAAAGTAACTGTCAAATTGGTTTTCGTCCTTTGCTTCTGACACTTTGTTTCCGGTTTCACAGCAGGTGTTTGTGATAGAGAATGCCGAGATAACGTAAGAGTCGGCTGTTATCGTTTCGATTATAATTTTGCTTATCGAATCGCTAACTGTGCTACTAGCAGGCGAACGACGATCGTTTTGGACTTGATAGCGTCAAAGGTAATGAGGCTATCAAAAATATGAAACTCCTTCCTCACTCTAACTTGGCTACGCATTTGCTAAGCGAGCATCTACTTGTTTACTGTGCTTTCAAATAGTGTTGTACATAATGCCCTCTTTTTATATGTTATTATGATTTTTTTAATTTAATTATCTTTTTTTGCTTATCCGTTTCGTCGTTATTGAAATGATTTTACTCCCGTTCATTTGCTTGACCTTCAAGTCTTCGCCCTAGACACGCCTTCCGTTCTTCCACCCTCTGGTCCTACAGATATGCGCAGAATGCACACCACACCCTTGCCGTTTTATGCATCTTTCAATTAATTCAAATGTCAAACTGAGCGTGTCATGTTAAGTTTTATTTTTATTACACAGTTTTGTGAGTATCTCAAAATTTATTTATGCTAGACTTTAGCCAGCTACTTGAGGAGGGACACTGGTTTTGCTTGCTCTTCGTAGCTAACAATGTGTGTGCGATTTTAAGTTCTTTATTAACATTAAGTGCGTTTTTATGCAAAATCACTGTGCAAGTCTTTGTCACCCTCCACAAGAACGCAACCCATTTATGCAATTTCATATCAAACTCTAGGGGAAATCACTACCCCCGACGAGTGTTGGATCCTCCTGTTAACATTCAAAATCGTTCATAAATTTAGCTTTATTCTTTTTTAATAAAAGTTAATAGCTTTAAATATTGTAAATTGTTAGATTTGTTGATCTAGAAGGCTTCTTTTATATTCATTTAAAATGTATGTGGTCCATATTTCGACTTTAATCTGAAGTCATCATCAGGGACATATGGATATGTATGGAAGATAAAGTTCACCTCGTTAAAAATAAGTAAATTCTAGCCAATGCTGTCAAGCTTTTTGATGTGTAAACATCTTTGTTCGCGGTATGGGGGAATCCTTATTGTAAGATGTAAGTGTAAGCGTAAGCGTCATATTTTTTAGGCGTTCGCTATATGCGGCATACATGTAGAATGTAAATGCAGGCATAATATGTAATATTGGTATATGTACTGTTTGGAGCACAAGGGAGTACAAGTATTCGGTTAATAGAATATTGTAATTATTGGAATATTCGAATCAGTCGAATGCTCTAGTTAGTATTCAATTTTCAGAATTCGATTAGTTAAATCGGATGATCGTACATCGTCGATTATCCCAATAGTTGCTGGTTGTCGATAATTCGTATAATCGTTGCTGAACGAAAGGTCTTGTTGGTTGGTTGGTTGGTTGGTTGGTTGGTTGGTTGGTTGGAGTGGCGAGTCCCAATTTACCCCAATTAGCGCTCATGCGCCGTTTTAATACCACAACTCGTGAGTTAACCAATGAAAGGGTGTTGTAAGAAGACTAATAAGTATTTTGAAGCGCCTCAGGGAAATCCGTCCCCCTATATCCATCCAGTGGAATTTATAAATTTGAGAAGCTCTCCCGGCATAACATCCTTGATTTCTGGGGGGCTTTCGAAAAAGGGCTTTCCAAGAAACTTTATTCTGCATCGACAGTGTGCTGGGCATTCGCACATCAGATGCTCAATCGTTTCCTCCGCCGCTGGATGCTTGCAGCTGCGGCAGGAGGTATTGTGTTCCAGTCCCATCCATGCCGTATGTACCCCAATTGTCCAATGCCTAGTGAGCACCGCAACTACTCTGGATATATCCCTTCTGTTCGTCTAAGGACAGCTATATATCGTTTTTCGTTATATAATGGCCACATTCATTCATTCAATCATTCATTTATTTAAATAAAAAATTAGTACAATGAGACTTAACATCTTCTATAGTACAACAAAAAAACATAATTGTAATGGACTATATCAAGTAACCAATAGACAGGGATGTAAATATATTAATAAAAATGTACAAATAATATTAGCACTAATAGTAATAATAGTAATAACAATAATAATAATAATATTAATAATAGCAATAGTAATAATACTTATAAGGCATCATTAATAACCTATAGATGGTCGGTCGGAATTTAAGTCCAAATTTGCGAAATAAGAAAATAAGATTTGCTTGTAATTACTTTTGTTTAGCTTACCCCTAACAGAGGCAGATATGGAATTCCAGGTTCTTATAGTGTTGACAAAGAACAACCTCGCAGATGCTATGAAATTAAAGGTAGGGACAATTAAATCACTGGTACGCTCAGACCTCGCTTCGCTCAACCAGTGCTGGGAGATGCGACCCTTGATGAGTCCCAGGGGTGCAAGGCCTCCTTCGCTCCTGAGACATCAAAAGCCGCTTCACGCCGTGCCAGCTCATCCGCCATCTCGTTACTCTGTATGTTTCGATGCCCCGGGACCCATATCAGGGTAACGATCTGCCGGCTCGCAAGAGTCATGGCGCTCTCCCTACATTGCCCAACCATGTTTGATGATATCGTCTCTGACCCGAGGGCTCCAAGAGCCGCCAGGCTATCGGAGAAAATGGCTACCCCATTACCGTTACCATTGATATCCATTAACGCTTCACACGCCTCTTAGATAGCGAAAATCCCAGCTTGAAACACGCTTGCCGAGTGGGGAAGTCGGATACATAAGGACGTAGGCGGGACAGTCGCAAATACTCCCGCTCCCACTCCGCAAGGCATTTTGGATCCGTCCGTGAAAACCGAAATGTCGAACCTCTGAGTGATCTCCCCGTCTTTCCAATCTTTCCTTGTGGGAAAGAGAATTATGTAGTTTGTGTCGAAGACTGTCCCTGGGCATATGTAGTCCGTTTTTGACAAGATGCGGGAGTCATTAATATTGGGCAGGATAAGGCCGTGCCTGTATGTACGCTCCCTCCAAAAGCCCACCTTCCGGACGAAAGGTCTATTTCTAGAAAGATTTAAGGATTGACGGAACTGAACTGATAAAATGGTTTTAAAATAATATCGCAATAAAAATCATAAATATTGCCGAACATGTTTGGTATTTAGTAGTCCTTAATGTAATCACTTAATATATAGTACCGAAAAATCCCAAAAAAAGTTTCGTAATATCCCGAAATTATCGAGAAACACTATGAAAGTAGTAACGAAACTAGCGCTGGCATATCTCTGAAACAAAATGTAGTTGTAGTATGTTACTGGCTCTAAAAACTGCTACTCCCCGGGAGATATTTATATTCTTGTCACTCAAGTATGTATTCGTATTTAAAGACGAGGTTCGCCGGGAAGTTTCTGGCATAGAGGGCCGACGCCTTTGTTTGGATCTCACTGAGGGCCTGTTTGTGTTTTCTTTTACATACGGCTGTGTTCTCAGTTATTCTTAAGCCCATGGCAGGTGATGCATCTGCTATTACTTGGAGAAAGGTAGGACCCTTCCAAGTCTTGGAGTAACGTGTCATGGTTGACTACAAGTACTGTTCTGTCGTGGCGTTTTTGATTCAGTCCGCAATTTATCTGCGTGTTGATGGCGTTAAACGCGATGTTATTGCTATGTAGTTTTCGAAATAGGGAAGCAAAATGGCTTCAAGTGATTTGGCTACTGGCGAAAGGAGAGATATCGGACGATGAGATTTATTATTTTATATGGTTTAGTATGAACGATGGCATCTTCAACCTCTTTAGCGGTGATGTTAATAGGGGACGCGCTGTATATATGCTTGTGAACGCGTTGGGCCGCCGTCTAGCTTTGTCAACCGTAGAATGCATTACATATTGTCAGCAGAAAGCGCTCGATCATATTTTCACATCAGACAGCACTTTATCGCCAAAGGCTATGGATATTTTGGGACTTTACGTTAGATCATAGCTTACTCACACCGGCAGAAAGGTTACAATTCTTCAAGTGCTTCTCCCATTTCGCCCGCTTGTCTTTATCCGCAAGTTGTCTGATGCGTTAGCTTATTTCCTTTATTTTGGGATTGCAAAGTCGTGCTATCTTCTAAGGTCACTTCTCTCGTTAGAGTTGCGGCCTCCGCTGGAAAGTGTGGCCGGATTTCCTGGATTCTTCCGGCGGGAATAAAACGAGCCGACGTGGATTTGATGACCTTGCGGAAAGCACGTTCTCTTGACGAGCATCACTTGGGGTTTAGAGGGCAGCGAAGCGATTGTCTGCATAAGTTTTGTAATCTTCATACTTTCCTGTTTTGAAATCGATGGAAGTGCGTTTTTCAGTAGTAATGAAGTCCGCAGATCGCTCGAGCGAAAGAAGTATGGGTAGGTGGTCGGATGCCGGTGTTACCATCGGCTGCCAGTTGACGCAGTTTATGAGTCCTGCGCTCACGATTGGCGAACAGTGACAACTTCCTATCATACCTGTGGGCGCGTCGCGTTTATGGTGCAGATCGTCACTTCCTCTATTTGGTCCGCCAATATCTCACCTCTGCTCTTCCCTGCGGGCTGGGGGCCAAGAATTTACCCCTGGTAGGTGTACCGATCTTAAAGAGCGAGCAGAGTGGACGCAGTGAACCACCTGTGGGACCCTATCTCGTTCTGTACCGCGGGGGGAGCAGGACAGCCCAGTTGTGGTCTGATACAATATATCGCATGATGCTTGTATTCAGGTCTCGACTCCTGCCTTGAAGATTCGGATGAATCGCGGGGACTGTGGTTTCAAATCATATTTTGGTTTTTCCTTAATATGATGAATCCACTTTCGTGGAAGTATACAATAAAGCATACTTAACAACTGAAGCAAAACCATGTCTCTGGACCGGGATCGGGTACTAGCCACGGATTGGGTTCGATACCTTCCCGGAGCAGGAAAATTTTGCGCAGTCCCGTTGCAAGGATTTGCTGGGAGGATGACAATTTGTGGAAAGGACGCAACAAGTTAAATGGGAAGCAACAAATTAAATGGGGTTACACTGAAATCACACATCTTGGTCGGGAAACATCCCGAGTCGCTCCGGTATATAGAAGAGGCTGCCTTGGGAAGCGATTCTGCAGGATTGCTGCTCCTAGCTTAGGCTTAGATATACAAACAACTGTTCACCTAACTGATACGACATAAAATGACTTAGACCTGACTTTCAAAATAATGGGCACCTGTTTGAGTGTAGCTATAAAGAAAACGCGAAATTTCCTTATCTAGTACGTTTTTAAACTCGGGGCCAGCCCCTTCTTGTGACTAGTCTTGGTATTTTAGGATAGTAAATAGAAAGGATTTTTATTAAATTTTCTTATTTATCATTGACATATTTTGCAATATGTGGTTGACAAAAAAATTCGATATAGTTAAATGCATATGACTTCAAAGTATCGACACTTAACTTCTTTTTTTTTTAACACGTTGATTTATATATATTCGCGATAATTGGTTTTACACAGGGAAGGAAAATGACAAAAGTGTCCCCTAAACTTAGCAATGCGTTGTATATTTATGCTTTTGTTGTTCAAAAAGGATACATTTCATTATCCGTATCTACAGCCTTAGTTCGCAGGATGTTTGTTTTTGTTCATTTTAGTGTACTTTTTATCTTTTTTGTTAAATTGTTTCCCCCGTTGCAAAGAAAAAAAGTAATATTATCTTGGAGGTGTCCTCTCTGCTGGAAGTTGGTGTTTATTTAGCGTTCGCAATTATGCTTCCAAGGACATAGTTACTCCGAGCTCATACATAAGAATGTGTATACTACTTTGTACATTCAAATGTATGTACAATATACATATGTATGTATGTATGTACATATGGTGAACGCATTTACTTTTATAATTGACTTTGCAAGAAATGTTGTTGTCCTTTGATGCCACTTTTTGTTTGTGCATTTTATTGTAATCGTGTTACCGGATGTGATTATAAAGTAATTGTTGTTATTTACTATTACCACTCATGTTGCAATTACTTTATGATGCAATTGGCTATCGACAATTGTTGTTATTGTTATTAAAAACCCATTCGCAGTTGTGATGGTGAACGTATTCAATAAGGCATCTCTCCTGCTGCACCCGTTCCACAATATGGGTAAGGGCTTGTCATTGTCGGATAACTGTTGTTGTAAACTGAGCTACATTTGCATTTAAATTACAAAGTCAAAACACTCGCGTACCGCTCAATTTAATTTACAAAACACATACACTCAGCTAGAAGCGACATAATACTATCAATACACTCGCTTCCATTTATTCCCTACACATACTTCCATGTGCTCCAAGTTCTTGCCTCATAGTGCATTGACAGTGCACTATTAGAAGCTGCTCTGACTCCCAGCATGTGTATTTGAATATATGTATGTATCCATATGCATCTGTTTTCACATACGTACGTATGTACATTAGACTGCTCATCCCTACAAATATGTGTTCGATTGAGAAAAGTTCACTACTTTTATTTAATGTTTGGAATGTTTGGAAATTTAATTAAAGACACCACTATGAGTACATAGTGCTGGGTATTACGTACGTTATTGCTTATTCTAATACCTTTGAAATGGTATATTAAGTTTGTCACGAATCACAAAATTGTAAGTCCTTAAAGGAGGAAAGATAGATCCACCAATAAGCATACCGATATGATCAGGATGACGAGTTTATTTAGCCATGTCCGTCTTTCCGTCCGTCCGTCTGTCTGTTTGAAGGAAAACTAGTCCTAGTTATCTTGATGAAATTTTGTGAGCTGGTATTGCTGGGTGTCCGATAAATCATTTGTCGGAACCGACCGGATCGAACCACTATAGCATTTATCTCCATACACCCGATTTCTCGCAAGAGAGAGTTTTTGTAATTTATTCCCCATTTTAATTGCTAGAACATTGAAATTTTACGGAATGTTAACATATAAGGCATATATTGCTGGTTAAACAAAATTTAAGATCGGTCATATATATAATATCTGTGGACATTTGACAAAATAACCTGTTTCAAAAATGGAAACTTTTCAGGAGAGCGAAAAAATGTGTTTAGGGCTTTCCACTATAAAGATTCCTTACATATAAAGGACAAAATCACTTAAACCTGGATACTGGTAATTAACGAAGTCTTCTTCAATCAGTTGATTATTTTAAACCTTTTACTTTTTTAAATAAATACAAAATAAATAAGTAAGTTGTTTTGTCAAATGCCTTTCCTTACAGAAAATCATCCTACCTCATACAAGCTGTTTTTTCAAATTTCATTTTTGTAAAATAGGACATGGTTTTTTTGTCTTATGTCGACAAGTTTTTTTGACGAAAGCCAATTAAAAAAAAGCCAAAATAAGCTTTTTTCATACGGCAATTATCTTTGAATTAATTTTATTAATGAATTTGTTTTAAAATAAAGAAAATATGCCATTTATTTTTAATTAAAAAATTCAAAAACGTCGTGTATAATATTAAATTACTATTTGCATATATGTAAGTATAGAAAATAATGATAATAATTATTATTAAGTATGCTCTATATCATCTAGGTCCGAATCAGCTCCGACTTCGCATTCACCTTCTGCTGGTTGATGTCTATAAAAATTATGAAAATCGGTGTTGATCAGGGGCAGCATATCCAATAAATCTTGCTTTTTGTTTTTTGTTATAGTCGACAAAGATGTATAGGTCGTCGGCAAAAGAGGAATCGACTTTCCTGGACGACGTGGGATGATGTTTAACTCATTAAATTCTACTTCTGGTTTCAAAGACGTCTTATATTGTAAAACTCCAGGCTTTTGTTTCTCATAGCGCATCCAGCGAACGTTTTTCCACTCAAACTTGTCACCTGAAATTGACGAGATTAAATAAATAGACTAAATATATACATACATATAAATAAGTATCATTATATGTTTAATAACGAAAAAGTTTGAAATTTATAAGTTTCGATGTGAAAATTACCTCTTGAGTTTGGTGTTCTCCAAGTGTAGTTCATTTTAAGGAGGGCACTGAATTCAAAAAACTCTTCCTGCTTCATTTCATGTACGACGTATTTACTACTCGTAGCAGCTATAAGGTTGGCTCAGTCGTGCGGATGCTGAATGGATCCTGACATATTTTTCTTTTTTCTTTCAATCTGTGCATGAACGGAATCACTTTCAAGATGCATGTGTCCCACAATAAGGAATTTATGGTATATAACCGCTATACTAGGATGTTTTTCGATAACTTGTTCAAACATGGCTGAAATATAGGAGTTACCATTCTGTCCCGGACATGAGTCGCTGTACATAATAACATGATTAATAGATTCTGGCAGGCTCATCAAACATTTAAAAATGCAGGAGCCAATATCATTTGCTCCACGTTTTGCAATTACTTCGTGCCTTATGTAACAGTTTGCTTTTTTTTTCTCCGTCGTGCACTGTTAAATTGAAAGTCCATAATGGACGTTTATAAAAAAACATTGAAGCATATAGGTACGGAGTTGGCAAACATTGCTGTAAGTCAAACGAAAACATTTTTACATTCCCATGGTTAATGGCCATCACTTTGTCGGTTTTTTTGCAGTTATATGCAAAATCTGCCTCATCGCGATGTCCTTTTTGTTCCATTAATATTTGTTTCTTTTCATTTTCCTCCGTCGTGTTTTCTACACGGGATTTTAGGATTTCACATTTATTGCAAAGATCAACTTGAGGCTTCTTAAACTTTATATTTAATTGTCGAAATATTTCTTGATATTTTGTTTCTGAAACCGATTCAGAGTACTTTTCTTTATACAATCTATATAAGTGAGCAAGGTTTAGGCCACGCTGGAAGTATAGCTGACTAGTGTGACGACGACTGTAATAGCTTTGGTAGTTGGGTATACTGTGTATGTGTGCCAGTACTTCATTATATTTTTCGATTGACAACTTATGATGAGGAGAATGCTTGCCACGTTGGTCATTTGCGATATCCCCACCAAAATGGCCTTTGATATTTTGACGACATACAGTTTTAATAATTTGATCCGTTTCCCCAAATATTTTTAAAAAACACTTTTTGCATACTCGAGTTGTCTGTCCATTAATTTCAAAGTGAAAAAAAGAAACAAACTGTCGATTTCTTGGATTTGAGGCTTTTTTAAGCGTTTCACTTTTTTTTTTGGCTCTATGTGTATCATACGAGCAATATAATAGCGTCGCTTGATAATCCCCCAGTTCCCAGTAGGCTTTGAATATTTTTCCTGTTGGTCCACGGTGATTTTTGTATTACACATTTTAAAGCAACCTACTAATTTTTCAGTTTTCTTTGCTGGCATTGTCTTATTCTTCCACGTAACATATTCTTTTCCAAATTTTTCTTTAGTTTATTAGTTTTCTTAAAATTTGTTGGCTTTGGATTATTCAGAAGTAGTTCCTCATTAAATTGTGGTGAAACTGAATTGCTAAGGTTTGATTCAATTACACCTCCATCATTCTGATACTTTCCGATGTAGTATTTAGACCAGAAATGCTCGAAGGTACATAATCTGAATCGTTGTAATCAGTTTCATGAAATATATCTTCTTCTGAGTGGTCGCTTTCAATGCTCCTAAATTGGGAAGTATTTAGATGTTGTCGCAACATAGAAATATTATAAGTATCGAACAGCACATTATAGGATGAAGCTGTTTCATTTGGGAGTTCATTCAACACTTCACCATCCACGAAGCTAAACGGTTGAACTATTTGTTTATTTTGCACAATTTCACTAGGGCATATATTGGTGGTCACTTTTATTTTTTGGGCTAAAGCCACTAATTTTTTACCTCTACCCATTTTTTCAATAACACTTGTTTTTTTTTCGAAAAGCAACTTAAATTTGCTTATTTTACTTTTAAAAGTTTCGCTAAAGCACTTCTCTGCAAATAAGATTTCACTTTTTACACTTTTTTTTGCAATAAATAACTTGTATTGATGCAAGATGTTCTGTCACAATTTCATTTGGCAACTGAATGATTGACAAATCAGCTTGTTCAAATTAAGAAAGCAGTTTTTTTAACCATGCATTTGACAAAAAACTTCAATCGAAACAAGTTGTTTTGTCAAATTAAAATTGTTGAAGTTACTCAAACGATAAACAGAGACAAGTTTTTTTGATAAATTTCCGTTATGAGTTTTACGTTGGAAATTCCAACTTAATCGACACAAGCTCTTTTGTCACACGTAATTGTGAAAAACTACAAAAGAAGTTATTTTGATGACCGTTATAACTTTTGAACTAACGGTCCTAGGAATATGGCTATAAGACAGAAATATGCGCCTTGAAATTTCATATATATGATAAAAATCTTGGAGAATTGTCTTATTTCGAGAGAAGTTGTTTTGTCAAATGTCCACAGATATATATCCCATACAACTGATTGTTAAGTTTTTATGAGGTCTTCGGTACAGCCGAAGACAGTCCCGTCCTTACTTTCTTTCGATTAATGGACGCCCAATGCTTAAAGTAATGGCTGTTTTATTGATCAATAAAAGGCTAATTTATTTATTTACAATTGGGTGCAAATGATATAAAGAACTTATTGGCATTATTCTCCTGCAAGTCGTTTGGATGCTCAATCGATTGGATACTCAATCGCTTTAATCGATATTTTTTTAGCAAACAAATAATCGTTTTTTCTTTTAGAATCGTTAGCTATATATCTCTGACTGACTTTTGATTGATTAATAAATAGAGTAGGTTTTATATTAATTGACAAAAAACACTCCATTTTTTATCTTCGGAAGTTTTTGGAGTCCCTAACTGAAAGCGGAGACTACTCTGCCAAGAGAAGCTTCTCAGTGAAAACGCATCTGCCTTGCAGATGTCATTCGAAGTCGACATAAAACATGTAGGTCCCGTCCGGCCAATTTGTAGGAAAAATTAAAAAGGAGCACGACGCAAATTGAAAGAAAAGCTCGGCAGAAAAATCTCTCCGGAAGCTATGCCGCTTTACTTAATTTTTTTTATTAAAATAGAAATTTAAAAAAATTTTGGAAACCGGCGTGGCACCGCCTGCAGTTAGAAGAAGAAAATTCTAAAGCCTTCTGAACAATAAATCCTAAGCCGTTGAAGATTTCATGTTGCAATTTAGTTGGCATGTTGTCGATATCGAAAAATGGGAAAATGTGGTAATTCATTACCAAAGATAGATAATTTGATATGACCAAAAACCAAATTTTTTAAATTTTTGAAAAATGGAGGTGGCATGGCCCACAATTAGAAGAAGAAAATTCGAAAGTTTTTAAGCTGTAAATCAAATTCGTTGAAGATATAATATTGAAACATACTATGTATATGTATTCTCCTAACTAGGCAAAAGCAGAGTAGATCCTTTTAACTTTAAGTGTCTATTTAGTTAAATTTTCTCATTTTAAAGCGTGCAGGTGGTATTGTTAAATTTGTAAATGAAAATTATGTTTTCTTTAGATTAATATAAAAGTGTCAAGTTGTCCTTAATTTTCGAGCTACAGCCATAACTTTTCTCAACACTGCCCGTGATGTAGCTTCCTTTCGCCCTCTTGTTTCTGGATTTGGTATCCATTTTATGATATTTGCTTTTATACAGGCAGAATATCCGACCAAAACGTCGATAAACTTGTAAGTTTTGGATTCTGCCAATAATTCTGAAAATTTATCGCTGTTCATTAGAACATTGTTGAGCGCGGGCCATTTTTAAAAATGTTTGTCTCAAAACTTTCGAATTTATATAACTACCGATTGTACCACTTGAAACTAATTAAATTGTTCACCCTTTATTCCAATCACCTCAAAATGAACTTGGTTGGTTGGTTACTGTGCTGCCCGGCTATGGAGCCGGGCCCAAGTAGCGCTCTAGGCGGATTTTGATGCACTTCCTCCTGGAACCAATTACGTTTTGGATTGATGTACCCTCAAATGTCAAAATGAACTACTTCCGCTACCATTTTTAATCATGGTAGCAGGGATGCACCTTAACGTTAAGCTAATCGTTTATCAAAAAATTTCCACCGTTTCCGTTGAAACACTTCGACATATTATCGATAAAGAAATTATCAAAATAAATTGTATCTCGTTTTTAACCGAAACGAAAAGCTTACGTTAACGTTAAAAACGTTAACAACAACGTGATACTTTATGTTTGAATTGTGCTGGCAATGCTATAGCCATGGTGAAGCTGTAAGGTGGTAACAACGAGCGCACATACACACACAAACTCCATGTAATTTGTTTGTGTAATTCGTTGGTGGTAGTGTCAAAAATACTCTGAGAAATGTTCGTACTGTCAAAATTCATGAGAAAAATTGCAATCAGCTTGGCTAATACTTTCACCTTTAATAACTCCGCCATCAATCAGCTTTGCCAGCATAGTTTGAAATTAATAATCAACATAAACGATTTGATTTCGCTTTGATATGGCAGAAAACGAAACGAAATCATTTCGTTAATTTTACATTCTTAACGTTAATAAACGAAACGAAATTACTTTGTTTCGTTTATTAACGTTAATTATCGTAACGAAATGATATCGCTTCGTTGGTTAAGCATGCCTGCATGGTAGAAAACAACTGCGTAGCACGAAATGTAACGGGATTTCATGATTGTGACAACTGTATCATACATTTATTTATGTATAAACAGACAGACTGGTAGTATTTGGGCCTATTTTCTGGTGTAGACAAATTTAAAAAAGAAGTGATATTTAAATGAAAAAAAAAAAACAAGTAAAGGTGTCTAAGTTCGGGTGTAACCGAACACTATATACTCAGCGTGAACTTTAATTGTACATTTCATTTCAGATAAATTACTTTTCAATATAACACGTGGCACCGCCCGTTAAAAAAAAATGTCTCCCCATTTCCTCTTACAATAAAACTTGATAAGTGAAATATCATTGATTCAAAAATATTTTTTGCTAAGTTATAGCTTATTATTCTAGTCTACCCTTCTTACTTACTTACTTACTTAATTGGCGCTTAACCGTCTAAACGGTTATGGCCGTCCATCAAGGCGCGCCAGTCGCTCCTTCGCTCCGCCAACCGGCGCCAATTGGTCACACCAAGGGAGTTTAAATCGTTTTCCACCTGGTCCTTCCAACGGAGTGGGGGCCGCCCTCTACCTCTGCTTCCATAGGCGGGTTCCGATAGAAACACTTTCTTGGCCGGAGCATCATCTTTCATTCGCATTTCTACCCTTCTAAAGTTGTTTTATATCTAAGTTGCCGTGGTCTTTAACCGACCCCGTCCATTTTTACTAGAAATATTTTCTGCTTTAAGAAAAATATGTGTAAATAATTTCATTACGATCCGTTAATTTTTCTTCGAGTTATGGCTCCCGAAACATAGAAAATTGCTTAGTCATAAAAGCGGCGGTGCCACGCCCATTTTTTAAAATTTGAAGTTTTTCCTATTTATTCTTATAAATACACTTGGAAAATGATATACCATTGATATAAAGCTATTTTTTTGCAAAGATATAGCTTATTTTACTCGTCCACGACCCTTTTAAAAATCTTTTATATAAAAGTGGGCATGGTCCTCAACCGATTTCGTTAATTTTTCTTCAAAGCATTCCCTATAGTAAAGGAAACCTTTCTGCCGAATTTTGTTACGATGTCAAATTGTCAAATTTCAACATTCTGGGTTTACTATTAACTAAATAATCAGGTTTTTTGTGTGTTTCCAAAATGATTTCGCTCATTTTCAATACCAATCTATTCTGGGTCCAGATAAGCTCGTGTACCAAATTTCGTGAAGATATCTCAATATCTACCCAAGTTATCGTGTTAACGGACAGACGGATGGACAGACGGACGGACGGACGGACGGACATGGCTCAATCAAATTTTTTTTCGATACTGATGATTTTGATATATGGAAGTCTATATCTATCTCGATTCCTTTATCCCTGTACAACCAACCGTTATCCAATCAAAGTTAATATACTCTGTGTTCAAAGCACGCTGAGTATAAAAATATGACTAAAATGTTCGGTAAAAGTCTAGAACAGGGGTCGACTGCTAATACGCGTCCAAAAACAGCGTTATAGGTGTCAAACGACGCGCCTTGGCATCAGTATTAATAATCCGAAGGCGAAGCCGTAGTTGGGATCCATAGGATTTTTATGCGCTTACAACAAATCTCCTGACCGGTCCAACAAAATTAAATCCGTGCAAAATCCCTTTATACACAACATTTTTTTCAGTGCACAACAACATTACAACAACCAGATGAAAATTGCCAACTTCAACTGCAAATATTTCCGGAAAGAGAGAGAAAATTGTCTTCCGTTTTAGGATTATTGTTGTCGAGGTCAATACGCGACTTTTGACACCTCTCCCGATATTTTTGGACGCGTATAATATTGGGAAAAGAAATGAAATCGGTTTGGTGACTACGCCCAGTTAAAAAAAATCTATATCGAAAGTGCGAAAAATGGTAAAAATGCGTTAGTTCATTACCAAAGTCCGATAAAGGAACGACACTTGATATGATTGTTGACTTTATGAAGAAAAATAGAAATTTAGTAAAATCTTTGGAAAAGGGCGTGGCACCGCATACATTTATAAGAAGAAAATTGTTAAGTTTTGCAAGCCGTAAATCAAAAGCCATTGAAGAGATCATAGGGGGGCGAAGATTAACAAAATGGGTTGGTGAGCACGACTCCTTAAACCAAGTAGGGACGGGACAGTCGTCGGCTGAACCTTTCATGAATGAAGGTGAACAATATATAAGATCTGAATAATCAGTTGTATGGGATATATACCACCAAATTTCATCAAGATATCTCAAAAATTGAGGGACTAGTTTGCGTTTAAACAGACAGACGGATAACTCAGCTCGTCATCCTTATCATTTCGGTATGCTTATTTGTGGGTCCATCTCTTCTCCTTTAAGAAGTTACAATTTTGACATTAGTGACAAACTTAATATACCAAATTATTTTCATGAAAGGTATAAAAAAATGTTTTCAAACTCTAATGTGCACAAAAAATTCAACGCCCTTGCGTTATGTAACTAAATTATACTGATATTTCTCCTCAGTAGTGATACGGTGTAGCAAAGTAAGAAAATAAATAAATAAATAAATATTTTGGAAAATGGACGTGAGCAAAAAACAAACCAATTTGAATGTTTGCAAGCCGTAAATCAGAACCCGTTTGTATCAATTTAGCAAAATTATGGTTATTTGCATAGCTGTTCAACACCTATACACTTGTAGCACTTTTGTTTTTGTTTTGCTCTGAATCATAGGCACAGAAATAAATTCACACTTTGAATATAAAAAAAAAAAAAATCATAGCACTCCCATATGCCCTCACATATAATTTTAAATCATATGAAAATGCTTGAATTTCTTATGTAAGTGCCAAGAAAAAGCGCTGCCGTATGAGGCTCAGGCACTTGTGTAGGATAAAAAAATGTACACTAACAATTTGTCAACTAAAAATTATTCAAAAAAATTATAGCACTGAAAAAAATTTGTAATCAAAATTGATTCATAAATAAAATTAAAATAGATAATTGACCGCGGAGCTGAAATATATGCGGCATATGATCAAAGAATGTAAGCAAAACTTTACCAAAACAATAGGAGCCCATTCTAACTTCATATGAGACATATATGTAATACTCCTATATTGCTAATAGAAAATGCTCGCAATCTGTTTTGAATTCGAAATCAAAACAAGACAGCCTATACAATTTTTGTGATTTTAGCAGCATAAGTGTGACAAGAAAAAATTAAAATTTAGGTACATTCGATTATTGAATACAAAAACAAAAACATTTAAACAGCAATATATCGGCACTCTGATGTTTGGAAATGTACCTAGCCTTTTTTAGCAATATAGGAGTATTGCATATATGATATGATATTAGTTAATTACCCCTAAGGGAAGTCAGTAACTAGTGATACAAAATTCTGGTTCAGAACTAGACCTAGAGTGCCAAATAAGTATTAGTTTGTTAAACGCTAGATTTTCAGTTATAAAATCGACAAAAAACTGCTATCAGCTTTAACGAGCTGCGGCTACATATGAGTATGCCTCTTTTTCAACACCAGTACGTAACTATCGAAAAAGTACCAAAAAGAAATTTGTATATATGTACATAGTTAGGAACTAGTGAAAAGTTAAAACAGCGGGGACAATTTCCACCGCCTAGGACATTGCCATGTTAAATTCGCCAGTTGAAAACATGTGAAATAGATGGCGAACTATTAGTAGTTCAGAATGCAGTAGAAATGCACTTATTTTGAACTAGCTCCTTACGGGGTAAACTTTCTGTTTCAATGCGGTATATTATTTTTCTTGGTTATGAGTCATTTTTTGACTGGAAGTGGGGGGGAACCGTAAAGTACCCATACCTATCATTTACTTGTTAAACATTTTGTTAAATTCAAATGGTATTTCAGCACCTCAATAATCTCTATTGCTAATATATGTATGTAAATTTGAAGAAAAATTTTAAACAAACCACGCGGAGCCCTTTAATTAAGCATTTCAAAAGTTTTCAAATTCAATTTCCATTGCAACATTCGCGGAAATCTCTACATTCACTTTTAGTATGATTATTGAAACCCAAATTCCGACGATATATGTATATAGAACATGCTCCCACAAAACCTGAGGCTAGAGGTCAGTGTAATTTTTCGCTACTTTCAAAATTAAATCTATTCGCTCTTGTATGTTGGTGATATAACTATTGACGTAATATTTTAAGCAAATATTTCGTAACATGAAACCAAATATCAAAATTTTTTAAATATATTTTTCTAAATACAAAAAAATGTTCAGTGCACATACAATTTTGTACATGTATTGTGATTCGCACTTCCATACAACATATTTTGAGCAGCACTGGTTATTAGTATTACATTTAGATCTTAAGAAAATAATTTAACGACCACGCCCACTTTTTAAAAAAAAAAATTACTTAAAGTTAAAACCATCAAAAATTGACAATGTAATTATGACACGTAACTACATTGCCCTTATAGATATGTTAGCGGAAAGTACAAAAATTTTAAAAATATTGTAAACGTACACAAAGCTTTCAATACTAAGGTCGAGCAAAAAGCGAAAAATTTTAAAAATTGAGTTTCTGTGACAGCAACTGTTCTATAGCTGCTTACGGCAGGCGATATTTGCATGTGTAGAATATTTAAGCTTTCATATTATTTAATGTTCGTAACATTCCTCTTAAATAAAGGGATTTTTTATATGTATATACATATATATTAAATCTCACATTGGTATATAATGTCCGGGTTCGCCCGAACTTAGACTTTCATATTTGTTCTATATTAATACTCATTTTTGGAGAAAAAAATTTAAGTTTAGGAGCCTCAGCAAAACACAAACCGAACTGGTAAATATTAAGGATATCCTATTGTGCATGTACATGTCCCCATACAAAAGCATCTGTGTTGCCAAAACTTCCTCTGCAATCCTGCTGCATGACAAATAAAGAGCTAATGGGCGCTTTCAGCTTTAAAATGTTTTCATACATTAAGCAATAGAGTTGCTCCATCTTAAAATACAAGAAAACAACCTTTATTGATACATTGCAAACATGTTTCCGTAAGTTGAGCGACAAAAATCTCGCTTTATGAACGGCGTACTGCCAAATGATGAAGCTATTTACTACTTTCAAGGAAAGGGATTTCTTAAACTGTTTTTATACTGAGAGTGCTTTGCACACAGAGTGTATTAACTTTGATTGGGTAACGGTTGGTTGTACAGGTATAAAGGAATCGATATAGATATAGACTTCCATATATCAAAATCATCAGTATCGAAAAAAAAATTTGATTGAGCCATGTCCGTCCGTCTGTCCGTTAACACGATGACTTGAGTAAATATTGAGATATCTTCACCAAATTTGGTACACGAGCTTATCTGGACCCAGTATAGATTGGTGTTGAAAATGAGCGAAATCGGATGGTAACCACGCCCACTCTTTATATATTGTAACGAATTAACTGAAATTCCGCTTATTCCAAATCTTCTGCTAACTTTCGAATCACTAAATTGTTGAATTAATAACTCCAATAATGCAAAAATAGTCTTTATTAGACTACTTGAAAATAACACTTATACTTCGCAACTGATAGCTTGCTTAAATCAATTTGAATGTTCGTACCTCAGCTGTTGCTGCTTTTATACTGTTTGGTTTCCTCGTTGGCATATTTCTAGGCGGTTCTATTTATAGAATTTACTGGTTAGTTACCAGCTATAAAATTACCAGCTGTAACTACGTTTATAGCTTCTCATATGCGCGCGTATATGTGAGTAATACTTGCACAAATTATTGCTTACTTTTGGGAGTATCTCAGATATATTCGTGTGTTGCTCTCCGCTGCTTGTATGGACCATTGTGTACAGTACCAGTGTGTCAACTAAGCGGTAAATGTCAAAATTACAAACAGCCTCGCTCACCTGATGCAAATCTCAGGTCTAGAGTTTCTTTTTTGGTACCTAAGAGTACATTAAGCTGAGTTGCATTTGATAATAAAATAAGATCAAGAATCCGAAAGCGAAAGTTAACTTTTTTACCCATTTAAAAGTTATGCGCGAAAAACTGGTTCGTCTTGTACATATTGTTCCTGCACATTTACATTCTTTTAAGCGCACAAATCACATCCTGTTTTGTTTTCCGATAGATTAATACAATTTGATATTCACGAATTAGTGAAAAAATTTGTCTAATTTCTCTAATTAATATGCAATTAGGTAATAAAAATACAGAAAATACTCTAATCACTTGATTCGTTGTTGAAGAAAAACACCGGATGGTGAAGAGTGCTGCCAGATGAGCAATAATAGAAATTAACTGAACAAGAAATTACTCTTGCTTTTCTCAAGTCATCTGCGTAGAACACCCTTAGCCGATCCAATACCGACTGCGCCATGCACAGTAATTCTGCGTAGAACACCTTTCTGCATAGGCGGCCTTCGGCCACGCTTATAAAAAATAACCCTGGGCTACGCCATGCCAAGTCCGGGTGTGTGGTACAACCGTGGCTACCGCTACGGTGATGTCCTTCTACGCAGAAGGGTGTTCTACGCAGAATTACTGTGCATGGCGCAGCCGTTGTTGGATCGGCTAAGGGTGTTCTACGCAGAATTACTGTGTATGTTTAGTTAAGCCTTTTTTGAAAAAAATAAAATTAAAGTATTTTGTCAATAACACATTCATTCGACTTATTATTCGATTTATTATAAGTTGACAGTCATTTTCCCATAAAAACATAATTTTTTTATAGAAATTTCTTCTAAATATAGAGGTTTTATATATCAAACAAAACTTTGTTTTATTACCTGCTGAGCTGGCAACACTGTTCACTTTCATATGTTTTCATTTGGACAGAAAATTTTTGCAATATTTGTGTTGATATTTTATAAGTAAATTAGTGATATTTAACATAATTTTTCGTGCAAGTTAGATTATGTTAATATACCAAGTATAAAAAGTAAAGTGATGTGTGCGCTTAAAGGATTGCAAACATGCGGGATTAATATGTATAACATAAACCTGTTTTTCGCCGATAACTTTTGAACGGGTGAAAAAAGTTAACTTTCGCTTCTTCTTAATCTAGACGTAAATGCGCGTATTTTGATACCTCACTCGAAAATCTTGGCCCAGCTTTAGGGTGGGGCCCCTAAACTGCACTAATACCGATTTTTAGCCTCCAAAAATGCGGAAACATACCGAAAGCAAAATTTATTTAAATTAGAATCAAAAAGGTCTAGAGAAACTTAACAAAATATAAATCGTGTAATATATTTCCCTGAGGAAAATTTTCACTTCTATGGCTGTTTACACAAATGCATAAAGCAAAATTATATAAACGCTTTGGTCGCTTCAAAGCAAAGAAAACGTAAGGCGTTTTTGATTGTTTTTCGTATGGCGTCGTCAAAGCGTAGGCACGCAACCAAATCGTTTATGTAAACCTTTTGATGCTTCGCCCGACAGATGAGGTAAATTATGGCAGCTCCTTCATTTTGCCAAGCAAAGTTTGTTTAATGTATAAGGACTCAAAAAGTTGCGAAATTATCAAAGGAAGAAAATGGCAAGGAGTCTCATTTTTATATTATGTGCCTGCCAAAGCTTCAGATCGATGCAACACAACCAAAGCGTCTATGTAAATTCGCCTTAATTTCTGTCGCTGCGAAAGTCTCCCGCAAATAAAACGGTACTGTGAGTAGAAGCGGGCAAAAATATGAATGAATGAAAGTTTAACTTTTAGATACATTTTTATGCAATAACATTGTTGTTTTTTCGTTAAAAAATGCTTTTACCAGATTCTTTTATTACACAAATATAATGAACTTGGGTACAGAAATACAGAAATCCTAGAAAAAAATTTGCCGATATTGAAAGACTTGAGAAGCAAATGTCGTGATATTTTTGCACACGTGAAATGTGATAGGCAGATGTTGCCGCTGTTTTTAATTTAATTTATACGGCGAAAGGCAAAGCAGCGACATCTATTTTTGAAAAAGGAGGTTTATTAAAGGCAGCGTTGCCAAACTGCGACGGGATGATGATTATTAGGGACGAACCATGAAATGTACATACGAATACGCAGGTAAAACCAAATAACAAGGTGACGACAGTGTAACATACATACAAGTAAACGCACTTTCCATGTATTTTCTTGTTGCAACTCTGCAGTTAAGTGTCAAAAATGTTCTGCACCAGAAGTTGAAATGTCAAAGCAGATAAAAAAATTTAAGCTAGTTGAAGCGTTTTTTCAATAAAATAAATAATAAATTTTTTTTCATAACAATGAAAATATTTTTCAAATTGAAACCATCAAAGATATGCAGAAATGTATGAGCTTGAAATGGAGTAAACTGGTATTGTCATTGTTTTGAGCACAGAAACACTCATCGAACATAACAATGAAACTCGCACTGAAACACCAGGCATTAAATGGAGTAAACTAATGTTGTTGTTGTTCTAAGCGCAGAACTGTTATCGGTGTTGAGGGCTATTTGCCACTACGGTACTATTCCAGCCAACTCGGGAACGATTTCATATGCCCACATAGAACCTCTTAGGTCATCCAACCCACTTATTGTAGCAACGTGACCAAAGAATTAAATTATATAAGTACTTTAGCCATCAGCCCGTCGTAAAGATCCTGAACCAGATAAATAATTTTGCATGTAAATGCAACAACTATGATTTAAGACAAATAAATCCAGATAGAAGTCTAGTTCAATTTGTGAGCCAAATAATTTTTAATTTCTTATTTATTCGGAACTCTAGGAAACTCTTAATTTATAAAAAAAAAGCTTTAAATTCCGAAATTTTGTAATATTACAACTTAAGTTTTGTACTTGAAATTCGTCGAACTTGTCGAAAGTGGTATCCAAAGACGCGTATTATAGTCAAGATTCCGGATCCGAAAGCAGAAATTATATTTTTTAACTCGTTTACAAAGTTATTCGCAAAAAACCGGTCTAAAAAGCAAATTTTCAATAAACAATCGCACAATTTTTTATTAAAAAATTTTCACATGCGGCGCAAATGTACAACAAATAAAAATACCCCTTTTTCTAAATTCTTATCATAAAAAATTTAAATTTTTTAATTTCTTATGATACAAAATTTAATTGTTTTCTTAAAAATCTTGCGTTTTGTTAAATTAAATACATTAATTACATGTTATTCAGAGAATTACAAAAACAAGATACATTGATAGTTATGTTTGTTTGCATTAATGTCGACGTGCCACCACCTTATAATGTTCTACCAAGATAAAAAGATATTGTTGCAGAGCTGGCAACACTATTCATATATTTTCGTTTGTTTAATTGCAACAACGAAGAAAGCGACTATAGTACCGACCCATTGTAAAAGTCTACAATTAGGATATGTAGCAGCACGCGCATACACAGCCACGCTCACCTGATAAAATGCTTGTTCTTGTTCGTGTTTTTTTGAGGATGCTATTTGGCACTGTTGTGCCTCTTAGCACCAAAAAAAGTATAGTAGCTGCTATCGAAAACTGCGTAAATTTTTTATTGTAAAATTACAAAGAAATATCTTTATTTACTTTCACACGAGCACTTAATTACATATCTCTTTATTATCCATATATGTTGGACAATTTTAATTAACAAATTGCGATATTTTATTACCGGGGTTCGATTGCTAAAACACGACCAAAACCGTCGGGGGAGGTATTAATAGACGCGTTTTTGCCTCGCTTCCAAAAATTCGAATACTTTTTCTCTTTGGACTATTGATAACAGGACAAAACGCGTCTTTTCATCTCTCTTTCCACATTTTTGGACGGGTTATTGCAGTCGACCTCGGTTTCAAACTCTTTTTCGCGGAGAACTTTTGAATGGGTAGAAAAACTTAGCACCCGTGTTTGTATTCTTAATGCTGGAATAACTACGCGTCCTCAGATACCCCAATTCAAGACTTTTGTGTAATTTTCTGTAGGACCCATATAGGTGCACTACATTTTCATACTAAATTCGTTCAAAAAAATTTACCAGCACAGCAACCCATGTCTGATTTCCGCTCCGTTTTTTGTTTCCCTGTGCCGCTTTCCACGACAGCAACCCCGGTAATTTTGACACTTCGTTCAGTGTCAAACGCATGTTCCACGCAGTTTCCACTGAGTTCCACAATAGTTTGACACTGACCGAAATGTCAAACTCATTGTAAACTTTACCAAGTAGCGCAACTAACAGCTGATCGCTCAAAATTTACACACACACACAAACATCACTAATGGCCATATTACGGAAATCTTAGGGAAATTGAAGTTACATTTTTAAACAGACATAAATGTTATAATTTTGGAATATATAGCATCTAGAACACCTTAATTGCAGTAATTGAAAGAAAATTTATGCTTATACTCAAGTATTTAATTATTTTTTCTAAATTTATCTTTAATATTGATGCAATGATTGAAGTTATATTAATCCAATGCAACTCTGCTCTTCCTACTGTTCTTCATTCCACTCCATTCGAGTGTCTCTTCCACTGAATTCGAGTGTCCTCCACTCTATTTGCAACATAACCTCAACTGCCAAACTATATAGTAAACAATGGTCAAATTGCAGTGTTAGGAAGAGAAAGGAATTGTTTCCTTCTCATGCATATCATACTTGTAAACCTGTACTATGGTACCGACCGGTTTTTTGCGAATAACTTTTAAACGAGTTAAAAAATATAGTTTCTGCTTTAGGATTCTGAATCTTGACGAAAATGCGTCTTTTGATACCACTATCGACATGTTCGATCCGAATTTTAGGCGCATGACTTAAGTTGCAATGTTAGTAAATTTGGAAATTTAAACGCTTATATTTCATAAACTATTTGGTTGGCTCATCTGTACAATAATAAAATATGTCTGTTCAAATAGTCAAAATCTGTGTATTTGTGTTGGTGCGAATGGTATGAATGGAAACATAAAACTTAGCAGTTTTTGTATGTGTAAGAAAATGTTGTCAACGTGTTGGTTTTATTTTGAGTTTGCTATCTCCTTTTGGCAATCCCATCGATCATGCAATGGAATAAATAAAATTAGCTGATGAGATGAGCAAACCATATAATTGAACATTGACTAAAGCTGCAGACATTTGTGCATTATCGGTAACCGTATCGGTAACCTTATAACAGCTGATTCGACCAACTTTATAGGAATCAATGCAATCGATTATTGGTGCCGCTAAGGTCGTAACCGTAGCCAACCAATTGGTTTTTGGTTTACCGTCGTAATGATAAACAGCTGCCTTGGTCAGAATGTAACTCCATTGGTACACCATACCCTGCAACCCAATTGTTTATAAATACTTCGGCTACTGCTTCCGGTTCTTGATTTGGGATTGGGTATACCTCTGGCCATTTGCTGAAATAATCCATAACCACCAGTACATGTGTGTTTCCGCAGTTGCTAGTAGGAAATGGACCGGCGACATCCATAGAGATCCTTTCAGTTAGAGTTATATTGCTTCATCTGGCCATGACTTCGGGTTTTGGGCCCTTTCGCTCTGCTGCTAACCTCGCAGTTCGCAATCCACTCAGTGACCGACTGACGGCAACCAACCCAATAGAATCTTTGTTTAATCTTATCGAGCTTCTTCGTGATTCCAAGATGACCTCCGCTTGGACAATTATGCAGCTCGCTGATCACGTCAGGAATCCTCTTTCTGGGAACAACTATCAGTTTCTTCTTGCATTGACCATCCTCACTCTCCCATACTCGATGCAAGCAACCGGATATCAATTCTAAACTGCTCCACTGTGCCCAAAATGATTTCGCAATGGGACTCTCTGCTGACATCTGCTCTCTATTTGGTCTTTCGTTTCGTTCGAGCCCTTGCATAACATGTGACAGGTCAGTATCTTTTAGCTGACACTTCCTTAGTTGTTCCTTGTCCCATTCATCCGCACATGTTATAGTCATTAGCCGGACATCTATAATGTCTTCTTTAGCCTCGGCCTTTGAACTGTGCTTGCATTCCAAACTACATGTCTTCGTGACATTGCATCAGCATTTCCATGGTTACTACCTTTTCGATGCTCAACGGAAAAGTCATAGCTTTGTAGTCGATCGATCCACCGTGCCAATTGTCCTTCCGGATTACGGAACTGCAGAATCCATTTCAACGCTGCGTGATCTGTCCTGACGCGGAATCGCTGGCGGTAGAGGTATTTGTGAAAATGTTTAATGCACTCTACCAATGCCAACAGCTCTCTCCGTGTAATGCAATAGTTCCTCTCTTATTTTCCAATTTAACGGCTGTAATATGCAACTACCTTCTCCTGCCCATCGACCAGTTGTGATAAAACGCCTCCTATAGCATATCCAATCGCATCTGTATCTAGAATAAATCTGAATCTGGAATCGGATATGCCAACATTGGGGCAGTGCGCAAACGCTCCTTCAATGTTTGGAAAGGAGGCTATGGGCTACGTTGGAAAAGTTTGGTACAAATCGGCAGTAATATGTACACAGCCCAAGGAAACTTCTTAATGCATGCAAGTTCTGTGGTCTTGGCCAATCCTTTACTGCCTCTATCTTTTCATTCGCTGTACAGATGCCTTCTGTCGTTACCTTGTTGCCGAAATAATTTACTTCCTTTTTAAACAGCGATCACTTTTTGGGACTTAGTTTCAGACCAGCACCAGCTATTCTTTGGAAAACCTCCTCCAAGTTCTTCAGATGTTCTTCGAAGCGCTTTCCTAATACGATGATGTCGTCTTGGTACACTAAGCATGTTTCCCAATGTAGTTCTTTCAGTACCTGATGCATGAGTTTTTCAAAAGTAGCTGGTGCATTATATAGTCCAAATGGTATCACTGTAAATAGCCAAAGACCATCACCGTCACTGAAGGCTGATTTCTCTTTGTCTTCCTCCTTCACTTCCACTTGCCAGTAGCCGCTACCGGTGGGCTCCATGAACTAGCTGATGGTTCGATGACGCCGATGTAGCTCATTTCTGGTATGATTTGTCTCAAAACTTCCCGCTTCGCCAGTGGAACACTACGTTGAGCTTGGCGGATCGGCCTCGCATCTCCAGTGTCAATTTGATGTTTCACAACATTGGTGCGGCCTGGTTTTGAGTGGTCAAATATGTTCGCGCTTTGCCCAGATGACTGCTTCTGATTTTAGTGGTATTTGCTGACTCTCTTCCACCAGCACTCGTTTACTGCTGCAGTCTCTCTCGTAGCCGAAATTAAGTGGCACATCCATGTTCTTATATCGCATCGTCTTGCTTTGCATGTCGATCTTGATGCCTTCGTTGATTAAGATGTCCTCCAATTATGATTTCATTAACAATCTCTGCCACCATAAAAGCGTGTACTACCGTGACGTTCTCAATTGCGACTTCACATGATATTTCTCCTAGAACCATGGTACCTTATCCAGTGGCTGTACGCGATCTTGCTCCATGCAATGGTCTTATCTTCTTGTTGACTAAATCCGCTCGAATGATGGAATGAGATGCACCCGTATCTACATTCCATAAACGTTCCTTTCCATCCACATGTCCTCCGACATTAAGATTGTTTGATCTACTTCCAATTTGTGAGATAGAGATTATGGGGCATTCAATTTCGGGAGCCAGCTGTTGCCCCTTGGGCGGCTGACTCGCTTTAGTTTAACGGTTTTGGATTCGCATATGTAGCTCGTTTCGTTTCCACATCTCGTATGCCATTTATGAGCTCTGGATTTTTACCCTCTCGGTGTATTCCACGGGTGCGTCCGAATTTGCTAGATAAGCCAGTCTTTCGACATCCGACGCAAACTCCTGCAAAGTCTCATTCAATTCTATTTGATATATCTGGATCCTGTGCTCGCTTCCATAACGTTCCTCGACTGCGGCCATCAATGCTTCATAACTGTTCCGTTCGCACTGTGGAATAGTCAGTAAAATTTCAGCTGCAGGCCCTTTCAATGCTACGAACAGTGCAACAACTTTATCTTCAGCATTCCAGGTGTTCACTGCTGACGTCTTCTCAAATTGAAGCTTGAATACCTGGAAAGGAACAGAGCCGTCAAAAGATGGAGTTTTACCTTCGGATTGCTCGCTGGCACAGCTGGGCGGTTTAGTTGTAACTGCTCCATACGACCTTTTAACGCTTCTATCTCGGCATCAATTTTGTCCCCGAGTTGTAAGATTTTTGCATCCTGCACTTCCAGTTTCACAAAGAGCTGCGATGATACCTGTTCCGAAATTTGTGCCGACATTTCAGATATAGGTGTCTTTTTCGTTTCCAGTTGAGATGCCAAATATGTCTTCTGTTCTTCCAGTTATGATGTTATACGAGTTTCCTGCGATTCCAGTTGGGATGCCATATCGGTTGATACTTGTGACGACATTTCTGAAATGTGCGTCAATTGTTTGCTTTCCTCGTTGGCATATTTCTAGGCGGTTCTATTTCTAGAATTTACTAGTTAGTTACCAGCTATAACTACGTTAATAGCTTCTCATATGCGCGTGTATATGTGAGTGATATTTGCACAATTATTGCCTACTTTTGGGAGTATCTCAGATATATGTGTTTGTGCGTTGCTGTCCGCTGCTTTTATGGACATGTATATTGACATAATGATTGATTTATTGATGTGCATACAAGTCACTGCTTAGTAATGGCTTAGAGATGATAATATCCCTTAGCGTTGCTAATATTACTCACAATATATAACATTTTGGAAAACACAAAAAACCTGATTATTTAGTAAATAATACACCTAGAATGTTGAAATTTGACAAGTGGACTGATATTGAGACTCTTGATAAAAATTTGGAAAAAATTTTTAAAATGGGCTTAGCACCGCCCAATTGTGATAAAATCAATATTACAAATATTATTAATCATAAATCAAAAATCGTTAAACCTATCGTAAGAAAATTTGGCAGAGAGGTTGCCTTTACTATTAGGAATGCTTTGAAGAAAAATTTACCAGATCGGTTAAAATAAGCTATATCTTTGCAAAAAAGAGCTTTATATCAATGGTATCTCATTTTCCAAGTGGATTTATAACAATAAATAGGAAAAGCTACAAGTTTTAAAAAAGGGGCGTGGCACCGACCCTTTTATGACTACGCAATTTTCTATATTTCGGGAGCCATAACCCGAAGAAAACTTAATGGATCGTAATAAAATATGGTACACACATTTTTCCTATAGTAGGAAATATTTCCACCACGCCCACTTTTATATAAAAGATTTTTATCCCATCAAAGGTAATATACTCTGTGTGCAAAGCACGCAGAGTATAAAAAATCTGTCTGATATGTTTAGCTTGGCTTGGTCTATAGAATACGTGGGCAAAGTATGTACGGAAACGCAATCTTCGGTAGCCTGTATACGCCGAATGCGAATGTGTTGACGGCGTACATGCGTAATGCAATTACGTGAATTGCAATTGACACTGACTCCAAAGCAAAGCACAAACAAACGATGATTGAGAGATAGTTATGTACATAGTTACAGAAAAGGAGCAAATTAAGCTGATGCAAAACGAAAAAATGTTCTAGGTTTTGGTTTTGTTAGGCAGAATATTGAACTTGGTATACTTGGTATGCACGGCTTACAATATAAAATTACAATTAAATCCTGATTGAAAGGCTTTTCTTTGTGAAATGAAAATACCTTGACCTCAAGAGTAAAGCAAGCAATATTGTGGCACTCCGGTGCTAAAATTCTTCTGCTTATTTTCAATACCCTCCATCAGAAGTTTTGATGAAAATGAGTTTTAGATGGTAGAATGATCTCTGACTCACCTTTCATGTAAATTAAAGTCAGGTATAAAACTTAGCTTAAATGCTATCAATTCTCATTTTAAAAATTTCTCTATCAGCAATAAAGTTTTGTTTCATAAGCAAAATCTTCTATCAGCATTCTTTTTGTCCCCAGTTTTACTTATTCATTTTTATATATTTTCAGTTTTACAGCTTTGTTGGATAGCGTAAGGGCACAATGATGTAAATGGGTTGGGATGGAGATATATTTCCGTATATCAATATTATATGTGTCCCAAAATATTTTGATTGGGCCAAGTGCGTCCATCCGTACGTCCGTCGCTAACTTTTTTGACAATACCTGCCTTGGGAACCAACTTCAAAGCCTTCTATATGTAAATCTAGCTTTACCCACTATGACAAGGCATCATTCTCAAAACATGGCTCACCATAAACGCATCATAAACGCTTCTTCTTATTACAATTGATTTTATTTTGTTTTGTTTTTATTTTTGTTATACCGTCGCCCGCTAGCCAGAAGCATGGTTGTGCAATTTTACCGATTTTATGTTAGAGGCCTCGTTGGATTACCCTTTAGATTCTCTAGGTTCTACTTAAAACCAGAGGTTTCCTACGTACGTGGAAACCCCAATAATTTGCAATGCCGTTTTCGTGAATGTATAATTCAATCACATAAAGTTGGGCCAGAAAAATGAATGTGGCACATTCATGTTTCTGGATGGCAACAAAGTAATGCTGTTCCTGTTTGTATGAAACATTCGTTGATATGGCTCAACAATTTTTGAAAAAAAATTTGAAAAAGCACACATTCTTACTAATTTTTATACTCAACTGAGCAGAGCTCACAGAGTATTTTAACTTTGATTGGATAACGGTTGGTTGTATAGGTATAAAGGAATCGAGATAGATATAGACTTCCATATATCAAAATCAACAGTATCGAAAAAAAAAAATTTGATTGAGCCATGTCCGTCCGTCCGTCCGTTAACACGATAACTTGAGTAAATTTTGATGTATCTTGATGAAATTTGGTATGTAGGTTCCGGGGCACTCAACTCAGATCGCTATTTAAAATGAACAATGTCGGACTATAACCACGCTCACTTTTTCGATATCGAAAATTTCGAAAAACCGAAAAATTGCGATAATTCATTACCAAAGATGGATAAAGCGATGAAACCTGGTAGGTGAGGTGAACTTATGACGCAGAATAGAAAATTACTAAAATTTTGTACAATGGGCGTGGCACCGCCCACTTTTAAAAAGAAGGTAGTTTAAAAGTTTTGCAAGCTGTAATTTGGCAGTCGTTGAAGATATCATAATGAAATTTGGCAGGAACGTTATTACTATTAATATATGCATGCTTAATAAAAATTAGCAAAATCGGAGAACGACCACGCTCACTTAAAAAAAAAATGTTTAAATCAAATTTTTACAAAAAATATTATATTTTTACAGTATATAAGTATGGTATGTCAACATTCAACTTCAGTAATGATATGGTGCAACAAAATACAAAAATAAAAGAACATTTCAAAATGGGCGTGGCTCCGCCCTTTTTCATTTCAATTGTCTAGGATACTTTTAATGCTATAAGTCGAACAAAAATTTACCAATCCTTGTGAAATTTGGTAGGGGCTTAGATTAGGACGATAACTGTTTTCTGCGAAAAAGGGCGAAATCGGTTGAAGCCGCGCCCAGGTTTTATACACAGTAGACCGTCTGTCCTTCCGCTCGGCCGTTAACATTTCAAAATGGGCGTGGCTCCGCCCTTTTTCATTTCAATTGTCTAGGATACTTTTAATGCTATAAGTCGAACAAAAATTTACCAATCCTTGGAAATTTGGTAGGGGCTTAGATTAGGACGATAACTGTTTTCTGTCAAAAAGGGCGAAATCGGTTGAAGCCGCGCCCAGTTTTATACACAGTAGACCGTCTGTCCTTCCGCTCGGCCGTTAACATGATAACTTGAGCAAAAATCGATATATCTTTACTTAGCGACTATGACCACGCCCGCTTTTTCGATATCGAAAATTACGAAAAATTAAAAAAATGCTATAATTCTATACCAAATACGAAAAAAGGGATGAAAGATGGTAAACGGATTGGTTTTTTTGACGTAAAATATAGCTTTGGAAAAAAACTTTGTAAAATGGGTGTGACACCTACCATATTATGTAGAAGAAAATGAAAAAGTTCTGCAGGGCGAACTCAAAAGCCTTTGGAATCTTGGCAGGAATACTGTTCGTGGTATTACATATATAAATAAATTAGCGGTACCCGATAGATGATGTTCTGGGTCACCCTGGTCCATATTTGGGTCGATATCTCGAAAACGCCTTCACATATACAACTACCACTACTCCCTTTTAAAACCCTTTATTCCTTTAACTTGATACCCATATCACGCAAACACATTCTAGAGTCAACCCTAGTCCACCTATAGAACTAAGGCCCTCCCCCTTTTAAAATACTCATTAACACATTTCATTTGATACTCATATCGTACAAACAAATTCTAGAGTCACCCCTGGTCTACCTTTATGGAGATATTTCGAAAAGGCGTCCTCCTATAGAACTAAGGCCCACGCCTTTTTAAAATACTCATTCACACATTTCATTTGATACCCATATCGTACAAACAAATTCTAAAGTCACCCCTGGTCCACCTTTATGGCGATATCTTGAAAAGGCGTCCACCTATAGAACTAAGGCACACTAACTTTCAAAATACTCATTAACACCTTTCATTTGATACCCATATCGTACAAAAAAATTCTAGAGTCTGCCCTGGTCCACCTTTACGGCGATATCCCGAAATGGCGTCCACCTATAGAACTATGGCCCACTTCCCTCTTTAAATACTCTTTAATACCTTCCATTTGATACACATGTCATACAAACACATTCCAGGGTTATCCTAGGTTCATTTTCCTACATGGTGATTTTCCCTTATTTTGTCTCCATAGCTCTCAACTGAGTATGTAATGTTCGGTTACACCCGAGCTTAACCTTCCTTACTTGTTAATGATAGAAGCAACTTTGTTAGTCTAAGATTGTAAGATGTACACATAATCTCCGACACTTTACAGCCCCGCGCTTGAACCCACGCCTTTCCTGCTTGGTCGATCATGTGCACCTCTTGCCATCGCTTAATCTCGCCCAGTCTAATTGCGACGTCTACGGAGCAAGCTTCAAGGGATTCGCCCTTTTTAACTAGTTCGTCCGCTTTTTCATTCCCATCTATTCCCATAAGCCCTGGGACCTAATATATGCTTCTCCCTTTCCCGATTCTCTCTAGAGACTGCTTACACTCTAACACGCATTTAGATGCTGTGCTATGCGAGATTATTGCCTTAACACGATTGAAGCCTGGGCTATTTTCCTCCAGGGTTTCTACTGCTTTGGTTACGGCTACTATTTCCGCTTGGAAAACGCTATAGTAATCCGGCAGCCTGTAAGATCTATTTATTTCCGGATCAGCACAGTATCCCGCAGACCCCACTCCTTCCACTACTTTGGAACCATCTGTGTACACATTTATCGCCTCGTCCGCCATTTGAGCACCCTTTCGCCAACCGTCCACCTCTATTGTGGCCTTAAGATCGCCCTCGAAGCGCAGATAGGGAACCAGGTAGTCTGTTCGTATTGTGATTGATGACGCTATACTACTACGGCCGTATGGTCAGCGCTCAAGCTGCCCCGAGGCACCGAGCCTGGTTGCAGTTCTTGACGCTATGTTCTTTGCTACCAGGACTACAGGTGGAATGTGCAGAATGGCATAAAGTGCAGCTGTCGGGGTTGTTTTCAGGGCTCCCGTAATGGTAAGCATTGATTGTCTGCATACCCCCAGCGGCGGATTTACATAAGGGCACTTGGGGCACTTGCCCAGGTGCCCCCACAAGGTAGGGGCCCCCACAGAATAGTGGCGGGTTAAAATTGCGTGAAGTCCGAGACTGAAATTCAGAAGGGACCCTGCCGGGCTCAGACAGGCGGGGGAGAAGTACTAATAAATTATAATAAATAAACCCTAACACTTAACCCTTAAACCTGTAACAGGCAGGGGAGAAATCTTAAATACTATGAAATTATAATAAAAAAACAATACTTCAATAAATAAAAGATGGAGAAATATTTTAAAATTATTAAAAAACAAAACATGATATTTCTCTTTCACTCTTTCGTGGTTTAACAAAGCATTTTTTTTAATTGTGTAGTATTTCTCCGCCGCCTGTTCGTGATTTAATAAAGTATAGAGTGTCAGGTCACAGGAGGCCCCCTGCAGGCGGTGGATCTCGAACCTATAGAACCCTCATGTAGGCACGTAATAATCTGCCACTGCCAGTATAAAATCATAAATAAAGGTCCTTTTTCTCCATCCTATGAATCGTTGTTATTATTTCTCTTTTAAATCCCTTACAAGGGGGCCTCCACATCATTGGCGCCCAGGGGCCCCACTAAACTTAAATCCGCCGCTGCATGCCCCCTCTAATTTTTTGAGGTAGGTTGTTTTTTGTGTGGCTTACAATCGCTGTAAAAACCCAATGAGAAAGAGAGGGCGATAAGCCCCACATTCACCCCAGCATTCTTTTACATGTATAAAGTGCCGTTGAAGCCTTCGTCTCCCTCACCTCCACGTTGCGCTTCCATGACAGCTTACTGTCTCCGATGACTCCTAGATATTTGGTGCAAGGTTTTTCCTGTAGGGTCACCCTTCCTAACTTAGGCCTGATCAAATTTCGGACCTTGCACCTCTGTGTAAACAAGACCATATCCGTCTTATCCGCGTTGACTTTCAACCCGACATTTGATGCCCAGGTATGAATATCCCGAAGCGCCCGATCCATCAAAGAGCTAATCGTTGGAAGGCACTTTCCACTTATGACAGTTGCAACGTCGTCTGCGTAAGACGTAAGTTTTAGGGATCCCTCATCGAATCGCCTAAGGAGTTGGTTGATGACCAGCGTCCACCGCAGAGGTGATAGCACCCCTCCCTGCGGCTTTCCCCTGGCCGCTGATTTCGTGGCCTCGTACAATCCCCATTGTGATGTAATCTTCCTGCAATTTAACATGCAGCCGATCCATCTCGTTAAGACTGGATGTACTTTAATGTAATTAAGACCATCCATAATCGCCCATTTAGATACATTATTGAAAGCCCGGAAATAACTAAGAAGACTCCTAGAGCATATTCCTTATATTCCAGAGCTTTCTCTATGCTTATTACCACTCTATGCAATGCGGTATCTACCGACTTGCCTTTGGTGTATGCATGTTGTGTTCTGGAGAGCAGCTTTTGATCCACGTTGGACTTTATGTACACATCTATCAGCACCTCAAAGGTTTTGAGCAGCAATCATGTTAAGCTAATGGGTCTATAGTCTTTGGGGTACACGTGACCAATCTTCCCCGCCTTTGGTAGGAAGGCTACACGAGCAGTTCTCCAAGAGTGCGGTACATGATTCAGTCTTATGCACCCGTCGAATATTATTTTAAGCGATTCCACGACCGTCCTACTTGAAACTTGTAGCATTGCCGGGTATATACCATCTGGGTCCGGCGATTTAAACTTAGAAAACGTCTTCACTGCCCTTTCGACCTTGGTATCTCATACCTTGATATATCACGGTCGAAGCTCAGTGTAATATCCAAAACATTGCTGTATGTTGGACCAATGTATGTAGGGACATTTACCCTGTGGGCTATTTGCAAATTGGTTTGCAGGATGTAAAAAAATAGAGATTTGCCTCTCTCGTTCATATCTGCTCCTCCCCACGCATTGTGGTGCGCATTTGCATCCGCGCCTATGACCAACCGCCCTTTGCGCCCTTCGTCCTGTACTAGGCTCTTGCACTCCATCGGTGGAACCTCCGCAGCATGGGCCATGTAGCAGGATGCCAGGATAAACGCCTGCTTATTCCTTTGCTCAACGGCCACCACTACGAGGTCCTCAGTAGTGTAGTTAGGCAGCATATATGAATGCAGCTGTTTCCTTACCATTACTACAGCCCGCACCCGTCCTTCCCTTTGCGCGTAGTAAACGCCAAATCCGCGCGCGCTAAGTCCAGAAACCTTTCCCCCCGATGAGACCCACGGCTTCTGGATCAGCGCCACGTCAAACGAACCCTCCTCAAGCGTTATGATGAGTTCGCTCGACGCCACTTTACTGTGTTGGAGGTTTATCTGTAGGACTCGCAGCACCATTGGGCTGTTTTTCCCCTTCCAGCACCTTCATCGTGACGTCGTCGTCCTCCCCTTGCCCTTTTGGTTTAGAGTGTTCGAAGCCCCCTTCAGCCTCTTGTAACTTTTGTGCCGGGTGTTCCTCTGTGCGACTCACGGCACCATCTGGCTGTTGGTTATCTTCTAACACCTTCGTGGTGACGTCGGCTACCTCCACCTGTCTTTTTCCCCTTGGGCTCTTCAGGTCCTTTTCGACTTCGCCCACTTCTAACGTGTTAGCATTTTTATCCTCGGGACTTATTTTCGTCCGTCGCATATAAGTTTTGCCTGCACCAAAGGACATTTTTCCAAGCTGCGTGTATAATATATCCTCCGCGTGCTTGTTTACTTAGAAGATGTAGAACTGACCTTCCTCCGTAGGCCGAGATACAGTAAGTAACTTCCAATCCTCTGTCGGTATGCTCGGATTCTGATTCTACAGAAGTCGCACTGTATCCTTCGACTTCATCACGCATGGAATCAATTCCTTAACTTTTGGTACCGTGGGGATTTGGGCTTTATCCATCACCTCAAACCCGCGCGTTTGTTACTCGCCTTTGGAGGTTTGAAATCACTTCCTCCAGCCACCGCCAGCTCGCGAGGTTGTCGCACGCTATCATCTTCACACCATTATACCATTTTTTTTTTGCCTTTAAATTTTTGGACATTTTCCGACAACCCAGAGACCTGGGGCTTTCAACAGTGCTTCGGGCTCAATTAGGTTGTAATATATAAAATAATAAACCTTTTTAGGTTCGACAGGGATCGAGATATCTAGAAACTCCATTTACAACATGTGGAATCTTGCGATTGCTATTTGAGTTACTTCCCGTAGAGCTTACTTCTTGAAACTAAGGAAAAACATGACAGGGAAGGCTTTGAAGTTTTAATGTGGTCATACTAATCATTCCCGCGATGGTCGGGCTAGTTTTTGATAAGCTGTTTACAATAGCTACTATAAAAACCTCAAAATCAAAATTTACCAACATGATTTCTGTGTTTAAGGACATGCGACGTTTTGAACCATTTATATAAAGGAAGTTTTCCAAAAATTGTTTTTTTTTTTACTTTAATCTGGTTATTGCTATTTGGATTTTGTCATAGGGGGCGGGGACATTATTTGCATTATCTATGATTGAGAGATCGGGTTCATCATCTAGACATCGGTAACCAAGTCGCCGTTATTGTTTGTACAGGATTTTACCCCGGGCTTAAAACCTTCCGTCTGTCGCCGAAATTCGCGGGCGTTACTCCTTTTGGCTAGCAGCTCAAGCACTCACGCCTTTCTGGCTTTGGTTTTTCTTCCTGTATAGTCTGTCCGCTTCCCTTTTCAACTTGCGGTAATGTCACAAACTATTCTTATTATGTTCGCATTAAACGTAGCCCTGTATGTAGGCAGCGCTTTTTTCTGATGGTTCATCGGCATTGGAGGTTTTAGAAAAAAAGTGCACATAATATCATTGTTGCAGAAATACATAATTTTCTGTATCAATTGAGAAAAGCTGGAATAAAACTCCTTTATTTTGAGTACCAGGTCATATGGACTTGGGGTTTTAATAAGAAGACGGACTACGAAACGAAAACTCCTGTCAATTAAATTAAGCTTCAAAGACGTTTACAAAAAGTTTTTTTAAGCTATTTTATAACTTTACGTTGATAAGCTTAAATCCAACGTTCCATTTCAAATATTTTACGTTTACCTACAAAAGTTTTGTATACAAAAACTTGCCTAATCTTTACCTCGCTTAATAGATATTAACAACCGATAATATATACAGATATCCGCAAAAAGATACACGAGATTCGATAGAGCATGTTGTTGTGGCCTACTTAATAAAGTTCGGTTCTTTTACATTCTTATTAGCATAACGAGTATGTGTAAAAACTTTTCGTTTATAGTCATATAATTCAATCAGACTTTAGAGCACATTTTGTCAAAACTATAAAGTTTTACTGACATACACCTCATAAATAATCCCCTTAAGTTACTTCAGCATAATAAACAATTCTGTATATTGCCATCATTACAGTCAACACCATTGTTGTAATGACCGACACACAATGAAGTTTTTCATATAGATGCGTTAAACGCAATCTTATGCATCACAGGAGCATCGCCACAATCACGCAATATATTGTGTTTATAAATATGAAGGAACTTCAGACTTGGCAATTGAAAGTTATTTCGCCTTGCCCACTCAGGTACAAAATTTTGCGAATCACTGTTATAAACATTGTCACTATACTAGAAATAACTTGCTAACATATTTTGTGTCCTCTTCATTTGTTGAATTACAGTTTTAAGCTGTGAAAAAGTTTAGAAAAGTTACCAAGGGGTGGGAAAAATAATTTCACTTGCAAGGATGTGAAATCACCCTTAGCCAAAGCAAATGTCAAATTCTTCTTATGCTTTGCTTGCAACAAAAGCTGGGAGATGGCTACTTTTTCATTACAGACGGCGATAGGGTCGGTCGATCTGCCGTTCTCCATAAAAATACGCGCAGTCTATTCATAACGCATAAGATTGTGTTAAAATCATCTATTTATATAAAAAGTGCTTATGTGACGGGGCTTTTAGATTGTTAAGCGCCTGCTTTGGAAACTTTATTGAGATTTAATTTATTAACACTAATCTCACCACCAGTGGTTGACATAATCAACGCCATTATTTTTCTATGAAACGGAGACAGTTTTGCAAACGTGTTCTTACGGCGTAGCGTTGGATGCGTGATTCATAGGTCGGCTGGCAATGATTGGCGTCACTAAATTAGGGAAATCTAAGTATATGCATGTGTATACCTATGTATGTAATACGGTCTTAATTTTTATAACGCGAAATGGACAAAGTTCTATGTATGTTTACCTTCACTAAAGTGTTATGGCACTCCTTAATGACCCTAAAGTATTTTAAGTTCATTGCAAAAGTTTATCACACATGAGCAGTAACCATTAAGAATTTACGCCGATGACTCGATCAGCCGCGACGGCGTAAAGTTCATAGTAAACCAGCGAATTTGCTATAAGAATAATATTGAGAGCAGGTTTCGTGAATGCAGGCTCATCGACTTTTTGGCCATTTTAGACCTTTATAAATTATGACTCGATGCAAAATTGATATGGCTGAATGATATATCTGTTTTCAAAACAGAGCGGTCGCCGTGGTGTGGTGATAGCGTGCTCCGCCTACCACACCGAAGTCGTGAGTTTCAGCCCCGGATAAAGCAACATCAAAAACTTGAATTTTGACAGGATTTTTCAATTAGAAAAAAGGTTTCTTAAGGGGGGTCGCCCCTCGGCAAACTGTCCGAGTGTTATTTGCCCTTGCAATTGCCGTTCGGAGTCGACGTAAAACATATAGGACCCGTCCCGCCAATTTGTTGGAAAAATTCAAAAGGAGCACGACGCAAATGGGATGGAAAGCCCGGCCTAAAATCTATCCGGAAGTTTTCGCGTCCTGCATTTATTTATTTATTAATTCTCAAAATTTGGAGCTAATGGAAAGTTAATATTTAAGGATTATTATCAGCAAGGAAAGGGTATTAATGAAAGTTGTAAATCATATAAATGGTCTAATCTCTTACACCGAAAGAAACGAAACTTGTAAAATCAACTAATCAGGTTTGTTGCTCCTGAATTAACATTCATACAGTAAAATTTATGCACTATGTTTAATTGAACAGAGTTTTTTGTCCAGAAGACGGAAGAAAAGCCGTTGATCTCAAGTTACCAATATTCTGTAAAAATGTCAGGTTCTCAATCAATCCAACTGATTTTCTGTTAAAAGAGCAGTCTCTGTTATATCAACAGCCACTGTTATTTTTTACCAGTTTTCAGTGGTATTTTTTAAGGTGACATTATTGTTTGTTAATTAACACAACAGAGCCAGATGGTCGCCGGGGTGTGATGGTAGCGTGTTATGCCTACCACACCGAAAATCCTGTGATCAAGACCTGGGAAAAGCAACATCAAAATCTTAACAAAAAAGTTTTTTATTTGTATCTTTTATAGTCTGGTCAATTAAGATATAAAAATAGTGATAAATAACAAAAATTACTACAAAGCCAAATTTAGGTGAGGGTCTTTAGTTTACCTTAATTAATATGAATTTAAAAGTCCGCATCCCATTTGAGCTAAAAATTTATTCGAGGTCAAAGGACTAAATTTCAGGTTTTTGAGTTTTTTTCGAAAACGGTTTTATCAAAAAATAACCCAGACCAAAGTTGTAGATCTCGTAATACGCAACAAAATGGGACCTCATTTTTTCTGCGTACAACCTTTTTGAGATAACGCATTTGTAAGTCACATAGTATATAATATGGCACACATTTCCACACCCCCTGTGAGATAGTGTACTCTGCGCGTTTTTTATTTTTAACGTGGTTTCCCCAGTAGGCCGTTCTGTTCGAGTGAATATACGTTTTATTATTAGAGTATATTATTTTAAAGATTTGCAGTTTAATGCAGAGGATAAATACAATAAGAGCCGCCGTCACTCGTTATTTTTTTGGCATTTACTCGACGTATACTGAGAGGTAGTCGATACTTTTTTTTGTGCGAGATGTTTATAAATGTCTTCTATACATTTTCGTGGGGTATTTGTGTTTATTTTTGTTTATTTTTCGACTGTATTTAATTAATTAATTTAATTCTCTTTCCAAAAATCACAGGTGCAAAAGGGGCCTACACGGCATGAATAAATGCGAGACAATTAAAAATGTCCCTCTCAGAAAACATTCGGCATCAATTTTTTCAATTTCCAGCGAGATACTCGCCACAAAATAACGAGTGACGGCTCTTATTGTATTTATCCTCTTTGGTTTAATATTTAAAAAATAATGTTTGCTTTATTTGCAGTAAGCTTTTGAGTGAATATGAAACTGTTGTAGTTAGTCACCGCAGCGAAAAGACAACGGGAGCCTGTTCTAACAGATGATGATTCTTGTGGTTTTGATCAAGAGACAAATGATACGTCTTCATTTGAACTATTTATGAACAGCCAGCGAGAGGAGGAAGAAGAAGAAGAGCACGAATCAGATTAAAGTAAAAAACAAATCAAAATGACAACTAAATTCAATAACAATATCAATCCGAATAATCTGCATGCAATTAAATAACTATTTCGACTAAAAATTACGTAATAGCGGCTTAGGCCTGCTGGGGAAATTACGTACGAGTACACTACCTCACAGGTGGTGTGGAAAAGTGTGCATATTATATACGATGAGACTTTTATAATTGTAATATCTCAACAACGGTGATACTCACAGAAAACATCTTGAAAACCCACTTTTGTAGCAAATTTCGAGATCTACAACTTTGGGGTCTGAGTTATTTTTCGATAAAATTATAAAAACTTCGCAAGTACACAGTTACATATATACTCGACTAATTTAAAAATTTAAAAGACATAAGAAAAAAAAAAGAATATGTAAACAATTAACCCTAAAATGTGCACTCCAAAATCGTTGCAGCCTGAGTGGCCATATTTTTTTTTTTTTTTTTTGGTAACTTGGGCTCGAGAAAGACGAATCTATTGTCGGATTTGCTATATATACAATAGTTATGAGGTCAAATGTAGGAGGTCTGAGGGCATCCGCGAACATATAGGTATACAAAAATTCAATACATTACAGGTCTTTAAGAAAACTATTTTTAGTTTGCTAAAATGAGCATTTGTGGCCATAAATTAAAACAGGGCATATTTGTTATTCCCGACGCGTTCCGACGTTACCTTACGTCTTCTTCTTTGGGGATCTGTTTAATGTTAAGTATATAAAATTAAATACATTAAACTTTATTTTAGGATATCTAACATTAACATAAAACTGGCACATCACTTAACACTTATTTAGCTACTTACATTAATAATTATTTATTTCAAGTACTAATATAATTTTTGCACAACATTATTAACATAGGTACATTAAAATGACATTTGTTTATTTTTTACATTCTCTTGCATCTCTGTATAACAGCTGAGTAGGCGCTGCTTATGTTGTCAAAATCTTCTTTGAAGTTCATCGCCTTTTGTAGTTGTTGTTGAATGCGTATACTTTCCAGCGTCATTTTCGTTTTCTCTCTCCGTTCAATGTCTAAAATTTTAACATTTGAGAAATCCGCTACGTGTTTGCTTTTTGTAAGGTGTTGTGCTAGACCGGTCGACGTTTTTTTGTTTTCTGCATCTTTCTTATGTTCTTTAATTCTTATACCTAGTTGCCGTTTTGTTGTACCAATGTAACATTTGTTACATTTTTCGTTTTCGTTACCATTGCAAGTTATTTTTTAAACAACACCTGTTTGTTCTTCTTTTGTAATTGGGTCTTTTGTTCTAGTGAAAATTTTTTTGAACGTGTTATTTGGTTTATGCGCGTAATTAATGTTTTTGTTATTTACAGTTTTATGTAATATTTCATTTTCTGTAAGGCCCGGGATGTAATTTACGCCGATATATTTCTTGTTCGTATTATCTTGTTGTGTGTTGTTATCTTTTTGGTGAACTCTGTTCACCGTATTTTGGATGAGTCTATCCGTAAGAGAACTTGGATAGCTATTTTTAAATAGAACTTTCTTTATCTGTTTAATGTTATCCGTCAATAAATCTTCATTGCTAAGTAATATTACTTTTCTTATTAAATTTGTTGTTGTGTTGATTTTTTGTTTCCATGGATGGTTTGAGTGGTAATTTATTAATCGTCCCAAGGCAATGGATTTTGCGTACCAATTCATTAGTAAATTTTTATTTTACTACTCACTTCTACATCTAGGAAGGCTAATTTGTTTTCTTTTTCCGTTTCAATCATGAATTTTATACTGATGAGTTGAGAATTTAATGTGTTTAATATTTCTTCCGCGTCCTTAGATTTGATTATTACGAATACATCATCTACATACTTGTTGATGTATTTGATGCATATGTCCTTTTTCTTCAATTCAGCTATGCTGTCGTCAAGAATTTTGTCTAGTACTATATCCGCTATAGTTGGCGATAGTGGATTTCCCATTGGCATCCCGTAGGTTTGTTGATACAGTTTTGAATTTTACATGAAATAATTGTTTTCTCGCAGGCAAAATTCTAGTATGGTTTGGAATTGTTTCTTTGAAATATTTGTATGTCATTCCAACTGCGTCCATTGTTTCATTATCGTATGTATTGCTATGTGTGTGGGAATGTTTGTAAAAAGTGAAATTACGTCAAATGATATAAGTATTTCGTCATCGTCAATATTAATATTTTTCAATCTTTCTTTTAATTGGAACGCATTTTTTACATTGTAATCATCAGATATTAAGTTTTTCAGTATGGCACCGGTATGTTTAGCTAACCTATAGCAAGGTACTTTCGTAGATGATGAGATCGGTCACAGTGGCATGTTATCTTTATGGATTTTTGGTAGACCGTATAATCTGGGCGCGACAGCCGCAGTACATGATAGTTGACATTTTTCTCTTACATTAATTTTATTTTCTTTGTATAGCTCGTTAACGATGTTATTGTTTTTCCTCATTAGTTGTTGCGTTGGATTCTTCCTAATTATTTTGTAGACTTTCCTGTCGCTTAGTAAGTCTGTCATTTTTTCCTTGTACTCGGTTTTATTCATTAATACCGTTTTGTTACCTTTATCCGCCTGTGTCAGTACTATTTTGTCCTTGTGTTGATGTAAAAACTTCTTTGTGTCTTCGAAAGTTCTCATAATTAGCTTATCTTTGGGGTTCTGGTTGCTTCGTCTTTGGTAGCTAGTGATTTTTTCAGCTCTACTGCTTCTTATCGCGTCCTTACTTTTTTCATCACACTCTCAAAATGAAAAATTTGCTTAGTTTTTGTTAAGTTTTAATTATAAATAATGGAATAAAAAATCATAGGTGCACAAATGGTAATGCACTTAAATGAAAATTATGCATAAATATAAAACTATCACAAGTAGTATTTTTAAAGAAACAGCAAAAAGGTAAAATAATAATACGCTTCAAACGTTGCAAACTTAAAGAAATTTTTTAGTATACATGTTGCAATTTCTTACTTGTTTTCCAAATATTTATGTATGTTTGTTTAATGGTGTGTTCAGTTTATACTTATATTTAAGAATTCATGAGCTTAACACCGGCTTATAATAATTGAATTTCAAGAGAATTTCTAAGAGAAACTGAAAAGAAAAAAACAATTCAATTATTATAAGCCGGTGTTAAGCTCATGAATTCTTAAATATAAGTATTTTCCAAATATGTAAGGTGAGTAAGTAATGTATCTTTATTATAACTTAAATTTAATATTAAATTAAGGCGTCTGGACTTTTTAGCTGCGAAGTCATTTATTACCTCGTCTGTTTCAATTTGAAACCGAGGATGTGTACTTATTATAGCTAAGCCATTAAATCTTTCCGCTCCGGTGGAATTACGTATAAAACTTCTTAGCCTTTTAAGTGTTGAAAAAGATATTTCAGCCGAGCATGTAGTTACCGGCAATGTCGCATAAACGTTTAACAAAGAATATATTGCTGGAAAAAGATTCTTATTACATTGGTCTAAGGCTTCAATAGCTGATGCTGGCCGTATACAAGTTTCTTCCTGACTCCATTTTTTCCACAAGGAGAACCCAGAAACAAATGTTTCGGTGATAATAATACCTTTGTAAATTTCAAATTCAAACACCTCTATCACCTATCAGCAAGGTCATCATATGCGACTACCTTGCTGCAACCGTCCTTCTCAAGAAGAACCAAGAGCTCATTAAGTGTGGCAACCCATAAAAATGGAGAAAGTACCCACCCTGTGGGGTGCCTCTCGGTATGTGTTTGATCACCGTAGAGCCCCCAGATTAGCATGGACCTTTTTTTTGCAACAGTAACTGGTGAACAAGTTTCAATAGCCCCGGATCGGCCCTCAAGCCGATTAGTGAATCAGTTATCGCAGAGGGCGTAGCGTTGTTGAAAGCTCCCTCAATGTGGAGAAAAGCTATGAGTGCGAAGTCCTTGTACGCCAAGGATTTCTCGATCTGGGAGACATCTGCATGCAAGACCGTCTCCGTGGACTTCCCTTTCATATACGCATGCTGGGACATCGATAACTTCCCCTCCAAGGAATCCCTTAGTGTAGAGTCCATTAACTTCTAGAGTGTCTTCAGCTGGAAGGATGTCAGACAAATCGGTCTGAAGTCTTTAGGGGTCACGTGACACGTCCTTCCACCTTTTGGTATAAAGGTGACCCTTGAATCGTTCCAACGCGGTGAAATATGGTTAAGAGCACAAACTCCTTTGAAAATGTTATAAAACGACAATGAACTCAGCTAAATTGTTCGCTGGAGTTGTACTGGAGCCAACCCATACGGCCCTGGTGCTTTGAAGGGCTTGAACCACGTTAGAGCCCATTTTAGTTTACCCATAATAATGAACTTCCCCTCATATGGCTCGTCAATGTGAATCTCCCTCCAGTTCGTACTCAGGAGCGCAAAGGGTGCTCCCTGCCGAAACCGTCCATGTCCCATCAGATCTTTGCAGGCATCCCGGGACACATTTTGGAGCACCATAGAGCACCTTTCTGAGCCTAGATCCATCAGACACCGTCTCCTTTTCGCTACAAAACTTCCGCCAGGAGGTTCCCTTGGACGACCTTAGAAGTTTCTTATAATCCCCTAGATTCCTATTGTACGCATCCCATTTTCAGCCTCCCTGGAGGCCTTAGCAAGATTGAATGCTTTCCGACATGCCTTGCGTAAATTATCTAGGTCCCGTTCCACCATGGTGGTTTGGGCTAACCCCTAGATTTCTTCTTATGACAGACCTTATCGAGAGCCTCCCCGTATGCCTTCGTGAACGAGTGAACCATATTATCCAGGTCTGCAGAGTTCTGGGGTATATGAGCACTAAATCCTGAGAGCCTCTTTGAAGCTCCTCATTGTAGTTAAGCCAGTTGGCGTTTTTAAGGTTCCTATGCCAGACAGTTTTGAGCGCCTCCCGCCGAGGTCGAAGCGGAGAAATTTATGATCCGAAAAAGAGTGGTCATCAGGCACCGTCCAATTTTTTATCATAGTTTCCCCGCTGGGGGTGACGTCCAGAACCTCCAGTCTGCTCTTAATAACAAACCTGTGTACCGAACCCCTATCACAAATCTTAAAGTTATGATAAATAACAAAATCAAAGAGTGACTCACCCTTCTCGTTCGTGTCTCCACTGCCCCACGCTTCGTGGTGCGCATTGGCATTTCCCGCTAGTAGTAGTGGCCCCTTTGCATCCCGAGCTATCGTACAGACTAGCTCCGTCGGAGCCGACTACTCGTGAGGAAAGTAAAAGGACGTCAGTGTAATATCAGTACCACCGAACGTCAACGTCATAGTTGTAGCATCCTCGTCGCTAAACTGGGTCAGAAAAAGAAAATTTAGTTCAGATCTTGCCAAGATGCAAGCTCTTGGTTTCCCATGTGTGGCACCACTCACCAACGTCAATCCTGCCGCTTTCAGCCGCAAATCTTATGCCCTACTACCCAATGCTCTTGGATAAGGGCTATATCAGCTGCCCCACGGGAACGGCGCAGCAGAAGCTGCTTTACAATGGTGGCACTAGGCTGAGCGCCGACCACCTCCACCACTGTCAAGTCGCCGTCTTCATCAGACATTGGCTCCTCTTCAGTGTAACCACTAAGCCTTTGCGGCGTTAGCGAGGAGATCGAAGACCCGTCCCCGCCCAACGTGTCATCCGTCGGACTGACTGTGTTTGGTTCTACGTCCTCCTCCTTTTCGCTCTCCGCTTTTTCTGGCTCTATTTCCAGCGCCGGATCATAGGCCGCCTTCATGTCGTTCGAGTAAACCTTAATCCTCACGGTGTCGAAACCGAATTTGATAGCGCCATCCTCGCGCTCCAAAAAAGGCAGTGACTCCTTGTTGAGCAACACTATCGCTTGACGCGTCGCCCTAGTGTTATGCTACAGCTTCAGGACTCTCTAACTAGAGCAAGGTACCTCTGGACTGAAGGTCCTTGTGACCTCACGGACTCCCTCTGGATCATCCGGCTTGGATGGAATCCAGACCCTAGCTCTCGGCCTAGATGGGATGTCCTTGAAGTCGACAGCCCTGATCATCGCACCAGGGCAGAACTCATCCAACCTAGCCACCGCCTTTTTGTACAAGTCGGCTGACCCCTGGTCATCGCAGGCCACCAACTTGACTTGCCCCTGATACCAACCCATCTCTTTGCAAAGCAGGTGGAGGTCCAGGGTTCTCCCTTACTAAGGCGACTGAAAAACTGGCCATTAAGGCCTTTATCCATTCCCATTTTTCCTTGAAGATCTGCTCCTTTTCAAGATTAGATTCAAAGACCACCACAAGGATGCTACTTTTAGCACCATCTGCGAAGGAGAGGCCTTTATCTCTAAACCTCTCAGCAGCATTATCGAACGGTTGCGCTTATAGGAGGTCTGTTCCTTCACCGGAGCAGACTTCTTAGAATCAGGGACGCTGGTTTCCGCCCACTCAGTTTCAGCCCCTAACTCCTCAACGTCCCCAGGCAACGCCATGGAGAGCAAGTTAGGGACGTTCGCCAACCTTTTCGGGATGCGTATAACTACATGCCTATGCCTACTGCGCATCTGTGAGGGAGGTGGCCTATTCTTCCTTTGAGTGAACGCCCACGATTTGCGGAGAACGGGGTCGTCCACCACAGGCAGATATCCGCTATACCTGAGGTAAGGCCAAGATTACAACTGGGTGTGGCCTGGTTCCCAGAGGGATCCGTTAGCGACTAGGCTATTTGAGGGGCCCCCAGCCAGGCTGACCATCGGCACGGCAACGCATAACACAAGGCACTGAACTTAGCTAGCACTCCCCTAGCGGGGCTTCTGTAGTAACTATTACCAGCCGGCTCCTCTAGGAGGGTTCAGCCCAAGGATTCTCGCCAGACAAAGTGCAAGATGAAATAAAATTCAATTGCCAAGTCTGAAGTTCCTTTATATTTACAAACGCTACATCTTAGTTGATTTTGACGATGTTAGTGAGTTGCATAAGATTGCGTTGAACGCATTTATATGAAAAACTTCATTGTGTCTGGGCCATTAGCATTTGACTTAAAAAAAATATATATATGTATACGATCTGTTATTATACTGTTATGTATAGCTGTTGTGTATGCACAGTAGCGGCAGCAGTGATGTGATGGTATCGTGCTCCGCCTACCACACCGAAGCTCCTCAGTTCACGCCACGGGCAAAGCAACATCAAAATTTTAGAAACAAGTTTTTTTCAATTAGAAGAACATTTTTCTAAGCGGGGTCGCCTCGCGACAGTGTTTGGCAAGCACTCCGAGTGTATTTCTGGCATTAAAAGTTTCTCAGTGAAAACTCATATGCCTTGCAGTTGCTTTTCGGATTCAGCATAAAACAAGTAGGTCTCGTCCCCCAACTTGTAGGAAAAATTAAAAGGAGCACGACGCAAATTGGAAGACAGAAGCTCGGCCTAAAATCCCTTCGGAGGTTATCGCGCCTTACATTTATTTATTTTTATGTACAGTAGCGTCAAAAAGTCAACACACTTATCAAGCTTCATAAATTTATCGGTATTTAGTAATAAAGTATCGTATTATTTCCGTCTGTCAAAATTTTTGATAGAGAAAAAGTGGGCGTGGTTATATATAGTTCTATTTCTCTCATTTTCAATAACCAGTCTACTCTTGGTCCAGCTAAGGCAGTATGCCATTAAAAGTGAAGGTATAAAAATTCGTACTCAAGTTATCGTGTTAACTTGCAAACGTGCGGTCATGAAAATATGGCCCAATCAAAATCCCTTTCGATGCTGATAATTTTGATATAACGAAGTATATTTATACCTATCTCGATTCCATTATGTCTTTACCAACAACCGTTATTCAATCAAAGTTATAATACCCCTGAGCACAAGTACACAGAGTTATAATGTTTAACAAATAATTCTGTGGTCACAAGTCATAACAGCCTAAGTCTAAAAAGACGCCATCGAAAAGGTTGTATAAAACGCATCAAATCTCGAATATAAATGTCAAACATACACAAATATAATACAGAATCAGTAGTCATAATATGGATCATCATTAGTTTATAAAATATTAAGTTCTAGTGTTCATTTAGCAGGTATAAAATGCTATCAAAAATAAATCTTGCGTATCATCCTATCTCGACTTAGGCGATTATGATTTGTTACAACTGTACTAGAAAGGTACTTTTACCGGGGTTTGTATCCCACACGCAAGCAAACATTCACACTTCTAATAAAAATAGATGGTCGTAGTTGCGCCAGTGTAGATGTTAATTATACTTCCAGGCCTAGATAGAACTTATTAAATCCACTCTATGGTTGAGTTATTAAAAATACGGCCATTGCATAAATACCCCGCAACATTTCTCAGCTTAATACAACAACTCAACTGTGCAAATATGTACACATATATATCAATAAACAATCACAAGGAAATTTTCTTTTGCAAAATATTAACTAAATATTTTGCAAAGCTCGCCATCATATCATTTGACTGAAATATGTATATGTATGTACGTAAATGCCTTGAATTTGTTAATTTGGTAGAGCTAAAATTTTCTGAACTATAATGGGTCGAGCGAATGAAAAAATCAACATTTACTTGTTATAGATTAAACTTAATCTGGGTACGAGTTTGCCCGAATTGTAGGCACCTTAACTCATAAATCTTACTTACTTAATTGGCGCTTATCCGTAATCGTTAAATCTTCCTCGGCACTCGCCATCGCCAACGCTTAGTGGTCCGTAAATCTTTCGAAGAAAATTTCTCTCGAACACTCCCAGAGCCGCCTCATCCGATGTTGTCATGGTCCACCATATACGAGGGCGGGTACGATAACTGACTTGTAGAGCTTGATTCTCGTTTGCCGAGGGGGGACTTTACTTTTCAATTGCCTACGTAGTCCAAAGTAGCATTTATTGGCAAGATCGATTCTTCGCTGGACTTGAAAGCTGGTGTTTTTGTTTGTGTTAGATAATGCTGGTTCCCAAATAAACAAAGTCTTTCACTATTTCGAAATTATGGCTGCCAAAAGTAGCATGTTTACTAAGGCGTGGTTGCCAAGGCGCAAATGTGCAGACGATTTGCTTAGACGTAATCTGAATGCTAGTTTGCCTAAAGTTTAGGTACCTAAATTAATATATCACTTGAATGAATCACTTTGACAATTCTAATTTTTTTTGTTTTGTTTATTGACTTGATCTAGGTAACGCTATGTCGAAGTATTTACATAATTGTTTAAATTACAAACTTTCTTGCTCTCATTTTCTCTACTCTACCTTGTGTGTTATGAGTCTGCTCAAAATTGAACTTGAGTAATCAAGATCACAAATATCTACACCAGTTTTTTTTTTTTGTTAGTGCAAAGATAAAATAAAACAAGTAAGGAAGGCTAAGTTCGGGTGTAACAGAACATTACATACTCAGCTGAGAGCTATGGAGACAAAATAAGGGAAAATCACCATGTAAGAAAATGAACCTAGGGTAACCCTGCAATGTGTTTTTATGACATGTGTACCAAATGGAAGGTATTAGACAGTATTTTAAGAGGGAGTGGGCCATAGTTCTATAGGTAGACGCCAATTAGGGATATGGCCATAAAGGTGGACCAGGGTTGACTCCAGAATGCGTTTGTAAAATATGGGTATCAAACGAAAGGTGCTAATGAGGGTTTTAATAGGGAGTGGTGGTAGTTGTATATGTGAAGGCGTTTCGAGATATCGACCAAAATGTGGACCAGGGTGACCCAGAACATCATCTATCGGGTACCGCTATATTATTTATATATGTAGTACCACGAGCAGTATTCCTGCCAAGATTCCAAGGGCTTTTGATTTCGCCCTGCAGAACTTTTTCATTTTCTTCTACTTACTATGGTAGGTGTCACACCCATTTTACAAAGTTTTTTCTCAAGTTATATTTTACGTCAATAAACCAATCAAATTATCATGTTTCATCCCTTTTTTCGTATTTGGTATAGAATTATGGCTTTTTTTTTTTCAATTTTCGTAATTTCCGATATTGAAAAAGTGGGCGTGGTCATAGTCGGATTTCGGCCATTTTTTACACCAATACAAATTGAGTTCAGGTAAGTACGTCAACTTATTTTAGTAAAGATGTATCAAGTTTTGCTCAAGTTATCGTGTTAACGGCCGAGCGGAAGGACAGGCGGCCGACTGTGTATAAAAACTGGGCGTGGCTTGAACCGATTTCGCCCTATTTCACAGAAAACAGTTATTGTCCTAGAATCTAAGCTCCTACCAAATTTCACAAGGATTGGTAAATTTTTGTTCGACTTATTGCATTAAAAGTATCCTAATCAAATTAATTGAAAAAGGGCGGAGCCACGCCCATTTTGAAATTTTCTTTTATTTTTGTATTTTATTGCACCATATCATTACTGGAGTCGAATGTTGACATATTTTACTTATATACTGTAAATATATTAAATTTTTTGTTAAAATTTTACTTCAAAAAAAATTTTGTTTAAAGTGGGCGTGGTCGTTCTCCGATTTTGCTAATTTTTATTAAGCATACCTACAGTAATAGGAGTAACGTTTCTGCCAAATTTCATCATGGTACCTTCAACGACTGCCACATTACAGCTTGCAAAACTTTTAAAGTACCTTCTTATAAAAGTGGGCGGTGCCGTGCCCATTGTCCAAAATTTTACTAATTTTCTATTCTGCGTTATAAGTTCAACTCACCTAGCAAGTTTCATAGCTTTATCCGTCTTTGGTAATGAATTATCGCACTTTTTCGGTTTTTCGAAATTTTCAAAATCGAAAAAGTGGGCGTGGTTAGAGTCCGATATCGTTCATTTTAAATAGCTATCTGAGATGAGTGCCCAGGAACCTACATACCAAATTTCATCAAGATAGCTCAAAATTTACTCAAGTTATGTGTTAACTTACGGACGGACATGGCTCAATCAAATTTTTTTTCTATACTGAAGCCCATATCTATCTCGATTCCTTCATACCTGTACAACCAACCGTTATCCAATCAAAATTAATATACTCTGTGTGCAAAGCACTCTGAGTATAAGAACAGACAGGTGAAGTAAGTAGTACGAGAACGAAAATTTCGCTCTATACAATGGGGACGACCACTCACAAATTGTCATCAAAGTCCTCTAACGGGAGTCCATGGAAATCTGGCGGTTTTAACTGGGCGAACCATAGGGGAATTGGTGTTAGAGGCGTAGGTTCCACATTACAACTTAAAAGATGGTTGGTGTCAGGTGGGGACACATCGCTTGCAGGACATACATTACGTATGTCAGGGTTGATTTTGGACAAGTAAGAGTTTAACCCGTTACAGCATCCAGAACGAAGTTGCTCCAGTGGACTCGTGTCTCCCTTCGTAGAGTGCTTTCTTTTTCTGCAAGAGTATATTGATAACAAGGTTCACCGGGCTCGTCCTGGTAAAAGCGTTTACCGATTTTGTGTGGATTTGGCTTAGGGCCTGCTTGTGCTTATTTGAATCAATCGGCGGGTGCCGGATCTCGTCACAGTGCTTATGGAGATCTTCCCTTAACCCTCGGAGAGGTGGGGTTACATCAAGCAGTTGTTTGGTAGGGTATAGGCAAGCAAGTGTGCTTGTCTCTACAACAACAGAAGGATTTTATTGCGGCTTTGTACTTTAGATACAATTTCCGTGGCATGCGCCTTAAAGATGAGAGTATTATAGAGCATTACCCCTAAGATCTTTGAGTGACTGACAGTCGATAGCATGACGCTTGCTGACCACTCAGATAATTTGCGGTTCATCTTTTTGGAAAAGGGGGAAGGTGTGAGCCTTCTATGTCTTGGAGTAGCGTGACGTGGTGAACTGTGTCAAAAGATTTTGCCAAGTGCCACAAGCACCGTCCCGTGATGGGGGTTTTCCGGATTTAGTCCGTAATTTATCTGAGTATTTACGGCGTTTTTCGCGGTGGTGGTGTTATGCATTTTGTGGAAGCCAATGTCCCCGCTACTGTCGAAAGGAGTGATATCGGTCGATATGACTCCCCTTCTGGTTTACCATTCTTCAGGAGCCGAAATATCCTTGCCATTTTCTATTGTTCGGGAATGACAAACGACTTCAGCGACAGGTTGAAAACGTGCGTTTGGAAGTTTATTCCCTCAGCGCCAAGGTTTTTTTAGCATTGGCATGTGTATTCCGTCTGGGCCTATTGATTTACAGGGCTTGGCTTTGTGGATGGATTCTTCAACCTCTGTGGGGGTGATGGTAATGGGTGACACGTCGTGTTTATGTTTATGTGAACGTCTGTTTGCACGACGTCTGGCCTTGTCTACTGAAGGATGCATTTTAAATTGTTTGTTTAAAGTTTTATCGCCGAAAGCGATGAATACTTTATCATTTTATTTTGTTGGATTGGACAAGGATCTGACGGTTCACCACAGTTTTCCAATACCCGCAAAGAGGTTGTAGATCCTTAGATTCTTCTCCCATTTGGCACGTTTGTGTTCATTTATCAGCCGCATAATATCCAAGTTGATACTCCCAACATGGGTGTCGCTAGGGTTGAGTTGTCTCAGCAGGTCACGTTGTAATTCTAAGTTTGCTGTTTCAGGTGGCAAATGCTGTTTGATTTCAGATATTCTACCGGCCGAAATAAAGTGTGCAGAAGCTGAGGAGGTGACCTTGCTTAACGTACGCTCACCTTGACAAACATCAGTCGGAATGAGAAGAGCAGCAAAAAATTGATTTGTGAAGGTTTGCAGCCTTTCCAGTTTGCTTTTTAGAGGCGATAAAATTAGCAGGGCGCTGTACTGAAAGGAGTACGGGCAGGTGTTCAGATGCTAAAGTAAGCATCGGCTGCCATTCGATGCAGTTTATGATCCCTGCGCTGACGATAGAAGTGTCTGCCGAGCTGTGGCAGTTACTATCAATTCTGGTGTCAACTGGTAAGCTGGGATGCCAGAGGTCGTGGTGAACGTTGAAATCGCCAAGAATAACGTGGTTTTCGCCACAGAATAGTGTACTGGTATCAGTCCGATAGCCAATTGGTCAACATCAGCTGACCAGATGATTATGCCATGGTTTTCTGGGTTTTATCCCTGCGGCTGATATTCTGTTGAAATAGACTATATTACACGGTGTGATAGGTGATAAAGACAATGCCATTACCATTGCCCGTTATGCGATATTTTCTATGGATGTTGTAGCCATCGCAAGGTCGGAGGTCCGATCTGGTAGTTAGCTTTGTTTCTTGAATTGCGGCTATACGGATATTATTTTTATTCATGTAGTTAACTATCTCCGCGATCATTTTATTATTAAGTGGCAGCGTTCTGAAGTGCGCCGGTGGGCAGTCGACCAGCCGACAACCTGGTAGTAAGAGATGGGTGGTTGCACCGGTCGCGAGTGCGTATGTCGATAAAGGAGGGGTGGGATGGAGAGCTGGTGCTCGGCATTGCTACTGCCCATGCTACGTAGATTGTAGTGATGGGTTGGAGCTGCCGCGTTAGCTGGAGGCGCCGCTGGGCGCAACTACCATCGGACGGTTGATGTGGCCTGTTAGGCAACGTTGCTGCTAGAAGGAGGCGGAGGTAAGCTTCAAAGTGAACCGCGGGACGTCCTTGGACGCCAACAGCAGGGAGCCAAAAAGGTTTTGTAGAAATTTCGGGGCGAAGAACATTGGGTAACCCGAACGGTGTAACCATCTTTTACACATGACACACTGGCAAGATTATGATCGTCAGAGGTAAATCATTTTCCGACATATGAAGCAGAGCCACATCCTGTGACGGGGGTTGGGTTCAATACCTTCCCATAGCAGGAGTATATGGAGCAGTCTAACTGCAAGGAGCTGTTCCGAGGATGACAATTTGTGGGAGGGACGCAACATTTTGAATAGGGTTACAATGGAATGATGCCATTGGTCGGGAAAAACGTCCCGCGTCGCTTCGGTACATAGAACCGACTGCCGTGGGAAGCGTCATATAATCAGTCATGACTTAAAGTAGTAGATATGAAAATTTTTTGCACTATTTTGCTATTTTCTTGCTGCTTTAGTAATGAAATAGATATATCTTTACATTGGAAAAGAAGACATAGAAGAAAAGAGAAAATGAAGAAGGACAAGTAGAGGGATAAAATAGCTTTAGGGTAAGATTAAGAGTAATAGTGAGAGTTATACTAAGGTAACAGTGACAGCAGAACTAGCCAAATCTTTTGCCATCAGGTATATGTATGTATCTATAAGCTCGGATTTTTTGAAGCATCGTTGCTGTAAAACATCTTCCGCTATTTTTGCACCATTCACCTCTTTTTATTTTATGAGCCTACTTCTAGTCGCGTAGTTTACAGTAAATGTTGCCTCTTGGGACCGTATACCGTCAATGCCAAGTTTTCGTATTAAAAGTCTCCCAGGCTCCCTACTCATCCGCAAATTCATCATATTGTTCCAAATCATCAGTCATCTCATTGAAGTCAACGGTCTGTTTCCATATTCCTTAGTTGTGGACAATGTGATCTGAAGATCCAACCATTCAGTTTCGTTGACTGAAGCGTTGTCATTTTTTTCCAGTAGCTCCGTAATTATGGTACATGAAATAATGCTCGCGATGTTAAAGTCTAAAAAATTGAAGAAATACCCGCTGGGCCTATTTTAAATACCAAAAATAAATAACGCCCATCTACTAAAGGAAATACAACCGCAGGCATAGTACAGGTTACAAGTAGGATGTGTTTGTTTCCTTCTTTTTCTAATACGGCCCATACATGACACAAAAACCTTGCGCAAATATGTATAAAACGACGAAATTTGTGCAAATGAAAATTTTTACATACACGGCTCAAAAACACTGCGCAATATTCATTTTTAAAGTAGCGCAACAAATGAAACATGTATTTTAATTGTATTAAAAAGGCATTAATTTTATAAAAATTCACTATTTATTTTCCACAGTGCTGGTAATTCACGGTATTAGTCGAAAAACTCGCACAGAAGAATTTATTTTCTATTGTATTTATAAAATATATATTTTAATTGCAAGACCAGCTCAACTCATTGTAGCACTGCGCAATATTCATTTTTCAACTACCGCAACAAATGAAACATTTGTTCTAATTGAATAAAAAATTATTATTTATTATTGAATTTGTGTGAATTCCTGTTACAAGCTAGAGATGGTCCTTGCGCCTTCTATATTAACATTTTTAAGCAATAATTACTGATGTTATATTATCAGGAACCACAGGTAAACTGTGTAAGATTCACCACACACGAAGAAAAAAGCATGTGCAATATTTGCAGACATGCGTAAATATCAAAATCGTTTTGATTTTAGCGCAGTTCTCTGCGCAAATAGCGCAACCAGTGCACACACCGGGCAAATCCTTGTGCAAATTGGTAATTGGCACAAGGATACTTGAGCCTATTAATTGGCGTATAACACACTGCGTTTGACGCTGACCGAAGTGTCAAACTAACGTTGAACCCAGTGGAATATGAGTTTGCACTGAACGAAGTAAATTCTAAAATAATAATACATAAAAAATAAAAAAAAATTTTTTTTCAAATTGGACACATGAATTTAAATTGACATATATGTATGCAGAAAAAACTTCTAATTTTTTTTCTTATGCACAATTTTGAAAGTTTCCAGTTATTTAAGTTTTTTCTCAATATAGGTCGACATTTAGGTAAACTCGAACACAGCCTTAAATTTAGAAGTGTTTTCATATAAATTTGTGTAAATTTCCTGGAATCTAGAATAAACAGCTCTTGTTTATTTTTTATTCACTCGATCCAATATTTATAAATAGCGCCCACAAAAGTGTTCTTGCTTTATTGCATGCTTAACAAGCGGGGAAAAAGTCGGAATGAATTTACGCATTAATTTCGTGCTGTTGTTTGTCGTACTTATCTGCCGTTTTACCTATACGAGTTCCCGATTTCGTATTGTTGGTGGCAATTCTTCGAATATAAGCGACAGCCCATATATGGTATCGTTACATTATGGAAATACAGGGATTACAATTTTTTTTTGCGCTGGTTCACTAGTCACTATGCAAATAGTGGTTACTGCTGCTCATTGTCTGGGAGATAGGTCAGCAAATCTCATTACCGTTGTTGCTGGTGTCGCCGATATACGCCAAACTGGACAACGTCGCGAAGTGGAGAGAACATTTCAGGCATGCAATTATAATTTTATGACATACGATATGGACATAGGTGCGATTAAAGTGCGGACACCCTTTATCCAGAGTCCTGCGGTAAATGCAATTCCACTTTGCAGTACTAAATTAAAACCGGGCACACAAATGCAAATTAGTGGGTGGGGTAAAACAAATGAAAATGAGCAGGACTACCAGGATGTACTCCGAACAACTGTCGTGCCTATAGTACCACAGCGGGATTGTGCGCGTAGTTATAAGTCTGTGAATCAAATTATATATAAGTCAATGATTTGTGCTGGACTTGGTGGAACTGGTTCTTGTGAGGGAGATTCTGGAGGTCCGGGTGTTGTAAATGGAAAACTCTGTGCGGTGACATCACTATCAGTGGGTTGTGCAAGACCAGCATTTCCGGGTATATATATAAATGTAAATAATAAGAAAGTTCTAAGTTTTATTAAAAAATTAATGAAACTTTAATTGGAGGGTACTTTTATAGATCGACTGCTGAGTAGTATGTAAACCTATCTGGAGTGAACATCCCATTTCAGAAGGCGTTTTTAAAACTAATTCTGAGAAAGGACATTTTTGAATAAAATACTGACTCAGAGCGTTTTTCAAGGGTTTTCCAAACGCCAGCTGATATAGGGTGAAATTCCACTCAGCAGTCGAAATGGCGATGTTTTTTTTTTGCATTATCCAAAAATAAATATTAATGATTGCGATTTTTTGTATATTAAATTAGCGAGACTTGAATAATTACAGCCACAGCGCTCCTGTAAGTATTCCACACAATTTGGATTAAACACATATTATTATTATTATTATTAGGCCTGAAAGCATTGCGAGTTTGTGTAGATCTATTGTGCATGACCTTTCAGCCCAATTTAGTATGTGGATGCTTTTAATGTACATATTTAAGTACCTTTTCAGGCATTTTACTCCATTTCACATGGGGACAAGAGACACACCACCTAGATGGAAGAGTCTCTGCCTTGCCACGGCGACGCATTCGCAGAGAACATGAACCGGCGTTTCATCCTCTAGCTCACAGAAGCGACAAATTTGAGTATCGGGTAGATTTAACTTATCGTGGACTACAGTGTCGCTTATAGTACCCAGTGAGAGTTCGTAGGTGCTCCCTGCTTAGATTAATGAGCCTGGCTGATACTTTTGTTGCCAGAACAGTTTGACCTGTCTTTGCCCTGGGCAGTCAATTCCGTGACGTCTGAATTGTTTTATTTCCCAGTTACTTATGGTTTCCCTAGAGTGTGCTTTTGTGGGTCCACAGAAAGGCTCTGGACTATAGAATGCTGCTGTAGCACCCTGCTTGGCTAGGTAATCTGCATGTTTATGCTTTATGTCCCTGATGTCTGGGAACCCATCCTAACAAAACCATATTTTTGGCTCCCAGTTCATTAACGATTTCAATGCAGTGACCAAATAGCTTGGATGTAATTGTGTAGGATTGCAAGGCACGCAGGGCCGCCTGGCTGTCCGATATAATGTAGATGCTCTTAGATGTTGAGCCTCTCCGCAGACATTCTCTACCACGTACTTCTATTGCATGGATGTCTGCCTGAAATATGTAGGGTAGCATCCCATTGGTATCGATTTCTTGAAGTTCCGCCCATATATGCCAGCTCTCGTTCTTTCGTCATCGAATTTCGATCCATCCGTGAACAAGACCTCTGAGTCAGGGTCGCTAAAGGAATTCCCTGTTTCCCAGTGGGTCCTGTCCACAATGGACACTTCAAAGTTCCGTGAGACTCTGAGCTTAGGGGACATTGCGTCACGTAGTTGTAATATGGGATTTGCTATGCATTTTCTTGTTACCTTCATATGCACTATCATGTCTCCTAGCTTCAACTGCGAAATATTTTGAAGCCTTAGTGCGCCTAGTGATGCCTCTTTCTCTATCGGAATAGGGAAGCGAGGTATTCCCACAAAAGCACTAAGTGCATCAGCAGGGGACGTTCTCATCGCACCCGTTATGCCAATGGAAACTAGTCGATGCAGTTTGATTAGTTTTCCTGTTGCCGTTCTTTGTGTGGCCTTTTGCCACCAAACTACGGAAGCATAGGTGACTATTGGCTTTACAACAGTATTAAGTGTCGAGTATACTATATTTGGAGATATCACCGATGTTTGGCATATAGTCGAGTACAGACGAAGAAAGCTCTTGTTGGTTTAGAATAGCATCCAAATGAGCATTCCATGTGAGGTTCTATCCAGTGTGACCACTAGGTATTTTTCTCCTTTGAGGATTGTATTTTAGTTCCCCCAGGAATGGTTTCCTTGTTCAATGAAAGGCACTAGGACAGTGTTTTTAGAATTGATAGACAGTCCACTAGTATCGCTCCACCTCTCTATGATGTGAAGGGCTTGTTGCTTGCGATCTGATATTGTTTCCTCGTGCATCCCTGTGATGCAGATAACTAGGTCATCTACATACCCTTGTGTGCCAAATGCCTTTGTTTTCAGTAGCTGAAGCAGGTCATCTATAACGAGGGCCCACAGGGGAGGGAAGAGCACACCCCTTGTGGGCGTACTCTTGTCAAACATAGCTTGTTCGATATCTTGAGGTGTTGTGTTATCGGACGCCCCTGATATGCCAATAAAAGCACAGAGCACAAAACATCTTCAATTTTTACTGCGAGGCTATGCTTAGCCGTCTCCATGGGTTTCCCTGACTGGTAGGCTAGTTTATTTAGATTGACGTCCCTGATATGCTGATCTAAGATTTTCTCCATACCCTTTAGGGGAAATGAGTTCAGTCTTATTGGTCGATACGACGAGGGCAGTTGCTCGGGCTTCCGTGGCTTTGGTAAAAATACTACATTAACCTCTGCCCCGCTGTTTGGAATATGGCCAAGCAGTAGTGATGCCTTATATAAAGTGGATAAGGCTAGGGCTATATGATTTATCCATTTCTGTAACAGACAAGGATAGACCCCATCCGGTCCTGGTGACTTAAATGGGCTCAAAGTAGACAAGGCGCGTTGCACCCTTTTGAAAGGGGTTGGGCTTTGTTGCTAGGCTTTTTTCTTTACCGTTGATAGCCGGAAATTCAACCATTATAGGTAGTGATTGATAGCCTACTATGCAGTCTGGAAAGTGAGTTTTAAGTAACAGTTTACATGTCTCTTCCGGCCGCTTAGTGTAGCTCCCATCTGTTTTTTTCCAAGTGCCAATTACTTTTCTGTGATCTCTAGAAAGGGATTTTTGTAGTCGAACCGCTGCTGGAAGATCATTAAACTACTCACAGTGTTCTCTCCAGGTAGCCCTTTTAGATTTCCCAAATTCTTTGTTGTATGATGTTAGAGCGCTTTGTACGAGTCCCAGTCGCCCGTAGCTCTCGCTCTATCCAACAGCTTCCTTGCCTGGCATCTTAGCTGCCCAAGCCTTTTTTCCACCAACGCATATCGCGTTGTGTATATATCTTTCATTGGGGCAACTCTCATTGAAATCTGTTTTAATGTCGCCCCTCGGCAGTGTTTGGCCAGCACTCCGAGTGTATTCCTGCCATGAAAATATCTCAAATAAAACTTATCTGCTTGGAGATGCCGTTCGGAGTCGGCATAAAACAAATAGGTCCTATCCCGCCAATTTGTAGGGAAAATAAAAAGGAGCATGACGCAAATTGGAAGAGAAGCTCGACCTAAAATCTCCCCGGAGGTTATCGCACTTTACATTTATTCATTTATTATTATTTAGGGACAGGGATGGCAGACCGTGGCTGGATAGTCAGGTGGGATTAATCCCAGCTTTATCCCACTCAGGACATCCCTAAAAGTTGCCGACTGCTTAGCTGTTGCATAGCGATGGGGAGGCAAGGATGTCTCGATATTTGATGCACAGATTTCCACAGCTTTTGTCAATATTTTTGTATTGCCAGCTGTGGGCATCGACATATTTTTGGGCTCTCTCTCTGGTGGAGTTGAGCTATTTCAGCGGCCTCTTTTTACTAACCCTCACCATAGGCTGAACCCCAGGGTTATTTAAGATTGAAGTTCGGGTTTGCATCTTATAAAGCAGCGATGGGCAAAATGGCTCGTATGAGCCTTTGGCTCATACGGACACGCTTTGCACATTTAAGTGCTAGGTGAGGGACGATCAAGTGCAGGTATGTGGGGCGAAGAACACAGAAGAGAATAATATACAAGCACACATAAGATAGATAAAGAGAGAGTATTTGGAAAGTGCAAAATAGAGCTGCCACCGCTCTTATTATGTTAAATTATTAAGCGTTTTAGGATAAACTCGCCTTTACCGGTGGCTTCGCTCGCACTAAAGGCCACAAATATGTAATGTGGCTTTTGTGATTCACAACTCGAACTGAATTTTCAGTTGTAATTTTAAAAGTTCCTTTATGATTCAAATCATAAACAAAGCAAGTTTTAAAATAAGAAACATGGTCGCCGTAAATTAAACACACATGCAACACATGCTCCAACAATTTTTGCAGTGTGGATTTAACGATATATGCATCTGAGCTGAAGAAATTTTAAAATTCCTCCATAATTTGAAATCTATAAATGAAAGCAGTTATGTTTATAATAAAACTGATAAAATTAGTCGTTGTTTATTCGATTGGTATTTTTTTTTTAACGGTTTTATTTAGCTTGACTTGACAGGCCGTTGCGAACGAATTTTGTAATTGAAATTTAAGTAACTTTCCGATAAGATACAAGCTTGAAACTTGGAATATAGTTCAGAACCCGATGACAATGCAATAATAAGAAAAAAATCGCCGCTAGGTGGCGCAAGGATCGAGAATTCGCAAAAATCGTATTTGTGTTGCGATTTGGCTCATACTTGAAACACATAATACATACAAGAATAAAAAACGACTTATGAAAAAAAATCGCCGCTAGGTGGCGCAAGGGTCGAGATATTCACAAAAATCGTATTTGTGGTCCGATTTGGTCCATATTTGGAACACATAATACATACATGAATAGAAAGCGACTTATGATGCCCGAGTTGGGTCATATCTGGAACAAATATTGCATACAGTCTGGTACTACTACCTCATCACATTTTTATGGAGTTGGGGGAGGGACAAGCATACGTGGCGGATAGTCGAGTAAAGTCTTTGGAAGGATTATGTATTGAGGACTTAGGTTGTAACAAATTGTCAGGAAAGAGTCCTTGTAATAATGAGTCACTAAATGAACTAAATATAATAAGAAATAATAGGCAATTAAATAAAGACTAAAAACTTGAAAATAAAATAATTAAAAAATATTATTTTCTAGCTTTTCGTATTATTATTCCTTCATGTAAGTATTGTTTTCAATAAAACCGTTTAATTTAAAATTGTTTGTTAATTGTTTTATTTATTTGTAAACTGATACATTTCTTCCATAAACAAATGAGACAAGATCCCGGATTCCGGAATTGTTGTATTTGTAATCGAATTTAAAAAAAAAAGTTTGATGACGTAGCGCTTTTGAAGTTTTTCGATTTCTTGCATTTCTCTCATATTTCGCTACAAGTCTTCGGAGTATTTAAAACTGTTAGCTGAGTAACCAACTACGGCGGAGTAAAAATATAATTTTCGAAGTATATTTTTTCTTGCTTTTTTGAAGCGGGCGAACAACCAACATCAAATTGATTTGGTGGCTTGGCAATCCCTTCGATTGTGTTTTTTTCATGTAATGTTTCTCAGCAAAAAGTTATCTGCCTTATCAGATGCACATGGAGTCTGCCTAAAACGTGTAGGATGATCAAATAATGCTCCCATTAGCACAGCACATTCTGGAAGAAAAGTGGGCTCTATCTCCCCGGATATTTATCGCAAAAAATATTATTATTATTTTCGGTATATCATACATATTTCATGCTCTTTTAATACAAGAAGGCTTCAAGACCGGGGCAATACCTGTAGGAATGATAATGGTGACCTGACGTACATACTGGGGGAAGACGAAGCCGATACCCCGATCGCCGATGATGAAAAACACGCTCCGGCATCCAACTTTGGCGAAGTGAGAATGGCAATATCACGGCTAAGAAATCACAAGGTGGCACGTAATGACGGGATACCCGCCGGGCTGCTCAAACATGGAGGTGAACAGTTGGTATAAGATACAGAAGCAAAAAGTAGCAAAAGTGGGGCTTGCAGTAAATGCGGACAAGACGAACTACTTGCAGTTATCGTGGCCTTTGTAGCCACGTCACTGTTGACTGATATAAATTCGAGACTGTGAAGGACTTCGTCTATTTGGGAAGCAGTATCAAAAGCAAAAACAATGTTGGCCTAGAAATCAAACGGAAAATAACTCTTGCCACCAAGTGCTTTTTGAGCAATTGAAAAGCAAAGTCCTGCCTCGACGAACAAAATTCTCGCTCTACAAGTCACTCATCATAATTGTCCTGATGTATGGCTCGGAATCATGGAAGGTGTCGAGAGAAGAATAGTCCTATTCGTGATGTCGACGGCGAGTACCGAAGGAGGTATATTGATGAGCTATTTGATTTTTGCAGATATGACGATAGTGCAGCAAATAAAAACAGGAAGCTTCGCTATCTAGGTCATGTTATGCGCATGGAAGAATACGCTGCCAAGAAAGAAAGTTACAGCGGTTTGTAAACAGAGGAAAGAAAAGACCTTCACTGAGTTGGGAGAGAAAGTTGGGGGAAGATTTGACCTCGCTTGGTGCTCCCAATTGGCGACTGTTATCGCTGACCTCACTGACTCAGCGTTCTTCATTTTTATATAAAACTTCAAGAAGTGCTCTATGTTGAATTTTGGCAGGATTTTCAGATTACGTTCGGACACATTTTTGGCTTACATTTTACTTCTTCAATTCTCATTCCGTGCGAAATAAAAAAAACAAAAACTGTAAGCAAAATGTGAAAAAACATGTCTTAAGACACGAAAAATGAATTCCCTTCATTTCATCCAATCGTCACTTGTAAACAATCAGCTTTTCATACGTATGTATATAATGAAAACTTTAACCAAAAGGTATTAGGTAGTAATACTATTTAGTTTTCAACTCTAGTTGTAGTAGGAGGTAAGAGCGGAGCAAAATAGTCCGATTGGAATAAAGTCTGAACACTGAGTCAGCAATAAAACATGTTACCAAAAGCGTGATGTCACGCCAAGAAAATTTATTTCCCAGCCAACTATAATTTTTTTGCTCTCTCATTTTTTAATGCGGGATCTGTTTATTGGTTCATGCATTTCTTCCTAGGCTCACGGCGACACAGCCAACAAGTCTGAAAAGGGTTTCGTTTTCCCACGATTGTATACGTAACGTGCATTAGTACGTTTTTCTACCACTACTTCCTCTAATGCTACTACTCTAAAAATACTTTTTTAAATACTTTTGTGTATATACTGCAAACAGACGATTCACGTACAAGCAAATGGCCGACGTCATGAAAACATGGAAACATCGAAAATGTGGAAATCTACAAACAAAATGCATCGAACCATAAAATAAAAAATAAATAATAGTTTGAAAAATCTAAGAAACTACGCTTTTATAGCTAACCGAACTAAAAATTAGAAAATAATTTTTAGTCACAAAGATTTTATGTTAAATTCTTGACAGAATAATCAAATTCATGAAGTATTACTTCTATTCAGAGTAAAAATGTGGGGTGCTTGATATATTATATATTACAATTATTACATTTTTACTATTATAAAAATATAGTAAAATGAGCCCCATTCTTTATGCTCTGAATTTTATTATTCTGTTAATAACATTAATTTTACTATAGGTAGTTTTACTATTACGCCCCGATTCTGAGCGTTACCGGTAAAATAGTACCCAGAAAATTATGTAACCGAATATCGTTACCAGTTCTTTTATCCGCGATTCTGGCCCAAGTCGTAACGCTGTCATTACCGAAAAACTCACCAGTGTCTGTGGAGAAACTGGAAAGGTAGTTTTCTTCGCTTTCACGGTTGCACCTTTGGTCCATTTGGACCAAAATGGTCCCTTCCAACCCCGTTTGGTCCGCTGGTCCCTTTTCTTAAATTTTTGTCTTTTTTATGCAGTATACACGATTGGTACTTTTCCTTCTTTTTCACTCAGGTAAAAATTCACAATATTGCCCAAAAATTCGCCTCAATTTCGTTAGCCCCCATATAAAAAATTGCTCAGTCAATAAAATGTCCCAGAACAATAACATTTCACCTGGGATGTAATTTATGCCAGGCTAAAAAAAGAAAAATGTTGGCAAACACATTGTCGTTAATTGTTGATGAAAAAACCGACTACTGAAAAAAACTCTTGTTTTATAGTATTAATAACTGCTAGATATTTCGATCGGTTATACAAAACTGTAAAATATATGAAAATAAAAATTGCTTCTCGCCTAGCATAGCTTATAGCGAGCACTCTGCCGTGAGTCTAACACTTTCAAAACTTATACATGGAAATTCTATGCATTACTTCTGGTTTGGCACGTTGATATTTAAATCTTTCTCACCCAGCTCAATTAGTTCAAGTAATTCCAGAACGCAAATTTTGAACCGTTTCTTACTAAAACCGAACTGCACAATATATTTTATTTCATTGCAATCAACAACATAATTTTCGAACCAAGAGCTTTATGACCAAAACTAGGTTCACAACGTTTGGTTAGTGAAAGACATGGACTTATCCTATGTCAAAATATAGTACCATTTTTGGTTGCATGCACAAATATTTGTTTGCTCAGCTTGAATTAAAGGAAAGTCTTCACTATGTTTAGTAAAATTTTATATAGAAACATCATAAAATTTTGTATTTTATACTAATAAAATAAAACAAAAATGTAGTCGTTTTTTTCGATGAATTTTGGTCCCAAATGTAAACATGGTGTGGCAACCGTGTTCGCTTTACCGAAAATGTCTCACTTGTAGATACGAGGTTAACGAATAAATGGGACGATGTGTATGTATATGCATATTATGCATGATAAGTTTCTACATAGGTATGTATATTGTAATTTATTCTGTGAAAGTACATAATGTAAAAAAATTTGTATAGCAAGAGGCAACACTTTTTTACTATTATCTTTACTTATTTGCGCTTACAATTCTTCATTTTTCAGTTTTGCCTTTTTCTAAACAACAGCTGTTGTGTGGTTATTTCGATGTAACCACCTACTTTTGTGGGTAAAAAATTATCCGCCTATTTTCGCAGGTAGATTACCAAAAGGGTGTAAAAGTTGCCGCATGATTTCGTTACCGTGGTGAAGAATGTTGTTACCACAATAGAATCGGGCGTTAGAGTAAATTATTCATGGTAGATTATTACATCTTCAATAATGTAACATAAAATCTTTGTGACTAAAAATTATTTTCTAAATTATTTTATAATTTTTAGTTCGGTTAGCTAAAAAGCGTAGTTTTTAGTTTTTTTCAGACTATTATTTATTACCTCTATATATGTATGTAGGGGACACGGATCAGATCTTTGTTCGATTCGATACCTATTCCGATAAGCTTATTTCCGGAACATCTCTAAGGCTTCTATAAGTACGTAGGTATATAAATGTCGCCCTTGCCATACTTAAACTCAGTTTCTTTCATTTTGCTTATTTGCCTTATTATATTGACGACTGTTATGACTTGCAGTTCATTTTTTTCTTTCTTAATTCACATTTACTTTGGGGTATAGAAATGACACCTACTGACACATTGCGGCAGCTAATTTCCCCATTCTGCACTCCATACTAAGCTCCCCACGTCTCTGAAGCACTTTTGCAAGCGGAAGTTAAATGAAAATATTCATTAAACCAATATTCCCAACCTGCAGAGGCATGGGTTGGTGGTGAATGAGTGACGCTCGCAATGAAAACGGAAATGACCGCCAAGAGTGCTAGTCGTTTTCGCATCAACAAACTAGCTGGACGTAAATTACTCTCCTGCATTGCAGAAGGAACCGGGACATTGAAATAAGAAGCGCCAGTGATTAAGGCGCCGGTGTAGCAGGACGGCGTCAAATGGAAAGCTAAGCAATGCAGTGGAGCACCATCACAGCAACTTGATATATACATTAGGGCTGCCGTTATTTTTCAAAATATTTCTATTCTCGATCTCTCCCCTCAAAAATAAAGGAATAGCCCCTAAATGTGCCTGTGCAAAATTTTAGACCAATCAAAAAAAGATTTTGATGTTGCGTGAAGAGCCTGAAATCGCAAAAAGATCGAATGATCGAATGTTCACATTTGTTTTGGTCCACCCTAATTTATTTATTCTAAGCGTAATTGCATCTTACTTGTTATAAATAACCTCTGCAGATTTTGCTTTTAAACATATCCAAAACTACGAAAATTGGTCATATAATAATAAAGTTATAAATAAAAAAGGTGCCAAAAGTTCAATCGCCCGGAAAAATTTTGAACTTCTTAATACGAGTTTCTATAATTTTTCCAGTACGTAACAACTTTTTGTTTTTTTGACGGGGTTGATAATTTATTTTATACAATAAATGAAATATCTACTAATGCATATTATATTTTTGTCTGAATTTCTAATATTAATGGCCCGATTTACAAATTGTAGTCATTTTAAAAAAGCAAGGAAGTAAAGATATAAAAATTGCTTTGAAGAGGAGTAAATGTTTCTAGGATAAAGAAATATTTACACGTGAAAATGTTAAAGTTCGTTATTTTTCAGGACTTCAAATCCCTTGCACAACCTGTAAATCTGATTAGATTGCCATAATACTCTGTATATATTCGTTTTTTCTTTATTCGTATATATCTAGGGGGTAGTATCGAAAATCCAAACACTTTTTTTCTCTCCATACAACAAAGGCCCACCCTAATGTACATAGAATGCTTAGCCATGCCTTCGCTTCACATCGACTGACTTCATTATAACATGTATGTTTATGTTTGTACAACTACACCGACACCCTAAGCTCAAACAAAGTCATAATATAGAAAAGTGAACTTTATACGCGATCTAATTTTTTTCGTTTATTTATACTCAGTTGAGCAGAGCTCACAGAGTATATTAACTTTGATTGGATAACGGTTGGTTGTACAGGTATAAAGGAATCGAGATAGATATAGACTTCCATATATCAAAATCATCAGTATCGAAAAAAAATTCGATTGAGCCATGTCCGTCCGTCCGTCCGTCCGTCTGTCCGTTAACACGATAACTTGAGTAAATTTTGAGGTATCTTGATGAAATTTGGTATGTAGGTTTCTGGGAATTCATCTCAGATCGTTATTTAAAATGAACGATATCGGACAATAACCACGCCCACTTTTTCGATATCGAAAATTTCGAAAAGTCGAAAAAGTGCGATAATTCCTTACCAAATACGGATAAAGCGATGAAACTTGGTAGGTGAGTTGAACTTATGACGCAGAATAGAAAACTAGTAAAATTTTGGACAATGGGCGTGGCACCGCCCACTTTTAAAAGAAGGTAATTTAGAAGTTTTGCAAGCTGTAATTTGGCAGTCGTTGAAGATATTATGATGAAATTTGGCAGGAACGTTACACTTATTACTATATGCCTGCTTAATAAAAATTAGCAAAATCGGAGAACGACCTTGCCCACTTTTTTAAAATTTTTTTTTTAAATACAAATTTTAAAAGAAAAGTTAATATCTTTACAGTATATAAGTAAATTAAGTCAACATTCAACTCCAGTAATGATATGGTGCAACAAAATACAAAAATAAAAGAAAATTTCAAAATGGGCGTGGCTCCGCCCTTTTTCATTTAATTTGTCTAGGATACTTTTAATGCCATAAGTCGAACAAAAATTTACCAATCCTTGTGAAATTTGATAGAGGCTTAGATTCTAGGACGATAACTGTTTTCTGTGAAAAAGGGCGAAATCGGTTAAAGCCACGCCCAGTTTTTATACACAGTCGACCGTCTGTCCTTCCGCTCGGCCGTTAACACGATAACTTGAGCAAAAATATATATCTTTACTAAACTCAGTTGACGTACTTATCTGAACTCACTTTGTATTGGTGTAAAAAATGGCCGAAATCCGACTATGACCACGCCCACTTTTTCAATATCGAAAATTACGAAAAATGAAAAAAATGCCATAATTATATACCAAATACGAAAAAAGGGATGAAACATGGTAATTGTATTGGTCTATTGACGCAAAATATAACTTTAGAAAAAAACTTGGTAAAATGGGTGTGACACCTACCATATTAAGTAGAAGAAAATGAAAAAGTTTTGCAGGGCGAAATCAAAAGCCCTTGGAATCTTGGAAGGAATACTGTTCGTGGTATTACGTATATAACTAAATTAGCGGTACCCGGCAGATGATGTTCTGGATCACCCTGGTCCACATTTTGGTCGATATCTCGAAAACGCCTTCACATATACAACTAAGGGCCACTCCCTTTTAAAACCCTCATTAATACCTTTAATTTGATACCCATATCGTACAAACGCATTCTAGAGTCACCCCTAGTCCACGTTTATGGCGATATCTCGAAAAGGCGTCCACATATAGAACTAAGGCCCACTCATTTTTAAAATACTCATTAACACCTTTCATTTGATACCCATATCGTACAAACAAGTTCTAGAGTCGCCCCTGGTCCACCTTTATGGCGATATTTCGAAAAGGCGTCCACCTTAAGAACTAAGGCCCACGCCCTTTTAAAATACTCATTAACACCTTTCATTTGATACCCATATCGTACAAACAAATTCTAGAGTCACCCCTGGTCCACGTTTATGGCGATATCTCGAAAAGGCATTCACCTATAGAACTAAGGCCCACGCCCTTTTAAAATACTCATTAACACCTTTCATTTGATACCCATATAGTACAAACAAATTCTAGAGTCACCCCTGGTCCACGTTTATGGCGATATCTCGAAAAGGCGTCCACATATAGAACTAAGGCCCACTCCTTTTTAAAATACTCATTAGCACCTTTCATTTGATACCCATATCGTACAAACAAATTCTAGAGTCACCCCTGGTCCACCTTTATGGCGATATTTCGAAAAGGCGTCCACCTATAGAACTAAGGCGCACGCCCTTTTAAAATACTCATTAACACCTTTCATTTGATACCCATATCGTACAAACAAATTCTAGAGTCACCCCTGGTCCACCTTTATGGCGATATCTCGAAAAGGCGTCCACCTATAGAACTAAGGCCCACGCCCTTTTAAAATACTCATTAACACCTTTCATTTGATACCCATATTATACAAACGCATTCTAGAGTCACCCCTAGTCCACTTTTATAACGATATTCCGAAAAGGCGTCCACCTATAGAACTAAGGCCCACTACCTTTTAAAACACTTATTAACACCTTTCGTTTGATACCCATATTGTACAAACGCATTCTAGAGTCAACCCTGGTCCACTTTTATAACGATATTCCGAAAAGGCGTCCACCTATAGAACTAAGGCCCACTCCCTTTCAAAATACTCATTAACACCTTTCATTTGATACCCATATAGTAAAAACAAATTCTAGAGTCACCCCTGGTCCACCTTTATGGCGATATTTCGAAAAGGCGTCCACCTATAGAACTAAGGACCACGCCCTTTTAAAATACTCATTAACACCTTTCATTTGATACCCATATCGTACAAACAAATTCTAGAGTCACCCCTGGTCCACTTTTATAACGATATTCCGAAAAGGCGTCCACCTATAGAGCTAAGGCCCACTCCCTTTTAAAACACTTATTAACACCTTTCGTTTGATACCCATATTGTACAAACGCATTCTAGAGTCAACCCTGGTCCACTTTTATAACGATATTCCGAAAAGGCGTCCACCTATAGAACTAAGGCCCACTCCCTTTCAAAATACTCATTAACACCTTTCATTTGATACCCATATAGTAAAAACAAATTCTAGAGTCACCCCTGGTCCACCTTTATGACGATATTTCGAAAAGGCGTCCACCTATAGAACTAAGGACCACGCCCTTTTAAAATACTCATTAACACCTTTCATTTGATACCCATATAGTAAAAACAAATTCTAGAGTCACCCCTGGTCCACTTTTATAACGATATTCCGAAAAGGCGTCCACCTATAGAACTAAGGCCCACTCCCTTTTAAAACACTTATTAACACCTTTCGTTTGATACCCATATTGTACAAACGCATTCTAGAGTCAACCCTGGTCCACTTTTATAACGATATTCCGAAAAGGCGTCCACCTATAGAACTAAGGCCCACTCCCTTTTAAAACACTTACTAACACCTTTCGTTTGATACCCATATTGTACAAACGCATTCTATAGTAAACCCTGGTCCACTTTAATAACGATATTCCTAAAAGGCGTCCACCTATAGAATTAAGGCCTACTCCCTTTCAAAATACTCATTAACACCTTTCATTTGATACCCATATAGTACAAACAAATTCTAGAGTAGCCCCTGGTCCACCTTTATGGCGATATCTCGAAAAGGCGTCCACATATAGAGCTAAGGCCCACGCCCTCTTAAAATACTCATTAACACCTTTCATTTGATACTCATATCGTACAAACAAATTCTAGAGTCACCCCTGATCCATCTTTATGGCGATATCTCGAAACGGCGTCCATCTATAGAACTTAGGCCACGCCCTTTTAAAATACTCATTAATACCTTCCCACTCAGCATTTAGGTGATAAAATTTTGAATTTCCCTACATATCAATACAATTTGATTACTCTTTCTGACTAAAAAATGAGTTATCATACAATTGAACAAAAGAAATAATCAAATATGAATACTTTTGATGATCTAAAACTGTATACAGTTTTTCAATAATATTTTGGAATCATATTTGAATCAAATGTGCTTACTTTAGGTGATCAAAATTTTTAATCATTTTTCATTCAGCTTTCTGAATCTTTTCTGACAATCTTTGTTGACTGAATAATGAATTTTATACTTGTTAAAATTTTACTTTTAATTGAAGATCTTATTTTTTCGCATACACACATTTTTTCAATCATGAAGTTCAGAAAAAATATATTAAAATTTTATTCTTCAATACAAGAAATAATGTATATACTGCTCCTAACAAAAGATGTCCCCAACCATTTCTCCACCTTCGGCTTCCCAGAAAATACAAATTATACCATTAGACAATACAAAGGTTGTGAACTATTTGAACCCCAGGTAAGTGAAACTCTCTTGACATATGTACCTGGATATGGCTTCAACATCTCGTACCATATCGTATTTTAAGATGTTGAGGATCATAGCTGATGCTGGATGTTGTAGTCGCAGGTGTATATTGGTCTAATTTGTTTGCGAATTACCTTTGGTTCAAATAGCTCACTTCCGCATGCTTTCTTCCCCTGATGAAATAAGATTAGCATGTAGTATCTTATTTTGTATGAGATATGAAAAATAAATGCATGATAATCGCATTCAAAAATGATTCAAAAATCTCAACCAAAATGATTGAAATATGTGCACGAATATGACCAGAAAATGACTGTGAAAAGCATTCAAATATTAATCTAAAACAATTAAAGCCCAATTTTACAATGATATCAAATATGAATAAAAAGCGGTTCGAAATATGAATCGTATATGATTTTTCAAGAATAATCACATTTATGGTACATTTTTCTCCCGACGATACGTTAATTTTCGAACAGAAAATGCTTTTAAATTTGAACGTTCTTAATCATCTTGGGATATGATGTTTGAATATTTTTTGATCAAAATTTTCAAAAAATGCTGGCTGGGTTTCATTTGATACCCATATCGTACAAAATAAATTCTAGAGTCACCCCTGGTCCATCTTTATGGCGATATCTCGAAACGGCGTCCATCTATAGAACTTAGGCCCCCGCCCTTTTAAAATACTCATTAATACCTTTCATTTGATACCCATATCGTACAAAATCAATTCTAGAGTCACCCCTGGTCCACCTTTATGGCGATATCTCGAAAAGGCGTCCACCTATAGAACTTAGGCCCACTCCCTTTTAAAATTATCATTAACACATTTCATTTGATACCCATATCGTACAAACAAATTCTAGAGTCAGGTCTGGTCCACCTTTATGGCGATATCCCTAAATGGCGTCCATCTATAGAACTATGGTCCACTTCCTCTTAAAATACTCTTTAATACCTTCCATTTGATACACATGTCATACAAACACAATCCAGGGTTACCCTAGGTTCTTTTTACAATATGGTGATTTTCCCTTACTTTGTCTCCACAGCTCTCAACTGAGTATGTAATGTTCGGTTACACCCGAACTTAGCCTTCCTTACTTGTTTATACTCAGTTGAGCAGTCATCTCAGATCGCCATTTCAAATGAACGACATCGAACTATAACCACGCCCACTTTTTCGATATCGAAAATTTCGAAAAGCACAAGAAGTGCGATAATTCATTACCAAAGACGGATAAAGCCATGTAACTTGGTAGGTGAGTTGAACTTATGACGCAAAATAGAAAATTAGTAAAATTTTGGACAATGGGCGTGGCACCGCCCACTTTTAAAAGAAGGTAATTTAAAATTTTGCAAGCTGTAATTTGTCAGTAGTTGAAGGTATCATGATGAAATTTGGCAGGAACGTTACTCCTATTACTATATGTATGCTTAATAAAAATTAGTTAAATCGGAGAATGACCACGCCCACTTAAAAAAAAAATGTTTAAGTCAAAATTTTTCAAAAAACTTAATATCTTTACAGTATATAAGTAAATTATGTCAATATTCAACTCCAGTAATGATATGGTGCAACAAAATACAAAAATAAAATAAAATTTCAAAATGGGCGTGGGTCCGCCCTTTTTCATTTAATTTGTCTAGGATACTTTTAATGCCATAAGTCGAACAAACATTTACCAATACTTGTGAAATTTGGTGGGGACTTACGATAACTGTGTTCTGTGAAAAAGAGCGAAATCGGTTGTAGAGGTTTACGCCGATCACTTTATCGGCGGCGGCGGCATAGGCTCTATTATATACCGGCGGCGGCGGCGAAGGCGGCGCACCGGCGTACGCCGGTGTTCTTACTTTAAAAGCTTGATTTTTCTATTTAAAAAAAAATAATATTTAGGAAAGGTTTTGTTTATATGTATTTAAGGAAATCAACGTGTTGGACATTTCGGAAAGATCCGGGGTTTTTGCATCAAAATCTCGCAGACCGTTCAAAAATTTTCAGGAGTAGCTCCTTGCGAAGGGATTGTCCCTCGTTCGCTTGCTCCAGAGAGGCTTCGAACCTAACCCTGGTCTTTGGAATTGGTACTGCTACGTCTGCTGAAAAAAAATAGAGATACATAAAATAGTCACACTTTTGCTTGTATACCTCGTGCAAAGCGTAGTTTCACCTAGGGTTAACTCCTAATCGTCGCGAACACAATTTCTTTAAATCATTTGTCGCTCCTTGGCGGTCACGCATAAAGGCGACTTAGGGTTGCTATTAATGGTCTATTAATACTCATGTCTCTCGTGGCTGAGGGCGCCTCCAGTTTTTTCGGCTGGTTTTAAGAGCTACAATTCCCGATGTGCGAACAGTAGGAATCCCTACCACCAGTCGCTACCACGCCTCCTGAGCCTCACACCATATGCCAGTACAGAGGCTATAGGACTGCGACTTCGAACTCATACCTTCGTCGACGTCACGTTCCTAGAAGCTCTAGGTGTAGCCCGAAGAATTTCCAACGGATGCTGCCGAGCTACACCAGAGAAACGTCATGAAACGTTAGGGAGTGACTATTCGGCCAAGGATTCCGTCCTCGAAATCATAAGCAGTATAAGTGGATGTCATTGCGTCATGGGTGAAAATCGTATATTACTCGGCGCATCTACATAATTAAATATTTACAAGGACCCTGGATAAAATTTTTAAAATGTAGACCAAATATTGCTGACGTTTGTGTTCATAACATTGATTTCAATAGTCTTCGTTAAATCAAATTTAGAATGAAAGTCAACGGATTTTAAGTTGAAAGTTGTTAACTACTGTTTTCCGGCCTTACGATATAGGGGCTCATTATGGATGACCGCGTAGCTTCAGTTTTCAGACAAGTTCGACTGTCCACTACGTTAGGGTAGTATCACACACGGTCATTGGTTCCACTGTCTTAGGAAAGCTTTTGCTTCACCACTTTGAGTGTTCTTGGGAAGGACAAAGCCTCACCTGGTATATATATGTGCCTACGTATTCACATTTGTAAAAGGAGCCGTAACGTGTAGGTGAATTTTAAACTTGGTTGATAGGCTATAATCAATGTGATTCACTCCAATGGACTAGTTTTGGATAGGTCCGCCAACTTTAGGAAACATCAAACCGGGAGTCTTGGGTGTTGAACGATGAAGTGTGAAAATCAAAATTAACATTTCAGACGCTATTGCATAGTTTCACAAATAAACAACAGATGTTTCAATGCAAGACTTAGTGATTTTTCAAACCGTTCTCATAAGTACATATATCCTCAATTTAAGTATGAGGTAAGAATAATTTCAAAGGAGTTTTTATGCCCCTAGAACCTAGTAAAGAATTTTGCATCACTGATTTCGCTTATTCTTGAGGACAATTTACAAACATGTTCGCCTTGGGTCATTTTATTTGAATTAATTGTTCATTATTAATTTTTTCAAAAATGCAAAGTGAGCATATAAATTTATTATATAACTTTTCTTTTAGTGTTTTGTTTTAATAACTTGCTGAATTGGGTGATGCAAAGTCCGTGTTAAGCTGACATGTTGTTGTTGTTGTTGTTGTAGCGATAAGGTTGCTCCCCGAAGGCTTTGGGGAGTGTTATCGATGTGATGGTCCTTTGCCGGATACAGATCCGATACGCTCCGGTACCACAGCACCATTAAGGTGCTGGCCCGACCATCTCGGGAACGATTTATGTGGCCACATTAAACCTTCAGGCCATCCCCTCCCTCCCCAAACCCAAGTTCCATAAGGAGCTTAGGGTCGCCAGAGCCTCGTCTGTTAGTGAAACAGGATTCGCCGCGGATAGGTGAGGTTGACAATTGGGTTTGGAGAAGCTATATGTTGCGCTGGCAACCTGCAAAGTTGCGCTACACAGCCCCTTGAATCTGGTATTTTAGCCGCCTCTTACGACAGGCATACCTACCGCGGGTATATTCTGACCCCCCCTAACTCGCTGGGGGAGTTAAGCTGACATCGAAAGCGCCTGTTATTTTAAATAACTTTTGAATAGTTATAAAGTGTTAAATTTCGCAATTAGTTTCTTATAACTGGCAGTGATGCGCATCGGTTGATACCACTTTCGACCATATCCGACCAATTTTCGACATAAACAATAAATGGCCTAAACAGTCTTAAACGAGTAGAAAATATAGTAACGCGCCGGACGCCGCGCCGATATTTTTGACATTCGGCGGCGGCGTGCGAAAAACGACCAAAATCGGCGGCGGCGGCGGCGTTTATCGGCGGCGTATATCTCTAATCGGTTGAAGCCACGCCCAGTTTTTATACACAGTCGACCGTCTGTTCTTCCGCTCGGCCGTTAACACGATAACTGAAGCAAAAATCGATATATCTTTACTAAACTCAGTTCACGTACTTATCTGAACTCACTTTGTATTGGTGTAAAAATGGCCGAAATCCGACCATGACCACACCCAATTTTTCGATTTCGAAAATTACGAAAAATTAAAAAAATGCCATAATTCTATACCAAATACGAAAAAAGGGATGAAACATGGTAATTGGATTGGTTTATTGACGCAGAATATAACTTTAGAAAAAAACTATGTAAAATGGGTGTGACACCTACCATATTAAGTAGAAGACAATGAAAAAGTTCTGCAGGGCGAAATCAAAAGCCCTTGGAATCATGGCAGGAATACTGTTCCTATTATTACATATATAAATAAATTAGCGGTACCCGACAGATGATGTTCTGGGTCACCCTGGTCCACATTTTGGTCGATATCTCGAAAACGCCATCACATATACAACTACCACTACTCCCTTAAAAAAAAAAACCCTCATTAATACCTTTAATTTGATACTCATATCGTACAAACACATTATAGAGTCACCCCTGGTCCACCTTTATGGCGATATCTGGAAAAGGCGTCCACCTATAGAACTAAGGCCCACTCCCTTTTAAAATACTCATTATCACCTTTCGTTTGATACCCATATTGTACAAACGCATTCTAAAGTCAACCCTGGTCCACCTTTATAACGATATCTCGAAAATGCGTGCACCTATAGAGCTAAGGCCTACTCCCTTTTAAAACACTCATTAACACCTTTCATTTGATACCCATATCGTACAAAAAAGTTCTAGAGTCACCCCCGGTCCACCTTTATGGCGATATCTCGAAAAGACGTTCACCTATAGAACTAAGGCCCACTCCTCTTATAATACTCATTAACACCTTTCATTTGATACCCATATCGTACAAACAAATTCTAGAATCACCCCTAGTTCACCTTTATGGCGATATCTCGAAAAGGCGTCCACCCATAGAACTAAGGCCCACTCCCTTTTAAAATACTCATTAACACCTTTCATTTGATACCCATATCGTACAAACAAATTCTAGAGTCAGCCCTGGTCCACCTTTATGGCGATATCCCTAAATGGCGTCCACCTATAGAACTATGGCCCACTCCCTCTTAAAATACTCTTTAATACCTTCCATTTGATACACATGTCATACAAACACATTCCAGGGTTACCCTAGGTTCATTTTCCTACATGGTGATTTTCCCTTATTTTGTCTCCATAGCTCTCAGCTGAGTATATAATGTTCGGTTACACCTGAACTTAGCCTTCCTTACTTGTTTTTGAATAATATGGGGTTCCAACGACGGCAACACACAAATCATAATATTAAGGAAAGAAACTGAAAAACTTGCTTTTTTTGCAAGCGAGCTTGAAAAAAACTCTTTAACTAGCTAAACTGTTTCATCATGGCGGAGTCATACAGATGGTCAAAGTTTATCAGCTAATTGGTACTTTCTTAGCAGCTTTGACATTTCTAAGTCTGACGCAGTACATTTTTGACACTCATCCAGAGAGTTACAAAAACAAAATAAATAGAATGCGTGTGTTTTTGTTTGTATGTATGTCACCTTGCCACCACGTTGTTATTTTGTAATTTTCGTTTATCTGCACATTCGTATGTACATTTCATTCGCTAGTTCACAATAGCGCTCTTTTTTAAGGGACATCTCAACCTGCTTAGCCAACTCAACTAGCCTACTTTGTGTTGTTGCTTTCTATGCAATTCGCTAATCTACCTATCGTTTTATTTCCACTACCTCGCAAAAAAAGCGACTTATGTTGACACTTTTATTTGTCCACCTCTTTGTAATTGATTATACATTGCTGATAGTCCATACGTACCAGCTTGTATATTACTATTTGTTTACTGGGTTTTGGATGTTAATATACTAGAAATTATGAGGTATTTGAAAAGAAAAAAGTTAATGATATTCGGTAAAATCACAAACTTAAAACGCAGCTATAAATGGATTACATTTTTTGGCTTCCGCGGATTCTTCATCAGATCCTTGCGAAACTTCATTACAGTTGTTGAAAATGGCAATGCTATCATATCCTGGAACAAGCCAGTGATTTTATTTATCGGCAGATGTCAAAATATTGTGGCGTATGTTGACACCACTATGCTGTTAGTAAATAATCACAACAACAAAAACGGCAAGCAGCCACGGTTATGTACAATGCAACGAAAAATATTCGACACACATAACCAGCAGCTCGAAGTGAAGAGATATCTCACATGCATACATATAGTCATGAGTTAAGAGAATAAGTTGTTACTCACACATACACACGCATATAGCTTACGAACCAAGTATGCAATACAACAGTTCTAGAAGGTTAGACGTGTAGACCTTAGGAGAAATATGCGGACGAGGCAACAAAGAGTATAAAAGCAGCGCAAGCTGAGGAATGGCTAATCAGTTTGATTTAAACACGCTATTACTTGTGAAGTGAAGTATAATTGTACTACTCCCAAAGAAGTCTAAAAAATACCATTTCGCGATACTGAATATTGCAGTTATTTATTCGACAGTTTAGCGATTCGAACGTTGGCAGAAGGTGTATAATTATCAGGAATTCCCCAAAAATTATAATATAAGAAGTTGTGCCACTTGCCTTAACTTATGCACACATTCCCTACCTAGTGCAGTCTGTTGGCTGATATAATATACCGGCATGTTTTCTAAGATGTGTAGTATATACGCACCAGTGTTGCGCCGCTGCCATAACCATTCATCTGTTACAGCGGTTGTTTCTTTGTCTTCATTATTTCTACTTGTTTAGGCCAGCAGGCTAACCCCAAAGGAAAATCAAGGGCCGGCCACCCTAATGCAATTTAATACAGAACCGCTTATTTATTACGGCCGTTAGCACATATACTAAAAGCAAAATTGACGTTTCGTTAAGTTACCCCGCCAAAGGCCTGTTAGTTTTGGGGGGTAAACGGAACGCGTGGAATGGAACTCGGTTACTTGGATTAAAACCGCAGCAGTATACGCACGCTCGTAAGCTCTTTGTTTATACCACAAGTTTGTCAAAACCAGAAAAAAGATCACTCCAGCGATCATCACCGCCAGAACGCAGAGTCCCCGAATATATTAAAAGAAACTAATCTGGAACCCGCCAGCTCAAGTTTTCATGGTCCATCAGCGCCAGTAAAGGAGTCAGAACTATATCGAGATACAGTCCACTAACAAAGCAATTAAATTTATCAAATCATCACATTAAGCATTGACTACAAAGCCATTCCGGACAAAACAACGGAATTTGTTCAACGTCAATACACTAATAAAAGCGTTGGTTAAAAGGTATGTGCTCAAATTAAAAGTGACACAAAGAAAAAAGTGGTTAAATTTTTGTTCATGTTAATCACATGCGGTGATGAAAAAATTACTGAATAAACAGTGGTATTACAAAGCCTTTTGTCTATCCAATACTCTCCCCCACCCGTGGTAAGAGGTATTGGACACAGCCTAAGGCTAGCAGTCAGTGGCTTTAAACTTTCCTTGAAACGTAGCCCTGCACTGCACTTTCGGCTCTTGCAACCATCGCAGTTATAAATTATTATACAAATTTTGAGCTTATTCGTGACAAAAAGGGGCTTGTCCAAATTTCTATAACACCACTTTGGTCGTTATCTGAATATTGAGAAAAAATCGCTATCACAGTGCTTTCTGCTCGTTTAAAAATTTAAACGTGCACACACACACGTTTTATTACAAAAGACCATTTATTGGCTCTAGCTACAAGCGTTAATTTTGTGGCAAGCAAATTTTTCCTTGGACACTTAGCACCAGCAATATACATTTTATTAGAAGAGACATAACCTCACTCCTTATATTGCACACCGGTCACACATACAGGCTCACTGTTTTGTCAATTTAAGTATAATATCTTCTTTTTTTAAAAAAAAAGCAATATAAATTGGGTTTGAGTCCTTTAATCCTCACATTTATATTCGATTTTTTTTCACTGTAGCTTTATATCACATATTTATTATACTTATATCACACACACGTATATAATTATCTTTCATAAATTCTGGTATTCAGTGGCGAAGAGCTGAAAATAACACTTTCTTGCATATACATATATATATATATATATATATTTGGTTATAATAAATTTTAAAAGATCATAAAGAGGTGATTCCAAAATTTTTCTTTTGCGTGAAAGTTTTTTTGAGTGGTGGTGTTAGGTTATTGAAACCCTTCCCTTTGCTTCTGAGCATCAAACTCGAATTTGCTAATTAGGCCCTACATAATAGCTATTCTCTGTTAAATATCAAACGATATGGAGAAATTCATTAAAGCAGCTGATGAGGTGGCATGCCGATGAAGGAATTAAGCAGTGCCGAAATGGATCTATGAAACGAGCTTTAGCAGTTGTCTAAATTTTTCTTTCTTCGATTCTAATTTAAACAATTTTTTCATTTAAGAAAAAATGTATCATAACAATAATAAGATAAAATAATTGTTGTTAGGCCTTGAGCTCGATTCGAACCCGCGATCTTTCCAATAATTTATAAGGGGTTTAAGGCAGATGCCTCTACATATGTATACTATATGTTTTTAATGGGGATGTCTCGCTTTGCACACATCGGCGTCATCTCAAAACGTTGGCTCGTAGGTGCTTGCACCGTCTCCCCATATTGACGCGGAGCCTCCTCGCAGATTTCCCTACTTCTCCCAGATCCCATCTGTACCCCCTTTCCTCACTCAGGGCCAAGTTTCCTGTAACCAGAGGCTATTCTTAGCTAAACACCGGTCATACGTGGCAAAGATTCACACCCTGAATAAGGTGCCCATTGCTTTATTAGCAAACATAGCGGATCTAGAGAGGATAAAATCCGCAACTCTGAGTGTATCCCACGAACTGCGCTCATGGAATTAGGCACTATGTTAGTGTGTCTTATAACGGTGGCCTCCAGATATCTGACGCTCTCTAGTTGTAACTAGCCTGGCTGGGGTATTGGGGGCTATGAATCAGCTGATCTACCTTACCACTAATTTAGTGTGTCTTATAACGGTGGCCTCCAGATACCTGACGCCCTCTGGTTGTAACTAGTCTGGCTGGGGTATTGGGGGCTATGCACCAGCTGACCTACCACAGACATGCCGTATTCGAATAGTCCCCTGCAGATGCCAGATATGGTGACCCTATAGCAGGGATTGGCCTATTTTCGGCTCCTAAATCATTTTCAGTGCCAGCGAGTGCTAGGTGAGACGTTTGTGTGTTTGGGGGTGTTAGGGGAGTAAAAAAATATAATGGAAATATCGTACGCTTCGTCTCAAACGATATTCTTCGCAAGAAGGTTGCGGAAACACTAAACAACTGAAATGAAAATATTCTCTCTCAACCTCGAAAACCAATTCCCAAACTGTGTTGTAATAGTGCGAAAACAAAAACATACATTTTTTGGCAAGAAATACGAAAAACGGAATAACCATAGACTGAAGTCGACTTTATGTTAAGCAACGCATTATTGACATTCATTTGGCCTTCACATAAATTTAATTATATACCAGCCGATTGATTTTGCAGTATATACATAAAGGTATTTAAAAAAGTATTTTTAAAGTAGTAGCATTAGAGGAAGTAGTAGTAGAAGAACGTACTAATGCACGTTTCGGATACAATCGTGGGGAAACGAAACCCTTTTCAGACTTGTTGGCAGTGTCGCCGTGAGCCTAGGAAGAAATGCATGAACCAATAAACAGATCCCGCATTAAAAAATGAGAGAGCAAAAAAATCATAGTTGGCTGGGAAATAAATTTTCTTGGCGTGACATCACGCTTTTGGCAACATGTTTTATTGCTGACTCAGTGTTCAGACTTTATTCCAATCGGACTATTTTGCTCCGCTCTTACCTCCTACTACAACTAGAGTTGAAAACTAAATAGTATTACTACCTAATACCTTTTGGTTGAAGTTTTCATTATATACATACGTATGAAAAGCTGATTGTTTACAAGTGACGATTGGATGAAATGAAGTGAATTCATTGTTCGTGTCTTAAGACATGTTTGTTCACATTTTGCTTACAGTTTTTGTTTTTTTTTTTTTTTATTTCGCACGAAATGAGAAGTGAAGAAGTAAAATGTAAGCAAAAAATGTGTCCGAACGTAATCTGAAAATCCTGCCAAAATTCAACATACAGCACTTCTTGAAGTTTTATATAAAAATGAAGAATACTGAGTCAGTGAGGTCAGCGATAACAGTCGCCAATTGGGAGCACCATGCGAGGTCAAATCTTCCCCCAACTGTTTCTCCCAACTCAGTGAAGGTCTTTTCTTTCCTCTGTTTACAAACCGCTGTAACTTTCTTTCTTGGCAGCGTATTCTTCCATGCGCATAACATGACCTAGATAGCGAAGCTTCCTGTTTTTATTCGCTGCACTATCGTCATATCTGCGAAAAGCTCAAATAGCTCATCAATATACCTCCTTCGGTACTCGCCATAGACATCACGAATAGGACTATTCTTCTCTCGACACCTTCCATGATTCCGAGCCATACATCAGCACAGTTATGATGAGTGACTTGTAGAGCGGGAATTTTGTTCGTCGAGGCAGGACTTTGCTTTTCAATTTCTTAAAAAGCACTTGGTAGCAAGAGTTATTTTCCGTTTGATTTCTAGGCCAACATTGTTTTTGCTTTTAATGCTGCTTCCCAAATAGACGAAGTCCTTCACAGTCTCGAATTTATATCAGTCAACAGTGACGTGGCTACAAAGGCCACGATAACTGCAAGTACTTCGTCTTGTCCACATTTACTGCAAGCCCCACTTTTTTTGCTTCTGTATCTTATACCAACTCTTCGCCTCCATGTTTGAGCAGCCCGGCGGGTATCCCGTCATTACTTGGCACGTTTTGCGTGTTGAGCGTGTTTTTCATCATCGGCGATCGGGGTATCGGCTTCGTCTTCCCCCAGTCTGTACGTCAGGTCACCATTATCATTCCTACAGGTATTGGCCCGGTCTTTAAGCCTTCTGTTATTAAAAGAGCATGAAATATGTATGATAAACCGAAAATAATAATAATATTTTTTGCGATAAATATCCGGGGAGATAGATCCCACTTTTCTTCCAGAATGTGCTGTGCTAATGGGAGCATTATTTAATCATCCTACACGTTTTAGGCAGACTCCATGTGCATCTGATAAGGCAGATAACTTTTTGCTAAGAAACATTACATGATAAAAAAACAATCGAAGGGATTGCCAAGCCACCAAATCCATTTGATGTTGGTTGTTCGCCCGCTTTAAAAAAGCAAGAAAAAATATACTTCGAAAATTGTATTTTTACTCCGCCGTAGTTGTTTACTGAAGTAACAGTTTTAAATACTCCGAACACTGGTAGCGAAATATGAGAGAAATGTAATAAATCGAAAAACTTCAAAAGCGCTACGTCATCAAACTTTTTTTTAAAATTCGATTACAAATACAACAATTCCGGAATGCGGGATCTTGTCTCATTTGTTTATGGAAGAAATGTATCAATTTACAAATAAATATACAGCCCAATTCTAAACGAAAATTCCGTGCAAGTTTTTTCCCTTCTCCCATTCCTCGTATTCTAAATAAAAATTCCTTGTGAGTTTTTTCACTTCTCCCTTTCCTCCTATTCTGAACAATGTTCGAAAAAGCGGAAACCGGTTATGGGAGAAAAGTAGGTATTATGAATGTGAGGGAGAGGGAGATTTCTCTGCCATTTCATAGGAGTTTTTTCACTAGTTAAATAAAAGGGAATGCATCAAAATAGTTAAAGGAAATTCGTTCTTTTAAGAAAGAACACTTATTTGTACAAATTTGTGCTAAAATATGTATTTACATTCTACCACAATATTCTCACTGTTATTACAACAACAAAAACCACAATATTCTTTATTTTAAGTCGAAAAGTATATCACAAGCAACGGAAGAGCTCTTCCCGTATTTGATGCAGCCGTCCAGAAATTGCGCAAGGCTTTTTTAAGAAGGCTTAAATAGATTTTGGCATATGGCGAAAGGCGAACTCAACTCGACTTGGCCGATAGAAAATTTCTTTGCAGAATGCATGGTTCAATTATGTACAGGTTGGCTCATCTCATCAGCTGATTTTATTTATGTCATTGCATGGTCGAAGGGATTGTCAAAAGGAGATGGCAAACTCAAAATGAAACCAACACATTGGCAACATTTTACTTACACATACAAAAACTGCTAAGTTTTACGTTTCCATTCCATACCATTCGCACCAACACCAATACACAGATTTTGACAATTTGAACAGAGATATTTTGTTGCTTTACAGATGAGCCAACCTGTATATAGTTGAACCATGGCAGAATGAATGCATGCAACTCCGGCGGATTTGTGTTATCCCGCCGCCTTCTTCTTCTTATGCTCCTCTATTGATGTTGCTGTGGCACCAATTCATTACTTATTCCAGTGAATACGACATGAAATGAAATAATGTGCATTGTTTATACCTTATTTCTAAATTTCAAACAAATTGGTAACAATAATTAAACTACAATTTTTTAAACAAAATAAGAAATGCGCAACGAAATTTCAATTGATAAAACAGCTGACTTCGAAAATTCGAAATTCCTATTCCCCAATTATTCTTCTCCCTAGGAGAAAAGAATTGGAGGAATTTTTCCGCGGGAATAAAAAAATCCGCAAGAACAAAATTCCGCGAGAATATTTAGAATTGGTCTGATAATAATTAACAAAAAATTTTAAGTTAAACGGTTTTATTGGAAACAATACTTACATGAAGTAATAATAACACGAAAAGCTAGAAAATAATTAGGTAGGTCCTAGGTACTAGTCATCACTCTCCACATCAATATAAGGCGTTGATCAGACAATTAAATGAAAACGTTGGGCGCGTGAAATTTCTAAAATTGTGAGGCGTAGCATAACCTGATTAAGGTTTAGTTGGTTTTACTTATGACTATCAATAGAAATGTTTTTTAATTATTTTATTTTCAAGTATTTAGTCTTTATTTAATTGCCTATTATTTCTTATTATATTTAGTTCATTTAGTGACTCATTATTACAAGGACTCTTTCCTGACAATTTGTTACAACCTAAATCCTCAATACATAATCCTTCCAAAGACTTTACTCGACTCTCCGCCAACTCCAAATGTAATGATGATGTAGAAGTACCGGACTGTATGCAATATTTGTTCCATATATGCCCCAAATCGGGCATCATAGGTCGCCTTCTATTCATGTATGTATTATGTGTTCCAAATATGGACCAATCGGACCACAAATACGATTTTTGTGAATATATCGACCCTTGCACCACCTAGCGGCGATTTTTTTTTTCATAAGTCGCTTTTTATTCTTGCATGTATTATGTGTTCCAAATATGAGCCAAATCGGGCATCATAGGTCGCCTTCTATTCATGTATGTATTATGTGTTCCAAATATGGACCAATCGGACCACAAATACGACTTTTGTGAATATCTCGATCCATGCGCCACCTAGCGGCGATTTTTTTCATAGGTCGATTTCTATTCTTGTATGTATTATGTGTTTCAAATATGAGATAAATCGCAACACAAATACGATTTTTGCGAATATCTCGATCCTTGTGCCACCTAGCGGCGATTTTTTCTTATTATTGCATTGTCATCGGGTTCTGAACTATATTCCAAGTTTCAAGCTTGTAGCTTATCGGGAAGTTACTTAAATTTCAATTACAAAATTCGTTCGCAACGGCCTGTCAAGTCAAACAGTTAAAAAAAGGTACCAATCGAATAAACAACGACTAATTTTACCAGTTTTATTATAAACATAACTGCTTTCATTTATAGATTTCAAATTATGGAGGAATTTTAAAATTTCTTCAGCTCAGATGCATATATCGTTAAATCCACACTGCAAAAATTGTTGGAGCATGTGTTGCATGTGTGTTTAATTTACGGCGACCATGTTTCTTATTTTAAAACTTGCTTTGTTTATGATTTGAATCATAAAGGAACTTTTAAAATTGCAACTGAAAATTCAGTTCGAGTTGTGAATCACAAAAGCCACATTACATATTCGTGGCCTTTAGTGCGAGCGAAGCCCCCGGTAAAGGCGAGTTTATCCTAAAACGCTTAATAATTTAACATAATAAGAGCGGTGGCAGCTCTATTTTCCACTTTCCAAGTACTCTCTCTTTATCTATCTTATGTGTGCTTGTATATTATTCTCTTCCTGTGTTCTTCGCCCCACATACCTGCACTTGATTGTCCCTCACCTAGCACTTAAATGTGCAAAGCGCGGCACGAGCCGTTTTGCCCATCGCTGCTTTATAAGATGCAAACCCAGTAGAATCACGATCTTCAATCTTAAATAATCCTGGGGGTGAGGATTAGTCAAAAGAGGCCGCTCAAATAGCTCAGCTCCACCAGAGAGAGAGCCCAAAAATATGTCGCTGCCCACAGCTGGCAATACAAAAATATTTACAAAATCTGGGCATCGAATATCGAGACATCCTTGCCTCCCCATCGCTATGCAACAGCTAAGCAGTCGGGTTTGTTCGACTTATGGTATTAAAAGTATTCTAGACAAATTAAATGAAAAAGGGCGGAGCCACGCCCATTTTGAAATTTTCTTTTATTTTTGTATTTTGTTGCGCCAAATCATTACTGGAGATGAATGAAGACATAATTAGTTATATACTGTAAAAATATTAAATTTTTTGTTAAAATTTGTCTTTTAAATTTTTTTTTTTAAAGTGGGCGTGTTCGTTATCCGATTTTGCAAATTTTTATTTAGCACACATATAGTAGTAGGAGTAACGTGCCTGCCAAATTTCATCATGATATCTTCAACGACTGCCAAATTACAGCTTGCAAAACTTCTAAATTATCTTTTAAAAGTGGGCGGTGCCACCCCCATTGTCCAAAATTTTACTAATTTTCTATTCTGCGTCATAAGTTCAACTTAACTACCAAGTTTCATCGCTTTATCCGTCTTTGGTAATGAATTATCGCACTTTTTCGATTTTTCGAAATTTTCGATATCGAAAAAGTGGGCGTGGTTATAGTCCGATATCGTTCATTTTAAACAGCGGTCTGAGATGAGTGCCCAGGAACCTATATACCAAATTTCATCAAGATACCTCAAAATTTACTCAAGTTATCGTGTTAACGGACGGACTGGCGGACGGACATGGCTCAATCAAATTTTTTTCGATACTGATGATTTTGATATATGGAAGTCTATATCTATCTCGATTCCTTTATACCTGTACAACCAACCGTTATCCAATCAAAGTTAATATACTCTGTGAGCTCTGCTCAACTGAGTATAAAAAGAGTTGAACTCGTTTGGGACGTTGAGTGCGAAAGGGCATTTTTATCTTTGAAAGCAGCATTACTTTCACCAAAATTACTACAATACCCAGATTTCACTAAACAATTCATTATTACCGTTGATGCTTCCACAACTAGATGTGGCGCTGTTTTGAGTCAAGAACAGCAAGGCAGTGATTTACCAATTTTTTTCGCGTCTAAAGCATTTAATAAAGCAGAGCAGAAAAAACCAATTATAGAATTGGAACTCTTTCGAATATACTTCGCAATAAAGCAATTTCGACCATATGTTTATGGCACACATTTCTTTGTAAAATCCGACCATAGACCACTAGTATACCTATTCAACATGAAAGACCCCTCTTCAAAACTTTCGAGAATTAGGCTAGAATAAGCGGAGTATAACTTTATTATAATTTATATTACGGGTAAATCAAGCGTTGGTGCTGATGCACTATCGCGTATTACAATCGATGAGATTAAGGAATCGAACAAACAAATTTTAGCAGTACAGACAAGATCAATGACAAAATGGCAAAAGGATGAAAACCTTGTTAGGAAACCTGAGAAAAACGACGAAAAACAACTTACTTTACACGTTTACGACAAATTTTTATTTAATTTTTCAAATTTTGAAATTACTTACAATAAAGATATAAAAACCACAAATTTAAGAATTTTTGCGCATATTAAACATAAGAACCTCGAGTTACTTAGTTTTGAGCTTGTTAACGAAATAATTACTTTAGAGAAATTACTTTCGAGGCTTGAATCAGAAGCCAGCAAACGAAAAATTAAGCAAATAGAATGGCCTAAAGATGATGTTTTTTTAAATTATTTTTCAACTACATATTTAAAGGACCGCGGAAATAAAATTTAAAGTATCTAGAAATTATTGTAACAGATCCAGTAGAGACTGTAACAGACAATGACAAAAAACTTAAGTTAATGACTATCTACCACGACGACCCAATTTCAGGAGGACATGTGGTATGAAAAAACTTTACGCAAAACTAAGAACAAAATTTGATTAGAAAAACATGACCCGTGATATAACAAAATATGTTAAAGGTTGTTACAAATGTCTTTTTAACAAGGTTAAACCAAAAAATAAAGAAAACCTTGTTATAACGCCAACACCCTGTAAACCTTTTGAAATATTAGTAATTGATACAACAGGACCCCTACCTGAGTCCAAATATGGTAACAAGTTCGCACTTACCATGACTTGTGACATGACTAAATATTTGGTACCAATAGCTGTACCAGATAAATCAGCAAAAACAATTGCATCTGCACTTTTTGACGGATTTATTTTAACATACGTCACAATGGATACCATAAAATCAGATTTAGGTACAGAATTTAAAAATGAATTATTTGAAGAATTAACTAAACTTTTAAATATTAAATATAATTTTTCAACTGCATACCATCACGAAACTGTTGGTACAATTGAACGTGATCATAGAGTATTTAATGAATACTTACGTGCATATTTAAACGAATCCTTTTCAGACTGGGATGTATCACATTTTTACACAATACTACCACAAGCACAGTTTTCGACAATCAATTTTCTACTTTCGAGTTATTTTTTGGAAAAAAGGCAACTTTGCCTAATGAATTAAGAAAAGAAAAAATTTACCCAATTTATAATGTCGAAAACTATGCTAAAGAAGTTAAGTTTAGAATGCAGAAAGCGCACAAAATGGCACAAACCCTAATAAATAAAAATAAGTTACAAAGCAAAAATCTTTATGATAAAACGGCTCGTCCGTTAATTGTAAAAATCGGAGATAAAGTACTTTTACGGAAAAAACCACATCACAAACATGAAAATATTTATCAAGGTCCTTTTATTATAACTAAAATTAGCGAACCTAATATAACTATTTTCGTTGAAGTTAACAATAAAGAAAAAGTGGTACACAAAAATCGCCTTAGTAAAGTAAGTTAACATTGCTTTGTTACTATCAGTAAACTTTAAAATCCGACACACAAAACAAATACAAAAAAAAAAACAAATCCAAAACAAATTAGCATTAGCTTTATTTTCGTCATTTAAGCAGCCACGAAGGCTCAAAAACTATTAAAAAAAAAAGACAATAACACACAATGTTGTATATTCAAAGAGAAAAAAACGTATTTCATAAAATTTGTTCATACCTGATAACAAAATTGTATTTCTTAAGTTACAAAAAAAAAACTATTTCAAAAGCAGCAAAGATTAAAAATGTAAAACTTTTATAAAACAAGTTGAATATATATAAAATGTAAATATTTACAAGAAGAGAAAAACAACAAACAATATATTTTACTAAATAAATTCAAATTAATATTGCTATGTTTCATTCAAGCTACTTCTAATAAACTACCAAAAATGTAACTAAAATTCGAGTATTTAACTTCTAAGTTTTTTTTTTCAATTAAAATGGTTCCGAACTAACGAATCCAAAAGGGGAGGAACACCCTAATGTATAGTAAACATATTCGTTCGTTCGCAACAATTTTTATAAGTTTATGGGCAAGGGGGTGATGTAAGGGTAAAAATTCCCCAAGTCATCTTCCAGTAGACACATCTGGTAACATCGTTGCTCACAATATTAATATGTCCAGAAAGAGTAAGACATACTTAATATTAGGGTGTTTTTTTTTAATTTTTTTCAAATTTTTACAGGTGCTCAGTTCTTAAAATGTGCTGTTTAGTGCAAAAATGCAATTGTAAAAGTTTGAGCTCAATCGGACTTTGCTTTCCCGTGCCTGAAGACCCCTGAAGTTGGCGAAGTCACAATTTTTCGCGAAAAATAAATTTTTTTTTATTTGCAATATATTATACATGTTGAAATAAATTTATTGTCAAATGAAAGGAAATTTACGGGACTTTAAAGTATATAATAGACATTTTCCTTTAAATATGGGTAGTTTGATAGATATATAATATTTAATGAATCAAGTTCGTGACCTGGTATAATATTGCGCTGTTCCCTACAATTTTGATCAAGCCAAGTTCGAGATTATTGATGTTCTATAAAACTTTTTACTATGACATATTTTTAGCAACGTATACGTTCAGATCACGTTCATATTGAGCCATAAGGTTTGTTTATTGAGCTGCTCTAGCTTACGCCAGGTTGAATTATTTCACAAAATTGTGTTTCATGAACACTTTTATTGCTCTAGGTTGCTCTATCTTTTGTTTCAAGAGTATGCTCAAAACAAAACTAGAGTAATCCAGATCACAAATTTCTGCTCTAGCTTTTTTTGTGTAGTAAGTTAGAGCAGAAAAAATAAATTTTTAAAACTTCAAAAAACTAGCTTGCAAGAGAAACCACGTTTTAGCATACGTGTATTTGCATTAATTTTGAAGATTTAAAAAAAAAAAACCAAATAAATGGAAACTATCCAGATTCAAGTGTTTCATGTTATTTCTGCTCTGAGTTGCTCTAAGTTGCTCTATTTCTATTTTGTCAGCTGCCCTACTGTGCTCTGCTCTAACCTGCTCTGAACTTTTTTTGTTCGTTAGACAGACTTATAAAGTCGAGTTTTTTGACAAAAACAATACAAAATAAAGTCAAAAACGTCCCATAAACAATAGTTTATGGCTCAACTTGAATATAGTCTAATAGTTTTAAAATTCAATTATGCGAATATTGATACTTGAAATTTCTGGCATATTTTAGCTCATTTGCTATTTATACATAAAAGGAATTTACATTGCCCAACTTTGCAGTCCTGTTGATTTTTAAAATTGCCTAGAGTAAACGGGTCGTACAAAAGCAAGAATACCTTGTCAGATGCCGAAAAATGCTGTTTGCAAAGTTGAAAAACTATATAACGAATGGAGATCACTTCGAAGGAATTCAGCATTGAAGACAAAACGCCAGGAAGGAAAGAATTTTGCATTCAAATCCAAACTGCCCGAACTTTTTGATGTAGCAGTGGAAGCTGCCATTTCCAAAATGTCGAATAAAGATGTTCGATTTTTGGAAAGTCAGAGATGAAAGGTCGCAAAGGTCACATGGAAGGTGTCGATAGGAATACTGCTCGAGCTGATCAAAGAAGAGTAGAAAGAGAGAAAAGAAGAGAAGAAATAGAATCCACGGAAGAACAGCGCAAACTACAAACTTCACTATCAGATGCTGGTGAGATATTATATTTTTCCAATTTAAGCCAAAAACTATGTTCTTAGAAGTTATAGCTTTTATTTTTACCAAATTCAACAGTAGATTCCTCCTAAAAACTTAAAACTTTATCTTCTTTTATCACTGCAGCGGAAAGTATGCAATATAATTCAGAGTTTTTTGAATCCGAAGTGGAAGAAATGAGTTCTGATGAAGAATTTATTGACGATAAGAAAATCCACAAAGCGAAAAGAAGAAAATAGTACATAGTAATGGGCAGAAGGAAGTAATGACTTAAAAGTTGTCGATTCTGCTAGATATATGTAGAATTTCTGATCGAAATGCTGTGAGAATAATTTTCGCAACATATGAACGTCTGGGCTCTAACGTGGACGAACTAGGAATTAGTAGAAGTACGATAAGAAAACGTAGAATATCATTTCGGGAGCAAAGGGCACAGAAAATCAAGGCGAGAGTCAGAAATTCAGACTTGAAGGCTTGTGTTGTTTATTGGGATGAAAAACTTTTGCCAAAACTTCTTCAGAAGGACTGTACTGAAAGGCTTGCAATCTTAGTAAGCAAAGGAGATGATGAACAACTACTGGCAGTCCCTGAATTAGAGAATAGCACAGGTTTCTGTCAGGCAGAAGCTGTTAGCGGTTGCCTAGAATAATGGGATGTTCGAGATAACATTGTTGGTATGTGTTTTGATACGACAGCTTCCAATACCGGTCGAATGAAAGGCGCTTGCACCTTGTTAAAAAAGAGCTGAGCAGACCTCTGTTGCATTTAGCGTGTCGCCATCACATTTTAAAAGTCGTTTTACGGTAAGTGTTTGAGTACAAAATGGGATCAACAACTGCTCCCCTACCCGATATTTTTAGAAAATTTCAAATTCATTGGCCTAACATAGATCAGTTTAAGTACTTGGAAGGGGTAAAAGATGATTCGGTAAAGAGATCAGTGAAAGAATTCGAAAAAGACGTTTCGGAATTTCTTCGCCTTCAGTTAACTGAAATAACTGCCGAGAGTTGGAAAACTCCTTCTAGTGATGTTTCATTTCGCTCTCCTGGTGCTTATCATCACGCTCGTTGGATGGCTAAAGCCATTTACTTTTTAAACACTTTTATTTTTAGGGAGCAATTTCCTATGTCCAAAGAAGGGTTCAGTTCAATAAAAGTTATTTGTTTATTTATTGTCAACCTATATGTTAAAATGTGGTGTCAAGCTTCAAACGCTAATATGGCGCCCAATAATGATTTAATGTTTATTCACAACGTTATTAAGTACAAACGTTTTGATCGAGGTATATCAGAAAAGGTATTGGGAAAATATAGGCATCAGTTGAGGTATATGAATCCGGAATTGATTTGCTCCAGTCTGTACGACAAAAATGTTTCAAATGAACTTAAGGGAAAAATTGCACAAAAGATTTTATCATACAAGGATTTAACAGAAGATGAAAGATCCCCAAGGATAGTGAGAGTACAAGTTTCTGAAAAGGAAGCTGTGAAGTTTTTTAAAAATGTTTCCGTTGATGAGTTTATTTCCGACCAATCTCTTGTACTTTTCGAGTATTTTAACGTCGGAACGGATTTTTTGGCAGAGGCCTCAATGAGCTGGTTTCATAATAAAAACTTTTTGAAACTTCAAAGTTTTGTTAGAAGCATAAAAGTAGTAAACGACAGGGAAGAGAGGGGAGTTAAGTTAATTCAAGATTTTAATAACACTCTAACAAAAGAGGAGGAGTTTCAAAGTGTACCCTTTCTCAACCCGTATCCGATGACTGAAATGGAAAATCAACTTTTTTTTAAATTTTTTAATTTTTTAATCCTTTTAAATTTTATTTTTAACATGCATTCTTTCTGGAACTCTAGAATGGCTACCATCATCTCTCCATTTTGTTAAACATTGTATTAATTAATTAAAGACAGAAAATACATAACTACAACAATTTCTTAAGTTCCAGTTTTTTCTATTATAATAAATAAAGATACCGTTGATTACGGATAAGGTAAGATATCAGTAAACGTAAAATTGTTTTCGAAATTGTGAGGAACAGCGAAATACCATACCAGGTAAGAATCTTTGTCCACTAAGTGTTAGATATCTTTTCAACTGTCCAGTTTTAGAAAAGAAATGTTATTATATACTTTAAAGATTAAATTTTATTTCTTTTAATAATACACCTGCATCTTAAAATAAATAAATGTAAGGCGCGATAACCTCCGAAGAGATCTAAGGCCGAGCTTCTCTTCCAATTTGCGTCGTGCTCCTCTTGATTTTCCCTACAAATTGGCTGGACGGGACCTACATGTTTTATGCTGACTCCGAACGGCATCTGCAAGGCAGATAATTTTTCACTGAGAGCTTTTCATGGCAGAAATACACCCGTAGCGCTTGCCAAACACTGCCGAGGGGCGACCCCACTTAGAAAAATTTTCTTCTAATTGAAAAACCTTATTTCTAAAATTTAATGTTGCCTTGCCCGGGGTGCGAACCCAGGGCATACGGTGTGGTAGGCTGAGCACGCTACCATCACACCATGGTGGCCGCCGCGGTATGCGGATATCTTATCGCAGGTTAAAACAAAAAATTTTGGAGTTTTCGGTAAAAATTGGGATTTTGTCAAACTTCCAGGCTCTTTCGGCACGGGAAGGCGAATTCCGATTGAGCTGAAACTTTTACAATTGCATTTTTATATCTAATATAACATTTCTAGAAGTGAGCACATACAAATTTCGGAGAGAAAAAAAACTACACTGTATTGCAAAACTACCCTATTATATAGATATATTTTCAGGCTGTCAGTAAGCTGTAAGGCTGTCAGTAAGAGAGAATAAGATAAATATGTGGGGTGAAATATGAAATTGACGATTGGCAATAGTGTCCTCGCCATTTTCATATTTCACCGCCACCATTCCATTTTTGTGTAACTATGTGCTTGGACGTAATTTTTATAAATCTTCTGTAGTAAGCTGTATTTTGGGTTTAATTAAAATAATTAAATAAGTTAATTAAAAACCCCAAGCGAAGAGTTTATTCTTGGAAATCAGCACCATGGCAACGATATGGAGGCGGCGCCCTCCACGATATAAATTTTGGACATAGCATGACGGTGGGATTACTTCCAGGTAACCGTATCAAAGCCGTACCCAATAGATTCTATGATATACCTGTTTTCTGTGAAAATGGGCGAAATCGGTTAAAGCCACGCCCAGTTTATATACACAGTCGACCGTCTGTCCTTCCGCTCGGCCGTTAACACGATAACTTGAGCAACAATCGATATATCTTTACTAAACTTAGTTCACGTACTTATCTGAACTCACTTTATCTTGGTATTAAAAATGGGCGAAATCCGACTATGACCACGCCCACTTTTTCGATATCGAAAATTACGAAAAATTAAAAATGCCAAATATGAAAAAAGGGATGAAACACGGTAATTGGATTGGTTTATTGATGCAAAATATAACTTTAGAAAAAACTTTGTAAAATGGGTGTGACACCTACCATATTATGTATTTATGTATTTATTGATTTGAGTCTTTGAATTTATAGATTCTTACAGACTATGTTATGCAAATTTTTACATTAACTTAATCCTAAGAAAAATAAGATCTTAGATTATTAATTAAGGCAGCGTAAGGAAAAGTATAGTCAGCACCTGGGGAGTTAAAAAACATATTCAGATCAGCACAAGCCCTAGAAATGGGAGCACTTATACCATAAATAGTTCTAGAAAACCCAATTTTTAAGGGTTCAAACTGTCGGAGGTTTCTGCATGGTACATTAAACTGAATTTATTAAAGAAGTGATGGACAATCAACGGTCCCTGAAATTATGCCAATGACAAATGAGCAAGATAGAATGAATCATCTATTAAGTAGAAGAAAATGAAAAAGTTCTGCAGGGCCAAATCAAAAGCCCTTGGAATCTTGGCAGGAATTCTGTTCGTGGTATTACATATATAAATAAATTAGCGGTACCCGGCAGATGATGTTCTGGGTCACCCTGGTCCACATTTTGGTCGATATCTCGAAAACGCCTTCACATATAGAACTTAGGGCCACTCCCTTTTAAAATACTCATTAACACCTTTCATTTGATACCCATATCGTACAAATACATTACAGAGTCACCCCTGGTCCACCTTTATGGCGATATCACGAAAAGGCGTCCACCTATAGAACTAAGGCCCACTCCCTTTTAAAGTACTCATTAACACCTTTCATTAGATACCCATATCGTACAAACACATTCTAGAGTCACCCCTTGTTCACCTTTATGGCGATATCTGGAAAAGGCGTCCACCTATAGAACTAAGGCCTACACCCTTTTAAATAATCAATAACACCTTTCATTTGATACCCATATCGTACAAACGCATTCTAGATTCACCTCTGGCCCACCTTTATGGCAATATTTGGAAAAAGCGTCCATCTATAGAACTATGGCTCACTCCCTTTTAAAATACTCTTTAATACCTTCCATTTGATACCCATGTCATACAAACACATTCCAGGGTTACCCTAGGTTCATTTTCCTACATGGTTATTTCCTTACTTGCTAATACTGTCTTTTGATTACAATAATGAACAAAATTAATGAATATGCTACAAATAATAAAAGCTATTAATTCTCTTCTTATTTTTTTGTTTATAGTTTTGATTAATATAGATGTACGTTTCTTTTTCAGACATCATTTATATATAGTGGCCACTTCTCGCAAAATACAAAGATTTAGGAACAAATGCTTTGCTTCATATGGTTCAAATGCGAGCCCTCTTTTCTTAGCTGACTACCCTTTGTATTTGGGATCATGGAGTGTACATACCCAAATGAGCCAAATATGTGGTGTCTTTTCGCGATAGCAAAGCATTCGATAATGATATTCTTTACAGTTCAACCCCACCTGTCCCAGAAGCTTATAGATTTTAAAATCAGATTTGGCATTGCAGCTTTTCAGTCACTTTTTCAAGGCAATATCCGCGGCTGAGATAAAATCACCAGTTCTCGAAAGAAACTGAATTGCCTAGCAACTTGTAAACCATTAGGCTGTCCTGGGTTCCAGGCCACAGAGAGGTAGAGGCCAATGATCAGGTACAATAAAGGACGAGATCCGATGGGAAGAAACATATATGAGAATCCAACGTTGAAACCAACCCAAAGCAGAGGATCCAGCACAAAGCGGTACAGAACTTCACTTTCTCCAGCTGTATGAGAAAGAAAAAAAAACGATCTACACTTACGAGAGTTCTTAAAAATATCAGCATAAAGAAGGATTGCTAATCTGTTTAACAATTTATAGGCCAAGGGAAACGCTTTGTGCCCCTAAATATTCGCGAAATATTCGCTCCAAATGGGAGTATTCGCAACATCCCTAGTATGGACAGTTAAATTTCGTCGCCGTTGATTTTTTGTTGTTTTTCGGCGGCAGCGTTCGGCGCGTTACTATATTTTCTACTTATTTAAGACTGTCCAGGCCGTTTTTTGTTCCGGCGAAAATTGGTCCGATATGGTATAAAGGGGTATAAACGGATGCGCATCCCTGTCAGTTATAGTAATCCAACTGCGAAATTTAACTATACCGAACCGTTCAAAAGTTATTTAAAATAAAATAATTAAAAAAAAAAAAACCAAAATAAAATAATTAAAAAAAACTAGTGATCACACTCCTCATCAATCTAGGGCGTTCATCAAACAATTAAATAAAAGAGTTGGACGCGAGTGGTACAATTACAATGCTCGCGTACTCCGTCAGACCTAGTGAAACAAGCTTATATGGACTTATTTGGTTCCCCATATGGAACTAATAACAAACCCTGGACTCCTAGTTTCGTATGTAGAAGTTTTGTTGAATCATTACGCTTATGGGCATTTCAAGTACCAATCTCCTATAAAATGGCGTGCCGTCGGATTCTCACAGCGACTATTATCTCTTTATGGTAAACATAGCAGGAATAAACGGAAAAAATCACTCTAAATGGATTCATTGTAATCTACTGACTGCAACCGCATAATATTATCTCGTTTGTATATCATCTTAGAGCTTATGAAACAATATGTAAGGACAGAAGTGGTGAATGTTTCAAATTCATTTCTAAATCATTTCCAAAACTAAATTCTTAAAAGCTGAAAACTGGGATGGCCCAGATTTAAATTAAAAAACTTATGTGTGATACGGGGTTCACTATCTGCATGAAAGCACCTGAAAAATCGTCATGGGACGAGTTCGTTTGGGTTCTAAAAAACTTTTTAGGAAACAGGAAGTTACCAAAATTCTATGAGCTTATAGACCAATTGATGCCACACTTGCAACAACTGGATGTATACATAAGTATTAAGATGCACTTTCCCCATAGTCATCTCAGTGAAGAGCAGGGCGAGCGCTTTCAAGAGGACCTCCGCACTTTGGAAGCGCGATATCAAGGACACTGGACCGCACATATGTTAGCTGATAACTGCTGGAGTATTCAGGGTAGTGCTCCTGAATCAACTCATAAAAGAAAATTAAACTCACTATAATGAATAATAATAAGGTTTATTTAATAGAAAAAATTAAAAAAAATTATTTTTAATAAAAACTTCATTATTAAATATTTCGGAAACTAGAGCTGCAAAAACGGCTTCTGCATTTAAAATAAGGGTAAACAGTACTTTAACCATCATCCATAAAATCACATGCAACCGAACCTGTGTCGACCTGTTTTATGTTGAAAGCTCTTATGTTGCCTAAAGTGTAAAATATTTTTCATTATCACTGAATTAAATGAATTTTAAACCTTGCAGTTGCTTCTCATTTCAATTCACACTTGCAGCTAAGCGGCTATTAACTTTAAACTTATCTATTCAGTTATTCTTAAGATGGGATATTACTTTTTGATTGCCTTGTGATCTTTTGAATTTTTGTTCTGATAGCTCCGGTCGATTGTGTTTTTTTTTGTGAATCTTTACAATGACACGTTAAGGTCCCACTACTTAAATGACAAATTTATGCATTCAAACACATACATATATTTACATTTGCGCATACAATTGACTATTTTCTATAATCTTGTCTGTATGAATTACAACAGCATCACTGTTCAGAATATAATCAATTCTCAAGCTAATTTTCTTTCCATCTTAGTGTTCCTCGCCATTCAATTTGTGTTTTTCTATAACTTCTTAATTCAATTTTTAATACGAAATCACACCGGGCGGAAATTGCACTCTTGCAGAGATCAACGCCTTAGCTCATCAACACATCGCCTGCAACAACGAATGGATTTCATTGTTGCCTCCATAGAAAGGATATAGGATGAAGGATATACGTAGGACTGTTTGCGCAAACAAGTGTAAATAACACAGCAAAGCTATTTCCGCTTCCTGCTGCGTATTGCCAACGAGCAAATGGCAAATATTCGTCGTTGCTCATGTCGATTGTTTTCCGACAAACTGTTCTCAGCTTAAGTAAGTGTTGCGCATAGTTAAATCTCTATTCAAATTGATGAGTGGGCAAATGGGCAGGGTTATTTTAGCCTATTACGAAAACGTTTACATACAAAATTTGAACTTTTGTGTGGACTAAACGGCATAACTTTGTTAAAACTCTACTCTTTGAAAGTATTTCAGAAAAAAAATTTCAGAAATACTTAAAAGAGTAGCACTATCGGGTTATCATTACCACTTCTAACGAATCCACAAATTGAAAATGAGCGGGCATACACATTAAAAAAAGTACATATAAGGCGCAATAACCTCCGAAGAGATTTTGGGCCGCGCTTCTCTTCCAATTTGCATCGTGCTCCTTTTAATTTTTCCTATAAATTGGCGGGACGGGACCTACTTGTTTTATGCCGACTCCGAACGGCATCCTTAAGGTAGATGAGTTTTCACTAAGAGCTTTTCATGACAGAAATACACTCGGTTTGCTTGCCAAACACTGCCAAGGGGCGACCCCGCTTAGACACATTTTCTTCTAATTGAAAAATCTTGTTTCTAAAATGTTGGTGCTGCTTTGCCCGGGGAGTGCACGCAGGGTCTTCGGTGTGGTAGGCGGAGCAGGCTACCATCACACCACGGTGGCTGTCAAATCCATTGCACACTAGTAATGAAAGTAGTAAACATGAATGGAATGTAGTTTGCATGAAAATCAAAGTCCTCCTCGGCAATAGAAAAAACCAGTCACTTACTATAGAAGGGATTTTTATCGGAACCTGCCCTAGGAAGCAGAGGAAGAGGGCGGCCCCACTCCGTTGGGAGGACTAGGTGGAAAACGATTTGCGATTCTCTTGAAGTGACGCGTTTAAACAGTTAGGTGCCAACTAAGTATGTAAGTAATTATATGTACATTAAGCTGGGTCGATTTATTAACCTATATCGCGCCATCGATTTTTCTATAGGTTTTGGGCTCAGGATAAAAAGTTCCACTAAGCATAACCAAAAAAAATAAGTTTCGAGCCTGCAAAATTTGATTTTTTTTGACTTTTTTCTTTGATTTTTAAGGTTTTTTTCATGACCTACTTAAATAATTTTAATTTGATTTTAAAATTTTCATGTATACCCTGTCCGACCCAAAATTGTCCGCTAAAAACTTTAGCGGTAACAGTTTTTGAAGAACAAAAATATATTTTTTGGGTTTTGAGGAGGGTTTTGATGAAAAAATTTATTTTTTTGATGGGGGATTTGACATTTGTCTGAATCGACCGGATCGGACCACTATAGCATATACCTCCCATACAACCGATTGTTCAATAAGAGGGTTTTCGCATTTTTCTGCCCCACTTCTAACTCATTTTAACAGCTAGCAACATCAAATTTTACCACAAGCTTACGTATTGGGCATTGATGGTTGTTTGAAAAAATCGTCAAGATCGGACACAAATTTTTATACTCAGTTGAGCAGAGCTCACAGAGTATATTAACTTTGATTGCATAACGGTTGGTTGTACAGGTATAAAGGAATCGAGATAGATATAGACTTCCATATATCAAAATCATCAGTATCGAAAAAAAAATTCGATTGAGCTATGTCCGTCCGTCTGTCCGTTAACACGATAACTTGAGTAAATTTTGAGGTATCTAGATGAAATTTGGTATGTAGGTTCCTGGGCACTCATCTCAGATCGCTATTTAAAATGAACGATATCGGACTATAACCACGCCCACTTTTTCGATATCGAAAATTTCGAAAAATCGAAAAAGTGCGATAATTCATTACCAAATACGCATTAAGCGATGAAACTTGGTAGGTGAGTTGCGCTTATGACGCAGAATAGAAAACTAGTAAAATTTTGGACAACGGGCGTGGCACCGCCCACTTTTAAATAAAGGTAATTTAGAAGTTTTGCAAGCTGTAATTTGGCAGTCGTTGAAGATATCATGATGAAATATGGCAGGAACGTTACTATTATTACTTTATGTCTGCTTAATAAAAATTAGCAAAATCCAAGAACGACCACACCCACTTTATTAAAAAAATTTTTTTTTTTAATTCAAATTTTAAAAGAAAAGTTAATATCTTTACAGCATATAAGTAAATTATGCCAACATTCAACTCCAGTAATGATATGGTGCAACAAAATACAAAAGTAAAAGAAAATTTCAAAATGGGCGTGGCTCCGCCCTTTTTCATTTAATTTGTCTAGGATGCTTTTAATGCCATAATTCGAACAAAAATTAACCAATCCTTGTGAAATTTGGTAGAGGCTTAGCTCCTAGGACGATAACTATTTTCTGTGAAAAAGGGCGAACTCGGTTGAAGCCACGCCCAGTTTTTATACACAGTCGATCGTCTGTCCTCCCGCTCGGCCGTTAACACGATAACTTGAGCAAGAATCGATATATCTTTACTAAACTCAGTTCACGTACTTATCTGAACTCAATTTGTATTGGTGTAAAAAATGGCCGAAATACGACTATGACCACGCCCACTTTTTCGATATCGAATATTACGAAAAATGAAAAAATGCCATAATTATATACCAAATACGAAAAAAGGGATGAAACATGGTAATTTTATTGGTCTATTGACGCAAAATATAACTTTAGAAAAAAACTTGGTAAAATGGGTGTGACACCTACCATATTAAGTAGAAGAAAATGAAAAAGTTTTGCAGGGCGAAATCAAAAGCCCTTGGAATCTTGGAAGGAATACTGTACGTGGTATTACATATATAAATAAATTAGCGGTACCCGACAGATGATGTCCTGGATCACCCTGGTCCACAGTTTGGTAGATATCTCGAAAACGCCTTCACATATACAACTAAGGGCCACTCCCTTTTAAAACCCTCATTAATACCTTTAATTTGATACCCATATCGTACAAACACATTCTAGAGTCACCCCTGGTCCACCTTTATGGCGATATCTCGAAAAGGCGTCCACATATAGAACTAAGGCCCACTCCTTTTTAAAATACTCATTAACACCTTTCAATTGATACCCATATCGTACAAACAAATTCTAGAGTCACCCCTGGTCCACTTTCAGGTCGATATCTCGAAAAGACGTCCACCTATAGAACTAAGGCCCACGCCTTTTAAAAATACTCATTAACACCTTTCACATTATACCCATATCGTACAAACAAATTCTAGAGTCACCCCTGGTTCACTTTTATGGCGATATCTCGAAAAGGTGTCCACCTATAGAACTAAGGCCCACTCCCTCTTAAAATACTTTTTAATACCTTCCGTTTGATACACATGTCATAAAAACACATTCCAGGGTTACCATAGGTTCGTTTTCCTACATTTGTCTCCATAGCTCTCAGCTGAGTATGTAATGTTCGGTTACACCCGAACTTAGCCTTCCTTACTTGTTATCGCATAATTTTAAGTGGGATAGGAACTATGAGACAAATACGTTTCCATCGGCAATACTTTTACACGTTTCTGAAGAAACCCTTACAAAAAAAAAAAAAAAAGGCGAAAAAAAAAATTTTCCCACCAAAACACTCCCCAAAAACCAAAAAATATTTTTTTTTTTCAAAAAACTGTTATCGCCAAAAAATTTTAAAATCAAATGAAAATTTTTTAAGTAGGTCATGAAAAAGACCTTAAAAATCAAAGAAAAAAAGTCAAAAAACTCAAATTTTGCAGGCTCGAAAATTATTTTTTTGGGTATGCTTAAGTAAACTTTTTTTCTTGAGCCCAAAGCCTATCGAAAAATCGATGGCGCGATATGGGTTAACTTTCGTCCATGCAAATAGCTTAATGTACATACATGTATTATTCAATACATATTGTGGCGAATATTAGCCGTGTGTTTTGTGCAAGCTTATACGTTTACGTTTGCGCGTAAAAAAAACCTTATCCTCGCTTAGATAATGCTTAGGAGGCCCATCAAGCGGCAGTGGTTAAATAACTAGCTACAGAACAGGGTGTACCTAAAATTGGAGACACAAACCTCTGCTGGCAAAAATGTTTAACATATAGCTGAATCGGTTGCTATGAACAGTGGATACCCACAATTTTTAGAGGTGAAACATAGAATTAGTGTCGAGGTGAAACATAGACATATATTTCAGTTACATCTGAGTATAATGCGTATTGAAATTTAGTAGGACAAATTTTATGTACAGCAATTCCAGAGGTGTATTTAAAGTTTGACGCTTAGCAGTCCATATAAAGTTTAAGCGTAAACGTCTATACATGTAAAAATAAAACACAGCTATTAGCAGTGCTATACATCACTATGCTGCTACTAAATAAATGCACAATAAATATAAAGCAAGCAACCACACTTATTCACATGCACACATTATAGCAGGCAGCCACATTTATGTACATGAAAACTTCAAAGCAAGGAGACACACATGCTTGAAGCAGAGAAATTATTTCACATATACATATGTAGTCAGCAGATAAGAGCGAAGAAGAAAGAGAAACAATCACGCATCACGTTATTATCAGCTAAGAGCAGAAGTTGTTACTGACACGCATATAGCTAAATAACCAAGTATGAGATACAACTGTTCCAGAAGGCATTTTCGAGAAAAATCTAGACCTTAGGGGAAATATGCGAACGAAGTAATCGCGAGTATAAAAGCAGCGCAAGCTGATGAATAATTAATCAGTTTGATTTCAACACGCTTTAGCGAAGTACGCGAGTATTGTGATTGTACTACTCCCAAAGTAGTCTAAATAAATAACGTTTTGTTATACTGAATATTTGAGATATTTGTTCGACAGTTCAGATATTGGAACGTTAACAGAAGCTGAAAAATAATCAGGAATTTCCCAAAATTCCTAACAATATGTATACAACATCAAACGTTTCCAAATATTAGATACATTATCCATTGAAAACTAAAAGTCCCACTTCATCTGAGGACAATTTCCTTGCAAAAAAATCAGTAAGAATTAAACTCCCAGCTGCCCCTGTCTTATATACTAGAGGGGATCTTCGTGGTTAATGTCTAGCATTCCTTGGAAAATCGTATATCTTTGCTTTTCGAATTGCCCTTATTAATTTTAAGGGCAAATATATCTTAAACATATCTCACCACAATGAACCGAGGAAGAAGAATTCAAATTAAATATCAACTAAAAAAACAGTAAATCTGAAACAAAAAAAATTTAGCTCGAATATTCGACAAAGTTTTCTAAGTAAGAATTTTTTTGTTCCTGCTTAATAAATAGCTCAAAAATTCAGAATGTTGACTTCTGGAAATAAACTAAGCCTTCTACCTGGAATATGTAAGTTTCCCGTAGTATAAATAAATTTATCTGTAAAAAATTTGTTTACGATAACCAGTCCATGAGGTTTTCTGTATAGGATATGAGGTTTACGTCAATCACTTTATCGGTGGCGGCGGCGCTTTGCACGCAGAGTATATTACCTTTGGTAACGGCATAAACGAACCGAGATAAATATAGACTTGCATACATAAAAATGCTCAGAATGAAAAAAGGAATTAATTTAGCCATGTCTGTCCTTCCGTCCCACCGTCCGTCTGTCGGTGCACACGATATTTAACTTGAGTAAATATTGAGATATCTTATTGAAATTTGGTATATTAGTTCCTTGGCAGACATCTCCAATCGTTATTTAAAATGATTGAATTCAGATAATAACCACGCCCACATTTTAAATATATGGCATTTTGGAAAACACAAAAAACCTGATTATTTAGTAAATAATACACCTAGAATATTGAAATTTGGTGGGTGGGCTGATATTGAGACTGTTGTTTAAAATCTTGAACATTAATATAATTTTTAATCATAAATCAACAACCGTTAAACCTATCATAACAAAATTTAACAGGGAGGTTGCTTTTACTATAAGAAAGGCTTACCGAAACGAAATCTGATAAGAACCACACCCACCCTTATACAAAATATTTTTAAAAGGGTCGTGGATGAATAAAATAAGCTATAGCTCTGCAAAAGAGAAGAGAGAAAGATAGCTTTATTTCAATGCTGTTTCATTTCCCTAGTATTATTATAACAAGAAAAAGGAAAAATATACGATTTTTGAGTGTTTGTGTGAGTTTGAGTGGCTAATCAATTATCTGTATTTGGGGAGCTATAAAATAGATTTTAAGAACATATCGCAAAAACAAGCCGCAAAAATAACTACAAAAAAATAAAAATTAAACGGATAATTACAACCTAGAGACTTGGGGACTTTAACTTTAATGTACTTCTTAAAAGGTTCAATAGAATATGTGTATGTAAAACGTAGTATTATTTTGCCCACCCATTGCCTTATTAAACTAATCAATACAAACCTTCGTCAATTATTTTCGTATGTGAATTACAAACCTATCTAGGAAATTTTACTCAAATGGGTTAAGCTGCAATCTTCTTCTGATGATGACCCCTGGGACAAATGGGCTGACGGAGAGACCGATTAATGCTAACATAAACTTTTTTTTTCTGCTGAGACTACCGAGTTTTGGTTGACTTAAGTAGGATATTGCAAAAAATCGATAGGCGCTACCACCGGTCAAGTCGATAGTGGCTACCAAAAAAAAAAAAATGATTTGAAAATGAAATGAATGATGAATCCATTCAATCCAAAAATAAAAGTAAAGTTTAGATAATAAATAAGATAATTAAAAAAAAAATTTTAAGTTAAACGGTTTTATTGAAAACAATACTTACATGAAGTAATAATAACACGAAAAGCTAGAAAATAATTAGGTAGGTCCTAGGTACTAGTCATCACACTCCTTATCAATCTAGGGCCTTGATCATACAATTAAATAAAAGCGTTGGGCGCGTGAAATTTCTAAAAATGTGAAGCGTAGCATAACCTGATTAAGGTTCAGTTGACTATCAATACAAATATTTTTTAATTATTTTATTTTGAAGTGTTTAGTCTTTATTTAATTGCCTATTATTTCTCATTCTATTTAGTTCATTTAGTGACTCATTATTACAAGGACTCTTTCCTGACAAAGTCTTACAACCTAAGTCCTCAATACATAATCATTCCAAAGACTTTACTCGACTTTCCGCCACGTATGCTTGTCCCTCCTCCAACTCCAAAATATTTTGATGCCACTTCTACCGGACTGTATGCAATATTTGTTCCAAATATGAGCCAAATCGGGCATCATAGGTTGCTTTCTATTCATGTATGTATTATGTGTACCAAATATGGACCAAATCGGACCACAAATACGATTTTTGCGAAGATCTCGATCCTTGCGCCACCTGTCGGCGATTTTTTTTTATTGCTGCATTGCCATCGGGTTCTGAACTATATTCCAAGTTTCAAGCTTGTAGCTTATCGGAAAGTTACCTAAATTTCAATTACAAAATTCGTTCACAACGGCCGTGCATGCGGCCATGCGGCGGTGCGGCCTGCCTGTCAATTCAAGCTAAATAAAACCGTTTAAAAACCAATTTTGCGGTACAAAAACCTACCCCAAAGGTGGCCTTAAATTGTGACTGAAATGCTGCTCTGTAGTTTAAGTGAAGCTTAAATTTGTCTAGAGTTCTAGCAAACTTAGTTTAAGCTTAGCTTAACTAACTATCAAAAACCGGGCTTTGAATCCGTGGTTGGACAGCTTCATGCTGCCATATATCGGCACAGTCGAGTTGCAGAACATATTTTCCGTCAGACAAAGACAAAGATTTTCGCAAAGATTGTGTGTTTATTTTTAAGAAAAGTTTGAGTTAAATTTTCAGGTCACTTTAAAGTGAAGTAATTTGCGGAATGAATCTAAATGAAAATACAACAAATGGAAATAGCAACAATATAATAATTCAAATTTCTACTACTACTACTTCAACTAACTGCACATTATTAATTTATTCATCTTTTGTATTCCGTCGTTTTTACAGAACATTTGCCCTTTCCTGCTTTATTTTTTCAGTTTTTGTCATTTAGCAATCATTCCAAATGATGCTCCAGTGCAGTTATTTCTTAGTATGTCTGTCTGTCTTGCGAGGATTGACTCTACTAAAGCGTTCGTGCGCGCTGTTAATTAAAAGTTTTTAATTCCAGTTTTGAATATTTTATCTGTGCACGTAAGTTTCATACGAAAAAGAATATAAAAAATGACCAAGCACTTGGCATTTGACTTTCCATTTCCACGATATCACTCCTAGAGTTTGTTGGTAAGCCAACTCCCTCCTCGATAGTCTACTCACCGCTGTGCTATCTGAGTGGTGGTGCACTTATGCGAATATATTTAAACGAAGTTTCTTCAATATTTACCACTTGGCTAGAAATTCACTATTATCTTAGTAGATTAAGTACTTTTTTCGAAAAATTAAGAAATTTAATATGCCCATAAAGGTTTGAGTAACGGGTTCACTTATACTAAAAAATTAAAATAAATACTTGGCGCGATAAATGTCTGATAAGATCAAGGCGGAGCTCGTCTTCCATTTAATGTCCTGATATCTCTTAATTTTTCCTACAAATTTACAAACTAACTTTCTTATAGCTGAGAAGGAAAATAAGAAAAAAATATCTCAAAATTAACTAAAGCTATCCTGTTCACAGACGGAAGAGCTTCTTTTATCCTCTGATCATTATACCTTTCATGATAAGAAATGGTATATTAAGTTAGTCACGACACTCAAAATTGTAATTCCTAAAAGAGAAGAGGTAGAGCAACCGATAAATATACCGAATTGATCAGGATGACGATTTCAGTAGGTTTAGCCATTCCCGTCTATCCGTCTGTCCGTCTGTCTTTTTGAACGCAAACTAGTCCCTAAATTTTTGAGATATCTTGATGTAATTTTGTCAACAGGTATATTTTGGTATCGGATTAGACATTTGTCGGAATCGAGTGGATCGGATCTACCACAAAACCGATTTTTTAGAAAAGTGGTTTATTGTAACATCTTCCTCAATTTATCAGTTTCATGCTTCAAATTTCACCAAGTGCTTTCATATATAGTAGTATATAGTAGTTTTCTAAAAAATCGTATGGTGTATATAAACCGATTGTTCAAGTAAGAAGCTTGTCATCATATATGCCCCATTACATAACAGCTAGAAGCTTCAAAATTCATCAAATACTTACGAAGACGGCATATATTGTTCATATAAGTGATTTAGGGTCATTCATGCAGACCACAAGAAAGTGAGTCTTTCATCATCATACAAAGTAACGATCTATTTTTATACTCAGCGTGCTCTGCCTACAGAGAATATTAATTTTGGTATATATAATGGTTGATCGTAACGGCATAAACGAATCGAGATAAATAGAGACTTCCATATATCAAAATGCTCAGGGTGAAAAAGGGAATTGATTTAGCCATGTCCGTCCGACCGTCTGTCTGCGATTACGTAAGCTTGAGTAAATGTTGAGTTATTTTATTAAAATTTAGTATGTGGATTTTTTTGGTACTCATCTCCCATCGGTATTTAAAATGAGTAATATGGGATGATAACCACGCTCACTTTTTCTATATATAACATTTGGGAAAACACAGAAAATGCGACTATTGAGTTAATAATACTATGCTGAAATATGATGTGTGGACGACTACTATTGAGACTCTTGATAAAAATTAAATTTTTTTAAATAGGTGTAGCACCGCCCACTTGAGATAAAATCAATTTTAAAAATTATTTTAAAAATTATTTTAAAATTATTATTCATAAAACAAAAACCATTAAACCTATCATACCAAACTTCTCAGAGTATTTGCTATAAGGAAAGAAAAGTTAACGAAATCGGTTAAGGACCAGGCCCACTTTTATATAAAATATTTTTAAAAGTGTCGTAGGCGAATAAAATAAGCTATATCTTTGCAAAAACGAGCTTTATATCAATGATATTTCATTTTCCAAGTGGAATTATAACAAGAATAGGAAAAAGTTCAAATATTTGAAAATGGGCGTGGCACCGCCCCTTTTTTACTAACCTTCTTTCTATGCTTCGGGAGCCATAACTCGAAGAAAAATGTACATAAAATAAAATTTGGAATACACATTTTCTTTATAGCAGGAAATATTTCTAGCAAACGGCATCGCTTAAGGAACACGCCCACTTTTATAAAAAATATGTTAAAAGGGTCGTAAACTAAAATATTAAGCTATATTTTAGGGAAAAATAGTTTTGTATCAATGATATTTCACTCTCAAAGTTTTTTTGTAAGAGGAAATTGGGAGACATTTTGTTTTAAATGGGTAGTGCCACGCCTCTATTTCGATCAAGCACATATTGTGAGATTCTTGTGTCTCTCATTCTATAATAATTTTTTTCTACTCTTCATACACGCAAAATTATCGATTGTTTTTGAAAAATCAATTTTCCGAGCTCGTTGATTTTCAGTAGATAGGAGTGCCAGTCCACTTAATCGTTCATTACCCATCGAACTGCGCAAATAATTTCTGATCAAGTTTAATTTTGAAAACGATCGTTCAGCGGTGGCAGTTGTTGCTGGGGTTTTAATATAAGCTGCGCGCACGGTTTTCGAGTCTCGAGTCGTTCGTATATAAGTGGAGTTTCATTGTGTCCATTTACTCGACTATATATTAAAGGGATTAAAGTCTTTCAATAATTAGATAATTTTCAGACACTAATAGTAGCTCATTCGGAACATTCGAAACGTCGAATTTCGCTCATCCACAGTTCAAAATCCAAGGCGAAGCCGAAAATTTTTAGTGGATGGTCTAAATCGACGTTTAGTATGTGTAGAATACGGTATTTAACTCAATTTCTATCCAAGACGTCCATCCCAATATCTGCTTTTGGATTAGAATTTGAATAAAATAAATAAAAAATAAAAATTTTCCCATAATTTAGTGTATACATTTTTCGCTGAAACTTTTGCGACTCGGGGGTTTGGGGGCCCCTCGGAGCTGGGGGGCCTGGTGCAGCGCACCGCTTGCACCAGTCTCGGTACGGCCCTGGTGTTCTTATATGTATATATGTATGTGTATCAAGGAAACATTGAAAGAGGAATGTCACGAACATTAAATTATGTGAAAGCCAAAATATACTACAAAACAGTTACTTTCTTTGAAGCAATGCTCCTAACAAATTTGGATAAACTCGGTCGCTTTTTTTTAGTGCGTACTTTGTGCACTAGCATGTGATGATTAACCTTTAAACAAAACGAATTTCCTTATATCTAAATTTAATACTAAGAACCATAATTCTAATTTACGGCTAACAAAACTTTTAACTTTTCCATTTTTAAATGTTGGGGGTGCCACGCCTATTTTGCAAAGTTAAAAACAAAATGGCTGGGCAAAATTGTTGCTGGGAAGCTGCGGAGGTTCACTTTGCAGGAGCTTTTAATATTCGAACTTGGTAACTACAAATGACGATATTTCGCCGAGGCTGTATTTTTCAACTACACAACCAAAGATTCCTTCCTTGCCTAGTCTATTTTAAAATCCCCAGTCAGAATTTTGATTGCTTTGCGGTGTTAGTAATATAGAGTATGTGAAGTAAGAGGTTCATATCGTAAAATTATTTTTCGTTTCTTGACCCATATTGTAGATGTCGCAAAGCCCGTGTTCAATGCCTTGCCCAGCCCATCGTTCACCAATGATCCCTTAAAGGGTTCAAATATTCCTGGTGAATGCTATCAAATCAGAGTCCTTAAGACGTTTACAGTGATCAACATCAGAAAAAAGAGCCCTACTGAGATATTTTCATCTTTATTTTGCATTGAAAGTATTGGTTTTACTTGGCGGGTCCTATATTCAGTGAATAACTCGTTTCTGGCAAGTACCATCCCAAGCAGAAAATTCATGTTGCAAACTCGTTTTTTTCTTATCACCATAGCGTTTCCTTGCAGGATATTATCTATATGCATATATATATATATATATATATATGTATACAGTACACATACAAACCTTTATGACGAGACAGTCAACTTTTGTCCCAATTTGTATTCGAAATGATGGTTTACCGATAAGCATTTGTCTTACAGCTGGCATGATTAAATATGACATCGTCAAGATTTTCGGTTTGGTCAAATTTTCCCCAAATCCACTGTCGCCATTAAGTTTGTGTGTAATGATTTGTTTGCCTGAATTTTATGTATCTTTGAAGATCAAAAGTTAACCAAATGCACATATTTATGCATAATGAAAAAAACTAATTTTTCTTTCATTGGTATTTATCTATCTTCTTCTATGATGTTTTGTGACACATTTAAATAAAGATGGATGTGTGTGTGTGTGTTTTATAGGAGTCCAATGTACTCAGAAGATCTTTACAAAATTTTCAGCCACCTTTTAGCAAATATTTAAATTCGCTTTATCTCCTTTTTATCTGAAGAAGGTATCCAATATTTGGTATAAAGATTCCATATATGAAGTAATTTAGATGGTAGAGGATTGAGAGTGGAAGTGGGAATGGATTTGCGAGTGAAAATTAGAATGAGAAGGAAATGGAGATAAAGAGGATAAAGAAAGGAATAAAAAAGAGAAATGGAAGAAAAAGTAGTAAGGTTTTAGCCTATTCGGTTACATAGATTTATAGAGGGAAGGGAACTCCACTTTACAAGAATAGGGCAGAACAACGCCTGTTCAAGCCACCTTGAATATTTCTTAAATACAGAAACTATATTTTAGCGATTGAGCGACCTATTCAACGAAAGATAAGACAATCACACACATACACATCCATATGTAGCAAAATAAACCTCTGTAAAGATTTATGTATACAACAACAAATGATAAGAAAACTAGGATAAGTGTGTATAAAGTAAGATATTCTTGTAAATAAATCAGAATCCTTTGAACTCTCAAACCAAGTACTTCTTATGTTAATACATCTGCTTCCCCCCACCAGTGGTGAGGGGCATTTGTTGTAACGTTTGAGAACGCATTTAGCTTCTCATTTAGAAAAATTGTTTTGCTTCGTTAAAGTAATCTTTGGTTCCCCCCACCAGCGCTAAGGGCCAAAAAATTACTTTTGATATATGGCAATTTACGACTGCCTTATATTGGAGATCCTTACAAAATCTCAAGCTAGCTTAACAACGCCTGCTGGATACTACATATTATTAACCGTAAAATTTTCACCCTCAAAGTGAAAAAAAATCGGCATCTCCAAAATTTGCTCATAATTACTGATCATCGAATGAAAAAGCTTGTATGGGGAATCTCGTTATTTAATTAACGATTAGGAGATAGATACAAAAATGAAGATAATCGGGTTATATGTAAACTAGGTTTTATAGCAATTTCACACAGAAGGTTAATGAAATATTTAGTCAAGTTTTCTACATTAAAGCCCTAATTGAACTCAATCTTCCATACAAAATACAAATTCTTAATTATCTCATTATTGCTTTATTGAATGCCTAACGTGTGAAAAATTCAGTCGGTTTTGCTTGGTGCTTTGAATTTTATTGTCAATGTAGTAAATGACAATCAAAAATAAATTATTTTCAATAATTTACGAAAAATAGAAAAACACGAGGAAATTTCAATTTGGCCGCACGGTCGGAAAGTTCAACAAACACAATTAAGCCTCTCCTAATGGACTGAGGCTGGTCGACTTCGCCTGTGCTAGAAACATGGTAATATCCACCACAAGGTACATGCAACAAAATATACATCACGCTACATGGCAGTCCCCTGATCGATATGCACGAAATTAGATCGACCACGTTGAGATAGACTGACGGCATGCCGTGCGCACGAATCATTATCTCGTTGCAGCCAAAATACGTGCCTGCCTCTGCGCAGCTAAAATAAAGCAACAAAAATCACAAGGAAAGTTAGACGTCGATAGGCTACAGTCGGAACAAACTGCTAATATTTCGCAACTCGAACCCGACTCTCACACCTGCAAGCAAAGACGAGAGGCGGAATGCAGGAGCAGTTGGAGCGTATCTCTAAAGCACTTTGTATCACCGCCGAGGAAAAGCTTGGTTACCGGCTAACACGGAAAAACAACTAGTATGATAAAGAACGCCGCGTTGCAATCGAAAGAAAATAGACTGCCTATAGGGCTGAGTTAAGAGCGAGCGCAACAAGAAGAGTGTGTGGACGCTACCGCGAGTTGAAAAGGTAAGTGATATGCTTTTACAGGAAGAAAAAAGCAAAGGCAAAAAGGCGTTGTTATTACGAGGACTTCAGTGGCTAGCCAGCAGGAATAACGCCCGCGAATTTTATCGAAAACTTTGGCGATAGACGAAAGGTTTCAAGGTGGAGGCAAACTCCTGTAACGAAAACCGTGTTATCTTTTCACCAAGAGAGGATTTTACTTTTCAATTGCCAACTCAGACTGTGCCGAAATATGCTAGCGGTAGTCACTAGTTTACTAGCTCTATCACACATACGTGCATATGTATATAATTACAATATGTATGCAAAAATCTATCAATTCTTCACTAGCAAACCACACTCGAAATTCTTGGGCTACTCTTTGCTTGGACTACAAATCTGCATTCAATTCACTCCATTGTAATTTCTTGCACGTGTCGGCATATTTTGTGCCTGTACATATGAGTACGAAACTCTTTCCTTGCTTCAAAACTTGATGGGTTCATTTCATCTACTACTTAGTTATAATCCTGTTGTTTCGTCAACATAAGACTACTGATTACTTTGTTTGCCAAAGCATTCATCAGGCAGTTGAGTCCTTCCGCTATGTGGATACGCAGACGCCAATATAAATAAAACTTAAATGCAAAGCTTTTAGGCGCCATAATGTCAATATATTTTCGAAAGGGGTCAGCAAAAGTGGGCGAAGTGAGATGTTAATTTTACATTTGTTCGATAGAACACGAAAGAAGCAATTTGTGTAATAATTACTCATAAGCTTTTGAAAAGATTGTGAAAATAAATTAATATTACAACAGCTATGCTTTGATGTAAATTTAATACATACATACATAAATACATGTATTCAGTGAGTCTAATACTGTACAAATGGAACACTAAATTTGCTTTATCAGCGTTTAAAATTTCAAATGCGGCGCATTTCCTCATACAAATGGCATTTTCCAAATGACTCATTTGATCGAACTTCTTTGTATTCGGCCTGCAAAGGCAATCCACGCATCCGATCCACACGCGCTCGTTTAACATTTTCTTACTAAAAGAAATCCGTCAAGATTACAATAGTTAAGCGACAATGCTGTACCAGAGCAATCTGGATATTGCTCCCACCATAGAACTAAAAATCTACCGATGTCTGTTTCATCATAACAATATGATGGTAACATTTTATTTGTGTAATATTATATGACAAATGGTGCAAAACATATTTCACTTTCAACCATTACATGAGAACGGGCTCGAAACACAATTTTCTATAAGCAGACATTCGACTTGATTTATAGTGGATAAATTGAAAAGGGTTTAAAATGCAAAATTAAATCTTAAACTAACGTTTACTTACCTATTCAAAATTCTTAATTAATATTCCTAAGACCAAATTTACATATAACAAGATTATCTGCATATTCGTACTTAACTCCTATTCGTACTTAAAGCCTAAACAAATTTTTTTCATTATTTATTAACAGTTAGAGTTTTTGATCATGTTATTTTAAAACATTAAAAACTCGTGAACGGTTTATTGAAACTAAACGTTTTCTACATCAAAATTTTTGCCATAAAAAAATCGGTTTTAATAACAAATTATTATTTTGCTAAAAAAATTCAGTTTTTTTTAAATAATTAAAAATTAATAAAACTTCTCCGCCTGCGTGAAAATTTTGGCACATTTCATTCAATTCTACAATCCCTTAAACAAAACTTATTATTTTGCATCAGGTCAAAAGTTATACATGTTCTTGTGACAGCGCTCCTACCTCCAGCGCTAGACGAGCACGTTTTGATGCTCGCACGCCGAGTCATATTGCGACCGAAATTTTGTGGATGATTTATACTGATCAATGTTATGTTCTTATATGACAATGTATAATTTAAGTTTAAGATCAAAGTTTAAAATAAAACCGTATTCAAAACTGTGATTTTTAAAACTATTTGAAAAGTTTGAATTTTAAACCTAAATTGCTTTGGTCATATATGTAGTACAAAAAAATTTTAAATTTAGACTCAAACATTTAACCGTGTGTGATTTAATCAATTACATCACTGCCTTTTCTTCCGATTGATTGGAGCTCTTGCAGTCGAGGTTTGCAGGGAAGGTTAAGCGAGATGCGAATAAGGCCAATGTAAACACTTCCAAATAACTGATTTGGAAGTACGCATTTGAGGTCATTGAAAATGTAATATAAAGGGTTTGACGTTGCTCAATTTCAAAACCAATTTAAGTTGCATGAGAAATATTTATAACATACAATTGATGCACCCGTTCACATTGATCGATTTTTTCGTAAGCTACTTGAAGGAGCAAAATGTCACTGAAAGGGAAATAAAAAAAAATGTCAAATTAAATCTAGAGGAAATTTGTAAACTATTCGGTAGTTATGGTAAACGCACTGTTTAGTATTTAGTTTGGCAGCTTAAATTGAGGTTAGGTTGCGAATAGAGTGGAGGGCAGTAAAAGAAGGCAGCCTAATGGAGTGGAATGAAGAACAGCAGGAAGAATATTCCTTCAATCCTTGTATCAGTATTAAAGATGAATGTAGAGAAATAACTAATTACTTGAATATAAGCAAATATTTGCTCTTAATTACTGCAAATAAGGTCAGCTAAATGCTATATTTTCCAAAATTTTTACAGTTTATGTCTGTTTAAAAATTGAACTTGAATGTATAATATGGCCATTAGTGATGTTTGTGTGTGTGCTAATTTTTAGCGATCAGCTGTTAGTTGCGCTACTTGTTAAGGTAAGGCCACACTAGGCTGCACTACGCAACACTGCACTGCACTACAAAATATTCTTTGCACGTACTCTTATGAGGAAATTCACACCTAGCATCAGCAGCACTGAGCGACCCGGCACAGCGCGGCCGCGCTAGGTGGGAATTACCCCACGGCAAAATATATTTACAAAATTACAAAATATATTTACAAAATTATTATTGGCCTATGAAAAGGTGGCTTATGACTCAAAAAAGAAATTGCAAGAAACAGCTGTTAAAAGCTGTTTTTTTTTTTGAGTCATAAGCCACCTTTTCATAGGCCGGGTCACATATTTGCAAAATGCAAATAAACGAGGAACAGCTTATTATTTTAATAAGTAATTATCCTGAACTTTACGATTTACAACATGAGCATTACATGAATACTACGAGGAAAAGCAATATTTGGCCGAAATCTCAAAGGAAATTGGAGCAGATGGTGAGTAAACTGTTTTTGTTCTTGCGTTTGCATTTTCCGAGAGGTTGCGTTGAATATATCCATGTGTTAGTTAAATAAGAAATCATTCACGCTTGCAGACAGCTTACAGCGAAGATGACGAATTTGTTGCAACAGGTGTTAAACTATAATCAATTTCGCATGGAGCCAATAAAGACACCAAAGGTTCAATCTTGGTCTTTCCGGTATTATTGTTATGGCTGCTGATACAGAACCCATCGATTCTAGTACAATCGCCACTTTTGTGAGAAAATGATATCACAATTAAAATCGCAAATTCAATCCATTAATTTTTTTATTTTAATTTTGTATATCCTATTTTACTAACTACGTATGAATGTAGTTAATTAATTTGGGTTGAGTTTTCTTGCGTCAATTGAGAAAAACAAGGGCCATCAACCTTCCCTCACCTCTTTCTTCCAATTCATTGTGGGCCTCTTTATTTCCCTGCTGCTAAATGCGGGTGTCGATAGGGATAATTACCGGGCGGAATATCATCATCCATTGCCATTATAACGAGCCACAATTTTTTTTTTTTTTGTAATTTATAGAATCTATACAAATCATCATTTGGAAATGTCGACAATATTGAACATCCATGTCAGTGCCGGTAGCGACAGTCTGGCACTCAAGAATAATGGGAGTGATGTTCGATAATGATCTGTATTTTGCCGAGCATGCAGCAGTTATAACTTAACTTCAGACCCGTAAAGAAATCATCAAAGCCCCGGCAAACCTCGTTATCAAAAACATATACCTGAAACTCACAGACCGAAAGCAGCATAGAATAGGTTAAACACTTACCCATAAACAATGTACGAAATGTATGTCCTAAAATATGTCCATATATGACACCAATCATCTTATCGATGGAAACTTGTGATTGATCGCACCTATTGGATGCTGATGACTAAAGATTCCCTGGGATGAAAAGAGGACAAACGTCAAAAAAATTAAAAATCAAAGAGCAAGACAAGTTATAAACAATAATGTGATTCAAATTTAATTTGGAAGTAAATTTTTAAAAACTAGTATTGGAATATCTCTTCAAGGCACTCTTGAAATATGGCTCCCAAGTTGTATAATATTTGAGTCACAACATTAATAACTAACATGATTTTCGTTTAATTAGCTGCTCGCTACTTCAACGCTAGGTTGAAATTTTGCACATCTATTGTAGGGAGTGTTAGAGCCGCCAAATAATGCTAAAGTGCTACTTTTAATCGATGGAATATTACTCATACTCCAGCTGATAATGTGTTGCAATAATGCAGTGAACATTTTTATGTAGCTGCTCAACTTTGCCGAGAACGTGATGCTTTGTCGTGAAAAGTAAAAATGATGCAACAACTGTAGCTCGAACACACCCGAAATCCCTGGCCATATTTTGACTAATATCTTAAATTTTTGAGGCTACAAACCACATTCCAAATATCGCTAAATTCGGTCAAGCCGTTCGGCCAATTTGTGGCGCAAAAGCTATTGTATAATATTATATAATTAAATATGGATATGGATTTAATAGTTGTTTACTTTAATATTGTAGTACCTGGACAACCGACCTTTGCTCGGCATGCCGCATAACATACTTCGTTCTACATGTCATCATTAACCAAACTCTACTTTTTTTATATGTACATATATTATATATTTTTACTTACCAATATTTGACTTCCCAAAAAATAGATTTGAAAAACAAAGCAAACACTAAACGCAAAATGAACTGAAATGAAAAATTTGAAATGGGTAATTCGAGGCTATAGTGTAAGGGATTGTTATGACAATTAGTGAAATCGAGAACTAAGTTATTTAGGTCGAGTATTTTCATGCGCGGAATTATTAATTAAAAAAATTTTTTAGTTATACACTATGAAAGTCTCACAATTTTATTAAATTACAAAAACTTGTAAATTTCAAGAATGACAACTATCAGTCATGATAACTATCAGTTAGTTTAATTAAATGTCAACTTACTTCCCTAAGCGCCATCTTTTGGTAAGTAGTTAAATGGTTAGATGTCGTTTTCAAATTGAACATATGCCTCTGGTGTTCAACGGTAGCAAATTACCATGGTGATATATCTTTTTGCTATGGTGAGAAATCTTTCTAATAGCAATCTGTGAGAAAATGCAATTATTCATTTCATATTTGCCAAAAATATGAATTTAAGGCCCGTATTATGTATGTCACCGTGAATGTTTGCGTCGCATTCACTCACATTCACATTCACCCATAATTCGTATTTTATAACTTCTTACGTATTAGCGTTTGTCTTCTTATGTAGTCACTACGTATTCACTGAGACTGTCAAACCCAATACTTAGCCAGTATACTCACTTATTACTTTTGTTATTTCGGAAAATTTTGCAGTGCAATTTTTTCGGAATAACTTCGTTTCAGCGAGCTGGCAATATTGCAGCGAAACACCTGACAATTGCAAAAAAAGAAAACAGTGTAAATTGAAATATTGATTGATTGTTAATGTTTTTAACGCATTTAATTTTGATCCCGTCCAATTGGTGGATCGGTCAGAGTAATTTTTATAAGCGCGGTCGAAGACCGCCAACGCAGAAAGGTGTTCTGCGCAAAAATATTATGGATGCCGCCCCCTGGTTTGGAGGGACCCTGGGTAATTTTTCGGTTTTTCGTTAATAAATTTTGAACGAGTTAATATTTTTTTTTTCGTTTCACACCTCTCACGATATTTTTTGACGCATATTAGTAGTCGACCCCTGTTCTAGAGTATTACCAAATTTCTAAATTTTTTTCAATATTTTGTGTTCGAATTTTATTTTAAAATTCCTTCAATGTTCTTTCAAGTTGTATGTCGAGGTTAATTCTGGATAGGTAGTTTAACCTGTTACAGTACCCAGATCGAAATTTAGCTAGAGTGACGCGCATTTCCCTAGGGAAAGTGAGTTCCTCCTCTGCTAGTTCTGGGAATTTTTCTTTGAGTACCGGATTTGTCGGGCAATTCCTAGCTTAGAGGTCCGACGCGTATTTGTGGATATCACTGAAGATCTGTTTGTGCTTTTTTGCTTCATACGGGTGTGTTCTCAGGTGCCGTATTTCCCCATAACGTTTACGGAGATTACCCCTTAAGCCCCTGGGCGGTGGAGCCTCATCAATCAGATGTCTTTTGGAATGCGCAGGTTTCTGGGTATTCAACAGAAACAGCTCGACCATCTCGAGAATGATTTAATATGACCACATTGAACCTTCTGGGCCATACCACCAATAAATTTTTCTGAAGGACTTTTATTACAAAAGAAATACCAGTTTGGTTCCCTGGCTATAATTTTTATAGGTTTTTTTTATTCCTGTAAAATTTTACGAAATGTGCATCCACATTGAACGAAGCTCTGCATATAACCTTTATGGGCTGTCTATGGAATATTTGAATAATTTTTCTCATGAAATGTTAAGATTCTTCAGTTTTTACTCAAAAATGATAAAAAAACGACCATAAAAAAGCGAAGTGAATGAAGCAAACGCGACCTAGAAGCAAGTGAATGTTTTGACAGCAAAAATGAGTGGTCGTGACACTTTGCGTCGCTATATAATAAGAAAAAACGTAAGACAATCACCTGCAGTCACCGATATTCACCGAGAGTCACTGAAGTGAATGAATGCTCTTATATGATACGAATATGGTTTCACATGGGTGAAAGTGACTCCTTGCGTCGCTTTGCGATATACATAATAACGCCGTAAATATATTTTGCTAAAATTTCAATTTTATTAGCGTGTGTGAAATTAAGAAAATTAAGTCGAATCATATGTAAGATTTTTTTACGAAGATTTTTAACTATAATGTTCTCCTTTAAAGCTTTAATAGAATATGAGTAAATAGAGTATTATTTCGTCTAACTACCCCAACCCTAAATAGCAACCCTACTCAAAAATGTCCCTATTGTAATGCGGAGTGAAATACCTTTCGTCTGAGTGGCAACACCTAGGTAGAAAGCCTTAGAGGATGATACATTATCTCTATGCCAAATTTCATTTAAATCAGTTGAGCCGTTCCCCAAATAGTTCGGCTATACAAACATACAAATATACAAATATTCAAGAATTGCTCGTTTAAAGTTATAAGATTTATTAAATATATCAAACAGGTTGGCCAATTTGTGGCAGCTGTTTCGGAAACGCCCTATCTCAGAAAGGGTTTGAAGAAACCCCCATTTCAGATTTTGTTTAAAAAAACGCTTAATCTGACCTCAAATTCAATAAATTTTGATATTATGAAGGAATTTTATGAATATAATCCTGAAATAGGGCGTTTTGGAAACAGCTGCCGAGATAGAACGATTTTATATACATAGTTAAATTTAGGTTAGTTGTTTGCATTAAAAATGTATTTGAATTTTATAATTTAACTTCGGTGAGTTCCTTGTAGTGCAATATCATTCTGCCATGACACGGTTCCTTGAGGTGAATTGAAGTAGTCCTTAATTTTATCCCGTACCTGTACGGCGTTATTTTTCATAAACATTTGGTATTGCGCCGTTTATAAAACATTACCAAAATATTTCATTGTGCTACCCAACTGTAACGTTTTCGGTTGATATCCTTCGTTGGCTTTTAATATATATATTCTCCGATTCTGTTAAGCTTATCTGGCGAGCTGAGCGAGTAAAATGTTAACTTCTGCATGTTTGACTTAATAAGACCACCCTTCGGATTAACTGGAAATATATTATCTACAAGCCGTTTGCAGCGAGGACGCAGCGCTGAACAACATCCGCAACAACCTACAGAAATTAAGACATTAAAAATTTATTGAGAGGACTAGCATATTCGAGCGGTAGGCGTCCTTGTCTTAAGCTTCGACAAAAACGTTTTACAAGACGGTGCACCACCTAATGTTTATCAAAAGTTATCAAAGTTGGTATCGAAATACGAATTTCGAACTCCGTTTTAAGAATCCGGAAACGGAAATTAAAAATTTGATTTGTGTCGAAAGATATTTACAAAAAACAGAAAACGACCCCGAGAGGGTCCGAAATATAGGGCCCGATCCATAGTTTTTGCCACAGAACACTTCTCTGCGTTGGCGGTCTTCGGCCTCGTTTTAAAAAATAAGTTAAAAGTCTAGTTGAGGGGTGTACTGCTAATACGAGTCCAAAAATATCGAAAGAGGAGTCAAACGACGCGTCATGACATCAGTATTAATAATCCGAAGGCCGTAGATACAAATTTTAATTTGTCCAATAGATGTTAACGAAAAACCAAAAAATTAACCCGTGTGCCTCCGAAACGGGGGTGCAATCCATTGTATTTTTGCGCTGAACACCTTTTTGCGTTGGCTTGCTTTATTCCTAAAATTTCCCTGGCCAGTCCACCAATGGGGTGGGATCAAAAAAAAAAAAAAATCCGTGCAAAATCCCCTTGTACACGTTTTTTTTTTTTTCAGTGCACAACAACATGACAACAACCACATGAAAATTGCCAACATCAAAGGCAATAACTCCGGCAAGAGATGCAAATTTTCTTTTCCGCCTTCGGATTATTGTTGTCAAAGCGAATACACGTCATTTGACACCTCTCCCGATATTTTTGGACGCGTATTAGCAGTCGACCACTGTTCTAGACTTTTACCCTTTTTATACTCAGTGTGCTTTGCACACAGAGTATATTAACTTTGGTTGGATAACGGTTGGTTGTTCAGGGATAAAGGAATGGAGATAGATATAGACTTCCATATATCAAAATCACCAATATCGAAAAAAAATTTGATTGAGCCTTGTCCGTCCGTCCGTCCGTCTGTCCGTCTGTCCCTTAACACGATAACTTGAGTAAATATTGGATGATAACCAAAGCCACTTTTTACATATTGTTACGAATGTGAGCAACACTAAGGGGTACTGCCATCTCTATGCCGATGCTAAGCAGTGACGTGAATGCACATCAATAATTTAATCATTTTGTCTACACCAATGTGCGTACACGCAGCGGAGAAGAGATGCACAAACACATGCATATATCTTATCTGAGATGCTCCTAAAGGTATACAATTATAATTGTGGAATTGTCGCTCACACATACAAGCGCATGGAGTATGAGAGAAGCTATAAAAATTATACATCTGTAGTTGAAGCTGAGGAATTTATAACTAACTAGTAAGTTCTGGAATTAGAAAAGCCTAGAAATATGCAACGAGGAAATCTGACAGTATAAAAAGGCGACAACAGTAGAGGCAGTTTCAGTTTCATTTAAGCTATCAATCAGTTCGATTTAATTAAGCAAGCTATAAGTGGTATTGCGAAGTACCTCAATAAAGGACATTTTTCCATTATTCAATATTGGAGTTATTTATTCAACAGTTTAGTGATTCGAACCTTAGTAGAAGATTGCAAATAAGGGAAATTGCAAGTAAATTCTTTACAATATATAACATTTAAGAAAACACAAAAAACCTGATTATTTAGTAAATAGAATGTTGAAATTTGACAAGTGGACTGACATTGAGACTCTTGATAAAAATTTGGAAAAAAATTTTAAAATGGGCGTGGCACCGCCCACTTGTAATAAAATCAATTTTACAAATATTAATCATAAATCAAAAATCGTTAAACCTATCGTAACAAAATTCGGCAGAGAGGTTGCCTTTACCATAAGGTATGCTCTGAAGAAAAATTAACGAAATCGGTTAAGGACCACGCCTACTTTTATATAAACGATTTTTAAAAGGGTCGTAGACGAAAATAATAAGCTATATCTTATCGAAATAGAGCTTTGTATCATTAGAATTTTACTCTCTAGATTGAATTATAACATTAAATTAGAAAACACTAAAATTTTTTAAAATGGGTGTGGCACCGCCACTTTTATGACTAATCAATTTTCTATGTTTCGGGAGCCATAACTCGAAGAAATATTAACATATCGTAATGAAATTGGGTACATATATTTTCCTTATAGCAGAAAATATTTCTAGTTAAAATGCACGGGGTCGGTTAAAGGCCACGGTAACTTAGATGCAAAACAAATTTAAAAGGGTCGTAGACTAGAATAATAAGCTATAAGTTAGCAAAAAAGTTTTAAAAATTTTAAATCAATGATGTTTCACTTATCAAGTTTTATTGTAAGAGGAAATGGAGTGAAATTTTTTTTAAATGGGCGGTGCCACGTGTTATTTAGAAAAATAATTTATCTGAAATGAAATGTACAATTGAAGCTCAGGCTGAGTATATAATGTTCGGCTACACCCGAACTTAGACACCATTACTTGTTATTTAATAAGTTCTTGTCAGTGCTGATTGTTATGCTCGCCATAACTAGACTTTTACCTAAATGATTACGCAAAGGCGAGTAGTTTCATTGCCATTTTGACCAAACATGGAGTGTGGACGTTTATCACTATTTTGCTATAGCCATCAACTTGAATGTAAGACAATAATGGAGAAGTTACTGGCGTTTCGGCCACTGGGAGCGATGTTCTCCTCCATGCAATGACTTAGACGGTATGGCACTATTACGGCACTAGTATCACTGCGAAATATGCTGACTGCTTACCAATTGTATTATCATCGCCTAAAGTTTAGCGAGAAAGATCAATCCCCTTCGTCAGTGTCTTACGGTTTTCTAAGTATTCATGATTTTTTTTATAAATTGGTACCCATTACAGCTCAACCTAAAACCTTTACAAATCCTCCGTAAAATGCTATATATATTTATTTATATAAAGAGCCCTCTAAAATCTGTACATATATGTATGTAACGTAGACTTGGCCCCTTCCATCATGAAATGGCGCCTCTGGTAGCAAATACACATACGCTCTCACTGTTCTGCCGGCTTTCATTTTCCCCTCCCAATCATTTTTCCTTTCCCCCTCTCCTAGCCCGCAAGTCTGCAATTATTGCACGCTCTGTTGCCCGTGCCCGTATTTGTCGATTTGGGGATCGCTAGCCTAAACAATCCTCAAATTAAATTCTATGGAAATTATTGGCGCTGTTAGAAAGCTTCGGTGAGATTTCTGCTTCGTTTTTCACTGTTAGGAACGAGGCCAAAATGCAGAAAGAGTTGCAGAAAATATAAGAACTATTTAACGGAATAATTATAGCTTCCGACTAGAGTTGCAAAACTATGCAAGACACTTTCGATAGTTTGTTTTGTTGAGACTATTAAAGACCCCCGATAGTGTTTTCAGAAACTGAAAAAGATGTGGGATTTATGTGTACCTCCTTCAAAGACACTTTCACGTCTCTTCAAAAATTCCAAGTATAACCCACCTTACGGTTACTATTAGCCTTTCTTCGGGACATATTGCTCTTCTAAAAGTGGTGTCCTCTTTTTTAATATGAGGCAGCATTAAGGCAAACAATTTTTTAAACTTTTCTTCTGTCATACGAAAATAAGTGTAGAATTTTGCACCACCTTTTTTCAATCTGGGCAAAAGAGTGTGGAACTCCCCTTCCTCATATCTAGAGGATAAGATGCCGTGCACCCATAGCCGCAACCTTTTTTCTTTTCCTTTCCTCTTCTTCGCACAAGAATGAAATAATTACAGCTTCAAAAACTGTGTCGTCTATTTTGCAAACTAAAATAAACACAAACTTTTACCGCGATGTGTCCCTCGATTGCCACTTAATGTGAATTACCAAAATATGTCGTACTGTGAAGCGCGCTTCTACTACGTGTCGCGCAGCGTAATGTGCGCGTACCTTTAGAACTGGCACGTTGCATTTGCCCTCTTGGCGGGCCTGGTGATGTACTATACTTGATATCATTCGCTATAATATTTTTTATTAATAAGCAGGTTGTTTAATTAAACACCAAGCAATTACATGGAAGTATATCCGCACCACCTGAAAATATGAGTGCCACTGCGTATACGTAACATTTTATTATTACGTATAAAGAAATAAAAAAAATTGCAATAAAATAATATTGCGACTATAAACTGAGATATAACCTATCCTATCCCTCAAGTTAGATCAAGCTACACACGGGGTGGAAAACAAATTCAAAATCAGTTCTGTATGTTAGGAGTCCATCGCGGCCACAAATGTTGTGACACGTATTTTTTATATATTAAGATTGATAAACGTTAATTTTTCAATCAGCTAGTATATGAAAAAACTCACAGAATTAGATTGTTAAGGTAAGAATCAGTAAAATTGTATGGGATCTGAGATTTTCGGGAAAGCAAAAAAAAAAAATTAACTGAACAGCTTGCGTATTGCATACAAACAATGTAGATACATACGTAATAAATGAAGGAGCTTAAAAATCAATTTATTTTGACAAAGTGACTATCACCTATCAATGCCTTATGAGAGTTTTCACATAAAAAACTTATTAGCTCAAAAGGTTTAGTTACGTAGTTAACGAATAAAGTAATAATAATGGACTATTTCACAAAAATAAAAATAAATTGTCTTCTATTTTTTTTTGTATTCCCTTGGCCACGATTTCTAAGAGCTATGTGTGTATCTTTATTTGAATAGCATCTGCCCAGGAATAAACGTCAAAATCGGACAAATTTGACCAAAAAATATATCCACCAGCCTTTTCTCAGATATTTTATGACACCTCTATGCTTTTCATGTTATATGGATAATTTATTAGTTTGATTGCAGTTTTAGAGGATTGCAGTACCCTTTTGTTATTCCGGAATAAAAAACTAAACACTTAGTAATTTTTTTTGTATTTTTAATGGCCGAAGACCTTAGTTGTTAGTGCCTAGTTATAAGCTTATTTGTAAAATTTATTTTATAAATAAACTGTACATAATCTATACTATAATAAATCTCTAGAAAATCGTGTCTGTATATCCAAGATTTCGAAAAAAAAATGAGTGTACTTGACGTTTGGAATGTCGTAGAATCCATCGGCACCACTTTTTTCTGTTTGTCTGTTTGTCTGTATGATATCGATAATCTCGGAAACTAACGAATGGATTTTTATGAGATTCACAGATGGATAGCCTTTAATCCAGAAGGAATCTAGAACTTATTTTATTAAAATCGCGTGAGAAACAAAAAAGATATAGTTGTTTAAGCTATAATTAAGCTACTTTTAAGGATTTTTTTTATGAAAAACGAAGGAAAATGCACTTAGTTTCCAAACAAATATCAAAGAATGTCTTTGCAAAATTTTTTTTTCAATTTCATATAAATTAAAAATCAAATTCATGAATAGATACAGTGGCGTACCAAAAAAAATTATTTCACGCTGCCATATTACGATAATCGGTTAAAATGAGATTACCTAAACCCTCTAAATATGCATACAATATGGGCATCAAACAATAGAGGAAGATCACAGGTTTCATTTGAATTTTGTGATATTTCGATAAATTAATCGATAACTGAGTTATCGGTCAAAATGTGTTTGCTCCAAAATCTATAAATTTACCTACAATATGAAATACTTTTAGCTAAGATTTTAAACCTTTTACACGCGTTAATCAGGGACTCAAACCTTTTGGTGCAATTCGATTTATCTATTCGCTGACAGGTGGCGCAAAGTTTTCGTGTGTACTGCGATGCTTTGGTAGGTGTGCGATTGGTTGTCGTACACATACACTAAATAAAATTTTCGTAAATTCGGTAATGCCAAATGTCGGAAAGGTTATTTGTTATGTGCCCATTTAATTTTCATTGCATTATTTTTAGAAACACTATGCCCGAAAAGCGTTCAAATTTATCTAAACGCACTAAGGTGCTAAGAGGTTGAGACTAATGCGATCACAAGAATCGAGTGAAAATTATGAAACGAGGCTTTCGGCAAATAGAGAACGTATAGCATTTATCACGTCTATGGAAACTCCTTCCGAAAGTGATGCGCGCCGACATATTGATAGGGAACGCCATGCTTTGTCGCGCGAATTGGAAGCACCGCACGGAAGAGAAATTCGTCTTAGTTTGCAGCAAGTTGGGACTAATCTAAATCGATTTTTTGAAAGCAGTGAAGGTCGACATACACAACTCAGCACTGACCGAGAGCGCCACATATTGTCTCGAGGTTCTGAACCTGTTGTCGAAATGGAGTCCCGGTTAAATGAGCAACGCATGCGCTAAGCAAACTTAAGGTCACAGGAAACAAGTGACCAAAGGGCCAATAGGCAATTGGCTGATCGTGAATGTCACGCGCTGTAGCGCGAATTAGAAACCTTCCCTTAGAGAGAAATTCGTTTAAGTACGCAGCAAATTAGGACAAATTTAAATCGCTTCTTTCAAAATGAAGAAGAACAACATATGCGACTCAGCAATGACCGAGAGCGCCACATATTGTCTCGAGGTTCTGAACCTGTTGTCGAAAGGGAGTCCCGGTTAAATCAGCAGCGCATCCGCTCATCATGTCCAAGGTTATGCCAAACAAGTAATGAAACGTTTTTGCATCGTGAGGAACGTTTGATAAATGATCGACATCGCCATAACATTACTAGAATGCTGGAAAGTAGCAACCAACAACGGAGCAGTATAGTTATGACTGCAGAAAATTACGAACGCCTAGGTGAAGATCAAGAAACATACAGGGCCAACGAGAGGGAAAGAATACGCGGAATACGGCAGTTGGAGGCAGAGGAAAATCGCTAAGTTCGCCTGCATGTTGACCGCGTGCGACATACGCTAAATAGGGAACAAAATGACTCTGAAGAGCTTCCCCCAAATATTGATGTAAGTAACGGCTTACTCTCCTGGATTACTAAGACAAAAAATGCTTTTGCGTATAGCCCTTTAGTAGATTATGCTAAATACTCATAAATTGGCGAAATGAATTTGAAATGCAGATTTTGTGAAGCCCTTAAATTCCAAAAAGAAACGGTTGGAATGTGTTGTTCCAATGGAAAGTTCAGTTGCGAAATTTTCCTAAATCCGCCTGAAGTTTTGAAAGCTCTGCTCAACGGTGATCACTCACAGTCAAAGAACTTTTTAGAAAACATTCGTGCGTATAACAGTGCATTTCAAATGACATCTTTTGGAGCAAAACAAGTGACGAAAAGACCTTTTATGCCTACCTTCAAAGTCCAAGGGCAAGGTTTATCACCTTATTTGTTCATTGTTACCCGATAATGAGCCAAAGTTCCTGCAAATATATTTCGTAGCGAATTATGAAGATCAGGCGGCTATTAGAAACGAAAAATTTCCACGACTTAATCGTAGTCTGATATCTATTTTGAAAAATATGCTACATGATGTAAATCCATACGTTCGCGATTTTAAAAATGCCCTTGATTTCGTTCCCGAAGAGCAAAATAATAATTAAAATTTGTAATATGTGCTGATAAAAGGCCCGCAACAGAACATCCAAGAAGGTACAATCCTCCTACTACAAATGAAGTTGCAGATGTTTTAGTTGACCAAGAGTGTGAAAGGCGCGATATTGTTTTGCGCACTCATGACGATCGTCTTCATCGTATATACGAGACACATCGATCATACAATGCGCTTCAGTACCCATTACTTTTTTTGTCATGGGGAAGATGGATATAACTTTGAATTACATCAAATTAACCCTACTACTAAATTGACAAACCGACATAAAAAGTTGTCGTCACAACAATTTTATGCATACATGCTACAGATAAGAGCAAACAGTTTTGTATACTTGCAAAGATTTCATGAACTATTTAATCAGTTTATCGTCGATATGTATGCTAAAATTGAAACCGAGCGTTTGGTTTACATACGGACTAATCAAAGACGTTTGCGTGCTGAGGAGTATGTGCACTTAAGTGATGCTATGCAACAAGATGGAGGTACAGAAAATTTGGGCAGATTAGTAATACTTCCGTCCAGTTTTACGGGAGGTCCACGATACATGCACGAACGTACACAGGATGCTTTTTGCTACGTTAGAAAATATGGAAAGCATGATCTCTTTATAACGATGACAACAAATCCGAAGTGGGCTGAAATTACACAGCAACTTTTGCCTGGTCAAAATGCATACGATCGGCACGACATAATAGCTAGAGTGTTCCACTTAAAATCTAAAGCTCTAATACGCCTAATAACAAAGGAGAATCTGTTTGGGTCAGCGTTGTGCTTTATGTACAGCGTTGAGTGGCAAAAACGAGGTCTACCACATGCACATGTACTTCTCTGGTTGGAAGACAAAATACGCCCTAACGATATTGATAATATGATAAGCACCGAATTTCCAGACAGCAACACAGATGCCACACTATTTGACATAGTAAGAACACACATGGTCCATGGTCCTTGCGGGATATTAAATAGCAACTCTCCATGCATGCAGGACGGCCGATGCTCGAAAGATTATCCACGGGCACTTATAGAACACACCACAACGGGAGAGGATGGATATCCCTCTTATCGGCGACGGTCCCCAAAAAAATGTGGTTTTACTGCCACTTTAAGATTACGTGGTGAAGATATAATTTTGGAAAATAGATGGGTCGTACCATATTCACCTGTACTCTCCAAAACGTTTCAGGCCCACATCAACGTGGAAGTGTGCAGTAGTGTATCATACATTAAATATATATGCAAGTATATAAATAAGGGCAGTGACCAGGCAACGTTTGCGTTAAGGAATGAGAATGACGATATAACTAGATTTCAATCAGGGCATTATATAAGCTCTTCAGAGGCCGTTTGGAGAATATTAAGCTTTCCCATTCATGAGCGATATCCCCCTGTAGTGCATTTGGAGATTCATCTAGAAGGAGGGCAAAGGATATACTTCAATTGCGAAAACATGACAAATCGAGTAGAAAACCCGAGGCAAACCACTTTACTGGCATACTTTCGGCTTTGCGAAAGAGACAGGTTTGCGAGGACATTAATGTATGAGGAGGTTCCCTCTTATTACACGTATGATAAGCAAAGAGGTGTTTTTAACCGCAGGAAACGGGGCAGATCTGTATATGGGGAGCCCGGCATTTTTAAGGAACATGTCATTGGACGTGTATATATGGTTCATACGAACAATGCCGAGTGTTTTTACTTGCGGTTGTTGTTGCATACAGTACGAGGCCCTACTTCCTTTTCGGACCTTCGCACTTTTTTGGGAGTTGAATATCTCACTTTCCGCGATGCTTGCCGAGAACGCCACTTGCTTCACGATGACAAGCATTGGGATGATGCTATATCCGAAGCAACCATTAGTGACAGTCCAAGCCGGTTGCGACATTTGTTTTGCGTTTTAGTGGTATTTTGTTCTCTATCGAATCCTATGGCTCTGTGGGTAAAACACAAGGATAAGCTGTCAGAAGACTATCTCAGAAGGATGCGACGCCATATTGAAGGGGAAATTAACAACGTAATGCGGGACAGAGCTGTTAATCAATGCTTAATCGAACTTCAGAATACAGTTTTGTCAATGGGGGGGAACTTACTATCCCAATACGGCTCACCCGAACCATCTATAGACGGTGAACGCGTGAACAGGGAATACGCAAACGAAATTTCGTATAATTCTACAGAACTTGCGGATACTCTACGTAATGGCATTCAACGTTTAACGGATGAGCAAAGAGGAATATTCGAACGCGTTTGCTATAGTGTCGATAATGCAGTAGGTGATATTTTGTTTTTAGATGCCCCTGGTGGGACAGGAAAAACTTTCCTAACTAAAATTGTTTTGGCAAAGGTGCGTGCTCAAGGCAAAATAGCTCTGGCAGTGGGTTCATCTGGTATAGCTGCAACTTTATTACCTGGTGGTAAAACTGCCCATTCCATGTTCCAAATCACCATACACTTAGATATCAATGAATATCCAATGTGCAACATAGCAAGAAATTGCGAAAAAGCCAGCGTTATTCGTGACTGTGTGTTGGTAATATGGGATGAATGCACCATGGCGAACAGGACAGCCGTAGAAGCTGTGGACAGAACGCTGAGGGATATACGCCAAAATTACCAAGTTATGGGTGGTGTTACTTTTCTCTTTTGTGGAGATTTTCGGCAGATACTACCGGTCATACCACGCGGTCCAAGAGCAGATGAAATGCGAGCGTGTTTGGAGAGCTCATATTTATGGTGTAACATTAAAAGAATGCATTTAACAGAAAATATGCGCGCTCGAATCGGAGGCAACATAAATGCGCAGAACTTCTCCAAAACTTTGCTAAAGATTGGAAATGGTACATACCCCAAAGAAGAGGGCAAAATTACACTGCCCGATAATTTGTTCCGTACCGTACATTCTTTGTTTATAATAATCTAGGAGTCTGTCATGATAACTTTTGGCTTTACGAGAGGGCTATCTTGACGCCACGAAATGACCAGGTTTTGAAAATCAATTCGTATATACTCAACGATATTCAGGGAGAGGAGGTCGAATACTTTTCAATCAACAGAGTTTTGGAGCAAGATGACTCAACAAATTTCCCTGTGGAGATTTAAATAGCCTTAGTGCACCTGGACCTCCATCCCATAAAATTATTTTGAAAATCGGCGCACCAATTATGCTGTTGCGTAACCTAAGACCACCAAAATTGTGCAATGGAACGAGGTTCAAAGTTGTTTCTCTAAAACAAAATATAATTGAAGCAGAAATTTGACGGGCAGTGGCAGACGAAAGAGAGTCTTTATACCACGTATCCCCCTTATACCCAACAACTTTCCCTTTAGATTTATACGTATTCAATTCCCGGTGAGCCTTTGCTATGCTATGACAATCAACAAAGCACAAGGCCAGACGATGAGTGTTGTGGGCGTTGATTTGACTGTGAGTTGCTTTTCTCATGGCCAGCTTTACGTAGCGCTCTCACGTATTAGTGAAGCAGACAAATTAATCGTCTATGTTCCTAACACTTCCACATCAAACGTTGTTTATAAGGAAGCATTATAAAACAATTCTTTTTTTTAATAAGCATTAAAAATGTTAAATTTTGTATTACAAGTTAACTCTCCACACATACACATACATTCACACTGAAGAGCTTGGAATAATTTTGTTTTATGTGTGTTAAGTATGTAAGCATTCACTTTTATAACAATCATAATGCTATATATGCCTATGTATGCGCATAAGTTATTCTATAACAGTTTTATATAATTCGCCTTAATGTATGCAGCAATTAAAAATTAGATAGTCGTAAAAAGCTATCAAAATGAATTCTTTTAAAATTATTCACTCAACAAAAAAGTATTATTTTTTCCAACCTAATTTGTAAAAACTAACAATTTTAAAAATGTATACGTAGTTTTTTTTTTATCAAACAACGATTTTGCAAGCGAAATAAACACGTATGTACCCATATATAAAAAAAAACTTTCTTTTATTCTCTGGTATATCAACAGGATCTGTAAGTATTTTCTGTTTTATATTTTGAATGTATATGTATATCCATATATGTATGTAAGTTACGGCTTATAACTTTTAACCGATTGAAGCACTATTTACTGATTTTATTGCATGCTTTAGCGGTAAGCTTAGACAAAAGAACTGAAAATAAGATATGGTAATAGAAATGTGGGGGAAGAGTGAAGAAAATACCGAAAAGAGGTTGAGCGCGAGATAAGAAGAATGGGATCGCCAGGAAAAGGCACAGAGTAAAGTAAGTGGGATGGACCAAGCAATAAAAGGGGAGGAGGGATAATGTGGGAAAATAAATATTGTTTTATATAAACGGAGCCTGCACATGGTTTCGTCATTTAGGTTAGCAGAAATGTTTTAAAATTTGTTAAGTTAAAGACCTAAGATATCGATATGTAAAAAAAATAAGGGCCACTTTAATATAAATACGCATCCCGAACAACGTCGGGTACCCTGCTAGTAATAATAATAATTTTTTTTTAATGGAATAATGAATAATAACTTTTTTACTCCTTTCTTTTTATTCACTGGATTGTATTCCTTCAACTGCAATACTGAAAGGAATGCATTCCGCAACTCTTTGTGTATATGTGTTTAATGATTATTACTTCCAAATTGGAAAAATCACTAAATGAGTTTTTTCCAGAGTAATATTTGTGCTAAAAATATGTTTATGAAAGTGTGAAAAACATGTTCAAAGTCCAAAATTCGTTGAGCCTTAATAAGATCCCGATTTTCACAATAATTTCTTAATCTATATCTTCTTTAAATCCTATAAAATAAACTCCGACTTTTAAACCGTTTTTTGTATTTGAAAGTTTTACCACGTGAAATGCACATTTTCAATATGATTTGAAGGTATATATTTTAGTGGCATGGCAAATTGCCAAAATGTGGTAAAATTCATAAAATTATTGTTTAAAAGCTAATATAAGCATGTTAAAAAAGACCAAATCTGAAAAAAAGGACCAAATTATATGGCATCCCAAATGGAATCACAGGAGACAGGTATCTCAGAGATGTCGTCAGAAATAACATCTAACATTGAAGCACAAGAGGCACGTTTGTTCGAAATTTCGGCACAAATTTAAGCACAGGTATCATCGCAGATCTCTACACAAGTGCATGGAAGAGAAACTAACGCAGTTTCAGAAAGGATTCAGTGGTCGACAAGATAAAATGAAGGCCGAGATTGATGCTTTAAAACGATGAATACAGGAGTTGCAGCTAAATCGCGCAGCAGTTTCAGCGAGTAATCCAAAGGTAAAAACATCATCCTCTTACGGTCCGCTCCTTTCAGGTCTTTAAGCTTCAATTTAAGAAGACGTCAGCAGTGAACGACTGGAAAGCTGAAGATAAAGTTGCTGCACTGTTAGTGGCATTGACAAGCCTGCGGCTGAAATCTTACAGACTATTCCAGAGTGCGAACGGAGCAGTTATGAAGCATTGATGGCCGCTTTCGAGAGACGTTACGGAAGCGAGCATAGAAAGCAGATCTACCAAATTGAGTAGCAAAACCGTTACCAAAAACCGAATGAGACTTTGCTGGAATTTCCGGCGGATGTCGAAAGGCTGGCCCATCTAGCAAATGTGGACGCACCCGTGGAATACACCGAAAGGGTAAAAATTAAAATCTTCATTAATGGAATACGGGACGTTGAAACGAAGCGAGCGACATACGCAAATCCAAAGCCAAAATTTGCTGAAACAGTATCCCATGCGCTGACTCAGGAAATAGCATCGCTTCTGTGTAAGCCAGCTTTCAAAGCACGCCGTGTAGAAGTAGAAAGGCAAGACTGAGTGAACACAATATTGGAGGCCCTGAAGGATCGCAAAAGCGGAGTGACAGAGTAATCAAATGATTCAAATGCGGGAAGCCAGGTCACATTGCACGTCATTGCGGTCTTAACCCTTAAGTGCAAAGCTGGAGGAAATGAGCAAGAGCGAGTCAGATGTAAAGATCGAGAACTTGGCCCAACTATTGAATGCCATGTGATATCTGTATCACAAATCGGAAGAAAATCGGGCAGTCTTACCGTCAGAGGAAACGTGGATGGCAAAGAGTATGTACTGACTGTAGATACGGGGGCATCTCATTCCTTAATACGATCTGACTTGGTCAACAGAAGAGTAAAACCGTTACCTGGAGCAAGATTGCGTACGGTCGCTGGCCGTATAGCCAAGTTCAAGGAGAAGTGGTATGTGAGGTCTTAATTGGAAAGGTCACGCAAATTCGGTCTGGCATAGATTGTTGATGAAGTCATATTGGGAGTGGATTTCTTAGTTGACCATGGCATAAGGATCGATATGCAGAAAAGGAGTATGCAGTATAAGTAGAAGGATGCACCACTTAACTACAGTTTTGAGAACGGGTTCAGCAGCAAGCGAGTGCTGGTGGAGGAGACTTTACAAAGACCACGAAAGTCAGAGACAGCAGGCCGGGCAAAGACATGTCGAACCAATGGGACAAACAAATCAAAGCCGAAGGTACCTGCGAGAAAAACACTGGCCTTGACAAACCCTAATAGACGCACTAAAACATAGGAAAAAATTTCACAGAAAGAATGCAAGGGTAGTTTCAAGCCAGGGCGCACTACTGTTGTGGAACGTCAAGACGATACTGATTATGCAAAGACAATCCGTCAAGATCAAGCCCTACGAAGTAGTTCATTGGCCACACAACAGAGTGGTAGGATGGAACACAGGTACGACGAGAACAACAATTCGGAAGGTTTCTTGAAGAAAGATTTTATATTGTTATACAACCCTTACCGGCAGAAAGGTGTTCCATCAAAATTTCAATGTAGCTGGGAAAGCCCGTACAAAGTTGTGTGGCGAATGTTGACAACACTAGGCTAGTTAACAATCACGTGACAACAAAAATATGAAGCAGCCACTCTTATGTACATGTACACATTAAAGCTAGCCACACATATAGTCATCAGCCGAAGTTGTTACTCACACATACACACGCATATATGTAGCTCAATTACCAAGCAGGAGATACAGCAGTTCTAGAAAATGAAACGTCTAGACTTTAGTGGAAATATGCGAATGAAGCAACGGAGAGTATAAAAGCAGCGCAAGCTGAGTAGTCAGTATTCAGTTTTGATTTAAGCGCGCTGTTGGTTGAGAAGTATAAGTGTTATTGTGAAGTACTGTCAAAGTAGTCTAATAAAGACCATTTTGCGTTATTAAATATTGGAGTTATTTATTCAACAGTTTGGCGATTCGAACGTTAACCGAAGGTTTGGAATAAGCGGAATTTCCGTAAATTCGTTACATTATTTTAAAAACAACAAAATTTCATCTTTTATTGCCAACGAACAAAAACAATATTTATTGCTCATAACAATTATCAAGCAACGTAAGAAATAACCGTTGATAGATAATTATTGCAAAAAAAATAAAAACTAAACGTTGACAAAAATTATTATTGAATACAAGTTTTTATATTTTCATATAAAAATCATTATGAAGCAATATTTATGCGATAAAACTTACAACTAATAAGACCCTGTTCCAAATGGATTTTTTTGTTTTAATGTTATTAGTTTTGTGCATTGTGAATTCATGCAAGTGGCGAATATTTGAAAAAACGTCCACAATAATAAACAGCTTCGATCACCTGTTCAATCGCTGTTCGTTTACTTAAATCATTTGCTCAATACTGTTTTTCGATCATTTTTGTTGACGATTGGTATATTGCATTATTAACATATTTTAAAATGATTGCTTAACTGGCTGCTCATATTTTGTCTATAAAATAAATTTTGGAAATGAATATGTAGTCCGATTTTCTGTGTATATATTTAAAAGATAAGCTGATTTGAAATACAAATGGGCAACTCACGGCTCTTCAACTTAATATCCGCGAGCAAAAAACAAACCTTTCCATTCTCTATTTAAGATTATGCGAATGTACGACCTCCGCAAAGAAGATTTTTTCTAGGATAACATGATTTCATCTGTGCGCATGAACGCTGCCTCTAGATCAGCTGCCGATTAATAGATCTAGCCTCTTCTGAAGCACCATGAGCTATCCAACAGGCTTCTTCCCTCTCATACGTCTGCTCTCGCCAGTTGGTGGTCCCATCCCGCCCAGTTAACCGAAATCAAAGACAATTTTCTTTTGACTTGACATTGTTTTGCACGGCGAATTGGGTGAATTCGCTTTGCCATCACTTAATGTATATTCGCCTTGCATATAATTAGTTAATTCACAAGGTCTCCTATTCGCCGTACGTTGTACGCTTTAATCAATATTGTATATTGGAAACCATGGAAACAGCTCAAATCTTATAATTTTTCATGAATACGACACTCTTGTGAATTGCCCAAACAGTGGCGGATCCACGGAGGGAAATGGAACTAACGTCAATTAACATTAGTTCTTTTTGGAAAGAGTATGTATGTATGTAGTATGCTTTGGGGCTATCTAACATGCCAACCAAAACGCACTGGCGTTTTTTGACGCATGCACATAAACCACTTTTTTTGCCCTAACTGAAATAAGCATGCTTTCCGACAATGAAAAACATGTATGCAAACGTCAAACCGAAATGCAACGCAGAACAAGAATTGAAAATCGAGCTAGCTTTTTACTCAGTAAATTCAATTTCGGTTGCTCTCATACAATTTGTATGTGCATAACATGCCTACCTAATAAAACCGCACTGCGTTTTTTTAGCGCACGCAACAACCGGCGTTTTTTGCCTTAACCCAAATAAGCATGCGTTGCGACAATGTAAAGCAGGTGTGCAAACGTCAAATCTAAATGTCACGCAGAACAAAAATTGAAAATCGAGTTAGGTTTTCACGCAGCAAAACCGATTTGGGTTGCTCTCATAGAAGTTGTATGTGCATGAGATATTTTTGACAGAAAATGACTTGCGTGAGTTTATATTAGGTTGGCATGTAAGACATTTTTGACAGAAAACTGCAGCAGTATGTTTTTATTAGGATGGCCTGTAAAGCCTCCCACACACAAATTACTTGGGAGTAATAGCACTGTGAATTGCGTTGCGTTGTGATCAAATTTGACCACAAAAAACATGAAGCTTTGCATTCTCACACAAAGTACCTATGTACCTATTTTTTATATTATATTTATCTTAAAAATCGTTTAGATATGTTCAAATTTCACCAAATGCTTACGTGTATAGCATATATTGTTGTCTGAAAAATCATAGAGATCGGTGGTATATATAGTATATATCTCATACAACCGATTATTCAGATAAGAAACTTTGCGCAATATCTGCCCCATTTTAACAGCTGAGGCTTCAAATTTCACCAAATGCTTACGTATATAGCATATATTGCTGTCTGAAAAAATCATAGAGATCGGTGGTATATATCTCATACAACCGATTGTTCAGATAAGAAACTTTTCGCAATTTTTACTCCATTTTAACAGCTATAAACTTCGAATTTCGCCAATTGCTTACGTATATGGTATATAATGGTGTGTGAAAAAATCATAGAGATCGGTGGTATATATAATATATACTAGAAGACCCGGCAGACGTTGTCCTGCCCTAAATTTGGCCTATCTGCATACATTTTAATAAGCTTTTTCCGTCTGACTCTGCCCTCCCCCTCTTCACTTTTTCCTAATCCTTTTATTCAATCCTCCCTCCGTCTTTTTCGCTTCATCTATCTCCATCTTCGTCTCATTCTATCTCTTTCTCAATGTCCTTCTTCTCTATTTTCTCTTCTCTTAATTTCTTCTCATTCTTCTGTATCCCTTATTGCCTGTGTCACATACCACATGTATTTTATTCTAGTCCCAGTCCCAGTCCCACTCCGAGTCTCAGTCCCAGTCCTAGTCCTAATCCCAGTCCGTCTCAGGATAATATATTACTCTGTACTAAAGCACTCATCAACAGCTTTCATTTGTTATCCATATTTTATAAACACATTCTATTGTTATTCGCGTCCACGTTTCGGCCTATATCTCATTTCACTATAATATTAAAACGAAATGCAGATTTTCGTTGCTTTTGAAATTCGGCTTAAAAGTTGCACATGGAACAACTAAAGACTCTCCTGAATAAAAAAAAAATGTCATATTACCCCTAAATCTCATAGAGATCGGTGGTATATATATTATATACCCCATACAAACTATCATTTTTGCCCCTTTTTTATGGGTAGAAGCTTCAAATGTCATCAAATACTTACGCTTACGTTATATGTATATTGTTGAAATACGTGATTCATTGTCATAGTTTTTACATGCAGACCACAAAAAACGTGAAACTTTGCATCCTCACACAAAGTACCTACCTATTTTTTTAATTTGTATTTATCTTAAAAATCGTTTAGCTATGTACATCTGGTCACTATATATTTCTTATCTTATACAGCCGATTATTTGGAGATCACGAATGGGATAAGATTATTGTTCGGCTCCATTCATGAAAGGTATGAAGTCTTCGGCACAGCCGAAGACAGTCCCATCCTTACTTGTTTCATTTTATAAAGGCTTATTTTCATATATTGTCTTCGAAATGTTATTGGATGTCACAAGCCTTATTGCCAGACACTTTCTATAGTGGCATTTTCCAGGCATGTGTCATTGTCTAGCACCAAATATTTAAAGCGAAAGTATACAATTTAGAGATAGTCGGACTTGTACTATATCCGGCAAAGGACTATTATTATTGATAACACTCCCCAAAACCTTGGGGAAGGGTCTTAATCAATTAACAGAAGAACAACCAAGATTGTTGAAATGCGTTTCTCAATTTTTTTTCCGATGGCCGACCCAGTGTATACAACTTTTGTCTAAAGTATTATGATGTTGATTCTTCTGGGACTTGAACCTAGGTCCTTCAGTACTGAAAGCGAGCTATTTCCATACCACGGCACCTGCCACAAATACATACATATAGTGAGATAAAGTTTGTACTTTCCTCTTTTTTCCCGAGTATATTGTGTGATGGTGCCACAGTGAACGCGTGTTTATTTGTATGCATGTAGGTTGTTTTAGATACAACCAGCCAACAACTAGTGCCGTTTTTCACGTTTTTTTTTTGCACTTCTTCACTTCCGTATTCACTTTGTATACGTCCGTCCGTCCGTTTTATTGCACTTTGGTTCGCTCTGTCGTCTTTCGAACTGCGTTAGCGTGTTTTCGCAAAAGATATCGCTCATAAAAATCCTTTTAAAAATCCTTTCTACAATCACTTTTTTTCGTATACCGTTATACTGGTCATAACATAAAATGAACGACGTTAACGGGAACTCTCAAACCAAATACTCGATTGGCATTTATTTTTTGCTGAAAAAAACAAAACAATTGCAGCATTGTGTCCGTGTTTAAGTTGAAAAATGTCTTGTCTTAGCGAGTATATCAACATATTGTGACGAATATTACCATCACTAGTAATAAACCCCCAACACAAAAACATTGAAGTGAGCCACACTGTGTACAAAAAAACATCAGCCATCATTTACACCCATATATATAAAACACGAAGAGATATTACCCGCACACACTTGTAGCCGAAAGTTTCTACACATCCACACGCATAAACTACAAATATACATGTATATAGTTAAGTAGCAGATATGTACAGCAGTTATAGCAGGCGAAACGTCTAGACTGTAGTTGAAATATGCGAATGAAGCAGCAGAGAGTATAAAAGAGCGCAAGCTGAGTAGTCAAAAAATCAGTTTGATTTAAGCACGCTATCAGTTGCGAACTGAAGTTTAATTGCGAAGTACTCTTAAAGTAGTATAATAAAGACTATTTTGTAATACAGAATATTGGAGCGTTTTATTCAACAGTTTAACGATACGAACGTAAACATAAGGTTGCTAATAAGCGAAGTTTCACTAAATTCACTACAATTTGTGTCAGAAGAGGAATTTTGAGGACAACAAGGACCTGGCAAATTGGAGTGATTTGAAGATCCAGCAACTGAAGAAGGAGTTGGAGAGCTGTGGATTGAATACAACCGCCAATATACTCGAACTTCAGGCACGACAACGAGAGGCATTGGAATTAGAAGGAATTAACGTGGAAGAGTATGTCTTTCATTGTGAAACTGAAGAGAAAAACGAAACATCGCATACAGTTAAGAGCACAGTCTTGAACACGATTTTGGCTGCATTATCTGCAAAAACAGGAGAACCGTATAACATCCAAGATGGAGTCACAGGAAACAGGTATAGCATCAAAGATTGAAGCACAAGAAACGCGTATTTCAGAAATATCGACACAGATTACATCAAAGATGGAAACACAACTGAAAGAACAAGAGGCACGCATAACAGTACAACTCAAAGTTCAAGAGGCGCGTATATCATCAAAACTCGAAGCGCGTATGGACGAGAAAATAACGCATATTGAGGAAAAAAATCGAAGCCGAGGTGGATGCTTTAAGAGGTCGTATACAGGAGTTGCAGCTAAATCGCCCAGCTGTTTCTGCAAGCAATACGAAGGTAAAAACTCCATCTTTTGACGGCTCTGTTCCTTCCCAGGTATTTAAGCTTCAATTTGAGAAGACGTCAGCAGTTAACAACTGGAATACTGAAGAAAAGTTTGCTTCGCTGTTCGTCGCATTGAAAGGACCTGAAGCTGAAATCTTACAGACCATTCCAGAGGGAGAACTAAACAATTACGAAACATTGCTGGGCGCTCTAGAAAGGCGATACGGAAGCGAACACAGGAAGCAAATACACCAAATAGACTTGCAAAACCGTTGGCTCATTTGGCAAATGCGGACGCACCCGTGGAATACACCGAGAGGGTAAAAATCCAGAGTTTTATAAATGGCATACGGGACGTGGAACCGAAGCGAGCTACATACGCAAACCCAAAGCTAACATTTGCTGAAACAGTTTCCCATGCACTGACCCAGTAAACAGAGTCACTTTTGAGTAAGCCCGCATACAAAGCTCATCGCGTGGAAGTGGAAACGCCAGATTGGGTAGACACACCTTTGGAAGCACTGAAGGGATTACAACAGAAAAATGCCGGAGTTATGAAGCGTTTCAAGTGCAGTAACCCAAATCACATTGCACGTCACTGCAGCACCGGTCATGGTAGTTCCAACTTGGCTGGTCGTAAACGCAAAGCTGGAGGAGGTAAGCAAGAGCGAGTCAGATGTAAAGATCGAGAACTTGCCCCAGCTATTGAATGTCGTGTGATACCTCTCTCGCAAACTGGAAGGAAATCGAGCAGTCTTAACGTCAAAGGAAATGTATGTGTAGGATTGATTATGAGAAACGCATAAACTACACATATACATGTATATAGCTAAGTAGGAGATATGTACAGCAGTTCTAGCAGGCGAAACGTCTAGGGTGTAGTAAAAATATGCGAATGAAGTAGCAGAGAGTATAAAAGAGCGCAAGCTGAGTAGTCAAAAAATCAGTTTGATTTAAGCACGCTATCAGTTGCGAAGTGAAGTTTAATTGCGAAGTAATCTTAAAGTAGTCTAATAAAGACCATTTTGTAATACAGAATATTGGATTGTTTTATTCAACAGTTTAGCGATACGAGCGTAAGCAGCAGGTTGCAAATAAGCGAAGTTTCACTAAATTCGTTACAATATGTATTACAATGCAATCGTGTATTATTAAAAGGGCATATATCCACCTTTTGGGCCAAAATGATGTTTTGGTTGCAACTTATACTTTTTACCAATCATTTTACTGTTGAAACGCTATACACCTACAATTACCCTATACATTTTCATAGGCGATGGAATTTTGCGTTTGTTTTGAAAAACGTGCCCTTTTAATAATAAACTATTCAGTAGCACGACACAGATTGACAAAGAAGCTTGGCCTAAATTTCTTGGAGCTATATCTATGGACGAAAGGATACCATGAAATTTTGATACCTGCATTTGCAAGTAGTATCGAAAAAAAGTTTCGGTACTTACTTTGTATCGAACCGAAAGTATCGATACTTCTTCGGTAATAAAGTACAGACTGACTGCTGAAACATGTCCAAAAATATCGGAATAAGAGTTAAAGGAGATTAAAAGTTCTAAATTTTCCAAGGTATATTTGTAAAACGGAGTTGCTAGTTGTTATGTGGTTGTTGTATATTTCATGTTTTTGTACACACATACACTTATATGCAGAAAGGTGATTTGTGAAGAAATACTATGGATCGCATAGCTGGTATTGGGCCAACCTAGGGATATTTTTAGAACACTATATAACATGAGCCCCATCAGCGGTTTTAAAGAGGTTCGGGGTATAATTTTTCATTTGCGCTTTTTGGTTATTAATACGTCAAAACGCGTATATTTATACAAAACTATCTTTACATTTTTTAACGTGCCTTAACAGTGAATTCCTGTTGTAAATTATTACCATTTTTTGTAAAAATTTAAGACTCACAAAATCGCAATGCTTTGTGAATGGGAAAAACTTACTGCATCTCTATTATGCGCCGATGAATTTTTTGTTTTAACAAAGTCTGGTTTCGGCAATTCGATAATACAGTTCGGTATGTAGGTAGGTTAGCTCCTTATCGATCTAGATGTTCGATATATGAAGGCCTCCTTCATCTATATTTCTTAAACTATTTTAAATATTATTATGTATGATTTCAACCATATATGAGCTGAGGAAAAATATGATTGTGGTCAAATATTTTATTTCATTATTTCCTCAAGAATTACACGGCTTACATTTGTATTTCTTCAATAAAATTGTACAGAAATGACAACGTATTTAAAAAGATATGGAGGAAAGAAAATCATAATTAGCATGTTCCAGAGTGTATTCACCACATTTGTGAAACAGTTTCAAGTTTTAAGGTACTTTTCTTAGTATGTAATAATCAAATTGATTAATGCGGATGAATCGCGGGCTTTCTACGAATACAAACGCGCGGTAATAAATTTTTGTACAAAGGTATCGATTACAAACTTTTCTAGTATCCGCTGAAAGTATCGATACCAACCTGTATTTACTAGTACCGCTTCATCCCTAGGTATATCGTGTCAAGTATTTTTTTTTTTTAATTATTTATAATATTATATTCTCTTATTCCGCCCACATGGGGATATCGTATGGGAAAATACGAAATCGAGAAATTTGCGCGTTTCTTCTGATAGATTTTATTTTTACTAGTTATATAGTAGTAACAGTAAAAACTTATCCAATTAACAATTTTGTAAGTTACTCACACTCAGCTACAATGAACCTTTCCTCATAAGATATGAAAAAACATATAAATATCTCCCCAATTCTCTGAAAGTTGGAACACATAAATATCTCATTAACGCACCAATTCATTTTGACATTTTTAGCAAAATTGGTGAAAAACGCATTTTGTAAATATATACATTGGAAACATTACGTGAGTAGAAAAGTCTTTGAACTAAATGAGAAAACATTTCTTGGTAAAATTTTACTTTATTCATCAAGATACATAGTCTCCCCTGAGAGAGATACAATCAGTCCAAAACTTCTCTAACACTTCGATACCTTTTTATTCTCAGCTGAGCAGAGCTCACAGAGTATATTAATTTTGTTCGCATAACGGTAATCCGTAACGGCATAAACTAATCGAGATAGATATACACTTCTATATATCAAAATGATATGGGCGAAAAAAGAAATTCATTTTGCTATGTCCGTCCGTCCGTCCGTCTGTCCGTAAACACGATAACGTGAGTAAATTTTGAGGTATCTTAATGAAATTTGGTATGTACGTTCCTGGGAACTCATCTCAGATCGTTATTTAAAATTAACGAAATCGGACTATAACCACGCCCACTTTTTCGATATCGAAATTTTCGAAAAATCGAAAAAGTGCGACAATTCATTACCAAAGACAGATGAAGCGATGAAACTTGGTAGGTTTGTTTACCTTATGACGCAGAATAGAAAATTAGTAAAATTTTGGACAATGGGCGTGGCACCGCCCACTTTTAAAATAAGATAATTTAAAAGTGTTGCAAGCTGTAATTTGGCAGTCGTTGAAGATATCATGATGAAATTTGGCAGGAACGTGTGTGCCAAATAAAAATTAGCAAAATCGGATGACGAACACGCCCACTTAAAAAAAATTTTTTTTTAAAAGCCAAATTTTAACAAAAAATTGAATATCTTTACAGTATATAAGCAAGTTATGTCAGCATTCAACTCACGATAACTTGAGCAAAAATCTATATATCTTTACTAATTTTAGTTCACATACTTATCTGAACTCACTTTATCTTCGTATTAAAAATGGGCGAAATGCGACTATGACCACGCCCACTTTTTCGATATAAAAAAATTAAAACAATGCCATAATTCTATACCAAATACGAAAAAAGGGATGAAACTTGGTGATTGGATTGGTTTTTTGACGCAAACTATAACTTTGGAAAAACTTTGTAAAATGGATGTGACACCTACCATATTAAGTAGAAGAAAATGAAGAAGTTGTTCAGGGCGAAATCAAAAGCCCTTGGAATCATGGCAGGAATACTGTTCGTGGTATTACATATATAAATAAATTAGCGGTACGCGACAGATGATGTTCTGGGTCACCCTGATCCACATTTTGGTCGATATCTCGAAAACGCCTTCACATATAAAACAAAGGGCCACTCCCTTTTAAAATCCTCTTTAGTATCTTTAATTTGATACCCATATCGTACAAACACATTATAAAGTCACCCCTAGTCCACCTTTATGGCGATGTGTCGAAAAGGCGTCCACCTATAGAACTAGAGCCCACTCCCTTCTAAAATACTCTTTAATACCTTCCATTTGATACACATGCCATATAAACACATTCCAGGTTTACCCTTGATTCATTTTCCTACAGGGTGATTTTCCCTTATTTTATCTCCAAAGCTCTCAGCTGAGTATGTAATGTACGGGAATCCAAGGAAATTTGTTGTTTCAACAGGGGTGGACCATAATGAGAGGGGTATTAGAGGCGTTGGTTCCACATTACAATTGAAGAGATGGTTGGTGTCATGTGGGGACACATTGCAAACAGGACACACGTTTTGTATGTCGGGGTTGATTCTGGATAGGTACGAGTTTAACCTGTTAGAAAACCCAGATCGAAGTTGAGCTAGAGTGACGCGCGTTTCCCTAGAGAGAGTGCGATCCTATTCCGCTAGTTCCTGGCTTAGAGGTATTAGTCTGTAATGAAAACGTTTAAAGCCGTTATTATTCCCTCAATTAAGTGAAATTACTGGGTTATCCAGCCATCACAGTCAACCACGATTGGTAAACTTAGCCCTGCGTCTTGAGATTGCGACACATTCCAGGAGGATATGGTCCGCCGTCTCCTCGATAACATGCATAGACTGAGTAGTATGCCAACTGGTATGTTGATGTTGAATACACTAACTAGTATGGCAATTGTTATATATTCGTTTATATAATAACTAGTATGCCATCTGTTATAATGCTGGCACAAAGGCTTACACTATTATCTTAATTGGTATGACCCTGATGGGTATGCTGACTAGTATAGCATCTGGTACGATGTTGGTGTATGTAATGACTAGTGTGTCAATTAGTATGATTCTGATGCAGAGACTGGCAATTGATATTTCGTAGGACATCACCGTGTTAAAAATACCAGTTGGTAATATGGAAAAATTACAGAACACATACTAGTTGGAATTTTTGGCAAACTAGTATTCTTCTAGTATACAACTAGTTGGTTTGACTGCAGGGTAAAACCGCATAAAAAGTTATTTTTTTTCTTCAAGGTAAATTTTTTTGCACGTGTTAATAAAAATACATAAAATGATAGTTTGAATGAAAAATTTACTTCAATAAAATTAATAATATTTTCGGATGAATTACCATTTTTTTCAAACTATTGCAGCAATTATTTCCTCGGACAAAAGCTTCTTCTTGGTTTGACTCTTCTATCGGTTTTATTTTCCGGGGTATGATTTTCTGAATGAAAGTCAGCCACACGCTTACTTTCTAACATCTTCAGCACAAAAGCAATCCGGCCCCGGAAAGTAGATGAGTAGAGTTAGTCATCGAGTAGTTTCAGAAACATCAGTTCGAATAAAAGTTTCTCTCTGAAGGCACACTTATATAAATCACGCTGTACATCGATAAGTCTCAAACTTAAGCCATAAAAGATGTCTTTTGCAGTCGACATAAAAGGTTCCCAAATCTCTTCAGAGGCATATCGCACCAAATTATTTTTAATATACCGATTAAAAAAAATGTAAATAAACGTTGTCCCAGATTACCACCATCATCATCATACAAACAACACAACTCTTAATCATTTCACGAAATATTGAGTAAAAATATATCATTTTCCCAAAACCTGTTGGCATTTACAAAATTACTATTTATTACTTAAGGTACTTTTCTACTAAATTTTTTCCTGCCGTAAAAGCAACCCGTCCAGATTTTTAGATTTATGAGTATCAAAGCTCTGTTGGTATTAATGAAAACACCTCTAGTAATTGAATCATTAGTCACTGCTTTATTCAATATAACGTCGGTTATCCAGGATAGAAAACAATTTAATAAAATCCATATTTGAAAGTCTTGCTTAGAGTATATGTAGACAGGATGTATAAAATCGAATTATTCAATCGGCTGCTCGAACAAAAAATTCTGTTTAGGGGGTCATGTGGGGGTTTGTAGTTTTTTTAGATTACTCCACATCCTTTCTGTACAGAAAAAACTTTTTACGTGCTGAAGACATCTTTCGAGATTTGTTTAATTCTAACTTGATGGAAAAAACTGTATAGGAGCTGTAAATGATCTGTCTAGTTTCAGCAGAATGAAAATAATATCTCTCCCTCCGTTGAAGCCCGATTGTTCAAGCCCCGTATGTCTTTGCTTTAAAACCGAAAAAACTAGACTAACTGAGCCATGCGTGAAGTCTCTAACAGATTGTACAGGATTCAGCTATAATTTTCTGATCCAGCTTCATCTAGGAGAACAATACTCTGCCTAGGTAAACAAGCCTAGCTGCTGCCATCCTTAAAAAGTGCTAGCAAACGGATACTACGCGAATTTTAAAATGTTATATATGTATCTCGTTTTTGTACCAGAAGGAACATTTTGATGCCCTGACCAATTCTAAGGGAATTTTTAGCGTATATTTATATAAAATAGCTAAATCCTAATCTACATACACACTAGTGAAGAAGTCGTACAAGGACTTTTGTATGAAATCTTGCATTTTATTCATATACTTCTTTGTATCCATATATGTATGTATATATGCATCATATTATGATAGCAACTGCATTGTTTTGTTCCTTTATTAAATGTTGTTTTCGCATTTTTTGTCATCTCATATTACTGCGATTTTATTTCGTATCCTTACATGCACTTGAGTCGTTCAGATAGCGACATGTGCAGGATGTGGGATGGCTCTTAATGTAATTAACACGTTCAGGAAACGCTGAGTACTAAGTGTTTACATAAAAGCTTAAAAGTCCACCCCTTAAATGCGCTGACTGCATATGTATGCGGTTTTATTGTAAAAACATATCTATATACATGTACGAGGATGTAAAGTTATTCCTCTACACAAAATTTTGCCACGAGTTACTAAAGAAAATCAACCTGGGGCCGAATCGTAACATACGATCGCTGATGGAATACGATACTAAATAATATTATGTGATACGTCAGTCGTATAAGTTAATCGGAATTATAGCATACGAAAGCAAAGAAATCTCTGCTCCTTTAAGTATTAAAAGTACATTGGGACATATTTTTAAGGCATAATAGATACAAAGACGTCGAATTGGTTGTTAAAATACCAAAAAATAATCAATTCAGCGAGTACTTTCAATTACTCGCTCACGTATATCACCATGCCGAATACGAAACAAGTAGTACGATCACGTGTGTTATAATCTGAAAATCATTTTTTTACGTGACGAGTTATACGATCACGGATGTTACGATTCCATAGCTGAATCCGAATGTGTGAATAGACGTGGACATTTATGGGAAACCATGTTTTTTCTTGATAATTTTCATAACGATACCATGTGAGTATCGATTCCTTTATTTCGATACCTTTAAGACTCACTGAGTACTAAATTGTTTATTAGGATAGCCAATAGTATAACTCTTACATGATCTAGATCATATGTTGAGTCAAAGACCTAGAGAAGAATACGGCAGGAGTATGATAAGCTTTGTTATACAGAAACTTTCCACTTTTTTAAAAAATCTGCCTAGTAATAGCGATAACTGCATACCTTAAAGCCGTACTTAGTACAAAAAAGGTTTACATTTTTTTTAAGGGATGAATGGTTTAAAATTATGGCTTTAACTTCTAAGAGTGTAACATTAGTCGATCAGTCAGATCCCATATCATTAAATCCCCAAACTTACCAACTAAATCTCAAATCAAAGCATAAATATATGAACAAGAAGATAATTGGGAAACAGTTGTACGACAACAAGACGAAACTTTGGGAGCGGGTTCAAATCCCATTCCCGGGAGAAGAGGCTTTGAAAAGATTAAGAAGGTATAATCGACAGCTAAGGTCACCTTGTTTGTGGTGATGTTGTGTTATTAAAAATTTTTGAATATGATTTTGGGGTTATTTCCGTTGTTGTCTCTCTCAATCAACCCACTCCCACTCAAATCGACATTCGGAGCCGGCAAAAAACATGTCGGTCCTCCATGTTATATGTAATAATTAACGGTGGCAAGTCACGATTTGTGAGAAAAGCGTTCATTTCACTTCACTTTTTTAAAATATCTTTAGATTGATAAAATGAAACTTCTAGTTTATTTTTATCAGCAATAAAGCGACAAGAAAAAATTAAAATTTTCAAACATGTTTTTGATTCTATGTTTTGAAATTTCAACCAATATCTTATTTTTCCCAAATCTGCATAGAAATGACCGTTGAAATCATTCGACGGTAGAATAAAAAAGGAACATATAAACACAATTTCAGATAGAATATTTCAGCCTTTAAAATTTGTATACAAAAAACAAAGTAATCACACAGGTAAAACAGAAAAACCCACAACAACATATAAACACAAAACAATAAACGCACCAAAGCGAAAAACCCACAAAGAAGGTCAAAACTGTTATTATGTTTTCGTGATTATTTAAGGAATGAAGTTAAAACGCCGTCACATAAGCAGTTTTTCATATTGATGCGTTTAACGCAATCTTATGTATGATGAGTAGCTTGCACATATATCTATGGATAACGGCATATCGAGCGAACTTGTGTCATCTGACATGAAAAAGTAGCCAAATTTTGTTGCAAAGAAGAAGAATTAGACATTTGCTTTGGCTAAGGGTGCTTTCACACTTTTCAAGTAAAACTAGTTTTCCCACTCGTTGGTACTTTTCTAACAGTAAAAGCAGTTTGCATTTTCAGAAAATAATAGGGACAAAATATGTTAGCAAGTATTTTTGTTGTATGGTGAGAATTTGTATAACAGTACGTGTGTTCCAAATATGAGACAATCCAAATGTGGTCCACAAATACGATTTTTTGAAATATTTCGATCCATGCGCCACCTATCGGGGCTTTTTCTTATTATTGCATTTTCATCGGGTTTTGAACTATATTCCAAGCTTCAAGCTTGTAGATAATCGGGAAGTTACTTAAATTTCAATTAAACAAGTAAAGGTGTCTAAGTTCGGGTGTAACCGAACATTATATACTCAGCGTGGACTTTAATTGTACATTTCAATTCGGATAAATTACTTTTCTGCATAACACGTGGAACCGCCCGTTTAAAAAAAAACATGTCTCCCCATTTCCTCATACAATAAAACTTGATAAGTGAAATATCATTGTTTCAAAACAATTTTTTGCTAACTTATAGCTTATTATTCTAGTCTACGACCCTTTTAAACTTGTTTTATATCTAAGTTGCCGTGATATTTAACCGATCCTGTCCATTTTCGCTAGAAATATTTTATATTATAAGGAAAATATGTGTACATAATTTCATTAAGATATGTTAATTTTTCTTCTAGTTATGGCTCCTGAAACATAGAAAATTGCTTAGTCATAAAAGCCGCGGTGCCCCACCCATTTTCAAAAATTTTGGTGTTTTCCAATTTAATGTTATAATTCAATTTAGAGAGTAAAATTCTATGATACAAAGCTCTCTTTCGCTAAGATATAGCTTATTTTATGCGTCCACGACCCTTTTAAAAATCTTTTATATAAAAGTGGGCGTGATCCTTAACAGATTTCGTCAATTTTTCTTCAAAGCATTCCATATAGTAAAGGCAACCTCTCTGCCAAATTTTGTTATGATGGGTATAACGATTTTTGATTTATGATTAATAATATTTGTAAAATTGATTTTATCACAAGTGGGCCACGCCCATTTTAAAAAAATTTTTCAAATTTTTATGAAAAGTCTCAATGTCAGTCCACACGTCAAATTTGAACATTCTAGATGTATTATTTACTAAATAATCAGGTTTTTGTGTTTTCCAAAATGTTATATATGTATATATAAAGTGGGCCGATTTCGCTTATTTTCAACACCAATCTATTCTGGGTCCAGATAAGCTCGTGTACCAAATTTGGTGAAGATATCTCAATATTTACTCAAGTTATCGTGCTAACGGACAGGCGGACGGACGGACATGGCTCAATCTAATTTTTTTTTTCAATACTGATGATTTTGATATATGGAAGTCTATATCTATCTCGATTCCAATCATATTTAATATACTCTGTGTGCAAAGCACGCTGAGTATAAAAATTCGTAAACAACGGCCGGCCTATTGGCCGATACACAGTGTCAAACTAAATAGACCGTTTAAAAATTGTGGCTCGGTCTTTAGAAAATAAACCATGTTTGTAATAGAAAATGTTTTGATAGCCCCCAAACCCTTTCTAAATACTATTTGAAACGAGAAGTTCCAAACCAAAAGGCATTAAAAGCACCCTTCCTTTGTTTGAGTTATGATGATGTGATGGGATTTAACTTGACTTTCTAAAACCTATGTAATAATTCATACCTTTCATAGCAAAACGCAATAATTTCATACAATTTTCTTTTAGTTGAAAATTTTCTTATGGTTATATGAATGGGTATAAGTTGTGGTATACCCCCTGAGAACGATTTGAGGAGTACTTTAGGAGTATTTAAGGAAGTATACGAGTACTGCACAAATGATCCCAATACACTACTCCAGATCGATGTGCTCCTTCAGAGTACTCCTTGGAACACCAACGGATGAGAATTTTCCGAAAAATCTCAAAAAATTACTTTATGGACCTCCACAAGCAAAGCTAGAGCTAGGCCACGCACTTCATATTGGAGTACTAATTTCATTTTCAATTCAATTGAAACCATAGAGCAAAAAATTAAAAAAAAAATATTTCTTCCAGGGTCGCTGAAATAATGGCACCAGACGTTTTACTCTTTAAAAAGTTAATACTCTGCACACCGTTTATCTAGGAACTCATTTTGAGTCACTTATTCCGTTTTGATTTGGAAATCCTCAAATACGGAATCCACAATGCTTATATTGCCCGTTCCATTGTAGACTGCTCATAATCAAAACTTTTTTTCGATATTTTATGATACCCCAAAATAGCCAGCTGGTGAGGTTATGTTCACATCCATACATAAACACTATTAGGGGCAAAAATAACCTGCCCTTTCGTCTTTGAAATTAATTTTTGTAATGAAGCTGTATGAAAAAAATTTAAATTTTCTTTGGGTTTTTCTAACAAATTTAAATTTTGAATTACATCCGTATACAAAAAAACACGCGGTATCAAAAAACGAGAACACCTTTGAATGTTTATGCATCGAGCTTCATGAGTATTTTTATACTCAGTTGAGCATAGCTCAAAGAGTATATTAACTTTGGATAACGGTTGGTTGTACATATATAAAGGAATCGAGATAGATATAGATTTCCATATATCAAAATCATCAGTATCGAAAAAAAATTTGATTGAGCCATGTCCGTCCGTCCGTCTGTCCGTCCGTCCGTCCGTCTGTCCGTTAACACGGTAACTTGAGTAAATTTTGAGGTATCTTGATGAAATTTGGTACGTAGGTTCCTGGGCACTCATCTCAGATCGCTATTTAAAATGAACGATATCGGACTATATCCACGCCCACTTTTTCGATATCGAAAATTTCGAAAAATCGAAAAAGTGCGATAATTCATTACCAAAGACGGATAAAGCTATGAAACTTGGTAGGTGAGTTGAATTTATGACGCAAAATAGAAAACTAGTAAAATTTTTAGAATGGGTGTGGCACCGCCCACTTTTAAAAGAAGGTAATTTAAAAGTTTAAAAGAAGGTAATTGCAAGCTTTAATTTGACAGTCGTTGAAGATATCATGATGAAATTTGGCAAGAACGTTACTCCTATTACTATATGTATGCTTAATAAAAATTAGAAAAATCGGAGAAAGACCACGCCCATTTATAAAAAAATTTTTTTTTGAGTAAAATTTTATCAAAAGATTTAATATCTTTACAGTATATAAGTAAATTATGTCAACATTCAACTCCAGTAATGATATGATGCAACAAAATACAAAAATAAAAGAAAATTGTAAAATGGGCGTGCCTCCGCCCTTTTTCATTTAATTTGTCTAGGATACTTTTAATCCCATAAGCCGAACAAAAATTTACCAATCCTTGTGAAATTGGGTAGAGGCTTAGATTCTAGGACGATAACTGTTTTCTGTGAAAAAGGGCCAAATCGGTTGAATCCACTCCCAGTTTTTATACACAGTCGACTGTCTCTCCTTCCGCTCGGCCGTTAATACGATAACTTGATATATCTTTACTAAACTTAGTCCACGTATTTATCTGAACTCACTTTATCTTGGTATTAAAAATGGCCGAAATCATACTATAACCACACCCACTTTTTCGATATCGAAAATTACGAAAAATGTAAAAAATGCCATAATTCTATACCAAATACGAAAAAAGGGATGAACATGGTAATTTGATTGGTTAATTGACGCAAAATATAACTTTAGAATAAACTTTGTAAAATGAGTGTGACACCTACCATATTAAGTAGAAGAAAATGAAAAAGTTCTGCAGGGCGAAATCAAAAGGCCTTGAAATCTTGGCAGGAATACTGTTCGTGGTATTACATATACAAATAAATTAGCGGTATCCGACAGTTGATGTTCTGGGTCACTCTGGTCCACATTTTGGTCGATATCTCGAAAAAGCCTTCACATATAAAACAAAGGGCCACTCCATTTTAAAACCCTCATTAATACCTTTAATTTGATACCCATATCGTACAATCACATTCTGGAGTAACCCCTGGTCCACCTTTATGGCGATTTCTCGAAAAGGCCTCCTCCCATAGAACTAAGGCCCACTGCATTTTAAAATACTCATTAACACCTTTCATTTGATACCCATATTGTACAAACGCATTCTAGAGTCACCCCTGGTCCACCTTTATGGCGATATCCCTAAATGGCCTCCACCTATAGAATTAAAGCCCACGCCCTTTTAAAATACTCATTAACAACTTTTGTTTGATGTCAATATTGTACAAACGCATTCTAGAGTGAACCCTGGTCCACCTTTATAACGATATCGCGAAAAGGCGTCCACCTATAGGACTAAGGCCCACGCCTTTTTAAAATGTTCATTAGCACCTTTCGTTTGATACCAATATTGTACAAACGCATTCTAGAGTGAACCCTGGTCCCCTTTTATGACGATATCTCGAAAAGGCGTCCACCTATAGAACTAAGGCCCACGCCTTTTTAAAATGTTCATTAACACCTTTCGTTTGATACCAATATTGTACAAACGCATTCTAGATTGAACCCTGGTCCTCCTTTATAACGATATCTCGAAAAGGCGTCCACCTATAGAACTAAGGCCCACTCCCTTTTAAAATACTCATTAGCACCTTTCATTTGATACCCATATCGTACAAACAAATTCTAGAGTTACCCCTGGTCCACCTTTATGGAGATATCTCGAAAAGGCCTCCACCCATAGAACTAAGGCCCACTCCATTTTAAAACACTCATTAGCACCTTTCGTATATACCCATATTGTACAAACGCATTCTAGAGTCACCCCTGGTCCACCTATATGGCGATATCTTGAAAAGGCGTCCACCTATAGAGCTAAGGCCCACTCCCTTTTAAAATACTCATTAACAACTTTCATTTGATACCCATATCGTACAAACAAATTCTAGAGTCAGCCCTGGTCCACCTTTATGGCCATATCCCTAAATGGCCCCCACCTATAGAATTAAAGCCCACGCCCTTTTAAAATACTCACTAACACCTTTCATTTGATACCCATATCTTAAAAACACATTCCAGGGTTACCCTAGGTTCATATTCCCACATGGTAATTTTCCCTTATTTTGTCTCCATAGCTCTCAGCTGAGTATGTAATGTATCGGTTACACCCGAACTTAGCCTTCCTTACATGTTTTTACTTCCTTTCAGGACAAAATAGGAGAATTTCGCAATCAAGTTTTGACCAGGGACGGAAAATAATGTTGTTTTTGTTGTTTTTTTTTTTTCATATGTTAGAAACGGTTGCAAAAGAAAACCTCAACAGTTTTTAGGGAATTCGTAACCTTTATCGTAAGAAACATTTTTTGGCGGCAAATAATCATTATAGCAACCCAATTTGAGCGTGGGCATTGTATATTTGTTTTTTTTTTTTGATTACGGTAACCAAAATCGACATTTTCGTTTCTTTTTTTTTGTTGACACTCAAAGAAATGTTGCTACTAAAATTAACAAATCGGTTCTGTTGTTCTTGACTTAACGGAGATTCGTTGAAATTGATCGAATTACGGTCAATTCGGCCGAGTTCTTTGTCAAAGGAACAAATTAGTTTAGTCATTTCAACAAAAGAGAAATTGTCGCTCTTAAGTTAACAAAATTCTGTAAAATTTACAGATTCCTGGTCAATCTAACTGATTTTTCTGTTAACGCAGCTGATCTCACTGGTCATTTCAACAGTGATCAACAGTCAATACATGAGCAAATTTCAAAGAGAAGTTTACGCTCACTGCGCTCTCTACTTATGACGATGGTGCCACTTTGATTGAGATTTGGTACGCAGCTAGTGTAATACATTCTTGAATATTAAACATAGGCCGTGTCACTATTTTTGAAGAAAGTTGCCACCTACTTGAAATACAAAAAATAATAAATGACGTAATTTTTTTAGGATGTTTTAAATTTTGTCGTAGGGTTGTCACACAACGTGAATTTTACATTTCTATATTTGTGTATTGTGAAGTTATATATCGCACATTTAATTGTGAGATGATGTATTCCAAAGTTTAGTAAGGGAGTTCAGGATTTCGTACAAATGGTCTAGCATCATTGCTTTGCAAACTTGTGTAGTATATTTTTTACAATACACTCTTAAAATACACGACTATGCATTTACTACGTTTTTGCAAATACGCAACATCAAAAACCATAGTTTATTTATTCAACATTGAAAATCTAATTTGTAACTGTCAGTACAAAACAAAATGTGAAAAGAAACAGTTTTATAACTAAAAGTTTCTCACGACACGTAGATTTTATTTGCTATGGGATACGTTTCCTGTAAAAATGCACACAACATGAACTCCCTTAATTTTTTTGAGAAACCCCAAAAAAATTTTATTTTTTTCATAGAGATCCATTATAAAAATAAGATTAAAAGGTATTTATTTCCCTTTTTTCGTATTTTTGAGTATTGTATAAATGTCAGCATAATCTTGTTAGTTGGTTGTCTTGATGTGTCACAAAATATAAAAAAAAAAATTATGAGTTAAGTCGGTTTATAGACCGAGTTAAATTCTGTCTTCCAGGTACTGGTTAAATTAAATCTGGTGTGAAGAACCAGCTTTCGTAGAAATGACATACGACAATGGTCAATTTAGACTCCATCATTCCTGATCTGTAAATCTGATCATAATCAGTAACTAAGGTGCAAGATTATATTACAAACCCAAGTTAGGATTTTTTTCAATCCTCTAGCCTGGATTTGAGGTTGATATAAACGCACGATGTGTCCAAAACATTGGCAATCACAATAAACGTTTTGCTTTCTTTACAATGTATACTTTATATCAAGTAATGTACTCACCACCCATAAGGAAAGTCTTAAGTTTAACAAACAACATCAGTAATACTTTAGAAAGGTTTTTCAAAAACGGGTTTCAAATCGGCACTGGCTAGTCAGGCTCCCTAAATGCATTTCGGATGTGAAAAGCTTATCCGCATGTATGTCGGTTTTTCATATTGGATATTTAGGACTTATCTTCGCATTAGCTGGACAATCGGTCATAAAATGACTGGGTGATTCCGTCTCGTTATCATACATACATCGAACACAGATTGGTATGTCAACGATATTACAATTTACTGCATATACTCTCATTGGACAATGTCCTATTAATCCTCCAATTACCTCGTCACTTTGGCCTTCCTAGTGAAATACAATTTTTGCAGGAAGTCACTTCGATTTAGGTCTCCACCTCACTTTTCCCGAGCTCAGTGCTATAATGCTTTTGCTGCATAAATAAACACCCAGTTTTACTCGAAATTTTGGCCCTTTGTGTTCCCTGTTAGTTATGGCTCTCAAACAGGAGAAGTTTTTCACAATTTCGAATTCATATCCTCCAACACTGGTATGATTGCCAAGTCGTGAATGTGCAGATGTCATTATCTACTCCGTTTTGCCCTCCTTCGTCGCAAGACCCACTTTTTCTGCTTCTTCATCTGAACCAAATTACTCGAAAAGTCCGCGGTGAAGCCATAACTCAACGTCATTAAGCAAAGACGTATGCGCTTTTCAGGGACCTCTTATACAAAGATAGAAGCATGTATCAAATTGCCTACTCTCTTAACTCCGTACCTGAAATCAGGAAAAAATTTCGAAAATTTAAAACCTAGCCTCTCAAAGATTTATTCCAAAGGGAAGCCTTGACTGCTGCAAACCAAATTTCTTAACGAAGTTCATATGAACAAGCTAAAAAAAAAAAAAAAAAAAAGCTAGAAAAATATTGTAACGAATTTTGGGAAATTCCGCTTATTTGCAACTTTCTGCTAACGTTCGAATCGCTAAACTATTGAATAAATCAGTCCAATATTCTGTATTGCAAAATGGTGTTTATTAGACTACTTTGAGAGTACCTACTTCACAATAATTGCGTGTTTAAATCAAACTGCATAGTCATGCCTCAGCTTGCGCTGCTTTTATACCCTCGGTTTCCTCGTTCACCCATTTCTCCTAAGGTCTAGTAATTTCGTGAACTTCATGCTTGGTTACCAGTCATATCATATATATTATTTCTAATTCCTATTTTTATGTACGGGTCCCTTTTTAGCTCTTATTTGGAATCCAAATCTATAAATAAAGTCTTGGTTGTAAAGATGGAGATTCCGGCTATTAGCGAGTTTTGGGCAATTTTGGTCGTAGTGCTTTTGTTTAGCTATATTTTATTAAAATAATTTGTTAAAAATAAACGATTGTGAGCACACAAAGAAATCTATTTGTACTATGGCACTATTGTGAATATTTGCACTGCATTACCGGCAGTTGCTACCATACGCCAGTAAGCTGTAAGTTTTAATTGATTGATAGAACAGCTGATTTCTGTTGATATTTGATAACAGACTTTTATATTGGTTGCGCAAGATGCGCACGGGTCCGGCTCGTACATGTATATTTGTAGTTTGTAGACACATGCGTGTGTATATGTGAGTATTTCTTCGGCTGACGATTACATCTGTTTGTAAGTATCTCTCCGTTGCCTTGTATCTATGTGTTTAAATGATGCTTGATTTGTTTACGTACATACGAGTGGCTGCTTAGTATCGGCTTAGTGATGCCACTATCGCTTAGTGATGCTAATATTCGTCACAATATTTAGACTTATCAAGAACTAGGCTGTCATTATTTTTTAACGTATAAATTATATTATCTTTAAATAAAGGCGTTTTTGAAGTTTAGGTATCCACTGTACATTGTACATGGTTTAAATTTTAATAACCAAAAAAGGAAACATTTGGTTTTTTTTGTTCTGATAACCAATAAAATTTATTTGGTTATTATAATGGTTATTTAAAACGCAGATCATATTTTGATTACCATAAGTTGTCTGTATAATTGCTTTTCACAACCAATATTTTAATATATCATTCTTAATGGTAAAAGAAGCCCTTTATTTCCCTTATCTTACAACTGTTTCGGCGGCCACCGTGGTGTGATGGTAGCGTGCTCCCCTACCACACTGTATGCCCTGGGTTCACACCCCGGCCAAAGCAACATCAAACATCGGCAGTGTTTGGCAAGCGCTCCTGGTGTATTTCTGCTATGAAAAGCTCTCAGTGAAAACTCATCTGCCTTGCAGATGCCGTTCGGGGTCGGCATAAAATATGTAGGTCCCGTCCGGCCAATTTGTAGGGAAAATCGAGAGGAGCACGACGCAAATTGGAAGAGAAGCTCGGCCTTAGATCTCTTCGGAGGTTATCGCGCCTTACATTTAGTTATTTTTTTTTTTACAACTGTCACGTCCCTGATTTTGAACATTTTTCCGTTTCTTGAAATTAAGAACACAGTTCAAAGCCCTTTGACAATGCAATATGAGGGAAACAAATTTTTTTAGGCGTCTCAGAGATCTTGAGAGTTCATGAAACCGTACGAAGATGGACATTTTGCTTTCGAGTTTTAAGGAATTTCAGAATAACCAGATCTGAAGCTTTGCACATAGCGAAGTCTCTAATCAAGTTGTACTTAGGATACAAATACTTTTTAGATGAGGCATGGATATTAATCCAAATATTAAGAAAACCTATTTATGTATGGCGTTTGGAATCTTGCGATCGAGTTTGAGTAGTTTTCCGTGGAGATAGATTCATGAGACTTGAAACATACTTCAAAATGCGATGATGATGAAGCATGAGGGGACGCAGGGATCGATAAACTTGGACATTTCCGTGTTTCAAGGAACTTTCCGATAGTCTAGAGATCTGAAACATTGAACATAGCTTAGGACCTTATTAGGTTTTAATATTTAGGATAAAAAATTTTCTTGATGGGGCAGGGATCGATATATTTAAAGATATTCAGTAAATCCATTTAGAACATGTGGAAGCTAAAGACAGATTTTTGAGTAACTTTTCATTGAGATAGAAACTTGAAACCTTACACTACGCTAAGATGTTTAATATCTTCCTTACAGCGAAGTTTCTAATATTGATGGACCTTAAGTTATTGTTCACCTGGGTTTGCTAATTGCATCCTACCTTTATAAGTTTGTTTTTGATAAGCTGTTTACAAAAGTTATTGTTAAAATTTCAAAATCAAAAATCATCAACACTATATTATGTCTGTGTTTATGGACGTACATATATTACGCAGCGTTTTGAACCTTTTATATAAAGGAAGTCTTTAAAATATTTTTTATCTTCTCTTTTTGAATTATTTAAATTAAAATTTTTGATCGTACATGCAAACTAATTTAATAAACAAACTTTATATTATTTTATAGGTAAGTCCAAATGAATGCATCTCACAAAGGAAGATTTATTCGCATCGGTAAGCTTATTCTTCAAAATCATTATAAATTTCATGCTATAATTAAAGTGACTCTTAGTGACAGGTAATCAAAATCGAATAAAATCCATGACGTAAGTGGACAGAGACACGTTGAAGGCAAGCGTAAGGTAACTAAATTCCGAAGGCTTTTAAGTATTGAGAGGCAATCCCGTTCGTGCCTACTGTTTTAAATGGTTTTTCAAGATTGATGGCTTCTTCAAGCTCTTTAGCGGTGATGGTGATGAGGCACAGACCTTGTTTATGTTTATGTGCACGTCACTTGTCAAGCAAATTATTCATCACGTATTGCCGACAGAAAGCGTTTCTTCGTATTCGACAGCACTTTATCGCCGAAGGCGGTCTATATTTTTATACTCAGCTGAGCAGAGCTCACAGAGTATAATAATTTTGTTCGCATAACGGTACCCCGTAACGGCATAAACTAATCGAGATTGATATAGACTTCTATACCTATATCAAAATGATCTGGGCGAAAAAAGAAAATCATTTAGCCATATCCGTCCGTCTGTCCGTAAACACGATAGCTTGAGTAAATTTTGAAGTTTCTTAATGAAATTTGGTATGTAAGTTCCTGGGCACTCATATCAGATCGCTATTTAAAATGAGCGAAATCGGACTCTAACCAAGCCCACTTTTTCGATATAGAAAATTTCGAAAAACCGAAAAAAGTGCGATAATTCATTACCAAAGACGGATAAAGCGATCAAACTTTGTAGGTGAATTGACCGTATGACGCAAATTAGAAAATTAGTAAAATTTTGGACTATGGGCCTTCCTTACCTGTTTTATTTTGATTTTTTTCTTCATATTTAGATATATATATCAGATGCCACTCCCCCTACATACCAAACTACCCTCTATGAATACATACCAAACTACCCTCTACTAAAGAATTCTATTTCCTACAAATTGGTGCATATTTCATTCAAATCGGCCAAACGGAAGGTTCAAAAAAGGAGTCGGAAAATGTGAGTGAGGCGTATTTATATTAAAAAACAAGTAAACGGGGCTGTCTTCGGTTTCGGCGAAGACTTCATACCTTTCATGATTCGGGCTGCACAATAATCTTATCCCGTTCGTAATCTCCAAATAATCGGATGTCTAAGATAAGAAATATATAGTGAACAGATGTACATACCTAAACGATTTTTAAAATAAATATAAAATAAAAAATGGCAACAAACCCCCTTATCTGAACGATCGGTTGTATGGGATATATATTATATCCAGCTCCGATCGAAATGATTTTTTCATGAAATCGTCTATGATATATTCGAATAAATATCACCAAGTTTAATTTTTATATTGGGAATTAAGGGAGAAATGGCCAAAAATCTTTCTATCTGATCGATCGGTTGTATGGGATATATACTATATATAGCTCCGATCAAAGTGATTTTTCAGGATATATTAGAATATATATCACTGAGTTTCACATTTATACTTTCTAAATTGCGGCAGGAATGACCAAAGTCGTCTTATCTGAACGATCGGTTGTATGGGAGATATATGTTATAGTGGTCGGATCCTACCGGATCCGACAAATAATACAAAAATACATCCCTGTGCCAAATTTCATTGAGATATCTCAAAATTTGAGGGACTAGTTTGCGTTCAAACAGACAGACGGACGGACAGACGGACATGGCTATATCAACTCAGTTCGTCGCCCTGATCAATTCGGTATACTTAATGGTGAGTCTATCTTCTATATTTCTCAACGTTACAAACATCGGACCAAAGTTAATATACCATTTCATGTTCATGAAAGGTATAATAAATAAATGTAAGGCGCGATAACCTCCGAAGAGATTTAATGCCAAGCTTCTCTTCCAATTTGCATCGCTATCCTTTTTATTTTTCCTACAAATTGGTGGGACCGCACCTACTGTTCCCTATTTGCCTCCCCGTAGATCCGCGCCTGTCACTGATAGCTTTTCATGGCAGAAATACACTTCGAGTGCTTGCCAAGCACTGCCAATAGGAGACCCCAATGTTCTTCTAATTGAAAAAACTTGTTTCTAAAATTTTTATTTTGCTTTGCCCGGGTCGTGAACCCTGGATCTTCGGTGTGGTAGACAGCCGTATTTATATAAAGATTGATTAATAAAAGCATATTGTAGAGTGTATGATACTCCGTTTAGTAGATTGTATAGTAAAAAACGTTGAAATTTTAAATATTAAAGAAAAACTTTTATTTGTTTAAATTTTAAAGGAAAAAAGACAAATTGGTGAGTGTAAAAAAACTAGATGAAATATAGTTGGAAATTTCGTTCACCGATGTTTGGTCCTGGCCAACTACTTTGCAGCGGCTAGCCATCGCTATCCACACTACAACGCAGTTTACTCAAGTACATCTCGTTTGCCTTAACACGAAGTGCGGCGGGCTTAGCGCCTGCCACGCACTCTGCATTTAGCTTGGAGATGTTTTTACCGCCGATCGCAGAACGAAATGGTGAAAAATTATGAGTGCGCTGGCTTTTTATATCTTTTCACATGGCAAAATCATTTTTAGTACATTCTGTTAGAAAAAGTTATACAAATCAAATTACTTAAGTTAAAAGAGACACCTATAGTAGGATACATTTGACAGCGAAAAGGTAATGCCATACAAAGACATTGCCATAAAAGGTATTGACATGTGAGGTATTAAAGAAAATATGTTATGTTAGATATTGCTATGTTACAGTCTCCCCCTTTGGCGTGACTAAATCGTCCCGAAGGCACGGCAATACTCCTTTTAACTTTTCTTTGGCCTTCTTCGTCTCCGTAAAGGTTGCATGGCTGCTGGAGATTCTTCTTAATAGTAAGTTTAGGTTTTGTTTTGATGCGATTTCATATGAAGATGAGCCAACTTTGCCAAGGATGGTATAAGGACCATCTTTTTTCGGAACAAATTTCGATGTTAAGTTCTTTGTTGCTTGACTTAAGGTGTGCGTAGTTACAAGTACTTCTGTACCGATATCGAAGTCGTATTGAGACCGTCTGCATATGATGTTGCGTTTCCTTCGCATGTTGTAATTAAACGCTGATTCTTTGAAGATAAGGTGTTCTTTGCGGAATAAAATTTTCAGATTCCATAATAGTTTTTACATCATGTTGTACGTCGTCTAGGGTACGCAGCTCTCTACCGAACGTTAGGTATGCAGATGTGAAGCCAGTACTTTGACATTTTGCCGTAGTTAATGCGAATCTTATTGAGGGTAGATTCAGATTCCATCTATATGTTCATTGCCATCAAAGATAGCTAATTGAGTTTTGATATTTCTGTTCTTACGCTGGGCGGGATTAGCTTGCGGATGATAGACAGGTGCATTATCGCCGATATGAACCGGACACTGTTGTCTGATTTTAGTCGGCGAGGAATCTCATAACGAAGAAATATTTCGTCTATTAAAGTTTTTGCACAAATTTCGGCTGTTGCTTCTTTAAGGGCGAAAAGTTCCATCCAACGCGATGCAACATCCTCTGCTACTAGTATCCATTGAAAACCATCATTTGCTTTTGGCTGAATTAGTCAACTGCTACAACTTCAAATCGTTGATTACTGCTTGTGGTCTGGAAAAGACCCATTGGTTTTAGATTGGTTGCTTTATATCTTTGACATTCTATACAAACTTTAACATGCTTTGCAATATCGGTTCGCATTCCTGGCCAAAAATAGCGATTAGCAATTCGATGAATGCTTCTTTCGACGCCGTAATGGCCTGCAGTGCTCTCGTCGTGGTATTTCTTGATTAGGTCCTCTCGTTCTTGTTGTGGAACTACCATTTGGGCTTCTTCCCTATCTTCATTTGCACAATGGAATATGATCCCATCGAAAAGCACTAATCCTCTGTTTGACCAAAAAGTTAAATTATCGTCTTGGGACTCTATTGACGATATAATCTTTTGTATATATTCGTCTTTTAACTGCTCATCCCGTATTTCTTTGCAACTTTTTCGGGGAAAATCTACTTGAAAGGCACATGTTCGACTACAATTTGTGTGTCATCACTTTATGGACGAGATAACATATGAACTAGAGAATTAGTTTTACCAGGACTATATTGAACTTTAAAACCGTATTACTGAATTTGTAAAGCCCATCATGGTAGACGACCAGAAGGGGATTTGATTGTGAGTAGCCATTTTAAAGGTTGATGGTCTGTAACCAAAATTATTTCGGAACCTGCGTTATAGCCACGGAACTTTGAACATGCCCACACTATAGCCAGAGCTTCCCGCTCGGTGGTGGAATAGTTTCGCACAGCTGCTGACAACAGTCGGCTTGCATACTCAATTGAATGCTCTTTGCTCTCCTCCCCTGGAGTAAAGCTGCGCCAATAGCGTACGCGCTCGCATCGACCTTTATACAAAAGGGCATGTTATCTTGAGCCTGTTTTAATATGGGTGCTGACGTTAAGGCTTGCTTAAGTGATTCAAAGGCATCTTTTTGCCTTTCCGTCCAACACTACTTCACATTCTTTTTCATAAGTTCAGTTAGTGGTTTCGAAAGCTCGGCATAGCCAGAAATAAATCTTCTTTACAAAGAATAAGTTTTGACAAATGAAATTAGCTCCTTCACATTTCGCGGCTCTTTTCTTTGGCTAACGGCAGCTGTTTTCTCTTCATCTGCACATATGCCGTTATTGTTGCTGTTGTTGTTGCGATAAGGTTACTCCCCGAAGGCTTTGGGGAGTGTTATCGATGTGATGGTCCTTTGCTGGATAAAGATCCGGTACGCTCCGGTAACACAGCACCATTAAGGTGCTAGCCTGACCATCTCGGGAACGATTTATATGGCCACATTAAACCTTCAGACCATCCCTCCCTCCCCACCCCCAAGTTCCATGAGGAGCTAGGGGTCGCCAGAGCCTCGTCTGTTAGTGAAACAGGATTCGCCGCGGATAGGTGAGGTTGATAATTGGGTTTGGAGAAGCTATATATTGCGCTGGCAACCTGAAGGGTTGCGCTACACAGCCCCTTGAATCTGGTATTTTAGTCGCCTCTTACGACAGGCATACCTACCGCGGGTATATTCTGACCCCCTAACCCGCTGGGGCCACACATATATGCCGTCGACTGTAATTACGTTACCTAAATACTTTACGTGCTCACAACAAAACTTACTTTTGCTATTATTTACCCGTAGATTATATTGTTGCAACTTTGGAAGAACAAGATTAACATCATTGAGGTGCTCGTCATATGAACATGAGCACACAATTAGGTCATCAAGGTAGATCAATAGTTGAACCTTGGGAATTGAAGCTTTAAACCGGTCCATGAGACGCTGGAAAGTTGCGGGTGCATTAAACAAACCAAATGGCATTCTTCTAAATAAATATATTCCAAAAGGGGTAATAAAAGGAGTTTTGTAAGCATCTTTATCATTCATTTTTATTTGGTAATAACCGCTTTGTAAATCTAATGTAGACATAAATTTTGTACTCTTGGAGGCATGCAGTATATCATCCATTCTTGGCAATGGATATCTGTCTGGCACATTTACCGCATTCAGTTTTCGATAATCGATACAAACTCGAATTCCGCCGGTTTTCTTTGGCACCATAACGACTGGAGATGCCCATGGTTATTCACATTCTCACTCCACTTTCGATCATCTTCTCGACTTCCGCTTTCAATTGATGAGTTTTCGCAAAAGAAAGACGATATGGTGGACTAAAAATCGGTTCATGGTCGCCTGTGTATATTTTGTGCTCAGCGTATGGTGATGGTTCACCTACATTGCCGAATGCTTCTGCATTAGCGTGGAGAATTTCATTTAGTTGCTTCTTTTGTTGCATGTTTAGATTAGCACCATCTTTGGGCTTGTAACAATTTAAAATCAATTGAGTATAAGCTCATAAAATCATCATCGTTGTCATCGGATTGCTTGTAAACGAGGCTTGGAAATAGTGCTGGGTCCTTTTGTCTCTGTGGCGTAATCCCCTGGTAAAGAATCTTTAAATATGGCTTGGATCGAACTTGGCGAGTAGTCATTTATCGGTATATCAGGGCCATAACTTTCGAACTCCGTCACGTATGCTTGAGTATGAGGATTTCTAGCTGGTAATTTTAGTTTGGGTGTAGTATTAGCTACTTTCACCACTTCTATTAAATTAAAGGGCAATTTTGCTACGAAATCGAAGTGATGCAGGGGGTTATCCTCAAAATACCAATACCTCTGCCCCATATTGGGTACGATATTAACTTGCTTAAGAAAATCAGCACCAAGTAACGTGCGGTTATTATCTGCATCTGGTAATACAATGAATTGTATATTCAAACAGCGGCCACCTATTACCACCTTGCATACAGTTGCCAAGCAATTTTTCCTCGACACTATAACATCTGCTAGGGCAATATTTGCAACCCACGAAATCCATAACCCGTTGCAAGTTTGCGCTTGCCACACTAGTACGTGCACCAGTATCAAAATAGGCTTGACCTGGCACACCGGAAAGCTGCACATTAACTATCGGCATATCTCTGCCAATATTTACGGGGCTTATCGCATTATAGTTTATAGTTCTACTCGAAAAACTTTTATTTTTGTTGTACACTGTGCAATTAGCACGCGTCAAGCCAGGTGCATTACACCCGTAGCAAGCAAACTTCGGTTTGGCTACTATGGCTGCGGCGACTTTACTTGAATTTGCATCAATGTTTTCTGCCTTCTGTTTTTTAAAACAGTTTTCGCGTAAATGTCCCTTTTTGCTACAAATATGTACATCGGGGTACTTGCTCTTGTGGCTTTTTACCACTTTCATATTCCATTAGTGATAACTCAACTTCTCGTGCATCGTGTTCGTATGTGGTGACCTTATGACGGCTTACTATTCCACGAATGCTTGCGTGTAAATAACCGAACACCATATCAATTTGGTCAGCTTCGGCTGGACTTTTTGGTAGTTGGGCAAATAGTGCACGCTTTTTACGGTTGAATGTGTCTGTCGGTTCACTTTTTTGTTGCCTGGGTTCAACTATATCGCAATATATTCTGCATGCCGGCTTTGCGGGTGAAAAACTTTCATGAATCATGCGAACTACGTCAGCAAAAGTTGATATTTGCTCTTTAACACCACGCCACCATTCCGCTGTGTCTCCCTCGAGCAACATCGGCATACCATTTACTGCGTCGGCGTCATTAATTTTTTCCACCATCTTAAAAGTTGAAATCGCTGCTATAAATTCTTCCACCTTTGCAGGATTACGCTCTCCATTGTAACGAGCTTTGCATGTGCTCAGCGTAGGTACACACACGAATATTGCTGCTGCTTACCGATTTCATTAATGCTTCGAACTGTTCCCTGGAAAGAGTCACCATTTTGTTCAGCCGAGGACTTCGCCGTGGTACAATTTTGAAATAATAAATTATTCGAACCAGATGAGTTGGGCGCCAATTTGTAGAGTGTGTGATATTCCGTTTAGTATTTTATATAGGAAAAAACGTTGAAATTTTAAATATTTAAAAAACTTTTATTTGTTTAAATTAAAAAAGGACAATTTGGTGAACGTAAAAAATAAATGATGAAACATAGCTGGAAATTTCTTTCAGCGATGGTCATGGCCAACTTTGCAGCGGCTAGCCACACTACAACGCAGTTTACTCAAGTACATCTCCTTTGCTTTAGCAAGAAGTGCGGCGGGTTTTGCGCCTGCCACGCCCTCTGCATTTAGCTTTGAGACGTTTTTACCGCCAATCGCAGAACGAAACGATGAAGAATTATGAGTGCGCTGGCTTTTTATACCAAAGCCGGCCAAAAGTTGCACATTGTGCAATTTGAGTTCGTATTTTCACACCGACACTAACGATGTGTGATCACGATCGTTTGCTTTCGCTTGTCATTCACAGTGAATGCAAAAGGAAAAGCCCATGCTACTTTTTGGGCAAATAATAAAAACAATATGCTGCAATGTTAAAGTGGCTTTTAATACGTTTTAGTTAGTATTATTAAGTTCCTTAGAACATACATATTAATATTGACAATTTAAATATTAATTATTAATAATTAATAATAATTAATTAATTATTAATAAATATTGACAATTTAATATAAATATATTTTTATACGTTCTACTTAGTTTTATTAATTTTCATAAATTTTATTTTATTGAATAACTTTATGTTTTGAAAATATATATTTCTATCTTCACATTTACTTTATTTTATAGTTCTTTCTTAATGAAAAAGTGAATTTTTTTAAGTAAATTTTTCATTGAATAAAAACGATACCTTCTTTATAAAAAAGTTTCATGTAACTAGCTCGAACTCCGCGTTCTTTGTTATACGAATATAAGTAAGTATAGTCAGGATTAGCTTGAAATCAAACAACCAAAGTCCTTTTTAATTTCAAACTTCACAGTCCACATTTTCTGTTAGCACACTGTGGGGAGTTGTCACTCAATCTTTACACACACTTATGCAATTGTTTTAGTATTTGTAAGGCCGGCTCCGTTTTATACCTTTTATTTGTAAGGCCGGCTCCGTTTTATACCTTTTCACATGGCAAAATCATTTTTAGTACATTCTGTTATAAAAATCAAATTACTTAAGTTAAAAAGAGACAACTATAGTAGGATACATATTACAAAAATATTAGCTGTATTGTGACTTGTTATATATGCGCTAGACACGTTTTCTAGGCCGCTCCAAGAAGAGATGAGTGGATGGCCGGATGCAAATGTGAGCGTCGGCTGCCAGTTGACGCAGTTGACAAGTCCTGCGGAGGAAAATCCACTTACGTTGATTCTGATCAACAAAGTTTGGTGTTTTTTCTGGAAAAATTCGTTACGTATGTATTCAAAACAGGGAAGGGAATTTTTAACCTTTGTCTTCTCTATACTTGGTGACAACCTCTAACGTACATATTTCATGACAAGAAATTGTGCTATCATATCCAGATTTCTTTGCGCATATCTTACATTTAAATTTTTGTGGTAGACCACATCAACAGTGTGTGTTTTCTGTTATGGTCAACGTTTTTCTTTCAATTCTTTACAAAATTTGTTGCGATTATGGTCCGGTTCATTGTTACTAATAAAAGTGGTAATAAATCTCACAGAGCTTTCACTCGTTCACATCCAAAAATGAGAATTTGCCATTTGTCTATAAAATGAACACAAATAAATTTACTCTGATGCAATTTTTCTCTCATTCATTCCTTGTTTTCTGTGTTTTTCTTTATGGTAATGCGATATTTTTCATGGTTGCATGCATGAGCTCCTCGCATAGTCCCGCACTCCCTCGTTGCAAACGCAGCTAAATAATATGGCAACTGCAATATGTTAAATGCCAAAAATGTTATTTTTGTTTTCATTTATTATTTATCGCCAAGGCTATATACAATAAGCACGCATAGTACATCCCAGTTGGATACATAATCACATTTGATGCCCTGCTGCGGGGTGACCAGAGAAGATAAATATGTACATGGAATAAAATCAGATTTAACGAGGGCCAGAAATGAAAATTATCGGAAAAAAGCATCCCAAAAACTAACAAACAGATCCTGTACCTCCGCTTTGACAAAAACTTTAAAACCACAATAGACGTTGAAGGTTGACCCAAAGAGCGCTATGTTGCCAAACTAATGAAAGGAATAAAATCCCAACAATAATTAAGGCAATGGTCACGCCGGCTACAAAATCGAAAATTGTATCAGAGGAAAAAAATCTCTTGTAAGCATAAGGATAGGGATAAACACTCATTTATATTGAGTCTCCGGTGGAAATGGATGGAAAAGAAAAAGCGGAGCAGCCAGGTAATATCGCGAAACCCTCGAAGCTTGTAACGTCGACGTCCCGATGATCGAAGATATAAAGGGGCAAAACATGATCAAACAAGCATGGAAGGAAGAGAACTAAGCATGGGGCTGTAAAATTCTTACGACTTTACACTAACAAATCTACTCTTTTTACTAAAAAGAGGGAATTGTAGGCTCATGATAGGTATTCATGTTGGACACTGCCTTGTACTTTTGGAATGAGATTTCTTAGTTAAAGACTCATAATTTTTCTTACATTTTTTTTTCTATAACGAATCAGGGGTCGCAGCGTTACTAACGATCACGAATCGGAAATCGATCCTATTTAAACGATAAATATAAGACTGTTCCGGCCCGCCTTGCTGCGCCAAGAAAAACAGATGTATTTAGATTATTGGAATAGAAGAACCTTTTATTTACCTTTATACAAACGGCTAAACAATATTTTTGGTATTTTCATTTAGAGCATAAATACATAAATTTTTTGATGTCCTAACTCTTGAATATGCAACGTATAGTAAGTTAAATAAATAAATGTAAGGCGCGATAACCTCCCAAGAGATCTGATGCCGTGCAACGTGCTCCTTTTGATATTTCCTACAAATTGGTGGGACGGGAGATATATCTTTTATGCCGATTCCGAACGTCATCTGCAAGACATATGAGTTTTCACTGAGAAGTTTTTCATGGCAGAAATACACTCGGAGTGCCTGCCAAACCACTACCTAGTGACGACCCCGATTAGAAAAACTTTTTTTAATTGAAACAACTTTTTTCTAAATTTTCGATGTGGCTTTGCCCGGAACGTGAACCCAGGATCTTCGGTGTGATAGGCGGAGCACGCTACCACCACACCACGGCGGCCGCCAGTATAGTAAGTTGGCCACGTGAAAAACATGGGTTTTTCAAATCCAGACCTGCGACGTTAAAGATTGCTCGTGCGCTTTCTTTATTGTTATTGCAAAGGCAAGAAGCAAAAGGAACTGAAGCCGCTAGAAATCAAACGATTAAACGTTTGAAATCATCGGTATACGTGGAATCAGCATGTCCTCCCCTTTGAATCTACCGCCTATGATTATTGTTTCGAACAAATTCGGTGCTAGTTTTTTCATTAACACCCTGGTTCCATTGCACAGTTTTGGCGCGTTTCAGATTCGAATAAGTATTACCGGTGATCCCACTGTCAACGTCAATAAATGTTGATCCATTCCAGGTGACTCCAATGAATTAAGAAATTCAGGTACTATGTCGATTGGTTTACTATATTGATTGGCTTATATTTCACTCCTTCTACTGGAAATTTCGACTGTATTTGAATATTTAATTTACTCACCCCATCTTCCTTTAGAGCTCAAATTACACGTTCGCGGAGCCATTCCGGATCTCCGTAGGTTGTCGTTAAGTTTGGAAATTCTCTGTCGATGATGTCTTGGATACTTTGGTGCATGTGACCAAAGTTCGATGGAAAGGATCTCTCACTTGTTGTGCGAATGGTAGTTACTTCGCCGTTTACAGCGTAATTTTTTTGACATAGTTCCACAAATGTGATACCTTTACACATGCATTTAACTGATCCGCGGCGCTGATCGTGGTATAACGGGTAATGTTTGACGAAAATCACCTGCGAAAAGTATAAGGACGTCTCCAATTTCCTATCCCGTGATGCATTTGTTCCAATTTATAATTTTGCAGGTTTTAAGGATTGTCGTCATACCAGAGTGTATGCTGATGGTGTTTTACTTTAGTTAAAATTGAAGGAAAGCTTCAATTTTCATAGTGTTGATGAAATCCTCGATGATGCTACTGCAATCTCATTTCGTTTTGGAACTGATGCAAATATTAACTTGTTAGGGAATATTTTCCCCATACCTCTTGGAGCATCTTGGAAAATAATTCCACCGTCTCCGTTGGTTACGCGTTGCATTATTTTGTCATAAGCTTTGTCTGCAAGACAACTAAAAGGTCTTGATGATTTACATCAAACTGCTGCTCTCTCATCATGTATGTATTATAAAGCAATCTTTCTTCATATCGATGCCGCCATACCTCGAGTTGAAAAATGGGTTTGATTTTGATTGACATAAATAAGTCCTCGAAATTATCTTCACTGAGGCTTTCTCGATGCATTTCCCACAGTTCACTAGGATTTCATGGTGCGCATGATGTTAAAATTATCGCAAGCAAATTTGTTTTTGATGGAACGCGGGCTTTATCAGAGCTGTGTTCTAATGCGGATCATATCCAAGAAAGCCCAGTTTAAAGCATGCTTACTTTTGGCATTCTAACCGGTCTATTGTTTTCAATGCAAGGAATGATGATCATCATTGATTGTAAGCATTAACAACCGGAAATAATAGCACTCGTCTTTATTTGGATGGACGGTATACACACGTTCCAAGGCATCGGAGGAATATATGCCAGGATGCTCTAGAACAATACCCGCTTTTTTCCTACTGAACTTTTTTGTCGATGCGTTCCAATTATACTCTTGTTACGATCCATCTTTTATCTATATTGATATCCTCAGTTCGCAACTTGATATTTGAGTACATCGGTCTCTGGTCCACTTCCCGGCAAAAAAGTATCGTAAATACTCATCTATGCAAAGGGTTTCCTATATACCAAATTCTAGGCAAATCGAACCCAGAATAGAATTTGCCGAATAACTAGATCCGTCCCTGGTCCACTTCTCGAAAGAAACTTCACAATAACACTCTCCGTATTACTATTAACTTATCCTACAAATTTGAACAAAATCAACAGAGTTGTTTCGGAGTTCATAAACTGCATACAAACACACATACGTATCTCAGACATTTTGTTTTTAAGGCCGTATTTGAGCGAAGTCGTATCTCGGGAAACCTGTTAAAAATGTTGTAACTGAAAAAATTATTTTTTTGTCAAAAAAGCTTTGAATTTAACTTTATTTGTTGCCTATTGGTTTTATCTTTGGAGAAAATGCACTCTTATATTTTATGAGTTGTGTGCTATGTGTGAAAATATTGATTTTAAATCAAACTGAGCATACTCCATTTATATTACATTTCGAGCACATACATATGTATAAGTTAAGGATACGCTCAGTTTTGTAAAGTATATTGAAAATATATTTTTTCCGAATTCGTTGCCAAACCTGCTAAAAAATGAAGGAAGCGAAAAAATTATTATGATGCATCTGTTCTGAACTTCGTTCCCAGCTCCTAGTCTTCAACCTGTAGTCATTCAACCTGTATTGTAAAACTGTCGCTTTGCGTGAATGTGTCTCACATTTTCTGCAGGGAAGGAAACACTGCGAGGGGACACAATTAGGGCTAGTACCGTTTCTTAATGCGAAAGCTCTGCGGTAGTGGAAAACTTGGGGGATTCGCTGCAGGGAAGTGTATGTAATATACGTATTTAATTCCTATACAGTTGTTAGCTTGCTGGTTATAGTTCGATATCGTGAGGAATCTCATGTATGTATGTGAGAGGTCCTGATACACAGCAAACTCCGGTTATGTAACAATATTTACAAAGTGTCAATATACAATTGTTTTAGATATAAGAAAAAAATCCGCCTCCACAAACTTCATTAAAAAATTTACATTGATAACACTGGATCACAAATTCCAACTTTTTCTGCACCAGAGGCGCTTTATGAAATTCCTATGTAAAATCACCCCCTGATTCCGATAATCAAGGTTATTTTTATATCTATGGTCACGTTTTTGAGATATTTACGAATTACCTTTTTGTCAAAAAAAAAAAAAAATTGGGTCCACTTAATCATATATAGCTCAAGAAGGAATTGAGCAATTGCAAAACGATTTGAAGCTTTTAAAAGCTAATACAATTTTCTATAAACTGTGCATACAACACTTTTTGCTAGGTCCTGCAGATTCAAAGATAACGAACAATCATTACGGATTTTTTCAATTTTTTTTTGTAAAAATATAAAAAAAAATTTTACTTTGCGAGGAGGGATCTCGAAAACTTTTTATTTTTTTTTTCTCTCTAAGCTCTGTTTTATTACAAACAAAAATAAGCTTTCATTCGACAAAATCGATGAATTAATACAAAAGTTACAAGCATTCAAATAAATATATCTATATAGAAACAAACACTAGTATAGCTAATTTTATTACCTTTTAAAAGCTTCAAACCGTTTTAGAATTGCTCAATTCGTTCTTGAGATATATATTGTAACGATTTTACTGCAAATCCTCTTATTTGCCCTTCTTCTAAGTTCGAATCACTAAACTGTTGAATAAATAACTCCAATATTGAATAATGGAAAAATGGCCTTTATTAAAGTACTTCACAATAACACTTATACTTTGCAACTAGCTGGCTTAATAACCAAACTGATTGATAGCTCAAATGAAAACTGACTTTCAGAATAATACTGCTATTGCTCGCTAGATAGTGTCTTAATCGAAACTGCCCATAGCGTCTCTACCGCTGATGCTTTTATACTCTGTGATTTCCTCGTGGCATCTTCTAGGCGCTTCAAGAATTTTACTTAGTTAGTTATAAATTTCTACAGATGTATAATTTCTCATTTGAGTAATACTTGCACAAATTATTGCCCTCTCTTGTGACAACTCAGATAAGATATATGCATGTGTTTGTGCATTGCTCCTCCGCTGCTCGTATACGTACATATGTGTAGAAGCAATTATTGTTTCGTTTATGTAGATACATAATAATTGAATTATTGATGTGAATTCACGTCACTGCTTAGCATCGGCCTAGAGATGGCAGCACCCCTTAGTTTTGCTAATATTCGAAACAATATGATTAAGTCAACCCAATATTTTTTTTCTTTAACGGTAAGTCGTAAATTTCTCAAAAACGTTACCATAGAAAATTAAAAATAGCCTTGATTTTCGGAATTAGGGGGAGATTTTACATAGGAATTTCATAAAGGCTGTTGATGGTGCATTTTTCTGTAAACCGGTGTAATATGCAAGCATAAATAAATGTATGCTTGTCTTCATGTATTCGCCAAATGTCAAGTTATATAAGGTATAATCTTATATATAAAAAGAAAGGCTAAAATGTGTGTTAGTTGGTAGCCGGCGTTTGAAGAGATGCGCCGGTCGATTTTGTTCAATCTTTCACATAAGTTGCGTATACCTCACGCGGTGGTTCGCACATAGGTTTGGTTGCGATCGACGCACAGGGTCTCGAGATATAGGCCAAAACATGGACCCGGATAACCCCTAGAATGTGTTTATAGAATATGGATATCAAATGAAAGCTGTTGATGAGTGCTTTTGTAGAGAGTAATTTTCATACCCTTGGGTGACTAGTGTCTAGAGATATAGGCCAAAACGTGGATCCGTGTAACCCCTAGAATGTGTTTATAGAATATGGATATCAAATGAAAGCTGTTGATGAGTGCTTTAGTAAAGAGTAATACCCTTGGTTGACTAGTGTCTCGAAATGTAGGCCAAAACGTGGACCCGGGACCCCTAGAATGTGTTCATAGAATATGGATAACAAGTGAAAGCTGTTGATGAGTGCTTTAGTAGAGGGTAATTTTCATACCCTTGGGTGACTAGGGTCTCGGAATATAGTCCAAAACGTGGATCAGGGTAACACTAGGATGTGTTTTCACATTATGGGAATCAAATTGAAGCTGTTGATGTCTGCTTTAGTACAGAGTAAGTTTTATGCCGCTGGGTGACTAGGGCCTCGAGATATAGCCCAAAACGTGGATCCGGACACCTCTAGAATGTGTGTGTAATATGGATATCAAATGAAAACTCTTGCTGAGAGCTTTAAACTATTTTCATTGTGATTTTCGATTTAGTCGCATCAACCTGGAAAAACTGATAAATATGCATGCGAAGTAGAAATAAAGACATGAATTAATAACACCCACATACCTCTTTACATACGTCCTATTCGATTTGTCTGAAATTTGGTATATAAATTTTCCTATATTAGTATTTACGATCCTTTTTTCCGGGCAGTAGACCAGAGACGGACTGGGACTGGGATTAGGACTAGGACTGGAACTGAGACTCGAAATGGGACAGGGACTAGGACTCGGAATGGGACTGGAACAAAATACCTACCACCCTCTATGACTGGAAATAAGGAATGAAAAAGAATGAGAAGAACTTGAGAGAAGAGAAAAGAGAGAAGGAGACTGAGAAAGAGTTAGAATGAGACGAGAATGGGATATATGAAGCGAAAAAGACGGAGGGAGGAGTGAATAAAAGGATTAGGAAAATGTGAAGGGAGTGGGCGCAGGCCGATAGGGAGGGGGAATGGCGGATTCCCCCCGGGCACAGGGTTTCCGAGGTGGCCCCGGTTTAGAGGTACTAAGACATTTTTTTTTAATTCAGGAGAGTCTAGTTGTTCCATGTGCAATTTTTAAGCCGAATTTCAAAAGCAACGAATATCTGCATTTCGTTTTAATATTATAGTGAAGTGTGTAAAATAATTTGTAGAGTCCCTTTCCTTAAAATTTAAGAATAAATATTTCATTTGCCTACTGGCTCAAAACGCTGTTTATAAAACACAATTTCTATTACTCAACTGACGCAAATATGTTTTCAACGTATCACTAATCAGTTGAAACTCTAATTCAAAAAAAAGCCTACAATTGATACACTTTTCAATGAACAGCTAATGACTGAAACCCAAATTGGAAAGAAATTTTATATAGAATTTTGGACACTATTTTATTTTTTGGAGAAAGAGGCCTAGCTTTCAGAGACCAAAGTATATATCTAGGTGAACGAAACAATGGAAATTTTTTGGGCATCTTATAACTAATAAGCCATTATGATCCGACACTTAGAGATCATTTGGAGAAAGTTAGGATTTCAAAACAGTAGCACAAACGTTTACAGGTTCACTGTCTTTCCACAGACATTCAGAACAAGTTTATAGAAATTTGTGCAAAACACGTGAGGGAAACTATATTAGATCAACGTAAGAAAGCCAAGTATTTTGCTATCATCGTTGATGGTACGGGTTACTTAAGCTAAATTTGACTGCACAAGCATACGGAGGTGTTACCGGCATTCTCAAGTACATCACAAGTTCGAATCCATCTTGCTGTCCTCAATTTGGTTCAAAATACTGACTACCATTAATGAAAGAAACTTCGTACTCCAAGCTAGAGACGCCACCATAGATGTTGAGGTCCGACATCTAGACGCCTTATTAGCTGATTTGAAGTTGATCAGGAACCAATGGGAAACAATTTTAAACGAACGCAAAACAGTTGCTATTCATTTGAACATCTCGCCAAAGTTTCCGGACATTCGAAAGAGAAAACCCAAAAGACGTTTTGAAGATAATGGAGATGATATAATTACGGATGATCCAGAGTCTGATTTTAAAAACAATACATTATTGGTGATCGTTGATTCGGTACTCACTGCCATTACTGAACGATTTGCAGCTATGAGAAATTTGAACGAGAAGTTTTCCTTTTTGTGGCAATTTGAAGACATGGATGAAACTACGGTTCGGGCGAACGCAGCAAAATTTGTCGAAAAATACAAGCCGGACGTTTCTCAAAGCTTGAAATACATTTACGAAGCAAATTTTGATAAAGGTCTGTCACCATTAGAATTGTTAAATGCCATCTATGTTCCAAATCTGTATACAATTTGCTCCAACATTTATGTTTTTTTGTTCTTTCAGCGTCCTTTCAAGAATCAACAACTGTCATATATCGTGTTCGTCTCAAGAGCGAGTTTCAGGACTTGCCACGCTTTGTGTTGAATTCGTTTTGGCAAGACAGTTAAATTTTGATATTATTACATAAATTTTGATATATGATCAGAAATGTACTAAAACTAACTAGAAAAGATTATTTGAAACAATATGTGGCTCATATATGTAATACTCCTATATTGCTACAAAAGGCTAGGTACATTCCCAAACATCAGAGTGCCGATATATTGCTGTTTAAACGTTTTTGTTTTTGTATTCAATAATCGAATGTACCTAAATTTAATTTAAATTTTTGCTTGTCACACTTATGCTGCTACAATCACAAAAATTTAGTAAGTTGTCTTGTTCTGATTTCCAATTCAAAACACATTGCGAGCATTTTCTATTTGCAATATAGGAGTATTACATATATGATGTGGCTGTTAACGGAGAATTTTATTTCTACGTTACTATAAAACAGTATAAATAGTAAATATTCTGTGGTAATTTTATTTTCAGCTCTTAGTACAAAAATCATTTAGTTGATGTGCCAAACATTTTTTTGATGTACCTAATCCATCAACAATGATTCATGAATGAGACGTCATTAATTCAAATTAATCAAATGTATTAGTGGATTTTTGTTTAGTCCCGGGTCCGTATTTTCTCTCTACGGCCCAGGGTGGGGGCAGAGTTAGACGGAAAAAGCTTATTAAAATGTATGCAGATATACCAAATTTGGGGCAGAACAACGTCTGCCGGGTCTGCTAGTTTAGTATATAATTTTAAGCTGTAGGATATTCAATTGCATATAGAAATTTATTTCTCTACTGGTGAATGAGTTATACGGTTTGTCCGAAGAAATGTATTCGGATGCCGTTGCAGTCGGCGTTAAGCAAGTCGGCCACGTCCCTCCAATTTGTAGGAAAAATTTAAAAGGACACTGGCGTAAAATATGCTAAAGGTCTGGCGAAATAATACCAGTGACGAGTAAGAAGGATTTCAAGGGAAGAAAAAAGCGGTTAGGTTCTTTTTAGTTTTATCCTATATTTAGTTTAATTTGTTCATTTTCAAGCTTGCAAGGAGTATGGTTAAGTTTGTAAATAAAATTAATGTTTTAATCGATTAATAAATATATGTCAAATTAGAGTATAAGCTGCGATTAGTTGTAGCAGTGTGCATTGAGTATTTACAACGCTAGAAAATGAATTTATTATAATGTTACAATAAATGCCTTAGGTTTTTAATACTTTGTCGATTGGCCATTGTTAGATAATACAGCAGCGGTTCTTCTTGGCACGGAATCCACCAAACGCTTGCATTTCTCGAGAGAAATGGATTTCCACCGAATTCTTTTTCCCTATAGCTTCCCTGATATCTGTTCAAAGATTCTAAATGGGATTAAGGTTAGGCCAGTCCAGCACCTCAACTCCATTTTAAATAAACAAATTTTTTGCTAACTTGCTGGTGTGCTTCGGATCTTTGTATTTTGAAAACCCCATTTCAGAAGCATATTCCATTCTGCGTATGATAGCTTAGTCGTTTTCATTATTTCTACGTAAAATTTGGAAACCATATTCTCTTTTATCCAACATAGCGGACCTGCGCCATAGTAAGAAAAGCGTCTCAACACATTGATTTTGCGACGCAAGAAGCATTTTCTGACCTTCGTACATATATACTCTCGGAGCCCTCTCGATCCAAATGAAACGATTTTGTTTTATCGGGCCATAAAATGTTGCGCTTTTTCGATTGGCCAGTGCAGGCGCTCTTCGGTAAATTGTATTCTGGCTTACACATGCCGGGGTTGAAGTAGAATCACTCTTCTTGGCCTTCTGGCAAAAAGTTTAGCTGCGATCAAATTCTTTCTGATTAAAATTTAGCACATCCTCAATTTTTTTTAGGTATAAAAAGGCTTATATTGAGCTAAAGCCACAACTTTTCTCAATAAATTTCGAAATAATACTATGTTCAAAGGAAACATAAATAGAGGCAATTTCAATTTAAATTGAGTGGTGTTCATACAACTCAGTTTAGCTTACACAATAGTAATTTGGTAGCTGGTTGGCTCATCTCTACAGCAACAACATACCTTTGTTCAGACTGTCAAAATGTGCGTGTTGGTATTAGGCGAATGGAATGGAATGGAAACATAAAACTTTGAAATTTTTGTGTGTTGTAAGAAAATGTGTTCAATATTTTGGTTTCATTTTGAGCTTGCCACCTTCTTTTGACAATCTCTACTCCAGTGAAATTAAACTGACGTTTAAATCTACTAAATAAACACACTTTATAAGGTTGCATTTGCAGTTTGAAACAATTTATTACGCAAGATTTTTACATTGGCATTTTATTATTACAATTTATTATATTATAAATTGCGTAATAAATTGCCCAAATGGTATAAATTGCCAATTTGGTGTGTGTTTGTACATAGTATAAAAATTTATTTTTCGATAATTAATATAAATAATAACTCCACTCACAAAAATTATAAATTTTTAAAAATGCTAGTTTATAGTTAACTATTTTCAAGCAATCTCATTTCTAGTTAATTTTAAAAATTAAGTTAATAATGGGTTGCAAGGTCATGCAGCGTTTCTATAGCAACTGATGGGTAACCATGATTCAATTACTAGAGGTTATGTTCTCCAATGATGACAGAGCTTTGACACTCACAAATTTAAAAATCTGGACGGGTTGCTGTTACGAAATAAGGATAACGGGGAATAAATCAATCCTCTTCAGCGGAAATTGTAGTAGAAAAGTACCCTTAATAGTATATTAGTAGTGATAATAAATTTGCAAATGCCAACAGGTTTTGGGGGAAATAATTCATTTTCTACTAAATATTTCGTGATAAAGAGTTATGTTTGTTTGGTCATTCTTTCAGAATTTGTTTGGAGAATGCCGTACCCTAGAATTTTATTCGAAAATACACTATCTCAAAATTTGTTTCAAATATCCCTATATCAGCATAAGTTAATGCATTTTGACATAAGAGCGACTGCTGGCTCGAGGTCAAAATTTTTGTTGGTTCCGCAAAAATAATAAAATACTAAGGTTTTTGTGAATGCCAATATATTTCAATTACCTTCGGTAATTGTCTTCAGGGCAACTAAACAACATAAAAACATACAATTTATTTATTAATTGTAAATTAAATAATACATTTTTAAAAAAACTAAATACATACATTTATTTTCACGTATTTACCGCCTAACGTGGAGTATTACACTGTCCGTTCTTTGTTAATAAGTGCCTGTATGATTGTGCAATATTGTCAATGTCTGTTTTGTAATTTATTCTTTAATTTGCCGGTGTGTTATTAGGTGTAACATTTCTATTGTCATCCTTTTCTTTCTTTGTTGTTCTTGCTGAGCAACTGAAGCTGCGTCGAAGTTCGGATAGTTGCTTTTGTTAGCACAGTGGGACAAAATCAAAATTGAAAACTCGACTCTCACAACATAAATCCGACTACAAACATTGTCACAGTACGAATCATTATAAAACAGCACTCATGGCCCACTGTGATAACAAAAGTTTTCAAAACAATTGTAAATTATAAAAAAGTTTCGTCTTTGCGAATGGCATTTCATATTATGTATTTCGTGGAATATTCTAAAAAAAAAAATTGGCAAAATATATGTATGGAAATAATGATAACGTATGCAATGACCAGATCTGATTTCATGTATCCAAAACAAAAGTCATGTTGGGCTGGCTTTTAGTTCGATGAGTTGTACCGCAGACAGGGAATCATTTTATTATAACAGTTGGTAGATTAACTTATTTTTCTGCTTTAATCAGGTGGCTATTATTAGCTCACAACAAAACGAAGTGAATGCATTTGTAAAACTTCAACCATCTTAGGAGTGAGGGTTTGAATCCCGCACCCGGGAGAAAAGGCTACCTTTAAAAGGTATAATCGAAACAGCTGTCGCCTTTTCCTCGCTGAGGTCACCTTGTTTAAATTTTCCCCAAATTATTAAATAAATTAAAAATTGCTTCAAATAAATATTTTCAAACATTTAAAAGCAAATAGTCCCCGCTTAATTCATACAAAAAAAATTTTCAAGTTCGAACGATTTTTTGAATTTTCACAATCTCTGAAATTGTTTCCCTCATATTTTATTGTCATCGGGTTCTGAAATATGTTCTTAGTATCAAGAATCTAGCTCTCCGGGAAGCTGATCAAATGAAGATTGCTTGATTCTCCAAGTTTTCCTGCTGAGAACATTATGATTTACAACGGAACGAACATTTTTTTTGATAATCAACAATTTCGGTAATTTTTTTTTTTCATAATCCACGAAAGGAAATTTTATGTATGGTTTCCTCCAAAAACGGTGGTGCTATATTACGATCGCTAAAGAATGGGCGTTATAAAATCTGTTTTCAGTGGCTCCGCTGCGTTGTAAACTTCGAACGCTTACGGCAGATCATAGTACAGGTTTACAAGTATGATATTTATGAGAAGGAAACAATTCCTTTCTCTTTCTAACACACTGCCGTTCGGTCAGTGTCCAACCATTGTGGAACTCAGTGGAACCTGCGTGGGACATGCGTTTGACACTGATCGAAGTGTCAAAATTACCGGGGTTGCTGTTGTGGAAAGCGACGCAGGGAAACAAAAAAAGGAGCGGAATATCAGATATGGGTTGCTGTGATGGTAAATATTTTGAACGAATTTAGTATGAAAATGAGGTGCACCTATATGGGTCCTACAAAAAATTATACAAAAGTCATGAATTGGGGTATCTGAGAACGCGTAGTTATTCCAGCATTAATAATACAAATACGGGTGCTAAGTTTTTCTACCCGTTCAAAAGTTTTCCGCGAAAAACTGTTTGAAACCGAGGTCGACTACAATAACCCGTCCAATATAGTAGAAAGAGATATGAAAATACGCGATTTGTCTTGTTATCAATAGTCCAAAGGCGAAAAAGTATTTGAATTATTAGAAGCGAGGCAAAAACGCGTCTATTAATACTTCCCCCAACGGTTTTGGTCATGTTTTAGCAATCGTCCCCGGTAATAAAGTATCACAATTTGTTAATTAAAATTGTTCAAAACATATGAATTTTAAAGAGAGATGTAATTAAGTACTCGTTTGAAAGTAAGTACGGATATTTCTTTGTAATTTTACAATACAAATTTTACCCAGTTTTCGTTAGCAGCTACTAAACTTTTCTTGGACCTAAGAAGTACAACAGTGCCAAATAGCATCCACAAAAAACGAACAAGAACAAGCATTTTATCAGGTGAGCGTGGCTGTGTATGTGCGTGCTGCTACATATCCTACTTGTAGACCTGTACTATGCGGCAGATTTTGCAACTTTTTATCTTTTTAAGTTTCTTTCATATTTAAAAAAATGTAAAGTCAAAAATTTTGTTTGTGTTTTTTTTCAACGCTTTGAGTATCGAGGATTCATACAGTATGACTTGCCATCATGTAATTTCTTTAAGATGATAATTCGAGCAGAAGATCTTAACCGCAATGTTACTATCTGAAAAGGTACTGGCGTATGCTGTAGATTTGTATTGTAGGCCTTAATAAACGTGCCGTATGGAAAGAATTTCCTGTCTCAAAAAAGTGGACTTTGCTGTGAGTTTTGACAACACGGAGTACTTGGTATTATCTTAAAAAGAATTGGCATATTTCTACATACATTATACTTTTTTTCAAGTAATATTTTAATCTTAATTTAATTAAAAATTTGGGAAACAAGTTCATCATCCGAGGAAATGGTACTGTTGCCATATAGATTCCATATTTATGATAGTTGCTTTTACAATTTTTTGCTGGTTACCCTGCAAAAATCGTTGGATCATGTGGTCCACTGGAGTACTTACTATTATACTCCACTGTAATGCAGCAATGGACCAACTCATGTTTCTACACGAGCACATTGTAAGCCGATCATTGCTCGTGTTTAACGATTGTAATCACTACACGATGTGTATTGCACTGTGGGTACTCCATGGATTACTCTGATGTAATGCGGAGCTGGAGCATATGGTCCAGTCCTAGGACATCGCAATGTTAATTGGACCATATTTTTTGTATGAATTGTGGTTAATTTTGGAGTACTCGGTTGGTCCATACCGAGTACTCCATACATGCATGCATGGAGTACTCAAGATTTTTGCAGGGTATTTTTATACTCAGCTGAGCAGAGCTCACAGAGTATATTAACTTTGTTCGCATAACGGTAATCCGTAACGGCATAAACTAATCGAGATAGATATAGACTTCTATATATCAAATGATCTGGGCGAAAAAAGAAATTCATTTAGCTATGTCCGTCCGTCCGTCCGTCTGTCCGTAAACATGACAACTTGAGTAAATTTTGAGGTATCTTAATGAAATTTGGTATGTAGGTTCCTGGGCACTCACCTCAGATCGCTATTTAAAATGAACGAAATCGGACTATAACCACGCCCACTTCTCCGATATCGACAATTTCGGGAAACCGAAAAAGTGCGATAATTCAAAAAATCTCAAATTAATAGTTTCCATAATTCTTTACATCGCACTCTTGATTTAATTTTTGTAACCAACAATATTATTTTTGTTATCTCGGAACCTGCGTCTTCAATTTCGCCACCAAACTTGCATCACCTGCCCTTAAAGCTTGAAATTCAGTTCTTGGACTATTTCTGTATTCCTACAACAAATATGAAAATATCGTCCAATTTTCGAAGAGGTGATTGTAATCGTTTAAATTCTGCTTTAGGTGGAGTTGATTGGGATGCTATGTTTGGCAAGAGTGAAGTTGGAAAGTCTTTCAATTAATTTAAAAATGAAATTCAAAAGGTTTACAAGAAAGTCGTGCCGGGTTATAAAAAGAAAAATTATAAATCTCCCTGGCACAATAGTGAGCTCAAGCATCTAAAAAATTTGAGAAACAAGTTCTTTGAATAATATAAGATTATGATCGTCGATTTTATGATTTGTTTATTCTTTGTAAGAAAAAACTTAACCATCTTAATAACTCTTTACATGCTAAGTACGTTAGAAATTTTGAGGTAAACATCAAGAGCAATCCGAAGAACTTTTGGAATTACGTAAACTCCATGAAGAGCGTATCTAACCGAAATCAGTATTCTACAATAATATTATTGCCAACTCTGTTAATGAGGCTGCTATACTCTTTGCAGACTTCTTCTCCGCAAACTTTATCACAGATAATGATTTAACTGTGGAAGATTCAGATAACATACACAAGTTAATTAAGTCTCCCTCCGCTAATAATTTTGGGTCACTTACTTTCACAGAGGCAGATATAGTTGAGGGGATTATAAAACTTAAAAATTCCTACAAAACTGATGTTGACAATCTTTCAGTTATTCTATTAAAAAATTTTCCTTCGCTAGTACGACCGTTAATGATTATATTCAATAAATCATTAGCATCGGGTATTTTTATTGATGACTGGAAACAAGCATCCGTCGCTCCCATTTTTAAGTCTGGCATCTTGGCGGCCTCCGTGGTGTGATGGTAGCGTGCTCCGCCTATCACACCGTATGTGGGTTCAACTCCCGGGCAAAGCAACATCAAAATTTTAGAAATAAGATTTTTCAATTAGAAGAAAATTTTTCTAAGCGGGGTCGCCCCTCGGCAGTGTCTGGCAAGCGCTCCGATTGTATTTCTGCCATGAAAAGCTCTCAGTGAAAACTCATCTGCCTTGCAGATGCCGTTCGGAGTCGGCATAAAACATGTAGGTCCCGTCCGGCCAATTTGTAGGGAAAAATCAAGAGGAGCACGACGCAAATTGGAAGAGAAGCTCGGCCTTAGATCTCTTCGGAGGTTATCGCGCCTTACATTTTATTTATTTATCAAAAGTAACTGTTCTAATTACAGGCCTATTTCTAAATTGTCTATAACTTCGAAGCTTTTTGAATGTGTTGTCACAGACAAGTTTTATTTTAGTATTAAGCACCTGATTTGCGCCAATCAACATGGTTTTGTCCCGGCCAGATCCACAATAACGAACCTCGCTGTCTTTTCTGAGGATTGTTACACGGCATTTAGGCGGGGTTTTCAGATTGATACAATATACTTAGACTTCTCCAAGGCATTCGATAAAAAATTTTCGTAAAATTTTAATTGCGAAATTAGCTTGTTATGGGTTCCACTCTACGTTTCTACAGTGGATTAAGTCTTACCTGCACAACAGATGTAATGTTGTAAATATTGACGGTGCTTATTCGAAACAATTTTGGGCCACCTCTGGCCCTTTACTATTTATCTTGTTCATTAATGACATTAGTTCTTGCTTCTCATCTACCAAATTTTTGCTTTATGCTGATGATCTCAAGATCTCTTCTGAGATCATTTGTTATAATGATGTCGCTGTTCCTCAATCTGAGGTTAATAAGCTTTATAGCTGGTGCTGGTCTTTTCCTTAATATAAGTAAGTGCCACACTGTGACGTATGGTAAACTGCTGAGGCCACTTCATACCTCCTATCATATTGCAGACACTTTTCTTCGAACGACTCTTGAAGTTAAAGAAGGGTGTATACTTCGACTCAAAGTTTAATTTTAACACTCACTTCAGCTTCACAATTTCTAATGCGCTTTCAATGCTTGCATTTGTCAGACGCCATTTGGCAAATTTCTCTGACCCCTACACACTCAAAGTTTTACATACGTCTTTTGTGCGGTCCAAACTTCAGTATGCGGCTTTCATTTGGCGGCCTTACCACGCAGTTTACATCAACCGCCTGGAGCGGGTTTAAAAAATCTTTATGCGCTTTGCGCTTACTTCATTACGGTTCTCTGAAATGATCCCGTCTTATGAGTCTCGTTGACAACTATTATCCTTACTATCCCTAAACAACCGCAGAATTCTTTTGGCCTCGTTGTTCATATTCGATCTTTTCACGGGCAAAATTGACTGCGCTTTGCTTCTTGAAAGACTATGCTCAAATACTCCCTGTAGAAATCTCCGCCGCTTTGGAACCTTTTTCATAAGGCTGAGTAGAACTGTTTATAAGTCAAAAGCGCCTATTAACAGAGCCCTATCAGAAATTAATTGCTTCTCAAATAATTTGGATATTGATTTCTCGGTCTCAAAATACGCTTTTCAACTTAAACTAAAAAATTACTTAATCTATAATAATATAAATTTGCTAATGTGTTCCATAGCTTAATATAAACTGGTTTCTGTTATTTACTCATAAGTGTCTGTACTAAACATTTGTTACTAGACTAAATAAATAAATAAATAAATAAATAAATTATTCATTACCAAAGACGGATAAAGCGATAAAACTTGATGGGTGGGTTGGCCTTATGCCGCAGAATAGAAAAGTAGTAAAATATTGGACAATGGGCGTGGAACCGCCCACTTTTAAAAGAAGGTAATTTAAAAGTTTTGCAAGCTGTAATTTGACAGTCGTTGAAGATATCTTAATGAAATTTGGCAGGAACGTTACACCTATTACTATATGTGTGCTAAATAGAAATTTGCAAAATCGGATGACGAACACGCCCACTTTAAACAAAAAATTATTTTAGCTCAAATTTTAACAAAAAATTTAATATCTTTATAGTATATAACTAATTATGTCAACATTCATCTCCAGTAATGATATGGTGCAACAAAATACAAAAATAAAAGAAAATTTAAAATGGGCGTGGCTCCGCCCTTTTTCATTTAATTTGTCTATGATACTTTTAATTCCATAAGCCCAACAAAAATTTACCAATCCTTGTGAAATTTGGTAGGGGTTTAGATTCTATGACGATAACTGTTTTCTGTGAAAAAGGGCGAAATCGGTTGAAGCCACTCCCAGTTTTTATACACAGTCGACCGTCTGTCCTGCCTCTTGGCCGTTAACACGATAACTTGATCGATAAATCGATATACCTTTACTAAACTTAGTTCACGTACTTATCTGCACTCACTTTATCTCGGTAATAAAAATTGGCGAAATCCGACTATGACCGCGCCCACTTTTTCGATATCGAAAATTTCGAAAAATGAAAAAAATGCCACAATTCTATACCAAATACGAAAAAAGGGATGAAAAATGGTGATTGAATTGGGTTTTTTACGCGAAATGTAACTTTAGAAAAAACTTTGTAAAATGGGCGTGACACCTACCATATTAAGTAGAAGAAAATGAAAAAGTTCTGCAGGGCGAAATCAAAAGCCCTTGGAATCATGGCAGGAATACTGTTCGCGGTACCCGACAGATGTTGTTCTGGGTCACCCTGGTCCACATTTTGGTCGATATCTCGAAAACGCCTTCACATATAGAACTAAGGGCTACTCCCTTTTAAAATACACATGTACAAACACATTATAGAGTCTCCCTTGGTCCACCTTTATCGCGATATCTCGAAAAGGCGTCCACCTATAGAACTAAGGCCTACTCCCTTTTACAATACTCATTAACACATTTCATTTGATACCCATATCGAACAAACACATTCTAGAGTCAACCCTGGTCCACCTTTATGGCGATTTCTCGAAAAAACGTCCACCTATAAAACTATGACCCACTCCCTTTTAAAGTACTCTTCAATACTTTCCATTTGATATCCATGTCACACATACACATTCCAGGGTGACCCTAGGTTCATTTTCCTACATGGTTATATTCCCTTATTTTGTCTCCAAGGCTCTCAGCGGATTATTTAATATTCGGTTACACCCGAACTTAGCCTTCCTTACTTGTTATATTGAGTAAATATGCATGTAGGATTATCATTTCATCGACCACATTGTGGTTTCCCACTGGTAATACATGAAGTTGTTGCTATCGTTGTTCCTGCGAAAACAGATGATTTTCTGTGGTCATCTGGGTCAGAGTGTTTGCCTTTTCAATACTTTTACAATTATTTGTACACGCTCTTGTATGCACTACATGCAGGATCTTTATTGTTGGTCACTTTATTGCGCCAGAGTGTAGTTAATATTGTTGCCCTTTTTATTTTGTAATTAATTGCATTGAAATCAAAGTAATGTACGTTAATTCAATAAAAAATCTATTCAATTGAAAAAGAGAAAATGAATGGCATGTAAATTTGAACAATGAGATGGTTAGCAAAGAACATAGATCATATTAATTCGATCTATATGCACCTACAAAGTATTTTTGCTGCCATATATTTTCAAAGAAAATGATTAAATATATTGACAAAATGTATTTATTTATTGCCATTTAGATAATTAACATTTTTTCAGTTATTTCGTAAGATTATATTGTCAACTAGGTTGAAAAAGTAAAGCTTTTTGTTTTTGTTCAAATGTTTTAAGCAGACCTGTTAAATAATGATTAAAAATTTTAATAATTATTAATTATAATGAGTTTTCCTCAGAAAATTGTTTAATGATTAAGTGTCAGTAGGTATGCCCTTTTAATGATTATTAATTAATTATTTTCATTAAAAAATTGTAATTAATTAATTCATTATTTTTAATTGCATAATTAATACAAACAATGTTGATTATTTTTAATTATTTTTTCGTTTGTCTTATGGAATGATAAACATAATTATTTGATTATTTTAATTAATTTTGATTATTTTTAATTAAATAATTAATATAATTATTTGATTAATGTCAATTAATTTTGATTATATAAATTACATAATTAATACAATTAAATGATTATTTTTAATTAATTTTAATTATTTCTGTGTTTTTCCAGCATCATAATATAAAAAAAAATATATATATATATACAGATATATACTTACGTCTGTGGTGTAATAAGCCAAAATTTACGCTCTCCAATTTGGTTTTTAAAGGTTTTCACAAAAAGCAGCGACACTTGACAATATCAGTAAGAATAAATATGTATCTTATATTTCTTGAGTTAGCACAAGTATGTACATACAATAGTACAATTGGTTTCAGCCACTTATTTCTTACTTCAAACATTTTCTCTTTCTGGTTAATAATTCAAAATAATCATATAATTGGAAATAATTAGATAATCAAAAATAATTAAGTAATTGAAATTAGTCAAATAATTAAATTTAATTATTAATTGTTTGATTAATTTTAATTTTTTGATTAATTTTAATTGTTTGAATATTTTTAATTACTTAATTGTTCTTAATCATATGATTGTTTTTAATTTAAAACATTGGGTACATTTTTTAATTATTTTTGATTATTATTTTAATGGCCAATAATCATGATTATTTTTAATTATTTTTTTTAATTAATCAATTATTAATTGCTAGGTGCTGTGCAAAAAATTAATTAATCATTAAAATTAAAAAGGGAAACGAAATTAATGATTATTAATGTTAATGGAAATTTAACAGGTCTGGTTTTAAGCATCAATTACCTTTACATTTATTTTTTATTATAACGATAGCTACAAAAAGTATTTCACATAGGCGTGAACGCCGAATTGTTTTCCGAATCTCTACGCAACTTTAGAGTGCACCACTGTATCACACCAATATCTGTGACAAAATAGGTTTCGAAAAATATGTTGGTAAGGACTTTTGTGAATTAAGCTAACGATACATGGATTTATTACTATATAAATAATTTTGTTGTTTTTATACTGAAGACATTTTTCTGGTATTGATTTCGAAAAATTATGGCAAACATGCATGGGTATTAGATAAACGCCGCCACTGCCGCCGATTTTAATCGTTTTTTGCACGCCGCCTCCGAATGTTAAAAATATCGGCGCGGCGGCGGCGGCGGAAATTAACTCTTTCTAAAAATTTACATTGCAATTGGCTGAAGGAATAAGCGAAATCGGTGATGCAATCATTTGAAATGATTCTTACCTCATACTTAAGTTGAGGATATATGTACGTATGAGAAGGGTTGAAAAATCACTTACATTCAAACATCTGTTGTCTATTTACGAAACTATGCAATAGCGTCTGAAATGTTAATTTTGATTTTCACACTTCATCCTTCAGCACCCAAGTCTCCCGGTTTGAGATTTCCTAAAGTTGGCGGCCCTGGCGGAGTGAATTACATTGTTTATAGCCTACCAACCAAGTTTAAATATAACCTACGCGTTACGGCTCCTTTTACAAATTCGAATACATATTTACCAGGTGAGGCTTTTTCCTTCGCAAGAACACTGAAAGTGGCGAAGCAAAAGCTTTCCCAAGACAGTCGAACTAACGACCGTGTATGTTACTACCCTAACATAGTGGACAGTCGAACTAGTCTGAAAACTGAAGCTACGCGATCATCCATAATGAGCTCTTATAACATAAGGCCGAAAAACAGCAGTTAACATCTTTCAACTTAAAATCGGTCGACCTTCATTCTGAAATATCGTTTTGATTTAACAAAGACTATTGAAATCAACGTTGTGAACACAAACGTCTGCAAACTTTGGTCTACATTTTAATAATTGTATCCAAGGTCCTTGTAAAATTTTAATTATGTAGATGCGCCGAGGATTATACGATTTTCTCCCATGAGTTGCGCAATGGCATCCATTCGGCAGCATAGCGCGAGAAAATCATCCGTTAGAAAGTCTTCGGAGCTACGCTTAGAGCTTCTAGGAAAGTGACGTCGACGAAGGTACATATGAGTGGGAAGTCGCAGTCCTATAGCTTCTGTGCTGGCATATGGTGTAAGAGTCAGGAGGCGTCGTAGCGACTGGTGAATGGGGATTGCTACTTTTCGCACATCGGGAATTGTAGCTCTTTATAATCGGGAATTTGTAGGGTGAAGAGCTGGATGCGCCGTGTGCCACGAGAGTCATGAGTATTAATATACCAATAAGAGCAACCGTAAGTCGCCTTTGTGCGTGACCGCCTAGGAGCCACAAATGATTTTAAGAAATTGTGTTCGCGACGATTATTAGGAGTTAACCCCAGGTGAAACTACGCTTTGCACGACATATACAGACAAAAGTGTGGCCATTTTATGTATCTCATTTCTATTCAGCAGACGCAGCAGTACCAATTCCAAAGACCGGGGTTAGGTTTGAAGCCTCCCTGGAGTAATGAACTAGGCACAATCCCTCCGCAAAGAGCTACTCCTGAAAATGTTTGAACGATCTGCGAGTTTTTGAGGCAAAAACCTCGGATCTTTCCGAAATGGCCTAAACGTTAATTTCCTTAAATACATACAAATAAAACCTTTCCCAAATATTATTTTTTTAAATAGAAAAATCAAGCTTTTTAAAGTAAGAACACCGGCGTACGCCTGCGCGCCGCCCACGCCGCCGCCGATAAAGTGATGGGCGTAAACCTCTAATACGTATACATGTGTATATATGTGTATATAAGGGATCTGTCTAGACATACTTAATTTCTTTCCAATTTCATTATTTCAATCTTATTTCGGCTGTGGTATTTAAATTATTTGTAATGAATAAATCATGTAATTATTAAACAATCAAATATTTTAAGTCTGTCTTTCGTTCAAAATATTCACACGGGTGCATGTGTGTGTTTACAAATCTAAGTAAACGAGAATTTGATACCACATAAGCACGTCGAAGTGTCAAAGCTCCTTGACAGCGGTTAAAAGACAAATTTACCTCATCCGCACAGCTATTACAACATAATGAAGTATCGTTAATAATAAATAAACATGTAATTAAATGTTAAAGCATTTATATTGATATACTAGTCATGATATCAATATTATTTTATTAGATTTTGATCAATACGCCAAACGAAAATCAGAATTTATATTGCCTTTAATGCGTGCTTTGGAGTCTTTCCATTCACGAAATCCATCACCAGTAAAATATATTATTTCACCACTTCTATTAAGTTTTAAGCATGGAACACAAAATACAGACCCTTTTGTTTCTGAATAAAATAAAAACTCGCGGCGTTGAATCTCTCCGTTTTTTAACGTACTTTAAAATAAACTATTGGTTCATTGTGACGCGGCCATTATTGAGATTATGATTATGTAAATAAAACACTTGGATAATGAATAATTTTCTTAGAACTTTATATTTATTATTATTCATCAGATTTAGTGATTCTAAAACGCTTCATACACATCTCACTAAAGGAACAGAAATCAATGAACATTACTCAATAAAAACTATCATTAATTTATTGAAAAATTAACATCTTACCTATATAGATTGAGAAGTAAATTAATGAATTAAACTATAATATATTTTATAACATATTTTTCATAGAAACCATTCTGAACCAATTTTTGAAATTGATAGTTTTTACTTTTTATGCCTCTAAAATTTTGAAATTTTATTCAAATTATGCTGCCCTAGGCCCAGACCTCACGAGCCTGGACCCGTATCATGTGATATGATAAGTCATCAAACTCAATTTTTTAAATCGAAATAGCACTAAAAGGGTGATTGTGATTGAGGTAATACGTGGAATATAGGCTGCTTATTGATTCATAATGAATTATCATTTTTATGAAAAGCTTGACAGATTCATATTTATTTATTGAGTAAAATTGGTTTTTCATCCGTAATCGCATAACACGATACGTGCCCTGGGTGTTAATCTATCACTATATCTTACACAATAAAAAACTTACCTCCGAGATTACGGCCGAGCTTATCTTCCCATTTGCATCTCGCTCCCAAATTGTCGGGACGAGACCTACATGTTTTATGTCGACTCTGAACGGCATCTGCAGATGAATTTTCTTAGAGAAGCATGGCAGAAATACACTCAGAGTGTTTGCTAAAAAAAAAAAAAAAAAAAAAATTTAAATTACTTTGCCAGGAAGTTGAACCCAGGACCCTCGGTGTGGTAGGCGGAGTCCGCTACCACCATACCACAGCGGCGACAAAATAACTGTCTCTTGGGGTGGCTTTCCGTAATTCCATAGTTGAAACTCGTCTTATTGTTATTCAATTCGATATCGAACACTCGACGAGCCGCTTTGGTTTCCGTATCTTGATATGAGTACTTTAGTTGTCTTATTCCAAAAAGAATTCAGATATGTTTATGAAATGAGTTAAAGATGGTAAAATGATTTCAGACGAAAGGTGACCATATATAAAATAAATCATTTTTAACAATTTTTGTTGTTACTCGCGATATTATAAATCATTTTTATGTTTGTTTGTTTAATGGTGTGTTCAATTTATATTCGCGGTTCGAATATCGGTGAAACTTTTGATAATATTACGAAATTGCCTGATGATGATTACGTGGCGGTTTTCGAAATGGTACCATCGCAATACGCCAGTAAATGTTTTTTTCTTTCTTTTCAGTTTCTCTTAGAAAAACATAATAGTTGAATAATCAGTTATTATAAGCCGTTGTTAAGCTCATGAATTCTTAAATAATAAGTAAAATAAATCCCAGCCTTAAAACATAAAAATGGTTTAATTTTCATTTATAAACTTCTCTAACAGTAATGAGTTTTTTTTTATTTTAAAGCAAAACCATCTCCTATTAGCATTAATTTTTAAACCCAGCTATACTTATTCATAGATATGAAAGCGTTAAACAGATAACGTAAGGGTGCAATGGTATACAAGGGTCGGGATATACATAAACTTCCGTATATCAATATTATTAGTGAGGAAAAATATATTGATTGTCTCTCCACGGTTGAGTTTTTTGATAGAACCTGCCTTGAAAACGAACACCATGAAACACCAGCTTTACCCACTATTGCAAGGCGTCATTCTAAAAACATGGTTCCACATAAACGCTATATCCACAGAACTAATATTTTCTTTTTTTTCTGCAAAAACCCCTTACAAGATATTTTATAAAATAATTTCTATTCGAACAGCAAAAAGCTCTATATGGCTTAAACTAAATTAACGCAGTTAAGGAGAAAAACTTATTTGAATACTAGCTTTTACAATGATTGTTAACCACTACAACTCTATTTTAAATACCTCACCGCCAATCAAAACTGCGTAAAAAACTGGATAATGCGCACGTAAAAAAGTGGATTATTTTGTATAGGCAGTGTGCGGATTTTATCCACTTTCCCCTTGAACGAGTCGTGTACGTGTGATCGCGCATCCTTCTCACACTTATACCAAAGTGCAATGAAGAAAAATGAATAGTTGCTCCTCTCTAACTGAAAATTGCCCATAACACATGGTTGTATTTTTGTAGAGATGCCACATCGAAAAATTTTATGTCTGACCCAAAAATTTACCAAAATACCTAAAAAACTTAAAAATACCCAAATGAAAACGTTTATTTAATAATATAAAAATTCATTTGCAATTGTTCTAAAGGCCGTTTTATGATAAACTGTTAAGAATACATCTGTTAAAAGGACTTTTTACAATAAATTTGTCTTTATCGCACACAAATTTTAAGATAAAACGGTCTTAAAGTTATTAAATAGCATAAATAATATTTATTTGTAATCACAATTTTTTTTTAAGTATTTACTAAACTATAATATTTTTTATATAAATTAAAAAACAAAGACAAACAACATTGAAATAAAATAATTTTGAAAAACAGCGTAATATTCGGATTTTGTTGTACACTATTATGCATATATGTACAGGCGCAACTAATATTTTTTATGCATAAAGAAAAATCTGAAGACTTTTTGTTTAAATTCCACTTGATTTAATTTTAGTATTCTTTACTTGCTCTTCAAGCTGTCAACTTAAGACTAATTTTTAACAATCACGTTATCTTAAACTAAAGCTTTAAATATAAGAAAGGTACGAAATGAAATTAAATCTAATAATGTGAGAGCGGCTTACAACAACGATAATATATAACTCGCTCCTCCTTAAAATTCGAGTCCCATCGAATTATCTAGATATGTTCATAATTATTATGATACCGCATTATTCCTAATTTATCAATAAAATAAAAGTAGTAAATACATTTTTTTTTTTTTTTTTTTTGTATACCCAAAATATATATCTTAATCCATAGAAATGTTTGCGCATAATTAACCTTTTATTTATTTAAATGTAAAATATGATAATTAAATCAAAGCCAATTTTTATTATTATTTTTCTTTTTGGTATTTAATATTTTTTTTTTTTTTATATAGATATAGATTTTAGTGGTCTTCGAAACTGAGCAACATCAACTTTGTTTGGATTACTAAAATGATACCTATTGAAGCGTTTAGCTGTTTTTTGCCTAACAGCAGTAGGATTTTTTGTATATAAATTAGGGTTGGTTAATTCTAATGATATATTTTCTCTGTTAAAATTTGCCTTGTTAATAGCTTTTTGTTTATTTAATTCAGCTCTATTTTTTATTTCTTCGCAATTTATATCTAGCTTGTTTATAAAATCGGTTGGTTTTAAATTTGTTGTTCGATGTATCGAATTATTATAAAAGGTAATTGATTTCAAAACAAGTTCCTCTACGTTTTCAATATTATCTGAGTTTTTCAAGATTCGGATATGCTCGAGAAGTGTGGAGTGTAATCGCTCAATATCGGAATTACCCGTATGAGAATGCGGCGTCGTAAAATGCGTATCAATGTTATTTTCTTGACAGAATAATTTAATTAAAGCATTATTGAATTCATTATCCATTATTAATTTACATGGTTTACCTAAATGTGCAATTCTTTCCTCTAATTTCAATTTAATTGTTATCATATTTTTATCTGTTAATTTATGGGCCGATCCCAGCTTAGTAAATTTATCTATTGTAGTAAGAAAATAGGCTTTATGAATATGAAATATATCTAAGTGTACCACTTCGTTTGGCTTCCCGGGAGTATACGTGTTTTCAAATTTTTTTTTAATTGGGTTTCTATCGTATTTATTTTCAATACATGTTCTACAATTATTGCAGTATTTATTTACATACTTGAACAATTTAGGATTAAAATACAATTCTTTTAATTGGTCATAATTTTCATGAATACCCCTATGGTTTCCTTTTACGTGAGTATCATCAACAATATTCAGCAAAGCCTCCTCAGATTCTATATCAGTGGCTATTTTTGTACATTTAATAAATTTTAAACTAGCGTTAACGGAAAAAAGTTCAAATAGCTTTTTCTCTATTTGCTCATATTTATCATCTGGAAGCTCGGAAAATATGCCAATAGTGCCTTTCTTAATTTCTCGTCTAAATAAATCATTCAAATAATGCGAACTGTTCAAATCATTTTCTGCGACATAAATTATTTTATATTTTCTGAATAGTAAATCAGTTTCTCTGTTTTTATTTTTTACTATCCTTATTTGAGTTCTATATTTATTTAATATCCTGTCCGAGATATGAAATTTATTACCTAGGTTTTCTTTCTCACACTGAATCCTATTTACCGAATTTTGATAAAGTGGAACTCGACTTAAATAGTCAGCCACTTTATTCTCTTTACCCTTAAGACATTCAATATCAAACTGAAACTCGTCCAGTAGTATCTTCCATCGAATTATTCTTGAGTTAGGGTCTTTCATCGAGTACAACCATTTCAATGGTTGGTGATCAGTTTGTACTAAAAACTTTCTCCCGTAAAGGTACGGAGGAAAGTATTTTATAGACCACACTATTGCCAGCAATTCCTTTTCCAGGGTTGAGTAGTTTTTTTCATGTCCATTAAGGGTTCGGCTAGCATAACACACTGGCTTACCCTCTTGACTCAGAACAGCTCCTATGGCTACATTGCTGGCATCAGTAGTTAAAATAAACTTTTTCTTGAAGTCTGGATAACTAAGCAGGGGCGGGTTCGTTAAAATATTTTTTAATTTTTGAAATGATTCTATGTAAAGCTGATCATGAAGATTTATTTTTGAGTCTTTTTTCAAATACTTTATTATAGGGCTGGCTATGAGAGAATAATTTTTTATAAATTTCCGGTAGTATCCGGTCAAGCCTAAAAAGGATTTTATATCTTTCACTGTTTTCGGAAGTTGTAAATTTTGTATTACATTAATTTTATCTGGGTTTGGCTTTATGCCTTTATTGGTTATGATGTGACCCAAGAAATGGGTTTCTTTTGATAAGAATTTACACTTATCTATTTGCACTTTCAAATTGTAATTATCGAGTCTTGTGAATATTTTTTGCAAACTTTCCATGTGCTCAGTAAGAGAAGTTGAAAAAACTAATATGTCGTCCATATAAATGATACAAATATTGTTAATAAAATCGGACAATACGCAGTTCATCATCCTCTGAAACGTAGATGGTGCGTTTTTTAGGCCAAACGGCATTCTAATAAATTCAAAATGCCCTTGAGATGTTGAAAAGGCTGTCTTTTCTATATCATTTTCATCCATTAGTATCTGATGAAACCTTTTGCAATGTCTAATGATGAAAAGTATTGCGCTCTACCCAACTTGTCGAATAATGCTTCAATATTCGGAAGTGGAAACTTATCGTCTACCGTGATTTCGTTCAACTTTCTAAAATCAATGACTAAACGCCATTTTTTCTCGCTTGGAGAAGTTGATTTCTTTCAACAATCCACAAGGGTGAATTATACGGCGACTTGCTATGTCTGATTATATTTTCTCTTAGCATTTCGTTTATTTGACGATTTATTTCGCTTTCTAAAAGTTGAGGGTGCCTATAATTTTTGCAGTATATAGGCTTATGCGATGTAGTAATTATTTGGTGTTTCACACAATCGGTTGTAGTCAAATTTAAGCCTTCTATGTAAAATGTTCTTTTATTTTTATAAAGGAATTTTTTAAAAATTTTATGTTCTTCTTCATTCAAATCGGGAGGAAATAGATTTCTAAATTCTGCAACTTCAGCCTTTTCTAAGTAGTTGATTTCCTCATACGCAGGATTAAAAGTAGGATTAAAAAGCGGAATATCATAATTATTAACTGTCATTATTTTGGTTTTGAAATTAATTATTGAGCCCATCGGGTATAAAACATTGATGCCTAATATGCAATCAAATGACTTATCAATAAAGTGGGTTAATTTAACAGACATTGTTTCGTCTTTTGCATTAAACTCACTTGGCACATTTACAATTACTTCTTCTGTTATAATATTATTTCCTATTAGGGTATTTAATAAGATGGGTTTTTTCAGATTTCTTTTTACGCCTATATTAGAAAAAAAAACATAACTTCCTAGCGTTGTAGCAGCCCCACTATCTACAAGGCACCTAGTTTTTATGTTATTTATTGTTAAAATTATTATGGGTAATGTGGTTCCAGAGGCGGTAAATGAAAATTTTGGGTGGCATTAATAGCTCCAATATCCATTGGTTCATGATATGGGACATCATTAAAACTTATTTTCTGATTTTGTTGTAGATCCATATTTGGATTTTGTAAATTATTATTATTTCCATTATAACTATCTAGCGGCCACCGTGGTGTGATGGTAGGGTGCTCCGCCTATCACACCGTATGCCCTGGGTTCAATTCCCGGGCAAAAGCAACATCAAAATTTTAGAAATAAGGTTTTTCAATTAGAAGAAAATTTTTCTAAGCGGGGTCGCCCCTCGGCAGTGTTTGTCAAGCGCTCCGGGTGTATTTCTGCCATGAAAAGCTCTCTGTGAAAACTCATCTGCCTTGCAGATGCCGTTCGGAGTCGGCATAAAACATGTAGGTCCCCTCCGGCCAATTTGTAGGGAAAATCAAGAGGAGCACGACGCAAATTGGAAGAGAAGCTCGGCCTTAGATCTCTTCGGAGGTTATCGCGCCTTACATTTTTTTTTTTTATAACTATCTGGATGGCCTCTTAGAAGGGGAGACCTGTAGTTTTCGCTCTTATTTATATTATTCTGAGCATAGTTATTTCCTCTATTCCTGTTGTTATATTGATAATCATAATTGCGAAAACTGTTGCTATTACGATTATTTGAATTTTGAAAATTTCTTCTAAAATTTGTATTCCCACTTGCAAAATTATTTCTATTTTGAGACTTATTCATAGTAAAATTATTATTATTAAATGATTTACTTTCATTTGGAAAATGGGAATTGTTTTGCAAATTGTTATTCGGAAAATTATGCACTTGTCTTCTATTCACTAATATTATGTCTTTTAGTATATTATTTTCTATGTAATATGTATACGCAGTATTTATTGAGTTTATGTGATTTTGTAATAATAAAGATTTAATATGAAGAGGCAAAAAGTTTACATAAATATCAGATATCATCTCTTCATTATTGTCGGGAGTATACAACTTATCAGGTTCTAAACTATATTTAATATTCATTTGGCTTAATATTTCTCTTAACTTATGTAATTCTTCAATGCTCTTAGCATCAACGTTCATTGCATCGCTTCTTAAATTAAAATAAGTTCTCTTTACTCCAAACTCTTCTATAAGCTTATTTAATAACTTCTCCCAACTTGGGTTGACTAGAGTTTCCACTGCTCTTAAAGCTTTACCTTGAATCCTATTGCTCAATACAAGTTGTAGCGTAACTAGATGTTCAGCAGGTATCAACTGCAACACAGTACGAACGTCTCTCAAATAGTTGCTTAAACTATACTCACTAGTTCCAGTAAATGCTGGTAAGCTTCTTGCCTCGCGAAAGCTTTCGGATAATGTTAGGGCCATAGTGTTGTTGTTGTAAAATCGTAGTCGTCTTATTAAGCAGCACCCAATTGTCCAATAGATGTTGATGTTGTAGCAATCGTATTACTCTAGTTTTTACTATGTTATTGAGTAATTTTGAATGAAATGTGTGTTTGTTGCTGTTTTTCTCTTTTTTTGTGTAAGTTTACAAAGATGTATGTAATAAGTTCTTTCACTCACTTTGTTTCATTATTATTATTATTTTTTTTTTTGTCTTTTAGTGCGTATCACTTAAATTTGAACGAGAACACTTATACTATATATAATTTTTGTAGTTCTTGTGCTGCACTGTCATTGCGTTAAAATGTTGGTTTCGATTCCATTTGTTTTTGATCGTATGAAAAATGTATTATCTCTCAATTAATTTTGTTCTCAGAGTGGAATTTTTTGTAATTTTTGTAATATACGGTATAATGAAAAAAATGTTAACGGGATAGTGAAAAAAAAAAAATGTAATTTTTTCTGTTATTTTTATTTCACCATTTAGTTGTTCAAATCAATTAAGTTGTTAATTTGTTTTTCTTATAATTTTATTTTGAAAACTGGATCTCACTCACATACTATGTACATTCTAATCTTATTTTATTTTTTTTTTGATGAGTTTTTAAACGAACATCACAGCCGCAAAAGTTAATTTTAATATAATGTTAATTTGTTGTAATAGGAACTTATTAAGAAAAAGTTTACTTATTATTTAATTTTCTTTTCTTATACGAAAAGTGTTTGTGTTCCACGCGAAATGTTCGCTCACTGGATACGATATAAATACTATGCGTATCCCATCCTCGTCGCCACTAATATTTTTTATGCATAAAGAAAACTCTGAAGACTTTTTGTTTAAATTCCACTTGATTTAATTTTAGTATTCTTTACTTGCTCTTCAAGCTGTCAACTTAAGACTAATTTTTAACAATCACGTTATCTTAAACTAAAGCTTTAAATATAAGAAAGGTACGAAATGAAATTAAATCTAATAATGTGAGAGCGGCTTACAACAACGATAATATATAACTCGCATTCACATATATGATAACATCATAAAATCTCCCAGAACTTTGTCAGAGACTTAGCACTGAGCTCGTTTTGATATACACTAATATGCATATATGTCCAAGCGCAGGTACATATTATAACGAATTTAGGGAAATTTCGCTTATTTGCAACCTTCTACTAACGTTCGTATCGCTAAACTGTTGAATAAATAACTCCAATATTCAATAAGGCAAAATGGTCTTTATTAGACTACTTTGAAAATACCTCACAATAACACTTATTCTTCACCACTGATAGCGTGCTTAAATCAAACTTATCACTGCCTACTCAGCATTTGCTCCTTTTATACTATCTTCTGTCTCGTTCGCATACTTCTAGGCGTTTCTTCTGCCAGAATTTTCTAGTTGGTTACCAGCTATACGCGGCGCGTGTGGATCTGTAATTTATAACTTCTCGCATAGCCATATGCGCGTGTATATGTGAGTAATGATGATTGCATACTTTTGTGAGTATCTCAGATATATGCATGTGTTTGTGCGTATCTCTCCGCTGCTTGTATGTACATATGTGTAGACATAATGATTGATTTATTTATGTACATACAAGTGACTGCTTAGTATCGGATTAGGGATGATAGTATCCCTTAGTGTTTGCTAATATTCGTCACAATATATATTTTATGATAACATCATAAAATCTTCCAGAACTTTTTCAGGGACTGAACTCGTTTTGATATACACTAATATGCATATATGTCCAAGCGCATGCACATATGTATATATTTTATGATGGCACCATAAAATCTTCCTGAAATTTGTTAGGGACTTAGCACTTCACTCGTTTTGGTGTACACCGTAATATATAGGTGCATCAGCGCATATGCATCTCTATATTATGGTGACACCATAATATATTAATACTATTTTGGAATACTTACCAAATCCTGTGATGATGAAAACTTCGATGACAGCTTCCAGCTTTCGTTGTCACACTTCTTCGCAATTTAATTGCAGAACGTTCAATACTTTTTCATAAAAATTTACACTTTCACTTTTTCGTAATTTAATTGCTGAGACTTTAAATGTTTTTCCGAAAATTTATTGGATTTAAAAATTAGCAAAGGAGCCCGTCAAATAAGTTCTCTTTATTTCCCTTGTTTTGAGATATTAAAAAGCAAGACACTGATGCTTTTTTATTCGCACTCATTCTATTTATTGGAAATTTTTACCACCCTGAGAAATATCCCAAAAACTTGAAATTTTGATGGTATTGGAATTTCAGGGGAATGTGGTTAAAAGTGGGTATTCATGGTTGGCAGGGCTGCTATAATATTGAATGTAAGTTTTTATATATATTTTATATAATTTTTCTTTTTTTAAAATATTTGTACCTCATTGTCTTTCTCATATTTGTGTTCCATTTTATAATGTATTCCTATTCCTCATTTTCTTGCTTTTCCCCTTTTCTATGTTAAGTATTTTAATTGGCAGAATATCTTATTATATCATACGTGACTGGCACTGTTAAATAATTTTTTCAAAATTGTTGTGTCAGGATGAATATATGTTAATAAGTAAATAAATACACAACGGAACTTTTTATCACCCACTGGAGTATTTCATATTATAAGAAATTTACAATGTAGATGCCAAAACGGACTTCCTGCTTTCCTGAAAAACTTGGATTTCTCTGATAGAGGGTATTAAATATAAGCCGATGTTTTTTATTATTCCTAAAACTATTTTTTTTTAATAATTCTTCTTAGTTTTTAAGGTTTGTTAACCATAGACTCAAATACATAAATAAAAAAAATCAGGCTCAAGAAAGTCGAAGTTGTCTGATCGTATCGATGGATAGTGCTATCTCATCTGAAACAGTCGGAAAGAAAGTCTAAGTCTGTTTATCCTTTATAATCAAAATGGATATACCATCTAATATGTGATTTTTCTTACGTGTCTATACCCAGCAGAAAAAGAAGTTAACAAAAACCCTATTTTTGGTTCCCGAAAAACAAATATACACCATAATGTGCTTGTTTTCTTTGAAAACGCTTACTACTTTTGCACGGTAATGGCCGGAAAATGTCCGAAGTACATTATGACCGAAAAAGTATGAGTCACTACTACTAAACACAAGTGACAATACGCGTTTTTTTGTAGGCGGAACGCAGAGAAATCATGCAATTGAAACTTGGGCACCCTATTGCTTGCATACTTCTTGGGAAACTATATTTGGTCAATCTATATATATATAATTAAAATTATGTATGTATGTAGGGATATATCCAGTTGCGTCCTAAACGGATCGACCGATCACAACCAAATTTGCACAACCTACTAGAAGCCTTCCAAGGATGGCCATAGGCTAAAAATAATATCGATATAGAAAAGGGGCGTGGCACCTCCCATACAAAATAAATATTTGGTACCACATAACTCTGAAGGTATTCATGCCAGAACATTGAAATTCAGTAAGGAGTTATATGAGATCAAACCGTAACACCCTCAAGAAAATGTGGGGTGGGGGAGAAGGGGGCGTGGCACCTCCCATATAAATGGAATTTATCATAATGCATATCTCTGGATGTAGTAATGGCAGGATAGTGAAAATTGGTAAGGAGCTATATGACGTTGTCCTAACACCTCCAGTAAAATGTGGAATTGGGGAAAAGGGGGCATGTCACCTTCTTAAAATGGGATTTTTCAGAACTATAGCTGCCGTACAAACTTAGATTATTATAACAGCTAAAGTCTGACTACAGAGTTGTTTGGCTGTTATTCCTTTTGGATGTTTAGTAATCTTCCGCCGTTAAATTTTTTTGTTAACTTCAATCTATCCACATCTTCCATCTATATATATAAAGTTAAAATTATGAATGTTTGTGTGTAGAGGTATAAATCGGGTTGCGCACTAAACGGATCGGCCGATCACAACTAAGTTTTAATCACGCACTAGAAACCTTCCAAAGATGGTCAGAGGCTAAACATAACTTCAATATAAAAAAGGGGGTGGCATCTACCATACAAATGGAATGTTTGATACAGCATAACTCTGGAAGTATTTATGCAAGAACATTGAAATCCAGTAAAGAGTTAAATTGGATCAATCCCTAACACCACTAAGAAAATAAGGGGTGAGTAAGAAGGGGCGTGGCACCTCCCATACAAATGGAATAATGAGAATTGGTAAGGAGTTATATGACGTTAAGTCCTAACAGCACAAGTAATATATGGAATTGAAATAAAAAACAAGAAAAATTGGACTTTCAGGACTATGGCTGCCTTAAAAACTTAGGTTATTTCAACACGTAAAGTTTGATTGCAGAGTTGGGTTTGGCTGTTCCTTTAGTATTCTTTTATGGTATCTTCAGTGTTGGTATTTTTGGATACCCCTGGAGAAACCGAAAAAAAAACATTTCTGTTTAATTTGATATAAATTGTGTAAGAGCAAAAAGAGAAATCACTATGGCAGTTGCTTTCTCAGATACCGCGGATACCCTTTGTGTGGTGGACGTACAACTCCGCATTTAAATGACCACTGTCTGCAAACATCTGATACACCGATGTGCAACATAAGCAAACGGTCAGGCCAAAGTGAGGGTGTGCGATGTGCACCATGACTCATAAACAGTCGGTGCAAGTTTTAGACCAAACCCCTAAGAATTTAAGGTGTAATCATCATCCCAAAGGTGGTGCTTTGCTGTTACTTGCTGGAACAGCCGCAGTTGAAGTAAATGCGTGCTTTTTCGTCTATAGACGGCTTTACGTACAAAAATTTACTCTCTTTAGAAATATGAGAGGGCAGTTTGGCGGAAACAATTCAGCAGCAGCTTTTGCTAAACAACTTCTTGAAATTAATGATGGCAAAATTCCTATTTCTTTACTAACAGATTTGATTTCTTTTCCTGCAAGTTTTTGAGAAATTATGACATCACCTTAAGCTTTAGTAGCTACTGTTTCTTCCAAATATTGAATCTATCTTTACAAACTATAAATAGCTTTGAGAAAATGCATTTTAGGCACCTTAAAATGAGGAGGTTAATATCACTAGAACCAAGACAACTTATCACTCTATTAACACAGTCGTGGAAGAGTCCCAAGCTGTGCATATCCGATTGAGTTTATTTGCTCTTTTGAGCCATCAGAAATTTCTCCTCATCGATTGATCCTTAAAAAAGATTATCCACGCTTATGTAGTGGGACAAGGCTTTTCATCACAAAACTTTTACGAATGTCATTGAAGCAATTCATTTTATCGGAAAATTTCGAAAACGAAAAAGTGTAAAACCAAGGATTCCATTGATACCGATAGATTTGTCTTTTCAATTTAAAATGCCTTAAATTTCCTATCCCTATCAATGAAGCTCAAGGACGATCATTACCTGCGAATCAAGGGATTGATGAGCGCAATACAAACCATTATAGCTTTAGGGCTTCTGCAATTCAATTGTCAACCTCACCTTCGCGAGGGGAATCCTGTTACAAATATGAATATATCATACAACAACAGTCATTAGCTGTAGCAGAAGTCAATCTTACCAACTCATGTTTTACCCATGGCCAGTTACGCGTAGCCCGCATATTTTTTAGCAGCGTGGGGTAAAACCCACGGGCATAAGCTAGTCTTTAATATTTGCAAAATAAACCAAAACTTTTGCCACTTGTGTGTGCTTTATTCATTAAGATGTCAATTCTGCTGATGCTTTCACTTTCTATTATTTTTTGGCACATTCTGTTTAATTTTTTGATTGATGATCACTCTAATTGCGGATATTAAATGACAACACACATTTTCATGGTTGATTTGAGTATGGAAGTCGTCACATTTACGGCCTGGATGACGGATCTAATGCAAAACAAATACACAAGTTTTAAGAAGAAGCAAAGCGGTGGGAAAATTGATGATTTTAATTGTGATTTTATTTTCTGTTCAACATTTTTGGCTTTTGTTGAAATTAAAATTAATTTTTATGTTAATAAATCTGGCATGCTATATAAGACCAGGAACGATTTGGATGGATCAATTTGGCTTTATAATTTACAACGAAGAGAATATTAGATTACACTTAGTGACACAAAAAAAAGCTAGACGGTTTTGTGTAGGAGAAATATAGAACCTTTCAACGTTATGCATGATAGTTAAGAAAGTACTTGATATATGTGAGTATTTACTTTGACGTAACCAGGCAGTAGTGTTTTCGATCATTTTATGAAATAATATTTATACTATACTTTTACTCGGAAGCTGGAGCCGTGTATAGAATTCCACCTAAGTGTGGAAAGCGTCTAATAGTTATTCACTAGGGAATGGCCAGGGTGATTCTTCTGCATGCGGTTCAAGCTGCTCACTAGTTCCATTTGCTTGCGGCCAAGTATCCTCTGGGTAGCCACTGAACATCCATTTGGTCAAGAGCTAATGTAGGAAGGCGAAAACCCACTCCGTCATAAGGTTTAAGGGCTAGCTGGGAGACTTCATCAGCAGCTTTTGATAATATGTCTGGATTCAAGCGGGCATCTCTCTTGGATCAAGTGGCTCGCTATATAAACGTGTATCGTACTTAACTGCCTCATACCCGCTGAGTTGTGCGCTAGGCTCCAATCAAAATATCAATCAAGCCTCGAATAAAGAGAAAATCCTTGTGGTCGGCCATAACCGTGTAAACGGTTAAGCACCAATTAAGTAAGTAAGTAACTTTTTACTCAGAACTTCATTTAATATATCTTCAATCATTACAATGTTTCAGGCATGTCCATCTACTATTTATATGGCATATTAGGGGGACTCATGTAACCGTATAAATGCCTTATAAAGTGTGTAAACGTATAAATTTATCTAGTGCCTAAACGAGCTGTCAAATTTTTGTATGAAAAATCATTTACACAATTTGTATAAATTTATGCGCACATTTCATTGACGCGGTAAACTTAAAGGAATGCAACCTTGCAGACATTACAGCAGGCATTTTCATCAGAAATCTCCAACATCAGCAAGTAAAGGCGTTTTAGTTTTGATTTTTCACTTAATCTTGGCATTTTTTAATTTGTATAACAATCAAAAAAATTTTGTTTGGCAATAATACAGCTGATAAACAATCAAGTTTATCAAGATTATTACTAGGTGCGTTCATATAACCGCGTGTGTAAATTGATATAATTTTACACCTTATAAGTTTATATGCTTTCATGAGTCCCCCTATTATTTTTTGATAAGGAAATATTGGGCGTTTTTTTCTGAAGCTGTAAACACAACTTCGCTTTCGAGTCGCCGTAATTACATGAAGGTGAACACAATTAAAGTGAAGAGCGACATTTACATGGCGGCATTTTGAGACGGTATATTTATTTCTATTGTCGGGCGATGACGACAAAAATGGCAAGTGTTGCTGCTGTTGAATTTTTCTTTAAACTATAAAAAAAGACAACATAATAAATTTGTTTGTTTTTTATACTCAGCTGAGCAGAGCTCACAGAGTATATTATATTTTGTTCGCATAATGGTACCCCGTAACGGTATAAACTAAGGAGATAGGTATAGACTTCTATTATCAAAATGATCTGGGCGAAAAAAGAAATTCATTTAGCCATGCACGTCCGTCCGTCTGTCCGTAAACACGATAACTTGAGTAAATTTTGAGGTATCTTAATGAAATTTGGTACGTAAGTTCCTGGGTACTCATCTCAGATCGCTTTTTAAAATGAACGCAATCGGACTTAACCACGTCCACTTTTTCGATATCGAAAATTTCGAAAAACCGAAAAAGTGCGATAATTCATTACCAAAGACGGATAAAGCGATGAAACTTGGTAGGTAGGTTGACCTTATGACGCAGATTAGAATATTAGTAAAATTTTGGACAATGGGCGTGGCACCGCCCACTTTTAAAATAAAATAATTTAAAAGTTTTGCAAGCTGTAATTTGGCAGCTGAGTATTTAATATTGGGTTGCACCCGAACTTAGCCTTCCTTATTTGTTTTACGTATAATTCTTAATTGCACTGCCAGAACACGTCCAAACAAATTGGGAGAGATATCGAAAGACGTATTCCGGTGTCAATATTAATAAACCGCCAACTATAGTATTATTAAAAACTAAAGGGTAACCGGCGTACGTGCACTGTCAAAAGTTGACGCTTATGAAAACGCACGTAACGTACGCCGTATACATGTATACTGAAATTCTTAAATTAAAGGATTATAATACTAACATTTGCCCCGGGATAAAGATTCCTGGTAACCAAACGTGTCTTTAAATAATAAAGATAAAGATTCCTGGTAACCAAACGTATTTTTCAATACAGCTCTTAACATTTTGAGCGTGCTAAAGCAAAGAATTAAAAAAGTTTCAAGTTTTTACACCTTTATTTCTGTATATGGCCACTCTGAATAAAAAGCGTCAGAATATTTTGCCCGGTATGTGTTTTAGCGCTAGAAAGATACCGTTATTTTTACCGTAGAACGATAACGTACGTCTGAGAGATGTGTTCAAGTTTAAGGACCCTAAAGATATAAAAAAAACTAACATTTTTTTTGTTTTTTTTTAATCATTTATTTGATATATATTCACTTGTTTTAAATGTTTTTTAAATATATGTTTTTTTTTAATATATTAAAAATTAAGTTTGACTTGTCTTGGACTTGTCCTTACAAAAATCAGTATTTTTCGAAGGACATCAGTTTATAGCAAACAAATTAAAATAAAATAATTTTTTTTATACTTCAATTGAATGAGTTAACTGTTTTAAACTATACGTAAAAAAATATTAGCTAAAATTACTATTTCAGGCAAAAATTACATATAAAATTTGTAGTCACGTTAAATATAACGATACGTCTCTTAGACGTATTTTTAAAAAACAATCGTATATATTTCAGCCATGGCGGAACGATAAAAGGTGGCAGTATGGTGACATTCCTGCAAACATAAATTAAAATTCCATGTACTTTGTTTTTGTAAATTCGATGGACAAATGTCAAAATCGTACTGCGCCGGAAGTTGGTGTATCAAATTAAGTAAAAAAAGTTTATAATCAGCTGTCCCATGCTGCCACCTTGTATCGTTCCGCCATGATTTCAGCAAACAAAAAGGTTACTACTGAAAACACCCCCACTGACAAGCTGGCAATCGTAGCTGAGAAAACTGAGAATGAGAATGTTCTCTCTTTACGATTGTCGGAGACTGAGAGCAAAATTAAAACGGCGTATGTCTCACAGACGTACGTTATCTCACTAGGGTTAAATAAACTAAAATTATATGCGCTTATCTTGAACGTCAGCACTCGAAGCGCCGAAGATCGTCGTTGTTGTTGTTGCAACAGTGCTTCGCCCCATCCAATCACAAATTGTCATCAATATCCTCTAACGGGAGTCCAAGCAAACTTGTTGTTTCAACAGATGTGGAACAGAGAGAAAAGATGGTTGGTGTCATGTGGGCGCACTCTGCATTTAGGATATACAATATTTATGTAGTGGTTGATTATGGATAGGTAGAAGTTTAACCTATTACAGTATTCAGATCGAAGTTGAGCTAAAGAGACGCGCGCCTCTCCAGGGAGATTGATTTCCTCCTCTGCGAGTTCAGGGTATTTAGCTTTGATAACGGGATTCGCCGGGAAATTCCTGGCATAGAGGTCCGACATTTTGGAGATATCACTGAGGAGTTTTCTGTGTTCAGTTGTCTGTGAGGATGCCGAGATTTCTGAGTATTCAACAGAAACTGTTTGTTCAGCATTTCGTTCGTGTAGCTGGTGCTCTTGGAACATAAGAAGAAACCCGTATTGGTTCTGAGAGCAGTGTTTTGACAGGCCTGCAGTTTCTTCCAATGAGTAACCTTTAGGCTCGGCGACTATATCGGGGACGCGTAGGATGTAAGCGGCTGGCTAATTACTTTCTAAGTGGTAATGAGCGTCTCTTTATCACTACCCCAGGCGCTGCCGGTAAGAGATTTGATGATTTTTTTGCGGATCTGGGTTTAAGGCACAGTTGCAGATGTACACTCGCCAAAACGTAGATCCCGATCGAACATCACACCCAGTATTTTTGAGTTTAAGACAGTCTGTAGCTGATGTACATTTATTGAAAGCGTTATGCCATCGCCGTCGATGTCCAATATGGTTGACATTTGTTTTGTTTATGTTGTAAATAATGTCACCGACGATTTGGTCGGTGACAATGTGACGTTCCGAAAAAACTCAAGAGAACAGGGAGATAGTCGTTTATTTTATTACATAGCCCATCTATGGGTGAGCCTGGACCTGTAGTCGATATTTTGCAGTTATCGGCGTAGGATATAATTGTAACTCCTTCTGGTGGCGAAGGGAGATTCGATAGGTAGAAGTTAAACAAAAGCGGGATAGGATACCACTTTATGGCACCCTATGTTTAATTCTTCTGGGTCGTCGTCGATGGGCATTGTGTTTATACATATGTAGCTTAAAGATTCAAAATTTGTCTGCTCGGTTAGAAAAAGATTTCAATTGAAAAGCAAAAACTTAACATTCCTATACTCGTGCATTGGTCTTTGAGACTGACGAAACACATTTTCGTAATTATTTTTATGCACGAAAATCTGGAGAAGCGAGCTCTATGCTAGCTGTCGGATTTGTGGCTTACTTCAAACGTTTGCAGAAGGTGTAAAATAAGCGGAGTTTCTCTAAATTCGTTACAAATGGTGTCAGAAGCGGAATTGCTGAATAAATTCCAGATTTGCAGAATACAACAAGGACATGGCAAAGTGGAGTGAGTTGAAGAACCAGCAACTGAAGAAGGAGTTGGAGAGCCGTGGATTGAATACAACCGGCAATAAACTCGAACTTTAGGCACGACTACGAAAGTCAGTGGAATCAGAAGGATTTAACGTGGAAGAGTATGCCTTTCTCCTTGATGGCGATGAGACAACAAAATAGGAGGAGAAAAATGAAACACCGCAGACAATGCGAACACAGACCTCAGCATGATATTGGCTGCAATATCGGCACAAATGTCCGAAATGTCATCACAAATATCCACCAATATGTCATCGCAGCTGGAGGTACAGGAGATAAGGCCATCATCGAAGCTGGGGCCCAGGATACAAAAATTTGACAATTTGAGGAAAAAGAGGCCGAGGTGGATGCTTTGAGAGGACGTATTGAGCAGTTACAACTAAATCGCCCAGCAGTTTCAGCGAGTAATCCAAAGGTAAAAATACCATCCTTTGACGGTTCTGTTCCTTTCCAGGTATTTAAGCTTCAATTTGAGAAGAGGTCAGCAATGAACAATAGGAATGCTGAAGATAAGGTTGCTGCACTGTTCGTGGCATTGAAAGGAACTCCAGCTGAAGTCCTACAGACTATTCCAGAGTATGCACGGAACAGTTATGAAGCATTGATGGCCGCTGTCGAGAGACGTTACGGAAGCGAGCATAGAAAACAGATATACCAAATTGAGTTGCAAAACCGTTACCAAAAAACGAATGAGACATCGCAGGAGTTTGCTTCGGATGTTGAAAGGTTGGCTCATTTGGTAAATGAGGACGCACCCATGGAACACACTGAAAGGGTAAATATTCAGAGCTTCATAAATGGTATACCGGACGTCAAAACAAGGCGAGATACATACGCAAACCCAACGCCAACATTTGCAGAAACGGTATCACATGCATTGACTCAGGAAACTGCGTCACTATTGAGTAAACCAGCTTTCAAAGCACGCCGTGTGGAGGTAGAAAGGCCAGATTGGGTAGACACAATTTTGGAAGCATTGAAGGGATCACAACGGAAAAATGCCGGAGTTATGAAGTGTTTCAAGTGCGGTAACCCAGGTCACATTGCACGTCATTGCAGCACCTGTCCTGGTAGTTCCAACTTGGCTGGTCGTAAACGCAGAGCTGGAGGAAATAAGCAATAGTGAGCCAGATGTAAAGATCGAGAACTTGCCCCAGCTATTGCATGTCCTGTGATATCTATCTCGCAAAGAAAATCGAGCAGTCTTACAGTCAAAGGAAATGTGGATGACAAAGAGCGTGTACTAACTGTAGATACGGGCGCATCTCATTCCTTAATCTGATCTGATTTGGTCAACGTTTGAGTAAAGCCATTACATGGAGCAAGGTTACGTACAGTCACTGGAGAGTATACGCGAGTCCAGGGAGAAGTGATATGTGAAGTCTTAATTGGAAAGGTCACGGTTCTACACAAATTCCTTGTGGAAGAGATTGTTGATGAAGTCATATTGGGAGTGGACTTCTTAGTTGACCATGATATCAGGATCGATATGCAGAGAAGGATTATGCGCTATACGAACGAGGATGTGCCACTTAACTTCAGTTTGGAAAAAGGGTTTAGCAGTAAGCGAGTGCTGGTGGAGGAGATTCAACAGAGAACACAAAAGTCAAAGAAAGTAAATCGGGCAAAGGTTGATGAAATGAATGGACCAAACAAATCAAAACCGAAGGTACCCGCGAGAAAAATACTGGCACTGACAAACCCTAATGGACGCACTAAAACGAAAGAAAGAATTTCCCACTAAGAATGCAAAGGTGGTTTCAAGCCAGGCCGCACTACTGTTGTGAAACGTCGGAACGATACGAAGTAGTTCATTGGCCAAGCAACAGTGTGTGAGGGAACGTTCCATGATAATAGTAGTAGGATGAAACACAGGTACGACAAGAACAATAATTCGGATGGTTTCTTGGAGGGATTTGGTACTGCTATACAACCCTCACCGGCGGAAAGATGTTCCATCCAAATTTTGTTACAGTTAAGAAGGCCCGTACAAAGTTGTGAAGAGGATCAGTGATAGCATCTACCGCATACAAACCATTGGGAAACCACGAAATAGAAGGGTGGTTCATTTGGAGGGGCTAACAGTGGTTAGATCGGGCGATTTGTCTGGTCGGGACGATCAGACTTAGGTGGAGGGCAGTGTGACGAATATTAACATTGCTAAGTGATACTAGCATCCCTAATCCGATACTAAGCAGCCACTTGTATGTGCGTAAACAAATGAATCATCATTTACACATGTACATACAAGGCAGCAGAGAGATACTCACCATCAGGCGAATTAGTACTCACATATACACACGTATATGGCTATGCGAGAGACTATAAACTAAAAATATATATGTACATATATAGCTGGTAACCAAGCATGAAGTTCGCGAAGTTAATAGACCCTAGGAGAAATGGGTGGACGAGGCAACAGAGAGATTAAAAGCAGCGAAAGCTGAGTAGTCAGCAAAAAGTTTTATTTAAACACGCTATCAGTTGCGAAGTGAAGTATAATTGTGAAGTATAATTCTACTACTCCTAAAGTAATCTAATAAAGCCCATTTTGCATTACTGAATATTGGAGTTTTTTATTCGACAATTTAGCGATTCGAACGTTTGCAGAAGGTGTGAAATAAGTGGAGTTTCCCTAGATTGGTTACAACATATTGTTTTCATTTTCCAGTTGAAATTTTTTTCCAAGCGAGCAGAAAATTTTTGAGCTTTGAAAAAAGCATCCCCAAGAAATACCATGAATGGCAAATTGTTTTCAAACATTTTTAGAATTAGAATTAAGATTTTTATTGTCGTATGTGAGTGAAATAAAAAATTTTAAAACAAACAAAATATTTAGACATGTTTTTGTTCTGCAAACTTTTTCATTACGAAAAAAATTAGACTTCAATTAAAACTACGGTGGAGGCAGGGTATTTGTGCAAACATGAGATTAAATCTTAGCAGAAATCTAAGTAGAAATATAGTATTATAGAAGTTCCCATGGCAAAAAAATGGTTTCTACAATTTTTCTGGAAGTTTAACATTCATAGAAAAAGGGGCCTATTTGCTACTTATATCGAAATCGAATTTTGATAGTGCAATATAGAGGTGAAGAGCACTAAAACGTTCTGACAAAAAAAAAACACTTTCTTAGCTATGCATCCACGTTCTTCGACATTTCTCCCTATGTATTCAAAAGTAAAGATGGGCTGAGAATTTAAGACCACAGATCATTTCTTTTCTTCTTTTTGAGAAACAATAAATTTAGCCCATATAAATAACGTCTATTGTTAAAGCTACATCCGATTTAAATTTCACAACAACATCTCAATGTCTCAGAGTTTTGGGAAACAAGAAAAAATATTTTTTCACCCTTCAAGCTTTTCCAAAAACATCAACCTTCCTACGTCTTAAAAATCGTCAGGTCAGAAAGTCAATAGTGAAAACTAAATGCACATTTGAGGAGTCCCCAACCTCTATTTTTATACTCAGTTGAGCAGAGCTCACAGAGTATATTAACTTTTATATATATATATATATAGATATATACTTCCATATACCAAAATCATCAGTATCGAAAAAAAATGTGATTGAGCCATGTCCGTCCGCCCGTCTGTCCGTTAACACGACAACTTGATAAAATTTTGAGGTATCTTGATGAAATTTGGTATGTAGGTTCCTGGGCACCTATCTCAGATCGCTATTTAAAATGAACGATATCGGATTATAACTACGCCCACTTTTTCGATATCGAAAATTTCGAAAAACCGAAAAAGTGCGATAATTCATTACCAAAGACGGATAAAGCCATGAAACTTGATAGGTGTGTTGAACTTATGACGCAAAATGGAAGATTAGTAAGTTTTTGGACAATGGGCGTGGCACTGCCCCCTTTTAAAACAAGTTAATTTAAAAGTTTTGCAAGCTGTAATTTGGCAGTCGTTGAAGATATAATGAAATTTGGCAGCAACGTTACTCCTATTACTATATGTATGCTTAATAAAAATTAGTAAACTCGGAGAACGACCACTCCCACTTTAAAAAAAAATTTTTTAAGTAAAATTTTAACAAAAACTTTAATATCTTTACAGTATATAAGTAAATTATGTCAACATTCAACTCTAGTAATGATATGGTGCAAAAAAATACAAAAATGTAATAAAATTTCAAAATGGGCGTGGCTCCGCCCTTTTTCATTTAATTTGTCTAGGATACTTTTAATGCCATAAATCGAATAAAAATTTACCAACGCTTGTGAAATTTGATAGGGACTTAGGTTCTAGGACGATAACTGTTTTCTGTGAAAAGCTTAACACGATGACTTGAGCAAAAAACTTAGTTCACGTACTTATCTGAGCTCACTTTGTATTGGTATAAAAAATGGCCGAAATCCGACTATGACCACGCCCACTTTTTCGATATCGAAAATTACGAAAAATGAAAAAATTACATAATTCTATACCAAATACGAAAAAGAGGATGAAACATGGTAATTGGATTGGTTTATTGACGCAAAATATAACTTTAGAAAAAAACTTTGTAAAATGTGTGTGACACCTACCATATTGTAACGAATTTACTTGCAAATCCTCTTATTTGCCCCTTTTGCTAGGTTCGTATCGCTAAACTGTTGAATAAATAACTCCAATATTGAATAATGCAAAAATGGCCTTTATTAAAATGCTTCACAATAACACTCAAACTGTGCAACGAATAGCTTAATAACCAAACTGATAGCTCAAATGAAACTCCACTATTCAAAATAATACTGCTATTGCTCGCTAGATATCGTGTTAATCAAACTGCTTGACAACTCAAATCAAACTGAATTACTTCTTACTCGCCTGCACCGCTTTTATAGTTTACGCTGCATACTTCTAGGCTCTTCGATTTCCAGAAATTACTAGTTGTTTCGGCTACATAATCGCCAGCCACAACTACGTGCACAAATTATTGCCCTCTCTTGTGACCACTCAGATAAGATATATGCATGTGTTTGTAGTTTACAGTCTCCCGCACACACATAAGCGTATAAGTAAATTCATTGGTGTGTGACATCTCATTCCTCGCTGCCTTGTATGTAAATGTTGCTCGTCGGAATGTGTACATATGTGTAGACGCAATTATTGATTCGTTTATGTAGATACATAATGATTGAATTATTGATATTGTCACGGATATTAGCATCACTAAATTATCCCATCACTAATGCGATGCTAAGGCCATGCCAAGCAGTATTTACGTTAATAATCAAATCAAGTATACACATATATAAGGCAGCGCAGAGAGATGTCACACACAGATGCATTTACTTATATGCCTATGTGCGCGCGAGAGACTGTAAACTACAAACATTCACATCAATAATTCAATCTTTATGTATTCAATCTTATGTATTTATGAATAAATAATTGCGTCTACACATATGTACGTATACGAGCAGCGGAGCGGCAAGGCACAAACACATGCATATATCTTATCTGAGTTGTCACAAGAGTGAGCAATAATTTGTGCACGTAGTTGTGGCTGGCGATTTTGTAGCCGAAACAACTAATAAGTTCTGGAAATCGAAGAGCCTAGAAGTATGCAGCGTAAACTATAAAAGCGGCGCCAGCGAGTAAGAAGCAATTCAGTTTGATTTGAGTTGTCAAGCAGTTGCGATTAAGACGATATCTAGCGAGCAATAGCAGTATTATTTTGAATAGTAGAGTTTCATTGAGCTATCAATCAGTGTGGTTATTAAGCAAGCTATTCGTTGCACAGTTGAGTGTATTGTGAAGTACTTTAATAAAGGCCATTTTGCATTATTACAAATTGGAGTTATTTATTCAACAGTTTAGTGATTCGAACTTAGCAGAGGATTGCAAATAAGAGGATTTGCAAGTAAATTCGTTACAATTGGTGTCAGAAGAGGAATTGTTGAATAAATTCCAGCAGACAACAAGGACATGGCAAAGTTCAGTGAATTGAAGATCCAGCAACTGAAAAAGGAGTTGGAGAACCGTGGATTAAATACAACTGGCAATAAGATCGAACTTCAAGCACGGCTACGAGAGGTAATGGAATCGCAAGGAATTGATGTGGACGAGTTTGTCTTTCATCCTGATGGGGACGAGACAACAACAAAAATTGAAGAGAAAAACGAAACATCCCAGACAGTTACGAGCACAGACTTGAACATGATATTGGCTGCAATAACTGCTCAAACATCGACAGTAACATCGAAGATTGAAGCACAAGAAACGCGTATGTCAGAAATGTCGACACAGATTACATCCAAGATGGAAACTCAACTGGAAGAGCAAAAGACATATATGACATCTCAGTTCGCTGAGCAGTTGAAAGCACAGGAGGCCCGCATATCCTCGCAGCTGGAGGCACAGGAGATAAGGGTAACATCAAAGCTGGAAGCACAGGATACAAAAATTGTGCAGCTCGAGGACAAAATTGATGCCGAGATAGAAGCTTTGAGAGGTCGTATACAGGAGTTGCAAATGAATCGCCCAGCAGTTTCAGCGAGTAATCCAAAGGTAAAAACACCATCCTTTGACGGTCCTGTTCCTTTCCAGGTCTTCAAGCTACAGTTTGAGAAGACCGCAGCAGTGAACAACTGGAATGCGCAAGATAAAGTTGCTGCACTATTCGTGGCATTGAAGGGGCCAGCAGCGGAAATTCTACAGACGATTCCCGAAGGAGAGCGGAACAATTATGAAGCATTGATGGCTGCTGTAGAACGACGTTATGGAAGCGAGCATAGGAAACAGATATTCCAAATTGAGTTGCAAAACCGCTACCAAAAAGCAAATGAGACATTGCAGGAGTTTGCTTCAGATATTGAAAGATTGGCTCATCTTGCAAATGCGGACGCACCCGTGGAATACACTGAAAGGGTAAAAATCCAGAGTTTCATAAATGGCATACGGGACGTGGAAACGAAGCGAGCTACATACGCAAACCCAAAGCTGACATTTTCTGAAACGGTATCACATGCATTGACTCAGGAAACGGCCTCACTATTGAGTAAACCAGCATACAAAGCTCATCGTGTAGAAGTGGAAAGACCAGATTGGGTAGACACTATTTTGGAAGCACTGAAGGGATCACAACAGAAACATGCCGGAGTTATTAAATGTTTCAAGTGCGGCAACCCAGGTCATATTGCACGACATTGCAGCAGCAGTCCCAATAGCTCCAACAATGTGGGTGGTCGTAAACGCAGAGCAGAAGGTGATGAGCAAATATCCAAGACCACTCAATCGTTAAACTAAATCGAGTCAGCCGCAAGGGGCGACAGCTGGCTCCCGCAATTGAATGCCCCATAATCTCTATCTCGCAGATTGGAAGAAGATCGAGCAACCTTACTGTTGAAGGACATGTGGACGGAAAGGAACGGTTATTGACTGTAGATACGGGTGCATCTCATTCCATCGTTCGAGCGGATTTAGTCAACAAAAAGATAAGACCATTGCTTGGAGCAAGATTACGTACAGCCACGGGAGAGGACACCCAGGTAATTGGAGAAGTAGAATGTGAAGTCGCAATTGGGAACGTCATGGTAGTACACAATTTTATAGTGGCAGAAATTGTTGATGAAATCATAATTGGAGTGGACTTCTTAATCGACCAGGGCATCAAGATCGACATGCAAAGCAAGACGATGCGATATAAAAACATGGATGTACCACTTAATTTCGGCTACGAGAGAGGCTACAGCAGTAAACGAGTGCTGGTGGAAGAGAGTCAGCAAATACCACCAAAATCCGAAGCAGTCATCTGGGCAAAGGTTGATGGAGATTGTGGGACAAACAAATTGTGGGTTGTCGAAGCAGCAAACAAATCAGCACTAAACATACTTGTAGGAAAAACCCTGGCTATGACAAAACAAGATGGACGTATTCCGGTAAGAGTACTCAATGTGTTCAAGTCACCACTCAAACTGACTAAAGGAGCTATTTTGGGAAGATGCCAAGAGGCTGAAGTGGTTATTAACTGTGAACAGCTCCAGGAACACGTTTCAGCTAGTAATACTGATCTTTCAAATGACATCACGGCATGGATGCAGGGGCTAGAGGAAGCATATCAGAGTAAGGCAAAACAACTGCTCCTAAAGTACGCGAACATATTTGACCAGGATGATTCTAAACCAGGCCGCACCAACGTTGTGAAACATCAAATTGACACTGGAGATGCGAGACCGATCCGTCAAGCTCCACGTAGTGTTCCACTGGCGAAGCGGGAAGTTGTGAGTCAAATCATTCAAGAAATGAACGACAGCGGCGTCATCGAACCATCAGCTAGTCCATGGAGCTCACCGGTAGTACTTGTAAAAAAGAAGGATGGAAAAATGAGGTTTTGCGTGGACTACCGGAAGGTGAATGACGTAACGAAAAAGGATAGCTACCCATTGCCAAGAATTGACGACACTCTGGACTCGCTATCTGGTACGAAATGGTTTTCCACGCTGGACTTGAAAAGCGGCTACTGGCAAGTGGAGGTGAAGGAGGAAGATAAAGAGAAAACAGCCTTCAGTGTCGGTGATGGTCTTTGGCAATTTACAGTGATGCCTTTTGGACTTTGTAATGCACCAGCTACTTTTGAGAGACTCATGGACCAGGTACTGAAAGGACTACATTGGAAAACATGCTTGGTGTACCTGGTCGACATCATCGTATTGGGCAAGAACTTTGATGAACATCTTAAGAACTTGGAGGAAGTTTTCCAGAGAATAGCTGGCGCTGGTCTGAAGTTAAGTCCCAAAAAGTGTGCGCTGTTTAAAAAGGAAGTCAATTATTTGGGTCACAAGGTAACGACAGAGGGCATCTGCACTGCGAACGAAAAAATAGAGGCTGTACAGGATTGGCCAAGACCACAGAACCTACATGAATTGAGAAGTTTTCTTGGGCTGTGCACATATTACCGCCGATTTGTACCAAATTTTTCCAGCGTAGCCCATAGCCTCCATGAGCTTACAAGAAAAAACAAAGCTTTTGAATGGAAGAAGGAGCAAGAAGTGGCTTTCCAAACATTGAAGGAGCGTTTGTGCACTGCCCCAATGTTAGCATATCCGATTCCAGGAGCAACATTTATTCTAGATACAGATGCAAGTGGATATGCTATAGGAGGCGTTTTATCACAACTGGTCGATGGACAGGAGAAGGTAGTTGCATATTACAGCCGTTCGATTGGAAAACCAGAGTGGAACTACTGTGTTACGCGGAGAGAGCTGTTGGCATTGGTAGAGTGCATTAAACATTTTCACAAATACCTCTACGGCCAGCGATTCCATGTCAGGACAGATCACGCAGCATTGAAATGGCTTCTGCAGTTCCGTAGGACAATTGGCACGGTGGATCGAGCGACTTCAAAGCTATGACTTTTCCATTGAGCATCGAAAAGGTAGTACCCATGGAAATGCCGATGCAATGTCACGAAGGCCATGTAGTTTGGAATGCAAGCACTGTTCAAAGGCCGAGGCTAAAGAAGACATTATAGATGTCCGGCTAATGACTATAACGTGTACGGATGAATGGGACAAGGAACAACTAAGAAAGTGTCAGCTAGAAGATACAGATCTGTCACATGTTATGCAAGGGCTCGAACGAAACGAAAGACCAAGCAGAGAGGATATGTCAGCAGAGAGTCCCATTGCGAAGTCATATTGGGCACAGTGGAACAGTTTGGAATTGATATCCGGTTGCTTGCATCGAGTATGGGAGAGTGAGGATGGTCAATGCAAGAAGAAACTTATAGTTGTTCCCAGAAAGAGGATTCCTGACGTGCTCAGCGAGTTGCACAATGGTCCAAGTGGAGGCCATCTTGGAATCACGAAGACACTCGAGAAAATTAAGCAGAGATTCTATTGGGTTGGTTGCCGTCAGTCGGTCACCGAGTGGATTGCCAATTGCGAGGTATGCAACAGAGCGAAAGGGCCCAAAACCCGAAGTCGTGGCCAGATGAAGAAGTATATTTCAGGTGCACCATTTGAAAGGATCGCCATGGATGTCGCAGGTCCATTTCCTACTAGCAACCGCGGAAACAAATACGTAGTGGTGGTTATGGATTATTTCAGTAAATGGACAGAGGTATACCCAATCCCAAACCAAGAAGCAGAAACAGTAGCAGAAGTGGTTAAAAACGAATGGGTTGCAAGGTATGGTGTACCAATGGAGTTACATTCTGACCAAGGCAGAAATTTTGAATCAGCTGTGTTCCAAGAACTGTGCAAGAAGTTGGGCATTCGAAAAACACGGACAACTGCATTGCATCCTCAGTCCGATGGTATGGTGGAACGTTTCAATAGAACATTGGAGGAGCATTTAAGGAAAGTAGTCGACAAGTACCATAAGGACTGGGATACACACATATCATTATTCTTGATGGCCTACCGATCGGCAGTACATGACACAACGGGCCAAACTCCCGCAAAGGTAATTTTTGGCAATGACCTTCGACTGCCAGCTGATTTGAAGTATGGGATAGATGCCGATGCGGAGAGGAATGTCAAGAAATCCACTGATGTCTTAGAAGAAGAGCTGAGAGAGATACACGATCTGGTAAGGCAACGAGCAAAGATTATGAGTGACAAGATGAAAGCCAGATATGATAAAGCAATTAATTCAGAAGGTTTTCAGGAAGGAGATTTGGTGCTGTTATACAACCCACAACGTAAAAAAGGTTTGTCCCCAAAATTGCAGTGTAACTGGGAAGGTCCATACAAAGTTGTAAAACGGATCAACGATGTAGTGTACCGCATACAAACCATCGGTAAACCACGAACCAAAATGAAGGTTGTCCATTTGGAAAGGCTAGCAACGTTTAGATCGAGAGATTTGTCTGATCGGGACGATCAGACTTAGGTGGGGGGCAGTGTCACGGATATTAGCATCACTAAATTATCCCATCACTAATGCGATGCTAAGGCCATGCCAAGCAGTATTTACGTTAATAATCAAATCAAGTATACACATATATAAGGCAGCCCAGAGAGATGTCACACACAGATGCATTTACTTATATGCCTATGTGCGCGCGAGAGACTGTAAACTACAAATATTCACATCAATAATTCAATCTTTATGTATTCAATCTTATGTATTTATGAATAAATAATTGCGTCTACACATATGTACGTATACGAGCAGCGGAGCGGCAAGGCACAAACACATGCATATATCTTATCTGAGTTGTCACAAGAGTGAGCAATAATTTGTGCACGTAGTTGTGGCTGGCGATTTTGTAGCCGAAACAACTAGTAAGTTCTGGAAATCGAAGAGCCTAGAAGTATGCAGCGTAAACTATAAAAGCGGCGCCAGCGAGTAAGAAGCAATTCAGTTTGATTTGAGTTGTCAAGCAGTTGCGATTAAGACGATATCTAGCGAGCAATAGCAGTATTATTTTGAATAGTAGAGTTTCATTGAGCTATCAATCAGTGTGGTTATTAAGCAAGCTATTCGTTGCACAGTTGAGTGTATTGTGAAGTACTTTAATAAAGGCCATTTTGCATTATTACAAATTGGAGTTATTTATTCAACAGTTTAGTGATTCGAACTTAGCAGAGGATTGCAAATAAGAGGATTTGCAAGTAAATTCGTTACAATATGAATTCACGTCACTGCTTAGCATCGGCCTGGAGATGGCAGTACTCCTCAGTTTTGCTAATATTCGTAACAATATTAAGTAGAAGAATATGAAAAAGTTCTGCAGGGGCGAAATCAAAAGCCCTTGAAATCTCGGCAGGAATACTGTTCGTGGTATTACATATATAAATAAATTAGTGGTATCCGACAGATGATGTTCTGGGTCACCCTGGTCCACATTTTGGGCGATATCTCGAAACCGCCTTCACATATACAACTAAGGGCCACTCCCTTTTAAAACCCCCATTAATACGTTTAATTTGATACCCATATCGTACAAACACATTATAGTCACCCCTGGTCCACCTCTATAGCCATATCTCGAAAAGGCGTCTACCTATAGAAATAAGGCCCACGCCCTTTTAAAATACTCATTTACACCTTTCATTTAATACCCATATCGTACAAGCAAATTCTAGAGTCACCCGTGGTCCACCTTTATGGCGATATACCGAAAAGGCGTCCACCTATAGAACTAAGGCCCACTCCCGTTTAAAATACCCATTAACACCTTTCATTTGATACCCATATCATACAAACAAATTCTAGAGTCAGCCCTGGTCCACCTTTATGGCGATATCCCTAAATGGCGTCCACCTATAGAACTATGGCCCACTCCCTATTAAAATACTCTTTAATACCATCCATTTGATACCCATGTCATACAAACACATTCCAGGTTTACCCTAGGATCATTTTCCTACATGGTGATTTTCCCTTATTTTGTCTCCACAGCTCTCAGCTGAGTATGTAATGTTCGGTTACACCCGAACTTAGCCTTCCTTACTTATTTTTTTTTGACATGGACGGGATTTAACTTTATTTCCTAAACTTTAAAAGTTTAAATTTAGGTAACTTCGATTATTGAATACAAAAACAAAAACATTTAAACAGCCATATATCGGCACTCTGATGTTTGAGAGTGTACGGAGCCTGTAGTAGCAATATAGGAGTATTACGGTCATATTAAGGTGGCAGACACACTATAGCAAACAACAATATTATATATTAAATAATTTATACCTCATTTATTGGCAATTTAATACCGCAAAAAGAATTTAAAGCTGCGTCCGGTTCCGAGAAACGGGAGTGTCTGCTAGCTTAAGACTCAAGCCAGCAGACACTTCGTGAAAACACGACCTACGACTTCCGAACGACTTGGATAATTGATATTACATTTATTGGCAATTTAATACCGCAAAAAAAAATTTAAAGCTGCGTCCGGTTCCGAGAAACGGGAGTGTCTGCTAGCTTAAGACTCAAGCCAGCATACACTTCGTGAAAACACGACCTACGACTTCCGAACGACTTGGATAATTGATATTACATTTATTGGCAATTTAATACCGCAAAAAAAAATTTAAAGCTGCGTCCGGTTCCGAGAAACGGGAGTGTTTGCTAGCTTAAGACTCAAGCCAGCAGACACTTCGTGAAAACACGACCTACGACTTCCGAACGACTTGAATAATTGATATTACATTTATTGGCAATTTAATACCGGAAAAAAAATTTAAAGCTGCGTCCGGTTCCGAGAAACGGGAGTGTCTGCTAGCTTAAGACTCAAGCCAGCAGACACTTCGTGAAAACACGACCTACGACTTCCGAACGACTTGGATATTTGATATTACATTTATTGGCAATTTAATACCGCAAAAAAAATTTAAAGCTGCGTCCGGTTCCGAGAAACGGGAGTGTCTGCTAGATAAGACTCAAGCCAGCAGACACTTCGCGAAAACACGACCTACGACTTCCGAACGACTTGGATAATTGATATTACATTTATTGGCAATTTAATACCGCAAAAGAAAATTTAAAGCTGCGTCCGGTTCCGAGAAACGGGAGTGTCTGCTGGCTTGAGTCTCAAGCCATCAGACACTTCGTGAAAACACAACCTACGACTTCCGAACGACTTGGATAATTGATATTACATTTATTGGCAATTTAATACCGCAAAAAAAATTTAAAGCTGCGTCCGGTTCCGAGAAACGGGAGTGTCTGCTAGCTTAAGACTCAAGCCAGCAGACACTTCGTGAAAACACGACCTACGACTTCCGAACGACTTGGATAATTGATATTAAATTTATTGGCAATTTAATACCGCAAAAAAAAATTTAAAGCTGCGTCCGGTTCCGAGAAACGGGAGTGTCTGCTAGCTTAAGACTCAAGCCAGCAGACACTTCGTGAAAACACGACATACGACTTCCGAACGACTTGGATAATTGATATTAAATTTATTGGCAATTTAATACCGCAAAAAAAAATTTAAAGCTGCGTCCGGTTCCGAGAAACGGGAGTGTCTGCTAGCTTAAGACTCAAGCCAGCAGACACTTCGTGAAAACACGACCTACGACTTCCGAACGACTTGGATAATTGATATTACATTTATTGGCAATTTAATACCGCAAAAAAAAAATTTAAAGCTGCGTCCGGTTCCGAGAAACGGGAGTGTCTGCTAGATAAGACTCAAGCCAGCAGACACTTCGTGAAAACACGACCTACGACATCCGAACGACTTGGATAATTGATATTAAATTTATTGGCAATTTAATACCGCAAAAGAAAATTTAAAGCTGCGTCCGGTTCCGAGAAACGGGAGTGTCTGCTGGCTTAAGACTCAAGCCAGCAGACACTTCGTGAAAACACGACCTACGACTTCCGAACGACTTGGATACTTGATATTACATTTATTGGCAATTTAATACCGCAAAAAAAAAATTTAAAGCTGCGTCCGGTTCCGAGAAACGGGAGTGTTTGCTAGCTTAAGACTCAAGCCAGCAGACACTTCGTGAAAACACGACCTACGACTTCCGAACGATTTGAATAATTGATATTACATTTATTGGCAATTTCATACCGCAAAAAAAATTTAAAGCTGCGTCCGGTTCCGAGAAACGGGAGTGTCTGCTAGCTTAAGACTCAAGCCATCAGACACTTCGTGAAAACACAACCTACGACTTCCGAACGACTTGGATAATTGATATTACATTTATTGGCAATTTAATACCGCAAAAAAAATTTAAAGCTGCGTCCGGTTCCGAGAAACGGGAGTGTCTGCTAGCTTAAGACTCAAGCTAGCAGACACTTCGTGAAAACACGACCTACGACTTCCCAACGACTTGGATAATTGATATTACATTTATTGGCAATTTAATACCGCAAAAAAAATTTAAAGCTGCGTCCGGTTCCGAGAAACGGGAGTGTCTGCTAGCTTAAGACTCAAGCCAGCAGACACTTCGTGAAAACACGACCTACGACTTCCGAACGACTTGGATAATTGATATTACATTTATTGGCAATTTACATTATAATTATGATTATAATTATACTCGCGTATAAGTTTCGTTTGCGCGTGAAAAAAACGCCTATCTTTTCTTAGATAATGCTTAGGAGACTCATCTAGCGGCAGTGGCTAAATAACTAACATAACATCACAGGGTGTACCGAAAAGCGGAGACACAACCCTCTGATGGCCATAGGGTATAACATATAGCTGAATCGGTTGCGATGAATTGTGGACACACATAGAATACATAGAATTAGTGTAGAGGGTGAAACAAAGACACATATTTCAGTTACATTTGAGTATAATGCGTATTGAAATTTAGTAGGACAAATTTTATGCGCAGCAATTTCAGAGGTGTATTTAAAGTTTGTCGCTTAGCAGTCCATATAAAGCTTAAGCGTAAACGTATATAGAACTAAAAAAACACAGCTATTAATTATGTGGGTACACACATGTCTGTTTGTATTATGAGTTCATGCTCTAATATTGAAATGTCAATGCGACAGTTATGTACATTATTAAATGGTAAGGTAATGATTGAATTTAAAGTAAATGCATTTGCAAGTGTTCTACGACAACATGCAGCGTGTGAAAAATTCCTAGTTATACATCAAGCAAGGAATATGTATGTAAGTGGAAGGAAGTAATAATCTTTTTCATAGTTTTCAATCAATTTTTGTAAAATTGGAAATTATTACCACTACCACCCAACTTAAAATGTTGATGAAAACAAAAGTTTAGTGCATTGCGTTCTAATTAAATGTTGCGATATGAATTAAAAAAATACTTACTTCTTGATACCCTTTTTCACGCTCGCGATTTAAAGAAATGTCGATTAAATTCGTATAAAAATAACACAAAATTCACTCTATTAATAAATAATATTTTATCACATTTATTTAGAACGCACAACTTTTTGAATCTATTTCTTATTTGCAACTGAAGAAATTCCTCAGAGCAACCTCTTTAGTTAACAAATCGCGAAACAATAAAACATCGAATTCGGCAACAAAGAAGTTGAAACCATCAAAAAATTGTACTAAACGATAATTACATACAAAAACATTCATACCCCACGCGTACCCGTTAGCGCAGGAGTCCTGCGCGCATGCCATTTGAAGCTTATCGAAATACAAACTTTTCTCTGATTTTCGAAAGAAAGAAGGGCGAGATGCATTTTATAAACCGTTATAGTAGCAAACGTTTCCTTTTGTGTTAACATAGGTATATACAATCAACATATTTATGCAACTAAATTTACGCATTACTTAAATCATTTGTAGTAAGCACGGTTGCCACATCATTTTTCCATTTGGGACCAAAATTCATCGAAAAAAGGACCAAATCTCAAAAAAGGGCCACATTTTTCTTTTAGTTTATTGTTATACAAACAATTCGGCAATTTACTAGAGTGTCCTTTCGTTGTGAAATGTAAAAAATTTAGGATTTTTCCTTGGTTTCCTACAAAAAATAGATACCATCAGCTGAGTTTAAATTAATAAATAGAAAGGAAATATTAAAAGTATACAAATACTACGTTAATTATTTAGGTATATCATTTCCACATTTCTAGGATAAGCCTACAACTTTCACCAAAGTTAATGACAATGTGTTTTCCCAAGGATCCAACACATCTATTTTTAATGCCTCGCCTAAATTATCTCGTTGGTGAAATGTCATTGTTCTGTTACATTTTGTTGACTGAGCAATTTTTATGTTAAGAATTCCATTGAAGTAAATTGAAAATTATATCTGAGTTAACGAGTGTGTGGCAAATTTTGTGAGCAGTATTTTGAATTTTTCCCTCAGTGAAAAAATAAGAAAAGTACCAAAATCGTGGCTACTTCCTAAAAAGGACCAAAATTGAAAAAAGGAACCAACGGACCAAATTGGCAACAGTAGTGTAGCAAGTATGCGCGCTAACATGTATGTATGTACAGTTGTGAACACGAAAATAGCAGTGAAATTCTAAATGGTATGATTTTCACATTATAGCTGTGTTTTTGTACATACATATGCACTCAAACATTATATGGACTGCTTAAGGTGTAATTTTATCTATTATGAAATTTTTGCGCCTAAAATTAGTACTGCTAAATTGCGGTATGCATTATACTCAGTTGCAACTGAAATGTGTCTCTCCGTTTTATCTCTGCGTCATTCTCCACTTCTATGACCGAAAAAGGGTGTGTGTCCACTATTAATTGTAACCGATTCAGCTATAAGTTATACACTATGACCAACAGAGGTGCGTGCCTCCGCTATTCAGAACAACCCGTTTTGTAGCAAGTTATTTACCACTGCTGCGAGTCTTCAATAATTGCCGCTAGATGGACCCCCTAAACATTATCTAAGCGTTTTTTTAACCACAAATGTAGATGTATATGAAGAGTAAAGAAGAGCAAGATGTATTTCATAATTTATGTTCTTTAGGATGGGCCAGATATAAAAAGTATTTTTTTTCTTTTGGTATAGTATGGTTGAGAACAACGAAAAAGATGGTCCTTAAAAATTGCAGCTTTTAATTTTTATGTTAAGAAGTGCCTCATCGCGATTTTAGTCTCTCCATACAAAATTATATGGGAATGTTTTGATTTTTTATTTGAAGTGTACCTGCTGGGTCTTAAATGATGAGCAATACCCATTCGTATAAAAAATTGGACGATCTACAAAAAAGGTCTAAAGAGATTTTTCACTAAGACGAATCGTTTGTAAGATATTCTAGGTTGAATGTCAACCCCAAATGCAAAGATCTGCATATTTTACCCAAGCTTTGAACCATTGACTTAGGCTCTTAAGAAGAATTCTGGTTATGCAGTGTTGAAGCCAATTAATTTAATTTGAATAAGACAAAGTGTGAGTTTCAAGCAGCTGAGAAGCCTTGTAGATTTAAAAAAAAAAATGTTAAGACTAACTTACGCACTTTTGCCATATATTCCAGGAGAATAATAGAGTTTTCTTTTCTGAAATAAAAGTTTTCCTAAGTAAATGGTAAAGCCTTAATAGAGTTACTCCTACCCCAGAAAATTTTCAACATTTATAGTGCATGCAAAGAACATAAATGGCTACCCCGTGTATTAGCTGATTTTCAAAAACGCACACAGAATTATTTCCTTCATTTAAATTTTCGTCGCTAAAAATTTGTGAAGTTATGAAAATAAATTGCCACGATCAGGTGGTTTAGCAGGGTTGTTCTGCCACACCGCCATTTTTTACAGGGTAAAAGTGTAACGCTTTTGCGTTGCGAGCAGGCAACAATTACAAAAAAGAACGAAATACCCCGTAAAAGCGTTACCTGCTTTTTAGAATAGAACAAAATATATTTACAACTCTTGCGCCGCGTACAAAAATCATAACACTTTTGCCAGAAAAGAAAACGCTATAAGACCGGATCATTAAGTAAACGTCATTAAAGCGTAGGTACACATCGAATAAAAATTCCCCATGTAATTTGTAAGAGAAAACTAGATTCGCATGATGCACCTCTTAACGTTAAAATTAAAACCTGCAATTTTGACAGGCTAAATTTTTCGTTGTCCTAAACAATATTTTCTAATAGCATGAGATAGCAGAAGATCTACCCTAGTGCGTACATATGAAAACAGATATTTACAATGTGCATGCCAGGGTTGCCGTTTGGATACAATTGTATACATTTGAATACATTTTTAATGAGTGGATACAAATATACAAAAAATCTAAAATGTATAAATTTTATTTTGGAAGATTGAAGCCCTGTCCCTGTCATGGGAACTACACATTTTCAGTAAGATTTCTAAAAAATGTTTGAATATGCAGTTTTATAGTAAATCAAATTTTAGAATGATATTGATTTGTTCCTTTATATCTATATTATATATATATATAAACCGTATTTCTTCTACATAATTATTTTGTTGGTATTAGTTTTGTTTAAAATAAGTAGTGTTTGTTAAAAAACGTATAAACAATAATTCCGTTTAAATAAACGCGTTTCGTTATGTTAAATAGAAAAACCTTTATAACAGCGACATTTATTTAAAACTGAGCGTTGGTAAAATTTTATAAAACTCAGTTGTGTGATCTGTTTAGCCAAAATAGTGCGGTGATGTTTTGTTTTAAATATTATTAATTTCAGAATTTTGTTTCACACATTATATAAAATTCAGACGAAATGACTCAAAAACTATGTATCAATCTATTAAAACGAATTGATACATTTTTTCAGGAATGATACACTTTTGGAACAAAAAAAATTGCGCGAGTGGCAACGCTGGAACATACATTCAAGGTGGCGAGCATACTTACTACAAATGATTTGAGTAATGAGTAAATTTAGTTGCATGAATATGTTGATTGTGTATGTGTTAGCACAAACTGATATGTTTGCTACTATAACGGTTTCTAAAATACTTCTCGCTCTACTATTTTTCGAAAATCAGAGAAAAGTTTGAATTTCGATATGTTTCAAATGGCATGCGCGCAGGATTTCTGCGCTAACTGGTACATATGAAAAAGTGCATATTAGGGTGGTTCGAAAAAAATTTTGTCCAAATTCTATCCTCTGAAATGTTTCAATTTGATGTAAAAATAAAACCCTCACCAAAGTTTGGTCCTATTACTCCACCCTAAGTGGTACCCGAAAAACGGATTTCCCGCCAAGTTTTAAGGTCTTGTACAGGCTACAAACAATTTTTATAATTTTTTTCTCTAATCATATCATTTATAAACACTCTTTAATATATTGAGATCTTAATTACGATTTTTGTCCAAAAGGCGTGGCCATTTGAAGTTGTGTTCTTTAACGAAATTGTGTAAACAGTTATTTTACACTTAAAAAGTGTATTGAAATGATAAAGCATAAATTCACATAGCCATAACTAAAACAATATAATAATAACATAAATTCGCAATTAAGGTCTCAATACCTTAAGAGTGTTTTCAAATGATTAGAAAAAAATCATAAAAACTTTTTGTAACCTGTACAAGACCTCAAAACTAAGCAAAACGGCACATAAAAGATTTTCGTAAAAAGTTGAGTAAATTCAAGTTTGGACAAAAAATAGTTGTTCCCATGTTAACGAAATGGGAAAATAAAATAAAAATATCGTACCCTGTAGAGTGGAGTTATAGGACCCATCTTTGGTAAGAGTTTTTTGTTTTTAATACAATAGAAACATTTGAGAGGATAGAAATTGAAAAGTTATTTTTCTCGGAACACCCTAAAGCACATATGTACATACATATGTACCCGTTATCAGAAATCCTGCGCGCAAGCGGGAAAATACAAATACGAAATATGCACAAACTTTTCTCTGATTTTCGAAAGAAAGAAGACCGACATGTATTTCATAAACCTTTATAGTTGCAAACATCATCAACACAAAAACAATCAACATATTGATGCAACGAAATTTACGCATTACTTAAATTATTGTATGCGCTCTAACATGTACATTGTACATGTGTACATATGTATGTATGTATGTTCATACGTGTTTTCGCGAAGCGTCTGCTGGCTTCAGACTTAAGGGCCCATTACTGATAATTAGCATAGACTTGACTTGACTTGACGTAAACTTGGCGATTTAGCACCGATTATACTCCACTTAGCGCATACACTCTGGCATCATAATCAATAAATGTCAATCTGTATGTCAAAATGAAATGGAAACAAACAAATGGCATCTCAAAATGTAAACGTAACTTAGAACTTACATAGAAAATCAAAATTCAACAGACTTCTAAGTCAAGTTAGGTGTTGCTAAGTTTTGAGTAATCAGTAACATGCAACTCACTGATTTTCGAAAGTTATAATTTATGTTTATTAGAGTCGGCAAAATAAAAATTTAATTTTTCCTTTTGGTATAGTGAAAATATTTTTCAGGACAACGAAACATTTAGGCAATCAATAAGGTATAAATTATTGTAGTCGTTAGGGCGCTGTACGTCGTGTTGTCACGATGTGTCTGCTGGCTTGAGTCTTAAGCCAGCAGACACTGCCGTTTCTCGGAACCGGACGCAGCTTTAAATTTTTTTTTTTTGGTATTAAATTGCCAATAAATGTAATATCAATTATCCAAGTCATTCGGAAGTCGTAGGTCGTGTTTTCACGAAGTGTCTGCTGGCTTGAGTCTTAAGCTAGCAGACACTCCGTTTCTCGGAACCGGACGCAGCTTTAAATTTTTTTTGCGGTATTAAATTGCCAATAAATGTAATATCAATTATCCAAGTCGTTCGGAAGTCGTACGTCGTGTTTTCACGAAGTGTCTGCTGGCTTGAGTCTTAAGCTAGCAGACACTCCCGTTTCTCGGAACCGGACGCAGCTTTAAATTTTTTTTGCGGTACTAAATTGCCAATAAATGTCATATCAATTATCCAAGTCGTTCGGAAGTCGTAGGTCGGTTTTCACGAAGTGTCTGCTGGCTTGAGTCTTAAGCTAGCAGACACTCCCGTTTCTCGGAACCGGACACAGATTTAAATTTTTTTTGCGGTATTAAATTGCCAATAAATGTAATATCAATTATCCAAGTCCTTCGGAAGTCGTAGGTCGTGCTTTTACGAAGTGTCTGCTGGCTTGAGTCTTAAGCTAGCAGACACTCCCGTTTCTCGGAACCGGACGCAGCTTTAAATTTTTTTTGCGGTACTAAATTGCCAATAAATGTCATATCAATTATCCAAGTCGTTCGGAAGTCGTACGCCGTGTTTTCACGAAGTGTCTGCTGGCTTGAGTCTTAAGCTAGCAGACACTCCCGTTTCTCGGAACCGGACGCAGCTTTAAATTTTTTTTTGCGGTACTAAATTGCCAATAAATGTAATATCAATTATCCAAGTCGTTCGGAAGTCGTAGGTCGTGTTTTCACGAAGTGTCTGCTGGCATGAGTCTTAAGCTAGCAGACAATCCCGTTTCTCGGAACCGGACGCAGCTTTAAATTTTTTTTTGCGGTATTAAATTGCCAATAAATGAGGTTTAAATTATTTAATATATAATATTGTTGTTTGCTATAGTGTGTCTGCCACCTTAATAGGACCGAGTATTACATATATACAAAAAAACAGAAGATTTAACCATGCTTCCACATTCAAAAAAATATATTGTGACGAATATTGGTGACACTAAGTGATACTCACATCACTAATCTGATACTAAGTAAATAAAGCCACAACAACAATAAAACAAGCTGCCACACTTGTATGTACGTAAACAAATTAACCATTATGTCTACACATATGTCCACACAAGCAGCGGAGAGAAACGCACAAACACATGCATATATATGGGATACTCCCAAAAGTAGGCAATCATCGGTGGAAGGATCACTCACATATACACGCGCATATAGCTATGGCGATAAGCTATAATCGTGCACCTTTAGTTATAGCTGATGAGTTTATAGCTGGTAAACACGTAGTAAATTCTAGAAGATAGAAACGACTAAAAGTATGCGAACGAGACATCACAGAGAATAAAAGGAGTTAAAGCTGAGTAATCAGTAATCAGTTTGATTAAAGCAAGCTATTGGTTTTGAAGTATCAGTGTTATTGTGAAGTACTTTAATAAAGGCCATTTTGTATTATTGAATATTGGAGTTATTTATTCAACAGTTTAGCGATACGAACGTTAGTAGAAGGTTGCAAATAAGAGGAATTGCCCTAAATGCGTTACAATATGTATTTCTTAGCAAAACACAATAATTTCATAAAATGTTTACATTTTTTGAGTTGAAACTTTTGTTATGTTTAAAGAGTGCTTTAGGAGGATTCAAGGAATACACGAGTACTCCTTAATTGATATGATATGAATACGAAATTTGGTCCAATTTACATTAAGATGTCCTAGGCTAGGATCACCTACTGCAGTTCGGAATACTCCTTCAGAGTACTCCAGGGAACACATACGGTCGGGAACTTTCTTAAAATTACTTCATGGAGTACTCATAAGTAAGCCTAGTGCAGGACCATGTAACAAATATTGGAGTATTTATAAATAAAAACAAGTAGGGAAGGCTAAGTTCGGGTGTAACCGAACATTACATACTCAGCTGAGAGCTTTGGAGACAAAATAAGGGAGAATCACCATGTAGGAAAATTAACCTGTAAACCTGGAATGTGTTTGTATAACATGGGTATCAAATGGAAGGTAGTAAAGAGTATTTTAAAAGGGAGTGGGCCATAGATTTATGGGTGGACGCCTTTTCGAGTAATCGCCATAAAGGTGGACCAGGGGTGACTCTAGAATGTGTTTGTACGATATGGGTATCAAATTAAATGTATTAGTGAGGGTTTTAAAAGGGAGTGGCCCTTAGTTGTATATGTGTAGGCGTTTTCGAGATATCGAACAAAATGTGAGCCAGGGTGACCCAGAACATCATCTGTCGGGTACCGCTAATTTATTTATATATGTAATACCACGAACAGTATACCTGCCATAATTCCCAGGGCTTATGATTTCGCCCTGCAGAACTTTTTCATTTTTTAAATGGTTTTATTTAGCTTGACTTGACAGGCCGGCCGGCCGACCGGCCGCACGGCCGTTGTGAACGAATTTTGTGAAATGTAAGTAACTTTCCGATACGCTACAAGCCTCAAACTTGGAATATAGTTCAGACCCGACGACAATGCAATAATAAGAAAAAAAACTACGATAGGGTGCGCATGGATCGAGATGTTTCAAAAAAAACATAATTGTGGTGCAATTTGATTCATATTTGGAACACATAATAAATACATGAATAGAAAGCGACCTATGAAGAAAAATCGCCACTAGGTGGCGCAAGGATCGATATATTAAAAAAAATGCTATTTGTGGTCCGATTTGGTCCATATTTGGAACACATATTACATACATGAATAGAAACCGACCTATGATGTCCGATTTGGCTCATATTTGGAACAAATATTACATACAGTTCGGTAGAAGTGACATCAAAATATTTTGGAGTTCAAGGAGGGACAAGCACACGTGGCGGAGAGTCGAGTAAAGTCTTTGGAAAGGAAAGAGTCCTTGTAATAATGAGCCACTAAATGAACTAAATACTGTCACTTGACGACCCTACAAACATATTAACAGTTGGCAACCACTAAAGAGATACTACCTTTTTGTCCACGAAGCGAGTTGTATTCGAGTCGTCAGAGAAGCAAGATATACGAACGTACAGAATTATCGAATTAAATATTAAATTTATGTAAATTCAAAGAAGATATTACTTTATTATATTTCCAACCATTTGACTTCAATTTAATGTATTAATTAACTTTAATCGTGTATATTTAGTTGTTGAACTCGGAGTGCCAACGAAGTAAGTACAAGCCATCCAGGTCAGAAGTGAGAAGTGCACCAACAATTAAACGTATTAACTGGTGTCTGAAAATTGATACTCCCCTCGTATTCCAAGAAATTCGAGACTTCTCTGTTATTGGTTGCTGCTTATGACGCGTCGCAGTCAGCAGAGAAACTTCGTAAAAATTTTATGGAACTGTCGTGTGCGCTTCACAAATTGATCAGTTAAAATTTGAAAGTGTATCACTTTGTTAAAAAGCTTTCATTTCATTTAAAGTCGAAATAATCGAACACATTTTGCTGAGTTTTAAAAGCTTTGCGTAACAGACGAAAGCTCATCGTAACAGCAATAATTTCGGTAATAGACAACAGAGGGCGCAGGTGTAATTAGATTAAAATAATCAAAACAAAATGTCAGAATTAGGTACATAGATTGACAGTAGCTGAACTAAAAAGAAAATGTAAACAAGCAGGCCTCCCGAGTAGTGGAAAAAACCGATTTAATTGAAAGATTAGAAGAAAATCTAAATGAAAATCGATTTAAAAGTGCAAGTGATAATACGCATTTACTTGAAAGGATAGCTGAATTAGAAAGTACTATCCGAAATTCAGAAATGCAGTAAAATAACTTTGCAAGTATTCGAGGTACAGATACTTTGCGTCGTTACGGATCACGTCCTATTATTGAAAATGGTCAATGTAAATTTGAAAAGGTACTGAAAATTACTAATTTTTTTACTAACGTTACAAATATTAATCAAAGCGAAAATAACAAGCTGAAGAATATGTTGAATAAGTATCGTGACGTGTTTGCTGAAATCTTTCCGAGCTTCGTTGTTGTACCATGGCTACGCTTAAAATCAAACTAAATAACGATACTCCGGTTAGCATGAAACCATACCGCTTTCCGTTCGCAAAACGTCCGATAATATCACGTATTATAAAGGAACTGCTCGAAAATAATATTATACGTTCGTCCGAATCGCCGTATGCTTCCCCAGTCGTACTCGTCGAGAAAAGCAATGGAGAAAACCGTCTATGCGTCCATTATCGTTGTTTAAATAAGATAACTGTTAAGCAATCACACCCGATGCCGGTAAGGGAGGAACACTATGCTCAATTGGCAGGTAACAAATACTTTACTTCATTAGATTTATGTATGGGATATTATCAAATCGGTATTGATGAAGAAATACACAGCTTTCGTGACAAGCGAAGGCCATTACGAATACAACCGTATCTCATTTTGTTTAGCCAACGCGCCAGCCCTATTTCAAGCCTTGATGAATAAAATCGTATCAAAAATGCAACCAGTGAAGTACTCGCATACCTAGACGATGTTGTTATTCTTAGCCGTACAATTGAAGAGGATTTGCAACGACTAAGTACTTTTTTGGGTATACTTCGTGAGTCCGGGTTAACTCTACGTTTAGAAAAATTTAAATTTCTGGACCCTGAAATAGAATATCTGGGTCATATCGGTAATGAGAATGATATAACGCCTGGTACGCGAATCCCGGTGAAACCTTTGATAACATTACAAAATTGCCTAATGATGATTACGTAGGCGGTTTTCGAAATGGGTCCATCGCAATATGCCAGTAAATGTTTCTTTCTTTTCAGTTTCTCTTAGAAAACATAATAATTGAAATTCAATTATTATAAGCCGGTGTTAAGCTCATGAATTCTTAAATATAAGTATAAACTGAACACACCATTAAACAAACATACATAAATTAGTATTAGTTTTATTTTTGCCATTTATGCAGCCACGGAGGCTCAAAAACTATTAAAACAAAAAAAGACAATAACACAATATTTTGTATATTCAAAGAGAAAAAAAAACGTATTACAAACAAAAAAAAAACATTTCAAAATCAACTAAGATTGAAAATGTAAAACTTTAGCAAAATCTAAGTTGAATATATATCAAATGTAATTATTTACAAGAAGAGAAAAACAGCAAACAAAATATTTTACTAAATTAAATTCAGGTTTCATTCAAGCTACTTTTAATAAGCTACCAAAAGTGTAACTAAAATTCAAGGAGGAGCACCCTAATATATTGTAACGAATTTACTTGCAAATCTTCTTATTTGCCCTTTTGCTAAGTTCGTATCACTAAACTGTTGAATAAATAACTCCAATATTGTATAATGGAAAAATGGCCTTTATTAAAGTACTTCACAATAACACTTATACTTTGCTACTAGCTGGCTTAATAACCAAACTGATTGATAGCTCAAATGAAACTGAATTCTCGCCTCTACTGTTCTCGCATTTTTATACTCTTTGATTTCCTAGTTGCATATTTCTAGGCTTTTCCATTCCAGAGCTTCCTAGTTGGTTTCTCAGCTACGACTACAGATGTATAATTTGTATAGCTTCTCTCACACCCCATGCGCTTGTATGTGTGAGCGACACTTCCACAATTATAATTGCCTACATTTAGGAGCATCAAACAACAAACTTCTGGTAACACTACGGACTCAATCAGTCTATGTGAGGTCCTCATGGACCGGCCAGTTCAACATACCTACCTAGGAGCATCTCAATAAGATGTCTGCATGTGTTTGGGCATCTCATCTCCGCTGCGTGTACGTACATATGTGTAAACATAATGATTGAATTATTGATGTGCGTACAATCACTGCTTAGCATCGGCTTAGAGATGGCAGTACCCCTTAGTGTTGTAAATATTCGTAACAATATTGTAAACATATTCGTTCCCAACAATTTTTATAAGTTTACTAGAAGACCTGGCAGGCGTTGTCCTGCCCTAAATTTGGCCTATCTGCATACATTTTAATAAGCTTTTTCCGTCTCACTCTGCCCTCCCCCTCTTCACTTTTTCCTAATCCTTTTATTCCGTCTTTTTCGCTTCATCTATCTCCATCTTCTGGTATGTATTTTATTCCAGTCACAGTCCCAGTCCTACTCCGAGTCTCAGTCCCAGTCCTAGTCCTAATCCCAGTCCCATTCCGTCTCTGGATAATATATTACTCTGTACTAAAGCACTCATCAACAGCTTTCATTTGATATCCATATTGTATAAACGCTGTCTAGGCATTCACTGGGCCACGTTTTGGCCTATATCTCGAGACCCTAGTCACTTAGGGGAATGAGAATTACCCTCTACACAACTAAAGACTCTCCTGAATTAAAAAAGTGTCATAGTACCTCAAAATCGCGGGCCCCCTCAAAACCCCCACCCCCACCCTCTCGGCGGGCCTGGTGATGTGCTATACTTAATATCATTCGCTATAATATTTTTTATTGATAAGCAGGTTGTTTAATTAAACACCAATCAATTACACGGAAGTATATCCGCACCACCTGAAAATATGAGTGCCACTGCGTATACGTGACATTTTATTATTACGTATAAACAAGTAAAAAAAATTTACAATAAAATAATATTGCGACTATAAACTGAGATATAGCCTGTCCTATCTCTCAAGCTAGATCAAACTACACAAGGATGTAAAACAAATTCAAAATCGGTTCAGTAGTTTAGGAGTCCATCGCGGCCAAAAATGTTGTGACACGTGCTTTTTATATATTAAGATGGGCAAGAAGAATGTGACAAAACTGATCACTTTACCAATTCTTCTTTTCACCAAAAAGGGTGATGTAAGGGTAAAAATTCCCCAAGTCATCTTCCGATAGACACATATGCCAACATCGGTGCTCACAATGTTAATATGTCAAGAAAGAGTAAGACATATTATATATAGCTATATTTTCAGCTATAGTAAAGCTGTCAGCAAGAGAGAATAAGATAAATATGTGGGGTGAAATATGAAAATGACGATTGGCAATAGTGTCTTCGCCATTTTCATAGTCACCGCCACCATTCGATATTTTTGCAACTAAGACTCGGGAGGTGTTAGTAAAAAGTTAATTAAAATAAAATAATATATTTTAATACTAGCAGGGTACCCGACGTTGTTCGGGATACGTATTTATATTAAAGTGGCCCTTATTTTTTTTTTTAATTTTATTTAGTGTATGTGTACGACAACCAATCGCACACCTACCAAAGCATCGCAGTACCCACGAAAACTTTGCGCCATCTGTCAGCGAATAGATAAGCCGAATTGCACCAAAGGTTTGTGTCCCTGATTAACGCGTGTAAAAGATTTAAAATCTTAGCTAAAAGTATTTCATATTGTAGGTAAATTTAAAGATTTTGGAGCAAATACATTTTGACCGATAACTCAGTTATCGATTAATTTATCGAAATATCACAAAATTCAAATGAAACCTGTGACCTTCCTCTATTGTTTGATGCCCATATTGTATGCATATTTAGAGGTTTTAGGTAATCTCATTTTAACCGATTATCGTAATATGGCAGCGTGAAATAATTTTTTTTGGTACGCCACTGTATCTATTCATGAATTTGATTTTTAATTTATATGAAATTGAAAAAAAACTTTGCAAAGACATTCTTTGATATTTGTTTGGAAACTAAGTGCATTTTCCTTCGTTTTTCAAAAAAAAATCCTTAAAAGTAGCTTAATTATAGCTTAAACAACTATATCTTTTTTCTTTCTCACGCGATTTTAATGAAATAAGTTCTAGATTCCCTTCTGGATTACAGGCTATCCATCTGTGAAAGTCTCTTAAAAATCCATTTGTTAGTTTCCGAGATTATCGATATCATACAGACAAACCGACAAACAAACAAACCGACAAACAGACAGACAGAAAAAAGTGGTGCCGATGGATTCTACGAAATTCCAAACGTCAAGTACACTCATTTTTATACTCAGTTGAACAGAGCTCACAGAGTATATTAACTTTGATTGGATAACGTTTGGTTGTACAGGTATAAAGGAATCGAGATAGATATAGACTTCCATATATCAAAATCATCAGTATCGAAAAAAAATTCGATTGGGCCATGTCCGTCCGTCCGTCCATCTGTCCGTTTACACGATAACTTGAGTAAATTTTGAGGTATCTTGATGAAATTTGGTATGTAGGTTTCTGGGCACTCATCTCAGATCGCTATTTAAAATGAACGATATCGGACATTAACCGCGCCCACTTTTTCGATATCGGAAATTTCGAAAAATCGGTAGGTGAGTTGAACTTATGACGCAGAATAGATAACTAGTAAAATTTTGGACAATGGGCGTGGCACCGCCCGCTTTTAAAAGAAGGTAATTTAGAAGTTTTGCAAGCTGTAATTTTGCAGTTGTTGAAGATATCATGATGAAATTTGGCAGGAACATTACTCTTATCACTATATATCTGGTTAATAAAAATTAGCAAAATCGGAGAACGACCACGCCCACTTTTTAAAAAAAAAATTTTTTTTAATTCAAATTTTAAAAGAAAAGTTAATATCTTTACATTATATAAGTAAATTATGTCAACATTCAACTCCAGTAATGATATGTTGCAAAAAACTACAAAATTAGAAGAAAATTTCAAAATGGGCGTGACTCCGCCCTTTTTCATTTAATTTGTCTAGGATACTTTTAATGCCATAAGTCGAATAAAAATTTACCAATTCTTGTGAAATTTGGTAGAGGCTTAGATTCTAGGACGGTAACTGTTTTCTGTGAAAAAGGGCGAAATCGGTTGAAGCCACACCCAGTTTTTGTACACAGTTGACCATATGTTCTTCCGCTCGGCCGTTAACAGGATAACTTGAGCAAAAATCGATATATCTTTACTAAACTCAGTTCACGTACTTATCTGAACTCACTTTGTATGGGTGTAAAAAATGGCCGAAATCCGACCATGACCACGCCCACTTTTTATATATCGAAAATTACGAAAAATGAAAAAAATGCCATAATTATGTAGCAAATACGAAAAAGGGGATGAAACATGGTAATTGTATTGGTCTATTGACGCAAAATATAACTTTAGAAAAAAACTTGGTAAAATGGGTGTGACACCTACCATATTAAGTAGAAGAAAATGAAAAAGTTTTGCAGGGCGAAATCAAAAGCCCTTGGAATCTTGGAAGGAATACTGTTCGTGGTATTACATATATAAATAAATTAGCGGTACCCGACAGATGATTTTCTGGATCACCCTGGTCCACATTTTGGTCGATATCTCGAAAACGCCTTCACATATACAACTAAGGACCTTTTAAAACCCTCATTAATACCTTTAATTTGATACCCATATCGTACAAACACATTGTAGAGTCACCCCTGGCCCACTTTTATGGCGATATCTCGAAAAGGCATCCACCTATAGAAATTGGGCCCACTCCCTTTTAAAACACTCATTAACACCTTTCATTTGATACCCATATCGTACAAACAAATTATAGAGTCCCCCTGGTCCACCTTTATGGCGATATCTCGAAAAGGCGTCCACCTATAGAACTAAGGCCCACGCCCTTTTAAAATACTCATTAACACCTTTCATTTCATACCCATATAGTACAAACAAATTCTAGAGTCACCCCTGGTCCACCTTTATGGCGATATCTCGAAAAGGCGTCCATCTATAGAACTTAGGCCCACGCCCTTTTAAAATACTCATTAACACCTTTCATTTGATACCCATATCGTACAAAATAAATTCTAGAGTCACCCCTGGTCCACCTTTATGGCGATATCTCGAAAAGGCGTCCACTTATAGAACTTAGGCCCACTCCCTTTTAAAATACTCATTAACACCTTTCATTTGATACCCATATCGTACAAACAAATTCTAGAGTCAGGCCTGGTCCACCTTTATGGCGATATCCCTAAATGGCGTCCATCTATAGAACTATGGCCCACTTCCTCTTAAAATACTCTTTAATACCTTCCATTTGATACGCATGTCATACAAACACATTCCAGGGTTACCCTAGGTTCTTTTTACAACATGGTGATTTTCCCTTACTTTGTCTCCACAGCTCTCAACTGAGTATGTAATGTTCGGTTACACCCGAACTTAGCCTTCCTTACTTGTTTTTTTTAGAAATCTTGGATGTACAGACACGAATTTCTAGAGATTTATTATAGTATAGATAGATAGAAGATAGATTTCCTTCGTTTTTCAAAAAATATCCTTAAAAGTAACTTAATTATAGCTTAAACAACTATATCTTTTTTGTTTCTCACGCGATTTTAATGAAATAAGTTCTAAATTCCCTTCTGGATTACAGGCTATCCATCTGTGAAAGTCTCATAAAAATCCATTTGTTAGTTTCCGTGATTATCGATATCATACAGACAAACAGACAAACAGAAAAAAGTGGTGCCGATGGATTCTACGAAATTCCAAACGTCAAGTACACTCATTTTTATACTCAGTTGAGCAGAGTTCACAGAGTATATTAACTTTGATTGGATAACGGTTGGTTGTACAGGTATAAAGGAATCGAGATAGATATATACTTCCATATATCAAAATCATCAGTATCGAAAAAAAATTCGATTGAGCCATGTCCGTCCGTCCGTCCGTCCGTCCGTCTGTCCGTTAACACGATAACTTGAGTCAATTTTGAGTTATCTTGACGATTTTAATGAAATAAGTTCTAGATTCCCTTCTGGATTACAGGCTATCCATCTGTGAAAGTCTCTTAAAAATCCATTTGTTAGTTTCCGAGATTATCGATATCATACAGACAAACCGACAAACAGACAAACCGACAAACAGACAGACAGAAAAAAGTGGTGCCGATGGATTCTACGAAATTCCAAACGTCAAGTACACTCATTTTTATACTCAGTTGAACAGAGCTCACAGAGTATATTAACTTTGATTGGATAACGTTTGGTTGTACAGGTATAAAGGAATCGAGATAGATATAGACTTCCATATATCAAAATCATCAGTATCGAAAAAAAATTCGATTGAGCCATGTCCGTCCGTCCGTCCATCTGTCCGTTAACACGATAACTTGAGTAAATTTTGAGGTATCTTGATGAAATTTGGTATGTAGGTTTCTGGGCACTCATCTCAGATCGCTATTTAAAATGAACGATATCGGACATTAACCGCGCCCACTTTTTCGATATCGGAAATTTCGAAAAATCGGTAGGTGAGTTGAACTTATGACGCAGAATAGATAACTAGTAAAATTTTGGACAATGGGCGTGGCACCGCCCGCTTTTAAAAGAAGGTAATTTAGAAGTTTTGCAAGCTGTAATTTTGCAGTTGTTGAAGATATCATGATGAAATTTGGCAGGAACATTACTCTTATCACTATATATCTGGTTAATAAAAATTAGCAAAATCGGAGAACGACCACGCCCACTTTTTAAAAAAAAATTTTTTTAATTCAAATTTTAAAAGAAAAGTTAATATCTTTACAGTATATAAGTAAATTATGTCAACATTCAACTCCAGTAATGATATGTTGCAAAAAACTACAAAATTAGAAGAAAATTTCAAAATGGGCGTGACTCCGCCCTTTTTCATTTAATTTGTCTAGGTTACTTTTAATGCCATAAGTCGAATAAAAATTTACCAATCCTTGTGAAATTTGGTAGAGGCTTAGATTCTAGGACGGTAACTGTTTTCTGTGAAAAAGGGCGAAATCGGTTGAAGCCACACCCAGTTTTTGTACACAGTTGACCATATGTTCTTCCGCTCGGCCGTTAACAGGATAACTTGAGCAAAAATCGATATATCTTTACTAAACTCAGTTCACGTACTTATCTGGACTCACTTTGTATGGGTGTAAAAAATGGCCGAAATCCGACCATGACCACGCCCACTTTTTATATATCGAAAATTACGAAAAATGAAAAAAATGCCATAATTATGTAGCAAATACGAAAAAGGGGATGAAACATGGTAATTGTATTGGTATATTGACGCAAAATATAACTTTAGAAAAAAACTTGGTAAAATGGGTGTGACACCTACCATATTAAGTAGAAGAAAACGAAAAAGTTTTGCAGGGCGAAATCAAAAGCCCTTGGAATCTTGGAAGGAATACTGTTCGTGGTATTACATATATAAATAAATTAGCGGTACCCGACAGATGATTTTCTGGATCACCCTGGTCCACATTTTGGTCGATATCTCGAAAACGCCTTCACATATACAACTAAGGACCTTTTAAAACCCTCATTAATACCTTTAATTTGATACCCATATCGTACAAACACATTGTAGAGTCACCCCTGGCCCACTTTTATGGCGATATCTCGAAAAGGCATCCACCTATAGAAATTAGGCCCACTCCCTTTTAAAACACTCATTAACACCTTTCATTTGATACCCATATCGTACAAACAAATTATAGAGTCCCCCTGGTCCACCTTTATGGCGATATCTCGAAAAGGCGTCCACCTATAGAACTAAGGCCCACGCCCTTTTAAAATACTCATTAACACCTTTCATTTCATACCCATATAGTACAAACAAATTCTAGAGTCACCCCTGGTCCACCTTTATGGCGATATCTCGAAAAGGCGTCCATCTATAGAACTTAGGCCCACGCCCTTTTAAAATACTCATTAACACCTTTCATTTGATACCCATATCGTACAAAATAAATTCTAGAGTCACCCCTGGTCCACCTTTATGGCGATATCTCGAAAAGGCGTCCACTTATAGAACTTAGGCCCACTCCCTTTTAAAATACTCATTAACACCTTTCATTTGATACCCATATCGTACAAACAAACTCTAGAGTCAGGCCTGGTCCACCTTTATGGCGATATCCCTAAATGGCGTCCATCTATAGAACTATGGCCCACTTCCTCTTAAAATACTCTTTAATACCTTCCATTTGATACGCATGTCATACAAACACATTCCAGGGTTACCCTAGGTTCTTTTTACAACATGGTGATTTTCCCTTACTTTGTCTCCACAGCTCTCAACTGAGTATGTAATGTTCGGTTACACCCGAACTTAGCCTTCCTTACTTGTTTTTTTTAGAAATCTTGGATGTACAGACACGAATTTCTAGAGATTTATTATAGTATAGATAGATAGAAGATAGATTTCCTTCGTTTTTCAAAAAATATCCTTAAAAGTAACTTAATTATAGCTTAAACAACTATATCTTTTTTGTTTCTCACGCGATTTTAATGAAATAAGTTCTAAATTCCCTTCTGAATTACAGGCTATCCATCTGTGAAAGTCTCATAAAAATCCATTTGTTAGTTTCCGTGATTATCGATATCATACAGACAAACAGACAAACAGAAAAAAGTGGTGCCGATGGATTCTACGAAATTCCAAACGTCAAGTACACTCATTTTTATACTCAGTTGAGCAGAGTTCACAGAGTATATTAACTTTGATTGGATAACGGTTGGTTGTACAGGTATAAAGGAATCGAGATAGATATATACTTCCATATATCAAAATCATCAGTATCGAAAAAAAATTCGATTGAGCCATGTCCGTCCGTCCGTCCGTCCGTCCGTCTGTCCGTTAACACGATAACTTGAGTCAATTTTGAGTTATCTTGATGAAATTTGGTATATAGGTTCCTGGGCACTCATCTCAGATCGCTATTTAAAATGAACGATATCGGACAATAACCAAGCTCACTTTTTCAATATCGAAAATTTCGAAAAATGGAAAAAGTGCGATAATTCATTACCAAATACGGATTAAGCGATGAAACTTGGTAGGTGAGTTGAACTTATGACGCAGAATGGAAAACTATTAAAATTTTGGAAAATGGGCGTGGCACCGCCCACTTTTAAAAGAAGTTAATTTAGAAGTTTTGCAAGCTGTAATTTGGCTGTCGTTGAAGGTACATGATGAAATTTGGCAGGAACTTTACTCTTATTACTATATGTCTGTTTAATAAAACTTAGCAAAATCGGAGAACGACCACGCCCAATTTTTAAAAAAATTTTTTTTTTAAATTCAAATTTTAAAAGAAAAGTTAATATCTTTACAGTATATAAGTAAATTATGTCAACATTCAACTCCAGTAATGTTATGTTGCAACAAAATACAAAAATAAAAGAAAATTTCAAAATGGGCGTGGCAACGCCCTTTTTCATTTAATTTGTCTAGGATACTTTTAATGCCATAAGTCGAACAAAAATTAACCAATCCATGTGAAATTTGGTAGAGGCTTAGATTCTAGGACAAAAAGTCTGTGAAAAAGGGCGAAATCGGTTGAAGCCACGCCCAGTTTTGCCCAATCTGTCCTTCCGCTCGGCCGTTAACACGATAACTTGAGCAAAAATCGATATATCTTTACTAAACTCAGTTCACGCACTTATCTGAACTCACTTCGTATTGGTGTAAAAAATGGCCGAAATCCGACTATGACCACGCCCACTTTTTCGATATCGAAAATTACGAAAAATTAAAAAAAATGCTATAATTATATACCAAATACGAAAAAAGGGATGAAACATGGTAATTGTATTGGTCTATTGACGCAAAATATAACTTTAGAAAAAAACTTGTTAAAATGTAAGTGACACCTACCATATTAAGTAGAAGAAAATGAAAAAGTTTTGCAGGGCGAAATCAAAAGCCCTTGGAATCTTGGAAGGAATACTGTTCGTGGTATTACATATATAAATAAATTAGCGGTACCCGACAGATGATGTTCTGGATCACCCTGGTGCACATTTTGGTCGATATCTCGAAAACGCCTTCACATATAAAACTAACGGCCACTCCCTTTTAAAACCCTCATTAATACCTTTAATTTGATACCCATATCGTACAAACACATTCTAGAGTCACCCCTGGTCCACCTTTATCGCGATATATCGAAAAGGCGTCCACCTATAGAACTAAGGCCCACTCCCTTTTAAAATACTCACTAACACCTTTAATTTGATACCCATATCGTACAAACAAATTCTAGAGTCACCCCTGGTCCACCTTTATGGCGATATCTTGAAAAGGTGTCTACCTATAGAACTAAAGCCCACGCCCTTTTAAAATACTCATTAACACCTTTCATTTGATACCCATATTGTACAAACAAATTCTAGAGTCACCCCTGGTCCACCTTTATGGCGATATCTCGAAAAGGGGTCCACCTATAGAACTAACGCACGCGCCCTTTTAAAATACTCATTAACACCTTTCATTTGATACCCATATTGTACAAACGCATTCTAGAGTCAACCCTGGTCCACGTTTATGGCGATATCCCGAAAAGGCGTCCACCCATAGAACTAAGGCCCACTCCCTTTTAAAACACTTATTAACACCTTTCGTTTGATACCCATATTGTACAAACGCATTCTAGAGGCAAACCTGGTCCACTTTTATAACGATATACCGAAAAGGCGTCCGCCTATAGAACTAGGTTAGGTTAGGTTAGGGTGGTTGCCCGAGGGCACACTTAGGCCAGTAGTACTAGGCCCGTTGTGATACCACGAAAAACACCGTTACCTTTCCTCTTCGAACCATTTTGAGGACCTGATGAAAGCTACCAGGTCCTTGACGTCATGCTCCACAACCTGACTCATAGTATCAAGAAATGGAGCTCCCAGAAAGCGCTACCGTGCTCCGCTTAGCGCTTGCAAATGAGGTGAACCACCGTTTCCTCCTCCTCATCTTCTTTACAACTCCTACAGCAACGACGATAAGGCGCTGCTAGCCTTTTTGCATGCCTACCTATGAGGCAATGACCCTGTGCCCCTACAAGTGTGGAAATTGTATCCCTTCTTAGGTTATACACGTGACGGGACCTTTTAGGATCCCATTTAGGCCAGGTTTCTTTCGATGTTCGACATATCGGTGTGTGTAGCCATCTTTCGTCGGCTTGACGGTAGATGTGCTCTTTTAGCATTAGCTAGCATGTGGACAGGGGCATACCTAAGCGTTCTTGTCCAGGAAGAACCTGCTTGGTTGTGCCCTGCCTAGCGAGTTCATCTGCAATGCAGTTTCCCTCGATATCCCTATGTCCAGGGACCCATGTGAGGTGTACACGGTTCTGTTGAGCCATCTCTTGAAGAGATCGGCGACAGTTTAGTGCTAGTTCAGAATTGAACGAGTGGGAGCCCAGAGATTTTATGGCAGCTTGGCTGTCGCTGAAGATAAACATTTCTTTGCCGACAATGTATGTCCCTATCCTAGCTGCGGCTTCCATTATGGCTGCAACTTCTGCCTGGAATACACTGCAGTGGTCGGGTAGTCTGAATGAGAGCTGGAGGTCAAGGTCCCTTGAGTATACTCCACCCCCAACTCTCCCGTTTAGCTTGGAGCCGTCCGTGCATATGGAAATGCTGTTGCTCATAGCAAGGCACTTATCCGACTCCGTCCAGTCTTCCCTGCTGGGTATGTTTATCTTAAAGTTGGTTTCCGCAACTGTTGTGGTCGCACAGCGATCCGTGCTAGGAGGGAGAAAACTGTATTTGTTTAGTATACTTGAGTGTCCTGTGGTCCTCTTGTTCCAGCACGACAACTCCCTTAGACGCAGGGCTGACGTTGCCGCTGCTCGATGACCAGCCAGATCCAATGGAAAGATGTCAAGAATGACCTGAAGAGCTTCGCTAGGCGTTGTTCTTAGATCCCCGCTTATACTTATCATGCTGGATCTGTGGACTTTACCCAAAAATTTTTGGTTTGACGCCTTGCTCAAGGCTGGCCACCATACGACTACCCCATACAGCAGTATGGGTCTGATAATCGCGGTATAAATCCATCTGCATATGTTGGGGTGAGTCCCCAACTGGATAACGTTGTCCTTCTAGTTCAGCTTTTTGTCTAAAACTACGCCTAGAAATTTGGCTTTATCTGCCAGGCTTAGGCGCACCCCATTTAGTTCTGGTAGATTCAACGATGGTATTTTGTATCGGTTGGTATATAAGACAAGCTCTACTTTATCGGAGTTGACGCTGAGTACACATCGGGAAGCCCACAAGGAAACCTCTCGCAATGCTACCTGCATCAAGTCGCACAAAGTTTGAGGGAACTTGCCTCTGTAGATAATCGCTAGGTCATCAGCATATGCCACGACCTTCCTGCTCCCCCAACTAGTATCTCTTAATAGCGAGTTTACCGTTAAGTTCCATAGTAAAGGGGAAAGGACACCACCCTGGGGCGTGCCCCTTGCGACAAATCGTGTTATCTCAACCTTCCCCAGTGAGGAAAGCACTTTCCTTCCCCTGAGCAGTTGATCAATTAGTCCCACTAGGGGTCTATTTACGTCCAGGTCAGTTAAAGCATTGTTAACGGCGTCTGGACTTATATTGTTGAATGCTCCTTCAATGTCTAGGAAGGCCACAAGACAATAATCCTTATCGAACAAAGATGTTTCTATAGTAGAGACTAGGCTGTGTAGCGCAGTCTCCGCAGATTTACCTTTGGTGTACGCGTGTTGATAGTCCGAAATGAGATTCCTATCAATGCTTGTAGTGAGAAAATCGCTAACTATTCTCTCTAGGGTCTTGAGTACGAAGGATGAAAGACTGATAGGTCTATAGTTCTTCGGCTCGTAGTGAGAGGCTTTGCCTGCCTTAGGAATGAATATGACCGTGGCGCTCCTCCATGCACACGGAATATAGTTCATAGCCAAACAAGCGGTATATATGTGCCGCAGCCAGTTGGCTGATAACTCCAAAGAGTAGATAAGTTGAGCGGGTACAATCCCGTCTGGTCCAGCAGCCTTAAAGGTTTAAAACTTTTGACTGCCCACCTCACTCTCTCCCCAGTGATGGGTATATTCACAGCTTGGTTTGCTGCAGGTACTTCTGGTGCGTTGGTCATATTTCCCGGGAAATGTGTGTCCAGGAGCAGCTCTAGAGTTTCCCCTTCTGTGCTGGTCCAGGTACCATTCGGTCTCCGCAGAAAGCTAATAGCTGTTTGCGTCTTAGAAAGCACGCACCGTAGCCTGGATGTGTCCACGACACTTTCGACTCCAGTGCAGAAATTTCTCCATGAAGTTCTCTTCGCTTGTCTCAGGACTTTTATGTAGGTCCTTAGTTTGTCCTTGTATTCTAGCCATTGTGACCCGTTATCAAAGAATTTGGCTTTGTTAAACTTTTCTCTCCAGGATTTACGAAGTAGGTCCAGATCATGGGGCCACCAGTGAGGTTTACGCTTACCGCGCGGTTTTGGCAATGGACAGGCCTGTTCTAAGGCATTTGAGAATGCCGATGTGAAGGTTTCTACCAGACCCTCTAGCTCCATCGTTGATGAGGGGCTTTGTGGGGGCAGTTCTGGTAGTTCTCTTGCTAACAGCTCATTATGTAGTTCCCAGTTTGTATTACGTGGGTTACGTCTCGCAATGGGCTGATCGACGAAGAACTCTAACATTACTTCAATATACCGGTGGTCTGAAAAGGAATATTCCTCAAGAACACGCCATTTTTTAACCCACCATAAACGCTTTCGCTACAAATAGTGAGGTCAATAACCCCTCTACGGTTTTTAGTAATAAAATTTGGTTCATTACCTACATTGCAAACTACAAGGTTAGTTGTTAAAAGGTACTCAAAAAGTGACTCACCACGAGTGTTTATGTCGGAACTACCCGACTGCACGTGGTGGGCGTTTGCGTCTGTCCCGATTAGCAGATTACCTTTGCTTGAGTCGGCCACCAGATCCTTTACCGTCTTTTGCGGAGGAGGTTCCTCTGCGTCGTACGGCATATAAACGGAGGCTAGCGTTAATTGGGTGCCTCCGCTTGCCAAGCTGGCCGCTGGAACGTCACCATTGCTATAATTAGGTAAGAGAAAGATATTTAGCTCAGACTTTACTAAAATGCATGTTCTCACTTTACCTTCATCTGCAGCTCGGATGAGCTTAAACCCAATGGCCCCCAATCCGCAAATCCTTGAGTTGTTCACCCAGGGTTCTTGGATAAGGACCACTTCGACGTCGCCTTTAGAAAGGCGACTGATGAGAGCAGCCGAGGCTGCCTTACTTTTGTGCAGGTTTATCTGGAGCAACCTCAGCATGAGCTTGCTCAGACTCCCCTGCCTCCATCACCGTGATCTTGGGATCCTCTCCGTCGCTATCCAGCAGAGCATCCTTCATCGACAAATTGCCCAGAGCCCCTGCGCAATTTGACGTGGCGGAAACCAGGCTTTCGGCGTCGGAGATTTCCGCTTCCACTTCGGGTGCCTCAATGTCCATGTCCAAAGAGGCACTCGAAAGGGATGCGCGCTGTGCGTCCCCACGGTATACGTGAATTACGACCTTGCCGAGGCCGTAAAACAATCTTACTTTCCTCCGTCTAAGGGGCTCGAGAGCTTCCTTATTCAGGGCTAACACCACCTGTCTCCTAGGTCCTACAGCGTCCTCGACTTGGATGACACTCCAGTCCCGCGTTGGGAGAGCCGGGTTCATCCGTTACAGCATCCTGAGAATTCTCTCAGGTTCTGCTGGAACCGCTGGAACCCATGCCCTGGCCCTTGGCCGAGCCGGAATGTCCTTCCAGTCGACGACCTCGATAATCGCCCCGCAATAGACTTGTCCCAGCTTTGCGGCTGCTGCCTTGTACAGCGCAACAGACCTTGCGCCCTCGCAAGCGAGTACCTTGATTTGGCCCTGGTACCATCCTGCATCAGAACCTCGCGGCGGACTACCCGGAGACTCCATCAGAACGTCGATAACGGCGTTCCCGATTTCATTCCGGACGTACGGCCACTGGTCTTTAGGGATTGCACCACGGTCATTCCCTCGGTCCAGGATTCCTATAAGGATCCGGCCCTTGGCTACCTCGGCAAAGCTAGGTTTAGCTACCGCGGGGTGATTCTGGTGCCTTTTCGGCGGTGGTTTGATGTCCTCATCGGACCTTTGACGCTTATATGGGGTTGCGCTTGTTGGCAGAGAACCCCGAAAATTCGGCAGTAGAGCTCGCGCCCTTTCCACCGAATTCCTGGCGCTCTCTGACAGCATCTCCAGCGGAACACCCTCATACCTTGACAGGACTTTTGCAGCCCTTTTCTTGTTCCTGTGGAACGATCCCTTGTGGGACTCTTCTTGAGAAGGGTCCGACCCGTAGTTGCCCTCGCGGTCGTACCCCCGGATGATGTCTTCATTATGGCTCCTTTCTCCTTTGGCTCAGTGTGACCAGATCGTGGGACCCCCGTCACAGCCGTGGGGAGAACAGTCGCCATACCGGCGTCAGACGGGCGCCCAGCATCAGCAGGCGTGTCAGTGTTCGCCGTTGCCAGCGCAACTACCTTCGCCGCCATACTGGTGCTTGCCCCCGTCCGATCACCTAAGACTGTGTTGACTGAGGTTGCCCTCTTGTCGTCCATGGGGAGCCGACCCGCCGTTTCCAACGCAGTCGCTCCGCCGGTTATCTCGAAAAAGCGTCCACCTATAGAACTAAGGCCCACTCCCTTTTAAAATACTCATTAGCACCTTTCATTTGATACCCATATCGTACAAACAAATTCTAGATTCACCCCTGGTCCACCTTTATATCGATATTTCGAAAAGGCGTTCACCCATAGAACTAAGGCCCTCTCCCTTTTAAAATACTCATTAACACCTTTCATTTGATACCCATATCGTACAAACAAATTCTAGAGTCATCCCTGGTCCACCTTTATGGCGATATCCCGAAAATGCGTCCACCTATAAATCTAAGGCCCACTCCCTTTTAAAACACCCATTAACACCTTTCATTTGATACCCATATCGTACAAACAAATTCTAGAGTCACCCCTGGTCCACCTTTATGGCGATATCTCGAAAAGGCGTCCACCCATAGAACTAAGGCCCACTCCCCTTTAAAATACTCATTAACACCTTTCATTTGATACCCATATCGTACAAACAATTTCTAGAGTCACCCCTGGTCCACCTTTATGGCAATATCTCGAAAAGGCGTCCACCCATAGAACTAAGGCCCACTCCCTTTTAAAACACTCATTAACACCTTTCGTTTGACATCCATATTGTACAAACGCATTCTAGAGTCACCCCTGGTCCACCTTTACAACGATATTCCGAAAAGGCGTCCACCTATAGAGCTAAGGCCCACTACCTTTTAAAATACTCATTAACACTTTTCATTTGATACCCATATCGTACAAACAAATTCTAGAGCCACCCCTGGTCCACCTTTTATGGCGATATCTCGAAAATGCGTCCACCTATAGAACTAAGGCCCACTCCCTTATAAAACACTCATTAACACTTTTCATTTGATGCCCATATCGTACAAACAAATTCTAGTGTGACCCCTGGTCCACCTTTATGGCGATGTCTCGAAAAGGCGTCCACCTATAGAACTAAGGCCAACGCCCTTTTAAAAACTCATTAACACCTTTCTTTTGATACCCATATCGTACAAACAAATTCTAGAGTCAGCCTGGTCCACCTTTTATGGCGATATCTCGAAAATGCGTCCACCTATAGAACTAAGGCCCACTCCCTTTTAAAATACTCATTAACACCTTTCATTTGATACCCATATCGTACAAACAAATTCTAGAGTCATCCCTGGTCCACCTTTATGGCGATATCTCGAAAAGCCGTCCGCCTATAGAACTAAGGCCAACGCCCTTTTAAAAACTCATTAACACCTTTCTTTTGATACCCATATCGTACAAACAAATTCTAGAGTCACCCCTGGTCCACCTTTATGGCGATATCTCGAAAAGGCGTCCACCTATAGAACTAAGGCCAATGCCCTTTTAAAAACTCATTAGGACCTTTCTTTTGATACCCATATCGTACAAACAAATTCTAGAGTCACCCCTGGTCCACCTTTATGGCGATATCTCGAAAAGGCGTTCACCTATAGAACTAAGGCCAACGCCCTTTTAAAAACTCATTAACACCTTTCATTTGATACCCATATCGTACAAACAAATTCTAGAGTCACCCCTGGTCCACCTTTTATAGCGATATCTCGAAAATGCGTCCACCTATAGAACTAAGGCCCACTCCCTTTTAAAATACTCATTGACACCTTTCATTTGATACCCATATCGTACAAACAAATTCTAGAGTCATCCCTGGTCCACCTTTATGGCGATATCTCGAAAAGGCGTCCACCTATGGAACTAAGGCCAACGCCCTTTTAAAAACTCATTAACACCTTTCTTTTGATACCCATATCGTACAAACAAATTCTAGAGTCACCCCTGGTCCACCTTTATGGCGATATCTCGAAAATGCGTCCACCTATAAACTAAGGCCCACTCCCTTTTAAAATACTCATTAACACCTTTCATTTGATACCCATATCGTACAAAAAACACATTCCAGGGTTACCCTAGGTTCATTTTCCTACATCGTGATTTTCCCTTATTTTATCTCCATAGCTCTCAACTGAGTATGTAATGTTCGGTTACACCCGAACTTAGCCTTCCTTACTTGTTTTTTAGAAATCTTGGATGTACAGACGCGATTTTCTAGAGATTTATTATAGTATAGATAGATAGATAGATAGAAGAGATTTCCTTCGTTTTTCAAAAAAAAAAAATCCTTAAAAGTAGCTTAATTATAGCTTAAACAACTATATCTTTTTTGTTTCTCACGCGATTTTAATGAAATAAGTTCTAGATTCCCTTCTGGATTACAGGCTATCCATCTGTGAAAGTCTCATAAAAATCCATTCGTTAGTTTCCGAGATTAGCGATATCATACAGACAAACAGACAAACCGACAAACAGAGAAACAGAAAAAAGTGGCGTCGATGGATTGTACGACATTCCAAACGTCAAGTACACTCATTTTTTTTTTAGAAATTTTGCATGTACAGACACGATTTTCTAGAGATTTATTATAGTATAGATAGATAGAAGATAGATTTCCTTCGTTTTTCAAAAAAAAAAATCCTTAAAAGTAGCTTAATTATAGCTTAAACAACTATATCTTTTTTGTTTCTCACGCGAATTTAATGAAATAAGTTCTAGATTCCCTTCTGGATTACAGGCTATCCATCTGTGAAAGTCTCATAAAAATCCATTCGTTAGTTTCCGAGATTATCGATATCATACAGACAAACAGACATACAGAAAAAAGTGGTGCCGATGGATTCTACGACATTCCAAACGTCAAGTACACTCATTTTTTTTTAGAAATCTTGGAGGTACAGACACGATTTTCTAGAGATTTATTATAGTATAGATAGATAGAAGATAGATTTCCTTCGTTTTTCAAAAAAAAAAATCCTTAAAAGTAGCTTAATTATAGCTTAAACAACTATATCTTTTTTGTTTCTCACGCGATTTTAATGGAATAAGTTCTAGATCCCCTTCTGGATTACAGGCTATCCATCTGTGAAAGTCTCATAAAAATCCATTCGTTAGTTTCCGAGATTATCGATATCATACAGACAAACGGACAAACCGACAAACAGACAAACAGAAAAAAGTGTTGCCGATGGATTCTACGACATTCCAAACGTCAAGTACACTCATTTTTTTTTAGAAATCTTGGATGTACAGACACGATTTTCTAGAGATTTATTATAGTATAGATAGATAGATAGAAGATAGATTTCCTTCGTTTTTCAAAAAAAAAATCCTTAAAAGTAGCTTAATTATAGCTTAAACAACTATATCTTTTTTGTTTCTAACGCGATTTTAATGAAATAAGTTCTAGATTCCCTTCTGGATTACAGGCTATCCATCCGTGAAAGTCTCATAAAAATCCATTCGTTAGTTTCCGAGATTATCGATATCATACAGACAAACAGACAAACCGACAAACAGACAAACAGAAAAAGTGGCGCCGATGGATTCTACGACATTCCAAACGTCAAGTACACTCATTTTTTTCTTAGAAATCTTGGATGTACAGACACGATTTTCTTGAGATTTATTATAGTATAGATAGATAGATAGATAGAAGATAGATTTCCTTCGTTTTTCAAAAAAAAAATCCTTAAAAGTAGCTTAATTATAGCTTAAACAACTATATCTTTTTTGTTTCTCACGCGATTTTAATGAAATAAGTTCTAGATTCCCTTCTGGATTACAGGCTATCCATCCGTTAAAGTCTCATAAAAATCCATTCGTTAGTTTCCGAGATTATAGATATCATACAGACAAACAGATAAACAGACAAACCGACAAAGAGACAAACAGAAAAAAGTGGTGCCGATGGATTCTACGAAATTTCAAACGTCAAGTACAGTCATTTTTTTTTTTTAGAAATCTTGGATGTACAGACACGACTTTCTAGAGTTTTATTATAGTATTGATAGACAGAAGATAGATTTCCTTCGTTTTTCAAAAAAAAAATCCTTAAAAGTAGCTTAATTATAGCTTAAACAACTATATCTTTTTTGTTTCTCACGCGATTTTAATGAAATAAGTTCTAGATTCCCTTTTGGATTACAGGCTATCCAGCCGTGAAAGTCTCATAAAAATCCACTCGTTAGTTTCCGAGATTATCGATATCATACAGAAAAACAGACAAACAGAAAAAAGTGGTGCCGATGGATTCTACGACATTCCAAACGTCAAGTACACTATTTTTTTTTAGAAATCTTGGATGTGCAGACACGATTTTCTAGAGATTTGTTATAGTATAGATAGATAGATAGATAGAAGATAGATTTCCTTCGTTTTTTCAAAAAAAAAAATCCTTAAAAGTAGCTTAATTATAGCTTAAACAACTAGATCTTTTTTGTTTCTTACGCGATTTTAATGAAATAAGTTCTAGATTCCCTTCTGGAGTACAGGCTATCCATCCGTGAAAGTCTCATAAAAATCCATTCCTTAGTTTCCGAGATTATCGATATCATACAGACAAACAGACAAACAGAAAAAAGTGGTGCCGATGGATTCTACGACATTCCAAACGTCAAGTACACTCATTTTTTTTTAGAAATCTTGGATGTACAGACACGATTTTCTAGAGATTTATTATAGTATATATTGTAAATCGGTGCACCATTATTCATTTTGAATGTTATTTAAAGGGTGGTGACGTCGGCCACCACGATTATAATAAACCAATTTGGAAGGGATTAATACGACGACGATTTGGAGGCGGCGCCCTCCAAGAATCCTTTACGGAAAAGGTAACGCCACACGGCGTGTGAGGAAAATTGGGAGCTTACCAGCAGTGGACAACCGAAGTTGGGTGTTGATCAGACAATTAAATAAAAGCGTTGGGCGCGTGAAATTTCTAAAAATGTGAGGCGTAGCATAACCTGATTAAGGTTCAGGTGGTCTTACTTATGACTATCAATAGAAATTTTACGCGTCCAATGCTTTTATTTAATTGTCTGATCAACGCCCTAGATTGGTGAGGAGTGTGATGACTAGTACCTACCTAATAATTTTATTATTATTACTTAATGTAAGTAATGTTTTCAATAAAACTGTTTAAGTAATTTTTTTTTTTTTTTAATTATTTTATTTTCAAGTTTTTAGGCTTTATTTAATTGCCTATTATTTCTCATTCTATTGTCAATGGATGGCATGTACTTACTTCATTGGCACTTCGAGTTCAATAACGGAATATACACGATTAGAGTTAATCAATACATTTAATTGAAGTCAAATGGTTGGAAACGTAATAAAGTAATATCTTCTTTGAGTTTACATAAATTTAGTATTTAATTCTATAATTCTGCACGTTCGTATATCTGACGACTCGAATACAACTCGCTTCGTGGACAAAAAAGTAGTATCTCTTTAGTGGTTGCCAACTGTTAATATGTTTGTAGGGTCGCCAAGTGACAGCTCGGCCTTTCCTGACGTGAAATCGTCCGCGATTTCCTCGGATTCGATGTTTTCGTTGTCTAGCTGTGGACTGCTCTCGTACCAAGGTTTTATCTTACTGGACTCATATACGGAGCAGAATTTTCGCGCTTTAATTTGCATTTCCGGTATATCCTCGATTAAATACCGATCTTTATCTAAAACCTTTGCGATACGGTACGGACCTCGATATTTCGGTATTAGCTTATGCTTTTCACCGGTTGCGGGCAGTTCGGTTTCAATTACTACTAAGTCGTTTTCTTTAAATCCTCGTGGAGTTACATTCTTCGTATGGAAACGTTTCTTCCATTTTGATCTTTCGCGTTCGATGTTATTTTTCGCCTCATTTCTCTTATCGACGATTCTAACCGGATCCGTGTTTTCGAAAGTATCATTGTGTACGGCTGCTAGTAATTGGTTATGAACGATATCTCGTAGATTGAAATCAAATATGAGTTCGTTAGGGCTAAAGCCAGAGGAACTTTTCTTTTGTGAATTTATGGTCCATTCTTTTGCGTTTTCGGTTGTCGTACGTAAATAGTTTAAGATCGTTTGATTCGCTCGATTTCGCTCGACCTGACCGTTTACACGCGGCGTTCTTACAGCAATTTTAACGTGTTTAATATCGTTTTACTAACTCGATCGCCGACCGCTCACAGCTTACTAATACCACTTCCGTCTTTTGGCTAGCCAACTCCAGTCCCGTACTGGTCAGCCATTCCTTTATTCTTCCTACGGCGTTATTACATAATGCCTGAAGCAGGTCCAGTTTCTTGGCCACTACTACCACTGCAATATCATCAGCATATCCCACAATGTGCGTGTTTTCTGGTAGATCAATCTTTAGCAACCCGTCATACATTACATTCCAAAGCGTTGGACGGAAGACAGATCCCTGTGGGACGCCCACTATTTTGCTCCTTCATCCGTGTCAAAAAGAAGTACTCTGTCTTTAAAATAGCTACCTATTATTCTGCGTAAGTAGGCTGGTTGCCGAAGCTTCGCAACGCTGCCGTTATCTGCATCCAGTTCGCAGTGTTAAAAGAATTCTTGATATCCAACGTAATCAATGCACAGAACTTCCTCTTATTTTGGCTTCCAGAGATAGTTTCTCTATCTATATTGACGACTGTTAACCGCCAAACGAATCGCGTCTAACGCTTCTTTCGGGCAATGGTTTTTCACCAGGTGTTGCCAGCGTGGAGGCGACACCCTCTTCCTCTGTTTCCAAAAAAAAAAGAACATCTTTTATTCACATAAAAAAAATTAAATAAAAATTACCTGAATTTTCTACACTAAAATTTTGTTACAAAAATGTTTCGTATTAGTCGCTTTCTTACTTGGATTGTGTTACCTTCACTTCAGATATGTACATAGTCCTATGAAAACAGCTTTTTGACTATGCCATTGATCCGAGAGAGTACCGATGCATCACCATTCCCGCAACTCAGAAGTGCACAGGAAATAGCTAATTATGGCAGTTTCATACTTCTATTAGACACTACACGGCACTCTGAATTTCCTTTTTTTATATCCGTTCCCAAAGTAAATGCAACGTTTAGAGTTTTAATTACGGTGGGTATGGGAAGCTTCTCAAATACTTCGAGTCAGTAGGATAGTTGGACTGAGGCCCCTCTTTCCAATTACGGACATTTTTTATCTAGAATAACTAATAAGCTGAGGCATCATAACGGCACATACGCAAAGGCGAAGTTGAAGGGCACTCTCCACGCCTGCCAACCAGCCAAATGCTCCGTAATATAGGGCGGAGAAGCACGAAGAACACCGTTAGCAGCTAGGACCATAGACATTGACGAAGATACATGTAAGTGGAGTGACTTCGACAAATTCACGCTATCTGATCGTGTTTAATTCAAAATCAGGCTATATATCGGCAAAGTTTTTGATCTCTATGTGCATGCGGACGTAGCGGGTTGCTTGTTCGTTTACCAAGCATTAGATCTGAGCTCAAGTTATGTGGCTTTTAATCAAAATAATTGAACACAAATTATTAAACGGCCTCAGCAGATGCCTTTTGCATTAAAAACGGCAGGTGCTGTCAGTTTGTGAGAGTAATTAAGAGTAGCGCTGCCCAAATTGGAGAAGAATTTCTGCTCGGAAATATATTGGACCGAATTCTTATTATTGTTTATTGCATGCAGATTTTTTAATGGAGTATGCATTTGTATCTGTTATCGTATTTGGTATTTCACCAATGCCAAACACTATGGAGCTCACTCCATGGATCCCCTTCGCTGTTGTCTAGTGACCCATAAGTATTTACGATAATAATAATGCCAACCACACACTTAATTATAAATACATATATTGCTAGCTATCTCTTCCCCTTCTCTTGTTGTTTTTTTTCTAATTGTGCACTTTGATGTTTCTTTTTGTTTGTTGTTGGTCTATTGGCTAGGGTGTTCGATCGATCTAAGCTCACAATATAACTTTCCCTTGGCCATGCTTCCCTTTGGAGATGTCACAGCTCATTAGTTTTTCATTCTCTTCATATAATTTCATTCCATTTTTTTCTATTCTTTGCTTTCGTTTTATCTAATAATTTATTTATTTGGTTTGTTTCTTCATTGCTTTAGTCACTTGCCCTTTTACCCTTGCAGATGAACGTTATAGCTAGAGGCCTAGGGGTGAGAGGCGAGGGGGGACAAAGCATCATCATACCCCGAGTGCTACTGTATAAGGGGTTCCAAACGCTCCACTAAACAACAAACAAAAAAAACTGAAAAATTAAAATTTTTTATAATTGTTTTCTGGAAAATATATTTAAAATTTAGTGGAATATTATCCTATCTCAGCATATTTTTCAAAAATCTCGGAGTACGGTTGAAGAAAATACGCTGAAGAATCAGCTAGATGTGTAAGTTTTCCGTATAAAGTGAAATTTCTCACGTTATGCCAATTTACAGGATTGCGATAATGCATTTGTAACACTTCAACCATAGTAGGAGTGCGGGTTCGAATCCCACTCATGAGAGAAAAGGCTTTGAAGAGGTATAATCGAACAGCTGTCGCCTTTTCCGTCCTGATGTCACGTTGTTTAAATTTTTCCCAAATTATTAAATAAAAATTTATAAAATAAATAAAATCTCGAAAAAAATTCGATTTACATCTGTCTCGAAAAAAAATTTTCGATGCCTTTGCAAAACCATATATCAACCACTGCAAAACGGACGGCATTCAAATTTTACAGGAGTGCAGAAAAACTTATTTTACACCCTTCTTTCTTTAGGAATTTTTTCCATGATAAATTAAAGTGATTTTTTTTTTCTAAGTATGTTAGAACATTTTGTTTATTTTTCCCCGTTAAATGCAATTTTCTAGTCCAAATTCTATTTAACCGTTATTTTACAAAATTGATATTTAAATATGAAAGCACAGATTTTTTTGGATGGAGCTCGATGCTCTGTATTCGGGACTAAGAAATCTCAAGTTTGCCACATGATGGTATTTGGGTGGTTTTGTTATTTGTCAATTGATGGTGGCATCGACGACATGATAAAGTGTCGCGGGATCCGGGCGCAAGATTAGCTCGCTACGCCACTGCTTCTTGCATATCTACACGCATTCCATTAAGCTTGAAACACGACGCTTACGCTTAGCAGAATTGTTTGATTCGTGTTATTTTATCATTTTTTACACTTGTACATATAACTGTATATGTACATATGTAAAATGTACATGTATATATGGAAGTACAAAAAGTCTATCTGTATACATAGTTGTTGATGTTCAATATTTGGTTTATGCTTTTGTCTCTGAACCTGCAGCTTGCCATTTAGGCAAAAACCCAAGGCTGCTAAAAGTGGTGATGACAGTACAGTGATGTGTGCATTGACAGTCAGGATATCAAATTGCACAGCCGATATACAAACACTTATTACATACATACAAACACGCGTACAAAAAATTTAAGTAAGCAATTATAAGAAATATAAAATATGACGGAAGCCATGCGGCAACTTTATATATATCGTCGGTGAAAGTGCAAAACCGCGTAAACGTCTTTTGTGTTAGAAATGAGAACCCTCATCAGAGACCCCTGGGGTTAGGCCCCATTTGTTATTAACGTATATTTGATGTTTCAGAAGTATCGGCGTTCTGCAAAACTGCGGAAAAAAAGTAGCACAATATCTGACTGCAAAACAGCGGTTGTCTCACTTTATTAATGAAAAGAAACTTGCTTTCACACCTAAAAACAGCTTAATTGAAGTTGGACTGTATTGTGTAACTGTGGTTCTATTCACATTTTATTTAAATCTTATATATAACAAGTAAGGAAGGCTAAGTTCGGCTGTAACCGAACATTACATACTCAGCTGAGAGCTTTGGAGACAAAATAAGGGAAAATCACCATGTAGGAAAATGAACCTAGGGTAACCCTGGAATGTGTTTGTATGACATGGGTATCAAATGGATGGTATTAAAGAGTATTTTAAAAAGGAGTGGGCCATAGTTCTATAGGTTAACGCTTTTCGAGATATCGCCATAAAGGTGGACCAGGGGTGACTCTAGAATGTGTTTGTACGATATGCGTATCAAATGAAAGGTGTTAAGGAGTATTTTAAAAGAAAGTGGGCCTTAGTTCTATAGGTGGACGCCTTTTCGAGATATCGCCATAAAGATGGACCAGGGGTGACTCTAGAATGTGTTTGTACGATATTGGTATCAAATGAAAGGTGTTAATGAGTATTTTAAAAGGGAGTGATCCTTAGTTCTATAGGTGGACACCTTTTAGAATGTGTTAGTACGATATGGGTATCAAATGAAAGGTGGACGCCTTTTCGAGATATCGCCATAAAGGTGGACCAGGGGGTGACTCTAGGATGTGTTTGTACGATATGCGTATCAAATGAAAGGTATTAATGAGTATTTTAAAAGAGAGTGGGCCTTAGTTCTATAGGTGGACGCCTTTTCGAGATATCGCCATAAAGATGGACCAGGGGTGACTCTAGAATGTGTTTGTACGATATTGGTATCAAATGAAAGGTGTTAATGAGTATATTAAAAGGGAGTGGGCCTTGTTCTATAGGTGAACGCCTTTTCGAGATATCGCCATAAAGGTGGACCAGGCCTGACTCTAGAATGTGTTTGTACGATATTGGTATCAAATGAAAGGTGGTAATGAGTATTTTAAAATGGAGTTGTCCTTAGTTGTATAGGTGGACGCCTTTTCCAGATATCGCCATAAAGGTGGACCAGGGGAAACTTTAGAATGTGTTTGTACGATATGGGTATCAAATGAAAGGTGTTAATGAGTATTTTGAAAGGGAGTGGGCCTTAGTTCTATAGGTGGACGCCTTTTCGAGATATCGCCATAAAGGTGGACCAGGGGTGACTCTAGAATGTGTTTGTACGATATGGGAATCAAATGAAAGGTGCTAATGAGTATTTTAAAAGGGAGTGGGCCTTAGTTCTATAGGTGGGCGCCTTTTCGAGATATCGCCGTAAAGGTGGACCAGGGGTGACTCCAGAATGTGTTTGTACGATATGGGTATCAAATGAAAGGTGTTAATGAGTATTTTAAAAGGGAGTGGGCCTTGTTCTATAGGTGAACGCCTTTTCGAGATATCGCCATAAAGGTGGACCAGGGGTGATCCAGAACATCATCTATCGGGTACCCCGAATTTATTTATATATGTAATACCACGAACAGTGTTCTTACCATGATTCCAAGGGCTATTGACTTCGCCCTGATGAACTTTTTAATTTTTTTCTACTTAATATGGTAGGTGTCACACCCATTTTACAAAATTTTTTCCAAAGTTATATTTTGCGTCAAAAAACCAATCCAATCACCATGTTTCATCCCTTTTTTGTATTCGGTATAGAATTATGTCGCGGCCACCGTGGTGTGATGGTAGCGTGCTCCGCCTACCACACCGGATGCCCTGGGTTCAAAGCCCGGGAAAAGCAACATCAAAAATTTTTGAAATAAGGTTTTTCAATTAGAAGAAAATTTTTCTAAGCGAGGTCGCCCCTCGGCAGTGTTTGGTAAGCGCTCCGGGTGTATTTCTGCCATGAAAAGCTCTCAGTGAAAACTCATCTACCTTGCAGATGTCGTTCGGAGTCGGCATAAAACCATGTAGGCCCCGTCCGGCCAATTTGTAGGGAAAATCAAGAGGAGCACGACGCAAATTGGAAGAGAAGCTCGGCCTTAGATCTCTTCGGAGGTTATCGCGCCTTAGATTTTTTTTTTATAGAATTATGTCATTTTTTTTAAATTTTTCGAAATTTTTGATATCGAAAAAGTGGTCGTGGTCAAAACGTGGACCCGGATACCCTAGAATGTGTGTGTAAGTTAGGTCAAACTGGCCGGTCCATGAGGACCTCACATAGACAGATTAAGTCCGTAGTTTTGCCAGAAGTTTGTTTAACGACCAAATTGATATACCCTATCAAAAACCAGGGCCTATGTTATAAAATAACTCCGTCCTCTTGGCAAATACTAGAAGCTTCCTAGGATTTAAGCCACTTGCTGCTTCTAGATCTGACAGCTGTATCACTCCTAGTAACTGGAGTCTTAGCCTGGCAAGCGCAGGGCACGAGCACAGAACGTGCTCGATCGTTTCCTCCTCAAGCCCGTGCTTCCTACATCCGCTATCACTGACCAAGCCTAATTCAAAGGCATGTGACGCCAGAAGGCAGTGTCAAGTCAGAATACCCGTCATGAGTCTACAGTCCTCTATTTTTAATGATAGAAGCAACTTTGTTTGTCTAAGGTTGTAAGACCAGCACATAATCTTCGACACTTTACAGCCCCGCGATTGAACCCACGCCTTTCCTGCTTGGTCAATCATGTGCACCTCTCGCCTTCGCTTAATTTTGCCCAGTCTAATTGGGACATCTACGGAGCAAGCTTCAAGGGATGCGCCCTTTTTAGCTAGTTCATCCGCTTTTTCATTCCCATCTATTCCTGTATGCCCTGGGACCCAATATAGATGTATGCTTCTCCCTGTCCCGATTCTCTCCAGGAACTGCTTACACCCTAAAACGCATTTAGATGCCGTGGTATGCGAGGTTATTGGCTTAATTGCTGCTTGACTATCAATATAAAAGTTAACACGATTGCAGCTTGGTCTATTTTCTTCCAGGGTTTATACTGCATTGGTTACGGCTACTATTTCCGCTTGGAAAACGCTACAGTAATCCGGCAGCCTATAGGATCTGTTTGTTTCCGGATCAGCACAGTATACCGCAGACCCTACTCCTTCCACTACCTTGGAACCAACTGTGTACACATGTATCGCCTCGTCCGCCTTTTGAGCACCATTGCGCCAACCGTCCACCTCTATTGTGGCCTTAAGATCGCCCTCGAAGCGCAGATAGGGAATCAGGTAGTATGTTGGTCTTGTGATTGATGACGCTATACTACTATGGCCGTATGGTCGGCGCTCAAGCTGCCCCGAGGCACCGAGCCTGGCTGCAGTTGTTAACGCTATGTTCTTTGCTATCAGGTCTACAGGTGGAATGTGCAGAATGGCATACAGTGCAGCTGTCGGGGTTGTTTTCAGGGCTCCCGTAATGATAAGCATTGATAGTCTGCATACCCCCTCTAATCTTTTGAGGTATGTTTGTTTTTTGTGTGGCTTTCCACCAAACAAGACCTCCACAGTATAGGATAGGGCTTACAATCGCTGTAAAAACCCAATGAGAAAGAGAGGGCGATAAGCCCCACGTACACCCCAGCATTCGTTTACATGCATAAAGTGCCGTTGAAGTCTTCTTAACCCTCTCCTCCACGTTGAGCTTCCATGACAGCTTACTGTCTAGGATGATTCCTAGATACTTTGTGCAAGGTTTCTCCTGTAGGGTCACCCCTCCTAATTTAAGCCTGATCCAATTTGGGACCTGGTACTTCTTTGTAAACAAGACCATCCGCGTTCGTCTTATCCGCGTTGATATTCAACCCGACATTTAATGCTCAGGTACGAATATCCCGAAGCGCCCGATCCATCAAAGAGCTAATCGTTGGAAGGCACTTTCCACTTATGACAATTGCAACGCCATCCGCGTAAGCCGTAAGTTTTACGGCTCATCAAATCGCCTGAGCAGTTTGTTGATGACCAGCGTACACAGTAGAGGTGATAGCACCCCTCCCTGCGGCGTTCTCCTGTCCACTGATTTAGTGGCCTCGTACAATCCCCATTGTGATGTAATCTTCCTGCAATTTAACATGCAGCCGATCCATCTGGTTAAGGCTGGATGTACTTTAATGTAATTAAGACCATCCATAATCGGCCATTTAGAGACATAATTGAAAGCCCCGGCAATGTCTAGGAAGACTCCTAGAGTATATTCCTTATATTCCAGGGCTTTCTCTACGCTTATTACCACCCTATGCAATGCGGTGTCTACCGACTTGCCTTTGGTATACGCATGTTGTGTTGTGGAGAGCAGCTTCACATCCACGTTGGACTTTATGTACACATCTACAGCCTCTCAAATGTTTTGAGCAGAAATGATGTTAAGCTAATGGGTCTATAATCTTTTGGATACACGTGACCGATCTTCCCCGCCTTTGGTAGGAAAGCTACACGAGCAGTTCTCCAAGAGTGCGGTACATGATTCAGTCTTATGCACCCATCGAATATTATTTTAAGCCATTCCACGACCGCCCTACTTGAAACTTGTAGCATGGCTGGGAATATACCATCTGGGCTCGGCGATTTAAACTTAGAAAACGTCTTCACTGCCCACTCGATCTTGGTATCGGTCACCAAGCCCGGCACTACCCGCTCCGTGATCGAAGTGTGAGTGCTGCCTGCTGGCTCTTCTAAACCATCTCCCGATGGGAAATGTGTATCGAGAAGCACCTCAAGGGATTCCTCACTATTACGTGACCATTCCCCGTTCTCTTTCTTTGTTAGTCCCTGGACTATATTTCGCCTTGCTAGGACTTTTCTCAACCGTGCTGTTTCGCTGGAACACTCTATGTCCGTACAGAAACTTTTCCATGAGATTCTCTTCGCCCTGGAAATTTCACGCTTGTATATCCTCAGTATATCCCTGTACTCGTTCCGACACGCTTCGCTTTCCGCGGTCTGTGCTAGTTAAACATTTCTTTTACCTGTCTTCTTAGAAGACTCAGCTCATTGCTCCACCAGAAACCTTTCCTCTGAATCTTCTTAGAGGGCAAGTTTTGTTCTACGCAGCCATAAGCGTCCTCGTTAGGAATTCATTAGACTCCTCCAGTTCTTCCACATTGGCAACCTCTTTGTGTCGTTTCTACCTGTTTCTGGAATTTGGTCCAGTTTGTTGACCTAGGGTTTCTAAAGGTTCCTCCCTTTTCTACCCTCTTTAGGGGGATGCTGAAGCTGATATACGCATGGTCTATCTAGAACCATCCAATCATACCTTGATATATCACGTTCGGAGCTCAGTGTAATATCTAAAACATTGCTGGATGTTGGACCAATGTATGTAGGGACATTTCCCCTGTTGGCTATCTACAAATTGGTTTGCAGGATGTAACAAAATAGAGATTCGCCTCTCTCGTTCGTATCTGCTCCACCCCACGCATTGTGGTGCGCATTTGCAACCGCGCCTATGACCAACGGCCCTTTTCGCCCTTCGTCCTGTACTAGCCTCTTGCCCTCCATCGGTGGAACCTCCGCAGTGTGTAGCAGGATGCCAAGATAAATGCCTGCTTATTCCTTTGCTCAACGGCTACCACTACGAAGTCCTCAGTAGTGTAATTAGGCAGGATATATGAATGCAGCTGTTTCCTTACCATTACTACAGCTCGCACCCATCCTTCCGTTTGCGCATAGTAAACGCCAAATCCGCGCGCGCTTAGTACAGAAACCTTTCCTCCCGATGAGAGCCACTGCTCCTGGATCAGCGCCACGTCAAACGAATCCTCCTCAAGGGTTAGGAGGAGTTCGCTCGACGCCACTTTACTGTGTTGGAGGTTTATCTGTAGGTTGGTTGGTTGGTTGCTGTGCTGCCCGGCTATGGAGCGGGGCCCAAGTAGCGCTCTAGGCGCCATTTAGATGCACTTTCTCCTGGAACCAATTATGTGTTGGCTGATGTACCGTGCGTGTCGCTTTACTCGAACCACTTGGTTAAAACTATAAACTTACTGATGTCCTTGATGCGGCAGTTTGACACCGCCTTAAGTCGGAAAACACATAGTTGCCTAGAGTTTGGGACCAAAAGTTCGCGAGGGCTGGGCACTCGCAGAGGAAGTGGGTAACCAATTCCTCGGCACCCTCCTGTCTACAGCTCCTACACCTCTCATTGTAGGGGATACCCATTCTACTCTCGTGCGGGCCAAACGGCCAGTGCCCTGTAATTGTGGCCGTGATTCTGTGTATTTCCTGCCTAGACCTATTTAGTAGATCATCGGTTCTTTTCTGGTTGTACTCTAGCCAGATTAGTTTGGTGGTTCTACAGGTGTCCGTAGAGTACCAATCACGGATTGCTATTTTCCTAAGATAGGTGAGAATGTCTCTTTTATTTGATGTGAGTGGTCGATGCACCGCGACTGCTTCTGTGATGTCTAACGATGCTCCCGCCTTTGCTATTTCATCCGCTTTTTCGTTGCCGTCAATGTTCCTGTGGCCGGGTACCCAGCTGAGTGTGATAGCTGCCTGGTTAGCTGCTTCACGTAGCACCCTCTTACAGTTGTCGACGGCTTTTGAGAATGTGTACGGTGATTCTAGCGCTTTTAGCGCCGCTTGACTGTCGGAGTATATGACTACCTCACCATCTATCCGGTTCTGCAGCAGGAAGATGCAGGCCCTCTCTATTCCTTGCAGCTCTGCTTGGAAGATGCTGGCTGTGTTTGGAAGCGGATGGGGATTGCGCATTTAGTTGGTTGGAGAAGACACCTGCGCCGACGCCGCAGTCCATTTTGGATCTGTCAGTGTAGAGTGAGGTGACGCCCTCCCTGCCAACTTTGTCGGCCGACAAATCCGTTCTAGAGGGTATCTGCACCTTGTAATTTCTGTCGAAGATCAGTGTTTTTGAGAGGTAATCTGTTTTCGAATCCACATCGGCGAGCCTTGTTAGGATGTCACTGTGGCCATATCGTTTTTCTGTCCAGAATCCAGACCCCCTTAGCCTGAAGGTTGCGCAGATCGCTGTATATCTGGTGTGAAGGGCCAGTGGCAGCAGGTTAAGTATAACATTTAGTGTGTCCGTCTGGCACGATCTAAGTGTACCTGTTTCCCCTGCGTATGCCGCCCTTTGTATTTTGTCTAGTTTTTTAGTGTTGTATTACTTGTTTCAGGGCTTACTGGCTCCGTACGTCAGGATAGGCCTTATGACAGCCGTATTTATCTGTAGGACTCCCCTTCCAGCACCTTCGTCGTGAATCCGTCGTCCTCCCCTTGCCCTTTTGGTTTAGAGTGTTCGAAGCCACCTTCAGCCTGTTGTAACTCTTGTGTCGGGTGTTCCTCTGTGCGACTCACAGCACCATCTGGCTGTTGGTCCTCTTCTAACACCTTCGTGGTGACGTCAGCTACCTCCACCTTTAGACGGAAAAAGCTTATTAAAATGTATGCATATATACCAAATTTAAGGCAGAACAGCGTCTGCCGGATCTGCTAGTAAGAATATAAAAAGAAAAAATTGAAAACAATTGGAATCACCGAAGTGGTTTCGATGCTCTGTTGGGAAATATTTTATCAGGTAATCTTATATATAAATAGACAAGATGAAAAAATGTGGCACCGTTTTCTGCTAAACTATAATTCTAAGGTATACCAATTATATATGTGTTAATAGGAAATTTTGAGCTGCACTGATATCCATAAATAAAAAAAATTTGAAAAATGATTTTAATATAAAAAATTTAACATAAAGGTCACACCACTACACATGCACTTATTCATACTACAGACACGCTGTGTGTGTGTGTACTTGCTTTTTGTGTACTATGCTGAATTGTGAGCAGCATGGCCGATGAGTTGCTTTGTACACAATAAAAATGAAACAAAAATACATAGCTGATCATGAATCAAGTCTATTTCTTTTCTTTCCTTTACTTTCCTTTCTTTTCCATTCTATTCTTTTATTTTCCTTTCCTTTGTTTTCTTTTCTTTGCTTTCCTTTCCTTTTCTTTCCTTTCCTTTCCTATCCTTCCTTTCTTTTCTTTTGTTTTCTTTTCTTTTCTTTTCCTTTCCTTCCCATTCCTTTCATTTCCTTTTCTTTCCTTTCCTTTACTTTCCTTTCCTTTCCTTTCCTTTCTTTTCCTTTACTTTCCTTTCCATTCCTTTCCTTTCCTGTCGTTTCTTTTCCTTTCATTTCCTTTCCTTTCCTTTTCTTTATTTTCCTTTCCTTTCTTTTAATTTTCTTTTCATTTCCTTTCCTTTACTTTCATTTCTCTTCCATTCATATTCCTTCCTTTCCTTTTCATCCTTTCTTTTCCTCTCCTTTCCTTTCCTTTCCTTTCCTTTCCTTTCCTTTCCTTTCCTTTCCTTTCCTTTCCTTTCCTTTCCTTTCCATTCCTCTACTTTTCTTTTCGTTCGTTCTTCCATTTTTATTTCCCTTACATTAATTTTCCTTCCCTTCCTTTCCCTTCCCTTCCTTTCCTTTCCTTTCCTTTCCTTTCCTTTCTTTTCCTTTCCTTTCCTTACTAGTAGTGGCAGCAGGTTAAGTATAACATTTAGTGCGTCCGTCTGGCACGATCTAAGTGTACCTGTTTCTCCTGCGTATGCTGCCCTTTGTATTTTGTGTAGTTTTTTAGTGTTGTATTACTTGTTTCAGGGCTTACTGGCTCCGTACGTCAGAATAGGCCTTATGACAGCCGTATTTATCTGTAGGACTCCCCTTCCAGCACCTTCGTCGTGAATCCGTCGTCCTCCCCTTGCCCTTTTGGTTTAGAGTGTTCGAAGCCACCTTCAGCCTGTTGTAACTCTTGTGTCGGGTGTTCCTCTGTGCGACTCACAGCACCATCTGGCTGTTGGTCCTCTTCTAACACCTTCGTGGTGACGTCAGCTACCTCCACCTTTAGACGGAAAAAGCTTATTAAAATGTATGCATATATACCAAATTTAAGGCAGAACAGCGTCTGCCGGATCTGCTAGTAATAATATAAAAAGAAAAAATTGAAAACAATTGGAATCACCGAAGTGGTTTCGATGCTCTGTTGGGAAATATTTTATCAGGTAATCTTATATATAAATAGACAAGATGAAAAAATGTGGCACCGTTTTCTGCTAAACTATAATTCTAAGGTATACCAATTATATATGTGTTAATAGGAAATTTTGTGCTGCACTGATATCCATAAATAAAAAAAAATTTGAAAAATGATTTTAATATAAAAAATTTAACATAAAGGTCACACCACTACACATGCACTTATTCATACTACAGACACGCTGTGTGTGTGTGTACTTGCTTTTTGTGTACTATGCTGAATTGTGAGCAGCATGGCCGATGAGTTGCTTTGTACACAATAAAAATGAAACAAAAATACATAGCTGATCATGAATCAAGTCTATTTCTTTTCTTTCCTTTGCTTTCCTTTCTTTTCCATTCTATTCTTTTATTTTCCTTTCCTTTGTTTTCTTTTCTTTGCTTTCCTTTCCTTTTCTTTCCTTTCCTTTCCTATCCTTCCTTTCTTTTCTTTTCTTTTCCTTTCCTTCCCATTCCTTTCCTTTTCTTTCCTTTCCTTTACTTTCCTTTCCTTTCCTTTCCTTTCCTTTCCTTTCCTTTCCTTTCCTTTCTTTTCCTTTACTTTCCTTTCCATTCCTTTCCTTTCCTGTCGTTTCTTTTCCTTTCATTTCCTTTCCTTTCCTTTTTTTATTTTCCTTTCCTTTCTTTTAATTTTCTTTTCATTTCCTTTCCTTTACTTTCATTTCTCTTCCATTCATATTCCTTCATTTCCTTTTCATCCTTTCTTTTCCTCTCCTTTCCTTTCCTTTCCTTTCCTTTCCTTTCCATTCCTCTACTTTTCTTTTCTTTCGTTCTTCCATTTTTATTTCCCTTACATTAATTTTCCTTCCCTTCCTTTCCCTTCCTTTCCTTTCCTTTCCTTTCCTTTCCTTTCCTTTCCTTTCTTTTCCTTTCCTTACTAGCCTCTTGCACTCCATCGGTGGAACCTCCGCAGTGTGTAGCAGGATGCCAGGATAAATGCCTGCTTATTCCTTTGCTCAACGGCTACCACTACGAAGTCCTCAGTAGTGTAATTAGGCAGGATATATGAATGCAGCTGTTTCCTTACCATTACTACAGCTCGCACCCATCCTTCCGTTTGCGCATAGTAAACGCCAAATCCGCGCGCGCTTAGTACAGAAACCTTTCCTCCCGATGAGAGCCACTGCTCCTGGATCAGCGCCACGTCAAACGAATCCTCCTCAAGGGTTAGGAGGAGTTCGCTCGACGCCACTTTACTGTGTTGGAGGTTTATCTGTAGGTTGGTTGGTTGGTTGCTGTGCTGCCCGGCTATGGAGCGGGGCCCAAGTAGCGCTCTAGGCGCCATTTTGATGCACTTTCTCCTGGAACCAATTATGTGTTGACTGATGTACCGTGCGTGTCGCTTTACTCGAACCACTTGGTTAAAACTATAAACTTACTGATGTCCTTGATGCGGCAGTTTGACACCGCCTTAAGTCGGAAAACACATAGTTGCCTAGAGTTTGGGACCAAAAGTTCGCGAGGGCTGGGCACTCGCAGAGGAAGTGGGTAACCGATTCCTCGGCACCCTCCTGTCTACAGCTCCTACACCTCTCATTGTAGGGGATACCCATTCTACTCGCGTGCGGGCCAAACGGCCAGTGCCCTGTAATTGTGGCCGTGATTCTGTGTATTTCCTGCCTAGACCTCTTTAGTAGATCATCGGTTCTTTTCTGGTTGTGCTCTAGCCAGATTAGTTTGGTGGTTCTACAGGTGTCCGTAGAGTACCAATCACGGATTGCTATTTTCCTAAGATAGGTGAGAATGTCTCTTTTATTTGATGTGAGTGGTCGATGCACCGCGACTGCTTCTGTGATGTCTAACGATGCTTCCGCCTTTGCTATTTCATCCGCTTTTTCGTTGCCGTCAATGTTCCTGTGGCCGGGTACCCAGCTGAGTGTGATAGCTGCCTGGTTAGCTGCTTCACGTAGCACCCTCTTACAGTTGTCGACGGCTTTTGAGAATGTGTACGGTGATTCTAGCGCTTTTAGCGCCGCTTGACTGTCGGAGTATATGACTACCTCACCATCTATCCGGTTCTGCAGCAGGAAGATGCAGGCCCTCTCTATTCCTTGCAGCTCTGCTTGGAAGATGCTGGCTGTGTTTGGAAGCGGATGGGGATTGCGCATTTAGTTGGTTGGAGAAGACACCTGCGCCGACGCCGCAGTCCATTTTGGATCCGTCAGTGTAGAGTGAGGTGACGCCCTCCCTGCCAACTTTGTCGGCCGACAAATCCGTTCTAGAGGGTATCTGCACCTTGTAATTTCTGTCGAAGATCAGTGTTTTTGAGAGGTAATCTGTTTTCGAATCCACATCGGCGAGCCTTGTTAGGATGTCACTATGGCCATATCGTTTTTCTGTCCATAATCCAGACCCCCTTAGCCTGAAGGTTGCGCTGATCGCTGTATATCTGGTGTGAAGGGCCAGTGGCAGCAGGTTAAGTATAACATTTAGTGCGTCCGTCTGGCACGATCTAAGTGTACCTGTTTCCCCTGCGTATGCTGCCCTTTGTATTTTGTCTAGTTTTTTAGTGTTGTATTACTTGTTTCAGGGCTTACTGGCTCCGTACGTCAGGATAGGCCTTATGACAGCCGTATTTATCTGTAGGACTCCCCTTCCAGCACCTTCGTCGTGAATCCGTCGTCCTCCCCTTGCCCTTTTTGTTTAGAGTGTTCGAAGCCACCTTCAGCCTGTTGTAACTCTTGTGTCGGGTGTTCCTCTGTGCGACTCATAGCACCATCTGGCTGTTGGTCCTCTTCTAACACCTTCGTGGTGACGTCAGCTACCTCCACCTTTAGACGGAAAAAGCTTATTAAAATGTATGCATATATACCAAATTTAAGGCAGAACAGCGTCTGCCGGATCTGCTAGTAAGAATATAAAAAGAAAAAATTGAAAACAATTGGAATCACCGAAGTGGTTTCGATGCTCTGTTGGGAAATATTTTATCAGGTAATCTTATATATAAATAGACAAGATGAAAAAATGTGGCACCGTTTTCTGCTAAACTATAATTCTAAGGTATACCAATTATATATGTGTTAATAGGAAATTTTGAGCTGCACTGATATCCATAAATAAAAAAATTTGAAAAATGATTTTAATATAAAAAATTTAACATAAAGGTCACACCACTACACATGCACTTATTCATACTACAGACACGCTGTGTGTGTGTGTACTTGCTTTTTGTGTACTATGCTGAATTGTGAGCAGCATGGCCGATGAGCTGCTTTGTACACAATAAAAATGAAACAAAAATACATAGCTGATCATGAATCAAGTCTATTTCTTTTCTTTCCTTTGCTTTCCTTTCTTTTCCATTCTATTCTTTTATTTTCCTTTCCTTTGTTTTCTTTCCTTTGCTTTCCTTTTCTTTCCTTTCCTTTCCTATCCTTCCTTTCTTTTCTTTTCTTTTCTTTTCTTTTCTTTTCTTTTCTTTTCTTTTCTTTTCTTTTCTTTTCTTTTCTTTTCTTTTCTTTTCCTTTCCTTCCCATTCCTTTCATTTCCTTTTCTTTCCTTTCCTTTACTTTCCTTTCCTTTCCTTTCCTTTCCTTTCTTTCCATTACTTTCCTTTCCATTCCTTTCCTTTCCTGTCGTTTCTTTTCCTTTCCTGTCGTTTCTTTTCCTTTCATTTCCTTTCCTTTCCTTTCCTTTTCTTTATTTTCCTTTCCTTTCTTTTAATTTTCTTTTCATTTCCTTTCCTTTACTTTCATTTCTCTTCCATTCATATTCCTTCCTTTCCTTTTCATCCTTTCTTTTCCTCTCCTTTCCTTTCCTTTCCTTTCCTTTCCTTTCCTTTCCTTTCCTTTCCATTCCTCTACTTTTCTTTTCTTTCGTTCTTCCATTTTTATTTCCCTTACATTAATTTTCCTTCCCTTCCTTTCCCTTCCTTTCCTTTCCTTTCCTTTCCTTTCCTTTCCTTTCCTTTCTTTTCCTATCCTTTCCTTACCTTTCTTTTTCCTACCTTTTGTTTACGAGAAGCAGATTGATTAAATCATACCCTTCCGGCCAGAGCAATATAACATTTCCCTATTTTGAACATACTTATTAAAACTAACACAGTTTTTATAAATTTGTCTATTTCATATTTTTAATTTTTATATAAGTATTTTTATATACATAAGTTTTATGTTTGTATTGCGCAATAAAAGATTTTAATCTTAATGTACTAATGTATTAAAACTAACACCGTTTTTATAGATTTGTCTATCACATATTTTTAATTTTTATATAAGTATTTTCATATACATAAGTTTTATGTTTGTATTGCGCAATAAAAGATTTTAATCTTAATGTGCTAATGTATTAAAACTAATAACTAATAAATAAATGATGAAATGATGAAATGATTATATTACCCATCGAATGTTCCTATTATCTTATATATAAATAGACAAGATGAAACAAGTAAGGAAGGTTAAGTTCGGGTGTAACCGAACATTACATACTCAGTTGAGAGCTATGGTGACAACATAAGGGAAAATAACCATGTAGGAAAATGAACCGAGGGAAACCCTGGAATGTGTTTGTATGACATGTGTATCAAATGAAAGGCATTAAAGAGTATTTTATGAAGGAGTGGGCCATAGTTCTATAGGTGGACGCCATTTAGGGATATCGCCATAAAGGTGGATCAGGGTTGACTCTAGAATTTGTTTGTACAATATGGATATCAAATGAAAGGTCTTAAAGAGTATTTTATGAGGGAGTGGGCCATAGTTCTATAGGTGGACGCTATTTAGGGATATAGCCATAAAGGTGGATCAGGGTTGACTCTAGAATGCGTTTGTACGATATGGGTATCAAATGAAAGATGTTAATGAGTATTTTAAAAGGGATATATCCTTAGTTCCATAGGTGGACGCCGTTTCGAGATACCGCCATAAAGGTGGACCAGGGGTGACCCTAGAATTTGTTTGTACAATATGGGTATCAAAAGAAAGGTGTTAATGAGTATTTTAAAAGGGAGTAATCCTTAGTTCCATAGGTGGACGCCGTTTCGAGATATCGCCATAAAGGTGGACCAGGGGCGACCCTAGAATTTATTTGTACGATATGGGTATCAAATTAAAGGTATTAAGGAGGGTTTTAAAAGGGAGTGGTGGTAGTTGTATAGGTGGTCGCCTTTTCGGGATATCGCCATAAAGGTGGACCAGGGGTGACTCTAGAATGCGTTTGTACGATTTGGGTATCAAATGAAAGGTGCTAATGAGTATTTTAAAACGGAGTAATCCTTAGTTCCATAGGTGGACGCCGTTTCGAGATATCGCCATAAAGGTGGACCAGGTGTGACCCTAGAATGCGTTTGTACAATATGGGTATCAAACGAAAGATGTTAATGAGTATTTTAAAAGGGAGTAATCCTTAGTTCCATAGGTGGACGCCGTTTCGAGATATCGCCATAAAGGTGGACCAGGGGTGACCCTAGAATTTGTTTGTATAATATGGGTATCAAAAGAAAGGTGTTAATAAGTATTTTAAAAGGGAGTGATGCTTAGTTCCAGAGGTGGACACCGTTTCGAGATATCACCATAAAGGTGTACCAGGTGTGACCCTAGAATTTGTTTGTACGATATGGGTATCAAATTAAAGGTATTAATGAGGGGTTTAAAAGGGAGTGGTGGTAGTTGTATAGGTGGTCGCCTTTTCGATATATCGCCATAAAGGTGGACCAGGGGTGACTCTAGAATGCGTTTGTACGATATGGGTATCAAATGAAAGGTGTTAATGAGTATTTTAAAAGGGAGTAATCCTTAGTTCCATAGGTGGACGCAGTTTCGAGATATCACCATAAAGGTGGACCAGGGGTGACCCTAGAATTTGTTTGTACAATATGGGTATCAAATTAAAGGTATTAATGAGTATTTTAAAAGGGAGTAATCCTTAGTTCCATAGGTGGACGCCGTTTCGAGATATCGCCACAAAGGTGGACCAGGGGATACCCTAGAATTTGTTTGTACAACATGGGCATCAAACGAATGGTGTTAATGAGTATTTTAAAAGGGAGTGGGCCTTAGTTCTATAGGTGGACGCCGTTTCGAAATATCGCCATAAAGGTGGACCAGGGGTGACTCTAGAATGTGTTTGTACGATATGGGTATCAAATTAAAGGTATTAATGAGAGTTTTAAAAGGGAGTGGTGGTAGTTGTATATGTGAAGGCTTTTTCCAGATCGCGACCAAAATGTGGACCAGGGTGACCCAGAACAGCATCTGTTGGATACCGCTAATTTATTTATATATGTAATACCTGCCAAGATTTTAAGGGTTTTTTATTTCGCCCTGCGGAACCTTTTCATTTTCTTCTACTTAATATGGTAGGTGTCACAACCATTTTATAAATTTTTTTCTAAAGTTATATTTCGTGTCAATAAACCAATCCAATTACCTCACCATGTTTCATCCCTTTTTTCGTATTTGGTATAGAATTATGGCATTTTTTTCATTTTTCGTAATTTTCGATATCGAAAAAGTGGGCGTGGTCATTGTCGGATTTCGTTCATTTTTCATACCAAAATAAAGTGAGTTCAAGTAAGTACGCGAACTAAGTTCATTAAAGATATGTCGATTTTTGCTGAAGTTATCGTGTTAACGGCCATGCGGAAGGACAGACGAACGACAGTGTATAAAAACTGGGCGTGGCATCAACCGATTTCGCCCGTTTTCACAGAAAACAGTTAACATCATAAAATCTATGCCCCTACCAAATTTCAAAAGGATTGGTTAATTTTTGTTCGACTTATGGCGTTAAAAGTATCCTAGAAAAATTAAATGAAAAAGGGCGGAGCCACGCCCATTTTGAAATTTTCTTTTATTTTTGTATTTTGTTGCACCATGTCATTACTGGAGTTGAATGTTGACATAATTTACTTATATACTGTAAAGATATTAAATTTTTTGTTAAAATTTTACTTAAAAAAAAAATTTTTTTAAATGTGGGCGTGGTCCTTCTCCGATTTTGCTAATTTTTATCAGGCGTACATATAGTAATAGGAGTAACGTCCCTGCCAAATTTCATCACGATATCTTCAACGACTGACAAATTACAGCTTGCAAAATTTTAAATTACCTTCTTTTAAAAGTGGGCGGTGCCACGCCCATTGTCCAAAATTTTACTAATTTTCTACTCTGCGTCATAAATTCAACTCATCTACCAAGTTTCGTCGCTTTATCTGTCTTTGGTAATGAATTATCGCACTTTTTCCGTTTTACGAAATTTTCGATATCGAAAAAGTGGGCGCGGTTATAGTCCGATATTGTTCATTTTAAATAGCGATCTGAGATGAGTGCTCAGGAACCTACGTACCAAATTTCATCAAGTTACCTCAAAATTTACTCAAGTTATCGTGTTAACGGACGGACGGACGGACGGACGGACATGGCTCAATCAAATTTTTTTTCGATCCTGATTATTTTGATATATGGAAGTCTATATCTATCTCGATTCCTTTATATATGTACAACCAACCGTTATCCAATCAAACTTAATATACTCTGTGAGATCTGCTCAACTGAGTATAAAAATGTGGAACCCTTTTCTGCTAAACTATAATTCTAAGGTATACAAATTATATATGTATTGATAGGAAATTTTGAGCCGCACTGTTATCCATAAATAAAAAAAATTGAAAAATCATATTAATATAAAAAATTTAACATAAACGTCACACCACTACACATGCACTTATTCATACTATATACACGCTGTGTGTGTGTAATTGCTTTTTGTGTACTATGCTTAATTGTGAGCATGGCCGAGGAGTTGCTTTGTACACAATAAAAATTAAACAAAAATACATAGCTGATCATGCATCAAGTCTATTTCTTTTCTTTCCTTTGCTTTCCTGTCTTTTCCATTCTATTCTTTTATTTTCCTTTCCTTTGTTGTCTTTTCGTTTCTTTCCTTTCCTTTTCTTTCCTTTCCTTTCATTTCCTTTCCTTTCCTTTCATTTCATTTCTTTTCCTTTCTTTCCTTTCCATTCCTTCACTTTCCTTTCCTTTCCTTACCTTTTCTTTATTTTCATTTCCTTTCTTTTAATTTTCTTTTTATTTCCTTTCTTTTACTTTCATTTCTCTTCCATTCATATTCCTTCCTTTCTTTTCCTTCTTTTCTTTTCCTTTCCTTTCCTTTCCTTTCCTTTCCTTTCCTTTCCTTTCCTTTACTTTCCTTTCCATTCCTCTACTATTCTTTTCTTTCATTTCTTTTATTTTCATTTCCCTTCCAGTGATTTCCTTCCTTTCCTATCCTTTCCTGTGGTTGAATTTCAACCACTGGACGAACTCTAGTTATCAGAAACTCCCCAAGGTTAGGTTGAAATGAAACTCTACTATTGGCCGCCAGATCGCGTGCTTAAGCTAACTGATTGATAGCTCAACTCAAACTGAATTACAGCGCCTCTACATCTGTTGCCTTTTATACCCTTTGGTTTCCTCGTTCGCATTTTTCCAGAATCTACTAGCATTGTCCATGAGCTCTCAAACTTCTCAGCTATAACTAAAATTGCACAATTTTATACATCTTTTAGGCGCTTCCAGAATCTACTAGTCCAGTAGCTCTCAACTTCTCAGATATATGCATGTTTTTGCGTATTGACTCTCCGCTGCTCGTATTCGTACATGGTACATATGTGTAGACGCAATTATTTACTCGTTTATGTAGATACATAAAGATTGAATTATTGATGTGAATGTTTGTAGTTTACAGTCTCTCGCGCGCACGTAGGCGTATAAGTAAATGTATCTGTGTGTGACATCTCTTGGCTGCTTTATATATGCGTATACATGATTTGATTATTGACGTAAATATCGCTTAGCATGGCCTTAGTGATGGTATAGCTTAGTGATGCTAATATCCGTGACAATAGTATACACAAGTCTAGTCGATCAAGCTCAAGAAGCGCAATACAAAGCTATAGAGCTTCACAGGTTCCGCAACTCAACTGTCAAACTCTCCTACCCGAGGTGAATTCTGTTACAAATATGAAAGTATCATACACATATTTAGCAGGGGAGGATCTATGGGTGGACGCCTTTTCGAGATATCGCCATAAAGGTGGACCAGGGGTGACTCTAGAATTTGTTTGTACGGTATGGGTATCAAATGAAAGGTGTTAATGATTATTTTAAAAGGGAGTGGGCCTTAGTTCTATGGGTGGACGCCTTTTCGAGATATTGCCATAAAGGTGGACCAGGGGTGACTCTATAATTTGTTTGTACGGTATGGGTATCAAATGAAAGGTGTTAGTGAGTATTTTAAAAGGGAGTGGGCCTTAGTTCTATGGGTGGACGCCTTTTCGAGATATCGCCATAAAGGTGGACCAGGGGTGACTCTAGAATTTGTTTGTACGATATGGGTATCAAATGAAAGGTATTAATGAGTATTTTGAAAGGGAGTGGGCCTTAGTTTTATAGGTGGACACCTTTTCGAGATATCGCCATAAAGGTGGACCAGGGATGACTCTAGAATGCGTTTATACAATATGGGTATCAAACGAAAGGTGTTAATTAGTATTTTAAAAGGGAGTGGGTCTTAGTTCTATGGGTGGACGCCTTTTCGAAATATTGATATAAAGCTGGACCAGGGGTGACTCTAGAATTTGTTTGTACGATATGGGTATCAAATGAAAGGTGTTAATGAGTATTTTAAAAGGGAGTGGACATTAATTCTATAGGTGGACGCCTTTCCGGGATATCGTTATAAAGGTGGACCAGGGTTGACTCTAGAATGCGTTTGTACATTATGAGTATCAAACGAAAGGTGATAATGAGTATTTTAAAAGGGAGTGGGCTTTAGTTCTATAGGTGGACGCCTTTTCGATATATCGCGATAAAGGTGGACCAGGGGTGACTCTATAATGTGTTTGTACAATATGGGTGTCAAATTAAAGGTATTAATAAGAATTTTAAAAGGAAGTTGTGGTAGTTGTATATGTGAAGGAGTTTTTGAGATTTCGACCAAAATGTGGACCAGTGTGACCCAGAACATCATCTGTCGGGTACCGCTAATTTATTTATATATGTAATACCACGAACAGTATTCCTGCCTTGATTCCAAGGGCTTTCGATTTCGCCCTGCAGAACTTTTTCATTTTCTTCTACTTAATATGGTAGGTGTCACACCCATTTTACAAAGTTTTTTTCTAAAGTTATATTTTGCGTCAATAAACCAATGCAATTACCATGTTTCATCCCTTTTTTCGTATCTGGTATAGAATTATGGCATTTTTTTCATTTTTCGTAATTTTCGAAATTGAAAAAGTGGGCGTGGTCATAGTCGGATTTCGGCCATTTTTTATACCAATACAAAGTGTGTTCAGATAATTATATGAACTGAGTTTAGTAAAGATATATCGATTTTTGCTCAAGTTATCGTGTTAACGGCCGAGCGGAAGGACAGACGATCTACTGTGTATAAAAACTGGGCGTGTCTTCAACCGATTTCGCCCTTTTTCACAGAAAACAGTTATCGTCCAAGAATCTAAGCGCCTACCAAATTTCACAAGGATAGGTAAATATTTGTTCGACTTATGGCATTAAATGTATCCTAGACAAATCAAATGAAAAAGGGCGGAGCCACGCCCATTTTGAAATTTTCTTTTGTTTTTGTATTTTGTTGCACCATATCATTACTGGAGTTGAATGTTGACATAATTTACTTATATACTGTAAACATATTAAATTTTTTGTAAAACTTTCACTTTAAAAAAAAAATTTTTTTAAGTGGGCGTGGTCGTTCTCCGATTTTGCTAATTTTTATTAGGCATATATATAGTAATACAGGTAACGTTCCTGCCAAATTTCATCATGATATCTTCAACGACTGCCAAATTACAGCTTGCAAAACCTCTAAATTACCTTCTTTTAAAAGTGGGCGGTGCCACGCCCATTGTCCGAAATTTTACTTAGTTTCTATTCTGTGTCATATGTTCAACCCACCTACCAAGTTTTATCGCTTTATCCGGCTTTGGTAATGAATTATCGCACTTTTCCGATTTTTCGAAATTTTCGATATCGAAAAAGTGGGCGTGGTTATAGTCCGTTCATTTTAAATAGCGATCTGAGATGAGTGCCCAGGAATCTACATACCAAATTTCGTCAAGATACCTAAAAATTTTCTCAAGTTATCGTGTTAACGGACGGACGGACGGACATGGCTCAATCAAATTTTTTTTCGATACTGATGATTTTGATATATGGAAGTCTATATCTATCTCGATTCCTTTATACCTGTACAACCAACCGTTATCCAATCAAAGTTAATATGCTCTGTGAGCTCTGCTCAACTGAGTATAAAAACAAACAAAGGAAATTTGTGCGAAATAAATTTTAAAGAAACAAGTCGGTAATTTGTGTACATACATATGTAAATAACTCTAAATAAGGTAAGTGTCCCTAATTTCGTGGTAGTACGTTATTTCGTGGCATTTCGATATTTTCTTCCAAACAAGGAATTGAGAGAGTGTTTCTTTAAACTGAAAATTTCATAATAAAGATTGGTTTTTACGGTATAATAATTGATATTTTACTAATATTAATATTAAACGTAACATTAAATATCAAGAAATATAAAGTTGGGAGCTCGGAAAATGACCCTGTTTTAAGGAGGCCTCTTAAGTAAAGTGTTAAGGAGTCCAGTGTATTTTGTTAAGCCTATAAAAATTGTTTCAGTAAATTTTTTGTTATGATGATAATTTTTTGGTATTTAGTGAACATTTCTTTAACGCGTCTATTACTGCAAAACTCATTGCAATATTTTTTTTAACTTCCTTTTAAATATTTCTAACCCACGGTTCTGGTACGAAATTAGGGTAATGTAATACCTTATGTTTTTCATAATTTCGTTAACATCTCATAAGAAACCCTATTTTTTTAAGTATTTTGGTTATTAAATAAACCCCCGAGGAAGATTTTGATGTAATTTTGGGGTACACTTTTATTAATCTATTCGTCAATATTTTAATCAAAAAGCTCTGCGAAGAACAACATTTTAACGAAATAATGGCATTATAGAACTTTTGTTTTTTCAACAATTTTTCATTTAATTTAAAAAAATGTATCTTTACTATTGTTTTGAATGAATATTGATAATAGAAAAAAAAAAAGATTTGAATATAAACCTCAAATTACCGCTTAAAGCGATACCACGAATTTACTTACACCAAATTTTGTGCATGCCCCTAATTTCGTGGTAGATATACTGCGCATTTACATTCAGCAGGAAAGCACGCATTTTTGGAGTGGAGTTATTTATGCGCGTATTTTTTCAAATAAATTTAAGAAAACTGCCTCAAACTTAATTCGATCTCTATTTGCTGATTATTGGGTTAATAACTTAATTTTATAGAAAAAATGACAAAAGCTCGTTACACGAAAGAAGATTTGACAGAAGCTCTTAATGGTGTCACTAATGAAAAAAATAAAAAAACAAAAATAAAAAATAAACATTTTTAGTAATAATAAATAAAGGTAATTTTTCGAAAAGTAACAAGTTACATCAATTGAATAAATTTTTTTATTGTTTATTTTTGTTTTAAACCTTTTTCATTTAATGTTACTTATTTCATATCAATAATGTCTAAAGTTCTAAGAAATCTTAGCTTTAATGAAAAAATACAAAAAATAAAAATAAAAAAACAAACAAAAAATTTAAAAGAAAACAACAACAAAAAAATAAAAATAAAAAGTTTTTGAAAAGTACGTACATTAAACAAATTTTTTTTACTTATTTATTTTGGTCTTGAAACTCTTTCTTTTCATAAATAAAATAAAAATAAAAAAAAAAATAGTTTTAAATTTTAAATTTCTGAATATGAATTTCAGTAAATCAAATTGTATGCCTTTAGGAATTTGCGTTTGAAATCAATTACTTATAACTATTATTTTCCATAAAATCAGAGTTTAACTAAATACCACGAAACTAGGAACGCTTTACCACGGAATTAGGTACATCAGAAAATTTGTGTCACGAAATTTGGTACATTTGAGGTACTCTCACATTTTGATTTATATAAATTAACACATTTGTTAGTTTTGTTTGAAAGTAGGTGGAAACTTATCCTAGTTGATCAACTAAATGGGAAAAATTTACTTATTTAGTTTTCCTTCATTTGTTTTAACGCAAGAGAGGTAGAAAATCAGAAAAATCCTTAGTAACACGAAATTAGGGACACTTAGCTTATGTTTAGATCAATATAATATTGACATTATAAGTAAAAATATTTATTGTATTCCTATCGAGAAAATGTTTCTGCAACTTTGAGCAATTCTTAGTTTTCAGGCCGATATCCAGCACCATTCTCTAATTGTTCTCCAATATTTGCGATGTTCTAAGAAATGTCTGCTAGTCGAGTTGCTCTCTAATATCCTCATCCGTGTATTCCCCAACGTTTTTAAGTTTTGTTAAATTTTAAGAATTAAATTTTTTAGTTGATCTTCAGCATCAACAATAATAAGCATATATATATTTTTTTTTCAACCAACGCTCACATATCCGTACCACTTGTATAAGTAACATTTTTTAAAAGAGTTACATACATATTGTAACGAATTTTGGGAAATTCCTCTTATTTGCAACCTTCTGCTAACGTTCGAATCACTAAACTATTGAATAAATAACTCCAATATTAAATTATGCAAAATGGCATTTATTAGACTACTTTCACAATAACACTTCTACTTCTCAACAGATACCGTGCTTACATCAAACTGATTACTATTTCTCAGCTTTAACTCCTTTTATACTCTGTAATGTATCGTTCGCATACTTCTAGGCGTTTCTATTTCTAGAATTTACTACTCATTTACCAGCTATAAATTTCTCAGCTATAACTACAGATGCACGATTATTATAGCTTCTCGCATAGCCCATGCGCGTGTATATGTGAGTGATACTTCCACAGATGATTGTCTACTTCTGGGAGTATCTCAGATATATGCACGTGTTTGTGGGTTGCTCTCCGCTGCTTGTATGGACATATGTATAGACATAATGATTGATTTGTTCATGTGCATACAAGTCAATGCTTAGTATTGGCTTAGTGTTGCTAATATTCATCACAATATGTATATACAAACAAACAAAAGGAGGTAATAAAAATGAAATAAATAACTATTGCGGTCTTAAATCCAAGTAAAATTGCATACTCACATTTGTGTATAAATTATGAACCATCTTTTTATCAACTTGAGAAATATCTATGAGTCTCAAGTTGAGCGATTTGAGAAACAATGCTTGAGATTCCAGAAATAAGTTAGATCTCTACTTGAGCTTAAGTTTATTTGGTTTATCGGGTAACCATAAACTGAAGCTGAGAAATCAATTGGTGCCATACTACATTCTACAGGAGCACTTTTCTACGTACTCCAAAATGACAAAAATGGAACAAACGATTCAATGATTTTTGAAGAAACTATCTGAGGAGGCCGCGGTGGTGTGATGGTAGCGTGCTCCGCCTATCACACCGAAGATCCTGGGTTCACGCCCCGGAAAAAGCAACATGAAAAACTTTATAAACAGGTTTTTTCAATTAGAAGACAATTTTTCTAAGCGGGGTCGCCCCTCGGCAGTGTTTAGCAAGTACTCCGAGTATATTTCTGCCATGAAAAGCTCTCAGTGAAAACTAATCTGCTTTGCAGATGCCGTTCGGAGTCGGCATAAAACAAGTAGGTCCCGCCAATTTGTAGGAAAAAAAATAGGAGCACGACGCAAATTGGAAGAGAAGCTCGGCCTTAGATCTCTTCGGAGGTTATCGCGCCTTACAATTATTTTTTTTTTAAATCTGAGGTATAGCGCATATGGTGCTAGCATATTATTTGCAGGCTGTGTTACAGCTAACGGAGATGCTGATGTGGCTATTGCAGCAATATAGTAGCATTATGATCCAAGAGAAAGTAGAAACAAGAATCGCTGGCATAAATCTAGTTTGCTTTATTGAATTTTCTCTGTGAGCTGTTCGACATTTGCACAACAAATTGCAGCGTAAAGCAACGAAACGCATTGGTTGGGAGTGAAGTTGGTTAGCTCGATGTTAGAAGCTAAGTTGCCATTCCGTCGCATCGCTCTATGTGTGCTTGCGTGTGTCTTGGTTTGAGTAGACTTTCGTATTTGTTGGCTTAATGATTGACTAGCAGCATCCTTTAGCGGTTGTTTGTGGGTTCGTAGGAATTCACTTGTTGACGCCACAAATGGATGTTTCGTTGTCGCCCCCGTGCGCTCCTTTCTGCAACGTTGGTCGGCAGGGTGCTGGGTGTTTTGCTTGGAAAGTTTTTAATTAAGCATTGCATCGAAAACGTTTTGCAAAATTAAATGATAAATTAGTTTTAATTGCACTGCCTTCGCCTTGGATTCTCGTGGAATTATATGCACGGCTTGTCAACCTGTTTACATGCCGCAACGTAATAGAGGAATACTTTTCTGCCACTAAGTCAGTTTCAGTTTAAGGTGGGAAGTAACTACCAAGTCCTGTTACTGGCTTTGGGGGTTTTTCTCTTCGATTTGCGGTGTAGTTACTAAAAACGCAAAACATAGCTGGAAGCGACATTCGGTTTTCATAGTTACGTGTGTACTCAATATGTGTAATCAAGTTCGCGTCTTCCTCTTAGATTACAATTCGTGCGAAAGTGCGTAAAATTTTTTTTAAGAAATTAGTACGCAAATATCGTGAGAGGTATAATATTCCACCTTTTGTATGTAACTACGCCCGTGCAACTGCCGTGTTTAGTGTGCCTAACCTACCTAACGGAAATTCTATCTCGCAGCTCATTAAGATGTTTAAGACGGTGTGTGCTACGACACCAGACCGCAATACATAACTAGCATTTTATAAGAATTTTTTTGGCGGAGCTCCAGTTTTATTTAGATTGAAGTTTGGAAAAAAACCCGAATTTGATTTGTGCTGAGGCTAAGTAGTAGGAGTGTGGGAGTTGGAGTTGGGGTCGACAGTGTATATAGTACGTCATATTCTTAGACTTTTGAACTACTACTTCTGAAGACGCGTTGTGAAAAACTGATGTGAGTGAAATTTAAAAAAATGTGACATAAAAGTCACAATTCGTGTGTATGTTCGCTGTTATTTGTTCGAGCAAACGTGCTTGTTACCAAAAAAATACAAATAGCGACTCTATTTTTGGTATATTTATATGTACTAGAGTTCGCCCAGTGGTTGAAATTCAACCACATAAGCAGTTAAAATAATATATACAATTTTTATTGTTCATACTTAACGATATTTACCTTAGTAAGAAAAAGAGTTATTTTAAAAACGTTATAATTTTTATCAATACTGAACAAAACTTAAAAAACTATTACATAGTTCAAACTAACTAAAATTTTAATTTATATTTATTTATTTATTCTAATTTTAATGTAATAATAGGAATATTCGATGGGGAATATAATGAATAAGTAAGCTCAAAAGAGGGAAATTTTATATTGCTCTGGCAGTAAGGCTATGATTTAATCAATCTGCTTCTCGTAAACAAAAGGTAGGAAAAGGAAAGGTAAGGAAAGGAAAGAAAAAGAAAAGAAAGGAAAGGAAGGGAGAGGAAAGGAAAGGAAGGGAAATCAATGGAAGGGAAATGAAAAGAAAAGTAGAGGAATGGAAAGGAAAGGAAAGGAAAGGAAAGGAAAGGAAAGGAAAGGAAAGGAAAGGAAAGGAAAGGAAAAGAAAGGAAGTAAAGGAAAGGAAAGGAATGGAGAGGAAAGGAAAGGAAAGGAAAGGAAAGGAAATGAAAGGAAGGAAAGGAAAGCAAAGGAAAGTAAACAAAGGAAAAAAAAGGGAAGGAAAGGAAAGGAAAAGAAAGCGTAGGACAGAAAAGGAACGGATATTTGAACTTAATGCAAATGCAATAATTAAAATCACAAATTTTAACATATTAATTAAGAAATTTTTTTTTCTTACCTGCTGTAAACAAAATTATGACAGTTTTTTTTTTTTAATTAAATTTTACTAATGAGACTTATAGCTTATGTAAATCCACGTTTTATTTAATGTACTATTTATAGAGAGATAAAGGATGTTTTCACTTTGGCACATGTATCGGTAAACTAATTAAATAAGTTCATCTAAAGTGAAAGAACGTCAAAACCACCCTTTGGTGCTAACAGTATAAATTTGTGAAAAAATAGCAACAAAAATACAGCAATTTTTCGAATGTCCAGAAAACATACAAAACCAAAAAAAAGACTTCATTCGTACGGCGTTATTCTCTTGGAAATGAATTCGCTTCAATCATTCTCAATAAGTACACAAAAAGCAAGTGTGTGTGTGACACTGCGTGTCTGTAGTATGAATAAGTGCATGTGTAGTGGTGTGACTTTTATGTTACATTTTTTATATTAAAATGATTTTTCAAATTTTTTTATTTATGGATAACACTTCACCTCAAAATTTCCTATCAATACATATATAATTTGTGTACCTTAGAATTATAGTTTATAGTTTCATATGTCTTATATATGTACGTATACATTTCTTCTGTACGTGTGTTTGCTACTGAATTCCTTCTAGACGACTGGACCGATTTTGATAAAATGTTGTGTGTGTTCAAGGTACCTCTTTGAGAAAAATTATATTTGAGAAAATTTTCATTCCGGGAAGTGGACCGGAGGTCCACCTATTCTAAATTAAATAGTGTATGGTGTGATTTGCTTGAAATTTTGTATAGAAGTACTTCCGTGGTCATTATTTGAGATACTTTTCTTTCCGAGAAGTAGACCAGGGACCGACCTATTTCAAAAAATCGTATTTATGGCGTGATTCGCTTGAAATTCGGTTTATGAGTACATCTTTAACAAAACAAAATTTAAGAAAATGTTCATTCCAGGAAGTGGATCAGGGGCCGATCTGTTCTATTAAATTTGATGTAGGGTTACTTCTTTTATTTTCGGAAAGTGGACCAGAGTCTGATGTTTTGTAATAAATCGTTTTCTTCTGCGATCCCGTAGAGTGTTAAGTGAAGCTTTTTTCCGGGAAATGGACAAGGGATCGATATTTTCGATTAAATTCTGTTCACTGTTCGATTTGCCGGAAATTGGGTACATACCCTTTGTCTAGATTAGTATTTACTATACTTTAACGAATTTTAGGAATCCTTGGTTACTCTCCATCTTCTGTAATAGTTGGAATCGCTGAACTGTTGAACAAATAACTGAAGCATTCAGTTTCGCAAAATGTTCTTTACTCATAACACTACTTTTGGTAGTGGTTCTTCACAATCAAATTACTTGCGTACTTGACTTATGGCATGTTAAAATCAAACTGGTTCATTATTCTTCAGCTTGTGCTACTTTTATAATCTCAGTTGCCTCGTTCATCTATTTCTCCTAGGATCTAGACTTTTCGCAACAACCTTCGCGAACACTTGATTGTTAATTTCCCGTTATGTATCTCATAGTTGGTCATTTAGCTATATACACGTGTATGCGTGAGTAATGTCATCTTCGCTCTTAGCTGCTGATTACATGTAGGTGAAATATTCTCTTCAGACTTAGCGTTGCTGTTTACATGTACATATGTGTGGGTGCTTGCTTTGCTGATGTTGTTGTTATTTATTTATTTATTTATTACTAGAAGCATAGTCACGTATCGAATTCGTCAAAATACTTTTTTCCGGGAAGTGGACCAGGGACCGGTCTATTCCAACAATCTCTATTCATGGTTCGATTCGCCTGTAATTTGGTGTATTTCTAGCCCTTTTTATCGTAAGCCACTGATAATAATTATTATTAGGCTTTGAAGCACTGCGAACTTGATAGCTGAAGCTGGACATATTTAAAAATATATAACATTCGATTAATTAGCGAATTTATCCTGCACTTAATGTAAAAAAAAAATATTTTTTTAAACAATTTTTTTAAATTTATACTGAATTTTATTGACTCTGTTGACTATCTTTTTCCAGTCCTTTTATTATTTTATTCTAAATAATTATTGCATGCAATTAAAAACTAGTTTTTAATCCTATAGAAGTATAACTTCTCAAGCGCGTACATAAGTCCACGCTCCCATTTTTATACCTTTCATGAAAATGAAATGGTATATTAACTTTGTCACGAATTTCAAAATTGTAACTCCTTAAAGGAAAATAGATACACTCACCAAATGATCAGGATGAAGAGCTGAGTTGATTTAGTCATGTCCGTCTATGTGTTTGTATGCAAACTAGTCCCTTAATTTTTGATATATCTTGATAAAATTTGGTGAGTGGTTATATTTAGGTGTCCGATCAAACATTTGTAGGAACCGGCCGGATCGGACCACTATAGCATATATCCCCCATATAACCGATTTTTCAGAAAAGAGGATTTTTGTCGTATCTTCCTCAATTTATAAGATTAAAGCTTCAAACTTCACCATATGCTTTCGTATATTGCACAAATTGGTTTTTTAAAAAAATGAATGAGATCGGTCGTATATATAGCATATATACCTTAAAACGGATTGTTCAGATAAGAAGTTTTTCATAATTACTGGCCCATTTTAACAGCTAGAGTCGTCAAATTTCACCAAATGCTTACGTATATAGCACATATTGTTGTCTCAAAAACTGATAGAGATCAGTGGTATGTTTATTATATACCCCATATAAACTGTCGTTTCTGCCCCCTTTTTAACGGCTAGAAGCTTCAAATTTCATCAAATGCTCACGTTTACGTCATATACTGTTAAGATAACTAATTCATGGTCATAGCTATTTCATGCTTACTGGGTAAGATTCAGGGTATATGGGTAGGGAATTTCAGTAGTCTTCCTTTCCAAATTAAAACCCACGGCACTTCCTTCACCAAATATAATACAACTTTATTTAAAGAAACTATTATATATAACTTAATGTCCACGATTGATTTTAACTTATTTATATGTGTAGATTTAATAACTTTTATTTCACTGAACTTTCACAATTGTTAGCACTAATTATTCTGCGAATAGTGGCGGATCGATCAACGATAATTAGCGAACTAAAACTTACATATTAAGCAGTAAAATTTTCAGCCTCCTGGGCAGCTAGGAAACGGTAACTATTTATATGTTCGTATGTATGTAAAAGGAATGTACAAAGTTGAGTGCACGGTAATTACAATGGTAAGTATTTCAACACATTTGCAGGGTATTTCATTAGGTAAGTATTTTTGCAAAAGGTAGGTATATTGATAGGTATATTAGCAAACGTAAATATCTTAAAAATAGTTAATATTTCATTATTTAAGTATTTTTAGCAAAAGGTAAGTATCTTAAAAATAGTTAATATTTCAATACTTCATGTTACAAATAATTTTTGTAAAATCATTGTATACTACAATTTATAGGTCAACTAAATTTGGGCTCATGTCTCCAACATGGCAGCCGGCCTGCTCCGATGAGGGAAGCAGCAAATTCTGCATCTCCTCCAAAGTTTTAACCGCTGTTGAAAACAAATTCCTCAAGCGCTTCTGAGTAGGATTATTGTCTGCCCGTTTCTTCTTTGGTTTTAAAATTACAGTCCTTTTTGTTGTCTTCGTTTTCGGGGCTGGAGTCTGGGGTTTATTGTTGAATCGTTTCCGGCGTTCTTCCTTTGGCCGCTCACGATGAAGCAGTGTGTGGTGAGCGAGGCCACATCGGCGGCAGCTATCAGGGGGCTGCATGCGCCCGTAACATGAGATGTTGCCAAACAATTTATGCAATATTTGTGAGCCCGCACTGACTCATAGTGTTCATCCGGGGTCATAGCCATAAACGCATGGCAGTAGCGCAACAAATGCCTTTGGCAACACAGCCGGCAGGTGCTGAAGTTTCCATAATGTGGCCTGAAAAGAGAAGTCAAAATAAAGGGGGGCAAGTGAGTATGGGTGTAGAGAGTGGGCTGTGATATGAATCCCTAGAGTTGACACGGTTTGGAGAGATATATAGGGTGAGGTTGAAGAATTTGAACAACTGTGGTCTTCCTTCGCTACCCTCTTCACTCTTTTGAATAAAAGGCTTATGTTTTAATTTTTTCCGAAAACGTTATAATATTTCAAATTCACTCCTTTCTTTGTTATTGTACAATAATTAATGCTTAGCAAAATGATCTTCACTGATCTTAATTACAGTGAAATTAATGCACACGTTAATAATTCACTTTTTACAACTTATTCGTTTCCAAATAAATATATATATAAATAAAAGTATAGATAGGTAAAGATATGGAGCGCGTCCGCGATTGCCGAGTAATAATGCTTGACTAGCGAATGTAATATTGTTCCACGCCAATGGCAGTGGTGGGTGTTCGTTGGCGCCTTTCCATTCGCCGCCTACGGCTGCGCATAGGAATTGCCGCCGTCTAATGGGGATGGAGGCGGCTTAAACATCCTGCCCGCCCTGCAGGGAGGTGCTTGTAAGGACCTTCTGCAGTTCCTGCAAGGCGCAGATGGTGGTATTTGAGGCGCGACTGGCAGGCCTTGTGGGGTGCGCGTGATCGTGCGCTTGGCCATATGTTCCGGTTTGGGGGTTGCCGCTTGTTTCTTCGATCTGTCCGCTGCGCGTGGTAGTGGAGGCAGAGCCGACACTGAAGGCAGCTGTCGGGCTCTGCCGTGGGAGCCAGATGGGTGTCGTCCTGGAAGTATAAGAGCAGACAGAGAAACGAGAAGTAGTTGGATACAGCGGATGATAAACGGAAAGATAATTAGACAGGGGAAACGTATATAAGTTATAGCGCTGTGCTCCAAGGATGCTCCATTGGAAGGAAGCACAGTTTAACTAAGGGGCGTATAACAAGCCCATTTTGGGTGCGAACCTCTACAACCCGAACATGGTTGTCAGGTCCGAGGCGAACGTTCTCGATTCGTCCCAGACGCCACTCGGTGGGTGGGAGCGAATCTTCGTTAATTGCGACGAGGTCGCCTGGTTGAGGATTTCGCTGTGGCGTTTGCCATTTATAGCGCTTCTGAAGGTCCTTCAGATAATCCTCTTTCCAGCGTCGACTGAATTGGTGATGAAGCGATTTGAGTTTTTCCCATCGATTTATCCAGGAGAGGTCTTCCGCGTTTGGCTCAGGAATGGCTAATAGCGGTGTACCTCGAAGGAAATGACCCGGAGTGAGCGCTGTGAAGTCAGCTGGGTCCTGGGATAGTGAGGTTAGAGGCCTCGAATTGAGAACTGCTTCAATACGCACCAACAGCGTCGTGAATTCTTCGAATGTAAACTTGTGGGATGCAGCGGTTTTTTTGAGGTGGGTTTTAAAACTTTTTACTGCGGATTCCCACAAGCCGCCCATATGAGGGGCGCTGGGTGGAATATACTGCCAGTTTATTCCCTGAGGGGCATATTTCTGTACAATGTCCGCAGAGCATTCATTAAAAAATTTAACGAAGTCGCGTTCGAGTGCGCGCTGAGCGCCAATGAACGTTTTACCATTGTCGCTCATCATTTTTGAGGGATAACCTCGTCTGCCAACGAATCGGGCGAATGCTGCTCGAAAGGCTTCAGTAGTAAGGTCCGAGCATAGCTCGAGGTGTACTGCCTTTTTGGAAAAACAGACGAATACAGCCACGTACCCTTTTATGATAGTGGTCGACCTCAGAACCGATGCTTTTATTTGGAATGGACCTGCAAAGTCTACTCCTGTTGTGGAAAAGGGGAGTGAGAAATTGCAGCGCTCAGGTGGTAGAGCTGCCATTATTTGCGTGCGCGTTTTCTGTTTGAAAAGCGTGCAAGATTTGCATTGAAAAATGCATTTCTTTATAAGAGGCTTTAGTTTTGGTACGTAGTACTCTTGCCTCACCATTTGGAGCATTAACCGCATTTCTGCATGAAGAAGCAGGCGGTGTAAGAACTCCAGATACAACTGGCAGAGCCTCGAATCCGGAGGAAGGATTACTGTATGCTTCTCGTTGTATTGCATTGTAGAATGTTCCAATCTTCCACCGATACGTAGGAGCCCGTATCCATCCAGAAATGGGTCAAGAGCCAGAAGGGAACTCTTTTTGCTTATTGGCATATTGTTTTGTAAGGCGCTCTTTTCCGCCCCGAAATGGCGAGATTGTGCCATTGCCACAAGCCGCGTTTTCACATGTTGCAACTCTTTGTACGTCAGATGGGGATTATGTGTTGTTGCCACCGATTTGGATTTGTTGCAGGCATTGTTCGCAAAGCGGAATACGTATGCAATCACACGGAGAGCTCGAGAGTATGAGGAGAAACGTTGAAGAATGTCGTCCTCTTCCTCGAGTGCGTGATATGCTTCCACCTTGCGTTTCTCGGGTGGAGAAGCGCTACCTGCTTTCGGCTTTGGCCATGCCGAAATGTGGCAAGAAAGCCATTGTGGTCCGTGCCACCAAAGTGAAGAGCCTATCAAATCATGCGGCTTGCAACCACGTGTGCCAAGATCAGCAGGGTTGTCTTGGCTAGATACATGGCGCCAGGTGCCGCTGGGAAGATAGTCTCGAATTTGAGAGGTACGGTTGGCCACATAATTCTTCCAGGTCGATGGAGATTTTTCTAGCCAGGCTAGTACAATCTCAGAATCTGACCATAAGAATGTGTTGCATGCTTGTAAGTCGAGCTGTTTTCGAACAGTTGAAGCCAGTTTTGCGAGTAGGACTGCACCACATAGCTCTAAGCGGGGTAAGCTTACAGTTTTTATGGGGGCAACTTTGCCTTTCGCAACAAAAAGAGAAGATTTTATTTGGTTGCCCACATGTGTGCGGATGTAAATCGCTGCGCAATATGCTTTTTCCGAGGCATCACAGAACCCGTGGATTTGAGTGTCTTGCCCTGGAACGACATTAACCCATCGAGGGATTTCGATGTGGAAAATATCTGGCAGATTTTCTGCGAAATGTTGCCATTTTGATAATGTCGCGGGTTTGGCGCTTTCATCCCAATCGCTTCCATCCAGCCAGATTTCTTGGAGAAGCATCTTGGCCTGGATCATAACTGGCGACAGCCATCCTGCCGGGTCAAAAAGTTTTGCAACAGAAGATAAAATTTGTCGCTTTGTGACCGCATTTTGGGTGTGTTCCGGCAGAATCGTGTATGAAAATTTGTCCGTGAGCGCGTTTCATCGAATGCCAAGAGTTTTGGTATTGGAAGTGCTCTCAAATTTTAAGAAGTTGGAGTCTAGAAGATCCTCCTTCGGAAACTGTTCTAATATGGCCGGGTGATTAGCCGTTAGTTTCTTTAGTATGAAACCAGCTGATTTTAGGGCGTTTATCACTTGAACGAGTGATTCAGTGGCGTTATCGATGGTATGACTTCCGAATAGGATGTCGTCGACATAAGTTTGCGTCTTGAGAATTGTTGCAGCCAACGGGAATGTCGCTTTCGTGTCATCGGATAGTTGATGCAACGTACGAATAGCGAGATATGGTGCACAATTGACGCCGAATGTAACCGTTTTTAGATTGAAATCGCTAACATTGGAGTTGGCCGATTTGCGAAATAGGATTCGCTGAAAACTTTGTCGTCCTCATGTATAAGGATCTGACGGTACATTTCTTCAATATCTCCATTGAACACATACTTATGCATGCGCCACTGTAGAATTAGTAGCATGAGATCTGGTTGGAGAGTTGGACCAGTGTATAGCACGTCATTCAGGGATTTTCCTGACCCAGATTTTTTAGAGGCGTTGAAAACCACACGAACTTTGGTGGTGACCTTATCTGGTTTGACTACCGCATGATGTGGCAAGTAAAATGAGAAGACCTTACCATTCGAAGTTATTTCGCATGGGTCGGCAGATTCCATGTGATCAAGGTCGAGATATTCTTGCAACACATTGTTGTACATTGTACCTAACTCCCCCTTTTTCTGAAGCGATCGCTCCATGCTGAAAAACTGCTGCAGAGCAGCCGGGCGGGATTTGCCGAGGGAGAGTTTTTCAGGAAACTCTTCCTTGAATGGAAGTCGCACAATGTATCGACCGTTTGGTGCACGTGTCGTGGTTGTTGCATATATCTGCTCACACGCTTGATCCTCGGGGGATATCTGTGGAGGTTGTGGAATTTCCTCCTCTTCCCAAAATTTTCTCAGTTGAGAACTGAGTGTCTCGTTTGACGCTTGGACTTGCGTCGAGAATGACACAACATTTTCAGTTATTGGACCACTGAGAATCCAACCAAAAATGGTTTGTTGCGCAAGTATGCTACCGCACACCTTTTTTATACCTTCCAGCAGAATTTGTGGAAGTATGTCGCTGCCAATGACCATGTCAGTCTGACCTGGTATGTGGCAACTGGGATCAGCGAGCTCAAGGAGTTTGAACTGCTGACAGATTTTGCGACTAATGGTGGATGTTGGCAGATTTTTTGTCAATTGCGGCAACACAATGGCATGAGCCTTTATCCTTTTCATGGCCTTGGATGCAACCAGTGTCAAAGGACAAAGCTTGGAGGACTTTTGTACGACTTGTCCACCCATGCCAGAGATTTCGAACTTTGAATGTTCGAATGGAAGTTTCAACCGTTTTTGAACTTTCGAGGAAATGAAAGTTCTTTCCGAGGCCTGATCAATAAGGGCTCTCAGTTGAAATAATTCCCCTTCGTGTTCGACTGCGACCATAGCAGTAGGAAGGAGAATTTGGTTATCATTGGCTGCATGCAATGATTGAACCGGTGCGTGTTTTGAACAACACGGTAGCTCGCTAGAATCGGAGCTATTCTGCGTTTGTCGAACGGGAGGTGTTGACTCAGCAGTTGTGTGCTGCACGTTTGGTGCATTCGTTCGCGGGGTGGAACGTTGAGCTTGTGGGCTCGCATGCAACAGCGTGTGATGCCGTTGATGACATGTCGAACATGACCACTTGCTCGTGCACTCATTGATGATATGAGTGCTGCTAAGGCAGTTTGTACACAGCTTAGCTTGGTTTACGAATTTTGTCCGGTTTTGCACAGACATTCGCTTGAAACGTGGACAGAATCTAATAAGGTGCGGGGAGTTGCAACATTGGCAAGTTTCCTTTCTAGATTCTGCCACAAGGGTTTGCGTCCTGTTGAATGACCTGTTTTGCGCCGAATTTTGATGAGCGACTGGCTTTTGTTTGCTTGGTTGAAGCCTATTGACCCTTTCAACGACTTCGTATCTCGAGGTGAGAAAGTCGTTCATTTGTGACCATGAGGGTAGATCTCTTCGAGAAGAGAGAGATTGTTCCCAAAGTGACAGTGTTGTTTCGGGGAGCTTTGATGAACAAATGTACAACATAATCGGATCCCAACTGTCTGTCGTAACTCCTTGGGAGTGAAGGACGGATAGGCAGTTGTTTCTTGTATTTTGCAATTTCTGAAGTTGCTCACTGTTTTCGGATGGAATAGTGGCAAGAGCCAGTAAGGATTTATCTGGTTGTCAACCAGGATTCGCTTGTTTTCGTATCGTGACCGTAAAGCTTCCCAGGCAAGGTCAAAGTTATCATCGCTCAACGCATATTGCTTGACGATGGAGCCGGCTTTGCCTTGCGTTTTGTACCGGAGATGGTACAATTTCTGAGCACGGGAGAGCCTTGGGTGGTTAATGTACACCGCTGTGAACATATCACGAAAAGCGGTCCATTCCTCATAGCCACCATAAAAGGTCTCCGTGTCGCATGCTGGGACTTTGAGGTAAATATTTGCCTCAGCCGGGGGTTGTTCCACGCGGGGTGGTGGACTCGGCGTTGCCATCATTTTGATCAATGAAAGTTGATCGGCAATTTTTGCTTTAGTCACTTCATACGTATCAAGGCAGGCGCATTGTTTGCCTTGCACTGAACTCTTGAAGTCTTCAGGGAAACTTTCGTCGGGTTTCGAAAAAACCAGATCGTAAACCGATTGAAGTCGTGCCCAATAATCATCTAGTGATTTGTCCTTTATCATGAGATACGATTCAGTGTGATCGTGAATCGGTGCTTCGTTGAATTTTGCACAGTATCTCATCAGATTGTCACTTTCCGCTATGAGCTTTTGCGCGGTTGGGTCAACTGATGTGGATTTCTGGCGGGGGGATGTAGACCTTTCCTTTGTCGTTTCTTCCTTTGGGCCACCTTTTGGTTTTTTTCCGGTTTCGGACGTTTTTGGGGGACTGAGAGGCATTTTATGCAAACTTTTGGGTTTTTACCAAAAAAAACCGAATAAAATATTTGTCCGCTCAGAGAACGTTCGCAAAATTCGAAGATGGAAAACTCTTCGTGCCACAGCAATTTAAAAAAAAGGGGATTCAAATTGGTGCCGGAATTTAATAGGATGTATATTGTTTTGTAAAAACAAAAGGTATAAAATTTAAAAAAAATCACAAACACTTTTCACTTATATATACGTGTAAATATACGTGTGGAAATAAACGTGTATTTGTAAATTACTGGTATATATAGGTATGTATATATTAGAAAATAATAATACTTTGAGGTTTGTAGGGATATTTTTTGAAAAGTTCCTATAGGGACGAAAATATCTCAAACTTAGTTTTGTACGACAGAATAAGTACAAATATACATGCGCAATATACAAACGTATGTATATATGTTTGTTTGTGCGAACGTATGCACGTGAATAAAGCAGCTTCTCTGTTTATGTTTACAAACAGAAGAGTTTGTTTTGATTAGCTTCTTCGTCGCTTTAATGTCGCGCTTCTTTGTGAAGCTGAGTGCGCTTGATTGCGCTATTGGGATAGTGCAGCAAAGAAAGATGAAAAACTTGCAAATATGAGAGAGGTTGAGATCTTTGATCAGCAGTACACAGCTCTCGTTGCTAATGTAGCTATATGTGCTGGGAGAATGTCGCTGGAAGATCGACTGGAACGTGTGAGTAAACGCGTATGATGTTCTCAGAGTATGAATGCTGGAAAAGCAGGGATGCACCTTAACGTTAAGCTAATCGTTTATCAAAAAATTTCCACCGTTTCCGTTGAAACACTTCGAAATATTATCGATAAAGAAATTATCAAGATAAATTGTATCTCGTTTTTAACCGAAACGAAAAGCTTTCGTTAACGTTAAAAACGTTAACAAAAACGTGATACTTTATGTTTGAATTGTGCTGGCAATGCTATAGCCATGGTGAAGCCGTAAGGTGGTAACAACGAGCGCACATACACACACAAATTCCATATAATTTGTTTGTGTAATTCGTTGGTGGTAATGTCAAAAACACTCTGAGAAATGTTCGTACTGTCAAAATTCATGAGAAAAGTTGCAATCAGCTTGGCTAATGCTTTCACCTTTAATGACTCCGCCATCAATCAGCTTTGCCAGCATAGTTTGAAAATAATAATCAACATAAACGATTTGAATCCGTTTTGATACGGCAGAAAACGAAACGAAATCATTTCGTTAATTTCACGTTCTTAACGTTAATAAACGAAACGAAATGACTTTGTTTCGTTTATTAACGTTAATTATCGTAACGAAATGATATCGGTTCGTTGGTTAAGCATGCCTGTGGAAAAGCAACTTGAAATTATTTGTACATGTATGTAAGTATGTACGTATGAATATTATGATTTTTATATATGCTGGCAAGCACGAAAAAATCACTTAGAAGAAGTTGAACTGTATCGAAAAGTTCAACGCTCTGTGCGAACAACGGGGTAAACTCAGCTGTAGAAGAAGTTTTTGCCGATGTTGTTCTTGCACAGTGGGTTTGAGTAGGCAAGTAAACTGCAATTTTTTGTTGGTTAAATACCACTAGAAATATGTATACATATATATATATATAATTGGCGGATTTTGCCTATTGGTATAGCGGAATATTTTCTACCAATTTTTGGTTGCAAAAAAGTTGCAGTAAAACCAACGGTAAGAAAATTTCCGCAATATTCATGTATATATGTGGATATATGTATATATATGTTTTTGCAGTTTACAAAAATAATATAACTTTGCGGAAAAAAGTTGTATTATTTTCTGGTATTTTTTTTTTTTTATGTGTTGTTGTTGATTGTTGCTGATGATTATATAGTTGTTGTTGCTGCTTGGCTGCTGGGTAAAGGTGACTTCGATAATTGCAAAGCTTTTTCCAAACTGGCACTTAAGATTGGTGCGCTCACAATTTTTCAACAAAAATTTTGTCTTCTTTTTTTAAAAATTAAAAAAAATATTTTTTTGTAAAATTTTTTTGTAAACGTATATATATTTCGTTGCAATTTTTTTTGTGTATATATTGATAAGTGTATATATGTATATATTTTTCCACTTTCCAACTCTTTCGCAGACTTTGATAAAAAAATGCAAACGGAACTTGATTTTAATTTTTCGTTTTTCGCACTTATATTTTTTTGACAAATTTTTTCCAAAATTTTTTGTTTACATTTATATGCTTTTTGTCTATGTATGTAGGTAAATGTTTTTCTGTTTTTCAGCACTTCCTTCACTCCTCAGTTTTATAGTTAAATGTTCTTTTGTATATATGTACGTGTAGATACAATATATTATATTTTAAAGTAGACACTGTAGTTTTTTTTTTTTATATCACTTTTTTTTATTTATTTACGAACGAAGATTCGATTTTAGGGGCGGGCCAAATATCCGGCTCGAAGGACCATGAACAACTGTGGTCTTCCTTCGCTACACTCTTCACTCTTTTGAATAAAAGGGTTATGTTTTAATTTTTTCCGAAAACGTTATAATATTTCAAATTCACTCCTTTCTTTGTTATTGTACAATAATTAATGCTTAGCAAAATTATCTTCACTGATCTTAATTACAGTGAAATTAATGCACACGTTAATAATTCACTTTTTACAACTTATTCGTTTCCAAATAAATATATATATAAATAAAAGTATAGATAGGTAAAGATATGGAGCGCGTCCGCGATTGCCGAGTAATAATGCTTGACTAGCGAATGTAATATTGTTCCACGCCAATGGCAGTGGTGGGTGTTCGTTGGCGCCTTTCCATTCGCCGCGTACGGCTGCGCATAGGAATTGACGCCGTCTAATGGGGATGGAGGCGGCTTAAACAGAATTTATTCTGCTAGGGGAAGTACACACACTTTTGCTATTGGGCGTTTGTATAATCCGTCTTGAGTCCGGACATCTACTACTCGAACGTTTTCGTCCGAGCCAGGGTGGAGTCGAATGATGCGTCCAAGTCGCCAATCATTGGGCGGAAGAAGGTCATGCTTGACGACGACTAAATCCCCTTCTCTGACGTTTGTCTGCCGAGTCTTCCATTTGGTCCGCTTATGGAATTTTTTGAGATATTCAGTTTTCCAACGCGTACTAAACTGTTGATGTAGGACTTGCAGTTTCTGCCATTTTTTTGTGAGTGACAGATTTTCAGAGTTGGGTTCAGGTAGGGAGAGTAGCGGAGCGCCACGGAGAAAATGTCCGGGAGTTAGAGCGAGTAAATCATTTGGACCTTGCGACATCGGAGCTAGCGGTCTAGAGTTGAGAACCACTTCGATTCGAGTGAGTAGGGTAGTAAATTCTTCAAATGTGAATTTTTGACTGCCTGCAACTTTAAGGAAATGGGTTGTAAAGCTTTTAACTGCCGCTTCCCATAATCCGCCCATGTGAGGAGCATATGGTGGCATGCATTGCCAGGACAGTCCATCAGTAGCCTATTTTTGAGCTATGTCAGTTGCGGCTTCCTTGAGAAAAGAAGAAAGCTCCTTTTGAATGGCACGACTTGCTCCAATAAAGGTTTTGCCATTGTCTGACATTATTTTGTGTGGAAGTCCACGACGACTAACAGAACGAGCAAATGCTGCTTTAAAGGCAGCGGTCGTCAGATCTGAGCAGACTTCAAGATGGACTGCTTTTGTTGAGAAACATACCAATACACAAACGCATGAGTTTGAGTAAGATGCCTTCCGTAAGATTGATGTTTTAACGAGAAAAAGTCCAGCAAAGTCGATACCGGCCGTGTGAAATGGGAGAGAGTATGTGGACCTTTCCGGAGGGAGTGCGGCCATTATTTGGGATTTAGCCTATTGTTTGTAGATCGCGCATATCTTACAATGGAATATGCACGTCTTCACCTTTTGTTTGAGTCGAGGGATGTAGTAATCCTGTTGTATCATGCGGATCATCAGTTGTTTTTCGGCATGCAAAAAGGTAGAGTGAATAAATTCTAAGAGTAAATAGCAAAACCGAGAGTTATCGGGAATTATAATGGGATAACGCTCGTTGTAACTAAGATTGGATTTTGCGAGCCGACCATTCACTCGCATTATGCCTGATTCGTTGACCTTAGGGTTTAGAGTTAACAATGAACTCTTTTTGTGGAGTGGTTTGTTGGACTGTAGATCTGCAATTTCGGCAGAGAAGTATTTATGTTGCGTCAACAGAATCAAACGAATTTTTTCCTGATAAACTTCGTTGTGCCCTGTGTATAAATCGGTACATATAAGCAACGACTCGTAGAGCTCTTGAGTAGGAAGAAAAGCGTTCGAGTAGATCAGGCATATCTACAGCATGAAATGCTTGAGTGCGTTTTTGTTCCGGTGGAGTGGGGGTTTTTGTCACTGGTTTGGGCCAGGACGTTGGGGATTTGGCCAACCACTCTGGTCCCTTCCACCAAAGGGAAAATTCGGCTAGATCCTTGGGGGTACATCCCCGGGTACCAAGATCTGCTGGATTATCTCCACTGGGTACGTGTTTCCAAGGGGCGTTACTCACGTTTTCCAGAATTTGTGAGGTTATATTTGCCACGTAGGTCTTCCAGGTGTGTGGGGGTTTTTCCAGCCATGCTAGAAAGATGGCGGAGTCCGACCAGAGAAACAGGTCATGTGGAGTCAGAGTTAGGTGTGAGCGAATTTGTTTTATTAATTTTGTAAGTAGTACTGCTCCACAGAGTTCTAGACGAGACAGGCTCACGGTTTTCACGGGAGCCATTTTGCTCTTCGCCACGAGTAGGTGAGTAGAAAACTTGTCCTTGCTATTCTGCACTCGCAGGTACACACAAGCGCGGAATGGTTTCTCAGATGCATCTGAGAATCCATGCATTTGAAAGGGTTTATTGGGTGAAAATTCAACCCATCGAGGGATTTTAATTTCATTTATCGCGGAGAAATTTTCGCGAAATGTGTTCCATTTGTGGAAAGCGCTGGGTTTGACTTGTTCGTCCCAGTCAGTTCCTTCTAACCAGAGTTGCTGGAGGAGAGTCTTGGCTAGTATCATTATTGGCGATAGCCATCCTGCCGGGTCAAACAATTTTGTGACCGCCGACAATATTTGTCGCTTAGTTTTTGAGTTTTCTGCAGGGATGGGGTCGTACGAGTACGAAAAAGAGTCAGTTATAGCATTCCATTTTATGCCGAGAGTCTTAGTTGAGCTTGCGTCGTGAAACTTGAGAAAATCTTCATCAAGGAGATCAGATTTCGGGATTGATTTCAATATTTCGGGGTGATTTGCCGTTATTTTCTTAAGTGGAAAACCGGCTAATTTTAATGCTTTGATAACCTGCTGAAGCGAGTCTATAGTGGACTGTATTGTGTGTTCGCCGGAGAGTATATCGTCTACGTATGTTTCTCGTAGCAATACATCGTGGGCGAGTGGGTGGGTGGATTTTGTGTCTCCTGCGAGTTGATGCAGAGTGCGTATAGCGAGATATGGGGCACAGTTGACGCCAAACATCACTGTCTTTAATTTAAAATCTTCCATTGGCAAATGTGGAAACACAATCCTTTGGAAATTTTGATCCTCTGCGTGAACGAGTATTTGGCGATACATCTTTTCGATGTCGCCGTTAAATACATACTCACTGAATCGCCATTTGAGTAGTACGAGGATTAAGTCGTTTTGGAGGACGGGGCCTGTGTGCAACACATCGTTTAACGAGTTGTCAGAGTGGGTAGTTCTAGACGCGTTCAAAACAATGCGTACCTTTGTTGTTTTGCTGTCGGGTTTTAAGACAGCGTGGTAGGGGAGGTAGAACGAAGAGTACTTTCCGTTCTCGATGACTTCGCGTGATAAAGTTGCCTCCATATGGCCCATGGTGAGGTATTCCTCCAAAACTTCTGAGTATTTTCCTCTTAATTCTGGTCTTTTCTCCAAAGATCGATCGACGTTGATGTATTGCTGCTGTGCTGCAATTCTCGAGTGTCCAAGGGCAAGTGTACTGGGGAATTCCTTTTTAAATTGAAGTTTTACCACATATCGGCCATCTTCCTGGCGGTGAGTGGTTTCTCGGTAGAGTTCCTCGCAAAATTGATCCTCTTCCGAAAGGGCTTGGTTGTCAGGTATTTCTTCCTGTTACCAGAACTTCTGCAATAATGTGCTAAGGGTGTCGTCTGGGTTTTCAATAACTTGGGTGGAGAGTACGTTCACTTGTTCTTTAATAGGCCCGCTGAGTATCCACCCAAAGATTGTATTTTGGGCTAACAAGGAACAACTTACGTTGGCTTGTAGCCCCTGTAGTATTATTTGGGGTGTGAGATCGCTACCTATAACCATGTCGATTCTCGAAGGGGTAAAACAGTTAGGGTCCGCGAGTGGCAATGTGGCTATTTCTTGCAAATCTATTTTTGACACTTTAATGCTGGGTAAGAAATGGGTCAGTTTAGGCAATAATATCGCTTGGGTGTTTATTTTTGTTTTGAGATCCGACGAGCAGAGTGTTATCTCGCAAATCTTGTTGGAGTTTTGAACTACCGATCCGCCCATTCCCGAGATCTTATAATGGGTTTCCTTTGTTGGTAGTTGCAAGAGCTTCTGGATTCGAGACGCTACAGTTGTCTTTTCCGAACCCTGATCTATTAGTGCACGGATCTTGTGGTGTTCGCCATTTGCTTTCACCGTGACTAAAGCTGTTGGTAAAAGAGTAGTTTCGCTACTACTCGCAAAGTGAGTTGAGGTTGAGTTTTTCTTAAAAGGGTTTTGAGTGGCTTGGGTTTGGCTGTCCTCTTTTGAGGTTGACGCCCTGTTCGGGTCTTCAGCTGGAGGTGGCAGCCCTTGAGGGGTTCTGTGCGCCCTGTTCCTCTGCTGCCTGGGTCTGCTGTCTTGCTGGGATTTTCCTTGGAAGTGGAGTAGCGAGTGATGTCGTTTTTGGCAATACACGCATGTGAAATTGCTACCACAATCTCTTTCCAAGTGAGAGCAAGCTAAACAATTTGTGCAATAATTGTTTTCTTTTACGAATTTGCTTCGCTCTTAGGTTGAGAGATCTCTGAATTTTACACAGCTCATTAAAGGGTGATTCAGATTGCAGAGTTTGCATGAGGGTTGCCTCTTTGAATCCACATGGAATGTTTGGGTCTTATTCCTAAAGTTCCCTGAGTTTTGGGGTGTTGAAGATCTGTAGGTGAAGCTAGAGTTGGGGTTACGGGTTTTGCTCGGCCTATACGTACCAAGTCTTTCTACTACTTCGTACCTTGTCGTGAGCAATTTGTCCATCTCCGACCAAAGTGGAAGTTCTTTCCTAGAGTCGAGTGATTGTTCCCACAGTGCCAGGGTTTCATCAGGTAGTTTTTATGAGCATAAGAATACGAGGATGGGGTCCCAGTTATCAGTTGAGACATCGCTCGCATTTAGGGTCGAGATACAGTTATTTATGGTGGTTTGAATTTCTTTAAATCTTTCACCATTTTCAGAATAAACTGTGGGCATATTAAACAGGGTTTTTAATTGATTGTCTACGAGAATTCTACGATTCTCGTAGCGGGACTTGAGTGCTCCCCAGGCCAAGTCAAAGTTTTGGTCATTAAGGGGGTATTTTTTAATAATAAGGCCTCTTTTTCCCCGGGTTTTTGCCCTCAGGTGATAGAGTTTCTGGGCCTGAGACAATTTAGGGTGATTTATGTAGACCGCAGTAAACTTATCCCGGCAGGACGGCCTGTCTTCATATCCACCATAGAAGATTTCGGTGTCGCATGCGGGAACTTTTAGACAAGGTTGATGCTGAGAGGGGGTATGGGTTTGTTGTATGGGGTTTACTGTTTGTTGATTAGGCTGGTGGGTGTTAATCAACTCGTTGATCCTGAGCTTTGTGTGCATCGCTGTGTCGAGAGTGACGTCGTATGTCTCCTCGCATGCCAACCTGGATTTTTCCTCAGTCCTGCTCAGGTGTACCGCTTCGTATGCAGCTTCCACCGCGTCTAACAGGTTGTTGAGTTCCTCCAAATACGTCTTGAGACTACTTTCAGAGTGCTCCGTCTCCGCTATCCCCCCCACTTTCCGCAAAATTTTTCTAACTTGTTGATTGCGAAGATGAATTTTTTCTCGATCCTGCTGTATTCCTCATCATCGGACTGGGATTTTGACCGGGTATTGCCCGCCGGTGCCGCTAGGGTTTTGGGTTTTTCCTGCTTGTCCGTCATTTTACAATTTAAATTTGGGTGTAAAAATTCTTAAGATTGTACCAGTTTTAGCCCACTTGAAATTTATTTGATTTTTTATAAGCTCAGGCCCACTGTACTAAATTGTATATCGGAATTTGCTTAAGCAAGTGGATGATGAGCGCTTTGGCTTATGAGGGTGGGAACTACTTGTATTATCGCTTCTAAGTACAAGTATGTGTGGGTGTGTGTAAATATGTACAGCAATGAGAATACCCAAAAGATTGGTTTGAGTGACAATATTCTTGGAAAATACTTGTCCGGCTCGAAGGACCATGGATAAGATTCAGGGTATATGGGTAGGGAATTTCAGTAGTCTTCCTTTCCAAATTAAAACCCACGGCACTTCCTGCACCAAATATAATACAACTTTATTTAAAGAAACTATTATATATAACTTAATTTCCACGATTGATTTTAACTTATTTACTGAACTTTCACAATTGTTAGCACTAAGCATTCTGCGAATAGTGGCGGATCGATCGACGGTAATTAGCGAACTAAAACTTACATATTAAACAGTAAAATTTTCAGCCTCCTGCGCAGCTAAGAAACGGTAACTATTTATATGTTCGTATGTATGTAAAAGGAATGTACAAAGTTGAGTGCACGGTAATTACAATGGTAAGTATTTCAACACATTTGCAGGGTATTTCATTAGGTAAGTATTTTTGCAAAAGGTAGGTATATTAGCAAACGTAAGTATCTTAAAAATAGTTAATATTTCATTAGGTAAGTATTTTTAGCCACCGTGGCGGCCACCGTGGTGTGATGGTAGCGTGCTCCGCCTACCACACCGTATGCCCTAGGTTCACACCCCGGGCAAAGCAACATCAAAATTTTAGAAATAAGGTTTTTCAATTAGAAGAAAATTTTTCTAACGGGGTCGCCCCTCGGCAGTGTTTGGCAAGCGCTCCGGGTGTATTTCTGCCATGAAAAGCTCTCAGTGAAAACTCATCTGCCTTGCAGATGCCGTTCGGAGTCGGCATAAAACATGTAGGTCCCGTCCGGCCAATTTGTAGGGAAAAGCAAGAGGAGCACGACGCAAATTGGAAGAGAAGCTCGGCCTTAGATCTCTTCGGAGGTTATCGCGCCTTACATTTATTTTTATTTTTTTAAGTATTTTTAGCAAAAGGTAAGCATCTTAAAAATAGTTAATATTTCAATACTTCATGTTACAAATAAATTTTGTAAAATCATTGTATACTACAATTTATAGGTCAATTAAATTTGGGCTGATGCCTCCAACACTTACCACAAAAAATGTGAAACTTTCCATTGCCTTTGAGATTGAACTAACAAGTTTCCCACTTATTTAGCTTTTTAAAACATTTTAATAAATTTATTTTCACTTTATGTTGATGACGTATGCAAATTCTCTTTAATTCAAAGTAATCCTGTGTTATTTTCGTTATCATCCTGCTCTTGTAATTACTTACGAAATCATAGGTAATGCTGGAGGTTGTGGTTGTTTACCTAGCAGCTCCAGTAGTTCTTTTGAAGTCGAGTGGCTAAAAGCAACCTAAAGAAATAAAAAAAAAGATGTTGTCTAAATTTACCTGGCCTGTATACAGCGACATTTGTTAAGGTAAGTTTCCAGCCCTAACTGCGCCACGGAACGCTTGAAACTTGCACAATCAAAGCAACGACAACGCAAAGGTAATACAGGCAGATTTCAGATTTTTGAAAGACATAACAAATCCTCATCTTTTATCTCCGGTTGGTTTAATTTAAACATTGTATATTTTATATGCATTGCAACTAATTTATTTGGACAATTCACAAGAGTCTCGTACTCAAAGTTGTGAGTCTAAAGTTGTTTCCATAGCTTCCAATATTAGATCGTCGCAGCAAAATCTACATCACCTTATTAATGAAGCTAGAGAGGTGATCCATGAATTGATTTTCTTCAACTTTAATATAGCTGCAAAATTTCTAAGATCACCTGCAAAGCCTAGGATATTAGACTCACAAGGTGGCTCATATCTCTGAAGAGAGAAGACTTACGATGGGCATACTGACTGGACACTGCCTTCTGGCGTCACATGCTTACAAGTTAGGCCTCATCAGTAACGGCAAGTGTAGTAAGTCTGAGCTGCAGGAAGAAACGGTTGAGCACGTTCTGTGGTCATTTCCTGCGCTTTCCAGGTCAAGGCTCCAGCTATTAGAGCGGCAGCTGGAAAACTGCTAGTATTTGCCAAGAGGACGAAGTTATTCTATAACATATGACCTGGTACCTGATTGGGGTTCTTCCATTTCGTCGTCAGACAAATTCTGGTAACACTATGGACACATTCAGTCTATGTGAGGAGTTTATTGACCGGTCAGTTCAACCTAAACTAATATAGCAGAGAGGAAGAGGTAGCCGAATGAGAAATGCAATGACAGATAAAAGGGAAGCGATGGGGAGAAAAACTAAAAATATTGCGAAATATCGTTTTCTTAATTTCAGTTCTTTGTAATATATATAAGTTTACTGCCTACGCAGTCATATGCTAAACCGAATGGGTTCTACCAAAATGTAGTTGAAATATCATCCGTCATACATTTATGATAATATAATTTCATGAGTTCACACTTCCATACTAACAATATCCAGCGAATACCAGTGATGTAGATTATGTGCTTACGAAGTAGTGCATATAGAGATATGAATTTGTATGGGTGGTGCCACATCCCTCTTCTAATATAATCAAACTTTTCATTATTACTTTGATATTAACAATGTTGGAAGTTATGGAATCGGGGATATACGTTAGGGTAAAATTCTTCATGGGACTACACCCCCTTTTCCCTTTCCTCCCAATTTTCTCCGCTGATAGAATGTCGATGTTGTGCATCTGCCTTCCACGTATTATTACGTTGACATTATTAGCTCTAGATATATCTAGATTCGTGCATAAAAAAAATTTAAGGCGCAATAACCTCCGAAGAGATCTTAGATCTAGCTTCTCTCCCAATTTGTGTCGTCCTCCTTTTTTATTTTTCATACAACTTGGCGGAACGGGACCTACTTGTTTTATGCCGGCTTCGAACGGCATCTGCAAGGCTGACGAGTTTTCACTAAGAAGCTTTCCATGGCAGAAATTCACTCAGAGTGCTTGCCAAACACTGTCGAGGGGCGACCCCGCTTAGGAAAAATCTGTTCTAATTGAAAATCTTTTTTCCAAAATTTTGATGTTGCTTTGCTGGGGGGCGTGAACCAAGGGTAGTCGATGTGGTAGGCGGAGCACGCTACCATCACACCACGGCGGCCACCATGGTTTGGTGCATATTTCAATTAAATTGGTGTGCCTTATTTATATAAAGATAGATTCCATAACACTTATCTATGCAGAATGTGTATGCACTGCTCGTAAAAAGATAAACATACGTTTTCTGTAGAGATGCAAGATTTTACATTGGCATATTAAATTTTTGATGCAAATATTGAACAAAAGATTTATCCTCAAATCAATAAAAACAAGTAAGGACGGGACTGTCTTCGGCTGTGCCGAAGACTTCATACCTTTCATGAATGGGGCTGAACAATAATCTTATCCCGTTCGTAATCTCCAAATAATCGGATGTATTAGATAAGAAATATATAGTGAACAGATGTACATACCTAAACCATTTTTAAGATAAATATAAAATAAAAAATGGCAAAAAAACCCTTACCTGAAAGATCGGTTGTATGGGATATATATTATATATAGTTCCGATTGAAATGATTTTTACAGGAAATCTTCTATGATATCTTAGAATATATATCACCAAGTTTCACATTTTTATATTGGAAACTAAGGGAGAATTGGCCAAAAATCTTTCTATCTGACCGATCGGTTGTATGGGATATAACTATATATAGCTCCGAACAAAGTGATTTTTTTAGGATATCTTCTATGATATATTAAAATATATATCACCAAGTTTCACGTCGTCTTATCTGGAAGATCGGTTGTATGGGAGATATATGTTATAGTGGTCCGATCCTACCGTATCCGACAAATGTTAATATAATACAAAAATACATCCTTGTCCCAAATTTCATTGAGATATCTCAAAAATTGAGGGACTAATTTGCGTTCAAACAGACAGACGGACGAACAGATGGACGGATGGACAGACGGACATGGCTATATCGACTCAGTTCGTCGCCTTGATCAATTCGGTATACTTAATGGTGAGTATATCTTCAATATTTCTCAACGTTACAAACATCGGACCAAAGTTAATATACCATTTCATTTTCTTGAAAGGTATAAAAACTGTATTTAATTAGCGAGTGGTCCTCATATTGCTTTATAAAATTGTTTTTGTTATTGGTATTAGAGAAAAATTACAAAGTTAACAAACGGCGATGGTTACTAGGACATGTTTCTGAATTTCACTTCTTTATCGGCCAGCTTTTCAGGAGCTGAGTATTGAACTCGAAATCTCTAGTAATTTACGCTAACGTAAACACAGATGCCTTTATCCACTCAGCCATTTGAATGAAATCTGATGAAAAAGTGAAATTCAGAAACATGTCCTAGTAACCAACGCCGTTTGTTAACTTTGTAATTTTTCTCTAATACCAACAAAAGTAAAAAACTCTAACTCATTATTGTGAAATAAAAAAATTAATTGTGTAACTGTCACGACAGTGGTTTTTTCCTCAAATTTTGAAGAGTTTTATGCAAAAATAAGAAATTCTTTATCATAAAATTATTTCTCAGTTAAAAAAGTTTTTTTATGAAATGTTTTCTTCATTTAAAATGGTTTTTGCTAAGTGAAGTTGTGCATGAGACTTCCAAGCTGGAATATGATAACAAGTTACAGAAAATCAGTGCCTATAATTGGAAAATACTGTATGTTACTCTCCGATTGATCAACAAATTATCTATCCGGCAAACATTTCTTTGCCATTTTTTGCTCATATGCGCTCGTGATATACCAAACAAAAAAATTCACCAAAACCCACATATTAGATGAATTACGAAACTAAACATATTCTTCTCTTAACCCTTTCCAACTATAATGTTATAGCTGCTGTTTGTTTTATACTTTTTTGGGTGTCACTTTTACTTGCTGTCCTTTGATTTCAACCCAAAACACTTAAATAAATACTTACTCGCACTTCGTTGGAAAATTTTATTTTCCGCTTCCTTTCAGGAACAATCAATATACAGTCTCATCTTCCGTTGTAGTTGTTGGACTCCTACACTCTGTTTTGACATTTACTTTTTTATAGTAGGTGTATGTTATTGTTGTTTGTCGCTGAAAAGCACCACAAAACATACTTCAACTGACATATGAACACACCAGTAATCGTAAAGGTCACTGCAAAAGTAAACGAAAGCAGAATTTGTAGTAGTTTGGTGGTTTTTATGACGATTAAATTTGGGTGAGACCAATGGAAAACTTAACTCCTTTAGTTTTCGGCTTAGATGCAAATTTAGACGGTGAAATAAATTAAATATACGTACATACATATTTCTAAAGTTTTGATATCGTAAATATCAATGAGTACTTTTCATGGATTTGAATGTTGATATAGACTAATCTAATTTTGAAAAATAAAAATAATATTTGTAATATATTTTAGCTTTCGCAGTATTTAGTCTCAATATATACAAACAAGTCAATGAAAAATTTATTTAATTCATATTTATATCTTCAACCAAGTATATAATTTTAAGGTAAATTTGAAAACGTTTGACGGAAACAGGAATTTTTTGAAGTATAATTGATTGTATACATTACGATGAACCTTGCCATTTTAAATTGAAAAATGGGAATTTTTGTGGGAGTTATATTCTTCAAGATTCAAAAAACAGGAAAGCCGTCCTGCTCCCTTATACCATTGCAAACCTGCAGGTTGCCAAGCATCACCATGGCTTTCGAAAATTATAAAGCATAGCCCTATCTCCTAAATCCATTAATACACAAATAAATAACGGATTGAACCAAGAATACAACCATAGAACAGTACCAGTTCCGCTAGACCTGCCAAAAGCTTTTGAAATGGACAATCACGGCAAGCTACTGCAAGACTTGGAAGGGTAAGTCATATGCGCGATCACCAGGCATCGGTTCAGTTTAGGAATGCAACGTCCGAACTAAGAAAAATTTAACAAAGGGTAACACAGGGTGGTGTCCTATCCCCACTTTTGTTTAGTTTTTATGTCTATTGCTTATTGCGCCGAAGACAGCAAGGTAATGGCAACAGGTTTTGTCCGTTCCATAGATGGGAAATGCTGTAAAATTAACAAATTTCCTTTTAGTATTTCCATTTTTTGTTTGTCTCCAGTAGTTAAAGCTATCACCGACCAACTCTTCGGATACCTCATTTGTGATGTGGGCGTGTCAAGTTTCGGCAATATTGGGTATTCACGTCGATAGGGCAAACTGTCCGCCAAGCAAAATTATACGTTGTGATGTTAGATAATCAGCTGGATTTTGTCGCAATTTCACCAGAAGTTCAGAGCCGTAATATTCAAGCACTTGCGGCAAAGACAAAGTGCTTTTATTATAAAAACCCTTTTTACCACATTAGTTAAGTCCATTCTAGAATATAAAGGCGGCCGTCGTAGTGTCCTGGTTTCAGGCCTGGTTGGGGGCTTATAATATACCCGCGGTAGGTATACCTGTCGTAAGAGGCGACTAGAATACCATATTGATTCAAGGGGTTGTGTAGCGCAACCCTCTCAAGGGGATGCCAGCGCAATATATAGCTTCTCCAACCCCATTGTCCACCTCACTTACCCGCGGCGAATACTGTTTCATTAACAGCCGAGGCTCTGGCGACCCCGAACTCCTGATGGATCTGTGGGGTGGGTGGGCGGTATGGCCTAGAAGGTTGCATGTGGTCATACCAAATCGTCCCCGAGATGGTCAGGCTAGTACTTTTATGGTGCTTGTTACCGGATCTGTATCCGGCAAAGGACCATAAACATCGACAACACTCCCCAAAGCCTTCGGGGTATGTCCTTATCGCTACAACAACAACAACAACATAAACGTGGGACGTCTTTTTTATGTTCTCTATACGTCCCCTACATTTTTCCTTTTCGTCTTCTCCTTGCAGAGATAAGGAGACTCTCCGAAGGTTATGGGGAGTTTTATCGATGTTCTTGAAACGTTTTGATGTGCTTACGTTTAAATATCGGCGCGGCGGCGGCGCCGGCGTCCGGCGCGTTACTATAATTTCTACTCGTTTAAGACTGTCGAAAATATGGTCGAAAGTGGTATCAACGGATGCGCATCACTGCCAGTTATAAGAAACTAATTGCGAAATTTAACTCTTTCTAACTTTTCAAAAGTGATTTAAAACAAGTAAGGAACTCTAAGATCGGGTGAAACCGAACATTACATACCCAGCTTTAGACTTGAAATGCTGTTGTTGTATGTTTTGTGTGCTTAATAGTGCTACAAGGCAGCGCAATAGTACATATACATATGGTTCTATTCTGAACTAATTTTTCTTCGAGTTATGGCTCCCGAAACATTGCTTGGTCATAAAAGGGGCGGTGCCACCCCCTTTTTTTTAAATCTTATGTTCTTCCTTTTTATTGCTATAAATCCACTTGGGAAATGAAATACCTTTGATATAAATAAAGCTCTCTCGTCCACGACCCTTTTAGAAATCTTTTATATAAAAGTGGGCGTAGTCCTCAACCGATTTCGTTAATTTTTCTTCAAAGCATTCCTTATAGTAAAGGTAACCGCTTTACCGAATTTTGTTACGATAGGTTTAACGGATTTTGATTTATGGTTAATAATATTTGTAAAATTGATTTTATCCCAAGTGGGTGGTTCCACGCCCATTTTAAACAATTTTTGCAAATTTTTATCAAGAGTCTGAATTTCAGTCCACATGTCAAATTTTAACATTCTAGGTGTATTATTTACTAAATAATCAGGTTTTTTGTGTTTTCCAAAATGTTATATATATAAAAAGTGGGCGTGGTTATCATCCGATATCGCTCATTTTCAAAACCGATCTATTCTGGGTCCAGGCTAGCCCGTGTACCAAATTTGTTGAAGATATCTCAATATTTACTCAAGTTATCGTATTAACTGACGGACGGACGGACGGATATGGCTCAGTAATTTTTTTTTTTTTTTGATACTGATGATTTTGGTATATGGAAGTCTATAGCTATCTCGATTCCTTTATACCTGTACAACCAACCGTTATCCAATCAAAGTTATAATACCCTGTGTACAAGTACAGCTGGGTATAAAAATGGCAGGCAAATGACTGTGTATGCATAGTATTGCCTGGTAATATAATAATAATTACCTGCCTTAGAGAAATAGTTCAGCTCTTATATGACCTGGTCTTTAATATGCTGGCGACATCCGAAAACATCATTCACAAGCTTTTTTGGCTAAACTAACTGCTCTCGTAAGTCAAAATATTTAGTTTAAATACTAGAAAACACCAGTATAAACAAATACACGCATACTAATACATTCAGCGACAGCAATATTAATACATACAAAGCTTTTAGCCAAAAGCACGGGTAACTAAATGCATATGTGTGTATTGTATTTTTAATATTGCTGTTGGTCCGGCCAAGAGTAGGATAAGCTAAGCTGAAAGTCGATGCTCCACTAAATTTCAAAAACTGTTTCAGTCTTAATTGCATAACATCTCCCGTTCCCGGTCGAATGAGTTTTTTTGTTTAGAATGGTTAGGAAAAATCATAAAAATGCCGGTGCAATATGGCATGGGTACATAAATAATGGAGTTTGCGAAATCCCGAAAATGCCAGCAGCACTAAGCCTTGACAATTAGCGTTTGCTCGGCGCCAGTGCAGAGTGACTGAAGAGCGCAAAAAGCGTGTGACATGCGCTCAAGCACAAAGTAGAACACATTTAAAACTGGAGCAAGCATACAATCACATTCTTAAATAAAGTTCATGCACAAGTATTCTTTTATATGTCCACACGCTTGTCAAATGCGATAAGCTTTCGCTCTTTCGAAAACCTCATTCAAACTGGTCGTTGTGTAGAAGAGAATACGTCATGGAAAGAAACCAACACAACTATAACTAAGTAGTGAGGGTATTTTAATGGTACACAGATACAATTAAAACACTGTGCATGGCATGTTTTTAGGCGCACGACCTGCGATATTGCAAGTACACAACTGCATTGAGCAATGAGTGGGAGAATGAGAGATATTTTTTTGCTGCATTATACAATACGATTACACAGCATGGAAATTCCCAACTCATAAAGCTCTATGGCACGTTCGAGTACTAAGGTGTTAGGAGGATATACTACAAGCGATTTCTGATTCAGACGTTAAAGTGAACTCAACGGAAGCACTCCAAATGCTCACATGATAATCAACGGAGTCGTTGGATAATACAAATAAAAGTTAACATGTACATACATTATAATCTTTGAAAAATTCAGGAGCTTTGAAAGAAATCAAAGACCCAACAAAGAAGTTAATACACATTCCTTCGCATAAGAAAGTTGCAACAGCGGCATAACACTCCGATAGCTGTAGAGAGTCAACTGCAACTGTAATCGAGTATTCCTGGCCGGTGACTGGTGACATTTGGTAAACGAGGCATTCAAAGCACAACTTAAACTTACTTAGTTCGTATGCTGAGCTCGTGACTTGCCTTCGTTACTGGGGATCTGTGCTGGGAATATTTGTCATATCAACCACCATCCATGTGGGATACGATATGGAAGCCGTCAGCGTCATTATAGCGCTGATATCGTTGCTGTCGACTACGCTTTTTGGTGTTTGCCTGCGGTAAATTTATTCATTGAAATAGCGCCGCACAGCTGTGTTAGAACTCAGTTGCTGACAGCTGCTCGGTGTGAGTGGTTGCTGATGTATCAATTTTATATGTACATATATATTGTTATTGTAGATGTGATGTACTTCAGTGCATGAGTGAGTTGTTTAATTAAAGTAAAATAAGAAAAAAATTTCTATTCAGTGTATAAATTTATTAAACGACAAAAAAACATAACAATACAAGCATATGCCAATTAAATCGAATTGAAATTAATTGAAGCACTAAAGCAGAAACAATTAAAACAAAACTCATTCATATTGTAAAATATTAAAACAAAACAAGTTATACAAAGTGCGTATTGCTGAAGTGATATATTTTGAACTCTAAAAAAGCAAAAAAAAAAAAATAAAAATTGTGAATTAAACTCAACATATGTTAGCAAGCAAACACTTAGTTACCTACCCAAATAAAGTGGACCCCATTTATCAGCAATTACTACGCCGTTAACTGTTATCAAATAAGTTTTCTTACGAAATTAGATCAACATTTTTACATCATTGTCACTTTATATTGAAACAATTCATTAAAGAGAAGACAAAACTATTACTTTGAGACATGTGTCATCTACAAACACACTTAACCATGCCTTGTCTTACCGAATTATCTTATCCGTCTTAACAGCTCACTAATGTAGTCTAATGCAGATAAAACATACATATGTATGTATGTACATATTTAAATATCCATAGGAACAGAACAAATAAAAATATTCATCGGTATAAGCCGCTAAAATAGCCAAAGTGACAAAGCCAACAACGCAACTGCCAAGCAGTAGAATAAAAAATGGCAAAGTGTAAGCTATCGTGCACTCACACAGTCAACAACCGCAAGCCGTGTCGAACCGAAGTGAGTGGCAGGCGAGTCAGTTAGAATGTAAATACGTAAATGTGATTCCTTAATGTTCAACATGTGACAAATTTTCTACACTATAGCAGAAGTAAAACCGTGTGGCAGAATGTCGAATTTGAGCTAGCAACGAAAGCATGATGACGCGTCTAAAGGGTAGTAGAAAAATTACGGCATTTGATAAGGAAACATCAATATGGTGAAACCATGCAATAAGGGAATGAAAAAATGCAGCGGAAGGAGCTTAAATACTAGAATGCATGCTTCACCAATACTAATCCCAACAACAATCTTTGCTACAGTTAGCAGAAGAATGCCAAAAGAAGAATCTGGGTGTAGAAAGTAAAGACATGAGTACTTTTACTGCAGTGCCCTAGCCGCAGAGATGACACAATAATAAAAGCTATCGTGGCAGCGAAATCAAGGGAGCAGAGTTCCTGCACCTACAAAAAAAGAGGAAAATTATATAAAAGAAAATAAATAAAGCGTAATCGCAGTGCAGTAACCAGCACAGGAACAGTCAACCTAAGTCGCAAAGTAAGAGGTAAAAGATTTTGCTTAGGAGCCGTAAAATTCATACATACTAGTTGTATATACACATGCGCGCACACACACGTTAACATTCCTAAGAGTATGAGCTTAAATTTGAGTGCATGCAACAGAAGAAGCCTCAAAAGGCTATGCTAATGTTTGATGTTGAATTAATTGTGCATAGCACAATTACAAGCTAAAAAATATGAATACTTTCTAGAAAGCAGCATTATAATGGGGGGGGGGGGGGAGAGAAGGGGGCGGTTATATGCACAGACGCTTTGGCAGTATGTGAGTACGTATGTAGGTAGTACAATGGTTGACAGCTAAAACAGTGCTTACAATATGCTAGTTATAGTGGCATGAGAACGTCATCCCTAATGCTAAGCTGGCAACAACGATTGCTTTTGTGGACGGAAACCCTTGTTGTACAAATGGACAACAACAAGACGTAAATGAAGCAAAGCGACAAGAGATGATAATGATGAAACTGTTGATGACAATTGTGCAATAAGTGGTGATGAGTCATTAAGTCCCGGAGCACTGATGCGGCTACAAAGCTACTTGAAATATAATGCGAGTGCTAATTTAAAGGTGAGTTTGTAGAAAGTTAATATATATGTATATATTTTTTTTTTTTCTGAAACGCTTATGACAGTTATTGTTTTGTGATGGTTATACTTTTTTCTTTTTGGGTTCTTACAACATTAGATGTATTCAACAAACAGACACTAGCTGTAGGCAGGAAGTAAATTACTGAATACATTGTTTGAACACAGACTTATTTGAATCGGATTTGTATGTACATATGCTATATAAAAAAACCTTGGTTGGAGCATTAAAATATATTTTTTTTATTCAAATATTCTCAGTTATCATCTAAAACTTCAAAACAAAATGTACAAATAAAATGTGTGCTTACGTCTTACAATGGATCGATGAACATTCTAGGTTGATAAAACTCTCAAATTCGAAGCTCGAAAACCCGTCTTAATCTTACCCACAAGTATTCCAAAAACATCTTATGAGAATACCCATCTAATCTCCAAACTTGTATATAGTCCCGTGCTGCATTTACTTACATATGTAACGCCAAATGTAGCCTATCTAACGAGAATAAATTTCAATTGCGATTGGTTAAACTTACAAACATAGTAGCTTTAATTTTAGGGCTGACGACAGAGTGGAAGCGAGAAGCGTTGCTATAATATAGAGGCAAAAAGTTATTAAAATTATTTCTGCTGAAATAGTGAAAAAGATGTCAGAGAGAACATGAAGCTTGTAAAATATATGAAAATAAAAATTGCTTCTCGCCTAACATAGCTTATTTTGCGAACTCCGTTGTTGTTGTTGTTGTTGTATTAGCGAAAAAGGCACTCCCCGAAGGTTTTGGGAAGTGTTATCGATGTTGATGGTCCTTTGCCGGATATACATCCGGTACGGCCCGACCATCTCGGGAACGATTTATATGACCTCATTAAATCTTCTAGGCCATACCGCCATCCGCACCCCCTAGTTCTATGAGGAACTTGCGGTCGCCAGAGCCTCGTGTATGATACACTCATATTTGCTACATGGTTCCCCTCGCATAGGTGAGGTTGACAATTGGATTGCGGAAGCTTAGGAGCTATAAAGCTTTGTATTGTGCTGATCAACCCCTTGAATCCCGCGCGAACTCCGTCGTCAGCTTTAAAGTGAACAATTTTTTTCTTTCTTTATTTTTATATTTTTGTGGGTCTACTAAAATACCATTTTTTCCTCATTGCTGTAAAAATGTTAACTTTAGTAAGCATATTAAAAATTTTACACTGAATAATACAAAAAATACCACAGACTACGAGAAAAAACTAACAATTCTTATTAAGAAATATATTGTAAACTTAATTCACAAAGGCCCTAGCCAACAAATCTAAAATTTTACAGGAGAAGCGAGAAAGCCTTTTTTTACATTGAATACATGCAGATTTGGCTTGCTAACATTTCTACTTTGGATTTATTTATATATACCATACCAAAGTTGTGAAAAACACGTTTTCGAAAAATGTTCATTAGGGCCTTTGTGGATTCAACTAAACATGTATACTTAATATCCACTCAATTATGTATAACTGTATATCGCAGCTTGTACTTTTGCATGACAGTGAATTTGGGTTTAAATGTAGCATAACTGAATATTAAAAATTTAAGTATTTAATTAATTCTTCCTAACTTTTCTTGACTTCGTCGAAGCAAAATAAATTAATTAGGCCCACTTGCAGAACGGCAAGTTAAGTTTTTAACTCAGTGTTAACTTAACATGAGGGGTTAAACTTTAAAATTAACTCTGAGCTCAAAAAATAGCCTGCCGTTCTGCAAGTGGGCCTTAGAATTTAAAAAGTTCTAAATAATTTTTTATACTTTATATCGCACACCTAGCTCAAAAGGGAGCTAATTCAAACATCTAAAATTTCGAAGTTATTTGTACTACCGGGCAAAATTAGTATAAATTAACAGCCAGATCTACTACATACATACGTATGTGAAAAAACAATAATTTTATACGAAAATGTGCTTATTTCAGTATAACTCTGCTTAGTCCAAAAAGGAGCTGTGGGTCTCATATAACCATAAAAATTTGCGAAACATATGAGAATATACATTTATCCATCAACATGAAGTTATGTGCAGATTTCGATTGAAATTGAAATTAATAAATTTAGAATTTTATTTATTTAATTATTTTTATACCCAACATGTACTTAAGGGTAATACGTAATTACATGAAAAAATTGAGATAGATATATAATTCCGTTAGGGGGCTTAGAATATACCCGCGGCAGGTATGTCTATCGTAAAGGCGACTAACATACCAAATTGGTGCAGGGGGCTACCAGCGCAATATATATATAGCTTCTCCAACCCAATTGCCAACCTCACCTACCCGTGGCGAATACTGATCCTTTATCAGCCGAGGCTCTGGCGACCTTAAGTTCGTCATGAATCGAGGTGGCCTTGAAGGTTTCAGGTAGTTATACTAAATCGTTCCCGAGACGTTCGGGCTAGTGCCTTGATTGTGCTTGTTACCGGAACATGCCGGATCTGTATCCGGCAAGGGACCACCAACATCGATAACAATCCCCAAGGCCTTCGGGGAGCATAGTTATCACTTCAACAACAACAAAAACATCAGCATCGAAAATTGAGATATATTTACGAAATTTAGGATACTGGTTTACCTGGAAGCAGAATAGATCTGTATTGAAAATGTGAGAAATCGCACGATAACCACGCCCACTTTTTCGATAAGGAAAACTTCGAAAAACGGAAAAATTCGACAATTCATTCCAAAGCTAGATAAAGTGAGGGAACTTTATATGTAGGTTGACTTTGAACGAAAAATAGAAACTTGGTAAAATTTTGAAAAATGGTTCTGGCCCACCCACATACGCAGTAAGAAAATTTATAATTTTGCTAGCCGTAAATCAAAAGGATTTGTCGTGGAATTGTCCTGTTTTCAAAGTCTAATGGAAGCAAAAAATTCAACACCATTGCAGTATGTAACTTATGTAATTATACTGATATTTTACCTCAGTAGCAATATGGCGTATCAAAGTGCGAAGGTTTAAAAATTAAGAAACATTTTCGAAATTAAAAAATTTTGCAAGACGTTAATCAGAAGCCGTTAGTATCACTTTGCAATTTTGCAGAATTAAGATTCAAGATTCGTTATCTTCCACACCCACATTTTATTAAATGCCTAAAGTTTTAACCACCACAAAATTGGTAATATATTTATAACACGTAACTACATTGCCATTACGAAAGTACGAACATTTTCTCTTTTTATCTATATCTGCCAATATGCCTTAGAAAAAAAACAATCAAGTGCTATAAACACGTTAATTATATGTCGGCCATTTTACGGGACTACAAAAGGTGATTCTCTTTAAGACAACTAAAATAAGTTGACTATAAAGTGGCCATTCTTTCTTACCATACGGAAGCTTCCGTAAGGAAGTGAACCTTCATGGGAGGATAATTTCTTATATAAGATTGGAAACTGTTTAGATTAACCATTTATTAACCAAAAATGCACTTTTGCATCTTTTTTACTTTTAAAAATCGGATACTAATTTGCTTATTTGAATAAGCTTAAAATCGCTTGCTCTGAAACAATTGCAGAACAATCTTCGCTCCATAACTCAAGTCATTAATATGAAAAGTAACTACTGGAACTACTTAAAAAGTTATTGAGCAATCCCACCAAAACAAGTCAAAATTTGTTATTGTAAATCAAAAAGTATTTGTAGTATTTCATTTTAGAAATTAAATTAAGATCTATTCCACAATAAAATTTTTGGCAAAGTTTGTTGGAAGTTGGTGAAGAACCACTCAACATTATAGTGGGTGGGGCATACCCGTTATAGGTACTGAAGAACAGTTGCTAGGGTAAGCTAAATTGCTAAAAATGCCTTTTAACTCTAAACAAAAATTCTATCAATCGCATAGCAAAAAAGTAGTACTTTGCATTTTCCTAAAAATTGTCGGTATGGAACCTACATGTTTTATGCCGACTCCGAACGGAATGAATTTTATCTGAGAATATTTTCGTTGCTTTTTCCGGAAGCTATACAAAACGCAACCACCGTAACCACACTTGTATTGTAAGATTTTTTACATTACAGTAACAACTGAGTGCAAAGCCTGCCAATCTTTCTATGAGTACCTTAAATCCATAGTTGTTTTCATTTAAATACTTGATCCAAGCTTAGGTAGAGCAAGTTACTGCAATCCAAAGCACGTTGGTTCAAAACCAGGTCAACGCCCACTAGATTTTGACTTTTTGTATAACTGCAAGTGTAGAATTCTCTAGTTTATAGTCTTAATTATAAGCCAAATTTTGTTTGGTCATATACATATGTAGTATAAATAGTTTCGAAATTGGGCTCAAACTTTTAGCGGTAGAATACGGAAAAAATGATGCTCCGTATCTTCCAATTTATTTGGATGCGGAAATTAGTTCTTATTACTTTTCTCAAAGTTACTATTTAATAATCAAAGTAGTATTTGAATGAAGCCCTAATGCATTGCTTTTTAAAAAACACATTGAGCAATTTTACAATGTCGACTAACTGTATTAATTTCAATGTATTTCCACCACCACCACCCCCCCCCCCCCTTTTTTATACCTTTCGTGAACATGAAATGGTATATTAACTTTGGTCCGATGTTTGTAACGTTGAGAAATATAGAAGATATACTCACCATTAAGTATACCGAAGTGATCAGGGCGACGAACTGGGTTGATATAGCCATGACCGTCTGTCCGTCCGTCTGTCTGTTTGAACGCAAACTAGTCCCTCAAATTTTGAGATATCTCAATGAAATTTGGCACAAGGATGTATTTTTGTATTATATTAGACATTTGTCGGATCCGGTAGGATCGGACCACTATAACATATATCTCCCATACAACCGATGGTTCAGATAAAACGATTTTGGTCATTCCTGCCGTAATTTAGAAAGTATAAAAGTGAAACTCGGTGATATATATTCTAATATATCATAGAAGATATCGTGAAAAAATCACTTTGATCGGAGCTATATATAGTTATTTATCATACAACCGATCGTTCAGATAGAAAGATTTTTGGCAATTTCTCCCTTAATTTCCAATATAAAAACTGTAAACTTTATTCTAATATATCCTAGAAGATTTCATGAAAAAATCATTTTGATCGGAGCTATATATAATATATATCCCATACAACCGATCGTTCAGATAGAAAGGTTTTTAGCCATTTCTCCCTTGATTTCCAATATAAAAACCTTAAACTTAGTGATATTTATTCTAATATATCATAGAAGATTTCCTGTAAATATCATTTCGATCGGGTCTATATATAATATATATCCCATACCACCGATCTTTCAGATAAGGGGTGTGGCGGTTTACTAACTAGCCTTTTTACAATAGTCAATGAGAGTCATTTTACTTCGCGACACGATTCACATGTCATTCAATGATAAATGTCAAAATGAGTTTTATACTTTTTCTTACTTTGTTCTTTGTTCGAGCGGCCGTGACAAGCGCACGCATTCATCATAAATTTGTAAAAACTAAATCGCAAACACTGTGGTTCATCCGCGAATAAAATCAAGAAATATTTATATAAAGTTATACAGTGTGTTTCCTTGATTCGGCAGCGATAAAGCGTTTCATTAGAAACCATCATTTGTTGGAATAATTCTGCCGACAAAAAAGCCCACATTGGTGACCCCGACATATAACAAATACAACACAGTGAACAAGGTGCAAATACATATTCGCATTGCCCTCATCGTTTATCGACTCGGGAATGGAATAAACTTACCAAAAACATTAAAGCATCGATATTTTCACAAAACCAAAAGTGAATTTAATCAGAAAAGTGCAATCAAAATCGTCTTTTTTGCAAAAGTCAAAAAATTAAAAACGCACAAATTTCACCAGCTGATTCACACATTACGTCACTTGTGCGCAACAAAATTAAATTGTTTGCAACACAAAAACATTATTATCCAAAAAATTGATTTGGGAAACGTGCCCAACAGAAGCCGAAGTGGAAGATAACCAGTATCTTGACGATTTCAACCAGAGCTTTCGGATGATATTCAAGATGGACGAATCGAACAATTCAAATGGACAATCAGCATCAAACGTAAGTACCGCTAGCAATTTTCCTTTACCTGAAATTAGTAGAATTACAATAAGGGCACCGACGTTCGTAAAAAATGAACCGGATTTATTTTTTATTCAAATGGAAGCTCAATTTACCAACGGTGGAATCACTAGAGATAACGCTAAATATAATCATGTCATTGCTGCACTCGATCCTCAATATTTGTCAATGGTTTTTGATTTGATTCGTAATCCGCCGGACGACGGCACAAAATATGAAACATTAAAAGCGCGTTTAATTAATGAATATACAGCATCTGATCAAAAGAAATTAAAAGTTTTGTTAACAGAAATCGAACTCGGTGATGACAAACCATCGCATTTATTGCGTAAAATGCGTGATTTAGCACGAAGTTCTATGAGTGATGAAGCATTAAAATCACTTTGGATCGATCGTCTGCCCGAAAATGTGAGAGCGGTTGTAGCCATTTCTAACGATAATTTGAACACATGCGCCACTCTGGCCGATAAAGTAGTGGAATTAACTTCTTCGAAACAAATCTCCGAAATCAAAACGGAAATAAACCCTTCTTTGTCACAATTAAAAGCACAAATTGATGAACTCACAAAATCGTTTAATGACTTTAGGGCAAGTCGAAGTAAAAGTCCCAACCGAAACAACAACAGTAACAGACGTTCTCGATCTAAATCAAATAGAAAACATCCATATTGCCGTTATCATTACAAATTCGGGGCACTTGCTCGCAAATGTGAACAACCTTGCCGGTTCAAAAAACCTGAAGGCAGTTCAAACGATAATTCGGAAAACTAAAAACCACTTCGCCACCGACGGTACACGAAGTGGAATCAAATCTCACTCGCCGTCTCTTCGTCACTGATCAATCAAATCATCGTAAATTTTTAGTCGACACTGGCGCAGACTTATCAATTTTGCCAAAAAATTTATTCAATAAATTAAATAAACCAAATTCCTATAAACTTTTCGCCGCAAACGGCACACCCATAGAAACTTTCGGTAGCATTACTTGCAATGTCAATTTAGGACTAAGACGTGATTTCATTTGGACATTTTTGATAGCAAATGTGTCCAAACCCATTCTTGGCGCTGATTTTCTTGATGAATACGGATTGCTGGTTGATATAAAAAATAAACAATTGATCGATGTTCATACAAATTTACGAACTAAATGCAATTCTCATTTTACACATTATCAAAGAGTCTCTTCGGTTCATTGCAAATCTGATTTCAGCGAAATAATAAATGAATTTGTAGATCTCACTCTGCCTCCAACCTTCAATAAACGTGATAATTTGAAACCTAGTACGGTAAAACATCAAATTATTACAACGGGTCGTCCCACTTTTTCACGAGCACGTCGTTTAAACCCTGAAAAACTTAAACTAGCTAAAGTTGAGTTCGAAGCAATGCTAAAAGCGGGAATTTGTCAACCAAGTAAAAGTCCTTGGGCAAGCCCATTGCACATAGTACCCAAAAAAGGCGGCACATGGCGTTTTTGCGGTGATTATCGTGCTTTAAATGCCGTTACAATTCCTGATCGATATCCCTTACCTCACATCCAAGATGTAACACACATATTTGCAAACAAACAAATTTTTTCAAAAATCGATCTCGTTAGCGCATACAATCAAATCCCAATAGCAGAAGAAGACAAAGAGAAAACTGCAATCATTACACCCTTCGGCTTATTTGAATTCAATGTGATGACTTTTGGTCTCAGAAACGCATCTCAAACTTTTCAACGTTTCATGAACAGTATTTTTCACGATCTTGATTTCGTCGTTGTCTACATCGATGACATTTGCATAGCTTCAAATGACATGAGCGAACATCGAAAACATTTGAAAATTGTCTTACAACGTCTTAAAGAAAAAAACATTAAAATCAACCTTGCCAAATGCGAATTTGGACAACAAAAAATCACTTTTCTCAGTCACATCGTCACAAAAGATGGCATTTTACCAAAAACTGAAAAAGTTGATGTCATTAAAAATTTCAAAAAACCTGAAAAAGCACACGAACTCCGTAGTTTTTTGGCAATCCTTAACTCATATCGTCGCTTTCTACCGAATGCTGCTCAAATCCAAGGCAAACTTCAGCTGCTAATAAAAGGCAACAAAAAAAAAGATAATTCGCAAATTGCTTGGAACGACGATGCATCTTTAGCATTTGAAAAATGTAAAGCTGATATCGCCAACGCTGTCCTGTTAGCTCACCCAATTCCCAATACAACTTTGGCATTACACGTGGATGCTAGTAATCACGCAATAGGGGCAGCCCTTCACCAAATCAACAATGGTCAACTTCAACCATTAAGTTTCTATTCCAAACGATTAACCGATACCCAAAAGCGTTATAGCACCTATGATCGTGAACTTTTGGCAATCTTTCAGGCAATCAAACACAACAAATTTATAATCGACGGACGCAATTGCATTGTGTATACTGACCATAAACCATTAACATTTGCCTTTCGACAAAATCCCGACAAAGCTTCACCCAGACAAGCACGTCAACTTGATTTCATTGGTCAATTCACAACGGACATTCGTCACATTTCCGGCAAAGATAACGTTGTTGCAGACTTATTGTCGCGCATTGAAGAAATCAAAGTTAACGATATCAGCTTAGAACTTCTAGCAAATTCTCAAATAAACGACAACGAACTAAATGACATTCTGGAAGGAAAAATCCCATGTTCTTTAAATTTGAACAAAATTTATCTTCCTGGTTCTAATCTGCACGTTTATTGCGACACATCTTCTAAGCAAATCAGACCCTTTATCGTCGGTAACATGCGAAAGAGAATTTTCAATCTGGTGCACAACATCTCGCATCCTGGTAAAAGGGCTTCTGTCAATTTATTAACCGAACGTTATGTATGGCCAAACATCAAATCGGATGTCTCTAAATGGTCAAGTGAATGTGTTAATTGCCAAAAAAGCAAAGTTCACAAACATAACAAAACTGCTTTAGCTAATTTCAATGCACCTGACGGTCGTTTCAAACACATAAATATTGATATCATTGGACCTTTGCCGTTATCCAAGGGATTCCGTTATTGCTTAACATGCATTGATCGTTTCTCACGCTGGCCAGTTACAATCCCCATCGAAAACATGACAGCTGAAACGGTAGCCAATGCACTCATTCGTGGATGGATTTCACACTATGGCGTACCATTATATGTCACAACCGATCAAGGTCGACAATTCGAATCGAATGTATTCAAAGAATTGAATCGTCTTCTTGGTTGTAAACACATCCGTACCACTCCCTATCATCCACAAGCCAACGGCTTGATTGAACGTTTCCATAGAACTCTGAAGGCATCAATCATGTGTCATCAAAACGAAACTTGGTATGACGTGTTACCTTTAATCATGCTCGCATTAAGAACGACAATTAAAAATGATTTACAAGCTTGTCCAGCTGAATTGTTATACGGCACAACTTTAAGATTGCCGGGCGATTTTCTCGATGACAAAACTACTGATCTCTCGACAGATTTTGTTAAAAATCTAAAAAACGTCATGAACCAAATCAAAACCATTGTCACTTCGAATCACTCTGTGAACCATTGTTTCATTCAAAAAGAACTTTCGAATTGCACACATGTATTCCTACGTGATGATTCCGTTAGAGCACCATTTAAACAGCCATATGATGGCCCATTTGAAGTTGTTAAACGAAAAGAAAAAAATTTCGACATTCGGGTAAATGGAAGATTGGTAACGGTATCATGTGACCGTTTAAAAGCAGCTGTATCATATAAGGATAATAATGAAACGAATACCAAAAATTTTATTGTAAAAAATAATGTTAAAGAAAACAATGAACCTCTTAGTCAAAAATTTGAACATGCCAAAAAATCCAATAACGTTAACTGTGTACCCACAGAAGTTAGAACACGATCAGGAAGACTGATTAGAAAACCCAATCGTTTTGTAACTTTTTCAACGTGATCGGTGGATCACTGGTGGGGGAGTATGTGGCGGTTTACTAACTAGCCTTTTTACAATAGTCAATGAGAGTCATTTTACTTCGCGACACGATTCACATGTCATTCAATGATAAATGTCAAAATGAGTTTTATACTTTTTCTTACTTTGTTCTTTGTTCGAGCGGCCGTGACAAGCGCACGCATTCATCATAAATTTGTAAAAACTAAATCGCAAACACTGTGGTTCATCCGCGAATAAAATCAAGAAATATTTATATAAAGTTATACAGTGTGTTTCCTTGATTCGGCAGCGATAAAGCGTTTCATTAGAAACCATCATTTGTTGGAATAATTCTGCCGACAAAGAAGCCTACAGGGGGTTTTCTGCTATTTTTTATTTTATATTTATCTTAAAAATCGTTAAGTATGTACATCTGTTCACTATATATTTCTTATCTTATACATCCGATTATTTGGAATTACGAACGGGATAAGATTGTTGTTCAGCCCCATTCATGGAAGGTATGAAGTCTTCGGCACAGCCGAAGACAGTCCCGTCCTTACTTGTTTTTTTTATGTGTATTAGACTTAGAAAATTATGTATTTATTCGAATTTCCTTTTTTTCTAGAATTTTATTATTTTTTGTCCACTATGTTTAAGTAGATTTTGCAATCTAATCAATGTTCAATCGTTGTTAATGCATATGTGACTAGCGCATTAATTATAATGTTTATCATTATCGTGCTAGGATGTACAAGTTATGAATTAATACTACTACAAAAAAAAAAAATGTTTTCTAGGAAAACTATACAAATGTACATACATATAATGCACATGCTGATAGAAGGGTTCTACTAAATAATAGTTTGTTGAGAAAACCTACGATCCATACCAAGCTTTACGGTCACTTCCTTTTTTATGTGACCATGTGAATCTACTTAATGGCCTTCAGACTAGGTTGAACTATTAAATTTTTGCTCATTTTGGCAGTTGTGATATTTATTTTGTATACAAATCATTTTGTTTATATTTAAGTTTTATTTTACTCTTGTTTGTATAATTATTTGCTCATGTGGAGTATCGCCAAAATAGTTACATATACTCAAAGTTGTTAAAAGTTTTGGTGCAGTTTTAAAGTGTCGTCAAGAATACAAACAAAATAGCTGAACACACCTGCCGTTGCTATTGCTTGCTTGATTCGCAAAAAATGTTTTGTTCGTATTGCCATTGACACTTATTTTTACAAAAACTAGCTTTAAAATTCGTGTAAATACAACTAGTTTATTTGAATGGTAAACATACCTACATAGAGCTTAACAGGTTAAGTATTTGTACAAATATCTTATATTTCTAACAGAATTTGTATGACATAGATGTGGCTGACTCTGGATTGTAAGAGTTATATATTACGCTCCACAACTGCTTTATATGGAGTGGCTACCTGACCAGCGTTGTCTAAGTTCGGGCCTAATCGAACATAAAATGTTCAGCTGAGAGCTTCTATCGCATGATTCATTAAGCTTCAGTTTTTTGACACAAAATATTATCAAAAGTTAGCGTGCTTGTTAATAGATTTTTTTCAATTTAAACAAAATAAGTGCAGCAAGTTATTTCATGGTTGATAAATTCTTCCCCTAGTTATCGCTGCCGAAACGTAGAAGAATGATTGTTCAAAAATGGGGTACTGCCACACCTCATTTTCTTCTTATACATACACATTAAAAGAAAAATATCATGACGAGCTTAAGGCCGCAAAGTAAAACTCAATATCCAATTATGTATTATTTATTTTGTTTATGTTTACCAGTCCTGAGGATGACTTCAGAGTAAAGTTGAAATATCGACCACAGTTTTTAATTTAATCATTTTATGGTGATAAACACATTTTAAAAGCTAAATGGCATTGATATAAATTTGTTTTTCGAAAAGATAGTGCCTGTAATATTCGCCTAAGATCTTTTTAAAAATCATTTATATAAAAGTGAGCGGGACTCTTTGCTGATTTCGTTTTTATTTTCTAGACTCATCTCTAAAGCAAGGCTAACCAGTTTACGAAGATTTGTCTTGATAACTTGATTTGGTTTTCATTTATGATCAATAATATTTAAGAAATTTATGAATTTATGAAATATATAACAAAAAAACACGTGAGGATGACTGCTCGAATGGATATGCTGACGGATGGACCGATCAATGGATAACTAATGCCAAATATTTTTGGTTGATTCTAATCCGTTATAGAAAAAAAAATTGCTTGACGCTACCACCGATCAAGTAGAAAGAGGCTACCGAAAAAATCGGTTAATTTTTTTTCCTGAAATACAGACGCTTGCCATAGAAAATTATAGAAAAATTAAACAACAATAATTATCACAAAAATTATTGTTGAGTTCGAATTCGAAAAGAAAGGAAAGCAAAGGTATAGTAACGTCTGTGGTAATTGAGTTTTAGCCACTGGGAAAACTTTAGTATACACAAAAATCGGCTATAACCACTTTCGCCCGATTTTGCTCGCATTAGGTAGGAAGAACCCGCAAACCAACTTTCAACAAGTTAACTCAAACTTTACTCAAGTTATCGTGTTCACAGGCGCCCGAACGGACATGGCAAACGAGTTTAATTTTTCACCCCCCAATCAATTTGATATATGAAAATCTTTTAATATCTCGGTTAGTTTATGCTGTTATGTCAAGAAAGTTAATACATTCTGTAAGTTTTGCTCACCTGAGTATAAAAATTGCTTGAAACAGCAAACTCATTGGTCAGCGGTTTTTTATAACTAAGTAGATTATGTAATAAAACAGGTAACTCCGCTTTAGCTTATAAAGACTGTCAGTAATATTAAACCATATTTAAAACTCTTAAACAAATTATGAATACAAATTTCTCAAATAACTAAGATAATTTTTTCCTCATCACATTAATCTGCTAGAAATTGTGATGAAACTGTAAAACATACATACTTCCCCATATTTTTTTACTAATTATTACATTTTTATACGTTATTATTTATGCTGCAGCATTTCGATTACAATGTTATTTTCTGTTCTGTAGCAAATGAGTTCGTTGTTGTTGTTGCCATATTTATAGCTCCTACAGCTCCTACAGACGAGAAGTAACTACAAATGCTCCTAGTACCTTAACTGCTACTTAAGTAAAATTGCATGATTGCTTAATTTCAAGCCGTTGGAGTAGAGGTCTGAATCATGATTGATTTTCCCTCTTCCTGTGCGAAATTAAAAATAATAAAAGAAAAAAATAGTAAAATATGAGAGAAGCAAAATAGTGGGGATAAAAAAACAAAACTAGGAGATGGCACTAACTTAATCGATGAAGGTTTTTTATTCATGAATATGAAGAGAGATAAATGATTCCCAGCAAAGCGGGACGATTTTATGTATACGACGTGGCAGGCTAATATCGAAATTAATAGAATTAAATTCAATGAACGACGGATCAATTTAACTATGTATATGATAATTAAATACCTATAAGCTACAGAATTGTAATTTCCTTGCATAACGTAGTTATAAATCAAAAAAGAATGCGCATTTTAATCAATAAAAACCTGATAGCTTTCCAAATAAAAACAATTATCATCTCTTGCTTTACTTTAATGATCGTAAGTAATGCAAATATTCCTTTGTACCTCTGCACTCCATGTAAACTTGAATTTTGGCCGATTTTTTAATTCCTCCCCTTATTTATTTTCAATGCCAATATATTTTAAATACATCACATAAAGGAAAAACCATTTAAAAATAGCGAGAAAAAATTGGCCTAAAAAGTAAAAATAAAAACCAGCAAAGGTGTCTCAGGTGGGGTGTAAATGAGCATTATATACTGAGCTGAGTTAAGTAAATTTAGTTTCAGTTGAAGCTTATAATTATGGAAAGTGAACGTGTTAAATAACCGACTTTGCTTTCATTAGAAATATTCCACTTTATAAAGGAAATAAATGTACTGAGTTTTACACCGTAGGTCAGTTCCTCCACCAAGAGCGTTGCCACGCATATTTAAAAAAAAATTATTTTTGTTTCAAAATCTTGTTATACTCGCAATTTAGAAGTAAAAAAGCTAAATGATGTAAATTTATTTTTCGCAGAGATGTTCTCTATTATATTCGTCAATTATCCTTTTAAATGTCTTTTAAAAGTGGGGGTGGTCCTAAATCGATTTCGTCTACTTTTATCAAAAATAAAAAAATCTATGACGTAAAAAAAATGAGAAATTAATAAGCTGTTCGCGAAAAGTTTAGATTCCAGGAGAAAAGGCGAACGACGCTAGCGGAGAGTATGAAAGCGGCGAGTCCAAGTGATGGTCAATCTGTTTGATTTTAACACGTTAGAAATGCAGGATGGCGGCCGCCGTGGTGTAATGGTAGCTTGCCCCGCCTACCACACCGAAGATCCTGCGCTCACGCCCCAGGCAAAGCAACATCTACATTTTAGAAACAAGGTTTTTCAATTAGAAGAAAATTTTTCTAATAGGGTCGACCCTCGGCAGTGTTTAGCAAGCACTCCAAGTGTACTTCTGCCATGAAAAGCTCTCAGTGAAAACTCATCAGCCTTGCAGATGCCGTTCGGTTTCGGCGTAAAACATGTAGGTCCCGTCCAGCCAATTTGTAGGAAAATTGGCCTTAAATCTCTTCTGAGGTTATCGCGCCTTACAGTTATTTATTTTATTTAAATCCAGTATGCGAGTATTAGAATTGCTATACTAAATATCTGAGTTGTTTATTCGACCGATCAGTGATTCCAGCGACAACAGGAGCTGCAGAATAATCTGAAATCCTTAACATTCGCTACAATACGTACCGAATTTGGCCACGATATGTCAATTGGTCTTTGAATCCTCCGAAAAGTCTTTAAACACCAAGGCCTGAGAAAGCATCGATATATCTTATTGAAATTTATTTATTAAATGGATTTCACACTGATCATTTTATGTCTTGAAGTCTTAGAGCTTACGATTTCTTCTCGAACACAAGCGAGATTTTCGAGACCCGAGAAATCGAAAACACGGCTTCTCGCGAGATTCTCGTATCTCGAAATACTCGTAATACTCGCGAGCTTCTCGACTTTCATTTCAGTCGCTGCATTGGCAGTATTCTATACTTTTCGGTGTTTTTTACTTGTGGTTTTGTGCTTTTCGCTTGTGCTCCAAAAGAAATCATAAGCTCTATATATATAAAACAGCCAGTGAATCGATTAATTTGAATGTCGAGAAGCTCGCGAGCCGTACGAGCTACGAGTAATTCGAGATTCGAGAATATCGCGAGAAGGTGAGACTCGCGAGAAATCTCTTCTCGAACAAGTTCGAGATATCTCGACTAGTTTATCCCGTGTAAAAGTGGGCGAGCACGCTATCCCATGCCACATCGGCTTAATATGAATACTCGGAGATCGTATTCGGATTCAACAAAATAACCCTATGCACTATACTTTAATTAACACTTTAACTAACATCCTAATATTAGATTCACTGGCTCGTTTGTGTATATTAGGGTGCGCCTTAGCTATATGGGAGAAAAAAAAATATAGCGTACAGGGCATAACAACCCCCCAAAAGTTGCATTCGAGTATAATATTATGTTCTGCAAAACTTTTGGCGATTGGATAATGGGAAGACGTGGCGCAACGAGGGTTAAGTTTGCAAGATTCATAAAAATTTTTTTAAAATCACAATATCTTCAGTACTATTGAACCGATTTTCAAAACTTTTTTTGCATTGGATAGGTAATTGAATTGCGTTTCATTTGAGGTACCACTGCTGTGGGTGCAAAACCGCGTATGTGCAAAATTTCTTCTTCTGCGAAGTTGCATTAGAGTATACATAATACATACACAGACATACATAAATATTCATAATCAGGAGCCATATGCAGGCATTGCATTGACACACAAACCTACATGTATATAGCTCGCACAGCGGTGGCTGGCAGCTTGCAACTAATCTGCTACCTATTCGACACCACGCTTAAGTACTTTTTCTCCGTGCCGAACTTTGGTTTAGCCGAAGCCAAATCGTGTCGCGAAACACCTGAACAGGTCGTCGGTAAAAAACTACTTAAGCGCGGCCAAAATGTAGGCATTTAAGCAGTAGTGAAATAAGTGATAAAGTGTTTAATAAAAATAAAAACTAAAAAGCGTTTAAAATTAGTGCAAGCTCCAAAGTGTCCATGAGATCAAAAATTGGGTACCAAAGAGATCAAAAAATGTACCAAAAATCACTTTGGAGCTGCAAACTTGACTTATACAGACGAAATAATTATTTAGTTTATCAAGAAGTTTAAAGTGTGCTACCTCGTGTAATTTAAATAAGACAATTAAATTAAGTTAAAAATGAAAACCAGGACACAAGAAAAGTTATATCTCCTTGACTATGATGAAAGCCAAATTGTCGGTGCTAAGTTGCCATCCAACGAACAAGTTTTGCGTTTGCTTTTTTATAACCTTCGTAAAGTAAAATTAAGTCTCCGTGGTGCTGCTTACCACGTTATTAAAAAAGGGGAAGTTTTTTGGGCTAAAGCTCGAATACCAACGAAGAATGTGGACAAAAGTGTTTTAAAACTTGAAGGCTTGTATCAGGAATGGAAGGGGTTGCTGAAGAGCTCTAATCGCCGGACAACAATGCAGGAAAATCGGGAGCAAGATTTTGTTGCAACTTTTAATAACCTTTTTGACATTGCCCACGCTGATGCCCTACAACTAATTACGATTGAGGAAGATAAATTATTTCTTCTAAGCCAAAGGCAGGAAGGGAGACCCGGTTCAATGATTGGTTCAGATCGCGTCTTGTTGGAAAAAGAAAAGAGGAAACTCCTTCGCGAAGCTGTAGGAAAACGTAAAAGCGCCGAATATGTTGCTAACATCCATGGTAAGATATATAATTTAATACGGTTCGAGTTTGACGTTGTTTAGCGTAAAAATTTTAGTTTCACCATGTTTTTATTGTTTGTGTCAAGTGTGTTGCAAAAAGTATACATTTTTTTCTTTTTGTTTTGTTGTTTAATAGGCGAGTATAAAAATCCCGAATGCATATTAACTGAAGATGGGAGTAGTGAAAATGAGCAAGATGATGAAAATTTGTCCAAAGATTTCGACGATTTGCCGGGTCCCAGTAATGTAAAGAAAAGTCGGGCGCGAATCAACTTTATTACACCCGAGCTTGTCACAGTTCTGGATAAATGCAAAGTAAGTGATCGTGATGCGGTACGAATACTAATAGCAACTGCTAAAGCTTTAAAACATGACGCTAACGACCTTATTATAAACGGAACCTCCCTTCGACGGTGTCGTTTTCGATATCGAGTTGAATCCGCCCAAAAAATTTATCGCGCCTTCAAAAACCAGGAAATAACTGCAGTGGTGGTTCATTGGGATGGTAAAATTTTACCATCTTTGATCAACTCAGAGAACGTTGATCGGCTACCGGTTGTGATATCATTCAATGGTACTGAACAATTGCTTGGAATCCCAGCTATTTCTGCAGGCACGGGAAAGCAACAAGCGTCAGCCATATACAACTTGCTTAGCGAATGGGGCCTTCTTGAAAAAGTGCAAGCCCTCTGCTGCGATACTACAGCGTCCAATATGGGACGTTTACAAGGGGCGTGTATAATTTTAGAGCAAAAATTAGAGAGAGACCTTTTATATTTACCCTGCCGACATCACATTCCGGAAATAATTTTGCGGAGCATGTTTGAACAAAAAATGCTAGTGTCTTCTGGTCCTGGTGTTCAAATATTTCACAGATTTAAACAGAGTTGGCAGAAAATAAATCAAATGAATTTCAAATGTGGTGTTGAGAATAACTATGTGAAAGATACACTTGTGGACGCATCAGAAATTATAGAATTCGCCTTGCAGAATCTCAATGAAAATCAACCACGAGAGGATTATAAAGAATTACTCCAGCTAGTTGTAGTTTTTCTTGGTGGTACGATATCCCAGTTCGTATTTCGGGCATCTGGAGCATTTCATCATGCCAGGTGGATGGCTAAGGCAATTGATTGCTTAAAAATATTTTTATTTCGGGAGGAGTTTAATTTAAGCAAATATGAGGAAGATGGAATTCGGGACATTTGTATATTCGTTGCAAAAGTTTATTTGAGAGCCTGGACAAGAGCACCCGTTTCTGCAGAAGCTCCGAGGCAAGATTTAGCTTTGACCAAGAACTTGTATGCTTACAGATACATAGATGGAAGGGCTAGTCAGGAACTGCGACGCAAATTTTGTAACCATTTATGGTATTAACTGCAGAAGCTGCTGGATTTGCCTTTTTCGACCCACAAATCAACAATGACATAAAAAAACGTATGGTGACCGCTTTGAAAAATGTTAACGATACCGAGGAAAAAAGTTGATAGTACCTTCACAGGATTATAGCCTATATTCCGACAAAAGTATTGAAGACTTCATTTCACAAAAAACCAAAACTTTCTGTAAAAGATTCGGTATACCAACAGATTTTTTAGCAAAAAATCCTGTAGAATGGAAAGATGAGTCATCTTACAATATCGGGTTAAACATAGTTAATAAAATAAATGTTGTTAATGATACGGCAGAAAGAGCAGAAAAGCTTATGGAAGATTTTAATAACATACTTTCAAAAAATGAGGAAGAAAAGCAATTTATTTTTCAAACTGTAGCTGCTTATAGGAAACTTTACCCTGACGCAAAAAAGTCGACACTTTTGCAATAAGAGCATTAATGTACTATGTGTAAATGCCTATATGTATAAAAAAATTTATGAACAAAATGAATTTATTAAACTCGCTATTAGGCTGGAGCGTCAACATATGGAAAAATTTTTTTTTCAAGTTTCAGAGTTCTAATAGTGGGGGATAGGTACCCTCTTTTTTATTGAAATCGGTCAATGTCTTCTCCCTCCGCAGTGCCTTCAAAATTTATAAGAACGCTAAAATGTATATGGTGAAATATTCAAATAATATATAACACTACTCGACAAAAAAATCTCTCCAAGAATGAAAGTACATTTTCATAATGTAAAATCGTCTCCTGATTCCGAATATCAAATCCAGTTATTCATATATGTAATATTTAATTTTTTTATTTATTAAGGTATTATTCTGATAATGAATATTGAAGTTTTAAAAAGATTTTAAAAATTACATAAACTATTTGGCTTGAAAATACTTTTTTGTTTCGAACTTAGGCATCAATTTCCGCGATTCCAACTTGGCTTTTATTGCACCTAATCGTAACTTTCTTGAACACTGATAAACGGCAGATTCGGTCGTTATCTTCATAGCTCTCTCAACAGCTTGAATATGACAAGGAAGCTTTAAAAACAATGGTTTGTTCTCACCACCAGATTCTACAATGCCATAAATTTCTGCGTCTGATAAATTTTTCAAAAGTGGAGGCTCAGTTAAGTTTTCCTACGAGAATTCGACGCGCACCAACATTAAATTTTTTTTTTTTTTAATTGACTCTATTTGCACTGCTTCAAAGAATTTTGCTATTGTTTATCTCGCCTACTATTTTTTAGTATTAATACTATGCAACAAGTGTTTTAGGAAAAATCATACCCTTTTAACGAATGCAAAAATTTAATTTCTTGGGTAAAAACAGAAAATTTTTGATTGAAGACTTTCAATATAGTAGGGCTTATAAAATCAAGGGCGCATCGTAATGTTGTACTAGTACGCTTAAAATTTTCATAATTAAATTTACTACAACATAGAAAGGCTAATTTTTTTTCGTCCATAGACTTTTTCTGATTTTAAAGTGGTTAAATCTGAAAAAAAAAATCGTTATTTTTTCAAAGTTTTTTGAACGTTTTTTGGCATAGTGGCCAAACTACTGAACATACTTATAGAGTTAAAGGCAAAAAATGTTTATGGAAATTAGTATAATGTATATTTCAACAGTTTAAATCGAAAAAATGAAAAATTCAAATTGTTTACGTACCTATATGAAGTAGTGTTTTGCAAAATTGGGAACTTTAATATTTTCACCGCTGCGGAGGCAGTTACTCTAATCCGAATTGGACAAAATTTTGCCAGACGTAATTTAAGCCCAAAAGGCACCAGATTTTCATTATTACATTGCAGTCTGATGAAAAAAAAATTTTCGCTCCACCCTACTCGCTATTCTTTTTCAAAATGCAAATACCTTTTCTTATAAATTTTAGAAATAAAATCGCGCATAAAATTACCACTGTAGTATTATTGGTATATATTGCAATTTTTATGAATCTTTCAAACTTAACCCTCGTTGCGCCACGTCTTCCCATTATCCAATCGCCAAAATTTTTTGCAGAACATAATATTATACTCTAATGCAACTTCGCAGAAGGATGTACTACGCAGAAATTTTGCACATACGCGGTTTTGCACCCACAGCAGTGGTACCTCAAATGAAAGGCAATTCAATTACCTATCCAATGCAAAAAAAGTTTTGAAAATCGGTTCAATAGTACTGAAGATATTGTGATTTAAAAAAAATTTTTATGAATCTTGAAAACTTAACCCTCGTTGCGCCACGTCTTCCCATTATCCAATCGCCAAAATTTTTTGTAGAACATAATATTATACTCTAATGCAACTTTTAGGGGTGGGGGGGGGGGGGGGGGGGGGGTGTTATGCCCCATAGTTCAAAGTCAAAAAATCAGGCGCACCCTAGTGTATATGCAACTCTTTGATACCAAATAATAAAAAAATAGGTTACGTATACGCACTGGTGGCATTTTTTCAAGTGGTACGGATATATTTGGGTGTAATTGGTGGATTTTTATTTAAACAACGGGCCTACTTTCAGTAGATTTCTAAAAAGAGAGGGAGGTTTGTGAGTTTAAAACTATAAATAGAATGCGGTGTTTATATACTCATATAAATCTTTAATATATATATATATGTTAGACCGCGTCGATTTGTGGGGAGGCAAAAAAATCGCTTATTCTCTGTGAAAATCATATTCTAGGGATCAAAATAAGAAACTTTGCTGAGGGAACCATACCTCTAAAAGGAATTCTGATGTCCCCCAATTTGGGTCGAACTTTTGGGTAGGGGCAAATTTTGAAAAATCCCACTTTGACCTATTTAGAGTGCTCCAATCGAGTCCAAATGTATGACCGACCCCCACTAACTTTGGAGGCCCGACCCTCCGATGCCAGTGGCACACCCCCTGGAACCCCCCTGGGGGTTCAACATACAAACATTTCAAAAAATCGCCGGTTTTGCACTTTACATGAAAAAATCAGCGAAATGCCTATGTTTTTTCTTTTTGGAATTTATTTTTCTCTTTACAAATTTATATAGTCAGAACAAATGTAAGTGAAAAAATGAATTTAACTTAGTAATAGAAAAGAAATTAAAAAAAAATTATTAGAAATTAGCGTTTTTACAACCCTTTTAAAACCAAGGCATCACTGTGATGCATTTGCATGTCGTAAACATAGTTGTGTGGGTTTTTTATTCAACCATTTTAAAAAATGAAGGTATCACTGTGACACAATTGCAGATCGTAAAATTGCTTGTGTTGTTTTTTTTAAGCCACCACAAGACACAGCAGGTAGAATTGAAATTACCATTTCATTCTTATTACCTCGTCTCGTAGACCATATATAACGCAACAGTTTTTGTGAATGCATTAAGTCGTTGTGAAGAACTCAAGGTGTGAAGTGCTAATTTCAGATAAGAAAAATTTAAAAAAAATAATAATAAGTGAAGTGACCATTCCAAATCAAAAAGTTTACAATGAATCCACCATCCTCTACACCGCAAGATGAAGCAACTACATCAACGACTATCGAAAACCCAATGAGTCATATACCCAAGCATGATGTTACTGTTTTTGGTGTGTCTACTGATTTAACTCATCTTAATTTACCAACCCATCTGGATATCTTGAGATATTATTTTTACTTAAGCGAACGTGCTAAAACAGAACAAAAAAAGTTTTCCCATAAATCATTCACTATTCTAGTACAAGATAAGTTGATTGGAATTTTGGAAAAACTTGGTATGGAAATAATGCTGAAAAAAAAGTGTATTTAATAAAGTGAATAAATTGCTTGACAAGTATCAAGAGAAAATCAAGAGAAGAAACAACACCCAACAATTTACAGAGTATGTAAAATCTCTGGAAACAATTTTTTACATTTGAAAATGTAAATGCGATTTGAAGGCAGCTCCATGTGCATGCGGCTGGGTTCCCGAACGCCTCAAAGAGTTCATGCATGATCAACATAATCAGAGAAGACTAATAATGGATGCATTTATGATGGAAACTGAAGAGCAAGGAGCAACGTCTATGTCATCAATGCCAACATACCAAGATCCCGATGATTCAACACACGCACCGCCACCGGTTCAAGAAGATATGAATAGAGGCACAAGTTCACAATACAAAGAGAGATACGATTGTTTTAACTTTGCCTTGGTATGTGACAGATTTGGTGTACCTGACAGAGTAGCATCAGCATTGGGAACCGCTCTTTTGCAAGATTTTAAAATTAAAGATAAGCATGGGAAACCTCTCATCATGGATAAATCGAAAGTTCGCAGAGAAAAAGAGAAATGCAGACAAGAAGTGCTTCGCAAACGGTTAGATGATACCAATTTGTTAGCGTTTTCATTCGATGGCAGAAAAGATGATACCTTAACGATAGATAAAATTGATGAGAAGTATCATACTAGGATGGTAAAAGAAACTCATCTTGTTATTTTGAGAGAACCCAATTCTGAATTGATTGGTTACGTAAGACTGGAACATGAAACCGCTGAATACAAAACAACCAAATTAAATGGGTTTTTCAACGATAAAAATATATCACTGTATGCATTAATTGGAATATGCACTGACGGTGAGCCAAAAAATACTGGCCCACACGGTGGAATTATACGACGATTCGAATTGCTGTTAAAAAGGCCATTGCATTGGTTCGTTTGCCTTATACACTTCAACGAACTTCCGTTTCGGCATTTGTTTGAAGCTTTGGATAAATCAACCAGCACTGGACCAAGATCGGCAACCGGAAAACTGAGCCGTAAAATCGAAGTTATTGCTATCACTCATTTATTATAATTGTCAACCATTTTTAATTATTCTATTATTATATATTTTCAGGTGGTGGACGGCTTCCAGAAAATTGAGTTGCAAAATATGCCCCCTGCTCCAGAAAAAATTGAATTTTCCACCGATTCGAAGTACTTATACGACATGGCCCATGCAATTTCTAGCGGCGTGGTTCCGGTGGATCTGGCTAACATCAAAACAGGGAAAATTGTACATTCTCGGTGGCTCACCAAGGCCGCTAGATTATTGCGATTATATGTGACAACGGAAAATCCAGATGCAAATTTAAGAATTCTGGTTGAATTTATAATTAAATATTATGTGCCAATGTACTTCAATATAAAGTATTACAGCTCTGTTGTTGTTGTTATTGTTGTAGCAATGCTTCGCCCCACCTAACTGCCGCGACCGATCACAAATTGTCATCAATATGCTCTAACGAGAGTCCAAGGAAACTTGCCTTTTCAACAGGGGTGGACCATAGGGAAAGGGGTGTTAGAGGCGTTGGTTCACATTGCAAGCGGGGCATACATTTTGTATGTCGGGGTTGATTCTGGATATGTAAGAGGTTAACCAGTTACAGTATCCAGAACGAAGTTGAGCAAGAGTGACACGCGTTTCCCTGGGGAGTATGCGTTCCTCTTCCGCGAGTTTTGTATACTTTTCTTCTAGTACTGGATTCACCGGGCAATTCCCGGAATAAAGGTCCGACGCCTGTTTATGGAGTTCACCAAGGACCTGCTTGTGTTTTTTCGCTTCATACGACTGGGTTGTCAGGTGCCGTTTTTCCTCAAAATGCTTACGGAGATGACTCCTTAAGCCCCTAGGCGGTGCTCGCTCATCAATCAGATGTCTGTTGGGATGCTCAGCTTTCTGGGTATTCAACTGGAACTGTTTGGTCAGCATCTCATTCCTCTCCCTGATGGGGAGTATTCTCGCCTCACTATGCAGATAGTGTTCTGGGGATATAAGAAGACAGCCCGTGGCAATTCTGAGAGCAGTATTTTGGTAGGCCTGTAGCTTCTTCCAGTGGGTAATTTTTAGGCTTGGCGACCATATGGGTGACGCGTAGCACGTAATCGGCTGGCTAATTGCTTTGTATGCAGTCATGAGCGTTTCTTTATCTTTTCCCCAGGTACTGCCAGCGAGGGATTTGAGGATTTTGTTACGGCTCTGAATTCTCGGAACAATTGCGGCTGCGTGCTCACCAAAATGTAGATCCTGGTCAAACGTCACACCCAAGATTTTGGGGTGTAGGACAGTCGGTAGCGTAGTGCCATCGACGTGGATGTTCAAAATGGTCCACATTTGGGACTTCCATGTTGTAAATAAGGTCGCGGAAGATTTATTCGGTGATAATGCCAGGCTTCACGAGGCGAAAAAACTGGAGAGATCAGGGAGGCAGCCGTTTATTTTATTGCATAGCTCACTGATCTTTGGGCCTGGGCCTGTGGCCATTATTGTGCAGTCATCGGCGTAGGAAACGATTGTGACTCCTTCCGGTGGACACCACCCTGTGGCACTCCTGGTTAATTCTCCTTGGTTTTGATGTTAGTTTCTAAATTGCACCGATGCCTGCCGACCACCCAGATAATCTGCGGTCCACCATTTAAGACATGGGGGAAGGGTAGACCCTTCCAGGTCTTGCAGTAACGAGCCATGGTTGACCGTATCAACAGCTTTTGGTAGGTCTAGCGCTACGAGTACTATTCTATGGTGGGGTTATTGATTTGATTTGAACCGCAATTTATCTGGGTGCTAATGGCATTTAGCGTGGTGGTAGTGCTATGGAGTTTTCTGAAGCCATGGTGATGAGAGGCTAGCTGCAAATTTGCTTGGAGATAAGGGAGCAAAATGGCTTCAAGCGGCTTTGCTACTGGCGATAGGAGAGATATCGGACGATACGACTCACCTATGTTAGCTGGTTTCCCAGGCTTTAGTAGTGGGACCACCTTGGCCATTTTCCATTTCTCGGGTATGACAAAGGTGGAAAGAGACAGGTTGAAGACATGCGCTAAATATTTGAAACCCTCTTTCCCTAGTCTTTTAAGCGTCGGCATGGCTATGCCGTCTGGGCCCACTGCTTTGGATGGTTTAGCGTGACCAATGGCGTCCTCAACCTGTTTAGCGGTGACGGTGATTGGTGACGCGATGAATTTGTGTTTATGTGCATGTCTATTGGCTCTCCGTCTATCTTTGTCGACCGTAGGATGCATTATATATTGTCGGCAGAAAGCGCTCTCGCATTTTTTCGCGTCCGACAGCAGTTTGTCGCCAAAGGCGATGGAAACTTTGTCTTTGTGCTTAGTCGGATTCGATAGGGACTTTACGGTGGACCAAAATTTACCCACACCGGTAGAGAGGTTACAACCTCTTAGGTGCTCCTCCCATTTCGCCGCTTGTGTTCGTCCACAAGCAATCTGATGCGTTGGTTTATATCCCTTATTTGGGGGTCGCCTGCACCAAGCTGTCTTATAAGGCCACGTACTCTCGCTAAGTTTGCGGTCTCCGCCGGGAAGTGGGCCGGATTTCGGGAATTCTCCCGGCGGGAATGAAACGTGCCGAGGCGGATTCAATGACCTTACGGAAGGCACGCTCTCCTTGGCGGGCATCAGTCGGGATAGGGAGGGCAGCAAAGCGGTTGTCTGTAAAAGATTTATATTCTTCCCACTTTCCTTTTTTTGAAGTTTATGAAAGTGCGTTTTTCGGTGACGATGAAGTCGGCGGTACGCTCGAGCGAAATAAGTATAGGCAGGTGGTCGGATGCCAATGTTACCGTCGGCTGCCAGTGACCCCACAAAATTGTCAATCAAGTAATTAAAGATAATTCATATTATGCGCATTCGGAAAATACCTTGTTATCAATGTTGTTTGATGATAGCAAAGAAAAGCGCGACTGTACCATCAAGAAAATTCTGCGCTATCGAACCCATATTAACGAGCCAAGGGAACTTAGAGTTTATAAAAAACCAGATATAAACTTTAATTGCACAAGTTATACGGAAATGATCAATTTGAATGATCTAAATATCGTATTTAAACCACTATTCACGCGAAGCATTCCGTACGATACATTGAAAGAATATTTAAATCAAGATGATCCACCGTTTAATGATCCAAAAATCCCATCACACATACAAGGAACGGAACGACATCTTCAATTGCTAGCTAGCGTTTCCAAACGGGTTATACCGGAAAATGTAGAGGCTGTTATGGCGACGACATTAGAGAGCCGTGCGAAATAGCCCAGACTTGAAAGTAAAAAAGACTTCAAACAATAATTTTTTTAGTTTCTTTTCTATAACTCACTTAAATTAATTTTTTCATTTACATATGTTCAGACTAAATAAATTTCTTAAGAGAAAAATTGATATTATTATAAATAAATAAATAAAAAAAAGGAAAAAACATAGTCATTTAGCTGATTTTTTCATGTAAAGTGCAAAACCGGCGATTTTTTGAAATGTTTGTATGGTGAACCCCCAGGGGGGTTCCAGGGGGTGTGCCACTGGCATCGGTGGGTCGGGCCTCCAAAGTTAGTGGGGGTCGGTCATACATTTGACTCGATTGGAGCACTCTAATTGGGTCAAAGTGGGAGTTTTCCAAATTTGCCCCTACCCAAAAGTTCGACCCAAATTGGGGGACATCAGAATTCGTTTTAGAGGTATGGTTCCTTCGGCAAAGTTTCTTATTTTGATCACTAGAATACGATTTTCACAGAGAAATGAGCGATTTTTAAATCGACCCGCCCTAATATATGTATGACATACATTGTATGTATATATTTGTGCAGGTTTTGGGGCCAAAAGCTTAGTGACACGTCCCGGCGCAATCCATGCAAATCCATTATGCTAAAATTTAGTAGTTCCGCAGACATCGAAGATATCTAGATTGAAGCTTAAGCATTTATGAGACGATTAACTCTCTTGTTAACAATTGTGGTGGCTATTACGGTCATACGCTAGATAAAAACTTTGTGCTGCTGGAGTGTAGAAATCGTGGCTATCTCGAAGTCCCGAAACGAAGGAAGCAACACAGGTAGACTCAAAAAACAAAAAAAATTTCCTCTATCTTTTTTTCTGTTACTGAACGCCGTCTGCAAGAAATAAGTCAAATGCAATTGAGCAACAAAAATCCTATTTGCTCAAGTGACGGAAAACAATATTAAAACTATTACAAAACCTAAATTGGAACAATAACAAAATATCCACTTACACGTTGCCTTCCTTCGTACAAAGTGTGAAATTAAGTAGTTTTGTCATTCCTGACGTTCTTTCATTGCGGTTTAAGAGAAAATTGCACTAAAGTGACGGTGAAAACACACACACACATACATATAAGCAAAAAGTCAGTTAAGGTTACGAACCGTGGAAACATTAGCAAAACAAGTATAAATCCGTTTGCCAATTTGAGCCTTACGCCATGTGCCAAAAGAAGTTGGCCATTGATTCATTTACCGAATAGAGTTGCCAACGTTCATAAAAAAATGCCAACATAAAATGTAGCGTCAACTTTAGTGCTGTCCACTTGAAACTTTTGCAACAAACCATTTCCTTTGTTTTTTCATATACTTGGGAATTTTATAATTTTTCATCTCCGATTCCCAGCATGCAGCCGTGTTTTCGCTATCGAAACTTTTCAACAGCTAGTGCAACGTCATTGGACTGTATTTTGCTTCCTTAAAAATCAATTTTAAAGCTTTATACTTTCCGGCAAGGTGGAACAATTTGCTTGGCATTCATTTTGGCATTTGTTCTGTTTTATACTTGTTGAGGTTTTACTCATTTTCTTAGTTTCATTTTATTTTACCTTCGTTTGCAGAATTATTTACTCAAGTAAAAGTATCACCAAGAAAATAGGTGTTAAAAGTCTCTTGGTGCATTGTCTAAAGTGTCGACCAGAACAGAAACACGGAACACATCAACCTGACAATGCCAGTTGCATTTAAACACATCTAAACATAACATATTTTGGGTATAAAGTCGGTGAAAATTTGATACCGTCTTAAAGTGGGGTCGCTCATATATGTATATGGGGGATGCTCAAAATTCTGAATTAAAATTATTTACATCAGAATCGCTTTATCTACATCAACGCCGCCTATCTAAAGACTCTTAACCCAATAACGATTATGGATTAATCCTTTGTAGCCCATTTTTTGTTTAGTTCTGAAACTAAATTATTTGAAACAGAATGGCCAAATCTGTTGTTGTTGTTGTTGTAGCGGTGTGTCGTCGCACCCAATAGATGCGACCACTAACAAATAGTTATCAATATCAACAAGAATCCAAGGAAATTTGCAGTTTCAACAGGGGTGAACCATAGAAAAAGGGATGGTGTCACATTGTAATTGAAAGGATGGTTGATGTCATGTGAGGACACGTTACAAGCAGGACATACATTATGTATTTCGGTGCTGATTCTGGATAGTTAGGAAGTTACTCTATTACAGTATCCATATCGAAGTTGAGCTGGAGTGATGCATATCCTTGGGGAGGTTGCTTTCTTCTACTGTGAGTTCAGTGTATTTAACTTTAAGAACGGGGTTCGCCGGACAATTCCTGGAATAGAGATCCAACGCCTTCTTAGTGACGACCTTTTTACTTTCCCTCTACATACGGCTGAGTGCTCAGGGGTGCCATTTTTTCTTATAATGCTTGGGGAGATGACTTCTTAAGTCCCTGGGAGGTGGCGCTTCTTCAAACAGATGCCTGCTGTAATTCCCAATTTCTGGGTATTCAGTAGAAATTGTTTGTTCAGTTTTTATTTCTCTCCAGTATAGGGAGTACTCTCGCCTCATTGTGTAGATGGTGTTCTGAGAACATAAGACAGGTGTGTAGTTTTTTTCCAGTGTGTATCCTAAAAGCTCGGCGACCATATTGGAGACGCGTATCATGCAAGCGGCTGGAAAATTGCTTTGTAAGTGCTAATGAGCGTTCCTATATTTTTGCCCCAAAGTACTGCTGGTAAGGAATTTGAGGATTTTGTACGGCTATGGATTTTAAGTTCAAATGCGGATTCGTGCGTGTATTATTTTCTGAAAAAATCAAAGAGATCGGCGGTATATATAGTATATATCTCATACAACCGATTGTTCATGTAAGAAAGTTTTCGCAATTTCAGCCCCATTTTAACAGCTAGAAGCTTCAAATTCCACGAAATACTTACGCTTACGTCATGTATTGTTAAAATAAGTGATTCGTTTCATAGTTTTTACATGCAGATCACAAAAAACGTGAAACTTTGCATCCTCACACAAAGTACCTACCTATTTTTTTATTTTATATTTATCGTAAAAATCGCTTAGGTATGTACATCTGTTCACTATACATTTTTTATCTTATACAGCCGATTATTTGGAGGTTACGAATGGGATAAGGTTATTGTTCGGCCCCATTCATGAAAGGTATGAAGTCGTCGGCACAGCCGAAGGCAGTCCCGTCCTTACTTGTTTTAAGTTTTAAAATACATAACACGGTGTTCCGAAAAAAGAAAAAGTACTGATTTGAATTTTCTTTACGGTTTTTTTACAGAATAAATATAGGCCGCTCCGTATGTGTGATGATTTCTGGAATGACCATAAAAATAATGCTCTTTTACAGCACAATTCCAAAGAGAGGCAGTGTAAAAAAAACTTAAAAAACCAATCTAAAAGTCAGATAGATGGAAGTGCTCTATTTGATATTTCAATGTCGAAAATTAATGCTTGTGAGCTAAAGAAAATTAGTAAATCCGGAATGACCTTTCTGTCTCGATTTTTTTATAAACCACATTTTACTTTTTAAGCTTTTACTCTAAAAATTAGATATTAGCTATTATTTTTGACTTAAAAAAAAGGTAAATTATTAACTATTATTTGTCACAGTCCCTGGCTTAAACCAGGTAGGGTATTTTTAAACAATTTGAATCCTACTATTCTACAGAAGTATGAATGTGTTATTCTGCGAAATACCGTTCTTTATTTATCCGTAACTCAAGCGTTTCGAGGTCTACAGAAAATTTTTTAAAATGACTCGTAATATACCTGACGAAGACTGCATGAAAGATAGCACCACTTCCCAGGTGTTGTTAGGTGTCACATAGTGTAATTTATAAAACTATACTTTTTTGCTTATGACAACGTTTCTCCAAAAAATGTGATTTAATCTATAACCACAAAAGTGTCGTTAATTTGGCCAAAATATATTCGAAGCCACGACTAAAACAAATATATGGTGCCTGGGGGAGTGGCACCGATAACTTTTTCAGAACATTATATATCCTGTGGTGTACTCAGTGATCATATGTTTAAGGGTTATAGTCTGCATGATGTTATAAACAATATTCTCAAGAAATATTTGGTTTTAATGGGAACATTCCTTTATTGATAGGGGGTAAATCGTATGCATTTTTAAAGAGTTCGTCCTTAAATTAAATCAAACCAGCGTTTGTAATCCAAGTTAATATTCAGGAATTAAAAAAAAAAGGTTAAAAAAAGTTGGGTTGCTGAGCGTGAGGCTTTTTACTTTTTTTCATACCAATTTTTTAACTTTTTTTTCGCTATCATTATTTTTAAATTATTCTTCCGTTGAACCATTTTTTTCAATTAGAAACAAATATTCCTAAGCGGATTGCCTCTCGGAAGTGGTTTGGCAAACACTCCAAGTGAACTTCTGCCGTGAAAAGATTCTCAATGACAATATAACCGTTCGAACTAGCATAAAACATGAAGATCCTTTTTCCTTAGTTTATACGGATGATCAAGAAGGAGCACGACGCAAATTGAAATAGAGGCTCGGCTTAAGACTCTCTCTCCTTCCTTACCATTAAAAAATACTAAGGCGAACAGTTTGGTCGATCATGTACTCCATTTGGCTTCTCTTTATCTCGCCCAATCTAATTGGTACTTTCACGGAGCTAGCTTCAAGGCATGCACTCTTTTAAACTAGTTTATCTGCATTTAGTTCCAATAAATTCCCATATGCCCTGTGACCCAATATTGATGTGTGTTTCCCACTGTCCCGATTCTTTACAGGGATTGCTTACAATCCTACACACTTCTAGATGATGTGCTATGCTAGATTATTTCCTAAATTGCTGGCTGACTGTCAATATAAAATTTGACGCGGCTATAGCTTAAACTATTTTCTACGGCTTTGGTTATTACTACTACTTCCGTTTGACGCTTAATTGCCCACCAACTGGTTTTTCCAAAAAATATTCAGGTCAATTTGTCTTGCAATTTGTTTGTAGCCCGATGGATCCCATTAGCTTCAAAGCGAAAAACGCACAAAGTCCTATTGCAAAAAGTTGAAAAAATTAATACAAAATTTTGATGTAATATTTCTAAAACATTTTTTTTATAAGTACGGAGAAAGTACTATTAGGTCTGTCTGAACTTTTTTGTATGTTTAAATTTGGTGCTCTAAATATTTATAAAAAAATAGCAAGGAAAAAAACCGACCGAATTTTCACCAACTTTGGTGGGTCTTGTATTAGATGGATTTTTCGAATGGGATCACTTGACGTGAATAGCCCCATCTATAGTAATAAGACGAAATCAAGATCTTCATTCGACTTTTATAGGTCTTGCAAGTGAAACTTCAGTGTGCAGGTAACTCATACGTTGTGGTGCCATAGCAGACGTTTGCTATAAAATAAAAGTAGTATGCCTAGATAATATGAGCATTACTTGAATTTGTTTTTTTTTTTTTTGGCTTATTTAATACTCTCTCTATTTAGCTATAGCTAGAAACTTTTACATTCCATTATTGCTCGCGCCAAACGGCGCCTCCAGCTAACGCGGACACTGCAACTCATCACTAAAATCTACGTAGCATCGACAGTAGTAATACCCGGCACCAGCTTTTACCACCATCCTTTTCCGACCCACGCACTCGCGTAATAAGGAGTAATCAATTCCTAGTCCCCCACAATGCGTGCTCCGTATGCCAGCTAATAATGTTTACGATCGCGACATCGGTCCAATGCAGTCATGCCTTGGCCGATGCCACCTTCATAGATGATCTGGGCTTAGAAATGGCAACCGTCCGACCGGAGCATTCGTTGCACCGTGGTGCCAAAACACAAGTACCAACTCATGGACACCAGGTATTCCAGCAGCAATCAGACAGCACGCTCAACAAAGCCTATATCCTTCAAGGCGCCTTGACCCATCTCTAATTCCCAGAGTGACGACTGCCCCCGTTGAACTTCAGAATTCTTCAACTTAATTGTAACGGATTAACCGGAAAGATTGCAGAGGTAATTGGCTACATGAATAACAAATAAGGAAGGTTAAGTTCGGTTGTAACCGAACATTACATACTCAGTTGAGAGCTATGGTGACAACATAAGGGAAAATAACCATGTAGGAAAATGAACCGAGGGAAACCCTGGAATGTGTTTGTATGACATGTGTATCAAATGAAAGGCATTAAAGAGTATTTTATAAGGGAGTGGGCCATAGTTCTATAGGTGGACGCCATTTAGGGATATCACCATAAAGGTGGATCAGGGTTGACTCTAGAATTTGTTTGTAAGATATGGGTATGAAATGAAAGGTGTTCATGAGTATTTTAAAAGGGAGTAATCCTTAGTTCCATAGGTGGACGCCGTTTCGAGATATCGCCATAAAGGTGGACCATGGGGACTCTAGAATGTGTTTGTACGATATAGGTATAAAATTAAAGGTATTAATGAGGGTTTTAAAAGGGAGTGGTGGTAGTTGTATAGGTGGACGCCTTTTCGAGATATCGCCATACAGGTAGACCAGGGGTGACTCTAGAATACGTTTGTACAATATGGGTATCAAATGAAAGGTGTTAATGAGTATTTTTAAAAAGGAGTGGGCCTTCGTTCTATAGTTGGACGCCTTTTCGCGATATCGCCCCTAAAGTTGGACCAGGGGTGATTCTAGAATGTGTTTGTACGATATTGGTATCAAATTAAAGGTATTATTGAGAGTTTTAAAAGCGAGTGGTGGTAGTTGTATAAGTGAAGCCGTTTTTCAGATATCTACCAAAATGTGGACCAGCGTGATCCAGAACATCATCTGCTGGATACCGCTAATTTATTTCTATATGTAATACCTGCGAAGATTTCAAGGGCTTTTGATTTCGCCCTGCAGAACTTTTTCATTTTCTTCTACTTAATATGGTAGGTGTCACAACCATTTTACAAACTTTTTTCTAAAGTTATATTTCGCGTCAATAAACCAATCCAATTACCATGTTTTTCGTATTTGGTATAGAATTATGGCATTTTTTTCATTTTTCGTAATTTTCGATATCGAAAAAGTGTGCGTGGTCATAGTCGGATTTCGTTCATTTTTTGTACAAAGGCAAAGTGAGTTCAGGTAAGTACGTGAACTAAGTTCAGTAAAGATATGTCGATTTTTGCTCAAGTTATCGTGTTAACGGCCATGCGGAAGGACAGACGGACGACTGTGTATAAAAAATGGGCGTGGCTTCAACCGATTTCGCCCATTTTCACAGAAAACAGTTAACGCCATAAAATCTATGCCCCTACCAAATTTCAAATGGATTGGTAAATATTTGTTCGACTTATGGCATTAAAGGTATCCTAGACAACTTAAATGAAAAAGGGCGGAGCCACGCCCATTTTGAAATTTTCTTTTATTTTTGTATTTTGTTGCACCATATCATTACTGGAGTTGAATGTTGACATAATTTACGTTTATACTGTAAAGATATTAAATTTTTTGTTAAAATTTTACTTTAAAAAAAAATTTTTTTAAAAGTGGGCGTGGTCCTTCTCCGATTTTGCTAATTTGTATTGAGCGTACATATAGTAATAGGAGTAAAGTTCCTCCCAAATTTCATCATGATATCTTCAACGACTGCCAAATTATAGCTTGCACAAATTTTAAATTACCTTCTTTTAAAATTGGGCGGTGCCACGCCCATTGTCCAAAATTTTACAAATTTTCTATTCTGCGTCATAAGTTCAACTCACCTACAAAGTTTCATCGCTTTATCTGTCTTTAGTAATGAATTATTGCACTTTTCGGTTTTTCGAAATATTCGATATCGAAAAAGTGGGCGTGGTTATAGTCCGATATCGTTCATTTTGAATAGCGATCTGAGATGAGTGCTCAGGAATCTACATACCAAATTTCATCAAGATACCTCAAAATTTACTCAAGTTATCGTGTTAACGGACAGACGGACGGATGGACGGACATGGCTCAATCAAATTTTTTTTTCGATACTGATGATTTTGATATATGGAAGTCTTTATCTATCTCGATTCCTTTATACCTGTACAACCAACCGTTATCCAATCAAACTTAATATACTCTGTGCGCTCTGCTCAACTGAGTATAAAAATAATATCCGTATAGCGGCAATTTTCATATGTCTTAAAAAATTGGGAAAGGTATCGACTTATTTTTGAAAATTTAAAAATGGAGCGAGTAGTGTATTAGACAATGGTGCATAACCCCTGAATTTTCTAAAACTCGAAAAAGGATGGTAAAACGCCATTTCGATGAGCTTTGCGAAGATGAGCGTCTCCAAGATCCGGAAAGTTTGTTCAAAGTGAACATAATTTATCGAGTATTGGACATCAATATAAACCAACTGAAATCGTGTTTCATTCCAATGAATGAAATTATTTCAAATCGCAGTGTTTTGCAGCCTTCCACTTTAAAAGCTTTAAATGACATTGATCAATAAAAAACTCTCTAGAATTTATTGAGATATATAAAAAAGGCAAAGAAATAGAAAAATCGTCGTGTATTAAAGACCTTGCGGATTTATCTATAATATAAAAATAAGTCGGGTTTCCCTCCTGACTCTATAACTCCAGAAACGCACGAAGCGATTTCCACAGTTTTGCATTCGTTGAGGTTTATAGCAAAGAAAATTCAGGATCGACACACAGGGTCTCGAGATATAGGCCAAAACGTGGGACCCGGGTACCCCTAGAATGTGTTTATAGAATATGGATAACAAATGAAAGCTGTTGATGAGTGCTTTAGTAGAGGGTTATTTGCATATCCCTGGGTGACTAGGATCACGAGATATAGGGTCAAAACGTGGACCGGGTATCCCTAGAATGTGTTTTATAGGATATGAATATCAAATGAAAGCTGTTGATGAGTGCTTTAGTAGAGGGTAATTTCCATACCCCTAGGTGACTAGGGTCCCGAGATATAGGCCAAAACGTGGACCCGGGTACCCCTAGACTGTGTTTATAGAATATGGATAACAAATGAAAGCTGTTGATGATTGCTTTAGTAGAGGGTTATTTGCATATCCCTGGGTGACTAGGGTCACGATATATAGGTCAAAACGTGGACCCGGGTACCCCTAGAATGTGTTTTTGGGATATGGATATCAAATGAAAGCTGTTGATGAGTGCTTTAGTAGAGGGTAATTTTCATACCCCTGGGTGACTAGGGTCCCGAGATATAGGCCAAAACGTGGACTCGGGTACCCCTGGAATGTGTTTATAGAATATGGATAACAAATGAAAGCTGTTGATGAGTGCTTTAGTAGAGCGTTATTTGCATATCCCTGGGTGACTAGGGTCACGAGATATAGGTCAAAACGTGGACCCGGGTACCCCTAGAATGTGTTTATAGGCTATGGATATCAAATGAAAGCTCTTGATGAGTGCTTTAGTAGAGGGTAATTTTCATACCCCTGGGTGACTAGGGTCCCGAGATATAGGCCAAAACGTGGACTCGGGTACCCCTGGAATGTGTTTATAGAATATGGATAACAAATGAAAGCTATTGATGAGTGCTTTAGTAGAGGGTTATTTGCATATCCCTGGGTGACTAGGGTCACGAGATATAGGTCAAAACGTGGACCCGGGTACCCCTAGAATGTGTTTATAGGATATGGATATCAAATGAAAGCTGTTGATGAGTGCTTTAGCAGAGGGTAATTTTCATACCTCTGGGTGAATAGGGTCCCGAGATATAGGCCAAAACGTGGACCCGGGTACCCTGGAATGTGTTTATAGAATATGGATAACGAACGAAAGCTGTTGATGAGTGCTTTAATAGAGGGTTATTTGCATATCCCTGGGTGACTAGGGTCACGAGATATAGGTCAAAACGTGGACCCGGGTACCACTAGAATGTGTTTATAGGATATGGATATCAAATGAAAGCTGTGGATGAGTGCTTTAGTGGAGGGTAATTTTCATACCCCTGGGTGACTAGGGTCCCGAGATATAGGCCAAAACGTGGACCCGGGTACCCCTGGAATGTGTTTATAGAATATGGATAACAAATGAAAGCTGTTGATGAGTGCTTTAGTAGAGGGTTATTTGCATATCCCTGCGTGACTAGGGTCACGAGATATAGGTCAAAACGTGGACCCGGGTACCCCTAGAATGTGTTTATAGGATATGGATACCAAATGAAAGCTGTTGATGAGTGCTTTAGTAGAGGGTAATTTGCATACCCCTGGGTGACTAGGGTCTCGAGATACAGGCCAAACATGGACTTGGATACACCTAGAATGTGTTTTTACATTATGGGTATCAAATTGAAGTTACTGATGTGTGCTTTAGTACAGAGTAAGTTTTACACCGCTGGGTGACTAGGGTCTCGAAATATAGGCCAAAACATTTACCCGGATACCCCTTGAATGTGTCTGTATTATGGATATCAAATGAAAGCTGTTGCTGAGCGCTTTAAAGTAATTTTCATTGTGATATTCCATTTAGTGGCATCAACGCGGCAAAACTGATAAATATGCATGCGAAGCTGAAATAAAGACATGAATTAATAATACCCACATACGTCCTATTCGATTTGCCTGAAATTTGGTATATAAATTTGCCTATATTAGTATTTACGATGCTTTTTTGCGGGAGTAGACCAGAGACGTACTGGGACTGGGATTATGGCTAGGACTGGAACTGAGACTGAGACTGGACTCGGAGTGGGACTGGGACCGAAACTCGGAATGGGACTGGAACAAAATACATACCAACCTCTGGGACTGGAAGTAAGATATGAAAAAGAATGAGAAAAACTTAAGAGAAGAGAAAAGAGAGAAGGAGAAGGAGACTGAGGAAGATATAGAATGAGGCGAAGATGGAGTACTTTTTTTTGTATTGACTGTAATGAAGTATATAATACTAATCTAGGGGGGGGGGGGGGGGGGGGAGGGCATTTTTTTTAAATACATATATATAATAATAACGTCAAAAAGCAAGAAAATTTAAAAATTAGTAAAAAGCCGTTGTGTGATAAGAAACTATGTAGATTAGTATTATATACTTCATTACAGTCAATACAAAAAAAAAAGCGCGCCCCCCCTGGATCCGCGCATGCAATACAGGCTATGTAACTTGACTATTCTGTCTGCTCTATAGCCCGATCTTTAAACTTGTATGATGTTATAGACACTTTTGGGGAACAGAAATCCCGAAAGAAATATTTTTCTTATTAAATATGTTATTTAAATTAAATTCTTATTTTTATTTCATTGTAAATGCATTCAGAACTCCGCATTGGGCTAGCATGGACTACAGTCCATTCTCTCTTGCCAAAGAGAGGAGGCCTATGACCATTAGTGGGACATATACAACGTGTAATTGAGTACGCCAAAATCTCGAAGTCTATTAAAATTAAACTGAGTACAACGGGACGATTTGTATTGACAGGGTCACATCAAAAGAATTTGCCACGGGCCCTAGGTAGTATAGTTACGCCACTCGAACAGTCACCCAAAGATCTTTTAGGGATAACGTTCGACAATACTCTGACTTTCAAGGCGCATCCCACCGAAATTCTATCTAAAGTACAAAGCCGCAACAAAATCATCAAGTCCCTTGCCCGCAGCAAGATAAAGAAACGTTGCTAACCACGTACAAAGAAATTGGCAGGCAGCTCATGAGCTACGCGTCACCAATTTGGTCGCCTTGTCTTAAAAATATATACTGGAAAAGGCTGCTGGTCTGTCAAAATGCTGCAATCAGAACTGCAACCGGATGTCTCGCTATGACCTCCGAACAATAACATAGTGAGGACAAGGAGCTCAATATTAAAGAGCACAACGAAATGCTGGACAGGCAGTTTTTTCCAAATTGTCACAAACCCCCCGCCTCCCTAGCCATAGCCCCGCCTCCACGGGAATAAGGGAAAATCTCCTTAAGTAGTATGACAAGATCCGGCAAATGCCAACACAGCCGATTGATCCAGCCAAGCATAAGCAGGCCCTAAGCCAAATCCACACAGAATCGGTAAACGCTTTTGCCAGGACGCGCCCAGTGCATCCTGTATTAATATGCAATATCCTACGCTTGCAGAAGAAGAAAGCACACTATCAAGGGAGACAGGAGTCACCCTGGCCCAACTTCGTTCGTATAACAGTTTAAACTCTGACTTGTACAGAATAAACCCCCACATACATAATGTAGTTTTTCTAATCAATCGCCTCTCGGCAGTGATTTGGCAAACACTCCAAGCGTATTTCTGTCACGAGAAGCTTCTCCACCAATTCTTAGGAAAAATTGAAAGAAGTATGAACAAATTGAAAGAGAAGCTCGACCAGAAATCTTTTCAGAGGTTATCTATCGTGCTTATATTTATTTATTTTAATATCACAGAAAAGATTAAAGCCAATCTTCTCCTCCAAATTATGGTGAACTACTTATAGCTTTTTCGTACAAATGATAAATTTTGTATGCCAAATTCGACCTACATCTTTGTAGTGAAACGTCTTCGATAAGGTAGGCTATCATAAATATTCGTGCCAAATCGGACCACAAATACGATTTTTTTGAATATCTCGATCCTTGCGCCATTTAGCGGCGATTTTTTTTATAGGTCGCTTTCTATTCATATATGTATTATGTGTTCCAAATATGAGAAAAATCGGCCCACAAATACAATTTTTTAAAATATTTCGATCCATGCACCACCTATCGGGTTTTTTCTTATTATTGCATTGTCATCGGGTTTTGAATTATATTCCAAGTTTCAAGCTTGTAGCTTATCGGGAAGTTATTTAAAATTTAGATAAAATAAAAGTATGATAACAAATTTTTAAGGACTACCTTTATATAAATAGACCAAAAAATAGAAGGCAATATTCCCTTTAATACAGACATAATCTTGTTGAATTGTGACTAAAAAACTTTAACAATATCTTTTGTAAAAGAATTTTGGGATTTAAAACTGTAAAGGTGGAGCGCAATCTTTCAATTTAAGGCAAACCATGGACTTGGGATTAATTGATTGATTATTTAAAATTTAAGCACGCGCTCTACCTTTATAATTTTAAATCCCAAAATTCTTTTACAAGAGCTATTTTTAAAGTTTTTTAGTCAAAATTCAACAAGATTATGTCTGTATGGAAGAAAAGATTGCCTTCTATTTTTTGGTCCATTTATATAAAGACAGTCCTTAAAATTTTTTATCATCTTTTTATTTTCACTTTTTTAGTGCTGCCTACAAAAAGGCATTTGAAATTTTGGGTTCTGACTCACGGCCCAAGTTTCAAGTCTCTAGCTCACCGGGAAGTTACTTAAAAATCGATTGCAAGATTCCCCTCGTTTTTCAAGGATTTGCAGTTATATTGGCTAGCGCGCCACCTAGCGGAAATTTGTTTTCTATAAGTTGTATTTTCACTAGGCCTCTAACTTAGTGCCAAGTTTCAAGTCTCTAGGTAACCGGGAAGTTAGTTAAAAATGGATTTAAATATTCCCAAATCAAAACTAATTCTCTTAATATCTCGATCCATGCGCCACCTAGCGAAATTTTTTTTTTCAAATATTGCATTGCCACCGGGTTCTGACTCATGGCCCAAGTTCCAGATCTCTAGCTCACCGGGAAATTACTTAAAAATCGATCGCAAGATTCCCCCCGTTTTTAAAGGATTTGCAGTTATCCTGATTAGCGCGTCACCTAGCGGAACATTGTTTTCTATAAGCTTTATTGTCACTAGGCCTCTAACTAAGTACCAAGCTTCAAGTCTCTAGGTAACCGGAAAGATAGTTAAATATGGATTGAAAGATTCCCTAATTAAAATTTGTTTCTTACCATCTCGAGCCGCGTGAGCAACCTAGCGAATTTTTTTTTGATCAAATGTTGCATTGTCACCGAGTTCTGAGCCATGGCCCAAGTTCCAAGTCCCTAGCTCACCGACAAGTTACTCAAAAATCGATCGCAAGATTCCTCTCGTTTTTCAGGTATTTGTAGTTATCTCAATTAACACGCCACCTAGCGGAACCTTGTTTTCTATAAATTGTATTGTCACTAAGCCTCGAACTGTGTGCCAAGTTTCAAGTCTCTAGGTCACCGGGAAGTTAGTTACAAATGGATTGAAAAATTCCCAAATCAAAATTAATTTTCTGAATATCTCAATCCATGCGCCGCCTAGCGAACTTTTTTTGATCAAATATTGCATTGTCACCGGGTTCTGACTCAGGGCCCATGTTTCAGTTCTCTAGCTCACCGGGAAGTTACTTAAAAATCGATCGCAAGATTCCCTGCGTTTTTTCAGGGATTTTCATTTATCTCGATTCGTCTCCCACCTGGCGGCATTTTATTTTCCACGAATTGTAGTGCCATCGACTCGCAAACTATGTGCTAAGTTACAAGTTTCTAGCTAACCAGGAAGTTAGCTTAAAATGGATTGAAAGATTCCCAAATCAAAATTAATTTCCTTAATATCTCGATCCATGCGCCACCTAGCGAAATTTTTTTGGTAAAATATTGCATTGTCACCGGGTTCTGATTCACGGCTCAAGTTTCATATCTCCAGCTCACCTGGAAGTTACTAAAAAATCGATTGCAAGATTCCCCTCGTTTTTCAAGGATTTGTAGTTATCTCACTTAGCGCGCCACCCAGCGGAATTTTGTTTTCTGTAAATTTTATTGTCACCAAGCCTCGAACTGTGCGCCAAGTTTCAAGTCTCTAGGTCACCGGGAAGTTAGTTGAAAAGGGATTGAAAGATTCCCAAATCAAAATAAATGTTCTTAATATCTCGACCCATGCATTACCTAGCGAAACTTTCTTGATCAAATATTGCATTGTCACCGAGTTCTGACTCACAGCCCAAGTTTCAGGTCTCTATCTCACCGGGAAGTTTCTTAAATACCGATCGCAAGATTCCCTGTATTTTTTCAGGGATTTTCGTTTATCTCGATTCGTCTGCAACCTGGCGGCATTTTGTTTTCCATGAATTGTAGTGCCATCGACTCGCAAACTATGTGCTATGTTTCAAGTCTCTGGATCGCCGAGAAGTTAGTTAAAAGTCGATCGCAAAATTTCCATTTTTAAATTAAATTTCTGTATATCGCGATCCGTGCGCCACCTAGCGGAACTTTTCTTCACTTGCATTGTAGTGTCTCCCAGATCTGAACTAGACTCCAAGTATCAAGTGTCTAGCTCAACGGGAAGTTACCGAAAAAGACTTTTCCGTGGGTCAAAAATTCGTATGGAAATGAGGGGACAAACATGAAAGGGACTCAATATAAGGGTAAAAAAATATGTTTCGGCCGACCTGTCAAGTCAAGCTAAATAAAAACGTTTAAAAATACAACATAGTTCATTAAAAACAAAGGAGCCAATTCGTATTTCGATAGGTTTTTTTGAAATTCCGCCGTTTTTTCTTTATTTTTTCTAAAAAATGAAAATTTTGTTTTTAGTTTGAAAAATTTGTGCATAAAAACACAACTAAAAGTCATTTTCTTGTGAAAAAAGTGAACCATCACAGACCGAAATAATTTTCCCGTATTATTTGCATTTTTTTGTTTGTTAAAAATGTTAATGTAGAAACAAAATTTAAAACTAAACAGAAACATGTCAAACTCACTAATTATGGGGGATTATGGGGGGAGTGGTTTTGTTTTCTCATGGTAGAAATTCCAATGATTTCACATAAGTTGCGTATACCTCACGCGCGGGTTATTACATATTTATGTTTGGTTGCGATCGACGTACAGGGTCTCGAGATATAGGCCAAAACGTGGACCGGGTCCCCCTAGAATATATATATAAAATATGGATAGCAAATGAAAACTGTTGATGAGTGCTTTAGTATAGGGTAGTTTTCATACTTATTGGTGACTAAGGTCTCGAGATATAGGCCAAAACGTGGAACAGGGTAAAACTACGATGTGTTTTTACATTATGGGTATCAAATTGGAGCTGTTGATGTGTGCTTTAGTTCAGCGTAAGTTTTACACCGCTGAGTGACTAGGGTGTCGAGATATAGGCCAAAACGTGGACCCGGATACCCCTAGAATGTGTGTGTATTATGGATATCAAATGAAAGCTGTTGCTGAGAGCTTCAAAGTAAATTTCATTGTGATATTCGACTTAGTCGCATCAACCTACCAAACTGATAAATATGCATGCGAAGCCAAAATAAAGACATGAATAATAATACCCGCATACCTATTTACATACGCCCTTTTCGATTTACTTGAAATTTGGTATATAAATTTGCCTATATTAGTATTTAAATAAACCGCAACAAACCAATCAGTTAAATGCTGTTGGATTTCATTTTTTCATAGTTATTCTTCTCTTGCAGTTGAATATTTTCTAAAACTGTAAGTAAATAAAGGTTTATTGTATAAAAATAAATGTAAATTTACATATATTTTCACTCTTAATAGGGGAAAGCATAAAAAATTCAATGCAAAACAGTTTTGATTGAATTTATGGAGAAACATTGATATTACGAAGGGCTTCACGAAGCACATCATCTAAAATCGTTGAAACAGTGCTTCTTCTTACACTCATGCTAGAATCCTTGCCAACTGATATTTGATAGGATCCTTCAGCTAAAAATATAAACACGCCCATGATGCAATAAAACCAGGCAGGTGATCTCTGTAGTACAACAACAAAAGTTTGACTGCCTCATAATTCGGTCATGAATTTGAAAGTATTAGGAAGGGAAAATTTTTGGTACTATATTGCTTCATTTTTAGTACTTTAGCCATGTAATGTGCGGGAAAGAATCAAATTCGATGTATCTCACACATTGGAAAAGGGAGCATGTCAAAAAAGTGATTAGAAAACAGAGGCAATAGAAAACAAGTAAGGACGGGACTGTCTTCGTGCCGAAGACTTCATACCTTTCATGAATGGGGCTGAAAAATAATCTTATCCCGTTCGTAATCTCCAAATAATCGGATGTATAAGATAAGAAATATATAGTGAACAGATGTATGTACATACCTAAATGATTTTTAAGATAAATATAAAAAAAATGGCAAAAAACCCCCTCATCCGTTACGATCGGTTGTAAGGGATATATATTATATACAGCTCCGATCGAAATGATTTTACAGGAAATGTTCTATGATATATTAGAATAAATATCACCAGGTTTCACGTTTTTATATTGGAAACTAAGGGAGAAATGGCCAAAAATCCTTCTATCTGAACGATCGGTTGTATGTGATAGGTATATGTTATATACATATAGCTCCGATCAAAGTGATTTTTTCATGAAATCTTCTATGATATATTAGAATATATATCACCGAGTTTCACGTTTATACTTTCAAAATTGCAAGCGGCGGCAACTCGTTGAACTGAGTTGGGGGCAAGTTAGTCGTCCTACCAATTGGCACCCTAAAAAAATTAAAAAACCAAATAGAAGACGAGGCGACCATATGCTCGAGAATTTAAAATCTAGAGCAGACTACACACGCATACGTTTTGTACACCAAAGGTAGGGTTTTTCAGTTTGTTAACAGAAATGGCAACAAAATGTAAATGAAACAGTTAGACTACAATTAAATGCCAATTTTTAATATTCAAACACATACATAAGCACAATTTATTTTTTTCATGTATGCAAGTATGGTAGAGTGCTGCGATATAAAAATATTTTAGTATATTTGATATACCCAAAGAGTCCGATTTTCAAAGATCAGGCTTGGTCCAAGAAGATTTCCATAGTTTAAATTAAGTGGTCGCTACGGGCGTATGAATAAAAACCCAGATGGATCAAGGCTTTGATCTCCCTTGGTACTCCCAATTGGCGCCAGTTATCGGGAAACATGAATTTTTCTCCAGAGCTATAAATGTGTTACGATCACTAATGGATACTACAAGTATGAGCTAGAATACTTTGCCAAATCTTTATTTGAAAAAAGTTATGATCATTTTAACAAGTGTGCTTAGTAGGAAAAATTATATTGTAAATTACTAGAAAGAGATGTTCCAAGTGGTCAGTGACTAAACTAGTCAGACCTTAAATATTTCGCACTACACACATCTACATACATAATTTAAACATTTATTTGGGCACACTTATGTATAAATGTGAATGAATGAACTACGTTTAAAAAACTTGATCGTCAGATACTTACTTCTGAGAACATGCTTAATTTTAGCAGAATTTTATACATACTCTACAAAATATGATAAATGTTTCTACAAAGAACACTTTGTAAAATGGTTATAGCCTAGAAGAAATTTATTGTTCCGCCGAGTATTCTTGTTTTTCCATTTTATTCGAACTTTGAGTTATAAAATTAGATTTTTTAGCTTTTTGTCCCAAGATGCGGTATTGTTGAATTGAGTTTAAGCTAACAAATCATTAATTACATCAGGTTTTTGCATTTTTATACCTTTCATTAAAATGAAATAGTATATTAACTTCGTCACGAATTTCAAAATTGTAAGTCTTTAAAGGAAAATAGATAGACCCACCAATAAGTATACCGAAATAATCAGGATGAAGAGCTGAGTTGATTTAGCCATGTCCGTCTGTCTGTTTGTTTGTATGCAAACTAGTCCCTCAATTTTTGAGATATCTTGATAAAATTTGGTGAGCGGGTATACTTAGGTGTCCGATTAGACATTTGTCGGAACCGGCCGGATCGGACCACTATAACATATATCTCCCATATTACCGATTTTTCAGAAAAGAGGATTTTTGTCATATCTTCCTCAATTTATCAGATTGAAGCTTCAAATTTCACCATATGCTTTCGAATATTGCACATATTATTCTCAGAAAAAATGGATGAAATCGGTCGTATAAACGGTACGAAAATTTGTGCAAAGCAATTTTGACTCAAGTAGACAAAATTATTTCTTAAAATTTTCTTGTGCTGGCAATGCATAAGTTAAGCCGTTGTTCGCAGAAAAAAATTTTTTTCGTGGAAAAGTTTTTACATTATGTTGTGAAAAGTGTATAATTTTTTGTATTTTTGATCCACTTATTTGCTTCTTTCAAACACAGGTGATTATGTTTGTGTTTGATCAGATTCCCGTTAAGAGGGATTGCTATAAATATAAAGAAAGATATTGATTGATATTTTAATGTTGGTTTGAATTTTCGTTAACTAATTATTGTTAACGATTTCAAATTAATTCGCACTTGTTTTGTTCAGCGACACTTACACTTTCTTTGCATTACAGTATTAAAGTAATGAGCTGAGCAGTGAGCGCTTTCCTTTATTTGTATATCTAATTCAGTTCCTGCAATAAGAGCATCATCATCTTATGGTTGTTGTTGTGTTAACAATGGGTGCGACTAATCACAAACTGTCATTAAAGTCCCCTAACGGGAGTCCAAAGAAATGGCTGTTTCGACAGGGGTGGACCCTATGGAGGTTGATGTGAGAGGCGTAGGTTCAGTTGAAAAGATGGTTGGTGTCAACATCGCATGCAAGACATACATTACGTATATCGGCGTTGATTCTGGACAAGTAAGAGTTTAACCTTTTACAGTATCCAGAACGATGTTGGGCCAGGGTGACTCGTGTCTCCTTTGGTGGTGGGCTTTCTTCTTCTAGAAAAGTAGGGCATTGTATATTGATAACAGGGTTCACAGGAACTCATGGCGAAAGGTATACTGATTCTGTGTGGACTTGATCTTCTCATGCTCGTCTAGATCCACTAATCCGGCCAATTTGTAGGGAAAATCAAGAGGAGCACGACGCAAATTGGAAGAGAAGCTCGGCCTTAGATCTCTTCGGAGGTTATCGCGCCTTACATTTATTTTTTTTTTTTATGAAAACAAATTTATAAGGAAATTCAAAATATGTATATATGAACATGTACAGCAAAAAGCTTTTGGTACCATAATATATTGTAACGAATTTTACTAATTTAACTAAGCTTGCGCTGCTTTTATACTCTCGGTTTCCTCGTTAACCCTTTTCTCCTAAAGTCTAGTAATTTCCCGAACAGTTGTAGCTCATGCTTGGTTAGTTACCAGCTATATAAGTACATGTATATTTCTAGTTTATAGCCATATGCGTGTTTATATGTGAGTAACTACTTCGGTTGATGACTACATCTGTGTGTGTGATTTAGTTCTTCCTCGACTTCTACATAAGTGTTGCTAGCTTTAATATGTACACGTACATAAGAGTGGTTGGTTCATGGTTTTGTTGTTGCGTGCTTATTTATTAACAGCTTAGTGATGCTAGTATTCGTCACACTGCCCTCCACCTAAGTCTGATCGTCCTGATCAGACAAATCTCTCGATCCAACCGCTGCTAGCCTCTCCAAATGAACCACCGTTCTATTTCGTGGTTTCCCAATTGTTTGTATGCGGTAGATGACATCATTGATTCGCTTCACAACTTTGTATAGGTTTCCCAACTGCACCAAAATTTGGATGGAACACCTTTCCGCCAGTGAGGGTTGTATAACAGTACCAAATCTCCCTCCAGGAAACCTTCCGAATTTTTGTTCTTGTCGTACCTGTGTTGCATCTTACTACACGTTATCATAGTTCGTTGCCTCATACTCTGTTGTTTGGTCAATGGCTACTTCGAAGAGCTTGAGCTTGCTTGATAGATTGGCTTTAGATAATCAATATCGTTCTGAAGTTTCACAACAGTAGTACGCCCTTGCTTGAAACCAACCTTGCATTCTTTCTGCGAAATTCTTCCCTTCATTTTAGTTCGTCTATTTCGGTTTGTCAATGCCAGTGTTCTTCCCGCAGGTACCTTCGGTATAGATTTATATGTTCCATTCGTTCCACTAGTCTTTGCCCGGCCTTTTGTCTTTGACTCTCGTGGTCTTTGTCGAGTCTCCTCCACCAGCACTCGCTTACTGCTAAACCCTTTTTCAAAACTGTAGTTAAGTGGTACATCCTTGTTCTTATATTGCATAATCCTTCTTTGCATGTCGATCTTAATGCTATGGTCAACCAAGAAGTCCACTCCCAATATGGCTTCATCAACGATCTCTGCCACAAAAATTTTTGAAGAACTGTGACCTTTCCAATTAAGACTTCACCTACCACTTCTCCCTGGACTTGGTTGCTTGCTCCAGGTAACGGGTTTACTCTCCTGTAGACCAAGTCAGATCGGAATATGGAATGAGATGCCCCCGTATCTACAGTAAGTACATGCTCTTTGCCATCCGCGTTTCCTCTGACAGTAAGACTGCTCGATTTTCTCAGATTTGTGATACAGATATCACAGGATATTCAATAGCTGGGGCAAGTTCTCGATGTTTACATCTGACTCGCTCTTGCTCATCTCCCCTCAGCTTGGTACTTAAGACCACCCATGCTGTTGGAACCACTAAGGTCAAGGTCGCAATGACGTGCAATGTGATCTGGCTTCCCGCATATGAAGCATTTGATAAATCTTTCACTCCTCTTTAGCGATCCTTTCAACGCCTCCAATATTGTGTTCACCCAGTCTGGCCTTTCTACTTCACACGGCGTGCTTTGAAAGTTGGCTTACTCAAAAGTGAGGCTCTTTCCCGAGTCAGTGCATGTGGTTTTTGATTGGCAAATGTTGGTTTTTGATTCGCAGATGTAGCTCGTTTCGTTTCGAAATCCCCTAATCCATTTATAAGGCTCTGAATTTTAACCCTCTCGGTGTATTTCACGGGTGCGTCTGCATTTGCGAGATGAGCCAATCTTTCAACATCCGACGCAAACTCCCGCAAAGAATCATTCGTCTTTTGTAATGGGTTTGCAACTCAATTTGGTATATCTGTTTCCTATGCTCGCTTCTGTAACGTCTCTCGACAGCGGCCATCAATCTTCCCGAGTTCAGGAACGCTGCTGGCGTTGTCACCTGTGATGCGAAGGAGCGGCGGGGTGCAGAAACTGGAGGGCGCTGGCGATCCATCTGAGGAAGATAGGATAAAATACATTTTAGTCACTCATGATGTTGGGAATTGAGTGTTGGAAGGGGTTAAGATTATTCATGTAGATTTGGCGATAGCACAGGGGGTTGGACTGTATTACGTTCTGGGGAAGCTACCGAGCCTTGAGAGCCTGAGTCAGGCTCAGGGGTAGGTAGAAAACACAATTTAGTGATGGGCCTGGTGAGTACGCCATTCTGGGTGCGTACGTCGACTACTCGAATATGGCCGTCTCTTCCTATATGGGTGTCTTCCACGCGTCCTAGGCGCCATTCGGTATGGGGTAGGTTGTCTTCCTTGATGACTACGAGGTCGCCTTTTAGGGGCGGAGGTTGGGTTTTCTTCCATCAATATCGCTTATGCAGCTCCATGAGATAATCATTCTTCCAGCGTTTCCTGAACTGGTGATGTAAAACTTTCAACCGTTCCCAACGGTTAATCATAGAGAGGTGTTCGTAGTTTGGTTCGGAGATGGAGAGCAGGGGCGCACCTCGTAGAAAATGAACCGGTTTGATGGCTGTGAGGTCGTTGGGGTCTTAAGACAGCTTGGAGATTGGGCGAGAGTTTAAAACCGCCTCTATTCTAACTAATAATGCAGAGTTCTCTTCGAACGTGAAGACGTGGGTCCGGGCGACCTTTTTAAAGTGGATTTTAAAACTTTTCACCGCGGATTCCCATAGACCGCCCATGTGGGGAGCGCCAGGGTGGATGAATGCCAGTTGATGCCTTGCGGTGCATACTTATGGACGACGTCAGGCGAGACTTCCCTGAGAAATGATATGAACTCCTTTTCCGTGGCACGCTTAGCTCCTACGAAGGTAGTCCCATTGTCGCTCATCATTTTGCTGGGGTACCCTCGGCGTCCCACGAAGCGGGCAAAGGCGGGGAGAAATGCTTGGCTGGTGAGATCGGAACATAATTCTAAGTGGACGGCTTTGGTGGCGAAGCAGGCAAAGACGGCAACATAACCCTTCATTATCTTGGGAGACCAGAGGATTGAGGCTTCTATTTGAAACGGGCCGGCGAAGTCTACACCAATAGTAGTGAAGGGGGGCGCGAAGGTACATCGTTCGAGGGTTAAAGCTGCCATTATTTGGGAGTGCGTTTGTTGCTTATGAATGGTGCATGCTTTACATTAGAAAATTCACTTTTTTATCAGGGGTTTAAGCCGGGCTATGAAGAACTCTTGTCTTACAGCTTGTTGCATGAGGCGGACGTCCGTATGTAGGAAGGTTTCATTCAGAAACCTTAGATGGAGGGTAGTAAATCGCGCCTTTTCGGGGAGAATGATGGGATGACGCTCATTGTAGGGCATGGTGGCATCTGCTAATCGCCCTTTGACACGGAGAATCCCGCTTGTGTCCAAGAAGGGATTCAGCGCCAGCGAGGACCGATTGGTTTTGAATTTTCCAGGGAAGCTCTTCCTGAAGCGAAAAATTTCGACTGAGTCAGGGTCAGCAGACGGGTTTTCGCGTGCGTGAGGTCGGCGTGAGATAGGACAGGGTTGTTATTGGTACGATTGCCTCCTACAGCGTTCCTCAGCCGAGTTATATATTTCAATATGTACGCTGTTACGCGTAAGGCGCGGGGATAGGAGGAAAACCGTTCTAAGAAATCTTCTGTCTGTTCCGCTGCGTGCAATGCCTCAACTCTGCGGAGTTCGGGGGGTGCAATATTTCTGGCCGTTAGTGTTGGCCAGTTCTCGGGGGTCGGGAAAGCCACTCTGGACCATTCCACCATAACGATGAGTTAGCGAGATCGGCGGGGCTACATCCTCTGGTTCCAAGATCCGCAGGGTTTCTTTACTTCGCACGTGCCGCCAAGAGACATTTCCCACGAGGGCTATAATCTGCGCTGTTCGGTTAGAGACGTATGTTTTCAAAGAGTGGAGTGGCTTTTCCAACCAGGCTAACACGATTTCAGAATCGGACCACATGATTAATTTTTTTTTGACTTAGGGCGAGATGTGGTTGGACTACTGCGACTAATTTTGCTAATAAGAGCGCTCCGCATAGCTCCAGGCGTGGCAGATTAATCGTCTTGAGCGGAACCACTTTGCCTTTGGGAACTATAAAGTGAGAGTAGACCTGAGTACTGACGGTGGTTCTTAGGTACAGAGTTGCGCAATAAGCCTTTTCTGAGTCGTCGCAGTATACGTGGAGCCCCACATATTGATCGGGCGTAAAATTCATCCGTCGAGGTATCTATATCGCTGAGATAGAGGGAAGATTTTGAGAGAACTGCGCCCTTAACCTCCTTTATTGGACTGTGTTCGGGGGTCCGGAATATTATCCGTTGGTAGTCTCGGTCATCGTGGTGCAAGAGAATTTGGCGGTACATTTTCTCTACATCGCCATTAAACACATATCTATATGTTCGCCATTTTAACAAGATAAGTCGGAGATCGGATTGGAGGGTTGGTCCGGTACATAAAGCATCGTTGAGGGAGTGACCGGAACCCGACTTTTTAGAGGCGTCGAATACAACTCTGACTTTTGTTGTCTTCTTGTCTGGCCTTACGACTGCATGGTGAGGGAGATAGAACGAGCAGTATTTACCCCGAGATTCTACTTCAGTGGGACTGTGTTCTTCCATGTGGCCTAGGGACAGATATTCGTCGAGTACCTGGTCGTACTTCTGTTTGAGTTCGCCCTTTTTTGAGAGGGTACGTTCCATGCCGTGGAACTGTCGTAGGGCTGCAGTACGGGATTGACCTAGGTCGATATCGTTCGGGAATGTTAGTTTAAAAGGGAATCGAACCATATATCGACGGTCACCCATACGAGTGGTGGTGTTTTGATAAAAGTTCTCACATATGCGATCTTCCGGATTTATCATGGAGGGCCTGGGAACTTCTTCTATTTCCCAAAACTGTCTGAGCTGTTGGTCTAATGCTTCAGACACTTCCCAGGCTTGGGTAGAGTGCGCTGCCACCTTTTCTGGGACTTGGACACTTAAAAACCAGCCAAATATGGTGTTTTGCGCTAGCAATGCTGGAGAGATTTTCTCGATGCTATCTAGCATTATTTGAGGGATGAGGTCGCTGCTTAATACCAGGTCGATTTGGAAGGGGTTTTGACAATCTTGGTCGGCAAATTTTAGGTGCGGCCATTTACGACTTTGCTCGTGATTAAGTTGAGGGGTTGGGAGTAACCTTGTGAGCTTAGGTAGCACTATGGCCTGGCCTTTGATTTTGACTTTGTTATCCCTCGAGACCAAAGTTAGGGAGCAGAGCTTATTGGAGGTTTGCACGACTCCTCCCATGCCCGATATTTCAAAGAGAAAATGCTTGTAGGGGAGCTTCAGCTTTGCCTGAGCCTTGGAAGAGACGAAACTTCGTTCCGAGCCTTGGTCGATTAATGCCCTAAGTTTAAAGAGGTCCCCTCTGTGTTCTACGGAGACAATCGCGGTGGGGAATGTTATCTTGTTGTCTTGCTCGGAGTGGAATGACTGGATACGGGCTGCGTTGGGGTGGAGGGGAGTTCCTCCGTAGCTGCTGCTTCATTGACGCTTTGTTGACTGGTACTGCTTGATCCTATGGTTGCTGCTTGGGATGTTGTTCTTCGAAGGCCATTCGTTTTATGAGATACTCCGGTGTCGTCAAGGGCGGAGTTGTGCTTGAACAATCCCGGAGAAGGTGCGTCTGGGATAAACAATTTTCGCACAGATTGTTTTCTTTTACAAATTTTCTAAGCTCTGGAATCGACAGTTTTCTGAAGCGCAAACAACTCTGTAGCGTGTGCGAAGACTGTTTGCAAGCATAAATCTTTTGATGCTCTGTCGCGTGAGAATTTGTGTGCGTGAGGGAGTTGCTATTGTGCGGGTGGTTGCGGATTTGGTTTTGGGTCTGAGCCTGCCTGAACTGGGGGTTGTTCTGACTTGGGGAGGCCTTGAGAAATTTGTGGAGGGTGGATTATATCGGAGTTTGGCTGGTTGCCATTGATACACCATTGCCACTATCTCGTAGCGAGTGGTCAGAAACTGATCCATTTGGGCCCAGTTCGGGAGGCCTCTTCGCGAATTTAACGACTGTTTCCAAAGCGCAACAGTATTTTCTGGGAGTTTTGAAGTTACCAGATATATTAATATGGGATCCCAACTCTCTGTCGAGACTTGTTGGGTGGATAGAATCTTGAGGCAGTTGTTGACAGAAGATTGCAATCGCTGAATATCTTCGATGTTTTCAGTCTGAATGGCCTTGAGGTTCATGAAGACTTTTATTTGGTTATCGACCAAGACTCTTTTATTTTCATATCGGGATTTCAGAGCTTCCCAAGCCAAAGCAAAGTTGTGAGATGGTACAATATTACGGAAGGACGGCCATTGATCATAACTCCCGTAAAAGATTTCGGTGTGACAGGTGGGTACTTTGAACTTTCTTGGGGAGTGGTGGTTGTAGCGGGGACGGGATTACTTATTACCCTGAACTGGAGTTGATCACCTATTCTTGCCTCTGTGTCCTCATACGCTATAAGGCAGGCTCGGTATTTACTAAAAGCTGAGGACTTAAAGTCGTGGGGAAGGTCGTTGTCATCTGTATCTACGACTACATCATATGAGCTCTGTACCCTTTCCCAGAATACATCGATATTTTTATCTTTCCGTTTTAGGGATGCCTCGGTATTATCCTGGATCTGGGTTGTGCCGAACCGAGCGCAGTAATCTGTAAAGAGATCTGTTTCAGATATAAATATATTTTCGACTACAGTAGCCACTCTAAAGAGGGGCTTACTTAATTTAACTTTGGCTATTTTGGTAATTTTGGGGATTGCCGAGTGTTTATTTATACCATAAGGGAGAAGTTTTCCTATTGATCAGGATTGGCGTAAGCTGGGACCAGCTGTACGGACTTGGGAGCAGTCTTGGATTGGGCTGAGCGGCAGAATTTCCTGCTGGGTATTGCAAGCAATGTAAATGTGGCAGAGTTTACTGCTGGATATCGCAACAATATAAACGTGGGGATATGTATTTAAAATTATGCCGCGAGGGACACAAGTATAAAAGGGCAGTGGGCTAACTTCGTGAAAGTATGTTTGGGATTCGCCGGTGTGTAATGCATCGCTTTTATGTACGTGAGTATATGGTGTTGGGAATATACATATATTTTTCTGGCGGGAAAAATGTATTTTTGGTGGGAAAATATGTATTTGGCGGGATCCACCAAAATTTACTCGGGGGAATATACTTAATATATGTATATGATTATTAAAGGGGCTGGTTTCTTCAATGGCGAAGAAGGACCATTAGCTAAACCTTAATGGGTACTACACCACTCACCTGTTGTCCAGATACTTCTGCTGCGAATGCGGAGATAACGATGATGTGGTGGTGATGGCAAGGATGTGGTGACGATGGCGGTGTTATGGTGGCGATGCCGGCGACAGCAGCTTCTGGTCCGATCTCTTGTGACGATTGTGGTATGCTCAATCAATTTCGTCCTCACTGCAGTAACATTGAAACCTCAGATGCTTATCCTCTCGAGTCTTCCTTCAGCATTTAACTATTCCGATTACAACTTTCAGATGTTGCTTGAGAGCAGGCCCGCAATGTTAAGTATACGAACGTGTAAAAGTTAACCTGCCCCTGTTATTTATTGCCAATTTCGATATAATGTTGGTTGCTTTAATACTTAGCAATGCTTATACCCGCCGAAATATAACTCTCGTTCAAATAGCTTATTAGCAAAAATACAGTGCGCTTAGTGCAGTTTTGTTCACACATTTATTTGATTAAATTCACAAACTTAAGAGACAGACGAGGGTCCGGAAATTATCGAATAAATGCACAGTAAGTTATGTAAAAGTTCAATTATTAACATGTGCAGAGCTTTGCCTGGCTTTTGTGTATCAAAATATGCATTCACGCACAATGTAACAACAATATTTGCCCAAGATGACAATGATAAGAATTTACAATAGGGTTTTATTAAAAGAAAAATGTTGGTTTCACAAAAGGAAAAATATGAAAAATCGCCAATTTATAAAATTGTATTAACCGAAAGCACAAGATGCTGATTTGGATTTTCAGATGATAATAATGACAATTTAGCAAAATGATACAAAAAGTGGTGGTTTTCTGACAGGTGGCGATCATGCCGGATCTCTACCCCGTAATTGCGGCGAATCGAATTTGGTGGATTTGCGTGGTGGAGGCTGCCACACGTCCATTAGTGTTCCCAATGGGAAATTTAAAGCTAAGTGATATTCCTTGATTTTGGGGAGTACAATAAGATATAATTCAATATAATATATAATTCAATATATATACAATACAATATATACTTCGATATATGGGTTATAAATAAATTCATGGATACATACATAGTATGGGGAATTGGGACGTGTGACAGCCTATGCCGCGCAAACAACATCTAATTCCGGGTTTAAATCAAACTGATTCGTTATTACTCAGCTTGCGCTGCTTTTATACTCTCGGTTTCCTCGTTAACCCATTTCTTCTAAAGTTTAGTAATTTCCCTAACAGTTCTAGCTCATGCTTGGTTAGTTACCAGCTATATAAGTACCTGGATATTTGTAGTTTATAGCCATATGCGTGTGAATGTGTGAGTAACTACTTCGGCTGATAACTACATCTGTGCGTGTGAGACAACTCTTCGTCGCCTTCTACATAAGTGTTGCTAGCTTTAATGTGTACACGTACATAAGAGTGGCTGGTTCATGTTTTTGTTCATGCGTGATTATTTACTAACAGCTTAGTGATGCTAATATTGGTCACAATATTTTATAGCGTTTATTGGGTCCTTATTGAACATTTCTCTCCAATTTGGTACAACTTTTCAATACTTTATAGAAATGCTAAAAAAGAGAGATTTGTCATCCGTTTTTCTTAAAATTAAATTCCCATACTGCCTCCTCCTGGTTTTAGTATATGAGGGTATTCACGTGACCCTGGTTATCAGGTTCTTAGCGAACACAACTTCAGTTAAGTGATGAAAGTTTTTTTTTGCGAAGTAACTGCCAAATCATAAGGCAAATTACTTCTTAAACTATTTTTCCCACTTTACTATAATATGAAGAGGAACAATATTCATAGCTAAAAAATTTTAACATCAAAGATTTTTTGACGTTGAATAAATATAGCGCAAAAAATGTAAGTATTCTCAGTACTTTGACGTTTGGTCCAAACCGTTGAATGGATCAACCCTGCTCAACGGTGCGTTCAAGAAGTCACTCAACGATCGACCAACAGTTGAGTTTGCTGAAAGTGCTCATTGATACATACATACAGCTCGAAAAGGACCCAATAAAGGCAGATGCCTTTAGCTACTGAGCCATAAAATCATACCCACACTATATAAATACAATAGAAGGAATAGAAAAAAAAAGGCAGTTCTTAGAAAAGCGAGCAACGGAAAATTCATATGGCTGAGTAGCTAAAGGCATCTGCCTTTGCACTGGGATGAATGTTAGAGATTCGAGTTCAATGCTCAGCTCCCGAAAAGCTAGCTGATGAAGAAGTGAAATTCGGAAACATGTCCCAGTAACCATCACCGTTTGTAAATTGTAAAATTTTTCTCTATCAATAAAAAAATTTATAGAAAATAGAAAACGTAATGTTTTTGTGTAAGGAGATATTGGTCACAAGACAAAGTTATAAACGACTTCGCCCAACTAGAAATCTATATCTTGATATTATAAGCCACTTGCCAATTTTATGTGGCTAAATCGATTTTCCTCGTTTTATGATATTTTTATTCTATCTGATATTGCATTGATTGCACGTAATCTCAATATTTTATATAGTTTGTTGTTTATTTAAATTTTGCTATTGATTTATGCAACGAAATTTTCTCGCAAACACCTTCGGAAAATCTTAATGAATCACAGTGATATGCCTTGACATTCTTGCCATACTTGTTCTATATCCGTAAAATATCTTAGTTTTGAGAGCACAGCATTTCGTTTGGCAAGCAATGAATGGAGGTATAGGTGACTTGTTATTTATAACGTCTCCATTATCTATGTATATATACATAGACGTGTGTCCTATCCGGCATCATATCATGTGTGTATGAGCCTATGTTTATGACATTACATTTTAATATTCATATACATATATTAATACATAGGCAGTAATCTCGCTTTTAAGCCTAATACAATAAAGAAAATAGATTAAAAGTATGTATCTATGAATACTAAATATTTGCTTATTGGTAAAAAAATAAATACTGGGCGCGATTCAACGATATTAAGGCCAAGCTTCTCTTCCGATTTGCCTCCTGCTCTTTTTAAGTTTTCCTACAAGTTGGCGCGACGGGAGCCACATGCCTTATGCCGACCTGGACACGACATCTGCAAGGCAGAGAAGCAGAAATACGCTCGGAGTATTTGCCATAATACTTCCGAGGGGCGACCTTAGAAAGCCGCTATGGCCGCTATGTAGGTTATTGCTGTATGAGTATATTACTGCGGCTTCCCGGCATAACTGAAAAAGTCACTTATACTATGTACAAACACACACCAAATTGGCAATTTATACCATTTGGGCAATTTATCATATAATGAATTGTAATAATAAATTGCCAACTTAAAACAAAATGCGTAATAAATTGTTTCAAACTGCAAATGCAACCGTTTAAAGTGTGTTTATTGAGTAGATTTAAACGTCAGTTACGCATGGCCCAACTATATTGTGGCTCATCTCACCAGCTAATTTTATTTTTTTTCATTTCAATGGAGTAGGGATTGTCAAAAGAAGATGGCAAGCACAAAATGAAACCAAAGCTTTGAACACATTTTCTTACAACACACAAAAATTTCAGTTTTATGTTTTCATTCCATTCCATTCGCCTAATACCAACACGCCCATTTTGACAGTCTGAACAAAGGTATGTTGTTGCTGTAGAGATGAGCCAACCAGCTATCAAATTACTATTGTGTAAGCTAAATTGAGTTATATGAACATTGAACATTAAATTAAGTTGTATAACAATTTATTTTTCTTTTTAAACATAGTATTACAATTGTTTTCGAGAAAACCAGCCTTAAAGTTTTTGGAGAGGCAGAGGTCCTTTTAAGATTGGACGAGAGATTATGAGTTTAGAAAAACAAGGTTAGTTTTTCACTAAAAGGGGAAGGCTATAGGATCATTATAAGTTTATTTCCCACTGGCATTCTATTCTTATAAATGTAGTCTCGCCATTGATAGCAAACAACTTTCAGATCTCGAAGCAGGAAATAAGAATAGACGTAGAAAGCTTATACTATTTGCCAAGGGGACTGATTTATATTCATCCTAGTTCTGAGTAAGCTTTTTCAGTATGATCGTCGAACACCAGCAATAACCAACTTCTGGTAACACTACGGACATTCAACCTATACAAGGCACTTACGAACCCAAGCGGCAACTTTTCACTAAGTGAAAGAACAAGATATTTTCTTTTTTTGCTGGTACCAGTACAAGCTTTATATTTTTTCCCATTAAATGTTTCGACTGACCGACTTCTGTAGTACATTCGATTGCAAACAGTCGGAACCGGAATCGGAAATTTTTTTTTGATTGGACGTTATTGCAGCGCACTGCCCTCAAGTGTCAAAATGAAACCACGCTAATCCCGTTCATTATTATACCCTCTGTACTTATGCACAGGGTATTTTAACTTTGATTGGATAACGGTTGGTTGTACAGGTATAAAGGAATCGAGATAGATATAGACTTTCATATATCAAAATCATCAGTATCGAAAAAAAAAATTTTATTGAGCCAAGTCCGTCCGTCCGTCCGTCTGTCCGTTAACACAATAACTTGAGTAAATATTGAGATATCTTCACCAAATTTGGTACACGAGCTTATCTGGACCCAGAATAGATTGGTATTGAAAATGAGCGAAATCGGATGATAACCACGCCCAATTTTTATATATATAACATTTTGGAAAACACAAAAAACCTGATTATTTAGTAAATAATGCACCCAGAATGTTGAAATTTGACTCTTTTTTGAGACTCTTGATAAAAATTTGAAAAAAGTTTTAAATGGGCGCGGCACCGCCCACTTGTGATAAAATAAATTTTACAAATATTTTTAATCATAAATCAAAAATCGTTAAACCTATCGTAACAAAATTCGGCACAGAGGTTGCCTTTACTATAGGCAATGCTTTGAAGAAAAATTAGCGAAATCGGTTAAGGACCACGCGCACTTTTATATAAAAGATTTTTAAAAGGGTCGTGGACGAATAAAATAAGCTATATCTTTGCAAAAAAGAGCTTTATATCAATGGTATTTCATTTCCCACACGAATTTATAACAGTAAAAAGGAAAAACTTTAAATTTTAAAAAATGAGCATGGTACCGCCCCTTTTAAGACTAAGCAATTTTCTATGTTTCGGGAGTTATAACTCGAAGAAAAATTTACATATCGTAACAAAATTGGGTACACATATTTTCCTTATAGCAAGAAATACTTCTAGTAAAAATGGATAATATTGGTTAAGGACCACGCCCACTTTTATATAAATGACTTTAAAAATGGTCATATCATATCAAAAATATTAAGTTAAATCTTAGCGAAAAATAGTTTTGTTCCAATTGTATTTTTGTTGTTCTGTTATATCTTTATTTTAAAATAAATAGTAGGGAAATCCCCATATCTAGCGAAAAACTGCATTATTATCCGCTCAAGGTCATTGGTGTTACCCTCTGTAACCTATTTGCTTCTTTTAAACGAAAATTAGTTCAGAGTAGAACCATATGTATATGTATTATTGTGCAGCCTTGTAACACTATTAAGCATACAAACAAACAACAACAGCATTTAAGCTGGGTATGTAATGTTCGGTTTCACCCGAACTTAGACTTCCTTACTTGTTTTTTATTTATTTATTTTTTTTTGTTTTTGATTGATGGGGAGTGGGTTTGTCAAGCGTCGAGATCTAACTCTGCTCAGCCACAAAAGAAATATCATCAGCTGAGTTTTAAACTAAATTAATATAATAGAAAAAAACATATACAGTATTAACTATTAAGAAAGATAAGAATAGTATTTTTGTTGAAAAAAAAGAAGTCCGACCTATCAAATGTGTTTGAGTGAGAGTTGTAATATTGGCACAAACACAGAAAAGGCTCGTTAAGTTCGAAACTCGTTCTACATTGTTTTAAAAGAAGAGGTTTATATACTAAAATTCACTTCGTTCATAAGAAATGCGCCTGAAATCGATCCATTCATTAGTTTTATCATAAATATTACGCCAAGCATTTCCCTTCGACTAGCAAGAGATGGAAGATTGATTAGTTTTAATCGATTAGTGTAAGGTGGAAGATTAAATGAAGAGCCCCATTGAAAATACCTTATGGCAAATAGTAAAAACTCTTTTTGTATTGATTCGAGCCTGTCTATATGGACTTGAAAACGCGGATTCCAGACTATTGAGCCATACTTTAATATCGGTCTAACCAATGTTGTGAAGAGGGTCGCTAAACTCTGTTGATCACCTTTTCACAAATGCTAAAACAGTTTTAGCTTTTTTGGCTGTGTTGAAACTCTCATTTATCACAGAATAGCGACATTTTTCTACAAAAATGCAACCATAACAATGTTTGACCTTTGACACTTTTTATATATTTCCTTCCCCTTTAAAGCTTTTAATGCAAATTAATTTTAGGAAGACACATGAGTATATATACATATACATATGCACCTACTTTTCGTTATCATTTGTTTTATTTTTGCTTGGTTTTTATTGCTTTGCAATTTGTCTATCAATATTTACGGCAATTTTAAAGCTATTAACAATTTTGTTTTTTGACTTTTCAGTATAGAGCTAAATATGAAATTTATTACACTATTTTGAATTAAATAAATTATCATATTAGTGGTTTCGTAAATTAAAAGGAATAAAGTAAAACAGATAATTTTTAAGAAAATAAATCAATGAATACATATATAAATACTTTTGAATTTACTTAAGCTTGCAGGTGGAAAACTTGGCTGAAAAGCGGTTTCTCACTAATGTTCCCAGGAATTTTAAATCTTGTCCTGGCTTCTATTTAACGTTTCTGGTATTCAGTAATACAGTTTGAAATTTTGAGCTAAATTCATTTCTATTCAAACGTTATCGTAAGAAAAGTACTTTGAAAATCCTTGCGGCAACGCGTCCCAACCCCTTTAAATGAATTTCAACCGAGTAGAAAACACGACGACGTGGTGTGGTGTGGTAGCGTGCACCGCCTATAACACTGAAGATCCTGGGTTCAAGACCCGAGCAAAGCAACATCAAAAATTAAGAAACAAGTTTTTTCTATTAGAAAAGGTTCGGCGTAAAATCTCTTCGGAGCCTCCTATCACGCCTTAACATTTTTTTTAAACACGTCAAAAGACGTTAATTTTAAGTAACTACTAATGTAACGTTATCTTCATATAAAAATATCTTATCACTAGCATATAACAAAACATTTATTGAACGCGTTATGGTATGGATATGATCTAAAAATTTATCGAGTATAAATTGGTCATTTCGGGAACGCGGGAAAACATGTCAAAACTTGTTTCATTCCATTAAGAAGCATTTCTGAAAAATATTTTGACTTAGGAAGTAGTTGCCATATTGAAATTAAACTGAAGAAAAAAAAATGATACAGCTTAGATTCCAAAACTGGGTGGCGAATGAAATTATTGCTTCATTTCGAGAACGCTGATATAGGAGACATAGAGGTCGAAATCATAAACCATTCTTCGTATACAAGATGGGTAGTCATGGCAGGTATACCTAATTAAGAAAAAAGCGGGTTTGCATCATAACGAGGACAAAATTTTGCCTAAAGATAGCAAATTTTCATTTAGGGAATGACAAGCTTCATAAAAATATTTCAGCAACTTTTGGCCTCGTTTACATGAATATTTAATAATAATAATAATAATAATAATAATAATTGGATGTTGTGGCAGCGCACTGCCCTCAGCTCAATGATACCAGGCTAACATTTTTTTGCCGAGTCATTGATGGGCAGTGGTTTGTCAAGCTTTGAGATCTAAAACTGCTCAGCTAAGAAATATAATCAGCTGAGGTTAAAACTAAATTAATAGAATAGAAACAAATATATTCAACATTTTGAGCCGAGGTGGCAACACTAGTGCTAAGAAATATAATCAGCTGAGGTTAAAACTAAATTAATAGAATAGAAACAAATATATTCAACATTTTGAGCCGAAGGTGGCAACACTAGTGCTCCTATCCAGTGTAAAGCAGTGAATCGTCACTCCTTTTCCAATATATAATAATACTCAGCTATGGAATCGTAACATACGATCACGGATCGAAAACAATTTTCACTCAAGCGAAAATTAGGCTATCGACTATTTAAAAAAAATAATAATATATTATGGATCCAGTGAGTACGCGTTGTTTCTAATTCACATATTTCATTAATCCGATACACCGTTACGGAGCTATTGTGATCTAAAAAACGGCAATCGATAACGGATCGTATGTTACGATTCGGCCCCAGCATTAACGACTCAGAGAGATAAGAACAGTCTCTTTTATAGAAAAAATGAAGTCCGACCTTTCAAATGTGTTTGAGTGAGAGTTATAATCTTGGCACAAACACCGGAAAGGTTCGTTAAGTTCGAAATTCGTTCTACATTGTTTTAAAAGAAGAGGTTTGTAGTGTCTCGTAGTTCGAGAGGGAACAGTAAAGTTGACTTCGTTCAGAAGAAATGGCTTGACATCGCACAGTGTTTCGTGTAGAACAAGCTAGCTGGACAAAATTATTTTATGAGATTTTCCGTTTCATATGCAGTCATTTATTACAACTACGTCAGTTTTTTCAGCCATATGATCTTTTTTTTATTTTTTTCCAAAATTTTACTTCATATGCATACATTTGCTTATTTCATATACAGTAACTCATGTGAATAAGTGACATAGATCCAAAAAAATTTAAAGGACTTAAGAATATTACTTTATTGTACTTAAATTGAATGGACTACAAATCTCAATACTCTAAAAAATTCTAAAAATTCGGAAAAAAAATTAAAATTTTTTATGAAAATTCGTCGAATTTTTCAAACATTTTTTAAATATAATTTAGTTTTTGTTATGGTTCGTGACAAATTTTCTTATGGGAAATTAGTTAAAATATGAAAATTCGTCGAATTTTTCAAACATTTTTTAAATATAATTTAGTTTTTGTTATGGATCGTGACAAATATTCTTATGGGAAATTAGTTAAAATATGAAAATTCGTCGAATTTTTCAAACATTTTTTAAATATAATTTAGTTTTTGTTATGGATCGTGACAAATTTTCCTATGGGAAATTAGTTAAAATATGAAAATTCGTCGAATTTTTCAAACATTTTTTAAATATAATTTAGTTTTTGTTATAGATCGTGACAAATTTTCTTATGGGAAATTAGTTAAAATAAATTTTCGGAAGCGAAAATTGTAAGAATTGTCCAAAAAGGTGTGTCTACTTATTTATGTGAGTGACTGTACATATGTATGTACATACATATTTTGTATTTATTTGAGTATTTATCCTGGCACTACAATTTTTACAAAATTATTTTATAGTAGCAGTCAGGAATGTAAAAGTGAATTACAATAATAATAATAACAATGTAAATAATTAAATTAATTATGTGAAAATTACTTATTACAAAAACTTAAAAGTAAAGTATCATACAAAGTAGAAAAGACAATAGACTTAACTTAAATAAAACCTGATCCAACAAAAAGTTATAGGGTAAGTTATCTTTTGTAATTATGTTATTATTCGCTGTCATCACTTTCATTCGATGAGTCAATTGTGGAATAATCATGAGCATCAGCAACACTACTGTGAAAGCTTGAAACAACTGGGGTATTTATTGACTCCTCAACATTATCGGGGGACAGTAAATTTAAGACTTCTGAAGTCAGACTTTTCATTTTTTCTTAGGTATCTCCCTAAAACTGTTAAATAAAGGAACCGATGTTATAAGCAACATATTCATAAGATCTCTATCCGTGTCTTCACGTGAGTGCTTTTGTGTGTTATCATCCCTGAATCGTCTCAAATCTTTCTTACGGGCTTCCTTTGCTTCCTCAGAAAGTTGACCAATAGGTATACGGACATACGCGTTGATACTTCTGCCGCATAAAGTAACTCACCAGGACTTGTAGATTGCAAGAGGTCATCCACTCTCTCTTTTTTCTCTGCAGCTATCAAAGTCCTTCTTTCGCCTTCCGGGGCCGGGGTTACCTGAAAAAGTGGTTGGTTGGTCTGATGGCAACTTTGAATCCACCGTTATTGTAAATGTGAAATCTAGACCCGAAAGCCACTCCGAGTTTTTATTCAAAAATCGCTCCTTATGTCTTCCAGAGGTGTTCCACTTTTGATCCAACTTCGACGAATATGCCGATATTTGTAAGCTTAAGCTTTTTATCGAATACTCGGCTGCTTCGCTTAAATCGTACTTAAGTACAACAAAACTCAATAATTCTTTATATCTGGTTTCCTTCGAATGTTGAACCCAAATGTCAAAAAATTCCGTTCTTGGTACGGTTATAACTAAACTGCTTTGTGTTGTTGATTTTCCGACAGGGTGAATAGTTGATGATTGTTGTTCTGCCATCTTAAGTGTCGTTGATCGCTCTGATTTGTTATCAGTTGTGCAGTATTTATATTACATTCAGGTATTGTCGTAGATGCTAACAAATGGGGTTGTTTTGTGTAGCGTTCCAGTGTGGTTATACCTGCATTAGGATTGCTTTGTATGTACCTGTTTTTATGCCTTGGTGACTGGTGAGGTAGGTTGTGGCAGGTTGAAGTCAGTGATCTTCGCCTTTTTGCTTTTGGTGTGCTCTTGTTGACCTTGCGCGTTTATTTTTGTGTGTTTTATGGCTACATGTTTGTTCCCTGTACCTGGGAATTGGTTTTGCCGTTTGTAGACCAGCTTTAAAGGTTCAAATATCTCGTCGGAGCTGGAACGTACATACATCCAATTTTATATGTAGAGATAACTAAATCTACAAAAAAAAAATTAAAAATAGATGTGCAAAGAATTCGCAATGGTTTTTTCTTTCGGCTATTAGAAAATACTTGCGACTATAACATATGTAAAATTTAGCCCGGATGCCCGCGGATGTATGTAACTTTTTTGTCCCTAACTTTAAAAATATAGAGAAAAAATACCTTTTCTTCTTAATAACGGAATGTTAAATGTATTGAGAATACTCTAATTGCGAAAGAATTACTATTAAAAAATTTTACTTACCGTCGAGCTTAGAACCCATCAAAAAAATTACATAAAAGTGTTCACTTAAAAGAAATATGAAGCTTAATATTCAACAAGAATTTTGCAAATTAATCAATGCATTTTACGGCCACTCCTGCCTTCTTACTTCAATTACTCAATATATATGAGCAAAAATATCAAAAAAAAAAGCAAAAATCCCGTTATTTTGTTTGTTTTCTTTCATTTCTCATTACACTTTTCTTGGAATAAGAACTTTGTTTTGTCCAGCTAGCTTGTTCTACACGAAACACTGTGCCTCGATCCATTCAGTAGTTTTGTCATAAATATTACGCCAAGCATTTCCCTTTAATTGGTAATAGTTGGAAGATTGATAAGTTTTACTCGATTAGTGTAAGGAGGAAGATTAAACGAAGAATCCCATTGAAAATTCCTTAAAGCAAATAGTAAAAACTGTTTTTGTATTGACTGGAGCCTGTAAGTATGGATTTGAAAACGTGGATTCCAGACTATTGAGCAGTATTCTAATATCAGTCTAACCAATGTTGTGAAGAGGCTTTAGCTCTATTGACAGTGGCACTTACATATATAAGAGTTGAAGCTAAGTTTGCAGTTCATTGTAAATCCTAAGTCTATAAAAGCATTAACACTTTCAAGGTTTTGGCTGTTAATTGTGTAAGAAGCTGATTATAAATTCATACGCGAAAAACACATAAATTTAAATTTTTGAAGATTATGCGGCATGTGGTTCACATTGCACCAAGCAGCAAGCAATTTAAATCCGTCCGATGTAAAGAACGTTCTTCAATCGACGCGAAAGTCTTAAAAAGTTTTACATCATCAGCATACATCAAGATTTTAGAATATTTTATAGTTGAAGAGATATCGTTTATAAATAGCAAAAACGGAATTCGATGGCTGCCCTGAGGAACACCAGAGTTGACTCTAATGATTCTTGAAAACATATGTTTAAAGATGTCTCTTTGTGTTCTGCCACAGAGATAGGAGGAAATCCAACGAGTGAGACTAGGTTAAAAGACAGTTTATAGACAAGTAAAGAGTGGCATACTTTATCGAATGCTCTACTAAAATCGGTGTATATAACGTCGGTGTGAAGATTTTCTCTAAACCCGTTCGAAATGTGAGTTGTGAACTCAAGTAAATTAGTTATGGTTAATTTCCCCTTATAAAACCCATGCTGAGAACTTGCAATTAATGTTGAAATCGAAAAAGTTAGGTGATTTGTAACGATTGCTTCGAATAACTTAGGAATAGCGTTCAGTCTAGCTATGCCACGATAGTTTTCAATGGACGACTTAATGCCACTTTTATGGAGAGGGATGAGAAAGAATTATTTCCATGCTGATGAGAAAATTCAATATTTCAAAGATAGGTTAAACAGATCAGCGAGAGGTTGGTCGATGTATTCTGCACATCTTTTAAGGAAGCATGTGGGCATTAAATCAGGGCCGAATGTAAAAGATTCTTTTAGTGGTCTTTAGGTTGTTTAGGCCACCAGCCTAAATATTTACAATAAAACATCTTCAGGTAATAAATATGAAGCAGAGATTGAATTATATATATATCATAAGGATATTTTCCAGGTGGCAAACCAATCTCGCCGGAATAATTAGGTTTGAAAAATTGAGCGAAGAAATTCGCAATCTCTTGATTGTCCTAAGAAATATTAACATTAAACTTCATAGTGGAAGGAAACCCTTTACCCCACGTTTAGAATTTACGAAACCGTAAAACGAATTCGGGTTTCAAATAATTTTTTTCTTAATTTTACAGATGTAAGCTTTATAGCAATTTTTATCAAGTTCAAAATACTTATGACCCAGAATAGCATAACGAACGTAATCGGAATGTAAACCAGTCTTCTTATATAATTTGAAATCACGTAACTTTTTTTATTTATATGAATTATTATTTAGGATAACAATTTAATTGTAATTAGTATGTTTAAATTTTGTTTAAGTCTAATCGTCCTTTCGCGAACGCATTAAGTTTGCGACCAAAATTAAAAACTTTATTAAAATTTTCCAATTTTTTCCACAATTTGTAAATTCCTTGAAACTGCAACCTTTTCGAAAGAATCAAAATGCATTTCGAATATAAATTTCATCAGTTTTATCAAGTTTTCGGAAATGATTTTTTGCATTACTCTGCCCATTAAAGACATATTAAATGTTAACGTAATATAACTAATAACGTTAAAAAAATATTTCAATAATAAAGTTGGTTTTACTTCCTCTATATTAGATTTTTTTGATGTTTTTCCGCCAATTTTCATAAAAATTAGAGTATCTTTCAATCCATTTTTAAATAACTTCCCGCAGAGCCAGAGTCTTGAAACTTGGAATACACATTGGAATCCGATGACAGTTAGATGAGGAAACTCTAAAAATCTTCCGAACTTGGAAATTTGGCTTTCAAGTTTTAAGGAACTTCCCGATAACTCAAAAATCTTGAACTTTAAACCATGATTTTGGATTTATTAGGATGTAATATTTAAGATAAAAGAGTTTTATACATGGGACATCGATCGAGATATTTAGAGATATTTATTTCTTACGAAAAACAGATTCTGTCAGAATCAAATAAATCCGTTAATCGATTAACCTATTAGTCGTAGCTTCAATACATATGTATATATAAAAGGTAGAGCTCACAAAATTTGCTCAAGGGATTTCTACAAAATTTTCTTAGGGTCATGGTAGGATGCAATAAAGATTACTATGAGTAATATGCAAATATTTACCAAGCTCATTTGTTTTAACTTATGGAAAGTGTTTTTTGTTTTTATTTCCCTATATTACTTCGGTCTCCTCTCTGCTAATGTTAAAACTTCACTACACTACAACATCTATAGAACACACCATAACTTTTTCCAACTCACTCACCTTTGTTGCTTAAAATGCATTTCTCTAGAACGTGGTGCTCAGTTCAAAAACATAATTTGCAATAAAAAAAGTACATCCATTTTCATATGTATGCTTATTTTTGTAAGCTTAAGGAGCTTAAGTTTCAGCAAATACCTTGAATGAAAGTCTATCCTTTTTTTAATTTGAGCAGCCGTATATATGGTGCTTCCTCTTATCTTGTCATGTTCGATACGCTTACCGTACTAGTGAAAGATTTTAGTTTAAATGTGAATATAAGATTTTTGTAGCCACCGTGGTGTGATGGTAGCGTGCTCCGCCTACCACACCGGATGCCCTGGTTTCGAACCCCGGGCAAAGCAACATCAAAAATTTTATAAATAAGGGTTTTCAATTAGAAGAAATTTTTCCTAAGCGGGGTCGCCCCTCGGCAGTGTTTGGCAAGCGCTCCGGGTGTATTTCTGCCATGAAAAGCTCTCAGTGAAAACTCATCTGCCTTGCAGATGCCGTTCGGAGTCGGCATAAAATCATGTAGGTCCCGTCCGGCCAATTTGTAGGGAAAATCAAGAGGAGCACGACGCAAATTGGAAGAGAAGCTCGGCCTTAGATCTCTTCGGAGGTTATCGCGCCTTAAATAAATTTTTTTTTTATAAGATTTTTATTTATTTTCGAGTGCTTTAGCACAAATAAAACACTCCTAAAATTTTTTATTTCCTTGCCAAAAATATTTACATATTTACTATATATGTATGTCTATTAGGTACTTATTGCCAAGGCAGACCCTGTTATACACTACATACACGCGCACTTCTAAAAGGTAGACTGTACATATAATAGGGTACAAACATTTATATACATACATATATACACCGATATCGGTTACAAGCAATTAGTTTCCACTCCACCAAGCAACCATTAAGGTATGGGTCGTCCTCAACTATTGGCTTAACTCAGCAGTAGCGGGTAGCGTTCCTTTGTTTCTTTCTGGATTTGCTTTTTTAATCTTACTTATTATTTGTTACTATTTCATTATTTTCGCTCCACTTAAGTTCTCGAATTTCTTCCATTACTTCGGGCTGCTCATTTCACATTTTTTCTTCACCTTAATTGGCAAATAAAGTACAAAAACAACCATACATAGAGAAATTCGCAACAACCATCGAAACCCCCACAATTTACCGGTGAGCCATATTTCCAACCACTTCTTCCGTTAATTAAAAATTAAACAAACCTCATTTGGGACTCCCCGCCACGCAAATCCTGGTAATGTTTGTTGCCCTACGAAGGTTTTCTGCAATAGCGCGTATCCTGTTCTTGCCACACTATTTTTTTCGTTTCCATTTAATATTGCTCTTTACATTTAGTTGGCCTTTTTGGTGCTTTTTTCATTTTATATTTTATTTATTTTATTTGTTGTGTTTGCACAGGTACACATGTTCCCTTCTTCGCCCACTAGTTTGGTTAAAACGAGTTGAGCAAAATAATTTCACTTTCAACCCCATTTTTGAATTTTAGTATATTTATCCCGTACAAAATGGGCCTTAGTTAATGTATAATGCCTAACTCTTCAGGTAGAGCTTGAAAAATATGGGCATCCACATTGTCGATTGTTTTAGACATTTTACAAGAAAATATCGATAATATTATTGAGCTGCGACAAAAGCCGATTTTATTGCCCCATATATTTTTTGTAAGGGAATAATTGGGCCTAATTTTGAGTTATACTTAACAAAATTAAAACTGCCAAAAATTTGAGTAGTACAATTTTCCTAACTGTTAATTTTATTTTACTAGCGAAGGCAGGCGCAAACATCTTTGCTTAAAATGAAGTTGTTACAATATCAATTGAGTGATGTAGAGTTTAGCTTTAACTGATTGCAATTGCCAAAAAGTCCTGTTCATATTTAATTAAATCTTATTTTTGATATGAGTTCTTCTGTTGTTTGCTTCTTATGAATATTTCTCAGCCCAATTTACTTTATTTTATAAGTATGAATAACAGTACATAATTATTCAATGTAGCAATAGTTAGAGTGGGTGCCAATATTGCATTTTATCTTTTTTGTGAATTACAAACACGCGGCAACAAGTAAAAAGATTACTTGGGAAGTACCTGTTGGCCTCATAAACAACCTTTTAGCGGAGAAGAAAATTGCCTGAGCAATAGATAGCTTCTCTCCATGTAAATCACCGGGCGTGGATGGTATTCTACCTATTATGCTGCAGAAGACTCAGAAATCTTTGGTTAAGGAACTAAAGGAGATCTTCGAGGCATGCATTCGTCTCAACCACATTCCGGTATCGTGGATGAAAACAAGGGTGACTTTCATCCCTAAGGCCGGCAGAAGGGGGCATAAAGTAGCAAAAGACTTTCGGACAATAAGTCTCACGCCCTTTGTTCTGAAAACGTTCGAAAGGATACTAGATATACATACACGGCTTCTAGGTGAGGCTCCACTTTCCACGGCACAGCACGCGCACCTGAGAGAGAAATCCACAGAAACTGCGCTACATGTGGTAGTTTGAACGGTGGAAAAGTCCCTTCATCACAGCAATTTACTCTGGCTGCGTTTGTTGATGTGGAAGGCGCGTTTAACAATGTAAGAGCTGAAGCGATTGAGGCTGCCCTCGGTAGGGCAGGGGTTGAAGAACCACTACGGCTTTGGATTTCAACCCTGCTTCGCAACCGCGAAATAACAGCAGAGCTAGGCGGAGCTAGTGTTGGCAAGCAGGTATGCAGAGGCACACCACAGGGTGGGGTGCTTTCACCTCTGCTTTGGTTGATCACCATAAATGAAATCCTAGGAAAACCTAACGCAGGGGGAGGGTTAAGATCGTGGCGTATGCCGACGACGTGGCGATCTTGGTCTCTGATCTTTTCCCCTCCGTAATGAGCGAAAATCATGGAAAGGGCCTTGGCTAAACTCACCAGGTATGTGGCATTAGGTTAAATCCCGACAAGACGGACCTGCTTCTCTTCACGAGGAAGTACAAGCCACCTGCCTTCAGACTACCATCCTTAAACGGCCAGCAATTAACCCTGTCATCGAGTACAAAGTATCTGGGACTAACAATTGACTGCAAGTTGAATTGGAAAGTATGCATCGAAGAGCGGGTACGGAAGGCCTGCATCGCCTTCTATGCCTGCAAATCAATGTTTGGTAAGAAATGGGGACTCAAGCCAAGCATGGTACTTTGAATGTACGAGGCGGTGGTGCGACCGGTGCTTACCTATGGTTCCATAGTCTGGTGGGAAGCTCTAAGTAAGAGCTACAATCTTACCAGCCTGCAAAAAGTCCAGCGCACTGCGTGTGCTGGTACCATAGGGGCCGGACCCACTTGCCCCACAGCTGCTATAGACCCCATTTTTCACCTGCTTCCGATCGACTTGCATATACTTTGTACATCGTCAAAATCCGCACTGAGACTCAGGGGGTCTGGGTGGTGGAAGAATACTCAGCAAGGGCATAGTGGAATCCTAAATAAACTCCATTTCTAGAAGACCTCAGAGGGTTATCTGTGATAGCAATCCCGAATATTCTTAATTTTATCAACAACTGGCTGGTTGTAATACATTGACTGTAACATTCCATAGTTTTTAGACGAGTTACATGGCATCAACACGGCTTTAAATAGCTACTTGGGCAACCAGGGTCGCAGCCATTTCACCTACCTACCTACCTACTTGGGAAGTCTAAGTTTAGTCGAACCCGAAAATTGTATGAAATAAATCAGATTGATTATGTGCGAATTGTCTTTTTGCTGGTTACAAATAATATTTGATAGCAATTTCATTTCCAATAGATATAGCTTGAAAAACGTTGTTGTTGTTATTGTAGCAATAAAGACACTAACGAAGGTATTAGAGAGTTTTACATTGTTGATGGCCCTTTACCGGAGATAGATCCGGTACGTTTCGGTAAAAAGCACCATTAAGCTACTAGCCCGAATATCACGGGAGCACTTTTATATGGCCACATTGAATCTTTTAGTCTATCCACCACACCCCCTGCTTCCATGAGGAACTTGGGGTCGCCAGAGCCTCGCCTGCTACTCGCTTCGCATATGTGAGGTAGACAATTGCGGGTGCTGTGAAGCTATAAAGCTTTGTATTGCACTTATCGACCCTTGAATCGCGCATGAAACATGTCAGCATCACTATCGAAATTGACAAAGCTGCCTAAGCAGTTCCTCCTTTTTATTTCTTAAACTTATGACCTATTTACAAAGTTTTTAAAATTTCGTACTTTGTCCTACGATATCGCTACAGAGGTGCATTACGAGTACAATGCAGTAAAACACCCTGAATATAATGTAAATTTTGTTAAGGTAAGACTTTTAAACAACTTTTTTTAATGAGCGCGATAGTTAATCGATTTTGTTCAGGACTGTATTTAATATGAAGAACATTTTTCTGCCAAATTGCAAATGATATTAACGGGTTTTATTTTCGGCTTGAAAAACATTTAAATTTCTTCTGCTAAATGAGGGCGGAGCCACGACCATTTTCCAGAATTGTTATCAGCTTGAATCTTTCGTATTTTAGTCAATTCAATTTTCCAGTCTCACTCTAAACGCATAGTCCTATTTTTCACTTTCATCAAAATTTTCGATATCGATAAAAGGGTCTTGGTTGTAGTCTGATCTTGTCCATATTGAAATACAATATACTCTTAAAAAATAAATGCAAGGCGCGATAACCTCCAGAGAGATTTCAGGTCGAGCTTCTCTTCCGATTCGCGTCGTGCTCTTTTTAATTTTTTCTACAAATTGGCAGGACGGGACCTACATGTTTTATGCCGACTTCGAACATCATATGCAGGGCAGAGGAATTTTCACTTGAAGCTTTTAATGGCAGAAATAAACTCGGAGTGTATGCCAAATCACTGTCGGGGGCGACCCCGCTTAGGAGAACTTGTTTCTAATTAAAAAACTTGTTTCTAAATTTTCGATGTTGCTTTGCCCGGGAGTTGAACCCTTCTTCGGTGTGGTAGGCGGAGCACGCTACCACCACACCACGGCGGCCCCCGGTGTATGATATACTAATAGCGTTTTCTTTTCTGGCAAAAGTGTTACGCTTTTTGTACGCCGCGCAAGGGTTGTACATATATTTTGTTCTATTCTAAAGAGGAGGTTAAGCCTTTACGGGGTATTTCGTTCTTTTGCGAAAATTGTTGCCTGCTCTCAACGCAAAAGCGTTAATTTTTTACCCTGCACAAAATGGCCGTGTAGCAGTGCATCTCTGCTAAACCAGCTGATCGTGACAATTATTTTCGTAACTTTACAAATTTTTAGCGTAGAAAATTGAAATGAAGGAAATAATTGCTAATGAATTTTTGTTATCATTGACGCCGCGTTTATGAAAATCAGATAATACACGGGGTATCTATTTATGTTCTTTGCATGCACTATAAATGTTGAAAATTGTCTGGGGTAGGAGTAACTCTATTAAGGCTTTACCATTTACTTAGGCAACAATTTATTTTAGAAAAGAAAACGCTATAAAATAAGCCAGTGACCAAATTTCATCGTTTTAACGGACGGACAGATGGAGCTCAATCAAAATCTTTTCCAGTGCTGATAATTTTTATAAATTTACTTTAATATCGACATTTTTGCCATATTATTAAATTAAACGGTTTTATTTAGCTTTAGTTGACTGGCACGAATTTTGTAATTGAAATTTAAGTAACTTCCCGATAAGCTACGGGCCTGAAACTTGGAGTATAGTTCAGAATCCGATGACAATGCAATAATAAGAAAAAGATCGCCGCTAGGTGGCGCAAGGATCGAGATATTCACAAAACACGTATTTGTGGTCCGATTTGGCTCATATTTGGAACACATAATACATACAAGAATAGAAAGCGACCTATGATTTCCGAATTGGCTCATATTTGGAACAAATAATACATACAGTCCGGTAGATGTGACATCGAAATATTTTGGAGTTGGAGGAGGGACAAGCATACGTGGCGCAGAGTTGAGTAAAGTCTTTGGAAGGATTATGTATTGAGGACTTAGATTGTAACAAATTGTCAGGAAAGAGTCCTTGTAATAATGAGTCTCTAAATGAACTAAATAGAATGAGAAATAATAGGCAATTAAATAAAGACTAAAAACTAGAAAATAAAATAATAAAAAAAAAGTTTAGTTAAACGGTTTTATTGAAAACAATACTTACATGAAGTAATAATAATTATAAAGGCTAGAAAATAATTAGGTAAGTCCTAGGTACTAGTCATCACTCTCCACATCAATATAGGGCGTTGATCAGACAATTAAATAAAAGCGTTGGACGCGCCATATTTCTATTGACAGTCATAAGTAAGACCAACTGAACCTTAATAAGGTTATGCTACGCCTCACATTTTTAGAAATTTCACGCGCCCAATGCTTTTATTTAATTGTCTGATCAACGCCCTAGATTGATGAGGAGTGTGATGACTTGTACCTAGGACCTACCTAATTATTTTCAAGCTTTTAGTATTATTATTACTTCATGTAAGTATTGTTTTCAATAAAACCGTTTAACTTAAACATTCTTTTTATTAAAAAGAATATTAAATAAAAATTAAAAATGATTATAAAAAAGTAAAAATTTTTGTCCAAATGTGGGCCCTTTAAATACATAAATGATTCGATTGCGCTATTACGAAAGCCTGCTCATCTGTTAATGATAATTTGAAATTTTATAAAATTCCTTGAGTCCATGATCAGAACCTGCTGTAAGAAAGCAAGAGATCTAATTTAAATTTTTTAAATAAGAAGGTAGGTCCTTGATAGACCTACGATTTCGATTAAAATCTCGAAAAGTTTCTTCATTTTATAATTTCAATCAGAACTTGACATTCGTCTATTTTAAGGTGCAACTATTTTGCTGCATAATTGAACTGTCAATTCGTTTTATACATTTAGAACAGATACCTCCAATATCGAGTCTTTCTTCATTCGATACGATTGGGTACACGATACTTGGAAAGCGATGCCCATAATGAGTACTGTGCGGATATTTTGCAGTTGATATTGTAACGAATTTAGTGAAATTCCGCTTATTCCAAAACTTCTGCTAACGTTCGAATCGCTAAACTGTTGAATAAATAACTCCAATATTCAATAATGCAAAATGTTCTTTATTAGACTACTTTGAGGGTACTTCACAATAACTCTTACTTCCCAACTAATTGCGTGTTTAAATCAAACTACTTAGTCATGCCTCAACTTGCGCTGGATTTATACTCTCGGTTTCCTCGTTCACCCATTTCTCCTAAGGTCTAGTCACTTCTTTGAACTTCATGCTGGGTTACCAACGATATGCATGTATATTTGTAGTTTGAATCTATATGCGTGTGTATATGTGAGTACTGCGTCGCTGATGATGACATGCGTTTGGGAGTATCTCTCCGCTGCCTTGTATGCATGTGTGTAAATGATTGATTTGTTTACTTACATACGAGTGGCTGCTTAGTATCGGCTTAGTGATGATAGTATCGCTTAGTGATGATAATATTCTTCACAATATCAAGTCTCTGGATATATGCAAGGCAGGGGCGATTCCACGGGATGCAAGAAGTCATATTTTTCACAGTCATTTTTCCTTACGCATTTATCTTTCGAACTTGATAAGCTAAATTCAATTCGAGAATAAAAAAAGCTGGGTGATTGCAATTAAAATTATATCGGTTATTTTATTTCATGTTTGCAAAATGTATATTTGAATAAAAATTATTTAAATTATGTTCCAAATACCATTCATCCCATACTTAATCATTTTTAAGTTTTCGAGGATTTTAGAAAAATTCTTCCAGGATTTTGTCTTCAATTAAATCACTTCGATTATGGATATTCAAAGAAGCTAGGCGCTTGAACGCTTCGATCGCAAATTCGTTGCCTACACATTTTGGCTTCAGAGACGAAATCTCTTCAAAGCTTTGGAAAATTGATTTGTACTCTTCGAAGCAATTTTAAAAGTGACAAATGCACATATGTATCTGTCGACAAATGGCACATAAAATGTGATTCTATAGTAATCCTCAATATTGGATCCAATATTGGAGCAATTTTTTAACGGTTGCATAAACGCGGTTTTTTTATTTCATTGTCGTATTTGTAACACGTTCCAAAAACTTCCTCAAAGAATGCACGAGTAAGCTTTTTACTGCTTTTCCTTGAATTTATTCAAAGCATCATCTGCCAGTTTGGTAGCTTCTCCCAGGTCTTCTTATTTCATTTGAAATTCTAAACTCAAAGGCAGAGCAATTGAATTATACCTAGGTTTTCATTATGTGACATACGATTTGAAATTCTTTAGTCAAAATTACTGATAAAAGTTGAGAAGCAGTTTGTGAAAACTCACGCTCTTTCCATGTTTACATATATCTCTAAGACTTCGACAACAGCTGGCTGCAGTTCAATATATACCGCATCTCATTCGTGGGACCGAGCCCATATTAGGGGACATATAGATCAGAGCTGACGATTATATAAAAGTGTCTTCAAATCAGTGAAATAACTTTTCGCTAATCACATTCAATGTAAAAAGCATAGGCGATGACGCAGTTTTGTGTCTTTTCAAGATTTGAAGTCCACTTTAGCGTTTTTTGAAAAATTGTTTATAGCACTGTATTGGAATTAATTTGTTTGATAGACCCCTGTGATTCTTGCTCTCGAACATTCATTGGTAAAATCAACCGAAATACGGGTAAATTCAACCGAAATTTCTGTCAATTTTTATCCATCGCAACGAGATGTTGAATCAACTGCGCACTAATCGTTGGTTCGTAATTGACCGTTTTAGTAGTCAAATAAACAAAAAAAGTTGTTTCATTATGCTTTACCCATAGTTTTGTTAAATTAACAATTATAACTTGTTACTTTGTTCTTTTGAAATTACTAGTAAAAAAAAAATATAAATAAATATAAGGCACGATAACCTGCGAAATTACTAGTGCAAACTGTTAGATTAACAGAGTCTATTGTCGAAATTACACTACCAGTGAAATCTATTGAAATAACAGATATTTCAGTTTTTTCTGGATTAATAGCGTAAACTTTTACATCAACAGAATTTTCTGTTCATATGATATTAATACCTGTGGAAAAAATAAAAGCCGGATAAATATATATTTAAACTTATGTAATTTTTTTATTTGTATAAATTACACATAAGTGCATTTCATTTCTAATGATTTTATTGCTATATTTAGTAATATTAATTAAAATAATAATAACTTAAATCTGAATTCAAACAAACAAAACTTGTTCCGAATTACGCTAGACGGCTTTGTACGAAAGTATGTTGCCATATACATATATACGTAAGTATGTGAATACATAAAAAGGCATGATTGCTACATAAATATTCACACACGCGTTATTACATGCTCTAGCGAACCACATTGGCGTCGGTTTCAAGAACTTTATTTCAACTTTTTCTTCAAAAATGTTCACCATATTTTTATATTATAATTATATTTGTGTATGCAGATTTGATATAAAATGTTTAAATTTTCTTTGAATTTAAAACAAAAATCGGACAAATAAGTACATATGTATGTATGTACTTACTAACCGACTTTCAATTGGGCGTACATCAAATATGCTGGCACACAAACATTATACTCTTTTATTAAACGCTATTTCACGAAATTTTATTTTTTATAATTTATTTAATTTATGCTTTTGAAATTTTTCAAATAGAAATGAAAATAGTAGTCACGAAACTGATTCTCAAATCTTTCGGTTGCAGCTCATTTTCAATTTCTTCTCTCGCATGTAGAGTTGCCACACTTAATTGTTTCAAAAAAAAAAAAAATTGTAGTATAAATGTTTCACATAAAATTTTAAATAGAGAACTTGTAAGTTATAGAAAAGTAAAGAATCAAATCGCGGGAAAGTAATTCACCACTGGAATAACTTTACATGTAATTCGACAATTTTAATTCTCGTAACACTTTATTTTGAAACGATTCCAAAACAACTCAAACTTTTATGCTGTCGGAAACATCAACATTAAAAAAGGATGTTTTTTATTATCTTATTAGATTCGTTCGCGTGATTGGAAATTCGTAAAAACTTGAATAAAATGTTACTAACATTGGAAAAATCCCGTTCGTTCAAACAAAGCTTCTGCAACAAGAGGGCGCAATTTTGCATTTCGCTTGAAAGAGAACTTGCAAAATTGTACCCGATAAATAGGTGTCCCGGTATCGCACAATTTTTGCAGTGTTATGCACAGTAAATTCAAAAAAAGGTTTTTTTCATTTTGTATGATAACTGAAAAACTAGTTTTTTGTTGTTTTCCCAATTTGTGTGTTTTTTTGATTTGGTGGTTTTCTTATTTTAGTGTTTTTTTTTTACAAGTGGCACCATCGTCATATCTCTTCTGTTTAAATGGCTAAACTAATTTGTTCGCTTGACAAAGACATTGTTCGAATTAACCATAATTCGATCAATTTCACCGAATCTCCGTTAAGTCAAAAACAACAGAACCGAATTGTTGATTTTACTAGAACCATTTCTTTCAGTGTATGAAGCACACAATACACCCTAAATATCACAATCGTGCCGTAGTCTTAACCCTAATTATAGGCAAATTTTGTCTGATCACAGCTTTAGTTTCTCAGAATATACTCAATAAACTATATATCCATACAATACGTAACTGTATCTTAAATATTTAAGTGTCCTTCACTTGTTAAGAAAAACATATACTTTGAATCATTGTATTGGTACGATTGTAGTGCAATCTGATCCGCGCCTCGCATCCGTCGATTCTGCAGGTATCCAAAATGATAATTAAAATAATAAAATTGAGTTTTTTTTGACAATTTTAAACTTGAAAAACTGCGTCAAGGAGATTTACCCATATAGTCTATAGGGCATAAGCAATACCTTCATGGTATGTATATATGATACTCGCTTTATTCAAAAATGTACTAAAAGTTCTATTCTACAAAAATATTCTCGACAAAATATTCTTGAGGTTGCCCAGATAAAAGAAAGCTGTGGAAAAAGTATCCAACCAAATCTTGTTTTAACTTTATTTAGAACAAATCGAAGTTTTGCCATGGTGCGCAGTAAAAAAGAGGTATATTTGTTCCACTATATCCAACGGTACTCATTTATTTAACTTCACTCAGTGGTTAAATATAGTTTTTAGCTTATACTTACTTAAAATATCGGATCCAGTATATGACATTTAATAGCATCCATCATTGTCACATATGTGCAACCCATGTGCCACTTGTCAACTCTCATGTTCTCTATCACAGATCTTCATCTCATTCGACAAACCGATGAGGGTAACATTTTTGTCCCATATTTCGTACTAAAAAGGCCTAAATCTCCTTGGAGGTATATCACGCTTTGTATTTTTTTTATGTCTCGTACTAATATTAAATAAAATCTTATTTTCTTTTATTTTTAGGTAAGTTGCCGTATATTTTTGGTTAAAATCAATATTCGAAAAAAATCACCGTAATCTCCTCAGTATATGCACGATACGAGTAAATTCACATACTCATGTATTTTGCCGTGGTAAGTAAACTTGGTTAAGTAACATTTGTAAAGATTATAATAAAAGTTTTATTTTAGTTTTGGATGCTACCTTAAAGTAAACACGGTCTATACCTAAAATAAATAATAGTTTAAAAAAACTAAAAAACACGCTTTTATAGCTAACCGAACTAAAAAATAGAAAATAATATTCAATTAAAGAGAGTTTATATAATAGTAGTAGGATTTCAAACAATCATTTATAGTTAATCACTACAAAATAAAATTATAATAAAAAATTTAAGTAATTAACAGAATAATTTAATTCACAGTAAAAAGCGTGAGTGCATTTGACTACATTTCATATCTTTCCTCTCAGATAATTGCCAATAGAATGATTGTAACATTCAATATCAAGCACCCCACGCTTTTTACTGTGAATGAAATTATTCTGTTAATTACTTAAATTTTATTATAATTTTATTTTGAGGTGATTAACTATAAATGATTGTTTGACCTTCTACTACTGTTATATAAACTCTTTTTAATTGAATATTATTTTCTATTTTTTAGTTCGGTTAGCTATAAAAGCGTCTTTTTTAGTTTTTTTAAACTATTATTTATTTTAAAATTTTTTAGTTCAAGTAATTTTAAAAGTTTTAATCGAGAGTGATGAAACCTCGAAACGCCAGCGGTCCATGGATGAATCCAACCCCACTGCACACAAAAGGGCCAAGACGCAGGGAGGCTGGACGCGGTCTTTCGCCGAAATTGCCAAGGGTCGGCAGATCATTGGCATTATAGACGAGATCAGCGAAAATGGCAAGATCCCGAAACAACAGTGGAAGAGGATCGAGGCCGCGCTCGCTACGGTGGCCGTTAAATTTAAGAAAGACAACCCTGGTCCACCGCCATCTTATACCGATGCAGGGTGGTTCCAGGGCAATGTCAAGCTAATTGCCTGTGACGACGCCAGGTCGGTAAACCTCTATAGGGCCTCCGTCACGCTAACATGAGTGGTATATCCGGGCGCGCGTCTCAAGGTAGTGGAGGCGCGTGATATCCCCTCACGACCAAGGGCTATAGCCTGGGTACCAGTGACGCCAACGGACCCAGCTGACATCCTGGAGCTGCTCCAGGAGTACAACCCTTCACAGGTTTGGAAGTCAACCCGAATAAAACCGAGCTTGCCCTCTTCACGAGGAGGTACAAAGTACCAAATCTTACACCGCCAAGAATTGGGGGTACGTTCTTAGCGTTTAACGATCAAGTCAAGTATTTGGGAGTCATTCTGGATAGGAAGCTATTATGGAGTGACTATATAGTGGAGCGATCCAAGAAGGCAGCAGCAGAGCTGTTCACCTGCAAGAGGGCAATTGCCACCTACTGGGGGTTCTCCCCTAAAGTGACCTACTGGATTTGCACAGCCATTGTGCGCCCGATTCTTCTTTATGGTGCCTTGGTCTGCTGGCCTGCACTAGTTAAAAGTACCTATCTTAAAATGCTTCAAAAGGTGCAACAGAGTTCGGAGCTCTGCATTACCGGGGCTCTCGACTCCACTCCAGATTCCGTTACATACATACGTGGGTACATAGATACATAGATAGATACAGGCCAAGCTAATAAAAGCGTGTTAAAAAGGGCTCCAGTATGCTCTTTCGTAGATGTGCCATGCATCCACTTCTATCACTAATAAAGGAATGCGTTGTTCGCATTATGTGCAAGGTTTCAAATCTATGGTCATTTGGGGTGGTCATAAGTTCAATTGACCTTATGTCCGTTAACCTTATGTTACCCCACCATCACATTATTGCTTTGTCATCGAGCCTTGATACGTGTGCAAAGTTTCAATCAAACTTATGGCCATGCAAAGTGGTAATAAGGCCAATTGACCTTATGTCACCACACCATCACATTAATGCATTGTCATCGGGCCCTGATACGTGTGCAAAGTTTCAATCAAACTTATGGCCATTCAAAGTGGTTATAAGGCCAATTGACCTTATGGCCGTTGACATTATATCACTGCACAATCACACTAATGCATTGCCATCGAGCCTTGATACGTGTGCAAAGTTTCAATCAAACTTATGGCCATTCAAAGTGGTTATAAGGCCAATTGACCTTATGGCCGTTGACCTTATGTCACTGCACCATCACTCTAATGCATTGCCATCGAGCCTTGATACGTGTGCAAAGTTTCAAATTAATCAGACTTCTAGAAACCGGTGAACATTAAGCTCAAAGATTCCGTTACATACAGGTCAAGCTAATAAAAGCATATTAATTACACATTTCGAGAGAATTGCCAAACGCCTTCATATCAATTTGTTATTTATTTTGCAATCTAAGCTTATTTATCCCTGGCAACAACCCTGTAGAGAATTTGTCTAGTTCTGTGCTCGTGCACTTCTAGCTCATTCGCAACCATTACTAGTTCGCCCCCAGTTTCTTTTACGTGATTTCAATCGGCGAATTCAACTAGGCGATGTCCTAGGCGGTTGAAATTGTCCCTCGCTGCATCACCTGAACAATAGGTTGTATGGTGATAGACAGACGGAGATGCCTGAATTAACTCAGCTCGTCATCCTGATCATATCGGAATGCTTATTGGTAGGTATTCTTGCTTTTTAAATTTTCAGGTAGAATAGCTCTTTGTATCGCTCTTATTTTTGCTAAACTACCAGAGTGTGGTGATCAGTAAATCTATTGTTATTATTCGAAATAAAAGTTTTAGTTCTATGATTAATTTATAAATTTCATATTGCCATTTATTATTTATATAAGAAATTTACGTAGCACACTACATCTTTTTAGTGTAAAGTTGCCACACTATCAAATACACATTTATATTAAACTTTCCTTTCTAAACTGGCATACATTTCCCTTAATACAAACTAATATTATCTTTCACTCTTTTATTTTGGGTTGGGGCCAATTTTAATTGCCTTATTACACACTCGTTAGGATTCTCCATTCGGAATCGATGTAATTGTGTATGTGTTGATAAAGTGAATAGTGTACGTTGACTGCATATCATTTCGAGTGCGCAATGCTAGTCTGACAAAAAAAAACTTTGCAATCTTCTGTTGTGCAGCATAGTTTTTGCGGCCCTTACTAGTAATTTTGATAACTTGTTGCATCAAGCCCATTACTAAAGCATATTTGTGGCGTACTAAAGGGTTATCTAGCATAAAACTACAAATAAGTTGTGGTAAGGTTAGATTAAAATGAGGTAACGTTGAACTGACCGCCCATTAAAACCCTAACATAGACTGAATGTGTCCCTAATGTTACCAGAAGTTTGTTAGCCAACCCAACTATAAAATCCCACGAAATCTGGATTTATGTTATATCCTCTTTGCTATTTCATGATCGAAAAATGCCAATTTTAATAGCCACAGCTTTAGTTTAGCGAGATAAGTTACAAGCAAGTTATTTGGTCATCTGGGCAAGTACTTAATGCTTTCTCTGACTCAGCGTAATTGCTCCCTGTTGTTGTTGTTGTATTAACGATAAAGACACTCCCCGAAGGCCCTGGGGAGTGTTATCGATGTTGATGGTCCTTTGTCGGATATAGATCCGGTACGCTCCGGTAACAAAGCACCATTAAGGTACTAGTTCGACCATCTCGGGAACGATTTACATGATCACATTAAACCTTCAGGCAAAGCAACATCGAAATTTTAGAAATAAGGTTTTTCAATTAGAAGAAAATTTTTCTCTGCGGGGTCCCCCTTGGCAGTGTTTGACAAGCGCTCCGGCAGTATTTCTGCCATGAAAAGCTCTCAGTGAAAACTCATCTGCCTTGCAGATGCCGTTCGGAGTCGGCATAAAACATGTAGGTCCCGTCCGGCCAATTTATAGGGAAAATCAAGAGGAGCACGACGCAAATTGGAAGAGAAGCTCGGCCTTAGATCTCTTCGGAGGTTATTGCGCCTTACATTTTTTTTTTTATATTAGCTGTATTTTCTTTTAATAAAATAAATAACATTCATGAAAATACCGAGAAAGTATCTGCACTGGTACTTGAAAATGACATGCATAAAATCAGCTGCTCAAATCGAGAGAAATCTTTTGCTGTGATGGTAGAAATTTCAAAGAACAAACTAGATAAAAACGTAGTCTTAAAAACATTGTTGTCAATAGCTTCCAATCTCAAAAAACAAAAAAAAAATCTCGCATAAGCTTTTGTTCACATAAATGGAATCAATTTCTAGCTTAACACAATAATTTTGCGTGTAGGTAACTCCGTACAATTTAATTTATAAACCTTAAATCCACTAAAATTGTTCGCTAAGCATTTCGACGGTAGCATTCTGTTTAAATTTTTGGCAAAAATATAAACTTTTTGTATGCGTAAATGAATGTGTTTCATTTGAGGTTTCGGGTCACTGAATTCGTTATCAACGTGGTAAATGTGTGATAACAGGTCATGGATTTTACTTGATCCCTTCAAAAGTAAAACTTTCAACCTGCGTATTTTTTTGTGTTTTTCAGTGAGTTGAAAACCACTCAAGCATAAAAAAACATATCCGCATATACTTGACATACGTAGATACACCTAACAAGTTATAGCCACGCTGTGTAACAGTTCATATGTTTTTTTGCCTCATGCCTTACGCACATTTCTGCAAAATCATCCCTTCCGCAACCCTCCCAGGTTTCTTTTCTGAAAATATGTATTCTTCAACCGTACAACCGCAGATTACCCAAAATGCTCCAATGCCCTGATACACAATAAATCTTCCCGCTTTTAAGCAATTGTTTTTTCTCCAAAAAAGCTGTTCTTTTGTTTGAGTTTCCGGTGCTTTTGTTTTCGTTATACATCTACTTGTACCTTAGCGCTTCTTAATATTGTGGATTATGTGGTTTGGTGTCAGGTTGGCAACGTGCGAATTTGAATAATTGCCATATCCTCTGAAAATCTCAGAAAAATATGACCACTACAACACTTTGATACTCCCTACTAACCTATTTTGCGTTCTTCATTGTCGTTAGCAACTGTTCGCTTTGTTGTTGTCTTATGTTCGTTTGGAAACAGCTGCACGTTAACCAACCGTTTTATGTTAATGAAGTGCTCATCCTCATTCAGTTCGAGTTCTAGGCAGACATATTTGGCCGTTTATGAACCTAAAGTTTCGTGCTTGTTGTTTCTTTGTATTTGTTGTAACTTTTGGTGGTATATGTTTTCGGTTTGTTGCCTTTCGTACCAACAACAACTACATACACGCGTATGCTTGCTTCCTGCTGTAACAGTTGCCACTTCCTCACATGGAAAAGTGTTGGAACATCACTATTAACACAATATCTTTGTAAGCTGCCATCAACCCCTTAACAATTTGTGTATAAACTGACTCTCTCGACATTGGCTCTGTGGCCCTTGCTACTCATCAATCTTAACTTTGTTTTTGGCCCAATTTGATGGAGGTGCCAACTAAGAAAAAACTTTTTACTTTGGTATTAAATAAAAAACTCATACATGTTGGTAATTATGCGCTTCCTTTATAAACATTTTTAGGATACTTTTAAATATCAAGAGGAAATAGTACAAAGCTTAAAGTCGATTTCCGAAAATAGTTTACATTTAGGGTTTGTTCTAGCTATGTATTAAGCATTATTTGTTTTGCTAGTCTTACTGCTTTTTATATGTATTTTGTTCGGATAACTTTGAAGAGCTTTTTATCTTCTCCATCTTCATAAATTTACTCTTGTACTACATGTTGCACTTACACTTAAATTTCTTACTTTATTGGCGCAAAACCGTGTAAACGGTTATGGCCGTCCAACAAAGCGCACCAGTCGCTTCATCGTTCTGCTAACTGTCGCCAATTAGTAACACCAAAGAAATATTTACCGTTGTCCACCTAGACCTTCCAGCGAAGTGGGGGTCGCCCTCTTCATATGCTTCCGTGGTTTAGTCGTAAAATATGGCCTAGCCAACGTAGCCGCTGGATTTTAATTTGCTGGACTATGTTTATATCGTCGTTAAGCTCGTACTAGCTTATATTATTGGCGCTTATCCGTGTAAACGATTATGGCCGTCCAACAAAGCGCGCCAGTCGCTTCTTCGCTCTGTTTAACTGGCGCCAATCGGTCAAACCAAAGGAACTCAAATCATTTTCCACCTTGTCCTTCCAGCGGAGGGGAACCGCTCTCTTTCTCTGATTCCATAGGCGGGTTCCGATAAAAATACTTCTTAGCCAGAGCGTCATCTTTCATTCGTATAACACTGCCTAGTCAGCGTAGCCGCTGCGCTTTATTTCGCTAGACAACGTTGATGTCTGTGTTTAGTTCGTTCAACTCATCATTAAATCTTCTTCGGTACTCGCCGTCGCCAAAACGTAGAGGTCCGTAAATATTTCGAAAAACTTTTCTGTCGAGCATTTCTAGACTCAAAAGAGCTGACTCTTTGCCTGATGAAAGCAGGTACTTCATTTTGTCATCGCTCACTATCAAACCCAATTTTTGCGCTCTGTTTTCAGTCTGGAGTAAGCCGAACTTACGGTGTAACCCTGTCTGAAATCTTGTTTAGTTTCGAACGGCTCGGAGAGATCCGTCCTAATTCAAATTTTCACTGGTTCAATATGGTTCACGAGCCGGACCCGTTCGCATCTTGCGCAACCAATATAAAGGTCTCTTTTCAAATATCAACAGAAATCAGCTGTTCTATAAATCAATTAAAACTTCCAGCTTGCGCTGCCATCTAGCGTACAATAGCAACTGCCGGTAATGCAATGCAAATATTGACAATAGTGCCATAGTACAAATAGATTTCTTTGTGTGCTCACAATCGTTTATTTTTATCAAATTATTTTAATAAAATATAGCTTAACAAAAGCACTACGGCCAAAATTGCCCAAAGCTCGCTAATAGCCCGATTCTCCATCTTTACAACTAAAACTTTATATATAGATTTGGATTCCAAGTAAGAGCGAAAAAGGGACCAGTACATAAAAACAGCAATTAAATAAAAAAAAAATTAAATAAATGTAAGGCGCGATAACATCCGAAGAGATCTAAGGCCGAGCTTCTCTTCCAATTTGCGTCGTGCTCCAATTGGTTTTCCCTACAAATTGGCCAGACGGGACCTACATGTTTTATGCCGACTCCGACCGGCATCAGCAAGGCAGATGAGTTTTCACTGAGAGCTTTTCATGGCAGAAATACACTCGGAATGCTGCCAGACACTGCCGAGGGGCGACCCCGCTTAGAGAAATTTTCTTCTAATTGAAAAACCTTATTTCTAAAATTTTGATGTTGCTTTGTCCGGGGTGTGAACACAGGGCATACGGTGTGGTAGACCACGGTGACCGCTATTAGCAATTAGAAATAGTATATATGATGATTGTAGATTCATCGCACTGATAAAGTCCTATCAGCCGATTAGCGATGGGCTTCATTCTGCGATGAAGGCTGATTCTGTGATAGGCAAAGTTTAGATGATCCCAGGAAATAAACAAAAAATGCCGTAGAAACACGGATAGACAAGTCGATGGATAACAGAGGACGACAAATTTAAGTTCCAATATGAAAGACCTATACGTTGAGTCTATGTCAGGAGTTTTTATTCGAGATATTTGTACTTGAATATCCTAAAACCACGTTTTTATTTTATATTCACTACGATTTTTCATCACGAACATTTCTTTTTATTGCGAAATGAATATAAAAGTTGAAAGTGCAGTGTTCTCCTTGAAAATGTAGCATTTACTTTTTGAGGCTCTCTTTGCGCCTGTATTAGATTTGCAATAGTTTCTCCATAACAAGCTTTTGCAGAAACTTGAAATCTAGCCACTTGAGTCACCATGAATACAAATCATGCATGTTTGAAATGAAATTATATGAACTAGTAAACAAAACACTTTATTAAAAGGAATGTATTGAATACTCCATATGCCACACAAATCCAAAACCAATTGACCTTAAGCCACAAAACTTTTCATAATGCCAATATACAAAAAATTTATAATATTTTACGCAGCAACAATTATCCTAATAATTTAATACGAGAGCTAATAAACCAAGAAATCATGAAATCCAGCAACCAACCTAACATAAGAACAAATTTAGAAACGAAAGCAGTGAAAAAGTTTTACAGTGTCACATACATACCCAAGCTTACCGAAAATATTGATCACAGCATAATAAAAACAACTAACACAACACTTGCCTATAAGTCAAACCGCACTTTGTCAACGATATTTACAAGAACAAAGTGTCCTGTAGATCTCCATCAACAAAACAACGTTATTTACGAAATTACTTGTAAAGGAAAACCAAACGAAGAATGCGGCAAAATATATATTGGCACAACAAAGCGTCCCTTAGGTGTTAGACTTAAATGCGAACATGAAGCGGATATAAGAAAACAAAAGAACAGTACAGCGTTATCACAACACATAATATCAAGTGGACACTCAGCTGACTTTACTAATGCGAAGATTATTGACAGGGAACGGAAAGAAACAACAAGATACACTTTAGAAAGCCTGAGAATCATGGAAAGAAGAGAAAAGACGATTAACAAGAAAGAAGATACGGACAATATAGCATCTGCTTACATTACGTGTTTAGGAAAATAGTTTTTAGTATTGACGAGATTACCATAGCGTTAAGTTGGTATTGATTTACTGTCCATAAATGTTCAATGTTTTTATGTTTTTCAAAAGTGTTGTATGTCCAAAGACAATAGTTTTAAATAATTTCAAAAGAGGAAAACCCCTCGGCAAGGTGCAATATTGTAAGTTGGTTTTTCATGTATTATTATCTGTTTTTAGTTGATTTTTCATACGGATTTATCAAACTCAATAGAATTGTATGTAATTTAACATTTTTGTATTTTGTTGTTTGTAACAGATTTAACAAATAAACACATACCCCTGATGATGCTAAAAAGTTATTAGCGAAACGTTGGGTCAGAAAAGTGGAATCATTTAATTTTATTTCGCACTTAAAAACAAAAACTTAGACCGGAAAAGCCTAATAATATACCTTCAGATTCAATAAGAACTGGTCAGAAATACATAATATTTAAACTCGGAAGGCCTGCCGAATAATCTGTTTATTTTTTCTGCTACGAACAACGTTTACAAAGCCAACCAAAATGAAGCATTTTTACAAGCATATAAGCTATAAGCATGGAAATTTAGCATGCATATCCCTCAAACACTACAGCAAACAAATACAGAAACTATCTAAGCATAAAGAAGATCTAAAATTTCTCTTAGAATGCAAACGATACGGACTTATCCCTTATCACCTAACAAATTCAATCAGACACGTTGAAATTAACACCACTTCTGAAAAGATAAGACAACAGATTGATAAGTCAAAACAAAGTTTCCTAATGAAAATATTAAATTTAGAAATTACGCAAACCAACATTAACATCAAGCTTACAAAATATCTATTAAATCAGGCTCAACAGCAATTAAAATATAACTTTAAATGAGGTAGAATTTAACACATTTGTCAATAAGCAAAGTTTCCTCAGTCACAGGATCGCAGAAAGAAAGAGAACTATACTTACGTCGAAAATAAATAAACTTAAGAATGAAAAAATGAAGAAGCTTAACATAACAACAAACGATAACTGGTTCGTAAATAAAACAACGATTGATTTCCCTAACGAAGTTAAATGGATATTGTCACTTGATAAAAAATTCACAGTACCAACAACAAAATCAAATTTTTCACCTATACACATCATAGCTGAAATTGAACAAATTATACAATCATTAGAAAACAAAAGGATAAGGAAATTGCGCGTAACAAAGTGAGCAATAGAATTCTTCAATTTAAGCGTAACATTAAGCATAATGAAGCCCAAAAATTTATATTAGCGGCATTTTATAAGGCGAAAGCGTTCGTCGGTAAATACAAGAACGAAATTGTTTTAACAGAGGCTGACAAGGGAAAGAAAACAGTAGCAATGTATAAAACTGAGTATATAGAGAAAATGAGTAAGCTAATCGAAGACAAAAGCACTTATAAAGCAACAAGAACTGACCCTACAAATACTTTACAAAAGAAAAACAACAGTATAGTGGACGAGCTTTACAAAAACAAACATATCAATTATAGAGAGAAACAACAACTCACTTGCTCTGCGGCTTTGGCACCTAGAATATATGGATTGCCAAAAATACATAAGCCTGAAATGCCTTTACGTCCTATTGTTTCTTCAGTTATGGTCCCCTGCTACAAATTGTCAAATTACGTTGGAGATATTCTACAAGCTTTAATATCGGAAAAATACAATGTTAAGAATTCGTTCAACCTAAAAGATAGATTAGCCAATATAAGGTTATGTGATGATGAAGTTCTAGTGTCCTTTGATGTCGTTTCATTGTTCACTAACATACCAACAATGTTAGCCTCGAAAATAATTCTAGGAAAATGGAACCAAATAAAAGAAAAAACCAATATTCCAAAGCCGAAATTCCAGGAGATACTAGATTTCTGCCTTAAAGATAATAATTATTTTATGTTTGATAATAAGCTTTATACGCAAACGTTTGGAATGCCTATGGGCAATCCAATTTCACCTACAATAGCTGACATTGTTATGGATGACTTACTTGACAATGCTATTTTGGAACTTAAGAAACGATTTGATATAGACATAAAATTTATATTTAAATATGTAGACGATCTCTTGGCGATAATTAAACGTAACGACGCGAACATTATTCTAGATATTCTGAATAAATATCACAAAAAACTGCAATTTACAATGGAAATAGAAGCCAACTCCAAAATACCTTTTCTTGATGTCTGCATCCATAGGGAGAAACACAACCTTTTTCTTGACTGGTATTCAAAACCTACCTCTTCAGGACGCCTAATAAACTACCTTTCCTCGCAGCCGACCAAATATAAGATTAATACAGCAAAAAATTTCATATATAAAATTTTGACCTTAAGCCACAAAACTTTTCATAATGCCAATATACAAAAAATTTATAATATTTTACGCAGCAACAATTATCCTAATAATTTAATACGAGAGCTAATAAACCAAGAAATCATGAAATCCAGCAACCAACCTAACATAAGAACAAATTTAGAATCGAAAGCAGTGAAAAAGTTTTACAGCGTCACATACATACCCAAGCTTACCGAAAATATTGATCACAGCATAATAAAAACAACTAACACAACACTTGCCTATAAGTCAAACCGCACTTTGTCAACGATATTTACAAGAACAAAGTGTCCTGTAGATCTCCATCAACAAAACAACGTTATTTACGAAATTACTTGTAAAGGAAAACCAAACGAAGAATGCGGCAAAATATATATTGGCACAACAAAGCGTCCCTTAGGTGTTAGACTGGGCGAACATGAAGCGGATATAAGAAAACAAAAGAACAGTACAGCGTTATCACAACACATAATATCAAGTGGACACTCAGCTGACTTTACTAATGCGAAGATTATTGACAGGGAACGGAAAGAAACAACAAGATACACTTTAGAAAGCCTGAGAATCATGGAAAGAAGAGAAAAGACGATTAACAAGAAAGAAGATACAGACAATATAGCATCTGCTTACATTACGTGTTTAGGAAAATAGTTTTTAGTATTGACGAGATTACCATAGCGTTAAGTTGGTATTGATTTACTGTCCATAAATGTTCAATGTTTTTATGTTTTTCAAAAGTGTTGTATGTCCAAAGACAATAGTTTTAAATAATTTCAAAAGAGGAAAACCCCTCGGCAAGGTGCAATATTGTAAGTTGGTTTTTCATGTATTATTATCTGTTTTTAGTTGATTTTTCATACGGATTTATCAAACTCAATAGAATTGTATGTAATTTAACATTTTTGTATTTTGTTGTTTGTAACAGATTTAACAAATAAACACATACCCCTGATGATGCTAAAAAGTTATTAGCGAAACGTTGGGTCAGAAAAGTGGAATCATTTAATTTTATTTCGCACTTAAAAACAAAAACTTAGACCGGAAAAGCCTAATAATATACCTTCAGATTCAATAAGAACTGGTCGGAAATACATAATACCAATAAAATAAAGTCTGCCTGAAAGTTTGCTACACATATTGCTTACATATGTTCGTAGTGATCAAAGACGTAGAATACAAAAATGAATATATCAATACCTCGAAAACAAGATCCGAATTGAAAAAACTGATGCAGTATTCTGATTTAGAGTACTGAAGACCTTTCAATAATTATTAGATTCTTTCAGAGTCCGGACTTTTTTCAAATTTGGTCGGTCTTTGTTATCATTGGCAACCTGTAGTTCTTTCGTTAGAGGCTACCAGTTTTTCCGTTTAGGCAGCGTTTGCTTTCTGTAATATTTACCGACTTTTTGCCGTGTGGACCCAAAATAAATTTTTTGCGACGTTGTTCCTAAGGAGTAGTTAAACCATCCCAAAATGATTTACCCAACAGTGCTTCCGAATGAAGAACAAAATGACACAGAAGCCATTCCGAAATGATGTTAAATTATATCCGAAATAACCTTGGAAGGACCCCAAAAACCATACCAAACTGACTCCGAATTAATTCCGAAACGACTCTAAACGGATCCCAAAATAGTCTTCTTAGCTATCCCAAAATGACATTGCATGCTCCCCCTGAAGACCTTTAGAACTACACACGCACCATATGCTCAAATGGGTATATTTTTAGGGCATGTTAAAGTTCTTTTTTTATTCAAGAATAATTGATTAAACATTTTATTTTGTCTTCATTCCTAGTAATTTTAATCATGAGCAGTACATACGTCCACACATCACTCAAAATTGCTTAATAACTTCAACATATCACGCTGGGCGGGAATACACTTGAAGAATTTGTTTAACGCTTACCGAGAGGTGAACCCGCTAAGAAAACTTTTTCTTAAATATTTTAAAGTTGCTTTTCCCGGGACTTGACCACAGGAATTTCGGTGTGACAGGTGAGCATACTACCTTCAGACCACGGTTGCCGTGATGACATGTCTTATTCAAAATCTATAGCTGGGTATAAATGTTCGGTAACATTTATCTTTTCTCACTTGTTGTAAATAATATAATAATAACGCGTCTTTTCTAACCTCCCATGCAGCGCAACCATAATTGCTGTTTAAAAGTAGTGTTCTGCTGCTCGCGATCACCTCCATTCCGAGAGCATTAGTAATAGTATAGATCGTAATCAGATCTATTTACTACATACATATGTTTTGCTATCGCCGGTATGTCGAGAAATCAAAATTTTGACAATTATAACATGAATTCGAAGATAAGCTTTTCCAAGCTTACTAAAAACTACACTTTTATGCTCGGAGTCGCGTCCATTCAGACACCATCAAAAATGTGATTACACTGGTTTACAGCCAAAATGCATCAGAGACCTAATATGCAATAATATATTTTAGTATATACTTAGGTCATTCCATATTGCTTTCATTTTATTATATAGATAATCTCCCATGTTAAAGCAAATTTTAATATCTTGCTATGCCTTGCAGTCGTGGTCATAAAATTTCAAAATTACCAAATTTCTTTAAATGATATTAAGAATTCAAGCTAATCAAAATTGTATTTATCAGAAATTGCATCAAAGGAAGTAAACGCAAATGGCGAATAAGGTTGTAGTATCTTTGTGCGTAATATTATTGTTTACATTAGTGCGTATATATGTAGATATATGCGTATGTGTATGGAATACATTTTATCAGGTTTTGGCTGATATCATCAAATCATTAATTTGTTTAATGTTGTTGAAGTCCGATTAAAAAAGCACGATAATATTCTTGTCAAAAATGTTCTTAACTCAGTAAGATATATTTTTTTTCCGCTTTTAAATTAAGTGTGTAAAGCGCGATAGCCTCCGAACAGATTTTAGACCGAGCTTCTCTTCCAATTTGCGTCGTGCTCCTTTTTTAATTATTCTTACAAATTGTCGGGACGGGACCTACTTGTTTTATGCCTATTCCAAAAGGCATCTGTAAGGCAGAGCTTTTCATGGCAGAAATACATTCGCAGTGCTTGCCAAACACTGCCGAGGGGCGGCCCCTTTAGAGAAATTTTCTTTTAATTGAAAAAAAAAATTTTTTTTCTAAAATATTGATGTTGATTTTGCCCTGGCCGTGAACCCAGGATCTTGGGTGTGCTAGGCGGAGTACGCTACCATCACACCACGACGGCCGCTTTTAAATAAGAAATCAGTTATAATTCTAAATTGTTTCGTAATCGTAATAAAGTACGCAATCTGCTTCTTATTATTCTTTTTATAGATTTGTTTACTTGTTTCTACAACAATTAAATGACCAATACAATTATTGTTTAATTTCAATGGCTAATCAAATCACATACAAAATGCGTTTTCTATTTATTATAAAAAGAAGGATATGCAATTTTTTATTGCTAGTTATTACCTTGGAACTCCTAGAAAATGGCTGGAAATACTTTAATTGCAAATAACGAACATCTGTCCTACACACATGAATATTGTAGGAAATTTTGCAAAATTCTGGATTATTCTGCATCTTCTGTCATCGTTCGAATCGCTGATCTGTCGAACAAATAACTCAGATATTCAGTATTGCAAAATGTTCTTTGTTTTTAACAATACTTTAGTAGTAGAACTTCACAATTCAATTACTTGCGTACTTCACTTCCAACGTTTAAAATCAAGCATGAGTCATTATTCCTCAGTTTTCGCTCTGGGTTGCTACTTTCGCCTATTTCTCCTAGGGTCTAGACCCTTCGCGAGCAGCCGTCTCGAACACTTGTTTTTTATTTCTCGTTTACTTATCTCATAGTTGATTATTTAGCTATGTATATGTGTGAGTAATGTCATTTTGGCTCTTAGCAGATGATAACATATGTATATATGTGATTGTTTCTCTTCCATCTTCGCTGTTAGCTGCTGATAAGACGTATGAAAAATATTCTATTCGCTCTTAGTTTTGCTGTTCACATGTATGTGTGGCTGCCTGTTTTGCTCTTGTAAAGCATTTATTTACTAGCAGCATAGTGACGTATCGAAACTGCTAATATTCGCCACAATAATTTGGAAAATGTTTGCATATTATGAAAGACGGTGCCTGCACAACCATGCTTATAAAAAGTTCAACCGTATCTTTTCATTTCGGAACAATCTTAGATTGCCTGAAATCGTTTTCTTAAAGGATTATTTCTATTTCGATAAAGGACTCCTGCTGTAATTAATATTTTTCTGACAAGGTTGCTATTTTTTTATTGGGTTTGGCAAAATAAATTTTTTCGGAAGTGCAAATGTGCCTAACTGCAGTGGTCAACAAATTTCACATTGCTTATCCGCGTTGCCGAACATAACAATAAAAGGCGACACGAAAGAAATGCAAGGGATGCAGGACAATGTGCTGTGCTGGTAAACGCGCTGCATTGCTTTTGTTGTTTACTCGTTTTGGTTTGTCATTCGACACGACTTTTTCTCAGTCTTTAATTCGTCGTAGCACTTTTCATTGCTATGCACTATATGACTGTAGATATGTATGTCAGTTTTTGCTAAATATTGGCGGGAATTGTTTTTGTGGATGTCACGTAATGAAAAAAGTTTCCAATTGTGGCATTCATTTTAGCGCGATTTCTTTGTTTTCATTTACCTACACTCTCTTATCCAACTACCGCAATTTAATGGAAAACAAACTTTCCTCATTTGTGTTTGCAACAAACGAAAGTGCGAAAAACTTTAGCATTGCATTAGGCACATCAGCTGATGATGATGATGGCTGATTTGCAAAATAAAAGATGTTATCCTCTGTCAAAAAATGTCAACGAAAAGCCTTAACTAAAAAAAAAAAAACAGACTTTAAAAAGAGCAGTGCTTTGTTCCTTAAAAAAATTTTCCCTTGAAAGCTGTTTGACACATTTTTATTTTTGTCAAAGTTGAACTGGTCTTATAATATTCTTCGTCACCTGCAACGTTCCTACCGTAAATCTACCCCTTTTCATTTAAAGCTTTTTTGCTAATAATACTGCTTAACAATAAATATTCCGGTGATCTAATTGGACAAAAATATTCATGTAATTTAGTGCCTCAATTACGGAGACAAACGAACCAAGATTACGATTACAGTAATTGAAATCGCAGCTACGATTACGATTACAAAAAATGTAAGGCGCGAAAACCTCCGAAGAGATTTTAGGCCGAGCTTCACCATCAAATTGGCGTCGTGCTCCTCTTTTTGATTTTTCCTACAAATTGGCGGGACGGAGCCTGCATGTTTTATGCCGATTTCGAACGGCATCTGAAGGCCAGATGAGTTTTCATTGAGAAGCTTTTCATGGCAGAATAGATTCGAAGTATTTTCCAAATCACTGCCAACGCCGCTAAGAAAAATATTCTTCTAATTGAAAAAACTTGTTTCTAAAATTTTGATATTTCTTTTCCCGGGGCGTGAATTCAGGATCTTTGGTGTGGTAGGCTGAACACGCCACCACGACACCACGGCGGTCGCTACGATTACTGTGAAAGAAATCGCAGTTTCAACGATTAATGATTACATAGGCGCAACTTCAACTTCTCAACGTGCTTTCCACACAAAGTATATTAACTTTGATTGGATAACGCTTGGTTGTACAGGTATAAAGGAATCCAGATAGATATAGACTTCCATATATCAAAATCATCAGTATCGAAAAAAAATTTGAGTAAGCCATGTCCGTCCATCCGTCACGATAACTTGAGCAAATATTGAGATATCTTCACCCCAAATTTGGTATACGAGCTTATCCGGGCCCCGAATATGTTAGGTTAGGGTTAGGTTAGGTTTAAGTTGCTGCCGTCCGCATCGGAGGGGCTCACCTAGGCCTTTATATGCTCATTGTGAAACCACACGGATTTGTTCCTACACTCTCAAAATCAAGAAGTTAACTAAGCGTCTTGTATTGACCTCAGCTTATCAGTCAGATCTACGAGGAATATCTTGCCCATAAAACGTTGCCTTCTTCTACCGAGCGCTGCAAATTCGCACAGTAGATGCCTTACATTTTCAGGCTCTTCTTCGTTGCCGCAGCTTCTACAATAGATATTAAATGGAGCGCCAATCCTTTCCGCATGCGGTCCAGTACAAACGTGACCAGTGAGAAAACCTACAACTAAGGAGAGATCCCTCTTACGAAGGGTGAGAAGCTCTCGCGATCTCTACTCATTCCATTCCGGCCATGTGAGTTTTGCTGTGTGGCATCTTTCATGATGCTTCTACCTGGCTCCGGCTTCCATGCGTAGAGCCTTCTTTATTTTTAGCTTGCAGGTGGATAGCGGCATGCATCACCTCTTCCAGGATGGCGAAAGTGGAAGGGAGGTACCCTTTCTTGCAAGCTCATCCACCATCTCATTACCTGGTATGCTTTTATGTCCCGGAACCCATACCAGATGCAGAGTAAACTGTTCAGCCATCACATTAAGAATTAGTTCTGGCAGAGTCAAGGGCTTTCAGTGCTGCTTGACTGTCTGAGAAAATATAAATGTGCTTCTGAGAGATTGCCCTCTACCTAAGGCAGTCCACAGCATCTTATATAACCGCAATCTCCGCCTACAATACGCTACAGTGATCCGGAAGGCGAAACGATTTTTGTCGTACCGAATAGACACCCCCTCCGACCCTGTTATCCAGTTAAATCCATCTGTGATAGTGTGCCAATCTGGGTCATTCACCCACTGTTCCCTCTCAGGGATTAATATCTCGTATCCCTTGTTAAAGCTGGTATGTGGTTTGCAGAAATCTGTCCATTCTAGTAAGCAGAATCTGTCAAGAATTTCAGTATGTTTGCAGTGAGACCATGTGGTTTGTTTCCTCAGCCTAATAGCTGCACATGCTGCATATTTTATGCCTGCTATTTCTATTGGTAGTAGGTTCTGTATTACATTCATAGCCTCCGTTGGCATTGTGCGGATGGCTCCGCTTATGCATAGTAGTGCAAATCTTTGCATGTTTTGAAGAGCAAGAACCGTCGAGGATTTATTCAGGGCGAGCCACCATACCGCCATCCCTAACTATAGCCGTGTATATCCAATACACTATCATAGGGGACATACCCCATTTCCGTCCAATTGCCCGTTTACATGTGTAAAGGGCAACCGTGGCCTTACGGATACGTTCCGTGGTGTTTAGTGTCCATTTTAATTTCTTATCAAGTGTGAGCCCTAGATAGTTGGCGGACTCACTTAACTTAACCACTGTGTTTGCCAGCGCCGGAGTTGAGAGAGGTGGTATCTTGTACTTCCTCGTAAAGAGCACCACTTCCGTTTTATTTGGGTTCACGCCCAGATCATTATCAGCGGCCAATGCGTCGACCCTTCTTAATTCCACCTGCATCATATCGCAGAGAGTTTGTGGAAACTTCCCACTTATCACCAAGGCACCGTCGTCAGCATATACTATAACTTTACAGCCCCTCTCCTCCTCTATGTCCCTTAGCAGTTGATTCACCGCCAAGACCCACAGAAGAGGGGATAGGACTCCATCTTGGGGAGTTCCTCTACTGACGAACCTGCTGACCAATACCCCTTCAAGGTCTGCCTTTACTAACCTGCATTACAGCAATTGGTGCACAAGCTCCACCAGCTGAGATTCGATGCCCATATCAGTCAGTACATTAATGATCGAGTCGGGTTTAATGTTGTTGAATGCTCCTTCCATGTCTAGGTAGGCTGCCAGGCAGTACGCCTTGAAGGAGAACGATCTCCCTTTTCACGATGTAATTTCGTGTAATGCCGTTTCCTTTGATTTTCCCTTCATATAGGCGTGTTGTGCTTCAGAGAGTTGGTCATTCACTGCCTCCCTGATATATGTTTCCATCATCCCCTCCAACACCTTTAGTTGAAACGAAGATTGACTGATGGGTTTAAAATCTTTTGGTTTCGCGTGGCACGCTTTGCCTGCCTTGGGAATAAATACCACCCTAGATCTTTTCCATCTACGTGGGATGTGGTTAAGTGCCACGACACCTCCTCTTATAGCGTATAGCCAGTTAGTGCTGCATTCCAGTGATTGTTGCATTTGTATAGGTGTAACTCCGTCCGGCCCTGGAGTTTTGAATGGTTCAAAAGATTGGATGGCCCAAGATATCTTATCTCTTGTAATTAGGTTGTGCAGTATAGGTTGCACCGTTACTTGTGTTGAGATTTGTGAATCCCCTGATTCGTTTCTAGTTGCACCTGGAAAATGTGTAATCAGCAGTAGGTCCAGGGTTTTCTCCCCAGTTTCGGTCCAAGAGCCATATGGCCTTTGCAAGAATCCTGGGGCCATACTAGCCGTTCTGGAAAGTTCTTTCCTGAGTCTCCCCCTTCAGATACTGTTTCCATGCTTCTACATAAATCTCCCCAGGAGGATCTTTTGGCTTACCTTATCTCAAACTTAAAATTTCTAGGGTGTTGTTTGTACATCTCCAACTGCTGCTCATCGACAGACGCTTTGGCTGCATTGAAAGCCATCCTACTTAAGCTGCGAGGGTTTTCGATTTGTGAATTCCACCATGGTGGCTTCTTTTTATCCCTTTGAATTCTCTTGGGGCAGACTTTATCTAGTGCCTTACGGCATGCCCCCATGAAGTTATTTACCAAGTCTTTCCAGTTTTGGTATGCTGCCTGGCGTTTCAGGTACGCTATAAAGTGGCAACATCTTAACTAGTTCCCTATTGTATTCTTTCCAGTTGGTATTTTTAATATTTCTAGTGGCAGCGCTCTGCTTCTTCACCAAGTCTAAGTCGAATTGGGTGTAACGATGGTCAAAAAATGAGTGGTCCTTAAGGACCCTCCAGTTTCTGACCAACTCTTCCTCATCTTCTGAGACTAGGGTGAGATCGAGAAATTCCTTTATTATTATTTCCTTATAATTAGTCTAGAGTTTAGGATGAAATCAAAAAGGAAATCACCCCTTTCGTTTTCGTCATTACTTCCCCAGGTATAGTGGTGCGCATTTACGTCTCATTCCAGTATCAATACACCTGATGTAACTTCCAACATCTTCCTGGTGGTCGATTTCGGCACGGTCTTTCATGGGCTAGATAAATTGATTATAGCCTGATTTGACCCATTCTTAAGCTCAGGCTGATCGCTGTTGTGTGTTCATCGCTAAATTGAGGAAGAAACAAAACATTAAGTTTGGTACTAACAACTATACACGATCTAGGCTTTCCCGAGGTGCCACAACTTACCAATGTGTAGCCGGTTGACTTGAGTCCGCAAATGTTTTGTCCCACCACCCACGGCTCATGGATTAGGACAATATCAGCTGCCCCTGTAGATGCCAGTCGGAGCAGCAGTGCAGCGGAGGCTGCTTTGCTGTGATGCAGGTTTATCTGGAGGACCCGCACCAACATCGCAGACTTTCGCTCCCTCCTTGAGCGTGGAGTTAGCCGCATAATCCATCATCAGCTCCTCTCCCATGTATTGTAGGTGTAACCCACCTATTCCCATGGATGAGGTAGACGAGGTGTAGCCGTCCAACGTATCCGACTCACCCCCATCTGCCTTCATATCTACGTCCCCATCGCTCTCCTCTTCTACTGGCTCCGCCCCGGCTGCCAAGTTTTTAGCGGCGTTGACGTCATTACTATAAACCTTTATGGTGACTCTACTACTACGGTGTCTAGACCATAGTCTATTTCGCCTCCAGTTTTCTGCAATACCGTTAACGATTCCTCGTTCAATAGAAGGACAGCCTGACGCGTGGCTCTGTCCCCTTCCTCCGCGTTGACAACCCGCCAGTTGGCGACTGGCAGCGTCGGGTTGAGGATCCTAATTATATTTAGTATCCTATCCGGTTCAGCTGGTTTTGCCGGTAGCCATACCCTTGCTCGTGGCCGTGACGGTATATCCTTGAAGTCAACCGCCCTGAGCTTCGCTCCAGTGTAGACTTCACCCACGGATTCTATCGTTTTTTTGTAGATAGATGCGGACCTCTTGTCTCCGCATGTCATAACCTTGATGCTGCCCTGGAACCACCCGGCGTCCCTGCATACCGGTGGCGGTCAAGGACTGCGCATAACCACGTCCAGGGTAATGTTGGACAGCTCGATCTTCACCCATTTCCAGTTCTTCTTCTTGACTGCGCCGACTTCCTGATTGTCGTCAAGGTCCCCTAGCAGAATTTTGTCCTTGACAACTTCTGCAAAAGAACGCCCATGCACCTTCGACCTCTTTGATTTGGCAGGCACTACCTCTGCCGACCTTGCTCTTTTAGTTGCCGCTTGTGGCTCCCTTTCTTCTGCAAGACGAAAGTCCGGTCTCACCTTTTTTGCCCATTTGATTTCTGCCAGGATTTCTCCCACGTTTTCGCTTTCCGCTCTACTCACGATGTCTGGCACTCGAGCGGATTTAGTTAGAATCCTTGCGGCCGCTCTCCTGTGTTTGTATCCAACTTCACTGGGGCGCGTGCGCTCATTTGGCTGCGTGAAGGCCGAGGGTGTCGGGGATGGACAACGCGGGGCCTACGCACCAGCTTCAACCGAGGCTGCATTCTGCACACCTACTGCGTCTCTGCTCGGACCAGGAGTATCCCAGAGAACACCACTTAGCCCTGCCTCACTGCCGCAAGTTTTGTTCGGGAGAGGGTTCTGACCCGGCATCGCCACTGGTCCTGAACCATCCCCTTTTTTTGCCATCGTCTGGCGGTTTGAATGACCCTGCATCGCACTGGTCACCGTTGTGGAGGGCAGACGCCCTCCCGGCATTTGAAGAGCGCCGATCTCTGTTTATTTTGGTGCTTTTTTTTTTGTTTTTTGTTTTTTTTTTTTGTTTGGATACATGTTCCCACGAGTGGCGGAGAAAGGAACGTCCACCCTGGAAGAGATCCGCAATACCAGGGTAAGGTCTTCATACAACCTAGGGGCCCCAAACCTGGCTGATCTTTGGCACGGAAATGCATAACCCCTTGATGCAGGCCCCGAGAGGGAAAGAAAATAGGAAAGAAAGAAAAGAGAGAGAAAAAGTAATAGAAAAAGAGAAGATGCCCCCGAAACCATGATCAAGGATCATTTCCGTATAACCAGGCCTTTAATGAGTCAGGCACATAGCCCTGATTCCCTGATCTTAGCTGGACACCGTCCTAAAATCGCACAGGCTCAATACTTTAGTGTCCATTACCAGTCGGCAGCCACTTGGAGGGTTCAGTTGGGGATTCTGGGCCCAGAATAGGTTGGTATTGAAACAAAAACAAATGCCGCTAAGCTCATAAAATTTGTTAGGTGGATTGGTCTTATTACGCAAAATATAAATTGAAATTTGGTCGAGACAATATCCTTGGCAAATTATATAGATTGTGTGAAGATGGTCATAATCGCTTAAACCTTAACATAGTTTGCAATAACTCTGTGGTATTTAACTACATCTGACTGATATTTTACCTTAGTAGTGGGATGTTTGAGCTAAGAATAAAACTTAACGAAATTATGAAAATGGGCGTGACCCGCCCTTTTTGTTACTCTTCGCAAAATACTTATGGCATATATGTCAAACAAAAATCTCCCAATCCAAACAAAATTTGGCATAAACACTTTTTTCATAGTTACAACCATGAACCAAGTAAACAAAAAAGAGAGCAAAAAATCATAGTGAGCTGTGAAATAAATTTCCTCGGCGTGACGTCACGCTTTTGACAACATGTTTTATTGCTGACGCAGTGTTCAGACTTTATTCCAATCGTAGTATTTTGCTCCGCTCTTACCTCCTACTACATTTTTTATCTGAAAGGTTTATTTGGGTCGAGTTGAAAACTAAATAGTATTACTACGTAATATGTTTTGGTTGAAGCTTTTATTGTATACGTATGAAAAGCTGATTGTTTACAAGTGACGATTGGATGAAATGACGTGAATTCATTGTTGTGTCTTAAGACATGTTTGTTCACATTTTACTCACAGTTTTTGTACCTTTTTCGTTCGGAATGAGAAAAGAAGGAGTAGAATGTAAGCAAAATATGTGTCCGCGCGAGATCTGTAAATCCTGCCAAAATTCAACATACAGCACTTTTTGAAGTTTGATATAGAAATGAGGTCAGCTAAGCCTGTTTTGCGATAACAGTCGGCAAAAGGGCACCAAGAGAGGTCAAATCTTCCTCCAAATGTCTTTCCCAACTCAGTGAAGTTTTTCACTTTTCTCTGATTACAAACTGCTGCAGCGTATTCGTTCATCCGCATAACATGCCCTAGCTAGCGAACCTTTTGGATTTCAACCTCTGCACTCTCGTCATGTCTGCGTAAAGCTCATATAGCTCAGCATTATAGATATGACTATAAACATTCCGGAGAACTTTTCTCTGGAATACTCCAAGAGCCATCTCATCTTCTATAAACACCTTCCATGATTCCGAGCCATACATCAGGACAGGTATGATGAGTGACTTGTAGAGCGAGAATTTTGTTCGTCGAGAGAGGACTTTACTTTTCAATTGCCTAAAGAAGCACTTATTGGCAACAGTTATTCTCCGTTTGATTTCTAGGCCGACATTGTTTTTGCTTTTAATGCTGCTTCCCAAATGAACGAAATCCTTCACAGTCCCGAATTTATATCCGTCAACAGTGACGTGGCTACAAAGGCCACAATGACAGCAACTGCTTCGTCTTGCCCACTTTTTTATTCTTTATCTTATACCAACTCTTCGCCGCCATGCTTGAACAGCCCTGCGGGTATCCCATCATTACTTGACACCTTGTGATTCTTTAGCCGTGATAGTGGATGCGGGGTATCGGATTTGTCTTCCCCCACACTCTGTACGTCAGTTACCAGGTCGCCATTATCGTTCCTACAGGAATCTGCCCCGGTCTTGAAACCTTCTGTCATTATAAGAGCATGAAATATGTATGGTAAACCGAAAATAATAATAATAATATTTTTTTGCGATAAATATCCGGGGAGATAGAATGTGGTGTGTTAATGGGAGCATTAATTGATCATCCTACACGTTTTAGGCCAACTCCATGTGCATCTGATAAGGCAGATAACTTTTTTGCTGAGAAACATTTCATGGCAAAAAACACAATCGAGAGGTTTTCCAAGACACCAAATCAATTTGATGTTAGTTGTTCGCGCGCTTTCAAAAAGGAAGAAAAAAATATAGTCCAAAAATTTTATTTTTACTCCGGCGTAGTCGTTTACTCAGGTAACAGTTTTAAGTACTCCGAACACTGGTAGCGAAACATGAGAGAAATGTAATAAATCGAAAAATTTCAAAAGCGCTACGTCATCAAACTTTTTTTTTCAAATTCGATTACAAATAAAACAATTCTGGAATGCAGGATCTTTGCTCTTTCGATTATGGTTACAACTGTCTGTGCACACGGTAACATGAGTAAATAAAAAAAAAATAAATGTAAGGCGCGATAACTTCCGAAGAGATCTAAGGCCGAGCTTCTCTTCCAATTTGCGTCGTGCTCCTCTTGATTTTTCCCTACAAATTGGCCGGACGGGACCTACATGTTTTATGCCGACTCCGAACGGCATCTGCAAGGCAGATGAGTTTTCACTGAGAGCTTTTCATGGCAGAAATACAATCGGAGCGCTTGCCAGACACTGCCGAGGGGCGACCCCGCTTAGAAAAATTTTCTTCTAATTGAAAAATCTTATTTCTAAAATTTTGTTGTTGCTTTGCCCGGGAGTTGAACCCAGGGCATACGATGTGATAGGCGGAGCACGCTACCATCACACCACGGTGGAGTAAATATTGAGGTATATTATTAAATTTTGGTACATGGAACCGTTGGCACTCATCTCCAATCGCCATTTAAAATGAGCGATATCGGATGATAACCACGCCAATTTTACATATATATATCATTTTGGAAACACACAAAAAACCTGATTATTAAGTAAATAATATAGACTAGAATAATAAGCCATATCTTACCGACAAATAGTTTTGTATGAATGATATTTCACTTACCAAGTTTTAATGTAAGAGGAAATTTGGAGACATTTTTTTTTAATGGGCGGTGCCATGTCCCTATTCCGAACAAGCATTAAACAACATTTCTAGAATCTCAAAAAAAATCCCTCGTAACAAAGAAAGTAATTTATCTGAAATGAACTATACAATTGAAACACACTCTGAATGTATAATGTGTTGCCATAAACTGTGTCTAAAAAGTACTATAGTGATTACCCTGACCCGAGACCATAACAAATTATTGAAAAATATGTTTCAAGAATGCACGGCTATTACCTGATGCCTGCTTCTGAAATTGAACTCGTTTATTGAAGAACCATTCTAAACAAAAAATAGAGAATTATTAGTGATTTGCCAGAGTATAGTTTTTATTAATTTTCCAAAAGGAGCTTTTCTGCCGATAAATAAAGACAAAAACTTTTGTTTTTTCTTATTGTCCTAAAAAAAAAAAAAAAAAATTCATAAAAAATAGAGAAAATTGTATAAAAAAAAATTTTAAAATATAATTTTTGTGACTGTCTCGGCCGTGGATTTCTAGTCGAGGTCCGCAACTTTACAGTCGAGTACTCTTATTGGGCGTTTTCACATTGACCGACACCGACACGATTTTTTCAAAGTACTTACTCATTATAAACGACACGTCACGATTTAACAACACTGCTCATAAAATAACAAACAATGTGACAAATAAAAACAGCTTGTCGACGACGACACGAATGGAATGCTTGCTTCCCGCCGACATGTCGTTGCCGACAACGGCATAAAGCTGTCGTGTCGGCAAGTGTGAAAGCGTGCCCATATAATTATATGAATTTGTGTTCCCATTGTTGGCGTTGTCGGTGTCGTGTCGGTTAGTGTGAAAACGCCCACTCACTGAGCTAACTCGTACATGTAAATATTGTGAGAAATATTCAGTCAATCATTTTTGATTAAAAAAAAAATTAAGCACAGTTTATTCTCAAATAAATGAAAAGTTATAAACAAAAAGAAGAAATTCTTAATAATACATCGAAATTTTCCTCAATTTAAAGAAAATATGTTTAGGAAATATTCTTCCTAATTTTGGTTAATTGTTTTTTCTGAGTGTATTTACCGAAAAGCGTGTGATCGTCAAAAATGTGTTGAGGTGTCAAATTTTGTAGATTTTAACTCTTTTTCCGAAAAACGGAGTTTGTCGAAAAGTTCCATGAGTTCGAATCAAGCTTCGTTTGAACTATACCCTTCAAGATATTTCCGTTGAAATTTTCTCATTAAATACGTAGTGAATATCAAGCTTAAGAAGAAAAGTTGGCGATTACGTTAACTTAAAAATATAATTTCTCTGACATTTATAAATTAGTGTGCATGTTAGCTTGCTTTATTTTCGCCTTCTATACATACATAAAAAGGTAGGTACTTTGTGTGCGGATGCAAAGCTTCACGTTTTTTGTGGTCTGAATGTAAAAACTATGACTACGAATCACGTATTTCAAAAATATATGACGTAAACGTAACTATTTGATGAAATTTGATGAATTTTGAAGCTTCTATCCTTAAAAAAGGGGCAAAAATGATATTTTATATGAAGTATATAATATATATACCACCGATCTCTATGATTTTTTCAGACAAAAATATATGCTATATACGTAAGCAATCGGTGAAATTTGAAGCTTATAGCTGCTAAAATGGGGAAGAAATTGCGCAAAGTTTCTTATCTGAACAATCGGTTGTATGAGATATGTACTATGTATACCACCGATCTCAATGATTTTTTCAGACATCAATATATGCTATACGCGTAAGCATTTGGTGAAATTTGAAGTTTCTAGCTGTTAAAATGGGGCCGAAATCGCAAAAAAAAATATATATATACTATATATATATACTATATATACCATCATATATATATTATATATATCACCGATCTCTATGATTTTTTGACATACCAATATATACTATATACGTAAGCAATCGGTGAAATTTGAAGCTTATAGCTGTTAAAATGGGGTAGAAATTGCGCAAAGTTTCTTATCTGAACAATCGGTTGTATGAGATATATACCATATATACAACCGATCTCTATGATTTTTTCAGACAACAATATATGCCATATACGTAAGCATTCGGTGAAATTTGAAGCTTCTAGCTGTTAAAATGGGGCTAAAATTGCGAATATATATATATATACTATATATATATACTATATATACCACCATATATATACTATATATACCACCAACCTGTATGATTTTTTCAGACAACAATATATGCTATATACGTAAGCATTCGTTGAAATTTGAAGCCTCTAGCTCTTAAAATAGGGCAGCAATTACGAAAAGTTTCTTATATGAACAATCGGTTGTGCGGGATATATACTATATATACGACCGATCTCATCATTTTTTTCAGGCAACAATATGTGCAATATACGAAATTATATGGTGAAGTTTGAAGCTTCAATCTGTTAAATTGAGTAAGATATTACAAAAATCCTCTTTTTCTGAAAAATCGGTTGTATGGAGGATATATGCTATAGTGGTCCGATCCGGCCGGTTCCGACAAATGTATAATCGGACACCTAAATACACCCGCTCACCCAATTTTATCAAGATATCTCAAAAATTGAGGGACTAGTTTGCATACAAACAGACAGAGGGACAGACGGACAGACGGACATGGCTAAATCAACTCAGCTCTTCAACCTGATTATTTCGGTATACTTAATGGTGGGTCTATCTATTTTCCTTTAAGGACTTACAATTTGGGTTTCGTGACGAAATTAATATACCATTTCATTTTCATGAAAGGTATAACAAGGCTGATTCCGAGTCGATTTCTTTTTTGGTGTTTTCAATTCCGATTGAAACAAATCGATTCGTAGTCGATTTCGAATCGCTTTCGTTTCGAGTCGATAATCAAGCGAAACAGCGGTTTTTATTTATTTTGGTTTTAGATAAATTAACAGTTTGCAACAATTTGAACAAAATTAATGAACCATGGTTTTCGGAAATCCAGAGACAAGAAGATGTGCAATTGTGCATAAAAATCGCAAAAATCGATCCATCGAAATTGAGAACACGTCGATTTCCTTTCGACCAAAATCGCTTTGTTTAGATTGGAAAATTTTTGATAGGAATTTTCAAATTAAAATTTGTTATACTGAATAAACAAATAGTCCAGCAAAAATTTGTTATAAATCTTCCAAAGCGTCCTCAGCAAGGCTTCTAGATCGTAGTGGCTAAAACTAATCAGATACATTTTTATTTTCCTTTGAAATAGGTTAAGATTTCTTATAACCTGTACAGAAGCAGGGAGAGAGTTCAACATTTTGCACGACGTGTATGTATAAAAGCTTCTGAAGTGAGATGTCCTAGCATGCGGGATTTGTACAGATGGAAGCAGATTGCTCCTAAGGTTGTAGACTTCAGAAGGATAATTTTCTATGTACCCCGATCTAATGAAGACAGTTTTTAGGTCTTTATATAAATATAGATGACGACATGGTAGTATATCTAGTCTCCTAAAAGATATCATAGGGTGAGACCTGTAGTTTGCGCCACATATACATCTTATATTCCCTTTTGGAACTGATAGCGTGCTTAAATCAAACTGATTGCTCATACCTCAGCTGGTGCTGCTTTTATACTCTTCGGGTTCCTCGATCGCATATTTGTAGGCGTTTCTCCTTCTAGAATTTACTAGTTTGCTGAAGATTGCATACTTTTGTGAGTATCTCAGAAATATGCATGTGTATGTGTGAGAACTACTTTGCTGATGATTGCATACTTTTGTGAGTATCTCTCCGCTGCTGTATGTAAATATGTGTAGACATAATGATTGATTTGTTTATGTACATACAAGTGACTGCTTAGTATCGGCTTAGAGATGATAGTATCCCTTAGTGTTGCTAATATTCGTCACAATATGTACAAGTATGTGCGCCTTGAAGTATACGCGACTAAAACTATTAAAATTCATACAAATGCATTTTTAGAGGGCCCTTAGTGTTATAACTTTTGACTGTTCGCCTGTTATTCGCACTAGTTTTTTAGGAAGTGTGTCTATAAACTCAGAAAAAAATATTTACTTTAAATAAGGAAAATATTTCCAAAAAAATGTCTTTAAATTGGGGAAAGTTTCAATTTAATATATAAATTTTCTCTTTTTTTTCTAACCCTCATTAATTTGAGGCAAAATTTTTCTTCATTTTTATATAGTCTTAATTTTTAATAAAACTCTTTGTCCAGATATAAGGAAGGATTTCTATGGCGAAATATCATAAACGATTTTTCCTTATTTTAATAGTGTATTTTAATAGCAACTCAATGAAATATGACGTCGTTTAGCTGCCAAGTCAGTGCACTTTATACCTTCTTACTTTCATATATATATACATGGTAAAATTTCAAGAAATTGGAACCTTATGCCTGTTTAAGGCACTTTAGTTTGCTACACTTATTTTTCACTACTGATGTCACCGGTTAAAGGTTATCAACAAAAAACAAAAAAAAAAAAAAACAGATATGGCTGACAGGCCGCCATATTACTAAATACTCAAAAAAAATAAATATTTCACCGATGATGACTAGGACGGAGCTTCTCTTCCAATTTGGGTCGTGCTCATTTTGGTGTTTCATGACGACTCCGAATGGCAGTTATACCAAACCAAACCACTGCCGAGGGGCGACTTCTATTAAAAAAAAATATTTTTCTAATTAAAACAACTTTTTTCGAAATTTTCGATGTTGCTTATCCGTTACTTGAATCCGAGACCTTTGGTGTGGTAGACAGAGCACATTACTATCTTGCGCGTTTTACTTAACCCTGGTAGTCTATGTTAAGTAATTTTTACAAAAGCTTTTATTAAAAGAACCTTTCTCTCTAGGAAGCAACCTCACTTTGCTGTAGGGCCATCGGAAGTAGGGCTTACAAAGCCCTTTTTGTATAACAAAACCTATTCTATATAAGGTTATACACGAATTAAAGCTAACTCATTATAAGGCCGATCTCCCTTTTTAATCTGCAACCGCTCATGCGATTTTTTACTGCATACATATGTGTGCACAGCAACTACGTACACCCAAGCACCTACCAACCAATCCAAGTGGCAGTCATTTAGGTTGGTGGCATTATTATTCTCTTACAAACTCTGGTAGAGAGTGCCATTATTTCGCACTTACTTAATATGCTTTTTCTACTTATATTATTTTCTTCAATCCCTTCCTTGAGCTCTACCTTTTATACTAGGCATGGGTACATAAATTTGTACATATATTTATTCATTGTGTTTTATTTTAATGGCTGCCCTTTGTTACCATTTAATTTCATGTAATTGACAATTGTTTACATTTTTCTTGCTTGGGCGCCTAAAAGCTAACAACATTTTGTACAATATGGTTGTTTTACGAGTTACGAGGGCGTTTGCAACACAACCCCATATATAGTAAACATGATGTGTTTATCGAGCTTTTGATGATTATTTAGCGGTTCATGAAAAAAATATTTCTAAAAAAAAAAATTATTTTTGTATTAATTAAAGCTATATAATACATATATATACATAAATAAAAATATATGTAAGTAGGAAAAAAATAGTTTGGGTTTAAATGAAGTGGCTGTCGCGGAGACACACATAGGCCAGCGCCACGAGGCCCGTTACCCCTTTTCTTCACGCCATTTAGAGAACTTGACAAGGGCTACCAAGTCCTTGATCTTATACTACACAATCTGGTGTAGATTACCCAGAAATGGAGCTCCTAGGCAGCGCTGTCTTGCACCAACTAACGCCGGACGGTTGCACATGAGATGATCCACCGTTTCATCCTCTTCGTCATTTTTACACCTACTACAGCATCATCACATAATTCCTTATCATATTTTCATTGGAAATCGCGGTCCTTCTATGTCAGCCCTTTTTCATCCGAAATCAATTTTATGACAACAAATAATTTATTTTTAATTGAAAAGCCAAGGGAAATACTAAGGCAATTACTGTTAAAATATCTTAAAGTGCGATTTAAAATCCTCAACTTTGGATATTTAATTGTGGAGGTAAAACAATGTCTTCTCAAGACTTAAGAAGAACATTAGTTCTTATCTTGAATAATAATGTGACTCAAGCTTAAATGATTATTGGGGATGTTGAGATTGTTTCGAAAGAGCCTCTTTCAAAGGCTTCTGAAAGTTTTTGGTAATTTCATATTCGATTTTATGAGGTGGGTTTTGTCTAAAGCTGGGGTAACGCTCAGTCAATCCAGAGTCGAGGTCCCACAAACCCCACAAACTGAATAAATACACAATATTTATGTGTTACGAAAACACGCACACACAGCTGGAGGTGTTAGGAGGGCAGCAGCTCTCCATTCCGTGAGGGTGAGGGGGCGGAGCGGCAGCTTACGGTCGTCGTAGCAAAGGAGGTATTGGCAGGACGGTTGAACGGTGGTCGGGTAACAGACGGATTGGTACGGTGGTATGGAAGCAGCGGCTTAATGACGGTAGGATGGCGGACGGCCAACGGTCGGCGTAGCACCGGCGGGATAAAAGCAGCGTCGGCTCCAAACGGGCGATGATGCGACGGCAGCGGCGGTGGGCTACGGAGCGCGTACCAGGGTCGTGGTGAGAGAGGAAGTAGGCTGGCGATGGGGTTTACCTGGACAGCGGCGGCTCGTTCCGGGCGGGGTCGAATGACGGTATCAGATTGATCGGAAATCTTCGGCAGGATCGATAGTCGGCGCGGCCAGTAACCTGCTGGGTTCACCGCTTAACGCCCCCGCCTCGCTAGGCGGGACTGTACCAGCCGAGACACCGTGGATCGATTCGTGGGCGGAGGGGAAGTGCACCTTGACGGCACAGCGGTAGCGCCTTGTACACACGCATTGGTTCTCGGCCGAAGCCAGAACTGAGGGGAAAGGGTTGAATGGTCATGAAGGCGTCGGGCCGCTCAACACCTAAGAGGGCGCGGGGGCAAAGTAGCACAAAGTCATCCTCCCCGTCGTCCTTACCCAAGTGAAGGGTGACCCGCGCCATGACGGCGCCCCTGCCACTCAGCACGCCGATGCTAGGACTGAGGGGAGGGGTTGTATGGTCATTCAGACGTCGGGCCGCACAACATCTAGTAGGGCGCGGAGGGCAAAGTAGCACAAAGGCATCGTCCCCGTCGTCCTTACCTAACCCTTCCACTCAGCCAGCCGAAGCTCAAACTGAGGAGAAGGGGTTGAATCATGATATAAAAAAGAAGGTTCAAGGCGAAGTTGTTGTTTTTCGGGATTCAAATTTCCTTCAGGATGAAAGCGCAATGGTCATCTGAGACAATAATAATAGGCTTAGCACGATTTATGTGCATAAATATCGATTGAGAATACAGTAAAACATGCAATTTTATTGAAAAATAGTGGATAATGACTCGTACATTGGTTAATGGCCCATATCTTTATGGCAGCTTGGCCCCTAGACAGAAAAAAAATACACGAAAAATCCTGTTGTTCTAGCATGGCCCTATTGTCATGCCTTTACAGTGGATATTTCCCAAGGCATGTTGAGGAAAAGTCTACCTCCAAAGTCTGCAGTGAGTGGTAGGTGTTTAATCTGTTACGTTTATGGGACGCCACATCCACGTCAATGCTAAAAGGGCACAGAGGCTTGCCCCAAGGTGCCCCCTGGTACAACGGGCAAAAGAAATCGTATAACTAGTGGCTAACCTGCAGAGCTTCAGGGCAATTTTCTCCATAAAAAATGGTTTAACAATTCTCTCCTCAAGAGCTGCGCTTAAAATATGCATTAAATAAAAAATGTGGACTTGTAGCCAATTTATCACAATTCAGTTTCATAATAATTGCGTTTAAGTATGCTAAACTCTTTAGAAATTGCGGTGTCGGTTTATAAGGACCTCCTTTGGGCAATCAATTGACAAACGTGTATGCTTTGTCAAAAGGTTCTGAGGAAACGTACGGACACTTAAGAAGGCTATATTTCCTTGCTTTGTATACTTCAACCTACAATAGATCTGCACAAAAGTCGCAGTGCTTCCAGACCTAGTAAAAATACTTTGGCCCGTGTTTCTTCCACCAAAGCAATTTTCGGGAGCTCGAAAAACTTATTAAAAACCTTCTTTTATAGGCTGATATTTCGTATTAAAATATTTCCAACGTATTCGGCTCATTTTTTTCTTTTTTATTTAAAATAACTATGAAAGTAATTTAGTCGTATTCGTTTTTATAAAATCCATCAAAATTAGAAAAATTTGTAACATTTTTAAATCTGGTAACTTGTTTTTTGTGAAATTGTCGTTATTCACACTAAATGGAACTACCTCCATTTTTTGTATCATGGATTGAATGGTCATGAAGGCGTCGGGCCGCTCAACACCTAGGAGGGCACGGGGGCTAAGTAACACGAAGGCATCCTCCCCGTCGTCCTTGGCTACGTGAAGGGTGACCCGCGCCATGACAGCGCCCCTTCCACTCAGCTGGCTAGCAGGAGGGAAAAGTATGTCTTTAAAAAGACATCCACTCCCACAGGCTCATCTGCGAGGACTGAATTGCAAAATGCAAATTCGCTGGAGAAACACAGTATTGGCCTGCCATCAGCTGTTGTCCGCGTATGGCCGTTTACCATATAGTGGTTGTATTGTTGCCGCCCGCCCTCCTTTCTATGCTATAGAAAACGAAGTACAGGGGATTCAGGCTTAAGTGAAAAAAGGGAAGTACAGGGGGGTTATGCAATTGTAACACTACGTTATACTTTTTTAAATTTTTATTCTGATCTGTTGTTGTCGTTTGTCTTGTATTTATAGTTCGTAGGTATATGAGCAGGTATTGTCAAAATGGATGTTTGTGTATATTTATGTGTATGTGCTGTTTGTTTATTCAGAACGGAAAGTGGTTTTTACTGATCAATTTTCGTAGCTGACTAAAGCAGGTAAAAGTCCGTAATTTTAGTCATTTGACCTTCTTTGTTGGTTTTTTGTTTAGGTGCGTTAATCGTTTTGCGTTTATTTGTTTTTGTGTGTTTGTCTGTTGTACCCGTGTGATTACTTTGTTTCTTGTAAACAAGTTTTAAAGGCTCGAATATTGTGTCAGAAATTGTGTTTATCTGTTCGTTTATTATTCTACTGTCGAATGGTTTCTGTTTTTAGATTTCCATAGATTTCCATCTTTTCGAGTACGTTGAGACATCGGCATTTTGCTTGTATTTGAATTATTATTGTTTGCTGGGGAACATTCATTTTCGACCATGGGATTCTCGAAGCTAGACTCTGGTATAATGTTTGGGCTCCGCGTTTTTATACTCAGTTGAGCAGAGCTCACAGAGTATATTAAGTTTGATTGGATAACGGTTGGTTGTACATATATAAAGGAATCGAGATAGATATAGACTTCCATATATCAAAATAATCAGGATCGAAAAAAAATTTGATTGAGCCATGTCCGTCCGTCCGTCCGTCCGTCCGTCCGTCCGTCCGTCCGTCCGTCCGTCCGTCCGTCCGTTAACACGATAACTTGAGTAAATTTTGAGGTATCTTGATGAAATTTGGTATGTAGATTCCTGAGCACTCATCTCAGATCGCTATTTAAAATGAACGATATCGGACTATAACCACGCCCACTTTTTCGATATCGAAAATTTCGAAAAACCGAAAAAGTGCGATAACTCATTACAAAAGACAGATAAAGCGACGAAACTTGGTAGATGGGTGGACGTTATGACGCAGAATAGAAAATTAGTAAGATTTTGGACAATGGGCGTGGCACCGCCCACTTTTACAAGAAGGTAATTTAAAAGTTTTGCAAGCTGTAATTTGGCAGTCGTTGAAGATATCATGATGAAATTTGGCAGGAACGTTACTACTATTACTCTATATGTGTTAAATAAAAATTAGCAACATTGGATGAAGAACACGCCCACTTTTTAAAAAAAAAATTTTTTTAATTCAAATTTTAACATAAAATTTAATATCTTTACTGTATATAAGTAAATTAAGTCAAAATTCCACTCCAGTAATGATATGATGCAACAAAATACAAAAATAAAATAAAATTTCAAAATGGGCGTGGCTCCGCCCATTTTCATTTAGTTTGTCTAGAATACTTTTATTGCCATAAGTCGAACAAAAATTTACCAATCCTTCTCAAATTTGGTAGGAGCATAGATTCTATGACGGTAACTGTTCTCTGTGAAAATGGGAGAAATCGGTGGAAGCCACGCCCAGTTTTTATACACAGTCCACCGTCTGTCCTTCCGCTCGGCCATTAACACAATAACTTGAGCAAAATCCGATATATCTCTACTAAACTTAGCCCACGTACTTACCTGAGGTCACTTTTTCTTGGTATAAAAAATGGGCGAAATCTGACCATAATCACGCCCACTTTATCGATATCGAAAATTACGAAAAATGAAAAAAATGCCATAATTCTATACAAAATACGAAAAAAGTAATGAAACATGGTAACTGGATTGGTTTATTGACGCAAAATATAACATTGGAAAAAACTTTGTAAAATAGGTGTGACACCTACCATATTAAGTAGAAGAAAATGAAAAAGTTCTACAAGGCGAAATCAACAGCCCTTGGAATCTTGGCAGGAATACTGTTAGTGGTATTGCATAAAAAAATAAATTAGCAGTACCCGACAGATGATTTTCTGGATCACCTGGTCCACATTTTGGTCGATATCGCGAGAACGCCTTCACATATACATCTAAGGGCCACTCGCTTTTAAAACCCTCATTAATACCTTTAATTTGATATCCATATCGTACAAAAACATACCAGAGTCACCCCTGTCCCACCCTAATGGCGATATCTCGAAAAGGCGTCCACCTATAGACCTAATGCCCCCTCCCTCTTAAAATGCTCAGTAACACCTTTCGTTTGATACCCATATCGTACAAACATTCTAGAGTCACCCCTGGCCCACCCTAATGGCGATATCTCGAAAAGGCGTCCACCTATAGACCTAGTGTCCACTCCCTCTTAAAATGCTTAGTAACACCTTTCGTTTGATACCCATATCGTACAAACATTCTAGAGTCACCCCTGGCCCACCCTAATGGCGATATCTCGAAAAGGCGTCCACCTATAGACCTAATGCCCACTCCCTCTTAAAATGCTCAGTAACAGCTTTTGTTTGATACCCATATCGTACAAACATTCTAGAGTCACACCTGGCCCACCCTAATGGCGATATTTCGAAAAGGCGTCCACCTATAGAACTAAGGATTACTCCCTTTTAAAATACTCATTACCACCTTTCATTTGATACCCATATCGTACAAACACATTCTATAGTTACCCTGGCCCACCCTAATGGCGATATCTCGAAAAGGCGTCCACCTATAGACCTAATGCCCACTCCCTCTTAAAATGCTCAGTAACACCTTTCGTTTGATACCCATATCGTACAAACATTCTAGAGTCACCCCTGGCCCACCCTAATGGCGATATCTCGAAAAGGCGTCCACCTATAGACCTAGTGTCCACTCCCTCTTAAAATGCTTAGTAACACCTTTCGTTTGATACCCATATCGTACAAACATTCTAGAGTCACCCCTGGCCCACCCTAATGGCGATATCTCGAAAAGGCGTCCACCTATAGACCTAATGCCCACTCCCTCTTAAAATGCTCAGTAACACCTTTCGTTTGATACCCATATCGTACAAACATTCTAGAGTCACCCCTGGCCCACCCTAATGGCGATATCTCGAAAAGGCGTCCACCTATAGACCTAATGCCCCCTCCCTCTTAAAATGCTCAGTAACACCTTTCGTTTGATACCCATATCGTACAAACATTCTAGAGTCACCCCTGGCCCACCCTAATGGCGATATCTCGAAAAGGCGTCCACCTATAGACCTAGTGTCCACTCCCTCTTAAAATGCTTAGTAACACCTTTCGTTTGATACCCATATCGTACAAACATTCTAGAGTCACCCTGGCCCACCCTAATGGCGATATCTCGAAAAGGCGTCCACCTATAGACCTAATGTCCACTCCCTCTTAAAATGCTCAGTAACACCTTTCGTTTGATACCCATATCGTACAAACATTCTAGAGTCACCCCTGGCCCACCCTAATGGCGATATCTCGAAAAGGCGTCCACCTATAGACCTAATGTCCACTCCCTCTTAAAATGCTCAGTAACACCTTTCGTTTGATACCCATATCGTACAAACATTCTAGAGTCACCCCTGTCCCACCCTAATGGCGATATATCGAAAAGGCGTCCACCTATAGACCTAATGCCCACTCCCTCTTAAAATGCTCAGTAACACCTTTCGTTTGATACCCATATCGTACAAACATTCTAGAGTCACACCTGGCCCACCCTAATGGCGATATCTCGAAAAGACGTCCACCTATAGAACTAAGGATTACTCCCTTTTAAAATACTCATTACCACCTTTCATTTGATACCCATATCGTACAAACACATTCTATAGTTACCCTGGCCCACCCTAATGGCGATATCTCGAAAAGGCGTCCACCTATAGACCTAATGCCCACTCCCTCTTAAAATGCTCAGTAACACCTTTCGTTTGATACCCATATCGTACAAACATTCTAGAGTCACCCTTGGTCCACCTTTATGGCGATATCTCGAAAAGGCGTCCACCTATAGATCTAATGCCCACTCCCTCTTAAAATGCTCAGTAACACCTTTCATTTGATTCCCATATCGTACAAACACATTCTAGAGACACCCCTGGTCCACCTTTATGGCGATATCTCGAAACGGCGTCCACCTATGGAACTAAGGATTACTCCCTTTTAAAATACTCATTACCACCTTTCATTTGATACCCATATCGTACAAACACATTCTAGAGTCACCCTGGCCCACCCTAATGGCGATATCTCGAAAAGGCGTCCACCTATAGACCTAATGTCCACTCCCTCTTAAAATGCTCAGTAACACCTTTCGTTTGATACCCATATCGTACAAACATTCTAGAGTCACCCCTGGCCCACCCTAATGGCGATATCTCGAAAAGGCGTCCACCTATAGACCTAATGTCCACACCCTCTTAAAATGCTCAGTAACACCTTTCGTTTGATACCCATATCGTACAAACATTCTAGAGTCACCCCTGTCCCACCCTAATGGCGATATATCGAAAAGGCGTCCACCTATAGACCTAATGCCCACTCCCTCTTAAAATGCTCAGTAACACCTTTCGTTTGATACCCATATCGTACAAACATTCTAGAGTCACCCTTGGTCCACCTTTATGGCGATATCTCGAAAAGGCGTCCACCTATAGATCTAATGCCCACTCCCTCTTAAAATGCTCAGTAACACCTTTCATTTGATTCCCATATCGTACAAACAAATTCTAGAGTCAGCCCTGGTCTACCTTTATGGCGATAACCCTAAATGGCGTTCATCCATAGAACTATGGCCTACTCTCTCTTAAAATACTCTTTAATACCTTTCATTTGATACACATGTTATACAACCACATTCCAGGGTTACCCCAGATTGATTTTCCTTATTTTGTCTCCATAGCTCTCAACTGAGTATGTTATGTTCGGTTACACCCGAACTTAGCCTTCCTTACTTGTTTTCTTGTAATCTCTAATGTGTTCTCTGAACCTCGTTCTTATCTGCCTGTCCTATGTAAGTATGTTGGCATCGGCGTGGCTGATAAACGAATCCATATTAACACTTATTTAACGCATTGACGCAAATGGATTTTAGTTCAATTTTAATTCATTTATTGAATTTAACATTTAAAATTAACAATTGGAATTTCAAGGTTGATATTTCAAATAGCAAATCCGATAATTTAAAAGATAAATAATTACACAATGGAAAGAAAATTTGATTGAATAAAACTTGATTAGTTAAGATGAAGAATAGAACTCGGGAATTAATCCGTCTTGCGACCGCGCAAGGGCTAGACTGGGTTAGAGAACCAATATAACGCGAATATGATGGTGACCGCGGAAGGGTTAGATAGAGTTAGGGGATTAATAAAGCGCAAGTGCTACCTCGGATGATTTTATATTGAAAGATATAACTTACGGTTATGGGTGAATACTTCCTTTTCTTTTTCCTGAAATTGGATGTGGCGTAGATGATGATGTTCCCACTCGCTCCATAGTTGGTGATCCGATGAAAATTTGATAAAAGTATATGATACTGGTTGATGATATGTGTTTAGTGTTCCACGAAAAAAGAGAGTGAGATAATGCATCGCACTTGTATTTATAGGAAGAAAAAGATTGATGGAAGGCAACTCCAACAATGTTGATTGGAAGCACTGGATGGCAACTCCAGTCTACTCTACAGCCAGGGTTGTATGAACGCAAGTCATAACTAGTGAAGTGAGCGCAAGTCACTGGAGAAGTGGTCGCAAGGCACAGGTGGGGTTAGGTGACAAAAGTTCAATTAAGGACAGGAATATCATTTGCTAATTAAGTGAGCACAACTCACTTAAACAACACTATATTGACCAAAGAGTATAGTTTAAAGTATAACGTATCACTGCAAATATCGGTCGTTGTTGTTGTTGTAGCGATAAGAACACTCCCCCGAAAACCTTGGAGAGTGTTATCGATGTTGATGGTCCTTTGCCGGATGAAGATCCGGTACATTCTGGTAACAAGCACCATTAAGGTACTAGCCCGACCATCTCGGGAACGATTTAATATGACCACATGAAATCTTCCAGGCTACTCCGCCCTTCAATCCCCTAGATCCATGAGGATCTTGGGACCGCCAGAGTCTCGACTGTTAAAGTAACAGGAATCGCCGCGTGTTGGTGAGGTTGACAATTGGGTTGGAGAAACTATAAATTGCGCTACACAACCCCTTAAATCATTTTGGTACTTTAGTTGCCTCTTACGACAGGCATACCTGCCGCAGGTTTATTCTAAGCCACGTAACGAAAGTTCCCAGAGCGTTCCTTGACAAAACTGCATTTTAGTGCATCATCATGAAACATCAATTGCATTATTTGACAGTGAAAATATACTGTTGGTGAGATAAATCGCGATTGGAAGGCCTAGTCGAGCACACAAGCCCTACGTTAGGCCGGGTCGATTTGTGGGGAGGAAAAAAAATCGCCCATTGCTCTGTGAAAATCATATTCTAGGGATCAAAATAAGAAACTTTGCCGAAGAAACCATACCTCTAAAACGAATTCTGATGTCCCTCCTTTGGGTCGTAGGGCCAAATTTTGAAAAATCCCACTTTGAAATGCCCATGCTTTTTTCTTTTGGAGTTTATTTTTCTCTTTAGAAATTTATTTAGTCAGAACATATGTGAATGAAAAAATGAATTTAACTTAGTAATAGAAAAGAAATTAAAAAAAATTATTAGAAATTAGCGTTTTAACAACCCCCTTTTAAAACCAAGGCATCACTGTGACACAATTGCAGATCGTAAAATTGCTTGTGTTGTTTTTTTTAAGCCACCACAAGACACAGCAGGTAGAATTGAAATTGCCTCTACCCAAAAGTTCGACCCAAAGGGGGGGGACATCAGAATTCGTTTTAGAGGTATGGTTCCTTCGGCAAAGTTTCTTATTTTGATCCCTAGAATACGATTTTCACAGAGCAATGAGCGATTTTTAAATCGACCCGCCCTACCCTACGTACTTAGAATTTTCAATATACCCTCAAACTCTGGAGTTAGGGACCAAAAACATCCTTTACATAGGTTGATTTATATATTAGCTTGTAACTTTATTTATGTTTGGTCAGTGAACAAAGCTTTTAGGTCAACAGAAAAGGGAAATTTTTGCGCTTCTAACAGTATTTAATTTGTAAGTTGTAGAAATTTCAAGGGAACCGTAAAAAATATATTGAAAATTCAACGTAGTGCACCACTTGTTCATTTTGTATCGCGGTTTTCTTGACTGTTTTGGTTACATGTACATATATACAAAGGATTATTGAGGAGAATCTACAGTCAATTCTGTTTCTAACAAGATGCTAATTTAAGAGATTAATTATGGTTTAATTGTTGTATTCCACGATTTCATATAAAGACACAAAAAAAAAAAATTCTATAAAGTTGTACCTTATTTGCTTTTAATTTTACTACATTTGAAATCGTCCGCTACAGAACCACTGTACTGTTATTATTCGACTTTTTGTAAAACTAGAAACGTAATCCTTTTAGAACAAATCAAACAGCAAATTTGTTTTTCGACGAGACAGTACTTGATTAAAATATTCTTAAAGTGCGCTCTTCTCCACATTGCAATTGATAAATTGCAGGTATTGATGGTTGTACTCAGCTGTTTTTTTACAAAGGAACTTTTTTATTCGCGTATTGACAATCGTTATTTGGATGTATTTGATAGATCCATCAGAGCTAATTTGATCCGCTGTGACAACAATTTCACCATTAAGACGTAGTTCGTTGGTCTACCAAAATCCTCTTTCCATTTTGCTTATAATTATTTCAGCACGGTGACAAAAATTTGTTCAACAAGTTGTTGCTGGTAGACTTCCTTTGGAGTAAGACACTGAGGCATGGAACTTCCGTTTTAACATTCATTGCGATAAATTGGAATCAGTCCAAAAACAGATTTTGGTTTTCGAATTGAGAGACCATGGAACCCATAATGATATTCAAGACATTGCCGCTAAATTTTTTTGAAAACTTTTACATCCCGATGATAAAAGTCATTGTGGTATTACAAAATCAAGGAATCCACAAGGTTTTTAATAAATACTTAATCATCATTGTGGTATTACAAAATCAAGGAATCCACAAGGTTTTTAATAAATACTTAATCATAATATATTTAAAATTATTTTCATATCAACTATTCATTTCGTTATTTTCCAAATTCGCAAGTAGTTTTTTGCATTTCGTAATGATGGCAGACTTCACAAGCGCATACATACATATGCCCATGCTCAGTTATATATGTATAAGATACGCCAAATTATAAACAGTAAAATACGTTGAGCTTTTGTCAGTATTAGTGTCTTTAAACTTTGGCATTTATGTGAGCATAAAATTTCCTATGGCATTGATGCGTTTGAGTTTGTTCCCCACTCACTTGCAACTTGAAAGCCATAAACCATTTTCTTGGGGTTAAATGCCAGCCATAAGTAAATATCATAAAATATTAATTGCATTTTACTACAAGATGGACTCGTTGGTATAGCGCAAAATGATGACACACAGCGGATGTTTTGTGCCTGAGAACACTAACTAAGATATGGCAACGCTAAGTCGAAAGTATGGTTTCTGAAGGTAATTGTGTCATAGGCAAACAAGAAAATGTCGTAAAATCTTTAAAGACAAGAAATACCAACAAATTGGAGCAAACACTTTGCTACAACGGCAAAGCAAGGAAGTATGAGCGTGGGCAAAATGCCAACTGCTAAAAATGAACATACATATGTATATGTATATGTAAGCCGCAGCTATTTAAATTTGACACCATCATTTTCATGGTATTCGCATTTTACGCTTCCACAACACCAGCCATGGATTCGGACATATTTTTCGGTTGTGTCGTCACCGTTACTCATTAAGCAAGAAAAAGCGGCTGCTGTTTTGCTTACGCATTGCTGTTTTTATGAACCTATTTACGTTTCACTTTTGGTGTCGGGGCGTTGGTGAGGACTCTTAGTTCCTGAAATGCCAAACAACTGAAACATTGGAAGGTAATGTCTCTGAAGGCCATCGCACTTTTACGTTTGCAACCGATTTTGTTACGCCGAAATTTTTATACTCAGCTGAGCAGAGCTCACAGAGTATATTAACTTTGTTCGCATAACGGCAATCCGTGACGGCATAAACTAATCGAGATAGATATAGACTTCTATATATCAAAATGATCTGGGCGAAAAAAGAAATTAATTAATTCATTTAAGATAACTTGAGCAAATTTTGAGTTATCTTGATGAAATTTGGTATGTGGGTTCCTTGGCGCTCGTCTCAGATCGCTATTTAAAATGAACGAAACCGGACTGCAACCACGCCCACTTTTTCGATATCGAAAAACAGAAAAAGTGCGATAATTCATTACTAAAGACGGATAAAGCCATGAAGCTTGGTAGGTGGGTTGACCTTATGACGAAGAATAGAAAATTAGTAAAATTTTGGACAACGGGCGTGGCACCGCCCACTTTTCAAATAAGGTAATTTAAAGGTTTTGCAAACTGTAATTTGGCAGTCGTTGAAGATATCATGATGAAATTTGGCAGAAACGTTACTCTTATTACTATTTGTGTGCTGAATAAAAATTAGCAAAATCGGATGGCGAACACGCCCACTATTAGAAAAAAAAAATTTTTAAATCAAATTTTAACAAAAATGTTGATATCTTTACAGTATATATGTAAATTACGCCAACATTCAACTAAAGTAATGATATGGTGCAACAAAATACAAAAATAAAAGAAAATTTCAATATGGGCGTGGCTCCGCCCTTTTCATTTAATTCGTCTAGAATACCTTTAATGCCATAAGTGGAACAAAAATTTACCAATCCTTGTGAAATTTGGTAGGGGCATAGATTCAATGACGGTAACTGTTTTATGTGAAAATGGGAGAAATCGGTGGATGCCACGCCCAGTTTTTATACACAGTCGACCGTCTGTCCTTCCGCTTGGCCGTTAACATGATAACTTTAGCAAAAATCGATATATCTTTATTAAACTTAGTTCACGTACTTATCTCACTTTATCTTGGTATAAAAAATGGCCGAAATCGGACTATAACCAAGCCCACTTTTTCGATATCGAAAATTACGAAAAATTAAAAAAAATGCCATAATTCTATATCAAATATGAAAGAAGGGATGAAACATGGTAATTGGATTGGTTTATTGACGCAAAATATAACTTTAGAAAAAACTTTGTAAAATGGGTGTGACACCTACCATATTAAGTAGAATATAATAAAAAAGTTATGCAGGGCGAAATCAAAAGCCCTTGGAATCTTGGCAGGAATATTGTTCGTGGTATTACATATATAAATAAATTAGCGTACCCAACAGATGATGTTCTGGGTCACGCTGGTCCACATTTTGGTCGATATCTTGAAAACGACTTCACGTATACAACTAAGGGCCACTCCCTTTTCGAACCCTCATAAATACGTTTAATTTGATACCCATAACGTACAAACACATTCTAGAGTCAACCCTGGTCCACCTTTATGGTGAAAAGGCGTCCACCTATAGAACTAAGGCCCATTAACACCTAAATAACCATTAACACCTTTCATTTGATACCCATATAGTACAAACGCTTTCTAGTCACCCCTGGTCCACCTTTACGGCGATATCTCGAAAAGGTGTCCACCTATAGAACTAAACCCTACTCCCTTTTAAATAACTCATTAACACCTTTCATTTGATACCCATATCGTACAAACACATTCTAGAGTCACCCCTTGTCCACCTTTATGGCTATATCTCGAAAAGGCGTCCACCTATAGAACTAAGGCCCACTCCCTTTTAAAATACTCATTAACATCTTTCATTTGATACCCATATCGTACAAAGAGATTCTAGAGTCACCCCTGGTCCACCTTTATGGCGATATCTCGAAAATGTGTCCACCTATAGAACTAAGGCCCATTTCCTTTCAAAATACTCATTAACACCTTTCATTTGATACCCATATCGTACAAACACACTCTAGAGTCACCCTTGGTCCACCTTTATGGCGATATCCCGAAATGGCGTCCACCTAGAGAACTATGACCCACTCTCTTTTAAAATGCTCTTTAAAACCTTCCATTTGATACCCATGTCATACAAACACATTCCAGGGTTACCCTAGGTTCATTTTCCTAAATGGTAATTTTCCCTTATTTTGTCTCCAAAGCTCTCCCATGTCATACAAACACATTCCAGGGTTACCCTAGGTTCATTTTCCTAAGTGGTGATTTTCCCTTATTTTGTGTCCAAAGCTCTCAGCTGAGTATGTAATGTTCGGTTACACCCGAACTTAGCCTTCCTTACTTGTTTTTATTCTGTACGTACCATTGACTATGTGTTGGGTTGGAATGTTGGTATTAAATTGTTTTCCTTTTATGACTCATCTAAAAATGGAGCACTGTGTTTTGCCTGTCCCTTTTCGGCAACCATCATAAATGCCCGTCATGCATATCCAATTGAGCTTTTAATGAGCTCTCGTGATAATAATAATAACAATAATACACTGCATACAAATAAACCTTCCACAAACAATACTTTCGTATACATTTTGACATAGCTTGGGTTTAAATTCGGACTGATATACATTTCAGGATCAAAATGAAGCCTTTTGACAATGATCGACAAACCTTAAGAATGGTTTCAATTATAAAACCTACATACATATTTTCTCCGAATATCATTTGTGACACTCACTTCAGCCTGATAACAAATTATTGCTATCTAGTGCATTTTAGTTTTTCATCTGCCTTAAAATTTTACAACAACCCGATAAGTAAGAAACACCTTTGTGCTAGGAGATCTTCATTTGTCGTCATAAGAACATAATGAAACCTGTTCCGATACTCTTGAGCTGAGGTACGCACACATTAGTAAGTTCGATTAAAACTTCAAACCTGTAAATGTCGTGTTCTCCTTAATCGCCAGACCGCTATTTTTTTAACAACCCAACTTTGTTTGACATATCAATTTAATGTTCACAGAGTACGTTCGTACAGGCAGCTCTGCCTTAAACTCGATAAAAAAAAGTAATGCTTGTCGTTGCCAATTTCAGGGATATTCCCCAAGAGGTAGCTCGTTAGGAACATATTGATGAGTGTATGAAATCGCTTTCCAAGCCCCGAAACCCCAGATTGCTGCATTCGGAACTCGAGATTTCTACATAATACGCTAAGACATTTTTGTAAGAGAAAACATTTTGTTTTTTACTGAATTGATTGTACATGCAAAGCATGTCGTGAAATCCACAGAAACTTCCGTGCTCTCAATCTTAAATCGAAGTACTTTGCTTGAAGGTACGACGGCTCAGAATTGAACCTGTTTGTCAGTGTAGACTTTGGGATTTAGCTTGACAGCTGATCTCTGGTTCTGGATAGGTGAACCTCGAGTCAGCTAAGCAAACGTGGGCTGATACCATCTCTTGCTATGTGTAAATGCTTTTCTACCTGCTTGTTGACTCCAAAATCTCGGCGGAGCTGTAAGCTTTTACACAAACTCATCTCTTCAAAGTTAATGGATAATACAAAGCGAGATATACATACCTCCGAAGAGAGTTTAGGTCTAGCTTCTCTTTCGATTTGCAGGGCGCACCTTTTTAACTCTTTCCTAAAAATTGGCGCGACGGAACCTACGTGTTTTATGCCGAGTCCGAACGGCATCTGCACGGCGGATGAGTTTTCTGTAAGATGCTTGTCATTGCAGAGTTAAACTGCGAGTGTTTGCGAAATTACTGGAAAGAGGCGACACCGCCTAGAAAAACTGTATTCTAACTGAAAAAATTTGTTTCTAAATGGCTTAAATATCTCGGCTGAATTGTAGGAATTTCCAAGATCGGTGTGTACATTATTCCAAGCTTTATCATTGCCATGCAGCGGTTCGCTAAATAACTGTGGTTACACACCGGACCTGCGTTGAGTACCACCATGCATTAAGCTCATAGAGCTTATCAAAACACCCACTTCGGTACTCGCCATCACTAACGCGTCAAGACCCATAAATCTTTGTCACAACTTTTCTCTGAAATACTAGCACAGCTGTCTCAGCCGAAGTAGTCAGACCACGGAACCATATAGGAGGGCATGCAGTATTAGTGACCTGCACAGTATGATTTTCGTTTTTCTCGAATTACTAAGCCTTAAATGCTTATTTTGAAATTGTGAACAAACTAAGTTTCACTCATTGACGGAATTACGCAGCCCACGAACAAGTGACAAATTAGTTTTGGTTTAGATAAATGGATGAAGATATGTATCTACCATTCTCAGGTTGCTTTAATGTAGCAAATTACTTAACGTGCACCAGCTTAATTGTAAAAACAAGTTCCACAAATACACACAAATATAGTACAAAAAGTTTTCCAAACACACAAATACAATAACAAACGCCAAGCAAATTTGCTGGTTACACACAAGAAAACGCCTCAATGCGGAACTTCACCGCATACTTCGAGTAAGATGAAAATCTAACAAGTACTGGTATGTATTAACAAAAACAACAATGACTAGGAATGTGCTATGTAAAGATGGTTTTAAATAACAAAATAGCCCAAAAACTTGACAAACTCTAAAGTAACTCAGGCGGGAAAAAGCAAGTATCCAGAAAAAGTTTAAATTCAAACAATGCAAGCCAGTGGCAGACATTGTGCAGACGCTTTATTGGCAATAATTTTGCGTGCAGCAAATGAAGTGTACAACAGTAAAAAATATGCCCTCTCTACCAACTGCAGAGAGTACCAAAACAAAAAGAGATTACATTCAACGCGGGCAGCCAGAACTTTTGATGGTCTAGTCAACTCTATATTCTGAAAAAGGAATGTGACACATCCCGTTCGAATAAAAGGAAGTACAATTTTGGGGGCAAATAGTAATAAGAATTGTATATGTATGTACATATTTACATCCAAAATTAAGTAGGTGCATACACAATAATCATTGTTACAACCTAGCATATTTTCCGAATGCTTTTTCCAATGTTGTTGATAAAAATTAAGTAAGAATAACTTGGCACGATATACCTTCAAGAAGATTAAGGCAGCTTTTAATTTTTCCTACAAGGAGGTAGCTACATTGAGCTTAGTGATTTAAGTTTATAATAGCTTATAGAAAATCCGGTTGCAGTCTGAAAAGAATTTGTTCTCAAATTGAAGATAATATCGCTATATGTAAACTAGGTCTTAAAAATATTTAAAATTAAACTATATAATCACATGGGGTTTGCTTAGTGCTAGAGTCGAACAGATAGGATTAAGCACAAGCACAATATATTAAGATCAACCACAAGTCGCTTTGTGTTAAATACATACTTTTATGCCTCAGCGAAAAAGTGTCAGCAATAATTATAAATAATGATATAATATTATTATTTAGAAAGTACTAGTACGAAATAGTGGGGGTAGGAAATTTAAATCTAAAATGTCTGTTGAGAAACGCGCGGATAAGAAGTCATCTACGTGACTGTAGGAGTTTTTAAATTTGAAATCCTAAAAAACATGTTGCTGTTGTTTTGCTAATGAGCAATTCAACGTGTTTCGTTAGAAATGAGGTACAGCGACAAAAATGTTGCTGATGATGTTGCGTTGGTTAGTTTATATGCCAGCAAATACTTCAAAAGTTAGCTGCGCAACAAAGTATACATAACAGTTAACCAAATTTGTATTTGCACAAAACTGCAACGACCAAAAAGTAAACGAACGCCTTTTTGAGATGTTATTTTGATTTTCCCATTTTCATTTTATCGTTAGAGTTACGTTTTTAAATTAGACTTTGTAACTATGTTTGTGTTATTGCTGCTTATTGTCGGTTGCAGTTGTGGCTTTGGTCACTGCACCAACAGTTGAAATTCTAATTACTTTTACTAACTGCTGCAGTGTAAGTTGCAGCCAGTTAACAATTGGATGCAAATGACTTTCTATGCCATCGCACTTAGTATGCAAGAGATGAAATCAGGTAGAGTAAATAATTTGGACGAATTGGCTGAAAATGTAAATTATGTACAATTGGCATTTAAAACTAAATAGACATGTTTACTTACATTTTTTTTTTGTTCAAGTGGACCAACTTTGGTGGTGCATTTAAAACTTTTGAAATACCTGACGAACATATTTAGCATATTTTAGAATACATGTTTTCAAAATTAAAAGTATCTTGAATTGACTGATTTCGGAGGCGATAACTTTTTACAATATACATCTGGGTGTTTTAGAAAAAGTGTCAACCAAGTTCGGCGAAGTAAAGTTTTACCCAAGGCAAATCAAACTAAGTAGAAGTGAAAACTGAAATATTTTGTTGTTGTAGGAATTCTTACTTCAATCATAATCATTAACAAGCGCACCAACCCTTTGAGGGCTGGCCATAAACATTAGCTCGTACAAAAATAATTTGTTAAAACCGCAAAAGGTGTTAATATAGATCCTTTGGACTTCTTCTGGTTGTGAACCAGAGTTATCAGGCCGAAACATTTTATCAAGAGCTGTAACGTAGAATCTCTCTTCTGATTAGAAATTAAGTTAAATCCTTATTTGTTACAATTTGAGCTAAAGGGATAACGAATAAGAAGACAGCTAGGTGATCTCCAGCATGCTGTTCGTGAGAGGCGACTAAAATCCACAGAACCAAAAGTTCCAGGGGACAAAGAGAACATTCCCGCTGGAGTTGGACTAGTACCAGAAGGTTCTATTAGCGGAGAGCAACAGATTCATAATTATCGAACACTGCCCATATCCGTACTATGCATGCCGAAACCGTGTGCACTGATTTTTGATCCTACCACCAGAATAGTGGGCAACTGCAACCTAACATAAGAACACTTGTCAGTGAGCAAAGTAGCAAAATAAGCATCTAATAAATAGCTAAAGTGCTGAAAATTAATGGTTCGGCGAATTGTCGTTTTTTATCGACTTTTTTTCTAAAAACACAGCCTTTATTAGAGTCATATATCATACCAAAACTAAGAATAAAGTGAGAATAGATTCAGATATCTGAGTAAAGAATATACTACCTTTTAGGAATTTGGTTGATGTTTGCGCCTAGAGAAAATTTGGAATAAACAAGTCCGCGGAACTAGCTTTTCTATATATGACTTCAATGGGAAATCGAGTGAAAAACCTATTGCGAACTAACGTAAATATATTTTTATGGTATTTTTCCCGAAATGATTTTTATTGTTGTAATAGCGACGAAGACACTCCCCGAGGATTTGAGGAGTGCTGTCGATGTTGATGGTCCTTTGCGGGACCTTTGCATTGTCATCGGTCCTTGAAACGTGTGCAAAAGTTTCAATTAAAGCTATGTCCATTTCAGGTGGTAATTAGTTCAATTAACTTTATGTCTCTTGACCTTATATCCCCCAACATCACATTATTGCGTGTGTAAAGTTTGAAATTAATAAAATTTCTGGAAACTGGTGAAAGATATGCTCAAAAATCCCGTTACATACAAAGATACATATATATGTATGTATGTACAACCCAAGCTAATATAAGCTAGGTAAAAATGCTTGAAAGGCCAATATTTTAGGGATTTGGAAAAATGTCAAATAAAAATATTGAAAACCGTTTTTGAAAAATATAATTTTACATTCTTTTTTAAGTTTTTTTCTTATAAAAGAAATTCTAAATATTTATTTTTGTTGAAAGTCAAATGTTTTATAGATGCTTGATTTGAGATGCTGAAATCGAATAGACCTATCACTTCTCACAAACATTTTCCTTTAATTTTTTGCCATTTTTAGCTCTTTTTAAACGTAAAATAAAACAAATTTTTTCTGTTGCAACCTATTCTTTTTTTACAAATTCTAGTTCAGCAACTCAAAGTCTATAGTAGGATTGATTTTAAAGAAAAATAAGCTTCTAATTTATTTTTATTAATAAAAAAAACGGTAAAAAAAGCAAAATGATTTTTTTGAAAAAGTTTTTCGTTGTTTAGTTTTAAAATTTTTTATAAAAGTCAAATTTTTCTCATATCGAGGGCGTATTCCAACTTTTTTCTACTCCACACGTCGTCATACGCTTTGATAATTGAAATTGTAAAATTAAGCCATATTCATAGAAAAGTTAGCGCTTTAAAAAAGAAAATAATCAAAGATTATTGAAAACTGGTTTCTTTGGCTTATTTTAAACTAACTTATAGTTAGCTTCTTTTCTTGCAGGGTGTATATATGTATACACATAAGAGTAGTCCTTATTATTCGAATGTACCACATTTATCAGGTCCCGTTTGGGGACGGTTAAGGGGTGTCCCACAGAGTTAAGATTGCTCTGGAGACCTAAAATATTTAAATTTAATTTTTGTTTTGTTTTCTTCGACAAAATCGGTAAATTATAGTAGGCGATATCACATATAAATGCTTGTCCCAATTCGAACCCAATACGGCGTGTTTCACAGGGATTCAACTTTTCTCAGCATTTCTACAAAAAAAAAACATCCAGTAAATGTTAAAAGCGTTATATGTCTTTAGTTTTCTAATTATGTGTACATTTAAACAAACAAAAATTGCTCATCAAATAAGAACTTATATATCTTTTCATAGCCAATACATATATCGGCTGCCAAACTCAATTCATATAATTTATTTTTTAATTTTCCTATTTTCTTTCGACACACACCGGGTTTAAAAATATAAAATTTTGGAATATAAATAATGCTTGTTTGCTTAGAACAAAAATTACCACTTGAACCGGCGTTATCACAATCGAATGTTTACTTTTACACACAACTCTATTATCAAGTGTATACTCTTAGATCTTCCCTAGTTTAAGAAAATCAAAAGTTAGAGTCGCTACCAAAGTTCTTGTCTTGAAATGAAGATGCTACCATTTTAGCAAAGATTCCAAAAGTACAAAAACTTTTTCTAGAACATTTTCTTTGCACACTCCTACATACAATCAATAATTGCTCTAAACCAAATATGTTTAAACTTACAATTGCATTTTCGCAACTAAACAAACAGCCAAAGTTGAAAGTGAAAGAGCGTGAAAATTGACACTGAACTGTCAAATACAAAATGAACCACTAATCTGTGAATAATTGTGACTGCAAATGCCAAACAAGGCGCTTCGATGTAGCGTAACCAAATATGAGCCATGTTTGGGGTTAATTCAGCAGTTGGTTAGTACAAAAGCGTAAAGAAGAAAAACTCAATATTGTTACGGCGGCCGACGTGGTGTGGTGGTTGCGTGATCCGCTTTCCACACCGAAGATCCTGGGTTTAAGTCCCGGGCAAAGCAACATGAAAACTTTAGAAACAAGTTTTTACAATTATAAAAAAAGTTTTTCTAAGCGGGGTCGCCCCTCGGCAGTGATATGGCAAACACTCCGAAAATAATACTCCGTATTTCTGCCATAAAAAGATTCTCAGTGAAAATTCATCTGCGTTACAGATTTCGTTCGGAGTCGGCGTAGAACATATAGCTCTCGTCTCGACAATTTGTATGTAAAAGGAGCGCGACGCAAATTGGCAGGGAAGCTTCGCATAAAATTTCTTTGGAGCTCATCGCGCTTTGTATTTATTTATTTTACTTTTAATAAATTCTCTGATAACTGGAGCGTAGCGAACTGCGGAATAAATCTATATGAATAGCTATTGTGTGTAATTTCCTTAAATATATATAAGTTTTAACAAATTGCAGGTATTAAAAAAAATTATAACCTCGGGAGGGGGATAGGGATCAAGGGCCGATGTTCCCTTTTTGCTTAAAACTGCTCAGTAGGAAGAATAGGTCCAGTTTTATACCCACACCAAATATTTTTTTATATCACCGAAACTGACTTCGTGACATCGCAATATGTGTTACTCTGTGCTAGTTTCTTGCTTTGTTCTTAAAAATTGGATTTATGTGTAAAGTACGCCTTTTTTTCACTTGATAACACCTTGAAAGATTCCTCCTTTTATTCACTCTACTTTTGTATTAAAGTCAATCACTTGAAATATTCCTCCTTTTATTAACTCTACTTTTGTATTAAAGTCAATCACTTGAAAGATTCCTCCTTTTATTCACTCTACTTTTGTATTAAAGTAAATCACTTAAACGCCTTTATAGTGCTTAACAAATGGAACAAAGGAGTTAATTTATCAAACCTCTTTTCAAAATTAAGTTTAATAATTTTTTCTAAATTTCTCATTCCCTATTTATAGTTAAATAATAGTGGATTCACATTTTTAAGTCCTCAGACGGGAGGCTTTAAAATGTATTATCGCTTTATAAAATGATCGACTTAAAGTATATAAAAATAGAATACGCATAAAAGAACTACCAACTATCGAAAAATGAATTAACCAGACATTTGTGGACAACGCCAATAAAGAACAAATGGTTAGTACCCATTTTACAAAATCATAAAATGTGTTAAACAAAAAGCGCGGCCTTGAAACACATTTCCTTTCTTTTCTTCTACTTCGAATTTTCCAAAGATTCCAGCTTAGCTGATTGTCGTTAATAATTTAACTCATCCTACCGTACATTTGCCATTCAGGTGCAGATTTATAAGCTTTACATTTAAAAAATGTTGACGCCCATTATGGTTGAATCCATGAGTTAAATCAAAGGAGCGAAAACCAGTCATAAACATATATAAGTTTATGAATAAAATTCAATGGTTTACTTTTGACCCCGAAAACTCCTTTTGGATGCGGACAAATTGAGGGGATGTGTGGAATAATGGTATAAGTCGAGTTACACCGTATTTCCATAAATCAACTAAATAAAAAGAGCAGGATTACATACACATACCATATTAATCTTAGAAAATAATAGTGATATTTAACAAAGATATTAGCTTCATTTATGGAAAAACGGTATAACTCTCTAATAAAATTTTGCAGCAGTGAAGCATCGAAATGGTATGAAAATATATTCAATGCCGTAGACCAGAAATAACTGAAAAATAAAAGAATTGAAGTGGTTACAAAAACGACGAAGCAGACAGAGAACTCCATTGTTAAATAAAAATAGAAAAAGTTTAAAAATGATAAAAGTAGTAAAAAAGGTTGCTAAAAATAACAAAAGGAAATAAATAGTTATAAGCACATCTAAATAATAGAATATAATGTGTTTAACATTGGTTATTAATGTATCTACTATTTTGTTTAATAAAGTATCTCAATCAAAATATTTGATACTAGCCTTTACCCGCGGCCCCGTCCGCAAGGAGAAAAAAAAATATATGTGCTATTCACGTTAGCCTGCTTATCAAGTTATCTGTTTAAAAATTATTTTTGTCTAATGTATTTTATTTTTGTAATTGAGTAAAAAAAAGAACTAAATGAGCTGATAACCTGATAGGATCCCAAATGATCCCGAAATTATCCAGAAAAAGCTACGAAATGACTCCAACGCTATCGCGGACGGATCCCGAAAACCATCCAGAAATGCCCCGAAAGGGTCTCCAAAATTTCCCCGAATAGTCCCAAAAAAACCCGAAATGAGAGCGACACGATTCTAGACGTATGTAGAGCACCACACAGAAATGATCCCTGAAGGTGTTCCAAAATGATCCCGAAAAGGTTCCGAAATGACCCTGACGGGCTCCCGGGCGGATCTCAAAAACCATCCAGAAAATATCCAGGAAGGGTCCCTAAATTATCCCGACTAACTCCAGAAAAAGTTCCGAAATGGCTCCAAGGGGATCCACGATGGATCGCGAAAACCATACAGAAATGATTCCGGAAGGATTCCAAAATGATCCCGAAATAGTCCGGAATTGACCCAGATGGGATCCCGCACAGATCCAGAAATGATCCCGGAAGGGTTCAAAAACTATCCCGGAAAAGTAACAAAAAATCCCGAAATGGCTCCTACGGCATCCCGGACGGATCCAGAAATGATCTCGGAAGGGTCCCCAAATGATCCCAAAATGGTCCCGAAATGACCCTGATGGATCCGGCAAACCATCAAGAAATTATGCCGAAAGGGTCCCAAAATGATCCCGAAATAATACAGAAAAAGTCACGAAACGACCCCTAGAGGATCCCCAAATGATCCCGTATTAGCCCCGAAAAGGTCCCGAAATAACCCCGACGGGATCCCGGACAAATCCCGAAAACCATCCAGAAATGATCTTGGGAGGAGACCCCAAATGATCCCGCTAAAGTCCCAAAATGACCCCGACAGGGTCCCGGACGGATCCCGTAAACCATCCAGAAATGATGCCGGAAGAGACCCCAAATGATCCCGCAAAAGTCCCAAAATGACCCCGACAGGATCCCGGACGGATCCCGTAAACCATCCAGAAATGATGCCGGAAGAGACCCCAAATGATCCCGCAAAAGTCCCAAAATGACCCGACAGGGTCCCGGACGGATCCCGAAAACCATCCAGAAATGATGCCGGAAGAGACCCCAAATGATCCCGCAAAAGTCCCAAAATGACCCCGACAAGATCCCGGACGGATCCCGAAAACCATCCAGAAATGATGCCGGAATGGACCCCAAATGGTCCCGAAATGACACCGACGGGATCCCGGACGGATACCGAAAACCATCCAGAAATGATGCAGGCAGGTACCCCAAATTATCCCGAAATAGTCCCGAAATGACCCTGACGGGATCGCGGACGGATCTCGAAAACCATGCAGAAATAATAATAATAATAATAATAATAATAAAAACAATTGATGGAGGGTGGATGGCGGGAGTAGAGGAGAGGACCACTGATCGTTCCTCCAAAATTGTCTAGATCTCGTTCTGTATGTACCAGATACCAAAAACTATTGATTTAGGAGAAAATTTATATTGACTTATAACAATTTATAGATTTTACACCAGAGGGTGAGATAAAGGAAGGGGGGGGGGGGGGGGGGGCGGGCGTAGGGTGTCACTGCTTACTTTGTAAGCCCTCGACTTATTTGACCCCTTGAGTCTGTGGTATTGGTGAAGGCCAGTATACGTAAAGTTATAATGTGTAAAAATTATTGAAAAATAATTTCTCGAAGGGGTCGTGGGACCCCCACCCCTCTTTCCATGTTCGAAAAAAATTTCGCTAGTAGACTACTGTCTGTGTCCCAAATTTCATCAAAATCCGTGTAGCCGTTCTGGCGTGATTCAGTCGCAAAGACGAAAAAATATAATAATTAAATTATAACTGTTCTTAGGGGGCGGGGACCACGCCCCTTTTCAAAAATATATAGTTAGTAGATCCTTCTAGACTATTGGCTATATGTGTGCAAAATTTCATCCAAATCGGTCCAGCCGTTGTTGCGTGATTGAGTCACAAAGACAAACGTCTGGACAAACATCCAAACATCCAAACATCCAAACATCTTCACATCCAAACTTTGCCATTTATAATATATATTAGATTCGATCTATGGAATAACGGTATAACTCAAAAAAAAACCGAAATCATCCATTTTCTAATAAAATTATGTATAAGTTATGCAGGTCCTTATGGTCCTTGCATTCCTTAAATAATTAACACAACACAACACTTTGCTTTAATACACTTTATTAAGCGACTCATTAGTTGACCGTGCAACTTCTCTGATAAAACTGAATTGCCCTCGAAAGGCAATGATGCCTCCTTAAATACCTTTCCTAATGCCATTCTGTTGCTGCTGTTATCATATGTAAAACGGTCGCACATTCAGTTGTTGTTGCTAGCGCATGTGATGCTATGATAAGTGCAAGTTGTTAGGTAAGTGCAAGCAGCGACGTCGCGCGATCAGTTTTATCGCTTCTCTTTATGCCTGCCTACGACCATCACGTTGCTGTGGTAAGCAAGCGCAAGCAGTGACATTGTGCAGTGCGTTGCTGGGCTGGATATTAAACCTGCCGTTGTTATGATAGAACCACGCGCGATTACTTGTTCTACCGTTGGGTTGCATACCAAGCCCGTGCATATGATGTTGCTATGCTGTGATCGTATGCAGTGCGTTGTTATGCTGTTGGCTTGCACATGATGTTACTATGGTAGCGATGTTACTATGGTAGCGTCACGTAGTGCTTTTGTGCGATTAGTTGCGCTGTTGTTGGGCAAGCTCTGTTAGGCAAGCGATGAGCATTTGAGTTGGATTGTTGTTGGGCAAGCGATGATCATTTGTTGGTTTGTTTTGCTCTGCATCAATTGACCTTGCCATTTGACTTGGTTGCTAACTAGTTGTTTGAGGCTACGTAGAGAAGCTAGGCATATTGTTGACTTAGCAGAGATGTGCAATAGGCATCATAACTTAACTTATATATAAAATTTGTTACTTTTTCTTGTCAAAGAATCATAATATCTAAAATCCTACCAAGTAGGATTATTATAAATTTATTTTTACCTGCATTGTTAAGTTTTTCACTTTTCTCAAAAGTTTGATTCTTGAGTTATACCGTTATTCCACACATCCCCTGAATTGTATTTATATATACACACATACATACATTCTGTGCGTATTGCTTGCAACCACAAGCTTACGAACTGCCCGTACCGCAAAGTTAAATCGAAACAAAAGGCGTAGAAAAGCAATTGCAATGAACAGCTCTTTTCAACAATTTCGAAATTGCTCCATAACGTTGTTGCGCATGTTTTAGCTATCAGCAATTTTCAATGCTCTCATCGATACTTTTCACCCACAAATACATGCACCCACTGCCCCACACCGCTGTACACAGAGCAATGCGTAGTTCTGTTTGCTTGTGTTTACGCAACAATTCTTGCGCGTAGTTCGTATTTAAAATGTTTTGATTTTTGGCTTGTCATTGCACACAATTGCAAACCCGCAAATCGTTACCTTAAACGCCTTTTGTTTCCTGAAATAACGGCTTACATACTTCCGCCTGATTTGATAGCTTTGCCAGTTTTCGAAGGCGTTTCGCGTTTAATGCCTATTGACTAAACTCTCCATCCTCATAAATGTACCTATTGCTAGGCTTACCATATGTCAGGCATTTCGTCTGATACACAAGCTTTAAGCTCCTTGTCAGGCAATCATGCCAACATTGTGTTTTGCCTGGAATTTTACGTACATTCTAATTTTGCATCTCTACTAAGTTTTCTTAGATCTTTCACTAATTTTACATCTACTCAGTAATGTTGTCTAGTGTAGACGAATCGGCGTGTGGCAACTCCTTGCGACCTTTCGTCCAGTGTCATAGCCAAACTCATCACCTGATCGTTAGTAATTTCTTAGAAAATATTAATTGCGGATTGGCTTTTAATATTTCAATCACCTAATTTGCAGTTTATGTTTTTTTATTTTTGGTAATTTTTGAAAATGTCTAAATGAAAGTGCTTATTTAATCTCCCATTTCGGAATTTCTTAAAAAATCAACACGCAACAAATGATGAACTGCAATGTATAGCTAAGGAATTGCCATTTACATATCAATGTGCAAAGCATCATTTAAGTTTTGGTGCATCCGATTGCTCCTCCAAATTAATAAAAAAGTTGTACGATAAAAAGTTTAGTGCTGGTAAAACTAACTTGGAAGCATTGGCGGCCGGGTTATTGTGCCCCATATATTTTTAGTAGTCCTAAATGAGCTCAAGATGGCAAATTTCTTAACAATTCTGATAGACACTTCGGACAGAAAAGTGTTTCAATTAAATCTTATTTTAGTAACCCTATGAAAGAAATATATACCTTGTTCTTACATGGAAGTCTCTCCATTTTTCAGAATGTAATGATAGTTGTTGAAGCTGATGAAATAAGTGCCTCTTAAATTTTTTATGTTCACCCAGACTTACTAAAAAACTTCAAAATTGAAGCAGATGGTTACAATTTCGGCGTGATTTCTGAAGGGGATATTTTAAAAAATGGTGTATTGAACTTCTATGACAAAGCAATTAGTTATTTAACTACTTGGAAGAGCAATTTTGAAGCAGTATCTAAATTTAGGTGGATTAAAATTGATACAGATTTAAAATGGGAAGACGATGAAATTAGTCTTGGCGTAATTACTATGCATAGCTTCGTTCAGGAGTTTAACAGCGACAAATTTTTTGATGCAATTTCACTAGTCAATGATATTATAAATAATGAAATAGGAACAGAAAAATTGAAACCACTAACCTGTGTAGACAGATGGATACGAATAGCTAAGGTAGCAATGCTACCTCATATTAATATAATAAATTTAATGAAAACAAGTAAAGGTGTCTAAGTTCGGGTGTAGCCGAACATTATATACTCAGCGTGAGCTTCAATTGAGCATTTCATTTCAGATAAATTACTTTTCAATATAACACGTGGCACTGCCCGTTTAAAAGAAAAATGTCTCCCCATTTCCTCTTAAAATAAAACTTGGTAAGTGAAATATCATTGATTCAAAACTATATTTTACTAAGTTATAGCTTATTATTCTAGTCTACGACCCTTTTAAACTTGTTTTATATCTAAGTTTCCATGGTCTTTAGCCGATCCCGTCCATTTTTTCTAGAAATATTTCCTGTTATAAGAAAAATATGTGTACCCAATTTTGTACGATATGTAAATTTTTCTGCGAGTTATGGCTCCCGAAACATAGAAAATTTCTTAGTCATAAAAGGGGTGGTTCCACGCCCATTTTTTTAAATTTGAAGTTTTTTCTATTTATTGTTATAAATCCACTTGGGAAATGAAATACCATAGATATAAAGCTCTTTTTTGCAAAGATATGTCTTATTTTATTCATCCACGACCCTTTTAAAAATCTTTTATATAAAAATGGGCGTGGTCCTTAACCGATTTCGTTAATTTTTCTTCAAAGCCTATAGTAAAGGCAACCTCTGTGCCGAATTTTGTTACAATAGGTTTAACGATTTTTGATTTGTGATTAATAATATTAGTAAAATTGATTTTATCACAAGTTGGCGGTGCCACGCCCATTTTAAAAAATGTTTTCAAATGTTTATGAAGAGTCTCAATATCAGTCCACACGTCAAATTTCAACATTCTAGGTGTATTGTTTACTAAATAATCAGGATTTTTGTGTTTTCCAAAATGTTATATATATAAGAAGTGGGCGTGGTTATCATCCAATTTCGCTCATTTTCAATACCAATCTATTCTGGGTCCAGATAAGCTCCAGTACCAAATTTGGTTAAGATATCTCAATATTAAATCAAGTTATCGTGTTAACGGACAGACGGTCGGAGGGACGGACGGACGGACGGACATGGCTCAGTCAATTTTTTTTCTATACTAATGATTTTGATATACGGAAGTCTATATCTATCTCGATTCCTTTATACCTGTACAACGAACCGTTATACAATCAAAGTTAATATACTCTGTGTGCAAAGCACGCTGAGTATAATAATGGAGTTTGCTTTGTGCATTCCAGGACCATCTTCCGCAGTGGAGCGGACATATTCCTTTGGGAAAATATCAATGGTCCGGGAAACGTGGTCGAATGCGTATTTCAGTTTTGGCGGGGTTATTGAATATTCAAATACACAGTGACGAGGACTGTTCAGCGTTCTACGATAAAATAGAAACTAACATTCAGCTAATAAAATGATTCAGGAGAAAAGTATGAGTAGGATACTAAAAATCAAAAAATGGATTAAAAAATATACGAGTTGTGCGTACTTTTATTCCTTAAACATGAAAAAAATGTTTGCTGTTTTTACTTTCTATGTTTTATTTTGCGATACTTTTGAAATGAAATCACTGTACCTGTAATACAAGCTTTAAACCCCATTTGTGAGAACCAAGTACTGGTCTTTTCTGCTTTGTTAATTTAAATAAGTCACCTGCTTTTCTGATGTGATAAGTTTACATATATGTATGTATGTACATATAATATACATTGTATATTAGACTGGGTCGATTTATTATCCGATATCGCGCCCTCGATTTTTCGATAGGATTTGGGCTCAGGAAAAAAAGTTCCACTACGCATACCCAAAAAAATAATTTTCGAGCCTGCGAAATTTAATTTTTTTGACTTTATTTTTAAGGTTTTTTTTTCATGACCTACTAAAAAAATTTTCATTTGATTGTAAAATTTTCATGTATACCCTGTCAGACCCAAAAATGTCCGCTAAAAACGTTGGCGATAACAGTTTTTTGAAAAAAAAAAAAAATATTTTGAAAATTTTTTTAGTAGGTCATGAAAAAAAACCCAAAAAATCAAAGTCGAAAAAAATGAAATTTCGCAGGCTTGAAAATTATTTTTTGGGTATGCGTAGTGGAAATTTTTTTTCCTGAGCCTAAATCCTATCGAAAAATCGATGGCGCGATATCGGTTAACTTTCGTCCATACAAATCGACCCTACCCATTGTAACTTGCAATTTTAGGACTGTTAAATAGATCTGAATTAATTTTGTTGTTTTTATACTTCAGATTTTTATTTGTTAAAATTTCGCCTCAGTCAGGCCTTGAGTTGGAAAAATTATGGCAAGTCTACCTATTGCTATTAGTTGGTTACTCACTTTCGAATGCACACCTGATATTATTTTTTTTAATTTTTGGATAGTTAATGTATTAAAAAGGGTAAAAAAAATATACAATATTTTTTGTTAAAAAAAAACTTAAATTAGTATGTATGCAGGTGAGCGATTAGGAAATTTGCAATTTTTTATCGTAGAAGAACGTTGATAATTTCATAGACGGTTGCATCTTGTAAGTGCTTACACAAATGGAAAATGTGGAATATTTTCCATATTACTGTAAAAAGTTAGGCTTTTTTTTCTACCGCCTCTAATTTTTTTTGCTTGCTTAGAAAAAAATTTCAATTCGAAGACAAAAACAAACTTAGCAAAGAGAACTACGTTGCTTAGTTTTTTACTAGTTTTCAATTGAAATACTTTTCTAAACGAGCAGAAAAAATTTAAAAGCCATAGAAAAAATGCCCAAATGTAGTATGATTGTGAAAATCATCTTGAAAACTGAATTTCTACTGGCGACACCGTTTTGTTTTTTTTTTTTTGTATAAAATATATAGAACGTCATCATTATTCAATCACAAGAGGTTTGCGCGAAAGTAAAAAAAAGTCAAAAATCTGACACCCTGGACGTACAAATTTATAATTGTCCATTTAGAACTTGAATATTTCCCCTAATATATTTGCTGTTAGTGGGCAATTTTATTTCCCTTTTTGAACGAATTTGGATGGTTTATGCTGCTATCTATGGGAAGAATATTTGAACTAAAACGAAATTGTAGAAAGTGGCTGAAACATGACTATACTGAATGGGTTATACCCATTTGCATATAAAACAAATTTGTTCAGATTAACACCCTTCGTCCAGAAATTTCCAGATATCTATTTTGCCTATTTTTCTTCATTTTCCTTTAACCCGGAATAAAAAAATTCTGCGGCCGACTAGCGACTTCGATTTGGAATAGGGTATCGCTAGAAAGATTGTACCCAATTTCTTTATATGATGAGATAAAATTGTCATAATAGTTTTCAAATTTGACTATACACCTTACTCCATACTGCATCTACAGGCACACAACCGAATCGATTTTATTTTACCCAGAAAACGTTTATTGAACCGGTACGAATTTTTCCAAGGTGTTCCGAACCATTGAACTGTACCACTTTTATGTTTGACATAGTTGGCGGCCCTGAATTACGAGCTGTTATGCTTACGTCAATATGCATTTAACATATTTGAGCGCTTATTCTGTTACTTTTGAGCTACGCCTTTACTCTCATGTGCTTAAGAACACGACTATAGCTACATATATTCAAAACTGCGACTTCTAATTAGTGCTGTAAAATCATACTCACTCAAACAATAAATTTGAAACTTACATTCCTGTTATACTTAAAATAACACAGTAAATAAAAAAATATAATTATTTTTTTGCAATGGCCAATATCTCCTTAGGTACCAAAACCATAACTTATCAGGGCTCTGTAGACATGGTGGAAGAAGAACGTGGGGCCAGTTTAACATTTGAGTGCAAACCAAAAATAAACTAAACGTACTGGAATATATTTTTGTCAGAAAAATTAATTTGTGCAATTAATCTGATTCACTGCTTTAGAGCTATTGTGTTTTAAAAACGGGTTTCCATCATGCATCATAAAATTTGAAGGGGCCCATATTTCAAGCCACACTGAAAGAAATGGCTTGGCAGCTGTGTCGTATTTCAACATTTATTTTAAATAAGCAGGTTATCAAATTTTATTTATATGGGATAGAAAGTCGGTACGCTCTCTGTTAAATAAAGTCTTATTTATATAACACAGATGTACGCGGTACACAGTATCCATATTAGATCAAAAATTTTATATTGACTTGCGAATTATTTACACTAAAATGCTTTAAGATCGTGGTAACAGTATTAATTAGGCATTGTGAATCAAACTAAGTGTGATATATTCTGCATAGACGTCAAAATTCCAAAGTGATTGGATCACCTGATTTGTAATTGACTATCGCTGTCTCATTCTGTATCTTTTTCTATCACCCGCTGAAGATAGCCGGCCCTATGCGCCGCCATATTGAACAACCTGTGAAAACGCTAAAAAGTAGTCATATTGAACATTCTGTCAGGTAGTTGACAGATAAGATATCACACTTAGTTTGATTCACATTGGTATTAGGTCTTTCTCTTACATATTTTTCCCACAAAATGTATTGTAGATAGATAGAGATAGAGCGCAAAAGACAAATGAGAAGAGTTCGCACGACGCTACGACCTATGAAAATGATTCACTTTACCCTTTTCAGATCTTCGGTTAACACAAATTTCCACTTTATTTGACAGAAGCCGTTCAGTGAGCTATTATTTATCGAAGTATACATTTTTCACCTTCAAAGTCACTTGGAAAAGTACAAAGCAGTTTTCCAAAGCTTTGTCCAGTTATTTCTCAAGCAAGAATTCGATGAAGGGAAATGCACAGAACCCTTCACCTTTAATGAAGATTTACAGGATAGATAGTTCCGAAAATTATTTCGTGTCTTGAGTAAAAATGTGGAGGCAACGAATTAAAATCTCCAGAATCCTGTATTTTTCGTTTACTTTTCAGTTAATAAATGTGAACGCATTCAAAAAATAAATACGTTATTGCGAGTTTTGGCAGAATTGCCAGTTACTACAACAACTCTAGACGCTCATTTTCAGCGAAATACGATGGGACAAGAGCGTCTCAGTGGTTAATTTGACTGAAGACGAAATCCTGACAGAATTTTTCCAAAAACATCGAACATTTATAACGATAAAGTATGGGACGAATGTTTTTAGGAACACAATTTAAATTGTTTTAAAATCATACATACGTTTTGCAAACCTGAAATAAAATAAACGATATAATTTTGTTCCCAATCACACATTTTTTTTTAATTCTCGAAATGAATTGTACTCGTAAAGTTTCAAAGATAAATGCCTACGGAAAAATGACTGTGAGAAATATGATATTTTGGCTCCCGAAGAGGAAAAATATTCACAAACAATGCCTGTAAATAAAAGAACTGCCAAACAATCAAGTCAACATGTTTTACGAATGTAACGGTGCGTTCAGAAAGTCTCTAACGCCTCGATTCTGAGCGTTACCGGTAAAATAGTTCCCAGAACATTATGTAACCGAATATCGTTACTAGTTCTTTTATCCGCGACTCTGGCCCAAGTGGTAACACTGTCATCACCGAAAAACTTACCAGTGTCTGTGGTGAAATTTGAAATGTAGTTTTCTTCGCTTTCACTGTTGCCACTTTGGTCCATTTGGACCAGAAATGGTCCCTTCCATCCCCATTTGCTCCGCTGGTCCCTTTTCTTAAATTTTTTATCCTTTTTAGGCAGTAGCCACGATTGGTACTTTTCTTTCTTTTTCACTCAGGTAAAAATTCACAATATTGCCCAAAAATTCGCCACACTTTCGTTAGCTCCCATATAATTTTGAATTTACTTCAATGGAACTCTCACCATAAAAAATTACTCAGTCAATAAAATGTACCAGAACAATAACATTTCACCTATAATTTATGACAGGCATTAAAAAGAAAAGTTTTGGCAAACACATTGCCGTTAATTGTTGATAAAATAACCGACTAATCAAAAAAACTTTTGTTTCATAATAATATTAATAACGGCTAGATATTTCGATCTGTTATCAAGTACTATGTAAATATATGAAAATAAAAATTGCTTCTCGCCTAGCATAGCTTATAGCGAGCACTCTGCCGTGAGCCTAATACTTTCAAAACTTATACAAGGAAATTCTATGCATTACTTCTGGTTTGGCACGTTGATATTTAAATCTTTCTCACCCAGCTCAATGAGTTCAAGGAATTCCAGGACTATTGTGGTGTTAAGCCACGCAAGGTAATTGAAAACTAAGTATCTTGGCACAAGAAATATTTTAACTCGAAGACAGAAGGAAGCAAATGCAAAGGATATTTGATTGACAAAAATTTGGTCCTTTTTTCAATGAATTTTGGTCCCAAATGAAAACATGGTCTGTCAACTGTGTTCACTTTACCGAAAATGTCTGACTTGTAGATACGAGGTTAACGAATAAACGGGACGATGTGTATGTATATGCATATTATGCATGATAAGTTTCTACATAGGTATATTGTAATTTATTCTGTGAAAGTACATAATGTAAACAAATTTGTATAGCAAGAGGCAACACTTTTTTACTATTATCTTTACTTATTTGCGCTTACAATTCTTTATTTTTCAGTTCTGCCTTTTTCTAAACAACAGCTGTTGTGTGGTTCTTTCGATGTAACCACCTGATTTTGTGGGTAAAAAATTATCCGGCTATTTTCGCAGGTAGAATACCAAAAGGGTGTAAAAGTTGCTACATGATTTCGTTACCGTGGTGAAGAATGTTGTTACCACAATAGAATCGGGGCGTAAAAAGCTGATCAACAGATGTGCTTCCTGAATGATAGCATGAAATTTTCTCAAAATGTTCGTAGCAAGATTCCAATCGGGTATTTAAACAGTACGTAGCGTGGCATCTATAACAAAATTCTCAGTAAATCCGACGTTTATGGTTATTGCTAATTTTAACGTGTTTGTTGTAACGTTTCTTTATTTATTTTTGTTTTTTTTTATACCTTTCATGAAAATGAAATGGTATATTAATTTCGTCACGAAACTCAAAATTGTAAGTCCTTAAAGGAAAATAGATAGACCCACCATTAAGTATACCGAAATAATCAGGTTGAAGAGCTGAGTTGATTTAGCCATGTCCGTCTGTCCGTCTGTCTGTTTGTATGCAAACTAGTCCCTCAATTTTTGAGATATCTTAATAAAATTTGGTGAGCGGGTGTATTTGGGTGTCCGATTAGACTTTTGTCGGAACCGGCCGGATTGGACCACTATAGCATATATCCTCCATACAACCGATTTTTCAGAAAAAGAGGATTTTTGTAATATCTTACTCAATTTAACAGATTGAAGCTACAAACTTCACCATATACTTTCGTATATCGCACATATTGTTGCCTGAAAAATTGATGAGATCGGTCGTCTATATAGTATATATCCCCCACAACCGATTGTTCAGATAAGAAACTTTTCGTAATTACTGCCCTATTTTAAGAGCTAGAGGCTTCAAATTTCAACGAATGCTTACATATATAGCATATATTGTTGTCTGAAAAAATCATACAGATCGGTGGTATATATAGTATATATATGGTGGTATATATAGTATATATATATATATTTTCTCAATTTTAGCCCCATTTTAACAGCTGGAAGCTTCAAATTTCACCGAACGCTTACGTATATGGCATATATTGTTCTATGAAAAAATTATAGAGATCGGTTGTATATATAGTATATATCTCATACAACCGATTGTTCAGATAAGAAACTTTTCGCAATTTCTACCCCATTTTGACAGCTATAAGCTTCAAATTTCACCGATTGCTTACGTATATAGTATATATTGTTGTGTCAAAAAATCATAGAGATCGGTGATATATATAATATATATATGATGGTATATATAGTACATATATATATATAGTATATATATATTTTTTTTTGCGATTTCGGCCCCATTTTAAAAGCTAGAAGCTTCAAACTTCACCAAATGCTTACGTATATAGCATATATTGATGTCTGAAAAAATCATTGAGATCGGTGGTATACATAGTATATATCTCATACAACCGATTGTTCAGATAAGAAACTTTGCGCAATTTCTGCCCCGTTTTAACAGCTAGAAGCTTCAAATTTCACCAAATGCTTACGTATATAGCATATATTGTTATCTGCAAAAATCATAGAGACCGGTGGTATATATAATCTCATACAACCGATTGTTCAGATAAGAAACTTTGCGCAATTTCTTCCCCATTTTAAAAGCTAGAAGCTTCAAATTTCACCAAATGCTTACGTATATAGCATATATTGTTGTCTGAAAAAATCATAGAGATCGGTGGTACATATATTATATACCCCATATAAACTGTACGGCTAGAAGCTTCAAAATTCGTAACATTTCATCAAATAGTTACGTTTACGTCATATATTGTTGAAATACGTGATTCGTAGTCATAGTTTTTACACGCAGACCACAAAAAACCTGAAACTTTGCATCCTCACACAAAGTACCTACCTATTGTTTATTTTATATTTATCTTAAAAATCGTTTAGGTATGTACATCTGTTCACTAGATATTTCTTATCTTATACATCCGATTATTCGGAGATTACGAACGGGATAAGATTATTGTTCAGCCCCATTCATGAAAGGTATGAAGTCTTCGGCGTAGCCGAAGACAGTCCCGTCCTTACTTGTTATTTATTGATATTATTAGATCTAATACTATTCACTTATTTATTATACGTGCGTACATGCGTTGTATACCCATTGTGTTGTTGGCATTCTAATATCATAAAAATACTATCATAATTTAAGTAGCATTAAAACGTTGCAATGCGACCAAATAGAGCCATACACGGAAACACATCTTCAATACACAATAGCTTCTTAAGTCAACATACATACATTCAACACAAAACTCGTATGAAGGAAAGAATATAGCTTAAGAATACTTGAGTTGAAAAGGTAGGACAGCAGCACATCGTAGCTTTTTTGGAAGAAGTCGCTAGCATCCGCATAGAAGGGATGTATTGCAGTAGTCATAATTCCAGGCACACAATATTGTTACTTATACGTTCAGCACGCTCGAACGTGTTCAATTGGATTTTTTAGTAAAATTCACACAAAAAAAGCTAATTAATAAGTACAACCACAACGCTAAATAGGAAGTGGAGGGAATACATGCCGAAGGTGCGGTGGACAAAATAAAAGCTAAATTTGCTAAATCGTAAAGCAAAATCACAAACCAGGCACGAACATACCAAAAGCGACGTTTTAGTTTTAACAGCCGCGTGGTAAGGCGGTCTGATTTTGTGTAAAAAAAAAGACTAAGTAGCAAAATGGAAGCCAAATAAGAAAGAAACCACGACAAGTGCACCTAAAAATATGCAATGAATATACTCAAGTGATACTGAAGAAGTACTGAGTAGCAAGAGACAAGACAAGAAGAAGCACACGAAGATTTAAAAGTGGTCTTTAAGTGGGAGAGTCAACGTTGCCTTAATAATTGCACCACAGCACAGAGTATGGAACAGGGATAGAAACGCAAGAGGATGGCGGAAGACGGAAGGTATTCGGCCGGAGGAAGTATGTTTCTGTTTGAGCAAACGCTTTTTTTTTATTAACCAACACTCCAACCTCCCTAGCCTGCAACAGTTTTAAGCCAGAGGACTGATGAAGGGGAAAAAATAACTACTTTCACATGACAGTCACAACAGCTGCCATATTTTTTATGCTTTATTACGTTCATCTATTCACAAAAAAAATTTTACATAAATAAATACATATACACCCATACAGTCTTGTAAGCGTTTAGAATAATAGCGGTTACTTAGATATTGCAGACACTGAGATTCATGTTCTTCTATGTCTTAAGTGTTACGGTTTCCAGTGTTGCAAGTTCTGCCGACGGCTTTGATTCATGCCATTGCCCTGTTGTCAGAGTTTTTTTTTTTTTGTTTTTACCTTGAGTACCTCTACAATTTAGAATAAAATATTGCAGAGTGGACAAAAAGTCAATACCACTCCCGACAAACGCCAACGACATTTCTTGGTGGCAAGCTAAGAGCACCTGATCCACTGGCTTTTGATGCTTCTCCGACCAGTCGCTCCCACTTTCTTCATTTTTTATTATATTTCCTTCCGCTTTTACTATATTGTTAACAAAGATTTAGACAGTATTTATATATACATATGTACGTAAAGAGGCGTATGAATGAATCTTGTATTTTGGAAGGTTTTTGCAGTGCTTTTTTGTAGGTACTGTCTAAGCTTTGGTGATTCAACGGGCGAATGGGTTTTTTGTTTTATTTTTTATTTTTATATAATTATATTATTTGTTATTTTTGTGGACTGTATGTTATGTTCTTATTTTTAGAGAGAGGTTGCCATGTACCTGTTACACCTTTTATGTATTTATTGGAGGCGAGCACTGAGTGCTCTAAGGTATAGGCTGCGGGTTGAGCCACCTTATTTTGCTTCAAAAAACCCCCCTTTGGGATAAAAAATTTAAACTATGTCTTTAGAAAATTTCACTAGCCAGCTGAGAATTACAAGCACACTTTTTTCTCTATGTTTTTGTGTACCTCTATACTAGTAACGATTCAATTTACCGATGATAGCATTAAATCCATATCATTCTCAGTTCTCACTTAGATGATTTTTATGAAATATAGCAGGTATTAAAAAGAAATTCTTAAGGAATATTTTTCTTTCAATGCATTTCTTGTCAAGGTTCATCTCTTTTAAAAATAACTTTTTATTCCTTTTTTTGCAGGTACGTAACAAAAAAACACAAGTTTATAGCAATGGTTGGAATTGGTAAGAATAAATTTTTCAGCTTGGTTCCTTGAGGCCATATTTGTTTACAAACCACTGCCATCTTATAATTAATACGTCCGAACAGTTGATTGAGATATCCAAGCTACAGAGGATACCAACCAGAGCTGGGAAAATGCATTAGTTTTTCAGAATTAGTGTAAATGGAAAAATTCTATGCATTGAATTTGAAAATTGATTGTAATTGTATTAAATTAAATTATAATTAAGATACAATAAATATTGCACTAAATTAAAAAAAGTTCTTAACAAAACCATTACCATTTTATATTAAGCACAGCATTTTGATGCTTTTTGACCGAGAAAGGTATCACAATAGCTCAGAAAAGATGTCTTGATCGGACATTAAGCAATCTGTTGAGCTTTTCCACCAGAAGCCAAACGGGGTCATACATTTTGAGTTGATCCATCACCTTTGCATTACATTATGTTGACTGTTTCTGGTGGGAACGAAAGTTTCGAAGTTAAAAAATAAATAAAACCTTCTTTTTTGGAAAAATGTTGTCGGTCATTCAGATAGCTTCCAACCTGCGTTATTTTTGCCAATATATACAAATATTCATAGTCAGGCGGCAATAACCTCACACAGTACTTCATCAAGAAGTTTCCTGGAATACAAAGATCTTTAGAGATACTTTTCTCAGGCCAGACCCTATACTGGGCTCTGGGCAGGGACGGATACAGAAAATATTTTGGAGGGGGGTTCAGTGTTCGCTTTCATAATACTGATTTTGTAGGAGCGTTAAACATATAAGAAAATTGCGAAACATATATTTAGAATACCAGTTAAATACTGAAACTAGTCTAGCCACAGCTAAGAAAATTTATCAAAACCTACATAGAAATACTAGAAGATCCGGCAGAAGTTGTTCTGCTTTTGTCCAGCTGCACAACTTTTAATAAGTTTCTACCTCTAACTCTCTTTCCCCCTCTCTCCTTCATTTCTTTTTCCTTCTATTCACTTCTCTCTCTTCGTATCATTCTAAGTCTCCGCTTTTCCATCCCTTCTTTTCTCTGTAGCTCTCTCTTCTTCCCCCTCTCCCGCTCTTTCTATCTCTATTGCTCTATCTTCGCCTAACTCTATTTCTTTCACAGTATTTTTCTCCTCCTCATTTTTTTCTCTAGTTCTTTTTATTCTTTCCCATTCCTTATGCCCACTCTCAGTCCCAGTCCAGGTTACGGTCCCTGTTCGGCCGGGGTGCGTCTGATCCTTGCGAGAGGTGGGCGCAGCGGGTCGATCTCAATGAACGGTTGTATTTGGAATAAAGAAAGAGGAACAAGACGAGAATTTATCGTTATAATTTATGTTTTTTGGGTAGATGTAAAATATACAGGAAAATATATTACCTTGTGAATCCGTGAATACAGGGCGGAGATAGCTGGCGGCAGATGTGTAGAGGATGGCGGTTGAAATCCAAGAGGCCGGTGGTATCGAAAGCGACAACCGTTGACCCGAAAAGTCCTCAGTTTCGAAGGGGAAAGGCACAACATATCAACGCCGACATGCACATGCATGAGTGCTGACAAAAAACACACATACAAGTTCATGTACATGCATGCACATGCAAGTGGCGGTGATGGTGTGGGTGGCTATAACTTAAATCCAGTATCGTGTTGCATTAGGGGGGTCGCAATCAGATGCGGAGAAGTTAGGCATCCTGCCTACACAGCCCCAGTTCCTCTCCAACTCACATTCCGACTTCTATCCTACTAAGGGTTGTATGTACTTTTGAAAGCAGGTTCAAACAAAAACTTGTGTCTAAAAAAATTGAGGGGTGGACCACCCTTACCATTTTGGGTTATACAAAATAGACAAGATTCCATTCTCAGACCTACTCAATATGCCAGCAAAATTTCATGATGCTAACAAATTCCATGATCGAGCCGAAGGAGTTCAACCACTAACACTACTACAGTTTTTCAGTCACTGACATTGGGCCCTTTCAGCGAACACCATTTTTGTTAAAACGTTGCAAACATGTCTCCGTCAGTTGATCAAAAAAAATATTTGTTCTCTGAACGTAAAGTTGAGTCAACTGCCAAATGAAGTAATTATCCATAAATTTTAAGGAACAGGACTTCCTAAATTATTTTTCAAACTCCACTATAATATCAAGGGGAAAACTTTAAAAGTTCAATGAAATGTCAGATAGCCGAATAGGCACGTTGAGCAAATGTGGCAAAAGACGTAAAGTCCCAACTGTTGAGTGGTATAATCCAGATATGCGTCCAGAAAATTATAACTCAACGATTTTATATTGCAGAAAGCGCCCTTATGAATTTCTAAGTGGCGAAAGCATGTAAAAGCCTTCACAAATATGAACAGCTAAGATCACCAGTTAAATCACTGTTCGATGACTTCAATCCTTTGCCTCGACATTTTTATACTCACCGTGCTTTGCACACAGAGTATATTAACTTTGGTAACATAACGGTTGGTTGTAAATGTATAACGGGATCGAGATAGATACATATAGACTTACATATATCAAAATCATCAGTATCAAAAAAAAAAAAAAAACACAAATTGATTACGCCATGTCTGCCTGCCCGTCCATTAACACGATAACTGGAGCAAATATTGAGATATCTTCTCCAAATTCGGTATATGGTATTATCTAGACCCAGAATAGATTACCACGCCCACTTTTTATATATTAATATATTTTCTATATTTCGGGAGCCATGACTCGAAGAAAAATTAAAATATCGTAATAAAATTGAGTACATATATTTTGCTTATGGCAGGAAATATTTGTAGTAAAAATGGTCGGGATCGGTTAAAGACCACGCCTATTTTTATATAAAAGAAATTTAAAAGGGTAGTAGAATAGAATAATAAGCTATATCTTAGCGAAAAATAGTATTGTATCAATGATATTTCACTTACCAAGTTTTATTGTAAGAGGAAATTGGGAGAAATTTTTTTGAAATGGGTGGTGCCACTTATTATGTAGAAAAGAATTTTATTTGAAATGAACTGTACAATTGAAGCTCAGGCTGAGTATATAATTCTCGGTTACAATCGAACTTAGACACCCTTACTTCTTATTCAAATATTTTTCTAAGTACATGTATGTTACATTACTTATATATTTTAGTATGTTTGATTAATTGAGCGCTTATTTTTTCACTATTTACTAATTTGTGTAAATGAATATTAATATGTAATCTGATTCTCTATAAACTCATTTAAAAGAGAAGCTTTTTGGAAATATAAAGGGGGTGATTCTTGGAAGCTGAATTCATCTGCCGCGAGCACAAAAAAAAAAAATCCGTTTAACCACCATTCTCTGGCCATTCGTTATATCTATGTAGCTCCCCTGTCACTTATTTTTACTCTTCGCTAGTCTTCTCAATGGTCACTAGTTGAACATGTATTTCCATGGCCATTTTCGTTTTAATTTGTTTTTTTTCCACACAGGGTCCAGGGGGTCCGGACTTTTGGTAAAGCTATGGACATATTCAGTTTATGTGAAGTCTTTATTGACCGGCCAGTTGACTTAACAAACATAATGGTTTCATTAAAAAAAGGAATGCATTATTTTTTTCCATTACCATTATCATAGAAATTTATTGAAATGAAATGTTCAATAATTTTTTGTTACAAACGTCAATGTTTTTAAATTCCAAAAATCAATAACTTTTTGAAAAAACTTGAATTGAAATATTCCATTTTCTCAACGCTTTAATGGATCACTAATGCAATAAAAAGTTAATGCATTTTTCCCAGATCTGGTATCAACACAATTTATCAGAAATTGTTCATTTGCCTATAGCAAATGTACCGCTATAAGAATAATGAGCTGCGAACATCAATATTAACAATATAACCAGCACTATTAGAAATTCGCTCGTAACTTTCAGATGTAGCTGGAATTGAAATATATTTCTTTGCGGGTAGTGAAAGGATGCGATCGTGATAGTTCGAACATTATTCGAATTACGGATATCTATCTCTCCCAATCCTAATATAAAGGTTTTAGCTTGAAGGTTTTGTTTACAGGACGTATCCTGAACATTCTGAAAAAGGGTGTATCTCAACGAAATAATTAATAAAGTCCTATCTTGGGAGGCCGACATAAAGGTTGTAGCCTTAAAATAAATAAGAACAGCAATAACAAAATAATATAAACCTAATGTCCACAATATTTGCCAATGCCGAATTGACAAGATACTTGAACGACGTGAGCCAAATGTGAGACTAGGTTATGCTATGTTGTCGGGGGCGTACAAACGCCGTAAATGCACGCACTATTTTCCGTCCATCTAGATATGTCCTGCCTTTTTAATAGTTTTCCCATAAACGGTTAAGTGATTTTATCGTCCAACAAATCGTGATAGTCATTTCTATGTTTATTACCTGGGGCGAATTAAAATTACCTGGTTTCATAGGGAGGTTCCGGTAAGACCACCAATTATGTTCCCATTTGAGTAGCGGCGAAAGATCAATTGTCGTTGATTCCGAGAGGCAGACGTCGAAAAAGGAAGGGACAGATCGACTCCTCTTCCTTCACTTTATCGCAACATGTCTGTTTTTAACTGCCTTAACTACGATTGGCTCGTGGGTTTGTCAAGTCCCAGCTAACTCCCAGTAGCGCTGAAGGGCCTTTTTTGCTAACCAACAAACAGCTATTGACTTCAAATTATTGAAAAGTATTTAAAATATGGTGGGGAAAGTTAATCCAACATTAAAATTTTTGTTGCGGGATAATGTCCCCGAGTTCCAGGAGGATAACCTATTTCGTAATACAAGGGCCGCCAACTGCTTTTAACCCTGCATGACACAACCGCTTTTATTTATTTAATTGTCTCCAAGCCAGTGATCGCAGGGAGGCATGCACCCCACCCTCATTCAAGTTTTCACAGTCTCGTGGTTGACTTTAGAGCAGGGGTCTTCATTCTATAGCAAAATTGTTATCTCTTTGCGTACGCGAAAGGCGAACCACTTTCAGTTTTTTGGAACCCATGCTCTAGCGTAAGGATCCCATGAGCTTTTGTTTTACTATTTCATGCATAATGCCAAAGTGCAGGGAACAATGTAGAGAAATATGCCTCGAAAATTGACCTTCTTTAGAACACGTAAATATATTGCATTGATTTGCTACTTAGAATGTAATAAAGAAGTTCAGTTAAATTTACAGATAGCATTTATCTTAAGATTGCTGTGATTGATACCTCTACAACCAAACATGTACCTGATCCAATAAAATATAAAAAGCAATTTCGAGAAAATTAAGGAACTTTCATACATAACTACGTATCGACTTATACATTCTACCAACTCAATACCTCCTTCAGCAATCATCGCCCATTACAAGAGTGCAAAGTTAATGAAATCAAGTGCAGTACCTGGGCGACCGAGCTTTGCTCGGCAATCTTCGAGTATGCCGCATACTTTGTTCTACATGTCATCATTAATCAAACTCTACTTTTCTTATATGTACAAATATTATATATTTTTCTTACCAATATTTGATATCCTTAAAAATAGATTTCAAAAACATATCAAACACTAACCGCAAAATGAAGTGGAATGAAAATTTTGAAATGGGTAATTTCAGCCTATATTATAAGGGATTGTTATGACAATTAGTGAAATCGAAAACTAAGTTATTTAGGTTGAGTATCTTCTTGCGTCGAATTATTAATTTCAAAAATTTTTTTTAGTTATGCACTATGAAAATCTCACAATTTTATTACATTTCAAAAACTTGTAAATTTCACGAATGACAAGTTAATTAAATGTCAACTTACTACCCTAAGCGCCATCTGTTGGTAAATTTTTAAATGGTTAGATTTCGTTTTCAAATTGAACATATGCCTCTAGTGTTCAACGGTAGCAAATTACCATGGTGAGATATCTTTTTGCTTTGGTGAGAAATCTTTCTAATAGTAATCTGTGAGAAATTGCAATTATTAATTTCATATTTGCCAAGAATATGCATTTAAATATATTTTGCTAGAATTTGCCACGGTGCCTTGATATTGCATTTAAATTTTATTAGCGTTTGTGAAGTTACGAAAATTAAGTTGAATCATGTGTAAAATTTTTTACGAAGATTTTTAACTTTAATGTTCTCCTTTATAGCTTTAATAACATAAGTAAGTAGAGTACTATTTCGTCTAACTACCCCAACACTTTGATACCCATATCGGCATATCTCATGCAATTTTTTTTTAATTTCAAATAGGTGGCAACCCTAAATGGCAACCCTACTCAAAAATGTCCCTATTGCAATGCGGAGTGAAATACTTTTCGTTTGATACCCATATCGGAATATCTCATGCAATTTTTTTTATTTCGAATAGGTGGCAACCCTAAATAGCAACCCTACTCAAAAATGTCCCTATTGTAATGCGGAGTGAAATAACTTTCGTTTGATACCCATATCGGCATATCTCATGCAATTTTTTTAATTTCGAATAGGTGGCAACCCTAAATGGCAACCCTACTCAAAAATGTCCCTACTGTAATGCGGAGTGAAATACCTGAAATCCAGCGAAAAATCACTCTTGCCAATAAATGGTACTTTTGACTAGGTAGGCAATTGAAAAGTAAAGTCCCCTCTCGGCAAACGAAAATCATGCTCTACAAGTCACTTATCGTACCCGCTCTGCTGGCGCAGAAGCATGGACAATGGCAACATCAGATGAAGCGGCTCTGGGAGTGTCCGAAAGAAAGGTTCTTCGAAATATTTACGGACCTCTACGCGTTGGCGACAGCATGTACCGAAGAAGATTTAAAGAGGAGCTGTACAAGCTTTACGCAGAAATGAACTTAGTCCAGCGAATTAAAACGCAAAGGCTACACTGGCTATGCCATATTATGAGAATGAAAGATGACGCTCGGGCTAAAAAAGTATTTTTACGGAACCCGCCTATGAAAGCAGAGGAAGAGGGCGCACCCACTCAGCTGGAAGGACTATGTGGAAAACGATTTAAACTCCATTGTTGTGACCAATTGGCTCCAGTTGGAAGAGCCAAGAATCGACTGGTGCGCCTTGTTGGACGGCCATAACCGCTTAAACGGTTAAGAGCAAATTAAGTAAGTAAGTAAGTTAGAAAACAATGACAGCCTAGAAATTTAAATTTGATCTTGCTAAAAAGTGCAAATCCATGGCAATTCAAACTTGCTATTCAATCCCAATCTTAAATTTAACAGGGTGTTCCACAATTGTGATTATCAGATACTATCGAATGCTACTTTTATACTATTATTATTAAAATTAAAATTATGATATCACTGAAGTTGTGCATGTATACCAAAAATATTGAATACACCCTTTCTTTCCTTCTTTCTCTATGTTCTCCTTTTCCTATTATGTTTATTTGATTATTGATCTACGTATGTTGAAATTTATTGTAAAGTTCAAATAACTTGTAGATTTAAGTAATTTAACCCTAATCCTTAATCTTAAGAAAGTATTGTATCAAATTAAATGTGGCACGTTAAAATATTCTGTCTTACTTATGTCTTAATAATAATAATAATAATAATAATAATAATAATAATAATAATAAAAATAATAATAATAATAATTGCACTTAGGGCGCAATTGATTATTAAAGCAAACAAGAGGCGAACAAAAATCACTCGCCATAAGTCTTCCATCATACATGTACTGATGCATCATGGAGCATGTAGAAATAATATGATGTGGCCCTTTGTGAAGGAAGCTTACTGAGGAGCTGAATGAGCTTTAGCAGATCTTTGGTGAAACTAAAATCCAAATTTAGTGGCTTGACCATGTTATGCGAATGAGAGTAGACGCCCAGCGCAAAATGAATTCCTATCAAAAGTTGGTAATACGGCCTCCATATACAACCCTCATATTCAATGTGGGATCGAGCAAAAGTAATGTTAAACGTTTTCAAAGCAAACTCTTAGTTTGAGATCTTAGCGCAGTTACGACGTATACAACCAAATACAAGTAAGCCTTTGCAATGATCTTATTATTTTACATTTACATGAATATTGAAAGCTAATTTCGAGTCAAAAATAACCCCAAGGTCCTTTACTTCAACAACTTAATGAGGAAATGTTTCAGAAATGTAAAGGAAGGTACTCCGGAAATTTAGATATTTAGTAAATGTCTTATTAATTTTTTTTTATGTTTAAAAGAGGTGACAACGTAGACACCACGAGTGAGCTGCGTGGAGATATTGCATTGAAGTCCATCAGACGCATCTTTGTTTATGGCAAATATTTTGAGATCATCTGCCTGAAGTAGATGATATTAAAATCTATTTTTCATTATTTATTTTGGTAGAAATCTTTAGATTTGGCAAAAGCATTAAATATTTAAATGGCTCGAACGATTTCAAGTTATGCAAGTATCTTTCATACTCTCAGAAGTTTAGGAAACTTATATTAAACGGAATTAAAATCAATTTTTTCGTCTTCCGGGTTTCCGTTGATATGTATATATTTTACAGTAAACTTTATTTTACAATACTGTGGGTATGCAATAGAATATGTGTACCTACATACATTCTAACTGAAACACAGACATTGAGCATAATGTGCTTGCATCTATACTTTTCAACATATGCTGTGTTTTAAATTAAAAATTAGAGATATAAACTAATTTTGATGTGATGTTTGTGTTATTAAAAAAAGTAAACACTTTAATTCCTTATACACGAAACTGTAGATACTGCTTTCGCTTAACGCAAAATTTGATGCCAAACCTATTCAGGAACAGTATCTAAAATGTTTCATGTAAATTTTTTTAGAAACATCCTTTCTTGAAAAGCAAAGTAGTCATAAAAAAGCTATGGATACTTTTGAAATAGCAGTATCTGCGTAGATACATACTTTGTTTTTTGACTAGATAACATGCAGGTATTTCACTTGGTTTGAAAAATGTAAGACAATATTACTTGGCAAATTCTGACTTTTATTTTTACAGTAAAATAATATCATTTAAATTATTTCAAACATTTTTTTAGTCAAAATAAAAGGTATTTTGAAATTATAAACGAACCGTTAGGTTTATATTAATAAATTTGTCACCAATCGGTTGGTAGTTCTTTCGTCAATCAAATTCGTTTTTGAGATATAAATGAAACAGTTAGAATATTAAATAGAATACCTATTTTCTATATACAATACAGCACACGCAAACGATAAGCAATAATGTGCATCAATCTCTACGAAATGAAGTCTTTCAGTACAAAGGGGTCAATTTCAATATATAGGAAGCGTTGCATCTGACATGTATACGAACATAAGAAAAATAGTATATCTTTGGAGCTAATATCGCTAGGGTAATGACATTTCGAAGGTAGATGCAAAACATATTTATTGAAACAATGAAGAGGTGTGAGTGAAATTGGAAATAGGGGATTGGCAGCTCTTTTACATATATCTAATGCCGTATCGAATATATCTTGAACCGCCCAAGGCATCTCACTAAGCACGAGCATGACTCGCTTATTAAATGCAGATGACAACATTGATATAATATTTAACAGCTGAAGATCTGCTAATATATATATATATAACATACAGAATTAGTATGTCCCAAAAATGGTGAATAAAAGGAATAGCAACAAAAAGGGGCCTTAACACTAGTATGAATATTGGAAATTCGAGTTCAATACTCAGCTCCCGAGAAGCTAGCTGATGAAGAAGTGAAATTCAGAAACATGTCCTAGTAACCATCGCCGTTTGTAAACTTTGCGATTTGTCTCTAATATCAATAACAAAAACAATTGTATAAAGCAATATGAGCATGACTCGCTTAATAAATACAGATTTTTCATTTATATCTCAAAAACGAAAAACCTGATCTTAAACCAACGATAAATTTTTGCATTGTAGATGAAAATAAAAACCGATTAGTAACAAATTTATTTATATGGACCTAACGGTTCGTTTGTAATTTCCAAATGCCTTTTATTTTATACTAAAAAAAATATTTGGAGTAATTTAACTTATATTATAAGGCTGAAAAAACTAAAGTCAAATATTAACTCAAACATTGTACCAAAAATTGTTTTAAGTAGAAAATAGCTCTTATAAAAATAACTATTATAATAATGATAACTGGTTGGTTCCTGGTATTTTTTTCTTCTTATATAACTTTTTAAGAAATTTACCACCTAGCCATATTAGAATAACAAATCCGTCCAAGAAATTGTGCAATATATAAATACTATACATTTTTAGTGTACAACTTCTAAATAAAAGGAAATAATTACTACACCTACTCCTCTTTTGGGAAAAAATGTGTACAATAACCAGATGTGGCCTTGTTGTAGTGTATTTGTCAAAAGATCGAACATCGGAGAAGTGTGGGTTCGAATCGCCTTCCCGGAAGAAAATGCTTTCACTAGATAAACAAGGTCAGGTCGCTTCATTTCAATTTTTCCCAAAATATTTTATAAATAAAACTTTGAAATTGCTGTGAAAATATTCACATACATTAAGCAATGAATGCACTCCTCACTTAGAACCACAAACATTATTTAATTTCCTCAGTTAAATCAAAACAATAACATATATTTTACGTTTATAATAAAATTATTTTATCAGCTCTTCATTGATTTTGTCTCTTCATATTTTTTGTATGAGCTTCATATTGCTCCAATAACAAGCAACACTGCAAACGAATGTTCTTTAATCCTCCAGCGAGTCGTTCATGTTGCACTTACACAAAGTCCACTTAGTAGTGATTCCCCTTAGGAGTGATCCAATTGCAACCAACAAAAAAGTAAATGCAGCAACAGACGTTCAACTACGCAACGAATATAAAAGTATGTAGGTATGCACATTAGGCTGCTCTACTCTACACATAAAAAATTTTACTTTTCATACCGGAGTTATAAAGATAATTGTACGTTAATACGCACCGCCAAATTCAAGAGTTTCTGGAGATAAAATACCTACAGCAATTTCCTGTTTTTATACTCAGCGCGCTTTGCACACAGACTATATTAACTTTGATTGGATAACGGTTCCTTGTACAGGTATAAAGGAATCGATAGAGATATAGACTACCATATATCAAAATCATCAGTATCGAAAAAAAATTTGATTGAGCCGTGTCCGTCCGTCCGTCTGTCCGTTAACACGATAACTTGAGTAAATTTTGAGGTATCTTGATGAAATTTTGTATGTAGGTTCCTGGACCCTCATCTCAGATCGCAATTTAAAATGGACGATATCGGACTATAATCACGCCCACTTTTTCGATATCGAATATTTCGAAAAATCGAAAAAGCGCGATAATTCATTACCAAAGTCGGATAAAGGGATCAAACTTGGCAGGTGGGTTGAACTTATGATGCAGAATAGAAAAGTAGTAAAATATTGGACAATGGGCGTGGCACCGCACACTTTTAAAAGAAGGTAATTTCAAAGTTTTGCAAGCTGTAATTTGGCAGTCGTTGGAGATATCATGATGAAATTTGGCAGGAACATTACTCCTATTACTCCTATTACTATAAGTGTGCTTAATAAAAATTAGCAAAATTGGATGAAGAACACGCCCACTTAAAAAAAAAAAAAAATTTTAAAAGTCAAATTTTAAGGAAAAATTCAATATATTTACAGCATATAAGTAAATTATGTCAACATTCAACTCTAGTAATGACATGGTGCAACAAAATACAAAAATAAAAGAAATTTTCAAAATGGGCGTGGCTCCGCCCTGTTTCATTTAATTTGTCTAGAATACTTTTAATGCCATAAGTAGAACAAAAAATTACCAATCCTTATGAAATTAGGTAAGAGCAAAGCTTCTATGACGATTACAGCTTTCTGTGAAAAAGGACGAAATCGGTTGAAGGCACGCCCAGTTTTTATACACAGTTGACCGTCTGACCATCCGCTCGACCGTTCACACAATAACTTCAGCAAAAATCGATATATCTTTACTAAACTTAATTCACGTGCTTATCTGAACTCACTTTATCTTGGTGTTAAAAATGGGCGAAATCCGACTATCCGCCCATGAAATGAAAAAAATGCCATATTTCTATACCAAATACGAAAAAAGGGATGAAAAATGGTGATTGGATTGCTTTATTGACGCCTTCACATATACAACTAAGGGCCACTCCCTTTCAAAACCTTCACTAATACCTTTAATTTGATATTCATATCGTACAAACACATTACAGAGTCACCCCTGGTCCACCTTTATGGCGATATCCCGAAAAGAACTATAGAACTTAGATCCAATCCCTTTTAAATAATCACTAACACCTTTCATTTGATACCCATTTCGTACAAAGCATTCTAGAGTTACCCCTGGTCCACCTTTACTGCGATATCTCGAAAAGGTGTCCACCTGTAGAACTAAAGCCCACTCCCTTTTAAAATACTCATTAGCACCTTTCATTTGATACCCATATCGTACAAGCACATTCCAGAGTCACCTTTGGTCCACCTTTATGGCTATATCCCGAAATGGCGTCCACCTATAGATCTATGGCCCACTCCCTTTTAAAGTACTCTTTAATACCTTCCATTTGATACCCATGTCATACAAGCACATTCCAGGGTTACCTTAGGTTCATTTTCCTATATGGTGATTTCCCTTATTTTGTCTCCAAAGGTCTCAGCTGAGTATGTAATGTTCGGTTACACCCGAACTTAGCCTTCCTTACTTGTTATATTTAAAATTACCTGATGTTTGAATTTTGGAACCAAAATATATTTGGGAGTACTTTATTCACTTTGAAAACTAGGCTTCGCTAAGTTTATTTTTAATACGAGTATAAGGGTCAAAGTTTTTCATTCTTTGTCTATGCGATTAACCATTTTACATCAAATCTTCAAAGACATCACGTACTAATATTGAAAAACCCATAATGTTTTTAGTGGGCTATCCTAATGTCAGTGTACAAATGTTTATGGGGATAGCTATGTTGCCGGATTAGCACCAGTGGCGGATCGTGAGCTTGGATGTTGGTGAGGGGGGGAATGGTATCAAAAAGTTTCATAAATTTTGTTTTATTTTTATAAAAGCGGTATTCATGTATAAATTGCTATGCGTCGTGAAATGCCAAAATTGTGTGCCTACTGCTATTTTCATGCTCAAGAAAAATGCAAAATTTTTCTTGAATGTCTGCTTTTGATCTGCGTATAGCGCTTAATAATACCAAAATGTAAGCTTTCGATTTCAAAGTATTTTCAAAAGTATGTATATATTCTGTTTTTAAATACTTTTGTATTTTTTACTTTGTTCTTTTTTCATCATTGGGTGTGTACATTTCACACTTATATAATTTTAATAAAACAATGTAATAATAACAATGTAAATAAATGTTATGTTTAAAGACACAGAGTGAAAATTTCTGAAAGTGATCACCGAAAAACGTCATAATTTATTTTTGAGCAGCAAAGATATTATTTGATAGCTATCGATAATACAAACAAATGCTCGTCTCCGATTTTTCCAAAAAATACTGTATCATTTATTATCGCCATTTGAATTTCTTTGTCCCTTTTCTTAAGATTTTTTAAGAATTAATTAGCTTATAAATCAAAAAAAAAAAAAAATGATAATTGTTATTCAATTATTGTTTTGGTTTTGTTGGGAAAAACTGAAAAGAAGGAAACATTTACTGGCAATAAAACCAAAATAATAATTGAATAATTGTTAACCTCATTAACTCTTAAAAAATCTTAAGTAAAGTTGAACACACCATTAAACATACAAACATTGTCCTTTTGCTTTTAAAGTTGAATAGCAGCCGATAGGCTCCACCGATTTTGACAGTTCGGCTCCACCGAAATTTCCAATTCAAGTTCAGAAAATTACAATTCAAGTTCAGAAAATTTGTCGGGTATATTTTTTTCATCCAATGGAAATAAAGATATGTAAGTTGGTATCTATGTGTTAAGGAAGCATTGTACATCTTAACTCGTTTAAATCAATTTTGCGAGATAGCGAAGAAAAAACTCTCTCATAAGAAGCAATTGCAATGCCATCCAGCTATATTCTTAGTGTCACAAACATTGATCTGCACTGAGTATGACATCAGTTATGACGAGCATATGACCACTTGAACAGTCAACGGAGCGTCCACACTCCCAGAAGTAACATATAGGTACTGTCTGCATATATCTTGGGGCCATATGTCAAAATATCTCAACTAATCCGCCATCATAATCATTCATCATGGATTGGCACTTAATCGCGATTTTGGCAGTTTCGTAACAAATCATGCCAGCTTTCCCTGTTTCACGGTAACTGACGGCGATTGGTAGCACAATAAGAGGTCAGTTCTTCCTCCACCTTCGCAACTCTGTGGAGGTCTCTCCCTTCCACTACTTCCAAACTGTTGTTTCGACTGAAGTACTTTATTGGCCGTAGCGTCATCATGCACTTGTTGGAAAAAATTATCCTCCATTTGACATCAAGGTTCGGGATGTACACACCTTGAAGAAAACTTGGGGTACACTATACCCCAGCCACCATTTTAGCAACATGGTCAACGAAGCATCAACACTTCCGCAAGTAACATATAAGTATAAATCTAATTAATTAAAATAACTTTTGAAAATTAACACCCTACTTATAAATTTCTGAATTTGAACTGTAATTTTTTGAACTTGAATTGTATTTTCTGAACATGAAATTAAAATTCTGAAATTGAATTGTAATTTTCTGAACTTGAATTGTAGTTTTCTGAATTTAAATTGGAATTTCTGAACTTGAATTGTAATTATCTGAACGTGAATTGGAAAATCTGAACTTGAATTGTAAATTTCTGAATTTTAATTGTAAATTTCTGTATTTAAATTGGCAATTTTGAACTTGAATTGTAATTTTCTGAACTTGAATTGCAATTTTCTGAACTTGAATTGTAAATTTCTGAACTTAAACTGGAAAAGGTTTAGTTGAGGGGTCGATTGCTAATACGCTACCAAAAATATACGGAGAGGTGCCAAACGACTCGTATTGACCTCAGTGTTAATAATCTGAAGGCGGAAAAGAAGAATTTTAACTTGTTCAAAAGATATTAAACAAAAACCGAAAAATGACCCTCGGGTTCCTCCGAAACCGGGGGTGGTATCCATAGTATTTTTGCGCAGAACACCTTTCTGCATTGGCGGCCTTCGGCCGCGCTTATAAAAAATTACCCTAGGTGGGTCCAACACCGGTTCGGAGATCAAAACTATATCCGCGCAAAACACTTATGTTTATAATTTTTTTTGTGGGTACCACAACATTAACGTAACCGCATGAAAATAGCCAACTTCAACTGCAAATATCTCCCGGCAGAGATACAATTTTTCTTTTCCGCCTTCGGATTATTGTTGTCGAGGTCAATACGCGTCTTTTGACAGTTCTCTCGATATTTGTGGTAGCGTATTAGCAGTCGACCCCTCAACTAGAATTTAACCGACAACTCAAACACCAATTTGCTTGTAACTAAAAACTCTTTAAGAGCACATTTTTTATAAAAAATAAATAAATAAATGTAAGGCGCGATAACCCCCGAAGAGATTTCAGGCCGAGCTTCTCTTCCAATTTGCGTCGTACTCCTTTTTTAATTTTTCCTACAAATTGGCGGGACGGGACCTACTTGTTTTAGGCCGACTTCGAAGAGCATCTGCGTGGCAGATGAGTTTTCACTGAGAGCTTTTCATGGCAGAAATAACTCGGAGTGCTTGCCAAACACTGCCGAGGGGTGACCCCGCTTAGAAAAATTTTCTTCTAATTGAAAAACCTTATTTCTAAAATTTTGATGTTGCTTTGCCCGGGGTGTGAACCCAGGGCAATCGGTGTGATAGGCGGAGCAGGCTACAATCACACCACGGTGGCCGCCATTTTTTATTTCTGTGAAATAAATTTCTATTTTTAAAATTATTGCAAAAACCGCGCAAAAAATTGTTCTGGGGCACATTTTTGCACGCAAGGAAAACCACATACGCAAAATTGTATACTAATTTCACGCAGACGGCTTATTGAATAATAAAGGCAATTTTCTACATTAAGACGCTTATTGAGCTCAATCTTCCCTACAAAATTCGAATCTATTATTATTTCATTAGTAGCTAATCGAATGTCTAATGAAGTCAAAAGCACAATGCAACTCTGTTGGCAGCGTTCCGCTTCCGTTTCCGTTTCTTAGTTTTCAAAGCAAATGTCATTGTCTGCATGGCGGAACGATACAAGGTGGCCGCATCGAACAGCTGATTATAACCTTTTTTATTTGATTTGATACATCATCTACCGGCGCAGTACGATTTTGACATTTGTCCATCGAATTTACAAGTACATGGAATTTTTTTTGTTTGTAGGTATGTCACCATGCTCCCACCTTGTATCGTTCCGCCATGATTGTCTGTCTCATCCTTCATACTAATCGAGCAGTTACTTCTGTGTGAAAGCAAAAAATTTACGATTTCATTAGCAGGTGAAATGAGATCATTAAGTTTCTGTGTGAAAACAGTATTACTCTCTATGATGTTCCGTTGAAAAAAAATGGCCCGCAATAATCATGCTAGATATTTTCATTTCCACACCTTGGACTTGATGATTTCCATACAAAATTTTATTTTTCAAATACTTTAAGTATTGAACATCTGAATATATTTGGGACCCCCCTCCCCCCCCCCCCCCCCCCCCGTAGATCCGCGCCTGATTAGCACTCAAAACGGGCACAGCAAATTCAATAGCAATGGGCATTTCATTAAAACCCAAGTAATTCCTGGCAGACTGTTGCGTATACGCCATGGCCAACACGAGCGCATAGCGGTGCCATATGGTTTGGTAGATGGTGTCAATAACTGTGTATAACATAACTATTTCGTTTAGCTGTACGTGTTCATATATTTGTATTCATATACATACATGATGTTTTACAAGGTTTTTCTCGTAACATTTTTACACTGTTTGGGAGTTTTTAATTGAATATTCTTGTTATCGGAACTATTTGTAATGAAATACTTACAAAAAAAAACATGCTTTCCTTCTTGCTTTAAAATCCATATACGTATATGTGTGTATGAACGTAAAGTGTGGATATAAATTTATAGCAAAGCTGCAATATGACACTTTATGAAAATTTGGGATCCCGTAGATCCTCATAGTATTATGCTGACGAATCACGCACCCTTTCTATTTTCCGAACTTTTTGCGATAAACTCTACAAATAAAAGTTGAATCCAGACTTTTTTTTAAGTCCGGAAATAAAAATTAAATTCGGACTTGTATTTTTTAAGGTCAGAGAATGGCTTCGCGCCTTTAAAGTGAGTATGGCTACTGTCCGATTACGCCCACTTTCATTAGATATTTGTCCTAGGCCAACAAAAAGCGGTGTATCAAACTACGAAATTGATTGCATAAAGAGCCATTCCTTTGTTACCGAGCCGAACTTTTGTGATAACTATTTAATATAAAACATGCGAACCCATTTTAAGCAACACTGTTGAATCACCAAGCTTTGGTCAGGTTAATTAATATCAGCAAAAAAAAAAAACAAACGAAAAACAATAAAAAGCGAGAACAAAAGCGCATTTGACAAATGTAAAAGACCTGTTAGTCATGCCAAAGAAATGGAACTAAGAAAGAGATTGGCGATAAATGTAAATGCCAAAAGCCACCACTTAACCAGTGCATCTCTGTGGTACTAGCGATTTTCGCGTGTCTATGTTCAAATGAATGCGAGGTGGATGATAGCACTACCACCGCGCTAAATTCCATTAGCACCCAGATAAATTGCGGTTTAAATCAATACCCCCACCATAGAACAGTACTCGTAGCGCTAGACCTATCAAAAGCTTTCGATACTGTCAACCATGGCTCGTTACTGCAGGACCTGGAAGGGTCTACCCTTCCCCCATGTCTTAAAAGGTGGACCGCAAATTATCTGGGTGGTCGGCAGGCATCGGTGCAATTTAGAAACGAAACATCAAAACCAAGGAGAATTAAACAAGGGGTGCCACAGGGTGGTGTCCTATCCCCACTTTTGTTTAATTTCTACATATCTAAGCTACCTTCACCACCGGAAGGAGTCACAATCGTTTCCTACGCCGATGACTGCACAATAATGGCCACAGGCCCAGGCCCAAAGATCGATACGCTATGCAATAAAATAAACGGCTACCTCCCTGATCTCTCCAGTTTTTTCGCCTCGCGAAACCTGGCATTATCACCGACACTTCCGCGACCTTATTTACAACATGGGCGCCCCAAATGTCGACCATTTTGAACATCCACGTCGATGGCACTACGATACCGACTGTCCTACACCCCAAAATCTTGGGTGTGACGTTTGATCAGGATCTACATTTTGGTTAGCACGCAGCCGCAATTGTTTCGAGAATTCAGAGCCGTAACAAAATCCTCAAATCCCTCGCTGGCAGTACCTGGAGGAAAGATAAAGAAACGCTCATGACTACATACAAAGCAATTAGCCAGCCGATTACGTGCTACGCGTCACCCATATGGTCGCCAAGCCTAAAAATTACCCACTGGAAGAAACTACAGGCCTGCCAAAATACTGCTCTCAGAATCGCCACGGGCTGTCTTCTTATGTCCCCAGAACACCATCTGCATAATGAGGCGAGAATACTTCCCATCAGGGAAAGAAATGAGATGCTGACCAAACAGTTCCTGTTGAATACCCAGAAACCTGGGCATCCCAACAGACATCTGATTGATGAACCAGCACCGCCTAGGGGCTTAAGGAGTCATCTCCGTAAGCATTTTGAGGAAATACGGCACCTGAGAACCCAGCCGTATGAAGTGAAGAAACACAAGCAAGTCCTTGGTGAACTCCATAAACAGGCGTCGGACCTTTATGCCGGGAATTGCCCGGTGAATCCAGTGCTTAACGAAAATTATCCAAAACTTGCGGAAGAGGAACGCATACTCCCCAGGGAAACGCGTGTCACTCTTGCTCAACTTCGTTCTGGATACTGTAACAGGTTAAACTCTTACCTATCCAGAATCAACCCCGACATACAAAATGTATGCCCCGTTTGCAACGTGTCCCCACATGACACCAACCATCTCTTCAATTGTAATGTGGAACCAACGCCTCTAACACCCCTTTCCTTATGGTCCACCCCTGTTGAAACGGCAAGTTTCCTTGGACTCCCGTTAGATGATATTGATGAAAATTTGTGATCGGTCGCCGCTATCAGGTGGGGCGAGCATTGCTACAACAACAACGAGGTGGATGAACCAATCAACTTAACTATTGATACACTTGTATAATTGTGAGTAAGTCAAAAAGGATGGAAATGAAATCATCTGCAAAACAGTGCAACACTGAAAAATGTCAATGAAGTGTCACGTGTGTGGTTGCCAGAGGCAAAGAGTGGCATGTTGAATGAATAAATATGAATGGATACTGCAGCACGTCTGGTCTACCGCTGATAACAACCATTCGAATGTTCGACAATTAATATGTGTGTAGATGTTAAAAATGTACGTACTACCATGGATGATGATGATGTTGACCATTGGCTATCCTTCTCCGCCACACATTTCTAGCTATTGTTGATCGCTCGTACATATCGCATGCAATTTCAACGAGCATTGGCAACATTGATGTCCAGCTTTGTTTATCGAGCAAACGACAGCAAACCGATCAGCAAGCAGCCAGCAGTTTGCAGTCAGTGACTGCAAACGTGGGGAAAGCAACTAGTATATAGCAAACCAAATAAAAAATAAATTCACTTATTCATACAAGTGTATCCATATTTATGTAATATATTTGTTTGTATATGTGAGATATCAATGTGAATATGCATGTACCACATTTACATCCTACTAAAAATTTGGCAATTAGAATAGCGGCAGTATAAAATGAATAATTTCTGGGGAGTTGTAATAGAGATTACGTCTGCGATGCATAGAAATACAAACATGGAAACTACTTGTTTAAAAGTATTGCTTGCAAATGAAGCTTAGAATATAGCTTGTGTGTGAGGCGAAATCACCTCAAGTGCGAGATATGCAAATTCAATGAGATTCGCATACGCTTGAATAGAGCTGGGCCACAATTGTTTACAATTACGGTGTTTGCACTGAGTGTGTTTATATCTTTAACAACCATAATGTATGGTCGGTTCACATTTACCAAACTTGATGTATTTTCCGTTGAAAGTTGACAATATCTATACATATTTCTCTACGGCATTTGTTAAAGTATGTCACCCACTTCTAGTTGAAAACTTTGCTTTGGGCTTTCGTTCAATATTTTCATCAACAAAATCGTATGCTATGCTCACTTTCTTCCGTCATTTTACCGGTGACCTACTGATCCGTATACTGTTTAACTTTTGTAAACGTTGTTTATTCTTTCACTGGATTTTAAAGAATTTTTACCTTCATACAACGTCAGATGGTAATTAATTTCCCTAACGTTCTTAAACTGCAAAAGGAACTATTCCCTGCCTCACTACAATGTGTGGTATTTAAATGGTACAATTTATTCACGTCCCGCAGCACTGTCTTTTGAATTCTTTTTTACTTAAAAGAAGTTAAAACCTACATATGCTACCATTGCACCTATTTTTAGAGTAGAGCGGTAAGCGAACTAGCTCCTTCTCAATTTTTTTATTATTCTGTTATGGTAGTGTACTCCGCCTACCACACCGACGATTCTGGGTTCACGCCCCTGGCAAGCAAAACAAATTTTTCAATGAGAAGAAGACAATTGATCTAAGCTGCGTCGCCCCTCGACAGTACTTCTAAGTTTTAAGTGAAAACTCATCTGCCTTGAAGATGCCGTTCGGAGTCGGCATAGAAAAAGTAGTCCAGTCCAGTATGAGCCCGACGCAAATTGAAAGAGAAGTTTGACCAAAAATCTCTTCGGAGGTTATCGAGCCTTACGTCTACTTCTAGTCTATATGTTTACAAAACAAAGCGAAACCAGTTCATGAATTCAACCTGCCAACAAAAAGCTTAGATTTGGTACAAACAAATATACAAAATATGTACTGTTCAAAGAATAAAATCTATGCAAGGAAGGCGATTGGGAGAAGTTGCACAAACACCAAGGGCATGGCTTTGATTAAAATTGATTGTCAACAGTTCAATCATAGCAGGCGGCTTCAAATTATTAAATAAACTAAAACGTAAAAATTGATTAAAAAGATATTTACATGCACAACATTTTATAAATTTGTAGGCAACAGTGCTTTGTTTATTCAGAGGTTAATAATTTGTGAAGCACACAAGACAAATTTAAAAGAGTTGACAAAAGCCAAATATCGTGCATGAGCGGCAAAAATGCAGTAAAAACAAGTAAGGAAGGTTAAGTTCGGGTGTAACCGAACATTACATACTCAGTTGAGAGCTATGGTGACAACATAAGGGAAAATAACAATGTAGGAAAATGAAACGAGGGAACCCTGGAATGTGTTTGTATGATATGTGTATCAAATGAAAGGCATTAAAGAGTATTTTATGAGGGAGTGGGCCATAGTTCTATAGGTGGACGCCATTTAGGGATATAGCCACAAAGGTGGACCAGGGGTGACTCCAGAATGCGTTTGTACGATATGGGTATCAAAAGAAAGGTGTTAATGAGTATTTTGAAAGGGAGTAATCCTTAGTTCCATAGGTGGACGACGTTTCGAGATATCGCCACAAAGGTGGACCAGGTGTGACCCTAGAATTTGTTTGTACAATATGCGCATCAAACGAAAGGTGTTAATGAGTATTTTAAAAGGGAGTAATCCTTAGTTCCACAGGTGGACGCCGTTTCGAGATATCGCCATAAAGGTGGACCAAGGGTGACCCTAGAATTTGTTTGTACAATATGGGTATCAAAAGAAAGGTGTTAATGAGTATTTTAAAAGGGAGTAATCCTTAGTTCCATAGGTGGACGCCGTTTCGGGATATCGCCACAAAGGTGGACCAGGGGTGACCCTAGAATTCGTTTGTACAATATGGGCATCAAACGAAAGGTGTTAATCAGTATTTTAAAAGGAGTGGGCCTTAGTTCTATAGGTGGACCGCGTTTCGAAATATCGCCATAAAGGTGGACCAGGGGTGACTCTAGAATGTGTTTGTACGATATGGGTATCAAAAGAAAGGTGTTAATGAGTATTTTAAAAGGGAGTAATCCTTAGTTCCATAGGTGGACGCCGTTTCGAGATATCGCCACAAAGGTGGAGCAGGGGTGACCCTAGAATTTGTTTGTACAATATGGGTATCAAAAGAAAGGTGTTAATGAGTATTTTAAAAGGGCGTGGGGCTTAGTTCTATAGGCGGACGCCTTTTCGAGATATCGCCATAAAGGTGGACCAGGGGTGACTCTAGAATGAGTTTGTACGATATGGGTATCAAATTAAAGGTATTAATGAGAGTTTTAAAAGGGAGTGGTGGTAGTTGTATATGTGAAGGCGTTTTCCAGATATCGACCAAAATGTGGACCAAGGTGACCCAGAACATCATCTATTGGATACCGCTAATTTATTTATATATTAATACCTGCCAAGATTTTAAGGGTTTTTTATTTCGCCCTGCAGAAATTTTCATTTTCTTCTACTTAATATGGTAGGTGTCACAACCATTTTATAAAGTTTTTTCTAAAGTTATATTTCGCGTCAATAAAATAATCCAATTACCTTACCATGTTTCATCCCTTTTTTCGTATTTGGTATAGAATTATGGCATTTTTTAATTTTTCGAAATTTTCGATATCGAAAAAGTAGGCGTGGTCATAGTCGGATTTTGTTCATTTTTCATACCAAGATAAAGTGAGTTCTAGTAAGCACGGGAGCTAAGCTCATTAAAGATATGTCGATTTTTGCTCAAGTTATCGTGTTAACGGCCATGCGGAAGGACAGACGGACGACTGTGTATAAAAACTATGCGTGACATCAACCGATTTCTCCCATTTTCACAGAAAACAGTTAACGTCATAAAATCTATGTCCCTACCAAATTTCAAAAGGATTGGTTAATTTTTGTTCGACTTATGGCGTTAAAAGTATCCTAGACAAATTGAATGAAAAATGGCGGAGCCACGCCCATTTTGAAATTTTCTTTTATTTTTGTATTTTGTTGCACCATATAATTACTGGAGTTGAATGTTGACATAATTTACTTATATACTGTAAAGATATTAAATTTTTTGTTAAAATTTTACTTAAAAAAAAATGTTTTTAAAGTGGGCGTGGTCCTTCTCCGATTTTGCTAATTTTTATTAAGCGTACATATAGTAGTAGAAGTAACATTCCTGCCAAATTTCATCATGATATCTTCAACGACTGCCAAATTACAGCTTGCAAAATTTTTAAATTACCTTATTTTAAAAGTGGGCGGTGCCACGCCCATTTTCCAAAATTTTACATATTTTCTATTCTGCATCATAAGTTCAACTCACCTACCAAGTTTCGTCGCTTTATCTGTTTTTTGTAATGAATTATCGCACTTTTTCGGTTTTTCGAAATTTTCGATATCGAAAAAGTGGGCGTGGTTATAGTCCGATATCGTTCATTTTAAATAGAGATCTGAGATGAGTGCTCAGGAACCTACATACCAAATTTCATCAAGATACCTCAAAATTTACTCAAGTTATCGTGTTAACGGACGGACGGACGGGCGGACGGACATGGCTCAATCAAATTTTTTTTCGATCCTGATTATTTTGATATATGGAAGTCTATATCTATCTCGATTCCTTTATATATGTACAACCAACCGTTATCCAATCAAACTTAATATACTCTGTGAGCTCTGCTCAACTGAGTATAAAAAGTACTACTATTGTTTGAATGACTCTTTTTATTTATTTATAAGCTTTTATTTAGTTTCACTTTTGTTGTCTGTAATGGAATCTTGCAAGTTAAATTTGATACACTTCCCGGTGTCCGATTGAGCTGAAATTTTGCACACATGTATAACTCCGATGACAATGCAATATTACTTTGTTAGAATTCGATAAATTAATCGATAACACAGTTATCGGTAAACATTTGTATTTACTTTGGCATAACAGCCTAAGTCCCATACAAACCCGCCGGTACCTATCCGTGGATTGTGATATTTGGACGTGGTGAATCACGCGTGGTGAATCTCAACGCTTGTGAAAAGCGGAGACACAACCCTCTGTTGTATTTCTATGTATAACCAACATAGCTGAAATTTTAAGGCTGTTTAACTCTGTAATCTTTTCTGTAATTTATTTTGTTTTTGGAAAAATTACCTATTTGAAAAAAGCTGGCTGAAAAATATTGGCATAACAGCTTAAGTTAAATCAAGAATGGAAAAACTTGGAAAATTTGAGCAGATGTGGCAATTTCGCGTGTCCGTTGAATGAAATATTGAAAATCTATTGATCATCGCTAGGAAATTAGCGACATTCCATCAACTTAGCAGCACTTTAGCAATACTACTGTTATTATTTGGCCGCTCAAACACACCCATATTAATTTGCATTAAATTTAAAATATACAACTCAAAAATGACTCCGGTTGTTATATCCGCAGCATTTATTTGGTGCAAATGCAACATAATAATTTACACGGCCAAAGCCATAATAATTTGCACGGGTCATCAATTCTTTCTCTGATTCAAAAGCTGAACTACCAGCGCTACCGCCATCAGCTCAGTGTCATCATTGTCAGTAGCGCCAATAACACCAAACTCGTGCCTGACAAACAAAATTCGTTTCACTCAATAGTGCAAGTGAAATGTACTACGCACTCACTACTAAGTAGCGTCAAAAATTCGATTGGAGTCATTTCGTCAATGAGCTACCATTGAGCTGGCACCGCATTGGCGCTGGCGCCATGCAATTTTCATCACTAAAATTGCACGAATGTCCAGGCTCATGACTTTGTTAATCCAGGTGGTGAAAACGAAGACTCAAAGGAATGCAACCTTGCAAACAACAGCCGTCATTTTCAAAGTGTAAAAATTCTGTGATACAACGAACGCTAACGCCGTTAGGCTGTTATCGGTAAGTGTTACATACTTTTCTGCGCACTTTATTTTGTTTTACAGATTTTTGGCGATGGAATTTTAGCTAAGCGAAAGTAGGAATTTTATTTTAAAACAGATTTAACCCACAGATGAGAGATCTGCAATAAGTAGTTGTAAACAGAACGCGGCATAGGCAAAGTTAAGTTATTTAACACTGTTTGACACAATTTTATATGTGCTCTCTGTCAAAAATGCTTCAACTAACTTAGTCACATTTTATTTCGATTATGAATATGTCCCAATATATTCGGATTATGATATAATAAAATTAAAGAAAGAGATAAAATTAAAGAAAAAAAAACTTTTTTAAAAATAAGCTTTTATTATTGGTTAATAAAATTAACTAAAAAGTATGTTGATGCATTAAAACAAATAGATAGGATGAGAAACGTTACAAATAACTAAGTAAAGGTTACATAACTAATTTAAACAAAATTTTACCCTATTAAAAATTAAAAAAAATGCATATTTAAATTAAATTTAAGAAAAAGGCTTTTCTAAGAACAATCTTCTATTACTTGTTAATAAAGCGAACTAAAAAGTAAAAAATAAAATTAAAGAAAAAAAAAACTTTTTTAAAAATAAGCTTTTATTATTGGTTAATAAAATTAACTAAAAAGTAAACAATAAATTGACTCTAAAGAAATATAACACTTTATAAGTTCATTGTAAGCTTTAACGATAATTAGGCTTTTTCGTCTGCGACAAAAGAATTCTATATTGTACATAATTATATATTTTTAACATTAAAACTTTACAGCTAAATTATTAAACCTTACAGTTAATATCACAGTCCTAATTGGCATTTCCGAGGAATACAAGTTTTTAAATTATTCTGTTTTTTGGTGTTGCAAATCCAACAGAATAAATGTAAGGAACAGAATCGAAGCGAAATGCAAAGTAGAGGAAAAACTGAAATATTATGCAAAAATATATTGCCCCGTGTTTGTTTGTTATTGTATTCATTTTGTGAGTAAAAATTGCTGTTGACTTCAATAACAACACATACAACAACAACGGTTCTCGCCGTAAAGGCGTGATAGTACCCACGGTCTCGTTGTGGACAAAACCTGGGAGAGGAAAGGAAGCTGAAAAAAGAGGATATGTAGTATTTTAAAGTCTGTTGCAACACTTAAACTTTAGAGAAACTAAACAACTACACAAACAAAAATAAAATGGATAATGGCATGAACAACAATAAAAATAATTGTAGCCACAACGCAGTCAGCGACGTAAAACAAGATAATTTGTGTTACTGATTTTGCAAGCGACTTACTCACCCTCCTCAAAGCCATAAACAACTAGAAAAATTATGCTAAACAACAAAAGCAATAATGTCAGCTGCAATGATAAATACAAGCAAAAATACAATGACCAAAGTGAACAAAAAAAAAGACAAATTTTTGTTTAACAGAATAAATGTACAAAGCAACTACAATTAACGCCAACATACGGCGTCCATTTCGCGCCTTTAAATACATAGAACGAATAGGGGAAACGAGCTCAAATAATAAAATAAAAGAGGGTGACATATACTGCTAAATAGAAACTTCAACTTGACTAAGAGAAGGGAAGCAGTGAATTAGTGGTGTGCTTTAAGATTGCTGCATCTGCAACTGATCCATGGCCACTCCACATTGTGATGACGTGAACTAATGACCGTACACAAGCAATAAAAACACCTAAATTATATGCTGGGTCAGTGAAGAGAGAGCAAAGAGAGATTGATGATATGATGCGATTGCATGGTAATTGCATATTCGCCAAGTGCCGAGATAGTCAAGTGGCCAAGATGTATAGCTCACTAAATATTAAAAATGATATTTATGATCTTGTAGATACAAGATTTCAACTGGTATTTGTATGTGCATTAAGCCGTTCGTTATATCTTTTTTTTTTTGCAAAAATTTAGTTTACCGGGCAGAACATGATAAATAATGATCTAAAATGAAGACAACTGCCACGTTACATTTGAAAATTTTTAAAACCATATGCATTAAGGGTGCAGCAGAGTATTTAAAATAATTGGTAAACGTGAGTTTGTTAATCATTTATTATGTGACAAAAAACACACACAGAATCCGATTATGAAGTAAAGATTCGGTAAAATTGTATTAGGTCTGAGATTTCGCGAAATTAGTGACATTCAAAAAACAAAAAAACGTAATTTCTTGCTACTCAAAAAATCTCCAGTTTTTTATATAGAGCAGCGATAATGATTGTCACTACATCAAAGGTCTTTTTGCCCTAACATTCCGCCATATAATGCTTTTCAATCAGACCAACAGTTTATGAGCTATTTCTAGACTTATGCGAGAAATAGTGAACAACTCAGAATCGATTGATAAGTTGCGAAACACATGAATAGAAAACAGTTATTTGAAATGGATTTTGGTGAGGTAGCAAAGCTCAATCATTTTCACATCACATTGACGTGAACGATTTTCAAATCGAGTCAGAAATAACAAAATTATACCGAATTATTAAACATATATAGCTTCATTTGGTACATCGATACTGTAAAGCACATGTAATTGGAAAACCTATTTCAAAACATTAACTTTTTTCCATACAAATTTGATATGAATACTTGTGTGGGATTTATGTATCAAGTTTTCTAGTGATGTTTTGTACAGTATCGATAAGTAGATATATCATTTAATAAATTCGCTATAACTTTTCCATTTTTGAATCGATTTGCTGATAATTGGAATAAAAATGTTCTGGAATTGATAAACCTGTAATATTACATCGAAATTTAGTCAAAATACTTACTACAAATTGAGGTATTTTGCAACATACTACTATACAAATCAGGGGCGTAGCGACCCCCCACCCTTGCCTCAGGATCATTTGATTTTTGAGGTCGTTACAATTCAAATATTTGATGTTTTTATGTCTATGTTATTAAATTTCTTTATAATTCTGCTACGTATTTACTTCGTTGGTGATATTATATTTTTAATATGCAAGCATATATATGTACGAAGTCAACACTTATATTCTAATCATATTCTGTTTCATAATAATTCTGCAATTTATTAAATATACAAATGTACATGATGTTAACTTTTACTATAACTTCATAAAGAAGTTTCCTTGTAAATTTGCCTAACGACCATCTACATACATATCAGAGAATAGCAAAAAGCGAATACAACAAAGTTCGGCAACAACGGCAACATGATCGTGTTCAATGATCCAACTTGCTTAAACGAACATAATCGACATTGATTTAAAATCAACCAACTTATTGCATGCGTGAATATAATCAATTCAGGTGTTTGCTCGTTTGCCTCAACCACGATTACATTCATCGGAATGAAAAGGCAAATATGAAAACTCGATGCGTCTGAATATTTACATGAATCTTCCCTTCCGTCACGGCGACAAGCTACATATAAACATACATATAAACATTGCTTACGATTCTGTTTGTTTTCCGAACTAAACGATACTAATTCTCGTGCTTTCATTTTATTCTCCACATTTAAACAATACTAAATTTACAGCATTTTTTCGAAGTACACATTTCCTATTTTGAAATATAATGCAAATTTGACATTATTTTCCATGTGGAAAACGCATTATTATAATGTAGTCTACAATTTTTTTCATATCAAAAACACATTTCAAAAATGTAAAATTCAAATTATTTGATAAATGAAAAAATAATGTGTTTTTCATTTTAAAATGTAAAAAACACATAAGTGTTTTTCCGCGTAGGTATGACTTTTTTAAATACAATTTTTTTCTATTCGATCAGTTTCTTTCTTTTGAATTTTATATACGTATACGTTAGATCTCATGCATAGGCTCAAAAAGCATGAATTCTACTTATTCCTGAAGGAGGTACTTTGTTTTTTTTTTATCAATTTATCTATGATTAATATTACAGGAATGCGATTCTGTGGCTTTTCCTAATGTTCACATGTTGTTGAAAATCTTGTGTACGCTTCCTGTAACAACGGCAACGAACGAGAGATCTTTTTTTTTGAACCCTCCCAAGGCGATTTTCTGGCTACGCCCCTGATACAAATCAAAGTTCTGCTCTATTTCCCGCATAAACGTATGAATATCTTCTATTTTTCTGATTGAAAAACCTTATGTTGCAGAATTTTAGGGCAAAAGAAGAAGATCTTTATTTGTGTGAAAATCGTTTTTGCAGTTCCATACAAAAAACTGAAGATTTTTAGGATATTACGAAAATGACGTTCTTCGAAAGTCGGTAACTTCGCGAAATCCCAGACCCAATACACTTTTACAGATTATTACCAACATAACTCAATTCTTTAAGTTTTTTCACGTTACAAATGGTTAACAAATTAAAGTTTATCAATTATTTTATTTAAAGTGTTGCACCCCGGCATATAGTTTTATTAAATTTTCCAATGCAACGTAGCAGTTCTAAGAATTTTTTGAACAGCTTATTTTTGATCATAATTTATTATATTCTGCCCGGCAAAGCAAAAATTTCTTTAAACGGACAGCTTAATGAATAGGCTAGATATATAAAATTTAGTAGAACTAATAGCAAAACCAAATGTTTAACTTACATATTTAGACCTAAATGTTTTACCATAAACTTTAACGATTTGCCTTTGTTATATAAGCAATTAAAGAGCCAGTTCATTCAAAGTTATTTCATTGGGCTCTTAGCTTGTGATATAATAACCGCTAGATAGCATAATACGACGGCTCTTTAACATACACCTAGTTTTTCAATGACACACCCCCATTGCTTTCCATGACGGGGCTCTTTAATGTGGCTTTTTAAGCTGAGGTTTCCCAAGATTATTGCTTGTGTTGAAGAGAACTCTTGAAACCACTGGAAACGAATTTATAATTATTTCGAATTTCTAATTATACGTCATTATGTGTTGTTGCTTTGAAATTATAGGCGGACAACATACATCTCTGCCTTTATTTTTGCTGATATATCTGTCATCTAAAAACCAATATTGGCAAAATTTCCCCCAATTATTAAGTTCAACAGTTTTCAAATCGTACCATAAAAAATTGTCCACCCAACAAAAACAATAAAAAACCCAAATCATCACCATAACAACTTCAAGTCAAATAACTAACTTATAATTTAGGGCCTCATTAATTTCATACGAATGAGCTTCAATCAGTGGGAAAATAAACAAAATAAGCGCTAATGAATGCAATATTTTATTCTTTAAGAGTTAATACAATACTGGCTGTTGACCTTGAATAGAAAGAATGATTTACGATTTGGGCTTTTCTTTTTACTTTAAAATAATAATTATTAGATATACATTTACAAGCTCCCTTATTTACAAAATATAAAATTGGTTTTTAAATTCCTTAAAATTGCAAATATAAATAAGAGGTAATTTTAGAAAGCATTATAAATATGTTTTAATCTTTATGAATTAGTGGGTGCAAGTTTAAAAAGTCTCAGTGGCGTTAAATAGATCGAAATATATCATAGAAGAAGTTATTCTTACACAGGGGATAGTTTTGAAGAGCTTTAATCGCGAAATGTCCGGGAAGCCGCTTAAAAATCGTTCACAAGATTCCCAATTTCGAAATAAGGTATATATTTGGAGTGGGTAATGATAATAATGTAACGAATTCTGGGGATTTCCTGATAATCATGCACCTTCTACTAAAGTTCGAAGCGCTGAACTGTCGAATAAATAACTCCAATATTCAGTATAGAAAAATGGTCTTTATTTATATTACTTTCGGAGTAGTACTTCACAATTGTACTTTACAACTAATAGCATGTTTAAATCAAACTGATTAGTTTTTCCTCAGCTTACGCTGCGTTTATACTCTCTGTTGCCTCGTTCGCATATTTCTCCTAAGGTCAAGACGTTTCTTCTTCTAGAACAGTTGTATCTCCTGCTGTGTTATTTAGTTATATGCGTGTGTATGTGTGAATAACAACTCTTAGCTGATGATTACATATTTGTATGTGATATAATTTCTTTGCTTTAAGCTGGTCATGTGTGGGAATGTATTTTGTGCAAATTTTGTAAAGAAAAATTTCATAAAATATATGCGAATATGAGTTTTAAAGACATTGCCGATGTCCCAACTGAGTGCAAGAGCATTGTTTTTGTTTGCAGTAGCTGTTTAAGTGCCTCAGCTAACATAATAAAAATTATCTCTCTTCTAACTAAAGAACTCAATAATGTGCTGAAATATAAATTTACAGAGGTCACATCCAAAAACAATTCACCGGACAGCAGTGCGCGGACTTTTAAAAAGAGAATGTTGGTAGACGAAAAATGAAAATAGTGGTAGAAGTTGGTAGATTTTTTTTCAAAGAAAACAATAGCTACAGTTTATATTTGTACAAAACAATTCATTATTTATTGCAAAACTAAAGCACATTTCACGGAAATGACACTTTTAAAAAAATATGTAAACAAAACAAAAAAAAAATACATGTAAATTTATATATACATAGCTTATGCCTATATGATACTTGCTTTTTTCCTGTATTTCGAGATTGAAATACTGACGAAAATGTATGTCTAATTACCACAACAATTTTCCAATGTACCAAAAATACTGCCACAAAATAACAACCTTCGGTATGTTATCGTATACTTAAAATTTTTTTTATTATCGTTCGAAATCATTTCGTTCACAAACAACTGATGATAATAGCGCAGGAAAATATTTGCGTGCTCATTTACTACATTTATTTCATAAACAAATTTATTTCTTGTGTAATGGTCACCTTAAAGCTAAATCGACATTACCATTGTATCGCATTACTTTTGCGACAAAATTTGTCGCATGCGATAAAACGGCCTTAAGACTTTTTCAGTACCAAAACCTCTTTGGTAACTCTGTCCTTTATTCAATCAGTATATTGAACAAAATACAATTGCGCACTTATTTGACACTGAGAGACAGCCATTCTTAAGTAGATAAAAATTTCAAAAACAGAAGCGTAAAGGCAGAGAGCTGAGGGTATAAAAGGGCCAGCACGGCTACAGTTAGCCTCTTTGCGGTAATTTTTATTAAACCATTGGAGTGGGTGGACAGTCCACACGTATAATGAACCAGCTCCCTTAAAAGCTAGACGTTTTCCTGCTTTAATAAGGTAATTTAGTGAATTTAAAGTGTTTAATTTCAACGTTCTAAAAGTAGGGTTTTCTGTCCCATAGAATACAAGCCTCCTCTTGGAGCATCATTTAACAAATCGAGATCTTCAACCGTACCCATCACCACAGCACGTGCTTTTACGCCACTTGGTCAATTGGTACTCCTTTGAACGTAAGGGTGTGTGTGGAATCAATTTCTATTGGACATCAAAAGGGTACATGCCCTTCATTATAAAACTCCACTTTTTCCGGAGACCGAATAGATACCACCCTTCAAAGGGTGAACATCATCATATCATAGCATCAATCCGGGGTTATTTCCGGCAACATATACCGAGTCACCTCTTCCTTGGCAACCAGGCGCACATAAGCCGCATAGCTCTCGCTCGAAAAAATATTCCTGCTACTCAACAAATACAGCCACCACCATCAAAAATAGTGTACAGTGATTTGAAATAGTGTAAAAGTAGTGCTAGGATTGTGTTCATAGTGAGAAAGCTTAGGAAAGAAAAATGTGTTAAACATATCTGTAGTTAGGATAAATAGGAATTATCCAAAAATTCCTACTTAAAAAATAGGAGGCGTAAGAAAAAAAAAAGATTGTGAAGAAAACCTATAAGGTTATGGTTGAGAAACCCAAAAAAAAAGAGGGTTATTAAAAACAAATCATACATAAAGCCATATTTTGTGTAAAGAAAAAAATTATATACAGATATACCTAAAACATGAAAAAAAAGAACAAATTTTGAATACAGAGGAAATACAAACGAAAAACAATTAAGCTAGTGCTCCGGGTTGAGAAATATTAAATGAAAAAAAAGTAATATATAATGTATAAATATATATATATCTTTGATCTAATTTAAATTTTACGTAATTATTAAATTATTCTTAAAAGAAAATCAGTTTTGAATTTGCGGCATAAAAATATTGCGTTTTAGTTGAAAAGAAACTTTGAAATTCTAAGTGTTTAAAGAATCATAAAATTTGACGGCTTGAGGAACGCTCAGGTTCCACTGTAAGCGATCTTACTTCCCAACAACTAATTTCCACAGCTAGCAGCATCAACAACGTTGGAAGGCCTTTCATCGCTGGAGTGCATCAGCAAACCTACATACGATAACACAAACGAACATATGTAAGTAATATTGTTGTTTCTATAAATTCCTTTTCATAAATTCATTTACGCTTTGATTTTCGCAAAAGTCAAATTAGTATACATATTAAAGGTACAAACGCTTGTAGCTACTAATGTACATATTTTAAACATACATATCTGTGGAGTTTTGACAAAACAACTTATCTCAAGATAGGAAATATTTTAGATATTAATTGCTTGTAATTTTGTCTATTAGTATGCATATTTTGGTCTTACTGGTTTATTTCTATGATGTTTAGTTAGAAAGTCACAGTATCCGAAAAATCAACTTAACTCATTTTTTTCCAAACTGGGTCGGTGAAAGCAACTTTTCTCAGTTAAGTCGAAAATTCGAAAAACTTCAAATAATTGTAATCATTGTAGTTTTTCTATAACAACTTATTTCGATTTAACTCATTTTTTTCCAAACTGGGTCGGTGAAACAACTTTTCTCAGTTAAGTCGAAAATTCAAAAAACTTCAAATAATTGTAATCATTGTAGTTTTTCTATAACAACTTATTTCGATTTAAGGCGGCCATGTAAATAAAAATCGTATTTCACAAAGCAACCTTTTTCCAAATAAATTGTTATGTCAAATTACAATTAATTTTTTTGGCAACTTATATTGAAATAGTTTGTTTTGTGAAATTAGTATCGGGGTAATTTTGAAAAAACAAGACGTCTTATTTTGAAATACGTGCTTTTGTAAAAGTGAAAAGAGTGTTCAATATATTTTTTATCTATAAATAAGTGCTTTTGCCAAGTTCTGTATTGAAAAAATTTCAAAAATAAGTGATTTCGGTTGCAATAAAACCATTAAAACTAAATATGCAAAGGGGACGCCAGATGGCAGATATGACTAGGAAAGTGTCTAAAAATACAAATCTAGTTAATTTATCAGAACCAAGTGTGTCAAAGCCATATTTTCATTATGATGGATTAGTGTTAGAGCCGTAGTGGCTAATGAGACAATGACATCTTTTGATCTGGTGTTATTGATATACTAAATTCATATAACGTGCAACAATAAAATACGAAAAACAGTGAAAGTGATACAGAAAGTCCAGAATCTTGTGATAATGAAGATATTTTTTATGAGACAGATTTTCTTTACTCGGATTATGTACCATCTACTCTGTCGAATTTGAGTTCTACTTCGGAGAATATCGAAGACAGATCAGTTAGTCGCAAGTTATAGTACTAATTGGGATATACCCGAAGAAAATGATTCTCCCCCAAGAATCAAGGAAATGAAAAAAATTAATAAGCAAAACAAAAATTTGGGTAAAGAGTACTATACTAATAAAAATTAAAAAAATGCCAGCTAAACAAATTGAAGGGTTAAAAAAATGCCGCAGGACCTGTCACTTAAAACTAAACTTTGACCAGCAGAAAACCCTTTTTAAAAATTATTGGAGTTTGGGGGACTACACTAAACGTCGACAATTTGTATCAAAATTCTGAAACTTTTCGAAAATCAGCAAATCCTCGAGATCGCAAATATAACTATGTGTATCACTTTGAGATCAGTTCCGCAAGACATCGGGTATGTAAAATGTGTTTCTTAAAAATATTTGGGGAAACCGAACAAATGATCAAAACAGTAAACAAATACAAAGTTCAGCTGGAGTGTGGTGGACTTATTAAGGGAGATCGCCGCGGAAAACACGCTCCATCACACAAACTCTCAATCGAAAAGTATAATGAAGTTTTGGAGCACATAAGCAGCATACCAAAATATCAAAGTCATTATAGCCGTAGACACACCAACATGTTGTACTTCCAAAGTGATCTCAATATTTCGAAGTTATACAATCTGTATGCGGAAAAATTCTTGATCCAGTTTCAAAATCGAAATATTGTGAAATTTTTCGTTCTTTGAATATCAAATTCAAAAAGCCGCAGCTTGATTTGTTCAACACTTGAGAGAAGTTTATGTTGAAAATACAAAATTCTTTGGACGCCGAAGAAAAATCTAGTCTTAAGTCACTACAAAAGAGCATCACGACCGAGCAGACTTTGCCTATAGCTGTAAGAAAGCCGATAAACAACTTGCTGTAGCCGACAAATCTGTCATGATGTTTTCAATGGATTTACAACAATGTTTGCCGACTCCACATATAAATGCATCAATGTTTTTTTACAAGCGTCCGTTATGGGCATATAATTTCACATTGCATGAGGGATCTACGAACAAAGCCCATTGTTTCATTTGGAATGAGACAATCGCAAATAGGGGATCAAATGATATAGGGTCGTGTATTTTTAAATGCCTTTCAACGGTTCCTTCGATGGTCAAATACATTATTTTACTCATGCCCTGGGCCAAATCGCAATGCCAATATCTGTGCAATGTTCCAAATAGTTTTAAAAAGCACAACTATTGAAACTATTGACCACAAATTTCTTGTAGTTGGTCACACCCATATGGAATGTGACACAGTACATGCCCAAATCGAAAAACAGAAAAAAAATTCTTCAGGATCTATCCAACATCCACATGATTGGGCAAACCTTATCGTAGCTGCGAACAAAAAGTATATCGTTCACGAACTAAAACAAAACGACTTCTTTGATTTTTCCGGCTTGTTAAAAAATAACTTTAATTGGAAAACAACAAATAGCTCAGGTACACACGTACTTTATTTTATCAAAGTCTGAGTGAAAAATCATTTTAAGTCTGCTGGCGTTTCGAGAAGGCCCTATCTCAGTAATCTACTATACTATATTTGTATATCTTAAAAGAACTTTATGAAGATTTTCTTAGCGCCCTATGCCAGTATTTTTTTAATAACACCTTATTTTTTTTAGCATAAGCCCAAAACATTATCCACTAAAATATGGGATTTATAGAAAAATTCTGAGATAGAGCGTTATTAAACGTTTTTCTTAGATTTATCGTTTTCGAACTTGCAGCGAAGATAGATTGATAATACATTCAGACTTCGATAATATCTGTAAAACTATGCGAAGTCGTTTTACTTTTACAAATCTGTTAAGCATTATCATATTATCATAAGTTATAGTAGAAAATATTTTCCCCGGGCTCACAAGTTGTCAAAAATGGATTTAAAAAATGTAATAACCAGCACACTGCAAACATTTCTTTTTGATATAGTCATAAAGAGAAGTTTTCAAACCCGGAGGCAGCATTTTAAACTTTTGATGATATGTATAAATATATACTTCATTTATTCACTTTTAAATTATGTTTTCCCACAGGCGAGAAATTCGAATGGAAAAAGATACGCTGGTTGCGGTATAAAAAGTCTACACCAGGCGTATTGCATTATAAGAATTCCTTTGACTGTAATGAAAGTTTCAAGGAGTTAAATATTAATCAAAGACGACGAAAAAATTTGGATTTTTCGTTAAATAATTGCTACGCAGGACCCCTGGCTATTTCTTCCAGCAAGAAGAAAGACTTGTTGGATGCGTTACCTTTTATAAATACAGAGTTCCACTGTTACTACAAAAATTTTAAAGTTGAAGACGATTGCGAAGTGGAAGTAGACTCAGATATTGATGAAATCGAAGAAAATGAATAACGAGATTTTAATAATAATAATAAACTTTAATATTTTAAATAAATGCATATGTAACTATTCATAAAAGTTATTGGATTTCCATAAAAATATACTTTGTGTTTTTTACGTTTCACCTTATTTCACACTTGTTTGCTTGGCTAAGTGTTACAAAACAACCTATTTTAAAATAGGTGGAAATTTTTATCTATTTTATGTAGAAAATAGTTTTGACAAAACAACTTAATTGAAATAAGTATAAGTTTTACATAAAAAAATTTTGACATAACAACATATATCATTTTAAAGGCATTTTAAAGAAAAGTACTGCATTAAAAATTAAGAAATACATTTCAAAATGCGGGGCAAATTTCCTTTTATTATATCCGCTGTATACTTTGCCTTAAATATCTTTCAGTTTTATTCAAATCACATATTTAGCTCTCCTGAGAAGTTGTCAGATTTGAGATAAGTTGGTTTGTCAAAATTCCACAGATATGTATGTACGGTTGTAACATATAGGTGTAGATAAAAAGGTCTAAATAACTAGGTATGTAAGTCGGAGTTGGGCAAATTGAATTATTTGCTTCTTTTAAGTAAAAACCAACTAACTTTTCTTATAACCTAATAACATTAAACATTTCGTTTATTCAAAGAAACCTTACTCAATGAAGGATAAAGTTCTTGGCATAATGAAAATTAGAAAAGAAAAAAATAAAAATAAACAAAACAAATAACAAACTGAAAAGTTAACAATTTAAATTATATTTGTCATAAAATTATATTTAAATTATAGCCACTAGGTCAAATTGAACTAGTTTCCAGAGTAGTCAGCATAATCATCTTGTAAATAAAATATTCCGTTTTTTTTAATATTTAAAGTTAATTATTTTGAGAATGCCCCACTCTAGTACGAAGTTACATACATACGTACATAAGTACACATGCATATCGGTTTGAGTAAATCCCAAATTATTTAAAATAATTTGAAAAAAAAAACAAACCTATATTCTATAATAAGGAAAAGTTTAAGAGTAAGTTAGTTGTTGCTGATTTATGATGCCTTGGCATTAAAATTAAAACCCCGTATCTTCATATATCGTTAATCTATAGTTTATGGGGATAAGAAATTGAATTAAAGATTCATGGTAATCAGAGTTATTGAATTGTATTTAGTAGAAGATAATTAGCATTCAGTGCGTTTTGATCTTTGATAAAATTTAGGAAACCCATTAATAGTTGTTAGTTGCTAAAAACTTTTTGTTAGTAATAGAAATGCTTATTAATAAAAGTTGAACTTATATACATATACCTATGTGTACCAAAAAAAATGAATAAGTAAATTTTTAGTATGTTCCTGGAGGCAAATGTGTAGTTAGCCTAAAAGGTAGGTTATCTGCTTTGGGATCTTTCAATCATATTCGCAGGAAGATAATGGTAGGGTAGGGTAAAGAACGCGAGTGTCGATCACCACCTCTGACCTCGCCCTAATAAGCACCTAGAAATACCGACAGCTATATGAGTTATTGAATTTTGTATTTGTTATTTTGCATGATCCCGTTTTAGTTATCCAGTTTGGAGTTAAGGAGTGAAGCTCCCGATTTTAGATTCAGTTTAGGAGTCCTAAAATTAAATCTTATGTTATGTCGGTTGAGAGATGGCAAGAACCCACCCCATCCCGAAAGAGTTACGGTCTAGAGGACTCCCGCGTCATGACCTCTCAACTGCACCGAGTGAACAAAAAGAGGAAGTCTTATTATTATGTCTGCATACTTCCTCCCATGGGATAGGAGCCTCATATTTCTACCTGGAGGTATATTCCTACATTTGTGGCATACACTCACAACACATCACTGTTGGTTCGGTTCGGGTTACACTTGTCTGAATTTGTACATAAATTTTTCAAAATTGGTTAGTTTGGTTAGTGTCACCTCTTAATGTTATTTGGCAGTGCTCGGAAATTAAATACGTTTACCTAATGATCGCAGTATTTGGTTGCAATGCGGACATATTGAAATGTTGGTAGATTTTTGGGCTTTGGTGGTAAAAGTGGTAGAAAATGAAAATGGGTCGAAAAGTTGATAGATCTACCAATAAAGTAGTAAAGTCCGTGCACTGTCTGACAGTGATGTTAATGTGTTGAGCCCTAGTATTGTCACTCGTGAGAATAAAAGCGCGCCTAACTCGAAAGAGAAAAATAAAACGTATAATCTTGGCTCCATAAAAAATTTGCAATTGTCCAATAATGGCGCCAGTTGCTGATAATAACACTTATTCTACTTCTGCCAAAGGTTGATTCAAGAATAAAGATGTTCCATGCGCGAACTTCAGTGGAAAGCAGCGGAGCTTCACAAAACTAGTAGGTAAATAGTAGGTAGTAGTGTAAAAATATAAATTCTGAACAGATTAATACTGTTTTCACACAGAAACTTAATGATCTCATTTCACCTGCTAATGAAATCGTAAATTTTTTGCTTTCACACAGAAGTAACTGCTCGATTAGTATGAAGGATGAGACAGACAATCATGGCGGAACGATACAAGGTGGGAGCATGGTGACAAACAAAAAAAATTCCATGTACTTGTAAATTCGATGGACAAATGTCAAAATCGTACTGCGCCGGTAGATGAAGTATCAAATCAAATAAAAAAGGTTATAATCAGCTGTTCGATGCGGCCACCTTGTATCGTTCCGCCATGCAGACAATGACATTTGCTTTGACAAATGACATTTTTAAGCACTGAACACACCAAAAACTAAGAAGCGGAAACGGAAGCGGAACGCTACCAACAGAGTTGCATTGTGCTTTTGACTTCATTAGGCATTCGATTAGCTACTAATGAAATAATAATAGATTCGAATTTTGTAGGGAAGATTGAGCTCAATAAGCGTCTTAATGTAGAAAACTGCCTTTATTATTCAATAAGCCGTCTGTGAGAAATTAGTATAATTGAATAAAAAGTGTACAAATAATTGTTAAATAATAAATACAGACAGTGGTAGTTTAACAAATTCTGCTGTGGTAAGTGGTGAATGTGACCTACTAAAATTTTGTGAAGCTTGCTTCACACTATTTTTCGTCCCTGCAACATCTCTATCTTAAATTATCTCTGCTTCTGCTTCTACGAAAATGTCTGATGTAGCCTCTGCGTCGGCAGAGAATATTTCTCTTTCTTCTTTGTCTTCTGTTCCTTTGGATGTACCAACATGCACAAAGATTGATCAAAGAGTAAATATGTTGTAAGGACGAAAAATAGTGTGAAGCAAGCTACACAAAATTCTAGTAGGTCACATTCACCACTTACCACAGCAGAATTTGTTAAACTACCACTGTCTGTATTTGTTTTTTAACAATTATTTGAACACTTTTTATTCAGATAGTCTGTTCAGAATTTATATGTTTACACTCAAAAACTACAATCAGTGTATTTTGTGTGCTTAAAATTTGTTAAAACTTGTATTAAAGTTTGTGGTGTGGTGGAAGTGACCTACTAGAATTTTGTTACGTTCCGCTGCGTTCCACCGAAGTTTGCGCCTGCAACATCTTTACTCTTCGATCAGTCTTTGCATGCAGTGGCTCAGCTGATGTCAATGCTGAAAATAACAAAGACGCTGCAAATAATACCAATTGGAATACTGTGCGATACAAGAAAGTTTCTAAATTTAAAAATACAGTGGTTGGTGAAAACATGTCAATGGAGCTTGATATCCATGTGAATAAAAAGTGGCTGCATATCTCGTCATTCAAACCACGTGTGACCGAAGATAATATAAGTGCATATATTTTTAAACATTCGGAAATATCAAATAATTGTTTTTCCTGCCACAAATTGGTTAAGAAGGATGTCACACTTGATACTCTAAAAAGGATCAATTTCAAGCTTGGCGTAACCTCAGTGTTTTTTGAAAAACTTCTGGATCCTACTTTATGGCCAGCAGGTATCAATGTTCGGCCCTTTCGTGTTCTACCCAAGGACAAGTCTGTGTCCTCATAGTCAATCTGGAATGATCGGGTCTCAATGTAATATGTTGGAACCTGATACCTCAAGCTTGATAATATATTATCAAACTATCTCCGGTATGCGGACCAAGAGAAAACAAGTTTTTCTGGCTACATCTCGATGTGATTTCGATGTATATGTTATTGTGGAAACTTGGCTAAACAAGGATTTTTTCGATGCTGAATTTTTTGACCCGAATATCTTTCAAGTTTATCGAAAAGATAGGTATGCATTCAAAACTTGCTGTTTAAAGGTGGTAGTGTCTTGGTTGCGGTAAGGCGTACGTTTAGATCGTCTTTTCCACAGCTAGTCAACCCAGTTTCGTTACTAGACCAGCTTTGTGTATATATCTTTGGATCGTTTGGAAAATTGTTCATCTGCGTATCTTGCCGATTTCTTTAAATCGAATTACGATACTGATAACGAAAGCGATAAACCACTCAATCTGTAACCCCGCTAATTTTGTGGACTTCGGTCCAGTTGTAGTTACTGAACTTGATGTTATCAATGGTATCTCTGCCTTGAAATCATCATTCAAACGAGATTTAGATGGGCTATCTTCCTTCTTACTAAAGAAATGCAGCTGGTCTTTATCGGCGCCCTTATGTTTTATTTTTAATCTTTCTTTTTCCACGGGTGTTTTCATTGATCGATGGAAAATTGCCTCCATCACATCAATCTTTAAAGCCATTAAAAGAATTTTAAGCCTGTACCAACATGGTTTTGTTTCTGGCCGATCAACAGTCACTAATTTGGCAATATTTTCTGAGTACTGTGTCTCAGCATTTAAAAACGGATATCAAGCCGATACAATTTATACATATTTTGCAAAAGCTTTCGTTACTGTCTCACATAATATCTTACTGAAAAAACTCCAAAATTTAGGCTTTCATTCAGCTTTTCTAATGTGGCTTAAGTCGTATATCTCTAATGGAATTTCCTTTGTAAAAATCGAAAGTACCAGATCTTACCCCTTCATGGCCACTTCTGGTGTGCCTCAGGGTAGTATTCTTGGTCCTATATTGTTTTTAAACGGTTTTATTTAGGTTGGCTTGACAGGCTGCACGGCCAGCGCGAATTTTGTAATTAAAATTTAATTAACTTTCCGATAATCTACAAGCCTGAAACTTGGAATATAGTTCAGAACCCGAGGGCAATGCAATAATAAGAAAAAAATCGCAGCTAGGTGGTATTTATGGTCCGATTTGGCTCATATTTGGAACACATAATACATACATGAATAGAAAGCGACCTGCAAAAAAATCGCCGCTAGGTGGCGCAAGGATCGAGATATTCACAAAAATCGTATATGTGGTCCAATTTGGCTCATATTTGGATATCACATTTGACATACAGAAATAGAAACCACTTTAGTAAAAAAAATCACGCTAGTGTCGCAAAAATTGAGATATTCAAAAAACTCGTACTTATCTGTCCGATTTGGCTCTTTGAACAAATATTATATGTAGTCCGTTAGAAGTGACATCAAAATACTTTGGAGCACATAAGTTCAAATTTTGTTAGTGAAATTTCTGTAAATAAAATAAATAAAAAAAAATTTTAAGTTAAACGGTTTTATTGAAAACAATACTTACATTAAGTAGTAATAATACTAAAAGATAGAAAATAATTAGGTAGGTCCTAGGTACTAGTCATCACACTCCCCATCAATATAGGGCGTTGATCAGACAATTAAATACATAAAAGCGTTGGGCGCGTGAAATTTCTAAAAATGTGAGGCGCAGCATAACCTGATTAAGGTTCAGTTGGTCTTACTTGTGACTATCAATAGAAATTTGACGCGTCCAACGCTTTTATTTAATTGTCTGATCAACGACCTAGATTGTTGGGTAGTGTGATGACTAGTACCTAGGACCTACCTAATTATTTTCCAGCTTTTAGTATTATTATTACTTCATGTAAGTATTGTTTTCAATAAAACCGTTTAACTTAAAATTTTTTTTTTAATTATTGTATTGTTATTTATAAATGATATTGGCAAATGTTTTAGTCATTCAAAATATCTCCTATATGCTGACGATCTTAAGCTTTTTAGCACAATTTCGTGTCCAACCGATATTGTGGCTCTTCAATGTGACTTAAATGAGCTTGCTGAGTGGAGTATAAGAAACAAAATGGCTCTTAACATCAACAAATGTTACCTTATGACATCGAAGTCAATAATTCGATTTTCCTCTACATACTCACTCTTAAGTTTTGAACTCAATGCAGTAACTGAATTTCTGGATCTCGATGTGATTTTTGACTCAGGTTATTCCTTCGTTAACCATGTCAACTACATTATCCCTAAGGTTTACTCTAACTTAGCTTTTGTAAAGCGATATGCTAAAGATTCTAAAGATCCTTATACAAGGAAGATGCTCTATAATTACTTAGTGCTGTCTAAATTGGAGTATGCTTCCATAATCTGGAACCCGATCTATGCCTCACACTCCCTGAGAGTGGAAAGAGTTCAGAGGTGTTTCATTAGGTTTGATTTGCAGCCACTTCATTTTGATGAGCCTACACCATCTTACCCAGACCGGTGTATGCTTATTGATGTAAAGTCTCTAGCTTGTAGAAGGACTATTCATTCTTTAATGTTAATTTTTGACATCTGTAGTGGCTTTATTGATTCTCCGGATTTTCTCAGGTTGCTAAACTTCAATGTACCTAGTAGGATGTTAAGATCTAATTTACCTTTCCATACAAAAGTTACTAAGTACAATTATTATAATTTTGCGCCCATAATGAGGGTCTTAACTAAGTGTAACAAAATCTGTAATAATCTTGATTTAGACTTTGCGATGCCTAGGTTCTTATTTTTGTCAAAGCTTATATCTCATTACCATTAGTTTTTAAATGTATTTTAAGATAATCGTCAGTACTAAGTCAATATTGTTATCTAGTCTGTAAGGTCGATGTAGCCATAGACTCAAATAAATAAATGAAATAAAATGAAATGAAATGAAATATTCTTCGACGCCTTCTGTGTATGTGTGTAAATGATGATAGATGTGTTAATGTACACAAGTGTGGCTGCTTGCTTTATTGTTGTTGTGCATTTATTTAGTAGCAGCATAGTTATGTATACAACTGCTAATATTCACCACAATAATATATTTAAGTACTTAGTTTCTGGACGATACCAAAACTTTTAATTTCCAGTACGATTTTCTGTGCTCATTTTCTAAAAAATTATGTACACCAGCTAGCTAAGTTTAAGCAATTCTCTCCAGAGTAATATTTGTGTTATATCACAATCGTTTTTTGGAAAATTTTCTTCGTACGATGGCGCCGGGGTTTAGGGATAGCTTTTCATTAAAAAACAAAGAATTATTTTGATGCAATTTTTATTTTTAATTCAAATTTAGGTACAATCGATTATTGAATACAAAAACAAAAACATTTAAACAGTAGTATATCAGCACTCTAAAGCATGTGAGTCTACCTAGCCTGTAGTAGCAAATAGGAGTGTTACAAATGTATATGTTTCAGTCCCTATATTAAAGCAAATATTTATATACAGGCTATTCCATGCTGTTTTAATAAAAAAATTGATCTACTTTCATAGATTTTAATGTAACTTCAGCGGGTGGATTTTTAATTGATTTTTTTACCTTTTTTAACTAATAAGTTCCATATAGTGTGGAACTTCTCATATGCATTTTACCACCTTTACTAGAATAGCAACACTATTGCTCTTTGCTTCTATTAACCAATATTTTCCCCAACGTTCATCTCACTCCAGTTTGCTTTTAGCTGATTCAATGGCAGCGTTACGCTAATTTCATTATCTATAAAATTTTATGCGAACCTGTTTGCGCGTAAATTCAATTTGTCCCGTAATGAATTTTACGTACAAAATGTTGTTTTTAAATTTGGAAGTTCACTTAAAATTCACTTTACTTTGATGTGACACAATTTTTTGTGTGCTGCACATGAACGACTTCTGTTCTGTCAGCTTCTTCGTGAATTATCATCTGTCTTGCAGATGCCGCTGATTTTTGGCATCAGACATGTATGTTCCGTTCAGCCAATTTTTAGGAAAAATTAAAAAGTAGCACGACGCGAAGCGGAAGTGAATCATGAACTTAATCTCATAGAAGGTTATAGTGCCAAGTATTTTTCTATTTAATTTTTTATGTGGTAAAAAACTGCATCGTCTTGTTTGCCCAATAAACATTTTTCATTTGAGCTGAACTGGAGAATCGCAATATAAAAATTCAATTATGTAACTGTCACTGCCGTGGATTTCTAGTCGAGGCCCGATAGTTTACAGCATTGTTGATAAGAGTGTGATAACTTTTGCATAGACGTCAAAATTACAAATAGAACCGATCTCCTGATTTTTAATTGACTATCGTGGTCTCATCCTGTATATCTTTCTATCACCCGCTAAATATATCTGGCCCTATACGCCGCCATATTGAACATCCTGTCAAAACCAGGCATGCTTAACCAACGAACCGATATCAATTCGTTACGATAATTAACGTTAATAAACGAAACAAAGTCATTTCGTTTCGTTTATTAACGTTAAGAACGTCAAATTAACGAAATGATTTCGTTTCGTTTTCTGCCATATCAAAACGAAATCAAATCGTTTATGTTGATTATTAATTTCAAGCTATGCTGGCAAAGCTGATTGATGGCGGAGTCATTAAACGTGAAAGCATTAGCCAAGCTGATTGCAACTTTTCTCATGAATTTTGACAGTACGAACATATCTCAGAGTATTTTGACATTACCACCAACGAATTACACAAACAAATTACATGGAGTTTGTGTGTGTATGTCCGCTCGCTGTTGCCACCTTACGGCTTCATCATGGCTATAGCATTGCCAGCACAATTCAAACATAAAGTATCACGTTTTTGTTAACGTTTTTAACGTTAACGAAAGCTTTTCGTTTCGGTTAAAAACGAGATACAATTTATCTTGATAATTTCTTTATCGATAATATTTCGAAGTGTTTCAACGGAAACGGTGGAAATTTTTTGATAAACGATTAGCTTAACGTTAAGGTGCATCCCTGGTCAAAACGCTGCCAAAGCGCTAAAAAGTAGTTATCTTGAACGTCCTGTCAGGCACTTGATGGATGATATCACACTTGTTTTGTCCACAGTGATTTACAGTCGAGTACTCTTATTCACAGAGCTAACTCGTACGTGTAAATATTGTGAGAAATATTCAGTCAAGTATTCTTGATTGAAAACAAAATTAGGAACAATTTTTTCTCAAATTAATGACACATTTTATACAAAAATAGAAATTCTTACTCATTACGTTGAACGTTTTCTCAATTCAAAGACATTTTTTGTCTATAACATTGCATTTTTTCACGTACAATAACGTAACTGCGTTTTCAAAGATTAAATAATGCCAGTTTTCGAGGTAATTTGAGCACAGCTACATACTAATTGAATATTAGCAACACTAAGGGATACTATCATATCTGAGTCGATACTAAGCAGTGACTCATATGCACATCAACAAATCAATCATTATGTCTACCCATATGTCCATACAAGCATCGAAGAGAAACGCACAATCACATGCATATATCTGAGATACTCCCAAAAGTTTGATTTAAGCACGCTATCTGTTGAGAAGTGGAAGTGTTATTGTGAAAGTAGTCTAATAAAGACCGTTTTGGATTATTGAATACTGGAGTTATTTATTCAACAGTTTAGTGATTCGAACGTTAGCACAAGGATGCAAATAAGCTCAATTTCCCAAAATTCGTTACAGTATGTACATATGTATATCGACGGGTTTGATTCTTTCGCTAAGATTTCCTCAACTGGGATACCCATTGAGGGGGATACTCGATGAGCTTTGTAACAAAATAAACGGCTATCTCCCTGATTTCTCCAGTTTCTTTGCCTCGAGAAACCTCACATTGTAACCGGCCAAATCATCGGAGACCTTATTTACAACATGGACGCGCCAAATGTCGACCATATTGAACATCCACGCCGATGGCACCACGCTACCGACTGTCCTACACACTAATAAAATCTTGGGTGCGACATTCGATCAGGATCTACATTTTGGAGAGCATCTAATCGCGATTGTGCCGAAAATCCAGAGAAGTAATAAAATCCTCAAATCTCTTGCCGGCAGCACTTGGGGTAAAAATAAGGAAACGCTCATTAACACTTGCAAAGCTATTGACCAGTCGATTGCACGCTACGGTCCCCGATATGGTCGTTACGTTTGCTTCGAACATTTTAGTCCAACGGACAGTAGCAATAGTGGGAATAGAACTGTGCTCTCAAAAAGTGCAGTACCGTGAAATCGGCGGTAACGAAAACCTTCCTTTGTCGTTTACTTAATAAGTTAAGTACTAAATAATTGATGAATCCTTTTCCAAGTATTTGGGAACTCCTCGAACAGGAAGAATACTTAGATGAGTAAATTGAGTTTTTAGAAGGACCTACCCTTTAATCAGTTTCAATTATATATAAAAAACCCGGAAGATGTACTATTAATTCCCAAATAAGTGTGCATGAATATTTCAAGGCAAAGCAAGGCAACACCATGCGATGCAACAAATGGGATCTCAAGGAAGATTAAGTGGAAATATAATACTTCCATCAGGACACTAACAGTGTATGATAACATTTTTATATTGTAACGATTTTACTTGCAAATCCTCTTATTTGCCCTTCTGCTAAGTTCGAATTACTAAACTGTTGAATAAATAACCCCAATATTGAATAATGGAAAAATGGCCTTTATTAAAGTTCTTCACAATAACACTTATACTTTGCAACTAGCTGGCTTAATAACCAAACTTATTGATAGCTCAAATGAAAACTGACTTTCAAAATAATACTGCTATGGCTCGCTAGATAGCGTCTTAATCAAACTGAATTTCAGCGCCTCTACATTTGCTGCCTTTTACACTCTCTGATTTCAACGTTCGCATCTTCTAGGCGCTTCCAGAATCTACTAGTTGCCATCAGCTCTCAAACTTCTCAGCTGTAACTACAATTGCACGATTTTATAGCTTCTCTCATTGCATACTTTCAGGAGTATCTCAGATATATGCATGTGTTTGTGCATTGACTCTCCGCTGCTCGTATACGTACATGGTACATATGTGTAGACGCAATTATTGCTTGGTTTATGTAGATACATAATGATTGAATTATTGATGTGAATTCACGTCACTGCTTAGCATCGGCCTAGAGATAGCAGTACCCCTTAGTTTTGCTAATATTCGTAACACTGATCGTCCCGATCAGACAAATCTCCCGATCTAAACGCCGCTAGCATCTCCAGATGTACCACTCTTCTATTTCGTGATTTCCCAATTGCTTGTATGCGGTAGATGACATCACTGATCGTTTTCACAACTCTGTACGGGCCTTCCCAACTGCACCGATATTTGGATGGAACACCTTTCCGCCGGTGAGGGTTGTATAGCAGTACCAAATCTCGTCGTACCTGTGTTTCATCTTAATACTCATTACCCTGGATCGTTCCCGCGCACTCTGTTGTTTGCCAATGAACTTCTTCGCAGAGCTTGCACTTGACGGATTGACTTTGCATCATCATTATCGTCTGGACGTTTCACAACAGTAGTGCGCGCTGGCTTGAAACCACCCTTGCATTCTTTCTGAAAAAGTCTTTCAGTCATTTTAGTGCGTCCATTAGGGTTTGTCGATGCCGGTCTTTCTCTCGCAGGTACCTTCGGTTTTGATTGGTTTGGTCCATTCGTTCCATCAACCCTTACCCGATCTGCTGCCTTTGACTTTTGCGGTTTTTGTCGAATCTCTTTCACCAGCACTCGATCACTGCTGAACCCTTCTTCCAAACTGAAGTTAAGTGGCACATCCTGGTTCTCAAGCGCATAATCTTTCTTGGCATATCGATCCTGATATCATGTTCAACTAAGAAGTCCACTCCCAATATGACTTAATCAACGATCTCCGCCACAACGAATTTGTGTAGAACTGTGGCCTTTCCAATCAAGACTTCACATACAACTTCTCCCTGGACTTGGTTATACTCGCCGGTGATCGTACGCAAACTTGCCCCAGGTAACGGTTTTACTCTCCTGTTGACTAAATCAGATCGAATCAAGGAATGAGATGCGCCCGTATCTACAGTCAGTACACGCTCCTTGCCATCCACATTCCCTCTGACGGTAAGACTGCTTGATTTCCTTCCAATTTGCAACACAGATATCACAGGACATTCAATAGCTGGAGCTAGCTCTCGATTTTTACATCTGACACGCTGTTGCTCATCTCCTCCCGTTTTGCGTTTACGGCTACCCAAGTTGGAACTACCAGGACCAGGATCACAATGACGTGCAATGTGACCAGGCTTCCCGCATTTGAAGCATTTGATAACTCTTTCACTCCGCTTTTGCAATCCTTTCAGCGCCTCCAATATTGCGTCTACCCACTCTGGCCTTTCTACTTCCACACGGCGTGCTTTGAAAACTGGCTTACACAGAAGCGAAGCTGTTTCCTGAATCAGAGCATGTGATACCGTTTCTGCGAATGTTGGCTTTGGGTTTGCGTATGTAGCTCGCTTTGTTTCGACGTCCCGTATGCCATTTATTAAGCTCTGAATCTTTACCCTTTCAGGTTATTCCATGGGTGCGTCCGCATTCGCTAAATGTGCCAGCCTTTCAACATCCGACGCAAACTCTTGCAATGTTTCACCAGGCCTCTGGAAGCGATTCAGTAACTCCATTTGGTATATCTGTCTCCTATGCTCAGTTCCGTATCGTCTCTCTAGAGCGGCCATCAATGCTTCATAACAGTTCCGTCCGCCCTCTGGAATGGTTTGTAAAATCTCAGCAGTAGGCCCCTTTCAATGCCATGAACAGTGCAGCAACTTTATCTTCCGCACTCCAGTTGTTCACTGCTGCGGTCTTCTTAAACTGTAGCTTTAAGACCTGGAAAGGAACAGAACCGTCAAAGGATGGTGTTTTTACCTTCGGATTGCTCGCTGGAACAGCTTGGCGATTTAGTTGTAACTGTTGCATAAGACCTTTCAACGTTTCTATCTCGGCATCAGTTTTGTCCCCGAGTTGTAAAATTTTTGCATCCTGCTCTTCCAGTTGCACAAAGAGCTGCGATGATACCTGTTCCGAAATTTTTGTCGACATTCCAGATATACGTGCCTCTTACGCTTCCAGTTGAGATGACATATATGTCTTATGTTCTTCCAATTGAGATGACATTTGCGACACCATTCCTGAAATGCGTGCCTCCTGTGACTCCAGCTGAGATGCCATTGTCGATGTTTGTACAGATATTGTGCTCGTCACTGTCTGCGGAGTTTCGTTTTTTTCTTCCATTTTTGTTATTGTTTTGTCGCTATCATAATGAAAGACATACTCCTCAGCATTGTAGATTCCTTGAAATACCATAGCTACACTTAGTCGTTTTTGTAGCTGGGATTTATCGCCAAAAGTAGCCAATCCACGGACTTCCAACTCCTCCTTCAGTTGCTGGATCGTCAATTCACTCAACTTTGCCATGTCCAAGTTGTATTCCCAATCTTCGGAATTTATTCAACAATCCCACTTCTGACACCAATTGTAACGATTTTACTTGCAAATCCTCTTATTTGCCCTTCTGCTAAGTTCGAATCACTAAACTGTTGAATAAATAACTCCAATATTGAATAATGGAAAAATGGCCTTTATTAAAGTTCTTCACAATAACACTTATACTTTGCAACTAGCTGGCTTAATAACCAAACTTATTGATAGCTAAAATGAAAACTGACTTTCAAAATAATTCTGCTATGGCTCGCTAGATAGCGTCTTAATCAAACTGAATTCCAGCGCCTCTACATTTGCTGCCTTTTATACTCTCTGATTTCAACGTTAGCATCTTCTAGGCGCTTTCAGAATCTACTAGTTGCCATCAGCTCTCAAACTTCTCAGCTGTAACTACAATTGCACGATTTTATAGCTTCTCTCATTGCATACTTTCAGGAGTATCTCAGATATATGCATGTGTTTGTGCATTGACTCTCCGCTGCTCGTATACGTACATGTTACATATGTGTAGACGCAATTATTGCTTCGTTTATGTAGATATATAATGATTGAATTATTGATGTGAATTCACGTCACTGCTTAGCATCGGCCTAGAGATAGCAGCACCCCTTAGTTTTGCTAATATTCGTAACAATATTAACTTTTCAGAGTGGTGTTTTTTAATTTACTACAAAAGCTAAACAATCCAATTCAAGTCACCATCGAACAAAAATGGTCTTGTTTTCAATCGAACAAGGTTTCAGTATGCATTCGAGTAAGTGTGAAGAACTTCAAACGCAACCTTCGACGTATTTTTGAAGTAATGCAATGAAATAATATCGTCTATCACGAAAAAAAATCCTTACTCTTTAATCGAGTTTGGTATTAGTCACAAACTCTATTACCAACGAGTCTTTCACAGAATCCGCAATAGAAAATGTCTGTCCAAAAGCAACTTAAGGGACCGTTTACTATTACGAGTGCATTTCTTTGTGCTTTTTTACAAATCCCTGAATTATTTTGCCCCTATAGGATTCCATGTTTGCATCTATTATAAGAATATGTTATTATTTCGTTCTTTGACTTGCCTTATGCTAAAGTAAAATGACATGTTTCACTGTATTTTCGATAGATATATATGTAGATAAATCGTGCTATAGCATATTATTCTTGTCCCAGATGACTATCGTGTTTTCAGCCTGAAAGAATTTCGCATCCCGAAATACCACAATTGTGTTTTAAACAGTATCGGAATGGCACTTTATGAAACTTCAAAAGTCCCCAAATACGTCAAAAATGTTTGAGTTGAACTGCCCTCTTTTTTAATGGTCTAAATATTTATTTAAAATAACGTCAAGTAGGACAATCTTGAAATTATAGTTATTACTACCATTGCTACTCAGCACGAAAGGAAACTGTTATTGAAGGCGACTGATTGATTTAAAAAACTCTCATACCTCAAAAATGAATGAGTTGATACAACGACCGAACAGATAACTTCAATTGAATTACGTTGTATTTGTCATATCCAAATAAACGGCTTGCATTTGACGCATCACTTTCTTGCAGCCCTTCCCAACCACCACAAGCAATTTCATCTCGTATACATTGATTTAACGTTACTTTGGTGATGCACGCCATCGGTCATGACGTCTTGAAGCCAATATCTATGCTCATGTCAATCTTTTGTGCAATAAAATGCCAAATGTTCGCGGTGGTGCAGTCTATTCTCAATGTTACGTAATGACGCCATCAAATGCGTGATTCACTGCGCCAATCGGAATGTGAAAATATAAGCTACTTCTTCCGTTAACGTATACCTTCATAAGTAAAGGACGAATAACAATAATAACAACAGCAATAAGAATGATGAAAAGAAGAAAAACCAAGCTTAAGCTGTCAGAACAAGCAGCACTTTGATTCAAATGTGGCGGAAAAACAAGGATCGCAGGAGGGGCAGATTAAGGGTGCAAGAAATATAGACAGTCGGTGATATAGGGAATGCATGACAAGATATCTGCGACAGTGACTGAATTAATTTGCTGCCATTTGCAGCACACAAACTTCAAACCGTTCAAGATGTATCAGTAACAACGGTGCAAAAACGAACAGAAGAAGAAAACCAATTCGTTTTTCGGCAACAATGCATAACAGACAATAACGTTGTAGAATCATCATTTCGCATATAAAAGGCCAAAAAAACCAAAAAATAAGATAAAGGTGATATTGTAACTTTACTTATGTAAACACACACACAAACAGCTAGAGCAAAAAAGAGGATAGGACAGGATGATAGCCACAGCAGTCACGGCAATGTCATTCACTGCATTGACAGCATAAAAGAAGTCCATATCAAACAAAATGGTATATCTTTCGATAATATTGCTGCAAATCAATGACAGTTGCATGCAACGCCAATACAATATTATTGCCAAAGTTACGGCAAAAGCATATTGTACGAAAAAAAAATGTAAAGTTTCAGTGCAAAACCGTGTATAGAACACAAATTCTTTACAAACATACTCAGCCCTATTCTGCATTTCGACTTGGATTGGAATTTTTTCGATTTGGCAATTTTGGTATTCTGTGTTCCAATCTCTTTCGATCCAACTTCGAATCGTTCGATTTTGTGTATTCTGCATTTCGATCGTAGTTCCGTTTTTCTAAGTTGCAAATTTGTTGGCGGAAAAATATTTTCTTTTTATTTTTTTATTAACTTATAACAAAATTGTAACAAAAATGTAAGTAAAACTTGTTAAAAAACGTAAAAGGCATGATGATGATTGTTTTTATATGTTTCCCGGTCAAAAACAACATGTCGATGTCGAAGGCCTTGGACATATTTGCCCCGCAAAAGTAACAAATACTTGAAAGCATCCTTATTAAGGCGAAAGTTTTTTTTGAACCTAAATAAGAAAATAAGTCATTAAACTTTACCACTTTTAAGTTCAATTTCTTACAATTCGTCACTCATCTCAAATGGATTACACAAATCTCGCAATATTTACCTTTCCATTCTCGCCTGGCCATTTTCGTATGCGTTGCTTTCCAACTCCACAAATAATGCCGCGGCTATTGATTCCAGTATAATAGACAGCTATATTTTGTGTCTGTTCATTGGGTCCAGTTATATGCCAAAGCAAGCTGCCGGAGTAAAGGAAGGTGAAGGGAAAACGTAAACAATCCTTGCGGAAAGAATAAATAAATCTTTATAAAGTATTTTAGGCCAGTGCAATGAAATTAGCATCCATAAAATTCAGAAAATTTCAACTATATTCGTGCAGGAATCAGTTTTAACAAAACTTGGTGGCCACGGCAGGGAATTGGCCAAAAGAACGACAAAAACACACTTACAATTATGAAAGCACATCACTCAAAAAAATATAACACTGCGGCAATATATTTGTTTGCTTTTTTTGTACAAAATGGCGTGGATAATAAAATATATACGTTTTACAGTGTTTTTTACAAATTTTCTTCAATTTATTTTGTTCCAATGTTCACACATTCCGTACAAACAGCTGATTTCGAAAAATCATTTGCCCTTCCTCTTCTCGTTACGATTCCGTTGTAATGCAGAATACCCAACTTCGATTAAAGCGGAGCGTAGAACGGGAACGTAATCGAAATGCAGAAAAGGGGTGGCTATGTATGCTTCAAATTGCTAAAAAATAATCGTCAGCTGGGACGTAGCGCTTTTTTCGGTTGCAAATCACATGGAGATGCAACTGAATCTATTTGAGTCTCCCTAAGTAGGAGGGGACACAAACGAAGGGCAATAAAGCAACATAGCAGTGCTGACATTAGCCGTGTTTTTTAACACGCGCGTATACGTTTCGTTTGCGCGTGTAAAAAAACGCCTATCCTCGCTTAGATAATGCTTAGGAGACCCATCTAGCGGCTGTGGTTAAACAACTAGCTACAGCAACGGGGTGTACTGAAAAGCGGAGACGCAACGCTCTGATGGTCATAGGGTATAACATATAGCTGAACCAGTTGCGATGAATTGTGGACACACATAGAATACATAGAATTAGTGTAGAGGGTGAAACAAAGACACATATTTCAGTTACATCTGAGTATAATGCGTATTGAAATTTAGTAGGACAAAATTTATGCGCAGTAATTTCAGAGGTGTATTTATAGTTTGTCGCTTAGCAGTCAAAATAAAGTTTAAGTGTAAACGGATATACGCGTGTTAAAAAACACGCCTATTATTGCAGTAAAGAATAACCATGAAATCAATATGATCGAAAAACCAACTCGGAATAAAGGGTGTTGAAGATTTTGAGATTCGAGCAACCTTGTTTATACGATAGATCTTTAAGATAGCAAAATATACGAATATGAGAATAAAATAAAATAAAAGAAATAACGTATATGAACGAAAAGCACTGCCAATAGTGAGCGCACCCTATAAATGTTTACGGTGTTATCAGGCGTTAGGGGAGATAAGGGCGAATTAATGGGGACTTATAACCATAAAGCCATAACCAGATAAAACATCGAGTTAGCGTTATGGTATGGCACCATTAATCGATTACATTGATTTCCATAAGGTAGGTTCGATCAGCTGTTTTATCTGGTTATGGCTTTATGGTTATAAGTATGTTTATCATATTGATAAGATATCGCCGTTAGGTGGCGCAAGGATCGAGATATTCATAAAAATCGTATTTGTGGTCCAATTTGGCTCATATTTGGAAAACATAATACACACAAGAATAGAAAGAGACCTATGAAAAATCGCCGCTAGGTGGCGCAAGGATCGAGATATTCACAAAAGCGTATTTGTGGTCCGATTTGGTTCATATTTGGAACACATAATACATACAAAAATAGAAAGCGACCTATGAAAAAGAAATCGCCGCTAGGTGGCGCAAGGATCAGGATATTCACAAAAATCGTACTTGTGGTCCGATTTGGCTCATATTTGGAACACATAATACATACAAGAATAGAAAGCGACCTATGAAAAAAATTGCCGCTAGGTGACGCAAAAATCGGGATATTCAAAAAAATCGTATTTGTGGTCCGATTTGGTCCATATTTGGAACACATAATACATACATGAATAGAAAGCGACCTATGATGTCCGATTTGGCTCATATTTGGAACAAATATTACATACAGTCCGGTAGAAGTGACATCAAAATATATTGGAGTTGAAGGAGGGACAAGCATACGTGGCGCAGAGTCGAGTAAAGTCTTTGGAAGGATTACGTATTGAGGACTTAGGTTGTAACAAATTTTCAGGAAAGAGTCCTTGTAATAATGAATCACTAAATGAACTAAATAGAATAAGAAATAATTGGCAATTAATTAAAGACTAAAAACTTGAAAATAAAATAATTAAAAAACATTTTTTAAGTTAAACGGTTTTATTGAAAACAATACTTACATGAAGTAATAATAATACGTCGCCTCAGAAAACGAATGGCGTATATTACAAAACTCAGTTTCGAGAAAATCGACTTTGAAAATTAATTAGGAATTATACAAAAACTATACGGTAAACTTTTGTGATTTTTTCACGAGTTGTAGAGAGTGTGGCTGATTTCGACTTCCGATTTTCAAAAATTCAATATCTTGAAATATTAAGAAATAAAAAACTTTTCATTCAATATGCATATGTCGCATGTGATGTTTGCTCTCTAATATGTTTTCGTCATAGCATATATGACAAAATTCCTTGTTGTGAAAATACGTTCTTGTAAACATTGACTTTCGAAAATGTTAAAATTCAAACATTTCTGACTTAACGTAGAAAAAATTTCCACCACCAACGTTTTTCAAATAAAAATCATAGCTTTAATCAATCATTTTTGATAACATACAAAAAATGTTATACATTTCCATATAAAATAAAAAAAATAATACTCATGAATTCAATACTTTGTACTTTTGTATAGGTACTTTAAAGGTAAGTATTTCTAAGAAACAGTTTAGGCGTTTGACAATATTGCTCTATAAAATTTTTTATCAGTCTCAGTCTCAAAGTGCGGTATCATTTGACTTAAGTCCTTCGCTTTATTTTTATCCAATTTTGGTTTGCTTAATACAAGAACAACTTGATGAAAGAAATTATTTGGCGTTTCATTTGCTAAACGTCCCCGAGAATCTTTCTTTATGCATTTAATAATAACATCACATTCTTGGTGGCTTGTTTTATATCCAATTTTCCACAAAATACTTTTGTTGTACTTTAAGTACTTCACTTTTAAGAAAGGAACGATGCTGTAAATTAAGAGTCCAGCTTTTTGTGAATAATTTCTAAAATCTTCAAGAACCATTTGAAGAATTTTCAAATGAGTGTTCGGATAACTTGCGTTCTTTAAAATGCGCAATAAAGTTAGAGGGCTAGAAATTTCTAAATTTTTCAATAGTGCTATGCACGCAATCCAATTCTTGAATAACGGAATGTCCAGGCTCCGAAAAAAGTACAGAAGAGCAGTTGACGTTATTTGATTTCGATTTGAGGAACGCATGAATCACTCCATAAGATAATAATACGCCTTTTCATTGTATTTGAACCAAACGCAACGATCGCATTGTCCCTTTTTTGGGGAATAAAACGATAAATTAAAAGAATTGAAAGTATTTAGAGATACCGGTTCAATATATTTTTCTCTGTATAAATGGTACATTTTTTTCCATTTAAATGGCTCTCAAAATATTTTCAAGAAGTTAAGTATGCGTTTCCTTACTTCTTCAATTTTAGCAATACTTGTTTTTGGTCTACCATAATTCTTTCGTATTGAGTGGATGAAGGGGTTGTCCCCTGTCGTCGGCAGAAACATTAAATAAATAATAAACTTTTCTTTCAGATATGCCGATGGTTCTAAGAAAAAACTTTTTGCAAACTTGTAAAGTTGCGTTATTAGTTTTAAAATAGTAATGGAAAGATCTTCTTTTACGCAGGGTAGAAGACCTTTCCGAAGACTTTCGGCGACGCTTTCAGACGGCTTAAAAATGAAAGAAGATAGCATTTTTTCTCTGCGTCGTTGAGGTTTCAATAATTGGTGTGAAGTTCTGCACGGGCATGCTAAAATGTTGGGTACAATGATGAAAGTAATTCTCTGTATACCATTCCTGTCCGTATATGGTTTTCCTCTTTCTCTTAATTTTTTTCTTATATTCTGCTTCCATAAACTGGGATTCCTTTGGCGTTTTCTAGTGGGTGTTGGAGACTCATCGCAAGCTGAAATGATAAAGTTCCAGCATTTTCGTAAAATTTTTTAAGGTTGCACGGTGGTATATTTTCTTCTTCAGATGAATGACTGGAACTATATTATTCTATATCTTCTTTCTGTTAATATGTGAAAATGGTTAAGTACTTACTGATACAAAGTGTCGCTTGTTTCGCCATTGTGAGTTGAGTCCGCCAATATTTCCCCCATCATCATAAAATATTTTAAAATACATTTAAATAATATTTGATACACACTATGTTCTTATTATTAAAAGCATAATAGAAGTATATTTTAACTTACGTTGAGAGATTTTCGTCTAATTTTGCCGCAGGCGATGACTCCTCCATCTTAAACGCACAACGATAGACAGCTGACTGAAGAAATTGAATGCATTACACCGCTAAGCTATGTATGAATTCGATAATTGTTTAAAATTTTTCTGTATGCAAATGTTGTATATGGTCAGTTTAGCGCCACTTACGACAAATGTTTAATAGCAATAATGGAAAATGAATTTCTATGGAAATCTATCGTATGTGACATATTCCTAGCACATACAACAAAAGACATACCCAAATGGTTATTTTTGGTAACGTGCGACGAATTGCATACTAAATAACTCGAAAACTAAAGGAGATAAGAAAAAGTGGATCGAAGAAATTGAAAGCTCAGGCTCAATTTAGTTATTCTGCATCAAAAGTTGAAAATCGCTAAATTTCACATTCGCCGTTTCTTTTTCTGGGGCGACGAATATTAAAGCTGGAAAATAATTAGGTAGGTCCTAGGTACTAGTCATCACACTCCTCATGAATCTGTGGCGTTGATCAGACAATTAAATAAAAGCGTTGGACGCGTCAAATTTTTATTGATATTGATAGTCATAAGTAAGACCAACTGAACCTTAATCAGTTTATGCTGCGCCTCACATTTCACGCGCCCAACGCTTTTATTTATGTAATTGTCTGATCAACGACCTAGATTGATGAGGAGTGTGATGACTAGTACCTAGGACCTACTTAATTATTTTGTAGCTTTTAGTATTATTATTACTTCATGTAAGTATTGTTTTAAATAAAACAGTTTAACTTAAAAACATTTTTTAAATTATTTTTTTGCTTTGTTCTTAAAAAAATATTAAGTTACTCACACTCTCATACAGTGTGGCTCCCCATATAAGATATGTTAACGTCATCCGATTTCGCTGATATTTTATGTTTGCCCTTTCTAACATGAGAAGTCGGACATACAAAAATTTCATTAACGTACTATTGTTGCTTCTATGTTATATACAAAATGTTAACATCTATCCCCAATTTATTTTGCCACTTTTGGCGAAAATTGTCAAAAACGTTTTTTATATACATATGACATATATTATATGTGTATATTCAGAAAATGTCACCTAAAATTTTTAAATCACGAAAATCTCAAAACTTAATTTTCAAAGAAGATTCCTTATTGCATACAACTCCTCTTTTGTTATCTCGTTCATCTTTCATTTCGAAACATCTTTACAACGTCGGAGCTAAAAATCATTGCAAGTGAATCGTTTTTTATACTCAGTTGAGCAGAGCTCACAGAGTATATTAAGTTTGATTGGATAACGGTTGGTTGTACATATATAAAGGAATAGAGATAGATATAGACTACCATATATCAAAATAATCAGGATCGAAAAAAAATTTGGTTGAGGCATGTCCGTCCGTCCGTCCGTCCGTCCGTCCTTTAACACGATAAGTTGAGTAAATGTTGAGCTATCTTGATGAAATTTGGTATGTAGATTCCTGAGTACTCATCTCAGATCGCTATTTAAAATGAACGATATCGGACTATAACCATGCCCACTTTTTCGATATCAAAAATTTCGAAAAACCGAAAAATTGCGATAATTCATTACAAAAGACAGATAAAGCGACGAAACTTGGTAGATGAGTTGAACTTATGACGCAGAATATAAAATTAGTAAAATTTTGGACAATGGGCGTGGCACCGCCCACTTTTAAAAGAAGGTAATTTAAAAGTTTTACAAGCCTTAATTTGGCAGTCGTTGAAGATATCATGATGAAATTTGGCAGGAACTTTACTCCTATTACTATATGTACGCTTAATAAAAATTAGAAAAATCGGAGGAGGACCACGCCCACTTTTAAAAAAAAATTTTTTTAAGTAAAATTTTAACAAAAAATTTAATATCTTTACAGTATATAAGTAAATTATGTCAACATTCAACTCCAGTAATGATATAGTGCAACAAAATACATAAATAAAAGCAAATTTCAAAATGGGCGTGGCTCCGCCTTTTCTAATTTAATTTGTCTAGGATACTTTTAACGCCATACGTCGAACAAAAATTAAACAATCCTTTTGAAATTTGGTAAGGACATAGATTTATGACGTCAACCCTTTTCTGTGAAAATGGGCGAAATCGGTTGATGCCACGCCCAGTTTTTGTACACAGTCTTCCGTCTGTTCTCCCGTATGGCCGTTAACACGATAATTTGAGAAAAAATCGACATATCTTTAATGAACTTAGTTCACGTGCTTACTTGAACTCACTTTATCTTGGTATGAAAAATGAACGAAATCCGACTATGACCACGCCCACTTTTTCGATATCGAAAATTACGAAAAATTAAAAAAATGCCATAATTCTATACCAAATACGAAAAAAGGGATGAAACATGGTAAGGTAATTGGATTGTTTTATTGAAGCGAAATATAACTTTAGAAAAAACTTTATAAAATGGTTGTGACACCTACCATATTAAGTAGAGGAAAATGAAAAAGTTCTGCAGGGCGAAATAAAAAACCCTTAAAATCTTGGCAGGTATAACATATATAGATAAATTAGCGGTACCCAACAGATGATGTTCTGGGGCACCGTGGTCCACATTTTGGTCGATATCTCATTCCCTTTCATTCCCTTTTAAAACTCTCATTAATACCTTTAATTTGATACCCGTCTCGTACAATCTCATTCTAGAGTCACCCCTGGTCCACCTTTATGGCGATATTTCGAAAATGCGACCACCTATACAACAACCACCACTCCCTTTTAAAACCCTCATTAATACCTTTAATTTGATACCCATATCGTACAAACACATTCTAGAGTCACCCCTGGTCCACCTTTATGGCGCTATTTCGAAACGGCGTCCTCCTATAGAACTAAGGCCACTCCCTTTTAAAATACTCATTAACACCTTTCATTTGATACCCATATCGTACAAACATATTCTAAAGTCACCCCTGGTCCACCTTTATGGCGATATCTCGAAAAGGCGAACACCTATAGAACGAAGGCCCACTCCCTTTTAAAAATACTCATTAACACCTTTCATTTGATACCCATATCGTACTAACAAAGTCTAGAGTCACCCCTGGTCCACCTTTATTGCGATACCTCGAAAAGGCGTCCACCTATAGAACTAAGGCACACTCCCTTTTAAAATACTCATTAACTCCTTTCGTTTGATACCCATATTGCACAAACGAATTCTAGAGTCACCCCTGGCCCACCTTTATGGCGATATCTCGAAACGGCGTCCACCTATGGAACTAAGGATTACTCCCTTTTAAAATACTCATTAACACCTTTCTTTTGATACCCATATTGTACAAACAAATTCTAGAGTCACCCCTGGTCCACCTTTATGGCGATATTTCGAAAATGCGACCACCTATACAACAACCACCATTCCCTTTTAAAACCCTCATTAATATCTTTAATTTGATACCCATATCGTACAAACACATTCTAGAGTCACCCCTGGTCTACCTTTATGGCGATATCTCGAAAAGGCGACCACCTATACAACAACCACCACTCCCTTTTAAAACCCTCATTAATACCTTTAATTTGATACCCATATTGTACAAACGCATTATAGAGTCAACCCTGATCCACCTTTATGGCTATATCCCTAAATAGCGTCCACCTATGGCCCACTCCCTCATAAAATACTCTTTAATGCCTTTCATTTGATACACATGTCATACAAACACATTCCAGGGTTTCCCTCGGTTCATTTTCCTACATGGTTATTTTCCCTTATGTTGTCACCATAGCTCTCAACTGAGTATGTAATGTTCGGTTACACCCGAACTTAACCTTCCTTACTTGTTTTTTAATATTTTCTTATCCAGTTAAATTCTCACAACTTTGTATAACTTTGCATATGCCATTCTGCACCTGCAGTTATACATTTTAACTATTTTCTTGGCTTACTAAGAGTATTAGCTGCTCACCTGTTTTATTATTACATTGTATCGGCGCCAGCGACGTGAAATAGAGGAAGTGTGCTGGCCTAAAGGTCTGACCACGTTCGACTTTTGCGTCGTTTTGGCGCTGCCGTCACTTTGAAAGAAGGCACGTTGAAAGTTTTCTTGCTGCAATGAACTCAAACGGAAAACTCAGATATTGAATTTCAATCATTCAAAAAATGTAAATACCAATTTTTACATACTGAATCAAATTTATTGAAAACAATATTAATTTGGGCAAAATTGGAGAGCTGTAATGAAATGAATTGACAACGCCCGGCATCAAAATGGCGCCTAGAGCGCTACTTGGGCCCGGCTCCTTATCCGGGCAGCACAGCAACCAACCAACCAACAAACGCCCGCAAAACGTGGGTTTTTAATTTATTTTGCGTTACTTTGACATGGCCGTTGCGTCGCCAACGGATTAAGTACATAGTGTTCAAAGTCAGCTGTTGACGGAACGCAAACCACAAAATGACACAAAAGTCGAATGTGTTTGGGCCTTAACTAACCGACCAATTGACTGCATCACACACAACTACTTGTTGTGCAAAATAGCATTCTAACAAGTAAGGAAGGTTAAGTTCGGGTGTAACCGAACATTACATACTCAGTTGAGAGCTATGGTGACAACATAAGGGAAAATAACCATGTAGGAAAATGAACCGAGGGAAACCCTGGAATGTGTTTGTATGACATGTGTATCAAATGAAAGGCATTAAAGAGTATTTTATGAGTGAGTGGCCCATAGTTATATAGGTGGACGCCATTTAGGGATATAGCCATAAAGGTGGATCAGGGTTGACTCTAGAATGCGTTTGTACGATATGGGTATCAAATGAAAGGTGTTAATGAGTATTTTAAAAGGGAGTAATCCTTAGTTCCATAGGTGGACGCCGTTTCGAGATATCGCCACAAAGGTGGATCAGGGGTGACATTAGAATTTGTTTGTACAATATGGGCATCAAACGAATGGCGTTAATGAGTATTTTAAAAGGGAGTGGGCCTTAGTTCTATAGGTGGACGCCGTTTCGAAATATCGCCATAAAGGTGGACCAGGGGTGACTCTAGAATGTGTTTGTACGATATGGGTATCAAATTATAGGTATTAATGAGGGTTTTAAAAGGGAGTGGTGGTTGTTGTATAGGTGGTCGCCTTTTCGAGATATCGCCATAAAGGTGGACCAGGGGTGACTCTAGAATGCGTTTGTACGATATGGGTGTCAAATGAAAGGTGTTAATGAGTATTTTAAAAGGGAGTAATCCTCAGTTCCATAGGTGGACGCCGTTTCGAGATATCGCCATAAAGGTGGACCAGGGGTGACCCTAGAATTTGTTTGTACAATATGGGTATCAAACGAATGGTGTTAATGAGTATTTTAAAAGGGAGTAATCCTTAGTTCCATAGGTGGACGCCGTTTCGAAATATCGCCATAAAGGTGAACCAGGGGTGACTCTAGAATGTGTTTGTACGATATGGGTATCAAATTAAAGGTATTAATGAGGGTTTTAAAAGGGAGTGGTGGTTGTTGTATAGGTGGTCGCCTTTTCGAAATATCGCCATAAAGGTGGACCAGGGGTGACTCTAGAATGCGTTTGTACGATATGGGTATCAAATGAAAGGTGTTAATGAGTATTTTAAAAGGGAGTAATCCTCAGTTCCATAGGTGGACGCCGTTTCGAAATATCGCCATAAAGGTGGACCAGGGGTGACTCTAGAATGTGTTTTTACGATATGGGTATCAAATTAAAGGTATTAATGAGGGTTTTAAAAGGCAGTGGTGGTTGTTGTATAGGTGGTCGCCTTTTCGAGATATCGCCATAAAGCTGGACCAGGGGTGACTCTAGAATGCGTTTGTACGATATGGGTATCAAATGAAAGGTGTTTATGAGTATTTTAAAAGGCAGTAATCCTCAGTTCCATAGGTGGACGCCGTTTCGAAATATCGCCATAAAGGTGGACCAGGGGTGACTCTAGAATGTGTTTGTACGATATGGGTATCAAATTAAAGGTATTAATGAGGGTTTTAAAAGGGAGTGGTGGTTGTTGTATAGGTGGTCGCCTTTTCGAGATATCGCCATAAAGGTGGACCAGGGGTGACTCTAGAATGCGTTTGTACGATATGGGTATCAAATGAAAGGTGTTAATGAGTATTTTAAAAGGGAGTAATCCTCAGTTGCATAGGTGGACGCCGTTTCGAGATATCGCCATAAAGGTGGACCAGGGGTGACCCTAGAATTTGTTTGTACAATATGGGTATCAAACGAATGGTGTGAATGAGTGTTTTAAAAGGGAGTAATCCTCAGTTCCATAGGTGGACGCCGTTTCGAAATATCGCCATAAAGGTGGACCAGGGGTGACTCTAGAATGTGTTTTTACGATATGGGTATCAAATTAAAGGTATTAATGAGGGTTTTAAAAGGCAGTGGTGGTTTTTGTATAGGTGGTCGCCTTTTCGAGATATCGCCATAAAGGTGGACCAGGGGTGACTCTAGAATGCGTTTGTACAATATGGGCATCAAACGAATGGTGTTAATGAGTGTTTTAAAAGGGAGTAATCCTTAGTTCCATAGGTGGACGCCGTTTCGAAATATCGCCATAAAGGTGGACCAGGGGTGACTCTAGAATGTGTTTGTACGATATGGGTATCAAATTAAAGGTATTAATGAGGGTTTTAAAAGGGAGTGGTGGTTGTTGGATAGGTGGTCGCCTTTTCGAGATATCGCCATAAAGGTGGACCAGGGGTGACCCTAGAATGCGTTTGTACAATATGGGCATCAAACGAATGGTGTTAATGAGTATTTTAAAAGGGAGTAATCCTTAGTTCCATAGGTGGACGCCGTTTCGAAATATCGCCATAAAGGTGGACCAGGGGTGACTCTAGAATGTGTTTGTACGATATGGGTATCAAATTAAAGGTATTAATGAGGGTTTTAAAAGGGAGTGGTGGTTGTTATATAGGTAGTCGCCGTTTCGAGATATCGCTATAAAGGTGGACCAGGGGTGACTCTAGAATGCGTTTGTACGATATGGGTATCAAATGAAAGGTGTAAATGAGTATTTTAAAAGGGGGTAATCCTTAGTTCCATAGATGGACGCCGTTTCGAGATATCGCCATAAAGGTGGACCAGGGGTGACCCTATAATTTGTTTGTACAATATGGGTATCAAAAGAAAGGTGTTAATGAGTTTTTTAAAAGGGAGTAATCATTAGTTCCATAGGTGGACGCCGTTTCGAGATATCGCCATAAAGGTGGGCCAGGGCTGACTCTAGAATTCGTTTGTGCAAACGAAAGGAGCTAATGAGTATTTTTAAAAGGGAGTGGGCCTTCGTTCTATAGGTGTTCGCCTTTTCGAGATATCGCCATAAAGGTGGACCAGGGGTGACTTTATAATATGTTTGTACGATATGGGTATCAAATGAAAGGTGTTAATGAGTATTTTAAAAGGGCGTGGGGCTTAGTTCTATAGGTGGACGCCTTTTCGAGATATCGCCATAAAGGTGGACCAGGGGTGACTCTGGAATGAGTTTGTACGATATGGGTATCAAATTAAAGGTGTTAATGAGGGTTTTAAAAGGGAGTGGCCCTTAATTGTATATGTGAAGGCGTTTTCCAGATATCGAACAAAATGTGGACCAGGGTGACCCAGCACATCATCTGTTTGATACCGCTAATTTATTTATATATGTAATACCTGCCAAGATTTTAAGTTTTTTTTATTTCGCCCTGCAGAACTTTTTTCATTTTCTTCTACTTAATATGGTGGGTGTCACAACCATTTTATAAAGTTTTTTCTAAAATTATATTTCGCGTCAATAAAACAATCCAATTACCTTACCATGTTTCATCCCTTTTTTCGTATTTGGTATAGAATTATGGCATTTTTTTTTTCATTTTTCATAATTTTCGATATCAAAAAAGTGGGCGTAGTCATAGTCGGATTTCGTTTATTTACCAAGATAAAGTGAGTTCAAGTAAGCACGTGAACTAAGTTCATTAAAGATATGTCGATTTTTGCTCAAGTTATCGTGTTAACGGCCATGCGGAAGGACAGACGGACGACTGTGTATAAAAACTGGGCGTGGCATCAACCGATTTCGCCCATTTTCACAGAAAACAGTTAACGTCATAAAATCTATGCCCCTACCAAATTTCAAAAGGATTGGTTAATTTTTGTTCGAATTATGGCGTTAAAAGTATCCTAGAAAAATTAAATGAAAAAGGGCGGAGCCACGCCCATTTTGAAATTTTCTTTTATTTTTGTATTTTGTTGCATCATATCATTACTGGAGTTGAATGTTGACATAATTTACTTATATACTGTAAAGATATTAAATTTTTTGTTAAAATTTTACTTTAAAAAAATTTTTTTTTTTAAAAGTGGGCGTGGTCCTTCTCCGATTTTGCTAATTTTTATTAAGCGTACATATAGTAATAGGAGTAACGTTCCTGCCAAATTTCATCATGATATCTTCAACGACTGCCAAATTACAGTTTGCAAAAATTTTAAATTACCTTCTTTTAAAAGTGGGCGGTGCCACGCCCATTGTCCAAAATTTTACTAATTTTCTATTCCACGTCATAAGTTCAACTCATCTACCAAGTTATGTCGCTTTATCTGTCTTTTGTAATGAATTATCGCACTTTTTCGGTTTTTCGAAATTTTCGATATCGAAAAAGTGGGCGTGGTTATAGTTCGATATCGTTAATTTTAAATAGCGATCTGAGATGAGTGCTCAGGAACTTACATACCAAATTTCATCAAGATACCTCAAAATTTACTCAAGTTATCGTGTTAACGGACGGACGGACGGACGGACATGGCTCAATCAAATTTTTTTTCGATCCTGATTATTTTGATATATGGAAGTCTATATCTATCTCGATTCCTTTATATATGTACAACCAACCGTTATCCAATCAAACTTAATATACTCTGTGAGCTCTGCTCAACTGAGTATAAAAACAAGTAAGGAAGGCTTAATTCGGGTGTAACCGAACATTACATATTCAGTTGAGAGCTGTGGAGACAAAGTAAGGGAAATCACCATGTTGTAAAAGGAACCTAGGGTAACCCTGGAATTTGTTTGTATGACATGTGTACCAAATGGAAGGTATTAAAGAGTATTTTAAGAGGAAGTGGGCCATAGGGATATCGCCATAAAGGGATATCGCCATAAAGGTGGACCAGGCCTGACTCGAGAATTTGTTTGTACGATATGGGTATCAAATGAAAGGTGTTAATGAGTATTTTAAAAGGGAGTGGGCCTTAGTTCTATAGGTGGACGCCTTTTGGGAATATCGTTATAAAAGTGGACCAGTGGTGACTCTAGAATTTGTTTGTATGATACGGGTATCAAATTAAAGGTGCTAATGAGTATTTTAGAAGGGAGTGGGCCTTAGTTCTATAGGTGGACGCCTTTTGGGAATATGTTTATAAAAGTGGACCAGTGGTGACTCTAGAATTTGTTTGTACGATATGGGTATCAAATGAAAGGTGTTAATGAGTATTTTAAAAGGGCGTGGGTCTTAGTTCTATAGGTGGACGCCTTTTCGAGATATCGCCATAAACGTGGACCAGGGGTGACACTAGAATTTGTTTGTACGATATGGGTATCAAATGAAAGGTGTTAATGAGTATTTTAAAAGGGCGTGGATCTTAGTTCTATAGGTGGACGCCTTTTCGAGATATCTCCATAAAGGTAGACCAGGGGTGACTCTAGAATTTGTTTGTACGATATGGGTATCAAATGAAAGGTGTTAATGAGTATTTTAAAAGGGAGTGGGCCTTAGTTCTATAGGTGGACGCCTTTTGGGAATATCGTTATAAAAGTGGACCAGTGGTGACTCTAGAATTTGTTTGTATGATACGGGTATCAAATTAAAGGTGCTAATGAGTATTTTAGAAGGGAGTGGGCCTTAGTTCTATAGGTGGACGCCTTTTGGGAATATGTTTATAAAAGTGGACCAGTGGTGACTCTAGAATTTGTTTGTACGATATGGGTATCAAATGAAAGGTGTTAATAAGTATTTTAAAAGGGCGTGGGTCTTAGTTCTATAGGTGGACGCCTTTTCGAGATATCGCCATAAAGTGGAACAGGGGTGAATCTAGAATTTGTTTGTACGATATGGGTATCAAATGAAAGTCGTTAATGAGTATTTTAAAAGGGCGTGGGTCTTAGTTCTATAGGTGGACGCCTTTTCGAGATATCGCCATAAAGGTGGACCAGGGGTGACACTAGAATTTGTTTGTACGATACGGGTATCAAATGAAAGGTGTTAATGAGTATTTTAAAAGGGCGTGGGTCTTAGTTCTATAGGTGGACGCCTTTTCGAGATATCTCCATAAAGGTAGACCAGGGGTGACTCTAGAATTTGTTTGTACGATATGGGTATCAAATGAAAGGTGTTAATGAGTATTTTAAAAGGGAGTGGGCCTTAGTTCTATAGGTGAATGCCTTTTCGAAATATCGCCATAAAGGTGGGCCAGGGGTGACTCTAGAGTTTTTGTGTACGATATGGGTATCAAATGAAAGGTGTTAATGAGTATTTTAAAAGGGTGTGGGCCTTAGTTCTATAGGTGGACGCCTTTTCGAGATATCGCCATAAAGGTGGACCAGGGGTGACTCTAGAATTTGTTTGTACGATATGGGTATCAAATGAAAGGTGTTAATGAGTATTTTAAAAGGGCGCGGGCCTTATTTCTATAGGTGGACGCCCTTTCGAGATATCGACATAAAGGTGGACCAGGGGTGACTCTAGAATTTGTTTATACGATATGGGTATCAAATGAAAGGTGTTAAAGAGCATTTTAAAAGGGAGTGGGCCTTAGTTCTATAGGTGGTTGCCTTTTCGAGATATCGCCATAAAGGTGGGCCAGGGGTGACTCTAGAATTTTTTTGTACGATATGGGTATCAAAAGAAAGGTGTTAATGAGTATTTTAAAAAGGCGTGGGCCTTAGTTCTATAGGTGGACGCCTTTTCGAGATATCGACATAAAGGTGGACCAGGGGTGACTCTAGAATTTATTTTTACGATATGGGTATCAAATTAGAGGTATTAATGAGTATTTTAAAAAGGAGTGGGCCTTAGTTTTATATGTGGACGCCTTTTCAAGATATCGCCATAAACGTGGACCAGGGGTGACTCTAGAATGTGTTTGTACGATATGGGTATCAAATTAAAGGTATTAATGAGGGTGTGGCCCTTAGTTGTATATGTTAAGGCGTTTTCGAGATATCTACCAAAATGTGGACCAGGGTGATCCAGAACATCGTATGTCGGGTACCGCTAATTTATTTATATATGTAATACCACGTACAGTATTCCTTCCAAGATTCCAAGGGCTTTTGATATCACCCTGCAAAACTTTTTCATTTTCTTCTACTTAATATGGTAGGTGTCACACCCATTTTACCAAGTTTTTTTCTAAAGTTATATTTTGCGTCAATAGACCAATACAATTACCATGTTTCATCCCTTTTTTCGTATTTGGTATATAATTATGGCTTCTTTTTCATTTTTCGTAATTTTCGATATCGAAAAAGTGGGCGTGGTCATAGTCGGATTTCGGCCATTTTTTACACCAATACAAAGTGAGTTCAGATAAGTACCTGAACTGAGTTTAGTAAAGATATATCGATTTTTGCTCAAGTTATCGTGGTAACGGCCGAGCGGAAGGACAGACGGTCGACTATGTATAAAAACTGGGCGTGGCTTCAACCGATTTCGCCCTTTTTCACAGAAAACAGTTACCGTCCTAGAATCTAAGCCTCTACAAATTTCACAAGGATTGGTTAATTTTTGTTCAACTTATGGCATTAAAAGCATTCTAGACAAATTAAATGAAAAAGGGCGGAGCCACGCCCATTTTGAAATTTTCTTTTATTTTTGTATTTTGTTGCACCATATCATTACTGGAGTTGAATGTTGGCATAATTTACTTATATGCTGTAAAGTTATTAGCTTTTCTTTTAAAATTTGAATTTAAAAAAAATTTTTCTAAAAAGTGGGCGTGGTCGTTTTCCGATTTTGCTAATTTTTATTAAGCAGACATAAAGTAATAAGAGTAACGTTCCTGCCAAATTTATCATGATATATTCAACGACTGCCAAATTACAGCTTGCAAAACTTCTAAATTACCTTCATTTAAAAGTGGGCGGTGCCACGCCCATTGTCCAAAATTTTACTAGTTTTCTATTCTGCGTCGTATGCTCAACTCACCCACCAAGTTTCATCGCTTAATGCGTATTTGGTAATGAATTATCGCACTTTTTCCATTTTTCGAAATTTTCGATATCGAAAAAGTGGGCGTGGTTATTGTCCGATATCGTGCATTTTAAATAGCGATCTGAGATGAGTGCCCAGGAACCAACATACCAAATTTCATCAAGATACCTCAACATTTACTCAAGTTATCGTGTTAACGGGCAGACGGACAGACGGACATGGCTCAATCGAATTTTTTTTCGATACTGATGATTTTGATATATGGAAGTCTATATCTATCTCGATTCCGTTATACCTGTACAACCAACCGTTATGCAATCAAAGTTAATATATTCTGTGAGCTCTGCTCAACTGAGTATAACAATTGGTCGTAAGTGATTGCAATCACAATTCTTCTACAATGAAGTATTTAAACCACAAGGTTGAAACCTTAATTACTTAAAATCTATGAATATGAATTAAGCATGAACTTAAAGGAAAATTTATATTGGAAGCGACAAAAATCCACGTCTAATGATTTGATAGCACTCATTGGCGCACTCGATTTGGCCATCAAAGAAAATTATAAAATGGGTTATAATTAGAAACTTTCAAAGTGCATTAAGCCATCATATTCTATAAAACGTCAAACCGTAAACGAGTGGATCGCTTGATATGCAATGTCTAAAAATTTGCTAAAACTCCTCTTATGTTTTAAAATAATTAGAGAATGATGGTGTTCTACCCGAATAACCAAAGACGGAGCGCTAAGAAATCAAACACCAAAAAGAGTCCTTGATGTGAAGAATTACAGAACTTTGTAAAAAACTGAACATTGTATAGTAGATAAACGGGAATATTCAGCTGGATAGCATTTCCCGTCCTTTGTTGTTGACCCCAACGGGCCGTAAACATAATCTTTTTATTCCGAACTTTAATCAATAGTGTAAAGGTGTGTGCAAAGCCAAATTTCATTTGAACCTAAATATCCTTTTTGTTGTAACTACTGCTTATTTTAAAACCGTCAAAAAGAATGCCATTTTTACTTCTTCGATTTTATTTGTTCTATTTTTGGCTTCGCCAGTCGCTACAGTCTTCAAATTCCAGACGACTTGTTTAGTAAAAACAGCCACACACAAAGGGTCCTGGGTTGCCGGCTAAAGTGTTATCAAAAATGTATAACAACAAAAAAGTTTTTTCCATTTAGAAAAATTTTTTTATAAGCGGGGTCGCCCCTCGGCAGCAGTTTGGCAAATACTCCCAGTGTATTCTATGTTGATCAGCTTTGCTATGAAATTAACGACCATCTTCCTAGCCTTTCCAGTTTGTTTAACGCAGTGATTTGAATGCGCATTTCCAATTAAGAACAATTCATTTATTGTATTTAACACTTAAAACTAACAATTGGAATTTCAAGGCTGATGTTTCAAATAGGAAGTATGATAATTTAAATGATAAATATTTCCACAATGGAACGAAAATTTTATTGAATGAAACTTGATTAGTTAAGTCGAAAAGCAGAACTCGTAATTTGATCCTTCTTGCGACCGCACAAGGGTTAGAGGGAATGAGGGGACTAATGCAGCGCAAGTTCTACTTCGGGTGGTTTTATATGGAAAAATATAACTTACGGTTTGATAGATACTTCCTTTGTTAGATGTGGTGGAGGTAATGATGATGATGATTGATCCGTGGTTGATTACCTGATGGAAATGGTGGATGATTGGTAGATGATTTTGAATGGATCCGGTTGTTTTGTCGATACCAGCTGATATCACCAGTAGTAAAAGGCAAGAGCGCGATGTTGTGTATCGCACTAGTATTATTAGTCTAGTATATATAAGGAAAAATTGTCGATGTAAGGCAACTCACGCATACGACGACTGGAAGTATTGGATGGCAACTCCAGTCTACTTTACAGCCAGGGTTGTATGAGCACAGGTCATACAACTAGGTAGGTGAACGCAAGTCACATGATGAACTGATCGCAAGTCACAGGTGGGGTTAGGTGACAAAAAGTCAATTAAGGACAGGAATATCATTTGCTATTTAAGTGAGCACAACTAACTTAAACACAGTTTTTTTTCATGAAAATTGGCACGGTCACCCACCAAATCTTCGGCGACCTTGTTTACAAAGTGGACCCGGAAAATGTCGGCAAAGTGGGACATCTGGCCTACACCCAAAAATTCTAGGCGTAACATTCGATAAGGCTTACTTTTGGAGAGCATTCAGCCAAAGTTGTAACTTAAGTGGGTAATTGATGTATATTGGAATAATTTTCCGCCATCTATTGTCAAAATCGATACAAACCGGTTTCGGCGTTGTGTCATCATCAGCATCAATTTTCTTTCAGAATATACATCAATCCTAAAGTCTGGTGCTGGTAGTACTTGGGGCAAAGATAAAGAAACGCTCATAGCTACTTATAAAGCTTATAAGCTAAGCGTCTCCGATATGGTCGCCGAACCTGTTGAAACTGCAACTACTGTTAAAGGATATTGATAATTTGTGCGTGATTGCACCCATTGGATGGGTTGAAGCACTGCTACAACAACAAGAGAGTATTTCTGACATAAAAGCTTCTCAGTACATGTAGGTCCCGCCCAGGCAATTTGTAGGAAACATTTAAAAGGAGCAACTTTCCAACAAAAGAGTTTTTGCTTTTATGTTGCTCCTATTGCTTGCTTTTGTCGCTAAGAACGAATTTTTTCTAAAAATTTACAAAGCTTTAACTGAATTAAATTATTTAATCATATTTTACTAAAGAATTTTTTTTTATTATTTTAAACACGAATAACCCTGCCTTGCAAACTTTATGCAAATTAACTAAAGTTTTCGTATGGACTTTTTACGGTCGGCACGAATTTCTGGTCAAAAATTGTCCATGATAACTTCTTTTCGATAAAATGGAATCATTGCACATAGAGGTATTTGAGCAATCTGGGCGGCCAACATTTTTTTTTGGCTTTAAATAGTTTACTCATGGTGATTTCAGATATATTTAACTATTTATTTTATTTTATGATATATACAGTGGTCAAAAAAAGTCTACGGACAGCAAAGTTTCTTAAAAAAACCATTGTTTTTTGCTTTAAATTATTTAATTATGTTATTCATGGTAATTTCAGTTATATTTAACTATTTATTTTATTTTATTATACATGCATTGGTACAAAAAAGTCTACGGACATTCTAGTATAATAATGTACAACTTACAAGCAGATCGCACGTTTAGCTGATTTTTGGCATTTATTTTTTAATGCCTGGCATCGCGAATTCTAACACAATTTATTAAGTAATTATCAAAAAAATTTAAGCCAGAGCGTATGTCAGGCAGGTCATCATCTTGGATTTCAAACGACGTATGTCTCTTTCGAGTTTCAATGGTATCTTTTTTGAATAAGGTCCGAAGCTTAGAAGGTATTTGTCTAAACTGTTTAATTTCTCGTTAATACTTTCTGCATCTGATTCTTTCATGTATTTGAATAATTCGTTACGGGTGATTACTCGACCCGAGAAACTTTAATTAAAGAAGATCTTAATACGGCTATATACAGAACATACAAAAAAAATGTTAGTCATCGATTGCAGTTTTTATGGTACTTTGGCCAAATAGATCTAGGATTCGGTATCAGCACATTGATTCACCAAACAAGATCAAATTCTACAATTGCGTTTCTAACGTCCAAACTGAGTTTTATAAAAATCAGACATTTTTTAATATAACCGCCCACAAGAGTAGGGGGCGTGGCACGGTACCAATATTGCACATATATTCTTTTTATGCTACATCACGCGCCGAATTTCAACAAAATTGGAGTACGTTTACTATTTTTTATTGCTCACCCCATGGAGATGGCACCACTATGCAACGCTCAAAATTACCAATTTTTTTATAAAAGCGGGAATAAGCGGGACCAAGCTTTCCACTGTTGAAATTAACAAAATACAGGCTTTCTAAAAAATTGGAATCAATGTGGGGCAAAGCGGGGCACTAAAACAAAAACCTTTTGGAAAAAAAAAAAATTGGGAAAAAATGTTGCCCCAATACATCACTTATTAAAAATTGTATTACGAAAGCGTTAAGGACTATATAAATCTTAAAATATATAAATATTATGCACACTTACCTGTTTCATAAGAATCCATGGCTTTTTTTTTATAAACTTCACTGAAACTCGTAAAAATATCAATTGAATATGTATATACTCTAAGAACGTGAAAACCTACCGCAAGATACGCACAAAGGGTCCAACTTTGAGTGGATGTCCACTAGGGCGGTTCGATTTAAAAATCGCTCATTGCTCTGTGAAAATCGTATTCTAGGGATCAAAATAAGAAACTTTGCCGAAGGAACCATACCTCTGAAACGAATTCTGGTGTCCCCCAATTTGGGTCGAACTTTTGGGTAGGGGCAAATTTTGAAAAATCCCACTTTGACCCATTTAGAGTGCTCCAATCGAGTCCAAATGTATGACCGACCCCCACTAACTTTGGAGGCCCGACCCACCGATGCCAGTGGTACACCCCCTGGAACCCCCTGGGGGTTCACCATACAAACATTTCAAAAAATCGCCGGTTTTGCACTTTACATGAAGAAATCAGCTAAATGGATATGTTTTTTCTTTATTTTTATTTATTTATTTATAATAATATTTATTATTTATAATATCTATTTTTTCTCTTAAGAAATTTATTTAGTCAGAACATATGTAAATGAAAAAATTAATTTAAGTGAGTTATAGAAAAGAAACTAAAAAAAATTATTGTTTGAAGTCTTTTTTACTTTCAAGTCTGGGCAATTTCGCACGGCTCTCTAATGTCGTCGCCATAACAGCCTCTACATTTTCCGGTATAACCCGTACGCTAGCTAGCAATTGAACATGTCGTTCTGTTCCTTATATGTGTGATGGAATTTTTGGATCATTAAACGGTGGATCATCTTGATTTAAATATTCTTTCAATGTATCGTACGGAATGCTTCGCGTGAAAGGTGGTTCAAATACGATATTTATATCATTCAAATTGATCATTTCCGTATAACTTGTGCAATTAAAGTTTATATCTGGTTTTTTATAAACTCTAAGTTCCATTGGCTCGTCAACATCGGTTCGATAGCGTAGAATTTTCTTGATGGCACAGTCGCGCTTTTCTTTGCTATCATCAAACAACATTGATACAAGATATTTTCCGAATGCGCATAATATGAGTTATCTTTAATTACTTGATTGACAGTTTTGCGTAAACGAGGTTCTAGAAATCGTGACTAACCAATGAACTTGAAAAATAATGCACTGCCGTACACGACAGAGCTGTAATATTTGATATTGAATTACATTGGCACATAACATTTAATTATAAATTCAATCAGAATTCTTAAATTTGCATCTGGATTTTCCGTTGTCACATATAATCGCAATAACTTAGCGGCCTTGGTGAGCCACCGATAATGTACAATTTTCCCTGGTTTGATGTTAGCCAGATCCACCGGAACCACGCCGCTAGAAATTGCATGGGCCATGTCGTATAAGTACTTCGAATCGGTAGAAAATTCAATTTTTTCTGGAGCAGGGGGCATATTTTGCAACTCAATTTTCTGGAAGCCGTCCACCACCTGAAAATATATAATAATAAAATAATTAAAAATGGTTGACAATTATAAGAAATGAGTGATAGCAATAACTTACCGGAAGGGTTTCACAAGGTTCGATTTTACGGCTCAGTTTTTCGGTTGCCGATATTGGTCCAGTGCTGGTTGATTTATCCAAAGCTTCAAACAAATGCCGAAACGGAAGTTCGTTGAAGTGTATAAGGCAAACGAACCAATGCAATGGCCTTTTTAACAGCAATTCGAATCGTCGTATAATTCCACCGTGTGGGCCAGTATTTTTTGGCTCACCGTCAGTGCATATTCCAATTAATGCATACAGTGATATATTTTTATCGTTGAAAACCCCATTTAATTTGGTTGTTTTGTATTCAGCGGTTTCATGTTCCAGTCTTACGTAACCAATCAATTCAGAATTGGGTTCTCTCAAAATAACAAGATGAGGTTCTTTTACCATCCTAGTATGATACTTCTCATCAATTTTATCTATCGTTAAGGTATCATCTTTTCTGCCATCGAATGAAAACGCTAACAAATTGGTATCATCTAACCGTTTGCGAAGCACTTCTTGTCTGCATTTCTCTTTTTCTCTGCGAACTTTCGATTTATCCATGATGAGAAGTTTCCCATGCTTATCTTTAATTTTAAAATCTTGCAAAAGAGCGGTTCCCAATGCTGATGCTACTCTGTCAGGTACACCAAATCTGTCACATACCAAGGCAAAGTTAAAACAATCGTATCTCTCTTTGTATTGTGAACTTGTGCCTCTATTCATATCTTCTTGAACCGGTGGCGGTGCGTGTGTTGAATCATCGGGATCTTGGTATGTTGGCATTGATGACATAGACGTTGCTCCTTGCTCTTCAGTTTCCATCATAAATGCATCCATTATTAGTCTTCTCTGATTATGTTGATCATGCATGAACTCTTTGAGGCGTTCGGGAACCCAGCCGCATGCACATCGAGCTGCCTTCAAATCGCATTTACATTTTCAAATGTAAAAAATTGTTTCCAGAGATTTTACATACTCTGTAAATTGTTGGGTGTTGTTTCTTCTCTTGATTTGCTCTTGATACTTGTCAAGCAATTTATTCAATTTATTAAATACACTTTTTTTCAGCATTATTTCCATACCAATTTTTTCCCAAATTCCAATCAACTTATCTTGTACTTGAATAGTGAATGATTTATGGGAAAACTTTTTTTGTTCTGTTTTATCACGTTCGCTTAAGTAAAAATAATATCTCAAGATATCCAGATGGGTTGGTAAATTAAGATGAGTTAAATCAGTAGACACACCAAAAACAGTAACATCATGCTTGGGTATATGACTCATTGGGTTTTAGATAGTTGTTGATGTAGTTGCTTCATCTTGCGGTGTAGAGGATGGGGGATTCATTGTAACCTTTTTGATTTGGAATGGTCACTTCACTTATTTTTTTTTTTTTGAAATATTTTTATATCTGAAATTAGCACTTCACACTTTCAGTTCTTCACACTTTCAGTTCTTCACAACGACTTAATGCATTCACAAAAACTGTTGCGTTATATATGGTCTACGAGACGAGGTAATAAGAATGAAATGGTAATTTCAATTCTACCTGCTGTGTCTTGTAGTGGCTTAAAAAAAACAACACAAGCAATTTTACGATCTGCAATTGTGTTACAGAGATACCTTCATTTTTTAAAACGGTTGAATAAAAAAACCACCACAACTATGTTTACGACATGCAAATGCATCACAGTGATGCCTTGGTTTTAAAAGGGTTGTAAAAACGCTAATTTCTAATAATTTTTTTTTTAATTTCTATTCTATTACTAAGTTAAATTCATTTTTTCATTTACATATGTTCTGACTAAATAAATTTCTAAAGAGAAAAATAAACTCCAAAAAGAAAAAACATAGGCATTTCGCTGATTTTTTCATGTAAAGTGCAAAACCGGGGATTTTTTTAAATGTTTGTATGGTTAACCCCCAGGGGGGTTCCAGGGGGTATGCCACTGGCATCGGTGGGGACACCAGAATTCGTTTTGGAGGTATGGTTCCTTCGGCAAAGTTTCTTATTTTGATCCTTAGAATATGATTTTACAGAGCAATGGGCGATTTTTTTGCCTCCCCACAAATCGACCCGGCCTAATGTCCACACTAGGCATTCGAATTATGAAAATAAATAATTATTGATTCTAATACGATAGAGTATTGGCCTATTAAAAGTAATTTTTTTTTAATTGCTGCGTTTTGAAAAATTGATTTTTGGCGGCCAAGATTGCTCAAATACCTATATGTGCGGTGCTCAGCTTTCTAAAAAACCAAGTCCCGAAAAATATTTTCTATAAAATGAATAAATAATTTTGTATAGTATTAGCTTTTTAAATTATTCGCAAAATTTTTGGTCTTAGCAATCAATTGAAGTAATAGAAGCAGTATTTACCAATGATAGCACAAAAACTCATATTGGAAAGAATTTTTGGTGTATCGAGTGTCGAAAAATGCTGGGCCAAAAATGTATTAAAAAAAGAGTCCACTCTTCTAGTTTATGAGTTATCGGAATAGTTTAGGGAAGCATTCCCCAATCAGGATCAAAAAACTAAATCGGAGATGCAAGCTCGTCACTGTTAAAGTTGATCCACGACCACTGTCTTAGTTTATACAGCAGTTATGTAAACTCTATAATTTACAACCTTATTCTCAGATTAAATAATTTATGTGGGAGTGGGAGTTAGATCGAGTTATAAAGAGTTGGATTGAGTGTAAATAGAAGAAGCGAGGTTCGCTGTTTAAATGTAGGATAACAAAATTTCGAGCAGGTACAGCCTGCCGGGTAACCAAGCGTGACCAGATAAATATAGAGGCTTTTTTTTATTTATATAAAGAAAACTGCAAATGCCTGTTAAAATGTTACCACGAATACCTCCGTAGCTTTGAATATGAATACATACATACATTAGAATATTGCCATCTACTACTTATGTATGTACACATTTTATAAAAAAAAGTTGGAAAATATGTTCCACATATGAGATGCAGTGCTGCCAGAAAAAAAATTTCTTTGGGGCTAGAATCTAGAAAAAAAGGGCTAGAAGGAGCTAAATTTCTTCAAGATAATCCAAAACCCGTTTGTTTGAGCGACTGTCGTAGTCGCCAACAGCCAACCCTTCTATTTAATAGAACTTAGGCTTAAGAAAACCTAAACATGAATTTAAATGAATTTAGCTGAATTTTATATTGAAGTTTTTTACATATGTACCTTTTACGTATAAGTATGCATCGTGAATTATTTGCATGTACAAATACGTATATTCTATATTACGTACATATTCCTTATTAACTTTAAGTATTTGAGACGTTTGTATTGTACGCTAACACGCCAGCGTATTTCACCTCTCTGGCAACCCCAACACTGGGTTGACAGATGTGACTATCTACACATACATATATTTATTATTGTGTTGACATTTCCTTTTTATATTATTATCGAAATTCTCTTTAACCATCCCGGTGTGACCTAAGAAATATTGTATTGCAAATTGTAAATTAAATAGAAACCTATCCATACATTAAAAGTGATAACTCGTTTTAACTTTACCAAGTGCCTTTTTTATGTGAGAAGTAGATTCCTTAAAAGGAAAGGAACGAGTTGCTCTTGCAGGTTGTGCAAGGAAACACTACCATTTTTCCCCCACATTGTGAAATTAAACCAGCAGCAGCTGCATTCGCCACCGCCGCTGTATCATCATCGCCACCATCCTCCCGACATCAACGCAGCAGCCATATTCGCGCCCACCGTGTTCATCAGCTACATCCCACAGCAAAAAAAGCAGGTAAATTTTGTATTGCCAGCTCCCCTAAACAGTGGTCCTTCGAGCCGGATGACTGGCTCGTATGGAAGTTTCATTAGACGACTAAGCCGTCTAAGGGGGGAGTATGTTTAAGCGACTTAAACTATGAACATTTTTCGTTCGTTTGTTTCAGTAGCCAATGAGTGTGCTTGTAATTCTCAACTGGTTAGTGAAATATTCAAAAGACATAGTTTGAGTTTTTTAATTAAAATCGAGGTTCTTCGGATGGTGTGTTAATACATCAGAGCCCAGTGCTCGCCTCCATATCACACTTTGAAGGGGTTCTTCAAATAGAAGATGAGGTGGCTCATTAGAGCAAAACCTCAGAGTGCCCAACTCTCGCCCCAAATTAAATAAATAGAGGTTTTTCTTGTAGAAAATGGGGTGCCAATACCTCAGAGCCGTCCCGTTCTCGCCTCCATATCACATTTTAAAGGGTTCTTCAAATAGAGGATGAGGTGGCTCAGTAGAGCGAAGCCTCAGAGCCCCCCAGTGCTCGCCCCCACATTAAATAAATAAAAGGTGTACTGATGCTATGCATCCTCCCATGACTTAAACACACCAATAACACTAAAACCACCCAACTCAATAAATGGAATACATTAAATCAAAAACCCCATAAACTCAATACAGTCCATTAATAATAATAATTTATAAATTTAAAAAAAAGGAATGCTTGGTGGGAGTTGAACCCGCAACCCCGGGCGTTTGGTCGGGTACGTCAGCCACTGTGCCACGACTCATACGCTTACAAGCACATAAAATTACTCATTTATAACTCTCATTAAACTGCTCGCCCTCAATTGCCCAAAGCTTAGACATGGTCCTTCGAGCCGGTGGTCCTTCGACGCCACTAAGGAAACCAGCGCAATAAAAACGCAAGTACCTTCGCCCTTTTTGTAAACCGTGAGTATTAAATGAGATATAATACAACCCAATCACGGAAAAAATATACATAAAAGAGAAAAATCAATGAAAAACATCCCGTTATTATCCCAGAAAAATCAAGATTCGCTGTCCTCTATATACAGTACCTCCATGAACTTCTTCTCCATGCCGAAATACGTCTCATGCAGCAATGCCTCAGACAGGATCTCTATATTCCACGACTTAAACCCCTCATAAAGAGATGCATACATCAGTGCAAAACTTGTACCCTCCACAAGCAGCAAATGCGATCGCAAATCATGGCGGCTTTGCCCCCGGAACGATGCACATATGCTCCGCCTTTCACCACTACCGGTGTCGACTTTGCGGGGCCTTTTCAAATAAAAGCCTCCTTGCTAAGGTCTCACACCTTACTGAAAGGCTACGTGGCCGTTTTTGTCTGTTTCGTGACAAAAGCTGTCCACCTTGAGCTGTGCTCGGACCTAACAACAAATGCCTTTCTCGCAGCATTCGCTCGCTTCGTCGGACGTCGTGGATATCCTGCCACAGTGATGAGTGACAACGGCAAAACGTTTATTGGAGCTAAAAGAGCGACGGAAAAAGAGTTCGTTGACTTCATGAAAACTGCCTCTCAAGAAGTAATCGCAAAATACTCTCCCCAGGGCATTAATTGGAAATTCATTCCACCCGGAGCTCCCCACATGGGCGGCTTGTGGGAGTCTGCAGTGAAGAGTTTCAAACTGCACTTCAAGAGGACTGCAGGAACCCACAAGTTCACATTTGAAGAATTTACCACCCTCTTGGTAAGAATTGAAGCCGTATTAAACTCTCGTCCTATCTCACCTTTATCCCAAGATCCCACAGAGTTTACCGCGCTGACCCCCGGCCACTTTCTCCGAGGTAGCCCCCTCCTCGCTATCCCTGAAGTGGATCACGCGGATTTATCTCTTATAAACCGATGGGACAGGGTAAAAAGTTTACATCATCAGTTCAGCAAAAGGTGGAAGGAAGACTACCTAAAGGATCTCCAAAAAAGGCAGAAGTGGAAAAATCCACAACCCGAACCCAAGGTCGGTGAGTGTGTCTGCATTCACGACGACTCACTTCCCCCGACTGAATGGCGCCTTGGACGTATTGAAAAAATACATCCAGGTCCTGACGGCCATATACGTGTTGTTGACGTTCGTACTCAAACCGGCACCCTCACACGACCACTTGTCAAGCTCTGTTTCCTCCCTCAGATTGGAAGCCCACCCTCTCGGGCAACCCCGGAGAATTCGTAGCTACTCTCAAACCACCTCTGACCACTCTTACCACATCACCGTCTCCAATAGTCGTATTTCGCAACATAATGCCAACTGAAACTCCCTGCCTTAACATTTCTCTCACCTAAAAGGCATTTATAACTGTACTTCCAGATCGCTATGGATCGCGCTCAACCGGCATCCCGGAGGTCACTGAGATCGGAGATCATCGTTCCGAACCACGCCGGCGAGTCCCGAATCTCGCCACTGCTAGTGGACTATAGACGATGCCGGATTTGCACACGTCAGCACGCCCTCCGAAATTGTGCTATATTTAAGAAAATGACGCCGCCACAACGATGGATACTCGCGAGGGCGCATAAATTCTGTTTGAATTGTTTGGCGCTATCGCATGCAACAGATGAATGCAGTTCGTATGATCGCTGTCGAACTTGCGGATTAAGGCACCACTCTCTGCTGCATAGGCGGGATGCAACCCCGAGCATCCCACATCATACCCAGGCACCCCGGCCTGGTCGCCAAGTAGTACCACCTCAGGTACCCTCTGCCCCCACCGTGCGACCCCGTTCTCGCCCAGCTGTCTCTCGTTCTCGTCCAGCTACCGACGCACCATCGCCAGCATCTACTGCCGCTCGACGCACCATTCGGTGCACTGCTCAAGGGCTGCAGACTGCCACTTTCAGGGGAAAGGTGTCAGACCTCCTCGTACGCGATGCTTTACGGACTCTTCAAGAGCTGCAAGAGGCTCTAGCCGCTGAACGCGCCTAGGGCGGGGACGATGTTTGAGCGACTGTCGTAGTCGCCAACAGCCAACCCTTCTATTTAATAGAACTTAGGCTTAAGAAAACCTAAACATGAATTTAAATGAATTTAGCTGAATTTTATATTGAAGTTTTTTACATATGTACCTTTTACGTATAAGTATGCATCGTGAATTATTTGCATGTACAAATACGTATATTCTATATTACGTACATATTCCTTATTAACTTTAAGTATTTGAGACGTTTGTATTGTACGCTAACACGCCAGCGTATTTCACCTCTCTGGCAACCCCAACACTGGGTTGACAGATGTGACTATCTACACATACATATATTTATTATTGTGTTGACATTTCCTTTTTATATTATTATCGAAATTCTCTTTAACCATCCCGGTGTGACCTAAGAAATATTGTATTGCAAATTGTAAATTAAATAGAAACCTATCCATACATTAAAAGTGATAACTCGTTTTAACTTTACCAAGTGCCTTTTTTATGTGAGAAGTAGATTCCTTAAAAGGAAAGGAACGAGTTGCTCTTGCAGGTTGTGCAAGGAAACACTACCATTTTTCCCCCACATTGTGAAATTAAACCAGCAGCAGCTGCATTCGCCACCGCCGCTGTATCATCATCGCCACCATCCTCCCGACATCAACGCAGCAGCCATATTCGCGCCCACCGTGTTCATCAGCTACATCCCACAGCAAAAAAAGCAGGTAAATTTTGTATTGCCAGCTCCCCTAAACACCGTTGAAAAAAGAACTAAAAGTATATGTATATTATTCAATGTAAGTTTTCACATTTATTTCAAATCAAACTTAAACAAAGTTACTCAGAGATGGTTTTGCCGGCTCGAGGTCAAATATTGATTTTATAATAAAAACAACGAAGTTTTAATTTTGTGTTCCGATATATTTCGATTACAACCTTCGGTAATCATCTTCAAGGGAACTATAACAAATATAACAAATATAACATTATTTATAATACCAACTTAAACTATTGACAATAAAATAATAACATACATTTTGTTTTACATGTCCGTTCTGTTTGACGCGGAGCTACTGTCGATTTGTTAGTTAATAAATGTCTAAATATGTGGGCGGAGCCGTCAACATCTGTTTTGTAATTTAGTCGTATGTTAGGTGGTGTGTTAATTATATGCAGCATTTCCAATGTGAGGCGCTTGCTATAGTTTGACTCTTGCTGGAGAATAGTTGCATTGTTTAAATTGGGAGAGTGGCCGCTACTCGCACAGTGGGCCATTAAAGCTGTTTTATAAGTATTTGACTGTGGATTTTGCTTAAAGTCTGACTTGTGCTGTGCTAGTCTTGTTTTTAATTTTGACTTCGTCGTCCCTACGTAGACGCGATCACATGAAATATATCGGAACACAAAATTAAAACTTTGTTGTTTTTATTATAAAATCAATATTTGACCTCGAGCCGGCAACACCATCTCTGAGTTATTAAATAAAGGTCGCCAAAATAATTATTATTTAACAAAGTTATAAAAAAACAGTACAGTAAACTAACAAAACAAAAAAAAATAGGTACAAGAGAGGTACATAAATAATATTGTTTTTATAGTTCATTTTATATTTTTTAATAACAAAAATAAGTTGCTTTTTTTAACTTTTTTTTTGCCATTTGGCGGTAAGGTATCATTAAAAAGTAAGCAGTATTTTTCACGCTGCTAGGATGACGGCACGGCTATAGGTTCGCCAAAAATACGACTTGCCAAAATGTTGGCCGATGAAAATTAATTAAAATTTTTTCCAATTTTTTTTTTATTCAATTTTTAACGTCCTATGAGTTTACGAATCACCATTAAAATACACGTGTGAGATATTTAAGTTTATGTTGGAACGAGATACGTTTGAAGGGCCTTAGACTTCAAAATCTGTGATTTCGTCCTCAGAAGATGAATTCGCTACACTCATAAATATTTTTTGTGTTCATTAATTTTAAGAAATCGCTGTTTATTTCGAAGTCATGACAGCATTTATTCAGCCGTTTAATACACTTCTTATTGTCAGAAGCGAACTCAATATAATAAATAAACTCAATTTGTTTCTGTGTTTGCTTTAATCAAACTCATGTTTGAAAACGTTCTTGCAATTTCAGCATTACTTAGTGGCAGCACAAAATGGACAATCTTTTGGAATTATGCTGTTTAACATTGAACCAAAAACTTAATGCTGAAGTCACATTTTTCCAATTTTGGAGATAGATATTTTTCCACTGCATTTGTAATCTCGTTATTTCATCAGTGCTATACTTGTTTTTTTTTTTTTTTCATTTGTGAAATATGAAAATTTTTTTGGGGTTTTACAATTCTCAATGTGTTTTCAACCGAAAATAAATCTATTTTGCTAAGCGTTTCTATATTGTGCGGCAAGCGTTGACTTAATTGCTCCATTAATTCAATTATGAAATCGCAACATATATTACGTAGCTTTCTTTCAATGAATTCGTCTATAAATTTATCTTATTTTTTAATTCGTATATATTCTTCAAAGGTATAATGAAATAAGTTACGGAAGACAAGCATTTATTATAATCTGAAGTTAAAAATATACAACCTCATGAAACAGGTTATCGATTAAAGTTTTTGTTATCAGTTGAGTACCGAGTTGCCACATCATACATAACGAACCAAATAAAATAAAACTTCGACACGCATAAAAAAAATTTAAAAATTTCAGAATACGTATAGCCGAAATAGATTTGGGGCCAAAAAGGGGCAAACATTTAAAAAAAAAAAAAATAAAAAAAAACATTTTTAAGGGGGCCAAAAAAAGAGCTAGGGGCTAACCGGAATTTTTGGAGCTAAAAGCAAAAAAGGGGCTAGATCTGGCTCCAAAAGTACCAAAATGGCAACGCTGATGAGATGACGAATATTTGTGGAAATTTTCTAGGAACAATGGCAACAGTATGGAGTGCACCGTTGAATCAAAGTAAATCAACGTGACGAGAGTTTATTCAAAATGCTGGTATTTTAGTACGAATCCATTGACTTTTGTACAAATGCTCCAAACAAATATCATAAAGGCAGACATATTTACATACATATATTCATATGTACAATATGAAAGCTGTTCTAGCTAAGGGCGCATCTGTATACCATTTTATTGATCACATTTTAAACCCAATGATTTGCTATTGGCAATGGAATTGACTAAACGCGAATCTGGCAGAAAAAGCAGCTGTACTCAAGTGAATTCGTCTATTGTTCTGTGGAACGCTCATAAACGCACAGAAATTGTACGACTTGGATTCAACAATATTAATGAAGAATTTCAACGCAAAAGTGCAATATAATTTTACAAACTGGTCGCTCAGTTGATAAGTATTATATGCATTTTGCAGGTTGTAAGTATGCTGTCGGCACGTGATTATGTTTCTAACCACGTACTGGTTGTAATTCGTGTAACTCGTGCAGCAATATAAATCGGTGTTATGCACTTGACGGCATTGCAGAAATTTAAATTTTGTATTTACATAGCTGTTGATTTAAATATTGTCTCGCATTTATAGAGCTCATTTTGAGGACGTGCAACGCTCATCAGGCATGTTTTACGAGTATATTTATTGCACTTTGTAAGCTTAACATTAACAGCTCTCTTCAATCGCGTTGAAAATGTTAGTGCAATTAACTATTTCGTGCAAATCGATGAATTTCATGAATGACGAAATTGTAAATAAATTTCAGCGTCCCCATAGACAACAAAAAACAAGAGCTCCGACAAAGTGTTAGTTGCAAATTTGAAAAGAGTCATTTAGGGTGCTCCTTTTAATAACAAAAGATTTTAAATTTAAAACTTAAAGAACCCCATGACAATGCAATATTGGCAATTTTGCCCTCGCTAGGCGGCGCATGGATCAAGATATTAAAAGAGTTCAGAATATTCAAGATCAAGTTTGAGGTAACTTCCCGATAGTCTAGACTTTAGAGACTTGAATTTATGAAAATTGCGTAGAGGTTCATTAACATACATATTTTAGTCCGCAAAATTCCTAGATATGGCAGAGATCGAGATTTAAGAAAATCCATACAGAATAGGTGAAACCTTGCGACCGATTTTTAATTAACTTTTTATTGAAATAAAAACTTGAAACCTCATACTTAGACTATGTAAGCAAAAGGAGGGAACATGTTTGCTAGTTGTCGCAAGGGTCGAGATAATTAGAAAATGCAGTAGGCATTTGGAATCTTGGAATGCCTTGCTTCCCGGTTAGCTAGAGACTTGTAATTAAAAATATAATTTACAGGCAATACATGTGACAAAATATTTAACTATGAAGCACACCAATCGAGATTCTTAAAAAATTATTACAAATCGGATAGACTTTGCGATCATTTTTCGAACACTTCATTGAGCTACAGAATTGAAACTTGTAACATGGCTCAGAACGCAGCGATAGGAAAAAATATACCATTATGTTCGATATAATTAGAAAATTCGTACGAAATTCTTAATAACCCGATCAAGTTTCAAGAAGCTTCCGAATGAATCAGAGCCTTTAAATTTAAAAAGTTTTTCAGGGGCTACGTATCGCAAAAAGTTCCACTTGCTAATGTACTCATTGAGATATTAAGGGGAATTGTGCGAAGATTGGGGAGCTTGCTATTCAGCTGAGCTACAAACTTGTAACCTTCCATACGGTTTACAGCTCGGTGCAAATTCAGCATGATGACGAAAAGTTTCGTTAGGTGTAGTATAATTTGACATAATAAGAAAATTCGTTCGATGTTTTCAACATAGCGACAGTAAGCTGCAGACTTTATACTTGGACCATAGCACAGGCCGACAAACTTGGGGCCCAGAAATGATCCAATACTTTTATAAAGGCCTTCGGCTTACTTAATTTGAATCAGATAGCAGAGTTTTTTATTGGCTCTGGCTTACGAGATTTTGGACGTGAACGTTTTTCTGTTATATCTACTATGATTTTTACTCATAAAAAGTTAGTTTTCCACAAAACAATATACATATGTGTGCAATTATAAAACATTTTAAAAATAGTTTTATTTTTTAGAAGGCCCCCTTTTCGATTTGAGATATATTATGGGGATACGCCTCGTCTAGCAAACGGTGCACGCACTGTACGTAATGCACAGATCACAACAACAAAATACATGCAACATTTTATACAATCGGAATACTATTAATGTTATCCTCAAACCTACATATGTATCTATGTTTTCGTGCAGCGACTTGTAGGAAATGGAAATACATCTCTGCTTCAACAATACTTCTCTCAATCCTCTCATTACGCCCAGAAACAAACATGATTTTTCGAGGAGTTTTGTTATTTTCTATACCAGAATTTTGAAGCTTGTTAATAGAGAATGATATAAATCCGCAATGAAGTTATCTCATAGTATTGCATGGGGCTTGAAAAAGCCGTGCAATCCATTCACCTTGCCTATTGATGTTTAAACTACATTAGTTTTGCGATATTATCTCCATACAACAGTGTTCACGTTAGTCATCTGAAATCTGCATTTATGTGGGTTCAGGAAACCATGCATGTTCGAAATAAAATTAGATCATTCTAATAAAACACTACATTTAAGATAAAACTCAACAAATACAGTCTCTTCTTGAGAAAATTGTTAGAGAACTACCCTAGGAATAGAGTCGATAATGATTATAGAACTATTGCAAATTCCATCCACATTAGGATCCCATTAGGGAAATACAGTACAGTTCGATTTGAAAACTCAATTTTCCGCGATTGATAATTAAGTCCCAATTTTGCTTAAAGAACGCTATGTTTCACCAATATTTCCCGAGTTTTCCTCTAACATTATAGATTCGAGAACAGGGGTAGTTGTTCTATTTTCCTCTAATCCTTGTCTAGTTTTGTTGAGTAAAAGCCAGGGACGAAGCAATATACCGAAACATTCTTCTTGGTTGTGAATATAGCGAGTCCTATTTTGTTGAACACTGAACAGTAGAAAATAAAAAGGATATTAAAGCAATTGTCAATATCATCTTTTAAATCAATGAAAACGCAGCGAAAAGTGTGTCTTCGGGTCCAGACAAAAAGTTGATAGATTTCTATTCCGCGGCAGATGCTATAATCATAAGTAAGCTTTTAGAAATATGAGCCGCTTATTACAAGCCGGACTAGTACATTTTCAATGTATGGGCTCCTTCCATCTGTCAGCTGGGGTTTAGATACCAGAACTGCATATTTTTGGTTACAACGGATTAAATGATGATGAATGCTGATGGTGTAAAATGAAAATTGAATTTAGTACACAGAGCCCTTGACCCAAGGCACTGCTGTGTTTCTACCTTTTCATTTGTGTGATTAAAATGATGATTATAACGATGTTCTTACTTCATCTCCAATGAGCTGCCGCTTTCATCGATAGTTATATGATATGTAAATGCAATGCAAACATGGGAAGTCGTGCATATACATATACACATTCTAATAATTATTCATACATATTTGCACACATGTATATATGTTAATATATCAAAACACAACTAGACATATAGCCAAGCACATCAAGATGAAAATGTTTCGCCGTTGGTATTCCACATGTTCGATTCGTGAACTCCTCGGTCAGATACACAAGTGATTGTGGCTGTTGCACCCCACTTTGGTTCCAACACATGAACGCTACCCACTTTTAGAACTAAAAGATTGACTGACTAACCCAACGAAGCACACAAACGCTTCAGGAAGTGCGAAAAAAATAGACAAATGATTCTACATGCTCACTTTGTTTTTCTTCCGTTTCTCTTTTCAATTTGTTTTTGCCTTTTTTGTGGTCGTTTGTGGTTTTAAAATGTATGGAAGTCACTCAGTCATTCAGATTTCAAACAGAAAGAAAAAAAACAAGAATGAATCATAAAACGAAAAAAAACAAGAAACGCTGAAAGCCGATTAGAGTGTGATTTACAAATATGAGGAAAAGAAAAGCAATATATATATATATTTTTTTCTTTTTTTGTTGTTACTAAGAAGTAGGAAAATGAAAAAATAGTTTGCAAAATACCTAGATTACATAGCCGAAGTCCACAGCTTGGGAACATCCATTTAAACCAATACCTTATACCCTCATCCTCATACTCGGTTGCTCAGGCAATTCGACAGTGGTTTATGTTAGCAATTGCAATGTAACCGAGTGGCCAATGGTCAAGTAAACACGAAAAATGAGAAAAACAGCGAAAGTGTGAAAAATACATGATTCTGACTATAATTTAGCATAAGTTTTTGCAAAAACTAGCAAACCACACATAAATTGCATAGGTATAGGTAAAAATCAACACATATTCATATGCATATGGACATACATATGTCTGAATAGGTTACAACGGTTGCCATGCTCAACTTTTATTCAGAATTTCGAAAAATTTATGTTTGGTTTTACTGGTCTGTAAATAATTAATTATCATATTAATTTGTTGTCTTCAAGACCGAGTTTGTTATTTTTGGTAAAATGTATATTTTACAAGTTATTTTATATTAAACTAGCAGACCCGCCAGACGTTGTTCTGCCATAAATTTGGTCTATCTCCATACATTTTAATAAACTTTTTCCGTCTAACTCTTACTCTGTACTAAAGCGCTCATCAATTTGATACCCATAATGTAAAAACACATCCTAGTGTTACCCTGATGCACGTTTTGGCCTATATCTCGAGACCCTTCACAAATAGGTATGAAAACTACCCTGTACTAAAGCACTCATCAACAGCTTTCATTCGTTATCCATATTCTATAAACAGGCAGGGGTACCTGCGTCCACGTTTTCCTTATATCTCGAGACCCTAGTTACACGCGGGTACGAAAAATACCCCGTATCAAAGTACTCATAAACAGCTTACATTCGATACCTATATTGTACAAACATATCCCAGGATTACCCAGGTCCACGTTTTGATCTCAAGACCCTATCCAGAACGGGATAAAATTAGGCTATGTCTGTCTCCTGGTTCTAAGCAACCCCTCCACTAATTTCCAGCCAAATATGTTCATCCGTTACTTCCTCTTCAATCACTATTTTTTATCTAATAAAAAAAGCGCATCAAAATCCGTTGCGTATTTTTAAAGGTTTAAGCATTCAAAGGGACATAGGGACAGAAAAAGCGACTTTGTTTTATACTATGTAGTGATGTACATCCATATATGTATAACTATAAACCTACGCCCGAAGTTAAATAACGCAGCGAATGCTATATATGTACGTATGTATGTGTCACATCAAGCCTCACTCAAAAGCAATTAGCGCGGACAGTTCACAGCGAACAAACACACATACGCATTTTTTGATAAAAATGTTACTTTTGTTTAAACAATTTGGCTGATATAAGAAAGGAATCAAGTATTTTTTTTTTGATGCAGATCGAAGGTAAATATTTCAAAGTTTTACTGGAAAGTAGAATTTTTTAAATCCATCCATCCGTTTATGAGTTATAGCTGTGTAAACAAAAATTTTATGGTTTTTTACTAGATTTTGACAATTTGCCACGCCCCTATAATATATACCTTCAAATTATATTAACTGTACCATCTCACGTAGCTAAGCTTTCAAATGCAAAAAACCGTTTTAAAATCGGAGCATTTTGTGTGAAGTTATGTACATACATGGCATTTAGCGACTTTATTTTATAAGATTTATAGATAGATAGATAGATTATTATACATTGAAAATGAGTCAATTGCAAAAAAAAACAAAGTGCATCAGCCGACTATTTCAAAACCCATGACGGTTTATCATCAGCGATCCACCCATTGATGGACAAAAATAACAAACTCTGTCTTGAAGACAACAAATTAATATGAAAATTTTAATTAATTACATATATGTAGTACATATATCACTTGCACAAATTTAGGCAATTCACAAGCCTTCATTAAATCTTCTTCAGTACTCGGTACTTCCAGCGCGTAGAGGCCCGTAAGTCTTTCAAAGAACCTTTCTTTCGAATTCTTCCAGAGCCGGCTTATGGTCAATGCTTCTGCACCATATAGCAGAACATGTACGATATGTGACTTATAGAGCAATATTATTGTTTGCTGAGAATCCACAGTTTGTTGACAAGATAACTCTTCGCTGAGCTTCTAGACTGATGTTATTGATTGTGTTAATGCTGGTTCCCAAATTAACAAATTCGAAACTATGGCTTTGCATACATATGTAAACGTTTAGATTAAAATTTATTGATTTTGTTGTAGATTAATGCATCTGCAAACATGATCTGTTGAACATGAACATGCGGAGTATTTTCAGGTTAATATTTAATATTCAGAATTCAAAAAAATGGTTGTGGTTTTTCAGTTTTGATTTTTATATACTTACTATTTTTTTCTTATACATATATTTTCTTAGGTTCATACCAAGTTTAAATAAATTTTCTTCTGTACTTCAGTTGTGATATATTCTTATTATATTGGCATTGAAAATAAATAAGAAGGGCGATAGGAAATCGGGCAAAATTAATGATTTTCCATGAAATGCTCAAAATAAATGTCTGCTGCCACTCTCTCAGAATGTAAAATTTTTTGCAGTACTTGTATGGTTTTAAGATAACTACAATTATCTAACTTACTGATGATTTTAATCAATTTTAGAAAAAGTACTTTTACGGAACGTTATTAAAGATCAATACTAAAGTAAACCAACCAAACGGCAACAAATCTCAAAATCTCAAATAGAGTATATAAAATATTGTTTATCTTGCCTTCACATTTCTTGCACGACCGATGTACGGTCCTTTCAGGTGAATTTTTAGTAAACATTTTTATATGCATACTTTTTTCGGATCAAATGAAACATTTTTCATTTCAAATGAAAATTTTTATTTGAAATGAAGTCACCTTTTTTAATTGATAGCGATACCAAAGTAAATGCCAATATACTTATGCTTATCGTCTTTTAAATTATTGTTATACCTTTCATGAACATGAAATGGTATATTAACTTTGGTCCGATGTGTATAACGTTGAGAAATATAGAAGATAGACTCACCATTAAGTATACCGAATTGATCAGGGCGACGAACTTAGTTGATATAGCCATGTCCGTCTGTCCGTCCGTCCGTCTGTCTGTTTGAACGCAAATTAGTCCCTCAAATTTTGAGATATCTCAATGAAATTTGGCACAAGGATGTATTTTTGTATTATATTAGACATATGTCGGATCCGGTAGGATCTGACCACTATAACATATATCTCCCATACAACCGATCGTTCAGATAAGACGATTTTGGTCATTCCCGCCACAATTTAGAAATTATAAACGTGAAACTATATCATAGAAAATTTCCTGTAAAAATAATTTCGATCGGAGCTATAAAAATATATATCCCATACAACCGATCGTTCAGATAAGGGGGTTTTTTGCCATTTTGTATTTTATATTTATCTTAAAAATCGTTTAGGTATGTACATCTGTTCACTATATATTTCTTATATTATAAAAAATAAAATAAATGTAGGGCACGATAACCTCCGAAGAGATCCAAGGCCGAGCTTCTCTTCCAATTTGCGTCGTGCTCCTCTTGATTTTCCCTACAAATTGGTCGGACGGGACCTACATGTTTTATGCCGACTCCGAACGGCATCTCTAAGATGAGTTTTCACTGAGAGCTTTTCATGGCAGAAATACACCCGGAGCGCTTGCCAAACACTGCCGAGGGGCGACTCCGCTTAGAAAAAGTTTCTTCTTATTGAAAAACCTTGTTTCTAAAATTTTGATGTTGCTTTGCCCGCGGTGTGAACCCAGGGCATACGGTGTAGTAGGCGGAGCATGCTACCATCACACCACGGTGGCCGCTTATCTTATCTTATACATCCGATTATTTGGAGATTACGAACGGGTAAGATTATTGTTCAGCCCCATTCATGAAAGGTATGAAGTCTTCGGCACAGCCGAAGACAGTCCCGTCCTTACTTGTTTTTTATTATTTTTATACTCAGCTGAGCAGAGCTCACAGAGTATATTAACTTTGTTCGCATAACGGTAATCCGTAACGGCATAAACTAATCGAGATAGATATAGACTTCTATATATCAAAATCACCTGGGCGAAAAAAGAAATTCATTTATCCATGTCCGTCCGTCTGTCCGTTAACAAGATAACTTGAGTAAATTTTGAGGTATCTTGATGAAATTTGGTATGTAGGTTATTGGGCACTCATCTCGGATCGATATTTAAAATGAACAAAATCGGACTATAACCATGCCCACTTCTTTGATATCGAAAATTTCGAAAAACCCAAAAAGTTGCGATAATTCATTACCAAAGACGGCTAAAACAATGAAACTTGGTAGCTGGCTTGACCTTATGATGCAAAATAGAAAATTAGTAAAATTTTGGACAGTGGGCGTGGCACCGCTCACTTTAAAAAGAAGGTAATTTAAAAGTTTTGCAAGCTGTAATTTGACAGTCGTTGAAGATATCATGATGAAATTTGGCAGTAACGTTATTCCTATTACTATGTGTGTGCTAAGTAAAAATTAGCAAAATCGGATGTCGAACAACCCAATTTAAAAAAAAAATTTTAAAGTCAAATTTTAACATAAAATTTAATATCTTTACAGTATATAAGTAAATTATGTCAACATTGAACTCCAGTAATGGTTAACAAAATACCAAAATAAAATAAAATTTCAAAATGGGCGTGGCTCCGCCCTTTTTCATTTAATTTGCCTAGAATACTTTTAATGCCATAAGTCGAACAAAAATTTACCAATTCTCGTGAATGTTGGTAAGAGCATAGATTCTATGACGATAACTGTTTTCTGTGAAAATGGACGAAATCGGTTGAAGCCACGCGCAGTTTTTATACTCAGTTGACCGTCTGTCCTTCCGCTCGGCCGTTAACATGATAACTTGAGCAAAAATCGATATATCTTTAGTAAACTTAGTTCACCTACTTACCTGAACTCACTTTATCTTGGTATTAAAAATGGGCGAAATCCGACTATGACCACGCTCACTTTATCGATATCGAAAATTTCGAAAAACGAAATAATGCCATAATTCTATACCAAACACGAAAAAAGGGATGAAACATGGTGATTGGATTGGTTTTTTGACGCATAATATAACTTTAGAAAAAATTTTGTAAAATGGGTGTGACACATATCATATTAATTAGAAGAAAATGAAAAAGTTCTGCAGGGCGAAATCAAAAGCCCTTGGAATAATTGCAGGAATACTGCTCGTGGTATTACCTATATAAATAAATTAACAGTACCCGACTGATGATGTTCTGGGTCACCCTGATCCACATTTTGGTCGATATCTCGAAAACGCCTTCACATATACAACTAAGGGCCGCTCCCTTTTAAAGTACTCATTAACACCTTTCATTTAATATCCATATCATACAAACACATTCTAGAGTCAGCCCTAGTCCACCTGTATGGTGATATCTTATGTAAGGACCGTCACAGTTACTTCAACTTTACAACATAACAGCTATACAATTTTGTTATCTTATTTTGCGAATTCATAGACTATACAGACATCACGTTTGAAATTTAATCTCTTGTGACATCTCAGATATTTTTTTGGAGATCTGTATTGCCCGTCATTTTGGTACTTTTCTTTGAAACACAGGTAAATTTTTTCTTAAAAATCGAAACTGTCGCTTGTAATTTGTTTAGGAGAAAACTAGAATCGCGATCAACTTTAAATTAAAACTTGAAACTTTTATTATTATAACATTTTTACTATATCAGAATGGATTTATTTATTTGGCCAACCTAAGCGTATTTACATATCGACTTCTGAGTTGACTATCATCCTATGTCGGCCTCTAGTTCGAAAACGGCCTTTCTCAAAACAATTATACCAAAAGCGCCCTATCTTAGAATTCTTTAAAAAAAACGCATAATATTTTTGTCATAATCATCCTATGTCACGTCAGAATGTATTTAGTTTATGCTTAGGTAATTTGATAGGACATTTTCCTATCGGCAAGCGAGATAGAATGATATAACACTCAACCCTCGATATAGGAAGCTACGACAATACACTTTTAATAGCACACATCTCATAGGCCAAAAAATAGTTTTATTTGAAATGAAAAACGTTTCAAAGGAATTAAAAAAGTTTCATTTGTTTCAAAAAAAGCTTCATTTGATTTAAAAAAGGTCTAATTTGACTTGAAAACGCTACATTATATTTTGAGAGGAGTCATAATAAATACAAAACTATTAATGTCATCCCAAATGTAAATATAAATAATTACTACTCATATCAAATTTCTAAACTGGATTGCTCGCCAGTGAGGAATCTCCAAATTTCCTTTTATATTTTCTCACCTTATTTTGCAGCTCGCGCAGTTCTATGCAGAGGTTGGCATCGACTTCCTCATCGCTATAATTATCGGTTCGTGTGCATAATTAAATGTACTACATAGGTTTACGTAAAAAAATGTGATAAACTTACGACTTAAGCACTTCATTTATGTTTATTTTTTAATATTCAAGCTTGTAAGTTCACAAACGCTGCATGGTTTGCTTTTTATTGCAGACGATTCCTCCTTTGCTTATCAGCAGAACTCAAAAGTGCTTCCTATATCTGTGCAAATCCTCAATTGTGGTATTTGATTTGCTATCTCGGCCTTAACACTATTGCCAAAGATATAAATATGAACAAGCAAGGCAATGAGATATTTGTAACAATCTTCTACTTAGTCTCATTTTTCGTTAACATCTGTGGAATTTTGTTGTCGAAGTTAAGTATGCAGAAGTGGGTAGATATTAGATGAGATAAACGGCACCTGATCAGTTTGCTAGCCTAACTTTAGCTTCAGGTTGATCTTCGACTTGAAATTTGAATTTAATATTTTTTGTGGCACTTCGTTTGGCACTCCGCATTCAGTTGTTTCGTTTATATATTTTGTTTATTTACGCTTACCTCCTTCAAATGCTTAAAATTTGTTTGTTTTCTCTATTTCGCATTTCAATATTTTTCTTCTTTCAAATGTTGGGTTATAAAGAGAACAAAGGGCAATATATACTGAAGCACTCTTAACCTAACTTGGTTTCACTGTTTGGTGCCTATTGAAATTGATATTTATATATGGAATTTTATGTGAAGCCCTGAACCATTGCTTTGCAAAGATTCTCGAAATAAAAATAAAAAGAGCTAAATAATAGGAACGAGGTAGTTGTGCTCACGAATAAATAAAATAAATATAAATATATGTGTGTATAAGCGGCTGTGCTGGCTAGGCCATATTAATCGAATGGAAAAGGACGATCCGGCTAAGAGAATATTTTTATCGGAGCCCGCCTATGGAAGCAGAAGAAGAAGGCGACCCCACGCCCTAAATCTTCTCGAAGGTTCATTCATTTTATTTTTATATATTGTAACGAATTTAGGGAAACTCCGCTTATTTTACAACTTCTACTAACGTTCGTATATTTAATTGTTGAATAAATAACTCCAATATTCAATAATGCAAAATGGCCTTTATTATACTACTTTGAAAATCCTTCACAATAACACTTATACTTCGCAACTGATAGCGTGCTTAAATCAAACTGATTGCTGTTTACTCAGCTTTCGCTTCTTTTATACTCTTTGCTGTCTCGTTCGCATACTTCTAGCCCTTTCTTCTTCTAGAATTTACTACTTATTTACCAGCTATAGACTTTTCAGCTATAAACTACAGATGCACGTTTATAGCTTCTCGCATAGCCATATGCGCGTGTATATGTGAGTAATACTTCCACCGATGATTTCATACTTTTTTGTGTATCTCAGATATATGCATGTGTTTGTGCGTATCTCTCCGCTGCTTGGATGTACATATGTGTAGACATAATGATTGATTTGCTTATGTACATACAAATGACTGCTTATTACCGGCTTAAAGATGATAGTATCCCTTAGTGTTGCTAATATTGGTCACACTGCCCTCAACCTAATTCTGATCGTCCCTATCAGACAAATTTCCTGATCTAAATGCCGCCAGCCTTTCCAGACGAACCACTTTCATTTTGGTCCGTTGTTTACCAATGGTTTGTTGCTAATATAAGTCACAATATTATACCTAATAAATTTTATTTAGTTCGAGATGAGTCAGGGATTCTATCTAATAAATTATACGACTTTTGTCCTTTGCACATCTATACAAACAAGGAACGTTCTGTTTCAGCTGTTCCAGCAAGTCCCACAAAATATTAATTCTACCCATTTTATTCTTTGAATCAAATGATGATCTCTGCCTTCTTTGTATTCACTAGTGGTCTTAAATTTTTTATATACAACTGAAGTTTCTTGCGCTCTTTGAAAGTCTTCGCTGTACAACTATATATCTATAAGTTTAACAAAAATAATTCATAAAAAAGAATTTTTCTCAAGAGGATTATTTAGTATTTTTATTTTTTTAATTCGCCCATTTCTGTTTGTGTTTCCAACTACTAACGAAACGAAGCTAATAGTTTGAGTGGGATTGGGGTGTGAGGTGGAGTTGGATGCGTAGTTGAATTGATAGTAGGAGTGGGAGTGGGATAGGGGATAGGATAGGATATTTAAAGGTTTATGGAGACAAAGGAAATAAAGGAAGGACAGGTTAGGTTAGGTTGAACTGGCCGGTTAATAAAGACCTCACTTAGACTGAATGTTTCCATAGTGTTACCAGAATTTGTTTGGCGACCAAACGGAAGAACCCCAATCAGGTTCCAGGACAGGTCGAATGGCAGGAATAAAAAGAAGACATTCAAAATAAAATAAACGAAAATGGGATGGATGCGTGAAAGCCGGAAGAAAGGGCCTCCTTTTAAATGAAGACAAACCAATCTTTGGGCAGGACAAAGTATACCGGGAACGAAAGTTTTTTTATAAAAGTTTAATTGTAGTCTGGGGCGGTATCGTCGGCTATGACATTCATAGGTATAATAATAAAATAAATTTATCTTAGGAGTCCGCCAAAGAAATAAAATTAAAGACAGGAATTTTTTGGTCGGACTGCTGCGTAGCGGTATATTCGTAGTCCGGCCCTCTTCATAGGCCAAGCTACAAGCTCACCAGAAAACCCTTATTTCAATAGGTAGAGTTTCTCTTGGAAACGTTCCCTTTTTCACTTTGCTCTGCTAACGAATTAAGTTGAAAGAAGTTATGGTCTATATATTCTTGTTGTTGTTATACAACAAACATTATATAAAAATAGCCGAACGGAAATTACGCTAAAAAACGGTAGCCGAAAAGAAGCTTGCTTTTAAATGATATGGAATATTTATTCCGAGATTGTCTTCCAACTAAGTCGTCCTACTTCCTAATTTGTTCCCCAAATTGGCCGGTCGTGACTATTTTACATGTTTTATAACACTATTAGCTGCAAGGCAGGCAAATTTCAGTACATTTGAGTGAGTGCCAAACCTCTGCAGAGAGGCGACCCTCTTAGAAAAACTTGTTTCTTATTAAAATTAAGTTTTTTGTTGCTTTGCCCGGAACTTTAACCCAGAACCTTTGGTGTGGCAACCGGAGCGCGCCACCAAAATCCATTATTGCTAAGGTAGAAAAGAGAATCTACAATGCTACACACACCAAATATGTAAGACAAAAATAATAATGAGGCTTAAAGTTTATGTAGGAGGCAATTTTTTACACAATTTATTAAATGCTGTGTAAATTGTGTTTTACTTATTTATAAATAGAATTAGGACCATTCTCATTATATTCGGTACAGCCACGACAAAGAGATATAAACTGACAGCAACGACAACAACAACTAGAACAATGTTAGTCTCAAACTTTTACTTTAATTCTTTTATATTACTTAACCGTTTGTTCACTCGCTTTCATGCCATTTATTCTTCTAACTTTATAACCATGTCAGCTTTGCCTGTTCACCTAACCTTTCGTGTACTCTGCCAATATATATGTAGTTGTATATGTGTATATGTATAGGCATGCATAGGTAAAGTAATGTAGGAGATGACATTCACCTTGTATAACATTCGCATTAGCTTCAACAACATTTTTGCCTGGCACATTTTTCTCTTTTGACGTGCATTCATTTATCATTCATTCTGCTCATTTAGCGTAACAGCAATACCGGTATGATGTGGTCGAAGTGTGCCATACTCACGTTGCTCTCCGAAGTTCGGCACATTTCTGGCACATTAGAGGTTAACGTGAGGTTGTTCCGTTGTGTTACTCACGCAACAAAGCTTAACAAAACGGCGAACTCGAGTATCAAATAAATAGGCGAAAGAAACAAGAGATTAGTGAGGGGGTGGAAGAAGCATTCACACCAGTGGTAATAGCAAGTTTAATGATAACGTATACGCCACTGCATTCCAATGTAAAAAAATAAAAAAACGTAAATGTGCTCATTTCACAAACTCAAAATCACTACATAGAAAACAGAATATAAAGCTACTCAAAGGAATGCAACCGCAAACTGTTCGACCCTTGTGATGTAACAATTTCAGCAACACGGGTTATTGGACATATATATGTACATATATAGCTACAGCAAAAACGGTAGAAGATATTTCGTGTACATACTTAGCACGTTTCCACATTTTTTTTCCAAACCCCTCCCCCAAACAAAGAAAGTGTGCATTCCTTAGAATCTGAATTCATCGAAAGGTTAAGTAGACAAACTAAGTGACAGTGAAAGCATTGACAGCCTGCGGTACATGAATTTCGCAGTTAAATAGAAAACAGCTTACCAATATTGAAGCCAACAAAAACAAACATTTTGCTATGTACACAGTATATAAAGTGAACTTAGCTGGTTAGGCTAAATTTAGTTGATATTTAAATTAAAAAATCTACAAAATATAGACACAATGAGTTCTGTCTTCATTTTGAACCCGTAATGAATATAGATGGATCAAAAAAGAAGGAATAAAGCCCAAGTGAAATGATGTGCAAATGAGTTGTGCTTTTATTGGGTTATTATGTCGAAAGTTCTGAAATAAAAGATACCACAGCATATTACGTTAATGTGTTTACTTTACCGCACACCGCATTCATAGCTATTGTGCTATGACATCTGTGTATGAGTGCACATTCCATTGAGCTTTTTCAGGAATCCCATATTTAATGTCGTTTATTGTTACTTCCAAATACTGGGATTTGCATATTTCATTTTTTCCATGCGCTACTGAGCTGAATATTAAAGCAATTTGAAAGGCTCACACCTTTCAGTTAGTTTAATGATTTATTGTTCATATGTATGTATGTATGTAGTTTTGTGAAAAATATAAAAAGAAATCGTATTTAAAATCTTCAGAAAATTTCAGATTCATGCTTACCGTCCTAGGTTCAAAAAAATATCATACTAACTTAACTACAATTTCTTTAAACCAAAATACATCAATAAATTGGGCAATTTTTTCAAGTTATTGAATGTGAAAGAATTACTTAAAGATCTTGTAGTAGTTTTAATATATTTCGGGATCAATCTTTGACGTAGCAACAACACAAAATAGTGTACGTCTTAAAATATATATTTATTCTGTACATGTGTTTGTGACTGAACTTATCCCGAACGACTGAACCGATTTTAATGAAACTTTGTATATGTGCTCAAGGGGTTTGAGAATAATTGGCAATAAGGTCCGTTTTCTTCTTATCTTCCCGGTTACTGGATCAGGGACCCACCTATTCTAAAACATCTTATTTATGGTGCGATTTGCTTTAAATTAAGCATATTCGATCATCTTAATCTTTCCGGCAAGTGAACAATGGTCCGAGCAATTTGTTTGAAATTTATAACTATGACAGCTTTTTGAATAAAAAATATATAAAAGCAATGTAAAGTCTGTTGGTAATACTATAGACAAACAGGTATATTTAAGTTGCTTTAAATTTTCACCCCAATAGACGGTAATAAGGTGCATCAAGACAGCTGATTTTGGCGATTCTCAAAACTAATTTTTTTAAATTCAAATTAAAATTTTTTTTATGTTTGTTTAATGGTGTGTTCAGTTTATACTTATATTTAAGAATTCATGAGCTTAACATCGGCTTATAATAATTGAATTTCAATTATTATGTTTTTCTAAGAGAAACTGAAAAGAAAGAAACATTTACTGGCATATTGCGATGGACCCATTCCGAAAACCGCCAACGTAATCATCATCAGGAAATTTTGTAATGTTATCATAGGTTTCACCGGGATTCGAAATTGCAGTAGCCTTTCACCATGTGATTCACGGTTCGAATCCCGATGAAACCTTTGATAACATTACAAAATTGCCTGATGATGATTACGTTGGCGGTGGGTCCATCGCAATATGCCAGTAAATGTTTCTTTCTTTTCAGTTTCTCTTAGAAAAACATAATAATTGAAATTCAATTATTAAGCTCATGAATTCTTAAAATTTTTTTCATGCATTATTTTTCTTTCATACATGACAAGAAATATGCAAATTGTGGTTGGTGCTGTAACACGGAAGGTTAAGGGTAGTTACATAAATTGGCAGTCCCTTGCGGGATATGAATTTGGTACGAACGTTCCGGTACTAGCCGACTGCGGGACACCGGAAAATACACATCTATAGTGGCGGAATAGGAAGGAGAGAGACTTCCCAAGGCAGTCGCTTCTATGTACCGGAGCGACTCGGGATTTTTCCCGACCAAGGACTGTCATTTCAGTGTGACCCTATTTAATTTGTTTCGTCCCTCCCACAAATTGTCATCCTCCCAGCAGCTCCTTGCAGCAGGACTGCTCCATACTCTCTTACTCCGGGAAGGCATCGAATCCAATCCGGGTCCGTCTCCTGACCCCGGTCCTGAGAAATGGTTTTGCTGTATCTGCCGGAAAAGAATCTTTTTAGGACGGTCATACTCTGTTCAGTGTGTCTCGTGCAAGGGATGGTTGCATCGGACAGGTTGTTCTGGGCTTGATCCCAAAACCCGACGTCCACGTAACTTTTATAAATCTTTTGTGGCTCCTTTTTTTCACGCCCAAGGGCGTCCCGTAGTCTACGCCTAAAACAGCTGATACCACTCATAACTACTACCTTCGTAGTAGAGTTGGTAGCAATGCTGAGCATCAGCCCCTGCCCCCGTCTTCTCCCCCCTCTTTTCCGGCAGCAATCATGCAGGTCAGGGAAACATACTTTTATTCCCTACCTCCATTTGCACCGCCTGCCAGCACAAAATATATAGGTTTGCGACATTCGCCCAATGCAGCTCCTGCCTTGGGTGGTGCCACCTTCCTACATGTTCTGGTCTCCGCGACGGCAACCCCCCGACGGGTTTCATCGCGCCATGTTGCCAGGTCGCAAACCCAAATCATCCAGGTAACCCAATGCTTGCCCAAGGACGCCCAGTCCCAGGGCCACAACAGCAATTGCGTCCTGGCCTTCCACAACCCAGGCGTAGTCACCCGTCACTTACCCCCAGAGTGGCGGCGTCTCCCCTTATGCACTTCAGAATTCTGCAGTTAAACTGTAATGGACTAACTGCGAAGATTACGGAGATAGTAGATTTCATGAAGCGGGACAACATCCGCACTGCTGCGATTCAAGAGACTAAACTCACAGCAAGATCTGCATTGCAGACCTGCTCTGGGTATAATGTCCACAGGAAAGACCGCGAGAGCGGAAATGGAGGCGTCCTCGCGTTTATCATACACCACTCTGTGCAATATTATATATTTGATCCTGGCATCGATCGAAGGGACAATGTCTTAGAACGTCAAGGGCTATCTGTCCGGTCAGGCGATGCAAACCTAGAAATCATCAACATCTACATCCCTCCTGCCATCTGTTGCCTCAGTGGATACCGCCCTAATATCAGGGTCTTACTCACTGGCAACAATCGCATTATCTTAGGCGATTTCAATGCCCATCATGATCTATGGCATTCAAACTTGCGGGCGGATAGTAGGGGTGAGATGTTGGCGGATCAAATAGAAGAAACGACGTTCTGCACAATAAATGGAGACGCCCCCACACGTATGGTAGGAAGCTGTCACAGCTCGCCAGATATCTCAGTCGTGAGCGCAGAACTCGTAAACTGCGTCAACTGGTAGCCAATGGTAACATTCGCATCCGACCACCTGCCCATACTTATTTCGCTCGAGCGTACCGGCGAATTCATCGTCACTGAAAAACGCACTTTCATAAACTTCAAAAAAGGAAAGTGGGAAGAATATAAATCTTTTACAGACAACCGCTTTGCTGCCCTCCCTATCCCGATTGATGCCCGCCAAGGGGAGCGTGCCTTCCGCAAGTTCATTGAATCCGCCTCGGCACGTTTCATTCCCGCCGGGAGAATTCCCGAAATCCGGCCCACTTCCCGGCGGAGGCCGCAAACTTAGCGAGAGAACGTGAGCTTATAAGACAGCTTGATCCAGGCGACCCCCAAATAAGGGATATAAACCAACGCATCAGATTGCTTGTGGATGAACACAAGCGGGCGAAATGGGAGGAGCACCTAAGAGGTTATAACCTCTCTACCGGTGTGGGTAAACTTTGGTCCACCGTAAAGTCCCTATCGAATCCGACTAAGCACAAAGACAAAGTTTCCATCGCCTTTGGCGACAAAATGCTGTCGGATGCGAAAAAATGCGCGAGCGCTTTCTGCCGACAATATATAATGCATCCTACGGTCGACAAAGATAGACGGAGGGCCAATAGACACGCACATAAACGCGTCACCAATCACCGTCACCGCTAAAGAGGTTGAAGACCCCATTTTTCGTGCTAAACCATCCAAAGCAGTAGCCTCAGATGGCATAGCCATGCCGATGCTTAAAAGCCTAGGGAAAGAGGGTTTCAAATATTTAGCGCATGTCTTCAACCTTTCTCTTTCCACCTTTGTCATACCCGAGAAATGGAAAATAGCCAAGGTGGTCCCGCTACTAAAGCCTGGGAAACCAGCTAACATAGGTGAGTCGTATCGTCCGATATCTCTCCTATCGCCAGTGGCAAAGACGCTTGAAGCCATTTTGCTCCCTTATTTCCAAGCAAATTTGCAGCTAGCCCCTCATCAGCATGGTTTCAGAAAACTCCATAGCACTACCACCGCGCTAAATGACATTAGCACCCAGATAAATTGCGGTTTAAATAAATACCCCCACCATAGAACAGTACTCGTAGCGCTAGACCTATCAAAAGCTTTTGATACGGTCAACCATGGCTCGTTACTGCAAGACCTGGAAGGGTCTACCCTTCCCCCATGTCTGAAAAGGTGGACCGCAAATTATCTGGGTGGTCGGCAGGCATCGGTGCAATTTTGAAACGAAACATCAAAAGCAAGGAGAATTAAATAAGGGGACCACAGGGTGACGTCCTATCCCCACTTTTGTTTAATTTCTACATATCTAAGGTACCTTCACCACTGGAAGGAGTCACAATCGTTTCCTACGCCGATGACTGCACAATAATGGCCACAGGCCCAGGCCCAAAGATCGATGCGCTATGCTATAAAATAAACGGCTACCTCCCAGATCTCTCCAGCTTTTCGCCTCGCGAAACCTGGCATTATCACCGACTAAATCTTACGTGACCTTATTTACAACATGGACGTCCCAAATGTCGACCATTTTGAACATCCACGTCGATGGCACTACTCTACCGACTGTCCTACACCCCAAAATCTTGGGTGTGACGTTTGATCAGGATCTACATTTTGGTGAGCACGCAGCCGCAATTGTTTCGAGAATTCAGAGCCGTAACAAAATCCTCAAATCCCTCGCTGGCAGTACCTGGGGTAAAGATAAAGAAACGCTCATGACTACATACAATGCAATTAGCCAGCCGATTACGTGCTACGCGTCACCCATATGGTCGCCTTATACCAAAATACTGCTCTCAGAATCGCCACGGGCTGTCTTCTTATGTCCCCGAACACCATCTGCATAATGAGGCGAGAATACTCCCCATCAGGGAGAGAAATGAGATGCTGACCAAACAGTTCCTGTTGAATACCCAGAAACCGGGGCATCCCAACAGACATCTGATTGATGAAACAGCACCGCCTAGGGGCTTAAGGAGTCATTTCCGTAAGCATTTTGAGGAAATACGGCACCTGAGAACCCAGCCGTATGAAGTGAAAAAACTCAAGCAGGTCCTTGGTGAACTCCATAAACAGGCGTCGGACCTTTATTCCGGGGATTGCCCGGTAAATCCAGTACTTAAAGAAAAGTACCCAAAACTCGCGGAAGAGGAACGCATATTCCCCAGGGAAACGCGTGTCACTCTTGCTCAATTTCGTTCTGGATACTGTAACAGGTTTAACTCTTACCTATCCAGAATCAACCCCGACATACAAAATGTATGCCCCGCTTGCAATGTGTCCCCACACCAACCATCTCTTTAATTGTAATGTGGAACCAACTCCTCTAACACCCCTTTCCTTATGGTCCACCCCTGTTGAAACGGCAAGTTTCCTTGGACTCCCGTTAGAGGATATTGATGACAATTTTTGATCGGTCGCGGCTATTAGGTGGGGCGAACATTGCTACAACAACAACAACAACAGGAAGGAGAGAAAAAGGATCGATATGCTAGTTGCAGATGTGCGAGGGTACAGAAGCTGGAAGCTGTAAGACGCGTGTTTGTGGTGGGAAGAATATAACTGGAATGGACCACTGAGAGTATCTTGCTGTTTCTACTGGTTGTTAATGCCATGATACTGAAGTAGCCAATTGGCACAACCGCTAAAATAATGGGAAGAAGACTGCGACATTGCACTGCGATTTTTAAAATTGTACCCGCGTTAGTTTCATATAGTTTGCAGTAGCAGGTATTCAATATTGGCTATACAGATTCCATACCTGCTGAAGAAAAAATACAAAAGAATAGGATAACGTGTGCGGAATAAAATACGAATGGCTGTTGTAACAGTAACTGAAAATACATTTACTATTCACAAAACTTAATTTTTAAATAGGTTTATATCTAAGCCTTTGGCTTATTTCACAAAAAAATGTGTGACCCGAAGCTGTCGGCTTTCCTTAAATTCTCAGAGCTTTGCGCGTTGCCTCTTTATTCGTAAGTTTCTTTTTGATTTTTAAAATAAAATTTTTGGGCTTAAATACATTCCCATATATTTTTCTTTTTAAATTGGCCCAAAAGATCTCGATCTGCCGACACCAAATTCGGCCAGAACTTTGTGTCCTCATTCCTAGACACCTCTCCATAAATCTTTTATTTTTTCTCGTAAACATTAGGAATTACTGCCAAACAAGTTTAAAAGGAGACGTGCTCGCTGATTGCAACAGCAAAATTATTTATGGAAGCTTAGTTTCGGTTCTTTGCACAAGCCTGCTATGGGGTTTGTTAGCAAGAAGTTTCAAATTATATGTATAGCGTCCACTTAGTATCATCCCCGGTGAAATAACTATAAGCATCCATAATCCAAATTAGGATTGAATTTTTTTACTATATTTTTTGGTAAAATGAGAGCAAGCGAAGTCTTATGCTCTTCTTTTTCTTTTCTGAAACCTTTGGATCCATCATTTTTGCGCACTTTATTACTTCCGTGTCCTATAAACATACATATATGTACATCTTCACTACTTTATCATCCACTTCATATTTTTGTGCTAGACTTCGATACGACCCCTGATTTCACTTTGGAAATTGACTCCTTCTTTTCTGCTCTGTAGTGCCCATATTTTCCGGAACCATGTTTTCTTTCAAAAGTTTTCCCGTTACTTACATACGATATTGTCTTATATCAAACACTTTTCTTGAACATCTATGAAAAAATAATAAAAACTTAATTTTTTCGTTTGTTCGGGTTTTCAAGTAACAATTTTCATAAAAATTTTCTCCGTTAAGCTACTTGCAATTGCATTATGGTGGATGTGTTATATATACAAATCGGATTTTTTGCGTACTTATTATATGATATTATTGTTTGCTGTAAGAAATTTTTTAGCGATTTTTGAAAAGTGTTCGTATTGTAACGAATTCTGGGTAATTCCTATATGCGCCTTCTGCTAATGTTCGAATCGCTGAGCTCGAATAAATAACCCCAATATTCAATATTGCGGAATGGTCTTTATTTGGCCTACTTTGGAAATAGTACAATTATACTTCAATATCACGTACTTCACAAAAGCCTGTTTAAATCAAACTAATTAGTTATTCCTCAGCTTGCCCTGCTTTTATACTCTCTGTTGCTTCGTTCGCACATTTCTCCTAAGGTCTAGACGTTTCACCTTCTAGAACCGTAGTATCTCCTGCTTGGTTATTTAGTTATATGCGTGTGTCTACATATGTGTATGTGAGATAATATCTTTGCTTTATGTATGTGTAAATGGTGACTGATGTGTTCATGTACACAAGTGTGGCTTCCTTTAATGTTTTTGTTGTTGTGATTATTTACTAACATAGTGCATAGCATAGTGATGCTAATATTCGCCCTAGCATTCTATTTCATTCCGCATAGTGTAAGCAAACCAGTTTCCGGGCAGAACACGGGTACTTTACACCTTTTCCAGTTTAATTTCAGAAAATTATAATTCACTTTAAGAAAGTTACAATTCAAGTTCAGAATTTCCAATTAAAATTCAGAAAATTTAAAATTCATGTTCAGAAATTTTCAATTCAAGTTTAGAATTTCCAATTAAAGCTCACGAATTTATAGTTTAAGTTCAGTAAATTTCATTGCAAGTTCAGAAAATTACAATTCAAGCTCAGAAAGTATGTCACGTATTTTTTCCTTCATCCAATGACTAAGATATGTCCACTTACACATTCTACGGAGCGTCCATACTCCTGCAAATAACGTGTAGGTACTGTGTGCATAGATCTTCGTACTATATGTCAAAAATAAGCAATTTTGGCCGTTTAGTAACAAATTATGGCAGATTTCCCTGTTTCGCGGTAACTGACAGCGATTGGGAGCACCATGGGCGGTGAAGTCTTCCTCCACCTGCGTCTTGCAACTCTGTGAGGGTCTCTCCTTTCGACTGCTTCCAAACTGCGGTGTCGACTGAAGTACTTTCTTGACCGGAGCGTCCTCATTGTTGTAAAGAGTTATCCCCTGTTCGATTTCTAAGCTCGGTATATACATACCTTGGAGAAAACACATATCCAATCCACCAATTCGGCAACATTGTCAACGAAGCATCAACACTTCCGCAAGGAAGGTATAAGTATTACACATAATTGTAATAAATTTTGTAAAAATAACACCCTACTTATAAATTTCTGCATTTGAATTGTAATTTTCTGAGCTTGAAATGTAATTTTCTAATTTTTAGTTAATTTCTGAACTTGAATTGAAATTCTCTGAACTTTAATTGAAAATTTTTAAGTATATAATTGTTTAAGTAACTTAAACTATGAGCATTTTTCTTTTGCTTGTTTCATTAGCCATTGAGTGCGTTTGTAATTCTCAACTGGTTAGTGAAATATTCTAAAGACATAGTTTAAAATTTATATCCCAAAGCGGGGTTTTTCAAAGCAAAATAAGTTGGCTCAACCTGCAGCCAATACCTTAGAGCCCCCAATGCTTGCCTCCAATGACAAGGTGTAACAGGTGCACAGTCCACTTAAATAACAAGTAATATAATAACAAAAAAAAAAAAACTATTCGCCCGTCGAATCACCAAAACTTAGACAATAATATTAAATGAAAGTCGTGTGCAAAATTGTATAAACATAAGTTGTAAGCGGTGAGCGGTGTTTCTAAATATTGCAAAACGTTCTAATCATAGATCTTTTTCAGTTTATTATTAGTATATTTGGTTTTGGAATTCTCTAATTATTAAATTTTCCTTAATTACCCACAAGTGCTGAAGATAAAAAAACTTGGAGCTATTCGACTTAGGGTTATGCCCAGGGTTGCCGCTAATTTAAATTTTTAGTAACCAGAATTTTCCCAAAAAGTAACCATAAGTGGAAAATGGTAACCAAACCGAAAAAGCTTGCGTTGTTGCTGGCAGCATTGATATTTATTATATTTTAGCGTACATATAACGTAAACACACTTAGAAAAAAATTAAGAATTTCATTTTTTTACATAAAATTTGATAAAACAGAAACATAAAATCATGTTATTACACAAGCTGTGTGTATGAGTATGAAAAATTATTTTTTAACATTAGAAGTAATTACATACCTAAATATGTAATGAGATCAAAAGTAAATGCAATTACAAATAATAATTATTTTCATTTTCTTTTGGACACAACTCTTTTGATGGTATTATGCTGTTTATAGTTTTAAAATCTAGATTGCTTCTTAGCAGGCCTCTCCCAATCCATCCAAACAAACCGATAATAACCAGCGATGACAAGAATTTGGCAAAGGTCTATACTTAGATATGCGGTAACAAATATCTATAGATGGCAGTGTCGCCGCTTTAAATAGATGCTACACCATAGAATTTTAATTCAAATATGCCTTAATATATCAAAATCACTCTACATGTTACTTGTTGCAAAATAAAGCTCGAAAATATAATTTATAGGTATCAAAGTGGACAGTTTAAATGGTAACCAAAATATGCAAGCGGTAACCACGTAACAAAACGAAATTTTGGTAACTAAATTTGCTTAGGCATAAGGCAAATCCTGTTACAAATTGGAATGAGTTATACTTATATTTAGAAGGCAAGACTCTGGCGACCCTCATGGGAGGAGGGGATGGGATGATCTATCAGGTTCAATGTGGTCATACCAAATTTTTTTCAATGGTGCTAGTTTCCGGAACGTGCAAGATTAATATCTGGCAAAGGACCCCCGACTTCGATAACACTCCCCAAAATCTTCGAGTAGTATCTTTGTTGATGCAAGATAAAAAAAAATAAAGGAAGGTTCCCTCATAATTAATTATTATGTTCCAAAATTGATAGAAATCTTCGTAAAAATTGCAGTGTATACATCACCTTTAGAAGTTAACAAATTTATTGGAAAAACTTCATTACGCAGAATGCTAAAAAATTTACATTTACATAAATTGGCATTCATACTGGCAACCAATTCTTATATTTCTTTTTGCTTCTTCTTCTTTCAGGTAAGACACGAAAGAATTGCACTACAAAATAAAAATCATTTTTTCTATATCATTTTTAAGTTGCGATGGGTAAGTTAAATTCAAGTGAATATAGATTCGCATTTAACGCCAAGTACGGGATATGCAGCTAGTTTGCAACGACGTTACTCATCAGCCGCGTATGTAATTTTTCTTTGTTTTACAGCGGTGCCAGTGAAACAATAAATAAATACAATATTTTGTATATGGAATATTTATTTCAAAGTATTCAGTTGATTGTTAAAATCACAACAAATAATGTTTATTTAGCTTATCGCCAACAAACGAAACAACAATAGTTATTAGGGACGTTACGCGGTTGAGACTTCCATTCCGAAATGTGGGAACATCTGCTCTGGTGTTATTATGAAACATTAATAACACAGTGCTACTGCTTCCAGCACAAAACTTAACATGTTAACACTTCAACACTCCGCCATTACTCCTTCCATAGTTTTTTAATCCAGAAATTAAAAAGACGATAAAAGCCTGTTGCATACACAGCGAATTCCTGTTACCTTCTGAAAAACTGTAAAAAAGTGTTGGAAAAAGAAATAATGCAATTTCAAAGTGACAGTATGAAATATTTCTTAATTTATAAGGACTAACATCTTCTTAGGCACCAAACTAAAAACCATACAGGATTCTGTACGCAAGTTAATACTAAACTCTCCTAACTGGAATATAAGTTTATTTAGAAAATGTCAACATTTTTTTAAGAAGGACGTTTTAACCTATTGACAATTTTTTTACGAGTAATTCTGTATAGACACGACTTCAATATTGTTATTTTTTCATTGTAGCCTCTCATAATAGTTTTTGAAAAATAAAAATATTACATTTTTTTCGCACAAAAACACTGCTTTTTTCGAGAAAATCTGTAGTATTTATTCCAAATTTGGTTGTCTATAAAAAATAATTTTGGATTTATCATTTCATAGCATTACACTTTTTTTGAGGAGCCCGATTCTAAATTGTTCTTTTCTTTAGTATACATAGTTGGGTATGATTAACCCATATATCCCTAAATGTGTGTTATTTCAATTCATGTTCCGCTAAAGTCACTCCTCTAAATAAATATGTAATTGAACTGTGTTCCAACTACACCTGCAGCTTAATCATCAGCAACAAGTCGAAACGGCGTAGGACAGTACAACAACAACCAGGTAGGCTACTTTAATCGCAATGGCTTTCCCGTATTGTTAAGGGAAAGAGGTGAGAGCAAAAAAAAAAAAAAAAAGAAGTATAAAGCAACTACGACCAGTGGCGAGTTTCATAATCCAATCAATTTGAGGAGAAAAAGAAAAGCAAATTGAAATAGTAAAAAAACCGAAATAAGGATGCCTTCAACCAATTTAAAATGCAAACAAATGGTTTAAATAACAAAACAATGCAATTTTAGACACATATATCTACAAATCTAGTGCCGTGGAAATGGAAATCACAAGAAATATAAAAATAAAGCTGGAATGGCTGCCAGTTGAAGTTATGTATAATAATCACAGCTATACGATTACAAGGGGGAGTTCAAGCTAGGGTCTAGACAATTTGACAGAAAGCTGTGTAACGGATGACCAGTAAACGATGACGAAGGCTGCCAAGCGATTCAAATGAAATTAAATCAAACTGGACTGCGTGGTAAATTTAATGTAAAACTGACACACAAAAAAAATTTTTCTTCAAAAGCTCGAATGCTGGTCAGACGAACATAAGGACTAGCAATCCCCGCCACCACCAGAAACAAATTTAAAAATGCAAAAGATAACACAACGGAAGGAGCGCTGTTGAATAAGAGACAATTAATAATAAAACTTGATAACCTTTGGAACTTAAGCGTCGTTTAACCACAATATGGGTCAGAATTATAATAAGAAATGTTTAAGCTCAGTATCAGCCAAAACATAGATGCATGGTTTTACAAACTAAAATTTAGCTGTCTTTAGCTGAAAGTACAATACAGGTACTTGTTTTTACGAATCAATATTGAATTAAGAAGTGTCAATATCATACCATTAATACAACAATAAATTGTGAAAAGATTAAGTCCCGTTTCTGAGTTGGCAAGGGAGGGCACTGCTCTCGATAAATCGACGGAAGATATCCCAATCCGTTTGGAAGAAATCAAAAGCAGACAGGGTTTGCATATTATGATCCATTAATCAGGAAGGGCGTGGAAGGGAATGCACGGCTGCAAGCTTTTGTGCAAAGCCTACGATATCTGATCTACAAAAGTGCTCATAGCAATAAAGAGAGAATATTTAAGGGTCACGATGGGCATATTAACTGGACACTGCCTTCTGGCTTCAGACGCATATAAATAAGCTTCGTCAATAATATAAGATATGGGATACGTGGCCTGGAGGAAGAAACGGTTGGGCACGTGCTAAGTTCACGTCTTCCGCTCGCTAGGTTAAGCTTCCAGCTACTAGGTGCGGCTGAGGTGCCAGATCTCGAGGCAGCTATTGAGCCAGGTCTTAAAAAACTTCTTGTATTTGCCAAGAGGTGGAGACAGTTCAAAACATAAGTCCTGGTACCTAACTAAGGGTTATCCGCTTGGCCTTCAAACAAATTCTGGTAACAGTATGGACACATTCAGTCCATGTGAGGTATTTATTGACCGGCCAGTTTAACCTGACCTTACTTTAGTCCCGTCAAGATATGCAGGAAAATTTTCCCCAATATTTTCTATTTTAAAACGGAATGTCGACTTATAATGCAATCTACAATTGCTATGAAGAAATCATGTCTTCCTTTCTTTACTTTTCTGTTCGTTACTGCAGAGCAAATTTAGAGCTCCTTATTCTCATGCATAAACATATTCATTATTCATTTTACACACTATATATAGTACATATATATATATATATGAAGTAGTATATGGCAGGGGAAAGTTTTTAAAATAGCCTTTATTTGAAGTTTTTCCAAGATAATATTTATCATAAAAACTTCCTCGCTTAGACTTCCTAAGAGCTAATATATGATGGAAGACATCTACAATAAATGGGATGCTCGCTTAAGAAAATTTTATGAAAAACGAAAATGTGCAAACCACTCTACTACTGTGCAAAAACACCACTTTTTTATGAGAGATTTCATTCAATAATAGTTAAAGAAAAACGTGTGTAAAAACATTTCAGACTGACTCCTTTATACAAAATAATCAGGTGTTAAGACTGCCCTTCAGCGTGGACAACGCTATGTTAATAAACGGACAACAGTCAACTTACGAAAGCAGACAGGTTACTGGACACGTTTCATATGTTATTGTTATTTTTATGGCAACATAGCAAAAAAAGAACGAAAACATATGTACATATGGATGTGTTTTGTGGCATGCGGCATGTGGCGCACCCCAAAATGATATTGCAACAACAAACGAGTAGCTTAAGTGTTGTGGACAGAATTAAAGTGATAATAAACGAGAAAATACTTACAGAGGAAAAACTGAATGAAATTAATGAAAGAAAAATCAGAGAATTGATTTTCGGTTTAAATGCCACTTTCTACTGTTATTTCACTTAAGTTATTTTTAACTATGTAACTATAAGAGTTTATAAAACTTATTCCTTTTGATTTTATCGCTTTCTTTTAGTAGCCTCTCAGGGTCAAAATGATAACAAGCAGAGGTTTACTAAAATTACTTTTCTAAAGATTTTCCATATAAAATAATAATATTATACACATAACTTACCGAAGAGTTTCATCTCTTTCAACTTGGACTTGATTGAAATCGGCACTAAAAAAATGTATGCTTAACTAAAAACATTGACAACTAATGAAGTCTTAGATCGCGTGAAATGGAAATATACAAATATCCTTAGAAATGATTTTAATAATCGGGGATTGCCCATATTGCTTTTTTAAATGTATGAAAACATTTATTTGAAGCAATTTTTTTAATTTTATAATTTATTTTTTAATAATTTGGGAAAAATTTAAACAACGTGACATCAGGACGGACAAGGCGATAGCTGTTTCGATTATACCTTGTAAATCTCTTCAAAGCCTTTTCTCCCGGGAGTGGGAGTCGAACTCGCACTCCTACGATAGTTGAAATGGTTATAAACGCATTCAGCTACGTCATGCCTTAGTTGTTGTAAAGTTTTTCTCAATTGCCTTCTTTTTGCATATTTTAATCTTTTACACATTGCCATACTTCGTATGCAATTATGTGTTAAAGCTATGCTTGGTACGGCGGTTTTCAAAGAAACTTTGGTTTTGTTGCTGTTTTTGTTCTATTTATAGAACTACAACGAATTAACCAATTTTGTCTGTTTGTATGATTTTAATAATCGGGGATTGCCCATATTGCTTTTTTAAATGTATGAAAACATTTATTTGAAGCAATTTTTTTAATTTTATAATTTATTTTTTAATAATTTGGGAAAAATTTTCCTTAGAAATAGTTGTAAGTGATTATTTTGTTTTTGATACATTTTTTAGATATAATCAATTATAATTTATGTATTTTTGCAATGGCTATTTATAAATTTTCAAAATTTATCAACAACATCTCTGTGTTAAAGGTCTTATTTTGCGCTGCTTTTTGATTAGTGCATATAAAGGAAGTTTTTGAAATTTGTTTTATTTCCATTAAATTTTCCATTCGTGCTGCATTGTCTCGGTGCTTTGAGCTATGTTCGAAATGAAGTTTGTAGCTCAATGGAAAGTTTCTTAAAAAAATAACAGAAGATGACCCCCTCGCACAAATTTTTTTAATACCTTGATCCGTTCGCCTCTAGCCGAAATTTATATAATTGGTACTGTACTCCTTTTGGCCTCTGAAATGCTTTTAAACCTTCAAGTCGCTTGCTTGTCGGAAAAATTCTTAAAATTGATCTAGAAATTCTTAATCACATGTTATTTCCTAATTATCTCAAACAGTGCCTAGCGGAATTTTTTCTCCGTTTGTTTTATTGTATAGGTGCTAACTCAATGAGAAGTCTCAAAAAAATCGATCACGAAATCCCCTAGTTTGGTATCGAATTTCTAAAAATCATGCCAGGGACGCCACCTAAAGAAGAGTGTCTCAAAAATTTATCGTTACAGCTCATCCGATCCGTACGACTTTTTTGAATATCGGGACGCTATCGAAACTTTTTCAAACACTGTTACTTTTTTATTTCCAGCTCGCCGGGAAGCTGCAAAAATCCGATATAAAGTTTCCAAATCTCGTATTAATGTTTTAATTATATCTACCAGTGACCCACCTAACGGAAATTTCTTTTCTTGCATTGTGCCCTGAACCAAGTGTAAGGTTTTTAGTTAGTTAAAACACGACGATACTAAAGTTCACTAAATATTTCGATTCTTGCCCAATGAAGAATATTGCTTTTGAAAAGAGCTTTAAGCTACAGGGATGTTACTCAAAAAGCGATTTAAAGATCTTAGGGTCGATTTCACCAACTCGACTTAGGCTAAAACTTAGTTGCAACTTAAGTTAGCCCAGATTTGAGGCAAAGTTTTTTTTTCGGTTTCACCAACTTAGGTACTAAGCTCATGTGATATACAAAAACCCTATCACCTGTTTTATAGTAGTAGTATTTTTGGCTACGTTTTAATTTCACGCCACCCAGTGAATTCCCGCAATAGCGGGGTTGCTATATTTTCCGACGGCTCTTAATGTTGTATGCATCTTCATATTATCTCGACCGTACGCCACACTGCGAATTTTTCCCATTTTCTGCATTTTCTCGTATTTTCTCGGTGCCGGAAACTAAGTTTAAGATTTCAAGTTACTAGGTAGATGAGAAGTTACTTAAAGTCGATGGCAAGATTGGCCCTGTTCTATACAGATTATCTGAATTTTAACAAATATTTTAAACCCTGCAACATTTGGAAAATTCCTGAATATTGCAATACCATTTCAAGTTATGTTGGGAAATTACTGAAAATTTCCTAAACTCGCTCACAAAACTTCAAAGTTCGGACGAGTTTTTCAAATATAACGCTCCAAGCGCCACCTAGCGACAGTTCTTGCACAACCACAGGTTTTTGAAATATCTTCCAAGTTTTATCTTCCAAGGTTATTTTACTTACCGAAAAATCAAAAGTTGTTTTCGAAGTTCTCGATATCCCATTGGGATGAGAGCTATCAGCCGATTTTGAAATCGTTTCTTAAAATAAACATCCGCCACTAATGAGGTCATCAGCGAAAGATTTAAACGTAATACGGAACATGAGCGGACCTCCATTTTCCACAAGTTGAAAAGGGAATTCGAGCATTGATACGTCTTTTATATCTGATATATAACAAGTGAGAATTTGTATTACTGTGGTTGGTAAAAACTAATTTATTCTGTTGCTGGGAGAACCCGGACCCGTTTAATAAATATTTATATTCAAATTTCCTGGTTTCCAACATCAGCGATCGAACCCAAAACCTTAAACACGTTAATCAATTACTTATCCACTAAATATATCCCGGTAATACATAAAAAGTTTACGTTAAATAACTTATTTTTATTTATTTTGATCTGGTGTAAGACTGGTTTATTTCGTGATATAGCAATGGAAATTTCCGAAGACATGTCCACGTTTCAAAAACCATTTACTTGTATAGAAAAAAGGCATTTCGACTAGTTAAGCTTGTAAGATTTTGCCTTAAAACTAGTGTGAACTAGTTTGCAGCTAGTTGCCTTGATTTCAGGATATTTTTATACACATATGTACATATTTAAGAAGAGATAAATCGCATGCCATCAATTTCATTCCATCACAATATTTTATATTTTTTAAGCATCGATATTTTTGATTGAATAACGTAAAAACTTTTATTATAGCTTCTATAATTAAACATAAAATCGAAATAGTTCGAAATTTTAATTTTTTGCACAGCTGTAATATTTTACGTTCAATAACATGGAATATCAAACGTGTTGCAAATAAATAAAAAATCACATATTTACATATGAAAGGCATAACTGAGTCTAACAAAAAGAGCTAACCAACAGTTATACATTTGATTAATCAAAATTAATTGAAATCAATCAAGTGCACAGATAAAACACATAAAGTGGATAAATGGCTTAATATAAGAGCAGTTACAAAAAACTATAATATTTTTAAACTTTTGGGGTCATATACATACATATGTATTAGAGCGGGTCAAATTGTATGGATGGATTTTTGGCATAAGGAGTATAGCAAAAACGTAATCTACATATGATTCTAAGAAAAATTGCTGAATATAGCATAGCTCTAAGTCCGATTTCGACTCCCCCACTTTTGCAAAATAGATAGTTTGCCATATGAATGTGGGGTTTGACCAAGAATCTTCATAGCTTCTGATAGAATTATAGAAAAAATATCATATTGGGCTTACTTTAAAGGCATTTTACGTACATTTCAGAATCTGTATTAATATCTATAGTGTTTTTGAATTTTAGTAGCGATATCAGGCTTAAATTATGAGAAATTAGCCGAAAATGAATTTCTAACTAATATGTTATCATTTTAAGTTCAGAATATTTCCAACAACTTTCACTCAGACAGTTTTTCTTTTTTCGACTTCGTTTTAGTAGAAAAAAATTTAAAAAAAAAACCTATATTTTCAAGTAATAAACAAAAAAAAAAACAATTTTTATAATTTTAATGTAATTTATTTAAAAAATTATTTTTTACTTAGAATTGACAGGTGTGCATTTGTTAAAATTATTTTATAATATTTTTTCAATAAAATTAAAATAGGAAAACTATACTAATTTTAATTGATCTAAAAAATTTATTTTTTAGGTTGTAAGTGATTTTGAACCAATAGCATTGGAAACTATGCCTTGTATGATCAGTGATGAACAAAAACGAGAATTATCTACAGATGTTAAATATTTATATCAAATGGCCCAAGCAATTTCAAATGGTGCTGTTTCAGTTGATTTATCTAACATAAAACCAGGACAAGTTGTACATTCTCGATGGCTAACCAAAGCAATCAGGGTATTACGTCTATATACAAGAACTAATATACCATCGGAAAATTTGAAAACTCTAACAGTTTATATTATTAGAATTTATGTGCCAATGTATTTCAATGTAAAATACTTTAATTCTGTTGTATACGGCAGTGTACTTTTATCAAAGTTTATTCGTTCGACACGATACCAAGTAAATTTCTTAATATTGTAGATGGTGTAATTCAAAATAATTCATATCACGCTCATCCAGAAAACATTTTATTAACCGTGTTATTTGATGATAGAAAAGCCATAAGTGATAGAGCTATCAAAAAAATTGTATACTATCGAGAAAAAATACTGGATCCAACTAAACTCACGCGGCCACCGTGGTGTGATTTTTGCGTGCTCCGCCTATCACACCGTATGCCTTGGGTTCGCACCCCGGGCAAAGCCATATCAAAATTTTAGAAATAAGGTTTTTCAATTAGAAGAAAATTTTTCTAAGCGGGGTCGCCCCCCGGCAGTGTTTGGTAAGCGCTCCGGGTGTATTTCTGCCATGAAAAGCTCTCAGTGAAAGCTCATCTGCCTTGCAGATGCCATTCGGAGTCGGCATAAAACATGTATGTCACGTCCGGCCAATTTGTAGGGAAAATCAAGAGGAGCACGACGCAAATTGGAAGAGAAGCCCGGCCTTAGATCTCTTCGGAGGTTATCGCGCCTTACATTTATTTTTTTTTTATAACTAAACTCAAAGTTTACAAAAAATATAATATCAATTTTAATGCTTCAGATTATATAATATGATTGATCTGAATGGAGATAATTTACTATCTGAACCGGCGTTCACAACGATTTACAAATGAGCCAACACGAGATGATTCTAATATTCCAATGCATATACAAGGAACAGAAAGATATGTGCAGTTGTTAACATCTGTTTCCAAACGTTATATAGAAAAACAAGTAAGGAAGGTTAAGTTCGGGTGTAACCGAACATTTCATACTCCGTTGATAGCTATGGAACCGAGGGAAACCCTGGAATGTGTTTGTATGACATGCGTATCAAATGAAAGGCATTAAAGATTATTTTATGAGGGAGTGGGCCATATTCTATAGGTGGACGCCATTTAGGGATATAGCCATAAAGGTGGATCAGGGTTGACTCTAGAATGCGTTTGTACGATATGGGTATCAAATTAAAGGTGTTAATGAGTATTTTAAAAGGGAGTAATCCTTAGTTCCATAGGTGGTCGCAGTTTCGAGATATCGCCATAAAGGTGGACCAGGGGTGACCCTAGAAATTGTTTGTACAATAGGGCATCAAACGAAAGGTGTTAATGAGTATTTTAAAAGGGAGTGGGCTTTAGTTCTATAGGTGGACGCCGTTTCGAAATATCGCCACAAAGGTGGACCAGGGGTGACTCTAGAATGTGTTTGTACGATATGGGTATCAAATTAAAGGTATTAATGAGGGAGTGGTGGTTGTTGTATAGGTGGTCGCATTTTCGAGATATCGCCATAAAAGTGGACCAGGGGTGACTCTAGAATGCGTTTGTACGATATGGGTATCAAATGAAAGGTGTTAATGAGTATTTTAAAAGGGAGTAATCCTTAGTTGCATATGTGGACGCCGTTTCGAGATATCGCCATAAAGGTGGACCAGGGGTGACCCCAGAATTTGTTTGTACAATATGGGCATCAAACGAATGGTCTTAATGAGTATTTTAAAAGGGAGTGGGCCATTAGTTCTATAGGTGGATGCCGTTTCGAAATATCGCCATAAAAGTGGACCAGGGGTGACTCTAGAATGTGTTTGTACGATATGGGTATCAAATTAAAGGTATTAATTAGGGTTTTAAAAGGGAGTGGTGGTTGTTGTATAGGTGGTCGCCTTTTCGAGATATCGCCATAAAGGTGGACCAGGGGTGACTTTAGAATGCGTTTGTACGATATGGGTATCAAATGAAAGGTGTTAATGAGTATTTTAAAAGGGAGTATTCCTTAGTTCCATAGGTGGACGCCGTTTCGAGATATCGCCATAAAGGTGGACCAGGGGTGACCCTAGAGTTTGTTTGTACTATATGGGCATCAAACGAATGGTGTTAATGAGTATTTTAAAAGGGAGTGGGCCTTAGTTCTATAGGTGGATGCCGTTTCGAAATATCGCCATAAAAGTGGACCAGGGGTGACTCTAGAATGTGTTTGTACGATATGGGTATCAAATTAAAGGTATTAATGAGGGTTTGAAAAGGGAGTGGTGGTTGTTGTATAGGTGGTCGCCTTTTCGAGATATCGCCATAAAGGTGGACCAGGGGTGACTCTAGAATGCGTTTGTACGATATGGGTATCAAATGAAAGGTGTTAATGAGTATTTTAAAAGGGAGTAATCCTTAGTTCCATAGGTGGACGCCGTTTCGAGATATCGCCATAAAGGTGGACCAGCGGTGACCCTAGAGTTTGTTTGTACTATATGGGCATCAAACGAATGGTGTTAATGAGTATTTTAAAAGGGAGTGGGCCTTAGTTCTATAGGTGGATGCCGTTTCGAAATATCGCCATAAAAGTGGACCAGGGGTGACTCTAGAATGTGTTTGTACGATATGGGTATCAAATTAAAGGTATTAATGAGGGTTTTAAAAGGGAGTGGTGGTTGTTGTATAGGTGGTCGCCTTTTCGAGATATCGCCATAAAGGTGGACCAGGGGTGACTCTAGAATGCGTTTGTACGATATGGGTATCAAATGAAAGGTGTTAATGAGTATTTTAAAAGGGAGTAATCCTTAGTTCCATAGGTGGACGCCGTTTCGAGATATCGCCATAAAGGTGGACCAGGGGTGACCCTAGAATTTGTTTGTACAATATGGATATCAAAAGAAAGGTGTTAATGAGTATTTTAAAAGGGCGTGGGGCTTAGTTCTATAGGTGGACGCCTTTTCGAGATATCGCCATAAAGGTGGACCAGGGGTGACTCTAGAATGAGTTTGTACGATATGGGTATCAAATTAAAGGTATTAATGAGAGTTTTAAAAGGGAGTGGTGGTAGATGTATATGTGAGGGCGTTTTCCAGATATCGACCAAAATGTGGACCAGGGTGACCCAGAAAATTATCTGTTGGATACCGCTAATTTATTTATATATGTAATACCTGCCAAGATTTTAAAGGTTTTTTATTTCACCCTGCAGAACTTTTTCATTTTCTTCTACTTAATATGTTAGGTGTCACAGCCATTTTATAAAGTTTTTTCTAAAGTTATATTTCGCGTCAATAAAACAATCCAATTACCTTACCATGTTTCATCCCTTTTTTCGTATTTGGTATAGAATTATGGTATATTTTTCACTTTTCGTAATTTTCGATATCGAAAAAGTGGGCGTGGTCATAGTCGGATTTCGTTCATTTTTTATACCAAGATAAAGTGAGTTCAAGTAAGCACGTGAACTAAGTTTATTAAAGATATGTCGATTTTTGCTCAAGTTATCGTGTTAACGGCCTTGCGGAAGGACAGACGGACGACTGTGTATAAAAACTGGGAGTGGCATCAACCGATTCCGCCCATTTTCACAGAAAACAGTTAACGTCATAAAATCTATGCCACTACCAAATTTCAAAAGGATTGGTTAATTTTTGTTCGACTTATGGCGTTGAAAGTATCCTAGACAAATTAAATGAAAAAGGGCGGAGCCACGCCCGTTTTGAAATTTTCTTTTATTTTTGTATTTTGTTGCACCACATCATTACTGGAGTTGAATGTTGACATAATTTACTTATATACAGTAAAGATATTAAATTTTTTGTTAAAATTTGAATTTAAAAAAATTTTTTTTTAAAAAGTGAGCGTGTTCTTCATCCAATTTTGCTAATTTTTATTTGGCACATATACAGTAATAGTAGTAACGTTCCTGCCAAATTTCATCATGATATCTTCAACGACTGCCAAATTACAGCTTGCAAAACTTTTAAATTACCTTCTTTTAAAAGTGGGCGGTGCCACGCCCATTGTCCAAAATTTTACTAATTTTCTATTATGCATCATAAGTTCAACTTACGTACCAAGTTTCGTCGCTTTATCTGTCTTTTGTAATGAATTATCGCACTTTTTCGGTTTTTCGAAATTTTCGATATCGAAAAAGTGGACGTGGTTATAGTCCGATATCGTTCATTTTAAATAGCGATCTGAGATGAGTGCTCAGGAACCTACGTACCAAATTCCATCAAGATACCTCAAAATTTACTCAAGTTATCGTGTTAACGGACGGACGGACGGACATGGCTCAATCAAATTTTTTTTCGATCCTGATTATTTTGATATATGGAAGTCTATATCTATCTCGATTCCTCTATATATGTACAACCAACCGTTATCCAATCAAATTTAATATACTCTGTGAGCTCTGCTCAACTGAGTATAAAAACGTGAAAGTGTTATGGCTGTTACATCAGAAAGTCGTGAAAAGCAACTACAATGAAGAGCAAAAAAGATTTTAAAAAATAATAACATATCCTTTCTTTTATTTTGAAAAATACGATAAAACGGTCAATTCTAAGTAAAAAGATAATTTTTTAAATAAATTACATTAAAATTATAAAAATTTTGTTTTTTTGCTTATTACTTGAAAGTATAGGTTTTTTATACTCAGTTGAGCAGAGCTCACAGAGTATATAAACTTTGATTGGATAACGGTTGGTTGTACAGGTATAAAGGAATCGAGATAGATATAGACTTCCATATATCAAAATCATCAGTATCGAAAAAAAATTCGATTGAGCCATGTCCGTCCGTCCGTCCGTTTGTCCGTCTGTCCGTTAACACGATAACTTGAGTAAATTTTGAGGTATCTTGATGAAATTTGGTATGTAGGTTCCTGGGCACTCGTCTCAGATCGCTATTTAAAATGAGCGATATCGGACAATAACCACGCCCACTTTTTCGATATCGAAAATTTCGAAAAATCGAAAAAGTGCTATAATTCATTACCAAATACGGATTAAGCGATGAAACTTGGTAGGTGAGTTGAACTTATGACGCAGAATAGAAAACTAGTAAAATTTTGGACAATGGGCGTGGCACCGCCCACTTTTAAAAGAAGGTAATTTAGAAGTTTTGCAAGCTGTAATTTGGCAGTCAAAAAGGGCGAAATCGGTTGAAGCTACGCCCAGTTTTTATACACAGTCGACCGTCTGTCCTTCCACTCGGCCTATAACACGTTAACTTGAGCAAAAATCGATATATCTTTACTAAACTCAGTTCACGTACTTATCTGAACTCACTTTGATTGGTGTAAAAAATGGCCGAAATCCGAATATGACCACGCCCACTTTTCGATATCGAAAATTACGAAAAATGAAAAAAATGCCATAATTATATACCAAGTACGAAATAAGGAATGAAACATGGTAATTGTATTGGTCTATTGACGCAAAATATAACTTTAGAAAAAAACTTGGTAAAATGGGTGTGACACCTACCATATTAAGTAGAAGAAAATGAAAAAGTTTTGCAGGGCGAAATCAAAAGCCTTGGAATCTTGGAAGGAATACTGTTCGTGGTATTACATATATAAATAAATTAGCGGTACCCGACAGATGATGTTCTGGATCACCCTGGTCCACATTTTGGTCGATATCTCGAAAACGCCTTCACATATACAACTAAGGGCCACTCCCTTTTAAAACGCTCATTAATACCTTTAATTTGATACCCATATCGTACAAACACATTCTAGAGTCACCCCTGGTCCACGTTTATGGCGATATCTCGAAAAGGCGTCCACATATAGAACTAATGCCCACTACTTTTTAAAATACTCATTAACACCTTTCATTTGATACCCATATCGTACAAACGCATTCTAGAGTCACCCCTGGTCCACGTTTATGGCGATATCTTGAAAAGGCGTCTACATATAGAACTAAGGCCCACTCCTTTTTAAAATACTCATTAACACCTTTCATTTGATACCCATATCGTACAAACAAATTCTAGAGTCACCCCTGGTCCACCTTTATGGCGATATCTCGAAAAGGCGTCCACCTATAGAACTAAGGCCCACGCCCTTTTAAAATACTCATTAACACCTTTCATTTGATACCCATATCGTACAAACAAATTCTAGAGTCAGGCCTGGTCCACCTTTATGGTGATATCTCGAAAAGGCGTCCACCTATAGAACTAAGGCCCACGCCCTTTAAAAATACTCATTAACACCTTTCATTTGATACCCATATTGTACAAACGCATTCTAGAGTCACCCGTGGTCCACGTTTATGGCAATATCCCGAAAAGGCGTCCACCCATAGAACTAAGGCCCACTCCCTTTTAAAACACTTATTAACACCTTTCGTTTGATACCCATATTGTACAAATGCATTCTAGAATCAACCCTGGTCCACTTTTATAACGATATTCCGAAAAGGCGTCCACCTATAGAACTAAGGCCCACTCCCTTTTAAAATACTCATTAACACCTTTCCTTTGATACCCATATAGTACAAACAAATTCTAGAGTCACCCCTGGTCCACCTTTATGGCGATATCTCGAAAAGGCGTCCACATATAGAACTAAGGCCCACGCCCTCTTAAAATACTCATTAACACCTTTCATTTGATACTCGTATCGAACAAACAAGTTCTAGAGCCACCCCTGGTCCACCTTTATGGCGATATCCCTAAATGGCGTCCATATATAGAACTATGGCCCACTTCCTGTTAAAATACTCTTTAATACCTTCCATTTGATACACATGTCATACAAACACATTCCAGGGTTACCCTAGGTTCTTTTTACAACATGGTGATTTTCCCTTACTTTGTCTCCACAGCTCTCAACTGAGTATGTAATGTTCGTTTACACCCGAACTTAGCCTTCCTTACTTGTTTTATTTTTTTTATTTTTTTCTACTAAAACGAATTCGAAAAAAGAAAAGCTGTCTGAATGAAAGTTGTTGGAAATGTTCTGAACTTATTTTAGCTGTGAAGAAAAAAAATTTTTCATAAGAAATTTATTAAAAATGATAATATTGTCACGGATATTAGCATCACTAAGCTATACCATCACTAAGGCCATGCTAAGCAGTATTTACGTCAATAATCAAATAATGTATACACATATATAAGGCAGCCGAGAGATGTCACACACAGATGCATTTACGCCTATGTGTGCGCGAGAGACTGTAAACTACAAACATTCACATCAATAATTCAATCATTATGTATCTACATAAACGAATCAATCATTATATCTACACATATGTAGGTACACGCAGCTGAGAAGCAAGGCACAACCATATGCAGACATCTTATTTGAGATGCTCCTAAATGTAGGCAATTATAATTGTGCAAGTGTCGCTCACACATAAAAGCATGGGGTATGAGAGAAGCTATAAAATCGTGCAATTGTAGTTACAGCTGAGAAGTTTGAGAGATACTGGACTAGTAGATTCTGGAAGCGTCTAGAAGAGGCGAATGAGGAAACCAAAGAGTATAAAAGGTTGCAGATGTAGAGGCGCTGTAATTCAGTTTGAGTTGAGCTATCAATCAGTTTGATTAAGCACGCGATCTGGCGGCCAATAGTAGAGTTTCATTTGAGTTATCAATCAGTTTGGTTATTAAGCCAGCGAGTAGGAAAGCATAAGTGTTATTGTGAAGTACTTTTTTAATAAAGGCCATTTTTCCATTGTTCAATATTGGAGTTATTTATTCAACAGTTTAGTGATTCGAACTTAGCGGAGGATTGCAAATAAGAGGATTTGCAGCAAACTCGTTACAATATAATAGTTAAAAGTTCATTTTAGGCTAATTTCTCATGATGTAAGCTGATATCTCTACTAAAATTCAAAAACTGTAGATATTAATACAGATGATATTTTTCCTATAATTCTATGAGAAGCTATGAAGATTTTTTGGCCAAACCCTTATTTCATATTGCAAAATATCTATTTTGCAAAAGTGATGGACTTGAAATCGGACTTAGAGCTATGGTGTCTTCAGCAATTTTTCTTAGAGTCATATGTAAATTACGTTTTTGCTATACACCTGATGGAAAAAAAAACTGACCCGCTCTAAGACATATGCATATATTTACATTTATATTTGGGCAAAAACAAATTTTTAACTTCGTTGATTTTTAATTATTTTAACTGTCAGTATGCGTTAAATAAAGCTGTGCTTTAACATATACATACATAGGTATTGGCATTATGACATCACGCAAAATGAGCAGTCATCTGTTCGTATAAACGTGCGTATGGAATATGTTACTGTTATGTCGAAAATCTATCGCAAAAACATCCATAACTATAAATACTACATCAAATAAAAGTCTAAATCTAAATCAGGGCTCTTCATTTCATAGCACAATTATGCGGGTTCGATTCATATGAATTCCTAAGCTATTTCGTTTGTTGAATGTGTTAGTCGTCGCTGAATAGAATTCGAAGTTGCTACCCTGCTTCGAAGGGGTTCAATGTTTATTTGTGCATTTGAAAATAACATATTTTGCAAACAAAAGTTCGTGAGAGTAATTTAAGGCTTTTTAATGTTAGAATTATATTTTATTTTAATTCGTTGATACTCTCATGAAATAAAATCATATTTTCATAGCAAATCTGCGAAATATTTTTTAAATGTTAACAAATAATGCGTCATTCGTGTTGTTTCATTGCTCTTCGATTAACAACACTACCACTACGATCATAAAAATCTTACTAACACAGTCACAGTTTCAGTTTTAAAGATCCCTGGTCTAAAGAGGTAACATATCCATGTACGTATGATAAATGCAATATGAAAGTATAATCCTTACAAAATAGGCAGCAATAACGTTTATGGTCACTTTTTTTTTTTTTACTTTCTACGCAAATAACACAAATTTACAGAGCCAATTATGTAGAAAACACAATTATTTCGAATCCACTCAAAATCTTCTTTAAAACACGAGTCTTCAAGTACTTAATTTCATCGACAGGTATAAATTTCTCTGGACAAAATTGTGTATTTTTGTTGGAGATAACTCACTATTTTTAAATCAAAAGTTGTTAATACTCGTTTTTTTCTCCGTCATATTTCATTGAAAAAGTGACACAATTGTCCTTGTCAGAAATTTTTTTTAAGGTATTAAGATTAACACTTTATCATTCTAAAATTAAATGATCTACAAAACTGCATGTCAATAAATTTCTAAAAATTATTATTGAAATTTTTAAGATTTTACTTAAGATTCGTGTTCCGAACTCGAATTTTCCTTTGCTAAGAATTTGAACATTAGTTTGTATTGATTATATTATATATTTGTACACACTGCAAAAAATAGACGAAAACTGAAAAAAGTCTTGTGCGAAAACTTATTTCGTAAGTGTATGAAAAAATTTATTTCGATACATTATCACGCCAATCAATTTGCAAATCTATCCTCACTCTGCGCCCGACAAAAATATTTAGTTTTGTCATTAGGTTAGGTTGAACTGGCCTGTCCATGAGGACCTCACATAGACTGAATGAGTCCGTAGTTTTACCAGAAGTTTGTTTAACGACCAAACTGAAAAACCATATCAAAAACTAGGGCCTATGTTATAAAATAACTCCGTCCTCTTGGCAAATATTAGAAGCCTCCTAGGACTTAAGCCACTTGCTGCTTCTAGATCTGACAGCTGTATAACTGCTAATAGCACAGAACGTGATCGATCGTTTCCTCCTCCAACCCGCACTTCCTACATCTGCTATCACTGACCACGCCTAATTTAAAGGCATGTGACGCTAGAAGGCAGTGTCCAGTCAGAATACCCGTCATGAGTCTACAGTCCTCTATTTTCAATGATAGAAGCAGCTGTGTTAGTCTAAGGTTGTAAGGCCTACACATAATCTTCGACACTTTACAGCCCCGCGCTTGAACCAACGCCTTTCTCGTGTGGTCGATCATGTGCACCACTCGCCTTCGCTTAATCTCGCCTAGTCTAATTGGTACGTCTACGGGGCAAGCTTCAAGGGATGCGCCCTTTATAGCTAGTTCACCTTTTTCATTCCCATCTATTCCTATATGCCCTGGGACCCAATACAGATGTATGCATCTCCCTGTCCCGATTCTCTCGAGAGACTGCTTGCACTCTAAGACGCATTTAGATGCTGTGCTATGCGACAATATTGCTTTAATTGCTGCTTGACTGCCAATATAAAAGTTTAGTCATTGCTGTCACAAAAATTTTGTCAGCCCGCCAATTGTCAAGACCATTTTCAACAATATTCTAAATTTTGCCACAGTCGATTCTCAGGTAGTTGTTATCGTAGTTGCCTATAGGAATCTATGAAACTAGAAAATTGTCGGCATCAATTTTCACTCTTGTAATTGAAAATAAATCGATAGTTGAAAGGTATTTCACGATTACTCCTCAATTGTACATATGTCAGTTCTATGGAGCAGATCTCAGATCTTAACACACTAAACCATAGAGATACACCGTGAAATTTATTAGATTATCAGCTGAAGTTCAGTGAAACGTATTGGAACAGTCTTTTCTAAAACTCAAAAGATTTCCAATAAAATCTCCTGCGGTTTTCTCTAAATACAAAACATTGTACACATAAATATATAATAAGTAAGGACATGACTATCTTCGGCTGTGCCAAAGACTTTATACCTTTCTTCAATGGAGTTCTGAAATAATTTTTTCCCGTTCGCTATATCCGAAAGATCGGCTGTATAGGATGTGTAATATATAGAGAAGAGATAAGCGACATTTTCAAAGTTTCGCGTTTCTTGTTGTCTGCATGAGATAGCTATGACCATGTATTTGCTGCAATTAGAAGCTTCTACTTAGTAAAATGGGACAGAAATTACGAAAAGCTTCTTATCTGAACAATTGGTTTTATTTGATATATGCCATACGTACGATCGATCTCAACGACTTTTTCAGACAATAATATGTGCAATTAACGAAAGCATTTGGTGAAATTTGAAGCTTCTATCGGATGAACTGAGAAAGATATAACAAAAAGACCTATTTTCTTAAAACACGTTGTATAGGGGATGATAAAGTAGTCGGATGCGTTTCCGACAAGGACACCAAAATATTCCCGTTGACCAAATTTCATTAGGATACCTTAAAAATTGAGATACTAGTTTGCGCTAAAACTGACAGACGGACAAGGCTAAATCAACTCTGATCGTCATTCAGATGATTTGCGGTCCGCCTTTTGAGACCTGGGGGAAAACTTTATGATAAGTCTATCGCTGCTGGTATTTTCCTGCGGTGGAGTGTTTGATTATTTCGGTATACTTATTAGTGGGTCTATCTCTTCTCTTTTAGGGCTTGCAATTTTGAAATTCGTGACTAACTTAATATGCTGTAACGAATTTTGGGAAATTCCTGATAATTATGCCCCTAACGTTCGAATCGCTGAACTGTCGAATAAATATCTCAAATATTCAGTATAGCCAAATGGGCTCTATTTAAACTACTTTGGGAATAGTATTTCACGAATTAGTACTCGCGTGTTTCACTAAAAGCGTGTTAAAATCAAACGGATTGATTATCGCTTGCACCGCTCTGCTTTTATAATCTCAGTTACACTCGTTCGACTATTTCTCCCAAGGTCTAGACTTTTCACGAACATGCCTTCTGGAACAGTTGTATCTCACACTTGGTTATTTAGTTATATATATGTATATCTGTAGTCTATGTTTTTCTCTAGCTATATGGATGCGTATGCGAGCGTAACAGCTTCTGCTGTGTTCTTTTACATCAATATAATATGCACTTAAACTTTATATGGACTGCCAAGAGCATAACTTTATCTACACACAAAGAACACGCTTTTATTGAAATCAAAATATATACATAATTTCTCTCAGTTGAATAGACCATTCTTCTCCGACCATGCGTATGTCAGCTTCAGCATCCCCCTAAAGAGGGTAGGGAAGGGAGGGACTTTTAAAAACCCTAGGTAAACAAACTGGACTAAATTCCAGAAACAGGTAGAAACGAAACTGGGACAACCCAAAGAGGTTGCCAATGTGAAAGAACTGGAGGAGTACAATGAATTCCTAACAAGGACGCTTATGACTGCGTATAACAAAGCTTGCCCTCTAAGAAAATTAATTAGGATACCTTAAAAAGCCGCCATGGTGGAGCAATGAGCTGAGTATTCTAAGAATACAGGTAAAAAAAATGTTTAAGCTAGCAAAGACCGCGGAAAGCGAATCGTGTCGGGACGAGTAAAGGGATCTACTGAGCATCTACAAGCGTAAAATTTCCAGGGCGAAGAGAATTTCATGGAAAAGTTTCTGTACGGACATAGAGTGCTCCAGCGAAACAGCACGGTTGACAAAAGTCTTAGCAAGGCGAAACATATTCCAGGGACTAATAAAGAAAGAGAACGCGGAATTGTCAGGTAATAGTGAGGAATCCCTTAAGGTGCTTCTCGATACACATTTCCCATCGGGAGATGGTTTAGAAGAGCCAGCAGACAGCACTCACACTTCGATCACGGAGCGGGTAGTGCCGGGCTAGGTGTACCAAGATCGAATGGGCAGTGAAGACGTTTTCTATGTTTAAATCGCCGGGCCCAGATGGTATATTCCCGGCCATGCTACAAGTTTCAAGCAGGGCGGTCGTGGAATGGCTTAAAATAATATTGGATGGGTGCATAAGACTGAATAATGTGCCGCACTCTTGGAGAACTGCGCGTGTAACTTTCCTACCAAAGGCGGGGAAGATCGGTAACGTGTATCCCAAAGACTATAGACCCATTAGCTTAACATCATTTTTACTCAAAGCCCTTGAGAGGCTGATAGATATGTACATAAAGTCCAACGTGGATGAAAAGCTGCTCTACACAACACAACATGCGTACACCAAAGGCAAGTCGATAGACACCGCATTGCATAGGGTTGTAATAAGCATAGAGAAAGCCCTGGAATATAAGAAATATGCTCTAGGAGTCTTCTTAGACATTGCCGGGGCTTTCAATAATGTTTCTAAATGGGCAATTTTGAATGGTCTTAATTACATTAAAGTACATCCAGCCTTAACGAGATGGATCGGCTGTATGTTAAATTGCAGGAAGATTATATCACAATGGGGATTGTACGAGGCCACGAAATCAGTGGACAGGGGGACGCCGCAGGAAGGAGTGCTATCACATCTTCTGTGGACGCTGGTCATCAACCAACTGCTCAGGCGATGCGATGAGAGACCCGTAAAACTTACTGCTTACGCGAATGACGTTGCAATTTTCATAAGTGGAAAGTGCCTTCCAACGATTAGCTCTTTGGTGAATCGGGCGATTCATGATATTCATACATGGGCATCAAATGTCGTGTTGAAAGTCAACGCGGATAAGACGGATATGTTCTTGTTTACAAACAGGTACAAGGTCCCAAATTGGATCAGGCCTAAGTTAGGAGGGGTGACCCTACAGGAGAAACCTTGCACAAAATATCTTGGAGTCATCCTAGACAGTAAGCTGTCATGTGGAGGAGAGGGTTAAGAAGGCCTCAACGGCAATATATGCATGTGAGAGAATGCTGGGGTTTTTCTTATGGGGTTTTTACAGCGATTGTAAGCCCTATTCTATACTATGGAGTTCTTGTTTGGTGCAAAGCCACACAAACAATAACATACCTAAAAAATTAGAGGGGGTTTGCAGACTATCAATGCTTAGCATTACGGGAGCCATGAAAACAACCGCGAGAGCTGCACTGTATGCCATTCTGCACATTCCACCTGTAGACCTAGTAGCAAAGAACATAGCGTTAACAACTGCAACCAGGCTCGGTACCTCGGGCAGCTTGATCGCCGACCCTACGGTCATAGTAGTATAGCGTCATCAATTACAAAACGAACAGACTACCTGATTCCCTATCTGCGCTTCGAGGGCGATCTTAAGGCCACAGCAGAGGTGGACGGTTGGCGCAAAGTTGCACAAATGGCGAACGAGGCGATACATGTGTACACAGATGGTTCCAAAGTAGTGGAAGGAGTAGGGTCTGCGGTATGCTGTGCTGATCTGGAAATAGACAGATCCTACAGGCTACCGGATTACTATAGCGTTTTCCAAGCGGAAATAGTAGCCGTAACCAAAGCAGTAGAAACCCTGGAAGAAAACAGCCCAACCTGCAATCGTGTTAACTTTTATATTGAGAGTCAAGCAGCAATTAAGGCAATAATCTCGCATAGCACAGCATCTAAATGCGTGTTAGAGTGTAAGTAGGGCAAGAGGACGGAGTTATTTTATAACATAGGCCCTGGTTTTTGATAGGGTTTTTCAGTTTGGTCGTTAAAATAAACTTCTGGTAACACTATGGACTTATTCAGTCTATGTGAGGTCCTCATGGACCGGCCAGTTCAACCTAACCTAACCTTCTCTCAGTTACTATATTTTGAGTTTTAATTTTCGCTAGTTATATATATTCTATTCAATTTTCTTTATTTCGTACTCAGTGTGCTTTGCACACCGAGTATATTAATTTTGGTAACATAACGGTTAGTTGTAAAGGATATAGACTATATCAAGATCACCAGTATCGGAAAAAATTTTGATTAAGCCATCTGACCATTTGTCTGTCCGTCGGTCCGTTAACACGATAACTTGAGTAAATATTGAGATATCTTCACCAAATTCGGTATACGGGCTTATCTGGACCCAGAATAGATTGAAAACGAGTGCAATCGAAACCACGACCACTTTTATATATGTAACATTTTGCAAAACATAAAATACTTGATTAAATAGTGTTTAAGTGACTTAGGTTAGGTTAGGTTGCTAGGGCTGAGCTGAAAACTATGGTAACAGCTCACTACTTAAGCCGCCAATGGGCCCATTGTGATACCCTATATGGTTTCGAAGAGGACCCATGCCCTGCCTAAAGCGAGTCGAGCCGTTTCGTGGATTTTATGTATTTTGCTAGAGCCTTGACTTCATAAGTAGAGACCTCAGCAAGGTCATGTAGAAAAGGTTTACCAAAGATGGCCAACCTGCGCATGCTAAGCGCTGGACACTGACAGAGAAGGGGCTGGACACTCTCCTCCTCTTCTTTACATCTGCAGCTGCGACAATAGTCACAATGCGTGCCTATTAAACAATGCCCTGTTAGAACCCTTATCAGGGGCGGTAGAACTGATTTGTTTAAAATCATAAACGCTCTTGTTCGCCACTTGTCATATGAGGGCGGGTTAGCCTGGATGTCTCACACGATGATATGGCTGGTCATCGTCCGTTTGCATTTCTTATAGTGCTTGTGTTCATACGAAGCCTGAAAGTGTCCATGGGTATACCTACCAAATCACTTCCCGGAAGGATATGGTCGGTGGTGCCTCTTCTGGCCAGCTAGTCTGCTCTGCAGTTGCCTTCAATATCCCTGTGCCCAGGTACCCATACAAGGCTTATACTGAAGTGCTGAACCATCTCGTTAAAAGATCTGCGGCATTCAGTGACCTACTTTGCGTTGTCGATGAATGAGTACAGGGCCTTTAATGCGGCCTGGCTGTCTGAGAAAATCAACACCCATTTATCATCCTTAGGCATAGACCCGAGATGTTTCACAGCCCTGTGTATTGCCAGCATTTCCGCTTGGTAAACACTACAGCGATCTGGTAGGCGAAAAGATATATCTAGACCCAGATCCGGTGAAAAGGGGCCTGCTGCCAGGCCATCAAGCTTAGAACAATCCGTGAATATGTTGATGGCACCGGGTACCGTATGTTGTCTGGTATTCATTCCAGTCTTGTCGCGATGGTATATATATACTATAGTTTTTAACGAAAACGCTCTTTGGCGTGCAGTAGTCAGTGCGTAACGGTATTGGAACTGGGGCGTTCGTACTCGCGATTGGTGCGTGTCCACTAGATCCATTTGACCAGATAACTGTTTCCCTTATGCGTAAAGCGGCGATGACCGCAATTTCCTTCGCCACCAGGTCAAGAGGTGGAAGGTATAGCATTGTGTTGAGTGCTTCAGGCGGAGTGGAGCCGAGAGCCCCGGTAATGCAGAGCTCCGAACTCCATTGCACCTTTTAAAGCATTTTAAGAAAGGTACTTTTAGCTAGTGCAGGCCACCAAACCAAGGCACCATAAAGAAAAATCGGACGCACAATGGCTGTGTAAATCCGGTAGCTCACCTTAGGGGAGAACCCCAGGAGATGCAAATTGCCCTCTTGCGGGTGAAAAGCGCTGCTGCTACCTTCTTGGATCGCTCCATTATATGGTCACTCGATAATAGCTTGCTATCCAGAGTGACTCCCAAATACTTGACTTGATCGCTAAACGCTAAAAACGTGCACCCAATTCTTGGCGGTGTTAGATTTGGTACTTTGTACCTCGTCGTGAAGAGGACAAGCTCGGTTTTACCCGGGTTGACTTCCAAACCTGTAGCTGTGGCCCAGTGCGAAATTTGGATAGTGCCCCTTCCATTAAGTTGCAAAGAGTTTGCGGAAATTTCCCCGCATGGTGAGGCAGATGCCATCTGCATCCGCGATCACTTGGTGGCCTTCTGATTCCATGAGGCGTAGTAGTTGGTTGAGGGTAACCACCCAAAGTAGCGGAGAGAGAAAGCCGCCCTACGGAGTGCCTCTGCTGACTGGTCTGCGGATCACGCATCCACCTAGCTCAGTTTTAATCTGCCTACGCGTAAGCAGATTGTATATAAACTCCACCAGGCACGCGTCTACCCCCAGATGCATCAGCGCCGAGGTGATGGCCTCCGGGAGAACACTGTTGAAGGCACCCGCTATATATATAAATCCACCGTATATTCCTTGAAGTCAAGTGACTTTCCGATAACGGATACCAGTGAGTGCAAGGCCATGTCAGTTGACCTGCCCTTATATAGGCATGTTGAGCTTGCGAATGAAGCGAAAGCTCAATCTTCCTCCTGATGTAATCCTCTAGGAGTCTTTCGAGTGCTTTAAGCAGAAAAGAAGATAAGCATATAGCCCTATACTCATTTGGTTTAGAGTGGGAGGTTTTCCCAGCCTTGGGGATAAAGACCACGTTGACTTCTCTTCACGATGCTGGTACGTAATTAAGTCTAAGACAACCTATAAACATCCCTTTTATCCAGGGCCTTATAAGTTCGGCAATATACTGTAGCTGAGCCGGAAAAATTCCATCCGGCCCCGGCGATTTATAGGGCTTGAATGTATATAAGGCCCAATCTATCCTTTCATCATCTGTGATATCGCTTATTAGTTGATCATTAGGTGACCCTCCGCTAACAATATTTGAAGACACGCCCGCATTTGCTGAGAAGTGTGTATCCATAAGCAAGTTTATGGTTTCAGCGCTGGAGTCCGTCCAGTGCTCGTCCGGCTTTTGGACTTAACTCGGCTGAGTTGGAGTTTTCGATAGCACCTTCCTTAACCGGGAGGTCACGGATGTGGATTCAATACTGCCGCAGAAATCCCTCCAGGAGGATCGCTTTTCATTTCGGATTGCTTTTTTATATATATTTATTTTCATTCAACCAACTCCGTACGAGACTCAAGGATTACGAAGGCTTCGACGTCAGCCTTATAGACCTCAATGCTTATACTTTTGAAGCCGTAGCTTACCCTGAAATCCTGCTTTTTCAGCACTTCGACGCTAGCGCTGTTGAGCAGCAGGACTATCTGCATCGTGGCCCGTTCGGTTTTTTCCACGTTTACCTCCTTCCAGTTCTGGGTTGGTAGACCCGTGTTGTACTCCTGGAGCAGCTCCAGGATGTCAGCTGGGTCCGTTGGCGTCACTGGAACCCAGGCTCTAGCCCTTGGTCGTGAGGGGATATCACGCGCCTCCACTACCTTGAGGCGCGCGCCCGGCTATACCTCACCTATTGGCGTGACGGCGGTTCTCTACATTTTCACCGACCTGGCGTCGTCACGGTCAATTAGCTTGATATTGCCCTGGAACCACCCTGTATCGGTGTAAGATGGCGGTGGACCAGGGTTGTCTTTTTTGACCTTAACGCCCACAGTAGCGAGCGCGGCCTCAATCCACTTCTATTTTTGTTTCGGGATCCTGCCATCTTCGCTGCTCTCGTCTATATTGCCAATTATCTACCGATCCTTGGCAATTTCGGCGAAAGAACGCGTCCAGCCTCCCTGCGTCTTGGTCATTTTCGGTGCCGTGGGGTTGGATTCATCTCTGGACCGCTGGCGCTTCGAGGTTTCATCACACTCTACCCAGTCCAGCCTGAAGTCCGGCAACATTTGTCTCGACCAAGCAAGATCACGCTGCGCCTTCGCCCAGTCCCAGTTAAGTGACTTAAATTATGAACATTTTTCTTTCCTTTGTTTGATTAGCCATTGAGTGTGCTTGTAATTCTCAACTGGTTAGTGAAATATTCTAAAGACGTAGTTTACATTTTTTATCCCAAAACGGGGTTTTTCAAAGCTAAATAAGTTGGCTCAACCCGCAGCCAATAATTTAGAGCCCCCAGTGCTCGCCACAATGAATACATATCAGGTGTAACAGGTACATGGCGACCACTATCTAAAAATAATAACATAACATACAGTCCACAAAAATAACAAATAATATAATTATATAAAAAAAAACACCTAGTCGCCCGTCGAATCACCAAAGCTTAGACATATAGTAAATAGCCCAAACGTTGATTTCCTTAAATACATATAAACAAACAGTTCTTAAATTTAATTTCTTTAAATAGAAAAAGTGATCGGCGTATACTTCTAATGTATTGGTTATAGGTTAAAGTTATAAAACAGAAGAGGTGCCAAGATTTATTATGGACTTATAAAAAAATTTTCGAGTACACAGTTTTTTAGCTCAGTCCATTTGACTTAAGAGACGTGCAAATTCCATAACGCTACTGGCTTCCGTTTAACTTTAGGATATTTTTTGTTGTGTTGGTGTTGGTCATTTTCTTCTTTACAATGAATTCGCGTACTTCTAAGGTTGAATTTTTCACGATCTTGTGCTTATACTTGCTTTATACTTATTTATTTTCTCCTACATTTTTTTTGCCCTCCCTCCTAATACAGTTTCTAAACTGGTGTGTGTAAACCATATTTCAAAAACATAACGATATACAAGAAAAATACAATCTAGTTCATTAAAAACAAACGAGTCAGCTTGTATTTCGATAGGTTTTTTTGATATTTGGCCTTTTTTTCTTTGTGTTTTTTTTTTCTGACAAATGAAAATTTTGTTTTTAGTTTAAAAAATTTGTACATAAAAACACAACTGAAATCAACTTTCTTGTAAAAAAAAATGAACCATCAGAGACCGCAATAATTTTCCCGTGTTCTTTGCATTTTTTGTTGTTAAAAATATTAATGTAAAAATAAAAATTAAAACATAAACAAAAACTTGTCGAACTCACTAATTTTGGGGGAATAGCAGTCTCGTTTTCTAATGGTAGAAATTGTTTTTGTATTTTGAAGTTCCGAAAAATTTTGGTCGGTTTTTCTTGCTTGGAATCCAAGACAAACTAAAGTAGTGTCATATATCAAATGCACAAAACTCTGAATTGGCTTATTCATGTATGTAATACTCCTAAATTACTAGTACATTATGCTCGCAATTAGTTTTGAATTCGAAATCAGAAAAAGGCAACCTATAAAGTGTGTGTGATTGTAGCAGCATGAGTACGACAAGAAAAAATTTAAATTTAGGTACATTCCCTTATCGAAAACAAGAACAAAAACATTTGAACCCAGTTTCTAGTAGCAATATAGAGAAAGTATCACACATGTAAAAAATAAAAAATAAATGTAAGGCGCGATAACCTCCGAAGAGATCTAAGGCCGAGCTTCTCTTCCAATTTGCGTCGTGCTCCTCTTGATTTTTCCCTACAAATTGGCCGGACGGGACCTACATGTTTTATGCCGACTCCGAACGGCATCTGCAAGGCAGATGAGTTTTCACTGAGAGCTTTTCATGGCAGAAATACAATCGGAGCGCTTGCCAGACACTGCCGAGGGGCGACCCCGCTTAGAAAAATTTTCTTCTAATTGAAAAATCTTATTTCTAAAATTTTGATGTTGCTTTGCCCGGGAGTTGAACCCAGGGCATACGGTGTGATAGGCGGAGCACGCTACCATCACACCACGGTGGCCACCACACATGTAGCCTTATTATATTTAGAGCAAAATATAAAAATCAAATAATTGTTTTTATTTTCGATTTTGGTACCTCTTATGTAGATGGAATTACGCCTTCTGTATAATAATTTTGGTCAAAATTTTGGCTCATAACAAATATTTGCAGCCCCCGTTTGTTTTATATGAAACTAGCTTTACCAGGCGCACGTTGTAACGCCCGAGATCGAATGGATGTTGCGTTATTTTTTCTGTTTTGTTTGTTGATAATTTAAGTTATTTTTCTGTAAATTGAATTGAATTTTGTACGCATATTTGGTGAAATTTTCTGTTAAAACATATTATTCTTGTATCTTATTGTATCTTATTTTATATTATTGTATTGCTTTTACCGCTGATTGTTGCTTTGATTACATTCCGAAGATGCATGACTGGTGAGCCAATTTTCAAAGTTGATATATGCGCAGGCATTCCTTTTGGTTCTAAGGAGTATAGAAATTCATTTGTATAATTCACAATTTTATCTTCATCTCCAACTGTGCCGATCGATTTATATTTCGTCACTTCACCAGGAAATTGATTTTGAAAGCGATCATTGATTTTGTTAACATGATCATTTTTGCGAGCTAAGATAGTTCTTTCGCATAGCCAAAAAACAAAAACATTTAAATTTAAAATTCTTAATTCTGAAATATGAAAAACTTTCGTCTTGATCGAAGGAAACTCGAGCCAAAATTTGGTGATGATCGAAGTATAGCAAACACGTTTTCATAGGGAACACACACACAGAATTTGATTTTTATAGGAGATGTAGATAGACTGAAGCTAAACAATTTTTTTAACAGCGGCAGATTACTAAACGTCCAAAAGGCATAACAGCTAAACTCAACAATGCAGTCAAACTTTAGGTGTTAAAATAACTTAAGTTTGTACGGCAGCCATAGTTTTTCTCCATTCCATATTTTACTGGAGGTGTTAGGACTTAACGTCACATAGCTCCTTACCAATTTTAATTATCCTACCATTACGACGTCCAGATATATGCAGTATAATATATTCCATTTGTATGGGAGGTGCCACTCCCCCTTCTTCCCAATTCCATATTTTCTTGGTGGTGTTAAGGATTGACCTCAAATAACTCCTTACTGAATTTCAATGCTCTGACATGTATACCTTCAAAGTAATGCAGTACCAAACATTCCATTTGAATGGGAGGTTCCACGCCCCCTTTTTCCCAATTCCGCATTTTCTTGGCGGTGTTAGGGATTGACCTCATATAACTCCTTACTGAATTTCAATGTTCTGGCATGTATACCTTCAAAGTTATGCAGTACCAAAGATTCAATTTGAATGGGAGGATCCACGCCCCCTTTTTCCCAATTCCGCCTTTTCTTGGTGGTGTTAGGGATTGACCTCATATAACTCCTTACTGATTTTCAATGTTCTGGCATGTATACCTTCAAAGTTATGCATTACTAAAGATTCTATTTGTATGGGAGGTGTCACGCCCCCTTTCTCCAAATTCCGCATTTTCTTGGTGGTGTTAGGGATTGACCTCATATAAATCCTCATTGAATTTCAATGTTCTGGCATGTGTACCTTCAAAGGTATGCAGTACCAAAGATTCCATTTGTATGGGAGGTGCCACGCCCCTTTTATATATTGAAATTATTTTTAGCCTAAAACCTTCCCGTTGATCGAAGGAACCCATAACCAAAATTTGGTGATGATTGATGTGTGGGAAATACGTTTCCATAGCGAACACACACACACAGAATTTGATTTTTATATATATATATGGCTAAATAGATTTGGGATTTCAAAATCAACTAACCATCATCTCTCCTTCCTGTATCTTTCCTAAAAATTTCATGGCAATCTGTCAAGCCGTTCTCGAGTTATGGAGTGACAATCAAAATGTACACTTCTTTTTATATATATATGTAGATATAAAAATTTTTTAAATAAAAAAGGCTGCGCAATTAGTTCAGTCTAGTGGTTGGGGTGTCTGTGTTCAATCACTTCTTTACAGATCCTCCACTACTCACAAACCCATCAAGGACTAGTCCCCTTTTTTGGTGGGTATCTATGCACATATGTGCAAGGATTGTTGTGCGTAAGTCAGCAATTATATTTGCAAAAGTGGTGTCCCTGCATCCTTATTATTGTAAAAACTTTTTATTCCATTTCAAAATAATGACTACAAGTGTTTCCAATTGTAATAAACAAAGCTATGCACAGCAATATTATCGCAAATGTTAAAGTTGTTTGCTATTTTGTCATTCCTTGACGTCAGTTTCAATTGCAAACGTCTACTGCCCCGCCATTTACTTTGCTTTTTCAAGCATCCCGCCGAGATCCTTCCAACTTGTCGTTGCTATTTTGTTTGCTCCCCTTCATCCTGCACCACGATTTGCTTTTTTTGACTTTTCGTTGGCTGTTTTTGTCTTAAACATATTTTTTTGTCTCTCTTTGATTTCCATCTATGTTTAACAGAGCGTGAATTAAGTTTTCACAGTGGGTTAGGCCGAAAGTTGGTTACATTCTGTTGCTGTCATGCTGCTTTAAATCGATATCAATGCCTCATTGTCCATATTTGTTTTTTTTTACTGAATCTTATTTGAGAAGATGAGGAAGTTTTTTTTTTAAATTCTACTGCAGTTATGGCGTTGCTCTAGTCGATTATTGCCAATCGTATTTCAGTACTGAAATGTGGCTGTTGTGGATATACTTGTTTCAGCACAACCCACCCAGAGTTTCGAAATATTTAAAGACTGAAATTTTGCAATCATATTTAGCTGACTCTTTAAACATTGCAAAGAGGAAATACAGTATTATAAGTATACATATGTAAATTAGAGTACACCTGAACAAATTTTTCATCAAAATGAAAATAAAACAAGTAAGGAAGGCTAAGTTCGGGTGTAACCGAACATTACATACTCAGTGGAGACAAAGTAAGGGAAAATCACCATGTTGTAAAAAGAACCTAGGGTAACCCTGGAATGTGTTTGTATGACATTTGTATCAAATGGAAGGTATTAAAGAGTATTTTAAGAGGAAGTGGGCCATAGTTCTAAAGATGGACGCCATTTAGGAATATCGCCATAAAGGTGGACCAGGGGTGGCTCTAGAACTTGTTTGTTCGATATGAGTATCAAATGAAAGGTGTTAATGAGTATTTTAAGAGGGCGTGGGCCTTGGTTCTATATGTGGACGCCTTTTCGAAATAACGCCATAAAGGTGGACCAGGGGTGACTCTAGAATTTGTTTGTACGATATGGGTATCAAATGAAAGGTGTTAATGAGTATTTTAAAAGGGCGTGGGCCTTAGTTCTATAGGTGGACGCATTTTCGAGATATTGCCTTAAACGTGGAACAGGGGTGACTGTAGAATGCGTTTGTACAATATGGGTATCAAATGAAAGGTGTTAATGAGTATTTTAAAAGGGAGTGGGCCTTAGTTCTATAGGGGACGCCTTTTCGAGATATCGCCATAATGGTGGACCAGGGGTGACTCTAGAATGTGTTTGTACGATATGGGTATCAAATTAAAGGTATTAATGAGGGTTTAAAAGGGAGTGGCCCTTAGTTGTATATGTGAAGGAGTTTTCGAGATATCGACCAAAATGTGGACCAGGGTGATCCAGAACATCATCTGTCGGGTACCGCTAATTTATTTATATATGTAATGCCACGAACAGTGTTCCTTCCAAGATTCCAAGGGCTTTTGATTTCGCCCTGCAAAACTTTTTCATTTTCTTCTACTTAATATGGTAGGTGTCACACCCATTTTACCAAGTTTTTTTCTAAAGTTATATGTTGCGTCAATAGACCAATACAATTACCATGTTTCATTCCTTTTTTCGTATTTGGTATATAATTATGGCATTTTTTTCATTTTTCGTAATTTTCGATATCGAAAAAGTGGGCGTGGTCATAGTCGGATTTCGGCCATTTTTTACACCAATACAAAGTGAGTTCAGATAAGTACGTGAACTGAGTTTAGTAAAGATATATCGATTTTTGCTCATCGTGTTAACGGCCGAGCGGAAGGACAGACGGTCGACTGTGTATAAAAACTGGGCGTGGCTTCAACCGATTCAGCCCTTTTTCACAGAAAACAGTTATCGTCCTAATCTAAGCCCCTACCAAATTTCACAAGGATTGGTAAATTTTTGTTCGACTTATGGCATTAAAAGTATCCCAGACAAATTAAATGAAAAAGGGCGGAGCCACGCCCATTTTGAAATTTTCTTTTATTTTTGCATTTTGTTGCAACATATCATTACTGGAGTTGAATGTTGACATAATTTACTTATATACTGTAAAGATATTAACTTTTCTTTTAAAATTTGAATTTAAAAAATTTTTTTTTTAAAAGTGGGCGTGGTCGTTCTCTGATTTTGCTAATTTTTATTAAGCAGACATATAGTAATAAGAGTAACGCTCCTGCCAAATTTCATCATGATATCTTCACCGACTGCCAAATTACAGCTTGCAAAACTTCTAAATTACCTTCTTTTAAAAGTGGGCGGTGCCACGCCCATTGTCCATAATTTTACTAGTTTTCTATTCTGCGTCATAAGTTCAACTCACCTACCAAGTTTCATCGCTTAGTCCGTATTTGGTAATGAATTATCGACTTTTTCGATTTTTCTAAATTTTCGATATCGAAAAAGTGGGCGTGGTTATTGTCCGATATCGTTCATTTTAAATAGCAATCTGAGATGAGTACCCAGGAACCTACATACTAAATTTCATCAAGATACCTCAAAATTTACTCAAGTTATCGTGTTAACGGACAGCCGGCGGACGGACGGACGGACGGACATGGCTCAATCGAATTTTTTTTCGATACTGATGATTTTGATATATGGAAGTCTATATCTATCTCGATTCCTTTATACCTGTACAACCAACCGTTATCCAATCAAAGTTAATATACTCTGTGAGCTCTGCTCCACTGAGCATAATGAAAATAGCATTGTTTCATTAGTTCCTTAATCTAAATATTCTTAATATTCCAATCCCTATCTGTACATACAAATGTTTTTTCGATAATGTTAAGATTAATTTAACTTATTATTATTATTAATTTATTCATGAAATTACAAACGATATTGCATTTTCTTGCTATTTCAAATGGAAATATAACGATCAAGGCTACTTTTCAGCGTCTCTCAGATGTATGTGAGTATGTAGTTTACAGTCTCTCGCACACACATAGGCGTATAAGTAAATGCATCTGTGTGTGACATCTCTCGGCTGCCTTATATATGTGTATACATGATTTGATTATTGACGTAAATACCGCTTAGCATGGCCTTAGCGTCGCCTTAGTGATGGTATAGCTTAGTGATGCTAATATCCGTGACAATATAATATAGTAAAATAAAATAAAGTAAAGTAAAATAAAATAAAATAAAGAAAAATAAAAGAAAGTAAAAACAAGTAAGGGTGTTTAAGTTCGGGTGTAGTCGAACATTATATTTATATTTCCTGCTATAAGGAAAATATGTGCACCCAATTACGTTAGGATCCGTTAATTTTAATTAATTTTCCGTTAATTTTGTTCGAGGGGCGGTACTACGCCCATTTTTAAAAATTTGAATTTTTTGCTTTTTCTTGTTATAATTCTACTGGGGAAATGAAAAATCGTTGATATAAAACTCATCTTTGCCCAGATATAGTTTATCTTATTCATCCACGACTCTTTTAACAATCTTGTATATACAATTGAGCGTAGTTCTTAATCGAGTTTGATTATCTTCACTTAGTCCATATATCTTTAATGGCTTTTGATTTACGGCTTGTTAAAATTCCAAGTTTTCTTCTTCTAAATGTGGGTGGTACCACGCCCATAATACAATTTTTTTTCGGAATTGATGTTTTTCGCCAAAAAGCGAATCCACCTTCCAAATTTCATTAGTTTAGCGGTACTCGAAAAAGCGGAAGTGGTTATCGTGCGATTTTCAATATCAATCTATTATGGGTCCAGATAAGCCCATATACCGAATTTGGTGAAGATATCTCAATATTTGATCAAGTTATCGTGTTAACGGACGGACAGATGGACGTCCGTACTGACATGGCTTAAGGAAATTTTTTTTTGATACTGATGATATTGATATATTGAAGTCTATCTCGATTCCTTTATAACTGTACAACCAACCGACGAAGTTGCGCAAAGTTTCCAACTGCCATCAATGCCCTAAGGGGCAGCTATCAATTAACCAGCTAGTTCGGGACTAACGTTTGCTGTATAAAGCATCTTGAAAACAGGTGTGACGGCGGGCTAATTATATATACAACAGCTTATTACAAGTGAACGATTCTAATGTTAATAGAAAAGTTCGTTTACACATGTAGCTTAGCCCAATATATAAGTATTCCTTTTTAAAATCAACACTGCCATCACACAATTATTGCATTAAATAAAAACGTAGACACTTGAGGGCACAGGACAAAACTTTATAATTTAATTTTTTTTCATTTCCGCCCTTTTATGTTTTGCCAACTCGGTTTGGCCGCAAAATCCTGAATCCTGTGTTATTCTGGAGTGCCGTCTCTTTTCCCTATGGGCCAATTCTGATACACACGTGCCAACCAACGTCAGTATTCCTGATGTAGTTGTTGGCTAACCTGGTTTGTTGCTTGGGAACTGCGAAACCCTATTTTGGGGCTTGTTAAGGGAGTATTTGTTTTTATTTTTTGGAATATAAAATTAACGCTTTAAACGTTGTTGCTACCATTTTTATTGGTCGTTTTGTTTGTCTGACGTTAGCGTCGTCAGTAGCAGCAGCGTTGACGCTCATAACACTTCCGCTTAAACGTTGACAATTAACAAACTAAATGTCATTTCATGATGGAACTTTTGTAATTAATATGGTGTAAAAAGTGGGATCACCTTCGCGCCAGTCTATCAGAGCTAAGTTGAAAATAATGAAAAACGAGAATTTAAGCATTAATATAAAATGAGTATGAGAGAAAAAATAAGCAAAAGTAACAGCAACTCCAATTTGAACTGTAAATGCAAAGATGATTGTAGGGTTGAACTTGTTCAATAATATATGAATATATAGCGTAAAGGAAATAATTGTTAGTACAAATTTGTTAGACTAAGTTGGGGCGAGTTATACAGTACGATATGAATATGTGTACAATATTGCAAATGTTTTGATGCTTTGGCGGCCACCGTGGTGTGATGGTCGTGCTCCGCCTACCACACCGTATGCCTTGGGTACACAGCCCGGGCAAAATAACATCAAAATTTTAGAAATAAGGCTTTTCAATTAGCAGAAAATTTTTCTAAGCGGGGTCGCCCCACTGCAGTGTTTGGCAAGCGCTCCGAGTGTATTTCCGCCATGAAAAGCTCTCAGCGAAAACTCATCTGCCTTGCAGATGCCGTTCGGAGTCGGCATAAAACATGTAGATCCCGTCCGGCCAATTTGTAGGGAAATCAAGAGGAGCACGACGCAAATTGGAAGAGAAGCTCGGCCTTAAACTTCTTCAGAGGTTATCGCGCCTTACATTTATTTATTTTATTTTATAGATGCTTTGTAAGTAATACTAGAAAGGAAATGAATTGGAATTTTTAATTGAGTGCGAATAACATTAAACTACAAACTTAATTGGGACTATAATATGAAAACTTACCTGAAATCGTTATTATTTTTGTAGCTATGTGATATTGGAGTGTTTGCACATTGAATAGCAAAATTAAGTGAAGTCTTTTTATTTTTCATTATTTATGACTTGAGTGGAAAAGGAGATATTTTGAGGCAAATTTCACTCTAATACTACATTTACCGTAAAGCTTCTGCGTCACTTTATAATGTTCATGAGATTTTCGAACGCAGTTGTGATCCATGATTCAATTACTAGAGGTTTGTTCTCCAATGATGACAGAGTTTGGCAGTTCCAATTTGAAAAATCTGGACGGGTTGTTTTTACGAAGTAAGGAAAGCGGGGAATAATTCAATCCCCTTGAGCGAAAATTGTAGTAGATAAGTACCTTTAGTAGTGATAATAAATTTGTAAATGCCAACAGGTTATGGGGGACCTAATTCATTTTCTACTGAATATTTCGTGAATTGATAAAGAGTTACGATGGTTTGGTCATTCTTTCAGAATTTGTTTGAATAATGCCGTATGTTAGAATTTCATTAAAAAATACACTATCTCAAAATTTGTTTCAAAAACTCCCTATATGAGCATAAGTTCAATGCATTTTGACATAAAAGAGTGTTAATGAAAAGCATTATGAAATAAGGCGTTCTTCAATCTAATTCTAATATAAGGCATTTTTATGACAAATCCTGAAACGGGAAATTTTTGAAAAACGCAGCCGGCATGGGGTGGTATTCTATTCAGCAGCCGCAATGAACTGACAAAAAAAAAACAGAAAATGTCTTATTGTCTAGAACTTTATATTCTGGCCTTGACTTTGACAGAAGAGTTATGCTTTTTTGCGTTCCTGCTACACAGGGAGTATTCATCTTTTTAATTTGAAATTTCGAAAAGCTCTTTTCAGTTAAGTGTTCATGGAAGCATTCCGGATAAACCGTTAATTTAGAATACGCGGAATACTTTCGTTTGATACTACCTCACGAGGTCCGAATATATCAAATAAATATTGTTACGAATATTAGCAACACAAAGGGGTACTGCCATCTCTAAGCCGATGTTAAGTAGTGATTGTATGCACATCCATAAATCAGTCATTATGTATCTACGTAAACGAATCAATCATTATGTGTCTACACATATGTACGTATACGAGCAGCGGAGAAGCAACGCACAAACACATGCATATATCTTATCTGAGTTGCTCACAAAAGAGGGCAATAATTTGTGCAAGTATTACTCACGCATATGAGAAATTATAAACATAGTTGTGGCTGGTGATTTTGTAGCTGATAACTAATTAGTAAGTTCTGGAATGGAAAAGCCTAGAAGTATGCAACGAGAAATCAAAAAGTATAAAAGGCGCGACAGTAGAGGCGCAAAACAGTCAGTTTCGTTTTAGCTATCAATCAGATTCAATTAAGCACGCTATCTGTCGGGCAATAGTAGAGTTATTTATTGTGAAGTACTTTAATAAATGCCATTTTGCATTATTGAAGAGTGAAGTTATTTATTCAATAGTTTAGTGATTCGAACTTAGCAGAAAGTTGCAAATAAGAGGATTTGCAGTAAATTCGTTGCAATATATACATAATATTCCAAATATAAACCGGTTCCCCAAATTGTTAAATGGAGACGAATGTTCCGAACATACGGAATGAATAAGTTAACATGCTCAACATTCGTTATGCTATCATCATAAAATTAAAAAAAAAGTTGTAAGTAATTATGCAGTTCAGTACTTATTTGTAAGCTGCTTGCTTCCTATTTCTACTACTAATATTTTTCGAAAAATCGCAAAAAAACAACACAGCTAACCGATGTCAATTCGCTTCCCAAGGCAGTCGGTTCTATGTGCCGGAGCGACTCGGGATTTTTCCCGACCAAGGACTGTCATTTCAGTGTGACCCCATTTAATTTGTTTCGTCCCTCCCACAAATTGTCATCCTCCCAGCAGCTCCTTGCAGCAGGACTGCTCCATACTCTCTTACTCCGGGGAGGGATGGTTGCATCGGACAGGTTGTTCTGGGCTTGATCCCAAAACCCGACGTCCACGTAACTTTTATAAATCTTTTGTGGCTCCTTGCTGTTCACGCCCAAGGGCGTCCCGTAGTCTACACCTAAGCGCCCCCCACTACCCGCCAGCAGCCCCGCTGCTCAGCAAGCCACAACAAGTACCCGCTGCTGCTCGCGCCCCACGGCGCCAACAACTCAAAGAGCTGATACCACTCATAACTACTACCTTCGTAGTAGAGTTGGTAGCAATCCTGAGCATCAGCCCGTGCCCCCGTCTTCTCCCCCCTCTTTTCCGGCAGCAATCGTGCAGGTCAGGAAAACAGACTCTTAGTCCCTACCTCCGTTTGCACCGTCTGCCAGCACAGAATATATAGGTTTGCGACATCCGCCCAATGCAGCTCCTGCCTTGGGTGGTGCCACTTTCCTAGATGTTCTGGTCTCCGCGACGGCAACCCCCGACGGGTTTCATCGCGCCATGTTGCCAGGGCGCAAACCCAAATCATCCGGGTACCCCAATGCTTGCCCAAGGACGCCCAGTCCCAAACAGCAATTGCGTCCTGGCCTTCCACAACCCAGGCGTAGTCACCCGTCACTTACCCCCATAGTGGCGACGTCTTCCCTTATGCACTTCAGAATTCTGCAGTTAAACTGTAATGGACTAACTGGGAAGATTACGGAGATAGTCGATTTCATGAAGCGGCACAACATCCGCATTGCTGCGAATTGTGGGCGGACAGTAGGGGTGAGATGTTGGCGGATCAAATAGAAGAAACGAGTTCTGCACAATAAATGGAGACGCCCCCACACGTATGGTAGGAAGCTGTCACAGCTCGCCAGATATCTCAATCGTGAGCGCAGAACTCGTAAACTGCGTCAACTGGCATTCGATGGTAACATTGGCATCCGACCACCTGCCCATACTTATTTCGCTCGATCGTACCGCCGACTTCATTGTCACTGAAAAACGCACTTTCATAAACTTCAAAAAAGGAAAGTGGGAAGAATATAAATCCTTTACAGACAACCGCTTTGCTGCCCTCCCTATCCAAGTTTCCATCGCCTTTGGCGACAAAGTGCTGTCGGATGCGAAAAAATGCGCGAGCGCTTTCTGCCGACAATATATAATGCATCCTACGGTCGACAAAGATAGACGGAGGGCCAATAGACACGCACATAAACACAAATTCAGCGCGTCACCAATCACCATCACCGCTAAAGAGGTTGAGGACGCCATTGGTCGTGCTAAACCATCCAAAGCAGTGGGCCCAGACGGCATAGCCATGCCGATGCTTAAAACCCTGGGAGAAAGAGGGTTTCAAATATTTAGCGCATGTCTTCAACCTGTCTCTTTCCACCTTTTGTCATACCCGAGAAATGGAAAATGGCCAAGGTGGTCCCGCTACTAAGCCTGGGAAATCAACTAACATAGGTGAGTCGTATCGTCCGATATCTCTCCTATCGCCAGTGGCAAAGACGCTTGAAGCCATTTTGCTCCCTTATTTCCAAGCAAATTTGCAGCTAGACCCTCATCAGCATGGCTTCAGAAAACTCCATAGCACTACCACCGCGCTAAATGCCATTAGCACCCAGATAAATTGCGGTTTAAATCAATGCCCCCACCATAGAACAGTACTCGTAGCAGCTTTTGATACGGTCAACCATGGTTTGTTACTGCAAGACCTGGAAGGGTCTACCCTTCCCCCATGTCTTAAAAGGTGGACCGCAAATTATTTGGGTGGTCGGCAGGCATCGGTGCAATTTAGAAACGAAACATCAAAACCAAGGAGAATTAAAGAAGGGGTGCCACAGGGTGGTATCCTATCCCCACTTTTGTTTAATTTCTACATATCTAAGCTACCTTCACCACCGGAAGGAGTCACAATCGTTTCCTACGCCTATGACTGCACAATAATGGCCACAGGCCCAGGCCCAAAGATCGATGCGCTATGCAATAAAATAAACGGCTACCTCCCTGATCTCTCCAGTTTTTTCGCCTCGCGAAACCTGGCATTATCACCGACTAAATCTTCCGCGACCTTATTTACAACATGGACGTCCCAAATGTCGACCATTTTAAACATCCACGTCGATGACACTACGCTACCGACTGTCCCACACCCGAAAATCTTGGGTGTGACGTTTGATCAGGATCTACATTTTGGTGAGCACGCAGCCGCAATTGTTCCGAGAATTCAGAGCCGTAACAAAATCCTCAAATCCCTCGCTGGCAGTACCTGGAGAAAAGATAAAGAAACGCTCATGACTACATACAAAGCAATTAGCCAGCCGATTACGTGCTACGCGTCACCCATATGGTCGCCAAGCCTAAAAATTACCCACTGGAAGAAACTACAGGCCTGCCAAAATACTGCTCTCAGAATCGCCACGGGCTGTCTTCTTATGTCCCCAGAACACCATCTGCATAATGAGGCGAGAATACTTCCCATCAGGGAGAGAAATGAGATGCTGACCAAACAGTTCCTGTTGAATACCCAGATACCTGGGCATCCCAACAGACACTGATTGGGGCATAAGGAGTCATCTCCGTAAGCATTTTGAGGAAATACGGCACCTGATAACCCAGCCGTATGAAGTGAAAAAACACAAGCAGGTCCTTGGTGAACTCCATAAAAAGGCGTCGGACCTTTATGCCGGGAATTGCCCGGTGAATCCAGTACTTAAAGAAAATTATCCAAAACTCGCGGAAGAGGAATGCATACTCCCCAGGGAAACGCGTGTCACTCTTGCTCAACTTCGTCCTGGATACTGTAACAGGTTAAACTCTTACCTATCCAGAATCAACCCCGACATACAAAATGTATGCCCCACATGACACCAACCATCTCTTCAATTGTAATATGGAACCAATGCCTCTAACACCCCTTTCATTATGGTCCACCCCTGTTGAAACGGCAAGTTTCCTTGGGCTCCCGTTAGAGGATATTGATGACAATTTGTGATCGGTCGCGGCTATTAGGTGGGGCGAGCATTGCTACAACAACAACAACAACATGTCAATTCGATTTGGAAGCAAGATGGCTGCAATTGTAAAAAAATTTGTCAGCCGAGCAAACCTCTAGCGATTGAATCATGCTTGTGACCTAAGTGTTTTCAACAAAGTGTGATTAAATTTTACAGTTCTCTCTTCACGAACAATACTATAATGTCAATAATAATTTTAACCCATTTGAAAACAAAACTTTTCAATCCTAAAATCTTTAAAGAGTATTATTTTTTTTTCTAAATTTGCCTTTTTTTTAATTTTTCAATTTTGTAGTGATGTTTAAAATCATCAGGCCTTAATCCGATCCGTACAGAATCGGTAAAGTCTTTTGTCAACTCACGCTCGAAAAACGCACTTATCAGAACCAAATTGTCTGATCTAGTAGTAGAAATTACGAATTACCTAAAAAAATCAATCTAGCCCAATTTCCACTATATGAAACATACCTTATCTGCAGAGTTAATCCATCTAACACCAACCTAGTTTTGGTTAAACTTGTTGAAGCTTCTAGTTTCCTTAAGCTTTTATTAGTGTATGTGCCCATTGGGTAAGGGAAAGTATTTCTATGACCATATTTGCTACCTATAATTCTTTTAGTATTCATTCCTTATAGTTTTTATTAATAGAAGTAAATTGGTAAAGTTGTGAATATTTACGATAATCGCGAACTTAAAACAAGGAGTGGATGCACAGATTGACACCGATATTCTCAAAGCAATCGAGTTCATAATAAATATTAATATGTTTCTCGGATGAAACTCTTAGGAATAAGTAAGGAATTGCCGGGAGGAGTCTTATCTTCCATAAAGTAGCCGGTCGGTTACGATTTTTTGTTTTTAAAATTTATCAAATACAAATAACTGAAACGTAAACATTAAATTTTATTAACAAATTATATAACTTCAAGTGACATTTCAGGTATTCCTTGAATCAAAATAAATTAAAACGTCAATATGAGTTGCACTACAATGGGCTAATTCTGTTTGCTTACAATTCTTCACACAATAATCCCTTATATGAGATTTATATATAGCTGTAAATCAGCCTTCGTTAACTACAATTTGCTTGTGATTGCTTTTTCATTCTCAATTATTTAATTAAATTTTTTTTTTTAACCAAAAAAAATATCTTCGAATCTGATACGATCGTCCTTAAAAGTAAAATAAGAGTTCACTTCGCTGCCGATTCTATTTTAATTTTCGACTGACCGCACTAATACATATAAACACTGAATTCGTATTTGAAAATCCCATAAGTTTTATTCGACAAGGTGCATTCACAAGTCCCTGAGGATGATTTCTAATTGAAATCGAAATATCGACAAAATAAATAAATACAACATATATGGTATAATTAATTGGATTTTTATTACTAATATATATGTGTGGCCTAGAGCTCGGAAATCCTTCTTGATATAACTTTTGAAAGGTCGAAAATAAAAATAAAAACAACATCAAGTTTTATTAAATTTTTCCAATCTACTCAATCACTTCACGCCGCGTTAATCTCAAAGTCAATTTTTATAATATACTATTTACTAATAAATGGTTTATCATATACATGCACTCAAAAATATTAAAGTTTTTTAATTTCTTCCATTTTACATTTTTGTTTTGCTCTGTCCCCTTGAATTTCGCTTACAGCTCACAAGCTCCAAAACTTTAGCCATTAAACTAATTTCGCGTAACCAGCAAAGAAAATTACTTCACTTTCAAGCAACAACAAACAATCTCAAAAAAAATTTAGGAATGAAATAAAGCTATCAAAGAATAACAACGAAACTATTGAGCAAAATTTTAAAAACTAAGTTTTTCAACAACATCTTTAAGAAACAACTAACAACGATTTTTATGTTAATATTTTTTTTTTTTGACATGTTTTTTTTTTTGTGTTGTCATAACACAACCAAGAAATGCTCACATGTAAAAAAATGTTGAATGAACGGTAATGTGTTTCGCAAGTTTGGTGACATTGACACATATGCTGCGCTATATATGACTCACTGATAAGGATAAAGTAAAGAAACATAAATGCACTGGGAACGACAGCTATGCCATTTCTGAAAAAAAAAAAATATATGTATATGTGGATATAAAAATGTCCATCATTACTATGCATATTTAGTTGTCTTCATAAAGTTTATAATGACCAAAACGGTAGTACTCACATATGAGCAACGATGACAAAGTGTGCGTGAAAATCAATGTGCTAACTCGTACATTTCATTCTTACATACACTTACATACACAGTTCATCTTTTATATAATATGTGTATATAAGTTTGTGCATATGTATTAACACACACGCATATAAAATCATGCAGTGGTAATGAGGAATCGAAAAAAGTCAAAAAATCATTGTCACTCTCTTCGGTCTTTGAAAGTGGAATAAAAAGAAATACTTGTTTGGTGGTGGCAAAACTTTAAAACAACTCTAGAATAGTCAAAGGTATAATACCAATGGAAGCAAAACGTTCGAACAACATTGGTACAGTTCAGTCAATCTGCTGTGCCGCAGCCAGAGTGCCTCGCATGTCCTTGCTTGTCCTCTGCACATGACATTGCCTTACCTACTCCACGCTCACTCATACTCACTTTTCATGCCCAGCTGCATATCCTGCTCTTCTTATATCCCCCATGTTATTTTCGACCCGTCCCCCATTCGTTTTACTTACTTAGTCTGGCATGTTGCTATGTTGCATGTTACTTGCATACATGCAAAATGTGACAGCAAAGCGAAGAAATGTTGTTAACGCGTGCTTCTTGCATACATACACATATATTCATTCAAAGGACATTGGCGAGCGTTGCACTCATGTGCCAAGAGGGAAATTGGGAGGAGATTACAAAAAAATTAACTGAAAATTGCGTATACGCCATGTATACTGACACATTGCGCGCAATTCACTTCTTGCCTCAACGAAGAGGGAAGAGTTTAATATTGGAAATTTGATGCGGTTATTGGCATTCAACTGTGGGGAATCACATAAAATTTAATTCAGTGAAATATGAAAACGTAAAAATGATACACATTTAGGTCGTCTATGAATTTTAACATCAGGCTCGAAGATTAATTTAAAACTTTAATAATAAACATTTGCAAAAGCATAATTCAAGAAATAATCTAAGCAGGATCGTAACATTATAAGCCAATTAGGAGATTTATATATTAGGTATGAAAACTAACACCCATTATCAGAGTGAAGGTGAAAGAAGGACGACTTTTTCTCATCTCTTGCTTCGGAGAAGTTGCTATACAAGTATATTATTTCAAGTACACTTTTCAGTATTACTTATACTGTGGAACTGAAACTAGCAAAATTATTTCAAAAATATTTTCAAATATTTCAGAAACTTCAAGAAGTTTTGTTGTCCGATTTTAGTCTAACAAACTACAAGTCATAAGTTTCTCAAAGCTCGCATAAGTTAGGGGTTGAACTTGCCGGCCAATAAAAACCTCACATATACTGAATGTGTCCATGGTGTTACCAGAAACTTTTTAACGACCACAAGAAACCCTCCGCTGCTGTGATTGTCGTAGTATTTGCACATGATTTAAGAAGTTTTCCCCGCACTTTTATCCACGTCTTTCCTACTTGAAGTGGGTATTGGTAGCGAGCTCAGCTATTCACACCGAAGACCCTGGGTTCACGCTCGGGGCAAAGCAACACCAAAATTTTAGAAACAAGTTTTTTCAATTAGAAGAACATTTTTCTAAGTGGGGTCGCCCCTCGGCAGTGTATGGCAAGAACTCCGAGGTTATTTATCTCAGTGAAAACTCATCTGTCTTGTAGATGCCGTTCGGGGTCGGCATAGATGGTAGGTCCCGTCTCGCCAATATTTAGGAAAAATTAAAAAGTAGCACAATGCAAATTGGAAGAGAAGCTCGACCTTAAATCTCTTCCGTGGTTATCACGCCTTACATTTATTTATTTTATTTTTATTTTTTCCTACTTGAAGTGTAACGTGTAACTCTTGCCTCCTTTTTATTTCTTCTGAGCATTCGACCGTCTTTTTATCAAGTGTTGTATTCTACTTTTCCAGTTCATCAATCTTTTCGATATAGATACATGTTCCAGCCTGTGCGAAGTCTTTCCAGTGAATCTTTGCATTCGCCGTGAGACTATCAATATACATATTGACGTGACTGCATTTTTGCTTGAAAGAGATTGCAGTAATCTGGCAGTATCAGTAGTATCTACTTATGGATTGGACGATCGGCACACTAAACAGCAGGCCCGATCCCTTCAAGTAATTTGGAACCAATAAAACTCGCAAGTTTTTCCAAAATATACTTCACATTTTCTCTCAAATAAAAAAACTAAACTATGATTCATTCATATCGAAGAAAATCCAAATAATATTAGGAAAAAAGATTGGCGAAATTCATTGCGCATTTTGAGGACTTACGACTTGTCCTTTGTAGGACTGAAATTGCTTGGGCAATTCATGAAATTTTTCTTTAAAACTGTGGAAAATCTTATGTTGCTTTTATTTATTTTTATTTTTTTTTTTTTTATTTTTAAATAATTAAATTAATTTTTCAGCCTGAAGACCGCGTTATTTATATTCGTAAAATGCATATTTTCAATTATTATACATGTATATGAAGAGTTCCAAGCCAAAACGCAAGAAGTGACTCATAACAAGTATCTAGATAAATGAAAATAACTGTCCAGTCTTAAATGGAGGCACATTTCCAAATTATGCTTATGATATAATAGTATTAAAAGAAAATATACAGCCAAAAAATGACATATATCGAACAACCAGATTTGAAGTTAAGTTAGTTGTTAGTAATTATTGTGTTTTGGTCTGAAAAATTTTATTGGTATAGCGTTTTATTTGGTAATCTTTTCGAATTATGGCGTGTTTGTTTGAAAGTTTATGGATTTTGTGCTTTTATGGAACAGAAGGTTTGCTGCCATTATTTAAACGATCCTGGAAAATATATTTGGATCACGTGTACCATATTTGTCGTATAAGTACTCCAATATAAATTACATGGTTAGTTCTAGCTGCGCCTATGAGTAGTCCGTTAATTGATTTCTGGAATTTTTTTAAAATTTCTCATGAATTAGGGGACTTTGTGGTACTTTGAAAGTGATCCTGGCCTAGGACATCGAAATATAAATTGAACCACATTTTTAATACTCACGAGGATCAGTTGTAGGGTAGTCGCATAGTCCCTAAATATTCCTAGAGTACTCCTAAAATCATCATTAAAGAGTATACCTTTACTTCACAACTTATCCCTATACATAAAAACATAACAAAACTTTCAACTCAAAAAAATATTGCGCTTTACTGTGAAACGTATTTTTTGGAATGTTTCAAGATGGCCATGTTTTGGTTTTTTTTTTTTTTTGATTCTCATAAAGATTGTTACATACAGGGTATACTCAGCGATCCGCACATTGAAGGTTTGACTTTTTGTCGCATCAACCATCACTCCCCTTCGAAAGTTTCTATTTATTGTTTTTATTTTTTTACTTCCGTCGATTAAGTGCGCCATGCGTTATCTCATTAGACGAGAAATTTTAGCATCCTGAAAGTTCATTTACTGAATTTATTAGTAATTATTTACAAACCAATAAAACCATAACATTTAAAATTTGAATAATATAATCGGATTCGCTTTATTTGAAATAATCCACGAATAAATGGTAAGTAACTACCGAGTCGCCATACAAATAAGCGCAGTTTCCGTGTCGAATTCGTGGTGGGAGAGAGACTTTGTCGCCGAGTATTGGCTTTCACGCCTATGGACGAACGTCTCGCTGCTATCATAATAAAAGCAAACTTTTTTAGTATATCATTTATCTGCGCCCATGCGCCGACAGAGGAGAAAGACGATGAGGTGAAAGACGCTTTTTATGAACAATTAAAACGCACATACGAGCGCTTGATATAAAAGTCGTGGTTGGCGACTTTAACGCCAGGGTGGGCAAAGAAGGTGTTTTTGGCCCTACAGTCGGAAAGCTCAGCCTACACAATGAAACTTCTCCTAATGGACTGAGGCTGATTGAATTTGTCGGTGCCCGAAACATGGTCATATCCAGTACGAGGTTCATGCAGAAAAAGATACATCAAGCTACATGGCTTTCCCCTGATTGAAATACTCGCAATAAGATCGATCACGTTGTTTTAGATGTGCGCACGATCCGAGGACCTAACATCGACGCGGACCATTATCTCGTCGCAGCCAAATACGCACCCGCCTCAGCGCGGCTAATGCCAAGGAACAAAAAATAAAATTAAAGCTAGACGTCGAAAGGCTGCAATCGCAACAGACTGCCAATGATTTCGCAACTCGACTCTCACACCTGCTCTTTGAGAGCATAACTCAGCCTGAAGGAATACAGGAGCAGTGGGAGCATATCTACAAAACTCTTCATACCGCCGCCGAGGAAAAAATTGGTTACCGGTGGCCACGGAAAAATAACTGATACGATGAAGAATGCCGCGTTGCAACCGAGAGAAAAGACGCTGCCTACAGAGCTACGTTTAAAGCGAGCGCAACAAGAGGAGTGTGCGAACGCTACCGCGAGTTAAAAGGGAAGCGAGACGCCTTTTCAGGAAGAAAAAAGCAGAGGCGGAAAGGCGTGAGTGCGAGGAGCTTGAGCTGCTAGCCACCAGGAATAACGCCCGAAAATCTTACCAAAAAATTCGGCGACAGGCGGAAGGTTTTATGACCGGGGCAAACTCCTGTAAGAACGAAATCGGCGACCTTGTAACTGATGTCCAGAGAGTACTTAGATTATGGAGGGAACACTTCTCTGCTCTCCTCAATGCAGACAACGACTTACCGCACAGAGATGACGAACCCCCTCACCTGATTATGGCGAAAAACAACAAGGCCGCGGGCGCTGATGTATTGCCTGCGGAGCTATTCAAATAACGCGGCGAGGAGTTGGTAAGGCGCATGCATCAGCTTCTTCGCAAAATATGGGCGGACGAGTGCATGCCCGACGATTAGAATCTAAGTGTTCTTTGCCCAGTCCACAAGAAGGTGGATACTGTAAACTGCACCAAATATCGCGGAATCAGCCTTGTTAATATCACATATAAGGTCCTGTCAAGTGTATTGTGCGAAAGATTGAAGCCCACCGTGAATCAACTGCTTGGACCTTATGAGTGCGGCTTCCGAACTGGTAAATCTACCATCGACCACATTTTCACAATGCGCCAAATCTGGGAAAAAACCCGCGAAAAAAGAATCAACACACGTCACCTCTTCGTCGATTTTAAAGCCGCCTCCGACAGCACGAAAAGGAGCTGCCTATATGCCGCTATGTCTGAATTTATACGGCTGTGCAAAATGACGGTGAGCAACACCATCAGCTCAGTCAGAATTGGGAAGGACCTCTCCAAGCCGTTCGAAACTAAACGCGGTTTCAGACAGGGTGACCCCCTATCGTGAGATTTCTTTTATTTGATGCTGGAGAAAATTATACTAGCTGCAGAACTTAACCGCTCAGGAATAATACTCTATAAAAGCGTGCAATTACTGGCGTATGCTGATGATATTGATATCATCGGACTAGACACCCACGCCGTTAGTTCTGCTTACTCCAAACTGGAAAAAGAAGCGGTAAAGATGGGTTTGATGGTGAATGAGGACAAAACTAAGTACCTGCTGTCATCGAGCAAAGAGTCAGCCCATACGCGCCTTGGCAACCACGCTACTGTTGGCAGCCATAATTTCGAAATAGTAAAAGACTTCGTTTATTTGGGAACCAGCATCAACACTAGCAACAACATCAGCTCTGAAATCCAGCGAAGAATCACTCTTGCCAATAAATGCTTCTTTGGACTAGGTAGGCAATTGAAAAGTAAAGTCCTCTCTCGGCAAACGACTCTACAACTCACTTGTCGTAACCGTCATGCTATATGGTGCAGAAGCATGGACCATGACAAAAGCAGATGAAGCGGCTTTGGGAGTGTTCGAGAGAAAAGTTCTTCGAAAGATTTATTGACCTCTACGCGTTGGCGATGGCGAGTACCGAAGAAGATTTAATGATAAGCTGTACGAGCTATACGCGGACATCAACATAGTCCAGCGAATTAAAACGCAGCGGATGCGCTGGCTAGACCACGTTATGCGATTGAAAGATGACGATCCGGTCAAAAAAGCGTTTCTATCGGAACCCGCCTATGGAAGCAGAGGTAGAGGGCGGCCCCCACTCTGTTGGAAGGACCAGATGGAAAACGATTTAAACTCCCTTGGTGTGACCAATTGGCGCCAGTTATCAGAGCGAAGAAGTGACTGGCGCGCCTTGTTGGACGGCCATATCCGTTTAAACGGTTAAATGCCAATTAAGTAAGTAAGTTACTTACGAGTCAATTGGCCGATTTGTTATAGTTAAATCACGATGTTAAGTATAGTTGTCACATTGAATTTCAACTTAATTTAGATATACTCACTTGCTTCACCTATCATTTTCCTTAAAATTTCTTCCGTTCGCATATCTCCTGCCATATCAGCCCGTCTTTCGAATTGTGTTTGGCGCCTTGTCACAACCGCATTACCCAAACTCAAAAGAACATTCAAGAATATTCAAATACACACTGTCAAATTAAAACTTCAAACTAATGTCTTGCATGTCACATGCGCGAAAGCACCAAAGTGCCGTTATGGTTATTCTTTTGCATAAAAAAAGTACAAAAAAAATCCAGAATAAGTAACATAGTCCTTAGCGCCATACATATAAGAAAACGTTTGGCATGGTGCTCATAAGAAGAACTCAAACATAAAATGTTCGCACTTACAAATTATGTAATTTCCACAATGAGTGCGTGAGTTTTCGCTACTTGCAACACTTAGTGCAACTGCCACTAAGAACAAAGAAAAGCAAAATATTCAATAGACGTTGTTAAAGTACCAATCAGTGAATCACACTAGTACCGAACTAGCGCAGACTTTTAAAATTATGATATCCTACGAAATGGAACCGCCACTTGTTACAGACCTTTTGCACGCATTTTCAACTGGATCATCCGCAGAAAGTTCTGAAATAGGGGCACTTCTGAAGTAGTGAATTAAGCGCTGTTGGAGTCTGGCTACCAATTATCCCATTTTGACTCCGTTCCGAGGTAATTATTAAAGCTGTAGTGCAAAACTGATGCTTTGCATGTCTGTCTCCAACTTTACTACATACCATTCAATAACTTCTATTCCGACAAAAAAATACAAAAATATTTCTAGCTTCTTGATAAAAAAACAACTTAAAACAGTGCATGCATTAATAATAGTTGTTGTTTGTAGGCCTGCTAATTTTAAGACATTGTGGTTTCGAAATCGAGCTCAAGGGCACAAGAATCATTTTTGGTGATTATAAGATATAAGATATGTTCTTTTTTACATGTGTACTAGAAGACCCGGCAGACGTTGTCCTGCCCTAAATTTGGCCTATCTTCACACATTTTAATAAGCTTTTTCCGTCTGACTCTGCCCCCCCCCCCCCTCTTCACTTTTTCCTAATCCTTTTATTCAATCCTCCCTCTGTCTTTTTCGCTTCACCTATCTCCATCTTCGTCTCATTCTATCTCAATCTCCTTCTCTATTTTCTCTTCTCTCAATTCCTTCTCATTCTTCTGCATCCCTTATTGCCTATCCCAGAGGGTGGTATGTATTTCATTCCAGTCCCAGTCACACTCCGAGTCTCAGTCCTAGTCCTAGTCCTAATCCCAGTCCCAGTCCGTCTCTTGATAATATATTACTCTGTACTAAAGCACTCATCCCACAGCTTTCATTTGATATCCATATTGTATAAACACTGCCTAGGCATTCACTGGCCCACGTTTTGGCCTATATCTCGAGACCCTAGCCTCCCAGTCGTATGAAAATTATCCTGTACTATAGCACTCATCAACAGCTTTCATTTGATATCCATATTGTATAAACACTGCCTAGGCATTCACTGGCCCACGTTTTGGCCTATATCTCAAGACCCTAGTCACCCAGGGGTATGAAAATTACCCTCTACTAAAGCATTCATCAACAGCTTACATTTGTTATCCATATTATATAAACACAATCTAGGGGTACTCGGGTCCACGTTTCGGCCTATATCTCGAGACCCTGTACGTCGATCGCAACCAAACCTATGTAGTAACCACCGCGTGAGGTTTACGCAACTTGTGTGAAAGTCTGAACAAAATCGACCGACGAATCTCTTCAAACACCGGCGACCAACTAACACACATTTTAGCCTTTTTTTATATATATAGATTTTTATTTTTGACACTTCACTATAATATTAAAACGAAATGCAGATTTTCGTTGCTTTTGAAATTCGGCTTAAAAATTGCACATGGAACAACTAAAAGACTCTCCTGAATTAAAAAAAATGTAATAGTACCTCTAATTGATATCATTCGCTATAATATTTTTTATTGATAAGCACGTTGCTTAATTAAACACCAACCAATTACACTTGAGTATATCCGCACCCCTGGAAATGTTAGTGCCGGTGCGTATACGTAACATTTTATTATTACGTATAAACAAATAAAAAAATTTGCAATAAAATAATATTGCGACTATATACTGAGATATAACCTATCCGATATTTCAAGCTAGATCAAACTACACACGGCGTACAAAACAACTTCAAAATCGGTTCAGTAGTTTAGGAATCCATTGGCCTCAAACATAGTGACACGTGTTTTTTATACATTAAGATAAGGACTTCTTTGTGCATAACTTTATCACAGCTATTGTTGTGGCAAATTTTTTCTTGACTAAGATATTTTAATTGGAATAGAAGCAACGAGTTTTCAGACCTCTGTCAGGGCTGCGCTTGTAGAAACATTCGAGTGCCGCTAACCCTAACTTATCAGACCGCTTAGAACCAGTTAGCTACGTCAGCGATGTCTTGTTTGTCAACCAAACTCTCATTTCTATGCAGCTCACCAATTTTCCATCTCAATTTTTCGATATCGTGACAGTTATTAGTTCTTGACATTTCAACGTACTTTTGGACATGCTAAAAGAGAAAAACTTTATCACATCAATAAAAATCCTGACAAATTATTTATAAGGCGTTGAGTTCAATATAGAGCCCACTGTTTCGTATTTAACTATTCACAAAACCATATGGCAATGGCCAGTAACGTAGCAAACTTCTATTTGAATGATAGAAAGGTAGAAACTCAAAACGGGGCAGTGAAACCACATCTAATAAAGCTTTTATATGGGTTCGTTGTTCTTCTTGTTCTTGTAGCGATAAATGCACTCGCCGAACAATTTGAGCAGTTTCGGAAAACAACACTATGAAGGTACTAGCTTGACCATCTCGGGAACTATGAAACATGACCACGTTGAACCTTCTAGATCATCCAAACTCCTTCGTTACGTGAAAAACTTGGAGTCGACAGAGCCTCGCCTGCTAAATAAATAGGACTCGCCACATGTGGCTGAAGGTGACAAGTTGAAGGCTTTGCGTTACACAACCACTACTTACTACTACACAATTTAGATGAGTTTGTGTTTTACTGCAAAATTTTCTTAAACAGTCAACAAAAGGCAAACCCAACTTTAAACGATTCTGGAATCGGCGTGACTCTACGGTGATCCAATATAAGTCAATTTTTCCGTAAAATAATGAAAAAACCTACAAGGTATATTAATGTTACCAATACAAAACTCAACAGTGGTTTTCAAACATTTTTGTATATCACTTGTTGCATTATTTACATATACATTTTTTTTTAATAATTAAAATGATTTTCTATGGACTCAATTGGAAGAAAAATTGGCTGGAAACATAATGAGGCAGTTCATGGAAATTCTCTGGCCATTCGCGACAGCCATTCTCTGTGTTAGCTTAAATTTATATACCGTTTGGAATCACAATAATTTCTCTCATAAATGCCGTTTAATTTTTCCGAATATGAATTTGTATTGGCCGTGTTTTTTTTACAAGCATATATATCTACCTTTGCGACTAAAAAGACGCCCAACGGCAATTAAACATAATGTATGGATAAATAGTGGATATACGCATTTTTGAAAGGGAAGCATCGTACTAATTTTATGCGCAATAATATCAAAACTACAGATACAGCTATGCACTTAGCAGTCCATATACAGTTTAAGTGCCTCTGTATACGCGCGTAAAAAAATCACAGCTGTTAATGTTAACATATGTATGTATGTATGTGAATTTTTTATTGGGCTTGGGGCAGTGTAACAGATGATGATTCTTTTTGTAAGTTCGTTATCTTATAACTTTAAACGAGCTATTCTTATATATTTGTATATTTGTATAGCCGAACGATCTCGGGAACGGCTCAACCGACTTAAATGAAATTTGGCATAGACATAATGTATCACCTTCCAAGACTTTCTACCTAGGTGCTGCCACTCACAATGTTTTAAAAGGTTGCCACCTATTCGAAATTTAAAAAAAAATTGCATGAGATATGCCGATATGGGTATCAAACGAAAGGTATTTCACTCCGCATTATAATATAAACATTTTTGAGTAGGGTTGCCATTTCTATATTTCTATGTTTGTATATTTATATGTTTGTATAGCCAAACGATCTCGGGAACGGCTCAACCGATTTAAATGAAATTTGGCACAGACATAATGTATCACCTTCTAAGACTTTCTACCTAGGTGTTGTCACTCAAAATGTTTCACACGATTGCCACCTATTCGAAATTAAAAAAAAAAAATGCATGAGATATGCCGATATGGATATCAAACGAAAGGTATTTCACTCCGCATTACAATCGGGATATCTTTGAGTAGGGTTGCCATTTAGGGTTGGGGTAGTTAGATGAAATAGTACTCTACTTAGTCATATTCTATTAAAGCTTTAAAGGAGAGCATTAAAGTTAAAAAACTTCGTAAAAAAATCTTACACATGATTCGACTTAATTTTCTTAATTTCACACACGCTAATAAAATTGAAATGCAATATCAATGCACCGTGGCAAATTCTAGCAAAGCATATTTAAATGCATATTTTTGGCAAATATGAAATGAATAATTACAATTTCTCACAGATTACTATTAGAAAGATTTCTCAGCATAGCAAAAATATATCTCACCATGGTAATTTGTTACCGTTGAACACAAGAGGCATATGTTCAATTTGAAAACGACACCTAAACATTTAACTACTTACCAACGGATGGCGCTTAGGGAAGTAAGTTGACATTTAATTAAACTAAATGATAGTTGCCATTCGTGAAATTTACAAATTTTTGGAATGTAATAAAATTGTGTGACTTTCATAGTGTATAACTAAAAAATGTTTGAAATTAGTAATTCTATTTTTAAGGAAATCAAATATTGGTAAGTAAAAATATATAATATATGCACATATAAAAAAAGTAGAGTTTGATTAATGATGACATGTAGAACAAAGTGTGTTATGTGGCATACTCGAAGATTGCCGAGCAAAGCTCGGTCGCCCAGGTACTAATATAAAAAAGCGGATGAACGGGTATTTGCCTTTTGCCGTTAGGCATCACTGAGGCAATCACTTAAATCAACAAAACGTGACATACCTACTTATTTCAAGAAATTTGTTTGTAAAAATTGGTATCTACGGACTCATGTAGGAACAGAAAAGGAATATAAATTTCCAATCAAGAAGGTTTCAGCCAAATGGTCACCTATTTCCTCTGAAAATTTCCAGCCATGGCGAATATCAGGTATCCAACTGTATCCGATTTCGTTTTCGATTTCTAATAGAGGGATCAAAATGCTCCATAAATGACATCAATAGATTTACTGAACTAGCCAAATGGGTCGAGTAAAAACAAGTTCATTGTACAGTTTCTTAACATACATGATAACTTACTGGTTGCAAGAGAAAGTCCCCCTCCCCTCCCTCGTGAATTTACGAAGCGACAAAGGTGGAGAAATTTAGACGTCGAATTTGTGAAAATTTGAAATTTGATTGGTCTGTGTTATCTCTAAAGCCGAAGAGTAAATGGCTGCGTTCCATTCCTAACATTTTGTTATAAAAACCAAAATATTTCTATAAGTCAGCTAACAGATTTTCGTTAGTGAAGCAAGTGGCTCCATGTAAATGTGAAATTTTAATTAATTCATTAAAAACTTTAATTATTTCTGTGTGAAACATTGGATTCAAAATAATTACATATAACTTTAATAGAAGTGTCATAAAGCGGGTATTATCCTATATCCTACTTGAGCGCTTGATTACTTCCATGAAGCAGCATCGTGATATAACGTATGACAAAAGTTTTAATTAATTAATTAAAGACCTTGGCCTGGAAGGTTAAATATGGTAATATTTTATCGTCCCCGAGATAATCGAGCTTTTAGCTTAATAATCCTTGTTATCGCAGCGTACCTGATCCATATAGCCAGGATCATCACCGATAACACTTCCTAAAACAAAGTTACTGTGTAAAAATGGGCGTGGACGGGAGACGATTTCGCCTCCTTGCGAACTAATTTCGTATTGGATGAAATGTTTAAATTTTTGATTGAGAATTTGTATGGGAAATTTTCACATTTTTTTAATTTTAGGCCTAAATGAAGCATTTTTATCTGTGTAAAAGTAATATAAATTGTTAAATTTTTAATCAACATGACTTGTACACACACATCTGTAGAAAAGCGAATAGGTCAATTGAGTTTGTTGTTAATCTTAAGCATCTAAATAAATATCTTTATGTATGTATATGAAAAACATTATAGCACCCCAGGTACTATGTTATATATAATGTGTAATTTTCTTTGCTAAACTCAGAAAAAAATACATCAAAATTGCGCTTTCAAATATATAAGCTGGCAGCACGTTCATGCAGAATTAAACTAAAAGCATGGTATGAAGAAAAGAATAATGTGAATGTTGGGAATTGAAGCGAAAGTATGGCTGTTGCCAACAATTACCAGCAACATGCCACTGCCATCAAACTGCTTTTGTCACGCCACTAAAGACAAAAGTAAGCAGTCAATTTTGTCACACCCGCGCTACCCAGTATGCATCACGCTTTTTGGCACTTCGAAGTTTCCAACAATTTTAACACTTCGCCATAGTCTTCCACAACCACCTTACAAGTGTACGCGAGACGAACTAACACTTCACTTACTCAGTTGTCACCACACAGTTTAAATCGAACACCAACAACAACATAAAAAACATTAAAATTTAATGTACCGCAAAAACATCTGTACTTATAGTTATGTAATCATTTTAAAACTAACTAGTGCAAACACATTTACATTGTACATCATCATTTTAGTTTATTTGTTGTTTTTGGCATTTACGCGCAATTATCGCACTCGTGTACCGACATCATAATGGCATGAGATACTTAGGCGCATAACTGTTTGTTTTCGCTCACACTCAGGTGTAACACCTGAAGGTGTTTTAATCGTTTAATATTTTCATTCATTTATTGTTGGCAAACAAAGTAAGTAGAAATGAATTAATCTCATCTGTCACGAGTCCTGCCCTTTTAAACCACCTTACATTTATGCTAGAATAAAATAAAAAGCTTTAATTTTATTTGATAACTTCAACGCGTTTGCTGCTTTTAGATTATTACATACAACCAGCTATTGAACATTCATATACACCTTCAGCTTCTCAAGCACCTCCTTAAACTGAGTGTGTCTTTCATACCATTGAGAGCATCACTCCTATGAGCAAACACTAGCAAGAAGTAGTTCGCTCTGTTTGATGTAAAGTAATTAGAAGTTTATTTGTGCCAATAAAATAACGGGTTTGCCAAAAGGAGAGTAATGCCGCCATTATGCTGCATAAAATAAAATCAATTCTCAAAAACATGGTCGGACTTATCTTCTCGCAAAAGTACTTAAAAAGCAATGTAAAAAAACGAGTATGAAGGAAGTAAAAAGTTTTCTTGCTCCGTCTGTTTGCCCCAATAAAGTAAAAGTCTCCCCTTTCTCGGTTGTCAAATACGTGTTTATAATATCATAAATATATGTTAAAAAAACTAAGGCCCGGTTTATCAGTGCGAGTTCATACTCCAGTTAAAGTTAACTAGAGTTTAACCCTGCCACTTCGGTCGCTTAAGCTGAGATGAGCAGCAAAATTTGTTGTCGTCAAATAAAGTGGCAAGGTTAAAACCTAGTCAGCTTTAACTGGAGTTTAAACTCGCACTAAAAAACCCAGCCTAATCAACACGCTGGTTCGTGTATCCGCTATTAAGCACAACTCCTTTTGTAGCGAATTATTTAACCACTGCCTTCTTCAATAATTGCCCCTAGATGGGTCTCTTTGCGCGCTTAGTCTAGAGAGTTACAAACATACAAGTGAAGCTAATATAAGCGTGTTAAAATAACACTTTCCCAGTTGCTGAGTTGCACTATGTTCATGTGATGTAACTTAAAATGACACATCATTCGAAACATGTCGTTAACATCACAGGAGTGCCCATAAATCTTCCGCAGACCTTTTCTATTGAATATTTCAGCTTCTCTGGACACTGACATTCAATGTTCAACCTAGTGTAAGTTTTGCACGAAAGAATAAAGCTCACATTCAACGAACTGATTCCAATCTATCAGTGAGCTTTAGACCTGGTAAATATGCTATTGACGTGATATTTGCAATACACCAAATATACAGAAAGGGATGGATGAGTAAGAGGAAAAGCGGGAGGGTTTACGGAAGAATTAAATAGGGAAATTGAATGAGTGGAATAAGGTAAACTAGGGTTAGGGTTAGGCAGAGGAGAGGGAGGTGGATAGATAGAGAAAGTCAGAGCAATGTCTGTCGGGTTTTATAATACGGCTGGGAGTATTTCATATTAGCCTAAACGTTTACAATCTTAGCCAGAGCTACTTGAAAAAAAGTTCTGATAAGCGAAATTTTTTTTTTGCCTTCAGGTAAATCTATAAGCTCTGATTTGTTGAAGCATCGTTGCTGTAAAACCTCTGCCACCTTATATTTTTACACTAGGCACCTTTTTCTTTTCTGCTCAATGAGCGTACTTCAACGCTTGATTTATATAGATAAATGTTTGGTTTTGGCTTATTTTGTTTTGTTGATTTTCCAACAGGGTGGATAAGTAATGTATATTGGAATGATTTTCCGTCATCCCATGTCAAATTTGGTTTCGAGACAAACCGGTTTCGGCGTTGTGCCATCATCAGTGTCGATTTTCGTTCTGATCTGTTGTGGTCGTATGTCTTATATTTACAGTTCGTAGGTACATGAGGAGTTATTGTCAAAATGGATGTTGTGTATATTTATGTATATAGCGTGTTCATTCAGAACCGAGGGTGGTTTTTACTGATCGATTAGTGGGGCTGACTGAGGCAGGTAAAAGTATGTAATTCTCGTCGTTTGACCTTCTGTGTGGGTTCGTTGCTTCGGTGCGTTTATTGTATTGTGTTTATTTGTTGTTGTGTGTTCGTCTGTTGTACCTGTGTGATTACTTTGTTTCATGTAAAGAAGTTTTAAAGGCTTAAATATTGTGTCATAAATTGTGTTTATCTGTTTGTTTAATATTTTCTGTTTTTAGATTTCCATGTTTTCGAGTACATTCGGACGTCGGGCTTTTGCTTGTCTGTGAAGAACCCTGACTGTTTTATTGATGTTTGGTGGGGAACATTCATTTTCGAGCATGCGATTCACGAAGTTGGACCCTGGTGTAATGTTTGTGTTCCGTGTTTTTGTTGTTGTTGTAATCTCTAATACTATATGTTCTATTTTTGAATTCCAACTGCATATCAACAAAGCAGCTGGAACTTTGCACGTTTTGTAGAAGCGGAAACACGTTTGAGAGTATCAGGATCACTTCCGAATGGGTCTGTATAAATTTTGATCATTATTTTACTGGACATCACAATTTAAGTGGTTAAACTGTACTTTTTATTTTTATTCAATACTAACAGTAGAATCACACTGGTCCTTATTATCCCCTTTTCTGTTAGCGCTTAGTCGTATTGTTATGCTGAAAAGAAAATATTTTTGTAACGGCTTACGTAGAAAGCTACATACATACAACACACCCGTAATGTTTCAGATAGCGTACATCTTCTGTCTTATTCTATTTACTTTACCTGGTGATTCCACAATATGAGCCATTAAAGATTCCTATAATGATCATATTTCTGATGCCTACATTTTTCACATATTTCGCACTCACATTGGGTTCCTGAATTAAGAGTGCTCCGAGAATGTGTGAAGGGATGGAGGCATTTTTGCTTAGTAAAAGTTATTCATGATAAAAATTATTATCTTCAGCAGCACATCTATAGTAAAGGGACGAAACCAGGATTGATTACTTACTTACTTAATTGGTGCTTAACCGTCTAAACGGTTATGGCCGTCCAACAAGGCGCGCCAGTCGCTCCTTCGCTCCGCCAACCGGCGCCAATTGGTCACACCAAGGGAGTTTAAATCGTTTTCCACCTGGTCCTTCCAAAGGAGTGGGGGCCGCCCTCTACCTCTGCTTCCATAGGCGGGTTCCGATAGAAACACTTTCTTGGCCGGAGCATCATCTTTCATTCGCATAACATGGCCTAGCCAGCGCAGCCGCTGCGTTTTAATTCGCTGGACTATGTTGATATCTGCGTATAGCTCGTACAGCTCATCATTAAATCTTCTTCGGTACTCGCCATCGCCAACGCGTAGAGGTCCATAAATCTTTCGAAGAACTTTTCTCTCGAACACTCCCAAAGCCGCTTCATCAGCTGTTGTCATGGTCCATGCTTCTGCCCCATATAGCAGGACGGGTACGATAAGTGACTTGTAGAGTATGATTTTCGTTCGCCGAGAGAGGACTTTACTTTTCAATTGCCTAGCTAGTCCAAAGTAGCATTTATTGGCAAGATTGATTCTTCGCTGGATTTCAGTGCTGATGTTGTTGCTAGTGTTGATGCTGGTTCCCAAATAAACGAAGTATTTTACTATTTCGAAATTATGGCTGCCAACAGTAGCGTGGTTGCCAAGGCGCATATGCGCTGACTCTTTGCTCGATGACAGCAGGTACTTCGTTTTGTCCTCATTCACCAACAAACCCATCTTTACCGCTTCTTTTTCCAGCTTGGAGTAAGCAGAACTAACAGCGCGGGTGTTTAGGCTGATGATATCAATGTCATCAGCATATGCCAGTAATTGCACGCTTTTATAGTATATTGTTCCAGTGCGGTTAAGTTCTGCAGCTAGTATAATTTTCTCCAGCATCAAATTAAAGAAATCGCACGATAGGGGGTCACCCTGTCTGAAACCTCGTTTAGTTTCGAACGGCTCGGAGAGGTCCTTCCCAATTCTGACTGAGCTGATGGTGTTGCTCAACGTCATTTTGCACAGCCGTATAAGTTTTGCGGGGAAACCAAATTCAGACATAGCGGCATATAGGCAGCTCCTTTTCGTGCTGTCGAAGGCGGCTTTAAAGTCGACGAAGGGGTGATGTGTGTCGATTCTCTTTTCACGGGCTTTTTCCAAGATTTGGCGCATTGTGAAAATCTGGTCGATGGTAGATTTACCAGGTCTGAAGCCGCACTGATAAGGTCCAATCAGCCGGTCCAGGATTGATTATTTCTCCCAATATTTACATGTACGAAGCAGCTCAGTGGTTAGAGCAATCGACTGTGAAGTTGAGGACCTCGACTCGAAATTCACTGTCATAATACTTGCACATTTTTTTTTATACACATTTTTTTATTTATTTATAAGAATATATTTTATATAACCAAAGAAAAAAAAAATCTTTTAATTTTTAAGAAAATTGTTTCTATAAATTGAGGGAAGGAATTATATGGCTCAAAATCAATCCCATTTTTTCTCGTTTAATCTAATAGCTTTTTTTGAGTGTACTTACATCTGTCAAGAATTTCTAGATTTTCGTTTTGCATTAAATGCGAGAAGATATAAGCGAAGGGCCAATTTTTGTGTTTTTCGATGAAATTAGAGTAGAGCGTGACGATTCTATGTAAACTCTATAGCCTCAAAGGCTTCAACGCCTAACGCTAAAAGGTTTGAGTATTTGACACGGATGCAACTAAAGGACGCTGAAAGGGAGTGCTTTGGCGTTGAAACTGCTTTATCCCAATATGAATCGCATAACATACGTAGGCCACCGTCTATACCGAGTCTGCTTAGCTAAGAGGCAATGAAGAAATAACTTCCTTCTACTGTTTCTCGGCCATTGCCTTTACAAAGAAAATAAACAGATTATAATGCATATTGGTAGAATTGAAGCTTTTGATCAAAGTTTACTATTATTAATCAAAATGATCATTTTGCGTTTTTGCTATGAATTCTTAAATATTTAAGTCTTCAAAATAAATGATTTGCTTCGAATTTCTCGTATTTGTTACTTTTAAGAGATATTTAGGTACCCACGCTGTGCTCCATTCATCAGCTAAATTTCCATTTATATTCTGGTTACCTAACATTTCCACAGAATGACAACAATCTATTGACAATAGTTGTGAAAGTTGCTTTTTAAGCTGTTATATTTTGGCCCCATTTGAAAGTTCTGAGGAATTTGAGTAGTTTTACACTTACTGATTTCCGATAAGAATACCATTGGAGCAGGGACATTATCAACCATTCGAATAACAGCGCATAGCCAACCTAGCCTAGGTATTTTGATTCTATAAAGTTCGTCGTCTGTGTAAAACTAATAGAGCTCATTATTAAAAACTTTCGATATTTGCCACCACCAACGAGTGTAGCTCAGTAAATTTATCGAGTACACCCAAAACCGTTTCATCTTACGTTGTCAGCGTATATGCTTTTGCACCATATAACAGATGGTTAATATAAGACAAAGGGCTGTGTTTTTCAATTGCCTATTCAGTTCAAAGTAGCATATGGTGGCAAGAGATCAAGGAGGACTGTGCCCCAGTGTAATTCTTCACTAGATTTCTACATAGATTGTTTTAAGCTCATAAATACTAAAAAAAAAGAAATTAAATTAAATTGTACATTTACAAACAAACATACGTAAATTTATATTATTAATTTTTTAATATTTTAATGTTTGAATTTCACCTGCGAAAAGTTGAAGCTATTCAAATGTCAGAGATAGAAGCTTTTTTTTAATACCACGTGTATACTTTTTTCCTGCGGTAAGTTTTCCAAACCTTTTCAAACTCATAACCTCAAAAGTTAAAAACAAATAATATTTGTGATAATGAAATTTTAGCCCGATTTCCAGCCACTTCAATTATTTTACTTTTGGAAGTTGCAAGTAAATATGTTTGTATGCATTTTTACTTACATAAGCATGTAGCAAATCAAATTTTGTTGTAAAGAAAAGTACCACGGAATCACCATCCATAATTCGTTTTTCTGAGTGTTTATTCAAAAATTTCTTTGAGTGCAGGGATAACATTTTATAAAAGAAATAAGAAGAAACGAAAAAGCAATGTTGCACTGTATAATTTTATTTGATCATCGTGTAGCCAGCGAATAATATTTCAGAAGCTACATTTACTGTAACTCTACACTAATTGCAATTACTGAAAAGTCTTCGTTACAAGTTTTGAGTTTTTGGATTTCTTTTGAAGGGTTGTTACTTCAATTTTCATTAAAAGTTCAGTAAAAAGGTGTGCACATACATACATACAGTACTTACACTTTTACAAATTGAATAAAGTTTTGTTCCTTAAATCTCATAAGTAAAGTAGAAATACTAAAAATCCCTTAGAAGTGCTAATAGAAATTGCAGTGGTAAATTACCGATCACAACCGAAATGATCTACTTAGATGACAAGCAGAGCTGGGTAGTAATGATTACTTTAGATATTCAATTACCATCGATTCCCCATTACATGTACTTGAAGAAAGTAATCAATTCCCTTCCTCCACAGCAAAAGTTAAATTTCAATTCCTCAAAAAAAGATATCAAAAGTAATTTTGTTTTCTTGAGGCTAGAGTACAAACAATTTTTTGTTTGTAATTGAAAAATAAAAATACTTTGCTCAAGTGTAATTTCTGCCCCAGTACTTTCGAAAGGAATTGGAAATGTAATTGTAGATTTTCCAATTACATTACAAGGAATGCCAAAAGTAATTAGTAATTCACCATTCCTCAAAAGAATTGCAAATCTAGTGTAAAAAATATTTTTGCGATTCAAGCGGTGATTTTATGAGGCCATATCCTTGGACCATAAGAAAAACTGTGTAAACCAGAAGCACTTCAATGACTGGCAGTTTATTTCTCCTCGCCATATATGAGGACGGGTATGGTAAAATTGTTTCATTGTAGTTTAGAGTTGCTGTTGAGCGGCCGGCCAACTGCTTTGTACGTGGCTAACAACCTTTCTTTATATTTTCCCCAAGTGCTGCTGACAAGCGATTTAGATACAACTTCGATGTGGTTTCTTTGGGACTCGTCTTCCATCATCATTTAAGAATGGCGAAGTCGGAAGACAACCATATTCACTTTTTATATTCATTAAAACTCCAGACGTGATTATTTAATTAAAAAAAGGCAATTTTGCAAATATTGTCAAAGGGAATGCACCTGAAACACGATAGGATGTCTAGATTCACGTTAAACGGAACATTAAATACTCAGCTGAGAGCTGCTATCGCATATTTCATCTAGCTCCAGTATTTTGACACTAAATACTATCAAAATTGAACGTGTTTATTAATTGATTTTGCCCATAAGACGAATAAGTGTTTAGGGTGTTTTTATGAAAGGTTAGTTCTTCTTCCATTTATGGCTAGCGAAACGTGGACAACGATTGCTTAAAAAAGACGATGGCATGTGTATTTCTAAAATTTTGTTATTTATTAAATTTTTAGTTATAAATACTCCTTATAAGTAAAACAGCATTAATATACAGTTTTTTTTGCAAAAACATTTCCTATTATATTCGTTACGGTTCTTTTAAATTTCTTTCCTATAAAAGTCGGCGTGGTCCTAAACTGATATCGTTCGTTTTGTCCACACTCGTTCCAAGGCTTGTGATGATAACTTAAGCCGCTTTTTATTTATGACCAATAATATTTGAAAAATTTATTTTGCGAGAAATTGGCTTTACCATGCCCCTTTCAGAGAATTTTAAAAGATTTTAATTAGGTGTTAGTATTGCAACTTACGCATGAAATGTGGTTATTGTATCTAATTTACTTACTGAATACCTACGTATTTGGTTTTTTCCAAAATTTTATGTAAATGAAAAGTGGACGTGATTATCGGCCAATTTCGCTCATATTAAATATCAATGGGAGATGAGTGCCAAGGAACCCATATAGTTATATCTCAAATTTTACTCTAGTTAATAAGTTCACCCTGATCATTTCACATATAGAAGTAGTCTACATATCTCGAATAGTTTATGCCGTTACAAGCTACCGTTATGTTAACAAAGTTAATATTCTCTGTGAGCTTTGCTCAGCTGAGTATAAAAATGGACAAACCTGGTTCAGAATCGTAGGCTAACATAATAGGCAATACCTTTTTGAAAAAAATTTTCTTGGATATCATTGTAACGAAAAAAAAATAATGTGGGTCTCCTCCTTTTTTTCAACGTTTCGGGAATTGTAACTCGAACAAAAAGTGAACAATCTTCAAAAAGTTCGGTAAATTTATTTGCTTTATAATGAAAAATATTTCCTATAAATAGGGAAAATCAATTAGCAAAAATGCATCATTTTGATTTTCAAAAAAATGAAAATAATAAAATCTAAATGAACGATAAAAAGCACACAGCTGACTAATTAATTTTCTGCTATATCCGAACTTAGGCTCCCTTACTTGCCTCTTTTTAAACTGCGTTTAGCAGACCCGGCAAACATTGTTCTGAGCTGTCTTTGGTTCTTTTGCATGACTTTAAGAGGACGGTTTCTCTTAAAAAAATAAATGTAAGGCGCGATAACCTCCGAAGAGATCTAAGGCCGAGCTTCTCTTCCAATTTGCGTCGTGCTCCTCTTGATTTTCCCTACAAATTGGCCGGACGGGACCTACATGCTTTATGCCGACTCCGAACGGCATCTGCAAGGCAGATGAGTTTTCACTGAGAGCTTTTCATGGCAGAAATACACCCGGAGCGCTTGCCAAACACTGCCGAGGGGCGACCCCGCTTAGAAAAATTGTCTTCTAATTGAAAAACCTTATTTCTAAAATTTTGATGTTGCTTTGCCCGGGAGTTGAACCCAGGGCATACGGTGTGATAGGCGGAGCACGCTACCATCACACCACGGTGGCCGGTTTCTCTTACTCCTCTCTTTTTCCCTCCCTTCTACTCCTTCTATATCCCATTTCACTTTCTTGTTCCTTCTCCCTGACCTGCTCCTTCTATCACTCTATCCTCACCTAACCTTATTTCTTATCCTTTCCCTCTCCATTTGAAAACAGCCTTAATTAAAGACGCTTTCTGATACAACATCATGTATATATGTACATAAGACTTTGTTATAATACATATGGAAGTATTAATATGGTATAAGCCCTAAGGCACTACACAGACTATAATTAAATAATTATAAGGTTTTTCTGTCATCGGCGCCATATATGTAGCTTCCATATATCTTACCAAGCCTTATACGATTTTTGCCGACTGTTTTCGAATATATGATGTTCATATTACAGAAAATCTATTCAGTTTTGGGAAAAATTAAAAAAAAGCCATGACACATTGAACTAACAAATAAAAATTCTAAATTTTCCTTTCTCTAACAACATTATTCTCATTATGACACCAAAATGTAATTTGTTAACCATGCAAAAGTCAATAAAATGTTCATGGAATTATATAAATCTTCAACAAATGGTCAATTTCCTTTTCTTTTGTGAGTTTTGTAACAAATTTGAATCATATTTCGACATATAAAACTACTGATTGTCAATGCGGCCGGGAAGCAAACTCCGACATGTTGGATGTCATTTACAATTCTTCCGCATATGAAGCTTCTGTGTATAAGTATATTTTGATACGGATGAGTATAAGCCATTTGTATGTATGAAATGTGAGCATTTTGAGTGATTTTGTTAGTGCTTGTAAATACTTGTGAGGGGGATTTTTGTGCTGCTTATGGAGCTGAGATGTTAGAAAATTTGCACAGAATTTAAGTAATAGTAACCATTATCACTACTGAAATGTACATTCTGCAGACTTTATGTATGTATTAATATGTAGTCGCTCCGGCATGCAGATCACGTTTGTGATATTATTTGGCACGTTCAACCCATCCTTTTCACTTCTACTTACATAAAACCCTGCTAAAGGGTGTCAATCGGTGTTGGTTGTTCCATAAGCTGTACTCAACTTCATTGCCACTTGTCACTATTATGCAATTGCATGCTAAGAATTTGTGCCACTCAAATATGTTCACATGTAAGTATATTTGAGAAAAATATTGAGGAAGTGATTATGAAGGCTTATAGCCTAAAAATATGCTACTTTTTTGTATGCCGTGAATGTTTTGGAGCTTAATGCAATTGCTTATTTTCTCATTTTTTTGTATGTTCGAGTTGTTTGCATTTTGGTAAGCTCTGGACCAATAAGAGGTATTTGTCACGGAGTAGTATATGAGTGGAAAATATGCATGAAAAATTTTATTTTTGGTTGTTTTCTTAATAGCTTTCGACATTAATTTTCAGTGTCAATATATTTGAATATACCATATCTTAATACACAGAGGAAGAAAAAATTATAATGAATATTCAATTAAAAAATAAAATATTCGTATAAAAAACAAGAAAACCCTATAAGGACGAACCTAAGTTTCTTAGCAAACAATTTTTATTTATTTGTGATTATTAAATAGCTAACAAGGATATATGTTCGTTCCTGGAAACCGACTTAGCGTGAACCCGGAATTTTTAAATTTCTCGTAAAAGCAAATGGGAGTAAACTTACTTGCATAAACAATTGGGCTATTCATGTAGACTACCTTTTCAGGTTATCTGCTTATGTGGTTATAAATTCTGACCCTATAACAAAAAAAGAATTACGCTAGACACAGTAAAAATTTCTATACTAATAAAATGAGAATCATGGTGATGTGAATAGACCATATGAAAATCTTAAAATGTATAACCTGAACTTCCTGAACAAATGCTTCTCCAGTGTAAACTCATTTTCATTGTAGTGCTATAAATTGTTCATAAATAAATTAAAAGATATTTTTATTGCAATAAATTTGGACCGAAATATTATCTAAAATTTTGCTCTTTTTTTCATATAATAACTACGAATTATGGTGTATTGGACCTGTCCCGTGAAAGCGCATGCTTATTTCTTTTTACTTTTTTTAACAATAGTGTGCTTGGCACGCTTTTTTGCGCACTTGATTCTGTTTGAGATATTTTTGGCGATGGCGCTTAAGTGTTAGCGAGAATGTGAATTTGGGGGCAAAAGCATCAAATCATTTCGGCAAGCTTCTTTGCTATTTGTAGTCCGTTTATCACGAGCACCCTCAAAATGTTGGGTATATTGATTGCTGGTATAGGTTTTGTTGGACCTCGCATAGACTGAGTGCGTCTAAGTTTGGAAAATTAATAAAAATGCGTTTAAAATTTCTAGGAAAAACAATATTTTCATAATTTATTTATTTAAAAGCTAAAATTATAATATAAAATTATAATATAGCTATACAGCCATAGCAGCAAGGGCCTTAGGATAGGTTTTTCATAATTTATATTAATGTGTATTGAATTGTAAAATGTCTTCAGTTTCGGGAGCAACACGCTGCGTTAGATAGGTCTGGGCCAGTGTTGTATTATAAGACCCGTGATCGAATAAATTTTTTTAAATCGAAATAGCATTGAAATGGTGATAAGGATTGAGGTAATACGTTAAACATAGATTGGAAGTATTTATTGGAGTCATAACGTGTTGGCATTTTTATGAAAAGCTTGACAGATTCATATTTATTATTTGAGTGAAAATGGTTTTTCATTCGTGATCGTATAATATGATACGGGCCCTGGTCAAATATACGAGTATAAGCCATTTTTTTTAGTCTTTCGTGTCTTGTAATCAACTACACTTTTTATCATTCGTAGTTTGGTATATAGAAGCTTATATATGTATATATTAGGCGGTCAAAGCTCAATTGTATTGAAATATTTTAACGTAAATTAACCAAAGCGCTGTGGACACTATTGCCCTAATGATTAGATTTATTTATTTTGAAATTCATTGATTACAAAACCTATTCTAAATGCAGGATGTTTCAAACTAGCAGCATTAGGTTTGCTCAACTTTTATCTTCAATTAAATTATATAATTCTATATTCATTATTCTACAAATTTTGGCCGTCTGAATTTGTTTCTATTGCACTATGCAATAGCAGTGGTTGTGTTCTTTGTAATTTTGTAATTCTTTTGTTACACGTAATTTGAATTTATAAATACAATATATTTGTTTGGGAACAAATATGCTTCTGCTTTGTGGTAAATTGATTGATTGTGGCCACATAAATTTTTAAATAATTCTTATAAATACATACATTGATATACACATATACACATAATTAATTCAAGTATCTTTTTTTCAATTCTAGGTAAGACCACATCAATAAACTTTTGCAATTGAGCAATGTTAATAATGTGTTAAACATCACAGTAGTAAGTGGTTATAATCCCAACATCATTTAACATGCATCTCATACCATATTTTGTAAATGAACTATCTTGCATTACAACAAAGCCATTTTCTAGGAAAAAGTTGTAAGAATTCACCTTAAAAACATAATACATTTAAGACCATGACTGGAACTCATGTGCTAATGCAACGGCCGTTAATAAAAAATATGGTTAACAAGGTCATTATTAAAAACTTCGTACCTGAGCGAATTCATCAATAAATTCGTATCACAACCGTTAAAACCCTCGCAACTGAAAGAACCTCTTATGCTGTAGAAAAAAACAAGATATTTTCCAATGCCACCTACAACAACTACATATATATTTCCGTGATATTGACTCCAAAGTAATCGAGATAATTGCGAAAAATATTACAGACCTTAATTTTTGACAGACGCGGATAATATGTTAGTTTTGAGGCTAGCTTGTAGATGCCAAATAAAAGTTTATACAAATATTCAGCTGGGTATATCGGATTCCGAGGTGAAACTACTAAAATTACTTTACTATATAGTAGTGTAGTGTAGAAGACATACATACATATGTATGCATTTATATTCAAATTTGTCAAAATTCAATGGATTCGTTTTATTTGCACACCGAAACCAATGAAGCTGGTAAATCAACAAACCGGTTTTTGTTTTTGTATTCAATAATCACATGTACCTAAATTTAAATTTTTTCTTGTCACATTTATGCTGCTCCAATCACAAAAATTCTGTAGGCTGTCTTGTTTTGATTTTGAATCCAAAACTCATTGCGAGCATTTAGGAGTATTACATATATGCTCGTAGTGCTGCCAAGTCACTTCCGAGGGGCGACCAGGCTTAGAAAAACTTGTTTCTGTTTTTGAATGAACAAGCATTGATCGCATTATGATTAATTCAGCCGATTTTTTAGTCAAGGGTTGACAATATCTAATAATCTTTAAACTGGCATTATTATTATTAGGCCTCGATGCACTGCGACCTTTATTTGGATCTATTGTACTTGCCCTTTCAGCCTGTTACTGTATGTAGAAGCTTTTAATATATTCAAGTACCTCTACAGGCTTTTTACTCCATATCACGAAGATATAAATAACAAGTAAATGTGTCTAAGTTCGGGTGTAACCGAACATTATATACTCAGCGTGTGCTTCTTTGTACATTTCATTTCATATAAATTACTTTTCTACATAAAACGTGGCACCGCCCGTTTAAAAAAAATGTCTTCTGTAATAATTGAAATAATTGAATTTGGTGTAGTGCCAATTAATAATTTGTATACAGGTAAAGGCTTGTGGCGAGCAAGTTTTAAACAGTAACATACCAAGGTTCAAGTTACCAGACGGTGTACTGCGTAGTTACCGTGCCGTGTAGAAAATATATGTTTGTACAAATGAATGTGTCAACGAATCTCAGGCCGCACCAAATCGAGCCAAAATATATGTATGTACAAATGTATTAATATGTATGTAAGAGTCAGTGCATTTTAAGACATTCCAAAACGGGTCGAAATATATGTGTGTACAAATGAATGAATACTTTAATGAGTGAATGCTACACTCCCCATTTCCTCTTACAATAAAACTTGATAAGTGAAATATCGTTGATTCAAAACTATTTTTTGCTAAGTTATAGCTTATTATTCTAGTCCACAACCCTTTTAAACTTGTTTTATATCTAAGTTGACGTGGTCCTTAACCAATCACGTCGATTTTTACTAGAAATAATTTCTGCTATAAGGAAAATATGTGTACACAATATCATTACGATGTGTTAATTTTTCTTCGAGTTATTGCTCCCGACACATAGCAAATTGCTTCGTCATAAAAGGGGCAGTGCCGCACCCATTTTCAAAAATTTTAGTGTTTTCCAATTCAATGCTATAATTCAATTTAGAAAGTAAAATTCTATTGACACAAAGCTCTTTTTCGCTATGATAACGCTTATTATTTTCGTCTATGACCCTTTCAAAAATCTTTTATATAAAAGTGGGCGTGGTCTTTAACCGATCTCGTCCTTATTACGATCCGTTAATTTTTCTTCGAGTTATGGCTCCCGAAACATAGAAAATTGCTTAGTCACAAAAGTTGCGGTGCCACTCCCATTATTTTAAATTTGAAGCTTTTCCTATTTATTGGTATAAATCCACTTGGGAAATCAAATAACATTGATATGAAGCTCTTTTTGGCAAAGCTATAACTTATTTTATTCGTCCTCGACCCTTTTTAAAATCTTTTATATAAAAGTGGGTGTGGTCCATAACCGATTTCGTTAATTTTTCTTCAAATCATTCCTCTCTGCTGAATTTTGTTAGGATAGGCTTAACGATTTTTCATTTATGGTTAATAATATTTGTAAAATTGATTTTATCGCAAGTGGGCGGTGCAACGCCCGTTTTGAAAATGTTTTCCAAATTTTTATCAAGAGTCTCAATATCAGTCCACATGTCAAATTTCAACATTCTAGGTGTATTATTTACTAATTATCAGGTTTTTTGTGTTTTCCAAAATTTTATATATATAAAAAGTGGGCGCGGCTATCATCCGATTTCGCTCATTTTCCATTTTTCATTACCAATCTATTTTGGGTCCAGATAAGCTAGGGCACCAAATTTGGTGAAAATATCTCAATATTTACTCAAATTATCGTGTCAACGGACAGACGGACGGACGGACATAGCTCAACCAAATTTTTTTTCGATACTGATGATTTTGATGTATGGAAGTCTATATCTATCTCAACTCCTTTATACCTGTACAACCAACCGTTATCCAATCAAAGTTAATATACTCTGTGCGCAAAGGACGCTGAGTATAAAAAGACACGCTAACTTGCCAGAGTGATGAATTCGAAGGGAATATGAACCGGCATTTCATCCTTCAGCTCGCACGGAAAAGCGACACATATGTGTGTCGGCTAGTTTTAACTTACTTAGATAATATCGTAAACTACAGTGTTCCGTATTGTACCGATTGGTAAGTCTTAGGTCCCTCTGCTTAGATGAATGAGTTTGGCTGATATTCTCGTTACAGGGGTATAAACATCTTGTTTTCAACCGAGTGTTGTCTGATTTGCTTTGCTTCCCAATTATTTATTGTTTCCATAGTGTGTGCCTTTTGAGTCCATAGAATGGCTCTGGACCATACAAGTGAGGCGATCTGACATAATGAGCATACTCCTCGAGGATAAAAAAACTGGCATCAAAATTTAAATTCTAGGAACTTGAATGAAAAATAGAAAGGTCTTAAGCTGGAAAGCCATTACATTTGATATATGTACAAGCTTTTAAAATCGTAATTTCCCAGCAGCAAAATAGTAACTAGAATATTGTATACAATAAACCAAGGTGCACTATTATTAGTTTATTTTCTTGTAAAAATTTTAATACATTCTTGTGGCAAAAGCCTGAAAATAGTTAGAGATTTTTCCCGCATTACTTGTCACAATGCAACCTTTTGATAACTGTTATTCGTAGATATTGTAACGAATTTGCTTGCAAATCCTCTTATTTGCAATCCTCTGCTAAGTTCGAATCACTAAACTGTTGAATAAATAACTCCAATTTGTAATAATGCAAAATGGCCTTTATTAAAGTACTTCACAATACACTCAAACTGTGCAACGAATAGCTTGCTGATTGATAGCTCAATGAAACTCTACTATTCAAAATAATACTGCTATTGCTCGCTAGATATCGTCTTAATCGCAACTGCTTGACAACTCAAATCAAACTGAATTACTTCTTACTCGCTGGCGCCGCTTTTATAGTTTACGCTGCATATTTCTAGGCTCTTCGATTTCCAGAAGTTACTAGTTGTTTCGGCTACAAAATCGCCAGCCACAACTACGTGCACAAATTATTGCTCTCTCTTGTGACAACTCAGATAAGGTATATGCATGTGTTTGTAGTTTACAGTCTCCCGCACACACATAAGCGTATAAGTAAATTCATCGGTGTGTGACATCTCATCTCTTGCTGCCTTGTATGTAAATGTTGCTCGTCGGAATGTGTACATATGTGTAGACGCAATTATTTATTCGTTTATGTAGATACATAATGATTGAATTATTGATGTGCATTCACGTCACTGCTTAGATCGGCTTAGAGCTGGCAGCACTCCTTAGTTTTGCTAATATTCGTAACACTGCCCTCCACCTAAGTCTGATCGTCCCGATGACAAATCTCTTGATCTAAACGCTGCTAGCATCGCCAAATGTACCACTCTTCTACTCCGTGGTTTCTCAATGCTTTGTACGCGGTAGATGGTATCACTGAGCTTCTTCACAATCTTGTACGGGCCTTCCCAACTGCACCGAAATTTGGATGGAACAACTTTCCGCCGGTGAGGGTTGTATAACAGTACCAAATCTCCCGCCAAGAAACATTCCGAATTATTGTTCTCATGGTACCTGTGTTTCATCGTACCACTCAATACCCTGGTTCGTTCCTTTACACTCTGTTGTTTGGCCGATGAACTACTTCGTAGAGCTTGCGCTGGACGGATTTGCTTTGCATAATCAGTATCGTTCCCACGTTTCCCCACAGTAGTGCGCTCTGGATTGAAACTACCCTCGCATTCCTTCTCGAAAATTCGTTGCTTCATTTTCCTACGTCTTTTAGTTTTTGTCAATGCCAGTGTTTCTCTCGCAGGTACTTTTGATTTTGATTTATTTGGCCCATTCGTTTCATCAACCTTTACCTTTGACTTTCGTGGCCTTTGTCGACTTTTCTCCACCAGTACTACTCTATTACTGCTGAAACCTTTTTCCAAACTGAAGTTAATTGGCACATCCTGGTTCTTATAATGCATCGCCCTTCTCCGCATATCGATCTTGATGTCATGGTCAACCAAGAAATCCACTCCCAATATAACTTCATCAACAATCTCCGCCACAACGAATTTGTGTAAAACCATGACCTTCCCAATTAAGACTTCACATATTACTTCTCCCTGGACTTGATTATACTCGCCAGTGACCGTACGCAACCTTGCTCCAGGTAACCGCTTTACTTTCCTGTTAACCAAATCAGATCGGATCAAGGAATGAGATGCGCCCGTATCTACAGTCAGTACACGCTCCTTGCCATCCACATTCCCTCTGACGGTAAGACTGCTTGATTTCCCTCCAATTTGCGACACAGATATCGCAGGACATTCAATAGCCCGGTCTATCTCTCTACCTCTTACTCGCTCTTGCTCATCTCCTCCAGCTTTGCGTTTATGGCCACCCACATTGTTGCAACTATTAGGACCAAGATCGCAATGACGTGCAATGTGACCTGGGTTGCCGCACTTGAAACATTTAATAACTCCGGCATTCTTCTGTTGAGATCCCTTCAGTGCTTCCAAAATTGTTTCTACCCACTCTGGCCTTTCTACTTCCACACGGCGTGCTTTGAAAACTGGCTTACACAGAAGCGACGCTGTTTCCTGTATCAGAGCATGCGATACCGTTTCAGCAAATGTTAGTTTGGGATTCGCATATGTAGCTCGCTTCGTTTCCACATCTCGTATGCCATTTATAAAGCTCTGAATCTTCACTCTTTCCGTGTATTCCACGGGTGCATCCGCATTTGCAAGATGAGCCAATCTTTCAATGTCAGAAGCAAACTCCTGCAAGGTCTCGTTAGCTTTTTGGTAGCGGTTTTGCAATTCTATTTGAAATATCTGTTTCCTGTGTTCGCTTCCGTATCGCCGTTCTACAGCAGCCATCAATGCGTCATAACTGTTCCGTTCGTATTCTGGAATAGTCTGTAAGATTTCGGCAGCTGGTCCTTTCAATGCTACGAAGAGTGCGGCAACTTTATCTTCCACATTCCAGTTGTTCACTGCTGCGGTCTTCTCAAACTGTAGCTTAAAGACCTGGAAAGGAACAGAACCGTCAAAGGATGGTGTTTTTACCTTTGAATTACTCGCTGAAACTGCTGGACGATTTAATTGTAACTGCTCCATACGACCCTTCAAATCATCGACTTCTGCCTGAAATTGAGCGATTTTTTGCATCCTGCGCTTCCAGCTTTGATGTTACCCTTGCTTCCTGTGCTTCTAACTGTGAAGACATTTGTGCCACCTGCAATGATAAGCGCTCCTCTTGTTCTTCCATCTTTGATGTTATGCGTGTCTCCTGCGATTCCAGTTGGGATGCCATATATGTCTTCTGTTCTTCCAATTGTGATGTTATACGGGTTTCCTGCGATTCCATCTTCGATGTTATGCGTGTCTCCTGCGATTCCAATTGTGATGACATGTTGGTGGATATTTGCGATGACATTTCTGTTATACGTGCCTCTTGCGCTTCCAGTTGGGATGCCAGTTGCGACGACATTGATGCTACTGTCGATGTTTGTGCAGATATTGCAGCCAATATCATGTTCAAGTCTGTGCTGGTAACCGTCTGCGATGTTTCGTTTTTCTCTTCAATTTTTGTTGTTGTTTCGTCCCCATCAGGATAAAAGACAAACTCGTCCACATCAATTCCTTGCGACTCCATTACCTCTCGCAGCCGTGCTTGAAGTTCGATCTTATTGCCGGTTGTATTTAATCCACGGTTCTCCAACTCCTTTTTCAGTTGCTGGATCTTCAATTCACTGAACTTTGCCATGTCCAAGTTGTATTCCCAATCTTCGGAATTTATTCAACAATTCCTCTTCTGACACCAATTGTAACGAATTTGCTTGCAAATCCTCTTATTTGCAATCCTCTGCTAAGTTCGAATCACTAAACTGTTGAATAAATAACTCCAATTTGTAATAATGCAAAATGGCCTTTATTAAAGTACTTCGCAATACACTCAAACTGTGCAACGAATAGCTTGCTGATTGATAGCTCAATGAAACTCTACTATTCAAAATAATACTGCTATTGCTCGCTAGATATCGTCTTAATCGCAACTGCTTGACAACTCAAATCAAACTGAATTACTTCTTACTCGCTGGCGCCGCTTTTATAGTTTACGCTGCATATTTCTAGGCTCTTCGATTTCCAGAAGTTACTAGTTGTTTCGGCTACAAAATCGCCAGCCACAACTACGTGCACAAATTATTGCTCTCTCTTGTGACAACTCAGATAAGGTATATGCATGTGTTTGTAGTTTACAGTCTCCCGCACACACATAAGCGTATAAGTAAATTCATCGGTGTGTGACATCTCATCTCTTGCTGCCTTGTATGTAAATGTTGCTCGTCGGAATGTGTACATATGTGTAGACGCAATTATTTATTCGTTTATGTAGATACATAATGATTGAATTATTGATGTGCATTCACGTCACTGCTTAGATCGGCTTAGAGCTGGCAGCACTCCTTAGTTTTGCTAATATTCGTAACAATATATAACCACAGATTCCTATAATCCTGAATGCATTAAATCAGATCTGGGCATAGGAGACAGAACATTTTTGTCATATTTTTCTACACTTTTTAAAGTTGCTAAAGTCCCATAAATTAAAAAAAAAATCCGACGTGAAAAGTCAAAAAAAATTCTAATATTTTACAAAGGATGCTATGGCAACACATGACTGTTGTTAATTATACGTAAGTATATATCCGAAATCTCACAAATTAATCAACTATATTTTAGTTACCTTTTTTAAACAATTGATAATTTCTTTCTGCACGGTTGCAACTCTTGGAATGTCGTTTCACAAAACATAAAGCATGGTATTTACAGTTATCCCTTTTGAGCATATTTATATGTACGAAAACGCTGTTATATATACATAGCTTTGTAAACAATGGCTAGATTGCCAAAACAGATTATGAAAATTAAACTAGTTTATATATTTCTTATATTTATGGTGTCATGTAGGTATGTATTGAATTTTCGGCTACAATGGTTTTTGTTTATTTGCTTGAAATAAAACTATTGGCACGCAACTGAGATGTATACATTTAAAGGGCCAACTAAACTTCCTTAACCCTAACGCCACAGTCATAACCATATTTTTACTTATCCATATCAAATTGGCATCAGTTATTGGTGCCTTAACTTAAAAATCGTGAAAATTTCATAAAAATGAAGAAAAGGCAAAAGATTACAAATATATACCACAAAAAATAAGTCTCTTAATCAAAACGTATCCAAAACGATAAACAAAATCTACAAAAAATTAATAAATTTTCCAACTCAAATATTTTAAGTTATGGATATGGCGAAACAACAAAACCCAATTGGTTGGCTATGATATGGTTATGGCTTTAGCGTTATGGTATGGCACCATTAATCGATTACATTGATTTCCATAAGGTTGGCTAGATCAGCGGTTTTATCTGGTTATGGAGAAGTCACCTTTAATTGGCCCTTGAGAACATAAACGGCCAGATTTGTCATCAGTGTACCGTAATTCCGAAAGAATAATTGTTTAGCTTATAAACATTATTATTAAATTTGGATTTTTCAAGAAAAATAAAAAGTAATGTTCATTGAAAAGCATGGAAATAATTATACAGACTGCACTTATAAAGTACTTTTATAAAAAAGATATAATAAAAAAATCAAATTGATACTTCCGCTTTGTATTGATATATATCAACGGAAAGGTAAAAAAACTTAAATTTTTCAAAAAAAAAAATATATTTTCTTCGACAATCACTAATGTTATTTGAAAACTGCGAAAAAAAAAATTCTACGAAAGGCGTTCTATAAGTACATTTATACATACGACTTAATATAAATAATAGTCGACAAATATCTACGTTAAACCGTATTACTTATCAAATGTTCAAAGTGTGCCCCACTATTCGAATGTGTTTACTTCATGGAGCTTTCAAAGACTTGAACGAATTTTTTTTCCGCACCCTGGGAAAAAAGTAAAACTATTTGTTTCTTTATAACCGATAAATTCGATCATAGATTTCAATGAGTGATACCTGGTTGTAAGGGAATTCACACAGGACACCATTCGCGCGAGAAGGTTGTTAGCCTATCTGGCCACATCCAGCCACGTTCAGCTTTTATCGACGTTTTCCTTAAACTGGCAACTTTTATTCGAGCCATATATCAAAAAACTAAGAATAAAGTAAGAGTAGATTTTCATATCATTCTTGTGTTATTATCATGGCAAAGAAATTGCCACCATTTTGGTATTTACCGCAAGGTAAAGGTGAAACTCGAAAACTAATATAAAAAAAAAACGAGAAAGCCCCAACTTCGCAGCGTTTATAGGGTTGCGAATGTTTTTTTTTTTTTTTATTTTTTTAACTTCTCATAAATTCTATGTTCAAACCAAGGATCTCATTTTCAACGATTTTTACGCCATAAGTAGTGATATACTTTAATGTGCATACGTTCGGCTAGGTTGCGGAAGCTGTCCGAGGCCTAACTCAGGCCATTGATATTAGGTCCTTGTGTTACCTTGAATAGACACCATTACCCTTCTTTTTCGAATCAAGGGGAGGACCTGATAAAAGCTACCAAGTCCCTGATGTCATACTCCATAATATGGCGCACATTATCCAGAAAGGGAGCCCCAGAAAACGCTGCCGTCCTCTTTACAACTCCTGCAGCAAAGACAATAAGGAGTCCCAGCCTATGCATGCAAATCTACAAGGCAGTACTCACTCAGTACTCCTAAAGTGTGGAAATTTCATCCCAACTGAACGTGCAAACGTGGCGGGATATATTAAGATCGAATTTTAGCCAGATTTCGTTCGATGTCCAACACCCCAGTGTTTGTAGCCAACTTTCGCAGGCGTGACGTTAGATGTGCTTCTTTAGCTTTAGTTAGCATGTGGAAAGAGGCTACCTTAGGGTATTGATCAGGAAGAATCTCCTTGGTTGTAACTTGCCTGGCGAGTTCGTCCGTAATGCAGTTTCCTCAATGTTCCTGTGCGCCGGGACCCACGTGAGGTATACCCGTTTCTCTTAGACCATCTCTTGATGTACATACCTACGAAATTGCCTTACGATGATGTCGTTGCGGGTTTCGAAATGGTACCATCGCATTATACTAGTAAATGTTTCCTTCTGTTCAGTTTTCACCAATAAACAAAAATAATAATTGAATAACAATTATTAATTACCGGTATTAAGCTCATTAATTCTTAAATACCTTAAGTAAAATTGAACACACCATTAAACATACAAACATACGAGAGAATTGTTAAATTTTTAAGCTCCTGTATCTAGGCAAGCAGTCACCATTAAATCTTGCTTTCTGGTATAAGATCCAATAGTAAACAATTCTACAAAGTTTCATCAAAATTAGAGATATAAAAAATGTTTGGTGGTACACTTGGCTTATTTTATCTCATATATCATATTCATTTTTCACCCTTTACCCTTTCCTTTTAAACGTCCTTCTTCTTATTTGGTGCTAGAAATAAGCTTTTGTTGAAGGAGACTTCCACCCCTAAGTATTCATTGCTTCCACCGTAATTTTGAGACGTCCCCAACGAGTTATAATGCATTTTCACTTCATAACATCAAAAATCATGATGACAGACATTGTAAAATGGACAATGAAATTTGTAAAAATATTCACAACTGACAACCGTGAAACATAAATTTTTCGGTAATGACAGAAGTCAACATATTAAATAAAATTTCTATACCGAATAGCCAGCGACTTATAAACAAAATCCCGTATTATTAATAATACAGCGCTTTAACTTTGAACTTCACTATGCGCTCATCTCCTCGTTTTCAATATTTGACCATTCTATAGATCACAAGTCCTTTGATTAATCACTTGTCACTTTTGTGATCATTGCCTTTAGCATTCAACGCGCTCAAGTCACTTATTTATCAAACAGTTTATCAATGCGATATCTGGCATGAGCACGACGCGTCCCACTTCATTCCAAATAGCACTGCCTAATCTAAGCTAAAATACTAAATAATTAGCAACGGAATGAACTGACTGAATAGCGTTGTTTTTTTCCTCCTCACCGTCGCAGAAGCGATTATCGATTTGCTTTGATTTAAAAAATTCTACCTTGACAATATTTCAAGACATTTCTATAATTCATATAACTCTGTTTAGGTAACATTACCCTCAAACACAACTTTATTTGCTTGCACTTATAAGAGCCGTGAGTATGGATGCTTTTGAAATAATATTTTTGTATTGACTTTGGTTGTTATCCTTTTAGTTAATTTTCTATTTGTCTTTAGTCTAATTGTTGGCTTTGTCGCTGTTCAAGTTGTGTTTGTAGTTGCTCCAGCATTATCACGTCAATAATTCAAAACTTGAGCTATACTAGGTTTCCATATATGTACATATATACACCCTGCAACGAATCGCACTAGTTCCGAATTAGTGCAGAACTATCGCATTAAGAGACCGTACTAGTTCTAATAGTGTCCCCTCGCAGTGTTTTCCACTGACTGTTTGAACGTTGTTATGGCCGACGAAATTGAAGTTTCGACCCTTTTCAGACATATTGGACGCGCTCTTAAGTAGTGGCGATCGCCGTGGTGTGGTGGTAGCGTGCTCGGCTACCAACCGAAGGTCCTGGGCTAAACAATATCACAATATTTTGAAAAAAGTTTTTTTAGTTAGAAAATAATTTGTAAGCACGGTCGCCTTTAGGTTGTGGTTGGTAAGCACTCCGAGTGTATTTCTTCCATGAAAAGCTTCTCAGCTAAAATACATTTGCCTTTGATTGGGTTAAAAAATGTAGGTTCCGTCCTGCCACTTTCAACCTTACACTTTTCTGAAGTATGTACATATATCACGACTTACAGTTCTTAAATTTTTAACTAGTTCAGTCGTGGGCTATTTTAATAGTTGAAAATAAACATAACTCATTATCGACGTTCCTGCAGGGTGGATACTTATCACGTGCCACCAAATGTTTTCGTGTATATGTATGTCCAAACGTGCAGATTGACTGAAGAATAACAGAACAATGGCAAAGAAATCTGAATTAATTATTACTGAAGCTCAAAGATTGGAAGGGCGCTTGCAGCAAACACAACTGTTGATTAATCGTTTATTGATAATTTTCTGAACGCACCGTTGGGTATGTTTGATCCCCTTAACGGTTTTCATTTTATGTTCTGCTCAAAATTTGGTTTATCTCCATACATTTGAATAAACTTTTTCCGTCTAACTCTACCCCCCTCCCCCTCCTCACTTTTTCTCAATCCTTTTATTCACGCCTCCCTCCGCCTTTTCGCTTCATCTATCTCTATTTTCGTCTCACTCTATCTCTTTCTCAGTCTCCTTCTCCTTCCGTCTTTTCTCTTCTCTAAAGCTTTCCCATTCTTCTTCATCCCTTATTACCAGGCAAATCGAACAGGACGTATGTAAATAGTTATGTGGGTATCATTAATTCATGTCTTTATTTCGGCTTCGCATGCACATTTATCAGTTTTGCCAGGTTAATGCAACTAAATCGAACCTCACAATGAAAATTACTTTAAAGCTCTCAGCAACAACTTTCATTTGATATCCATATTACACACAAATTCTAGGGGTATCCGGGTCCAGGTCTTGCCCATATCTTGAGACCCTAGTCACCCAGCGGTATAAAAATTACTCTGTACTAAAGCACTCATCAACAGCTTCAATTTGATACCCATAATGTAAAAACACATCCTAGTGTTACCCTGATGCACGTTTTGGCCTATATCTCCAGACCCTTCACAAATAGGTATGAAAACTACGCTGTACTAAAGCACTCATCAACAGCTTTCATTCGTTATCAATATTCTATAAACACATTCTAGGGGTACCCGCGTCCACGTTTTCGCTTATATCTCGAGACCCTAGTTACACGCGGGTACGAAAAATACCCCGTATCAAAGTACTTATAAACAGCTTACATTCGATACCCATATTGTACAAACATATCCCAGAATTACCCAGGTCCACGTTTTGATCTCAATACCCTATCCAGAACGGGATAAAAATTAGCCTATGTCTGTCTCCTGGTTCTAAGCTACCCCTCCACCAATTTTCAGCCAAATATATTCATCCGATACTTCCTCTTCAATCACTCTTTATCTATTAAAAAAAAGCGCATCAAAATCCGTTGCGTATTTTTAAAGGTTTAAGCATTCAAAGGGACATAGGGACAGAAAAAGCGACTTTGTTTTATACTATGTAGTGATGTACATCCATATATGTATAACTATAAACCTACGCCCGAAGTTAAATAACGCAGCGAATGCTATATATGTACGTATGTATGTGTCGCATCAAGCCTCACTCAAAAGCAATTAGCGCAGACAGTTCACAGCGAACAAACACACATACGTATTTTTTGATAAAAATGTTACTTTTTTTCAAACAATTTGGCTGATATAAGAAAGGAATCAAGTATTTTTTTTGATGCAGATCGAAGGTAAATATTTCAAAGTTTTACTGGAAAGTAGAATTTTTTAAATCCTTCCATCCGTTTATGAGTTATAGCTGTGTAAACAAAAATTTTATGATTTTTTACTACATTTTGGCAATTTGCCACACCCTTATAATATATACTGTTACGAATATTAGCAAAACTGAGGAGTGCTGCCATCTCCAGGCCGATGCTAAGCAGTGACGTGAATGCACATCAATAATTCAATCATTATGTATCTACATAAACGAATCAATAATTGCGTCTACACATATGTACACATTCCGACGAGCAACATTTACATACAAGGCAGCGAGAGATGAGATGTCACACACCGATGAATTTACTTATACGCTTATGTGTGTGCGGGAGACTGTAAACTACAAACACATGCATATACCTTATCTGAGTTGTCACAAGAGAGAGCAATAATTTGTGCACGTAGTTGTGGCTGGCGATTTTGTAGCCGAAACAACTAGTAACTTCTGGAAATCGAAGAGCCTAGAAGTATGCAGCGTAAACTATAAAAGCGATGCAGGCGAGTAAGAAGTAATTCAGTTTGATTTGAATTGTCAAGCAGTTACGAGTAAGACGATATCTAGCGAGCAATAGCACTATTATTTTGAAAGTCAGTTTCCTTTAAGATATGAGTTTGGTTATTAAGCTATTCGTTGCACAGTTTGAGTGTTATTGTGAAGTATTTTAATAAAGGCCATTTTTCCGTTATTCAATATTGGAGTTATTTATTCAACAGTTTAGCGATACGATCCTAGCAAAAGGGCAAATAAGAGGATTTGCAGGTAAATTCGTTACAATTGGTGTCAGAAGAGGAATTGTTGAATAAATTCTAGAGGACAACAAGGACATGGCAAAGTTAAGTGAATTGAAGATCCCGCAACTGAAGAAGGAGTTGGAGAGCCGTGGATTGAATACAAGCGGCGTTAAACTCGAACTTCAGGCACGGCTACGAGAAGCAATGGAAGCAGAAGGAATTGATGTGGAAGAGCATGTCTTTCATCTTGATGGCGAGGAGACAACAAAAATTGAAGAGAAGAACGCAACATCGCAGACGGTTACCAGTACAGACTTGAACATGATTTTAGCTGCAATATCTGCTCAAACATCGACAGTGTCATCTCAACTGGCAGAACAGCAGACATATATGGAATCGCAGGAGAACCGTATAACATCCAAGATGGAAGAACAGAAGACATATATGGCATCACAACTAGAATCGCAGGAGACACGCATAACATCCAAGATTGAAGCACAAGAAACGCGTATGTCAGAAATGTCGACACAGATTACATCGAAGATTGAAGCACAAGAAACGCGTATGGCAGAAATGTCGACACAGATTACATCAAAAATGGAGACACAACTGAAGGCACAAGAGGCACGCATAACAGTACAACTCGAAGCACAAGAGGCGCGTATATCATCAAAACTCGAAGCACGTATGGACGAGAAAATAACGCAGTTTGAGGAAAAAATCGAAGCCGAGGTGGATGCTTTGAGAGGTCGTATACAAGAGTTGCAATTAAACCGCCCAGCTGTTTCAGCAAGCAATACAAAAGTAAAAACACCATCCTTTGACGGTTCTGTTCCTTTCCAGGTCTTTAAGCTACAGTTTGAGAAGACCGCAGCAGTGAACAACTGGAATGCGGAAGATAAAGTTGCTGCACTATTCGTGGCATTGAAGGGGCCAGCAGCGGAAATTCTACAGACGATTCCCGAAGGAGAGCGGAACAACTATGAAGCATTGATGGCCGCTGTCGAGAGACGTTATGGAAGCGAGCATAGAAAACAGATATTCCAAATTGAGTTGCAGAACCGCTTCCAGAGGCCTGGTGAAACATTGCAAGAGTTTGCGTCGGATGTTGAAAGGCTAGCACATTTAGCGAATGCAGACGCACCCGTGGAATACACTGAAAGGGTAAAAATCCAGAGCTTCATAAATGGCATACGAGATGTGGAAACGAAGCGGGCTACATACGCAAACCCAAAGCCAACATTCGCAGAAACGGTGTCACAAGCCCTGATTCAAGAAACAGCGTCGCTTCTGTGTAAGCCAGTTTTCAAAGCACGCCGTGTGGAAGTAGAAAGGCCAGAGTGGGTAGACGCAATATTGGAGGCACTGAAAGGATCGCAAAAGCGAAGTGAAAAAGTTATCAAATGCTTCAAATGCAGGAAGTCCGGTCACGTAGCACGTCATTGCGATCTTGGTCTTAATAGTTCCAACAATGTGGGTGGCCGTAAACGCAAAGCTGGAGGAGATGAGCAAGAGCGAGTAAGAGGTAGAGAGCTAGATCCAGCTATTGAATGCCCTGTGATATCTGTGTCGCAAATTGGTAGAAAATCGAGCAGTCTTACCGTCAGAGGGAATGTGGATGGCAACGAACGAATACTGACTGTAGATACGGGCGCATCTCATTCCTTGATCCGATCTGACTTGGTCAACAGGAGAGTAAAACCGTTACCTGGAGTAAGGTTGCGTACGGTCACTGGCGAGTATAACCAAGTTCAGGGAGAAGTGATATGTGAAGTATTGATTGGGAAGGTCATGGTTCTACACAAATTCGTTGTGGCGGAGATCGTTGATGAAGTTATATTGGGAGTGGATTTCTTGGTTGACCATGACATCAAGATCGATATGCAGAGAAGGGTGATGCATTATGAGAACCAAGATGTGCCACTTAACTTTAGTTTGGAAAAAGGGTTCAGCAGTAATCGGGTACTGCTGGAGAAGACTCGACGAAGGCCACGAAATTCAAAGGTAAAGGTTGATGGAACAAATGGGCCAAACAAATCAAAACCGAAGGTACCTGTGAGAGAAACACTGGCATTGAAAAGCCCTAACGGACGTACTAAAACCAAGAAAGAATGCAATGGTGGTTTCAAGCCAAGGCACACTACTGTTGTGAAGCGTCGGAACGATACTGATTATGCAAAGGAAATCCGTCCAGCGCAAGCTCTGCGAAGTAATTCTTCATTGGCCAAGAGACAGATTGCGAGGGAACGATCCAGAATAATGAGTAGTAAGATGGAACACAGGTACGACAGGGAAAATATTTCGGAAGGTTTCCGGAATGGAGATTTGGTACTGTTAAACAACCCTCACCGGCGGAAAGGTGTTCCAGCCCAATTTCGGTGCAGTTGGGAAGGCCCGTACAAAGTTGTGAAGAAGATCAGTGATACCATCTACCGCATACAAACCACTGGGAAACCACGGATTAGAAGGGTGGTACATTTGGAGATGCTAGCGGCGTTTAGATTGGGAGATTTGTCTGATCGGGACGATCAGACTTAGGTGGAGGGCAGTGTTACGAATATTAGCAAAACTGAGGAGTGCTGCCATCTCCAGGCCGATGCTAAGCAGTGACGTGAATGCACATCAATAATTCAATCATTATGTATCTACATAAACGAATCAATAATTGCGTCTACACATATGTACACATTCCGACGAGCAACATTTACATACAAGGCAGCGAGAGATGAGATGTCACACACCGATGAATTTATTTATACGCTTATGTGTGTGCGGGAGACTGTAAACTACAAACACATGCATATACCTTATCTGAGTTGTCACAAGAGAGAGCAATAATTTGTGCACGTAGTTGTGGCTGGCGATTTTGTAGCCGAAACAACTAGTAACTTCTGGAAATCGAAGAGCCTAGAAGTATGCAGCGTAAACTATAAAAGCGATGCAGGCGAGTAAGAAGTAATTCAGTTTGATTTGAATTGTCAAGCAGTTACGAGTAAGACGATATCTAGCGAACAACTATTATTTTGAAAGTCAGTTTCCTTTAAGATATGAGTTTGGTTATTAAGCTATTCGTTGCACAGTTTGAGTGTTATTGTGAAGTATTTTAATAAAGGCCATTTTTCCGTTATTCAATATTGGAGTTATTTATTCAACAGTTTAGCGATACGATCCTAGCAAAAGGGCAAATAAGAGGATTTGCAGGTAAATTCGTTACAATACCTTCAAATTGTACCATCTCACGTAGCTAAGCTTTCAAATGCAAAAAACCTTTTTAAAATCGGAGAATTCTGTGTGAAGTTATGTGCATACATGGCATTTAGCGACTTTATTTTATAAGATTTATAGATAACTAATTATACGTTTTTTCGCTACATTCACTCAACGTGTTTACTCGGCTGCCTGCCATTTCTTTATCATTTTAAAGGTTATAAATACAATTTTTTCTCTCAATAATAAAATGAATATACGAAATTATTTAATAAGTCCTTTTCCTTAAAATTTAAGTACTAGATAGCATCATTTTTGCAACACAAGGCCACCATGGTATTTTTCTAAAAAGTGGCATCGCACTGATACTTATTTCTGCACAAACATTGCTTTCATTTGAGCTTGAAGATTGAATGGTCAGAAGGTGTCCTTTGGTCATGTGTGCAGCACTGTGCAGAACTTTGTTCCTAGGGAATACTCGTCTCTATAAACTAAGAATCCTCTCATACTTACTTACTTACTTAATTGGCGCCAACCTTTTAAACTGTTATGGCCGTCCAACAAGGTGCGCCAGTCGCTTCTTCGCTCTATTAACTGGCGCCAATTGGTCACACCAAGGTTTAAATAGTTTTCCACCTGGTCCTTCCAGCGGAGTGGGGCCGCCCTTGTCCCCTGCCGCCATAGGCGGGATCCGATAAAAACACTTTCTTAGCCGGAGCGTCATCTTTCATTCGCATAATATGGCCTAGCCAGCGAAGCCCATATAGCAGGACTGGTACAATAAGTGACTTCTACAGCATGATTTTGATGATAGTTTGCCGAGAGAGGACTTTAATTTTCAAAGTAGCATTTATTGGCAAGGGTGGTTCTTCGCTGGATTTTTTAATTATTTATTTATTTAATTCAGTCTAAAAGTACATGCTTTCTTACAGACTAGTTAAAAATAGAAAACAATTAAAGCTTAAACTTACATAAGCAGTTATTAAAATTAAGAACACTACTGAATCGATTTGCTAGATCTATAGTCCTAGTTATAGGTTCATTTATAGCATAATTTGTTTTATGAGTTATTTCGATAAATAATCTATTATGTCGAAGATCACGCAATGGAATATATGGACTGAACAAATTAGATAAATCAGAGCAATTTATGCTAAAGTTTATTACATTACAGGCAAGCATGAGTGAGATTTCAGAGCTGATGTTGTTGTTAGTGTTAATGCTGGTTCCCAAATAAAAGAAGCCTTTTACTATTTCGAAATTATGGCTGCCAATAGTAGTGTGATTACCAAGGCGCATATTCGCTGACTCTTTTCTCGATGACACCAGGTACTTGGTTTTGTCCTCATTCACCATCAAACCCATCTTTATCGCTTCTTTTTCCCTCAACGTCATTTTGCACAGCCGTATAAGTTTTGCGGAAAAACCAAATTCAGACATAGCGGTATATAGGCAACTCCTTTTCGTGCTGTCGAAGGCGGCTTTAAAAGCGACGAAGAGATGATGTGTGTCGATTCTTTTATCGCGGGTTTTTTTTTCCAAGATTTGGCACATTCTGAAAATCTGATTGACGGTAGATTTACCACGTCTGAAGCCGCATTGATACGCTTCACAGGGCCTTATATGCAATATTAAGATGGCTGATTCCGCGATAGTTGGCGCAGTTTACGGTATCCTTTTTCTTGTGGACTGGGCAAAGAACACTTAGATTCCAATCGTCGGGCATGCACTAGTCCGACCATATTTTGCAAAGAAGCTGATGCATGCACCTTACCAACTGCTCGCCGCCGTATTTGAATAGTTTCGCAGGCAATCTATCAGTGCCCGCAGCCTCTTTGTCTTTTAATCAGGTTATTGCTATTCTGACATTTATTCCGTCATCATCGATTGCGGGATCGGATTCACATCCATGTGCGTTAAATCACTGCCTCCATTTAGGAGAGCAGAGAAGTGTTCCCTCCATAATCTAAGTACTCTCTGGACATCGGTTGCACGGTCGCCGTTTTCGTTCTTAAATGAGTTTGCCCCGGACTTAAAACTTGCCGTCTGTCGACGAATTTTTTGATAAAATTTTCCGGCGGAATTCCTGGTAGGTAGCAGCTGAAGCTCCTCGTACTCACGCCTTTCTGTCTCTGCTTTTTTCTTCCCGAAAAGTCGTCCCGCTTCCCTTTTCAACTCGTGATAGCGTTCACATACTTCTCTTCCTGCGCTGGCTTTTAACGTAGCCTTTTAGGTAGTGCTTTTTCTTTCGGTTGCAGCGCGGTATTCTTCATAGTACCAGTTGTTTTACCGTGTTCGCCGGTAACCAATTTTTTTCTCGGTGTGCTTTGGAGATATGCTCCCACTGCTCCTGCATTCCGTCGGGTTGAGTTGTGCTCTCAGAGAGACGAGATAATGGTCCGGGTCGATATGCACATCTAAAACACTGGAGCCATGCCGTCCGCCTATTTCAACGTGGTCGATCTGATTACGTGTATTTCGATAGAGGGACAGCCATGTAGCTTTATGTATCTTTTTATGAACCTAGTGCTGGATATGACCATGTTTCGAGCACCCGCAAAGGTCCATTAGGAGAAGCTTCATTGTGTATGCTGAACTTTCCAAATATGGGGCCAAAAACACCTTCTTTGCCCACCCTGGCGTTAAAGTCGGCAAGCACGACTTTTATATCATGGCGGGGCCGTGCTCGTATGTGCGTTCTAAACGTTCATAGAAAGCGTCTCATACTAACACTTGGAAATTCCACCATTACTCCTCCCACTTTTCACATTTTTTCTGAAGATATTTCTTATTGATGAAACATGTTGCCAAAGTTTTAACTCTTCCAAATAAAATAACTCCTACGTGCTGAACTATGAGTATGTCCGTTTTACCATACCATTGTATGGTTCAACTTCGCAAGTTGAAAGTAAAAACATGTTAACAAACCCCACGAAAAATGTTTGCTAATCCGATTTATATTTCTAACGCCCCCAAATCGAAAAAGAATATTTCATTTCAAATCGCATGAATGAGTGAATCATGCGATCTGGATTCAATGTAGACTCAAATTTCTTTTCTAATCACCCAAATGGAGCAAAAAGCAGATACAGTGTTTCCTTATAATAAGCAAATTAATTAAAAGAAAATATGTAAAAATGAAAAAACGGTTTGCACAAAAAAATGTTTCTATGCATTTAGAAAGCATAAGGACAATCACCGCTTCTGTCCAAATAAAAGTAACAAATTTTTTTGTACCGCGTTATTTCATTTGGCAGTTGGTTCATCTCGTCCTACATAAAACGAAATTTTTATCACTCAGCTGACGGAAACATGTTTGCCATGTATCATTTAAAGTTGTGTTCACCGAAAGCGTCCAAAGAATAACTTTTTTGTTTTTTTCCAAAAGTAGCACCTAAAATCCATGAATAAATGTAAGCCTTGTCGCGATACCACTTACATAAAACGGACGTGCTCGACATTTTTGTACATGCTGTGGCAATAATAAAATATATCGCCAAAGAATAATGCTATAAATACTGTACTTTGATTTGGTTATCCCTATCCCTCGTTTTCGTTTATTCTCGTTGACATTTTTATTTCATCCTTGTCGTTTATACTCAACATTTCATGCATTATCGGCGCCATTACCTTGGGTGAATATATGAACTTTTATTGACTAAACACATGAAAATAAAACAAACATAAGAAGTAAATAAATAAAAATATAAAATTAAACCATTAAAAGTCGGGTAAAAGTGCAACCGTTCGAAACACGTTAACATTAGGCTCTTGTATGAAGATAGCAGTATGCTCGGATAAAATTTCAAAGGCCACAATCCCGGTTCATGTAACTAGTGATTTAAAATGCTATATTACTCTGTACTCTCTTTTTGCTTTTCTCCGGTTATGAACATGAACAGAGCATAGAGCAGAGCCGAAGCATTAAGAAGTGGTAGCACTTCTTATGCTCTGGTACGAGCTACGTAGTGTTTTAAAGCGGAGCAAGTAGCAGAACAAAAGCTCCAAACAAAATGCTATTGGTAGTGGAGCGAGAGCAAATTTATTTCTATTGGCTCTGTCGGGTACTGTTGTGCAGAACTTCACAGCAAAAATATGTTTACAAAAAACACGAAAAATTTTCGTTAATCCGATTTGCAATTCTGATGATTCCAAATCGAAAAAGGAATATTTCATTTCAAATCGCTTCAATGAGTGAATCATAAGATCTGGATTCAATGTAGACTCAAAATTCTTTTTCTAAGTATCCAAATGGATTAAAAAGCAGAGACAGTCTTTCCTTATAATAAACAAATTTATTAAATTAAAAATAAAAATAAAAAATGGTTTGCAAAACGAATACTTCAATACATTTAAAAAGCATAAGGACAATCACCGCTTCGACACGACAACTCAATTTTATGGTTAGTTATTGTTGTTATTAACAACCAGAAAAATATTTTTTTTTAGTTTTTTTTTTTAAATTGATTGATGATGAAATTATCTTGGTCCTTTCTTGCTTTTTGTTCAGGGTCTTCTAAAGGTACAACAATGATCTTTTTTGAAATTGAATTTTTCCTTCCCAATTTCGCAAGTTAAGTCTGATTACAGAAATCTATGGCTTTATCCTTATTTTTTTTATACTCAGCGTGCTTTGCACACAGAGTATATTAACTTTGATTGGATAACGGTTGGTTGTACAGGTATAAAGGAATCGAGATAGATATAGACTTCAATATATCAAAATCATTAGTATCGAAAAAAAATTTGGTTGAGCTATGTCCGTCCGTCCGTCTGTCCGTTGACACGATAACTTGAGTAAATATTGAGATATCTTCACCAAATTTGGTACGCGAGCTTATATGGACCCAGAATAGATTGGTTTGAAAATGAGCGAAATCGGATGATAACCACGCCCACTCTTTATATATATAACATTTTGGAAAACACAAAAAACCTGATTATTTAGTAAATAATACACCTAAAATGTTGATATTTGACTTGTGGACTGATATTGAGACTCTTGATACAAATTTGAAAAAAAAAAATTTAAATGGGCGTGGCACCGCCCACTTGTGGTAAAATCAATTTTACTAATATTATTAATCATAAATGAAAAATCTTTAAATCTATCGTAACAAAATTCGACAGAGAGGTTGCCTTTACTATAGGGGATGCCTTGAAGAAAAATTAACGGAATCGGTTAAGGGCCACGCCCACTTTTATATAAAAGATTTTTAAATGGGTCGTGGACTAATAAAATAAGCTATATCTTTGCAAAAAAGAGCTTTATATCAATGGTACTTAATTTCCCAAATGGATTTATAACAGTAAATAGGAAAAACTTCAAATTTCAAAAAATTGGCGTGGCACCGCCCCTTTTATGACGAAGCAATTTTCTCTGTTTCGGGGGCCATAACTCGAAGAAAAATTAACGGATTGTAATAAAATTGGGTAAAAAAATTTTCTCTATAGCAGGAAATATTTCTAGAAAAAATGGACGAGATCTGTTAAAGACCACGCCCACTTTTATATAAAAGATTTTTAAAAGGGTCGTAGACGAAAATAATAAGCGTTATCTTAGCGAAAAAAAGCTTTGTATCAATAGAATTTTACTTTCGAAATTGAATTATAACATTGAATTGGAAAACACTAAAATGTTTGAAAATGGGTGTGGCACCGCCCCTTTTATGACTAAGCACTTTTCTATGTTTCGGGAGCCCTAACTCGAAGAAAAATTATCATATCGCAATGAAATTGTGTACACATATTTTTCTTACAGCAGTAAATATTTCTACTAAAAATGTACGGGATTGGTTAAAGACCACGGCAGCTTAGATATAAAACAAGTTTAAAAGGGTCGTAGACTAGAATAATAAGCTATAACTTAACAAAAAATAGTTTTGAATCAATGCTATTTCACTTATCAAGTTTTATTGTAAGAGAAAATGGGGAGAAATTTTTTTTTTTAACGGGCGGTGCCGCGTGCTATGTAGAAAAGTAATTTATCTGAAATGAAATGTCTTTCTCATAGCGTTCAAACCATCTGGTTGCCTGCAAAGGCAGCCTACTTTGTTGTCGTTTTTACATTTCATATATTTCTAAAGCATTTCCTTGCAAATACCTTCTCACAATTTATGACCAGCCTAATGCATATACGGATACATACCTTTATCCAATATAAGTATAAAATTATTTGGGAAGAAAATTTTATATATGTATATATATTTGTTAATGTATGTGTTGCAGTTAGTACTATACGTTTTTCTGCAAGAGGCACTTAAGTCAACAATCATTCCCCTTTTAACCAAAATCAACCTGCATTATTTGTTGTGGATTGGGGTTGATGAGGTGACGATAAGAATCAAAGCGTTCTCCTGCCATCAATGAAAATTGGAAAATTTATGTCAGTTTATATTCATGTAAGTATGTATTACATATGAACGAACCAAGTAAATCATAAAAGCGAAAAATCAAAGAAAACAAAAATAAAATTAAAGAAGTGTGATTGAAAGCAACATCCAGGTGCTGATGCGGCACAAATTTTCTTATAACGACTTTTTATCGAAAATTTTTACCTCATTACGTTAAAATAATTTGATTTTAGGGCAGTGCGCTCTTCATGCGTCAACCGCCAAGTGCTTCTGAAGAATGATTGAAGAGTGCTGAACAATAATTTTCGATAAGTGCTTACATATATCAGTTGTTTTTGATTTATTTGGGGCTGATGGAATATAATGCAAAAAGCACAACAATTATTTAAAATTTTAAATATGGTTAGCAAAAATATTGGCATATGTATGTGTAATTTTCATAATTGTACGAACACTTGACTAAACATAAACATACGTACTTGCCAAATCATCTCTTTGAAACAAATTATGTATAAATGCAACGCAACAAGTCATTTTTTCTTATGTGAACCAAAAGTCTTATGATATAAGAGCATTCATTCACTTCAGTGAGTATCAGTAAACCTGAAAGATATTGTGAAGTGTTTGGTATTATGAGTGAATGTGATTGCTGAAAAAATGCCAGGGCGTCATACAAAATTTAGCCCTTAATTCTCAATATTCACCCAATTTTAATATCTTGTAGACCATGAGTCATTTTTTACTTATTACATATACATACATATGTATACATAAATATTGTGTTCATGCCGTGGAAACATGAACTATATAAGGACTATTTAGTTATTTATTTACTAAAGGAAAATAAGCGCCAATGGCAAACAGAAAACATTGGACGGTAGAATAATAAACGAACAGATAGACACAATATTTGAGCCTTTAAAACTTGTTTACAAGAAACAAAGTAATCACACAGGTACAACAGACAAACACACAGTAACAAATAAACACAAAACAATAAACGCATCAAAGCAACAAACCCACAAAGAACGTCAAACGAATAGAATTGCTGACTTTTACCTGCCTCAGTCAGCCACACAAATCGATCAGTAAAAACCACCCTCGGTCCTAAATGAACACACAGCACATACACACAAATATAAACAGACATCAATTTTGACAATACCTGCTCATGTACCTATGAACTATAAATACAAGACAACGATAACAACATATCAGAACAAAAATCGGCACTGATGATGGCACAACGCCAAACCCGGTATGTCTCGAAAAAAAATTTGAAAAGGGATACGGAAAATCGTTCCAATATACATCATGTTTCACCCAGTTTGTTTCGGCTACTTACTACATAATTTAAAAGTAAGTTCCGTAATAATCGGGTATCCTACAAGAAGTCGAATCAATGCTTTCATATGCTGCAGCTGACTTTAACCGGGAAGATTTTACGCTGGTGTTTACTTTTGCGTAAAGTTCTTCCACTTTTATGTTTAGTTGATTATATTTTTATATTCAGCGTGCTTTGCACACAGAGTGTATTAACTTTGATTGGATAACGGTTGGTTGTGCAGGTATAAAGGAATCGAGATAGATATAGACTTCCGTATATCAAAATCAACAGTGTCGATAAAAAATTTTATTGAGCCATGTCCGTCCGTCCGTCTGTCCGTTAACACGATAACTTGAATAAATATTGAGATATCTTCTTATCTGGGCACAGAATAGATTGGTATTGAAAATGAGCGAAATCGGATATTAACCACGCCCATTTTTTATATATATAACAAAAAACCTGATTATTTAGTAAATAATTCACCTAGAATGTTGAAATTTGACATGTGGACTGATATTGAGACTCTTGATAAAAATTTGAAAAAAAAAAATTTAAATGGGCGTGGCACCGCCCACTTGTCATAAAATTTATTTTACAAATATTATTAATCATAAATCAAAAACCGTTAAACCTATCGTAACAAAATTCGGCAGAGAGGTTGCCTTCACTATAAGGAAATCTTTGAGGAAAAATTTACGAAATCATTTAAGGACCACGCCCACTTTTATATAAAAGATTTTTAAAAGGGTCGTGGACGGATAAATTAACTATATCTTTGCAAAAAATAGCTTTATATCAATAGTAATTCATTTCCCAAGTGAATTTATAACAATAAATAGGAAAAACTTAAAATTTAAAAAATGGGGGTGGCACCGCCCCTTTCATGACTAAGCAATTTTCTATGTTTCGGGAGCCCTAACTCGAAGAAAAATTATCATATCGTAATGAAATTGTGTACATATATTTTGCTTATAGCAGAAAACATTTCTACTAAAAATGTACGGGATTGGTTAAAGACCACGGCAGCCTAGATATAAAACAAGTTTAAGTTTAAAAGTTTAGAGTTTAGACTAGAATAATAAGCTATAACTTAGCAAAAAATAGTTTTGAATTAATGATATTTCACTTATCAAGTTTTATTTTAAGAGGAAATGGGGAGACATTTTTTTTAAACGGGCGGTGCCGCGTGCTATGTAGAAAAGTAATTTATCTGAAATGAAATGTGCAATTGAAGCTCACGCTGAGTATATAATGCTCGGTTACACCCGAACTTAGACACATTTACTTTTTTTAATTGTTTAAAAAATAATGAAATAAATGAAGTCAAAGATCGCATGATCGTAATTCTGACAACCTTTGTAAGCTAATAGCAATATTTTTGAAATTGTACCCATTTTCGGGAGATTCGAATTATCCCGTTCCATAGCTTTTCCCAATTAAACCAAGAGCGTGGTTGAGGAAAAGTTTGCTTATTGCTATGTTAAAATTTAAATACATATGTAAAAAATATGCAAATGAATGTGAATTGAACTGGCCGGACCCTGACTACCTCACATATACTGAATGAATAAGCCATGACATATAACAACACAATCAAGGGCCCTGGCTTTTAGGAAGTGTGTGCTAAGAAACGGCCACCTGATATTTTAGGGACCAATCTGGTTCTGATAATGTAAGTCGCTGCATACTATTCATTCACATCATTTTTAATATCTTAATTGCCATGATAAATTAAACAAACAAATGATGAAAAGAGAAACATAAAAAAAATTAAACAGTGGTAGCATAAAAAAACAAAACCGTTTATATACCCAAATTTAATGACAGTCGCCGTAGGAAGGAGGTTTTGTTCATGGAAGGAATACAACAACGAGTGCGTTTTTCCCGGCGGAAATTGCGAGAACACATTTCTAATGCTCCTCAGGTTCTTTGAGAGTCGAGCTGCTGACGAGGTAGTGGTTTTAAAATGTTGTTGGGTTTATATATGTATGTATTATATGAATAAAAGATGGATGTCGTTCCAGGCACAAAGTCATAATGTTTTCATCAAAAGGTATTCGGCGTTAATGGGCGCGTTCAGCGAACACAATTTTTCTGATACGTTGCAAACATGTTTTGGCCAGTTTAGTGATGGAAAATTTTTTTATGAACGGCTAGTTGAACCAACTTCTTAAGTTAATTTTGGAAAAATTGTATTCATAACCCACACTTTAAATCTCAAAGAACTGAACAGCCGAATAAACACGTGGAGCGAAAGTAGCGAAAAAATGATTGCTCAATAATTTGACACAAAATTCCAACCGTTAAGTGGATCAAAAATACTCAACGGTGCGCTCAGAAAGCTATCACTCAACGATTGATCAACACTTGTGTTCGCTGAAAGCGTCCAATATTTTGCGTTCACTTAACAATAAGAACAACAACAGCAATAATCGCAAATACGCATAAAGTGAAGAAAAATGCTGGTGGATGTTTTTCTCCGATAACTTCATTTTATTTTCCCACAATATTTGTATGTAGTATGTACTTTTATATTTAGGCACAAACACAGCAGCAAGGCATGCCTAAAGCAAGGCATGAATTAAAGGTAAAACTGTGTTAAATTGCTTTTAAATTTTTTTCTATTGGTATCTGCTTGTCTACCCTATGACTGTATTTAGCAGTTCAAAATCGTCGGTATTGTGAAGATATAGTGGGTTAGTCGAATCTTCAATGAATCAACATAAAGTACTTTATATCCTTCGCAATCAGAAATAATTAATTAATTAACAACAAGGCTGCCGCTTTGATGTGGCAGCATCAGAAACTTTAGAAAATGGTTCCTTCAATCAGAAAAATTGTTTACAAGCGGGGTGCTTTTCAACAGTGCTTCGGAAAACACTGCTAATGTATTTATGCCATGAAAAGCTTCTCAGCGAAAACTCCTCTGCATGCAGATATCATTTTGAAGTGGCCAAAGTTCCATCCCGTATAATTATAAAGAATTAAAAAGTAGCACGACGCCAACTGGAAGAGGATCTTGGCCTAAATATCCTCTGAGGTATATCGCACCCCTGCAACTAATAGCCTTTTATCAATACTCTTTTTACTTTCAAAGTTTATTGCAACGAAAAAATTGGAAAAGTCCCACATATTTCAAAATGGTCCGCCCTTTTTTGGACGAAGAATTCTTATACGTGTGGGGAGCCATAACTCGGAGAGGAACTGACCTATCGTGGAAACATGTGGCAAGCTTATTTTTTTAACGAGAAATAGTTCTAATAAATGTGGGAATAATCAGTTAATAAACATGCCTCATTTTGATAGTACTTAGTGTTGAATAAACTGTACTATAAAACCTCATAGCCGAACTTAGACTTCCTTACCGGGGTAAATTGGGTCGAAATTTTATTGCAATTGTTGTTGCCGAAAAGATGCCTAGATCGGAACTTTTTTCTGCAAATATTTTATTATCAATGAAAAGCTTTATGACTCTCAAAAAATGTTTATAAAATTTGGACAAATGAGTCGCAAACTATGAGTTTTCTATCAAAAGTTGCACTTAACCTACAATGCAAATTAAACAAAAACAAAGCCGAATTTTGAAAAACCGTTCAAAGTATATTTTAGTTCGTAACTCTCCACTGACTTTTAGCATTTAGCCCGTCGTCATAATCGAAATAAAATAGAGTTTTATTGGATTAAAGATGGTTCTAAACTAATTATCATTTTATGTCTGTTATAGTCAACATGACACTATTTATTTTAAAAAAAGTATTTTAAAACTAAAATGACGTGAGTGCGATTTTAATTCTTTAAAATAGGGTTTAAGTTGGCGACCTGCTCTCAAAAGTTGCGAGAAATTTAACAAATTGCTATTTAAAATCGAATATATGAAATGGAAGTAAAAAGAAGGCTTCCGCGACAGGCAAATATACTTCAGGAGCCAATGTATTCTCCTTAGACTGCATATTAATGTGTTTGTTTAGCCAATTTTAAAATGTGCTCCACATATGCAAAATCTGTAAAATCTTTAATTAAGATTATTCTGCATCGATATATGTTTGTATGTGTTTTAATATTTTAGTATCTTCTATGGAAGAGGTTTCATCCTATATTCATTTTAGTATTAATTATAGATATAAATATTCAATGGAAGTAATAATTTACCACAGGGGTCGATTGTTAATACACGTCCGAAAATGGCAGGAAAGGTGTCAAAAGACGCGGTTTTACCTCGGAAGAAATAATGCGAAAATGGTGAAAAAATATTACACCATTTTTTTCCAAGAGTTATTATCTGCATCCACATATTCCAGCGGTATTATCTAATAAGAGTCGCGGGGAGAATACTAAAGGGGTGTGAAAATTGCCAGTAATTTTCTTTAACTGTAATAATAATATTGCTTTCAGTGCAGAATATCCCTCTTAGCATTAGAGATTTTGTCATTAGCCGAAATGCGCCAAAGGGATTTATAATAAGAGGAGCTAACCATTGCAATTTACAGTTCATCAATCTAATGCGCACATTGGATGTAATCTAATCTATTACATCACGAAGGACATACAATTAAATGTGATTTCCCTTTGCTGTTATTTACTGACTTGTTCTAAACGTGAGTTATCTGAATGTATGTGACTACGTATATACATAGCTATTACTAATTATGTTAGCCAACCGTCATATAACATTTGAACACATTCATACATACTGTTACGAATTTGCTGCAAATTCCTCTTATTTGCCCTTTTGCTAGGTTCGTATCGCTAAACTGTTGAATAAATAACTATAATATTGAATAATGGAAAAATGGCCTTTATTAAAATACTTCACAATAACACTCAAACTGTGCAACGAATAGCTTAATAACCAAACTGATAGCTCCACTATTCAAAATAATACTGCTATTACTCGCTAGATATCGTCTTAGTCGTAACTGCTTGACAACTCAAATCAAACTCAAACTCCTCGCCTTTACTGTCGCGCCTTTTATACTTTTTGATTTCTAATTGCATACTTCTAGGCTTTTCCATTCCAGAACTTACTAGTTAGTTTCGGCTACGAAATCGCCAGCCACAACTACGTGCACAAATTATTGCCCTCTCTTGTGACAACTCAGATAAGATATATGCATGTGTTTGTGCATTGCCGCTCCGCTGCTCGTATAAGTACATATGTGTAGACGCAATTATTTATTCGTTTATGTAGATACATAATGATTGAATTATTGATGTGAATGTTTGTAGTTTACAGTCTCTCGAGTACACATAGGCGTATAAGTAAATGCATCTGTGTGTGACATCTCTCTCGGCTGCCTTATATATGTGTATACTTGATTTGATTATTGACGTAAATACTGCTTAGCATGGCCTTAGTTATGGTATAGCTTAGTGATGCTAATATCCGTACACTGCCGTCCACCTAAGTCTGATCGTCCCGATCAGACAAATCTCTCGATCTAAACGCTGCTAATCTTTTCAAATGAACCACTTTCATTTTAGTTCGTGGTTTGGTAGTGGTTTGTATGCGGTACACTACATCGTTGATCCGTTTTACAACTTTGTATGGGCCTTCCCAGTTACACTGCAATTTCGAGGACAAACCTTTTTTTCGTTGTGGGTTGTATAGCAGCACCAAATCTCCTTCCTGAAACCCTTCCGAATTAATTGCTTTATCGTACCTAGCTTTCACCTTGTCACTCATAATCTTTGCTCGTTGCCTTACCAGATCGTGTATCTCTCTCAGCTCTTCTTCCAAGACATCAGTGGATTTCTTGACATTCCTCTCCGCATCGGCATCTATCCCATACTTCAAATCAGCTGGCAGTCGAAGGTCATTGCCAAAAATTACCTTTGCGGGAGTTTTGCCCGTTGTGTCATGTACTGCCGATCGGTAGGCCATCAAGAATAATGATATGTGTGTATCCCAGTCCTTATGGTACTTGTCTACTACTTTCCTTAAATGCTCCTCCAATGTTCTATTGAAACGTTCCACCATACCATCGGACTGCGGATGCAATGCAGTTGCCCGTGTTTTTCGAATGCCCAACTTCTTGCATATTTCTTGGAACACAGCTAATTCAAAATTCCTGCCTTGGTCAGAATGTAACTCCATTGGTACACCATACCTTGCAACCCATTCGTTTTTAACCACTTCTGCTACTGTTTCTGCTTCTTGGTTTGGGATTGGGTATACCTCTGGCCATTTACTGAAATAATCCATAACCACCAGTACGTATTTGTTTCCGCGGTTGCTAGTAGGAAATGGACCTGCGACATCCATGGCGATCCTTTCAAAGGGTGCACCTGAAATATACTGCTTCATCTGGCCATGACTTCGGTTTTTGGGCCCTTTCACTCTGTTGCATACCTCGCAATTGGCAATCCACTCGGTGACCGACTGACGGCAACCAACCCAGTAGAATCTCTGCTTAATTTTCTCGAGTGTCTTCGTGTTTCCAAGATGACCTCCACTTGGACCATTGTGCAGCTCGCTGAGCACGTCAGGAATCCTCTTTCTGGGAACAACTATCAGTTTATTCTTGCATTGACCATCCTCACTCTTCCATACTCGATGCAAGCAACCGGATATCAATTCTAAACTGTTCCACTGTGCCCAATTTGACTTCGCAATGGGACTCTCTGCTGACATCTCCTCTCTGATTGGTCTTTCGTTTCGTTCTAGCCCTTGCATAACATGTGACAGATCTGTATCTTCTAGCTGACACTTCCTTAGTTGTTCCTTGTCCCATTCATCCGTACACGTTATAGTCATTAGCCGGACATCTATAATGTCTTCTTTAGCCTCGGCCTTTGAACAGTGCTCGCATTCCAAACTTCATGGTCTTCGTGACATTGCATTAGCATTTCCATGGGTACTACCTTTTCGATGCTCAATGGAAAAGTCATAGCTTTGTAGTCGCTCGATCCACCGTGCCAATTGTCCTTCCGGATTACGGAACTGTAGAAGCCATTTCAACGCTGGGTGATCTGTCCTGACACGGAATCGCTGGCCGTAGAGGTATTGGTGAAAATATTTAATGCACTCTACCAATGCCAACAGCTCTCTCCGCGTAACGCAGTAGTTCCTCTCTGGTTTTCCAATCGAACGGCTGTAATATGCAACTACCTTTTCCTGTCCATCGACCAGTTGTGATAAAACGCCTCCTATAGCATATCCACTCGCATCTGTATCTAGAATAAATGTTGTACCTGGAATCGGATATGCTAACATTGGGGCAGTGCACAAACGCTCCTTCAATGTTTGGAAAGCCACTTCTTGCTCCTTCTTCCATTCAAAAGCTTTATTCTTTCTTGTAAGCTCATGGAGGCTATGGGCTACGCTGGAAAAATTTGGTACAAATCGGCGGTAATATGTGCACAGCCCAAGAAAACTTCTCAATTCATGTAGGTTCTGTGGTATTGGCCAATCTTTTACAGCCTCTATCTTTTCGTTCGCAGTGCAGATGCCCGCTGTCGTTACCTGGTGACCCAAATAATTTACTTCCTTTTTAAACAGCGCACACTTTTTGGGACTTAACTTCAGACCATCACCCACACTGAAGTTTGTTTTCTCTTTATCTTCCTCCTTCACTTCAACTTGCCAGTAGCCGCTTTTCAAGTCCAGTGTGGAAAACCATTTCGTACCAGAAAGCGAGTCCAGAGTGTCGTCAACTCTTGGCAATGTGTAGCTATCCTTTTTCGTTACGTCACTCAACTTCCGGTAGTCCACGCAAAACATCATTTTTCCATCCTTCTTTTTTACAAGTACTACCGGTGAGCTCCATGGACTAGCTGATGGTTCGATGACGCCGCTTTCGCTCATTTCTTGAATGATTTGACTCACAACTTCCCGCTTCGCCAGTGGAACACTACGTGGAGCTTGACGGATCGGCCTCGAATCTCCAGTGTCAATTTGATGTTTCACAACGTTGGTGCGGCCTGGTTTAGAATCATCCTGGTCAAATATGTTCGCGTACTTTAGGAGCAGTTGTTTTGCCTTACTCTGATATGCTTCCTCTAGCCCCTGCGTCCATGCCGTGATGTCATTTGAAAGATCAGTATTACTAGCTGAAACGTGTTCCTGGAGCTGTTCACAGTTAATAACTACTTCAGCCTCTTGGCATCTTCCCAAAATAGCTCCTTTAGTCATTTTGAGTGGTGACTTGAACTCATTGAGTACTCTTACCGGAATACGTCCATCTTGTTTTGTCATAGCCAGGGTTTTTCCTACAAGTATGTTTAGTGCTGATTTGTTAGCTGCTTCGACAACCCACAATTTGTTTGTCCCACAATCTCCATCAACCTTTGCCCAGATGACTGCTTCGGATTTTGGTGGTATTTGCTGACTCTCTTCCACCAGCACTCGTTTACTGCTGTAGCCCCTCTCGTAGCCGAAATTAAGTGGTACATCCATGTTTTTATATCGCATCGTCTTGCTTTGCATGTCGATCTTGATGCCCTGGTCGATTAAGAAGTCCACTCCAATTATGATTTCATCAACAATTTCTGCCACTATAAAATTGTGTACTACCGTGACGTTCCCAATTGCGACTTCACATTCTACTTCTCCAATTACCTGGGTGTCCTCTCCCGTGGCTGCACGTAATCTTGCTCCAAGCAATGGTCTTATCTTTTTGTTGACTAAATCCGCTCGAATGATGGAATGAGATGCACCCGTATCTAAAGTCAGTAAACGTTTCTTTCCGTCCACATGTCCTCGAACAGTAAGATTGCTCGATCTTCTTCCAATCTGCGAGATAGAGATTATGGGGCATTCAATTGCGGGAGCCAGCTGTCGCCCCTTGCGGCTGACTCGATTTAGTTTAACGATTGAGTGGTCTTGGAGATTTGCTCATCACCTTCTGCTCTGCGTTTACGACCACCCACATTGTTGGAGCTATTGGGACCGCTGCTGCAATGTCGTGCAATATGACCTGGGTTGCCGCACTTGAAACATTTAATAACTCCGGCATTTTTCTGTTGTGATCCCTTCAGTGCTTCCAAAATTGTGTCTACCCAATCTGGTCTTTCCACTTCCATACGATGAGCTTTGTATGCTGGTTTACTCAATAGTGAGGCCATTTCCTGAGTCAATGCATGTGATACCGTTTCAGCAAATGTCAGCTTTGGGTTTGCGTATGTAGCTTGCTTCGTTTGCACGTCCTGTATGCCATTTATGAAACTCTGGATTTTTACCCTTTCAGTGTATTCCACGGGTGCGTCCGCATTTGCAAGATGAGCCAATCTTTCAATATCTGAAGCAAACTCCTGCAATGTCTCATTTGCTTTTTGGTAGCGGTTTTGCAACTCAATTTGGAATATCTGTTTTCTATGCTCGATTCCATAACGTCGTTCTACAGCAGTCATCAATGCTTCATAATTGTTCCGCTCTCCTTCGGGAATCGTCTGTAGGATTTCCGCTGCTGGCCCCTTCAATGCCACGAACAGTGCAGCAACTTTATCTACCGCATTCCAGTTGTTCACTGCTGCGGTCTTCTCAAACTGTAGCTTGAAGACCTGGAAAGGAACAGAACCGTCAAAAGATGGAGCTTTTACCTTCATATTGCTTGCTGAAACAACTGGGCGAATTAGGTGCAAATCCTGTATACGACCTCTCAATGTTTCAATCTAGGCATCGATTTTGTTCTCGAGTTGCAAAATTTTTGTGTCTTGCGCCTCCATCTTCGAAGAAATACGTCCTTCTTGCTCTTCCAGTTGTGCAGAGATTTGCGCTGATATTTGTGCCGACATTTCTTAAATTCGTGCCTCTTGTGCTTCAATCTTCGATGTTATACGGTTCTCCTGCGATTCCAGTTGAGATGCTATACATGTCTCCTGTGACTCCATCTGTGATGACATATACGTTTTCTGTTCTTCCAGTTGAGTTTCCATCTTGAATGTTATACGGGTTTCCTGCGATTCCAGTTGTGAAGAAATTTGTGTCGACATTTCTGAAATACGTGTTTCTTGTGCTTCAATTTTCGATGTTACTGTCGACGTGTGTGCAGATATTGCAGCCAATATCACGTTCAAGTCTGTGCTGGTAACTGTCTGCGATGTTTCATTTTTCTCTTCAATTTTTGTTGTCTCCTCGCCATCAAGAGGAAAGACATACTCTTGCACGTTAATTCCTTCTGCTTCCATTGCCTCTCGTAGTCGTGCTTGAGGTTCGATTTTAATGCCGCTTGTATTCAATCCACGGTTCTCCAACTCCTTCTTCAGCTGCTGGATCTTCAATTCACTCCACTTTGCCATGTCCAAGTTGTATTCGAAGTCTTCGGAATTTATTCAATAATTTCTCTTCTGACACCAATTGTTACGAATTTGTTGCAAATTCCTCTTATTTGCCCTTTTGCTAGGTTCGTATCGCTAAACTGTTGAATAAATAACTCCAATATTGAATAATGGCCTTTATTAAAATACTTCACAATAACACTCAAACTGTGCAACGAATAGCTTAATAACCAAACTGATAGCTCAAATGAAACTCCACTATTCAAAATAATACTGCTATTGCTAGCTAGATATCGTCTTAGTCGTAACTGCTTGACAACTCAAATCAAACTCAAACTCCTCGCCTTTACTGTCCGCCTTTTATACTTTTTGATTTCTAATTGCATACTTCTAGGCTTTTCCATTCCAGAACTTACGAGTTAGTTTCGGCTACAAAATCGCCAGCCACAACTACGTGCACAAATTATTGCCCTCTCTTGTGACAACTCAGATAAGATATATGCATGTGTTTGTGTATTGCCGCTCCGCTGCTCGTATACGTACATATGTGTAGACGCAATTATTTATCGTTTATGTAGATACATAATGATTGAATTATTGATGTGAATGTTTGTAGTTTACAGTCTCTCGAGTACACATAGGCGTATAAGTAAATGCGTCTGTGTGTGACATCTCTCTCGGCTGCCTTATATATGTGTATACTTGATTTGATTATTGACGTAAATACTGCTTAGCATGGCCTTAGTGATGGTATAGCTTAGTGATGCTAATATCCGTGACAATACATTTATACATTATTAGTGTACAATATATACTTGCACGTACATAATATTAATTACAAATTGCATTGTACCTACATATTCGAAGGCATACAAACAAAATGTTGGCGAACAATCATGTTAACTTGTAACACTGAAGTTAATGGCCTTCTTCGAATTGCCAAAGGAACTGCAACTACCGCAACCACCACTTCGACTACCGTCAAGAAACTAAAAGCTGTTTGCCTACCATCGCTAAGTATATATGTATGAAAATACATACGCTATGGATGTCAATGTAGTATTGCAATTATGTCTTAACTTAATTTGTGTGTTGTCTGATCATTGTGCCTTGCTTGTCTCGGGACAAATTGATTAAGGCAGAGACCGTCCACTATACCACTAAAAAAATTTTTTTTGAGATTGAAGTGAACAATTTTTTTAGAGAGTGAACCGTACGCTATACAACTAATTTATTTAACGTACTATAAAAATTTAAAATCCTAAACTGAAGGGAATCTATGGCTGGATAATTCACAACTATTAATGAATATTGATATGCTATCCACCTATACCAAATACAATATTAAAGTGTATCCATGCAATATATTTTAAATGAGTTTTGTTGGTGTTTTATCGGCCTATTTATATAATGTCATGGCTTCGAATCTAGCTCAACGCTCTTTTTGCCACTCTTATGATTGTTTTAATGCTGTCTCATTACAATAGTACGCTATTTTTTTTTCTAAGAAAGGAAACTTAAAAGACAATGGCATCTTCGCCATGTAACATGCCCAATTTTCAGTGTTTCATCGATAGATATCGCAGCACTGGGAAAGTTTAGGAAGAAATAGAATAGCTATGGAAATTAAGAAGACACATCACCACTGTGATAGCCGAATGTAACCAACGTTGAGTTTTAAATTTTGCTGACAACTTGGTTTTTTAGCAGCCCACGAAATGGAATTATGCAACAAACTATGGTATTTGTTTTAAATTTTCTTTATTTCATTCCAGTTTACAAAAATGATTTTAAATAAGGAAAACAATTTAGCATAACAAGAATAGTGGCAAAATATTATTGTTCAGGGCTCAATCTCATTTCGAACCCAGGACACACTTACCTTTTAGATTTGTATGGCTCGAAGTGGGCTGCGAGCCCTGCTACTCGTTCTGCAAGCCCAACCCTCAAAAATCGAGCTAAAGCATACAATATGATGTTTCACAAATGTTAGCCAGATGCAATAATATAAACTTTTGAAGGACCGATCATAATACAAAACTTTGATAAGTTTGAGGGCGGAGGTAGTGACGATATGTGTATTCCCATTTAGATACATATGCATAGCTAGAAACGGTACCGCAGAAGTGAGGACGCTTGCCCACATCATAGTGTTACGTATTTAGAGAAACTCCGCTTATTTTACACCCTCTACTAACGTTCGTATCGCTAAATTGTTGAATATTCGATAATGCAAAAATGGTCTTTATTAGACTACTTTGATAACACTTATACTTTGCAACTGATAGCTTGCTTAAATCAAACTGATTGCAGCTTACTCAGCTTTCGCTCCTTTTATACTCTCTGATGTCTCGTTCGCATATTTCTAGGCGTTTCTTCTTCTAGAATTTACTACTTGGTTACCAGCTATAAACTACAGATGCACGTTTATAGCCTCTCGCATAGCTATATGCGCGTGTATATGTGAGTAATACTTCTACCGATGATTGCATACTTTTGTGAGTAGCTCAGATATGTGCATGTGTTTGTGCGTATCCCTCCGCTGCTTGTATGTATATATGTGTAGACATAATGATTGATTTGTTTATGTAAGTGACTGCTTAGTATCAGCTGAGAGATGATGGTATCCCTTAGTGTTGCTAATATTCGTCACAATACTGTTACGAATATTAGCAACACTAAGGGGTACTGCCATCTCTAAGTCGATGCTAAGCAGCGCCTTGTATGCACGTCCATAAATCAATCATTATGTATCTACATAAACGAATCAATCATTATGTCTACACATACATATGTACGTATACGCAGCTGAGAAGCAACGCACAAACACATGCATATATCTGAGATACTCCCGAAAGTATGCAATGAGAGAAGCTATAAAATCGTGAAATTGTAGTTACAGCTGTGAAATTGGTAGCTGATGGCCAACTAGTAGATTTTGGAACTGGAAGCGCCTAGAAGATGCGAACGAGGAAATCAAAGAGTATAAAAGGCAGCGACAGATAGAGGCGCTAGAATCAGTTTTGATTAAGACGCTATCTGGCGAGCAATAGCAGTATTATTTATTGTGAAGTACTTTAATAAAGGTCATTTTTCCATTATTCAGTATTGGAGTTATTTATTCAACAGTTTAGGGATTCGAACTTAGCAGAAGATTGCAAATAAGGGGAATTGCAGTAAATTCGTTACAATATGATAAGATTTAAATTAAATGTTGTAAGCCAACCAACGGTTAACAGCAATACAACAAATTTATAAGATAATGGGCATTTCCAAAAATCATTTTTTTAAAACTTGAATTAATAATATACGACAACAAAATCCATCTCTGGATTCAAACGGCGACTGTTAATTCAAACATAAAAAATTAACTGGAAAAATACGTGCTAAAATCAGTTCAACAAATACTGTAAAGCAATTTTGTGTTTTGTTGTCTTCGCCTAATTTATTTTTATTACTCACGAAAAAAGTTCCGTTTAATAAAAAAAATATTCGTAACATTTTTATGCAAAACTATTGAAGAACAATAAGTACCAAATTCCCGTGATTCAGGATTTTAAATCAATCCTCACAATTGCCATATTCCTACATATAGAAAATATATATTCTTGCGAAAAATAATATACAAATGCGTGTATTTGACCTGAGTCAATATTTGTACATATCTACATATGTATGTACATACTTACATATATATACACATACATTGCATGTACATCATTTGACAGGATTAGAAAACTAGAAAATGGAGTTTTAATTTTATAAACCATTCGAGCCTTTAAAATGCATGAGTGTATGTATGTGTGTATTCGAAAAACCTACTGCAGGATGTGCAATGCGGAATTGCAGTTTATGGTTTGAATGTGTAAGAAAAATTGTAGACAAAATAAAGCTTCCGGTATTTAATTGTTTTGAGAATTCGTGTACGCATTGTCAAATGCAGGAAGAAGATGAACATTACATGGCAATAGAAATAAATTAATTCAACAGAATCTTTTGTAAAATGCAGACGAAATTTAAATCATTGAAAAATGTTGAGAAATGTTTTTAGGTACAACATATTTGGCAACGCGTTATTATTTTATCGACTTAAATGCATGTGGGGAATAGCAAAATCAAACGAGGTGATAACAACAGTAACGTTTCTACAGATTTGTCAGAAAATTTATTGAATAAATTGCTTGCTTACTAAAGTAATGGAATGAAAGACCCAACAATGAAAAAAATGTAATCGTACGACTGCATACTAATTTTTTAAATTAAATATGGTAATAAAATTTCGAAATAAATATGAAAGGGAAAATAATATATAAAAACACACCAACACTAATAATGGGATATGTATTTATATTTGAGTATACATACAATTTTTATACTCTGCTGAGCAGAGCTCAGAGGGAATATTAATTTTGTTCGCATAACGGTACCCCGTACCGGCATAAACTAATTCAGATAGATATAGACTTCCGTCCGTCCGTCTGTCCGTAAACACGATAACTTGAGTAAATTTTGAGGTATCTTGATGAAATTTGGTATCCAAGTTCCTGACCACTCATCTCAGATTGCTGTTTAAACTGAACGAAATCGGACAATAACCACGCCCACTTTTTCTATATCGAAAATTTCGGAAAACCGAAAAGGTGCTATAATTTATTACCAAAGACGGATAAAGCGAATAGAAAATTAGTAAATTTTTGGACAATGGGTGTGGCACCGCCCACTTTTAAAAGAAGGTAATTTAAAAGTTTTGCAAGCTGTAATTTGGTATCTGAGTATGTAATATTCGGTTACACCCGAACTTAACCGTCCTTACTTGTTTGATATTCACTGTTTTATGTATGGAGGAATAATTTCTCTCAAATGATTCGCCAACTTTAAACGGTCAGATTCAATTTGGAAGTTGTAAACTTATCAAAGGCTGATTTCAATAGTAAGTTCATTAGTTCGATGGAGGAGGGTACGGGACCTTCGCTTACAAGCTATATACAGTGGAACGGGAGATAAATGGAATAAGGTTAGAAAGTGAAGACAGGGTTGGGACTGAATTTGGGAGAGGGAGTTGGAGTGGAATTGGGAGTGGCAGTGAGAGTTGAAAAGGGAGTGTGAGTGAGGTTGGAAGTAAGACTGGCAGCGGGAGTGGAAGGGCAAAAGAGTTTGGGAGTAAAAGGAAGATAAATGGAATAAGGTATGAAGAAAAGTAAGAAGAAAATTGGAAGATAAAGTAGATAGTAGTGGGATAGAGAATGAAAACTAGAAGTGAGGATAAACATAGGTAAACCAGTTTTCTCACGGAACAAAGTCTTTCGCGTATATGCTAGTAGCTCATTAAATATGAAAATTTTTAAAAAGTAGTAGAAGATTTATTTGGATTGATTACATCTAAACCCAAATTTATTTACACTTTATGATTGTGATCTACTACAGTCAGTGGTCTCTCCACTGTCGTAGTTATCATTGCAAGTGTTATTTTGTAAACTTAAATTTTTACCAAAGTAAGAAAAAGTAGTAATTTAAACTTAAGTAGTATACATTTAGAAATAATTTTTGAAATATTGATTTTTTGCCGGCTCAAGGTCTAAAAACCCAATTGAAAAACAAAGTTTTTCGGTTTTTTTATGCCAATATATTTCGGCTACACTGCGGTAACCTTCCTCAGGGCCACTGAAGACAACATAAAAACATAGAAAACAAACAATTAGTATCACATATTTCACTAATAAAAATTACAAATTAGCAAAATGTTTACAAACAAAAATTCACAATTACATCATTTGACATTAACATACATTGTTTCGTGTTTACGTCTGCACCGTCTAATCAGGTGTTTGCTACTGTCCTATTGTTGTTTAGTAGATGACGATACGCGTGAGCACATCCATTACAGTCCGTTTTATAGTTCATTCGTATTTTTGTGGGCGTGTTAATTATGTGTAGCATTTCCAATGTGTATCGTTTGTTGTAGTTTTGTTCTTGTGCGAGAGTCTCTGCTGCATCGAAGTTTGGTGAGCGCCCACTAGCCGCACAGTGTGTCATGAGTGCAGTTTTTTGAAAATTAACGTGATGACATTGTTTATAATCTGATTTGTGCTGGGACAGTCTCGTTTTTAGTTTTGCTTTTGTTGTGCCTACGTATATACTTTCACAAGGTATTTTATATACTAAATTACTTTTTTCGGTTGTTGGTATTTTTTTTTTTGTTCTGTTGAATATTGTTTTTAATGTGTTAGTCGGTTTGTGTGCTATCTTTACTTTTTCTGTATTATAGCAATCCGACTTCGCTAAACGTTCCGATAGCTGAGGTACACATGTTACCGTCTTAAACATTGTTTTTTGTGTGTTTTCTGAATTTGGTTTCTGGTGTTGAATTAAAGGCCGTTTTAGTAAATTTTTGATAGTAGAATCCGGAAAATCGTTGTTTTTTAATAATAATGTAATTTCGTTTTTAATTTCTTGGTGGTACATTTCGTCAGAAATTTGCAGTATTCGTCGTATACAGCCCATTGCTGTATTATCATCGATTTTGGATGCTTTGAGTTAAAGTTGATTATTCGTCCTGATGAAGTAGGTTTTCTATACCACTGTACTTTTAATTCGTTTTCCCTTCTGATTATGATCGAGTCAAGATATGCCAATTTTCCGTCCTCTTCGAGTTCCGTTGTAAATTTTATATGGCTATCAAACGAGTTAAGCGCGTCCAACGTTTCTTGTACCTCGTTTTTGTTTACTATCGCAAATAAGTCGTCAACGTATTTGGTGAAAAGTCTGGGTTTTTGCCCTAGCTTTTTAATGCGAATGATGGCCTTGAGGAAGGTTACCGCAGTATAGCCGAAATATATTGGCATAAAAAACAGAAAAACTTTGTTTTTCAATTGGGTTTTTAGACCTTGAGCCGGCAAAAAATCAATATTTGATCAAAACAGGTCGCTAAAATCATCAATGAAATAATTTTTGTTTTTAACAGCCTGGTACTTTTTTTAACTCATCATAGAATTTTATAAAGCAAACAGTTTTAATATAATTACTAAAATTTAATATTTTGATTGCTTTAAAGAAACAATTTATTATATTTTCAGTAATAATAAAATTTTTCCCTTTTTCTAGTTATAATTAAAAAAAATATTAGGCTACCATGCACAATTGAATCAATAACGTTTGAAAAACTTATGTTTGCAAGGTAGGCAAGATTTGAAGTACCATAAATTTAGCATGAACCACAGAAAAGATATAAAATTTGATTGCACACTCATATCACCTTTTGGATTAATTATGGATAGGAATAGGACTGCTTTTCGTAGTTCGAATTTGGGACTTTTGTCAACTTAAATCCGTCCCACAGTATGACACAGATGAAATAAGCATACGGTCTGCGCGAATGAAAAGATTCTCAAATATTTATTTATTTATTTAAGGTCGACACCAAACAAAGTATGGTCGATACAAAAATATATGGATACAACTCGCAAGTTAAAAATTTAAATGTATCGAAACTTCAACAATGTTATATAAAAAGCCGGCGATAAAAAGTGTATTTATTTTAAGAGTTAATAAATGCAAATCTTATAAACATATCCGTAAAAGTGCGGTAACAAATTAAAACTGCAGCAAAAGCTGGACAAAAAACCTATCATATCATTTAATTTAAAGTGGACAAATTATGCTATTCAGTTAAGGAGGAGAGAAGATGGGGCTGCCTTGTCCATGCGTAAGGAATTGGCGGACTTAGATAAAATTTTGAGGGTAATTTATTTATTTACTTATTTATTTATTAGCTTATTGCGACTCTATTGAGTCTAGATCACAACAAATTTCTTACAGAGTAGGCTTTAAACTAATTACAAGCCTATAGTAACTTAAGGGATTTTAGCGTATGCTTTCATTCATACATAATAAGTTATAAAAGTAAACGGAAACAAAAGCAAAACATAAATAAAGAGGGGAAAAAATATTTATACATATGAAGTAAACTGTTTGCTCTAATTTAGGAATTAAAAATAGTAAAAAATGAAACTATATCATATATTTTCAAACCATTTAATGACTACTTCGGCACGATTTCGTGAACAGTTTGAGACTATATCGGAAGCAGTTCTAAAAAATTTCAGAATCACTTGTGAACTATTTGAGGTTACATTTCGGAACGTGTTTTATTTCGCACTTTCACGGACATAACAATACAACTACATCTCTGAATATTATAAAGAGAACTTTAAGTAATAATTATACCTTTAAATGGTGAAGTGCACAGATTTCCAATCGACATCAGCGTACCGTCGGAATACAGCAGAACTCCTAAATGTTGGCTACAGTTTTCTTTCTTTCATGACAATAAACCATCGATCGGCAAAATATTTATTTTAACAGCGCGCCGCTGTTAAAAAAATATCAATTTATTGTGCCGTTTTACGTTAAAGAAAATCTGTGTAGCAAAGTGACACATTGAACCCTTCTACGTCTGAATATCAAGTTCTAATATCAACCACTTTTCCTTTTTTATGAGATCATGTCGGCTTGATTATATTCAAAAAACAAAAACAACATCGCCCGTTCTTTTGTTAACTGATGTTATTCAAAATTTTTATTTCGTGAGATTTTAAGATACCCCACAACATTGAACTGGTAAGATTATGTTCACTTGGGGCAAATAACACCTTCTCAGTGGTCTTAAAAATTAATTTTTGTAATGAAGCTGTATAAAAAAATAAAATTTTAACTGCATTTTTCCAAAAATTTTAAATTTTGAATTACATCATTTTACAAAAAACGGGCGGTATATTCTTTATCATATCATAAAATATTTAGGGCTTCATTCTGTATTGCGAACGATAGCTCAAACGAACGATTCGCCTCCAAACGATTTCGTCTAGCAATGGTATTATCTATCATTTTCGTTCGGCCTTTACGTTTTTACTTTATGTCGAACAGGAAGGCGAAATCAATTGTTAAATGATATGTTGTCATCGTTTAACACAGTGCAAATACACTAGCGATTCATCTCGGAGGCGGTATTAGGGAGGTATTAGAGAATGAGGACGTTAGCAAAAAATTATAATTTTAAAAAACTACTTTCAATACTAAAATACTGGCTACTTTTTTACTAAAATTTGCCCAGACTTGGATTGAATTATTCCCCTCAATCCTTGCTGCGTAAAAAAAAAAAACCGTCCTGATTTTTTAATATGGGAGCGTCAAAGCACTGCTGTTATTAGAAAGCAAACATCTAGAAATTTCATATTTGCATGTCAATAAAACAATTTATCAGTGTAGTTCAGAAAAATAAGGTAGTCCTAGTTGTCTCAATTCGGCCTCAGAATATTACACCGGACAAGCACTCACCAACAAATATGATAACTTCATAAATTTATAGTAGTGGTTCATCTTAAGCCTATGGCTCAAAGTTAACAACACAGCAACCTTACTGAATATGAAACGCATCAATTGTATCTGACGTGACAGAATACGGAAAAGCAATGTTCGAAAGGATAAGGCCACATAAATTTTAACCTGCCTCAAATTGCGAGTAATCATCTTTGTATACCTTTCATGATTACTCCATAATATATACATACTTTGGAGCGTATCATTGAAGGCTTCAAACATTATATCTGACCTCTTCTCTTAATGTGTAGCAAAAAATTGGCTTAGGTGTCCGGATAATTTGGAAAAGATGAGAAGGTGCAATACGAAGTCAAAATTTGTTTCTTTCCATACATCGTAATACGTTCTAATATACATAATTACAAACTTCTTTCTTGACTATTGTAGAACTTTTGACGTTTTGTCCGTGCCTTATAGTCGCCGTGTCTGCCATTATTGCATCGCAATTGTAGCAAATGGCAATTTTCATTTATTTTTCACATTGCAATGGTGACTGTGGTAGAGCCGCGAGCTATCAGCTACCTGCACAAATTTAAATAGATATGTATAACTGTGCTCGTATATATGTAGATGGATGGAGATGCGGCATTTAGTTAAATAGTTCCCGCCACTTAGGGTGGCGGTTCAACCAACCACAGAACCACGTTGTCGTAACAGTTGTTGTGGCATCTCAGTCACGGCTGTCACTTGCACTGTGTGCGTTTTCGCGAAACCTTTAAGTGTAAATAGACACTGGTACCCACCAAAGTATTGGCGTATAGCTTTCAGCTTTAAATATGTAAGGAGTACTATTTGAATGAAATGCTACTTATAAAACACCTTATCTGGTGGGGTGACATAAGGTCAACGGCCAAAAAGTCAATTGACGTTCAAATGGCCTTCAAATTTATTAGCGTCATGACCACTTCAAATGATCATAAGGTTAATTGACTTTATGACTTTTCTAAATTTCCCTTCTTGGCTATTTAGGAAATTACCGTTTGACCTTATAACCATTTCGGAAAAAAGAATAACCATATGCAGCCATTTAAGACCAGCACAAAAGCAAAACACTTTTGCCGGATTGGTTAGACGTTTAGTTGAATATGTTATTTTTATTTATTCTCTAACCAGCCCCTCTGAGGGGGCCCGCGATTTAGAGGTATAATGACATTTTTTTTTAATTCAGGAGAGTCTTTAGTTGTGTAGAGGGTAATTTTCATACCCCTGGGTGACTAGGGTCTCGAGATGTAGGCCAAAAGTGGGCCACTGAATGCCTAGACAATGTTTATACAATATGGATATCGAATGAAAGCTGTTGATGAGTGCTTTAGTACAGAGTAATATATTATCCAGAGACGGACTGGGACTGGGGTTGGGACTAGGACTGGGACTGAGACTCGGTGGGACCGGGACTGAGACTCGGAGTGAGACTGGGTATGGGACTGGAATAAAATATATACCACCCTCTGGGACAGGTAATAAGGGATGCAGAAGAATGAGAAGAAATTGAGAGAAGATAAAGGACAGAAAGAGAAGGAGATTGAGAAAGAGATAGAATGAGACGAAGATGGAGATAGATGAAGCGAAAAAGACGGAGGGAGGAGTGAATAATTTGCTGTGCAAAAAATTATGAGATACCGGGACACCTATTTATCGGGTACAATTTTGCAACTTCTCCTCCAGGCGATACGCAAAATTGCGCCCTCTTGTTGCAAAAGTTTTGTTTGAACGAACAGGATTTTTCCAAAATTAGAACTCATGCGAAATAGATACGTTAAGATAAAAAAAACATCCTTTTTTAATGTTGATGTTTCCGACAACATAAAAGTTTGAGTTGTTTTGGAATCGTTTCAACTTAAAGCGTTACGAAAAATAAACTTGCCGAATAACATGTAAAGTTACTCCAGTGGTGAATTACCTTCCTGTGATTTGATGTTTTATTTTCCTATAACTTACAAGTTCTCTATTTAAAATGTTATGTCAAACATTTATACTAAAAGTTTTGTTCGAAACAATCAAGTGTGGCAACTACATGCGAGAGAAGAAATTGAGAATGAGCTCTGCTGCAACTAAAAGAATTGAGAAACAGTTTTGTAACTACTATTTTCATTTCTATTTGCAAAGCGAAGTTCAAAACTATAAACTAAATATATTATAAAATATAAAATTTGGTGAAAGTGTGTTTAATAAAAGAAAATAATAAAGTGTATAATGTTTAACGTGTGCATGCATATTTGATGTGCGCCCAATTAGAGTTCGGTTAGTAAGTGCCACCGTGGTGTGATGGTAGCGTGCTCCGCTTACCACACCGAATGCCCTGGGTTCACACCCCGGTCAAAGCAACATCAAAATTTTAGAAATAAGGTTTTTCAATTAGAAGACAATTTTTCAAAGCGGGGTCGCCCCTCGGCAGTGTTTGGCAAGCACTTCGAGTGTATTTCTGCCATGAAAAGCTCTCAGTGAAAACTCATCTGCTTCGCAGATGCCGTTCGGAGTCGGCATAAAACAATTAGGTCCGCCAATTTGTAGGAAAAATTAAAAAGGAGCACGACGCAAATTGGGAGAGAAGCTCGGCCTTAGATCTCTTCGGAGGTTATCACGCCTTACATTTATTTTTTTTTTTTTTTGTCGCAACAACTTTTTTTGTTCATTTGACTACTAAAACGGTCAACTACAAATCAACGATTTGTGCGCAGTTAATTCAACATCTTGTTGCGATGGATAAAAATTGACAAAAATTTCGGTTGAATTGGCCTGTATTTCGGTTGATTTTACTAGTCTTTTTCTTGTATATGTATGTATATAGATGTAAAAAACAGCTATTATAATGTTCATCAGAGAGCAGAGCAGCCGTCGTTTTCCTTACTGTTTATGACATTTTTCCTGGATATCTATATGCGCATATGTGCGTGCAAACGGTTACACTCAGAAATGCTGAGTTTGGACTTTCATCAACTACGGCTGCGCTGCCTATAAATATGCAACGAAGTCATACGACATAAATGTCATTTACATTTTAGAAGTTAGATTAGATGATATGATATTCCGCGTAGGACTCTTATCGGTTGTGCTTAAGTGTGAAATAAAAGACGTATAAAAATAGAGTGTCTACCAAGAAAGTTGATAAGCACTTTGTAAATATGAAAAAGTCATCAGAGGAATATTGGAAGTTTATTAAGTATTGAAAAGAACTGGAAGATATTCGATCATGAGCAATACTTATGATTTTTATTGAAGTTACAGCTGTAATTTTAGGATTTAAATAACCAATAGAAATCGAATGTATTTCTAATTTTAAACATTTTATTTGTCACTACGGTTATTACGGTTGACAATTATAGGTCGTTTTGTTAAATTATGCCAGAGACTTGTTATCATTATTATATACATATTAGAACGAATTTTGGGAAATTCTGATTATTCTGCTTCGTTCGAATCTCTGAATTGTCATATAAATAACTCAAATATTCCGTATTGCAATATCTCCTTTATCTACAACTCTACTGTAATAGTAGTTCTTCACAATTACAATACTCGCGTGCTTCACTAATAGCGTGTTGAAATCAAGCTGATTCATTTTTCCTCAGCCTGCGCTGATTTTGTACTCTCTGTTGCCTCTTTCGCATATTTCTCCTAAGGTCTAGACAATGGCGGACCCATTCAAGGTGGCAGCACGGTACGTACAAACATAAATACAAATTTCATGTACTTTGTTTTTGTAAGCCGATGGACTAATGTCATAATTGTACTGCGCCGGAAGTTGAAGTGTCAAATCATATTAAAAAAGTATAAGTCGGGCGATTGCCGGCTGTACGTATCTGATATTCACGTTCTGTCTTCTAGTTATATGCGTGTGTATGTGTGAGTTACAAATTCTACTCTTAGTTGCTGCCTACATGTATGTCAGAGAAATATTCTCTTTGCTATTACCTGCGCTGTTTACATGTATGTGTGGCTGTTTGCTTTGATGTTTACATGTAGATAATTGTGGCTACTTGCTTTATTGTTGTTGTTCATTTATTTAGTAGCGGCATAGTGATGAACCGAAATGCTAATATTCGCCAAAATATTTATGTTTAAAATAAATTTCAAGACTAACAAAAAAGAGCCCTGCTGCTAGTGCAATGAATATTGGCCAATTTGTTGGCATTTGTTATTTCCAAGCAAATCAGGAACAAACCATTTACTTTGGCTTATATTTTGGTCTGGAAAAATCATCAAGACCGGTCGTATATATGTATAATATGTATTTTTTTTTTTAATTCTTTTTCTTCAGTTCCATTCACGAATCTGATAAGGTCTTCTGCAACACCGTCTTATCACTCCATATGTTGCATCACAATCTTTATATCTTTTTTCCCACGAACCTTCAGTTTTTTTACAAAACATATTTTCTACATACATTCAAACCAAAAAAATTTAGAAAAATATATCTTCAAAGTGCGTTCTCAATATTGAATATGAAGCTTATCAGATATACATACATACATACATATCAATGACTTAATTGCGCAATTCACAAAAGTGTCGTATTCATTTAAAATTTAAAGATTTCAGCTGTTTCCATTGTTTGCAATATAAAATTTGATTAAAGCATGCCGCATAGAGCGAATAGGAGACCTTGTGAATTGCCTAAATAATTTGATATATGTAAGTACATATGATATCACGCGCATCAGAAAAATATTTGCTGTAAAGTAAAGTCATGCCTTGCACTCGTACAATTGTGCAGCTTGCGGGTAATTGTTGGCGCATCACACTTCACACTAAATGTCAACTATTTCTCACTCCTTCCGTCACCATATTCGCATAGTATTTAACATACGAATACCGTATGCATGTTTGGGATTTGACGCGGCACAGTATAGCATGAAAAAGTTTTCAAATGATTTTGTGGCATATGACGCTTGAAACGCGAACGTTTTTGTTTGTCAATTTATGTCAGTATACATAACATAAAAACTCATATACTCACACACATTTATGTTACCAAATCGAAAAGTGGATTGTTAGCCAATGCATCAATCCACTTCAAATATATGTACATTTCAATACATATGGCTCGCTTCCATGATTTACGATATTCTACTGTCCGAATTAACTTATAAGATAGTAGTACCTCACAAACTCATCATCATACATAATCATGGAATGTCATACCTCCCAATAAACATTTTTTGCTCAGTATCAATTTGAGAGGCATTTAAGAATTGAGTAATCTTATTATTCCAAATCAAAAATTACTTTTCAAATGCATCTCAAAAAGCCATTTTTATCATTTGCCAAGTAGAGGGACAATTTTAGTTGTATACCTCTGTGGATTTCCAACAATGCTGACAAAATTCTACTTTTTATTGTTGAGTGGTACAGAAGACGAAATAACTCTGCGTTACCACTCAACATTTGCCTAGAGATATTAATAGATGTACATGTGAAGTAAAATATGAGTACCTGGGCGACCGAGCTTTGTTCGGAAATCTTCCAGTATACCAGTATACCAGGATACTTTGTTCTACATGTCATCATCAATCCAACTCTACTTTTTTTATATGTACATCTTAATATATAAAAAACACGTGTCACAGGTTTGAGGCCAATGGACTCCCAAACTACTGAACCGATTTTAAATTTGTTTTGCACCCCGTGTGTTGTTTGATCTAACTTGAAATATAGGATAGGTTATATCTCAGTTTATAGCCGCAATTATATTTTATTGCAATTTATTTTATTTGTTTATACGTAATATTAAAATGTTACGTATACGCAGTGGTACTCATATTTTCAGGTGGTGCGGATGTACTTCCGTGTAATTGCTTGGTGTTTAATTAAACAACCTGCTTATCAATAAAAAATATTACAGCGAATGATATCAAGTATAGCACATCGCCAGGCCCGTCGGGAGAGGGGAGGAGGCGAGGGGGTTTCTGAGGGGGCCCGCGATTTAGAGGTACTATGACATTTTTTTAATACAGGAGAGTCTTTAGTTGTTCCATGTGCAACTTTTAAGCCGAATTTCAAAAGCAACGAAAATCTGCAGTTCGTTTTAATATTATAGTGAAGTGTGAAAAATAAAAAATCTATATATATAAAAAGAAAGGCTAAAATGTGTGCTAGTTGGTCGCCGGTGTTTGAAGAGATTCGTCGGTCGATTTTGTTCAAACTTTCACACAAGTTGCGTAAACCTCACGCGGTGGTTACTACATGTACAAGGTCTCGAGATATAGACCAAAACGTGGACCAGTGAATGCCTAGACAGTGTTTATACAATATGGATATCAAATGAAAGCTGTTGATGAGTGCTTTGGTACAGAGTAATATATTATCCAGAGACGGACGGGGACTGGGATTAGGACTAGGACTGGGATTGAGACTCGCAGTTGTACTGGGACTGAGACTCGGAGTGGGACTGGGATTGGAATAAAATACATACCACCCTCTGGGACAGGCAATAAGGGATGCGAAGAATGAGAAGGAATTGAGAGAAGAGAAAAGAGAGAAGGAAATTGAGAAAGAGATAGAATGAGATGAAGATCGAGATAGATGAAGCGAAAAAGACGGAGGGAGGAGTGAATAAAAGGATCAGGAAAAAGTTAAGAGGGGGGGGGGGGGGGGGGGGGGGGGGGGGGCAGAGTCAGACGGAAAAAGCTTATTAAAATGTATGCAGATAGGCCAAATTTAAGGCAGGACAACGTCTGCCGGGTCTTCTAGTATATTATATATTTTTACTTATCAATATTTGATTTCCTTAAAAATAGATTTCAAAAACATATCAAACACAAACCGCAAAATAAATTGGTAATTCCAGCCTATAGTATAAGGGATTATTATGACAATTAGTGAAATCGAGAACTATATTATTCAGGTCGAGTATCTTCATGCGCCGAATTATTAATTTCAAACATTTTTTTAGTTATACACTATGAAAGTCTCACAATTTTATTACATTCCAAAAATTTGTAAATTTCACGAATAACAGCTATCATTTAGTTTAATTAAATGTCAACTTACTTCCCTAAGCGCCATCTGTTGGCAAGTAGTTAAATAGTTAGGTGTCGTTTTCAAATTGAACATATGCCTCTAGTGTTCAACGGTAGCAAATTACTATGGTGAGATATATTTTTGCTATGTTGAGAAATCTTTCTAATAGTAATCTGTGAGAAATTGTAATTATTCATTTCATATTTGCCAAAAATATGCATTTAAATATGCTTTGCTAGAATTTTCCACAGTGCCTTGATATTGCATTTCAATTTTATTAGAGTGTGTGAAATTAAGAAGACTAAGTCGAATCATGTGTAAGATTTGTTTACGAAGATTTTTAACTTTAATTTTCTCCTTTAAAGCTTTAATAGAATATGAGTAAGTAGAGTACTATTTCGTCTAACTACCCCAACTCTAAATGGCAACCCTACTCAAAAATCCCCCCTTTGTAATGCGGAGTGAAATACCTTTCGTTTGATACCCATATCGGCATATCTCATGCATTTTATTTTTAATTTCGAATAGGTGGCAGCCCTAAATGGCAGCCCTACTCAAAAATGCCCCTATTGTAATGCGAAGTAAAATTCCTTTCGTTTAATACCCATATCGGCATATCTCACGCATTTTTTTTAATTTCGAATAGGTGGCAACCCTGAATGGCAACCCTACTCAAAAATATCCCTTTTGCAATGCGGACTGAAATACCTTTCGTTTGATACCCATATCGGCATATCTCATGCAATTTTTTTTTAATTTCGAATAGGTGGCAACCTTGTGAAACATTCTGAGTGACAACACCTAGGTAGAAAGTCTTAGAAGGTGATACATTTTCTCTGTGCCAAATTTCATTTTAATCGGGTGAGCCGTTCCCGAGATCGTTCCGCTATACAAATATACAAGAATTGTTTGTTTAAAGTTATAACATAAGATTTAAGCATTATTCTCTTGAGCATACTATCTTCACATCAAATGGAAGTCAGTCGCTACTACATATGCCCAAGGTAAATGTCTCGAAACGAACAATCATGCTCAGTATCGACTCGATCGAAGTACACCCAATCTTAACAAATTGGATCGACCCCAAGCTAATCTACAGAAATCACGTCGCAATGAGAAAAGCCACCAATGGACACATTTAGTCTATGTGGAGTCTTTATTTAGCGGTCGGCTCAACCTAGCATAACCTAGCGTTCGGGCCTGACTGAAGCCACTCTATAGCTGGTTTGGACATTTCATGATAAAGTTCTCTGTGAGATTATTGCCTTAATCGCCGCCTGACTGTAAATATATATATAGGCGCGACTGCAGATTCAGTACATTTCCTCCACAGTTTCTGTAGCTTTCTTCACGACTACAATTTCCGTAGGATCTCATTATTTCTGGATCGACACAGTTAACCGCATACCCCGCTCCTTCCGTTTATTTGGAACCATCGCTACAAGCCGGACCATACATATATCCTGGACTCCCGGTTAAAAAAGCATAGTTGGTAAAGTAATGGTCGATGAGTTGGCAAATAACGGTGCAGCAGTCGTTGAATCTAGCTAGACTTCCCAATCCCCTTGTAAGAAATCAAAAGGAGACTGGAGTTGCATATAATCCACCAAGCAGAAAAAGCATGGATAGAAGTACGGAGCTGCAAAACTTCTTATATCATGTGCAAAACCTACGATATAAGAATTACAAAGTTGCTCAAGTCTCTAAGGAGAGACGAATTAGAGCTCATGATGGGCGTAATAACTGCACACTGCCTTCTGGCATCAAATGTTTATAAATTAGGTCTCACCAGTAACACTAGGTGTAGGTGGCTGCAGAAAGAAAAGGTTGAACATGTTCTGTCCTCGTATCCTGCGCTCTCTAAATCAGAGCTCCAGCTACTAGGGGTGGCAGAGCTGCCAGATCTTGTCGGGAGTAATGAAATTAGGTCCAAGAAAACTTATAATATTTGCCAAAGAAAGGAGTTATTTTATAACATACGTCCTGGTAACACTTAGGACACATTGAGCCTACGTGAGGTTTTTATTGACAGGCCATTTCAACATAACCTATCACTCAACACTAATTTTAATTATTTAGTGGTGGACGTCAACTGCTCACTTTTATGAGTTAACCGGGGATTACCCGTATCGCTTTAAATGTATGAAAACATTTATATCAAGCAATTTTTTATTTTATTATTTATTTAATAATTTGGGAAAAATTTAAACAACGTAACATCAGGACGGACAAGGCGGCACACCTATACGCTCACACTCAAACGATAAACATGAGACTATCAATGTGCTTCCAAAAATAATAATAAGTTATGTAACGCTTTGTTTCTAGTTCAGATATCCCCATAATCCGGTAAACCACTTGGGTGCTAAAGCAACTTAAAAAATGCCATCAAGGACCATTTAATACCATACGGTTTTGATCTCAAATTGATAAATTTGATATTCACAAATAGCTCTTCGATTCCATCTTAAGTTGATAATAAACATTTGAGAGAATTGTAAAAAAAAGTGTTTAGCATAGATTTTAGAAAACGCTTCAAACTTAATGGCAATTTAAACCTTTTCCCATGTTGCTTACTGGGTTCTTGTATATTTTCATCTCAACATTAGCTCGCCCTCGAGCCCCTCACAAAGATGTATATGGATGGGTTCATTAGAACGTATCGTTAAAAAAAATTAAAGGTGCTTTGCATGTTCAAATACTACTTTTCAAAATTCGATTTTTGCTTGACTTCTTTATTTAATCTTTGATTTCCAAAACTGTAAAAGGTATTCGCCAAAGGATCTTTTACTGATCATCTTTTATTTTTATGCAGATTTTTCAGAAACAAACAACCTTTACTGGGACAAAGTTTAAGAAAACAAGTAAGAAGGTCAAAGTGGGGGTGAAACCCAACATTAGATACCCAGCTGTGCACCTGAAACGTTGTTTCATTTCATTTCATTTCATTTATTCGGTGAGAATACATTAGTACAGTAAGACAAATTGTGTTTTGTAGTACAACAAACATAATTCATATAATTCATTTAAATAAATAAATAAAATATGCTAGAAAACAAGAATATGAAAACAATACTACAAAATTTTAAATTTTTAATTTTTTTTTAATTTTGAATTTTGGTTAAATTAGATTAAGATAAGATAAAAATAAAATAAATGCCCAGTTTAAGTTTGTTGACTAGAAAAATAACTGAAAATAATATGTTTGTAGTTGCTTTGGTTTACATTATTCCTAATTGCAGCTGGGATAGAGTTCCAAATACGTACGGTGTTGACGAAAAACAGCCTTGTCGAAGCAACGAAGTTAGATTTAGGCACAACTAGATTACTCGTCCTGGGAGACCTAGTGAATGTCAATTTCTCAAAAAGATATGCTGGTGATTTTGTGACAATCAAGCGGTACAAAAAAATTACACTTCTAGCTTTTTGGTAGTCAAATATGTTACATCCTAATAGCTTGGACCTCCAAGCCGAAATATGATCAAATTTTCGTAACCCAAAAACGTAACGAGTTACATGATTAAAGGCGACCTCAACTTTGTGTGCAGAACATGAGTCCAACTTGTTACAAACAAGCTCTGAATAGTTTATTATTGGCAAAAGAATCTGTAGGGCCAGTTTTCTCTAATATGCGGAGGTGTGAAAGGAGCAGATTGCCTAAGATTGCGCAAAGTGGTATACACTTTACCCATGACTGTATTGATGTGGTCTTCACAAGTTAGATTAGAGTTGATAACGAAACTCAAATTTTTAATTCTAGAAAAAATTTGTAAAGCCGTGGTTCCAATGTATATTGGTGAGGCAAGGGCATCAACGGACCTATTCTTCGAAATGGGCAAAATGAACGATTTAGTTGCATTAAGGCAGAGACCATTATTATTGGCCCAGCTCTGTACTGACAATAAATCATTATTTACTTTAAGACAGAGGTTGGCTTCGTCCGTAAAACTACCAGACAAATATAATTGTATGTCATCTGCATATGCGTGCATTTTCATGTGCTGACAAACCGAAAAGATATCGTTTACGAAAATACTGAATAACAAAGGCCCAAGAATGGAACCCTGCGGAACACCTCGGGGTAGGTGTTTGGTCCTCGAAATTCCGCAACCAGTATTAACAAGTTGTGACCTTCCTGTTAAGTAACTCTCCATTACCATCAAAGCACTGTAGGCAAATCCAAAATATGTTTTAAGTTTATAAGAAAGTAACGCATGGTCAACAGAATCAAAAGCTTTAGAAAAATCTAATAGACCAAGCAGAGTTAGTTGGTTTTTATCAAAAGGTATGCGTATGTCATCAAGAATTTTAAGTAGTGCCGTTGTACAACTATGCTTGGCTCTAAAGCCCGATTGGTGTGGTGATAAGAGGTTATTTCTAGAAATGTGCAAAATTATTTGCTCTGCTAGCAGCCTTTCAAAAACTTTCGACAGCGCGGGCAATATGCTAATGGGTTGTTGTTGGAAAATCAGTCAATTGTAGTTAAATACCATAGAGTTATTGCAAACCTTGTTAGATCTGGAAAAGTGGGCGTGGTCTTAAACAGATTTTGATTATCTTTACTCAGTCTATAAAATTTGACAAGGATAGTGTCTCTGTAAAATTTCAATGTAACATCTTTTTTGACTTTTGACTCACGGTTTGTTAAACTTCCAAATTTTCTTTTTCTTAATGTGGGTGGTGCCACACTCATATTCCAAAATTTGTTGGATTTATGTTTTGCGTTATAAAACTAATTCACCTACCAAATTTTATTAGCTTACTGTTTTTGAATTATCTCATTTTTTGCAATAGAGAAGCTATAAACAAATATATTCTTTCCATGCAGCGTGATACGCTCTAATTTACATTAACATATTGACATATCTATAATGAATATGTATCTCTATATATTTATGCATTGTGATATTCCTTCTGGCAATTGTCATGCTGTGCTCACTGGAATGAGATTTTCTGTGCCGTCAATCTTCTTCTACGTATGTGTGTGTGTTGGTTTGTTGTACCAATTGCTGGTAAACCTTTTTTCGTCCGGAAATCACAAAATATTACGGGTCGGAAATGAGAAAATACTTCGCTTTCTTCCGCTCTTGCGTTTATTTCATATTTTACAGTTTTGTTTTCTAGGCGGGAATCCATTTCTGCTTCCTCCACCCATTACTATCCATACACTTGAATCAATTCACTTATAAGCCTTGCTGCAAATTCAGCTCAGATCAGCAAATGATGCCGTATCCACCACAATATGAAGTCAACGCCTTCGTTGTCAAAAAATCGAGAGTGCTTATCGCGTTGATGGGGGAATGGAATTGGATGCTGCTTTGGGACGCAATGCATATTCGGTTGTTATTGTGGGTATGAATGAATTATTATTAATTTGTTTAGGGATTCAAATGTTTTATTTATCTGAGATTTTAGTTGATATCTAGGACAAGTTGGAGCTTAAAGTTATAGTTCAAGCTTTTATTCTTAAAATGCTTTGAATTGGGTCTTCTTTAGAGAGTTATTGAGTTTATTTGTACAAATTCATTTTTCGTATACTTATCAAGCACTTTTATCGGGATTTTTTTTAAAGAACGATAGTATTGTATAGCCATGGATTTGGATTAATGCAGGGATTAATGTACGTGGGTATGCCAGCAATATGGGAGTGTAGCTAATATTGGGCTATGATTTTAAATTAATTAAAGTTTTTCGACCGAAACATTTTCATGAAGTTTTATGTGTTATCGGTGTAGTAAGTGTAAAAGATTTTAAAACTTAAGGTTTAAATATAGAACTCATATCTAATTTTCAAAGGAAGAGAAAATAGCCACAGTCAGTGAACTCAATAGAACGAAACCGGGGCAGCCGAGACAGTAAATTATCTGAGTAACCAGCAGAAGTCGCTGCATTTTAGGAATGTTTCTTCAAAATCTAGGACAATTAAACAGGGTGTGCAGTAGGTGGTGTCCTAGCAACACCTAGGGAAATATAAAGAAACGTTGCTGACAACTTCGCCCTTCGCTCATGTGGCCGTCTGACTTAAAAAATAAATGATGAAAAAATTCACAGGCCAGCCAAAACACTGCAATCAAAACTGCCACGGGATCTCTGTTTATGATCTCTGAATATCACCTATATAGTGAGGCGACGGAGATAAATATAAAAAGGCATAATGAAATACAGTTTTGGTCCTGCATTTCCTGCATTTGATGTGAACCTACATGCCAATGGCTGGTGTCCAACCCTGTTGAAACTGCGAGTTTCCTTGGACTCCCGTTAGAGGCCTTTAATGGCAATACGTGAGCGGTCACACCTATTAAATGGCATGAAGCACTGTTAAAACAACATCAAAAGTCCAGTAAAGATGGAAATAAGGAAGAAATGTTTGCATTAAATTTGGTGCATACATTTAATAGTGACAAAAAAAATTTGTTCAAGTCCACAGACACTGGATCACCTTGCTCAGTTCTTAAATCTTGGACCTTAGTTGCATAAACTTGATTTACAGAGTCACTTAAAAAATGTGTTTTAGTTGTTTGGTTCCATATTAAAATGGACCTTTGGGAGTTGCTGCAGCGTGCACAGCTTTAAAGTGAGCAATGCTTTATAAAATTATTAGTATGAGATATCTATATGAACAAACGCGTTCGTTTGGGACTAACGGTCCCGTAACTGTCAACATTTTACTTATAAAAGATACAAATCTCTCTGTCATTTTTCCACCTGAATGGAAATTTGGTAAAATATGAAACTTGTGTCGTCATGGCTTTATCAGATAGCAGGCAGAAAATGTATAAAAACAACAATAAAATCGAGTTTTCATATATCTTTTCTTTAAAATATTGGAAAGCCATTAGCCTCATTTCCAGACATATGACAGCCCACAAAACTTAAAACCATGAAACTGTGTCAATTTTTTACATTCCAAATTGCTTATAAATACATTTCATTCAGTAAAGGGATGGGTCAAGGTCGTTGCTTATTCGGATTTTTGATTGTACCAAAAAGTTGTCCTGAAACGTAAATGAAGGAACAGTAAATGCTCATTATAAAACACCAAATCTCTTTCCCCCATTCCCGAAGACAGACAATATTCTTATTAAAAATCCTGCTTTAATTTAATATACATATACTAGAAGACCCGGCAGACCCTGTGCTGCCCTAAATTTGGCCTATCTGTGTACATTTTAATAAGCTTTTTCCGTCTGACTCTGCCCTCTCCACCTCTTCACTTTTTCCTAATCTTTTATTCACTCCTCCCTCCGTCTTTTTCACTTCATCTATCTCCATCTTTGTCTCATTCTATCTCCTTCACTCTTTTCTCTTCTCTCAATTTCTTCTCATTCTTCTGCATCCCTTATTGCCTGTCCCAGAGGACGGTATGTATTTTATTCCAGTCCAAGTCCCAGTCCCACTCCTAGTCCCAGTCCTAGTCATAGTCCTAATACCAGTCACAGTACTTTTCTGGATAATATATTACTCTGTACTGAAGCACTCATCAACAGCTTTCATTTGTTATCCATATTCTATAAACACATTCTAGGGGTACTCGGGTCCACGTTTTGGCCTATATCTCGAGACCCTGTACGTCGATCGCAACCAAACCTATGTAGTAACCACCGCGTGAGGTTTACGCAACTCTTCAAACACCGGCGACCCACTAACACACATTTTAGCCTTTCTTTATATATACATATACATATGTATATTTTTTTTTTTATTTTTCACACTTCACGAAATGCAGATTTTCGTTGCTTTTGAAATTTGGCTTAAAAATTGCACATGGAACAACTAAAGACTCTCCTGAATTAAAAAAAATGTCATAGTACCTCTAAATCGCGGGCCCCTTCAGAAACCCCCCCCCCCCCGCCCCACCCTCTCGGCGGGCCGGTGATATGCTGTATTTGATTTCATTCGCTATAATATTGTTACGAATATTAGCAACACTAAGGGGTACTGTCATCTCTAAGCCGATGCAAAGCAGTGTCTTGTATGCACATAACCAAATTAATCATTATGTCTACCAGGGACGCACCTTAACGTTAAGCTAATCGTTTATCAAAAAATGTCCACAGTTTCCGTTGAAACACTTCGAAATATTATCGATAAAGAAATTATCAAGATAAATTGCATCTCGTTTTAAACCGAAACGAAAAGCTTTCGTTAACGTTAAAAACGTTAACAAAAGCGTGATACTTTATGTTTGAATTGTGCTGGCAATGCTATAGCTATGGTGAAGCCGTAAGGTTGTAACAGCAAGCGGACATACACACAAACTCCATGTAATTTGTTTGTGTAATTCGTTGGTGGTAATGTCAACAATACTCTGAGAAATGTTCGTACTTTCAAAATTCATGAGAAAATTGGAATCAGCTTGGCTAATGCTTTCACCTTAAATGACTCCACCATCAATCAGTGTTTCCAGCACAGTTTGAAATTAATAATCAACATAAACGATTTGATTTCGTTTTGATATGGCAGAAAACGAAACAAAATCATTTCGTTAATTTGACGTTCTTAACGTTAATAAACGAAACGAAATTACTTTGTTTCGTTTATTAACGTTAATTATCGTTACGAAATTATATCGGTTCGTTGGTTAAGCATGCCCGACGTCTACACATACCCTACAAAAATCGTTGGATCATGTGGTCCACTGGAGTACTTAACATTATAATCCACTGTAATGCAGCAATGGACCAACTCATGTTTCTACACGAACATATTGTAAGCCGATCACTGCTCGTTTTGAACGATTGTAATGACTACACGAGGTTTATTGGACTGTGGGTACTCCATGGATTACTCTAATGTAATGCGGAGCTGGAGTATATGGTCCAGTCCTAGGACATCGCAATTTTAATTGGACCATATTTTTTGTATGAATTGTGGTTAATTTTGGAGCACTCGGTTGGTCAATAGCAAGTACTCCATACATGCATGCATGGAGTATTCGCGATTTTTGCAGGGTATGTACGTACACTCAGCGGAGAAGCAACGTGTTGTGCGTATATCTGAGATACTCCTGAAAGTATGCAATAATTGTGCAAGTATTACTCACACACACACGCGTATGAGCTGTGAGAGAAGCTATAAAAATTGTGCATCTGTAGTTATAGCTGAGTAATTTATAGCAGATAACCAACTAGTAGATTCTGGAAATTGAAGCGCCTAGAAGATGTGACCGAGAAATCATAGAGTATAAAGGCCAAAAACAGTAGAGGCACGACAGTCAGTTTGATTTAAGAAGCCACCTGGCGAGAAATAGTAGTGTTATTGTGAAGTACGTTATTGTGAAATACTTTAATAAAGGCCATTTTGCATTATTGAAAAGTGGAGTTATTTATTCAACAGTTTAGCCATACGAACGTTAGCAGAGAATTTGAAATAAGAGGAATTGCAGTAAGTTCGTTGCAATTGGTGTCAGAAGAGGAATTGTTGAATAAATTCCAGAGGACAACAAAGACATGGTAAAGTTAAGTGCATTGAAGATCCAGCAACTGAAGAAGGAGTTGGAGAGCCGTGAATTGAATACAACCGGCATTAAACTCGAACTTCAGGTACGAATACGAGAGGCAATGGAATTAGAAGGAATTGACGTGGAAGAGTATGACTTTCATTTTGATGGCGATGAGACAACAAAATTGGTGCAGAAAAATGAAACACCGCAGACGGCGAACACAGACCTGAACATGATATTGGCTGCAATATCGGCACAAATGTCCGAAATGTCATCACAAATATCTACCAACACGTGATTTACGTATATTCAATTATTATCATCTCAACTGGAAGAACAAAAGACAAATATAGCACCCCAACTGAAATCACAGGAGACAGATATAACATCAAAGATGGAAATACAACTGAATGAACAAAAGGCACGCATAACAGTACAACTCGAAGCGCAAGAAGCGCGTATATCATCAAAACTCGACGAGAAAATAACGCAGTTTGAAGAAAAATTCGAGGCAGAGGTGGATGCTTTGAGAGGTCGTATACAGGAGTTGCAACTAAATCGGCCAGCTGTTTCAGCAAGCAATCCGAAGGTAAAAACTCCATCTTTTGACGGTTCTGTTCCTTTCCAGGTCTTTAAGCTACAGTTTGAGAAGACCGCTGCAGTGAACAACTGGAATGCTGAAGGTAAATTTGCTGCACTGTTCATGTCATTGAAAGGGCCTGCAGCTGAGATTTTACAAACCATTCCAGAGGGCGAACGGAACTGTTATGAAGCATTGATGGGCGCTCTAGAGAGACGATACGGAACTGAGCATAGGAGACAGATATACCACATGGAGTTACTGAACCGCTTCTAGAGGCCTGGTGAAACATTACAAGAGTTCGGATGTTGAAAGGCTGGCACATTTAGCGAATGCGGACGCACCCGTAGAATGCACTGAAAGGGTAAAGATTCAGAGCTTTATAAATGGCATATGGGACGTCGAAACAAAGCGAGGTACAGCTTGTACGCAAACCCAAAGCCAATATTCGCAGAAACGGTTTCACAAGCTCTGATTCAGGAAACAGCGTCGCTTCTGTGTAAGCCAGTTTTCAAAGCACGCCATGTGGAAGTAGAAAGGCCAGAGAGGGTAGACGCAATATTGGAGGCGCTGAAAGGATCGCAAAAGCGGAGTGAGAGAGTTATCAAATGCTTCAAATGCGGGAAGCCCGGTCACATTGCACGTCATTGCGATCTTGATCCTAGTGGTTGCAACAGCATGAGTTGTTTTAATAACAAAGCTGGAGTGGATGAGCAAGAGCGAGTAAGATGTAGAGATCGAGAGTTATCTCCAGCTATTGAATGTGCTGTGATATCTGTGTCGCAAATTTGAAGGAAATCAAGCAGTCTTACCATCAGAGGGAATGTCGATGGCAAGGAGCGTGTACTGATTGTAGATACGGGCGCATCTCATTCCTTAATCCGATCTGACATGGTCAACAGGAGAATAAAACCGTTACCTGGAGCAAGGTTGCGTACGGTCACAGGCGAGTATAACCAAGTCCAGGGAGAAGTGATATGTGAAGTCTTAATTGGGAAGGTCATGGTTCTACACAAATTCATTGTGGCAGAGATTGTTGATGAAGTCATATTGGGAGTGGACTTCTTAGTTGACCATGACAGCAAGATCGATATGCAGAGAAGGGCTATGCGTCATGAACACCAGGATGTGCCACTTAACTTCAGTTTGAAAAGGGTTCAGCAGTAATCGAGTACTTGTGGAAAAGAGTCGACAAAGACCGCAAAAGTCAAAGGCAGCAGATCGGGCAAGGGTTGATGGAACGAATGGGCCAAACAAATCAAAACCAAAGGTACCTGCGAGAAAAACACTGGCATTGACAAACCCTAATGGATGCACTAAAACGACTGAAAGAATTTTCCAGAAACAATGCAAGGGTAGTTTCAAGCCAGCGTGCACTTCTGTTGGGAAACGTCGGAACTTTACTGATTATGTGAAGCCAATCCGTCAAGAGAAAGCTCTACAAAGTAGTTCATTGGCCAAACAACATAGTGCAGGGGAACGATCAAGGACAATGAGTAGTAAGATGAAACGCAGGTACGATGAGAACAATAATTCGGAAGGTTTCTTCGAGGCAGATTTGGTACTGTTATACAACCCTCACCGGCAGAAAGGTGTTCCATCCAAATTTCGGTGCAGTTGGGAAGGCCCGTACAAAGTTGTGAAGAAGATCAGCGACACCATCTACCGCATACAAACCATTGGGATACCTCGAAGTGGAAGAGTGGTACATTTGGAAATGCTAGCAGCGTTTAGATCAGGAAATTTGTCTGATCGGGACGATCATACTTAGGTGGAGGGTAGTGTTACGAATATTAGCAACACTAAGGGGTACTGTCATCTCTAAGCCGATGCTAAGCAGTGACTTGTATGCACATAACCAAATTAATCATTATGTCTACACAGATGTATTACACGCAGCGGAGAAGCAACGCACAACAACATGTATATATCTGATATACTTCTGAAAGTATGCAACAATTGTGCAAGTATTACTCACAAACACACGCGCATGAGCTGTGAGAGAAGCTATAAAAATTGTGCATCTGTAGTTATAGCTGAGAAATTTATAGCAGATAACCAACTAGTAGATTCTGGAAATGGAGGCGCCTAGAAGATGCGAACGAGAAATCATAGAGTATAAAAAGCAGCAACAGTAGAGGCACGACAATCAGTTTGATTTTAGAAGCCATCTGGCGAGCAATAGTAGTGTTATTGTGAAGTACTTTAATAAAGGCCATTTTGCATTATTGAAAAGTGGAGTTATTTATTCAACAGTTTAGCGATACGAACGTTAGCAGATAATTCGAAATAAGAGGAATTGCAGTAAATTCGTAACAATATTTTTTATTGATAAGCACGTTGTTTAATTAAACACCAAGCAATTACACGGAAGTATATCCGCACCCCTGAGTGCCACTGCGTATACGTAACATTTTACTATTACGTATAAACATTTAAAAAAATTGCAATAAAATAGTATTGCGAACATAAACTGAGATATAGCCTATCCTATTTTTAAAGTTAGATCAAACTACACGCGGGGTGCAAAACAAATTCAAAATCGGTTCAGTAGTTTAGGAGTCCAGTTGCGCCAAATATAGTGATATTTTTATATATTAAGATGTGACCTCTAATCATGAAACGACCCTATTTTGCGAAAATATCGTTGTTCACTTTTTGAGTGATTCTTATAGGAAATTTAACGCTCTTTCCAATGGAACAAACTTTCTTAGCCAAATCGGACCACAAATATGATTTTTTGAAATATTTCGATCCACGCGCCGCCTATCGGAGATTTTTTTCTTATTGTTACATTGTCATCGGGTTCTGAATTATATTCCAAGTTTCAAGCTTGTATCTTATCGGGAAGTTACTTAATTTTTAATTACAAAATTCGTTCACAACGGCCGGCCGCTACACAGAGTCAAGCTAAACAAAAATTTTAAAAGCATTTTTCTCGAAAACTTGTTTTCACACAATAGGGTCGTTTCATGATTTCAGGGCACATATATGTATGTGTATTTTTATTTATAAATAGGCTTATAATCGATGAACAAAAACAAATTGAACTAAATACATATTTACACGTATATATAAATGCATACAGACGTACATACTATGTGCTGCTGTGCGAAAAATAAATTGTCAAACGTAATTCACTTTACAAAATGCAGCTCTCTCATTTTTCTCCCATCTTAATTTTGCAATATTCATGTGATGTAGTAATCCGCCTGGCTGTTCCATGTCACGCGACAATTTTGGTTTCATTTAATTTTACCAACTCTCGCAAAGGTTCGAATTGGTTTCAATTGAGGGAACTATGTATATGTATGTGATTGTTTTTATGTATGTGCAAGTATGTATGTGTGCTAGAACAATTGTACGTTTTATAGAGGTGTGCTGATAGCCAAAGGTCAATCGCAGTATTCAATTCCCTGCTCAGGAGAGCAATAAAGATTGATTGACAATTGGCGCTGAAGCGCTTTTTATACCAAAGAGTTGTCATAGGAATGACATGAATCTATGTGAATGAGTAAACATGAAAAGTTGTGTATTATACATGTGTATATATGAACGTTTCTGTGTATTTGTATGAACAATACAGAAAATCCTCTGCTGCATTTGTGGTGTCACATTTCCCACTAGCCTAAACACATTCAATGAATTTTCCTTACCCTGAAACAATCCCTACACTTCAAATAATTAGCAAACGGTGTTGCCGAATTGGACAAATATTTTATATCGGTCTGTAGAAACAAATTCTACTAATAAATACCCAATTACAATAAATGCAACTGTTTGTATAGTTTGATTTGAATTTGTAAACGAATCGAAAATGGTGAATACAACTGATAAATTGACTCTGAAATAAGAAATAAATTCTTGCTGCTTATGCATATGATGTTTAGAGTTAATAGACGAATGACAACTGTTTCATTGGGGTAGTCTTCGGAAGCTTTGAAATTTCAGAGTCACCCTACCCTTTTTAATATAAATTAAATACTATTTTTGGCGAGTGGAACCGAATAATACATACTTACCAATAAGCTTGTATCGTAATCGTTTAGTCTTAGTTCTTTGATCAAGAAAATATTATCAAAATAAGGCATGTTTTTTGACGTATTTTTTCCCAGTTTTGTTAGAAATATTTCCCGTTATACAGAGTTTACGGAATTTATCTTCTTCGAGTTGTGGCTCTCCCAGCATTGGGTTTTTAAATTCAGTTTAAGCCCGAAAAATTGGAGCTGGCGATAAGTGACTAGTAGCGGTTAATGGTAAGTGTTTGCAAATGAGTAACGACAGCTGCTCAGTAAAAGACGCGTGAGTCAACAAGTAACCAACTGAACAATGTTTCGATTATCATTACTGATTTAGGGTAGTCATAAGATTCGTGCATTTCAAAAGTAAATCCGCATGTTGCTTATGAAATTTGTTGAAAACGTCTTGAATCTAGATGGTCTGATAAAAATATTAAATATAATTTTGGCCACCGTGGTGTGGTGGTAGCATGCTCCCCCCCCCTGACACACCGAAGATCCTATCTTCAAGCTCAAGACAAAGACCGAAAATTAAGAAAAAAGTGTTTTTAATGAAGGGGTCGCCCCTCGACAGTGATTTGGCAAACACTCTGAATGTATTTGTACCATGAAAAGCTTCTCACTGAAAATGTATCTGTCTTGCAGATGCCGTTCGGAGTCGGCACAAAACATGTAAGTCTCGTCCCGCCAATTTGTAGGAAAATGAAAAGGAGCACGACACAAATTGGCAGAGAAGCTCGACTTCTCTTCCGAAATCTCTTCCAAGGTCATCGCGCCTTGCATTTTTTGCTTTTTTTGTGTAAGTAAATATAAATAATAGGCTGTTGCTATCTCTCTAATAAGTTTTACTAAAATAACACACATACCATCTCTCTGCGTCTCTGTAACGTATGCAGCTGAATAACTTTCATTCTCAAACGGTTCCCATGGTTAGATCTTTAGCCCAAAATGTAAAAATGGTTTTTGAACCGATTCCAATTTATTCCAACTCGTCTGATAACGTTGGCTCTAGAAGCATAAAGAGAGAGGTCCATTGTTACGCCTAGTCTATAAAGCTTATGACTTACATAATGATTAAATCAATAATCTTGTAATCATAGATTGGTGGGATTTGCTTGAATTAAGCACATGAACTTACACTTCGACAGGTTTAGTGACATTACATTTAGAGTACACCACTCAACTAATCTATTCGGATCCGATTGAAAACCTGTAACATACTCTGGTGAGCGGAGAGGCGTAGCAAAATTTAAAATCATTAGCGCTTATTACAGGCTTTCAGAAAAATACGTAGTAACATTGTGATAGTATGTATTAAATTTACCGTTACTTTGTGCATTATTTAAGCCTATATCGGTAATAAATGTAAGAAGCGAGATCAAGAATATGAAATTAGAGAGCAGAGTTAAAGTGAGCAATAAAATATTTTTAGCTTGAACGTTTTCTTGAAATTATTTTCAAAATTCGGAGGCAAACCACGGTTCTATCAACTTCGGCCGGGTCTGCTGGTATTTAATAGAATAAGAAAATAAGAAACTGCAAAACTCATAATATTCATAAGCCAAAGTAATTGCTTGACGACACACATTTTAAATATGTCTAATAAATTTACTACAACTAAATAAAATACACCATTCTTTCAAATTAAGGACAAACTTAACAGATTTGTGTTCTGTTAAAACGACAACATTGTATTGACTTACGAAAAAATGCAATGGGCGCTTTCAGCGAAGACAACTTTAATTTATACGTGGCAAACATGTTTCTGTCAGTTGAGTGATAGACATTTTGTTTTAATAGCGGCGTACCAAATGTCAAATGAAGTAGTTATTCTTAAATTTTAAGGAAAAGGACCTCTTTGATTACTTCTTAAAATTCACTATAATATTAAGAAAAAAATTTTTATTCACTATACTAGGTGAATGTAGCGAAAAGAATATGCTTAGTAGTTTGGCCTTAAATTCCAAACCGTTGATGAGAACATAAATATCTAAACGGTGCATTCAGAAACTCATCTCTCAGCAATTTATCAGCAGATGTACGTGCCGAAAGTGCTTAATAAATTTTTATGTGTTGGGGCTTATATTGCTACAGTTGCACATGTTTTTAATCGAACTTCGGGGGACATTGCGTAAGTATTGTTGGTGACAGTGGCAATGTACTTTCAAACGTTAGCTATTCCCAAAATAACACATTTGACGCAAAACATGCTTCCACAGAAAGTTGCATGTAACACAATGTCAATGAAAGTGGCGTTTCGAGTATTCCAAAGCATCAATCCACTCGTGTTGCATCTCTTTTCAACTTTTATGGCAATTTTTAATATATAGAGAAAGTGCGTCGAGGCAAATTTATATCAGAGTGAGGGGGATAAAGACGAAAATGTTTTAAATTTATTGGAGAATTTAATTTTTATCTCGCTATATTGCTTGCGTGTTTGTTAAATTTTAATACTTTTTTGAGTTGCTTTTGTTTCTGTTTTTATCGATTTTTTTACGTGGCCACGTGATATGTAAGTTGCTCAGAGAGTATGTTTGTGCATATGTTAGTATGGTCATAAACTAACAGGTACAGGTTCGTTGTTGACTTCTTCATCGTTTTGCTAACGCATCGAGGAAATTAATTTTTTTGTTTTTTGTTCTTTTCAGTCATTTTTTACTTGGAACTGTCTCACTTCCTATGAGTTGTCCATATTTCATTTGGGCTAATGATACTTCTAAGACAAAACGTAGAAAATTCAGATACAGATTTAGCACAGTTCCTTTGTGCGTAGTTTGTAAGCAGTACGTGTTACAAGTAGGGAAGCAAACGATTTGTCCATGTTTGCGAAACATATATATGCAATTTATCAAACTGTGATTTTTGCCGGCTCAAGGTCCAATGTAATAAAACACTTTTTTAAATATTTCCGAATATATTTCAATCTCCTTCGGAGATCATCTTCAGGAGCTATAACAATAACAAACAAATATTCACATATAAAACTGAATACAATTGGGATACAATTTTTCCATACATACATACATTAAATCTCTTGTCCGATACACGACACTTGTTAGTTCGCGATGCAGTTCAGAACTAATTTTTTGTTTTTTTGTGAGTCAAGTAAGTGTCTATAAATATGTGAGCAATTTTCTGTGTCCTTTTGTAGTTTAGTCTCTTGCTTGGTGGTGTATTTGCTATGTGTAGCATTTCTAACGTAAACCTTTTACTATAATTTGTCTCCTGCTCTAGTATGCTCACCGCTTTAAAATCTGGTTGGTGTCCGTTCTCTGTACAGTGGGCCGCAAGTGCTGTTTTATGAATGTTGCCAGATGATCTACATTTAATATCAGATCTGTGCCCTGCTATTCTTGTTTTTAATTTGTTCTTTGTTGTACCCACATATTATTTTCCACAGTTATTATTTTCATTTCCCGCACATGTAATCTTATATATTACATTATTTTTGTCTGAATTTGTTATGTTGCTTTTCATGTTATTAAAAAATATGTTTGTTGTGTACGATGGTTTGTGTGCAATTCTTATATTCTCCTTGTCATAAATGTCTGAGCCCTGCAATCTTTCTGAAAAACCTGGTATATATACTACAGATCTATATTTTGTAGTCGTGTTCCTTCTGTTCTTCCGGCATTTATCTTTCGGGTATTCTTTTATTAACCTCTGTGTTGCGTTAGGAGGGAAGTCGTTCATCTTTAGTATGTGTGTTATACGTTTTTTATTTTCGGAGTGAAAAACTGTGTGACTCGTATCTAATACTCGTCTAATGAAGTTTTTCGCCGTATTTATAATCATACCCCTTGGGTGTTTTGATTTAAAATTTATTATTCTTCCTGATGATGTGGGCTTTTGATACCAGTCAAGTTTTATTTTATTGTCTATTTTACATACTAATGTGTCTAGAAACGGCAGTCTACTAGCCGACTCCACCTCCATCGTAAACTTTATGTCCCTGTGGAATAAGTTTAGCACCTCCAAGGTTTTCTCCAGCTCGTCCTCCTTAACAATGGCAAACACATCATCTACGTATTTGCTAAGTAGTCTCGCGTTTGTCACTGTTTCCAAAATCTCTTCCATGATGATGTCGGCAACAATCGGTGATGCTGGGGATCCCATCGGAAGTCCTTTGAGTTGTGTATAAATTATTTCTTCATACTTGAAATATCTATTTTCCGATATGCAAAACTTCACAGTTTCCATAAAAAGGTGTTTTGGAATATCCGTGTATTCCTTTATGTCTTTCCACTGTGGCAGTATAGTTTGTATAGCCAGGTCTGTTGGTATACTTGGGAATAGTGGCACAACATCAAACGATACGAGGCGTTCATCATCATAAATGTAGGAGTCGTTGACCTTGTCTTTGAATTCTATTGCACTTTTTACATTAAACTTAGATTTCGTCGTCAGATTTTTTAAAATATTAGTCAGGTACTTACATAAATTATAGGACGGAGCATTTAACATAGAACAGATTGGTCTTAAGGGCATATTCTCTTTATGGACTTTTGGTAATCCATATATACGGGGTGGCAGAGCTGTGTGTGTAGACATTTTGAGTTTTTCGTTGTTCGTTATAAGACCTAATTTGTGCAATTTATCTACCAACTGATTATTTTTCGTTTGTAACTTCAATGTCGGATCCTGGCGTAATCTTCGGTATGACGACAAATCTTCCAGCAAACTTTGCATTTTTGACCTATAGTCGCTTTTTTAATAACATGAAAAGCAAAATAACAAATTCAGACAAACATAATGTATTATATAAGATTACATGTGCGGGAAATGAAAATAATAACTGTGGAAAATAATATGTGGGTACAACAAAGAACAAATTAAAAACAAGAATAGCAGGACACAGATCTGATATTAAATGTAGATCATCTGGCAACATTCATAAAACAGCACTTGCGGCCCACTGTACAGAGAACGGACACCAACCAGATTTTAAAGCGGTGAGCATACTAGAGCAGGAGACAAATTATAGCAAAAGGTTTATGTTAGAAATGCTACACATAGCAAATACACCACCAAGCAAGAGACTAAACTACAAAGCGGACACAGAAAATTGCTCACATATTTATATACACTTACTTGACTCACAAAAAAACACAAAAATAGTTCTGAACTGCATCGCGAACTAACAAGTGTCGTGTATCGGACAAGAGAATTAATGTATGTATGTATGGAAAAATTGTATCCCAATTGTATTCAGTTTTATATGTGAATATTTGTTTGTTATTGTTATAGCCCCTGAAGACGATCTCCGAAGGAGATTGAAATTTATTGGGAAATATTTAAAAAAAGTGTTTTATTACATTGGACCTTGAGCCGGCAAAAATCAAAGTTTGATAAAGTCAAAGTAAAAAGGTCGCTACAATCATATTTATAATATATATATAATATGCAATTTATTTTGGAGATCTTAATTTTGTTGATATTATTCATTGCTTTTTAGTTTTTTTTTTTTGTCAAAATCACCCAGGCCCAGTTTCACTAGGGAATGGTTTTTTTTTTTTTGTAGACAGGGTATAATTTTCAGATTTTCACACTTTTCAATACTACGAATTTCTCAAAACGTTCTTATGATGGACTAGGCCGAATTTGATTAGTATCAATCTTTATAAAACATTGTTTTAAAATAAAATTTAAAAATCAGATTTTTTTTAATTTATATAAAAATTTATTACCTTAAAAGCTTACATTTATCTATTTATTTTGTTCTTCCGTTTCTGCAATCTCCAAGGTCAGCGCTCTTTACATGCCTTTAACATAGAACTCTGAAGCCTGAATGTTTTCTCATTAACACTGTTGGTTTTCGGAACTCAACGTTAGAATAATAAACAACTTTTTTAATATACTTAATTTCCAGAATTTTAATTTGGAATAATGTGACTTTAAGCGTTTGTATTTTTTCTCAGCAAATCTGATAGTTTGAGTGAAATGTTTTTTTGTTTCCACGATTTGAGTAGGAAAAAAGTGATAAATTGGATTTTTTAATAGAAAGTGCACAATGTAGTTTATAATTAAGCTTTGCATTATATAACCTTAACTGAATGAGGCATTGATGTGTGGTTAGTATGTTTCTCTATATTTTTTTCTTAAATCTAGTCAAATTCTTTTAGTATATGTGTATACTCACAAATTTATTTAAAAGTTCTTCATTTAACGTTTAATTATTTTTTTCTTTGTTCTAGTTGAGTTAAATATCTACTCTTATATACTTATACGTTGCTGGATGCCGACAAACAAATATTCGTTCTCTGAGGTCAGCGTAAGGTTTACAGAGTTTTAAAATAATATACATAAATTATAAACTTATATAAACTTATTTAATTTACTTGGATACCCAAAACAAAATGGTTGCGATTAAAACAAGCAACTAATGAATGTTAGGTACATATACGACATGTTGAACCTCTGCTGAAGGGCTCAAATTCATTATTAGAAATCAACTGCCAAATCAAATGTGTTTTATTAAATCTTAACTAATAAGATTTCTGTAATTAATTCACGCTTCACTTAAATAATAAAATGAGAAATTTTATTTACAAATAGTATTGCGAAATGTTAAAGAACTACAGTGGAATCAAAATGCTGAGTGAGCGTAGACTATATACAGTGGCTCACAAAAGTATTTTGCATGATATCATGTATGCACAGTTTTCGAATTTCTTACAAGCTTTTCAGATGAGTATTCTTGTCATTTTTATTTATCTTTTATTATTTTTACATTTACATTACACACATTTACTAAACAATTCGTCTAAACAGAAAGTGAAATTTGTATTCCGTTATGTTATTACAACAAAAAAACAGCTAGGTGACAAGGCTCTTGTCTCACAAAATTATTCGCCTATTGCTTTGAAAGCCGGTCGAAGCCGAAACTCGTTTGTTTTTCTATGTTTTGTTATATTGGAGGCTGTAAATGCGTATAACTCTCGGTATTTGTAATTAATTCTTAGATGCATTACAATTTTTATTGCGCTACTAAGACCATCAAAAATACTCAAGGGTAAACAACTAACTGGAGGTGAAAAAAACGTATTTCATATCTGCATAATGAAAGAGGAACTGATACTTAACAGTGGAATGTTCATGCTGATGATGCCATACGATTGAAAGATTAATTGAATATGACAAGGAGCCATCGACCAAAATCTTTAACGGTGAGAGAATGCCAAATTTTAGAATAAAACCGTGAAAACCCCCATAAATCGCCCCCGAAAACGGAAAAATTCGAAGAGTGCTTAGAAATAATGATATTGAAGGGCGAGTAGCACGCAAAAAGTTTAATTTCAAAATCTAATAAAGATAAACTCCTTTTTTCGCTAAAAATCCCAAAACCAAGGGCTGTGACTCCTGGAAACGGGAATTTATAGTGATGAAAGCAAGTATAACATATTTAGATCAGATAGTAGTTTCATGGTTGGGCGGACGCGAAATCAAAAATTGAAATAAAAAAATATTAAAGCAACTGTCAGGCATGGTGGAGATTTTGTCATGCTGTGGGGATATTTGTCCACTCAGGGAGTTGAAAAGTGAGTTTTTTTAGAAGCCACAATGGTGAACAAGAACTGTATGTTGGATGAACTGGAAACCCTCCTTGATTTTCAAAATGCACCCAACCCTGTCTCGCTTTAGTATATGCCCCATTTGTTTCCAAGACAACACTCTGTTATGCAGTTGCATTATTCGACTTTTTATAATGTTTATATTATATTTTTTATTATAAGCTGCAAGAAAGAATGCAAATATCTACAGCCAAAGAAATATTGATAAGTCTTCAACCATACACTTCCATATCGATATATATTTCCAACAAAATCAAACCCATGTACATACATAATATCTAAAAGTACGCATGAATGTGAGTACATTAACGTCTCCACTCAATGAAAATGTGTTCTAAACGTGGTTAAGATTTTACTTTGGCTTACTTTGCTTTCATACATAAATGAATACCCAGCAAACATTAAGAGTCCAGAGTTAGAAAAGAGTCCTAATTCGGATTGTTACCGCTCATTATGAGCTCATTTATGAGGCTGGAATGAGTGTATTTCACTTCTTCCAATTGTCGTCCGATATGAGCCTTATCTCATACATTATATGAGCCTAAATAGGAGTCCGAACAGACTCCCGTTTCGCTTATAAACACCTCATTATTTGCTTCTTATATGAGTCTTTTCGGAGTAATTTATGTGCTTTATATTAGGGATTAGGATTGCTTAGATCAGAGCGGACTTTGGATGCACGGCATAAAGAATGGAGAAGCATGCCCTCAATATTGGTCAGGAAATAGGAGCTCCGAAGGAAGCACATAAAAGGGTTAGGGCATAGCTCTAATCAAATACATAGAGGGCTCGATAGACCAACCAGTGCAAACCACAGAGGCAGTTTTGTGGCTACAATAACACAGCACGAAATACTTACATTGATAAAATGCTGATGATTACAGAAATGATTTCGGAGAAGCGTCCATGCTAATTTGAATAGGGAACAGCAAGACACGTTATAAACTATGATTTTCGAAACTACATTGTTCGAAATTACATTGTTGTAGTTTTCACTTGTTTTTTTTTTTTTTTTTTGTTGAAATGGATTAAATAATATCTCTCCAACCGTAGTTGTACCGAAGTAGTTGATGGAGTGACTCATATCCCTTCATAGCTTCCTCACGCGTTCCTCAGGGAAGCATACTGGGCCTTATTCTTTTTCTGATTTTCGTACAGGATATTGCTAGCTGTTTTGAATCTTCAAAAATCCTGCTATATGCAGATGATATTAGGATTTTCAACAAGACTATTTGCCCCTCCGATTCAATTAAACTTCATAAAAACCTAGGTTAATGTAGTTAATTGTTGCACATATAATAAACTTGCGTTAAATATAAAAAAATGCTATCACGTCTCATAGCTAAAGCTTACTCGATATTGGTTTTTGTTCGATGATTCAGTCCTGACTTCACTGATCCATATAGATAATTTAAAATCACTATACACTACTCTGGTACGTTCGGGATTGATATATGCCGTATTTATTTGGAGGACGTTTTATGCCTGCCATATTTATCGTCTTGAAAGAACTCAAAAAGTATTTATTAAGACGCTCTACGTGCCCTTCATTTTGATCTTCCTTTTCCTTCCTATGAATCCAGATGTTTGCTTATCAGTCTTAAGACTTTGAACTGCAGGATAACTTTCTCTCTCTCTCTAATATTTGTTTTTAATTTAATACGTGGGGATGTTGATTGTCCCTTCTTTTTAGAACGCATTTTCTTTGCTATTCCACATATATGCTCAAGAAATAATGCGTACATTTTTGTAGGATTGACAAGAACTAACTTGCTCTCAAATTGAAATTTCAAAAAGTTCAAAGTGGACAAACATTTTTTTTATTCCTTTTTCATCATGCACTCAGATACCACAAAAAAGCCCTAACATTTTTGACTTTAACTGAAGATTGCTCTGAATCGGGAGGGAGTTCAGTAATTTCCATTATCTGCAACATTTAGACAGACGAATGTATATAAATATTCTTATTTTTTCCCCAAAATATTACTAGACATATCAGAAGCCAGAGGACGTGTTACTCACTGAGTATTTGGTGGCCCACTTTTTTATTTCTTTTATACTTCTACCAGAACTGGTGGGCAACAACTTGAGCTCTATTTCTCATCCATAGTGTTGGAAACCCCATGAAAATTTAAAAGCATTTAAAAAAACATGAATTTCTTTTATATATAAACAAAATAATTTAAAAAGTAACTTAAAATTGTAGCCGCGGAAACTGGAAAAACTACGAAAAAAACATGACGTGGTATTGAAATTTTGACTACCTAGTTTTTATTCTCTAAATTTGGATGAGTTCCACATTACTTACCGTTTACGAATTGAATGTATAAAGGGCCATATTCTGTTATGATACTGTGAATAATATTTATATTTTATCACCATTGGGCGATGAAATACAAGAAGGATATGAATATAGACACTCAGGCATATATTGACTCTATTGTTAGTAACTTCATCCAATTCACCACTCGTTATGTCCTTGTGCAAGTCCTTTGTAAGCAGCATAAGTTTTTCATGCATAACTTCTTCATTACGTACGTAAATTTACAAGAGAAACCCCAACGCACAGTGGGTATGATTTTAAATTTTTATTTTGTTAGTTGCCGCTCTTAACTGCAGATCTATATTTAAAAAAAAAAAACATTTTCATTTGGTATACCTAGTGGAACTTATAGAGAAAAAGTATACTATTTTTTCTGTTTATATTTCCGCATGTTTTATTTGGTTGCTAATTTGGCTTCAGTCTGAAGGCGATTTTATTTATCCATATGTTCCTGATGATGGCTCCAAATCGAATGCAAAATAAAAACAGAAAATAAAAGTTTTATTTATCTATCGAAGCTTTCTATCTCAACAAATCTAGCAATTTATATTTACTTAATATTATTAGACCATGCAACCATTTGTAACTTTAGTCAATCTCCATAACTTTTAAGATGTTTTTACCTCTTACTGTCCCTTCCCCTTTCTCGAACTTTTTCTTATCCTTTTGTTCACTCCACCCTCTCTCTTTCTCCCTCTACGTCCTTTTCCTCATTTCTTTTTTCTCTAGCTCCCTCTCCTTCTTCTCCCCTGCTCCATCTATCACTATCTCTCTTTCCTTGTCTCCCTCTAACTCTATCTTTTTTTACTCAGCTGAGCGGAGCTAACAGAGTATATTAATTTTGTTCGCCTAACGGCACCCCGTAACGGCATAAACTAATCGAGATAGATATAGACTTCTATATATCAAAATGATCTGGGCGAAAAAAAAAATACATTTAGCCATGTCCGTCCGTCCGTACGGCTGCCCGTAAACACGATAACTTGAGTAAATTTTTGAGGTATCTTAATGAAATTCGGTATGTAAGTTCCTGTGCACTCATCTCAGATCGCTATTTAAAATGAACGCAATCGGACTATAACGACGCCCACCTTTTCGATATCGAAAATTCCGAAAAACCGAAAAAGTGCGATAATTCATTACTAGAATTTAATAAATCGCTGGGCGGCATTAAGCTACGAATAAGGCCCACACATATTCACATATTTAAAAGACAGAATAAACTTTATATTCCCTGTAGTTCTAACAGGAGCAGCATATATTTTTCAAGGTCTATAGGTATTTAGATAAAACCCCGAAGTCTGCGGTGCGTGGCAGGACTCCACTTCCAATGACATATCAATGTTAAAAGGGTGTAAAATTGCTCGTGTATAACCAAGTACTACCAGGAATTGAAGTCCTTATAAACAATTCAAGAATTATCTTTAAAGACCAAATTGCATACGTACTTTTAAATCTTAACTTCAACTTCCCTAACTGAGGCAACCGGCTTATTCTCCTTAAGGATAAAATGACGGTGCTGCTCACGTTTTTACTGCTCAGCTGCCAAAATATCCCACTGTTTAAAAAATAATTTCTAAAGAAGTGGAATTTCGCGCTGGCGTGCATTGTTAATGCACATCGACACCAACGTACGTACGTGCACTAACACACTTACTGGGTACTCAACGAGTGGCGTCAATGACCCAAGAGGAGCATTTTCACCAAAAAATTATTGTGGTATAAAATATTATAAAAAATGTGTTAAGGCTTCGAGCAAGTTGAAAAGACGTGTCAAAAGAGGAAGGAGAACTGGAAACAATCCTTTAGGGAATTACTCTCAAGATAACAAGCTACCCGGTGAAGTACGCATATGAGGAAAAAATATACACATGGAAGCAGTCTATGTTTGTAAACGCATATATATATATGAATAAGCAATGTATACATATGCAAAAACATAACAATGTGCAAACATTATTTCTTCACAACTAAAGGAAAATCATAGATAGAAGGAACCTTGACAATTTTCATGCCTTTTTGGCTGCAGGAGCACAATAAGATTTGAAAAGCAAAATTTGAAGATTGCATAAAAGTACATAAAAATGTATTCGCACTTAGTCATGTAAATTTCATTGTATACCAAATTTTTTTATTTATTGTAATATTTTTAGAACATGTCAACTTGTTACCTTTGCACACTTTTTTTGTCATTGTTTGCTTATTTTTTGTATTTTTTTCTGTTCATCTATTTTGAACAATTAATGCATGTCAATAGCCATTTTTGAAATCAGATGTAGCAAACCAACAAAACAGTTAATATTAAGCGTTGTAAAAAGGTGCTAAATTAGTATTATATATATTAGCTCTGTATATAAGTGTCAACCGTCTTAGTCCCACGTAAAATTAAAGGGAATTGGCTCACATTTCTCGTGAGCACAACCTTATTTTTGCCAGTTTGGTTAGGCTGCAATTCTTGTGACAAAAGGACAGAATATATCAATGGTGAAAAATATAATTTTTTCTCTGACTAAACTAAAAAACCACATTCACCAATTGGGATTTATATTATTGAACAACTCTGACGTCATAGAAAATGTTTGAGGTTTCCTAAAAATATATTTTCTTTATAAAAATACGAATTCTTTTCCAGAAGCGTAACAGTTCGGCTATACTTTGACGTAAAAAAATTGACTGGTTTTTGTTGTTGTATAAACCAAATACTTGGGTCGATATAAGCTTTTTAAGTTAAGCCAAAGAAGTTTAAATCATTGATCTGTCACACATCAGATGTTCTTAGCAACACTGTTTATTTCGATTGATATTAAGCTAAAACAGTTTATTACCGTTTTCTAAATCAAAGTATCTATCACGCTATCGACACACAGGATGAACAGGCTTTTAGACTTAGCAAGTTTATTTCCTGGTGTTTTTTACGTGTCGATTTGTTCGCGTGACCTAACGTGAATTTTTTGCCATTGCACGTATTTATATCAACTTGAACAAAGCGATGGCAAAAAACCCCAGGGTATTAATGATTTATTTTACAAACATCGATTACAAGTTATCATAGAGATGACATAGTACAAGGTGGTATAACATTTAAGGCAAATACACAGCATTGATAACGACATTAAACAGCATTTAATCTTCCACAGTGTCCCTTAAGGGCGTAAAATTTTTTCTGCTTTCACCTTCATGTCTTAGATGCCGTAGATCAGAGGCAGTCATATTTAAACGGTTTTATTTAGCTTGACTCTGTGTAGCGAGCTTTGTTTACGAATATTGTAATTGAAATTTAAGTAACTTCCCGACAAGCTACAAGCCTGAAACTTGGGGAATAGTTCAGAACCTGATGACGAATCAACAAAAAGAAGAAAAACCACCGCTAGGTGGCGCATGGATCGATATGTTTCAAAAAGTCGTATTTGTGGTCCGATTTGGCTCACATTTGGAACAAATATTACATACATTCCGGTAGAAGTCACATCAAAATACTTTGGAATTCGAGAAGGGACAACTATACGTGGCGCTGAGTCGAGTAAAGTTTTTGGAAGGATTATTTATTGAGGAGTAAGATTGTAACAAACCGTCAGGAAAGAGTCCTTGTAATAATGAGGTACTAAATGAACTAAATAGAATGACAAATAATAGCCAATTAAATAAAAACTAAAAACTTGTAAATAAAATAAATAAAATTTGCCACTCATCTTCCATTGTCATTGACGATCGGGGTGTATACCCGAAAAAACCGGTTGTTTACGTGTGAGGGCCGAACATATTTCAGAGCCAATGCAAAAATAAAATAATTAAAAAAAAATTGTTTAAGTTAACCGGTTTTATTGAAAACAATACTTACGTGAAGTAATAATAATACTAAAAGCTAGAAAATAATTAGGTAGGTCCTAGGTACTAGCCATCACACTCCTCATCAACCTTGGGCGTTGATCAGACAATTAAATAAAAGCATTGGGCGCGTGAAATTCCTAAAAATGTGAGACGTATAATAACCTGATTAAGGTTCAGTTGCTCTTACTTATACATATATCGTCGCCCGCTTGCCAGAAGCATGAATGTGCCAATATGAAAATGTTGGGAAATCGAGTTTCAAGGTTTATTGCACTCTCAAAATTAGAAGAATTACTTTCTAGTGTAAAAATGTACTCATATATTAAACTCACACTATGCTCTTTAACTGAGATAATTGTTCTGCTCGCATCCCTTCTATTCTCCGAGATTTAGCATATTCATTTTTCTGGCACAACAAAAATTTGAAAAGCTGATATATTTTGGTAAACACATCTATACAAAAGAATTTACAAGTAGTCGGATCAGGTTAATCTGCTCATGCTTTCTATGCATTTTGGTGCGCTGAATCCGAATAAGCTCTAAGAATTGGCCGGAATGGTCATGGTATGGCCTTAAACTTAAAAGACGTAAAAAAATCACTACAGATTGATTTTTAAATAACGTTAGGGCCAAGCCAAGACCTGCTATGCCAATTCCGGTGGCGGATTGGGATTCGGAGCATCACAGTACTTGGGAAAACATCCGCGGCTTTGAATTATCGAAAGTATGTATGTAAATTAAAAAAGTTACACATTCAATTCAATTTCATATACACTAATGTGTTTTTATTTAAGATATTATTGCAAATATAGAACTAGTTCTTATTCTCATAAGAATCAGAATCTTCTGAAATGTTGGGTTCGGGAAAAGCGTTACCCTCAAGATTGTTATAAAAAAAGAATGATATTATTATGGTATAACCAGTTTTTCACATAATTTTTTCAAGTATTTTAGTTTTGATTCGGGAGCGGCTTCGAATAAACCGGTTTGCCTTCATTTAAACAACTATTTTTTTCGGATATTAAGCTATTAAAAATTCTTCATCGATATAATTTTTTTGAAGAATACCAGGCACGCATGCCCGAACATTCGAACATACGAATATGTGCTGTTCTTATTTTTTTCAAAAATTGTTTAGCCATATCAACGAATGTGTCATACAATGTGCCACATTCATTTTTCTGGCTCAACTTTGCGTGATTGAATTATACATTCGTGAAAATGGCATTGCAAGTTATTGGGGTTTCCATGTACGTAGGAAGCTCTAGGTTTAAGTAGAACCTAGAGAATCTTAAGGGTAATCCAAAGGGGTCTCTAACAGAAAATCGGAAAAATTGCGCATTCATGCTTCTGGCTAGCGGGCGGCGATATGAAAATATCATTTGTAAAGATATGAGCGGTTGACTATCAATAGAAATTTGACGCGACCCACGTTTTTATTTAGTTGTCTGATCAACACCCTAGATTGATTCGGAGTGTGATGACTAGTACCTAGGACCTACCTAATTATTTTCTAGCTTTTAGTATTATTATTACTTAATGTATAAAACTGTTTAACTTAAAAAAAAAATTGTTTATTATTTTATTTTTGCATTGGCTTCGAAATATGTTCCGCCATCACACGTAAACAACCAGTTTTTTCAGGTATACACCCCGATCATCAATGACAATGAAAGATGAGTGGCAAATTGTACATGCTTCACGAAAGTACGAAACCAGAATGAACCCCGCATACAAATTTCTTTGTGTAATATATATACTACAAATTTATATGCACGATTCTCCACATAATGTAACTTTTTCATTATTAAAAGCTATTAAATATTGCCATGTATTGAGGGGGTCATGGAACGTCCTAACTTATTATCTATGTTGGGATTTCCTCAACTTTTATTTACTTACTTTTATTATTTGTTCTTCTTTGGAAGACCCGAACAAAATTTAAAAATGTTTAAAATAGCACTTCAACACAAAAAATATATGTATTTAACCCCCTCACAACTTAAACTCTCCATTAAAGTTTCCAATGAAATAAAAAAACTAGCTTTTAACATGTCGGGATATTTCTGTTCCAGTATTCCGTAAGTCCCACCTACACCATCAACACTTTATGCAGAAAGAAAAAAATATAACAATTACACTAAAATGAGTTATATGACGGTTACTAAAAAAGCGCTGAACACTAAAATGTGAAGCTCCTAAAAATATATAATTTATGCTGTAGCTTACTATCGACCTCTCTGCTAGCATCAACACATTGTAGCTCGAATTGTGTGCATAAATGGTGTGAAAAGTAATTTTTTTTTCATTCTTCCACCGAATTTATCTTCCTCTTCGTGTCCCCATTTCATGTAATAAGTCTAACGATTTTTCAAGCCATTACATCGTGAATCCTTTGCTTTTTTGGACTTACTTTTGAATTTTTTATTTAGTTTTTTTTTTTTTTCTCCCAAATATTACTCGCAAGAAAGATTTTTAACCTCAATTGCCAGTTTCCTGTTGCTACTGGCGAACATTACAACATCATGCTCAACTTGCCGCCTTCAAATATGTTTTAAATAATTTTTCATTTTATTTGTGGCTAAGTGTTTTTCCTCAGATTTCTTGCCTTACTCGCCCGATTTAACGTACTTACTTTCGTTGGTAAAACTGAAGTGTGACTGTGACATAAATGAAAAATTATGTTAATTCACTTTGCTAACGACCGGGCAGCAGGCTGAAACATCAGAGACATCAAGGCCACTTCACCGCACATCCCCTCAATAATATTGTTGTACAACACAGAGTATGCCTAACGACCAGTGCCTTGCAGGACGTACTCCACCATGCCTGAAGAAAACTGCCACGTTCACACACAATATTTTTTGTGTACATAGGCGTAACATAACATAGCTGTGGTGTTGGAAAATCCTTTTTGATATTGTTTTGTTGCTTATTCTCTTCTGCCGCTCCGAATATGTAAATGTGTGCATTTCAGGTACCTTCCTTTAAATTTCCAAAGCTAAGTGCAAAAGCTTCAGTAACAAATTTGAATGTTGAGCAAATTGTTTTCTCATCCTTTTATTATAATTCTTCTTTAACGGACATACGTAAGTTAGAAATTCATTCTAAACTGTAGTTGCTTTTAGGCGCACTAAAATTGTGCTTTATATACACTCAAGTAACTCGGCGCCTAAAAGGATACATATATATACACATACATAAATCCAATATGCAAAACGTTGAATGCTAATTTTTAATAAAGTGTATAAAAGATTTACTTAGTTCATAAATGGAAATTCAGTACGCTTAACATGGATTTTTATTTTATTTATTTTATTTTCACGATTACACACATTGATAGATAGAGTTCCTCTTAGATGTTTAGTTTGAGACTCTGCTAGCCACCTCCTCCAAATACATGCTATTAAGATGCCTGAAGCGCAAAAACAAAAGTTGCAAAGTTGTTTTGATGAATGCATTCTTAATTAGAGGAAATCTAAAGTTCACAAAAGTTTACTTTCAAAAGCTTCTTATTTTTTATACTTTCTCATTTACTCCGCTTCACTGAAATTCTTATTCACATTTTGTACGACTCATCATACTTCCGTCATTAATGACAACCGAATTTTAATGCTTTTGTCGTATGAATCACAGTAGCCTTCTTTAATTTTCAACTGTAAACTTTTTAGATCACGCAATAATATTTGATAAAAATTCAATCTCACAAGTTCATTAAGAATGTATAAGTTTTAACATAATGGAGCATGCCAGGCCTTAGCATACCTTCGATTAAATTCACTCTTATGTAATTTGTACATGTAAACAAAAAAATACACGAATTAGGCTGTCTCCAGTTGTTAAAGCTCTAAATTTTGAAACTAACAGAAACTGTGTAAGACTCTTTAGTGTTCTATGTATCCAGTCTACTGATGATTTTAATATATTTTATGGAAGCGTGTTCAAATATCTCGTCACTTATATATGTACACGGGGATCGCTACAACTGATGCCCCCTTTCCCAAGCCAACTCAGTGGAGATCCCATTAATATGTAGCCAAATATGCGCATAGCATGGCCTAGGCAACGAATCCTATGATCACATCTGCATATAGCTTATACAGCTCATTACTAAAACCGGTTGTGGCATCTCGAGGGAGTGCATTGATTTACGGACAACCTTTTTCTCGAATACCCAAAGGGCAATCCATTTTCTTCGTACAGCTGATCAGGTAAACTGGAGCTTTCGTATTTTTAAGGCGGGATAGTAAAATTCTCACTTCGCCGAATGGCAATACCGGTATTATGCCGTCAGGGAACTTCACCCACCCTCTATAGCATTGTGGATTTTCACGGCTTATGATCGATCCATAAGTCGCTTACCAGGTTGTCATTATGATTGCTGAAGAAATTTTGAGACCTCCATCGTCCGCCTGATTATCTGATGAAAATTCTGGTTGTTGTTGTTGTAGCAGTGATTAAATAGGGTTACACTGAAATGACAGCCCTTGGTCGGGAAAAACCTCAAGTCGCTCCGGTGCATAGAACCAGCTGCCTTGGGAAGCGTAGAACCGGCTGCCTTAGAAATTCTGGTCATTATTTCCTTCAGCCAGCGTCTGAAGCTCCTCACAATTTGTTTTCTCTTCACATTACTAATGCTACCATATAGCGTGTGTGGCAGCATCTGCTCTAAGTGACCAAGCGAAAGAACTAAGTGTAGTAGTTTCCAGCAGTCTGGTGCGTGAGAAGCACATCTAGGGCACTAGAAATATCTTCGCTGTCTATCAAGACATGTTATATTTGGGTCCGTTTACACAGACCTTTCCCAGTATTTTACAGTTAGGTAAGGTTTAACTGGCCGGTTCATGAGGATATCACATAGACTGAATGAGTCCGTAATAGTACAAGAAATTTGTTCAATAACCAATATTTTCATACCCTTTCAAAAACCCGCACTTCATACATCTGCTATCCCTAGTCAAGCCTAATTGAAAGGCATATGACGCCAGGACGCAGGGTCCGGTCAGAATGCTCGTCATGAGTCGACAGTCCCCTCTTTTTAATGATAGGAACAACTCTGTTAGTCCTAAATATGATCTTAGACAGTATTTTACATTACATTGTAAGATTTTTGTTATCAAAGTCCTATGAAGGAGTTAAAAACTTCAAACAAAACTCTATTTATCTGTGAAGTTAATTTGAGACATATTTAAACGCTTTTTTTGATCAAGAACGAATCAGAGATAGACGATTCAGTATTAAAATTAGCTACCCCACATTTTTCTTCAGGTCTTATATACGTCTCCTCGACGTTGCTTCTCCAAAACCACTACTTCGAAATATTTTTTTAAAACCTAATTAGTCATTTCTTGGTAATATTCGCGCATAGCCAATTTACATCCAAACTTAGACCACCTTATTTTTTATACCAGTGATATCGTCCGTAGGTGTGTGTATGTATGTATATTAGGTGGCAGCATACTTTGGAGAGTATTTCACATCATTTCCACAGATTTCTTTGTAGTTGACTTTTTTTCATATCAAACTGTGCACTGGTCATATTTTTATAACAGAAAGTATTAAACCAAAAATTTAAAAACTAATTTGACATTATTCACCCTTGCAGACGATTTTTTTGAAAAAAGAATCGACACATATCACCTCTTCGTCGACTTTAACGCCGCCTTCGACAGCACGAAAAGGTGCTGCCTATATGCCGCTATGTCTGAATTTGGTTTCCCCGCAAACCTTATACGGCTGTGCAAAATGACGTTGAGCAACACCATCAGCTCAGTCAGAATTGGGAAGGACCTCTCCAAGCCGTTCGAAACTAAACGAGGTTTCAGACAGGGTGACCCCCTATCGTGAGATTTCTTTAATTGATGCTGGAGAAAATTATACTAGCTGCAGAACTTAACCGCACTGGAACAATATACTATAAAAGCGTGCAATTACTGGCATATGCTGATGACATTGATATCATCGGCCTAAACACCCGCGCTGTTAGTTCTGCTTACTCCAAGCTGGAAAAAGAAGCGGTAAAGATGGGTTTGTTGGTGAATGAGGACAAAACGAAGTACCTGCTGTCATCGAGCAAAGAGTCAGCGCATATGCGCCTTGGCAACCACGCTACTGTTCGCAGCCATAATTTCGAAATAGTAAAAGACTTCATTTATTTGGGAACGAGCATCAACACCAGCAACAACATCAGCACTGAAATCCAGCGAAGAATCAATCTTGCCAATAAATGCTACTTTGGACTAGGTAGACAATTGAAAAGTAAAGTCCTCTCTCGGGGAACGAAAATCATACTCTACAAGTCACTTATCGTAACCGTCCTGCTATATGGGGCAGAAGCATGGATCATGACAACAGCACATGAAGCGGCTTTGGAAGTGTTCGAGAGAAAAGTTCTTCGAAAGATTTATGGAGCTCTACGCGTTGGCGATGGCGAGTACCGAAGAATATTTAATGATGAGCTGAACGAGCTATACGCAGACATCAACATAGTCCAGCGAATTAAAACGCAGCGGCTGCGCTGGCTAGGCCATGTTATGCGAATGAAAGATGATGCTTCGGCCAAGAAAGTGTTTCTATGGGAACCCGCCTATGGAAGCAGAGGCAGAGGGCGGCCACCACTCCGTTGGAAGGACCAGGTGGAAAACGATTTAAACTCCCTTGGTGTGACCAATCGGCGCCGGTTGGCGGAGCGAAGGAGCGACTGGCGCTCCTTGTTGGAGGGCCATAACCGTTTAGACGGTTAAGTGCCAATTAAGTAAGTAAGTAAGACGATTTTTTTGTAAGCATATGCTAGCAAAAATCTGTATGCAGCATGTTTTTATGAGAACGTGAATTACAAATAAGAAATTGATAGCCAGACCAGGCTTAATTAATAATGTTAATTACTGCCTGCAGTTCCGAAAATTAATACCAAAAATAATTTCATACAAACGGGTTAGGTGCCCAACAAAAACCATTTGATACCTCTCTTCAACAAATTTTCAATTGGGGGTTGTATGAATAAATTTAAGCATGACTGGCGTATCAGAAAGTGGAAGATAACGGGTTAAATGAAACAATTTTCCAGCTGAACGAATACAAGTTTGAATTCTTTTTTTACGCAAACGAAACTTTTGATTCGCTGACTCACTTCGCGATGGAAAATATATTTTTACAGTTTTTGTGCAGAATCAAAAATGCGCAGTAGAGACTGTAAAGGATGATTATCGAATATTTTAGCTAAGTGATTTCAAACCTCTTTATCAGCTCACGAAACTTGTGTAATTTGCTTTAAAAAAAGGGTTTTAAAGATGGTTCACAAATACAAAGACAACTTATGCAGGTTTTTTTAAGCTTTTTTGCTTGGACCTTAAACGGTGCATTATTAGCGCTGTTCGTATATATCCATATTATTCATGAAGACCTTAGTCCACTCCTACCGTCAAATATTTTCATTGATGATCCCTTTGAAGTTAGTCAACATCGTTTATAAAGTATTCTTTATACTTCCGCAGATATATCTTTTTTTCACATGTTACCTACACATTGCATATTGTGCTTATGGATATATTTACTATTACATAAAACTACACAAATTACGTTTTTAAATTGACCTAGTCATACTCAAAAGAAATTACGATCCCTATTCATATTCAACTCGTTTAAGGCTGACATCAAAATTTTGCAACATACAACTATCCTCATCAACATGGATATGTTTATACATACAAATTTATGTATATTGGCATGTGAAGGAAGAAATATGCCATTATCATAATTCAGTCCTTAATTATTATATATATTGTTAAATATGTTTATGTAAGCAAAACCACTCATGACCCTCTGAAGTGTTACATACATTGGCATATTGGAAACAAACGTCAAAAACAACTGCTCCCATTAATGGTATGTAGATTTGCATTATACCGCACACAATGTCGAACCTTTCCTAAATCAACAGCAATTTTAAAGACCAATAACAGTTTTCTCTTTGATTCAATTTTGCTTAATCGTATACGGGGCTTAAAAATAAAAAAAAATAAATGTAAGGCGCGATAACCTCCGAAGAGGTCTCAGGCCGAGCTTCTCTTCCAATTTGCGTCGTGCTCCTCTTGATTTTCCCTACAAATTGGCCGGACGGGACCTACATGTTTTATGCCGACTCCGAACGGCATCTGCAAGGCAGATGAGTTTTCACTGAGAGCTTTTCATGGCATAAATACACCCGGAGCGCTTGCCAAACACTGCCGAGGGGCGACCCCGCTTAGAAAATTTTTCTTCTAATTGAAAAACCTTATTTCTAAAATTTTGATGTTGCTTTGCCCGGGGCGCGAACCCAGGGCATACGGTGTGATAGGCGGAGCACGCTACCATCACACTACGGTGGCCGCCACCGAGGCTTATGTCCCACAAAAATAAGGCTTATATATGGCGGATGGCGTGATGTGGTTGTAGCGTGCTCCGCCCACGGCACCGAAGATATTAAAAAAAGGTGTTTCAATTAGAAAAAGTTTTCCTAAGTGGGCACAATTTGGAAGATAAGCTCGGCCTGAATCTCCTCGGAGGTGTATCCCACTTCGTATTTATATTTTTTACATAAGGCATTATAATAAAAGCCTGACTAAAAGGTTTATGAACCAGGTAGAAATGGAATATTATTGCACATTTTAACCTAATTATAAATCTTATTGCACGTATCAAACCAGGCTTGCACAGAGCTCATTACAAGACAGCCTCTGACTTTAAATTCTATTTTCATCTTTATAATCATTTGTTTGAAAACATAATTTGTAAAATCTTTCAAACGGGGACACCCCTGGAAGTGGTTTAGTCAGCCCAGAAAGTACATAGCAGTCATAAAAAATGTATACTCGTTTAGAGCCGGAAAAAGATCTGCTCAGACAGCGTGAAACATAGGATTTACGTTATTAATTGATTTTTTGAAACGATAAAAATAAGACTTGTTTATTGAAACTAGTTTTGATATCGCGGGTTCGAATCGTTGTATTGTGATATATTTTTTCTTAATTGACAAATTTTTTTAAATTAGAATAGAAGAAAGAACAAATTCAGACAACTGCCAAAGCTCGTTGAATAGATCCATTTCGGGAAGTGCTAAATTTCTTCATCGGCCTAAAGCGCCGCTGCTATAACCGTTCAGTTATTACAGCGGTTTTTTGTTTGACTTCATCATTTCTACTTCAATCCTGTTTTTTGCCAGTTGATTTACACATCGCTGCGACATCTGTTGAAGAAACGATGTGAAAATTGGACTTGTTTCATGGTAGTGATGCCATAGTGTTATATTCATTGACATTTTTCCCCGTGCTCTGGGATGTATTAACAATTTTTTTTTTTTGTTATATCGGCCTACTGAATTTTTTCTATTAACAAAAAATATATCATAATAATAATAATGATAAAATAATTATTTTTACGCCTTTAGCTCGATTCGAACCCGCAATCTTACAACGTAGGTCCAATATACCCTCAAACTCTGGCGTTATGGGCCAAAACACCTCCTTTCATAGGTTGTTTCATAATTGGCTTATAACTTTATTTATGTTTGGGCTACGAACAAAACTTTTACGTCACCAGAAAAAAAAGTTTGCGCTTCTAACAGTGTGTTACCTGTAAATTTATATGTAGAAATTTCAGAGAAACCTTACAAGACACGAGTTTCAAAAATACATTAAAGCAAGCATGCTTAACCAACGAACCGATATCAACGAAATGATATCGATTCGTTGGTTAAGCATGCCTGCATTAAAGCAGTATAAAATTGTATCCCGCATTTTTTAAATCTTACTAGCTTTTTAAGTCGTTTGTTACGGAACCCATGTTTCTCTCTTTACAGTAGTCAAACAATGCAATTCGGCTGAGAAATTCCACTATGACGACTTCTAAGCGAAAAATATTGGTTTTGTAACGAACGAAAGTAAAATTGTTGCATCTTTTTTTTGTCTTCATATGAAATCGTAGATTACAACAATAAAAACTTAATTTTTTTTTGAAGCTCGGGGCTTGTTAGAAGCAGAATTGACGGTGGACCCTTTGCATGAAATCGTACGTAGGCTCTATGTCTCCGACTAGACCTACAAATTGCGGTACATCTCCCTAGGATTATATTGTCAAACAATGCAATTGATGTTACATGATGATGCACCAAAATGCAGTTTTCTAAAAAATCGCTCGGGGAATTTTCATTAGATTTTACTGCTGGGCTTATTTTAGCTCACAAAACAGGAATCCGAAAAAACATCTGAGGTGCTCTGACTTCGAATTAAAACATAGTTCAGGTACCCCGTGGGCAAATATAAAAAGTGCAATAAGGACTGGGTTTGAAACAATTGTCCATCAATACGAAAAACTTTCTAAACCAGTAGTCCGGTTTTAAAAATAAATGTCATATTTACATATTTCCTCAATTACATTTTTTATCATGTATGTATATATTTTGTAAAATAATATTTAATTTAATAATAATTTTTCAGGCACCTCTTCCATTATCGATTATATTGTATTATTTCCTACTTTTTGATTTGCTGAATGCCACTTCTCCCTAAAATCTTCAGCGTTCTGGACCAATTTCTTGGTCACCTTGATTTCCCCTTTTACCAAAACTCAGTATCTTTCGATTGGTCTCAGTTCTGCGCAGTTCGGTGGATTTGAAACCTTATGCTGCCTTAGAAAAGGCCTTTTCTCCAAGCACTCTTTAACATACATTTGAGATCTGCTTCTTTCGCCACAATGGCATATTGATTGTCAAACCAGAAATTTTCGGAGAAATTTTAACTGTGATTTTGTTTTGAAATTTTTAAACGAATGGAATAAGTTATGCCAAAATGGATAGCAGACGACAAGTAATTGACTTCGTATTTCAAGAAAAATATATTAAAGGTTACTGCCACTTAGGGTTAACACCTTAATTAATTAATTGGCCTTGAGAAGCTTCACATTTCCGTTTAATGTCCTTTTAAGCTATGAAGTCGTTTTCACATGATTAGGTCAGCTAACAAAAATTTACCCCCCCCCCCCCCCCCCCCCTAATGTATGTATTTTTCCTTACCAAACGAAAGTACTTAAAAATTCAAGAAAATGTTGCTTCGAAACCATATTACTAAAATAATAAACAAAGAAGTTATAGCACTTTCAATATTTATTGCAAATGTTATTTTACCTGCTTCTTATTATACTTAGGCCTGAAACTCATGATATTTTTGGAGGAAAATTGCAGGGTTTGCATTGAAAAGTTAATAAAGATATGCCAAATATCATGAGTACGGGAAGTCAAAGTAAATAAGTGAGTCTAACCTGTTGTTTCGTATTTATAATAATAACACTATGCGACAAAATCAACTTTTTTTTTGGGTATTGGGCAAACCTACTTTTTCGTAGAGATTGAGGCTTAAGTAAACAAAGTACTATCTCCGTTTTTCTATTCTGTTAGCTGACCTAATCATGTGAAAACGACTTTATAGCTTAAAAGGATATTAAACGGAAATGTAAAGCTTCTCAAGGCCAAAATAATGGCATATCAATTTTAAAAACCGGACGTCAAATAACCAAGTTACAACGAAAAAACCTTTTTGGCTGTATTTCGAAGGATCAAAAAAATTAAAAAAAAAAAATAATTCCGAAACCCTCTCAACATAATCTTCAAATTCCGCCTAGGGGCGGACATTAGCAACTTTTTTTTTTGTATGGGAACCAACCCGGTCTAGTATACATGCCAGAACATTGAAATTCTGTAGAGAATTATATGAGGTCAATCCCTAACACCACCAAGAAAATATAGAATTTGGGAAAAGGGGGCGTGGCACCTCCCATACAAATGGAATATATTATACTGCATATATCTGGATGTCGTAATGGTAGGATAATGAAAATTGGTATGTAGCTATGTGACGTTAAGTCCTAACACCTCCAGTTAAATATGGAATGGGGAAAAACTATGGCTGCTGTACAAACTTAAGTTATTTTAACACCCAAAGTTTGAATGCATTGTTGAGTTTGGCTGTTATGCCTTTTGTACGTTTAGTAATCTGCCGCCGTTAAAAAAATTGTTTAGCTTCAGTCAGTCTACATCTTCTATAAAAATCAAATTCTGTGTGTGTTCCCTATGAAAACGTGTTTGCCATAATTCAATCATCACCAAATGTTGGCTGTAAGTTCCTTCGTTCAAGACAAGAGTTTTTCATATTTCAGAATTAAGAATTTTAAATTTAAATGTTTTTGTTTTTTGGCTATGCGAACGAATTATCTTAGCTCCCAAAAATGATCATGTTAACAAAATCAATGATCGCATTCAAAACCAATTTCCTGGTGAAGTGACAAATATAAATCGATCGACACAGTTACACATGAAGATAAAATTGTGAATTATCCAAATGAATTTCTAAACTCCTTAGAACCAAAAGGAATGCCTGCGCATATATCAACTTTGAAAATTGGCTCTCCAATCATGCTTGTTCGGAATTTAAACCCACCAAATTGTGCAATGGAACCAGACTTTGCGTTTAGAAATTAATGCCGAATGTAGTCGAAGCAACAATCATCAGCGGTGAAAGCAAAGGTCAAGATGTGCTCATACCACGAATCCCAATGATTCGTACAGATTTTCCATTCAATTTTAAGTGCTTACAGTTTCCTGTACGCCTTACTTTTGCAATTACAATCAACAAAGCACAAGTACAATCGCTTACTGTTGCAGGATTTAATTTAGAGAGTCTGTGCTTTTCCCATGGCCAGCTATATGTTGCTTGCTCTAGAGTTGGAACACCAAAAAATTTGTTTATCTTTGCACCGAGCGAATAAATCAAAACTATTGTATACCCACATGTATTCAATAAGATACAATAATAAAATGTTTTAAACGAAAATTTCACCAAATATGGGTACAAAATTTAATTCAATTTACAGAACAATAAATTAAATTATCAACAAAAAAAAAAAAACAGAAAAATAACGCAACATTCATTCGATCTCGGACGTTACAACGTACGCCGCGTAAAGCTAGTGCTATATATAAATGCACAGACCCTCAACTTCAACCTCCGTTTCTTTGCTTCATAATTTGAAATAGTATAATTTCGAATTCTCAACCGACATGGCTAGTACCTTAATGGTGCTTGTTACCGGAACCTACCGGATCTGTAACCGACAAATGACCATCAAAATCGATAACACTCGCCAAAACTTTCGAGGAGTGACTTTATCGCTACAACAACAATAACAGCCTCGTTTTCGTTTATTCTAATAATCCGCTTGTCTGCACATTATTGGTGAGAAAATTCGGTGATGAAGGGCTCTTTAGCCGAATTCTGAGATAGGACTTTATTGAAAAGATTCTGAGACAGCCTCTTTATACTCAGCTGAGCAGAGCTCACAGAGTATATTAACTTTGTTCGCATAACGGTAATCCGTAAAGGCATAAACTAATAGAGATAGATATAGACTTCTATATATCAAAATGATCTGGGCGAAAAAAGAAATTCATTTAGCCATGTCCGTACGTCCTTCCGTCCGTCCGTCCGTAAACACGATAACTTGAGTACATTTTGAGGTATATTGATGAAATTTGGTTAGTAGATTCCTGGGTGCTCATCCCAGATCGCTGTTTAAAATGAACGAAATCGGACTACAACCACGCCCACTTTTTCGATATCGAAAATTTCGAAAAGCCGAAAAAGTGCGATAATTCATTACCAAAGACGGATAAAGCGATAAAACTTGGTAGTTGCGTTGACCTTATGACGCAAAATAGAAAATTAGTAAAGCTTTAGACAACGGGCGTGGCACCGCCCACTTTTAAAAGAATGTAATTTAGAAGTTTTGCAAGCTGTAATTTGGCAGTCGTTGAAGATATCATGATGAAATTTGGCAGGAACGTTACTCTTATTACTTTATGTCTGCTTAATAAAAATTAGCAAAATCGGAGAACGACCACGCCCACTTTTTAAAAAAAATTTTTTTTTAATTCAAGTTTTAAAAGAAAAGTTAATATCTTTACAGCATATAAGTAAATTATGCCAACATTCAACTCCAGTAATGATATGGTGCAACAAAATACAAAAATAAAAGAAAATTTCAAAATGGGCGTGGCTCCGCCCTTTCTCATTTAATTTATCTAGAATACTTTTAATGCCATAAGTCGAACAAAAATTTACCAATCCCTGTGAAATTTGGTAGGGGCATAGATTCAATGACGATAACTGTTTTCTGTGAAAACCTTCTGTCCTTCCGCTCGGCCGTTAACACGTAACTTGAGCAAAAATTGGTATATCTTTACTAAACTTAGTTCACGTACTTATCTTAACTCACTTTGTTTTGGTGTAAAAAATGGCCGAAATCCGACTATGACCACGCCCACTTTTCCGATATCGAAAATTACGAAAACTGAAAAAATTCCATAATTCTATACCAAATAAAAAAAGAGATGAAACATGGCAATTGGATTGGTTTATTGGGGCAAAATATAACTTTAGAAAAAACTTTGTAAAATGGGGGTGACACCTACCATATTAAGTAGAAGAAAACCAAAAAGTTCTGCAGGGCGAAATCAAAAGCCCTTGGAATCTTGGCCGGAATACTGTTCGTGGTATTACATATATAAAAAAATTAGCGGTACCCGACAGATGATGTTCTGGGTCACCCTGGTCCATATTTTCATCGATATCTCGAAAACGCCTTCACATATACAACTAAGGGACACTCCCTTTTAAAACCCTCATTAATACCTTTAGTTTGATACCCATATCGTACAAACACATTCTAGAGTCACCCTTGGTCCACCTTTATGGCGATATCCCGAAATGGCGTCCAACTATAGAACTATGACCCACTCCCTTTTAAAATAATCTTTAATACCTTCCATTTGAAACCCATTTCATACAAACACATTCCAGGGTTACCCTAGGTTCATTTTGCTAAATGGTGATTTTCCCTTATTTTGTCCCCAAAGCTCTCAGCTGAGTATGTGATGTTCGATTACACCCGAACTTAGCCTTCCTTACTTGTTTCAGACAAGATAGCTCCGAAACAGTAAACTGTATATGTGATCTAGGGACACATGGTACTCAGTAGATCTATGATGTGTCATTATATCTATACAAATTTTAGCAGTCTCATATTAATCGTTTGAGCGGAAATGAATTTCCATGTGTGATCGTAAGTAGTAAGGTCATTTTAGAAAGTGCTGTCAAGATAGGATACGGCGATATATAATAACGCTCTATGTGCAACAGTGGGACATCTTTAATTTCTCCGTTTTATTGCTTTCAAAACTTTCAGCTTTTATAAGTATAAATCTAAGGATAATGTAAGAATATGACTATGCCCTTTATTCGCGGATATAGTATAAAAAGTATATTCCCCATAAAAATATGTATTCCTTTACTTGCACCTAATACCAATTTCGATCTGTCGCAACGTACATTAAACACAACTCGTTTAAATTTTTACTCCTTAAGAAGCCAAACCCATAAAGAGACTTATGCAGAAATATTTATATCAATGTATAAAACTAAGAAATTTCGACATTAAAGAACATTGATTGCTTAAAAGCACATTGATTTTCTCTTCTTCGTCTCTTTCTTTAGCTTTCACCATAATGTCTCCATGTGCACCTGAATCTAAAAAATACGATCCATATATACATGGAAACATACTTTTAGTCAATACATGCCATATGGTTACAAACTGGCAAGCAACAAAATTGTCCGTGCAACATTGGCCTAAATGTCCTTTTGATTGCCTTCAGTTGAGTCACAGGAGGTACATTTTGTGGCATTTCTTCCGTTGCTACAAACCACAAACACACTCACACACACATGCATTCATAATGTTGCTCAGGCTGCCACTATTGCTTTTATTTTATTTTTCCTGTACTTATTGGGGCGATATGACTTCACCACTGAACTACTTATACATGCATATGTACATATGTACCTTCATACAAATTCACTGAACAAGCAAACAACTACTTAGGTGGCCAAGTGGCAACAAATGTTCATTAAAAGCAATAACACAACAACGTCAGTAAAATAAATCGATTTAAACTTATTGAAGTATTCAAAGTCATGCAAAGCTATAGCAGCGTATATACATAAGTAGTGAACACACAACCATACATATTATATGAATACAAATATCAAATAGTCTGCACTTAGGCAATTTGACCAATAACATTTATATGCAGGCGCATATACATATATGTATATGCGCATGTATGTTTACTCAAAGGGTAAGCACTTCCATAGCTATGATCGGTGATATCTATTTTTCTCTTGTGTATAAGTTTGAGTGCATGTGTTATGTATACATATATAAAACTTTGTTTACAGTTAAAATATTTGTTAGCTAGTGTTGGTTAGTAGTGTGACTATCTCGTTGTTGTCCATTTGTTAGATGGGCTATGGGGACATATGTACATAGTAGTGGTGGCCATGATGGGGATAGTGGTTAGGTTAGTTGCGGCAACAATCTGTGTGCTTTTTTATTAATATTCATCCTCCTAAAAGTATGCTCGACTTCTGACAATCAGCTCAGGTATACATATACCCATACATCTATGGAACTAAGTGCATCTGCTTTGGCCACAATTACATATTTGTGGCAATCTATGCGGCAAATATGCAACCACAGAATATCATTGCATACAATTGGCGCAAGCAGCTTTTGTAAAACTGCAGATATGCATTTTAATTACATGAACGAAAATAACTTAAAATGTTTAGTTTGTTCTTAAACATTCAATTTGTTAAAGTGAGACGATGTCAAAATATTATTGCATTTTGTTTTAGTAAGTCACATTTGTTCTATTCAATTACTTTAATATAGAAGCAATGGTGAAATAACATTATCCCAAGAGGCATAATTCCAAGTTTTTCACTTGGGAATATGTTACCCTACAGCAGTGATTTTGCCTTTATTTTTTAATTATGTTGAGCAGAGCTTTCACTTGTTTATAATAAATATAAAAATAAGTGCACATTTTTGGTGTTACTTTATAATTTTAGACCGGCTCTACCAAATTGAACAAGATTCCTACGGCACATTTGGGCTATCACGTAGAAGGTTTCTGTAAAGTTTGATTGAATTTGGTCGAGCGGTTCATGAGATATATCACACCAAGCTACGACTACGTTTCATACCAATAGATGGTGCTTATTTGCAGGTTTTCTTACTGACGCTATAACTCCAGAACGCAAGAACCGACATAAAGGTCCGACGCCTGCTTGTGTTTTTTTGCTTCATACGGCTGGGTTATCAGGTGCCGTATTTCCTCAAAATGCTTACGGAGATGACTCTTTAAGCCCCTAGGCGGTGTTGGCTCATCAATCAGATGTCTGTTTGAATGCCCAGGTTTCTGGGTATTCAACAGGAACTGTTTGGTTAGCATCTCATTTCTCTCCCTGATGGGGAGTATTCTCGCCTCATTATGTAGATGGTGTTCTGGGGGCATAAGAAGACAGCCCGTGGCGATTCTGAGAGCAGTATTTTGGCAGGTCTGTAGCTTCTTCCAGTGGGTAATTTTTAGGCTTGGCGACCATATGGGTGACGCGTAGCACGTAAACAGCTGGTCAATTGCTTTGTATGTAGTAATGAGCGTTTCTTTATCTTTTCCCCAGGTACTGCCAGCAAGGGATTTGAGGATTTTATTACGGCTCTGGATTTTCGGAACAATTGGGGCTGTGTGCTCATCAAAATGTAGATCCTGATCAAACGTCACGCCCAAGATTTTGGGGTGTAGGACAGTCGGTAGCGTAGTGCCATCGACGTGGATGTTCAAAATGGTCGACATTTGGGACGTCCATGTTATAAATAAGGTCGCGGAAGATTTAGTCGATGATAATGCCAGGTTTCGAGAGGCGAAAAAACTGGAGAGATCAGGGAGGTAGCCATTTATTCTGTCGCAGAGCTCATCGATCTGTGGGCCTGGGCCTGTGGCCATTATTGTGCAGTCATCGGCGTATGAAACGATAGTGACTCCTTCTGGTGGTGAAGGTAGCTTAGATATGTAGAAATTAAACAAAAGTGGGGATAGGACACCATCCTGAGGCACCCCCTGTTTAATTCTTCTTGGCTTTGATATTTCGTTTCTGAATTGCACCGATGCCTGCCGGCCACCCACATAATTTGCGGTCCACCTTTTAAGACATGGGGGAAGGGTAGACCCTTCCAGGTCTTACTGTAATGTGCCACGGTTTACCGTATCAAAAGATTTTGATAGGTCTAGCGCTACGAGTACTGTTCTATGGTGGGGGTTTTGATTTAAACCGCAATTTATCTGGGTTGTTTATCTTCAACCTCTCTAGTGGTGATGAAAATTGGTGACGCGCTGAATTTATGTTTATGTGCGTGTCTGTTGGCTCTCCGTCTATCTTTGTCGACCGTAGAATGCATTACATATTGACGGCAGAAAGCGCTCGCGCATTTTTTCGAATCCGACAGCACTTTATCGCCGAAGGCGATGGAAACTTTGTCATTGTGCTTAGACGGATTCGATAGGGACTTTACGGTGGACCAAAGTTTGAATGCCATAGATCGTGATGGGCATTAAAGTCGCCTAAGATAATGCGATTGTTGCCAGTGAGTAAGGCGCTAATATTAGGGCGGTCTCCACTGGGGCAACAGGCGGCAGGAGGGATGTAGATGTTGATGATTTCTAGGTTTGCATCGCCTGACCGGACAGATAGGCCTTGACGTTCTAAGACATTGTCCCTACGGTCGATGCCAGGATCAAATATATGATATTGCACAGAGTGGTGTATGATAAACGCGAGGCCGCCTCAATTTCCATTCATGCGATCTTTCCTGTGGACATTATACCCAGAACAGGTTTGCAGTGCAGATCTTGCTGTGAGTTTAGTCTCTTGAATCGCAGCAATGCGAATGTTGTGCCGCTTCATGAAATTGACTATCTCCGTGATCTTCCCAGTTAGTCCATTACAGTTTAACTGCAGAATTCTGAAGTGCATAGGGGGAGACGTCGCCACTCTGGGAGTAAGTGACGGGTGACTACGCCTGGGTTAAGGAAGGCCAGGACGCAACTGCTGTTGTGGCCCTGGGACTGGGCGTCCTTGGGCAAGCATTGGGACCCCGTTAGATTGGGTTTTGCGACCTGGCAACATGGCGCAATGAAAACCGTCGGGGGGTTTCCGTCGCGGAAACCAGGACATCTAGGAAATTGGCACCGCCCAAGGCAGGAGCTGCATTGGGCGGATGTCGCAAACATATATATTCTGTGCTGGCAAACGGTGCAAACGGGGTTAGGGACTAAGAGTCTGTTTCCCTGACCTACACGATTGCTGCTGGAAAAGAGGGGGGAGAAGACGGGGGCAGGGGCTGATACTCAGCATTGCTACCGACTCTGCTACGAAGATAGTTTATGAGTGGTAACAGCTGTTTGAGTTGTTGGCGCCGCGGGGCGCGAGCAGCACCGGGTACTAGTTGTGGCTTGCTGAGCAGCTGGGCTGCTGGAAGGTAGTGGGGGGGGGGGGGGGGGGGGGGCGCTAAGGTGTAGACTATGGGACGCCCTTGGACGTGAACAGCAAGGAGCCACCCGGGTACCCCTAGAATGTGTTTATAGAATAAGGATAACAAAAGAAAGCTGTTGATGAGTGCTTTAGTAGAGGTTAATTTTCATACCCCTGGGTGACTAGGGTCTCGAGATATAGGCCAAAACGTGGACCCGGGTACCCCTAGAATGTGTTTATTGGATATGGATAACAAATGAAAGCTGTTGATGACTGCTTTAGTAGAGGGTAATTTTTATACTCCTGGGTGACTAGGTTCCGAGATATAGGCCAAAACGTGGATCAGGGTAACACTAGGATGTGTTTTTACATTATGAATACCAAATTGAAGCTGTTGGTGTGTGCTTTAGTACAGAGTAAGTTTTACACCGCTGAGTGACTAGGGCCTCGAGATATAGGCCAAAACATGGACCCAGATACCCCTAGAATGTGTGTGTATTATAGATATCAAACGAAAGCTGTTGCTGAGAGCTTTAAAGTAATTTTTATTGGGATATTCGGTGTAGTCGCATCAGCCTGGCAAAACTGAGAAATATGCATGCGAAGCCGAAATAAAGACATGAACTAATAATACCCACATACCTATTTACATACGTCCTATTCGACAAATTTGCCTATATTAGTATTTACGATGCCTTTTTCCGGGAAGTAGACCAGAGATGGACTGGGACAGGGATTAGGGCTAGGACTGGGACTGAGACTGAGACTCGGAGTGGGACTGGCACTGAGGCTTGGAATGGGACTGGAACAAAATACATACCACCTTCTGCAACTGTCAATAAGATATGAATGAGAATGAGAAAAACTTGAGAGAATATAAAAGAGAGAAGGAGAAGGAGACTGAGAAAGAGGTAGAATGAGACGAAGATGGAGACCGATGAAGCGAAAAATACGGAGCGAGGAGTGAACACAAAGATTAGGAAAAAGTGTAGAGGGGCGAGGGCAGAGTTAGATGGAAAAAGCTTATTGAAATGTATGCAGATAGACTAAATTTAGGGCAGAATAAAGGAAGTTCTTTTTTTTAAGGAAGTGATATGGCTGTTTTTAGAATAGAAGGTGAAAATAGAAATGATGAAATCACTCAGTGTCAAATGGGGCGATACATAAGCAGTAATGAAGCAGTTTTGCGTATCTTTTCGTTTCCCCCGCACGAAAGACATCGTGTTGTTGTCCATTTGGCAGTTCATCTGGGGAATGGTCAACGAGTTTATTTCACTACTGAGAATGTACAGCAGAGAGCAGCACAACCACCAGCAACTACTTTCACTGTTATTGTTTTTTTTTTTTCAATTGTGTGAAATCAACACATTTGCCAGAAATTTAATATATGTTGATATACCGCAATATTACACCTGGAATGGATCATCGAAAAAATTTCAACGGCGTAAACAAGGAACACCAGTTGATGGTCATCCAGGTATTTTCTAAACAGATGCCTTGGGCAGGATGTATACGGTACATCCCAACAATGCTGAATGTTTCTATTTGCGAATGTTGTTGGTAAACGTTCGAGGACGAAAGTCATTTCAGGATTTAAGAACAGTTCACGGTTATTTCTGTCAGACATATCGCGAAGCAGGTCAGCTCTTGCATTTGTTAAAAGATGAAACTCATTGGGACGCAACACTTCATGATGCATCGATTTCATCTCATTCACAGCAAATGCGAATGCTGTTTCCGATTCTAATATCCAACATCACCAAATTGAACAATCAACAAAAGGATATATATGACAAAATCCTGCAAGATGTTTCTGATAACACTGGTGGATTACATGTTTTGGATGCACCTTGCGGCACCGGAAAAACATTTGTGATTTCACTGATTTTAGCAACTATTTGATCGCAACAGATAATTGCTTTGGCACTCGCTTCTTTTGGAATTGCTCCAACTTTATTCGATGGAGGACGAACAGCTCATTCAGCTTTAAAATTGCCATTGAATATACAGGTGGTTGAAACTCCAACCTGTAACATATGCAAAAATTCAGCGATAGCAAAAGCTTTGCAAGAAGCAGCGATCATTCTATGGGATGAGCGTACAATGGCAACCAAAAAATCGTTGGAAGCATTAAATCGAACTATGCAAGATTTACGTGGAAACCGAAGGCTTTTTGTTGGTGCTTTAATTATATTGTCAGGTGACTTTCGACAAACATTGCCCGTTATTCCACGATCAACACCGGCAGATGAGATCAATGCATGTTTGAAGCCTTCCCTTTTGTGGCGATACGTGAAAAAATTAACATTACTCATAAACATGCGTGCTCAGTTGCATAATGATCAGTGTGCAGAGCAGTTCTCGAAGCAATTGTTAGAGATCGGAAATGGCAAAATTCCAATCGACAAAACAAATGGTTTTATTACATTGCCAAACGACAATATAGTTACATTTTCAATTTTTAGGCGGCCAAAAATATTTTATTGCCTATATCTTCTTAAAACTGTTTAATAAATGAAAAATAATAAAATCGGGTTAATCGGTTATATTAAAAAAATAGATATTACACTGTGTGACACTAAAAAATACCTGCGCAGTGAGACTATTTTTCATGTTGTACAGCAACAAGCGTGTATAAAACCCTCTATCTACCCCCCCCCCCCCCCCATTATCAGCAAGTATCTGCAGCTAAATTTAATGCAGTTGGAAAGCTAATTGTGCCAGGTACCTTGTTCAAAACTAATTTTCACTAGGACGGACTTGGAGACGTAACAAAACTGGTTTTGAACACCAAAAATCAAAAAAAAAATTTTTTTAACATTCTAAATAAAATAGGGGTTTTTATCATTTATAACTTTTAAAAATCACAAACACCATTAATAATGTTAGTAAAAATAAAATAAATGTAAGGTGCGATAACCTCCGAAAAAATTTTAGGCCGAGCTTCTCTTCCAATTTGCGTCGTGCTCCTTTGTACTTTTTCCTACAAATTGGCCGGACGGGACCCACTTATTTTATGCCGACTCCGAACGGCATCTGCGAGGCAGATGAGTTTTCACTGAGAGCTTTTCATGGCAGAAATACACTCGAAGTGCTTCCCAAACACTGCCAAGGGGCGACCCCGGTTAGAAAAATGTTCTTCTAATTGACAAACCTTATTTCTAAAATTTTGATGTTGCTTTGCCCTGGGTGTGAACCCAGAGCATTCGGTGTGGTAGGCGGAGCACGTTACCATCACACCACGGTGGTGTTAGTATTTACCTAAAATATCAGAATCCATCACAATTTCTCAATTCAATTGACTTAAAACTTAAAATATTCACGTTAAAACATGCGATTTCACATAGGATAAAAAAACCATAACACGCGTTTCAGAAATAGCTAAATTCCGATTACTTGACAGCTAACGCCAGGTATACGATGGATGGGAAGGGGTAGAATTATTGTTCCCCTGTCTATTCTTAAGCTGTGGGAGTTCTCTTTTTGTAATTGTGGCAACTTTCAGACATTCAATTATGGCCGCTTAAATGTCTAAAATCTACCTATGTGCGACATTGAAGGGAATATTTTTGGTTCATATCCGCTGACACACACACACACAAATGTTACTTATACGTCATGTAGCACTCATTTGTTATACAGAGCTGTGCATAGCACATGGGGCATATCGATTCACATTCGAATTGAAATGTTAATAAAAATAGTTTAAAACAAGTAAGGAAGGCTAAATTCGGGTGTAACCGAACATTACATACTCAGCTGAGAGCTTTGGAGACAAAATAAGGGAAAACCAACATGTAGGAAAATGAACCTAGGGTAACCCCGGAATGTGTTTGTATGACATGGGTATCAAATTGAAGGTATTAAAGAGTATTTTAGAAGAGAGTGGGCCATAGTTCTAGGTGGATGCCTTTTCGAGATATCGCCATAGAGGTGGACCAGGGGTGACTCTAGAATGTGTTTGAACGATATGGGTAGCAAATGAAAGGTGTTAATGAGTATTTTAAAAGGGAGTAGCCGTTAGTTGTATATGTGAAGGCGTTTTCGAGATATCGACCAAAATGTGGACCAGGGTGAGCCAGAACATCATCTCTCGGGTACCGCTATTTATTTCTATATGTAATACCGCGAACAGTATCCTTGCCATGCCGAACTTTTTAATTTTCCTCTACTTAATATGGTAGGTGTCACACCCATTTTACAAAGTTTTTTTCCAAAGTTATATTTTAGCGTCAAAACCCAATCCAATCCATGTTTCAGCCCTTTTTTCGTATTTGGTGAAGAACTATGGCATTTTCTTAATTTTTCGAAATTTTCAATATCGAAAAAGTGGGCGTGGTCAAAGTCGGATTTCGCACATTTTTAACACCAAGATAAAGCTAGTTCAGATAAGTACGTGAACTAAGTTTAGTAAAGATATATCGATTTTTGCTCAAGTTATCGTGTTATTGGCCAAGAGGAAGGACAGATGGTCGACTGTGTATAAAAACTGGGCGTGGCTTCAACCGAGTTCGCCCATTTACACAGAAACCAGTTACCGGCATAGAAGCTATGCCGTTTCCAAATTTCACAAAGATTGGTAAATTTTTGTTCGACTTATGGCATTAAAAGTAAAATAAAAAAATAACTAATGTAAGGCGTGATAACCTCCGAAGAGATCTAAGGCCGAACTTCTCTTCCAATTTGCGTCGTGCTCCTCTTGATTTTCCCTACAAATTGGCCGGACGGGACCTACATGTTTTATGCTGATTCCGAACGGCATCTGCAAGGCAGATGAGCTTTCACTGAGAGCTTTTCATGGCAGAAATACAACCGGAGCGCTTGCCAAACACTGCCGAGGAGCGACCCCGCTTAGAAAAATTTTCTTCTAATTGAAAACATTATTTCTAAAATTTTGATGTTGCTTTGCCCTGGGTGCGAACCCAGGGCATACGGTGTGGTAGGCGAAGCACGCTACCATCACACCACGGTGGCCGCCATTAAAAGTATTCTAGACAAATTAAATGAAAAAGGGCGGCCCTGCCCATTTTGAAATTTTCTTTTATTTTTGTATTTTGTTCCACCATATCATTACTGGAGTTGAATGTTGACATAATTTACTTATATACTGTAAAGATATTCAATTTTTTGTTAAAATTTGACTTAAAAAATTTTTTTTTAAGTGGCCGCGTTCGTCATCTGATTTTTCTAATTTTTATTTAGCACACATGCAGTAATAGGAGTAACGTTCCTCCCAAATTTTAAATAATTTTCAAGAGAATTTTAAAACAATATTGAACGAAAAATACTAGTAGTACAAGCGTCGGGCGCTTGATATAAAAAATAAAATAAAAAATAAATGTAAGGCGCGATAACCTCCGAAGAGATCTAAGGCCGAGCTTCTCTTCCAATTTGCGTCGTGCTCCTCTTGATTTTCCCTACAAATTGGCCGGAGGGGACCTACATGTTTTATGCCGACTCCGAACGGCATCTGCAAGGCAGATGAGTTTTCACTGAGAGCTTTTCATGGCAGAAATACACCCGGAGCGCTTGCCAAACACTGCCGAGGGGCGACCCCGCTTAGAAAAATTTTCTTCTAATTGAAAAACCTTATTTCTAAAATTTTGATGTTGCTTTGCCCGGGAGTTGAACCCAGGGCATACGGTGTGATAGGCGGAGCACGCTACCATCACACCACGGTGGCCGCCATGATATATGTACGAAAAATATAACGCGAAGCGCCCACGTGTAACCTGACCCGTAGAGAAGGGGTATATAATGATTGTATGTGTGTGTGATTCCCCATACATGTACGCATACACATATGAAGAAGCACGTCACCATTGGGTGGAATTCTGGTAACCGCACAGGCTGTTGAGAGGTCACGGCGGGGGAGTCCTCTTGACCGTAGATCTTTCGGAATGGGGTGGGTTTTTGCCATGTCTCAACCGACATTACATAAAGTTTAATTTTAGGACTCCAAACCAGAATCTAAATACAGGAGCTACGCTCCCTTCACTCAAAAACTAGATACATATGTACGAAAGGAAACAAAAAAACGAGATCGGTAACTAACCAACTCAAAAGAACCAAACAACGAACTTTAACTGCTAAAGAGGTGAAAGCGGACATCTGTTTACGTGAATATTGGGGCGAGGTCTAAGCTGATAGTCGACACTCGCTGTCTTTACCCTGCCCTACCATGATCTTTGATGCGAATAGAATTCGAAGATCCCGAAAAAAAACGTATACTACCTTTTATGTCATCAACACATTTGCCTCCAGGAACATACAAAAACTTACAGATTCATATTTTCAAGTGTATAACAATTCATCGTTTATTAACCATAATAATTAATTGCTAGACTACAATCAAAAATTCAATCCTTAATGGAAAGATATTTAGGATTAACCTTAGTTCTTAATATTCGTCACTAAAATATACAAAATTTTTAGGACAACCCTAATATTACCCGCTTATTAGCGGCTTATGTATAAATTTGTTATACTAACGGGCAGATAGAAATCTGGTTACAATTTAACTCTCTTTCAGGTGGCTATTCACACCAGGCTATCATAAAAAACACTAGCTTACGCTTTTTTACTTATATGTAGGGTTCATATTTGGGTAACATTGTTTTTTTTTTTCGATTTTTCCCTTCTTCTTTTTTTTTTCAACTACAACTAGGATATGTTTATAGGTAAGTACATAAATGTGTATGTGCATGGACTAAGATCAGCTGGGGGCATTCCATAACAAAATGGTATTTTCAACAATTAAAATAAATTAAATTTTTTTTTTTTCTTAAGTCTTATAACTTCCATGCGGGTTAAAAATTTTGGACCGAGACCATAATTGAATAGAAAACCTTTCCATTCTCCAGCATAATAAATTGATTTAAATAAATTAACATGATTTTCAAAAACTATTAACCAAATGAATGACGTAACATGTACGTTAGAACATTAATATCCAAATAAATTCATATCATTAAAGTACAGCAGATCAATTGGTAAAAGCATTATTGACGATAGGTAGTTTACTGAAAATACCCGGGCGTCATAAAAATTACTCGCTGACTTTATTTTCTTATATTTTTGGGTAAAAGTTTTTTTTTTGTTTTTCTTTAACTTACATTTGGAAATAAATTCATATTTACGTGCATAAGTGTGTATGTAGGTAGGTAAACTAATAGGAAGGGGGGAGTTCCATGAAAAAAGGGTTTTAAAAATGTGTTAAACTTTTATACTTTCAACGCTTATCGAAAATTGTTGAACAAAAACGTACTCTATAACAATTTATCAATATTATCTATTGTTATGAGGGATATTTAAATTTACCCGGTTTGAGCAAAGACAAAGAATATAAAACAAACTTACGGACTGAAGATCATATGAGCAAAAGGCAAATCAATCATCATATGGCAAAATTATATATATTTACTCGCTTGAAATTACTGGACATACCAGCGCATCATAAGCCAACAACAAGCTACACTCTACAAAGAATTTTTGTTGCCCTCTTTGCTTTAGGTATTTATATGAAGTTTTTGTTTTCCTATTTTGTTAAACTTGCACAAAAAAAATTATATGCCGGTTCATAGCTATGTAGAAATGTATGTATATTTTCATCAGAGGGGCATGCCACGATTACTTGGTTGATTTTACATAATTAAAAAAATCTGTTTTTGTTTTTTTTTTTTTTTGTTTAGGTTTGGTAGCAAAATTTACGAACTTTAACTACAAATACTACAATCAAAACTTAGTGGGTTCGGAAGAACGATAGACTGTACTTTTGTACATGATAATCATGATTGTCTCTCTTTTTTTTTTTTTAGGAATTTTTATACATTTTACATAATAAAGTAGTTTGTTTGGTTTGTATTAACGCAACCCAACCAAAAATAATTAAATTTTAACGGAAAAAAATGTAAGCGATTGAACGTGCATTTTTTTAACTTAATGTGCCCATCTCGGCTTTACATACATAGCTATGTAGACCCTTTTTAGCTGCAAAACGATTTTTACGAATTTACATACATAAGTACGCACAACAGGTGTACCGATGTTTGTACATACGTTTGTAAAGTAGGTGGGTAATTATGCCCACTAATATGCCGATTTGTCTTGGTTGCAAATCAAAGCAAAAATTTAAGCAATAATAAAGGCAACAAAGATATTTGGTACAATATTACTTACATGTTTTATTGTGGTAGGTATGTATGTGAGCGATGCAATCCAGCGATGAAAGGCCTTTCAGCGGTGTTGATGCAGTTGGAATATCTGTTTGACAAATTTCTTGCTTTGGTTTTGTTTTTGGGCTATGATGTGACTTACACTGTAAGGGAGTACACTCGCTTACAGTGACACATAAAACCGTTCGATAGCCGCAAAATTTAATTTGAATATTTTTGTTAATCAAATTATTATTATAATTTTCTTTTTGATTTTTAACTAAGTTCATGTTTTTTTTTTTTGTTTTTTTTTTTTTTTTGTAGGGAAAGACGGGGTTAGGTATGCCTACCACACATATGCACCCAAATATTTGCACATATCATTTTTACGTAACTTTCAATTAATTATTATTATTATTATTTAATTTTTTTTTTTAATATAATACATTTACTCTTTTTTTTCTTCTAATTTTCCTTTCTTTCTATTGTTCCTTTTAGTTACTTTTAACTACTTTAAATTATGTTTAACCTTATATTAGGCGTTTGTAAACTAACTTTATCTCTTTTTTTTCTACAAAATCTTCTGTTTAGCACTAATTTTTACTACTTTTTCTAGGTTTTTTCATTTAATTCACTGCGCTAAACTTATTACATTATTCTTATCCCTCTTTTTTTTGTAATTTTTTTTTTTTTTTGACTTTTTTTTCCACTATAACAATTTTAATTTTTGTCACACTGTGCACTAATTTGTTCTGCAAATGGGTGGTGGATGGCAAACAACGACGAAAATTCTGCCTATTTCATGTGCGCCTGATAGTGCTTGAATGAGGTGGGGTGGTAAAACCAAGCCCCGGGATCCTTCTGGAATCTTAATCTTCGGTTGTCGCTTTGGAATTAGTGGAGGCTTTCTCTGGATGCTCCTCAGCTCCAATTTGTACAAATGGTTCGTAACCAGAAAGCTTCCACACCCTCACCTATGTGCACTGGGAAAGTGAGTTCCAACTTGTCAGGAGGCGATGAGTGTGGGTCGGAATTTCTGCCTATATCGTAGTCACGCCTATTGAAGAAAAATGCCCTATAATTTCCTATCTACGGAGATTTAATTAAAAATGTCTTACCTTATTAAGCGAAAACAAAACCCATGTGGTATACGGGAACTGCCTGAATATCTTTACTGGAGCTGTCCGTCTGGTACGATGAAAAACAGGAAGGAGAGCTAACTGTAGCCGTTCAGGCTCTTTTATACCCTCGGACTTCCTATCTTTTGGCTTCTGTTTTTGACACTCTCCTAACTTCGTTTGGGCAAATGTTTAATGTCACTTAAATGCGTCTTTTCAATCATTGTAACAAAACTAAGACAGAATGACGTGAATGATTTGATTTTGCTACTGTTTGCAATTTTTCTAGCCTACGAGACATATTTAACTAACTCTGGCGCATTTCAGCATTTGGAAGTTTCGGATAGATTTACCTTGGGAAAATCCAAGCGATTATTGTTCACGTTTCAGCCAATAGGTGACAATTTGTCGTTTTTACTAGAGGTAATCAATTAAATGCCCTAGAGCGGCAATAAAGTTCTTAAGTCAATTTCTCGCATGCGAGACATTTTATTTCAAAAGGGGATAGGTACACGCCAAAAGACATATTGCAGCCCAAGTGACCATTGCACACGCTTGTAATAATACTAATCCCCAGCGGGTTAGGGGGCTTAGATTGTAGCCGTGGCAGGAATGCCTGTCGTAAGAGGGGACTAAAATACCAAACTGATTAAAGGGGTTGTGTAGGGAAATCCTTTCAAGGGGTGCCAGTGCAATTTATAGCTTCTCCAACCCAATTGTCATTCTCAACTACCTGTGGCGGATCTTTTCTTTAACAGCCGAGGCTCCAGCCATCCTAAGTTCATCAAGGATCCAGGGGGTGGGAGGGCGTTATGGACTTGAAGGTTTCATGCGGCCATGTGGGTTTTGCTGTTTCATTGTTTAAACTAATAGAAAACGTTCTGTATGACATACTAAAATGTAGTACTATGTAACTGAACATTTGTACGTATTCAAGTTTGACAACACAAGCATGCATTAACTATATAAATGTATGTATTCAAAAACTTTATTATTAATATTAAACGTGCTTTTATCCCTGGGATATTGGACATTTCAATATATGTTTATATGAACGAAATTAGTTTTATTTAAGCATACAACGAATTTCAGCTCTCTTCATTTTATTTTGTTTTAATTTACTTATTTAATAATAATGAGAATAATGCACTGCTAATTTCTCTCAAAAGTTGAAATCCCTACAAAACAATCATGCAACACCAAAAATGTTTCATTTTCACTTTTTAAAATGCACTACTGCCTTCGAAGTGTATATCGATGTTAGTATGGTGCAAAAATAATGCAGTACATATCGATTGAGAGTGTAGCATTGGCAGCGAATACTGGAATCTGATTCACATACGAATCATTCGGCGCTATTCTCTGGTACATACTAATTCTATATGTGTTAAATATGTACATATTTATTTATTTGTAACTCTCTTTTGCCCGCCTAGCCTAGAGAGATACAAACAATCATACATACATACAAGTCAAGCTAATATAAGTGTGTTAAAAAGAATTAACAAATGAAGTATAAACTTCAACGTATCATGCTCATGATTAAACCACGTTCGCCCGTCCGCCTATTAACTCGTTAAAATTTGTTATGTAGGGTTACTGGCGTCCATTTCTCATCACTTTTTAAAATTAGGAAACTCGGAAAGTAAACATGCCTTCTTCCTAATAAACAATTGCTCTTAAGTCTCATTAAAGCTAGCAGACTTCTCAACTCACAGGCATTGTTTTTTCTCAACAGCGGCTCAGTTATAAAATTCAACAAATATCGCTAAATTTATGTTTTTCTAGTTAAGGAAGATATAGTTCACAACTTGCACCCAAGTGTAATTCTGTAATTGGACTTGAATTTAAGATTCCGGTAAAGCAGTATTTTTATGAAAATGAAATAAATCATTGATTTTTTCTGCACATACCCAAAAAGCAGTTGGCCTTGGTGGTGCCTCTTTGGATTTTATTTTCAACTCGATAAGCCATATGGAATATCAACTCGAGAAATGTGATGGATATAGATTTTAGAACTATTCTCAAAATGTCTCCCTATTCGTCCGACAGATTGAGTACAACTATTTTTCCCCCCTCAGCTGTTCTTCTTTATTTTCTTCTGATAAACACACATATAAATAGTGTGTGGTTTTTTGCGAAATACCCAAAAAAGGAATATTAATGCCAATATTTGCATACGTCCGAAACTCTCTTATGTGCTTTTTTATAATCGACATCTCGGTATATTCTTCAATCCAGTTTCCTATAGTTTGTAGGCGAAAATTTGACTGGTCTCGCGTAACAGCAAGTTTGGGACTTCAAACTGGGTTAAATACGGTATCAAGAAATTAACACCAGCGAAAAGAAATTGCCTTGTCGCCTCGTGATTTTTAAAGGCCTGAAATTGAAAATTTCAGCTGCAATAAAAATTGGGCTATCAAAATGTTGCAAGCTAAGCAGTTCGTTGTGACTTTGCCAAAGCGAGTACGTCATTAACTAACATATGACGCTTTTGAGTACTTCTTGACATGCCTCAAGGTACCTATAGGAATGTGTTTGCTTTTTTCATGTAGTTACATTTTTTTGAGCCGCTTTGCATGCTCACTTTTTGTATGTTGTTCGTACAAGTATACAATGTTTCTCATATATATCGGCCATTTGTAGACAAAGTTGTCGTACAGTTATGCCTTCAATGTTGCACACACATACTCTGTCAGGAACTCAATCACCTTAAACTAAAATGAGCTCGGTATGCACAACTATCGCTTTCAACGGATGTAAATACATTTATAGACACTCGTATATGTGAATGTCTGAGTATGTAAAATTTCTAAAGGATTGTGCTCTAGCGCGTTTTCTACAGCCTTTGTTGACGCTGACTGCATATCATTCACTGATAGGGTCTGGTGACTAGGAAGGAAAATCGATTAATTACTTTCGTTGGAAAACCCGCACTTTGACTGACGTTTATAAATTGATAGCTGCTATTGTTGCTGTTGTTATTGCCATATTTGCTGTCAATGTAGGCGGATATAGTTGTTGTGCACAACGGACACTGTTGCAATTGGCTTTGGAGCGCTTATCGTTTACAAAAAGTTGGCATCAATGTGTGTAATATTTGTTTTGCCTTTTGCTTATTTGTCGACACTGGAAAAGTGTAATAACTTTATTATCTTAATTTGATATGTCGATGAGTTATTATTATATGTGTATAAACCTATACGTACACAAATTTAAAACATCAGCTTAAATGCAGAAAATTATTATTACATGCAAGGACAACTTTGTTTATTGTATCCTTCAGATAAGAGAATACATTCATTTAAAACAGTTAAACGGAATATTTACATTTTTTCGTACGAACAAGTAAAGGGATAAAAGGAGAAGAAATTCTCAAAGTTTACAGAAATATGGTCATTGGTACTATACACCTTAAACCAAAAGTCCCTACACAGTGGCCCTTTTGGCTCCATATCGCTTCCAAAACATCAATTTGGCTGCCAACAGCAACTAATTCAAATGAAATTCAATCTTAATCAAACTAAAGGCATGATAATTGACTAAAATTCCTTCGCTTGCTGCTGTTTAAAGCGCTTCGGTGCTTTTTGTTCTTGCTTTCGCAGTGTAGGCTTAAATTTTACGGCTTTGATTTGTTGCTTCTTATTTTAGTATAAAACCAATTTCGCTCGAATTATTTGTTGTCATTCCGGGAGGGAGACTTTGTGCTTTTCATTGGCATTTTTTCGTTGGGCTCGTTTAGTCGAATCCCTTGAGCAGCCTTGCCTTAAGCCATGGGAGTGATTGCACTCGCGCATATGCAATGAGAACGAAATTGTGCTATGGATTTTGGACCCCTACTTTAAACAATGTCTTTTGAGCTGCGGCAGATAATTCTTCACTTTGCAAAAGATTTCACATAAGAATCGGTTTTTTCCGAGTCGCTTTATAATAGTTTCATTAATTATTATTGAATGAATGACAAAATATGAGGTAGGAAGACATTATTCCCTCCCCAGCATATCGCCATCATATATTTCAAGTGATAACGCAAGCAATTTTTTTGTCAGTCGAGCTTTTCCCTCATCAGGACCTTATAATTTTTTGTTTTAAGGAAGCTTAAAATTGCTACCACAAGGGTCAACTTCAGAAGTGTGCATCTTTAATTCTTACCTTCTTTATATTAATACAATAATTGTTTTGGACAAAACCGATTTGTCTCACCGTTTACTTTCTCTCTTCTATTTACTTCATTTATAGATTTATTTAATCATATATGTATGTAATTATAATTAAAGATATGCAGTATACAAAGGCTTATTGGAAAAAACCAAAGATTTACACAATCAATAATTATAACAGCGACTGTTTACACATTACGTAGAATATAAAAACTCAGATTTGCATTGTTGATGATGTCGGGATTGGCGGTGGTCCGAGCACCATAGAATAAGTTTGTTAATTTCCAATATGTCATCCCTTATGCGAAGTTTTAAATTGGCAACCTGCTGACAACAGCGTACAAACTTAATTTTATTCTTGTTTTGTAACTCAATATAATGTTGGAATTAACGCAATTCCGAGCAAGTCTGAATCATATATAATTAACCATTAATGGTCGTGACTTCAAGCAGCGGAAGTATAACTATCACACAACCATAACCCCTATACCGCCATCAAAGCAACAGTCCTTCAGTAACTAAGGTCCGCGGGCGGAAAAATCCGGAAGAGTTTAGCAGGGGGCAGTGCTTTTGTTTGTCGTTCTTTTTGCGTTTTTCTTTCACCTTGCTATAATTTTGCGTATTGTTTTCAAACCAGCTAGGGGGCGCACGGACTGAGATATTTAGAAAAATCAAACGGGTCGGAGGGAATTTTGGGATTGATTTTTAAGTAAGTTCTCATTGAGCTGCAAGCGTAAAACATAACAGATAGATTAAGACACCGAGAAAATGTAAGAAAAGGAGAAAATAAAATTAAAAAAAATTTAGCACTTCCATTATATAAATGGACAAAAATCGGCGAAAAATGTCTCCTTATATAAAGACATATTCTTGCTAAACTTTGATTTTTAAATTTTGAAATAGAAATTGCCAAAATATTTATGAGAAGTAAAAATATAAAGGTGGAGCGCAATTGATGGACTAATAATATTTCCTTTCCTAAGAACTTTCCAATCCAAGTAATATGCGCTCCACCTTTATATTTTTATTTCTCATAAATATTTTGGCAATTTCTATGTCAAATTTAAAAATCAAACTTTATCAAGAATATGTCTTTATATAAGGAGACATTTTTCGCTGATTTTTGTCCATTTATATAAAGGAGGTGCTTAAATTTTTTTTATTTTAATTTTATTTCAAAAAATGTTTAGATAGTTGAATGTCGGGAAAAGGAAATAGAATCCGAGAAGTTAGTTTGTACATCAAAATAAAAACTTATCGAAAAACTCAATGGTTGTTGAAAATGCCTAAATCAGACGTGTATGATGTTGTCAGTAGATTTGAATAACTTTTATAAGTGGAGAGAGCAGCCGGTTCTGGTCGGACACTGGGCGAAAAATTCCCAGCAGTCAAAAAGGTGGTCATCAAGGCACATAAGCACAATCCAAATGCTTCAGGATTATGCACGCAGATTTAAAGCTTCCGAGAAAAGAATAAGAAAATACAAGGATAATGCAGGATTGAAGACATATGTAGCAGCAATAGTCCCAAAGCGAACAGAAAAACAACAAACTAATGAAAAACCCCGAGCAAAGAAATTATACACAGAACTGCTACCAAAGTTTGAATGTGTTTTGATAAACGATTAAACTGATGTCAAAACGTATCTTAAACAGCTTCCAGGTAAAAAATTTACGTAGCGGTTGGAAAAGGAAAGTAAAGGCAAAATATAAAAAAGTTGGATTGGAAAATTGGAATCTTTCGTTACTGAAGGCATTATCAATAGCGAAATTTAAAGAAAAGTATGTGTGGAAAAAAGAATGCGTCTTTTGGCTAGAAAACACAATGGCTTAGAGGTATTTTGGCCTGATTTTGCGACTCACATTATTTTGGAAGAACGTTAGAATGGTATCAAACACCAATATACTATTTGTTCCTAAGACCAACAACCCTTCAAACACTCCGATGTTAAGACGCATTCAGCGATATTGAGTGATAGTTCTCTCTGTTTTAAATTTTTCTTCGATTTAGATTTTAAACCTAACTGAATAATATCGTTTTTACATCTATATATGTTTACGCTTAAAGTTTATATGGACTGCTGAGCGTTAAAGTTTATCTACTCTTGCTGTGCAGAAAATTAGTACTCCTAAATTTCAATACGCATTATACTGAGATGCAACTGAAATATGTGTCTATGTTTCATCTCTATGTATTACCTCTACAAATGGTGTGTGCCCATTATTCACCACAACCGATTCAGCTATAGTTTATACACTATGGCCAGCAGAGGTTTGTGCTCCGCTTTTCGGTACAACATGTTCTGTAGCTAGTTGCCGCTAGATGGGTCTCCTAAGCCATATCTAAGTGAGGATAAGCGTTTTTTACGCTCCAGCGTAGACGTATATACATGTGAAAAAAACACGGCTAATAAGTCCAAAGTCCAAAGATATTTTGAAAACAAAATCAAAACACAAACAAAGTACAGGATTCTGTTTCCGACAAAGTCGACTCAAAATATTACTGTTCAGTTTTTCTTTTAACTGCTTGTGTATACTTCTCTCGTTTAAATTTGATACTAAGCTTGGCGCACTCGTTTTCACGTGAACCGATGTATTCCAATTTTAAACCAAATTTAGTTGAATATATTTGTAGTAACAAAAGTTTCAGATGAAGGTCGTGTACCTAACTCTCATGGGTTGGTTGTACAAACAATGTACAATGAGCACTGTACTTTGAATCCGTGCCTTCTCAGTCCGAATTGACTTGTGTTTACAAAAGTAATTTTTCGTTGGATTACTAAGTTTACTGCAGTACAATTACGAACCAATTACAAAAAATTACAGTTCTTGTGCAATAAATTTCGTATGTCGTTCTGTGCCAGTTGAGAATCAGAGCTGTCCGAATCAGAAATGGTTGAGAACTAGCCAAAGCGAAACTACCTAAGGACAGTCTATCAGAGAACAAAATTTCGAAGTAATGCACTATTGGTTGGATATTAAGTAGGATGTCGCCAAGGAGTTGAATTGGTAATTTAATAACAGGGATATGCAGAACAAGACGAAGTACTTGCTGTCCGCCCCGTCACTGTTGACGGATATAATTTAGTCTATTTGGGAAACAGATTAATAACAAAAACAATGTCAACTTAGAAATCAAACGGAGAATAACTCTTGCCAACAAGCGCTACTCTGGACTGAGTAGGCACTTTGAAAGTAAAGTTCACTCTCGACAGAGAAAATCCACGCCCAATCAAGTCGCTCATCGGCGGTGTCAGGAATATGAGACAGAAAAGTTCTCTGGAAGAAGAGTCCTGTCCGTGATGCTGATGGAGAGTATCGAAGGAGATATTATGATGATCTGTGTGAGCTTTACGCAGATATGACAATAGTGGAGTGAATAAAAAGTCAAAGGCTAGGTCATATTATTCGAACGGACGAAAACGTTCTGCCAAGAAATTATTTCAGTCAACGTCGCAGTTTGGTGGCAGAGGAAGGAAGAGACCTCGTTTGATTTGGGAGATGTAGGTGGAGGAAGACCTGATTTCTATTGGTGCCCTCAATTGGCGTCATTTATCGCAAAACAGGGATAGCTGGCGTGAGTTTACCTCTTATTCACCTCCGCAAAGTTTCTCAATAAGGTTTAGCACCATGCAGATATTGGTAGCACCAAATTCTGTTATTGTATGCATTTTGTTAAGAGTATATAATTTTATGAAAGTTAAACTTATAGGTATGTAGTATGTTTGTAAATTTTGCACCTTGGACGACGGCTCAATCCAATTTTCCAACACCTAACTTTTATATGCAACGATAAATCTTTATCTATATCTATAAAATTCAATGTCTGTTGGTTTGGGCACTTATAACTTTTGAACTACAATATAGAATCCCATGAAATTTTATATAGTTATTCTAGGCGTTCCTGGAAGTAACATAGGCATTTTTGTGGTGGAACTTGGAAAGAAATGGGCGCAACCGCGGGCTTAGTATAGTTCCAAATAACGCTAAGATCTATAAATTTGTATTCAAGTTATCGTGCGCATGGGGTTGTTACGCCTTGCACTCACCGGCGTCACCCCAAATCGTCGACTCGTAGGTGTTTTTACACCCTCCCTCCCTCATGTAGGGACGGAGCCTCCCCGTGGTGGCACCTGTTAACGCTTCGGCGGCTAATTCTAGCTGCGACCTTTCTTCCCAGCCCCCTTAGCCCTATCTTTCTTTCTTTTTTCTCTTCCTTTTTCTCTCCCTTCCTCCTTAATGAGCTTGATCAAGGTGTTATACGACCCGTGCCAAGGATCAGCCTGTCTGGGGGCCCATAAATAGCCCAGTCGCTAACGGAGTGCATCGAATACCAGGCGACCTTCGATGCTATTAAGCCTTACCCGGAAATCGCGGATCTCTGTCCGGGTTGACCTTCCCCTTCTCCGCTACTCGTGGGATATTTTTAGTAAGGAGGAAAAAATTTTCAATAATAATAAGGAGGGCGGCTCTCCTAGTAAAAAGTCGACAGGAGCTTGCTCCGCAAAGGCTACGGCTCAGCCGGGCCTTAAGTTAGCTGAGAGAACTCCTCAGAGGTTCGCTGCTGCAGCAGCAGACAGACAGAAAAAGGCCGAGAGATTATCTGGTCCGAGTAGTCCGAGGGCCAGTACCCCTCATGGAGGGGGTACTGACCGGGAGGCAATCAGTGCTACTACCGCCCCTCCCTTGGCCCCCACCAGCAGGCCCACCACCCAGCGACAAGCGTCTGGTGGGTCGACTGCTGGGGGCCTCAGGGAGATGGGGGTGTGGGCTATAGGGCCAAGGACCAATCTTGGCAGGGTAGGGCTGAGGCAAAATCCAGCCCGGGTATTCCGAAGGCAGGTAACCCTCGGGGAGGGGCCACCGACCGGGAGGCCTTTGGGGCGGCTGCCGCCCATCTCGTAGCTACCAGCATGGCTACCTCTCAGCGTCAAGCGTCTGGCAGTTTGGCTGCTGAGGCATCCAGGGATGTATGGGTGGCCGGCTCTAGGGTCAAGGGACTAAAAAAGCCCAGTCACCAGTACAAGCGCTGGGCTGCCCGGATACTGCGCAGGAATGCCTCCCCGCCGATAAGGGAGGGGGAAGTTTCTGCGGAGGACTGGGCGAAGGCGCAGCGTGACCTTGTTTGGGCGAGACAAATGTTGCCGGCAAATGTCAGGCTGGACTGTGTCGAGAGCGATTAAGCCTCGAAGCGCCAGCGGTCTATGGATGAATCCAACCCTACGGCACCGAAATGGGCCAAGACGCAGGGAGGCTGGACGCGGTCTTTCGCCGAAATAACCAAGGATCGGCGGATCATTGGCGTTATAGACGAGAGCAGCTAAGATGGCAGGATCCCGAAACAACAGTGGAAGTGGAAGTGGTCCACCGCCTCTTATACCGATGCGGGGTGGTTCCAGGGCAATATTAAACTAATTTCCTGTGACGACGCCAGGTCGGTGAAGCTTTATAAAGCCGCCGTCTCACTGATAGGTGAGGTGTATCCGGGCGCGCGACTCAAGGTAGTGGAGGCGCGTGATATCCCCTCACGATCAAGGGCGAGAGCCTGGGTTCCAGTGACGCCAATCTGGGTGCTGCTCCAGGAGTACAACCCGTGCCTACCGACACAAAACTGGAAGGTGGTTAACGTGGAGAAGACTGAACGGGCCACGGTGCAGATAGTCCTGCTGCTCGACAGCGCTACCGTCGAAGCGCTGAAAAGGCAAGATTTCAGGGTAAACTATGGCTTCAAGAATTTAAGCCTTAAGGTTTATAAGGCTGACGTTGAAGCCTTGGTAAACCTTGAGTCTCGTACGGAGGTGGTTGAACTCCCCCCCCCCCAGTGAAGACGAGATGGAGGTAGACGAGGGCAAAAAAGCTGGTGGCTACGCTTCGTCAGGCTCGAGCGGAAGCTTGGCTCTCAGAGGGTTGTACTTCTGGAGGATGGCGATTCGGACGCGACGCTCACGGAGGAGAGCGCAAACAAACAGTGATTCGGGTCCTCCAAATAAACCTGCATCACTGCAAAGCAGCATCAGCTGCACTCCTACTGCATCTGTCTTCAGGTGCGGTAGACATCGTACTAGTCCAGTAGCCGTGGATCACTGGCAATCTATGATCTGCGGACACCAGCTTAAAAGCTCTATAGCGCTCAAGAAAAGGGTAAGTCTCGCACATTTATATTGGCTAAGTCTGCTCTTAATATTTTTTTTCTACCCAATTTTAGCGACGGGGATCTGACAGCGGTTAGCGTCGAGGTACTAGGGAGGATCTTTAAACTTGCTTCCTTCTACCTAGCGCACGATCACCAAGGCTCATTACCACCGGATAATTTCAGGGAGTTCGTGAGAGCTGCACATCCACGAAATGATTTCATCCTACTCGGAGGCGATGCCAATGCTCACCACGCCCAGTGGGACAGCAATGATACAAATGACCGAGGTGAGTCTTTATTTAACTATTTTTAGGCACTAATCTAAGTATATTCAACAGGGGAAATGACCCCACTTTCATTACGAGGAACCTCGAAGAGGTCCTTGACATAACCCTGGTCACAGACTTTTTCATTGACCTGATCGTTTCATGGAGAGTTCTAAAGGAGCACTCCTTTTCTGACCATAGATATATAAGCTTTTCTATATCACAGGCGCACACAAGTTCTAAGTACATACAAAATATTAGAAGAACGAACTGGGGCTACTATAAGGAGATAATAGGTAAAAAGCTATCTGAAGAGGCGCGAGCCCCAGAAACCGAGGAGGAGCTGAACATGTTTGTAAATAATTTCAGTCAAAAATTTAGGAATGCTTTAGATAGGCTTGCCCGACTAAAAAGGTTATTGAAACTCACAAACCACCATGGTGGTCGTCCGATCTTGATAAGCTTAGGAAGTCATGTAAGGCGGCCTTTAATAAAGCAAAGCATGATGGACATGACTCCTCATGGGCTACTTATAAAACGAAAATAAATATATATGAAAAAGCAATCCGAAATGTGAAGCGATCTTTCTGGAGGGATTTCTGCGGCAGGATTGAATCCACATCCGCAGCCTCCCAGTAAAGGAAGGTGCTATCGAAATCTCCAACTCAGCTAAGTTACGTCCAAAAGCCGGATGGGCACTGGACGGACTCTAGCGCTGAAACCATAAACTTGCTTATGGATACACACTTCCCAGCAAGCGCGGTCGTGTCTTCAAATATTGTCAGCGGAGGGACACCTAATGATCAGCTAATAAGCGAAATCACAGATGATAAAAGGATAGATTGGGCTTTACATACCTTCAAGCCCTATAAATCGCCGGGGCCGAATGCAATTTTTCCGGCTCAGCTACAGTATACTGCCGAACTTATAAGGGCCTGGATAAAAGGGATGTTTATAGGTTGTCTTAGGCTCAATTACGTACCAGTATCGTGGAGGGAAGTCAACGTGGTCTTTATCCCCAAGGCAGGGAAATCCTCCCACTCTAAAGCAAATGATTATAGGCCTACAAGCTAATCTTCTTTTCTGCTTAAAGCACTCGAAAGACTCCTAGAGGACTACATCAGGAGGATTGAGCCGTCGCTTCTTTCGCAAGCTCAACTTGCCTATACTATTCAACTGACACGGCCTTGCACTCACTGGTATCCGTTATCGAAAGGTCACTAGACCTCAAGGAATACACATTAGTGGCATTTCTAAATATAGCGTGTGCCTTCAACAACGTTCTCCCGGAGGCCATCACTTCGGCGCTGGCCGATCTGGGGGTCGACGCGTGCCTGGTGGAGTTTATATACAATCTGCTTACGCGTAGGCAGATTAAAACTGAGACAGGTGGATGCGTGATCCGCAGACCGGTCGGCAGAGGCACTCGTCAGGGAGGCGTTCTCTCTCCGCCACTTTGGGTGGTTACCGTCAACCAACTAGTACTCCTCATGAAATCAGAAGGTCACCAAGTGATCGCATATGCAGATGACATCTGCGTCACCATGTGGGGTAAATTTCCGCAAACTCTTTGCAACCTAATGGATGGGGTACTATCCCGAATTTCGCACTGGGCCACAACCACAGATTTGGAAGTTAACACGGATAAAACCGAGCTTGTCCTCTTCACGAGGAGGTACAGAGTACCAAATCTAACACCGCCAAGAATTGGGGGTACGTTTTTAGCGTTTAGCGATCAAGTCAAGTATTTGGGAGTCATTCTGGATAAGAAGCTATTATGGAGTGGCCATATAGTGGAGCGATCCAAGAAGGCAGCAGCGCTGTTCACCTGCAAGAGGGCAATTGGCACCTCCTTAGGATTCTCCCCTTCGCCCGATTCTTCTTTATGGTGCCTTGGTCTGGTGGCCTGCACTAGCTAAAACTACCTATCTTAAAATGCTTCAAAAGGTGCTATGGAGTTCAGAGCTCTGCAATCCCGGGGCTCTCGGTTCCACTCCGTCTGAAGCACTCAACACAATGCTATACCTTCCACCTTTTGACCTGGTGGCGAAGGAAATAGCGGTCATCGCCGGTCTACGCATAAGGAAAACAGGTCGCTGGTCAAATGGATCTAGTGGACACGCAACAATCCTGGGCACGAACGCCCCAGTCCCAATACCGGTGCGCACTGACCACTGCACGCCAAAGAACTTCTTCGTTAAAAACTATAGTATATATATACCATCGCGACAAGACTGGAATACCATACAACATACGGTACCGGGTGTCATCAACATATTCACGGATGGTTCTAAGCTTGATGGGAAGGTGGTAGCAGGCCTCTTTTCACCGGATCTGGGTCTAGAGGTCTCTTTTCGCATACCAGATCACTATAGCGTTTACCAAGCGGAAATGCTGGCAATACACAGGGCTGTGAACCATCTCGGGTCTATGCCTAAGGATGGTAAACAGGTGTTTATTTTCTCAGACAGCCAGGCCGCATTAAAGGCCCTGGGCTCATTCGTCGACAACGCAAATTCGGTCACTGAATGCCGCAGATCTCTTAACGAGATGACTCAGCACTTCAGTATCAGCCTTATATGGGTACCTGGGCACAGGGATATTGAAGGCAACTGCAGAGCAGACGAGCTGACCAGAAGAGGCACCACCGACCATATCCTTCCGGGAAATGATTTGGTAGGTATACCCATGGACACTTTCAGGCTTCGTATGAACACAAGCACTATAAGAATTGCAAATGGACTATGGTCAGCCATATCATCGTGCGAGACATCCAGACTAACCTGGCCCTCATATGACAAGGGGCGCACAGGAGCGCTTCTGATTTTAAACTAACCAGTTCTATCGTCCCTGATAAGGGTTCTAACAGGGCATTGTTTAATAGGCACGCATGGTGCTAGAATGGGGGTAATGACCTTCGACTACTGTCGCAGCTGCAAATGTACAGAAGAGGAGGAGAGTGTCCAGCACCTTCTCTGTCATTGTCCAGCGCTTATTAGGCGTAGGTTGGCCATCCTTGGTAAACCTTTTCTACATGACCTTGCTGCTACTTATGAAGTAAAGGCTCTAGAAAAATATTAAATTTCCACTAAGTGGTTTGACCCGCCTTAGGCAGGGTAGGGGTCCTCTTTGAGACCGTATATGGTATTACAATGGGCCCATTGGTGGCCTAAGTAGTGAGCTGTTACCATAGTGTCCAGCTCAGCCCTTGCAACCTAACCTAACCTATCGTGCGCATGGACGAGCGTTTATTGCTCAATCGGTTTCTTTACAGATACCAACAAAATGTTGTATGGTAGTCCATTTTTTCCTCAATCCGTTCATATGGACTACGTACACCTATTATGCGAACAAAGATATAATACTTTGCGTGCGAAGTACAACAGGTATAAAATTAAATTAAAACAAAATAGAACCGTTTAAAAATGAAATAAGGCCACAGATAGTTTATATAATGTTCTGATTACAGTTTTCATTGCTGTCTACTGCGTTTAATACTGTTTTCATCGTTCTTATGTACATATTTTTTACGTAGCATGAGACAATTATTGTTGCTTTTGTTATTGTGCAACTTTCGCGTCCCATAATTGTTGCACGTTGTAATTGCTTTGTTAGCAACAGGAAACCAATGCAAACCACTGCTTTTACAAGAATACCACTATTGGGGTTTGTGACAAACAGCAAGCAACAGCAGCATAATTTGCATTGGCGACATTCTATCATCATTCGCTTCCCTCCGCATGTATTCAAGCATTGCATTTTGTTGGTTGTAAAATGATAAAGACAGAAAAAAGCTGTTGATGTTTCGGTAATTGACGCCACTTCCATTTGTTTTCCTTGCAATGGCATCCAAAGTGGCGGGGTCTGACATTATGAGAGGTGAAAACCCGCTTTCGTTACAAACTAACAAGATTATAGTAAAAGGCTGATGGGATTGTAACTGTGCTGAAATGCATTAAATTCAGTGAAACGTTAAGAGGGGCGGAATAACTTAAGTGTGCAAGTTATTTTAAAATGAAGCAATTTGGCTTTGCATACTTAAAGGCACATTTATAATAGCTACGGCTGCCTTTTAAATACCAACAGATATGGGGACACAACTGTGAATCACTATTGAAAGCCAAACTGCGACTGTTTCATGACGAGATTTAACATTTTTTCCAAACTTGCACAGGCATTTTGAATCTTAGTTAAAGTGTTGTTAAAATATACATATATTGTTCTATATAATATACATATATATACTTGTATTCAACTTCATCCGTAAATAAATAATTACCAAAGTATTCTTCTTAGTTATGCTAGTAGGATTGAATTGGTAAGAAACCCGCTTATACTGAATATGTCCACAATGTTCCATATACCAGTAAATTCAACGCAAATTGTTCAATATGTAAACTAAATAAATAAATAAGAAAATGAAAACATCTTTTAAATTCGATTCAATTTAATTTACAGCTTTCGAGTTTCGTCATTTTACTTTTGTCGTCATTAACTTATTTGATCATATTGATATAGCAACTTCAATCAATAAATCTTCTCAACTGCATACAACATGGGAATCAATATGTCCTCTATCAACGGAAAGTAGCAATCGCATGCCAATAGTCATTTTGAGTTAAACTTCACATATGCATTTACATATTAATGAACATACAAATGAAATAAATTTGTATACTTAGGTGTGTACAACACACAGAGTATATTTATGTTATTCGCCTTACTGTTTATTGTTAGGGTACAATCGAATAGAGATAAAAACAATTAAAGGTGTCTAAGTTCGGGTGTAACCGAACATTATATACTCAGCGTGAGCTTCAATTGTACATTTCATTTCAGATAAATTACTCTTCTACATAACACGTGGCACCGCCCGTTTAAAAAAAATGTCTCCCCATTTCCTTTTACAATAAAACTTGATAAGTGAAATATCATTGATTCAAAGCAATTTTTTGCTTAGTTATAGGTTATTATTCTAGTCTAAGACACTTTTAAACCTTTTAAATTTGTTTTATATCTAAGTTGCCGTGGTCTTTAACCGATCCCGTCCATTTTCACTAGAAATATTTTCTGCTATAGGGAAAATCTGTGAACCCAATTTTATTACGATCCGTTAATTTTTCTTCGAGTAATGGCTCCCGAAACATAGAACGCATCCTAAACATTACTTTTTAGAATTTACCGACCCCTGGGCCAGTTCCCGAAAAAAGAGTACTCTCTGAGTGTGTATGCAACCATCTTGGAAATTTTAACAAAATGGGATGTTAAAATTGTCTTTACTAATCATTCAAAATATTTAACATTATGTGAAATAAAACGCATACACACTTACATATATGCTTAGGTAGGTATACTTTCGCTAGCTGGCCATTTCTCACGATTCCATCTAGGTCAGTGGTCGGCGCGCCATAGCTCAATTGAGCCACATTTGCTTCACACATATTCTCACTTTTTGTTGTTGTTGTTGTAGCGATAAGGAAACTCCCCGAAGGCCTTGGAAGTGTTATAGATGTTTATGGTCCTTTGCCGGATGCAGATCCGGTACGCTCCGGTAACAAGCCCCATAGAGGTAATAACCCGACCATTTCGGGAACAATTTGGTATGACCAGAAGAAACCTTCTAGGCCAGCCCGCCCTCACACCCCCTAGATCCATTAGCAGTTCGGGATCGCCAGAGCCTCGGCTGTTAATGAAATAGGATTCGCCATGGATAGGTGAGGATTACAATTGGGTTGGAGAAGCTATAAATTGCGCTGGCACCCCCTTGAAAGGGTTGCGCAACACAACCCCTTGAATCAAACATATTCTTGCTCTCCGTCGTCAGTCGTTAAAGCCCTGGCAAATTTGACGTATCCATACCCATATAAAACAGCGGATTCAACAAACCTTATGGAAATCAATGTAATTGGTCAATGGTGCTATTGCGTAACGCCGTAGCCATAGACAACCAATTGGTTTTTGGTTTTTCGCCATATCCATAACCTAAAAATATTTGAGTTGGTGAATTTATTAACTTTTTTTATATTTTATTTATTGTTTTGGATACGCTTTGACCAAGCGACTTATTTTTTGTGGAGTGTGTTTGCAATTTTTGGCTATTTCTTCATTTTTATGAAAATGTTACGATTTTTAGGTTAAGGCACCAATAACTGATGCCAATTGATATGGATAAGTAAAAATAATTAAAGAAATATGTTTAAGTTAACCGGTTTTATTGAAAACAATACTTACGTGAAGTAATAATAATACTAAAAGCTAGAAAATAATTAGGTATGTCCTAGGTACTAGTCGTCACACTCCTCATCAATTAAGGGCGTTGATCAGACAATTAAATAAAAGCGTTGAGGGCGTGAAATTTCTAAAAAGTTGAGGCGTTGCATAACCGTATTAAGGTTCAGTTGGTCTTATATATGACTATCAATAGAATTTTGACGCGTCCAACGCTTTTATTTAATTGCCTATTATTTTTCATTCTATTTAGAATTGTTTTTGTTTTTATCGGCCTATTGATAAATCAGGTTCAAATCGAGCTCAAGGCCAGAACAATAATTTTTTTCTAATGATAATTATTGTTATTTTTGAATTTTTCTAAATTTGAAAAATTGTATTTTGTTTTTGGAATAGTAAGTAGAAAACTTTTCAGACAACCTACCATAGCTGCGCAGATAGATCCATTTCGAAGGGTGCTAAGCCTTCATCATCAGTACGCTTTAGGCATGCTGCGCTAACCATTTAGGTATAATTATCATTAGAAAAAAATTATTGTTCTGGCCTTGAGCTCGATTCGAACCTTGAATGATTTATCAATAGGCCGGTAAAAACAAAAACAATTGTTAATAAACCATGAGCACTTGGGAATGTCAAACAAAGTAATTGACAATAAACAAAAATCCAGCATTATCAGTGATTTGCACCAGATGGCGCAACACTGAATAAATATAGTTGGTAAAAAAGATTAGAAGTAGCAAATTTGCCAGTCGAACAAACCACCGCTGTATAGCTAAATGGTTAGCGCAGCATGCCTAAAGCGTACTGATGATGAAGGCTTAGCACCCTTCGAAATGGATCTATCTGCGCAGCTATGACAGGTTGTCTGAAAAATTTTCTACTTACTATTCCAAAAACAAAATACAATTTTTCAAATTTAGAAAAATTAAAAAAAAATAACAATAATTATCATTAGAAAAAAATTATTGTTCTGGCCTTGAGCTCGATTCGAACCTTGAATCATTCTATTTAGTGCATTTAGTACCTCATTATTACAAGGACTCTTTCCTGAAAATTTGTTACAATCTAAGTCCTCAATACGTAATCCTTTCAAAGACTTTACCGAACGCTGCGCCACGTATGCTTGTCCCTCCTCGAACTCCAAAATATTTTGATGTCACTTCTACCGGACTGTATGTAATATTTGTTCCAAATACGAGCCGGATCGGATATCATAGGTCGCTTTCTAGTCATGTATGTATTATGTGTTCCAAATATGGACCAAATCGGACCAAAAATACATTTTTGTGAATATATCGATCCTTGCGCCACATAGCGGTGATTTTTTTCATAGGTCGCTTTCTATTCTTGTATGTACTATGTGTTCCAAATATGAACCAAATCGGACCACAAATAAGATTTTTTGAAATATTTCGATCCATGGGCCAGATATCGAAGTTTTTATACTCAGCTATAGAGTATATTAACTTTGTCCTCAAAACGGCAATCCGTAAGGGCATAAACTAATCTAGATAAATATAGACTTCTATATATCAAAATGATCTGGGCGAAAAAAGAAATTCATTTAGCCAAATCCGTCCGTCCGCTCGGCCGTAAACACGATAACTTGAGTAAAAATCGATTATATCTTTACTAAACTTAGTTCACGTACTTTTCTGAACTCACCTTATCTAGGTATAAAAAATGGACGAAATCGGACTGTGACCACGCCCACTTTTTCGATATCGAAAATTACGAAAAATGAAAAAAATGCCATAATTCTATATCAAATATGAAAAAAGGATAAAATATTGTAACTGGATTGGTTTATTGACGCAAAATATAACTTTAGAAAAAACTTTGTAAAATGAGTGTGACACCTACCATATTAAGTAGAAGAAAATGAAAAAGTTCGACAGGGCGAAATCAAAAGCCCTTGGAATCTTGGCAGGAATACTGCTCGTGGTATTACATATATAAATAAATTAGCGGTACCCAGCAGATGATGTTCTGGGTCACCCTGGTACACATTTTGGTCGACATCTCGAAAACACCCTCATATATAAAATTAAGGGCCACTCCCTTTTTAAACCGTCATTAATACCTTTAATTCGATACCCATAACGTACAAACACCTTCTAGAGTCACCCCTGGTCCACCTATATGGCGATATCTCGAAAAGGCGTCCACCTATAGAACTATGGCCCACTTCGGTTTATATAATCATTAACACCTTTCATTTGATACCCATATCGTACAAACGCATTCTAGTCACCCTTGGTCCACCTTTATGGCGATATCTCGAAAAGGCGTCCACCTATAGAACTAAGGCACACTCCCTTTTAAAATACTCATTAGCACCTTTCTTTTGATACCCATGTCGTACAAACACATTATAGAGTCACCCCTGGTCCATCTTTATGGCGATATCTCGAAAAGGCGTCCACCTATAGACTAAGGTCCATTCCTTTTTAAAATACTCATTAACACCTTTCATTTGATACCCATATCGTACAAACATATTCTAGGGTCACCTCTGGTCCACCTTTATGGCGATATCTCGAAAAGGCGTCCACCTATAGAACTAAGGCCCGCTCCCTTTTAAAATACCCATTAACACCTTTCATTTGATATCCATATCGTACCAGCATATTCTAGAGTCACCCCTGGTCCACCTTTATGGCGATATCTGGAAAAGGTGTCCACCTTTAAACCTAAGACCCACTCCCTTTTAAAATACTCATTAACACCTTTCATTTGATACCCATATCGTTCAAGCACCTTCTAGAGTCTCCCCTAGTCCACCTTTACGGCGATATCTCGAAAAGGCGTCCACCTATAGAACTATGCCCCACTACGTTTTAAATAATCATTAACACCTTTCATTTGATACCCATATCATACAAACGCATTGTAGTCACCCTTGGTCCACCTTTATGGCGATATCTCGAAAATGTGTCCACCTATAGAACTAAGGCCCACTCCCTTTTAAAATACTCATTAGCGCCTTTCATTTGACACCCATATCGTACCAGCATATTCTGGAGTCACCTCTGGTCCACCTTTATGGGGATATCTCGAAATGGCGTCCACCTATAGAACTATGGCCCACTTCCTTTTAAAATACTCTTTAATACCTTCCATTTGAAACCCATGTCATACAAACACATTCCAGGGTTACCCTATGTTCATTTTCCTAAATGGTGATTTTCCCTTATTTTGTCTCCAAAGCTCTCAGCTGAATATGTAATGTTCGGTTACACCCGAAATTAGCCTTCCTTACTTGTTTTTTCTTGCTATTGCATTGCCATCGGGTTCTGAACTATATTCCAAGTTTCAAGCTTGTAGCTTATCGGGAAATTACTTAAATTTCAATTACAAAATTCGTTCCGGCCGTCCACCCTGTCAAGTCAAGCTAAATAAAACCGTTTAAAAATATGGTTATAACTATGGCATTATGACTATGTCAACTTTACAAGGCCCTTTAGCGAGACACAACGAAAAAACACTGCGAACGGCTATCGCAAAATGTTCAGATTCCCTGTGAAAAATTTTACGATATGTAGCTCTACTTCCAAACATGTTTAGGCTTGGATTTTTACCTTTTTTGGTATGATATACTTAATTACTTTCCCGTGCAATATGATTTCTTTTAAAATATTTTAACAAAATCTGGAAAGGTTTCATTCTGAACACCTTTTTTTCTGAGCCAAAAAATTTAACTTCTACACTGCAAAAAATTCCTATAGAAAGTTTAAAGTAACTTAACGAAATAGTAAAAAAATTACATTAATGTATCTTTATGTTTTTGTTTTAAGTCAGCCACATATTTTTTAAACGTTTTGTATTTCCATGGTTGCGGCAAATGTATTTGTTTCAGAAATATGATTTTTATGGCGAGTGATCGCCACTATTTTTGCGATATTGTGTTCAGCCGTTTTGACAAACCAAATCAAACTAAAATTTTTGGTATAACTGTTCTTAATAAATGCACCATCTGCATGCTAAAATTTAAAATTAAATTTTAATTTTTGCCGACCACTGATCTAGGTCGACATTTGTTGTTGTGAAAAGCTTTCTGTGCTGATGATATTTCCCTTTTTTTCTAAATGAGCTTGTGGAACAAAATTATTGTTTGTCTTGTTAAAGAATTTTAGTCCAATGCTAAGGCTTTATATTATTTATTAGGTTTGTCGTTGTAAGTACTCAAGATTCATCAAAGTCAGTCACAACAAGTAAGGAAGGCTAAGTTCGGGTGTAACCGAACATTACATACTCAGTTGAGAGCTGTGGAGACAAAGTAAGGGAAAATCACCATATTGTAAAAAGAACCTAGGGTAACCCTGGAATGTGTTTGTATGACATGTGTATCAAATGGAAGGTATTAAAGAGTATTTTAAGAGGAAGTGGACCATAGTTCTATAGATGGACGCCATTTAGGGATATCGCCATAAAGGTGGACCAGGCCTGACTCTAGAATTTGTTTGTACGATATGGGTATCAAATGAAATGTGTTAATGATAATTGTAAAAGAGAGTGGGCCTAAGTTCTATAGGTGGACGCCGTTTCGATATATCGCCATAAAGGTGGACCAGGGGTGACTCTAGAATTTATTTTGTACGATATGGGTATCAAATGAAAGGTATTAATGAGTATTTTAAAAGGGCGTGGGCCTAAGTTCTATAGATGGACGCCGTTTAGAGATATCGCCATAAAGATGGATCAGGGCTGACTCTGGAATTTGTTTGCACGATATGAATATCAAATGAAAGGTGTTAATGAGTATTTTAAGAGGGCGTGGGCCTTAGTTCTATATGTGGACGCCTTTTCGAGATATCGCCATAAAGGTGGACCAGGCGTGACTTTAGAATGCGTTTGTACAATATGGGTATCAAACGAAAGGTGTTAATAAGTGTTTTAAAACGGAGTGGGCCTTAGTTCTATAGGTGGACGCCTTTTCGGAATATCGTTATAAAAGTGGACCAGGTTGACTCTAGAATGCGTTTGTATAATATGGGTATCAAACGAAAGGTGTTAGTAAGTGTTTTAAAACGGAGTGGGCCTTAGTTCTATAGGTGGACGCCTTTTCGGAATATCGTTATAAAATTGGACCAGGTTGACTCTAGAATGCGTTTGTACAATATGGGTATCAAACGAAAGGTGTTAATAAGTGTTTTAAAAGGGAGTGGGCCTTAGTTCTATAGGTGGACGCCTTTTCGGAATATCGTTATAAAATTGGACCAGGTTGACTCTAGAATGCGTTTGTACAATATGGGTATCAAACGAAAGGTGTTAATAAGTGTTTTAAAACGGAGTGGGCCTTAGTTCTATAGGTGGACGCCTTTTCGGAATATCGTTATAAAAGTGGACCAGGTTGACTCTAGAATGCGTTTGTACAATATGGGTATCAAACGAAAGGTGTTAATAAGTGTTTTAAAAGGGAGTGGGCCTTAGTTCTATAGGTGGACGCCTTTTCGGAATATCGTTATAAAAGTGGACCAGGGTTGACTTTAGAATGCGTTTGTACAATATGGGTATCAAACGAAAGGTGTTAGTAAGTGTTTTAAAACGGAGTGGGCCTTAGTTCTATAGGTGGACGCCTTTTCGGAATATCGTTATAAAAGTGGACCAGGGTTGGCTCTAGAATGCGTTTGTACAATATGGGTATCAAACGAAAGGTGTTAATAAGTGTTTTAAAAGGGAGTGGGCCTTAGATCTATAGCTGGACGCCTTTTCGGAATATCGTTATAAAAGTGGACCAGGGGTGACTCTAGAATGCGTTTGTATAATATGGGTATCAAATGAAAGGTGTTAATGAGTATTTTAAAAGGGCGTGCGCCTTAGTTCTATAGGTGGACGCCTTTTCGAAATATCGCCATAAAGGTGGACCAGGGGTGACTCTAGAATTTGTTTGTACGATATGGGTATCAAATGAAAGGTGTTAATGAGTATTTTAAAAAGGAGTGGGCCTTAGTTCTATATGTTGACGCCTTTTCGAGATATCGCCATAAACGTGGACCAGGGGTGACTCTAGAATTTGTTTGTACTATATGGGTATCAAATGGAAGGTGTTAATGAGTATTTTAAAAGGGCGTGGGCCTTAGTTCTATAGGTGGATGCCTTTTCGAGATATCGCCATAAACGTGGACCAGGGCTGACTCTAGAATTTGTTTGCACGATATGGGTATCAAATGAAAGGTGTTAATGAGTATTTTAAAAGGGCGTGTGCCTTAGTTCTTAAGGTGGACGCCTTTTCGAAATGTCGCCTTAAAGGTGGATCAGGGGCGACTCTAGAATTTGTTTGTACGATATGGGTATCAAATGAAAGGTGTTAATGAGTATATTAAAAAGGAGTGGGCCTTAGTTCTATATGTGGATGCCTTTTCGAGATATCGCCATAAACGTGGACCAGGGGTGACTCTAGAATGTGTTTGTACGATATGGGTATCAAATTAAAGGTATTAATGAGGGTTTTAAAAGGGAGTGGCCCTTAGTTGTATATGTGAAGGCGTTTTCGAGATATCGACCAAAATGTGGACCAGGGTGATCCAAAACATCATCTGTCGAGTACCGCTAATTTATTTATATATGTAATACCACGAACAGTATTCCTTCCTAGATTCCAAGGGCTTTTGATTTCGCCCTGCAAAACTTTTTCATTTTCTTCTACTTAATATGTTAGGTGTCACACCTATTTTACCAAGTTTTTTCTAAAGTTATATTTTGCGTCAATAGACCAATACAATTACCATGTTTCATCCCTTTTTTCGTATTTGGTATATAACTATGGCATTTTTTCATTTTTCGTAATTTTCGATATCGAAAAAGTGGGCGTGGTCATAGTCGGATTTCGGCCATTTTTTACACCAATACAAAGTGAGTTCAGATAAGTACGTCAACTGAGTTTAGTAAATATATATCGATTTTTGCTAAAGTTATCGTGTTAACGGCCGAGCGGAAGGACAGACGGTCGACTGTGTATAAAAACTGGGCGTGGCTTCAACCGATTTCGCCCTTTTTCACAGAAAACAGTTATCGTCCTAGAATCTAAGCCTCTACCAAATTTCACAAGGATTGGTAAATTTTTGTTCGACTTATGGCATTAAAAGTATCCTAGACAAATTAAATGAAAAAGGGCGGAGCCACGCCCATTTTGCAATTTTCTTTTATTTATGTATTTTGTTGCACCATATCATTACTGGAGTTGAATGTTGACTTAATTTACTTATATACTGTAAAGATATTAACTTTTCTTTTAAAATTTGAATTTAAAAAAAAAATTTTTTAAAAAGTGGGCATGGTCGTTCCCCGATTTTGCTAATTTTTATTAAGCAGGCATATAGTAATAAGTGTAACGTTCCTGCCAAATTTCATCATGATATCTTCAACGACTGCCAAATTACAGCTTGCAAAACTTCTAAGTTACCTTCTTTTAAAAGTGGGCGGTGCCACGCCCATTGTCCAAAATTTTACTAGTTTTCTATTCTGCGTCATAAGTCAAACTCACCTACCAAGTTTCATCGCTTTATCCGTATTTGGTAGGGAATTATCGCACTTTTTCGATTTTTCGAAATTTTCGATATCGAAAAAGTGGGCGTGGTTATTGTCCGATATCGTTCATTTTAAATAGCGATCTGAGATGAGTGCCCAGGAACCTACATTTATTTATTTATTTATTTATTTGTTTAAGTCTATAAATTTTAATCCTTACAGACTACGATACAATGAAAATTTAAAAAATACTTATGCCTAAAAGTAATCGGTTTACTTAGAAAGCAGACTTCAAAATATTCATAAATTCAGCTCTTTGTATAGAAAAGCAGCGGAATTACTTATTAAGTTAAGCTCCCGAATAGCACGCGTAATGGGAGCATTACCAGCGGAATTCGTTCTGAAATAATCGTAATAAAATGGAAAGGAATTTCTGAGAGATCTTTGGGGAACATTAAATCGAATCCTTTCCAGCAAATAAGGGCAATCAATGTAGCCATTAATAACATTATACATGAATGACAAGCACAGTATAGATCTACGATTTTCCAAAGACTTGAGGCTTAAAAGTAAAAGACGTGCAGAGTAGGAAAGAATCGGCTCCGAAAAGTTTAACGGGCGAAGGGCATATTTAAGGAAAATTTTTTGAATTCTCTCAATTCTACAAATGGCCGTTTGGTTGCTTGGTCTCCAAATGAAGACAGCATATTCAATATGAGATCTAACGTATGACGTGTAGAGCAGCTTAAAGGTATAGGGGTCTGAGAATTTTGAAGCATTGCGCCGTACAAATCCGAGCATAGAATATGCTTTCGATGTTACGTAGTTAATGTGATTAATGAAGGAAAACCTTTTGTCAAAAACGACACCCAGGTCTTTAATCTCATCAACACAATGAAGTTCATACTTAGATATACAGTATTTTGTAGACAAATTGTTAGTTGATTTTGAATAAACAATTTGGAAGCATTTTTGCGTATTTAAAGAGAGACAGGAATTCAGGCACCATTGGTGAAGCTTATTTATATCATCCTGCAGCTTTATGGCATCTTCTTGCGATTTAATAGCTGAGAATATTTTTAAGTCATCTGCATAAAGTAAACACTTTGCAAACGAAAAACAACTGCTGATGTCATTAATAAATAATATAAATAAAAGTGGGCCTAGTATACTTCCCTGGGGAACGCCAGAAGTCGCTACGAACGGACTAGACATTTTCCCATCAATGGTAACAACGCAGTGTCTATTACTTAAATAAGAACGAATCCACAAAAGAAACGTTGAATGAAAACCGATGCAACTTAATTTTTTTATCAGAACTGTGTGAGGAACTCTATCAAAAGCTTTTGAAAAGTCAGTGTAAATGCAATCAACCTGTAGTCCAGCAGAGAGAGAATCTACACAGTATTCACTAAAAACAGCAAGATTTGAAACCGTGGACCTATCAGCAACAAACCCGTGCTGGTGGGGTGATATAAGGGATTTAACAGCAAAACTCAACTTGGCATTCAAGCATGCTCAAAAATTTTAGAGATTGTGGACAGCTTGGATATTGGTCTATAGTTACGCACATCGTTCTTATTTCCACATTTGAAAACGGACGTAATCGAGGTGAGCTTCCAATCATCGATGAACGTCCCAGATGATAATGATTTATTGAAAATCAGAGTCAACGGATAGACCAAGGCTGGACAGTTTTTTAACAAGACAAAAGAAAACCCATCAACTTCAGTTTGGGATGAGGATTTAAGTATAATAATAGCCTTACTAACATCCTCACAGGAGTAAGCGTACCGAAGTTCAGGATACTAACGGCATCCAATGAAAAATCAACCGCTTTATTATTATCATCCTGAGAAAAATTTGACTTAAAAAACTCAGCAAATAAGTTCGCTGCCTCACTTACATACCAAATTTCATCAAGATACCTCAAAATTTACTCAAGTTATCGTGTTACCGGACAGACGGACGGACATGGCTCAATCGAATTTTTTTTCGATACTGATGATTTTGATATATGGAAATCTATATCTATCTCGATTCCTTTATACCTGTACAACCAACCGTTATCCAATCAAAGTTAATATACTCTGTGAGCTCTGCTCAACTGAGTATAAAAAGGCAATACTTAGCGACCAATTGCAAAGCAAGGGGCATTCATATGGTTGAGTGGATAAAGGCATCTATCTGCCTTTACACTACTATAAAGCAAAGCCGGCCAAAAGTTGCACATTGTGCAATTTGAGTTCGTATTTTCACACCGACACTAACGATGTGTGATCACGATCGTTTGCTTTCGCTTGCCACTCACTAAAATCAAAAGTGAATGCAAAAGGAAAAGTCCATGCTACTTTTTGGGCACATAATAAAAACAATATGCTGCAATGTTAAAGTGGCTTTTAATACGTTTTAGTTAGTATTATTAAGTTCCTTTGAACATACATATTAATATTGACAATTTAAATATTAATTATTTAATATAAGTATATTTTTATACGCTCTACTTAGTTTTATTAATTTTCATAAATTTTTTTTTTATTGAATAACTTTATGTTTTGAAAATATATATTTCTATCTTCACATTTACTTGGTTTTATAGTTCTTTCTTAATGAAAAAGTGAATTTTTTAAGTAAATTTTGCATTGAATAAACACGATACCTTCTTTTATATAAAAGTTTCATCTAACTAGCTCGAACTCCATGTTCTTAGTTATATGAATATAAGTAAATATAGTCAGGATTAGATTTAAATCAAGTAACCAAAGTCCTTTTTAATTTCAAACTTCACAGTCCACATTTTAATTTAGCACACTGTGGGGAGTTGTCGCTCAATTTTTACACACACTTATGCAATTGTTTTAGGATTTGTGTGGCCGGCTCTGCTATAAAGTATGAGTGTTGGAAATTTCGAGTTAAATACTCAGCTTCCGAAAAGCTAGCTGATAATTAAGAGAAATTCAAAAACATGTCCTAGTAACCATCGCCGTTTGTAAACGTTGTAATTTTTCTCTAATATCAAAAATAAAAACAATTGTCAGTCATTCCTGTTGAACAAATAGCAACAAGTGGCTTTAAGTAGAACAAAGATTAAAGCAAAAACCCCAAGCTTTAACTTAAGTCTTAATAGCAGGACTGTAAGCTTGAGTTTCTATTCTGCGGACCTGGAAATAAATTTTTTTTACGGCCGACGTGTTTCTTAAAATTTCGAGCTTATGGTAACTTAGGACTCAGTGATTCATAATGAGTCTTCAGCCTCGGCATAAAGTACTTGCATACCAGTGAATGTGTAAATAAACACCTTAAAGTTATGGGGAGGCTCTGTCGTGTGCTACTATGAAATATGCTTACATATGTACATACATAAATAAGCGATCCCAAATGATAAGGCTTTTATGGAATTAATCAAATGTGATTTGATAATTTTACCAATGCTCACATTAAACGCAATTTAAGCATTTAAAATATTGACAAATCCTTGTCAGTTTGAATTTTTAACATATACCTGAGTGTCATACATTTTAATAAACATACATTAGAGTGTCCGTTATTTACTAAGTTGCTTTACGACCTTTTTTTATATTTTAATCCATGTTCCTATTGCGAAAATTTAAGATGATAATTAACAACAATTAGACGTAAATATGGTCAAGTGATGGCCCTACGGGATAATCTTTTTATTGTTCTTCGATAAATTCACTCGGTCAAAAGTTATTCGCTTTAGTTCAAGTACCATTTATTATACAGCTCTTTAAACGCTTGCAAAACCCGTTAGGCTATGTTAATTTTTCTCTAAGAGCACATTTGTCTCCATCTTATAAAATATCATTTTCAAAGAACTTTTTTTACGAGAAATAAAAAAAGTAGCACGACAGCAACTGGAAGAAAAGATCGGCCTAAATTTCCTCTGAGGTATATCGGGCCATATGTTTTTTATTTTGATATATCGCCTTTGCCGAACGGCTTATAAAAAAATGAATAACTTTTGGGTTTGATAATTCATTCTTAGTCTTAAACTAACAAATAAGAAACCGCTTGTAAAAAAGGGCCAACTTTTTAAATGACGGACACTCTAATATATTTGTATTTTTTTTGTGTATATGTAGATTCAAGATGACATTCCACCGTTCCCCGACTTGCATTCGTTTGTTCATATTTAGCTTTGAAGGATTGTAAACTGATCTGGCGCATTCGAGTATGTAATGCATATATCTTGCAGTTGCACTTGAAAGCAATATTCAATTACATTTATCCCATTAAGTCCCATCGCGGCCATTCATTCATCTGTGGTGTCTGGAGAGCTTTCAATCAATTTCACGTCCAATCTAAACAAAATTGTCGGATAACCACAAGACAGCAAAGCAATAAAATACTCTCCGGCGCAATCAAACTACACACCTGTTTCGGTTCTTACACGTGCACACATACCTACACATGAACACTTTCGAAAAGGGATTTACTATGTAAGCCGATAACATGCAAACAATTGCACTTAACTGGATATATTTTATGTATGAAATGTATCAGTGGAAAACAAGCTGCATTCACTTTAAATGTCGACTTTCTCTTATATGCGCTAATCAACAGCACAATACAATAGTCGTATGAGAGTGAGAAGGTTAATATATTCAGACGCAATAGAAGAGTGAGTTGATATGCCGCATTTAGTATATGTTTGTTGTATGCGGTAACGAGTTCCGATATCCCGAAAGCTTTCAGTGACTTTCTCTGTTGTGCTTTGCAAATACTACTCAGATATTTTTATCCTTTCTAGTTTTTACTTCCTTTATATTAGTTTCGTTTGATGTTTTTCCGCCATTTTCCATACAAAATTGGAGAATCTTGCAATCTTTATTTGGAACGCACATCGTAGTCTGATTACAATTTAAAATGAGGGATCGTGAAAATAGCCGATGGCCACCGTTGTAGTATTAAAGGAGTATTCTAGATGGGTCAGGGATCGAGGTATTTGGAAAGTCCTTTTATAAAATGTGAATTCTTGGGATCGCTATTTGAGTAACTTCCCGTATAGCTAGATTTTTGAACAAAAATTTTCGATAGGTGGTCCACGGATCGTGGAAATTTAAAATATTCGTCCGAGTTTGGATATATTTCATTGGAGCTTTCAGGAACCTGCCGAAAACCCTGGAGCCTGAAACTTTGAACGAAGATTTAAACTCTATTATGTTGAAATATTTAGGATAAAAGAGTTTTCTATATACAGGGTTCGAGATATTTAGAGGATATAAAAACCATTTAGAAAGAAAAGAAGATAAAAAATTGTTAAGTATTTCCTTTATATAAATGGACCAGAAGAAACGAAAAATATCTCATTAAACAAAGACATAATCTTGTTAAATATTCAAATTTTAACATAACCACTGTAAAAAATTGTATGAGGATCAAAACGATAAAGGTGAGTGAAGACTTTCGATATAATCTTTATCTAGATATCTGTGGCAATTTGACAAAACAACATATTTCGAGTCAGGATTTCAGTTAAATTTTGGCCTTTAACAGAAATCTGTAACAGATCTCCCAATATTATTTATTCATAACCCTAGCGCCAAATGGCTGCTACAAAATATAGGAAGTCACAGTGTTGAGATGTTTGGCAAAAATGTGTACCTAATACAAATACGAAATACTTAAAAATATTTTATCTTCTTTTTATTTGAATTTGTAATCTGGATCACTGAGCTTAAAAAATTAAATTTAATAATTTAAGCAATTATATTTTCATACCCAGCTTAGCAAAGCTCACAGAGTTTATTAGTCACTAAGCCAATCGGGCTATAAATAATCTTCTATATACCAAAATAATCAGCGTGAACAAATAAAATAACTTAGCCAGGATAACCACTGCCACCTTCTATATATTTAAAGTTTTGCAATACACCAAAAACGTGATTATTCAGTATATAATGCAGCTAACCTAATTTCATGTGTACGTTGAAATATACCCCATAATTTATATTTTTTTAATTTAAAGGGGGATATGGCACGCCCAGCTCTGACGAAATCCATTTATTAAATATTAGTGTTCATAAATCAGAAGCGATTCAAAGCTTCGCAAAGTGATTACTCTCATCATAAAGAATGAGTCTGAACAAAATGAACGAAATCGGTAAGGGGCCATGCCTTTTTTATATAAGTAAAAGAGGTTTAGAGGAATGTAATAGGACATATCTTTGCTATATTACGATCGCGGGTTCGAATCCGGCTCAAGGCATAACAATAATTACTGTATCATTATTATTGTTATTATAAATTTTTTCTTAATTGAAAAAATTTTAAATTAGAATAGAAGAAAGAAAAATTTTAGACAACTGCCAAAGCTCGTTGTTGTTGTTGTTGTAGCAATGCTCGCCCCACCTAATAGCCGCGACCGATCACAAATTGTCATCAATATCCTCTAACGGGAGTCCAAGGAAACTTGCCGTTTCAACAGGGGTGGACCATAAGGAAAGGGGTGTTAGAGGCGTTGGTTCCACATTACAATTAAAGAGATGGTTGGTGTCATGTGGGGACACATTGCAAGCGGGGCATACATTTTGTATGTCGGGGTTGATTATGGATAGGTAAGAGTTTAACCTGTTACAGTATCCAGAACGAAGTTGAGCAAGACTGACACGCGTTTCCCTAGGGAGTATGCGTTCCTCTTCCGCGAGTTTTGGATACTTTTCTTTAAGTACTGGATTCACCGGGCAATTCCCGGCATAAAGGTCCGACGCCTGTTTACGGAGTTCAACAAGGACCTGCTTGTGTTTTTTCACTTCATACGGCTGGGTTCTCAGGTGCCGTATTTCCTCAAAATGCTTACGGATAGGACTCCTTAAGCCCCTAGGCGGTGCTGGTTCATCAATCAGATGTCTGTTGGGATGCCCAGGTTTCTGGGTATTCAACAGGAACTGTTTGGTCAGCATCTCATTTCTCTCCCTGATGGGGAGTATTCTCGCCTCATTATGCAGATGGTGTTCTGGGGGCATAAGAAGACAGCCCGTGGCGATTCTGAGAGCAGTATTTTGGCAGGCCTGTAGTTTCTTCCAGTGGGTAATTTTTAGGCTTGGCCACCATATGGGTGACGCGTAGCACGTAATCGGCTGGCTAATTGCTTTGTATGTAGTCATGAGCGTTTCTTTATCTTTTCCCCAGGTACTGCCAGTGAGGGATTTGAGGATTTTGTTACGGCTCTGAATTCTCGGAACAATTGCGGCTGCGTGCTCACCAAAATGTAGATCCTGATCAAACGTCACACCCAAGATTTTGGGGTGTAGGACAGTCGGTAGCGTAGTGCCATCGACGTGGATGTTCAAAATGGTCGACATTTGGGACGTCCTTGTTGTAATAAGGTCGCGGAAGATTTAGTCGGTGATAATGCCAGGTTTCGCGAGACGAAAAAACTGGAGAGATAAGGGAGGTAGCCGCTTATTTTATTGCATAGCGCATCGATCTTTGGGCCTGGGCCTGTGGCCATTATTGTGCAGTCATCGGCGTAGGAAACGATTGTGACTCCTTCCGGTGGTGAAGGTAGCTTAGATATGTAGAAATTAAACAAAAGTGGGGATAGGACACCACCCTGTGGCACCCCTTGTTTAATTCTCCTTGGTTTTGATGTTTCGTTTCTAAATTTCGCCGATGCCTGCCGACCACCCAGATAATTTGCGGTCCACCTTTTAAGACATGGGGGAAGGGTAGACCCTTCCAGGTCTTGCAGTAACGAGCCATGGTTGACCGTATCAAAAGCTTTTGATAGGTCTAGCGCTACGAGTACTGTTCTATGGTGGGGGTATTGATTTAAACCGTAATTTATCTGGGTGCTAATGGCATTTAGCGCGGTGGTAGTGCTATGGAGTTTTCTGAAGCCATGCTGATGAGGGGCTAGCTGCAAATTTGTTTGGAAATAACGGAGCAAAATGGCTTCAAGCGTCTTTGCCACTGGCGATAGGAGAGATATCGGACGATATGACTCACCTATGTTAGCTCGTTTCCCAGGCTTTAGTAGCGGGACCACCTTGGCCATTTTCTTTTTCTCGGGTATGACAAAGGTGGAAAGAGACAGGTTGAAGACATGCGCTAAATATTTGAAACCCTCTTTCCCTAGGCTTTTTAGCATCGGCATGGCTATGCCGTCTGGGTCCACTACTTTGGATGGTTTAGCACGACCAATGGCGTCCTCAACATCTTTAGCGGTGATGGTGATTGGTGACGCGCTGAATTTGTCTTTATGTGCGTGTCTATTGGCTATCCGTCTATCTTTGTCGACCGTAGGATGCATTGTATATTGTCGGCAGAAAGCGCTCGCGCATTTTTTTCGCATCCGACAGCACTTTGTCGCCAAAGGCGATGGAAAGTTTGTCTTTGTGCTTAGTCGGATTCGATAGGGACTTTACGGTGGACCAAAGTTTACCCACACCGGTAGAGAGGTTACAACCTCTTAGGTGCTCCTCCCATTTCGCCCGCTTGTGTTCATCCACAAGCAATCTGATGCGTTGGTTTATATCCCTTATTTGGGGGTCGCCTGGATCAAGCTGTCTTATAAGGTCACGTTCTCTCGCTAAGTTTGCGGCCTCCGCCGGGAAGTGGGCCGGATTTCGGGAATTCTCCCGGCGGGAATGAAACGTGCCGAGGCGGATTCAATGACCTTACGGAAGGCACGCCTCCCTTGGCGGGCATCAGTCGGGATAGGGAGGACAGCAAAGCGGTTGTCTGTAAAAGATTTATATTCTTCCCACTTTCCTTTTTTGAAGTTTATGAAAGTGCGTTTTTCAGTGACGATGAAGTCGGCGGTACGCTCGAGAATTTAATTTGCCAAAGCTCGTTGTATAGATCCATTTCGGGAAATGCTAAATTCCTTCATCGGCAACATTTAGGCGCCGCTGCTATAACCATTCAGCTATCACAGCAATCAACAACAAAAATTGTTTACTATATTACTTTGAATTGTATTTATATCAAGAAAATGAATTTTTAAAAATTAACAAATTAGCGTGGTAACGCCTCTTTATTGAGCTGTAATTTCTCTAATTTTCAACAGCGACAACTGGAATTTATCTATTGTGAAAAACTCGGTACACCTATTTCTGTTATAAAGGCGCATATTTCTAATAAAAATGGCAATACATAGTTTGTTTCAAAAAACTAAAGCTAATTGAACTATAGGATAGAAGCTGCCAGCTGAGTATTTAATTTGTAGTTGCACTCTAACTTAGACACCTTTAATTGATTGTGCCAGCTGCGTCGAATAGAACAAGAATTGGAGTAAAAAAAATCTTAACTTTCGACTAAAACAAAAACAGGGGTTTGAACCCTGGCTTTACCTTAAGCCTGTAACATAATGTAACAAATGTATTTAAAATGTCTTAAAGCCTTTATAAGTAAGAAATTCAGATCTTTTTAACCCGTGTTAGCAACTAGGTGGGCAGCCAATTTTCAGTGCTTGGCAGTAGAGCAATCTTCTATAATCTATATCATAACAATTCACTGACTGTGCCAGCTGGCTACGGGATATAAGCCGTCTACGCATTAAAGCGGGACGGTGCACTGAGTTAAAGAGTGATGCGTTGCAATATGAGCTTCGACAACTTATTGTGTCCATAAGCGTTTGACGATACATCATAAAGACGACAACTTTTGCGCTAAATTTTTTATAATTTATTCTTTATTCCTTGTTATTAAGTATGTAATAGTTGAAGTTCGAACTTGCTTAGTACGTTCTTGGAATAGACGCGCTTAAATTATACCCGGGTTATTAAATGACAGCATAATTTCACCTCCTTTTCATCGTACTTTCGTGTTTAGTAAAAGTTCTTATATATGCCACATCTCATGGATGCTCTCGGAATGGTCGCAGTTCCAAGCAATAGAGTGTATCTATAAAAAAAATTATCATTCGAGTGATTTTATTTAACCGTGATTTTATTTGAACCCAACCACCTAACATACTTGTGTCACCCAACGAGATGTAAGAGTTGAATTGTGATTACGATGATCTGCAAGGTTTTGTTGTTGGGTAGCTGGCGAGTATTTGCGGCCCAGTTTTCTGCGTAAAATCCAAATAAAAGCTCAGAATTATCCCACCATGTCAGGGTTTCAAGATACTAGAAGACTACCCCTACTAGGAGAAGGGTTTCCACCGAGGAACGAAATGTGCTTCATAACTCTTTTGGCACTAGCCACTTCCGCAAGGAGTGTAATTTAATTCAACGAAAGTTATAACTCTTTGCAAGCAACTTAGAAAAGAACGCCCAAGTCTCTTATTTTCAACTATCTTATAATTTTCATTAAATTTCCAACACTATTGTTACTGTCTATCAAAATACCATAAACAAAATAAATATGAGAGTTGAGGAGGAAAACTAAAAAAACAAAACACGTAATTTTAGAGTTTGTAATAAATTTAATCGCAAACTCCGCTTAATTATGCCAAACCGTTTAGTTTTTATTAGTGTGCGTAAATAAGAAGCATTGAGCAGAGTTAAGTCAGGATATATCTTATTACAAGTACACAAATCATCCTCTGGAGAGATTGAGTGATTGTCCGGATTGAGTGCTGTAATATATGTACATATATGCTAGCATGCAAGGCCCATATACCAATTGATTTATATAATTAAATGTGTTTAGTTGATTGCTAAATTCCTACGGGGTTTGTATATTGATCTCGAATTTGGCACAACACTCCAACTAATAACAAATCACTTAAGCAATTTTGCTATTTGATACAACTGTTTGGGTAAATTGCCTTTATACACTCTTAATATCGGTCAATTTATGTTGTAATTTACCAGTCTACTGCTCCGCCCACTCATCGTTTTACTACGAGGTGGATAATAATATTAGATATTTGTATTTAAAGCACTTCTTGTCTATACATATGCACACTTCCATTCATAAGTGTAAAAGCCATTTTCTGATGCGCTAGTAGCTTGGCAATTGAATTGTCAACGAAGTCAACACACACAAGTAATCACACTGAATTTAAGAGAAAATGCTAGTTTCTTCTATATCTTTGTAGAATACTCTTTTGTGGTATGCCAGATTGAATAGCGGCCAAAATTTTACATTAGAACCTTCTGCTACATATGTATATACATATGTACATAAGTTCGTGTCTTGATATTTTCTTCTAAGCGCACGTAGGCAGTAAGCAGTTGCTTGAATGACATGTTGGCGAATGAAGCCCAGATTGAATAACAAATCATTAAAATTATGTAATAAATATTGGATAATAGCTCTTTAGCGTAACACAAAGCTTAATTATGTTGAATACTTATTGCAAGAAACTACTTGTTATATGAAGTATATTCTTTACCCCACAAAGTATGCTTAACGGCCCTATTCTACAGTGGTAACATCTTAATTTTTTACCGGTTACGAAACCTTCTGGCAACTTTTACACCTTTTTGGCATTCTGAAGGCAAAAGTTGCCGGATAACAACGTAACCACTAAAATAGGTGGTAACATCGACGTAACCACATAAAACAGCTGATGTTTACTCTGAAAAATAAATAAAGCGAAAGTGAAAATTAAATCGAGCATTTTAAAAACAAATAAACAAATACAAGGAAAAGTAAAAATTAGCCAAAACGTTTCAAACGCCAATAATCAGTTTAATATAATAAAAACGTCCAATTTACTATTATTGCTGCTTGCTGAAGATGAAGAATATGATGAAATTTTGGAACGGAGACATAACTTAAAGAGTCTTCGGGACAATAGTGATCCTTTGAACCTTCCTTGTAGTACCTTCAAAGAGCATTTTCGTCTACCGAAAGAAGCCTGTAAAATACTTATAGAAGAGTTGTGGCCAAAGGATGACCAACCTACTTCTCTGCCCTTTGGAGTACGATTTTTTCTCACATTTTTAGCATATGGATCGTATCAAAAGTGTGTTGCTAATATATATGCTGCGCTCAGCCAATCTTCTGCATCACGAGCTATCAAATACATTAAAAATTTAATTTTGAAAGAAAAAGCATATGAAGTAAGTTTTCATACCATTAACGAGGAGCAGTTGGCTATAAAAGCGAGGTAACGTTGAACGTGGAAACTTACAGATAGTACATGGGATAATGTTTTTTGTTTCTACTTGTTTAGGTTCTACGCAAAGTGTGGTTTGAAGGGTGTTATCGGTGCAATCGATTGCACACATGTGGCGCTCATTTGTCCCCCAAGAACTTTTCCGGCCAGACCGTGTAGCCTCTACATGAATCGCAAGGGATACTACAGCGTCAATGTTGAAGCTGTTTGCGACGACAACTTAAATTTTCTGGCAATTGATGCAACTTTTCCTGGGTCATGCCACGACGGTATATGGACAACATCAAACATGCGTGCGTTTAAGAGCGGGCAGAGAGGAAGCTTACTACTAGGGTACCCCCTAGAGCCTTGGCTTATCGCACCCTTAGCTCAGCCCGCAAATCCTCGGGAACAAAATGCAATAAAGTACATTGTAAGGCAAGGAATGTTATTGAAAGAGGATTTGGGGTGGTTAAGTCACGTTTTCGATGCTTGGCACAACATCGCACTTTAAATTATAGTCCCGAAAGAGTAACTATAATTGTAAGCGCCAGCTTTATTCTTCACAATGTTGTAAGAAAAAAATTTCCGAGTGACGAAGTGGAAATTGAAGAAGTGGAGCCAGACGAGGAAACGACTGCACCAGAAATTGCCACCAATACCCATCTTCACCGCCAAGGCGAAAGGATTCGCCAGCAGTTAATCAACCATATACACTGACTTGCAGGTTTCTTATTTGTGGGTTTATATTTCTAAATAAGTCAATAACAAAAAAATAGTACTGAGTATCTTCTTTGATAATTTTGTTTCATAGTAATGAGTTTTATCACATTCCATATTGCTTACTTAAAAACTAATATAAATTTGTTTATAAAGTAAATAAAACAACAAAAAGTAAAGAATAGTTTGTTTTTAAGTTTCTCAATAATTTTATAACATTTCATATTGGTTATTTAAAAAGCAAAAATTACTGCACTATATTGATACATTTGAAATTAAAAGAAATTCGTTTTAAATGAAATAAAAATTAAAGCATACTGGCTGACATCATACGAGCTTAGTCCCGGCGTTGTTTTTGCAATGCCACCATCTCCTGAATTGCCGCAGCCAACGACATCAACCCATTTCCCAAATTGTCTAGGGACTCAGCCAGTCTTGACTGTTCATGACGTCTGTTCCTCATGTCCTGTTGCACCAATTCCAAAATTTCATCCCTAGCGCCCCTTCTTCTGTTGCGTGACGTTGGCAACAAAAATTGTCTGGGCGTATCAGCATTCGGCGCCGCAGAATTTCTCGCAGCAGATGCACGTGGCACGGGATTGGGAGTAACAGGACGTGAGGAAGTTCGACTGAGCGATTCACTTACCACTAAGCAAAACGAGGCAAACTCGTTCGGATCTTCCGCAAAAGCAGGTGGTGGAATTTTTAGTGGTAATTCCTCCGGCGTTGGAGGAACATTTTCGGCATTTTTGGCGTTCTATTAATAAAAAAAAAGTATTATCGTCAAAATTTTTTTTACAATATAAAAATGTAATACTATAATATCCGCAGTATATTTTAAGTATATTAAAACATATTTCAATTCTTAGATAAACATGCAAGAAATGCATATATGTAAATGGGCATAATAATTACACACGTACACTACCAGCGGTTACTATTGTATTACACAAGTTTATTACAAATATATTTACCTGGAAGCTGAGCCTTGAGGTTGAGTGGCCCTCCACAGCAGCAATCCCAAATACCTCTAACGCTTCCTGCTCGAAGTCAGTGAGCTCTGCCACAGAATTTTGTCCACCACCTGTCTTTCTCCTCTCGGCAGAAAATTTTCGGGCCCGGGAACGCAACTGTTTTCGCCAGTTTCGCAAACTCTGAAATTATAAATAAAGACAAACAATCAGTTCTTACCCTTTTTCTAATAATAATTTAGTAGTATGTAGTTATGTATGGTATTATTCTGGTGTTTGTGGCGTTCATACATGCTTTTTTATGCCAAGTACAAATTTCAACAACTAATAACTTATATATAAATAAGAATTTTAGTATTTAATTACACAGGTGCGCTGTTCTATGTTATTGGACATTAAAATGTGTACTTGACACAGAAATCCTGCAGATTGCATTACTCCGGCTACGTGTTTGAACGCACAATCACGCTGTAGCCGGAGTAAATTTTTGGCACACAAAACAACACAAGACCCTTAATTATATAAAAATCATTTTGCTTACCTCTCGCCAGGTATCGCCTTTTCTTGATGGGTCCACCATCGCATTCAATTTAGATGTGAGCTCCTCCCACATCCTTTGAATATGACTTGACGATGTGGGGCAGTTTTTACCCTGGAGGAGCTCGGGATGATCCCTACAATACGCCACATATAGTCGCAACTGGGACGGGGTGGTACGGGGTATAATTAAAATAAACAATTAATAATGAATTTAACAAAATATTTACCAAAATTTACTTACTTGCTGATTTCCATTTTCCTTTTTTCTTCTTTTTATTGCAAAAACATATATTTTTCAATTCCACCATATACACTGGTGAGTTTCTTCGTCATGACAGCGTTACCATCTGCTCAGAATCGCGGTTACATTTGGGGGTTGCGACTTTTGGTAATTTTGTTTGCCGATAACAATTTTACCGTTTACACGCAGCATAGAGCCGTAAATATCAAACAAAACAGTGGCCTTTTGAATAATAGAATGTACAATGTACTTGATTTGTAGGTTTGGGAAATATGAGCGGACCCGCATCCGTATCTGCTATTGGTAGAAGTATAACAGGGACAAATACTTACGTGTGGTTGCAAGAATTTCTTTAAAAACTTACTTGTAGTTATGAATCTAAAAAATTTTCGGAAATTTTGTGCATTTGCAAATATTACCAAGATAAGAACATAAGCATAAGGACGGCACGAATAGGCAGGGGCTCAGGGTATGTACTTATGATATACCTACTACCCAGTCTAGTGACCCTTCTCCTACAGCAGGTGCGAAGAAACATAAATAAGCCTGTGCTTTGACCACATACACATTCTGTAAGGATTCCAGATGATACGAACCAACATCTTTAGCTGTAATAGAAATTGTTACTAATATTGTTTTTTTTTTTTTTGTTACTTGATGCAACACCCCGTAGCAGCATGCCTCTCCGAGTGTAGGACTGCCTTCTTCTCTTGAAGTATTCAAGACAGAAATTATCAGACAACCTCCATGTTTATTTGTAAAATATGTATTTTTAAATATTTAGTTTGAATATCCTTCCTCAATAACTTCGATTAAGCATTAAATTATTTACGTCACATTGCATTGGACCTTTGTTGCCAAATTTAAAGTATCTTTCAAAAATGCCATCAAAAGCGGAGCATAAATACTATTAATAAATGACATATTTATTGGATATCTAGAAATCGTTCTTCTTCATACGTTCAGATGAACATACATAAATACATACTTATCATTGCTCACCGTTTACCATGGACTTGCTTATTTATTCATAAATCTACCTAAATCACATTAATAATAAAGTATTGTTTATTAAGGCATGAAATGAAATGATAGTCACTGTTTGTGATGATTCCAGCTGGCTACCCATTCACTTGCAAGCAGTTGCCAGTATGTTATAATAAAATCCAAATTATAATAACCTTTAACCCAATTCATGTGCATGCTCAAAAATCTCCAATTTTGAATTCACGAAATTTATGTCCATATGTACATCGTAACGTGTCTTCAATTCAATTATATAAATTGATTTAGATTCATTGCCAACACGCACAAACTTATAAAAGTATTAATGAAATTCCCCACTGGGGAGCTATGCAGACAGTCTTCAAAAATATAAAAATAATAACTTTAATTTGTATACTCAGCTGTGCAAAGCTTACAGAGTAAATAACTTTTTTGACATACCGGTAGCTTGTAATGGCATAAACTAACAAAATAAAAACTTTATATCCGAGAAGATCTAGTCGAAGCTTTTCTTCAAATTTGCGTCTTGCTCCTTTTTATATTTCCGTAAATTTTTATGTCCAATCTGAATCAATCTTAGAAAAACTGCCTTTTAATTGAGAACGTTTTTTATACTCAGCTTAGCAGAGCTCACAGAGTATATTTTTTTTTATGTTCGCATAGCGGTACTCTGTAAAGGCATAAACTAATCGAGATAGATATAGACTTTTATATATCAAAATAATCTGGACGAAAATAGAAATTCATTTACCCATGTCCGTCCATCAGTCCGTCTGTCCGTAAACACGATAACTTGAGTAAATTTTGAGGTATCTTAATGAAATTTGGTATGTAAGTTCCTCGGCACTCATCTCAGATCGCTATTTAAAATAAACGAAAGCGAAAAAATGAAAAAGCGCGATAATTCATTACCAAAGACGGATAAAGCGATGAAACCTGGTAGGTGGATTAACCTTATGACGCAGAATAAAAAATTAGTAAAATTTTGGGCAATGGGCGTGGCACCGCCCACTTTTAAAAGAAGGTAAGTAAAAAGTTTTGCAAGCTGTAATTTGGCAGCTGAGTATGTAATGTTCGGTTACACCCGAACTTAGCCTTCCTTACTTATTTTACTAAATATTAATCAGGCACTATACCTTCTCTCTGAGCGAGTTTTGATTTATTGACAATTTTGAAGATTTAGTCAAAAAGGAAATTTCTTTTGTGGTGGAAACCTGAAAATTTAAAGGAACAGTTCCAATAAATTTCTTCTTATTTCGGATTCATGATTTTCCTGCAAAACTTTAAAGTCTTACTTACTTTCATGTCATTCAAAATATTCTTGTTGTAAACTGGTATGCTTTCGAAACATGTAATATATTAACTCGTAAAAGTATAAACTATTTTAATTCAATTAAACTTACTTAAACAACTAAATATCAAATAATCCATACAAATGGAAAAGGAAATTTGCAAGCATTTGCACAAACACCAATTAATTTTTTCATGTTCATTCTATTTTATTTTATTAATTTACTTTATGTTTACATTGAAAATACATAATTGAAAATTTTTTGCGACGTTTTGCTATACAATTATTTTTAATTTTTTATTTTCTTTTTGCAACTGTTATTTGTATCATCACGATGATGACACTTGAGTGGTAAATTGCAGGTGCCAGTGACAATAACACCCAACATTGTCGACCAAACTAAACACGCTACCCAGTCGAATATTTCAATGCCATAGAGCCTTTTTTTCGATCATTGCATTTTTTATGTTTTGATTGTTGTGCTTCATGAGATGCATTTGATGTTGATGTAGTTGTTTTTGTTACAATTGTAGTTGTAGACGCATTAGCTGCCACTGTATTTGAAGATAAATTGCATTGGGCAAACACACATAAAACACTCATCTCGCGAATGGGTGAATGTCAGGGTGTACACATTCAGGTGCCGTTTAATGGTGGTACGCGACGTATAAGTAACATGTGCTCATGTCAGTTTTTATTACTCCGCCAGGTCACACCATGATGGCAGAATCATAAAATATTATAGCATGTTGCCTGCATACACCCTCAACTTCACAAGTGGTTGCCTACTCAAACACCTATCATGTTGGTGATGGAGTTTTTATGTGTGTGTGTGTTTCAGAACATATTTATGTCTGTTTTGCAATTGATAGCTCAAGTGCCCATTCAAATTATGCACTCTCAGTTGCTGAAACTGCTATTCCGTTGCATTTGCATTTGTATATACATATGTACATATATAAGTATGTATGGCTGATGACATTTGGTAGAGTATTGCATTGCCACCACACACTTCAATATGACATATCCATATATACATATGTATAGCATGTGGTGCGATAAGTGCAAAGAGTAGACACGAGTCACAAATTCGATTTAATTTAAATTTAATATTACTTTAAAAAGAATTAGCTTGAAATAAAACATCAATTAATTTTTAGAGCAAATAGCACAGCTAGGGCAAGCTTTTAAAAGTGTAAAATTTGTGATAACAAAAAAATTCCTACAGGACTTATTATTTACATATTTGCACACTTAACACCCACGACCTCTGAACTTATATAACACGTTTATACATATATGATTTGTACATGCCTAATGTATAAAGTCATATATTAAAAGTAATTTAGATGCGCAGACAATTTAAGATGCCTTCAACTAAGAAAGCATACAATAAATATATTAATAAATAACAGCAATTTTTGCTGATGAGTTGTGGAATATGCCAACAAAAAGTTATTTGGTAATTTGGAGTTATTTTACCTGGCTCATTCCAAGGTAGCAATTATAACATTACAACATATATTTCAAAGTGTATCTATGACACTATAAAAGACGTTCTTCAAACAAATATCGTATTATACGGTGACGCATCGAAAAGCAATTTCACTCAACCGATAAATATGAAACTGTTGAAAGATTCGTCAAAATGATAATAAGTTATGGAGCTAATGAGTTCTGACAGCCGCGATTTCACATAATTCCCTAATCCGACAAAACATATCAGTGCTTTTGCGATTAAAAAAATTGATTTCGATCTTTGATCGTATAACGCCATACGGGCCCTGGAAAATTTGTAAATAACTTCAAATTGTCAATTTTAAAACATACACATATGAATTGTTGCTCACCGTTGAGATTTGGTAATGTAGTAAATTTCAACATTTTTAATATTAAAAGGAACTATGAGTACCCCAGATATAGCTATAATATAAACGAAATATATTTTTTCACTTTCTTCTGGAATGTCCCATGTGTGTATACAAATGTTTGTAACTGTTTGAATATTCGCAAATTAAGCCCTTTTTGGCATTTGTTCAAATTAATTATACTACTTAGTTGTTTCCTCTCGGCTGAAGTCTGACATCTATTATCGGCCATAGACATGCCAAACAATGAAAATTGTATTTCTGAACATGCGAAAGCCAACTTTGTGAAATAAAGTTAAAAATTTTTATATGAGAACTTTAGGGGATTCTAATAAATTTCCACCGCTTTTATGTTTATATGAATACAGTGTGTCTAATTTTGCCTATAGGCATAAACTCATATATTTTTCAAACTGCACCGAAAAGTTTAAAAAGGCTTTGGGTGTTGTTATATTTATGCCATAGCATACTGAAGCAAGATTTGAAAAAGATGCTCATAATTGTAGAGTCTTAAAATAATACAAAAGCATAAATATCTGAGAGGAGATTCGGTTTATCTTTAGTATATTCAGAAAATAAGTAAAAATAGTTGCTACCAATTTTTTTTTTAATTGAGGAAAAGTTCGATGTAATACGTAAGAATTTCTTATTTTTGTATAAAACTATTCATTAAGTGGAGGGAAAGTTTTTCTAAATTTTTCTTTTTTTCAATCAGGAATAGCTGACACAAAATTTACATGATCTAGAGGCGTTTATGTGAACAGTAGCATTTATGTTATCCTAGAAAGTATCTTCTTTGCGGTCCTAAGTACGCAGAGGTCGTAAATTTGTATCACCATAAAAAACCATTGTGAATTTTTACAAGTGAAGAATCTTTTTATTCTTCCATTGTCATAAATACCTGTCAAACAATAGCTGACAGGGAGAATGGCTGTAGCGAAGGGCCAGAGAGTGGAAGAAAGGTTCGCTTTTTGCTCGCGGTTATTAAATTGAAGTGCCCTGAATTGCCCATTTGTGCATCAAATCAGCTTTTCTTTTACAGGCCTTTACAGAAAATCGGACTACATATTAATAATCATTTCTAAAATCTAGTGGATAGAAAAAATATGAGCAGCCAGTTAAGCAAACATTTTAAAATCTGTTAATAACGTAATATACCAGTCGTTTACAAAAATGTTCGAAAACAAGTAAGGAAGGCTAAGTTCGGGAGTAACCTAACATTACGTACTCAGCTGAGAGCTTTGGCGACAAAATAAGGGAAAATCACCATGCAGGAAAATGAACCTAAGGTAACCCTGGAATGTGTTTGTATGACATTGGAATCAAATGAAAGGTATTAAATAGTGTTTTAAAAGGGAGTGGGTCATAGTTCTATAGGTGGACGCCATTTCGGGATATCGCCATAAAGGTGGAACAGGGGTGACTCTAGAATGTGCTTTTACGATATGGGTCTCAAATGAAATGTGTTAATGAGTCTTTTTAAAGGGAGTGGGCCTTAATTCTATATGTGGACGCCTTTTCGAGATATCGCCATAAAGGTGGACCAGGAGTGACTCTAGAATTTGTTTGTACGATATGGGTATCAAATGAAATGTGTTAATGAGTATTTTTAAAGGGAGTGGGCCTTAGTTCTATATGTGGACGCCTTTTCGAGATATCGCCATAAAGGTGGACCACGGGTGACTCTAAAATGTGTTTGTACGATATGGGTATCAAATTAAAGGTATTAATGAGGGTTTTAAAAGGGAGTGATGCTTAGTTGTACATGTGAAGGCGTTTTCGAGATATCGACCAAAATGTGGACCAGGGTGACCCAGAAAAACATCTGTCTGGTAGCGCTAATTTATTTATATACAAATGTAATACTACGAACAGTATTCCTGCCAAGATTCCAAGGACTTTTGATTTCGCCTTGCAGAACTTTTTCATTTTATTCTAATTAATATGGGAGCTGTCACACGCATTTTACAAAGTTTTTTCTAAAGTTATATTTTGCGTCAATAAACCAATCGAATTACAGTGGTATAGAATTATGGAATTTTTTTAATTTTTCGTAATCTTCGATATCGAAAAAGTGGGCGTGATCATAGTCGGATTTCGGCCATTTTTTGTGCCAGGATAAAGTGAGTTCAGATAATACGTGAACTAAGTTTAGTAAAGATATATCGATTATTTTATGGTGTTAAGGGCCGAGCGGAAGGACAGACGGCCGACTGTGCATAAAAACTGGGCGTGGCTTCAACCGATTTCGCCCATTTTTACAGCAAACAACTATCGGCATAGAATCTATGTTCCTACCAAATTTCTCAAGGATTGGTTAATTTTTGTTCGACTTATGACATTAAACATATTCTAGACAAATTAAATGAAAAAGGGCGAAGCCACGCCTATTTTGAAATATTCTTTTATTTTTGTATTTTGTTGCACTATATAATTACTGTAGTTGAATGTTGACATAATTTACTTATATACTGTAAAGATAATCAATTTTTTGTTAAAATTTGACTTTCATTTTTTTTTTTTTTTTGTAAGTTCTTTAGCCGATTTAGCTAATTTGTATTTAGCACATATATAGTAATAGTAGTAACGTTCCTGCCAAATTTCATCATGTTGCCTTCAACGACTGTCAAATTACGGCTTGCAAAACTTTCAAATTACCTTCTTTCAAAAGGTGGGCGGTGCCACGCCCATTGTCTAAAACTTTACTAATTTTCTATTCTGCGTCATAAGTTCAACTCACCTACCAAGTTTTATCGCTTTATCCATCTTTGATAATGAATTATCCCACTTTTTGGATTTTTCGAAATTTTCGATATCGAAAAAGTGGGCGTGGTTATAGTCCGATTTCGTTCATTTTAAATAGCGATCTGAGATCTGTGCCCAGGAACTTAAATACCGAATTTCACCAAGATACCTCAAAATTTACTCAAGTTATCGTGTTTACGGACGGACGGACATGGCTAATAAAGACCGTTATGCGAACAAAGTTAATGTACTCTGTGAGCTCTGCTCAGCTGAGTATAAAAAATACTGAGCAAATGATTTAAGTAATCGGTCAGCGATTGAACAGGTAATCGAAGCTGTTTACTGTTGTTGTTTTTGCTCAAACTCTCCCCACTTGTATGAGATCTCAATGCACAAAAGTAATAACATTGAAACAGAAAAAAAGCCGATTGCAACATTTTTTAAAAGTGATTTTTTTTTTATTTCATTATTGTTTTCAAAATATTTCCACACTCACCATAGCACATAGTTTTCAGTTTGATACTGAAAATAGTAAATACAGCTTAAGGCTACGTTTATGATCGAGCGTGATCGCATCTCGCGATGCGAAGAGAATCGCTGTTAGCGATAAATTATATTAATTCATATGGAGATGTTTATGAAAAAGCGATTTAGCGTAAAGCGAATTGAGCGATTACAAGCGACAAAAGCGACAAAAATTTGCAACCAAAATATTTTGATTCAGTTGAGCGAAACTAGCGAAACAATATGGATGTTTTTATTGAAAGGGGAAGTGACAGGGATGGTTTTGCGGACTCCCTCGTGGTCATTAGGGGGTCATTCCGGAATTCTTTTGGTTACTCCCTCGTAGTCATTTGGGGGTCATTCCGGGATGGTTTTGGGGACTCCCTCGGGGTCATTTGGGGTTCACTCCGGGATTTTTTTGGGGACATATTTAAAGTTGAGGATTGCGGAAAATGGGCAGCTATTGCAGCTGTTATCCATCCGCAATTCAAAACTCAGTTGATAGGTTCCCTCTCAACCGAAATACAGAAAAAGTTAGCTGCCCATTTTGCGCAATCCTCAAACTTAAATAAGTCCCCAAAAAGATCCCGTAGAGACCCCCAATGACTCCGAGGGAGTCCCCAAAACCATCCCGGAATGACCCCCAAATGACCCCGTGGGAGTGCCCAAAAACATCCCGGAATGATCCCCAAAAACCCCGGGAGGATCCAGAGGGTTTCCCCGAATACTCCCCAAAATCATCTCAATATTACACTTCAGAACTACACGCGCACTGGTTACTCATATGGGTATATTTTCAGGGCATCTCGAGGGTTTATTTTTTTTATTTTTGAATAACTGAATAAAAATTTAAATTTTATTGTTATTCCATATTTTTTAAATAAGGAATAATAACTCAACTCCTTACTCAAAATTTACAAAAATAAGAATGACCGATTACTCAGGATATTTTGAATTGACTCAGGATATTTTGAATAACGATAAAATGTTATTCATTATTCCAAAATGCTCGAATAAAAAATGCCTTGTTATTCATCACTCAATTTTTCTTGAATAATGAATAAAAATTTATTTTTTATTTTTTCGCCAATCGTTATTTAAATTTTTTGATAACGCTCATCCCCCCTGGTACGTGACAAGCAGTGTTACCACAATCGCAATATAATTAAAAAGCTTGGGAGGATGTAGAAAAAGAATGCGGTCTTAAAGGATTTGAATGTAAATTATGGAATTCACTACAATATTTTCTTTCCTTGGCGATTCGATGCACTTGATTTTTTTTTTTTTTTCTTATGTATACTTTTTAAAAATTTTTTTCGTAACAAATAGCTATTTTCTAATAATAAAATTTTACGAGTTAATGTACGCATCTTGCTTTCTCTACACTGCCACAACGTGAATAAAAACATGTTGAGTTATATTATTGAGCATTCCATCGCTTGCGATTTCGCTCTACTATAAACACTCAATCGCCAGCGATAACGCTAGCGAAAATGTAACAAGCGATGGAGCGTTTCTCGTCGCATCGCGCGATGCGATTACGCACGATCATAAACTTAGCCTAATTCATGAATTCATTTCGCGCATTAAAAGCCATTAATTGCATATCGCCACCTCTCATGTTTTAACCTGCACCTGGAGACATCCACTGTAGTTTTATTTGACGTTTAGTTTTTTCGTATTGAAAAACGAAGAAGTAGGGCCACATGCACAGTTTAAACTTTTGTGAAGCTTTTGAGCAACAAAAAATATAAATTTTCAAATGAAACACATAATTTTCATGTTCTATATAGCAAAACATATCTGAATATTCAATTTTGATAAATTTTTTTATTTTACGTACGTTTTGCAATAAAAATCTAAACTTGAAAATCTTCAAAAAAAAAACTTGTCTTAGGTACATAAATTTAAAAACTGCTCCTACCTCAAATTATTTTCCTATCAAAAAATTACATTACATATGAATTTTAGGTCGCCATACGAAAAATATTGTGATGACTTAACAAATGAAGATTTAATTTAAATCTTCTTCCTTTCGGGATTTAATTTTGTATTATAAAACTTGCAAGATTTAACGTTAAATCCTATCAAATGCCTAAATCTCGAATAAAGCTCTAAATGGGGATGTGCTATAACTCTTATCAAGGGAGTCACGTTTTCAATTCTGTGAACACTGCTTTAAATTATGATGGCTTCTACTCATCTTTAAAATTGTCAAACAGTTATTATTGCAATTGGAATTAATTCAATTGGTCAACAATTTGATTCACCATATAAGAGGGGTTTGCTTCCGATCACTGATCGTATAACACAATAACGGCCCTGACCTCGCCACTAGTGAAATAATTAATACGTTGAAAAAAAATCACATTTAAATATATTCTATTTATTTTGGTAAAATTTATTAGCCTTAAATGTTGCAATTTATTAGATTTATTGAGCTGAAAGGCCGCGGTGAAAACTCATCTGCTTTGCAGATGCCGTTCGGAGTCGGCATAAAGAAAGTAGGTCTCGTTCCTCCATTTGTAAGAGAAGTTTAAAGGAGCACGACGCAAACTGGAAGAGAAGCTCGGCCTTAAATCTCTTCGGAGATTATCGCGCCAAACATTTATTTTTTTTATACCGGGAGCGTGGAAAAATGTGTTGATTTTTCAAAAATAATTTTTGAATTTTTTACATTCATTTCTGAGAACAGCGCGACCATAAATTTAAATAACAAACGACTGATTACATTGGTCGACGGCCAAAATTTACCAGAGACGCCGCTATGAAATTCGTATGTAAAACCACCCCCTGATTTCGAAAATCAAGTTCATTTTTGATTATATGGTACCGTTTTTGAGATATTTGCAATTGACCGTTGACCAAAAAGATGGCTCCATTTAATTACGTATATCTCAGGAACGGTTTAAGCAATTGCAAACAGGTTTACAGAATCGGAAAGACGATAAAATTGTCTATAAATGCATCATACATTGTTTTTTGCTCAACCATATAGTTTTCGAGATATTAGATTCAGATTTTTGTTTTTTTTTATGAAAAAATATGAAAACAATTACTCTCTGCGAGGGCAGCATTCCAAAACCACAACTTTTTTTCAGATATTTTTTCTTTACATAAAGCTCCGTTTAATTAGAAGTTATAAGTGATCAAATAAAAATACCCAGGTTGCGCAACTTCAATGTATGTATACATACATATATAAAAGGTATAAAGTGCAAATGGGATATTATCCGGATAAACGAATAACACCATAGCAATGATAATACTTTTTCTTTAAATAAATCAAATAGTACTTTTAATACTCGAATTGTTTTATAGTAGGTAGAGTGGTTGCATCGAAAGGAAGAGTGGTTGGGTTCGAAACCTGCTGTAGGCATGTAGTTATAAACATATATTTCCGTCACTTATGGGTAAGTATGCAGGTAGATTTTCAAAATTATTAGACGCAGAAAATTTTTAAAGCCTACATCTAAAGCAGGTAGTATTTTCTTTTCCCGACTTCGTATAAAAAGGAACCTTTCTGTCTAGGTAAGATTTAATTTTTTCAATTTTATTCTTGTTCTGAGTATAAATATGAGTTAATGCGCCTTTAAACTTCATAACATCTGCAAGGCTCGCCGGAGATAGTTCAGTTCATAAGTCAAATTACAAAACCGTGATTTATTAAAAAAAAAAATAAAATGAGTAAAAGGACGCGAGAATTTGAGTGTAATAACGATCCAGATATGTTCTGTTTCATGGCTGGCCAATATACTATCTTAAGGCGACGACGAGTGTTCTCAGATCATATCAAAACTTTATACTCCAAATATTTTGGCGTTGAGCCTAAAAATGCTGAAATACCATGGACACCGAACACTTTGTGTACATCGTGTCGAGTAGAATTGATTCAGTCGGAATCAGGACAACAAATAAAATTTGATACACCAATGATATGGAGAGAACCTACTTGCCATTCAATAGAGTGTTATATTTGTCAAACAAAAGTACTTGGCGTTGGAAGATCAAGAAGAGTAACCTATGCCAGCGTACCTACAGTGACATTACCAGTACTACATTCAACGGCAGTTGCGGATCCAGTTCCTTTGTCAACAGTAATATCTGATTGCGGGGAATCAAGTTGTACTGAATTTCGCATGGGAAACGAGAGAAACGTTCTGTCACAAGCACAACTTAATGATTGGATAAGAGATTTGGAACTATCCAAGGAAAAGGCCGAGATCCACACTTCTCGTATGCAACAATTTAAATTTGTATCATCCGATGTTAAAGTGATATATTGTAGAACTCGTCACGAACCATTTTCCAAACACTATACCAAGAAAGACAGTATATGCTACTGCAACGACATTCCTGGTTTATTCAAAGAGTTTGGTCAAACATATGATTCAAAAGAGTGGCGATTGTTCATAGACAGCAATAAACTGAGTTTAAAGGCTGTATTATTGCATATTGGTAACAAAAAGCCTTCTATCCCGCTCGCACATGCAGTAAATACAAAGGAAACCTACGAGGAAATGCAAAAACTACTCAAATTTATCAAATATGAAGAGCATGATTGGAAAATATGTTCTGATCTCAAAGTCGTTGCAATGCTATGCGGTCTACAAAGTGGCTACACCAAGCACTGCTGCTTGCTCTACAAGTGGGATAGCCGAGCTCGTAAAGACCACTACGTCAGAAAGGATTGGCCGAAGAGAGTCGTCGAGTTTGCCGTTGGTGTGGATAACATCAAATACACCCCTCTTGTCAATAAAGAGAAAATCATACTTCCACCCTTACACATCAAGCTCGGTCTCATTAAAAACTTTATTAAGGCTTTGGACAAAGAAGGCGAAGCATTCGACTATTTGAAAACAATTTTTCCAGATATTTCTCAAGCCAAGATAAAGGAAGGTATTTTTGTCGGACCACAAATAAAAAAGTTGATCAACAATAATCAATTCAAAGGACTACTCTCATCAGTTGAGGCAGCAGCGTGGGAATCCTTTGAAAAGGTCGTTGCTTCTTTTCTCGGTATACACAAAAGCCCTAACTACGAGCAGATAGTGAATAACTTAATCAATAATTATGCGAAAATGGGTAAATATTAAAGGCCTATTAAAATTAATTTCCCAAAATTCTATAACTTGTTTACCTAACTAATATTTTCTTTCCAGGCGTAAATATGTCGTTAAAAATTCACTTTCTGCACTCACATTTGAGCTTTTTCCGGCAAATCTTGGCGAAGAAAGTGGCGAACATGGCGAAAGGTTTCATCAGTAAATGAAATTAATTGAAAATCGATATCAAGGATTCTGGGACGTCGCAATGATGGGTGATTACTGCTGGTTTCTCATAAGAGAAACCGATCCTAAACTGAACAAGTAAGGAAGGCTAAGTTCGGGTGTAACCGAACATTACATACTCAGTTGAGAGCTATGGAGACAAAATAAGGAAAATCACCATGTAGGAAAATGAACCTAGGGTAACCCTGGAATGTGGTTGTATGACATGTGTATCAAATGGAAGGTATTAAAGAGTATTTTAAGAGAGAGTAGGCCATAGTTCTATGGATGGACGCCATTTAGGGATATCGCCATAAAGGTGGACCAGGGCTGACTCTAGAATTTGTTTGCACGATATGGGTATCAAATGAAAGCTGCTAATGAGTATTTTGAAAAGGAGTGATCCTTAGTTCCATAGGTGGACGCCGTTTCGAGATATCGCCATAAAGGTGGACCAGGGGTGTCTCTAGAATGTGTTTGTACGATATGGGAATCAAACGAAAAGTGTTACTGGGCATTTTAAGAGGGAGTGGACATTAGGTGGACGCCTTTTCGAGATATCGCCATTAGGGTGGGCCAGGGGTGACTCTAGAATGTTTGTACGATATGGGTATCAAACGAAAGGTGTTACTAAGCATTTTAAGAGGGAGTGGGCATTAGGTCTATAGGTGAACGCCTTTTCGAGATATCGCCATTAGGGTGGGCCAGGGGTGACTCTAGAATGTGTTTGTACGATATGGATATCAAATTAAAGGTATTAATGAGGGTTTTAAAAGCGAGTGGCCCTTATATGTATATGTGAAGGCGTTCTCGTGATATCGACCAAAATGTGGACCAGGTGATCCAGAAAATCATCTGTCGGGTACTGCTAATTTATTTATATATGCAATACCACTAACAGTATTCCTGCCAAGATTCCAAGGGCTGTTGATTTCGCCTTGTAGAACTTTTTCATTTTCTTCTACTTAATATGGTAGGTTTCACACCCATTTTACAAAGTTTTTTCCAAAGTTATATTTTGCGTCAATAAACCAATCCAGTTACCATGTTTCATCCCTTTTTCGTATTTGGTATAGAATTATGGCATTTTTTTCATTTTTCGTAATTTTCGATATCGATAAAGTGGGCGTGGTTATTATCGGATTTCGGCCATTTTTTATACCAAGATAAAGTGAGTTCAGATAAGTACGTGGGCTAAGTTTAGCAAAGATATATCGGTTTTTGCTCAAGTTATTGTGTTAACGGCCGAGCGGAAGGACAGACGGTGGACTGTGTATAAAAACTGGGCGTGGCTTCCACCGATTTCGCCCATTTTCACAGAGAACAGTTAACGACATAGAATCTATGCCCCTACCAAATTTGAGAAGGATTGGTAAATTTTTGTTCGACTTATGGCATTAAAAGTATTCTAGACAAACTAAATGAAAATGGGCGGAGCCACGCCCATTTTGAAATTTTCTTTTATTTTGTATTTTGTTGTATCAATTCATTACTGGAGTTGAATTTTGACTTAATTAACTTATATACAGTAAAGATATTAAATTTTTTGTTAAAATTTGAATTTTAAAAAATTTTTTTTTAAAAAGTGGGCGTGTTCTTCAACCATTTTTGCTAATTTTTATTTAGCACATATATAGTAATAGTAGTAACGTTCCTGGCAAATTTTATTATGATATCTTCAACGACTGCCAAATTACAGCTTGCAAAACTTTTAAATTACCTTCTTGTAAAAGTGGGCGGTGCCACGCCCATTGTCCAAAATCTTACTAATTTTCTATTCTGCGGGATAACGTCAACCCATCTACAGACGGACGGACGGACATGGCTCAATCAAATTGTTTTTCGATACTGATGATTTTGATATATGGAAGTCTATATCTATCTCGATTCCTTTATACCTGTACAACCAACCGTTATACAATCAAAGTTAATATACTCTGTGAGCTCTGCTCAACTGAGTATAATAAGCGTCAAAGTCGAACACATAATTATTTCGACTACATAGTAAAATAAAATTAAGATAAAGATTGTTAGAATATAGTACAAACATAAATAAATTAAAAAAAAAAAAGTTAAAAATATGGGTAATTTCATTCATAAATTGAACTTTTAACTAAATAGAAACAGAGCATAGCTAGATATTTCACTCTTCTTTATACCATACATACGTTTTGTGGTATACGTTGAAATTGCGCAACCTGGGTATTTTTATTTGATCGCTTATAACTTACGCGTTTTGCATCGATTTTCTTTGATGATAGCTTATCTTTTTTCTGATTAAACAGAGCTTTACGTAAATAAAAAATATTTGGAAAAAAAGTTGTGGTTTTGGAATGCTGCCCTCGTAAAAAGTAATTTTTTTCATATTTTTTCATAAAAAAAAACAAAGATATGAAATGATAAGCTAATATCTCGAAAACTGTCTGGTTGAGCAAAAAACAATGTATGATGCATTTATAGCAAATTTTATCGTCTTTCCGATTCGGTAAACTTATTTGCAATTGCTTGACCCGTTCGTGAGATATACGTAACTAAATGGAGCCATCTTTTTGGTTTTTTCGAATAACAGTAAATTGCAAATATCTCAAAAACTGTGCCATAGAATCAAAAATGAACTCGATTTTCGAAATCAGGGGGTAGTTTTACATACGAATTTCATAACGGCGTTTCTGGTAAAGAGAAAAAGTTGAAATTCGTGGTCCAGTGTTATTGGTACAAGTTTATATATTCAGACTTTTTTTATACATTTTTATTGCAAATTTCAATAATAAAAGAAAAAATTTTATAACTTCATTTTTCAGTATGCAAATTATCTCTCAGAAATCAGGAAAATGTATCAAAACGAATTTTTAAAAAAAGTGTTTCAAATTTATAGAATTTCATCAAAACGGCAATGATAGTTATGACTCGATATCTTCCGAAAAAATGTTTTGTTCTTATATTAAGAGCATAAATAGATTTTGCCGCAGAACTTTCCAATGTATAGGTACCATCTTTTTATCGTCGTTTAAATGACTCTAGTGTGCATTAACTAAAAAACCTTTTTCTGTTCTTGTTTTCTTCCAGGTAAGCATTGGAAAATCAATCGCATTGCGTAAATATATGAATGTCACGGACATGAATTGCTATTTAAACGAGGGCATGTATATGAACATATCTCGAAAACATTTAATGTACAATGACACCAAAGCTGCAGAACTTTACGTATTGTTTTTTTATTTTTTATTTTTACATACATATTTCTTTCTAACAAATCAATTGGCTCTCCTCTTATATAAATAGCAGCAGTTGTGTTTAATTGTGTACTCAGCTGTCACAATTGTTTTCCCCCGCAAACATAGCAAGTTGTCGTTGTCTCCAAACGATTATACACACATACACATGCTAAAGTTCACAAGATTATACTGAGGTATATGGCGCATATACCGTATATTCTAACACCCATTCTTGCATATCCAGCAAAAAAATTTTAACCGTATATAAGGCTTATTTCATAGGCATACTATTTGTATGGCGTATTCCTTATAATACCCCTTTTTCCTGTACTTATGCCATTAGGCATTACGATTTTTAGAAAGATTATGTTATGCATACGGCTTGTAGCCTATAGAAAATAAGGCTTTCATAAGGAGTTATTATGAGCCACTAGTAAGAATATAATAATCTTATTACAAAGCTTTGGACCCACTCAGATAAGACTTGCATAATGTTTAATTATAAGGTACTAATTGCTATTGGGTCCTTTTATATACGGCTCCTAACCCACTTAAAATTAGTCTTACATAGGGCTTTTTAATAAAATAATACATCGAATAAAATAACTAGATTATAGGGTTTATGAAACAGGTAGCATAATATAATAAAAAGAAGATCCAGTTTCCATTAAAATATTTCGAAAATTTATCGAACAGAGCTGGAGTCTATTTATCATGTATTGTTTAAGTTTAGGAAGCATTGGTTATTATTTTTATACCTTTCATGAAAATGAAATGGTATATTAATTTCATCACGAAACCCAAAATTGTAAGTCCTTAAAGGAAAATAGATAGACCCACCATTAAGTATACCGAAAAAAATCAGGTTGAAGAGCTGAGTTGATTTAGCCATGTCCGTCTGTCTGTTTGTATGCAAACTAGTCCCTCAATTTTTGAGATATCTTGATAAAATTTATTGATCGGGTGTATTTGGGTGTCCGATTAGACATTTGTCGGAACCGGCCGGATCGGACCACTATAGCATATATCCTCCATACAACCGATTTTTCAGAAAAAGAGGATTTTTGTAATATCTTACTCAATTTAACAGATTGAAGCTTCAAACTTCACCATATACTTTCGTATATCGCACATACCACAACCGATTGTTCAGATAAGAAACTTTTCGTAATTACTGTCTTATTTTAAGAGCAAGAGGCTTCAAATTTCAACGAATGCTTACATATATAGCATATATTGTTGTCTGAAAAAATCATTGAGATCGGTGGTATACATAGTATATATCTCATACAACCGATTGTTCAGATATGAAACTGTGCGCAATCTCTGCCCCGTTTTAACAGCTAGAAGCTTCAAATTTCACCAAATGCTTACGTATATAGCATATATTGTTGTCTGAAAAAATCATAGAGATCGGTGGTATATATCTTCTATATATATAAAAATGAATTGCTGTTCGTTAGTCTCGCTAAAACTCGAGAACGGCTGAACGGATTTATCTTATCTTGGTCTTGAATTATTCGTGGAGGTCTAGGGAAGGTTTAAAAGGTGAGAAAAATTCGAACACTTGCCGGGAAAATACTCAAAACAGCATATTTCCTCGAGATATAGGCCAAAACGTGGACCCGGGTACCCCTAGAGTGTGTTTATAGAATATGGATATCATATGAAAGCTGTTGACGAGTGCTTTAGTAGAGGGTAATTTTCATACCCCTGGGTGACTAGGGTCTCGAGATATAGGCCAAAAAATGGACCCGGGTACCCCTAGGGTGTGTTTATAGAATATGGATATCAAATAAAAGCTGTTGATGAGTGCTTTAGTAGAGGGTAATTTTCATACCCCTGGGTGACTAGGGTCTCGATATATAGGCCAAAGCGTGAACCCGGGTACCAATAGGGTGTGTTTATAGAATATGGATATCAAATAAAAGCTGTTGGTGAGTGCTTTAGTAGAGGGTAATTTTCATACCCCTGGGTGACTAGGGTCCCGAGATATAGGCCAAAACGTGGACCCGGGTACCCCTAGAATATGCATATCAAATGAAAGCTCTTGATGAGTGCTTTAGTAGAGGGTAATTTTCATACCCCTGGGTGACTCGGGTCTCGAGATATAGGCCAAAACGTGGACCTGGGTACCCCTAGAATGTGTGTATAGAATATGGCTATCAGATGAAAGCTGTTGACGAGTTCTTTAGTAGGGGGTAATTTTCATACCCCTGGGTGACTAGGGTCTCGAGCTATAGGCCAAAAAGTGGACCCGGGTACCCCTAGAATCTGTTTATAGAATATTGATATCAGATTAAAGCTGTTGATGAGTGCTTTAGTAGAGGGTAATTCTCATACCCCTGGGTAACTAGGGTCTCGAGATATAGGCCAAAACGTGGACCCCGGTACCCCTAGAATGTGTTTATAGAATATGGGTATCAAATGAAAGCTGTTGATGAGTGCTTCATTAGAGGGTAATTTTCATATCCCTGGGTGACTAGGGTCTCGAGATAGAGGCCAAAAAGTGGACCCGGGTACCCCTAGAATCTGTTTATAGAATATTGATATCAGATTAAAGCTGTTGATGAGTGCTTTAGTAGAGGGTAATTTTCATACCCTTGGGTGACTAGGGTCTCGAGCTATATGCCAAAAAGTGGACCCGGGTACACCTAGAATGTGTTTATAGAATATTGATATCGAATGAAAGCTGTTGATGAGAGCTTTAGTAGTGGGTAATTTTCATACCCCTGGGTGACTAGGGTCTCGAAATATAGGCGAAAACGAGGACCCGGGTACCCCTAAAATGTGTTTATAAAATGTGGATATCAAATGTAAGCTGTTGATGAGTGCTTTATTAGAGGGTAATTTTCATACCCCTGGGTGACTATGGTCTCGGGATATAGGCCAAAATGTGGTCAGACTGAAAAACTTTATTATAATAAATGCAGATTGGCCAAATTTAGGGCAGGACAACGTCTGCCGGGTCTTCTGGTATTTTATAATTCATATAAACTGTCATTTTTGCCGCTTTTTTACGGATAGAAGCTTCAAAATTCATCAAATTTCATCAAATAGTTACGTTTACGTCAAAAATTTTTGAAATACGTGATTCGTAGTCGTAGTTTTTACACGCAGACCACAAAAAACCTGAAACTTTGCATCCTCACACAAAGTACCTACCTATTTTTTATTTTATATTTATCTTAAAAGTCGTTTAGGTATGTAGATCTGTTCACTATATATTTCTTATCTTATACATCCGATTATTCGGAGATTACGAACGGGATAAGATTATTGGTCATCCCCATTCATGAAAGGTATGAAGTCTTCGGCACAGCCGAAGACAGTCTGGTCCTTACTTGTTAGGTTTACCTAAGGGATAAAGCTTATTTGTAGAGTGAAGAAGCCTAAAATAAGGCGTATAATAAACTCTTTTTACCTTATTTTGAGGTTTATCTGTCAGGGGTGAAATCAGTATTTCTTATAGCCTCCTTATGTACATATATATGTGAGCATTCATGTTTGGGTGTTGAAAGGACTTTCGTTCGTGGGAGTTTATTCGTTCCACATCAATAAAGCTGCACCATAATGTGAGTTTATCCATAATGTCACTCGCTTAGTATTTTTCTTTTTACATGCACATTTATCTGCCATTTTCCGATATTGCCCTTTTACACTTTTTTATATTTCCATTGTTTGCAAATCCATTTGCTGTTTGCCATGGCATATTTCTTTGCTCATCCATTCAATTTGTTGGATGTTATCACTTCATGTTTCTGGGCAAATATCGGGTTTCCAATTGAATAAATTCACATCGCTATCGAAAAACAGTTGCAAAAGCTATGACGTGTGGCAGTGGTTAAATAACTAGCTACAGAACAGGGAGTACCTAAAATCGGAGTCACAAACCTCTGTTTAACATATAGCTCAATCGGTTGCGATGAATACTGGAATCACACCATTTTTAGAGGTGAAACATAGAATTAGTGTTGAGGTGAAACATAGACACATATTTCAGTAACATCTGAGTATAATGCGTATTGAAATTTAGTAGGACAAATTTTATGCGCAGCAATTTCAGAGGTGTATTTAAAGTTTGACGCTTAGCATTCCATATAAACTTTAAGCGTAAACGTCTATAGATGTAAAACACAACACAGCCATTAACACATAAACTCAACACACGTAGATGATAAAATTGCCAACCTAAGTATATATGTATGTATAATAAGCTAAAGCATCGAATTCTGTCCTTTAACATATCCGTAGGCAGGAAATATGTTTGTGAAACCTTTTCTTTCACACTATAAACCAAGCAATTATGCAGTATTTTGTTTCATTGCGGCAGACTAGGCATATTGCAGGGGACAGCAGGACATTATAATCACACACTTCTCTTTAGAGATTTCATACCCGATAAAGCGAGCTTTTAAAAATCACGAAGGCCAATTTTGCTCCAATCATATTAAGCTTTTTCAAAAACAAACACCTTTAAAACTTTATAGTCCAAGACCTCAGAGCCGTCAGACGTTACTTACTATCTAACAAACAAAATGTGTCGGAAAACTTACTGTTGGCTTGTACTATGAACGCATGCACACCCGCTACTTTGGACCCTGGACTAATTTCCCGGTACAGGCCGCTTAAGGTGCGTAGAAATATCGCTAACTTTACTTATAGTATCAGTGCTTATTTTTGTTTATATAGCAAATAATATCATCAGAAATTGAAAACTAGTATTGCCAGACACTTTCCGTGGGCGGTTATATCGGCCAGACGCTTCAAAGTCAATTTCGGAGGAAAATCCATATTCGAATTTTTTCTATGACAAATGTATAAAAAACTTTTACTTTTAGTTACCTACTTTGCAGTTTTTAGCCTTCGTCATCGTCGTCGTAATCAATTGATAAGTCCTCATTCATCCAACCTTGGTATTGGAAATAACAATTGCCAGTCTCTGCATCAGCATCATACCTGTTTAGGAACTATTCATTATATACACCTAAATAGTAGCAGATGCCACACAAGTCAGTATATGCATCAGGGTCATGCCAATTAACACAATAGTCAGCCTCTGTGCCAAATTTATACCAGCCCCCAAATTTCAGCTTTAATATTAGCAAAAGCAATTGACATTGTAGAAAAACGAGGTTTGAAGTTTGGAAATAATAAAACACGTCTTTTCGTTTCAGCTTTCATATTCACCCGTAACATAACCCCAAAGTTGTTCAGATTCCAGATATGCACGCACAAGAAATTTCTATGTTGCGTAGTTGTCCCTTCCTCTTAACTTTTCAATGGTGTTTAAAAAGTTATTTGCCGCCATCTTCCCTAGTTTTCGTAATAAAAAAAAATGCTGAAATCTATATATTAATACGCTAACAAAATTTCCGTACAATCAATTGACAGGCCGTTTCGCATACTTAGCATACGTAAAATCATATAAAAGTTATGTGAATCGATTCGTATTGATCAGCTGCAGTGCATAGGCATATTTTTGTTAACAAATATTACTCTATTTGTTTATAATTAATAGAAAAAGTTTTTTGTAAATTCGAAAATCTGTGCAACTGTCGAAATTGCCATCTGTAGGACGCATTATGTTCACAAACCCCCCTGAGTACATAGCTCCAAATGCTCAATTGTCGCGACGCTCAAATGTTTCATCTCTACATATTTAATTTAATTTAATTTATTTATTATTACGGCTGTTTAGGCCTAAAACTTAAACTACTAAGTATCTATAATTCATTATTATATCACTTATTTCTATTGAGTATGCTGTTGGAATGCCATGTGATTCCGATCAGCATATTTACTGGCGTGACAAACGGACGAGTCTGGGAGCCAGTCATTTAAGGAAGGTTGGAAAGGACGCGTTTCCAAACCTCCAGTGCTCCCAGCTTAAGGCAACAAAATTTGGAACTTATATTTTTCAATTATATTTGTATTTGTCTCCGATCAACACAGCTAAACATGTCTTTGGTCGTTGGAAATTGAAAATAACGTGTACCCAATCACCCCTCAACTTTGTTTAGTAAAGACGCTGTCGGAATGCATAGGTAATAGATCCGCGCCTGAGCCCACGAAATTTTAGTAAATCAATTAGAATGTTAGCTGAGTAGTTTGGCTTTTGACTGCAGCGTAGCACACATATATATGTACAGCTGTACTTATATAAAACAAACTAGCGTCTTTATCGAAAATAAAGTGATAACTTTACATAGCAATCTGAAGAATAATGCATATGGCTGCCGATTTTGTAACATAACCACATGAGATAGTGCGCCAAACAAAATTATTTAATAGGATATACAAAAAATTTTATAATGAATTAAGATATTCGTCTAAAGAGTCGCATGTAGAACTTACAATTTGCACATTACCTGCGAAGGTCAGTAGATGTAATTCGCCTCCCTCAGGGCGTGTGTCTTTTTGGACTGACACTACTCCTAAAAAAGAGTCAAATAACAGCCTATATATACACTTTAATATGGCCATAATATTATAGATTATATCACGTTAACACTAATAACTATATTAGAATTCCAATTTATTATAAGAGTAGTACCAGTAATTAACTCGATATAAATATGAAAGATTGGATATCTGGCGCTTTATCATTAAAACAAGCACTGTTGTCATATTCCCCCTTATCCGTCATGTACGTGACTTATTGTATCTGCTTAGCCCATTACTTAGTTATAACACGTTACTACAGATATGTTCTTTCCATTACCTCCTAAAATTTTACACTTTCCGGCCTTACCACAAAAGAAAGAAATGTTAAATTGAATAAAAGAGTCAATTTTGAACTCCATTTACATATATTTCAAATGTTTTCAATTGTATAGCCGCTGAGCTTGCCAAAGAAAATACACCCAAATTTCAGGATTTCATAATGAAATATCAAATTTCCCGGGATCGCAAAACTCTAAAACACTGGTATGCTTTCTTTTCATTTCCTGCTGCTCCCGCTTTCTGATACTAAAAAGACGCTAAAATTCAATATCGTATGTATGTCGTTACAGTCGTAATTTTCGCTTACAATCATTTTATCCCACATGCTCAACTAGGCAAACATAACTATAATCGACACAAAAATAGTCCCCAAGTATAGGGCACCTTATAGTGTAAGGCTTATTAAGTTCAATCAAAATGCTTAGAATTTTGGACCTAAAATTTTTCGGAAGTTTAAATTTGAGTAAAATACCTTGCTTTTTTGTTCCTGATTGAGGATATCGGTGAAAAAATACATCCAAGACACCTTTAAGATCATTGCATCGAAATGTACATTAAATCAAGGGCATACATCAATTCACATATAATGGAATTTTCTGACATTAATTTGCAAAAGAATGTATTTTATCAAATTTGTCAGAGCTTTCAAATTAGTGCTAGATTCATCTCGGTAAAAAGTAATATAAAACAAGTAAGGGTGCCTAAGTTCGGGTGTAGCCGAACATTATATACTCAGCATAAGCTTCAATTGCACAGTTCATTTCACATAAATTACTTTTCTGCATAACACGTGGCACCGCCCATTTAAAAAAAAAATCTCTTACAATACTTACTATGATTTGGTAATTCTTCTTCGAGTTATGGCTCCCGAACCAGAAAATTGCTTAGTCATAAAAGAGGCGGTCCTAAGAGAAACTCGGCCTAAATCTCTTCGAAGGTAAGTCGCGCCAAGTATTTATTATTTTTAAGGTCATATTTAAGGATATTTATTTTAAACTAATGAACTTGTTAAGAAGCTATTACATAACAGGATACCTGTTGTTGTTAATTTAAGAACACTCTCCGAAAGTTTACAATTGTGTAACGGATACTGGCAGTTCTTTTGTGAATATTTATACGGCACGCTTCGATGCTAGCATGCTGTAGGCAAGAACAATTCACCACCGCACCTTCGGCTCTATTGGCTGCCACTCAGTAATCCCTATTGCTATAATAGATAATACATGGTGCATATGTTCGTTGTTAATATGACTTACTTACTTACTTAATTGGCGCTTAACCGTCTAAAGGGTTATGGCCGTCCAACAAGGCGCGCCAGTCGCTCCTTCGCTCCGCCAACCGCCGCCAATTGGTCACAACAAGGGAGTTTAAGTTAAGTTTTCCACTTGGTCCTTCCAACGAAGTGGGGGCCGCCCTCTACCTCTGCTTCCATAGGCGGGTTCCGATAGAAACACTTTCTTGGCCGGAGCATCGTCTGTCATTCGCATAACATGGCCTAGCCAGCGCAGCCGCTGCGGTTTAATTCGACTGCCTACATAATTTTTGCTGGGTATATCTCAAATTTGAAGGTTCAAAGTGCCATTGAAGCCATTTGGGTTGTCCGCCGTCTTAACCATTTTATTGGCAACTTTCAGTGCATGCCATTACACTTTTGCAATTGGCGTTTTCTTAGCTTAAAGCTCTCTCTCTTCTCCTAACACAATTCTCCATCAGCAAAACTTTTGGTTAAACAATTTTTATACCCAAATTAGATGGATGATTAAAAGCCCACTACATTTGTAAAATAAAATTAATCCAATTAAATTACTATCTGATTCACCGATATGCATACAAGCACAAACTCATGCCAAAGTGAGGTTCTAAAAACATATAAGCTTATCGTGTGAGATGAGTGCACCATGGCTCATAAACAGTCCCTGGAAGCTTTATACCGAACTTTTGAGGAATTGAGGGGTAATTAGCATCCCTTATTTTTGTAATTTTTAATTTTTTTATAAAATCCAATCCATTAAGCCTTCAGGAGGAATATGCTTTATATAAATTTGAGTACCATGAATTTTTCAAATTTTCAAATTCAAGCCTCTATCTGTTAAATTAAGGAAAATATTACAAAAAACCCTCTTTTCTGAAAAAATCAGTTGTATGGGGGTAATAGCTATAGTGGGTAGGTCCGGTCGGATCTGACAAACGGACACCCAAATATATCCGCTCACCTAATTTCAAAAGATATCTCAAAACTTGAGGAACTAATTTGCGTTGAAACAGACAGACGGACATGGCTAAATAGACTCAGATCGGCATCCGGAACATATCGTTATACTTATTTCATGAAAGGTATAAAAATAAAATTTTTTTAAAAAATACCCCGTTGCCAATAATGTTCTATCCTACCAGAACTCACCCAGCCTTGCTAGTTTTGTTTCGATTTCTTTTTCAAAGATTTTGAATTGCCTCGTTTCCACAATCTCTTTGAACAATTGTTTATTATTATTAGGCCTATAAGCACTGCGACCTTTGTGTAGATCCATTGTGCATATTTGGCGGTCACAGTAGGTTCTTGGTCCATGTGCAACGGTTCATTTGCGCTTTTTGCCAACAAAAATTTCTTACGGCTACTGTCCGTTTTCTTGTCTTTCAGTAGTTCTTTAACATTTAAGACATTTCCTCGATAATTGATAAGACAAAGAAAATTGTGCAAATAGCACTAAATATACCGGAGAAGGAAAATAATATCGATAAATTTCTATGGACATTCATAGGGCTTGCTAGTATGTGTACAGGCATTTATGTACATACATAGAAAAGAAAAAGTATTCATGTATTTTGTTCATAAGCAATGACAGACAAATGTTGAAGAATGGCACAGGATATCACATATATGTATATGATGCCCTTAGCTATGCAATATTGATGTCCTTCTGAAGGGCAAACTACCGGTCAGTGGTGCTAACCAATCACAAGTGTCTTCCAACCATAACCATGAGCATGTTTATTTGGTTAGGTATGATTGTGATAGAATTTGATATCTATGTATGTATATGGAGTTGAGCTCGAGTTAACACCGAACTCGATTTAATGGACGTCAGTCAGGATTGCACATGCCGATAAGGATAAAGATTGCACAGTAATTGTGATGTTACTGCTGCTGGTGGCGTTGAGGACAAACAAGTGACCGTTACAAATGACAATGAAATTCAAATTTCAAATAATGATGCATACACGAACATATTTTGTAAAAACATTCAACACCCCACTTTTGGCTCTCGTTTTACCTATTCTATACCAGTAAAAGTGCATCACAGACGTATGTATATACATATGTTTACTAAGAAACTATGCAAATATGCCTGCATACATAAACATTTATTTACATACCCATGACAGATTTATCTTCACTCCTGTCAATTTGCAATTTTTGCCATATCCAATTGAGTTTTTGCTCCCGCGACTGGAATTTCTGTTAGTTGTTGCTTCGTTCAATTATTCTTGCATGAGAGAATAAACTATGTTTGAGCCATTACTATAATGCGTATCGTATGTATGTATGTATGTAAAATTAGTAACATAAATATACATATGTGTAGCACAGTAGGATTATAATGTGGCTACCTGTGTGATGCAGGTGCCAATATATTCTAAAGGTTCATATAGTACCATTTGAGCTTGATTGTGTGCTATGATATGTCCAATTTGCTGGTGTTGCAGCTGTGTTTTCTAAAACTCTAGTATGAAGTGTTGTTGCATATCTAGTATAACTGTAAGTGTGTGTTGTCACTGGTGAGGACCTGCTCTTGTCAATCGGTGCCACAGCCATTGTCACCATATCACATCATTAACGATTTATGCAAATTGAAATGAATACCACATGGCATTGCTGGATGATTTCCACTTTGTGTATGAAGTTGGCAAAACTCACTAGACATTATGCATGCATTTTATAAGAATATCGAAAGTATATAAGCTAATTTCTCCCAGAAGGTAAGTAATTCGGTATTTTAGTTTAATCTAAAGCTGCGTCAGATTATAGGGAGGTGATGGTTACACATATCTACATAACGAAGGGCAATATGCCGAAGCAAAACAACTAAGACACGACTTAAGCCTTACTTATGGCAAATTCCAGGACTTATATATTTTTTTTGCATGCCATTCATACATTTGACACGTTATACGATGAGTGGGTGTTTCGGAAGATTGCACCCGGGTGTGAATGCCGTGCTACGCTATCAGGCTAGCACTATGAAAGCAAATTGTCAAGTCCACAGGTTGCTCTATATTACAAAAATATTTATGTACTTATTTTGATTTGTGTCCTCGATGCAAATCTTGAAGGGACATACTGCGGTTGCTGATCTACTAACTAGAGCGTGATCAACGAATTGCCGAGAAGAAGCTATACCTTGCGACATCAGAACTGGTAAATCTACTATTGACCAGATCTTCCTCTCTCTTCCCTTCTCATTATCGTTCCCGCCTCTTTTTTAGTTCAATTTTCATCCTCTTCTTTTTCTTCTCTTCCCATCTCCGATCTCAACGAGGTAAAAAACATTCGCTACATTAAGGAAGGAGGTACTTGGGAAATTCGAACTAAATTTTGAGTCTTGCAAGCGGCGAACCCCTCCTTGCAGGAGGTAGGAAGGAAGAGGAATAAAGAGAAGTACGAAGACAAACTTAAGGAAAGGTAGAGAAAGAGGAAGTGGGAAAAGGAGAGAGGTCAGTCAGTTCGCACATCATAAATTATTTATAGGACATAGTTAGATTGCAGTTTATTTATATATGAAACAAAGATATGGACATGATCATGATGCAATAAACCAGACAGGTGAAGTTAATATTACCAAATGGAGTCGCATTTGACAATAGTCGCCCTCATAAATTAAAGTGTTGCTTCTTGACTTGTCTGCAGCATTAATTTTTTCAGTACCATACAAAATTATTATTGCCTTGCTGAAATGTGAAGTAACATGCAGGAAAGTTACGCCCGCGCTCCTTTTTCCCTTTTGTGGGAGAGGAAAGGGAAAAGTTTTAGTCAATGGAACTGAATGGCTGGATCTTCAGAGTATCACATTGTCCACAACTGATGAATATGGAAACATACTGCTGACGTCAACGAGATGATTGGCGAGCTGGGGCAAAGTCATGAATTAGCGGTTGAGTATCTGGGAAGCTTGTAATACGAAAACTTGGAATTGACGATATAGGTCCCAAGACCTAACATTTATCTATGTAAACTAAGCGGTAGGCTCATTGAGCAGAAAGAGGTGGCTGGTGTAAAAATATATTTCGGCAGAGGATTTACAGCAACGATGCTTCAACAAATATAGAGTTTATGGATTTACCTGATTGTAAAAAAAACATTTTGGCTTATCAGAACTTTATTTTAAACAGTCTATCTAACCCTGGAAACGTTTAGCTAAGTATGATCAACACGAAAGACATTGTTCTGACTTTCTCTATTTATCCACCTGCTTCTCCTCTGTCAAACCTTCTTCCTCTTTTATTTCCTCTTCCCTCTGCATTTTCTAGTTAACCTTAATCGGATTCATCTTTCTTTTGTTCTCGTTACTCTTCCGACTTCCCATCACTTACCTCTACTTTTTCCAATTTTCTCTGTTTTCACTTCTTTTTTCTTTCGTGTCCTCGTTTTCAATGTAGAGATATATCAAGTTTGGCTTTCTTGCGAGAATTTACCTACTTACTACTTTAAAATGCATGACCGGATTATGAGGGCTGTCAAATTTTTATCGTTGTACTTCACCTGTTTCTTTTTTTTTTTTGTCATGGCTGTGATAATAACATTATATCTTTAAGAAGTTTTTGAAGTTTCATATTATTGAAAATTTCTCAAAAATTTAATTGTGTGTCATAGCCAAGTGGTAGAGAACTGACAAATGATTCGGGTTCGCACCCGCTTTACCTCATGGAAAAGTTTCAGAATTAGTATAACTTTCATTAAAAAGAAATTGCACATTAAGTAATGTCGGAATTGCAATAGACTTCATTATAAGCACTCCGTTTGCAGTCAATCTGATCTCAATAAATTTAGGGACGGAATGAAATGGTATGATTGCATCAACAATCACTCGGCAATAATTTAGATTTTGGTTACATCATATGCAATTCTGTTGGTGTGCCCATATATGTATGAACACTATAAAATTTTAGGAGAAAATATAGCGAATAAATTTTTCTTAAATTGCATCAATCAGTTATGTGTCAAGGGGAAATATTCCTAATAATTTGAAAAAATAATTTGGATTTTTAATAGATATTTTAAGTATGTGGTTAATAATTGTGGAGATAATAACATTATTTCTTACTTATGCCTGCCCTCAAATTCCAACCTTTGCTAACATTACTCCATCGCCAAAAATATCTTAAACAGTATTAAGTGCGCAGAAAAGTATGCAACATTTATTACCATGTGTTCGTAAGAAATAACCGCCTTAGTCTTATATAAAAGTATGGGAGCTAGGCTGTCATTCCTAGTGGCCAATTTATACTATTTTATATATTTTTGGCGATGGAGTAATGTTAGAAAAGGTTTGAATGTGGGGACTGGTTTATAGTCTAAAACCAAGACAATAGTAGATTTGTTACAAATCTTTTAAATGGTATCATGTTATTTATGTTTCTTATATTTAATATGTAAAATTCTTATCCCTACATACGCTAAGGCTAAAACTCTATTTCCAAAAATATCTAAAACAGTTTACAGTGTGCAGAAAAGTTTATAATATTTAGTACCATGTAGACATAAGGAATAACCCCATAAGTCCTATGTAAAACTACAAGAGTTCGGCTGTTATTCCTTGTGATTATATGGTATTAAATGTTGCATACTTTTTCGTGCACTTAATACTATTTTAACTATTTTTGGCAATGGCGTTTTAGCCATGGCGAAGATTGGAATGGCTGGCTCATGTGCTCTCTGCCGCTTTTAAATCTATATTGTGTTTTATTAAGTTGATTTTAACATTATATGGGACCAGCCCCCATATTCCAACCTTCGATAACGCTAAAACTCCATTGCCAAATATGCCTAAAACAGTATCAAGTGCTCGGGAAAATATGCAACCATTAATACCTTGGGGTCACACGGAATAACAATCTAATTTGTGTACTGTACATAGGCTATTATTCTTTAAGAATATATGGTACTAAACGTTGCGCACTTGATAATGTTTCAGGTATTTTTGGCGATAATGTTTTAGCGTTAGCGAAGTTTGGAATTTGGGGGCTGAATAGTTTGAAGAGCTGAATATTTGCGTATATCAAGCATGTTGACATATGGATTGGATTCGTTATTTGTACGTGGAAGTGCAAAAACAGTGTTCATTAATTTCTTTAGAAGCCTTTGTAATTCGCTTAATCTTGCTTCTAATCATCTATTCCAAATTTAGTTTAGATAATTAGGTTATGTTAGGTGGTAGCTGCCCTGATAAGGACAGCTCACTTGGAAAACACGAAGGTCCGTTGTGATACCACATACACCAAAAATAACGGTGACTTAGATCTTTTATAGAATCATTGGGTAACAACGATAAAACTCCGATTGATAGCGATCTCAACTTTGGATAAATCCTCGGGAGATCCAAGTGAGTCGCGGTCGAAATACTTTCGCCTAGTTCAACAACCTTGGGCATAAATACGCGCCTGAGCAGGTATATATAATTCAGTATGGCCGTAAGGTCGTTTTTGTTATTGGAACTTGTTAACAACATACATTTTTTTAGTTACGAATTGTATACCTGAAATTCATTTTAATAATTTGAGTAGATATATAAAGCTATCCATCATACAATGCACATTATCATTCGTCTTTTGGAGATTAAGGAACTAACCATTCTGTTTACTTAAATAAAGTGAATAGTATTTTTAAATATAGTTCACAGATTAATATTTAGTCAGATACACTCGAAGCCAATTCTAATATGTATCTAGAAAACTCGAAACTATTTGCGGTGTTTAAATCTACAAAGTCAAGACGGGACTTCGCTGAGGCTATTATGAGAGAGTTAGCGAGTGAAACAAGCATTAAAGAAAAGGAAGGCCTGGAAGAAAAAATTGGTTTACAATACATTATGATAGAAATAAAATAGAAGGACGTCTATCGTAACAATTCAAAATTTCTAAGTAAGCATGAAAAGTGGCTAGTTGACAAAACTTTTTTGGACGAAGAAAGGCCTAGTACGTCAACCAATCCAACTAGAGGGAGACCAACAAAACCCATAGAAGAGTGTTCTACCTACACAAGGAAAAGGTAGCTGTCTGATACCACAAAAGCTATGGCCACGACTCCTCTTTCAGAAGCACTGGCTATTAAATATATAAAAGACGAAGAAAACGTGAAGTCTCATATAACAGAAGCAGTTGCGGTAGCGAGTCAAGTGCGACTGACGAGGATCAAAAACAGCTTTCCCACACCACCAAAGGCGCTACCTAGGAAATACACTCCCGAAGAAGCTTTGGCGCTGTTTGTAGATAACGGTTTAACGAAGAAAAAATATATTATATTGCGTAAGTCATTATTGCAACGTAATGCCAATATTTTACCTGGATACAAAAAAATTACTCAAGCCAAGAAAGAAGCAGTTCCTCTAAGTCCCAAAATAACCGAATTATTAGCTGAAATTGAGCTACAAAACCTAATGGATCATACGTCTACACGACTTCTTCAAAGTTTTACTGAAGAAAAGTTGAAATCACTACCAAAGGAGCTAGCATTGATAACTAAGTGGGGCTGTGATGGATATCAGGACAAAGCGCATATAAACAAAGAATAAATGTAGACGATAAAACAATTATAGATAGTAATATGTTTACGGCTTCTATTTTTCCATTACGACTAAAAGATGAAGCTTCAGAATATTGGAAAAATCCACGTCTGTCATCAACTATATTGTGCCGCCCGATATTATTTAAATACGAGAAGGAGTCTTGAAAATCTTGATGATTCAATAACTGACGAACTAAATTATGAGAATGGAATATCTCCCTTGCATGCTAGGATAAGATGTTTGGAATTTGTTTTGAAGCTGGCTTATACACTACCACAACAGGGAGAAGTTTTCGACGACAATACAACATGTAAGGAGAAACAAAACAGAAGAAAAAAAATAATTCAGGATGCATTCTATAAAGAGATTGGCCTTAGAGTTGACTGTCCAAAGAATGGATACGGAAATACAAATGATGGTAACTCCTCAAGAAGATTTTTTGAAAACGATGAAGTGACTGCTCGCATAACAGGAGTTGATAGAGATATTGTGAAAAGATTGGGAGTAATTTTAAATATTTTAAACTGCCATGAACCAGTTAATGGACCCAAATTTGGAGAATATGCATCTAAAACTACAGATTTGCTGCATCAAAAGTAACCTGAAAAGAAACTTACACCAACGGTACATAAAATTTTAGCGCATGGAAAAGATTTAATAGAGTACCAGTGCTTACCATTAGGAGAATTGTCTGAAGAAGCTCAAGAATCTAAGAACAAGGACTACAAAAGATATAGATGTATGAACACCTGCAAAGTATCACGAGTTAGACAAAACGAAGACTTTTTAACATGTTAGCTATCTCTTCTGATCCATTCATATCATCTATGATGTATGTAAGAACACAAAAAGATCTTACAGATGCGTATAGCTCAGAAATGGTTCCAGTGACGATGACTATGTTAAGATAAAATAAGTTTCTCACTTCTTATCACAACAATGAAAAAGAGATTTACTAATCAATTTTGTTACTTTACTGAAAAATAAGATATCTATTTATTTCAAAAAAAAGAATTTATTTAGTAATTTATAAATATATACTTTTCGTTATTGCATTTCTCTAAAGTTTATCAAATTTATTTTAAAGCTTAGTCATTTCGCCTTCAAACGAGTATTAAATTTTTATAGAAATCAATACGTCTATCGAGTTTGGTACAAATTGTTAAAGCGGTTACTAAGCTCAAACTTTTTAGCATAAATGGGCAGTGCCACTCCCCTTTTCCAAAATTCGTTGGCTGTTTAATCTTTATCTCAAATAAAATTTCATTGAACCACTTTCAATAACTTTTAGTTATTAATAAAATACATATTTGGCTTGTAAATTAAAAAAAAAAAAACATGTAAAATTTTACGATAAATTTTGAAGCGCCTTGTTTTTGTGGCACCAAAAACGGACATTTGAGTTTTATAAGATTATTGCCATTTAAAAGAAACAATACGTCTATCGATTTTGGTAGTTATTGATTACGTGACTACTTAGATACAACTTTTTATCATAAGTGGGCAGCGCCACGCTATCTTATCAAAATCATTAGTTTATCTTATTTAATGCTTAAATACGTCATTATAAGACAAATCTCATTTTATTTTTTTTTATTTTTTACTAAAAACATTTTGTTTTTGCATTTTTCTAAAAATGTTCGACTTTGACGAATTTTTTGAAGCACCCTGTATATGTGAGCTTTCACATAATAAAACTACAAATAATTAGCTTTCATCTGCATTTTAAATTTTTAAAATATCTTCATTGGTTCAAAAGTTATGATTTTTGCAAAGAAAAAACTCAAAAGGCGTCACTGTGCGACGGTTAGAAAATAATTTTCGTCCTGTGGAGTATAGAAGGAAATAAACAGATATATATGGGGTATTCCATCCCATTTCGACCAATTTTGAACCCGACCCCTTTAGAATTGGCTGAAAGTTTTTCTTCTTTTTCTAGCTTACGAAAGACGTTTTTCAGAATTGTTTCAAAATTTTTCATCCAACTCAAAAAAATGTATGAATTTAAAAAAAACACCGTTTTTGTTTTCAAAACGCTATAGCTTTTTCAAAAATTTACCGTTTGGGATCTTTTTTTTAATTTGTTTTTAAATGTACTTTTCGGAAAAAATGTAAAAAAATGTTTAGTTTTTTTTTCACTTAAATAACAAAAAAAAAATAATCGGCTCACTTCGGGATTAGTGGGGATGATTGCAGAATTGATTGAAGTTTTTTATGAGAAAAAAAAAATGGCGAAATTCGAAAAATCTCGAAAAACTGAAAAATTACAAAAAAAAAAAAACTTTAAACATTTTTTTGTATTTTTTCCGAAAAGTAGGTACATTTAAAAACAAATTTAAAAAAAAAAGATCCCAAATGATCAATTTTTGAAAAAGTTATAGCATTTTGATAAAAACACCGTTTTTTTTTTAAATTCATAACTTATTTTGAGTTGGACACCGTTTTTGTTTTCAAAATGCTATAATTTTTTCAAAAATTTACCGTTTGGGATCTTTTTTTTTTTTGAATGTACTTTTCGGAATACAAAAAAAATTTTAAAGTTTTTTTTTCAATTAAATAACAAAAAAAATTTTAAAGTTTTTTTTTCAATTAAATAACAAAAAAAAAATAATCGGCCCACTCCGGGATTAGTGGGGATGATTGCAGAATTGATTGAAGTTTTTTATGAGAAAAAAAATGGCATAATTCGAAAAATCTCGAAAAACTGAAAAATCAGAAAAAAAAACTTTAAAAATTTTTTTGAATTTTTTCCGAAAAGCACATTTAAAAACAAATTTAAAAAAAAAAAGATCCCAAACGGACAATTTTTGAAAAAGTTATAGCATTTTGAAAACTAAAACGGTGTTTTTTTAAAAATTCATAACTTTTTTTGAGTTGGATGAAAAAATTTTAAAAAATTCTGAAAAACGTCTTTCGTAAGCTAGAAAAAGAAGAAACACTTTCAGCCAATTCTAAAGGGTCGGGTTCAAAATTGGTCGAAGTGGGATGGAATACCCCATATATACACACACAAAGCATATTTATACAAATGAATGCACTTCTGTATTTCCCAACTCGGATATATTATTATTATGTTTTTTTTTTTTTGATAGAATTCCACATAACCGCATTTATCCAATGGGAGTCATTGCGTTTACACCAGTGTCACAAACGAATAAATGAAAATTTAAAAATTTTCTGGGAAAAAGGCAATGAACTGTTTGGTGTTTCTTTTGAAAATTATACGTATGTCTCTTAGATGTCGTCGATTGCACATGGAGAGCAATAACAGTGAATGTCGGCAACAAATTAGCAACAAAATGCATATAAATACGTGTATATTAAATGCAACATTCTTCTGCTTCGTTTCCGCCAAATTGCATTTTACTACAGTGTAGGTGCTTTTTGTTGTTGTTATGTGTGCGAAATGTTGTTGTTGGATGGGCGAAATGTGAGTATTTGGTCTTTAGCTACCTGATGTTCTTCTCCAAATGATATACTTGAACTAGCAGTATAATATTTGCACTAGGGTGGTCCTTATAAAGCAAATAAACGTTTAAATTAAATTTTTAGATTCCTAATGCCCAAAATCATCAATACTATAGTTGGCGATGTCACCTTCTTATAAATTTTGGCTCTGATAAGAAAATGGTTAAGTGGTGTCGCACAGTGGCTAAAGTTAAGATTTTAATATATTCAGCCTCCATAGGGTAACCTGAGCTTAGATCCCTCTACAACACACCGAATATCCTGCGTTCACACCCAGGGCCAAGCAATATAAAAAATTTAGGAACAAAATTTTCAATTCGAAAAAAGATTTATTAGCGGGTTCGCACACTGTTGCGAAGATAGATATTTTTATAAAAATTTGATAAACGAAGAGGAATACATCCATTTAGGCTACTCATAAAGAACTGAAACGGGTTCGCTTAAACAATACTCGAAAAATCTCTCGGCAGGCATTGATTTTTTGATTTATTTGAGGATTGCGTCTGATCCAGTTAATCTAAGTACCAGGAAGTAATCTGCAAAAAACAAGCTATAACACCAGATATTCAAGAATATATTTTACCAGACGACTCAGATGAGTAAAACTTTTCGCCATAATATGTGTGTGATAATTTTTGAATCTCAAGCCATTCCGATAGTGAAGGCGTCTGATGTATGTATATTTATACGTATTAATGTTAAATAACTCTATAATACATAATTATGTTTTCGGTGTTTAATATGAAATGTTTTAATTTTGTATAAGCTTGCCACAAAGGTCAAAATTTAATTTAAATGTATTAATGGTATTGTTAAATTTCTTGTCATACCCTGCCAACCAACGCTACCCAGTTTTTGCCATTTTCAACTCGAATTTCAATACCATCTCATATTTTTCTGAAAAATACCAACCCCACCACACTTTTGTGGATTTTCCAAAATTCCTACGCGCCTAAAAGTATGTGGATTATAATTATAAAAAAAATCCTAAAATAAATAGACAGCTGTCATCAAAAAATTGATATTTACGCAATTTCGCAGAAATGGAAATATTTCTGCATTTTCTTTAAAAAAGTGGCACCTTTTGACTGCAAATATTGGTAAGTACATTTGCAACACTTATTTATTGGTTTTTAGATAAAACAACAATTTGTTTTTCTAGAGAATGGCTAGATGGGACTCTGAAAGTTGCGTCAAACACATGCGCTTCAGCATGGTTGCATAAAAACGGGGTATCAGCGGAATGAGCTGGGTGCTTTTGATTCATCCTGGCCGTGTTATTTACATAGTAACTTTGTACAGCAACCGCAGAGAAAGAAACAAATTGGCGAGAATCTTTAAAAGTGGAAAGAACACAGCTTGGTAACATTGCTTCTGGTCACTGATGTTTGAGGGCCGTTACCTTGTAAAGCGGTCAAAGAATGCAAAAGTTTGGTTGTATATTGAATCTTGGGTCGCTGATGTAGGAGCGCCATTTGGCGAAACAAGCAAACTGCCAGGTAGAACGTCTTTTCCCCTGTCTCGAGTTAAAATACGTGTTAAGGTTGACAAAGTCAGACGGCGGGCCAACAGATGCGCACACAAGCATAAATACAGCGCGCCCCAGTTACCATCACCGCCAAAGAGGTTGAAGATGCCATCGTTCATGCTAAACCATTTAAAGCAGTAGGCCCAGGCGGCATTGTCATGCCGATGCTTAAAAACCCAAGCAAAGAGGGATTTAATAATCTAGCGCATGTCTTCAACTTGTTCCTGTCCACCTTCGTCATCCTCGAAAGATTCCGGCAACGAAAATGTGGACCCGGCGATGTTTCAGAATACAGGTCTCACATTAACATCATTTAATTTATGTAATTTTGCTTCATTTCCATATACATACATATGTAGTTTAATTGAATTCTATTTTTTTTTTTTTTTTTCATTTTATTCCGCTTTTTTTATACTCAGTTGAGCAGACCTCACAGAGTATATTAACTTTGATTGGATAACGGTTGGTTGTACAGGTATAAAGGAATCGATATAGAAATAGATTTTCATATATCAAAATCATCAGTATCGAAAAAAAATTGATTGAGCCATGTCCGTCCGTCCGTCTGTCCATTAACACAATAACTTGAGTAAATTTTGAGGTATCTTGATGAAATTTGGTATGTATGTTCCTGGGCACTCATCTCAGATCGCTATTTAAAAGGAACGATATTGGACTATAACCACGCCCACTGTTTCGATATGGAAAATTTCGAAAAACCGAAAAAGTGCGATAATTCATTACCAAAGACGGATAAAGCGACGAAACTAGGTAGGTGAATTGAACTTATGACGCAGAATAGAAAATTTGTAAAATTTTGGACAATGGGCGTGGCACCGCCCACTTTTAAAAGAAAGTAATTTAGAAGTTTTGCAAACTGTAATTTGGCAGTCGTTGAAGATATCATGATGAAATTTGGCAGGAACGTTACTGCTATTATTATATGTATGCTTAATAAAAATTTGCTTAATCGGAGAACGAACACGCACGCCCACTTTAAAAAAAAAATATTTTAAGTCAAATTTTAACAAAAAATTTAATATCTTTACAGTATATAACTAATTATGTCAACATTCATCTCCAGTAATGATATGGTGCAACAAAATACAAAAATAAAAGAAAATTTCAAAATGGGCTACGCCCTTTTTCATTTAATTTGTCTAGGATACTTTTAATGCCACAAGTCGAACAAAAATATACAAATTCTTGTGAAATTTGTTAGGGGCTTAGATTCTAGGACGATAACAGTTTTCTGTGAAAAAGGGCGAAAACGGTTGAAGCCACGCCCCGTTTTTATACACAGTCGACCGTCTGTCCTTCCGCTCGGCCGTTAACACGATAACTTGAACACAAATAGATATATCTTTACTAAACTCAGTTCACGTAATTATCTGAACCCACTTTGTATTGGTATAAAAAATGGCCGAAATCCGACTATGACCACGTCCACTTTTTCGATATCGAAAATTACGAAAAATGAAAAAAATGCCATAATTCTATACCAAATACGAAAAAAGGGATGAAACATGGTAATTGGATTAGTTTATGACGCAACATAGATCTTTAGAAAAAAACTTTGCAAAATGGGTGTGACACCTACCATATTAAGTAGAAGAAAATTAAAAAGTTCTGCAGGGCGAAATCAAAAGCCCTTGGAATCTTGGCAGGAATACTGTTCGTGGTATTACATATATAAATAAATTAGCGATACCGAACAGATGATATTCTGGGTCACCCTGGTCCACATTTTGGACAATATCTCGAAAACTCCTTCCCATATACAACTACCACCACTCCCTTTTAAAATACTCATTAACACCTTTCATTTGATACCCATATCGTACAAACAAATTCCAGAGTCACCCCTGGTCCACTTTTATGGCGATATTTCGAAAAGGCGTCCACCTATAGAACTGAGGCCCACGCCCTTTTAAAATACTCATTAACACCTTTCATTTGATACCGATATCTTACAAACGAATTCTAGAGTCGCCCCTGGTCCACCTTTATGGCGATATCTAGAAAAGGCGTCCACCTATAGAACTATGGCCCACTCCCTTTTAAAATTCTCTTTAATACCTTCCATTCGATACCCATGTCACACAAACACATTCCAGGTTTACCCTAGGTTCATTTTCTTACATGGTGATTCTCCCTTATTTTGTCTCCATAGCTCTCAGCTGAGTATGTAATGTTCGGTTACACCCGAACTTAGCCTTCCTTACTTGTTTTTATTTCGTTTCAGCTCATTTCATTCCATTTCCTTTCATTTAATTTAATTTAATTTCATTTCATTCCATTTCACTTAAATTAATTTCATTTCTTTAATTTAACTTAAATTTGTTCCGTTTCATTTCTTTGCATTTAATTTTAGTTTTTTTCACTTCATTTCATTTTACTTGATTTAGTTCCTTTTATTTTCATTTCCATATCATTTAATTTTTTTGTTAATTTCATTTCATATAATTTCATATCATTTCGTTTTATTTCTTTTCATTCCCATATGATATATGGTTTTAATTTCATTTTATATCATTCCGTTTCATTTCATATTTTTTAGTTGTTTGTGTTTCTTTCCCATATCATTTCATTTTATTCTATTTCATTTCACTCAATTTCTTTTCATTTCGCCCTACTTAGTTTCATATTATTTCGTTTTATTTAAATTCGTTTCAATAAATTTCGTTTGATTTCATTTCGTTTCACTCAATTTCAATTCTTTTCACTCAATTTCATTTTGTTTCATTCAATTTTATTTAATCACGTTTAATTTAAATTATATTTTATTTTATTTATTTTTTTAATTTTATTTCATTTGATTTTATTTTATTCTAATTTATTTTATTTTATTTCATTTTGTTTCGTTTTACTTCATACCCATTTCATTTAATTTCATTCCACTTGATTTCGTTTGGTTTTATATTATTTCATTCATTCCATTCATTCACTTCATTTTATTTATTTTTTTTTTTTCATTTCATTGTATTTCATATCGTTTCATATTTCATTTCATTCCATTTCATTTTATTTTATAATATTTTTTTTTTTGAAAATATTTGGCGATTCTGCTGGCTCAAGGTCTCTTTAAATAAAATGTCCAATAGTATTTTTTTTTTGTTTTATTGTGTACAATTTTATTTGATTTTACTCTATTTTTATTTTATTTTAATCTATTTTTATTTTATTTTATTTTAATTTATCTTGTTTTGTTTTATTTTATTTTACTTTATTTTATTTTGTTTTATTTTATTTTATTTTATTTTGTATTATTTTATTTTCTTTATTCTATTTCATCTCATTTTATTCCATTTCATTTCATTTAATTTCTATACTTTTAGCTGCATTGAATCTTGTTTCGTTTACTTTTACCACTTATATTACTTCATTTAATTTAATTTTGTTGCATCTCATTTCGTAACATTTTTTGTTCATTTTGTTGTATTTCATTTCATTGCATTTCATTTCGTTTTATTTTACTTAATTCCATGTCATTTCATTTTATCTTATTTAATTTCAATTAATTTCTTTCATTTCATATAGTTTCGTATCATTTCGTTTTATTTATTTTAATTTCCATATGATATATATGTTTTTCGTTTCATTTTATATCATTCCGTCTCATTTCATATAGTTTAATTTTTGTTTCTTTTCCACATCACTTAAATTTTCATTCCGTCTAATTTCATATAGTTTCATATTTTTTGGTTTCAGTTCATTTTTTCTGTTTCATTTTATTTCTTTCCGTTTCATTTTATTTTGTTTCATCTCACTTCATTCCATTTTATTTCATTGAATTTATTTTCCTTTAGTTCAATCCACTCTAATTTTGGTATGCCAATTCACTTTATTTAATTTTATTCCATTTTCTTTAGTTTCATCCCAACTTATTTTTTTTTTACTTTATTTCATTTTATTTTATTTTTATTTATTCACTTTAATGAATTTTTCTTTTATTTTTTAATTTTATTTTGTTTTGTTTCATTTTACTTTAATTAAAATTTTTTATTAAAAATGTAAATTATATAAAATTTATATGAAATTTGTAAATTAAAAAAGAATTAATAAAATGTATGGAATATTTGTTGGGAATTTTTTGTACATAAAAAATTTTGAGCATTTTTATTCGGCATGTGGAATTTTTGGGTATTAGGAAAACGGATTTGGATATTTTAAAGGACGGTCTGGCAACACTACACATTGACATTCAAAGCTGTCATTGAAACCTAAAAGTATGCAGTCGTTTCCGACTAACAGCTCACACGTACACGAAATATCCCATTTCACCATGGATAAAATCCGCTCACTGCCTATACAAAATTATCCACTTTTTTAACCACTTTTTTACTCGTGCATTATCCAGTTTTTTACGCAGTTTTGGGTGGCAGGGTATGCTTCGGAACCAAAATGCTAAATACAAACACAAAAAAGTAATGTTTTCCTAATTAATGTTTTATTTGCAATCAAGGGTAGGATAAACGTTAATAGCATACATATTGAAGCTGAATAAGAACGTGAATAAGACTTCGTAAAAGAAATAAGTAATAAAATGAACATAATGTAAATTCAAACACGAACTATATACGTATTTGACGTTTGTTGATATTTTGTCAGCCGGGTCGTGCTTGATGGACTATGTAGAGCAGCTGATGATAGTTGACATGGTTAGAAAATACACGCGTAGATGTCGCTGATGTTTTTAGCTTCTACGCTTCTGATTTATTGGACTGTAAACCCGAAACCAAAAACAAAGTATGGGAAAGTTTTTGATACTGTTTTCCTCCTTTTTTTACCTCTATAATGTAATGTGCGAAAAAAGCCATATTGGATATATCTTCAAATTGAAACAGGAACATGAAAGAGAAGAGAAAACAGGAAATGAGAAGATAAAGTAGAGAAGTTGGATGGAAGTCGGAAAAGTAAACAGAACAAGAGGAAGATTGAGACTGAGAGTTAAAGTAAGAATAAGGGTAATGATCTATGACAAAGTAGTAATAATAGAATAAGGATAAGGTTAAGAGTAATAGTGAGAGTTAGACTTGGTTAAGGGTAAGAGCGGGAATAGTAAGAGGAAAAGCGTACAGTCTTACGGAAGAATGAAAGGGATAAAGGAATCGATTGAAGTGATTATGGTAAACTAGAAAATGCAGAAGGGAGAGGAAATAAGATGAGAAGAGAGTTAAACAGAGAATAGGCAGGTGGATAGGTAGAGAAAGTCATAACAATGTCTTTAGGGTTTCATCATACGGCTGGGAGTATATTATGTTTGTCTAAACGTTTCCAGGGCTAGCCAGAGCTGTTTAAAATAAAGTTCTGATAAACCAAATTTTTTTTTTTTTTTTTTTTTTGTTATCAGGCAAATCTATTAGCTCTCATTTGTTGAAGCATCGTCGATATTAAACCTGTGCCGCTATATAGTTTTACATCAGCCACCGTGTTGGGAACTGGGAACGTATACCGCCATTCCCGAGTTTTCGTATTACAAGCCTCCTAGATATTCATCAGCTACTTCATGATATTATTCCAGGTCGTCAATTATCTCATTTACGTCAGCAGTAAGTTCCCATATTCCTTTGTTGTGGACAATGTGATACTCTGAAAATCCTCCGATTTATCCTGGACGCACCTCGGATTAATCGCCTTTTTGCAGGGTAAACATAAACGCGTGTCAGCACATGCAAATAATGAATAAATACCTAAATAGGGAAAGCAATACGCAAGTAACGGGATACAAAACAAATTTGTTTACGGGTTACTGTATACAACGCCACATACATAATCATACATACTAACATCCAATCCTCAACTAGCTCAGCATCATATAACTGGGCAGAACTCCAGCGCTTTAGTGACAGGTATTTTCATGAATCGTAAGTTCTTGCATGCAACCACTGTGAAACCAACGAGCCTTGGATGTGCCACAAATCGCCATAAGTATATGCATACAATTCTGCAAAACGTTGTTGTGATAAAGGAGAATTCAATGCGAATTCAAATTAGAGAGAAAAATAGTAGTGGCAAAGTGGTGTCGAAGGCATTGTGGGTTGAGTAACGTAAACAGTTACACGCTTGAAAATCTAGATTCGCACACTTGTAGCCAAAATGCTTTATTCCCCGCCTTGATGGAAGTAAAGCAATGCATTTAGATAACTTCAACATTATGTTGGAGCAACAATAGTGAAAGCAAAGTAACAAGGCTTAAATATGTACAGCACAGTAGTGATTAACTGAAGACCCAAAATTGGAGAACCGTGTCCAAATTAAGTGATTTGTATGAGATGTAATAGAAGATGTGAATAGACCTTTTCTATGGTTTACCAGATTCTCCACCAATAGCATGGGAAGCCCGCTTGACATTTATTTCCTGATTCGATTTATGCTTCAACAATATCAATGTAAAACTCTTTTGAGTTGTGATTGGTTTTGAGTGCAATATATCTAAGGACTTTAGAAAATTAAATGAGTGAAAGTTGAGATATCTCTCGAATCCGAACCCGGATATGCTTGCCAAATCCAGCAGATCCGGGTCTTAAAATAAATAGTCCTAACTGCACACATGGAAGTGATATATGTATTCTTATAACATAGGTGATATATAAAAGCGAAACAAGCGTAATCAACATGCAAATCTACAAAAGCGCCGTGTGAAAAATATTGTTTACAAACATAGAATTATTCTGGGAATTTCTTTTTTTTTATCATCAATCCCCGAAACTTCGGAAGCTGCTGCGGGTTATTTGCCCGGTACACTAGCCCTACTGATTGATTACCTTCACCTTGAAAACCGTCAGTCAAACAAATTGAATTCCTATTTTCTCGGACAAATTTTTTTTGGTTCTGTAAAACGTACGCATATAAATATATATTTAGCATTATTTTTAAGCCTAAAGACCGATCTTATAAATTTGTATTTATTAAGTACGAGTCTGTAAAAATTTATTTTTGAAGTAGAAAATATATTTGATCGTAATCCAACTCACTTATATGGCCTACTTAACTGTTCCTACAGGGATCTAACCTGTTTCTAAACTAGCGTTAGCGGAATAATAACCGCCAAGGGCCCCTATGAAGTGGCAACTGCTACTCACAACAACAATAATAGCAACAGCTTAGATAAAAGCACTTATTTTTCCTAACAACAACAACGAATAATGCACTTATATGAAACCAAATGAGAAGGTGATAATGAAAATATAAACATTGTAAAACGCATTCATTTTCATACGCACTCAAAGTTGTAAATATTTGATCCTTTTAGTATGATGATTACAAATATTAAAACCAAATCAGTTATTAAATAAAGAATTTCGGAACTTTTTTGGCGGTTTCATTACCATATCGTTCTACATATAAATTAAATACTAACGTGACGTAATGGCACTGTGCTGGACTAACAAACCAATAGTCTCCGAATAAAATTACGGGAACTTACATAAAAAATGTTTAGAAAATTGTTGTATACGTGGTCGCCCCTCGGCAGTAATTTAGGAAGTTCTTCGAGTGTATATCCTCTCGGCAAATCTTTCTACCCTAAATTTGTAGGAAAAATTATAAAAGCAGGACACCACAAATTGGATGAGAAGAGATCGGTCTGAATAACATCGAGGGTATATCGCGGTAAGTTATTATTATTATAAAGTACGGGTTACCGAGCTTTGCTTGGCCCTTTTAATATAATGTAATACGTTCTTGAAGTTTTAAACTAAGTGCAATGCAATATTCTTATTACATTAGCTTCGGTGTATCAATGCATTGGTGCATTTTTTTTCTTAAGTTAAAGTGCTGCCACATCAAGCAATTGACCCACTGCTTATTTTCTACACATTCTGAACTTATGCCTTGGACATCAAATAAAAGTAATATAAAATCAATATTAGTATTAGTTCATTGAATGTCTTATATTCGCACTGGACCGTGATTTCACATCATAAAAATTAAGATATACCAATTTCCTCACAATTTTACGAAATCGTACTGAAACAATAGCTGCCGAAAACATGAGAGTATGCTGCTGAATATACCTCTAGAAAGTTTTGTTCGATACGAATAACTATAAGTATTTAGAGGGGTGACATAAGGTCAACGGCCGTAACGTCAATTAACTTTATGAGCACTTCAAATGACCACAAAGTCAATTGAAGCTATGACATACGAAATGGTCACAACGGCAAATTTTAAAGGGTCACAATGTCAACGATATTGATATTATGGCCATCTTGCTTTTCGAAATGTTCGTAAGGTAAACTTTTTTCCCCCAAGTAGTCATACTGTCAATTATTTGGTTTCGCATCTCCACGTATTAAAATGTTAGGAACTGTTGAATTACAGTAACGTTTTATTGTTTCACTTTATAAACATGTCCCGTCGAATAAAGAGAAATCGCGCGATTCTTAATTCTAAATTTTCGGTTCCAGTTTCGTTTAAGTGCCACAGTGGTTTAAAAGCTGGCTGGAGAGGACTCCTTTAAAATACGAAGAACATATTCAACCAAAGGTCTAACCAATCATGCAGAAGTTTTTGCTTTTTAACTTAACTTTCTCTATATGGTTATGGCATTTTTTCCGATATGGCCATAAGGTCAAATGGAAATTTCCTATTTGGTATCGATTTCGATCCTTTTAAATTAGTGCTGTTAGCGAGTAAAGGGCGGTATGAATATAACATTAGCCATAAAGGCTAATTAAATTTCAAATTGCTTCCAAGGTGGATTTTTATTGTTTTGTAGTTAAAGAATGTATTTTAAATTTGTGTGCAAGGAAAGACGACTACAGTGCTGGGATAGCTTACTATTTGACATTTTTCTAATAGGAGAAGGTGAAATTAGATTTACATCATGTCTGTTTAAAAAGTGTAGTTTAAGGTTATTTGCCCCTTTTTGTGCGTGGCCTCGATATTGGTTTGCAACTTTATTAGCGTGTTAGATATTATGAAAATTAAGGCGAATCATTTGGAATGTAAAAAACCGTTGGTAAATGTATTTCTTAAATGCTTCAATGATATGTTTGTATATTGGACATTACATTCTTTCGCTTTATAAATTTAATACCGTTTTACCTTCTGAGCTAACTTTTTTAGGTTTTAGTAGGTAGGTAGGTTGAACTGGCCAGTCCATGAGGCCTCACATAGACTGATTGAGTCCGTAGTGTTACCAGAAGTTTGTTTTAACGACCAAACTGAAAACCCTATCAAAAAGCAGGACCTATGTTATAAAATAACTCCGTCCTCTTGGCAAATACTAGAAGCTTCCTAGGACTTAAGTCACTTGCTGCTTCTAAATGTGACAGCTGTATCACTCCTAATAGCTGGAGTCTTAGCCTGGCAAGTGCAGGGCACGAGCACAGAACGTGCTCGATCGTTTCCTCCTCCAACCCGCACTTCCTACATCTGCTATCACTGACCAAGCCTAATTTAGAGGCATGTGACGCCAGAAGGCAGTGTCCAGTCAGAATACCCGTCATGAGTCTACAGTCCTCTCTTTTTAATGATAGAAGCAACTGTGTTAGTCTAAGGTTGTAAGACCTACACATAATCTTCGACACTTTACAGACCCGCGCTTGAACCCACGCCTTTCCCGCTTGGTCGATCATGTGCACCTCTCGCATTCGCTTAATCTCGCCTAATCTAATTGGGACATATACGGAGCAAGCTTCAAGGGATGCGCCCTTTTTAGCTAGTTCGTCCGCTTTTTCATTCCCATCTATTCCCATATGCCCTGGGACCCAATATAGATGCATGCTTCTCCCTGTCCCGATTCTCTCCAGAGACTGTTTACACTCTAACACGCATTAATATACTGTGCTATGCGAGATTATTGCCTTCATTGCTGCTTGACTGTCAATATAAAAGTTAACACGGTTGCAGCTTAAGCTATTCTCTTCCAGGGTTTCTACTGCTTTGGTTACGGCTAATATTTCCGCTTGGAAAACGCTACAGTAATCCGGCAGCCTGTAGGATCTGCTTATTTCCGGATCAGCGCAGTATACCGCAGACCCTACTCCTTCCACTACTTTGGAACCATCGGTGTACACATGTATCGCCTCGTCCGCCATTTGCGCACCCTTGCGCCAACCGTCCACCTATATTGTGGCCTTAAGATCTCCCTCGAAGCGCAGATAGGGAATCATGTAGTCTGTTCGTCTTGTGATTGATGACGCTATATTACTATGGCCATATGGTCGGCGCTCAAGCTGCCCCGAAGCACCGAGCCTGGTTGCGGTCGTTAACGCTTTGTTCTTTGCTACCAGGTCTACAGGTGGGATGTGCAGAATGGCATACAGTGCAGCCGTCGGGGTTGTTTTCAAGGTTTTAGTAAGAATGAGTAAGATGCGATTGCGTCCATTTATAGCTTTTAGATAGGAATGAAGGATTGCTAAAAATTTGGTTATTAGATACGAGAGGAAGGAAAAAGGAGGGAAGAATAAATAGAGGGACAAGGAAAGGGATCAGGGGAGCTACAATGAGAGGGAATTTTTGAGAGGGATAGACGAAAAAAGACGAAAGAAAAAAGGGATAAGAAAAGATAGATATGGAGAGAGATATGCATAGAGATAGAAAGAAAAAGGTATAAGCTAAAAGAGAGATGAGATAGCAGAGTGGATTGATTAACCAAAGTTAGGACAATTCAACGTCTGGCGGGTTTTTTAGTTATAATATAATGCTATTTGCAAAACTTAACCGAGAAAAATTAATAGGCTTAAACGTTTTTAATAAAATGGCAAAATCTCTCCATATTTCCAAATTTCTTTATCTCAAAAACAAGAGCCTGTAAAAAACGTTAAACTAATTGGGATCAAGTTTCAAAATCAATGCCTATATTTTCAATGCGATATAAATACATAGCCTTTAAAAAGCACAGCCCCTCCTGGCATTCTACATATTAGAAATATGCACTATTGATTTGATACAGATACAGCGCATCTTCAACTATAAGGTCATAAAAAGAAGTAAATATATTTCTAGTAACCTGGAACAGCTATCCCATCATCCCGAAAACTAACAAGTACAAAAGCACAAGACAGATTTATACTTGTTAGACCTAATGAATTCCCTGGCAATCATTTAAGAAAATTTAAAGGTAATTGTTATTTAATATTTGAATGCATGCACCAATAAACAGATTACGCAAAAAAAATGAGAGAACATATAAATCAGAGTTAGCTGTGAAATAAATTTTCTCGGCGTGACGTCACGCTTTTGACAACATGTTTCGTTGCTGACGCAGTGTACAGACTTTATTTCCATGGGAGTATTTTGCTCCGCTCTTTCCTCCTACTAAGAAAAAATATACTCCGAAAATTTAACTCTAGCTCCGGCGTAATCGTTTACTCAGGTAACAGTTTTAAATACTCCGAACACTAGCGAAATATGAGAAAAATGTAATAAGTCGAAAAATTTCAAAAGTGTGTTTCAAATTCGATTACAAATACAACAATACCGGAATGCATAATCTGCGCTCATTTGTTTATTATTTGAACGCATCAAATTTCCGAATCATCAGTATATTTGCAATAATTTAAAAATTGCTATTTTACTATTTAATTGTATTGGTGTTGTAGGAATAAATACACACCCAGAAATCACACAAGAAGATTGCGCAATGCGCATGTAAACATAAGATCAGCTGTTTTTTATGGCGTATGAATTAACCCTTTTCCTTTAACTCTTTTTTTCTCGCTCTTTTTTTCATTCGGTCAAGGGTCAACTGTGACGTAGATGCGCAGAACGAAGCAATTTTGAACTCGTGAATGCGCAATCTGGGTAGGTGATTTATGTACACACCCGAAGGTTTTGGTGATTGTTATCGATGTTGATGGTCCATTGCCCAATATAGCCCCGGTACGTTGCAACGTACGATTAAGGTATAAGCTCGAGCAACTACCACATTGAAGCTTCTAGGTCATCCCCCTCCCCCGCTGTGCCATAAGGAATTTGAGGTCACCAAAGCCTCGGCTGCTTAAGAAACAAGATTCGCCACGGGTAGGTGTGGTTGACAACTGGATTGGAGAAGCTATAAATTGCATAGGCATCCCCTTAAAAGGGTTGCGCTACATAACCCCTTGAATCCACAGGTACGTTCTAAGCCCGCTAGCCAGCTAAGGCCAATCTCTAATCGCTCTTAGTGTCACTACAACACATTTTTGAAGAAATTTATTATCTATTTAAAACATAATTGTAAAAGCTCGCAAAAAATCTCAGCATAATACATATTATCGTTATATGGTAATTTAGTGGCCGCTATTGGAAAATATTAATTGAAAGTCTCAGTCAAAGGATTCCCAAAAAATATTCATGCTATTGAGGTAGTTTCAGCAGAGCATAGCTTGAGTTCCAATCAATAGTTTTCACTTTCAGGATGAGCCAAAGTGTTACCCGTACACCGATTAAATGACTGTGAGTTACCGTGACGAATTCAAATTGTTATTGTAAAGTGCAAAGGAGGACTCTTTACTTCATTTACTATAAAATTTATATCAGTAAAAGCTTCATGTAATCATCAATGATGTCACTTCACAATGAATCAACCACCGTCATGAAACAGGGAAGCAGCCGGAAAAGTGCACATTCTTCGTTTAATCAATCTTGTTTACAAACACTTTTTTGGCGCAAGCTATTTGCATACATAAATACATATTTGCTCACCATACATTACTCGGTTGTGTACACATTACCAAAATAAATGTAAGTATATACGAGTATATCATGTATATTTACCAACTTGCATTACATTGTGAATGAAAAGGATTGACAGATTTTCGTCTGAGTAGAACGAACGATTTGTGTCATTTATGATTTATTACACCGTTGGCGTTTGCTATTGTTACTCTTTGTTGTATTGAGCGATATCCGCTTAATGCTTTTTGAAAAGAGGCCGAAGAGATGTATAATGGAAATCTTTTGTTGGAAAAATTCTTCATCTAATTCAAAACCTGTTATTTGCCAGGGGTTGATATACGTTGAACACAAATCGAGTGCAAATGATTTAAAATTTGAAAATTCGATATTTTATTTATTTTAAAGCCTCGGCCGAGGGCTGTAAATCCACAATATATTTCTTGTATTAATTAGTCGGTAGTCCAACCACTGCAGTTAAAAATACAAGCGCTTGTTAGTTTCACAGATTCTAAGGCATTTCATTTTATAATAAACATACCTAATAAAAGCAAAAAAATGATTACAATAAGAAACACGACATTAACAAAAACAGTAAGAAAATGAAAATCGAATCCGTAAAAGTAAGATTTAAACATATATAAAGATATTGCGCCTTACACCTACCAAAATAACTGTTTAAATATCCTCAACTAGCTCCTCTCATTCTGTGTCCAATATAGCAAGATGTTTTTCCTGTGAGGTGTAGTGCTATCGTCCTGTTCAAGGTAATCAAATAATATTCCTGTTGCTGATTTTGTAGCAGTACCTCCTCCTGTTCAAATAATTGTCTCCAAAATTTTCTCAGGGATTGTCGTCTGATTCCTTCATGTCGAAGGAAACAGTTTATAAAATATTTAGACCCGGAAGAGTTGGTTACAAAGTACAGGTGAAAATATGGTTTTTGGCACAAGGTTGCAGTTTACACGTAAGTCGTTCACTCAGTATGGCGGGGTTTAGTCTGCAAAGGTAAGATTTCAAAGCTTTGCAGTACACTTACATACATATAAGAGGGTCCAAACTTGAGCCAATATTTTAAACCATTCATCCGTTTAAGCAATTTTTTTAAATTTTTCGTAATAAGTTGTAAATTTCTTGATTTGCCACTAAATTTTGTTGTTTTTTGTTTTCAAATAAAAAAAAATGGAATCTCCAAAAAAAAAAACTTGTGGATTTTAAAACAAAGCCAAAAAGTTTAAAAAAATTAAAGAATAGAAACTTGCATACTATTCTAGGGACAGGAGACCTTGGGCTCGTCCGACGAGATAAATAAATAAATTAAAAAGGCGGTATTAGAATTTACGTTATAATATTATAATATTTAGTAGTAGTAGCGTAGTGTTCCACTCTCCTCTGGTGCTTACGTTGGTTGTGGTGATGTATGTGAGCATGCAGGTGATGGTACGTGCTTGTTTCGCATTTTCTTTCCTTTTTTATAAGCTTTTATTTAGTTTCACTTTTGTTGTCTGTAATCGAATCTTGCAAGTTAAATTTGATACACTTCCCGGTGTCCGATTGAGCTGAAATTTTGCACACATGTATAACTCTGATGACAATGCAATATTACTTTGTTAGAATTCGATAAATTAATCGATAACACAGTTATCGGTAAAGATTTGTATTTACTTTGGCATAACAGCCTAAGTCCCATACAAACCCGCCGGTACCTATCCGTGGATTGTGATATTTGGACGTGGTGAATCACGCGTGGTGAATCTCAACGCTTGTGAAAAGCGGAGACACAACCCTCTGTTGTATTTCTGTGTATAACCAACATAGCTGAAATTTTAAGGCTGTTTAACTCTGTAATCTTTTCTGTAATTTATTTTGTTTTTGGAAAAATTACCTATTTGAAAAAAGCTGGCTGAAAAATATTGGCATAACAGCTTAAGTTAAATCAAGAATGGAAAAACTTGGAAAATTTGAGCAGATGTGGCAATTTCGCGTGTCCGTTGAACAAAATATTGAAAATCTATTGATCATCGCTAGGAAATTAGCGACATTCCATCAACTTAGCAGCACTTTAGCAATACTACTGTGATTATTTGGCCGCTCAAACACACCCATATTAATTTGCATTAAATTTAAAATATACAACTCAAAAATGACTCCGGTTGTTATATCCGCAGCATTTATTTGGTGCAAATGCAACATAATAATTTACACGGCCAAAGCCATAATAATTTGCACGGGTCATCAATTCTTTCTCTGATTCAAAAGCTGAACTACCAGCGCTACCGCCATCAGCTCAGTGTCATCATTGTCAGTAGCGCCAATAACACCAAACTCGTGCCTGACAAACAAAATTCGTTTCACTCAATAGTGCAAGTGAAATGTACTACGCACTCACTACTAAGTAGCGTCAAAAATTCGATTGGAGTCATTTCGTCAATGAGCTACCATTGAGCTGGCACCGCATTGGCGCTGGCGCCATGCAATTTACATCACTAAAATTCCACGAATGTCCAGGCTCATGACTTTGTTAATCCAGATGGTGAAAACGAAGACTCAAAGGAATGCAACCTTGCAAACAACAGCCGTCATTTTCAAAGTGTAAAAATTCTGTGATACAACGAACGCTAACGCCGTTAGGCTGTTATCGGTAAGTGTTACATACTTTTCTGCGCACTTGATTTTGTTTTACAGATTTTTGGCGATGGAATTTTAGCTAAGCGAAAGTAGGAATTTTATTTTAAAACAGATTTAACCCACAGATGAGAGATCTGCAATAAGGAGTTGTAAACAGAACGCGGCATAGGCAAAGTTAAGTTATTTAACACTGTCAAAAATGCTTCAACTAACTTAGTCACATTTTATTTCGATTATGAATATGCCCCAATATATTCGGATTATGATATAATAAAATTAAAGAAAGAGATAAAATTAAAGAAAAAAAAACTTTTTTAAAAATAAGCTTTTATTATTGGTTAATAAAATTAACTAAAAAGTATGTTGATGCATTAAAACAAATGGATAGGATGAGAAACGTTACAAATAACTAAGTAAAGGTTACATAACTAATTTAAACAAAATTTTACCCTATTAAAAATTAAAAAAAATGCATATTTAAATTAAATTTAAGAAAAAGGCTTTTCTAAGAACAAGCTTCTATTACTTGTTAATAAAGCGAACTAAAAAGTAAAAAATAAAATTAAAGAAAAAAAAACTTTTTTTAAAAATAAGCTTTTATTATTGGTTAATAAAATTAACTAAAAAGTAAACAATAAATTGACTCTAAAGAAATATAACACTTTATAAGTTCATTGTAAGCTTTAACGATAATTAGGCTTTGTCGTCTGCGACAAAAGAATTCTATATTGTACATAATTATATATTTTTAACATTAAAACTTTACACCTAAATTATTAAACCTTACAGTTAATATCACAGTCCTAATTGTTCTAATAAAAGCGTGTTACATTGCGATAGCAAGAAAAGGAGATCCTAAATGTTCTTAATTATACCATCAAATTTCAACACGTTTTTTATTAGAACAATTAGAACTGTGATATAAACTGTACGGTTTAATAATTTAGGCGTAAAGTTTTAATGTTAAAAATATATAATTATGTACAATATAGAATTCTTTTGTCGCAGACGAAAAAGCCTAATTATCGTTAAAGCTTACAATGAACTTATAAAGTGTTATATTTCTTTAGAGTCAATTTATTGTTTACTTTTTATTTAATTTTATTAACCAATAATAAAAGCTTATTTTTAAAAAAGTTTTTTTTTCTTTAATTTTTTCATGTTGTAACAATGGTCTAAACCGCCGTTTGACTGTCGCCCAGCTGCTTCGTATAGGAGGGAGTGCTTCTAACTACCTTTTCTTATTACTGTATCCGTGGGAAGCACATATTCTGGTAACATTATGTACACATTCAGTCTATGTGAGATCTTTATTGACCGGCCAGTTCAAACTAATCTAACCTGGCTCCCCTAGCTCCATGGTTTATTCCTGTCTCTCTACCGTATCCTCCTCCTATACATTTTTTCGACTTTTGTTTCTTTGACTCGCTTTTAATTCCTCTCCCTCAACCTCCCCCTATTTTTCTTCATCTCCTTTCCTTCTCTAGGTTCCTCTCAGATGTTTCTCACGTTTCTCAAATAATAAGTTAGTTAAGAATGTATGCCTGTACGAAACATCATGCAAATCGCACCATAAATACGTTTTTCTATAATAAGTTGGCCCATGGTTCACTTTTCAAAAGTCCAAAATATTGAGCTTGTCCAAGAGGAACCCCTCCACTAAATAACAAGAAAACCGCACTATAAATAGAATTTTTTCGAATACGCCTGCAACTGGTCCGCTTTCCGGAAAGAAACGTTTCCCTCCTAGGCAAGGAGGTACACCCTTTAATAAATCTCAAGGAACTCGCCTCATAAAAACAATTTAGTACAATCGAATTTTCAGATTAGAAAAGGTCGGTCCCTGGTCCACTTCCCGAAAATAAAAGATTCCTAAATTATGACCTAGTCACGTAAGTACTCCTATGCCAAATTTCTAGCCACATCCTGGAGTGAAAAGATTCTCAAATATTATTTTTGTCAAAGAGGTACCTCTGTACCAAATTTCAAACGATTCGCACCATAAATTAGATTTTTGGGAGTACGTCGGTTCCTGGTTCCCAGAATCTGAAGCATTGTCACTTCCCCTTGAACACACACACAAAATCTCATTAAAATCGGTTCAGTCGAATAGAAGAAGTTCACTCACAAACAAACGTACAGAATAAATATATATATATATCAATGTAAATAAAAAATATGTATTTATATTGATGGCCTTATAAACTTAAAAAATATTTTTATATTGCAATCTTATACAAATTTCACACAGATAGTTAATGAAATAATAAGTCCAATTTTCTACATCAAAGCATTTACTTAACAAATCTTTAAATATTTCATTACTTGGCTTCATTGGGGCGTCAATGTAGCAATTTACAATCAAAAATAAATTACTTTCAATAATTTATGAAGAACAGAAAGGCACTAAATAATGCAAAATTTTATTTCTGCAGCACTTGCAGACAAAAATAATATCGCTTTTTAAAAAATAAAAACATATTAGGCGTGGTGCAACTCCAATAAATATTTACTTTGTTCATCTTCAGAGCTACAGAGGAACCATCTGCTTTCAATTTTACCTATTTAATAATTTTTGTTGGCACATGAACTTTTTAATTAAAAAAAAAATTGTTATTCCATTAACCTTTTGTGTCAAATAGGTGTGGCGTTCCAAAAATGGAAGCCTTCTTCGTGTGCCGCCATGCGGCGTTACCTTCTTAAATGCTGCTTGTTTTTGGAGGGCGCCGCCTCCAAATTGTTGCCGCTTTCAGGGTGCCAATCATTGGCGGCCACCGTGGTGTGATGGTAGCGTGCTCCGCCTATCACACCGTATGCCCTGGGTTCAACTCCCGGGCAAAGCAACATCAAAATTTTAGAAATAAGATTTTTCAATTAGAAGAAAATTTTTCTAAGCGGGGTCGCCCCTCGGCAGTGTCTGGCAAGCGCTCCGATTGTATTTCTGCCATGAAAAGCTCTCAGTGAAAACTCATCTGCCTTGCAGATGCCGTTCGGAGTCGGCATAAAACATGTAGGTCCCGACCGGCCAATTTGTAGGGAAAAATCAAGAGGAGCACGACGCAAATTGGAAGAGAAGCTCGGCCTTAGATCTCTTCGGAGGTTATCGCGCCTTACATTTTTTTTATTTTTTAATCATTATATTGTTCGAGGGGGCCTTCTCCGCCAGAATATCAGACTTATTTATTATTTTCAATAAAAAACGAAAGAACTTAAGTGTTTATTTTAGCAGTTTTTAATTTATTCACTAAATTCAACTCTCCACGATGTTTGGTCCAAAATGTAATGGCTGCTCGTCTTTTTTTATTTCTCTTTTTCTTTTCTTTGTGGACGTTGGCTGCAGTTGCACTTGCCATGCGTGTTGCCACTGCGTGCGCCTGCCAAGTACAACTAAAGCCCCAACCACATAGGGTGCTTTATTATATTTTTGCTAATGCTACATAGGTATTACATTTGAGACCAGTAATTATAGTTGATTTATTATAATGTTTTATCACTCGTCGAAGGAATCAGATGGAATCGCTATTCCTTATGATGGCTTTCATACTTTTTTGCTGGGTATGCACGGTATTTCATATATGCAAATAAAAAAAAAAGCGATCCATTTGCCGCATATAATATCATTGAATTGTGAACCACAAAATGCCGCTTTTGTCGTATTTCCCTGTGATGCTACTATTATGCCCCTCTCACCGAGCAGCATCAGTTTGGCAGCCACCTCCTCAGTTGGCCGTTTTTTTTTCTACTCTGAATATTTTAACTGACCAACACTTTATATACGCTCCAAATAACGATGGAATAAAATCTATGTCGCTATAAAAAACGAAATCGCTGCAAGTTTTTTCGTATTTTTGCTAAAACGAAATTTAAATATGGAAGTATTCATATTAGAGATAAGGGGCCCGGGTTACAGCATCCCAATGTTTTTTAATCCCGAAGACCTACAGTTTATTTTAATTTTTTTTTCGCAAGATAACATTTTAATAACCATTGGCAACCACTATAAATAAGAAATAAAGGAATTCAATCCAAAATAATTCCAAGTCAAAAAATTTGTAATATTTAAACATTTTTGGTCTGCATGTAATTTGTGGGACTTAAGAGTTTTTTTTTTTAAATTGCGCAAAAAGCATCGGATTCCACGGACCTCGAACAAAAATCAACTGTGGTTGATTGGGGGGAATTTTTTTTTTAAATATATATAATAATAACGTAAAAAGCAAGAAAAATTAAAAATGAGTAAAAATCCGTTTTGTGATAAGAAACTACTATGTAGATTAGTATTATATATTTCATTACAGTCAATACAAAATAAAGTCCCCCCCCCCACCCCCTGGAACCGCGCATGCCTTAAGTAGAATCAACTGGTCGGTCCATGAGGATGTTTAAAGAACTAAAATTTGAACGACGATAGAATAGTGTACATTGCTTTATTGAAAGCCAACTTGTAGTTAGCTTGTAAGTAGCTTCTTTTGCTGCTGGGAGTATTTAGATAAACCAGCTGGCTTAATGCTTAGCAGTTCAATCCGATTGGATTTAACCTCCCAACTTATATGAAAGTTGAAAATTGGGCGTTTCACAGCCGTTATATAAGCTCACTTTTTCACTATAATTCGTACTAATTAACACATCTCGACAAAATTTCTAGGGATGTTTTTATACAAAAATACTTAAACCTACAAAATAGACTAAATCGGATATTTGCAAATTGGAAAGTGGAAAAATGGACCAATTTTATTCCCACTGCTCACAAAAGCTCCTTCTAATATTTTTGAAGCACAGTTTCTGGGTTTTTCTGGTCAGTAACTTTTAGCAACATCAAAATTTTAGAAATAAGATTTTTCAATTAGAAGAAAATTTGTCTAAGCTGAGTCGCCCCTCGGCAATGTTTGGCTAGCGCTCCGGGTGTATTTCTGCCATGAAAAGCTCTCAGTGAAAACCTTTGCCTTGCAGATGCCGTTCGGAGTCGGCATAAAACAATTGTAGTGAAAATCAAGAGGAGCATGACGCAAATTGGAAGAGAAGCTCGGCCTTAGATCTCTTCGGAGGTTATCGCGCCTTACATTTATTTTATTTATAACTTTTACATTTTACAACTGAAAATTGCGAATAAAAGGATTCGCTGTGAAAATCAGCTGGCAAGAAACAGAATAGAGTAGAAATAATGAAGACAAATAAACAATCACTGTGATAGCTGAATGTTTATAGCAGCGGCGCCTAATTCTTGCCGATGAAGGAATTTAGCAGTTCCCGAAATGGATCCATACAACGAACTTTGGCAGTTGTCTAAAATTTTTTGTACCTCTATTATAATTAAAAAACTTTTAATTTAAGAAAAAGTTCATCGTAGCAATAATAATGATACAAAAATTATTGTTAGGCCTTGAGCTCGATTCGAACCCGCGATCAATACGGTCAACGTTTACCGAAATGATGGAATCAACCATACTGCCTTACATCCCTTAGAGACTTATTGATCATTGGTAAAATACCACTCTACCTCTAGGCAAAAAAAGTCGTGCCAACGTTGACAAACTATTATCAAAAGATTTAGAGAGCCCTCTGAAAAAACCAGTGAAGGAATTGCAAAAAATTTTAGAACTCATGCCAACGGGAAATCTCTCATATTTTTATAAAAAAATAATAACACAAAATAAAAAAGTTCAAAGTGATCACTGGCTAAAAAAAATTCCATATTTATATGGTTCCTTAGCTATTACTGTCCCTACGAAATATATGGGGATATTCGTACCCGTTCTACCTCAAGTTTGAAGTAAATATGAGTGACTATAAAATCCCGCATATCCTCATGCCTAATAGATATCATATTTTCGTAAATTTCCGCACATTCTCAGCATCTTTCGGTACCACAGCATAACCGCATAAATACCGGTGAATGCCGAATTGAATAAATTTTGCTTTCAATAAAATTATTTTTTGTTTGGCTATTTCATTGTGTTGTGTGTATGTATATGTGTGTAATGGAATCTCCACATGTGTTGATGGCGTGCAGATTGGCAATTTATGTATGTATATTTGTGGATTTAAAATATATTTTTGTTGTGCTTTTTGCACTTTTATGCAACTTCCTGATATTTGCATGTGTGCGCGCGTTGAATTAAACGCTTAACTGGGATTTATACATTTTCATTGCAATTTAACTGAACACTAAAGCAGTATAAATTTATATTAAAAATTTATGTAAGTAAATTAGTAACTGGCTGTGAAATGTTCGTTTGATTTGTAGAATAGCATTCCAATTGGCTCTTTTAACATCATCACACAAAGCTACTAATGAATTCGAGACGTAGAAAAAGAATACTCAAGTTGAATTATGCAAGAAGTTTTTGAGAATTTTTTGTCAAAAATTATTTAAATAAGTATTTGAATTTTCAAGGAAAGTATTTCATAGAGACAACACAAATTTTTAACAGAAACCAGGTGTTTTTGCCGAAGAAACTTTAAGGCCAATACTTTTAATTTCTTTGTTATTAGCGCATGATAATTTGCGGGCCAGAATCGGCATTTACATCAATCGCATACAAATTTTAAGAGTTTCAGCTTTGGTGCCCAATAAGGTAGGGGTGCACATTCCATACTAACATTTTGAAAAACGACCCTTCCTTCTTAAACCATTTTTATACTCAGTTGAGCAGAGCTCACAGAGTATATTAACTTTGATTGGATAACGGTTGGTTGTACAGGTATAAAGGAATCGAGATAGATATAGACTTCCATATATCAAAATCATCAGTATCGAAAAAAAATTTGATTGAGCCATATCCGTCCGTCCGTCCGTCCGTCTGTCCGTTAACACGATAACTTGAGTAAATTTTGAGGTATCTTGATGAAATTTGGTATGTAGATTCCCGGGCACTCATCTCAGATCGCTATTTAAAATGAACGATATCGGACTATAACCACGCCCATTTTTTCGATATCGAAAATTTTGAAAAACAGAAAAAATGCGATAATTCATTGCCAAAGGCGGATAAAGCGATAAAACTTGGTAGATGGTTTGCGTTATGACGCAGAATAGAAAATTAGTAAGATTTTGAATAACGGGCGTGGCACCGCCCACTTTTACAAGAAGGTAATTTAAAAGTTTTGCAAGCTGTAATTTGGCAGTCGTTGAAGATATTATGATGAAATTTGGCAGGAACGTTACTACTATTACTATATATGTGCCAAATAAAAATTAGCAAAATTGGATGAAGAACACGCCCACTTTTTAAAAAAAAATTTTTTTTAATTCAAATTTTAACAAAAAATTTAATATCTTTACTGTATATAAGTAAATTAAGTCAAAATTCAACTCCAGTAATGATATGATGCAACAAAATATAAAAATAAAAGAAAATTTCAAAATGGGCGTGGCTTCGCCCATTTTCATTTAGTTTGTCTAGAATACTTTTAATACCATAAGTCGAACAAAAATTTACCAATCCTTCTTAAATTTGGTAGGGGCATAGATTCTATGACGGTAACTGTTTTCTGTGAAAATGGGCGAAATCGGTGGAAGCCACGCCCAGTTTTTATACACAGTCCACCGTCTGGCCTTCCTCTCGGCCGTTAACACAATAACTTGAGCAAAAACCGATATATCTTTACTAAACTTAGTCCACGTACTTATCTGAACTCACTTTATCTTGTTATAAAAAATGGCCGAAATCCGACCATAACCACGCCCACTTTTTCGATATAGAAAATGCCATAATTCTATACCAAATACGAAAAAAGGGATGAAACATGGCAATTGGATTGGTTTATTGACGCAAAATATAACTTTGGAAAAAACTTTGTAAAATGGGTGTGACTCCTACCATATTAAGTAGAAGAAAATGAAAAAGTTCTACAAGGCGAAATCAACAGCGTTTGGAATCTTGGCAGGAATACTGTTAGTGGTATTGCATATATAAATTAATTAGCAGTACCCGACAGATGATTTTCTGGATCACCTGGTCCACATTTTGGTCGATATCGCGAAAACGTCTTCACATATACATCTAAGGGCCACTCGCTTTTAAAACCCTCATTAATACCTTTAATTTGATATCCATATCGTACAAACACATTCTAGAGTCACCCCTGGCCCACCTTAATGGCGATATCTCAAAAAGGCGTCCACCTACAGACCTAATGCCCACTCCCTCTTAAAATGCTCAGTAACACCTTTCGTTTGACACCCATATCGTACAAACATTCTAGAGTCACCCCTGGGCCACCCTAATGGCGATATCTCGAAAAGGCGTCCACCTATAGACTAATGCCCACTCCCTCCTAAAATGCTCAGTAACACCTTTCGTTTGATACCCATATCGTACAAACATTCTAGAGTCACCCCTGGCCCACCCTAATGGCGATATCTCGAAAAGGTGTCCACCTATAGACCTAATGCCTACTCCCTCTTAAAATGCTCAGTAACACCTTTCGTTTGATACCCATATCGTACAAACATTCTAGAGTCACCCCTGGTCCACCCTAATGGCGATATCTCGAAAAGGCGTCCACCTATAGACCTAATGCCTACTCCCTCTTAAAATGCTCAGTAACACCTTTCGTTTGATACCCATATCGTACAAATATTCTAGAGTCACCCCTGGTCCACCGTTATGGCGATATCTCGAAACGGCGTCCACCTATGGAACTAAGGATCACTCCCTTTGCAAATACTCATTAACACCTTTCATTTGATACCCATATCGTACAAACATATTCTAGAGTCACACCTGGTCCACCTTTATGGCGATTTCTCGAAAAGGCGTTCACCTATAGAACTAAAGCCCGTTCCCTTTTAAAATACTCATTACCACCTTTCATTTGATACCCATATCGTACAAACACATTCTAGAGTCACCCCTGGCCCACCTTAATGGCGATATCTCGAAAAGGCGTCCACCGATAAACCTAAGGCCCGCTCCCTCTTAAAATGCTCAGTACCACCTTTCATTTGATACCCATATCGTACAAACAAATTCTAGAGTCAGCCCTGGTCCACCTTTATGGCGATATCCCTAAATGGCGTCCATCCATAGAACTATAGCCTACTCTCTCTTAAAATACTCTTTAATACCTTCCATTTGATACACATGTCATACAACCACATTCCAGGGTTACCCTAGGTTCATTTTCCTACATGGTGATTTTCCTTATTTTGTCTCCATAGCTCTCAACTGAGTATGTAATGTTCGGTTACACCCGAACTTAGCCTTCCTTACTAGCTATAACTATTTTTAGTTTTTTTTTAACTTGTTATTGATGTATGTCCGGTTCGGGAATTTCATTGTTAACATTTAAGCTGTTTCCCGATGAGCTAGAAACTTGAAACGTATAACATGATTAGGAATCCCGTGACAATACAATCCTAAATGTAAAAACTTCCACTAGATGGTGCACGTGTTAAGATTGGAAAATTTGTGTTTAATGATTCATTTGTTTGATATTCAGGATGCGTATGTCCGGTAAGTAAGATAAAATCTCCGCTTGGTGTGGCTGGCGTCGATATATTTGGAAAATTTGTATTTACGAACCCATTTCATTCATATTCAGTAGATCCCCGCAGAAACAAGCATCACTTGTAAAAAAAAAAACAAAGCTACTTAATAATTTAATATTTTACGAGATTTCGGCAGGTAACTTTTGAGTTTACTGAAAAATGTCAGCTATCAACTGATTGTCAGTCATGCAGTTTTGCAATAGCAACAACTCTAACTGGCTGAGAATGGCCGAGCTATACAAGGTGGCAGCACGGTAACAGCTAGGTTGTACTTTTTTAATTGGATTTGATACATAAACTTCCGGCGCAGTACGATTTTGACATTAGTCCATCGATTTACAAAAACAAAGTACATTTATATTTATATTATATGTCACCATGCTGCCATGCTGGTTCCGCGTAACTGAGAAATTAAAAAATCAAATCGAAATATTTCTAAATCAGAAAATTATTATTATTTGTGAAAAAAAAAATTGTAAATGCATGAAAACTGTTATCTTTTCATGCCACACAACATTTTATTTTTTCGACTTAAAAGTTGTTTTAAAAACTGCAAAAAAAAACACATTGATATATATTTTATGCCTCCAGAATAAACATCATCTGTTGTTGGCTTTTAGTAGGTTTTGAATGCATTGCAGACCAACTCATATTTCGACTTAAGTTAATTACTAGTTAGTTGACACGCAGTATAAAAATAAACACTTCTGACTTTTTGCCGGTTATTGCTAAGCAAAAGTAGTTAATTTTTTAAAAGAAAATAAACATTATCTTATTTTCCTGCAGGGCTGTGGTTCCTATAGGAAAGAAAGATATTTAATGTCGAAAGTTTTCGGTAGGTGGCGGAGATATCGATATTTTAAAAAAGTCATATAAAAAAAATTTCGATATAAGATCAAATACAAAAATGGGAAAAAAAGAGTTAAAAACAAATTTTTTAAGAATCTTTTAGTTACCAATCAAATATAAATATCTACTAAAAAAACCAGAATAAAATAAAATTTTGCATTTCTATTATTACAAATATAAGTGTGGCAAAAGTGAGCAAAAATGTTTTTTTATTCCCTTATTTCAAATTTTTTCTTAAGGTACCACTAACTTCCAATTTGTTAATTTAACATGTTGCTAATGATTAACTTAGAATTTAAACTCATTGAACATTAAAATGTTGGAAAGATATTTAATTATTTGAAACTTGACTCTTTATATAAGGACATCGCTTTTATATAAAATTTTTATACTCAGCGTGCTTTGCATATAGAGTATATTAACTTTGGCAACATAACGGTTGATCATAATGGCACAAACGAATCGAGATTAATATAGACTTCCATATATCAAAATGATCAGGATGAAAAAAGGAATTGATTTAGCGATTTCCGTTCGTCTGTCTATAACCACGATAACTTGAGTAAATATTGAGATATGTTATAAACAGATATACCACAAAGGAAGTAAAAAAAACCTTCAAACTTTAGAATCGTGGCAAAATAGATAGCAAATTCACCAAAGGCAAAGGCTCAGCAGTTGGAAATGTGTGTGAAGACAAGTGAAAAAAGTATAATCAAACTTTAATAAACGACAGTGAGTGAGAGCATCGAGAGTTACATAAGGCCAGTGATGTAATATGACTAAGTAAAAAATCAATGTTATGGTGAAAGTGTCGTTTAACATGTGCCACCGTTGTATATCTCATATTAATTCACACTAACACATTGATATTTTAAGCGCGCACCGATATAACATATACAAATATTTTGTCTTGCTTTGACTCACTCAACCTGGGTGTGATGTTTTTGATCTGGTATCCATCACAACCTCCTTGAGTGAGCGATAGCAGGGTAGAATTTCCTCTTAGATCAAATAAGTATATATATATATATATATTATATACATAAATACACACCAGAATATACACATATAAAACGTTCCTGTACGTGGCTGTTTTATGTGACGAGCTTAACTGTGTCTAGTATTCTGTGCCAACAATATAAACGTGTTCCAAACAACAGCAAAGTGATACTTTTATTAAATAAAAGTTGGTAATTTCTTATTCGTAAAGTTGGCCGTACTTACTTTGTATTTGTGAAATAATTCTTGTCCCAATGTTTAATGAAGTCAAAGGTTGTAATAAAGTTGCGTATACGACCTGTTTTCCATCATTGCGTCAACAATACAGAGTAGGCTCGTAAATCAAATTTTTTATACTCAGCGTGCTTTGCACACAGAGTATATTAACTTTGATTGGATAACGGTTGATTGTACAGGTATAAAGGAATGGAGATAGATATAGACTTCCATATATGACAATCATCAGTATCGAAAAAAAATTCGATTGAGCCATGTCCGCCCGTCCGTCCGTTAACACGATAACTTGAGTAAATATTGAGATATCTTCACCAAATTTGGTACACGAGCTTACAGAATAGATTGGCATTGAAAATGAGCAAAATCGGATGATAACCACACCCACTCTTTATATATGTACAATTTGGAAAACACAAAAAACCTAAACCCCAAAAAAATAATACACCTAGAATGTTGAAATTTGACTTGTGGACTGACATTGAGACTCTTGATTAAATTTAAAAAAAAATTTAAATGGGCGTGGCACCGCCCACTTGTGATAAAATCAATGTTACAAATATTATTAATCATAAATCAAAAATCGTTAAACCTATCGTAACAAAATTCGGCAGAGAGGATGCCTTTACTATAAGGAATTCTTTGAAGAAAAATTAACGAAATCGGTTAAAGACCACGCCCAATTTTATTTAAAAGATTTTTAAAAGGGTCGTGGAGGAATAAAATAAGCTATACCTTCGCAAAAAAGAGCTTTATGTCAATGGTATTTCATTTCACAAGTGGATTTATAACAATAAATAGGAAAAACTTCATATTTTAAAAAATGGGCGTGGCACCGCCCCTTTTATGACTAAGCAATTTTCTATGTTCCGGGAGCCATAACTCGAAGAAAAATTAACGAATCGTAATAAAATCGGGCAGAGCTTAGCTCTTCTTTTTTAAATACCAAGTAGGTAAGCAGGATATTTTAATTTTGAGTTTAGCCTCAAAAATATTAGTGTCTTAAAAGAATAACCTAAGTGCGATTCGCTGCAAGGTAAATACTGCACGGTTAAGTGTTTGAGCTTGGATTTTGAACTTTTTTGTACTACATGTATGACCAAACCATATTCCTAATATGAGGAAAATATATCCGAAAAATATTTCATCAAAATTGAAACAAATTTCTATATTTAATGAGTAATAATTTTCTATTTTTATATACCAGTTTTCATTTATTTGACGTAAAACTTTTCTTCAATTTTTTCAATCAAGTATAATTTATTGAATATTTCTCACAAATATTTACTTGCACGAGTTTGCTCAGTGAATAAGAGAACCCCGAAGAGAAATCCATTGCCGTGGCAGTTACAATATTTAATTGTTTTTAACAAAATTTCTACATTTTACTATAATCAGGGGAAACAATTTTTTAATTTTTAGAAAAGTTACTTGCCCAAATTTAACGAAATATTTCTAGGGCGAAATATCACATACCATTTTACCTTATTTAATATATATTTTCGTCGTGTTCACTTATTTCGTATCGTATTCTGAATTTGAACCTCTGTGCAATGCCCCCAATCGGGACGAAAGTTTATATTGAAAAAAAAGAACACCCTTATGTATATATTCATATGGAGCTACATCTTTATAGCAGGCATTATTTGTTTAAGTATAAAATGCAGCGGCCAATGTGGCGGCCACCGTGGTGTGATGGTAGCGTGCTCCGCCTATCACACCGTATGTCCTGGGTTCAACTCCCGGGCAAAGCAACATCAAAATTTTAGAAATAAGATTTTTCAATTAGAAGAATATTTTTCTAAGCGGGGTCGCTCCTCGGCAGTGTCTGGCAAGCGCTCCGATTGTATTTCTGCCATGAAAAGCTCTCAGTGAAAACTCATCTGCCTTGCAGATGCCGTTCGGAGTCGGCATAAAACATGTAGGTCCCGTCCGGCCAATTTGTAGGGAAAAATCAAGAGGAGCACGACGCAAATTGGAAGAGAAGCTCGGCCTTAGATCTCTTCGGAGGTTATCGCGCCTTACATTTTTTTTTTTTTTTTTGTATAAAATGCAGCAGTAGAAGTTTTTATGGAATATATTATAAATGATATTAGTGGTCATAAATATGGCAGGAAACAAAATCATCTTATTTTTCTTATGTTCTTACCGTTGTAATATCGTTGTTGACTATTCGTCCCACGCATAAACTTCAAACGGTGGTCGCATTATTCCGAGAATTCATATTAAATTTATTCTTGCAAACTTTTTTATGTTGATTGCAGCTTTAGTTGTATTTTTTTTTTTTCCTAGTAGTATTTTTCGTGCGAATTATATTTCATTTTTTAGAGTTCCGTAAAAGGCAAGCTTCCAAATCTGAGAAGCTTTATTATTGTGTGAAGTGTATATAATATGAATAAATATATTCATGTCTACCGAAATCTTTTTAATGCGTCACTTTCGTCTCAAAACTCCATTGCCTCTTTTTCTGCAATATTAAAAAGCAAAGACCGTTGATGGCAGAAGTAAACAACGGTAGTAGTGTTTCAAATCAAAGCGTAATATATTCTGTCTTAGTATGTGTTTGCCTGACCATGACTGTCTTTACTATTTATTTTGATTTAGCCCTAACAATTGGCGTAGTTTTGTACCCATCTGCCATTTGGTGCATAGAAACATGAAACTTAAAAAACCAGATTATTATAAAATTTAACTTTTATACCTTTTAAGATAGAGGCTTGTTTTAGCATAATCAATCTGATTCGAAACATGTTTCATAAAATTAGCGGCACATGATACATAAATACTGTGTTGTCTTCAACTAATAATTTAGCTTTCATACAACCACTCGTACCTATAAGATAATTTGCGTAATATATTCCTATATCTGGTAAATCATTTTTAAAACAAAATAATCCGATATGTCCCGTTACCACCACCTTAACGAGTAAGCCCAATGTGCGGGAACGATTTTTTTACCCCTTAAACCTTATGTCCAATGCAACTTGCTTATCTCTTCACCGAAAGAGGTTTTGAGTCTGTCGAAGAAGCCCTAGAAATAGCTACCACGAACAGCTTATTTTTTTTTTTTTTTTTTTTGTTGCAATTTGTAGAAAAAGAAAGAGAGCTGAAGAAATATTCCGCTGTCACCTTACGCATTCTTCATTAAGGGCATAGAAATGAGTCTCTCCCTATTAACGTTAACTAGCAAATATCAACGAGCTGTAAATCAGAGGTCTTATGGAATCCAATGGCTGCCTGAATTAAAATTGAAACCAAACACTTATCTGTCATTGGTGGTTGAACGATTGCTTGATATTCACCCTAGACTTATAAAAATGTAAGGCGCGATAACCTCCGAAGAGATCTAAGGCTGAGCTTCTCTTCCAATTTGCGTCGTGCTCCTCTTGATTTTTCCCTACAAATTGGCCGGACGGGACCTACATGTTTTATGCCGACTCCGAACGGCATCTGCAAGGCAGATGAGTTTTCACTGAGAGCTTTTCATGGCAGAAATACAATCGGAGCGCTTGCCAGACACTGCCGAGGGGCGACCCCGCTTAGAAAAATTTTCTTCTAATTGAAAAATCTTATTTCTAAAATTTTGATGTTGCTTTGCCCGGGAGTTGAACCCAGGGAATACGGTGTGATAGGCGGAGCACGCTACCATCACACCACGGTGGCCGCCACAACTTATAAGCCAACAATAAATCTGATTCAGTTATCAAAGCAAATTTTGTTTTTAAATTCACTATCGAGATCTGATAGCAATTGAATTCCATGACGACTCTGAATGCTACATATATTATATTTAACATCAAATTAAGAATTCCTAATTTAATAACTTTATTTACGTTGCCTTCCATCAAGGCTGTATGTCTGATTGCCGCACGATTTCCTTAAATTTCGCTCACAACAAAAACTACCAGGGTATAGGATGTACTTATGACACAAATGTACAAAATTATACGGATGTAACGTCACTGACAGTGTACGTATGTACATAAGCCATCACCTTAAGTTACGACAACACAGGAATGCGCTGTAGTACCCATTACGCAATGGAATCACGGTAATTTGCTCACACGAATTCCATATTTAATTATAACCAAAGTTGAGTGAAAACATTAGCACTAAAGTTTTCAAGAGAATTTAATAGTTAATATGTACACTAGGGTGGCCCATGTTTTCCAAAATGTTCCGCTTATCGGTTACACCCCAAGGAAACATTGAAATAGCCTTAAAATTTGTATTTCTTTGGTCCACCTTAACTTATTTATTGTAGGCGGAATGGTCTCTCATTTGTCATCAATAAACTCTACAGATTTTGCATTAAAACGCATTCGAAATTAAAAAAATTGGTCAAATAGTAAACAACTTATCAAATAGAAGAGGTGCCAAGATTTCATTTGCGCCCAAAATTACAAACTTTTTATACTCAGCTGAGCAGAGCTCACAGAGTATATTAACTTTGTTCGCATAACGGTAATCCGTAACGGCATAAACTAATCGAGATAGATATAGACTTATATATATCAAAATGATCTGGACGAAAAAAGAAACTCATTTAGCCATGTCCGTCCGTCCGTAAACACGATATAAATAAATAAATGTAAGGCGCGATCACCTCCGAAGAGATCTAAGGCCGAGCTTCTCTTCCAATTTGCGTCGTGCTCCTCTTGATTTTCCCTACAAATTGGCCGGACGGGACCTACATGATTTTATGTCGACTCCGAACGGTATCTGCAAAGCAGATGAGTTTTCACTGAGAGCTATTCATGGTAGAAATACACCCGGAACGCTTGCCAAACACTGCCGAGGGGCGACCCCGCTTAGAAAAATTTTCTTCTAATTGAAAAACCTTATTTCTAAAATGTTTGATGTTGCTTTGCCCGGGGTATAAACCCAGGGCATCCGGTGTGGTAGGCGGAGCACGCTACCATCACACCACGGTGGCCGCGAAACGCCGTAAACACGATAACTTGAGTAAATTTTGAGGTATGTTGATGAAATTTGGTACGTAGATTCCTGGACGCTCATCTCAGATCGCTATTTAAAATGAACGAAATCGGACTACAACCACGCCCACTTTTTCGATATCGAAAATTTCGGAAAACCGGAAAAGTGCGATAATTCATTATCAAGACGGCTAAAGCGATGAAACTTGGAAAGAGCGTTTCCCTTATGATGCAAAATAAAAAATAAGTAAAATGGGCGAGGGCACCGCCCACTTTTAAAAGAAGGTAATTTAAAAGTTTTGCAAGCTGTAATTTGGTAGTCGTTGAAGATATCAAAATGAAATTTGGCAGGCACGTTACTCCTATTACTGTATATGTGCTAAATAAAAATTAGCAAAATCGGATGACGAACACGCCCACTTAAAAAAAAAAAATTTAAAAAACAACAAAAAATTTAATATCTTTAGAGTATATAAGTAAATTATGTCAACATTCAACTCCAGTAATGATATGGTGCAACAAAATTCAAAAATAAAAGAAAATTTAAAATGGGCGTGGCTCCGCCCTTTTTCATTTAATTCGTCTAGAATACTTTTAATGCTATAAGTCGAACAAAAATTTACCAATCCCTGTGATATTTGGTAGGGGCATAGAGTCTATGACGATAACTGTTTTCCGTGAAAATGGGCGAAATCGATTGAAGCCACGCCCAATTTTTATACACAGTCGACCGTCTGCCCTTCCTCTTGGCCATTAACCCGATAACTTGATCAAAAATCGATATATCTTTACTAAACTTAGTTCACGTACTTATCTGAACTAGCTTTATTTTGGTATTAAAAATGTGCGAAATCCGACTTTGACCACGCCCACTTCTTCGATATTGAAAATTTCAAAAAATGAAGAAAATGCCATAGTTCTATACCAAATACGAAAAAAGGGATGAAACATGGGATTGGATTGGTTTTTGACGCTAAAATATAACTTTGGAAAAAACTTTATAAAATGGGTGTGACACCTACCATATTAAGTAGAAGAAAATGGAAAAGTTCGGCATGGCTAAATCAAAAGCCATTGGAATCACGGCAAGGACACTGTTCGCGGTATTACATATAGAAATAAATTAGCGGTACCCGACAGATGATGTTCTGGGTCACCCTGGTCCACATTTTGGTCGATATCTCGAAAACGCCTTCACATATACAACTGACGGCTACTCCCTTTTAAGATACTCATTAACGCCTTTCATTTGCTACCCATTTCGCGCAAACACATTCTAGAGTCACCCCTGGTCCACCTTTATGGCGATATCTCGAAAAGGCGTCCACCTATAGAACTCAGGCCCACCCCTTTTAAAATACTCATTAACACCTTTCGTTTGATACCCATGTCATAAAAACACATTCCAGGGTTAACCTAGGTTCATTTTGCTATATGGTCATTTTCCCTTATTTTGTCTCCAAAGCTCTCAGCTGAGTATGCAATGTTCAGTTACATCCGAACTTAGCCTTCCTTACTTGTTAATTTTAAGAAATTTTTCGAGTACGCAGGTTTGTCGCTCATTCAATTTGACTTCAACGACGTGCAAACATTATAGACTTCTGCTTAATTTTGAGAACCAGTTTCATTTATATTATACTTAAGTCTGTAGCTCTGTTATTACTGGACCGATTTCTAATATTGTAGTCATTTTAAAAAAGGAAGGAATCAAAGACTTAAAAATTGTTTTGACAAGGAGTAATCGTTTCTAGGACAGAGGAATATAAACACTTGAAATGTTTAAAAGTCGTTCTCTTTCAGGACTTCAAATTTCTTGCGCAACCTCTAAATCAGTATAGTTTGGCATTGGACTTTGTATATATTCGTTTTTGCATTATTCGTATTTTTCTAGGTAGTGAGATCGAAAATCCACTCATTTTTTCGGTAAAAGTCTAGTTGAGGGGTCGACTGCTAATACGCTACCAAAATTACCGGGAGAGGTGTCAAACGACGCGTCTTGACATCAGTATTAATAATCGGAAGACGGAAAATAAAAATTTTAACTCGTTCAAAACATGTTAACGAAAACCCGAAAAATTACCCGCGGGTCCCTCTGAAACGAGGGGTGGAATCCATAGTATTTTTGCGCAGAACACTTTTCTGCATTGGCGGCCTTCGGCCGCGCTAATAACAAATTACCCTGGGTGGGTCCAACACCGGTTCGGAGACCAAAACTATATCCGCGCAAAACACTTATGTTCACAATTTTTTTTGTGGGTACAACAACATTACAACAACACATGAAAATCTCCAACTTCAACTGCAAATATCTCCGGACAGAGATAAAATCATTCTTTTCCGCCTTCGGATTATTGTTTTCGAAGTCAATACGCGTCTGTTGACACCTCTCTCGATATTTTTGGTAGCATATTAGCAGTCGACCCCTCAACTAGACTTTTACCTTTTTTTCATACAACGAACGGCCACCCTAATGGTAACATATACTCACACACACTTATACATATACACGCATACATATTATGTAAGCATAACGAAATGAGCAAATAACTAAAACATTCGTACACACATGCATGTGAAGCTTTGAAAATTGATTCTGTTTAAAACAGAACAACAACAAAACTTTGCAAATTTCGATCGAGTGTGAAGTGTCGAAAAAGTTTAGCGTGTTGTTAAATTACTCCCTGAGATAAGCTATACAAAATTATATGTATACCTGTGTGTCACGCAGTTCCTTGTACTTTAGATATTTATTTACATATTTATCTGTGGGAAAGTGATGGAATTAAATGAAAAATTTAATACGCGAATATCTTATAAGAGGCTTTAAAATTAACTTCACTCTCGCAAACCGAAGATGTTTAAAGCGAGGCAGCAAGCCACTGTTAATGTTGTCATGGTTTGATTAGGTATTTATAAATTGGCAAAAAAGGGGTCGACACTTTGTTACCATCATTGTATTTTCCATACTTAGATATGTCACACAAAAGATTTTATTCAAATTATGATATTGTACACCAAAACCTAACAGCGAACGCCTGCATTCAGTTAATACATTTTATTTTTCAACAATTAAATAAATATAGAGCTACAGGGAAACCTCTTCTAACGGACACCTCCGTTGTGCGGACGGTTTTTCGTGCTGCAAGTTTTAGGAACAGCTTTCAGAACGAATTATCCTCCGTTAGGGGGACACTTTCTTGGCCGGACGCGGATAGTAGTTTACTATGAGACGAAAAATATCTAATGAAATGGCACGAAACTCTTACCAGCGGAACTTAATATCTGTTTTCATAACAAATCAATCAAAATCCTCTGTTGAACGGACATGAACTTCTCGTAAATTTAGACGTTTATAAAGCTCACTACTAGGTAAGGGGTTCGGATTGCCTGCAAACAGGTTATTTTGTACCAGCCGGGCCATGAGGCCGCATTAACTGAATGTGTTCATAGCGTTACCAGAAATGGAATTTGATTTCACATAATTTTTGTTAGTTTCACATACATATTTGCTGAGTCATGTGACGCTATTATCTCCTTTCCCAGTTCGTCCACGGTTCGTCAACATCTATTCCCTTATGATCGGGGCCCTATAACGATTGTAAGCTTGTCCCTGGTCTAAGTTTTTCAAGCGTTTTTTTGCACTATAACACTCTTCTAGTTGTTGTGTTATATGAGATTATAGCCTCAATGTCCGCCTGGTTGTCAATACAAAATTTTACGAGACTCCAGTTTGTGCAGAATCTCGGCTGCTTTATTTATGGGTTTCACTTCTGCGAGAAAGGTACTTTAGTGATCTGCCAGATTATTATCGGATCCGCATAGTAAACCATAGGCCATCCCGGTTCCATTAGTTGAGCATTTTCTGAGTAAAGAATCATTTAAATAATCTAAAACAATTTCAATAGCCTCCCACTCCCCTCTTGGTCGGAAAAAATTGGCTTACGGTGAGGGTCATCCCAAGAGAGGTTTCACTGTTTCATATCAGCTCTGGGCAAACATTTTATATTTGTGGTAATAACATTTTTAACCGGCTTCCTAAGATATGATAGATAGACAGAACGGCTTGTACGAGAACCGACAAAATTTTCATTCATATTAGGAAAAGTCGACATTGTGTCAAAACAATATATTTTGTACCAAATTAAAAAAAAAAAAACTCATAATATTATATCACACTTTGATAATTTGAAAAAAAGAAAAAAACGAACAACGTACGGTAACGGTCTGTCTGTATGTTCACGCATGCATCACTCCGAAATTACTATATAGAAATCAGTAAATCAGTGGAACTTCCACGGCTGTGCTTACCAGGGTCAAACATATAGTTTCGGATACATTTTTAACCGCTGGGTCAAAGGAGTCTTGAGAAGCAAAACGGGCTTTCTCCTAACCCGGTTTACAACCATGAGTACTCGTCTCAAGTGTGTGTATAAATGTCGGTGTTTTTCCTATATTATATGATGACGTGCTAATGTCTCGATTTCCTGCGGTTGATGATAAACTTAATGGAACAACCTAATTCTAATTTAATAAAAGATTAGATGTGAAAATCTATTCAATATGTGGGAGTTCAAGTGCAAACGAGTTAAACATACCAACATACACATACTTAATATGTATGTGTAAAAACAAAACCCGCAAACAACAAACGCGGAAATGAATATTGCCTGCGAGATGGCTTCAAATAAGAAACCTTAAGGCATAAATAACAACAAACTGTCCTCTAAGACTACTCTACGTAGCAACAAAATTTGTATTCTAAGTTGGTGATAAGCTTTCTCGCCTAAAGATGTGTTAAGGTTTTTAGGGCGGAATTTATTTAGTACAAACTCGGCTCCGCGCGCTTGTGTTTTTGTCTCTAACTTCAGAGTAAAACGCAAATCCAAAAGGGGTCGAAAATTACTTTCGTATAAATATACTCGGAAGGGAATCGCACTAGATCCGACCTAGCGCAGAACGCATTCTTAGCTGGTTCAGATGTGAGTGGTCCTGCCATAGTCGCATACTTTAATTAATTCACTTAAATACATATAGCACAGCATTCAGAGCTGTTAATACAAGTGTGGCTACCAACTGTCCCGCTCTGCCTCCGATAAGCATCATTTTTGGGTAGTCTTTAACCTGTAGTGCAAGGCCTAGGGTAACATACATATTAATATGCATATTTACATATATGAAAGTTTCTTCATTGTGTACATACCTAGCAAAAAACCAGCAAAAGCAGCTGTAAGCAATAAGGAGTATGAATACAGCGCTGCTTTAAATTCTGATAACTAGATAAACCTTATAATAATCAAATATTTTAGATCATACGCCTCATAATGAGGCTTGTTTATGCTACAAATAAACTCTATACATAAAGCATGTATCATAAGCTCTGACGTTCATATTCACACCGCCCGTATGAAAATTCACCTTTTTATCAGAAATACGGAACCATAAAATTTATAAGACATAGAGAATTATGGGACACAGTAGAACATTACATTCGCGAAAAGGTAACTAACTCCACACGGAGTAATTTTTTTTTTTAATTTGAGTCACAGTTCAGCTAAATATATTGCAACTTGTATATTTAATTAATTGTGAAATTCTAACATTTTGCTTTTTTATATTGTAACGACTTTACTTGCAAATCCTCTTATTTGCAATCCTCTGCTAAGTTCGAATCACTAAACTGTTGAATAAATAACTCCAATTTGTAATAATGCAAAATGGCCTTTATTAAAGTACTTCACAATAACACTCAAACTGTGCAACGAATAGCTTGCTTAATAACCAAACTGATTGATAGCTCAAATGAAACTCTACTATTCAAAATAACACTGCTCTTGCTCGCTAGATAGCGTCTTAATCGAAATCTCAAATCAAACTGAATTCCAGCGCCTCCACACTTGTTGCCTTTTATACTCTTTGATTTCAACATCCGCATCTTCTAGGCGCTTCCAGAATCTACTAGTCCAGCAGTTCTCAAACTTCTCAGCTGTAACTACAATTGCACAGTTTTATAGTTTTTCTCATTGCATACTTATAGGAGTATCTGAGATATATGCATGTGTTTGTGCATTGACTCTCCGCTGCTCGTATACGTACATGGTACATATATGTAGACGCAGTTATTGTTTCGTTTATGTAGATACATAATTATTGAATTATTGATGTGCATTCACGTCACTGCTTAGCATCGGCTTAGAGACGATAGCATCGCTCAGTGCTGCTAACATTCGTTACAATATTTTTCAGCAAGGTAATGTCTTATCTTGTCTTGTTTTTATGTCTTACAAGTTCTCTGTAGTTGAGGAGGAGATGCAAATTATTGCCCAAACTTAAAAGAGGCACATGATAAAATACCCAACTGTGGTCGATACATTTTTATAATGTTTTCAAGGAAACATCGGCTATTCACAGGACGAATTTTTGGGATGCTTATGCATATTTCATCACAATTAATATTTAAAGGAATCCCAATTTAAGTTTTTTTCTCATTTTAAATTATAATAGCCTTTTATCCAATTTTTGGTGTATTTCTTTTTATTTTTTCCACGCTTTTCCAGGACCGACTCAGAACGTTATCTGGTATGGGCTGAATAACTGGCGAGGGGTAACCCCGTTTAGAAAAACTTTCATAAAGTGTCTTAAATGTTACTTGTCCCATAATTTGCGCGAGCACTGAAAAAAGTTTTCCAAGATAATTGGTAATCTATACTTAAATGAATAATGGAATCTAAAGCCAAGTGGGTCTTATGATAAGTTCTTATGTACACCTGGTTTTATGAGTGTAATAAGCCTTATAATTAGCTTCAAACGTTGTATACTATTGATTCCTTATTTTACCTAGCCCATAAGTCTTCTAGTTGGGTAATTATACTCTGTGGATTAGCATATTATAATGCCTTTTGTAAAGCTGATTTAGTGTGAGTTATAGGCCTTATAATATGCCTTAAAAGCACCGAAACGTGTCTTATTATAATGGCTTACTAAACCTTTAATCCAGTTGTTCCATAAGTTTCAATGTAAGGTTGTTATATTCTTCTTAATCTCTTATAATAATTCCATATGTATGCCTGGTGACATAAGTAAAAAAAAATGTGGTGTATTATAAGGCATGAGCCGTACAACTTATATTCCTTATAGAATTAAAATCTCAAGACATGAGTATTTTGGTCTTATGAAATAAGGTTGTACTTGTTGATGGATGCTTAGAGCCCTCCATGTGTGCAAGTGAACAAGATTTACGTATGAGCCGATTTTAGAATAAAATTGACAAGATACCGAAATACTCAAGCACTCAAATTGAGTTTTAAAAGTTGTAGCGTAACGATTTAGATTTCAGATAACACAAAAAATGTCCTACCTTGAGATTCCTGCAAATAATTACAACAAATTTGAGTGGTGGTTGTGGGTATGGTGAGTGAGGACAAAACGAAGTACCTTCTGTCATCGAGAAAAGATCCAGCGCATATGCGCCTTGGCAACCACGCTGTTGTTGGCTTCCATAATTTCGAACAATTAAAAGATGTCGTTTATTTGGGAACCAGCATTAACACTAACAACACATCAGCTCTGAAACCCAGCGAAGAATCAACCTTGCCAATAAATGCTTATTTAGACTTGGTAGGAAATTGAAAAGTAAAGTCCTCTCTCGGCAAACGAAAATCATGCTCCACAAGTCACTTATCGTAGCCGTTCTGCTATATGGTGCAGAAGCATGGACAGTGACAATATCAATAAAGCGGCTCTTGGTGTGTTCGAGAGAAAAGTTCTTCGAAAGATTAACGGACCTCTACACGCTTGCGATGTCCGAGCTCTACGCAGACATCCACATAGTCCAGCGAATTAAAACGCAGTGACTATGTTGGCTTAGTCATGTTATGCGAATGAAAGATGACGCTCCGGCTAAGAAAGTATTTTTATCGGAACCCGCCTATGGAACCAAAGGAATAGGGCGACCAATACTCCGCTGGAAGGACCAGGTGGAAAACGATTAAAACTCCCTTTGTGTGACCAATGAACGCCAGTTGGCAGAGCGAAGAAGCGACTGGTGCGCCTTGTTGGACGACCATATCCGTTTAAACGGTTAAGCGCTAATTAAGTAAGTAAGTAAGTTGTTTTCAGATTATGTTCACTAGGCTCATCACTCGTTTTATATACGCGTTGATGGCAATGATGATATCAATAGCATGCCAGGAAAGATGCTGCCGGAATTGACCATCTTGATGATGAATAAATACAACAATAATTGTAGGCTAAATAGAAAAGTAGACGCAAAAGTTATGTAAAACGTATGTATGTCGGTGTTCTGTTTTGTTAACATTGCTTACGTCGTCGTTTGTTGATTTTTAGTGAAATGATAAAAAGAAAATATGTACTCGTAATATGTATGTATACTGAAATGGAAAATAAAGAAATAAATGACAGAACCAAATCGAGATTTGATATTTTTCTATGTTTCAAGCCCACATGACCCATGAGACAGTCCCAATGGGAGTTTGCTTAATAATGTTTGCGGTACACATTCGGTGGTCATAATAAATGAGGTTTTGTATGTTTCATTGTATGGGCTATTTACTGTTGAGCTACACAACCTAAAGCTTTTGATATCTCACCCAAATCATTCTTTCAAAGTTACTCTTATTCGTTTGAGCGTTGAGGTTGCTTTACAGGAAGGTAATTGTGACATTAATATCAATGAGTTCTTCTGCACGAAAATGTATGTATATTTTCCATTACATTATGTATGCATATACATACATATTCGAACTTTTACTTAATTTCTGTACAGAAACGCTAAAGCAATTCAATAAATAGGATGGCATGTAATCTTCCGAGTTTAAAAATAAAAACCAGAGGAAATAAATGTTAAAATTAGGAGTCATAAAGGAATCAAAAAAGAGTATAAATCTGGAGCGCTTATGCTCTTTAAGCTCGTTAAGCAGTCCGCTCTGAATGCTATTCACTTCATTTTATAGTATTTCGAAACGATTCTGCATATGGCTCATATATGACACATATTGGCGTCTCAAACAGCTCACTTTCTGCACAAATTGGACTCCGAACGAACTCCGTTTTGAACTTTTTCGGAGCCAGTTATGAGACTTCTGACATTTGGATAGGGATATTAAGGTATACTGAAATAGGGAAGCATATTTAAGCAGATAACTTGGCTGTAATCCCTGGAAATAAAAGGGGCAGTATCAATATGAGCGGCATACCGAGGAGAAAATAAGACTTCGATAATCCATCAGAAAATGTCTTCAGTACTTACACTTCTAGCATCCAATGAATGGAGACGGTCAGCAAGAAAAAATAAATTAAGTTCATATCAATGTGCAACAAGCAGGAAAAGTTCAAACATGTGTTGTACATACATAAATATGTATGAAATCAAATTTGTATTAAAATGAAAAATTTTCCATAAATATGAATATTTTTTCAAAGTTGCTTTGTTAATTACACATTCCTAGCAAATGGCTTAATTTTTCATGACAATTCGGTCATAAAAGACTCTTATAAGATCGTATATCTGAGGCTCATTTTTTTCACATATTTCGGACTCATATCGGCTTTTTAAATTATGAGTGATCTGAGAATGTTTTATGGATAGTCGAATTTGAAATTGTGTGTTTCAAAATGTTTAGGGAATTTAAAAGGCCTCCTAATGTGGACCAGGTCTCAGATGTGCTCATTTATTGTCAAACAATTTATTTATTTATTTTTAAACGTTTCAAAGAAAAAAATTACATGGTCCGATTTATCTCCGAGGACATTTAAGCCGTGCTTTTTGCAATTTTCATCTCGCTCCATTTTTTTATCTTTCCGTACAAACGGGTGGGATGGGACCTATATGTTTCATCCCGACTCCGGACGGCAGCCGCAAGGCTTACTGAAAGCTTTTCATAGCCGCAATATTCCGCTTTGATTGTTTGCCAAAGACGGAAAAAGCTTATTAAAATGTATGCAGATAGACCAAATTTAGGGCAGACCAACGTCTGTCGGGTCTGCTAGTATAAATATAATTTCGAAGCCTTTTAGTTCACAAATGAGTATAGAAACTTTCAAAGTTCGGTTGCAAGGGAACAGAGACCCACACACTTGTTTCATGATTTAAAAAAAGAATCTGTAAAGTTTTCTGAGCCTTGGCTTGCATTCTTGTCCAACAAATTTATTTGTATGCTAAAAATATAATTATAAGTAAATCATACAAGCCAAATATTTTCACGTGACCTACACAAAAATAAACAATACTTGGAGTTATATTTACCAGAACTTTTGTGTTATTATTTTAAGCATAAATATATACATATGTATGTATGTATGCATGTGAAAAAAAAAATACGTTACAACAAGAAACCAAAAACATACAAGCACAAGTAATAGAATTTCTTCAGATAAATAAACCACATCAAAGTAATAGGGGAGCCAATACTAGACCATTGAGATTAATCTGGGGTGGTTAATTAAAGGACAACATTTACAAACCACACTCCTACGTATGAAATAAGTAAGTAAATATGAATAAATTATAACTGTAAATATCATCCTAAGATGCCCTTTAATAGTTTTATGGGTAAAAAGGTTGATCTGCGGTTAAGTAGCATAAAAAAGTGTTTCTGTATCTTTATTGTGACTGAAATTAGGTACAGCAATTGTCTTTTGCATTGGTCGGCAAATATTTCTAGTAAATCTGAAAGACTCATGAATACTTGACAGCAGCCAAATCTAGATTTAATTCTATACTAGCATACCCGGCAGAATTTATTCTTTATACCGAAAATTGGTTCGCCTGCATTTAAAATATGAGCCTCTCTTCCCATTTTCATTCTCTATCCCATTCTTGTCTACTGCATCTTTCTTTGTTTTCCTTATTCTTATCCACCCCTTATTCCATTTTTGGCAAGATTAAATTTATAATGCATAGGGACAGTCCACAATGTAACGGTAGTCATCACCTGGTAGGGCTGCCATTTATGTTCCAAATATAATAAACAACTCGTATGAGGTATTTACATTTACTAACAGGGTCTGGTTGAAATATGTGTGAGGTATGTCACAACAGTCAAATTACTAATTATCTAATTATTATATTTAATTTCACATTGAATGCAGACAAAACTCACGTATCTTTAAACATATTCATTTTTTTCATGCGCTATGTTATTAACACGCTTATATTCCCTTCTGTCACATTGTAATGCTTTTTTTGTGCACAATTTGCATTGTAGCGAATACAGACCTGTGCAGGCAAAAAAAAAACACTTTATCTATTGAAGGTTTGCTATTGATTATAGAAGAGGTTACCAAGCAGTTAAATTTTCTCCCAGATTGTTTCATCTCACATGGCATGCGTGCACGTTGTAAATTTATGCGAATCACACCTCCTATTTTTGCAACTTTTTATCAACTGACTGGCGTCACATTCATACATAGTATCGACGCACAAACTGATGATGGTGTCAAGTGTTGGTTTGGGACCCAGTGGTACCGCGTGCTCTCACTTACATTCTGTTGCCCTTCAGTAAGCAAGAAAAAACTACGGCTACATTAATTTTAAACAATATTTTGAGCTCATGATATGTAGTGAGTGCACAGGTACTCAAGTGGTGCATTAACGACAACGGTGGCGACGAATTGAAATTATAAAGGTTAGTTTGAAGAGACTTCGACAATACAGTCAACATCAAAGTTAACTTCAAAGTTTCATATTGTTGTATAATTTGATGTTGATGCTGTTGTTGCATTGCCGATGCACCACATACACCAATAAAAGTTTTCGGTTAAATGTCAAGAACGGAACCAAGTGTGAAGTGTCATCCAGCTGTTGAAGAATGTGTCCCATAAACATACATTCTCAATATGTATCGCACCTATGAATGCATACATATATGTACGTGTAAGTATGTGGCCATCAAAAGGTTAAATACATAAAATTATAGGGAAGTATAAAAAGTATGGTAAAGATAAATATGAACGTGTAAGTATTAGACCAATGTAGGAAGGAAAAACTTATGGCGACAGACACAAAGTTATTAAAAGTAATATAAAGTTTAAAAATTTTACTTTGCAATCGACAAGGTTTGACAGAAATGAAAAGTTTGAGTGCTTTTGTGTGAGTAGCTTTTAAGTGATCTGAATAGTTTACAGGAGGAAATAAATTTATGTGATTTTGGCAAATATGTCCTCTCTCTCAATGTTGTCAAGTGTATATATGTACATACATAGTAGATAGTTACTTTGTTTGACGTGTTTACATAAACTTACTTTAAAATCAATGAGACAAATTAATTTATTTAAAAAACAAATTGAAATCGCATCGAGTTGGCGTTTCAGGATCGCTCCTCATTTATGGTCTTAAATCCAATATATATGCTGTAGTGTATGCTGTAATAATAACTGTACATCTGTGGCTTGAAAGGTCACTCAAAGCTGTTTTCGAGAGAACCGGTCTTAAAATGTTTAAAGTACACTTGCTCGTGCAGTTGTTTGATTGAGAAATGTTGATACTACGAACTGAATGTTTGGTGTTACGGTGTTAATTAAGATATTCTGGAAAGATTAACATTTCGGCATTTCCACCAAACCAGGCACCTCTGAGCTAATAAACAAACTCCACTTGCACTATCCAAAAAAACGTTTAAATGCATTAAAGTAAAGCTGCTCCATCATAACTTAACAATTTTTTTGCATTTAGAAATTGCGACGAAGACGCAAGCTCAGCTCAGAGTAGATAACAAGATCATTTGAAAAATATTCAAAATCGTAATCTTGTTGCAAACACTTTTTATGCAGTTGCCCTTCTTTAACAAACATCAAATTAACTGCAATGAATTTTAAATCTCAAGATCTTTTGAAGAATGTACGGCGCGCAGTAAATATTTAAACTTTAAAAGAAATGGTGTCGAAAGGAAAAAAAAGTTTAATAACATGATTATTGAAATTTTCGCGAATTTAAATATATGTACAAGTGTCAACTAACTTTTAAATTTAAATTTATTTAGGTACAACTTTATATAAATGTGGTGGCGTAACATTTGGCACATTTTTTTTGAGACTGAATGCACTGTACTTAAATATAAATTTTTTATTAAAGCGATAAATTCGACAGATTCAACTATACCAAGTCCACTGATGTTAGAGGAACAAATCATTTTTCTATTTTAGCCCTCGCTGCGAAATATTGACCGACGTTTAAAACTGGATGATCATAAAATATTTTACTTCAATGTGGATACCACACGAAAATGTGTGGTTGTAGATGTCGCTCAATATACACTAAAAAAACTTATCATGCCGTGACCGTAACCTTTTACAATGCTAACAAATCAGAAAGGGTTAAGAAGTGCTTTTCCTTTGACTGCTGTATTAGTTCCAAATTTAGATATGGTTAGATAGTTTTAGTGAGTTTAGTGTGAAAATACAGTATATGATATGGAAATGAGATCCACAAAATGTATGAATTTCATAATGTCGGGACCGTTACGCTTTTCTTTGACCCTACCTGGGCTCTATTAATTAACTCTTAACATTGTAATCTTTCTCACTATATTTCTAAGTTCTTGAAGTCCTTTTTGCATACAATAATTCAATCGTAAATTAAAAACACAAATTCTAGCCGTTTACAAACCAAATGCATTAAATTTAGAACTTACGATTTCCCGAATTTGTTCGAATAGTACCGGTTTCTCACACATTACGAGCTTCTCGGTGTTCATCGCCGCATTGGCAGTGTTTAAGTGAGTTGTGCTCACTTAAATAGCAAATGATATTCCTGTCCTTAATTGAAATGTTGTCACCTAATCCATTGCCATCACTTCTCCAAGTGACTTGCGTTCACTTCACTAGTTATGACTTGCGTTCATACAACCCTGGTGGTAGAGTAGACTGGAGTTGACATCCAGTGCTTCCAGTCAACAGTGTTGGAATTGCTTTCCATCACTAATCTATGCTATAAATACAAGTGTAATGCGTTAACTCGCTCTTTGTTTACGTGGAGCGCTAAGCAGATATCATCAACCAATATTAAATCTTCCTCGGATCATTAATTACGGAGCGAGTACGAACAGCATCACCTACGCCAACTCCAGGGAGAAGAAAAGGAAGTATTCACCCACAACCGTAAGTTATATCAGTAAATATCAATCATCAGAGGTAGCACTTGCGTTGCGGTAATCCCCTAACTCAATCTAACCCTTGCGCGGTCACCACCATACTCGCGTGAGATTGGTTCTCGAATATCATCTAGCCCTTGCGCGGTCGCAAGACGGATTAAATCCCGAATTATCTTCTTCAACTTAACTAATCAAGTTTCATTCAATTAAATTTTCTTTCCATTGTGGAATTAGTTATCTTTTACATCATCATATTTGCTCTGTGAAGTATCAGCCTTTCATTTCCAATTGTTAGTTTTAAGTATTAAATTCAATAAAAGAATTAGAATAACATTAAAAAACCAATTTGCGTCAATGCGTTAAACAGGCAGGATTATAAGCACTCCCTAGAAATATTGCCTGAGTGGTCCTGTAAGATTCTTAAAATGAATTCCAATTAGTCTCGACGTATGCAGAATTTGTCGCGAAATGCTAAATTGTTCCAAACAGGTCCCAAAAAGTCTCGAAATAATTTCGGGAATAGTTCCAAAGTGATAAGAAAGTTGTCTAGAAATGTTACCTGAGTGGTCCTTTAGGATTCCTAAAATGGATTCACAGTAGGCTCGATATGCAGAGCTTGTCGCAAAATGCTACCTTAAGTAATCCCGTGTCGTTCTTTAAATTCTTCCAAACAGGTCCCGAAACAGTCTCGAAATAATTTCGGAAATAGTTCCAAAGTGATAAATGAGTTGTCCAGAAATGTTACCTAAAATAATCCCGAAATGGTTCTCTGACAGTTCTTAAAAAATAAATAATAAGACCCTGTTTGAATGGGGAAAAATCGATAAGTCCCGTTTTTACAGCCCATTTTCCCTTTATCGCAGCTTTACAGTTACGTTTATAACCGATCTTTCATTTCATTTATAAACTATATTCAAACTTATGTTTCCCGAAAAAAGTGCTTACAAGATTCCCAACTTGCAGCTGTGATGTGGACCTCATTAGCTCTTAACAGTAACTGTTATTAGTCGAAGCGCTCATTTAAACGAGTTTGGAAGTAAACCAATATAACTTTCGTTTAAACATGATCTGTTGTTGTTTGCAAAGAAACCAAGGATATTGTGTAAGAGAGTCATATATTTTTAAATAGAACGTGATATTCTTGTTCCTAAGTGACTTTTGTCACCTTACCAGAACTGTGGCTTGCGCTCATACAACCCTGCTGAGAAAGTAGACTGAAGTTGCCATCCAGTTTATCCAACACTCACTGGAATTAATAATTTGGTAATATAACAGTTGATCGTAACGGCATAAACGAATCGAGATAAATATAGACTTCTATACAAAATGCTTAGAATGAAATAAGGAGTTTATTTTGCCATGTCCGACCGTCTTTCTGTGATCACGATAAGTTGAGTAAATATTGAGATAACTTATTAGGGGGACTCATGTAACCGTATAAATGCCTTATAAAGTGTGTAAACGTATAAATTTATCTAGTGGGTAAACGAACTGTCAAATTTTATATGAAAAATCATTTACGCAATTTGTATAAATTTACGCGCACATTTCATTGTGTAAACGCGGTAAACTCAAAGGAATGCAACCTTGCACGCATTTTCATCAGAAATCTCCAACATTAGCAAGTCATTTACAAGAATATCTTAGTAAAGACGTTTTAGTTTTGATTTTTCACTTAATCTTGGCATTTTTTAATTTGTATAACAATTTAAAAATTTTTGTTTGGCAATAATACATCTGATAAACAATCAAGTTTATCAAGAGTATTACTAGGTGCGTTCATATAACAGCGTGTGTAAATGGATATAATTTTACACCTTATAAGTTTTTATGCTTTCATGAGTCCCCCTATTGTAATTTGGTATATGGTGTTATGGATTCGCATTTACGGTGGAAGCAGTAAGGAAGGCGGTCGGCATGATGTGGTGGTGCATAGTGGCTAGTCATTGTCGGCTGGGGCGGGTCCTTGCCAACCTTACTGTTCCTGCGTCATAATCAAAAAAAGTCATATCATGCCTTAAAAAAAACTCAGCTGTCAGATTCAAAAAAACCGACAGAAGCGCAGAGACCGACTCAAAACGCTTATCAATTCAAAATAAAACAACATCCGGCCGAACCGGATGTCACGGACAGACCGTTAACATTCAAAAAATTTAAATTCAAATTCAAACAAGTAAGGAAGGCTAAGTTCGGGTGTAACCGAACATTAAATACTCAGTTGAGAGCTGTGGAGACAAAGTAAGGGAAAATCACCATGTTGTAAAAAGAACCTAGGGTAACCCTGGAATGTGTTTGTATGACATGTGTATCAAATGGAAGGTATTAAAGAGTATTTTAAGAGGAAGTGGGCCATAGTTCTATAGATGGACGCCATTTAGGGATATCGCCGTAAAGGTGGACCAGGCCTGACTCTAGAATTTCTTTGTACGATATGGGTATCAAATGAAAGGTGTTAATGAGTATTTTAAAAGGGATTGGGCCTTAGTTCTATAGGTGGACGCCTTTTCGAGATATCGCCATAAAGGTGGACCAGGGGTGACTCTAGAATTTGTTTGTACGATATGAGTATCAAATGAAAGGTGTTAATGAGTATTTTAAAAGGGCGTGGGCCTTAGTTCTATAGGTTGACGCCTTTTCGAGATATTGCCATAAAGGTGGACCAGGGGTGACTCTAGAATTTGTTTGTACTATATGGGTATCAAAAGAAAGGTGTTAATGAGTATTTTAAAAGGGCGTGGGCCTTAGTTCTATAGGTGGACGCCTTTTCGAGATATCGCCATAAAGGTGGACCAGGGGTGACTCTAGAATTTGTTTGTACAATATGGGTATCAAACGAAAGGTGTTAATAAGTGTTTTAAAAGGGAGTAGGCCTTAGTTCTATGGGTGGACGCCTTTTCGGGATATCGCCATAAAGGTGGACCAGGGTTGACTCTAGAATTTGTTTGTACAATATGGGTATCAAACGAAAGGTGTTAATAAGTGTTTTAAAAGGGAGTAGGCCTTAGTTCTATGGGTGGACGCCTTTTCGGGATATCGCCATAAACGTGGACCAGGGGTGACTCTAGAATGCGTTTGTACAATATGGGTATCAAATGAAAGGTTTTAATGAGTATTTTAAAAGGGCGTGGGCCTTAGTTCTATAGGTGGACGTCTTTTCGAGATATCGCCATAAAGGTGGACCAGGGGTGACTCTAGAATTTGTTTGTACGATATGGGTATCAAATGAAAGGTGTTATTGAGTATTTTAAAAGGGTGAGGGCCTTAGTTCTATAGGTGGGCGCCTTTTCGAGATATCGCCATAAAGGTGGACCAGGGGTGCCTCTAGAATGTGTTTGTACGATATGGGTATCAAATTAAAGGTATTAATGAGGGTTTTAAAAGGGAGTCGCCCTTAGTTGTATATGTGAAGGCGTTTTCGAGATATCGACCAAAATGTGGACCAGGGTGATCCAGAACATCATCTGTCGGGTACCGCTAATTTATTTATATATGTAATACCACGAACAGTATTCCTACCAAGATTCCAAGGGCTTTTTATTTCGCCCTGCAAAACTTTTTCATTTTCTTCTACTTAATATGGTAGGTGTCACACCCATTTTACCAAGTTTTTTTCTAAAGTTATATTTTGCGTCACTAGACCAATACAATTACCATGTTTCGTCTCTTTTTTCGTATTTGGCATATAATTATGCCTTTTTTTTCATTTTTCGTAATTTTCGACATCCAAAAAGTGAGCGTGGTCATAGTCGGATTTCGGCCATTTTTTACACCAACACAAAGTGAGTTCAGATAAGTACGTGAACTGAGTTTAGTAAAGACATATCGATTTTTGCTCAAGTTATCGTGTTAACGGCAGAGCGGAAGGACAGACGGTCGACTGTGTATAAAAACTGGGCGTGGCTTCAACCGATTTCGCCCTTTTTCACAGAAAACAGTTATCGTCCTAGGCTCTAAGCCTCCACCAAATTTCACAAGGATTGGTAAATTTTTGTTCAACTTATAGCATTAAAAGTATCCTAGACAAATTAAATGAAAAAGGGCGGAGCCACGCCCATTTTGAAATTTTCTCTTATTTTTGTATTTTGTTGCACCATATCATTACTGGAGTTGAATGTTGACATAATTTACTTATATACTATAAAGATATTAACTTTTCTTTTAAAATTTGATTTAAAAAAAAATTTTTTTTTAAAGTGGGCGTGTTCGTTCTCCGATTTTGCTAAGTTTTATTAAGCAGACATATAGTAATAAGAGTAACGTTCCTGCCGAATTTCATCATGATATCTTCAACGAATTCCAAATTACAGCTTGCAAAACTTCTAAATTACCTTCTTTTAAAAGTGGGCGGTGCCACGCCCATTGTCCAAAATTTTACTAGTTTTCTATTCTTCGTCATAAGTTCAACTCACCTACCGAGTTTCACCGCTTAATCCGTATTTGGTAATGAATTATCGCACTTTTTCGATTTTTCGAAATTTCCGATATCGAAAAAGTGGGCGTGGTTATTGTCCGATATCGTTCATTTTAAAAAGCGATCTGAGATGAGTGCCCAGGAACCAACGTACCAAATTTCATCAAGATACCTCAAAACTTACTCAAGTTATCGTGTTAACGGACAGACGGACGGACGGACATGGCTCAATCGAATTTTTTTTCGATACTGATGATTTTGATATATGGAAGTCTATATCTATCTCGATTCCTTTATACCTGTACAACCAACCGTTATCCAATCAAAGTTAATATACTCTGTGAGCTCTGCTCAACTGAGTATAAAAAAAGATTGACGCAAAAAAAAATTACCGAACCGGACATGGCCGGTTACCAACGCTGAAAATCAATAAAAAACGCTGAAAATTAAAATAAAACAAAAAGGAAAATAAACAAAGAGGGCCGAATATATATAGGGGGCACCGCGGGTGGTGTTGCGACGCCCGGTGCTATGTCCCACCCTCAAAAAACATGGCCACCGACGCACCCAAATTTTGGTGGCCCCTTACCTGTAAACTCTACCTAGTGCCTTCTAAATAAATGTGGACGCCAGCATTCCCATTCTATTTACAATTTTATTTATAATTCATTTAAAAAAACAACTAAGATATATCTATGTGCATATGCATGTACTTATTTTCAATACGGGCAAATGGAAATTGTCCGGACCCGTCTAAATAATATATTCCGTTTTACATTTCAATTAGGGTTATGCAATATACCAATTTGCACGTCCCGTCACTAAAGCTAATTAAGCACCTATAGTTAATGCATTTTTCATACCTACGCATGTGATATCAAATATTTAATTGTTATTCATTTTAAATTTAATAACACTGGTCGACGGCCAAAATTTACCAGAGACGCCGTTACGAAATTCGTATGTAAAACCACCCCCTGATTTCGAAAATCGAGTTCATTTTTGATTCTATGGTACCGTTTTTGAGAATTTTGCAATTTACCGTTATTCGAAAAAACCAAAAAGATGGCTCCATTTAATTACGTATATCTCACGAACGAGTGAAGCAATTTAAAAAAAGTTTACAGAATCGGAAATACGATAAAATTTTCTATAAATGCATCATACATTGTTTTTTACTCAACCAGATAGTTTTCGAGATATTAGCTTATCATTTCAGATTTTTGTTTTTTTTTTATGGAAAAATATGAAAAATATTACTTTTTGCGAGGGCAGCATTCCAAAACCACAACTTTTTTTCCAGACGTTTTTTTCTTTGCGTAAAGCTCTGTTTAATTGGAAAAAAGATAAGATATCATCGAAGAAAATCGATGCAAAACTACGTAAGTTATAAGCAATCAAATAAAAATACCCAGGCTGCGCAATTTCAACGTATACCTCAAAACGTATGTATGGTATAAAGAAGAGTGAAATATCTAGCTATGTTCTGTTTCTATTTAGTTAAAAGTTCAATTTATGAATGAAATTACCCATAATTTTAACTTTTTTTTAATTTATTTATGTTTATACTATAGTCTAACAATCTTTATCTTAATTTGATTTTACTATGTAGTCGAAATAATTATGTGTTCTACTTTGACGCTTATTCAGTTTAGGATCGGTCTCTCTTATGAGAAACCAGCAGTAATCACCCATCATTGCGACGTCCCAGAATCCCTGATATCGATTCTCAATTAATTTCATTTGCTGATGAAACCTTTCGCCATGTTCGTCACTTTCGTCGCCAAGATTTTCCGGAAAAAACTCAAATGTGAGTGCAGAAAGTGAATTTTTAGAGACATATTTACGCCTGGAAAGAAAATATTAGTTAGGTAAATAAGTTATAGAATTTTGGGAAATCAATTTTAATAAGCCTTTAATATTTACGCATTTTCGCATAATTATTGACTAATTCGTTCACTATCTGCTCGTAGTTAGGGCTTTTGTGGCTACCGAGAAAAGAAGCAACGACCTTTTCAGAGAATTCCCACGCTGCTGCCTCAACTGATGAGAGTAGTCCTTTGAATTGATTATTGTTGATCAACTTTTTTATTTGTGGTCCAACAAAAATACCTTCCTTTATCTTGGCTTGATAAATATCTGGAAAAATTGTTTTCAAATAGTCGAATGCTTCGCCTTCTTTGTCCAAAGCCTTAACAAAGTTTTTAATGAGACCGAACTTGATGTGTAAGGGTAGAAGTATGATTTTCTCTTTCTTGACAAGAGGGGTGTATTTGATGTTATCCACATCAACGGTAAACTCGACTCTTTCTGGCAATCCTTTCTGACGAAGTGGTCCTTACGAGCTCGGCTATCCCACTTGCAGAGGAAGCAGCAGTGCTTGGAAAATGGTTCGTGACGAGTTTCACGATATATCGCCTTAACATCGGATGACACAAATTTAAATTGTTGCATACGAGAAGTGTGGATCTCGGCCTTTTCCTTGGATATTTCCAAATCTCTTATCCAATCATTAAGTTGTGCTTGTGACAGAACGTTTCTCTCGTTTCCCATGCGAAATTCAGTACAATTTGATTCCCCACACTCAGATATTACTGTTGACAATGGAATTGGATCCGCAACTGCCGTTGAATGTAGTACTGGTAATGTCACTGTAGCTACGCTGGCATAGGTTACTCTTCTTGATCTTCCAACGGCAAGTTCTTTTGTTTGACAAATATGACACTCTATTGAATGGCACGTAGTTTCTCTCCATATCATTGGTGTATCAAATTTTATTTGTTGTCCTGATTCCGACTGAATCAATTCTACTCGACACGATGTACACAAAGTTTTCGGTGTCCATGGTTTTTCAGCATTTTTAGGCTCAATGCCAAAATACTTGGAGTATAAAGTTTTGATATGATCTGAGAACACTCGTCGTCACCTTATGATAGTATATTGGCCAGCCATGAAACTGAACATATCTGGATCGTTATTACACTCAAATTCTCGCGTCCTTTTACTCATTTTATTTTTTTTAATAAATTACGGTTTTGAAACTTGACTTATGAACTGAACTATCTCCGGCGAGCCTTGCAGATGTTATGAAGTTTCAAGGCGCATTAACTCATATTTATACTCAGAACAAGAATAAAATTGAAAAAATTAAATCTTACCTAGACAGAAAGGTTCCTTTTTATACGAAGCCGGGAAAAGAAAATACTACCTGCTTTAGATGTAGGCTTTAAAAATTTTCTGCGTCTAATAATTTTGAAAATCTACATGCATACTTACCCATAAGGGACGGAAATATATGTTTATAACTACATGCCTACAGCAGGTTTCGAACCCAACCACTCTTCCTTTCGATGCAACCACTCTACCTACTATAAAACAATTCGAGTATTAAAAGTACTATTTGATTTGAAAAAGTATTATCATTGTTATGGTGTTATTCATTTATCCGGATAATATCCCATTTGCACTTTATATCTTTAATAAATGTATGTATACATACATGGAAGTTTCGCAACCTGGGTATTTTTATTTGATCGCTTATACCTTACGTAGTTTCGCATCGATTTTCTTCAGTGATAGCTAATCTTTTTTCCAATTAAACAGAGCTTTTCGTAAAGAAAAAACATCTGGAAAAAAGGTTGTGGTTTTGGAATGCTGCCCTCGCAAAAAGTAAATTTTTTCATATTTTTTCATAAAAAAAACAAAAATCTGAAATGATAAGCTAATATCTCGAAAACTATCTGGTTGAGCACAAAACAATGTACGATGCATTTATAGAAAATTTTATCGTATTTCCGATTCTGTAAACTCTTTTGCAATTGCTTAACCCGTTCGTGAGATATACGTAATTAAAGGGAGCCATCTTTTTGGTTTTTTCGAATAACGGTAAATTGCAAATATCTCAAAAACGGTACTATAGAATCAAAAACGATCTCAATTTTCGTAATCAGGGGGTGATTTTATATACGAATTTCATAACGGCGTTTCTGGTAAAGAGAAAAAGTTGAAATTCGTGGTGCAGTGTAATTCGAAATTTACAAATTTGGTATGCCGTACATATTAGCGCTCGATAATCATGAACCTAGCGTAAAAGGTTCAACGCTTATTGGCCGTCAGCGGCACTATTTCACACCCTTCAAAAGTGTTCTTCCTTACAATCCAATTATATTCGAACGAATACGACCTAGGCGTAATATATGTGCATAGCATAAAAAAAAATACATTTCAGGCCTGAAAAAAAAAGATTGCAATTTGCATTCATATGGATTAGAGTTGTGTTTTTTCGTTCAGAGATTCGATTGCAAAAAAAAAAACCCCACCCAGTATAGATGCGGGTGGGTATGCTGCAAGGCTTTGCGTATATATGTTTAAATGGGTTATGAGTAACTATGTTAGTATATGCATATGGGTTTAATTAACTTCAAAAGAAAGTTACGAATTTCGGAAGATCCAGGAAATTTAAAGAGTATAGATGTGAATTGTAAATAAGATCCTCCTGAATTTAAGAAACCTTATTAGTTTTCTTACAAAAGAGGTTTTCCATTACTAGTACATACATACACTGCTGCAGCAATGCCACCCACAAGGAATACCCCGCATATTTGGTGCAAGTGGCCTCACCGACATTCGTGCCCAGAATTTCTGCGTAGGCATATAGGAATTAACAATGCTCGCGAACGAGAAGGGAGAAAGGATAACCTAAGATAAAACGAGCTAAAGGGAACAAATGAACCGAACGAACAATTAGAATCGCGATCGAAGATCTAGCCTACTTGTTCAGTTGAGAAATCCGGACAATTGAACAAGTTCAGAATGAAACGACCCAACTCTAATATAGATATTAAGTAATCCCCCCCCCCCCCTTTTTTTACCACTCAGGTATATGCATATTTTTAAGCGTCTTTTAAATTAGATTGTTTCACATTTCATGAATCTAACATAAATTAATTAAATTTAAAGGCCCTATTTACAGCTTATGTATATACATATTTTTAAGCATATATTTAAAGTGTATTATTTCACGAATCTAACCTAAACTGATTAGACTTAAAGCACCCTTTACAACTCATGTATATGCACAATTGTAAGTGTATATTTAAGTGCGTTATTTCATAAATTTAAAGATTAAGTTTAAAGGTATACAAAAAATTTGGTTTCCGAATACGGAAGGAACTCACCGCTTGTTGCTGGTAAATTGGTACTATTCATTGCCGGTAAGTTGTCACAGCTGGGTGGTTGCAGCAGGCCTATATACGGCGGCCCTGCTGGTTGTTGTTACTAGTGATGAAAGTGGTAAGTCTGGTGGTTATTGTGCGCCTGGTTGGCGCTGCCGATGGGATTGCGGTTGTGGTGGCCGGCGTTTGTTATGCCGGGCTTAGGTCGGTGGGCCTATATGAAGCGGCCTGGTGGATGTTACGCGCTTGGTTGGCGCTGCCGATGGGATTGCGGTTGTGGTGGCCGGCGCTTGTTATGCCGCGCTTAGGTCGGTGGGCCTATATGAAGCGGGCTGGTGGATGTTACGCGCTTGGTTGGCGCTGCCGATGGGATTGCGGTTGTGGTGGCCGGCGCTTTTTATGCCGGTCTTAGGTCGGTGGGCCTATATGAAGCGGCCTGGTGGATGTTACGCGCTTGGTTGGCGCTGCCGATGGGATTGCGGTTGTTGTGGTCGGCGTTTGTTATGCCGGACTTAGGTCGGTGGGCCTATATGAAGCGGCCTGGTGGATGTTACGCGCTTGGTTGGCGCTGCCGATGGGATTGCGGTTGTGGTGGCTATGGAGGTGGAGATAGCTATGGTGGAGGTGGCAATAGCTACAGCGGTGGAAATGCAGGCGGGTATGGTGGCGGTGCTCCTCGTAATGGTGGCACGCAAGATATAACGCTTAACTCTGTTGATTTTTCAACTGTTGAGCCTGTTGAGAGAAAATTTTTTTTTTCCAAGAACACCCAATTGTTGCAAATCTTTCAGCCGAAGAAGTGCAACGTTTCCGTGACGAACATCAGATATCTATTGGTGGGGATGCACCAAATCCCACACAAGTCTGTGGTACAAAATCGGTATCGAGATCTTATACGTACAGATCTAACACTGCCCCATCAGCCCTGGCAGTTTCGTTTTGCCCAGCAATTATTCAATCAAATTTTTTTTTTTTTTCGAATTATCACTTTTTGGACTGTGGTTACATATCATAAGTACACCTGGGTGACGTATCAATGTACTTTTTACCAAATAGCAGCCACAGCGCATTAACCATGGACTTCTTCTTCCTTTTTTTTCCCACACCACTTTCACTTTGTTCACAATCACCTTTTTTTACCTTTCACTGCGACATCCAACTCCTACGGCAGCCGAATCGAAAAAGAGCCCGCCTTTTGACCACGCGTGCCGTCCTCTTAATTCCTTTCCTTTTTTTTCTTCCTTTCTTCCCTTTTTTGCTCAAAATGGCCGCTCAGTTATAATCTCGGCGAAACAAATTTTCTCTTCTCGTTTTAATTTCCTTTTTGTTCTTCTCCTTTCTCGGCCGGCAAAACGTGGTTATCTTCCTGCTAGTGATCGCAGATCTTGCCTTTCTTGTTTCTCGATACTTTTGTATCGCAACTTTCGCCCCATCCCCAGTCACTAGGTGTGTTCGCACGAAAACGCTCCCAAGTGGACCGTAACCGTAGACCATAACATCAGACCGTAACAATGGGTTTCTTGGGCCTGATATATAATTTAAGAGAACACAAAAAAATCTGATTATTTAGTAAATAATACACCCAGAATGTTGAAATTTGATCTAGACGATTCTCTAGTTATAAGGCTAACATGTGTATCGGTTATGAGGTGTGAGTTTTAGGTATGTTTCCTTAAAATGCAGATGTTTAAATAAATATGTAAAATAAACCGCGGCGTAAATCCAACTTTGGTTACACCCAAACTTAGACTCCCTTACTTTTTTGGGAATATTTGTGTTTAAAACATGCCCATTAGGATAAGAAAAGTAATTTATCTGAAATGAGCTGTACAATTGAAACTCACGCTGAGTTGATGTTCGGTTACACCTGAACTTAGCCATCCTTACATATTCATTCAGCCAAACAGTTATGAACTTAAGGGCAAAATCATGAACTTTGTACATAATCGAATAAATTCCAATGTTCTGTTATACTAACCCACCCCATGTGAAATGCATGCCCACAAGGTTTGGATGTAACAGCGGATTAAAAAAATTCGCTAACCAAATTTGCTTTCGATTGATTAAATCTTTCTTGTGAACACTAGCATACATTTGATTTGATAATTCGAAGTCAAAACTTAAATTTTTTGCATGGATGAAGGCATGCCGCATTAAGTTTTTTCTGTGGCAGTACTTTACATACACAAATGCACCAACGTATGAACGCCCCTAACCAATTCGTAGACATTCCTTTACTTAAAAAGCGAATCAAGTGACTTTCGAGTGCATAGATCTATTTGTTGTTAAGCTCCCAAACAAGAGGCTTAACAGCTTAAGCCAGTAAATGTATGCAAAAAAGATACAAATGGTATAGCGCGATCAACGGTAAATGTAGCAAAATATGTTCCACACATTATTTACATATGTCGCTATTGTAATGTTGGATTACAAATAACAAATTTTTACATGCTACAACTTTAGACTTTAGAGGGAACTGTGGAAGTGACTGCGATGAGACGGAAAACTCTTTTGAAATGCACCTAAGGATTGAGCGATGTGCGAATCTTGAACAAATACACATTTTCTGATTAAAATTGCAGAAAAATTTTAGTCTGTTTTTCCTTTTTTTGCGATATCGCTCCGTCTTCCTTCATTTTAATATGCGAGAAATGTTTTGTTCCTTGCGGTTTAACGGAAAAAAATGCCAGTTTCTGCTATTTGCAGTTGTGTTCTATATACATACATAAACCTATGTATACTAGGGTGAGCGAAATAATTGTTTTTTTTTCCTTTGGTTTAGTAAAAATATTTTTCAGGGCATACAAAAAGATATCCCTTAAAATTAAAATTTTTTATTCTAATGTTAAAGGTAAATATATAGCTATAGGTTTTTTGCATAACTTTCCAAAAAGTATTTGTACGACCATGTAAACCGTTACTTAAACTTTCCTTACCAAGACTTTTCGGAGGTCTTAACTAAACTAAATTTTTGCATGTCAACGCAAAATAATCCTACCTTTCGACTAGCCTATTTTGAGTGCTGAGTGGAACATCAACTCAGAATTTGTTCAGAAACGCCCTATACGAGCAAAAATTCAATATATTTTGATATTAGGTAACTGTTTTATGGAAACAATTTTTAGATAGAGCACTCCGATGTCTCAGATAGGGCTTTTTGAAATAAATCATGAACTAGGACGTCAATTTGTGTGAAAGATCAAGAAAATGTGCGAGCCATCACACACAATTTGAGGTTGGACTTTAACTTTGAGTAACTACCAATCCAGTCAACTTAGCCAAAAATCGGTTACGGTTACACTTTTAATAAATACTAGAAAAGTCCCCTACTACTTTATTTCTAAACATAAAAATAACAAGTAAGGAAGGCTAAGTTCGGGTGTACCCGAACATTACATACTCAGCTGAGGGCTTTGGAGACAAAATAAGGGAAAATCACGATGTAGGAAAATGAACCTAGGATAACCCTGGAATGTGTTTTTATCACATGGGTATCAAATGGAAGGCATTAATGAGTACTTTAAAAGGGAGTTGGCCTTGGTTCTATAGATGGACGCCTTTTCGATATATCGCCATATACGTGGACCAGGGGTGACTCTAGAATGTGTTTGTACGATAAGGGAATCAAATGAAAGGTGTTAATGAGTACTTTAAAAGGGAGTGGGCCTTAGTTGTATATGTGAAGGCGTTTACGAGATATCGCCCAAAATGTGGACCAGGAGAACATCATCGTCGGGAACCGCTAATTTATTTATATATGTAATACAACCAGCAGTATTCCTGTCAAGATTCCAAGGGCTTTCGATTACGCCCTGCAGAACTTTTTCATTTTCTTCAACTTAATATGGTAGGTGTCCACCCATTTTACAAAGTTTTTTCTAAAGTTATATTTTGCGTCAATAAACCAATCCAATTAGCATGTTTCATACCTTTTTTCGTATTTGGTATAGAATTATGCCATTTTTTTTATTTTTCGTAATTTTCGATATCGAAAAAGTGGGCGTGGTCATAGTCGGATTTCAGCTTTTTTTAATACCAAGATAAAATGAGTTCAGATAAGTACGTGAACTAAGTTTAATAAAGATATGTCGATTTTTGCTCAAGTTATCGTGTTAACGGCCGAGCGGAAGGACAGACGGTCGACTGTGTATAAAAATTGGGCGTGGCTTCAACCGATTTCGCCCATTTTCACAGAAAACAGCTATCGTCATAGAGGCTATGCCCTTACCAAATTTCACAATGATTGGTAAATTTTTGTTCGACTTATGGCATTAAAAGTATTCTAGACAAATTAAATTAAAAAGGGCGGAGCCACGCCCATTTTGAAAATTTCTCTTATTTTTGTATTTTGTTGCACCTATCATTACTGGAGTTGAATTTGACATAGTTTACTTATATACAGTAAAGATATTAAATTGCTTGTTAAAATTTGACTTTAAAATTATTTTTTTCAAGTGGGCGTGTTCGTCATCCGATTTTGGTAATTTTTATTTAGAATACATACATATAGTAATAGGAGTAACGTTCCTGCCAAATTTCATCATGATATCTTCAACGGCTGTCAAATTACAGCTTGCAAAACTTTTAAACTACCTTCTTTTAAAAGTCGGCGGTGCCACGCCCATTGTCCAAAATTTTACGAGTTTTGTATTCATCGCCATCAGTTCAACTCACCTACAAAGTTTCATCGCTTTATCCGTCTTTGGTAATGATATATCGCACTTTTTCGGTTTTTCGAAGTTTTCAGTATCGAAAAAGTGGGCGTGGTTATAGTCCGATATTGTTCATTTTAAATAGCGATCTGAGATGGGTGCCCAGGAACTTACATATCAAATTTCATTAAGATACCTCGAAATTTACTCAAGTTATGGTGTTTACGGACAGACGGACGGGCGTACATGACTAAATGAATTTCTTTTTTCGCTCAGATCAGTTTGATATATAGAAGTCTATATCTATCTCTATTATTTTATACCGTTACGGGGTACCGTTATGCGAATAAAATTAATATACTCTGTGAGCTATGCTCAGCTGAGTATAAAAAAAATGTCCCGTGAAGAGTCGTATTAACCCGTTAAAACCCCCAGATTTGTATTTAAGTCTTCCATTGAAGAATCATTTTGGTCAATAAATGTTGCCTTGAACCAAGCAGGCACTTAAAATGTAAAGTCCTCTCTCGCAAGCGAAAATCGTGCTCTACAATTCAGTTATCGTACCCGTTCTGATATATGGTACAAAAGCATGAACACTGACAATATCTGATGAGGTGGCTCTGGGAGTGTTCGAAAGAAAAATTATTCAAATGTTCTTCGAAAGATGTTCCTCAATGCGTCGGCGATGGCAAGTGCTAAAGAGGGCTAAATAATGAGCTGAACGAGCTTTACGGAGACAGCATAGAATGTATTCTGATCGGACCTCATATACGGAAGTAGAGGAAGAGCGCGACACCACTCCACTAGAAGGACCAGGTGGAAAACTATTTAAATTCCCTGGGTGTCACCAATTGGAACCAGTTAGCCCAACGAGGAAGTTACTGTTGAGCGGTTAAAACTGTCTCATCGTCTGAGCGCCTATTAAGTAAGTATGTTAAGTATCTTCAATGTCGGAGTAAATATTCAATACTCTTGCTCTGCTTATATTTGTGAATAGAACTATCCTGCCTTTGGAATAGCTTTTGTTGTTGTTGCAGCAGTGATTCGCCCCAATTAGGTATAGGTTCCACATTGTAATTGCAAAGATGGTTAGTTTCATGTGTGGACACGTTGCAAGCAGGGCATACATTATGTATGCCAGGGTTTATGATAGGCAGGTAAGAGTTTAACCTGTCACAATACCCAGATCGAAGTTGAGCTACAGTGATGAGCGTCCCCTCGGTATATTGCTTTCCTCTACTGCGAGTTCAGGGTATTTATATCCAAGAACGGGGTTTGCCGAGCAATTCCTGCCATAAAGTTCCGACGTCTTTTTGTGGATATCACTGAGGACCTTTTTTATACTCAGCTGAGCAGAGCTCACAGAGTATATTAACTTTATCCGCATAACGGTAATCCGTAACGGCATAAACTAATCGAGATAGATATAGACTTCTATATATTAAAATGATCTGGGTGAAGAAAGAAATTCATTTAGCCATACGCGTCCGTCCGTCTGTAAACACGATAACTTGAGTAAATTTTGAGGTGTCTTGATGAAATTTGGTACGTAGGTTCCTGGGCGCTCATCTCAGATCGCTATTTAAAATGAACGAAATCGGACTACAACCACGCCCACTTTATCGATATCGAAAATTTCTATAAACCGAAAAAGTGCGATAATTCATTACCAAAGACGGATAAAGCGATGAAACTTGGTAGGTGCGTTGACCTTATGACGCAACATAGAAAATTAGAAAAATTTTGGACAATGGGCGTGGCACCGCCCACTGTAATTTGGCAGTCGTTGAAGATATCATGATGAAATTTGGTAGGCACGTTACTACTATTACTATATATGTGCTCACTAAAAATTAGCGAAATCGGATGAAGGACATGCCCAATTTAAATAAAAAAATTTTTTAAGTCAAATTTTAACAAAAAATTTAATACCTTTACATTATAAATGTAAATTATGTCACATTCGACTCCAGTAATGATATGGTGCAACAAAATACAAAGATAAAAGAAAATTTCAAAATGGGCGTAACTCCGCCCTTTTTCATTTAATTCGTCTAGAATACTTTTAATGCCATAAGTCGAACAAAAATTTATGAAATTTGGTAGGGATATAGATTCTATGACGATAACTGTTTTCTGTGAAAATGGGCGAAATCGGTTGAAGCCACGCACAGTTTTTATACACAGTCGACCGTCTGTCCTTCCGCCCGGCCGTTAACACGATAACTTGCACAAAAAACGATATATCTTAACTAAACTTAGTTCACGTACATATCTGAACCCACTTTGTATTGGTATAAGAAATGGCCGTAATCCGACTATGACCACGTCCACTTTTTCGATATCGAAAATTACGAAAATGAAAAAATGCCATAATTCTATACCAAATATGAAAAAAGAGATGAAACATGGTAATTGGATTGGTTTATTAACGCAAAATATAAATTTAGCAAAAACTTTGTAAAATGGGTGTGACACCTACCATATTAAGTAGAATAAAATGAAAAAGTTCTGCAGGGCGAAATCAAAAGCCCTTGGAATCTTGGCAGGAATACTGTTCGTGGTATAACAATATAAATAAATTAGCGGTACCCGACAGAAGATGTTCTGGGTCACCCTGGTCCATATTTTGGGCGATATCTCGAAAATGCCATCACATATACAACTAAGGGCTACTCACTTTTAAAACCCTCATTTATACTTTTATTTTGATACCCATATCGTACAAACACATTCTAGACTCACCCCTGATCCACCCTTATTGCGATATCTCGAAAAGGCTTCCACCTATAGAACTAAGGCCCACTACGTTTTAAATAATCATTAACACCTTTCATTTGATACACATTTCATACAAACACATTCCAGGGTTCATTTTGCTAAATGGTGATTTTCCCTTATATTGTCTCCAAAGGTCTCAGCTGAGTATGTAATGTTCGGTTACACCCGAACTTAGCCTTCCTTACTTGTTTTCTTCTGCAAACGGTTGAGTTCTCATTTGCCGTATTTGCTCATAACGCTGGCGGATTTGACTTTTTAATTTCCTGGGAGAGTTTTTAATTCTGCGATGAACTATTATTCAGATGTTTGTTCTTATGCACAAGTTTCTGGGTATTCGAAAGAAACTGTTTGTTCCGCATTTAGTACTCTCGCCTCACTGTGTAGATGGTGTTTTGGGGATATAAGAAAACAGCTCGTAGCGGTTCTGAGGGCAGTATTTTGGCAGGCCTGTATGTTCTTCCTGTGAATAGCCTGTAGGCTTGGCGGCCATATCGGGGACGCGTAGCATGCAATCGGCCGGCCAATTGCTTTCTAAGTAGTAATGTGCGTTTCTTTGTCTTTACGCCAAGTGCTGAGGCGAGAGATCAGGGAGATAGCTATTTATTTTATTAAAAAGCTCATCGATGTATGGGCTCCTTCTAATGGTGAAGGTATGATATGTACAAGTTAAACAAAAACGGGGATAGGGCACCACCCTGTGGTACCCCTTGTTTATTTCTTCTGGGTTTAGATGTCATGTTCCTGAATGGCACCGACGCTCGCCGGCCAGAGAGGTAATTTGCGGTCAACCTTTTGATACTTGAAGGAAGGGAGGACCCTTCCAAGTTTTGTAGTAACGTGCCGTGGCTAACCGTATCAAAAGCTTTTGTTAGGTCTAGTGCAACGAGTACTGTCCTATGGTGGGGTTTTTGATTGAATCCGCAATTTATTTGCGTTTAGTGCGGTGGTAGTGATATGTAGTTTTCGAAAGCCATGCTGATGATTGGCAAGACGCAAATTAAATAGGGAAGCATAATGGCTTCAAGTGCCTTGGCTACTGGCTATAGGAGAGATATTGGACGTTAGGAATCTCCTATGTTAGCTGGTTTCCCAGGCTCTAATAGCAGAACCACCCTGACCATTTTTCGGGATAACGAAGGTGGACAGGGACAGTTTGAGGGTATGCGCTAGATAATTAAATCCCTCTTTGCCTAGTTGTATAAACATCGGCATAGCTATGCCGTCTGGACCTACTGCTTTAGATGGCTTAGCATAAACCATGGCATCTTCAACCTCTTTGGCGCAGTTTTTATGCTTAAGTGCGCGTCTTTTGGCCGTCGTCTGGCTTTGTCAACCATAGAATGCATTACATATTGTCGGCAAAAAGCGCTCGCGCATTTTTTCGCATCCGACAGATCTTTATCGCCAAAGGCGATGAAAATTTTGTTATCGTGCTTAGTCGGGTTCTATAGGGACTTCACGGCAGTGAGGTTCAATTCCTAATGTGCTCCTCGCATAACGCCGGCTTGTGTTCTTCCACTGACAATCTGATGCGTTGGGTTTATATACCTTATTTGGGGGCGCCGGGGTCGTGCTGTATTATAAGGTCACGTTCTGTCGCTAGAGTTGCGGCCTCCTCTGAAAAATTTGGCAGGATTTGCGGGATTCTTCCGACGGGAATAAAACGAGCTGAAGCGGATTCGATGAACTTCCGGAAAGCACGCTCCCTTGACGGGCATCAGTCGGGATAGGGAGGGCAGAAAAACGATTGTCAGTATACATTTTGTAATCTTCACACTTTCCTTTTTTGAAATTCATTAAAGTGCGTTTTTCAGTAGTGATGAAGTCGACAGTTCGCTCGAGCGAAAGGAGTATGGGTAGGTGGTCGGATGCTAATGTTACCAACGTCAACTGGCAACGCAGTTTACGAGTCCTTCGCTCACGATTGATATATCTGGCGAACTGGGACAGCTTCCTACCATACGATTGGGGCGTCTCCATTTATCATGCAGACCGTCGTTTCTTCTATTTGGTCCGCCAACATCTTGCCCCTGCTATCCGCCTTTAGGTTGGAATACCACAGCGCGTGGTGGTCATTGAAATCGCCTAAGACTATGTGAGTAGTGCGCTGATATTAGGACTGTAGCCACTGGTGCAACAGTTGACAGGAGTAATGTAAATGTTAATGATTTCTAAATTTCCGTGTAACCATCCCTTACATGTGATACACTGACAAGAATGTGACCGTCCTAAGATGATTCTTTTCCGGCAAATGCAGCAAAACCATTTCTCTGGACCAGGATCAGGTACAGGTGCCGGATTGGGTTCCATACCTTCCCGCAGCAAGGGTCTGCTGGGAGGATGACAATTTGTGGGAGGGACGCAACAAATTGTATAGGGTTACGCTGAAAGGACAGCACTTGATCGGGGAAAATCCCGAGTCGCTTCGATACATAGAACCGGCTGTCTTGGAAAGCGTGCCTCTTCTTATCATTAGTGAACGTATATAAGTAGAAAATTTCCCAAAATCCTAGTTCTCAATATAAAAACAAACTTCAGACTAGTTGCTTTTTGAATTCCTTCTATGTAGTTGTGAGTTCAGTCACAACTAGTTTGAGAAACTCTAAGGATGGGAAATGTATGTGTTGGTGTAGAAAAAAGCTGGTAAGAGATTAAAAGGTGAAATGTGGTGCCCGCAGCGGATTTAAGCCAAAGCATAAAGAGCATCTACAAGGCAAATGACTAAAGAACAGAAACTTTAAACTGAACTTACATTTTAATGTTGAACCAATATGAATGTACAATATGATGCCATAAAAAGTTTTACAATGCGCGAACAATTGCATCGTAGGCGTTTTGCTTGCCTTCCTTTTGTTCTGCATGTTTTTCCATTTTTTTTAACTTTATGGTGTGTCCTGATTTTCTTTCTAATTTTTGGCTGAGCTTTGCTTACAGCAGTTAAGTGCATTAGAGTGGATTTTTCACGATTTCTTAGTTTGATTTTGTGCTTTTCTTATTCTTTCTTGTTCAAGCTTGGCTATGTTTTATTTATATGCTCATCTGTAGAGTTGGTCAAACTAATTTTATTTGTCGCGCCGCATAGTGTGCACGCACTTTAACCCCGACCATAGAAGATACACCCGCTGCGGGAAACGAGTAAAAAACTATAAGGACACATTATGGGTCCAACGAGCTCGGAAGAACTCTGTTAATGTAGAAAATATCTGTTTGCAAAACCGCTTCGTAATCTTCACATATAAGGTGTTATGACGTCTTGAAATTGTAAGTACAAGCCAAAAACATTTAGGCTGATGACACCATTCTCGCTATAACCTATGCTGGACGAGAGGCAATTTTTTTTTTCATATATTTTACAACCCTCCAACGTTTCTGGTACTCTGACATCTTTTACAATTTTCCATAAGAAACAGATTTTGTCTTACGTTGTTTTGTTACTAATAACCCAAAAATAAAAACAACAATATTCGATTTTGGTTCCTTTACCAAAACAAACATGTTTGGTTATTACATATATGTAATGGTTATTAAACACCCATTTTGTCTGCTATAATCGTTATTTGCAACCAAAAAAAATTTTATGACGATAATGGTTACAATTACCCTAATGTTAATAAGGTGGTTTTCTTGTAACCTTTTCATACATATGAAACAAAAAAATAACCGTTATTTTCCGTCTCTGATAATAAATATTTAAAAAAAGTTGTATGGCAATGCTTCCAATTACTTCCAACGTAAAATTTTAAATGGGCGTGGCTCTGCCCCTTTTTTGACTAAGCGATGAATTAACGCCTGTTTTTATGACTCGCTGTGTCTCAGTAAAATTGGGAAAACAATATATTTAAAACTAAATAAATAATGCGATTTAATTTCCCAGCGGAGTATATAATATTCGGTTACAACCGAATTTAAACCTTCTTACTTGCTATTTCATGGTGACGCTGTTGCTTTTGTTTTTACGCTTCATCTCACTGCCATTGATACTCATCAGATTTTTGTTGGTATTGCTCACTTTTTGTTTGTATAGAAGTTACAAAGCCGTGATGCCATGCCCATTGTTTACTATATAGTTTGGCAGCTTAAATAGAGCTTATGTTGCGAATAGAGTGGAAGGCAGTGGACTAGGAATGTCATATAATGAAGGAATTGATTTTCGGAGTTTTTTCAAAATATGCCGAAATCCTGAATCACAAAAGGGAGTGTAGTTAAGTACGAAAATGAAAAAATGTAGTTAGGCTTTGCTCCATTTTTAGCAGGAGATTTTCATTTTAAAAATATAATATACAAACTACCATTCATTCTATTACTTTTTTAGGAGGAGATTTTCATTTTAAAAATGGAATATATAAACCAATGTTCCTTCTATTACTCATTTTATATAGCGAGCTTCACATGCACTTTATAAAAACGTGCTTTTTATTTTTACGAACTTATGCCTCAATGAAAATAAATGAAAGACGTATTAATGTAAGCATTAATCATGTTTCTTACTTCTTAAATGTTCTTCTTAAATATTATAAATGTGTTAAAAGTAGCAGGACTAAAATAATATTGACAAATCTGATATGTCAAACTAATTTTATATAATAAAAATGATTTCCTAAATTGCTTGCATTTTATACATATGCATTATATTTTAAATTTTCTCTAACCTTTTTGTGCTGACTAAATTTTGCTTCTGCATAACTTTCTTTGGCTATATAAGATAAAAATTCCAGGGGCCGTTTTCACCATCTTCGGTGAACGCTAACAAACACTATATTTGAAAGAAATCGTTCAGTGATTCGTCAAATAAGGGTTACTTTAAAATAACGGACGTTAAAAGTTCCCCTCTCACATGAGGAAAAAGGAAATACAACTATTTTTATAACATGAAGATATATAGAAAATTTATTGTAGATTGCACTGCGACCGTTGATCTATTGTGCCCTCATCAGATTGCGTCGCGTTCCAGAGGGATATGTTCCACCGTCTCTCCTGATCGATCACGAAATCGACATGAATACAAAATTATGTTTTTTATTTAGTTGAACGGCGATAGAAATTCTTATATTTTTCTTGAAATTCAGGAAACTTCAAGAAGAACCCTAAGTTCTTAATTATTTGTGTTTTGCTTTGACGTTGGCGGTGGGTTGCTTACAGATTGAAGCAATCAACGCGCGTGTGTTCAAAGTCAGATGTAGACGCAACGCAAGTGTCAAAACGACTCAAAAGTCACCTTAAGCTTAGTTGCTTCACGTGTTATATATCATTATTAATTAAAAACGTTGGATCTCGTAAAAAGCTAAACTTAGGCAAGATACACACGAGACATAGCTTCGTAGACGTGTACAAAATATTGTTACGAATATTAGCAAAACTAAGGAGTGCTGCCAGCTCTAAGCCGATCTAAGCAGTGACGTGAATGCACATCAATAATTCAATCATTATGTATCTACATAAACGAATCAATAATTGCGTCTACACATATGTACACATTCCGACGAGCAACATTTACATACAAGGCAGCGAGAGATGAGATGTCACACACCGATGAATTTACTTATACGCTTATGTGTGTGCGGGAGACTGTAAACTACAAACACATGCATATACCTTATCTGAGTTGTCACAAGAGAGAGCAATAATTTGTGCACGTAGTTGTGGCTGGCGATTTTGTAGCCGAAACAACTAGTAACTTCTGGAAATCGAAGAGCCTAGAAGTATGCAGCGTAAACTATAAAAGCGATGCAGGCGAGTAAGAAGTAATTCAGTTTGATTTGAATTGTCAAGCAGTTACGAGTAAGACGATATCTAGCGAGCAATATCACTATTATTTTGAAAGTCAGTTTCCTTTAAGATATGAGTTTGGTTATTAAGCTATTCGTTGCACAGTTTGAGTGTTATTGTGAAGTATTTTAATAAAGGCCATTTTTCCGTTATTCAATATTGGAGTTATTTATTCAACAGTTTAGCGATACGATCCTAGCAAAAGGGCAAATAAGAGGATTTGCAAATAAAAGTTCGTTACAATTGGTGTCAGAAGAGGAATTGTTGAATAAATTCTAGAGGACAACAAGGACATGGCAAAGTTAAGTGAATTGAAGATCCCGCAACTGAAGAAGGAGTTGGAGAGCCGTGGATTGAATACAAGCGGCGTTAAACTCGAACTTCAGGCACGGCTACGAGAAGCAATGGAAGCAGAAGGAATTGATGTGGAAGAGCATGTCTTTCATCTTGATGGCGAGGAGACAACAAAAATTGAAGAGAAGAACGAAACATCGCAGACGGTTACCAGTACAGACTTGAACATGATTTTAGCTGCAATATCTGCTCAAACATCGACAGTGTCATCTCAACTGGCAGAACAGCAGACACATATGGCATCACAACTAGAATCGCAGGAGACACGCATAACATCCAAGATTGAAGCACAAGAAACGCGTATGTCAGAAATGTCGACACAGATTACATCGAAGATTGAAGCACAAGAAACGCGTATGTCAGAAATGTCGACACAGATTACATCGAAGATTGAAGCACAAGAAACGCGTATGGCAGAAATGTCGACACAGATTACATCAAAAATGGAGACACAACTGAAAGCACAAGAGGCACGCATAACAGTACAACTCGAAGCACAAGAGGCGCGTATATCATCAAAACTCGAAGCACGTATGGACGAGAAAATAACGCAGTTTGAGGAAAAAAGCGAAGCCGAGGTGGATGCTTTGAGAGGTCGTATACAAGAGTTGCAATTAAACCGCCCAGCTGTTTCAGCAAGCAATACAAAGGTAAAAACACCATCCTTTGACGGTTCTGTTCCTTTCCAGGTCTTTAAGCTACAGTTTGAGAAGACCGCAGCAGTGAACAACTGGAATGCGGAAGATAAAGTTGCTGCACTATTCGTGGCATTGAAGGGGCCAGCAGCGGAAATTCTACAGACGATTCCCGAAGGAGAGCGGAACAATTATGAAGCATTGATGGCTGCTGTAGAACGACGTTATGGAAGCGAGCATAGGAAACAGATATTCCAAATTGAGTTGCAAAACCGCTACCAAAAAGCAAATGAAACATTGCAGGAGTTTGCTTCAGATATTGAAAGATTGGCTCATCTTGCAAATGCGGACGCACCCGTGGAATACACTGAAAGGGTAAAAATCCAGAGTTTCATAAATGGCATACGGGACGTGGAAACGAAGCGAGCTACATACGCAAACCCAAAGCTGACATTTTCTGAAACGGTATCACATGCATTGACTCAGGAAACGGCCTCACTATTGAGTAAACCAGCATACAAAGCTCATCGTGTAGAAGTGGAAAGACCAGATTGGGTAGACACTATTTTGGAAGCACTGAAGGGATCACAACAGAAAAATGCCGGAGTTATTAAATGTTTCAAGTGCGGCAACCCAGGTCATATTGCACGACATTGCAGCAGCGGTCCCAATAGCTCCAACAATGTGGGTGGTCGTAAACGCAGAGCAGAAGGTGATGAGCAAATATCCAAGACCACTCAATCGTTAAACTAAATCGAGTCAGCCGCAAGGGGCGACAGCTGGTTCCCGCAATTGAATGCCCCATAATCTCTATCTCGCAGATTGGAAGAAGATCGAGCAACCTTACTGTTGGAGGACATGTGGACGGAAAGGAACGGTTATTGACTGTAGATACGGGTGCATCTCATTCCATCATTCGAGCGGATTTAGTCAACAAAAAGATAAGACCATTGCTTGGAGCAAGATTACGTACAGCCACGGGAGAGGACACCCAGGTAATTGGAGAAGTAGAATGTGAAGTCGCAATTGGGAACGTCATGGTAGTACACAATTTTATAGTGGCAGAAATTGTTGATGAAATCATAATTGGAGTGGACTTCTTAATCGACCAGGGCATCAAGATCGACATGCAAAGCAAGACGATGCGATATAAAAACATGGATGTACCACTTAATTTCGGCTACGAGAGAGGCTACAGCAGTAAACGAGTGCTGGTGGAAGAGAGTCAGCAAATACCACCAAAATCCGAAGCAGTCATCTGGGCAAAGGTTGATGGAGATTGTGGGACAAACAAATTGTGGGTTGTCGAAGCAGCAAACAAATCAGCACTAAACATACTTGTAGGAAAAACCCTGGCTATGACAAAACAAGATGGACGTATTCCGGTAAGAGTACTCAATGAGTTCAAGTCACCACTCAAACTGACTAAAGGAGCTATTTTGGGAAGATGCCAAGAGGCTGAAGTGGTTATTAACTGTGAACAGCTCCAGGAACACGTTTCAGCTAGTAATACTGATCTTTCAAATGACATCACGGCATGGATGCAGGGACTAGAGGAAGCATATCAGAGTAAGGCAAAACAACTGCTCCTAAAGTACGCGAACATATTTGACCAGGATCATTCTAAACCAGGCCGCACCAACGTTGTGAAACATCAAATTGACACTGGAGATGCGAGACCGATCCGTCAAGCTCCACGTAGTGTTCCACTGGCGAAGCGGGAAGTTGTGAGTCAAATCATTCAAGAAATGAACGACAGCGGCGTCATCGAACCATCAGCTAGTCCATGGAGCTCACCGGTAGTACTTGTAAAAAAGAAGGATGGAAAAATGAGGTTTTGCGTGGACTACCGGAAGTTGAATGACGTAACGAAAAAGGATAGCTACCCATTGCCAAGAATTGACGACACTCTGGACTCGCTATCTGGTACGAAATGGTTTTCCACGCTGGACTTGAAAAGCGGCTACTGGCAAGTGGAGGTGAAGGAGGAAGATAAAGAGAAAACAGCCTTCAGTGTCGGTGATGGTCTTTGGCAATTTACAGTGATGCCTTTTGGACTTTGTAATGCACCAGCTACTTTTGAGAGACTCATGGACCAGGTACTGAAAGGACTACATTGGAAAACATGCTTGGTGTACCTGGACGACATCATCGTATTGGGCAAGAACTTTGATGAACATCTTAAGAACTTGGAGGAAGTTTTCCAGAGAATAGCTGGCGCTGGTCTGAAGTTAAGTCCCAAAAAGTGTGCGCTGTTTAAAAAGGAAGTCAATTATTTGGGTCACAAGGTAACGACAGAGGGCATCTGCACTGCGAACGAAAAAATAGAGGCTGTACAGGATTGGCCAAGACCACAGAATCTACATGAATTGAGAAGTTTTCTTGGGCTGTGCACATATTACCGCCGATTTGTACCAAATTTTTCCAGCGTAGCCCATAGCCTCCATGAGCTTACAAGAAAAAACAAAGCTTTTGAATGGAAGAAGGAGCAAGAAGTGGCTTTCCAAACATTGAAGGAGCGTTTGTGCACTGCCCCAATGTTAGCATATCCGATTCCAGGAGCAACATTTATTCTAGATACAGATGCAAGTGGATATGCTATAGGAGGCGTTTTATCACAACTGGTCGATGGACAGGAGAAGGTAGTTGCATATTACAGCCGTTCGATTGGAAAACCAGAGAGGAACTACTGTGTTACGCGGAGAGAGCTGTTGGCATTGGTAGAGTGCATTAAACATTTTCACAAATACCTCTACGGCCAGCGATTCCATGTCAGGACAGATCACGCAGCATTGAAATGGCTTCTGCAGTTCCGTAATCCGGAAGGACAATTGGCACGGTGGATCGAGCGACTTCAAAGCTATGACTTTTCCATTGAGCATCGAAAAGGTAGTACCCATGGAAATGCCGATGCAATGTCACGAAGGCCATGTGGTTTGGAATGCAAGCACTGTTCAAAGGCCGAGGCTAAAGAAGACATTATAGATGTCCGGCTAATGACTATAACGTGTACGGATGAATGGGACAAGGAACACCTAAGAAAGTGTCAGCTAGAAGATACAGATCTGTCACATGTTATGCAAGGGCTCGAACGAAACGAAAGACCAAGCAGAGAGGATATGTCAGCAGAGAGTCCCATTGCGAAGTCATATTGGGCACAGTGGAACAGTTTGGAATTGATATCCGGTTGCTTGCATAGAGTATGGGAGAGTGAGGATGGTCAGTGCAAGAAGAAACTTATAGTTGTTCCCAGAAAGAGGATTCCTGACGTGCTCAGCGAGTTGCACAATGGTCCAAGTGGAGGCCATCTTGGAATCACGAAGACACTCGAGAAAATTAAGCAGAGATTATATTGGGTTGGTTGCCGTCAGTCGGTCACCGAGTGGATTGCCAATTGCGAGGTATGCAACAGAGCGAAAGGGCCCAAAACCCGAAGTCGTGGCCAGATGAAGCAGTATATTTCAGGTGCACCATTTGAAAGGATCGCCATGGATGTCGCAGGTCCATTTCCTACTAGCAACCGCGGAAACAAATACGTACTGGTGGTTATGGATTATTTCAGTAAATGGCCAGAGGTATACCCAATCCCAAACCAAGAAGCAGAAACAGTAGCAGAAGTGGTTAAAAACGAATGGGTTGCAAGGTATGGTGTACCAATGGAGTTACATTCTGACCAAGGCAGGAATTTTGAATCAGCTGTGTTCCAAGAACTGTGCAAGAAGTTGGGCATTCGAAAAACACGGACAACTGCATTGCATCCTCAGTCCGATGGTATGGTGGAACGTTTCAATAGAACATTATAGGAGCATTTAAGGAAAGTAGTCGACAAGTACCATAAGGACTGGGATACACACATATCATTATTCTTGATGGCCTACCGATCGGCAGTACATGACACAACGGGCCAAACTCCCGCAAAGGTAATTTTTGGCAATGACCTTCGACTGCCAGCTGATTTGAAGTATGGGATAGATGCCGATACGGAGAGGAATGTCAAGAAATCCACTGATGTCTTAGAAGAAGAGCTGAGAGAGATACACGATCTGGTAAGGTAACGAGCAAAGACTATGAGTGACAAGATGAAAGCGAGGTATGATAAAGCAATTAATTCGGAAGGGTTTCAGGAAGGAGATTTGGTGCTGCTATACAACCCACAACGAAAAAAAGGTTTGTCCCCGAAATTGCAGTGTAACTGGGAAGGCCCATACAAAGTTGTAAAACGGATCAACGATGTAGTGTACCGCATACAAACCACTACCAAACCACGAACCAAAATGAAAGTGGTTCATTTGGAGAGATTAGCAGCGTTTAGATCGAGAGATTTGTCTGATCGGGACGATCAGACTTAGGTGGAGGGCAGTGTTACGAATATTAGCAAAACTAAGGAGTGCTGCCAGCTCTAAGCCGATCTAAGCAGTGACGTGAATGCACATCAATAATTCAATCATTATGTATCTACATAAACGAATCAATAATTGCGTCTACACATATGTACACATTCCGACGAGCAACATTTACATACAAGGCAGCGAGAGATGAGATGTCACACACCGATGAATTTACTTATACGCTTATGTGTGTGCGGGAGACTGTAAACTACAAACACATGCATATACCTTATCTGAGTTGTCACAAGAGAGAGCAATAATTTGTGCACGTAGTTGTGGCTGGCGATTTTGTAGCCGAAACAACTAGTAACTTTTGGAAATCGAAGAGCCTAGAAGTATGCAGCGTAAACTATAAAAGCGATGCATGCGAGTAAGAAGTAATTCAGTTTGATTTGAATTGTCAAGCAGTTACGAGTAAGACGATATCTAGCGAGCAATAGCACTATTATTTTGAAAGTCAGTTTCCTTTAAGATATGAGTTTGGTTATTAAGCTATTCGTTGCACAGTTTGAGTGTTATTGTGAAGTATTTTAATAAAGGCCATTTTTCCGTTATTCAATATTGGAGTTATTTATTCAACAGTTTAGCGATACGATCCTAGCAAAAGGGCAAATAAGAGGATTTGCAAATAAAAGTTCGTTACAATATGGAATGCAGCTACGATTTTCTACGCCTCAAGATTTCTTATGCTGTACCTAATACGCGTCTATGAAGATACGCCTCGTGTGCATCTTCCATTAGATTATTTTCAAAGAAAAAATGCTCTGTTTTTTAAACTTTGCTAATATCACATAAATGTCTACTACTATGGCTGTCGCTTCCATACTACTATTTCATTATTTAAAAAGAAAATTAGTTCTGAAAAATGCAACCTTGTCACATGCGTTCTCAAACACGGTTGCTAATTAGGCCCAAAATGCATCGAAAAAAAGACCAGATCTCAAAAAAGAGGACCAAATTTTAGGTTTTTTATTCGTATAAAAACAATTGGGATGTTTCAGTGGTTTAATATATACAATTTTAATAAAGTAGAAACTTGTTTTAATTCAAACTGCACAAACAAAAAGAAAGTGCACCTTTCACCAACCAAACGTTGTGAACCTAGTTTTGCTTGATTGCAATGGAATAAAGTCCATAGCGCAGTTAGGTTTTATTAAAGAACGGTTAAAAAATTTGCTTTGTGGCAAACTCAGTAAATCGTAAATAAGACTAAGCAGTGTTGTTAATGCTATTTTTATAGATGTTTACTTTTTCTCTAACAGTTTAAACTTCATACCAGAGCCTAGATTCAGTAAGTGTGAGTTGGATCTCAGACTAAAAATCAAGTGTCTTAAAAGTTTCAACTGTGTAATAATTGAAAACCGATCGAAATATACATCCACTAAAACAAGTCTTTTTTCTGATAAGTCCGTTGTTTCTTCAAAAATTAATGACAATGTGTTTGCCCGAACATTCACCACTTCCCTTTTTAATGCCTTGCCTAAATTATCTACCGGGTGAAATGTCATTGTTCTGCTACATTTTATAGATAGAGCAATTTTCGTGGTAAGAATTCCATTGCAGTAAACTGAAAATTATATGTGGATAATAGATTTGCGGAAAATTTTATTAGCAGTATTTTGAATTTTTGTTTCAGTTTAAGTGAAAAAGAAATAAGCGTCCCAAAACTGTGCCGAAAAAACCAAAATTTAGAAAAAGGGACCAGCGTACCATATGGGGTTGGAAGGGACCATTTTTGTTCCAAATGGAATAAGTGGCAACCGTGTTCTCAAATGCAAGCTTCCACATCAAAACATATACATATAAGTACTTCGACATTATAAAATACATTGTCGCGTTGTGAGGCAAAATATTGTTGCATAAAACCTTTTTGACCGCCACAATACCACAGATTAAGTATAAAATTTCACAAAAATAATAAAATTTTTCGAGAATCGCACCGAATAATTGCAGTCATTGTTTACGAATTTAGATACAATGAGATTGGCAAATACGAACGTGTATGAAATGTAATGTCAAAACGTATATGCACATGGTTGTATTTCAATACACGAAAATGCTTTAAAAACGCATGAAATTGTTAAATTAAAGTTGAAAAGAAAATGTTAAAAACTTTAATATAAATAAAAAGCTTCTTTTAATAACAACAAATACGCCCTATATATTCTATTTATACATCAATTGGTAAGGTTTATCTCACTTTAAAATTTAAGCTAAATAATCTAAAGTTTTTTTTTTGAAATTGAGTCGAGAACTGTGCGTGTGAATGTGCGAATTTCACCGATCAGCTGTTAGTTGCGCTACTTGGTAAAATTTACAATGGCCATGCCTGTTCAATGCATTCTCAGATTCTTCGAGAGCAAATGGGGATGAGAAAATGGCATTGACAGAAAAACGGAATAATAAAAAAACTCGTAAAAGTGTTGGTGATTATGTATCGAGTAGCATTCAGAGAGAATTGAAAAACTTTTGCATTGAAATAAGATTTGCACAACATCAAAATGATGAAGATGAGTGGTAAGAATTGCAACATTTTCAGGTTGAGGGTGAAGGGTTGGAGGTTGGAAGTCGGGCGGTTGTACAAATCGCTCATGCACACAATTTCCCTAGAACAAAGTGCTCTTGCATGTAATTGAAGCGCAGATCAACGAAAACGTGCAGATTACAAATTTAAATTGGGAAAATGCAGGAAAATTTAGAGATTCATTACACTGAGGGAAATCTATGTCGGTATCAGCCACAGTTATGAACCCTACATTAAATAAAAATTTATGATCCTGCCCCATCAATAAATATTGGCATGCTATTAATGTCCTGATGTTAATCCAATATTGAATTCGTATTCGAAAAATTGGTAAGAAGTACATTTGTAAAAACTAATTCTGAAACATGTTAATGGGCCGAAGCAGGATGCGAACGCTTCTCGCCTGTCTTGTAAGCACAACGCTCTAGCACTCGGTAAAACATATAATAACGCTTTTTTTTCAATTATATGGAATTCAACAATTTTAAGAAGATGTAATATTGCTGAATCTAAATGAATATTGCATGAAATACGACGGTATCAATAGCGAAACTGCCCCAGCAGCCAAAGCATTTACATCAGTATTATACTGGCAGCACTCTCCAAAATGTACAACCGTTAAATGTATGGATGATTTTAAAATATACAAACTAATGCGGTCGGTATATTTCCGCAGAAGCTCAATGCAATCTTTGTACGCATCAGCCTTCGCCAGCAAAGTTACGCTTTTGTAATAGATTATAGTTTCGTGTTATAGACCTTCTGCTAGAAGAATCTGCTTCGGCATTAGCTTAAATGAATCGCATGAATGTGAATCGCTTTTTCTTAAGTCCGACGTTGTTCCAAATCCAGAAATAGCTAATGGTGTTTCTAAACGTCATTTGGTAGAGCCGTCTTAGCTACAGAAAGAAAAAGACTGGTAAAATCAACCGAAATACAGGTCAATTCAACCGAAATTTCTGTAAATTTGTTTCCATCGCAAAAAGATGTGGAATCAACTGCGCACAAATCGTTGATACGTAATTGACCGTTTTAGTAGTCAAATGAACAAAAAAAGTGGTTGCGACTGCTTTGTACGAAAGTACCTAGTTGCGGAATTTGCAAGGCAGATGAGTTTTCACTGAGATCTTTTCATGGCAGAAATACACTCGGAGTGCTTGCCGAACAGTACCTAGGGTCTACCCCGCTTAGGAAAATGTTCTTCTAATTTAAAAGCCGTATTTCTAAAATTTTTATGTTGCTTTGCCCGGGGTGTGAACCCAGGGTCTTCGGTGTGGTAGGCGGAGCACGCTACCATCACACCACGGCGGCCGCCATATACATACGTAAATATGTGCATACAAATATACATAGCATACATAAGTACACAGTAGAGAGCGCAGTGAGCGTAAAATTCTCTTTGAAATTTGCTCATGTATTGAATGTTGATCGCTGTTGAATTGACCAGGAGATCAGTTGTGTTAACAAAAAAATCAGTTAGATTGATTAGAGATCTGTAAATTTTACAGAATTTCGTTAACTTAAGAGCGACAATTTCTCTTCTGTTGAAATGACTAAACTAATTTGTTCGCTTGACAAAGAACTCGGTCTATCAATTTCACCGAATCTCCGTTAAGTCAGGAACAACAGAACCGATTTGTTGATTTTACTAGCACCATTTCTTTCAGTGTAGGAACTTAAAATCTGGTATATCATCATACAGGCAGATCTGTTTCGCACTATCAAAAGCTGCTTTCAAGTCGACAAAGAGGTAATCAGTGCTAATTTTCCAATCAGGGGTCTTCTTCCAAAAGTGGAAATCTAGTCGTTAGCAGATTTACCAGGACTTTAGCTATTTTGAAAAAATCGGTAATTTATTGCATCTTTGCTTCAGTATCTCGCACTATATACTAGATACCATCTTTCACATATGGAATATTAAACAGGCTAACCCCGCAGTAGCTGTGGTGGTTTTCAGAGCCGCATTCCTCAAGGATTGGGCTCACTCAGGTTCAAAATTGGATGCCTGCTGATGAATACTTTTTACCTACTCTTCACCTTCGGATTGAACAACTCAAAGGGTATTCAGCCGTTTGCTTGTTTTGTTGAAGGGATATTGGCATTAGTCGTGGGCCATATTTTTCATTGGAAAAATATAACTGCAATCATAAAACTTCGGGAAGGTTATAGTACATATGGTCAAGGAGTTAGAAATTCGGAATAATTTATTGATCTAATCCGAACAGTTGTAGTTCACATATCTCAATTCACATTATCTTGAAAATATATACATACAATGAGAAAGCATCACATGAAAATTCGAAAGTGTAAATTGTAATTCAGAGTAGTGAGCTGTAATTGAGAAAAGTCAACTTAGAATGGATGAGTGTCCAATGGATATGAGAAGAGCCAATTGTAAATGCTAAAGCATCAAAATAAAATACGGGTGCATCAATGAGAAAAGTAAGTGGTACTTAAGTGTCAATTAAAATGCAAAGCGTCATTATAAAATTCAAACATCCTCAAGTCGCTGTTCGCTTCTCTTCATCCGCAATTTTTTCTCTATAAAAAAGACGTTGCTGCACAACATTCCACCCGTCAGTTTGCGGGATTGTAATGTGTTCTTCACATACACTGGAGAGCACGGTCCTCGGTGCACCACCTCTATCTCGATTTGCGTACGGTAGGGAGCGTTATATCCAAGCTAAGGTGTTTAACCTTGAAAAACTGAGTTTACACAAACCGTGCATGTAATCATTCTTAACGAACCCTTCTGCCAGTTGATCGACACCACTCCAAAGACTGATATCGCATCAGTTAAGTGAATGTTTCAATCTCCGTAAATAAATTTCGTATGACGGTTTAGCATATTCAGTTGATGCTCTTTCGTTTACAATTGACTATTCACGTTTCCACGTAACGCTTTCGCATTTAGAAATAACTGTTGTTATTTTCAAATAACAACTTCTTATTAACAGTGGAAAATGACGAAGAAAACAAGTAAGGAAGGCTAAGTTCGGGTGTAACCGAACATAACATACTCAGTTGAGAGCTATGGAGACAAAATAAGGAAAATCAATCTGGGGTAACCCTGGAATGTGGTTGTATAACATGTGTATCAAATGAAAGGTATTAAAGAGTATTTTAAGAGAGAGTAGGCCATAGTTCTATGGATGAACGCCATTTAGGGATATCGCCATAAAGGTAGACCAGGGCTGACTCTAGAATTTGTTTGTACGATATGGGTATCAAATGAAAGGTGTTACTGAGCATTTTAAGAGGGAGTGGGCCTTAGGTCTATCGGTGGACGCCTTTTCGAGATGTCCCCATTAAGGTGGACCAGGGGTGATTCTATAATGTGTTTGTACGATATGGGTATCAAATGAAAGCTGTTAATGAGTATTTTGAAAAGGAGTGATCCTTAGTTCCATAGGTGGACGCCGTTTCGAGATATCGCCATAAAGATGGACCAGGGGTGTCTGTACGATATGTGCATCAAACGAAAGGTGTTACTGAGCATTTTAAGAGGGAGTGGGCATTAGGTCTATAGGTGGACGCACTTTCGAGATATCGCCATTAGGGTGGGCCAGGGGTGACTCTAGAATGTTTGTACGATATGGGTATCAAACGAAAGGTGTTACTGAGCATTTTAAGAGGGAGTGGGCATTAGGTCTATAGGTGGACGCCTTTTCGAGATATCGCCATTAGGGTGGGCCAGGGGTGACTCTAGAATGTGTTTGTACGATATGGGTATCAAATGAAAGGTGGTAAGGAGTATTTTAAAAGGGAGTAATCCTTAGTTCTATAGGTGGACGCCTTTTCGAGATATCGCCATAAAGGTGGACCAAGGGTGACTCTAGAATGTTTGTACGATATGGGTATCAAACGAAAGGTGTTACTGAGCATTTTAAGAGGGAGTGGGCATTAGGTCTATAGGTGGACGCCTTTTCGAGATATCGCCATTAGGGTGGGCCAGGGTGACTCTAGAATGTGTTTGTACGATATGGGTATCAAATGAAAGGTGGTAATGAGTATTTTAAAAGAGAGTAATCCTTAGTTCTATAGGTGGACGCCTTTTCGAGATATCGCCATAAAGCTGGACCAAGGGTGACTCTAGAATGTTTGTACGGTATGGGTATCAAACGAAAGGTGTTACTGAGCATTTTAAGAGGGAGTGGGCATTAGGTCTATAGGTGGACGCCTTTTCGAGATATCGCCATTAGGGTGGGCCAGGGTGCTCTAGAATGTGTTTGTACGATATGGGTACCAAATGAAAGGTGGTAATGAGTATTTTAAAAGGGAGTAATCCTTAGTTCTATAGGTGGACGCCTTTTCGAGATATCGCCATTAGGGTGGGCCAGGTGTGACCCTAGAATGTTTGTACGATATGGGTATCAAACGAAAGGTGTTACTGAGCATTTTAAGAGGGAGTGGGCATTAGGTCTATAGGTGGACGCCTTTTCGAGATATCGCCATTAGGGTGGGACAGGGGTGACTCTAGAATGTTTGTACGATATGGGTATCAAACGAAAGGTGTTACTGAGCATTTTAAGAGGGAGTGGACATTAGGTCTATAGGTGGACGCCTTTTCGAGATATCGCCATTAGGGTGGGCCAGGGGTGACTCTAGAATGTTTGTACGATATGGGTATCAAACGAAAGGTGTTACTGAGCATTTTAAGAGGGAGTGGACATTAGGTCTATAGGTGGACGCCTTTTCGAGATATCGCCATTAGGGTGGGCCAGGGTGACTCGAGAATGTGTTTGTACGATATGGGTATCAAATGAAAGGTGGTAATGAGTATTTTAAAAGGGAGTAATCCTTAGTTCTATAGGTGGACGCCTTTTCGAAATATCGCCATTAGGGTGGGCCAGGTGTGACTCTAGAATGTTTGTACGATATGGGTATCAAACGAAAGCTGTTACTGAGCATTTTAAGAGGGAGTGGGCATTAGGTCTATAGGTGGACGCCTTTTCGAGATATCGCCATTAGGGTGGGCCAGGGGTAGGTAGGTAGGTTGAACTGGCCGGTCCATGAGGACCTCACATAGACTGATTGAGTCCGTAGTGTTACCAGAAGTTTGTTTTAACGACCAAACTGAAAAACCCTATCAAAAACCAGGACCTATGTTATAAAATAACTCCGTCCTCTTGGCAAATACTAGAAGCTTCCTAGGACTTAAGCCACTTGCTGCTTCTAGATCTGACAGCTGTATCACTCCTAATAGCTGGAGTCTTAGCCTGGCAAGTGCAGGGCACGAGCACAGAACGTGCTCGATCGTTTCCTCCTCCAACCCGCACTTCCTACACCTGCTATCACTGACCAAGCCTAATTTAAAGGCATGTGACGCCAGAAGGCAGTGTCCAGTCAGAATACCCGTCATGAGTCTACAGTCCTCTCTTTTTAATGATAGAAGCAACTGTGTTAGTCTAAGGTTGTAAGACCTACACATAATCTTCGACACTTTACAGCCCCGCGCTTGAACCCACGCCTTTTCTGCTTGGTCGATCATGTGCACCTCTCGCCTTCGCTTAATCTCGCCCAATCTAATTGGGACGTCTACGGAGCAAGCTTCAAGGGATGCGCCCTTTTTAGCTAATTCGTCCGCTTTTTCATTCCCATCTATTCCCATATGCCCTGGGACCCAATATAGATGTATGCTTCTCCCTGTCCCGATTCTCTCCAGAGACTGCTTACACTCTAACACGCATTTAGATGCTGTGCTATGCGAGATTATTGCCTTAATTGCTGCTTGACTGTTAATATAAAAGTTAACACGGTTGCAGCTTAAGCTATTCTCTTCCAGGGTTTCTACTGCTTTGGTTACGGCTAATATTTCCGCTTGGAAAACGCTACAGTAATCCGGCAGCCTGTAGGATCTGCTTAATTCCGGATCAGCGCAGTATACCGCAGACCCTACTCCTTCCACTATTTTGGAACCATCGGTGTACACATGTATCGCCTCGTCCGCCATTTGCGCACCCTTGCGCCAACCGTCCACCTCTATTGTGGCCTTAAGATCTCCCTCAAAGTGCAGGTAGGGAATCATGTAGTCTGTTCGTCTTGTGACTGAGGACGCTATACTACTATGGCCATATGGTCGGCGCTCAAGCTGCCCCGAAGCACCGAGCCTGGTTGCGGTCGTTAATGCTTTGTTCTTTGCTACCAGGTCTACAGGTGGAATGTGCAGAATGGCATACAGTGCAGCCGTCGGGGTTGTTTTCAGGGCTCCCGTAATGCAAAGCATCGATAGTCTGCATACCCCCTCTAATTTTTTGAGGTATGTTGTTTTTTGTGTGGCTTTCCACCAAACAAGAACTCCATAGTATAGAATAGGGCTTACAATCGCTGTAAAAACCCAATGAGAAAGAGAGGGCGATAGGCCCCACGTACACCCCAGCATTCTTTTACATGCATAGAGTGCCGTTGAGGCCTTCTTGACCCTCTCCTCCACGTTGAGCTTCCATGACAGCTTACTGTCTAGGATGATTCCTAGATATTTTGTGCAAGGTTTCTCCTGTAAGGTCACCGCTCCTAACTTAGGCCTGGTCCAATTTGGGACCTTGTACCTCTTTGTAAACAAGACCATATCCGTCTTCTCCGCATTGACTTTCAGCCCGACATTAGATGCCCAGGTATGAATATCCCGAAGCGCCCGATCCATCAAAGAACTAATCGTTGGAAGGCATTTTCCACTTATGACAATTGCAACGTCATCTGCGTAAGCCGTAAGTTTTACGGGTCCCTCATCGAATTGCCTGAGCAGTTGGTTGATGACCAGTGTCCACAGCAGAGGTGATAGCACCCCTCCCTGCGGCGTGCCCCTGTCCACTGATTTCGTGGCCTCGTACAATCCCCATTGTGATGTAATCTTTCTGCAATTTAACATGCAGCCGATCCATCTGATTAAGGCAGGATGTACTTTAATGTAATTAAGACCATCCATAATCGCCCATTTTGCAACATTATTGAAAGCCCCGGCAATGTCCAAGAATACTCCTAGAGCATACTCCTTATATTCCAGGGATTTCTCTATGCTTATTACCACCCTATGCAATGCGGTGTCTACCGACTTGCCTTTGGTGTACGCATGCTGTGTTGTGGAGAGCAGCTTTCCATCCACGTTGGACTTTATGTACACATCTATCAGCCTCTCAAAGGTTTTGAGCAGAAATGATGTTAAGCTAATGGGTCTATAGTCTTTGGGATACACGTGACCGATCTTCCCCGCCTTTGGTAGAAAAGCTACACGAGCAGTTCTCCAAGAGTGCGGAACATGATTCAGTCTTATGCACCCATCGAATATTATTTTAAGCCATTCCACGACCGCCCTGCTTGAGAATTGTAGCATGGCCGGGAATATACCATCTGGGCCCGGCGATTTAAACTTAGAAAACGTCTTCACTGCCCACTCGATCTTGGTATCGGTCACCAAGCCCGGCACCACTAGCTCCGTGATCGAAGTGTGAGTGATGTCTGCTGGTTCTTCTAAACCGTCTCCCGATGGGAAATGTGTATCGAGAAGCACCTCAAGGGATTCCTCACTATCACGTGACCATTCCCCGTTCTCTTTCTTTATTAGTCCCTGGACTATGTTTCCCTTTGCTGGGACTTTTTTCAACCGTGCTGTTTCACTGGAGCACTCTATGTCCGTACAGAAACTTTTCCATGAGTTTCTCTTCGCCCTGGTAATTTCACGCTTGTAGATCCTCAGTAGATCCCTGTACTCGTCCCGACACGCTTCGCTTTCCGCGGTCTTTGCGAGTTTAAACATTTCTTTTACCTGTCTTCTTAGAAGACTCAGCTCATTGCTCCACCATGGCGGCTTTGCTTTTCCTCTGAATCTTCTTAGAGGGCAAGCTTTGTTATACGCAGTCATAAGCGTCCTTGTTAGGAATTCATTCGACTCCTCCAGTTCCTCTACATTAGCAACCTCTTTGGGTTGTCCCAGTTTCGTTTCTACATGTTTCTGGAATTTAGTCCAATTCGTTGCCCTAGGGTTTCTAAAGGTTCCTCCCTTCTCTACCCTCTTTAGTGGGATGCTGAAGCTTATATACGCATGGTCGGAGAAGGATGGTCTATCGAGAACCATCCAATCATACCTTGATATATCACGCTCGGAGCTCAATGTAATATCCAGAACATTGCTGGATGTTGGACCAATGTATGTAGGAACATTTCCCCTGTTGGCTATCTGCAAATTGGTTTGCAGGATGTAACAAAATAGAGATTCGCCTCTCTCGTTCGTATCTGCTCCTCCCCACGCATTGTGGTGCGCATTTGCATCTGCGCCTATGACCAACCACCCTTTGCGCCCTTCCTCCTGTACTAGCCTTTTGCACTCCATCGGTGGAACCTCCGCAGCATGGGCCATGTAGCAGGACGCCAGGATAAATGCCTGCTTATTCTTTTGCTCAACGGCCACCGCTACGAGATCCTCGGTGGTGTAATTAGGCAGCATATATGAATGCAGCTGTTTCCTTACCATTACTACAGCTCGCACCCGTCCTTCCGTTTGTGCGTAGTAAACGCCAAACCCGCGCGCGCTAAGTCCAGAAACCTTTCCTCCCGATGAGAGCCACGGCTCCTGGATCAGCGCCACGTCAAACGAACCCTCCTCAAGGGTTAGGAGGAGTTCGCTCGACGTCACTTTACTGTGTTGGAGGTTTATCTGTAGGACTCGCAGCACCATTGGGCTGTTTGTCCCCCTCCAGCACCTTCGTCTTGACGTCGTCGTCCTCCTCTTGCCCTTTTAGTTTAGAGTATTCGAGGCCCCCTTCAGCCCCTCGTGAATGTTGTGCCGTGTGTTCCTCTGTGCGAGTCACAGCACCATTTAGCGGTTGGTCCTCTTCTAGCATGTTCGTGGTGACGTCGGGGACCTCCACCTGTCTTTTTTCCCTTAGGCTTCTGAGGTCCTTTTCGACTTCGCCCACTTCCAGCGTGTTAGGATTTTTATCCTCGGGACTTCTTTTCCTGAGTCGCATGTAAATTTTGCCAGTGCCAAAGGACATTTTGCCAAGCTGCGTGTACAAAATATCCTCCGCCTGCTTGTTTATTTGGAAGATGTAGAACTGACCATCCTCGGTAGGCCGAGATACAGTAAGTACCTTCCAATCCTGTGTCGGTATGTTCGGATTCTGATTCTGCAGAAGTCGCAGTGTATCCTCCGACTTCATCACGCATGGTATCCATACCTTAACTTTTGGTACCGTGGGGATTTGCGCTTTATCCACCACCTCAAACCGCGCGTTCGTGCCTTGCCTTTGGAGGTTTGGAACGACTTCCTCCAGCCACCGCAAGCTCGCGATGTTGTCGCACGCTATCATCTTCACACCATTATACCATCCCCCCGAATCAAAGGTTGGAAGGGGCTTACTTGGTTGTTCCCGCATCATCTTAAGCATTAAGCTAATAAGCTCCCTTTCCACAGATCTCCACCTTTCAGTAGTCATTTGTCCGAACGGACTGCTACGATCAACCAGCGCCACAGTCAGTGACTGCTTTGCCACATCACTCATCTTCTCGGGAAAAGCAGGAGTCTTAGTGTTATCTCCCTTTAGAACCTCCGAGAACACCGGAGTCTTCGCGTTAACTCCCTTTAGCGCCTCCGAGAAAGCCGGAGTCTTAGCGTTATCTCCCTTTGGCTTATCTCCTACTTCCGTAGTTGGAACTTCCCTCTGACTGGCAGCTTTCGAGGTAGTTGCTACCTCGCTATTGGAACCCATCTGTCTTACAGCTTTGGGCCTACTTGTCTTGTCTATGCGACTGCCCTGCCTCGCGGCTCTAGGACTGGGTCCTTTCTGCCTCTTGAAAGCAGGCTTGTCGCCTTCTGCCGAACGTTGCCTCTTCATTCTGCCATTCGACGCTTCTTCCTCCTCGTACCGGTTGCAGAACCGAGGGTTTCTCGCAGCAAACCTTTTGAACTGCCTTCGACCTACTTCTACCGCTTCATGGGCCCATTCCAAGCGCTCGATCTCCACTTCTGTTGGGTCGACCACTGCTCCCAAGCGTTGTACAATTCTTAGTGCTGCACGGTACTGCGAGAGAGCTCTTTTACTTCCTCTGCTCCGTACCCTTCTCCACTCTTCTACTCCGTTTTCATTTGTGTGCTTCTCCAACACGGAGTTCATTGAATCAGCACTACTCTCGCTCCCCGAGTCCGACGCATCGCTTAATTCGTATTTGTCGTCCTTGGATTGCGACTCAGTCCTCCTCTTTACATCCTCCTTATTACATTCAGGTAATGAGTTGTTCATCTTGGTCGTACGACCACCTGCCCGACAAGGCGGGCTCAGCGGTCCAGTATTATATACGGGGAAAGAACCGTCCGCCACAGCAGCGCCCCTTACTGCGGTAAGGCCATAAATACTTCCCGAGATGGCCCGGTGTCGGGAAGGCTCCGTTCGAATACAGCCGAATTTATCCCCTGGCTGCAAATCGTCCAATAGGCACGGTCCGCATAACACCCTGGATTAGGGGGTTGGCAGTTCTTGGTCACCGACATCCCGCCGCCCTCCTATGAGGCGAAACGGCGTAGATGTCAGTCCTAAACAGCTCCGCCTCATAGTCGGGCGCTATGGAGTTCGGCTAAGCCCTCACACCAACGACAAGGTGCCTACCCTAGTGAGGGGGGCCAGGGGTGACTCTAGAATGTTTGTACGATATGGGTATCAAACGAAAGGTGTTACTGAGCATTTTAAGAGGGAGTGGACACTAGGTCTATAGGTGGACGCCTTTTCGAGATATCGCCATTAGGGTGGGCCAGGGGTGACTCTAGAATGTTTGTACGATATGGGTATCAAACGAAAGGTGTTACTGAGCATTTTAAGAGGGAGGGGGCATTAGGTCTATAGGTGGACGCCCTTTCGAGATATCGCCATTAGGGTGGGACAGGGGTGACTCTGGTATGTTTTTGTACGATATGGATATCAAATTAAAGGTATTAATGAGGGTTTTAAAAGCGAGTGGCCCTTAGATGTATATGTGAAGGCGTTCTCGCGATATCGACCAAAATGTGGACCAGGTGATCCAGAAAATCATCTGTCGGGTACTGCTAATTTATTTATATATGCAATACCACTAACAGTATTCCTGCCAAGATTCCAAGGGCTGTTGATTTCGCCTTGTAGAACTTTTTCATTTTCTTCTACTTAATATGGTAGGTGTCACACCCATTTTACAAAGGTTTTTCCAAAGTTATATTTTGCGTCAATAAACCAATCCAGTTACCATGTTTCATCCCTTTTTTCGTGTTTGGTATAGAATTATGGCATTTTTTTCATTTTTCGTAATTTTCGATATCGATAAAGTGGGCGTGGTTATGGTCAGATTTCGCCCATTTTTTATACCAAGAAAAACTGAGCTCAGGTAAGTACGTGGGCTAAGTTTAGTAAAGATATATCGGATTTTGCTCAAGTTATTGTGTTAATGGCCGAGCGGAAGGACAGACGGTGGACTGTGTATAAAAACTGGGCGTGGCTTCCACCGATTTCGCCCATTTTCACAGAGAACAGTTACCGTCATAGAATCTATGCTCCTACCAAATTTGAGAAAGATTGGTAAATTTTTGTTCGACTTATGGCAATAAAAGTATTCTAGACAAACTAAATGAAAATGGGCGGAGCCACGCCCATTTTGAAATTTTCTTTTATTTTTGTATTTTGTTGCATCATATCATTACTGGAGTTGAATTTTGACTTAATTTACTTATATACAGTAAAGATATTAAATTTTTTGTTAAAATTTGAATTTAAAAAATTTTTTTTTTAAAAAGTGGGCGTGTTCTTCATCCAATTTTGCTAATTTTTATTTAGCACATATAGAGTAATAGTAGTAACGTTCCTGCTAAATTTCATCATGATATCTTCAACGACTGCCAAATTACAGCTTGCAAAACTTTTAAATTACCTTCTTGTAAAAGTGGGCGGTGCCACGCCCATTGTCCAAAATCTTACTAATTTTCTATTCTGCGTCATAAGTTCAACACATCTACCAAGTTTCGTCGCTTTATCTGTCTTTTGTAATGAGTTATCGCACTTTTTCGGTTTTTCGAAATTTTCGATATCGAAAAAGTGGGCGTGGTTATAGTCCGATATCGTTCATTTTAAATAGCGATCTGAGATGAGTGCTCAGGAACCTACATACCAAATTTCATCAAGATACCTCAAAATTTACTCAAGTTATCGTGTTAACGGACGGACGGACGGACGGACGGACGGACGGACGGACGGACGGACATGGCTCAATCAAATTTTTTTTCGATCCTGATTATTTTGATATATGGAAGTCTATATCTATCTCGATTCCTTTATATATGTACAACCAACCGTTATCCAATCAAACTTAATATACTCTGTGAGCTCTGCTCAACTGAGTATAACAAGATATAAGAGCACGAGAATCGCTTAGCTATAGTGTTTTGCGCCGGTCGCTAATTATTAGATACGTTGAGAATAAAATTTTGGATATAATCTTTGTTAAGCTGGAGACATTGGTGCTTTATCGGTAACCGTATCGGTAACCTTATAACAGCTGATTCGACCAACCTTATGAGAATCAATGCAATCGATTATTGGTGCCGCTAAGGTCGTAACCGTATCGTAGCCAACCAATTGGGTTTTGATTTACCGTCGTAACGATAAACAGCTGATTACGTTAGGGATACGGATACAGCGATACGACATACGGCACCAATGACTCCGGCTTTAGGAGCATTCAACGGTTTGTACGGGATAAATTGTACACATTATTTCAGTTTTCGACTTTAACTAGAGACAAACCATAACTTCTTTAAATAAATTACTGAGTGCATTAATATTGTGTGCTGTTGAAATATTTGTAAATGTGTGTGAAAACACCAAAGATGTATGGGACAGCAAAAAGTCATATTTATGGTTACAGTGAGTCAGGTGAAGTTTTATCGAAGCAAATGTTATATGAAGTCAAAAACTACATTTGGTAGTACTATTTGTAATAAGGTTTTGTAAAATAAGTTTATTTGAATAAAATTGCAGTTTATAAATTAAATTCTTTGTTCTGGACATTTATGTTTGTACGGGACACGTATGAAATTCAGTTTACAAATATTAATTTTCTCATATCCTAAATAAAAAAGAAGTTGAGGCAGTGATTATGTAAAGCATTGTTGATACATGAAATTTTACTCCCTTTTCCTTAAACTACGCGAAATTTACATATTCCAGGCTTAGTCTATTTCCATAAATGAACTATCTGAATGTTTCAAGCTATTAAATATGCATTGCATTTTCGTTTTTTCTATACCAATTTTTGTTGCAATTTTTTTTCTTAATCTGACACTAATTTTAAATCCTTCTACCTTGGCACATTGAGGAGTGATACATCTAAAACATATTGGCATTAAAAAGTAATAACCAATGTCCGCATGGAAATTTAAACAGGCTACCTTAGATTTAGAATTAGATCCTAAGTTAAAAAATCTTTGCAAAATTATTTGACGATTTCGTTTTAAGTAAATATAGGCAGCAGTCTGTCCTAAACATTAATCTAGCTATGTCAAAGATACACACTCGATTGCTCCCATTTTTAGTAGCCCATTAAAATCTTGCTGACTTTTCATATCTTTCACTTAAATACTGTTACGCATGCATAACTTTTTAATATCTTAAAGCAATAAGCTCATTTTAGCACTTATACAGCTCACATACCCAAGATTCATCGAGTGTCCCAAATATTTCTGCTATCGTTGAAGTATTTGAATTTGTATTCCCTGCTGGATTTTCAATTTGTTATATCGACACAAATAAGCTTAAAAAATCTTAAATGGGTTTTGACATGGGTAAGTTCTTGAAATCAAGAACAGTGATATCTAAACTGAATTGTGTAGTGATTTCAGTTGTGCACTTAGGAATTTCTTTCCTGATTATATCAAAATGGAAATTACATAAATAATATAAACACATCTAAAGTCGGTCCCGTTGCTACCTTTTCACTTCAAGTGGATTGGTGTTGCTAACTTTTTAAATTTGTTATCGCAACAAAATTATTTCAGCTGAGTGCACTTGGGGCGCTTCACTTTCTATGTTCAATGTATAAATATATGTAACTATTGAAAAGGGTTCCCTTTCACAAGTGACTTAACAAATTGGTAACACAATTTACAACAGAATCCGCCAGTCAACTTCAAAATAAAATAATAATCATTCGTATAACATGTATAATTAACCATATGTGAATGACAGAAATCTTTTGCTGTTTACCTTTTTAATTTAAAGCACGCACTCGCACACCAAATAGTACATACCTATAAAAGCACACTTACCTATATCACTGTATAATCGCGAGTGATTTATTGATTTCGTAATGCTATACAATAAGATGTCGTAACGGAGTAAAAGTTTTGAATTGAAAGAAGAGACGTTTTATCCATTGGCTGTTTGCATTTTTTTCAACATTTCAGATTTTTTATATAACGCCAGGAGTGGCCTTTTTACTAGTTTTTTTTTTTTTTTTTCAAATAAAATATGTGCATGTTGGCAACGAGAATTGCAGTTCAAAAATCAAGACCTGGGAGAAGTTTCGAAATTAACAGATTATACTTTAAATGAATTAAACGAAAAGCAGCAAAACGCTGACTCGTGTCTTTATTTTATCTTTGAGAAGGTTAATGAAACGTAATCCAAGTTCCAAGAGCGGCATTGAAGTCAAAACGCCGCGTTTATGCAATCGTCAAAAAAACTGCTCCAATATTGGACCTCAAGAAGTTGATGATTTCTATAGAGTCACATTTTAACTTCAAAGTCGCTTCGAATAAGCACAAACCAATTTTCTGAAGCTTTGCCCAGTTATTTCTCAAGAAGAATTCGATGAAGGGAAATGCATACAACTTTTATGAAGAACTACTGTGTTGTTCCGGAAGTGATTTCGTCTCTGAAGTAAAAATGTGGAGGTAATAAATTTTCGATCTTAAAATCAAAATCTCTAGGAGCCTGTAATTTTCGTTTTTTCAGCTAATAAATTTGAACGCGTTCAAAAATGTAAATACGTTATTGCGGGTCTTGACAGTATTGCCAGTTACTTCACCAATTCCAGAACGTTAGTTTTCAACCTAGAGAAAAATCAAGAATTATTTGAGATATACGATGGCACAAGAGCGTCGCAATACTCAAAGCTTCTCTTAATATCCATAACCGAAATGTAAAACGTATTACGGGCCCTATTTGTGAAGTTCACATGTACTTTTCAACATGGGCCGGTGCGTATGAGTAACATGGGCGCTTTCAACGAACACAACTTTAATTGATACGTTGCAAACGTATTTGTGTCATTCAACTGAGAGAAATCTTTTTTATGAACGGCGATTTGAGCCAACTGCCAAATCAAATAATAACATATTCTTAAGTTCAATACATTAATAAAAAATTTCAAAGGAACGTTACGAATTTCAAAACTTTACAACATTAATTTTATACTTTTTTCGTAGCCCACTCAGTTATTATTATGCAGTGTTTATATCGCATGTTTTATTCTATTCTTATGTATGCAAAATTTCGTTGTTTGAGATATTATGATATGTTCTAATAACTGAGTGACGAAATTATGTCCAGTCTCATATCATACTCAATGGGATAAAAGCCGCGGAAGCAGATATCTTTGCATCTCTATTTTAGAAATTTTGATCATTGGCAATGCTTTTATATTTTAATAAATCATAAATAAACAATCGCTGTGACAACTGAATGGCCTAAACGTTGCCGATGAAGGAATTTAGCAGTTCCCGAAATGGATCTGTAAACCGAGCTTTGGCAGTTGTCTAAATTTTTTCTTTCTTCCATTCTAATTCAAACAATTTTTTCATTTAAGAAAAAATGTATCATGACAATAATAAGATAAAATAATTATTGTATGATTTAATCGGGGATTGCCTGTATTGCTTTTTTAAATGTATGAAAACATTTATTTGAAGCATTTTTTTAATTTTTTATAATTTATTTAATAATTTGGGAAAAAATTTAAACAACGTGACATCAGTCCGTCCTGATCAGTCCGTCCTGATGTCACGTTGTTTAAAATTTTCCCAAATTATTAAATAAAATAATTATTGTTAGGCATTGAGCTCGTTTCGAACCCGCGATGTCAAACTTTTTATTTATTTGTTTTGTGTTAACACCGATGTATTTCGAAATAATCTGTGTAAATTTACTATGAAAGTTGTACTTGGCTGAATTATATTTTTATGACAAAGTGTGTGAACTATAAATGCTACTTTGGACTAGGTAGGCAATTGAAAAGTAAAGTCCTCTCTCGGCGAACGAAAATCATACTCTACAAGTCACTTATCGTACCCGTCCTGCTATATGGGGCAGAAGCATGGACCATGACAACAGCAGATGAAGCGGCTTTGGGAGTGTTCGAGAGAAAAGTTCTTCGAAAGATTTATGGACCTCTACGCGTTGGCGATGGCGAGTACCGAAGAAGATTTAATGATGAGCTGTACGAGCTATACGCAGACATCATCATAGTCCAGCGAATTAAAACGCAGCGGCTGCGCTGGCTAGGCCATGTTATGCGAATGAAAGATGATGCTCCGGCCAAGAAAGTGTTTCTATCGGAACCCGCCTATGGAAGCAGAGGTAGAGGGCGGTCCCCACTCCGTTGGAAGGACCAGGTGGAAAACGATTTAAACTCCCTTGGTGTGACCAAATGGCGCCGGTTGGCGGAGCGAAGGAGCGACTGGCGCGCCTTGTTGGACGGCCATAACCGTTTAGACGGTTAAGCGCCAATTAAGTAAGTAAGTAAGTGTGAACTATAAATGAAAATTTCAAAGCAAAAATAAGCAAATGCAAAATAATATCAATAAATTTACTATGGGAGAACTTCCCCCAAAAGTGGGCGTGGTAATCAGCCGAAATTATTTTATATAGGGTCGTTCTTCTTTGAAAAGGAAAGATGGATGCCGAATTTGATCACTATATCTTCAGTGTCTTCGAGGTCGATGCAATGAATTGTTTATAGATACGAGCGATCGAAGAGCACGTTGACACCCCCCTTTTCTTCAAATAATTAAATTTAAATCATCTTTACAAAGTTATTCCTATAAAGGTTTAGCTTTGTAGCTTCGTAAATAAGGAAATATCCCTTAACTTTAATGTGCCCGAATATACCTTTTATGTCCATTTTAATCAAGAGTTCATCACAAACATTCCTTTGAATGAAATTCATAGCAAAAAACATGGTAGGATGACTCCTTGGACGGATAGGCTGACGGAAGGTAATAGGTAGGTAGGTAGGTTAATGGCTGCGACCATGGTCGCCCAAGTAGCTAATGAAAAGCCGATTGTATGCCACAAAACTCGTCTGAACCTTCTGAGTCCTACATGGATATGTTTTACAACCAGCCTGAGTTGTTTATAAAATCAAGGATGTTTCCCATCCCTATTTTTTTTTTTTTCCTAGATGTTCCAAAAAAGGGCTCCCGAATGATCTTAAACGGGTTCTAGCCAGAGCCGGGCATTTACACAGAAAATGTTCGGCAGTCTCTTTTTCATCTACGTCCTTACAACTTCTGCAGTGGTCATTGTGCGGAATACCCATCTTTTCCGCATGCGTGCTTAAAGCCCAGTGACCAGTGCAGACCGCTATAAGTCTATGGGTGTAGGTGTCGGAAGGTGATAAATGGGCAAGCATTTCTTTTTCGGTTGACCCAAATCGGATATCGAAAAAAAATCGATAAATGCTACTACGGATCAAGTAGATAGAGGCTGCCGAAGAAATCAGATTTTTTTTCGTGCAGTTTCCCACCCAAAATATCTCTCTGGATCCGCCAGTGCCTCATAAGCTATAAAAAAATGCATTAACCCTTTATTAACTCAAGTCCGCAGCTCAAAGTCACGTCATTGTCTTAGGCCGAAACTAAAGACTCTGCAAACAGTTCTTATGAATCAAAACACTATGCACTTAACATAAACCTTCGTCATGACCTCAACTATATTCTCGCTATTCTATCAAATCTATAAATGTACACCAGTCGAGCCAACAATTGCTATGCTCAGCCTCAAATTTGGGATACCAATGACAAATTACAAATCATTAATATTTTCTTGAATGTAAGAGTTTTTCAAAAACCATTTTCAAAAGCTGAGCCCACGAACCCTTCAAAAAGGAAATGGAATAATGCAAATGCTACTTTTTCCTTAAATATAATGCTATGATATGGACTTGAGATGTTAGATGATTTAAGGTTTTTACTGTTATGAAACTATTTATTACATTTACATTAAAAACACTTGCCTTAAATGACGAATATATTTCCCAAAAAAATTTTATTTAAATTGAGAAAAATTTCATTGTAATGAGCAGGGCAACACAAAGTATGTAACAGCATATATTTAGTATTGAGTTTGAGCTCCACTTTTTCGCTTTTTTTGCCATAAATCCATATTTCTGCATATTTTGCAATTATTACTTATTCATAACCATATTTTTCCAAAATAAAAATTGGTATTTTTGTTTGCTTAATGCTGTATTCAATTTATACTTATTATTTAAGAATTTATGAGCTTGACGCCGTCTTATAATAATTGAATATTCTTATTATGTTTTTCTAAGAGAAACTGACAAAGTTTGAAAGTGTACGAAAATTATTTATATTCAATCTGAAGCCAAAGTATGCTTTTAGCCTCTTTGCCATACTGTCATATACGGAACTCAACCAATGGTTTTTGTTTTTATATTTCTAATGGTGCGGCTTCCATAAAACCAACAAAAGGCAGAGTCGATGACCCGTTTTATAGTGATTCTATCACCCCTATTATCTCTGTCGAATAATTGTCTTAAGAGCTTCAAGAGTTTAAGGTTTGTATTCACATAAATCCCGGCTTCAAAAAAAGAACATAAAAAGGGATCTCGGTCGGAACCCAGACATTTGGTGTGTGTGTAGAATTAGAGCAAAATAAAACTGTTTCAAAAAAGGCTGAACATTTGCACAGACGAAGGAAATACAACAGAAACAAAGAATTTCATGGTCAGACTGCTAAGTAGCGGGACATTCGCGACCAGCACCCCTTTGGAAGCCAAGAGACCCTATGAAAAATGTGAAAAAGTTTGTCCCAAAGCTCTTTCTTTCACATTGGGTTGCATTTCTGTAATAGAAATTGTATTCAGAGCCTCCAGACACCGCGATAGGTCGCGTCGGGATAATCGTAAGGTTGCCAAATTTAGTGGTTTCGTGAAATTTATTTTCTTAAAACTTAGAATAGGCACATTCCTAGGAAAGATAATATTAAGCGACAATTCGATGATCACTACGAAAAAGCGTGAAATTCGCGGTCATCACCTCTTAAAAGACCAAGAGTTGCACAAATATTGTGAAACACATTTTTAACGTCTCTTTCATCCAAGTGAAGTTGCATTTTAGCAATAGAAGTTTGGTTTGACGTTCTTCGATAATGCAGCTTGGGGAGAGCTTTTATAAAATTTCTATGTGACCTCTTGGATTGTAAAGAATACATGTCCGAGCATTCAGGACGTTCAGTTATAATACTTCATGTGTATCTGTAAAGCGAAAAATAAATTGGTTTTTAATTCATTAAAAAAGTTTATTTTCAAACTAAGAAAAAAAATAAAGTATGCTGCTTTGAAAACTAAGCTAAGCAAGCTAATTTTTTTTTTGGTTTTAACGGATGTATTATTTTCTGATTTCTGCCTCTCAAAATCATCAGAACTCTGTTACCCCCTCTGTTTCTTTTAGTTTATTAGATATTCGCAAATAATTGAAGGTATTTTATATAATTAAGTATATTATATAATTAAGTAAATAACCAACGTTTGCTGTGAACGGACGTGTTTTTTAATCGTTCTATCTTTCAGTCTTTGTTTATCTAAGTTTTTTTACATATTTGCTTATTATGTCTTTTTGTTCTAAGTGTGCTGCTCAGTGCTTTCGTTTTTCACTAAATAAAGAAAAAATAAGTGAATTATTAACCAGCCTGGACAATTTAAATGAATTCTTAAATTCAATACTAGAAAATGACAATAATATTAATAATAATGCGAATAAAAACAAAAACAAGAAAAACACCAGATTAACCCGTTCTAAAGCAAAAGAGAGTTCGACTAGTCTCTCAGTGAGCAACGCGAAAGATTCTCCGCTGCCTACCGTTCTTGATGTGTATGCTGTTGATGCTGCCAATGAAAATTTAACTAATACGAATGGTGGTAATAAGCATATGCAACCTGCTAGTGTCGCTCATTCTTTGATACTGCTTCTTCAGTTTTGCCATCGGCCACTAATAAAATGCAAAGTCATATCACTAATATCACTGCCAACGTCGCTGCCCCTCCATGTGCGCAATTACATTCGGATGCTTTGAAAACTCATTCCGCTGCTACGTCACCTCGCACTGTGGAGCATGCACACCCGCAGATACCTCAGAATGAGTTAAACGTTGTTGGCTGTAATTCTAACCTAGAACTTGTGGTTGCGCCCCCGTATGCGATGGGTTCGCCTTTCTTCTTTCCAACCATCAGTCACCGCAGATAATATTATAGCCTACGTCGTAAAATATGCGGGTGTAGGTAAGTAAGTTCGATCTCGTGTGTAATAATTTAATAAAAAATAATACGCCAGTCGAGCCCGTTAATAGGGTGAGCTTCAAACTTGGAATTTCTGCCGCACTCTTTTCTAAGCTACTCCCAGCTGATCTATGGCCAGCTGGTGTAAATATTCGCCCCTTTCGATTTCTTCGCAAGCGGAATAAAACAAACAAATAACATTATTAATGCAATTGGTGATTCCAATACGATCGCTAATAACAGTCTCAGCATATACTTTCAAAATACTTCCGGACTTAGAACAAAGTCTGACGTTGTCTTGTCGCTTAGCTCGCAAATGGAATATAACGTTTTCGTGATTGTGGAAACGTGGCTCACTGCCGACTTTTTTGATGCGGAATTTTTTGATAACAAGCTTTTTGCCGTATTTCGTAAAGACAGGGACGCTGGCAGAACTGGTCGGTCGAGGGGTGGTGGTGTCCTCATTGCAGTCCAACGAAAATACTGTTCGTCTTTAATCAATTTGGATAATGTTGACCCACTACTTGATCAGCTTTGTATATGCATTGGTGGATCTTCTTTTTCCAGTTCGCTGTATATATCCGCTTCGTATATTCCACCGAATAGTGCTGACAGCCTCTATATCGCGCATGCTGATAACATTATAACGTTTGTACACAATAGACTGGGTGAGAACCAGATTTGCGTTTTTGTGATTTTAATCTCGGTTGCGTTAGCTGGTCAAACAGCTAGTCATGTAATGGTCTTGTTCCTAATAATCTATCTTCTTTTCATGAGACTTATGTTATTGATAATCTACTTAGCTTAAATTTATGTCAAATTAACAATTATGTTAACAAGCTCGATAGAATTTTAGAGTTAAATTTTGTTGATGATGGTTTGCATCATGATCTATCTGAGTGTCTTGATCCAATATCGGTAACAGGGTTGCATCATGTTGCTCTGGTTCTGAAAATTAAGTTTTATCACTTTGCACAGATTTCTCCGGAAAAGGAAATCGCTTTTAATTATGCTCGTTGTGATTTTGATCATCTAAATATTATTTGTGGTGACTCTTTGGATGGCTTAGATGTTTCTGCCAGTTTTCACAAATTCAAATAAATTTGTTTAGCCATTTGTTCTACCAATATTCCTGTAATAAAAGGCAAACCATATAAGTTACCTTGGTATAACTACCGTTTGAAGAAGTTAAAAAATCTTCGCAATAAATTTTACAAGAAGTATAAGGCAACTAATAGCCAATGCCATTATAATACCTATAAGCGTTTTCTGAAAGAGTTTAACTGTCTGGATAAGTTTTTGCATATAAATTATATTCTTAATATCGAACATAGCATCAACTCAAATCCCAATACCTTTTGGAACTTTTTGAAGTCGAAAAAGTCCTGCTCTTCATAACCATCAACCGTGTTTCTTAATGACAAATCAGCTCATACTCCTGTAGATGTGGCAAATTTGTTTGCCGACTTCTTCAAGTCTAATTTTGATAATAATTGTTCTGAGGCAGATCTTGATCTCAATTTTTCTTCTGATGAAAATTTATCGTCAGGTTTTGGGTCGCTTCTTCTCACATATGAAGATGTTGCTAATGGTATTTTGAAATTGAAGCCTTTCTCACGTACTGACGTAGATGGAATATCTGCAGTGTTATTAAGGAATTGTCCAGCTTTGATATTCCCTTTACTAACTATCTTTAACAGATCGCTATCCGCGGGTGTCTTTATAGATGCTTGGAAATTGGCATCCACAACCCCGGTTTTTAAAAGTGGTAGCAAAACCAATGTAAGTAATTATAGACCAATTTTCAAACTATCTACTGTTTCAAAACTACTTGAATGTATTATTAAGCACAAAATGTATTTTTCAGTCAAAAGCTTAATTGTTCCAAACCAGCATGGTTTTATTCCGGGGCGCGCTGCTGTTTCAAATGTGGCAGTGTTTAGTGAGTATTGTCTATCGGCTTTTTCTATCAGATGTCAGGTAGACTGTGTCTACACGGATTTTTCGAAAGCCTTTGACAAAGTGTCTCATAGGATCCTGATTGCGAAGCTTGAGTGTCTTGGCTTTCATTCTAGATTTTTGAATTGGCTTAAGTCGTATTTACGTCATAGACCAACCGTGGTTGTGGTTGATAATGCCTCCTCTTATTCGTATGTTGCGACATCGGGTGTCCCACAGGGTAGCATTCTTGGTCCATTGCTCTTTGTGTTGCTTATAAATAACATTTCCTCATACTTTAAGTTCAGTTACTTTTTGCTATATGCCGATGACTTGAAGATATTTTCGAGAGTTACCAATCTAACTGACGTGGCTAAAATTCAATTAGACCTTAATAATTTATACTTGTGGTGCCTGAAGTCGCACCTTTCGCTTAATATCAGCAAATGTTTTCATGTTTCTTTTTCAAAATCTAATAATCTTTTAGCATCATCTTACAGTATTTCAGCTCATACTCTGCAGATATCCAGTGAAATAAAGGATCTTGGTGTTATTTTTGATGTGAAGCTCTCTTTCAACAGCCACATTGATTTTATAGTATCGAAGTCATATGCTATACTAGGTTTTCTTAGAAGAAATAGTTCTGATTCCTCCAATCCGTATACATTAAAGTTGCTTTACACCACTTTTGTACGTCCCCATCTGGAGTATGCAGCCTTTATATGGCGTCCATTTCATCAATTTAGAATAGACAGGATAGAACGTGTTCAAAAAGTGTTTCTTAAATACGCTTTGCTTTGCCTTCGCTTCACGGAACCAGTTCCCTCCTACAGGTCTCGATCTTTGTTAATAAATCTTAAATCTTTAGAAAAAAGAAGGTCTGTCATCTCGTTAACTTTTGTTTTTGGCATTATACAAGGAACTGTTGAATGTACTTACCTTCTGGAGCGCATTTATCTTAATGCCCCGCAAAGGACACTGCGATTTTCAAATATTTTTTATTGCGAAAACTTTAAGACAAACTATCTTCGGAACGCCCCTTTGTCAAGGGCTGTTAATGAATTCAATATAATCTCTAATTATATCGATATTGATTTTTCGGTCTCGAAATCATATTTTCTTTATACTTTAAATTTAATATAATCTATTAATTTGCTAAATTTTATTTACTCATAGTCTGTAAGAATGTTTTTCATGTTCGTAGACTAATTCAAATAAATAAATAAATAAATAATTCATCAAAAATTTGTTAAAAAATGAATTTATTACCAAGCACCAGTAAAATGTAATAGTACGTGATAATTAAATATTTTAATTACCAAACACTTGTAATTGACCATCTTTCATTACCAAGTATATTCATTACTGCACAGATCTGGGGCCGTCCAGTGCAAACCATTGAAATTAGGGACTCGCGACGCGTAAATGCTTCCTGCAGAATATTTCACGTTATTGATGAGGAAACCAACCGTAGTAACATTTGGCGCCATAAAAGCATATTTACGGCGTATAAAGATCTTAAATGCACATCTTTAAGCAAATATTCAGATTTTAAAGGCATTTTATAAGCACCTAAAATCAATAGTTTTTTGCATATTTTAGGTTGCCCTAGTAATTAGTAAGAATTTCTTCAATTTTGACATGATAGTTACACATTTCACCTTTTTTTTATACTCATCTGAGCAGAGCTCACAGAGTATATTAACTTTGTTCGCATAACGGTAGTCCGTAACGGCATAAACTAATCGAGATAGATATAGACTTCTATATATCAAAATGATCTGGGTGAAAAAAGAAATTCATTTAGCCATGTCCGTCCGTTCGTCCATCCGTCTGCCCGTCCGTCTGTAAACACGAGTAAATTTTGAGGTATCTTGAGGAAATTTAGTATGTAGGTTCCTGGGCGCTCATCTCAGATCGCTATTTAAAATGAACGAAATCGGACTACAACCACGCCCACTTTTTCGATATCGAAAATTTCGAAAAACCGAAAAAGTGCGATAATTCATTACCAAAGACGGATAAAGCGATGAAACTTGGTAGGTGCGTTGACCCTATAACGCAAAATAGAACATTAGAAAAATTTTGGACAATTGGTGTGGCACCGCCCACTTTTAAAAGAAGGAAATTTAAAAGTTTTGCAAGCTGTAATTTGGCAGTCGTTGAAGATATCATGATGAAATTTGGTAGGCACTTTACTCCCATTATTGTATGTGTGCTAAATAGCGAAATCGGATGACAAACACGGCCACTTTAAAAAAAAAAAATTTTTTTCAAGTCAAATTTTAACGACAATTTTAACAAAAAATTTAATATCTTTACAGTATAAAAGTAAATTATGTCAACATTCGACTCCAGTAATGATATGGTGCAGCAAAATATAAAGATAAAAGAAAATTTCAAAATGTGCGTAACTCCGCCCTTTTTCATTTAATTCGTCTAGAATACTTTTAATGCCATAAGTCGAACAAACCTTGTGAAATTTGGTAGGGACATAGATTCTATGACGATAACTGTCTTCTGTGAAAATGGGCGAAATCGGTTGAAGCCACGCCCAGTTTTTATACACAGTCGACCGCCTGTCCTTCCGCTCGGCCGTTAACACGATAACTTGCGCAAAAACGATATATCTTAACTAAACTTAGTTCACGTACTTATCTGAAGTCACTTTATCTTGGTATAAAATATGACCGAAATCCGACTATGACCACGCCCACTTTTCCGATATCGAAAATTACGAAAAATGAAAAAAATGCCATAATTCTATACCACATATGAAAAAAGGGATGAAACATGGTAATTGGATTGGTTTATTGACGCAAAATATAAGTTTAGAAAAAACTTTGTAAAATAGGTGTGACACCTACCATATTAAGTAGAAGAAAATGAAAAAGTTCTGCAGGGCGAAATGAAAAGCCCTTGGAAACTTGGCAGGAATACTATTCCTGGTATGACATATATAAATAAGTTAGCGGTACCCGACAGAAGATGTTCTGGGTCACCCTGGTCCACATTTTGTTCGATATCTGAAAAACGCCTTCACATATTCAACTAAGGGCTACTCCCTTTTAAAACCCTCATTAATACTTTTAATTTGATACCCATATCGTACAAACATATTCTACAGTCACCCCTGGTCCACCCTTATTGCGATATCTCGAAAAGGCCCACTACGTTTTAATAATCATTAACACCTTTCATTTGATACACATGTCTTACAAACAAATTCCAGGGTTACCCTAGGTTTATTTTGCTAAATGGTGATTTTTCCTTATTTTGTCTCCAAAGCTCTCAGCTGAGTATGTAATGTTCGGTTACACCCGATCTTAGCCTTCCTTACTTGTTTTAAATAAAAATGTACCTATCTATTTTATATTAGCTTATTATTAAGCTAAGCGGAACCCGAGCTCGCCAGGCACCTTAATAGTTTGTGTATTGAGTTGAAGATAGCGTAACCTACAAGATCTCACACCTATAAAAGTTGGATCTGAGCCGTCCGTAAGTAGAGGTCAAGTTGTGATTACAGCCAACAGTGTCATTATGTAAGCAATATTGTCGTTTACAGACGAACAAACAGGTTCATAATATCTCACATTCTTTGCACACATAAATGTTTACATAAACAGTCCTGACATAAAACCTTCCCGAGCGACACCCACACACTAAAATGAAATGCTGGCTCTTCAGCAACAGTTTGGAAAAGGAAAGTGCTTTAAACAGCTGCCAAATGGAAGCCGGCAATTGTGGGTGAGAATCACTAGCAGTTACACTGTTGATGTTGGCGTCAAATACGTGCCTCAGCTCAGATAGCTAGGGATCTTGGACGATTCAAAATTAAATTCCAGCAGCAAACAAAATGAAGCTATTACAGAGAAAGTGTGACTACATTTGTAATACAAGCGAGAGCTAAAATAAAACGTTGAACACCCCATGGGAACACTGCTAATTTGTGACCGAAACGATGGGAAAAAACGTCAAAGGTGGCAAATGTGAAAATGAAATGCCAACCGGAAATAATTAGCTAACAGCGTGGTAATTGTTTAACATTGCTAGTGTAGATGAATAGTAAATGTTCAATTTATCTCGCTACCTATAGCTGGGAACTCGAGCAGACCCTGTATTAAGTCTTACATTTTAAATGAGTTTGGACTGAGGACGTTGTTTCGCTCCGAAGTGTTAGTTAAGAACAACTCGATACCATTTTTAAGTGGTTTAAACTACCTAAAAAAAACTTACACCTTCACATGAATTGGTTTCTAAGTACGAGAAGCTTCTTCCATTTATAAAGTCGATAATTAAGAATTTCTAATCAGACTTCATTTTGACAGATTTATAAAGCTTTGGAATAGTGAGTTTTTAAAATTCAATAGACTTTCACGAATATGTAACTGCCTAAAGTAAACCAAAAAGTACTCGATTCGAACCCGCAATCTTACAAAACGTACATACTTATTTTCTGAAGTAGTTTATTTTGAATTTAGGGATTTCAAAGTAAAAACAATCTAAAGAAGCTTCTTAAAGCGTTCGTTTTATGCTCTTAACTTCAATATACTAACTCAGTATAAGAAGTTCCAAACGTGGCATTACTAATATTAAAACTGCGTAATCTACCACATGGCGGCCACCATGGTGTGCTCCGCCTACCACACCGAATGCCCTGGGTTCAAAGCCCGGGCAAAGCAACATCAAAATTTTAGAAATACGGTTTTTCAATTAGAAGAAAACTTTTCTAAGCGGGGTCGCCCCTCGGCAGTGTTTGGCAAGCGCTCCAAGTGTATTTCTGCCATGAAAAGCTCTCAGTGAAAACTCATCTGCCTCGCAGATGCCGTTCAGAGTCGTCATAAAACAAGTAGGTCCCGTCCAGCCAATTTGTAGGAAAAATTAAACAGGAGCACGACGCAAATTGGAAGAGAAGCTCGGCCTAAAATCTCTTCGGAGGTTATCGCGCCTTACATTTATTTTTTTTATTTATTTAATCTACCAAAGTCAAAACATGTTCTCTGAATACTCTATACAGTGCCATGTCTATGTACCTATAACTTTGTAATTTTCTGTTGTTTTCGCTAACCTAAAAGTCTCACATTATTTCACTAAAATATAATGTAACTGTTCTCCATTTCAAACAGTCCTGTACAGTGTTGCCATTGCTTTTTTAAAGCTAGATTTAGCTTTTTTATTCTCCGTTTAGCTTGAAAATTACGATTTAGTTTCAGCCTTCTTTCAGCTTTTTTCAGAAATTTGTTAGCTCTTTTTAGCGTTTTGTCAAAATTTAAGTAAATATAGATGAACATATTTGATGCAGATTAAAACATTGAATAAATTCGAGCTGGATGTTACAACTTTTAGATGCTTAATAACAGATAATGCTAGCGCTATGGTAGGCAGAAAATGAGGAATAGTAACTTTGTTATAGCAACATCAACTTAATAGTGATTTAGTTCCGTGCGTTTGCCATTCTATTCTATAGCCGGTTTTATCTGCTTCAAAACTGATTCCAAGCAAAATTTAAATTTTTGATTTCAGAAACATTTATCTGGTTTTTTTTTATAATTTTTCCGACTTTTGAAATAATGTGATAATTTGGCGTAATTTTGCAGACCTTTTTTGTCCTTTTCAGAAATTCCAGAATAATTGATCAGAACACCTTTATTTTAACTTTCAAGTGGTTTTTTTAAATTTTCGACTTTTAGAAAAATGTAAATATTGTGCTTAAAATTCCAGACCTTTTTTCTTCTTTTCACGAACTCTAGAACTATTTGAAACCTACTTAGAACAGTTTTGGTTTGGTTGTTTTGCGAGATTCTGTATTCAACTTCACAGATACGCTGTAGTAGTAACAGTAGAAGAGATAGATGGCATCTGTAAATTATTTAATATGTTTTCTATGAAAAATTTTTAGCTTGTTTTTTTTTTTGTCCATCTAGCCTTTTTTCTGAAAAAATTCTGGTAACACTGGTCCTGTAGTAACAGCGGATCAGCCACCTGCTTCACTGTTTATGATATCCACTGACTGAATTGTTATGAAACTTCTTGCTTGCTTGTTTATATGACATTGCTCATTGTTGACAACAACGGCAAACAAATTTTTGGACATTTTCAAATAGCTTTGGGTGTTTGCACCGTAACGGGTTAGTTTACTATTACCATGGAAAGTGATGGAATAAGGTATCCAAAGAGGGGTATTTATATCAATACCAATAACTTAAAGATGGAATTCAAATACTTGTCCACCGGTATTCTTAATTTTTTTTATTTTTTTCTTGAATCAAAAAGTCATTCGGCAATTGTCCCCATGAACTTCACATGAATAATCATGCATCCTTTTAATTTTTCTGACTTTTTAAAAAAATGGACAATACTAATTGATAAATTCTTACTTTAATTTTTCAGTCTGATAATATCAGTTAACTCAAAAATAAAAGGCACTTTAAAATAACAAACGAACAGTTAAGTCTATATAAATAATACGTGGTTTCTTGAAGATCAGATGTTTCGTATTTAAGATATAAATGAAAAAGTGAGAATATTAAATAGCATACCTATCCTCTAGTCAGGGCCGTAGAGAGAAAATCCGGGCCCGGGACTAAACAATTTACGGGGCCCCTATAAAAAATCCATTAATACATATGATTAATTTGAATTAATGACGTCTCATTCATGAATCGTTATTGATGGACTACATCAAAAAACATTTTTGCCACATCGACTAAATGATTTTTGGACTATGAGCTGAAAATAAAATTAGCACAGAATATTTATTATTTATACTATTTTATTGTAACGTAGAAATAAAATTCTCTTTTAACAGCCACATATTGTTTCAAATAATCTTTTCTAGTTATTTAAAAAAAATGTATTACATTTCTAATAAATTTAATGATGATTATAAATTTTAATTATGCAATATAGGAGGTTCGGATATCAAAGAATGGCTTTTCTTACTTTATTCGCTGCAAAATTTTTTATAATAATATCAAAATTTAACTGTGTTGCCAAAACGGATTCAACACAAAGCGTGGCAAGTCCTAAAACTCTCCCTTTAGATGAAGACGATCTATTAAAGTTTTTGATTCTTGAAAGGACGCTGAAGGAACGTTCTGCAATAGCTACAGTGACAGGTATAGTGCAAAAGATACGTAGAGCAACACAAATGTTGGGAAAAATTGTATACAGATTTTGAACATAGCAATTCCAATGGTGACAGACCTTCATCAAAATTTGCTTCGTAAATGTGTTTCAAGTGAATTATTTCGCATTTTAAGCTTTGAGAAATGTCCGACTTGTTTTTTCGACAAATTTTGCTGTGCTCGCCCGAACGGTAGTTTCGTCTATGTCTTCAAATTGCCACAAAAAGGAAAACGTCTCGCTCAAATTTCTTATAGCGGCAAATCGTTCAGTAATGCCAGTGATTACCCACTCAGCATTAAAGTGATTAAATTTTGAATTTCACTACATATCAATACAAGTTGATTACTCCTTGCAACTAAATACTGATTTTTTATACAATTGGACAAAACAAATAATAAATTACCTTTAATGATAAAAAACTGAAAATCATTTTCTGATCACTTTTTGAATAACTTTGATAATTAGATTTTATGATTTTATAAAAATGAACAAGGAGGATAATAAAATTAGGTTACTTTTGATGATCAATAGCTGAAAACAATTTTTCAATCATATTTTGGAATAACTTTTGAATTAAATGGTAAACAAATTTAATTCGGTGATCCAAAATTTAAAATTATTTTTCAATCAACTTTCTTAATCTTTTCAGACTACCTTTGTTGACTAAATAATGAATGTTTTACTTGTTGAACCTAAACTTTTCATTGAAAATCTGATTTTTCTTTATATGCTCACATTTTTTCAATCATAAAATTCAAAAAACAAAAAAAAACATATTCAAGACTTAAAGAAATGTAAATGCTGTTCCTAACCTAAGATGTCCCCTAGCAGTTCTCCAGATGCGTCTTCCCAGAAAAAGCATACTGTATGGAAGCGGTGTACGGAAGTTTTGTGGTGTTTGAAACGCTGGTAAGTTAAGCTCGATATGCCTGGACCCGGCTTCAACATCCCCTATGAGTTACGATTGTCAAAAACATCACGTTACCATTATTTATGATGATGATCATAGATGATGTTGAATGTTGTAGTCGTGTGTGAACATCGGTCAAGTTAATTATTGCCAATTACCTGCGGTTCAAATAGCTCACCTTCGAACTTTCGGATATGATTATTATATAGTATTTAATTATATATTAAATATGATGGAAAAATTAATCATAATCGTATTCACAAATGATTCCAAACCATAATTTAATATGATTGAAAAATGTTCTTAAATATGATCAAAAAATGATTGTGAAAAATAATCAAATGTTATTCCACAACAAGTAAGGCACAATCTTCCAAAAATATCAAATATGATGAAAAAAAGAATAAAAAGTGTTTAAAAATATGAATCAGAAATGATTATTCATCAATAACCACATTTGAGGTACACTTTTCTCACGACGCGTTTATCTAGAGATAGAAAACGATGCACTGATTTTGGAATAAAAAATACTTTTAAATTTGAACGTTTTCAATCATCTGGGGGTATGATATTTGAATATTTTTTGATAAAAATTTGGTACCGAATCAACGATCACCAGGAATGTATTGTTTTCAAAATCAGACTCTGAATCATCCGTAATCATCTCATTTAAATTATCCTCAGAACGTCTTTTGGGTTTTCTCTTTCGTATGTCCGGAAACTTTGGCGAGATGTTCAATTGAATAGCAACTGTTTTGCATTCGTTTAAAATTTTTTCCTGATCAACTTCAAATCAGCTTATAAGGCATCTAGATGTCGGAACTCAACATCTGTGGTGGCGTCTCTAGCTTGGAGGACGACGTTTCTTTCATTAATGGTAGTCGGTATTTTGAACCAAATTGAGGACAGCAAGATACATTCGAACTTGTTGATGTACTTGAGAATGCTGGTAACATCTCCGTATGCTTGCGCAGTCAAATTTGGCTTTTGTCTGAAAGACTATGAAGAGAGCTCGGTACATTTTTTTTGAGGATGTCCCACCGTTGTGGACTACGGCTGAAAATAGTAAAACATTTTTGTACAACTCCGAAGAAAGTAATTGCAGCCGAACAACATTGTGCAGCATAAACACCACATAAATTGAGACTGTGGATTGCACAAGGCGAGTAATCAGCATTCGAGTTTTTGTCGAGAATGTGACGTAGTGCTCCTTTGTAAGCTCCTTTCATATTGGCGCCGTTATCGTACCCTTGCGCACGACAATCTTTTAATTGGATTACATGTGTACCTAGAGTATGGCAAATTAGATCAGCGATTTTCTGACCAGTTTTTTGGTTACAATTCACGAAAGCCAAAATTTTTGTTGCTTTCGAATTGAAATGGAGTTAGCGCAACACGAACGTAGTCAACGTGATTAGCATCAGGCATAGCATCAACGATAAAAGCAAAATACTTGGCTTTCTTGCCTTGATCTAATAGTTTCCCTCACGTGCTTTGCACAAATTTCTATAAAATCGTTCTGAATATCTGGGAAAAGATAATGAACTTGTAAACATTTGTGCTGCTGTTTTGAAATCCTAACTTTCTCAAAATGATCTCTGAATATCAGATCATAATTGCTTATGAGATCTTAGATGCCCAAAAATGTCCATTGTTTCGTTCACCAAGATATATACTTTCGCCTTTGAAGGCTAGGCCTCTTTCACCCAAAAATAAAATAGTGTCCAAAATTATATATAAACTTTCTTTCCACTTTTGAGTTTCAGTGATTAGCTGTTCATTGATAAGTGTATCAATTGTAGCCTCCTTTTGAATTAGATTTTGTAAAGATCGCCATTGAATATAACATTTAATGTGATCTTGAGTATTTTCGTGTGATGGTTTATTGTATAGCTTCTTCCAAACCTGGAATTTCGAATATCCGCAACAACAAATTTTAGGTCGACTTAAAGTATTGGTGCTTAACAGACGACATGGTAGGCAATAAAAAGCATTGCTACTGACACTCCACACTAACCAGTCACGCTCCGCTTTCTCTCCATTTGGCTAAATTCTATTTAACAACGAGGTAGGAAATGCCTCGTCATGATAATCACGTGGAAAAATAACAGGACACTTTTGATGACCTCGACGAATTATTTCGTTGACCTCTTCAGATCGCAAAAACTCATTATTCACGGTACCGATATCGAAATCGTTTAAATAATCTGGACTTTGATACAGAGTTGGTGGTATTGTTGGTAGACTTTTTGAAGATGAACCTTCATCAGTGTCACTACGAAAACTTTACGATTTCGGATTCATGTAAACATATATTTGCACATGAAACAACTAAAGACTCTCCTGAATTAAAAAATGCCTTCGTACCTCTAAATCGCGGGCCCCCTGAGGAACTCCAGGCCCGGGGGGAATCCCCCCCATTCCCCCTCCCCTCTCGTCAGGCCTGCCTCTAGTTATATACAATACAATACTAATAATAATATCAACAGCCAAGAATTTACAGTATAGCTACTTATCGGTCTGGGATTCCGGCTCGCGTAAATAACAGAGGGGATAGGGTCAGCATTTACGAAAGGACCGCCTAGCCCATGGCATGAGAATATCTATAGCCAACGTATCCTATTCTGTAGCTAAAATAATGCTCAGCACGGGCCATTCTTTTCCATTTTTCGAATTTTTCGATGTCGAAAACTGAGGCGTGGCTATTATGTGGTTTCCATGTACAAAATTTGGTGAAGACTTCTCAATTTTTGCTCCAGTTGTCGTGGAAATGGACGGACGGAAAACAGATATATTACAACTCGGCTTCTTACCAATTTTGCCCATACAAACCAAGGGTTTCTCATAGATGTAATCTGTATACCAAATTTTCGTTAAGATGGTTAGATTTTTGTTCGATTTATGGCATCAATGCTTACTTAGCAAAGAGTCAAGGCCACGCCAATTTTAAAAAAATGTTTAGCTGTCGGACTTTACTACACCATATCACTACTGAGGTAAAATATCAGAATAATTTTATAATATACTGTAAATATGTTGCCTTTTTTGTGGCCATTCGACTTTGAATAAAATTTTGTTTCAATTAGGCGTGGTCGCAGTCCGATTTTGTTAATTTTTACTAAGCAAATATATAATAACAAATACAACGTTCAATCGATTTGTACTCAAGCTATGGGACGGACATGGCTCAGCCAAAACCGTTTACTATGCTGTTAGTTTTTACATAAGGATGTCGATATCTATCTCAATTCCTTTATATCATTACGTGCAACCGTTATTCAATCAAAGTTGTTAATACTCATGCGTACGTTCACATTGGGGATAAAAACAACCCAAGAAGTTATTATGGACTTATAGTAAAGCTGCGAAATGGACGTTGCGAAAAGGGAGAGATGCTCAGAGCTAAAGAGGTTTAGTGAAAATCACAATGCCAAGCGCATTTCCACATAACATTTGAATATTCTACTACTTTTACTATGGCGACCCGTTGCTGCACTCAGCAACTACAAAATGTTGCAAGCTTATTGCATCGCTAAACATTGACTCATTTCAAGTGAATTATTATTTTGCAATTTGCAGAATTGTCACACTGGTACGCAAATGATTCATTGTCATGCAGTTCAGGTTTCCTGGTAACGAATCAAGAGTGAGTAATCAGCTGTAGTTCGGGGACATTTATGGGAAACGAGTTGAGAGATAATGAATGTTTCATAAATATTTATCTGAGGTGTTATCATTCATTGATGTACTTTAAACTAGTTTCTGATATCATAGTGAAATAATGTGCTAAATTTAGATGGGTGTGTGTGCCATAAAAATAGTACGATTGTGTATATCGTAGGCATGTACGTCTGTACCCCAACGCGGCAAGTATTTATGTCGCAAGAGACGACTAAGATACCAAATTCATTGAAGGGTTGTGTTGCGCAACCCTTTCAATGGGTTGCCAGCGCAATTTATAGCTCCTCCAACCCAATTGTCACACACCTACCCGTGCCAAGTACTGTTTCTTTGACAGCCGGGGCTCTAGTGACCTCAAGTTCCTCATGGTCTGGCCTAGAAGGTTTCATGTGGTTATACTAAATCGTTCATCAACAGCATCGATAACACTTGCCTTCGAGGGATGTCCTTATCGCTACAAAAACAACAAAATAAGTACGCCTGTAAGTATGAGTTAACAAGTTTAAAAAACACATAATTTTCAACACGAAAACTCAAATGGAGTGTAATATGTTTCACCTTTGTATTTAATGTTAATGTTTATTAGCAGAGTTGGAACCGTAATAACTATATTGAAAAAAATCCGGAAAAATAGGCAACTCTTTAGTACTGCAGTAACATTATTTTCATTTCAATTATACACACCAAATTTTAAATTACCTTCATAGGAGTTTTCTAAGTTGCAGTTATATTTTATCGGTCTAATAATCGGTCTCTCTTAGCATATAGTTCCATTGCAGCCGGTTTTTTGCTCTGACTACCAGAAAAACTTTAAAAGTATAATGAGTTGTACTATATTTTTTATAGATCTAAGTGCTATGTCATAAAAACTATTTTCTATATTTTTTAAACTCTATGCTGCACATCTCTGATTATAACTGCACATCTTGTCTGTATCACTCTGTAGGTAAAATAATTTAAAGAAAATAAGAAAATATTACTTTTACCCAAAACCTTGGTTGTGAAAATTAGAACCCGCCTGGATTTAAAGGCATTGGCAAAATTTCCATAGTGATACGCCTTTTTCATAACCATATTTTTACTTAACCATATCTATTGGCATCGGTTATTGGTGTTTTAACCAAAAAAATTAGATATTTTCATAAAAAAAGAAGAAAATGTAAATAATGTCTAACGCATTGCATAATTAATAACTCACTTAGTCAAAACAAAAAATTAAATATCCAAAAAGTTAATAAATTCACCAACTCAAATATTTATAGGTTATGGATATGGCGATAACCCAAGAACCCATTGGTTGGCTATGGTATGGTTATGGCTTAGGCAATATGGTATGCCACCATTGATCAATTGCATAGTTGGATCTGCTGTTTAATAGGGATATGGATTGTACAAGTTTACCCTGGTTTTAATGTTGCCACGCTAAGCCTCGAAGGCTCACGAGAGAGAACTTTTTTTTTTTTTTTGTGGGGCAACTCGTAACATTATTCGTTTACGTTCCTTACTTTTTCCTTCACGGCATGCATGCAAGTAATGAGCTAACAAATATTTTCATTCTGCTCTGCTTACAGGATGAAGAGGGCTTGTTAACTTTTATACAAAGATGTACCTAAGTATGTACATATGTAAATGGCAAGTGTTATAGGTGAAAGGCAAACATTTGGGGATAAATGAGTGAATTGTGCAAGCAAACAAACAAATGGCATTGCAATTGAGCACGTTCGAAATGAAATGAACTGCTGCAAGAAAACAAGCAAAAGATATAAAAACAATACTGACAACTGCTGAAGGCAACGGTTGGGGGGCAAAAATGTATATGTGAATGTGGATGCAGTACATTAAACCAATTCTACTAGCAATTCACCACCTCATGAGCATAGCAATGGGCACTATTAACAAATAGCAAACAAGCCTTCAACGGCTGGCTGCACACGGTCCCACAACAGCAATGGAAATGCTAACAAAAACCAGTAAAGGATACAAAAACAAACAAGCGTGCTTCAAAGCTGAAGTTGTACTTGCTGTCTCAGTTTTTTATTCTGATAAAAATAAGGCAAATATTTTTAGGTCGCTATCGGACTTTGTAGATTTTTCACCGATTAAAAAGTTTTACAAAAAATAAATTTTTCTACGACAGAAATGTTCAATACGAAAAAATTATGTGGATTCTTTACGTAAACTTCCCATAAATCCGAAACGCTTTTTCTCGGAAGTTGCAGAGAATTTTAATTCTCAGCTGTGCATAACAAAAAGAGTAAATTAACTTTGTTCGTCAGAGTCGAAATAGATAGAAATTCTATATTTCAAAATGCTCAGGATTCAAAAGTGCATCGATGAAAGTAAATGAACGAATATTTGTCAATAGACACGGTTATTCAAGCAAATATGAAAAAGTTTGGCACGAGTGTTTCGTGGTTTCCAAATCACTTCGTTATATGAAATGGTTAAAATATAATGATCCCACGTTCACTTTCTGTATATTGAAAGAAACATAAAAGTGGAGATAAAAAAAGTTACGTGTGACTAGTTATAAATAACGGAATAAGATATGATACCTCGCTTCCCAAGGCAGTCGGTTCTATGTACCGGAGCGACTCGAGATTTTTCCCGATCAAGGACTGTCATTTCAGAGTGACCACATCTAATTTGTTTCGTCCCTCCCACAAATTGTCATCCTCCCAGCAGCTCCTTGCAGCAGGACTGCTCCATATTCTCTTACTCCGGGAAGGCATCGAATCCAATCCGGGTCCGTCTCCTGATCCCGGTCCTGAGAAATGGTTTTGCTGCATCTGCCGGAAAATAATCTTTTTAGGACGGTCATACTCTGTTCAGTGTGTCTCGTGCAAGGGATGGTTGCATCGGACAGGTTGTTCTGGGCTTGATTCCAAAACCCGACGTCCACGTAACTTTTATAAATCTTTTGTGGCTCCTTGCTGTTCACGCCCAAGGGCGTCCCGTAGTCTACGTCTAAGCGCCCCCCCCCCCCACTACCTTCCAACAGCCCCGCTGCTCATCAAGCCACAACAAGTACCCGCTGCTGTTCGCGCCCCACGGCGCCAACAACTCAAACAGCTGCTACCACTCATAACTACAATCTTCGTAGTAGAGTCGGAAGTAATGCTGAGCAACAGCCCCTGCCCCCGTCTTCCCCCCCCCCCCTCTTTTCCGGCAGCAATCGTGTAGGTCAGGGAAACAGACTCTTAGTCCCTACCTCCGTTTACACCGTTTGCCAGCACAGAATATATATGTTTGCGACATCCGCCCAATGCAGCTCCTGCCTTGGGTGGTGCCACTTCCCTAGATGTTCTGGTCTCCGCGACGGCAACCCCCCGACGGGTTTCATCGCGCCATGTTGCCAGGTCGCAAACCCAAATCATCCGGGTACCCCAATGCTTGCCCGAGGACGCCAAGTCCTAGGACCACAACAGCAATTGCGTCCTGGCCTTCCCCAACCCAGGCGTAGTCACCCGTCACTTACCCCCAGATTGGCGACGTCTCCCCTTATGCACTTCAGAATTCTGCAGTTAAACTGTAATGGACTAACTGGGAAGATTACGGAGATAGTCGATTTCATGAAGCGGCACAAAATCCGCATTGCTGCGATTCAAGAGACTAAACTCACAGCAAGATCTGCATTGCAGACCTATTCTGGGTATAACGTCCACAGGAAAGACCGCGAGAGCCGAAATGGAGGCGGTCTCGCGTTTATCATACACCACTTTGTGCAATATTGTATATTTGATCCTGGCATCGACTGCAGGGACAATGTCTTAGAACGTCAAGGCCTATCTGTCCGGTCAGGCGATGCAAACCTAGAAATCGTCAACATCTACATCCCTCCTGCCACCTGTTGCCCCAGTGGATACCACCCTAATATCAGGGCCTTACTCACTGGCAACAATCGCATTATCTTAGGCGATTTCAATGCCCATCATGATCTATGGCATTCAAACTTGCGGGCGGACAGTAGGGGTGAGATGTTGGCGGATCAAATAGAAGAAACGAGTTCGGCACAATAAACGGAGACGCCCCCACACGTATGGTAGGAAGCTGTCACAGCTCGCCAGATATCTCAATCGTGAGCGGAGAACTCGTAAACTGCGTCAACTGGCAGCCGATGGTAACATTGGCATCCAACCACCTGCCCATACTTATTTCGCTTGAGCGTAACGCCGACTTCATCGTCACTCATAAACTTCAAAAAAGGAAAGTGGGAAGAATATAAATCCTTTACAAACAGCCGCCTAGCTGCCCTCCCTATCCCGACTGATGCCCGCCAAGGGGAGCGTGCCTTCCGTAAGGTCATTAAATCCGCCTCGGCACATTTCATTCCCGCCGGGAGAATTCCCGAAATCCGGCCCCACTTCCCGGCGGAGGCCGCAAACTTAGCGAGAGAACGTGACCTTATAAGACAGCTTGACCGAGGCGACCCCCAAATAAGGGATATAAACCAACGCATCAGATTGCTTGTAGATGAACACAAGCGGGCGAAATGGGAGGAGCACCTAAGAGGTTGTAACCTCTCTACCGGTGTGGGTAAACTTTGGTCCACCGTAAAGTCCCTATCGAATCCGACTAAGCACAAAGACAAAGTTTCCATCGCCTTTGGCGACAAAGTGCTGTAGGACGCGAAAAAATGCGCGAGCGCTTTCTGCCGACAATATATAATGCATCCTACGGTCGACAAAGATAGACGGAGAGCCAATAGACGCGCACATAAACACAAATTCAGCGCGTCACCAATCACCATCGCCGCTAAAGAGGTTGAGGACGGCATTGGTCGTGCTAAACCATCCAAAGCAGTGTGCCCAGACGGCATAGCCATGCCGATGCTTAAAAACCTAGGGAAAGAGGAGTTCAAATATTTAGCGCATGTCTTCAATCTGTCTCTTTCCACCTTTGTCATACCTGAGAAATGGAAAATGACCAAGGTGGTCTCACTACTAAAGCCTGGGAAACCAGCTAACATAGGTGAGTCGTATCGTCCGATATCTCTCCTATCGCCAGTGGCAAAGACGCTTGAAGACATTTTGCTCCCTTATTTCCAAGCAAATTTGCAGCTAGCCCCTCATCAGCAAGGCTTCAGAAAACTCCATAGCACTACCACCGCGCTAAATGCCATTAGCACCCAGATAAATTGCGGTTTAAATCAATACCCCCACCATAGAACAGTACTCGTAGCGCTAGACCTATCAAAAGCTTTTGATACGGTCAACCATGGCTCGTTACTGCAGGACCTGGAAGGGTCTACCCTTCCCCCATGTCTTAAAAGGTTGACCGCAAATTATCTGGGTGGTCGGCAGGCATCGGTGCAATTTAGAAATGAAACATCAAAACCAAGGAGAATTAAACAGGGGGTGCCACAGGGTGGTGTCCTATCCCCACTTTTGTTTAATTTCTACATATCTGAGCTACCTTCACCACCGGAAGGAGTCACAATCGTTTCCTACGCCGATGACTGCACAATAATGGCCACAGGCCCAGGCCCAAAGATCGATGCGCTATGCAATAAAATAAACGGCTACCTCCCTGATCTCTGCAGTTTTTTCGCCTCGCGAAACGTGGCATTATCACCGACTGAATCTTCCGCGACCTTATTTACAACATGAACGCGCCAAATGTCGACCATTTGGAACATCCACGTCGATGGCACTACGCTACCGACTGTCCGACACCCCAAAATCTTGGGTGTGACGTTTGATCAGGATCTACATTTTGGTGAGCACGCAGCCGCAATTGTTCCGAGAATTCAGAGCCGTAACAAAATCCTCAAATCCCTCGCTGGCAGTACTTGGGGAAAAGATAAAGAAACGCTCATGACTACATACAAAGCAATTAGCCAGCCGATTACGTGCTACGCGTCACCCATATGGTCGCCAAGCCTAAAAATCACCCACTGGAAGAAACTACAGGCCTGCCAAAATACTTCTCTCAGAATCGCCACGGGCTGTCTTCTTATGTCCCCAGAACACCATCTGCATAATGAGGCGAGAATACTCCCCATCAGGGAGAGAAATGAGATGCTGACCAAACAGTTCCTGTTGAATACCCAGAAACCTGGGCATCCCAACAGACATCTGATTGATGAACCAGCACCGCCTAGGGGCTTAAGGAGTCATCTCCGTAAGCATTTTGAGGAAATACGGCACCTGAGAACCCAGCCGTATGAAGTGAAAAAACACAAGCAGGTCCTTGGTGAACTCCATAAACAGGCGTCGGACCTTTATGCCGGGAATTGCCCGGTGAATCCAGTACTTAACGAAAATTATCCAAAACTTGCGGCAGAGGAACGCATACTCCCTAGGGAAACGCGTGTCACTCTTGCTCAACTTCGTTCTGGATACTGTAACAGGTTAAACTCTTACCTATCCAGAATCAACCCCGACATACAAAATGTATGCCCTGCTTGCAATGTGTCCTCACATGACACCAACCATCTCTTCAATTGTAATGTGGAACCAACGCCTCTAACACCCCTTTCCTTATGGTCCACCCCTGTTGAAACGGCAAGTTTCCTTGGACTCCCGTTAGAGGATATTGATGACAATTTGTGATCGGTCGCGGCTATTAGGTGGGGCGAGCATTGCTACAACAACAACAACATACCGAATTCTGATATAGGGCGTTTTCGAGACTGCAGCCGCGATAGGGTGATATTCCACTCAGCAGTCGATGTAAGATATATAAACGATTGTTCGTCATTTCTGTCTCATTTTAACACCTGAAAGCTTCAAATATCACCTGATACTTAGGCATATGGCATACAAAAATGTCTTAAAAGATCATCAAGATCGGTAACATATCGCACTTGTCGCGTTAAAGTGTAACAACTCAAAATTTGAACATTTTCAGTAGAGACGAAAAACTGTTTCCGTAAATATTAATAATATATTACAAGGAAAAAAATGTAATTGCAAGAAAATATCATTAAAAATAATATAACCGTTGTTTCATTTGTATTTGTTTAGTAGTTGCACGAAAATAACAAACTTTTGAGTTATTACTCTTTTCCTGAAATTTATTTATATACATAGTGGTAACAATACGTTATAACACAGTAGAATAAACTTATCTAATGAAACTAAAGAGTGATAAACTGAAATAAAACGTAACTTAAACAAACCTTTATATGTTTTAAATAGGCACCATGAAAAATATTACACTTTATGTGATACACTAACGAACCAATTTGTTCAAACACTTGGAGACAACTAAAAATGTAACTCTTTAGTTGAGTCTAAAGAAGTCATTCTGAAAACAAAGAGAGAGTCATAACGGTTTTTTTTAACGAAAGACTAGACAAACCACTGAACGATTTTTACATTGGGTAGAGATGACCACTGTACATTGTTTTCTTGCAAAAAACTAAAATTTGGAAATTTTGAGTTGTTCGGATCAAGTCAACATTTGAAACATTCGCTCACCTGTTTTCGAATCAATATCGCTACAACTATTGGGTAACCTAACTCATGGATCCCTCGAGTTCAACGAACATATTCACCAGCGTCCCGAAAATTGTTGTTCCTACACACGTACTAAATTTTTTACTCTAAAAAAAAGTAATGAAGAAATGTATTTATAATGTTTTGTACTGATTAATCTGCATCTGATCGAGTTTTCTTAGACAAGGGTATGAACAATGAACATGGCTGCCATTTTGGCAATAGGGATTTTTCAGATACAATGGAAAAAGATACACCACACACTACATATCTGTCACATCGTACTTTCGGTGTATATTGACATTAGGTCAAGAATCAACACGTGTGTCCAATATTTATGTTGTTTTCGATTCATAATTGAGTGTTTCTTCATTTTCAATTGAATTCATATCAATATTTATAATACATTGGGAATTCCTTCTGTAAGTATGTCGTATCGTTGAACAAAAACATAGTAGAAAATTGTGGCAATGATGTATCATGTTTTTCTCTTCAAATTTATTTTTTCAAATGTTCTTTCTTCGTTTATTTTACAGAATACATTTAGTGATTTCAACTCTATCTAATCGTGCGCACGTGTTTTATTGTGTTTTTCATCAAATTTTTTGCCTTTTGGACATATACGTGTGGGTGTATTTCGACTGCGCATTTTTTGTTTGCACATGTGCTTTTCTTAAATTAAATTTCTTGCGTTGAACATGGAGTTTTAGTGAATTTTTTTCCTTTCTCTTGTAGAAAATGCCTCGAGCCAGACGTCAAAATATCGGTGAACGTACGCGTAGTGCTAACAGATTGTTACTTCAAAGAAGAACGCAAAGTACTGATGACCTGTCACAACAAAATGAAATACGACGTGAACGATGTGCACAAAATAGATCTGCAGAACCACAGCGGCAAAGAAATCCAGCACGACCAAGACAAATACGACGTCGTGTTCTAGAAAATATGTAACGTGCTGCTTTTAATTACGATCCACAAATTGATTACAGTATGCATTGATATATTGGATTAATGAGTGCGATATATCCACATTGTGAAGCAGCTAAGTTTCTGGGTGAAACGGCTGGCATGTGTTGTGCTAATGACAAAGTGAAATTGCCGGCATTTGAAACTCCACCTGATCCATTGCACTCATTGATTTTTTGAGGATCACCAATGTCGAAGCATTTTATTAATCATATACAAGAATACAATTCATCATTTCAAATGACTTCTTTTGGTGCTACAAAAATTATAAGAGACAATTTTATGCCGACATTTAAGGTGATTACTTCATGTGGAATATCTAATTATTCTGTAGATCTAAGTAACAGTTTCTACAATGTTTTTAAGGGTTCTGATCCAACATCAAACAGACTCAAGGTCAGATTTATCATCGAGCGGGTGCACTGTTACCATTTTCTGACGCTAACCATCAACTTTTGCAAATATGTTTTATCGGAGATGAAAATCGTTGGATGAACGTTGCACATTTGGCTCGCATACAGGACGAGCGATTATTTTCGATCTCCACAGATTTTTTCATCAAAACAATGAATTGGTGAAATTGTTCGAAACCGCTCTCGATCGTATGCCATCTCATAATCACAAAATCAAAATTAGAGCGGATAAAACGCCTTTTGGAGAGCATGCCAGAAGATTTAATGTACCGACATTTGATGAAGTGGCAATGGTAATTGTTGGCGGTCAGTTTCAATCCCGCGATATTGTACTTCATCGTAGAAATGAACAATTACAGGGTGTTCCGGAGCTTCATCGCAGTTACGACGCATTACAATATCCAATTCTACATTGGAAAGGTGATGATGGTTATCACATTAATATACTAATGATAGATTCAAGAACCAGTAAATGATATACTAATTATATTAATCAGATATTAAATAAAATCTAAAATTTAAAATCGAATGAAGATATTTTTTTTAGGTCGATATGTTCAAAAGAAAGTTAGTGCGATGAATTATTATTCTTATCAATTGATGATTCGCGCACAAGAGCAAAATTACATTCTGAGATATGGTAAACTTTTTCATCAATACATTGTAGACATGTATGCAAAAATTTAAACTGAACGTCGCAATTTCATCCGATTCAATCAAGTCAAATTGCGATCTGAAGAGTACACACATTTGCAAAATGCAATAGCGAATGATGCAAATGTGAATGATATCGGACGTCTGACGATATTACCAGCTTCTTATATTGGTAGTCCACGCCACATGCACGAATATGCACAAGCTGATATGTCATATGTTCGAAAATACTTACGACCAGATCGTTTCATCACTTTTACGTGTAATCCGATGTGGAACGATATAAAAAATAATTTGTTCGACGGTCAGTCACCAACAGATCGACACGATGTTACAACATGTGTATTCCAGGAAAAATTGAAGGCACTGATGGATTTAATTGTGAAATTAAGCGTTTTTGGAAAGGTACAATGTTGGATGTACTAGATTGAATGACAAAAAAGAGGTTTGCCACACGCACACATATTGATATGGCTGGTACGTAAAATAACACCGGACGAGATTGATAGCATCATATCAGCCGAAATACCAGATCAAGCCATCGATCCAGAATTATTTGAAGTGGTAACAAAAAACATGATTCACGGTCCATGCGGAGAAAAAAATATGAATTCACCATGCATGATCGATGGGAAATATTCAAAGCTGTATCCAAGAGCATTAATTTCCGATACCATAACAGACAATGACGGATATCCATTGTATCGACGTCGATCATTTGAAAATAATAATAATAAAATAATGATAAAACGGCGATAATAAGAAGCGCGATCAATACATCGAAGTTGACAATCGTTGGGTCGTGCCATATTCACCGATACTGTCAAAAGTTTTTCAGGCTCACATAAATGTTGAGTACTGTAACTCAGTTAAATCTATCAAATACATTTGTAAATATGTGAATAAAGGAAGTGATATGGTTGTTTTTAGAGTAGATGGTGAAAATAGAAATGATGAAATCAGTCAATATAAAATGGGGCGATACATAAGCGGTAATGACGCAGTTTGGCGTATCTTTTCGTTTCCTTTGCACGAATGACATCCTGTTGTTTTCCATTTGGCATTTCATCTGGAAAATGATCAACGAGTTTATTTCACTACTGAGAATGTACAGCAGAGAGCAGTACAACCATCAGCAACTACTTTATCTGCTTTTTTTCAATTGTGTGAAATCGACACATTTGCCAGGAATTTGATATATGTTGATATACCGCAATATTACACCTGGAATGCATCATTGAAAACACTTCAGGGGCGTAAACTAGGAACACTATTTGATGGTCATCCAGGTATTTTCCTAACAGATGCCTTGGGCAGGATGTATACGGTACATCGCAACTATGCTGAATGTTTGTATTTGCGAATGTTGTTGGTAAACGTTCGAGGACCAAAATCATTTCAGGATTTAAGAACAGTTCACTGTCATTTTTGTCAGGCATATCGCCAAGCATGTCAGCTCTTGCATTTGTTAGAAGATGACCCTCATTGGAACGCAACACTTCATGATGCATCGATTTCATCTCATCTACAGCAAATACGAATGCTATTTTTGATTATAATATTAACATGCATGCCATCGAATCCAATTGAATTGTGGAATAAATATAAAGATTGCATGACTTAAGATATTTTAATTCGGATGCGTCGTAGAGCAATGGATCCTGATTTGCTGTTTACATTGGAATTGTACAATGAAGCTTTAATAATAATTGAAGATATGTGTCTTGCGATTGCCATTGGGCAGTTAGCTTTGATTTCATCAAATCGTCCAATGCAGGATTTATTTGATCGAGAGTTGCAGCGTGAACAACAATTCGATTGTGACGATTTACGTACATTTGTTCAATCCAACATCACCAAATTGAAAAATCAACAAAAGGATATACATATATGACAAAATCATGCAAGCTGTTTGTGATAACACTGGTGGATTATATTTTTTGAATGCACCTGGCGGCACCAAAAAACCTATGTGATTTCATTGATTTTAGCAACTATTCGATCGCAACAGAAAATTGCTTTGGCCACTCGCTTCTTCTGGAATTGTTGCAACTTTATTGGATGGAGGACGAACAGCTCATTCAGCTTTAAAATTGCCATTGAATATACAGGTGGTTGAAACTCCAACCTGTAACATATCCAAAAATTCAGCGATGGCAAAAGTTTTGCAACAGCAGCGGTCTTTCTATGGGATGAGTGTTCAATGGCAAACAAAAAATCATTGGAAGCATTAAATCGACCGATGCAAGATTTACGTGGAAACCGAAGGCTTTTTGGTGGTGCTTTAATTATATTGTCAGGAAACTTTCGACAAACATTGCCCGTTATTCCACCGGCATATGAGATCAATGCATGTTTGAATTCTTCCCTTTTGTGGCGATACGTGAAAAAATTAACATTACACATAAACATGCGTGTTCAGTTGCACAATGATCACAGAATGCAGAGCAGTTCTCGAAGCAATTGTTAGAGATCGGTAATGGCAAAATTCCATCAAACAATTTTTGTACTATTTTCCAATCAAAAGAAGAATTAATTGAACGAGTGTTTCCAAATATTGTTCAAAATTACATGAATCACGATTGGTTGAGAGAATGCGCAATACTGGAACCAAAAAATATACATGTCAATGAAATCAATCATCACATTCTGAAAAAATTGCCAGGTGTGGTGACAATATACAAGTCAGTGCATAGCGCAATGACTTCAAAATGACGCAGTGAATTATCCAGTTGAATTTTTGAATTCATTGGAACCGTCTGGTATGCCACCGCATTGTTTAAATTTGAAGGTCGGCTCATCACTTATTTTATTACGGAATTTGAATTCACCAAAATTGTGTAATGGAACAAGACTGAATGTAAAAAGTTGATGACAAATTTAATTGAAGCAACAATACTGAAAGGCGAAAGGCGAAATTCTGCTTATACCACGAATCCCACTGATACCAACAGACATGCCATTTGAATTCAAGCGTTTGCAATTTCCAGTGCGCCTGTCATTTGCTATGTCAGTCAACAAGGCGCAAGGACAAACGCTTCGAGTATGCGGATTGAATTTGCAGGAACCGCGCTTTTTGCACGGACAGCTATACGTTGCCTGTTCCAGAGTAGGCATTCCAAATTGTTTGTTTATTCATATCCCAGATGGAAAGAGGAAAAATGTAGTGTATCCAAATGTTTTGGATTAAGAATTGAAATAAATATTAAACAAATTCTATGATATTTTATTCTTTTTCCAATATTTCTATTGGTGTAGCGAAACACATCGGGGTCCCGCTAGTTGTTTATATTTTTTGAACGAAAATATCGCTTTCATCTGTTCTCTGTAGAATATACATACAAATATTCTATAAAGCCGATTATTTAGAGAGTACGAGTTTATGAAATTTCTTCAGAGTATTGTTCAGCTCCATTCATGAAAGGGTTTCATCAGGTCTTCAACACACCGAAGACAGCCCATGCCTTACTTGTTTTAGCCCTCACTTTAGTATTAAGCAAAGTCACAAGCCAAAGCATTGCTGTATGCAGCAGAAAAAAATTTAGTACAGAAATATAAGATGTATAACTTCCAAAATGTGTCACACTGTCATCGATGAACAAAGTGTTTTACTCATTTATTTCCTGCTGTAGCGAAACTAGCATTGCAGGGTAACTTACAAATATATGGGTTAAATTTTCTGAAGTGTATCAGAATTTGTCATTGCTGGATTATTATTTTTTTTGTTTTTACATTTTTTGGTTTCCATAAATGAATAAAGAAAAATAGTGTGTGGATGCTGTTTCGGAGTTATAGCTCTTTTGGTTTTAACTACTGAGCAAGGTAAAATTTTCTTCATAATTCGTGATGGCATCGGCCGATTGCACTTTTTTGGCACTCTTCCTAGTAATTCCGTTTTTTTTCTCCTTCCATTTTCAAATGTTCTAAACAAATTTATTATGAAAGTTTCGAGTAAACAAAAATATGTCTAACTCCTTTACCATTTTGGTAATTTTGTGCGTTTTACGTTTTTTACAATAAGTCAAAAATAAAACTATGAAAACTTTTTCACATACAGAATTCGATTCCACTCCACTCATAAAGCAGAACAGTTTTCTAGAGAACTGCAACAGTTCGGAAATACAAAATATTCGAGTGCATAATTTCATGTTTTCACATTTCATGTGGATTCCTTTATAATGAAATAAAACCTTTGTTATTAGCTCCAAAACACTCTAATGTGCCTACACAAACATACATATGTTCATCGATATACATATATGAGTAGGTTTACATGCTAGTAGTACTTACATTTATTTATGCACTTTATACAAATAGAAAGAAACAAACGACTATTTTGAACATTAACAAGAGGCGTCAAAAATTACGGAAAACAACTGAAACAACACATGAGTTGCTACTCACATTCACACATACCTACGTTCATATATACCTACATATGTATCTATGCTGAGCCACTGCAGTCAATTTCTGTTAATTTGTGCGATTGGTTTTAACATAAGTTAGTACATAGTTTACATGACAAATAGTCATCTCACTAAATATTTTGCGTTTCTATGAAACGATCCAGCACGTGCCTATTTTAGGTGGCATTTCGTTTTTGTTCAGCCCCACCCTGGCGGAAAAAAGAGATGTTATGGGGTCTGCTGGTATATATAAAGTTTTTTTTTGCAAAGATGTTATATTCGCCTGCGATCCCTTTAAAAACCGTTGATATTTTTCAGAAGTCATTTCTTATGACAAGGACAATCAGTTTGCTGAATTTTGTGATGAAAACATAAACCGTGATTGGCTTATGCCCCATTACATTTGAAAAATTGTGTCAGAAGTGGGCGGTGGTGCACCCCTTTTTACAGATTTTCAAACATTTAAATTATAGGTCTCTATTTGAAACCACACATGAAATTTAGGTTTTGTATCTGACGTAGGTCACGTTTTTGAGCATCCCATAATTTTATGTACATACATAAAAAGTGGGCGATGTTGTCTTCCGATTTCGCTTATTTTAAATAGCGACGGGATATTTGTTTTCAAGTTATACAATTCACAGACTGACAAACGAACGGACATGGCTAAATGAGTTAATAAGTTCACCCTAACAATTTTGATATATGGAAGTCTATACGGTGCAGTGCAATAACGTCCGGGGAAATAACGCCTATTTCCCTATTACCATTTATAACTTACTATTAACATTTCCATGCTCACATTGGAATAAAATGGAAACAAGAAATAAATTACAATAATACAAAAAAATAAAATAGTTTAAAAAAAATGTTTAATCTAAACGGTTTTATAATTTATTTAATAATTTGGAAAAAATTTAAACAACGAGACATCAGGACGGACAAGGCGACAGCTGTTTCGATTATACCTTGTAAATCTCTTCAAAACCTTTTCTCCCGGGAGTGGGAGTCGAACCCGCACTCCTACGATAGTTGAAATGATTATAAACGCATTCAGCTATGTTATGCCTTAGTTGTTGTAAAGTTTTTCCCAATTGCCTTCTTTTCGATTTTGATGTCAATTCTACAGGACTGTATGAATATTTGTTCCAAATATGCACTACAAATAAGATTTTTTTTAATATCTCGATCCTTGCGCCACCTAGTGGCGACTTTTTTCATAGGCCGCTTTCTATTCATGTATGTATTATGTGTGCCAAATATGAGCCGAATCGAACCGCAAAACGATTTTTTGAAATACTTATATCCATGCGCCACCTATCGGAGTTTTTTTTCTTATTATTGCATTGTCATCGGGTTCTGAACTATATTCTAAGTTTCAAGCTTGTAGCTTATCGGGAAGTTACTTAAATTTCAATTACAAAATTCTGTTCGCTACACAGAGACAAGCTAAATAAAACCGTTTAAAAATATTAAAATTTAACAAAAGTAGAATAAAACCAAATAAAATAAATTTAAAAAATTTGTAATTGAATTAAATAAAACAATATCAAACAAATAAATTTAAAATAAAATAAAAAACAAATGAAAGTAAAATGGAAGGGTTGGCTATATATTAAGGGACCATTTCATTTTATTCAAAGAGGTTTGATCTCTGAATTTAATTATTATTCAGTTCAATTGTTATAAATATTTTATAAGTAACTTGTGGTTAAAGTTACTATGGTAGTAACATCACTTTTTAACCCTTTTTGATTAAACTCCATGCATTCGTCAAATTCACAAAAAAATTAAAATTTGGAATCAAAAATCGCGGGTTTTTTCTACAAAATTTTTGCCTGCAGCGCTTTTTTTAATAAATTTAGTTATTTTGCAGATTTTTTTAATTTTCAAAAACGACATAACGCCAGTCGAGAAAATAAAATAACCACTATTTTAATTTGTTTAAATTTAGGTATTGTTCTTAATAGTTCTACCGAATGAAAAAGGACTTTTTCCTTAAACTCCTGTACTTATTTCACAAAATATTACAGAAAATTTTCGCCTTCGGCGCTATTTTTTAATAAATTTAATTATTTTTCAGGAATTTTTTAATTTTCAAAAGGGAGAAAACGCCTGTCGAAAAAAGGAAATAACGCCCGCGGACGGTTTAGCCAGTGGTAGCGTTTTTTTTAAGCTCGCTTGCAAAAAAAGCAAATTTTTATATTTTTCAACTTTCGATTCGTATATGTCCCATCTTTACTATTTATATTTACATTCACGGCGCGCCTGAATTACATGCTATACATATGTACATACATACAGATATTTATGTATATATGCATGTCAGTGTATCAATGTATATGTACTAGCTATAAATATAAAGACATATGTATACGATACTCAGTTTGGGAACTTTCCGCATTTTTCAACATCTTACAGATCACCATTAGATTAAGTCGTAAGCAAACTAAATAAATGTAATAATTACATATGGGAATTTACAAATTATAAAGAAATTAACTCTCGGAACTTAGAAGTATGTATATAGCTACATAATCTTTAAAATGACAACGAATAAGCTACTTACCTACTTAATTGGCGCTCAACCGTTAAAACGGTTATGGCCGTCGAACAATGGCGCTTCACTCACTTCTTTGTTGTACTTACTGGTTCCAGTTGGTAATACAAAGGGTATTTAAATAGTTTTCCAACTTGCTCCTTCCAGTGGAGTGAGGGGCCACCCTCTACTTCCATAGGCAGGCCAAGAATACTTGTTTGGAAAATTCAAATCTTTTGGTTGATAAACTCTGATTTACATTCTCATACTCAAGATTTGGGATAATATGGTGCCAATTCTTTTTTTCTTTATAACAATGATAAATTAGTATATTTAACTACGCATATTCAGTAAAATTTCAGGAAAAAGTTGTAGCATATAAAGCCAATAAATTGGTGGTAAATTGACTTAGTGCAACATATTTACGTGTTTTCTCTGTCATAAATGAATGACTTTACCTCTATTTCTCGCAAAGTCTGAATAAAGCCCATCAAAACAACATCATTTTGAATCGTCCGAGCTCCCTCTGCTTACCTTTCCCGCAATAAACATCAGCAGTCGTTCTGATTCCCTATAATATAAAAACTTATACAATTTCACATAAAGAGTTAATGATGTCATAAGTCAAGTGCTACTCACAAAAACTCTTATGAACTCAATATCCCATACAAAATAAAAATAAATTAAATCTCTTCGGAGGTTATTCGCGCCTTACCTCCAAAGATATTTAGGCTCAGATTTTCCTCTAGTTTCTGTTGTGCTACTTATTAATTGTTCCTACAGATCTGTGGGGGCCTATGTGTTTTATTCTGACGCCGAACGGCATTTGCAAGCATATGCGATTTTTATGTCAGAAATACACTCGGAGTGTATTCCGAGTGGCGACCACGCTTAGAAATTTTTATTTTATACAAAGTCAAGAGCTCTTTTCCATCCCAACGATTTTTTATAAAAACCAAAATATTATTTTAGGGCTGACGGCAGATGATGGTCCTTAATTAAGCAAATGGCTGTATGTGAAAAACAAATATGTATGAATTATTTCATTAAAAATCTTCTTGATTTCATGCTTCTGTGTGAAATCGGTATGAAACTGCTTATTTCGCTATAAAAAAAAGAAAAAATTGAACGGATATTTGGAATCAGGTGATCATTCATACTTAATAACTATGGTGTTTTTTTGCAAGGGAGCTTGAAAAATATCTTCCACTAGCTAATTAGTTTAGTCATGGCGGAACTTTGGTACTTGTTTAAGCTGCTTCGAAATTTTTGGACTATACCAGAGAATTAAAAAACAAAATACATGGAATGGATGTGTTTGTTTTTATGTACGTCACCGTGCTGGCACCTTGTTATTTTCTTATTTTCGCTTATCTGCTTATTGGAATGTTCATTTCATTTTCTCGTTCACAATAGATATCTTTTTTGGTCGGCTATTGCTTAAGCGATTTCATCTCAAACCATTTAGCCAACTCAACTAGCTTACTTTGTGTTGTTGTTTTCTATGCAATTCGATAATTTACCAATCGTTTTATTACCACTAGCTTTCAAAAAAAGCAGCTTATATTAATTCATTTATACTCATATCATATTCCATTTCAGACAAACAGCAATAATCGGTTCAATATTGGCTGCACCATAAGTTTTTATGAGAAAATAAAAATTAACACAACATGAAATTTTACAATAAAAAATACAACATCTACAAATTTGAAAAAATTTACAAAATTAAATATGTAGATTCTCTTCACTTGTTAACTTTTATTGAAATTTTTTAGGAAAGAAGTAATCACCTGACCACCAACGTCGTTAATCTGGCTACGATATAATTTTTGCAACAATTTTTTATTTTTATTTTTTTTTTTTTATTTGTATAAAGACTCGCAACAAACCGAAACATTTCCAAACTAATCGCACCAAAGCCATACATTTCCGTAAAAAGTTAATGAGGCATATTAATTTAAAATAATTAGAACCTTGTTAAAAATGGATGCCAAACTTCTTACAAATGGAAAAAATAAAATTAGTGCAATAGTTATATATGTATGTACGTACTATATTCGCAGGATTAGTGGTCTGGTGGTTACCATAATTTCTTGGTTTCAAACCAACTTAATGAGAGATTGATTGCATTTCTTAAATCGTCGATTCGAATTTTCGAAAAATTCTAAGTTCCGTTTTGCTGTGGACCTCCTAAGATACAAAGATATACATCCTTACTTACTTGCATAGTTTAATATTTAGATAATTTTCATTTATTTCTTTTTATTTGCAGTTTGGTGAACTGGACAATGGAGGATGCCCCACAAGTACGCAGACTTCTTACCGAAGCACTTAATGTATGGGCAAGAAGCTCTAAATTAACTTTTCGAGAAATTTTGAGCGATCAAGCCGATATTCAAGTTCTATTCGCTAGGTAAGAAAATCTTATTTTTTATCGGATTTAATCGTCTGTAAATTTATTCATAGTATTTACAAAATTTAAGGAGGGTTTAGATGGTTTGTTCCAATTTTTATAAACATAATACAGATATTTATAATTGGAATAAAAAATAAAATTTTTGAGCTGATAGGCCTTAGTTAAACAAAACACAATATTTAAAGTTGTATTTTAGTTTTACTTCGTCGATATTTCGATTTCAGTCTGAAATTATCTTCAGAAACATATGTATGTATGCGAAATGCTTAAGCTTTAAAATAAATTTGATAAACTTTAGAGAAATGCAATAACGAAAAGTATATATTTATAAATTACTAAATTAATTAATTCTTTTATTTGAAATAAAAAATTAACTTGTACATAGATATCTTATTTTTCAATAAAGTAACAAAATTGATTAGTAAATCTCTTTTTCATTGTTGTGATAAGAAGCGATAAACTTATTTTATCTTAACACAGTCATCGTCACTGGAACATATATCTAATAAACAACCATTTCTGAGCTATACGCATCTGTAAGATCTTTTTGTGTTCTTACATACCTCATAGATGATATGACTGGATCAGAAGAGATAGATAACATGTTGAAAAGGTCTTCGTTTTGTCTAACTCGTGATACTTTGCAGGTGTTCATACATCTATATCTTTTGTAGTCCTTGTTCTTAGATTAGAGATCATTTGAGCTTCTTCAGACATTTTCTCCTAATGGTAAGCACTGATACTCTATTAAATCTTTTCCATGTGCTAAAATTTTATATACCTTTGGTGTAAGTTTCTTCTCAGGATACTTTTGATGCAGCAACTCTGTAGTTTTAGATGCATATTCTCCAAATTTGGGTCCATTAACTGGTTCATGGCAGTTTCAAATATTTAAAATTACTCCCAATCTTTTCACAATATCTCTATCAACTCCTGTTATGCGAGCAGTCTTTATAGAATTAATCCTGAATTATTTTTTTTCTCCTGTTTTGTTTCTCCTTACATGTTGTATTTTCGTCGAAATTTTCTCCTTGTTGTGGTAGTGTATAAGCCAGCTTCAAAACAAATTCCATAAATTTTATCCTAGCATGCAAAGGGGATATTCCATACTCATAATTTAGTTCGTCAGTTATTGAATCATAAAGATTTTAAAAGTCGATTTTTTATATCACTCACTGTAGTTTTTATGAGTTCCGAAGATTCCTTCCCGTATTTAAATAATATCGGGCGGCACAATATAGTTGATGACGGACGTGGATTTTTCCAATATTCTGAAGCTTAATCTTTCAGTCGTAATGGAACAATAGAAGCCATAAATATATTACTATCTGTAATTGTTTCATCGTCTACATTTATTCTTAGTTTATATGCGCTTTGTCCTGATGATCCATCACAGCCCCATTTAGTTATCAATGCTAGCTCCTTTGGCAGTGATTTCACCTTTTCTTCAGTAAAACTTTGAAGGTGTCGTATCGACGTTTTGTAGCTCAATTTCAGCTGATACTTCGCTTATTTTGGGACTTAGAGGAACTGCTTCTTTCTTGGCTTGAGTAATATTTTTGTATCCAGGTAAAATATCGGCACTACGTTGCAATAATGACTTACGCAATATAATCTATTTTTTCTTCGTTAAACCGATATCTATAAACAGCGCCAAAACTTCTTCGGGAGTGTATTTCCTAGATAGCGCATTTGGTGGTGTCGGAATGCTGTTTTTGATCCTCATCAGTCGCACTGGACTTGCTACCGCAACTGCTTCTGTTTTATGAGACTTCACGTTTTCTTCGTCTTTTTTATATTTAATAGCCAGTGCTTCTGAAAGAGGAGTCGTGGCCATAGCTTTTGTGGTATCAGACAGCTTCCTTTTCTTTGTGTAGTTAGAACACTCTTCTATGGGTTTTATTGGTCTCCCTCTAGTTGGATTGGTTGACGTGCTAGGCGTTTCTTCGTCGGGAAAAGTTTTGTCAGCTAGCCACTTTTCATGCTTACTTAGAAAATTTGAATTGTTACGATAGACGTCCTTCCATTTTCTTTCTATCATAATGTATTGTAAACCAATTTTTTCTTGCGGGCCTTCCTTTTCTTTAGTGCTTGTTTTACTCGCTAATTCTCTCATAATAGCCTCAACGAAGTCCCGTCTTGACTTTGTAGATTTAAACACCGCAAATAGTTTCGAGATTTCTAGATACATATTAGAATTGGCTTCGAGTGTATCTGACTAAATATTAAACTGTGAACTATATTTAAAAATACTATTCACTTAATTTAAATAAACAGAATAGTTAGTTCCTTAATCTCCAAAAGACGAATGATAATGTGCATTGTATGATGGATAGCTTTATATACCTACTCAAATTATTGAAACGAATTTCAGGTATACAATTCGTAACTAAAAAAATGTATGTTGTTAACAAGTTCCAACAACAAAAACGACCTTACGGCCGTACTGAATTATATATACCTGCTCAGGGGCGTATTTATGCCCAAGGTTGTTCAACTTTATTTGATCTAAAAAGTGAAGTTGCAGCTGGACACAGGTAGACTTTATGAATTTAGATAACTGAATATTTCACAAATACCTACTGTTAAGTTAACGGAGCACATATTTTAACTTTTTTTTTCCATCAAAGTTTTAAAAACGGCCTAAAAATAGGCATTTCGAAAAACAGGTATATCCTCCAACTTTTAACAAAAAAAAACAGTTTTTTTTGTTTCAATCCTAAATTAAATTATCTTTAATTGCTATACAAGAAAACGACAACCGGCCGCCTTATTTACTCACAAAACCATTTTAAATACAACGAAAAAGAAGAAAATTTTCAAATTTTTCCCAATGTTGAAAATTCGTCAACTTTGAGCGGCTCTACCTGGTAAACTATAATTTTCTGTGAAATGAACATGTATTAGATTTAGCGAACGCTTTCATGATTTTTTTGATTTTTGCCATGCTTTAACGGCAGAGGTGCCACTGTGCGTCTGTAAATACATACTGTGACGAATATTAGCAACACTAAGGGATACTATCATTTAGCATTTATAGTAATGACACGCCTGATGGATGTTGAGAGGGAGCGCAGAGAAATGCGCATGCGAAGCAGTGGTGATTAAATGGACACTCAGAGCAAATAGCGGGAACCTGGACGCAGGGACAACAGTAGGCTCTTAAAAAATGAGAAATATGGAACGCCACCCTGAAGTAATGCGAAAGTGGTGCCGGGGTGGGCGACGGTTCCAGAACGGGGCTGTTTTTTAGTCTGTTTTTTAGTCTACGGACACACGGTTGCTGCGACGGCAGCAATTATGGTGCATTAGGCATTTTTCAGCCTCCCCGCAAAAAAAAAAAAAAAAAAAAAAAAAAAAAAAAAAAAAAAAAAAAAAAAGGGATACTATCATCTCTAAGCCGATGCTAAGCATTGAATTGTATGCACATCATTAAATCAATCATTATGTCTACCCATATGTCCATACGAGCAGCGGAGAAGAGGCGCACAAACACATGCATATATCTTATCTGAGACGCTCACAAAAGAAGGCAATAATTTGTGCAAGTATTACTCACGTATACACGCGCATATGAGAAGCTATAAGCGTAGGTATAGCTGGTAATTGTATAGCTGATAACTAACTAGTAAATTCTAGAATGGAAAAGCCTAGAAGTATGCAACGAGGAAACCAGACAGTATAAAAGGCAGCAACAGTAGATGTACGACAATCAGTTTGATTTAAGCAAGCTATTGGTTGTGAAGTATCAGTGTATTGTGAAGTACTTTAATAAAGGCCATTTTGCATTATTGAATATTAGAGTTATTTGTCCAACAGTTTAGCGATACGAACGTAAACAGAAGTTTGCAAATAAGAGGAATTGCAGTAAATTCGTTACAATACTATGTATATGTGTATGTGTATATGTTCAAATTACTTACTTACTTAATTGACGCTTAACCGTCTAAACGGTTATGGCCGTCCAACAAGGCGCGCCAGTCGCACCTTCGCTCCGCCAACCGGCGCCAGTTGGTCACACCAAGGGAGTTTAAATCGTTTTCCACCTGGTCCTTCCAACGGAGTCGGGGGCGCCCTCTACCTCTGCTTCCATAGGTGGGTTCCGATATAAACACTTTCTTGGCCGGATCATCATCTTTCATTCGCACAACATGGCCTATCCAGCGCAGCCGATGCGTTTTAATTCGCTGGACTATGTTGATGTCTGCGTATGGCTCGTACAGCTCATCACTAAATCTTCTTCGGTACTCGCCATCGCCAACGCGTAGAGGTCCATAAATCTTTCGAAGAACTTTTCTCTCGAACACTCCCAAAGCCGCTTCATCTGTTGTTGTCATGGTCCATGCTTCTGCCCCCTATAGCAGGACGGGTACGATAAGTGACTTGTAGAGTATGATTTTCGTTCGCCGAGAGAGGACTTTACTTTGCAATTGCCTACCTAGTCCAATGTAGCATTTATTGGCAAGATTGATTCTTCACTGGATTTCAGTGCTGATGTTGTTGCTAGTGTTGATGTTGGTTCCCAAAGAAACGAAGTCTTTTACTATTTCGAAATTATGGCTGCCAACAGTAGCATGGTTGCCAAGGCGCGTATGCGCTGACTCTTTGCTCGATGACAGCAGGTACTTCGTTTTGTCCTCATTCACCATCAAACCCATCTTTACCGCTTCTTTTTCCAGTTTGGAGTAAGCAGAACTAACAGCGCGGGTGTTTAGGCCGATGATATGCTTTTATAGCATATTGTTCCAGTGCGGTTAAGTTCTGCAGCTAGTATAATTTTCTCCAGCATCAAATTAAAGAAATCGCATGATAGGGGGTCACCCTGTCAACCCTCGTTTAGTTTCAAACGGCTCGGAGAGGTCCTTCCCAATTCTGACTGAGCTGGTGGTGTTGCTCAACGTCAATTTGCACAGCCGTATAAGTTTTGCTGGGAAACCAAATTCAGACATAGCGGCATATAGGCAGCTCCTTTTAGTGCTGTCGAAGGTGGCTTTAAAGTCGACGAAGAGGTGATGTGTGTCGATTCTCTTTTCATGGGTTCTTTCACGGTTTTCAAGATTTGGCGCATTGTGAAAATCTGGTCGATGGTAGATTTACCAGGTCTGAAGCCGCACTGATAAGGTCCAATCAGCCGGTTCACGGTGGGCTTCAATCTTTCGCATAATACACTTGAAAGGACCTTATATGCGATATTAAGAAGGCAGATTCCACGATAGTTGGTGCATTTTGCAGTATCCCCCTTCTTGTGGACTGAGCCCATATTTTGCTAAGAAGCTGCTGCATGCACCTTACCAACTCCTCGCCGCCGTACTTGAATAGCTCCGCAGGCAATCCATCAGCGCCCACGGCCTTGTTGTTTTTAAATCTGGTTATTGGTATTCTAACTTCGTCATAATCGGGTGGGGGGACATATATTCCATCATCATCGATTGTGAGATCGGGTTCTTCATCTCTGTGCGGTGAATTGCTGCCTCCATTTTTAAAGAGCAGAGAAGTATTCCTTCCATAATCTAAGCACTCTCTGGACATCAGTTACAAGGTCGCCGTTTTCGTTCCTACAGGAGTTTGCCCCGGTCTTAACACCTTCCGTCTGTCGCCGTATTTTTTGGTAAACTTTTCGGGCGTTATTCCTGGTGGGTAGCAGCTCAAGCTCCTCGCACTAACGCCTTTCTGCTTCTGCTTTTTTCTTCCTGTAAAGGCGTATCGCTTCCCTTTTCAACTCACGATAGCCTCCTCTTGTCGCGCTCGCTTTTAACGTAGCCCTGTAGGCAGCGTCTTTTCTTTTGGTTGCAACGCGGCATTCTTCATGATACCAGTTGTTTTTTCGTGGCCGCCGGTAACCAATTTTTTCCTCGGCGGCAGTACGAAGTGCCTTGGAGATATGCTCCCACTGCTCCTGTATTCCTTCGACGTCTAGCTTTCTTTGTGTTTTTTGTTCCTTGGTTTTAGCCGCGTTGAGGCGGGTGCGTATTTTGGCTGTAACGAGATAATGGTCCAAGTCGATGTTAGGTCCTCGGATCGTGCGCACATGTAAAACACTGGAGGCATGCCGCCCGTCTATCACAACGTGGTCGATCTGATTGCGAGTATTTCGACCAGGAGACAGCCATGTAGCTTGATGTATCTTTTTATGCATGAACTTCGTGCTGGATATGACCATGTTTCGAGCACCGACAAAGTCAATCAGCCTCAGTCCGTTAGGAGAAGTTTCATTGTGTAGGCTGAACTTTCCGACTGTAGGGCCAAAAACACCTTCTTTGCCCACTCTGGCGTTAAATTCGGCAAGCACGACTTTTATATCATGACGGGATCAGCGCTCGTATGTGCGTTATAATTGTTCATAAAAAGTGTCCTTCACCTCATCGTCTTTCTCCTCTGTCGGCGAATGGGCGCAGATGAATGATATATTAAAAAATTTTGGTTTTATTCGGATAGCGGCGAGACGCTCGCCCACAGACGTGAACGCCAGCACAAAGTCTCTCTCCCACCACGAATCCGACGCCGAAACTGCGCTTATTCGTATGGCCACTCCAATAGATGTCACAATTTTTGATCTTCTTTCTTCCTTGCTTCGTCCAACGCATTTCTTGGATGGCGGTGATGTCAAATTTTGCTTTGACGAGGACATCAACCAGCCGGGCATCTGCACCAATCCCATTCAGGGAGCGGACGTTCCAGGTGCATGCCCTCAATTCATTGTCCTTCAAACGTTTGCCATGGTCGTCATCAGTAGGGAGTGTATTTATCCGATGCTTGTTGTTATCTTTCATTGGAGTATGGTTTAACGTGGCGGGTCCCAAGCCCAGCGCACAACCCGCTCAGCGGGTTTATATAGCGAGCCTCTTGCTCCAAGAGAGACGCGCGCTTGCAGCCGCACCTACAGGTGTACAGACGCTGCCGATGAGATCTCCCCCGGCTAGCCCTTAAACCGATTATGTCAGGGTGGCCTAGCCAGGTTGTCGCCTTCTCACATTAGCTCACCGCTAAACGGATGTTTAGCCAGAGGAAACTTGGCCGCAAGCGACCGGCAGTAGTGAGCTGCTGGAACCGCATGCAAAAGAATCGCTCTGGCCATTCCCAGGTGAATGGCGGTCAGAAGCTTTCCCCACTTTCGTGGACTTCTACACACAAAGAAACGAAATAAATACCACTCATACGCCCTGTGGCCATTTCGGTTAAAAAATTAAAATGTTTGCTTGATTGACTTTTAATAATCACGACAGCTGCTAAAGACCTGTAATGGAATTAGCAAGAACTACAGCAGCTGTAAAAATAAGTTACCCAGATTTTTGAATAGGCCTTTATCGACAATATTATTTCATTTAAATACTTTTTGGTTTGACGATGTTACTACAATTTTGATTTATCGCTGTGATGATTCCAATAAACAAAACGAACGAAAAAAGTAGTCAGTAAATTTGTTTTAATCATACCTTTCATAAAAATTAAATGGTATGTACGTACATATATTTAATTTGTCACCGACAATCTCAAAATTGTAAGACTTTAAAGAAACAAGTAAGGAAGGTTAAGTTCGGGTGTAACCGAACATTACATACTCAGTTGAGAGCTATCGTGACAACATAAGGGAAAACTACCATGTAGGAAAATGAACCGAGGGAAACCCTGGAATGTGCATCAAATGAAAGGCGTCAAAGAGTTTTTATGAGGGAGTGGGCCTAAGTTCTATAGGTGGACGCCTTTTCGAGATATCGCCATGAAGGTGGACCAGGGGTGACCCTAGAATTTGTTTGTACAATATGGGCATCAAACGAATGGTGTTAATGAGTATTTTAAAAGGGAGTGGGCCTTAGTTCTATATGTGGATGCCGTTTCGAAATATCGCCATAAAGGTGGACCAGGGGTGACTCTAGAATGTGTTTGTACGATATGGGAATCAAATTAAAAGTATTAATGGGGGTTTTAAAAGGGAGTGGTGGTTGTTGTATAGGTGGTCGCCTTTTCGAGATATCGCCATAAAGGTGGACCAGGGGTGACCCTAGAATTTGTTTGTACAATATGGGCATCAAACGAATGGTGTTTATGAGTATTTTAAAAGGGAGTGGGCCTTAGTTCTATAGGTGGATGCCGTTTCGAAATATTGCCATAAAGCTGGACCAGGGGTGACTCTAGAATGTGTTTGTACGATATGGGTATCAAATTAAAAGTATTAATGGGGGTTTTAAAAGCAAGTGGTGGTTGTTGTATAGGTGGTCGCCTTTTCGAGATATCGCCATAAAGGTGGACCAGGGGTGACTCTAGAATGCGTTTGTACGATATGGGTATCAAATGAAAGGTTTTAATGAGTATTTTAAAAGCGAGTAATCCTTAGTTCCATAGGTGGACGCCGTTTCGAGATATCGCCATAAAGGTGGACCAGGGGTGACCCTAGAATATGTTTGTACAATATGGATATCAAAAGAAAGGTATTAATGAGTATTTTAGAAGGGAGTAATCCTTAGTTCCATAGGTGGACGCCGTTTCGAGATATCGCCATAAAGGTGGACCAGGGGTGACCCTAGAATTTGTTTGTACAATATGGGCATCAAACGAATGGTCTTAATGAGTATTTTAAAAGGGAGTGGGCCTTAGTTCTATAGGTGGACGGCGTTTCGAAAAATCGCCATAAAGGTGGACCAGGGGTGACCCTAGAATTTGTTTTTACAATATGGATATCAAAAGAAAGGTATTAATGAGTATTTTAAAAGGGAGTAGTCCTTAGTTCCATAGGTGGACGCCGTTTCGAGATATCGCCACAAAGGTGGACCAGGGGAGACCCTAGAATATGTTTGTACAATATGGGCATCAAACGAATGGTGTTAATGAGTATTTTAAAAGGGAGTGGGCCTTAGTTCTATAGGTGGATGCCGTTTCGAAATATCGCCATAAAGGTGGACCAGGGGTGACTCTAGAATGTGTTTGTACGATATGGGTATCAAATTAAAAGTATTAATGGGGGTTTTAAAAGGGAGTGGTGGTTGTTGTATAGGCGGTCGCCTTTTCGAGATATCGCCATAAAGGTGGACCAGGGGTGACTCTAGAATGCGTTTGTACGATATGGGTATCAAATGAAAGGTATTAATGAGTATTTTAAAAGGGAGTAGTCCTTAGTTCCATAGGTGGACGCCGTTTCGAGATATCGCCACAAAGGTGGACCAGGGGAGACCCTAGAATATGTTTGTACAATATGGGCATCAAACGAATGGTGTTAATGAGTATTTTAAAAGGGAGTGGGCCTTAGTTCTATAGGTGGATGCCGTTTCGAAATATCGCCATAAAGGTGGACCAGGGGTGACTCTAGAATGCGTTTGTACGATATGGGTATCAAATGAAAGGTTTTAATGAGTATTTTAAAAGGGAGTAATCCTTAGTTCCATAGGTGGACGCCGTTTCGAGATATCGCCATAAAGGTGGACCAGGGGTGACCCTAGAATTTGTTTGTACAATATGGATATCAAAAGAAAGGTATTAATGAGTATTTTAAAAGGGAGTAATCTTTAGTTCCATAGGTGGACGCCGTTTCGAGATATCGCCATAAAGGTGGACCAGGGGTAACCCTAGAATTTGTTTGTACAATATGGGCATCAAACGAAAGGTGTTAATGAATATTTTAAAAAGGAGTGGGCCTTAGTTCTATAGGTGGACGGCGTTTCGAAATATCGCCATAAAGGTGGACCAGGGGTGACTCTAGAATTTGTTTGTACGATATGGGTATCAAATTAAATGTTTTAGTGAGAGTTTTAAAAGGGAGTGGTTTTAGTTGTATATGTGAAGGCGTTTTCCAGATATCGACCAAAATGTGGACCAGGGTGACCCAGAACATCATCTGTTGGATACCGCTAATTTATTTATATATGTAATACCTGCCAAGATTTTAAGGGTTTTTTATTTCGCCCTGCAGAACTTTTTCATTTCCTTCTACTTTTCTAAAGTTATATTTCGCGTCAATAAAACAATCCAATTACCTTACCATGTTTCATCCCTTTTTTCGTATTTGGTATAAAATTATGGCATTTTTTTCATTTTTCGTAATTTTCGATATCGAAAAAGTGGGCGTGGTCATAGTCGGATTTCGTTCATTTTTCATACCAAGATAAAGTGAGTTCAAGTAAGCACGTGAACTAAGTTCATTAAAGACATGTCGATTTTTGCTTAAGTTATCGTGTTACCGGCCATGCGGAAGGGCAGACGGACGACTGTGTATAAAAAATGGGCGTGGCATCAACCGATTTCGCCCATTTGCACAGAAAACAGTTAACGCCATAAAATCTATGCCCCTGCCAAATTTCAAAAGGATTGGTTAATTTTTGTTCGACTTATGGCGTTAAAAGTATCCTAGACAAATTAAATGAAAAAGGGCGGAGCCACGCCTATTTTGAAATTTTCTTTTATTTTTGTATTTTGTTGCACCATATCATTACTGGAGTTGAATGTTGACATAATTTACTTATATACTGTAAAGATATTAAATTTTTTGTTAAAATTTTACTTTAAAAAAATTTTTTTTTAAGTGGGCGTGGTCCTTCTCCGATTTTGCTAGTTTTTATTAAGCGTACATATAGTAATAGGAGTAACGTTCCTGCCAAATTTCATCATGATATCTTCAACGACTGCCAAATTACAGTTTGCAAAAATTTTAAATTACCTTCTTTTAAAAGTGGGCGGTGCCACGCCCATTGTCCAAAATTTTACTAATTTTCTATTCTGCGTCACAAGTTCAACTCATCTACCAAGTTTCGTCGCTTTATCTGTCTTTTGTAATGAATTATCTCACTTTTTCGGTTTTTCGAAATTTTCGATATCGAAAAAGTGGGCGTGGTTATAGTCCGATATCGTTCATTTTAAATAGCGATCTGAGATGAGTGCTCAGGAACCCACGTACCAAATTTCATCAAGATATCTCAAAATTTACTCAAGTTATCGTGTTAACGGGCGGACGGACGGACATGGCTCAATCAAATTTTTTTTCGATCCTGATTATTTTGATATATGGAAGTCTATATCTATCTCGATTCCTTTATATATGTACAACCAACCGTTATCCAATCAAACTTAATATACTCTGTGAGCTCTGCTCAACTGAGTATAAACAAGTAAGGAAGGCTAAGTTCGGGTGTAACCGAACATTACATACTCAGTTGAGAGCTATGGAGACAAAATAAGGGAAAATCACCATGTAGGAAAATGAACCTAGGGTAACCCTGGAATGTGTTTGTATGACAAGCGTATCAAATGGCAGGTATTAAAGAGTATTTTAAGAGGGAAAGGGCCATAGTTCTATAGGTGGACGCCTTTTCGGGATATCGTTATAAAGGTGGACCAGGGGTGACTCTAGAATGCGTTTGTACAATAAGGGTATCAAACGAAAGGTGTTAATGAGTGTTTTAAAAGGGACTGAGCCTTAGTTCTATTGGTTGACGCCTTTTCGAGGTGTTGCCATAAAGGTAGACCCGGGGTGACTCTAGAATTTGTTTGTACGATATGGGTATCAAACGAAAGGTGATAATGAGTATTTTCAAATGGAGTGGGCCTTAGTTCTATAGGTGGACGCCTTTTCGAAATATCGCCATAAAGGTGGACCAGGGGTGACTTTAGAATTTTTTTACGATATGGGTATCAAATGAAAGGTGTTAACGAGTATTTTAAAAGGGAGTGGGCCTTAATTCTATAGGTGGACGCCTTTTCGGGATATCGTTATAAAGGTGGACCAGGGTTGACTCTAGAATGCGTTTGTACATTATGGGTATCAAACGAAAGGTGATAATGAGTATTTTAAAAGGGAGTGGGCCTTAGTTCTATAGGTGGAAGCCTTTTCGATATATCGCCATAAAGGTGGACCAGGGGTGACTCTATAATGTGTTTGTACAATATGGGTGTCAAATTAAATGTATTAATAAGAATTTTAAAAGGGAGTGGTGGTAGTTGTATATGTGAAGGCGGTTTCGAGATATCGACCAAAATGTGGACTAGGGTGACCCAGAACATCATCTGTCGGGTACCGCTAATTTATTTATATATGTAATACCAGGAACAGTAATCCGGACATGATTCCAAGGGCTTTTGATTTCGTCCTGTAGAACTTTTTCATTTTCTTCTACTTAATATGGTAGGTGTCACACCTATTTTACAAAGTTTTTTTCTAAAGTTATATTTTGCGTCAATAAACCAATCCAATTACCATGTTTCAACCCTTTTTTCGTATTTGGTATAGAATTATGGCACTTTTTTCATTTATCGTTCGATATCGAAAAAGTGGGCGTGGTCATAGTCAGATTTCGGTCATTTTTTATACCATTTTGAAATTTTCTTTTATTTTTGTATTTTGTTGCACCATAGCATTACTGGAGTTGAACGTTGCCATAATTTACTTATATACTGTAAAGATATTAACTTTTCTTTTAAAATTTGAGTTAAAAAAAAAACAATTTTTTAAATTGGGCGTGGTCCTTCTCCGATTTTGCTAGTTTTTATTAAGCGTACATATAGTAAAACGTTCCTGCCAAATTTCATTACGATATCTTCAACGACTGCCAAATTACAGCTTGCAAAACTTCTAAATTACCTTCTTTTAAAAGTGGCCGGTTCCATGCCCATTGTCCAAAATTTTAGTTATTTTCTATTCCGCGTCATAAGCTGGACCCACCTACCAAGTTTCATCGCTTTATCCCTCTTTGGTAATGAATTATCGCAATTTTTCGATTTTTCGAAATTTTCGATATCGAAAAAGTGGGCGTGATTATAGTCCGATATCGTTCATTTTAAATAGCGATCTGAGATGAGCGCTCAGGAACCTACATACCAAATTTCGTCAAGATATCTCAAAATTTACTCAAGTTATCGTGTTAACGGACAGACGGACGGACGGACATGGCTTAATCAAATTTTTTTTCGATACTGATGATTTTGATATATGGAAGTCTATATCTATCTCGATTCCTTTATACCTGTACAACCAACCGTTATCCAATCAAAGTTAATATACTCTGTGAGCTCTGCTCAACTGGGTATAAAAAGATAAACCCACCAATAAGTATACCGAATTGACCAGAATAACGATATGAGTTGATTTAACTATGTCCGTCTGTCTGTTTGAACGCAAATTAGCCCCTTTTTTTTTGAAATATCTTGATGAAATTTGGAGAGAGGGTATATTTTAATGTCCGATTGGACATTTGTCGGAACCGGCCGGATCGGACCATCAAAGCATACATATATCAAAAAGAGTTTTTTTTCTTTGTTATATCTTACTCAATTTATCAGATTTTTCACTATATTGTTGTCTGAAAAAATCGCAGAGATCTGTTGAATATATAGTATATATTCCATACAACCGATTGTACAGAAAATAAGCTTTTAATCTCTGACCCAATTAACTAGCTATACGCTTCACCAAATGTTTACGTAAATGGTTATATAGGTGTATGAAAGAATCGTATAGGTCGGCCGAATATCCCATGCAACCTATTGTTCACATAAGAGATTCATGGTTTTAGGTATCTCATACAGAGATCAAGAAACGTCATACTTAGTTTGAGGAATACCGATCTGGTTTTTATTTGATATATGTATGTTCGCTTTGGTACATCTGTTCTCTACATTATACTCATCTAATACAGCCGATTACTTGGAAATTACGAATGCGAAAGATTATTGTTCAGCCCCATTCATGAAAGGTATGAAGCCTTCGGCATAGCAGATGGCAGTCCTCTCCTTACTTCTTTTTTTATGTACATGTATATTTGACATGTCTGTCAAGCATGCGAATCTCAATAAGGGCCTAATATGTATGTATTTCATCAATTGTTATCTAAATAGGATTATTTTGATTCAGTAAGCAAATATATAATAAGCTAATATAGCTTTTTAATTTTACGTACATATATATTTACTCTTACATAATTAATACTTACTATAGACTTTTTTAAATAATTTTTTATAGGGGAGATCATGGTGATGGCTATAAGTTCGATGGACCTGGTATGGTTCTTGCCCATGGTTTTTACCCGGGTGAGGGGCGCGGCGGTGATGCGCATTTTGATGCAGATGAAAAGTGGCAGTTCAATAGCGGGGAACGAGGAGACAGTAAGTATTTATATATGTGTTTGGAGGGAGTTATAACATAGAGAATATTTTACAAAATATAACTAGGCAAGTTCATAAGAGCATGGCATTGGTCATGAAGTCCTCAGTAGTTTATTTAAAAAAAATATGGTTATTAATTAAAAGTTTTTTTTTTATCTACAGGCTATATATGTATGTAAGTCTACAATTATATTTAAAGATACACATTATGTTATATTCATGAACGTTTATTAAACATGCATACTCTTTAGTTGCATTCAAATTAATGTTGTTAGAAAGGACGGATTCCTAGCACCATAGCGTAGGTTAGTTATTGAAGCGCAATGTGTTAGGTCTTGAGAGTTGTTGTCGGGACAGGCGTGATTCCGAGTAATACTCGATCGTACTTTAGTGATGAATTGGCATCAGAAGCGAGGATTGGTGGACCCGTATTTCATTCTCCTCCTCTTTGTATGTTTTTACCAAATTTTCTTTATATGCTATCACGATTAGCTTATGATTTTTGCTGCTATTTTTCCCTCATTTGCATGGATAAATATCCAATATAGCAAAAGGCAAGTTTTCATACTAGCCACAGTTCATACTGGTGAGAAAATGCGTTTTATTTGGATCACTAGATGACCACTTGAATACCTCGCGCTCTTTTTATAAATAGTAAAGTGGTTTACCCCATATATACATATATAAATGAATTACTGTGTGTTAGTCTGGTTAAAACTCAAAGACGGTTTTACCGATTGTGATATTTTAAAAATTAGTAGTTTTGAGTACAAGCCGCCACTGTCCCCGCTTGGCGTACTGGGTACGTGTGTACGTCACTGAGTTCCTAGACGACTGGACCGATTTTGATGAAATTGTTTATGTATATTCATGGGGATTTGAGTTTTGGTTCACGCTCTCAGACAATATAAATTTAATCTTGTCAGAAATCTAAGTCTGTTTGGCTCAAACTTTTCACATTTTAGTATGTGTACTTCATATATTGATTTGCGTCAACTTTCGTATTTTGTATATTGATTCCATATATGTATAAGAAAGTTGAAGTGGGAGAAGTAGAGGAGTGGAAGTAGGGCGGGACTGGAAGTGTGAGTGAGAATGGGAATGGGAGTAAGAGTGAGAGTGATTGTGGGAGTTGGATTTGGAGTGGGAGTGTAATTGGGAGTGGAAGTTAGAACGAAATAAATGGAATAAGCGTTTGACAAGAATAAGGAAGAAAAATGGAAGATAAAGTAGAAGAGAGTTGAACCCAGGACCTTCGGTGTGATAGGCTAGCGCGCTGCCACCACCATACCCCAGGACCCATAAGAAGTTAACTACTCCAATATTGTTACCGTTGAATACCCCACATATTTATTTGTATGCCGAAAAGTTGTCGAAAAGTTCTCTCAAAAGCCAGTGTCGAGCTGTAGATTCGACTTTTATGAGCTCATCTGAGGCCAGGCGTCCTTTACCCCTAAATAAACGAAATCTGAATATATATTGAAAATTTTGGCTACCAATTATTTTTTTGCAACACTAAAATTTACATATGTACATACGTTACTACAAGTATGTATAGAGAGTTACTATGTATGTATATACTTGAATCACTATCTGAAAATCATACCTATTACATAGACTCGCATTATTTATGTACATTGGAGGATCCACGGGAAAGTGGGGAGGGCACACACCTTAACGTTCCAAAAAAGAATTTAAAATTTAGTATAATCTTGGGAAAAAAATTGGTATGGGGTTGAAATTTTTTGAAGTGTATCAAATTTTTCGAAATTCGATTTTTTTTTTCGATGTTATAGCACTTTTGCTTTTGTTGAGCGAGTTTAACTTTTCTTTGTAACTCGTGATGGCGTCGGCAGTTAAAAAAATATTTTTTCTACCAAAGTTATGGGGGAAAATAATTATATTTATGTACGTTTTAATGTTTTTCTAATTCCTTTCGTAATCAGCTGCTGTGAAAATGAAAACATGAAATGTTTTACTTGATAATTTGGGAAAAATTTAAACAACGTGACATCAGGAAGGACAAGTCGACAGCTGTTTCGAGTATACCTTGTGTCACAACACTAGCTGTTTGGTATTTCAATTATTACTTTAATAATTCATTTTGTCAGGATTTACAAAGTTTAATATATATATTTGATTAATTTCAATTATTTAAAAAGGATACGAGACGCACACGCGTCGAGCGCTCACGAGTAACTTCAACTAACTAACTTCTTTTCTCTCGTCTTTATTCGGTCAGTGATGGTTCAAATGTTCAGGGTTACCAGATTGGTTGACAGCCCGGCCCTTTCTGATAATGACATCGCCCCCGATGTCTGTAGATTGATCATGTTCGTTATCATATAAATTCTCGTCGCTATCAGATAAATTATCATCGCTGAAGCCATCGAGTTCAGGTGGCATTGAACACCAAGGCTTAATTTTGTCGGCGATATAGACTGATGTAAACTTCTTTTGGCTTTGTTGGATACCATCGATGTCGGTAAGAAGGTATCGATCCTTCCCAAGAACTTTCGCTGTTACATAGGGACCACGGAATTTGGGTTCGAGTTTACGTGACTCCCCTGTAGCAGATGGTTCGTTGTGTATCACCACCATCTCGTTAACGTTGTAGATGGAGGGCGTTTTGTGCTTATTATCGAAGCGCTCCTTCCATTTTTGTCGCTGAGTATTGATTGAGGACATAGCATTGTCCCGTTTTTCTAATGCCGTTTCTTTATTATCATCGTCGATTACTGCAGCCAAGAGTTTATTATGAATTATGTCGTTTAGTTTGAAATCGAATATTAGTTCGTGGGGAGAATACCCAGTTGTCGAATTTTGTTGCGAGTTGATTGACCATTGTAGATTGCGCAATTGGTCGTCCCATTCTTTCGGATTCGAAGACGTTGAACGAAGGTAATTTAATATAACCTGATTTGCACGCTCCACTTGACCGTTAGCGCGTGGAGTTCGTACTGCAGTTTTTATGTGTATTACGTTGTTTTCGTTGCAATATTTTACAAACTGTTTGGATGTGAACGCAGTACCACGATCCGTTACTATTCGAGCAGGGAGACCAAAATAACTCGAAATCTCATTTAAGGCTTGAATGACCGGTAACGTTTTTGTACTACGGACCGGTTTGACGACGATATATTTGGTAAATGCATCACTTATTGCAAGGACGTACATATTTCCGCGCTTACTCCTAACAAACGGCACCAAGTGGTCGATATGTAAGAGTCTAAATGGTATAGGTTCGGTTGGTTCGGAGTATAACACATCTTCGGGTTTTCCTCCTTTCGTTTTGTTATAACAGCATTCTGTACACGATGCTACATAATCTTTGACGTATTTTCGCATTTTGGGAAACCAGAAATGTTTGAGAATGCGTTGAATCGTTTTATCAACACCAAAGTGTCCAAAGTCATCATGGCAGTATCGAGATATACGCCAACGTACAGCTTTTGGTACCACATAAAGTAGCTTGTTATCTACTCGTCGATATAATCTGTTTCGTTCAAAAGAGTATTCTTTTCGGAATTGTTTCGCTTGGGTGGACACAGTTTCGTCCCTTAGAACTGAAATTATTTCTCGTATGTATGGATCTATTAGTTGCATTGTCAACAACCAATCGTCGTCAACTACGTCAACCCGTTGTATTTTGTCAGCCGGGATAGGAGCACGGCTCATTGCGTCGACGTGAGTCATTCGACTACCTGGTCGACGTATGATCTCGTAGTCATACTCCATCAAACGGACTAACCATCTTGAAATACGTGGTATTGGTGGCGTTTTAGCTTTCAGGCTCGAAATAGCAGAACAGTCAGTAAATATTTTAAATGACTTACCCAGTAGATAAATGCGAAAGCGTTGCAATGCTTCTACAACAGCCAATACCTCAAGCTCGTAACTATGATAGGTCGATTCAGCCGGTGTGCAGTGGCGGCTAAAATACATTACAGCTTACCAACCGTCGTGATCGCGTTTCGATTGCAATAGTACTGCTGCGATTCCTATACTGCTTGCGTCGGTATGCACCTGATCTTGCTCATTGAAATCGTATAGAGCTAACAATGGTGTACTACATAATTTATTAATTAACGTGGAGAACGCGTTTTGTTGAGCTTCGCCCCATTCAAATTTTTCAGCACATGCTTTCGTTATTAGTCTTGTTAACGGGCGCGAGATTAATGAATAATTTTCGACGAATTTTCTAAAAAATCCGGTTAACCCGAGGAAGCGGCGAACTTCCGTTTGCGTATTAGGTATTTTAAAGTTCTTTATTGCTTGTATTTTCCGATCACCTGGTTGCGTGAATTTTTATGTCCGAGAAACTCGATCTCGTCTTTTAAAAAACCACATTTGCCCAAATAAGCAATTATATTTTTCGATTTACACTGTTCGATTAATTTATTCATAGCTTCTTGAAAAACTGCCGGAGCATTAACGAGACCAAATGGCATCCGGTTATATTCGTAATGACCTTCCGTCGTCACAATCGCGGTTAGCTTTTTCGAATTTTCATTCACCTCGATTTGGTGATAACCCATTTTAAAGTCTAATGTCGTGAAAAACTGATTCCCAGATAACATCGCGAAAAGTTCATCAATTATTGGCATTGGATATGGTTGTTTTTCGGTAATTTTATTTAGTTGTCGGTAGTCCACGCACATTCGGAACTCTTTGTTTTTCTTTTCCACGAGCACAATAGGCGATGCGTACGGAGAATTTGATGGTCGGATTATTTCACTTTTCAACAGGTTTTCGATAATCTCTTTTACGATAGGGCGATGCGCGAATGGCAGTCCATATGGTTTCATATTAATTGGCGTATCAGACAACAATGAAATATTCATTTTAACTATACTCGTTTTACCCACTGAACTCGATTCAGCAGAGAAACATCGATCATGTTTTCGTAACATCTCATTTAATTCACCGAATTCACCATCTGTCATGCTTAGAATTTTGTTATTTGGTTTTTCGACTACCCACATTTCTTTTCCTTTGAATACGAATTGTTTGTTAGCGTCATATATTACGTTAATACCGATTAGCACTGGATAATCAATAATTTCATCATCTACGATTAGCATTTCCGTCTCGGACGCGTTTCCGTCTATATTAAGCATTACATTCAGTTTGGACGTACATTTATATGATGCTCCACCGAAACCTTTTAATGTAACACAACATTCACCGATTTTTACGATTTTATGCGCGAGTGATTTTCTTGTTAACGTCCTACTGCTACCCGTATCTATAAAAGCATTTGTCTTTACACCGTTTATTTCAATATTTTTAATTATAAAATCACTTTTGATTTCATTCACGGTGTTACAATTATCTTTCGGCGTTTTTACTTTGCAATTGTTTGTGGAGTGCCCCACTTTCGAACACTTTGAACATCGTTCGCGTTTTTGTGGCTCAGGACAGTTTCGCGACAAATTTCCAGCCTTATTACATTATAGCATATCGTTGTTTTTCTCTGATTCTCTATTTTCGTATTTGCATTTGTCGGCTCTTCGTTTTGTTTTGCATTTGCAAAATTCGTGCTTTTCAAATTATTGTGCTTACAATAATTCACAATCGGTCGTAGCAATTCACTACATGTTTGATAATTATGCACAGATACACACTGCTTTAAACCGTTTTCGTTTATACCATTAATTATGTATTTTATTATTGACGCATCGTCAACTTTACCTCGGCGACCAGTCGCCAATACACGATAGTAAAATGCTTCTACACTTTCACTATTATTTCTTTTCATGCTCATAAGTTCCATATGAATGTCCGCAGCATTCAAAGAACATGAAAATTCGTTTAGAAATTCGTACACAAAATGTTGCCAATCTGTAAAGATTTCCGCACTGGCATCTATCCACATTTTTGCAACACCTTCTAGTTTCGTTTGTATTGCATACAATAGAATTTTATCTTCCCAACAATAAACACTACGCAGTTGGTTAACACGATTTATAAATTGTTCTGAATTTATTATCTTTTTACACGGATCGTACGACGGTAGAATTGCAATTATATCACGAACGTCACCAAAAACTCAAATTATCTTTCTATTATATTCTTTGTTTACATTTGCAAATTCTTGCGACGTTATTTGTTCTTGTCTCGTTGGCATTGCACTTATTCTTATTTCGTTACTGTTCACACTCGTTTGCTGTATTGGATATGAATTTGTCGCTTCATTTCTACAACAAAAATTTTGTCCGTTACCGATTGAAATTTCGTTTGACCATCTCGTTGGTATTTCAACATGTTGTTGCGCGTTCATGTTGGTTAGCATTGTATCACTGCGCGGTAGGTTAGCGTTGACTGCGTTTGCGGCAGAGAATATTGGCTGCGGCGTTATCGTTTGCGCACCCCAATGAACGTGTCTGCTGCCACTTGCGCTAGCCGTTGAATCATGAATTTTCTGCTGCTCTTGAACGTTTGGCAGAGAAAATGTGTTGTATGGAGTTGTATATGTATGAACTCCGTATGACGTTGTTGGTACAATATATGCATTCGAATTTCCATATAAACGTTGACCATATACGTCGGTCGATGGAATTAGCATATTCGATTGCCCTTGTACGTTGGGCAGAAAAGACGAGGAGTACATAGGCGTGCTACCATAAAACGTCGGTAGAAAAACGTTTTCTTCTGTACTTCTACACGCAAATCGTGTTTCGTTTTGCAACGGTGCCATTATCGCTGCACTATTTGGCGTAGTTTCGACGCATGAATATTAAGATGCAGGCACCGTCATTGTAACTGGCGATGAGCTACTCAGTGGCCTGTCTTCATGCTATGTATGTACGAAGGAAGATTCGACTTCCTGACTATTTTTGCTTACGTTTGCACTATCATTTAAAGCACTTGTGAAACGTTCCTCACTGAAATGTTCGCATAGTCTTTCCACGAGTTGCGATTTATTACCAGTGGTGAATAAACCGATGTCTCGCAATTTTCGACGTAATTGCTCAACTTTTAAATCACTGAATTTCGGCATCATGATTTATTTTATCAACCCTACCGATCGACACAACGCATGAAAAATCACGTTCGTATGCATGTTTAAGAATTTCACAATTTCTCCTGGCTTTTTAACGAAGCGCGCAAGCACGAACGAATGGTGCTTAATTTTATATTACATTCGAGCGTGTATTTAACTTTTGTAGTGCGCGAATTCAGCTCACTTCTGAAAATTGTCACAACACTAGTTGTTTGGTATTTCAATTATTACTTTAGTAATTCATTTTGTCAGGATTTACAGAGTTTAATATATATATTTGATTAATTTCAATTATTTAAAAAGGATACGAGACGCACACGCGTCGAGCGTTCACGAGTAACTTCAACTAACTAACTTCTTCTTCTCTCGTCTTTGTTCGGTCAGTGATGGTTCAAATGTTCAGGGATACCAGATTGGTTGACACTTGTAAATCTCTTTAAAGCCTTTTCTGCCGGGAGTGGAATTTAAACCCGCCCTCCTACGATGGGTAATGGGTGCTACAAACAAAAGATCCCACATGTTTTTCTGAATTTCTTCATCAACTAGCTTCACGGGAGCTGTGTCTTGAACACGAAATCTCCAACATTCATACTTCATACTAGTGTTAAGGCAGATGCCTTTATCCACTCAGCCAAATGAATGCTGCTGGTCGTTTTGCAATTGGTCTCTAAGTATTGCCCCTTTGTTGCTATTCCTTTATACACCATTTACCTAATTCTATGTTTTTAATCCTAATTGTGTGGACTACTTATAGGCGCCGCACCCCCTCCCAAATGTCTCTCTGTATCCGCTCATGTTTATGTGCATATATCGCCACGTAGTGAAGATCCATTCGACCAGACACAAAAATACTAAACTAAAAAAATTTGTTGGTTTTGTTCCTGTCCTGATACACCATCGATTTTGTGTCTGTGATTTTTTTTTTTTTCATTTCAGCTTTCATATTTCTGAGTCATTCAATCATTCATTCATTATTCGACTCGCTCACTCCCAATCCCACATATGTATGTACGTACGTATTTGAAAAGTTTGAAAATGATTTATTACAAATCTGGTACAATACATTATACTTAAAATCAATACAAATGATACAAGTTAAGCCGGAGTCATTGGTGCCGTATGTCGTATCGCTGTATCCGTATCCCTAACGTAATCAGCTGTTTATCGTTACGACGGTAAACCAAAACCCAATTGGTTGGCTACGATACGGTTACGACCTTAGCGGTACCAATAATCGATTGCATTGATTCTCATAAGATTGGTCGAATCAGCTGTTATAAGGTTACCGATAAAGCACCAATGTCTCCAGCTTTACTCTGCCGTTGTGGTAGGTGACAATCGGTTTGCTGTGTGAACGAAATCAACTTGTGTGCATACATATGTATGAGTTGAATCAATGTAAAATAGACCGAGTCTATCGACGTCAACACTGATTTGTTAAATACATATGTAAACCCCCTTTTTAAACAAAGTAGAAATTGTTGCTAAGTTAACGAAAATGAGTAATGACTGCTTATCCAAACACGTGCATTCACTTAAGTGTAAATACATACATTCTTAGGTATGTACGTATTAGAATTGCCAAATTTTCTGACCTTTTTCGATCCCAGACTTTTCGAGTTCTAGTATGGCAAACCCGGGATTAGTCAAATTTTTATTGAGGATGCACTTTAATAAATCATAATGAAAACTGTAAAAAACTTATTAGGCCCTTTTTGAATTAAGCTAACGATATATGTATTTGTGGGCGTTGTATAACTTAGAATCATAATTATGCATTATTTCGAAAATCTTAGTACATCATCAACAAAGCTATCATCTGTATCAAACATCAAAAGTGAAATGCTGCCGGCATTGCAAAAGCAGTTGTTGTGTTGTTGTATTAACGACATAGACACTTCCCGAAGGTTTTGGGGAATGTTATCGATGTTGATGGTCCTTTGCCGGATATAGATCCTGTACGTTCCGGTAACAAAGCACCATTAAGGTACTACCTAGTTCCATGAGGAACTTGGGGTTGCCAGAGCCTCGCCTGCTAAATATCTGCATGATGCATTATATTTGTAACATGATTCCCCTCGCGTAGGTGAGGTTGATAATTGGGTTGCGGAAGCTTTGTATTGCGCTTGTCAACCCCATGAATTCCAGTATTTGCCCATTCCGAAAAAAATCCTCATTTATATTGAGTTAAATCATGTTTCGGCAAACAATATTAACCAGTCTTGCTGCGTATGGAGTTTTAAAGTAAACAGTTAAGCAAAGTTATTGCGAAGTTAAGAGACCATTCTCTCTGCTGGAACCAACCAAATTCTGGTTAGGTGTCAATTAAGAAAAATTGGCAGCCGTTTGCCAATTTGAATTCGTGATGTATGTATACAAAGTACATATTAAATTCTTCGCCATTTTCAGTAGTGCGTCCTATTTTGGAATCAATCGTGGAGATACCTTAGCATAGCAATTTTAAGACTTCAATGGCTTCTCCCCTTTTTTACTTAAGTCCGCATCGGTTTCGGCTAACGAAATATCATATATCACTCGCACCCTGAATGACTCATAGTAATCAGTTCTCTTGGCTTAGTCCATATCATGAGTGTTCTGCTTATCCAGTTGCTATCAAGTTTAGTTTTATTTTTTACTTTGGCTTCAATTGACTTCTATTTTTACATGTTATATTTACTCACACCGTTATTGTTGTTGCTTCTTAAATGTACTGCTATGGTTTCTTTTGTTTTATTTGGTACGAAGTGGTGTTGTTGTTTAAATACCAACTAATGAGAAACGCCATTACGGGTTTATTTTCCTTAATCTTCTTAGCCTCAGCGCTTGGTATAATTTTTAATGAATTCGAATTTAGTGGAAAATTGTTGGAGAAGTGTGTAAAGCAAAGTTGATTTAAGTGTACACGTATGCCTATCTGCACATTTTTATATTGCATTACCTATTAGGGGCGTCGTATGGGGCCCAAGTTCAGATTACCGCATGAAAACTTAATATAGTAAAATCTAAACTTTAACCGCCATGCGCCAACCCTTAACCATATCCCAGTGTTCGATACGGTGAGACTGGAAACAGTCATTTACTTGATTGATAATGACCATCCTAATGTACATACATATAAGATAATAGCGTCGGCACCGCGAAAAACTCAATTGAACTAAAACATCATTCAATTCTTGCGCCGAGCGCTACTCACAAAAAGGCGACATATAGTCAGCAAAACAAAAAAACCTAAAAGCTGAAAATTTTAAATTTGTATAGTAATTTAGAACGAGTTTAATGTCATACATGCATAAAATATCACCGTATTTCAGCTGCCAGTCCAAAAACGACCTATCCCACGTCAAAATATATAGAATTTATGCTCCGATCGGGCGTTTTTATCCCCGTTTTTAAGTTTTAGTCTTTTAGCTTCTGTAAACGTCATAACACAAATTTACTGCATATTTGAATGTGATAGTGAATCTTCAAAATTTAGAGAAGAGTTTGTATAATAATAAAAATAATATTTTATCGCTGTATACCTCCGAGGAGATAAAGGCCGATGTTCTCCTTCAATTTTTGGTAAGCTGCTTTTTTATTTCATTTACAATGCTATAAAATTGATATTACACAGAATTTATGTTTAAAGCAGTTTTTAAAATTGTCTCCAGAAACGGCGAAATAAATTTTGGATAGATTTTACCTGTTTGCATATAACATAGAAGCAACAGTCTTATGTCAATGAAATTTTGTGCGTCCCACTTCCTATGTAAAAAAAAGGTAAATAAAAAATTTCAATGAAATCGGCCAACGTTTACATAGCTTTTAAGGAAATACACACTGCATGGGAATATGAGTAACTTAAATTTTTTTTGCCCACGTTTAAATCACGGTGCACCACCAAATTTTTATCAAAAATTATGAAAGGGGGTATTAAAAGACGCATTTTGACCTCCGTTTCTATAATCCGAAAGCGGAAATTAAAAATTGTATTTACGTCCAAAGATATTTACAAAAACCCGAAAATGATCCCAAGAGTGTCCAAAAACGAAGGTCCGATCTATAGTTCGGCCACCAATTATAAAAATAACCCTGGGTGGGTCCTTTCTGCATTACGATTAGTTGCCTATATCTTTTGACAGAAATAACATCTTAAATTTTCTCTTTCGGATTTTAAAAATGGAGGTCAAAACGCGTCTTTTGGTAAAAGTTAGGAATTTTTCGATGCCATGATGTCGGTTTCAGAGATGTATGAACAAATATTTAGTGTGGGTATAAAACTGGCCCTATTATTCCTATTGAGATGATTTACGCGAAAAGGGAACATCGACCCTTGACCCCTTCTTCTACTAAAAGCCCCGTCACATAAGCGGTTTTTGATATAAATGCGTTTAGCGCAATCGCATGTATTGTGAGTAGATTTCATGTATTTTTATAGAGAAAAAGTAGCCAACTTTCATCTTTTGCTGCAGCAAAGCATAAGGAGAAGAATTCAAAATTTGCTTTGGCTAAGAGTGCTTTCACATTTTGCAAGTGAAATTATTTGTTCAACTCGTTGGTACTTTTCTAACATTTTTCACAGTTAAAAACTGCAATTTAACAAATGAATCGATACAAAATATGTAAGTTTTTTTCCAGTTTATAACAGTTTGTGAAATTTTGTATGTGAATGGGTAAGGCGAAATAAACTTTAATTGCCAAGTCTGAAGTTCCTTTATATTTACAAACGCAACGTAATACGTCATTGTGGAACTTTTTCTGGTGTGCATAAGATTGCGTCGAACGTATCTATATGAAAAAGTTGATTGTGGCTCGACCTTAAAGGCTCCATTACTGATACTTAGCATAGACTTGACTTGGCTTGCGAACTGTCACTTACAGTTCTGTTAAATTAACATTGCATGTTACTGATTACTCAAAACTTAACTTGACTTAGAAGTCTGTTGAATTTTGATTTTCTATGTAAGTTCTAAGTGACGTTTACATTTTGAGATGCCATTTGTTTGTTTCCATTTCATTTTGACATTTGGTCATACAAATTGACATTTATTTAAAAATAAATTTCAACGCTGATTATGATGCCAGGTTGTATGCGCCAAGTGGAGTATAATCGTGGCTAAGTTGCCAAGTTTACGCCAAGTCAAGTCAAGTCTATGCTGAGTATCAGTAATGGGAGCTTAAGGGTGTGTGTTTGCCATGCTAAGTTTCAAAATGCAATTTTTTACGTCAGCGATCATGAGTTTTTATACATTTAACACCACCGCTATCTAAATGTAATCGTGTTTGGCATAATAATGCTTATTTCCTCTTGATATATCAACCAAATAGAATTTCTTGTAAAAATTCTTGAATTGGCTCTTTAAGTCACACAATTACCCGCACAATGGAAATAAAAGTGCCGCTGGATAAATGATCTTTTATTAAGTACTGATACTCTCACAATCTAGCATCCATTTTATCACTACTTATTTTGCTCACAGCTTAACAGAAGTTAATATTTTATTCTGACCGAAGTCACCTACGCTGGCTCAAAGTTAACGATATTTAACATGGCGTCATCGGAGTCTATTGTCGTGCTTTTTTTTTGCCATTTGTTTGCTTTCTTTTTATTTGTTTTCCTTTTTCGGTCATAAAGTACTTATGAGCTGAATACAATGTCATCGTGAGTTGTAATGAAACCAACCGCCATTTCCGTTGAAAACATGCACCGCCTTAAATGCGCAATGTCATCAAGAATGCTAGCTTTGCAACTCACAGTGCTTCAGAAGCGGAGAAATTATAGATAACCATATTTTTATCAAGGTTTTGATGAAATTCGTCGGATTTCTTTGTTCGAGTTCGGAGTAAGTAATTTCTATTAAATAGAGAATATAATTAACAAGTGAGGAAGTTTAGGTTCGGTTGAAACCGAACACTATTACACTCTCTTATATATACCAAGCGTGTGTTCTTATATATATATATATATTAAGAATATATTTAAAGAGAATGTCGCGAAAAGCAGTAACTGTCCAGTAGACAATGTTCCTTACAAATCTCGTCGAATTTAGGCGCTCTTCGTTTGACTTGGATATTAGAAGTTTTGTGAAAAGCCTAATTAAAAGGAGCCGAGCAAGATCATTTTCAATTCTTATGGCTTTTATGGTATTTTATAAACATTACCTTAAAAGGGGGATCCACGCCCATTTCCATGTATTTTTATACTCAGTTGGGCAGAGCTCACAGAGTATATCAACTTTGATTGGATAACGGTTGGTTCTACAGGTATAAAGGAATCGAGATAGATATAGACTTCCATATATCAAAATCATCAGTATCGAAAAAAAATTTGATTGAGCCATGTCCGTCCGTCTGTCCGTTAACACGATAACTTGAGTACATTTTGAGGTATCTTGATGAAATTTGGTATGTAGATTCCTGGGAACTCATCTCAGATCGCTATTTAAAATATTGCCAAAGACGGATAAAGCGATGAAACTTGGTAGGGTAGTTGACCTTATGACACAGAATAGAAAATTAGTAAAATTTTGGACAATGGGCGTGGCACCGCCCACTTTTAAAAGAAGGTAATTTAAAAGTTTTGCAATTTGTAATTTGGCAGTCGTTGAAGATATCATGATGAAATTTGACAGGAACGTTACTACTATTACTATATATGTGCTAAATAAAAAGCAGCAAATTCGGATGAAGAACACGCCCACTTTTAAAAAAAAAAATTTTTTTTTAAGTCAAATTTAAAAAAAAATTGAATATCTTTACTGTATATAAGTAAATTATGTCAACATTCAACTCCAGTAATGATATGGTGAAACAAAATACAAAAATAAAAGAAAATTTCAAAATAGGCGTGGCTCCTCCGTAATTCTATACCAAATAAGAAAAAAGGGATGAAACATAGTAATTTGATTGGTTTATTGTCGCAAAATATAACTTTATAAAAAACTTTGTAAAATGGGTGTGACACCTACCATATTAAGTAGAAGAAAATGAAAAAGTTCTGCAGGGCGAAATTAAAAGCCCTTGGAATCTTTGCAGGAATACTGTTAGTGGTATTACATATATAAATAAATTAGCGGTACCCGACAGATGATGTTCTGGGTCACCCTGGTCCACATTTTGGTCGATATTTCGAAAACGCCTTCACATATACAACTAAGGGCCACTCCCTTTTGAAACCCTAATTAGTGTCTTTAATTTGATACCCATATCATACAAACACATTATAGAGTCAGCCCTGGTCCACCTTTATGGCGTTATCTTGAAAATGCGTCCACCTATAGAACTAAAGCCCACTTCCTTTTAAAATACTCATTAACGCCTTTCATTTGATACCCACATCGTACAAGCACATTCTAGAATCATCCCTGGCCCACCTTTATGGCGATATCTCGAAATGGCATCCACCTATAAAACTAAGGCCCACTCCCTTTTAAAATACTCATTAGCACCTTTCATTTGATACCCATATCGTACAAACACATTCTAGAGTCGCCCCTGGTCCACCTTTATGTCGATATCTGGAAAAGGCGTCCACATATAGAACTAAGGCCCACTCCCTTTTGAAATACTCATTAACACCATTCATTTCATACCAATATCGTACAAACAAACTCTAGAGTCACCCCTGGTCCACCTTTATCGTGATATCTCGAAAAGGCGTCCACCTATAGAACTAAGGCTTTCCTTTTAAAATACTCATTAACACTTTTCATTTGATACCCATATGGTACAAACAAATTCGAGGGTCACCCCTGATCCACCTTTATGGCGATATCTCGAAAAGGCGTCCACCTATAGAACTAAGCCCACGCCGTTTTAAAAAAAAATTAACACCTTTCATTTGATACCCATATCGTACAAACACATTCTAGAGTCACCCCTGGTCCACCTTTATGGCGATATCTCGAAAAGAACTATGGCCCACTCCCTTCTAAAATACTCTTTAATACCTTCCATTTGATACCCATGTCATACAAACGCATTCCAGGGTTACCCTAGGTTAATTTTCCTACATGGCGATTATTCCCTTATTTTGTCCCCATAGCTCTCAGCTGAGTATGTACTTAGTATGAACTGAGTATGAACTTAGCGATCCTTAGTTGTTAAATTTCGCACTTTGTCAAACCATATCACTATTGGGTTGAAATGTCAGTATAATTTATTTGTATACCACAAAAGAGTAGAATTGTTATTTGGCATTCGATTTTCTTTTGAGTGGGCGTGGTCGTAGACCCATTTTGATAATTTTTAATTAATTTTTGATATAAGAAAGTCTATATATATACAAGTACACGCTCGATATGAAAAGTTTATGGTGATTTGTTATACCTATGTACATATGTGATGTAGGAAAATATCTTATGTCCCAATAAGGTCGATGGGAACTTAATACGAATATTTTTTTTTTTAATTTGGCCACACAATTTTTTAAATTTCAATTGCTGATTGGTGGATGAATTCGGCTAACGGTTCGGAAATGCCCCAAATCAGAGTAATTTTAAAATCGTGTAAGCTCACAGAATGATTACTGTACGTGAGAAAAACAGCGCTTCTAACTTTCAAACAATTAGTGCAAATGCGAAAAAATGGAAAAATAATAATAATAACCTGCACACTTAATTTCTTTTTTCTGAAAATATAATTTTTTCCTTGTTTTGTTTTTATTTTTCTTAAAAAATATTCAACCATTCAAGATTGTACCTTAATAAGAGTTAGAAAAAATGTAAAAGGGCAAACAAACCTAAGTTAAACGTAATGTGGTATTCTGTGTTCATATTGGAATAAAATGAATCCGCATTCTCTTCTTTAAATGAGTTTTTTAGTACTTCAGACAACTCAAATCACTGTGCCATGTCTCGTCGTCATAGTTTCGCATTCCGCCATTCATTTTGGTGAGCTTAACATATATATCTTTTCGACGCCAGATAGGAGTAATTTAGCTGCAACACGCATTTTGAGGCAACATCTAGCAGCCACTGCCTGTCCGTAACCATGCCAAAACTAATAAAATGTGGAGCTTGCGGCATGTTGGCGTTGGTGATGACGATTTTATTGGCATTAATAAAATATCAAATGTAGCACAATGCAACGCACCATTCTTATTTCGGCGCATTGCAGCTCAACTTAACGCGACAGCATCATCCGGAAAATTCAATAGCAGTATAAAGTGGTGCTTCTAAGCCCTTACCGCTGGGTGAACCTAAAGCGGGAATTCATTTAGTCCAACAAAGTTGCCAAATTTTAATACTTTTAGCTAAATAAAAGATTTTTTTGCGGACGCATTTGCGATCGTGCTGTTGATGTCAATCCTTGGATTCTGCGTCTGTGCCCTTTAGTTTTCCCGCAATTACCAAATGTTTCACTTGATTTTCAAAATTTATAATTTAACAGAATTATATATTATATTAACTAACTACTGCTACCTGCTTAAAAAATATCAAGCTCGAAGATCTGGATTCCATTAGTGATCAAGTGCAATAATCGAAAATAAATTAATTAAAATAATAACTTATTTAACTGCCGCTTAACCGTTTAAAGGGTTGTGGCAGTCCAACGAGGAGCTCAAATCGCTTGTTCTGTATTAACTGGTGTCAATTGGTAACACCAAGGGAGTTTAAATAATTTTACTCCTGGTCCCTCAAGCGGATTGGGGTGGCCGTCTTCCTTTGATTTCATACCCGGGTTAGGATTAGAATACTTTCTTAGACGTAGCATCCACTTTCATTTACATAACATGGCCTAGCCAGCTTAGTCGCATAATTTAAGTACTCCCTGAACATTGGGTACAAGGTTGCCTTTTCGTTTTTGCAGAATTTTGCCCAGGCTTAAAACCATCCTGTGTCGCCGAGTTCTTTTGGTAAAATTATGCATTAGGCATTATGCCTGGTGGCTTGAAGCTCAAGCCTTTCCTTCCCTTGCGTTCGCTGTTCACTTTTAACGTAGCCCTGTAGGCAGGGTATTTTCTTTCGGTCGCAATGCAGTGTTCTTCATCGTAACATTATTTTTCCGTGATAGCCGGTAACCAATTTTTTTCTTGGCGGTGGTACAAAGCGCTTTAGACTTTTGCTCTCCGAACATGTGTCCAATTGCGAAACGATTTGCAGTCTTTCGACATCTATCTTTCCATTTTCAAAAATTCTATCACAACGTGGTCGATCTGGTTGCGGGTATTTCGATCGGGGGACAGCATGTAACTTGATGTATATTTTTATGTATTGCATTTATGCATTTTTGTATGGGTTTTGAAGGAAAAAAGTAAGAATCAAACGACTCACAACTTTCCTTTTATATACACGTTTGTAGTAGATAACAGACACTCGAGAACTCGGCTTCTCACGAGATTCTCGAATATCGAGATACTCGTAAACCTCGCAAGCTTCTCGAAGTGGTGGTTCGTGGAAATTCTAGCTTATGCTCTATAAAATATCGTAAGCTCTATATAATACAGCCTATTCACCGATTAAATTGAATGCCGTGAAGCTCGAGAGAACTTCGCGAGAATCCGATACTCGCGGGAATTTTTTTCTCGAACAATTTCGAGAAACTGTAAGCTGCAGAATATATAAGCACATATTTTATCTTAATAAGCGATTGGTTATAGATTCAGATATATGTACAATTTTACTAAATAAAAAAAATAAATGTAAAGCGCGATAACCTCCGAAGAGATTTTAGGCCGAGCTTCTTTTCCAATTTGCGTCGTTCTCCTGTAATTTTTTCTACAAATTGGCGGGAAGGGACCTACTTGCTTTATGCCGACTCCGAACGGTATCTGCAAGGCAGATGAGTTTTCACTAAGAGCTTTTCATGTCAAACAATTTTACTACAACATGAATAATGAATGAGTTGTCTACTTGGTTAATAATATTTTTTGGAATATGACTCTGCTATAGTTCAAAATCGGAAAATTTTGTTAATAGAGAACTACAAGCGTTTGCAGTATGGTGCGCACTGCGCAGCAATCGAGCTGGATGAAATTCTCTAAAACATTAGACGACTTTCGAGACCCTATTAACCGGAACTCACCTTTATTTTTACTAATAAACTAAAAAAATTAAGTCCAAGAAATTTGTTTACGTAAAAACGCGTAATATACCTGAAATTAGTTTCCATAAGTCGAGTATATAAGGCTAAGTATAAGCTATTATGACAGAATTTTTGAGTGAAATATGAAACAAAAAGATGAAGGCTTAAAAAAAAAACATTGCTTACTTTACATTAAAAAACAAAGAAAATAATAAGCAGTCAGCCATTCAACTTCAAGGCTTATAATTAACCATAAAATCTGGCTATTCTCAAAAAAAAAATCCTAAAATTACTTGAAAACTAAGATAAAATGGGATTGGTTTTGCGCCATAGAAACGCTTCCTTAATCTAGACAAGCAGTTTTCCTAGTTTGTTATAGGAATAATCTTCTGAAAATTGAGAAGACTGTATACAAAAATTTTAACAAGTAAGGAAGGCTAAGTTCGGGTGTAACCGAACATTACATACTCAGCTGAGAGCTTTGGAGACAAAATTGTATTTTTCATGGATACATACAAAGTGGAGCAACTTGCCTTTGCTACCTTTCTTCAGATATCAATTCGTTTCATTTGAATATTTTTTTAAATATGAAAATTTGGTTAAATTTGAACGCATTTCTTTATCATTTTTTTTTTTTTAAATCACCCCTGAAATATCTTCGAAACGCTCTTAATTATGAGTCCGATAAGAGTCCGAAATTGTAGACCAAGAGTCTCGTTTTTTGGAACAATTTTCCTTCATCTTTGTCAAATAAGGGAAAATCACCATGTAGGAAAATGAAACTAGGGTAACCCTGGAATGTGTTTGTATGACATGTGTATCAAATGAAAGGTATTAAATAGTATTTTAAAAGGGAGTGAGCCTTAGTTATATAGGTGAACGCCTTTTCCAGATATCGTCATAACGATAACGACGTAACCTCTGGTCCACTGTATAATGTGTTTTTATGATATGGGTATCAAGCGTTTTCGAGATATCGACTAAAATGTGGACCAGGGTGACCCAGAACTTCATCTATCGGGTACCGCTTATTCATTTATATATGTAATACCACGAACAGTATTCCTGCCATGATTCCAAGGACTTTTGAGTTCGCCCTGCAGAACTTTTTCATTTTCTTCTAGTTAATATGGTAGGTGTCACACCCATTTTCGTATTTGGTATAGAATTATGGCATTTTTTCATTTTTCGAAATTTTCGATATCGAAAAAGTAGGCGTGGTCATAGTCGGATTTCCTCCATGTTTAGTACTAAGATAAAGCTAGTTCAGCTAATTACGTGAACTGAGTTTAGTAAAGATATATCGATTTTTGCTCAAGTTATCGTGTTAACGGCTGAGCGGAAGGACAGACCGTCGACTGTGTATAAAAAATGGGCGTGGCTTCAACCGATTTCGCCCATTTTCACAGAAAACAGTTATGGTCATAGAATCTATGTGCCTACCAAATTTCACAAGTATTGGTAAATTTTTGTTCGACTTATGGCATTAAAAGTATCCTAGACAAATTAAATGAAAAAGGGCGAAGCCACGCCCATTTTGAAATTTTCTTTTATCTTTGTATTTTGTTTGACCATATCATTACTGGAGTCGAATGTTGAAATAATTTACTTATATACTGTAAAGATATTAAATTTTTTGTTAAAATTTGACTTAAAAAAAATATTTTTTTGAAAGTGGGCGTGTTCGTCATCCGATTTCGCTAATTTTTATTTAGCACACATTATAATGCGTATTGCTCATCTTGTTCGGACGTGTTTTACTAATCGCTCTGTGTTTTGTACACTTTGTGAGTTTAAAAATAAAATAAAAATGACTCTAGTCTTTTTTTTTTCGTATTTTCTCTTGGGTAAAATTTAAGAAATAATAAAAAAAGACAAAGTGCAATACTATTAGAGTGAAGGTTGGATAAATTAAATGATACCAATCAAATCATAATTTCTGCACAACAAACATACATTAACACAAACATAAATCAGAGAGTGATAATACTTAATATGCCGTGCAACTGCGGTCAAAAAGTGAATCGTGAGAATCCAAAAGTGCAGTGCAATGGATGTAAAGAGTTTTTTCACCTTGAATGTGTAGGTTTGCTTCAGAGTGACTTGGATTTTCTGCTCACTTCAGGAAAGCCTTTCTTCTGCAAAGCCTGCTCAGCTGAGAGGCGCTCATCTATACGTTCGCAGCCCCTGTCAACTCTGCCGCTTAAAACAAATAATATATCTGATGTCAGTGAAGATGTGCATAATCCGAAGCATCAAATTGCTTTTCTTGCTAATGAGCTTAGTAAAGTAAGGCAAGAGAATGAACACATTCTGTTACGTGTCAATACATTGCACGAAGACAACAAAAATCTACTGCTGAAATCTGATGATCTTATTGCCGAAGTTCGCTCTTTGCGCTCTCAGGTTGATGCTAAAGATTCCGCTCTCTCAACACTAACTATTGAGCTTAAAAATCTTAGTAGCATTGTTGCTAAATTAGCTATTAACCTACCAAAGCAGCCTACAACCGCTGAAATTATTGCTGCGAATGCTGAGAGTGTAAAGCCAATAAATTCAAAAATAAAGGAAAACATAATTGCAAATGAGTCAGAACCTCAAATGAGCACAAATGATGACGTTACTATTTTGCCTTCCCCTTCTGTCAATGATGTACCTAATGATAGTGAAATGACGTCAACGTCCCAATCTAAGGTGCGTAATGCTGCAGGCACTAAAAATGTTAAGCGTAAGCTAGCAGTGACACCTCATGCTGCGTCGCAAGCCTCTGCTACGCCTACATTTGCATCTGTTGCTAAATCTGCTGTTGCTTCGGTAAATGTACCAGCATCCACAGTGCGCCAAGTAACCCAGCGGGAAATTCAAGCAAAAAGTACTCGAAGGAAATTAAGTAAGCCCATTGTTATTGGTAATTGTAATACCAGCGAGTTAAAAGTAGTTCCAGTTTTCAAGTTTCTGCATATTTCGTCATTTTCGCCTACTATTAAGGAATCTGATATATTATCGTATGTTTCAAGTCATGCTAAAATTGAACCCAATTTATTGATATGTCATACATTGGTAAAGAAAGACATTCCCATAGATAGCTTAACCAAAGTCAATTTCAAGTTGGGTGTTTCGGAATGTTCATTTGATAAGGTGCTTAATCCAGCTATATGGCCTGAATTTGTGAAAATTCGTCCGTTTCGTTTTTTTCACCAAGAAGGTGTATCAACACAACAACGATAACCAGTTCCGTTAATAACAATCCTGCCAAAAAAATAAAAATATATTATCAAAATGTTTCTGGGTTGAGAACCAAATCTAAGCTGCTTTATGCCTTGAGCTCGCACCTGGACTATGATATTTTTGTTCTCGTTGAGACGTGGCTAAACGAGAGTTTCTTTGATAATGAATATTTCGATTCGAATTTATACAATGTGTTTCGAAAGGACCGTGATTATATTAAAACTGGTCTCAGTAGAGGCGGAGGTGTTCTTATAGCAGTTAATCGGAAATTTCGCTCGTCACTCGTGACATTAAAGAATGATGATACATTATTGGATCAGCTCTGCGTGGCAGTAAAAGGCGTTTCAAACATTTTAATCTGCGCTTCTTATATACCTCCGACAAGCAACGATATGCTATACCGAGCACATGTGGACAATATTTTAGCAGTAGCATCTAGTCATAATAATGATAGTATCTGTGTCATGGGTGACTTCAATTTGGGAAATATTGTTTGGTCTTATATTGATGATAGTAATGAGCTATATGCAAATAACGTAAATAGTATATCTGAATCCTACTTAGTTGATAACTTATCCAGTTGCGGCCTTTCTCAGATAAATGGTTTTCAAAATCGGCTTTCTCGCATTTTAGACTTAATTTTTGTCAACGATAATGTACATTTTTCTTTATTTGAATGCCTTGATCCTTTATCTACTCCTGGTATTCATCATATACCATTCGTTTTAAAGGTCGAATTCTATGAGTTTAATTCGGTTCATTATGATGAACAAGTTACTAATTTCTGCTTCAGTCGAATGGATGCCGATATGGTTAACCTTGCAGTTGATGCCATTGATTGGAATTCAATATTTTCCAACGTTGATGTTGCCAACTGCTTTGAAATCTTTAAATATAAGTTAGGTGAGATCTGCGTTAAGCATATCCCAATCCCTAAGAAACCCAGATATAAAATACCTTGGTATACAAAACGATTGTTAAAAGTTAAGAATTTAAGAAACAAATATTTCAAGAAGTTTAAATTGTCCAAATCTGTTATATATAAAGACAAATTTCTGTTTTATTCAAGTAAATTTAAATCCATGAACAGGGACTTGAAGCGTAATTATACTCGTAAGTTCGAATCGGATATAAAGCAAAACTCGAAATCATTTTGGAGATATGTCAATTCCAGAAAATCGTGTTCAAGTATACCTTCTGTTGTCTATCTCAATGAGACCAAAGCGCACTCCACTATTGAAGCTGTTAATCTCTTTGCTGATTTCTTCAAGTCAAACTTTGAAGCTGGCACTGATTTTGATCAGGTGTGTTACACGAACATAAATTCCCCAATAAATTTTGGATCGCTAACCCTAACGCTCGCTGATATAGAAGAAGGAATCCGACAACTGAAGATTTCTACTAAAACCGATGTGGATGGGTTGTCTTCATACCTATTAAAAAAATGTTCTGCCCTTGCTTCCCCATTGTTAGTTCTGTTCAATAAATCACTTGAACGAGGAGTGTTTATTGATGCGTGGAAAGTCAGTTCTATCACTCCAGTGTTTAAAAGTGGTAATAAGAACAATATTGCGAATTATCGGCCAATTTCAAAGATATCCTCAGTCTCAAAACTGTTTGAGGCTATAGTTAAAAATAAAATTTATTTTACGGTAAATCACTTGATCTCCGCTCAACAACACGGTTTTGTTAAAGGTCGCTCAACAGTCTCAAACCTCGCCGTATTTTCGGAATACTGCATTTCTGCGTTTTAAAATCGCCTTCAAGTTGATTCAGTTTACACTGACTTTTCAAAAGCTTTTGACAAGGTGAACCACACAATTTTATTATTGAAACTGACAGCTCTAGGGTTTCATTCCACTCTTTTAAAATGGCTTGAATCCTATCTCTCCTCTCGTAAATGTGTGGTTACGGTTGATGGGGCATCATCTGATCCTTTCATTGCGACTTCTGGGGTTCCACAGGGTAGCATACTGGGCCCGCTTCTCTTCGTAATTTTCATCAATGATATAACCAGCTGTTTCAATTACGCAAATTTTCTTTTGTACGCTGATGATCTTAAGGTTTTTTCGACAATTACGAGCAATGAAGACATGGTAAGGCTACAATCTGATATAGACAATGTTGCCGACTGGTGTAAACGTAATAAGTTGAATCTTAATATAAAAAAGTGCTCACATGTTTGCTACTCAAAGTCTCGCTGTCCGTTACCCACATGGTATAAAATCGATGGTCTTCGATTATCCACTTTAAGTGAAATTACTGATCTTGGTGTTGTATTCGATTGTAAATTTCTGTTTCAAACACATTTGAATTACATAATAGCGAAGGCATATTCAACACTTGCCTTCATCAAACGATTTAGCTCTGATTTTACCGATCCTTACACATTAAAATTGCTATACACCTCTCTTGTGCGGTCTAAATTAGAATACGCCGTCTTTATCTGGAGGCCATTCTATAATTGTCACATTACCAGGCTTGAACGTGTGCAAAAAGTTTTTGTTCGCTTTGCCCTACGGTCGTTGCATTTCAACGACCCGATTCCTTCTTACAGTAGTCGCTGTTTGCTCATAAGCCTAAAATCGTTAAACAGCAGACGTTCTATTCTGTCTCTCACCTTTGTTTTTGACTTGATAAGTGGAGCGATTGACTGCCCATTTCTGCTGGCCAGAATTTGTTTCAACATCCCACAGAGGAGTCTACGCAATCACGATACTTTCTGGCTGGACACGGTTAGAACAAATTACGCGTCTAATGCTCCAATTTCAAGAGCTTTAAAAGAGTTTAATATGCTATCAAATCCTGTGGGTCTGGACTTTTCCTCCACAAAACATATGTTTAAATCGATATTAAATGACTTATGTACGTAAACTTTTAGGTAACTTTTAGTTTTTATGATTAAATAACTGTGTGTCTATTTTTTTCTTGTAATCTGAATGAAAATGTTCACATTTTCTAGATTAAAACGAGATAAATAAATAAATAAATAAATAAATAAATATAGTAATAGCAGTAACGTGCCGACCAAATTTCATCATGATATCTTCAACGACTGCCAAATTACAGCTTGCAAAACTTTTAAATTACCTTCTTTTAAAAGTGGGCGGTGCCACGCCCATTGTCCAAAATTTTACTAATTTTCTATTCTGCGCCATAAAGTCACCTTCCAAGTTTCATCGCTTAATCCGTCTTTGGTAATGAATTATCACACTTTTTCGGTTTTTTGAAATTTTCGATATAAAAAAGTGGGCGTGGTTATAGTCCGATTTCATTTATTTTAAATGGCGATCTGAGATGAGTGCCCAGGAACCTACATACCTCAAAATTTACTCAAGTTATCGTGTTCACGGACAGACGGACGGACGGACATGGCTGAATGAATTTCTTTTTTCGCCCAGATCAATTTGATATATAGAAGTCTATATCTATCTCGATTAGTTTATGCCGCTACGGGGAACCGTTATGCAAACAAAATTAATATACTCTGTGAGCTCTGCTCAGCTGAGTATAAAAATTTAATTGTGTATATATCACCGCCTTGAATTTCTAGTCGAGATCCGCAACTTTACAGTCGGTACTCTTATTCACTGGGTTAACTTGAATATGAAAATGTTGTGAGAAATATTCAATAAAGTATTCTTGGTTGAAAAAACATGAGGAAAACTTTTTTTCAAATTAATGACAAGTTATATATGTATATATATCTCCAAAAAGAAAAATTCTTAAACTCTCCTCAATTTGAAAAAAATTTTGTTTATTTTCCTCATTTTAGGTAAGTATTTTTTTCTGAGTATAATTTTATCGCAAACAAGTAAGGAAGGCTAAGTTCTGGTGTAACCGAACATTACATACTCAGTTGAGAGCTATGGAGACAAATTAAGGAAAATCACCATGTAGGAAAATGAACCTAGGGTAACCCTGTAATGTGGTTGTATGACATTTGTATCAAATGGAAGGTATTAAAGAGTATTTTAAGAGAGAGTAGGCCATAGTTCTATGGATGGACGCCATTTAGGGATATCGCCATAAAGGTGGACCAGGGCTGACTCTAGAATTTGTTTGTACGATATGGGTATCAAATGAAAGGTGTTACTGAGCATTTTAAGAGAGAGTGGGCCTTAGGTCTATCGGTAGACGCCTTTTCGAGATATCGCCATTAAGGTGGACCAAGGGTGACTCTAGAATGTTTTTGTACATATGGGTATCAAATGAAAGGTGGTAATGAGTATTTTAAAAGGGAATGGGCTTTAGTTCTATAGGTGAACGCCTTTTCGAGAAATCGCCATAAAGGTGGACCAGGGGTGACTCTAGAATATGAAAGCTGTTAATGAGTATTTTGAAAAGGAGTGATCCTTAGTTCCATAGGTGGACGCCGTTTCGAGATATCGCCATAAAGGCGGACCAGGGGTGTCTCTAGAATGTGTTTGTACGATATGGGTATCAAACGAAAGGTGTTACTGAGCATTTTAAGAGGGAGTGGGCATTAGGACTATAGGTGGACGCCTTTTCGAGATATCGCCATTAGAGTGGGCCAGGGTTGACTCTAGAATGTTTGTACGATATGGGTATCAAACGAAAAGTGTTACTGAGCATTTTAAGAGGGAGTGGGCATTAGGTCTATTGGTGGACGCCTTTTCGAAATGTCGCCATTAGGGTGGGCCAGGGGTGACTCTAGAATGTGTTTGTATGATATAGGTATAAAATGAAAGTTGGTAATGAGTATTTTAAAAGGGAGTAATCCTTAGTTCTATAGGTGGACGCCTTTTCGAGATATCGCCATAAAGGTGGACCAAGGGTGACTCTAGAATGTTTGTACGATATGGGTATCAAACGAAAGGTGTTACTGAGCATTTTAAGAGGGAGTGGGCATTAGGTCCGTCCGGTGGACGCCTTTTCGAGATATCGTCATTAAGGTGGGCCAGGGGTGACTCTAGAATGTGTTTGTACGATATGGGTATCAAATTAAAGGTATTAATGAGGGTTTTAAAAGCGAGTGGCCCTTAGATGTATATGTGAAGGCGTTCTCGTGATATCGACCAAAATGTGGACCAGGTGATCCAGAAAATCATCTGTCGGGTACTGCTAATTTATTTATATATGCAATACCACTCACAGTATTCCTGCCAAGATTCCAAGGGCTGTTGATTTCGCCTTGTAGAACTTTTTCATTTTCTTCTACTTAATATGGTAGGTTTCACACCCATTTTACAAAGTTTTTCCAAAGTTATATTTTGCGTCAATAAACCAATCCAGTTACCATGTTTCATCCCTTTTTTCGTATTTGGTATAGAATTATGGCATTTTTTTCATTTTTCGTAATTTTCGATATCGATAAAGTGGGCGTGGTTATTGTCGTATTTCGGCCATTTTTTATACCAAGATAAAGTGAGTTCAGATAAGCACGTGGGCTAAGTTTAGTAAAGATATATCGGTTTTTGCTCAAGTTATTGTGTTAACGGCCGAGCGGAAGGACAGACGGTGGACTGTCATAGAATCTATGCCCCTACCAAATTTGAGAAGGATTGGTAAATTTTTGTTCGACTTATGGCATTAAAAGTATTCTAGACAAACTAAATGAAAATGGGCGGAGCCACGCCCATTTTGAAATTTTCTTTTATTTTTGTATTTGTTGTATCATATCATTACTGGAGTTGAATTTTGACTTAATTCACTTATATACAGTAAAGATATTAAATTTTTTGTTAAAATTTGAATTTAAAAAATTTTTTTTTTAAAAAGTGGGCGTGTTCTTCATCCAATTTTGCTAATTTTTATTTAGCACATATATAGTAATAGTAGTAACGTTCTTGCCAAATTTCATCATGATATCTTCAACGACTGCCAAATTACAGCTTGCAAAACTTTTAAATTACCTTCTTGTAAAAGTGGGCGGTGCCACGCCCATTGTCCAAAATCTTACTAATTTTCTATTCTGCGGGATAACGTCAACCCATCTACCAAGTTTCATCGCTTAAATCGCCTTTGGCAATGAATTATCGCATTTTTTCGGTTTTTCGAAATTTTCGATATCGAAAAAGTGGGCGTGGTTATAGTCCGATATCGTTCATTTTAAATAGCGATCTGAGATGAGTGCCCAGGAATCTACATACCAAATTTCATCAAGATACCTCAAAATTTACTCAAGTTATCGTGTTAACGGGCAGACGGACGGACGGAGCTCTGCTCAACTGAGTATAAAAATACAATATCGTGCGAGTCGTTATTGCAACACAATGCCAAGAAAGAATCAGTTCCATTCATATCGTACATGAGATACATATGTAAAATCACAAAACATCTTACAGATGCCCAGAAATGGTTTCGTTGTTAGATATATTTTCAAGTGACGAACGGTGACTTTTTACCACAAAAGTAAAAACAAATTTTGTTACTTAATTGAAAAATTAAATAAATGAAAGTTAAGTTTGTATTGAAAATAACACAGTTATTTAGTGTAGTAATTTATAATGATATACATAATTTTCGTTTAAGCATTTTTCTAAAATCGTTATCTAAGATAAAACTTTTCATACTAGGCACGCCCCTTTTCAAAAAATCATTGGTTGTTTCATATTTTTCTCAAGTGTAACTATTGATAACTTTCAATCATATTTCTCCAGTTATTAATAAAATATTTGTTGTTCGAATTTTTCAAAGACATTTTAACTTTTACGATCCATTTTTAAGTACTCTGTTATTGTGGCACCCTGTATTTATACTCATTCTTAAGCATAGACATTGGCATGTTATAAGAATATTACATTTTAACCTTCACCGCGGTAGTATTACAATATGTAAATATTATAATTTTCAAACAGCTGTAACCTCCCGAGTTTAAGTCCGACTTTGAAGCAGTTTGGACTCCGTGAGTTACTTTTGATCTTTTATCCAAAATAAACAACACAATAGCAGGTTTATAATTTTTTTTTTGTCGTTTTTCCTACAAACCTCGGTAGCATTTACATATGTAAATATTGGGTATGTTAGATAATCGCTGAGGATATAAACCATTTTTTGAAACAAGGTCACATAGCATATCTCAGTTTTAAAAAATGCATACTTTTTTATTTTGACATATCTTAGTAAAGTTTTCTTTTTAAAACACAGCCATATATATTGCATAGTCTTTTTGTCGTTCTTCCTTTTCAAATCTTTCTGACTTACTTAATTGGCGCTTAACCGTTTAAACGTCTATGGCCGTCCAACAAGGCGCGCCAGTCGCTCCTTCTCTCTACAAACCGGCGCCAATTGGTCACACCAAGGGAGTTTAAATCGTTTTCCACCTGGTCCTTCCAACGGAGTGGAAGCCGCCCTCCACCTCTGCTTCCATAGGCGGGTTCCGATAGAAACACTTTCTTGGCCGGAGCGTCATCTTTCATTCGCATAACATGGCCTATCCAGCGCAGCCGCTGCGTTTTAATTCGCTGGACTATGTTGATGTCTGCGTATAGCTCGTACAGCTCATCGTTAAATCTTCTTCGGTACTCGCCATCGCCAACGAGTAGAGGTCCATAAATCTTTCGAAGAACTTTCCTCTCGAACACTCCCAGAGCCACTTCATCAGCTGTTGTCATTGTACATGCTTCTGCACCATATAGCAGGAAGGGTACGATAAGTGACTTGTAGAGTATTATTTTCATTTGCCGAGAGAGGACTTTACTTTTCATTTGCCTACCTAGTCCAAAGTAAGATTTTATTGGCAAGAGTGATTCTTCGCTGGATTTCAGAGCTGATGTTGTTACTAGTGTTGATGCTCGTTCCCAAATAAATGAGGTATTTTACTATTTCGAAATTATGGCTGCCAACAGTAGCGTGGCTGCCAAAGCAGGTACTTCGTTTTGTCCTCGTTCACCATCAAACCCATCTTTACCGCTTATTTTTCCAGTTTGGAGTAATCAGAACTAACAGCGCGGGTATTTAGGCCGATGGTAGCAATTTCATCAGCATACGCCAGTAATTGCACGCTTTTATAGAATATCATTGCAGAGCGGTTAAGCTCTGCAGCTAGTACAATATTCTCTAGCATCAAATTAAAGAAATCGGACGATAGGGGTCACCCTGTCTGAAACCTCGCTTAGTTTCGAACGGCTCGGAGGGGTCCTTCCCAATTCTGACTGAGCTGATGGTGTTGCTCAACGTCCTTTTGCACAGCCGTATAGTTTTGCGGGGAAATCAAATTCAGACATAGCTGCATATAGGCAGCTCCTTTTCGTGCTGTCGAAGGCGGCTTTAAAATCGACGAAAAGGTGATGTGTGTCGATTCTTTTTTCGCGGGTTTTCTGCAAGTTTTGGTGCATTGTGAAAATCTGGTCGAAGGTAAATTTACCAGGTCTGAAGCCGCACTGAAGAGGTCCAATCAGTTGATTCACGGTGGGCTTGAATCTTTCGCACAATACACTTGGCAGGACTTTATATGCGATATTAAGAAGGCTGATTTTGCGATATTTGATGCAGTTTACAGTATCCACTTTCTTGTGGACTAGGCAAAGAACACTGAGTTTCTAATCGTCGGGCATGCACTCGTCCGCCCATATTTTGCGAAGAAGCTGATGCATGCGCCTTACCAACTCCTCGCCGCCGTATTTGAATAGCTCCGCAGGCAATCCATCAGCGCCCGCGGCCTTGTTGTTTTTCAATGTTATTGCTATTCTGACTTCGTCATAATCAGGTGGGGGGACATTTATTCCATCATCATCGATTGCGGGATAGTGTTCATCATTTCTGTGCGGTAAATCGTTGTCTCCATTTAGGAGAGCAGAGAAGTGTCCCCTCCATAATCTAAGTACTCTCTGGACATCAGTTACGAAGTCGCCGTTTTCGTTCTTATAGGAGTTTGCCCCGGTCTTAAAACCTTCCGCCTGTCGCCGAATTTTTTGGTAAAATTTTCGTGCGTTATTCCTGGTAGCTAGCAGCTCAAGCTCCTCGCACTCACGCCTTTCTGCCTCTGCTTTTTTCCTCGCTTCCCTTTTTAACTCGCGGTAGCGTTCACACACTCCTCTTGTTGCGCTCGTTTTTAACGTAGCCCTGTACGCAGCATCTTATCTTTCGGTTGCAACGCGGCATTCGTCATCGTACCGATTGTTTTTCCGTGGCCGCCAGTAACCAATTTTTTCCTCGGCGGCAGTACGAAGTGCTTGCTAATGGCATATAAATCATTTTTAGAAAGGCTTACAAAACACTTTATCTTTGAATTTTAATAGTACTTTTAATTTAGAAATATTTTGTGAGCTTTTGAATAGTTAAAATTGAACATTATTGTGAAATAAATATTTTAACGTCTTAATCTATATATTAATCCGATAACAAAATTTCCATACAATCAATTGACGGTCGGTTTCGCATAGTTAGCATACGTAAAATCATATAAAAGTTATATGAATCGATTCGTATGGATCAGCCGCAGTGCATAGGCCTATTATTGTTAACAAATATTACTTTATTTGTTTATAATTAATAGAAAAAGTTTTTTGTAAATCCAACAATCTCTCCAAATATCGATATTTACTTTCTTGCAAAAAAGCGCGCCATCTGTGGACCAATTATGTAAGTGCTCTAAGACACAAACCTACATAAGCGTACGCGCTACACGGTGAAAGATTACAACATGGTTCCCCATTGTTGCCGCTTACCTATAATAGTCTCTACCAAAATCCTAAAAAATTGTTCCAAAATAATTTGTAGCGTACCAAAAAATCTTAAATAGAATTAATTTTTGACCAGCCCATTTTTTGTGGCAAATTTCACTTAAACGTAAATACATAAGTCTTTATTTAACATATTCTTTGTTTTTTATTTTAGTTGTTTTCAAAAAAATATGAATTCACAAATAATGAGTTAACTTTTGTTGAAACTAACTTAATTTATTTATAAAAATTAATGGCAAATTTGCCCGAGAATGTTTTTGCATTTGCAGGTTTAATCCTCATTTTAGATAAAGTACGTATTATACTTAACAAAAAAAGCATACAAAAATATAGCATACAAATTTTTTATATCGTCTTTTATGCTAATTTATTTTATTTCTTATTTTATTTTATTATATATTCTTTTATTTCAAGTTAGTTTATTATTATTTAAATGCAACTTGACTGAATCGGAAAATTTCACGTTGTATATTAAACGAAAAAAAAACGTCCCTTGGTTTTAGGTGAAAACGGCAACCGGCATCATGGCTGCCGTATTGCATAGTCAGTATATTACCCACTATATTTATTATTAGGCTAACTTTGTTGGATTATATATCCATTAATCGGATGCTTAGATCCCATAACCCTAATTTGTTTATGTCGCTTTAAGTTATGAAATTAATTTCATTTAAGTAAATATGTTTGCGTGAATAAATTCAATGTTTTTATTTGTTCTTCTTTTCTTTCTAATTTATTCTGCTTTGTTATATCTTAGTATTATATCGTTCACAGACGATATTTTATGGTAGATATGGTCATATATATTCATGAAATAGAGTGTTTACAAATTTAATACAAATTAATTACGTACATAGATCTCAATGGGAATCCCAACATTAAATATCCGAACATTACAATCTTCATATTGCCACAATGACAACATTAAAACCCAAAAAGTCTAAGTGCACTTATTGCGTTTTTATATGGAACTGTTTGTTCACTTCACTTAATTTTTTCGCACTTTAAGTACTTTATGTTTTTCTTTCATTAGAATTTTTTTTAGTAAACTCTGCCTTCTTTCTCATTACATAATTTTTTTATTTTTTTATTTTATTTTTTATGAAGGTATCCTCTATTCTACTCGAAATTTTCGTTTTGTGTCAAACTTACATATTACATATGTATTTATACAATTAAACTCGGTAAACGCGCCAATTGCATACCTGGCAGGTGACGTGAAATAGGCTAAATTCCTTTAGCACATTTCTTAGTTTTTAACTAAAAGTTCGTGTTTTTTGAATTATGACACTATGAAGTAAATGGGCGATATAAGTATATGGGTGATATAGGCCTACTGGGGAACCGAGCACCCAAAACTAACTTCGGTGTCGCCCCAACGGCGACCTTCCGGGTGGTGTGGAAACCCCTATTTATCAATTCAATTTCAAGTAATTTCACAATAATTCTATGTCAATTTCATTTGAGTTTACATAATTTTTATATTTTTGTATAAGGGTCTCCATACCAAAACGTTATAATTTCATTAGAAAAATTTGTAGAAAATTTAAGAAAATATAATCAAAAAGTACAACGTCTTAGATCAAATTCAAAATTTTAAAGAAAAATTTAAGTAAGTTAGACCAGTTTGCTATATTTCCAACACTTGATGCATAGACTGAGATGAAAAAAATACAAGTTGGTCGAATTTCGACCACATGCGATACTAGTTTTCATTAATCACAGGTACTGATGACATTTACTCTAGATCAGATGTCATCGGCCAGCATAGCCTAACGCAATTTCAAACATTTCAAAAAGAAGAGTGAGTACAAACCCAATATTACATTAAAATTATCAACTGTTATCTGCATTAACTGTTGAGGCATCTGCTCGTATTTTATTTTTTATTTATTTATTCAAGAGTTCCTGAAGATGATTTCAATTTGAAATCGAAATATCGATCAAAATAAATTTGATAAAAATAAATTTGATAAATATAAAATTTATATGTAAAACAAGCATTTTGGTGTTTTAATTTACATATACATGGCCTAGAGCTCGAAAAATTTTTTATATAAATTTATAAAAAATTATGTAATGAGAAAGAAAGCAGAGTTTACTAAAAACTGTTTAATTAAAGAAAAAAATAAAGTTCTTAAATTGCGAAAAAATTAAGTGAAGTGAACAAACAGTTCCATATAAAAACGCAATAAGTGCACTTAGACTTTTTCCGGAGTTTAATGTGATCATTCTGGAAATATGAAGATTCTAATGTTCGGATATTTAATGTTGGGATTCCCATTGAGATCTATGTACGTAATTAATTTGTATTAAATTTGTAAACACTTCGTTTCATGAATATGTATGACCATATCTACCATAAAATATCGTCTGTGAACAATACAATACTAAGATATAACAAAGCAGAATAAATTATAAAGAAAGAAAAACAAACAAAAAATTTAAGTTATTCACGCAAACATATTTACTAAAATAAAATTGATTTCATAACTTTAAGCGACATAAAAAAATTAGGGTTATGGGATCTAAGCATCCGATTAATGGATATATAATCCAACAAAGTTCGCCTAATAATAAATATAGTGGGTAATATACTGACTATGCAAGACGGCCGCTTTGATGCCGGTTGCCGTTTTGACCTAAAATCAAAAACATTTTTGAGACGTTTTTTTGTTTCGTAATTAGCATAAAAGGCAATATAAAAAATGTAATATTATATTTTTGTAACTTTTTTTTTTTGTTCAGTATAAGACGTACTTTATCTAAAATGAGGATTAAGAGGAGGGCAAATTTGCCATTAATTGTTATAAATAAATTAGTTAGTTTCAACAAAAGTTAACTCATTATTTGTGATTTCATGTTTTTTTGAAAACAACTAAAATAAAAAACAAAGAATCTGTTAAATAAAGACTTATGTATTCACGTTTAAGTGAAATTTGCCACAAAAATTAATTCTATTTAAGATTTTTTGGTACGCTACAAATTATTTTGGAACAATTTTTTAGGATTTTGGTAGAGACTATTACAGGTAAGCGGCAACAATGGGGAACCATATTTGTATGTAGGTGAAACATTTGTGCTATCGAATTTAGCGAGTATACATAGAATTTGAAATTCACATTAGAAATCTTAGATAATTGTTCCCAAAGACGGCGCGCTTGTGCATAAAGGTTTAGGTCTTTGAAATTCGCATTAGAACACTTAGATAATTGCTCCCAAAGATGGCGCGCTTGTGCACGAAAATGACTTAGGATATTTGTATGAATTGTTCGAATTTACAAAAAACTTTTTCTATTAATTATAAACAAATAGAGTAATATTTGTTAACAAAAATAGGCCTATGCACTGCGGCTGATCAATACGAATCGATTGATATAACTTTTATATGATTTTACGTATGCTAGTATGCGAAACAGCATGTCAATTGATTGTATGGAAATTTTGTTAGCGTATTAATATATAGATGTATCTTTTATAGATGACGTCGAAGTAGTTATTCACAGCGAATGGACATTTCAATCATGATGTGTTGGCAAGGTTGGATCGCAGCCCCTTAATTGTGAAGCATGCTTTGTTTATTATTATATTCCTCGTGCTCCGAACGGGTTGTTCACATCCCCTAATACTTGTCTTAAAATTGTGGTATTATATCATGCAATGGCGGATTTTTGCTCGAGCTTGTAAAATGGGCATCTTAAGATAATTACAAAATTGAAGAAGATGGTGTAGATGTAAGGTATTTTTCGTACCTTTTTTACGTCAGGAAAATTTGGTCGTAGCCAAAATCGGTCAGTAAAATGGCTGCATATTCAAGCTTTAAACACATACGGCATTAAGAAACTATTCCCATAACTATTTCCCAACAATCGCCAAGGTTTTTTGAAATACTCTTCTAGTACTTCATTTACAGAAATTGGTATACCAATATGGATATTCAATGAAGCGAGTGCATTCAAACGTTCTTGACTGATTGTACTCCGCAAGTATGATTTTAACTTTTTGAGGGAGGGAAATGTGCGTCCTGGTTTTGCTGTCGAAACTGGTAGAACGGCTAATATGCGCAATATGTTATTTACATGTTCGAAAGCAGTTGGATTCACCATCTGAAAAAATAAGATAAATAAGAAATATGCGTGTTACAATCAAATATACAACATAAAAGAATTAAGTAACATCGGAATATATATTCTTGGAATAGAATAGTAAGGAATTCAAGGTGGAGCTGCCTTGCAAACGGATGCCATAATCCTTAAAATGGTGGAAGCTTAGGTAGAATCCATATAATACCAACGCCCGATTACAAGCTAATTTGGCACCAATGGATTAGAAGTGTTGAGATTGGCAAGATGGAGCCGATAGTTGACCATTTATCATACAATTAGATCCATTAGGTACTCATGTTAAGCATATTGAATAATTGTATTTACATATGTTAATACTGCCCCGTTATGCAGTTTCATTAAAATCATTTTTTTTATATAGTTTTATGATTAAATACTCTTTTTTCCCTCAGTTTTGCTCAACAGTTTTTTAAAAGTTACTGTGTCTCATTCTATCACTCGTTGAAGGCAGTCGGCTGGAAGAGCCGCTATATCGAACACCCTGTTATATCGAAAAACCTGTCATCAAAATCCTGTCAGTCATGAACACAATAATCAATACACCGAAAATTATGTCAGTCTACAAACTCAACCGAGTATTACTTTGTCCACAATTGCCATTGGCGCCGTAAATATTACTTACTTAATTGGCGCTTAACCATCTAAACGGTTATGGCCGTCCAACAAGGCGCGCCAGTCGCTCCTTCGCTCCGCCAACCGGCGCCAATTGGTCGCACCAAGGGAGTTTAAATCGTTTTCCACCTGGTCCTTCCAACGGAGTGGGGGCCGCCCTCTACCTCTGCTACCATAGGCGTGTTCCGATAGAAACACTTTCTTGGCCGGAGCATCATCTCTCATTCGCATAACATGGCCTAGCCAGCGCAGCCGCTGCGTTTTAATTTGCTGGACTATGTTGATGTCTGCGTATAGCTCGTACAGCTCATCATTAAATCTTCTTCGGTACTCGCCATCTCCAACGCGTACAGGTCCATACATCTTTCGAAGAACTTTTCTCTCGAACACTCCCAAAGCCGCTTCAACTAGTCCAAAGTAGCATTTATTGGCAAGATTGATTCTTCGCTGGATTTCAGTGCTGATGTTGTTACTAGTGTTGATGCTGGTTCCCAAATAAACGAAGTCTTTTACTATTTCGAAATTATGGCTGCCAACAGTAGCGTGGTTGCCAAGGCGCGTATGCGGTGACTCTTTGCTCGATGACAGCAGGTACTTCGTTTTGTCCTCATTCATCACCAAACCGCCGAAAATATTAGTGAGATATAAAATCCGCTTTCGGGAAACAGACATCAGAAAGTATGCCCATTGACACCCGGTGTGGTTGCCAAAAACTTCAGCAAAATCGAAAAGACTCCCAGCTTAACCTTTTTATATATGTACTTTTTTCTTTGTGAGTTCCGCTTAGGATATGAATCCGGTATAGTCGGTGACTGCCCGATTGTTGTCCGAACGATTGGAATGACCACATGGAAGGTTATTTTCTTGCAGCAAGGTTTATACATTGTCACATTTTTAGTTTAGTACCAAATTTGCAGACAGCGGGGTAATTATCTGTAAACAAATTGCATGTCGACCAGTGTGTTGTGGTGCTGCCAGCGGAGAGACACCGCATTCAAAAAGTACTCCTGCCTACAGCCTATCTAACAAAGCACATCCAATCCACATGTATGTAGGTAAATGCAGTTTGTTTCTACTGCAACTGACCTCTGGTTTGAATAAGTGTGTACCTATTTACATTGTGAATGATGACTAAGTGTGATATCTTATCTGTCAAATGCCTGACAGGATGTTCAATATGGCTACTTTTTAGCGTTTTGACAGGGTGTTCAATATGGCGGCGCCTATCTTCAGTGGGTGACAGAAAGAGATAGAGAATGAGACAGCGATAGTCAATTACAAATCAGGTGATCCAATCACTTTGGAATTTTGACGTCTATGCAGAAGATATCACACTTAGTTATCATTCACAATGCTTATTTATGTATTAGCTTCCTATTTGCACTGTGAACAGATGTTGCAGTCAACTAGAGCCAACATCATTACATGAATGATAACTCAAGCACTGTAAATATAACAACAACGCCTGGAAACCCGCAGCGGTCTTCAAACCGCATTACGCCCTGTATGCTGTCACTAATGTAATTAATTTGCGAAATTGGTTAATTTACTTGATAAATGCGCGTTAGAACAGCTTGCAGGCGTGTCTAGCCGCACGCATACATATTTACATATGGGCATGTGCTTCCGCCTCAGCCATGCAATGTATGACCGAACACGTCACAGTCGCAATTCGAAACGGATTAGCTAACCAAAACCTCCAAAATAAATGTAGCATCCGTTTCAATAATCGGCGCGATTGCCATCCTCTTTTTTCGGTTGACCATATCCATAGGGGCAGCTGTTGCCGCCATCGTTGTTGCTGCTGTTTGCGATTTAAAGGACAATCCAACAACTTGATATTAAATATACATTTGATGAAAATCAACAAAATCCGTTTGGTGACCACGCTCATTAAAAAAAGTCGATATATAAATTTCGAAAACATGCTTAGCACCGCTTACATTTAGAGAAAGAAAACTTTTGGGTGCCGGACAGTCGTTAGCTAAATGCCATCGACGCAGATCTCAAATATTGCCGCCATTTTCCACATCCACGTGATAGTACCAAGTTACGCGAGGCAAAAACCGGAAAAGACTGGTGAGATAGTTGTTAGTTTTGTAGCATAGCATAGTGGAAAGGCCGGTACGTGTTGCCATTATCGTGCAGACATTGGCGTAGGAAACAATTACAACTTCTTCTAATATGGAAGAGAACTTCGATATGTAAAAGTTAAACAAAAGTGGGATAGGTAGTTTTATTAAGTATGATTTCATGAAGAAAAGATGTTAACTTACCTACTCAAAGTAAAAACCTCACTCATTTTTTTTAATCACATATTTGCTACGGTTTTTGGACCTATATTATTACTGATCATTCACATCTGAAGTGATCATTTTTATATAGAATAATAGAAAAACTCTCTTTCATCTCCTGAATGTGATGTCACATCTTCCTTTGTATTCTATATCTAATCGTGCTATAAAATATTCTAACATTGAAGTCTTGATCTTCTGTACTTTTTAGCAACAAATTTTCTTGGCGTCGCAGTGCACGAATTTGGACATTCTCTGGGACTTGGACATTCTTCTGACAAAAATGCAATAATGTATCCGTGGTATCACGACAGCGATGTCGATATTAATCTGCCTGATGACGATCGAAATGCAATTCAGCAATTATATGGCGCTAAAGAAAAAACATGGGGTCCATTCAAGCCCCAGCCACGTCCAAAAACTACTACGACTACAACAACAAGCACAACACGACGACCTCTTATTTATTATCCTCAATATCCGCAACAGCCTCAATACCCATCAAACGATCCTTATGCGCCTCGTCGCCAATATCCCTATAATCCACACCATCGCAATCGTGACCATCCGACCACCAGTCCAACCACATCTACCACCACATACAGACCACGCACCGATTCACCTCCACGTCCAACAAAGAATTGGTCACAACGACGTCAACCAACTAAGCCCAAGAAGTTAAAGCCAGATACCTGCCAAACAAGTTATGATGCCATATCAATTATACGACGCGAAACATTCATTTTCCGTGGTCAAGTAAGTTCAAAAATAAATCAAATTTATGTATAACACTTTGACCAAATATCTGCTTTGTCCCATAGTTTCTTTGGCGAATTGGCGATCGCGGTCTTTACCAAGGTTACCCAACCGAAACACGTCGCTTATGGACACAACTGCCCGAAAATTATACAAAAATTGACGCTGTCTATGAGAATCATGATCGTAAAATAGTTTTCTTTATAGGTAAGGTTTCGAGATTGCTTACAGATTAAAGGTACCATAGATTAATGCACGATTCTCTTAGGACGCTATTACTACATGTTTGATTCAGTTACGTTAGTTCGTGGCTATCCACAACCACTCACATCTTTAGGCCTACCATCATCATTGACTCATATTGATGCCGCCTTTGTTTGGGGTCACAACAACCGAACTTATCTCACAAGTGGTACGTTATATTGGCGTTTAGACGACGACACCGGGCGTGTGGAGTTAGACTACCCACGTGATATGTCTATTTGGCGTGGTGTAGGCTACCACATAGATGCTGCATTCCAGTACAGCAATCGTAAAACATACTTCTTTAAGGGTTACGGATACTGGGAGTTCAACGATGACCTAATGGAGGTTGCGCATTCCCGGCCAAAACTTAGTGCACGTAAATGGATGAATTGTCAGCGCCGGGTCAATGAAGTCGATGAGGAGCAAACATGGACAGCACCATTAATTTCTGAACGAAATGACACAATGAATTCTGATTTAGCAAGCGGTACTAACGGAATTTGGTGTTATACTGAACGGGGGTCTTACATTCGGTTAATATTGTTATTAACAATGTGTTGTTGGTGGCAAGGCCTAGTACGATTAATGTAATATGTATGACTCAGATCTATATCGTTGTTTTACAATTAGAATTTACGAATTAAAATGCTTTCACATAATGCCTAATGTATTACATACGATTTAGATTACATTTTTAGAATTAATACATACTCACTTAGTAAAGTAAACTCATAGAGTTTCATGTACAAAACAAACGTAGCGATACTAGATATGTATAATTATTCATAGTTCTTAAGGGTTTACCCTTTATTAATGCTAGTGACGAAAATAATCGACGAATCACATTTATAAAACCGATTGCTGTAATCATTTTAATACTCAAACCCTTACGAATTGTAGTTTCTCCATGCCAATAGGGCTGATAGTTTCCGTTCTTGAGTTTTCTTTCACTAGGCAGAGCAGATTACTAGAATCCGTGGTACATCGGTTCGAAACCAAGCCACCTCCATCAGACTTTTGTTTTTACAACTGCAAGTATAGACATCCCTTTTTACAAATTGAAACCCAGTTCTGTGCACTAATTTCCAGGAAGACCGGTATCATCTTTATTTGAAACCAAATTTGGGTTTGTCATATGGATACATGTGTAGTACGAAAATGCTCCCCCACTTCGTAATCAAAAAAGTCATATTTGACACAGTTATTTTTCCATACGCATTTATGTATCTTTGGAACTAAACAAGTACAATTCAATTCGAGAATTAAAAAAGTTGGGATATTGCATTCACATTTAATAACTGAAAAAAGCGAAAATTGCATGGTTTTGGAGATATTATTTTTTATTTTTTACTTCAGAGACAAAATCACTTTCGGACCAATCCAGTATTCTTCATAAATGTTTCAAAGTTCGGTGCATTTCCCTTCATCGAATTCTTGCTGAGAAATAACTGGCCAAAGCTTTGGAAAATTGATTGTACTTTTCGAAGCGAATTTGAAGGTGGCAAATGTAAGAGTCGAGAAATGGCACAAACATGTGTTTCCTCAAATCCTTTACGTCCAATTGGAGCAGTTGTTTTGACGATTGTATAAACGCAACATTTTGATTTCCATGTCGTACTTAGAACGCGTTTCAGCAACCTCTCAAAAATAAACCACAAGTCAACGATTTGAGATAATGAAACCAGAAGTCAAAGTTTTTGCCCTTTTTCCTTAATCCGTTCAAAGCACAAATTGCCAATTTTGTAGCTTCTACCAAGTCTTTATTTTTCAACTGCAATTCTCGACTCAAAAGGCACAACAATGGAATTAATTAATTTCATTATATGACACGAGATTTTCAATAACGTAGTGAAAATTGATGATAAAAGTTGCGAAACCTTTTGTGAAGTCTCACTCTCTTTCCACGTTTTTATCACCTCTAAAGCTTCGATAACATCTGGCTGCAGTTCAATATACCCTACAACTTTTTCGTGCGACTGAGCCCAACTGAATACTTTGTCTTTTGGGAAAGTGGAAAAAGGCTTGGAAAACAGTCGGAAATAAGAAAATCAACGCTTTCGCAAACTGCCAGCAACTAATATATTGCGTTTGTTGATATTGCCAATACTAAAAAATATTTTATTTGAAAAACAAGCAATAAAGGTCACACCTTGCCTCATTTGAAAAATAAGAAGTTTTGAGGAACTGTAGATAAAATATGTACTCTAAATTAGCTGTGTTATAACCCCACACATAAGATTTGTGATGCAGCATCGTGCGTAGAAAGATGAGTAGGCAGAACGCACATTGCGTCACACTAGCGCCACCTGACATACAAAAATAGGCAGGTTTCAACTTTTCCTGCGTGTAAAGTAGAAGTATTTTACATTAGTTTTTGCTGTGAGTACTTTCAGACTTTGCAAGTGAACGCATTTTAACTGATAGAACATCATGTGATTATCACAGGTGTTCACTCAACGAAAGAGGATAAATTAAAACAAGAGACGTCAGTCTGCTACTCGTAGCCATTTGCTCGATGTTTTCTATGAGGTAGTCGTCGGGGTTTTTTTTTTTTTTTTTGGGCGTGGTGTGCATAAAATGTCTTCTAAACATTTTCGTGGGGTGTTTCTTTCTTGAAACGGCAGTGGCTTATTCGGACGATTCGTTTATTTCTAACCAAAAATGTACCATTAACAAAATTACATTTGACCTTCCCAAATTTTTGAAGAAGAGTAAAGTAAAACTTCAGGCGGTCTGATCGGTGAGCAGAAAGTATTTACATACAAACTTGTCCCAAGTGCAAATTCGTGCTGATAAAATGTCTCCTAACACGATGTGGGAAGCAGGAAAGCATATGATTGTAAATGTGAATGATTTCCTTAAAACTAAAATTTTGCAAAGCCATAGCTGTAGTCGGCCAGCAAAAAGTTTGAACAAACTTGTACCAATTTTTACTGAACTTTAATATATAATAAGCAACGTGTGCGCGTAATTTTGTCATTCCAGACAGTTCATATATTATATGGCTGGGTTTTTGAGTGCGAGTTTAAACTCCAGTTAAAGTTAACTAGAGTTTAACATTGCCACTTTGTTTGATAGCATCATATTTTGCTGCGCATCTCAGCTTAAGCAAGCGGCTGAAGTGGCAGGGTTAAACTCTAGTCAACTTAAGCTGGAGTTTTTTTAAATTGAAATATTACAATTGCCATTTAATGAGTGGTTTAATAAAAAAAAGAGAGAATAAAGATCTTTTTTCTCTAATTTTTATGCTGGAAAATTCGTGCTGGCAGTCGCTCACCGAACACAATTTGGGAAGCAAAATTCGTAATTCATAAGTCATGATTTGTAAATCAGAACCACGACCAGTTTGAACCGGACTCAACTAACCCGGTTTGGATCGGAATCACACATACCTAATTGATGCTGATAGAAACTTTGTTCGACATTCAGTTCTTAAATTTTGGTATAAGAAAGAATACCGTCTTCTCGAGTGTCATTATGAGGTTGTAATTTTTTACTAAAAAACCATGGTATAAAAAAGAAGGTGGTTCAACATCAAAGTTTTTGCCGTATTTGGGGATTTTTGAAGTTTGTACCCAGATTTTCACTATCAAAAACAAAATGATGGTATTTCGGCAAGGAAATTTCCTTCACAGTAAATGGGTGAAATATATATGTAGCCTTTTCCAGTGTGTGTTTTTTAGACCAGGCGACCAGATTGGTGACGCGAAGCACATGAGCGGGCGGCCAACTGCTGCCGGCAAGCGACTTGAGGATTTTGATGCGACTTTGTACTATGGATACAATTTCGGAGGCATGTGTCTTAAAGGTGAACTACGCCGCTAAGATCTTTGGGTGACTGACAGTCGACGTGCGTCACCTCTTCCTTTCACGTCGTAAACAGAGAGGGCGTGGATTTGGTCGGTGATAGTATCAGGCTGCGCGAGGTGAAGAAACCAGAAAGGCTAGCTATTTACTTAAGAAACTATCATGCAGTCGGCGGCGTACTAAATAATGGGGAAGACAACTTAGATACGTAGAAGTGTCCGAATTTTAGATATTTTATTCCTTTAGAAATATGGGGCGATCCGGTTTTGAATTCCTGTATGGAGTTTTTAAAGGATACTTTTTTTGGGTTTACCACTAGAATCAATTTCCCTTTCTTTCTAACGTGCTCAGGACGAAACTGAAGCGAGTCTATTTTATATACAAAGTACTCTCAATCTGTTTAAGAGTCCGACTTATATTTTTTCTGCTTCTCCTGTAACTTCTTTAATGAATTTATAAGATTGTAATATTTGCTAGGTAGACAATTTAAAAGTAAAGTCCTCCCTCGGCAAACGAAGACCATGCTCTACAAGCCTTCCGTATGCCGTTCGGAGTCGGCATAAAACATGAAAGTCCCGTAAATTGCGACAAGTATTTAGTTTTTTTTTTTAAGGATGGGGCGACGAATCTAACATTGGCCTGCCGGTTGATGATTAGAGGTTTCAAGACGTCCAAGTTGAAGGTTATTGCAGGCATGCTTAACCAACGAACCGATATCATTTCGTTACGATAATTAACGTTAATAAACGAAACAAAGTCCTTTCGTTTCGTTTATTAACGTTAAGAACGTCAAGTTAACGAAATGATTTTGTTTCGTTTTCTGCCATATCAAAACGACATCAAATCGTTTATGTTGATTATAAATTTCAAACTATGCTGGCAAAGCTGATTGATGGCGGAGTCATTAAAGGTGAAAGCATTAGCCAAGCTGTTACCATCTTACGGCTTCACCATGGCTATAGCTTTGCCAGCACAATTCAAACATAAAGTATCACGTTTTGTTAACGTTTGATTTCGGTTAAAAACGAGATACAATTTATCTTGATAATTTCTTTATCGATAATATTTCGAAGTGTTTCAACGGAAACGGTGGAAATTTTTTGATAAACGAATAGCTTAACGTTAAGGTGCATCCGTGGGTTATTGTATGTTAACATAAAACCCATTGAGGAATTGCTTTCAAGCTAAAGTCATGCCCCGATGCCTTCGAGAAACGCGAAATGTCGGAAATTTTTAAAGCTTTCGGACGCTTCTAGATGTACTCTCGCAGAGTCGCTATTAATTCCTTAATAGGGGTTCGGAAGTCAAACCAATTTACCCTATTTCAATCTCAGGAGCAAAATAGGTATCCTATGATATATTTGAAATTTTGGCTACCACTTATTGATACTAAGGTGTTTCAACAAAAGCGTACACATCTGCTAATCGGATTCTGATGCATGGGAATTTTTCAAACAAATAAAATACTTTTTTTTTAATTAAAATATTAGCATGAAATTGTCAGTGAGTTAATATGGCAATCGACAACTGACAATGGAATTACCCACTTTCTTAAACATAAAAATGTACATACATATATAAACATCTATATAAAAATATTTATAAAAAAATTATATCAAAAAACAAAAACGATTAATTAAGTCACATTTTTTTACCATCATACTAGAAATATATGAAAACAAAAATAATCAATTAAAAAAAAAAAAAAATAATCAATTACTATTAGTATATATTCAATTAATTATGTTAGCTAAGCTCATGTGCATACATACATATGTACATATATGCACACGTACTACATATATACTAAATATATAAAACATGTTTGTAATCATAAATACTTTGTAATTTTTGGAGTTGAAATCATGTTTGTACTTGGTTCTATACCTCTTACAGCTTTAGCTAAGAAAGTTGCAATTAAAGATCAGAAAGTTACAATAGAAGTTTAGAATTTTCAATTGAAGTTCAGAAAATTACAATTGAAATTCAGAAAATCGCAATTGAAGTTAAGAATTTGCAGTTGAACATTAATTATAATTTTCTTGAAGTTCAGAACTTAAATTAAAAATTTTTAACTACAATTGTAACTTTCCCAACTTCAATTGCAACGTTCTGAACTGAAATTGAAAAAGGTGTAGTTTCTTAATATAAAAATACCAAAATTTGTGTGATCACTTAAGAACGCGACACCCCTCCTTCCAAAGTTTTAACACTCACTGTGAGCCGTACGTACTTCCAAAGGTCATGAAATTTGTTACAGAATTTCATCGGAGATTAATTTGATATTTGTAAAACAAGGGCAACTTTGTAAAAAAACCTTTGCAACTACGATTACCATTTCAAAGATTTTTTAAATTATCTCGTTACCAACTTTGAGCTGCGCTTACCTCTTCGTCATAATATCTAAATGCAACAATTTTTTTTAATTATAATTGAGTAATCTTTCGTGCACGCAACTAATGGTTTTTGAAAAGTTCAAAATTGAATTTGTTTATTAGCTTAAGGGGGTCTGATTTGGTGGAAACTTCCATAGGTTATTCAAATTTAGGTTATTCGAGAAAAAATTTTATGAGAATTGTCACTGAAAAGCTGTGCATTTATTATTATTTTTTTCTATGATACATAATGTAAGCATGAGGGTGTTCTTATGGAACGAACTTTTCAAAAAATTATTTAAATTATTTGATACTTATATGATAGAAAGAAGCATACCCTTATCAAGTTCTAGGATTCCCCAGTTGTGAAGTGCAGATAACATCTAACACACATTTAAGGGGCACCCTATTGGATATATATATATATATATATATATATATGTAAAAAGATATGTTTGATAAATGAAATCATAAATGTAATGCATTTCATTTATCAAACATATCTTTTTACATATATATATATATCCAGTAGGGTGCCCCTTAAATGTGTGTTAGATGTTATCTGCACTTCACAACTGGGGAATCCTAGAACTTGATAAGGGTATGCTTCTTTCTATCATACATTTATGATTTCATTTAAGTATGAGAAGAGTTTCTAATTTTGTATTCCTAACAAATTAAAGGCACGAATTGTGTTCCGAACCATTTTGGAACATAAACTTTTTATTTTTTTTTATTCAAATCTCCAAAACTGCCTTAACAAATCCATATATACAAACAATTACACGCACATGCTACATTTATACATACCCACTTTTATAGGTAGGTCTTCAACACATTTCTTAATTGAGTTTTCTGATATATACATGGAAAATGTGATATTATCCTAGTTAGGTCATTCATTGTCAGCAATTTTTTGCACACTTTATTGTATTAACCATGCGAAAATTTAAAGTAAGTTCACACAAATTAAGTTTTTAATTGTAATAGTATATTTTTATATTCTTATAGCCTTTATGTAATTATTTAAATAAAATTCTTATTTCGATAATAAAGAATATAATAAAAAAAATATTTTTGAATAACCACTTAATAATGTAGATTAAAGAGGAATAAAAGACAGTAAATTTTTATTTATAGTTGCCGTAAGTATAAGTAAATAGCCTTAATATTGGCGGTGTTTTAACAGTGATTCTTTTCATTCAATGAGAATGGACACTAAATAAATTTCATTTAAATCATCGTGAAGTTCCTTTGACTATTGTCCCAGGAAACGAGCAGTTTCAATGGTGTGGGACCACGTGAAGGGTTTCGATAGACTTTTTGGTTCCACATTGCACCTGAAAAGATAGTTCGTGTCATGTGGGAACACACCGCACTGTGTTGTTCGGTGCAACAGAAGGTAAATCTCGATCCCGTTCAAGATGTTTTTATAAGGCGAAATTCGATGAATGACCTGATTGCTACCCACGGCTGATCGGATCTTTATGCGTGTATTCACGTCGAGTCAGCAACTTCTATATTTTATAGTACTCCCGTTAACTTCTTTGAATGATGTCTACCTTTCCATTACGGTATGTATGTCTGAAAACACCAAAAACTCGTGGTTTTCAAGACAACTTGTTAGACTAAATAACATTAAGTCAAGGCTATATCAACGATTTAAAAGATCGGGATCATGCTCTGACTTTTTAAAAAATTTAGTAGCTAGTACTGATGGATCGGGCGCTTCGGGATATTCATACCTGGGCCTTTAATGTCGGGTTGAAAGCCAACGCGGAGAAGACGGATATGGTCTTGTTTACAAGGAGATACAAGATCCCAAATTGGACTTGGCCTGAGTTAGGAGGGGTGACCCTACAGGAGAAACCTTGCACAAAATATCTCGAAATCATCCTAGACAGTAAGCTATCATGGAAGTTCAACGTGGAGGAGAGGGTGAAGAAGGCCTCAACGGCACTTTATGCATGTAAAAGAATGCTGGAGTGTACGTGGGGCTTATCGCCCACTCTTTCTCATTGGGTTTTTACAGCGATTGTAAGCCCTATTCTATACAATCGCTTCCCAAGGCAGCCGGTTCTATGTACCGGAGCGACTCGGGATTTTTCCCGACCAAGGGCTGTCATTTAAGTGTAACCCCATTTAATTTGTTGTGTTCCTGGTCGCACCTATTGAATGGGGCGAAGCACTGCTACAGCGACAACCACCCCTATTCTGCATTTCGATTACGTTCCCGTTCTACTCGAAGTTGGGTATTCTGCATTACGACGGAATCGTAACGAGAAGAGGAAGAGCAAATGATTTTTCGAAATCAGCTGTTTGTACGGAATGTGTGAACATTGGAACAAAATAAATTAAAGAAAATTTGTAAAAAACACTAAAAAAAGTTTATATCTTATTATCCACGCCATTTTGTACAAAAAAAGCAATATAATCACCCCTATTCTGCATTTCGATTACGTTCCCGTTCTACGCTCCGCTTCAATCGAAGTTTGGTATTCTGCATTACGACGGAATCGTAAAGATAAGAGGAAGAGCAAATTATTTTTCGAAATCAGCTGTTGGTACGGAATGTGTGAACATTGGAACAAAATCAATTAAAGAAAATTTGTAAAAAAACACTGAAAAACGTTTATATATTATTATCCACGCCATTTTGTACAAAAAAAAGCAATAGAATATATTGCCGCAGTGTTATATTTTTTTGAGTGAAGTTCTTTCATAATTGTAATTGTGCGTTTGTCGTTCTTTTGGCCAATTCCCTGCCGTGGCCACCAAGTTTTGTTAAAACGGATTCCTGCACGAATATAGTTGACATTTTCTGAATTTTAAGGATGCTAATTTCATTGCACTGGCCTAAAATAATTTATAAAGGTTTATTTATTCTTTCCGCACGGATTGTTTACGTTTTCGCTTCACCTTCCTCTACGCCGGCAGCTTGCTTTGGCATATAACTGGACCCAACGAACAGACACAAATTATAGCTGTCTATTATAATGGAATCAATAGCCGCGGCATTATTTATGGAGTTGGAAAGCAACGGATACGAAAATTGCCAGGCAAGAATGGAAAGGCAAATATTGCGAAATTTGTGTAATCCATTTGAGATGAGTGACAAATTGTAAGAAATTGAACTTAAAAGTGGTAAAGTTTAATGACTTATTTTCTTATTTAGGTTCAAAAAAACTTTCGACTTAACAAGGGTGCTTTCAAGTATGTGTTAGATAATTTTGCGGGGCAAATACGTCCAAGGACTTCGACATCGACATGTTGTTTTTGACCTGGAAACATATAAAAAACAATCATCATCAAGCCTTCTACGTTTCTTAACAAGTTTTACTTATATTTTTGTCAAAATTCTGTTATAAATTAATAAAAAAATAAAAAGAAAATATTTTTCCGCCAACTAATTTGCAACTTAGAAAAACGGAACTACGATCGAAATGCAGAATACAAACGATTCGAAGTTGGATCGAAAGAGATTGGAACACAGAATACCAAAATTGCCAAATCGAAAAAATTCCAATCCAAGTCGAAATGCAGAATAGGGCTGAATATATTGCCGCCGTGTTATATTTTTTAGAGTGAAGTGCTTTCATAATTGTAAGTGCGCTTTGTTCTTCTTTTGGCCAATTCACTGCCGTGGCCACCAAGTTTTGTTAAAACGGATTCCTGTACGAATATAGTTGACATTTTCAGAAGTTTATGGATGCTAATTTCACTGCCCTGGCCTAAAATACTTTATGTAGATATATTTATTCTTTCCGCAAGGATTGTTTACGTTTTCGCTTCACCTTCCTCTACTCCGGCAGCTTGCTTTGGCATATAACTGGACCCAACGAGAATGGAAAGGCAAATATTGCGAGATTTGTGTAATCTATTTGAGATGAGTGACGAATTGTAAGAAGTTGAACTTAAAAGTGGTAAAGTTTAATGACTTATTTTCTTATTTAGGTTCAAAAAGGATTTTCGACTTAATAAGGATGCTTTCAAGTATGTGTTACTTTTGCGGGGCAAATACGTCCAAGGACTTCGACATCGACATGGTGATTTTGACCTGCAAACATATAAAAAATAATCATCATCAAGCCTTCTAATTTCTTAACAAGTTTTACTTACTTTTTTGCTGAAATTCTGTTATAAATTAATAAAAACAAGTAAGGAAGGCTAAGTTCGGGTGTAACCGAACATTACATACTCAGTTGAGAGCTATGGAGACAAAATAAGGGAAATCACCATGTAGGAAAATGAACCTAGGGTAACCCTGGAATGTGGTTGTATGACATGTGTATCAAATCGAAGGTATTAAAGAGTATTTTAAGAGAGAGTAGGTCATAGTTCTATTGATGGACGCCATTTAGGGATATCGCCATAAAGGTGGACCAGGGCTGACTCTAGAATTTGTTTGTACGATATGGGTATCAAATGAAAGGTGTTACTGAGCATTTTAAGAGGGAGTGGGCCTTAGGTCTATCGGTGGACGCCTTTTCGAGATATCGCCATTAAGGTGGACTAGGGGTGACTCTAGAATGTGTTTGTACGATATGGGTATCAAATGAAAGCTGTTAATGAGTATTTTGAAAAGGAGTGATCCTTAGTTCCCTAGGTGGAAGCCGTTTTGAGATATCGCCATAAAGGTGGACCAGGGGTGTCTCTAGAATGTGTTTGTACGATATGGGTATCGAATGAAAGCTGTTAATGAGTATTTTGAAAAGGAGTGATCCTTAGTTCCATAGGTCGACGCCGTAGCGAGACATCGCCATAAAGGTGGACCAGGGGTGTCTCTAGAATGTGTTTGTACGATATGGGAGTCAAATGAAAGATGTTACTGAGCATTTTAAGAGGGAGTGGGCATTAGGTCTATAGGTGGACGCCTTTTCGAGATATCGCCATTAGGGTGGGCCAGGGGTGACTCTAGAATGTTTGTACGATATGGGTATCAAACGAAAAGTGTTACTGAGCATTTTAAGAGGGAGTGGGTATTAGGTCTATAGGTGGACGCCTTTTCGAAATGTCGCCATTAGGGTGGGCCAGGGGTGACTCTAGAATGTGTTTGTATGATATGGGTATCAAATGAAAGATGGTAATGAGTATTTTAAAAGGGAGTAATCCTTAGTTCAATAGGTGGACGCCTTTTCGAGATATCGCCATAAAGGTGGACCAAGGGTGACTCTAGAATGTGTGTACGATATGGGTATCAAACGAAAGGTGTTACTGAGCATTTTAAGAGGGAGTGGGCATGAGGTCTATAGGTGGACGCCTTTTCGAGATATCGTCATTAGGGTGGGCAGGGGTGACTCTAGAATGTGTTTGTACGATATGGGTATTAAACGAAAGGTGTTACTGAGCATTTTAAGAGGGAGTGGGCATTAGGTCTATAGGTGGACGCCTTTTCGAGAAATCGCCATTAGGGTGGGCCAGGGGTGACTCTAGAATGTTTGTACGATATGGGTATCAAACGAAAGGTGTTACTGAGCATTTTAAGAGGGAGTGGGCATTAGGTCTATAGGTGGACGCCTTTTCGAGATATCGCCATTAGGGTGGGCCAGAGGTGACTCTAGAATGTGTTTGTACGATATGGGTATCAAATGAAAGGTGGTAATGGGTATTTTAAAAGGGAGTAATCCTTAGTTCAATAGGTGGACGCCTTTTCGAGATATCGCCATAAAGGTGGACCAAGGGTGATTCTAGAATGTTTGTACGATATGGGTATCAAACGAAAGGTGTTACTGAGCATTTCAAGAGAGAGTGGGCATTAGGTCTATAGGTGGACGCCTTTTCGAGATATCGCCATTAGGGTGGGCCAGGGGTGACTCTAGAATGTTTGTACGATATGGGTATGAAACGAAAGGTGTTACTGAGCATTTTAAGAGGGAGTGGACATTAGGTCTATAGGTGGACGCCTTTTCGAGATATCGCCATTAGGGTGGGCCAGGGGTGACTCTAGAATGTTTGTACGATATGGGTATCAAACGAAAGGTGTTACTGAGCATTTTAAGAGGGAGTGGACATTAGGTCTATAGGTGGACGCCTTTTCGAGATACCGCCATTAGGGTGGGCCAGGGGTGACTCTAGAATGTTTGTACGATATGGGTATCAAACGAAAGGTGTTACTGAGCATTTTAATAGGGAGTGGGCATTAGGTCTATAGGTGGACGCCTTTTCGATATATCGCTATTAGGGTGGGCCAGGGGTGACTCTAGAATGTTTGTACGATATGGGTATCAAGCGAAAGGTGTTACTGAGCATTTTAATAGGGAGTGGGCATTAGGTCTATAGGTGGACGCCTTTTCGAGATATCGCCATTAGGGTGGGCCAGGGGTGACTCTAGAATGTGTTTGTACGATATGGATATCAAATTAAAGGTATTAATGAGGGTTTTAAAAGCGAGTGGCTCTTAGATGTATATGTGAAGGCGTTCTCGGGATATCGACCAAAATGTGGACCAGGTGATCCAGAAAATCATCTGTCGGGTACTGCTAATTTATTTATATATGCAATACCACTAACAGTATTCCTGCCAAGATTCCAAGGGCTGTTGATTTCGCCTTGTAGAACTTTTTCATTTTCTTCTACTTAATATGGTAGGTGTCACACCCATTTTACAAAGTTTTTTCCAAAGTTATATTTTGCGTCAATAAACCAATCCAGTTACAATGTTTCATCCCTTTTTTCGTATTTGGTATAGAATTATGGCATTTTTTTATTTTTCGTAATTTTCGATAAAGTGGGCGTGGTTATGGTCGGATTTCGGCCATTTTTTATATCGAGATAAAGTGAGTTTAGATAAGTACGTGTGCTAAGTTTAGTAAAGATATATCGATTTTTGCTCAAGTTATTGTGTTAACGGCCGAGCGGAAGGACAGACGGTGGACTGTGTATAAAAACTGGGCGTGGCTTCAACCGATTTCGCCCTTTTTCACAGAAAACAGTTATCGTCCTAGGAGCCAAGCCTCTACCAAATTTCACAAGGATTGGTTAATTTTTGTTCGACTTATGGAATTAAAAGCATCCTAGACAAATTAAATGAAAAAGGGCGGAGCCACGCCCATTTTGAAATTTTCTTTTATTTTTGTAATTTGTTGCAGCACATCATTACTGGAGTTTAATGTTGGCATAATTTACTTATATGCTGTAAAGATATTAACTCTTCTTTTAAAATTTGAATTTAAAAAAAATTTTTTTTAAAGAGTGGGCGTGGTCGTTGTCCGATTTTGCTAATTTTTATTAGGCAGACATAAAGTAATAAGGGTAATGTTCCTGCCAAATTTCATCATGATATCTGTAACGACTGCCAAATTACAGCTTGCAAAACTTCTAAATTACCTTCATTTAAAAGTGGGCGGTGCCACGCCCAATGGCCAAAATTTTACTAGTTTTCTATTCTGCGTCATAAGGTCAACTCACCTACCAAGTTTCATCGCTTAATGCCTATTTGGTAATGAATTATCGCACTTTTTTGATTTTTCGAAATTTTCGATATCGAAAAATTGGGCGTGGTTATTGTCCGATATCGTTCATTTTAAATAGCGATCTGAGATGAGTGCCCAGGAACGTACATACCAAATTTCATCAAGATACCTCAAAATTTACTCAAGTTATCGTGTTAACGGACGGACGGATGGACGGACGGACATGGCTCAATCAAGTGCCCAGGAACATATATACCAAATTTTATGAAGATACCTCAAAATTTACTCAAGTTATCGTGTTAACGGACAGACGGACGGACGGACGGACGACTGTGTATAGAAACTGGGCGTGGCATCAACCGATTTCGCCCATTTTCACAGAAAACAGTTAACGTCGTAAAATCTACTCCCCTACCAAATTTTAAAAGGATTGGTTAATTTTTGTCCGACTTATGGCGTTAAAAGTATCCTAGACAAATTAAATGAAAAAGGGCGGAGCCACGCCCATTTTGAAATTTTCTTTTATTTTTGTATTTTGTTGCACCATATCATTACTGGAGTTGAATGTTGACATAATTTACTTATATACTGTAAAGATATTAAATTTTTTGTAAAAATTTTACTTTAAAAAAAAATTTTTTTTAAAAGTGGGCGTGGTCCTTCCCCGATTTTGCTAATTTTTATTAAGCGTACATATAGTAATAGTAGTAACGTTCCTGACAAATTTCATCATGATATCTTCAACGACTGCCAAATTACATCTTGCAAAAGTTTTAAATTACCTTCTTTTATAATTGGGCGGTGCCACGCCCATTGTCCAAAATTTTACTAATTTTCTATTCTGCGTCATAAGTTCAACTCATCTACCAAGTTTCGTCGCTTTATCGGTCTTTTGTAATGAATTATCGCACTTTTTCGGTTTTTCGAAATTTTCGATATCGAAAAAGTGGGCGTGGTTATAGTCCGATATCGTTCATTTTAAATAGCGATCTGAGATGAGTGCCCAGGAACGTACATACCAAATTTCATCAAGATACCTCAAAATTTACTCAAGTTATCGTGTTAACGGACGGACGGACGGACGGACGGACATGGCTCAATCAAATTTTTTTTCGATCCTGATTATTTTGATATATGGAAGTCTATATCTATCTCGATTCCTTTATATATGTACAACCAACCGTTATCCAATCAAACTTAATATACTCTGTGAGCTCTGCTCAACTGAGTATAAAAATAAAAGAAAATATTTTTCCGCCAACTAATTTGCAACTTAGAAAAACGGAACTACGATCGAAATGCAGAATACGCAAAATCGAACGATTCGAAGTTGGATCGAAAGAGATTGGAACACAGAATACCAAATTTGCCAAATTGAAAAAATTCCAATCCAAGTCGAAATGCAGAATAGGGGTGAAAATTCTATACAATGGAGTTCTTGTGTGGTGGAACGCCACACAAAAAACAACCTACCTCCAAAATTTAAGAGGGGGAATGCATACTATCAATGCTGCACTGTATGCCATTCTGCACATACCACCAGTATACCTGGTAGCAAAGACAACTTGCTTCAAATTTAACTTTTCCAGAAAGTAACTAAAAGCTTCTTAAGTTAAGCGAAATCTCTTCAACCAACTGCAGGAATTTTGTGTTACAAAGAAATAATATATAAATGATATACTAACGCTTTGTTCGATAAGTCCAAAGGGTTAGTACACTCTCTTAACCGCCTTCGGACTATCTTTTCATCGCCTTCGCTATTACTGGAACTCAAACAAAATAATAAAATTGGGTCCATCGCAGTTATTTACTATTTTTATATGTTTGGCAACCAATTTGGCAGTTCAAAATCTATTGTGCCACCTTGTCAGCATGGAACAGCTGATTATAAACTTTTTTATTTATTTTTTATTTACATCAACATCCGGCGCCGTACGATTTTGACATTCGTCCATCGAATTTATAAAAACAAAGTACATGGGATTTTTATTTATGTTTGTAGATATGTCACCATGCTGCCACCTTGTATTGTTCCGCCATGATTGTGAGCTAAAAATACATAATGTGGATCGTAAAATTTATTGTGAATTGAAAATAAATTACTGAGCTATTTTGTTTTGTTGATATTCCGGCAGGGTGGATAAATGATGTATATTGGAACGATTTTCCGTCATCCCTTATCAAATTTGGCTTTGAGACAAACCGGTTTCGTCATTGTGCCATCATCAGTGTCGATTTCCGTTCTGATCTGTTGTTGTCGTTTGTCCTGTATTTATAGTTCATAGGTATATGAGCAGGTATTGTCACAATTGATGCTTGTGTATATTTAGTTATGTGTATGTGCTGTGTATTCATTCAGAACTGAGGGTGGTTTCTACTGATCGATTTGTGTGGATGACTGAGAAAGGTAAAAATCCGTAATTTTAGTCGTTTGACCTTCTTTGTGAGTTTGTTGTTTTGGTGCGTTAATTGTTTTGGGTATATTTGTTGTTGTGTGTTTGTCTGTTGTACCTATGTGATTACTTTGTTCTTACAAACAAGTTTTAGAGGCTCCAATATTGTGTCAGAAATTGTGTTTATCTGTTCGTTTATTATTCTACCGTCGAATGTTTTCTGTTTTTAAATTTCGCTGTTTTCGAGTACGTTGAGACGTCGACCTTTTTCTTGTATGTGAAGAACCCTAACTATTGTAATGATGTTTGCTGGGGAACATTCATTCTCGACCATGTGATTCGCGAAGTTAGACTCTGGTATAATGTTTGGATTCGGTATTTTTTTGTTGTAATCTCTAATATGTTCTTTGAACCTCGTTCTTATTTGCCGTCCTGTTTGTCCTATGTAACTATGTTGGCATCCGCAGGTAAGCTTGTATACGCCGTGGCTACTAAACGGATCCTCTGAGTTAGTGCTAGTTCTTAGTTTTCGCCCTAGGTTGTTCGATGTTTTGAATGCTGTGTTAATGTTGTATTTTTTAAAGAAGTTTGCCAATTTATATGTTTCTTTTCCAGTATATGCCATAGTCGCCCAGCTACTATTTTCCTTTTTATTATTTCTTTTTGGTTCTCCATTTGTCCTTCTAAGCCTATCTACTAGTGTTTTTTATATCCGTTGTTTGCAGCGATGTTATATATGACCTCAAGTTCTCTCTTATATGCCTCTTGTGTAAGAGGTGTTCTTTCAAGTCTATGTACCAAATGCCTTAATGCTGCATTTTTATGCTGTTGGGGGTAGTATATATTATTGTGTCGGTGGCCTTTGGCTTTCTATATATGTCATAGTTAAATCTTTTGGCTTCTTTATCAATATTTATCGTGAGGTCTAGATAGTTGATTCCTCCCTCTTTTTCGGTTTCCATTGTAAATTTTATATTTTCGTACCGCTTGTTGAGGTACTCCAGTACAAGCTCTTCGTTATTACCCTACAAGACAGGTACTCGTTACCTAATCGATTACTTAATCGTCACCGATAACTTGGTCACCAATTATCGTCTTAATCACTGCGCTGGTGGTGTTGTTAGCATCAGTTTGCACAGATATGAGTGTTGTAGATATAATACAGGAATATATGCAGCCCCAATTCGTGCTATTAAAGTCGATTTGTAGGTGATGTTGAGCCTTTGAACTTGACCCTTTCCCATAATATGCGTGGCAGGGCCTTATATGTGATACTATAAAGGCCGAGGGATAGTTGTCGCAGTTTTCTTGTAGTTTGAGCAAATGTACGTTCTGCTTACAACCACAGCTGGAATATTGCTATGCCCACATCGTCAAATCAAATTACCTAGAATGAAAAAGAAACGAATATCAGAAAGGATAGATAAAAAGTGTTTAATATAACCGGAAAAGTGCTTTATAAATACAAGATACTCAAGGAGATTTCAGATAACCAGAATCAGGACCTGTTAAATAAATTCAAGTGAACCATGCCAAGGAATCTTCCGGTGGCGGGGGTACCCGATGATTATAACAAGGGATAATTGATAGATGTTGGGATAATAGATAGTAAATTAGGCGTGCTACAAAAACAAAAACGAATAAATGCAGATTACTGTTTAATCCATTATGAGAAGTGAATGGATGTGCAAATTGAAACAGGCAAAGTACTGCTAAAACTGCTTTCCCCGAGTAACCCGGGAACGAATTGATATGACTACGTCTATTCTTCTTTAGCAGCAGTGCCGAGCACCAGTTCCCTTTTGGACAGGAAAGTAAACGTTTTGTTGTCTACAAGTTTATCATATGCCAGTACAGAACATACTCGTTTGCTGGATCTGACCAGTACATCTAATTTTCGCAGATTTTCTGGGCTCAGCAAGGGTATCCTCCTGAATGGTGCATGTGCATTCTGCTGCCAAAAACCAAAACAAAATATAGGTTATAGACTGAATGAGTCCGTCGTATTACCAGAAGTTTGTTTTAACAACCAAGTTGAAAACCCTATCACCAACAAGGACCTATGTTATAAAATAACTCCATCCTCTTGACAAATACTAGCAAATTCCTAGGACTTAAGCCACTTGCTGCTTCTAGATCTGACAGCTTTATCACTCCTAATAGTTGGAGCCTTAGCCTGGCAAGCACAGGGCACGAGCACAGAAGGTGCTCGATCGTTTCCTCCTCCAATCCGCACTTCCTACATCTGCTATCACGGACCCAGCCTAATTTAAAGGCATGCGACGTCAGATGGCAGTGTCCAGTCAGTATACCCGTCATGAGTCTACAGTCCTCTATTTTGAATGATAATTAAAATATAAAAATCGGTGTTTATGAATAACATATCGTTAGCTTAATGTGAAAATGTGCTAAGTCACTTTTTACGAATTTTACAGGAGACGAAAAAAAATAAATAATTTTTGAAATAGCCTTTTTTTCAAAACTGTGAATGAGGATACCTTAGTTGCAATACTTTTGAGTGTAGAAGCTTTGAAAAAGATAAATAACAGGGTGGGCCAGGGTTTACTCTAGAATTTGTTTGTACGATATGGGTATCAAACGAAAGGCGTTAATGAGTATTTTAAAAGGGCGTGGGCCCTAGTTCTATAGGTGGACGCCTTTTCGAGATATCGCCGTAAAGGTGGACCAGATGTGACGCTAGAATTTGTTTGTACGATATGGGTATCAAATGAAAGGTGTTAATTAGTTTTTTAAAAGAGCGTGGGCCTTCGTCCTATAGGTGGACGCCTTTTCGAGATATCGCTATAAAAGTGGACCAGGGGTGACTCTAGAATTTGTTTGTACGATATGGGTATCAAATGAAAGGTGTTAATGAGTATTTTAAAAGGGAGTGGGCCTTAGTTCTATAGGTGGACGCCTTTTCGAGATATCGCCATAAAGGTGGACCAGGGGTGACTCTAGAATGCGTTTGTACAATATGGGTATCAAACGAAAGGTGTTAATGAGTATTTTAAAAGGGAATGGGTGGACGCCTTTTCGAGATATCGCCATAAAGTCGGACCAGGGGTGACTCTAGAATTTTTTTGTACAATATGGGCATCAAAAGGTGTTAATGCGTATTTTAAAAGGGAGTGGGCCTCTTCGAGATATCGCCATAAAGGTGGACCAGGGGTGACTCTATAATGTGTTTGTACGATATGGGTATCAAATTAAAGGTATTAATGAGGGTTTTAAAAGGGAGTGGTGGTAGTTGTATATGTGAAGGCGTTTTCGAGATATCGACCAAAATGTGCACCAGGGTGACCCAGACCATCATCTGTCGGGTACCGCTAATTTATTTATATATGTAATACCACGAACAGTATTCCTGCCAAGATTCCAAGGGCTTTTGATTTCGCCCTGCAGAACTTTTTCATGTTCTTCTACTAAATATGGTAAGTGTCACACCCATTTCACAAAGTTTTTTTCTAAAGTTATATTTTGCGTCAATTAACCAATCCAATTACCATGTTTCATCTCTTTTTTCGTAGTTGGTATAGAATTATTGCATTTTTTTCATTTTTCGATATCGAAAAAGTGGGCGTGGTCATAGTCGGATTTCGGCCATTTTTTATACCAATACAAAATGAGTTCAGATAATTACGTAAACTGAGTTTAGTAAAGATATATCGATTTTTGCTCAAGTTATCGTGTTAACGGCCGAGCGGACGGACAGACGGTTGACTGTGTATAAAAACTGGGCGTGGCTTCAACCGATTTCGCCCTTTTTCACAGAAAACAGTTATTGTCCTAGAATCTAAGCCCCTACCAAATTTCACAAGGATTGGTAAATTTTTGTTCGACTTATGGCATTAAAAGTATCCTAGACAAATTAAATGAAAAAGGGCGGAGCCACGCCCATTTTGAAATTTTCTTTTATTTTTGTATTTTGTTGCACCATATCATTACTGGAGTTGAATGTTGATATAATTTACTTATATACTGAAAAGATATTAACTTTTTTTTTGAAATTTGACTTAAAAAAAAATTTTTTTTTTTTAAGTGGGCGTGGTCGTTCTCCGATTTTGCTAATTTTTATTAAGCATACATATAGTAATAGGAGTAACGTTCCTGCCAAATTTCATCATGATATCTTCAACGACTGCCAAATTACAGTTTGCAAAACTTCTAAATTACCTTCTTTTAAAAGTGGGCGGTGCCACACCCATTGTCCAAAATTTTACTAATTTTCTATTCTGCGTCATACCTTTAACTCACCTACCAAGTTTCATCGCTTTATCCGTCTTTGGTAATGATTCGAAATTTTCGATATCGAAAAATTGGGCGTGGTTATAGTCCGATATCGTTCATTTTAAATAGCGATCTGAGATGAGTGCCCAGGAACCCACATACAAAATTTCATCAAGATACCTCAAAATTTACTCAAGTTATCGTGTTAACGGACGGACGGACTGGCGGACATGGCTCAATCAAATTTTTTTTCGATACTGATGATTTTGATATATGGAAGTCTATACCTATCTCGATTCCTTTATACCTGTACAACCAACCGTTATCCAATCAAAGTTAATATACTCTGTGAGCTCTGCTCAACTGAGTATAAAAACCATGTATGGCAATAGTTGGCTGGTTAGTTGGAGTGGCGAGTCCCAATTGACTCCAATTAGCGCTCATGCACCATTTTGATACAACAACTCGTGAGTTAACCAATAACAGGGTGTTGTAAGAAGACTAATAAGAATTTTCAAGCGCCTCAGGGAAACCCGTCCCCCTATATCCATCACGTGGAGTTTATAAATTTGAGAAGCTCTCCGGCCTTAACATCCTTGAGTTCTGGGATGCTTTTGAAAAAGGGCTTTCCAAGATACTTTATTCTGCTTCAAAAGTGTGCTGGGCATTCGCACAACATATGCTCAACCGTTTTCTCCGCCTCCGGACGCTTGCAGTTGCGACAGGAGGTATTGTGTTCCAGCCCCATCCGTGCTGCATGTACCCCAATTGTCCAATGCCCCGAGAGCACAGAAACTACTCTGGATATATCCCTTCTGGATATCGCCCTTCAACTTAAGGACAGCTTTAGATCGTTTTCCGTTATATAATGGCCACATATGCACTTTGAAACTCTACAGGACCGCAACCGCTTCCACGTATTGTTGGCCTCGCTCAACCAGTGCTGGGAGCCCTTGATGTGTCCCAAGGGTGCAAGGACCTCGTTCGCTCCTGAGACATCTGGAGCTGCTCCACTCCGTGCCAGCTCATCCGCCATCTAGTTACCCTGTATGTTTGGATGACCCAGCACCCATATCAGGGTAACGATTTGTCGACTCGCCAGAATCGTGGCGCTCTCCCTACACTGCCCAACCAGGTCAGAGAAAATGGCTACCATGTTACCGTTATTATTGATATCCATTAACGCTTTACACGCCACTTGGATAACGAAAATTTCAGCACGCTTGCCGAGTCGGGAAGCCGCATACATACGGACGTAGGCGGGACAGTCGCAAATACTCCCGCTCCCACTTCGCAAATATTCCCGCTCCGTCCGTGAAAACAGGGATGTCGAATCTCTGAATGATCCCCCCATCTTTCCAATCTTTCCTTGTGGGGAAGAAATTGTGTAGTTTGTGTCGAAGGCTGCCCTTGGACATACGTGGTCCGCTTTTGACGTGATGCGGGAGCCGTAAATATTGAGCAGGATGGGGTCGTGACCGTATGTACGCTCCCTCGAAAGGGCCAGCTCCCGAAGACATAGAGCCCCTAGAGATGCCATTTCCTTGATAAAGAGATCTACCGGTGGAACATTGCATATCACGGTTAAAACTTCCGAGGGGCACGACCTAGTTGGTCCTGTTATCGCTCCGCAGGCAGATCGTTGAACTTTCCCTAGCGTGTTAATTATGTATTTCACCTCTACCTTCTTCCACCATACGAGTGCCCTATATGTCAGAATTGGTCAAATAACTGCCTTATATATCCATGCCATGAGTCTGGCCACAGTAGTAATCCTATCCACCACCAGTCACTACCACGCCTCCTGGCCTTCACACCACATGCCAGCACAGAAGTTATAGGACTGCGACTTCGAACTCATACCTTCGTCGTCGGCACTTTCCTAGAAGCTCTAGGTGTAACACCGAAGACTTTCTAACTGATTTTTTTTGTCGCGCTATGCTGCCGAGGTGGTGTCATGGTAGCGTGCTCCATCTACCACACCGAAGATCCTGGGTTCACGAACCGAGCAAAGCAGATGCCGTTCGGAGTCGGCATAAAACAAGTAGGTCCCGTCCCGCCAATTTATAAGAAAAATCGAAAGGAGCACGACGCAAATTGGCCTAAAATTTCTTCGGAGGTTATCGCGGCTTACAATTATTTATTTATGCTGCCGAGCACTACCAGAGAAACACCTTAAAATATTAGGGAGTAACTATTCGGCCAAGGCCGCCGCCTTCGAAATCATAAACAATCCAAGTGGATATTATTACGTAACTTATCGGTGAAAATAGTGTAATCCTACATAACAAATTTCACAAAGACCCTGGATAATTTTTTTTAAATGTAGACCAAAGTTTGCAGACGTTTGTGTTCACAACATTGATTTCAATAGTCTTTGTTAAATCAAAACGATATTTTAGAATGAAAGTCGACCGATTTTAAGTTGAAAGATGTTAACCGCTGTTTTCCGGCCTTACGATATAAGAGCTCATTATGGATGACAGATTCAATTTTCAGACTAGTGCCACTGTCCACTACTTTAGGGTAGTAGCACAAACAATCATTAATTCGACTGTCTTGGGAAAGCTTTTGCTTCACCACTTTGAGTGTTCTTGCAAAGGATAAAGCCTCTCCTGGTAAATATGTGCCTACATATTCACATTTGTAAAAGGAGCCGTAACGTGTGGGTGATATTTAAGCTTGGTTGATAGGCTGTAATCAATGTGATTCACTCCAAGGGACTAGTTTTGGATAGGGCCGCCAACTTTAGGAAATGTCAAACCGAGAGGCTTGGGTGTTGAAGGATGAAGTGTGAAAATCAAAATTAACATTTCAGACGTTATTGTATAGTTTCGCAAATGAACAACAGATGTTTGTATGTAAGCCCAAGTGATTTTTCAAACCCTTCTCATACTTACATATATCCTCAACTTAAGTATGAGGTAAAAATCATTTCAAAGGAGTGTTTATGCCCCTAGAACGTACTAAAGGATTTTGCATCACTGATTTCGCTTATTCTTTCAGCCAATCGCAATATACAATTTTTTTTTAAATCGGCACCTTTTATGGGTAATTTGCTTTTTTAACTTGAGGACGATTTGAAAACATATTCGCCTTGGGTCATTTTATTTGAATTCATTATTCATTATTCATTTTTTGAAAAAAATATGCAGTGAGCCTATAAATTTATTTATTTATTTAAGTCTACAGTACCAAATACCTTACACACTAGAACAATATATTTTGATAAATCCCAAACAGGGAAGTAAATATTATATAGAATAATATAAAACACAAGTTTTTTACTAACAAATTGCATTAAGTGTTTTTACAAAGTGTGATTTTGAGGAAGCAAAGTCAACATGGTTTGTGATTGAAAATAAAGCATTCATTTCACGCAATGCCCGAGCAATAGGCGCCATACTCGCATATTTTGTTTTAAAATATTCTAAACAAAAGGGGAACAATGTACGCAGATTTCTTCGCGGAACATTAAAACTAATACTCTCAAGTAAAACTGGACAATCAATTACGCCATTAATAACGTTAAACATGAACCCGAGTGAAAGAACTTTCCGTCGTTTTTCCAAAGAATCCAAATTTATTAGCATACGTCTAGCATCGTACGAGGGAGCTGGATCCTCAAACCGAAGGGAACGTAATGCGTGTTTCAGAAAAACTTTTTGCACCCGCTCGATCCTATTGATCGAAAGCTGATCATATGGACGCCAAATAAAGACTGCATACTCCAAGTTTGACCGGACAAACGACGTAAAGAGTTGTTTATGGGTGTAAGGGTGGGCAAATTCAGACGAATTGCGACGAATGAAACCCAAAAGAGAATATGATTTCGAAATTATACCATTTAAATGACTGTTGAAATTAAACTTTGCATCAAACACAATTTTAAATCGTCGGCATAAAGCAAAAACTCTGCATGTAAGAAACAATCACTTATATCGTTAATAAATAGTATAAATAGGAGTGGTTCTAAAATTCTACCTTGGGGGACCCCTGGAGAGGCAACAAAATGGGTAGAAGACACACCATCAATCATAACTACGCAGCATCTATTCATTAAATATGAATTGTTCCACAATAAGAAAGATGAGTGAAATCCTATGCAGGCCAACTTACTAAGTAAAATTTTGTGGGAGACTTTATCGAAAGCCTTAGAAAAATCTGTATAAATAAACTCAATTTGAAGTCCAGAAGAAAATGAAGAAGTGCAGAATTCATTGAACACAGCTAAATTAGAAACTGTTGACTGACCTGACACAAATCCATGTTGATTTGGGTTTATCAAAGCCTTAGCAGCAAAATTGATTTTTTCTTTGACTATGTATTCTAGTTCACCATGTTATTTGTTGCATTTACTATTTTTGAGCTATTGTTATTAAAAAAAAATGATTTTATGTAGAACAAGATAGGGATCCTGATGTAATTCAAAGAATCCATACAAGTTGAAGAAAAAGATCGGCAGTGAACGTCTCGGTTACAAAGAATAAATTTACTACTCTTTACGAAACTTCACTCCCTCACTATATCAGGCACCTTGTCGTTGCTGTGAGGGCTTAGCCGAACTCCATAGCGCCCGATCCAAATATAACTTATCTAGGCTAGTATACTAGAATATATTTAAAAAGTTACTTTTATCGCGGTTGGGACCCCAAATTCTCTTGCAAAAACATTAAAATGGTCACAGGAGCAAGGTTGTTTTATTTGAGGCGACGTAAACTCGTTTTCTAAATTCCTGTAGAAGCCGCTTAAAACCCATACATTTTACGAACATAAGAAAGATGGAAAGTTTCTTTAATCTATTACAAATTAAGGTCTGATGAACACTTTGAACAAGATCTTGATTATGTCATCCTACTTAAGTCCGAGCAGTGTTGCTACACAAAATTTATTGCACAGCTTCTAACTCTGGTTTTGTAGCAGCATACGATAGAACATATTAGCAGTTTGGAAACAAATAAAACTAGTTAACTGCACGCTCTGTACATATCATAAACATATTAACAGTTTGGAAACAAATAAAACTAATTAAGTGCACGCTCTGTACATATCATAAACATATAATATATAACTAAAGCTAATAGTACGACATTTCTATAGAAATGTCGCCTTTAAATGCTGTGTAAATATTTTTCATCATTAAGGGCATTGAAATTTTAATTTGGAACTTCTAGCCAGAAATTTACTAAAGATTAAATTGGTTGAGTTAAAAATTTTCCTTCCTATAAACAGTGTTTTTATTGTTCAAAATCCTGGAATCTAGAAGAAATTGTTATACTCAGCGTGCTTTGCACACAGAGTATATTAACCTTGATTGGATAACGATTGGTTGTACAGGTATAAAGGAATTCAGATACATATGGACTTCCATATATCAGTACTGTTTTATGCTTGCGAGACGTGGAAAAGCTCAACTTCAATTAAGAAACGTCTACAAGTTTTTATTAATAAATGTCTGCGCCGAATCCTGAAAATTCGATGGCCGGAAGGAATTTCAAATGACGACTTATGGTCTAGAACAAATCAACCTAAGGCTGCCACAGAAATAACCAAGCGTAAATGGTCGTGGATTGGTCACACTCTCAGAAGACCTCCAGTAAATATAGCCAGACAAGCATTGCGATGGAATCCACAACGAAGCCGACGACCTGGTGCACGTGCGAAAACTTGGCGCAGAACTGTGGATAAAGAACTCGAAGACGCAGGATATACGTGGAATGACATCACAAGAACTGCACCTAACAGAATAAGATTTAAGTCGGTGGTCGAGGCCCTATGCTCCAATAGGAGTTGAGGAGGATGATGATGATGATGATGATGTATTCAAAAAGTTTTGAGATACATGAGAGCTTCGCTATAGGCCTATAGTTGCGAACATCACTTTTACTTCCATTTTTGAAAAACGGCGTTATGGAAGTCAGTTTCCAATCATTTAGGAATGTACCTGCGGATAGAGATTTATTAAAAACGATCACGAGTGGACTAACTAATGCTGCACAACTTTTAAATAAAATAGCTGTGAAACCATCGACATCTGTCTTAGAAGAAGGCTTAAGGTATGCTAAACCATCAATAACATCCTTTGAAGAAATCTCCAAGTTCCCAAAGTTCAAGAATGACGGGATTTCAGCAGAAAAATCAGGGGGCACCATCAGTCACATAGTTTGACTTAAAAAAGTCTGCAAATAGGTTTGCAGCCTCAACTGGGGTACTAGCATTATTGTTATCATAAACAACCGAGGTAGGTATACTTGAGCAAGCCTTTTTCGATTTAACATAATTCCAAAACATTTTTGAATTAGTTTCAATGTTGCGCTCAGTGTCATTTATATACCTTTTATAAAGCTTTTTATCTAAATACTTAATTTTTTTTTTTTTTTTTTGAAAATGCTGATATTTTACAAAATATGCGTAATTATGAGATATTTTATACTTTTTAAGATAATATTTTTAAGATTTTTCAAGCTTTATAAACGCAAATTGTACCAAGGAGATTTATAAACAGCCCTCTTTTTTAAAGGAATATTATTTAGACAAAAGTCATTCATAATTACTTTAAATTTAGAGAAGCAATTTTGAATATCTAGATCTGAAAGTAACTCAGCCCAATTGAATTCACTGAGAGAGTTATTCAAACTCGGATAGTCACAAGATGCAAACTTAAACGCGACTGAATCGGTATGGTTTAAGGGTAGAAACTCATAGAAAGTTAGCTTAATATCTAATGGAGCATGATGAACAGCTTCATCGGATATTGGAGAAATGCAATTGGATAAAGAGTAATTGATGTTAACAGTAGTAAATATGAGATCTAAAAATCGATTTAGTTGATTAAAGATGCTATTAATTTGCTTAAGATTTATACGTAGAAAGCTATCAACCAGATAAGATTCATGTAGAGTAAGAATTTATTATATAACTTTTCTTTTAGCGTTTTGTTTTAAGAATTTGGTGAATTGGGTGACGCAAAGTCCGTTTTAAGCTGACTTCGAAAACGCCTGTTTTTTTAAATAACTTTTGAGAAGTTAGAAAGAGTTAAATTTCGCAATTTCGTTGATACCACTTTCGACCATATCCGACCAACTTTCGAAAGTCTTAAACGAGTAGAAATATAGTAACGCGCCGCCGCCGAGTCCATATTTTTGACATTCGGCGTCGGCTGCGTTTATCGGCGGCGTATATCTCTAGTGTGGGCCGGGCCTGTGACCATTATTGTGCAGTAATCGGCGTGTCAATGGCGTTTAGCGCGGTTGTTGTTGTTGTTGTTGTTGTTGTAGCAGTGCTTCGCCCCATCCAATATTAATTGGGGTTACACTGAAATGACAGCCCTTGGTCTGGAAAAATCTCGAGTCGCTCCGGTACATAGAACCGACTGCCTTGGTAATTGCGGTGGTAGTGCTATGTAGTTTTTGAAAGCCAAGCTGATGATTGCCAAGACGCAAATTTGCAGTGAAATAGGGAAGCAGAATTGCTTCAAGTGTCTTGGCTACTGAGGATAGGAGAGATACCGGACGTTAATAATCTCCTATGTTAGCTGGATTACCAGGCTTTAATAGGGGAACCACCTTGGCCATTTTCCATTTTTCGCGGATGAAGAAGATGGGCAGTGACAGGTTGAAGACATGCGCTAGATAATTAAATCCCTCTTTGCCTAGTATTTTAAGCTATGCCGTCTGGGTCTACTGCTTTAGATGGTTTAGCATGAGCGATGGCATCTTCAACCTTTTTGGAAGTGATGGTAATGGGGGACGCGCTGTATTTATGCTTGTGTGCGCGTCTGTTGGCCCGCCGTCTGGCTTTGTCAACCATAGAATGCATTACATATTGTCGGCAGAAAGCGCTCGCGCATTTTTTCGCATCCTACAGCACTTATCGCGAAAAGCGATGGAAATTTTGTCATTGCGCTTAGTCGGGTCGATAGGGACTTAACGGCAGTGAGGTTACAATTCTTTAAGTGCTCCTACCATTTCGCCCGCTTGTGTTCATCCGATAGCAATCTGATGCGTTGGTTTATATCCCTTATTTGGGGGTTGCCGAGATCGCTGGAAAATGTGGCTTCCGGAATTCTTCCTGCGTGAATAAATCGAGCCGAAGGGGATTCAATGACCTTGCGGAAGGCACGCTCCCCTTGACGGGCATCAGTCAGGATAGGGAAGGCAGCAAGACGAATGTCAGTATAAGTTTTGTAATCTTCCCACTTTCCTTTTTTAAAATTAATGAAAGTGTGTTTTTCAGTAGTGATAAAGTCGGCAGATCGCCCGAGCGAAAGGAAAGTAGGTGGTCGGAAGCCAATGTTAGCATCGGCTGCCAGTTGAAGCAGTTTACGAGTCCTGCGCTCACGATTGATATATCCGGCGAACTGCGACAGCTTCCTAACATACGGATGGGGGCATTTCCGTTTATCGTGCTGAGCGTCGTTTCTTCTATTTGGCCCGCCAACATCTCGCCCCTGCTATCCGCCTGTAGGTTGGAATGCCACAGATCGTGATGGGCATTGAAATCGCCTAAGATAATGCGATTATCGCCAGTTATTAGTGCGCTGTTTTCAGGGCAGTATCCACTGCGGCAAAAGGTGGCAGGAGGGCTGTAGATGTTGATGATTTCTATATTTACATCGCCTGACCGGACAGATATACTTTGACATTTCCAGGGCACGGTCCCTGGCGGTCTTTTCTGTGGACGTTATACCCAGAGCAGCTCTGCAAAGCAGAAGGCGCAGAGTACGGGACGCCCTTGGGCGTGATCAGCAAGTTGCCAGAAAAGATTTGTAGAAGTGTATCCGGGCCGTTATAACCATCCCTTACACGTGACACACTTACAAGAGTGTAACCCACGAGTTAGGGGTCTTAGAATACACCCGCGGTAGCTATGCCTGTCGTAAGAGGCGACTAAATTACCAAATTGATTCAAGGGGGTGTGTAACGCAACCCTCGCAAGGGATTGCCAGCGCAATATATAGCTTCACAAACCCAGTTTGCAACCTCACCTACCCGTGGCGAATCCTGTTTCATTAACAGTCGAGGCTCTGGCAACCCCGAACTCCTGATGGATCTAGGGGGTGAGAGGACGGGATGGCCTAGAAGGTTGCATGTGGTCATACCAAGGCATTCCCGAGATGGTCGGGCTAGTACCTTTATGGTACTTGATACCGGTACGCACCGGATCTACATCCGGAAAAGGACCATCAACATCGATCACTCCCCAAGGCCTTCGGGGAGTGTCCTTATCGCTACAACAACAAGAACCCCCCATGATCTTAAAATACTTAAAAAGAAGCCAAAATTGTATTAATAGAAATGATTGTATATAAAGAGTAAATAATAAGACCAAAATAGTGAATATTGATGACGATGCGCTTTTAATTCTCAATGCTCATGAAAAAATTCTAAATCAAAGTTGCGATAACAGAAATACTGTAATCAAAAATAATTTCTGATTACGTTCACAGATTGTAAAATTTAGATAGAGATTTTTAAAAACTCTTAAGTACATTTACGTTTACAATAACAACACTTGCACCAGCTGGTTCGTCAATTTTCGAAGGCGACGTGAAATTGTTGCCAGTGGGAACAGAATTTTGTACAAGAGGGCGATCACAATTATCGTTTGCATCGATGTTATTATTTGCGTTGTTACAAACTGAAGCATAAGAAGGCAAACGTTTAGCCGACATAGCAGGCGAAAGCTCAGCATCAGTGACGGAAAGTTTAGCTGTGCTTCGGTGTACGAAACAGAAGAAGATAAACACGATGATAACTCATGTATATAGCTAGTAACCAAGCATGAGATACAATTGTTTTCGAACAAATTTTCGCGAAATGACTAGTCCTTAGGAGAAATGGGTGAACGAGAAAACCGAGAGTATAAAAGCAGCGCCAGCTGAGAAATCAGTAATCAGTTTGATTTAAACACGCTTTTGTGAAGTACGTGATATTGTAATATAATTGTACTACTCTCGAAGTAGGCTAATAAAGACCATATTGCAATACTGAATATTTGAGTTATTTATTTGACAGTTCTGCGATACGAACGTTTGCAGAAGGTGCTAAATAATCGGAATTCCCCAAAATTCATTACAATACGTATGTCTCAAAATATACATGTTTTCCCGTTCACATATGTTTGTATTGGAGAGGGGCCATTCCACATAACTCTCCCACCTCAAGAGTTACAACCCTCGTGAGTTAATTTTTTTAACAATTAATTCTACCTTGGGGTTAGTTTCTAATAACATAACTCTCCTAATGTCACTATTAATCCTTTTGCTAACAACTTTTACTTTAATATTCTTTCCCTTCAAAAAAAAAAAAAAATACAACCATCAACAGCAACAAACATATGGATATTGTTATATTTATACCACATGACACAATTTTATGGTCTTTATTTCTTCAATTTCTTTAATGCTCTCAAAATTATCTCTTTCCATTTTTTCACATTTTACTTCATAACATTGGTAATAGAATTTCTGTTTCATGTTTGCGGACGATGTCAAACTATTTCTAACGATCCGTAATAGCTCTGACTGCACTCACTTGCAATCTGATCTGGATTCTTTTACCGGTTGGTGCGCAGACAATAATTTATTTTTAAATACAAATGCTGCGTTGTGTCTTATTCCAAACAGACAACTGCGACATATTTTAACTACAAACTAAATGCTAAATCTCTTAATCGTTGTCAAGATATTAAAAATTTTGGTGCCATTTTTGACTCCAAACTCTCTTTTGCCATTCATATTGACTTCATTGTTTCAAAGTCCTTTGCAATGGTTGGGTTCATTAGACGAAACACCAGTGGCTTTAAGGACCCTATGACGTTGAAAGCACTTTATATATAGTGGTGTTGAATATTGCTCAATAATATGGAATCCTTTCTATGAATCTAACTCCTATAAAATTGAGAGTTCAAAAAATGTTTACGTAAATTGCTTTACGGATACTTCACTTGCCAGGCGGTCTCCTATCGTATACCAGCAGGCGCAAATTGCTTGGTCTTCAGGCTTTGCACGACAGAAGAACTTGTATCTCACTCATGCTTGCCTATAATGTAATAAACTTTAGCACGAATTGCTCTGATTTATCTAATTTGTTCCATTCCATATATTCCATTGCCTCATCTTCGGCATAACAGATTATTTATCGAAATAGCTCATAAAACGAATTATGCTATGAATGAACCTATAAATAGGACTATACGTCTAGGAAATCGATTCAGTAGTGTTCTTAATTTTAATAACAGCTTATATAAGTTTAAGCTTGAATTGCTTTCTATTTTTAACTACTCTGTAAGAAAGCATGTACTTTTAGACTGAATGAATTAAATAAATAAATAAATATTTGAGTAAATGTTTATCACAAACCAAACTAATGAATGGACTACACAATCTTAATATTGAAGCAGACTTTGAACAAATTAATAATTGTCTTAAAGAAGAGTTGCAGGCAGCTACGTACACTTTGGCTGAAGGACGTAGCCCAAAAGCGTGGTGGAATGATAGCTTAGCTAAATTGTTCCGACTTCAAAAAATAGCTTTTATAAAATGAAATTTTTCAAAATTATCTTGACTTAAAAAAAGATTGGAAAAAAACAAGTTAAAAAGGCCAAACAAGAAAGCTTTGAAAAAAAAAAAAAAATAGGGAGATTAAATGAAGACCCCACAACGAATGAAGCATGGAGATTTGTTAAAGCTATGGGAGGTGATTACAAAAACAAAGACAAATTTGCATGGATTGAAGACAATAACAGGGACTATCTTACTTCCATGAAAGATCAAGTTCCGGCCTCCAAACACAACATTGCAATTAATCAGAAAATCATTCCCACTAATGAATTAATGATCACTTTTGATGAGCTCTATCAAGCTATTTATAAGAAACAAGTAAGGAAGGTTAAGTTCGGGTGTAGCCGAACAATACATACTCAGTTGAGAGCTATGGTGACAACATAAGGGAAAATAACCATGTAGGAAAATGAACCGAGGGTAATCCTGGAATGTGTTTGTATGACATGTGTATCAAATGAAAGGTATTAAAGAGTATTTTATGAGGGAGTGGGCCATAGTTCTATAGGTGGACGCCATTTAGGGATATCGCCATAACGGTGGATCAGGGTTGACTCTAGAATTTGTTTGTACGATATGGGTATCAAATGAAAGGTGTTAATGAGTATTTTAAAAGGGAGTGATTCTTAGTTCCATAGGTGGACGCCGTTTCGAGATATCGCCATAAAGGTGGACCAGGGGTGACTCTAGAATGTGTTTGTACGATATGGGTATCAAACGAAAGGTGTTAATGAGTATTTTAAAAGGGCGTGGGTCTTAGTTCTATAGGTGGATGCCTTTTCGAGATATCGCCATAAAGGTGGACCAGGGGTGAATCTAGAATGTGTTTGTACGATATGGGTATCAAACGAAAGGTGTTAATGAGTATTTTAAAAGGGCGTGGGTCTTAGTTCTATAGGTGGACGCCTTTTCGAGATATCGCCATAAAGGTGGACCAGGCGTGACTCTAGAATGTGTTTGTACGATATGGGTATCAAACGAAAGGTGTTAATGAGTATTTTAAAAGGGCGTGGGTCTTAGTTCTATAGGTGGACGCCTTTTCGAGATATCGCCATAAAGGTGGACTATGGGTGACTCTAGAATGTGTTTGTACGATATGGGTATCAAACGAAAGGTGTTAATGATGAGTATTTTAAAAGGCCGTGGGTCTTTGTTCTATAGGTGGACGCCTTTTCGAGATATCGCCATAAAGGTGGACCAGGGGTGAATCTAGAATGTGTTTGTACGATATGGGTATCAAACGAAAGGTGTTAATGAGTATTTTAAAAGGGCGTGGGTCTTAGTTCTATAGGTGGATGCCTTTTCGAGATATCGCCATAAAGGTGGACCAGGGGTGACTCTAGAATGTGTTTGTACGATATGGGTATCAAACGAAAGGTGTTAATGAGTATTTTAAAATGGCGTTGGTCTTAGTTCTATAGGTGGACGCCTTTTCGAGATATCGCCATAAAGGTGGACCAGGCGTGACTCTAGAATGTGTTTGTACGATATGGGTATCAAACGAAAGGTGTTAATGAGTAATTTAAAAGGGCGTGGGTCTTAGTTCTATAGGTGGACGCCTTTTCGAGATATCGCCATAAAGGTGGACCCGGGGTGACTCTAGAATTTGTTTGTACGATATGGGTATCAAATGAAAGGTGTTAACTAGTATTTTAAAAGGGAGTGATCCTTAGTTCCATAGGTGGACGTCGTTTCGAGATATCGCTATAAAGGTGGACCAGGGGTGACCCTAGAATTTGTTTGTATGATATGGGTATCAAATGAAAGGGGTTAATGGGCATTTTGAAAGGTAGTGGGCCTTAGTTCCATAGGTGGACGCCTTTTCGAGATATCGTCATAAAGGTGGACCAGGGTGACTCTAGAATGCGTTTGTACAATATGGGTATCAAACGAAAGTTGTTAATGAGTATTTCAAAAGGGCGTGGGGCTTAGTTCTATAGGTGGACGCCTTTTCGAGATATCGCGACAAAAGTGGACCAGGGGTGACTCTAGAATGTGTTTGTACGATATCGGTATCAAATTAAAGATATTAATGAGGGTTTTAAAAGGGAGTGGTGGTAGTTGTATTGGTGGTCGCCTTTTCGAGATATCGCCATAAAGGTGGACCGGGGGTGACTCTAGACTTTGTTTGTACGATATGGGTATCAAATGAAAGGTGTTAATGAGTATTTTTAAAATGGAGTGGGTCTTAGTTCTATAGGTGGTCGCGTTTTCGAGATATCGCCATAAAGGTGGACCAGGGGTGACTCTATAATATGATTGTACGATATGGGTATAAATGAAAGGTGTTAATGAGAATTTTAAAAGGGTGTGGGGCTTAGTTCTATTGGTGGACGCCTTTTCGATATATCGCCATAAAGGTGGACCAAGGGTGACTATAGAATGTGTTTGTACGATATGGGTATCAAATTAAATGTATTAATGAGGCTTTTAAAAGGGAGTGGTGGTAGTTGTATATGTGAAGGCGTTTTCCAGATATCGACCAAAATGTAGACCAGGGTGACCCAGAACATCATCTGTTGGATACCGCTAATTTATTTATATAAGTTAACACCACACACATTCAAACTTCACAAACATTCACATAGTGGGTTGCCTGCATTCTCTAAGTCACATCGCAGCACACGAGAATGCGATAAACGCTGACTAAGCATATTCACATCATGGGAACATTACTGGTGACATGATATCAACAACATAAGCCACCTGCATTCTTCACTCCAGTTACAAAACGCGCATGCATATGAAATAAATGCTGATGCCTCACTACCGCTCCGTGGGAACATAGTTCACACTGCAAGTACTGCGCATACCTTAGCTTCATATTTCTATACGAGCATCCAACAAACGTCAACCGCGCGTCACCAGCGGATGGGAACATTGGCAGTGATACGATACCACTGCAACATATGAAAATACCAACAACGATGCGACGCCGCTGCAATTGGGCCGTCGCTAAGAATTAATAAAAAGCGATACTAATATAGTTTTAAGTTCAGTTGCATCTCGGTTGAAGTTCAGTTGTATCTCAGTTGCATTTCAGTTGTATTTTGCTCATGTAAAAGTAATAAAGTGAAAAACACCGGCATAAGCCGGCAAAAAAATAATTTTTTTTAAGTTTTAAACCCACAACGGGTTAACTGGCGCCCAACGGCCCAGTCGCGAGTTAAAAGGCCCTAAAGTAGTGCCCCGCGAATTTAACGCTCCAAAAGGCCCTAAAGCAGTGCCTCGCAAACAGATTCGCGGAAAACTCATCGCGACAACGGGAATCCACAAGTGAATAGCTTCAGTAGAAGAAAGTCACGCACCCACGCAGAGTGCGCATCGAGGGAACCAGAGTAGCAGAGAATTTCTATAACTATCGAGAAAAGATGCAAAAAGGACCAAAAACCCTCTACGCCGTGGGACTAATGTAAGAAATAATTAAATTAGAGTAATATATAGTTAACCAATAAAAATAGAACTAAGTTAAGTGAAGTGAAAGTGAAAGTGAACGGCTATCGTTAAACAATTTTTGTTTTTACTAACTTGCGAGGTTGGTAAGCGAATGAGAAAAATGGCTCAGAATAATATACTTAGGCCTCCACTCCTAAATACAGGAGCAACAGCTGCCTCAACAGCACCTGCAAACCTTTCCCCTCCCCAAGTCGTAACAACGACCGAGGAATTTAGGGAAGTTGTAAGAAGCACCCTAGCCGAAATCCTTCAGACCGACGCTTCAGTCCTGACTAGAATCAGTGCTCAACCCCCTTTGCTAACTGATCAGACAATTGACGAGAGGTTCAGAAATAGCATTTCCGACATGGACAAGATCCCTGACGTCGTCCGTTCCCTAAGAGAGTTCAGCGGAAACCCTACTGAGTTCAGTAGTTGGAAGAAGAGCGTAGAAAGAGTACTAAAAATTTACGAACCCAGTGTAGGTACTCCAAGGTATTTTGGTATCCTGAACATTATCAGAAACAAAATTGTCGGTGGTGCAGATGCCGCGCTCGAAGCATACAACACCCCGCTCAGTTGGAAGGCAATTTCGCGTTGTCTTACAACGCACTACGCCGACAAGAGGGATCTCAGCACCCTCGAGTACCAAATGACCTGTCTCATCCAAGGACGGAAGTCGGTACAGGAGTTTTACGCAGAAGTTTACAAGCACCTATCTCTCATCCTCAATAAAATTTCCTGTATGGAAATTAACGACGAAGCCATGCGTGTACTCACCAATACATATCGCGATAAAGCACTAGATACCTTCGTAAGAGGATTATCAGGCGACCTCTCCAGGCTCCTCGGCATGAAAGAACCTGCCGACTTACCCGAAGCATTACATTTATGCACTAAATTAGAAAACCAAAACTTTAGGTCCATACATGCTAACAACCAATATAGCTTCCCGAAGATATTGAGTTCACCTTCAACCCCATTCGACACCCACCAAAAACCTTCTATTCCCGCAAGGAAGTTCCAACACGGAAATCATCCCTTCTACCCACAGCTCGCCCACATACCTCAACCAACCCCTCCCATGATACAGTTCCCCCCACAGTTCCAGCATACCTCATATCAACAACCCATATACCAACAACACATATACCGACAGCCCTATCCTCAGTACTACTATGAGCAAGGTGTACCTCCTGGTAGACCTCTTAACAATAAACCACCTCCAAGACCAACTCAGCCAAAGCCGCCGGTACCAATGGAAGTAGACCAGTCGCTGAAAACGAGGAATGTTAACTACATCAACAGACCTAACGACAACAATGCTACGTCGAAACGACCACCGCCCACGCAATCCCATCAACATATTAGGAATTTCCCGAACAAAGTTCAACGTGTAAACCATATTTCCCCAACCCTCGATTCCACCACAACCGACTCTGGCCAATACGAAGGCGACACCAACACATACGATCCGGAGAGCGAGGAACAATCATGGCAGGACTACTACAACACTTACGAACAACAGGAGCACCAGTATCGCCAAGACGACGCAAACGAATACGTGGACGTTCATTTTTTAGATTAACTCCCTCATCCCTTCCTTACTTTGAATGTAAAACAAGCGATGGCAGAATACTTAAATTCCTTATCGACACTGGTTCAAACAAAAATTACATTCAGCCCGCGTTAGTTACAAACCCTAAACCAAATGACAGCGTGTTCTTTGCAAACTCCGTAGGCGGAAAAATAAGGGTATCACATCATACCGAACTTAACCTTTTTGGCCTTAGAGATAAAAAGCTAAAGTTCTTTATCCTACCAACCCTGAAATCCTTTCACGCCATAATTGGCAACGACAGCTTAAAACAACTCAAAGCTGTTATTTACACCTCTAACGACTACATGCTTATAGAAAACAAAATAAAATTCCCCATTAAGCAACAAATTTCTAAGTCAGTGAACAACATAGAAATAAAAACTGAACATATGAATCCAGAACAAAAAATCATTATCGGTAATTTAGTGCAACAGTTCCCCACATTATTCGCCGAACCCGATAAAAAACTAACATACACCACTAGAATCGTCGGCGAAATCCGTACAACAAACGACTCTCCAATTTACACCAAATATTACCCTTATCCAATGTCTCTAAAAAATGAGGTTGAAAAACAGGTCAATAAACTTGTCGAAGATGGGATTATACGACCATCTCACTCCCCCTATAATTCCCCAGTTTGGATCGTTAACAAGAAACCAGACTCTGCAGGAAATAAACAATACAGGCTAGTAATTGACTACAGGAAGCTCAACTCGGTTACTATTGCAGACAGGTACCCCATCCCCGAAATAAACGAAGTACTAGCGCAACTAGGACGTAATAGGTTCTTTTCCGTCATCGATCTGAAAAGCGGATTCCACCAAATACCCCTGAAAGAATCAGATATCGAAAAAACCGCATTTTCCATAAACAACGCAAAATATGAATTTACTAGACTCCCTTTCGGACTGAAAAACGCACCATCAATTTTCCAACGCACCCTCGACGATATACTACGGCAACACATAGGGAAGTTGTGTTACGTCTACATAGACGATATCATAATTTTCAGCAAGACAGAACAAGACCATGCTAAATCCTTACAAATAATTTTCGATACACTAGAGCAAGCCAATATGAAAATCCAGCTAGACAAATGCAAATTCTTCGCTCAGGAAGTAGAATTTTTAGGATTCATAGTCACTGCAGACGGCATTAGAGCAAATCCATTAAAGATTGAAGCAATAGAAAAGGTACCTATACCAAAAACACTAAAGGACCTCAGATCTTTCCTAGGCATGTCTGGGTTTTACAGACGTTTCATTAGGGACTACGCCAAAATAGCAAAACCCCTTACTCTCATCTTAAGAGGGGAGGCAGGGCGAATGAGTAAACATTTATCTGCAAAAACAGCAATAACCATGAACAACGAAGCAATAGATGCCTTCAATAAAATAAAAAGGACGCTTACGTCCAACGACGTGATGTTACAATACCCCAATTTTGGTAAAGAATTCCATCTAACTACCGACGCCTCCAATTACGCAATAGGAGCAGTGCTTGAATAAGATAATAAACCAATTCTATTCATATCTAGAACCCTATCAAAGGCCGAGGAAAACTACGCAAAAAATGAGAAGGAAATGTTAGCCATCATTTGGGCCCTCAAATTTTTGAGAAGCTATCTTTACGGCCCTGCCGTAGTCAAAATTTTCACAGACCACCAACCTCTTACATATGCCCTCAGCAACAAGAACAACAATAGCAAACTGAAGAGATGGAAAGCCATCTTGGAGGAGTACAACTATGAGATCAAATACAAGCCCGGCCACACAAACGTCGTAGCGGACGCACTTTCTAGGCCACCACAAGAAATAAATTCATTGACACCCACCCAACACAGCGACGAAAGTTCAGGTCAAACCCTTATTCCCTACACCGATGCACCCATCAATGCATTCAAGAACCAAATTTTTATTTCAGTAGGAGAAATTCCTTCATACCAATTTAAGATAATTTTCCCCACCTACCACCGTCATATCATAATCGAAAGAGATTTTACGGAGGAAACTCTCACCACCCTACTTAAACGATACTTAAATCCTTCAACAACAAACTGCATAAGAACCGAAGATAGCATTCTGGGCAAAATCCAAACAATATACCAAACTCATTTTAGCAGATACAGAGTACTCTATACCCGCAAATTCATAAAGGATATCTTGAACGAAGCGGAACAAGAAACAGAAATCATAAAGGAGCATAATAGAGCTCATCGAAATGCAATAGAAAATAAAAAACAGCTTTTAGATAAATGCTATTTCCCGCAAATGACTGCTAAAATAAAAAGAATCACAAAACAATGCAAAATATGCAATGAAAATAAGTACGAAAGACATCCGACTCCCCCAATCATACAAGCAACCCCAATTCCCAATTACCCAGGACACATTGTCCATATCGATATATATCACACAAACAATAAGGTTATCCTCACAGCCATCGACAAATTCTCTAAATACGCCCAAGCGAAAGTACTTAGATCAAGGGCGACAGAGGATATAAAACAACCCCTTCAAGAATTGCTAACCTCTTTTGGTATCCCAGAAAAAATCGTTATTGATAACGAAAAATCCTTAAACTCTGTAACCATAACCTTTATGCTCGAAAGCCAATACGGAATAGAGATTTACAAGACACCCACTTACACCAGTACTGTCAACGGCCAGGTTGAACGCTTCCATTCCACCCTTTCAGAAATAATGCGATGCGTGAAAAGTGAAAGGACGCACGATAGCTTCGAAGATCTACTTAACAGATCACTCTGCAAGTACAATTATTCCATCCATTCGACAATTAAGAGAAAACCAATAGAAGTATTTTTCGGAAGGACTGTAAGTACCGACCCCGAACAATTGGAAAACCACAGGCAAGAAAACATAAAAAACTTAGCTGAAAAACAAATAAAAGATTTAGAATTCCACAATAAAAAAAGATCAATCTTCAAAATTTACAGTCCCAATGACATCATCTATGTCAGAATAAACAAAAGAGTAGGCAATAAGCTTACACCAAGGTACAGGAAGGAGGTCGTCAGAGAAGACAGGAACTCCACAGTCATAACCCAATCAGGGAAGACGGTGCACAAAGGGCTGATAAGGAGCTGATAAAAATATAACAAAAAAAAAAAAAAAAAATTTTTAAAGAAGAAAAATCACTTTTTCTCATTTCTTATCTTACCTCCATGTAACGAATTTTCCATCGATTAACACGCCATAGGCGAACGATTTAACAAATAAATTTCACAAAACTTCGAATAAATAGAGTAAGGAAATTTCATAAAATGGTCGTATCCCCAAAATTTTTATTTTTTTTTTCTCTCCAGCCTACTCGCCTGCACTACCCAGGGAAAAGTCCAAATTCACGACTATTCCTCATCCCACTTAATAACCATCGATAATGGTTTCTCCAAAATCAAGGATGGCACCCTTAACTTTATCCACATCATTGATACCGCAGTCTACCGTCAAGTTCTGCAAAACATTACTGAGATGATAGACAAAGTTTTAACCACCGAAAATCCTATTTATCCCACCTTGCAACACGAGGCCCAACAAGCTATTGAAATGTTGGAAATCGTAGAGCCCCCTCATAGTCCCAGACAAAGAAGATCCCTAGATATCCTTGGCACTGCCTGGAAATACCTGGCAGGAAACCCAGATCATGACGACCTAATTATGATAAATGGTAATTTAGAAAAACTAATTAACAATAATAATAAGCAATATTATATAAACAATGCTTTTAAGCAGCAGATAAATAATCTAACGAAAATCACTAACGATATATTAAGTACCTTTCAGAACGAAGAGGTAATTGTAAACGAAATCGCTTTAAATTTACAAAATAAAATTAGGCTTATAAAAGAAGAAATAATTAACATAAAATATGCCATACAATGGGCTAGATTAGGTATTATAAATTCCATGATTTTGAATAGGAAAGAAATTGAAATATCCATTAAGGAGTTTAATAAGGAAAATATGCCCTTCAACACAATGGAAGAGGCTCTAGAATTAGCCGAAGTTAGCGTATTAAGCAACTCAACTTCTATTTTGTACGTCTTGAAAATTCCATTAACTACAGAAGTAATTTATAACAATTTTATTATAAAATCAGTAATAAAAAAAGATATAATGATTAATTTAAAATTCAATAATATTATTCAAAATAAAAAAGAAATATTCGGAATAAAAACTAGTTGTAAAAAATATAACTCAATTAGCATTGGTAAGCAAGACGAATTGTTAGATTTAAAAAATGACTTTTGTATAACTAACCTAATTAAAAGCCTTAATTCTTCGTGCCCCATGATAAATTGCCACCACATACCAAGAGACGAGCTAATTGCCCCAGGAATACTATTCCTTAACGATTACCATGGCAATATAAGTATCAGCGGAGATATGCGCAAAATAAATGGCACCTATATACTGAACTTCAAAAATGAGACGGTAATAGCTAACGGCAGAACTTATAGGAATTTCGAAACACCTCCTTTAAGGGTGATGCCAGCAATAGCACAGCCAAATCCAAGGGAGGATAGCTTCACCAAACTTTTGTCACTCGAAGCCCTTAGCGAGTTACACTTGAACAACACTATAAAAATCCAGTCCCTCCAAACAGAAAACACGGCCAACCGAATATTCTCAGGGATTACCATAATCCTAGTTATCCTTGTCATTGCCAGCCTCAGGAGGCACTGCAGGAAAAAAACAAATAAACCTACAGAGCAACCATTACAATCAATCACTCAAGGCAGCCAGAGCCAAGAAACAACCAGGCAAGTCCAAGTCCCAGTACCCGAAGTAAGGACTTTTCAAATTTTTCAGACGATCGAGGACAACCGTCTTTAAGAGGGGAGGAGTTAACACCACACACATTCAAACTTCACAAACATTCACATAGTGGGTTGCCTGCATTCTCTAAGTCACATCGCAGCACACGAGAATGCGATAAACGCTGACTAAGCATATTCACATCATGGGAACATTACTGGTGACATGATATCAACAACATAAGCCACCTGCATTCTTCACTCCAGTTACAAAACGCGCATGCATATGAAATAAATGCTGATGCCTCACTACCGCTCCGTGGGAACATAGTTCACACTGCAAGTACTGCGCATACCTTAGCTTCATATTTCTATACGAGCATCCAACAAACGTCAACCGCGCGTCACCAGCGGATGGGAACATTGGCAGTGATACGATACCACTGCAACATATGAAAATACCAACAACGATGCGACGCCGCTGCAATTGGGCCGTCGCTAAGAATTAATAAAAAGCCATACTAATATAGTTTTAAGTTCAGTTGCATCTCAGTTGAAGTTCAGTTGTATCTCAGTTGTATTTCAGTTGTATTTTGCTCATGTAAAAGTAATAAAGTGAAAAACACCGGCATAAGCCGGCAAAAAAATAATTTTTTTTAAGTTTTAAACCCATAACGGATTAACTTATATATAATACCACGAACAGTATTCCTGGCAAGATTTCAGTGGTTTTTTATTTCGCTCTGCAGAACTTTTCCATTTCATTCTACTTAATATGGTAGGTGTCACACCCATTTTACAAAGTTTTTTTCTAAAGTTATATTTTGCGTCAATAAACCAATCCAAATACCATGTTTCATCCCTTTTTTCGCATTTGGTATAGAATTATGGCATTTTTTTTCGTTTTTGGTAATTTTCGATATCGAAAAAGTGGGCGTGGTCATAGTCGGATTTCGGCCATTTTTTATACCAATACAAAGTTAGTTCAGATAAGTACGTGAACTGAGTTTAGTTATCGTGTTAACGGCCGAGCGGAAGGACAGACGGTAAAAACTGGGCGTGGCTTCAACATATTTCGCCCTTTTTCACAGAAATAAGTTATTGTCCCAGAATCCAAGCCCCTACCAAATTTCACAAGGATTGGTAAATTTTTGTTCGACTTATGGCATTAAAAGTATCCTAGACAAATTAATTGAAAAAGGGCGGAGCCACGTCCATTTTGAAATTTTCTTTTATTTTTGCATTTTGTTTCACCATATCATTACTGGAGTTGAATGTTGACATAATTTACTTATATACTGTAAAGATATTAAATTTTTTGTTAAAATTTGACTTTAAAAAAATTTTTTTTTTAAAGTGGGCGTGGTCGTTCTCCGATTTTGTTATTTTTTATTAAGCATACATATAGTAATAGGAGTAACGTTCCTGCCAAATTTCATCATGATATCTTCAACGACTGCCAAATTACAGCTTGCAAAAGTTTTAAATTACCTTCTTTTAAAAGTGGGCGGTGCCACGCCCATTGTCCAAAAATTTTACTAATTTTCTATTCTGCGTCATCAGTTCAACTCACCTACCAAGTTTCTTCGCTTTATCCATCTTTGGTAATGAATTATCGCACTCTTTCGGTTTTTTGGAATTTTCGATATCGAAAAAGTGGGCGTGGTTATAGTCCGATATTGTTCATTTTAAATAGCGATCTGAGATGAGTGCTCAGGAACCTACATACCCAATTTCATCAATATACTTCAAAATTTACTCAAGTTATCGTGTTAACGGACAGACGGACGGACGGACATGGCTCAATCAAATTTTTTTTCGATCCTGATGATTTTGGTATATGGAAATCTATATCTATCTCGATTCCTTTATACCTGTACAATAGGGCGGGTCGATTTAAAAATCGCTCATTGCTCTGTGAAAATCGTATTCTAGGGATCAAAATAAGAAACTTTGCCAAAGGAACCATACCTCTAAAATGAATTCTGATGCCCCCCCCCCCCCCCCCCCCCTTGAGCCGAACTTTTGGGTAGGGGCAATTTCAATTCTACCTGATGTGTCTTGTGGTGGCTTAAAAAAACAACACAAGCAATTTTACGATCTGCAATTGTGTCACAGTGATACCTTCATTTTTTAAAACGGTTGAATAAAAAAACCCTCACAACTATGTTTACGACATGCAAATGCATCACAGTGATGCCTTGGTTTTAAAAGGGGGTTGTAAAAACGCTAATTTCTAATAATTTTTTTTTAATTTCTTTTCTATTACTAAGTTAAGTTCATTTTTTCATTTACATATGTTCTGACTAAATAAATTTCTAAAGAGAAAAATAAACTCCAAAAAGAAAAAACATAGGCATTTCAAAGTGGGATTTTTCAAAATTTGCCCCTACGACCCAAAGGGGGCGACATCAGAATTCGTTTTAGAGGTATGGTTCCTTCGGCAAAGTTTCTTATTTTGATCCCTAGAATATGATTTTCACAGAGCAATGGTCGATTTTTTTGCATCCCCACAAATCGACCCGGCCTACTGTACAACCAACCGTTATCCAATCAAAGTTAATATACTCTGTGAGCTCTGCTCAACTGAGTATAAAAACGGAACTCTGCTGGAGGTATAGATAGGGTAACCTATAAAATGCTTCAAGCCTTACCAGAACAATCGTTAAATAATATACGTACTGTACTTAATCAAGCATTTCTTTCAAATCAAATTCCAGATAGATGGCGAGACATAAAAGTAGTTTCTATACCAAAAAAGGACAAAGATCTAAACATTTACACAAATTTTAGACCAATTGCGCTCATTTCTGTATTTCTCAAATCTACAAATCTTGTCATTATGGACAGATTATCTACTTTTATTGAAGAAACTCATCTAATTCCAGCTCGTTCTTTTGCATATAGGAGAAATAAATCGGCAACAGTCTGTATCAATTATGTACTTCACAAAGTTGCAATGTTAAAAAATAAAGGACTTAAAGTCATACTGTGTTCGACAGATATTAACAATGCATATAACTGTGTTAGTTTACTTCAGTTAAAATCAATAATGACGCAGGTAGGAATTCATAACACCTATATAGAATCGATTACAAACTTTCTAGCATTAAGAAAACTTCAATTGGGTAAAGACTCAATAGAAATTCATGATGGACTACCTCAAGGCAGCTGCCATTCTCCAATACTTTTTAATTTATGTACAAAAAAAAGTACACTCCATAGAAGATGCAAAATACTCTCTAGGAATCCCGCTCCTCTGGGCTATCTGAGAGATGATGGTGGGAGCTGGTCGATGAGTAGCGAGGAGTCCCTAAGGCTTTTACTGGACAATCATTTTCCGGATGTCCCAGTTGCGGAGGGATCTTCGCCTGCATGGTGGCGGTCGTTGGCCATGCAGAAGTGCCTGCCATTCCAATACGGGAAAGTCAAATAACCTGGGCTATAGGGTCTTTCAAGCCCTATAAGTCTCCGGGCCCGGATGGAATCATTCCTGCGCTACTTCAAAAGTCTTTGGGGATTTCCTGCCCCTGGTTGGCCATCATCTATACTAACTGCCTCAGGCTTAACTATATCCCGAAGTCTTGGCACACGGTTAGGGTTATTTTCATTCCGAAGGCCGGCAGAAGCTCTCATGCATCACCTAAGGATTTCCGGCCAATCAGTCTCTCGTCGTTTCTTCTTAAGACGTTTGAGCGGTTTATTGACCTGTACCTACGGGAAAGGATACTTCGGGGGTTACTGTCGGCTTCACAGCATGCGTGCTGCAAGGGCAGATCGATGGAAACGGCTCTCCATTAGATTGTAAAGAAAATAGAGTGGTCCCTATAACACAAATAGTATGCTCTGGGTGCCTTTATAGACATCGAGGGGGCTTTTAACAATGTCTTACCGGGGGCAATCGAAAGAGCTCTGGTGGGTTTAGGAGTCGGGGCGGCTCTGGTTGAATTTATTAGCAAACTTCTATGCGGCAGAATTGTCGCAGCGGAGTGTGGAGGGGCCTTAATTAAGAGGAAGGTGTGTGTGCAGGGGCACGCCACAGGGGGGTGTCCTGTCTCCTCTCCTCTGGGTTGTGGTAGTCAACGAGCTTCTTGTGGAGCTGGAAGCCAATGGTTGTCGGGTGGTTGCCTATGCAGATGACCTCGCTATCCTAGTCAGAGGCAAATTTCTTGGCACCGTGCGCGATATTTTGCAGGGCTACATGGATACTGTGGCTAGGTGGGCTGAATCATGTGGATTGGCGGTCAACACGGGAAAAACTGAATTGGTTCTTTTCACAAGGAGATATAAGATGCCCGATTTCAGAACTCCCTCAATTGGAGGGGTGCCGTTGGTACTTTCTGATAGGGTTAAATATTTGGACAAGAAACTGTCCTGGAGACCCAATGTGGAAGATCGGGCCATGAAGGCCGCCATTGCCTTGTACTGCTGCAGAGGGGCTATCGGAAGGAGATGGGGACTCTCGCCAGGAGTAGTACACTGGCTTTATGAGATGGTGGTCAAACCGATTCTGCTATATGGGGTGCTGGTATGGTGGAAAGCACTGGATACGGCGAGCACCTCCAAAATGTTAGTGTCAGTGCAACGGACGGCGCTGATCGGTATCAGTGGCGCTCTCAGAACAACACCTACCTTGGCACTGAACGTCATGCTGAACATATACCCAGTAGATATTGCGGGAAAGGCGGCCGCGGCAAGGTCGTTGGTCAGGCTTTGTGATATGGGATATGGGCTTTCTGACCGGGGACACTCTAGCCTTCTTACCAGTTTCGACTTTATCCCGGACAGAACGGACTATTGTATGCCGATACAACCTTCACCCCAGTCATTCCACCGAGAGAGGAGTGGGCAAGAGGAATTATCTGGGACATGGGACCGGTTAACAGGTTCACGGATGGGTCGAAGCTGGATGGAAATGTTGGTGGGGGTCTTTTGTCAAGAGCTAAATGTAAACCGCAAGTTTAAGTTGGCTGTTCGCTGCAGTGTATTCCAAGCGGAAGTTGCTGCGATTAAGGATGTGGTGGATGGAATGCTATCCAGTGCTACTACGGTTAGGGAATTTAACATATACTCTGATAGCCAAGCGGCTATCAAGGCCTTGAGCCCAACTACAGTGCGATCGAGGGTGGTCTGGGAGTCCCTGACCTCGCTTGCGATTGCATCGAATTATTTTACAATTAAGATTATCTGGGCCCCGGGCCATAGTGATATCCCGGGTAACTGTCAAGCGGATCTCTTAGCCCGCATCGATACAACTGAACCGGATGAAGATGGCTGTAGGGATTTCGGGATCCCGCTGGCCAACTCTGAATTGCTCCTCTATAGCTGGGCCCCGAGTCAGTTCAGCAAACGATGGGTGGACACCACGTTTTGCAGGGTAGTGAAATCTTGTATTTTAAAATAATACGATTGATAATTTATTTTAAGATGTTATTGTCGCTGTCGATTATTTTTCGACTTTTCTCTTTGATGTTCACCGGAAGAAGAAGGAACCAGAGCAAAAGCGAAGTTGGCTGCATTTCCGCCAGCAAGTGACATTTACCATATGTCACAAATGCATGGTATAATAAGCATAGTATAATAAAAGGGTGACGACAGAATAAATATAAGGACATTACATCTCGGCCAATCTGACTTATTGATTGACCTCAGTCAGTTTACAATTCATTCAGGTGGTGTGGCCTTAAGCTGTTGATGACTGCGGAGATTCGGTTACAATATTAGTTGGCAAGCACAACTTTCGAATTTTAATGGCTTCGACAACGCCGTCGTACGGGAAATGTGTCAGTTGGCAATTTTCTATATCTCTTATAACATAGCGGTCGTTGGGCAACACTTTATGTATAACGTATGGACCCCTATATCTCTGAATAAGTTTCTTGTTAGTTCCTACCGTTGTGTCTACATGTTTTATTACAACAAAATCTTCTATCGAATATGACTTGGCAGGTACAGTGTTTTAAGAAGTACTGATGATTGTACTCTTGCGGTCGTTCTATATTTCCTAGTGCGCGCTGTCGGATTCCATCAAGGTTCCTAGTAGTTTCAGTGGACAGCTTATCTTCTAAAAGTTCCGTAAACTCATCGACAATACATCCCCGTTGGGTTACCCCAAAGAGCAGTTCACTTGGTGCAAGCTTCGTTGTGGAGTGGACACTGTTGTTCATGGCATATTCTATCTGGGACAAATGTGAAGTTCGGTGGACTCAGTAAGATTCACCCTCTCGACCTGACCATTGGCTTGTGGCGATGCCACTGCTACCTTCACATGGCCTATGTTCCTCTTCAGTAGATAGTCACTAAATTCGAGAGAGGTGAAGCAAGTACCTCGATCGGTTATGACACGCCTGGGGCGGCTATAATAACTGAAGTATTTATCTGGAGAACAACACACTTCTTTAGTACTAGTAGAATTTACGGGGTACAACCTGACAAACTTCGTGAAAGCATCGATAACAACGAGTATGTGCTTGCGTTTCGACTTAATTGCCGGCAGGGGTCAAAGTGGTCCAAATCAAGAGTGTCAAAAGGTATAGGCTTTTTGGGTATATTAAACATATTATGCTCATTAGAACGAGCTGGTGCAGAGTACAAAATGCATTTTATACAATTTTGTATGAATTTGTTTATTTTATCTTTCATGTTTTCGAACCAATAAGTTTTACGTATCTGCACTTTTGATCGGGCGGGGATCGAACGAAGAAAATGCCGGTACGAACTCATGGCAGATTTGATACCAAAAGAAATAAAAACCAACGAATTAGAATAGTGATAAAAATGTATTTAATAGGATAAATACAAAGGTATACAAGCAAAGTAAGTATATAGATTTATAGGTACAATAGAAAGTTGATCCGATAGAAAAACTTATAGTTTACCTGTAAGAAGCGATGGTGGCTGGATGCGATTCCGATCTTATTATCAAAAGCCTCCTCGTTCCAGCCAATCATTAGTTACTTCTCTCTTACGCCCCGATTCTAGTGTGGTAACAACATTCTTCCCCATGGTAACGAAATCATGCGGCAACTTTTACACCCTTTTGGTATTCTACCTGCGAAAATAGCCGGATAATTTTTTACCCACAAAAGTAGGTGGTTACATCGAAATAACCACACAACAGCTGTTGTTTAGAAAAAGGCAAAACTGAAAACTAAAGAATTGTAAGCGCAAATAAGTAAAGATAATAGTAAACAAGTAAGGAAGGCTAAGTTCGGGTGTAACCGAACATTACATACTCAGTTGAGAGCTATGGAGACAAAATAAGGGAAAATCACCATGTAGGAAAATGAACCTCGGGTAACCCTGGAATGTGTTTGTATGACATGCATATCAAATGGCAGGTATTAAAGAGTATTTTAAGAGGGAGTGGGCCATAGTTCTATAGGTGGACACCTTTTCGAGGTATCGCCATAAAGGTGGACCAGGGGTGACTCTAGAATTTGTTTGTACGATATGGGTATCAAATGAAAGGTGTTAATGAGTATTTTAAAAGGGAGTGGGACTTAGTTCTATAGGTGGACGCCTTTTCGGGATATCGTTATAAAGGTGGGCCAGGGGTGACTCTAGAATGCGTTTGTACAATAGCGGTATCAAACGAAAGGTGTTAATAAGTGTTTTAAAAGGGAGTGGGCCTTAGTTCTATGGGTTGACGCCTTTTCGAGATATTGCCATAAAGGTGGACCAGGGGTGACTCTGGAATTTGTTTGTACGATATGGGTATCAAATGAAAGGTGTTAATGAGTATTTTAAAAGGGAGTGGGCCTCAGTTCTATAGGTGGACGCCTTTTCGGGATATCGTTATAAAGGTGGACCAGGGGTGACTCTAGAATTAGTTTGTACGATATGGGTACCAAATAAAAGGTGTTAATGATTATTTTAAAAGGGGGTGGGCCTTAGTTCTATGGGTGAACGCCTTTTCGAGATATTGCCATAAAGGTGGACCAGGGGTGACTCTAGAATTAATTTGTACGATATGTGTATAAAATGAAAGGTGTTAGTGAGTATTTTAAAAGTGGGTGGGCCTTAGTTCTATGAGTGGACGCTTTTTGGAGATATCGCCATAAAGGTGGACCAGGGATGTCTCTAGAATGCGTTTGTACAATATGGGTATCAAACGAAAGGTGTTAATGAGTATTTTAAAAGGGAGTGGGCCTTAGTTCTATAGGTGGGCGCCTTTTCGAGATATCGCCATAAAGGTGGACCAGGGGTGACTCTAGAATTAATTTGTACGATATGGGTATCAAATGAAAGGTGTTAATGAGTATTTTAAAAGTGGGTGGGCCTTAGTTCTATGGGTGGACGCCTTTTCGAGATAATGCTATAAAGGTGGACCAGGGATGACTCTAGAATTTGTTTGTACGATATGGATATCAAATGAAAGATGTTAATGAGTATTTTAAAAGGGAGTGGGCCTTAGTTCTATAGGTGGACGCCTTTTCGAGATATCGCCATAAAGGTGGACCAGGGGTGACTTTAGAATTTTTTTACGATATGGGTATCAAATGAAAGGTGTTAACGAGTATTTTAAAAGGGAGTGGGCCTTAATTCTATAGGTGGACGCCTTTTCGGGATATAGTTATAAAGGTGGACCAGGGTTGACTCTAGAATGCGTTTGTACATTATGGGTATCAAACGAAAGGTGATAATAAGTATTTTAAAAGGGAGTGGGCCTTAGTTCTATAGGTGGACGCCTTTTCGATATATCGCCATAAAGGTGGACCAGGGGTGACTCTATAATGTGTTTGTACAATATGGGTGTCAAATTAAAGGTATTAATAAGAATTTTAAAAGGGAGTGGTGGTAGTTGTATATGTGAAGGCGTTTTCGAGATATCGACCAAAATGTGGACCAGGGTGACCCAGAACATCATCTGTCAGGTTCCGCTAATTTATTTATATATGTAATACCACGAACAGTAATCCTGCCATGATTCCAAGGGCTTTTGATTTCGCCCTGCAGAACTTTTTCATTTTCTTTTACTTAATATGGTAGGTGTCACACCCATTTTACCAAGTTTTTTTCTAAAGTTATATTTTGCGTCAATAAACCAATCAAATTACCATGTTTCAACCCTTTTTTCGTATTTGGTATAGAACTATGACACTTTTTTCATTTTTCGTAATTTTCGATATCGAGAAAGTGGGCGTGGTCATAGTCAGATTTCGGCCATTTTTTATACCAATAGAAAGTGAGTTCAGATAATTATGTGAACTGAGTTTAGTAAAGATATATCGATTTTTGCTCAAGTTATCGTGTTAATGGCCGAGCGGAAGGACAGACGGTCGACTGTGTATAAAAACTGGGCGTGGCTTCAACCGATTTCGCCCTTTTTCACAGAAAACAGTTATCGTCCTAGAATCTAAGCCGCTACCAAATTTCACAAGGATTGGTAAATTTTTGTTCGACTTATGGCATTAAATTTATCCTAGACAAATCAAATGAAAAAGGGCGGAGCCACGCCCATTTTGAAATTTTCTTTTATTTTTGTATTTTGTTGCACCATATCATTACTGGAGTTGAATGTTTACATAATTTACTTATACACTGTAAAGATATTAAATTTTTTGCAAAAATTTCACTTAAAAAAAAAAATTTTTTAAAAGTGGTCGTGGTCGTTCTCCGATTTTGCTAATTTTTATTAAGCATACATATAGTAATAGGAGTAACGTTCCTGCCAAATTTCATCATGATATCTTTAACGACTGCCAAATTACAGCTTGCAAAACTTCTAAATTACCTTCTTTTAAAAGTGGGCGGTGCCACGCCCATTGTCCAAAATTTTACTTATTTTCTATTCTGCGTCATAAGTTCAACGCACCTACCAAGTTTCATCGCTTTATCCCTCTTTGGTAATGAATTATCGCAATTTTTCGATTTTTCGAAATTTTCGATATCGAAAAAGTGGGCGTGGTTATAGTCCGATATCGTTCATTTTAAATAGCGATCTGAGATGAGCGCCCAGGAATCTACGTACCAAATTTCGTCAAGATATCTCAAAATTTACTAAAGTTATCGTGTTAATGAACGGACGGACGGACATGGCTCAATCAAATTTTTTTTCGATACTGATTATTTTGATATATGGAAGTCTATATCTATCTCGATTTCTTTATACCTGTACAACCAACCGTTATCCAATCAAAGTTAATATACTCTGTGAGCTCTGCTCAACAGAGTATAAAAAGTGTTGCCTCTTGCTATACATATTTGTTTACATTATGTATTTTCACAGAATAAATTACAATATACCTATGTATGTAGAAATTTATCATGCATAATATGCATATACATACACATCGTCCCATTTATTCGTTAACCTCGTATCTACAAGTGAAACATTTTCGGTAAAGCGAATACCACACCATGTTTACATTTGGGACCAAAATTCATCGAAAAAAACGACCAATTTTTTGTTTTATTTTATTAGTATAAAATACAAAATTGTATGATGTTTGTATATAAAATTTTACTAAACATAGTGAAGACTTTCCTTTAATTCAAGCTGAGCAAATAAATATATGTGCATGCAACCAAAAATGGTACTATATTTTGACATAGGATAAGTCTATGTCTTTCACCAACCAAACGTTGTGAACCTAGTTTTGGTCACAAAGATCTTGGTTCCAGCATTATGTTGTTGATTGCAATGAAATAAAATATATAGTGCAGTTAGGTTTTAGTAAGAAACGGTTCAAAATTTGCGTTCTGGTGTGGCCGAACTATGTATGTGGAAAACTCAGTAAATCATAAATGAAACTAGGCAATTTTGTTAGCGCTATTTTTATACTCAGTTGAGCAGAGCTCACAGAGTATATTAAGTTTGATTGGATAACGGTTGGTTGTACATATATAAAGGAATCGAGATAGATATAGACTTCCATATATCAAAATAATCAGGATCGAAAAAAATTTTGATTGAGCCATGTCCGTCCGTCCGTCCGTCCGTCCGTCCGTTAACACGATAACTTGAGTAAATTTTGAGGTATCTTGATGAAATTTGGTATGTGGGTTCCTGAGCACTCATCTCAGATCGCTATTTAAAATTAACGATATCGGACTATAACCACGCCTACTTTTTCGATATCGAAAATTTCGAAAAACCGAAAAAGTGCGATAATTCATTATAAAAGACAGATAAAGCGACGAAACTTGGTAGATGAGTTGAACTTATGACGCAGAATAGAAAATTAGTAAAATTTTGGACAATGGGCGTGGCACCGCCCACTTTTAAAAGAAGGTAATTTAAAACTTTTGCAAGCTGTAATTTGGTAGTCGTTGAAGATATCATGATGAAGTTTGGCAGGAACGTTACTCCTATTACTATATGTACGCTTAATAAAAATTAGCAAAATCGGAGAAGGACCCCGCCCACTTTTAAAAAAAAAATTTTTTTAAAGTAAAATTTTAACAAAAAATTTAATATCTTTACAGTATATAAGTAAATTATGTCAACATTCAACTCCAGTAATGATGTGGTGCAACAAAATACAAAAATAAAAGATAATTTCAAAATGGGCGTGGCTCCGCCCTTTTTCATTTAATTTGTCTAGGATACTTTTAACGCCATAAGTCGAACAAAAATCAACCAATCCTTTTGAAATTTGGTAGGGGCATAGATTTTATGACGTTAAAGGTTTTCTGTGAAAATGGGCGGAATCGGTTGATGCCACGCCCAGTTTTTATACACAGTCTTCCGTCTGTCCTTCCGCATGGCCTTTAACACGATAACTTGAGCAAAAATCGACATATCTTTAATGAACTTAGTTCACGTGCTTACTTGAACTCACTTTATCTTGGTATGAAAAATTATCGAAATCCAACTATGACCACGCCCACTTTTTCGATATCGAAAATTACGAAAAATGAAAAAAATGCCATAATTCTATACCAAATACGAAAAAAGGGATGAAACATGGTAAGGTAATTGGATTGTTTTATTGAAGTGAAATATAACTTTAGAAAAAACTTTATAAAATGTATCATATTATGTAGAAGAAAATGAAAAAGTTCTGCAGGGCGAAATAAAAAACCCTTAAAATCTTGGTAGGTATTAGATATATAAATAAATTAGCGGTATCCCACAGATAATGTTCTGGGTCACCCTGGTCCACATTTTGGTCGATATCTGGAAAACGCCTTCATATATACAACTACCACCACTCTCTTTTAAAACCCTCATTAATACCTTTAATTTGATACCCATATCGTACAAACACATTCTAGAGTCACCCCTGGTCCACCTTTGTGGCGATATTTCGAAACGGCGTCCACCTATAGAACTAAGGCCCACTCCCTTTTAAAATACACATTAACACCTTTCGTTTGATGCCCATATTGTACAAACAAATTCTAGGGTCACCCCTGGTCCACCTTTATGGCGATATCTCGAAACGGCGTCCAGCTATGGAACTAAGGATTACTCCCTTTTAAAATACTCATTAACACCTTTCTTTTGATACCCATATTGTACAAACAAATTCTAGGGTCACCCCTGGTCCACCTTTATGGCGATATCTCGAAACGGCGTCCACCTATGGAACTAAGGATTACTCCCTTTTAAAATACTCATTAACACCTTTCATTTGATACCCATATCGTACAAACGCATTCTAGAGTCACCCCTGGTCCACCTTTATGGCGATATCTCGAAAAGGCGACCACCTATACAACAACCACCACTCCCTTTTAAAACCATTATTAATACTTTTAATTTGATACCCATATCGTACAAACACATTTTAGAGTCACCCCTGGTCCACTTTTATGACGATATTTCGAAACGGCATCCACCTATAGAACTAAGGCCCACTCCCTTTTAAAATACTCATTAACACCATTCGTTTGATGCCCATATTGCATAAACAAATTCTAGGGTCACCCCTGGTCCACCTTTATGGCGATATCTCGAAACGGCGTCCACCTATGGAACTAAGGATTACTCCCTTTTAAAATACTCATTAACACCTTTCATTTGATACCCATATTGTACAAACAAATTCTAGGGTCACCCCTGGTCCACCTTTATGGCGATATCTCGAAACCGCGTCCACCTATGGAACTAAGAATTACTCCCTTTTAAAATACTCATTAACATCTTTCATTTGATACCCATATCGTACAAACGCATTCTAGAGTCAACCCTGATCCACCTTTATGGCTATATCCCTAAATGGCGTCCACCTATAGAACTATGGCCCACTCCCTCATAAAATACTATTTAATGCCTTTCATTTGATACCCATGCCATACAAACACATTCCAGGGTTTCCCTCGGTTCAATTTCCTACATGGTTATTTTCCCTTATGTTGTCACCATAGCTCTCAACTGAGTATGTAATGTTCGGTTACACCAGAACTTAACCTTCCTTACTTGTTATAGATGCTTACTTTTTCCCTTAACGTTTAAACTTCATATCAGAGCCTAGATTCAGTAAGTGTGAGTTTTGATCCCAGGCCTCAGGGGTTCTGCTAGCACGTATAGGAATAATTTTGTACAAAACATTTGTTCCGAAATCAAATCTCTTTTGCATTTGCTTCTTTCTGTCTTCGAGTTAAAATATTTCTTGTGCCAAGATACTTAATTTTCAATTACTTTGCGTAGCTTAACACCACAATAGTCCTGGAATTCCTTGAACTAATTGAGCTGGGTGAGAAAGATTTAAATATCAACGTGCCAAACGAGAAGTAATGCATAGAATTTCTTTGTATAAGTTTTGAAAGTGTTAGGCTAACGGCAGAGTGCTATGCTAGGCGAGAAGCAATTTTTATTTTCATATATTTTACATACTGTTGCATAACCGATCGAAATATCTAGCCGTTCTTAATATTATAAAACAAGAGTTTTTTTTGATTAGTCGGTTATTTCATCAACAATTAACGACAATGTGTTTGCCAACATTTTTCTTTTTATAGCCTGGCATAAATTATATCCCTAGGTGAAATGTTATTTTTCTGGTACATTTTATTGACTGAGCAATTTTTTATATGGGGGCTAACGAAAGTGAGGCGAATTTTTGGGCAATATTGTGAATTTTTACCTGAGTGAAAAAGAAATAAAAGTACCAATCGTGTACACTGCATAAAAAGACAAAAATTGAAGAAAAGGGACCAGCGGACCAAATGGGGTTGGAAGGGACCATTTTTGGTCCAAATGGACCAAAGAGGCAACCGTGAAAGCGAAGAAAACTACCTTTCCAATTTCTCCACAGACACTGGTAAGTTTTTCGGTGATGACAGCGTTACCACTTGGGCCAGAATCGCGGATAAAATAACTGGTAACGATATTCGGTTACATAATGTTCTGGGTACTATTTTACCGGTAACGCTCAGAATCGGGGCGTTAGTATGCAAGTGAACACTGGTAATTTTCCAATGACAGAGTTGCTTTGTAGGGAACTGCTGAATTGGGAGAACACCAGCGATTCCCAACCACTGCAAGCCTTTCGGCTTCATCATTGCCGCCGGCCTTGCAATACTGAGGAATTGCAACTACTAAAGGAGAAGCTCCCTAAGGTGGTAACGTGAAAGAAGGTATTATTTATATGAATTCAACTATAAGAATGTACTAGTCTCTATCCTAGCATGCGTGCAATAATAATCAATTGTTGAGCTTTTTCAATGTGCTTTAATTCATAATTCGTTATAAATTCATAATTGCTGCCCCGTAGGGGTTACAATGTAACGGCGACTTATATGATTAATAACCCAGATAGTATAATTCATGTATTAAGTTCAATTCAATTTAATACTTAGACTGACTTAATAAAAATTGCAACATGCGAAACGGTACCCATTAAGGAGTAGCTGTGCCTGAAAGGACACCCGGGCCGGATAGGACCCACGCGAACGCGGAAGACGCGAAACGGTACCCATTAAGGGGTCGCTGTGCCTTAAAGGACACATGGGCCAGAAAGGTCCCATCCGAACACGGAGTTTTGGGCTGTCGGATAGCCTGGATTAAAAGAGATGATAAACGCTAAAGGTTAGTTTGGTAAAACAACTAACTTTACAATGGGGCGGATTATCATTCCCTTCTGGGTGCGAATGTCGGCCACTCGAACTCTTTTATCAGTTCCATGGTATATATTGGTGACCCTACCCAAGCGCCATTCATTAGGTGGAAGATTTTCATGGCGAACTACAACTAGGTTATCGATGGCAATATCCTTTTGAGGGGACTTCCATTTATGACGTTTGTGAAGTTCCTTTAAATATTCCTCCTTCCAGCGAAGCGAATGTTGTTGACTAAGAGCCTTAAGTTTTTGCCATCGGTTGATTAATGAGATTGGATTTGTTTCGATTGAGGGTTCCGGTGGGGCGAGTATTGGCCCCCCAGTTAGAAAATGACCCGGAGTGAGAGCTTCGCAATGAGCGGGGTCGTTGGAATTAGGTGATATCGGTCTTGAATTTAGACAGGCTTCGACGCGACAAAGAAGGGTTTGAAATTCTTCAAAGCTGAATTCATGAGAAGCAGCGGTACTTTTAATCCCTGCTTCCCAGAGACCACCCAATGAGGAGCTCCTGCCGGGATAAAATACCAGGAGAATTCTTGAAGGCTATATACGTTGCACACAGACTCTTGAGTTGTGATAATGAATTTTTTAAAGTCCCTTTTAAGAACGGTGGATGCGCCTACAAAGTTAGTTCCATTATCCGAAAAGATATTTTTTGGACAGCTTCTTCTTGCAATGAACCTTGAAAATGCGCCTAGAAAGGTTTCAGTTGAAAGATCGCTGGCAGCTTCTAAGTGAATCGCTTTCGTAGAAAAGCATACAAAAACACAAGCGTAACCTTTAGTCATCTTGTAAGATCTTCCCGAAAAGCTTTTAATGTCGAATGGACCTGCGAAATCTACACCTGTATTTTCAAAGGGTCTGGAAAGTACGGTCCGTTCTTTCGGAAGAGCCGCCATAATTTGACATTGATTTTGTTTTCTATGTATAACACATAGTTTACAATTATGAATGACGGTCTTTATGAAATTTTTGGCTTTCGGAATCCAATATTGTTGGCGCAGTAACCGAAATACCAATTGATTTCCGCCATGAAGAGAGCCCTTGTGAATAAGTTTGGGTTTAAGGAGAGAATTTTACTCTTTGGCGATATTGCAATTTTAGCGGTAAGATTATTGTGTTCCTCTGGAAAGTGATTCATCTGGGCAAGTATTATGAGCCGAACTCGAATTTTAGTAATTTCTTCTCCAGAAATAATTAGAGAGGGGTAAGAATGAAACCGTCGGGTATATCGGTTAGTTCGATTGTAGAACCTAAACACATATGCTAAGACCAGCAGTGCACGCGGAAGCGACGAAAATCTTTCTAAGGGATCCTCCTGCTTCGACACTTGTGAAGTGTGTGCCTTTAATCCCCTCGCTTCGAGCGTAATGTCGTCTATATCTACATCCAAGGAAGGCCACTGTTCTACGCTTTTGGCTAACCACGAGGGGCCGTGCCACCACAACTTATTCGAGCATAAGTGCTGTGGGTAAGTTCCTCTGCTACCAAGATCCGCGGGATTATCCTTGGAATCAACGTGACTCCAATGCCTAACGCTGAGAGTATCTTGGATCTTTGCCACTCGATTAGCGACAAAGGTGGTCCAAGAGCAGGGCCTTTTTCTTAACCACGCGAGAACGATGGTAGAATCTGTCCAGCAGTATATATTGTCTACTTTGAATGGAAGTTCCTTTAGAAGTGATTGAAGCATATCGACCACCAGAACAGCACCACACAGCTCTAAACGGGGAAGTGAAATGGTTTTGATTGGTGCGGTCTTTGTTTTGGCCAGTAAAAGATTAGAAGACGTGATTCCCTGGTTTTCTACTCTTAAATATGTCGCCCCCGCGTATGCCTTTTCCGAGGCATCGCAAAAGGCATGAACTTGGAAAGGTGATTCCTCAGAATAACATACCCATCGCGGAATTTCGATTTCTTCTACAAATTGGTAATTTTCTAAAAATGCTTTCCATTTGAAAAGAGTTTGAGGAGATAAGGGCTTATCCCAGGGAGTACCGTCAGACCATATTTGCTGCATAACTATTTTTGCTAGCACCACGATTGATGCTAGCCAACCTGCTGGGTCAAAAAGCTTTACTATAAGAGACAATGCTTCGCGTTTCGTATACGTGTCCTGCAACGAGGGGACCGGAACCTTAAAGAAGAACCGATCTGATTTAACATTCCATCGAATTCCTAATGCCTTTGTCGTACTTGTTTCGTCTAATTCCAAGAAGTCTTTGTCCAACAGATGCTCTTGCGGAAGATTTCTCAGAATATCTTTGGAATTTGAGGACCCTTTCCTCAAGGACAAGCCAGCGCTGTCTAATGATTCGATAAGTTCATCTCGCGCTTGTAAAGCTGTGGCTATATCGTGGAATCCAGCTAATACGTCATCTACGTACATGGAGTTCCGGAGAATTTGAGCTGCCAATGGATGTGAATCCTGACAGTCTTGAACTAATTGAATAAGTGTTCTAATTGCCAAGTATGGCGCGCAATTTATTCCGAAAGTGACTGTTTTAAGTTGACAGTCTTGTATGCTACCTTGCAGGTCATCCCTAAAAATAATCCTCTGATAAGGTCTGTGTTTAGGTTTGACCAGAATTTGCCGATACATTTTCTGTATGTCGCTACTTAGAACGAACTTGTACAGCCGCCACCGAATTATAAGAAGAGTTAAATCCGATTTCAGAGCCGGACCTACATGAAGAATATCATTTAACGAGACGCCATTCGAAGAGTTACATGACGCGTTGAAAACTACTCTCAACCTCGTCGAAGTACTTTCCGGTTTCAGAACCGCGTGATGTGGGAGGTAAAAGTGGATAGGTGAATGTTCGAAATTTGGAGCTCCTACTCGCTCCATATGTCCTAATTCAAGGTATTCTTTAACAACATTGGCGTATTCTTCTTTTAACGAAGGGGTTTTTAACAATCTTGTTTCGTGGCGATAAAACTGCTGCAACGCGATTGGCCGAGATGCACCTAATTTTAAATCCGTGGGATAAAAACTTTTAAACGGCAACGACACGACATATCTACCATCCGGGTTTCGTATAGTCTTCGAGTACAGTTCTTCGCAAAACGAGTCCTCTGCAGACTGAAGAGTTCTTTTAGAAACTTCTTCCAGTTCCCAGAACTTGCGCAGTTGACAATCTAACGAGATATTCCCCCCCCCCCCCCCCCCATTTGAGACTTTGGTAGCAAAGCAAGAAACCTGTGCAGGGGAAGGTGCTCCAGTGATGATCCACCCGAACACGGTCTCTTGGGACAGGAAATTGTTATTTAAACTGCGCTTTACGCCACCTAACATTAATTTGGGATATAAACCCCTCCTATCAAAACATCTATCGGACCGCTTTGAAGAAAATTAGAATCTGCTAAAGGTACTTTTAGGCAGTTGATCTAGTATCGATTCATCTATTTAGGTTGAAGGTAAGTTGCCAGTGATTTTTGGTAAAACGAAAGCATTGGCATTTATGAAAATATTTGGGTCACGGGGTGAGCCCAAAACGAACGAGCAACTCTTCGAGGTATTGTTGCAAACTGTTTGACTAAGTCCCGAAATAACCGCGTTGATTTTTGAGCATGGCAGCTTTAAAATTTTCCGAAGTCGCTCCGAGATGAACGATGCTTCGGCAGCTGAATCAATTAAAGCTCGAGCGACATATGTTGACCCTAAGTGGGAAATATGAACCATCGCAGTTCCTAGTAGAGCTGAAGATAAATTCGACGATTTCAAATTTTCTTCTTTCGATGTTGGACTACTATGCGAAGAAGTGGACTGTATATTAGTGTGAAAGGCTTGTGAAGTAGTTGCGTTTGTGGGGTCTTTTGAAGGTTGAGTGTTAGAGGGCACTCTGTGGAGTAGAGTATGATGTCTACTTTTGCACTTGGAGCACGCGAACTGGCTCTTGCAGCCTTTCATTGAGTGGCCTTTTGTCAAAAAAATTCAAACAGCAGTTGTGCTTTTTAATTGCCGAAAACCTATCATTTACTGGAAGAGCTAAAAATGTTGTACATAACCGTAAGGGATGTTGTTGTTTAGGACATAATACGCAGTTTGAATGGGAAACATTGGTAGCAAGCCCTACTTTCTTTTGGGCTCCCGTATTGCCCTATTGTGCAGATGCTTTATGTGAAAGGGTTGTCGACGATGATGAAGGTGCACCTTTCACATCCAGTATCGACTCCAAGGTCCTGTATCGTTGCGTCAGAAATGTATCCATTTGACTCCAGTTCGGTAGAGCCGATTTGTCCGCTAAGGATTGTTCCAATAACCCGAGCGTTGTTTCCGGTAGGCGATTCGAACACAGATAAATTAGAATTGGGTCCCTAAGTCCTTGACCTTGACGTCATACATTCCAGGGCAGATAAGCACCCATTAATGCTCCGATGAAGCTCCTTTAACGCTGTTGCACTTTCAGTCCGAATGACTGGAAGCGAGAAAAGCACCTTTAGATGACTGTTGACCAACACCCGTTTATTTTCGTATGCCGCCTTCAAGTTAGACCACGCAATTTGGAAGCCTAAATTGGTTAGCCGGGCTTTCGGGACGATTTCCTTTGCTTCACCACTTGTTTTCTGAAGCAGGTGGTAAAGTTTTTCGACCACCTCCAGTCGCGAATTTTTAATGTAAATCGCTGAGAATAGATCGCGAAAGGATGGCCAAGACACGTAATCACCATGAAATATTTCCGTATCACATGTTGGTAAACGCAAACTATTTGAGGATGTGGCTACTTGGGCAGGGACAGTGGCTGGAGCAACGCTTGATTCGGCCTGTTGGATGCATTCAGTAATGCGTGACAAGCAGGATATATAATCCCTAAGAGATGTTGACTGCTTTGCTTTGACCGCTTCTACTTCAACCTCACTCTTCAAGCATTGTAAGCATTTTTCATATGCTAGCTTTGTGTTCGACCAAGCGTCGATTAATTCTGTTTTTCGAATTTCCAAGGAGGTTTTCGAATTTTCCTTTAAAAAGGCTTCATTGAATTCAACAATTTGGTCTGAACACCTAGTAAAGTAACTTAAGGCCATATTTACTCTCAAAAGTACAACTCTTTATATGCCGAGAACTAAAACGATCGAGTAAATATGACGAATATTGGAATGTACCCAAATACTGAAAAAACGTCAAAGGGAATGATAAGCGCCACCAATTAAATAAAAATTTGAAAAAATTTCTCGAATTTAATTCAGTTAATTTTTGAAAAATTTCCTACGGGGTCAATGTAAAAATTTCCTACTGGGCTGTATGTTCCTACAAATGTGCCTTGTATATATATTTACACAAGTAACAACCCGCGCTAACAAAATTAAAGAGCGAGAAAATAACAAAGGCAATGGAAATGGTAGTTGAAATATTAGGGGGACTCATGTAACCGTATAAATGCCTTATAAAGTGTGTAAACGTATAAATTTATCTAGTGCGTAATCGAGCTTTCAAATTTTGTATGAAAAATCATTTAAACTCAAAGGAATGCAACCTTGCAGACATTACAGCAGGCATTTTCATCAGAAATCTCCAACATCAGCAAGTAAAGGCGTTTTAGTTTTGATTTTTCACTTAATCTTGGCATTTTTTAATTTGTATAACAATCAAAAATATTTTGTTTTGCAATAATACAGCTGATAAAAAATCAAGTTTATCAAGAGTATTACTAGGTGCGTTCTTATAACCGCGTGTGTAAATTGATATAATTTTACACCTTATAAGTTTATATGCTTTCATGAATCCCCCTATTGTAATTACGTATGTATGTACGCAAATATTTAAATCAAATGATTTTGTTAACTATACAAAGTAAACAAATGACCGATAACCAAATGCTATATTAAGTTAAATACTGAAATTTAAGTTAAATATAATTTACGTAGACGTGAAAATTTAAATATGGTTTATTTATTTTGCGAGTAGGAAAAAATAAACCAGTGATTTCGAGACTCGAAAAAGATTATTAATTTCCACTAAACGTAAATTTGTATTAGTGGATAAACCGCGAGAACTCAGAGTGAACGAAACCAAATTAACAAATTATTACCGATTATGATATTCAACGATTTGAATATCCAATTTCAAATAAACGTGGAAATAATTAAAATACACTGCCAGAACAGATAAATACGATCGATTTTATTATCAATTTAATTATTTTTCAAACCGAAAATTAAAAACAATTCACTTTACTTTTTGCCGAAAATTGGCTGAGAAAGTCGCGAACACTTTACTGCGGGCGATCGTATTTATCTCTCACTTGTGCACTTGTGTATGTGACTAATTAAAATATCGCTATTAGCACTAATAAAACAATTTCTGTTTAGTTTTTAATTTTTCACTTGCACATATGTAAGTATATTTTTTACACCAGAAAAAACCTAATTGCTCAACAAATTAATTATATTACACGCACCTGTTTATGATTTTTTGATTGAAGAATATTTGTTTGTTCGTATCGAAATTAATTTGTTAGTCTTTCTTCTTCTTCTTCTTAGTGTTGATGTCTTCGTTTTTTGCCTCTCTTTGCTGTAATTGTATATGTGTTTTAGTTTACTTTTCCACAACAAAATCCCGTGCAGTTCGACGGCTCGAAGGACCAAATGATCGGGCGGGGATCGAAAATGACGGTACGAACTCACGGCAGATTTGGTACCAAAAGAAATGAAAAGCAACATATTATAATAATGATAAAAGTGTATTTAAAAGGATAAATACATAGATATACAACGGAAGTAAGTATAGTAAGATTTGTAGGTACAATAGGAAGTTAATCACTTATAAATTACCTGTAGGACACGCCGATGGCTGGATGCGATTCCTATGACGGTTATCAAAAGACTCATCACTCCAGCCAATCATTAGTTACTTCTCTCTTAGTATGCAAGTGATCACTGGTGATTTTCCCGTGACAGAGTTGCTTTGTAGGGAACTGCTGAATTGGGAGAACACCAGCGATTCCCAACCATTGCAAGCCTTTTGGCTTGAACAACTTTTCTGTACCTAAGTGACCTATTTTTTCATGTATGGTACGAATTACGTTTATCTGCATTTCTGTAGGAACGCAAAGCATAACCTTCTCGTCCACCTTACGACATACCAATCCGTCTACGAGTTCATATCCCGCAACCACACCCTTCTCTAACTTATTCATAAGTTCTTTGAACTTCTCGTCCCTATTCTGCGCGATATGGATCTGAATGTCTATATCGTCCAAATCTACGACAGCAATTTGTTTATTTTCGATTTTATAATCCCTATTACCTTTATAGTTGGGCAACGACTCAGGTTTTATAGTATGGGTGTTGATGCACTCGCATTCTTTTCCTGACAATAGGCTCCTGCTGAGGGCATCTACGTGCCCAAGACTAGTTCAGCTCCTATGGTGTATAGAATAGTCAAAGTTTTCCAATTCTAGTGCCCATCTGGCGATTCGGGGGTTAATTTGTTTTTTGTTTAAGGTCATATTTAGTGAATTACAGTCCGTGATAATTTTGAATGGCACACCCTCTAAATATATTCTGAATCTACGGAGGGCATAAATGATTGACAAAGTCTCCAGCTCGAAGATATGATACCTGGACTCGGCCGGCGTAGTTGTCTTCGAAAAATATGCAATTGGATGGAACTTTCCATCATCCTACTTTTGTAGTAGAACAGACCCAAAACCTAAGCTGCTTGCATCACAATGAAGTTGGGTTTCACGATGGCGATCATAAATCGCCAATAACGGTGCACTAACTAAGATTTCCTTTAAATCCCTAAAGGCTTTTAAGCAGTATTCCGAAAAATTGAATTCGGCATCTTTGCGTAATAAGTCTTTTTGATTCCTAGGGATTGGATAGTTCGCAATTGCTTTAATGTGGGACTCTGAAGGTTGTATTCCCGATGAGGTAACCCGATAACCTAAGTATTCAACTATGTTGTAACAAAACTTGCACTTTCTAAGCTTTAGCTCTAGATTTTTCTCATAAATTCTCCTCAGTACTTTCCTAAGGGTTTCGATATGGATTTCAAGGTCACGGGAAGTGATTAGTATGTCATCAATGTAAACGCAGATTTCCTTAGCATCGATCAAATCCCGAAAGATATTATAAACGAATCTCCGAAAATTGGCTGGCGCATTCTTAAGCCCGAATGGCATTCTAAGATACTAAAATTGCCCGTGTTGCGTCACGAAAGAAGTCAGTGGAATAGAATTCTCCTCCATTGCTAGTTGATTAAACCCATCCTTTAAATCAAGAAGTGTAAACCACTTTTCCCTGACATATAATCAATGCAGTTTTCTATCAGGGGTAGTGGGAAATTATCCCTAATTGTTTTCTTATTGAGAGCCCTATAATCTATACACATACGGGTTTCACCACTCTTTTTCTTCACCAAAACTATGGCCGAAGCATAGGAAGAGCTGCTCGGGCGTATTATCTGACGTTCAAGAAGATCATCGGTGATCTTTTGCACCTCTTCCTTATCTTTAAAGACAATCGCCTCGGTAGGCAATAAAACGGGTTATTATCAGTCGTACGGATACCCATTTTATAGTCAACCGAGGTGGGGAACAAATAATCGCTAACTAGGATCTGCGCTACGGCGTCACGTTCACATTTATTTAAACCTGGTCCTATGTCTACCTTTGACTGGACTACACTTTCATCGACTGCACCTATATCCCTAACGGCTAAATCAAACAAATCATATTCGTTATCTGAACAATCTTTAAATTTTCCTGAGTCCCTTTTCTCATCGTATTCCTGATCGAATTACTCACACACATTGTCTAGTATTTCCTTATTATCAACCGATACTTTACCACAATTATCATCAGCTTCACAATTAATCGAATCGGATGCATAAGGTTTACATTTCTCTTTATTAAATTCATTTATTTTCAATACATTATTTTCCCCTTTATTAAATTCAGAGCTGGGGAGATTTACTTTTATTAAGTGAATATTAAATTGTGTCAAAAAGTTTCGACCAAGAATTAAAGGTATAGTTAATGTTTCATCTGGAACTGCATGTTGATGTGTTTAATGGTTTCTTGAAATTTTACTGCACACAGTATAATGCCAAAAGAATGAATTTTGCTTCTACCGACTCCAACGAACTTCGTAGGCTTTGCAATATTTGATAGCTTCAGAAATCGTTCAGCAATCGATTTCCGTATAATTCTAATTGAACTGCCGGAATCAAAAAGAGAAATAGTATTTGTAAACCCTGACCATCTACCTCGATTTTTTTCATAAAAGGCCACACTTACCTCTTGCTTAGATTCTAGATAATCATATTCATCACTGGAAATAGCTGCAACACTGGTCGTCTGGCTCTTTTTCTTCGGGAAATCGCGGTGCATATGTCCAAGCTGGTGACAGGTAAAGCACGATCCGACTGGCCGCTGTGGTTTCCGGCAGCTGCTTTGGTAGTGCCCGAAACGTGAACAGTTAAAACAGCGTACCGCAGAGAGATCTTCCGAAGCACCCTTTTATTTCGGTACGTATCGAAGAAGTATTCGGCGGCCTACGCAAAGTAGCATTCTGCCGCCGTTGTTCATACCGCTCCATACGTCGGATTAAGTCACTCACCGTGTTGGCGCCATATAAAATGCTTATGCTGTTGCTATGGTCCGGGATTTCGTCGATGATTAAATCGACTAACTCCTGCTCTGCTATGTCTGATTGTGCGGCGATTTACTGCATTGCAACAACGTAACTGACGCAAGATTCTAACGATTTTAATTTACGGGCTCGTAGCTGGCGGCAAACCTCTTGCCGGAGCAATTGCGTTTGAGCATAGCACCTAGTAACGTTTTTAGTGTTGGATAATCTGCAAGCCCTTGATTCAATACGAACTCTTTAGCTGTGCCAGATATACATCACCTCAGAGCTAAGCACTTATGTCGTTCGTTAAAATTATTAGCGTCGGCGTAGTCCTCAAATAGCAAAAACCACTTAAATATGTCGAATTTGGGGACCGCTGCATCGAGCTCTTCAAAATGAATAAATTTACGGAGGCGTATCTCAGAATGAATGTCTGGTTGTGGCACTAGAGATTGCAGCTCTGCTAATTCGCGTTTTAATTTAAACATTTTTAGCTGCTGCTGAAGGTGGTTTACCTCATCGGACGGGACCATTTGGGTTGCATTGTAGCTAACAGCGGGCACTGAAACGCCAGGAGTGACACGGTCGACGTTAAACATAAATGAGCCATCACCAGCGTCGATTTCAGGGCTAGCAGCTACAATAGCCCTATTGGTTGCAGAAACGGCAGTAGGAAAAGTAATGGCATTTGGAATAGCATTGGTGGTGGTCGTACTGACAGCAGCGGAATTTGTAGTGGTAGCGGTTGTGGTTGTACTACCATCGGTGATTGTAGCAACAGCGGCAAAATTGATAATATTGGCAGCGGTGGTGGTTGTAGCGACAGCGGTAGAATTGGTAGTGGCAGCGGCAGAATTGGTAGTGGCAGCGGTATGAACAGAAGTGGCATCGGTGGCGGCTGAAGCACTGGATGCTTCAGGAAAACTGCAAACGGAGGCAGCAGTTACATTTTTCACATCTGCAGGTTTTTGGCCAGCTTTATTGCTTTGAATAGCACTACCGCTGACTGCTGCTTTAATATTGGAACGTGTATTATGCATTTCTTTCATAGGTTAAGTTTTTTTTTTCTTCCAAAATCTTCAAATAGCGAAATATTAATGTAGGAGCAGTAGGGAAACACCCCACACCTGAGGCTGAAATCTTGTCTTTTAAAATAATACGATTGATAATTTATTTTAAGATTTTATTGTTGCTGTCGATTATTTTTCAACTTTTCTCTTTGACGGAAGAAGAAGGAACCAGAGCAAAAGCGAAGTTGGCTGTATTTCCGCCAGCAAGTGACATTTACCATCTGTCAGAAATGCATGGTATAATAAGCATGGTATTATAAAAGGGTGACATGACAGAATACATATAAGGACATTACAGTAGCAAGATCTTTCTGGCCGAAAGTGGATGGCAGGTCTGCTGAAATAATTGGGTTCACTAAGGCTCACCTATCAATGGTTATTAGGGTTTAGACAGGGCACTGTCCCATGGGTATCCATGCGGTACGTCTCAATATACTGGAAACTCCATCCTGCTGCAGCTGTATGGAGGATGATGAGGTGGAATCACCAAATCACTTTATGCTTGATTGCCCAGCTTTTGCCAGAACTAGGCGAAAGTACTTCGGTCGCGACTCAATTGGATCTCCCGAGGATTTATCCAAAGTTGAGATCGGTATCATTCGGAGCTTTATCGCTGCTACCCAACGATTCTCTAAGTAGCTAGATCTAAGTCACCGTTATTTTTGGTGTATGTGGCATCACAACGGACCTTCGTGTTGTCCAAGTGAGCTATCCTTATCAGGGCAGCTACCTCATAACCTAACGTAACCTACATGCAAATACCAAAATTTTTTAATTTGCTGATGACTTCATCACTGTCATGGCACAAATATATAGACGATAATACAAACAATCTACGAGATAAAAGTAATGAATTTGGAGGGTTATGTAGTCAACTTTATCTCTTTTAATATAGAAAAAAAATAAAAATTATGTACCTTGCAAAAGGTGGTAAAAAATTGTCAGTCAGCTATAATAACCATTTAATAGAACAAGTTCATACGCTAAAGTTTCTTGGAAGAAGATTGAGTGCATCGTTGGCGGTAAACGAACATTATGAAGAAGTGATCAAAAATTCACAAAAAGTGACAATCTCTTTAAATGTATCACAACAATAAAAGCACGACTTCATCCCAAAATAGCTCTTAACTATTACAAAAGCTTAGTCAGAAGTAAGATAGAATACTGTAGCACCTCTATGTCTAATTCCACAAAATCGGTTTAAAAAAAATTCAGGTATACCAAAACAGTTTCTTGAGAAAATGCCTAGGACTTACTCCTGCCATTGCCAATGAACTTTCTCCAGCTGAAAGAGCCAAGTGGCTTACTGCAAAGGAAATACTAAGTATTATGTGCATAGATGAAATTCTAAGAGAGAATTTAGCAAATGACTTCAGTTGTAATTCAAGTTATAGTCTTGTCTATAATCAATTTAGGCATATATTTGATAACGTGGAAGTAATCAATATGCAATTCAACTGCAAAAATCTAAAAATAATCACCAACACGTTAAATTCAAAAAAAAAACTGAAACTACTCCAATTGCAATACAAACTGTATATAGTCAAATGATTTTAGATTATAAGAATACAAATTTTAATATCTTTTTCAGGGATACATCTGTTGGTATTGATGGCTGTATACAATCAGACACCCAAGGTCGAATACTCCTTTAAATTAAATTTCAAGTCCTCCTCAAATTTTGCGGAAGCAGTAGCAATACTGATAGCAGTTGAGTGGGCTAAAGAGCTAAAATATGAGAAAATTGTGATTTTCACAGACAGCCTCATTGTCTGTCAACTAATGTCCAAAAGTAAAACAAACAATCAATCATATAATTGCCAAAATACTTGATACAATTCAGGATTTCTATCGTGTAATTGTTGTATGGACCCCTAGCCACACAGGAATTAAAGGTAATGAAAAAGCTGATGAGATAGCCAAAAATGCCGTGATATCAGGTAATACCTTAAATGTTAAGTTAACCATTGAAGAGGCACTCAAAATTTTTAAAAATGAAATCTATAACAGCTGGTATGAGGAATTCCTTAAATTTTCTGAAAATAAACCAAATCTATTTCAAAAAATCTTTAATAATAAACCAACCAAAACCTGGTTTCATGCTCAAATCTTAGGAGCCAAGGAAACCAAAATTATCAATAGAATACTAACTGGATACACGCACGATAATGAATATATATGCAAAATCAAAGCACGTAACTCTAACATCTGTGGATGTGGCCAGACAGACAAATTCATTCACAGAACCTTTCATTGTCCTTTGCTCAGGCAAAATATAGGTAATTACCAAATTTTTAAAGGTAATGCCAATTTCTATGACATTCTTCATGATTTAGATTATCGCAAAATTACGCACCTAATTATATTAATAATAATTACAAATATCAAAATGCGTGTAGTGGTGCAATACCGTCCACCACACTCTGCTTGTATTTTTTTAAGCGCAAAATACTACTACAAATTACTCCAAAACCGATAACAAACAACACATCTGGCAATTTCATGCATTTAATTACATCAATCAACCCAGGAAAAAGTACAAGCTGGCGTATTCGGAACGAATGTTTCAGCCATTATAATCTTAAAACCAAACAAAAATAAATACATATTTGTAGTTTATGCTTTTCTTATAGCCATATGCGTGTGTATGTGTGAGTAACTACTTCGGCTGATGACTACATCTGTTTGTGTGAGATATCTCTTCGTTGCCTTCTATACATGTGTGTAAATGATGATTGATATGTTCATGTACACAAGTGTGGCTTGCTTTAATGTTTTTGTTATTGTGATTTAATAACATAGTGCTTAGCATAGTGATGCTAATATTCACCACAGTATGTATTTATAACATTTCCATTTGGTCGATCATTCTCTCATTTTACCGTTAGAATGCTTTGTTGCTGAACTACAACACCGAGCAAATCTGCTCTATCGTCGTGTCCTATATTTTGATTTGGTTTTAAATGCTATGTTGCAGAAATACATCAAGGCGCCGTAAACCACACAACATCAATGCACTCAATAGTTTGCCTTTAGTTAAGATCGAAAACTAAAAAATTCGTACGATTTATACGGTGACAACCGTGGAATGCTCCACTGATATGCACTATGGTACCCGCCAATGTTGACGCAAATTTGACTTTGATTAATGGTGACGCCGGTCTCATGCACCGGGGTTTTCAACTGAAGATTTTTCGAAACGTGTTATTAATAGTTCATTTTTTTTTTTTATTTGGGCACTTTGACAATAAAGCAAAGATATTTAATCAATTTAAGCTCTTTTATTTCAATATTAAAATTCACAAATGTTTTTAAATAGAGCATTAAAAATAACAATGTTTTAGCAATCCATTTTTTAATATTAAGAAAAAAATAAAAAATCACATATTCATTAAGGAAAATAACGTTAATTAGTCCTTCGATAATTGAAACTTTTATAAAATGAACAAAAATTGGTATATAATAATACAAATTTTAAATAATATAAAATTAATCCTTGATTATTTTACTTACATATACGGTGACTCACGGTCTCACACAACAGGTTGGGGACGTGCAATGCGGCAGCTACTCGAAACCGCAGCAAAAAAGAATAATGGAGAAGAAAGTTATACGATTTTTTTGCACAACCGGTCTCACAGACCAGTAGGTCACCATTGGCGGGTTAAAAAAAAAAATATTCACTACCTATGAAAAAACACGGTATACCTGCTGCCAAAGTTTTAATCTCATTTATTATTAAAACCCCCATTATAAATATTTTATGAAGCTAATTATTGTTTGTATTTTTGTATTCAAATAAAATAAATTGATTCTGAAAAATCGCAGTCGAACTGCTGCAAATACATATTTATATATATTTCCTGATGCTTTGTAAACTCTTTTTCCGTCCTTTAATTTGATAAATTTGTCCTCCATTGAATTACTTTGATTTCTGATTATTTTCACATTAAAAAATTTATATTTAGAAATCATAAAAGAGGGGCAAAACTAACACAACCTCCTTTCGAACATAAAATATTACTTCGTATATAGTTAATTATTCAAATTATATTTAACCGAAAATGGTTTCAATCGAAATCCATCTGCTGCTGATCGCTCAGTGCATTGTTGATATAATAATCATACATTTAAGGTAGAGTATACCGCACATACGGCACCTCCACATCTTCACCATCCTCGTCATTGCAGCATATTTCAAAGACCAATGAACGTTCGTGTGACTCAATACGTTTTTTTGATACACGACGGACAACTTCAGTCATTGGCAGAGGCAAACGTTCTGCACATTTAGCCTTCGGCATAAAGAACGAATAAAGCATCGATACCCCCTGCGACAACATCGTTATTTGAAGTTTCTCTTTCTTTTCAAAGTAGTCAAGGAATTCTTGTAAAGTCAATTCGCCAGCAACTTCAAACCGATCCCACAGCGTCCACTCTTTGCCATAATATGAGTTCTTTGCAGCGGGCATAGGCTCCGAGAATGCAATAAAAGGCAGTGCCAAGTTCGCAAAGGCATTTTTGAATTTATCCATAGACCGGTGTCTGTAAATCGAAGAGGAATTTTTTTTTTTTATCAAAGAATGCAGCTTAGTTCTATATTTACTTACCCTAAAATTAATTTCATAACTTCTAGGACAGCCAAACCAGAAACAAGTGATGTGGTGGTTGCAATAGCCGGTATAATTTTCCCAGCAATTAACTTCGACTTGTGACGATCAGCTGGAGGAATCTTGTAATTAGTAGCACGCAGGTTAGACGCAGCAACTATAAAGTCCATATGTAGGTTATTATCATCGTCCTTTTCAAATTCCAAGGGTTTAACCATAAGCGGAACCTTGCTTTCACGTAGAGCTTGCAATTCTGTTAAAATTTTATTTACACGATCCTGATCTACGTCTGAGCTATCGAAATTATTAGCTGCGGCTGCTGCAGCGCTTTCATTGGTTTCAATTTTTACACCTGAGCGTGGTTTGAACTCTGGCACCTGCAAAGATATAAATAAACCTTGATACACATCCATGTCCATACACATATGTCCGTTTGTATGTATGTATGCATGTATGTATTTATTTGAAAAATTTTTTTTGGTGACTTAAAAAAAATTAAAACAAGCGCGATATGTCTCCAAAAAGATTTAGGCCGAGCTTCCTCAATGTGCTTCGTGCTACATTGTAATTGTCCTACAAATTGGGGGAACGTGGCCTATATGTTTTATGCCGCATCTGAATGGCATCTGCAAACAGTTGCATGGCAGAAATACACACGGAGTGTTTGATGGAAGACCCCGCTAAACAAATTTTCTAATTAAAAGAATTTCTTTCTCATAGATGTAGCTTTTCCAAGGCCTTGAAACTAGAACATACGATATGGTAGGCAAGCGAGCTACCACCACACCACGGCGGTGACCGCTACTGATGGAATAGTCATATTCAGATAAAGTAACTGATCCAATCAAACTTTCGACGTACCATATGCCGCAACCAGCAGATATCGCAAAATCACCGCTGGCGATGAAAGGCATTTAATTCGCCATTGCAAAGCGAAAGCTTTTTTGTTTTCTTGAGAGCTGAAAACAGAATTGAATTTAAATGGAAAAAGCCGAACAATTAAGTACAGATTGGCAAATGCCAAACTTTCAGTAACTTTGTAATTTTTTCAATTGTGAATAATTTAGTTGTAAATAATTACATTGCAACATACCAGTAAAAATTCAATTGCAGTTAATATTAATTCAATTAATTTAATTGCAATTAAATTAACTGAAATAAGTTTTTTAATCAATTAACAAATTTATTATAAAACTTGATTGATTAATGCTCAACACTGCCCTCGGGGCCTACTGCTTTAGATGGTTTAGCATATTTAATAGCTTCTTTAACCTCTAAGTGGGCGATGTCAATTTTGTTGTAGCAGTGCTTTGGTCCATTCAATAGGTGCAATCACTCACAAATTATTACCAATATCCTCTAACGTGAGTCCAAGGAAACTTGCAGTCTTAACGGGTGTTAGAGACGTTGGTTCCACTTTGCAATTGAAAAGATAGTTTGTTGATTCTGGATAAATAAGGTTAAGTTAGGTTTAACTGGCCGGTCCATGTGGACCTCACTAGACTGAATAAGTCCGTAGTGTTACGAGAAGTTTGTTTAACGACCAAACTGAAAAACCTTATCTTATAAAATGACTCCGTACTCTTGGCAAATACTAAAAGCTTTCTAGGACCTATGACTTTTGCTGCTTCTAGGCAGGGCATGAGCACTGTTCAAGCCTAATTTAAAGGCACGTGACACTTGAAAGTCTTTTAGATACTGTGTTATGCGCGATTATTTCCTTAGTTTCTGTTTGGCTGTTAATATAAAAGTTGAAGCGGCTGCAGTCTAACGTATTTTCTACTAGTGTTTTGTTGTTGTTGTTGTTGTTGTTGTAGCAGTGCTACGCCCCATCCAATAGATGTGACCGATCACAAATGGTCATCAATATCATCTAACGGGAGTCCAAGGAAACTTGTTTCAGCAGAGGTGGACCATAATGAGAGGGGTGTTAGAGGCGTTGGTTCCACATTACAATTGAAGAGATGGTTGGTGTCATGTGGGGACACATTGCAAGCAGGGCATACATTTTGTATGTCGGCGTTGATACTGCATAGGTAAGAGTTTAACCTGTTACAGTATCCAAATCGAAGATGAACTAGAGTGACTCGCGCTTCCCTAGGCAGTATGCGTTCCTCCTCTGCAAGTTTGGGATATTGTTCTTTGAGTACAGGATTCACCGGTCAATTCCCGACATAGAGCTCCGACGCCTGTTTATGGAGTTCACTGAGGACGTGCTTGTGTTTTTTGGCTTCATACGGCTGTGTTCTCAGGTGTTGTTGTTGTAGCCGCATTTCCTCATAATGCTTACGGAGATGACTCCTTAAGCCCCTGGGCGGTGTTGGTTCATCAATCAGATGTCTTTTGGGATGGCCAGGTTTCTGGGGACTATTCTCGCCTCATAATGTGTTCTGGGGACATAAGAAGACAACCCGTGGCGGTTCTGAGGGCAGTATTTCGGCAGGCTTGCAACAAAATTTGAGAGTTGGCTACTTTTCCATATCAGATGGCGTCAGTGTCGCTCAATCTACCGTTCTGCATAAAAATACGTGCTATCTACTCATAATGCATAAGCTTGTGTTACAGTCATCTATATGAAAAACTGCTTATGTGACGAAGCTATAAGTGTGTTTTTGTTTGCTATTTCTGGTATATCTTGACATTTTTCTTTGTAATGGAGTAGCCAGATAAAAAAAACGGATTATTAAAGAACCATTTTTGTCGTCTCAATTTTGAAGATCGAACACTCGAGGTGGGGAGAAGGATGGCCTAGAAGGTTCAATGTGGTGATATTAAATTGTCTCCGAGATGGTCGGGCTTGTACCTTAATGGTGTTTGTTACCGGGACGTACCGGATCTATACCCGGAAAATTACCAATAACTTCGATAACACTCCCCACAGCCTTCGGGAAAAGTCTTTAGCGCTACAACATGAATATCAAGAAAGCAGAATAGAAAGGAGACACGATTCACTCTGGCTCAACTTCGTTTTGGATACTGTAACAGGCGAAACTCTTACTTGTCCAGAATCAACCCCGACACACGTAATGAATCAGCCCAATTCTAAACAAAAATTCCTTGCGAGTTTTTCCCTTATCTCATTCCTCTTATTCTAAATACAAATTTCTTGTGAGTTTTTTCACTTCTTCTTTTCCTCTTATTCTGAACACTGTTCGAAAAAGCGGAAACCAGCTATAGGAAAAAAGTAGGTATTATGAATGTGAGTGAGAGGAGATTTCTCTGCCATTTCCTAGGAGTTTTTCACTTGTTAAATTAAAGGGAATACATCAAAATAGTTGAAGTGAATTGGTTCTTTTAAGAAAAAACACTTATTTGTACAAATTTGTGCTAAATTATGTACATTCTACCACAATTTTCCTTATTTTAAGTCGAAAAGTATATCATAAGCAACGGAAGTCTCTTGGTATATTTGATGCAGCCATCCAGAAATTGCCCAAGGATTTTTTAAGAAGGCTTAAATAAATTTTGGCATATGACGAAACACGAATTCAACTCGACTTGGCCGCCAGCAAATTTCTTTGCTGAATGGAAGCAGGAAACTCCAGCGGATTTGTGTTGTCCCGCCGTCTTCTGCTTCGTATGCTCCTCTGTTGATGTTGCTGTGGCACCAATTCAATGCTCATTTCAGTGAATACCCTATGAAATGCAATACTGTTAATTGTTTATATTTTATTTCTTAATTGCAAACGAATTCGCAACAATAATTAAACTTTTCAATTGACAAAACAGCTGACTTCGAAAATTCGAAATTCCTATTCCTATTTTTTCGCGTGAATAAAAGAATCCGCGAGAGCAAAATTCTGAGGGGATATTTAGAATTGGGATGAATGTCTTTCATGGGTAGTGTTCACACATGAAACCAATCAATTTCAATGTGGAACCTACGCCTCTAACAGTAACTTCTCTATGGTCCAACCCTGTTGAAACTGCTAGTTACATTGGACGTCCGTTAGAGGACTTTGATGACAATTTGTGAGTAGTCGGACCTATTGAATGAGAAATCACTGTTAACACAACAACTCAAGGACGGTGCCAGGTTTGATTGAGCAGTGAAAAGCTTTTGGCACGATCCACCATGGCACCTTTTTTGAACACATAGAGGAATCATCATGAGAAACATGTTTGGTTTGCAATTATTAGTTATATGCTTGTGGACCGAATCAAGTGAAAACGAATTTATAGCTCGAGAGGATATTAAAAGCAAATATGCCCACTTCCAAGACTAAAATAATGATGTATCAGTTTAAAAAATCTGATATTAAATAATAAAGTAACAATACAAAAACAATTTCATCTGTATTTCGTAGGATCAGAAAAATAAAAAAAATGTTTTCCAAACCCCTCTCAACATAACCTTCAAATTTAAGGGGCGGACTCTCACACCTTTTTTTGTATGGTACCTACTTGGTCTTAATTTAGCTGGACCTATTATTATCGTTTTTTATTTTATTTTTATACTCAGTTGAGCAGAGCTCACAGAGTATATTAAGTTTGATTGGATAACGGTTGGTTGTACATATATAAAGGAATCGAGATAGATATAGACTTCCATATATCAAAATAATCAGGATCGAAAAAAAATTTGATTGACTTGAGTAAATTTTGAGGTATCTTGATGAAATTTGGTATGTAGGTTCCTGAGCACTCATCTCAGATCGCTATTTAAAATGAACGATATCGGACTATAACCACGCCCACTTTTTCGATATCGAAAATTTCGAAAAACCGAAAAAGTGCGATAATTCATTACAAAAGACCGATAAAGCGACGAAACTTAGTAGATGAGTTGAACTTATGACGCAAAATAGAAATTTAGTAAAACTTTGGACAATGGGCGTGGCACCGCCCACTTTTAAAAGAAGGTAATTTAAAACTTTTGCAAGCTGTAATTTGGCAGTCGTTGAAGATATCATGATGAAATTTGGCACGAACGTTACTCTTATCACTATATGTACGCTTAATAAAAATTAGCAAAATCGGAGAAGGACCACGCCCACTTTTAAAAAAAATTTTTTTTTAAGTATAATTTTAACAAAAATTTTAATATCTTTACAGTATATAAGTAAATTATGTCAAGATTCAACTCCAGTAATGATATGGTGCAACAAAATACAAAAATAAAAGAAAATTTAAAAATGGGCGTGGCTCCGCCCTATTTCATTTAATTTGTCTAGGATACTTTTAACGCCATAAGTCGAACAAAAATTAACCAATCCTTTTGAAATTTGGTAGGGGCATAGATTTTATGGCGTTAACTGTTTTCTGTGAAAATGGGCTAAATCGGTTGATGCCACGCCCAGTTTTTATAAACAGTCGTCCGTCTGTCCTTCCGCATGGCCGTTAACACGATAACTTGAGCAAAAATCGATATATCTTTACTAAACTCAGTTCACGTACTTATCTGAACTCATTTTATCTTGGTATGAAAAATTAACGAAATCCGACTATGACCACGCCCACTTTTTCGATATCGAAAATTACGAAAAATGAAAAAATGCCATAATTCTATACCAAATACGAAAAAAGGGATGAAACATGGTAAGGTAATTGGATTGTTTTATTGACGCGAAATATAACTTTAGAAAAAACTTTATAAAATGGATGTGACACCTACCATATTAAGTAGAAGAAAATGAAAAAGTTCTGCAGGGCGAAATAAAAAACCCTTAAAATCTTGGCAGGTATTACATATATAAAAAAATTAGCGGTATCCAACAGATGATGTTCTGGTTCACATATACAACTAACACCACTCCCTTTTAAAACTCTCATTAATACCTTTAATTTGATACCCATATCGTACAAACTCATTCTAGAGTCACCCCTGGTCCACCTTTATGGCGATATTTCGAAAAGGCGAACACCTATAGAACGAAGGCCCACTCCCTTTTAAAAATACTCATTAACACCTTTCATTTGATACCCATATCGTACAAACGCATTCTAGAGTCACACCTGGTCCATCTTTATGGCGATATCTCGAAAAGGCGTCCACCTATAGAACTAAGGCCCACTCCCTCTTAAAATACTCATTAACTCCTTTCGTTTGATACCCATATTGCACAAACGAATTCTAGAGTCACCCCTGGTCCACCTTTATGGCGATATCTCGAAAAGGGGTCCACCTATAGAACTAAGCCCCACGCCCTTTTAAAATAATCATTAACACCTTTCATTTGATACCCATATCATACAAACAAATTCTAAAGTCACCCCTGGTCCACCTTTATGGCGATATCTCGAAAAGGCGAACACCTATAAAACGAAGGCCCACTCCCTTTTAAGATACTCCGTAACACCTTTCGTTTGATGCCCATATCGTACAAACAAAGACTAGAGTCACCCCTGGTCCACCTTTATTGCGATACCTCGAAAATGTGTCCACCTATAGAAATAAGGCCCACTCCCTCTTAAAATACTCATTAACTCCTTTCGTTTGATACCAATATTGCACAAACGAATTCTAGAGTCACCCCTGGCCCACCTTTATGGCGATATCTCGAAACGGCGTCCACCTATAGAACTAAGGCCCACTCCCTTTTAAAATACTCATTAACACCTTTCGTTTGATGCCCATATTGTGCAAACAAATTCTAGGGTCACCCCTGGTCCACCTTTATGGCGATATCTCGAAACGGCGTCCACCTATGGAACTAAGGATTACTCCCTTTTAAAATGCTCGTTAACACCTTTCATTTGATACCCATATCGTACAAACGCATTCCAGAGTCACCCCTGGTCCATCTTTACGGCGATATCTCGAAAAGGCGTCCATCTATAGAACTTAGGTCCACGCCCTTTTAAAATACTCATTAATACCTTTCATTTGATACCCATATCGTACAAACGCATTCTAGAGTCAACCCTGATCCACCTTTATGGCTATATCCCTAAATGGCGTCCACCTATAGAACTATGGCCCACTCCCTCATAAAATACTCTTTAATACCTTTCATTTGATACACATGTCATACAAACACATTCCAGGGTTTCCCTCGGTTCATTTTCCTACATGGTTATTTTCCCTTATGTTGTCACCATAGCTCTCAACTGAGTATGTAATGTTCGGTTACACCCGAACTTAACCTTCCTTACTTGTATTTTTTAACAAAATGGGGAGAAACCAAAGTTATTATGGACAAACATGCACATGCGGTAGACAGAAAAGCGTTTCGTTTTGTGTTTGATTAATCAGATTTGTATGTATTAGTCAACTAAACTTACCGCGATATCCTTAACAAGAAGTGCTACTTGCTGTATATCACGAACTTGTTCAATACCATATATTTCCGCGCGCAAGTTGGCAGCTGCATATATATAATCTAAATGTAATTGATCGTTGATATTAAAAGCTAGTGGTTGGGGGCAGCGCTTTGGACCGGACCAAAAGGGTTGCCCACTCGATGTTACTTGATCAGGTGGGAAATTATACAACAACTGTTTAATTTGGTTTGCATAGTGCTCTTCCCAATGATTACGAGCCCATTTTACGCAATCTAAGAAATTGCTGGATCTTTCATCGATAAGCGCTTTCTAAAATATTAAATAAAGATTTTTCAAATTATTAACATGTTGTAGCGATAATTAGCATTATAAGGATCGTTATTACATGTGAACTTTAAAATTTATCTGCCAAATTCAGATTAACTATAAAGTTCACTTGTGAGACCGGCCTTAACTATCATATATATATATTTTAACCACCTTAACTGATTCCAAAACCTCTAAGGGTCGAATACCCTGTAATTTTATAATGCGTTCAATGAAATTTGGGTCTGATAAATATTGTGCAGCATTTTCCGCTGATTGGGTAAATACACCTTCAAACATATCGCGAGCCCACTGCAATGTATGTTCAATTGCATTTGGGAAATTCTTCAATGTACAAATAGGGATACTCTTTTCTGGTGGATCTTGAGATGAACTATAAGATTCAGTTAAAAATGGTACAATCACTTGTACATTTCCCATTGTGCCTAGAGTTCCAGACTCTACTAAAGGCAAACGATTGAATACGCATTTCCTATCCATATAAATACGTGCATCCACATTGTCTAATGCATTGGCAACGCCATTCAGTTTTCCAAAGAATTCTTCAGAAAATACTCTTTCTGTTTCAGGTCCAACACGCAATTCATATGCTGTGACTTTGATGCCTGGATTCATTTTCTTAATAGCCTTGGCAGCTGTTTTCGCCTTTGGCTTTTGAACATCATGTGGTCGGAACAAAAATTGGCGATTCAAATTTGATTTTTCAATCAGATCCATATCAGTTATCACTATTTCTCCATTTCCAGCCCCAACACCAATCATTGCGAAATTTTTAAGCAATTCGCAACCGATAGCGCCAGCACCAACAATAAAATACCTATTAAATTTTAGTTTAAATTCAATTATTAGATACTACACGAAATTTGATAGGTGTTTATACCTCACATCGCCCAATTTCTCCTGGAAATTTTTTCCGAAAATCGCAATCTGTGCATCATAACGTGAGCCCACTGGCTGAGCATCCGCTTCTTCAACGCCTTCGGCAGGCAAACATTCAATAGCATCATAATATAACCATTGATAGATTGGTGTGAACTTGCCAGTGCAGGCCTTTAGAACTTCTTGAGCAACAAAGCCACCGATCGCTGCATCTATAGGGCAAGTATTTCCAGCACACGTTTTAGCAAACAGCAATACTACGTTATCATTTATGTTGGCGTTTACAGACTTGCACATTTGTAAAAAATTTTGAGCATCTTCTTCATTCCAAGGACGTGGAGGCTGGCCAATCTGTTCAATATACTTATGTAAAGCAGCAAACGCAATATGCAATGAAGTTGGATGATCAAATTTAGCAAAGTCAGACACTAAGAATTCTGGTTCTTTTTCAGATTCTTCAAGTGATTTGAAGTTAACCGTTTTAGGCATTTTTACTTGCGTAGCAATACCACCAGAAATATATTCACTAAATTGGCTTGTATCGCCAATACTAAATGTATATGGGCCCAAAACACTAATTTTGATTGGTTCAGAACCATTCAGCTCTGTCATCCCTTGAACTTCGCTAAATGTAACATAATCGCCATCATTCAAGCCATGACGCGTTTCATCTAAACAAGTAATAACACCTTGGGCATCGTGAGTAATACTTGCGATCATGGTGGATATTGGTTGAGCGCCATCCTGATCGTAAATGGTGAAATTTTCACCAAAATCACAAAAGATTTTTGCAAATAAGCCATGAGTTTCAGCTATAATCAATGCAATGCCATTAGCATGAGCGAATTCCGCAATACGATGTTGTTCAGCATTATCGGAATCAGTAAGAACAATAACACGAAATTTACGCAAAAAATCATCGCTTAGTTCCCCAGTATAGGCTGTCGTACGTACGTAACTATTCAACTCAGCCAACTGATTGCATGATGCCTCAGCACGGTTTCGGCCTATATCTGCTTCGCTCAAATAAAACTGGGACGACAAATCGCGAATCTGGAATTAACACAGTATTAAATATAAATAAATTGAATAATTTACTAGTAATCTTCTTCTTATAATAATAATAGTTCCCAACGGTTTTAGCCTCCAAAGCCCGTCAAACCGACACGAGGGGCGTATCTGCAAGACGCACGGATTTGTAAGTTTTGTTTGCCGAGTGGTTGAAAGGCAGGGATTTGTTAAGCGTCGAGATCTAAAATTACTTAGCTACAGAGAATTGTTAGACTTATCAGCTAAGTAAAACACTAATAAGGTAGATTAAGTACTACTGACAAAGAAGATAAATATTGTAATGAATTTTGGGAAACTCCGGTTATTTTGCACCTTCTGCAAACGTTCGAATCGCTAAAATGTTGAATAAATAACTCCAATATTCAGTAATGCAAAATGGTCTTTATTATACTACTTTGAGAGTACTTCACAATAACTCTTACTTCACAACCAATTGCGTGTTTAAATCAAACTGCTTACTGACTACTCAGCTTGCTCTGCTTTTATACTCTCTGTTGCCTTGACGGCATATTGCTCCAAATGTCTAGACGTTTCTCCTTCTAGAATCTTCTACTTGCTTACCAGCTATATGCGTGTGAATTTTTAGTTTATAGTCTCTCGCATAGCCATATGCGTGTGTATATGTGAGTACTACTTTGGCTGATGATTACATGTGTTTATGAGTATCTCTCCGTTGCCTTGTATGTACATGTGTAAATGATGGTTGATTTGTTTACGTACATATAAGTGGCTGCTTAGTATCGGATTAGGGATGATAGTATAGCTTAGTGATGTGAATATTCGTCACAATATAATAAGAGACGTCACTCGTTATATGTAGCCATTTGCTAAATGTTTTCTTCGAGGTAGTCGCTGGTTTTTTTTTTGGCGAGATGTGCATAAAATGTCTTCTATACATTTTCGTGGGGTATTTTTGTTTATTTTTCCAACTGTATTTAATTAATTAATTCTCTTTCCAAAAATCACAGTTGCACACGGTACCCACACGGCGTGGATAAATGCGAGACAATTAAAAATATCCCTCTTAGAAAACATTAGGCATCAATTAGGAATAGAAACCAAGCTGTTTACTAATTTGATCATAAATTTACTCCAAGCAGCTCTATACGACTTGCAAGGGTAGGAAGATTAATAAGTTTTAGCCGATTGATATAAGGGGGAAGGTTATACAAGGAATCCCATAGAAAGTCCCTAAAGACAAAAAGTAAAAACCGTTTTTGAATTAATTGTAACCTATCTACATGACCTTGATAACGCGGATTGTAAATGCAAGAACACAAATTATTTATTCATTCATTAATATGAAGGTTGAAACCAAGGATGCATTGTAACACTAATATTAACGTTAACCAAAAAAGCAATCGTTTCTGTTTGGACGATTCAGATTATAAACGTTTATGTAATAAACGAAATAATATCATTTCGTTTTTTTAACATATACGAGATCCAATCGTTGATTTTCAATACACGAGCAGCAGTAGCAGGTAGCTTTAAGTTATTTTTTACACACACCGGAATTGCAAAGTTTTATGTTTGCTCTCTATTCTATTCGCCTAACACGCAGATTTTGACAATCTGCACAAAGTTATCTTGTTGCTGTAGAGATGAGCCAACCATATAGTCGAACCATGCTCACAACATTGTCTCCACTAGCAACGTCTTGTATAGGAGACGATTCAAAAATGTCCCACATAGAAAAGATTCGGCATAAATTTTTTGATTTCCAGCGAGCTACTCGCCACTCGTAGCAAACTGGTGGCTCTTATTATAATGTAACGAATTTTGGGAAATTCCGCTTATCTGCAACCTTCTACTAATGTTCGAATCACTAAAATGTTGAATAAATAACTCCACTATTTAATAATGCAAAATGGTCTTTATTAAAGTACTTCACAATAACACTTTTACTGCTCAACAGATAACGTGCTTAAATCAAACTGAATCTGATTGCTCAGATTGCGCTCTTTTATACTTTTTGGTTTCCTCGTTGACATATTTCTAGGCGTTTCCAGAATTTACTTAGTTACTAGCTATAAAATTATAACTACAGATGCACGTGTATAGCTTCTCATATGCGCGTGTATATGTGAGTGATACTTGCAAACATTATTGCCTACTTTTGGGAGTATCTCAGATATATGCATGTGTTTTTTCGTTGCTCTCCGCTGCTTGTATGAACATATGTGTAGACATAATGATTAATTTGGTTATGTGCATACAAGTCACTGCTCAGTATCGGTTTAGAGATGATAGTACCCCTTAGTGTTGCTAGTATTCGTCACAATAATTTATCCGCTTGCATCAAGCACAAATACATACATACGAACGCGCTCGGCTGCTACAACAGCAACAAACACAGATTTATTACGTTGATTCATTTCGTTTTCTGCGTTAATGGTTGAATTTCGTTTCGTTCATTTAGTTATTAAACGAAAACAATTACTTTGCGCTTTAACGAAACGAAATAGACTTGAATAGTTTGTTAAGCATATCTGGTGTTGAAAATAAGCTTGTTAACAACGCCTTACTGAAATCAGTATAAATAACATAAATATAGTTTACACAAACTAAACAACACGCCGTAGCACAGAGGTTCGTGTCTCCGGTATTAAGCACAACTCGTTTTGTAGCGAGTTATTTAACTATAGTAAGCTGATCGGTAACGATAGCTTCGAACAATTTTGGAATACCGGAAAGTATTGCAATGCTCAGATAGTTTTCAATGTCAGACCTGCACTCTTATGAAGAGGTATGGAAGACTTTTTCCATGCCGGTGGAAAAACGACTTGCTTTACAGAAAGATTGTACAAGTCAGATAGTGGCTCATAGATGTGGACAGCACATTTTTTAAGTGTACATGTAGGAATACAATCAGGACCATATTAAAACATTATTCTCACGTTTTAAGATAAAGTAAAACATCATCGATAATTGTGGGGTTGTGAATTAATCTTAGCAGAACAGTTGGGATTTGAAAATATTGGCAAAGGAGTTTGAAATACTAAGGTTATCGCTAGATGTACGTTCCTGATTGAAGGAAATCCTTGCACTTTACGTTTAGAATTTACGAAACGATAAAAAGACTTTGGGTTGGAGAAAATATTCTTTCTCGTCTTACAGATGTAAGTTTTATAAGACTTTTTATTCAATTCGAAGTATTTCTGACGCAAAATGGAATACTGTAAGTAAAGTCTGTTTAATCCTGATTGTAGTAATAATATTATATTTGGAATTGCATTTTAGGCCGAGCTTCCAAAGAATGACACTGTCAACGACCAAATCCTCGGACACCTAATTTACAAAATATACAAAGGAAATGTCGACCATATTGCACATCCACGTCGATGGATAACGCTACCAACTGTCTTACATCCAAAAAATACTGGGTGTAACATTCGATCAGAATCGCCATTTTGGCTAGTATGCAGCCGCACTTGTATCCAAAGTTCAGAGCCGTAACCAAAATCTCAAGTCTATGCTACGCGCCCCAATATGGTCGCCGAGCCTAAAACAAACACAGAAACCTGAGCGTCCCAACTGACATCTTATTGAAGAGACCCCGCCTCCCATGAACATAGAATTCATCTTAAGTCACTTAAGAATTCAGCCGTTTGAAGATCAGGAGCATGAAGGGGCCTAAAAACATGGACACTATGCCACTATGGATAAGAATAATGGTTTGAGATAAACTAGTAAAAAAAACGATGTTTACAGGAAGAGTAAGAATAATATAAGATTAAGAGTAATAGTGATAGTTAGACTTGGATAAGAGCAAGAAAAGGACGGTTCCCAAGGCATTCGGTTCTATGTACCGGATCGACTCGGGATTTTGGCCGACCAAAGGCTATAATTTCAGTGTAATCCTATTTAATTTGTTTAGCAAGAGAAGGAAGAGTAAGAAGTAAAACGAGAAGATTTACGGAAGAATGAAAGGAATAGGGAATTTAAATGGGCCGATTAAGTTAAACTAGAAAATGCAGTGTGGATAGGAAATAAGAGAGTATAAAAAGGGTTAGCCAGAGGAGAGGTTGATCATACGGCCATTTCATGCTTGTCAAAACGTTTCCAGGGTCAGCCAGAGCTGTTTAAAATAAAGTTTTGATAGGCCTTCTTTTTTTCCAACAATTAATTTCTATAAGCTATGATTTTTTTAAGCATCGTTGCCGTAAAACCTCTACCGCTTTATATTTTTACGCCAGCCACCATTTTCTGCTCAATGAACCTACCTCTTAACGCTTCGTTTACATAGATAAATGTTGGGTCTCGGGACCGTGTACCGCCGATCCCTAGCTTTCGTATTATAAGCCTCCTAGATACTATTCCGCGATTTCATGACATTGTTCCAGGCCGTCAATCATTTCATTTCCGTATCCATATTCCTTAGTAGTGGACAATGGGATAATCTGAAGGTTCACCTATTCAGTTGCGTTGACAGGAAAAGAAAATAAACCCTCCCACAAAAGCAAATACAGACCGCAGGCGTTGTTTTCCTGCATGTTATTTCATATTTCAGAGCGGCATTAATGTAGTATTTTTTATGATACTGGAATACGAAGAATTGTCGTTATGCTAATTTCTGAACGACAATTCTTCGTTACTTCGATCCGTCTTTGGAACTCCCTTCCAGCTAGAATAGGACAAATAAGTAATGCACTGCATTTCAAAAAATAATTAATCTTGTTTTATAAATGACTCACCTCTCCTTCTTCAACTGACTCTCTTTACTGATCTTCTATCCGTTTTTCTCGCCATCTTCCTATTTTCTCTAAGGTTAGAACATAATAATTATTCCCGTACTGCCATTACAAAGTCTCCTCTATTCTTATTTCTATTTCTGCGTCCCTAGGCTAAGCTCTATAAATTTAAAATGTAACCATTATGTCTTAGTTTGCAAATTATCTATCGTTTATCTACGTTATTGAATTTTCGTTTTTATTTTCTGTCACTGTCCTGACTAGCACCATAAAATAATTTTGCCAAATTGTTGTGCTAGGAAAATTTAATAAAATACAAATACAATAATCAATGCTGCAGATCAGTGATGATAATCATGGTACATTTGTACTTTTTTGGTACATTTCGCTTCCCGAAAGTACGTTGGTACTACATTGATATATTTGGTAGATTTTTGTAAAATACAGCACTACACTTCACGTCATTTGCAAAGCAGCTCTGAATGTACAAAAAAAAAAATTTAAATTTTTCGAAGAAAATATATAGTTAAGTTGTTTTGTTGCCGAGCACAATTTGCCATTTGCAATTAGGGATCATTTAAATATGCTTATGAAAAATAGCATAACTGATTCTAAAATTGTAAACAAATTTTGCATCAATAGAATTAAAGCACAGAAAATAATAACTCAAATAGCAGGGCCAGAAAATTATAAATCCATAATTGCATTTTGTCAGAAGAATTATTACTCTCTAATAGTATATGAAACGACTGATATATGTGTTAACCTGGGTCGATTTGTATGGACGAGAGTTAACCGATATCGCGCCATCGATTTTTCGATAGGATTTGGGCTCAGGAAAAAAAGTTCCACTACGTATACCCAAAAAAAATTATTTTCGAGCCTGCGAAAAAAAATGGCGAAAGGGTAAATTTTTCGACCAAAACACTCCCCAAAACCCAAAAAATATTATTTTTTTTTTCAAAAAACGGTTGTAAAAACGTTGGTGATAACAGTTTTGGGTATGCGTAGTGGAACTTTTTTCCTGAGTCCAAATCCTATCGAAAAATCGATGTCGCGATATCGGTCAATAAATTGACCCAGTCTGATATGTATATCAAAAAATTTGGCAGTTTCGATTCGAATTTTTGATAAAAAGTGCATTAATAGATTTTTAGATTTGATACCTTTGACCGATAGTAGCACGAAGGGTATTTTTAATGCCATTATTAAATCTTTGAAAAACCATTCAATACCACTTGAAAAACTAATAGGTTTCACTGCCGACAATTGCTCGGTTATGATGGGAGCAAAAAGCGGAGTGCAAGCAATTTCTTCCAAATCTGCATGTTAATGGATATATTTGTCACATTTTAAATTTAGCTTCAATGGCCGCTTGTGATGTATTTCCCAACACAATTGATACATTTTTAATAGACGTAAACTATCACTTTTGTAACAGCCCCCTTAGGAGGGCAAACTTTCAGAGTTTTCAATAACATTTCGGTACAGAAATGCATATTATACTAAAGTACGCCCCCACAAAGTGGCTTTCTAGACAAGCAGTCATAGATAGAATTCTTGAGCAATGGGATGCCCTCAAGTATTATTTAAATCTTTAGAAGCTGTAATCAAAATATTAATCTTATATCTGAAAATTTTCAAAGTCCTATTTAAAAAGTATACTTTACATTTCTTTCTTATAGTTTGAATTCAATGAATAATGTGAATATAGAAATGCACTCTGAAGATGTTCCATACATTTACTTATTATCAAATTAAACATTTTATAAAAAAATCTTATTTAGACTTCAGGCCTATTTGGCTATTAAATATTGATTCAGACGAAAATCACTTAACCCCAAATGAAGTTTACTGCTGTGTTAATGTGGATATTATTCTATCAAACAACCTTTTCGAAAAAGATGACGTACACATATTTAAGAGCTGTGATAAACAATGTTATATACTATTTTGTAGTACTTTATTAAAGCAAATAAATTTTAATGACAAAACTTTGTTGTGGGCTGCAAAGCTTTCACTAGAAAGTATTTTAAGCGGTAAAACAAATAGTATTGTGGCTTTAGTTATGGACTTGTTTCCGAAATCTGCATTTGATAAAATAGAGCAAATTAATTGTGAATTTAGAGCTTTAGCAGAGAATGAGAGCCTTAAAAAATTCAAGAATTTAACAAGTAAGGAAGGTTAAGTTCGGGTGTAACCGAACATTACATACTCAGTTGAGAGCTATGGTGACAACATAAGGGAAAATAACCATGTAGGAAAATGAACCGAGGGAAACCCCATGTGTATCAAATGAAAGGCATTGAAGAGTATTTTATGAGGGAGTGGGCCATAGTTCTATAGGTGGACGCCATTTAGGGATATCGCCATAAAGGTGGATCAGGGTTGACTCTAGAATTTGTTTGTACGATATGGGTATCAAATGAAAGGTGCTAATGAGTATTTTAAAAGGGAGTAATCCTAAGTTCCATAGGTGGACGCCGTTTCGGGATATCTCCATAAAGGTGGGCCTGGGGTGACCCTAGAATTTGTTTGTACAATATGGGTATCAAAAGAAAGGTGTTAATGAGTATTTTAAAAGGGAGTGATCCTTAGTTCCATAGGTGGACGCCGTTTCGAGATATCGCCATAAAGGTGGACCAGGGGTGGACCTAGAATTTGTTTGTACGATATGGGTATCAAATTAAAGGTATTAATGAGGGTTTTTAAAAGGAGTGGTGGTAGTTGTATAGGTGGTCGCCTTTTCGAGATATCGCCATAAAGGTGGACCAGGGGTGACTCTAGTATGCGTTTGTACAATATTGATATCAAACGAAAGGTGTTAATGAGTATTTTAAAAGGGAGTGGGCCTTAATCGTATAGGTGTACGCCGTTTCGAAATATCGCCTTATAGGTGGACCAGGGGTGACTCGTAGAATACGTTTGTACAATATGGGTATCAAACGAAAGGTGTTAATGAGTATTTTAAAAGGGAGTGGGCCTTCTATAGGTGGACGCCTTTTCCAGGTATCGCAATAAAGGAAGACCAGGGGTGACTCTAGACTTTGTTTGTACGATATGAGTATCAAATGAAAGGTGTTAATGAGTATTTTTAAAAGGGAGTGGGCCTTCGTTCTATAGGTGGTCGCCTTTTCCAGATATCGCCATAAAGGTGGACCAGGGGTGACTCTAGACTTTGTTTGTACGATATGAGTATCAAATGAGAGGTGTTAATGAGTATTTTAAAAGGGCGTGGGGCTTAGTTGATGAAATTGGGTAATCAATTTAAGATTTAAAACGGGGTGGTTTTGCAGTTTTATATATTATCTATCAATTAATTTTGTTTGTTAGAAACACTCAAATCAATTTACACAATTTGGTTGTAGTTGCTTTTGTTTTTAATATTCTTTTCTTTTATAATTTCTGCTTTGATATTGCTTTTGTTTTGTAGTTCTAGTTTAAATACTTATTTCCAATTCTTATTTTCCCGGTGTCGTTCAACAATATGGCGTAACTGATAAAAATTATATATTGTAAATTAAAAAATTATAGAACTGAATTTAAACTGATGGTCACACCAATTTTTGGTCTTTTCGAATTTCTGCCTGATTTTAGGCGCACTAATAAATTATGTTTGTTTGTGGTAGTACATCTTTATGCGTACAATAAATATTTAATATATCACATTCTTTTTATACTCAGTTGAGCAGAGCTCACAGAGTATATTAAGTTTGATTGGATAACGGTTGGTTGTACATATATAAAGGAATCGAGATAGATATAGACTTCCATATATCAAAATATTCAGGATCGAAAAAAAATTTGATTGAGCCATGTCCGTCCGTCCGTCCGTCCGTTAACACGATAACTTGAGTAAATTTTGAGATATCTTGATGAAATTTGGTATGTAGGTTCCTGAGCACTCATCTCAGATCGCTATTTAAAATGAACGATATCGGACTATAACCACGCCCACTTTTTCGATATCGAAAATTTCGAAAAACCGAAAAAATGCGATAATTCATTGCCTAAGGCGGTTAAAGCGATGAAACTTGGTAGATGGGTTGACGTTATGACGCAGAATAGAAAATTAGTAAGATTTTGGACAATGGGCGTGGCACCGCCCACTTCTACAAGAAGGTAATTTAAAAGTTTTGCAAGCTGTAATTTGGCAGTCGTTGAAGATGTCATGATGAAATTTGGCAGGAACGTTACTACTATTACTATATATGTGCTAAATAAAAATTAGCAAAATTGGATGAAGAACACGCCCACTTTTTAAAAAAAATTTTTTTTAAATTCAAATTTTAACAAAAAATTTAATATCTTTACTGTATATAAGTAAATTAAGTCAAAATTCAACTCTAGTAATGATATCATGCAACAAAATACAAAAATAAAAGAAAATTTCAAAATGGGCGTGGCTCCGCCCATTTTCATTTAGTTTGTCTAGAATACTTATACCATAAGTCGAACAAAAATGTACCAATCCTTCTCAAATTTGGTAGGAGCATAGATTCTGTGACGATAACTGTTCTCTGTGAAAATGGGCGAAATCGGTGAAAGCCACGCCCAGTTTTTATACACAGTCCACCGTCTGTCCTTCCGCTCGGCCATTAACACAATAACTTGAACAAAAACCGATATATCTTTACTAAACTTAGCCCACGTACTTATCTGAACTCACTTTATCTTGGTATGAAAAATGGCCGAAATCCGACCATAACCACGCCCACTTTATCGATATCGAAAATTACGAAAAATGAAAAAAATGCCATAATTTTATACCAACTACGAAAAAAGGGATGAAACATGGTAACTGGATTGATTTATTGACGCAAAATATAACTTTGGAAAAAACTTTGTAAAATGGGTGTGACACCTACCATATTAAGTAGAAGAAAATGATAAAGTTCTACAAGGCGAAATCAACAGCCCTTGGAATCTTGGCAGGAATACTGTTAGTGGTATTGCATATATAAATAAATTAGCAGTACCCGACAGATGATTTTCTGGATCACCTGGTCCACATTTTGGTCGATATCGCGAGAACGCCTTCACATATACGTCTAAGGGCCACTCGCTTTTAAAACCCTCATAAATACTTTTAATTTGATATCCATATCGTACAAACACATTCTAGTCTCACCCTGGCCCACCCTAATGGCGATATCTCGAAAAGGCGTCCACCTATATACCTAATGTCCACTCCCTCTTAAAATGCTCAGTAACACCTTTCGTTTGATACCCATATCGTACAAACATTCTAGAGCCACCCCTGGTCCACCTTTATGGCGATATCTCGAAAAGGCGTCCACCTATAGAACTAAGGATTACTCCCTTTTAAAATACTCATTACCATCTTTCATTTGATACCCATATCATACAAACACATTCTAGAGTCACCCCTGGCCCACCCTAATGGCGATATCTCGAAAAGGCGTCCACCTATAGACCTAATGCCCACTCCCTCTTAAAATGCTCAGTAACACCTTTCGTTTGATACCCATATCGTACAAACATTCTAGAGTCACCCCTGGCCCACCCTAATGGCGATATCTCGAAAAGGCGTCCACCTATAGACCTAATGCCCACTCCCTCTTAAAATGCTCAGTAACACCTTTCGTTTGATACCCATATCGTACAAACACATTCTAGAGTCACCCCTGGCCCACCCTAATGACGATATCTCGAAAAGGCGTCCACCAATAGACATCATGCCCACTCCCTCTTAAAATGCTCAGTAGAACCTTTCGTTTGATACCCATATCGTACAAACATTCTAGAGTCACCCCTGGTCCACCTTTATGGCGATATCTCGAAAAGGCGTCCACCTATAGAACTAAGGATTACTCCCTTTTAAAATACTCATTACCATCTTTCATTTGATACCCATATCATACAAACACATTCTAGAGTCACCCCTGGCCCACCCTAATGGCGACATTTCGAAAAGGCGTCCACCTATAGACCTAATGCCCACTCCCTCTTAAAATGCTCAGTAACACCTTCCATTTGATTCCCATATCGTACAACTAGAGACACCCCTGGTCCACCTTTATGGCGATATCTCGAAACGGCGTCCACCTATGGAACTAAGGATCACTCCCTTTCAAAATACTCATTAACAGCTTTCATTTGATACCCATATCGTACAAACATATTCTAGAGTCACCCCTGGTCCACCTTTATGGCGATTTCTCGAAAAGGCGTTCACCTATAGAACTAAAGCCCATTCCCTTTTAAAATACTCATTATCACCTTTCATTTGATACTCATATCGTACAGACACATTCTAGAGTCAGCCCTGGTCCACCTTTATGGCGATATCCCTAAATGGCGTCCATCCATAGAACTATGGCCTACTCTCTCTTAAAATACTCTTTAATACCTTCCATTTGATACACATGCCATACAACCACATTCCAGGGTTACCCTAGGTTCATTTTCCTACATGGTGATTTTCCTTATTTTGTCTCCATAGCTCTCAACTGAGTATGTAATGTTCGGTTACACCCGAACTTAGCCTTCCTTACTTGTTTGTTTAAAGGTTGATGTTTAGTTATATCCTCCTGGCAGGATCGCCAATTGTGGTGTACTTATTTATAGACTCTAATTTGTATTCTTAGATTTTATAAATATTGAATCCATTTATTTAAATACGAAAAATATTAATATTAATAATCAAAAATTTTCTTTGTTTGATGCAACAATTCAAAAACAACTTAAATGTATTTTTTTTAATTTTAACAAAGTTTAAATACAGTAAAATTATAAACCCTACAAATGTGACTACTAAAAGAGAGTTTGGAGTCAAAAATTACACCCAAGTGTTTACTCTCTGGACAACGATTAAGAGATTTAACATTTAGTTTGTAGATAAAGTATGTGGCAGTTTTTTTTATGGATTAGGACACAACACAGTATATGTTTGAGTTTAAATATAAATTATTGTATTTTGCCATCCGGCAAAAGAGTCCAGCTCAGAACCGTTGGAAATAGTTTGACAAATAAATAGTATTTTTTGTGAAATATATAGTTTTAGTGTTATGTTTCAATCATTAAAGGGGAGGAGTGTTGGGGAAACATATTGAGCAAAAAGTGCTAAGTCAGGGGAAAAAATTAGTTTTGAGTGCGGAAATTGTGCTTAGTCATAAAATAGCTGCTGGGTTGGCATATATGATTTTTATTTATCTTTTTCAGAGCTTCTCCACTCAAAAGCATTGCAATTAAGGTATCCTAATTCACAGTTTTGAAAAAAGGTTATTTCAAAAATTATTCAGTTTTTTTCGTCTCCTGTAAAATTCGTAAAAGTTGACTTAGCAAATTTTCACATTAAGCTAACGATATATGCATCATAATCACATTCAAAAATGTTTCAAAAATCTCAACCAAAACGATTGAAATATGTTCACGAATATGATCAGAAAATTACTGTGAAAAGCAGTTAAATATTACTGTAAAACAATTAAAGCTCAATTTTACAATGATATCAAATATAAATAAAAAGCATTTCGAAATAGGAACCATAAATGATTATTCAAGAATAATCACATTTAAGGTACATTTACTCCCACATGGTACTCCCGACGATACATTCATTTTCGAACAGAAAATGCTTTTAAATTTTAACGGATTTAGTCATATTGGGGTATGATATTTAAATGTTTTGATGAAAATTTTCAAAAAATTCTGGCTGAGTAATGAAATAAAAACATAAAACTTAGCAGCTTTTATGTGTAGTAAGAAAATGTTGTTGTTGTGGTTGTAGATGTGCTTCGCCCCATCCAATAGGTGTGACCGATCACAAATTGTCATCAATATCCTCTAACGGGAGTCCAAGGAACCTTGCTGTTTCAATAGGGGCAGACCAGAATGAGAGGGGTGTTAGAGGCTTTGGTTCCACATTACAATTGAAGAGATGGTTGGTGTCATGTGGGGACATATTGCAAGCAGGGCATACATTTTGTATGTCGGCGTTGATTCTGGATAGGTAAGAGTTTAACCTATTACAATACCCAGATCGAAGTTGAGCTAGAGTGAAGCGCGTTTCTCTAGGGAGAGTGCGTTCCCCCTCTGCTAGTTCTGGGTATTTTTCTTTGAGTACCGGATTCGCCAGGCAATTTCTGGCATAGAGGTCCGACGCCTGTTTGTGGATATCACTGAGGACCTGCTTATGTTTTTTGGCTTCATACGGCTGTGTTCTCAGGTTTCCTCATAATGCTTACGGAGATGACTCCTTAAGCCCCTGGGCGGTGTTGGCTCATCAATCAGTTAGTTGTCTGTTGGGATGCCCAGGTTTCTGGGTATTGGGTATTCAACAGGAACTGTTTGGTTAGCATCTCATTTCTCTCCCTGATAGGGAGTATTCGCGCCTCATTATGTAGATGGTGCTCTGGGGATATAAGAAGACAGCCCGTGGCGATTATGAGAGCAGTATTTTGGCAGGCCTGTAGCTTCTTCCAGTGAGTAGTCTTGCATGCAATCCGCTGGCCAATTGCTTTGTAAGTAGTAATGAGCGTTTCTTTATCTTTTCCCCAAGTACTGCCAGCAAGAGATTTGAGGATTTTATTACGGCTCTGGATTATCGGTACAATTGCGGCTGCATGCTCACCAAAATGTAGATCCTGATCAAACGTCACACCCAAGATTTTGGGGTGTAGGACAGTCGGTAGCGTAGTGCCATCGACGTGGATGTTCAAAATGGTCCACATTTGGGACGTCCAAATTATAAATAAGGTCGCGGATGATTTAGTCGGTGATATTGCCACGTTTCGCGAGGCGAAAAAACTGGAGATCAGGGAGGTAGCCGTTTATTCTGTTGCAAAGCTCATCGATCTGTGGGCCCGGGTCTGTGGCCATTATTGTGCAGTCGTCGGCGTAAGAAACGATAGTAACTCCTTCCGGTGGCGAAGGTAGTTTTGATATGTAGAAATTAAACAAATATGGGGATAGGACACCACCCTGTGGCACCCCTTGTTTAATTCTTCTTGGCTTTGATGTTTCGTTTCTGAATTGCACCGATGCACAGTGGGGGCAGTTCATACAAAAGTTGGCCATAAACAGTAAAAGTCGACCTACATACTTCAAAGTTGGCACACATGCTTCTTTGATGAATAATAGTAAATCCTGCTAAAATGAGCTTAATCCGTCCAGAAATACTCCCCCTCCCCATATAACGGTAATTTTGAAAAACGTTCAAATTGCAATATATTCAAAACCAATGAAGTTGGAATGCTCAAAATTGATATATAAGCACATATAGCATATGAAATTAAAGAAAAGTTTTATTATCATATTTTGAAAGGGGTTACACCCATTTCATATTTTTTTTTTTCAAGATGTCCTTTACAAAAATTACCGAAATTTGGTTATCTGCACCATTACTTACATATATAAGTTAGTTTCATTCATATATATTTTTTAAAATATGCTTAAAGCTACATATTCAATTTATAAGCATTTCCAGCGCTTCTGGTGCCAGTTCTTTAGATGGCTTATCTCCTTTAATGCGTAAGCTACTAATAAGGGGGTCTGATGAAATCAAAAGATAATGAAATACATCTTCATTATTTTCGACTCTAGACGAGCATCTAGCGTAATCATGCCGGGCATTTTTAAATACTTTATTCGACGCTTCCTGGGCCTCTTCAGATAATCGCCCAATTGGAATTGTTATAGCTTCTATTATTTGCCTTCCATGTAGTAAAACTTTATGGACAGATGGAGGCATATTATACCAGCCATAAAGTTGAACAAACATCTCTGCTGTTTCTTTGGTGTAGGATTCAAACTTTTCCGTGTCAATTCTCTCCCGCAACATATAACTTGTAAAATATTCCTAAATCGTTTTGTTTACATCAATATCAGTGCAATGCGAAACAATTTCCGCTTCTGAAAAAAAAAAAAAAACGTCGGGCAGTATTGCCATCATTTGTGCTTCCATAACCAGGCTTTACAGAATCTACACAAATCGATAGATTTTGTTTAAGTTTATTCTGAATCTGTCGCTTTCGTTCCTCTTTTTTCACTTTGTTTTCTCCTGATGCAAATCCCTTTTTAAATTCCAGATTATAGGATATATGCAAAACGCACTCCATAAAACGTATCCAACAATGTAAAGTTGAAAGACCAAATTGAAAATTTGCAGTGTTTACCTTTAAAAATTTAATTAACCAAACCATTTAAACTGGATTGTTTTAATTTTTCTAATTACCTTTAACTGTTTAATTTTTTCTAAATTATTCATTTCAGATGGCTTTGCTCCACAAATGTTGCATGATGCCGTTGACTTTTGGCCAGTCAGGGCATTGCAAACTTTTCCATCCACCATAGAGCAATATGCCAGTAAATGTTTCTTTCTTTTCAGTTTCTCTTAGAAAACATAATAATTGAAATTCAATTATTATAAGCCGGTGTTAAGTGTTGGGTTTTCTACTTGAGTTAAATATACTTTATTTTTGTAAATTATTTTTGAATTATTTTATTTTGTATATTATTTCAAAATGAAAATCTTATTGATAGTTATTTTAAAAATTTAAAAATGTAAAGATATTTAAATTAAGTAATAAATAAAGATTTATTAAAATATATAGTTATTACTATATATATTGGTAAATGTAGGGTTTTCTACTTGAGTTAAATATACTTTATTTTTGTAAATTATTTTTGAATTATTTTATTTTGTATATTATTTCAAAATGAAAATTGTATTGATACTTATTTTAAAAATTTTAAAATGTAAAGATATTTAAATTAATTTAAATTACTATATATATAACTATCAATAAAATTTTCATTTTGAAATAATATACAAAATAAAATAATTCAAAAATAATTTACAAAAATAAAGTATATTTAACTCAAGTAGAAAACCCTACATTTAATGTTATTCAAAATAAATTAATTCAAAAATAATTTATAAAAATATAGTATATCTAAGTAAAGTATATAACTCCACATTTCCATTATAGAATAATTATAATAAACGTAGTAACAGCAACAGTAAAAATAATAATATTCTAATATAATAAATAAGACGTTTATAGACACAAAGTATTTGAGAGTGACGTAGTGTTACTGCTATACTTCATTGTTGGTACCACTCTTATGTGGAAATTATTTTAAAAGTAGCCACTATAATGCGTTTATTATTCCGGCAAAAAGCAGATTTTCTTCTATTTAATATATAAGTAAGGTATTTATATATGCATATTATTTATTTATCTATATAAATATATATATTTTATATCTGTATCTTTGCACACGATCGAAAATTGCACATTTTTATATATAAAGATATACAGATTTTGACTTTTTGTCACATAATAATAAAGTAGGTATGTAGGTGTTCCACTTCATTCATTTAATTTTGAAAGTATGCACATTTTAGATAACACGCTGTTCACAATGGTGTTGCACTTATATATACAGGAGGATAGTTGTAGGAAACAGAGCAAAATTTATATTTTATTGATGTAAAAGTTCTTCTTTCCAAAATGTCATTATTGAAAGTATATATACATATATATTTATAATTTTATGTTAATTTATTTTCAAGTTTAATTTATTTGCAAATATTAGTTGTAGCAGTTTGTTTGAAAAGCGTTGATATAGAGTTAACTTTTTTGACTAATGTAGCGCTCGACAGCTGCTTAATATAGTACAGATCTATTGTTATTTATTTATTTTATTGTGACAAGATCGCCATTATAGAATAAGTTGTTTATTTTATTTATATTAATACTTTTACTTGTTTCTTACTTGTAATTTTTCAATTTTTTTAAAATAATTAAGTTACCTTTTTTAAATGAAAATTTTGGAAGTTATCAAAATAAGAAAATTTTGTTAGAATATAAAATTTTGTTAAACAAATTCAAATAATTCAATAAAATATTTATAGAATAAATATTTTATTATAATTATCCTATATTAAGCTCATGAATTCTTAAATAGAAGTATAAACTGAACACACCATTAAACAAACATACATAAATATGTAAAACTGAGCCCGAGTTTACAAAGCTTCTCATTGGCAACGAAGAAGAATTTTACGAAAACAAATCTACATGGCACACAAATTAATATAGAGGCAAAATATAGAGACAATTGTGTTGTTAGTGTAGAAATGAGAAAAACTGAATTAAGCATGAAAACAAATACCAGCAGGATAGCCTAGTGGGTAAAGGCAACTGCAGTTTCACCATGTGATTCACGGTTCGAATCCCAGTGAAACCTTTGATAACATTACAAAATTGCCTGATGATTACGTTGGCGGTTTTCGAAATGGTTCCATCGCAATATGCCAGTAAATGTTTCTTTCTTTTCAGTTTCTCTTAGAAAACATAATAATTGAAATTCAATTATTATAAGCCGGTGTTAAGCTCATGAATTCTTAAATAGAAGTATAAACTGAACACACCATTAAACAAACATACATAAATATGTAAAACTGAGCCCGAGTTTACAAAGCTTCTCATTCGCAACGAAGAAGAACTTTACAAAAACAAATCAACATGGCACACAAATTAATATAGAGAAAAAATTTCTCAATTGTGTTGTTAGTGTAGAAATGAGAAAAACTGAATTAAGCATGAAAACAAATACCAGCAGGATAGCCTAGTGGGTAAAGGTAACTGCAGTTTCATCATGTGATTCACGGTTCGAATCCCGGTGAAACTTTTGATAACATTACAAAATTGCCTGATGATGATTACGTTGGCGATTTTCGAAATGGTTCCATCGTAATATGCCAGTAAATGTTTCTTTTCAGTTTCTCTTGGAAAATATAATAATTGAAATTCAATTATTATAAGCCGGTGTTAAGCTCATGAATTCTTAAATATAAGCATAAACTGAACACACCATTAAACAAACATACATAAATAGAGCACTGTAATTTGAATGTAACTGTAAATGCTAACGCTTCTCTTAAAATACATATTGACTCTAAATTTGTTATTTCTTCGGAGTAAAAATTGAACTCTCTTAACGTATCTTCCACTGTCTCTTTCTTGAATTGAAATTTTATTGGACGGCATAAGCGTGTTGATGATGGTCGTTCATTTTCCCATAACTTATAGTTATTTTCATTTAAAGTGAGTTGAAGGGGCACACAACTTATAATAAAAACGCTACTATCCGTCAAGTTTTGTTGATCATTTAAAAGCTTTGCTTGAGCAGATGTGGATGGTTCAGTTACAGTACCACTCCACCTTTGCCTAAACGTTTGCTGGCCTGAAGATCCTTCCATTCCCCATTTACCATATAAAGTAAGTTCCTTTCCATTAGCCATGTTTAATTTTTCAATTTCCAACGAACCAATTAATGGGCTCAGAACCAAAAGAATCTAAGTGACATTTTTTTTAAATTGAGTTATACCCATATTTTATATATTTAATATAGTGTCTATTTGTTGACAATGCGATCCAAGCCATTTTGGACATTTTAGTACCATATATTTGCCAGGCCAAAAACGTACTAAATTTTATTGCATTAATGATTGGAGCCAAAAGGATCTAAGTGCGCTCCTCTAAGCAATAAAATTTAATTGCTCGGCCAAAAGAACATGCAGAATTTTTTCAAGTATGCAGTTTTGTAGCTCGTTTAATTTTAGTATAATAAAGTGCTAAACTTAAGTTCGTAGGAAGTCTCGCTGATATGAAAGAGGTGAAGAAGCCACTCCCCTCTCTCGTCTGTGCCGCGGACTTGGGTTCAATACTTGACTAATGTAAAAGCAGGCTTACATGAAAATACATCATCGTATAGCAGTGACAAAATAAAATAAAATGAAACTGACGTTTAGTCAGCTGACACACGGTGGTTCACAGCCCAAATCGTCCACCATGAAATATGCAAATTTCAACAAGAACTACTTCTTTTGACAAGATAGAATGGTTTATAAACAAAATATTATGATAGTGATTAAAGTTTTGCAAAATTACACGAAAAAATTATTGGTGTCCTGTAAAAAAGGACGGCCTATAAAACCGATTTAAATTATCCTTTTTTAAGTTTCTTTCCGGATTTCCTCTAATATCTATTTAAGTATCGTAATTAAAGAAAAATTTAAAGATTTCTTCTATTAATAAGTCTTTAGGCATATCTGGGTTAAAAATAGGGAAATTTTTCTCAACTGGAACTGTACGTTGTATATTTTCTGTAAATACTGAATATAATGTCACTATGCCTAATGTATGCCAAATTCGCGAAAATTTGTTATTTTGGCCGAGCAATCAACGTTCGAAATTTTATTGCAACAATTTTTGGAGCCAAAAGGGTCTAAGTGCGCTTGGATCCAGAAAAAAAATTGCCAAAAATCAGCGAGACTTCCTACGAACTTAAGTTTAACACTTTATTATACTAAAATTAAACGGGCTACAAAACTGCGTACTTGAAAAAATTCTGCATGTTCTTTGGCCGAGCAATCAACGTTCGAAATTTTATTGCAACAATTTTTGGAGCCAAAAGGGTCTAAGTGCGCTTGGATCCAGAAAAAAAATTGCCAAAAATCAGCGAGACTTCCTACGAACTTAAGTTTAGCACTTTATTATACTAAAATTAAACGGGTTACAAGACTGCATACTCGAAAAAATTCTACATGTTCTTTTGGCCGAGCAATCAACGTTCGAATTTTTATTGCAATAATTTTTGGAAATTTTAGCCATAAATTTTTGAAATTTACAGTTATTTTCCATCTGCAGTAAACATCCTTTGAATTAGTTGACTAACCTGCATTCATTTAGACAGGAATCAAACGCATTTACCCAGAATTTACAATAAGTAATTTACATTAACCTTAATTATCTCAATTCAACGTCGCTGCCCTTCAATTATACGTTGGACAGTGTGGTTCAGAAGAGATTGTAACTTTACTTCTGCGCCGATTTCACTCACTGATATGTTGGGTGGGTAACAGTCAGTCTTAGTTTCCCTTAATTTATCGTAACTTGGGTAAAATTTGTCACCCAGCATCTTAAGGTTATATAAACGCATGTCCATATATTTTGATCTGCTGTAACCTAAATCGATATACATGGATGGCTAAAGTCCCGTTTATAAAGGATATTTCTATATTATTTAATTGGCATTTCAGTTGGCACTTTTGAGTAGCAGCTTTTGCCAATACATCGGAACTGTAATTGCTACATAGCTCCGCAACTCGTCTTCGTTTTTTACGTTCTGATTCACTGCTCGAATGTGGGCGACCGCGCTTAGAAGTGGAAGCTTCATTATCTGTTGCCATTGGTTCCTAAGATTTAATAGTAACAATCTGTACATAAACTTTTAACTATAAACTCTGAAAAAGTGAAATCAAACATAAACTAAACAATTAAAAAATAAAAATAAATGTAAGGCGATCTAGCGCCGAGGTTCTCTTCCAATTTGCGTCGTGCTCCTCTTGATTTTCCCTACAAATTGGCCGGACGGAACCTACATGTTTTATGCCGACTCCGAACGGCATCTGCGAAGCAGATGAGTTTTCACTGAGAGCTTTTTATGGTAGAAATACACCCGGAGCGCTTGCCAAACACTGCCGAGGGGCGACCCCGCTTAGAATAATTTTCTTCTAATTGAAAAACCTTATTTCTAAAATTTTGATGTTGCTTTGCCCGGGGTGCGAACCCAGGGCATACGGTGTGATAGGCGGAGCACGCTACCATCACACCACGGTGGCCGTAAATTATTAATTTCACGTTGTTAAATTACAGATTAACTAAACAACGAAAGCAAAAAAACGAGTTTAAAATTATCAATAAATTGGAATTACATATATACGTATGTACAGTGCTGTTCTAAATACTTGCTTTTATAATTTAATTAAAATGATTTTGTAGTAATTTTTTTGAAATTGGTTGTATATTTTTAGTCAGAGATGTACTAAATCGCTCATGGGATAATTTCCGTTTTGCACAGCACTGTATACATACATACATATGTACATATGTATGTATAAGATTTATTTTCTTTCACTTCACTTTGTGACTATGTAAAATGTATTGTAACATAGCATATTTGGTTAAATTAAAGTCGGTGTTGAGAAAGCCAGTATACTTTTTTAAAAAATTTGATTTGTCCCTATTAGCAGCAATCCACATATTTTTTAACTTGAAATGAAGTAACTTCATTTCACTATTTAACTTTTCCAAGTTTGGTAAAATAGCAGCCTTGTTTTTAATATGATTTGTCATCATTTTCACTTCACATTGCTTTTCATTTTTTCAAGCTAGCCAGAAGTAATCACTAAATAATAAAATTATGAAGTACAAATAAAATAAAATAATAATGACTTACTTTTAACAAGTTTAAGGCTTTGATAATATTAAATTTATACTTTTTACTCATATATGTAATACTCCTATATTGCTAATAGAAAATGGTCGCAATGTGTTTTGAATTAGAAATCAAAACAAGACAGCCTATAAAATTTTTGGGATTGTAGCAGCATAAGTGTGACAAGAAAAAATTTAAATTTAGGTACATTCGGTTATTGAATACAAAAACAAAAACGTTTAAAAAGCAATATATCGGCACTCTGATGTTTGGGAATGTACCTAGTCTTTTGTAGCAATATAGGAGTATTACATATATGCTTTTTATAAACACGTTCACTTTAAATTTTCTTTTATCACTTCACATCGTTCTAAAAACCAAAATAAGACAGAAGCACAGAATTTTTTATAATAAAAGGGGGGTAAGACAATAAAAGTGATGGAACAAAAAAGTAACGAACATACAAATACGAAACCTTCATATTTTTTCTTTACTGTTCAACTTCTTAACAATAATCATGATAGCGGTATACGGTTATACATCGATACTCATTGTAATGCTTTATTTTTACATACTAACCATTAGTGGTTTTGACCCCCAAACACAGCCCCCACTTTTTTACGACCCTGGCTAATGCATTTTGTGCCTATGAAGTAACAGTAGAATGCACAAATTCTTTTTAGCCGCAACCCAACAAACACTGAGGTAGGTTATATTAAAAAATACTTGCTCTAACGCAACCTTCAAAACAATGTCTAACAAAAATTTTAATTAGTTTTTTTTACTTGTGTAATTTATTGTAGCTCCTCCGGAAATTTCTATTTCTATTGTGCTTACTGGGATGTTGTTTTGTTTTCTTACAAATATACATAGAAAAGTCAGTATGAATATATGTATGCACATATTCTATTAAATATTTCATTAGTTAATAAGTAAGCTGTTAAAAAAAAACAAACAATTGCACATGAAATGTCTCTTTCCCAAAGCTATGCCTAATGAATACACGCGCTAATACACCATTCGAAAAAAATCTACCAAAATCAATCGGGCAAGTGAATGTTAAAACTTACTTTCATTTCTTATAAACCATACTTGGGGCTATCAAATATCAAAAAATTGGAGAGGTGTTTTTTGTTATTTTTTTTTTATTTGATGCCAAAAATTTACCATTTTTTCGTAATTTTTTTTTACTCCGTAAAAAAATATAATAAGTTAAAGTTGTAAAGTTATTTACAATTTCTTTTCTGAACTTCATAAAACATGCTATTTTCTATAATATACGGAAATAGTGAAGTACACACTTTTATTTTATATATAAATTTTTTTATGACAAATAATGCATAAAAAATGGGCTTACACAAATGCAATTTAAGTCTAATGGGAGAGAACTTATTAAAGCAAGTCGGGCAAGTGGATTTCCTTGCTGATTATGGAATTTTATAAAGAAGATGTTGTTTCAAAACATAAAAAAAATTTGGAAAGGTTTTTTTTTGTTTTTTTTTTTTGGATTTTAAAGTTAAAAAAAAATGTTCATAATTTTTTTATCAATTTTTGAAAAATCATAGAAATTCAGATTGAATTGATAACAACAAGAATGATCCTTTTTCTAATAGATAATAAAAAGAAAATATTTATGTTAACAAACAAATTAGATAGAGAGGGGGTTTTATATGTCATAAATAAAACGGCATCATTTTTGCCCAACTTTGAGATCCTGGTGGCGCTTATCCTTAAGCAATTTGAAATGCTCTACAATTTTTTTTTCTTATCCTATAGTAGCCGGTCGATCACTGTAAAAAAAATTTAGATTTACTAACACTTTAATTTTAAATTTATTTATGGCCAAAATCCCCCACTGTGCGATGCCGCCCGACCACCCAGATAACTTCCGGTCCACCTTTTAAGACATGGGGGAACGGTAGACCCTTCCAGGTCTTGCAGTAACGTGCCATGGTTGACCGTATCAAAAGCTTTTGATAGGTCTAGCGCAACGAGTACTGTTCTATTGTGGGGCTTTTGATTTAAACCACAATTTATCTGGGTGCTAATGGCATTTAGCGCGGTGGTGGTACTATGGAGTTTTCTAAAGCCATGCTGATGACAGGCTAGCTGCAAATTAGCTTTGAAGTAGGGAAGCAAAATGGCTTCAAGCGTCTTGGCTACTGGCGGTGGGAGAAATATCGGGCGATATGACTCTCCTATGTTCGCATTCCCAAGGCAGTCGGTTCTATGTACCGGAGCGACTCGGGATTTTTCCCGACCAAGGACTGTCATTTCAGTGTGACCCCATCTAATTTGTTTCGTCCCTCCCACAAATTGTCATCCCCCCAGCAGCTCCTTGCAGCAGGACTGCTCCATATTCTCTTACTCCGGGAAGGCATCGAATCCAATCCGGGTCCGTCTCCTGACCCCGGTCCTGAGAAATGGTTTTGCTGCATCTGCCGGAAAAGAATCTTTTTAGGACGGTCATACTCTGTTCAGTGTGTCTCGTGCAAGGGATGGTTGCATCGGACAGGTTGTTCTGGGCTTGACGTCCACGTAACTTTTATAAATCTTTTGTGGCTCCTTGCTGTTCACGCCCAAGGGCATCTAGTCTACGCCTAAGCGCCCCCCCCCACTACCTTCCAGCAGCCCCGCTGCTCAGCAAGCCACAACAAGTACCCGCTGCTGCGCGCGCCCCACGGCGCCAACAACTCAAACAGCTGATACCACTCATAACTACTACCTTCGTAGTAGAGTTGGTAGCAATGCTGAGCATCAGCCCCCGCCCCCGTCTTCCCCCCCTCCCCCTCTTTCAGGGAAACAGACTCTTAGTCCCTACCTCCGTTTGCACCGTCTGCCAGCACAGAATATATAGGTTTGCGACATCCGCCCAATGCAGCTCCTGCCTTGGGTGGTGCCACTTTCCTAGATGTTCTGGTCTCCGCGACGGCAACCCCCCGACGGGTTTCATCGCGACATGTTGCCAGGTCGCAAATCCAAATCATCCGGGTACCCCAATGCTTGTCCAAGGACGCCCAGTCCCAAGGCTACAACAGCAATTGCGTCCTGGCCTTCCACAACCCAGGCGTAGTCACCCGTCACTTACCCCCAGAGTGGCGACGTCTCCCCTTATGCACTTCAGAATTCTGCAGTTAAACTGTAATGGACTAACTGGGAAGATTACGGAGATAGTCGATTTCATGAAGCGGCACAACATCCGCATTGCTGCGATTCAAGAGACTAAACTCACAGCAAGATCTGCATTGCAGACCTGCTCTGGGTATAATGTCCACAGGAAAGACCGCAAGAGCGGAAATGGAGGCGGTCTCGCGTTTATCATACACCACTCTGTGCAATATTATATATTTGATCCTGGCATCGACCGCAGGGACAATGTCTTAGAACGTCAAGGCCTATCTGTCCGGTCAGGCGATGCAACCCTAGAAATCATCAACATCTACATCCCTCCTGCCACCTGTTGCCCCAGTGGATACCACCCTAATATCAGGGCCTTACTCACTGGCAACAATCGCATTATCTTAGGCGATTTCAATGCCCATCATGATCTATGGCATTCAAACTTGCGGGCGGACAGTAGGGGTGAGATGTTGGCGGATCAAATAGAAGAAACGACGTTCTGCACAATAAACGGAGACGCCCCCACGCGTATGTTAGGAAGCTGTCACAGCTCGCCAGATATCTCAATCGTGAGCGCAGAACTCGTAAACTGCGTCAACTGGCAGCCGATGGTAACATTGGCATCCGACCACCTGCCAATACTTATTTCGCTTGAGCGTACCGCCGACTTCATCGTCACTGAAAAACGCACTTTCATAAACTTCAAAAAAGGAAAGTGGGAAGAATATAAATCCTTTACAGACAGCCGCTTTGCTGCCTTTCCTATCCCGGCTGATGCCCGCCAAGGGGATCGTGCCTTCCGTAAGGTCATTAAATCCGCCTCGGCACATTTCATTCCCGCCGGGAGAATTCCCGAAATCCGGCCCCACTTCCCCGCGGAGGCCGCAAACTTAGCGAGAGAACGTGACCTTATAAGACAGCTTGACCCAAGCGACCCCCAAATAAGGGATATAAACCAACGCATCAGATTGCTTGTGGATGAACACAAGCGGGCGAAATGGGAGGAGCACCTAAGAGGTAGTAACCTCTCTACCGGTGTGGGTAAACTTTGGTCCACCGTAAAGTCCCTATCGAATCCGACTAAGCACAAAGACAAAGTTTCCATCGCCTTTGGCGACAAAGTGCTGTCGGACGCGAAAAAATGCGCGAGCGCTTTCTGCCGACAATATATAATGCATCCTACGGTCGACAAAGATAGACGGAGAGCCGATAGACGCGCACATAAACACAAATTCAGCGCGTCACCAATCACCATCACCGCTAAAGAGGTTGAGGACGCCATTGGTCGTGCTAAACCATCCAAAGCAGTGGGCCCAGACGGCATAGCCATGCCGATGCTTAAAAGCCTAGGGAAAGAGGGTTTCAAATATTTGGCGCATGTCTTCAACCTGTCTCTTTCCACCTTTGTCATACCTGAGAAATGGAAAATGGCCAAGGTGGTCCCGCTACTAAAGCCTGGGAAACCAGCTAACATAGGTGAGTCGTATCGTCCGATATCTCTCCTATCGCCAGTGGCAAAGACGCTTGAAGCCATTTTGCTCTCTTATTTCCAAGCAAATTTGCAGCTAGCCCCTCATCAGCATGGCTTCAGAAAACTCCATAGCACTACCACCACGCTAAATGCCATTAGCACCCAGATAAATTGCGGTTTAAATCAATACCCCCACCACAGAACAGTACTCGTAGCGCTAGACCTATCAAAAGCTTTTGATACGGTCAACCATGGCTCATTACTGCAAGACCTGGAAGGGTCTACCCTTCCCCCATGTCTTAAAAGGGCGGCCGCAAATTATCTGGGTGGTCGGCAGTCATTGGTGCAATTTAGAAACGAAACATCAAAACCAAGGAGAATTAAACAAGGGGTGCCACAGGGTGGTGTCCTATCCCCACTTTTGTTTAATTTCTACATATCTAAGCTACCTTCACCACCGGAAGGAGTCACAATCGTTTCCTACGCCGATGACTGCACAATAATGGCCACAGGCCCAGGCCCAAAGATCGATGCGCTATGCAATGAAATAAACGGATACCTTCCTGATCTCTCGAGTTTTTTAACCTCGCGAAACCTGGCATTATCACCGACTAAATCTTCCGCGACCTTATTTACAACATGGACGCCCCAAATGTCGACCATTTTGAACATCCACGTCGATGGCACTACGCTACCGACTGTCCTACACCCCAAAATCTTGGGTGTGACGTTTGATCAGGATCTACATTTTGGTGAGCACGCAGCCGCAATTGTTCCGAGAATTCAGAGCCGTAACAAAATCCTCAAATCCCTTGCTGGCAGTACTTGGGGAAAAGATAAAGAAACGCTCATGACTACATACAAAGCAGTTAGCCAGCCGATTACGTGCTACGCGTCACCCATATGGTCGCCAAGCCTAAAAATCACCCACTGGAAGAAACTACAGGCCTGCCAACGCTTCCCAAGGCAGTCGGTTCTATGTACCGGAGCGACTCGGGATTTTTCCCGACCAAGGACTGTCATTTCAGTGTGACCCCATTTAATTTGTTTCGTCCCTCCCACAAATTGTCATCCTCTCAGCAGCTCCTTGCAGCAGGACTGCTACATATTCTCTTACTCCGGGAAGGTATCGAACCCAATCCGGGTCCGTCTCCTGACCCCGGTCCTGAGAAATGGTTTTCCTGCATTTGCCAGAAAAGAATCTTTTTAGGACGGTCATACTCTGTTCAGTGTGTCTCGTGCAAGGGATGGTTGCATCGGACAAGTTGTTCTGGGCTTGATCCCAAAACCCGACGTCCACGTAACTTTTATAAATCTTTTGTGGCTCCTTGCTGCTCACGCCCAAGGGCGTCCCGTAGTCTACGCCTAAGCGTATCCCCACTACCTTCCAGCAGCTTCGCTGCTCAGCAAGCCACAACAAGTACCCGCTGCTGCTCGCGCCCCACGGCGCCAACAACTCAAACAGCTGATACCACTCATAACTACTACCTTCGTAGTAGAGCTGGTAGCAATGCTGAGCATCAGCCCCTGCCCCCGTCTTCTCCCCCCCTCTTTTCTGGCAGCAATCGTGCAGGTCAGGGAAACAGACTCTTAGTCCCTGCCTCCGTTTGCACCGTCTGCCAGCACAGATTATATAGGTTTGCGACATCCGCTCAATGCAGCTCCTGCCTTGGGTGGTGCCACTTTCCTAGATGTTCTGGTCTCCGCGACGGCAACCCCTCGACGGGTTTCATCGCGCCATGTTGCCAGGTCTCAAACCCAAATCATCCGGGTACCCCAATGCTTGCCCAAGGGCGCCCAGTCCCAAGGCCACAACAGCAATTGCGTCCTGGCCTTCCACAACCTAGGCGTAGTCACCCCTCACTTACCCCTAGTGGCGGCGTCACCCCTCATGCACTTCAGAATTCTGCAGTTCAACTGTAATGGACTAACTGGGAAGATTATGGAGATAGTCGATTTCATGAAGCGGCACAACATCCGCATTGCTGCGATTCAAGAGACTAAACTCACAGCAAGATCTGCATTGCAGACCTGCTCTGGTTATAATGTCCACAGGAAAGACCCCGAGAGCGGAAATGGAGGCGGCCTAGCGTTTATTATACACCACTCTGTGCAATATCATATATTTGATCCTGGCATCGACCGCAGTGACAATGTCTTAGAACGTCAAGGCCTATCTGTCCGGTCAGGCGATGCAAATCTAGAAATCATCAACATCTACATCCCTCCTGTCACCTGTTGCCCCAGTGGATACCGCCCTAATATCGAGGCCTTACTCACTGGCAACAATCGCATTATCTTAGGCGATTTCAATGCCCATCACGACCTATGGCATTCAAACTTGCGGGCGGACAGTAGGGGTGAGATGTTGGCGGATCAAATAGACGAAACGACGTTCTGCACAATAAACGGAGACGCCCCCACACGTATGGTAGGAAGCTGTCATAGCTCGCCAGATATCTCAATCGTGAGCGCAGAACTCGTAAACTGCGTCAACTGGCAGCCGATGGTAACATTGGCATCCGACCACCTGCCCATACTTATTTCGTTCGAGCGTACCGCCGACTTCATCGTCACCGAAAAACGCACTTTCATAAACTTCAAAAAAGGAAAGTGGAAAGAATATAAATCTGCAACAGACAGCAGCTTTGCTGCCCTCCCTATCCCGACTGATGCCCGCCAAGGGGAGCGTGCCTTCCGTAAGGTCATTGAATCCGCCTCGGCACATTTCATTCCCGCCGGGAGAATTCCCGAAATCCGGCCCACTTCCCGGGGGAGGCCGCGGGCTTAGCGAGGGAACGCGACCTTATAAGACAGCTTGATCCAGGCGACCCCCAAATAGGGGATATAAACCAACGCATCAGATTGCTTGTGGACGAACACAAGCGGGCGAAATGGGAAGAGCACCTAAGAGGTTGTAACCTCTCTACCGGTGTAGGTAAACTTTGGTCCACCGTAAAGTCCCTATCGAATCCGACTAAGCACAAAGACAAAGTTTCCATCGCCTTTGGCGATAAGGTGCTGTCGGATGCGAAAAAATGCGCGAGCGCTTTCTGCCGTCAATATATAATGCATCCTACGGTCGACAAAGATAGACGGAGAGCCAATAGACACGCACATTGGGTGTGACGTTTGATCAGGATCTACATTTTGGTGCGCACGCAACCGCAATTGTTCCAAGAATTCAGAGCCGTAATAAAATCCTCAAATCCCTTGCTGGCAGTACCTGGGGAAAAGATAAAGAAACGCTCTTGACCACATACAAAGCAATTAGCCAGCCGATTACGTGCTACGCGTCACCCATATGGTCGCCAAGCCTAAAAACCACCCACTGGAAGAAACTACAGGCCTGCCAAAATACTGCTCTCAGAATCGCCACGGGCTGTCTTCTTATGTCCCCAGAACACCATCTGCATAATGAGGCGAGAATACTCCCCATCAGGGAAAGAAATGAGATGCTGACCAAACAGTTTCTGTTGAATACCCAGAAACCTGGGAATCCCAACAGACATCTGATTGACGAACCAGCACCGCCTAGGGGCCTAAGGAGTCATCTCCGTAAGCATTTTGAGGAAATACGGCACCTGAGAACCCAGCCGTATGAAGCGGAAAAACACAAGCAGGTCCTTGGTGAACTCCATAGACAGGCGTCGGACCTTTATGTCGGGAATTGCCCGGTGAATCCAGTACTTGAAGAAAAATATCCAGAACTCGCAGAAGAGGAACGCATACTCCCCAGGGAAACGCGTGTCACTCTTGCTCAACTTCGTTCTGGATACTGTAACAGGTTGAACTCTTACCTATCCAGAATCAACCCCGACATACAAAATGTATGCCCTGCTTGCAATGTGTCCCCACATGACACCAACCATCTCTTTAATTGTAATGTGGAACCAACGCCTCTAACACCCCTTTCCTTATGGTCCACCCCTGTTGAAACGGCAAGTTTCCTTTGACTCCCGTTAGAGGATATTGATGACAATTTGTGATCGGTCGCGGCTATTAGGTGGGGCGAGCATTGCTACAACAACAACAACAACACAGGCCTGCCAAAATACTGCTCTCAGAATTGCCACGGGCTGTCTTCTTATGTCCCCAGAACACCATCTGCATAATGAGGCGAGAATTATCCCCACCAGGGAGAGAAATGAGATGCTGACCAAACAGTTCCTGTTGAATACCCAGAAACCTGGGCATCCCAACAGACATCTGATTGATGAACCAGCACCTCCTAGGGGCTTAAGGAGTCATCTCCGTGAGCATTTTGAGGAAATACGGCACCTGAGAACCCAGCCGTATGAAGTGAAAAAACACAAGCAGGTCCTTGGTGAACTCCATAAACAGGCGTCGGACCTTTATGTCGGGAATTGCTCGGTGAATCCAGTACTTAACGAAAATTATCCAAAACTCGCGGAAGAGGAACGCATACTCCCCAGGGAAACGCGTGTCACTCTTGCGCAACTTCGTTCTGGATACTGTAACAGGTTAAACTCTTACCTATCCAGAATCAACCCCGACATACAAAATGTATGCCCCGCTTGCAATGTGTCCCCACATGACACCAACCATCTCTTCAATTGTAATGTGGAACCAACGCCTCTAACACCCCTTTCCTTATGGTCCACCCCTGTTGAAACGGCAAGTTTCCTTGGACTCCCGTTAGAGGATATTGATGACAATTTGCGATCGGTCGGGGTTATTTGCTACAACAACAACAACAACTCTCCTATGTTAGCTGGTTCCCCAGGCTTTAGTAGCGGGACCACCTCGGCCATTTTCCATTTTTCGGGAATGACAAAGGTGGAAAGAGACAGGTTGAAGACATGCGCTAAATATTTGAAACCCTCTTTCCCTAGGCTTTTAAGCATCGGCATGGCTATGCCGTCTGGGCACACTGCTTTGGATGGTATAGCATGACCGATGGCATCCTCAACCTCTTTGGTGGTGATGGTAATTGGTGACGCGCTGAATTTATGTTTATGTGCATGTCTGTTGGAATCGACTATCTCCGTGATCTTGCCAGTTAATCCATTAGTTTAACTGCAGAATTCTGAAGTGCAGCGGAGAGACGTCGTCACTCCAGGAGTGACGGGTGACTACGCCTGGGTTGTGAAAGGCTAGGATGCAATTGCTGTGGTGGCCCTGGGGTACCCGGTGTATTTGGGTTTGCGGCCTGGCAACATGGCGCAATGAAGCCCGTCGGGGGGTTCCCGTCGCGGAGACCAGAACATCTAGGAAAGTGGCAAACATATATATTCTGTGCTGGCAAACGGTGCAAAAGGTGGTAGGGACTAAGATTCTGTTTCCCTGACCTACACGATTGTTGCCGGAAAAGAAGGGGAAGAAGACGGGGCGGGGTTGGGATTCAAGGGGTTGTGTAGCGCAATATATAGCTTCTCCAACCCAATTGTCAACCTCACCTTCTAGCGGCGAATCCCGTTTCACTAACAGACGAGGCTCTGGCGACCCCAAGCTCCTCATGGAACTTGGGGGGGTGGGGAGGGAGGGATGGCCTGAAGGTTTAATGTGGCCATATAAATCGTTCCCGAGATGGTCGGGCCAGCACCTTAATGGTGCTGTGTTACCGGAGCGTATCGGATCTGTATCCGACAAAGGACCATCACATCGATAACACTCCCCAAAGCCTTCGGGGAGTAACTAATCGCTACAACAACAACAACAACAACAACAAGACGGGCGGGGGCTGATACTCGGCGTAGCTACCCGCTCTACTACGGACATTGTAGTTATGAGTGGGAGCGGCCGTATGAGTTGGTGGCGCCGTAGGACGCGAGCAGCAGCGGGTACTTGCTGTGGCTTGCTGAGCAGCAGAGCTGCTGGAAGGTAGTGGGGGTGCCCTAAGGCGCAGCCTACGGGACGCCCTTGGGCGTGAACAGCAAGGAGCCACGAAAGATTTATAAAAGTTACGAGGACGTCTGGTTTTGGGATCTAGCCCAGAACAACCTGTCCGATGTAACCATCCCTTGCACGTGACACACTCACAAGAGTATGACCGTCCTAAAAAGATTCTTTTCCAGCAAACGCAGCCAAACCATTTCTCAGGACCGGAATCAGGAGACGGACCCGGATTGGGTTCGATACCTTCTTGGAGCAATAGAGTATGGCGCAGTCCCGCTGCGAGGAGTTGCTGGGAGGATGACAATTTGTGGGAGGGACGCAACAAATTAAATGGGGTTACACTGAAATGATAGTCCTTGGTCAGGAAAAATCCCGAGTCGCTCCGGTACATAGAACCGACTGCCTTGGGAAGCGAAAAAAATGTTGTCGATGTGTTGGTTTCATTTTGAGTTTGCCATGTCCTTCTGACATAAATAAAATCAGCTCATGAGATGAGCCAACCATATAGTTGAGCCATGGTAGCACTGAAATAAATATGTGTACATATGTGTATGCATAAAAGGTTTCGCCATAATTAAAAGCAATAACACGGTTATTTCTTCCAACTTGAAGAAAGTGTAAGGAAAATAAATAATTTGTTTACGTGCGAAACTATTTAAATGTTAATAATTCTATCAGTATCTTAAATTTTTGTGTACGTTTCTTTTTATTTTCAACAAAACTGGGCCCGCATTACGTGTTAAGATCCGTGATCGAAACTCATTTTTAAATCCCAATAGCTCTGAAATGGTGGATCGAATTAATGGCATATTTAAACTAGTAACAAATAGTACTCGTTTTAGGAAAAGTGTGAAAATGAGTTTCATTCACTGATCATAACACGTAATACGCGCCCAGATGTTTTATATAAGTGCTACCAGCTCTCAATAAGTTGATCCAGATCGTTCAAATGAGATGTGATCGTGAGCCAGAGCTCGATAACTCAATGGAACGCCCCTCTTGATACAATGGAGTGGCCACCAAAATCCCATCGAGCTATTGTGGGAAGAGTCGGATCGTCGTTTGAGAAATCTAAAGCCAACAAGCCTTCCTGACCTCTGGGATTGTTTAAACGGAGCGTGGAATAATATTCCACATGAAACACTTCAAAGACTCTTCGAAAGAATGCTGAAATTGTGCGCTGCAGTAATCAAAGCAAAAGTTGGACATTTTCATGAAAAGTGCGTAAAGTAAAATATTCAGTGATTTCTTATAAATTTTTATGAAACTTTCAGTAAAATTCATTAAAAATGTCTTCGGATCATAGAACTAAGTTGAGTGTGCAAAACTGCTGCGAATATGTTGATGATAATATTTTAATAAATGATACGATAAACTGACAAAAACAACTTTTTTCATCTTGTTCTAATAATTTCCGACTGTAGATAGATAGATAAATAGATGCGACCTATTGGTCTATTGTGACCTCATTATCTTTACAACACCTCATCCAACCCGAGTTCTCTGAGAAAATCCAGAATGGTTCTCGGCATCAGAGAGTGTATGTGACTATTTTCTAATTTCGATGATCCTAGGATCCTAAGTCTTCGTCTCGCGACTGCATCCTTCAGGATGTGTTCTGCAGACTCATTTTCAAAATCACAGAATCGACAGAGATATGCCCAATTTATGCATATGGCTCTTTAGCCTACAGTGACCTATGAGTATACCTGTTAAAATCCTAAGGCTACTTTTTTGGAGGTTAATCATAGCCTTATATCGCTTTGAGTTGTACCCTCCTATTATTGCCTTTGCGTGCCGAAGTCCTGGACTTTCGCGCCAGCGTTGTTCTCTAAGGCACGCCTCCTTTTGTCTAAACTCGTCCCTTATTGTATGTGACCCTATTGGCACCGTAGGCTCGGGTCCTATTGGCTTTTCGGCCACTGCCAACTTGGCAAGCTCGTCCGCTCGCTCGTTACCATCTACTCCTCTGTGTCCAGGTACCCATGCTAGACGGATGGTGTTATTAACTCCTAAACTGTTTAACCTCTCTACGCACTCAAGGACTGTTGATTATTTAATCTCAACTGAAGATAATGCCTTGAGCGCATCTTGACTGTCGCTGAGTATAGCGATTTTCAATTGGTATATCCCCGCTGTAAATTTATCTCTGCACACCGGCTTATGGCGACAACTTCGGCTTGGAAAATGTTGGGATATTTTCCGAGTGGTGGGGATATTTTGGTTCGGGGCCCAAGATTCCCGCCCTATGCCCTCCGGTGTCTTAGGGCCACCGATGTACCATATTATAGTGTCTTCCTGGTAAAGCGCTCAATCCTGGAGGTGTCCCACGTACATTTGTTCCCCAGCTCTATTTTGAAGCACTTCTCAAACTTAATTATCTTCCTCGTATCATCTCTGGGAAGTTGGATAAGTGGGATCTGCTCCTGCAGCTTCGCCATGCTCCGTGACTGTATCACTTTGCCCCTACCACATCCCTCTTTAGCTATGTTTACTAAAGTACTCCTGGCTGTCTGCTCAATTATTATATGTAGAGGCGTTAACTCAAGCAGCACCTCTATTGCCGCCGTCGGGAATGTTCGCATGGCTCCCGTAATGCAGATACATGCTAAGCGTTGAAGCTTCGTGAGTGATTTTCGTACGGCCACCATGGTTGTCCTTGATGCCCACGCAACTGCTCCATACACTATGATAGGTCTCACTATCAATTTCCGTTTGTAGTGTAACTGTGTACATATATTATATGCATAAATTATTTAAATAATAAAAATAATCGTTTAAAAAAGCAATTTTGTTATAACCAATTTGTTATAAGCTTACATTGAAGTTTTTAAGCAAGGGCAGTATCGATTATATTACGTTTAGGGAACGTACCCAAACTACGTGACCCCTTTAGGGGGGAGTGGGGATGTCTTTAAGTATTACAGCTGGTCACAAGGGGGAGGGGAGGGATTTAGACTTTGTCACGCAGTCTAGAAAATCTTGCAATTTTTCCAAAAACATTTAAATTATAGCGCGCGGCGTTCTGCGATTCTAACTCACAGGTGGCAATAGTGACGCACATGTGTTGTGATATCAGCTGACTTAAAGCTGACAGGTTTTGTACTCAATGGCGCATACTCATAGTCAAAATAAAATAGGTTTTAAATTTAGGTGCAGCTTTTTCTCTCATAGAAAATTATGCCAAAAACCTGCAATTAAATTAAAAACTTATTTTATTATGACTATGACTATGCGCCTATCAGTTTAAGTGTGCATTTTATTTAAAGTAAAAGTGTTATTTTCTAATATTTTTGAAATCTTTTTATTGTAATAGTTAGCACTAGTCAAAAATTTCCATGAAAAATCATCAGAAAAACATGCACGGTAATGAAGTGGACGACGAAGAAAAAATATTCACGTCTGAGGAAACTCCTGATGCTACTGCTCCCGTAATCTACGATGTATCCCAGTGGCTTGATGCTGGAAGCGTATTCGTTTAATTTGAGTTAGATGAAATGAAATCAAACAGAAAACGACTTTCTAAATTTAGTTGTTCGAATATTTTTTTAAATACATTTTTATACTCAGCGTGCTTTGCACACAGAGTATATTAAATTTGATTAGATAACGGTTGGCTGTCCAGGTATAAAGGAATCGAGATAGATATAGACTTGCATATATCAAAATCATCAGCATCGAAAAAAAAAATTTGATTGAGCCATGTCCGTCCGTCTGTCCGTTAACACGATAACTTGAGTAAATATTGATATATCTTCACCAAATTTGATACACGAGCTTACCTGGACCCAGGATAGATTGGTGTTGAAAATGAGCGAAATCTGATAACCACGCCCACTTTTTATATACATAACATTTTGGAAAACACAAAAAACCTGATATTTAGTAAATAATACACCTAGAATGTTGAAATTTGCCGTGTGGACTGATATTGAGACTCTTGATAAAAATTTGAAAAAAAGTTGTTAAATGGGCGTGGCACCGCCCACTTGTGATAAAACCAGATTTACAAATATTATAAATCATAAATCAAAAATGGTTAAACCTATCGTAACAAAATTCGGCAGAGAGGTTTCCTTTACTATAAGGAATGCTTTGAAGAAAAATTAACGAAATCGGTTAAGGACCACGCCCACTTTTATATAAAAGATTTTCAAAAGGGTATTGGAAGAATAATCACCGCCCATTTTATGACTAAGTAATTTTCTATGTTTCGGGAATCATAACTCGAAGAAAAATTAACGGATCGTATTAAAATTGGGTTCACAAATTTTTCCTATAGCAAGAATAATTTTTAGAAAAAATGGACGATGGGTTTAAGACCACACCCACTTTTATATAAACGATTTTTAAAAGGGTCGTAGACGAAAATAATAAGTTATATCGTAGCGAAAAAGAGCTTTGTATCAATATAATTTTACTTTGTAAATTGAATTATAACACTAATGTGTGTTTATGACTAAGCAATTTTCTATGTTTCGGGAGTTATAAAAAAAAAAATTAATGCCTCTATTACGGTGTACAACTCAACTTAGTTGGGTTGTAATCAAAACAACTCAACTTTCAGAGAACTCAACTCCTGTTTGGTGTTACGAATTACAACTTATTTCAGTTGAAGTTGAATTGGTGTTGGCAACCTAGGAAAGTGATGATTTGACAGATAAATGAACAGCTGATCAATTTGTGGCGGAAATATAAGCATTTGCAAAAGTGATTTTGTATTACAAGATATTAAATGATATGAAATCTATTTTATAATAGCGAAAATGTTGGCAATTGACATGCCGCTAATACGGAAAACATTCATTCCAATCCCTTGGAACTACCAAGCACCAAGTAAGAAAATGTTTAATTTGACAAAAGATGAGCTTCAAATGAAGTTATTTTGCAGATTTGAAAGGAAGCATTTTGCTCATTACTAAACAAAATTAAGGGCCATTTCCGCAAACGCTTTCGAGGGAAGGCTGAACCCCTATTTTAAAATTATGCGCCACACTCATACTTCTTGGTGATGGCAGCTATCAAAAATGATTTTGGAGTTGGATTGGTTTTACATATTATTGAGGAGCATATTTGTGCGAAGGGGATTAAAACCCAAAGAGGAAAAATTGTATTTTACTCTAAAAGAGGATTCCCAGGAGTAGTGTTGTTGTAGCGATAAGGTTGCTCCCCGAAGGCTTTGGGGAGTGTTATCGATGTGATGGTCCTTTGCCGGATACAGATCTGGCAAGCTCCGGTAACACAGCACCATTAAGGTGCTAGCCCGACCATCTCGGGAACGATTTATGTGGCCACATTAAACCTTCAGGCCATCCCTCCTCCCTACCCCCAAGTTCCATGAGGAGCTTGGGGTCGCCAGAGCCTCGTCTGTTAGTGAAACAGGATTCGCCGCGGATAGGTGAGGTTGACAATTGGGTTTGGAGAAGCTATATATTGCGCTGGCAACCTGAAGGGTTGCGCTACACAGCCCCTTGAATCTGGTATTTTAGTCGCCTCTTACGACAGGCATACCTACCGTGGGTATATTCGGACCCCGTACGCTGGGGGATCGCAGGAGTAGTGATTAGTATCAATGGGAGTCACGTTCGCATAATTTCACCTATATTGGCTGCATGCGAACTGCGGCCAGCCTCGTCCGACTTCGGAATATCGCTCCATAAAGTCAAAAAGTTATTCAATGTAATCCTTCGTTTAAACGTTGTTTTTTCTATAAATGTGTACAGAATTGTTGATTATTTTTTGATTAAAAAAGTTTAAATACCGGCTTTAAATTTTTTGTTTTTTTTTTTTGGTAACTTTTTTTGAGCCCATGTACCATCTAACTCTTATCAAAGGTGGTATCAAAAGGCGCGTTTTGGTCTCCATTTTTAGGATCCGAAAGCGGAAATTAAAAATTTTATTTCTGTCGAAAAATATTTACAAAAACCCACAAAATGGCCCGAGGGTCCGAAATATGAGGCCCGATTTTTTGCACAGAATATTTTTCTGCGTTGGCGGTCTTTGGCCGTGATTTGTAAAAATAACCCTGGGTGGATCCAACGCCTTTCTGCATTAGTGTGTACAAAAAGTCTGGCAAAATACAACCACATGGAAATTTGAACCGGATTGATATGACAGAAAAAAAATTTTTAATTTTTGTTTTCGGATTCTTAAATCGGAGGTCGAAACGTGTCTTTTGTTACCAACTTTGAAAATTTTTGCTAAAAATTAGGTGGTGAGCCGTCTTCTAAAACGTAACATTTTTTCAAAGCAACTGCAAAATTGTATGAGACAACTGCTAGTAATCAGTTGTAAGATTTCGACGTCTTTGACAACTACACCAACACAAGGTTGTAAACGGTAATGCCACAAAAAGTTGTTAGACTAGACAACTCAACCGACATTTTTTTTTTTTTTGAGAGGTTGAGAAATTTCCACCCAACAAGAGTTGAGTTGTAAACGGTAATAGGGGCATAACACATCGTAATGAAATTGTGTACACATATTTTCCTTATAACAGAAAATATTTTTAGTAAAATTGGACGGGATCGGTTAAAGATCACGGCAACTAAGATAAAAAACAAGTTTAAGAGGGTGCTATAAATTAGCAAAAAAATAGTTTTGAATCAATGATATTTCACTTGTCAAGTTTTACTGTAAGGTGAAATGGGGAGACATTTTTCTTTTATAATGTATAATGTATAATATATTCAGTCTATGATTAGAATAACCTTACAGACTAGAATACAAAAGTAAATTAAAAAACAAATTATCAACTGGAAACCACAACGAAAAGCTGGGCGGTGCCACGTGTTATGTAGAATGGTTATTTATCTGAAATGAAATGTACAATTGAAGCTCACGCTGAGAATATAATGTTCGTTTACACCCGAACTTAGACACATTTACTTGTTTCTTCTTAATATTATGCACGCACGCTTCGCGTAACCCGCGGGTGCCGAATTAATAAAAACAAATATAAATCAAATAATTTTTTTTTTTTTTTTTTTTTCAAATTAGCAAAAAAATAATTTCAAATCATACTGAAAACTAAAGGGGGAGGGATCTTAAATATACTATCGTAGGTCACCGAAGGGGGGAAGGGGATAAAAAGTTGTAGAAAATGGGTCACGTAGTATGGGTACGTTCCCTTCCTTGCAAATGATTTATAAACAAAAAATTGGCTGTGTTTTTTTACTCCTATATACGCTTACGCTTAATCTTTATATGGACTGCTAAGCCACTTTATCTACTATTCTGAAATTGCTGCGCAGGAAATTAGTACTCCTAAATTTCAATACGCATTATACTCAGATGCAAATGAAATATATGCCTACATATGTTTCACCTCTACAAATGGTGTGTGTCCACTATTCACCGCAACCGATTCAGCTATAGCTTATAAACTATGTCCTACAGAGGTTTGTATCTCCGTTTTTCGGTACATGTTCTATAGCTAGTTGCCTCCACATGGGGCTCCTAAGCAATACCTAAGTGTGGACATTGGTGCGTTATCGGTAACCGTATCGGTAACCTTATAACAGCTGATTCGACCAACCTTATGGGAATCAATGTAATCGATTATTGGTGCCATATTGTAACGCTAAGGTCTTAACCGTGTCGTAGCCAACCAATTGGTTTTTCGCCATATCCATAACCTAAAAATATTTGAGTTGGTTAATTTAATAACTTTTTGTAGATTTTATTCATTATTTTGGCTACGTTATGACTAAGAGACTTATTTTTTGTGGAATATGTTCGTAATTTTTTGCGTTTTCCATTAATCGATCACAATGTATCGTATAGGGTTACGTTAGGGATACGACTACAGCGATACGACAAACATCACCAATGACAAAGCGTTTTTTACGCGTAAACGTAGACGTATATACGTGTAAAAAAACGCGGCTAATATCTCATACACCAGTCTATTTAGCAACCCGCGTAAAAAAAACCATCAGCAAAACATGGGAGCATCTGCATCACTCTTGCATATTAGACAAGATGGATGACTCTGTTAATCCGCCTGTTCATCTCATTCTAACCTGATTGGCAACCATCACAACGTTGGTAGCAATGAATCATCAGATTGCCTTTCGTTTATTTTTCGCTTTTGCTAAATTTCATTTAGTTAAATTGTAGAAAACTTCATATAAGCAGATAATTTGATTAATTTTGCCCAATGCCAAACAAGTAGACGTAAATAGAGGTCATTCTTTACATTTTAAGCAATTCATTTACAAATAAAAAGCTTTATTTTTACTTCCAATTCTTCAAAAAGCCATTGCACCCTTCTACATGCATGTGCGTGCATATGTGCTTATGTATATATATTTTAAAACAACCTAAATTTCTTTTAAGGGATATATTTTTGGAGTTTCGACGGTAAAACTGGAGATATATACAGATATATCTTTCTACGATTTCAAGCAAAGCAGTGAACTGCGGAAAAGTAAAGCCTTTTTTTTTGTGAGCTAAAGTAAAGAATCACCCCCTTTTTAAAGAAGCGAAAATGCTTCAGAAATTTCAGGCATGTATATCAGTTATCATAAACAAATTAATAGGCCAAGAATAAATAACAATAATCAAAAGTGAATTATTTCTTTGCAATGGATGGAAAAGGCAAAATGGAGAAGTTGCTATTGATTTTTCAACGTCAATATCGTTTTTTTAAGGCAACTCAATATCAAAATAGAAAAACAGTTTAATTATACATACATAACTCACGTTAACCAATTACATATATCTACATATTTTTTTATTTGTACTCACAGTGCAATTTGCTTTGTCATGCAGTGTGATCGATTTCACGCCGCCCAAAATTACGTTCTTGGCTATTTCCAGGCCCAAACCGCCAAGGCCAGACAACAATATGTCCGAGTTTGCCATGCGACGCATTGCATCATGACCAAGTACATACAGTTGGCGGGAGTATAGCGATTCATCTATATCTGATGCGCCGCGCGAACCAAAATTGGTAGTTTGATTACCGCCAGCCATTTGATTACTTCCTTCGTGCACAACTCCCGTACTTGTCCGACTAACGTTTGAGTTTGCTTTATTAACGTTGGCGTTTGCTGCACTAACTGATGCTGAAGTTGTTGCCAAAATACTCACTTTCGAATTTTCTTGCAACTTTACCAAATTTTCTGACTCTTCAGTTTTAACTTTTTTGGTCACTACGCTTTCACACAATTCAGAAGCAGGAACTTCGCTTTGGTGACTACTTTGACCGCTTCCTTTCTTCACTGCTGGCAACGTACTGCTGCCGCTATCTTTAACAATGTTATTGCCATTGCTACTTTTCCCACCAGTGAAACCGCGATTAGAAGTAAAAGAGCCAACTCTATTACCATTACCATCGCCATCATTTATTGAAATCGAGTGAGATGGCACGTTTACTTTTGGTGTTAACGCCGTTTCACCGGCTTCATCAATGGAGACGTCAACGTCGTTTCCTTCTACACCACATTCGTTATTGTGACTATCACCGTCACCGTTGTCCGCGTTGTTTTTATTGTTATTTTTGGAGCCCTTGGTGGGGGTGCTTTGGTTTGTAACCCCGCCGATAGACTCAAGCAGCTTACGTTTCTTAGCTGCTGGTGGATCTGCTGAGTTTTGTTCAGCTGTTTGTGAACTAGAAGACATCATGAGGCTGGCGTCAACACAGTTTTTATAGAACAAATTCTTTATGTTATAGCGAGTAATTATACGCCCAAGAACTTTTTTGCTAATGTAAATGACTTCCTGTGTTTCAATAAGAAACCGACGTTTGTAAGAGCATTAATGGCAGTTGTGATATGCACTTGTGATGATTGAATTCAACGTCAAAATTAAGTATTAACATGTGCAAAAACTACAAAGGAAACAAATAAAATTCTTAGTTAATATATAGAAACAATTGACATTCTTCTATAATTGTATTTTTTTATGAGCGCTTAGTAAGAGTCTTTTTATAAACTGTAATTTTCTACACATTGCAAATAAATGCTATTACGATGGTATAGTTTATGGTTGTTTCTGGTAGTCGATACCACACCGACGCATGTTTAATAGTATCTGAGAAAAACTAGAACGCCTGTGCTCCTTTTACTATTAGATTCCCCCATCTGTTACTCATTTCACAATCATGCGAAAACTCAAAAACTATCACGATTTTGAGGAGGTTACTATTTAACACAACATTTCTTCATATTACAAGATTGGGATCACTAAATTCTACCTTTTTATCAAATTATTCACGGGATTAGTAATGATTTTCAACTACGATATTCATTAATATACATGTTACCAAAACGTACGCTTCTTAACAAATTCTCGTCTGCAGAGAAGATGAAAAGAACAAAGAGAATGAGCACAGAGTTGTATTTTGCAGCTGCTGTCAAAAAATCTTTAAACAAATTATAAGGTGCACTCAAATATACTGAATCCATAAAATGATATGTGCGAAACAGGTAATGAAATATAGATGACATACTACAGTTTCTAGCCTTGTTTCCTTGTTTATTGCGATTCTTATACCATCTTTTGAGAATTTTGTCTGAAGTTTTCACCGTCTTCAGTTAGCCAATTACCTTTGAGTTAACAAAGATCTCGTTTTCCTATACTAACTGAAGCATCGACTTTCAATTAAGGGCATGGGCCGATTGCAGGTCCATTTCTTCTGAACAAACTGAAATTTATTGTTTCCTCGCGAACTTCGATTCTTTACAAACCTTTTCTTCTGAAACAATGTAGACGGAATTCCGAACTCAACGAACCTTTTTGGTGTTTATGCAAATATTAAAGCCTTCCGCGATTTACAACCAGATTGACTGAATTTTTGTATGTGTGCGTGTCGGGTATTTGACGCTTGCCCCGCAACTATCAAATAAAAAGCCATCAATCAACATTTGCATTGAGAAACCGTAGCGTTCGGACATGAATATGTCGTCATCGGATGATGACTTTTTTTACTTGCAACTACAGCAGTTTTATTAAATAATAAAAAAATTAATAAAAATTTTATTAAATAATAATAAAAGCTTTATATTCCATAAAGCTGCCAAACATTGATAATTTTCAATACATTGTAATATGAATTGCTGTTCTTCCGCGCACTTGTTCATTTTGAATGTCGACACAAACTAAATACAACTCTGCGTTTTGTCAATCACACCCCGCGACTATCAAATAAGCTAGCGTCAAATGAAAAAATCAAAAATTTTTGATTTTCATCAACGTGTAGCCGACAACAAATACGTGTGTCACGAAGCCACCCGACTGCACTAACACACACAAAATTCAGTCAATCTGGTTGTAAATCGCGGAAGGCTTTTATACTGTGAATCAAACACATTTTATAGATTTAGCCCTTTTTTCTGTAAAAAGGCATTTCCCACCTCGCTTAATAGTTCTGTGGGCATAAGCGCATAAGCACTACATAAGACTAACAGGCCTATTCTGTGCACTTGACAAATTCACCATCTTGCTTATTTGTCAAGTTTGATTATTTATCAAGTATTTTCTATTCTGTGTCAAATATAAAAAGCTCTTTGATTGACAAGTTGTCAATATCTTAAACCCTCTTGACAATTCAAATTTGCGCTAAAAATTGCATTATTGCGTGTTTGTGTCTGAATTAAAATGGAAGAAGACTTATTACTTTTGCTGTTATTGTGTGAAGATGAGGAAAATGAGGAAAATAGAGATCGCTCGAGGTACTTAAAATCCCTGAGAGATGCCAGCAATCCATTTGCCTTAAGTGAAAATGTGTTCGTTCAACATTTCCGTTTGACCCGTTCTTTGTGCCGTCGCCTTATTGATGACTTGGAACCGCACGATGATCAACAAACCTCCTTGCCAATAACGATCCGTATTCTATCGGTATTGAACTTCTTTGCTAATGGATCGTACCAAACATGCGTGGGCAACAATTACACTATGCCTATGAGCCAGGCTTCTTTTTCCAGAAGTTTGAAATCTGTGGCAAACCTAATTGTGAGAGTTAAGGGCAGTGAAATCGAGTTTCCCCGCACAGTCGAAGAAGAGAATATTGTTAAAACAGGGTATGCGTGCTAATGAAATTTTTCAGATAAATCTATAACGAAAATCTTTGTACTATTTAAGGTTTTTCCGGAAATTCGGCATAAAAAGTACAATAGGTGCAATTGATTGCACCCACATTGCCATTGTTGCTCCGCCTTCAAACAATGTGGAGCGTCCGTTAAGCCAATACCTAAACCGAAAAGGCTACTACAGCATTAATGTTGAAGCGGTATTTTCTGCTTTTGTTAAAAATATTTACAATTTATTAAATTTAATTATTTTAAGGTATGCGATCATCGCTTGCGTTTTACATTTCTAAATGCCAACTTTCCAGGAGCGACACATGACTCAGGCATATGGGCAACGTCTGACCTACGCGAGTATTTGATACGCAAGCATAACGCCAGTTCTACTTCCAACCAAAGGGAATCATGGCTCATTGGAGATCAAGGATACCCTTTGGAACCATGGCTTCTCACACCAGTTGCAAACCCAAGTACCACGAAAGAACGGAAGTTTAATAAGATACATGCATCTGGAAGAAATTGTATAGAAAGAGGATTTGGTGTTGTGAAGTCGCGTTTTAGGTGCTTGCTTAAGCATCGAGTGCTACATTATTCTCACGAAACAGCTGCTGCTATTATTACGAGCTGCGTCATATTGCACAACATCATGGCAAAAGCTGGTATGGCAGAGGACGTAGATATCGTTGAAGATGATCATGAATTCGAAAGAGATCCAAATGACTCTACTCAGTACACCCGCGAGGGAGAGAGAACACGGTCTAGATACATATCAACTCTTTAAAAAACTGCACATGTAAATATTTCATTTCCCAAATAAAAAGCATAATATTACTCATAGCTAAAAATGTCCTTTTCGACTCTATATTTTTGAAAGTAGGGATACAATCACCGAGAGCTTTAGGTTCATGGTTTGCAAATGTTACTCCAGTGTAGAAGAAATTTGGACGTCTCTAAAGAACACAAAAACAAAACCTTATGGGCGTGCATAGCCCTTAATTAAAGGACGTTTATATTTAAAAAATTTACTTGCGTGTATCTATCGAAGGGGAAGGGGTCAATCCCTAATCATTTCAGCTCCTTATTATTTTGCCCCTTCACCACTCCTTTTTTCTTTTTTGTTCGCTTTTACCAATTGTTTTTGTCAATAATGTCAAACAAAGTAATTGACAATAAACAAAAATCCAGCATTATCAGTGATTTGCACCAGATGGCGCAACACTGAATAAATAAAGCTGGTAAAAAGGAATAGAAGTAGCAAATTTGCCAGTCAAACAAACCACCGCTGTATAGCTAAATGGTTAGCACAGCATGCCTAAAGCGTACTGATGATGAAGGCTTAGCACCTTTCGAAATGGATCTATCTGCACAGCTATGGCAGGTTGTCTGAAAAATTGTCTACTTACTATTCCAAAAACAAAATACAATTTTTCAAATTTAGAAAAATTAAAAAATAACAATAATTATCATTGGAAAAAAATTATTGTTCTGGCCTTGAGCTCGAATCGAACCTTGAATCGTTCGCTTTTACCTTCTCATATCGTCCTTCACTTTTTTATCTTAACTTTTTCTATCTTCATTCATATATCTACCCCTATCACAATCCGTAGTCCTAACCATATAGACACACACAAGATTTTTATATGTACATAAATATGTATGTATTCTATAATAAATTTTATTTATAAAAACAAAAGAAAAGAATTACATAAATGTAACAACAGAAATAATTAATTTCAATAGCTCTCACAGGCAAACTAAAAATTTAAAAATAAAAATAAAGTTATATATGTAGCTTAGTGAAATAATCTAGAATATAAAGTTTGACTTTAGTAACTTTTTATTATGTTTTATTTTATTTCGTTTAATTCATTTTATTTTATGGTATTTGAGTTTTTTATATATTATTTAATTTATTTTAAAATATTAAATTTATTTTGTTATAATTCTCATTTATTTTATCTTATTTTTTACAATTTTTCTTATTTTATTTCATTTTTCATTATATTATTTTATTTGATTACAATTTTTATTATTTTATTTCATTTTTCATTATTATATCTTATTTGATTACAATTTTTCTTATTTTATTTCATTTTTTATTATTCTATCTTATTTGATTACAATTTAATTATTTTATTTCATTTTTCATTATTCTATCTTATTTGATTACAATTTAATTATTTTATTTCATTTTTCATTATTCTATCTTATTTGATTACAATTTTTATTATTTTATTTCATTTTTCATTATACTATCTTATTTGATTACAATTTTTATTATTTTATTTCATATTACAGTTTTTCTTGTTTATTTCATTTCATTTAATTTTACTTTACATTATTTTACCATACTATTTTTTTATGATTTCAATTTTTTAATTTTGATTGGAAAATAAAAGTCCTTGGTAAAACAATACTGTAAAGGCACTAAAATATGGGTATTTGTTATATATGCATAACTTTTATTTTCCAATTGAAATTTGTTTTCCAATTAAAATAAAATAAACGATAAATAACTAGTTATTACTAGCAATTTGTATAATAAAATAAAATATTATTAGCAGTCCCTGACTTTAACATGTGTATAGAGAAGTTTTACGGACTATTATTATACTAACTAGCATATTTTTATAAGGAATTCAGTCTTTGGTTCAATTATAATTAAAGAAAATTACTAGTCCGTCAAACTTCTCTATTCTTAAGTTTAATTTGGTTTTAAAACTTTGACTAGTTCAGTGAAGCAGCTCGTTAAAGTTGTGATAGCTTGGATCGTTTCACGATGCTCCTGACGCTGTTCCTCTTCTCTTCTTTCCCGTCGTTCTTCAAAACTATTTCGTTTGCTTATATTGCTCATTAGAGTACTTATAAGTTTGCTTCGTTCTGCGCGAGACATACGGACTGAGCTTCCATTCAAAACTCCAACATTCTTGAAGGAAAAAATTTCAGTTTAAAAGTGTCCGATCTATGTACATATTTATATATTAGGGAGGCCAAAACAATTATTTTCGTTATTTTATTGGTATACGGAAAAGGAAGTATGCATACTGATCCAATATAAGTTTTTAATATTAACGGAACAAAAATCCCACTGCTTCCTTTACTTCTATGAACATCATTATATCGACGTGCCATACGAAAACTAACAAAAGAAATTTTGTGTCTGACAAAACTAATAATTTCATTTTATGTCTGAAGAAAACTAACTACCTAAAAGTGTTAGTTTTCGTCTGACAAAAAAATAAAATTGCTAGTTTTCGTCAGTCACAAGTCGAAAATGTTAGTTTTCGTACAGAATTTTGAGTGTTAGTTTTCGTATGGCACGTCGATATCTTACTACTGATAGATCATTCAACAAATTTCTACTCAAAAATTGCAGAAAGTATAACGCTCTACAACAAATATTGTCGAGCGTTCAATTTCGAGAAAATATATGTATGTATAAACCAATCCAAGAAAAGAAAAACCATATTTTTGCCCCACCCTAATATATATGAATTACTTACTTCAGTCTCTGGCTCAAGAGGTGTCATACCAGGCATCGATGGTTCGAAACTTGCTGATTCAGCATTAGTCTCCGGCGATGATGGGCTCCACATTGCTACAAATAAGTCTGATGCATGGTTTTGCTGCGGCAAAATCGTTGGCGAATTCGAAGGACTCATCGCAAGGATACGGCTTGGAGATTGTGTATCACTCTCAGCTGGTGACGGACTCTGGAATATGGACGATGTTCTTGCTGGTAGTTCTTGTGGTGGCGAGTTCAGTCCACTACTTCCTAAACCGGCACCATCAACCGCTAATAAGCCAAAAGTAGCCAAAGCGCGATCTTCGAACTCATTAAGTGATTTGCATTGTGGACCACCACCAGTAACCCTTTGGCTCATTTTTATACGTCGTGCACGTGTACGTAACTGGCTCTTCCATACTCCAAGCGTCTGTATGTAAAAAAATTATACGCAAAGCTATTAACTAATTTGGTTACATTTTACAAGACGGTTCAATGCTTATTATTGATCAAAAATGATGTTGGTACCAAAAGACGCGTCTTGACTCCAGTATCAATAATCCGAAAGTGGAAATTGAAAATATTATACATATATATTATACATATAAGTTATTGCCAAAAAATCCAAAAATTAGAAAAGGTCGGTCTAAAACCGGGGTGTAATCCATACTTTGGTAAAAGTCTAGTTGAGGGGTCGACTGCTAATACGCGTCCAAAAATATTGAGAGAAGTGTCAAAAGACGCGTATTAATCTCGAGAACAATAATCCGAAGGCGGAAAGGAAAAATGTTATCTCTGTCCGGAGATATTTACAGTTGACTATCACTATTTTTAATTTTTTTTGTGGGTACAACACAATAACAACCACATGAAAATCGCCAAATTCAACTGTAAATATCTCCGGACAGAGATAAAATTTTTCCTTTCCGCCTTCGGATTATTGTTCTCGAGATTAATACGCGTCTTTTGACACTTCTCGATATTTTTTGACGCGTATTAGCAGTCAACCCCGCAACTAGACTATCACTATTATTTATAAGCGCGGCCGAAGGCCGCCAACGCAGAAAGGTGTTATGCGCAAAAATAATATGGATTCTATCCACGGTTTCGGAGGTACCCGCGGGTCTTTTTTCGGTTTTTCGATAATACCTTTTGAACGAATTAAAATTAGCCATACTTTTTATGTATGCTTGTAAATATCTCTTCACACAAATATATTTTTTAATTTCCGCTCTCGCATTATTGATTCTGCGGTCAAGACGCGTCTTTTGATACAAACATCGAAAATTCTTGATCTATATTAAGCATTGAACCGTCTTTAAAATGGTACCACTAATTTTGCACTACAACTTACTTCCTTCCATTTTTCTGCAGAACGTGTTGGTCCTCTTAAGGCGTTTAGCTCCTCTGCCAGTTGAGCCCATAGAGAGCGCATTTGTTGCGGTGACCTAGGGTTATTTTTTCCTGACCCCATTTCAGGGTTAGCACTATAAAAAAACACGTAGTGCTCCAACTGTTCGCGCGTAGCACGATCGCACTTTGATTTTCTATAAAAGAAATACAATATAACTAAAATATAATGAAAAATAATAAAATACTTACGTTTCTGCAGACTCCATTTAACAATTGTTCGCGCTAAACAGCTGTTTTGTGTTTACAATACTTAGTTCACCACTGTGTGGGGAAAAGCATACGCATAAGAGCTTTTTAGAGTTGTCAACTTACGCACAGAATAACAAAATTTATCAAGTTGATAAAAATCTTGATTATTTATCAACTTATTGACAATTTGTCAAATGCACAGAATAGGGCCGTAAGTCCTTTCTTTTTCTATTCTGTGCATAAATTTACAACTCTAAAAAGCTCTACGACCTGTGCTTTTCACCATATTGTGGTGAACTAAATAAAGTAAACAGAAATCAGCTGTTTAGTGCAACAATCGCGAAATGGAAAAAACGTAAGAATTAAATATTGTTCATTATTTTTTGTAACAAACATTTTAAAATCATAGTTTTTTCAAGGAAATCAAAAGTGGAACGTGCTACGCATGAGCAATTGGAGCGATATTTATGCTTCTAACCCCGAAATGGGAATAGGAAAAAATAATCCGCTGGATTTTTTGGGGGTCATTTCGTCATGGCTTGGGGACTCCATCGGGCCCATTAGGAGTCATTCCTGGATCGTTTTGGGGACTCCCTCGGGGTCATTTGGGGATCATTCTGGGACGGTTTTGGGGACTCTCTCGGGGTCATTTGGGCGACATTCCGCAATGGTTTTGGGTTTTCCATCAGGTCCTCCCGGGGTCATTTGGGGGTCGGTCCGGGATCTTTTTGGGGGCTCTCTCGGGGTAATTTGGGGTCTTCCGGGATGATTTTGGAAACTCCCTCCGGGTCATTTGGGTTCGTTCCGTGATGTTTTTGGGCACTCCCTCGGGCGGGGTCATTTTGGGGACATGACCCCCATATATGTTATTTCAACGGAGTTCTTGTATTTACATAGGCAATATAACAGAGCTCTTGTATTTACTTAGGCAATATAACAGAGCTCTTGTATTTACATAAGCAATAATGTTAAAGTTTCTCACCGTGTGGCAGCACTGCGTTTTCGAACTGTCAAATTTTAATTTGTTTTTCTTATTTCACCCACATGCAAGCAGCCGATTTTGTTGTCTGATGAGTTAAACGTGCATTAAGAAATAATAGATTTACCTAAAATAAGGACAGTTGTTGAAAAGGGTTTTATTCTGACGTAGATATTGAAAGACGGTAATATTGCATAATAATATTTGACCGGTAATATTGCATGGTCAGTTGTTTGGTTTGAGGTAAACTTGAAATTATATAATATTAAGTTTGGTAGTAATATTAATTTTTTTATGGGAAGCCGGCAGTACATTCAACTCCAATACCTGTGCCAATATTTGCCGGCAAATATGCTGCGGACAAGTACCGGCATTTTATCACGCCTCTCATTGAATGAGACAAAAACCGCCAGCACCACATTTTCATTAGAATTTGTACGTTGGCTCCCTAAAGGACACAAATGCGCTCAATACGAAAATATCTACGCGAGGAGGTAGTACGTTTGAATATCACAACCACCGCTGACCACTTTGTTCTTACAGCCGAACAAGAAGAAGCGGAATTCCAAAATTGTATTCAAGAGAATGAGACGAGAACGTATAGAGGCGGCACGTTTACGAGAAGAAGAAAAATTTGAACGTGCCGAAGAGATTGTGCGACGTGAAAAGGAGTTGGCTAAGACATTTATAAACCACGAAAATCTTGATGTTGCTATAGAACAAGCTTTAACTAATCCTGTAGATTACAACTTTTCACTGGATTTGAAAGGCAACATTTATTGAGGACGTAAAACGTTACCTGATGGTAGTGGTACACCTGTAGCGAGTGGTGGTATAAACGAATCTGATTGGCAAAAAACAATTGAAGCACAAAATTAAAAAAAAAAAAAAAACAATATATAATAAACATATAAAATATACATAACGCGCACCTAGATCAATAGAAAGCTAACTAAAATTTGAAATTTCGAAGCTATGAGTACCTGCGGACGTTCCATTTCAATACCTACCGGAACTGCATTGGCGCTTATGGGGGAGCCAGTTATTTTTTGGCCTTTTCTTAACCTCGCGATTTGTTTAGTTGACCGCTGCTTTGATATAGGTGGCCGATAAATTTAATGTTTTGCGTTATTATATGTAATAGCTGTGCTTTCCATATTAATATTGGTTTTGAATTGTATTTAATTGAACACGTAAGCAAGAATAATAAAGTGTAAAATAATGAAACTTTTTATTTATATAATTTTTTTTTTAAAAAAGATCCTTTTAAATTTGTAGTACGTAACAAAACTATATTATATGTAGGCGTTTTATTTGTTATAAAGCATTTAATTATGAGAAATGCTTTGTTTAGATTTCGAAAACTATTTGACAATCAAAAGGTTTAATTCAATTTTATATAAACGTTTAATTTTTTAACTTTTTTGAAAGCATGCAATTTTTCAATATTTTTTACTGTAAATAATTATCAATCATGTTCACTATTCAACATATCCGATATTAAATATAATGGGTTTTCTTTACAGTATTGAATTTCACAAAATCCATAGCTTTTTTGATATTTTGGTTGAGCTTTCACTAGAACTATAATAGCTTATAAGTAGATTGTAAATTAAAACAACATATATGTATATGATACAAAACAAATTTTGTAAGTATAATAGTAAATAATAGTAAGTTTTTACGGTGCTATGCTGGCTTTTGCCGCTGCCGTCGCTCCTCTTGTTCCATTAAATGTTCCCAATCGGGTGTGGCGGTCAACTTGGCTTGTATGGGTCCTAAATTAATCATATTACCACTACGTTCCTCACGATTTGTGTTAACCGACATAAGGTCCTATAAATTGAAATATTGGTCAAATTATTATTTTTTAATGTCTACTCACCTGTAGAAAACCCGTTTCCATGCCCATATTTAAATCGAAATATGTATCACCGAAAACTAATTTTACTTTGCCGGATTTATATCTTAGTAGTTTGCCTATTTTACCTTCTTCCATTTCTTTGAGCGATAAACGTTTTGGTGGCGCTTTTGGAGCGGGTGAACTTTTTGAAGTAGAGGGTAGATCGTCAACGCTCTGAAATTTAATTAATTCTGATATTTAAATTTCTATGTAATGCGGACATTGTATAAGATTGCGACTAGACTCAGAATTGAAAACACTTGAAAAAATTTGGCCATAGTTTTATGTTTAAGTTAGATGCGTGGTAATCCAAACTGTTCAGTAACTTTGAGTTTTAAAATGTACACTTTTTCGTCGTATAATTTGTATGAAAGAAAAATGTACATTTCAAAACTCATAGTTACTGAATAGGGCCACAGCTAATATAAGAGAGTCATATCGCCCGATATTTCTCCTATCGCCAGTAGCCAAGACGCTTGAAGGCACTTTGCTCCCCTATTTCAAAGCAAATGTGCAACTAGCCTCTCATCAGCATGGCTTTGGATAGCACAACCACCGCGCTAAATGCCATTACCACCCAGATAAATTGCGTTTTAAATCAAACCCCCACCAAAGAACAGTACTTGTTGAGCTAGACCTATCAAAAGCTTTTGATACGGTCAACCATGGCACGTTACTGCAGGACCTGGAAGGTTCTACACTTCCCCCAAGTCTTGCAAGGAGGACCGCAAATTATGTCGGTGGCCGGCACGGTGCAATTTAGAAGCGCAACATCAAAACCAAGAAGGATTAAACAAGGGGTGCCACAGGGTGGTGTCCTATCCCCACTTTTGTTTAACTTCTACATATCAAAGCTACCTTCGCCAGAGAAAGAGTTACTATCTTTTCCTACGTCATAGAACCCATTATCCAGATAAGAAGTTTTTCCTAATTTCTGCCCCATTTTAATGGCTAGAAGCTTAACATTTCATCAAATACTTACGTTTACAAAATAAATTGTTGAGATAAGTGATTCATGACCAAAGCTACATATTCCATGTTGACCACAAAAAACGTGAAACTTTGCATCCTCACGCAAAGTACCTATCTATTTTTTATTAGCTTTACCCGGCGTACGTTTTAACGCCCGAGATCGAGTGAATGTTGTGTTATATTTTCTGTTTTGTTTGTTGATAATTCAGTTTATTATTCTGTAAATTGAATTGCATTTTGTATGCATATTTGGTGAAATTTTCGTTTAAAACATTTAATTATAATATCTTATTGTAATGTATGTGGGTACACAATATTTTTGGTTTTTTCGTTCGGTGCAAAGATAAACAAATTTTTTGGCGTTCCAATTCTAGAGCAAGCAACATATAGCGGGCCATGTGAAAAGCACGGACTCTCTAAATTTAATCCTGCAACAGTAAGCGATTGATGTTTATAGAAGATGTAGATAGACTGAAGCTAACAAATTTTTTTAATGGCGGCAGATTGTATTTGTATTTGTATTTATTAGGCAATTCATCCCAGCACAACAATTTCACAAAAATTATTTTACAGTGCTAGTCGGTAAAAGGCATAAAATAGGAACAATCTAATCTTGAAACTTAAAGCTAATGACTATGGCTAAGAAAAGGTTACAACAAATAATATATTTAATAAATAGTAAATAGATAAATAAAGGAATGATAGAGTACATTTGCTTAGAAGGAATCAGTATTTTAATTGTCTAGGTTATTATAGAAACTTGTTAATTCTTTATTGAAGAGCAGAGCATTGTTTATAAGCCTAAGTCTAGAAGGGAGCGAGTTCCAAAGACGTATGGAATTAATGAAGAAATTGTATTTTTATATATATATGTGAGTGATACTTCCACCGGTGATTGCCTACTTTTGGGAGTATCTCAGATATATGCATGTGTTTGTGCGTTTCTCTCCGCTGCTGGTATGGACATATGTGTAGACATAATGATTGATTTGTTTACGTACTGCTTTACGTACGTTACCATATCATAACGCCCTAGCCATAACCTTACTATGACCAACCAATTAAATTTCGCCATATACATAGCCTATAATAGTTGAGTTGGTGGATACATCAACTTTTTGGATATTTTATGTTTTGTTTTGGATACGCTTTGACCTAGGCCCGTATAATGTATACCAACGTGAATGTTTGCGTCGCAGTCACTCACATTCACCGAGAAGTTCTTATTTTATAGCTTCTTACGTATTCGCGTTTGTCCTTTTACGTAGTCAATAGGTAGTCACTGCGACTGTCAAACCCATTACGTAGCCAGTGCAGCCACTTATTATTTTTGTTAATTCGGAAAACTTTGCAGTGCAATGCATGTGGTAGTTGTAATTTTTATGATTTTGTCGTACCCATAAATATTTTGCGCGGATATAGTTCTGGTCTCCAAACCGGTGTTGGACCCACCGAGGGTAATTTTTTATAAGCCCGGCCGAAGGCCGCCAATACAGAAAGGTGTTCTGCCCAAAAATACTATAGATCCCACCCCCGGTTTTGGAGAGCTCCGGGGCCATTTTTTGATTTTTTGGAAATATCTTTTGACTGAAATAAAATTCTTTATTTCCGCTTTCTGATTCGTGGTCCTGGGTCCAAACACCTCTCCCGATATTTTTTGACGAGGTTTAGCAGTTGTTGACCTTTGTATGTTGCTAGGGATGTTTCTTTATGTTTTCCCAAGTGCTGCCGGCAAGCGATTTGAGGATTTTGTGTCGGCCTTGCATTACAGCTGCGATTTTGGTACCATGCGCTTTGAAGCTCATACCACTATGGCCGTATGGGCTGCGCTTAAGCTTCCCTAGACACAGCCTTGTTTCAATTGTTAACGCTAGACTGCTTGTAACGTTAAATTAAATTTTTTATGACAAACAAAATTTCTAAATTTTTTTCAAGATTTTTTATTCGAATTTTATTATAAAATTCCTTCAATGTTATTTAGAAGGATTAAGAGTGTCTGGCTGGACAAAGCCACAATTGAAAGTGTCTGGCAATGGGGCTAGTGAGTGACTTCTCATATAGTTGCGAAGAAAAGGCGCATCCCACGGCAGCCGGTTCTATGTACCGGAGCGATTCGGGATTTTTTCTTTAATTTGTTGCGTCCCTCCAACAAATTGTCATCCTCGGAGCAGCTCCTTGCAGCTGGACTGCTCCATACCCTCCTACTCCTGGAAGGTATTGAACCAAACCCCGGTCCCAGGCTGTGGTTCTGCTACATATATCTGAAAAGGATTTATCACAAACGATCATATTCTTGCCAGAGTGTCACATGTAAAAATGATTGCACCGTTCGGGCTGTTCTGTGGTAGAACCCAACGTTCCTCGCTCCCGAAATTTCTATAAAACCTTCGTGGCTCCCTGCTGTTCACGTGCAAGGACGTCCCGCAGTTCACTCTCAAGAGTACCTCCGCCACCTTTTAGCAGCGACGCTGCCCAGCAGACCACATCAACTGTCCGCTGTTGCTCGCGCCAAATGGTGCCTCCACCTAACGCGGCCACTGCAACTCATCACTACAGTCTAAGTAGCATGTACAGTAGCAATGCCAAGCACCAGCTTTTACCCCCGTCCCTCCCCACTTTTTCCGACACAAGCACTCGCCAAAGAAGGAGCCATCAACTCCTAGTCCCCCACACCAAGTATTCCGTATGCCAGCTTAGAATATTTACGATCGCGACATCGGTCCAATGCAGTTCAGGCCTTGGCCGATGCCACCTTAATATATGCTCTGGGCTTGGAAACGGCAACCGTCCGACCGGCACATTCGTCATATTTAACGCACAATAAGTAGGGCTGCGAGTTAGGCGGATAGAATACACCCGCGGTAGGTCTGCCTGTCGTAAGAGGCGACTAAAATACCAATTTGAGTTAAGGGGTTGTGTAACGCAACCCTCTTAAGGGGTTGCCAGCACAATATATAGCTTCTCCAACCCAATTGTCAACCTCGCCTACACGTGGAATCCTGTTTCATTAACAACCGAGGCTCTGGCGACCCTGAACTTCTGATGGATCTAGGGGGGAGGGCGAGATGGCGTGGAAGGTTGCATGTGGTCATACCAAATCGTTCCCGAGATGGTCGGGCTAGTAGCTTTATGGTGCTTGTTACCGGAACGTACTGGATCTGCGTCCGGCAAAGGACCACCAACGTCGATAACACTCCCCAAGGCCTTCGGCGAGTGTCCTTATCGCTACAACAACAACAAGGCCGCGATGTGTGGGAGGTTGGAAAGGACGTGATTTCAAGCCACCCACCCAAATCATTACGTATTCAAGGTAGTCAGTAGATATTTTTTTATTACATGGAGTGAGTCTCACGTATCAATGCTTTTGCAGTGCTTATTGAAATCAGTACACAGACAACGAAGATGTTCTGTATGCGCTTTAGGGCGGGTCGATTAAAAAATGGCTCATTGCTCTGTGAAAATCGTATTCTAGGGATCAAAATAAGAAACTTTGGCGAAGGAACCATACCTCTGGGTCAAACTTTTGGGTAGGGGCAATTTCAGTTCTACCTGCTGTGTCTTGTGGTGGCTTAAAAAAAACAACACAAACAATTTTATGATCTGCAATTGTGTCACAGCGATACCTTCATTTTTTAAAACGGTTGAATAAAAAACCCACACAACTATGTTTACATGCAAATGCATCACAGTGATGCCTTGGTTTTAAAAGGGGGTTGTAAAAACGCTAATTTCTAATATTTTTTTTTTAATTTCTTTTCTATTACTAAGTTAAATTCATTTTTTCATTTACATATGTTCTGACTAAATAAATTTCTAAAGAGAAAAATAAACTCCAAAAAGAAAAAACATAGGCATTTCAAAGTGGGATTTTTCAAAATTTGCCTCTACCACCCAAAGGGGGGGGGGGGGGGGGGGGCATCAGAATTCGTTTTAGAGGTATTGTTCCTTCGGCAAAGTTTCTTATTTTTATCTCTAGAATATGATTTTCACAGAGCAATTGGCTCTTTTTTTGCCTCCCCACAAATCGACCCGGCCTAATGCGCTTATATGAAGCGGTTGAAAATGTCTAGATGGTCTAAAGGGAACGGATTAATCGGAAAGATCGCAGAGATAGTTGACTACATGAATAAAAAGGATATCAGTATAGGCGCAATTGAAGAAGATACTAAGCCAACTTGCGATGGCTACAACATTCACAGGCAAGATCGCACCAGGGGTAATGTTGGTGGCCTTGCCTTAATCACCCATCCCACCGTCCAATATAACATATTACAACCTAACATCAGCCATAGGGAGAATACCTTAGAAAGTCAAGGCATAACCATCCGGTCAAGCGATGTTAACCTAGAAATAATTAACATCTATATTCCTCATGCCACCTGCTGTCCAAGTGGCTGTCGCCCTGATATCAGTACGCTACTCTGTCGCGAAAACCGCCTTATCCTTGGCGATTTCAACGCTCATCACGATTTCTGGCATTCCAGCTTGCCAGTCGACAGCGGTGGCAGGCAGCTAGCAGAGCAAATAGACAATAAGACTTTCTGCACGATAAACGGCGACACCCCCACCAGAATTGCAGGTAATTGGCACAGCTCGCCTGACAGCTCAATCATCAGCACAGGGCTCATAAACTGCGTTGAATGGCAGCCGATGCTCACTTTAGCTTCTGACCACCTGCCCATACTCCTTTCAATACAGCGACCTGTCAATTTCATCACCTCTGAAAAGCGGAATTTTATTAATTTAAAAAAAGCCAACTGCGAAGACTACACAACCTTTACAAGTCGATATTTTGCTGCTTTCCCCATCCCGACTGATGTCGGGCAAGACGAGCGTGCGTCATCGCTTCAGCTTCTGCACGCTTTATTTCGGCCGGTAGAATACCTAAAATCATACCGTATTTCCCGGCTGAAGCCGCAAGCTTAGCAAGACAACGTGACCTGGCGAGACATCTCGACCCTAGAGTCTCAACTCGGATAGTAAGCGGCTGGTAAATGAACACAAACGTACCAAATGGCAGGAGCATTTAAGGAATTTCAACTTCTCTGCGGGTGTTGGTAAATTTAGGTCAACCGTCAAATCCTTCTCCAATCCAACTAAACACAACGATAAAGTATCTATAGCATTCGGCAACAAAACTTTATCTGATTCGAAAAAATGCGCGAGCGCTTTTTGCCGACAATTTATAATGCATTCTTGAATAGACAAGGCCAGACGTCGTGCAAACAGACGGGCACATAAACACAAACACGACGTGCCACCCATTACCATCACCCCACAGAGGTTTAAGCAGCCATCCACAAGGCCAAGTCCTCCAAATCAATAGGCCCAGACGGAATAGCCATGCCAATGCTAAAACGCCTTGACGCTGAGAGAGTAAACTACTACTACTAAATGCACTACTAAACGCACGTTTTCAACTTGTCGCTGAAATCCTTCATCTTTCCTGAACAAAGGAAAATGGCAAGGATAATTCCACTACTAAATCTTGGCAAACCAGCTAACAAAGGCGAGTCATATCGACCGACATCACCCTTTTCGCTAGTAGCTAAAACATTGGAAATCATTTTGCTCCCTCATTTCACAGCAAATCTTCGCCTATCCACATAGCTTCCGCAAAATGCATAAACCACCACCGTGCTCAATAGCGAAGCCACCCAGATTAATTACGGACTAATTCAGGAAAAACCCTATTGTGGCATTGACCTGTCAAAAGCTTTTGACACAGTCAACCACGACACCCTACTCCAAGACATAGAACGCTCACAACTTCCCCCTTGTCTAAAAAGATGGACCGCAGATTATCTGAATTGTCGGCAGGCGTCGGTTCAATTTAGGAACGAAATCTCAAAACCTAGGAAAATGAAACAGGTTGTACCATATCCTATCCCCGCTTTCAAAACTCCCTTCCCCACCAGAAGGAGTTACAATAATTTCCTATGCCGACGACTGCACGATTATGGCAACAGGAACTGGCCCTTCAATTGATGAATTAGTTTCTAAAATAAACAGCTATGTCCCCGATCATTCCAGTTTCTTCACCTCGCGCAACCTGGCATTATCACCGACAAAGGAACAGATGACGCAAATATTGGACGTTCGCGTCTATGGTGTCACACTACCGACTGTCAGTCACCCAAATATCTTAGGGCTAACGTTCGATAATGCTCTAACCTTCAAGGCTCATGCCACCGAAATTGTATCTAAAGGACAAAGTCGCAACAAAATCCTCAAGTTGCTTGCCGGCAGCACCTGGGGAAAAGGTAAAGAAACGCTGCTAACAACGTACAAAGCAATTGACCAGCCGCTCATGAGCTATGCGTCATCGGTTTGGTCGCATGGTCTTAAAAACACATACTGGAAAACGCTACTGGCCTGTCAAAATGCCGCAATCAGAACTGCCCCCGGATGTCTCATTATGACCCCCGAACACCACCCACATACGGGGGCCACAGAACTCAACATTAAATCTCGGCGGGTTAGGGAGCTTAGAATATACCCGCGGTATGTATGCCTGTGGTAAGAGGCGACAAAAATGTGGTCATACACACGAAGACTACTACCCAACCTTTGACTGTCGCTGGAGGCTTGTTTGCCCTTGCGGCGCACGGTGGGGTATTTGATCAATCTAGCTGGCCAAAAGTCGATTTTTCAAAATATTCCGACTTTTTTAATACACTCCCTGGCGTTCGTAGATGTCCACTGAATAATATACATGTAGGATGCCGATCAAATTATACCACTTTATTGTAATTTAGTTCATGTTTTATTTAAGAATTCAATTATTCAGTTACATGTATTTACATGTATGTTTGCTTAGCTTATGTTTTAATTATAGTTTATTAATAAAATATGGTGATTCACACACAAAGTTTATGCACGAGTTAAGTTTAGTGCGCGTTCGGTATGGCCTTCGGTTTTCAACTAACTTTAAAATATCGTCCGTTGAGAAATGTATGTATCTACTTTACTTTGTTTCGTCTAGTTCGTTTAGGTCAAGCCTGCAAGGTTGCATTTAGTTAGTACTGTCGTCCACTCCTGGTTGCCATTCCCACATTCGGCCCTCCTGACGATTCATTCGGCTCGAATGATGGCTCGAGTTGAGTCGAAGGCTCCCAACTTTTATATACTCCGCCACCGAGACTGTGTGGCCGGGTCCTTCGTGGTCTCCTACCTTTACCAACTCATACCTGCCGTGAGGCAAAACCTTGCTGATTTTATATGGCCCTAAAAATTTCGGCTTCAATTTAAGACCCGCCCCAAATTGTGTTCGCTTAATGGCTACTAACTCGTTTGGTCGGTATTTCTTCTCCCTTTTCCGGTTCCTATTAAAGGATTTACGGTTTTCCTCCTGTATTTTCCTGATATTTTCTTGTGCATTCTTACGCATGTTTTCCCGCTCTTCATCCAACTCTCTTATGCCTTCTTCATCCAACAACTCAGCTAATCTAGTATCGCTAACTACTCGCATCTCAACGCCGGTCAATAATTGAAACGGAGAGAACTTTGTGCTTCTTGGTGGTGTACTATTTAGTGCTTGCTGAACTTTTTGAATATGTTTATACCACTGACCAGGACTTTCAGCACATAGCTTTGACAACATTGGGATGATGATCTTGTGGATTCGTTCCACCTGCCCGTTCCCGCGCGGAACACCGGTGGCTATAGTAAGATGCTCTATTCTTTCCTTCTCGCAATATTCCCTAAAACTATTTGAAATAAATGCAGCACCTCTGTCTGAAATAATGCGTTTGGGATTTCCAAATACTGAAGCCTGCGATTTCAATTTGTTTATGACTGGATCTGCTGCAGTGGTTCTGGTGGGATACAGCCAGACAAATTTTGAAAACGCATCAATTACTACAAATAAATAACTGTACGACTTAGCGGTCTGCTCCATTGGGCCCACATGATCTATATGATAGGTGCCCAGTGGCCTGTCTTCCTTGTCTATTGGCGCAAGAAAACCCTCCTTTTTCCCAGTTTTACTCTCACTAATTATACACTCTACACAACCTCGAACTACCTTGGTCACTTTTGCAGTTAATTGTGGAATATAAAATGTCTTTTCTACAGCATCCTTGGTTTTGGCAATCGAAAAATGAGCCTTTTTGTGAGCAATTTTTATTATCTCGTCCTCCATAGACGATGGAACGACTACGAGTTCCTTAATGGGATCTTTGTGTAGGACTCCATGTTTAAGATAAGAATCCTCATAACTACTATTTTCTAATACTGCGCATACTGCCTTAACCCACTGATCACTTCGCTGCGCTTCCCTCATTCTGTGTATTAGAGAATCTTCTAGCATCATGCAAGAGACTCTGCTCAGCGCGTCTACATGCCTCATCTTTGACCCACTTCTGTGCTCTATCTCATAATTATAATCCTGCAGAAACATAGCCCAACGAGACACTCTTAGTGGAATATCTTGTTTCTTCATTGTCATGGTAAACGGGTTACAATCCGTAATAATCTTAAATTTTATCCCCATGAGATAAACCCGCCACTTCTTAAGTGCTTCTACAATAGCTAATACTTCGTGCTCGTAAGAATGGTACTTTTCTTCAGCCGGTTTGCACTTACGGCTCATATACTGTACCGGGTGGAATTGTTGATCATCTACGTCTTTCTGCATTAGCACAGCCCCATACCCTGACGTACAAGCGTCTGCATGAACCTCCGTGATTGCTTTTGGGTTGTACATTTTTAACACGGGTGCTTTTATCAAAGCCGACTTTAGTTGGAGGAAAGCGGTAACGTGCTCGTCTCCTAACTGGAATTTTGCGTCCTTCCTGAGCAGGTCGGTAAGTGGTTTAGCTACCACGGCGTACCCTTCGATAAATCTGCGGAAGTAGGACGTTAAACCCATAAATCTTTGCAATGCTTTTTTATCCCGAGGGAGGGGGAAATTCGTCACAGCCCTTGTTTTTGCCTCCGATGGTTTTATTGTACTATCTTTAATGATATAACCTAAAAAGTCCACTTGCCGCACAAGTATTTTACACTTACTCCATTTGATTTTTAGGTTATAGTCTGACGCCCTACTAAGCACACGTTCAAGGTTCTGGATACCATCACTTATATCCTTGGAGGGAATAATAAGGTCATCCATGTAAGCTATCACGGTACCGTCTTGTATCATATCCCTCAATACAGCAAAAACAAATCGCGAAAAAACAGCTGGAGAGTTCGATATTCCAAATGGAACATATTGGAACTCAAACTGATCGTCGTGCGTAACGAAAGCCGTGTACTTCCTCGAATCCTTGTCAACTGGTACGTGGAAAAAGCCATTAGCCAGGTCCAGCGTGGTATAAACTTGAGCTCCTTGTAATCTTTCTATTACATCGTCCAGCAACGGCATAGGAAAGTTGTCTCGAACTATTTTAGCATTGAGGCGCCTGTAGTCGCAACAGAGCCTCTTGCTACCATCCTTCTTAGCAACGAGCACTATGGGAGATGCATATTCGGACGTACTACGCTGAATTACACCCTCGTCTAACCACTTGGCTACCTGCTCATCCACTACCTTTTTGTCCACGTGCGACATACGTCTCGGCCGTTCGTATACTGGAATATCATCCGTAAGTAAAATTTTCATGGTTATTGGGGACTCTTTTATCTTCATTGGTTAATAACCGGTAATCAAATATTCGACTGTATTTCTCTCAGGTGCCTGCAAATGCGACAGATCTACCTCTGGAGCTATGATCACTTCTTCTTCTTGTGCCAAGCACAATCCCTCAAACTCTTTTAAAAGGTCTAACTCAACTCCTTTCTTTTTATACCCTACTGTCTCCTCCCGATTTAGTACTGTGATTTGTTCCTTTGATTCGTTTGCATTTTTACCCTTCTTATTTCCTTCAACTTTCTCCACTTTCAATTTAAATACTACTAAATCTTCAGAGAAATTTAAGTCAACATTCTTCAGGATACTATTGCCGATTATGGCAGAATAATGCATATCCTTTTCACGAACAGCATGGAAAGTAATATTGACCTTCAACCCGTCCACTTGAGCCTGAATATCGAAACTACCCAATGTGTTTAGGACACTATTACAAACACCAATTAGCCGACGCTTGTCGTGACTTAGTTCTATTTCTTCGCCTAGCATCAGCAAAACATCGTATCGAATTAAAGAAAGATCGCAACCAGTATCGATTAATGCCGAAAAGGTTACACCATTGCATGTCAAATCTTTAAATATACACCTTCCCATGCCACTTGTTTTCGAAAACAAGCCCTCTCCCAACGTATTAACGTTACCTTTTTCAGTTTTAATATGGGTTGATGGACTTTTACACTCAGCTGCACGATGCCCTGACTGACCACACTTAAATCATTTAAATTGCACTTGCTTACATTCCTTTGCTAAATGCGCAGAATCTCCACATTTAAAACATTTTTTATCTTTCTGGACTTGTTTCTGAACACCCTCAAATTTAGAAACAGTTTGACTAAAGCTTGAGTTAGCCGCTTGCTGGCGACCACTTCACACTTTTTCATACACCTTTATCTGATCCTTGAGGTCAGAAAGCGTCTTAGCCTGATAGAGATTCGCTTTGTTTTGCCTAGAATCTGGAATACCCTCTATGAAATATTCAATCAAGCTCAAATCGTCAAGCTTAATTGGTTTACCCAGTTCCATAAGACTATAAAGATATTCTCTGTGATCTTCATTGTTACGTTTTTTCCGGTTGCGCAACAATCGGTGCACCTCGATTGATGATACCACTGCACCCAATTTTTAATTTTAAAGCCTGTGCTAGAGTATCCCAACTACTAATGCCTCGCTGACTGCGTATAAATAACTTTGCTGCCCCTTTAAGCAGCTGCTTCGCATATATAAATTTTTGCAGGGCGTTCCAATTAACTGCCTCCGCATTTTCAACAAATTCTTCGATCCACTCTTCGACCGACGGAGAGCCCACTCCACTAAAAGAAGTTAATGAGTCTTGAATATCTCGCAATGTGAATGGCGTACGACTATGTGTCTGGTAATTTATTTCACTTCGTGGTGATGTACCAGCATCGCCATATTCTGAGCCCTCATCACCGTTGCCATCATCATCACCATCGACAGTAAGACCGAAATGTTCCAGGAGTCTGTCCTGTAACGTCGTCTTACGTCCAGTAGTGTCAAGCCCTAACTCACTTAGCTTCGTTTTCAAAGCATTAACTGTCAATATCAAAATATCAGAACGTTCCATTGTAATAGCTTTTAATAGAGAAAACAAGAATCACCGGCACTGCAAACTTTGTATGTGTATTAATCAAGAAATATTTTGTGAAACTTTCTTACAACGCACCGTACTCAATAAATTACGACAACCGAAAAGAACTTCAAAAACATATGCGATTAGTTTCATTCACGGTTAGGAACACAAAATCTCAAAATATTTCTTGAGCCTTCCCTGAAATATTTTTTTCTTATCTACAAACAACTAGAGTACTTAAAATGCGTGCTATAAAATGGGTAATTATGAAAGTATTCTGCATATGTTTTATTCTTGCGTACCTCGACAACTTTTTATTTTAATTTTCCATGAAAACATTAATTTGTACATTCGTTTTAGCTTTATTCAATACAAAACTATTTTGCTACCGATTTCCACCATTCGAAAATTCACCACTATTTCTATACGAATTTTACATTTACATTGAAACAGAAATATTCAAAATTTATAAAATTTTTGCATGAATAAAATAAAGACTATTCTTTGTGTTTTCCTCCAAAGAATACATTAATCGAAGCAAGATAGGCATACTTATGACTTTAGTTGGAGTTTCTGATATTTGCAAAATGAATACTATTAAATCTCTTTCTTCCTGTTTTCTTATGGTAACACATTGATTGAACTGAGATGGAAATGTTTGTACTATTAATTTCGGTTTTAATTTAAACACTAGTGTCTACTAGTTTTCTCCGGTTGGTTATGCTATTCTACATACATTACTACTCTACTCTACTCATCTGCGTTTGTTATCTGCTGCTGCTGCCCACAATACTTCTTTGAACAATTCTGCTGCTACTCGCTCCGTTTCGTTTCGGCCAACGCCACTCCAACTTGTTGCACAACAACTCCAACACAATTGTTTCGATACAATCACTTAGCAACTGATTCGTTTCGCTCGTGTTTACAGCCTTTGCCACACGATCTCTTTCAAAATTTACGCTCTTCGGCCACCGCCACGTAATTACTTTGCCAACAACAACTTTGCTTTGTGCTATTCGGCCAACGCCACACAAAGTTCGTTTACAACAACAAATTCAAATACTTTACGATATTCGGCAACCGCCACGTAAGTACACTGCCAACAACAACTTTGCTTTGTGCTATTCGGCCAACGCCACACAAAGTTCGTTTACAACAACAAATTCAAATACTTTACGATATTCGGCCACCGCCACGTAAGTACACTGCCAACAACAACTTCAGTACATGAATATGCAAGCAATCATCCCTTAGACGAGTGGATGATGCAATTTTACAATATATTTGCCATCGAAAATTTTTGTTTCTAAATTTTTTCACTAGCGCATGTGAAAATTAAACGAATCTCGTTTTATTACGCACAATGCTCAAATTTTGCAACAACTGAATGTACAGGCGCTAGCGCTTCACACAATCACGAACTTTCGCGTCGATTCTATCTCACGTATGACACCATTTGTAGGATGCCGATCAAATTATACCACTTTATTGTAATTTAGTTCATGTTTTATTTAAGAATTCAATTATTCAGTTACATGTATTTACATGTATGTTTGCTTAGCTTATGTTTTAATTATAGTTTATTAATAAAATATGGTGATTCACACACAAAGTTTATGCACGAGTTAAGTTTAGTGCGCGTTCGGTATGGCCATTGTTTACTATATAGTTTGGCAGCTTAAGAAGAGGTTATGTTGCGAATAGAGTGGAAGGCAGTGGACTAGGCAGTCGAATGTCATATAATGAAGGAATGGTGTTCGGAGTTTTTTCAAAGTTAAAAAAAAAAATCATAAAAGCTTTAATATAAATAAAACTATTGTTTTAATAACAAAAAAAACGCCATATATATTCTGTATCATAAATTTGTAAGGATTATCTCACTTCAAAATTTGAATTAAATAATCTAAAGTTTTTTTTTGAAACTGAGTCGAGAACTGTGCGTGTGAATGTGCGAATTTTCACCGATCAGCTGTTAGTTGCGCTACTTGGTAAAATTTACAATGGGTATGGCCTTCGGTTTTCAACTAACTTTAAAATATCGTCCGTTGAGAAATGTATGTATCTACTTTACTTTGTTTCGTCTAGTTCGTTTAGGTCAAGCCTGCAAGGTTGCATTTAGTTAGTACTGTCGTCCACTCCTGGTTGCCATTCCCACATACATACCCCAAAACCCATCTGCAACGTCAACGGAGCCAGAGAGGATAGATAGAATAAGAGACGTCAGTTCAAATTTTATTTGTAATGTACCTGATTGGCGGATATTAGAAAATTACTTATCTTGTTTGGTTGATTTTCCGAAAGGGTGGATAAATGATGTATATTGGAACGATTTTCCGTCATCCCTTGTCAAATTTGGTTTTGAGACAAGCCGGTTTCGGCGTTGTGCCATAATCAGTGTGATCGACACTGATGACGGCACAACGCCGAAACCGGTTTGTCTCAAAACCAAATTTGACAGGGGATGACGGAAAATCGTTCCAATATACATCATTTAGAAAATTACCTTCTACACATTTTTAAGAAGTTTATATTAATATACTAGCAGACCCGGCAGACGTTGTGCTGCCCTAAATTTAATCTATCTGCATACATCTTAATAAGCGTTTTCCGTCTAACTCTGCCTCCCCCCTCCCCTCTTATATTTTTCTTAATCCTTTTATTCACTCCTCCCGCCGTCTTTTTCGATTCATCTATCTCTATTTCGTCTCACTCTATCTCTTTCTCAGTCTCCTTCTCCTTCCCTCTTTTCTCTTCTCTCAAGTTCTTCTCATTCTTCTTCATCCTTTATTGCCAGTCCCAGAGGGTGGTATGTATTTTGTTCCAGTCCTATTCCGAGTCCCAGTCCCACTCCGAGTCTCAGCCCCAGTCCTAGTCCTAATCCCAGTCCCAGTCCGCTCTGGTCTAGTTCCCGGAAAAAAGGATCGTAAATACTAATACAGGCAAATTAATACACCAAATTTCAGGCAAATCGAATAGGACGTACATATTTATATACGTATGTGGGTATTATTAATTCATGTCTTTATTTCGGCTTCGCATGCTTATTTATCAGTTTTGCCAGGTTGATGCGACTAAATCGAATATGACAATGGAAATTACTTTAAAGTACTTAGCAACAGCTTTCATTTGATATCCATATTACACACACATTGTAGGGGTATCCGGGTCCACGTTTTAGCCTATATCTCAATACCCTAGTCACTCAGCGATATAAAAATTACTCTGTACTAAAGCACACATCAACAGCTTTCATTTGCTATCCATATTACACACACCTTCTAGGGGTATCCGGGTCCACATTTTGGCCTATATGTCGAGACCCTAGTCACCCAACGATATAAAAACTACTCTGCACTAAAGTACACATCAACAGCTTCAATTTGATACCCATAATGTAAAAACACATCCTAGTGTTACCCTGATCCACGTTTTGGCCTATATCTCGAGACCCTAGTCACCAATAGGTATGAAAACTACCCTCTACTAAGGCATTCATCACCAGCTTCAATTTAGTACCCATAATGTAAAAACACATCCAAGTGTTACCGTGATTCACGTTTTGACCTATATCTAGACCCTAGTCACCATTAAGTATGAAAACTACCCTGTACTAAAGCACTCATCAACAGCTTCAATTTGATACCCATAATGTATAAACACATTCCAGGGGTACCCGGGTCCACGTTTTGACCTATATCTCGAGACCCTAGTCACCAATAGGTATGAAAACTATCCTCTACTAAGGCATTCATCACCAGCTTCAATTTGGTACCCATAATGTAAAAACACATCCTAGTGTTACCCTGATTCACGTTTTGGCCTATATCTCGAGACCCTAGTCACCAATAGGTATGAAAACTACCCTGCACTGAAGCACTCATCAACAGCTTCCATTTGATATCCATATTGTATAAACACATTCCAGGGGTACCCGGGTCCACGTTTTGGCCTATATCTCAAAACCCTAGTCACCAATAGGTATGAAAACTACCCTGTACTAAATCACTCATCAACAGCTTCAATTTGATTCCCATAATGTAAACACACATCCTAGTGTTACCCCGATCCATGTTTTGGCCTATATATCGAGACCCTAGTCACAAATAGGTATAAATATTAACCTCTACTAAAGCACTCATCAACAGCTTCAATTTGATATCCATAATGTAAAAACACATTCTAGTGTTATCCTGATCCCCCGTTTGGTCTATATCTCGATACTCAAGTCACCAATAGGTATGAAAACTACCCTGTACTAGAGCACTCATCAAAAGCTGTCATTTGATATCCATATTGTATAAACATTGTCTCGGGGTATCCGGGTCCACGTTTTGGCCTATATCTCCAGACCCAAGTCACCCAGCGGCATAAAAAACAATCTGTAGTAAAGCACACGTCAACAGCTTCAATTTGATACCTATAATGTAAAAACACACCCTAGTGTTACCCTGATCCACGTTTTTGCTTATATCTCGAGACCCTAGTCACCAATAGGTATGAAAACTACCATGTACTAAAGCACTCATCAACAGCTTTCATTTGATATCCATATTGTATAAACACATTTTCAGGGTGCCCGGGTCCACGTTTTGGGCTATATCTCGAGACCCTAGTCACCAATAGGTATGAAAACTACCCTGTACTAAAGCACTCATCAACAGCTTTCATTTGATATCGATATTGTATAAACACATTCTGGGGGTGCCCGGGTCCACGTTTTGGCCTATATCTCGAGACCATAGTCACCCAGGGGTACGAAAAATACCCAGTGTCAAAGTAATCATAAACAGCTTCCATTTGATACCCATATTGTACAAACACATCCCAGGATTACCCAGGTCCACGTTTTGTTCTCAAGACCCTATCCAGAACGGGATAAAAAGTATCCTATGTCCGTTGCCTGGTTCTAAGCTGCCTCTCCACCAATTTTCAGCCAAATCGGTTCATCCGTTCTTGAGTTATGCGTAGTGAACCTAACACCACTTTCTTTTATATATATAGACTAGAAGACCCGGCAGACATTGTCCTGCCCTAAATTTGGCCTACCTGCATACATTTTAATAAGCTTTTTTTTTATTGATAAGCACGTTGTTTAATTAAACACCAAACAATTACACGGAAGTATATCCGCACCACCTGAAAATATGAGTGTCACTGCGTATACTTAACATTTTATTATTACGTATAAACTAATAAAAAAAATTTGCAATAAAATAATATTGGGACTATAAACTGAGATATAGCCTATCCTATATTTCAAGTTAGATCAAACTACACCCGGGGTGCAAAACGAATTCAAAATCGGTTCAGTAGTTTAGAAGTCCATTGGCCTCAAACATAGTGACACGTTTTTTTTATATATTAAGATATTGTGATTGTTGGAAAGAAGATGAATTGGTTAATTAATACGATCCTTTAAAACAATCAAAAATAAAGTAGAAGCAATTTAAAATTACCCCTCAAATGGGACATTACAAATAAATTTCACAAAATGTATGAACTGACGTCTCTTATTCTATCTATCCTCTCTGGCGAAGCTATCCGCGCACATCTAAAGTTGTATAAAAATTGTGTCCAGTTCGATGTATTTTTGGATTAAAAAGCAATATACCCTTCTAACATAAATACTTGTTCACTTGTTTAGCCTTAATCAAATCTAGTTACATCTTCTTTTAGGACAGGTAAATGTATTTCTAATTCTTATGTTAGATTTTTATACTGCATGTACTGATTTATTCTACTTGTAATACTACTACTTTTCAATATTTAATGTTTTAAAAACCTTGCCAACAAAAAGATATATCTCTTTTTCATGGCATATCATGTCAGTAATTTTTTGGCAATACATAAGCTTGTGTTTGTTTCAAAGTTTAATAACAAAAGCGGCTGCGCATACCCGCGATTTTTTGAGTGGTGGTCAATTTTATAAGAGACTGATACCCCTATTGGCAAAAGGTGGCAACCTTGTGAAAACATCCTCAGTGGCAACACCTAGGTGAAAAGTCTTAAAATGTAATACTATATCGATATATAAAAAAGAAGGTGAGGTGGCAACCCGAAGTGGCAACCCTACTTAAAAGTATCAATAGAAATGCGGACTAAAATACCTTTCGTTTGATACCCATTGACATACATATCTCATGTAATGCCAAAAAATGACCCCGCCTTCCGAAAGCGGGGGCTCGATCCGTAGTAATTCTGCGCGGAACATCGTGAATTTACTGTCAAATATTTCCTTTCATAACAATTAAGTGAGACAACTACTTTTTTAACAGAAATAACTGCTGTTTTAGTTTTGGCCAGCTAGATCGATCAAATACCCCACCGTGCGGCATGTCATAGGTTCATTATTGGAGCTGGAGCTTTCCGAATCTCAAAGGGCCCAGCGAAATCGATTCCTGCAGCAGCAAATGGAAATGTTAGCTCAGTTGGTAACGGACCCATCAATTGTTGTGCAATATCCTTCCTAAACCGCGCACATATGACGCAACTTCTGATTAGCTTTTTCACAGCGACCCGAACATTTGGGATACAGAATTTCTGTCTTCTGATGGCAATTGTTAATTGTGTTCCACCATCCATAGCAGGATTATGAGCATCGGCCATGATGAGTTTGGCGAGAGGTGATGCTGCGTGAATGATTATAGGATGCTTAGTTTCTGTAGAAAAATGTGATTTATCCAGCTGTCCTGACACTCGTATTACGCTTTCTTGGGCCAGAAATGGGCAGAGTTGCAGCATTTTTGATATCGCAGGAATTGCTCTTTCTCCTTGCAGGGCCCTCCACTCCGCCGAAAAGAACTCAATCTGTAACTGCGGTGACCAGTGTTTCATAGCCAGATCGCGCTCCGAGGACGAGACAGAAGCTACTTCCTTAAAGTCTGCTGGATGATCGGAAACTTGCGGTTCTTGTTTCTGGCACCTTTGATGAAAGGAAACACAAAAACTATCGCGCGGAGCAGTTTATTAGTCGTGGAACATTTTTGGACCTGAGTCTTCCTGCTGAGATATAGAATTTGCATTGGTATATGCACAGCGAGGATTTACCTTGGACTCAGCCTCGTCAGCTTTGGAGTCGTGTGTGGAGATACTGCTATTGTTTTGGATTGGCCATTTATCCGGCTCCCCTTGGAGCCACAAGGGCCCGTTCCACCATAATGTCGAATCTTTCAGTTGGGAGGCAGCCCAACCTCTCGATAGCAAGTCAGCAGGATTTCGACCCCCGCCTATTACGGTATCCGACGAATGCCATCCGCGGGGAATGAGAATCGAATTGAGAAGATCTGGTATTTTCATAACCGATCGGCAATGCAGCTCGCGAATACAATTTTGTAGATAAAGCAGTTCGGTGATTCACTGCATTCTCGGCAAAAATCGCGAGTACTCTATGCATGCATGTATGAAGTACTCGCTATGGACCAAGCGAGTGCTCCAAAATTAACCAAAACTCATACAAAAAATATGGTCCAATTAACACTGCGATGTCCTAGGACTGGACCATATACTCCAGCTCAGCATTACATCAGAGTAATCCATGGAGTACCCACATAAATAAACATCCTGTAGTGATTACAATCGTTAAAAACGATCAATGATCGGCTTATAATGTATTCGTGTAGAAACATGAGTTGGTCCATTGCTGCATTACAGTGGAGTATAATGGTAAGTACTCCAGTATGACAGTATGCAATAGCTGTCATTTGGTTGTTGTTGTTGTATTAACGATAAAGGCCCTCCCTGAAGGCTTTGAGGAATGTTATCGATGTTTATGGTCCTTTGCCGGATATAGATCCGCTACGCTCCGGTAACAAAGCAAGGTACAAGCCCGACCATCTCATTCGCTAAAAAACTGTTGCGGATTGAAAAGAAAAACTTGAAATAACGCGCAATAAAGTTAAAAAAGAATGGAATTCAATAAAAGGATAGTTATTATTTATATTTTTGAGTAAAATGTATGTAATAGTTATATTTTTAAACAGAAGTCGCACCACAAATCGCGAACAGTTTACTTTGATGTTGAACGGATGAAGCTCAACGAGGACATCGCCAAAAACATGTCCAAGAAGCCGCCAGGCGTACTCTCACTGTTTTGGACATCCCTAGGCACTGACTTAAATGCGTTGGGACTTCCAACAAAGTCCATTACTGAGTGGCAAAAAGTAAAAAAATTTGTTAGATATAAAAAATTTTGTTAACTCATGTCAATTTCAGGTATGGTCAGATTTCAAATCTTCCATTAAGAAGAAAATGTCCCACAACCGTACCAAAATGCTAGCAACAGGTGGTGGACCAAACAATACAAAAAATTTGACTGCCTTGGAAGAGTAAGTTGTGCAGCTGGTATGTCTTGGTGATGCCATAGCAGGAGTTTCTGGCAGACACTTTGGCACACCCCAGAACCTGCTCCACCATATAGAAAGCGGTGCTAGCGAACCATCCCTAAGTGTCGCGGTGAACAATGTAGAAACTGACATTGCTGGGAGCGAAGAAAACGGTAGCGGAAACACTCCTGCAGCTTCCTCTTCGCAGCCACAGCCGCAAAGAAGCAGCCAGATGACGTTGTTGAGAACTCAAACTGATTTGCAGAAAACGTTTCACGATAACGTGTCATCTGCAATGAGGTCTCAAAAAAGAAGAATGGAAGATTTGACCAAAACTATGAAAAATATGGAAAAAATAATAAGCAGCTTGAACAGCAACTCTGAAAAAATTTTCTCAGTATTAACGGACTTAGTTGCAGAAACTAAAAGGCATAACTTGGCAACTGAAAAGTTATTGCGGGACAAGACCCAAGTAAAGGGGCAACTTTTGCAACTGGAGCTTGAAAGAGTGAATAGTGCGCTAATACAACTTTCTCTTCCACATCCTAACTTGAATCCACCACCCCCTGCCTCCTGTCTCCATTCCCGTCTCTCTTGCAGAAAACAAAAATTTTAAAAATGATTAAAAAAATTATGTAATAAAGTAAATGAAATGAATTAAAAATTAAGTGCAAAAAATGTAAAAAATAGTATAATAAAACAAGTATATATATAGTGTAACATATTCGACGTGGCCATGAAGGGAGTATTTTTATTTATAATGAAACTAATTTTTTTTTTAAACAGTTTTTTCTAAAACTAACGAAAATAAAAAAATAAGGACAGTATTTTATAAAACTTGCAATGTATAGTTTAAGTATAGTAAATAATTTACGTGGCCATGAAAGCAGTATTTTTAATTATAATAAGATAAAATTGTTTACAAAAAACTGCTTCATTATACCTTTCTGGTTGTTCAATTTCTTGAAAATCAGTTTCTCCGTCATTATTTACGTTACCGAGATACCCATCATGGGTATTGTAGTGAATGCGTAAATTGTGAAGTGCTGCAGCTACATTAATTATTTGCACAGCCTTCTCAGGAGAGTAGTGAAGTTGCCGCGCAGACAGAAGACACCAGTTCTTCCAAACACCAATAGTTCTCTCTATAATGTTTCGCCCAGAACTATGTCATTTGTTGAAGCGGCTTTGAGGAGTATTAGGTGCAGGGTTGCGAAAAGGATTTATAAGCCAGGGTGCAAGACCGTATCCTGCGTCACCTATAAATTTGATATAAAGTTATCGTTGAACAGTAAATTAGTATATAGATTTCTTATACCTAATAGACGTAGACTTCTATTTCCGCTTTCGTATTGAGCTTGGAAGAATTGTGATAAGTCACTGTTAAACCAAACGAATGAGTCCTGTGTTGACCCAGGGTATTTCGCGTTAATGTACCGTATATGTTGTTTATAATCACATATCTGAAAAATTAAGCACATCGATTAAAAATAATACAATAAACATTAAGCACACTTACAACCAGTACGTTAAGACTATAAAAACCTTTTCGGTTATAAAATAAATGGGATTTCGCTCCTGAAGATTTTGCTATCCTTACGTGCGTACCATCAATGCACATTAAAATACCAGGAATTTTGGATTTGTTGAAGTAAGTTCGAGATTCCATTTGCTCCTCGTCATTCATTTTTAAATTAATCCACTTTTCGCACAATTCCCTTTCCATAACGTCAAGAACCTCTGAAAACACCTTCGAAGCTGTTGGTTGAGCCATTCCTAGCATGTAGTCTTTACCAACTGCATTTTGATAGCTTCCTTCGGCTAATATACGCAGACATAAGGAGAGCTTTTGTTGGCGACCTATTGCTGTCGATTTAATCACGGGAGGAATATTACTGCAAATTATGCTGAAAAGATGTCTATACGATTTTTTATTGACTCGAAATTGTTTAACGAACCTTTAAATTAAAAATTTACACTCGCATGTGTATTAAAATTTTCTTAGTTTACCTACTTACTCTATGTCTGTCACAGACCTTCTAACGCATGCGGTGTTGTTTCTGCTTCATTTGTGTGAAAATAAAAAGCAATTGAATCCATACTTTTTATACTCAGTTGAGCAGAGCTCCTTTTTAAAACACTTATTAACACCTTTCATTTGATACCCATATCGTACAAACAAATACTAGAGTCACCCCTGGTCCACGTTTATGGCGATATCTCGAAAAGGCATCCACCTATAGAACTAAGGCCCACTCCCTTTTAAAATACTCATTAACACCTTTCATTTGATACCCATATAGTACAAACAAATTCTAGAGTCACCCCTGGTCCACGTTTATGGCGATATCTCGAAAAGGCGTCCACACATAGAACTAAGGCCCACTCCTTTCAAAATACTCATTAACACCTTTCATTTGATACCCATATCGTACAAACAAATTCTAAAGTGGCCCCTGGTCCACCTTTATGGCGATATTTCGAAAAGGTGTCCACCTATAGAACTAAGGCTCACGCCCTTTTAAAATACTCATTAACACCTTTCATTTGATACCCATATCGTACAAACAAATTCTAGAGCCATCCCTGGTCCACCTTTATGGCGATATTTCGAAAAGGCGTCCACCTATAGAACTAAGGCCCACGCCCTTTTAAAATACTCATTAACAGCTTTCATTTGATACCTATATAGTACAAACAAATTCTAGAGTCACCCCTGGTCCACGTTTATGGCGATATCTCGAAAAGGCGCCCACATATAGAACTAAGGCCCACTCCTTTTTAAAATACTCATTAACACCTTTCATTTGATACCAAATCGTACAAACAAATTCTAGAGTCACCCCTGGTCCACGTTTATGGCGATATCTCGAAAAGGCATCCACCTATAGAACTAAGGTCCACTCCCTTTTAAAATACTCATTAACACCTTTCAATTGATACCCATATAGTACAAACAAATTCTAGAGTCACCCCTGGTCCACGTTTATGGCGATATCTCGAAAAGGCGTCCACACATAGAACTAAGGGCCACTCCTTTTTAAAATACTCATTAACACCTTTCATTTGATACCCATATCATACAAACAAATTCTAGAGTCGCCCCTGGTCCACCTTTATGGCGATATTTCGAAAAGGCGTCCACCTATAGAACTAAGACCCACGCCCTTTTAAAATACTCATTAACACCTTTTATTTGATACCCATATTGTACAAACGCATTCTAGAGTCACCCCTGGTCCACTTTTATAACGATATTCCGAAAAGGCGTCCACCTATAGAACTAAGGCCCACTCCCTTTTAAAACACTTATTAACACATTTCGTTTGATACCCTTATTGTACAAACGCATTCTAGAGTCAACCCTGGTCCTTTTTTATAACGATATTCCGAAAAGACGTCCACCTATAGAACTAAGGCCCACTCCCTTTTAAAATACTCATTAACACCTTTCATTTGATACCCATATAGTACAAACAAATTCTAGAGTCACCCCTGGTCCACGTTTATGGCGTTATCTCGAAAAGGCGTCCACACATAGAACTAAGGCCCACTCCTTTTTAAAATACTCATTAACACCTTTCATTTGATACCCATATCGTACAAACAAATTCTAGAGTCCCCCTGGTCCACCTTTATGGCGATATTTCGAAAAGGCGTCCACCTATAGAACTAAGGCCCACTCCCTTTTAAAATACTCATTAACACCTTTCATTTGATACCCATATAGTACTGTTGAGTATATTTTGTTAACAAGTGTACAACATCTCTGTCAAATGTCTCTTATACATTTCTTAGCAACATGACAACACATATTTTTGTAACACTCTATGTACATACATATAATATCTCATTACCATTTCATGTATATAAATAAATACTCTCTTTTGCTCTTATTATTATTCCATCAAAAGACTGCGTGTTAATAGGTTATGGGCCCAGCGTAGCGGAAAAGTTTAGCAAAAACAAAAAAAAGCAAAAACAAAAAAGGTCGATATCCGTTACTATTTTTGCAGTTTTCGTCACGTAGGCAGTTTTTTTGTTCGCTTAATAGAACGGAGTACGGTTTTATTTTTTTTTAACACCAATTTGCATCTGTTCAGGATGGACAAAGAATTTGTTATCGAGAAATTCGTGGACGCATCGCAATGGATGATGTGGAGGTTCCAGGTACGAGTTAACTTGATGGCATGTGAACTCTTTGGCTACGTTGATGGAACTCGGACGCAGAGTGCAGATGATAAATCATTTTCGGTAAAAGATGCAAAGGCGCAGAGAATTATAGTGAATTCCTGTGGAGCCAAAGTACTTGTGCATTTGTGTAACTGCGTTACAGCCAAACAAATGTGGGAAAAATTGCATTCGGTTTTCGAACACTCAGATGAATCTGCAAAACATCTGTTGCAGGAGCAATTCTATGCATATAAAAAGGATCCATGCCATGATATAGCAACACACATTTCCACGCTGGAGAATCTGGTGGGAAAGCTAAATGTTGCTGGCGTAAATATCGATAGTAGCATGCTCATAACAAAGATTTTGATGACTTTACCCGCTGAATATAAGCATTTTTCAACAGCTTGGGAATCTACAGCTAGTGAGAATCGCACAATTGTAAATTTAACTAATCGTCTTATGATTGAGGAAAGTCGAATGGGTGTTCAAAGTGCGAGTTTGAATGAAATAGGCACGAGTGAGGCTTTATTGGCTAAGCAAAGAAATACTGCTCCCAACACAAAGCACAAAGGCAGATGTTTTAAATGTGGGCGCACTGGTCACTGGAAACGTGAATGCAAAATGAAGGGAAAGTCTAAAAATCAAGACCATTCATTCGAAAGGTCAAGCGGCGATAAGGCTTTCCTCAGCAACTTACCTAACTCTTTCCAGTCAACTGATAACTGGCTTCTGGACTCGGGTGCCACATGTCACATGTGTAAGCAACGCAACTGGTTTTTCACCTACACAGATTTAAAGAAACCAATTCAAGTTATAATTGGAAATGGAAAAACAATGAATGCAACTGGACGTGGTAATATAAAAATTCGTTCTTTCAATGGTGTTGAATGGATAGAAAAAGTTTTGAAAGATGTACTATATTCGGCGGATTTGTACGCAAATTTATTTTCAACCACCAAGGCTATGGACAATGGTCACACGAGCTGGTCCGATAAGAATACTTTTAAACTACTTGATGAAGGCAAAGTGGTCGCAATAGCAGAGAGAAAGGGCGGTATGTTTCACATGCTCTTTAACGTTATAGAGCCCAAGGTATCAGCGAGTATTGCAATCAAACGTACGTCATTGCGTGTATGGCACGAGAGGCTAGGTCACCAAAATTTGAGGCACGTTCGTGAATTTCTGAGAAACAACAACATTGAATTTTCCGACGAAAATTTTGATTGTGACGGCTGCGCTTTTGGTAAGCAGCATCGCTTAAGTTTTGGCTTGAGTACAGAGAAGGCAACCAAATGTGGTGATATTATACATGCCGATGTTTGCGGGCCAATTGAAGTTAAATCATTTGGCGGTTCAAGATATTTCATAATTTTTAAAGATGAGTATTCGAAATTTCGATTTGTATTCTATCTTCAGACAAAATCTGAAGCTACTGAAAAATTTAAAATAGTGCTAAAAATTTCAGAAAAACATTGTGGGCATCCAATTAAAATTTTGCAAACCGACAATGGAACGGAGTTCATCAATGAAGAGATGAAGAAGTTGGTTCAAGACAATGGTATTCATCATCGCCGGTCAGTGCCTTATACACCAGAGCAAAATGGAGCCGTCGAACGAGAAAATCGAACAATAATGGAGTCGGCCCGATCGATGTTACACGCTAAAGGTCTGGATCTACGGTTATGGGCAGAAGCAGTGCAGACAGCTGTATTCATTCTAAATCGTACGGGCACTAGCACAGTAAGAGAAAAAACTCCGTACGAGCTTTGGTTTGGTAAGCAGTCACAGGTTGATAACTTTCGTATTTTTGGGTCTGAAGTGTATGTGCACATACCAAAACAAAAGCGCACAAAGCTTTCGGCAAAATCGAAGAAATGTATTTTTGTGGGTTATGACAACAATCACAAAGGTTATCGCGTTTTAGATGAAGCTAATAATGTGTCCGTGGCGCGAGATGTACAATTTCTTACTGAACAACCGGCAACGGTAACTTTCACCGAAGACGATTTAGAAGCAACTTCGGACCAATTACAAAATAAAGAGACGAATAATATTTCAAGCAACGCAACGGAGAGAACACAAAGTCATATTGATCCAAACAACATAGTAAGTTCCCGCTTGCGTAACCGAGAAGAACAAAATGTTTCAATGGCAATAGCTATGCTAACGATTACGGGGGAACCTACAACATATGAGCAAGCAATAAAATCATCAGATAGAGAAAATTGGCTACGCGCCATGAAAGATGAATACGACGCACTGTGCCAAAACGAAACATGGACTTTAGTCGATGCGCCGAAGGACCATAAGGTAATTGACAATAAATGGGTTTTTAAAATTAAACGCAACCCAGATGATTCAATTGAACGCTATAAAGCTAGATTAGTTGTACGTGGTTTCAATCAAGAGTATGGAAAAGATTATTTAGAGACATTTAGTCCAGTTGTTCGCTTTACATCACTACGTGCGATTTTTAGCATTGCAGCTAGCAGAAGCATGTGCATGAAGCAGTTTGATGTGAAGTCAGCCTTTTTAAACGGCGAGCTTAACGAAAATGTCTTTATGCAACAACCTATTGGTTTTGACGACAATAGCGGTCGTGTTTGTAAATTGCGGAAGAGTCTGTATGGACTAAAGCAATCTTCCAGATGTTGGAGTGAAAAGTTTAAAAACTTCGTTAAAAACTTCGGATTTAAGGCAAGTGAGGCAGATCCTTGTGTATTCGTGAGCCATGAAGGAGGCACGGTGATCTTAGCAGTCTATGTTGATGATGGCATTGTTGTTGGCGATAATAATGTAAAAATATCTGAAGTTATCGCGTATTTGCAAAAACAATTTCAAATTAGAACAATGGATGTGGGCTGCTTCCTAGGGTTTGAAATTGAAAAGCTTGAAAATGGCTCGATCTTCGTTCATCAATCTGCATACTTACGAAAGGTTTTGCAAAGAACCGACAGCGCAGATTGTAATACAGTTGCAGTACCAAGTGATCCGAACCAAGTAATGAGTAAGTTTGAGGAATCGGAACTGAGTTTGTTTCCATATCGGCAAGTGGTAGGCAGCTTAATGTATCTTGCTGTTGGAACTAGACCAGACATATCTTTCGCGATTGGCAATGCTAGCAGATATCTTGAGAAACCTACAATAGTCCACGAGAAGGCTTTAAAACGAATACTAAAATATTTGAAAGGCACAATGCATTTGGGAATTTTATACACGAATAGCGATAAACAATGTTTGAAATGCTACAGCGACGCTGACTATGGGGGAGATGTCGATACTCGAAGGTCTACATCGGGAACAACCGTTTTGTTTAATGGCAGCGCTATAAGTTGGTTCAGCGCACGACAAAAATGTGTATCTTTGTCAACTACAGAGTCAGAATATATCGCGGCTTCAGAAGCAGTGAAAGAGTTGGCGTGGGTGCAGCTATTATTCATGGAATTGCTAAACAAAAGCAGCTGTCCTGCTATATTGCTTATGGATAACCAAAGTGCTATACGTCTTGTGAAAAATCCTGAATTTCATAAACGCACCAAACACATAGATGTGCGGTATCATTTCATAAGAGAAAAGTTTGAAGACGGTTGCTTTGCTTTGGAATACATCTCAACACACGAAATGATTGCCGACATTTGTACAAAAGCGTTACCCAAGGAAAGGTTCCTATATTTACGATCTTTATTAGGCTTGGTTCCTAAAGAGCTTGATTAATAGTAAACATATTTTTATTAACTTTTTGTCATTCCTTAATGTAATAATCAATGTAATATGTAAAATTTTCGATGTTAACAAAAGGTGGGAATGTTGAGTATATTTTGTTAACAAGTGTACAACATCTCTGTCAAATGTCTCTTATACATTTCTTAGCAACATGACAACACATATTTTTGTAACACTCTATGTACATACATATAATATCTCATTACCATTTCATGTATATAAATAAATACTCTATTTTGCTCTTATTATTATTCCATCAAAAGACTGCGTGTTAATAAGTACAAACAAATTCTAGAGTCACCCCTGGTCCACGTTTATGGCGTTATCTCGAAAAGGCGTCCACACATAGAACTAAGGCCCACTCCTTTTTAAAATACTCATTAACACCTTTCATTTGATACCCATATCGTACAAACAAATTCTAGAGTCACCCCTGGTCCACCTTTATGGCGATATCCCTAAATGGCGTCCATCTATAGAACTATGGCCCACTTCCTCTTAAAATACTCTTTAATACCTTCCATTTGATATACATGTCATACAAACACATTCCAGGGTTACCCTAGGTTCTTTTTACAACATGGTGATTTTCCCTTACTTTGTCTCCACAGCTCTCAACTGAGTATGTAATGTTCGGTTACACCCGAACTTAGCCTTCCTTACTTGTTTATTTTATATTTTTCACGAAATTTAATTACAACAAACAATTTTGTTTTATTTAAAGAAATGTGAAACAGCATTTGACACAATCCGCTAGGTGAGTGGGTAAAGCAGTCATCCGACCTTTATGAGAATGGAATAAATTTCAACAAGTAAGGGGAGTGCGAATCGAATGGCATTCGCATGAGTGGCATTCGTCGGATACCGTAATAGGCATGAATGACGCCAAAATGGAAAGACCACCCTACTATGTGCTACAAATGGTTTGAGCGTCTGGGGATTCCCTTTTTTTAGCCAAAAAAGCACAAAGCTGGAGTCGCACCGATAAACCGTATCAATCTTCTCTATCTAACAAGCTTTTCTGACGAGCTTGCAAATCCACACTCATGACTGCTTCTTACTGTCTTAGAGAATGAGATGCTGTCCATCTATGAACTGGGATGTCAGCTAACCCGATAACGCTCTTTTGTAAGCTTGACCACCACCCCAAAATAATGTCTGGAATCACGTCGTCCCAGGCAAAATTCAACTTTCCTGTATGGTAATTTTGCCAGTCACGATAACAGGTGCATACAGTCCGGTTGGGTCATATATCTGAGCGACATTGCTAATAATTTGACGCTTGGTGAGTAATTTGGCGCTTTCAACAGGATATTCATCAAATCATGCCCAATACTCCTGAGTTTACCTGAAGTTCGATCCGCGAGCTCCGCCTAATTTAATTGATTACTGAGGTGACACCTGAATTTTGTTTTTGGGTTTCTACCGGATATTCTTCAGACAGTCTCAGTGGCTTCTAGATTTCCCCTATGGCATAGAACGACTGTCTTCTATCGCCGTATGATCGTATCGGCGTTGTATCTCCTATTCCTGCCACCGAGATCTTACATGGCTTTCGATCAAGATTGCACCTCTGTACACATTCCAGCGTAATAAGATTCACTTGTGATCCCAAGATGCGAATGTTTCCGGTTAATGTTCCATTTTTTTGTCGTAGGCGGCATAAGGCCGTGCCAATGACTGGTAATCCTTCCTCGGATGGGCCTGTCTCAATATCAGTTGGTTGCGATCATGAGGGCAGACAATCGTTGCTTAGTTCAATGCCACATGTTCACCATCTTGATGGCCATTGTGTTATTTCGGTCCCGAGAATTCTCACTGATTTCGGCGATGGCCAATGTTTGGTCTGGAATGACCCAGTGTCGTTCGAGTGCTGCCCTTGGCATGTCAATAACAGCCTCGTTTCAGACCTCAGCTTCCGTCGACTGACACTTGGCGTGGGGACGTTTAATTAGCTTGCATGCCGGCGTTCTTCCCTTTACCAATTCCGCATATGTGTCCGACATGCTGCTATTATGTTGCATATCTGAAATGTATACATAGGCTCACTCAGAGCTGAAGAAAACGTTATGTTTCGGGAGTGTTGATAAACGGAGAAGCACCGTGTTGTAACATGGTTCAACTATATACAGGTAAGCTCATCTGTAAAGCAACAAAATATGTCTGTTCAAATTGTCAAAATCTGTGTATTGGTGTTGGTGCGAATGGTATGGAATGAAAACATAAAACTTAGCAGTTTTTGTATGTGTAAGTAAATTTTTGCCAATGTGTTGGTTTCATTTTGAGTTTGCCATCTCCTTTTGACAATCCCTTCGGCCATGCAATGACATAAATAAAATCAGCTGATGAGAGGAGCCAACCTGTACATAATTGAACCATGGTGTTGTAATAACTCACACCAGTGGCCGATATACCATATAGGCAACATAGGCTAGAGCCTAGGGCGGCAAAATTAAGGGAGGCAAAATTCGAGTCGATTAATTAAAAAAAAAATAATATTATTGCATTCGGATTTTGCTGCACTTAAAATAGTATTTTTGTATATTTTAATAAATAATTCATTATTTTTAATGCATTTCGAAATTAGAATGAAGCTGTTGCAATCTATCAGAAATGAAGGTACTGACACACGTCGTTAGTAATAATTGTGTGCCAGCCCTAATAGTCACTGGATGGATTGCAGCCAACGCCATCTAAAAGTCAGATCGGTTGCACGAGCAGAAGGTGTAATGTGAAAAATATAAGTATGGTAGCGCTGTCTTTTAGGCAAGAATCTGGCGATCAGCCAATCAGGTACTCGCTTTGATTCTTGCTTAGCTGACGCAGCCCTCTGTAGGAAAACATCGGTAACTTATTATAAGAAAGATGTTTAAAAAAAGAAAAATGTGAAAATATGGCAATGATGTACACACGAAAAAGAAGAAAGAAGATTAATGGAGAATAGAGCACTGAATGCGAACGGATATACATAAAAAACCCAACTTTGGCATTATTATTAAAAATAAATCGGAATTATAGCTCAGGTGTGAAAAAAAGAACTTACGTACCACAAAAACAATTGAAAAATGAACATTCGTGAGGAAATGGCCAATATCTTGGCTGATGCTGGGGTGGAATTTCCACAAACAGCTACAACAACGCAGTTGCGGAAATTGTTAAAAAACGTGGTTGGGACTGGCCAAATCCCTTCCACCAATATTGCAGCACGCGTTCCTTCAGTTATTAATACAAATGATTCATTTGCCGCAGATAACCAAAACATTACCAAAGATGTTATTATTTCTGGTGCTTCCGGCACTGCTGATGCTGCCGTAACCGATGCCGCTGTCACCGATGTCCCTGTCACTACAGACGCCATCACCACCGCCGCTGTCATCGCCATTCCCGACGCTGAAACCGCCGCCATTACTACCACCGCTGCCACTGCTACTACCACCGCTGCCACTGCCACTACCGACGCCATCACCACCGCCGCTGTCATTGCCAATACCGACGCCATCACCACCGCTGCCACTATGGCCAATACCACAACCGAGTTCACTGAAGAAGCTGCAGGCATATTATACGTGGAAATGCCTAACAGTCCACAACATATAAACGATGAACTGAACAAAGGGATAGAAATCCTAAGAAAGGAAAAAGAAATCCTGACTTTGGAAAAATCCGTTGCGGACTTAAAACGTGAATTCCAAAACGCACGAAACGACACCCCCATTGGTAACGGTAGGCTACAAATCCCAAATCGTTTAACTTTTCGGGACATCGAACATACCATCACAAAATTTGACGGTGAAAATAAAGCATATAGCGTGCACGACTTTCTTCGCAATTTTGATAGAGTCATGCAGATGGTAAATGCAGACGACATTTTTGCGGTGACGCTAAACTTTTACTCTATAGAGACGTTCTAAATTACGAAGATTTAAAATCGCTTTTGGTTAGAGAATTTGGTCGGGTGGTGGGCCGTCACGAAGTATACAAAGCGTTGGCCACTCATAAATGGGATAAAAAAAGCAGCATTCGCCGATATGTGTTGACTATGTCGACGAATTTGAACTGATCAACTTTATAGTTGATGGCCTCCAAGACAGGTCCCCGGAAATATATATCCTAATAAACGCAAGGACGATGAAATAATTCAAGCAATCGCTTGACCTATACGAGCGTCGTCGCTCATGTCGCCCATCTATATACGACAACGTTCAAAAACCGAAACCCTCAAAATCAAATACGCCAAAGAATGATGAAACTGATGCAGCAGAAATACGCTGCTTCAATTGCACCCATATGTGACACTTTCAGAGCAAATGTCCATACGAAAAAAGGCCGGTGGGAAGTTGTTTCCGTTGCTGGAAGATGGTCCATGACCACCGCAGTTGTACTAACTCAAAAAAGGTACTAAACTTGAAGAAAACCGTTGCTGCAGTCGGGACCGACACTGAAGATGGGGATGAAGAACGTTGCTACCGAATGTTAGGATCTATGAATATGGTAAGTGTCGCCTATGTAACAAAACAAGTTAAGTGCAAAAGATTTATGGATTGTTTATCTCTTTGATACTGGCAGTCCAACTAGCTTTGTTCGCAAGTCCGCCGTGCCATTTGATGTGAGCGGAGTCGTCAAGCAGTCAAAATATCGAGGATTGGGAAATAACAAATTAATGATTTTTGGAAAAATTAAATGCGAAATAAAATTTAAAAATAAAATAGATGAATTTGTTTTAAATGTGGTGCCTGATGACACTATGGAGATTCCTATAATTTTAGGCAGAGATTTTTTAAAAAGATTTCATATTTGCTTATGCTTATTAGGTGATGCGACAATTAAACATACAAAACAAGAAAATAATGATATGCCAGATAACACTTCTTATTTCTGTGCACTTAACTTGAATAATATACCTAGTCTTAAGGGTGAAAAGAGGCATTCAGAATTACAAATCTCTGTACCAAATAGCAGTATACGGGTAGAAGATGTTGAGCTCGAAGAAATAAACGTAGTGTCTCATGAGGCTTGCAGCGATGGGTTATGCCCACTTGATCAAAATTTTAGTGAGAATATTTTTAATAAACAGGCCGCCTGCATATCTGAAATTAATATAAATCAAGAATTAGAAGAAAATAGTACTGATGTATTGAGAAAGACCTTAGAAGATAACTATTTGAGGCCAAGAAATATCGAATCACCGTATGATTACGAGATGAAAATAAGGTTAGTTGAGGATAAACCATTCCATGCGTTGCCAAGGCGACTTTCTCATTATGAAAAAGCTGAACTTAGAAAGATAACGGATGAATTATTGGAAAAGAGTATCATTAGGCCAAGCGATTCACCATATGCCTCTGCGGTTGTATTGGTAAAAAAAAAGAATGTCGAAATTCGTAAATGTGTTGATTACCGACCGCTGAATAAATTAACAGTTCGGGACAATTTCCCGCTCCCCTTGATCGAAGACTGCCCCGACTATCTAGGCGGAAAAAAATTTTTCTCAACACTAGACCTAAAAAACGGGTTCTTCCATGTTAAAATGGCCCCAGATTCCATTAAATATACATCTTTTGTAACGACTTACGGTCAATTTGAATACATGCGTATGCCGTTTGTGTTAAAAAACGCCCCCGCTGTATTCCAGCGATATGTCTACAACATTTTCAAAGATTTGGTTGACGATGGATCGATAATGATATATATGGTTGATTTAATTGTAGCCACGGTAGAATTCCAAACCCACGTTAAGATCCTCAGCAAAGTACTTAGAAGAATGAAGGAAACGAATTTAGAACTTAGGCTAAATAAATGTATGTTCGGGTTTAATACTCTCGAATATTTAGGCTATTCAGTCAGTTCGGATGGCATTCGCCCCAGCGATGCGCACATAGAAGCAATCAAAAAATATAGGCTCCCGAAAAATTGTAAAGAACTTAAGACCTGCTTAGGCCTCTTCTCATACTTCAGAAGGTTTATTCCGAATTTTGCTAAAATAGCTGGACCATTACAAAAACTGACACGAGATGGTGTTAAATTCGAACTGTCAGAAGACTGTTTACGAGCCTTTAAGGAACTTAAAATAAAACTGTGCCCCAGTGCTTGCAATATACGATCCGAAGAAACAAACTGAGTTGCACTGCGATGCAAGTTCAGCAGGTTTCGGTTCGGTCATACTCCAAAGACAAACGGACTGTCGTTTGCACCCGATTATGTACTTTTCAAAAGACACCTCACCCGCGGAAGCAAGATACCACAGCTTCGAACTGGAAACCCTGTCCATCATATACGCTCTACGCCGGTTTAGAGTTTATTTGGAAGGAATTCCGTTCAATATAGTCACAGATTGCAACTCCCTTACGATGACTTTAAGTAAAAAACAACTTTACCCGCGGATAGCCAGATGGGCTCTAGAGCTTGAAAATTATAACTATACAATTCAACACAGTGGTAGAGTTAACATGGGACACGTTGATGCGCTTAGCCGCTGCCCTGAAGCCGGAACTGCCGATGAATCCGAATCAATCGTCGCTACTATCGACAAGAAGCCTGCGGGAATAACAAAACTTTGCGAAATGGTCTTCGCCGCGGATGCTGACGAAGCAGATTTTCACATCCAAGCGACACAATACCGCGACAATAACATAAAACAATTACGAGAAAAGCTAGAGACAGGTCCCGCGCCGAACTTTGAATTAGTAGACGGTCTCGTCTTTAGGAAAGAGGGGGAGGGGAGGCTACAGTTGTACGTCCCGAATGAGATGGAGAATAACATTATTGGACTGGTTCATGAGAAAATTGGTCACTTAGGCGTAGATAAGACGTGCGATCAACTAAAGAAACACTATTGGCTACCCAAGATGAAAGATAAAGTAGAAAACTTTGTTCGAAATTGCATTAAATGCATCATGTACTCAGCCCCAGCCCGCGTGAACAAGCGAAATATGCATAGCATTGCTAAAATACCGATACCATTCGACACCATACATGTCGATCACTTTGGCCCTCTGCCCTCCATTAACTCGAAGCGCAAATATATTTTAGTGGTTGTTGATGCATTCACGAAGTTCGTTCGTTTGTATCCAGTAAATTCAACGAGTACGAAAGAAGTCATAGCTTCCCTAGACAAATACTTCAGTTATTACAGCAGACCCAAGAGGCTGATATCTGACCGCGGCTCTGGTTTCACTTCTCTCGAATTCGACGCGTATTTGTTAAAAAACAACATATGTCACGTGAAAGTAACCACGGCTTCCCCACAAGCAAACGGACAGGTAGAAAGGGTGAATAGAATAATCAAGGCCATGTTGAGTAAAATCTCCGAGCCGATTAACCATGCCAACTGGTCAGCCAAGTTAGGTCAAGTAGAATACGGTCTTAATAATACCATACACTCCACCACTGGTTACGCACCAAGTATGTTGCTGTTCGGTGTGGAACAGAGAGGAGCGATAATCGATGAATTGACAGAACACCTCGAGGATAAAAACCATTACAGTGCGCCTCGTGACCTTGAGGCTACCCGTGCGTCTGCCTTAGCTGCTATAGAAAAGTCACAAGAATATAACTCAAAATACTTTTCCAATCTCTCCAAGCCTCCTGAGACATACAGTGTCGGTGACTTTGTTGTCATACGTAATGTAGATACATCGGCCGGTTCTAATAAAAAGTTTATACCAAAATATAGAGGCCCATACGTAATTCATAAGGTATTACCACATGACCGATACGTAATAAGAGACATAGAAAATTGCCAGTTAACCCAGTTACCCTATGATGGTATTATAGAAGCATCGCGCATTAGAATGTGGTCTGACGATGTATCTGAATGCCACTCAACTCCCGTTTAGGCGACACTCCGTGTATTTCAAGTATATTGTGTTTATTTAAGTAAGAACAATTTAGCTTATAGTTACAAATAGAAATAAGTGATTTAATAATCGTGGTCGATTATAGTGTCAAATTGGCCGAAGCTGTAATCTATCAGAAATGAAGGTACTTACACTCGTCGTTATTAATAATTGTGTGCCAGCCCTAATAGTCACTGGATGGATTGCAGCCAACACCATCTAACAGTCAGATCGGTTGCACGAGCAGAAGGTGTAATGTGAAAAATATAAGTATGGCAGCGCTGTCTTTTAAGCAAGAATCTGGCGATCAGCCAATCAGGTGCTCGCTTTGATTCTTGCTTAGCTGACGCAGCCCTCTGTAGGAAAACATCGGTAACTTATTATAAGAAAGATGTTAAAAAAAAGAAAAATGTGAAAATATGGCAATGATGTACACACGAAAAAAAAGAAAGAAGATTAATGGAGAATAGAGCACTGAATGCGAACGGATATACATAAAAAATCCAACCTTGGCATTATTATTACAAATAAATCGGAATTATACTGTAAATTATTTTTCCGCATACCAGCCGTAAAAATTGCATAAAACTTCTAGTCACGCGCCTTAGAAACCCAACAGCGCGCCTGTACTTGGCGTAAAGAAACAGCCGACCCGCAACCCTGAAAAATCTAGACGCAAAGAAACGTAAATGAGGAATGTTAGGAAAAAAGTTAAGGTTAAATTAATAGCAGACTACACTGTAATGAAGCACTGAAAATCGCAATCATTGTGTTAAATATTGTTATTGTGAAAATAAGGGCGGCAAGTTATGTATTGCCTAGGGGCGGCGAATATTCAAATCCGCCACTGACTGTAATAACTCACCTGACCGTCTCCTTGTACTGTGTAATCCTGTAAGATAAACCATTGATCAGTACCCAATAATGTGCTGTACAAGCCAGTCATGCCTTATGCAGGTGAGCAAACGAACAAGTCAGGAATTGCAACGCAAATAGTCGTAAGGGAATTGAATGGAGAGAAATCATAAATCCTTGCAATACTTTTGTGTTGTGGAAAGATAATACGCTAAATTAGATGCACTTGCTAATAAAATTACTTAAAGTGATGTGAAACTATTTTCTTTTTATATAAAATTTACCAGCATTAGATAATTGTTAATGTGCTGGTTCCATTTTGCGTTTGCCATCTCCTTTTGACAATCCCTATCGTACAAACACATTCTAGAGTCACCCCTGGTCCACCTTTGTGGCGATATCTCGAAAAGGCGTCCACCTATAGAACTAAGGCCCACTCTCTTTTAAAATACTCATTAACACCTTTCATTTGATACCCATATCGTACAAACACATTCTAGAGTCACCCCTGGTCCACCTTTATGGCGATATCTCGAAAAGGCGTCCACCTATAGAACTATAGCCCACTCCATTTTAAAATAATCTTTAATACCTTCAATTTGATAACCATGTCATACAAACACATTCCAGGGTTACCCTAGGTTCGTTTTCCTACATGGTGATTTTCCTTTTTTGTCTCCAAAGCTCTCAGCAGAGTATGTAATGTTCGGTTACCCCCGAATATAGCCTTCTTTACTTGGTTTGTATACTTTCATTTCCGTCAGATATGTTAGATCAATTTAGGAGTTGAGTTGAAAAAAAGGCGTAAAACTTGTCAAAAGAAATAATAGCTCCTTCTAATTATTCAAGTAGTTTATTATAAAACTAGAAAGTCTTAAATCATCTTCATGATGTCGAAATATAAGACATTCAAGAAATAGTACTTCATAGTAGATTTTCTATACTTCGTAATTGGGTTGATTTTTCTTTCATTAGCCGTGTTTTTTTACATCTATAGAAGTTTACGCTTAAACTCTATGTGGACTGCTAAGCGTTAATCTTTATCTACTGGAATTCTATCTGAAATTGCCGCGCATAAAATTAGTACAACTAAATGTCAATACGCATTATATCAGATTGAAGGGAAAAATGTGTCTTTGCTTCACCTCCACAATAATGCTATGTATCAACTCTTAAAATGGTGCGTGTTTACAATTAATCGCAACTGATTCAGCTATATGTTCTACACTATAGCCACCAGAAGGTTGTGTCTGCGGTTTTCGGTAAAACATGTTTTGAAGCTAGTTGCCGCTAGATGGGTATACTAAACATTATCTAAGCGAGAATAAGCGTTATCTTACGCGCAAACGTAAACGTATACGCGTGTAAAAAAAACAGCTATTAATCTTGTAAGATCAAAAAATTTGAGGCTCTTGTGAGTTGATTGGTCTTCTTTTAAGGTATATCTCGCGGATGACTTGCTTATATAAAATCATTGCGCTCTTGATTATATAAAGTATTCCAAAAACATGAAGATATATTCGAATTTTGCTGAAACTTGCTGAAACGCAAAGACAATCTATTGCTTTCTTGCTATATGTCAAAATGTTACTATATGTCCTACTTATTTTGCTATTGTTGTAAAATGGATTTTGTAAATGAACACGTTGTAGATTGATCAAATAGAAGAAATTGTGGATATTTTTTGCCGATAATATAACAAAATCAGATACTTGAGTTGAAGTCATATAAATTTAAATACATCACAGTACATAGGTCTATCGGCGATTTCGTTGGAGCTTCCTAATTCCGAGAATTTCGATAAAATCAGGGATGCACCTTAACGTTAAGCTAATCGTTTATCAAAAAATTTCCACCGTTTCCGTTGAAACATTTCGAAATATTATCGATAAAGAAATTATCAAAATAAATTGTATCTCGTTTTTAACCGAAACGAAAAGCTTTCGTTAACGTTAAAAACGTTAACAAAAACGTGATACTTTATGTTTGAATTGTGCTGGCAATGCTGCAGCCATGGTGAAGCCGTAAGGTGGCAACAACGAGCGCACATACACACACAAACTCTATGTAATTTGTTTGTGTAATTCGTTGGTGGTAATGTCAAAAATACTCTGAGAAATGTTCGTACTGTCAAAATTCAAGAGAAAAGTTGCAATCAGCTTGGCTAATGCTTTCACCTTTAATGACTCCGCCATCAATCAGCTTTGCCAGCATAGTTTGAAATTAATAATCAACATAAACGATTTGATTTCGTTTTGATATGGCAGAAAACGAAACGAAATCATTTCGTTAATTTGACGATCTTAACGTTAATAAACGAAACGAAATGAGTTCGTTTCGTTTATTAACGTTGATTATCGTAACGAAATGATATCGTTTCGTTGGTTAAGCATGCCTGGATAAAATTATGTCTATTTCCATGGCATCGTCCTACAGCGATTCATGCTATTCACCTGAGCACGGTTGCCACTTTGGGTCCATTTGGACAAAAACTGGACCCTTCCAACCCTATTTGGTCTGGCCATTTTCTTAAATTTTGGCCCTTTTTAGGCAGTTGCCACGATTTTGGTACTTTTCTTTCTTTTTCACTCAGGTAAAAATTCACAATATTGCCCAAAAAATTTGCAGCACATTCGTTAACCAACATATAATTTTGAATTTACTTTAAATTTAATTTACATTAAAAAGAAAAGTGTTGGCAAACACACTGTCGTTAATTGTTGATGAAACAGCCGACTTATGAAAAAAACTCTTGTTTAATATTTATAATAATAATGACTAGATATTTCCATAGGTTATTAAACACTTAGATTTTTGTCACTAGTAGAGCTAAAAGTACGTATTTCAAATGCACTTGCGCCTCTAAGAAATTTGACAAGGCTTGCAACTGATGAAGCGTGGAGTTTAATGAATTGAAAACTAAGTAAAAGAATGAAACTAATTTATTTTATATTAAGTGTACTTGCCACTTACTTAATTCAAACGTACCGAGAGATATTGAGAGTTTGTGAAGGCACGTCGATATTTAAATCTTTTTCACCCAGAACAAGAAATATTTTAACTGGAAGGCAGAAATACTTCTTGAAGGCGATAACTTTATAGATGTACAACGCATGCGATTAAAAAATTTTATTTTTATATTCAGCTTTTGAAGCAAATGCAAAAGAGGTTTGATTTTGGAAGAAATATTTTGTGTAAAATTATCCCTGTAGGTGCTAGCATTAACCCAGGCATGCTTAACCAACGAACCGATATCATTTCGTTACGATAATTAACGTTAATAAACGAAACAAAGTCATTTCGTTTCGTTTATTAACGTTAAGAACGTGAAATTAACGAAATGATTTCGTTTCGTTTTCTGCCGTATCAAAACGGAATCAAATCGTTTATGTTGATTATTAATTTCAAACTATGCTGGAAAAGCTGATTGATGGCGGAGTCATTAAAGGTGAAAGCATTAGCCAAGCTGATTGCAACTTTTCTCATGAATTTTGACAGTACGAACATTTCTCAGAGTGTTTTTGACATTACCACCAACGAATTACACAAACAAATTATATGGAATTTGTGTGTGTATGTGCGCTCGTTGTTACCACCTTACGGCTTCACCATGCCTATAGCATTGCCAGCACAATTCAAACATAAAGTATCACGTTTTTGTTAACGTTTTTAACGTTAACGAAAGCTTTTCGTTTCGGTTAAAAACGAGATACAATTTATCTTGATAATTTCTTTATCGATAATATTTCGAAGTGTTTCAACGGAAACGTTGGAAATTTTTTGATAAACGATTAGCTTAACGTTAAGGTGCATCCCTGCATTAACCCCTGATGCCAGGTATCAAAACTCACACTTACTGAATCTAGGCTATGATATAAAGTTTAAACGTTAAGAGAAAAAGTTAGCATCTATAGAAATAGAACTAACAAAATTGCTTAGTTGCATTTATGCTCTACTGAGTTTTCCACATAGTTCGACCAGAACCCAAATTTTTAACCCTTCCTTACTAAAACCTAACTGCGCTATACATTTTATTTCATTGCAAGCAACAACATATTGCTGGAACTAAAAGCTTTGTGAGCAAATCTAGGTTCACAACGTTAGGTTGGTGAACGACATACACCTATTCTAGAAATGTGAAAATATAATACCATGAACTACATTTTATTTTTGTTTGTTCCTTGAATTTAAGCAAAGTATTTATGTCTAGTAAAATTTTATATAGGAATGCATGGAAGCATCCTAAGGTTTTGTATTTTACAACGAATACGATATATACCAATAAAATAAAACAAAAATTTGGTCTTTTTTTTCCGTGAATTTTGGTCCCAAATGAAAGCATGGTGTAGCAACCGCGCACCTGAGTCACCTTCCCCGTTTTCCTTCATCTGTGCCACAAAAAAATGTTCCATTGGTAGAAACTCTTCAGAGGTTATTAATTTCCCTCCCCACAAAGAGATTGACTGGCGCCATCGGACTAAATTTTTTTTACAGCTGACGTTTTGACAGAGTTTGGCGAGATATAAATATAGGACCCGAGTGATTGAGAAGGACCCTTAGTCTATCTTCCTGTACAGCATTGGTGAAAGATTAAAATTGCTTTGGAAGTTTGAATTCTATTTTACTTGAGCAGATTTGTATTCAAAGTAAATTTGCTTTGCTATGAAAAATGCTACAACTACCTATAGGGCCTACATTAGTGACTTTACTTACAAACTATTGTGTTTAGAAGAATATTTTTATTAGAAAATAGAAAAATAGTATGTATATTGCTATTGAACTTTGCAAAACCCCAAACCAGTAAAGATACAGAATTTGACCGTATACCGCTAAGAAGAATATATGAAGAAACTTAAGAGCTTTTATAATGAATTTCCTTTTTTCAATGGCTTAATCACCAATTGAGGAGGTACAAATATAGGTTAGTACTTTTTCATGCAAGTACCTTTTATATGGCATTGGCAACACTTATTTAGAACGATGACAATTTTCGGAACAGGGACGTTGAAATATTTGTCATTTGCTGTTTTTATTTTTATTTTTAGGAAAATTTCTGTAAAAATACTTTTCCAGTTAACTTCATTATGCTTTATTACCATTTAAATAACGAAAAAACTGGTCATCGCGGACAATAATTAAATGAAAAATGTTTGTGTTTCATTCAATTACTTCATTCTTTCTTCGAATGAGTTAAGGAGCGCAGTCTTTTCTTCCACTGAAAACATCCATGAAGTTAACTTTTAAGCCACATTCCTTAACAAGGAATGAAGGAATGAAGAAACAGCATTCTTAAATCAATGATTTAAAATGATTGCACTGTTTTACAGTTCTATTACATATGTTCCATCCCTAGAAACGAGATTATTTTACGTCAAATTTTCACGTTTCTTTTTGATAAAATCTCTTCGGAGGTTATCGCGCCTTACATTTATTTTGATTTATTTATTATTATTATTTTTTTTTGATTTTGTGCTTCCAATTAGAGATTAAACTCTAGAGGAGAGACTTAGCACGGTGAGAGGACGCAATATGTGGGAATATTAGTGTGTTACGCTCAAAAATGCTTATGTGTTGGTGCTATTGCACTGGAAAAAATGTATATGTTGTATAAGTTAACAGATAAATCTTGATGTGGTCGACGTAACTGAAATTGACAGGAAAACATAAAAATCTTATGTTTTGTGTCTACTTGAACTTTTTTTCAAGTTTTTTGGAGGGTGATCTTTTTTGAAAATGAATTTTTTTTTGTTTTTTTTTTGTAATTCATATGTAGGTTTTAAAGAAAACAAGCTAACGTGTTCCAAGCACATTTTCGGAATTCAAAATGTACCTATGTATCTGTTGTATTAATAGGTAAATTATGAAGGTGGCTTAACTTAGATATTAATAAAAAAAAAAACATGTGTGTATGCTTTGTGCTTAGTTTTTTTAAGTTGTTTATCAATAAATAAATAACTTTTTTTTTTAAACTAAAATATGGGTTTTCAACGAAATGAAGCGTGTGCTTCAAGCACTATGAGTTTAAGTAAGTTCTGTAATACGAAAAGTATCTGTTGTAGGCATAACTTAACAGATAAAAATACCTAAATATTAATAGACATTTTTTTGATTTTTTTTAACTTCTTTTTGTCAATAATTAAAAATAATATTTTTCTTAAAATTCTTATGTGGGTGTTCAGAAAAATAAAGCTAACGTACTTCGTGTACCTACTATGAATATTAAAAATAAGTTAGGTAATTCAAAAAAGAAAGTAGCATACCTACATATGTATATGTAATTTTTACGTGATCGTAGTAAACTTTTCCTTAGGGGAGTATGTATTAATTATTTAACTTTTTTACATTTTGAAATATTAATTTTTTGATGAAATATAAACTAATAATGTGATGATAATGATAATTACAAACTACAGAAAGTTTAAAAAGTTAACTATTTACATAAATTGTGAAACTCTAATAATTTTTCAATTTGAATTTCGTTATCGTAGCACTTTATTTTGAGCAATGTTTCCAAGTGTTTGTCCGTTAGCTGGCTTCGATGTTTGCGTTTTATGAGAGACATTGACGAAAATGTAGACTCACATATATGTATACGTTGTCGTAAACATTGAATACATGTTTAATACAAGGTCCCTAGTAGCCCTGTATTTGTTAGGGCAAATATCTTTCCAAAAAGGAATGCCGGTTTCCAATGGAATAGCTAAATCCTCCCTCATTGCTACTAGCTCATCTTGAATATTTATAGGTACATTGCCCAGTGAGCATGTCAATGGACTATTAAAAATGTTTATAACCCATTTCATTGAAAAAACATCTTTAAATCTACTGTCAAAGTTTGTTATAAGATGATTTATTTCTTCCATGAATTTATCTAATTTTTGGGGACTTGGAAATTTTGAATATATTTCGGAAACTTTTGGAAAGTTAACAAAGTTTTGGCAAGCCATTTCGTTCTTGAAACTAATTAGCTTTGTGGAAAACTCAATTATTGCTTGAAGCAAGTCGCATATGCTTTTATTTCTTCCCTGCAAAACTAGATTTAAATTATTTATTTATATCTGTAAGAAAAGCTAGCTGTAATAAAAATTCGGGACATCTAATTGTACTAATTATTTGAGCATCCTTTGGAAGAGCCTCGGACTTCAAAAAACGAGCTATTTCTTCTCTAAGACAAAATAAACGATCTAAACTTTTTCCCCGACTGAGCCACCTGACTTCCGTAAATTGTAACATATCCTTGTATTCTGAATCTATTTCCTTCAAAAGCGCTACCAGCTTCCTATGTGTAAGAGCGTTGTGTCCACCTTTCAAACGATTGATTATTTGCACAGCAGTTTTCATTACTTCGGCAAGGCCAATTGATTTTGCAAATAGAGCTTGTTGGTTTATAATACAATGAAATGTGGAAACATTTATTTCGGCTTTAATTAATTGCCCAACAAAACCCCGCTTACGGCCAACCAAAACAGATGCTCCGTCTGTACATGTAGCTGAAAGCTTCTCCTTGCCTACTCTTGACAAAACATTGCGCTCGAAAGATTCGTAAATTTTTTCCCCAGTAACATTGCCATACATTTATTGCAGATTTAAAACCTCTTCAGATGCATTAAAAAAGATGTCAACTGATCTTATGCATACAATCATCTGGCTAGTGTCGCAAATATCGAGGCTTTCATCAAAGCAAACCGATACATATTTAGCATTTTCTATACGTTCTTTGGTCTCCGCTTGTAGGAAATTCCCAATAATTTCACTTCCTCGAGTCATAGTTCTGGCTGACAACTGAAGACCATTTACGATTGCAGTTATTTGCTTCCCCACGCTTCCGAAAAACGGAAATATTTCAATGCACATTTCTTTAAAAAAACCCCCATCCTTAAAAGGCCTACCTTTCTTTGCTAACGCTAAAGCTATTGCATATGTTGCCTTCAGTTGACTGTCTTCCAAAGCATTATAGTCAGCATGCTCTTTATTCAATAATTTACTGTATTTTATCCTAAAACAGTCTTTAAGTTTAGCAATCAACTGATCTCTCTCTACTCCTTTTACTAGGAGATCAGGATGACGAGCGTTATAATGGCGCTTAAGGTGAAATTCGTCTTTGCATTTTAAAACTTGGCTGCATACAAGACACTCAGCATCATTAAAAATAATTAGGCAAAACAAAAAATCGTTTTCAAACTCCATCTTCCTGATCAATAAAATATAGTTTGAATTTATGCTCAGTGTACCATTAAATTTAAATTTAATAATTAAATGATCAAGCAATGCGGTATTAACTTGCTTCATTTAATGCTTGCATGAAACTGAATAAAATTTGATTTTTTTGTGCTCTGCTTGTTGACGCTCTTGTTGTGTGCGTGTAATTACGAACTGTGTACGTGAGACGGCCGAACATACTTCGACTCCCAGGAAAATATTTGCCTGCCTTTGGTATAGAGTTATGGGATTTTTTTTCATTTTTCGAAATTTTCGTTATCGAAAAAGTGGGCGTGGTCATAATCGGATTTCGCCCATTTTTAATACCAAGATAAAGTGAGTTCAGATAAGTACGTGAACTAAGTTTAGCAAAGATATATCGATTTTTGCTCAAGTTATCGTGTTAACGGCCGAGCGGAAGGACAGACAGTCGACTGTGTATAAAAACTGGGCGTGGCATCAACCGATTTCCACAGAGAACAGTTACCGTCATAGAAGCTATGTCCTTACCAAATTTCACAAGGATTGGTAAATTTTTGTTCGGCTTATGGCATTAAAAGTATTCTAGACAAATTAAATGAAAAAGGGCGGAGCCACGCCCATTTGACTTTTAAAACTTTTCTTTTTAAAAAGTGGGCGTGTTCGTCATACGATTTTGCAAATTTTTATTCAGCACACATATAGTAATAGGAGTAACGTTCCTGCCAAATTTCATGATGATATCTTCAACGACTGTCAAATTACAGCTTGCAAAATTTTTAATTTACCTTCTTTTAAAAGTAGGCGGTGCCACACCCATTGTCCAAAATTTTACTAGTTTTCTATTTTGTGTCATAAGATCAACCCACCTACCAAGTTTCATTGCCTTAGCCGTCTTTGGTAATGAATTATCGCACTTTTTCGGTTTTTCGAAATTTTCGATATCGAAAAAGTGGGCGTGGTTATAGTCCGATTCCCAGGAACTTACATACCAAATTTCATTAAAATACCTCAAAATTTACTCAAGTTATCGCGTTTACGGACGAACGGACGGACATGGCTAAATGAATTTCTTTTTTCGCCGAGATCATTTTGATATATAGAAGTCTATATCTATCTCGATTAGTTTATGCCGTTACGGGGTACCGTTATGCGAACAAAATTAATATACTATTGTTGTTGTAGCAGTGCTTCGCCCCACCTAATAGTTGCGACCGATCCAAATTTTCATCAATATCCTCTAACTGGTGTCCAAGGAAACTTGCTGCTTCAACAGGGGTGGACCATAACGAAAGGGGTGTTAGAGGCATTGGTTCCCCATTACAATTAAAGAGATGGTTGGCGTCATGTTGGGACACATTGCAAGCGGGGCATACATTTTGTATGTCGGGGATGATTCTGGATAGGTAAGAGTGTAACCTGATACAGTAACCAGAACGAAGTTGGGCTAGAGTGACTCGCGTTTCCCTGGGGAGTATGCGTTCCTCTTCCGCAAGTTTTGGGTACTGTTCTTTGAGTACTGGATTCACCAGCAATTCCTGGCATAAAGGTCCGACGCCTGTTTGTGGAGTTCACCAAGGACCTGCTTGTGTTTTTTGCTTCATGGGGCTGAGTTCTCAGGTGCCGTATTTACGGAGATGACTCCTTAAGCCCCTAGGCGGTGTTGGCTCACCAATCAGATGTCTGTTGGGATGCCAGGTTTCTGGGTATTCAACAGGAACTGTTTGGTTAGCATCTCATTTCTCTCCTTGATGGGGAGTATTCTCGCATCATTATGTAGATGGTGTTCTGGGGACATAAGAAGACAACCCGTGGCGGTTCTGAGAGCACTATTTTGGCATTCCTATAGCTTCTTCCAGTGGGTAGTTTTTAGGCTTGGCGACCATATAGGGGACGCGCAGCATGCATTCGGCTGGCCAATTGCTTTGTATGTGGTAATCAGCGTTTCTTTGTCTTTTCCCCAATTACTGCCAGCAAGGGATTTGAGGATTTTATTACGGCTCTGGATTTTCGGTACAATTGCGTCTGCATGCTTACCAAAATGTAGTACCTGATCAAACGTCACACCCATGATTTTGGGGTGTAGGACAGTCGGTAGCGAAGTGCCATCGACGTGGATGTTGAAAATGGTCGACATTTGGGACGTCCATGTTGTAAATAAGGTCGCGGAGGATTTAGTCGGTGATAGTGCCAGGTTTCGCGAGGCGAAAAAACTGGAGAGATCAGGGAGGTAGCCCTTTATTCTGTTGCAAAGCTCATCGATTTGTGGGCATGGGCCAGTGGCCATTATTGTGCAGTCATAGTCGTAGGAAACGATAGTAACTCCTTCTGGTGGCGAAGGTAGCTTAGATATGTAGAAATTAAAGAAAAGTGGGGATAGGACACCACCCAGCACCCCTTGTTTAATTCTTCTTGGTTTTGATGTTTCATTTATAAATTGCACCGGTGCCTGCCGACCACCCAGATAATTTGCGGTCCACCTTTTAAGACATGGGGGAAGGGTAGACCCTTCCAGGTCTTGCAGTAACGTGCCATGGTTGACCGTATCAAAAGCTTTTGATAGGTCCAGCGCAGCGAGTACTGTCCTATGGTGTGGGTTTTGATTTAAACCGCAATTTATCTGGGTGCTAATGGCATTTAGCGCGGTGTTGGTGCTATAGAGTTTTCTGAAGCCATGCTGATGACAGGTTGAAGACATGTGCTAAATATTTGAAACCCTCTTTCCCTAGGCTTTTAAGCATCGGCATGGCTATGCCGTCTGGGCCCACGGGATGGTTTAGCTTGACCGATGGCATCCTCAACCTCTTTGACGGTGATGGTAATTGGTGACGCGCTGAATTTATGTTTATGTGCGTGTCTGTTGGCCTTCCGTCTATCTTTGTCGACCGTAGAATGCATTTTTTCGCATCCGACAGCCCTTTATCGCCAAAGGCGATGGAAATTTTGTCATTGTGCCTAGACGGATTCGATAGGGACTTTACGGTGGACCAAAGTTTACCTACACCGGCAGAGAGGTTACAACCGCTTAGGTACTCCTCCCATTTCGCCCGCTTGTGTTCATCCACAAGCAATCTGATGCTTTGGTTTATATCCCTTATTTGGGGGTCGCCGGGATCGAGCTGTCTTATAAGGTCACATTCTCTCGCTAAATTTGCGGCCTCCGCCGGGAAGTGGGGCCAAATTTCGGGAATTCTACAGGCGGAAATGAAACGAGCCGAGGCGGATTCAATGATCTTGCGGAAAGCATGCTCCTCTTGGCGGGCATCAGTCGGGATAGGAAGGGCAGCAAAGCGGTTGTCTGTAAAGGATTTGTATTCGTCTCACTTTCTTTTTTAAAGTTTATGAAAGTGCGTTTTTCTGTGACGATGAAGTCGGCGGTACGCTCGAGCGAAATAAGTATAGGCAGGTGGTCGGATGCCAATGTTACCATCGGCTGTCAGTTGACGCAGTTTACGAGTTCTGCGCTCACGATTGAAATATTCGGCGAACTGTGACAGCTTCCAACCATACGTGTGGGGGCGTCTTCGTTTATTGTGCAGAACGTCGTTTCTTCTATTTGGTCCGCCAACATCTAACCCCTATTGTCCGCCCGCAATATTTAATACCATAGATCGTGATGGGCACTGAAATCACCTAAGATAATGCGATTATTGCCTGTGAGTAAGGCGCTGATATTAGGGCGGTATCCACTGGGGCAACAGATGGCAGGAGGGATGTAGATGTTGATGATTTCTAGGGTTGCATCTCCTGACCGGACAGATAAACCTCGACGTTCTAAGACACTGTCCCTGCGGCCGATGTCGGGATCAAATATATGATATTGCACAGAGTGGTGTATGATAAACGCGAGGCCGCCTCCTTTTCCGCTCTCGCGATCTTTTCTGTGGACATTTTACCCAGAACAGGTCTGGAGAGCAGATCTTGCTGTAAGTTTAGTCTCTTGAATCGCAGCAATGCGGATGTTGTGCCGCTTCATGAAATCTCCTTGATATTTCCAGTTAATCCATTACAGTTTAACTGCAAATTTCTGAAGTGCATAGGGGGAGACGTCGTCACTCTGGGATCAAGTGGCGGGTGACTACGTCTGGGTTGTGGAAGGCTAGGACGCAACTGCTGGTGTGGCCCTGGGACTGGACGTCCTTGGGTAAGCATTGGGGTACCCGGTGTATTTGGGTATGCGCCCTGGCAACATGGTGCAATGAAACCCGTGGGGGGGTTGCCGTCGCGGAGACCAGAACATCTAGGAAAGTGGCACCGTGCAAGGCAGGAGTTGCATTGGACGGATGTCGCAAACATATATATTCTGTGCTGGCAAACGGTGCAAAGGGAGGTAGGGACTAAAAGTCTGTTTCCCTGACCTACACAATTGCTGCCGGAAAAGAGTGGGGGGGAGGGAGGGGAGAAGAGGGGGACAGGGGCTGATGCTCGGCATTGCTCCCAACTCTACTACGGAGATTGTAGGTATGAGTGGGAGCAGCCGTATGAGTTGGCGGTGCCGTGGGGCGCGAGCAGCAGCGGTTACTTATTGTGGCTTGTTGAGCAGCGGGGCTGCTGGAAGGTAGTGGGGGGGGGGGGGGGCGCTAAGGCGTACACTGCGGGACGTCCTAGGGCGTGAACAGCAAGAAGCCACAAAAGATTTATAGAAGTTACGTGGACGTCTGGTTTTGGGATCTAGCCGAGAACAACCTGTCCGATGCAACCATCCCTTACGCGAGACACACTGACAAGAGTATGCCCGTCCTAAAAAGATTCTTTTCCGGCAGATGCAGCAAAACCATTTCTCAGGACAGGGGTCAGGAGACGGACCCGGATTGGGTTCGATACCTTCCCGGAGCAAGAGAATATGAATCAGTCCCGCTGCAAGGAGCTGCTGGGAGGATGACAATTTGTGGGAGCGACGCAACAAATTAAATTGGGTTACACTGAAATGACAGCCCTTGGTCGGGAAAAATCCCGAGTCGCTCCGGTACATAGAACCAACTGCCTTGGGAAGCGAACAAAATTAATATACTCTACGAGCTCTGCTCAGCTGAGTATAAAAATAACCTTGGGAAAAAAGTATTTAGTACTGAATGGAAAAAAAGTGTGCATTCATTTCAAGTTTACATTCATTAAAGATAAAGATGGTTCCTAGATTCACACTCTATATTGAATGAAATTTTACCAATTAATAACACACACACTTTGTTATGATATCCATCGACTGAGTGTGCAACTGGCACATTCAAGAACAAACGAGCAGCAGTACTTGTGACAAGGTGCAATGACCACGGCGTGTGCACTGGCGTTCAGGCCCGGAGTTTCAGCTTCGTGGATTCCTTAACGTGATCACTGCACAGCACTACTCTCCACAGTCAATGGCCAAACAGAATAATTTAGTTTGCACACAGGGATACACTAGCATAAGAAAATATAAAAAAAGAAAAAAACAACAAACGCACTTGCATGCCACACTTCATCAATATGACATACCTACCTTTATGCATGGCAGCTCATTGTTGCAACGATTGGTGGCTGCCTCTGTACCCGCCCTACCATTGGCCTCATAGATGTTATTGAGGCCCCGATACATTACCACTAACTCCCGTGTCTCAAACCAAAGCAAACACAAATTATCTACCCATTTTAACAATTATTATTTTATCAAAATCAATCCATTACAATATTAGGGATCTTAGCTTAGTTTGCCTACTATTTCATAAAAATACAAAAATACAGGTGGCAGAACTGTAATGATTCCTATAAGCCTACTCGCTTTCTTTCTTTAACTTCAAATTCAATAAAAAGCTTTATACATATGTATGTAAATATGTATGTGTGTAGATGCAAAAAAAACTCACTTTGCAAAAACAAAATATTTATCATTAAAAACCATCGAATTTCACTTAAGTTGAAATTGCATTCGTATATCCGCACATGCTTATGTACATACAATATGTATGTACAACAACAACAAAATAAATATGTTTTATGAAAAATATGTATTTAAGTAACATTAATAAAATCTTATAACTAGATATGCATATGTATGTGGTGTGCTTGAATATTTAGGGGCATCAAAAAAAGTAGATATAGGTATATATTATATATATAAATATTCATATATATATTGCATTGCTACGTAGCATCGAAGGCCTTCACGCTTGCAGTTGCTGCATTAGGAATATCGTAAACATTCAAATATTCTTTTAAATATAAATTACCCATCTATAATAAATTTGCGAATGACGGTAACCATCCGAATTCATACAAAATGTTTAAGAGAGATCGCAACAAAAAATTATTTAGCTACAACTTGGGTTCAAACGACGTCATATTACTCTCTCTCAAACATGTTCAATCATTCTCATTCCTTACAATTTATATTTGTCGCATGTTTGAGAGGCTGCTGTACATGAACAACAACATAGGCATATGTTGATGAGCGATCGCTAGTTACATTACATACTCACGTTGATAATTATTATATGAGAAATGATTATGAAAATCTAATGGATATTTTAAATTTAACTTTTTTTTTGTTTTCCACAGTGGGTTTAAATCTAAATGGGACTAAATCTAGGTATTATTTTAATTTAATTGAATAATCCTTCTTAGATTGATATTTTTATTCGGAAATAATAATAATTTCAATTTCGCAACATCTTTCTCTCATATACATTCTTATTAGCAACCTTTAGCCCCCATTACTGATACTTAGCATAAACTTGACTTGACTTGGCGTAAACTTGCCAACTTAGCCACGATTATACTCCACTTGGCGCATACAATCTGGCATCATAATCAGCGTTGAAATTTATTTTTAAATAAATGTCAAATTGTATGACAAAATGTCAAAATGAAATGGAAACAAACAAATGGCATCTCAAAATGTAAACGTCACTTAGAACTTACATAGAAAATCAAAATTCAACAGACTTCTAAGTCAAGTTAAGTGTTGCTAAGTTTTGAGTAATCAGTAACATGCAATGTTCATTTAACAGAACTGTAAGTGACAGTTATCAAGCCAAGTCAAGTCTATGCCAAGTATCAGTAATGGGCCCTTTTTGCTCCAAGTTTTGTTGCATTTAATGACTCTTCTTTTCGGTATAATAACTTTTAACTTCTTCTTTTTCTCCGTACATGTAACTATATGCCAAATTTTACATTTTTACATATTTTAATATTTATGCAAATACTTGAGAGGTTTTGCTATTCATTTATTTTGAAAATTCCAAAGCTGGGGGGGGGGGGGGGAACTCGATCAAGCTGGACTTGGAGATAGGTCAAGAGTGGCCCCAGGCGGATCTCAGCAACTTTTACAGCGTTTTAGTAGAATTATGTTTTGATGGCGAAATGCAGGGAGATGAGGGAGAGGGTTGCTTGTGGTTCGCACAAGCAACCCACATGCATATGATACAATTTTTCTGCGGGGAGTTCTCGAAAGAAATCATTTATTTAAATAAATATTTATATCACCGCGACAACTTCACAAACTATGTTGCTTCCTTCAGATCTCCACAGGAAAAGAAAGATATTTTTTTCAGGAAATGGTATTAGACCCTTGCGTTTCCAAGATGTGTCGATAACTCAGTTCAAAACATATGTTTTTGACATGAGCTGTGTTACTTAAAGTTTTGAAGTCTGAACAGCGGTGGCAAGGAAAATAAAACTATATCAATCAAAAAAAAAGTAGCTACAACTGAAAGTAAAAAAAAAAAAACGAAATTATTTTTACGGCTTTGTACTATGGTACACATCCCCCCACCTAGAGAGCTGGTGCGGTGTGCCTTAGTTGCTATTCTGAATATCTTTCCTGTGATAAATTTCTCTTTTCCCTGTATCGATGTCCTCTAGCTCGTATATACAGTTGCCTTTTATCGCAGTCACTTTACATTTTACAAATTTTGGAGCAAGTTTCGCTGAGAATCTCTTTGAGGCATCGCTTTGGACAAAGTTGCGCCGAAAAACGAAATCACCAATTTCAAAACGTTTATCAGAGCTTCGAAAATTGTATCGTTTTGAGGAATTTTCAAAGGCTGTTGAGATGTTTTCAGAAATTTTCTTTCTTATGAGTTTCAGGTTGTCACTTCGTTCCAAAACGGTATCGTCCAGGGTCTTGAGCTTCCTTAATAGTTCATAATCACCTGCATGGGACATCATCTGCTGTCCAAACAATGCAAAATATGGTGTTACACCGATCGTTTGGTGATATGAACTTCGGAGTGCTTAAGCAATTTCAGAGATGTTCCTGTCCCAGTGTGATTGGTCCTTTTTAAGGACAGCTCTTATACCTGCAATGATCGAACGATTCACACGCTTGTTTGCATTGGCCTGGGGACTATATAGGGCCGTGTAAAATTGTCTTATCCCACGAGCCGACAATAAAGTATTAAATTGCGTGGATCTAAATTGCTTGTCATTGTCACTCATTACAATTTCGGGAGTTCCGAAAATATTAAAGACGTTATCTTGGAGGAAGTCGCATACAACTGAAGTGTTGAACTTTTTAACCGTTTTTAAAAGGGGAAACTTTGTAAAATGATCTAATACAATGAATATTCCTATGTTTCCTTGCTTGGATCTTGGGTAAGGTCCAAGAAAGTCTACATACAATTTCTGAAACGGTCTTTGTACAGTGTATTGTGCGGACGTTGGTGGTCTCAGCGTAACATTGGGCGATTTGCTTTGCTTACATGTTTCGCATCGGCTAAAATAGTTCTTGACATCAACTGTCATATTAGGCCAATACAAATTTTTTCGCAATCGCTCCAATGTTTTGGCAATCCCACCATGACATTTATTTGGAGGGCAGTGCGCGTCTTCTATGACATTCGGAGCTAGAGAGGTGGGAATCCAAAGCTTCCAATTAAATGATTCCCTTTCAGGATTGCCATCGGGGTGCTCGGTTCTTTTATAAATCAGGTTGTCGATTACCTGAAGATCAGGCAAGCGGTTCTCATTTTGACGGACATGACTTATCAACGTATGATAATCATCGGACAAAAATTCGGACGACTGTAAATCAACTAACGGACGGACCTCAATCTCACGGACTTCAGCTACTTCCTCAAAATTTTGTCGTGATAGACAATCAGGCAATACATTAAGGGAGCCTTTCCTATGTTCTATATTAAATTTAAAACCTTGCAATTTGAGAGACCAACGCGCTAGTCGGCTGGATAAGTCAGTTTGTCGCATAAGCCACTGCAAGCTAGCGTGGCCAGTAATTATAGTGAACTCCTGCCCCTCGACGTAGGCTCTAAATTTCTTTAAACTTAGCAGAGCTGCTAAACACTCGAGTTCTGTTGCGCTATAGTTACTTTGCGCTTTGTTCAACTTTTACGAAAAATATGCCATAGGAACCTCAACATCGTCGGCATTCTTTTGGACCAACACCGCACCAACTCCTAGCTTACTGGCATCACACTGGATGATGAAAGGTTTTGTGTAGTCTGGACTAGCCAGTACTGGTGCTGTACAGAGCTTTTCTTTCAGCGTTTCGAAGGCTAGTTGGGCGTCGTCGTTCCATTCAAAACTTTTGGATTTCTTTAATAAGTTAGTAAGAGGACATGTCAATGCAGCGAAATTGTCAACGAATCGGCGATACCAGCCCGCCATTCCCAAAAACCGTCTAACTTGCTTGACGTTTGTTGGAACCGGATATTGCGTAACAGCCGAAATCTTTTCGGGGTCGGTACGTATAGTTCCGTTGCCCACGATATACCCCAGATATTTCACTTCCTTTATGCAAAATTTACTTTTGTTGACGTTTATTATCAACCCCGCTTTCCTTAAATGTAGAGAAACTTCAGCAAGGGCGGACATATGTGTGTCAAAATCTTCTGACACAATTAATAAATCGTCTAAATAGACGAAAACTTGGTTTCGTAAATTAGGTGGGATTACGCGATCCATCAAGCGACAAAGTGCTTGTGGGGCGTTACAAAGACCGAAAGGCATGACACGGTATCGGTAAAGCGGACGATTAGGGACGGTAAAACAGGTGTAATCTCGGGACTGTTCGGCTAGGGGAATTTGCCAAAAGGCACGCCTTAAGTCTAGTGAACTTATAAATTGTGCCTTGGATATTCTGCTAAGAATCTCATCAATATGAGGAAGGGGATACGCGTCCTTGACGGTAACGCTGTTGACTTTCCTAGAATCAAGACACAGACGGACTTTACCTGGCTTTTTCACTAATACAACCGGACTGGACCATGGACTATTGGGAGCTTCCTCGATTACACCTAACTTTATCATTTCATCAATTTCTGCATGTACGAGTTTCTCGACAGCTGGTGAAATTGGAAAGTAACGCTGCTTTATCGGACGGACATTGGGTTCGAGCTGTATCTCGTACTCCAACAAAGAAGTTTTTCCTAAGCCTTCTTTTTCGAAGCTTGGAAATCTATTTTTAATTAAACTTAATGATGCTGTTGCTCAACATTCAACGAAAGCGAGTTTTCGTCATTATAATTTTCATCAAGTGAAATTTCCGAAATAATATTCGGCGCAATTTGGAACTTATGCCAAAAGTCAATTCCTAAAATTAACTCTTGTGACATGCTAGGCACAACAAAGAAGGTTATCATTTCTGTTTTATTTTTATATTCTACAATAAGGTCTATAGTACCAAAAACTATTTGATTCTTGCCATCAGCTGTGCAGATCGGAATTTGGTGTTTTCGTAAAGGACGTTTGGAAACCTCTTTTGCTAACAAACCTCCTAGGCAAGACACTTGAGCTCCACTGTCTAGGAGGCCTAAGTGGTCGCTTTCCAATAACCTAACCTTGGCATAGGGCCTTAAATCACTTTCACTTCGCTGCAACGAACAAATAACTTTCTTTAAGTTTTTTCTATTTGTTTTAACTTTTATCCAAAAGTCTTTCATACGAGTTGAGGAACGTTTTGGAAATTCTGAGGTATTATCCTCAGGACTAAATATTCTTCGTCTAACTTCATTGTATCTCTTCAACCGTTCTTCGTATGGAATTATTTCTTTTCTTGGCAGAGTTGTATAAATTTGAGATTCACCAGTGCGTATACTTGACGGTTCACGGCTGGTTTGCGTAAACTTGTGTGAGATATTACTGTCTAGCGTTTGCTGTCGTTGCGAGGGATCTGTCGAGATTCCTCGCTCGTTTTGCAGTTTCCCGGGCTACACTTCGGGCATTTGGGACGATAAGTATTTGGTGCGCCACAAGGCGGTCATAATATCTATGTCCCTCCTTGTTACAATTCCAGCAGTCAGGTTTTAGTTTGGACGCTAGCTGAGAAACTGCGTCTACCTCAACGAATTCACTTTGCATTATCGCATCATCATCGACTTCCAAGTCAAGGTAGGCTTCGCTAACCTGTCTCCTAGGCAATAGTCGAGAGCTGTTTGTTTGTGAAGATGGCGTCGTCTTCGCAATTTCATTAGCAAGACTCTCACCTTTTAAACAGAGCCTACGTAGTTCCGCCACAGAATGAATTGGTACAAAAAGAAGTTGTTGCCGAATACGTTGTCGCAAATTATGCTTTAAAATTTCAAGTAACTCTACCTCTGAAAGTGGGGTTTCAAGAGGTTCCGCGAATTTCAATATGGCGTTACGGAATTCGTCAAAACATTCATTTTGACCCTGCTTTCGAGCACGAATCGATTCTTTAATTTCGAAATCACTCTTATGTTGTTGAAAATTTGTGAAAATCAGGTGACACGTTCGACAGATCTACGGTATCGCCAGTACCAGTCTTTGGCTTCATTGATAAAAAGGCTTTGTATGTGTTCACACAAAAGGTTGAAATTCCCGTTAAGCGTATCGATAACTAACAATTCTATTCTCGATAAGAAACTATCTACAGATAAACGAGACGTACCGTCAAACTTTACGTCCCAACTTGAAATTAATTGGGCTATTCTACCTATGTACGGTACGGTCGACATATCACTTAGCCGTATTTGGTCAATCTGGTTATGAAAATTGGTATTAGTATTATTTGGCAATGGAGGTACATCTCTAGGCCACACTGGAGTAGACCTATTTGGTGGGTGTTGAGTTGTGGACAAATTAGCTGGTTGGCTTATGTCATTGCCTACAGGGACTGCTTGTGTAGGGTTAATATTTAACCGTTCTAAAAAACTGGATAAAGTGTTTTCTATCCGCTGTTCTACCATTTGCCCTACGCGATTCTCTAAATCTTCAAAAACGGTTGCTAACCTCGCTGATACAATAGCCGAAACCATATTCCTAATACAAGCTTCGTCATCATTTACTGGTGGTACGTCACCTCCATGCGCTCCTTCAGCTGACAAGCTACTACCATTTGCTGCTCCTTGTTGCAGCTCTTGTTGTTCTTCCCTATTAGATTTTTGTAGGTTCCCACTTCCACTGGTATTACCTGCATTGTCCTGAGACATCATCTTCAATAATCTAGTGTAATATATATTCTGATTAAACTCCCTACTGCGGCAAGGAGCTCTACAGAGTGGACAAGAAGAATTGTTCTTAAGCCACGGCAATAGGCAGTTTCGGTGGAAGCGGTGGTCACACGCGGTAGTTAGTATATTATCCCTATTCGTAAAAGCCTTCCTACATAGAAAACATCCAGCCTGCAAAGGAGCGTGTTCGTCGCTGTGACGCAATGGCATGTTCCCACAAAAAGTAAAAAAAAAAGGTATATGTATATTTGCACTCGCAAAAAAAAAGATATGACAAATTTGTTCTTAAGAAAGCCAAAAAAAAAAAAGAATCACCAAAAATATTAGAAGCTTTTCGCTTGGTAATCAACGCGAAAAAAAGTTCTTTATCAAAAAAAAACAAAAAAATCAAAAATAAACTTGGTTTGAGACCATGGGAGCCTCTGTAGTGGTAATGCGGCATAAAGGTTAAATTCGGCATATAGTCATATTGTGCTGTGACATACAACATTTTGAGAAAGAAAGATCGGTTGTGACGTATTTGATTTAAACGCACAAATTCCGACATATTCACAATCTTTCTCAAATAAATTAAATTCAAATTATAAAAAAGGTATGAAATTGAGGTATCTCGACGATGAGTTTGAGATGTACTAACTAGTGCAAATTTGCATATATTTTTCTATTGGTTTGTAGCAAACGTAAACGCCTGGTAAGTCAATTGGCATTTAGCGTTAATGACAAAAATTCCCAAAAAGCGTATAACGTATTTTTGCAACAAAACCAAAATAAGTACTATGCTCAAATAATTCCCTAAACGCGAAGTTTTAACGCGGTACGCATCTCCAGGCATCTAGCCTATAGGATGGTCAATTCCAGCGAAAATTCTTCGCATCCATACAAAAATGTTTGAACACAACACAATCGAGAAAAAAAAATCAAAAAATTTATAAAAAGTTAATCTAATACAAAAATTCCAAAAGCAGACAGACTTTGATTCAATATGTATGTGAAGCCAATATTTGACAAAAGCACACAAAAGTTGCTTTCCTCTATTGGGCTACACGTTGGGCGCCATTTTATCTGTTATGATATCCATCGACTGAGTGTTCAACAGGCACATTCAAGAACAAACGAGCAGTAGTACTTGTGACAAGGTGCAATGACCACGGCGTGTGCACTGGCGTTCAGGGCCGGAGTTTCAGCTTCGTGGATTCCTTAACGTGATCACTGCACAGCACTACTCTCCCCAGTCAATGGCCAAACAGAATAATTTAGTTTGCACACTGGGATACACTAGCATAAGAAAATATAAAAAAAGAATAAAACAACAAACGCACTTGCATGCCACACTTCATCAATATGACATACCTACCTTTATGCATGGCAGCTCATTGTTGCAACGATTGGTGGCTGCCTCTGTACCCGCCCTACCATTGGCCTCATAGATGTTATTGAGGCCCCGATACATTACCACTAACTCCCGTGTCTCAAACCAAAGCAAACACAAATTATCTACCCATTTTAACAATTATTGTTTTATCAAAATCAATCCATTACAATATTAGGGATCTTAGCTTAGTTTGCCTACTATTTCATAAAAATACAAAAATACAGGTGGCAGAACTGTAATGATTCCTATAAGCCTACTCGCTTTCTTTCTTTAACTTCAAGTTCAATAAAAAGCTTTATACATATGTATGTGTGTAGATGCAAAAAAAACTCACTTTGCAAAAACAAAATATTTATCATTAAAAACCATCGAATTTCACTTAAGTTGAAATTGCATTCGTGTATCCGCACATGCTTATGTACATACAATATGTATGTACAACAACAACAAAATAAATATGTTTTATGAAAAATATGTATTTAAGTAACATTAATAAAATCTTATAACTAGATATGCATATGTATGTGGTGTGCTTGAATATTTAGGGGCATCAAAAAAAGTAGATATAGGTATATATTATATATATAAATATTTATATATATATTGCATTGCTACGTAGCATCGAAGGCCTTCACGCTTGCAGTTGCTGCATTAGGAATATCGTAAACATTCAAATATTCTTTTAAATATAAATTACCAATCTATAATAAATTTGCGAATGACGGTAACCATCCGAATTCATACAAAATGTTTAAGAGAGATCGCAACAAAAAATTATTTAGCTACAATTTGGGTTCAAACGACGTCATACAACCAGGCATGCTTAACCAACGAAACGATATCATTTCGTTACGATAATCAACGTTAATAAACGAAACGAAGTCATTTCGTTTCGTTTATTAACGTTAAGATCGTCAAATTAACGAAATGATTTCGTTTCGTTTTCTGCCATATCAAAACGAAATCAAATCGTTTATGTTGATTATTAATTTCAAACTATGCTGGCAAAGCTGATTGATGGCGGAGTCATTAAAGGTGAAAGCATTAGCCAAGCTGATTGCAACTTTTCTCGTGAATTTTGACAGTACAAACATTTCTCAGAGTATTTTTGACATTACCACCAACGAATTACACAAACAAATTACATAGAGTTTGTGTGTGTATGTGCGCTCGTTGTTGCCACCTTACGGCTTCACCATGGCTATAGCATTGCCAGCACAATTCAAACATAAAGTATCACGTTTTTGTTAACGTTTTTAACGTTAGCGAAAGCTTTTCGTTTCGGTTAAAAACGAGATACAATTTATCTTGATAATTTCTTTATCGATAATATTTCGAAGTGTTTCAACGGAAACGGTGGAAATTTTTTGATAAACGATTAGCTTAACGTTAAGGTGCATCCCTGCATACAACTCTTTCTCAAACATGTTCATTCATTCTCATTCCTTACAATTTATATTTGTCGCATGTTTGAGAGGCTGCTGTACACGAACAACAACATAGGCATATGTTGATGAGCGATCGCTAGTTACATTACATACTCACGTTGATAATTATTATATGAGAAATGATTATGAAAATCTAATGGATATTTTAAATTTAACTTTTTTTTTGTTTTCCACAGTGGGTTTAAATCTAAATGGACCTAATTCTAGGTATTATTTTAATTTAATTGAATAATCCTTCTTAGATTGATGTTTTTATTCGGAAATAATAATAATTTCAATTTCGCAACATCTTTCTCTCATATATATTCTTATTAGCAACCTTTTGCTCCAAGTTTTGTTGCATTTAATGACTCTTCTTTTCGGTATACTAACTTTGAACTTCTTCTTCTTCTCCGTACATTGTAACTATATGCCAAATTTAACATTTTTACATATTTTAATATTTATGTAAATACTTGAGAGGATTTGCTATTCTTTTATTTTGAAAATTCCAAAGCTGGGGGGGGGGGGGGAATTCGATCAAGCTGGACTTGGGGATAGGTCAAGAGTGGCCCTAGGCGGATTGCAGCAACTTTTGCAGCGTTTTAGTAGAATTAGAAATGCAACTCAGCTTGAAGTACTCTTTCGTACCAAAAATGCAACTCTAGACCTGAGATTTGCATCAGGTGAGCGAGGCTGTTTGTAGTTTTGACGTTTATCGCTTAGCTGACACACTTGTATAGGTACACTATGGCTGAGAGAATGCAGGCAATTGATTCAATCTTGTTATATCTCTGATATGTAAACACGTAGATTCTCTATCGACGATTTATTGTAGATCAGAGCATGTATAAACTTGGTCTAAACTCTGTAAACATCGATAGTACAAACTACCGATATATCGATACTATCGTCGAAAGTTTTTTACCTCTAGTGTTGCATATTTAGCATAGATTAGATTGATACGAATCTTTTGCTTACGCTCTCATATTTTCGCTCTCACGAGGGATTTATCTTCTAGTGGTTGCTGGCAACAATCACAGATAAATCCCTCGCGCCAGCTGAAGCGGGTGCCAGAACACAAAATGTGCCAGCCAAAACGAAAAACGTGCCAAAAATTTTGGTTAGTTTGACCTACAACTGTAGAATAGCGTTCAAAAATTATGGAAAAAATGATAAAAATACTTGTTTTAGTGTAAATATTATTAGTTCGAAGGCGGAGGGTAAATATTATTTCCCATTCAAAAGTTATCACTAAAAATAAGTTTTGTAAATATGAACTCACGATGCAACCAGTCCATTTTGATCACAGAACCTGGAACGCCAGACATGCAGGATAAGCCCTATCCATTAAATAATGTTAACTATTATATCATAGGTCCGATTTACTGAAATTTCAAAAGAATATATGGTTTTCACTGCGAGTTAAATGCGTTACAATATTTGACTAATTAATTTAATCGAAATGTAAATTTTACTTAGATTTGTTTATATTTAACTCTAACTAGTCGTATTATTGTAAAATAACTTTAAGCAAATAAATATTTTACGACTATTATTTTATTAAATGATTGAAACTATAATCGCCGAAATGTATGTCAAATATCCCCATTTTCAGATCTATTCATTTTTGTTTGGAGTGGCATCATTGATAAGTGTTATAAAAAATGTGCATTTTGACAGCGCTCTCTCGAAACAAAGAGTTGCAAATCCATTCATTTATGATATTTAGCAATGATGACATGATACGAAACATTCATTCTCTCTCAATTCGTTTCCAGGAATGGGTCTTAAAGTTCATTCAATTGTAAACATTGGTTCATTCGATTGTAAACAAACTTCATTCGTTTCCAAGAATGGGTCTTGAAGATCAGAGTTGCGTAAACCGCACAAAAAAAATTCCAAGAAAATCGGTGCGTTTTCATTATTTTTCATTTCAAGTGTATTCAACTACATAAGCGGATCAAAAATTTGTAAAAAAGGTACAAGAAATAACAAAATTAAATGAGCTGTTATATTAACGCACGAAAAGAGATAAGTACATTTTATCTTAGCTATCAAAAAATTTAATATCACGTGTTGTCACGGAAAAATTTTTAACGGGTAAAATAAGCTTTTTTTGTATTTGTGATCCTGAAAAAATTCGAGTTTTTTGATATCCCATTTGACAATCTTGAGTAAGTTTTCGGTGAAAATCATAAATTAAACCTTTACCATGTAAAATACCCCAAAGTTACTCCGAAATGCCCAAATTTGATTTTGAGGATGATGGCATCTATGGTCAATGTTATAAAAAATGCACATTTTCACGCGCTCTCAGAGAGCGAGAAGTTTCATATCATGTCATCATTGATATTTAGCTATTGGTTGCTGGCGGTAAAAACTTATCGGTTGCAAAAAAAAGAAAGAAATGGAAAATGAATTGCCATTAAGCCGTATTAGAACAATAATGAAAAGTTCTTTAAACACTGGTCAAATATCTAATGAAGTCCTTTTTCTAATGACTAAAGCTACTGTAAGGCTATTAAATCAATCCGGTTAAAAGATTATTATTGTTTATATATTACAGGAAATGTTTGTACAAAAGCTCACAAAGGAAGCATATGCAAAAGTTAAGGACGACAAAACGCTCAAATATAAACACTTATCACAGTACGTTCAAAAAGAAAAGAACTTAGAGTTCCTGTTGCAAATTGTGCCCGCTAAAATAAAAGTTAAAGACTTCAAAAAAATTCTCGAACTAGAGGATGTGAATTCATCCTCTGAGAGTGAAGAAGAAAGGCGGGGCAAGTAATTTCTTGGTACATGAGTGAACCTCTTTAGATAAAGGAAAATGGTTCTTTCTTCAGATTGAGTCTTACTTCGATTATTGGTGTCTTATACTTACGAAATACAAGCATACTTTATATAAAAATTAAATCTTAAATATTTCTGATTGTATAATATAAATAGGTACCCGAGAATTTGAGATGGTAAGGGTAAAAAGCTTAGGACAGCGGTTAGCTCATAATACGCGTCAAAAATATCGGGAGTGGTGCCAAAAGACCGTAGCAACAATAATCCGAAAATGAAAAATAAGAACGTTTATTCTGTCAGGATACATTCGGGGTATTCTTTACTTTAGCTCACAACAGCAAAACTCATCCATTGGACCTAGGACCACGAATCCATACACGGAAATAAAAAAAATTTTATTTTGTCAAAAGACATTTCCAAAAAACAGAAAAATTACCCCGGATCGCTCTCAAATGGGTGGTAGAGATCCTTTCTGCATTGGCGGCCTTTGGCCGAGATTATTAAAAACCTTCCTGCGTAAGTCCGACACCGGTTTGGAGATCAAAACTACATCCGCGCAAAACACTTCTTGACATTTTTTTGGTGGCTTAAGGAAAATTATCAAAGTTACAACACAAATAATTAAATGTAAGGCGCGATAACATCCGAAGAGATTTTGCCAAGCTTCTCTTCCAATTTGCGTCGTGCTCCTTTTAATTTTTCCTGCAAATTGGTTGGTTACATGTTTTATCCCACTCCAAACGGCATCTGCAAGGCAGATGAGCTTTCACTGACAAACTTATCATGGCAGAAATACACTCGGAGTGCTTACCAAATCACTGCCGAGGGGCAACCCCGCTTAGAAAAACTGTCTTCTAATTGAAAAAACTTGTTTCTAAAATTTTGATGTTGCTTTGCCCGGGGCGCGAACCCGGAATCTTCGGTGTGGCAGGCGGAGCATGCTACCACTACACTACGGCGGCCGCAAAATTATAGCAACCACATAAAAACGATAATTTTGGTCAAGTTTGAGCAGTTGTGAGCTAAATTAAATAATGATTTCGCGGCCAAAGTCGAAGGATATTTCTTCGTCGTGCTTAGACGCGTGTTATAAGAACTTTACGGTAGACCATAGCTTTCATATATCGGCAGGGAGGCTACAATTCTTTACATGCTCCCCATTTAAATGCTCCTCAGGTTCCGGTCCCCATTACAAAGTATGATTGGATTTCGGGGATTATTTCAGTGGAAATAAAAAGAGCAGACATGGATTTAATGACCTTGGGGAGAGAACGCTCCCCTTGACGGGCATCAGTCGGGACTGGGAGGGCAGTAAAGTGATTGTATATGTTTTGACATCTTTCCACTTTTTTTTTTGAAGATTATGAAAGTGCGTTTTTAAGAAGTGATAAATTCGGCTGATCGCTCGAGCGAAAGGAGTATGAGTAGGTGGTCGGGTGCCAATGTTACCGGCTGCCAGTTGACGCAGTTAACAAGTCCTGCGTTTACGATCGAGATGTCTGGCGAACTATGACAGCTTCCTACCATACGTGTGGCGGCGGCCCCGTTTGTCATGCACAACACTTTCTTCTATTTGGTCCGCCAGCCACTCACCCCTGATGTCCGCCTATAGATCAGACTGCTACAGATTTTGGTGGGCTCGTAGGTGTTGATAATTTTTAAATTTGCTTCGCCTGATCGGACAGATATGCCTTAAAGTTCCAGGCCACTGTCCCTGCGGCGGATGCCGGCATTAAATAGATTATATTGCACTGAGTGGTGGGTGATATATGTGAGTCCGCCTCCATTTCCACTCTCACGATATTTTCTGCGGACTGCAAAGCAGAGACCAGAACATCTAGGAAAGTGGCACCGTCCAAGACAGGAGGTGCATTGGGCAGATGACACAAACGTATATATTCTGTGCTGGCAAACGGTGGTAGGGGCTACGAGTATATTTCCCTGACCTATGCGATTGCTGCTGAAATGAGGGTGAGAAGAAGACGGGTGCAGGGGCTGATGCTCGACATTGCTACCGACTCTACTACGGAGATTGTAGTTATGAGTGAGAGCGGCCTTATGAGCTGCTACTTGTTGTGGCTTGCTGAACAGCAGGGCTGCTATAAGGTAGTGGGGGAGCGCTAAGGCGCAGATTAAGGGACGCCCACAAAAAATTTATAAATTTTTATAAATTTTAATAAGGGCGTCGGGTTTTGGGGTCTAGCCCAGAACAACCTGTCCGATGCAACCATCCCTTGCAGGTGACAGACTGACAAAGTGTTACCGTCCTACGTCAAGCAAACGCAGCAAGCCCATTTCTCAGGACCGGGGTCAGGTGAAGGAGCCGGATTTGTTTCGATACCCTTCGCGGAGCAGGAGAGCATGGCGCAGTCCCTCTGCAAGGATCTGCTGGGAGGATGACAATTTGTGGAAGGGACGCCACAAATTGGAGTTGCATTACAAATGGGGTTACACTGAAAATCCCGAGTCGCTCCGGTACATAGAACAGGCTGCCTTGGGAAGCGGGCAGGGGCTAGTGCTCGGCATTGCTATTTACCATGCTACGGAGATCGTAGTTATGGGTTGGAGTGGGCGTGTGAGCTGGTGGCGTCATGGGACCCGAGCAGCAGCGGGTACTTGTGGAACACCCCCTACAATGCAGTCATCCTTTGCACGCGACACACTGGCATGAGCGTGACCGTCCTAAAAAGATTCGTTTCCAGCACATGCAGCAAAACTATTTCTCTGAACCGCGATTACGTTCCGGAACCGAAGTGGGAGCAGTCCCGCTTCAAGGATCTGCTAGGAGGATTACAATTTTTGGAGGGACGCAACAAGTTAAATCTGGTTACACTGAAATTACACCCGGTTGTCGGGAAAAACCCGAGTCGCTCCGGTACAAATTAAATGGAGTTATACTGAAACAAGAAATTCCTAGTCGGTATTTACCGGACCGGCTGCCGTTTTAAGCTCTTCTTTCCAGCACCAGCACACGAGTCCGTTAGGAAAACATACTCTTAATCCCTGTTACCCTGTCCAGCGCTTGCCAGTACAGATGATATACTTTCGTCTTCCCAAACTAGTTCCTGTCTTTGACGATGCCATTTCCGACGATGCAACATAAAAAATGTTGTGAAGCAACCAAAGCTATCCGCAAAAAAAAAAGGAAGATTGACTATTAACAACCAAAGGGCATTGCAAATATTACAGAAAATGTAAGTAATTTAGAAATCGGAGTAGGAGAGTGCACAACTTGGAATGTGCTTATCTCAATATCTGTAGTATATCAGCAAAAAAAATTGAGCTTGATAAACTTTTTGAAATAAAAAAGCCAAGTAAATTTTTTAAATTTTTTAGTTAAGGCCTTTGAAGCAGAGTTGGGCATTATTGTAATACATTTTTATTCAGAAAATTGTTTGATTTATGAAAATAAATATTCAGAAAATTATTTTAAAAAAATGTCCATGAATAAACTATCATTAAATAATTTTTGTATAGATAACTTATTTTTAAATAATTTTCCGAATGAATTTTTTTTTTCAAAAATGCATAGTTTTATCATTTAATTATGAAGCTTAACTGAACGAAAACAAGCGTTTCTTTTCTTATTTATTTATTACAACGAAAAATAATAATTTATTCGTCACTCAATTAAAATTTCTTGAAATAACTCACGAAATATAATTTATCTTTTATTCGTTTTTCGAAAAAATTTTGCCCAACTCTGCTTTGAAGCTAACGATATACAGTTTAGTATAGTCTGTAATAAATCTAATATATAAAATTCTTCTGTCACGGTTTTAGAGGCTTAACTCCTCTGAAACGGCTGAACCGATTCTCATGAAATCTTGTGAGCATATTGGGTAGGTCTGAGAATCGGCCAACGTCTACCTTTTTTTTCGCTACGTGCCTAGGGTCTTGAGATCAAAACGTGTACCCGGGTACCCCTAGAATGTGTTTATACAATATGGATATCAAATGAAAGCTGTTGATGAGTGCTATAATACATGATAATTTTCATACCCCTGGGTGACTAGGGTCTCGAGATATAGCCCAAAACGTGGACCCGGGTACCCCTAGAATGTGTTTATACAATATGGATATCAAATGAAAGCTGTTGTTGAGTGCTATAGTACAGGATAATTTTCAAACAACTGGGAGGCTAGGGTCTCAAGATATAGCCCAAAACGTGGACCCGGGTACCCCTAGTATGTGTTTATACAATATGGATATCAAATGACAGCTGTTGATGAGTGCTATAGTACAGGATAATTTTCATACAACTGGCAGGCTAGGGTCTCGAGATATATCCCAAAACGTAGACCCGGGCAACCCTAGAATGTGTTTATACAATATGGATATCAAATGAAAACTGTTGATGAGTGCTATAGTACACGATAATTTTCATACAACGGGGGGCCAGGGTCTCGAGATATAGCCCAAAACGTGGACCCGGGTACCCCTAGAATGTCTTTATATAATATGGATATCAAATGAAGTCTGTTGATGAGTGCTGTAGTACAGGATAATTTTAATACAACTGGGAGGCTAGGGTCTCGAGATATAGCCCAAAACGTTTACCGGGTACCCCTAGAATGTGTTTATACAATATGGATATCAAATAAATACCGTTGATGAGTGCTATAGTACAGGATAATTTTCATACAACTGGGAGGCTAGGGTCTCGAGATAAAACCCAAAACGTGGACCCCGGTACCCCTAGAATGTGTTTATAAAATATGGATATCAAATGAAAGCTGTTGATGAGTGCTATAGTACAGGATAATTTTCATACAAATAGGAGGCTAGGGTCTCGAGATATAGCCCAAAATATGGAAAAGGGTACCCCTAGAATGTGTTTATACAATATGGATATCAAATACAAGCTGTTGATGAGTGCTGTAGTACAGGATAATTTTCATACAACTGGGAGGTTAAGGTCTCTAGATATAGCCCAAAACGTGAACCCGGATACACCTAGAATGTGTTTTTACATTATGGGTATCAAATTGAAGCTGTTGATGTATGCTTTAGTACAGAGTCAGTTTGACACCGCTGGGTGACTACGGTCTCAACATATAGACCAAAACATGGACCCGGATACACCTAGAATGTGTTTTTATATTATGGGTATCAAATTGAAGCTGTTGATGTGTGCTATAATACAGAGTAAGTTTTACACCGCTGAGTGACTAGGGTCTAGAGATATTGGCCAAAACGTGGGCCCGTAAACGGTTAGATAGTGTTTTTACATTATGGGTATCAAATTGAAGCTGTTGATAAGTGCTTTAGTACAGGGTAGACTTCATACCAATTGGTGTCTAAGGTCTCGAGATATAGGCCAAAACGTGGATCAGGGTAACACTAGGATGTGTTTTTACTTTATGGATATGTAAGATGACCATCGTGGTCATCTTTATTCTTGCGTCGTAGTTGACGCAGGTTATCGCCCAAACGCTTTAACGCAGCTTAAGTAAGGCACACAATATAAATTGCGTAGACTTCTCGCACGCACACCGCTTTCAATACCCAAACAAGAAACTGATGAACTTTACTCTTTAAATATAGTCTTTTTAAAGTTTTATTTGTTGAATATAAAAATGTTCACAAACTTAGAAATTTAATATATATATGAGCTGCTGAAAACTTTTGCTTCTTGACGAGTTGAATGCGCGAAATTAATTGGCGTCATTCAAAGTGACGTTTATGAAGGTAACCCTCATTGTGAGTGATTGGTGTGGTCAAAAAATTGACGTGGTTAATATTTAATGATTGATGTTATGGTCACTCAACACTTATCATAAGGGTTGCCTTACATCATCCCCCTTTGGAAAAGAAGAATTGGCCAAATTCTTCTGTCCCAAACGTGATGTATTTTATCTTAATAAAAGTTTAAGACTGTTAAACTAAATTTAAATCTACATCTATGTTTAGATCTAAATTAAAAATGAAATTCTAAAGTCTAATTCTAAAGTAGGACTTAAATTTAATTTTTATAATTAAAAACAATTTTTTGTGTTTTAATTCTACTGTATGAATTAAGTTCTTAATTTTTAATGATTGTTTAAATTTATTTGATTTCATTGTCTTTTTTTCAGGTTTGGAAGAAAAACATTTTATTCCTAATTTAACAATAGAGATTAACTTTAAATAATCTTGAATTTAAAATTTAATTTAATTAATTTTTCTTATTCTATTTTTATGTACTATTTTTTTCTTTTTCGTTTCGTCATCAATTAACGTGACGTTTACGCCGTCAATACCTATTACGGTATACGGACCAATATAGATACTACTATGCTTGTCGCGGGGTTCTTTTTCAAGCAATACCTTGTCAAATACCTTGACAGATATTGGTTGTGAACTTTTGTTATATCCGGTTTGATTTTTTAATTTGTGTTCTGTAACTGTTTTATTCGCTAATTCGTGAGTTTTTTGAAAACGAAATTTAACTTCTTTCGAATAGTTTGCTATGTTATAAATCGGGTCTATTTTATCGGTTTGCAGTTCTTTTGGTAAATTAGCTGTTTTGCCAAAGACTAATTCATATGGTGAGAATTTATTATCGAATACTGTGTTTGTTGTTGTGTTGTGAAGAAAAGTAAAATATTTCAAGTAAACATCCCAGTCGGAAAAATTGGGATTTAGAAAAGATCTTAAATATTCATTGAAAACTCTGTGATTTCGCTCTACTGTGCCAAGAGTTTCATGATGGTACGCTGTGGAAAATTTATGTTCTATTTTTAATAATTTTGTTAACTCTGAAAAAATTTCATTTTTGTATTCGGTACCTAAATCAGTTTTAATTGTTTTCATAATGCCATATATTAGTATGAAATTTTCGAAAATAGCTGATGCGACCGTTTTTGCACTTTTGTCAGGTATCGCAATCGTTACTAAGTATTTGCTGAGATCGCATATAATGGTGACAGCGAACTTGTTACCATTATCGGATTGAGGTAGAGGTCCTATAGTGTCAATGACAACAATGTCGAATGGCTTACATGGTGTTTCGGTTAGGACTAAATTTTCTTTTGTTTTTGGCTTAACCTTATTCAAAAGACATTTTTCGCAGTTTTTAACAAATTTCGCTATATCGCGCGTCATGCCTTTCCAATAATATTTGGTTCTGAGTTTTGCATAAACTTTTTTGCTACCGAAATGTCCTCCTAAAATTGGGTCGGTATGGTAAATTGTTATTAATTGTTGTTTTTTGTCTTCGTCTGTCACAGTTTCTACGGGTTCGGTTAGGACGATTTCTAAATGTTTTAAAATTTTATTCCCAATGGTTTTCAGATCTGATATCGAAAAATATTTAAAAAGATTATCATTTTTTTGCAATTCAATTATATTAATATTGCGCTTGCCAGCTTCTTTTTGTAGCTTCAAAAGTAATTCATCTAAATGTATTATTTTGTTAGCACACGCAACCTTAATTAACTCAATCTTTTTGTGTTTTAAATGCGCATTTAATTCAAAATTCGTAATTTTACCACTTTTATCATAATTTATTTGGGATTTTACTCTGGGTATTTTCTTTGAAAATTTGTTTGAAAAATTATCATAAACTTGTAATTTTATGTTTCCTTTTACTTTTTCTTCTTTGAGTATTTCTTGTTGCATTAATTGTTCTTGTTTTGTCTGTGATCTTGTCTGTACTGCTAAAATTGATGTTCCTGAATTTTTTATTTCTTCTATTGTGATGCGAGAGAGTGCATCTGCTCCTACGTTCGTTTTACCTTTTATGTATTCAATAGTGAAGTTGTACTCTGCCAGTTCAAGTCTGATACGTGAAAGTTTTGAAGAGGGATCTTTCATATTGAACAAGTAAACTAATGGACGATGATCGGACTTGACTGTAAAGTGTGTGCCATATACGTATGGTCTGAACTGTTTTATTGCAAAAAATATAGCTAAAAGCTCTAACTCAATTATTGATTTCTTTTGTTCTGAATTATTAAATGATTTGGACGCGAAACAAATTGGTAAGTCAATGCCATCTTTATTTTGACTTAAAATGGCACCACAACCAATTTTTGAAGCGTCGACAGTAATTATAAATTCCTTTTTGAAGTCTGGGTATTGGAGAATTTGAGGAGAAATTAAAGATTTTCGAAGTTTTTCAAATGCTATATCACATGATTGATCCCATTTAAATTCCACTCTTTTCCTGCTAAGTTTATTTAAAGGTGCTGCTATGGAAGCAAAATTTGGTATAAACCTTCTGTAATAATTGGCGAATGCCACGAATCGTCTTACTGCATCTTTATCGCAAGGTTTCGGATATTTTTTTATTGCAATTATTTTGGAATCGTCTGGAAGTAGACCTTTTGACGAACATTTGTGTCCTAGGAAAGTGACTTCTGAACGCATGAAGTTGCATTTTTCGGGATTGAGACGCAAATTAAATTTTTTGCATGTTTGAAAGACTTGTTCTAAATTTTTAAGATGGTGAGCTTCGCTGCACCCAATGACTATAAGATCATCGACATATAAAAAGGCTTGGTTTGGAGAAATTCCTGAAAAGGCAATTGACATCATTCTTGAGAATGAGTTCGGAGCTACGTTTAAACCAAATGGTAAAACTTTCCATCGAAAAGCACCACGATCAGTGCTGAATGAAGTGATGTCTCTAGAATCTTTATTTAATGGGATTTGGTGGAAACCTGAATACAGATCCAATGTAGAAAAATATTTGGCTCTGCCTAGATTATCAAGAATATCGTCTATTCGTGCAAGTGGGAATTTGTCTGCTATCAATTTTTTGTTTACGGCTCTAAAGTCAACACACATCCTGTAGGATTTCTGTCCATTTGGATTTTTCTTTGGCACAAGTATCAATGGACTATTATAGTTGGAATAGCTGTGTTCTATAAGATCGTTTTGCAATAAATTATCAACTTGTTTATTAATTTCCTCTCTCTGACAGTATGGTAAACGGTAGTTTTTTATGTAAACAGGATTTGTATCTGTCAATCGTAATTTCTGTTCATAAAAGTTGTTAAGTGTCATACGATCGGTCTTTAGTGCAAACACGTCATTATATTTTAGACATAAATCGAGAAGTTTTGGTTTGGCATAATTTGGCATTTGTTTTTCTAAAATTGATTTTAATTCCTCTGACCTTTTCGAATCTTTTGAAAGATCATTGATTTTATACACGTTATAGTTGGTGATTTCATCCGTAACTATGTTACAATTTCTTACGTATTTTACCTCGTCAGTGACGTTTAATACCTTTATTATCGGATTGTTAGTGTCAACAATACACTTTGCGGTGAACACACCACTACAAATTTCCTGTGCGTCTATGAAAACTGGATGTTTAGATTTTTTCAGCTTAAATAAGCGATAAACTTCGCATCTAGGAGGAATTATCAATGTATTATCGGTTGTATTATGTAAAATTGAAATTTTATGTATATTTTTGCCAATGCCAATTGTTATGCTCTCGTTTGCATAGTCTATGATGCAATTGTATTTTTTCAAAAAGTCTTTGCCTAAAATACCATCTGACGGTATGTTGAATTTGTCATCTACTACATTTAAAGTATGTGGAATTGAAAAATTTGAATAAAAAAGTTCTGTTTTAATGGTACCCAATGTTGAAACTGTATCTGTCGTAACACCCGTTATATTTATAATATTGTTGTTATTTATAGAAACATTTTGTTTTAAACTTGAAAGTTTTATAATTGATATATCAGCCTGTGTATCTACTAAGAAAGTGCATGTTTTAAAAGAGTCATTACAATTCAGTTCGATAAAATCTGAGTAGTTCAGGTTTAAACAATAAATTGATTTATTTTGAAAAACGTTATTTAATTCAGATTCTGGTCCCCCAGTGTTCGCTCCTGAGGGCCGTTGGCGTTTAAAGTGCGTACACTAGCGTTATTTGTAGTATTTGAACGTCGGTTGTTGTTGTTACGGTTGTTATTGCTGTTGTTTCTGTTTACGGGCCTGATATTATTTCGAAAATTATCATTATTTCGCGAGCCATAATTATTGTTGTTATTATGCCTATAATTGCTATTGTTGTTTCTGTTAAAGTTGTTGTTGTACCTCGAAAAGTTGTTCCTATTATATTGATTTGACCTGAAGTTACCTCGAAAACTATTATTTTGCCTGTTATAACGTGATCTAAACGCTAGTACCTGCCTTTCACTTGTTTGGTTATTTTGTTCTACGATCATTTTCGCAACTACATCTTTAGAATCAGTAAACGTAGTTGACGCTAAAATTGATTTTACAAGATCTGAGCGAGTGTTAAGCCGACAAACGTTGACGGTTTGTTCGACTGCCATTTCGTGCGCTTTTTCCTGAGTCATTCCTTCTATAACTAATGATCGTTCTAAAGCATCGGAGAGTTCCTCAATACGTTTAGCGAATTCAGTATGATTATTATTAAAAACTTTTAACGATGCAATTTTTCCTGCAACAACTTTTGAGTTGTCAGGTTTTATTCTACCTTTTAATGCATCTTTTATTTGTTGAATTGTTGTTACTTCATTTGGAATTGCCTCACGCGCTTTCCCTTCTAACTTGGATTTTATAAACGAAATGAAAGTATTTGTCAAATTTTCTTCCATCAAATCTTCTATCAAAACTATTTTATCTATAAAGGATGCAAGTGAAAGCGGATCGCCGCTGTAGTTTTCTCTAATTATGGATGCACACATAGTAATAAAAGTTTTCTTTTGCTCTGAAGTCGCCATTGTTGGTTGTTCTTCGCTAATTGTGTCTAAATTATTATTGTGGAGTGAATTGGAAAATCCAGGGAAATCCTCAAGAAAAGATACGTGACTTTTTTTAATAATACTAGCTTTGTAAGCTGAAGTTGTCGATGCGTCAGATAATTCTTCCTCAGTGTCAAAATCAGAACTTGATTCGCTTTCTTGTATTAATTCAGAAAGATCTTTGGGTATTTTTATATTGCAGTTAATTCTAGAAAAACATTTAGTGAGTTGTTCTCTGCACTTTGACAAACTTTCGATTATTGAACTAGGCTTATCTCGATTTTCAAAATATGAGTTTACTTGTATTATTATTTGGTTATAGCTTTTAATTAAAGCATCTTCGTATTCTATTGATTTTTTCGCTGAGATAGATCGGTTATTTAAAACTCGTTTAGTAACTTTAGTGAAATTAGAGCGTAAATTTTTGAAATTGGAATCAAAATCTGACATTTGACAACTGACATCTGAAAACTTTATTACATTTATTGAAAATGTTTACCTCCGTGGCAGAAAAAAAATGTTTCCTAAAAAAAAAATTCGGAAAAATGTTAGATTAACGCTGTAGGCACTGTTTATACAAGAATGAATTTGAAACTATTCATTCGCTCAGTAATTGTGGTTTGTAATTTAAAAAAATTTTTTTTTTTGTTTAAAAATCAGAGAATATTCGAAATATTCAAAATCGATGAGTTAATTGGTAAATGGTAAAGATTCGCATATTCGAAAGGCACTGTATTTAAGACTTATTTTGTAAATGCAAGTGAATGTTGAAATATTTTAACCGCACTGTATTCGTTTAATAATGCAAAGAGAAAAAAACTGTTGGGATATTTGAAAGACACTGTATATAATACACAGTTTGAAAAGAGTCGCAAATGTAAGATATGTTGAAATATTTGGAATACACTGTATTCGTGTGATGCTTCGAAGGAATTGTTAACTATTTGAATGGCACTGTATTTGTTGCAAAAAAAATATGTAAATGTTTATGATATTCACTATGTTCAATTTCCGAAGAAATAATTAGAAAAAGGGAAAAGTAAGCTTTCACCGATAAAATAAATTTTCACCATTACCATTATGTGACTGTAACCTGTCTATATTGATATTTGAAGTCAATGAAAGATTTCAAAATTGATTAGCTTCGAATAATTATCGCAAAATTTTGGCGAAAAGGTTTGATATTTTTGGTATTATACATATAAAATTGATGTATAATTTGCGTTTCAAAAAGGTTTTAAAAAAAAATGTTTAAATTTGAAAAAATAGTTTTCCGATTGTATTTATTACGAAGCAGTGTTCGCATTTAAAATAAAAAATTCAAGTTCCATGTTAATGTTTGAAAAAGAAAGAATATAGTAATATATGCGTGATAATTTGCATGTGGTGGTCGTATATTTAAAATTACTATGTTTAATGTACATTTGAATTTTTTTCGAAATTTGAATGTTTATATTTCAATATAATAATTTTATGTATGTAAGTAATTTGAAAAATTCAATTTCTTAATTTAATTAGTTTAACATGTTATTGTCTTTAAAGTAGAAAAAGTATGTTGCTACATGCGTAGTAAACAAATGTTTAAGAAAAGTACGTTTATAATCAAAAGTGTCAAATTGTGTTGCTACATGCGTAGTAAACAAATGTTTAAGAAAAGTATGTTTATAATCAAAAGTGTCAAATTGTGTTGCTACATGCGAAGGCTACATGTGTATTACGAAAAATTGTTGCTAAGTTTATAGTATACATGTATATATATTGAGAAAGCCAAACTACCTACGTATGTACAAAGTTAAAATTTTATATACGTATATATTATGGTACTGTACCACCTTTTTTCTGCTTTGCTTGCTGCCTTTGCTTGTATACTGCTGAAATTTGTTGTTGTTGGTGTTGTCTTCCGTTGCTGCTGTTACCCACTGATGCTTTTTCTGCTTCTTTGCCTCTCATTCTTGCTTCTGTCTTTTAGCTTTTAGCTTATTTTGCTTTGTCGAATTTTTGTGGATGAGTAAATGGCTTGGGGTTATATTTAACCGCTATTAACGGTGCTCTGTAAAAGCGTCACAGGTGGTTGTGTTTTTAATATCACCGTTATGGCATGGTACAGCCGATTAAAAATTAAATTTTTGTTCATATATACATATGTATATGTATGTATGTTCCAGCCCATCACAACTTTCTAACACTTCTTTATATTTTCAAAAATGTATATATGTATATTTTCTTTTATATGTATTTTAAATGTAAATTTTTGGGTAAAAGTCCACTTTTCGTTGTAGTTTTGGTTTTTTTTTTGAAATTTTATAATTTTTGTAGTTTTTCTTTTGATATATATATTTGTTTGTACTTTTTAGAAATTTTGTAATTTTTGTAGTGTTTGAAATTTTAAGATGATTTTTTTTTTGTAGTTTTTTTTGTAATTTATAATGTTTTGTAGTCTTTTTATGATTCTATGCTACTTCATGTAATTTTTGCAAAGTTTTTCTTTGTCTTTTATATTATTTTACGTATTTTTGCATTAGCACAACCACCACGCACTTTTTTCGTCCATAACCCCACGCACATATATATATATTTTTTTTAAAACCTTAAATTGATTTTGTACTGCAGGGAATTTTCTTCTTCCCCGGAGCCATCTTTTGCCGCAGGCATGGCCACGGTCGCCATGTAAGATGACCATCGTGGTCATCTTTATTCTTGCGTCGTAGTTGACGCAGGTTATCGCCCAAACGCTTTAACGCAGCTTAAGTAAGGCACACAATATAAATTGCGTAGACTTCTCGCACGCACACCGCTTTCAATACCCAAACAAGAAACTGATGAACTTTACTCTTTAAATATAGTCTTTTTAAAGTTTTATTTGTTGAATATAAAAATGTTCACAAACTTAGAAATTTAATATATATATGAGCTGCTGAAAACTTTTGCTTCTTGACGAGTTGAATGCGCGAAATTAATTGGCGTCATTCAAAGTGACGTTTATGAAGGTAACCCTCATTGTGAGTGATTGGTGTGGTCAAAAAATTGACGTGGTTAATATTTAATGATTGATGTTATGGTCACTCAACACTTATCATAAGGGTTGCCTTACAGATATCAAATTGAAGCTAAAGTTTTACACCGCTGGGTGACTAGGGTCTCGAGATATAGGCCAATTCATGGACCCGGATACCCCTAGAATGAGTGTGTATTATGGATATCAAATGAAAGTTGTTTCTGAGAGCTTTAAAGTAATTTTCATTGTGATATTCGATTTAGTCGCATGAACCTGGCAAAACTGATAAATATGCATGCGAAGCCGAAATAAAGACACGAATTAATAATACCCAATACCTATTTACATACGTCTTATTCGATTTGCCTGAAATTTCGTATATAAATTTACCTATATTAGTATTTACGATGCTTTTTTCCGGGAAGTATACCAGACGGACTGGGGCTGGGATTAGGACTAGACTGGTACTGAGACTGAGACTCGGAATGGGACTGGAACAAAATACATACCACCCTCTGTGACTGGCAATAAGAGATGAAGAAGAAGGAGAGAAACTTGAGAGAAGAGAAAAGAGAGGAGACTGAGAAAGAGATACAATGAGACGAAGATGGAGATGAAGCGAAAAAGGCCGAGCGAGGAGCGAATAAAAAGATTAGGAAAAAGTGTAGAGGGGTAGGGCAGAGTTAGACGGAAAAAGCTTATTAAAATGTATGAAGATAGGCCAAATTTAGGGCAGAACAACGTCTACTGGGTCTGCTAGTTAACATTATAAAAATCGAAAAATTCGCGTTAAAATGGCACGTTATCGGTCACCAAGTAGCAGAGATGCTGACTGTAACATATTGAGCTGCAATTATAACTGATTCAGACAATAATATTATAATTGGAGAGATTTCAGCATCAAAATGAATGCATCGAATCCCGAAGATCTTTTGCAATCCCAGGATTTTGGGATTTGAATATGACAATCCCGAAGTCCGAAATTACCCATACACTGTTATTTTTGACTCAAACATAGTCAAGATAAATTTTATAAAGAAATAAAAAAGTTTAAACAAAACTAAATAATTTGCCTTGTACACTTTAACAAGTATTACATACATATGTAGTTCAACCAATTCTTTATTTTAAAAATACACCCATCAAATGAAGTTTCATTTGAGAGACTAGCCAGATAAATCCAGATAGAAGTCTAGTTCAATTTGTGAGCCAGAGAATTTGCTAACTGCCTTTAATAAACCTACTTTTTCAAAAATATATGTATGTCGTGGCATTTCCTAAGCATGAAATATTTTTCTGAATTGTAGTTTATTTTTTTGATTTTCTCATTTTATATACAGTATCTGGTCGACCGAGCTTTGCTCGGCAATCTTCGAGTATGCCGCATACTTTGTTCTACATGTCATCATTAATCAAACTCTACTTTTTTTATATGTACATATTGTAACGAATTTTCTGCAAATCCTCTTATTTGCAATCCTCTGCTAAGTTCGAATCACTAAACTGTTGAATAAATAACTCCAATATTGAATAATGGAAAAATGGCCTTTATTAAAGTACTTCACAATAACACTTATACTTTGCTACTCGCTGGCTTAATAACCAAACTGATTGATAACTCAAATCAAACTGAATTTTAGCGCCTCTACATCTGTTGCCTTTTATACCCTTTGGTTTCCTCGTTCGCATTTTTCCAGAATGTACTAGCATTGTCCATGAGCTCTCAAACTTCTCAGCTATAACTAAAATTGCACAATTTTATACATCTTTTAGGCGCTTCCAGAATCTACTAGTTCAGTAGCTCTCAAACTTCTCAGATATATGCATGTGTTTGCGCATTGACTCTCCGCTGCTCGTATTCGTACATGGTACATATGTGTAGACGCAATTATTTATTCGTTTATGTAGATACATAAAGATTGAATTATTGATGTGAATGTTTGTAGTTTATAGTCTCTCGCGCGCACATAGGCGTATAAGTAAATGCATCTGTGTGTGACATCTCTCTGGGCTGCCTTATATATGTGTATACTTGATTTGATTATTAACGTAAATACTGCTTGGCATGGCCTTAGCATCGCCTTAGTGATGGGATAACTTAGTGATGCTAATATCCGTGACACTGCCCTCCACCTAAGTCTGATCGTCCCGATCAGACAAATCTCTCGATCTAAACGTTGCCAGCCTTTCCAAATGGACCACTTTCATTTTGGTTCGTGGTTTACCGATGGTTTGTATGCGGTACACTACATCGTTGATCCGTTTTACAACTTTGTATGGGCCTTCCCAATTACACTGCAATTTCGGGGACAAACCTTTTTTACGTTGTGGGTTATATAACAGCACCAAATCTCCTTCCTGAAAACCTTCTGAATTAATTGCTTTATCATATCTGGCTTTCATCTTGTCACTCATAATCTTTGTTCGTTGCCATATCAGATCATGTATTTCTCTTAGCTCTTATTCCATATCACTAGTGGATTTCCTGACATTTCTCTCCGCATTGGCATCTATCCCAAACTTCAAATCAGCTGGCAGTCTAAGGTCATTGCCAAAAATTACTTTTGCAGGGATTTGGCCCGTTGTCTCATGCACTGCTGATCGGTAAGCCATCAAGAATAATGGTATGCGGGTATCCCATTCTTTATGGTACTTGTCTACTACTTTCCTTAAGTGCTCCTCCAATGTTCTATTGAATCGTTCTACCATACCATCGGATTGAGGATGCAATGCAGTTGTCCGTGTTTTTCGAATGTCAAATGACTTACACATTTCCTGGAACACAGCTGATTCGAAATTCCTGCCTTGGTCAAAATGTAACTCCATTGGTACACCATACCTTGCAACCCATTCGTTTTTAACCACTTCTGCTACTGTTTCTGCTTCTTGGTTTGGGATTGGGTATACCTCTGGCCATTTACTGAAATAATCCATAACCACCAGTACATATTTGTTTCCGCGGTTGCTAGTAGGAAATGGACCTGCGACATCCATGGCGATCCTTTCAAATGGCGCACCTGAGTTATATTGCTTCATCTGGCCATGACTTCGTGTTCTGGGCCCTTTCGCTCTGCTGCAAACCTCGCAGTTCGCAATCCACTCAGTGACCGACTGACGGCAACCAACCCAATAGAATCTCTGTTTAATCTTCTCGAGCGTCTTCGTGATTCCAAGATGACCTCCGCTTGGACCATTATGCAGCTCGCTGAGCACGTCAGGAATCCTCTTTCTGGGAACAACTATCAGTTTATTCTTGTATTTACCATCCTCACTCTCCCATACTCGATGAAGGCAACCGGATATCAATTCTAAACTGTTCCACTGTGCCCAATATGACTTCGCAATGGGACTCTCTGCTGACATCTCTTCTCTGTTTGGTCTTTCATTTCGTTCGAGCCCTTGCATAACACGTGACAGATCTGCATCTTCTAGCTGGCACTTACTTAGCTGTTCCTTGTCCCATTCATCTGTACATGTTATATTCATTAGCTGGACATCTATAATGCCTTCTTTAGCCTCGGTTTTTGAACAGTGCTGGCATTCCAAACTACATGGTCTTCGTGACATTGCATCAGCATTTCCATGGGTACTACCTTTTCGATGCTCAATGGAAAAGTCGTAGCTTTGTAGTCGCTCGATCCACCGTGCCAATTGTCCTTCCGGATTACGGAACTGCAGAAGCCATTTCAACGCTGCGTGATCTGTCCTGACACGGAATCGCTGGCCGTAGAGGTATTTGTGAAAATTTTTAATGCACTCTACCAATGCCAACAGCTCTCTCCGCGTAACACAGTAGTTCCTCTCTGGTTTTCCAATCGAACGGCTGTAATATGCAACTACCTTCTCCTGTCCATCGACCAGTTGTGATAAAACGCCTCCTATGGCATATCCACTCGCATCTGTATCTAGAATAAATGTTGCTCCTGGAATCGGATATGCTAACATTGGGGCAGTGCATAAACGCTCCTTCAATGTTTGGAAAGCCACTTCTTGCTCCTTCTTCCATTCAAAAGCTTTGTTTTTTCTTGTAAGCTCATGGAGGCTATGGGCTACGCTGGAAAAATTTGGTACAAATCGGCGGTAATATGTGCACAGCCCAAGAAAACTTCTCAATTCATGTAGGTTCTGTGGTCTTGGCCAATCCTTTACTGCCTCTATCTTTTCATTCGCTGTACAGACACCTTCTGTAGTTACCTTGTGGCCCAAATAATTTACTTCCTTTTTAAACAGCGTACACTTTTTGGGACTTAACTTCAGACCAGCGCCAGCTATTCTCTGGAAAACTTCCTCCAAGTTCTTAAGATGTTCATCAAAACTCTTGCCCAATACGATGATGTCGTCCAGGTACACCAAGCAAGTTTTCCAATGTAGTCCTTTCAGTACCTGGTCCATGAGTCTCTCAAAAGTAGCTGGTGCATTACAAAGTCCAAAAGGCATCACTGTAAATTGCCAAAGACCATCACCGACACTGAAGGCTGTTTTCTCTTTATCTTCCTCCTTCACCTCAACTTGCCAGTAGCCGCTTTTCAAGTCCAGTGTGGAAAACCATTTCGTACCAGATAGCGAGTCCAGAGTGTCGTCAATTCTTGGCTTCCGGTAGTCCACGCAAAACCTCATTTTTCCATCCTTCTTCTTTACAAGTACTACCGGTGAGCTCCATGGACTAGCTGATGGTTCGATGACGCCACTGTCACTCATTTCTTGTATCATTTGACTCACAACTTCCCGCTTCGCTAGTGGAACACTACGTGGAGCTTGACGGATCGGCCTCGCATCTCCAGTGTCAATTTGATGTTTCACAACATTGGTGCGGCCTGGTTTGGAACCATCCTGGTCAAATATGTTCGCGTATTTTATGAGCAGTTGTTTTGCCTTACTCTGATAGGCTTCCTCTAGCCCATGCGTCCATGCCGTGATATCATTTGAAAGATCAGTATTACTAGATGAAACGTGTTCCTGGAGCTGTTCACAGTTAATAACTACTTCGGCCTCTTGGCATCTTCCCAAAATAGCTCCTTTGGTCAAATTGAATGGTGACTTGAACTCATTTAGTACTCTTACCGGAATACGTTCATCTTGATTTGTCATAGCCAGGGTTTTTCCTACAAGTATGTTCGGTGCTGATTTATTTGCTGCTTCGACAACCCACAATTTGTTTGTCCCACAATCTCCATCAACCTTTGCCCAGATGACTGCTTCTGAGTTTGGTGGTATTTGCTGACTCTCTTCCACCAGCACTCGTTTACTACTGTAGCCTCTCTCGTAGCCGAAATTAAGTGGCACATCCATGTTCTTATATCGCATCGTCTTGCTTTGCATATCGATTTTGATGCCTTGGTTGATTAAGAAGTCCACTCCAATTATGATTTCATCAACAATACCTGCCACTATAAAATTGTGTAGTACCGTGACGTTCCCAATTGCTACTTCACATTCTACTTCTCCAATTACCTGGGTGTCTTCTCCAGTGGCTGTACGCAATATTGCTCCATGCAATGGTCTTATCTTCTTGTTGACTAAATCCGCTCGAATGATGGAATGAGATGCACCCGTATCTACAGTCAGTAAACGTTCCTTTCCATCCACATGCCCTCCGACAGTAAGATTGCTCGACCTTCTTCCAATTTGTGAGATAGAGATTATGGGGCATTCAATTGAGGGAGTCAGCTGTCGCCCCTTGCTGCTGACTCGCTTCAGTTTAACGATTGATTTGTCTTGGAGATTTGCTCATCTCCTTCTGCTCTGCGTTTACGACCACCCACATTGTTGGAACTGTTAGGGTTGGTGTTGCAATAACGCGCAATATGCCCTGGCTTTCCACACTTAAAGCATTTGACTGCATCATTATTCTTCTGCTGCGTACCCTTCAATGCTTCCAAAATTGCGTCTACCCAGTCTGGCTTTTCCACTTCCACGCGATGAGCTTTGTACGCTGGCTTACTCAAAAGGGAGGCTGTTTCCTGAGTCAGTGCATGCGTTACCGTTTCAGCAAACGTTAGGTTTGGATTCGCATATGTAGCCCGCTTTGTTTCCACATCTCGTATGCCATTTATGAAGCTCTGGATTTTTACCCTTTCAGTGTATTCCACGGGTGCGTCTGCATTTTCAAGATGAGCCAATCTTTCAATATCTGAAGCAAACTCCTGCAATGTCTCATTTGCTTTTTAGTAGCGGTTTTGCAACTCAATTTGGAATATCTGTTTCCTATGCTCGCTTCCGTAACGTCTCTCTAAAGCGCTCATCAATGTTTCGTAGTGGTTCCGCTCTTACTCTGGGATGGTCTGTAAGATTTCCGCGGCAGGCCCTTTCAGTGCCACGAACAGAGCTGCAACTTTATCTTCAGCATTCCATTGGTTCACTGCTGCGGTCTTCTCAAACTGTAGCTTAAAGACCTGAAAAGGAACAGAACCGTCAAAGGATGGTGTATTTACCTTTGGATTACTCGCTGAAACAGCTGGGCGGTTTAGTTGTAACTGCTCCATACGACCTTTTAACGCTTCTATTTCGGCATCAATTTTGTCTTCGAGTTGTAAAATTTTTGCATCCTGCTCTTCCACTTTCACAAAGAGCTGCGATAATACCTGTTCCGAAATTTGTGCCGACATTTCAGATATACGTGCCTCTTGCGCTTCCAGTTGAGATGCCAAATATGTCTTCTGTTCTTCTAATTGTGATGTTATACGGGTTTCCTGCGATTCCAGTTGGGATACCATATACGTCTTCTGTTCTTCAAGTTGTGAAGAAATTTGTGTTTCCTGTGCTTCAATCTTCGATGTTATTCGGTTCTCCTGCGATTTAGTTGTGATGCCATATATGTCTTCTGCTCTTCCATCTTGGATGTTATACGGTTCTCCTGCGATTCCGTATATGTTTGCTGTTCTGCCAGTTGAGATGACACTGTCGATGTTTGAGCAGATTTTGCAGCTAAAATCATGTTCAAGTCTGTACTGGTAACCGTCTGCGATGTTTCGTTTTTCTCTTCAATTTTTGTTGTCTCCTCGCCATCAAGGTGAAAGACATACTCTTCCACATCAATTCCTTCTGCTTCCATTGCCTCTCGTAGCCGTGCCTGAAGTTCGAGTTTAACGCCGCTTGTATTCAATCCACGGCTCTCCAATTCCTTCTTCAGTTGCTGGATCTTTAATTCTCTGAACTTTGCCATATCCTTGTTGTCTTCTGGAATTTATTCAACAATTCCTCTTCTGACACCAATTGTAACGAATTTTCTGCAAATCCTCTTATTTGCAATCCTCTGCTAAGTTCGAATCACTAAACTGTTGAATAAATAACTCCAATATTGAATAATGGAAAAATGGCCTTTATTAAAGTACTTCACAATAACACTTATACTTTGCTACTCGCTGGCTTAATAACCAAACTGATTGATAACTCAAATCAAACTGAATTTTAGCGCCTCTACATCTGTTGCCTTTTATACCCTTTGGTTTCCTCGTTCGCATTTTTCCAGAATGTACTAGCATTGTCCATGAGCTCTCAAACTTCTCAGCTATAACTAAAATTGCACAATTTTATACATCTTTTAGGCGCTTCCAGAATCTACTAGTCCAGTAGCTCTCAAACTTCTCAGATATATGCATGTGTTTGCGCATTGACTCTCCGCTGCTAGTATTCGTACATGGTACATATGTGTAGACGCAATTATTTATTCGTTTATGTAGATACATAAAGATTGAATTATTGATGTGAATGTTTGTAGTTTACAGTCTCTCGCGCGCACATAGGCGTATAAGTAAATGCATCTGTGTGTGACATCTCTCTGGGCTGCCTTATATATGTGTATACTTGATTTGATTATTAACGTAAATACTGCATGGCCTTAGCATCGCCTTAGTGATGGGATAACTTAGTGATGCTAATATCCGTGACAATATATTATATATTTTTACTTACCAATATTTGATTTCCTTAATAAATAATAGTTTAAAAAAACTAAAAAAAAAAAACACGCTTTTATAGCAAACCGAACTAAAAAATAGAAAATAATTCTCAATTAAAAATAGTTTACATAACAGTAGTAGCAGGTCAAACAATCGTTTATAGTTAATCACCTCAAAATAAAATTATAATAAAATTTAAGTTATTAACAGAATAATTTCATTCAGAATAAAAAGCGTGGGGTGCATTTGACTACAATTCATATCTTTCATCTCAGATAGTTGCCAATAGAATTATTGTAACATTCAACATCAAGCACCCCACGCTTTTTACTGTGAATTAAATTATTCTGTTAATAACTTAAAATTTATTATAATTTTATTTTGAGGTGATTAACTATAAATGATTGTTTGACCTTCTACTACTGTTATATAAACTCTTTTTAATTGAAAATTATTTTCTATTTTTTAGTTCGGTTTGCTATAAAAGCGTGTTTTTTTAGTTTTTTTAAACTATTATTTATTTTTAATTTTTTAGTTCAAGTAATTTTAAAATTTTTAGTCGAGAGTGATGAAACCTCGAAACGCCAGCGGTCCATGGATGAATCCAACCCCTCGGCACCGAAAAGGGCCAAGACGCAGGGAGGCTGGAGGCCGTCTTTCCCCGAAATTGCCAAGGGTCGGCAGATCATTGGCATTATAGACGAGAGCAGCGAAGATGGCAGGATACCGAAACAACAGTGGATCGAGGCCGCGATCGCTACGGTGGCCGTTAAGAGTAAAAAGACAACCCTGGTCCACCGCCGTCTTACACCGATGCAGGGTGGTTCCAGGGCAATGTCAAGCTAATTTCCTGTGACGACGCCAGGTCGGTCAACCTCTATAGGGCTGCCGTCACGCTGATAGGGGTGGTATATCCGGGAGCGCGCCTCAAGGTAGTGGAGGCGCGTGATATCCCCTCACGACCAACGGCTAGAGCCTGGGTTCCAGTTTGGAAGTCAATCCGGATAAAACCGAGCTTGTCCTCTTCACGAGGAGGTACAAAGTACCAAATCTTACACCGCCAAAAATTGGGGGTACGTTCATAGCGTTTAGCGATCAAGTCAAGTATTTGGGAGTCATTCTGGATAGGAAGCTATTATGGAGTGACCATATAGTGGAGCAATCCAAGAAGGTAGCAGCAGAGCTGTTCACCTGCAAGAGGTCAATTGGCACCTCCTGGGGATTCTCCCCTAAGGTGACCTACTGTATTTACACAGCAATTGTGCACCCGATTCTTCTTTATCGTGCCTTGGTCTGGTGGCCTGCATTAGCTAAAAGTACCTATCTTAAAATGCTTCAAAAGGTGCAACGGAGTTCGGAGATCTGCATTACCGGGGCTCTCGGCTCCACTCCAGATTCCGTTACATACATACATGGATACATAGATACATTGATAGATATAGGTCAAGCTAATAAAAGCGTGTTAAAAAGGGCTCCAGTATGCTCTTTCGTAGATGTGCCATACATCCACTTCTATCATTAATAAAGGAATGCGTTTTTTGCATTATGTGCAAGGTTTCAAATTTATGGTCATTTGGGGTGGTCACAAGTTCAATTGACCTTATGTCCGTTAACCTTATGTGAACCCATCATCACATTATTGCATTGTCATCGAGCCTTGATACGTGTGCAAAATTTCAATCAAAACTTATGGCCAGTCAAAGTGGTAATAAGGCCAATTGAGCGTATGGCCGTTGACCTTATGTCACCACACCATCACATTAATGCATGTTCATCGAGCCTTGATACGTTTGCAAAGTTTTAATCAAAGTTATGACCAATGAAAGTGGTAATAAGGCAAATTTACCTTATGGCCGTTGACCTTATGTCACCACACCATCACATTAATGCATTGTCATCGAGCCGTGATATGAGTGCAAAGTTTCTATCAAACTTATGGCCATTCAAAGTGGTAATAAGGCCAATTGACCCCATGTGTGCGAAGTTTCAATCAAACTTATTGCCATTCAAAGTGGTAATAAGGCCAATTGACCTTATGGCCGTTGACCTTATGTCACCACACCATCACATTAATGCATTGTCATCGAGCCGTGATATGAGTGCAAAGTTTCTATCAAACTTATGGCCATTCAAAGTGGTAATAAGGCCAATTGACCCCATGTGTGCGAAGTTTCAATCAAACTTATTGCCATTCAAAGTGGTAATAAGGCCAATTGACTTTATGGCCGTTGACCTTATGTCACCACACCATCACATTAATGCATTGTCACCGAGCCTTGATATGTGTGCAAAGTTTCAATCAAACTTATGGCCATTCAAAGTAGTAATAAGGCCAATTGACCTTATGGCCGTTGACCTTATGTCACCAGACCATCACATTAATGCATTGTCATCGAGCCTTGATATGTGTGCAAAGTTTCAATCAAACTTAGGGCCATTCAAAGTGGTAATAAGGCCAATTGACCTTATGGCCGTTGACCTTATGTCACCACACCATCACATTAATGCATTGTCATCGAGCCTTGATACGTGTGCAAAGTTTCATTCAAACTGATGGCCATTCAAAGTGGTAATAATGCCAATTGACCCTATGGCCGTTGACCTTATGACACGATACCATCAAGTTAATGCATTGTCAGCGGTCCTTGATACGTGTGCAAAGTTTCAAATTAATCAGACTTCTAGAAGCCGTCGAAAATTAAGCTCAAAGATTCCGTTACATACAGGCCAAGCTAATAAAAGCGTGTTAAAAATAGATTTAAAAAACATATCAAACACTAACCCCAAAATGAACTGGAAAGAAAAATTTGAAATGGGTAATTCCAGCCTATAGTATAAGGGATTGTTATGACAATTAGTGAATCGAGAACTAAGTTATTTTGGTCGAGTATCTTCATGCGCCGAATTATTAATTTCAAAAATTTTTTATTTATACACTATGAAAGTCTCACAATTTTATTACATTCCCAAAACTTGTAAATTTCACGACTGACAACTATTAGTTAGTTTAATTAAATGTCAACTTACTTCCCTAAGCGCCATCTGTTGGTAAGTAGTTAAATGGTTAGATGTCGTTTTCAAATTGAACATATGCCTCTATTGTTCAACGGTAGCAAATTACCATGGTGAGATAGCTTTTTGCTATGGTGAGAAATCTTTCTAATAGTAATCTGTGAGAAATTGCAATTATTCATTTCATATTTGCCAAAAATATGAATTTAAACATATTTTGCTAAAATTTGCCACGGTGCCTTGATATTGCAGTTCAATTTTATTAGCGTGTGTGAAATTAAGAAAATTAAGTCGAATAATGTGTAAGATTTTTTTATGAAGATTTTTAACTTTAATGTTCTCCTTTGAAGCTTTAAGAGAATATGAGTAAGAAGAGTACTTGTTACCGCCATAATTAACACCTACGCCCCGATTCTAGTGTGGTAACAACATTCTTCACCACGGTAAAGAAATCATGTGGAAACTTTTACACCCTTTTGATATTCTATCCGCGAAAGTAGCCGGATAATTTTTTACCCACAAAAGTAGGTGGCTACATCGAATTAACCACACAACAGCTGTTGTTTAGAAAAAGGCAAAACTGAAAAATAAAGAATTGTAAGCGCAAAGAGGTAAAGATAATAGTAAAAAAGTGTTGCCTATTACTATATATTGTAACGAATTTGCTGCAAATCCTCTTATTTGCAATCCTCTGCTAAGTTCGAATCACTAAACTGTTGAATAAATAACTCCAATTTGTAATAATGCAAAATGGCCTTTATTAAAGTACTTCACAATAACAAACTGTGCAACGAATAGCTTGCTTAATAACCACACTGATTGATAGCTCAATGAAACTCTGCTATTCAAAATAACAATGGTATTGCTCGCTAGATATCGTCTTAATCAAACTGCTTGACAACTCAAATCAAACTGAATTACTTCTTACTCGCCTGCCCCGCTTTTATAGTTTACGCTGCATACTTCTGGGCTCTTCGATTTCCAGAAGTTACTAGTTAGTTTCGGCTACAAAATCGCCAGCCACAACTACGTGCACAAATTATTGCTCTCTCTTGTGACAACTCAGATGAGATATATGCATGTTCCTGCGCATCGCCGCTCCGCCGCTCGCACACGTACACATGTGTAGACGCAACTATTCATTCGTTTATGTAGATACATAATGATTGAATCACCGATGTGAACGTCTGCAGTTTACAGTCTCTCGCGCATACATAGGCGTATAAGTAAATGCATCTGTGTGTGACATCTTTCGGCTGCCTTATATATGTGTATACATGATTTTGTCGTGGCCTTGGCATCGCCTTAGTGATGGTATAACTTAGTGATGTTAATATCCGTGACACTGCCCTCCACCTAAGTCTGATCGTCCCGATCAGACAAATCTCTCGATCTAAACGCTGCTAGCATCGCCATATGTACCACTCTTCTACTCCGTGGTTTCTCAATGCTTTGTATGCGGTAGATGATATTACTGATCTTCTTCACAACCTTGTACGGGCCTTCCCAACTACACCGAAATTTGGATGGAACACCTTTCCGCCGGTAAGGGTTGTATAACAGTACCAAATTTCCCTCCCGGAAACCTTCCGAATTATTTTCCTTGTCGTACCTGTGTTTCATCTTACTACTCATTATCCTCGATCGTTCCGTCGCACTCTGTTGCTCTGCCAATGAAGAACTACTTCGCAGAGCTTGCGCTGGACGGATTTGCTTTGCATAATTAGTATCGTTCCGACGCTTCACAACAGTAGTGTGCCTTGGCTTGAAACCACCCTTGCATTCTTTTTTCGTTTTAGTACGTCCGTTAGGGCTTTTCAATGACAGTGTTTCTCTCACAGGTACCTTCGGTTTTGATTTGTTTGGCCCATTTGTTCCATCAACCTTTACCTTTGAATTTCGTGGCCTTCGTCGAGTCTTCTCCACCAGTACCCGATTACTGCTGAACCCTTTTTCCAAACTAAAGTTAAGTGGCACATGTTGGTTCTCATAACGCATCACCCTTCTCTGCATATCGATCTTGATGTCATGGTCAACCAAGAAATCCACTCCCAATATAACTTCATCAACAATCTCCGCCACAACAAATTTGTGTAGAACCATGACCTTCCCAATCAATACTTCACATATCACTTCTCCCTGAACTTGGTTATACTCGCCAGTGACCGTACGCAACTTTGCTCCAGGTAACGGTTTTACTCTCCTGTTGACCAAGTGAGATCGGATCAAGGAATGAGATGCGCCCGTATCTACAGTCAGTATTCGTTCGTTGCCATCCACATTCCCTCTGACGGTAAGACTGCTCGATTTTCTACCACTTTGCGACACAGATATCACAGGGAATTCAATAGCTGGATCTAGCTCTCTACCTCTTACTCGCTCTTGCTCATCTCCTCCAGCTTTGCGTTTATGGCCACCCACATTGTTGGAACTATTAGGACCAAGATCGCAATGACGTGCAATGTGACCTGGGTTGCCGCACTTAAAACATTTAATAACTCCGGCATTCTTCTGTTGAGATCCCTTCAGTGCTTCCAAAATTGTTTCTACCCACTCTGGCCTTTCTACTTCCACACGGCGTGCTTGAAAACTGGCTTACACAGAAGCGACGCTGTTTCCTGAATCAGAGCATGCGATACCGTTTCAGCAAATTTTAGTTTTGGATTCGCATATGTAGCCCGCTTCGTTTCCACATCTCGTATGCCATTTATAAAGCTCTGAATCTTCACTCTTTCCGTGTATTCCACGGGTGCATCCGCATTTGCAAGATGAGCTAATCTTTCAATGTCAGAAGCAAACTCCTGCAAAGTCTCGTTAGCTTTTTGGTAGCGGTTTTGCAACTCAATTTGGAATATCTGTTTTCTATGCTCGCTTCCATAACGTCGTTCTACAGCAGCCATCAATGCTTCATAATTGTTCCGCTCTCCTTCGGGAATCGTCTGTAGGATTTCCGCTGCTGGCCCCTTCAATGCCACAAACAGTGCAGCAACTTTATCTTCCGCATTCCAGTTGTTCACTGCTGCGGTCTTCTCAAACTGTAGCTTGAAGACCTGGAAAGGAACAGAGCCGGCAAAAGATGGAGTTTTTACCTTCGTATTACTCGCTGAAGCAGCCGGCCGATTAAGTTGCAACTGCTCAATACGACCTTTTAATTCATCTACTTCTGCCTGAAATTGAGCCATTTTTGCATCCTGCGCTTTCAGTTTTGATGATACCTGTTCCAAAATTTCTGCCGACATTTCAGATATACGTGCCTCTTGCGCTTCCAATTGAGATGCCATATATGTCTTTTGATCTTCCAATTGAGATGACACTTGCGACGTCATTTCTGAAATACGTGCCTCCTGTGCTTCCATCTTGGATGTTATGCGTGTCTCTTGCGATTCCAGTTGGGATGCCATATTTGTGGATATTTGTGATGACATTTCTGTTATGCGTGTTCCCTGGGTTTCCATTTTTGGCGATATCTGTGATAACAAAGCCAATATCGCATTATTCTCGCTGCTTGCAACTGGACTCGGACTTCCGTTCTTCTCTTCAATTTTTGTTGTCTCGTCCCCATCAGGATAAAAGACATACTCATCCATATCAATTCCTTCTGCTTCCATTGCCTCTCGTAGCCGTGCCTGAAGTTCAAGTTTAACGCCGCTTGTATTCAATCCACGGCTCTCCAACTCCCTCTTCAGTTGCTGGATCTTCAATTCACTGAACTTTGCCATGTCCTTGTTGTCCTCTGGAATTTATTCAACAATTCCTCTTCTGACACCAATTGTAACGAATTTGCAGCAAATCCTCTTATTTGCAATCCTCTACTAAGTTCGAATCACTAAACTGTTGAATAAATAACTCCAATTTGTAATAATGCAAAATGACCTTTATTAAAGTACTTCACAATAACAAACTGTGCAACGAATAGCTTGCTTAATAACCACACTGACACATGTGTAGACGCAACTATTCATTCGTTTATGTAGATACATAATGATTGAATCACCGATGTGAACGTCTGCAGTTTACAGTCTCTCGCGCATACATAGGCGTATAAGTAAATGCATCTGTGTGTGACATCTTTCGGCTGCCTTATATATGTGTATACATGATTTGATTATTGACGTAAATACTGCTTGTCGTGGCCTTGGCATCGCCTTAGTGATGGTATAACTTAGTGATGTTAATATCCGTGACAATATTATATATTTGTTTACATTATTTTCTTTCACAGAATAAATTACAATATAACTATGTAAAATCTTATGCATGTATGTACATATATACACATCGTCTCGTTTATTCGTTAACCTCGTATCTACGAGTGACACATTTTCGGTAAAGCCATGGCGGAACCATACAAGGTGGCAGCATGGTGACATACCTACAAACATAAATAAAAATTGCATGTACTTTGTTTTTGTAAATTCGATGGACGAATGCCAAAATCGTACTGCGCCGGAAGTTGATGTATCAAATCAAGTAAAAAAGCTTATATTCAGCTGCCGCATGCTGCCACTTTGTATCGTTTCGCCATGGATAAAGCGAAGAAAACCAACTTTTAAATTTCACCACAGACATTGGTGAGCTCTTCGGTGATGACAGCGTTTCCACTTTGGCCAGAATCGCGAATAAAAGAACTGGAAACGATTTTCGGTTACATAATGTTCTGGGTACTATTTTACCGGTAACGCATTTGTAATATTAAACCTTGTACTTATTTAATGCAGGCTTGGAAACCCTAAAAGTCTATCTTCTCTCAGGCAACTCTGAACGAATGTCATATTCGGGCAAGAGTTGGTAATTGTTATCGTCACTTGATAAAAAGAGAGAAGAGATGGAAGATAGATTAAAATTTTTAAAGCCTGCTGCGCTATTAATTATATTGTCAATTAATAAATAATAACGTGAAATTTAGCTTGCTTGAAAACAATATTCTTTCTCTTACTCCGTGAACAATTCTTTAAAAATTTTAATTGCGATTGGAGATTATTACTTGGATTAGCTATACCGACCAATCTTCGGTAACGCACGTGCCGCCAAAACTTTGATAGAAAAAGCGGCAACGACGAAGGCATTCGCAAGAATACAATCCATTAAAATCAACAGCATCCGCATTTAAAAGCGTACATTTGTTTGCGAATCGATCGATCCATTTGCGACTTAACGCTTGTAAACGCGTGTTCGTATTTCAGGAGTCTCAACTTAATATATTTCATCATCAAGCATGTGCATTTGTAATGTCTGCGGAAAAAAGGCAGATGCTAGTGGTACTGAGGATTGGGTGCAGTGTGACGACTGGGAACTATGGTTCCATTTCGAATGTGCTGGAGTAGACGCTAGCGTGCAAGATCGCGACTGGAGTTGTGCTTCCTGTACTCAGGCACCTAGGGTGGACGCACCACACACTTCTGCAAACGCAATGCAGCCAGCAACTATAACAATAACAACAGCATCGGCTGCTACACCAGCACCAGCGACCACATCGATTAATGCCAACCTCGAGAATCAGAGCGATACTAGCTCACTAAAATTAGCCGCAGTACCACGTAATGCTATGAACGAACCTGGTGATCAACAAAGGCTCATGCTGGCCATGCTCGAAGAGCGAAGAGCCGCCGAGGAACGATTTATAGAACAAAAATATAACATACTTTCACAAATGAACAACGCTGGTTTATCAACGTCGAATTTTTTATCATCGATGCAACATGCATCAAACAATGGGCCATCAAGTGCTCAAATAGCTGCAAGGCAAGCCATCTCCAAAGACTTACCAACGTTCAGTGGTGACCCGGAAGAGTGGCCGATGTTTATAAGTACATCGACCACAGCACATCCGTCGCTGGGTTTTCAGATGTCGAAAACATGCTCCGGCTACAAAGGTGTCACGTGCCCGCCCTGATTTGGTGAAAGATAAACTTCTCTTGCCGGCAATGGTTCCGGATGTCATAAACACATTAAAAATGATTTTTGGTAGGCCAGAACATATCTTGGAGAGGATGATCGACAAGGTACGAAAGCTTCCTTGTCCGAAAGATAAACTTGAGTCACTTATAGAATTTGCACTCGCGGTGCGTAACATCTGCGCGACAATGGAGACGTGCAAACTCGAAGCACATCTAAACAACCCAATGCTGGTAAAAGAACTTGTAGACAAATTGCCAAATCACCACAAGCTCAACTGGGCGATGTATCCTCGCGACAATGTTTCACCATCCATCAAGGTATTCAGCGATTGGTTGTATCGTATGGCCGAAGCGGCATCAACAGTTGTGTCACCAGCGTTTATGTACAAAACGGGCTCAATAAATACGCACAGTAGCAACGACAGCTGCTGATCAAAGACTCAGTCTAAAGAGGTTCAAAGCAAAGTTACCGAGTCTCAACCAAAGCAGACCATGAAATGTATTGCGTGTGGCGCATCGGACCACTCCGCTGCGCACTGTACACAATTTCAAAACGCATCGGAAAAAGAAAGGTGGAACATGGTGAAGGCCAATAAGGCTTGTTATACGTGTCTCAAAAGTCACCGCAAAAGTTGTTTTTCAAAAAAGAAGTGCGGCGTAAATGGCTGTATGTTAAAACATCACCCGTTGCTTCACAGCGATCGTACACAAAAATCTGAAAACAAGGCCAATGATCAAGCAGTTGTAAGTACGCATCAGAGCGTCGCGAGCGTCGATTCAAATTTCCGCACTAAATAGTAGTAAGCTGTATTGGCTCAATGACGTGCATACGGTTGAAAACATCGCTTTGCCCAAGCAATCCATGAACGCAGAAGACCTTCAATCTAAGTATTCGCACCTAAGAGGTATTCCTCTGCCGTCATATTCGGACATTCGACCGATGCTGCTCATCGGCACCGATAATTGGAAAATTGCTGTTCCGCGTAAAATACGCGAAGGCAAGCGAAGCGAACCTATCGCGTTAAAATGTTTGTTGGGATGGGCGTTCAAGGCACTTCGAATGCAGCGAGCTACGTGACGATGCATCACTGTGATTGTGGGTGGCAAGAGCTCAACGACGTCGTTAAAGATAGTTTTAATCTAGACGCAGTAAAACCACACAATCTGCAGTCTAATGATGATAAGAAGCCTGTGGAAATTCTAGGTCGAACTTGCACAAAAACAGATGGACGTTTTGAAATTGGCCTTTTGTGGCGCAACGAAAACGAGTCGCTACCCGAAAGCTACACGAACGCATTCAACCGTCTTACATGTTTAAAAAAACAAAATCAGTCGACAGCCAGAAATGTATGATAAAATCAACGATCAAATAGGCAATCTAATTCGAAAGGGATACGCGCTACAACTATCAGAAAACGAAATGGCAGTTGAGCCTGACCGCACTTGGTATTTACCAATATTTATAGCTCTTAATCCCAATAAACCAAATAAGGTGCGACTTGTGGGGGACGCTGCCGCAAAGTCTCATGGCAAATAATTAAATGATTTTTTGCTAACTGGGCCGGATTTACTAAAACCACTTGTCGAGATACTTCTAGCATTCAGAGTTGGTCAGGTGGCCGTGTGCGGTGACATCGCGGAGATGTTTCACAGAATCAACATCCGCGATGAAGACATGCACGCCCAACGGTTCATGTGGTACGATAAGTCAACAACCAAACAAAGGTATACGTTATCCGCGCAATGACTTTCGGTATAAGTTGCGGGCCCTGTATCGCCCATTATGTCCGAAATAAAAATGCAGAGGAGTATCGCAACATATATCCACGCGCATATGAAGCCATCAACAATGCGCATTATGTCGACGAATACATTGACACGGCAGACAACGACGAGGCAGCCTTGGAGGTAGCGGAACAAGTCCGTAAAGTCCATCTAGCCGGCGGATTCGAAATACGTAATTGGGCATCAAATTCAGTAGTTGTTCTAGCAAATCTACTTGGCGGTAACCCAGGCGTGCAAACATCAGTCCAGTTTGGAGATACCGAAAAAATACTAGGTATGTATTGGGAACCACAGTCTGACGTTTTTAAATTTATTCTCAGGTTCACCCGACTGCGTCGAGATCTGTTCACACACGACGTAGTTCCAACTAAAAGGGAAGTACTGCAAGTACTGATGTTGGTTTTCGATCCCTTGGGGCTGTTAGCACGCTATACAGTGGGGCTAAAAATAATGATCCAACGAGTCTGGCGAGCAAATATTGTGGGATGAAGAACTTCCCGAGACACTATACGAAGACTGGTTAAAATGGAGGCAACTTTTACCACTGATTGAAGCGGTGGAAATTCCGAGATGCTACTCACGTAATCTGAATTTCACTACCGACGTCGGCATTCATACGTTCGTTGATGCCAGCGAACATGCCTATGCTGCAGTTTGCTATGTGAGGGTACGGCAAGGAGACGACGTCGACGTGTCATTGATAGCGGCAAAAAGTAAAGTCGCTCTATTAAAACCAATCTCCATTCCTCGTTTGGAACTGCAAGCCGCCGTAGTGGGAGTACGCTTGACGCAAAAGGTAAGAAAAATACGTGGGCTTGAACACCGAAACACCACGTATTGGTCTGATTCCAAAACCGTACTGCAATGGCTTAATATGAACCCACGCAGCTTTCAGCAATTCGTAATGCATCGCGTCGGAGAGATCCTAGAGAGTTCCGACAGCAAACAGTGGCGCTGGGTTCCTACGAAGCTGAACGTAGCCGATCTAGCCACAAAAATCAACAGCGCGGTCGATGACAAACAGTGGCGGAAAGGGCCTAACTTCTTATTTCTACATAGTAGCATGTGGCCGAGTTCCAATATGCATAGCGAGGTATTAGATACCACCAAGCTTCGAAAGCGAGTATGCGTAATCTATAAAGTCGCACCAATAGCTCTCAATGTTGAGTATTTTTCAAAGTGGCGCAATCTATCTATATAGACCTTCATCTTGTACATATTCAAGTTAAAATCCAGACGAGTAAGGCGCATCATGCCAATAGAAGTTACACCAGATATCATTGAGATCGCCGAAAATATTCTGTTCAAACAAGCAGAAGCTGAAATTTACTCATCGGAAATTAATGTACTGTATGCGGGTCACACGCTGAGCAAGCAAAGCAAATTATATCAGCTTAACGCTTATCTCGACGACAAAGGTATTCTGCGCATACGAAGCAGATTAGATTCAATTAACGAGCACACGGATACCATCGTACTGCCGAGAGAAAGCTACATAACGTTTTTGATCGTTAAGAGATTACCACGAAAAGAACCATCATATGGCACACGAAACAGTCATTAATAATGTCAAAGGCAAATATTGTATTCCGCGTCTACGAGTATTGTACAATAAAATACGAAAATCTTGCCAAAGGTGCAAAATTAACAACGCCTTACCAGAACCTTCACAAATTTCGCCGATACCAGCTGCAAGATTAGCCAGTTTTACTAGACTCTTCACATTCACAGGCGTCGATTATTTTGGTCCAATACTTGTCAACGTAGGGAGACATAAGGAGAAAAGATGGGGAGTGCTTTATACTTGCTTGACACTCCGGGCAGTACATTTTGAAATCGCTCATAGTCTCGATACAAATTCTTGTATTATGGCTCTTAGAAACTTCATGGCACGTCGTGGTACTCCAGCGGAGATCTTTTCCGATAACGGCACCAATTTTAAAGCGACAGAGAAACTCGTCCGAGAAAAACTGATCACGCTTGACTTCGATCGAATTACAGCGAAATATGACCGTATTAAGTGGCGCTTCAATCCACCGGGCGCACCCCACATGGGAGGCGCGTGGGAACGTCTCGTACGAACAACTAAGTACATTTTGCGAAGCATATGCCCCTCATACTCTTTTAATGACGAAAGCTTGCGATGCGCACTGATGGAAGTAGAATTCATCATAACCTAGAGACCGCTTACTTTCGTTCGTCTTGAGTCTTCGGATGATATTGCTCTCACACCAAACCACATGTTATTAGGGTCGGCAGATGGTCATAAACCCGCGTTCAGCGACGGTATGGACCTAAGGCAACGGTGACACAAAACGCAGCTCTTTACAGACGTCTTTTGGCAACGCTGGGTGAAGGAGTATACGCCGATACTGACCAGGCGAGCCAAGTGGTTGAAAAAAGCTACACCTATAGTAATCGATGATGTGGTTATTGTAATCGACGAAACTCTCCCTCGTAACTTATGGCCGAAAGGAAGAGTAATCAGCACCATAGTAGCCAAAGACGGACAAGTTCGGCGAGTGACGGTAAAGACCCCTCTAGGGATAATGGAACGAACAGCGACGAAGATAGTCAAGTTAGATGTCGGTAATATCTTAGTAAGCACCGGGTTACTTACGAGGGGGGGGGGGGCGGAATGTTACCGCCATAATTAACACTTAATGTGAACATGATATTAGTTGAATTCATTTGTAATATTAAACCTTGTACTTATTTAATGCAGGCTTGGAAACCCTAAAAGTCTATCTTCTCTCAGGCAACTCTGAACGAATGTCATATTCGGGCAAGAGTTGGTAATTGTCATCGTCACTTGATAAAAAGAGAGAAGAGAGGGAAGATAGATTAAAATTTTTAAAGCCTGCTGCGCTATTAATTATATTGTCAATTAATAAATAATAACGTGAAATTTAGCTTGCTTGAAAACAATATTCTTTCTCTTACTCCGTGAACAATTCTTTAAAAATTTTAATTGCGATTGGAGATTATTACTTGGATTAGCTATACCGACCAATCTTCGGTAACGCACGTGCCGCCAAAACTTTGATAGAAAAAGCGGCAACGACGAAGGCATTCGCAAGAATACAATCCATTAAAATCAACAGCATCCGCATTTAAAAGCGTACATTTGTTTGCGAATCGATCGATCCATTTGCGACTTAACGCTTGTAAACGCGTGTTCGTATTTCAGGAGTCTCAACTTAATATATTTCATCATCAAGCATGTGCATTTGTAATGTCTGCGGAAAAAAGGCAGATGCTAGTGGTACTGAGGATTGGGTGCAGTGTGACGACTGGGAACTATGGTTCCATTTCGAATGTGCTGGAGTAGACGCTAGCGTGCAAGATCGCGACTGGAGTTGTGCTTCCTGTACTCAGGCACCTAGGGTGGACGCACCACACACTTCTGCAAACGCAATGCAGCCAGCAACTATAACAATAACAACAGCATCGGCTGCTACACCAGCACCAGCGACCACATCGATTAATGCCAACCTCGAGAATCAGAGCGATACTAGCTCACTAAAATTAGCCGCAGTACCACGTAATGCTATGAACGAACCTGGTGATCAACAAAGGCTCATGCTGGCCATGCTCGAAGAGCGAAGAGCCGCCGAGGAACGATTTATAGAACAAAAATATAACATAACATACTTTCACAAATGAACAACGCTGGTTTATCAACGTCGAATTTTTTATCATCGATGCAACATGCATCAAACAATGGGCCATCAAGTGCTCAAATAGCTGCAAGGCAAGCCATCTCCAAAGACTTACCAACGTTCAGTGGTGACCCGGAAGAGTGGCCGATGTTTATAAGTACATCGACCACAGCACATCCGTCGCTGGGTTTTCAGATGTCGAAAACATGCTCCGGCTACAAAGGTGTCACGTGCCCGCCCTGATTTGGTGAAAGATAAACTTCTCTTGCCGGCGATGGTTCCGGATGTCATAAACACATTAAAAATGTTTTTTGGTAGGCCAGAACATATCTTGGAGAGGATGATCGACAAGGTACGAAAGCTTCCTTGTCCGAAAGATAAACTTGAGTCACTTATAGAATTTGCACTCGCGGTGCGTAACATCTGCGCGACAATGGAGACGTGCAAACTCGAAGCACATCTAAACAACCCAATGCTGGTAAAAGAACTTGTAGACAAATTGCCAAATCACCACAAGCTAAACTGGGCGATGTATCCTCGCGACAATGTTTCACCATCCATCAAGGTATTCAGCGATTGGTTGTATCGTATGGCCGAAGCGGCATCAACAGTTGTGTCACCAGCGTTTATGTACAAAACGGGCTCAATAAATACGCACAGTAGCAACGACAGCTGTTGATCAAAGACTCAGTCTAAAGAGGTTCAAAGCAACGTTATCGAGTCTCAACCAAAGCAGACCATGAAATGTATTGCGTGTGGCGCATCGGACCACTCCGCTGCGCACTGTACACAATTTCAAAACGCATCGGAAAAAGAAAGGTGGAACATGGTGAAGGCCAATAAGGCTTGTTATACGTGTCTCAAAAGTCACCGCAAAAGTTGTTTTTCAATAAAGAAGTGCGGCGTAAATGGCTGTATGTTAAAACATCACCCGTTGCTTCACAGCGATCGTACACAAAAATCTGAAAACAAGGCCAATGATCAAGCAGTTGTAAGTACGCATCAGAGCGGCAAGCATAGTACACAATACTTTCGTATTATGCCAGTAAACCTACATTCAGCTGGAAGGACTGTCGAAGTGTTTGCATTTTTGGACGAAGGGTCTTCCGTAACGCTTATAGACGAGTCGATGTTCCGAGAGCTCGGTGTTAAGGGGGCTCCACCACCGATATGTTTGCAATGGACCAGCAATACTACGCGTAATAAAAATAATTCGGTGCGAGCGTCGATTCAAATTTCCGCACTAAATAGTAGTAAGCTGTATTGGCTCAATGACGTGCATACGGTTGAAAACATCGCTTTGCCCAAGCAATCCATGAACGCAGAAGACCTTCAATCTAAGTATTCGCACCTAAGAGGTATTCCTCTGCCGTCATATTCGGACATTCGACCGATGCTGCTCATCGGCACCGATAATTGGAAAATTGCTGTTCCGCGTAAAATACGCGAAGGCAAGCGAAGCGAACCTATCGCGTTAAAATGTTTGTTGGGATGGGGCGTTCAAGGCACTTCGAATGCAGCGAGCTACGTGACGATGCATCACTGTGATTGTGGGTGGCAAGAGCTCAACGACGTCGTTAAAGATAGTTTTAATCTAGACGCAGTAAAACCACACAATCTGCAGTCTAATGATGATAAGAAGGCTATGGAAATTCTAGGTCGAACTTGCACAAAAACAGATGGACGTTTTGAAATTGGCCTTTTGTGGCGCAACGAAAACGAGTCGCTACCCGAAAGCTACACGAACGCATTCAACCGTCTTACATGTTTAAAAAACAAAATCAGTCGACAGCCAGAAATGTATGATAAAATCAACGATCAAATAGACAATCTAATTCGAAAGGGATACGCGCTACAACTATCAGAAAACGAAATGGCAGTTGAGCCTGACCGCACTTGGTATTTACCAATATTTATAGCTCTTAATCCCAATAAACCAAATAAGGTGCGACTTGTGGGGGACGCTGCCGCAAAGTCTCATGGCAAATAATTAAATGATTTTTTGCTAACTGGGCCGGATTTACTAAAACCACTTGTCGAGGTACTTCTAGCATTCAGACTTGGTCAGGTGGCCGTGTGCGGTGACATCGCGGAGATGTTTCACAGAATCAACATCCGCGATGAAGACATGCACGCCCAATGGTTCATGTGGTACGATAAGTCAACAACCAAACAAAGGTATACGTTATCCGCGCAATGACTTTCGGTATAAGTTGCGGGCCCTGTATCGCCCATTATGTCCGAAATAAAAATGCAGAGGAGTATCGCAACATATATCCACGCGCATATGAAGCCATCAACAATGCGCATTATGTCGACGAATACATTGACACGGCAGACAACGACGAGGCAGCCTTGGAGGTAGCGGAACAAGTCCGTAAAGTCCATCTAGCCGGCGGATTCGAAATACGTAATTGGGCATCAAATTCAGTAGTTGTTCTAGCAAATCTACTTGGCGGCAACCCAGGCGTGCAAACATCAGTCCAGTTTGGAGATACCGAAAAAATACTAGGTATGTATTGGGAACCACAGTCTGACGTGTTTAAATTTATTCTCAGGTTCACCCGACTGCGTCGAGATCTGTTCACACACGACGTAGTTCCAACTAAAAGGGAAGTACTGCAAGTACTGATGTTGGTTTTCGATCCCTTGGGGCTGTTAGCACGCTATACAGTGGGGCTAAAAATAATGATCCAACGAGTCTGGCGAGCAAATATTGTGGGATGAAGAACTTCCCGAGACACTATACGAAGACTGGTTAAAATGGAGGCAACTTTTACCACTGATTGAAGCGGTGGAAATTCCGAGATGCTACTCACGTAATCTGAATTTCGCTACCGACGTCGGCATTCATACGTTCGTTGATGCCAGCGAACATGCCTATGCTGCAGTTTGCTATGTGAGGGTACGCCAAGGAGACGACGTCGACGTGTCATTGATAGCGGCAAAAAGTAAAGTCGCTCTATTAAAACCAATCTCCATTCCTCGTTTGGAACTGCAAGCCGCCGTAGTGGGAGTACGCTTGACGCAAAAGGTAAGAAAAATACGTGGGCTTGAACACCGAAACACCACGTATTGGTCTGATTCCAAAACCGTACTGCAATGGCTTAATATGAACCCACGCAGCTTTCAGCAATTCGTAATGCATCGCGTCGGAGAGATCCTAGAGAGTTCCGACAGCAAACAGTGGCGCTGGGTTCCTACGAAGCTGAACGTAGCCGATCTAGCCACAAAAATCAACAGCGCGGTCGATGACAAACAGTGGCGGAAAGGGCCTAACTTCTTATTTCTACATAGTAGCATGTGGCCGAGTTCCGATATGCATAGCGAGGTATTAGATACCACCAAGCTTCGAAAGCGAGTATGCGTAATCTATAAAGTCGCACCAATAGCTCTCAATGTTGAGTATTTTTCAAAGTGGCGCAATCTATCTATATAGACCTTCATCTTGTACATATTCAAGTTAAAATCCAGACGAGTAAGGCGCATCATGCCAATAGAAGTTACACCAGATATCATTGAGATCGCCGAAAATATTCTGTTCAAACAAGCAGAAGCTGAAATTTACTCATCGGAAATTAATGTACTGTATTCGGGTCACACGCTGAGCAAGCAAAGGAAATTATATCAGCTTAACGCTTATCTCGACGACAAAGGTATTCTGCGCATACGAAGCAGATTAGATTCAATTAACGAGCACACGGATACCATCGTACTGCCGAGAGAAAGCTACATAACGTTTTTGATCGTTAAGAGATTACCACGAAAAGAACCATCATATGGCACACGAAACAGTCATTATTAATGTCAAAGGCAAATATTGTATTCCGCGTCTACGAGTATTGTACAATAAAATACGAAAATCTTGCCAAAGGTGCAAAATTAACAACGCCTTACCACAACCTTCACAAATGTCGCCGATACCAGCTGCAAGATTAGCCAGTTTTACTAGACCCTTCACATTCACAGGCGTCGATTATTTTGGTCCAATACTTGTCAACGTAGGGAGACATAAGGAGAAAAGATGGGGAGTGCTTTATACTTGCTTGACACTCCGGGCAGTACATTTTGAAATCGCTCATAGTCTCGATACAAATTCTTGTATTATGGCTCTTAGAAACTTCATGGCACGTCGTGGTACTCCAGCGGAGATCTTTTCCGATAACGGCACCAATTTTAAAGCGACAGAGAAACTCGTCCGAGAAAAACTGATCACGCTTGACTTCGACCGAATTACAGCGAAATATGACCGTATTAAGTGGCGCTTCAATCCACCGGGCGCACCCCACATGGGAGGCGCGTGGGAACGTCTCGTACGAACAACTAAGTACATTTTGCGAAGCATATGCCCCTCATACTCTTTTAATGACGAAAGCTTGCGATGCGCACTGATGGAAGTAGAATTCATCATAACCTAGAGACCGCTTACTTTCGTTCGTCTTGAGTCTTCGGATGATATTGCTCTCACACCAAACCACATGTTATTAGGGTCGGCAGATGGTCATAAACCCGCGTTCAGCGACGGTATGGACCTAAGGGAACGGTGGCACAAAACGCAGCTCTTTACAGACGTCTTTTGGCAACGCTGGGTGAAGGAGTATACGTCGGTACTGACCAGGCGAGCCAAGTGGTTGAAAAAAGCTACACCCATAGTAATCGATGATGTGTTTATTGTAATCGACGAAACTCTCCCTCGTAACTTATGGCCGAAAGGAAGAGTAATCAGCACCATAGTAGCCAAAGACGGACAAGTTCGGCGAGTGACGGTAAAGACCCCTCTAGGGATAATGGAACGAACAGCGACGAAGATAGTCAAGTTAGATGTCGGTAATAGCTTAGTAAGCACCGGGGCTACTTACGAGGGGGGGGGGGAATGTTACCGCCATAATTAACACTTAATATGAACATGATATTAGTTGAATTCATTTGTAATATTAAACCTTGTACTTATTTAATGCAGGCTTGGAAACCCTAAATGTCTATCTTCTCTCAGGCAACTCTGAACGAATGTCATATTCGGGCAAGAGTTGGTAATTGTCATCGTCACTTGATAAAAAGAGAGAAGAGAGGGAAGATAGATTAAAATTTTTAAAGCCTGCTGCGCTATTAATTATATTGTCAATTAATAAATAATAACGTGAAATTTAGCTTGCTTGAAAACAATATTCTTTCTCTTACTCCGTGAACAGTACTATTTCGTCTTACTACCCCAACCCTAAACGGCAACCCTACTCAAAAATTACCCTATTGTAATGCGGAGCGAAATACCTTTCGTTTGATACCCATATCGGCATATCTCATGCAATTTTTTTTTTTTATTTCGAATAGGTGGCAACCTCGTGAAACATTCCGAGTGGTAGAAATTCTTAAAAGGTGATACCTTATCTCTGTGCCAAATTTCATTTAATTCGGTTGAGCCGTTCCCGAGATCGTTCGGCTATACAAACATACAAATATACAAGAATTGCTCGTTTAAAGTTATAAGATACATATATTTCGTTATAATGATCACTTACCCAAAAACACACGATACACATTAGTCACTTCACACCCAATTTGTATCACACATACCTATATATAACCCTTTCGGGGCGGAGTTTTATTCGGTAAATGGGAATAGCCTGAACGAAAAATTATATTTACACCTATTCATTGGGGTAAAAAATTATGTTCTGCATACTCGAAAATCCCGAAATCGTCCTTTTATCCTGGGACATATAATCCCAATAGGCATTTTGGGTGGGATATGAGATCCCAATAAGCATAAAAGTTCAAAAAATTAATTGATAAAAAGCATTTGTAGCAGAGCGCGTTGTTACAGCCTGAGCAAACCATTTTTGTTCGAGTTTCGATTCCAAGCGAAGTGCGGCGTACGCAACGGCAACGCTTTTCTTGTTCCACTGGCATATGGTCCCCAATATTGAGGCAATCAGTTCTTGAACGTTTGGTTGGTCTACCTCCCTGTCGACGGGGAATTAATAAGCGCCTTTTACTTCCTTCCAAAATCATTTGCTCAGCAAGTGGGACGAGGAAGTCTTTCACGGGTAACTTTTGCTTTCTATTTTCACTGTAAACTATCCAAGCATTTGTGACACTTGCCATTAGAAGTTTATAGAACACTTTTTTCTACCACTTTTGAGACTTGCGGTTGAAATCATAAACGGCTGTCTTTTGACCAGCAAGATCCACGCCACCCATGATTTTGTTATAGTCGCTAATACTTTTTGGGCATAACATTTTCTTTTTGGATCCATCCTTTTGCTTTCTTTGAATGTCTTCAAGATATGCCGTGTGACAGTTTGAAACTAAAAGGACTTCTTTGAATCCATCCAGCGGGCTGCCAAAATGCCTCTGGAATTAACTTTTTCCTCTGGCTAGCTTCCCGGAAAATTTGGGTGTATTTTTTCGATTTTGCATGTATGTTCCAAGGGCTGGATATGGAATTGTCTCTAATAGTTTTATTGATGTGAAAAATCTATCAAATGCCAAACAAACATTCTTTTCACGAACGGAAGATACCAATTTAAGAACGACTTTTTCTCCAAGAGTACTAGGTTAGGTCGGCTCGGCTTTGCTTCCTTACCAGTATAAATATTTAGATCGTAGGTATACCCTGTTTTTGAGTCACACCGCATCCACAACTTTATTCCCCGTTTTATCGGTTTCATTGGCATATATTGCTTCATGCTTGATCTGCCTTTAAATTTTACCATGCACTCATCGATAGATTGGAATATACATTCACTTCTAGCAGCTGGAAAGGTATGCTTTAGACATTGCAAAACATCAGAAATGTAATAATCCCTTGACACGTCATCGGGCTTATCACAGTCATTGAAATAGAGCTTCGATGATAACATCAAAAATCGATCTCGAGACATACAATTTTTTATAACATAGTCTCCAAGCGATGGATTTTTACTCCAATAGTCTATTAGGCACGGTAACTTGTTGTAATACATTATAAGGGAAACCCAAGAAATACCAGAATTTCATTGGGGTCCGTTAAATTTCTTTTTGACTGAGCTCGGCGATTCAAAGCTGTCAATCGCTGATTGGAACATTCCGCAATTCTAACACACAAGCTGTATGGAAATATTTTGGAAAATTCTTTGAATTCACTGTAATCTGGGCTATGTCTATTAGAATTTTACAGTCTCGCTCAGAAGGAAATTCATGCTTTGGATTAATAATGCTCTGAGTGTCATCAGGAAAAACATTTAACCACTGGGCAGCTAAACTAATTTCGTTGTTTGCTCCAGAAATTCCAGGGACCGTATCAAGATTATCATCATTTTCTATTTGCGAAACTAAACCGTTTACCTCAGCATTCTCTTGGGTCACATTAACACAGTCCTCAATTTCTGAAGCATCTTCAGTCTCTGCGTCGCTACTGTCTAGCAAGTAATCGCTTCCTGATTCCTCATAATCACTACCCAAGTCTGATTCCTCACACACTATACGCTCCAAGTCCTCAAGTTTTAACTTACGTTTCGCCATCTAAGAGGAAATTTAGGGACAAATAATCCCAGGTAAATAGAGTATTGGGACAAATAATCCCACATAAAAAGCTTTTTGGGATTATATATCCCACCTTAAAAAACTGTATTTTAACTTACCCTTCTTTATTAAAAATTTCATTCAAATCAATTGATATCACTTATTAAAGTCTTTTTATCATAAACAAAATACGAAATTTCTGATCATACGTCTATTGCGACTAATTTTGCGAAAAAACGAAGCCAAACTGATAAAATTTAATGGTACTGCGCGATTCCGTGAAATGTGACATCAAAACGCAAAAATTTACTGTTATATTTTTGTTTACAACTCATAAATGATACCTAAATCTGCTCTTGGGAGTTCTTGCTTAACCAATAGCGTACATAGAAAAGAAAATACAGACGTTTGAAATTTGCTGGGATGTATTATTCCAGTAGTCCCGAAAGGGATAATTTTATTTTCTTGACACAATATTTTTTTGATACTAAGTATTTGCCTTTTTTTTTGAATTTTTGTGTGTGTTTTTTTAAATAATTTTTCACACCCTAATCCTTAGGCACACAAGAATTTTTTTTGTTCTACCATATTTTGATAATTTTTATTCTTATTTAGTTTTCTTTATTATTGGTCCAGATTATTTTTTTCTGGAAGAACGAAAAAGGAGGATCTGCTCAACACCAGTGGAGAAACCACAGAACATATTTGCCACCTTCCTTTTTTTCTTTTGTGAAATTTTTTTTGGTAAATCACTTTATATGTGAACCACTTGTTTTTTTTTATAAACTAATATATTTCCCCCGAGCTTACTTCGTAGTATCTAACTTGCGATTACTTTTACATTTTTAACAAACTTTTTTTTATTAATTACCACGATCGCGAAAAATGTGCATGCGTATTTTCACTTTTATAAACCGGAACTAAAAGGTTCCATGAGGTGATAATATATAACACTGCGGAACAAATTTCCACATTTCAAAATTTTCCAAGGAAATTTTTATCACATTAGCAGCCTGATTCTAATGTGGCAACAACTTTCTTCAGCACGGCAACTTGCTTCATGTGGTAACTTTTGTACCCTTTTGGTATTCTGCCCACGAAAGTAGCCGGATAATTGTTTACCCACTAAAATAGGTGGTAACATCGATGTAACCACACAAAAGCTGTTGTTTAGAAAAAAGGCAATACTGAAAAATAAAGAATTGTGAGCGTAAATAAGTAAACATAAAAGTAAAGAAGTGTTGCCTCTTGGTATACATATTTGTTTCCATGTACTATCACAGTATCAGCCTGATTCTAATGTGGTAACAACTTTCTTCACCACGGCAACTTTCTTCATGTGGTAACTTTTGTACCCTTTTGATATTCTGCCCACGAAAGTAGCCGGATAATTGTTTACCACTAAAATAGGTGGTAACATTGATGTAACCACACAAAAGCTGTTGTTTAGAAAAAGGCAATACTGAAAAATAAAGAATTGTGAGCGCAAATAAGTAAACATAATAGTAAAAAAGTGTTGCCTCTTGCTATTCATATTTGTTTTCATGTACTTTCACAGTATATATTACAATATAGCTATGTAAAAACGTATGCATGTATGCAAATATGTATATATACATATGTATATATACACATCTTCCCCTTTATTCGTTAACATCGTATCTACGAGTGACACATCGTCGGTAAAGCCATGGCGGAACTATACACGGTGGCAGTATGGTGACATACCTACAAACATAAATAAAAATTCCATGTACTTCGTTTTTGTAAATTCGATGGGCAAATGTCAAAATCGTACTGCGCCGAAAGTTGATGTATCAAGTTAAATAAAAAAAGATTTTATTCAGCTGTCCCACGCTGCCACCTTGTATCGTTCCGCCATGGGTAAAGCGAAGAAAACCAACTTTTAAATTTCACCACAAACACTGGTGAGTTTTGCGGTGATGACAGCGTTACTACTTTGGCCAGAATCGCGAATAAAAGAACTGGTAACGATTTTCGGTTACATAATGTTCTGGGTACTATTTTACCGGTAACGCTCAGAATCGGGCCGTATATATTACAATATAGCTATGTAAAAACGTATACATGTATGCACATATGTATATACACATCGTCCCGTTTATTCGTTAACTTCGTATCTACGAGTGACACATTTTCGGTAAAGCCATGGCGGAAACATACACGGTGGCAGCATGGTGACATACCTACAAACATAAATAAAAATTCCATGTACTTCGTTTTTGTAAATTCGATGGACAAATGTTAAAATCGTACTGCACCGGAAGTTGATGTATCAAATTAAATAAAAAAAGTTTTCAAATTTAGAAAAATTAAAAAATAACAATAATTATCATTAGAAAAAAAATATTGTTCTGGCCTTGAGCTCGATTCGAACCTTGAAAAAAGTTTATATTCAGCTGTCCCATGCTGCCACCTTGTATCGTTCCGCCATGGGTAAAGCGAAAAACCCAACTTTTAAATTTCACCACAGACACTGGTGAGTTTTTCGGTGATGACAGCGTTACCACTTTGGCCAGAATCGCGAATCAAAGGACTGGTAACGATTTTCGGTTACATAATGTTCTGGGTACTATTTTACCGGTAACGCTAAGAATCGGGCCGTAGATGTAATATTGTGTGCTGATTTCATAAATCATTTTACTTTTTTTGTAACAGCTCTAGTTTTTGAGATATTTTCGACTACCCGAAAACTTAGCCCACAGGAGTAAAAAGTGCAAAAACAAAAAATTCAACAATTTACAAAAGCAAACCAACATTTGTTTAAAGAGTATTTATTGTGTTTTCTTATAACATCTCCAAATTTTTTCGCGACTTTTATTTTAAAATTAATACAATTAATTCTGATTCTAAAAATGGCCACAAAAAGACGGCGTTGTTTGAATGATGCAGATAGTTTCTGTGAAGAGCGATACTAACGAAGATGGGACACGCCTATGATGGTCGATTACTTCTGGAGTCTTTGTCGGGATCTAGAACCAGACCCAAAGGCAAGGAAGTCTTATAAAAGGAAATTTTGTGCTGATACGCGGTAAATCATTAAAACTAAGTTTGTAAAAATTCTCATTTTTGTAAGAATTTAACACCTATACGAAAATTAAAAACTAGAGCTGGTAGAAAGAAACAAATCATTTTTTCGTAATCAGCACCCTTAAATTGACTTAAAACGACTAGAAAAAGTCTGGAAATTTTTTCACTGTTGACCAGTGTAATAGTACAGAAGTACGTAGAATGGGTTTTTTTGCTCTTTATTTCTCTTTTCTTTCAGCTCCCGCTGCTGCAGCCTTGTCTTGCAGAAGAGCGTATAGAGATGAGTACGTGAATGGTAGTATATATGGATAATGAATGGCAATATCTATATAATATTAGCGATCATCCGGTGGCAAAATCCTGAGCCAGATAAATAATTTTGCATGCAACAACAACGATTTGAGCCAGATAAATCTAGATAGAAGTCTGGTCCAATTTATGAGCCAGATAATTTGTTAATTACTTCTTTTTAGTTTGGCAACGCTGCCTTTAATAAACCTACTTTTTCAAAAATAGATGTCGCTGCTTAGCCTTTCGCCGTATGAGTTAAATGAAAAGCAGCGGCGACATCTGCCTATCACATTTCACGTGTGCGAAAATTTCACGATATCTGCTTCTCAAGTCTCTCAATGATCCAGAGCATTCCCGTGAGAATTGAGCGTGAGCCGGAGCTGTAAAACTCACTGGAAGACGGCAAATGTGACGAATATTAGTGACACTAAGTGATACTCACATCACTAGTTTGATGCTAAGTAAATGAAGTCACAACCAGCGTTGACAGATTGACGACGCCTTCGTCATTTTGACGATTTTCAACTAGAATGACACTTGGACGATTTTGTAAAGAAAAATGACGATTTAAGCCTGTTATGGTCCTCTTGGGAGAGTCAACCTTGGAACGTACCAGTTGGCTAGTGATAGCGAAAAAGGTAAGATTCACCCTCACTCATGTCTGCCTGGGGCGGTCAAAACAAATTTTTGTTAATTTCGCGCAGGTGGCATCGCTAAATAATCCAATGGTGTGGGAAAATTCCCAATAACGGAAACCACCATGGCGTAACTATACAAGGTGACAGCTAACTTGTAGCTTTTATACGATTTGACACATCAACTTTCAGCGCAGTACGATTTTGACATTAGTCCATCGGTTCACAAAAACAAATTATATGGAACTTTTAATGATGGCTGCAGGAATATCACCGCGACTACCACCTGGTGTGGTTCCACCATGGCAACCACAGTTAAATTATACGATTTAACGGCGCCGTTCCACTGCGCAGTCGCAAGAATGGAATGGAATTTGGTCTTGCCAACGGCATAACTGCGTGGTGGAGGTTTTTGGTTCCAAAAAAAGAGACTAATTAAGTGGATAGCACTCGTAGGCTTAAGTTGGTGTTTTTTCTGCAAGAATATAGTTGTCGGAAGGTGCATAATGGATTTTATGCTTCCAAATCCTTAATATTTAATGGAAAAATAAAATGCGATAAGCATTTATAACTAAGACAAAAGTGATGTAAATGAAGTGTAGTTATGCGTAATATAAGTTCAACATAAACGAAATGGAAAAGTTCCACTGATTTCAGCAGAAGTATATAAGCGGTAAGCGTGTGGTACGAACAAGCACAAGTGACATTTTTTTTCAATACTTCACGCGAGTGAATGCCAGAAAAGGGAGGTGGATAAAGAAAAGCGCGTACAAGTCCGCGGTAGAGGTCGTGAGTGGTCGAACGTTAAAGACAACGTAAAATATATCAACAAGGAAAATTTCTCATCCATGGAAATGTTCACCAGGTGAAATACAAAAGTATAAACTTCATTGCGCTGCCTCCATGTGCATTAGGCCGGGTCGATTTGTGAGGAGGCAAAAAAATCGCCCATTGCTCTGTGAAAATCGTATTCTAGGGATCAAAATAAGAAACTTTGCCGAAGGAACCATATGTACCTCTAAAACGAATTCTCCTCCCCCCCCCCCCCCCTTTGGGTCGTAGGGGCAAATTTTGAAAAATCCCACTTTGAAATGCCTATGTTTTTTCTTTTTGAAGTTTATTTTCATCTTTAGAAATTTATTTAGTCAGAACATATGAAAATGAAAAACTGAATTTAACTTAGTAATAGAAAAGAAATTAAAAAAAATTATTAGAAATTAGCGTTTTTACAACCCGCTTTTAAAACCAAGGCATCACTGTGATGCATTTGCATGTCGTAAACATAGTTGCGTGGGTTTTTTATTCAACCGTTTTAAAAAATGAAGGTATCACTGTGACACAATTGCAGATCGTAAAATTGCTTGTGTTGTTTTTTTTAAGCCACCACAAGACACAGCAGGTAGAATTGAAATTGCCCCTTTCTTATTTTGATCACTAGAATACGATTTTCACTGAGCAAATAGCGATTTTTAAATCGACCCGCCCTAGTGTGCATATATAAGTCTTTAGTTTTGTCCGTGCGAAAGTACACGCAAATACGAGCGATTCAAGTGACTTTGAACATTTATAGAATAAAAAGTAACCTCGAGACGAAGGAAGTGTGCGTGCGACCATGAAATAGGTGGAGAACTCCTTTGAGAAGATCAGGTATATCCTTATATGCCGTATCCCGCGTATGGGCGCCCAAACCATCAGACAAATACTAGCCATGTGTCACAAAAACGTTTCTCATGCCATCATGTATATTCTCACCTTTTTAATGGTGTAACTTGTTTAATTTTGTCAAACGCGTATTGCAGTATAGTATGCACATAGGACTATTCTTGGGTTGCTCAAAGTGTAATGCTTACCAAGCAGCGTGATCAAACTAAGTTGTATGATACAAATGTAAAGCGCGTTATAGACTTAGCGCTGGATGTTAAGAGTAAGACGCTAAGAGACTGTTGTTCACCCATCTACGATGTTAAAAACATTACAACAAATTCAATGGGCGCCCCTGAGCAACGCCATACTCTGCCAACACCAATATTATACCAGCGACAGCACTAATGCGAGCAACTATTAGCGATAGCACCAACAGTACAGCGCCAACATCGCGCACCGCTACCACCAACCGCGCCAACATCGCGCGCTACCGCTACCACCAACCGCGCCAACATTGCGCGCTATCACTAACCGCGCCAAAGCCGTGCGCTACCGCTACCACCGAAACCGGACATAACCACCACCAACCGCGCGTTAGCACCATAAGCAGCGCAACACCGCGCGCCACAAGCCTTGATCGCGCAACAGCGCGCTACCACCACCAGCCGCGCAAACAACCGCGCGTTAACACCACCATTGCGTGCAACACCGCGCGCAACTACCAGCGATAACGCTAGCCAACCAAACGCGCAACCACCACCAATAGCGCCAACGAAACCGCGCGCTGCCACCATTACTGCCTGCAACACCGCGCGAGATTCGTTGCTTAAGTTGCGGTGGGGCTTTTTAAAAAGGAATATATAAGCCAAAGGCAGAATACGCTAAGAAAATCAACACGACTGACTAGGGTGTAACTCTGAATCAAACTGAACTTTCACTTTATTACCATCAATAATGAAACTTAAAATTTGCTGATAATAATATTAATACTTATTGCTAACTGAATGATATTATTGCTTACTAAGTAGAATTAACTAGCTGTGTACTTAATATTTTGTTAAATACCAGAATTCCCAGAATGGCCAGTTTGCAACTTTAATTTAGACCGGATATTAATACTTTTGTTTATTTGTGATTTTTAAAATGAATTGGTCAATATCGTCTGCTGCTGACTCTGCACTTTATAACTTGGCGAGCTATTGACCTTATTTGGTAGAGTAGCGGAATTATACGTAACTACCCTCCCTTTTAGATTGGAATTCTCCTGAATTCTACTATTTAATTTTATAGTTACTTTATTATGTTTAAAAATTGAAAATATTACAACCATTATTATTATAATAATTATGCTTACGATGCATACATATGAAACTTTGCTATGGTTATACAAGCTTGCAATACTCTGTAAATTTATTTTATTAAGTTTAATGACATCCGTTAAAGTTATTTTTTCTGTAAAATTGCGTATCATTTCATTTTGAATGTATATCGTTTTTTCTTCAATATTTTCTTTTGAATTTGAAAAATAATAATCATTTATTTTAGTGAACAGTTCGTATATTGTAACAAATTATTTTCTACTAGAATAACTGTGTTTTCTGTACAAGTTTGATTTATTAATAAGTTTCGGGCATTTTTAATAAGAATTGTATCTATATCAATTTCTATTATTTCTAGCTCTTTGTTTTTAGTAAATTGGCAATTTGAGTTTAAAATACAATGTGCGCTTGGCTTTAATTTTCCTAGCTGTTTATTTTCTTCAAATTTATACGTTTTGTTGTTGTATTCAAAAATTTCTTCGATTTCGTAGTCAATCTCATGATAGGAATCGTTTGGTATTGGTATAATGTATCTAACTTGAACATTTACAAAAGTTACAGGTATTTTTATACTAAGTATTAGAAATGTATTATTAAAAAATGCTGTTCCAGATTGTAGGTATTTTAGCTTATCGTAGTCAATATCATACTTCATTATTTCATTACTTGTTAAGATATTAGAGTGTATTATCTTGTACTTGGCTGCCACTACGCTATCAAGTATCTGTTCTATGCTAGTTTTCAGCAGTTGAATTTTTGTTAATTGCTCTAAATATAAACTTCTTTCATATTCCTCATCAAGTGATTTTTGTATAAGGTTGAGTCCTTTTTCTATTTCAATTTTATCGTTATTTATAATCTCGTTAATCTGTTCTGTTCTGTTTATTAATTTTTTCTCCTGTTTGTAAGAGGTGATTTTTTATATCCTGTCTATCCTCGTCGTCCATCGTACCAAATATCCATTTTGATAAGGTACCGCCTGCATTTATCAGCCCTCGTTTGTGTCGTTTGTTTTTCGGTCTTAGCGTTAGTAATTTGCTCCTTGTGTCTGCTATTTCGAGTAATAAGAGGTCTTTGTATTTTGCTTTCGTTGATACTACGTTGTCCGTCATTTTGTTTAAAATGTCTTCTATCCTGGTTATATTAATCATGTGTAAGATAATTTTAGTGTCTTTCACGATTCCTTGCGTCTTAAATTGAATGTCTGTAAATCCTGACTGATCCTTAATTTTAGTCACGACGATCTCAATAGGATTTAGACGCCCATTGTATCATCAATATTATCATCATTATTATCTGTAAATTTAAGAGGTCTTTTAATATTACATGGATGAATACCCTTGAGACTTTTCTTCTTATATTTTGGTTGTTCCTTGTGCCTTAATGCTTTATAATTTTTTATAAAGCCTCTTCTCCTAGTTTCTACGTAGCTTTCTCGTTTCTTGTTAAGTTTATGTATAAATTTTCCCTTAGAGAACTCCATATTTTGTCTAACTTTTTCTTTACTAATCTTGCCATTTTGTACTTCTACCGGGATACCTTTTATTGTTGAATGATATCTTTCATTATAAGTTCTTATTGCTTTTTGCATAATTTGATTGATTGGTAATTTCTTGTTCAAATAATATATTATCCTAAATATCTCAGCCACAGAGTTGTGCATTCTTTCAATATCTGCATTTCCTGTGTGGCTATTAGGTTTCGTCAGGTGTAGTTCGATTCCTTCTTGATCTAAAAATTCCTTCAAACGTACTGTTTTGAATTCATTATCCGCGATTATTTTCTCTGGTTTGCCTATTTTCGAAAAATGATTTTCTAACTGTTCAATTATTGCAATGTGATTTCTATCTGTTAAGGCATATACTGCTCCAAATTTGGAGAATTTGTCTATTATTGTTAGAAAATGAAACCGCTTTATAACGTAAGTGTCTATATGTATTACTTGATTTATATCCGATGGTGTTTCAGTGTAAAAAAATTTAGATTTGATGGGATTTCGATCATACTTAACTTCTTTACAAATGTCACATTGGTTAATGACTATTTGTACCAATTCCATTAACTTTGGAAAATAAATGTTTTCTTTAATTTTATTATATGTCTCCTGGATGCCTGAATGCATACTTTCTTTTACATGGTACAGTGATATCTGTTTCACTGCCTCTACCTCCGTTTCAATGTCCCTCGCCATCATTGTAAATTTATAGAATTTTAATTGATTGTCATCTGAAAACATTTCCCTTAACTTCTGTTGGACAATGTTATATTTCGTATCGGTAAGCTCTGAGTATATTCCAACTGATCCTTTGGTGATATACTTTCTAAAGATTTCTCCCATTGTATTAAAATCGCTTTCCGCTATAAAAATTATTCTTTTTCCATGTAACTGTTTCATTTCTTCGATCTTGTTATTAGTTAAAATAATTTGTGTTTTATATTTGTTTACAATTTCTTCTTTGATAAAAAAATGATCTCGAAGATTTTCTTCGGCTGAATGAATTGTAGCCATCGTCTCATCTTCTAGGTTATTTATCGTTTCCGAATCAATTTTCATATCCTTGACTATTGGTAAATCCCTACATCTATCAATTTCTTTCACACTTTCCATTTTATCAACTTCATTATCTATTCTACTCAAAAAGTCTGCTACTTGATTTTCCTTCCCTTTTAAGTATTCTATGTTGAACTGATACTCTCCTAATTTTAGAAGCCATCGTTGATGTCTAGGTGGCATGTCCTTTCCTTTATATTTAGCATGCAGGTATTTTATTGGCTGATGGTCTGTAAAAATTGTAAACTTTCTTCCGTAAAGGTATGGTCGTAAATAATTAACACTCCATAAAATCGCTAGAAATTCTTTATCTGTAGCAGAGTAATTTTTTTCGTGATCATTTAGTGTTCTGGAAATATAGCATATCGGATGCCCTTCTTGTGACAAAACAGCACCGATTTCATAGTTCGACGCATCAGTAGTTAGAGTAAATGGTTTATCAAAATTAGGATATCTCAAAATTGGGTGAGAACTAATTAGTATTTTCAAATTTTCGAATGCTTCTATATAAGTTGGATCCTTAGTATTGATCTTTACGTTTTTCTTTAAGTATTTTGTTATAGGATGTGCTACTCATGCGTAGCCTTTTATAAATTTCCGGTAGTAACCTGTCACTCCTAGGAAACTTTTTATTTGTTTCTCCGTTTTAGGTAACTGTAACGCTTCTATTACCTTTATTTTATCCGGATTTGGTTTTAAGCCATTTTCTGTTAAAATGTGCCCCAAAAATTCAGTTCATTTTTTCATGAAATTACATTTGTCCATTTGAACCTTTAAATTTGCTCTTTCTAGCACCTTAAAAATTTCTGTTATTGTCCTTACATGCTCCTGAAGGGATGTACTAAATATCAAAATGTCATCTAAGTACACCACACATGTTTTATTGATGAAGTCTCTTAGAGTTTCATTCATTAGACGTTGAAATGTTGCCGGGGCATTTTTCAATCGAAATGGCATTCTAATAAATTCATACAACCCGTGAGGTGTTGCAAACGCCGTTTTCTCTCTATCTTGTTCCCTTATTAAGATTTGGTGATAACCTTTGGCTAGATCTAATGTTGTAAAGTATTGTGCTTTACCCAGTTTGTCCAAAATTGAATTAATATTAGGAAGAGGAAATTTGTCATCTATTGTTACTTCGTTCAGTTTTCTGTAATCTATCACAATTCTATATTTCCTTTCTCCCGAGTTGTCGATTTTTTTTGGTACTACAATTAAAGGACTGGAATATCGGGAGCGACTTTTCCTAATAATCCCTTGGTCTTCCATTTCCTTTATTTGCCTTCGTACTTCTACTTCATGTTGTGGAGGGTATCTATATAACTTACTGTTTATTTGCTCATTTGTCGTTGTCCTGATTTCGTGTACTACCTTCGTAGTGCTGGTTAATTGATCTCCTTCTTTAAAAAATAAATTTTTAAATCTTTTTACGATTTTTACTACTTCTTCTTTTTCTTCCTTGTTAAGATGATTCATATTAATTCTACCCCAATCGAATTCTTTTGCTTCTAATGCATGAATTTCTAAATTGGTATACGGATTACTCTCAAAATAGGTGGTTCTTTTATTTAGCATTATACAACCATCCCCCAAATTTATTGTTGTGTTGAAACAGTTAAGTAAGTCAATGCCTATAATGAAACTATACTTTCGACCTCTTAGCTGAGTCATTTTCCATCTTATTTCTGCATAATGTGGAAGATTGAATTCTTTAGGTGCATCTGTAAGCACCTCATATTTAATAACATCGCTTTTAGTTATTGTGCTAAATGTAACAGCTTTTTTTAATACAATTCTTTTGAAATCATTTATACTACTGTCAATTAAGCTTATGCTTGCTCCAGTATCTATGAGAGCTTTAAAAATTTTTTCTTTTTAAACGTTAAAGTTATGGTGGGAAGACAGTCCGAGCTGGTCCCTCGAAAAAATTTTGCTCTTCATCATTAACTAGGTTTTTATTGTCCTGGGGGCCTACTCAGTATTGCGATGCGAAAGGCAGTGCGATGCGAAAGGTAATTGGAACTCTGTAGCGCTATCGGATCGCTAACAATGTCGCTTTTTTATTTTTCGCTAATTTTTTGCTTGAGTATGCATCACTGACCAAACTCAAAGAAAGAGAACAAAAGAAACAAGGCGATTACAATTTCGGCAAACGATTAATTTTTGTTGAACAAATTAAAAAAAGGATTCTGTAGCATTATGGAACGATTTAAATGAAAAAGGATTGATTTAAATGAAGAAATCCTCCCAGTTCAGAAATTGAACTGGAAGAAGTGAACGTGATAAATACAGAAAACGTGGAAAATCATAGAATGGGAAATATTGCTAGTTGTATCAGAGAACAAATAAAAAATGACATGATTTCAAATAGAAATGCTTTATAAAAAAGTGGTTTCGATTTAATTGTTATTTATTTATGTATTTTAAGTCCACTAGGATTACAAATTGTTGCTTTTGTGTTTGTTTTGTTTTTTGAGTTGTCCTATATATTTTTAAATGAATATAAAGATATGAATTTATAAAATCATCAATTAATACTTACATATTTGAACAATGCGAATCATTGTAAATTTTACAAAGTAGCGCAACTAACAGCTGATCGGTGAAAATCACGCACAGTTCTCGACTCAATTTCAAAAACAAACTTTAGATTATTTAACTCAATTTTTAAAGTGAGATAATCCTTACGAATTTATGTATATAGAATATATAAGGCCTTTTGTTGTTATTAAAACAATAGTTTTATTTATATTAAAGCTTTTAACATTTTTTTTTTCCGAACACCATTCCTTCATTATATGACATTCGACTGCCTAGTCCACTGCCTTTCACTCTATTCGCAACATAACCTCTATTTAAGCTGCCAAACTATATAGTAAACAATGATGCGAATGCCTATTACTTGTAGCAAGAAAAATGCGAAAATGAATGCTGTTTGACATTCGCTTTCGCTTTACAGAGTGCCGGCAATGCGAAAAGGGAGAAAAATTGCGAATGGGCAAAATGTGAATGCGAAAGTCAAAATATACATGCGAATGTCAAGATACAGAGTACCGATTTTGCGATTTCGCGTATTTTTTCTTTCGCATCGCAATACAGAGTAGGCCCACAGAACTCACGCGTAACGACAAAATTGATGCATATTTAAAGAAAATTTTGCTGGAATCGAACAGCATCACGTAAGCTTGGTGTGACTGTTTATGTTTATTATACTTATGCTGCGTAGCGTTAAAAAAAAAAAATAAAATAATTTTTTTTTATTTCGGCAAAAGCTGATTCCATATGAAACTCTTCCATTGTATTACTAATAGTAAAAATATGCATAATGTAATTAAAATACATATCAAGTAAAATTACTACTAGCATACGAAAACCCTAAAATTAGACTGAACAACTTTGTTAAATGAAACGGCAATCAGGCGCAAGATAGATAGTAGGTAGTAAAGAACAATTTAAACTACAGTAAAATAAAATAAAATAAAATACAATAAAGGTAGAATAGGTAGGAAGTGAGGAAACTTTTTAATAGGGAGTACAGTTACGCGTCAGGATGGTACCCCAACTAATCTAGCGTAAAGAAAAAAAAAAAAAAACTTAGAGTAGCAATTTTCTTTGGATCAACCTTTGGGTTGTACTCACCGTTGAAAAGAATATGTAATTAAGGCAGATTCTCTCACATTTTAAAATATACCTACCCTTGAGTTTTTCTTTTGCTTAGGGTTTCCCTTATAATATTTTTCATAAGCCTTAGTATAGCTTTAGTTATATAGCATGTATTGCCATGTATGTTCTGAATAAATTTTCACTGAAATGTTTGATATTGAGTTTTGAATAAAATTTGTATTCTAAAATGGGAATGCTGGCAGTCTTTTTGATTTAGAAGGCACTAGGTAATCCAGGTAAGGGGCCACCAAAAGTTAGGTGCGTCGGTGGCCATGGATTTGAGGGTGGGTAAAGCACCGGGCGTCGCAACACCACCCGCGGCGCCCCCTGTGTATATTCGGCCTTTTTTTTTACTTTTAATTTTCAGATTTTCTTTTCATTTTTGATTTTCAGTAATAGTAACCGGTCATATCCGGTTCGGTTAAGTTTTTTTGCGTTTAGATTTTTTTTTTTTAATTTTAAATTTTGAATGTTTGTCCGTGGCATCCGGTTCGACCGGATGTTGTTTTAATTTGAATTTCAAGCGTTTTGAGTCGTCTCTGTGCAATTTTCCCAGTTTGTTTTGAAGGCATGATAGGAATTTTTTTCTGTTATGGCGCAGGGCAGCAAGGTTGGCAAGAACCCAACCCAGCCGACATGACTAGCCACAGTGCACCCCAGATCATGCCGACTGCCTTCCTTGCTGCTCCCATAGAAAATGCGTATTCCATAACAAGCCTGCCTTCTATCTTCTATGTAAGATTTATTTTAAATATTCAAACACCAAGAAATAGATCCAATAATGTTGATTTTAGAGGGACACTACAGTAATAATTATTGAAGTGATCAACTTAGCTCGTGAAAACGGAGTGTGATGATATCATTGCCTCCGCATTCCACTCATAAAATGAAACCGCTACACCGAGCATTCATGAGCCCATTCAAGACTTATTACAGTAACGAAGAAAAGCGTTTTATGAGAAAAAAGTGACTTAATTCGATTTATTTGGTCTCTTTTCCAAAGCGTATTATAAGGTTCAGACTGGCCAGGTTGCAGTTAACGGTTTCAGATGTACCCATTCGATCGAAATATTTTTACTCATGCAGACTTTATTGCTGCAAATGATATGTATGAGCACGTAACTGCCGAAAACTCTGAAGTTTCCGAGCAAAATAATGCAACTTCGGAGACTGGACTTACTCTTACTTCACCGACATCTAATACAAATCGAGTGACTTCTCCAGAACCTGTGGCACCAAACAGTAAAGGAGTCGTTTTACCTCGGCAGGTTTTACCATTGACAAAGATAAGAAAGCCAGTTGCTACCGGAAGAGAAAGAAAGTCAAAAGCGACAGTATTACCAAAATCACCAAATAAGAATCAGTTGGAAGAAAGCATTCGGAAAATCCGGGAAAAAGTGAACCCAAAAATTAAAAAAGAAAAGGAACCTCCAAAAAATCAGCAGCGAAAGATAGAAAAGCTGAATGTGAAGAATTAACCAGTGACGTTTACGCATATCGAACCAAGGGGATTTTGTTGAAATGCCTCCTGACGGAGCAATTTGCTCCTTTTGCGAAAAGTTATGGAAGGACAAAAGAAATATATCAGAGTGGAGTGCTTGTTTACAGTGCGATACGGGTTGAGCTCATAACGCCTGCATTCCTAAAAAAAATCCAATTTTTATTTGCGAGACTTGCACAAATTGAAGTTTTTAAGCAAATTTTGATACTTCCAATAACTTATTTATTTTTAATATTAACGAGCCAAGGATGCATTTTATTTTATCTTTTGAGAAGCTATTAATCTTTTATTAATAAAATTGGTAAATTTTAAAAAAAGTTATTTAATATTTCCTTTAGTAAAACTGATCTGGTTATTATTCGGGTTGAATGGTATATTATACCAAATTAACCTACGTTTGCGTACCACATTACCCGCCAATTTTTGGGGAAGCGTGGTATACAACTTTTGATAAAGCACGCTATAGATATTTCACCAAACAATATGTGACGAAAAAGAGGTGAATTGGACTTTGGTTGGCCAAAATTACCCAAAAATACCCAAAAACTAAACGCTATACCACAAATGCCGCAGTTCCCCTATTTTGAAGACATTCCTAAGGTTCCTCCAGAAGTTTTTTAGAAAACTACTTCTACTATCAAAAGAGCTGTCTCTATATACGCTTTTTCTAATTAATGTGCATTCGTTGCAGATCTAATGTGCTTGCCACACTCTTCAGCGAATGTAGCACGAATTTTTTCTAAAATAAACTTAAACAAAACAAAAATCCGAAACCGTCTGGAATCTGATACATTAAAAGGAATATTGCTAGCCCAAGAGTATTTAAAGTTAATATTGTTGAATGAAATCCGGCGATCTCATTTTGGTTTCCGGCGAATACAATCGTACGTCCCCTGGTAATAACCCAACTTCGTCCTAACTCAACATTGGTTGTTATTAGTTGTTGCCATAGATATGACGATTTTTGACGATTTTTTGGGCGGCGTCTGACGACTTGGGAAAAAAATATATGGCAACGCTGGCCACAACAACAATAAAGCAAGCAGTCACTTGTATCTACATAATCATTATGTCTACACATATGTACGTACACGCAGCGGAGAGAGACGCATAAACATATGCATATATCTGAGATCCTCCCGAAAGTATGCAATCATTTGTGTAAGTATCACTCACATATACACGCGCATGGGCTTTGCGAGAAGCTATAAAATCGTGCATCTGTAGTTATAGCTGGTGAACGAGTAAATTCTAGAAATAGAAGCACCTAGAAGTATGGAACGAGGAAATCGAAGAGTATAAAAGAGCGCAATCTGAGCAATCAGAATGAGTTTGATTTAAGCACGCTATCTGTCGAGAAGTAATAGTGTGAAGTACTTGAATAAAGGCCATTTTGCATTATTGAATAGTGGAGTTATTTATTCAACAGTTCAGTGATTCGAACGTTAGCAACAGATTTGAAATAAGCGGAATTGCACTAAATTCGTTACAATATTGTTACAATCTCTCTTTTTTATATTTCTTTCCTAACATATATTCGTGTGCACATATTTAATTGATCGCTTTAACTATTGCTAATATAAGCAAGAAATAGTTTTTTTTTGTAAAGCGTGTTCCCTCGCGAAGATTACTTTGAATTTGCTTTAATGATTTTTTTCTAACATCCAAATTTATATATCTTTAGTTTTTTATTTTGTCGGGGTAAAGGGAAAATAATAATAAGGAATTTATATATTTGGAATTACCAATACAAATCACTAGCATATATGTACATAAGTTAACATAAAATTTGTAAAAATAAACTTTTGTATGAAGAGGAAATGAGTTGTTTTTTAATGTATTGGTTGAAACAATGGCAGGAAAAATGCAGACCGTTTAATTTATCTTTTGGGTCAGTGTGGGTGTTGCCCTTGTGGCACACTAGGGATGGGTAAGGTGTTGCAACTTACCGACATACGATGATTTAGGCCCGACCATTACAGACTGACGAACGCGAGGAAAAGGGAGCTTCACTCAGTTATCGGAGTCAAAGTGGAGTTCAAGGTTGTTCATGCCTCATGAACAAGAGGGGTGCGATGACTCCACCTGACATGGACGGTCTTCTCCCGCTTTATTTTTTTCCTCTTCTTTCTCTTTATCTTTTACATGTGCCTATATTTTTCTCATCTAGGCATGATCTCTATAATTTTGTTTCTGTGACTGTGAGTCGAGGAAGGTGGCAAGAACCGTGCCTCAACGCCGACGAGCCTCACCTACCCGCCACCCTTCTCGCCCTGGACCAAGCAGTTTCGTTACACGTGAATATCAGATACATAAAGACAATAAATAAGCAACTGTTCGAGAATGCTGTTCGCGAAAAGTCTAGACCTTAGGAGAAATAGGCGAACGAGGAAACTGAAAGTATAAAAGCAGCGCAAGCTGAGGAATAATGAATCAGTCTGATTTTAACACGTTATCAGTGAAGTACGTGCGTACTCTAGTTGCGAAGTATTACTACCAAAGTTGTATAAATAAAGACCATTTTGCTATACTGAATATTTGAGTTATTTATTCGACAATTCAGCGTTTGGAACTATAACAGAAGCTGCGGAATAATAAGGATAAGGATTCATAAAATTCGTTACAGTGTGATATTAACAATTTCGCCTACTACACCTTTTCTAACTTTATTTGAAAAAAAAAAAATCAATTGTATTTAAGAAAATCTCAAATGAATATCAGAAAATTGCAAACGTATTTCAGAAAAACCGAGCAGTGAGCAGTGCTCTGAAAAACTGAAAAACTTTCATTACAATTTAAGGCAACTCGAGCCTCAATTAAGCACATTAAGTGTGCTGCCGACGGAAATTCGTCGTGGCGCATTAAAAAAAAGGCTGTAGAATGGGTTCAAAAACTTTGACGGGAACGACGTTCGCTGCTTTTTCATCCTTTTAACTTAAATAAAAAAAAAAAATAAATGTAAGGCGCGATAACCTCCGAAGAGATCTAAGGCCGAGCTTCTCTTCCAATTTGCGTCGTGCTCCTCTTGATTTTTCCCTACAAATTGGCCGGACGGGACCTACATGTTTTATGCCGACTCCGAACGGCATCTGCAAGGCAGATGAGTTTTCACTGAGAGCTTTTCATGGCAGAAATACAATCGGAGCGCTTGCCAGACACTGCCGAGGGGCGACCCCGCTTAGAAAAATGTTCTTCTAATTGAAAAATCTTATTTCTAAAATTTTGATGTTGCTTTGCCCGGGAGTTGAACCCAGGGCATACGGCGTGATAGGCGGAGCACGCTACCATCACACCACGGTGGCCGCCATCCTTTTAACTTGGTTAACTTTTTATTTAGAATAAAATGTAATTTTTGGTGGATTTTTATGAAATAGCTGAGACTTTCTGAAACACATTTGAGTTTTTCTGAAATAAATTTGACCATTTCTGAAATACTTTTCATGTCTTTTGAAATATATTGGTAGTTTTCTGGAATACATTTGAGGTTTTCTGGAATAAATTTCGAAAATCTGAAATATAGTTTTTTTTTCGGAATGACACTTGAGCTGCTCTGAAATGAATTTGAGGTTTTCTGAAATACAATCGGAGTATCTGAAGAACATTAGTGGTTTTCTGAAACACATTTACACTTCTCTGATATTAATTTGAGCTTTTCTGAAACACAATTAAAGTATCTGAAACACATTTGTGATTTTCTGAAATAACATTTACACCTTTCTGGTTTTCATTTGAGAATTCTGAAATACAATTCATTTTTTGTTCTTTTCCGAAATACAGTTGGAAACGGGGTAGAGTAGAGTATTGGACCGGTATAAATTACATTTTTATTTATGAACCGAAACTCAAAGCTGACTGCCTCTGAATAATCCCAAAAAATTCCGGGATTGTTATTTTTAAATCGCGAAATTCCGGAATTAATAAAGATATTTGGAATTTGATGCCTTTATGGACACTCACAGCATCAGATGAGACGTATTTAGGAGTGTTCGAGTGAAAAGTTCTTGGAGAGATTTACAAACAAGCGAAGGCGATCACTGAAGAAGAGTTGATGACGAGCTGTACGAGCTTTATGCAGACACCAACATGGTCCAGCGGATTAAAGCACAGCGGCTACTAGAACCATTCAAATGGTTAGGCGCCAATTTAGTAAATATGTAAGATTTATAAAATATTTTAAATTTTATTTATAATAAAAGATAAAGGTAACGACGTAACAGCAGATACAACTCTTAGCCTCTCACAAAAGCTTCTAAAAGTATTAGCACATTATTTTTGATGGAGATGAGCATTAGGATAATATTTATTGCTTATATTTAAAATATTAGAATAACCGCCAAGTTTATGTGAGCATGCTGCAATTCCCAAAATAACAAAAAATTTAATACATATTAGTTGATTTGTAAAAAAATATGAACTGCCGTCCTTAACAAAAGGCCTTTTTTCCATTTTTGATGGCGATTATTATGTATTTTTGGTCTAAAACAATTTAAACATTAAAAACAAATTTTCTTTAAAAATATTAAATTACTCATACATAAATGCATTAAATCGATCCTCTACACAGTATAGCCCACGGTGCTTCTAAACGAACGATTGGTTACTAAAAAATGACCCCAAAAAGCGAAAACGACATTTGTTGTTTTTTATGCACGCAATAAAAACTGAAATAAAACTGCACAGTCTAACAATATAAGCAAGAAAAGAGTAAGAGCAGAAAATGCAAAAAATATGCTATGAGAATAAGAGCTGATATCACATAATCCCAAGTGGCATAGCCCCAAGTTTTTTATTTGGGATTATACCACCCCCGCAACACTACATATGTACTCGCAGGCTATTTTTGGAACACAAAATTATAGTTACCAAATAATCAAGTTTTACAATTTCTTGAGAACAAATAAATGCTAACATAATATCTTTAAGCCATCGCCCCGTCCGAATCATCTCTGATAGCGATTTGCAGTTCGCGGCTTGCGACGCCATCGCATTTTCCTTCTTATCCTTAATTTGTTTAAAGCTTTTGAGTTCATCTTGGTCTTACGACCACCTGCCCGACAAGGCTGGCTCAGCGGTCTAATGTTAAAAATGGGGGATAAACCCGTCCATTATATTATGTAAACAATGATATTGACATTATTGGCATGAACAAACTCGCTGTAAATTTTGTTTTCTCTGGATTAGATAAAGAAGCGAAAATATGTGGATCCTGCGGTGAATGAGGACTTGCTGTCTTCCAAGAAAGAATAGGCGCATTCGCGCATTAGCAGCCACGTCACTATAGATGGATATAAATTTTGCTTCCTCCTAATGCTGAAAGGGAAAAAGTTGCAACGCTGTACACTTTACAGACAACAATTTACATGATCGTCACAAGTCAATGTCATTGATAATGAAGCCAAGGTAGGTTGCTTTGGGTGCTAGTCTTAGGGATTTGTCGGCAATGTATACAGATGGTATATTTGAAACTTGTTCGCTTTTTAGCTATAGGCAAAAAACATATGATTTATTACTGTTAAGACGCAAATCATTTTTCGTCGCCCATTCCAAAATGGGTGTTAGGTTACTATTTAACTTTGAGTAGATAACATCCGTGTCCTCATGATTTCCGGATAGATATAGCTGGATATCATCAGCATATGCATGTATGTATATGAACATGGTGGCACACATAAAAAATGTCATTAATAAAGAGACTGAAAAGATGCGGACCCCGAATGGATCCCTGCGGAACGCCTGTAAGTAGCAGTTTTAGGCCAGAAGCTTCAGAGCAAGTTTTAACATGCTGTAATCAACCCGTCAGATTACTCCACATGAGACGCGTTGCGGAGTCCCCAAAACCAAAGTAATTGTTTAACTTCATACAAATAAAATAAAAAATGAATACAAGGCGGGATAAACCTGCAAAGCAAATTAAGGCCGAGCTTCCCTTCTAATTTGTATTCTGCTCTTTTTTAATTATTCCTAAAAATTGGCGGGAAGGTTACATCTTTAACACCGACTGCGAACAGCATCTGCAAGGCAAAAAAGTTTTCACAGTGAAACTTTTCATGGGATAAATACACTCGGAGTGTATGCTAAATCAGTGCCGACGGGCGACTCCGCTTAGAAAAACCTTTTTTCTAATTGAAAAATCTTGTTTCTAAATTTTTTTCATTGCTTTGCCCGGGAGTTGAAACCAGGATCTTCGTTGTCGTAGGCGGAGCACGCTACCACCACACCACGGCGGCCGCCTTCGTAAAAAGTTAGTCATAGTTCAAAGAATAATTTACAAAAGTGAAGTTAGCATAGTAAAGTCAGTTGATTTTTGTCAAAGGGTTCTCTAATGTCGTCTAAAATTTTTATAATAGCCGTGGACCAACGGTGCCTTGCTCTAAAGCCAGATTGATATGGCGATAACAAGGTAAACTTTACTTTTAATTTATAACCTTTATTTCTATTTTGTTAAGGGCGACAGTATATACACTAACATATATTTTTCCGGCTATACATACTCTGGCATGAATTCGGCAGGATCCTTGATGGGCTGTCCACTTTGGGCACTCTCCAGCTGGTTCTCTATATTAGATTTGGAATCCTTATTCTCAATCGCTTTCTTAGGAAGAGAGTTTGCCACAAGTAAAATATTTTTTGCTATACGATCTTGATCAATTTTGCGTTGGTCTTCGTCGGATCGTTTGTCCTTATTCTGAGATATTCGACCTTCCATTCCATTTTGGCGCTAATAAAGTATTTTTGTTTATTAAATTTAAGTACCTATGAAGTAGATTTAACTGATGTATTTTACTAACCGGATGTATAGGTATATCCTGCGGATTTGTCCAAATCTCTGAATTTGCTGTTCCACCGGCTGAATCAGCTGTTAACGCCGAACGTGCGGGTATAAGAGGTGAACGTACACAGACCCTTAATACAAATATTAATATTTTTTTTTTTTTAATTCAAATAATTTTTTTGTACGATAAGTAATTTGTATGCAATTTTTTTTCAATAAATTTTATTGGTATAGAATTTTGTTTAAATTACACATTATTATCCTTAAATAACAAATTAATACAAATAATTTCTGCAGTTATTTCTATATACATATATATTGTATGTATGTATGTATATGATTTTAGAATTGTACATAGATTATGTATCTTATATTTTAATAAATACTTGTGCGTCTCTTGTGCGCTTGGTTTTTGATAGGGCCTTTCAGTTTGGTCGTTAAAACAAACTTCTGGTAACACTACGGACTCATTCAGTCTATGTGAGGGCCTCATGGACCGGCCAGTTCAACCTAACCTGTGCGTCTCAATTTTCTTTAAGTTAATGTTAAAAGTATTCGCAAAATCAAATATTACAATTTTCCAACCTGGATTTCCAGAGGTTTCAGTTTTATCATCCTCACCGGGTCTTAGACCCGAAAAGGTTAAAAAAGACTTGAAAAACTATTGAAAATAAAATAATAAAAAAAAATTTTTGGTTAAACGGTTTTATTGAAAACAATACAATCCAGGGCGTTGATCAGACAGTTAAATAAAAGCGATGGACGCGTCAAATTTCTATTGATAGTCATGAGTTAGACCAACTGAACCTTAATCAGGTTATGCTACGCCTCACATTTTTAGAAATTTCACGCGCCCAACGCTTTTATTTAATTGTCTGATCAACGCCCTAGATTGATGAGGACTAGTACCTAGGACCTACCTAATAATTTTCTAGCTTTTAGTATTATTATTACTTCATGTAAGAATTGTTTTCAATAAAACCGTTTAACTTAAACAATTTTTTTTGAATATTTTATTTTCAAGTTTTTATACCTTTCATGAAAATGAAATGGTATATTAATTTCGTCACGAAACCCAAAATTGTAAGTCCTTAAAGGAAAATAGATAGACCCACCATTAAGTATACCGAAATAATCAGGATGAAGAGCTGAGTTGATTTAGCCATGTCCGTCTGTCCGTCTGTCTGTTTGTATGCAAACTAGTCCCTCAATTTTTGAGATATCTTGATAAAATTTGGTGAGCGGGTGTATTTGGGTGTCCGATTAGACATTTGTCGGAACCGGCCGGATCGGACCACTATAGCATATATCCTCCATACAACCGATTTTTCAGAAAAAGAGGATTTTTGTCATATCTTACTCAATTTAACAGATTGAAGCTTCAAACTTCACTATATAATTTCGTATATTGCAGATATTGTTGCCTGAAAAAATTGATGAGATCGGTCGTATATATAGTATATATCCTCCACAACCGATTGTTCAGATAAGAAACTTTTCGTAATTACTGCCCTATTTTAAGAGATAGACGCTTCAAATTTCAACGAATGCTTACGTATATAGCATATACTGTTGTCTGAAAAAATCATAAAGATCGGTGGTATATATAGTATATATATGGTGGTATATATAGTATAGTGTTAACTACTTTGTACTCTTTACTTTAATTTTTAAAATAATTTTAATTGAGTTTTCGTGTTAACTTAAAATTTTGAATAACTTCAAAAAAAGAAAATTCTAATTAGTTGGAAAATATCTAAACTCAAAAATAAACAAAAATAAATTTTTATACTTAAAATCAAAATAAAAGATTTTTAAAATATCAACTTGAATGTTGATATATTGGCGATCCTACGAACCTAAATAGTAGTTTGCATATTTAAAGCAAAAGAAAAATAAATACGAAGAAATTAAAATCTGCGAACAGATGAATTGCTTTAACAGTGTTGTAGCAAACTAGAAAAGTGGCGAGACTAATGTAATTTTATCCTGCGATCCTACAATTGCAATTTTTTTTTTTTTTTTTTATGTGTGGTTATTTGATTGACTTTTAAACTGCAACATTATATTTTAAATTAATATTCCTGTGCTACGATAATTTGTGTACCACGACATATTTTAGCGACTCAATTTTAAAATAAACATTTTGAGTTAAAATAAACTGCATCGTGCAAATTACTTTAAATGAATATACATTATATATCGTGCACATACATTATACATTGTGCTAAATTTTTCGAGTGAATTAAACAAACTATATTATCATTGATATTTACGCCTTATTCGAAGATTTTGAAATGCAACAACAAATATTCAACTACAAGAAATTTAAAGTATATCAACATAATGTAGCGACAATTCAACAGAATATCAACCATCAATTATAACAAATTTATAGCATCAACAACAGATTTTTTTTTTTTTCGACCTTTTTACCATAACATCAATGTCCATTAAAGAAAAGAGCAATAAAAACTCTAAAAAACAACATACTACGATTAAAAACAATGGTTGAGTTATCCACTTCACTACAACAAGAGCTATTACAACAATTTTACGCACAATACACACAAAAACGGATTTAAAGTATAAGACATCACGATGAAAATGATGAGATTTATAAAGAAAACAACAAAGCCATTGCATAAATAACAACAACGATGTATTTAATTGTTATCACGTCCAAAAAACGCAATTTATTCCCTTAAAATCTCTACAATCATCAATCAACTACTTATTAATTTTAATATTTTTTATTAAATTTAATTTTATGTAAGTATAATTTTTATTTTAATATTAAATTAAAAATTTTTCAATTATAATTTAAATTAAAATTTTAAACCTTTTAAATTTTCAAATTTATTTTAAGATATTTTTATATTTTAATAATTTTAATATAACTTATTTAAATTAATTTTTTTTTTTTTTTATATAAAAATAAATATTTTATTTAAATTGTTAACTCCCTTTCCAAAAAAAATTCTTAAATATTTTCTAATTTTCAAATTTTTCATTTAAATTTTTTTTTTTTTTTTTCATATGGTTCTACGTTCACCAATACGAGCCCGTAATTTTACAAATTCGGAAAATCAAAACAACAACTATACAAATAACACAATGACTCACAATATAACTCAAAATTCTAACATTAATACAACACAAAACAACATCTCTAATATAACACAAGATACTTCAACACAAAATAACTTTACAAATGTTTCTTCTACTAAATTTATTAAATTACCACAATTTTGGCAAGAATCTCCCGATGCCTGGTTTTTACTTGTTGAAGGACAATTTGAAATTAACAATATCAATGATGATAATTTAAAATTTCAAAATGTTCTAATTACTCTTCAACAAGATACTATATCTAAAATTTTAGATATTATTAACCCTCCTCCTCCTTTTAATAAATATGATACAATCAAAAAAATTCTATGTGAAAGATTTTCTCTTAACGAAGAAAAACGATTAGAACAATTATTTTCAAAAACTGAACTTGGTGATCGTTCACCATCTGAATTATTCAGATTTATGAAATCACTTATAGGTTCTGACTCCATAGTTAGCCAAGAATTACTCTTTAAATTGTGGATTCGTAAATTACCACAAGAAATACAAATTCATTTGACTTCCAATAATAATCAAAACAGAGATGAAATTATTATTTTAGCTGACAAACTTTTTGATTTAATCAATAAACCTCATTCTTCCAAATCTCCTGTAGTCTCAAGTATAAATAATAATATTTTAGAACAATGCGTTAAAAATTTAACTGAATTAACTACGGCTATTTATCAAAATTTAAATAAAATTTCTAATGATATTAATCAATTATATATTCGTTCAAGATCTAAAGATAGAAATAGATCTAAATCTCGAAAATTTTTCAAGATCCAGAAATTTTTCAAACAATCATAATTTTAATTTGCAAACAAATATTTGTTGGTATCACAAAAAATTTAAGAATAACGCTCTTAAATGTATACCCCCATGCAATTTCAATCAAAATCATAATTCAAATTCCGAACAAAATTTAAACTGAAACAATCCATTATGACGGTGACGGATAATGGAATTATTATTAAACCTACTCGTCGCCTATTCATATTTGATAAATTCAATAAACTTAATTTTCTTATCGATACCGGCGCAGTTGTATCAGTTATTCCTTTTTCTAAATTTAAAATTTATAAAAGAAATTCGGATCTTACTTTAACTGCAGCAAACGGTTCTTCAATTGAAACTTTCGGTACAAAACTACTTAAAATTGATTTAGGTTTAAGAAGAGATTTTGAATTTCCATTCATTATTGCGAACATTGATACACCAATTTTAGGAGCAAACTTTTTAGAAAAATTCGGAATTATTGTCAATATTAAAAATAAAGAAATAATGGATTTTACTACAAAAATTAAAGTTGCTGGATCTTCTGGATTTTCTGATATTTTCTCACTCAAAATTCCTATTGTCGAAAATAAGTTTTCAAAATTACTTAATGAATTTCCATCTATTACCTGTGAACCAGATTATACTAAAAAAGTTAAACATCATACGGTTCACAGGATAGAAACAAAAGGTATTTTACCATTTTCGAAACCAAGACGTCTTGATCCAATCAAACTTAAAATTGCTAAAGCTGAATTTGAATTTTTAGTTAAAACGGGTATATGCAGACCCTCAAATTCTCCTATTGCATCTCCACATCATCTCGTTCCTAAAAAAGAACCAAATGATTGGAGACCTTGCGGAGACTATCGAAGACTTAATTTTATTACTACACCAGATCGGTATCCTTTACCACATATTCACGATTTAACAATCGATTTAAATAACAAACAATATTTTTCCAAAATTGATCTTGTGCGTGCTTACCACCAAATTCCAATGGCAAAAGAAGACATTCATAAAACTGCAATAACTACCCCTTTTGGAATGTTTGAATTCGTAAGAATGCCTTTCGGTTTACGAAACAGTGCTCAAACTTTCCAACGCTTTATTAATGAAGTATTTTCTGATTTCGATTTTGTATTTACATACATTGATGACATTCTTATTGCCAGTGATAATGAAGATCAACATATAAATCATTTAAAATCAGTTTTCAAAAGACTTGAAGAATATAATTTAAATATCAAACCTTCAAAATGTACTCTCGGTGTAAATAAATTAAATTTTTTTAAGTTACGAAATTTCAGGCGAAGGTATTAAACCATCTTTAGATAGAATTGAAATCATAACAAATTTTGAAAAACCAATTTCTATAAATAAATTACAAAAATTTTTAGGTATGATAAATTACTATCACAGATATATTAAAATGTTAGCAACAGAACTTAGTCCTCTGCATGAAATGTTAACACATGCAATTAAAAACAAACTCAAACAATTAAATTGGACAAATGAAACCACAACAGCTTTCGAAAATGTTAAAAAACTTTTTGCTAAAAATACTTTACTTACACATTTCGACAAAAATGGTATTTTATCATTAGCAGTAGATGCATCAAATGTTGCTATTGGAGCAGTTCTTCAACAAACTAGCAATAATATACTAGAACCCTTAGCTTATTTTTCAAGAAAATTAACTACAACAGAAACTAAATATTCAACATTTGATCGTGAACTTTTGGCTATTTATAATTCAATTAAACATTTTAAACATTTTCTTGAAGGTAGAACTTTTACTATTTATACTGATCATAAACCTTTAATTCATGTTCTAAATTCTAAAGTAGATAGATCTCCTCGTCAACTACGTCATCTTGAATATATTGCTCAATTTACAAATGATATTCAATATATACGTGGAAAAGACAACATAGTTGCCGACACACTTTCCCGTATTCCAGAAATAAATGCAATTTCAACTCAAGATATAAATTTAGAAACTTTATATAAAGAACAACAAACTGATACATTTTTACAAAAAACCATTTCTGATCAAAATTCTAAAAATAATTTAAAAGAAATTCATATTCCAGTTATTAATTTAAATATATGGTGTGATGTTTCTGTACAACCTTTTCGACCTTATGTTCCACATTCTATGAGAAGAATTATATTTGACAAAATTCACTCATTATCTCATCCAAGTATAAGAACAACTAGAAAATTAATTCAAAATAAATATTATTGGCCTAACATGCGTAAAGAGATTAACGATTGGACTTCATCTTGCATCAATTGTCAAAAATCCAAAATTTCAAGACATACTAAATCTCCTATCCAAAAAATTCAAATACCATCAGGCCGTTTTGAACATATTCATATGGATATTGTTGGACCTCTTCCAGTTTCAAATGGAAATTGTTATATTTTAACAATTATTAACAGATTTTCACGTTGGCCTGAAGCTTATCCACTTAAAGATATTTCAACAAATACTATAGTAAAAACTTTTATTCAAAATTATATACCACGATTTGGTATACCATTAAATATTACAGTAGATCAAGGTTCACAATTCACCTCAAAATTTTTTACAGAATTAACTAAACTTTTAGGTTCTCATAAAATTCATACATCTCCTTACCATCTCCAAGCAAATGGCATGATAGAGAGATTTCATCGAACTTTAAAAGCAGCAATTATAGCATCAAACGACTCGATTCATTGGTCTGACATTTTACCATTCATTCTACTTGGTTTACGAACTTCTATTAAAGAAGATTTAAAATGTTCATCTGCTGAACTTGTTTATGGCCAAACACTTAGAATACCTGGTGAACTAATTATTTCAAATAGTAATAAAGAACATGATTTTTCTTATGACGCTCTTCATAAAATAAGAGAATATTTTTCGCTTGTTCGTTCTAAAGGTTTTCATCATAACAAAGAAAATTGTTTCGTTCCTAAACAATTAGAAAATTGTGAATATGTTTTTGTTAAAGTTCTTCGTAAATCTAATTTAGAATCACCTTATGAAGGACCTTTTAAAGTTATCTCTAAGAAACATAAAACATTTACAATTCAATACAAAAATACTATTAAAAATATTTCAATTGATTTACTTAAACCAGCAAACATACTTATTAACACTAATTTAAATACAAATACATTAAACAACAAAAAACAAAAAAAGGTTACATTTAATATTAATTAATAATTTGTTTGTTTAAAATTTTCTTGGAGGGGGAGTAAATATAGTGTTAACTACTTTGTACTCTTTACTTTAATTTTTAAAATAATTTTAATTGAGTTTTCGTGTTAACTTAAAATTTTGAATAACTTCAAAAAAAGAAAATTCTAATTAGTTGGAAAATATCTAAACTCAAAAATAAACAAAAATAAATTTTTATACTTAAAATCAAAATAAAAGATTTTTAAAATATGAACTTGAATGTTGATATATATAGTATATATATATAGCATATATATATAGCATTTCTCGTTTGAAGTCCTACTTGCGATCTTCCGTTCGTTATTTTTACAATTTAAGAAAAGTTTGTTCAAACGAAATACTTAAAACTATTTACTACGCTTTAGTCCACTCCAAGCTCCAATATGGTATAACCTGTTGGGGTGGCGCTGCAGGTAATAAAATCCAGCAGCTTCTAACTATTCAAAAATGGGTCATAAGAAAAATATGTAATGTTGATCGTTTTCACCACTCTATGGAGTTGTTTAGGGATCTGAAAGTTCTTCCTGTTAAGCATATGTACTACTATAAAACGTTAAAGATATTTTTCCTTCGCTGTGGGTATTTACATAGCCTGGTATCGGATAGTTATAACTTGAGGCAAAACTCATATGGACTTGTGTATGTCCCGACCTCTCGAACAACCAACTTCAACAACTTCTTTACTATCGTTTCTTGTAAAGCTTTTAATGCGTTGCCTGCATGTATACGTGTCACTAGAAATCTGAATGAGTTTTTGGGAAAGGTTAAATCTTTTCTACTAGAGAAATCACACGAAGACATCAAAATTTTGCTGAACCATAGCACTTAAAAAAATATATGTACATATTGTATTAATATATTTTATTACTTATTATTTTTAATCAAACTTCACCCCACGCACTATTTTACATGTTTTTGAATTAAATTTTATTCGGAGATTGCATTCGATACTAAAATACATATATTTTTACAGAATGCCTTACTTTTCGTTCTGTAATTATGGTTAATTTAATTTAAGTCGCTATTGTAACATATATGCTGTTTTGAAAGAAAATGAATAAAAAATGATATGAAATGAATATATATATATTCGCAATTTTAGCCCCATTTTAACAGCTAGAAGCTTCAAATTTCACCGAATGCTTACGTATATAGCATATATTGTTGTCTGAAAAAATCATAGAGATCGGTTGTATATATAGTATATATCTCATACAACCGATTGTTCAGATAAGAAAATTTTCGCAATTTCTACCTCATTTTAACATAAGCTTCAAATTTCACCGATTGCTTACGTATATAGTATGTATTGTTGTGTCAAAAAATCAGAGATCGGTGATATATATAATATATATATGATGGTATATATAGTATCTATATATATTTTTTTTTGCGATTTCGGCCCCATTTTAGCAGCTAGAAGCTTCAAATTTCACCAAATGCTGACGTGTATAGCATATATTGATGCCTGAAAAAATCATTGAGATCGATGGTATACATAGTATATATCTCATACAACCGATTGTTCAGATAAGAAACTTTGCGCAATTTCTGCCCCATTTTAACAACTGGAAGCTTCGAATTTCACCAAATGCTTACGTATATAGCATATATTGTTGTCTGAAAAAATCGTAGAGTTCGGTGGTATATATAGTATATATCTCATACAGCCGATTGTTCTGATAAGAAACTTTGCGCAATTTCTTCCCCATTTTAATAGCTAGAAGCTTCAAATTTCACCAAATGCTTACGTATATAGCATATATTGTTGTCTGAAAAAATCATTGAGATCGGTGGTATATATAGTATATATCTCATACAACCGATTGTTCAGATAAGAACCTTTGCGCAATTTCTTCCCCATTTTAACAGATAGAAGCTTCAAATTTCACCAAATGCTTACGTATATAGCATATATTGTTGTCTGAAAAAATCATAAAGATCGGTGGTATATATAGTATATATATGGTGGTATATATAGTTTATATATATCATATATATATATATTTCCGCAATTTTAGCCCCATTTTAACAGCTAGAAGCTTCAAATATCACCGAATGCTTACGTATATAGCATATATTGTTGTCTGAAAAAATCATAGAGATCGGTGGTATATATAGTATATATCTCATACAACCGATTATTCAGATAAGAAACTTTGCGCAATTTCTTCCCCATTTTAACAGCTAGAAGCTTCAAATTTCACCAAATGCTTACGTATATAGCATATATTGTTGTCTGAAAAAATCATAAAGATCGGTTGTATATATAGTATATATCTCATACAACCGATTGTTCAGATAAGAACCTTTGCGCAATTTCTTCCCCATTTTAACATATAGAAGCTTCCAATTTCACCAAAAGCTTACGTATATAGCATATATTGTTGTCTGAAAAAATCATAAAGATCGGTGGTATATATAGTATATATCTCATACAACCGATTGTTCAGATAAGAACCTTTGCGCAATTTCTTCCCCATTTTAACAACTGGAAGCTTCAAATTTCACCAAATGCTTACGTATATAGCATATATTGTTGTCTGAAAAAATCATAAAGATCGGTGGTATATATAGTATATATATGGTTGTATATATAGTATATATATATAGCATATATATATATTTTCGCAATTTTAGCCCCATTTTAACAGCTAGAAGCTTCAAATTTCACCGAATGCTTACGTATATAGCATATATTTTTGTCTGAAAAAATCATAGAGTTCGGTGGTATATATAGTATATATCTCATACAGCCGATTGTTCAGATAAGAAACTTTGCGCAATTTCTTCCCCATTTTAATAGCTAGAAGCTTCAAATTTCACCAAATGCTTACGTATATAGCATATATTGTTGTCTGAAAAAATCATTGAGATCGGTGGTATATATAGTATATATCTCATACAACCGATTGTTCAGATAAGAACCTTTGCGCAATTTCTTCCCCATTTTAACAGATAGAAGCTTCAAATTTCACCAAATGCTTACGTATATAGCATATATTTTTGTCTGAAAAAATCATAGAGTTCGATGGTATATATAAAATTTGGAAAATGTTTTTAAAATGGGCTTGGCACCGCCCACTTGTGATAAAATAAATTTTATAAATATTATTAATCATAAATCAAAAATCGTTAAACCTATCGTAACAAAATTCGGCAGAGGGGTTGCCTTTACTATAAGGAATGCTTTGAAGAAAAATTAACGAAATCTGTTAAGGACCACGCCCACTTTTATGTAAAAGATTTTTAAAAGGGTCGTGGACGAATAAAATAATACACCTTTGCAAAAAAGAGCTTTTTATCAATGGTATTTCATTTCCAAGTGGATTTATAACAATAAATAGGAAAAACTTCAAATTTAAAAAAATGGGCGTGGGGCGGTTTTATGATTAAGCAATTTTCTATGTTTCGGGAGCCATAACTCGCAGAAAAATTAACGGATCGTAATAAAATTGGGTACACAAATTTAATCTATAGCAGGAAATATTTCTAGAAAAAATGGATAAGATTGGTTAAGGATCACGCCCACTTTCATATAAATTACTTTAAAAAGGGTCGTAGGCAAAAATAATAAGTTAAATCTTAGCGAAAAATAGTTTTGTACCAATTGTATTTTGTGCCATTATCACAAGAATTGGTTAAGTCGCCTTCTTTTATATAAAATATTCTATAAAAGTGCGTAGATGCAGGTAATAAGCTATTTCTAGTAAAAGTTGGAAAATCTCGTTAATAACCCTGCCCTTTTTTTGTAATAACGCTTTTTAGTACAATGGCACTTGTGTGTTTATGTTTATTGGTCTGTTATATCTTTATTTTAAAATAAACAGTAGGGAAATCTACATATCTGAAGGAAAACTGCATTATTACCCGCTCAAAGTCATTGGTGTTAGCCTCTGTATCCTTTTTGCTTCGCTTAAACGAGCCTTGTAACACTATTAAGCACACAAAACAAACAACAACAGCATATGAAGTGTACAGCTGGGTATGTAATGTTCGGTTTCACCTGAACTTAGACTTCCTTAATTGTTTTTGTTTAATGTTCTTTTCGTTGACTTAAATAATTTAAAGAAATAATCGGTAATTTTCTAAATTCGAACTCTTTTGGATTTTTACCATCGTTGGTTTTCCTGAACAAGATAAACTATTCTTTTTATACTCAGCTGAGCAGAGCTCACAGATAGATATAGACTTCTATATATCAAAATGATCTGGGCGAAAAAAGAAATTCATTTAGCTATGTCCGTCCGTAAACACGATAACTTGGGTAAATTTTGAGGTATCTTGATGAAGTTTTGTATGTAGGTTCCTGGGCACCCATCTCAGATCGCTATTTAAAATGAACGAAATCGGACCATAACCCATAACATAATAATCGAAAATTTCGAAAAACCGAAAAAGTGCGATAATTCATTACCAAAGACGGTTAAAGCAATGAAACTTGGTAGGTGGGTTGACCTTATGAAGCACAATAGAAAATTATTAAAATTTTGGACAATGGGCGTGGCACCGCCCACTTTTAAAAGAAGGTACTTTCAAAGTTATGCAAGCTGTAATTTGGCAGTCGTTGAAGATATCATGATGAAATTTGGCAGGAACGTTACTCCTATTACTATATGTGTGCTAAATAAAAATTAGCAAAATCGGAATACGAACATGCCCACTTTTTACAAATTTTTTTTTTAAGTGAAATTTTAACAAAAAATTTAATTACTTACTTAATTGGCGCTTAACCGTCTAAACGGTTATGGCCGTCCAACAAGGCGCGCCAGTCGCTCCTTCGCTCCGCCAACCGGCGCCAATTGGTCACACCAAGAGAGCTTAAATCGTTTTCCACCTGGTCCTTCCAACGGAGTGGGGGCCGCCCTCTACCTCTGCTTCCATAGGCGGGTTCCGATAGAAACACTTTCTTGGCCGGAGCATCATCTTTCATTCGCATAACATGGCCTAGCCAGCGTAGCCGCTACGTTTTAATTCGCTGGACTATGTTGATGTCTGCGTATAGCTCGTACAGCTCATCATTAAATCTTCTTCGGTACTCGCCATCGCCAACGCGTAGAGGTCCATAAATCTTTCGAAAAACTTTTCTCTCGAACACTCCCAAAGCCGCTTCATCTGCTGTTGTCATGGTCCATGCTTCTGCCCCATATAGCAGGACGGGTACGATAAGTGACTTGTAGAGTATGATTTTCGTTCGCCGAGAGAGGACTTTACTTTTCAATTGCCTACCTAGTCCAAAGTAGTTGGCAAGATTGATTCTTCGCTGGATTTCAGTGCTGATGTTGTTGCTAGTGTTGATGCTGGTTCCCAAATAAACGAAGTCTTTTACTATTTCGAAATTATGGCTGCCAACAGTAGCGTGGTTGCCAAGGCGCGTATGCGCTGACTCTTTGCTCGATGACAGCAGGTACTTCGTTTTGTCCTCATTCACCACCAAACCCATCTTTGCCGCTTCTTTTTCCAATTTGGAGTAAGTAAATTTAATTACTTTACACGATATAAGTAGATTATGTCAACATTCAACTCCAGTAATGATATGGTGCAACAAAATACAAAAATAAAAGAAAATTTTAAAGTGAGCGTGGCTCCGCCCTTTTTCATTTAATTCATCTAGAATACTTTTAGTGCCATAAGTCGAACAAAAATTTACCAATCCTTGTGAAATTTGGTAGGAGCATAGATTCTATGACGATAACTGTTTTCCGTGAAAATGGGCGAAACCGGTTGAAGCCGCGCCCAGTTTTTATACACAGTCGACCGTCTGTCCTTCCGCTCGGCCTTTAACACGATAATTTGAGCAAAAATCGATATATCTCCACTAATCTTAGTTCACGTACTTATCTGAACTAGCTTTATCTTGGTATAAAATATGGCCGGAATCCGACTATGACCACGTCCACTTTTTCGATATCGAAAATTACGAAACATTTAAAAAATGCCATAATTCTATACCAAATACGAAAAAAGGGATGAAACATGGTAATTGGATTAGTTTATTGACGCAAAATATAACTTTAGAAAAAAACTTTGTAAAATGGGTGTGACACCTATCATATTAATTAAAAGGAAATGAAAAAGTTTTGCAGGGCGAAATCAAAAGCCCTTGGAATCATGGCAGGAATACTGTTCCTGGTATTATATATATAAATAAATTGGCGGTACCCGACAGATGATGTTCTGGGTCACCCTGGTCCACATATAGGTCGATATATCGAAAACGCCTTCACGTATACAACTAAGGGCCGCTCCCTTTTAAAACCCTCACTAGTACCTTTAATTTGATACCCATATCGTACAAACCCATTTTAGAGTCACCCCTGGTCTACATTTATGTCGATATCTCAAAAAGGCGTCCACCTATAGAACTAAGACCCACTCAATTTTAAAATACTCACTAACACCTTTCATTTGATACCCATATCGTACAAACACATTATGGAGTCACCCCTGGTCCGCCTTTATTGCGATATCTCGAAAAGGTGTTCATCTATAGAACAAAGGATCACTCCCTTTTAAAATACTCATTAACACCTTTCATTTGATACCCGTATCGTACAAACACATTCTAGAGTCACCCCTGGTGCACCTTTAAGGTGATATCTCGAAAAGGCGTCCACCTATAGAACTAAGATCACTCCCTTTTAAAATACTTATTACCACCTTTCATTTGATACCCATATCGTACAAACACATTCTAGAGTCAACCCTGGTCCACCTTTATGGCGATATCTCGAAAAGGCGTCCACCTATGGAACTAAGGATCACTCCCTTTTAAAATACTCATTAACACCTTTCATTTGATACCCATATCGTACAAACACATTCTAGAGTCACCCCTGGTCCACCTTTATGGCGATATCTCGAAAAGGCGTCCACCTATGGAACTAAGGATCACTCCCTTTTAAAATACTCATTAACACCTTTCATTTGATACCCATATCGTACAAACACATTCTAGAGTCACCCCTGGTCCATCTTTATTGAGATATCTCGAAAAGGCATCCACCTATAGAACTAAGGCCAACTCCCTTTTAAAATACTCATTAACATCTTTCATTTGATACCCATATCGTACAAACGCATTCTAGAGTCAACCCTGGTCCACCTTTATGGCGATATCTCGAAAAGGCGTCCACCTATGGAACTAAGGATCACTCCCTTTTAAAATACTCATTAACACCTTTCATTTGATACCCATATCGTACAAACACATTCTAGAGTCACCCCTGGTCCACCTTTATTGAGATTTCTCGAAAAGGTGTCCACCTATAGAACTAAGGCCCACTTCCTTTTAAAATACTTATTAACACCCTTCATTTGATACCCATATCGTACAAACACATTCTAGAGTCACTCCTAGTCCACATTTATGGCGATATCTTGAAAAGGTGTCCACTTATAGAACTAAGGCCAACTCCATTTTAAAATACTTATTAAGTCCTTTCATTTGATACCCATATCGTACAAACACATTCTAGAGTCACTCCTAGTCCACCTTTATGGCTATATCTCGAAAAGGCGTCCACCTATAGAACTAAGGCCCACTCCCTTTTAAAATACTCATTAACACCTTTCATTTGATACCCATATCGTACAAAAGCATTCTAGAGTCAACCCTGGTCCACCTTTATTGAGATATCTCGAAAAGGCGTCCACCTATAAAACTAAGGCCCACTTCCTTTTAAAATACTTATTAGCACCATTCATTTGATACCCATATCGTACAAATACATTCTAGAGTCACTCCTAGTCCACCTTTATGGCTATATCTCGAAAAGGCAGCCACCTATAGACAGTGGGGGACCAGGCTGCTATTTGAGGGGGAGGGGGGGGGGGGGGGCGATTTCAGTCATTAATTGTTTCTCCCAAAAGCTGATGTGTTTTGAACAAAGTTCACTTCAAGATACTTTATACGTGAAAATGCAAGACAAAACAACAAGGGAAACGTACAGCAGACCGTAATTTTTTAGGGGTAAATTTATTAGTATTTTTTTACATCGTTTAGTAATTTCATACACATATTTGGTTTCATTTGGTAATTCAAATTAACAATAGTACATCCAATATTTGACATTTTGACATCATCATTTTTATCTTCTGCATAGCTCATATTCACATAGTAAATTTAATTCTATGCCTCCCTTTTTTTTACATATCTTTCAATTATATGATCAATATCAATCTCAATATCGAAATGGGTATTTAAAAGTGCAAGATCAGTGAGTCTGTTCTCGGACATTGTGGGCCGTAACCACGTTTTCAACCGGCGAAGTGTCGAAAAACTCCTTTCAGCACAAGCATTGCTAGCTGGAAGCGTGGCCAGAATTTTGATAAGAGCATTTATTGATGGAAACGCATATTCATTGCAATCATTTAAAACTTTTTCAGCTGATAGTAGAATTGATTTTTTGTGTTGCTTATCAAACCAGCGTTCTGACCACACTTCGTACTCTTCATCTAGATTAATTTTATTTCCTCCAATAAGAGATGCGTATCCTTTACCAAGATCTTGGACAATCTATTTAGACAAATTCTTTTTTTGCAGTGCACTATGTTTGATTATTCGCGATGGGAGTAGCAAATTAAGATTAAAAACTTGCAATGTATCTTCAGGTAATCTACCTTGTAAATCAAGAATGATATGATCAAGAAGAGGTGCATAAATTACTTTTCGATAATACTCTTCAGCGTCTGATGAAGTGTAATTCGCTCGATGTATTTGATTTTTAGCAATGCGTGGAAGGACAATATCAGACTTCAACTCATCTGCAAAAGCGACTATTTTTTTGTAAAGTCCCGAAAAACGACTTTCTGCTTCAAGTATATGGTTTTTTAATGTTCGCAAAGTGCCACTCAATGCTTCAGAAGCTTGATTCAAATCTATTGACGGTGTTTGCAAAACTAAGCTTAGTGGTCGTGTAACAGAAAGTACATTGCTCAAACAAATCATTGAAGTCACGAACTCTGTCTCGCAAATATATTTCAACATAGAACGGGCCTCAGAACTTGTTGTTGAATCTTGCCAAGTAGAAATTTCTTGAAACGAAGCAACAATTTTTGTGATGTTTTCTTCAAACTGCATTATAGCATCATGTTTTTCAGACCAGCGCGTTTCACATAGTCCACTTAATGATTCCTGCAGATATTTTTTGAAAACTATGGTACGTTTCGGGGACTGGTTTGGAAAACTGATCATTTTTTTCATCAACGCAATACAATCCTTTGTTTGAAGAACTTTCGACGTTTTCGCAAGCGAGTTATTAAGGCAATGGTCATTACAGAACATCCATCCGTTCCAATTCCAACGCAATCTTCGAAGGTTATTCCTAAATTATTAAATAACTATGTGTGCCAAGGCTATGCCTGTCAATTTTTTTCTACGTTTATAACATATTCTCGGATCGAATCGTACGCATCAAGGAAAGTTACAAAATCTTCTCTTATATTGCCATCACATAAGATTCTGAATAAACTTTATTCAATAAAGTAAGGTTTGATTCAGTATGTTATCAACAGCGCAAATATTTCTGAGCACTGGACTGATTTGCATGAGCATTCTTACTGTTGAGCGCTAATATTATTTGAAAATTCATACTCAATTAACCCAGATATGCTGACGGACCTCCTGGTGAAGCAATTTCCACAATTTTTTTTAATACCGTTCTTTTAAAATAAAATATTACAGAAATTAAGATAAATTAAAAAAAAAAATATTTTTAAACGATTTGTCGCCCCTTCGCCCTCCTCCCCTCAAATCCGCTACTGCCTGTAGAACTAAGGCCAACTCCCTTTTAAAATACTCATTAACACCTTTCATTTGATACCCATATCGTACAAACGCATTCTAGAGTCAACCCTGGTTCACCTTTATTGAGATATCTCGAAAAGGCGTCCACATATAGAACTAAGGCCCCCTTCCTTTTAAAATACTTATTAACACCTCACAAATCGAACATCAAAAATCGCGACCACTCTAACGACAACAGAACGCCTTTATCGCAACATTCCAAGACGACGGGACACTCTCCGGACTTAGAGAGTGTTACAATATTGCAATAAGAAAAACAATATTCCAAGCGGTACACTCTCGAAATGCTACATATTATCAATACACCTAAAGGCATACGCATAAATTTTAAGAGCGACACCGACAACATCGCTCACGCATACAGACATTTGGTAATGAAGAGAAGTTAGCAACAATAATGCTGAGGGTGTCCAATAAGTTAATATATACGTTGTTGTTAGCAGATATTTTGTTTATTATCTGTATACATCTTTGTTTTCTGTTTGTGATATTCTGTGTTCTGCACTGAAATTTTAAATTAGTCGACAAGGTGCATTCACAAGTGTAAGTGTTAGATTATGTTTGTGCATTTATGGTTTTTATAGAAAAATGTATTTTTTACAGCCCTGAAGATGATTTCTAATTGAAATCGAAATATCGACAAAATAAATAAATACAACATATATGGTATATTTAATTGCATTTTTATTACTAATATATATGTGTGGCCTAGAGCTCGAAAATTCTTCTTGATATAACTTTTGAAAGGCCGAAAATAAAAACAAAAACAACAACACTTATTAACACCTTTCATTTGATACCCATATCGAACAAACACATTCTAGAGTCACTACTAGTCCACCTTTATGGCGATATCTCGAAAAGGCGTCCACCTATAGAACTAAGGCCAACTCCCTTTTAAAATACTCATTAACACCTTTCATTTGGTACCCATATCGTATCATCGGCCTAAACACCCGCGCTGTTAGTTCTGCTTACTCCAAACTGGAAAAAGAAGCGGTAAAGATGGGTTTAATGGTGAATGAGGACAAAACGAAGTACCTGCTGTCATCGAGCAAAGAGTCAGCGCATATGCGCCTTGGCAACCACGCTACTGTTGGCAGCCATAATTTCGAAATAGTAAAAGACTTCGTTTATTTGGGAACCAGCATCAACACTAGCAACAACATCAGCACTGAAATCCAGCGAAGAATCAATCTTGCCAATAAATGCTACTTTGGACTAGGTAGGAAATTGAAAAGTAAAGTCCTCTCTCGGCGAACGAAAATCATACTCTACAAGTCACTTATCGTACCCGTCCTGTTATATGGGGCAGAAGCATGGACCATGACAACAGCAGATGAAGCGGCTTTGGCTGTGTTCGAGAGAAAAGTTTTTCGAAAGATTTATGGACCTCTACGCGTTGGCGATAGCGAGTACCGAAGAAGATTTAATGATGAGCTGTACGAGCTATACGCAGACATGAACATAGTCCAGCGAATTAAAACGCAGCGGCTGCGATGGCTAGGCCATGTTATGCGAATGAAAGATGATGCTCCGGCCAAGAAAGTGTTTCTATCAGAACCCGCCTATGGAAGCAGATGTAGAGGGCGGCCCCCACTCCGTTGGAAGGACCAGGTGGAAAACGATTTAAACTCCCTTGGTGTGACCAATTGGCGCCGGTTGGCGGAGCGAAGGAGCGACTGGCGCGCCTTGTTGGACGGCCATAACCGTTTAGATGGTCAAGCGCCAATTAAGTAAGTAAGTATAGAACTATGGCCCACTCCCTTTTAAAATACTTTTTAATACCTTCCATTTGATACCCATGTCATACAAACACATTACAGGGTTACCCTAGGTTCATTTTCCTACATGGTGATTTTCCCTTATTTTGTCTCCAAAGCTCTCAGCTGAGTATGTAATGTTCGGTTACACCCGAACTTAGCCTTCCTTACTTGTTTGTTTCAACATCTTTCATATGCAAACTTCTTTCACAGACAGAAGTTACTTCTCCTTTTCTTATAAAGCACAACAGTATTCCAGGAATTTCAGCTGTTCGGAAATACAAAGCACTCGAGTATCATCTTCTTTCAACACCGGCCAAGATTCCGAGCTATATATTAGAATAGGTAAAATGAAGCGACTTGTAGAGCGTGATTTTTGTTCGTCGAGAGAGAACTTAACTCTGCCATTGCATACTCAGTCCAAAGTAGAACTTGTTGGCAGGATTTATTCTCCGTTTGATTTCTTAGCTGCCGTTCTTTATAAATATACGAAATCCTTCACATTCCCCAATTTATGTATATCCGTCAACAACGACGTGGCTGCAAGGCGCGAATGCCCCAATTCTTTCTTGGATATGCTACTAGAATAATATTCTCCAGCATTAGGCTAAAGAAGTCGCACGACGGAGCCGCCTTGTCTGAAACCCCGTTTGAGTTCGAATGACATGGAGAAGCCCTCCCAGTCCTTACGGAGAAGGAGCAGGAAACTTAAATTCAGACTATGCTATAGACAAGCAAATCTTTTTCGTGCTGTCAAAAATTAGTTTGAAGTGGACAATAGGATGTTGCTGTCAAAAATTAGTTTGAAGTGGACAATAGGATGTTGCGTGTCGATACTCTTGCTGCCAGTCTTCTCCGACATCTGAAATATCGTGAGGATTCAATAGAGCATAGATTTTCCAAGTCTGAAGCCGCATTGATAAGATCCAATCAGTTCGTTGACTTTGGGCTTCAGTTCTTCGCATATTACGCTTATTTAACCTTATACCCAATAGTAACAAGAAAGATTTCGCGGAAGAAAACGTTCTAGTTCATTGATTAGAATTCTGTGGGCTTATTCATACTAGTTAGTGTTTGGATAGTTCATTGACTAGAGTTTTGAGATTATTTTGATCTTCACTTTTTATATTTTATAACTGAATTGGAAACAAATTTAATTTTAGCTATGTTAGCAATTTTTGCACGATTTTTCAACACGAATAGGACTGCTGTACCATAAACTAGTATAAGTATTAACTAGTAAAATGCTTATGTATGTACCGACTATTATATAAAAAGGCATTCAGCTGGTGCCTAGGTCGACTAAAATGCCAACTGATATGAACCTGATTTATATACTGAGTAGTCAACTGGTATGGTGCTGATGCAGAGACTGGCAATTAATATTTCATAGACATCGCCGCGTTAAAACTAACTTACTTAATTGGCTCTTAACCGTTTAAACGGTTGTGGCCATTCAACAAGGCGCCCCAGTCTCTTCTTCGCTCTGCTAACTGGGGCAAATTGGTCTCACCAAGGGAATTTAAATCGCTTTCCACCTGGTCCTTCCAGCAGAGTGGGAGCCGCTCTTTTCCTCTGCTTACATAGGCGGGTTCGAAAAAAATACTTTCTTAGCCGCAGCGTCATCTTTCATTCGCATAACATCACCTAGCCAGCGTAGCCGTTGCGTTTTAATTCGCTGGACTATGTTGATGTATGCGTAAAGCTCGTACAGCTCGTAATTAAGTCTTCTTCGGTACTCGCCGTCGCCCACGTGTAGAGGTTCGTAAATATTTTGAAGAACTTTTCTCTCGAACACTCCCAGAGCCGCTTCATCTGATGTTATCATGCGCCATGCTTGTGCACCATATAACAGGACGGGTACGACAAGTGACTTGTAGAGCTTGATTTTCGTTTGCCTAGAGAGGATTTAACTTTTTAATTGTCTACCTAGTCCAAAGTAACGTGTATTGGCAAGAGCGATTTTTATCTGTATTTCAGAGCTGATGTTGTTTGTTGTAATGCTGGTTCCCAATAAATGAAGCCTTTTACTATTTCGAAGTTATTTCTGCCAACAGTGGCGTGGTTTCCAAGGCGCTACTGCGATGACTCTTTGCTCGATGACAGCAGGTCCTTCGTTTTGTCCTCATTCACTATCAAACCCATCTTTATCGCTTCTTTTTCCAGTTTGGTGTAAGCAGAACTGCGGCGCGGGTGTTTAGGTCGATGATATCAATGTCATCAGCATACGCCAGTAATTGCATGCTTTCATGGAATATTGTTGCAGAGCTGTTAAGTTCTGTAGCTAGTATGATCTTTTCCAGCATCAAATTAAAAAAATCGCAGGGGTCACCCAATCTGGAACCGCGTTTAGTTTAGATGATGGTGTTGCTCAAAGTCATTTTGCACAGCCGTATAAGTTTTGCGGGGAAACCAAATTCAGACATAGCGGCAGAGCCTATCAACTCCTTTTTCGAGTTTTGTTTTTCAAGATTCGGTGCATTGTGAAAATCTGGTCGATGGTAGATTTACCAGGCCTGAAGCCGCACTGATAAGGTCTAATCAGTAGATTCAAGGTGGGCTTCAATCTTTCGCACAAAACACTTGACAGGTCCTTATATGCGATATTAAAAAGGTTGATTCTGCGGTAGTTGGCGCAGTTTGCAGGATCATCTTTCTTGTGGATTGGACATTTAGATTCCAATCGTGCGGCATGCAGTCGTCCGACCATATTTTGCAAAGAAGCAGATGCGTGCGCCTTATAAACTCCCCGCCGCCTTAAAACTACCAATTGCTGCTTGGATGTCAATATAAAAGTTGACACGGCTGCAGTTCAAGCGATTTTCTTCCAGTGTTTCTACTGCTTTGGCTACTACTTCCCCCCCGAAAAATGCTAAAGTGATCTGGCGGCTAGTAGGATCTGTTTATACCCGAATCAGCAAAGTATACCGCAGACCCTACTCCTTCCACTACTTTGGAGCCATCGGTGTACTGAGCCTCGTTGCAGTTGTTAACGCTATGTTCTTTGCCACCAGGTCTACAGGTGGAATGTACAGAATGGCATACAGTGCACCCGGCGAGGTTGTTACAAGAATCCATAGTAAAAGCTTTACAATCGCTACAATCGCAATACCCAATGACAGAGAGGGGGCGATAAACCCCACGTATACCCCAGCATTCTTTTACAAGCATAAAGTACCGTTGAGGCCTACTTCACTCTCTCCTCCATATTGAGCTTCCACGACAACTTGCTGTCTATAATGGTTCCAACATATTTTGTGCAAGGCTTCTCCTGCAGGGCCATCCCTCTTAACTTAGGCCTGGTTCACTTTGGGACCTTATACCTCTTAGTAAACTAAACCATATCCATCTTCTCTGCGTTGGCTATCTACCCGACTTTAGATGCTCAGGTATGTATATCCTAAGTGCCCGATCCATCAAAGTTGCAACATCAGCTGCGTAAGCCGTAAGTTTGACGATCCCTCATCGAACAGCCTGAGCAGTTGGTTGATGATCAGCGGTGTGCACTTGTCCAATAATTTTGAGGCCTCATACAATCCTTATTGTGAAGTAATCTTCCTGCAACTTAACATGCAGACGATCCATTTGGTTACGGCTGAGTGTACTTCAATGTAATTAATACCAGCCATGATCGTCCGTTTAAAGACATTGTTAAAAGACCCGCTAATGTCTAAGAAGACTCCCAAACCATACTACTTATATTCCAGGACTTTCTCTATGTTTATTACCACCCTATGCAGTGCAATATCTACAGACTAGCTTTTGTTGTACGCATGTTGTGTTGTGGAGAGCAGTTTTTCATCCACGTAGAACTGTATGTACATATCTATCAGCCTCTCAAAGGTTTTGAGCAGAATTGAAGTTAAGCTAGTAGTCTTTGGGAAGAGCAGTTTTCCAAGAATGTGGATTTGATTCAGTCTTTGCACCCATAGAATATTATTTTAAGCCATTCCACGAATGCTCTACTTGAAATTTGTAGCATGGCTGGAAATGTACCATCTGGGCCCGGCTATTTAAGCTTAGAGAACGTCTTCACCATTCGATCTTGTACCGGTCACCTTGCCCGGCACTATTCGCTCCGTGCTCGAAGTGTAATTGCTGTCTGCTGGCTCTCCTGAATCATCTCCCGATGGGAAATGTGTGTTGAAAATAACTTCAAGGGACTCCTAACTATTACGTGACCATTCTATGTTGACTATGTTTCCCCTTGCTAAGATTTTCCATAACCGTTCCATAACCCTGGAAACATCACGCTTGTAGATCCTCAATAGACTCAGCTCGTTGGTCGAGCATGGCGGTTTTGCTTTTCCTCTAAGCTCTTTTATACGCACTCATAAGCGTCTTTGTTAGGAAAACATTGGACTCCTCCAGTTCCTTCACATAAGAAACCTCTTTGGGTTTTCGCAGTTCTGTTTCAACATGTTTCTGGTATTTCGTCCAATTCGTTCACCTTGGGTTTCTAAAGGTTCCTCCCTTCTCTTCCCCCTTTTGGGGAGGGGGATGCTGAAGCTGATATACGCATGGTCGGAGAAGGATGTGCTAGCAACAGCCATCCAATCATACCTTGATATATCACGTTCAGAGCTTAATGTAATATAAAGGACATTGCTGGAAGTAGGACCAACATATGTAGGGACTCTCTGTTGGTTATCTGCAAATTTCCAGGATGAAACAAAATAGAGATTCGCCTCTCGCATTCGTATCTCCTCCTCCCAACGCATTATGGTGCGCATTTGCATTCGCGCCTATGACCAACCTCTCTTTCCGCCCCTCCTTCACAATATCGGCCATGTAGCAGGATGTCAGGATAAATGCCTGCTTATTCGTCTGATCGACGGACACCACTGCGGGGTAATGTTATTGGGCAGCATATATGAATGCAGCTGTTTCCCTACCATGAATGCAGCTCGCGCCCTCCTTCCCTGTGCGCGTAGTAAAATCCAAACCCAGAACCTTCCCTCCCATTGAGAGCCATGGCTCCTGGATCAGCTCAACGTGAAACGAACCTTCCTCGAGGGCTGGGAGGAGTTAACGTGACGGCACTTTACTGTGTTGGAGGTTTATCCGTAAGACTCGCAGCACGATTGAGCTGTTTGTACCCCTCCGACACCTTCATCAGGTCTTCGTCCTCCTTTTGCCCTTTAGAGGTCTTCTTTAGCCTCTTCAGCTTCTTGCAAATTACGACTGTTATCCTCGGGATTTCTTTTCCCGAGGCGTAAATGCTGTGCTGGGTGTTCCTCTGTGTGACTCGGGTCTAATTTTCCTGATTCGCGTATAAATTTTGCCTGCGCCCCAGGACATTTTTCCAAGCTGCGTGTACAATATATTCTGACGCCCTCATTTCAAAAATGTCTTTTTTTATTTTTCGTAGCAGCCATTCTGAATTCACACAAGTAGCTAATGTTCGTTGAGAATTCATACAAGTGGAAAATCTTTCTATTCCTCCATTGCCATACCTACCTGTCAAATAATAGCTGACAGGGAGAACGACTGTCGCGAGTGGCCAGAGAATGGATGAAAGGTTTGTTTTTTGCTCGCGGTTATTAAATTGAAGGGCAATGAATTGGCCATTTGTGTTTTAAATCAGCTTTTCTTTTAAATGTGTATTTAGAAAATCAGACTACATATTAACATTCATTTCTAAAATCTAGTTAATATATTAAATTTGAGCAGCCAGTTAAGCAAGCATTTTAAAATATGTAAATAATGCAATATACAAGTCGTCTAAAAAATGTTTGAAAAACACTATTGAGCAAATGATTTAAGTATTCGACCAGCGATTGAACAGGTGATTGAGGCTGTTTACTATTGTGAACGTTTTTTCAAACATTAGCATTGTGAATTCATACAAGTGGGGAATGTTTGATAAAAACGTTCACATTAGTTGTTTTTTTCAGGCATGCTTAACCAACGAAACGATATCATTTCGTTACGATAATCAACGTTAATAAACGAAACGAACTCATTTCGTTTCGTTTATTAACGTTAAGATCGTCAAATTAACGAAATGATTTCGTTTCGTTTTCTGCCATATCAAAACGAAATCAAATCGTTTATGTTGATTATTAATTTCAAACTATGCTGGCAAAGCTGATTGATGGCGGAGTCATTAAAGGTGAAAGCATTAGCCAAGCTGATTGCAACTTTTCTCTTGAATTTTGACAGTACGAACATTTCTCAGAGTATTTTTGACATTACCACCAACGAATTACACAAACAAATTACATAGAGTTTGTGTGTGTATGTGCGCTCGTTGTTGCCACCTTACGGCTTCACCATGGCTGCAGCATTGCCAGCACAATTCAAACATAAGGTATCACGTTTTTGTTAACGTTTTTAACGTTAACGAAAGCTTTTCGTTTCGGTTAAAAACGAGATACAATTTATTTTGATAATTTCTTTATCGATAATATTTCGAAATGTTTCAACGGAAACGGTGGAAATTTTTTGATAAACGATTAGCTTAACGTTAAGGTGCATCCCTGGTTTTTTTTTTGCAAGCGAGCTTGCAACTCTGGTTTTCAGTATAGCCTTAGAGGCAAGTTTATATTGACCTTTTATTTTATTTACAAAATAGGAAATTTTTTTTCACTTTAATAGATGTTACGTTATTACTATTGTCTATTGGCGAATTAAAACACACAAAAATTTGAATCCATTTAGAATACAATACAGTTGCGCAGGAATCTCCGCCTGCAGTCAGCGATTGTTGGCTATGCAGGTATGCCCGGTTGGCATTATTCCTGCGCAACCTCAAAGTGCTTTATGGATTTCCTGCCGCTGGTTGGCCGTCATTTTCACTAACTTAGTCTTAGCTATAGTCTTGGAACACGGTGAAGAGTATCTGATATCTGCTCTGACTTTTAAGAGTCAACTAGGCTGGAGCTGGTAGCCAATGTCTGTCGGATGGTTGCCTACGCAGAGGACCTGGCTATCCTAGTCAGGGGCAAATTTCTGGGCACCATGAGCGATGTACTGCAGGGCTACCTAGACACTGTGGCTGGCAGTGCTCTTAGAACATACATACAGTGGATATTGCGGGGAAGCCGGCCGGGGTCCGGTCGTTGGTCAGGCTTTGTGATATGCACCATTGGCTCTCTGGCTTCGGGCACTCTAGCCCTCTTACCAGGTTACCAGTCACACGCGATTTATTATGTTTTTAAACACCACTTGCAAGTTTGTAGCTTCTTATCTCTAATTCCCAGGTTAGGTTTTCTTCACCTAAAACTACTGGACTGATATAGGTTGCAGGTTTTAGACTTCTAGCCGATAATGTGTATTAATATTAATAATAATTTTGCACGGTATATTTCCGAGTCTCAATTTTCGAGGAGATTAAGGTCCATCGTCTCTTCCGTTTTGTAGTGTGGTGGTTTCTAATTTTTGCTACAAATTCGTGGACTCCGACCGGCTTTTGCAAAGCAGAAAAATTTCTGCTGAAAAGCTTTTCAAGACAGAAATAAGAGGGCTTTCCGAAGTACTGCCAAGAGCAACTGCCGTTTAGAATGGTGCTGTAGAGTATTTTTGATAGTAGTGGCCTTTTGAACATGGGACCCTTCGGTATTGGAGGCCCTCAACCTACATCTCTATCACTATTAAATACTGATAATATCATAGTTGCGTGCTTTCTGATCGCTCACTAACTAAAAAATCTGAAATTTCGATGTATCTCCGGACTTCCCAGTTCAATACCTACCGAACTGTATACTCGATTTATTAATACCTCCACTAATCAACGAGAAAGGACTTTGAAAAAACTTAAAATTGCATTGGCGTATATGGGACAGGTAGTCAGTTTTTCGCGTTTTCTGAACATTGCGATTTTTTGGGTTGATCGTCGTTTTGATCTAGGTGTGCGATATGTAGGTAGTTTTACGGACTCCTTTTATGTTCAGTCATGTTACAGGATATAACAATTTCTTACAAAATTATGGAATGGGCCTATACTTTTGTTTTGATCTATTATGTAGTTATGTATGCACAAATTTATCAACAATTCCTGAATTTCGCGTCACTTTCGCTGGTACGATGCATCTTTTGTGTCCGACTCATTGCTCATTGTCTCGAATCTCGATCTAAAACGAGAGGAGAAAAAGAACAATGAGTACAGCCATGAACACTAAAGACCAACATCATTCAACTATGACCTATGTCCAGTAAAGCTTAGCACAATGTATGGACTAAAAAAAGTTCGAAATATGTCCCCAAGGTTTGAACACTTACCTTATGAGGAGCTCAAAAAATATAAATAATAGATTTTCGGCAACCCGTAAATGCAGCAAAATTGCGTTTCTCTATGTTTCTTTGTTTAATTTTGATTTTTACTTTGGCACGGTGGTAAATACTATAAAGGTAGTAATAATTAACATCTATAAAGACGTATGAATGATGTTTTACGATTACGTGATCAAAGCTCATTATGACCTGAATATGCGAAGTAGCGACAAAAAGTACTCTTTAGATCCATAACTTATTATAATTTTTAAATATAGTTTGAGAGTTGCATGGTTATAATTTGAATAAAAATGGGTTTAACTCACTGATCGTAAAACGTAATATGGGCCCTGAACCTGTTCTTTCTTTATCCCGGACGGCTCTAAGCTAAGCGGTAGAGTTGGAGGTCTAGTGTAATCAAGGGACCTACCTAGACCTCCAACTCTCCTTCGGATTATCTCATCACTGTAGCGTCTTCCGGGCAGAACTTTCAGCCATCAAGAAAGCCGCAGTTTGGAAAGGGACAGACAATATCGGCTAATAAATCTTTATGTTCAGCGACAGCCTGGATGCCATCGATTTTCTTGGCTCCTACTCGTATGCCCCTTGCCACATGTAAGCTAATGCTAAAAGTGCCCATCCACCGTCCAGCAAACGAAAAAATGTCAATAAACAATGGTTGTCCGACATCGAAGAAAACCCGGCCAAATCTGGTTCGTAACAGATCCCGCAACGTTTACAACCTAAGTAGGAATACAACTTCCACACGTGGCATTTCCTTATAGGTAGGCATGCAGAAAGGCTAGCAGCGCCTTATCGTCGATGCTGCAGGAGTTGTTAATAGGATGAAGAGGAAGAAACGGTGGTTCACGTCAACTGCAACTGCCCGGCACTAAGTAACACAAGGCAGCAATTTCTGGCAATTTCATTTCTAGATAATATGCGTCAGGTCGTTGAGCATGGTAGCCTTTATCAGGTCTTCAAAATCATTCGAAGAGGAAAGGTAATATTGTCTTTTCGGGGTACCACAATGGGCCTAATTTGGCTAAGTGTACCTTCGGGCAGCCACTTCAACCTTACCTAACCTTACCCCCAAACGCGTGTGCAGCATTTCGCAGGAGTTTGATTGTTTTCTAAGACAGTGGGGCACTCGAGAGCTTCGGAAAACTATTTGGCGTTCACCTACATGTCGTGTGTGTGCAGCGACAGAGATTTTGTAAGGAAAGCAGTCAATCAGTTTTAGGTTGTACTTCAAGCAATAAACATCTTATACGTAAGTTGCGTTTGTACTCTCAGCTCTGCTGGCGTTGTACACCACTGTTCTAGACACATGTGCTGCTATATATATCTGGCAGCCTCATGCATCGAAAAATGCCAAGTTTTCACCGACTTTTCTAAAACTCACTTGATAATCTGAAAGTAATTTTAAAATAAAAATAAAAAATAGTTTTTCATATACTCATGTACACATTTGATTTTAAAGGAGTATTTTTTGTTTAACCAGCGCGCTGCTTGGCATGCAACGACACATGTCAAAGATTTTAGAATACAAAGAAATTGCATGTGCAAAAAATAGTGTGAGGCAAGGCGAATTCAGTAGAGGTGGTGTTATCACAACAGCTGTTTGTTTCTTCTTGATTATTTTCCATACAGCACTTTGTACTGAATATGTCAGTTAATCGGAATCAATGAACATTTTCTTTTGACTTGACATTCTTCTGCACGGCGAATTGGTTGAATTCGCTTTGCCACCACCTGGTATGGATTCGCCTTGGTTTTGATATTTGGCTCGAATAATGAGAGAGGAACGTATCCAGATTGGTTAATGACTACTTCCAAGGTGAATCCATACCAGGTGGTGGCAAAGCGAATTCAACCAATTCGCCGTGCAGAAGAATGTCAAGTCAAAAGAAAATTTTCATTTATTCGATTAACTGACATATTGTTGTACAAGGCTTTGTATGGGAAATCAAGGCGAATCCATACCAGGTGGTGGCAAAGCGAATTCAATCAATTCGCCGTACAGAAGAATGTAAAGTCAAAAGAAAATTTTCTTTGATTCCGATTAACTGACATGTTGTAGTACAGGGCTTTGTATGGAAAATTATCAAGAAGAAGCAATAAGCTGTTGGGATAACACCACCTCTACTGAATTCGCCTTGATGGAAAATTATCAAGAAGAAGCAATCAGCTGTTGGGATAACACCACCTCTGCTGAATTCGCCTTGACTACTTCATAGTTGATAGGTACCTTTCAAACAATTCATATATCACTGAATAAAATCTATTATCAAATAGCAAAGTAATAAAAAAACTTACTTCGCTGTTTTAACAGGGTGCTGAAAAATGTGTTAAATTTTTTTTAAACGTCCACGAAGTAAATTTCGAGCACGGGGGCACATTTTCAACTTTTTATACTCAGTTGAGCAGAGCTCACAGAGTATATTAACTTTGATTGGATAACGGTTGGTTGTACAGGTATAAAGGAGTCGAGATAGATATAGACTTCCATATATCAAAATCATCAGTATCGAAAAAAAATTTGATTGAGCCATGTCCGTCCGTCCGTCCGTTAACACGATAGCCTGAGTAAATTTTGAGGTATCTTGATGAAATTTTGTATGTAGGTTCGTGGGCACTTATCTCAGATCGCTATTTAAAATGAACGATATCCGATCATAACCACGCCCACTTTTTCGATATCGAAAATTTCGAAAAATCGAAAAAGTGCGATAATTCATTACCAAAGATGGATAAAGCGACGAAAGTTGGTAGGTGAGTTAACCTTATGACGCAGAATAGAAAATTAGTAAAATTTTGGACAATGGGCGTGGCATCGCCCACTTTTAAAAGAAGGTAACTTAGAAGTTTTGCAAGCTTTAATTTGGCAGTCGTTGAAGATATCATGATGAAATTTAGCAGGAACGTTACTCCTATTACTATACGTATGCTTAATAAAAATTAGCAAAATCGGGGCCGACCACGCCCAGTTTAAAAAAAATTTGTTTAAAGTCAAATTAAAAAAAAACTTAATATCTTTACAGTATATAAGTAAATTATGTGAACATTCAACTCCAGTAATGATATGGTGCAACAAAATACAAAAATAAAAGAAAATTTCAAAACGGGCGTGGCTCCGTTTTTATACACAGTCGACCGTCTGTCCTTCCGCTCGGCCGTTAACACGATAACTTGAACAAAAATCGATATATCTTTACTAAACTCAGTTCACGTAATTACCTGAGCTCACTTTGTATTGATACAAAAAATGGCCGAAATCCGACTATGACCACGCCCACTTTTTCGATATCGAAAATTACGAAAAATGAAAAAAATGCCATAATTCTGTACCAAATAGGAAAAAAGGGATGAAACATGGTAATTGGATTGGTTTATTGACCCAAAATATAACTTTAGACAAAACTTTGTAAAATGGGTGTGACACCTACCATATTAAGTAGAAGAAAATGAAAAAGTTCTGCAGGGCGGAATAAAAAGCCTTTGGAATCTTGGCAGGAATACTGTTCGTGTTGTTACATATATAAATAAATTAGCGGTACCCGACAGATGATGGTCTGGGTCACCCTGGTCCACATTTTGGTCGATATCTCGAAAATACCTTCACATATACAACTACCACCACTCCCTTTTAAAACCATCATTAATACCTTTAATTTGATACCCACATCGTACAAAAACATTACAGAGTCACCCCTGGTCCACCTTTATGGCGATATCTCGAAAAGGCGTCCACCTATACAACTAAGGCCCACTCCCTTTTAAAATACTCATTATCACCTTTCGTTTGATACCCATATTGTACAAACCCATTCTAGAGTCAACCCTGGTCCACCTTTATATCGATGTCCCGAAAAGGCGTCCACCTATAGAATTAAGGCCCACTCCCTTTTAAAATAATCATTAACACCTTTAATTTGATACCCATATCGTACAAAGAAATTCTAGAGTCACCCCTGGTCCACCTTTATGGCGATATCTCGAAAAGGCGTCCACCTATAGAACTAAGGCCCACTCCCTTTTAAAATACTCAATAACACCTTTCATTTGATACCCATGTAGTACAAACAAATTCTAGAGTCACCCCTGGTCCACCTTTATGGCGATATATCGAAAAGGCATCCACCCATAGAACTAAGGCCCACTCCCTTTTAAAATACTCAATAACACCTTTAATTTGATACCCATGTCGTACAAACCAATTCTAGAGTCACCCCTGGTCCACCTTTATGGCGATATCTCGAAAAGGCATCGACCCATAGAACTAAGGCCCACTCCCTTCTAAAATACGCATTAACACCTTTCGTTTGATACCCGTATTGTACAAACGCATTCTAGAGTCACCCCTGGTCCACCTTTATGGCGATATCTCGAAAAGGCGTCCACCTATAGAACTAAGGCCCACGACCTTTTAAAACAACTCATTGACACCTTTCATTTGATACCCATATCGTACAAACAAATTCTAGAGTCCCCTTGGTCCACCTTTATGACGATATCTCGAAAAGGCGTCCACCTAAAGAACTAAGGCCCACGCCCTTTTAAAATACTCATTAACACCTTTCATTTGATACCAATATCGTACAAACAAATTCTAGAGTCAGCCCTGGTCCACCTTTATGGCGATATCACTAAATGGCGTCCACCAAAACAACTGTGGCTCACTCCCTCTTAAAATACTCTTTAATACCTTCCATTTGATACTCATGTCATACAAACACATTCCACGGTTACCCTAGTTTCATTTTCCTACATGGTGATTTTCCCTTATTTTGTCTCCATAGCCCTCAACTGAGTATGTAATGTTCGGTTACACCCGAACTTAGCCTTCCTTACTTGTTTTTGTTGATAAGCTCTAATGTCCAGTTTGTCAGTATGAACAGTTCAAAACCATGATTAAATTTGACTCCTCATAGAGTCATCTTTAAGGTCGTACTGAAAACAAGACCTTATTAACCTAATTATGCCTCTAGACAGGATTTTTACTCACTTATTAACGTCTTCGAGTTTTTTAAGTAGTCGCTCGTTTTCGCGGCATACAATTTCTTGATCCCTGAGAATTGTTTCACGCACTGTAAACAGATGATTGTTCTCTTGACGTAATGCCTCATTCTCTTGCATATATAATTTGACAAGCTCTGCCAACTCATTGCCATCCAATTCGGCTAAGCGTTCCAAAACAATTTTGGGTACAACACCTCCTGTGGCAACACGCTCCAGATGCATTTCTAATAGTTCACCGTTGTGGGGTGTGCCATTTCGCGATTGAAAGTTTTTATGATGTAAATTGAGAGCAGCTTTTAAATGATCATTTTCCATTTCCAAAGCGTTTATGTCACGTTTTAGACTCAAAATTAAGGCTTCACGTGGATCCATCATAATAACAGGTTTCGTGCGTATGCGTTTAGCTCTAGAGGCATAACGTAACGTGTTCAAAGTCTCGGCATGATTGTATTGCGCTGGAGAGACACAAGCAATCATAAGCGTTACGCCATTACCAGCTAGGCTGTCCGCCAGTAACTTAGTCAATTGGCTATCACGATATGGGATATGACCAAATCGCTTTTTGCTATCGGACAATGAAGCAATGCAATATCCTAAAGTAAAACATTATTTTCATTAGGCAACAAATACTAAGAATTCATCGCTTTACCTAAAACCATTAAACTTTTATTAATATTATTTGCCTCCTCAAGTGTCTTGCCTTCACTTAGCGTTTTTTTGGTAAGCTCACTGCCAGCTAGGTCAACAAAGTTTATTTTTCCACGCTTCGAGATGAATACTCCGCCGTCGGTCTGTTGTTCTGAAATAATTTGCACAGTGAGCATGGTATGAGAACGTGACGAATGGTCATTCATAGCGTGGGATCCAACGGCGCGGTTCCGCATTCCTAATTAAAGAACAGAAATATTACAAGAATTAGGTTATGAAATGCATAAAGACAATCAAAAACATAGGAAGATGTCCATTATGACTATGTTATGTTGCACTTATAAAGGTTAGTATGTGTGCGATAATAAATCGTTAGCTTAACTCACAAAGGCCCTAATAAACAGATTTTCCGAAATTGAGTTTACGCAGATTTTGGTGTGATATATTAAATACTAACAGACCCGGCAGACGTTGTTCTAGCCTAAATTTGGCCTATCTGCATACATTTTAATAAGCTTTTTCCTTCTAACTCTGCCCTCCCCCCTCTACACTTTTTCGTTATCTTTGTATTCACACCTCCCTCCGTATTTTTCACTTCATCTATCTCCATCTTCGTCTCATTCTATCTCTTTCTCAGTCTCCTTCTCTCTTTTCTCTTCTCTCAAGTTTTTCCAATTCTTCTTCATCTCTTATTGCCAGTCCCAGATGGTGGTATGTATTTTGTTCCAGTGCCATTCCGAGTCTCAGGCTCAGTCCCAGTCCGTCTCTGGTCTACTTCCCGGAAAAAAGCATCGTAAATACTAATATAGGCAAATTTATATACCAAATTTCAGGCAAATCGAATAGGACGTATGTAAATAGGTATGTGTGTATTATTAATTTATGTATTTATTTCGGCTTCGCATGCATATTTATCAGTTTTGCCAGGTTGATGCGACTAAATCGAATATCACAATGAAAATTACTTTAAAGCTCTCAGCAACAGCTTTCATTTGATATCCATAATACGCACACATTCTAGGGGTATCCCGGTCCATGTTTTGGCCTATATATAGAGACCCTTGTCACCCAGAGGCGTAAAACTTACTCTGTACTAAAGCACACATCAACAGCTTCAATTCGATACCCATAATGTAAAAACACATTCTAGGTGTATTCTGGTCCATGTTTCGGCCTATATCTCAAGACCCTAGTCACCCAGCGGTGTAAAACTTACTCTGTACTAAAGCATACATCAACGGCTTCAATTTGATACCCATAATTTAAAAACACATTCTAGGTGTATCCAGGTCCACGTTTTGGCCTATATCTCGAGATCCTATGTAGCCCATATGTAAAAACAGATCCTAGTGTTACCCTAATCCACGTTTTAGGCTATATCTCGAGACCCTAGTAACTCAGGGCTATGAAAATTACCCTGTACTAAAGCACTCATCAACAGCTTTCATTTGTTATCCATATTCTATAAACACATTCTAGGGGTACCCGGGTCCACGTTTTGGCCTATATCTTGAGACCCTAGTCACCCAGGGCTATAAAAATTACCCTGTACTTAAGCACTCATCAAATGCTTTCATTTGTTATCCATATTCTATAAACACATTCTAGGGGTACCCGAGTCCATGTTTTGGCCTATATATCGAGACCCTGTGCGTCGATCGCAACCAAACCTATGTGCAAACCACCGCGTGAAGTATACGCAACTTATGTGAAAGTTTGAACAAAATCGACCGGATAGTTTTTGATTCTGTAAGTCTCACACCAACGGACATTCGTTTTTATGTATATAGATGAATAAAACTCACAATAATTTACTCTATTGAATGGCATAAAAATCGATCGGAGAATAAACGGATGGAGAGTTATTTGCCAGTATATGTCTCCGCTTATGAGAAAGGGGTTTTCGGCCCATAACTCCGGATTTTGAGGAAGTATTCGAAATTCCAATTATGCAGATTTTGTATACTCAACTAGACATACAACTTGAGATATGTTTCGCAAAGAGTATATGTTATTCATTGATTATTGTCGCGTCCGTTACCGTACGCTAGCTTGTAGTCAAGAAGTATAGGGTCTTCTCTCATATTCAGCCTCTCATTTAAGGAATGTGAAATTTCCCCTAAGTTTCGCTAAGTTTTGCATACTTTCACAAGTATTAAAAAATCACGTCTGTACCTTAAATACAAAATTGAATTCAACATGTTACTACCTTTATATTAAGTCCCTTTCATGTTTGTCCCTTCATTTCCATACCAATTTTTGACCAACGGAAAAGTCTTTTTCGGTAACTTCCCGTTGAGCTAGACACTTGATGCTTAGAACATAGTTCAGATCTAGGAGACATTACAATGCAAGTGAAAAAAATCCGCTAGGTGGCGCACAGATCGAAATATACAAAAAATTAATTTTAAAATGGAAATTTTGCGATCGACTTTTAACTAACTTCTCGGTGATCCAGAGACTTGATTTGATAAAATTTCTCTAGGTGGCGCATGGACCGAGATATTAAGAAAATTAGTTTTGATTTGGGAATTTTTCAATCCATTTCTAACCAATTTCCCGGTGGCCTAGAGACTTGAAACTTGGCACACAGTTCGAGGCTTGGTGACAATACAATTTACAGAAAACAAAATTCCGCTAGGTGGAGAGCTAAGTGAGATAACTACAAATCCTTGTACAAGGATAACGAGGGGAATCTTGCAATCGATTTTTGAGTAAGTTGCCGGTGAGCTGGAGATATGAAACTTGAGCCGTAAGTCAGAACCCGATTACAATGCAATATTTGATCAAAAAATTCCGATAGGTGGCGCATGGATCGAGATGATATGAAAATTAATTTTAATTTGGAATTTTTTCAATCCATTTTTAACTAACTTCCCGGTTACCTAGAGATTTGTAGCTTAGCACATGGTTCGAGACCCGGTGACAATAGGTAGGTAGGTAGGTTGAACTGGCCGGTCCATGAGGACCTCACATAGACTGATTGAGTCCGTAGTGTTACCAGAAGTTTGTTTTAACGACCAAACTGAAAAACCCTATCAAAAACCAGGACCTATGTTATAAAATAACTCCGTCCTCTTGGCAAATACTAGAAGCTTCCTAGGACTTAAGCCACTTGCTGCTTCTAGATCTGACAGCTGTATCACTCCTAATAGCTGGAGTCTTAGCCTGGCAAGTGCAGGGCACGAGCACAGAACGTGCTCGATCGTTTCCTCCTCCAACCCGCACTTCCTACACCTGCTATCACTGACCAAGCCTAATTTAAAGGCATGTGACGCCAGAAGGCAGTGTCCAGTCAGAATACCCGTCATGAGTCTACAGTCCTCTCTTTTTAATGATAGAAGCAACTGTGTTAGTCTAAGGTTGTAAGACCTACACATAATCTTCGACACTTTACAGCCCCGCGCTTGAACCCACGCCTTTCCTGCTTGGTCGATCATGTGCACCTCTCGCCTTCGCTTAATCTCGCCCAATCTAATTGGGACGTCTACGGAGCAAGCTTCAAGGGATGCGCCCTTTTTAGGTAATTCGTCCGCTTTTTCATTCCCATCTATTCCCATATGCCCTGGGACCCAATATAGATGTATGCTTCACCCTGCCCCGATTCTCTCCAAAGACTGCTTACACTCTAACACGCATTTAGATGCTGTGCTATGCGAGATTATTGCCTTAATTGCTGCTTGACTGTCAATATAAAAGTTAACACGGTTGCAGCTTAAGCTATTCTCTTCCAGGGTTTCTACTGCTTTGGTTACGGCTAATATTTCCGCTTGGAAAACGCTACAGTAATCCGGCAGCCTGTAGGATCTGCTTAATTCCGGATCAGCGCAGTATACCGCAGACCCTACTCCTTCCACTATTTTGGAACCATCGGTGTACACATGTATCGCCTCGTCCGCCATTTGCGCACCCTTGCGCCAACCGTCCACCTCTATTGTGGCCTTAAGATCTCCCTCAAAGTGCAGGTAGGGAATCATGTAGTCTGTTCGTCTTGTGACTGAGGACGCTATACTACTATGGCCATATGGTCGGCGCTCAAGCTGCCCCGAAGCATCGAGCCTGGTTGCGGTCGTTAACGCTTTGTTCTTTGCTACCAGGTCTACAGGTGGAATGTGCAGAATGGCATACAGTGCAGCCGTCGGGGTTGTTTTCAGGGCTCCCGTAATGCAAAGCATCGATAGTCTGCATACCCCCTCTAATTTTTTGAGGTATGTTGTTTTTTGTGTGGCTTTCCACCAAACAAGAACTCCATAGTATAGAATAGGGCTTACAATCGCTGTAAAAACCCAATGAGAAAGAGAGGGCGATAGGCCCCACGTACACCCCAGCATTCTTTTACATGCATAGAGTGCCGTTGAGGCCTTCTTGACCCTCTCCTCCACGTTGAGCTTCCATGACAGCTTACTGTCTAGGATGATTCCTAGATATTTTGTGCAAGGTTTCTCCTGTAAGGTCACCGCTCCTAACTTAGGCCTGGTCCAATTTGGGACCTTGTACCTCTTTGTAAACAAGACCATATCCGTCTTCTCCGCATTGACTTTCAGCCCGACATTAGATGCCCAGGTATGAATATCCCGAAGCGCCCGATCCATCAAAGAACTAATCGTTGGAAGGCATTTTCCACTTATGACAATTGCAACGTCATCTGCGTAAGCCGTAAGTTTTACGGGTCCCTCATCGAATTGCCTGAGCAGTTGGTTGATGACCAGTGTCCACAGCAGAGGTGATAGCACCCCTCCCTGCGGCGAAGGCAATACAATTTACAGAACACAAAATTCCCCTAGGTGGTGCGCTAAGTGAGATAACTACAAATCCTTGAAAAACGAGGGGAATCTTGCAATCGATTTTTGAGTAACTTACCGGTGAGCTGTAGATATGAAACTTGAGCCATAAGTCAGAACCCGGTGATAATGCAATATTTTATCAAAAAAAAAATTTGCTATGTGGCGCATGGATCGAGATATTAGGAAAATTTATTTTAATTTGGGAATTTTTCAATCCATTTTTAACTAATTTCCCGGTCACCTAGAGACTTGTAACTTGGCACATGGTTCGAGATCCGGTGACAATACAATTTACAGAACACAAAATTCCGCTACAAATCCTTCAAAAACGAGAGGAATCTTGCAATCGATTTTTGAGTAACTTCCCGGTGAGCTGGAGGTATGAAAATTGAGCCGTAAGTCAGAACCCGGTGACAACGCAATATTTGATCAAAAAAATTCCGCAAGGTGGCGCATATATTGAGATATCAGGAAAATTTATTTTAATTTGGAAATCTTTCAATCCATTTTTACTACCTTTATACTAAGTCCCTTTCATGTTTGTCACCTCATTTCCATACGAATTTTTGACCCACGGAAAAGTTATTTTCGGTAACTTCCCGTTGAGCAAGACACTTGATACTTAGAAATAGTTCAGATCTGGGGGACGTTACATTGCAAGTGAAAAAAATCCCCTAGGTGGCTCACAGATCGAGATATACAGAAAATTAATTTTAAAATGGAAATTTTGCGATCGACTTTTAACTAACTTCTCGGTGATCTAGAGACCTGAAGCTTCGCGCATAGTTTGCGAGTCGATGGCACTACAATTCGTGGAAAACAAAATGCCGCTAGGTGGCATACGAATCGAGAAAAACGAAACTCCGTGAAAAAACGCAGGGAATCTTGCGATCGATTTTTAAGTAACTTCCCGGTGAACTAGAGACTTGAAACTTGGGCCGTGAGTCAGAACCCGGTGACAATGCAATATTTGATCAACAAAATTTCGCTAGGTGGCGCACGGATCGAGATATTAGGAAAATTAATTTTAATTTGGGAATCTTTCAATCAATTTTTAACTAACTTCCCGGTCACCTAGAGACTTGTATAGCACATAGTTCGAGACCCGGTGACAATACAATTTACAGAACACAAAATTTCGCTAGGTGGCGCGCTAAGTGAGATAACTACAAATCCTTGAAGAACGAGGGGAATCATGCAAACGATTTTTGAGTAACTTCCCGGTGAGCTGGAGATATGAAACTTGAGCAGTAAATCAGACCCCAGTGACAATGCAATATTTTATCAAAAAAATCAGCTAGGTGGCGCTTGGATCGAGATATTAGGAAAATTAATTTTAATTTGGGAATCTTTCAATCCTTTTTTAACTAACTTCCCGTTTACCTAGAGACTTGTAACTTAGCACATAGTTCGAGAACCGGTGACAATACAATTCACAGAAAACAAAATTCCGCTATGTTGCGCGCTAAGTGAGATAACTATAAATCTCTGAAAAAGGAGGGGAATGTTGCTTTGGGATTCAAGGGGTTGTGTAGCGCAATATATAGCTTCTCCAACCCAATTGTCAACCTCACCTTCGAGCGGCGAATCCCGTTTCACTAACAGACGAGGCTCTGGCGACCCCAAGCTCATCAAGGAACTTGGGGGTGGGGAGGGAGGGATGGCCTGAAGGTTTAATGTGGCCATATAAATCGTTCCCGAGATGGTCGGGCCAGCACCTTAATGGTGCTGTGTTACCGGAGCGTATCGGATCTGTATCCGACAAAGGACCATCACATCGATAACACTCCCCAATGCCTTCGGGGAGTAACTAATCGCTACAACAACAACAACAACAACAGGGGAATGTTGCAATCGATTTTTGAGTAACTTCCCGATGAGCTGGAGATATGAAACTTGAGCCGTAATTCAGACCCCAGTGACAATGCAATATTTAAAAAAAAAATCCGCTGGTGGCTCATGGATCGAGATATTAGGAAAATTAATTATAATTTGGGAATCTTTAAATCGATTTTTAACTAACTACCCGGTTACCTAGAGACTTGTAACTTAGCACATAGTTCGAGACCCGGTGACAATACAATTTACAGCAAACAAAATTCCGCTAAGTGGCGCGCTAAGTGAGATAACTACAAATCCTTGAAAAACGAGGGGAATCTTGCAATCGATTTTTGAGTAAGTTTCCGGTGAGTTGGAGAAATGAAAATTGAGCCGTAAGTCAGAACCCAGTGACAATGCAATATTTTACCAAACAAATTCCGCTAGGTGGCGCATGGATTGAGATATTAGGAAAATTAATTTTAATTTGGGAATTTTTCAATCCAATTTTAACTAACTTCCCTGTTACCTAGACACTTGTATCTTAGCATATAGTTCGAGACCCGGTGACAATACAATTTACACAAAACAAAATTCCGCTAGGTGGCGCGCTAAGTGAGATAACTACAAATCCTTGAAAAACGAGGGGAATTTTGCGATGCATTTTCGAGTAGCTTCGCGATGAGCTAGAGGCATGAAACTTGGGCCGTAAGTCAGAACCCGGTGACAATGCAATATTTTATCAAAAAAATTCTGCTAGGTGGCGCATGGATCGAGATATTGAGAACTAGTTTTAATTTGGGAATCTTGCAATCGATTTTTAACTAACTTCCTAGATATCTAGAGACTTGAACCTGAAATATAGTTTAAAATTCGGTGACAGTGCAATGTGTGATCAAAAAATGTGAGCTACGTAACGCACAAATTTAACTATTTAGAAGATTAGGCCATACCTTCATGGCTAGCCTCCTGAGTGTTGCAGGCGTTGTAGACTTCCACCTCGTTGAAGGCCCAACTCAATGCACGTCCTAGCATTCTTTTAGGCGTACTCGACTTTCACCACGATTCTTTTAGGCTTTCGGGCGTATGCGAATTTCAACACGATTTTCAGCTGTGCAAATTAAGTAGCTGACAAACGAGGTGGAATTTTTTTGTTTTCGCCAGTGTTGTCAGCGAATATTCCACAAATTCTCTTAAATCTTGCTATTTTGAACAAATAAATAAAGATAAGAATTTTCAGTTAGGAATTACTTAAATTACTAATCAAAGTTGCAATTGTCTTTTTGCAGGCAGTACTAAAAAATTGAAAATAAAAAGATGTTAAAAAAATTTTAAGCACCACCTTTATATAAATGCACCAAAAAATACAAGGCTATTTTTCCTTGAATTTTGACTAAAAAACTTTAACAATAGCTCTTGCAAAAGAATTTTCGGATTTTAAATTATAAAGGTAGAGCGCGTGTTTAAATTTTAAATAATCAGTTAGTTAATCCCAAGTACATAGTTTGCCTTAAATTGAAAGATTGCGCTCTACCTTTTTAGTTTTAAATCCCAAAATTCTTTTACAAGAGCTATTGTTAAAGTTTTTTAGTTAAAATTCAACTAGACTATGTCTGTATTAAAGGAGAAATTGCCTTTTTTTTGGTCCATTTATATAAAGGTAGTACTTCAAATTTTTTTATCATCTTTTTATTTAAATTAATTTTATATCGCTGCTTCGCATAACGTTATTCATAGTACTGAAAAATATATCGCTATACTGGCGATAGAGCTGAGTAATGCCTTTAACTCCATAAATTTAAACACCTTGGTACAAAAGCTCCATGAACTTAAATTTGACAAAACTGCTATAAGCTTCTTCCAAAACTTTTTCATAGATAGGAAGCAAATCGTGCTAGCAGCAAGGATCAAATGAATGTACATTAAAAGGTAAGAGTACCGCAAGGTTCCAAACTTCCTGTAACATTATTTATAATCTATATAACTAACGTACTGAAACTCGGTCTGTACGGAGTCCCAAAGTTCTTTGCTGATGCTGGTAGTTTCCTATATTATAAGAATTAATCCGCAACATCAAAGCAGATTTGCAAGAAATTCCCAAACCAATTTCATCATTCTCAATAATTTTAGAAAAATTCCTGATAAAAGTGAGCTCCTGTAATTGCAACAGTAACTTTATGTCAAGAGTAGTTATTTGATTCGACGAAAATTTGAATCGGAATAAAGAGATAAAAAAAACTAAAATGAAAGTGATAATATAGAAACCGTAACAATATTCCAAAGAAGCAGCCATGGCTTCCATGCGATTCCTTCTTTCTCTCGCATATAAATTATCTAAACCCAACTTAGAATGGATGTCCAGACGAAAGATTAAGTGAATTACAAAGGCTACAGAATAAAATAGTAAAAAATATCCTTGCACTCCCACGTACAATTAGCACATCCAATCTATATGTAAACATGCTTGAGATCCGAAAGTATTCAGCTCTTCAAACTATTATGGTCACATATAAGATAAACAAGTAAGGAAGGCTAAGTCCGGGTGTAACCGAACATTACATACTCAGCTGAGAGCTATGGAGACAAAATAAGGGGAAATCACCATGTAGGAAATTGAACCTAGGGTAACCCTGGAATGTGTTTGTATGACATGTGTATCAAATGGAAGGTATTAAAGAGTATTTAAAAAGGGAGTGGGCCATAGTTCTATAGGTGGACGCCATTTTGGGATATCGCCATAAAGGTGGACCAGGGCTGACTCTAGAATTTGTTTGTACAATATGGATATCAAACGAAAGGTGTTAATGAGTATTTTAAAAGGGAGTGGGCCATAGTTCTATGGGTGGACGCCTTTTCGAGATATCGCCATAAAGGTGGACCAGGGGTGACTCTAGACTGCGTTTGTACAATATGGGTATCAAACGAAAGGTGTTAATGAGTATTTTAAAAGGGCGTGGGCCTTAGTTCTGTAGGTGAACGCCTTTTCGAGATATCGCCATAAAGGTAGACCACGAGGTGACTATAGAATTTGTTTGTACGATATGGGTATCAAACGAAAGGTGTTAATGAGTATTTTAAAAGGGAGGGGCCTTAGTTCTGTAGGTGGACGCCTTTTCAAGATATCGCCATAAAGGTGGACCAGGGGTGACTCTAGAATTTGTTTGTACGATATGTGTATCAAATGAAAGGTGTTAATAAGTATTTTAAAAGGGCGTGGGCCTTAGTTCTATAGGTGGACGACTTTTCGAGGTATCGCCATAAAGGTGGACCAGGACTCACTCTAGAATTTGTTTGTACGATATGGGTATCAAATGAAAGGTGTTAATGTGTATTTTAAAAGGGAGTGGGCCTTAGTTCTATAGGTGGACGCCTTTTAGAGATATCGCCATAAAGGTGGACCAGGGGTCACTCTAGAATTTGTTTGTACGACATGGGTATCAAACGAAAGGTGTTAATGAGTATTTTAAAAGGGTGTGGGCCTCAGTTCTATAGGTGGACGCCTTTTCGAGATATCGCCATAAAGGTGGACCAGGGCTCACTCTAGAATTTGTTTGTACGATATGTGTATCAAATGAAAGATGCTAATGAGTATTTTAAAAGGGAGTGGGCCTTAGTTCTATAGGTGGACGCCTTTCGAGATATCGCCATAAAGGTGGACCAGGGCTCACTCTAGAATTTGTTTGTACGATATGGGTAGCAAATGAAAGGTGTTAATGAGTATTTTAAAAGGAAGGGGCCTTAGTTCTGTAGGTGGACGCCCTTTCGAGATATCGCCATAAAGGTGGACCAGGGGTGACTCTAGAATTTGTTTGTATGATATGGGTAGCAAATGAAAGGTGTTAATGAGTATTTTAAAAGGGAGGGGCCTTAGTTCTGTAGGTGGGCGCCCTTTCGAGATATCGCCATAAAGGTGGACCAGGGGTGACTCTAGGATTTGTTTGTACAATATGGGTATCAAATAAAAAGGTGCTTATGAGTATTTTATAAGGGAGTGGGCCTTAGTTCTATGCGTGGACGCCTTTTCGAGATATCGCCATAAAGGTGGACCAGGGCTCACTCTAGAATTTGTTTGTATGATATGGGTAGCAAATGAAAGGTGTTAATGAGTATTTTAAAAGGGAGGGGCCTTAGTTCTGTAGGTGGGCGCCCTTTCGAGATATCGCCATAAAGGTGGACCAGGGGTGACTCTAGGATTTGTTTGTACAATATGGGTATCAAATAAAAAGGTGCTTATGAGTATTTTATAAGGGAGTGGGCCTTAGTTCTATGCGTGGACGCCTTTTCGAGATATCGTTATAAAGGTGGACCAGGGTTGACTCTAGAATGCGTTTGTACAATATGGATATCAAACGAAAGGTGTTAATGAGTATTTTAAAAGGGCGTGGGCCTTAGTTCTATAGGTGGACGACTTTTCGAGATATCGTCATAAAGGTGGACCAGGGCTCACTCTAGAATTTGTTTGTACGATATGTGTATCAAATGAAAGGTGCTAATGAGTATTTTAAAAGGGAGTGGGCATTAGTTCTATAGGTGGACGCCTTTTCGAGATATCGCCATAAAGGTGGACCAGGGCTCACTCTAGAATTTGTTTGTACGATATGGGTAGCAAATGAAAGGTGTTAATGAATATTTTAAAAGGGAGGGGCCTTAGTTCTGTAGGTGGACGCCTTTTCGAGATATCGCCATAAAGGTGGACCAGGGGTGACTCTAGAATTTGTTTGTACAATATGGATATCAAATGAAAGGTGCTTATGAGTATTTTAAAAGGAAGTGGGCCTTAGTTCTATGGGTGGACGCCTTTTCGAGATATCGTTATAAAGGTGGACCAGGGTTGACTCTAGAATGCGTTTTTACAATATGGGTATCAAACGAAAGGTGTTAATGAGTATTTTAAAAGGGCGTGGGCCTTAGTTCTGTAGGTGAACGCCTTTACGAGATATCGCCATAAAGGTGGACCAGGGGTGACTCTAGAATTTGTTTGTACGATATTGGTATCAAATGAAAGATGTTCGTGAGTATTTTAAAAAGGAGTGGGCCTTAGTTCTATAGGTGGACACCATTTAGGGATATCGCCATAAAGGTGGACCAGGGCTGACTCTAGAATTTGTTTGTACAATATGGGTATCAAATGAAAGGTGTTAATGTGTATTTTAAATGGGAGTGGGCCTTAGTTCTATAGGTGGACGCCTTTTCGAGATATCGTTATAAAGGTGGACCAGGGGTGACTCTAGAATTTGTTTGTACAATATGGGTATCAAATGAAAGGTGTTAATGAGTATTTTAAATGGGAGTGGGCCTTAGTTCTATAGGTGGACGCCTTTTCGAGATATCGCTATAAAGGTGGACCAGGGGTGACTCTAGAATGCGTTTGTATAATATGGGTATCAAACGAAAGGTGTTAATGAGTATTTTAAAAAGGAGTGGGCCTTAGTTCTATTGGAGGACGACTTTTCAAGATAACGCCATAAAGGTGGACCAGGGGTGACTCTAGAATTTGTTTGTACGATATGGGTATCAAATGAAAGATGTTCGTGAGTATTTTAAAAAGGAGTGGGCCTTAGTTCTATAGGTGGACACCTTTAGGGATATCGCCATAAAGGTGGACCAGGGCTGACTCTAGAATTTGTTTGTACGATATGGGTATCAAATGAAAGGTGTTAATGAGTATTTTAAAAGCGAGGGGCCTTAGTTCTGTAGGTGGACGCCCTTTCGAGATATCGCCATAAAGGTGGACCAGGGGTGACTCTAGAATTTGTTTGTACGATATGTGTATCAAATGAGTATTTTAAAAGAGCGTGGGCCTTAGTTCTATAGGTGGACGACTTTTCGAGATATCGCCATAAAGGTGGACCAGGGGTGACTCTAGAATTTGTTTATACGATATGGGTATCAAATGAAAGGTGTTAATGAGTATTTTAAAAGGGCGTGGGCCTTTGTTCTGTAGGTGAACGCCTTTTCGCGATATCGGCATAAAGGTGGACCAGGGGTGACTCTAGAATGCGTTTGTACGATATGGGTATCAAATGAAAGGTGTTAATGGGTATTTTAAAAGGGAGTGGGCCTTAGTTCTATAGGGTGATGCATTTTCGAGATATCGCCAAAAAGGTGGACCAGGGGTGACTCTAGAATGTGTTTGTACAATATGGGTATCAAACGAAAGGTATTAATGAGTATTTTAAAAGGGAGAGGGTCATAGTTCTATGGGTGGACGCCTTTTCGAGATATCGCCATAAAGGTGGACCAGGGGTGACTCTAGAATTTGTTTATACGATATGGGTTTCAAATGAAAGGTGTTAATGCGTATTTTAAAAGGGCGTGGGCCTTTGTTCTGTAGGTGAACGCCTTTTCGCGATATCGGCATAAAGGTGGACCAGGGGTGACTCTAGAATGCGTTTGTACAATATGGGTATCAAACGAAAGGTGTTAATGAGTATTTTAAAAAGGAGTGGGCCTTAGTTCTATAGGTGGAGGCCTTTTCGAGATATCGGCATAAAGGTGGACCAGGGGTGACACTAGAATGTGGTTGTACAATATGGGTATCAAACGAAAGGTGTTAATGAGTATTTTAAAAAGGAGTGGGCCTTAGTTCTATAGGGTGATGCATTTTCGAGATATCGCCATAAAAGTGGACCAGGGGTCACTCTAGAATTTGTTTGTACGATATGGGTATCAAATGAAAGGTGTTAATGTGTATTTTAAAAGGGAGTGGGCCTTAGTTCTATAGGTGGACGCCTTTTCGAGATATCGCCATAAAGGTGGACCAGGGGTGACTCTATAATGTGTTTGTACGATATGGGTATCAAATTAAAGGTATAATGAGGGTTTTACAAGGGAGTGGTGGTAGTTGTATATGTGAAGGCGTTTTCGAGATATCGACCAAAATGTGGACCAGGGTGACCCAGAACATCATCTGTCGGGTACCGCTAATTTATTTATATATGTTATTTATATATGTCCTACCAAGATTCCAAGGGCTTTTGATTTCGCCCTGGAGAACTTTTTCATTTTTTTCTACTTGATATGGTAGGTGTCACATAAACCAATCCAAATACCATGTTTCATCCATTTTTTCGTATTTGGTATAGAATTATGTCATTTTTTTCATTTATCGTAATTTTCGATATCGAAAAAGTAGGCGTGGTCATAGTCGGATTTCGGCCATTTTTTATACAAATACAAATTGAGTTCAGATAAGTACGTGAACTTAGTTTAGTAAAGATATATCGATTTTTGCTCAAGTTATCGTGTTAACCGCCGAGCGGAAGGACAGACGGTCGACTGTGTATAAAAACTGGGGGTGACTTCAACCGATTTCGCCCTTTTTCACAGAAAATATTTATTGTCCTAAAATCTAAGCCCCTACCAAATTTCATAAGGATTGGTAAATTTTTGTTCGACTTATGGCATTAAAAGTATCGTAGACAAATTAAATGAAAAAGGGCGGAGCCACGCCCTTTTTGAAATTTTCTATTATTTTTGTATTTTGTTGCACCATATCATTACTGGAGTGGAATATTGACATAATTTACTAATATACTGTAAAGATATTAAATTTTTTGTTAAAATTCGACTTTTTTTTTTAAGTGGGCGTGGTCTGTCTCCGATTTTGCTAATTTTTAATAAGCATACATATAGTAATAGGAGTAACGTTCCTGCCAAATTTAATCATGATATCTTCAACGGCTGCCAAATTACAGCCCATTGTCCAAAATTTTACTAATTTTCTATTCTGCGTCATAAGTTCAACTCACCTACCAAGTTTCATCATTTTATCCGTTTTTGGTAATGAATTATCGCACTTTTTCGGTTTTTCGAAATTTTCGATATCGAAAGAGTGGACGTGATTATAGTCAGATACCGTTCATTTTATATACCGATCTGAGATGAGTGCCCACGAACCTACATACCGAATTTCATCAAGATACCTCAGAATTTACTCAAGTTATCGTGTTAGCGGACGGACGGACGAACGGACGGACGGACGGACATGGCTTAATCAAATTTTTTTCTACACTGATGATTTTGATATATGGAAGTCTATTTCTATCTCGATTCTTGTATACCTGTACAACCAACCGTTATCCAATCAAAGTTAATATACTCTGTGATCTCTGCTCAACTGAGTATAAAAACAACTTAATAGAACAAAATATACGTACAATTAATAGCAGAAAAACTCTCAGAACATCAGCACTCACTTTTTTCGAACGGAAAGATGCGATAGATCTATTAGGCGCTACGGTATAAGGTTATTCAATAAATTACCGTTAGAGGTACAAAAAAACATCATACTATTTAAAAGATATGTAGCAAATTTACTATTGTCTAAGAATTTTGGAATATAAACATATACATATATCACCACATACTTAAAATATTTATGGAACAAGCCAAATTATTTTTTCCTCCAATTAGGATTGATTGATGCACAATGAGAAAAATGTATTCGATATCTTCTCACACAAAATTTTATATTTTTTTAAGAAAATTTATGTATGTATGTATGTATATTGTATATCAAAGTTGTTAATAAAAGAAATAAAAAACAATTCGCTCCACTTCTGCATCACTTAGTGCCAAAACTAAAAATTCGAAATAAAATCTGGAAGGACTGGCAGAAGGATTTTTCACAAACATGTTTTTAAGCTCTGCTACCTGTACCTAAAACTCAACTGTGGAACCTGTGTTATCTCATTCGTGTAGATGCAATTTGGAATGGTTCGAGTTCGTCGTTTATATAGGGGTTGCTAGCTCTTTTGTCTACACGCGGACTTAGAAAACCAGTTATATTTTTCTGAAATCAAAAATTCAATATCGCTCGGAAATAGTTTCGAAGCAGATGAAACAACCAATTGCATCGGATGGCAAATACCCGGAACGAAAACGATATTAGATTGGTGTTGCTTTAATAAAGTTACTACGCCTCGATTTCTGCCTAACATAACTCTAGTGTTATCTATTCTTAAGCACCTCAAAGTTTTAACATACAGTTCAAGTGCATTCAATGTTCTTCAAATTGAATCTACACCAAACTTTTAATCTAAATTTTCCAAAATTTTGCAAAAAAGGTTAAAAGAGCTCACAAATTTCTGAAAAAACTAAATCTAGCTGGAAAAAAGCTAAAATGGCAACACTGATCAAAACTCTTTCGCTTTTGTTTCAAAAGCTGAATTTAAAAATAATTTCTTTTTAATCGCAATTCGTTGTACATTTGTAAAGTTTTTGGTCCTTAAATATTTTGCCATTCTTTCATTAAAAAATGTTCCTGTGTCAAGGTACTTAGTTTTCAAGTATCTTGTTTGGCTTAGCACCTCAATAGTCCTGGAAATCCTTAAACTCATTGAGCTGTGGAAAAACTTTAAATATGGACGTGCCAAACGAGAAGCAACACTTTCAAAACTTTTTCATATGACTTCTTTGTAAAAATTACTTTTTATTTTTCACGTCGATATATTCCTTCACAAACTTTAGTGTATGATTGAGCATAAATTAAGTGGGTGGCACGTACACTTTATCATAGTTTTCTTCTCTTTAACTTGCTGACCGTAGTAATGATTCCATCAGGAGCAAGCCCTGCCAAATTTCTCAGAGGCACACGTGCATTTGAAACAAATCCTTTAAGCTCTACTAGTGATAAGAATCTATCACAAATAAAAAACATATCACTGATAAAAAACATATCTAGCCACCAAAAAAAAAACTTTTTTCTGATAAGTCCGAAAAATTGTTTGCCCGAAGATCCCACAGTTTCTTTCTTTTTAATGCCGCCCCTTGGTTTTCTCCTAGATGAAATGCCATTGTTCTTCTACACTTAGATTGAGCAATTTTTAGTAAGAATTCCATTGAAGTAAATGGAAAATTATATGTCGGTTAATGAAACTCTGGCAAATTTTTTGGACAGTGTTGCGTATATTTACCTCAGTGAAAAAGAAAGTAAAGTATCAAAATCGTTATCACCAAAAAACATTGTTGAAGTGATTAAAATAAACTTCTGGTAACAATGCGGACTCATTCAGTCTATGTGAAGTCCTCATGGACCCGCCAGTTAAAACTAACCTAAGGGAGTTCAGGAATTTGTGCAAATGTCTAGAATCATGCATTGCAAACTTGTGTAGTGAATTGTTAACAATACACTAACAAAATACACGGCAATGCATTTGCTAGGTCATGGCAAATACGCAGCTTCAAAACCCGTAGTTTATTTTTTTAATTTTGAATAGCGAAACGACAACTGTCAAAACAAAACAAAGTACGCAAAGAAGAAATCGAAAGCCTCTTTTTGAAATCGAAATTATTCGAACTCACGACTCCTTTGAGCAATATTTTACAATCTCCTAGTTTAGACTTCCCAAGTGCTTTTGACAAGTTATAAAACACCTTCGCTCTATTATTGACGACAAATTCTCAACTATTTTGTAATCCGCTACCAAGCATCTAGAATCTCTTCGCTAAAAAGAATGAAGCAAACAGTGTATTAAGATCTCCAAAAGCTTACTATTAATTCGCTATCGCAGTGCCTTTTCCTCATGATATTTCAATGCAACTAGAAGAAACATTTGATCAGCACGTATTTACCTACGATGGTCCTGGATCAACTTTAACCGTGACGAGCTTGCACCTCCGATTTTCTGTTTGACCATGATTTGGGAATGCTTTCCAAAACTATTCCACAACTATTTCCACACATAAAATCGAAGAGTGGGCACTTTTTTATACCTCACGTGTACTGGTGCACATTTTTATTTGATAACGGTAATGCGTAATAGCTTAAAGAATCGAGATAGATATAGACTTCCTTATATAAAATTATCAGCATCGACAACAATTTTGATTGAGCCATGCCCGTCCGTCCGTCCGTTGACAGGATAACTTGAATACAAATCTGGTCATGGCGATCTAAACCTGGACAAAGTCTTCACCGCCCATTCGATCTTGGTATCAGTCACCTCGGTCACTACTAGCCCCATAAACGAAGTCTAGGTGCTGTTTGCTGGCTCTTCTGCAACATCTCCCAATGGGAAATGTGTGTCACGAAGGGCTTTAATGGGCCCTATTTCTCTGGAGCACTCGATGGCCGCACATAGTTTTTCAATTAGACTCTCTTCGCCCTGTGCATTTCTTGTATATCCTCAATTGATCTCTATACTCGTTATTACATGATTCACTTTCTGTAACCTTTGCCAGTTTAAGCATTTCTTTTAATTGTATTCTAAGAAGACTTAGCTCCTTTCTCCACCACGCGGCTTTGATTTTCTTTTGAATCTTTTTAGGGGGCTAACTCTGTTCACTCATAAGCGTCTTTGAAAGGAAATTTTTTCGACACTTTCAGTTAGTCTGTAGTGGCAACCTCTTTGGGTAATCCCAGTCTTGTTTTTAAATTTATCTCAAATTGGATCCAGTTCGTTGACTTAGACTTTCTTCAGGTTCCTCCCTTCTCCACCCTCTTTGGGGGATTCTGATGCTGATATACCCAATGTCTTAGAAGGATATATTATCAAGGACTCCATTCATACTTTGCTGGATGTTGGACCAACATATATAAGCACACTACCTCTGTTGGCTATCTAGAAAATGCTTTGCGATATGTAACAAAAAGAGACTCGCTTTTATCATTTGTATCGCTTGCTCGCAACGCATTATTGTGCGCATTTTCATCCGCGCCTATAGCCAGCCGTACTTTGCGCCCTTCCTCTTCCATTAGTCTCTGGCATTTCCCCAGTGTGCCTCCCGCAATTTGGGTCATAAAGCAGGATGTTAGGCCTGATTATGCTTCTGCTCGACGGCCACCGCTGTAAAGTGGTGTAATTAGTCAGCATATGTGAGTGGATCTGTTTCCTTACCATCTTTGCAGCTGGGACCTTTCCTTCCGATTGCGCATAATAAACGCCAAGTCCGCGCGCGCTGAGTCCAGAAGCCTTTCCTCCCGATGAGAGCTATGGCTCCTGGAGCAGCGCAAAGCCAAACGGCCTCTTTTCAAAGGTTAGGAGGAATTCGCTCGATGCCACTTTACTGTGTCTTTATGTCAACAACGCAGGATATTTTAAGTTAAGTACTCTAATGCAAATACTTCTAAATTAAAACAAAAAATCGCTAACTATACAAAAAACTTAAATAATGTGAAAGTACTATAAGTTTTCCTTCAATTTGTTGATTATTGACTTAACAATTAACTTAAATAGCCCCTCTTTAGCTTACCTTCCTCCAGTACTGCTAATAAATCATCCAATTCTTCGCAGTCCACTGTAAAAAGATTCTCCACAAAAAAGCCACCCGATTTTTTTGACCAACGTACAGCGAGGGGTTTGCGCGCCGAACCTGGATTTAACAAATCGATTACCTGCCAAAGAATTATATATAAATACCGCATTTATAAACGGATGTATACAAGGATGTAATGTTTGTTCTCACACCACTACAACTTTAAAAAAGCAAGCTTATAAAAATAAATATATTCATTTTACTTTCTTTGTACTAGTTTCGTTAGATGTGTTGCGGCCAATTTCCATACAAAATTCGAGATCTTCGTATCCATTTTTAAGTAACTTCCTGGAGTCTTGAAACTTGGAACTAATATCAGAACCTGGTCACAATTTAACGTGAGGAGAAAAATTTTGCTAGGTTGTCCAGGGATTATAAAAGATCTAAAAAACATCCGAACTAGGAAATTTTTCTTTCGAGTTTTAAGGAACTTCCCGATGACCAAAAATCTGAAACTTGACAATGCATCTTGACAGGCAATCTTGATGGGACAGGGATTGAAATATTCAGATATATTAAAAAGTCCATTTACAACATGTGGAATTTTGCGACCGCTTTTTGGGTAACTTCCGGTAGAGCTAGATTCTTGAAACTAAGAACATACTTCACAGCGCCATAAATATTTTCGCTAGGTGATCCAGGGATCGTGAAAATAAAAAAAATCGGTCGAACCTGGAAATTACGCTTTACAGTTTTAAGGAACTTCCCAATAACAGAGAAAACTGAAACTTTGTAGAAAACTTCGGGCTTTATAAGGTTGAAATATTAGAGGTAATATCGAAATATTTAGAGGTATTAAAAAGTCCATTAAGAATTCTGGAAGATTGCAATCGATTTTTAAGAACCTACTCACTGAGCTACAAACATGAAACCTGACACATAGTTCAGGTCACCTTGATAATGCAACAAAAGCAGCAAGTAAAAAGAACATACAAATTTTTTAAGTACATCCTTTATATAAATGAACTAAAATAAACTAAAATTTCTCTTTAAACAAAGACATAATCTTGTTGAACTTTGATATTCAAACTTTAACATAACCAATATAAACATTTTTATGAGGAACACAAATATAAAGGGTAGTGCAATAAGTAGACTTTCCATATAATCTTTACATACTTAAGTCCGGCAATGTGTGCTACACCTTTATATTTTTGTTCTTCATAAAAGTTTTTACAGTGGTTATGTTGGTGGTTAACAAAAAACAACCTACCTCAAAAAATTAGAGGGGGTATGCAGACTATCAATGCTTAGCATTACGGGAGCCCTGAAATCAACCCCGACGGCTGCACTGTATGCCATTCTGCACATTACACTTGTAGACCTGGTAGCAAAGAACATAGCATTAACAACTGCAACTAGGCTCGGTGCTTCGGGGCAGCTTGAGCGCCGACCATATGGCCATAGTAGTATAGCGTCATCAATCACAAGACGAACAGACTACCTGATTCCGTATATGGCTTCGAGGGCGATCTTAAGGCCACAATAGAGGTGGACGGTTGGCGCAAGGGTGTTCAAATGGCGGACGAGGTGATACATGTGTACAAAGATGGTTCCAAAGAAGTGGAAGGAGTAGGGTCTGCGGTATACTGTGCTGATCCGGAAATAAATAGATCCTACAGGCTGCCGGATTACTATAGCGTTTTCCAAGCGGAAGTAGTAGCCGTACCCAAAGCAGTAGAAACCCTGTAAGAGAATAGCTTAAGCTGCAACCGTGTTAACCTTTATATTGACAGTCAAGCAGCAATTAAGGCAATAATCTCGCATAGCACAGGATCTAAATGCGTGTTAGAGTGTAAGAGTCCCTGGAGATAAAGGGGACATGGAGAAGCATACATTTATATTGGGTCCCAGGGCATATGGGAATAGATGGGAATGAAAAAGCGGATGAACTAGCTAAAAAGGGCGCGCATCCCTTGAAGCTTGCTCCGTAGACGTCCCAATTAGACTGGGCGAGATTAAGCGAAGGCGAGAGGTGAACATGATCGACCAAGCAGGAAAGGCGTGGGTTCAAGCGCAGGAAAGGCGTGGGTTCAAGCGCAGGGCTGTAAAGTGTCGAAAATTTTGTGTAGGTCTTACTTCCTTAGACTAACAAAGTTGCTTCTATCATTAAAAAGAGAGGACTGTAGACTCATGACTGCTATTCTGACTGGACACTGCCTTCTGGCGTCACATGCCTTTAAATTAGGCTTGGTCAGTGATAGCAGATATAGGAAGTGCGGGCTTGAGGAGGAAACGATCGAGCATGTTTTGTGCTCGTGCCCTGCGCTTGCCAGGCTAAGACTCCAGCTATTAGGAGTGATACAGCTGTCAGATCAAGAAGCAGCAAGTGGCTTAAGTCCTAGGAAGCTTCTAGTATTTGCCAAGAGGACGGAGTTATTTTATAACATAGGTCCTGGATTTTGATAGGGTTTTTCAATTTGGTCATTAAAACAAACTTCCAGTAACACTACGGACTCATTCAGTCTATGTGAGGTCCTCATGGACCGGCCAGTTCAACATAACCTATGTTAAAGTATGAATATCAAAGTCCAGAAAGGTTATGTTTTTGTTTAAAGAGTAATTTTTCGTGTTGTTGGTCCATTTGTATAAAGGAAATATTTAAAAAATGTTTATCTTCCTATAATTTATTACTTAGGAGGCTATGTTACGTAGAACCATGATGGTACAAAAAATGGAGGTAGTTCGATTTATGTGACGTTAGCCACTTGACCTTTGCAGTGACAATGAAAATTCAAAATCTAGCTGAAAAATGTTACGAACTTGTTTATTTTCGATGGATTTCTTTCTAATGGATGGTAAGTAGTTATTTTCATAGTTTTTTTTTTAAATAATAAAGAAAAAATGAGATGCGTGCATTGGAAATATGTAAATACGAAATAACAGTCTAGGAAAGAAGATATTAAGCTTGTCAACCTCTCGAAAATTGCTTTGGTAAAAAAAAAAATCGAAGCATGCGAAGTAAGGAGAGACAACCTTCCCAAATGCTCGTATGTTCGCTCAGCTCATTTTGACGAAATATTCACGTATGCCAGTTGGTCCGAAGGAGATCTTAATTAACCAACATTCACACGTTCATAGCCTTGTACCAATGCACATCAACATACATAATACAGCACAAAACAAACACATAGGTGCATGGCATTCATCAATGTTGCTAAGTTGTTAGCAGCATGGTGACATTTTATTTATTATAACAGCATGATGCCAAGCGCAACATCTTATTTCCGCTGCAACATTGTGTTCACTATCGGTACAATGTTGTCAATGTTAATGTTATAATGTTAATATTATGTTAATGGCAACATTGCGGCTAAGGCACGGACCTGGACACGAAACACATAAACACATAGACGCATATACACTCTGCACTCATTTAAGCCAGTATGGAGACAGGCTGTCGTTACAGGCTCGCAACCGCCGATGGTGCCTGCACTATGGAGCGTGGGCGTAAAGAATGCAAACGCAGCCTGCTAAGTATTATTTCCAGCGTCCAACATGTGGCCTCGACCCACGACTCAATGCCGGGCCTATTTTTTTTTTTTCCACGCCTTTAAACTTTTGTTCTGTTTACTTACAAACTAAATCACTGGGCTAAAGCTACTACTTAAACCTATATCACAGATACTACTCTACATATCTAATAGTAAATAAAATATCACAGATAAAAAAATAAAATAACATAAAATAAAATACAATAAAATAAAATAAAATATCACAGTTAGCAGAACAAGTATAAAAAAAATTTATAAAATAAAATATCACAGATCATATAGTCAGGTAAGTAAAAAAAATGTAAAATAAATAAATAAATGAAATAAATAAATTAAATAAATGCAAAAATAATCAAATAAATAAAAAAAGTCAACAAAAAAAAAATAATTTAATAAAATAATCACGTACGTCAATAAGTTAATAAATAAAATTCGTCAATAAATAAATAAACAAAATACGTCGATAAATAAATAAATAACATAGAACAAAAGTACTAGCACTACAAAAGACACTAAACTATTTTGCAAAAATGTCTTTAGCGTGATATACGCCGATCTTTTCCCATTGCTATCGCCAAGCTCGTACATTGAATTCCCTATAGAATTAAGTACGATACATTTTACTTGTTTCGGAGCTAGCTTGGCGTTGTAGATATCGACCTGGTAACTTTGCTTAAAGTTTCGGCGATATACTACTTGTTCAATTTGAAACCTAACATCCCTACTCCTAGTGTCATATACTTTTTGGCTTCTTTCATGGGCCAACTTCAGCTCTTTCATAATTTTGTTCCGAATTAGTTGCAGTTTATCACCTGGGGCCTCTACCTCGCAATCAACATCCTTCACCGCTGCCAGCCTTCGGTATAGCTCATATGATGCAGCATGCTGTACCATAGGCATACCGAAAGTGGCGTAGTACGGCGACATGTTGATTGCTGCATGTGTAACGCTGCGGAGTGCAAAAGCGGCATCACTGACGCATTTGTCCCAATTTTTCTGATTCTCGTTTATAAATGATCTAATAATCTGTAGGACAGATCGGTTTACCCTCTCTGCAGCGTTGCCCTGAGCTGAATAAAAGGCTGTTTTTACATGTTTTGTGCCATATTTTTCTAAAAAGTTGTTGAAGATCTCAGATACAAACTGTTTTCCGTTGTCCGAATGGACATATTCGGGCACGCCAAAAACATGAAAAACATCCTTTTCCAAAAACTTGACTACCTCAGCTGAAGTTGCCCTTTTCATTGGTTTTATGAACACGAACTTTGAAAAATGATCTAAACATACAAAGACATACACATTTCCATCACTAGAACGTGGATAAGGACCCATAAAATCAATGAATAAACGTTGGAAAGTCGTTCTGTTAGCTTCTGTTTACCCATCATTGGTTGTTTAAAAACGTTTTGAGTTTTATTTACTTTACGAATTTCGCAATATTTTATATGTGCGTATACGTCTGTAGCCATCCCTGGCCACTAATACTTTTGACGTAGTCGGGATAGTGTTTTGTGAATGCCAACATGACCAGCGGACGGAGAGCTGTGGGAAGACTCTAGCAGCCCCGGTCGCAATTCCGACGGTACCCAGAGCTTCCAGGCCGCTAGAAGATCATCCCCCCTGACGAATTGCGTCCGATTGTAAACGTAACCGTCCGATAAACACAAATCCGGTAACTTGTCTTTGTTCTCGGTCACCGTTTTCTTCAACTCCGTATACTCCTCCGACTCGAAGCACGGTGACTCGAGACACACGTCTATGGCTCTATCGTTCGTCAGTATTTCGTCCATGTGCATTCGTGAGAGTGTGTCGGGAACCACGTTTTGCGCTCCTTTTCGATGTTGAATATCGAAATCATAACCCTGGAATTTCAAACTCCACATTGCCAGCCTCCCAGAAAGATCTTTCTGATTTATGAGCCATTTGAGGCTGGCATGATCAGTTATGATGGTGAACAGGGTTCCCTCCACGTAAGGTCGGAATCTCTTGACACTCACGATGGCGGCGTAGCATTCAAGTTCCGTAATGCTGTAATTTTTCTGCGCCTTCTTTAATTTTGCCGAAACGTAGGCAATCGGTCTTTCGTTCTGTCCATCGTCTAGTTGGAACAAAACCCCTCCCAATCCGTCAGTTGATGCATCACATTGAATATAAAAGCGACGATTAAAGTCAGGATGTGTGAGCACCGGTGCAGAAATCAACCTTTGCTTTAAAATTTCAAATGATTTCGTTGCTTCGTCCGTCATTGCAAACTTGTTGACTTTGTCTTTCTTGAGGCAGTCGTGCAGCGGAGCTGCAATAGTCGCGTAGTCCTGTATGAAACGTCGGTACCAGCCCGACATACCCAGGAACCGTCGTAGTTGCTTCGGGGTTTTCGGAACTGGAAAGTCCCTCACAGCCACCACTTTGTTGGCGTCTGTCCTAATACATCCATCTCCGACTACGTATCCTAAATAGCGAACCTCTTTAAAACAAAACTTGCTTTTTTCTACATTAATTGTTAGCTTAGCCTCGCGAAGACACCGAGCGACCTTTTCCAACAAACACATATGGGACGAGAAATCTTCAGAACACACTAATAAATCATCTAAGTAAACAAAAACACATTCACGTAAAGCGGCCGGAATGACCTTGTCCATCAGACGACACATTCGTGGTGCTGCATTGCACAACCCAAAAGGCATGACAGTAAATTGGTAAAGGGGTCGGCCAGGGACAGTAAAAGCAGTCTTTTCTCTAGACTTCTTCTCCAGAGGAATCTGCCAGAAAGCGTCCTTCAAATCGATCGCGGAAATAAATCTTGTATTTTGTAATCGGCTAAGTATTCCGTCGATGTGGGGTAATGGGTAGGCATCCTTAATTGTTCGGTCGTTGACTTTGCGAGCGTCAAGGCACAAGCGGTTTTTCGTCCCTTTTATTACCAGCGATACCGGCGAATTCCAGCTGCGGTTGGACTCCTCGATGACTCCCATGTCCAACATTCGATCTAACTCTGCGTATATGAGTTTTTGAATAGCTGGTGAAATCGGGTAATGGCGCTGCTTTACTGGCAAATTCTCGTCAACCACCTCGATGACGTGTTCCTCCTTATCTGTTTGGCCTAACCCTAATACCGCGAAGGACGGGAATTGGGCCTTCACACGCTCCAACATTGCATTTTGCTTCGGCGTCAAAACGTGCTGCACAGCGTCGAAAGACAAGTCACCCTCGGCGGGCACGAGCTCCGCCACACTGGCACCATTCACACTACCACTCACACCCTTACTCACAACACTCATACCGAAAGCCTGCCAAAAATCGATCCCAAAATATACTTCCTGTTGCATATCAGGAACTATCAAAAATTCTAATTCCCTGGTCGTATTATCCCACTCGACTGGTAACTTTATGACCCCTACCACGGCGGTTTCCTCCCCGTTCGCGGTTCGGATATTTTGGCCCCTGATTGGCACAATCAAGGCCTCTTTACCGCACAGGAGTGCCGTTGAGCCTTTCCCTAAACAGCTGGCACTCGGTCCTAAGTCTAAGAGAGCCAATACTTCCTGACCTCCTATAGTGGTTTTTGCAAAAAATCTATTATCACCTTTCACGGTGAATATGGTGGCAATTATTTTACTTTTCAGCCGCTTAAAATATCTCCTCTTCTCACACATTTTCTCTATTTTCTTAAAATTTCTCTTCTTTCTATTAATATCTATTGTTTCACAAAAAATTCTTCTCCTAGCTTCTTCATATTCAATTTTCCTCTGATGTAAACTTTTTCCATCGCGCTTTTTCAACTTTCCCTATATCTTTTCAACTCTCCTATCTACCTTTTCCCTTCTCAAAATCTTTACAGTTGTGCTGCCGGGTTGCCTGTCTTCTGGCTGGAGTCCCCGGTCAACTCCGCCAGCCTGGGGTTTCCCTGCTTGGGCTTAAACACGCAAAAGGACGAATCACTTCCACACGCAAAACAGACCATATTGTGGAACGAGGACGAACATTTATTTGGTTTTTGTGCTTCTGCCGGGTTTTTCACAAAGTGATCCACCGGCATACCACACGAAAAACACAACATCAAGTGGAAGGGAGAAGCACAAAAGGAATTCACAGTCGACTTAGACGCAGGACTAACAGAAGGACGAACACTATTGGGATTGGTTGGGGTTTGGTGTAGGGGTAAGGATTGGGATTGGTGTTGGGGTGGGCGCTGAGGCTTCCTATCAAAAGCTTCGACTTTTGTTTCCCCTAACTGCTCTGGCTGTTCAAAATTAATTTCATTAATGTCCCTCGACCTACTTTTATTTTCTTTAATAAGCTTTTCGGCTCTCTTGCATTCCAACTTGAGACCATTTTTATGGCAAAGGTCAAGTTGGCCAGGTACGGTTTGAGGTTGCCCCTGATTATGCCAACCAACTCCCTCTCAGGGATCCTCTTCCGCAAACGGAACGTCATGTTGTGGACTTCGGCATAAAAGTCGTCGAAAGCTTCCGCGGGCAGCTGTTTCCGTTCCATTATTTCATAGCCGGACTCAGCAGACTTGAAGTGGCTTAGCATCTCGGCCTTCAGCTCGAAGTAGCCGAAATCGGGCTCATCTGCATGGTCCTCTAGGACCTGCCAATACCACTTCAAGGCACCGCCGGAAACCAGACTATGAAAGTCCGTGAAAAGCTGGAAGTAGGAAATATTGTGTTGCTCCCGCATGCGTTCAACACGAAAGATGAAGCTTTCGACGCTTATACCCTTATCGGTCCCATCAAATTTGATGTGCCATTTTTCCAAATCCAACTTTTTCCACCTTGGAAGGTCAGTACCATCTCGCTCAGTAATCCGACTGCCACTCGGAATACCGTTGCGGGTAGCAGGTTCCCCCTGCGTTTCTGAGGCTCGGGTGTGAATGCCACAGCGGACCGATGTCCCACCGCGTGACTGGATGCCTCCATCTCTGCCACGCGACCACCAAGATGATCGACATTGGTCTTGATGCTCCGCACTTCACCCGCCATTTGCACCACCAAATCTTGTTGTTACGCCATCATCGCCATCATGCGGCTCAGCTGTTCAACATTGGTTGCATGCTCATTTGCGTCGGTGCGAGGAGCATTTAGGCCGCCGTGAACCATTGCTGGTGCGTTTCGCGATGGAACATCCCCCCCCCCCCCCCCCCTGTGCACCCACGTTCTCGCTATGGGACATTTGGCACACCAAATCGATTTTCTGCGAAAAGCTCAAACTGTCCCCTGTCTCGTTAAACGACACTCTGTTCGCGAAAGAGACCCTAAGCGGACGCTCAGGGCCAAACGATCCAAAGATCCGCGACGCGCACCTATTAAAGTAGTCCGTAGGGACAAAGTCAACGAGCCTCGGTATACCCGTGTAAATTTGGTTGAAAAGAGCACCTGCAATTTGGTTTTCTAGGGCTCGCGCACGGCTCCTAGTTACGCGTCGGTTGGAATCTAGTATCCCTAATCCCCCAGTAACTCTGTCTTTGGTATAATTCCGTTTTTCAGACATTCACTGTCTGAACGAAAACAATTTGCAGGAAATTCAAAAACGTGACCAGGTACCCTAATGTAACTAACGATTCAGTATTCCCAAAAGCGAACGCCTACTAACGCACAACCCCAAAAAAATTAGCACGACAATAAAATTGTAAAAAAAAAGTCAATGAAATCCAATAACAATATAAAATTTCACTAAAACAGTAGGACTTAGCTTAGTTGCTGCCTCGAGATATGTTACGTGGCTGACCGTTTGGGTGGTGAGGAGCGGCGGCAAGCAGATATGCTTGCGGCCCAGGCTAGCTCGACGTCTTGGGCGGGGTATTGCACCACCGACCTCACCCGCAGCCACATGAACAAAAAGAGGGTTCATACCTGCATGTGTATAGAAAGGAGAGAAAAAGCTGAAAAAGATAGAAATAAACGTGAGGGGGAAAAGTTAGAAGGGGAAAGCATCAGGGACAAAACAAGCTGGAGGCCGGTCCTGTCAGGTGGAGTCTACCCTCCCTCTGCAGTGCAACTTGCACTGCACCGTGGGCACTGTGCTAACTCCTATCTATTAACAGTGCCCCCAAGCCTGACACTAGTCTGTCCCCTGTCAATCAGTCATTTTCCCTAAACACTCACCTTCACCTAACCTTTCCGCACACAAGCGCAGCACCAACACCAAATATTGTCAACCTAACCCTGCATAATGAATATATTCAAATTTCATCCAAACATAATTCTTATAATTTATTTACAAAGTTCTTGGTTTACAAATTAGCAAATACCACCCTACTACCATTTCAATGATTTCTAAAAAAAAGAGAACTTTAAACTCAGAGTTTAATACAAAATAATGTGACAATGATTTCAAAAGGCTTAGCTACTAGGATCACTTCCAAAGTTTCTATTTACTCAAAAATAAAATTAAAAAAAATGCTTAAATTTAATGCTAAACTTTATTGCTAATTAAAATTGCAAATTCAATTCAACCGATTCTGAATTCAATTCAATACAAAATACTTACGACTAATAGACCAAGTGTCTGAACTCAAATAGAAAAAAATTAAAACTTTAAGGGCCACCCTAATGCAATATTATTACTAGGAGCTAATTCTAAATCCTAAAGATACAAATTCAAACAAAATAAAATAAGAGGGCGAACAAAAAAAAAAATTCAAGTACCCTAATCCCTGATCTACCGCAACCGCTCAAGTAAACATAAGATCAATTATGTACACAGCAAAAGTAGGTCATCAAAGTAAAAGAATTTATGTGTATATGAAAACAAAAGGTATGTATGTATGTAGGTATGTGTTTGCACTTAACGTTTGTGACGTTTTTCATGCATGTACATATGTTCGTTGCAATCTGTTTTTATTTTTCTGATTTGCTAATTTCTGCTCTATTTTTGCAAGAGCAGGAATCTGTGCTAACACATGTACATACAACTAAACAGGTGTATGTTGATAAATTTTAATATTTCACTCAAAACACTCACCAAGTTACTCTTCTTATCCAACGGCGCCGCTGCAGTTGAGTAGCTGAAACAAAAAAAAAACTCAAACATACATATGTACCTATGACCACACTCAAGGTAGCCACCCTCAAACACTCAGCCAAGATCACTCGCTGGTGATCTTTGATAAGGAGTGCTTTGGCAGTATAAAAGCTGCCCGCGTGATGGTAAAACGCAAAAATTAAAAGTTAAAAAAAAGTGTAATCAAAAAAAAATGTTCTTGGTGCTGAAGGCACACTGTGCATGTACACCCTCGGGGTGTGAGGCTGATGGCTAAGAGGTAGGTTGGCAGGAATCAATTTTGCCAATAATCGCGAAATAAAGGGGATTTAAGTACAAAAAAAACAGCTACAAAAAAATTGTAAAATTCGCTAACTTCGAGTTAGACCCTGTTTTAACAGAAGTTAAAACCACATGTGAGAAAAATAATAAAGTGTGTATGCCGCGAAATGGCAAAGAAAAATTGAAAGGGAGACGTGGTAGCAAAGAATTACCGACGGATCAAAAATAAACGTCATACCGAAAGTAGGAATGAAAAAAAGAAGATGAACAAAAGATGGAAGCAAAAGTGCCACCATTAACTTAGCTATAAAAGTGAAGCCCAAAAAAAATGTTTATGGTCAAACCCAAAAAAAATATATATTGGCCCCGGAAATGGAGTGTCCTATTCCCTACCAAATTTATGCCCCCCTTATGACAGTATTTCCAGATACATACAGGCTGAGCTCAGGCCAAGGGGGCAGTGAACGGTCTATTAATTAGGTTAGCTGCGAATATCAAATAAGCAGCCCTCGACCAAGAGCGGCTGGTGAGGAGGGTTTGGCTTAAAAGACCTAAAGCACCCTGAGAACCTCCAGTGGCAGGGCGAGAAATTGCCGCCCTGAATTAAGCATCCATAGCCTAGTACGGGGTTGCTTCGAGGGAATACCTACCCAAGATAGGGAGGCAACTATACGACGTGGGATACACTCAGGAAGGTAAAGAGGTAAATTATTTGTAAATTTAAGGTGATTGTCACATTAAGAATGAGCCCAGTAAGGTGTTAATTAAGGTATACTGGAATCAACGACTCGGATATGTTTGTTGAGGGCTGGCGAATGTGGCATTCGGAAATCTCAGTACACGGCTTGACACACCGTCGAAATAACTTTCCGGTTAATGTCCCATTCGTCTCCGTCCCGTTAAAACCTTGGCAGGCCTTGGGGTACGTTCAAAGTCCGTCATCATAAAGTTGGTGGTGCAGGTTCGGTTGAGATCCTCCCGATTAATACTGATCTGGCTCTGAACGCAGTTTTCATGAGGGACTGCGTCAACCTTCACGTGGCCTCCCTGCCTTCGCATAGAGAACCACGGGATCTATATAGCTAACTGCACACTCGGACCAAGATAGCGGCCTCAAATAAATATATGAGCAACAACAATACTAAAATAAAAAAACAAACACAGGAGAATGAAACGGCGTTCAATCCATTTGTAGGAAGGAAGCTAGCTCGCTCTCCAGAAGGGCGTGGCCCATCGGCTGGGGGCCTTAACAATTCGTCGCAAGTGGTAACGAAACCCAAAGGAGCGGAGGCCGAAAGCAAGCAAGGAGCGTTGTCGCCGGGTGCTACACCGAAGCTTTGCAAAAAGAACTCCGACAGCAAGGCTCAAACGGGCACACCAGTATTAAGTGAGCTAATTAAGCAGGCGTCAGCTGCGTTAAATCATCAAAACCCCCCTGGAGAAAAAAAGATGACCAAGCTAGGCAAGGCGATTGAGGACTTGATGCAGTTCTTCATAGGGCGTAATAATATACACGCGGAAATCAAGCGCTTGGCCTCCGTAATGAAAGTGCTGTAGATCGAGTCGGCCCTAGAGGTAAAGAATTTAGAACATAAATTGCGTGCAAGCGAATGTGCCAAGGATAGAAGTCCATCACCCCCAGGAAAGCGACCGAGGAATAATTCGTACTCGACCAAGGAGAACAACGTGGTAAACCCCACTACTACACTAAAAGACGTCTTGCCAGGGCACGTGGGTGGTCACAAACGACGGCAAGAAACGCAAGAGAAGACGGATTGGAAAGAGGAAACTGCAGCCCAAAAGACGGGAGAGTGGCAGTTAGCTAAAAATAAGAGCAAGAAAAAAGCACTTAAGGCTAGGCCGGATGCAATCATCATTTCCAAGGCGGGGGATGCGACGTACGCCGACATATTGCGTAAAGTGAGAAGATGCGACGAATTAAAATCCCTGGGTGATGACGTCAAAACGATTAGAAGAACGGCGAAAGGAGAGCTGTTACTAGAGCTGAAAAAATCGCAAGATGGGAAAACAAGCGCGTACCAAGCAGAAATTGAAGCGGTACTAAAGGACTCGGCTAAAGTTATAACAAAGTCCCAAATGGTCACGCTACAGTACAGAGATCTCGATGAGATTACTATGCCCGAGGAGATTTGCAACGCCCTCCACCAGCAATGCAACATCAAACTTCCAGATGTGGCTGCCATAAAAAGCATATGCACAGGGTACAGTGGCACGAAGTCGGCACTTACAATCCTTACAGCGGATGATGCCAAGGCGGTTCTTAATACGCAAAGAATCCGGGTAGGATGGGTTTCCTGCCGAATTAGAGAGCTCAAGCAAGATAAACGCTGTTATAGGTGCTGGGGCTACCGGCATATAGCTCAGAAATGTAAGGAGACTGTAGATAGGTCTAGCCTATGCAGGAAATGCGGCCAGGAAGGTCATAAGACTGCAAGTAGCGAAAACGCGCCGAAATGCGCGCTATGTGGGGGACAACATTCAGCAGGCAGTTTTAAATGCCCACAACGAGAGGGCAGCAAAATGACTGCCTCATGAGGGTATTGCAGCTCAATTTAAGCCATTGCGAGGCAGCCCAAGAGCTATTATCCCAAACAGTCTATGAAGGAGGATATGACATAGTGGTACTCTCTGAACAATACAAAAATCGCCAGAAGCAGGTTTGACTCTCACATTCAGCAGGGAAAGCCTCAATTTGGGCACCATGGAAATTTCTCCCACAGGAAATTATGACGCCAACGGTAGCAGGATTCACGTGGGCAAAAATCAACGGTATATACGTCTTCAGTTGCTATGCCCCTCCGAGCATGACCATCGCCGAGTTCGAAGACATGATATACGGGATCACCATTGAAGCACGAGGTAAACACCCGCTTTTAGTCTGTGGAGACTTCAATGCATGGTCATCTGTGCGGGGAAGTAGACGAACCAACGAAAGAGGGAGAGTTCTCCTCGAAAGCCTTACTTCTTTGAGGCTAGAAATCCTAAATGAACCAGGGATATATACCTTCGATACAGGTACCAGACGATCCATTATAGATCTCACCTTCGCTAGCAGCGAAATAGCAAGACGAGCAAAATGGTCCATAAGCAACGTCTACACACACAGCGACCATAAAGCTATTAGCGTAGAGCTGTTCGAAACTCCACGAACGGTAGCAGGAAGACATCGACAAAGTAGGAAATGGAAACAGCACCTTCTCGACCCACAAATATTTGACATTATCTGGAAGGACGCCATAGTACGAGCATCGCATGCGGAAGACCAGTCGGTTCAAATCACTAAGTTGCTATGTATGGCATGTGATGCTGCGATGCCCAGAAGTCGCGGAAAAGCACAGCGCACTCCGGTATACTGCTGGAATGAGGAAATTGCGGAAGAGCGTAGAAAATGTCACAAAGCACGAAGAATAGCGCAGAGGGCACGCTCATCACCACGATATGCGGAGCTACAAAGCACCTATGTCGCACAAAGAAAGGCACTTAAAAATGCCATAAAAAAGAGCAAGAAGTTATGCTTTAGGGAACTGCTGGATAATGTCGACCTAGATCCTTGGGGATCAGCCTACAGAACTGTGATGGCCAAAGTTAAAGGACCGATATCACAGCAACCTACGTGCCCGATACTGATGAATATTATTGTTGAAACACTTTTCCCGGCGCAAGATCGCTGGACTTATCCAAGCGAGGATCTAGAAAGTACGGAAATTCCGCAAATTACAGAGCAAGAGGTGCTGGACGCTGCAAAAAGAGTTGCTGATAACAAATCCCCCGGACCCGACGAAGTTCCAAACATAGCCCTTAAAGGCGCGATCACAACTAGGGCTACATTATTTACTGTTTTTTTAATGCCTGTATGCAAGAAGGCATGTTCCCTCGCCCGTGGAAAAGACAAAGACTTATCCTATTGCTGAAACGTGGTAAACAGCCAGACCAACCATCCTCATATAGGCCACTTTGTATGCTGGATTCCCTAGGGAAGATTTTCGAGCGTATAATTAGTGAGCGCCTACAGCTGACTCTAGAAAGACCAGGTGGCTTATCGAATAGTCAATATGGATTTCGCAAATCAAGATCCACCGTAGATGCAATACAAACAGTCGTCAATATAGCTAGAGAAGCTATCTCTGGAGGCCAAAATGAAAGGAAGTTCTGTGCAATGATTATGTTGGACATCAAGAATGCTTTTAACACTGCGAACTGGATACAGATAATGGCAGTGCTGCAAAGCTTCGGCACTCCAGCTTACTTACGCAGAATTATAGGTAGCTATCTTAAAGACAGAGTACTTCTTTTTGACACGGATCAAGGAGCAAAAGAGTACAAAATCACAGGAGGCGTCCCACAGGGCTCTGTTCTCGGTCCAACGCTTTGGAATGTAATGTATGAAGGGGTGATAAAGATTGATCTACCAGAAAACACGCAAATTGTGGGACATGCTGATGATATTGCAGTGGTAGTAGTGGCCAAGAAACTGGACCTGCTTCAAGCATTATGTAACGACGCCGTAGCAAGAATAAAGGAATGGCTGACCAATACGGGACTGGAGTTGGCTAGCCAAAAGACGGAAGTGGTATTAGTAAGCTCCAAACGGTCGGCGAACGAGTTAGTCTTAACTGTCGGGGATCTTCAAATCACCTCAAAGGATTCCTTAAAATACTTAGGAGTGCACATTGACTCTAAGTTAACTTTCAAAGAGCACTTCAGAGTGGTGGGGGAGAAAATTACCAAAGTTAATGGATCACTTATGCGAATAATGCCTAACATTGGTGGTCCGAGCGAAGCTACGCGTCAGCTATTGTCCACAGTAATCAGCTCAATAATACTATACGCAGCACCAGTGTGGTATGGATCTAAACAGACCCATCAAAAATATATATTGGCAGCGTACCGACTTGCTTCTTTAAGAATAGCAAGTGCTTATCGGACGGTGTCCGACGACGCGATCTTGGTTCTAACCCGGAAAATCCCAGTGGACTTACTGGCAAGCGAAATGGCCGATCTGTATAACACTAATATCGACCATCTGAAGAAGACAGAAGACAAGAAAAGAGCAAGGACACAAACAATAGCTAAGTGGCAAGAACGGTGGGAGGCCTCGAGTAAAGGGCGTTGGACTTTCACACTAGTTTGGAACGTAGCTCAATGGAATGAGCGGAAGCACGGCGAACTGAACTACCATCTCACGCAGATAATGAGTGGACATGGCGGTTTCAAAGAGTATTTATAGAAGCGTAGGATAGAGGAAGATCCTCATTGCCCAATGTGTACCACGGAGTTAGAAAACGCAGAACACGTCATGTTCCACTGCCCCCGTTTCCACGAAGAAAGACTCACCTTGCATGGAGTCTTTGGGGAGGAACCTACCACGAGAAATTTAGTATCACATATGTGCAACAGGAAAGAGTGCTGGACTGCAGTGAGCAAAATGGCATTTATAGTAATGACACGCCTGATGGATGCTGAGAGGGAGCGCAGAGAAATGCGCATGCGAAGCAGTGGCGATTAAATGGACACTCAGAGCAAATAGCGGGAACCTGGACGCAGGGACAACAGTAGGCTCTTAAAAAATGAGAAATATGGAACGCCACCCTGAAGTAATGCGAAAGTGGTGCCGGGGTGGGCGACGGTTCCAGAACGGGGCTGTTTTTTAGTCTACGGACACACGGTTGCTGCGACGGCAGCAATTATGGTGCATTAGGCATTTTTCAGCCTCCCCGCAAAAAAAAAAAAAAAAAGAAAACAAAACAAGATACATACATGTACAGATCTATTTCATTAAAATAATACCATAACATAAATAACGTCGGAAAAGATCGTCTCTCAGCCGGTGTTTGTTTTGCTTTTATCACCAAAGTGTATTGTTACTATTACCAATTGTGCCGTGTTGCTGTTGGGTGCGTTGTTTGGTTCCGATTTTAGTTCATGGTGTTGGATGTTCTTGTTGGTGGTAGCTGCTGATGCCTTCAATGTTGCTAGTTTTGACCATTTGAGAGTGGTGTAGTGGCGGGACGTAGATATTGTTAGTGATTGGTTGTTTTGGTAGTTGTTAACACCTTTTTTTTTTTTAGCGATCGTTGCCTCGTTGTTGAGTGCGCCGTCGCAAAATTGTGCGGTGCAAGCTGCAGGAGGGAAGACTCCACCTGACAGGACAGGCCTTAATATTTACCCCTTTTAACTCTGCCCCTCACGTATGTTTCCATCTTTTTCAGCTCTTTCTCCTTCCTCTCTTATAGATATGCAGGTATGAACCCTTTTTGTTCATGTGGCTGTGGGTGAGGACGGTGGTGAAATACCCCGTCCAAGACGACGAGCTAGCCTGGGCCCGCAAGCATACCTGCTTGCCGCCGCTCCTCGCTACCCAAACAGCCAGCCACGTAACAATGGCTCCCAACGGATAATAGCCCGATAATCTTTTTTATTTCCCACATTTTTCAAAGTAACTCTATCTTTCACTATTCTTTAATTTTCCCACTTTTATTCCAGATTTCCTTGTTTTTTTTTATCCCATGGTCCTTTCAAACCCAATCCTTATTTCCGTATTTTGACTGGACAGGGACCGTCATGATGGCAATGTCGTTTGGGTTTGCCTGGCCGACAAGTGTCACCATGACAATAAGATAGGGATTAGCGAAGTGCTCATAACAGGGTTCCTTCTTCGGGTTCCTGCAATTTGACTAAGTGGTACCTGGTATGACACTTAGCTAGTGACGGACTTAGGTAGGAGATCATGGCGAGCTGTTCAGGCTACCTTACCGGGAGTCCAGCACTGTCCAGCTGACACGGGTATACCGAGGCCCGTTGACTTTGTACCTACGGACTACTTTAATAGGTGCGAATCGCGGATCTTTGGATCGTTTGGCCCTGAGCGTCCTTTTAGGGTCTCTTTCGCGAACGGAGTGTCGTTTAACGAGACAGGGGACAGTTTGAACTTCTCGCAGAAAATCGATTTGGTGTGCCAAATGTCCCATAGTGAGAACGTGGGTGCACAGGGGGGCGATGTTCCATCGCGAAACGCACCAGCAATGGTTCACGGCGGCCTAAATGCTCCTCGCACCGACGCTAATGAGCATGCAACCAATGTTGAACAGCTGAGCCGCATGATGGCGATGATGGCGCAACAACAAGATTTGGTGGTGCAAATGGCGGGTGAAGTGCGGAGCATCAAGACCAACGTCGATCATCTTGGTGGTCGCGTGGCAGAGATGGAGGCATCCAGTCACGCGGTGGGACATCGGTCCGCTGTGGTATCCACACCGAGCCTCAGAACCGCAGGGGGGAACCTGCTACCCGAAACGGTATTCCGAGTGGCAGTCGGATTACTGAGCGAGATGGTAGTGACCCTCCAAGGTGGAAAAAGTTGGATTTGGAAATATGGCACATCAAATTTGATGGGACCGATAAGAGTATAAGCGTCGAAAGCTTCATCTTTCGTGTTGAACGCATGCGGGAGCAACACAATATTTCCTACTTCCAGCTTTTCACGGACTTTCATAGTCTGGTTTCCGGCGGTGCCTTGAAGTGGTATTGGCAGGTCCTAGAGGACCATGCAGATGAGCCTGATTTCGGCTACTTCGAGCTGAAGGCCGAGATGCTAAGCCACTTCAAGTCTGCTGAGTCCGACTATGAAATAATCCGTGAAACAATGGAACGGAAACAGCTGCCCGCGGAAGCTTTCGACGACTTTTATGCCGAAGTCCACAACATGACGTTCCGTTTGCGGAGGAGGACCCCTGAAAGGGAGTTGGTTGGCATAATCAGGGGCAACCTCAAACCATACCTGGGCAACTTGACCTTCGCCATAAAAATGGACCCGTTGGCGGAGCTCAAGTCGGAATGCAAAACAGCCGAAAAGCTTATTAAAGAAAATAAAAGTAGGTCGAGGGCCATTAATGAAATTAATTTTGAACAGTCAGAGCAGTTAGGGGAAACAAAAGCCGAAGCTCTTGATAGGAAGCCTCAGCGCCCACCCCAACACCAATCCCAATCCTTACCCCAACACCAATCCCAATCCTTACCCCTACACCAAACCCCAACCAATCCCAATAGTGTTCGTCCTTCTGTTAGTCCTGCGTCTAAGTCGACTGTGAATTCCTTTTGTGCTTCTCCCTTCCACTTGATGTTGTGTTTTTCGTGTGGTATGCCGGTGGATCGCTTTGTGAAAAACCCGGCAGAAGCACAAAAACCAAATAAATATTCTTCCTCGTTCCACAATATGGTCTGTTTTGCGTGTGGAAGTGATTCGTCCTTTTGCATGTTTAAGCCCAAGCAGAGAAACCCCAGGCTCGGAGTTGACCGGGGACTCCAGCCAGAAGACAGGCAACCCAGCAGCACAACTGTAAAGATTTTGAGAAGGGAAAAGGTAGATAGGAGAGTTGAAAAGATAGAGGGAAAGTTGAAAAAGCGCGAGGGAAAAAGTTTACATCAGAGGAAAATTGAATATGAAGAAGCTAGGAGAAGAATTTTTTGTGAAACAATAGATATTAATAGAAAAAAGAGAAATTTTAAGAAAATAGAGAAAATGCGTGAGAAGAGGAGATATTTTAAGCGGCTGAAAAGTAAAATAATTGCCACCATAGTCACCATGAAAGGTGATAATAGATTTTTTGCAAAAACCACTATAGCAGGTCAGGAAGTATTGGCTCTCTTAGACTCAGGAGCGAGTGCCAGCTGTTTAGGGAAAGGCTCAGCGGCACTCCTGTGCGGTAAAAGGGCCTTGATTGTGCCAATCAGGAGCCAAAATATCCGAACCGCGAACGGGGAGGAAACCGCCGTGGTAGGGGTCATAAAGTTACCAGTCGAGTGGGATAATAACCAGGGAATTAGAATTTTTGATAGTTCCTGATCTGCAACAGGAAGTATATTTTGGGATAGATTTTTGGCAGGCTTTCGGTATGAGTGTTGTGAGTAAGGGTGTGAGTGGTAGGGTGAATGGTGCCAGTGTGGTGGAGCTCGTGCCCGCCGAGGGTGACTTGTCTTTCGACGCTGTGCAGCACGTTTTAACGCCGAAGCAAAATGCAATGTTGGAGCGTGTGAAGGCCCAATTCCCGTCCTTCGCGGTATTAGTGTTAGGCGAAACAGATAAGGAAGAACACGTCATCGAGGTGGTTGACGAGAATCTGCCAGTAAAGCAGCGCCATTACCCGATTTCACCAGCTATTCAAAAACTCATATACGCAGAGTTAGATCGAATGTTGGACATGAGAGTCATCGAGGAGTCCAACAGCAGCTGGAATTCGCCGGTATCGCTGGTAATAAAAGGGACGAAAAACCGCTTGTGCCTTGACGCTCGCAAAGTCAACGAACGAACAACTTAGCCGATTACAAAATACAAGATTTATTTCCGCGATCGATTTGAAGGACGCTTTCTGGCAGATTCCTCTGGAGAAGAAGTCTAGAGAAAAGACTGCTTTTACTGTCCCTGGCCGACCCCTTTACCAATTTACTGTCATGCCTTTTGGGTTGTGCAATGCAGCACCACGAATGTGTCGTCTGATGGACAAGGTCATTCCGGCCGCTTTACGTGAATGTGTTTTTGTTTACTTAGATGATTTATTAGTGTGTTCTGAAGATTTCTCGTCCCATATGTGTTTGTTGGCAAAGGTCGCTCGGTGTCTTCGCGAGGCTAAGCTAACAATTAATGTAGAAAAGAGCAAGTTTTGTTTTAAAGAGGTTCGCTATTTAGGATACGTAGTCGGAGATGGATGTATTAGGACAGACGCCAACAAAGTGGTGGCTGTGAGGGACTTTCCAGTTCCGAAAACCCCGAAGCAACTACGACGGTTCCTGGGTATGTCGGGCTGGTACCGACGTTTCATACAGGACTACGCGACTATTGCAGCTCCGCTGCACGACTTCCTCAAGAAAGACAAAGTCAAAAAGTTTGCAATGACGGACGAAGCAACGAAATCATTTGAAATTTTAAAGCAAAGGTTGATTTCTGCACCGGTGCTCACACATCCTGACTTTAATCGTCGCTTTTATATTCAATGTGATGCATCAACTGACGGATTGGGAGGGGTTTTGTTCCAACTAGACGATGACCAGAACGAAAGACCGATTGCCTACGTTTCGGCAAAATTAAAGAAGGCGCAGAAAAATTACAGCATTACGGAACTTGAATGCTACGCCGCCATCGTGAGTCTCAAGAGATTCCGACCTTACGTGGAGGGAACCCCGTTCACCATCATAACTGATCATGCCAGCCTCAAATGGCTCATAAATCAGAAAGATCTTTCTGGGAGGCTGGCAATGTGGAGTTTGAAACTCCAGGGTTATGATTTCGATATTCAACATCGAAAAGGAGCGCAAAACGTGGTTCCCGACACACTCTCACGAATGCACATGGACGAAATACTGACGAACGATAGAGCCATAGACGTGTGTCTCGAGTCACCGTGCTTCGAGTCGGAGGAGTATACGAAGTTAAAGAAAACGGTGACCGAGAACAAAGACAAGTTACCGGATTTGTGTTTATCGGACGGTTACGTTTACAAACGGACGCAATTCGTCAGGGGGGATAATCTTCTAGCGGCCTGGAAGCTCTGGGTACCGTCGGAATTGCGACCGGGGCTGATAGAGTCTTCCCACAGCTCTCCGTCCGCTGGTCATGGTGGCATTCACAAAACACTATCCCGACTACGTCAAAAGTATTACTGGCCAGGGATGGCTACAGACGTATACGCACATATAAAATATTGCGAAATTTGTAAAGTAAATAAAACTCAAAACGTTTTTAAACAACCAATGATGGGTAAACAGAAGCTAACAGAACGACCTTTCCAACGTTTATTCATTGATTTTATGGGTCCTTATCCACGTTCTAGTGATGGAAATGTGTATGTCTTTGTATGTTTAGATCATTTTTCAAAGTTCGTGTTCTTAAAACCAATGAAAAGGGCAACTTCAGCTGAGGTAGTCAAGTTTTTGGAAAAGGATGTTTTTCATGTTTTTGGCGTGCCCGAATATGTCCATTCGGACAACGGAAAACAGTTTGTATATGAGATCTTCAACAACTTTTTAGAAAAATATGGCACAAAACATGTAAAAACAGCCTTTTATTCAGCTCAGGGCAACGCTGCAGAGAGGGTAAACCGATCTGTCCTACAGATCATTAGATCATTTATAAAAGAGAATCAGAAAAATTGGGACAAATGCGTCAGTGATGCCGCTTTTGCACTCCGCAGCGTTACACATGCAGCAATCAACATGTCGCCGTACTACGCCACTTTCGGTATGCCTATGGTACAGCATGCTGCATCATATGAGCTATACCGAAGGCTGGCAGCGGTGAAGGATGTTGATTGCGAGGTAGAGGCCCCAGGTGATAAACTGCAACTAATTCGGAACAAAATTATGAAAGAGCTGAATTTGGCCCATGAAAGAAGCCAAAAAGTATATGACGCTAGGAGTAGGGATGTTAGGTTTCAAATTGGACAAGTGGTATATCGCCGAAACTTTAAGCAAAGTTCCCAGGTCGATAACTACAACGCCAAGCTAGCTCCGAAACAAGTAAAATGTATCGTACTTAATTCTATAGGGAATTCAATGTACGAGCTTGGCGATAGCAATGGGAAAAAGATCGGCGTATATCACGCTAAAGACATTTTTGCAAAATAGTTTAGTGTCTTTTGTAATGCTAGTACTTTTGTTCTATGTTATTTATTTATTTATCGACGTATTTTGTTTATTTATTTATTGACGAATTTTATTTATTAACTTATTGACGTACGTGATTATTTTATTAAATTATTTTTATTTTTCTTGACTTTTTTTATTTATTTGATTATTTTTGCATTTATTTAATTTATTTATTTGATTTATTTATTTATTTTACATTTTTTTTTTACCTACCTGACTATATGATCTGTGATATTTTTTTTTTTTTAATACATTTTTTTTGCCATCTGTGATATTTTATTTTATAATTTTTTTTTATAATTGTTCTGCTAACTGTGATATTTTATTTTATTTTATTGTATTTTATTTTATGTTATTTTATTTTTTTTATTTATTTTTTTTTTTATCTGTGATATTTTATTTACTATTAGATATGTAGAGTAGTATCTGTGATATAGGTTTAAGTAGTAGCATTAGCCCAGTGATTTAGTTTGTAAGTAAACAGAACAAAAGTTTAAAGGCGTGGAAAAAAAAATAGGCCCGGCATTGAGTCGTGGGTCGAGGCCACACGTTGGACGCGGGAAATAATACTTAGCAGGCTGCGTTTGAATTCTTTACGCCCACGCTCCATAGTGCAGGCACCATCGGCGGTTGCGAGCCTGTAACGACAGCCTGTCTCCATACTAGCTTAAATGAGTGCAGAGTGTATATGCGTCTATGTGTTTATGTGTTTCGTGTCCAGGCCGTGCCTTAGCCGCAATGTTGCCATTAACATAATATTAACATAATAACATTAACATTGACAACATTGTACCGATAGTGAACACAATGTTGCAGCGGAAATAAGATGTTGCGCTTGGTATCATGCTGTTATAATAAATAAAATGTCACCATGCTGCTAACAACTTAGCAACATTTATGAATGCCATGCACCTATGTGTTTGTTTTGTGCTGTATTATGTATGTTGATGTACATTGGTACAAGGCTATGAACGTGTGAATCGAACCGAGTGTATCTGTGTAGGTGTTCGTTCTGTGGAGCGGTAAGCGTGTGAATGTATGAGTGCCTGATTGTATGGATGAAAAATACGGGAAAGCCGAAAAGAAAGTTTGGCATGTATAGGTACGAATTTTCCGTTTCTGGGTAACGTTCCTTGCCACGGCGGTAGCTATAAAAGGGCGCAACGTTAGGCAACGGAAAAAGTATTACTTTATCAGTGCCCAGTGTGAGTGAGTGAATATTTAAAAGTTTGTGCCTCGAAAAAATATTTAAAAAACCTCAGAAGTGCGCGGCTTAAAGCGAAACAAAAAAAAAGGTTTGTTGTGCGCTAATAAAAGCGAGACTTAAAGTTGTGCGCGCCGAAAAGTTGTTCGCGAAACGTGAAAAAAAAACAGAAGTTCCTGGTAAGTACAATGGTTTTCCTTGCCCTTGAATTTTTTTATCTCCCACCAGCTTGGCATGCTACTGGGAAGCTGGCTTCCACATAGCCAATTTTCCAAGCAAGCCAAAAGCAAATTTGCATGCATATATGCACGCCGTCACACAGGCATATATATGTCGGTGTGTATATTAATCATGCAGACAAAAAAAAAATAGTTTTAGCATCACCAGGCTTTTTACACTAGGAATTCTTCAAGAACAATGTTTTTCTTTCCTTATATTAACAGGACACTCCCTTTTGGAAAGAACCCACTGGGCACACAATTGAAAATTTCAGTTAGCGGCCTAAAGCCCAAATTAGCGGATCCCGCCCAACAACAAACACATCGTCTTTTTACATTGGCGACATACAACAACAACAACCACACATCCACAAACACCACTCTACGTTTTTGTTTGGCCGACGGCAAAACATCCCCCAACAATACCCTCGATATACAATTCTGCTAGCATTCTTTTATTGGCGGAGTAGAACGCATCAACAACAACAACCACAGTCGTACCGGCAAACCGACACTTCAGCAACAGCGGCAACACAAAAGCCTTCCAGCAAGAGATACCGCATTTTCTTATTTGGCGGCGCAACGCCAATAGCAAAAACAACTGCGATGCATAATTTTGGTGATACGCGGTCCAAAAACTACAACTATGGCGTTTGAAGATTGTCCACCAGGAACACCCACGACCACTTATACCATTTTTTTTGGCTACCAAAGGCCACAGCAATAGCTTCAACGTCATCTTTTTTAACCGCAACATCAGAGGCCATCAACAACCACAACATTCGCTTGTTTTCTGAACTTTTTTAGTAATCTTAATACGTATATGGTACATTTTTGTGTATTTTTTTTTTGTTGAAAAAGAACTTAGGAATTTCCTTCTAGCTCAGGGTAAAAAGAAGGGGCATATCAACAGGGATCAGAGGCATGAGATCATTTCGATATTTGTCGCTATTTAGTTTTCTTATGATTTAAATTTTTCACTTCTCAAAAAAAAATTTTTTTCACGAAACCCAAAGGAGCGGAGGCCGAAAGCAAGCAAGGAGCGTTGTCGCCGGGTGCTACACCGAAGCTTTGCAAAAAGAACTCCGACAGCAAGGCTCAAACGGGCACACCAGTATTAAGTGAGCTAATTAAGCAGGCGTCAGCTGCGTTAAATCATCAAAACCCCCCTGGAGAAAAAAAGATGACCAAGCTAGGCAAGGCGATTGAGGACTTGATGCAGTTCTTCATAGGGCGTAATAATATACACGCGGAAATCAAGCGCTTGGCCTCCGTAATGAAAGTGCTGTAGATCGAGTCGGCCCTAGAGGTAAAGAATTTAGAACATAAATTGCGTGCAAGCGAATGTGCCAAGGATAGAAGTCCATCACCCCCAGGAAAGCGACCGAGGAATAATTCGTACTCGACCAAGGAGAACAACGTGGTAAACCCCACTACTACACTAAAAGACGTCTTGCCAGGGCACGTGGGTGGTCACAAACGACGGCAAGAAATGCAAGAGAAGACGGATCGGAAAGAGGAAACTGCAGCCCAAAAGACGGGAGAGTGGCAGTTAGCTAAAAATAAGAGCAAGAAAAAAGCACTTAAGGCTAGGCCGGATGCAATCATCATTTCCAAGGCGGGGGATGCGACGTACGCCGACATATTGCGTAAAGTGAGAAGATGCGACGAATTAAAATCCCTGGGCGATGACGTCAAAACGATTAGAAGAACGGCGAAAGGAGAGCTGTTACTAGAGCTGAAAAAATCGCAAGATGGGAAAACAAGCGCGTACCAAGCAGAAATTGAAGCGGTAATAAAGGACTCGGCTAAAGTTATAACAAAGTCCCAAATGGTCACGCTACAGTACAGAGATCTCGATGAGATTACTATGCCCGAGGAGATTTGCAACGCCCTCCACCAGCAATGCAACATCAAACTTCCAGATGTGGCTGCCATAAAAAGCATACGCACAGGGTACAGTGGCACGAAGTCGGCACTTATAATCCTTACAGCGGATGATGCCAAGGCGGTTCTTAATACGCAAAGAATCCGGGTAGGATGGGTTTCCTGCCGAATTAGAGAGCTCAAGCAAGATAAACGCTGTTATAGGTGCTGGGGCTACGGGCATATAGCTCAGAAATGTAAGGAGACTGTAGATAGGTCTAGCCTATGCAGGAAAGGCGGCCAGGAAGGTCATAAGACTGCAAGTAGCGAAAACGCGCCGAAATGCGCGCTATGTGGGGGACAACATTCAGCAGGCAGTTTTAAATGCCCACAACGAGAGGGCAGCAAAATGACTGCCTCATGAGGGTATTGCAGCTCAATTTAAGCCATTGCGAGGCAGCCCAAGAGCTATTATCCCAAACAGTCTATGAAGGAGGATATGACATAGTGGTACTCTCTGAACAATACAAAAATTGCCAGGAGCAGGTTTGGCTCTCACATTCAGCAGGGAAAGCCTCAATTTGGGCACCATGGAAATTTCTCCCACAGGAAATTATGACGCCAACGGTAGCAGGATTCACGTGGGCAAAAATCAACGGTATATACGTCTTCAGTTGCTATGCCCCTCCGAGCATGACCATCGCCGAGTTCGAAGACATGATATACGGGATCACCATTGAAGCACGAGGTAAACACCCGCTTTTAGTCTGTGGAGACTTCAATGCATGGTCATCTGTGCGGGGAAGTAGACGAACCAACGAAAGAGGGAGAGTTCTCCTCGAAAGCCTTACTTCTTTGAGGCTAGAAATCCTAAATGAACCAGGGATATATACCTTCGATACAGGTACCAGACGATCCATTATAGATCTCACCTTCGCTAGCAGCGAAATAGCAAGACGAGCAAAATGGTCCATAAGCAACGTCTACACACACAGCGACCATAAAGCTATTAGCGTAGAGCTGTTCGAAACTCCACGAACGGTAGCAGGAAGACATCGACAAAGTAGGAAATGGAAACAGCACCTTTTCGACCCACAAATATTTGACATTATCTGGAAGGACGCCATAGTACGAGCATCGCATGCGGAAGACCAGTCGGTTCAAATCACTAAGTTGCTATGTATGGCATGTGATGCTGCCATGCCCAGAAGTCGCGGAAAAGCACAGCGCACTCCGGTATATTGGTGGAATGAGGAAATTGCGGAAGAGCGTAGAAAATGTCACAAAGCACGAAGAATAGCGCAGAGGGCACGCTCATCACCACGATATGCGGAGCTACAAAGCACCTATGTCGCACAAAGAAAGGCACTTAAAAATGCCATAAAAAAGAGCAAGAAGTTATGCTTTAGGGAACTGCTGGATAATGTCGACCTAGATCCTTGGGGATCAGCCTACAGAACTGTGATGGCCAAAGTTAAAGGACCGATATCACAGCAACCTACTAGCGAGGATCTAGAAAGTACGGAAATTCCGCAAATTACAGAGCAAGAGGTGCTGGACGCTGCAAAAAGAGTTGCTGATAACAAATCCCCAGGACCCGACGAAGTTCCAAACATAGCCCTTAAAGCCGCGATCACAACTAGGGCTACATTATTTACTGTTTTTTTAATGCCTGTATGCAAGAAGGCGTGTTCCCTCGCCCGTGGAAAAGACAAAGACTTATCCTATTGCTGAAACGTGGTAAACAGCCGGACCAACCATCCTCATATAGGCCACTTTGTATGCTGGATTCCCTAGGGAAGATTTTCGAGCGTATAATTAGTGAGCGCCTACAGCTGACTCTAGAAAGACCAGGTGGCTTATCGAATAGTCAATATGGATTTCGCAAATCAAGATCCACCGTAGATGCAATACAAACAGTCGTCAATATAGCTAGAGAAGCTATCTCTGGAGGCCAAAATGAAAGGAAGTTCTGTGCAATGATTATGTTGGACATCAAGAATGCTTTTAACACTGCGAACTGGATACAGATAATGGCAGCGCTGCAAAGCTTCGGCACTCCAGCTTACTTACGCAGAATTATAGGTAGCTATCTTAAAGACAGAGTACTTCTTTTTGACACGGATCAAGGAGCAAAAGAGTACAAAATCACAGGAGGCGTCCCACAGGGCTCTGTTCTCGGTCCAACGCTTTGGAATGTAATGTATGAAGGGGTGATAAAGATTGATCTACCAGAAAACACGCAAATTGTGGGATATGCTGATGATATTGCAGTGGTAGTAGTGGCCAAGAAACTGGACCTGCTTCAAGCATTATGTAACGACGCCGTAGCAAGAATAAAGGAATGGCTGACCAATACGGGACTGGAGTTGGCTAGCCAAAAGACGGAAGTGGTATTAGTAAGCTCCAAACGGTCGGCGAACGAGTTAGTCTTAACTGTCGGGGATCTTCAAATCACCTCAAAGGATTCCTTAAAATACTTAGGAGTGCACATTGACTATAAGTTAACTTTCAAAGAGCACTTCAGAGTGGTGGGGGAGAAAATTACCAAAGTTAATGGATCACTTATGCGAATAATGCCTAACATTGGTGGTCCGAGCTAAGCTACGCGTCAGCTATTGTCCACAGTAATCAGCTCAATAATACTATACGCAGCACCAGTGTGGTATGGATCTAAACAGACCCATCAAAAATATATATTGGCAGCGTACCGACTTGCTTCTTTAAGAATAGCAAGTGCTTATCGGACGGTGTCCGACGACGCGATCTTGGTTCTAACCCGGAAAATCCCAGTGGACTTACTGGCAAGCGAAATGGCCGATCTGTATAACACTAATATCGACCATCTGAAGAAGACAGAAGACAAGAAAAGAGCAAGGACACAAACAATAGCTAAGTGGCAAGAACGGTGGGAGGCCTCGAGTAAAGGGCGTTGGACTTTCACACTAGTTTGGAACGTAGCTCAATGGAATGAGCGGAAGCACGGCGAACTGAACTACCATCTCACGCAGATAATGAGTGGACATGGCGGTTTCAAAGAGTATTTATAGAAGCGTAGGATAGAGGAAGATCCTCATTGCCCAATGTGTACCACGGAGTTAGAAAACGCAGAACACGTCATGTTCCACTGCCCCCGTTTCCACGAAGAAATACTCACCTTGCATGGAGTCTTTGGGGAGGAACCTACCACGAGAAATTTAGTATCACATATGTGCAACAGGAAAGAGTGCTGGACTGCAGTGAGCAAAATGGCATTTATAGTAATGACACGCCTGATGGATGCTGAGAGGGAGCGCAGAGAAATGCGCATGCGAAGCAGTGGCGATTAAATGGACACTCAGAGCAAATAGCGGGAATCTGGACGCAGGGACAACAGTAGGCTCTTAAAAAATGAGAAATATGGAACGCCACCCTGCAGTAATGCGAAAGTGGTGCCGGGGTGGGCGACGGTTCCAGAACGGGGCTGTTTTTTAGTCTACGGACACACGGTTGCTGCGACGGCAGCAATTATGGTGCATTAGGCATTTTTCAGCCTCCCCGCAAAAAAAACAAAAAAAAAAAACAAAACAAGATACATACATGTACAGATCTATTTCATTAAAATAATACCATAACATAAATAACGTCGGAAAAGATCGTCTCTCAGCCGGTGTTTGTTTTGCTTTTATCACCAAAGTGTATTGTTACTATTACCAATTGTGCCGTGTTGCTGTTGGGTGCGTTGTTTGGTTCCGATTTTAGTTCATGGTGTTGGATGTTCTTGTTGGTGGTAGCTGCTGATGCCTTCAATGTTGCTAGTTTTGACCATTTGAGAGTGGTGTAGTGGCGGGACGTAGATATTGTTAGTGATTGGTTGTTTTGGTAGTTGTTAACACCTTTTTTTTTTGTAGCGATCGTTGCCTCGTTGTTGAGTGCGCCGTCGCAAAATTGTGCGGTGCAAGCTGCAGGAGGGAAGACTCCACCTGACAGGACAGGCCTTAATATTTACCCCTTTTAACTCTGCCCCTCACGTATGTTTCCATCTTTTTCAGCTCTTTCTCCTTCCTCTCTTATAGATATGCAGGTATGAACCCTTTTTGTTCATGTGGCTGTGGGTGAGGACGGTGGTGAAATACCCCGTCCAAGACGACGAGCTAGCCTGGGCCCGCAAGCATACCTGCTTGCCGCCGCTCCTCGCCACCCAAACAGCCAGCCACGTAACAATGGCGCCCAACGGATAATAGCCCGATAATCTTTTTTATTTCCCACATTTTTCAAAGTAACTCTATCTTTCACTATTCTTTAATTTTCCCACTTTTATTCCAGATTTCCTTGTTTTTTTTTATCCCATGGTCCTTTCAAACCCAATCCTTATTTCCGTATTTTGACTGGACAGGGACCGTCATGATGGCAATGTCGTTTGGGTTTGCCTGGCCGACAAGTGTCACCATGACAATAAGATAGGGATTAGCGAAGTGCTCATAACAGGGTTCCTTCTTCGGATTCCTGCAATTTGACTAAGTGGTACCTGGTATGACACTTAGCTAGTGACGGACTTAGGTAGGAGATCATGGCGAGCTGTTCAGGCTACCTTACCGGGAGTCCAGCACTGTCCAGCTGACACGGGTATACCGAGGCCCGTTGACTTTGTACCTACGGACTACTTTAATAGGTGCGAATCGCGGATCTTTGGATCGTTTGGCCCTGAGCGTCCGATTAGGGTCTCTTTCGCGAACGGAGTGTCGTTTAACGAGACAGGGGACAGTTTGAACTTCTCGCAGAAAATCGATTTGGTGTGCCAAATGTCCCATAGTGAGAACGTGGGTGCACAGGGGGGCGATATTCCATCGCGAAACGCACCAGCAATGGTTCACGGCGGCCTAAATGCTCCTCGCACCGACGCTAATGAGCATGCAACCAATGTTGAACAGCTGAGCCGCATGATGGCGATGATGGCGCAACAACAAGATTTGGTGGTGCAAATGGCGGGTGAAGTGCGGAGCATCAAGACCAACGTCGATCATCTTGATGGTCGCGTGGCAGAGATGGAGGCATCCAGTCACGCGGTGGGACATCGGTCCGCTGTGGCATCCACACCCGAGCCTCAGAACCGCAGGGGGGAACCTGCTACCCGCAACGGTATTCCGAGTGGCAGTCGGATTACTGAGCGAGATGGTAGTGACCCTCCAAGGTGGAAAAAGTTGGATTTGGAAATATGGCACATCAAATTTGATGGGACCGATAAGAGTATAAGCGTCGAAAGCTTCATCTTTCGTGTTGAACGCATGCGGGAGCAACACAATATTTCCTACTTCCAGCTTTTCACGGACTTTCATAGTCTGGTTTCCGGCGGTGCCTTGAAGTGGTATTGGCAGGTCCTAGAGGACCATGCAGATGAGCCTGATTTCGGCTACTTCGAGCTGAAGGCCGAGATGCTAAGCCACTTCAAGTCTGCTGAGTCCGACTATGAAATAATCCGTGAAATAATGGAACGGAAACAGCTGCCGGCGGAAGCTTTCGACGACTTTTATGCCGAAGTCCACAACATGACGTTCCGTTTGCGGAGGAGGACCCCTGAAAGGGAGTTGGTTGGCATAATCAGGGGCAACCTCAAACCATACCTGGGCAACTTGACCTTCGCCATAAAAATGGACTCGTTGGCGGAGCTCAAGTCGGAATGCAAGACAGCCGAAAAGCTTATTAAAGAAAATAAAAGTAGGTCGAGGGTCATTAATGAAATTAATTTTGAACAGTCAGAGCAGTTAGGGGAAACAAAAGCCGAAGCTCTTGATAGGAAGCCTCAGCGCCCATCCCAACACCAATCCCAATCCTTACCCCTACACCAAACCCCAACCAATCCCAATAGTGTTCGTCCTTCTGTTAGTCCTGCGTCTAAGTCGACTGTGAATTCCTTTTGTGCTTCTCCCTTCCACTTGATGTTGTGTTTTTCGTGTGGTATGCCGGTGGATCACTTTGTGAAAAACCCGGCAGAAGCACAAAAACCAAATAAATATTCTTCCTCGTTCCACAATTGGTCTGTTTTGCGTGTGGAAGTGGTTCGTCCTTTTGCATGTTTAAGCCCAAGCAGAGAAACCCCAGGCTCGGAGTTGACCGGGGACTCCAGCCAGAAGACAGGCAACCCGGCAGCACAACTGTAAAGATTTTGAGAAGGGAAAAGGTAGATAGGAGAGTTGAAAAGATAGAGGGAAAGTTGAAAAAGCGCGAGGGAAAAAGTTTACATCAGAGGAAAATTGAATATGAAGAATATTAATAGAAAAAAGAGAAATTTTAAGAAAATAGAGAAAATGCGTGAGAAGAGGAGATATTTTAATCGGCTGAAAAGTAAAATAATTGCCACCATAGTCACCATGAAAGGTGATAATAGATTTTTTGCAAAAACCACTATAGCAGGTCAGGAAGTATTGGCTCTCTTAGACTCAGGAGCGAGTGCCAGCTGTTTAGGGAAAGGCTCAGCGGCACTCCTGTGCGGTAAAAGGGCCTTGATTGTGCCAATCAGGAGCCAAAATATCCGAACCGCGAACGGGGAGGAAACCGCCGTGGTAGGGGTCATAAAGTTACCAGTCGAGTGGGATAATACGACCAGGGAATTAGAATTTTTGATAGTTCCTGATCTGCAACAGGAAGTATATTTTGGGATAGATTTTTGGCAGGCTTTCGGTATGAGTGTTGTGAGTAAGGGTGTGAGTGGTAGGGTGAATGGTGCCAGTGTGGTGGAGCTCGTGCCCGCCGAGGGTGACTTGTCTTTCGACGCTGTGCAGCACGTTTTAACGCCGAAGCAAAATGCAATGTTGGAGCGTGTGAAGGCCCAATTCCCGTCCTTCGCGGTATTAGTGTTAGGCGAAACAGATAAGGAAGAACACGTCATCGAGGTGGTTGACGAGAATCTGCCAGTAAAGCAGCGCCATTACCCGATTTCACCAGCTATTCAAAAACTCATATACGCAGAGTTAGATCGAATGTTGGACATGAGAGTCATCGAGGAGTCCAACAGCAGCTGGAATTCGCCGGTATCGCTGGTAATAAAAGGGACGAAAACCCGCTTGTGCCTTGACGCTCGCAAAGTCAACGAACGAACAACTTAGCCGATTACAAAATACAAGATTTATTTCCGCGATCGATTTGAAGGACGCTTTCTGGCAGATTCCTCTGGAGAAGAAGTCTAGAGAAAAGACTGCTTTTACTGTCCCTGGCCGACCCCTTTACCAATTTACTGTCATGCCTTTTGGGTTGTGCAATGCAGCACCACGAATGTGTCGTCTGATGGACAAGGTAATTCCGGCCGCTTTACGTGAATGTGTTTTTGTTTACTTTGATGATTTATTAGTGTGTTCTGAAGATTTCTCGTCCCATATGTGTTTGTTGGCAAAGGTCGCTCGGTGTCTTCGCGAGGCTAAGCTAACAATTAATGTAGAAAAGAGCAAGTTTTGTTTTAAAGAGGTTCGCTATTTAGGATACGTAGTCGGAGATGGATGTATTAGGACAGACGCCAACAAAGTGGTGGCTGTGAGGGACTTTCCAGTTCCGAAAACCCCGAAGCAACTACGACGGTTCCTGGGTATGTCGGGCTGGTACCGACGTTTCATACAGGACTACGCGACTATTGCAGCTCCGCTGCACGACTGCCTCAAGAAAGACAAAGTCAAAAAATTTGCAATGACGGACGAAGCAACGAAATCATTTGAAATTTTAAAGCAAAGGTTGATTTCTGCACCGGTGCTCACACATCCTGACTTTAATCGTCGCTTTTATATTCAATGTGATGCATCAACTGACGGATTGGGAGGGTTTTGTTCCAACTAGACGATGACCAGAACGAAAGACCGATTGCCTACGTTTCGGCAAAATTAAAGAAGGCGCAGAAAAATTACAGCATTACGGAACTTGAATGCTACGCCGCCATCGTGAGTGTCAAGAGATTCCGACCTTACGTGGAGGGAACCCCGTTCACCATCATAACTGATCATGCCAGCCTCAAATGGCTCATAAATCAGAAAGATCTTTCTGGGAGGCTGGCAATGTGGAGTTTGAAACTCCAGGGTTATGATTTCGATATTCAACATCGAAAAGGAGCGCAAAACGTGGTTCCCGACATACTCTCACGAATGCACATGGACGAAATACTGACGAACGATAGAGCCATAGACGTGTGTCTCGAGTCACCGTGCTTCGAGTCGGAGGAGTATACGGAGTTGAAGAAAACGGTGACCGAGAACAAAGACAAGTTACCGGATTTGTGTTTATCGGACGGTTACGTTTACAAACGGACGCAATTCGTCAGGGGGGATGATCTTCTAGCGGCCTGGAAGCTCTGGGTACCGTCGGAATTGCGACCGGGGCTGCTAGAGTCTTCCCACAGCTCTCCGTCCGCTGGTCATGGTGGCATTCACAAAACACTATCCCGACTACGTCAAAAGTATTACTGGCCAGGGATGGCTACAGACGTATACGCACATATAAAATATTGCGAAATTTGTAAAGTAAATAAAACTCAAAACGTTTTTAAACAACCAATGATGGGTAAACAGAAGCTAACAGAACGACCTTTCCAACGTTTATTCATTGATTTTATGGGTCCTTATCCACGTTCTAGTGATGGAAATGTGTATGTCTTTGTATGTTTAGATCATTTTTCAAAGTTCGTGTTCTTAAAACCAATGAAAAGGGCAACTTCAGCTGAGGTAGTCAAGTTTTTGGAAAAGGATGTTTTTCATGTTTTTGGCGTGCCCGAATATGTCCATTCGGACAACGGAAAACAGTTTGTATCTGAGATCTTCAACAACTTTTTAGAAAAATATGGCACAAAACATGTAAAAACAGCCTTTTATTCAGCTCAGGGCAACGCTGCAGAGAGGGTAAACCGATCTGTCCTACAGATCATTAGATCATTTATAAAAGAGAATCAGAAAAATTGGGACAAATGCGTCAGTGATGCCGCTTTTGCACTCCGCAGCGTTACACATGCAGCAATCAACATGTCGCCGTACTACGCCACTTTCGGTATGCCTATGGTACAGCATGCTGCATCATATGAGCTATACCGAAGGCTGGCAGCGGTGAAGGATGTTGATTGCGAGGTAGAGGCCCCAGGTGATAAACTGCAACTAATTCGGAACAAAATTATGAAAGAGCTGAATTTGGCCCATGAAAGAAGCCAAAAAGTATATGACGCTAGGAGTAGGGATGTTAGGTTTCAAATTGGACAAGTGGTATATCGCCGAAACTTTAAGCAAAGTTCCCAGGTCGATAACTACAACGCCAAGCTAGCTCCGAAACAAGTAAAATGTATCGTACTTAATTCTATAGGGAATTCAATGTACGAGCTTGGCGATAGCAATGGGAAAAAGATCGGCGTATATCACGCTAAAGACATTTTTGCAAAATAGTTTAGTGTCTTTTGTAGTGCTAGTACTTTTGTTCTATGTTATTTATTTATTTATCGACGTATTTTGTTTATTTATTTATTGACGAATTTTATTTATTAACTTATTGACGTACGTGATTATTTTATTAAATTATTTTTATTTTTCTTAACTTTTTTTATTTATTTGATTATTTTTGCATTTATTTAATTTATTTATTTGATTTATTTATTTATTTTACATTTTTTTTTTTACCTACCTGACTATATGATCTGTGATATTTTTTTTTTTTTTAATACATTTTTTTTTGCCATCTGTGATATTTTATTTTATAATTTTTTTTTATAATTGTTCTGCTAACTGTGATATTTTATTTTATTTTATTGTATTTTATTTTATGTTATTTTATTTTTTTTATTTATTTTTTTTTTTTATCTGTGATATTTTATTTACTATTAGATATGTAGAGTAGTATCTGTGATATAGGTTTAAGTAGTAGCATTAGCCCAGTGATTTAGTTTGTAAGTAAACAGAACAAAAGTTTAAAGGCGTGGAAAAAAAAATAGGGCCGGCATTGAGTCGTGGGTCGAGGCCACACGTTGGACGCGGGAAATAATACTTAGCAGGCTGCGTTTGAATTCTTTACGCCCACGCTCCATAGTGCAGGCACCATCGGCGGTTGCGAGCCTGTAACGACAGCCTGTCTCCATACTAGCTTAAATGAGTGCAGAGTGTATATGCGTCTATGTGTTTATGTGTTTCGTGTCCAGGCCGTGCCTTAGCCGCAATGTTGCCATTAACATAATATTAACATAATATTAACATAATAACATTAACATTGACAACATTGTACCGATAGTGAACACAATGTTGCAGCGGAAATAAGATGTTGCGCTTGGTATCATGCTGTTATAATAAATAAAATGTCACCATGCTGCTAACAACTTAGCAACATTGATGAATGCCATGCACCTATGTGTTTTTTGTGTGCTGTATTATGTATGTTGATGTGCATTGGTACAAGGCTATGAACGTGTGAATCGAACCGAGTGTATCTGTGTAGGTGTTCGTTCTGTGGAGCGGTAAGCGTGTGAATGTATGAGTGCCTGATTGTATGGATGAAAAATACGGGAAAGCCGAAAAGAAAGTTTGGCATGTATAGGTACGAATTTTCCGTTTCTGGGTAACGTTCCTTGCCACGGCGGTAGCTATAAAAGGGCGCAACGTTAGGCAACGGACAAAGTATTACTTTATCAGTGCCCAGTGTGAGTGAGTGAATATTTAAAAGTTTGTGCCTCGAAAAAATATTTAAAAAACCTCAGAAGTGCGCGGCTTAAAGCGAAACAAAAAAAAGGTTTGTTGTGCGCTAATAAAAGCGAGACTTAAAGTTGTGCGCGCCGAAAAGTTGTTCGGGAAACGTGAAAAAAAAACAGAAGTTCCTGGTAAGTACAATGGTTTTCCTTGCCCTTGAATTTTTTTATCTCCCACCAGCTTGGCATGCTACTGGGAAGCTGGCTTCCACATAGCCAATTTTCCAAGCAAGCCAAAAGCAAATTTGCATGCATATATGCACGCCGTCACACAGGCATATATATGTCGGTGTGTATATTAATCATGCAGACAAAAAAAAAATAGTTTTAGCATCACCAGGCTTTTTACACTAGGAATTCTTCAAGAACAATGTTTTTCTTTCCTTATATTAACAGGACACTCCCTTTTGGAAAGAACCCACTGGGCACACAATTGAAAATTTCAGTTAGCGGCCTAAAGGCCAAATTAGCGGATCCCGCCCAACAACAAACACATCGTCTTTTTACATTGGCGACATACAACAACAACAACCACGCATCCACAAACACCACTCTACGTTTTTGTTTGGCCGACGGCAAAACATCCCCCAACAATACCCTCGATATACAATTCTGCTAGCATTCTTTTATTGGCGGAGTAGAACGCATCAACAACAACAACCACAGTCGTACCGGCAAACCGACACTTCAGCAACAGCGGCAACACAAAAGTCTTCCAGCAAGAGATACCGCATTTTCTTATTTGGCGGCGCAACGCCAATAGCAAAAACAACTGCGATGCATAATTTTGGCGATACGCGGTCCAAAAACTACAACTATGGCGTTTGAAGATTGTCCACCAGGAACACCCACGACCACTTATACCATTTTTTTTGGCTACCAAAGGCCACAGCAATAGCTTCAACGTCATCTTTTTTAACCGCAACATCAGAGGCCATCAACAACCACAACATTCGCTTGTTTTCTGAACTTTTTTAGTAATCTTAATACGTATATGGTACATTTTTGTATATTTTTTTTTGTTGAAAAATGAACTTAGGAATTTCCTTCTAGCTCAGGGTAAAAAGAAGGGGCATATCAACAGGGATCAGAGGCATGAGATCATTTCGATATTTGTCGCTATTTAGTTTTCTTATGATTTAAATTTTTCACTTCTCAAAAAAAAATTTTTTTCACTTCGTTTTTTTGGTTTATAAATTTTTATTCTATTCCTTGATTTTTATTACACCCCTTCGTGTAATCTTTCGCTTATACACTTGTATTCATTTCAGTTTCCTGAGGTTCTAACTCTCATTCAGTTTCCGTTTGTGTTTGACATTCGCCCCCGAAAGCATAACTCTCCCAATTTTCCCATCTTTCAACTTTTTTTACTCGCTCTAATTCTTACTGGCTTTCATAAGTCTCTAAGCACATGGGTTTTTTTTTACTTTAAGTTAGCGACCTTTGTTTTGTTTTTCTTTTTCACATACCCGCTGGCACTAAAGGTATAAAGCTTAGCTTTATACTTTTGATATCACCCGCGTTTTTCACCTGATTTTATTCATAACCTATTTTTTATTTTTTTTTTTGTACACACGGTTCTTGTTCCCGTGCGTTATTGCCCCGGGCATAACCAACATACTGAATAACTCATAAGCCAAGATCGCAAGCGAGCGATCTGGCTGAGTGATTGAGAGTAGCTTTATGTATGTATATATGTATGATTGAACTTTTACACTTTTCAGCATAGCTACTCAACTAAATGCAGGCGCCTCCATCAGATTGAGAAAGCGGTGAGTGTTATCTTATGATCAAATCTATAAAAGTATACAGGCAAGTGTGTATGTACATATATTAACATTGCTGACAATCCCCACGAGAGATCAGCAAAAAGATCAGGAATAGAAAAGGAAAAACGAAAAAAAAAAAAAAAAAAACAAAAAATAATAATAAAATAAAATATGTGTACAAACATGACTGCCTACTCTAGATACACATAATAACATACATATTTACATAATTAAGTCACCAGCTTGATTTGTTATTGCACATTTTGTGCAATGCATTTTTCATGATATACCTTGCTTTTGTTGATCTCTTCGCCCATACCTTCCCTATTGTCGTAGGTTAGCAATTTGAATTGGTAAGATATTGTTAGTAGTTACACAAAAATAAGTTTAAGTTTAGGCTTTAAATTTGAAGTTTTTTCGTCTTGTAGATATTAAGGTAAAATATACGTTAGTGTGATCAGTTTAGGCGTTAGCTTCCTTTTGAAATTGGAATATGTACATTTCTGAAATATTAGGGTGAAATACACATTAGGGTGACCTTTTTTTTTGGAAATTTCCTTTTTTGTAGGAATTTGAATTGCTATATATTGTTTTTTTTTTGGCACGGAGCTGCATTGTCTATTTCTGATTTTTTTTACTATCAACGTAAGTACATAGCTAGGTAAGGTTAGAGGTTTTGAAGAAGTAGATATAGGTACAAGATCTAATTAACTAACATATTAGATAACCTTCTATGATATTAATAAAGTCGTTGTAATGTATGGATGAGAAAAGAAAGGTTTTTTTAATAATGCAGGGCTAAAATTCCCATTTTTGGGGTTGGTGCTGCGCTTGCGCGTGGCAAGGTAAGGTGAAGGTGAGTGTTTAGGGAAAATGACTGATTGACAGAGGACAGACTAGTGCCAGGTTTGGGGGCACTGTAAGGTAAACAGAAGTCAGCACAGTGCCCACGGTGCGGTGCAAGTTGCAATGCAGAGGGAGGGAAGACTCCACCTGACAGGACAGGCCTTCATCTTTACCCCTTTTAACTCTGCCCCTCACGTATGTTTCCATCTTTTTCAGCTCTTTCTCCTTCTTCTCTTATAGATATGCAGGTATGAACCCTTTTTGTTCATGTGGCTGTGGGTGAGGACGGTGGTGAAATAAAAGCATACCTGCTTGCCGCCGCTCCTCGCCACCCAAACAGCCAGCCACGTAACAGATATGATACATTTGCCGTTCCTATTAGGGGGAGCCTTGACATCGCGAACGTGATCATCATGCTGCTCAGACCAATTTATGTACGAGTGTAATTTTCTTCTGCAATTAATTTCTGCTGAAATATTCTTAAAGGAAAAATAGTCATTGTGGTTTCTAAGGTGACCATTTCCCAGGAAAACTTTCTAAATGCTTTCTAGATTTGGTTTCCTTCTCCATCCAGTAGGCGTGAATACTCTTGAATTGTTATCAAAGTCCTCTAACAGGAGCCCAAGAAAACCGTAAGTTCCAACATGGAACAATTTGTATGTTGCCAACGACTCTAGGTCCCATATTATAATTGAAAAGATGGTTGATGTCTCACAGGACGTGCGACATATATCGTGTATGTTTATATACATATTCATGTATTTGAACCAAGGTATCCGGCAAGAAAAGGCAACTAGCACAATACGGCCATGGCTGCCTTCGAAATGCTCATACATTTTTTTTTTTTTTGCGTAAAGGGTGACATTATCTCAATAGGGATTTTGACATGATTCCAGGTAAAAAAAATTGGGATTTCGTCACTGTGCATGGAATGCTGATTGAGAATGAGAGGAAGGGCGGAAAATGTTTAAACATGAAAGCCAATCCTCAATACATTAACATATTGGCCCATCCCAATAGAAAGGTCGTCATTTAAAAGTTGTGTTTGCAGGCTCTAAATGCAATAGTTCTGCTCTAGTTGAGAATTAGTACAGTTCGTCGCAGGATAATACCCAGAATAACCTCGTGGAATTGATCGAAAAGCAACAGAAGCAAACCGCAATATTTTTCATATAATTGGCAAAGGAGGGGGCAGCACTCTCTTAAGTCGACGTTAGACATCCAAATTCATGCGGGAGAGATCAAAAGGAGACAGGCGTTGTATATGATCCATCAAGCAGGAAAGGCATGGACAGAAGCGCGGGGCATCATTTGCAAATCCTACGATATTAGACTTACAAAGTGGCTCATATCTCTGAAGAGAGAAGACATAGGGCTCACGATGGGCATACTAACTGGACACTACCTTCTGCCAACAGATGCTTATATGTAAGTCAGGCCTCGCTGGTAGAAACGGTTGGGCACGCTGTGTTCGTGTCCTGCGCTTGCCTGGTCAAAGCAAGATTTAAGGGGCAGTAGAGTTGTCAGATCTCAAAGCAGCAATTAAGCTAGTATTTGCCAAGAGGACGGAAAAATGTTCAATGTTGTTTATGCCCCTTTAAATTTTCCACAAATATAGTCACGATAACATTAGGTTAGGTCAGGTTGAACTGGGCGGTCCATGAGGACTTCACATAGACTGAATGAGTCGGTAGTGTTACCAGAAGTTTATTTTAACGACTAAACTCAAAAACCCTATCAAAAACCAGGACCTATGCTATAAAATAGCCCCGTCCTCTTGGCGAATACTAGAAGCTTCCTAGGACTTAATGTATTGAGTGTATGAACTAGGTGTAAGCCACATATTATAAGATATTCCTATTATGTTACATCTTTAAAATGAACGCATCTGTATAATATTACCTATGTATTATTAGTGTGCAGTTCTATAGTCCGATAACTTTAGTACACCAATTGTAAGACATAGACTTCCGTTTTGAACAATCTAGCTGTGCACACACGCCAAGTGGAAATTAAACTAAATCTTTAAATATCAAATCAATTGTTTTATTGAATGATACATGGTGTCAGAAGTGGACCAAAACACATCAAGCTTTATACTTTTATAATATAATTACCATTGATAACTGCCATAATGGCTGAAAATCGACTACCGCCTGAATTTGACTGCAGTAATCTCGCTAAAGACTGGCCCACATGGAAAGGAACTTTTTGCATGTACCTACATGCCAATGGAAAACTAAAAGAAAAAGAAGACATCAAAATTGCAACATTTTTATGGCTTGTACGACCGAAAGCAGTGGAAATGTATAACACGCTGTTCCCAAACGATGAGTCAACTGAGCAATTGCTTGGCATACCTGCAAGTGCTAGCAATGGCGGTGAGGGTACACGGTCATTAGCAAATGTGCTGGATGCTTTTGACAATTACTGCATTCCAAAAAAGAACGTGGCAATCGAATCATTCAAATTTAATACGCTAACGCAAAAAGAAAAACAGCCTTTTTCTGAGTTTGAAACGGAACTGCGCACTCAAATACGTTATTGCGAATACAACTGTAGCTGTGGTCAGTCGTTCGGCGATCGTATGATACGAGACCGAATCATTTTGGGTGTTTATGACAAAACACTACAGCTTAAATTGCTTGAAGGGAGAAATGATCCACTAGAAAAGATAATTGAGAAGTGTAAGGTATACGAGGCTGCAAATTCTCACAAAATGCTATTGGAACAGGGAAATTCCAAAACCATCAACGCAATCGAAGAATCTGTGCATGCAATTACAGGTTTTTTCTACAATTGCGGGCAACAATTTACAACTGGCCATTTAAATACGTGCCAAGCAAAGGAAGTAACCTGCCGAGGTTGTCGAAAAAAAGGGTAATTTTGTGAAAATGTGTCGCGGAAAGAAAAACCAGCAATTAACGGATAGGAAGACAACAAACAACGGACAGAGAGCAAGTCCCGGATTAAGCAAGCAGCATGGACAGGTACACTCAGTAGGAGATCACTATAATTGGAACGATGAAGGTAAAGCTTGTAATAAAACAAATATATCAACCAGGTTAGTAGGTAGTGTTCACATTTATAGAATAAATACCAGTAATAATGGAACATGCAAGTGGACCAAGAAATATTATATACAAAACACCGCAGTTTCATTCAAAATATACTCCGGATCCGATGTCAATTGCATTCCTATCAAATATCTTTCAATATTTAAAACTAAATTCATTAACAAATGTAATGATTATCCCTTGTACGATTATAGTGGGAATAAAATAAAAACTCTTGGCACAGTAATATTAAAATGCACTGATCCTGACTTGAATACGGAACAAGAGGCAGAGTTTGTTGTTGTAGATAATGCCAGCGTACCAATTTTAGGGTTGGAGACTAGTGTGAACTTTAAGATCATAAAATGGATGGATATCAATACTATACAGTCTAAAACGACACCGTTTCCAAAAAGTAAGAGTGATTTTATTAAGCAATATAGTACTATTTTCAGTGGATTAGGTAAATTTCCAGGAACTGTTTCAATAACACTAAAGAAGGGGTCTATACCATGTCTGCATTATAAGAAAAGAATACCATTAAGTTTGTTAGAGCGTTTTAAATGCAAAATTGAGGAGATAGTGTGGAATAGAGTTATCACTGCAGTCAATCACCCTACGGATACGGTACATAATGTACAGTTAGTGGAAAAGAAAAATGACATTCGAATGTGTCTGGATCCAAAGCTATTAAATAAGTGCATAAAATGAGAGCATTTTCTGATCGCGCCTTTCGATGATGTAACTAGTCAATTAGCAAACAAATGTACATTTACTGTACTCGATCTCAGTAGTGGGTTTTGGCAAATGGAGTTGGATGAACCAAGCTCAAATTTAACTACGTTTATGACACCGTTTGGTCGCTATAAGTTCAATCGCGTACCCTTTGGCTTAAATTGTGCGCGAGAAATGTTTCAGAAAGAAATGGTCAAACATTTCGGCGATATTCCCGGTGTCATAATATACTTTGATGATATGGCAATCGTGGCGGAAACTATGGATCAGCATGACGAGATTCTCGCAACAGTCTTGACGCGAGCAATTTACAAAGGTATAAGATTCAATCCAGATAAAATTCAATATCGTCAAACGGAAATGAAATTCATGGGTCGTGTAGTGTCAAAAGGTACAATTAAACCAATTGACAAATATCGTGGAGCTATAATCAAGCTGAAAAAGCCAGAAAATAAAAGCGATGTTATGTGGTTTTTGAGTATGCTTAAGTTTCTTCCGGCATATATTCCGCACTTATCAAAACAATCGGCAAAGTTACGTTACCTAACGCATAACAACGCTAAGTTTCAGTGGACTGATGCTCATGAAGATGAATTTCAAAATCTCATTACTATCATTACATCTGACCCAGTACTAGTTATATATGACAAGGAAAAACCGGTTGTGGTGCAGACAGATGCATCAAAAGATGGTTTAGGTTGCGTTTTACTTCAAGAGAGACATCCTGTAGCTTATACGTCCCGAACTCTCAGTAAATCAGAACAGAAATGGGCACAAATAGAGAAAGAGTTGCTAGCTATAGTATTTTCCTGCATTAAGTTTCATTATTATCTCTACGGTCGTGAATTTTTAGTACAGAGTGATCATAAGCCACTCGAATCCCTTCTGAAGAAAGAAATTGATGAGGTCACGCCTAGGCTGCAGGCTATGTTCATGTTTTTGCTCAAATATCCAAAGATGGAGGTAGTTTATACTCCCGGTAAGCAAATGTTGGTTGATGATTGTTTTTTCGGGCTCCTTTAGGTGAAACGGCTGAAATTGCCGAGCTTAAGAGAGTTATTCATACGCTGTCAAGGAAAGTTTGCATATCGAAATCTAATTATGATTTATATTGCAAGCATATAGAGCAGGATGAGGATTACGAGAAAATATGTCAATACGTGGAACAGGGATGGCCCAGTTATCACCAATTGAATGAGCTAAGCAAACATTTTCACAAATACAAGTCTGATATCCACTACGAAAATAGAATGTTGCTTAAAAATCATAGACTAATAATTCCAACCTCGTTACAACCAGTTGTATGCAGGTGGTTGCACAGGCCACACCTCGGGATAGAAAAAACGTTAGCAAAAGCCTGATAATTGTATTTCTGGCCAAACATGACTGAACAGATTAAAGAACTAATCCTGGGATGTGTTGTGTGTGAAACTTTCAGATGTAATAATGCAAAAGAGCCATTGAGACAAGACGACGTCCCTGAATATCCTTTTCAAATAAAAGGAATTCATATTTTTGAATATGCGGGGAGATATTATATCTCCCTGATCGACGCATACTCTAACCTTGTGTTGTCGGAAAATCTTGCACATAAAACCGCTGGCTGTGTAATCGATACGTTGAAAAACATTTTCACGAAAGTAGGATATCCCACAACAATCCGCTGCGACAACAACCCATTTAATTCGTTAGAAATGGAAAACTTCTTTAATGATGCTAATATTGTGGTAAAGTTTTCAAGTCCTAGATACCCACAGAGCAATGGATTAGCGGAGAAAGGGGTAGCAATTGCTAAGGGTTTGATGAAACGGTGTTTTGAAGCCAATGAAAAGGACAACTTTCAATATCATATTCTAGAATATAATAACACCCCAGTGGCAGATTTGCAGTTAGCTCCAACTCAGTTATACTTCGGGAGATTGATAAAAACAAAACTCCCAACAGCAGAACTACTTTTGTTCCAAAACTCAATAGATGAATCAGAGATAGGGGAAAGGATTAAAAAAAAAAGGAAAAAGCAGAAAGATTATTTTGATCGCAATGCAAAGCCATTACCGGAATTAGAGCTAGGCGATAGAATTATATTTAAGAAAACTGACAAAAAATGGTACTATAGCAAGATAGTGCAAAACATTAATGGAAGATCGTATGTAATAAAAGATAATAATAATAATTATTTTAGACGTAATCGAAGATTTATAGCAAAAAGTAAGAATAGTGTAAGTGATCCTGAAATGTTATTTGAAGAAGGCATGAGTCAGTGTAATGAAAATTTGCCAATATGTACACCGTGGCTTGAGCGGAATGATGAGAAAGAATCAGTAGCGCCGTCCTGCTCGTTAAATGAAAATAGTATGCCTGTGACTCGCGAGGTAATAAGTAACGATGAGTCAGTTACAATACCTGAAAATAATAGTAATACTGTTGAAAGAGATGATGCCATGGATGCAGGAACAAGCAGTTCATAGCCATACTATCAAACACGAAGTGGACGTCTAGTTATGCCTCCCAAGCTGTATGGTTTTCATGATGATTAAAAATTAAAAATTAATAAAAAAAGAGCATGTATGGAGTGTGTGAACTAGGAGTAAGCCACATACTATAAGATATTCCTATTATGTTACATCTTTAAAATGAACGCATCTGTATAATATTACCAATGTATTATTAGTGTGCAGTTCGATAGTTCGATAACTTTAGTACACCAATTGTAAGACATAGACTTCCGTTTTGAACAATCTAGCTGTGCAGACACGCCAAGTGGAAATTAAACTAAATCTTTAAATATCAAATCAATTGTTTTATTGAATGATACATTTAAGCCACTTCCTGCTTCTAGATCTGACAGCTATATCACTCTTAAAAGCTGGAGTCTTAGCCTGACAAGCGTAGTGCACGAGCACAGAACGTGCTCGATCGTTCTTCCTCCAACCCGCACGTCCTACATCTGCTGTCACTGACCAAGCCTAATTTAAAGGCATGTGACGGCAGAAGGCAGTGCCCAGTCAGAATACCCGTCATGAGTCTACAGTCCTCTCTTTTTAATGATAGAAGCAACTTTGTTAGTCTAAGGAAGTAAGACCTACACATAATCTTCCCCACTTTGCAACCCCGCGCTTGAACCCACGCCTTTCCCGCTTGGTCGATCCGCTTCGTACACCTCTCGCCTTCGCTTAATCTCGCCCAGTCTAATTGGGACGTCTACGCAGCAAGCTTCAAAGGATGCGCCCTTCTTAGCTAGTTCATCCGCTTTTTCATTCCCATCTATTCCCATATGTCCTGGGACCCAATATAGATGTATGCTTCTCCCTTTCCCCATTCTCTCCAGAGACTGCTTACACTCTAACATGCATTTAGAGGCTATGCTATGCGAGATTATTGCCTTAACTGCTGCTTGACTGTCAATATAAAAGTTAACACGATTGCAGATTGGGCTAATTTCTTCCAGGATTTCTATTGCTTTGGTTATGGTTACTATTTTCACTTGAAAAACGCTACAGTAATCCGGCAGCCAGTAGGATCTGTTTATTTCCGCATCAGCTCAGTATACCGCAGACCCTACTCCTTCCACAACTTTGGAACCATCTGTGTACACATGTATCGCCTCGTTCGCCATTTGAGCATGCTTGCGCCAACCGTCCACCTCTATTGTGACCTTAAGGTCTCCCTATGAACAAAATATCGATTGATGACTCTATACTACTATGGCCGTATGGTCGGCGCTTAAGCTGCCCGAGGCAACGAGCCTGGTTGCATTTGTTAACGCTTTGTTCTTTGCTACCAGGTCTACACGTGGAATGTGCAGAATGGCATACAGTGCAGCTGTCGGGGTTGTTTTCAGGGCTCCCGTAATGCTAAGCATTGTTAGTCTGCATAACCCCTCTAATTTTTTGAGGTAGATTGTTTTTTGTGTGGCTTTCCACCAAACAAGAACTCCATAGTATAGAATAGGGCTTACAATCGCTGTAAAAAACCAATGAGAAAGAGAGGACGATAAGCCCCACGTACACCCCAGCATTATTTTACATGCATAAAGTGCCGTTGAGGCCTTCTTCACCCTCTCCTCCACGTTGAGGTACATGACAGCTTACTGTCTAGGATGACGATAACATTAATTTTTTATACATTTTTTCTCGCACTACTAAGATTTTGATTGATTAAAAAGCGGTTGCAACGTAAGTGAGTTTAACAAATTATGTCATTGACAGTTGAATATTATTATCTTGTAAGGGACTATTATGTCAAACAAATATAAAAAATTTAATTAACCCTATATGGTGCATGTAGCACTTCCAAAGCCGACCGTAATTATTCCAATAACACCAAACACACAAGTTACATTTGAATATCTGACATTAAATTAAAAGAGTATTTTGCTAAAAAAAAACATATCTGTTTACAAACCTTTTAAGCCATTTTTTTGTATTAAATTGCCGAAGATATATGCTTTTCCCACTTCCAGAACTACTTTTTGTTAGGATTTTTAAGTTTATACACCTAACGTCCTAAAGCATTACTTCCATGTTTCGTATTTTCTCCTTTCGAAAACTAGTTTCGAAAGGGCTTTCTGTTTAAGTTTCCAAATCGGAAACATATATGGTATTTTGTTTAATTGTGCCCCACTTGAAGGACGCGGTTCAATTGGAATGGGAACGGCTCCGCGATACAACCGAGCACGTTAGTAAATGTTAATATTTGACGGACAGGTGATAAAATCCGTTTGCTTAAAATTATTTTCGAAAAGGCGAGATGAATTTGTTAATACAACCCGATTGCTTTCTTCACATCGCTTCAGTGTTTGTTCGCAAGCTGCCTTTTGAAAAACAAAAATACTATTTCAATGTCTTCGCTGTTGCTACACGCTCCTCCATTTTCATACGTTCTGCTCCTTTTCATACTTCTACCTTCTATAATCTAAATAGGCTTGAAGGGGGGCGACCTAAAAATCATTCCGGGATGGTCGGGCTTGTACCTTAATGGTGCTTGTTACTGGAACGTACTGGATCTATGTTCGGAAAATGGCTATAAAATGGATTACACTCTCCAGAACCTTCGGAGTGTGTTGTTATCGCTACAACAAGAACAACGACAACATGGGCTTGTAAGCTGCGAAATACTGTTCTTGGCGTGTTCTTATCGCAAAAAAATGTTGTTTTGTTAAAAAATAAAAGCTATCTTTCACAAATTTTAAATTTAAAAATTTTGAAAATTTTTCTGAAAGGGTTAAGATTTTTTTTGACATTATAATCCGGTTCTTTATTAGAGAACTGTCAAATTCAAACACACTTTGTTAATACACTTTGGTTACAACTAAAACTTCATGCAAACTTAACAAACCGGTTAATCTTAACAAGTTATTGCATGTTATGAAGCCAACTTCTTAGTCCAATGCAGTTTACAGTGGATATCGAAGAACTGTTGTGGTTAATAAAAAATTTGGCCACTTAAATGAAATAATCCATGAGCACTACTAAGATTTTGACCGCAACTGTATGTATATATTTGGTTGTCCAGAACAATATTTTCACTATATCAAAAGCAAAAATACATTATTTTTTGCCCACCCTATTACATTTGTATGGATTAGTATTTAAATATGTGACTTTCACTTTTTTAATTTTCAATTAAACACTCGTATACGATGAACGACTGCCAAGGCTGCATTTCCCAACTTCAATTTGATAGCATGTCGAAGTGACAAGGCGTGTATTCACCAAAATCAACATTGCATATTTAATATCATTCAAAAGTGGTCAAAAGAAAAATGGTTTTACAGCGCACTCTGATACCGTGAATAAATCACCTGAAGCGCACGCAAATTGCTAATGTAAATATCGGAATGACCCCCATGGTCAGTGACTGTGCAATTTAATGCATTCACGTAATATGTTTGTACTTACAAATTGATGTACGTATAGTCAGTGTCAAAGAAAGTGTACACACCTGGAATGTAAAAATAATACCTCTCCGTAAGGGTTTTCTGGGTGAAACAATAGACATTTTTTTAGTGATATGTAATACTGTTTTATTTAATGAAAAAACAAAAACAAATCTCTTACAACAAAAAAAAAATAGTCTAAGAGCTTCATAATACACCAATATTCGCCCTTCAATTGGATGTAAGCGCTGATGAAATTTCATATTTTATAAAATGGCGAAGGTCTGGCAGTCATGGGCTCTTGCCCTAAAATGTTATAGATGAAATATCGGAAATACAAATCATACATTTAGTGTAAAAAGAAAGTGTAAAAAACAAAAGATTGTCAATTTCCTGTACGTGGCATGGAACTAATAAGTATTGATGTTCGATGGGTTAAGGTGCAGTGACGTATAAGTTTAATGGATCTAAAACAAACGACAGCAATGAATTATCGATTTATTTTGAATGAACTGCTCGTTTTAGGACCAAAAAGTAAGTAGGAGCATATTTTAAAGTTAACAGATATAAAAACGTCAGGCAGGTTGTAAAACCACCAAAAAGTAATCAATTCAGCAATTAGGTTCCATTAATCGTTCACTTATGGCATCATGTGGAATACGAATTAAATAGTACGATCACACATGTTATAAACCGAAAACCATGTTAGTACGTGACGAGTCATATGATCACAGATGTTGCGACTTGGCTCCTGCTTAAACACCCACGATTGATCCAAACTCAATTTTCGGCAATCAGTTATTCTTCAACATGTTCAGATAGTCTAACTATTTATGGAACTTTCTATGAAAACCAAATGTCCAACATCGCTTAAGCCCAAACACCACAACAACATCGCCCAACCGCTCCATGTTTCATTGCGTTTCGACAAGTTTCCCATTTGTTGTTCTCCATATTTTTCTTCCTATTTACCTCCCTGACACCTCAAGTTTGCTTTCTTTGCTTCCAGAAGAATTTGTGATTACACTTTTTTTGTAGGGAAATTCAAGCGTTTTATTTGGTCAGGTTTGACTATAAGGAGTCTTTGCAGTGGAACTTGCCCATGTATACCGTTTCCATATAATGTCCGAAGCATTGCCTGGTACTTACCGCCACACCTGATATTTCCGAAACATTTTCAACAATTTTACAGCACTTTCCGAAGGATTTTCACACAGTGGCCCGCCTAACTTGGAACGATTTTCAAATTTTCCTTATTTTTTCTTTGTCAATAATATTTCTTACAGTGTTGTGATTTCGAAAATATTTATATCTCCAATTTGCGGAGTTTTTCCATCCAAATGATACTTTATCCCAAGTTCGCAAATGTCGATAGACGTTTTGTTTTTATTACGAACAATGTTCTTCTACCAACATAACTAAAGATCGCGACTACCCAAACACTTCATATAGCTCAATTCAATCGCCTGCCATACAAAGCCGGCGTCCGTGTAACGGGTGTACGGTTTGTTGTCTTGCAAACGCATGAACTCCAATTTTAACACTTCCTTTTGACACTGAACATATGAAGTATTTCGGGTTTTTGGCCCGTAGCTTTTGTCTTGTAAGAGCTTTGTTTTTGTCTTTCCAGTAAACTAAACAGAATTACATATCATTTTCAGAAAACATAAAGAGTTCCTTTGTGTCGCCCGGAAACCCCTAAAGTAGAGCTAATATTTTTACATTAGACGTGTGTACACTTTCTTTTGACACTGACTGTGTCGCTTTGCATGCTAGTAGTGGTCTTATCCTCTATAAGATGGTCACTCTGAATATTATGATTATATATGTATGCTACGTTCTTAGTTCTACACAAAAGACTAGGATAAAGTTACGTAGCAAATGACGAATATATGTACCCTTTTAGGAGGAGTCTCGACTTTCCGCTTGTTATTCACACCGTTTTCGGGGATTCCAGTAAAATGCGTACTCGAGAAGCACACATTTTTTGTACATTAATAAGGCCCAGTTTTCAGTACAAGTTCAACTCAGTTTGTCAGTTAAACTACGCTTAAACTTATTTTGCAGTTTTCCAGTCTATTTTAACTGAAAGTTTCAGCTTAACTTAAGCGGCCGATCTGGCAGGGTTAAACGCTAGTTAACCTATCAGTTATTTGCGTTCGTTTTAAGGTACTCTTAAAATTGTTTCATTCATACTTATATCCAGCATGCCCTTGTGCACAGAGATATATGCCTTTGATATGATAACGGCTGTACGTAATGGCATAAATGAATCGAGATAGATGTAGGGTTTCTTATGTAAAAAAATATCAACAACAGAAAAAATTTTACTTTGGCCTGTCCGTCCGTCGACATGCCAACTTTCATATCGTTTTATGTTCGTGACATTTCTCTGTAACTGTATTCTTAATATATATACGTGAGATCACACTTAGACTTCCTTATTTGTCATATATAAGATTATGTTATACTCACTCGTTCATTGTAGATTTCGAGGAAAGATGCCTTCAATACGTAGTTTATATTTTTACGGCTTTTTATCAACCGGAAGAGGTACAAAAACGATCGGAAGATTAGTCCATGGCGTTGATCGTTTGGATTTGGTTTGCCTATGAACTAATCAAAAATTTTATTAAAAAATTGTCATTCATATGTGCAATAAATTTATGAGCATACGCATTTAAGCAAAGCCTTTTAAGTTTCGATGAAAAATTAATTAATCAACTTTTTCTTTAACACCCGAATGTGCATTTCAGCATATCGTCGCCCTCTGTCCAGGAACAGGTCTGTATAGATCAAAATGTTGGGAAATTAAGTTTCAAAGTTTACTGTTTTCGAAAAATCCATACATTTTTTTCGCATTCACCTTATTTAGACCGTAAAAATTTGGGGTTTACTTTTATGCTTAGTTGGTTGGTTGCTGTGCGGGCTGGTTGATCAGGATTAGCCTGGTTTCATTGGGCCACTTGAGGGCAGATCGCTGCCACAACGTCCATTAAAAGAACAAAAAAAAAAGTTTGAGCCAAAATATGAAACCGAATTTGGTTTCAAATATAAATTATACCGGTATTCCTCATAATTAGTGCACAGAAGAGGGTTTCAAATTGAAACTAGAGAGCTCTACACTTGCAGTTATAAAAAACAAAAATCTAGTGGGCGGTGCCGTGGCTTCCAGCCGACGTGCCCAAGTATTCTAGTAGTTTGGTCTAACTAGTGATCTATCGCAACTTTGTAAGAAAATATATAATAACACCTTACTGTTTCAATACTTTTTAAATTGAAACTTAATTAAATTAAAAAACACAGCAGTAAATCGAGAGGTTTGCAATTTAGCCCACAGTTTAAAACCTAATACATATGTGCTACGGTTAGGAATTCGCTAAGTTAGTGCGCGATTGTTTTTTTGCAGTGCTCTGCGCCGCAACTTCGGTAAATGCGGTTAAAAGGATCCCTTTTCTCTCAGCGCGGATATCATGCGGCCAGTGTCCCATGATTGTAGATCTAAGGACTTCATTCCTTACCCTTGAGCAGGTCTTCTATTCTTTTACTTTCGTCCATGTTTGCTTGGTTGTCCTGCTGTTTTTCCGAGTAGTAAACGTTGCAGACGGATACATTGATGTGAGTGGATGATGCAAAGCCCCAGCTAGCTGTGCGCCGTTCTCCTGCCGTAAAATTGGTTTGCCTACCTTGTAAAGTAGCACTGCCTCTCCTCCTCTGCAGTAAACAGCCAAACTATCAGCAAACATTCTATGGTTCTATAATAAAAATTTTGTAGGCTTATTTATACTAGTTAGTGTTTGAAGAGTTTACTGATTATAATTTTGAAGATATTTTGATTTTCACTTTTTATATTTTTGATTGAATTGAATTTTAGGTAATTTAGCAATTTACGCGTGATTTTTCAGCACGAATAGGTCTACCGGACCGTAAACTTGTAGGATGCTGTTGTATGTACCAGCTAGCGTATCATTCAGCTGATGCCTAGATCGACTACCATGTCACTGATATGACCCTGATTAAAAGGCATAGTATGCCAAAGAGTATGGTGGTCTTGCATAAAATAACTTTTATGCCAACAGGTCCGACTCTGATGCATATACTGACTAGTATGTCCACTGGTATGATGCTGATGCACTGACTGGCGATTGATATTTCGTAGGCCGTCACTGTTTAAAAGAAAACTCTTGGTAAGATGGAAAAAAGACAGAACTCGAACTAGTTTGGACTTTTGGCTTACTAGTATACAACCAGTAGATTGGACCGCAGCTTTTTAGAGATAAACGACGCCACCCAAGTTGGTGCGGGCAACATACCATCGGATTTTGCATCACCAATTTCATCAAGTTATTTAAAACAAAACATCATTGTGGATAAAACAAGTGTGATATCTTATCCGTCAACTACCAGACAGGATGTTCAGTATGGCTACTTTTTAGCATTTTGGCAGGGTTTTGACAGTGTGTTCAATATGGCGGCGCATAGGGCCGGCCATAGTACAGGTTTGCAAGTATGATATGTATGAGAAGGAAACAATTCCTTTCTCTTTCTAACACATTGCAGTTTGACACTTCGGTCAGCGTCAAACTATTGTGGAACTCAGTGGAACCTGTGCGGAACATGCGTTTGACACTTAACGAAGTGTCAAAATTACCGGGGTTGCTGTCGTGGAAAGCGACGCGGGGAAACAAAAAAGGAGCGGAATATCAGATATGAGTTGCTGTGGTGGTACATTTTTTGAACGAATTTAGTATGAAAATGTACTGCACCTATATGGGTCCTACAGAAAATTATACAAAAGTCTTGAATTGGGGTATCTGAGGACGCGTAGTTATTCCAGTATTAAGAATACATACAAGGGTGCTAAGTTTTTCGACCCGTTCAATAGTTATCCGCGAAAAACAGTTTGAAACCGAGGTCGGCTGTAATAACCCGTACAAAAGTGTGGCAAGAGAAATGAAAAGACGCGTTTTGTTCTGTTATCAATACTCCAAAGGCGAAAAAGTATTCGAATTATTACAAGTGAGGGAAAACGCGCCTATTAATACCTCCCCCGACGGTTTTTGCCGTGTTTTACCAATCGTCCCCGGTAATAAAGTATCACAATTTGTTAATTAGAATTGTCGAAAACATATGGATTTTAAGGAGGATGTAATTTAGTGCTCGTTTGAATGTAAATAAGGATATTTCTTTGTAATTTTACAATAAAAATTTTACGCAGTTTTCGTTAGCCGCTACTACACTTTTCTCTTGGACCTAAAAAGTACAACAGTGCCAAATAGCATCAAAAAAAAAACCAACAAGAGCAAGAATTTAAGAGGTGAGCGTGGCTATGTATGTGCGTGCTGCAACATATCCTACTTGTAGACCTGTACTATGGGGCCGGCTATCTTCAGCGAGTGATAGAAATAGATACACAATGAGACAGCGATAGTCAAATAAAATCAGGTGATCCGTTCTATTTGAAATTTTGACGTCTATGCAGAAGTTATCACACTTGTCTTACCCACAATGCAAAAGATTAAAAGAAAAATTATATAATTAATCACTTTGCATAATTTTTCAAAAAATTAATCAAGAACAATGAATTCAAATAAAATGACCCAAGTCGAACATGTTTTCAATTTCTTCTATTGAAATCATTGTTTCGATCACAAATATCTGCAAATTTTTTAAAATTGTATCCAGGGGCCCTATTCGCTAACTGTGAGTTTTAAACTGTACACAAGAAATTGTGTAAACTTTGAAATTCTGATTCTGTAAAGAAAAACTGTGAACAAAAAAACTCACTGATAAAAATGAGTTTTCAATGAGTGTACATTTTTCAGATTTTCACAGTTACGGAATTGACCCCCAGGGCCCTATACGGTTTCAGTGTAAAGATGTACAGCGCCCACTTGTAAAATTGAACTATGTATAGTTGCCGAGGATTATTCGATTTTCACCCATGAGTTATACAATGATATTCACTTAGACAGCTTATGATTTCGAGAGCGGCAACCTAGTTACTCCTTAACGTTTCAAGATGTTTCTCTGGTGATTAGAAAAATCTCTTGTGGGCTATGTAGCTTGGCAGCATGGAGCGACAAAAACATTCGTCGGAAAGCATTCATAGCTACACCTTAGAGCTTCTAGGGAAGTGATGTTGACGAAGGTATGAATTCGATGTCGCTGTCCTATAGGTTCTGTGCTGGCATACTGTGCGAGGGCCAATAGGGGTGGTAGCGACTGGTGGTCGGACTTGCTACTGTTCAAACTTCTGAAATTGTACCTTTTAAAATCAGCCAAAAAAGCTGGATGTGCCCTTTGGTATTATCAACAATAGGTTAGCATTAATGGTAATAGTTAATACTGTGCCACGAGAAACATAACTAGGACCGGGGTTAGATTCGAAGCCTCCGTGGAGTAAGCGAATGAAGGACCGTCCCTTCGCAAGGAGCTACTCCTTGGATTAAGTTTTTTGAACGATTCGCGAGAGCTTGAGCCGCGTTATGTTGAAACAACAGCTATTGGTCCTGGCTAAAACACCTGGTCACTTCAGTATATAGAACCCGAGGATGGTCCGAAATGGTCAAAATGTCGATTTCCCCAAATATAGCTCACTCTACTTCTCCCTCTCAACATTTCATTTCCACGCGCAGTCCAGCTCTTGCGCCCGGTTCCACTCCCATTCTAAATCCTATTCCTACTGTCACTCACTCCGACTTTCTTTCTCAGTTAGAGATGTTTTTCAATAGTAAAATATCGATGTCGAAAACATCGACAACTATGAACGATAATTCGATGTCATCTCGATGTCATTAGTCCATGGTTTTACGTCATAGAAAACATCAGTTAAATTAATTTTCTTGTTGTTAAGTATGTAGCCAATTATTTTCAGAGGTCACGATATTCCCAGTAAACGGTTCGTTCCTTGGCTTATTTTTGAAAAGGCCTCGAAGAAAAAAGCTAACGCATTGTAGTCAAGAAAATACTAAAAAATATTTTTCTCATGATCTATTGAAACGTAAGGGCTGGTGCAATGGTAAATTTTGCAAAAGCATCGATGATGTTCATTGAGGAACGATGTATCCCAATCCCGTCTGCCCCTTTCTAGCACAAATATTGGATGACTATTTCAAATAATTGCTGAGATAAAGACCACACAAAGTAGTCTAATGGTTAATGAAGTAAACTCTTAAAATCGAACGAAAATGCACATTCATGCTTCTGGCAAGAGAACGAGGATAAGAGTAAGACATTGTAATAGAAATGGCGGGGTCTAAATATAATGCATTTTATATGAATTTCATTCTTTCACATATATGAACGTATAGGTAGGCTTACCAGATCTGGTGGACCCGTTAGTGTATGAGTTTTTCCAGAGCCAGTCTGACCATAGCAAAACGCAGTGCAACTAAATCCTTCTATAGCCATTTCAATTATACGCTTGATACCGGAATAATCCAAGATATCTTCTTGTGTGGCTCCCGGCTCGAATACAACATTATAAGTAAATACGTGTACATTTTCCTGATTTCGTGATCTCTTATTGTTTCCTTCACTACTTTCAATCTAAATTAATATAAGCATACAGCACATTAATTAAGAATTTTTATGTCTAATAGTGTGATTATTTATGCCAACTTACAATGATTTGCCCATTTCCGGGAAACTGCAGAATCATGCCCCGCCTGTCCCGTTTCTCCTTTTCATTGAGAGGTCGGACTCTGACTACAACATTTATATTGTCCTCAGGAGTTGACGGCTCACTACCAGTAGACTTAGAGGCGATTATTTCCAATGTATCGGCACTACCAATCCTAAAAATGTTATAAGAAGTTGGAAAAACATCAGAATAACCTCGAAATAAATTTTCGAAAGCACAAAAGCGCATACATATTTATTCAAGCCTTAACTGAATAAACTGGTGAAATTGCGATGTGCGCTTGAAATAATATACATACATATATCATAAGCACGTTTATTAACTTTTCCTTGAACTTGGCGCTAGCACAGGTATTTATTTATATTAAATACATACAAAGGTACATTGTATGTATATACCTGGCAATTAATGATGCATGCCCCCTTTAAACCACCACCGTTTCGGCTGCACAAAACAACGCTCTTTACGGTACAATCGCACCTAATTTAATCTCCCATTAACATGTAAAGCGTTAATTAATGTCAGACTAATACATTTCGTATATATATTAAATATTTCTGGCGAAAAAGCAAAGACCGGCTAATTTTGGTTATGTTTATTTGTTGAACAAAATCAGATTTCGCTATTTGGCCTTTTTTATTTTATTTTTTTATTTAAAGTAAAGTTTTTGAATTCACAAATTCTTACAGAATATATTGCCGTTCATAGCAAAAGAAATTTTGATGCGAACATATCAACTCATAAACTCAAAAATAATCATTAATACCTCAAATTAAAAGATAAAACAAGATTTTAAATTTGTTTCATATTTCGAAAGGTAAATTTCCCAATGATTTAAAATTCCTATTTAATTATCAATATTTTAAAAAAAGCTTTGCATCGACTGCGAGGACGCTGAAGATTTAGTGATGAAATTTGTTATCTATCTTTTCTTTTCAAAAAAGAACGTTTGAACAAAATCGACCGACGCATCTCTTCAAACACCGGCTACCAACTAACACACATTTTAGCATTTCCTTTTATATATAGATTTTTATTTTTCACACTTCACTATAATATTAAAACGAAATGCAGATATTCGTTGCTTTTGAAATTCGGCTTAAAAATTGCACATGAAACAACTAAAGACTCTTCTGAATTAAAAAAAAATGTCTTAGTACTTCTAAAAATCGCGGGCCTCCTCAGAAACCCGGAGGCCAGGGGTAATCCCCCCCCTCTCGACGGGCCTGGTGATGTGCTATACTTGATATACTTGTGCTATACTCATTCACTATAATATCTTTTATTGATAAGCACGATGTTTAATTAAACACCAACCAATTACACGGAAGTATATCCGCACCTCCTGAAAATATGATTGCCGGTGCGTGTACGTAACATTTTATTATTACGTATTAACATATAAAAAAAATTTGCTATAAAATAATATTGCGACTACAAACTGAGATGAAACCTATCCTATATTTCAAGTTAGATCAAACGACACACGGGGAGCAAAACAAGTTCAAAATCGGCTCAGTAATTTACGAGTCCATCGCGGACAAACAATGTGACACGTGATTTTTATATTCTAGCAGACCCGGCAGACATTGTTCTGCCCTAAATTTGTTCTATCTGCATACATTTTAAAAAGCCTTTTCCGTCTAACTCTGCCCACGCCCTCTTCACTTTTTCCTAATCCTTTTATTCACTCCTCCCTCCGTATTTTCGCTTTATCTATCTCCATCTTCGTCTCATCCTATCTATCTCTTAGTACATCTCTTTTGTTCCAGTCTCAGTCCCACTCCGAGTCTCAGTCCCAGTCCTAGTCCTAATCCCAGTCCCAGTCCGTCTCTGGTCTACTTCTCGGAAAAAAGGATCGTAAATACTAATATAGGCAAATTTATATACCAAGTTTCAAGTAAATCGAATAGGACATATGTAAATAGGTATGTGGGTATTATTAATTCATGTCTCTATTTCGGCTTCGCATGCATATTTATCAGTTTTGCCCGGTTGATGCGACTAAATCGAATATCACAATGAAAATTACTTTAGAGCTCTCAGCAACAGCTTTCATTTGATATCCATATTACCCACACATTCTAGGGGTATCCGCAGGCCCGACGAGAGGGGGTGGTGGAATGGGGGTATTCCCCGGGCCCGGGGTTTCTCAGGGGGCCCGAGATTTAGAGGTACTAAGACATTTTTTTTTTAATTCAGGAGAGTCTTTAGTTGCTTCATGTGCAAATTTTAAGCCGAATTTCAAAAGCAACGAATATTGATAATGATTTTTTGCCTGGGCCTGGGGAGATAATAAAAACATCAAACAAAAATGTGTTTCTCAGGGGGCCCGCGATTTAGAGGTACTAAGACATTTTTTTTTAATTCAGGAGAATCTTTAGTTGTTCCATGTGCAAATTTTAAGCCGAATTTCAAAAGCAACGAATAATGATAATGATTTTTTGTATGGGCCTGAGGAGACATTAAAAACATCAAACAACAATGTGTTTCTCCGGGAGCCCGCGATTTAGAGGTACTAAGACATTCTTTTTAATTCAGGAGAGTCTTTAGTTGTTCCGTGGGCAAATTTTAAGCCGAATTTCAAAAGCAACGAATATTGATAATTATTTTTTGTGTGGGCCTGAGGAGACAATAAAAACATCAAACAAAAATGTGTTTCTCAGGGGGCCCGCGATTTAGAGGTACTAAGACATTTTTTTTAATTCAGGAGAGTATTTAGTTGTTCCATGTGCAAATTTTAAGCCGAATTTCAAAAGCAACGAATATTGATAATGATTTTTTGCCTGGGCCTGAGTTTACAATAAAAATATCAAACAAAAATGTATGTTTACATGAATCCGACATCGTAAAGTTTTCGTGGTGAAACTGATGAACGTTCATCTTCAAAAAGTCTTCCAACAATACCACCAACTCTGTATCAAAGTTCAGATTATTTAAACGACTTCGATATCGGTACCGTGAATAATGAGTTTTTGCGATCTGAAGAAGTCAACGAAATAACTCGACGAAGTCATCAAAAATGCCCTATTATTTTTCCACGTGATTGTCATGACGAGGCATTTCCTACCTCGTTGTTAAACAGACTCTTGCCAAATGGAGAGAAAGTGGAGCGTGACTGGTTAGTGTGGAGTGCCAGTAGCAATGCTTTTTATTGCCTACCATGTCGTCTGTTAAGCACCAATACTTTAAATCGACCTTCAATTTTTTGTGCGGATATTCGATATTCCAGGAATCGAAGAAGCTATACGATAAACGGCCATCACACGAAAATACTCAAAATTATATTCAATGGCGATCTTTACAAAATCCAATTCAAAACGAGGCTACAATTGATACACCTATCAATGAACAGCTAATCACTGAAACTCAACAGTGGGAAGAAATTTTATATAGAATTTTGGACACTATTTTATTTTTGGTGAAAGCTGTCTAGCTTTCAAGGCGAAAGTATATATCTTGGTGAACGAAACGATGGACATTTTTTGGGAATCTCATAAGCCATTATGATCCGATCCTTAGAGATCATTTCGAGAAAGTTAGGATTTCACAACAGCAGCACAAACGTTTACCTTTCCATCTTTCCCCAGACATTCAGAACGAGTTTATAGAAATTTATGCAAAGCACGTGAGGGAAACTATATTAGATCAAGGCAAGAAAGCCAAGTATTTTGTTATATCGTTGATGATATGCCTGATGCTAGTCACGTTGACTACGTTCATTTTTCGCTAACTCCGTTTCAATTCAAAAGCAACAAATTTTACAATTCAATTACTCGAATGCTGATTACTCGCCTTGTGCAACGCACAGTCGGAATTTATGTGGTCTTGATGCTGCAGAATGTTGTACGGCTGCAATTACTTTCTTCGGGGTTGTACAAAAATGTTTTACTACTTTCAGCAGCACTCCACAACGATGGGACATCCCCAAAAAAAATGTACCGAGCTCTCTTCATAGTCTTTCAGCCAAAAGCCAAATTTGACTCCGCAACGATACGGCGATGTTACCGGCATTCTCAAGTACATCAACAATTTCGAATGTATCTTGCTGTCCTCAATTTGGTTCAAAATACTGACTACCATTAATGAAAGAAACGTGGTCCTCCAAGCTAGAGACGCCACCATAGATGTTGAGGTCCGACATCTATGTGCCTTACTAGCTGATTTGAAGTTGATCAGGAACCAATGGGAAACAATTTTAAACGAATGAAAACAGTTTATTCAACATCTTTCCCAAGTTTCCAGACATGCGAAAAAGAAAACCCAAAAGACGTTTTGAAGATAATGGAAAAGAGATGATTACGGATGATCCAGAGTCTGATTTTAAAAACAACACATTCTTGGTGATCGTCGATTCGGTAATCACTGGCATTACTGAACGATTTGCAGCTATGAGAAATTTAAACAAAACGTTTTCCTCTTTGGGGCAATTTGAAGACATGGATGAAACTACGGTTCGGGCGAGCACAGGAAAATTTGTCGAAAAATACAAGTCGGGCATTTCTCAAAGCTTAGAATGTGAAATAATTCACTTGAAACACATTTACGAAGCAAATTTTTTATAAAGGTCTGTCGCCATTGGACTTGCTAAATGCCATCTACATAAGTTCAAAATTTGTATACAATTTTCCCCACATTTGTGTTGCTTTACGTATCTTTTGCACTATACCTGTCACTGTTGCTAGTGCAGAACGTTCCTTCTGCGCCCTTTCAAGAATCAAAAACTTTCATAGATCGTGTTCATCTCAACAGCGAGTTTCAGGACTTGCTACGATTTGTGTTGAATCTGTTTTGGCAAGACAGTTAAATTTTGATATTATTATAAAAATTTGGCAAGTAAAGCCACTCTTTGATAACCGAAGTTTCTATATTGAAATTAAAATATATAATCATCATTAAATTTATCAGAAATGTATTAAAATGTTACCAAATAACTAGAAAAGATTAATTGAAACAATATGTGGCTGTTAAAAGAGAATTTTATTTCTACGTTACAATAAAATAGTATAAATAGTAAATATTCTTTGTTAATTGTATTAGTCCAAAAAATCATTTAGTTGATGTGGCAACAATTTTTTTTGATGTAATCCATCAATAATTATTAATGAATGAGACGTCATTAATTTAAGTTAATCAAATGTATTAGTGGATTTTTTATAGGGGCCCGTAAATTGATTAGTCCCGGACCCGGATTTTCTCTCTACGGCCCTGGGTATCCGTGTCCACGTTTTGGCCTATATCTCGAGACCCTAGTCACCTAGCGGTATAATATATTACTCTGTACTAAAGCACTCATCAACAGCTTTCATTTGTTATCCATATTCTATAAACGTATTCTAGGGGTACCCGGGTCCACGGTTGAACAAAATCGACCGACGCATGTCTTCAAACACCGGCGACCAACTAACACACATTTTAGCGTTTCCTTTTATATATATAGATTTTTATTTTTCACACTTCACTATAACGAGCCATAACCGCACAAAAGGCTTAACCGACATTATTTTTGATGTTTTGTTTTTGATGGAAATCGAAAGGCCATTACCATATGCACCAGCTCCAAAAAAATCAAAGACCTACGAAATACCGATACCAAGTTATAGATAGGGCAATTTTGTCAAGTGCACAAAACACTTTGTTTGTATTTTTTTGTGCTCACAATGTGTAGGTTAAGCCTTTCATCCGAGAAAATTTTGTCATTTTAATACAAAGTTTTTACATTTTGGTGTGCATGTTTCGTTTTTTCGTGTTTTTAATTTAAATATGGACTTCTTGCAAACATAGGTGATTATTTTTTATATTAAGATTTTTCTTAATAAGGATTATAATGAATATAGCCAAACTATTGTTGTAGATTTCAAATAAAGTTGCACTAGTTCCATACAGCGACACCGATCCTTCAGAGGAAATAATTGAAGAATATACTTGTGTTGGGAAACGAGGTAGGAGGATTCCGAAACCACTACCCAAAATACTTCTACGCAAGAAGGGACCTTCTACTTCAGTTTATACAGGAGCTTGCAGAGAATTTCATCGTTAAATTATTCTGATTTAAAATCACTTTGTGATAAAAATAATTCCCGAAATTTTCCACATAGGGTACCTCAACTTAAAACACAATTCTTTTATCACATATACATTACCAGATACTGATGTAGAAGACGGCAATGTGAAATGAATAGATTGTACCTTAGTTATATAGTTTTTATTTAAAAATACTTAGTTTAATTGTAAATTTAAAATATTTGTTAATCAGTCTGCATCTTTAAATTTAAATAAAAACATTGATCTGCATCAGCAACCACTGTTTTTAATGTTTTCAAATGTGTATTTTTTTAAATTTTAACTTTGGCTTAACCGACACCTTCAAGTAATGGAGTCTTTTTTTGGAAAGCAAAAAGGGCGTCAGCGACAAATGCGCCATTATTATTAAAGAAATGCAAAAAAAATCCCACATCAGTATACGTCAATTATATAGTGTTATATACAAACCAACTTTCACGTTACTATCTAAAGTAATCGCAATATTAATACATGCGTCTACTGAACGATTTTGTTTATGTCGGTTAAGCCCTTTCTGCGGTTATGGCTCGATAATATTAAAGCGAAATGCAGATATTCGTTGCTTTTGAAATTCGGCTTAAAAACTGCACATGGAACAACTAAAGACTCTCCTGAATTAAAAAAAATGTCTTAGTACTTCTAAATCGCGGGCCCTCTCAGAAACCCGGGGTCCGGGGGTAATCCCCCCTCTCGACGGGCCTGGTGATGTACTTGATATCATTCGCTATAATATTTTTTATTGATAAGCACGTTGTTTAATTAAACACCAACCAATTACACGGAAGTATATCCGCACCACCTGAAAATATGAGTGCCGGTGCGTATACGTAACATTTTATTATTACGTATCTATATATAAAATTTTCGTGTCACAATGTTCGCTTCCGTACTCCTCCGAAACGGCTTGACCGATTCTCATGAAATTTTATGAGCATATTTAGTAGGTCTGAGAATCTGCCAATATCTATATCAATAAATACCGCTGAGAGGCTAGGGTCTCGAGATATAGCCCAAAACGTGGACCCGGGTACCCCTAGAATGTGTTTATACAAGATGGATATGAAATGAAAGCTGTTGATGAGTGCTATAGTACAGGATAATTTTAATACAACTGGGAGGCTAGGGTCTCGAGATATAGCCCAAAACGTGGACCGGGTACCCCTAAAATGTGTTTATACAAGATGGATATCAAACGAAAGCTGTTGATGAGTGCTATAGTACAGGATAATTTTCATATAACTGGGAGGCTAGGGTCTCGAGATATAGCCCAAAACGTGACCCGAGTACCCCTAGAATGTGTTTATACAATATGGATATCAAATGAAAGCTGTTGGTGAGTGCTTTAGAAGGGGGTAATTTTCATACCCCTGGGTGACTAGGGTCTCGAGATATAGCCCAAAACGTGGAACCGGGTACCCCTAGAATGTGTTTATACAAGATGGATATCAAACGAAAGCTGTTGATGAGTGCTATAGTACAGGATAATTTTCATATAACTGGAGGCTAGGGTCTCGAGATATAGCCCAAAACGTGACCCGGGTACACCTAGAATGTGTTTATACAATATGGATATCAAATGAAAGCTGTTGATGAGTGCTTTAGAAGGGGGTAATTTTCATACCCCTGGGTGACTAGGGTCTCGAGATATAGCCCAAAACGTGGAACCGGCTACCCCTAGAATGTGTTTATACAAGATGGATATCAAACGAAAGCTGTTGACGAGTGCTATAGTACAGGAAAATTTTCATACAACTGGGAGGCTAGGGTCTCGAGATATAGCCCAAAACGTGGACCCGGGTACCCCTAAAATGTGTTTATACAAGATGGATATCAAACGAAAGCTGTTGATGAGTGCTATAGTACAGGATAATTTTCATATAAATGGGAGGCTAGGGTCTCGAGATATAGCCCAAAACGTGACCCGGGTACCCCTAGAATGTGTTTATACAATATGGATAACAAATGAAAGCTGTTGATGAGTGCTTTAGTAGAGGGTAATTTTCATACCCCTGGGTGACTAGGTTCTCGAGATATAGGCCAAAACGTGGGCCCGTGAACGGTTAGATAGTGTTTTTACATAATGGGTATCAAATTGAAGCTGTTGATAAGTGCTTTAGTAATACCAACTGGTGAATAGGGTCTCGAGATATAGGCCAAAACGTGGATCAGGGTAACACTAGGATGTGTTTTTACATTATGGATACCAAATTGAAGCTGTTGATGTGTACTTTAGTACAGATAAAGTTTTATGCCGCTGGGTGACTAGGGTCTCGAAATATATGCCAAAACGTGGACCCGGATACACCTAGACTGTGTTTTTACATTATGGGTATCAAATTGAAGCTGTTGATGTGTGCTTTAGTACAGATTAAGTCTTACACTGCTGGGTGACTAGGGTCTCGAGATATAGGCCAGTTCATTGACCCGGATACCCCTAGAATGAGTGTGTATTATGGATATCAAATGAAAGCTGTTTCTGAGAGCTTTAAAGTAATTTTCATTGTGATATTCGATTTAGTCGCATGAACCTGGCAAAACTGATAAATATGCATGCGAAGCCGAAATAAAGACATGAATTAATAATACCCACATACCTATTTACATACGTCCTATTCGATTTGCCTGAAATTTGGTATATAAATTTGCCTATATTAATATTTACGATGCTTTTTTCCAGGAGGTAGACCAGAGACGGACTGTGACTGGGATTAGGACTAGGACTGGGACTGAGACTGAGACTCGGAATGGGACTGGAAGAAAATACATACCACCCTCTGGGACTGACAATAAGATATGAAGAAGAATGAGAAAAACTTGAGAGAAGAGAAAAAAGAGAAGAAGAAGGAGACTGAGAAAGAGATAGAATGAGACGAAAATGGAGATAGATGAAGCGAAAAATACGGAGGGGGAGTGAATACAAAGATTAAGAAAAAGTGTACAGGGGCGAGGGCAGAGTTAGACGGAAAAGCTTATTAAAATGTATGCTGATAGATCAAATTTAGGGCCGAACAACGTCTGACGGGTCTGCTAGTAAATGTTATAAAATAAAGTCGCTAAATACCATGTGCGCACATAACTTCACACAGAATGCTCCGATTTTAAAACGGTTTTTTGCGTCTGAAAGCTTAGCTACGTGAGATGGTACAGTTAATATAATTTGAAGGTATATTTTATAGGGGCGTGGAAAATTGCCAAAATGTAGTAAAAAATCATAAAAATTTTGTTTACACAGCTATATTTCATAAACGGATGGATGGATTTAAAAAATTCTACTTTTCAGTAAAACTTTGAAATATTTACCTTCTACTTGATTCCTTTCTTATATCAGCCAAATTGTGTGTGGTTGCTCGGTGTCACCTGTGCGCACAAATTGCTTTTGAGTGAGGCGACACATAGCATTCGCTGCGTTATTTAACTTCGGGAGTACATTTATATGTATCATATCATATCATATTAGCTTGACATATGTATGTGCATACATATTTATGCGTTGTTGCCAAGTTAATGCAACATAAATGGTTAATAATGCAAACATCTCTTGAGAAATACCCTTTCGTTAAAAATATACATTTCCTTAAAATTCTTAAACAAAAGTTTTATTTTCTGGTATTTTTGCATGTATATGCTAATATTTGTGCACTAAGGAAATTGTATTCTTCAATATATTTTTTGTGCTAAGGTAATCCTGGTATGTGTTTGTACAATATGGCTATCAAATGGAAGCTGCTTATGAGTACTTTGATACGGGAAATTTTTCGTACACCTGGGTGACTAGGGTCTCGAGATATAGGCCAAAACGTGGACCTGGGTACCCCTAGACAGTGTTTACACAATATGGATAACAAAATGAAAGCTGTTGATAAGTGCTTTAGTAAAGGGTAGTTTTCATACCTAGTGGTGACTAGGGTCTCGAGATATAGGCCAAAACGTGGACCCGGGTACCCCTAGAATGTGGTTATAAAATATGGATAACAAATGAAAGCGGTTGATGAGTGCTTTAGTAGATGGTAATTTGAATACCCCTGGGTGACTAGGGTCTCGAGATATAGGCCATAACGTGGGCCCGTGTACCCCTAGAATGTGTTTATACAATATGGATAACAAATGAAAGCTGTTGATGAGTGCTTTAGTACAGGGTAAGTTTCATACCTATTGGTGGCTAGGGTCTCGAGATATATGCCAAAACGTGGGCCCGTGTACCCCTATTATGTGTTTATCCAATATGGATTACAAATGAAAGTTATTGATGAGTGCTTTAGTACAGGGTAAGTTTCATACCTATTTGTGACTAGGGTCTCGAGATATATGCCAAAACGTGGATCAGGGTAACACTAGGATGTGTTTTTACATTATGAGCATCAAATTGAAGCTGTTGATGAGTGCTTTAGTACAGGGTAGTTTTCATACCTATTGGTGACTAGGGTCTCGAGATATACATAGGTCAAAACGTGGGCCCGTGTACCCCTAGAATGTGTTTATACAATTGGATAACAAATGGAAGCTGTTGATGAGTGCTTTAGTACAGGGTAAGTTTCATACCTATTTGTGACTAGGGTCTCGAGATATATGCCAAAACGTGGATCAGGGTAACACTAGGATGTGTTTGTACATTATGAGCATCAAATTGAAGGTGTTGATGAGTGCTTTAGTACAGGATAGTTTTCATACCTCTTGGTGACTAAGGTCTCGAGATATAGGCCAAAACGTGGATCAGGGTAACACTAGGATGTGTTTTTACAGTATGGGTATCAAATTAAAGCTGTTGATGTGTGCTTTATTACAGGGTAGTTTTCATACCTTTTGGTGACTATGGTCTCGAGATATAGGCCAAAACGCGGACCCGTATACCCCTAGAATGTATATGTAATATGGATATCAAATGAACGATGTTGCTGAGAGCTTTAAAGTAATTTTCATTGCGATAGTCGATTTAGTCGCATCAGCCTGGCAATACTGATAAATATGCATGCGAGGCCGAAATAGAGATATGAATTAATAATACCCACATACCTATTTACATACGTACTATTCGATTTGCCTGAAATTTGGGATATAAATTTGCCTATATTAGTATTTACGATCCTTTTTGTCCGGGAAGTAGACCAGAGACGGACTGGGACTGAGACTCGTAGTGGGACTGGGACGCAGAATGAGACTGGAACAAAATATATACCACCCTCTTGGACTGGCGATAAGGGATGAAGAAGAATGAGAAGAACTTGGGATAAGAGAAAAGGGGGAAGGAGAAGGAGACTGAGAAAGAGATAAAGTAAGACGAAAATAGAGATAGATGAAGCGAAAAAACGGAGGTAGGAGTGAATAACAGATTAAGAAAAAGTGAAGAGGGGGGAGGGCAAAGTTAAGACGGAAAAAGCTTTTTAAAATGTATGCAGGTAGACCAAATTTAGGGCAGAACAATGTCTGCCGGGTCTGCTAGTAAACATATAAAAAAATTTGCAATAAAATAATATTGCCACTATAAACTGAGATAAAACCTATACTATATTTCAAGTTAGATCAAACTACACACGGGGTGTAAAACAAATTCAAAATCGGTTCAGTAGTTTAGGAGTCCATCGAGGACAAACAATGTGACACGTGATTTTTATATATAAAGATATATATTGGGTTGGGTCTATTTGTATGGACGAAAGTTAACCGATATCGCGCCATCGATTTTTCGATAGGATTTGGGCTCAGGAAAAAAGTTCCACTACGTATACCCAAAAAAATAATTTTTGAGCCTGCGAAAAAGTAGATTTTTCGACCAAAATTCTTCTAAATCTCCATAAAAGAAATTTTGTTTCAAAAAACTGCATTTACAAATTTTGCATTTGACACAAAAAAAAAATACATGAAAAATGATTTCGAGCCTTGAAAATGAAAAAAATGCAAAAAAAATCGAAAAAATCGATGAAATTTCGCAGGCTCTAAAATTATTTTTTTGGGTATGCGTAGTGGACCTTTTTTTCCTGAGCCCAAATTCTATCGAAAAATCGATGGCGCGATATCGATTAATAAATCGACCCAGTCTTATATATATATTATTTCTACAGAGCTTTGGAAAAATTGAAAATGTTACCCAAAATAAGCCGAAAGATGTAAAGTTTTAAGCCCCGGTCAAATTTCTGTCCGAACAAAAAGCGTGACCTGGTAACCAATCTTCAGAGATTTGTCCTCTTAAACAGAGACATCGATGAAGCACCCAGTAAATATGACAATATTCGACCCACTCTTCACAACAAATGCTGCTATAAGCTTTTCATTGTACTTCGCGGCTTTGCAATAGGCAATAGAAAATTTTTCTAAGATCGAAAAAGAAAAATTTCACAAATATCCCAATTCATATCATAAAACCGCATGTTATGGCCATAGTAAAGTTATACTTACTTATGGTGTTTTCTTTACGTGAAAAAATTTTACCCTCATGTTGCAATCTTAAATTCTAACTTTTGAACCGGGTCACCTGTAGATATGCAAGAAGACTCTTTGTAGGTAATGAGACACGCTTTCTTATCCATTGGAAAATGTTTTGTGAATGCACATATAAACTCACGAGAGAGCTGAGAAAAACCTACAGTGCGACAAAAAGCAAAGAAAACGCCATTACTTAATTGGCCTTTAAGCTAAACGCGCACACTGAGCAGAGTGGCATGAAGCGGCAGCGGCGCTTCAATTCTTTGTCTATTTGATAAACATTGCCGCTCATGACCGCGCCGCGCAGTGCTGGTGCCGCTAAGTGTGAATTGCTCCATACGAATCAATGCGAAGAATATTTTGCCGCATAGTGCAGTGCAGCTCAGTGTGTCCTTAGCATTAACCGTTTCAACGATTATGGTCGCTTTTTCGCTTGGTTAACTGATGCCAATTGGTCACAGCAAGGGAATTTAAATCGTTTTCCGGGAGTCGCCGCCCTCTTCCTCTGCTTCCGTAGGCGGGATCCGATTAAAATACTTTCTTAGACGGAGCATTATCTTTCATTCGCGTAACATGGCCTAGCCTGTGTAGCTGCTGTGTTTAAATTCGCAAGACTATGTTGATGTCTGCGTAAATCTCGTATAGCTCATCATTAAATCTTCTTCGGTACCCGCCGTCGCCAACGCGAAGGAGCCCGTAAATCTTTCGAAGAACTTTTCTCTCGAACACTCCCAGAGCCGCTTCAATTGATGTTGTCATGTTTTTGGGCCGTAAATTTTTCCACAACTATTGTGTAAAATTTTTATCATATTCTCGACAATTTTCGTGAAAATTGGGGAAAATCCCTATCACCAAAACAGCGATCAGCTCGAAAAATCACAATGTTCAGGAAACTTTATTAGGTGAGTTAATTGACATTTAATTGACCATACAGACCCGTAGGTATTAGGTTAGCGAGCCTGGTAGCATGCATAACTTAAAAATTTCAGATTTTTGCTTTAGCTTATTTTTGATGTAGTTGCAAATGTTGGCACACTTTTAGAGTACCATTTGGCGGATGACAAATAAAATTTGAGGAGATTTCTACAAGAGAGGAACTGCACAAAATTGCTTACGATTGGATAATGTGGACGAAATCGTTTACAACCACGCCATATGTTTCTAAGTCATATTGAAGTAGCCCGATACATATTTAAGGCATCGTATTCATTGTAAAGTCTTATATAGCTCCCTTTGTTTCCAAGGCTATCTACACAAAATTTTATTAAAACATGACAATTCTTCAGATAACAGAAAATAGGAGGCCTTGTGAACTTCAATATTGTTTTGAATGCATTAACCGGGCTATTTCTTGACCAAAGGTTATAATTTAACCCCGTCGGGGCAGCACCTACTGCGCTGTTGCAGTAACATATATGAACTTATGACCTTTACTCTCTTAATATGTGATTCATGCAAAGCATGACTGCACCGAGCCGTTTATACTGGGTTAGTTTTCAATGTGCGTAAGCCCCACAATCTCTTTAATACTTTTGTAGCTCGTAGTTCTTCTCGCCTAAATGCATTATATAGTTCACGAGCAAGCGTACCACAACCTTCAACATCTACTAATAGCCGCAAATTTCTCTTACACCTCTGATTCTCCATTGTGCACCGTATGCCAGCACATAATATATATGACTGTAACATTGGTTCAACGTAGCTTTGGGCTTACCGTTGTAACTTACTGACGGACGCATTTGTTGATCCGTGCTGCCAGGGCTTTCAGTCCCAGACAAGCCACTCAACTTTATATCATCAAGGTGAACTACAAAATCGTGCAATTGAACTGTAACGAATTAATTGAAAAGATCAAGGAGAATGCAGTTTCCATGAAGAGCCGCAACGTCCGAATTGTCCACAGGAAAAATATTGAAAGTGGAAACGGAAATGGTATCGCATGTAACATACAGTGCAGTATATTCTAACTGAAGACAAACAATAAATTAATTCCTTCGAAAAATCGGAGTTTGATGCATAAAATAATTGCTTGATATTAATATTAAAAGCTCATATTTGAGCAGTTCATGTTCTGCACCAAAAATAAACTTTTGGGCCTGTTGGAAGAAAAAAATTTATTTGTATCAGTCCAACGCATATACACTTGCGAAGTCTTTATAAATAAAAAAATGAAATTTTCAGTCCCCCCCCCCCCCCCCCACTCCCCCTTAAATGGTTATACCGATGTCAAAAATATCACACGAAGGTTCTGGTACCGATAGGAAACGGGTAAGACGTGTTGCACAAGGATTCAAGTTAAAATATAAAACCTTATATTTGACTCTTGTTCGGCACTTAACCATATTCAATTGGGACACAAATTTATATGTGATAGTTATGACCTTGCTGTTACAGTTTGATGGGGTGAGACAGGGAAAAATCGTTTATTGGATTTATAAGAACCACCCTAATATATGTACACGTATGTATCTATTTTGGTAAATGTGATAAACAAACATGGAGAAGCAATTGCTCATAAAACCTATACAAATTAGTTGATATTGGTTAATGGAGTTGATGTTGGAATTGCAGTAAAAAAGTGTCAATATTATTTATTTTATTTTGTGTGCTTTACAAGAAGAGCCAATGCACACCAACAAAGATAAAAATAATTTTGTTTTCGTTATTCAGTTTACCACCACTTCACCAAATAGTATGTCCATTTACAATATATAAGCAAAATAATTCCTATTTAGTTCGATCGATTTTGTAATTAAAGAAAACCATTAAAATCGAAGAAAAATTGTCTGGTTAATAACAGTTTTTAACATGAGTTCTTTGCAAATGAACCAAATTAATATTATATCTAGGACTAGATATATAACCCGCTATTTATTATGTGTAAAGCTACTATCAAATAAAGTATCTTAACTTTAAGGGGCTCTGTTGTAGAGGCTTACGCCGATCACTTCGTCAGCGGCGGCGGCGTAGGGCCCATAGGAAACGGGAGGCAACGGCCAACACCGAATTATTTACCATAAATAATTTACCTTTCTTATTTAAAAAAAACTAACATTTAGGAAGGTTTCGTTTATGTGTATTTCGTGTTTTTTTCCAGGGCCAAGGGCTAGCATTTCAATGTCCCGCTTCTTAATTTCTCGCGAATAGTTTAAAAATAGTAATCCACACTCTAAAGCGAAAATCGTAAATTTACTACCAAAATGATAGGCAACACTTTAACCACTATAAATGTGTAATATTACACATCTTTATTTTTAAAAATCTCCTGTTGACTTTAACGCAAAAAATGTGTAATACTTTTGACACAATATGCCTAAAATTGTACGCACCAGTTGCTTATATTTACACCCTAAGAGCGCGATTTTAAACACTAAGGGCCTCATTTTTTTGTACGCTTGTAGCGAAAAAGTCGCAAGAAGCCATCGAAAAATTGAATTTGGGGTACACAGGGTGACACCTTCAACCATGGCGTCTTTACACACAAACATTTCCAATATATTTGCAAAGCTTATCACTTATTTATATTGACATATATTTTATAGCGTTTCACCTATTTATAATTACTAGTATCGCCCGTTGTCGAAATTCGACCAACTTGTATTTTTTTCAACTCACTCTATGCATCCAGTGTTGGGGTAGTGCAATAATGCGTTAATAGTTGAGCAGTGAGTGGAAATATAGCAAACTGATCTATCTTGCTTAAAGTTATCATTAAAATTTTGAATTTGACCTAAGACGTTATAATCTTTGATTGTATTTTCTTAAATTTTCTACAAACTTTTCAAATGTAATTATAAGTAGAGCTCCTTAAAAAAAATATAGCAAATATGTAAAATCAAATGAAATTTACATAGAATTGTGGTGAAATTACTTGATTTTGAATTGAAAATTTGCTTTTTATACACTACCCGGGAGATATACCGTTGGCGCGCTAGCGAAGTTAGTTTTGGGTGCTCGGTTCCCCAGTAGGCTTATATCACCAATATAAACTACATATACATATATCGCCCATTTACTTCAATAGCGTAATAATTCAAAAAACACGAATTTTTAGTTAAGAACGAAGAAATGTGCTAAAGGAATTTAACCTGTTTCACACCACCTAGTAGGTATGCAATCGGCGCTTTACTATTACATATGTATTTATAATTAATTAAATAAAATTATAATTTGCCATTAATTGTTATAAATGAATTTAGTTAGTTTCAACAAAAGTTAACTCTTTGTGATTTTCTTGAAAACAACTGAAATAAAAAACAAATAATCTGTTAAATAAAGACTTATGTATTTACGTGTAAGTAAAATTTGCCACAAAAAATGGGCCGTTCAAAAATTAATTCTATTTAAGGTTTTTTGGTACGCTACAAATTGTTTTGGAACAGTATTTTAGGATTTTGGTAGAGGCTATTATAAGCAAGTGGCAACATTGGGCACCATATTTGTATGTACGTGAAACATTTGTGCTTTCGAATTTAGCAGGGAATCATAAAGGTTTAGGTCTTTGAAATTCGCATTAGAACACTTAGATAATTGTTCCCAAAGATGGCGCGCTTGTGCACGAAAATTAATTTCGATATTTGTATGAATTGTTCGAATTTACAAAAAACTTTTTCTATTAATTATAAACAAATAGAGTAATATTTGTTAACAAAAATAGGCCTATGTACTGCGGCTGATCAATACGAATCGATTCATATAACTTTTATATGATTTTACGTATGCTAAGTATGCGAAACAGCCTATCAATTGCTTTTATGGAAATTTTGTTAGCGTATTAATATATAGATAGTGGGTAAAATACTGCCTATGCAATACGCCGCCATGATGCCGGTTGCCGTTTTCACCTAAAATCAAGGGACGTTTTTTTTTCGTTTAATATACAACGTGAAATTTTCCGATTCAGTTAAGTTGCATTTAAATAATAATAAACTAAGTGGAAATAAACGAATATATAATAAAGTAAAATAAGAAATAAAATAAATTAGCATAAAAGACAATATAAAAAATTTAATGTTATATTTTTGTAAATTTTTTGTTTTTTGTTCAGTATAAGACGTACTTTATTTAAAATGAGGAATAAAGTTGCAAATGCAAAAACATTTTCGGGCAAATTTGCCATTAATTGTTATAAATGAATTTAGTTAGTTTCAACAAAAGTTAACTCATTATTTGTGATTTCTTGTTTTCTTGAAAACAACTAAAATAAAAAACAAATAATCTGTTAAATAAAGACTTATGTATTTACGTGTAAGTAAAATTTGCCACAAAAAATGGGACGTTCAAAAATTAATTCTATTTAAGGTTTTTTGGTACGCTACAAATTATTTTGGAACAGTTTTTTAGGATTTTGGTAGAGGCTATTATAGGTAAGTGGCAACATTGGGCACCATATTTGTATGTACGTGAAACATTTGTGCTTTCGAATTTAGCAGGGAATCATAAAGGTTTAGGTCTTTGAAATTCGCATTAGAACACTTAGATAATTTTTCCAAAGATGGCGCGCTTGTGCACGAAAATTAATTTCGATATTTGTATGAATTGTTCGAATTTACAAAAAACTTTTTCTATTAATTATAAACAAATAGAGTAATATTTGTTAACAAAAATAGGCCTATGCACTGCAGCTGATCAATACGAATCGATTCATATAACTTTTATATGATTTTACGTATGCTAAGTATGCGAAACAGCTTGTCAATTAATTGTATGGAAATTTGGTTAGCGTATTAATATATAGATAGTGGGAAATATACTGCTTATGCAAGACGGCCGCTATGATGCCGGTTGCCGCTCTGAGCTAAAATCAAAAAAGTTTTTGGGACGTTTTTTTGTTTCGTAATTAGCATAAAAGGCAATATAAAAAATGTAATGTTATATTTTTGTAACTTTTTCTTTTTTTTTTCAGTATAAGACGTAAAATGAGGATTAAATCTGCAAATGCAGCAACATTTTCGAGCAAATTTGCCATTAATTGTTATAAATAAATTAGTTTCAACAAAAGTTAATTCATTATTTGTGATTTCATGTTTTTTTGAAAACAACTAAAATAAAAAACAAAGAATCTGTTAAATAAAGACTTATGTATTTACGTGTAGGTAAAATTTGCCACAAAAAATGGGCCAGTCAAAAATTAATTCTATTTAAGATTTTTGGTACGCTATAAATTATTTTGGAACAATTTTTTAGGATTTTGGTAGAGGCTATTACAGGTAAGCGGCAACAATGGGAAACCATATTTGTATACAGGTGAAACATTTGTGCCTTTGAATTTAGCGGGGATACATAAAATTTGAAATTCACATTAAACACTTAGATAATTGTTCCCAAAGACGGCGCGCTTGTGCATAAAGGTTTAGGTCTTTGAAATTCGCATTAGCAAACTTAGATAATTATTCCTAAAGATGGCGCGCTTGTGCACGAGAATGAATTACGATATTTGTATGAATTGTTCGAATTTACAAAAAACTTTTTCTATTAATTATAAACAAATAGAGTAATATTTGTTAACAAAAATAGGCCTATGCACTGCGGCTGATCAATACGAATCGATTCATATAACCTTTATATGATTTTACGTATGCTAAGTATGCGAAACAGCTTGTCAATTAATTGTATGGAAATTTTGTTAGCGTATTAATATATAGATAGTGGGTAATATACTGCCTATGCAAGACGGCCGCTATGATGCCGGTTGCCGCTCTGACCTAAAATTAAAAAAGTTTTTGGGACGTGTTTTTGTTTCGTAATTAGCATAAAAGGCAACGCAACAACATTTTCGAGCAAATTTGTCATTAATTGTTATAAATAAATTAGTTAGTTTCAACAAAACTTAACTCATTATTTGTGATTTCATGTTTTTTTGAAAACAACTAAAAGAAAAAACAAAGAATCTGTTAAATAAAGACTTATGTATTTACGTGTAGGTAAAATTTGCCACAAAAAAAGGGCCGGTCAAAAATTAATTCTATTTAAGATTTTTGGTACGCTATAAATTATTTTGGAACAATTTTTTAGGATTTTGGTAAAGGCTATTATAGGTAAGTGGCAACAATGGGAAACCATATTTGTATGTAGGTGAAACATTTGTGCCTTCGAATTTAGCGGGGATACATAAAATTTGATATTCACATTAAACACTTAGATAATTGTTCCCAAAGACGGCGCACTTGTGCATAAAGGTTTAGGTCTTTGAAATTCGCATTAGAAAACTTAGATAATTGTTCCCAAAGATGGCGCGCTTGTGCACGATAATTAATTACGATATTTGTATGAATTGTTCGAATTTACAAAAAACTTTCTATTAATTATAAACAAATAGAGTAATATTTGTGAACAAAAATAGGCCTATGCACTGCGGTTAATCAATACGAATCGATTCATATAACTTTTATATGATTTTACGTGTGCTAAGTATGCGAAACAGCCTATCAATTGATTGTATGGAAATTTTGTTAGCGTATTAATATATAGATAGTGGGTAATATACTGACTATGCACGCTATGATGCCGGTTGCCGGTTTGACCTAAAATCAAAGACGTGTTTGGGACATTTTTTTGTTTCGTTTAATATACAACGTGAAATTTTCCGATTCAGTCAAGTTGCAGTTAAATAATAATAAACCAATTTGAAATAAGAGAATATATAATAAAATAAAATAAGAACTAAAATAAATTAGCATAAAAGGCAATATAAAAAATTTAATGTTATATTTTTGTAACTTTTTTTTTCGTTCAGTATAAGATGTACTTTATCTAAAATGAGGATTAAATCTGCAAATGCAAAAACTTTTCGGGCAAATTTGCCATTAATTGTTATAAATAAATTAGTTAGTTTCAACTAAAGTTAACTCATTATTTGTGATTTCATGTTTTTTTGAAAACAACTAAAATAAAAAACAAAGAATCTGTTAAATAAAGACTTATGTATTTACGTTTAAGTGAAATTTGCCACAAAAAATGGGACGGTCAAAAATTAATTCTATTTAAAATTTTTTGGTACGCTACAAATTATTTTGGAACAATTTTTTAGGATTTTGGTAGAGACTATTATAGGTAAGCGGCAACAATGGGTAACCATACAATTTTTTAGGATTTTGGTAGAGACTATTATAGGTAAGCGGCTGCAATGGCGAACCATATTTGTATGTAGGTGAAAGATTTGTGCTTTCGAATTTAGCGAGTATACATAAAATTTGAAATTCACATTAGAAAACTTAGACAATTCTTCCCAAAGACGGCGCGCTTGTGCATAAAGGCTTAGGTCTTTGAAATCCGCATTAGAAAACTTAGATAATTGTTCCAAAAGGTGGCGCGCTTGTGCACGAAAATGACTTACGATATTTGTATGAAATGTTCGAATTTACAAAAAACTTTTTCTATTAATTATAAACAAATAGAGTAATATATGTTAACAAAAATAGGCCTATGCACTGCGGCTGATCAATACGAATCGATTCATATAACTTTTATATGATTTTACGTATGCTAAGTATGCGAAACAGCCTGTCAATTGATTGTATGGAAATTTTGTTAGCGTATTAATATATAGATAGTGGGTAATATACTGACTATGCACGCTATGATGCCGGTTGCCGTTTTGACCTAAAATCAAAAACGTTTTTGCGACGTTTTTTTTGTTTCGTTTAATATACAACGTGAAATTTTCCGATTCAGTCAAGTTGCAGTTAAATAATAATAAACCAATTTGAAATAAGAGAATATATAATAAAATAAAATAAGAACTAAAATAAATTAGCATAAAACGCAATATAAAAAATTTAATGTTATATTTTTGTAACTTTTTTTTTTCGTTCAGTATAAGACGTACTTTATCTAAAATGAGGATTAAATCTGCAAATGCAAAAACATTTTCGGCAAATTTGCCATTAATTGTTATAAATAAATTAGTTAGTTTCAACTAAAGTTAACTCATTATTTGTGATTTCATGTTTTTTTGAAAACAACTAAAATAAAAAACAAAGAATCTGTTAAATAAAGACTTATGTATTTACGTTTAAGTGAAATTTGCCACAAAAAATGGGCCGGTCAAAAATTAATTCTATTTAAGATTTTTTGGTACGCTACAAATTATTTTGGAACAATTTTTTAGGATTTTGGTAAAGACTATTATAGGTCAGCGGCTACAATGGGGAACCATATTTGTATGTAGGTGAAACATTTGTGCTTTCGAATTTAGCGACTATACATAAAATTTGAAATTCACATTAGAAAAGTTAGACAATTGTTCCCAAAGACGGCGCCCTTGTGCATAAAGGTTTAGGTCTTTGAAATTCGCATTAGAAAACTTAGATAATTGTTCCCAAAGATGGCGCGCTTGTTCACGAAAATAACTTACGATATTTGTATGAATTGTTCGAATTTACAAAAAACTTTTTCTATTAATTATAAACAAATAGAGTAATATTTGTTAACAAAAATAGGCCTATGCACTGCGGCTGATCAATACGAATCGATTCTTATAACTTTTATATGATTTTACGTATGCTAAGTATGCGAAACAGCCTGTCAATTGATTGTATGGAAATTTTGTTAGCGTATTAATATATAGATATTTTAAAGCTTATTCACTTTTTTCCACGACGAGGCGACAAACCCGACGATTTCACAGGAAATGAAAATTTACAATTACCTGAAGTAAAATACGATAATAAGTGACCGAAGTTTACACATTGCTGTGTGAAATTACAAAGCATGTATACTTTTGCACTTTCCTTGCGTAAAACTATGTACTTTTGCGGTGTAAATCAAAATATTGCACGTTTTTTTATAGTAATATCATCCATTTTTTTATTTTCAACATGAATACGTACAAAAAAGGGGAATTTTAAACCTAAAAATTATTTCAACAGGAATTTAACCCCATTTTAATCTTAATTTTATACAAAAGTTTACAGTGCAAGCACTAGCTCGACGTCGTGCTACTGAGCTACATAGCCTATAAGAGACTAAGCGAATCACCTAAGAAACACCATAAAACGTTAGTAAATAACTATTCGGTCGGAGGTGCCTTCGAAATCATAATCCGTCTGAGAGATTATCATTGCCTAGCTCATGTTTGGAAATTATACAATCCTTTGGGACTTTAATTTAAATTTTTCTAGAGGGCGCTATACTGTTTTATGCTAAAACTGAACGTGAAGCTAGATACAGTTTTGAGAATATATGTCAAAATTTGCAGATCTCTGTTCGAAACATTGATTACAATAGCCTTCCTTAAGCCAAAACGATATTTTTAAATGAAATTAGGCCAATTTTAAATTGAAATACGTAAATGGTTTTATTTTCAGTCCAAAATGTTTTGTCCGCCATTATAGTCATGAGATAGTTATGTATAGCTGCTTTATTTCAGTTTCCCGACAAGTCCGACTGTCCCCTACGTTAGGGTAATGCACACCCGATCACTACTCCAATACATAGAAGTCTCATACCTTCCTTCTTGTATAAAAAGATGGATCACAAATTATCTGAATGGTCGGTTCAATTTATTAACGAAATCTCAAAGCCAAGGAAAATAAAATAGGGGGTACCACAGGGTCGTGTCCCATAACCAAATCTGTTTAATTTCTACATATCAAAACTCTCTACCCCACCAGAAGGAGTTACACTCATTTCTTATGCCGACGACTCACGCAAATATTGGACGTTCACATCAACGATGTCACGCTACCGATTGTCAGTCAGAGAAGATAAAGAAACATTGCTTACCGCGTACAAAGCAATTTTCTGGCCGCTCATGTGCTACGCGCCACCAGTTTGGTAGCCTGGTCTTAAACACACATACTGGAAAAGGCTGCAGGCCTGTCAAAATGCTGCAATCAGAACTGCCCCGGGATGCCTCCCGATCACCACCTACATAGTGAGGCCAAAGAGCTCAACATTAAAGAGCACGGCGTAATGCTGAACAGGCAGTTTCTGCTAAACTGTCACAAACCTAGCAAACAACTACTTTATCTAGTCCCACCTCCACGGTGGTTAAGGGGACATCTCCATAAACACTATGACGGAATCCGACACCTTCCAACACAGCCGTTTTATCCAAACAAGCATAAGGAGGCCTTAAGAGAAATCCACACAGAATCGGTAAACGCTCTTGCCAGGACTCGCCCCCTTTAACCCTGTTATTAACATACAATATCCTATCCTACTCTTTCAGAAGAAGAAAGCACACTACCAAGGGAGACGCGAGTCACCCTGGCCCAACTTCGTTCTGGATACAGACACAGGTTAAGCTCTTACTTATCCAGAAACAACTCCGACATACGTAAGTATGTCCTCCGTGCGATATGACACCAACCATCTTTTCAATTGTAATTGCCCGGCACTATGTCGTCGCTAATGCTTTTCGTATGACACCTATATTGCATAAACACATTCTAGGACCCAAGTCTAAGTGGATTTTTGAAATAATAACCCTCCCATATTGATTCCCTAATCAATACAAGTAGAACTAGAACTTAGACTTTCTTGCTTGCTTTTTATTTACCTGAGAGATAAAGCTTTTTTTATAGCTTAAATAGGCCAAAAATAAGGCGTATGATGTAATTGTTTACCTCATTGTAAGGCAACCGACGAAAGATGGCCACAAACGGGAGGCAACGGAGCGTCGAATATCGAAGGAAACCTGGGCAAAATGGGATCCTAAAAGATCCCGCCACGTGTACAACCTAAGTAGGGACACAATTACCACACTTGTGGGGGTACTAACTGGTCATTGCCTTATAGGTAAGCATCCAGAAAGTTTAGGAGCGCCTTATCGTCGATGCTGCAGGAGTTGTAAAGGGGATGAGTAGGAGGAAACGGTGATTCACCTCATCTGCAACTGCCCGGCACTAAGCGGAGCACGGCAGCGCTTTCTGGGTACTCCATTTCTAGATAATCTGCGCCAGGTTGTGGAGTATGACGTCAAGGACTTGGTATCTTTTATCAGGTCCTCAAAATGCTTCGTAGAGGAAAGGTGATGGTGTATTTTCGTGGTATCACAACGGGCATAATATCACTGGCCTAAGTGTGCTCTCGGGCAGCCACCTCAACCTAACCTAACCTAAGGTTTATCTTTCAGGAGTGAAACTAGTATTCCTTATTACTTCCAACCGCTTATGCCAGTTTTTTCTGGGTATTGTCCTGTTGTTACTTACACATGTGTAAATATCCTAAATTATTGAGTTCGAAAAGTAAAGAATGTCGTATCTATTTATATACCTTCATAGTGCATACAACTGTATGTTTTCATACCAGCTGGTATTGATTACAGTGAGAAATTACATATTTCTACAACAGTAACTTTAAAACGGTTTTATCATGACGAAATTAATTCACTTTACTCTTTTAGCCCCAACGAAATCAATGACGATTCCTGTGATGCCTATCTGACTTATTTTCCTGGTATCTGTACAAAGAACAGGTAGTTTCTTACGGAATTTTCATAACTTTTCAGAAAGCTTTCTACCGTAGGCCAACTGGGCTTATGACCACTTCAAATGGCTACAATTCAGAAAAAACGGTTTTTTAACTGTATTGATTCGAGCATAAAAACAAAAAAGCTCAGCAGAATGGGTTAGACGTTAAGTTTAGTATGTTCGTCTTATTTCAAAAAATCCTCACAGGACTAGTTCTTAAGCTGGTGGGAGTGCAATGCCACGTGGGAACAGAAGTGAATAACAATAACCACAAAAAAGAATCTATAGAAACAACTCAAAGGCCGACAATTAAAACCACAAGTACAAAAATCACAGCATCGCAAGGCTACATCAGCTCCAAGTAATATTTCGTTAGTAGTCTTTATTCTGCTATTTGCTCCGCTCTGCAACAAGACGTAGCATATCCTGAGAAATGCTCAGTTGCGGATTTACCATATAGACAACACAGGCTAGCGCCTAGGGCGGCAAAATTTGATTCGATTAATTTTTGAAAAAAAAAAATTGCATTCGGATTTTGCTGCACTTAAAATAATAATTTTGTCTGTATATTGTAATAAATAATTCGTTCTTTTTCATGCATTTCGAAATTAGAATGAAACTGTAAATAATTTTTCCACTGCCAAAAAGCGAGCATGTTTATGTTCAGAGCCAAAGCTGAAGATACTGCTACTCTGGAAAAACAAATTCAAAATTGTCCAAACTGCGCTAGTTGATGTGACAATCTGATTCTTCTTTTGCAGCTTGAAACTTTTAATATGTTTGCAATGTGCTGCATATTTCAAAAGGGCATGGGCCATGAAGCATCCACGAAAGGAAATCCCTAAATAGCAGTACAAAAAAGCGACTTGTCGCAGAGCGTCGTGGATGAATGTGATGTGGCTAACATTGGGCATGACGCTAATAACATATGTATTCTTGGCCAATAATTGACCATATCTGACAAATTTGCGCTGATTTTGATGCACAGCCGGCGCCATCAGCTTGAGGCGATTTGGTGCTAGCCATTGATCGCCACACTAACAACAACGTTCTTAGCTTAGCGTTCTCGGTTATATGACAAATATAAAATAGCTTGCAATCGCTTGAAAACTGCATAAGTTACAGTCATATTAGACAACGATTGCCAAGAAAACATTTCTCAGTCGTTTTGATACAATTTAATATATTTCTCAAATTTAAATTTTTTAAATAACTTAATTCGGCAGGGAGCTTGCCTTAAGGAATGCTTCGAAGAAAAATTAACGAAACCGGTTAAGGACCACTCCCACTTTTATATTAAAGATTTTTAAAGGGGTCGTGGACTAATAAAATAAGCTATATTTTTGGACTTTATATCAATGATATTTCTCTTCCCAAGTGGAATTATAACAAGAAGTAGGAAAAAATTCAAACTTTTGAAAATTGGCTTTATGACTAGGCAATTTTCATTTCAAACATATTTTCCTTATAGCAGAAAATATTTCTAGTAAAAATGGACGAGATCGGTTAAAGACCACGGCAACTTAGATATAAAATAAGTTTAAAAGGGTCGTAGACTAGAATAATAAGCTATATCTTAGCGAAAAATAGATTTGTATCAATGATATTTCACTTACCAAATTTTATTGTAAGAGGAAATTGGAAGAAATTTTTTTTTAAATGGGCAAATGAACTGTACAATTGAAGCTTACGCTGAGTATATAATGTTCGGTTAAACTCGAACTTAGACACCCTTACTTGTTAGTATAATAGTTGGCGTTAGCGAGATTAATAGATATGTAAATGACGCAGGATGCGAAGTCATTATCAAAAGTCTAAGAGGAATTGACGCGCACGCACTTTCAACCAATAATAATTTTACTCTGCCTCATATTTTTTACTACCCCAATATTTTCATTATTGTTTTTCTCGCCTACTAATTTTTAGTATGTAAACTTACAAGTGTTTTATGAAACAGTGCGCGTCACTTCATCAAAGTATGTCCCAATACTCTAAACTTATTGACAGATCCGACACGGCCATACTGACAAGTCACACGTCCCCGTGTGATATACTTCAAAGAGTCTCCCACTCGGCCATTACTGACTCAAAATCTTACCTTCAGTTTTTCTTTTACTCATTTTATAATAGAACTACAATTTTCTTTCAACATAAACAAATTTAAATTCATTACAAATATCGCTCCGCTAAGCCACGTTATCATTTTCCTCCACTTACACCAGTGGGCACAATTTCATTCTACACCACTTACACCAGTGGTAATATCTCCAACCTTACCACTTACACCAGTGGTCACAATTTCATTCTCCACCACTTACACCAGTGGTTACATTTCATTATCCACCACTTACACCAGTGGTTAAACTTAATTTTTCGTTAAAAATAAACTAAATAGATAACTTGAATATGTTCAATTTTCGCAAATTGTGTTCTTACATTTCTATGCCATTGCTTTCAGTTTCTTCATCTTCGCCACCTATAAATATAGTACCATCAGGCATTCTACGCAAACGATCATGTGCATACTTATAAGTAAGGTCCTTTATATTTAGGATCAAGCTTTGTCTGGTTGCGTTCTTCATTTTGCAGCAAAACAAAATCTCCTACTGAGAACCTATTTACCGGAGCTTTATTTTTATCAAACCTCCTTTTATTGTATTTAGCATTTTTGTCAATATTTTGCATAAGGCATTTTGCCTCACATTATAGATGTCAATGTTCAATTCGGTTTCATCAAAACGAATCAGTTCAAGTGGTCTTGCAACCTTTCCTATCAATAATTCCAGAGGGCTGAATTTAGTCGCTTTGCTAACCCTACAATTTAAAGCCAACTGTACATCGGGAAGGGCATCTTGCCACGAACAACCCTTGCTTGTCTCTACAGCAGTAAACATATTCTTAAGAGTACTCATTATTCGTTCTACCTGACCATTCGCATGCGAGCTGCCAGTAGCAATAAGATGCAATTCAGTGCCATTATTTTGCAAAAATCTCGAAACTCAGAAGTAGAAAAACACCTACCCTTATCAGCAAATATGCGTTTAGGAGCACCAAAAAGTGATAAACTGAATTTTACTGCCTGAATACTATTCTTTCAGTCAATATGTAAGATATGGTGCAGAATTACAAATTTTGTGAATGCGTCTATTAACACAAATACATATTCCTTTTGGTCACACTTACCGCTAAGCTTACCGGTTGCATCAATATGCACTGTGTGCCACGGAGTCGAGATCTTTGGAATGGAATGTAGCTCTGCCTGAACTTTACCAGAATGAGATTTAAAAACTTTACATGTAATACAGGTGTCTATAAATTTTTTGACATACTTTGCCATGTTCTCAAACCAGTACATATCATAAAGTTTGGCGAGTCTTTTCCCATCCTAGATGAATTAAAGATTCATGAACGCAATTTATAACCGACCATCTTAGGGTGCGAGGAAGGATTGGCAAACACTTCGTTCTGCCGTTGCGTTGTATAGTGCGATGTAGCACACCTGACCGCAGCTCATAAGTTTTGGATAAATTGCCGCTAAGTTTTCCATTTTTTAAATCAGAAACTATTTTCTGAATTTCCTCATCGCGATGCTGTTCAGCAATTACCCAGTTTCCGGAAATATCCGCAATGTTAACTTCTTTTCTTTCAACTTTATCTACGTCATTGTTTAAAGTACGTTGTGGGTTTCTTGAAAAAAAAATCAACGTGGGCCATACGATCGCCATTCCTAGAGTAAGTTCGGTAAATATGGCCTATGCGTATATTATGTCCCACATTAATATACTCTGAACCGCAAGTCCAAGAAGCCACGTTGCAGCTTCATTTCGTACATTTTTCGTCATAGCGCCACTCAGTATTGTTTAATCAGTGTAGTGACGCAGATGTGCGCGATACATTAGAAAATATTTTTTTTTGTGATAACTTAAGACTTTTTTAGTGCATTTTCGTAAGTTTTTATCTCTTTAATTTTAATTGAAAAATATGTGTTATCGTGTTAAAAGTGTAGTGAATAAATATATATTTCTGGAAGTGGAATTAAATTTTAATGAACAACTCGTAATCTGTAGAAAAATATAAAAGTTTGGAAAATTACTTACTGCGGACAATATGGCCCATTACGATATTGATAATATGGACCAGTAGGCCATATTTGACAACTTTTTATTTAATACGAGTAACGTTATTTCTTTTCGTTTGAAGGATTAAAATGACGTCAAATCCGACTCAAGATTCCAAAAAACGACAGTCGTGGAGCAAGAAGAATATGACTAGGGCAATCTCGGCTGTAGAAATGAGGAAGATGGGGTTCCTGAAGGCGTCTGAGGAATATAATGTACCTAAAACCCCATTGCGCCATTTATTTGCTGATCATGGACGACCTATTGATAAAGTTGTGGCAGCTAAGCTAGGAAGGAGGCGAAATTGTTCGGTCTAACGAGTAATGACATAAAATCACTAGCTTTTCAAGTGGCGCTAAAAAACAATTTACCAAACCCTTTTTCTATAGCGAAGGAAACAGCAGGAAAATATTGGTTGCGTTTGTTTTTAGACGCCACTCGTCTTTATCGTTCCGTCAACCAACCAGTACATCTGTAGCTCGAGCAAAGGGTTTTTCTACAGAAAATATTGCAATTTTCTTTGATCTTCTCCAAAGGGAGATGGAAACATATACATTTTCCCCCAATAATATTTATAATGTTGATGAACTTGGCTCTGAAAGGCAGGAAGCAAATTCGTACCCTTGCTTTAGCTGAAAGAGGATCTTTGATTACAGCATTTTATGTATGAATGCAGGTGAATATTTCATACAACCCATGTTCATTTTTCCCCGAAAAAAGACAATCCACTTCTAATGAAAGGAGCACCTCCTGGATCCATGCATGCTAATCATCCCTCTGGATGGGTTCAAACTAATTTATTCACCAAATGGTTCAAGCACTTCCTTTCAGTAGTTAAACCTTTAGATGGCCATGCAAGTCACACAAGAAGCACTGAAATCATAGAGCTAGCTGGAAAAAAATACGCGCGCCATTCCTCCCCACTCAAGCCACCAAATTCAACCCCTTTGAAAAATATTTGACCGAGGAAATCAGGTGTTGGATTATAAATCATGCAAAAGCATTGACTCAATATGACATTGTTGAATTATTTGGTCGAGCGTACATGAAAGCTCAAAGTGGAAGAATCTTTAAACAAAATTAATGGCGAAAAACATATCACGAAGGGAAGGCCAAAATCTGCAAAATACAATAAAAAGCGAAAGACTTTAATAAGCATGGTACTTATGTGTAGGAAAATTTGAACTGAAAGAATGTTTATCTACTTTAAACGTATTTTTCAGAAGAAAGCCCAACATGTGGAAGAAACCTCTTCATCAGAAAGCGACAATTTAATCTTGACTGATTCACCAGATCTTAGCCCTGACAGATCCAACCAAGAAGATGTCAAATGTATCTATTGTTTATATTTATTTTCGGATGACAAGGAGGAGAAACGTGGATACAATTTGTTGTATACGCAATGTGGCACATGAACTTTTTTCAGCAAACGAAAAGGAATATTTCATTTGCGAATTTTGCTGCTCCTAAACTCATTTTAATATGGACCACCGTAGTCCATATTGAATACGGGATGGTCTATATTATCCGCACATTTTTGCTATGGCTAAAATTGAAGTACCTTACGTTTTTTAATAATAACTTTTATATATTTTATTTTATTGACTATTTCTTATTGCATTATTCTTATCGGCGGCCACCGTGGTGTGATGGTAACGTGCTCCGCCTATCACACCGTACGCCCTGGGTTCAACTCCCAGGCAAAGCAACATCAAAATTTTAGAAATAAGATTTTTCAATTAGAAGAAAATTTTTCTAAGCGGGGTCGCCCCTCGGCAGTGTTTGGCAAGCACTCCGGGTGTATTTCTGCCATGAAAAGCTCTCAGTGAAAACTCATCTGCTTTGCAGATGCCGTTCGGAGTCGGCATAAAACATGTAGGTCCCGTCCGGCCAATTTGTAGGGAAAATCAAGAGGAGCACGACGCAAATTGGAAGAGAAGCTCGGCCTTAGATCTCTTCGGAGGTTATCGCGCCTTACATTTATTTTTTTTTTTTTTTATTTCTTATTGCATACTGAATTCGCAATATTTTCGAAAAACTTCAAAATAAAAAGTGAATTGAATAGTTTTGAATATAGGTTTTTATTCACGAAAAAGGTAAGGGTGGTCCATATTTACCCAATTTACTCTATTTATAATATCAAAATTAAATGACTGCAGAAATGCCCACCATCTGTGTACCCTAGGTGTCAAGTCCAGTTTGCTACGTGCTGATTTCAGGGAATTACAATCTGTAATTACAATAAACTTCCGACCATATAAAAAATACCTAAAGTGCTTCACAGCATTTACAACTGCGAGAGTCTCCAGTTCATAAGAATGGTACTTTGCTTCAACAGGTGTGATGCTCTTACTAAAATATGCCACAACATGAAGATTTTTGTCACTTCTCTGCATAAGGATAAGGAAAATTTGGATCAAATATAGTAAGAACAGGAGAATCGGTTAACACTGCTATAATTTTTTGTCTAATATTTTCATGTGATGTCCTCCAAATACGATTTCCTTTACTTAAACTCGTTAGAGCATATAAGGGCGACATTACTTGGGAAAATTTTGGAACGAATTGCCGAAAATATGAAGCTAAACCAATGAATTGACGTAGTTGAGTCACCGTTTTTGGTGCAGGAAGAGTTACCAAGGCTTCTATTTTTGTTTTTTGATTGGGTCTAATTTGACCATCACTCACTTCATACCCAAGGTATTCTACCTTTCGCTTCAAAAATATACACTTCTTAACATTAAGCGAAAATCCAGCGTCAGTAAGTATTTGTAAAACAATGCCAATCCTTCTTATACTTTCCTCAACATCTTCTGTTCCTAATACCAAAATGTCATCCATGTAAACTACCACATAAGAATGAACTAGCTACCCCAGAACTTTCATAACAGCCCGTTGAAAGACTGCTGGAGCGTTTCGCAATCCAAACGGCATGGCCAGGTACCCACAGTGACCTTCTGGTGTTATGAAAGCCGTTTTTTCTACAGAATCTGAATGCACCGGTATTTGATGATAACCGCTAACCATATCCAAAGTATTAAAATAATAGCTTCCATGAAGTCTATTAATTTGGTCTGATATTAAAGGCAAAGGAAAACTATCAGGAAAAGTATTATCATTTAATTGGCGATAATCTACGCACATGCGATCTGAACCATCTTTCTTTTTGACCAGTAAAATGGGCCTAGCAAAAGGAGAGCAGCTGGGCCGAATTACTCCCACCCTTAATAGTTCATAAATTTTTTCGCGAACAATGCCCTGTTCTTCAAAACTTAGTCTATAAGGCCGTCTACAAACGGTCTATTCACCAATTTCGATTGAAATTGCAATGGAATATCAGTATTAAGATCTTTAATACTGAAGATTTTTATTTGCTTCTTACAATTACTGAAATTTCGACTTTACTAAAAACTAATTCTTTACAACTCATTTTGACGCACACGCCCTGGTTTAAAATCTCACGCCCTATCATGATATTGTATGACAAATGTTCATCTGGTCATAGGTGAAAAAGTATTTCCATCACAATTGAATTTATTTCGATTGTGGCTAAAATCTGCAATGTACTGGTAACACTCGCGTGACCAATACCTGACATATTCACAACATTGTTAAAACGCTTACCGCAAAACTTTGAACGTATAGATTCTTTCATAAGTGAACACTCCGCTCCAGAATCGTAATAAAAAGTGTATTTCTCACCTGACTCTCGTAAAATACCTGATGGCGACTTAACAGCACAAAAATCGACTTTACGATTAGCAATACCGCCCGATGTTTTGTTTTTAAAATTTTCGGTTGCATTTGGACATCGGAAGACGTAATGCCCCAAACCCTGACAACGATAACACTTGACTGATGCCTTGTTTGGATTAAAAGAACTTCTGTTTGGTAATTCCTTCTTGGGTGTTAATTGTGTGGCTTTATCCAATTTATATTTGCACATCACCGCTTTGTGTCCTGGTTTACCACAAATGACACATTTGACAGCAAATGGAACTGGGGAATGCTTCTGACGTTTGGTATCAATTCGTTCACATCCACTGCTCATTATTGAAATTTTCCTCTTGATAAACGACATCGAATTTAGTTCTTGCTGTAAAAGCTTTCTTGTTCCCACGTTTGATGTGAAAGCCAATCGGTGAATACGAGGGTCGAACTGAGCCACATGTGCCAGCACTGTTGAAATGGCTATCTCTTCCGTGGACAAATTTTTCCATTTGGTCGATAATGACGTCATTATTGTTGCTGCATAAGATGCAAGGCACTCATCTTCTTCTGGTTTTTTATTGCTTAAATTGATAAGGAAAGCAGCATTTGTCTCCGAAAAGTCGAATCTTGAAACGAAAATATCTCCAACATTAAAGATGTACCCTTTAAGGGCTTCTCTGCCATGCACATATCTGCGGTGGCTATCCAGGCTCGTGCACTTTCATTAAATCCATCTGGATCAAATTCCGGTAGCTGCACATCACTATTTGGACTGAAAGTCGAACCAAATGTTTTTACAGCGAAACAAACTCTTTATTTAGTTGTTCGTATAATTTTTTCCATACACTATTTTCACTATTTTACTCTTCTGGCTCATTGCCCACTTCTGATGGCGCAGGATGCGAAGTCATTATCAAAAGACTAAGAGGAATTGACGCGCACGCACTTTCAACCAATAATAATTTTACTCTGCCTCATATTTTTTACTACCCCAATATTTTCATTATTGTTTTTCTCGCCTACTAATTTTTAGTATGTAAACTTACAACAAGTGTTTTATGAAACAGTGCGCGTCACTTCATCAAAGTATGTCCCAATACTCTAAACTTATTGACAGATCCGACATATATATATTAAAATCAAATATGAACGAGGAATTATTCTTTTCAGCACAACATGCTTACACCAAAGGCAAATCAGTCGATATAGCATTGCATAAGGTGGTCATGAATATAGAGAAAACCTAGAACACCAGGAATATGCACCAGGTGTTTATCTGAATTGCCGGAGCTTTTAACAATATCACGAAATGACCAACCATGGACAGTCTCCACTCGATAGAAGTTCATCCGGCCTTGACAAATTGGACCAGCTCCATGTTAATCTGCAGAATGATCACGTCGCAATGGGGTCAATACGAGGCAACAAAATCTGTAAACAGAGGAACGCCGCAGGGTGCGGTTTTATCACCAATGCTGTGGACGCTGGTTATCAACCAATTGCTTAGGTGAACCAGTCAAACCGTCAAAAAAACCGATCTAGCATTCATTACAAGGAAATATAAGGTCCGTATTTGGAGAAAGCCTAAGCTTGGTGGGGTAACCCTACAAGAAAAATGTAGCACAAAATATCTAGGAGTAATTCTAGATGGAAGAGAGAGCGAAGAAAGCCTCCGCGGTACTGTATACATGCAAGAGGATATGCTGAGATGCACGTGAGGCCTATCACCCAAACTTTCTCATTAAGTATCTACGGCAATTGTCAAACCCATAATTTGCTATGGGGTTCTTGTTTGGTGGACAGCCACACATAAAAGGACGTATATCCAAAAAATTGAGAGTATCAATGATTAGCATAACGGAAGCCTTAAAAGCTACCCCGACAGAATTGCAGGCCATTCTACACATCCCGCCTGCAGACCTAACGGCCAAAAACATTGCGTTAGCAACTGCAACAAGCCTTAAGGCCTCGGGTTAGCTTGAGTGAAGGCCTTATAGCCATAGAAGTATGGCGCCATCTAATATCGGGCAAACGGAACATATGTTCCCGTGCCTGAGCTTCGAAACAGATCTTGGGGCCACAATTGAGTCGGGTGGTTAGTTCCAGGGTGCAGAAATGGCAGAACATACTATACACGTGTATACGGATGGTTCCATATTAATGGAAGGAGTCGGGTATGTTGTTTACTGTGTTGATCCAGAAATAAGTAGACCCTATAGGCTTCCAGATTACTGCAGCGTCTTTCAGCCGTGAAGAAAGCAGCAGAAATTCAGAAATAAGCGTACTTAAGCTGCACTCGCGTCAATATATATATTGATAGTCAGGTGGCGATTAAGGCAATAATCTCACACAATACTTCAGCAAGAAGTATTCTGTAATGCAAAGAAGCATTGAAAAAACTTCGCTCAGGCCGGAACATGCATCTAAACGGGGTTCCCGGTAATAAATGGATAAAAGGTAACGATGAGTTCGCAGAGGAGCACTCGTTGAATCGACGATAGACGCATCAATCCGTTTGAGAGAAACTGAAAGGAGACAGCAGTTTCATATGATCCATAAATTAAGAAAGGCGTGGACAGAAGCGCGAAGACTTAAGGCTCACGATGGGCATCCCAACTGGATACTGCTTTCTGGCGTCACGTGCTTATAAGTTAGGCCTCGTCAGTAACAGTAGATGTAGGAAGAGCGAGCTGCGTTCTGCGTTCACCAGGTCAAGGCTATTAAGCCAGGTCTTAGAAAACTTCTAGTATTTGTCAAGAGGACGGAGTTATTCTATAACATAAGTCCTACCAGCTGATTGGGGTTCTCCTGTTTGGTCGTCAAACAAACTCTGATAACACTATGGACACATTCAGTCTATGTGAGGTCTTTATAGACCGGTCGTTCAACCTAAACCAACCTGGTGTTAATCTAACTTGTATTTTAACAAAAATTAGTTGACATGTACTGCAGAAATAACCACTTCTATTTTGCAGCCATTGCCATTGGGTTTGTTGGCTTGTTTTCCTGCTGGAAACAAAAATTAGTTTTACATTTAAATTGATTTGAAGATTAAGACCATTTTTTTCTATCCTTTTGTTAAATTTCTTAAACGAGATAACGATTGCACGACAGGAAAATTTTTTGCTCCCTCATAACATTGCAGTTTAACAAACGTATTTGTAGGTATACTGGCAGTATGTTTTCATTTGTAGTATATTTTTTATTGTTTGAAATAGCGCATCGTGATGAAAAAAAATGTAGTTTCAAAGTCGATTTAGTGAGTGTGTACGAAATGTTTGTAAAAACATTTTTATACTTACTCATTCTCGCGGGAACGTAAAAAAACTGGTGTATTTCTAGAGCTTACACCTCCAGAGCTGCTAGCGGCCTTCTGGGGACTACCTCGTTGCATCCCATGTGTTAGGCTACGTGAGCGCGGCATGCCTCCGACGGTGTTGCGCCCTTGTGAAGGCATAGCACCTTTTCCTGAGCGCCGTGTACGTGGATTCGGTACGCGACTACGTCGACCACTAGAACTGGAACCAGAGCCAGATCCTGTACCAATACCACTTTCATGACTACTACCACCGCTACTATTCAGGTGAGGAACGCTAGACGCACGTGTAACCATAATATTGTTTTTTTTGTTTTTTTTTTTAACACTTATTTACTAACGTAGTACACAAGTAATTACCATTTTATTTTGCAATATTTAAAATATAAAATATTCAGGTATCTTTGTTTAAAGCTTTTTTATTTTTTTTTTTACCCTCACATTTTCTTCTTATTTCTTGTATGTCATTGCCTATATCAAATGGTGAAATCAGGCGCCATAATTTTTTCTCGCACTATTTCTACAAATTCACTTTTCATATTAATATTTTCATATGCATTTCCATCACGATTCAAGTTAGTGTAGGCGTTTAAATTTTTTATTCGTTATCATCACAAAAATCAACGTAAATATGTACATATGTATGTATGTATATATGTATGTATATACTCTTTATATGTTTTTTGTGTCAAATCAACTGTGGGGTGGAAATTGCTTACAAATATATTTACTTATGTTATGAGCCTAATTGCATGCTTCAATTAATAATATGTATGTGTGTTAGAAACTAGCGCTACTTTGAATAAATCCGTTAGTTCTTACTACCTCAATATCTCAATTCAAACTGTATGCAATGCGTAGTACGTCCGTTGTTTTATTAAAAATGTGTTCGTGAAAAGTGTCAATTAATCGGCTTATGGCGGTCAGGCGCGTCACTGAGGTCATTTTTTGTTAATGTATTGTGCTAGGAGATTCATGGTAATTTTCACTTGTCATTGATGACTGTGGTCATAACTTGACCGCTAACAAGTAATTTGACCGCGAAGAGAACAAGTTCTGAGTATGGTAATATCTTTATATACCTACATTTATACATAAACTTCTTTATTACAAAAAGAGAGTACACAAAATGCGTCACACAACGAGTTAGGTGTAGCGGTATATAAAGGATAACACTTATTGACATTAAGTACACATATACCCATATGCAGAAAGGCAAGTTATTTCTTTAATTCATAGTAAGCACATCATGAGGGGTTGAAATCACACTTAAAAGTAAAGTTGGCTTCTGCAACTTTTCATAATTAGACCATCTGTGATGATTTGTCCGGGACTATGACATAAAAATTAAATATTTACGAATTAAATTAAGTACAATTCTTGTGTATATACTGTAACGAACTTAGGGTAATTCCGCTAATTTGACAACTTCTACTAACGTTCGAATCGCTGAACTGTCGAATAAATAAATCCAATATTCTGTATCGTAAAATGGTATTTATTAGACTACGCTGGGAGTAGTACACTTATACTTCACAATTAAACTTCACTTTGCAACTGATAGCGTGTTTAAATCAACCTGATTTCTGATTCCTCAGCTTGCGCTGCTTTTATACTCTCAGTTTTCTCGTTCATCCATTTCTCCTAAGGTCTAGTCATTTCGCGAAACTGTATTCCAGAACAATTGTATTCCTTGCTTGGTTATTAGCTATATACATGTATACCTATTTGTAGTTTATGTTTCTCTTATAGCCATATGCGTGAGTAATTACTTCTGCTGATGATCACATGTGTGTGCGTGAGTAATCTCTTCCTCGCCCTCTATATATGTGTGTAAATGATGATTAATGTGTTTATGTAGCTTGCTTTAATGTTTTTGTTGTTGTGCATTTATTTGATAACCGCTTAGTGATGTTAAAATTCGCCACAATAAATATCTTTAGCTTAATTCACAAAGGCCCAAACCAACAAATTTAAAATTTTGCAGTAGAAGCAAAAAATATATTATTTTTATATTCACTATATGCCATACCAGAATCTGCGAAAAACGCAGTTTCGAAAAATCTGTAGGTTAGTGCCTTTTTAATTAGGTAAGCTTACGATATGAATAGGCACTAAAAGTCTGTATTTGTATTCGAGCTCTAATTATATAAGAATGAAGTGAGGAGAGATCTATATTGGTTTTACTTTTTGCTTTGCTTCAGAAGTTAGGGTTTATAACGCCCCACAGTCCTCATTTTTCTTCCACTTTGAATATTTTTAAAATGAAAGCTTGTGAGATTAAGGCCCACCTGCAGAACGGCAAGCTATTTTTTTTAGCTCAGAGTTAATTAAAATACTTTTCAAAAATGTATGAGTTTAACCCCTTATATCAGGTTAACTGTGAGTTAAAAAGTTAACTTGCCGCTCTTCAAGTGGGTCTTAAAATATCATAATTGAGATTGGTTTTTGGATTCTTGATTACTTACAAATATTTTTTAGCCTAATGTGTGACACACTGGCAAATTTGGATGGGAACTCATTTTGCTGCTTCTGTTATTAAATTGTGCAAAGCAGAAACTTAAACAAAATAGTTGTATAGTCCATGATAAAAACATTAAACCGGAAATGAAAGCACTTGGTCGGTAAAAAAAATCTCAAGACGCTACGGTAGATAGATAGATGTTGTGAGGTTAAGCACTACGACCTATTGGTCTATTGTGCCCTCATTCTCTTTACAACACCTCATCCAAGCCGAATTCTGTGAGAAAATCCAAAATGGTACTCGGCTTCAGAGAGTGTATGTGACTACTTTCTAATCTCGGTGATCCTAGGATCCTAAGTCTTCCTCTCGCGACTGCATCGCATTCCATCAGGATGTTTTCTGCAATCTCATCTTCGCGATCGACAGAGGCTACTAGACGATATACCTAATTTATGCATATGGCTCTTTAGCCTGCAGTGACCTGTGAGTATGCCTGTTAAAATTCTAAGGCTACTTTTTGGGAAGTTAATCATAGCTTTATATCGCTTTGAGTTGTACCTCCTATTAGTGCCTTTACCTGCCGAAGTCCTGGACTTTCGCGCCAGTGTTGTTCTCTGAGGCACGCCCCTCTTTGCCTAAACTCTTTCCTTATTGTATGTGGCTCTATCGGCACGATGGGCTCGGGTCCTATTGGCTTTTCGGCCACTGCCAACCTGGCAAGCTCGTCCGCTTGCTCGTTACCATCCACTCCTCTGTATCCAGGTACCCATGCTAGACGGATGGTGTTATTGACCCCTAGACTCTTTAACCTCTCTATTCTCTCTCAAGGACTGTTGATGAATTAATCTCAACTGAAGATAATGCCTTGAGCACGCCGGCTTATGGCGAAAACCTCGGCTTGGAAGATGCTCGGAGATTTTCCGAGTGGTAGGGACATTTTGATTGGGGGACCGAAGATCCCCGCTCCTTTGCCCTCCAGTGCCTTCGAGCCATCGATATACCGTATTGTAGTGTGTTTCTGGTGAAGCGCTTCTATTCTGAACGTCTCCCACGTACGCTTGTTCCCCAGCTCTATTTTGAAGCCCTTCTCAAACTTAATTAGCTTCCTCGTGTCATCACTGCGAAGTTGGATGAGTGGAATCTGCTTCTTCAGCTTCTCCATGTTCCTTAACTGTATCACTTTGCCTCTTCCACATCCCCCTTTGGCTATGTTTACTAAAGTTCTCCTGGCTGCCTGCTCAATTATTTTGAGTAGAGGCGTTAACTCAAGCAGCACATCTATTGCCCCCGTCGGGGAGGTTCGCATGGCTCCCGTAATGCAGACAAATGCCAAGCGTTGCAGCTTCGTGAGTCATTTTTGTACGGTCACCATGGTTGTCGTTGATGCCCACGCAACTGCTCCATACACTATGATAGGTCTCACTATCATAGTGTACACCCATCTTAGGATCTTTGAACTGCATCCCCAGGATCTTCCTGCAATACGTCTGCACAGCATTATTGACGTGCTTCCTCCATAAGAGCTTAGAGTCGAACGTGACTCCCAAGTATTTTACCTCGGTCGTGTGCTCCAGCTGTACTCCATCCATTGTGATGTGCCTCATCCCTTCCAGTTTTCTTCTGCTGGTGAAGGGCACAATGGCTGTCTTGATAGGGTTGATACTTAGCGCTACCTCAGAACACCATTCTTTCGTTAACCTCAATTCCCTTTGAATTATGTCGCAAAGGGTGCTCTCAAATCTGTCCCTTACAATTATAACAATTCTGCCAGCCTAGAAATCAAACGGAGAATAAAACTTGCCAACAAGCTCTACTTTGGATTGAGTAGGCAATTGAAATGTAAAGTCTTCTATCGATCAACAAAAATTCCACTCTACAAGTCGCACATCAAGACTGTCCTGATGTATGGGTTGTAATCTGTACGGTGTAGAGAGAAGATGAAATGACTCGTGAAGTGTTCGAGAGAAAAGTTCACCGGAAGATTTATGCTCCTGTCTGTTATGCCGACGGCGAGTACCGAAGAGTTATAATGATGAGCTTTACGCAGATATGAAGATAGAGGAGTGAATAAAAGCCCTAAACGGCTAAAATCTCTTAAGTAACTAAATGCTTAATGATTAAATTAATTAATGATGATGGTACGCCTACAATCAAAAGGAAACTTTTTATACTCAGTTGAGCAGAGCTCACAGAGTATATTAAGTTTGATTGGATAACGGTTGGTTGTACATATATAAAGGAATCGAGATAGATATAGACTTCCATATATCAAAATAATCAGGATCGAAAAAAAATTTGATTGAGCCATGTCCGTCGGTCCGTCCGTCCGTTAACACGATAACTTGAGTAAATTTTGAGGTATCTTGATGAAATTTGGTATGTAGGTTCCTGAGCACTCATCTCAGATCGCTATTTAAAATGAACGATATCGGACTATAACCACGCCCACTTTTTCGATATCGAAAATTTCGAAAAACCGAAAAAGTGCGATAATTCATTACGAAAGACCGATAAAGCGACGAAACTTGGTAGATGAGTTGAACTTATGACGCAAAATGTAAAATTTGTAAAATTTTGGACAATGGGCGTGGCACCGCCCAATTTTTAAAGAAGGTAATTTAAAACTTTTGCAAGCTGTAATTTGGCAGTCGTTGAAGATATCATGATGAAATTTGGCAGGAACGTTACTCTTATTACTGTATGTACGCTTAATAAAAATTAGCAAAATCGGAGAAGGACCACGCCCACTTTTAAAAAAAAAATTTTTTTAAAGTAAAATTTTAACAAAAAATTTAATATCTTTACAGTATATAAGTAAATTATGTCAAGATTCAACTCCAGTAATGATATGGTACAACAAAATACAAAAATAAAAGAAAATTTAAAAATGGGCGTGGCTCCGCCCTTTTTCATTTAATTTGTCTAGGATACTTTTAATGCCATAAATCGAACAAAAATTAACCAATCCTTTTGAAATTTGGTAGGGGCATAGATTTTATGGCGTTAACTGTTTTCTGTGAAAATGGGTGAAATCGGTTGATGCCACGCCCAGTTTTATACACAGTCGTCCGTCTGTCCTTCCGCATGGCCGTTAACACGATAACTTGAGCAAAAATCGATATATCTTTACTAAACTCAGTTCACGTACTTATCTGAACTCACTTTACCTTGGTATGAAAAATGAACGAAATCCGACTATGACCACGCCCACTTTTTCGATATCGAAAATTGCGAAAAATGAAAAAAATGCCATAATTCTATACCAAATACGAAAAAAGGGATGAAACATGGTAAGCTAATTGGATTGTTTTATTGACGCGAAATATAACTTTAGAAAAAACTTTATAAAATGGTTGTGACACCTACCATATTAAGTAGAAGAAAATGAAAAAGTTCTGCAGGGCGAAATAAAACACCCTTAAAATCTTGCCAGGTATTACATATATAAATAAATTAGCGGTATCCAACCGATAATTTTCTGGGTCACCCTAGTCCACATTTTGGTCGATATCTGCAAAACGCCTTAACATATACAACTACCACCACTCCCTTTTAAAACTCTCATTAATACCTTTAATTTGATACCCATATCGTACAAACTCATTCTAGAGTCACCCCTGGTCCACCTTTATGGCGATATCTCGAAAAGGCGTCCACCTATAGAACTAAGCCCCACACCCTTTTAAAATACTCATTAACACCTTTCTTTTGATACCCATATTGTACAAACAAATTCTAGGGTCACCCCTGCTCCACCTTTATGGCGATATATCGAAACGGCGTCCACCTATGGAACTAAGGAATACTCCCTTTCAACATACTCATTATCACCTTTCTTTTGATGCCCATATTGTACAAACAAATTCTAGGGTCACCCCTGGTCCACCTTTATGGCGATATCTCGAAAATGCGACCACCTATACAACAACCACCACTCCCTTTTAAAACCCTCATTAATACCTTTAATTTGATACCCATATCGTACAAACACATTCTAGAGTCACCCCTGGTCCACCTTTGTGGCGATATTCCGAAAAGGTGTCCACCTATAGAACTAAGCCCCACACCCTTTTAAAATACTCATTAACACCATTCGTTTGATGCCCATATTGTACAAACAAATTCTAGGGTCACCCCTGGTCCACCTTTATGGCGATATCTCGAAACGGCGTCCACCTATGGAACTAAGGATTACTCCCTTTTAAAATACTCATTAACACCTTTCATTTGATACCCATATCGTACAAACGCATTCTAGAGTCACCCCTGGTCCACCTTTATGACGGTATCTCGAAACGGCGTCCACCTATAGAACTAAGGCCCACTCACTTTTAAAATACTCATTAACACCTTTCGTTTGATGCCCATATTGTGCAAACGCATTCTAGAGTCACCCCTGGTCCATCTTTACGGCGATATCTCGAAAAGGCGTCCATCTATAGAACTTAGGTCCACGCCCGTTTAAAATACTCATTAATACCTTTCATTTGATACCCATATCGTACAAACGCATTCTAGAGTCAACCCTGATCCACCTTTATGGCTATATCCCTAATTGGCGTCCACCTATAGAACTATGGCGCACTCCCTCATAAAATACTCTTTAATGCCTTTCCTTTGATACACATGTCATACAAACACATACCAGGGTTTCCCTCGGTTCATTTTCCTACATGGTTATTTTCCCTTATGTTGTCACCATAGCTCTCAACTGAGTATGTAATGTTCGGTTACACCCGAACTTAACCTTCCTTACTTGTTTTATGAAAACTTTGAATTTTAATCAGTTTAATATTTTAAATCACTTCAAAAAGCAGGGCTGTGTCCCGATGGAAAATTTGGTCGATTCGGTTCAGCTGTTCGAACCGTGTTTGCATTTTTTATTAATTAAAAAAAACGAGTTTTGCCTCATTGAACCAAGTTGTTGGTACGGCTTAACGGTTCGGAATTAAAAAAATATGCTTTGCTACTATGTTTTTCACTTTTATTGGTCGGTTAAGTCACACAGACTGAATAAGTCCAAAGTTTTGCCAGAACTTTGTTTAACGACCAAACTGAAAACCCCAGGCCTTTTATTACAAAATAATTCCGTCGTCTTGGTCCTCCAAGGCTTGTACCAAAACGTGCTCGATCATTTCCTTCTCCAGCCCGCACGTCCTACACTTCCTATCACTAACTATGCCAAAGCATATGTTTCCATTTTGCATTGTACAATCAGAATACCCGTCATGAGCCTACAGTCATATATTTTTAATGATCATGGTCGATCATGTGCAACTCTCGTCTTCCCTTCAACTTGCCCAATCTCATTGGGACTTCTACGCTACAAGCTTCGAGGGATGCGGCTTTTTTAGCTGTCTCATCCACTTTTGCGTTCCTATCTATTCCCATATGCCCTGGATATCTTTCTATCCCGATTCTTTCCAAGGCCTGTTTACACTCTTACATACTTTTAGAAGTTTAGCTGAGCGAAATTAATGTCACAATTGTTCCTTGGCTGGCAATATAAAAGTTGACGCGGAAACATCGATGTATACATGAAAGACCTCGTCTGCCATTTGGGCACCTTCGCGCGAACCATCCACTTCTACTGTCACTCTTACCTCGGACGGTCCCCTCCTATGGCCAGCCAAGGTCGGTTGTGTAAGTGCCTGCTCTACTCATACCGGCTCTGCAAACGAGTGACCTACCCTTACCGGCTTAATCGTGAGACCAACTATGGAATAAAGTAAAGAAAAGAAACAATGAAAACCAAAAACAGAACGTAACAAACTTTACAGAAGGGATATTTGTACAAGGTTTCTCCATGTTGGGAGCCTCAGGCGGTGGCGAACTAAGAGGTAAGTTAAGGTACCCGTGCCAATGTAATTAATGGTCAGCGGATGGTAAATTGAATTGGTGATTTCGAACGGTGATACTCAAAAGTGAAACCGATCCAAGAGATTAGTAATGAAGCGCGCCCGAAGAAGCCAAAAGGCCGATACGGAACGAACGTCCAGAGCACACTCCAGCGAGGTTGCCCCTGAAAGTGGCTAATTGTCTTATTTTGTTTTGTTGATGGATAATTGTGGTTGCTCACAGTCGCTCATCAGCAACCATACAACAGAACTGATTGAAGTCGAGCTGTATAGATTTGTCATGCGGCACGTGCCCGAATTTCTTTCCATGCGCATAGCCCAAATATTGGGGAGGTCAAAAACCTTCAACTTAACCTCATACCTGCCGGGAAGATATCCACATCAGCTTATTCCATGGGCTCCAAATGGTGGCAAGTGTCGATGTTCCCTTTTTGCGTAAAACATCTCAATAGCAGGAATAGATCCAGTTCTATACCCACACCAAATATTTTTTATGTCTCTGAAACCGACCCGAACTGGTTGTTGGCTTAGAGTATAACCGCGGCAGATATGCCTGTCGTGAGAGGCGACTTAAATATCAAATTGGTTCAAGGGGTTGTGTAGCGCAACCCTTTCAAGGGGTTGCCAGCGAAATATATAGCTTTTTCACCCCAGATGCCAACCTCACCCACCAGTGGCAAATCCTGTTTCTTTAGCAGCAGAGGCTCTGGCGACCTCATGGATCAAGGGGGTAGGAGGGCGAGATGGCCTAAAAGGTAGAAGGTCATACTAAATCGTACCCCAGATGGTCGGGCTAGTACCTTAAAAGAGCTTGTTACCGGAACGTACCGGAAGTGCATACGGCAAAAAACCATCAACATCGATAGTACTCCCCAAAACCTTCGGTGTCCTTATCGCTACAACAACAACTTCGTGACACTTCAAATCGTAAATTTGTGTACTAGTTTTTTGCTTTGTTCGTTAAAAAAATTCAAGTTAAAAATAAATGCAAGGCGCGATAGCCTCCGAAGAGATTTATGCCAGGCTTCTTTCTCTTCCAATTTTGTCATGCTCCTTTGATTTTTCATAAAAATTAGCAGGACAGGCCCTACGTGTTTTACGCCGACTCCGAACGGTATCTGTAGGGCAGATGAGTTTTTACTGAGAAGCTTTTCAGGGCAGAAATACACCTGGACTGTTTGCCAAATCACTGCCGTGGGGCGACCCCGCTTATACAAATATTTTTCGAATTGAAAAAACCTTTTTTCTAAATTTTGATGTTGCTTTGCCCGGGATATGAACCCAGCATCTTCGATGTGGTAAGCGGAGCACGCTATTATTACACCACGGCGGCCGCCAAAAATGTAAGCCTCCAATACAGGGGGCCTATGGTCCGCATACATATAAGCAGCAGAGCTGTGCAGTAATGAATATAACTAATAATGGTAATTGGTCAATTACAAAAAATTGGTAATTAGAAAACTTAATTATCAAGTACAGTTACTTTTTACTCATATATGTAATACTCCTATATTGCTAATAGAAAATGATCGCAATATGTTTTGAATTCGAAATCAAAACAAGACAGCCTATAAAATTTTTGTGATTGTAGCAGCATAAGTGTGACAAGAAAAAATTTTAATTTAGGTACATTCGATTATTGAAAACAAAAACAAAAACGTGTAAACAGCAATATATCGGCACTCTGATGTTTGGGAATGTACCTAGCCTTTTGTAGCAATATAGGAGTATAACATATATGTTTTTACTGGTGCTTAATAATGAAAAATCCTTTTTCAATTCCTGATCAATTATTTCAATATCTAATAAACTAAAAGATACAAAGAAATTCGGGTAACGAATTCTGATTTTGAGAAATCAGAAAATAATATTATAATAACAAGTATATGGATCTATTGAAGGTCTACAAGCGTGAAATTTTCAGGGCGAAGAGTGTCTAATGGAAAAATTTCTGTGTGGAAATCGAGTGCTCCAGCGAAACAGCGCGGTTGAGAAAATTCCCAGCAAGGGGACACATAGTCCAGATACTTATAAAGAAAGAGACTTTTGAAGTGTTTTTTGGCACACATTTCCCATCGGGAGATGATTCAGAAGAGCCAGAATACAGCACTTACACTTCGATGATGGAACGGGTAGTGCCGGGCTTTGTGACCGATACCAAGATCGAATTGTTGGTGAAGACTTTCTGTAAGTGTAAATCGCCGGGCCCAGGTGGTAATTCCCAGCCATGGTACAAATTTCAAGTATAGGGGTCGTGGAATGGCTTAGAATAATATTCGATGGGTGCATAAGAGTGAATCATGTACCGCACTCTTGTAGAGCTGCCCGTGTAGCTTTCCTACCAAGGGCGGGGAGAATCGGTCATATGTCTCCCAAAGGCTACAAGCCCTTCAGCTTAACATCATTTCTGCTCAAAACATTTGAAAGGCTGATAGACGTGTACATAAAATCCAACGAGGATGAAAAGCTGCTCTCCACAACACAACATGCGTTCACGAAAGGCAATTCGATAGACACTGCACTGCATAGGGTGGTAATAAACATAGATAAAGCCCTAGAATATAAGTAGTACGCCTTAGGAGTCTTCGTAGACATTTCAACAATGCCTCTAAGCGGGCGATCATGGATGGTCTTAACTACATTGAAGTACATTCAGCCATAACTAGATGGATTGACTGCATGTTTAATTGTAGGAAAATTACTTTAGAATGGGGATTGTATGAGGCCACGAAGTCAGTGGACAGGGCACGCCGTAGGATGGGCTTACGGCTAAGGGTTTACGCAGATGACGGTCCAATTTTCACAAGTAGAAAGTGGAATTTAGATTTCATCGTATTAGGCAGTAATGACTCCAAGCTTAAAGCTTTACGCTATCCAAACTATCGAGCGAAACACCCTTCCCAGGGGCGGAAACTGTTATTCCTTTTATAATATAATTCCCTGCAAAACTATTAATTTTGGACTTTTCATATATTTGGTTCAAGATAAAAATTATTTTCGGATTTTTATTACCTGAGTCCGATAGAACTAGTTAAACTCGGACCTTGAATTTTTGCCGGTCTCAAGGTCTAAAAAAAACCCAATTGAAAAACACAGTTTTCGGGTTTTTAATGCCAATATATTTCGGCTACTCTGCGGTAACCTTCCTCAGGTTTTTTCCAATTCTTGCCACTTTTATCCATTTATACAATATCACAAAACTATTCGCCTCAGAGATATTTGATTTTTCATGCACACCACTTCTTCCAATATTACCGTTTTCGTTAAAATCTTAAGACGCATAGTTGTAGTCAAAATAAAATAGGTTTTAAATTTAGTTGAAGCTTTTTGACGTAATTTTCTATGAGCTATCTGTCAAAAAAGCTGCAACTATGCGTATCGTGAGTATCAGTGCTCTACCCACCACCTTTAACCCTGCGCCTTCTTGTTTTTGAAGGCGTTAAGCAACTCTCTGCAGCCATTATGAAGTAACGTTATTTGTTCAGGTCATCCGTTTAACCCCTTTATGCCATCCAGCTGTTTCGAAGGATGGTAGCGGTTTACTTGATTCATCATGCATCGTATATAGCTCTACGGATCTCCACCTTTCGGTTGACAGGTTCCCGTGTGATGCAATCTAGTAGTGCCACAGTCAAGGACTGCTTAGCAATTTCGTTCAATTTATTCTCGATGAAAACCGGAGTCTCAGCGTTAGCTCCCTTAGTATCATTAAGTAAGCTTGTGTGTGATCGTTACCTCTGCTTAGCTTATTAGTATTTACGTCTTTATTTCTTATTTCCTCTTCCTGTATATCAGCTTTTGAGGTACATGGCTTTCCAGCACTTCCCTCTTCGAAGCGGAAAATTGGGGATTGGTAGTAGCAAAATTTTTGTCAGTGAACGGTCTTCAACATTATTCCACTGTCTCTCTCATGACAAGCGATCGCTCCTGTCGTTGGTGGGAGTAACCACTGGTCCCAAGCTGTGCATAGTTCTTAATTATGCCCAGTATTGTGAGAGGGTTTTCTTAAGCTCCCTATCTCGTTGTTTCCGTTCTATTGTTAGTTCTTTGTTGGAGTGAATATACCGCTCCTTTACCCAGCGCACTTACTGCATAATATCAATGATATCCGCGTCCGAATCATCGCTGATAGCGATTTTCTCTACCCCGGCTTTCGACGACAATACTTTTGATTCTCATCGTTACTTTCTTTAGAAGTTTTTGAGTTCATCTTGGTCGTCTGCCACAACAGCGCTCTTGCTCTGGTAAGGTCATTTTTACTTCCAGAGGTGCCCCGGTATCGGGAAGGATTCGTTCAAAACAGTCGAAAATACCCGCTGGCTGCAATTCATCCAATAGGCACGGCCCACAAAACACCCTAGATTACGATGTTGGCAGTCCTTGGTCACCGACATCCCGCCCGCTGTGGAGTTCGGCTACGTCCTGACACCAACGGCAAGTTTGTACACATATTTGTATGCAGCTTATAACCACTCCGCCGATTTTATTAAAATTTGCAGGATAGCTTCATAGCAAACCGGAGAGTCTCTTGTGAAGTATCTTTCCTGAAAGTGGACTAGGGACCGATCTATTCGAACAAATTCTATTCATGGTTCGATTTGCTGAAATTTGGTATGTACACCCGGAAAAAATCGTGTTGAATCAACACTTTTTAAACACTTTTTGTGTTTAAAAATATTCAAACCCAAGCAGAGTGTAATCTTCGTGTTAAAAGTATTAATTCAACATGTACTTAAAGTGTTTATTCAACACTAAAGTGTTGATTGAACACTAAAATTTGGTTAGTTTAACATGATATTTAACACGGTGGTTACTGCTAAATTAACAGGAATGATTGTAAAAAGTGTTAATTCAACATTAACTTAAAGTGGGTACTTAACGCTATGAAAAGTGTTGATTTTACATGATATTTTACATGATACCTATGGTTAAACTAACAGGAATTAATGTTGAATTAACACTGCATGATCGTGTTAAAACAATAGTAAATCATGTTAAGTTTAACACTATCCCCTGTAGTTTTACCCTTAAGTAAAAGCCTTGTTTTAAAGTTGACTCTAAAATGATTGCATTTATTAAACACATCCAATATACATGCATTTTCAACTTAAATCTTGTGATATATGAAATTAGTTCAGCGTTCTTATATTAGTATACTTATGTAATCAGACTTGAGAAAAATCTTATGCGAATAATGCCCACTATATATAATATATAGTAATAATAATAATTAAAATAATACATTTTGGCCAACCATTTTAATAATACTTTACTTCTTTTAAAAAACTTTTCAATGCTATTTAAGGACTTTTTACTAACATATTTTACGCCCTTTTTAAATAATTTGTATATACTTAAATAAGTTTTACAATTTTTTTTTGAATTTTTATTAGTCCAGGCATACTAGACGAAAAATCAATGAATGGTGGAACTCTTTCGGACCACAGCTTTCTTTGGTTTATTGAATTCTCCCACTAATGAACATGAAACGTTGAAGAAAAAAAAAACCAAAAAATTCCAGAGCATACTTTGCTGCAGCCATTTAAAGTGCATTTTTTTTTTGGCGTTTTTTTTATTCAGCCCAATTCTAAACGAAAATTCCGTGCGAGTTTTTTCCCTTCTCCCATTCCTGGTATTCTAAATAAAAATTCCTTGTGAGTTTTTTCACTTCGCCCTTTCCTCCTATTCTGAACAATGTTCGAAAAAGCGGAAACCAGTTATGGGAGAAAAGTAGGTATTATGAATGTGGGGGAGAGGGAGATTTCTCTGCCATTTCATAGAAGTTTTTTCACTAGTTAAATTAAAGGGAATGCATCAAAATCGTTAAGGGAAATTGGTTATTTTAAGAAATAACACTTATTTGTACAAATTTGTGCTAAAATATGTATTTACATTCTATCACAATATTCTCACTGTTAATACAACAACAACCACAATATTCTTTATTTAAGTCGAAAAATATATCATAAGCAACGGAAGAGCTCTTCGCATATTTGATGCAGCGATCCAGAAATTGCGCAATGATTTTTTAAGAAGGCTTAAATAGATTTTGGCATATGGCGAAACTCAACTTGACTTGGCTGCCAGAAAATTGCTTTGCAGAATGAATGCAGGCAAGTCCGGCGGATTTGCGTTATCCCGCCGGTCTTCTTCTTATGCTCCTCTGCTGATGGTGCTGTGCACCAATTCATTACTCATTTCAGTTAATACCACATGAAAAGCAATAATGTGCATTGTTTATACCTTATTTCTTAATTTCAAACAAATTGGCAACAATAATTAAACTTTACAATATTTTAAACAAAATAAGAAATGGGCAACGAAATTTCAATTGACAAAACAGCTGACTTCGAAAATTCGAAATTCCTATTCCCCAATTATTCTTCTCCCTAGGAGAAAAGAATTGGTGGAATTTTTCCGCGGGAATAAAAAAATCCGCGAGAACAAAATTCCGCGAGAATATTTAGAATTGGTCTGATTATTTCGAGAATGGCAGCAGCTGTCAAAAAACGTTTGGTTCATTTTTTCAACATTTCATGTTCAAAAGTAGGAGAATTCCATAAACCAAAGAAAGTTATGGTCCGGAAGAGTTCCACCTGAAATGTTGATATGCCTGGACTATATATGGAATATGAGAATGGCGAACATACTTATATGCTTTTTTTATACCACTATTATGTAAAAAAATTTATGTTTAACAATAAAACAAAATCTCGTATGGTATGAAAATTCAGCCCTTTTTATATATGTAAATATGGAGGGTGGGGCCGTGTGTAGAAGTCCACGAAAGTGGGGAAAGCTTCTGACCGCCATTCACCTGGGAATGGCCAGAGCGATTCTTTTGCATGCGGTTCAAGCAGCTCACTACTGCCGGTCGCTTGCGGCCAAGTATCCTCTGGGTAGCCGCTAAACACCCGTTTAGCGGTGAGCTAATGTGAGAAGGCGACAACCTGGCTAGGCCACTCTGACATAATCGGTTTAAGGGCTAGCCGGGGGAGATTTAATCGGCAGCGTCTGTACACCTCTAGGTGCGGCTGCAAGCGGGCGTCTGTCTTGGAGCAAGCGGCTCGCTATATAAACGTGCCAAGTAATATTTTCACCCCCGCTGAGCGGGTTGTGCGCTGGGCTTGGGACCCGCCACGTAAAACCATACTCCAATGAAATATAACAACAAGCCTCGGATAAATACACTCTCTATTGATGACGACCATGGCAAACGTTTGAAGGACAATGAATTGAGGGCATGCACCTGGAACGTCCGCTCCCTGAATGGGATTGGTGCAGATGCCCGGCTGGTTGATGTCCTCGTCAAAGCAAAATCTGACATCACCGCCATCCAAGAAATGCGTTGGACGAAGCAAGGAAGAAAGAAGATCAAAAATTGTGACATATATTGGAGTGGCCATGCGAATAAGCGCAGTTTCGGCGTCGGATTCGTGGTGGGAGAGAGACTTTGTCGCCAAGTGCTGGCGTTCACGCCTGTGGACGAGCGTCTCGCCGCTATTCGAATAAAAGCAAAATTTTTTAATATATCATTCATCTGCGCCCATGCGCCGACAGAGGAGAAAGACGATGAGGTGAAAGACACTTTTTATGAACAATTAGAACGCACATACGAGCGCTGCCCCCGTCATGATATAAAAGTCGTGCTTGGCGACTTTAACGCCAGGGTGGGCAAAGAAGGTGTTTTTGGCCCTACAGTCGGAAAGTTCAGCCTACACAATGAAACTTCTCCTAACGGACTGAGGCTGATTGACTTTGCCGGTGCTCGAAACATGGTCATATCAAGCACAAGGTTCATGCACAAAAAGATACATCAAGCTACATGGCTGTCTCCTGATCGAAATACTCGCAATCAGATCGATCACGTTGTGATAGACGGACGGCATGCCTCCAGTGTTTTAGATGTGCGAACGATCCGAGGACCTAACATCGATTCGGACCATTATCTCGTTGCAGCCAAAATACGCACCCGCCTCAACGCGGCTAAAAACAAGGAACAAAAAACACAAGGAAAGCTAGACGTCGAAAAGCTTCAATCACAACAGACTGCCAATCATTTCGCAACTCGACTCTCACACCTGCTCTCTGAGGGCGCAACTCATCCTGAAGGAATACAGGAGCAGTGGGAGCATATCTCCAAAGCACTTCATACTGCCGCCGAGGAAAAAATTGGTTACCGGCGGCCACGAAAAAACAACTGGTATGATGAAGAATGCCGCGTTGCAACCGAAAGAAAAGACGCTGCCTACAGGGCTACGTTAAAAGCGAGCGCGACAAGAGGAGTGTGTGAACGCTATCGTGAGTTGAAAAGGGAAGCGAGACGCCTTTTCAGGAAGAAAAAAGCAGAAGCAGAAAGGCGTGAGTGCGAGGAGCTTGAGCTGCTAGCCACCAGGAATAACGCCCGAAAATTCTACCATAAACTACGGCGACAGATGGAAGGTTTTAAGACCGGGGCAAACTCCTGTAGGAATGAAAACGGCGACCTTGTAACTGATGTCCAGAGAGTGCTTAGATTATGGAGGGAACACTTCTCTGCTCTCCTAAATGGAGGCAGCAATTCACCGCGCAGAGATGAAGAATTCGATCCCGCAATCGATGATGATGGAATATATGTCCCCCCGCCCGATTATGACGAAGTTAGAATAGCAATAACCAGATTGAAAAACAACAAGGCCGTGGGCGCTGATGGATTGCCTGCGGAGCTATTCAAGTTCGGCGGCGAGGAGTTGGTAAGGCGCATGCAGCAGCTTCTTAGCAAAATATGGGCGGACGAAAGCATGCCCGACGGTTGGAATCTAAGTGTTCTTTGCCCAGTCCACAAGAAGGGGGATACTGCAAAATGCACCAACTATCGTGGAATCAGCCTTCTTAATATCGCATATAAGGTCCTTTCAAGTGTATTGTGCGAAAGATTGAAGCCCACCGTGAACCGGCTGATTGGACCTTATCAGTGCGGCTTCAGACCTGGTAAATCTACCATCGACCAGATTTTCACAATGCGCCAAATCTTGGAAAAAACCCGTGAAAAGAGAATCGACACACATCACCTCTTCGTCGACTTTAAAGCCGCCTTCGACAGCACGAAAAGGAGCTGCCTATATGCCGCTATGTCTGAATTTGGTTTCCCCGCAAAACTTATACGGCTGTGCAAAATGACGTTGAGCAACACCATCAGCTCAGTCAGAATTGGGAAGGACCTCTCCGAGCCGTTCGAAACTAAACGAGGTTTCAGACAGGGTGACCCCCTATCGTGCGATTTCTTTAATTTGATGCTGGAGAAAATTATACTAGCTGCAGAACTTAACCGCACTGGAACAATATACTATAAAAGCGTGCAATTACTGGCATATGCTGATGACATTGATATCATCGGCCTAAACACCCGCGCTGTTAGTTCTGCTTACTCCAAGCTGGAAAAAGAAGCGGTAAAGATGGGTTTGATGGTGAATGAGGACAAAACGAAGTACCTGCTGTCATCGAGCAAAGAGTCAGCGCATATGCGCCTTGGCAACCACGCTACTGTTGGCAGCCATAATTTCGAAATAGTAAAAGACTTCGTTTATTTGGGAACCAGCATCAACATTAGCAACAACATCAGCACTGAAATCCAGCGAAGAATCAATCTTGCCAATAAATGCTACTTTGGACTAGGTAGGCAATTGAAAAGTAAAGTCCTCTCTCGGCGAACGAAAATCATACTCTACAAGTCACTTATCGTACCCGTCCTGCTATATGGGGCAGAAGCATGGACCATGACAACAGCAGATGAAGCGGCTTTGGGAGTGTTCGAGAGAAAAGTTCTTCGAAAGATTTATGGACCTCTACGCGTAGGCGATGGCGAGTACCGAAGAAGATTTAATGATGAGCTGTACGAGCTATACGCAGACATCAACATAGTCCAGCGAATTAAAACGCAGCGGCTGCGCTGGCTAGGCCATGTTATGCGAATGAAAGATGATGCTCCGGCCAAGAAAGTGTTTCTATCGGAACCCGCCTATGGAAGCAGAGGTAGAGGACGGCCCCCACTCCGTTGGAAGGACCAGGTGGAAAACGATTTAAACTCCCTTGGTGTGACTAATTGGCGCCGGTTGGCGGAGCGAAGGAGCGACTGGCGCGCCTTGTTGGACGGCCATAACCGTTTAGACGGTTAAGCGCCAATTAAGTAAGTAAGTAAATACATATATATTTGTATATTCAGTCTTCCACAAAATTTGTAGATAATATTTCTTTATAAAAAATATTAATATAAAACTTGTTCCTATACATACATATCTGACAAATCACGTTTTTAAAATGTTGTATTCATTTCAAAAACTTTTCAAACGTATAACCTTTTTATTATTTCGTAAAATACGTGCTTGTAGGGGTTGAGAATATATGTCCTCACTATTTATAATAAAAAAAAAATTGGCTGATTTTTCCCCCAATATATGCTTGAATATGTGGACTAAAGCTTATATTATATTTTGAACATATGAAGAAAAGTTTTTGTAAAGGGCAAACAGCAATGTCTTCAATTTCAAATAAAGTACAAGTTGCTCGTTGTGTAACATAAAAAGAAATTTCTCTTGAATTCTTAGCCTTTGTAAGTTATTTTGGAATAGAATTGATATTTCTGTAACTCATATTTAATTTGAAAATCCGTAGTATATTTTGATACTGTGGTGATTGAAACCACTTTTAATTTTATATATAAAGAAACTTTTATTCAATAAAGAATACGCCTAAATGTATGCGTCAATATCTTTTAAATTTTTCACCATAATGAAAATATTTGAAAACTGAAAAATCAATATTGAAAATTAAAATTGATAAAACATTTTAAAATTACAAATTTCAAAGTAACTAAAATACAAAATTAAATAAAAACAAGTAAGGAAGCCTAAGTTCGGGTGTAACATACTCAGCTGAGAGCTATGGAGACAAAATAAGGGAAATGTGTTTGTATGACATGTGTATCAAATGGAAGGTATTAAAGAGTATTTTAAGAGGGAGTGGGCCATAGTTGTATAGGTTGACGCCATTTAGGGATATCGCCATAAACCACGGACCATGGCTGACTCTAAAATTTGTTTGTACGATATGGGTATCAAATGAAAGGTGTTAATGAGTATTTTAAAAGGGAGTGGTGGTAGTTGTATATGTGAAGGCGTTTTCGAGATAACGGCCAAAATGTGGACCAGGGTGACCCAGAACATCATCTGTCGGGTACCGCTAATTTATTTATATATGTAATACCAAGAAGAGTATTCCTGCTAAGATTCCAAGGGCTTTTGATTTCGCCCTGGTAGAACTTTTTCATTTTCTTCTACTTAATATGGTAGGTGTCACACCCATTTTACAAAGTTTTTTCTAAAGTTATATTTTGCGTTAAAAACCAATCCGGTTGCCATGTTTCATCCCTTTTTTCGTGTTTGGTATTGAATTATGGTATTTTTTTCATTTTTCGTAATTTTCGATATCGAAAAAGTGGGCGTGGTCATAGTCGGATTTCGGCCATTTTTTATACCAATACAAAGTGAGTTCAGATAAGTACGTGAACTGAGTTTAGTAAAGATATATCGATTTTTGCTAAAGTTATCGTGTTAACGGCCGAGCGGGAGGACAGACGGCCGACTGTGTATAAAAACTGGGCGCGGCTTCAACCGATTTTGCCCTTTTTCACAGAAAACAGTTACCGTCCTAGGATCCTAGCCCCTGCCAAATTTCACAAGGATTGGTAAATTTTTGTTCGACTTATGGCATTAAAAGTATCCCACACAAATTAAATGAAAAAGGGCGGAGCCACGCCCATTTTGAAATTTTCTTTTATTTTTGTATTTTGTTGCACCATATCATTACTGGAGTTGAATGTTGACATAATTTACTTATATACTGTAAAGATATTAAATTTTTTGTTAAAGTTTGAATTTAAAAAAAAAATTGTTTAAGTGGGCGTGATCGTTCTCCGATTTTGCTAATTTTTATTAAGCATACATATAGTAATAGGAGTAACGCTTCTGCCAAATTTCATCATGATATCTTCAACGACTGCGAAATTATAGCTTGCAAAACTTTTAAATTACCATCTTCTAAAAGTGGGCCGTGCCACGCCCATTGTCCAAAATTTTACTAATTTTCTATTCTCCGTCATAAGCTCAACTCACTTACCAAGTTTCATCGCTTGCTTTATCCGTCTTTGGTAATGAATTATCGCACTTTTTCGGTTTTTCGAAATTTTCGATATCGAAAAAGTGGGCGTGGTTATAGTCCGATATCGTTCATTTTAAATAGCGATCTGAGATGAGTGCCCAGGAACCTACATACCAAATTTCATTAAGATACCTCAAAATTTACTCAAGTTATCGTGTTAACGGACAGACGGACGGACATGGCTCAATCAAATTTTTTTTCGATACTGATTATTTTGATATATGGAAGTCTATATCTATCTCGATTCCTTTATACCTGTACAACCAACCGTTATCCAATCAAAGTCAATATACTCTGTGAGCTCTGCTCAACTGAGTATAATAATAAGAACCCTACATTACTCCCCCTTCAAGAAAATTTAACATTAAACAAATTGAACGTAACTCTCTTTTTATGTAAATTATTGGTGTTGTTTGTGTCTGTTGTTTCAATTATTGCATGTTTTAATCTATCAACAGGAATAGTTTTACTATTATTATCTAAGTTAACACGCTGGCGGCCCCCAACATGTTGGATTACCACAAGCTGAAGGTTGCACCTGCCGCTGTGCGCACGCCACGACAACCGCGTTGTTGCGCCAATGAACGCGATACTAGATCACATGCATGGTTTAGGTGCCACCAAGGCGCCACCTATACCTCCAAGGACAACGTGGCGTCCCCAGGAGCGAAGATTACCTTTCGAAAAGCGAAATTCAAATCAACAGGAATCCCCAAAGCTAGGCCAACCAACTTCTTCGCAACCACCCGTTGAAAAGAGGGACGTGGACCAGTCCATTCAGAGTAGGCGCGTAAACTACATAAACCGGCAAACCTCTTCAAACGTGATGCTAGTTCGGAAAATACAAAGCAACAGCGACTTTATCATGTGACCACAGACGACGCGGAGAAAGAACCTGAACCAGTCCAGGAAGAGGATTTTCTACCGAACGGCCATCTAGCGTACCATATATAGAATACAAACTTTCCGACGGCCGCACGCTAGACTTTCTGGTCGATACGGGTGCTAATAAAAATTGTATTAGACCAACTGTTGCCAAACAGGGTTGTCCTGTGCAGAAATTATTTAGCGCTCCATCAGCGGGGGTTACGCAGATATAACCGAAAAAATAACTTAGAAATTTTTTACAGACTTAGGCATTAATTCCGAGATAACTTTCTTTATCCTTCCCGGTCTTAAAACATTCGATGGGATTATTGGCGACGATACCCTTAAGGAAATCAGTGCAGTGGTAGATAGAAAGAACAATGTTTTAAAAATTAAGAAATATAAAATACCCCTTAAGGCACGAATATCCAGTGAAGTAAATTATACATGGTCTAGGGACCTTCCTTTAGAAGCGAGAAGAAGGATAAGTGAAATAATTGAAAAATATGGCAAATTATTTCAAACGATTAATGGAAACGAATTGGTAGGCACTAGGCTATCCCTGCGAGATTCTGCAAATATACATCTTCGAGATTGAAAACCAAAAATACCTTAGCGCAATAGATAAATTTTCAAATTTCGCTAAGCTATTTGCGATAAAGAACAAGTCTTCAATACACTTTCGAAAAAAAGCTGACTGATCTCCTGCACTACTTCTCAGTATCAAAAATATTGATAACGGACAACGACAGAGGTTTTCTAACTCCTATCGTCTTAAACTATGTCCGCTCACTAGGTATAGAAGTCTACCAAACCCCCATACAACGAAGTGAAAGCAACGGTTAGGTTGAGCGCTTGCACTCAACCTTGATTGAAATATACCGCTGCATTTCTCTTGAATTTAATTTATTAACTCCGAAGGAACGTGTCTCGATAACAGTGGACCGATACAACAATACCGATAATTCTGTTATTAAGCGAAAGCCAGCAGACGTATTCCTTAACAGGACTTCTAGAGTCAATTACCAGGGATTGGTGGACTTCAGAGGGAAAACTTATGAAGACGTTAAAGCATTATTGGAAGGGGAGCAGGAGGTAAGGAACGCTAGGTTGAACAATAAACGTTCTACCCCACGCACAATCAGTGCAGAAGACTATTTATTGCAAATAAACAGATGAAGGCTAAACAAAAGCCGCTGTACAAAGAAGAAACTGTTGCTGAAAACAGAAACGTAACTATTGTTACTGAAAGTGGAAAAAAATTGCACTAGACCGACGTAAAAAACGTCTGAGATAACATTGGTCACAAGGTAAATCTCATGCTTAGATCCTTTAGTCCCAGGGCTTTGGGTGCAAATTATTTTGTAGCCGATCCAGTTAGAGGTTGGTTCAATTAAAAATAACTCGTTGGTTCGAATGATGACGATCGGTATGGTTCTACTCCACCATAAGGTCTTTGCTTTAATTGACGTGAAGCTACTCCTGCCCCGAGTAGGCCATTTGCAATCATCAACGCTTATGGTTAAAAAGGATCACCACGACCCTTTCGTCAGCTGAGAAATCGCCTATATTCCGATGCAAAATAATTTTTTTTTAATACAATGCACGCACTGCACAATAAAAACGAAAAAAAAGTATTAATAAGCAAGTAAGGAAGACTAAGTTCGGGTGTAACCGAACATTACATACTCAGCTGAGAGCTATGGAGACAAAATAAGGGAAAATCACCATGTAGGAAAATGAACCTAGGGTAACCCTGGAATGTGTTTGTATGACATGTGTGTCAAATGGAAGGTATTAAAGAGTATTTTAAGAGGGAGTGGGCCATAGTTTTATAGGTGGACGCCATTTAGGGATATGGCCATAAACAACGGACCAGGGCTGACTCTAAAATTTGTTTGTACGATATGGGTAGCAAATGAAAGGTGTTAATGAGTATTTTAAAAGGACGTGGGCTTAGTTCTATAGGTGGACGCCTTTTCGAGAAATCGTCATAAAGGTGGACCAGGTGTGACTCTAGAATTTGTTTGTACGATATGGGTATCAAATGAAAGGTGTCGATGGGAATTTAAAAAGGGAGTGGGCCTTAGTTCTGCAGGTGGACGCCCTTTCGAGATATCGCTATAAAGGTGGGCCAGGGGTGACTCTAGAATTTGTTTGTACTATATGGGGATCAAATGAAAGGTATTAATGACTATTTTAAAAGAGAGTGGTGGTAGTTGTATATGTGAAGGCGTTTTCGAGATATCGACCAAAATTTGGACCAGGGTGACCCAGAACATCATCTGTCGGGTACCGCTAATTTATTTATATATGTAATACCACGAAGAGTATTCCTGCTAAGATTCCAAGGGCTTTTGATTTCGCCCTGCAAAACTTTTTCATTTTCTTCTACTTAATATGGTAGGTGTCACACCCATTTTACAAAGTTTTTTCTAAAGTTATATTTTGCGTCAAAAACCAATCCAATTACCATGTTTCATCCCTTTTTTCGTGTTTGGTATTGAATTATGGTATTTTTTCATTTTTCGTAATTTTCGATATCGAAAAAGTGGGCGTGTTCATAGTCGGATTTCGGCCATTTTTTATACCAATACAAAGTGAGTTCAGATAAGTACATGAACTGAGTTTAGTAAAGATATATCGATTTTTGCTCAAGTTATCGTGTTAACGGCCGAGCGGAAGGACAGACGGCCGACTGTGTATGAAAACTGGGCGTGGTGGCTTCAACCGATTTCGCCCTTTTTCACAGAAAACAGTTACCGTCCTAGGATCTAAGCCCCTGCCAAATTTCACAAGGATTGGTAAATGTTTGTTCGACTTATGGCATTCAAAGTATCCTGGACAAATTAAATGAAAAAGGGCGGAGCCACGCCCATTTTGAAATTTTCTTTTTTTTTTGTATTTTGTTGCACCATATCATTACTGGAGTTGAATGTTGACATAATTTACTTATATACTGTAAAGATATTAAATTTTTTGTTAAAATTTGAATTTAAAAGCTTAAAAGCTTGCAAAACTTTTAAATTACCATCTTTTAAAAGTGGGCCGTGCTACGCCCATTGTCCAAAATTTTACTAATTTTCTATTCTCCGTCATAAGCTCAACTCACCTACCAAGTTACTTATATACTGTAAAGATATTAAATTTTTTGTTAAAATTTTAATTTAAAAGCTTAAAAGCTTGCAAAACTTTTAAATTACCATCTTTTAAAAGTGGGCCGTGCCACGCCCATTGTCCAAAATTTACTAATTTTCTATTCTCCGTCATAAGCTCAACTCACCTACCAAGTTACTTATATACTGTAAAGATATTAAATTTTTTGTTAAAATTTGAATTTAAAAGCTTAAAAGCTTGCAAAACTTTTAAATTACCATCTTTTAAAAGTGGGCCGGGCCCATTGTCCAAAATTTTACTAATTTTCTATTCTCCGTCATAAGCTCAACTGACCTACCAAGTTTCATCGCTTTATCCGTCTTTGGTAATAAATTATCGCACTTTTTCGGTTTTTCGAAATTTTCGATATCGAAAAAGTGGGCGTGGTTATAGTCCGATGTCGTTCATTTTAAATAGCGATCTGAGATGAGTGCCCAGGAACCTACGTACCAAATTTCATCAAGATACCTCAAAATTTACTCAAGTTATCGTGTTAACGGACAGACGGACGGATGGACGCACGGACGGACGGACGGATGAACGGACATGACTCAATCAAATTTTTTTTCGATACTGATGATTTTGATATATGAAAGTCTATATCTATCTCGATCCATTTATACCTGTACAACCAACCGTTATCCAATCAAAGTTAATATACTCTGTGAGCTCTGCTCAACTGAGTATAAAAATGTGTATTAAGTCGTACGAGCTTGCCGAATTAATCGTTTCAATCAAACACAAAAACGTCAGCTTTTATATCAAATAAAACTTAGTGGATATTTTTATATATCACACAACTTCACTTTTATTAAATATTTAGACTTTTATAAGTCTATTATTAAATTCACTCCGATTTACTAAATAAACTTTACCACCAACACGATGTTGATTCTATCAGATATTCACAGGAAAATAACGATGGTTGCTTCAGGAAGTTATATTAGACCCTCGAGTTTCGCATATGTGTCGATAACTCAGTTCAAAAACATATGATTTTTTTTTACAATAACAGAGGTAGAATATTGAAGTTGGAACAGTGGTGGCCAAGCAAAAAAAAAGGGGAAACAATAATGAAATTATATTTGCGGCTAAGTACTACGGTACACATCCCCCCCCCCCCCCCCCCCCACCTAGAGAGTTGGTACGGTGTGATCTAAGTGCTATGTTGGATGTCTTTTCTGTGATAAACTTCTTTTTTGCCTGTATCTACGTCTTCCAACTCGTACATGCAGTTGCCTTTTATGGAAACCACCCTATATTTAACGAACTTTGGAGCTAGTTTTGCGGAAAATTTCTTTGAGGCATCGCTTAAGACAAAGTTACGACGAAACACAAAATCACCAATATCAAAGCGTTTGTCAGTGGTACGAAGATTGTAACGCTTTGACGAGTTTTCAAAAGCTTTGGTGATGTTTTCGGTAATATTTCGTCTTATTAGTTTCAGAGTGTCGCTTCTGTCGAGTACGGTATCATCCAATGTTTTGAGCTTCCTTAGGAGTTCATAGTCACCAGCATGAGAAATTATTTGCTGTGCAAACAATGCAAAGTACGGAGATGCTCCGATCGTTTGATGATACGAGCTCCTGAGGGCTGCAGCGACTTTGGAGATATTCCTATCCCAGTGTGACTGATCCTTCTTCAGGTAAGCTCTGTTACCAGCGATTATTGAACGGTTCACAAGTTCGCTTGCATTGGCTTGCGGACTATACAAAGCGGTATAAACATGTCTAATTCCACGAGCCGACAACAACGTGTTAAGTTGCGAGGATCTGAACTGTTTTCCATTGTCACTTATTACAATTTCGGGAGTTCCGAAAATATTAAAAACATTGTCACGCAAATAGTCACAAATAGAGGAAGTATTGAACTTTTTAACAGTTTTTAAAAGGGGATACTTTGTCAAATGGTCTAGTACAATGAATATTCCTATGTTTCCTTGCTTGGATCTAGGCTAAGGTCCAAGGAAATCAACGTATAACTTCTGAAACGGTCGTTGTACCGTATACTGTGCGGACATTGGTGGTCTTAGCGTAACATTGGGCCATTTGCTTTGCTTACATGTTTCGCATCGGCTGACGTAGTTTTTAACATCAACCGTCATATTTGGCCAATACAAATTATTGCGCAATCGCTCCAATGTTTTGGCAATCCCACCATGACATTTGTTTGGTGGACAGTGCGCGTTTTCGATGACACCTGGAACTAGAGATGTGGGAATCCAAATCTTCCAATTAAATGATTCCCTTTCAGGATCGCCATCGGGGTACTCGGTTCTTTTATAAACCAGATTGTCGATTACCTGAAGATCAGGCAAGCGGCTCTCATTTTGACGGACCTGACTTATCAACTTTTGATAATCTTCGGACAAAAACTCGGACGACTGCAAATCAACTAACGGACGGACCTCAATCTCACGGACTTCAGCTACTTCCGCAAAATTTTGTCGTGACAGACAATCAGGCACTACATTAAGCGAACCTTTCCTGTGTTCGATGTTAAACTTAAATCCTTGCAATTTCAGAGATCAACGTGCTGGCCGGCTGGATATATCGGTTTTTCGCATAAGCCACTGCAAGCTAGCGTGGTCAGTAACTATAGTGAACTCCTGCCGCTCGACATAAGCTCTAAATTTAAACACTCGAGCTCCGTCATACTATAATTACCTTGCGCTTTGTTCAGCTTTTGCGAAAAATAGGCTATAGGAACCTCAACATCGCCGGCATTCTTTTGGACCAACACCGCACCAACTCCTAACTTGCTTGCATCACATTGTATGATGAAAGGTTTTGTGGAGTCTGGACTAGCCAGTACTGGTGCTGTACAAAGTTTTTCTTTCAGTGTTTCGAAAGCAGTTGGGCGTCGTCGTTCCATTAAAAACTTTTGGACTTCTCTAATAAATTAGTAAGAGGGGTTGTCACTGCAGCGAAATTGTCAACGAATCGGCGATACCAACCCGCCATTCCCAAAAACCATCTAACTTGCTTGACGTTTGTTGGAACCGGATATTGCGTAACAGCCGAAATCTTTTCGGGGTCGGTACGTATAGTTCCGTTGCCCACGATATACCCCAGATACTTCACTTCCTTTATGCAAAATTTACTTTTGTTGACGTTTATGGTCAACTCCGCTTTCCTTAAACGTAGAGCAACTTCAGCAAAGACGGACATATGTGTGTCAAAATCTTCTGACATAATTAATAAATCTTCTAAATAAACGAAAACTTGATCTCTTAAATTGGGTGGAATTCCGCGATCCATCAAGCGACAAAGTGCTTGTGGGGCGTTGCAAAGACCGAAAGGCATGGCACGGTATCAGTAAAGCGGACGATTAGGGACGGTGAAACAGGTGTAATCTCGAGATTGTTCGGCTAGGGGAATTTGCCTAAGGCACGCCTTAAGTCTATTGAACTTATGAATTTTCCCTTGGGTATTCTGCTAAGAATCCCATCAATATGAGGAAGGGGATACGCGTCCTTGACGGTAACTTTCCTAGAATCAAGACACAGACGGACTTTACCTGGCTTTTTCACTAATACAACCGGACTGGACCATGGACTATTTGGAGCTTCCTCGATTACACCTAACTTAATCATTTCATAAATTTCGGCATGTACGAGTTTCTCGACAGCTGGTGAAATTGGGAAATAACGCTGCTTTATCGGACGGACATTGGGTTCGAGCTGGATCTCGTACTCCAATAAAAAAGTTTTTCCTAAGCCTTCTTCTTCTAAGCTTGGAAATCTATTTTTAACTAAACTTAACTAATTCTGTTGCTCAACATTCAACGAAAGCGAGTTTTCGTCATTATAATTTTCATCAAGTGAAATTTTCGAAATAATATTCGGCGCAATTCGGAACTTATGCCAAAAGTCAATCCCAATATCAAATCTTGGGACATACTTGGCACAACAAAAAAGTTATAATTTCTAAATTGTCTCTATATTGGACACTAATGTCTATTGTACCGAAAACAACTTGAATTTTGCCATCAGCTGTGAAAATGGGAATTTTATGCTTTCGCAATGGCTGTTTGGAAACCTCCTTTGCAAGCAAACCTCCTAAGCAAGACACTTGCTCTCCGCTGTATAATAAGCCTAGGTGGTCGCTTTTCAAAAGCCTAACCTTTGCATATGGCCTTAATCATTTTCTTTCTGCTGCAACGAACAGATGACTTTCTTTAAATTTCTTTTGTTTGCTCTTACTTTTGTCCAAAAGTCTCTCATTCGAATAGTAGAACGCTTTGGACTTTCGGAAGTAACATCATCGGTACTAAATATTTTATTTCTAGCTTCCGTATATCTTTTCAACCGTTCTTCGTATGGAATAATTTCTTTTCTTAGCGGAGTTGTAAAAAGCTTAGAGTCAACACTGCGTGTACTTGACGCGAGGCTGGTTTGATGTTGTGTATGTATGGTTGTTTTATTGCTGTCTAGCGTTTGCTGTCGTTGCGAGGGATCTGTCGAGATTCCTCGCTCGCTTAGCAGTTTCCCGGACTACACTTTGGGCATTTTGGCCGATACGTGTTTGGTGCGCCACAGCCGTAGCAAAACACCGTACGCTCCTCAAGGCAATCGTAATATCTATGCCCCTCTTTATTGCAGTTCCAGCAACCAGGTTTTCATTTGGTTGCTAGCTGAGAAACAGCTTCTACTTAAGCAAATTCGCTTTGCGCTATTGCTTCCTCATCTAGGTCTAAGTCAAGGTAGGCTTCATTCACTTGCCTTCTTGGTAATGGTCGAGAGCTGTTTGTTTGAGAAAAGGGTGTGGTTTTAGCAAGACTCTCACCTTTCAAACAGAGTTGGCGAAACTCTGATACAGAATTAATTGGTACAAAAAGAAGTTGTTGCCGAAGACGTGGTCGCAAATTATGTTTTAAAATGTCAAGTAACTCTACCTCTGAAAGTGAGGTTTTAAGAGGTTCCGCGATTTTCAATATGGCGTTACGGAATTCATTAAAACATTCATTTTGACCCTGCTTTCGAGCACGAATCGATTCTTTAATTTCGAAGTCACTCTTATGTTGTTGAAAATTTTTTCTTAACGCTTGGCAAAGAGCTGGCCAGGTGACACGTTCGACAGATCTACGGGATCGCCAGAACCAGTCTTTAGGCTCCATTACTGATACTTAACTGAGACTTGACTTGGCTTGCGAACTGTCACTTACAGTTCTGTTAAATTAACATTGCATGTTACTGATTACTCAAAACTTAACTTGACTTAGAAGTCTGTTGAATTTTGATTTTCTATGTAAGTTCTAAGTGACGTTTACATTTTGAGATGCCATTTGTTTGTTTCCATTTCATTTTGACATTTTGTCATACAAATTGACATTTATTTAAATATAAATTTCAACGCTGATTATGATGCCAGATTTTATGCGCCAAGTAGAGTATAATCGTGCTAAGGTGCCAAGTTTACGCCAAGTCAAGTCAAGTCTATGCTAAGTATCAGTAATGGGGGCTTTTGGCTTCATTAATAAAAAGGCTTTGTATGTGTTCACACAAAAGGTTAAAATTGCCGTTAAGCGTATCGATAACTAACAATTCTATTATCGATAAGAAACTATATACAGATAAAGCGCCAAATACACGACACGAACATTTCCACGAACATTCCGCAATCTTGTTCGCAGCTTTGGCCATACACCATACGAACTTATGGCCGAACATTAGTTCTCTTTCAGACAGCGATGAATACGGACAACAATTGTGCTGCAGCAATATTGCTCGCTGTGGCAATTAAGCGTAAAAAAAAGAGGGAAGATCGCAAAAAAAGAATTTGGTGCAAAGAATGGTTTAAAAAACGAGCAGTTCTTGGACAACAACAAAAACCGCCTTGCTTTAACTTTGCGCTTTCTAGCTAGTGGCAATAGCTTTGAAGACTTAAAATTTTTGACAGCAATTGCGCCCCAAACTACTTATTTTTTTTATAACTGTATCCTTTGTGGCATCAGGATCTACTTCTCTTAATTTTTCGATTAAAGTCGCATAATCATTATTCTTTTTAATTCTATTACAATAATCTTTGCTTTTTACTTGCCACAATGATGGCAAAGATTTATACATTTCAATAAATTCACTCAGAAATTTTTTATTGTCCATTTTACTTTTCCGCGCACGTCTGTTCCGTTCAGAAATTACTACGATTATGAGCTATTTCGCCATACACGCACGAACAGTTCGCGCAAATGTTCGCCAAAAATTAAAATATTTTGATTTTTGGCGAACACTTGCGCGAACTGGCAAACGCCACCATACACGACAGAAAAGGTCGCAGAAACATGACATAACGGGAATGTTCGTGTCGTGTATTTGGCGCTTAAACGACACGTACCGTCAAACTTTACGTCCCAACTTGAAATTAATTGGGCTATTCTACCCATGTACAGCACGGTCGACATATCACTTAGCCGTATTTGGTCAATCTGGTTATGAAAATTAGTATTGGTATTATTTGGCAATGGAGGTATATCTCTAGGCCACACTGGAGTAGACCTATTTGGTGGGTGTTGAGTTGTGGACAAATTAGTTGGTTGGCTTATGTCATTGCCTACAGGGACTGCTTGTATAGGGTTAATATTTAACCGATCTAAAAAACTGGATAAAGTATTTTCTATCCGCTGTTCTACCATTTGGGCTACTCGATTTTCCAAACCCTCAAAAATCGTTGCTGACCTCGCAGACACAATTACTGAAACCATGTTTTTGATGCGAGCTTCATCGTCATTTGCTGGTGGTACGTCACCTCCATGCGCTCTTTCAGCTGACAAGCTACTACCATTTTCTGCTCCTTGTTGCAGCTCTTGTTGTTGTTCCCTATCGGATTTTTGTAGGTTCCCACTTCCACTGGCATTACCTGCGTCGCCCTGCGACATCGTCTTTAATAATCTAGTGTTATATGTATTCTGATTAAACTCCCTACTGCGGCGAGGAGCTCTACAAAGTGGACAAGAAGAATTGTTCTTAAGCCACGGCAATAGGCAGTTTCGGTGGAAGCGGTGGTCACACGCGGTAGTTAGTATATTATCCCTATTCGTAAAAGCCTTCCTACAGAGAAAACATCCAGCCTGCAAAGGAGCGTGTTCATCGCTGTGACGCAATGGCATGTTCCCAAAAAAGTAAAAAAAAAAGGTATATGTATATTTGCAATCGTAAAACCGATATGTCCCTTTAACGCAGTGTTAACAAAATGGTTTAACGCAAACAAAAATTGTTTTTAAGAAAACCAAAAAAAAAAAAAATCACCAAAAATATTATAAGCTTATCCCCTTGTTATGTCCTTAAACGCAAAAAAAAACTTTCGTATTAAAGAAAACCCAAAATAAAATCAAAATAATTATATCCTTTCCGCTTGTAATTAAAGGCGAAAAGATTATTTATCAAAAAACAAAAATCATCAAAAGAAACTTGGTTTGAAACCATGGGAGTCTCTGTAGTGGTAATGTGGCATAAAGGTTAAATTCGGCATATAGCCATATTGTGCTGTGACATGCAACATTTTGAGAAAGAAAGGTCGGTTGTGACTTATATGATTTACAATCACAATTTCCGAAATATTCAGTCTTTCCCAAATACTAAATGAAAATAAAAAAAGGTATTAAATTGAGGTGGCATCTCGACAATGGGTTTGAGATATACTTACTATTTGAAAACTTGTATACTTTTTCTATTGGATTGTAGCAAACTTGAACACCCGGTAAGTCAATTGGCGTTTAGCCTTAATGACAAAAATTTCCAAAAAGCGTATAACATATTTTTGCAACAAAACCAAAAGAAGTGCTATGCTCAAATAATTCCCTAAACACGAAGTTTTAACGCGGTACGCATCTCAAGGCATCTAGCCTATAGGATGGTCAATTCCAGCGAAAATTCTTCGCATCCATACAAAACTGTTTGAACACAACAACAATCGAAAAAAAAATTTCAAAATTTATAAAATGTTAATCTAATAAAAAAAATTCTAAAAGCAGACAGACTATTTGATTCAAGGAGTGAATCATGTATGTGGAGCCAATATTTAACAAAAGCACACAAAAGTTGCTTTCCTCTATCGGGTTACACGTTGGGCGCCATTTTATCTGTTATGATATCCATTGACTGAGTGTGCGATAGGCACATACACGGACAAAAGAGCAGCAGTGCTTGAGGCAAGGTGCGATGACCACGGCGTGTGCACTGGCATTTAGGCCCGGAACTTCAGCTTTGTGGATTCTTTAATGTGATCACGGCACAGCACTACTTTCCCCAATAAATGGTCAAACAGAATAAATTGTTTTGCACACTGGGATACTCTACCATAAGAAAAATAAAAAAGAACACCAAACGCACTTGCATTCCACACTTCGCCAACCCGATACACCGTATACCTCAACTTACCCTTATGCTTGGCAGCTAGTTGTTGCAACGGTTGGTGGCTGCCTCTGAACCCGCCCTACCATTGGCCTCGTGGATGTTATTGAGGCCCCGTTATTTCACCACTAACCTCCCAGGTCACAAACCAAAGTAAAACAAAATTATGTACACATTAGTAATTATTATTCACAAATTCAATGCATTATACAAATTTGTTTAGTTTTAGCCCAGCTGACCTGAACTTAACTCACAAAATCGATTTTGATTTTGAACAAGAGAAAGTAATATGAAAGAAAGTATAAAAAAATGGCATCGTAGAACAGTAATAGTTCCTGCGTGTGCACTGAATAATATCTTGCCACTGAACAGTGTTGCCAGGTTAGCCTTTTTGAGGCTAGATTTAGCCCTTTTTTTTTGCCTTTAGCCTCGAAATTTTGGGTTTAGCTTCGTGACTTTTTTCTAGCCTTTTTTACTCCGAATGTATTTTTAAAAATTTCTAAAATAAAATTATTTCAGTAATACCTAATAATATGAGTTCTCTACAAAAGATTAATTCTTTTTCTGCTGAAAATTCGTTGAAAATTGCAAAGTCAGATGTATTTTCTTACTTTGAAAAAGAGAAGTATAGTTATTCTTCAAGTCAAGTAGAATTAATAGATGCAGTGGCGAAAACTTATAACTATACAATGGAAAAATGTACACTCCACCACGGAATTTTGGTCGGAAGTCCGAGAACATAAAAATGCATTAAACGAACCTCCTTTTTTAGAACTTGTCGAATTCATATTTAGTTTTTTAGTATTACCACTCAGTAACGCGGAGGTTGAAAGAATTTTTAGTGGCATGCAAATTCTGAAAACTAAATTAAGGAACAAACTAAAAATTAAAATGATTAATACGCTGCTTAATATTAGATGCTCGTTAAAACGCTTATCTAAATGTTGTAATGACTTTGAAATTACCGATGATCTCATATCTATGGTAAATAGCCAAACTTTATACCCAGACTTAAGCTCTTCTGATCTTCGGACGGGGAATATATATATAAATAATTAGTTTGTAATATTTTTTTATGTATTACACATATGCAATCATTTAAAGTAATTCCGTGTGCTATTCAAGGAAAATGTGCCTGATATGTTTTGAAACAGGAAGTTATGCCTAAGTTATGTTTATAAGATTTTATTTACAAATGTGTAAACTAAAATATAAAAGAAATTTTATGAATTAATCAAAAAATTTCTGGCCTTTTTTTAGCTTCTTTTTTTTCTAAATTTATCCTTTTCTAACCTTTTTTTTTTTGCCAATCTAGCTTCTTTTTTTTGCATCACCTGGCAACACTGCCACTGAAGATGAATATACATATGTATGTAAAAATGTATGTACATATGTACATGCATATGTATGTACAGGCATTTGAGTGGATATATATATGTATGTATGATCAAAACTACAATATTAACAAATTGGTAAATTCTCATAGGTATATGGGGCATTAGTCAATAACAAATAGATTCATATATATATATATATATATATAGCTTTTCTAACTAGCGTCGAATGCCTTATTGCTTGGAGAGTTGTGTGTTCATTCCTTAAATAAGAACTAAAATATTTCCTAAGCCAGTTACAAAATATAATTGTTTAAATTATAAAAAGAAGATGACTTAATAATATTAGCTAACCGCAAATGTTGGCAACTATGCTTAAAAACATTAAAGTGTTACGGAGAGAACTCTGTTAAAGGAATATCTATAATGAATGTTGCTTCGAACGAAGTCATACAAAAAAAAACACTCTCTAAGTAATACCATACCAAAAACTATTTAACCGCAACGTGTAAATGTTAACAATTGGTTGCATCGAAAAATGTCATACAAAATTTGTTAATATTGCACCATACCGCTCTCTCAAACATGTCCACTTCACTCACATGTATTTGATCGTAGAAATGCTTGAGAATCTGCTGTGCAGCAAAAACAACAAGAAAATATTATATGTTGCGTTTGGCTAACTACACTTTGGTAAGTAATGCATTTGGACCAACTTTCCGAAATTGGCTAACTTAAGTTACAGTGACTCGTAAAAATAAAGGGGCCGAAATCTATGCAGGATTTTCTTTAAGCCTGACTGCCAGTCTTACAATATTAGTTAATTCATCAACTTTCATAAAATTAATTCCAGTTTCTCTGCAACATTTTATGTATCTAAATTTTTGTTTCTAAACCTAAACTAACGAAGGAGAGGAACTCGTTTCTTCGAGTTTGAGTTGGAAAAACTTTACATTATAGATTTGTATATGTATTATGTGTATGTAGATTAAAAATCTAATTTTTTACTTTAGTTTTATAATTCACATTTCCTTATATGATTTGGGGGTTTGGAGACTCCAACGATGATAAACGTATGTATGTTAAGACGAGATTTTATGTACGGCCTAGATGAAGATCATGGGCATGTAGATTTTCAGGAACTGGTGATGACTTGAAGCTTATCACCGTGGAAGCGTAATGCGGGTGAAGTAAAAGGGAGGGTTGCTTGCGATTCGCACAAGCAACCCACATGCATATGATGCAAAAATATGCTGGCAAGTATATTTTCGGAAAAATCTGCGGAAGAAACCGATACCGCTCTATTAGAAATTTTACTTTCACTTTTAACACCACACAATTTAATATTAAACAAGGGATAAAAAGGGTTTAATTTTTTAAAGAAAGAGCATAAAGACTTACCACAGATATGTATGTTCTTCTGCTCAAGGTGGCTTTGATATGCTGACGACAGGAACGTTAGTATAATTAAAAATGTGTATTAAGTCGTACGGGCTTGCCGAATTAATCGATTCAATCGAACACAAAAACGTCAGCTTTTATATCAAATAAAACTTTGTGGATATTTATATATATCACACAACTTCACTTTTATTAAATATTTAGACTTTTATATATTTAAATTCACTCGGATTTACTAAATAAACTTTACCACGACCACGATGTTGATTCTATCAGATATCCACAGGAAAAGAACGATGGTTGCTTCAGGAAGTTATATTAGACCCTCGAGTTTCCCATATGTGTCGATAACTCAGTTCAAAAACATATGTTTTTTTTACATTAACAGAGGTAGAATATTGAAGTTGGAACAGTGGCGGCCAAGCAAAAAAAGGGGAAACAATATCAATAAAAACTAAAAGCAGTTATAAATTATAGTGGGAAAAAAATGAAATTATATTTGCGGCTAAGTACTACGGTACAATCTACACAACCAATTTTGATTATTTCGTGAATTCGATCTATGTCTAAATGTATTCCTACACGTTTCAGCGTGATATGGTAGAAAAAGACAATACAATTGCTTCCCTCACCGCGGAAATAAATTGCTTACGCGGCTCTTTTGAAGTCGCAGTTAAACAAGTCATGAGTAATGCCGATGTGTGGAATGGTAATCCCTCTCATCTGCCACTCACAACTAATGAGAGTGCTAACATATCAAATACTTCTAATCAGGGTGCGCAAAAATTCGATCGCGATTGCTCAAAAACATGATTTTCTCGAATTATCTCATTTTACGTTCGCGATTTCTCGCGATAAATACTTATAAGGACGAACGATTGCAAAACAATATATGTATATCTTTTTCGTTTTTGAGAGACTAGATAAACAACTTTTCACAGCAGCCTTTCCGCCGCGATCGATCGCTTTGTACGCTCGTTCGTTTTCGATGTGTATACACAAAATTATTGCTGAGCAATTTGTCAAATGATGACTCAGGAACTCCCAACTTGAAGCTAACTCTATTCAGATTTGCCAACGCAACATCTTTTTTTACTAGCTTCGTACAACTTAACGCGGTTTTATTTAAATTAGCTTGCATAGCCATATATTCAATTATATTATCTTCAGTTACAGATGGCGAAAAAGACGATATATGTAGCCATTTGTAACGATCAGCAACCACCAAATCGCTCGATGCGTTAGATCCTCTAATAAGAAATCGAGAATTAGTATTTTTCATTTTAGTTCTAGTTTTAGACACATTTGCCCCCTGTCCATCATTCTTAATAGACACATGAGTGGATGAAGAAGAAGCCGAAATATCCGTCATTGGCACGTCCGTAATTATGGATGCATACGCATTGCGAGAATTATTTGAAGTTGAAATAACACTCTGAGGTGTCGACGTCACAGCATTGGACACCGTTGCATTAGTAGTGCAAGCAGCAGCAGTACTAATATTTGAGATAGCACTAATCGATACTACAGATGATTGAGGATTCATAGGCACTGATGTCACAACACTAGGCGTTGACGTTTTAGTAGTGCAAGCAGCAGCACTAGCCGATAGTACGGATGGTTGGGCACTCACTGGCACTGACGTCACAACATTATGATTTATTGTATCCGCATGCACTGACGTCACAGCACTAGGCGACGTGATTGTAATGGCACAAGCAGCAGCATCAACAGCAACAGGCGAGCGAGCATTCTCATGCACTGACGTCACAACGTTCGTTGTATTAGAAGCAGGGTGCGGAGAACGCTCAAAATACGATCTCTCAAACAACTTATCGCTCAATTAAAATCGAGTGCTTGACATTTCTCGCCAGTGAGAAATCGAATTTGCCTACGAATGAATAAACAATCTCTCACAAGATACAACAATTTTCACAAACTAATACGAGCGACAAAACTTCTTTTCAAGCGTGGTGATTCGATTTTTCGGTATCGATCGTTATTTGCGAGCGTCCACTGCAAAACTCAAATATTTTCTCGTTTTAAAAAGATCGATCGCGCGATCGATCGCGATCGTTCGTTTGAAAATCAATATGATGTTGTAAAATAAACAATCTTTTAAATAATGGTGATGCAATATATTTGAGTTTTCCCTTGATAAGTTGAATGAAAAGAATATCTTTTTTTATAAGTAATATGTGAAAAATTTAATTAATTAATTTTTAGATAAATTGTAAATAAATTAAAAATTTCTTTTTTAAATGTTCTCATACATTAAGCCATAAAGGGTTATCCCCTCTTAACACAAAGAAAAGTTACTATTTTTGTAATAAGCATTTAACAAAACTGAACAATTTACTTGAATTTATTTCTAATTTATATGTATTGCGACCTTCTAGAGAAGGTCCCAAGTACATACAAAGTTATCAGTGGATTAGCACATCTAAATCGAAAATTTTTCACCAAAATGGAAAGTTTTTACACCTCATTTTTCAATTGAGTAAAATGTTATCGATTGACACACAGCCTTATCAGCGAAAATTCACCTGCTATGCAGATCCCGTTCGGAGTCCCGCCAATTTATAGGTAAAATTGAAAAGAAGCACAACGCAAATTGGAAGAGAAGCTCAATATAAATCTCCTCGGAGGTAAATCGAGCCAGGTATTTATTTTTTTTAGCTATTCGGATGTCCTGAACTATTTTTCACTATATGAAAAGTAAAATAAAATTTGTTTGGCACACCCTAATATACATAATCCTCTCTCAACGGAAACTTGACTTGACGGAACAGCTAAAATGACGTCAGCCAGCTTATACAAATCCTTTTCTTTTGTGGACAGATTTTTCCAATAATCAAGTATATCAGCCGCAAAAGGCTTCCTTTCGCCGTATGCTAAATTATCGAGCTTTTGGCGGGTACTATCATTGCTTTCAGTTGTCAATGTACACCTGGTCATAATGTTAAACTCCTCTTCTAAAATACTGTAGGGATCATTAAGCAAACCTAGCGCAGTATCTTCTGATTCATTTCTTTCGTTCGAATTGCATTCTCCATTCAAGGAATTAAGGCTTGCGTTTGTTCGTAATATATGCACATGAGGAAATGACAATTTTTCAAACAAAAGCACATAGTTAGGTTTTTTACACATACCACTGCACTTTTCTTCTGCTCATCAGTCATATACGGTGAATCTAAGAAGTTAAATCTTGGATCGAGGTATATACCAGCAAGGAATGCGTCGTTGTTCATCAATATTTCTTTTCTCTTTTTCGTAGATTCTAACAGTTTGGCAGCAAAAGCATTTCCAGTCATTCCTTTTAATTTGACTTCACATATTAACCAATCTCTGCAGAAATCACCAATGATGTATTGCTCAGTTTGAAGTTGCTTTGTACATTGCGCCATTGGTTTGAATGCATCGACAAAGCTTTCTACAAAGCTCCAATCAATTTCAGTATCAATAGGAAACTCGATCTCGTTCCTATTTTTGTGATCTTTTAAACTCAACAGGGACTCCATAATTTGGTTGAGTTCCAGCGGGTGATGTTGTCCAGAGGTGGCATACGTATGTCCACAGTGTTACGACCACGCCTAATGCTCGCCCTTAGGAGTTTCACAATTTTTCTTCTAATTTTCCTTGCGTATGCTTGAAGGAATCATGAGCTGCAAGTTGAATTGTATGCGCAGCACATCTAACTATGGCCAGCACTGAATTTAAGCGATCGTGTACTGATTCGCAGTCGTCATCCTCGTTTTCTGAAGGAACCTCCAACTCAACATTTTGCAAGTCTGACATTTTCTGCTGGAGTAGTTGGGAGGCTTTTATCATGTTTCTCCCGTTGTCTGATGTAGTTGAATAAATTTGTGTCAGTTCAATTTGATATTCCCGTAGGCATTTTAATATTTACTCTTTTAAGAAATGTGCCGTATGCCTCTTTTTCAGTTGTATCATACCAATAGTGTTTATCACAATTTTAAAATCTATTTTAATGTATTGAATATTTATACCCAATCTACTTTTTCCCATTCTTGTGGCAATATAAATCTTTAAACATAACATTTTCTTGGAAAAGTTTAGTTTCAAAATATTTTTTATGTTATCTGCGATAAGGTTCACGTGTTCAACGATATTTTTGGAATTCAAATTTAAGTTAAACTTTTTTTCATAGGGTGCAATAATTTGCTTAAAATATAGTTCGTCGTCGAAAATTCGAAAGGGTATGTTTTTTACAGTTACCATCCAACACAACATTTTATAAACTCGGTTTTATTTAATTTTACACGATTTGAGTCCTTACTTGCACTTGTGGATGGTTCCACTTCACCAAAGCTATGTTTATGTATGGTCTCGTAGTGTCTTTTAATGTTTCCTAATATATGCCCTTTAAGCTCTTTTTCGCATAAAAGGCATTTTGATAAATTGGTATCTTTATTAAAGGCCACAAGTTTTGCCTTGTCAATATTCGAATTTTTCCCCATTTTTTTTTTTTTTTTTTATTAATATAATACTAATAAGATTAAAAGCAATCTACCACGTATATTTTTTCGACTGACTAAACTCAACTTTTTGCATTCACACCGTAGGAAGAACAATCGCGATTGCTCAAAAATTCGATCTCTCACGATAAATGCGTTCGTTAAAATATGTTTCGTAGTTGGTGGTGTTTTAATTGCTGTCAAGCGCCAGCTGCGTTCATTTTTATTTCCGCTCAACAATGACGACTCGCTACTTGACCGAATCTGCGTGTGTATAAATGGTTCTGGTTCTGGTGCACAAGGCTCCCTATATCTGCTTGCCTCGTATGTTCCACCAGGCAGCGCATTTGATGTATACAAAGCACATGCTGATAACATAATCTCTCTTGTTTTACGAAACTTTAACGATGACCACCTCTGCGTGGTTGGAGACTTCAACCTTTGTAATATTCAGTGGTCAACAAATGTTTCCAGTTATGGTCTCACACCTAATAATCTTTCTTTGAATCACGAACTGTATTTCATTGATAATTTATTGAGTCTCAATTTAAAGAAATTAGTAATTGTGTTAATGCCCTAAACAGGTTATTGGATCAAGTATTTATAAGTGACAACATTAATTGTGAAGTCAGCGAATGCTCTAATGCAGTTATTCCCAAGGATAGGCAGCACCTACCCCTGGTCATTACTTGTAGTTTTTATTATTATGCGTCGGATACTTCAGATAGTAAATTAGCGTTCAATTTCAATTCGCGCGATTTTCCTAGAGTTAACGATTGTTTAATGGAAATAAACTGGGACGAATTACTGGAGGGACTTGATACATCTAACTGCTTCTCCACGTTCAAATCCATTCCATTTAGTCACTGTTTGGACAAAATTCCGGTTGAAAGTACTTCACAATAACACTTATACTTTGCTACTCGCTGGCTTAATAACCAAACTGATTGATAACTCAAATGAAACTCTACTATTGGCCGCCAGATCGCGTGCTTAATGAAACTGATTGATAGCTCAACTCAATTGAATTACTTTTTACTCGCTTGCGCCGCTTTTATAGTTTACGCTGCATACATCTAGGATCTTCTATTTCCAGAACTTACCAACTATTTCGAGTGTTTATAGTTCTCATATAGTTTCTACTTTTTTACAATTTTCTACTTTTCAGTGTCTCTCAGATGTATGTGAGTTTGTTGTTTACAGTCTCTCGCACACACATAGGCGTATAATTAAATGCATCTGTGTGTGACATCTCTCGGCTGCCTTATATATGTGTATACATGATTTGATTATTGACGTAAACACCGCTTAGCATGGCCTTAGCATCGCCTTAGCCCTTTCGAACCGATAAAAAACTGTGGGATATGCAATATCGACACTAGTTGGACTTTAAAGACTACTAAAAAGTTAAAACTTTGACCGAGCCCGAATATCAATTTTCCTTATCAGAGGCGCCGTGGGGAGTGGGACAATTAATCCCAAACGGTTGTTTAAGTTTAAAATTTGGGATATAATGTCCCAACAGTGTCCATAATTAAATATTTCAACCAGAGTAAGTTTATAAAATTTATTCATTCAAAAAACAAATATTACATATGATATGGTGTAAAACACTTAAAACATAGTGGCACTTCGCACGTCTTGCATGTGAAGAAAGTACGCTTATCGTTCTTTCCACCTTTCTTGTCCTTTGAACACTTCACGCATCGGCGTCGCGTTGTGCCTTCGATGGGCATATGATCGCCAACTATGCCGTAATTGACGTCTCGATTCTTCAAATGTCGTCCAGATTTCTTCTTCTTGGGCACTTTAGTTTTCTCTAGCCCAAACTTAATCATATCCTCCGCTAATGAAATGACAAAATTAATGTAAGGGTAATTTGGCAAGTGGTGCGTTTCTTTATATAGTATCCATGAGTTGACACATGTAGTCTGCAGAAGTTTGTAGAATACCTTTTTCCACCACTTTGTAGACTTCCTGTTGATATCGTATAGCTGTGACATCTGGTTAGACAGATCGACCCCACCCATGTATTGATTGTATTCGATAATGGACTTTGGGCAAGCCAAGTTGATTTTTTCACCGTTTTTCTGTTTCCGTTGAATCCAACCTATGTCTCCGCCATGACAATTGCTCATTACAGTCACCAGTTTAGTGTCTTGCCAGAAGGCACATGATGTTCCAAATTGATTTTGGTAGCACAAACTCTCTCCTCTCTTCAACTTCTCTGTACACGTAGGAAGCTGCTTCCGATTGGAAATAATAGTTCCGACCGCCGGAAATGGTAAGCTGTTGAAGAGGTACACTGAGGAAAAAAATCTATCGAAGAAAAGTGCCACATTCGTTCGCTTTATAGTTTTTGTCAAACTGAAAACTACCCTCTCGCCCAATGCCGAGTTGTCGGATAAATTTCGTGATTCATCTTTCCCACAATATATATTGAAGTCGTATACATAGCCAGAGGATGAGTCAGATCTTTCCCAAATTTTAATTCCACGTTTTATGGGTTTCATTGGAAGGTATTGCTTCAATGGTGATCGTCCTTTGAACTTGACCATTGATTCATCGATGGCTTGAAATGAACTATCCTCGCGACACGCAGTGAAGGTATGTTTTAGGCAATTGACCACCTCTTCAATATAGTAGCTTTTTGAGCAGCCATTTGGCTTTTCTGGAGAGTTGCAATAAAACTTTGAGTGGAGCAACAGGTATCGGTCTCGTGACATACTGTCCCTAATCAAAGCGTTGCCAACAGACTTTCTCTTCGACCAGTACATAGGGATTTTCGGTAGTCTATTGTAGGAAGTCACGAGCATTATTCCTAGCATTGTCAAAATTTCATTCTGGTCTGTTTCATGAATATTTACAGGTTTCTTTTTATATTCACCTTGAGCTCTCTTGACGATATTGATTCTTTCATTTGTGCACTGGCTTATCCATATGAGAAGACTTGGAGGAAATAGTTTCAAAAAAGTGTCCAGTTCAGTGGAGCCTCGATTCAAATCGCAAAGCACGGATGGGGTGTACTGTGGAGGCATTTCTTTTCGTGGGCGGCCGCCGTCTGCGATTGTCCATATATTCTCCGTAGCAGCTGTTACTGAAACGGCAAAATTCTCTTCCACGTCATCGGCACCGATATCTTCATCGCAACTGGATTCCTCATCACTATATCCATCACTTTCCATATGTGGACCCTCCTCTTCCCCGGTAGATTCATCGTAATCTTCCGAAGCTAGATACTCAGAGCCACTATCTTCAAATGGCTCCGATTCCCCTGAGGAATTGTAGAGCACATTTTAGATGTCATCGTCTGTTAATTTAGCTCTCTTGCTGGCCATTGTGTCTATTAGGTATAACAATTCTAAAAAGACTTTAGTAAACTTATAAGCATTTTGTGAACTCCAGGGATATATAATCCCGAGTTCAAATGCTACTGGGACATATAATCCCATAAAGAAATAGCCTTGATTTTATTACGAATCGCTTTATTTCTAGGCTCGAATTGTAAATGTTTATCATAAACACATAATAAACTTACGATAATTGAAAGAATTAATAATATTTACCGTTCTGGTCGTAGTATTTATCAAATTTACTGCAGAATTTCACAACACGTGCTCACTTTTTCACTGTTTACAACCTATTGTAGCTGTTACATTTCAAAGAAGTGTCAACACAATGTAGTGAAGACTATAAATAACGGGAAAATTTTCTTTTCACGCATATAGTTCAGCAAATCTTACCAATAGGTGTCTTTAAAGTTTTTTGGGATATATTGTAACGACCGGGTCGAAAGGGTTAGTGATGGTATAGCTTAGTGATGCTAATATCCGTGACACTGCCCTCCACCTAAGTCTGATCGTCCCGATCAGGCAAATCTCTCGATCTAAACGCTGCTAATCTCTCCAAATGAACCACCCTTCTATTTCGTGGTTTCCCAATTGTTTTTATGCGGTAGATGGCATCACTGATCCTTTTTACGACTTTGTACGGGCCTTCCCAACTGCACCAAAATTTGGAAGGAACACCTTTCCGCCGGTGAGGGTTGTTTAACAGTACCAAATCTCCCGCCAAGAAACCTTCCGAATTAAAGTTCTTGTCATGCCAGTGTTTCATCTTACTACTCATTATCCTGGGCCGTTCCTGCACACTCTGTTGTTTGGTCAATGAAACACTTCGTAGAGCTTGCGCTAGACGGATTTGCTTTGCATAATCGGTATCGTTCCCACATTTCATAACAGTAGTGCGCTCGGGCTTGAAACTGCCCTCGCATTCTTTCTTCGTTTTGGTACGTCCGTTAGGGCTTTTCAATGCCAGTGTTTCTCTCACAGGTACCTTCGGTTTTGATTTGTTTTGCCTATTTGTTCCAACAACCTTTACCTTTGAATTTCGTGGCCTTCGTCGAGTCTTCTCCACCAGTACCCGATTACTGCTGAACCCTTTTTCCAAACTAAAGTTAAGTGGCACATCCTGGTTCTCATAACGCATCACCCTTCTCTGCATATCGATCTTGATATCATGGTCAACCAAGAAATCCACTCCCAATATAACTTCATCAACAATCTCCGCCACAACAAATTTGTGTAGAACCAAGACCTTCCCAAACAATACTTCACATATCACTTCTCCCTGAACTTGGTTATACTCGCCAGTGACCGTACGCAACTTTGCTCCAGGTAACGGTTTTACTCGCCTGTTGACCAAGTCAGATCGGATCAAGGAATGAGATGCGCCCGTATCTACAGTCAGTACTCGTTCTTTGCCATCCACATTCCCTCTGACGGTAAGACTGCTCGATTTTCTACCAATTTGCGACACATATATCACAGGGCATTCAATAGCTGGATCTAGCTCTCTACCTCTTACTCGCTCTTGCTCATCTCCTCCAGCTTTGCTTTTACGGCCACCCACATTGTTGGAACTATTAAGACCAAGATCGCAATGACGTGCTATGTGACCGGACTTCCCGCATTTGAAGCATTTGGTAACTTTTTCACTCCGCTTTTGCAATCCTTTCAGCGCCTCCAATATTGCGTCTACCCACTCTGGCCTTTCTACTTCCACACGGCGTGCTTTGAAAACTGGCTTACACAGAAGCGACGCTGTTTCCTGAATCAGAGCTTGTGACACCGTTTCTGCGAATGTTGGCTTTGGGTTTGCATATGTAGCTCGCTTTGTTTCGACGTCCCGTATGCCATTTATAAAGCTCTGAATCTTTACCCTTTCAGTGTACTCCACGGGTGCGTCCGCATTCGCTAAATGTGCTAGCGTTTCAATATCCGACGCAAACTCTTGCAATGTTTCACCAGGCCTCTGGAAGCGGTTCAGCAACTCCATTTGGTATATCTGTTTTCTATGCTCGCTTCCATATCGTCGTTCTACAGCAGCCATCAATGCTTCATAATTGGTCCGCTCTCCTTCGGGAATCGTCTGTAGGATTTCCGCTGCTGGCCCCTTCAGTGCCACGAACAGAGCTGCAACTTTATCTTCATAATTCCATTGGTTCACTGCTGCGGTCTTCTCAAACTGTAGCTTAAAGACCTGGAAAGGAACAGAACCATCAAAGGATGGTGTTTTAACCTTTGGATTACTAGTTGAATCTGCTGGGCGATTTAGTTGTAACTGCTCGATACGTCCTCTCAAAGCATACACCTCGGCCTCGATTTTTTCTTCAAACTGTAAAATTTTTGTATCTTGCGCCTCCAACTTCGAGGAAATACGTCCTTCTTGCTCTTCCAGTTGAGCAGAGATCTGCGATGATATCTGTGCTGTAATTTGAGCCGACATTTCGGACATCCGTGCCTCTTGTGCTTCCATCTTCGATGTAATCTGTGTCGACATTTCTCACATACGCGTTTCTTGTGCTTCAATCTTCGATGTTATTCGCGTTTCCATCTGTGATAACATATACGTTTTCTGTTCTTCTAGTTGAGATGACATGTTGGTGGATATTTGCGATGACATTTCTGTTATACGTGCCTCTTGCGCTTCCAGTTGGGATGCCAATTGCGACGACATTGATGCTACTGTCGATGTTTGTGCAGATATTGCAGCCAATATCATGTTCAAGTCTGTGCTGGTAACCGTCTGCGATGTTTCGTTTTTCTCTTCAATTTTTGTTGTCTCCTCGCCATCAAGGTGAAAGATATACTCTTCCACATCAATTCCTTCTGCTTCCATTGCCTCTCGTAGCCGTGCCTGAAGTTCGAGTTTAACGCCGCTTGTATTCAATCCACGGCTCTCCAACTCCTTCTTCAGTTGCTGGATCTTTAATTCACTGAACTTTGCCATGTCCTTGTTGTCTTCTGGAATTTATTCAACAATTCCTCTTCCGACACCAATTGTAACGAATTTTACTTGCAAATCTTCTTATTTGCAATCCTCCGCTAAGTTCGAATCACTAAACTGTTGAATAAATAACTCCAATATTGAACAATGGAAAAATGGCCTTTATTAAGGTACTTCACAATAACACTTATACTTTGCTACTCGCTGGCTTAATAACCAAACTGATTGATAACTCAAATGAAACTCTACTATTGGCCGCCAGATCGCGTGCTTAATCAAACTGATTGATAGCTCAACTCAAACTGAATTACTTTTTACTCGCTTGTGCCGCTTTTATAGTTTACGCTACATACATCTAGGCTCTTCTATTTCCAGAACTTACCAACTATTTCGAGTGTTTATAGTTCTCATATAGTTTCTACTTGTTTACAATTTTCTACTTTTCAGCGTCTCTCAGAGGTATGTGAGTTTGTAGTTTACAGTCTCTCGCACACACATAGGCGTATAAGTAAATGCATCTGTGTGTGACATCTCTCGGCTGCCTTATATATGTGTATACATGATTTGATTATTGACGTAAACACCGCTTAGCATCGCCTTAGTGATGGTATAGCTTAGTGATGCTAATATCCGTGACAGTACAATAACTATATTCATAATATTGAGTCGAATAATAAATCGAATCCTAAAACTTTTTGGAACTATATAAAGTCAAAAAAAGGTGGCTCCAGTGTACCCTCTGGAGTTTTCCTTGATGATCAGGCTGCGAGATCTCTAAGTGAGGCAGCGAACTTATTTGCTGAGTTTTTTAAGTCAAATTTTTCTCAGGATGATAATAATAAAGCGGTTGATTTTTCATTGGATGCCGTTAGTATCCTGAACTTCGGTACGCTTACTATCTCCTGTGAGGATGTTAGTAAGGCTATTATTGTACTTAAATCCTCATCCCAAACTGACGTTGATGGGTTTTCTTCTGTCTTGTTAAAAAATTGTCCAGCCTTGGTCTATCCGTTGACTCTGATTTTCAATAAATCATCATCATCTGGGACGTTCATCGATGATTGGAAGCTCACCTCGATTACGCCCGTTTTCAAATGTGGAAATAAGAACGATGTGCGTAACTATAGACCAATTCCAAGCTGTCCACAATCTCTAAAATGTTTGAGCATGCTGTTAATGCCAAGTTGAGTTTTGCTGTTAAATCCCTTATATCACCCCACCAGCACGGGTTTGTTGCTGATAGGTCCACGGTTTTAAATCTTGCTGTTTTTAGCGAATACTGTGTAGATTCTTTCTCTGCTGGACTACAGGTTGATTGCATTAACACTGACTTTTCCAAAGCTTTTGATAGAGTTCCTCACACAGTTCTGATAAAAAAAATGAAGCTGTATCGGTTTTCATTCAACGTTTCTTTTGTGGATGCGTTCTTATTTAAGTAATAGGCACTGCGTTGTTACCATTGATGGGAAAATGTCTAGTCCGTTCGTTGCGACTTCTGGCGTTCCCCAGGAAGGTATACTAGGCCCACTTTTATTTATATTATTTATTAATGACATCAGCATTTGTTTTTCGTTTGCAAAGTGTTTACTTTATGCAGATGACTTAAAAATATTCTCAGCTATTAAATCGCAAGATGCCATAAAGCTGCATGATGATATAAATAAGCTTCACCAATGGTGCCTGAATTCCTGTCTCTCTTTAAATACGCAAAAATGCTTCCAAATTGTTTATTCAAAATCAACTAACAATTTGTCTACAAAATACAGTATATCTAACTATGAACTTCAATGTGTTGATGAGATTAAAGACCTGGGTGTCGTTTTTGACAAAAGGTTTTCCTTCATTAATCACATTAACTACGTTACATCGAAAGCATATTCTATGCTCGGATTTGTACGGCGCAATACTTCAAAATTCTCAGACCCCTATACCTTTAAGCTGCTCTACACGTCATACGTTAAATCTCATATTGAATATGCTGTCTTCATTTGGAGACCAAGCAACCAAACGGCCATTTGTAGAATTGAGAGAATTCAAAAAATTTTCCTTAAATATGCCCTTCGGCCGTTAAACTTTTCGGAGCCGATTCCTTCCTACCCTGCACGTCTTTTACTTTTAAGCCTCAAGTCTTTGGAAAATCGTAGACCTATACTATGCTTTTCATTCATGTATAATGTTATTAATGGCTACATTGATTGCCCTTATTTGCTGGAAATGATTCGATTTAATGTTCCCCAAAGATCTCTCAGAAATTCCTTTCCATTTTATTACGATTATTTCAGAACGAATTACGCTGGTAATGCTCCCATTTTCTTTACAAAAGGCTGAATTTATAAATATTTTGAAGTCTGCTTTCTAAGTAAACCGATTACTTTTAGGCATAAGTATTTTTTAAATTTTCATTGTATCATAAGCTGTAAGGATTAAAATTCATAGACTTAAACAAATAAATAAATAAACTTGTTTCTCGAACTGGACCGCGATCTAGGTTGATTTCTATAAATTTAGTTTTTGACTTCAGATAACTCTAAAGAGAGTTTCTGGAAATTCTCACAAATCAAATAGGTCGTTTTAACCAAGTTTACAGCAACAGAATTTTGTGCTTTTGTATCCGAAAAATTATTAACCGAAAATACTTCATTTTTGTTTATCACTTCCCAAATATTATCTGCTAATTTTGTTAATTCGTTAATATTATTAGAACTCGAACTAGCCAAAATCATACTAAAATTTTTAGGAAGTTTACGCATCCAAATTTTCTTTAAAATATTTTATCTAAAATTTGATCCGGTTAATATAATTAATGAACGATACAATTCTGAGGGCTTACGATCACCCATCTCAGAATCTTTTAAAATTATATCAAGTTTCGAATTTTCGCTAAGTGAGTGTCTTTCTATCAACATTTTTTTAAGTTCAGTAAATTTGTTATTAAAGGGGGATTTTGGATAAAATCAAAAGTAGTTATTATCACTTCCTGCGGAAGTGCTGTAATAATGTGTTCGTATTTAGTATTTTCCTGTGTAATGTTTTTAGTACTAAATTGTGTTTCGGCATGAATAAAGTGTTTTCTTGTGTAATGTTTTTAGTACTAAATTGTGTTTCGGCATGAATAAACCATGCTTCCGGACAATTAGTCCAAAATTGTGGAAGTTTTACTGAAACTGACAAAATTTCATTTTCGGTAACATTTGTAATTTCATTTTGAGTAACATTTGCATATGGATTTGTAATTTTTTGTTGAGAAGTGTCATTTGGTAAATCCATCAGGGTGTCGTTGAAATTGTTAGTAAATGTAGATGTTTGTGTATTATGTTCTGGTGAACGAATCATATTGAATTAAATGAAAAGAGAGTTCACTAACAAAACAGTAAAATAAACTAGTAAGTAAGTATAAAGAGAGTTTACAATAATAATAATAATATATCTATGTGTTAGTGTACATACATAAATACATATAATATAAACATAACTGTTCACCAAAATACTTGCTGTGAATTTTCAGTTTGTTGCTGTTAATGCAATGGCTTTTGATGTTTTAGCTGCTCAATCAGGGAACTCGAAAATAAAAGCTGTTTGTGCAATGGCTTTGTTGAGATTGCGTGTCCTTAATATAAGCTGTGTTTTTTTCACGTCTGTATACGTTTACGCTTAAACTTTAAATGGACTGCTAAGCGACAAACTTTAAATACACCTCTGAAATTGCTACGCATAAAATTGGTACTACTAAATTTCAATACGCATTATACTCAGATTTAACTGAAATATGTGTCCATGTTTCACCCTCTGCACTAATTCCATGTATTCTATGCGCGTCCACTATCTATCACAACTGATTCAGCTATATGTTATACACAGAAATACAACAGAGGATTGTGTCTCCGCCTTTCGATACACCCTGTAGCTGTAGCTAGTTGTTTAACCACTGCCGCTAGATGGGTCTCCTAAGCATTATCTAAGCGAGGATAGGCGTTTTTTTCACGCGCAAACGAAACGTATACGCGTGTAAAAAAACACGGATATAGTTGTGATACAATATTGATGAGTTACGTTGTTAATTTTTGTTGTTGTTGTTACTTAGCATCACATTTAATGATAAATGGTACAATTATACACATCTAAGAGCAACAGAAGTAGTGGTTCAGATCAGCTTGAAAAACTGCACATTATTCTACAAATTCTGTTTGACATACGTTCAGTCCGGATATACGGTCTTGAAGGAAGTTCGTACGATGTAACAAATCTTTGTACTGATTGAAATTAATGAAACTTCTTGACGAATCTGACTTTCTGCATTAGATATTGGTTCTATATGAGGTAAACGTTCGGGTAACGATATACGAAATTCGTTTAATATTGATTGTAATATTTTCTTGGATGATGTGGCTATATCGCGTATTTTTTTGTATGTATCTTGTATTTTTATTTTTATAAATTATATATAATTTATTGTTTACACTGATAAGTCTTCAGTTGGTTGGGATAGTACTTTATTATAAATATATTTTTTGCTTTATAACACTGATTTCGCAAATAAACTCGTCGATTTCCTCAACATCGTCGCACATTTTGTTAGGAATTTGCTTTTTGAAGTTTTTTTTTAATTTTTGAATTGCAGTTTTAATATCTTGTATTTTGTAAATATATTTTCAATAGTTTAGCCAGCTGCAGCGAGCAAAAATGTGATGCAATGGCAGATAATGGCGTAATTATTCAGTTGTACGTGTCCGAGTGTTTCACCAAAATGTTCATATTTTGTTAATTAAATATTTGCTGTTCAATATAATTGCATTTTCTTTTGACTAAATAGATATTGACAAATCAACGTTGTTTTATCCACTTTGCATATATTTTTGCAATTTTCAGCACATACGCGACATAAACCGTCAAATATATAATTAGGCAGATCGCCAGTGTGGTGATTGAAACCACTTTTAATTTTATATATAAAAAAACTTTTATTCAATAAAGAATATGCCTAAATGTATGCGTCAATATCTTTTCAATTTTTCGCCATAATGAAAATATTTAAAATTGAAAAATCAATATTAAAATTAAAATATTGATAAAACATTTTAAAATTACAAAGTTCAAAGTAACTAAAATTAAATAAAATTAATAAGAACCCTACAGATACGTCACTAGAAGGTAGGAGAAATTTAATATTTGAAATTAAATCTGGTTGCAAAAATATTTCGTCTTTTAAATTGTAAGCAAATTTTGAGGAGGCTTTTATGGAAAGACTCCAAGGCTCATTTATTCTAGAATTCATTGAATTTGCATAAGTCTTGAAAATTTTATGAACTGCTTCAAATCTCACACATCAAATGCTTTTTAAATGCCCACATTTCTTTATTGATGTAACGTAGTGAACAAGAAAATGAAATTTCGGTTTTAAATGTTTATTAAAAAGTGAGATATACAAAGTATTATGCTGTTTAATCATAGGATCTAATCGTTTCATATAAACCTTATCTATATCAGACATCATAAGAATATCCACAATTTGAATTAGAATAAAAAAATCCATATTTCATCATTTTCAGGAACTAAGTCACAAATTATTAAAGGAAGATGGTGCAAGAAAGTCATCATTTCCCTAGCTGACATACGAAAGTTAGAAGTTTTTAAATTAACTAAAGTTATTGGAGGACAAATATTCCCGATTTCTGTCTCCCCATACTGAAACATTTGCTTACGATAATCAAGGGTTTCAATGCTGAAATACTTTTCATTACAATAAAATTTAAAAGAACTTCAGAAATATCATATCTACAAACACCTTCAAATATATCGTGCATCATATCAAAATAGAAATTATCAACTGCGTCAAAGCTTTGTATGTCGTTAAAAATACATGCTTTCTTAATACCAGTAAGTGCTTAATTTTTAAGGGAACTGTCAAGAGAATAATTTTCTCTGTCTCTCAAATATTCTGGAAGCTCTTCAACATCTAACCTTAAATTTACTTTTTGTCTTTTACAGTTTCGACAGTAAACATTTGAATTGAAACTAGTGGTGAACCCTAATATTGAGTTCAAACCTAAATTATCACCAATTATTAGCGCTAATACAAAATCAACACGATATTCTCCATACGAAGTATTTAGAATCAATCCTTCTGTTTCTAATTGTTGAATAACCTGTACTAAAGGTCCGAATGAATACATATTTCCATATTCCTTTCGATGTCTCGATTTGAAAAATCCTGCAACAAATATATTTTCTAATGTGGACTGGCTGTGTTTTGGTATAGTAAGAAAGCTGTAATAAATTCCGCAAACAGTTTGATTTGCAGCATGTGATCCCAGTGGATTATCAATTCCAAAATCATCATAATATATAATATATGGAATAACTACCCTACAAGACGGAGGTAACTAGTTCACCCACACATTTAAAGCTTTTTCGCTCTCCACTAACCCATCGACGTTTCATGCTGTCATCGAAATGACAGTGTCATCTTTAATAACGGTACAATAATTTTTCCGGAAAATATTAAAACGCAAAAAAAATATAATTGTTAAGATGTTAATAAAAAGAAAAAATTCATGTGCTTTTAGTTTTTACATGTGCTAGTTGTTTAGGTACTTCTAAATGTTGTAAGTACATTGCCTATACGTTAACCTGGCTATTTAACTAGAGGCAACCAAGTCCTCTTGCCACCAATTGCAATTGGAAGATTCGATTTCCAAAACCAAAAAGTAACGTTTTACAAGACAGAGCACAACCTAATTTTTATCAAAGGTGGTATCAAAATACGCATTTTGAGCTCCGTTTTTAGAATCTGAAAACGGAAATTAAAAATTGTATTGCACAGGACATCTTTCTGCGTTGGCGGCCTTCGCTCATTAAAGAAAAACCGGCAAAACTTCTCGTTTATTATAAATTCCTCAAACGGTACGGCCATATTTGTCTTTAGCTGCAATTCAATTCAATAAAATTACATTTCGCAACTCTATGGTATTCATATCGCGCCTTACGTTTATTTATTATTTTAATGGCGCTATTTTTGTCCCTTCAAGTATTCTGTAAATGTGATCATAATCTCACCTAGCCGACTATTTGCGGCATCTGCTTACATTAAAACATGCGATATATCTAAGTAAACTTCTTCTGTTTGGCAGATATATTTAATTGCAAACAAATCATAACCTTTTTATTTGAGTTTCTGCGGTGGAAAATAATTTTAATACCTGGTCCTTTATATAAAAAGATAAGTTTTAAAAATGAGTAAAAGAACAATGTCAAACCTCTTAAGTTTGGAAAAGGCGAAGTTTGAAGCATCCATAGCGAAATTCCGCAGATTAAATAATCCTCCTCGAGAAGTTGAAAAAAATGAAATCCGTGGAGTAAAAAGAGTAGATTTAAGTATTTCTGACGATATTCCTTGTAGTAGTAATAACAGATTAGGCACAAGTTTATTTGACAATATTCCCAGTACTAGCTGGGAATCTAAATCATGAGGTTTTGGACACAGCGCTGAAGATGATAGCGACATCGAAATTGATTATTTTTTCGAAGATTCAGATCATGATTGTGACGTCACAAAATATTGATAATTTCAAATGTACCGAAATGAAAAGGTGGGTAGTTGAAGAAAACTTACCTCTTAGCAAAATTACCTCATTACTTCATACCATGCGAAAAATTGGTTATGATGGACTGCCATTGTGTGCAAAAACTCTCTTAGGTACAAATCGGGATAAAGTGGAACTTGATGTTTTAGGAGAGGGAACTTTTATGTATATAGGTATCGAAAATAATTTGTGTCGTAGAGATTTCGATTTCCTTCAAAGTAGTAATAATGTGACATTGGATGTTGGGATTGATGACTTACAGCTTTACAAGGTCCTCGAACACTTGTCTTTGGCCTATTTTGGGGGCATTAGTTGATCATCCTAAAGTTGACCCATTTTTGATTGCCTGTTTCCAAGGGAACAGTAAGCCACCAAACCCCGATGATTTTTTAATGAGTTTCTGCAACGAGGTAACTAACTTAAGAGAAAATGGTATTAAAGTTGAAAGTAATGAGATAATTAAACCGTTTATTCACCAGCACGTGCTTTTGTCACTGGAGTTATGTCTCATTCTGCAAAAAACGCTTGTCCAAAATGTATCTGCACAAGAGAAAAACATAGCTTCCCTGTTAGTGTGGGAATAGCACGAACCGATGAATCATTTAAGAATCGGCAAGATATAAGCCATCATAGATTAGAATATAAAAATAAGGAAATGGTGTTAGAGTCTGCAAATTTCGGCATGGTCTCTCAGGTTCCTTTGGATCCAATGCATTTGGTCGATTTGGGTGTAATGAAAAAATTATTAAATTTGCTAATTTCTAAAACTAATTTGTCTGTCATGAATAAAAAGCTTCAGTTTCTATCCAAATTTGTACCTTCAGAGTTCAGCAGAGTAGCTCGCGATTTAAATGAATTAAGCAATTGGAAATCAACGGAATTTCGACAATTTTTATTATATACCGGAATATTTGTATTAAAAGGCTGCAGTAGTGAAGATCGGTATTATCACTTTCTTTTACTTCATACCGGAATTCAGCTGCTTTGTATTGAGAGATCTAATAATATCGGAATAATCATTGCTGACCAAATTTTGCAAGAGTTTGTTAAACTCTTTTCTACACTATACATTAATGAACGAATTAATTTTAACCTGCATGGAATTTTGCACATTGCAGACTGTGCCAGACAATTCGGCCTTTTAGACAATTTTTCCGCATATAAATTTGAAAACTATATGCAAAAATTAAAGAAAATGGTAAAGAAATCAATTAAATAATAGATACATATTTTGAAAGGAAAGATGTTGTTGCGGATTCTAACAAAGTTTCCAGAATAGGCTCATTTATATTAGATTATAAAAAGGATAAGGACAGTTTTTGTTTTAGCGACAAAACAGGGCCTGTAAAAATTATTGGCGAAACTATTGATGCTGAAGTTTTTATTGGTTATGCTTTGTGTGATATAACTAGTTATTTCGAAGAACCTGTTGATTCATCAGCAGGTTTAGGTATTGTATTAGGGACTTTATCGAACGTAGAAATAACAATAAATAGAAATGACATTAAGTATAAATATTTTAGCATACCAACAGATAATAAGCTTTTATTAATTCCATTATTACATCATTTATTCAATGATTTCTATTAAGAAAAATTATTCTAAGTTGTAATTAAAGTAATTTCAAATGGTTAAAAGTAAAATTATAACTATTAAAAGTTACAATCTATGTATATATATGTAAGTGTAGTGCGTTGCAATAAACCCCTAGATTTATATATCTACAAATTTTAAAACATCTAATAATATAAATTTATATATATAAAAAAGAGGAAAAACCTAAATAAATTTTAGTATGAATCTTTTATACATGTGAAACGAAGATGCAGTGTTATTATTTCAAACGAATATGAATAAAAAAGTACAATTTGTCAAGAATAATCATTAATTTTTTTTTTATTTTATTCTTCCCCATCCCTTATTTCCAGTCGCGATCCACCTCACTCTCCCACTTACATTCCAACGCCCACCCCCATTAGGGTTTTATGTTTTTTTGAATGCTGTTTCATAAAAAAATAAAAACACAAAATTGTGTCTAAAAACACGGTAGGTATGAAAAAATATAAGATCCGATTCTCAGACACACTCCATATGCTCACAAATTTTCATTAGAATCGGTCAAGTCGTTTCGAAGGAGTTCAACCACAAACTAGCCGACTTTTTGCGGCATCTGCTTACATTAAAACATGCGATATAGAGGCGTCACTCGATACTTTTGTTGTTGCCAAAGCAAATTACTCGATGTTTTCTCAAGGTAGTCGTTGGTCTTTTTTGTCAGATGTATTTATAAAAACGCCTTCTATACATTTTCGTGGGGTATTTATGTTTATTTTATTGATTGTATTAAATTAATTAATTAATTCTCTTTCCAAAAATAGTAATTATGCAAAGTCACTTCACCGCATAAATATATAGGATGCAGTTAAAGAAAACTAAACAAAACTTCCTTGAGAATCACATTCGACATGACAGGGTTGCTTGGCAACAACAAAAGTATCGAGTGACGCCTCTTAACAAATATATACTCTTTGTCTAAGTAAACTTCTTCTGTTTGGCAGATATAATTAATTGCAAACAAATCATAACCTTTTTATTTTAGTTTCTGCGGTGGAAAATAATTTTAATACCTGGCCCTTTATATAAAAAGATAAGTTTTAAAAATGAGTAAAAGAACAATGTCAAACCTCTTAAGTTTGGAAAAGGCGAAGTTTGAAGCATCCATAGCGAAATTCCGCAGATTAAATAATCCTCCTCAAGAAGATGAAAGAAATGAAATCCGTGGAGTAAATAGAGTAGATTTAAGTATTTCTGACGATATTCCTTGTAGTAGTAATAACAGATTAGGCACAAGTTTATTTGACAATATTCCCAGTACTAGCAGGGAATCTAAATCATGCGGTATTGGACACAGCGCTGAAGATGATAGCGACATCGAAATTGATTATTTTTTCGAAGATTCAGATCATGATTGTGACGCCACAAAATATTGATAATTTCAAATGTACCGAAATGAAAAGGTAGGTAGTTGAAGAAAACTTACCTCTTAGCAAAATTACCTCATTACTTCATACCATGCGAAAAATTGGTTAAAAACTCTCTTAGGTACAAATCGGGATAAAGTGGAACTTGATGTTTTAGGAGAGGGAACTTTTATGTATATAGGTATCGAAAATAATTTGTGTCGTAGAGATTTCGATTTCCTTCAAAGTAGTAATAATGTGACATTGGATGTTGGGATTGATGGCTTACAGCTTTACAAGGTCCTCGAAAACTTGTCTTTGGCCTATTTTCGGGGCATTAGTTGATCATCCTAAAGTTGACCCATTTTTGATTGCCTGTTTCCAAGGGAACAGTAAGCCACCAAATCCTGATGATTTTTTAATGAGTTTCTGCAACGAGGTAACTAACTTAAGAGAAAATGGTATTAAAGTTGGAAGTAATGAGGTAATTAAACAGTTTAGAGTCCGTTCGTTCACCTGTGATTCACCAGCACGTGCTTTTGTCACTGGAGTTATGTCTCATTCTGCAAAAAACGCTTGTCCAAAATGTATCTGCACAAGTGAAAAACATAGCTTCCCTGTTAGTGTGGGAATAGCACGAACCGATGAATCATTTAAGAATCGGCAAGATATAAGCCATCATAGATTAGAATATAAAAATAAGGAAATGGTGTTAGAGTCTGCACTTTTCGGCTTTTATTAATTCCATTATTATATCATTTATTCAATGATTTCTATTAAGTAAAATTATTCTAAGTTGTAATTAAAGTAATTTCAAATTGTTGAAAGTAAAGTTATAACTATTAAAAGTTACAATCTATGTATATATATGTAAGTGTAGTGCGTTGCAATAAACCCCTAGATTTATATATCTACACATTTTAAAACATCTAATAATATAAATTTGTATATATAAAAAAGAGGAAAAACCTAAATAAATTTTAGTATGAATCTTTTGTACATGTGAAACGAAGATGCAGTGTTATTATTTCAAACGAATATGAATAAAAAAGTACAATTTGTCAAGAATAATCATTTATTTTTTTTTTTTTTATTTTATTCTTCCCCATCCCTTATTTCCAGTCGCAATCCACCTCACTCTCCCACTCACATTCCAACGCCCACCCCCATTAAGGTTTTATGTTTTTTTGAATGCTGTTTCATAAAAAAATAAAAACACAAAATTGTGTCTAAAAACACGGTAGGTATGAAAAAATATAAGATCCGATTCTCAGACATACTCCATATGCTCACAAATTTTCATTAGAATCGGTCAAGTCGTTTCGAAGGAGTTCAACCACAAACACTATGACGCAAGAATTTTATATATAACATTATAATTGCAATATACCAATTCGTTTCAGAATGAACTTCGAAGATTTATTTGAAGTAACAGGTTCCGAAGTAGAATGTGAAGAGGCCCCCTTTGCTGAAGGTAGTATCAAGATGCCAATATTTATTAATTATAGATTAATGCAAAATTTGTATAAAGCGAAGTGTACAAGGTGTGCAAAGGCGCCGTTTCAGTTTCGACTGCGTTCCCTACAGCCAAGAGCCTGCCATCCAAAACGTTTCAAAGGCAGAAGTTTTAAAGCGTCTGGATGTGCTGCAAGGGTTACAGAAGGACTGCATTATACGCCTCGCAGTTATCGAGACCGCCCTAAAGGAAAATGCAAAAAGAAAATAATTTATATAGTTTGAGCGCTATTAACGAATCTTCTTTCTTTTTAGGTGCCAGATAAATCTGAAGTTCAGGCACAAAGCAAACTACTTAGAGAGTGTAGAGTTATTGGTGCTAGAACTCACCAGGCTATCAGCCGTATCACCGGTGATATGGAAGATGAGGAGTATGTCGACCTTGCCTCAAAGCTTCCCATGTCCTCCATTGAGCATCTGGCTACTGTGGAGGAAAAATTAAAAAACAGAGCCAGTGCTGATGCGATGGTAAAGACTATAAATATATACGGGTATTCCATCCCATTTCGACCAATTTTGAACCCGACCCCTTTAGAATTGGCTGAAAGCTTTTTTCTTTTTCTAGCTTACGAAAGACGTTTTTCAGAAAGTTATGAATTTAGAAAAAAAACACCGTTTTTGTTTTTAAAATGCTATAACTTTTTCAAAAATTGACCGTTTGGAACCTTTTTTTTTAATTTGTTTTTAAATGTACTTTTGGAAAAAATTCAAAAAAATGTTTAAAGTATTTTTTTTGTAATTTTTCAGTTTTTCGAGATTTTTCGAATTTCGCCCTTTTTTTCTCATAAAAACTTCAATCAATTCTGCAATAATCCCCACGAATCCCGGAGTGGGCCGAAATTTTTTTTATTTAATTGAAAAAAAAAAAACTTTACAAATTTTTTTGTATTTTTTCCGAAAAGTACATTTAAAAACATATTAAAAAAATGATCCCAAACGGTCAATTTTTGAAAAAGTTATAGCATTTTGAAAAAAACACCGTTTTCCAACTCAAAATAAGTTTTAAATATTTTGAAAAAACGGTTTTTTTTTCAAAATGCTATAACTTTTTCAAAAATTTACCGTTTGGGATCATTTTTTTTTTAAATATGTTTTTAAATGTACTTTTCGGAAAAAATACAAAAAACATTTTAAAGTTTTTCTTTCAATTAAATAAATAAAAAAAAAATTCTCGGCCCCTCCGGGATTAGTGGGGATGATTGCAGAATTGATTGAAGTTTTTTATGAGAAAAAAAAAAAAAAAAGGCGAAATTCGAAAAATCTCAAAAGACTGAAAAATTACAAAAAAAAAAACTTTAAAAACTTTACTTTTCAAAAAACTACATTTAAAAACAAATTTAAAAAAAAAAAGATCCCAAATGGTCAATTTTTGAAAAAGTTATAGCATTTTGAAAACAAAAAGGGTTTTTTTAAAAATTCATAACTTCTTTTGAGTTTGATGAAAAAATTTGAAAAACTTCTGAAAAACGTCTTTCGTAAGCTAGAAAAAGAAGAAAAACTTTCAGCCAATTCTAAAGGGGTCGGGTTCAAAATTGGTCGAAATGGGATGGAATACCCCATACATATAATGTTCTTCAACCTTTTGAATTTTTGATTTATAGATGCGGCTCCTGGTAAAGGCAAGGGGGGTTAAAGGCACTCTTGATGGCGTTCTGCGGACCTTGCTGCATGATGATTTGGCACGGGACTATAACCTTGAGGGGCGCAAAGGGAAAAAGTCCCTTATATCGTTAAAATGTGTGGACATCGTGTTTGGTGAGTCTATGTATAATGCTAACAAAAACAATATCATATATACTTATATTGTGCTTATACCTTTACAGATGTATTTGCCGAAAAGCCAAAGCAGTCGGTTTTAGATGATATAAGGAGATATGTAGCATTAAGCCACAATAGACATAAGCAAAAATTATGCAAACTAAAAAAAAGTAGTGTTATCTGTAAATAACTAATTTAGTGTTGTAAATAGATAGTTGCGTGTGTAAATATTCATAGTGTTAGGTGCATAGGGTAAGATTAATTCAAAAAGGCCCTAACCAGAAGATTTTTCAAAACTTACCAAATGTGAGCATCGCAAAATTTGTCGAATGTTTTAGTATTGGCAATTTATAAAAACTTACATATTTTTTCAGGTTTTTTTTATTTTTATGATTAGCAAATGGTGTAGCAAATGGCCAAAACGTGATCGCAGAGGTAGAGTCTTTACTCCAGCACGCTTCAAGGTATTGCCAAAATACTCTTAAGTTGTATAGAATCGTCCTTTATTTTTCATTTTATTAAATAGATTTTAACTTCTTTTCATCTTACTTTTCTAGCTCAATGGCAAAGCTAAGTAAACAATGTAAGGATCGGTTTGTAAAGATATGGTATCAGAGGAGAAACGCAAAGATTTACGCAACATGCACATAATATTAAAACCAATACCAGATAATCTAAAAGGGCAATTAATACAAACATTTTCGGATTATATTAAAAATTAAGGACTGGAAAGATGTCTATCAAAAATTCTATAGCAGACTGTTAGCCAAAAGGTTAGTTAAAAAATGTGCAATAAAATTAAGAAACCGAAAGTAAATGCAAATTTATACAAACTTATTCAAGAGCAATCTCAAGTTATGGATGCTGAGTATGATCAACAGATTGAAGGTGTGTTATATGTGCTTGTTTTTTTTTTTCAATATCCCTCAGTAAACTATTTCATAACTTCTAAACCTTGTTTTCGTTATTTTTATTCCAACAGCAAACTCGTGGGTTTGAGTTTACAAATAAATTACATCAGATATTTCACTCGGTTTATTTGAATAATAAATTTATAATCCTCTGAAACAAGAAAATATGGACTTAGGTATGCACTTAATTTTTATTTGGTATAAAAACCCTTCTAAATGCGTGTTTTTCTCAAATTTACAGGCATTAATTTATCAATTAAAGTGTTTCAAGCTGGTGTTTGGCCCTAGGTGGTTGCGGAAGTTTCGTACTTTATCTGTTTAAAACACTGCTAGTGCGCAAAATAACAAATAGGCGAAAGAAAGCTCAACGTGGCCGTATTAAATTGTTCCCGATCTTCTCCTAACCTTTCGGGGAGTGTCGTTAACTACAAGTGTAAGAAGATAATTATTATTAACCGAAAGTTCACGTATGTCTTAACAGAAGGCATCAAAAAATATCGGGTTGTACCAAAGTAGTCTCTACACAGATGCATACGGAAACCTTTTTTCGGTTCCAGCACGTTAAGCTTAAAAGAGAAAAATTTATTAATCTGCAAAATGCCATTGATCGTACTTTTCGAAGTAAAATGTATGCACTGAGAGTATTCAAATCGAATGCAAATATTCCCAAAGGGGGAGCATCTGTTGACAACACTGTTGTATGTAACACAATTCATTTGCTTCCATGCTCAATTCAATGGCTAATGTTTGCACTAGTGCCGTGTATCGGAGTGACATTGCAACAACTTGTTACTTTTCTAATTACCTTCAAGATGCTTTGTTGTCCGGCTATTTTTATTAACTTATTTTTTTTTCGCGCATTCCTTTGTGATGACCTTTGTATTATTTGCGTCAAGATCACAATTGATATACTTAATGAATCGAAACACTTTTGCTAAATACTTTGCTTCTTTTTTTATTTATTGTAGAAATCAAAATTCAAAGTGAAAATGACACCAACCTCCAAATGCAAACCACGTCAAAGAGAATGAGCATACCAGTCATGGCCAAGGTTATACGCACTTATATACTCCACACACGAAGGAGAATACTAGTAGTAATTCTTCCAGCGTTGGAAATATTAGATTTTCAAGAATCATGGCTGGAGGAAGTTGAATTATATAAAGACAAGTTGTATGTGCACAATAATATTTTACTCTCATATCATAATCACGCTCACACCCCGCATGGTTGTCAAATTGATGCACCCAGTCATTATGTCAGCATGAATAATAAAAATATTGTAACGAATTTACTTGCAAATCCTCTTATTTGCAATCTTCTGCCAACGTTGGTATCACTAAACTGTTGAATAAATAACTCCAATATTGAGATAGCAGCACCCCTTAGTTTTGCTAATATTCGTAACAATATAATGCAACACCTGGTCATCATACGACAAATGAGCACAATAATAATGGTCCTAATTTGATAGTGAAGCGGCAAAGCAGTGGTCCAATCATTGATTCCTTGATAATAAAAAATGCATCACACAACAAATCAAATCGGGTTATTATGCGTTGCTATACTGCTGCGCCATTATTATCATCTCCTGAGGCAAATATAGCAATGACTGGAGTGCAGGTATGTTGTATGAATTATAATAATCAATTAATCGTTTTAAAAAATTTAATAATGAAATTTGATTCTAACAGTTTTTATGATTTTAATTAACTTGCCTTGAATCGATTTGGAAGTTAGGAGCTCCTCCGCCAGCGCCTGGTGCACATCAAACTGGACCAATTTATGTAAATAATGTTACTGGTAATGTTAATCTGCACGGTTGAGCACATCCAGTACCTACGTTTATACAAGGTGGAACACCACACTACTTTCATAGGATGTAGCCGTCGATCACGTTGTTGTAAGAGCTTACTTTAAATATGTTATTCATAAAAACTGATTCTAATATTTTGTTTTGGTTTTTACTTTAGAGTCAACCGGTTATGTAAGCGATGTCAACTATGCCTGTAACTTAAGGGCCTTCAAATGTAATAGTTACAGCGGACGCGGCCGTGGGAGTAGTTTACTACGTGGAGATTAGACTTATCAAAGACTTTCAATATCGGAAGGTTTTCCAGCACCATAATAACACCATGCGCAAGCACCCGAATAAATTGTACAACAGACGTTAACACCACATCAGCAGCCAGCAGCAACAACAAGAATCGCAACAAGTTGAAACTTCTAATCAATTAATGACTAGTGAAACACCAACATATTCGCAATATGCGCATCCATCAACAGCAACTTATGTTACCTACTTTGCAACACAAAATCCAATGCTTCATCCAGAGTCAGCTGCATAAAAAGCCACTGGTACATCATTATGTGTTTCACATATGCAACATATTGGTACGAATATTAGCAAAACTAAGGAGTGCTGCCGTCTCTACGCCGATGCTAAGCAGTGACGTGAATGCACATCAATAATTCAATCATTATGTATCTACATAAACGAAACAATAACTGCGTCTACACATATGTACCATGTACGTATACGAGCAGCGGAGAGTCAATGCACTAACACATGCATATATCTGAGATACTCCTATAAGTATGCAATGAGAAAAAGTATAAAATTGTGCAATTGTAGTTACAGCTGAGAAGTTTGAGAGCTACTGGACTAGTAGATTCTGGAAGCGCCTAGAAGATGTATAAAATTGTGCAATTGTAGTTACAGCTGAGAAGTTTGAGAGCTGCTGCACTAGTAGATTCTGGAAGCGCCTAGAAGATGCGAAGGTTGAAATCAAAGAGTATAAAAGGCGACAATTGTAGAGGCGCTGGAATTCAGTTTGATTTGAGTTGTCAAGCAGCGAGCAATAGCAATATTATTTTGAAAGTCAGTTTCATTTAAGCTAACAGTTTGGCTATTAAGCTATTCGTTGCACAGTTTGAGTGTTATTGTGAAGTATTTTAATAAAGGCCATTTTCAATTATTCAATATTGGAGTTATTTATTCAACAGTTTAGTGATTCGAACTTAGCAGAGGATTGCAAATAAGATTTGCAGAGGATTGCAAATAAGAGGATTTGCAGCAAATTCGTTACAATATGTATGCGAATGCACATGAGGTGTGCAATTATAAGTGGTCCGTTTGTTTATTCGCCCGAATATCAAAATATACCAGGTGAAGATAGTCAACGCCATTCTACTTTATGCATCGTCTAGAGAAGCTAGAACATTTACAATTTAAAAATTGTGTTATTTTCAAACAGCTACACCAAGCTTAAACAAATTATTGGAGTATGAGATTTCTCATATGCCCAAGAGTCATTATTTAAAATGTAAATTATGCCATTGGAAGACTAAAACACATTCAAGTATGAATTTTAATTTACATGCACAACACGCTGAAATAATTGATGTAACAACGAAAAGTCTAGAATTAACTGTTTGTCCATATTGTAATCAAGAATTTGGATCACAATGGTACTTACGCAAACACAGGAACATGAGAAAACAATGGATGAAAGAACATCTTTTCTATGTTTCGAATGTGATGAAGAATTTAGAACAAATACAAGTTTACGTGTGCATGTTTATGAAAAGTTTGCTCATAGTACACCACAAGATCTGAACGGAAAAATCCTCAGGGTATGGTTACACCTATGTGGCATCTACAAGCTATTTATAATGACGAAATGAATTACAATGCCTATTTGGATTCTGGTGATGCTCCTGACATGCTGCCTATATTCCGTTACGTGTGATCTTACTATACCTACCAAACTAATATGACTCTGGAAACTGATGATGAGCAACACCACCACCGCATGAAAAATAAGAACTTCAAAACAAGGTTTCGGAAAGTGCACGACTATGAATAGACGTTAATGTATTTATATAGTTTATGAATAAAAAAATGCACATATGCAAAAATTACTAGAAAATAGGTCATGATTTTAACTGTAAAAACTATTTTAAACATGCATTATTTATGAATTAAATATTATTTAAACAAAAAGAACGTGTTTCGTTCATATAAAAAGCGAATTGACAGAAGGTAACCGGTACGGGTAACCGATAGGTCAGTTACCCGTGTTGTTGGTGTTGCATATGTTTTGGTTACCGATAACCAAAACATACCTAATGAAGTAACTTAAAAATGTAAATAACATCGAGCGAGAGGGAATGTCGAAAACACAATAGGTAAGAGCGAGAAAGCGAGTCACACGTACACTATTTTGAGAGAGCGCATGCGTTACCTTTTTCACGACAGCAATGTAAAAGTCATTAAGACGATAATTGGTGACCAAGTTATTGGTGACGATTAAGTAATCGATTAGGTAACGGGTACCTGTCTTGTAGGGTAGTTTTTCATTGAAGTCACAAATCTTTTTCCAAGTTTCTCCACCCTTCAAAAATTGTTGGATTACGTGTTCCATTTTCTTCATGTTGGAGTACTCTAACAATACTCCTTTGCAATGCGTTTGCGGACCACCATCCGCCGATCATAGCTCGTTTTTTAACGACCGTGATCACAACACGATGACGATCGAACAGAGTTGCCAAAAGTAAAATATTGCATACAAATAACTGATAATAAAATTTTACTTTGGCAACTCTGATAAAATGCAACAGCGCACTGGTTTTATGTATACATACTATAGTATAGAGAAATATTAGTTTCTTTATTCACGCAAATGCTAAATAACATAAGAATATTCGTAGTATAAAATATAAAAGTTGTATTGCCCCTCTACATTTACTTTCATTTTAAATTAAATTCACTTCGATAATTCTTTTCGACACAATTCCTCTTTAGTACTTTGGCATATGATTCTCTGTGGGTGCTCCATGGAGTACTACACTGAAAGTACTTTGGAAAGTACTCTCACGTATGTACTCTATGGAATACTCACAAACAAAGCGAGAGTGGGATCACCTACTCCTCTCCTAGGACATCTAAATGTTAATTGGAGCACATTTTTTGTATGAATACAGATTAGATTTGGAGCAGTTCTATACTCCCAAAGGAGTATTCCTTAAATTATTTATAGAGTACTCGCGTATTTTGAAAGCTAATTAAGTATAATAACGTCTATTTATAGCTGTGCCCTTTCTGAAACTTTCGAAGCTCAGTGATGATGCCCAATTTTTCCTGCGCTGGTGGTGTTGTTCAACATCAGTTTGCAGAGCCATATGAGTTTTGTAGGGATAATACCGGAAGCCCCAATTCGTGCTATCAAAGTCGATTTACAGATGATATTGATCCTTTGGTCTTGACCCTTTCCCATAGTATGCTTGTTAGCGCCTTATCTGTGGTACTAAAAAGGCGGGGGGATAGTTGTCGCAGTTTTCTTATAATTTGAGCAAATTTATGTCCTTCGTTCAGCCACAGCTGGAATATTTGGAATATTGCTATGCGCACATCGTCAAAATTAAATTACCTAGAATGAGAAAGAAACTAATATCAGTAAGGATAGATTAAAGTTTTTAATATATTTAACCCGAAAAGTGTTCTATAAACAGGGCTCACAATTAGCTCTTCTGAGAGGCCAAAGGCACAAGGGACTCAAGGAGATTTCAGATAACTAGAATCAGGGGTACCCGAAGATACTTCGCTGTTGCATTCATAGAGAAGACAACATTATAACAAGGGATAATTGATTGATGTTACGAAGGAAATTAGACGTGCTACAAAAACAAACAAATGCAGATGACTGTTTAATTCAACAACAACAACAACTGTTTAATTCATTATCCGAAGTTCTTGTATGGACGTGCAGTATGAAAAGTGCAAAGTACTGCTAAAACTGATTTCCCCGAGTAACCCGGGAACGAATTGATGTGACTACGCCTATCCTTCTTTAACAGCAGGGTCTAGAACCAGTTCCCTGTTGGACAGGAAAATAAACGTTTGGTGATCTCCAAGTTGATCATATGCTATTACAGAATATACTCGTCTGCTGCATCCGACCAGTACATCCAACTTTCTCAGATTTTCTGGGCTCAGCAAGGGTATCCTCCTGAATGGTGCATTTGTTGCACGCTGCTGCCTGGCCGCTCACCCAACAACACCAGACACGACGGAACTTTCCTTGGGACACCCAAGGTCACTCACGCTTCTCATGGCTCCAGCGGGTTAGGGGGCTTAGAGTATACCCGCGGTAGGTATGCCTGCGTAAGAGGCGATTAAAATACCAAATTGGTTCAATGGGTTGCCAGCGCAATATATAGCTTCTCCAACCCAATTGTGAACCTCACCTACCCGTGGCGAATCCTGTTTCTTTAACAGCCGAGGCTCTGGCGACCCCATGTTCCTTATGGATCTACATTTGAAGGCGCTTAGTTAGCTGACATCGCTTAATTAAACGGTTGATTCTAAAGTAAAAACCAAAACAAAATATAGGTTAGGTTGAACTGGCGGGTTCATGACGACCTCACATAGACTGAATGAGTCCGTAGTGTTACCAAAAGTTTTAACGATCAAGCTAAAAACCCTATCAACAACCAGGACATGTTATAAAATAACTCCGTCCTCTTGACAAATACCTGAACCTTCCTACAACTTAACCCACTTGCTGCTTCTAGATCTGACAGCTGTCAGCTGGAGTCTTAGCCTGGCAAGCGCAGGCCACGAGCACAGAACGTAATCGATCGTTTCCTCCTCCAACCCGCACTTCCTACATCCGCTATAACTGACCAAGCCTAATTTAAAGGCATGTGACGCCAGAAGGCAGTGCCCAGTAAGAATACCCGTCATGAGTCTACAGTCTACAGTTTAATGATAATGAAAATATAAGAACCTGTGTTTATGAATAACATATTTTAATTAATCTCTTACAACAACGTGATCGGTGGCAATATCGCCATGTAGATAGTGTGGTGTTCCACCTTGTATAAACGTAGGTACTGTATGTGGTCAACCGTGCAAATGGACATAAGCAGTAACATTATTCACATAAACATAGCTTGGTATTTGTGCAGGCATCAATATAGCATACATTGGTCCAGTTCGGTGTGCACCAGCCACTGGTACAAACACTTTTGAATGCATAGCTTTCATATAGATTGGATGTCCGGCAATGCTCCGGTTGTGCCAAAATGTAATGGGCTGCTCAGTCTCTTGGTACGGCATTTGCGGCGTTCGAAATAAAATCAGCACTGGTCCTTCAGTGCGTAGAAAAGCTAAATCAATTAGGAGCACACAACGTAGTATTGTTGCCCTGGGTCCTAGGCCACAGGGGAGTAGAGGGTAATGAGCAGGCGGACTCAGTGTTTAATTTATTGCGTCCCTCCCACAAATTGTCATCCTCCCAGCAGATCCTTGCAGCGGGTCTGCGCCATACTCTCCTCTTCCGGGAAGGTATCGACCTCAATCCGGGTCCTTCTCCTGACCCCGGTCCTGAGAAATGAGTTTGCTGCGTTTGCCGGAAAAGAATCTTTTTAGGACGGTCATATATATAAGGGCCTGAAATATTTCAATGATCTTCCTAATCACATAAAAAGTAGTAATAACTTCAATACTTTTAAAAAAAGTTTATTGGAGCATTGTAAAACCCTTCCAAAAAGATACATGATATATCCGATACTGGAGCGCGAAAAGGGAATGGTAATATTGGAAGCAGCAAAATACAATGCATCCGGCCCTAAGGAAAAGAAAATCGATCGCCACCTGTAACTCCAGACAGTTCCAACAACTAATTTCGCTGGAATTCGGTATTTCCAGCTGATATTTACTGTTGCTGATCGGAATCACTCGCATTCCGACAGCATTAATATAACAATAAAATTATATAATGTGTAACAAAAATAACGAAAATAAGGCCAAACAAAAGTTGGAGCAGGGGGATTGGAAACACGTCCTTTTCAACCTCCCATTATATGTTGAGCTGTGCTAATCGGAATCTTTATGCATTCCGACAGCGTCTTTACTAAACAAAGTTGAAAGGTGATTGGATACACGTTATTTTCAATTTCCAACATCCAAAGACATGTTTAGCTGTGTTCATCGGAGACTAATACATTCCGACAGCTTAAAATACACATATAATTGAAAAATATGTTCCAAATTTTGTTGCCTTAAGCTGGGAGCAATGGAGGATTGGAAACGCGTCCTTTCCAACCTTCCTTAAATTAAATTAAAAAAATAAATACTCTTGTCAGTGTTTCACGTGCAAAGGATGGTTGCATCGGACAGGTTGCTCTGGGCTAGATTCCAAAATCCAGCGTCCTCGTAACTTTTATAAATCTTTTGTGGCTCTTGTTGTTCACGGCCTCATTACATTATGAGGAAATACGGCACCTGAGAACACAGCCGTATGAAGCTAAAAAACACAAGCATGTCTTCAGTGAACTCCACAAACAGGCGTCGGACCTCTATGCCGGTGATTCCTGTACTCAAAGAACAAAACTAGCAGAGGAGGAACGCACTCTCCCTGGGGAAACGAGAGTAGTCACTCTAACTCAACTTCGAGCTGGATAACGTAACAGGTTAAACTCTTACCTATCCAGAATCAACCCCGACATACAAAACATTGTCCTGCTTGTAATGTGTCCCCACATGACACCAACCATCTCTTTAACTGTATTGTGGAACCAACGCCTCTAACACTCCTCTCATTATGGTCCACCCCTGTTGAAACAGAAAGTTTCATTGGACTCCCGTTAGAAGACATTGATGACAATTTGTGATCGGTCGCACCTATTGGATGGGACGAAGCACTGCTATAACAACAGCAGGCGGACAACCCGGAAAGAGAGGCAGCAACTGCATGACCCATCGATCCCGAGCCGTTCCTGGCAGTTGGCTCACTCAATAAATGCCCCTAATAGTAGAAGGGAGGGAAAAGAGAGATCACTGGCGCAATATGCCAGGCCTGAGTCAATCTAAGTTACTGTTAGGGGGTTACAGCACAACTCGATATAGGGCATTAATAGGCTTTTCAAAAAGATAACCTAAGAATCCTAACGGCTATTATTACAAGACACTGTAGACTGAACAATCACATGCAAAAGCTGGGTATAATATCGAACAACACATGCCGATTTTGTTATGGATCAGCAGACGGCGGACCATATCCTTCTAGATTGCGGCGCAATTTCAAGACGTAGGGCTAATTTTATGGGCTCACCATGGCCAGGGCATTCCCACATTTAATCCCTCAAGCCAAGAACACTGCTGGGATTCATCAAGGAAGTCGGCTAGGATGAGGTGCTGTGAAGGGGATTCAAGGGGTTGTGTAGCGCAATATATAGCTTCTCCAACCCAATTGTCAACCTCACCTTCGAGCGGCGAATCCCGTTTCACTAACAGACGAGGCTCTGGCGACCCCAAGCTCCTCATGGAACTTGGGGGTGGGGAGGGAGGGATGGCCTGAAGGTTTAATGTGGCCATATAAATCGTTCCCGAGACGGTCGGGCCAGCACCTTAATGGTGCTCTTACCGAGCGTATAGGATCTGTATCCGACAAAGGACCATCACATCGATAACACTCCCCAAAGCCTTCGGGGAGTAACCTAATAGCTACAACAACAACCACAACAACAGGTACTGTGAAGGAGATGTGCAAGTCACTGTGCAATCCTCAATAAATTATCTATCCACGTTCCGGTAACAATCACCATTGTGGTACTAGCCCCACCATCTCGGGAACTATTGACATGACTACATTAAACCTTCTAGGGATTGAATATTAATAATGACCGCTATGATGCGAAAGTCTGCTAAAATGTACCATTCTCCATGGAATGATCGATATATAACTTTCCACGTTTTGAAACAGTGATGAAAAGAGCAAAATTTACTAAAATTTTAAATGGCTGTGGGTAGTAAGGTGTTGATGTCCGCTGTTAACGCAATATAATGACAACTGCGACGCAGGGAAAATGACAAAAATCTTGTAAATCTACTGATAATAATTAATTAATTCCTCTCCTTCTATGCAGTTCTATGCATACATACATATGTATTTTTCTCTCCAAACGCTAATTAAAAAATTAATTGGTTTTCACATGAACTTCGAACTCTGTCGTATTTGCATTCTTCAGTTGATTATCAACAAAAGCATGACAAATTATTTAATATGGTAGCCAATTTACTTAGCCTTTCTGGTGCGATGATTCCTGGACAATCGGGCCTGACTAGACGCGTATTTTTTTTTTTTTTTGCCTTAAAAGAGCGTGCTTAACGCGAACCATATCATGTTATGGCACACCTTTGGTGATGCAAACAATCAGACATTTCTGCTCCTAATGCTTCTAGGATAGCAGCAGCAGCTCCCGGTGGCGCCACATATATAACAGTTGCATGCCGATCAGTTGCCTTTTTTGCTCTGGCTACCTATTCAATTTTAATTCACATTAAATTATCTATTATTGCAATTTTTAATCAATACAAATCAATATATATTACCGAAGCAAATACTGGCGTAGATGCGTAGTTCCCCCCTTTTTTAGGAAAATACATCCAACCAGTTTGGTAACGTATTCCAAAGCATGTTGGTTGTAAAGTACCTTGTATCCTTGGCAAATGACACGTGAATCTGCATTTAATTGTAGATTTCCTCTGATTTTGGCATATTCTGAGCTGCATCGCAGCCCGGCGGAGATGCTATCTATTAGAATAATATAACATTTTTTTTTATTATTTAAAAATGCACATACGTTTGAATGAAAATCAGAAAGTAAAGGTAGTAGTGCAGTTTACGGTATCCACCCTAAAGTTGGGCCAAGATTTTCGAGTGAGGTATCAAAAGACGCGTATTAATCTCGAGAACAATAGTCCGAAGGCGGATTTTAATGTGGTTGTTGTTGTGGTGTACCCACAAAAAAAATTGTGCATCACCGTGGCGGTAGCCACGGTTATACCACACACCCGGACTTGGCATGGCGTAGCCCAGGGTTATTTTTTATAAGCGCGGCCAAAGGCCGCCAACGCAGAAAGGTGTTCTGCGCAAAAATACTATGGATCCCATCCCCGGTTTCGGAGGTACCCGCGGGTTTTTTTCGGTTTTTCGTTAATATCTTTTGAACGGGTAAAAAAAAGTTAACTTCCGCTTCCGGATTCTTGATCTAGACGTGAATACGCGTCTTTTGATACCTCACTCGAAAATTTTGGCACAAATTTCGGTGGGTACCGTAAACTGCACTATTACCAAAGTAAATAATGGTGTTGTAGCGATAAGGACACTCCCCGTTATCGACTTTGCTGGTCCTTTGCCGGATGCAGATCGGGTACGTTCCGGGAACAATTAAGGTACTAGCCCGACCATATCGGAAGCGATTTAGTATGACAGGAAACCTTGTAGGCCATCCCGTCGATTCTATACAACTTAATATGGTAACGATTTAAAAGACGGTGCACCACCTAATTTTTATCAAAAATTATCAAACGAGGAATCAAAAGACGCGCCTCGAGTTCCATTTTTATTATTATTTGATATTTTTAAATAAGGTGGTGCACAGTCTTGTAAAACCCCTTATCAATATTTTGGGCGAAGGCCGCCAACGCAAAAAGATGGTCTCTGCAACAAAATTTTTAATTTCCGTCACATGTCACAACTAAAATTAACTTAATATTATTTTGGGCGAAGGCCGCCAACGCAAAATGGTGTTCCCTGCAACAAAATTTTTAATTTCCGTCACATGTTATAACTAAAAGCACAAGATATTTTTCGTTGTAAACAATGATATTTTTTCTCCGTTTCAAAGTTTCCCGGGTAATAGTCTAGTTGAGGGGTCGACTGCTAATACGCTACCAAAAATATCGAGAGAGGTGTCAAAAGACGCGTATTAATCTCGAGAACAATACTCCGATGGCGGAAAAGAAAAATTTTATCCATGTCCGGAGATATTTGCGGTTGAAGTTGGCGATTTGCATGTGGTTGTTGTTGTGTTCGTACCCACAAAAAAATTTGTGCATCACCGTGGCGGTAGCCACGGTTATACCACACACCCGGACTTGGCATGGCGTAGCCCAGGGTTATTTTTTATAAGCGCGGCCGAAGGCCGCCAACTCAGAAAGGTGTTCTGCGCAAAAATACTATGGATCCCACCCCCGGTTTCGGAGGTACCCGTGGGTCTTTTTTCGGTTTTTCGTTAATATCTTTTGAACGAGTTAATATTTTTAGTTTCCGCCTTCGGATTATTAATACTGATGTCAAGGCGCGTCCTTTGACACCCCTCTCGATATTTTTGGTGGCGTATTAGCAGTCGACCCCTCAACTAGACTTACCGTTTCCCGGAATAATTAATGAGCATGCAGGTACCCGTTCCCTAATCGATTACTTAATCGTCACCAATAACTTGTTCACCAATTATCGTCTTAATGACTTTTACGTTGCTGTCGTGAAAAAGGTAACGCATGCGCTCTCTCAAAATAGTGTACGTGTGACTCGCTTTCTCGCTCTTACCTATTGTGTTTTCGACATTCCTTCTCGCTCGATGTTATTTACATTTTTAAGTTACTTCATCAGTTATGTTTTCGTTATCGCTAACCAAAACATATGCAACAACAACAACACGGGTAACTGGCCTATCGGTTACCCGTATCGGTTACCTTCTGTCAAATCGCTTTTTCTATGAATGAAACGCGTCCTTTATGTTCAGATAATATTTAATTATAAATTATTCATATATACAATGTTTTTTTACAATTTAAATTATTGCCTTATTACTCTAGCGAACTTTACATATGTGAATTTTTATATTTATAAACTATATAAATACATTAACGTCTTTTCATAGTCGTGCCCTTTCCGAAACCTTGTTTTGAAGGGAAAACGAGAGTAGTCACTCTAACTCAACTTCGAGCTGGATAACGTAACAGGTTAAACTCTTACCTATCCAGAATCAACCCCGACATACAAAACATTGTCCTGCTTGTAATGTGTCCCCACATGTCACCAACCATCTCTTTAACTGTATTGTGCAACCAACGCCTCTAACACTCCTCTCATTATGGCCCACCCCTGTTGAAACAGAAAGTTTCTTTGGACTTTCGTTAGAGGACATTGATGAGAATTTGTGATCGGTCGCACCTATTGGATGGGGCGAAGCACTGCTACTACAACAACAGCAGGCGGACAACACGGAAAGAGAGGCAGCAACTGCATGACCCATCGATCCCGAGCCGTTCCTGCCGGTTGGCCCACAGGGGCATTTATTAGCGGAAGGGAGGGAAAAGAGAGAACACTGGCGCAATATTCCAGGCCTGAGTCAATCTAAGTTACTGTTAGGGGGTTACAGCACAACTCGATATAGGGCATTAATAGGCCTCTCAAAAAGATAACCTAAGAACCCCAACGGCTATTCTTACAAGACACTGTAGACTGAACAGTCACATGCAAAAGCTGGGTATAGTATCGAACAACACATACCGATTTTGTGATGGATCAGCAGACGGTGGACCATATCCTTCTAGATTGCGGCGCAATTTCAAGACGTAGGGCTAAGTTTATGGGCTCACCATGGCCAGAGCATTCCCACATTTAATCCCCCAAGCAAAGAACACTGCTGGAGTTCATCAAGGGAGTCGGCTAGGATGAGGTGCTGTGAAGGAGATGTGCAAGTCACTGTGCAATCCTCAATAAATGATCTATCTATCTACGTTCCGGTAACAAGCACCATTGTGGTACTAGCCCCACCATCTCGGGAACTATTGATATGACTACATTAAACCTTCTAGGGATTGAATATTAATAATGCCGGCAATGCGAAAGTCTGCTAAAATGCACCATTCTCCATGGAATGCTCGATATATAACTTTCCACGTTTTGAAACAGTGATGAAAAGAGCAAAATTTACAATAATTTTAACTGGCTGTGGGTAGTAAGGTGTTGATGTCCTCTCTTAACGCAATGTAATGACAACTGCGATGCAGGGAAAATGACAAAAAGCTTGCAAATCTACTGATAATAATTAATTTTTCCTCCCCTTCTATGCAGTTCTATGCATACATACATATGTATTTTTCTCTCCAAATGCTAATTAAAAAAATTAATTGGTTTTCACATGAACTTCGAACTCTGTCGTATTTGCATTCTTCAGTTGATTATCAACAAAAGCATGACAAATTATCACTAAAAAATTCATACATGTTGCTTATATATTTAATATGGTAGCCAATTTACTTACCCTTTCTGGTGCGATGATCCTGGACAATCGGGCCTGACTAGACGCGATTTTTTTTGCCTTAAGAGAGCGTGCTTAACGCGAACCCTATCATGTTATGGCACAACTTTGGTGATGCAAAAAATCAAAGACATTTCTGCTTCTAATGCTTCTAGGATAGCAGCAGCAGCTCCCGGTGGCACCACATAAATAACAGTTGCATGCCGATCAGTTGCCTCTTTTGCTCCGGCTACCTATTCAATTTTAATTCACATTACATTATCTACTATTGCAATTTTTAATCACTACAAATCAATATAAATTACCGAAGCAAATACTGGCAAACCATGATGCGTAGTTCCACCCTTTTTTAGGGAAATACATCCAACCAGTTTGGTACCGTATTCCAAAGCATGTTGCTTGTAAAGTACCTTGAGCTGAATCGCAACCCGGCGGAGATGCTATCTATTAGAATAATATAACATTTTTTTTTATTATTTAAAAATGCACATACGTATGAATGAAAATCAGAAAGAAAATAATGTTGTTGTTGTTGTAGCGATAAGGACACTCCCCGTTATCGACTTTGTTGGTCCTTTGCCGGATGCAGATCTGGTACGTTCCGGGAACCATTAAGGTACTAGCCCGACCATATCGGGAGCGATTTAGTTGACATAAAACCTTGTAGGCCATCCCGTCGATTCTATACAACTTAATATGGTAACGATTTAAAAGACGGTGCACCACCCAATTTTTATCAAAAATTATCAAACGTGGAATCAAAAGGCGCGCCTCGAGCTCCGTTTTTATTATTATTTGATATTTTTAAATTAGGTGGTGTACCGTCTTGTAAAACTTTACCCTTAATATTATTTTGGGCGAAGGCCGCCAACGCAAAAAGATGGTCTCTGCAGCAATATTCTTAATTTCCGTCACATGTCACAACTCAAATTAACTTAATGTTATTTTGGGCGAAGGTCGCCAACGCAAAAAGGTGTTCTCTGCAACAAAATTTTTAATTTCCGTCACATGTCACAACTAAAAGCACAAGATATTTTTCGTTGTAAACAATTTATATTTTTTTTTGCGTTTCAATGTTTTCCGGAATAATTAATGAACTGTCGATGACAGCATGAAACGTCGATGTGTTAGTGGAGAGCGAAAAAAGCTTTGCATGTGTGGGTGAACTGGTTACCTCCGTCTTGTAGGGAAGTTAAATGTTGTTGGATTTAATTTTTTCTAGAGGGCCGTTCCATTGGTTTATCGAGCTCTGGCTCTGGCTCAAATCTCATTGGAACGATCTGGATCAACTTTATGAGAACTGGCAGCACTAATATAAAACATCTGTTTTGTTGAAAATAAGAAGAAACGTACACAAAATTTTAAGATACTGATAGAATTATTAACATTTAAATAGTTTCGCACGTAAGCAAACTATTTATTTTCCTTACATCATCTTCAAGTTGTTTACTCTTTCAGTGTTTTTGCTTTTAAATATGGCGAATTCTTTTATGTATACACAAATGTACACATATTTGGTTCAGTGCTACAATGGCTCAACTATATGGTTGGCTCATCTCACCAGCTGATTTTATTTTTTTCATTTCACTGTAGTAGAGATTGTCAGAAGGAGATGGCAAACTTAAAATGAAACCAACGAATTTACATTTTCTTACTACATACAAATGCTGCTAAGTTTTATGATTTCATTCCATTCCATTCGTCTAACAGCAACACTCTGATTTTGGCAATGTGAACAAATGTATGTTGTTGCTGTAGAGATGAATCAACCATATAGTTGAGCCATGAGTGCTACCAACTCAAAAGTGGTTAGCTGTCAAAAAATCTACTACAGAAAACGAAACGAACAGAACTGCTAAACGGATCAGAAATTGAACCAGATAAATATCAGGATCACAACGTTGTTGTTGCATTTGCATGTTAAATTTCTATCCGTATCTCGCTCAAGTCTCAATGGAACGTAACTTAGATTTATTTCTCTTGCAGTTGAGTATTTTCTAAAGATGTAAGTAAATAAAGGTTTATTTTATAAAAATAAATGTAAATTTACATATATTTTCATTCTTAGTAGGGGAATGCATAACAGTATTTTGACTGAATTTACGGGGAAACATCCAGATATTGCGAAGGGCTTCACGAAGCATCTTCATCTAAAATCGTTGACACCGTGCTCCTACCTACACTCATGCTAGAATCCTTGCTAACTGATCTTTGATAGGGTCCTTCAGGTAAAAATCGTAACGTAGCTGCTAGTTGCAGCACTGGCAGAACTTTCGAGCGAGTTAAGCGTCTTCAATGGTGTCCAATACCATTCAGAAAGCCTCTTTGTTTATGCGATAGTATGCAATGTAACTGCAAATACACTATAAATATTTAGAAACCCACATTAAGAAATATTTTTAATTACGCTGTCTCTGGAAACTCAAATGGATTGCTGCGATCTTTCAAAATTTTCCTTTTGACCTTCTCGCAACTTCTTCCAATAATAAAAATGCTACAACTGCTGATGCCATTTTGATGTCAACAAATTTGTTTATTTCTGCTTAAATGCACAAAACAACTATTTTATATAATTTTGCCAAAACAATTAACATCAAAATTGCCGGTGCACCGCAAAACAGCTGATTCGAACATCAGTTTTATTTACATTCGAAAAGAGCAAAATGAAATTCGGTTTTATGACACCAATTTAAATCAATATTGGTTTGCAATTCCGACAAAACGCAAAACCGACTTGGATTCCATGACAGCCCTGATTTGTATAACTTTGGTTGTTATATTTTAAAGTTTGCATATTTTCCAATGTAGGTATCTGTTCGAGCGGGGACAAATGGAGCCGGAATTCCTCGTGAATTCCGGAAACGGAGAACCTATGGGGAGCCGGTTTAACGACACAGCACTAGTTATCGCAGGAATGTGTCCAATAGACGATTAATTAGGATCAAAACTCATGTGAGGGAGCAAGAGAGATTAGGGTGCAGAGCTGGCAGCTCAGGTGGAATGCCTAAACAAAGGGAAGCTGGACAACCGATGTATCCCAGATACTAATATATGGATTTCGAGAAAGCACGGCGAGGTAGATTTCTACCTCACACAGTTTCTGAGTGGTCACAGATGCTTCAAGGAATATCTGCACCGATTCAATCACTAGCCGTATAACATATGCGATCACTGTGGAGGCGATGCATGTATTTTTCGAGTGTCCTAGATTCTAGAGCTCGAGATGCAAAATACGCAGCATTTTTGGAGAGAATTACATCCCGGAAACATTTATATTCAAATACATGATATAAGGCAAGGCAAAATGGTCCGCGGCATGCGATGTAAAATCTGTAACAATGAAGTGGCTACGAAGTCTGGAAAGGCTCCGACGTAGAATCGAGCATTAAATAGTCCAGTTTTGCGTGTTGAGAACAAATTGCAAAGGTGGAGGATACTGAGATGAAGACGTATTAGATACAAGGCCTCCGTATAATTAGCTGCGGCGGAATGATAAAATAGGAAAAGGCCGGAATATAGGAAAGATATTAGCAAACCAGGCGACGGATTGGAGACAAGGCGTCTCCAACCGTGTGATCAGAAGCTGTTTAGATGCACCCGCAAAATAAGAAAATAAACCGTAACGGCTATAGTGTTAACTACTTTGTACTCTTTACTTTAATTTTTAAAATAATTTTAATTGAGTTTTCGTGTTAACTTAAAATTTTGAATGACTTCAAAAAAAAGAAAATTCTAATTAGTTGGAAAATATCTAAACTCAAAAATAAACAAAAATAAATTTTTATACTTAAAATCAAAATAAAAGATTTTTTAAATATCAACTTGAATGTTGATATATTTGCGATCCTACCAACGATCCTGTGCAAATATTTTATTTCATTAATGACTGTAATGATTACGAAAATTTCCATTCGCTAATTTTTAATTAAAATACATTTATTATCTGAAACTATATCTGTCCGTGCTTGTATATATAATACCTCGTGCTTGTGATAAATGATTTTTTGAACAAAAAATTTCGCAATTTTAAAGTAACTACTCTGTCATTTTTACAACGACTTAAATAGTTGTGCGAAACAGACTAAACGAACAGCCATCAGTTTGTTTACTTAAAATCCAATTTTGAAATACATTCGGCATCAACAAAAAATTATGAATTTAGTGATTATAATACGAAACTATAATTAACTTTAAAAATATTTCGTTTTGAAAGTGCTTAAAATATTTACTATTGTGAAAATAAGTGAAAGTCCATAGACATTCGTAGATGGACTGTGTGGAAACACCCGAAAACGGAAATCAAATTTTAGCAGATTTGATGAACAAAATAGTTTAACCAATTGTTAAAACTTTTAAAGAAACAATAAAAATTAAAAAGTAAAATCATAGTACCATAATTGTAAATCGCACATCGATTTAAAAAAAAAATGTAACTTAAATATACTTCAATTAATAAACAATATTTTGTGCAAATTGCATATAACAGTCGCTGTAAATTCTATATACGAAACAAAAACAAAAAATAAGTGCGGACAATCAAATAAAAACATAAAGTACTTATAGCAGAAATTTACTAGTAGACATGCTATAAATTTTATGCAACAAAAATAAATAAAATAATATTTCTAAAAATAAATATTTAAATATTTGGTTAACCACCAAATATATATAAATTACAAAAATTTTTAGGTATGATAAATTACTATCACAGATATATTAAAATGTTAGCAACAGAACTTAGTCCTCTTCATGAAATGTTAACACATGCAATTAAAAACAAACTCAAACAATTAAATTGGACAAATGAAACCACAACAGCTTTCGAAAATGTTAAAAAACTTTTTGCTAAAAATACCTTACTTACACATTTCGACAAAAATGGTACTTTATCATTAGCAGTAGATGCATCAAATGTTCCTATTGGAGCAGTTCTTCAACAAACTAGCAATAATATACTAGAACCCTTAGCTCATTTTTCAAGAAAATTAACTACAACAGAAACTAAATATTCAACATTTGATCGTGAACTTTTGGCAATTTATAATTCAATTAAACATTTTAAACATTTTCTTGAAGGTAGAACTTTTACAATTTATACTGATCATAAACCTTTAATTCATGTTCTAAATTCTAAAGTAGATAGATCTCCTCGTCAACTACGTCATCTTGAATATATTGCTCAATTTACAAATGATATTCAATATATACGTGGAAAAGACAACATAGTTGCCGACACACTTTCCCGTATTCCAGAAATAAATGTAATTTCAACTCTAGATATAAATTTAGAAACTTTATATAAAGAACAGCAAACTGATACATTTTTACAAAAAACCATTTCTGATCAAAATTCTAAAAATAATTTAAAGGAAATTCATATTCCAGTTATTAATTTAAATATATGGTGTGATGTTTCTCTACAACCTTTTCGACCTTATGTTCCACATTCTATGAGAAGAATTATATTTGACAAAATTCACTCATTATCTCATCTAAGTATAAGAACAACTAGAAAATTAATTCAAAATAAATATTATTGGCCTAACATGCGTAAAGAGATTAACGATTGGACTTCATCTTGCATAAATTGTCAAAAATCCTAAATTTCAAGACATACTAAATCTCCTATCCAAAAAATTCAAATACCATCAGGCCGTTTTGAACATATTCATATGGATATTGTTGGACCTCTTCCAGTTTCAAATGGAAATTGTTATATTTTAACAATTATTGACAGATTTTCACGTTGGCCTGAAGCTTATCCGCTTAAAGATATTTCAACAAATACTATAGTAAAAACTTTTATTCAAAATTATATACCACGATTTGGTATACCATTAAATATTACAGTAGATCAAGGTTCACAATTCACCTCAAAATTTTTTACAGAATTAACTAAACTTTTAGGTTCTCATAAAATTCATACATCTCCTTACCATCCCCAAGCAAATGGCATGATAGAGAGATTTCATCGAACTTTAAAAGCAGCAATTATAGCATCCAGGCATGCTTAACGAACGAAACGATATCATTTCGAAGTGACTTCGTTTCGTTTATTAGCGTTGATTATCGTAACGAAATGATATCGTTTCGTTCGTTAAGCATGCCTGATAGCATCAAACGACTCGGTTCATTGGTCTGACATTTTACCATTCATTCTGCTTGGTTTACGAACTTCTATTAAAGAATATTTAAAACGTTCATTTGCTGAACTTGTTTATGGCCAAACACTTAGAATACCTGGTGAATTAATTATTTCAAATAGTAATAAAGAACATGATTTTTCTAATGACGCTCTTCATAAAATAAGAGAATATTTTTCACTTGTTCGTTCTAAAGTTTTTCATCATAACAAAGAAAATGTTTTCGTTCCTAAACAATTAGAAAATTGTGAGTATGTTTTTGTTAAAGTTCTTCGTAAATCTAATTTAGAATCACCTTATGAAGGACCTTTTAAAGTTATATCTAAGAAACATAAAACATTTACAATTCAATACAATAATACTATTAAAAATATTTCAATTGATTTACTTAAACCAGCAAACATACTTATTAACACTAATTTAAATACAAATACATTAAACAACAAAAAAAGGTTACATTTAATATTAATTAATAATTTGTTTGTTTCAAATTTTCTTGGAGGGGGAGTAAATATAGTGTTAACTACTTTGTACTCTTTACTTTAATTTTTAAAATAATTTTAATTGAGTTTTCGTGTTAACTTAAAATTTTGAATAACTTCAAAAAAAAGAAAATTCTAATTAGTTGGAAAATATCTAAACTCAAAAATAAACAAAAATAAATTTTTATACTTAAAATCAAAATAAAAGATTTTTTAAATATCAACTTGAATGTTGATATAACGGCAAACCTTCACATTGGAGACAAGGTCTCTCCAATACTAGAAATTACGACGTAGGAGTGTAAACTTGGTAGTCGGGGTTTTCGAAGTTTTCGGTACCGTCAAGTATTGTGGGCAAAAAAATTGTTATTAAAATAAAAAAACAAAAATGTAAAAAAAAAACAATTAAGGACGGACTGTCTTCGGCTGTGACGAAGACTTTATACCTTTCATGAATGGGGCTGAACAATAATCTTATCCCGTTCGTAATCTCCAAATAATAGGATGTATAAGATAAGAATTATATAGTGAACAGATTTAGATACCTAAACGATTTTTAAGATAAATATAAAATAAAAAATGGCAAAAAACCCCCTTATCTGAACGATCGGTTGTATGGGATATATATTATATATAGCTCCGATCCAAATGATTTTTACAGGAAATCTTCTATGATATATTAGAATATATATCACCAAGTTTAACGTTTTTATATCGGAAATTAAGGGAGAAATTGCCAAAAATCTTTCTATCTGAACGATTGGTTGTATGGGATATATACTAGATATAGCTCCGATCAAAGAGATTTTTTCAGAAAATCTTCTATGATATATTAAAATATATATCACCGAGTTTCACGTTTATACTTTCTAAATTGCGGCAGGAATGACCAAAATCGTCTTATCTGAACGATCGGTTGTATGGGAGATATATGTTATAGTGGTCCGATCCTACCGTATTCGACAAATGTGTAATGTAATACAAAAATACATCCTTGTGCCAAATTTCATTGAGATATCTCAAAATTTGAGGGACTAGTTTGTGTTCAAACAGACAGACGGACATGGCTATATCAACTCAGTTCGTCACCCTGATCAATTCGGTATACTTAATGGTGAGTCTATCTTCTATATTTCTCAACGTTACAAACATCGGACCAAAGTTAATATACAATTTCATGTTCATGAAAGGTATAAATATAAAAATCAAATTATGTATATAAAAAACCCTACAATGCAAGAAGTCGTAAGTACAACCCGTGTTATACACATGCAACCAGCACCGTATGTACATCGTTTAAGGTATGTATGCAAATATTCGTAGATGTAGTATGTTTCAACACATTGAGGTAGTAAGCAGGGGTGGGATTAATGCGGCATATACGCAGACGTGTACCAGCCCCAGCTTAAACTATGTCGAGCGACTGTCAAAGTACAGCAACGTAACTCCGACAGACGTAGAGCTTAGTGATCAACCTACCTCCCGACGGAATACTTGACGGTAGTACCGCGGGATAAATGCTACTCAGACGGTAGGAGGTTTAGTGCGGTTAAAGCCCCAAAGAATTTAGGGATTTCGATGCTTCCTTCTCGTAAAAAAAAGAAAACAATCAATGGTGGAGAACAGAGCAGAATGCTGGAACACCCCAGGGTGGTCTTCTATCCCCACTACTGTGGGTTGTAGCACTTAAAAATATACTACTCGAGCTTGATAAGAATGGATTAAAGGTAGTAGCATATGCGGACGACATTGTGATCGCAGTATAGGGAACTTTCCCTACAACGATAAGCGAAATCATACAGGATGCGCTTAGCAGGCTACATACCAGGGCGGCATCGAGCGGTCTTAATGTTAACCGAAGCAACATAATCAAAATATCTCAATTTCGCCTGCTTCACTAAACGACACATAGCTCTTGCTCTCCACTAGGGTTAGTGCCTTGGACGCGAAATAGACGAAAGCCAAACTGGAAGTTCAATATTGGAAAAAAGTAGAGGAGGCGAATATCGCCGCCTACTCGTGTTGGTGCAGGGATCTTCCCTATGGATAGATGGCGCTTTGTTATCCCTAAGAAGCGGAATCCGGCGCCCAGTTGTCTGTCCTGCCATAGATGAAATCTAAGTACTGGAGTGCCCGTACTCCACAGGTAGGCGGATAGAACTCAATAATGTAAAAAATTAGTTGCTTTTGTAGGTGTTTTGCTACATGTGCTGTTGTAACAGTACCTTGCTTACCCGGTTCATCCAACCAGTGGTAAGCATTGTTGTAGCCCTTAGGGTTGTAGTCCCATGGCCGCATAGTTTACCGCCTACCTCGACAGCATTGTGAAACAAAGGTCATACTTTATAGGCCTATTCACATAGTTAGATGAGGTTTCTTCCCTATTGGCTTAGTATCTACGATAACTCTCAATAGCCTCTAAGAGAGTCCAAGGAAACTTGCGGTTTCAACAATGTTGGACCCAAGATACATGTGGGGACACATTACATGCGGGACATGCGTAAGTCGGGGTTAATTCTGGATAAGAGTTTAACCTATTACATGTAGTGCTACACTTAATACACGGACGTATTTGGGTGACTTACTTGACTAGGACCTAGACTAGTGACAAACGGACCACTCACTCACATTCACTAGGACCTCGCCGAGGTGCAACACCAACACACACCAGTAACATTTATAATTATTTATATAAACAAAAATTGAAGCAACAACAAAAAAATACCTGAAAAACAAAAGCGTATACAAATATATTATAATTAACTCTACGTATCTACTACCACGTGTGTTTTAATAACACACGGATATTCCTGTTTTTTTTGTTTTTTTTGGTTGAAAAGGTAGATTCTTTTTATTCCTTTTTGCTAAATTTAACTTTTATTGGCTATATTTGATCTTTATAATTTTCTTTGTTTAATAACATATATAGATACATATTTTTTTTTTGTCGCCTTGTATTGGATTTTAGCGTAGGCTTTGAATTAAGTCGAATTTGGGTTTGTATTTAAACATTTTTTTTGTGTTTTTTTTTTTCTTTTACTCACTTTTTCATTAAGTATCATTCTTTTTGGAATTTCGGTTACTTATATTTTTTTTTTATTTTTTTACTAGTCTTTAGACATAATAGTTCATAAGTTTTCAACATTTAAAATTTCTGAATTTTTGATTGACCCGTTCGTGAGCTAGGTTTAAAGTTCATATATGAAGTTTTTTTTCTTCTTACTCATTATATTATTACTTTATTGAATTTTCGTTTAAATTGCTTTACTATTTAGGAACATTTGGATTGGTTGAATTTTTTGATTCCAAATAGGTTTCCTACTATATTTTTTTTTATTACTTTTCAATCCCTTTCCTATTATTACCTACGTTTGAAGATTGTTCTCTGTTGAATTTCTAAAATTTTCCTATATATTTTTTTTTTTTTCTCTCTTCAACTACTACAACTACTATCTCCGGTACCGTGACCTATAATAGTTTCTTTCCCCTCTTGTACTTTTTTTATAGTATATTTTTTCATTTTGGTTATAAATCATTTCAGTTTTGAATTCGTTTTGAAATTTTTGTATAATTTTGTCTTTCTTTCCTGCCCTTGGCCGAGCCTTCAATTTTTTTTTTGGTTTATTTGTTTTGGGGTTTCTAGCTGGATACCTTGGTTCCTTTACTTGTGGCCCTTAACCCTTATACTCACTGTCAGTGCCTGCATCGTTTGACGAGTCGGACCTCGTAATAGTGGAGAAAGTTCCGTGTATGGAAGAGGGGGACGCGCAGGAAGAAGCTGTTGGTGGACTGGGGTTCAACACGGATCGAATAGTGACTCGAAGTATCACCAGGGCGTTGCGGAACGAGGTCATCGGATCCATTTTTACCCAAATCGATACGGGCATACCTCATTCCGAGTGCTTACCAACGGACCTAATTAACAGGTGCGCTTCGCAGGTTTTTAGGTCATCGGGGGAACAGATAGTCCAATCAGTCCGTCCGTCTAGTTTTAGAGTAACCGAAACGTTTTCTTTTTCTGGGGGGGAAAGTAGTTTTTCGAGGAAAATCGACGAACTTTTTAATATGTCCGACACGGAGCAGGAGGGAGCAGCTGGTGGAGTGGTTGGCGGATCAGGACCCGGGGCTATCCCTAGACGCAAGGAGCCATCAAAGGACCAGGGTGCTGATGTGGCGGAACAGCGGCAAGGCAGACCAACTTCAACGGCCATGAACATAAACCAGCTGAGCCATATGATGGCAATGATGGCGCAACAAAATGAGGTGATGGTGCAGTATATGGACGAGGTCCGCAATATCCGCGACAACATTGCAAACCTCAGTAACCGAGTCGCTGTGATGGAAACCTTGGCGCAAGGGATAGGTAGCCGTCCTGGTCAGTCATCGACTCCAGAGAGGAATGGTAGGGATGAAGCAGCCAACCAGCGTGTCGATTCAAATGCTACGTTGGGGGGTTCAGGTTCCTCGAGGAACACCCAGGACCCACCGAAATGGAAGAAGTTGGACCTGGACAAGTGGCACGTGAAGTTTGACGGTACGAGTAAAGGAATAACGGTGGAGAGCTTTCTGTTTAGAATTGAGAAGTTGCGACAGCAACATAATATTTCACACTTTCAGCTCTTCACCGACTTCCACTGTCTCGTAACGGGCTCTGCCTTGAAGTGGTACTGGCAGGTCTTAGAGGACCACTCGGACGAACCCGAGTTTGGGTACTCCGAGCTAAGGGCGGAGCTGCTAGCCCACTTCAAGACAGCGGAGTCCGATTATGAGATAATCCGCGAGATAATGGAACGCAAACAACAGCCACTGGAAGGGTTCGACGACTTCTACGGTGAGGTCCATAATTTGACATTCCGGCTCCGGAAAAGTATCCCAGAGAAGGAGCTGGTAGGGATAATTAGGGGGAACCTGAAGCCCTACTTGGCAAATTTAACGTTTGCGTCGAAAATCGACACGCTGGCTGGGTTAAAGGCTGAGTGTAGGCGAGCGGAACGGCTCATAAAAGAAAATAAAAGTAGGGCCAAGGCCGTTAGTGAGTTAGTGTATCCCGAAGCGGCACCGGCGGATGAGGAAGAAAAGCAGGCTCCCGTAGACGCGATCACGAACAATAATTTCCAGCGTAGAACGCCATTCCAGCAACAAACGACTACAACAATCCAAGGAAATTCGGCACAGCCGAAGGCAACGTTCAGCCCTAATCCCACCACCAATGCTTTTTGTGCCTCCCCTTACCATTTAATGTTGTGTTATGCGTGTGGTATGCCTGTCGACTTTTTTGTAAAGAATCCGTCCGAGCTAAAGAAAGAAAACCATTGTAAGTCCCCGTTCCATAATATGATCTGTTTTGCATGTGGTAAGGGTACGTCTTTTTGTGTGTTCAAGAAGGGAAACTCCCAACTGGCGGAGATTGCCGGGAGCTCTCGCCAGGAGACAGACTACCCGGAGACCAACCCAGCGTAAAAATTCTAAAGAGGGAAAGCGGGGTGAAGGATAGTGAAAATACAGCGGAAGGGAAGAAAGCCGAGCCAAAAAGTCTACACCAGAGGAAAATAGATTATGAGGAAGCTAGGCATCGTATTTTTTTTGAAGAAATTTCTATAAAGAAGAGGAGTTACGATAAAATTAAGAAGATGCGCGAAAAGCGGAAAATGATGAAAAGAATACACCATCAGATTGTGTCAACTATCGTAACCCTCAAGGGAGATAATCGCTTCTTTGCGAAAACTAAGATTGGAGGCAAGGATGTCCTAGCTTTGTTAGACTCGGGGGCTGGCGCGAATTGTTTAGGAAAAAATTTTGAAAATTTGATAGAAGGCAGAGAGGATAGCATCATTAAGTTAGTTAATCAAAATATTCGTACAGCAAACGGCGGTGAAACCCCGGTGGTAGGTGCTATCACTCTGTCTGTCTTATGGGAAGGAGAAGTTAAGAATTTGGAATTCCTAATCGTGCCAGGCCTCCAACAGGAAGTTTATTTAGGGGTGGACTTTTGGCAGGCTTTCGACCTGGATGTTGTTAGTCGAGGAAAGATGGTGCGTTCAACCCGCACTGCCGTTGCGGAGTTAGTACCCGCTGAGGGCGATTTGTCGTTTGATGCCGTGCAACATGTCCTCACGAAAGAGCAAAGTATTGCCTTAGAGGGGGTCAGGGCGCAGTTTCCATCCTTTGCTGTATTGGGGTTGGGAAAAACCAGCGTGGAGGAACACGTGATCGAGGTTTCGGATGAGAATCTTCCCGTGAAACAGAGGCACTATCCGATATCACCAGCCATACAAAAACTTGTTTTTGCTGAGCTAGAGCGCATGCTGGGTCGGGGGGTGATTGAGGAGAGTAATAGCAGTTGGAGCTCCCCCGTATCGCTGGTGATAAAGGGTGAAAAGAAGCGTCTCTGTCTCGATGCGAGGAAGGTGAATGAGCGAACTATAAAGGACGCTTATCCCCTTCCGAACGTTGATGGGATTCTCAGCCGCCTCCAAAATACCAGGTTCATTTCGGCCATCGACCTAAAGGATGCCTTTTGGCAAATACCATTGGAGAAGAAGTCCCGAGAGAAGACTGCATTTACAGTACCAGGGCGTCCACTATACCAATACACAGTCATGCCGTTTGGACTGTGTAACGCAGCGCAAAGAATGTGTAGACTTATGGACAAGGTTATACCCGCTTCTTTACGTGATTCCGTGTTTGTGTATTTAGATGATTTGTTGGTATGTTCCGTAGATTTTTCGTCTCATTTATGTTTGTTGGAAAAGGTCGCTAGATGTTTACGTGGGGCTAACCTTACCATTAACGTGGAAAAGAGTAAATTTTGTTTTAAAGAAGTTAGGTACTTAGGTTATGTGGTGGGCGATGGATGCATCCGTACCGATGCGAACAAGGTTGCTGCTGTGAGGGATTTCCCCGAACCGAAAACACCAAAGCAGCTCCGACGGTTTCTAGGGATGTCAGGCTGGTACCGCCGTTTTATCCAAGACTACGCGACCATTGCAGCGCCGCTGCACGACTGTCTCACTAAAGATAAAATCAAGAAATTTACGATGACAGACGAAGCGAGGAAGTCGTTCGAGCGGCTAAAGCAGAGCCTTATTTCTGCTCCCGTACTGGTACATCCTGATTTTGATAGACGTTTTTACATCCAGTGCGATGCCTCTACAGACGGAGTGGGCGGGGTACTCTTTCAGTTAGACGACGAGAACAACGAACGACCCATAGCTTACATTTCCGCTATCCATATCGAAGTTGTGCCAGAGCAGCGTACGTCTCCCTGAAAAGACCACTTTTTTAACTGCGAGTTTGAATTACCTGCGAGGGTAATTGAAGTTGAGAACAGGGTTCGCCGGGCACTTTTCGGCATTGGAATTTGTCGACTCTTTGTAGATGAATCTGAGGGCCTTTGCATGCCCTTTTCGTTCAAAAGGCTAAATTCACTTTTGCCGGATTTCTTCATAGTGCTTGCAGAAATTACTCTTTATATCCCTGGGTGGCGGGACAACTTCTTCAATCAGATGTCTGTTGAAATGCCCATGTTTCAGAGTATTGAACAAAAACTGTTCAGCATTTCGTATTTTATCTTTATGAGAAGTATTCTCGCCCCACTGTGTAATTGATGTTCTGGTGACATAAGACATCCCAAGGCAGTTCTGAGGCAATGTTTTTACCGGCCTGAGTTTAATCCAGGACATCTTTTAAGTTTGGAGACCTACTTGGAAATGCGTATCATATAAGCCCCTGAGAATGTTGTTACGGCTCTGAACCTAAAGTACAATTGCGGCCGCGTGTTTGCCAAAATGCAGATCCTGATCGAACGTCACACATAGCATGTTGGGGTGTAGAACTGTCGGTAGTGTAATGCCATCGACGTTGATGTCCCATATGGGCGACATTTGCGACGTACACATTGTAAACAAAATCGCCGAATATTTGTCGGTGATAGTGCCAAATTTCGCAAGGTAAACAGCAGCTCCTTTTGGTAGGGAAATGCGCCTGGAAAAATAAAATAAATAAATAGAACATTACCCTGCGGCGCCCTTGTTTAATTCCTCTTGGTTTTGATGTTACGTTCCTGAGCTGGACCGATGCCTTCCGCCCAAACAGATAATTAGTTCCACATTTTGAGCCTCCCATGCCAGATTAGACCCTTCCAAGTCTTGCAGTAGCGTGCTGTGATGGACTGTGTCAATAGGTTTTGACAAGTCTAGCGCTCCGAGTATTTTTCTGTGGCGGCTTTCTTGGTTAAATCCGTAATTTATTCGTGGTTTGATGGCGTTAAGTGCTGTGTACTTTTCGAGAGCCATGCTGGTGGTTGACAAGTGCCGTGAAATAGATGAGCAGGACCGGTTCAAGTGTCTTGGCTATTGCCGATAGCAGAGATGTCAGACAATATGAGTCCTGATTCCTTCATTATATGACATTCGACTGCCTAGTCCACTGCCTTCCACTCTATTCGCAACATAACCTCTACTTAAGCTGCCAAACTATATAGTAAACAATGCTGGGTGCCTTCCTAGACATCGAGGGGGCTCTGGTTGAATTTATTAACAAACTTCCATGCAGCAGAAATGTTGCAGCGGAGTGACCATAATTGTGAGAAAGGGGTACAGGGGCACGCCACAGGGGCGTGTCTTATCTCCTCTGCTCTGGGTTGTGGTAGTCAACGACTCTTGTGGAGCTGGAAGCCAATGGCTGTCTGGTGGTTGCCTATGCAGATGACCTCGCTATCATAGTCAGTGGGCTGAATCAGGTTGATTGGCGGTCAACCCGAGAAAAACGGAATTGGTTCTTTTTACAAGGAGATATAGGATTCCCGATTTCAGAACTCCCTCGACTCGAGGGGTACCGTTGGTACTTTAGGGTTAAATATTTGAAGATTGTTTTGGACAGGAAACTGTCCTGGAGACCCAATGTGGAAGATACCGACAAGAAGGCCGTGGTTGCCTTGTACTGCTGCAGGGGGGCTATCGGAAAGAGATGGGGACTCTCGCCAGGAGTAGTACACTGGCTTTATTAGATGGTGGTCAAATCGATTCTGCTCTATGGGGTGCCGGTGTGGTGGAAAGAATTGGACATGGCGAGCACCTCTAAAATATTAGATCGGTATCAGTGACGCTCTCAGAACAGCACCTAACTTGGCACTGAATGTCATGCTGAACATACATCCAGTAGACATTGCAGGAAAGGCGGCCGCGGCCCGTTTGTTGGTCACGCTTCGTGATATCGTCGCCCACTTGCCAGAAGCATACATGTGCCAAAATAAAAATGTTGGGAAATCGAGTTTCAAAGTTTATTGCTCCCTTAAAATGGAAGAATTAGTTTTTAATGTAAAAATGTATCAGGTAATATTCTAGTTGAGGGGTCGACTGCTAATACGCTACCAAAAATATCGAGAGAGGTGTCAAACGACGCGTAATTTTTATCTCTGTCCGGAGATATTTGCATTTGAAGTTGGCGATTTCCATGTGGTTGTTGTTGTGTTAGTACCCCCAAAAAAAATTGTGCATCACCGTGGCGGTAGCCACTTATACCACACACCAGGACTTGGCATGGCGTAGCCCAGGGTTATTTTTTATAATCGCGGCCGAAGGCCGCCAACGCAGAAAGGTGTTCTGCGCAAAAATACTATGGATCCGACCCCCGGTTTCGGAGGTACCCGCGGGTCTTTTTTCGGTTTTTCGTTAATATCTTTTGAACGCGTTAAAATTTTTATTTTCCGCCTTCGTATTATTAATACTGATGTTAAGACGCGTCGTTTGACACCTCTCTCGATATTTTTGGTAGCGTATTAGCAGTCGACCCCTCAACTAGACTATTACATGTATCAATATATTATACTTACAATATGCTCTTTCAACTGAGATAACTGTTTTGCTCGCATCCCTTTTATTCTCCGAGATTTAGCACATTCATTTTTCTGGCACAACAAAAGTTTTAAAAACTGATCTAATTAGAGCTGGATTTCGATTAGATTTTTAATCGATTTAATCGATATTTTTATAATGAAGAATCGATTTTCTTTTTAGAATCGTTCAATTTTTTAGCCTTCGAAGTTCTGATCATCTTTCACCAACTGTGCCTATTTCATATTTATCGATAAAAACGTGCAGAAAACATGTTTGTTGTAATTTTTTATAAATTTAGCTTTATTGGCGCATATTTACAGACCAAATAAAATAGTGTTTAAATTTTCAAAAGGCTCGACTTTTTTAAAAACCATGAACTATGACTATACGCCATTATGATGGTGGCTATGAATAAAAGGAGAAATATGAAGAAATTTAACATCACCAACAATTGGTGGCGGTCACCGTGGTGTGATGGTAGCGTGCTCCGCCTACCACGTGCAGATGCCGTACGGAGTCGGCATAAAACATGGAGATCCCGTCGGTCCAATTTTTAAGGAAAATCAAGAGGATCACGACGCAAATTGGAAGAGAAGCTCGGCCTTAGATCTCTTCGGAGGTTATCGCGCCTTACATTTTTTTTTATAACAATTGGCGCTTAGCCGCCTAGGAGAATTTGGCATTGCAGTTGCGCAAGTCAGCCTAGCTATCCCGACTTCAACATAACTGACAACAATTGCGGGCACCAAATGAGATCAAGTCTTCTTGGCGGAGGTCTTCCGCTTCGTCTGTTTCCAAATATGGATGCCGATAGGAACACCTGCTGTGCCGAAACCTTTTCATGAATTCCCATAACAAGACCTATCTGCTAGTTCGATGGAGATGGCCATAATTTATCGACATGACTTTTCTCTTGAAAAGGGCCATGCCGACTCTCGATACCGCAGCTATGATGAGAGATTAATAGAGTGTTATATCCAAATGCGGAGAATGCAGAACTGAAGAAATGTCTGCGCACAAAATTGGAATATGTGGGAAAAACACGGAAAGCATGATATTTAGGTATCGAATACACTATCAATCTCACTCCGATGGGAGGAAGAAGAGAATAACCCTGTGGTACTCCTTGATGTTGCCAAAAAGCCTCAGTCAACGAAAAGAGAAGAAAACTGGCGGTACAACCTTGGTAAACAATTCAGCAGCAATTAACTATTTTCAGCTCGATTTAATCGATTTTTTTTTTGATAATCGAATCAATCTATATCTAATCTTTTGTTAACACAGCTATATAAAAAAAATTCAGTTCGTATGTGTAATACTCGGAACGCACAAGCCACGTTCGCCGAAGTAGTAGCATCGTTCTCGTAAAAATGTATGAATAAAAATACTTACATTATCGTTTAATGTAGTACCTACAAAGTGTTTTGTAAAAAAAATATGTTTTGTGTAGCTTAAAAAAAGGGGTTTAGTTCAAATTAAATAATTTTACTGTCTAGTTAAATGGACTTTCGTTAAAAAAAAAAAAGAGATTAATCCTGTGCAATATTAAAATTAGATACTTATGTGATAACGGATCTTAAAAACGGAATATAAGCCTAATACATCAATGTACAGTCATGCAAATAAAATATTATTTTATATAAAATTGTTACAATATGTCAGGGGTGGGTGTTCCCCGTGTTGGGCGTACCTTGTCCCGCTCGAGGGATGTTAGAGGGCAAAAAAGGGCCTAAAGCCGGAGGACGCTCTCAAGGGTGTCACCGAAGTTCACCTGAAAAAGACAAAAGAAAAGTACCCTAAAGTAAAAAGTTCTTATAGGCAGGTTGAAATTATTTAAGTATACTTCCCGTAAACTCAACATTCCAGGGTTCCAACACCTCGCCTCCTACGCCTCCTAGTTTCCGCACTGAAAAAGCAAAAAAGAACAAGAAAATAATTTAAATTAGTTTAGGCATGAAAAGCGAAATCACTTATATAAGTGCACAATTTTTTTTTGTTGGGTAAACAAACCCTCAAAAGTACAACAACCACATGCAAATTGCCCACCTTCACTATAAATATTCTTAATTAAAATTTGCATAGTTATTACCTCTTATCACCATTCCTGAGGCTTTCGGTAATCGTTGGACACTATTAGCAGTCCACCAATGCTCCAAACTTTTTTTTTTTTTTTTTTTTTGATATGCCAGAACCATGTGTAGCAGCTTGCTATTGGATATATTTTCCTTGAAACTTCTCAAATTGAGCAGTATAGTTAAACGAGCTGCTTTTCAGCAATTATATATGTGATAATTTATCTTTTATACGCCTGTCAAATATTGTGCAGGGTTGATTCTTAACATGCAACGAGTAGCTTGTCAGCAAAAACATATTTTTTATTTGAAGTCCATGTTCGAAATTGTCACTTCATTGTCGGTTTGATTAGATTTATTTTCAAACGTAGTTATTATGAGATAATTTTCCGCCACATATAGGGGAATAAAGTAGACGCAGTTCCTCTTGGTCCCAGTGTTGAGAGTTCATGTAATGCGATATAACGATCAGGCGAGCAATGATGTCTTGAAGCGCAGATTGATGGTACGCGCTGAGACTGGACTAAAAAGGAAGTGTGCTTGGTGGACACGGATGTGTGTTATGAAAAAATACTTAACGCGAAATTAAGTTATACCCAAAGGTTATACATGAAATGAAAAGTTGCATTAAAAATGTGATTTAAATAAAATGCTACTAGTTAAAATGAGAAATTTGCTCTCTGTAAAAACTTAGATAGTTGTGTGATATTGGCTTTGTCCTTGCTTAAGAATATTTCTTCAAAATTTATGTATTTATCAAATGTATCAAACTTTGCACGCATGATAGTAAAATTACGACAGTGAAAGGTCTGGTGAATGTAATCGCCAGTATCGCCACAGCCACAGCGAGGTGAGGTGATAGCATTGATCCTGTAAAGGTACTGTTTGTCATATGTGTGTCCTGAGAGTATTCTATTTAATGTTTTGATTTGAGTTGGGGGAAGGGATAGGTTATTGAACCAAGGACTATTCTTTCTACATGGAAAGGTTTTGGAAAATAGGTTGGGGTTATCACTGGAGTAATCTAAAAATTTGTTATACCATTCGGAGTGAATGTTGTCTTTAATTAGCTTAAGAGCTTCGTCAATATTTAGCTTCACCTGCCTATTCGGACTGTTTGTTATGGCTAATTTGGCCATTTGGTCAGCTTTTTCGTTACCATTATACCCATATGGCTGGGAGTCCATACTAGATGAATTTGTTGGAAGTTCTGGCTATTTATTAGCTTATGTATTCGTATGGCTATACTATTATTAGTGTTTCTATTTTTTAGTATGTGGCATGAGATTAAACTATCAGTGAAGATAGTTATTTTGTGTAACATTTCCTTGATAGCAATATTAATTGTTTCTTCGATGGCGAGTAGTTCTCCAAAAGCTGAGGAGGTTTTAAAGGGTATGTGAAAAAGATGTTCGGTCTTTGCAGAATAATCGTATATTGCGCATCCGGTTTTGTTGTCTGAAAGTGAGGCATCAGTATAGAAAACATGAAAATTATTGGAGGTGTATCTTTCTAGTAGTTGTGCATATTGTGTTTGTGCCATTTCAGGCGTTAAAGCAGATTTTTTGATAGGTAAGTGTTTATCTATGATTGTGATGTTGCTGTAAGTGAAGAAACGATCAACATAATTCAAGGAATCAAAAATAGTTTCGAATTTGTTATACACTGTAGAATAGCTAGAATTTATATGAGGGTTGGAGGAGATGACCATTGCATAGGGATCCTTGTAAGCGAACAGTTTAACCAGCTCCTTGGCAGTGAGCCAAATTGCCCTTTCATTAGGTGGTAGTTCGTTGGCTATGGCATATAACAAATTTATGGGAGTTGATGGAGCTAAGCCCAGACTTCTTCTTAAAAACTTATTTTGTAGTGTACGAATTATTTGGGTGGCTGATTTGGAACAGTTTGCAGCAGTAGTGCTGCCGTATTCGATCTTTGATCGTACAAGGGATTTATATATGTTAAGAGCCTTTTGTGGATGTAGGCCAGATTTGATGTTGGTGATGTATTTGAATAGGTTGATGTTATTAGTAGCGTTTTCGACTATGTTATTGTTATGTTCAGATACTGTAAGTGATTTATTAATAGTTCTACCAAGTAATTTGATGGAGGATACTTGTTCGAGGCCGGTGTTGTTGATTGCAATATTAATTACTTTTCTGGATCATTTACTTACGTGCATAATTTTAGTTTTGCTTGGGTTAAAGGATAAGTTGAGAAGGTTGCATTCCTCGGTGAAGGAATTCAATGTATGTTGTAAATCGTTTGTGGTATCATACAAGTTAGAGCCGGAAGCTATGAAAATGAAATCGTCTGCAAATTGGTACATTTGTGTATTAATGTACTTAAATCGTGAAGTTTGGCTGTATATATATTGAAAAGAAGTGGTGAGAGACAACTTCCTTGCGGAAGTCCGTTGTGAATTTCCGTGGTTTTATTGCCAAGTTTAAGAATCCTTAGAGATAGAAAATTAATGATCCAGTCCACATAAAGTTGATCGATGTTGAGATTTAGGAGTATTTCTTGAAGAATGGTGATGTTAATGCAGTTATATGCATTAGCGATATCTGTAACGCATAAAATGACTTGTTTATTTTGACTTTTCAGAACTCGAATTTGGTGTTGAATTTGATTAATACAAATGGCAGTGGATTTGTTTTTCCTGTAGGAAAAGTTATTGTTGGGTAGAAAATTGTGTTTCTCGATGAAGACGTCCAGTCTGTTTTTAATGCATGAGTTGATAATTTTAAGTAGAACAGGTATTAGAGCAATCGGTCTGTAGTTTTCAAAGTTATTTAAGTCTTTATATTTTTTAGGTATAGGAACAATTTTGATTGTTCTCCAATGCAATGGAATCACATTAGATAAGAACAAGTCATTTAGAGCTGTTTTGAGGTTGTTGATGGCCACGTCGGACATGGATTTGAGCATACCGAATGAAATTTTGTCAGCACCAGCTGCTGTGTCTTTCTTGTTGGAAATTACTGTAGTGACTTCTTCAAAGGTGAGCGCAAGCTCTGGATTGGGAGTTGTGCGTATGTTTACTGCAGGAGTTGGTGTTGAATTGGGTACCTGATTTTTAAGAATGTTTAGATAGTTTTGATTGTGCTCATCATTCCATCCAGTGTGGTTTTGTTGACTATAGTCACCTCTAAGAGCCTTGACAAATCTCCAAGCTTTTTTGCCCATGTTGGAATGTAATTCCTCGATTTTGCCATTAAAGTTTTCTTTTTTTGCTTTTTTGATTGTTGTTTTCCAAAGCTTTTGTTGAGCTATAAGGAGCTCAAAGTTTTCTGGGCTGGGGTTATTTTTAACTTTTTTGTTAGCAATTCTGAGGAATCGGTAAGTTTTATCAACTTCTTCATTCCACCAAGCTTTTGGAGTTTTGTTATTTGTAATAGTATACGTGGCATTTTTAATTTCTTCCTGTAAGTAGTTTTCAATGTTACTGATTGAAGATTCAAATGGGATGTTTTTAATAGAATTTAGAAGTTGTTTTTTTGCAACAAACTTTGTTAATTGTTTTTGGAAACCATTAATTTCGATTGTGACCGGGAAATGGTGACTTCCCCCAATTCTGGTGTGATCTACATACCAATTACATGGTTTATTGCAATTTGTAAAAGAAAGATCAAGGATCGAACCATTGTTTGTATTGAGATTATGCTAGTAGGTGTAACCACCTTGATTTAGAAGACGCAGGTTGGATTGTAGGATGAGGTTTACTAAGTGCTTACCTCTATTTGAGTCGAAGTTATCCCCCCAATTTACAGCACGCGCATTAAAATCACGGATTAAGAAGACATTTTGTAGCGGTTCGATAAAAGTTAAAATCCTTTGAATTTCAGAGTTAAATTCATTTATCCCTAGACTTGGCGGAAAGTATACATTGGCAATGACAATGTTGGGACATAAATTGGTGGTTCTGATAAACAGGACGTCATGATCTGTATTAAATTGATTTTTTTTTAATTTAATGTCACGTTTTATGGCAATGGCCACTCCTCCATACCCGTCATTTCTATGTTTTTTGATCATGTTGTAGTTGATAAGTTTTCTATATGAGGTGTTGTGTGAGTGAAAGATTTCATTTAAGCATACTATTTCATGGTTGTGATGGTTAATATAGTATTCTATGGTGTCTAAATTGGCTTTTAGTGATTGCACGTTATATTGGAGAATCTTCACAATTAGATTCATGAGTTGGTGACTCCAAAAGTTGGAGTTCATCATATTGGAGCGATTCGAATCTATTTCTGATATATTGAATCTCATTGATGATTTGTGGATTTGTTTGCTCTCGGGAGAGCTTTTGTGTAATTTTTAACATTTCGGTCATAAGTTTCTCGATTTCCGAGACTAGACCTTTTTGGTACTCTGCAGTGTTGAACACTGGCTTGATGGGGGTGCTGTTTGTACTACGTCTGTAGTTGTTGTTGCTTTTTGCTGTTGTAGTTTGCCTGTTGATAAGCTTACGTACAACCTGGCTAAAGGTGCGTTTCCTAAAATTACTGTTTATTACTTCATCCTTATCAAGTATGTTCTGATTCTCCACGCTGAGCATGGGGAATGTGGCTTCTTCATCCTCTAAAATTTCAAATCTGTTTGAGTTTTTGGGGAAGTATTGGTCTAAGACCTCACGTCTGGAAAGTTTTTTGATAGTTTTAATTCGATTGATTTGTGCTTCTTTCTCCCATTGAGGGCAAGCACCTCTCTCTTTAGCTGTGTGGTTCGTTCGACCGCATAGGATACAAATGATTGTGTTACAGTCTTTATTACATTCATTCTTTCCGCAATTAATGCATCGAGACTTGCTTTTGCACGACATTTTGGTATGACCAATACGCCCGCAGTTGTCGCATTGTCTTAAGGGAGTAAAATATGGTTGAACATTTAGTTTCGTGTAGTTGTATAAGATATATTTTGGAAGTTCTTTACCCTCGAAACCTATTTTTACTGTTGTCGTTGGGACATAAGTACCTTATTTATCACCTTTTCTGGTGAATCGTCTTGCCGATCTAATTTTGATAGTGCTAGAAGCTTCCAGTAAAATGTCATTGTCTTCGAAGCAGGTGGGTATGCCTCTCACCACGCCGTATATTTCAAGTGCAGTGCGTGGAATGAAGGGTTTAAGGCCACGTTTTGTGAGTCTGTTGTCCAGTGTGAAATTATTGGCTGCGTACGTGTTTTTATACTCAGTTGAGCAGAGCTCACAGAGTATATTAAGTTTGATTGGATAACGGTTGGTTGTACATATATAAAGGAATCGAGATAGATATAGACTTCCATATATCAAAATAATCAGGATCGAAAAAAAATTTGATTGAGCCATGTCCGTCCGTCCGTCCGTCCGTCCGTTAACACGATAACTTGAGTAAATTTTGAGGTAACTTGATGAAATTTGGTACGTAGGTTCCTGAGCACTCATCTCAGATCGCTATTTAAAATGAACGATATCGGACTATAACCACGCCCACTTTTTCGATATCGAAAATTTCGTAAAACCGAAAAAGTGCGATAATTCATTACCAAAGACAGATAAAGCGACGAAACTTGGTAGATGAGTTGAATTTATGACGCAGAATAGAAAATTAGTAAAATTTTGGACAATGGGCGTGGCACCGCCCACTTTTAAAAGAAGGTAATTTATAATTTTTGCAAGCTGTAATTTGACAGTCGTTGAAGATATCATGATAAAATTTGGCAGGGACGTTACTCCTATTACTATATGTACGCCTAATAAAAATTAGCAAAATCGGAGAAGGACCACGCCCACTTTTAAAAAAAAAATTTTTTAAAGTAAAATTTTAACAAAAAATTTAATATCTTTACAGTATATAAGTAAATTATGTCAACATTCAACTCCAGTAATGACATGGTGTAACAAAATACAAAAATAAAAGAAAATTTCAAAATGGGCGTGGCTCCGCCCTTTTTCATTTAATTTGTCTAGGATACTTTTAACGCCATAAGTCGAACAAAAATTAACCAATCCTTTTGAAATTTGGTAGGGGTATAGATTTTATGATGTTAACTGTTTTCTGTGAAAACGGGCGAAATCGGTTGATGCCACGCCCAGTTTTTATACACAGTCGTCCGTTTGTCCTTCCGCATGGCCGTTAACACGATAACTTGAGTAAATTTTGAGGTAACTTGATGAAATTTGGTATGTAGGTTCCTGAGCACTCATCTCAGATCACTATTTAAAATGAACAATATCGGACTATAACCACGCCCACTTTTTCGATATCGAAAATTTCGTAAAACCGAAAAAGTGCGATAATTCATTACCAAAGACAGATAAAGCAACGAAACTTGGTAGATGAGTTGAATTTATGACGCAGAATAGAAAATTAGTAAAATTTTGGACAATGGGGGTGGCACCGCCCACTTTTAAAAGAAGATAATTTAAAAAAAAAAAAATTGGATTGGTTTATTGACACGAAATATAACTTTAGAAAAAACTTTATAAAATGGTTGTGACACCTACCATATTAAGTAGAAGAAAATGAAAAAGTTCCGCAGGGCGAAATAAAAAACCCTTAAAATCTTGGCAGGTATTACATATATAAATAAATTAGCGGTATCCAACAGATGATGTTCTGTGTCACCCTGGTCCACATTTTGGTCGCGATCTGGAAAACGCCTTCACATATACAACTACCACCACTCCCTTTTAAAACTCTCATTAATACCTTTAATTTGATACCCATATCGTACAAACACATTCTAGAGTCACCCTGGTCCACCTTTATGGCGATATTTCGAAACGGCGTCCACCTATAGAACTAAGGCCCACTCCCTTTTAAAATACTCATTAACACCTTTCTTTTGATACCCATATTGTACAAACAAATTCCAGGGTCACCCCTGGTCCACCTTTATGGCGATATCTCGAAACGGCGTCCACCTATGGAACTAAGGATTACTCCCTTTTAAAATACTCATTAACACCTTTCTTTTGATACCCATATTGTACAAACAAATTCTAGGGTCTCCCCTGGTCCACCTTTATGGCGATATCTCGAAACGGCGTCCACCTATAGAACTAAGGCCCACTCCCTTTTAAAATACTCATTAACACCTTTCTTTTGATACCCATATTGTACAAACAAATTCTAGGGTCACCCCTGGTCCACCTTTATGGCGATATCTCGAAACGGCGTCCACCTATAGAACTAAGGCCCATTCCCTTTTAAAATACTCATTAACACCTTTCTTTTGATACCCATATTGTACAAACAAATTCTAGGGTCACCCCTGGTCCACCTTTATGGTGGTATCTCGAAACGGCGTCCACCTATGGAACTAAGGATTACTCCCTTTTAAAATACTCATTAACACCTTTCATTTGATACCCATATCGTACAAACGCATTCTAGAGTCAACCCTGATCCACCTTTATGGCTATATCCCTAAATGGCGTCCACCTATAGAACTATGGCCCACTCCCTCATAAAATACTCTTTAACACCTTTCATTTGATACCCATATCGTACAAACGCATTCTAGAGTCACCCTGGTCCACCTTTATGGCGATATCTCGAAAAGGCGACCACCTATACAACAACCACCACTCCCTTTTAAAACCCTCATTAATACCTTTAATTTGATACCCATATCGTACAAACACATTCTAGAGTCACCCATGGTCCACATTTATGGCGATATTTCGAAACGGCGTCCACCTATAGAACTAAGGCCCACTCCCTTTTCAAATACTCATTAACACCTTTCTTTTGATACCCATATTGTACAAACAAATTCTAGGGTCACCCCTGGTCCACCTTTATGGCGATATCTCGAAACGGCGTCCACCTATGGAACTAAGGATTACTCCCTTTTAAAATACTCATTAACATCTTTCGTTTGATACCCATATTTTACAAACGCATTCTAGGGTCACACCTGGTCCACCTTTATGGCGATATCTCGAAACGGCGTCCACCTGTGGAACTAAGCATCACTCCCTTTTAAAATACTCATTAACACCTTTCTTTTGATACCAATATTGTACAAACAAATTCTAGGGTCACACCTGGTCCACCTTTGTGGCGATATCTCGAAACGGCGTCTACCTGTGGAACTAAGGATTACTCCCTTTTAAAATACTCATTAACACCTTTCATTTGATACCCATATCGTACAAACGCATTCTAGAGTCACCCCTGGTCCACCTTTATGGCGATATCTCGAAAAGGCGACCACCTATACAACTACCACCACCCCCTTTTAAAACCCTCCTTAATACCTTTAATTTGATACCCATATCGTACAAACAAATTCTAGGGTCATCCCTGGTCCACCTTTATGGCGATATCTCGAAACGGCGTCCACCTATGGAACTAAGGATTACTCCCTTTTAAAATACTCGTTAACACCTTTGTTTTGATACCCATATTGTACAAACAAATTCTAGGGTCACCCCTGGTCCACCTTTATGGCGGTATCTCGAAACGGCGTCCACCTATGGAACTAAGGATTACTCCCTTTTAAAATACTCATTAACACCTTTCATTTGATACCCATATCGTACAAACGCATTCTAGAGTCAACCTGATCCACCTTTATGGCTATATCCCTAAATGGCGTCCACCTATAGAACTATGGCCCACTCCCTCATGAAATACTCTTTAATGCATTTCATTTGATACATATGTCATACAAACACATTCCAGGGTTTCCCTCGGTTCATTTTCCTACATGGTTATTTTCCCTTATGTTGTCACCATAGCTCTCAACTGAGTATGTAATGTTCGGTTACACCCGAACTTAACCTTCCTTACTTGTTAAAACTTACTTTGTATAACGTTTTGCCTATTGCCTGTAAGTGTATTATGTCCTTAAAACGTAAGTCTTTTATTTGTGTGAAAAGAGTCAGTCCGGAGGTCATTTTTTCGTTATTCATGTACGAGTTGTCTGTCGCATCGACTAAGACAAAAATATCGCCAAGAAAACTTTGAGGGTACAAAGTTATTTCTTTTTTATCGTTGTTGGCATCAATTGTAACAGTTTTGGTTGAGTTTGAAGTACCGTTGCCTGTATGTATGTCATCGTGTATGTCCATGTCATTTGAGGCTAACGGTTCTTTCTCGACGCTATGTGCGGCTGCGAAATCACCTAACCTCACTGTCGTACTGTCCGAGCATGAGGCTTCAATGTTACAGGATTCTTCCTGAATTTTCACCAGACCCTCATTTGAAAGTTCATAAAAACCTGTCACTATTTTTTCTTCTAAAACTTTAGGTTTTTTGTTAGTATTTCTGCTTGAAGACTCAGACGCCAACGACTGCTTCGTTGACGCCATTTTGCCCCTTGCACTTTTTAATGCAGCTGCGGACAAAGGCAGCTTTTTCCTTTTTTTCCTTTATGATGATCAGATTAGAATTTCTTAGATAAAAAAAGAAATAAAAGCACACAAAGCCACTATCACTCACCGCTAATATAGAATGCGCAAATCCCCACTTTAATAGAAGTCACCAGATATTGTATTAAAACAAACAGTTCGATTTGATATGTAAAAATCTCTCGCTATTGGGATACCCGCGCGTGTCCACACTCGCCGGTTTCCAAAGTCCGAATGCAATGCTCCAAACTTGTAATTTTTTTTATATTCCAGGCCCGGGCGCCTGGGGACCATAAGCAAGAAGTGTTCTTTCCTCAGCCACCGTAACCTAAACTGGTTATATGGCACTGAAGAGCCGCGTTGCTCTTCTTTCATAAAAATAACACTCGCGCACTGAAATTATTTAATTTAAACGCGAAATTTATTTTTTTTGATCGCGGACTTTATCTTGCACTCACGGTACAAAAAGGTAAACAATCGAGAAACGTCAAATTAAAGATAATAGCAAAATTCCCAAGATGGGGAAATTTGTAAAAGCTTTTCGATGGAGAGTTGCCGGACCGCAGCGAAAGGGATGATGAAGGAAAATAGGATTAGTCCAGGAAAAGGATGGATATAGGGTAAAGGAAGTGCGATTAAGATTGGAAATGAGGAAAATAGGAAACGGTATGTAGAACCGGTGTTGCTGTTGAATTCTGCTGGTATATATATAGGGCATAACTGTGGCAGAAGAAAAGAACGATTTTAACTGTGGGCATATGCACGTCGTGAGTGCGCGGTGAATTTTTTTTGGTGATAGTCCGTGAACGGTAAATAAAACTGTTTTCCCTGTGCGCGCAAAGTCCAGTAAGGACCAAATTCGTAGTGTTCAAAATCTGTATGAGCTGTTGGGCAGGACGCCCATAATCCTACAATAAACGTCCGCGTAAGGTAAAACCGAAAATAAGAGCAGCCAGTAAACTGGGGAAGACCAAAAGTTCCGGATTTTTTTAATGGTGGTAAATCAGCGTTAAGATGGTAAGTCAATCTAAACCCAAAACCCTTTTTTTGTTGGGCCCTTTCCAATTATCCTTTTTTTTTTTTGTATTGGCTTCGCGCCTTGGTGGTGATTCACGCCAACACAATTTTCCGATCTTTGTCATTAAATCTTTGCCAAGAATTCTGATCCAGCGCATTGCGTGTGCAGGTGCAGATTTCTATTAAGAGAAAATTTCGATTCACGTCCTTAATTTTTCGTGAATTATTTCATTTTTCTTTGTAATTTTTTTTTGGCATACATACATGCATTTGCTTTTGTAGCAATGTAATCTACCTAATCTATGAGGCGTGAATGCCAACTTGGCGCTCAGGCACACCATTGTACCTTATGGTAAATCGTACCTTTTTGTTCCGCTATCTGGGATACCTTCTCCCATAACGAAAGCTCTGGCGAGCACAGGGAAATTCTTCAAGCCGACACACTAGTATTCACCAAACCATGCTATAATTTTCACCCATAATTCGTTCAAGAAACATTGCCATAAAACTATTGCGTGCCGGAAACCCAGCGAACAATCGACATTTGGAACCTCAATAGTTTATATGTACAATTATATGTTTTATGTATATTTCGTGTATTTATAAGATTTGTATTCCATTATATTTTCAAAATAGTAAATTTTTAAATATCAATTCGTGGCGAACGCCCACGCGTTCAACCCAAACGTTTTACTAAAATTTCCAGATATACTACCGTTTTTTTATTACACAGCGGCTAGAAAGCCCAGCCCCTAGGAGTCCCTTGACCACCAAAGAGAGCTCTTTTAGGTAGGATAGGACCCTGGTAGGGAATATAAAATTTTGTGCTCATATTGAGCGGTTCTAATGTTTGGTTTTTGGTAGCGTTGGCGGGAAGTCCCGAAGTAATTTGCGGAATTAATAATAATTAATAAATTTAAAAAATGATTTCGTGTAAGCCGAATTAGGCAAAGTAAGAATTTCCAAGAAATTCCATGCTTTACTGATATATGTAAGAGAAATTTTTATATGACATAATTACATGTGGCTGAGTCCAACATAAAGTCTAAATTTTTGGTCTTGTTAAACATTACATGTAAATCATACATCGAAAGTAAAGTTTAAGATATTTTTATTTCACAAGTTTGTCTAGGCATTATATGTATGTATGTATTTACCTATATTTTATTGAATTAAATATGTTACATTGAAATTAGAAAAAATTTAAATATGGCGTGCTAAATTAACAGAGTGGGGAGGGGAAGATGAACGAAGGGTAGGTGGTTTGGAACGGAGTGGAGCAAAGGTAAGATAAGGGGACCAGCAGAGCGATGGAAAGCGAGCGGTCCAAGGAAGGGTGGGCTTCTTGTGGGGTGAGGTGAGAGAGGAAATGATTAATATGATTGTGACATCCGCCCTGCATCAAGGTGGAAAAAGGGGTCCAGAACCGCGACTCCATGTACTGAGCTAGCTGGGGCAATTCCACCTTGATCGTGCAAAGGGGCGGATCCACAAATGTACGTGTACGTGAGAATCTTATTAATAATGACGCCCAATCAAAAACATATAGAGGGCCGCCATATTTTATTAATATGGCGCCCCAATCAAAAAGTTTTTCTTTCAGTGATGACATTAGCGCGGGTTGAAATTGGCGCCCACGCATGAGTTAAAATGTAAATCTGATTACCGAGATCTAGTCAGCGAAATATTGTTCAAAACTCATTTTTTTTTTTGTACAAATAATATTTCAACCCCAAGCTAATGCACCATGGTTGCAGTCATTAAACCAAACGGTTCTGTCGTTATTTGACCATCTTTCCTATTCGGTGCCTTGTCTATGGTGTTAGATCCAAAAATTCAATTGCACCGATAGTGGAGGTTAGGATCATAAGGACAGATTTCATCAATAGCCCATAAGATGATATAGCTAAACAATTTATGGGAAGCTATAAGTATTTGAATAATTTTTAATTTTCAATTAACTTAATTCCTTTTTTTATTTTTTTTTAATACCAGTTGCGGAGCTGTCCTTATGTAACCATCTCCCCTATTCGGTGACTTGTCCATGGTGTTAGATCCAAAATCAATTGCACCGATGGTAGAGGTTGGAATCATAAGGACAGTCTCTATCAATAATCTCAGGATGACATAGCCAAACAAGTTATGCGAGGCTATAAGCATCCTACATAAATGTTTATATTGTTTTTAAAATCGATTTCGATTTTTTTTTTTCAACACAAAAGATAATTTTTTTTGATTTACAATGAATAGAAGTCCTTATAGTACATTCGTTTAAGACGCTTCTTATTGAAAATATAGCACTTATGGCCACAAGAAAGCTTCTATGCAATGCGTGTGTAGCATAAGTTGTTAGACATAATTAGTCAGATAGTTATGTATATTGGGCCAAGTTTTATAATTGTATAATAGTACTTTTTTGGAGCTTTCTGGCCGGCTTTCCTTTAAAATAAAACAAATGTTTACTTCTTCATCCTACGCGTTTCGACGCTGTATTGCGTCTTCCTCAGGGATTTCTATTTATTACACAAAAACGAAAAACATATAAATTGTTTGAAATTAGCTTAGTCATAAGACGATACACAGTTTTGAACATATTGGACTTACATCTTTTTGCTACTTAATGAACAAATTTTGTATGAAATTTAAATATAATATCATTACATCAGTAGATAATAACCACACAATATAAAAACACTGTGACATCATTCCCTCTCAAAAGCTAAACATTTAATGTGATGGCGCTTGCATACGCGCAATTTATGCTGTCTACATCTTCTCGATAATTTACAACTTTCGGTATATTTTGTTGTATGCGCAGCCCTTCTAACGTCAACCTTCTTCTTATTCTGTTCTCCACGTCCAAAATCTTTACATTATCGAAATCAGCTGTGTGCTTGCAATCCGTCAGGTGCTGCGCTAAAGCTGTGGTGTTTTTGTTGTTTTTTGCGTCTAACCTGTGTTCATTTATTCGGGTGTTGACCGATCTTTTTGTTTGTCCTATGTATACCTTCCCGCAAAATTCCCCCTCTTTTCCTCCCCACATGGTATTTCGTAGATTACGTTGTGTAGTTGCTCCTTTTTGATTTTGTCTTTGGTTTTTGTGTATATGTTTTGGATTGTGTGATTTGGTTTGTGTGCGTAGCTTATGTTGTTGGCTTTAATCATTTTATGTAATGTATTGTTGTAAGTTAGTTTTGGTATGTATGTGACGCCTGTGTATATTTTTCTATTGTTTTCTTCATTTGGTGTTGTGGTATTGTTGCTCGTTTTTTATTTAGTTTTGTTTCTCGCCGTGCGTATTAGACCGTGTATTATTTTATTTGGATATCCATTTTTTTCAAGTATGATCTGAATCGTTTTCTTGTTCTCCTCCATGAACTCCTGGTCACTCAAGGAGTAAACTTTGTTAATAAAGTTGATTACTGTATTTCTTTTTTACGAAGAAACAAAACGGGTCATATACCAACACAAAGATGATATTGTGATTACGAATGCAGACAAAGGGAACAGAACCGTAATGATGTATAAAGCAGAGTATAAGAAGAAAATGGAAGACCTCTTGAACGACAAAGGCACATACAAAACCATAAGAAATGATCCCACCCAATATTTGTTGAGAAAAAACAATATAATTGTCAATGACATGTACAAGACCCACAATATTGATGCAAAACTGAAGCAGTATTTAACATGCTCGGCTGCCACAGCCCCACGACTTTATGGCTTACCGAAAGTGCACAAGGAGAACACACCACTTCGCCCAATTTCATCCTCGATTAATGTTCCCTGCTCGAAACTATCCAAATTCGTGGGAAAAATTTTAAAAAACATTATTTCCGAAAAATTCAATATTAAAAATTCAGTTCAATTAAAAGAAAAAATAAAATCTGTAACCATTGACGAGGAGGAAATACTTATATCCCTAGACGTCGTATCATTATTTACGAATATCCCCATCCATCTAGGGATCAGCACAATTATGAAACAATGGTCGAATCTAAAAAGTCATACTAAAATTACTAAAACCCAATTCCTCAATATACTAGAGTTCTGCCTGAGAGAAAACAACTACTTTGTATACGACAATAAATATTACCAGCAAGTTTATGGGATGCCGATGGGAAATCCTCTATCACCAACAATAGCAGATATAGTCCTCGACAAAATTATTGACGACAGCATCATTGAGCTAAAATCTAAAGACATAAATATAAAATACATAACGAAATATGTAGATGATATTTTCGCTATTGTTAGGGCAAAAGACGTAGACGAAATTCTAAAAACTTTCAACGAGCAACACAAAAAATTAAAATTTACACTAGAAAAAGAAAAACATCACAAATTAGCTTTTCTGGACTTGGAAATCCACAACATCGGGAACAAAGTAAAAACGGATTGGAACAAAAAAGCCGTGGCATCATCTAGAATGATCAATTACCAATCAAACCACCCATGGAATCAAAAAAGAAATACAGTAATCAACTTTATTAACAAAGTTTACTCCTTGAGTGACCAGGAGTTCATGGAGGAGAACAAGAAAACGATTCAGATCATACTTGAAAAAAATGGATATCCAAATAAAATAATACACGGTCTAATACGCACGGCGAGAAACAAAACTAAACAAAAAACGAGCAACAATACGACAACACCAAATGAAGAAAACAATAGAAAATATACACAGACGTCACATACATACCAAAACTAACTGACAACAATATATTACATAAAATGATTAAAGCCAACAACATAAGCTATGCACACAAACCAAATCAGACAATCCAAAACATATACACAAAAACCAAAGACAAAATCAAAAAGGAGCAACTACACAACTTAATCTACGAAATACCATGTGGGGGAGGAAAAGAGGGGGAATTTTGCGGGAAGGTATACATAGGACAAATAAAAAGATCGGTCAACACAAGAATAAATGAACACAGGTTAGACACAAAAAACAACAAAAACACCACAGCTTTAGCGCAGCACCTGACGGATTGCAAGCACACAGCTGATTTCGATAAAGTAAAGATTTTGGACGTGGAGAACAGAATAAGAAGAAGGTTGTCGTTAGAAGGGCTGCGCATACAACAAAATATATCGAAAGTTGTAAATTATCGAGAAGATGTAGACAGCATAAATTGCGCGTATGCAAGCGCCATCACATTAAATGTTTAGCTTTTGAGAGGGAATGATGTCACAGTGTTTATATATTGTGTGGTTATTATCTACTGATGTAATGATATTATATTTAAATTTCATACAAAATTTGTGCATTTAGTAGCAAAAAGATGTAAGTCCAATATGTTCAAAACTGTGTATCGTCTTATGACTAAGCTAATTTCAAACAATTTATATGTTTTTCGTTTTTGTGTAATAAATAGAAATCCCTGAGGAAGACGCAATACAGCGTCGAAACGCGTAGGATGAAGAAGTAAACAAAGCCGGCCAGAAAGCTCCAAAAAAGTACTATTATATAATTAGTCAGATTTTTTTTATTTTTTTTTTACATAGATAATTTCTCACCTCACCACAGGAACGTTTACCGTTGCTCCAAGGACAAATTTTTTTTGCATGCCTGAAAGATAATCTGAACCGTCCCTCAATTATATACTGAATTTAGTTAAATTATACAACAAAAAAAAAATTTTTTTTTTCATTCCGAGATTTTGAAAACAAACCAAAAACATATATACAACAAAATTGGGTCCCTAAAAGGAACAAAGTGTGCGAACCGTACATCGAGCCCATATAATACGCGTTTTAGAACCAGGCACGAAACCATGGTTCCGATGAATGTGTCCTACTCGAAGCATCCAAGCGAAAACGACCCTGCTTTTATTGATCTTTCGGGTCGGATAGGAGGGGGTAACCAAGCAGCTGCAGGCGCATCGGGCGGAGAAATGAGAAAAGAAAATTCTAGTACTTTACCAGCAGAGCCAGCCAGCAACACGGGTGCCATTCCAAAGCCTCCGAAAGAATCCCAATCTACGCAGCCTGTGGCAGCCCCACCATCTACCTTGACCTTTCCGAAACCCATTCCATCCAATAATGGTGAACCCAACCGTCAAGCTAAAGACAAACAATATGATCTGCGCAACGACATAGTGCCGATGGTAAGGGAAATGATGGCCGAAGCCAAAAATGCCATCTTGAAAGAAATCCGCGATACCTTACCGGAATTAGGCGCGACGGGTGGAGGTGCACGCACAGGGTTAGAATTGTCGGGGGGTAACAATAAAAATAATAGGTCGCGTAACCGCAATAAGAGAAGGAGGCACAACTCCAGTCTTGAATCTCCGGAATCCAGGCGCTCTATAAACAATTTGACCATAAATGAAAATTCAAATTATGTTGCCATGAGTAGACAAAATAATATTATTATACCCCAAACAGCAACGTATGCATTTCCGCCACGTAACGATCAGCCACCAATCCGTCAACCCCCAAGTGCCGATGTGGGTATACCCACAGCTATCTCGGGAGGACATTGTGGACAATCGGAGCGAGAGAGCAGGGAATATGGCCGATCAGATCTTAAAGTCGAAAAGTGGGGGATAAGCTGTCAAGGACATTGGGATGCAATGTCGGTTGAGGACTTCTTATTTCGTTTGGAGTATTTGAGGGAACAGTATTGGTGCTCATGGGCAGACATAATACGCGATTTTCACAAGTTGTTGAGTGGCGAAGCCCGCGAGTGGTATTGGCTATATATCCGGTCTCATGGTAGAGTCGACTGGCCAAGTTTGCAGATGGCTCTTCGACGTCAGTTCGCCTCTCAGCAAACAGACTTCGAAATTTTAAGAGAGTTAACGGAGAGAAAGCAAAGGGCGGGTGAAAGCATAGATGCCTACTTCTATGTTATTGGCACGCTTCGTTCGCGACTGCGGAATCCAATTACGGAATATGAAATTGTGCGCTTAGTAAAAGGTAACTTGCGCGAATCTCTTGCCAAGTTGGTATACCCTATGTCAACATATTCATTGGACCAGTTGAGAATGGATTGTAAAGAAGCCGAAAGATGTTTCCCGCGTCGCGAACGGCCGCATGCCGATAACTATATGCCACGTCCACAAATCGAGGAGATCTGCGAATTCGAATACCAAGAGGCGTTCACTCCCGGTGATGAGGGTCAAGTCGCCGTGGAGGAGATACGTCAGCAGTCTTTCCCGAAACAGGCAATAGGCCGCAGAAACGTATTATGTTGGAACTGTGGGGCCGATGGCCACTTTTTCACAGAGTGTATGTCGCTACAACGGCGAATTTTTTGCTACAAATGCGGGAAGTTGGACGTGATAACCCCGAAATGCCCCTTATGTAACAAAGCGGGAAACGGATCCCGGAGCGCGATTGTGACGGGGGAATCGCGTGCCACACAAACCTCGTCAAAGTAGATGCGTCGAACAACACATCAACAGACGACAAAAATACATACAACAAGGAAATTTGCATTTTTTAAAATAACACGAAAACTAGAAGTCCACCAAAGGCCGCAAGGGAGAGCACACCATCATATGAGGAGATATATAGAAAGTACCTCGAAAAGCGAGAAAGAATCTTCGCAGAAAGCATAGTGATGGGTCGCAGAGGAGTTTCACGGAGAATTCAAAAAGCAAGGCAACGATTTCGTCAACGAAAACTTCTACGACAAAAAGTATTGGCCTCCATCAAAAAAATAAGTAAGTCAGATCCGCGTGTCTACGCGGATATAGAAATCATGGGCGTTCAAACACGAGGCTTGCTGGACACTGGCGCATCAGTCAGTATTTTGGGAAGAGGGTGTAGAGAATTCGTTGACAAAATAGGTGTGCCGATAGAAAGATATGTGTCCTCCGTCAAAACAGCTGGCGGCTGTGCCCGTATCTAGAGCAAAATATCTACCTAGGAATAGATTTTTGGCGTACTTTTCAGTTAGCGCCGGAAGTGGTGGCTGTAGATGAAATTGATTTAAATAAATTAGAACGGGAAATGGTTTCAGAGGAAGACAAGAATGAACGGCGCGTTTTACATAGCCTAACAGCGGAACAGAAACAGCACTTAGAAGAAGTTGTTAGCGGTTTCAGAACTTTTGATAAACACGGGTTAGGACGTACCAATTTAGAGAAACATACAATTAAGCTGGTTAATGAAGCGGTACCCGTAAAAGAGCGGCATTATCCTCTGTCACCGGCAATGCAGGCAATTGTTTATGAGGAGGTGGACAAAATGTTAGAGTTGGGGGTGATAGAAGAAAGTGACAGCCCTTGAAGTAACAGAACGACAGTTGTGCGCAAACCAGGCAAGAATCGATTTTGCTTGGATGCGCGTAAACTAAACGCCGTAACCGTGAAAGATGCGTACCCCTTACAAAATATCGAGGGCATCATTAGTCGTATCGACGACACCCACTTTAGAAGCAGTGTCGACTTAAAATTTGCATTCTGGCAAATTGAGTTAGATGACAGTAGCAAGCAATATACCGCCTTTACCGTGCCCGGTCGTCCTCTCTACCAATTTGTCACCATGCCATTCGGGTTATGTAACGCTGCCCAAAGGTTATGCCGACTCATGGACCGTGTTATACCACAAAAGCTAAAATCGAATGTGTTCATTTATTTGGATGATTTACTAATCATCGCGCCAGATTTCGACTCGCATTTGCGAATCTTAAAAGAAGTCGTCACTTGCTTAAAAGACGCAAATTTAACAATTGGATTGAGCAAGTCTAAATTTTGTTTTAAGGAGTTACCTTATCTTGGCTTCATTGTAGGGAGAGGGATGTTGAAAACAGACCCGGAAAAGATAAAGGCCATACAAAATATCCCTGTTCCCAAAACAGTTAAACAAGTTCGTAGTTTTCTAGGCACTGCCGGATGGTATAGGCAGTTTATAAAAGATTTCGCCACCATGGCAGCGCCGCTAACCGACTCTTTGAAAAAGGGAAGAAAATTTGAGATGTCAGACGAAGCAATAGAAGCATGCAATGGTTTAAAGAGAGCCCCCACAAGCGCTCCGGTTTTGAAACATCCGGATTTTTCCAAACGATTTTGGGTACAGTGTGATGCATCTGATTATGGTCTAGGTGCGGTTTTATATCAGAAAGAATGTGATGGTGGTGAAAAACCAATCGCGTATTTTTCTCAAAAATTCAATGAATGTCAGCGAAAGTACAGCACCACAGAAAAAGAATGCCTTGCAGCAGTAATGGCAGTCAAAAAATTTTGGCCTTATATCGATCTGATGCCATTTACAGTGGTGACAGATCACGCCAGTTTAAAATGGTTGATGTCTTTAAAAGACTTAAATGGCAGATTAGCTAGGTGGTCCCTACAATTGCAAGCGTTTGATTTTGAGATCGACCACCGTAAAGGCTCGGAGAATATTGTCGCCGATACTCTATCACGCTGTATAGAGGAAATAACTAACTCACCAATAGCTAATATAGACACCACTGAGTTTGAATCAGAAGGGCATTTAGAACTAATTAAGACAATCGAAAGCAATAAGGAGCGGCTTCCCGATTTGAAGGTAGAGGCTGGGATGGTTTTTAAGAAATTTTTACCAAAGGATAGTGAACTTGAGGAAAACGAATGGAAGCTTTGGGTCCCTGAAGCACTGACGTCAACTCTCATAGAGAACGCCCACTGTCCAGAGATAGCTGCACATGGGGGAATGGCAAAAACACTACATCGCATACGGAGGCTGTATTACTGGCCTAATATGGTGGTGCAGGTTCGGGACTTCGTGAGGGAATGTCAAACATGCAAAGAATCGAAACCATCTAACGCGATTTTAAAACCAGGGATTGGGAAAGAAGTGGTTACTGTGCACCCTTTTCAAAAGATATATATAGATTTTTTGCGGAAGTATCCTAGATCAAAGCGCGGAAATTGTTTTATTTTTATCGTAGTTGATCATTTTTCAAAAATTATTTTTCTGAAGGCGATGCGTGAAGCTACCGCAGGCAATGTGGTTAAGTTTATAACTGAAGAGATTTTTCATAAACTTGGCGTTCCAGAAATCATACATTCCGATAACGGAAAACAATTCGTATAGAAACAATTCTCGGAACTATTAGAATCATATGGTGTCGTACAACTAAAGACGGCCTACTATGCTCCGCAGTCGAATGCCGCTGAGCGAGCGAACCAATCAGTACTAGCCGCCATTAGATCATACCTCGAGAATGATCATAGGGACTGGGATTTGTACCTAACCGAAATAGAGTGCTCTCTGCGTAGCGCTGTACATTCGGCCACGGGGGTTCACCATACTTTGCCCTGTTCGGACAGAACATGTTTACGAATGGTGCAGACTATGCATTGGCCAGGAAGTTGGGTAGTCTATCGGATAATGAGGTACACGAATCGTATGAAACAAACGCGGCACGATACAACAAAAGAATCCGCGAAATACACTTTTAGCCTGGCCAAGAAATCTATAAACGCAATTTTATTCTAAGCGATTTCAAACAAAATATAAACGCTAAATTTTGCCGGAAATTCACGAAATGTCACGTCACCAAGGCTTTGGGGAATAACATGTACCTACTCGAAACCTTGGCAGGAAAGAGTCTAGGGGCGTGGCACGCGAAGGACCTTAAACAATAACCTAATACTAAAGAACCCGATAAATAACTTAATACTAATTACCTTAATACTACATAACTTAGTGTTGAATAACTTAAAACTACATAATTTTATACTAAATAACTTAATACTATATTGCCGCTTGATGAGATATTCCATTACTTGAGTGAATACCACCCCTTCGATGAGGGTCAAGTCGGCGGGGAAGGGCATTGCCAAAAAGCGGTCGGTCTGAAATTTACCTAGAATGAATACAAAAGAGAATAGTTCGTATACACATATTTAAATTTTTTCTTCCCGAAATAGCAAGGCGAATAAATCGCATTAGCATATGCCCGGCTCAGCTCTCGAGGCAGGAGACGTCAGGGGTGGGTGTTCCCCACGTTGGGCGTACCTTGTCCCGCTCGAGGGATGTTAGAGGGCATAAAAGGGCCTAAAGCCGGAGGCCGCTCCCAAGGGTGTCACCGAAGTTCACCTGAAAAAGACAAAAGAAAAGTACCCTAAAGTAAAAAGTTCTTATAGGTATACTTCCCGTAAACTCAACATTCCAGGGTTCCAACACCTCGCCTCCTACGCCTCCTAGTTTCCACACTGAAAAAGCAAAAAAAGAACAAGAAAATAATTTAAATTAGTTTAGGCATGAAAAGCGAATTCACTTATATAAGTGCACAATTTTTTTCTGTTGGGTAAACAAACCCTCTAAAGTACAACAAACACATGCAAATTGCCCACCTTCACTATAAATATTCTTAATTAAAATTTGCATAGCTATTACCTCTTATTACCATTCCTGAGGCTTTCGGTAATCGTTGGACACTATTAGCAGTCCACCAATGCTCCAAACTTGTAATTTTTTTTTTATATTCCAGGCCCGGGCGCCTGGGGACCATAAGCAAGAAGTGTTCTTTCCTCAGCCACTTCAGGCACCGTAACCTAAACTGGTTATATGGCACTGAAGAGCCGCGTTGCTCTTCTTTCATAAAAATAACACTCGCGCACTGAAATTATTTAATTTAAACGCGAAATTTATTTTTTTTGGTCGCGGACTTTATCTTGCACTCACGGTACAAAAAGGTAAACAATCGAGAAACGTCAAATTAAAGATAATAGCTAAATTCCCAAGATGGGGAAATTTGTAAAAGCTTTTCGATGGAGAGTTGCCGGACCGCAGCGAAAGGGATGATGAAGGAAAATAGGATTAGTCCAGGAAAAGGATGGATATAGGGTAAAGGAAGTGCGATTAAGATTGGAAATGAGGAAAATAGGAAACGGTATGTAGAACCGGTGTTGCTGTTGAATTCTGCTGGTATATATATAGGGCATAACTGTGGCAGAAGAAAAGAACGATTTTAACTGTGGGCATATGCACGTCGTGAGTGCGCGGTGAATTTTTTTTTGGTTATAGTCCGTGAACGGTAAATAAAACTGTTTTCCCTGTGCGCGCAAAGTCCAGTAAGGACCAAATTCGTAGTGTTCAAAATCTGTATGAGCTGTGGGGCAGGACGCCCATAATCCTACAATAAACGTCCGCGTAAGGTAAAACCGAAAATAAGAGCAGCCAGTAAACTGGGGAAGACCAAAAGTTCCGGATTTTTTTAATGGTGGTGAATCAGCGTTAAGATGGTAAGTCAATCTAAACCCAAAACCCTTTTTTTGCTGGGGCCTTTCCAATTATCCTTTTTTTTTTTTTTGTATTGGCTTCGCGCCTTGGTGGTGATTCACGCCAACACAATTTTCCGATCTTTGTCATTAAATCTTTGCCAAGAATTCTGACCCAGCGCATTGCGTGTGCAGGTGCAGATTTCTATTAAGAGAAAATTTCGATTCACGTCCTTAATTTTTCGTGAATTATTTAATTTTTCTTTGTAATTTTTTTTTGGCATACATACATGCATTTGCTTTTGTAGCAATGTAATCTACCTAATCTATGAGGCGTGAATGCCAACTTGGCGCTCAGCCACACCATTGTACCTTATGGTAAATTGTACCTTTTTTCCGCTAGCTGGGATACCTTCTCCCATAACGAAAGCTCTGGCGAGCACAGGGAAATTCTTCAAGCCGACATACTAGTATTCACCAAACCATGCTATAATTTTCACCCATAATTCGTTCAAGAAACATTGCCATAAAACTATTGCGTGCCGGAAACCAAGCGAACAATCGACATTTGGAACCTCAATAGTTTATATGTATAATTATATGTTTTATGTATATTTCGTGTATTTATAAGATTTGTATTCCATTATATTTTCAAAATAGTAAATTTTTAAATATCAATTCGTGGCGAACGCCCACGCGTTCAACCCAAACGTTTTACTAAAATTTCCAGATATACCACCGTTTTTTTATTACACAGCGGCTAGAAAGCCCAGCCCCTAGGAGTCCCTTGACCACCAAAGAGAGCTCTTTTAGGTAGGATAGGACCCTGGTAGGGAATATAAAATTTTGTGTTCATATTGAGCGGTTCTAATGTTTGGTTTTTGGTAGCGTTGGCGGGAAGTCCCGAAGTAATTTGCGGAGTTAATAATTAATAAATTTAAAAAATGATTTCGTGTAAGCCGAATTAGGCAAAGTAAGAATTTCCTAGAAATTCCATGCTTTACTGATATATGTAAGAGAAAGTTTTATATGAAATAATTACATGTGGCTGAGTCCAACATAAAGTCTAAATTTTTGGTCTTGTTAAACATTACATGTAAATCATACATCGAAAGTAAAGTTTAAGATATATTTTTTTCACAAGTTTGTTTAGGCATTATATGTATGTATGTATTTACCTATATTTTATTGAATTAAATATGTTACATTGAAATTAGAAAAAATTTAAATATGGCGTGCTAAATTAAAAGAGTGGGGAGGGGAAGATGAACGAAGGGTAGGTGGTTTGGAACGTAGTGGAGCAAAGGTAAGATAAGGGGACATGCAGAGCGATGGAAAGCGAGCGGTCCAAGGAAGGGTGGGCTTCTTGTGGGGTGAGGTGAGAGAGGAAATGATTAATATGATTGTGACATCTGCCCTGCATCAAGGTGGAAAAAGGGTTCAGAACCGCGACTCCATATACTGAGCTAGCTGGGGCAATTCCACCTTGATCGCGCAAAGGGGCGGATCCACAAATGTACGTGTACGTGACAAATACAAGACTTAATACGATGAAAACTTTTTTACTAAAATAAAACAACCTAAAAACTAAATATTGGGAAAAAAGATTGGGATACTTGAGAAGATTTTAACAACAATACATTTACATAAATATTGGATTACAACAATAAATTTACATAAGTATACCAAATTTGATGATTATTCTTTGATAATACAATGCCACTGATATGAAATCTAAGTGCAAGTAACGGAGTCATGTAACGGAGTAGAGATTACCTCATATATAATTTGTAAAAATACATATAACACCACTGAGGACAAATAACGGGATAGAAAACATCTTCATATTTTAATGTACAGTCATATACACATGACGAGTGAATATAAATTCTTTAAAATATAACACTAAACACGAAGATTAATTGAATATAACAAAAATAAGATTATGTAAATATTGGGACAAAAAATGAATATAAATTCATTAAACGATGAAAATTCATTAAAAAAAAAATAAAATTATGTAAATATTAGCAAATAAGGATAACATAACAACTATAACAAGCGCATTACAATACCTTGTCTAACCTGGTTTCAACTTCACAATTAAACAAATTTCTACAATTGGAATTACAACTTTACAATTAAAAAATTAATAATCTACATAAAGAAAACAAGTCACCACTGGGAATTACCCAAAACGCTGAATTATTTAACAAATCAACACGGCACATGATGACTAAATTAATATTTCTATAACAATGGGAGGATGTCTGAGGCCACTGGCTTGGGCATGATCGGGGTACCACTTGCTGGATGGGAGTGAAATTATAATACCGACATAAAATATAATTCATGATGAATTACAAATCTTGAAAAAGCACATGGCAACAAGCTATATATTTAACAATTACAGGAAAAAAATTGTGCTACGGGTTTTTACTTTGCGACATGTGTTAGCTGCTTAGGCACGTCTAAATGTTGCAAGTATATTACCCTTATACGTTTGTTAACCTGGCGATTTAAGAGGCAATTTAAAGGCCCTTTTGCCATTTATTGGAATTGGAAGATTCAATTCCCAAAACAGGAAAAAAATAAATAAAAAAAATTCAAAGTAGACAGATCACGTTTTCTGTGCCTTTTTATAAGCTGAGTCCGAATACTCTATAAGAATTGGCCCAACTAGTCATGGTATGGCCTTAACTTCAAAAGACGTAAAAAGATTCGGGTTCAGGGCATGACAATAGTTGGGAAAACATCCGTGGCTGTGACTCATAGAAAGTATGTAAATGAAAAAAGTTACTCGTTAAATTAAATTTCATATGCACTAATGTGTTTTTATCTCAGATATTATTGCAAACTTAGAACAAGTTCTCATTTTCGGAATCAGAATCTTCTGAAATGTTGGGTTCGGATAAAGCTTCACGAACCTCACTGTTGCCCTTTAAATTTTTATAAAAAGAATGATATTCTTTTAGTATAACCAGTTTTTCGCACATTTTTCTCAAGTCTTTTAGTTTTGCCTCGGCGATAGGCAACGGCTTCGAATAAACCGGTTTTCCTTCAATTAAACAACGACGACCTTCTTTCGGTCTTTTCGCGTTGTTATAGCACAGTAATTATCAGCAAAGTAGTGCCGAACACCATTTTGTTAATTATTATAGAAAAAATTAAATATTTAAAATTATTAGTAAATGTGTGTTATTCTTACTTTTTTTCAAAAATTGTTGAGCCATATCAACGAATATGTCATGCAAACAGGAACATGAAAATTATACATTCATGAAAACGGTATTGGAAATTATTGGTCTTTTGTTAAGAGCTAATTGTAAGCCGCAAGTTTAAGTTGGCTGATCACTGCAGTGTTTTCCAAGCGGAAGTTGTTGCGATTAAGGATGCGGTGGATGAAATGCTAGCCGGTGCTACTGCGGTTAGGAAATTCAATTCAAGGCTATCAAAAGCCTTGAGTTCAACAACAGTGCGATCGAGGGTGGTCTGGGAGTGCCGGACCTCGCTTGCGATTGCATCGAACTATTTTATAATTAAGATTATCTGGTTCCCGGGCCATGGGGATATCCCGGGCAACTGTCAAGCGGATCTTTTAGCCCGAATCGGTACAACTGAACCGGATGAAGATGGCTGTAGGGATTTCGGGATTCCGCTGGCCACCTGTGGTTTGCTCCTCCATAGTTGGGCCTCGAGTCAGCTCAGCAAACTTTGGGCGAACACCACCGCTTGCAGGGTAGCAAGATCTTTCTGGTCGAAAGTGGATGATAGGAGGTCCGCCGAAATAATTGGGTCCACTAACGTTCACCTATCAATGGTCATTGGAGTTTTGACAAGGCAGTGTCCCATGGGTACGTCTCAATATACTGGTAACTCCATCCTGCTGCAGCTGTATGGAGGATGATGAGATGGAAACATCAAATCACTTTATGCTTGATTGCCCAGCTTTTGCCAGAACTAGGCGAAAGTACTTCGGTCGCGACTCACTTGGATCTCCCAAGGATTTATCCAAGGTTGAGATCGGCATCATTCGGAACTTTGTCGTTGCTACCCAACGATTATCTAAGTAGCTATATCTACGTCACCGTTATTTTACTGTAAGTGGTATCACAACGGACCTTCATGTTGTCCAAGTGAGCTTTCTTTATCAGGACAGCCACCACCGTTACTGAAACTATTTCCATAGTAAAATTCAATTCCACCAATCTGAATCAAAATGCAAATGCTTTTTTTTTTGGAGATTTGATTGCGTGGAGGACCTTCTTATCGTTGAAGGTCCCAGTTCCAGGTTATTGTCCAATGCATAACATGATTAATTTCTGGATTAACTTTCCACAGTATTTATGTATTTTTGGCTCCACTAGTACACAATGGTAATACCATAAAGGCCAGAACCATGTGTAGCAGCTTGCGATTTGGTATTAATTTTTGTAAGTGTTCTAATGTTCTTTAAAAATCGTTGGTATTTTAGTCAGCTAGTGTTTTCAATTAAAATCGGTTTTTAAATGGCACCACGCCAGGTTATTTCCAGATTCATTTAAATTATATTTTTTGTCTAATTTAATTTGGTAAAAGTCTTTAATTTGTTGATATTTATTCAAATCTTCAAAATCACAAAGGTTTCACATTTTTGGTTGTATGATTCAAGAAAAAATTTTCGTGTACATACAATATGTACATTTATGTAGAAGTCCCGTTTTTTGTTCCGTTGATCTTCGGCGGCGTTATGTATTATCCGGTAATTTGTCTTATCCAAGAATTATGTTCAAATTTGGTATATATAATTATTTAAATAGTCCAATCCTTTTAGCTCACAACTTTAGTTTTTATGTTGTTTTATTTTAGTACAGATTGTCACGTACACGTACATTTGTGGATCCGCCCCTTTGCGCAATCAAGGTGGAATTGCCCCAGCTAGCTCAGTACATGGAGTCGCGGTTCTGAACCCTTTTTCCACCTTGATGCGGGGCGGATGTCACAATCACATTAATCATTTCCTCTCCCACCTCACCCCACAAGAAGCCCACCCTTCCTTGGACCGCTCGCTTCGCATCGATCTGCAGGTCCCCTTATCTTACCTTTGCTCCATTCCGTTCCAAACCTCCTACCCTTTGTTCATCTTCCCCCTCCCCACCTTATTAATTTAGAACGCCATCTTAAATGTCTTTTTCACTTCAATATAACATTTTTAATTAGATAAAATATAGCTAAATACATTACATCTACTGCTTACTCAAAATTGCAATAAAAATTGGCTTGCGACAGGCGATTTGAACAATAAAAAAAATTTAACTTTATGATGGACTCAACCACACATGATTATTTCAAACAAAATTTTCTTACATACATATATCAGTAAAATATGGAATTTCTGGGAAATTTTTACTTTGCCTTATTCGGCTTACACGAAATCATTTTTTAAATTTATTAATTATTATTAATTTCGCAAATTACTTCGGGACTTCCCGCCAACGCTACCAAAAACCAAACATTAGAACCGCTCAATATGAGCACAAAATTTTATATTCCCTACCAGGGTCCTATCCTACCTAAAAGAGCTCTCTTTGGTGGTCAAGGGACTCCTAGGGGCCGGGCTTTCTCGCCGTAATTTACAAAAAAAACGGTATATTTGAATAAACGTTTGGGTTGACGCGTGGACGTCCGCCACGAATTAATATTCAAAAATTTAATATTTTGACACTATAATCAAATACAAATCTTATAACTAAACGAAATATACATAAAACATATAAATGTACATATAATCAAATGAGGTTCCAAATGTAGTTTGTTCGCTGGGTTTCCGGCACGCAATAGTTTTATGGCAATGTTTCTTGAACGAATTATGGGTGAAAATTATAGCATGGTTTGGTGAATACTAGTGTGTCGGCTTGAAGAATTTCCCTGTGCTCGCCAGAGCTTTCGTTATGGGAGAAGGTATCCCAGCTAGCGGAACAAAAAGGTACAATTTACCATAAGGTACAATGGTGTGCCTGAGCGCCAAGTTGGCATTCACGCCTCATAGATTAGGTAGATTACATTGCTATAAAAGCAAATATATGTATGAATGCGACATGGAAATTTAAACCGAGAAATAATAAAACAAACAAAAATAAGGAAAACATTCTTTTATAAAAAAAAAACAGGAAGAGAATCGAAATTTACTTTGCATAGAAATCTGCACCTGTACACGCAATGCGCTGGGTCAGAATTTTTAGCAAAATTTGTTGACACAAATTTGGAAACTGGGTTGGCGTGAATCCAAAAACAAAAAGTTGCAAAGGGCCTAAACAATGGGTTTTGGATCTTGATCGAATTACCACTTTCGCTCCGACGACTTATCACCATTTAACTTTAGATTTTGGTCTCCCCTCGATTTGCTCGTTGTCCTGAGCTTAAATTTGCCAATGGTATTAATGATTTTAATTTCGACTTGTACGACCGATTATTGTAGATTTATGGGCATCCTGCCCCACAGCACATACAGATTTTGAACACTACGGATTTGGTCCTTACTGGACTTTGCGCGCACAGGGAAAACAGTTTTATTTACCGTTCACGGACTATCACCACAAAAAAAATTCACCGCGCACTCACGACGTGCATATGCCCACAGTTAAAATCTTTCTTTTCTTCTGCCACAGTTATGCCCTATATATATACCAGCAGAAACAAACCGCAACGCCGGTTCTACATACCGTTTCCTATTGTCCTCATTTCCAATCTTAATAGCACTTTCTTTACTCTATATCCATCCTTTTCCTGGATTGATCCTATTTTCCTTCATCATCCCTTTCGCTGCGGTCCGGCAACCCTCACTGAAAAGCTTTTACAAATTTCTCCATATTGGGAATTTTGCTATTATCTTTAATTTGACGTTTCTCGTTTGTTTACCTTTTTGTATCGTGAGTGCATGTTAAATTCCGCGACCAAAAAAAATAAATTTCGCGTTTAAATTAAATACTTTTAGTGCGCGAGTGTTATTTTTATAAAAAAAAGGCAAGGAGTCCCTTCAGTACCCTTTATCGGCACTACGTTGTGCGGCTGGGGCGGCTCGAAAGAAGCCACTTCACCCGCACGGTCCCATAGCGCGAAGACCCGAATATCCCAAAGGAAATGGCGGTATGGAGTAGTGATTGACTACTGACATCGTCCATCAACGACCAAAAGCCTCAGGATTGGTGATAAGAGGTAATAAATATGAAAATTTTAATTAAGAATATTTATAGTGGAGGTGGGCAATTTGCATGTGGTTGTTGTACTTTTGAGGGTTTGTTTACCCAACAGAAAAAACTTGTGCACTTATATAAGTGATTTCGCTTTTTATGCCCATACTAATTTAAATTATTTTCTTGTTCTTTTTACTTTTTCAGTGCGGAAACTAGGAGGCGAGGTGTTGGAACCCTGGACTGTTGAGTTTACGGGAAGTATACATACATAAATTACACCCTGCCTATAAGACTTTTTACTTTAGGGTACTTTTCTTCTGTCTTTTTCAGGTGAACTTCGTTGACACCCTTGAGAGCGGCCTCCGGCTTTAGGCCCTTTTAAACTATCTAACATCCCTCGAGCGGGACAAGGTACGCCCAACGCGGGGAACACCCACCCCTGACAAGATGTAACTCGTAATTGGTTTTATATTGTAGCCAGTTTGAGTGATATATGATTATATGTACATGACTGTACATTTATGTATTAAGTCAAATTTTTGTATGTTCCGTTTGTCCTCGGGGACATTATGTATTTTATTTCCCACAACGGTATGCATGTATATACATAAATCGATAGCTTTATGTATGTTTAATTTTACACATTTTTGTAATTTTTTTTTTTTTTAACATTATAGTAATGTTTAAAATTAATTATTTAATATGGGCAATCCCCGATTATTAAAATCATACAAACAGACAAAATTGGTTACTTCGTTGTAGTTCTATAAATAGAACGAAAACAGCAACAAAAAAAACCAAAGTTTCTTTGAAAACCGCCGTACCAAGCATAGCTTTAACACATAATTGCATACGAAGTATGCAATGTGTAAAAGATTAAAATATGCAAAAAAGAAGGCAATTGGGAAGAACTTTACAACAGGCATGACGTAGCTGAATGCGTTTACAACCATTTCAACTATCGTAGGAGTGCGAGTTCGACTCCCACTCCCGTGAGAAAAGGCTTTGCAGAGATTTACAAGGTATAATCGAAACAGCTGTCGCCTTGTCCGTCCTGATGTCACGTTGTTTAAATTTTTCCCAAATTATTAAATAAATTATAAAAAATTTAAAAATTGCTTCAAATAAATGTTTTCATACATTTGAAAAAGCAATATGGGCAATCCCCGATTATTAAAATCATACAAACAGACAAAATTGGTTAATTCGTTGTAGTTCTATAAGTAGAACGAAAACAGCAACAAAAAAAACCAAAGTTTCTTTGAAAACCGCCGTACCAAGCATAGCTTTAACACATAATTGCATACGAAGTATGCAATGTGTAAAAGATTAAAATATGCAAAAAAGAAGGCAATTGGGAAGAACTTTACAACAGGCATGACGTAGCTGAATGCGTTTACAACAATTTCAACTATCGTAGGAGTGCGAGTTCGACTCCCACTCCCGGGAGAAAAGGCTTTGAAGAGATTTACAAGGTATAATCGAAACAGCTGTCGCCTTGTCCGTCCTGATGTCACATTGTTTAAATTTTTCCCAAATTATTAAATAAATTATAAAAAATTAAAAAATTGCTTCAAATAAATGTTTTCATACATTTGAAAAAGCAATATGGGCAATCCCCGATTATTAAAATCATACAAACAGACAAAATTGGTTAATTCGTTGTAGTTCTATAAATAGAACGAAAACAGCAACAAAAAAAAAACCAAAGTTTCTTTGAAAACCGCCGTACTAAGCATAGCTTTAACACATAATTGCATACGAAGTATGCAATGTGTAAAAGATTAAAATATGCAAAAAAGAAGGCAATTGGGAAGAACTTTACAACAGGCATGACGTAGCTGAATGCGTTTACAACCATTTCAACTATCGTGGGAGTGCGAGTTCGACTCCCACTCCCGGGAGAAAAGGCTTTGAAGAGATTTACAAGGTATAATCGAAACAGCTGTCGCCTTGTCCGTCCTGATGTCACGTTGTTTAAATTTTTCCCAAATTATTAAATAAATTAATTATTTCGGTTTTAGCCCGATAGCACTTGTATGTTTTTACAACTAAAATTGCGTATAAAACGAAGGTTTTATACATATATTTTAACACTCCCCGTGAGTGGTTTATTTATTATTTGTTGAAAATGTTGATTTTTTTAATTATTTGACGCGAAACACGTTGTACTCAACCACATGCTATAAGTCCAATTTTTCATATGGTTGAGCAGCAAGGAATTTCAGCGAACCGTTCACGACGAGATTGAAAACGCGAATGATGCAAATGATTTACGAAATAAAAACCTCAAATTAAATTGGTATGCATCGAAACAATGCTAAACGATCACTTCAACGATCTGTAAACAATAAACAATCTGCCCTATCACACAATCCATCGTAGCAAATTTTCGAATGTAAAAGTCCGCTCCGAATCGGAGCGATTTTTTATCATGCAACCCATGTGAATTCGAAAGAGTTGTTGCCGTATGCAAATTTTAAATTTTGACGTTTCGAAATCAGATGTTTTGCAATAAATTGAAATTTCAATAAATACAAGGGTAAATAAATTTAACTAAACTGAAATATATATTGGAAAAACAAAGCTTTTAAATGTTATGGATTCTTCGTTGATATTTTCTATAATGCTGGTGGAGGCGGAAGGTGAAAGAAGTAGATCGAATATGAAAATTCAACGAAAAATATTAAGGGACTTAAGCAATCCGCTCGATGTCGAGGCCACAATGTAAGTATAGGAATAACTTCATAACTTCATAGGTTAACTTTATTTTATGAAACAGGTTTACTAAAAATTATCGCTTGAATAAGGCGGCCTTTTTGTACGTCTTAAGTGTCCTAGATGGGAATACACGCTCACAAAGGCCGTGCTCCATCTTTCGCTCCATCTTTTGTCTTCCGTATTACGTTTTTTTGCGGAAGGTGGGTACCAGCATGGAGTGGGAAAGGACTTTGACATTCCCATGGCTCAATCCACATTTTGTGGCGTATTAAAAGACGTGTTATCCACTCTTCAATGTGATCTATATGTCCTCAGTGGCTGAATCTTGATTTGAGCAACGAAGAAAAAAGGCAAGCAAAGATGGAATTTTATCAAAAATATGGATTTCCTGGTGCGATTTTATGTGTAGACGGAACGCACATTAAAATTGTTGCGCCGACTAAAGACAAATTCCTGCATTTTAATCGTAAAGGGTACTATAGCATCAATGCTATGATTGTATGTCTTGCAAAAACTGGTATTTCAAATATCTTTAAAATTTTTTATTTATTGCAGATATGCGATAATAAAATGAGAATTCGTTACGTAAATGCGCAGTATCCTGGCAGCAACCACGATGCTCATATTTGCAACGTAAGCAACGCGCGAAATTTTTTTGAAAATAAATACCTAAACGGCGAACGAAACACTTGGCTTTTGGGTATGTGCATACACATATAGACCGTTTGAATAATTTTTTGCTAAAATGATTTTATTTATTCCACAGGAGACGCTGGATACGCTCTAGAGCCATGGTTAATGACACCTTTTCGTTCACCTACAACAGGAAGCGCCGAAGGAAACTACAATAAAATACATGCAAAGCGAGAAATACCATAGAAAGGACCATAGGTGTATTTAAAAACCGCTTCAGATGCCTTTTGGGTACTCGTGAGCTTTATTATGAACCCATGAAGGTTTGCCAAATAGTGAACGTTACCGCAGCATTGCACAATATTTGTATCCATTATCGCGTGGCTGATGATTTTTCAGAAAATTATGAAGAAAACAATTTTAATCAAACGTATGAAGCTTCTCCTTCAACATATACTGTATTCGGATAAGGGAATCTATATCCTCAACATTAACACGACTATAATATTCAATTAAAAAATAGCAAGACTTATATGTATTAATTCATTTACACTTTTTTATTGAAACTTTTGGTATATAAATAAAGCTATGTACATATACATATACGTACTAATTCATTTACACTTTTTTATTGAAACTTTTGATAGGCACCTGTATTTAAATAAAGGAATGTACATATACATACTTACATATGTATAAATTTCAGTGTTTTTTGGAAATCGCATTTAAGCTTTTTTCTTCAACTAATAACATTTGTTTTTTTATTGAATTTTTAGCATTGATCAAATCTTCCATGGATTGGTTGTGTCTACAAGTTTCTTCCACTTCTGCATTCTTCAGGTCGCAGTGATTTTCCATTGGCCGGTATAAGAGTCGTATACCGGAACAAATATCTTCCAGCTTTTGTTCCTGTATTGAATAGTGTGCTATGGTCTTTTCCTGAAATTCCTTTTGAAGCAAAAAATGGTCTTGAAGTACTTCTGCTGTATTTGTATCAGTTGGCTTGCGCGCAGAGGAAACACGTCTCGGAAGTGCTGGACTGCGGCTTGATGACGTCATTGACACGTCAGCCTCGATCTCATTTTCAGAGTCGGCTGCAACAGGTAGCCCAACGCTCACAGTGTTTTCAATTCCATTCGTGCTAGTCTCTAGTGCTGTCAATCGGATGACAGCTTCCTCCATTTCATTAAAATGGTGCTGCCTGTTTCGACCGCCACCAGTAGCTGTCTCTTCTTTTTTGTTTTCCACTAGCTTCCTTTTAATATACGCCTTCCAGTCTAGCCATACCTAGTAAACACGATATATATACATATGTTCACACAAGCAAAGCACAGTAAATTACACATTTTACCTTTTTCCAGCTAGTGATGTCTTTCTGAGGTGGGCCCATGCTGTTAAGCTCCTCCGCCACCTTTTTCCAAAACTCCGACGCTTCTTCCTTAGAGCACTTTTAAAAGCCGTGTGCCATAGAAGGCTTTTCTTGCAGAAACTCCAGCAAAGCCGCATACTGTTGCCTTGTTGTTATTTTGGACCTGTATTTTGACAAATTAAATACTGACTACGCGTTTATTCAATAAATACTTACATTTTTATAATTTTTTCAATTTGTTTTAATTTATTTCAATTTTTCGTGGATTGTCCGCTTACAAAAACTTGTAGAAAAATTGTGGGAAATTTGACAATTTGACATTTAGAGTGTGTTCAGTGAATGCTATTCTCCGAATTTCGAATTTACGTTCGGAGTTGTTCGAAATGCATGAATGGTTTTGTAGTAACTTCTCCGAAAAACAGTATACGATGGAGTGCGTGATAAGACCGAATATATATATATATATATGTGACCCGGTCTATGAAAAGGTGGCTTATGACTCAAAAAAGTAATTGTAAACAGCTGTTTTTTGTTTAGCCATAAGCCACCTTTTCATAGACCGTGTCACATATATGATCGTTACTGGTATTATGCTGAAGGTAACTTGAAGAATTGAAGAATTTTTTGATCGTTTTAACGATCGTCGCTGTTAATGTTCCTCCCATTTCGCCCGCTAATAGTCTAAGAGCTGATAAGCATTTTTGAGCAGGTATTTGAGGCACAATAAAAATTATGTATAATGCTTTTTTAAAGGTATCTAAATAAAGAAACGCAGAACTGGCTAAGGGGTGGCGGGGCTGAAACAACCAGTGAATTTAACAAAAAAATTAATTTTTGCATGCTAAAAATGTTTGTGAGGCACATTGAAAATTAGATATGTTAAAATTTAATATTTGAAAAATATAAAAAGAAATAAGCCACATTATTAGGTTGGGCCTAAAACTTTGCCAGGTCATTGCAAAATAATTTTTTTTAACAATTTTTGTTGTTATATCGGCCTACTGATTTTAAGATCGCGGGTTCGAATCGAGCTCAAGGCCTAACAATAATTTTTTATCATTATTATTGTTATGATAAATTTTTTCTTAATTGAAAAAATTTTTAAATTAGAATAGAAGAAAGAAAAAATTTTAGACAACTGCCAAAGCTCGTTGTATAGATCCATTTCGGGAACTGCTAAATTCCTTCATCGGCAACGTTTAGGCGCCGCTGCTATAACCATTCAGCCACCACAGCGGTTTTTTGTTTGTCTTCATTAATCCTACTTCTATTCTGGTTCGTGCCAATTGATATTCACACCACTGCGACATCTGTTGCAGAATAGCTGTGAAAATTGGGCTTGTTTGTTGGCAATGCTGCCAAAGTGTCATATTTTATTGACACTTGTTTTTCCCCGTGCTCTGGGATGTATTAACAATTTTTGTTGTTATATCGGCCTACTGATTTTAAGATCGCGGGTTCGAATCGAGCTCAAGGCCTAACAATAATTTTTTATCATTATTATTGTTATGATAAATTTTTTCTTAATTGAAAAAATTTTTAAATTAGAATAGAAGAAAGAAAAAATTTTAGACAACTGCCAAAGCTCGTTGTATAGATCCATTTCGGGAACTGCTAAATTCCTTCATCGGCAACGTTTAGGCGCCGCTGCTATAACCATTCAGCCACCACAGCGGTTTTTTGTTTGTCTTCATTAATCCTACTTCTATTCTGGTTCGTGCCAATTGATATTCACACCACTGCGACATCTGTTGCAGAATAGCTGTGAAAATTGGGCTTGTTTGTTGGCAATGCTGCCAAAGTGTCATATTTTATTGACACTTGTTTTTCCCCGTGCTCTGGGATGTATTAACAATTTTTGTTGTTATATCGGCCTACTGATTTTAAGATCGCGGGTTCGAATCGAGCTCAAGGCCTAACAATAATTTTTTATCATTATTATTGTTATGATAAATTTTTTCTTAATTGAAAAAATTTTTAAATTAGAATAGAAGAAAGAAAAAATTTTAGACAACTGCCAAAGCTCGTTGTATAGATCCATTTCGGGAACTGCTAAATTCCTTCATCGGCAACGTTTAGGCGCCGCTGCTATAACCATTCAGCCACCACAGCGGTTTTTTGTTTGTCTTCATTAATCCTACTTCTATTCTGGTTCGTGCCAATTGATATTCACACTACTGCGACATCTGTTGCAGAATAGCTGTGAAAATTGGGCTTGTTTGTTGGCAATGCTGCTATATCAACATTCATGTTGATATTTAAAAAAACTTATTTTTGTTTATAATATAAAATTTATTTTTGTTTATTTTTGAGTTTAGATATTTTCCAACTAATTAGAATTTTCTTTTTTTGAAGTTATTCAAAATTTTAAGTTAACACGAAAACTCAATTAAAATTATTTTAAAAATTAAAGTAAAGAGTACAAAGTAGTTAACACTATATTTACTCCCCCTCCAAGAAAATTTGAAACAAACGAATTATTAATTAATATTAAATGTAACCTTTTTTTGTTTTTTGTTGTTTAATGTATTTGTGTTTAAATTAGTGTTAATAAGTATGTTTGCTGGTTTAAGTAAATCAATTGAAATATTTTTAATAGTATTATTGTATTGAATTGTAAATGTTTTATGTTTCTTAGATATAACTTTAAAAGGTCCTTCATAAGGTGATTCTAAATTAGATTTACGAAGAACTTTAACAAAAACATACTCACAATTTTCTAATTGTTTAGGAACGAAAACATTTTCTTTGTTATGATGAAAAACTTTAGAACGAACAAGTGAAAAATATTCTCTTATTTTATGAAGAGCGTCATTAGAAAAATCATGTTCTTTATTACTATTTGAAATAATTAATTCACCAGGTATTCTAAGTGTTTGGCCATAAACAAGTTCAGCAGATGAACATTTTAAATCTTCTTTAATAGAAGTTCGTAAACCAAGTAGAATGAATGGTAAAATGTCAGACCAATGAACCGAGTCGTTTGATGCTATAATTGCTGCTTTTAAAGTTCGATGAAATCTCTCTATCATGCCATTTGCTTGGGGATGGTAAGGAGATGTATGAATTTTATGAGAACCTAAAAGTTTAGTTAATTCCGTAAAAAATTTTGAGGTGAATTGTGAACCTTGATCTACTGTAATATTCAATGGTATACCAAATCGTGGTATATAATTTTGAATAAAAGTTTTTACTATAGTATTTGTTGAAATATCTTTAAGTGGATAAGCTTCAGGCCAACGTGAAAATCTATCAATAATTGTTAAAATATAACAATTTTCATTTGAAACTGGAAGAGGTCCAACAATATCCATATGAATATGATCAAAACGACCTGATGGTATTTGAATTTTTTGAATAGGAGATTTAGTATGTCTTGAAATTTTGGATTTTTGACAATTGATGCAAGATGAAGTCCAATCGTTAATTTCTTTACGCATGTTAGGCCAATAATATTTATTTTGAATTAATTTTCTAGTTGTTCTTATACTTGGATGAGATAATGAGTGAATTTTGTCAAATATAATTCTTCTCATAGAATGTGGAACATAAGGTCGAAAAGGTTGTAGAGAAACATCACACCATATATTTAAATTAATAACTGGAATATGAATTTCCTTTAAATTATTTTTAGAATTTTGATCAGAAATGGTTTTTTGTAAAAATGTATCAGTTTGTTGTTCTTTATATAAAGTTTCTAAATTTATATCTTGAGTTGAAATTGCATTTATTTCTGGAATACGGGAAAGTGTGTCGGCAACTATGTTGTCTTTTCCACGTATATATTGAATATCATTTGTAAATTGAGCAATGTATTCAAGATGACGTAGTTGACGAGGAGATCTATCTACTTTAGAATTTAGAACATGAATTAAAGGTTTATGATCAGTATAAATTGTAAAAGTTCTACCTTCAAGAAAATGTTTAAAATGTTTAATTGAATTATAAATTGCCAAAAGTTCACGATCAAATGTTGAATATTTAGTTTCTGTTGTAGTTAGTTTTCTTGAAAAATAAGCTAAGGGTTCTAGTATGTTATTGCTAGTTTGTTGAAGAACTGCTCCAATAGCAACATTTGATGCATCTATAGCTAATGATAAAGTACCATTTTTGTCGAAATGTGTAAGTAAAGTATTTTTTGCAAAATGTTTTTTAACATTTGCGAAAGCTGTTGTGGTTTCATTTGTCCAATTTAATTGTTTGAGTTTGTTTTTAATTGCATGTGTTAACATTTCATGCAGAGGACTAAGTTCTGTTGCTAACATTTTAATATATCTGTGATAGTAATTTATCATACCTAAAAATTTTTGTAATTTATTTATAGAAATTGGTTTTTCAAAATTTGTTATGATTTCAATTCTATCTAAAGATGGTTTAATACCTTCGCCTGAAATTTCGTAACTTAAAAAATTTAATTTATTTATACCGAGAGTACATTTTGAAGGTTTGATATTTAAATTATATTCTTCAAGTCTTTTGAAAACTGATTTTAAATGATTTATATGTTGATCTTCATTATCACTGGCAATAAGAATGTCATCAATGTATGTAAATACAAAATCGAAATCAGAAAATACTTCATTAATAAAGCGTTGGAAAGTTTGAGCACTGTTTCGTAAACCGAAAGGCATTCTTACGAATTCAAACATTCCAAAAGGGGTAGTTATTGCAGTTTTATGAATGTCTTCTTCTGCCATTGGAATTTGGTGGTAAGCACGCACAAGATCAATTTTTGAAAAAAATTGTTTGTTTTTTAAATCAATTGTTAAATCGTGAATATGTGGTAAAGGATACCGATCTGGTGTAGTAATAAAATTAAGTCTTCGATAGTCTCCGCAAGGTCTCCAATCATTTGGTTCTTTTTTAGGAACGAGATGAAGTGGAGATGCAATAGGAGAATTTGAGGGTCTGCATATACCTGTTTTAACTAAAAATTCAAATTCAGCTTTAGCAATTTTAAGTTTCATTGGATCAAGACGTCTGGGTTTCGAAAATGGTAAAATACCTTTTGTTTCTATCCTGTGAACCGTATGGTGTTTAACTTTTTTAGTATAATCTGGTTCACAGGTAATAGATGGAAATTCATTAAGTAATTTTGAAAACTTATTTTCGACAATAGGAATTTTGAGTGAGAAAATATCAGAAAATCCAGAAGATCCAGTAACTTTAATTTTTGTAGTAGAATCCATTATTTCTTTATTTTTAATATTGACAATAATTCCGAATTTTTCTAAAAAGTTTGCTCCTAAAATTGGTGTATCAATATTCGCAATAATGAATGGAAATTCAAAATCTCTTCTTAAACCTAAATCAATTTTAAGTAGTTTTGTACCGAAAGTTTCAATTGAAGAACCGTTTGCTGTAGTCAAAGTAAGATCCGAATTTCTTTTATAAATTTTAAATTTAGAAAAAGGAATAACTGATACAACTGCACCTGTATCGATAAGAAAATTAAGTTTATTGAATTTATCAAATATGAATAGGCGACGAGTAGGTTTAATAATAGTTCCATTATCCGTCACCGTCATAATGGATCGTTTCAGTTTAAATTTTGTTCGGAATTTGAATTGTGATTTTGATTAAAATTGCATGGGGGTATACATTTAAGAGCGTTATTCTTAAATTTTTTGTGATACCAACAAATATTTGTTTGTGAAGTAAAATTACGATTGTTTGAAAAATTTCTTGATTTTGAAAAATTTCGAGATTTAAATCTATTTCTATCTTTAGATCTTGAACGGATTTGTAATTGATTAATATCATTAGAAATTTTATTTAAATTTTGAAAAATAGCCGTGGTTAATTCAGTTAAATTTTTAACGCATTGTTCTAAAATATTATTATTTATACTTGAGACTATAGGAGATTTGGAAGAATGAGGTTTATTGATTAAATCAAAAAGTTTGTCAGCTAAAATAATAATTTCATCTCTGTTTTGATTATTATTGGAAGTCAAATGAATTTGTATTTCTTGTGGTAATTTACGAATCCATAATTTGAAAAGTAATTCTTGACTTACAATGGAGTCAGTACCTATAAGTGATTTCATAAATCTGAATAATTCAGATGGTGAACGATCACCAAGTTCAGTTTTTGAAAATAATTGTTCTAATCGTTTTTCTTCGCTAAGAGAAAATCTTTCACATATAATTTTTTTGATTGTATCATATTTATTAAAAAGAGGAGGAGGGTTAATAACATCTAAAATTTTAGATATAGTATCTCGTTGAAGAGTAATTAGAACATTTTGAAATTTTAAATTATCATCATTGATATTGTTAATTTCAAATTGTCCTTCAACAAGCAAAAACCAGGCATCAGGACAATCTTGCCAAAATTGTGGTAATTTAATAGATTTAGTAGAAGGAAAATTTTTAAAGTTATCTTGTGTTGAAGTATTTTGTGTTGTATAAATGTTAGAATTTTGAGTTGTATTGTGAGTCATGATGTTATTTGTATGGTTGATATTTTGATTTTCTGCATTTGTAAATTTACGAGTTCGTATTGGTGAACGTAGAACCATATGAAAAAAAAAAAAATAATAAATAAAATAAAATGAAAAATTTGAAAATTAGAAAATATTTAAGATTTTTTTTGGAAAGGGAGTTAACAATTTAAATAAAATATTTAATTTTATATAAAAAATAAGTAAATTTAAATAATTGTTAAAATATAAAAATAATCTTAAAATAAATTTGAAAGTTAAAAGGTTTAAAATTTTAATTTAAATTATAATTGAAAAATTTTAAATTTAATATTAGAATAAAAATTGTACTTACATAAAATTAAATTTAATAAAAAAATATTAAAATTAATAAGTAGTTGATTGATGATTGGCAATGGCATTTACGTTATTCGAGAAATTTTGATTGTTGATAAATATTTTCGTTTTGATTGTAGTTGGAAGTCTGGCCAGTCTGGTGACTAGAAGGTCTATTGAGTTATGTATATCGATTTCTCTGATGAGCAAATAGCTTTCATACATGTAGAATGCACAAATTGTAAAAAATTTCATTACTTTAACATTTTTTTTTTTTTTTGCTTTCGCAAATCGCAAATCAGTTCGTGCACTTAAAAATGTTGTATGTACATAAATAACTGGTTGTTTGGTTACAAAGCAATTTTGTGTATTGCATAAAATGTTCTAGTTTACGAGTTACACTGGATTGTTTTCATTTTTCTTCATATATTTTTAAGTTGCGTTAAACAATTCATGATAACTTGAACCACACGTGTCTTTATATTTTAAGTTTTGCATTTAATATTGGCAAGATGACGGTTGAAGACGGTTGAAACTTCGCATGAGTTTCTGTTGGTAGCTACTTTCAGCTAGATGAGAAAAATTGGTTGCACGGAAGTACTACACCACTTTTGTCAAACGAAAATTATATCGTTCTTGAACTTATTGGGGTTTAATTGATTCGATTGCAGGATCGTTGGTAAGATCGCCAATATATCAACATTCATGTTGATATTTAAAAAAACTTATTTTTGTTTATAATATAAAATTTATTTTTGTTTATTTTTGAGTTTAGATATTTTCCAACTAATTAGAATTTTCTTTTTTTGAAGTTATTCAAAATTTTAAGTTAACACGAAAACTCAATTAAAATTATTTTAAAAATTAAAGTAAAGAGTACAAAGTAGTTAACACTATAGCTGCCAAAGTGTCATATTTTATTGACACTTGTTTTTCCCCGTGCTCTGGGATGTATTAACAATTTTTGTTGTTATATCGGCCTACTGATTTTAAGATCGCGGGTTCGAATCGAGCTCAAGGCCTAACAATAATTTTTTATCATTATTATTGTTATGATAAATTTTTTCTTAATTGAAAAAATTTTTAAATTAGAATAGAAGAAAGAAAAAATTTTAGACAACTGCCAAAGCTCGTTGTATAGATCCATTTCGGGAACTGCTAAATTCCTTCATCGGCAACGTTTAGGCGCCGCTGCTATAACCATTCAGCCACCACAGCGGTTTTTTGTTTGTCTTCATTAATCCTACTTCTATTCTGGTTCGTGCCAATTGATATTCACACCACTGCGACATCTGTTGCAGAATAGCTGTGAAAATTGGGCTTGTTTGTTGGCAATGCTGCCAAAGTGTCATATTTTATTGACACTTGTTTTTCCCCGTGCTCTGGGATGTATTAACAATTTTTGTTGTTATATCGGCCTACTGATTTTAAGATCGCGGGTTCGAATCGAGCTCAAGGCCTAACAATAATTTTTTATCATTATTATTGTTATGATAAATTTTTTCTTAATTGAAAAAATTTTTAAATTAGAATAGAAGAAAGAAAAAATTTTAGACAACTGCCAAAGCTCGTTGTATAGATCCATTTCGGGAACTGCTAAATTCCTTCATCGGCAACGTTTAGGCGCCGCTGCTATAACCATTCAGCCACCACAGCGGTTTTTTGTTTGTCTTCATTAATCCTACTTCTATTCTGGTTCGTGCCAATTGATATTCACACCACTGCGACATCTGTTGCAGAATAGCTGTGAAAATTGGGCTTGTTTGTTGGCAATGCTGCCAAAGTGTCATATTTTATTGACACTTGTTTTTCCCCGTGCTCTGGGATGTATTAACAATTTTTGTTGTTATATCGGCCTACTGATTTTAAGATCGCGGGTTCGAATCGAGCTCAAGGCCTAACAATAATTTTTTATCATTATTATTGTTATGATAAATTTTTTCTTAATTGAAAAAATTTTTAAATTAGAATAGAAGAAAGAAAAAATTTTAGACAACTGCCAAAGCTCGTTGTATAGATCCATTTCGGGAACTGCTAAATTCCTTCATCGGCAACGTTTAGGCGCCGCTGCTATAACCATTCAGCCACCACAGCGGTTTTTTGTTTGTCTTCATTAATCCTACTTCTATTCTGGTTCGTGCCAATTGATATTCACACCACTGCGACATCTGTTGCAGAATAGCTGTGAAAATTGGGCTTGTTTGTTGGCAATGCTGCCAAAGTGTCATATTTTATTGACACTTGTTTTTCCCCGTGCTCTGGGATGTATTAACAATTTTTGTTGTTATATCGGCCTACTGATTTTAAGATCGCGGGTTCGAATCGAGCTCAAGGCCTAACAATAATTTTTTATCATTATTATTGTTATGATAAATTTTTTCTTAATTGAAAAAATTTTTAAATTAGAATAGAAGAAAGAAAAAATTTTAGACAACTGCCAAAGCTCGTTGTATAGATCCATTTCGGGAACTGCTAAATTCCTTCATCGGCAACGTTTAGGCGCCGCTGCTATAACCATTCAGCCACCACAGCGGTTTTTTTTTTTTTGTTTGTCTTCATTAATCCCAGAGCACGGGGAAAAACAAGTGTCAATAAAATATGACACTTTGGCAGCATTGCCAACAAACAAGCCCAATTTTCACAGCTATTCTGCAACAGATGTCGCAGTGGTGTGAATATCAATTGGCACGAACCAGAATAGAAGTAGGATTAATGAAGACAAACAAAAAACCGCTGTGGTGGCTGAATGGTTATAGCAGCGGCGCCTAAACGTTGCCGATGAAGGAATTTAGCAGTTCCCGAAATGGATCTATACAACGAGCTTTGGCAGTTGTCTAAAATTTTTTCTTTCTTCTATTCTAATTTAAAAATTTTTTCAATTAAGAAAAAATTTATCATAACAATAATAATGATAAAAAATTATTGTTAGGCCTTGAGCTCGATTCGAACCCGCGATCATAATTTTTTTTATTGAAAAAATGTTTTTGAGGCACTGAAAATTAGATGTTAAAATTTAATATTTGAAAAGTATAAAAAGAAATAAGCCAGATTATTAGGTTGGGTCTAAAACTTTGCCAGGTCATTGCAAAATAATTTTTTTTAGTTGAAAAAATGTTTTTGAGGCACTTTGAAAATTAGATATGTTAAAATTTAATATTTGAAAAATATAAAAAGAAATAAGCCAGATTATTAGGTTGGGTCTCAAACTTTGCCAGGTCATTGCAAAATATTTTTTTTTTTTTTTAATTGAAAAAAATATTCTTGAGGCACATTGAAAATTAAATATGTTAAAATTTAATATCTGAAAAATATAAAAAGAAATAAGCCAGATTATTGGGTTGGGTCTAAAACTTTGCCAGGTAATTGCAAAATAATTTTTTTTTAATTGAAAAAATGTTTTTGAGGTACTTGGAAAATTAAATATGTTAAAATTTAATATCTGAAAAATATAAAAAGAAATAAGCCAGATTATTAGGTTGGGTCTAAAACTTTGCCAGGTCATTGCAAAATAATTTTTTTTTTAAATTGAAAAAATGTTTTTAAGGCACTTTGAAATTTTAATCAAATTGTTATAAAACTACTTTGCTTATTTATCACTTGGTAACAACATAGAATATTTAACTTAGTTGGATTGGCTTTGGAATTTCTGTCAGTGAATTAAAATATTGTACTAATTTTTTACAGCGAAATTATACGTGCCATTGTGAATCAAACTAAGTGTGACTGCCTGACAGGATGTTCAATATGGCTACTTTTTAGCGTTTTGACAGGATGTTCAATATGGCGGCGCATAGGGCCGGCTATCTTCAGCGGGTGATAGAAAGAGATACAGAATGAGACAGCGATAGTCAATTACATCTCAGGTGAGCCAATCACTTTGGAATTTTGACGTCTATGCTATTTTTGAGGCACTGAAAATTAGATATGTTAAAATTTAATATTTGAAAAATATAAAAAGAAATAAGCCAGATTGTTAGGTTGGGTCTAAAAGAAATGATTTTTTTCGATAACATATTCATCAATAAAGTTACAAATTTTATCGAAAGCGTGTTTATGTAATTCTAAATTCTTATGGAAATTTGTTTCCGGTTTTTTTCGTACTCTCGTAATTTGTTAAAATACTCTTTACGACAAAGCCTATGGCAACTCAAGTTCTCGGAGCTTTGTATTTTTTTGTAAACTTCAGATTTCTCGATAAATTCTTTATATCCTCAGAAGTTTCCAGATTATTTTTTTCTAAATACATAGCTGAACAGTCTGGAATAGTATTGTTGTCTCCGACTTCAGCATTGATTTCAGATCCAGATACTTCACATGAACTTTGTTCAAGTGCATTATTATTAGAAGATGAAATATCTGTCATACATTTTTTTTATTAAAATGTAATTCAACTGTGAATGTGTTTCTAATGCCGTCAACCAATTGCTGATAAAATGAGAATTTAAAGACAAACAAAAAAAAAAAATATATTGTGTTAAAAGATTAATTTTTTTAATTGCTTTTATACACATTATTTTTTTTCACCAAGAAATATTACTATGAAAAAACTTTAATTGAATAACAACTTTTTTGAAATGAATTAACAAAATCATGAAACCACCGAAAGAAATTAATAAAACAATAAATAAAAATTTGTAATGTAAATATTAAATTCTTAGGATTTTTGTTTTCTAGTATATACGAAGCATAGTGGATGGTTCACGTGTTTAGCAACACAATTCAAGGATTACGATTATAAAAAAATATTACTTATTACAATACCTGGTTGACGTATGTCTGATTGCCTTGGAGTGTTGCCATAATATTTTTTCATTACAGCAAGAAAATTTTTGTGACACTGTGTATGATACCCATCTTTGATGTTAACATTTAATGGCAGAACAACGTTATTTTAAAAAAAATTTTAACATAACATCATACAATTTTTCTCCACAATTTCAACTACTGACAGCATTGGAACTTTAAATCACGAGCTCTCGCCAGAGCCAACATTATTCGATACAGAGAGCTGCCGATATACGATTCCACTCACACTCACACGTAGGCATAACGAACACCTGACAGGTAGAAAGTCCCATCTAAACACTCTTTCTGACAATATTTTTTTAAAATTATTAATATTTGTGTTAGCAGAGATTTATTAATGTAGAAAAAATACTAAACACTCAAACTCGTTTTCAATGCACGTATCATTGTGAATCAAACTAAGTGTGATATCTTCTGCATAGACGTCAAAATTCCAGTGATTGGATCACCTGATTTGTAATTGACTATCGCTGTCTCATTCTGTATCTCTTTCTATCACCCGCTGAAGATAGCCGGCCCTATGCGCCGCCATATTGAACATCCTGTCAGGCAGTCACACTTAGTTTGATTCACAATGGCACGTATAATTTCGACTGTAAAAAATTAGTACGATATTTTAATTCACTGACAGAAATTCCAAAGCCAATACAACTAAGTTAAATATTCTATGTTGTTACCAAGTGATAAATAAGCAAAGTAGTTTTATAACAATTTGATTAAAATTTCAAAGTGCCTTAAAAACATTTTTTCAATTAAAAAAAAAAAATTATTTTGCAATCACCTGATCACCTGGTACAGTATTAGACCCCGCCAAATAATCTGGCTTATTTCTTTTTATATTTTTCAAATATTAAATATTAACATATATAAATTTCAAAGTGCCTCAAGAATATTTTTTCCAATTTAAAAAAAAAAAAAAAATTATATTGCACTGACCTGGCAAAGTTTTAGACCCAACCTAATAATCTGGCTTATTTCTTTTTATATTTTTCAGATATTAAATTTTAACATATTTAATTTTCAAAGTGTCTCAAGAATATTTTTTTCAATTTAAAAAAAAAAATATTTTGCAATGACCTGGCAAAGTTTTAGACCCAACCTAATAATATGGCTTATTTCTTTTTATATTTTTCAAATATTAAATTCTAACATATCTAATTTTCAAAGTGCCTCAAGAATATTTTTTCCAATTTAAAAAAAAATCATTTTGCAATGACCTGGCAAAGTTTTAGACCCAATCTAATAATCTGGCTTATTTCTTTTTATATTTTTCAGATATTAAATTTTAACATATTTAATTTTCAATGTGCCTCAAGAATATTTTTTTCAATTTAAAAAAAAAATAGTTTGCAATGACCTGGCAAAGTTTTAGACCCAACCTAATAATCTGGCTTATTTCTTTTTATATTTTTCTGATATTAAATTTTAACATATTTAATTTTCAAAGTGCCTCAAGAATAGTTTTTCCAATTTACAAAAAAAAAAATATTTTGAAATGACCTGGCAAAGTTTTAGACCCAACCTAATAATCTGGCTTATTTCTTTTTATATTTTTCAGATATTAAATTTTAACATATTTAATTTTCAAAGTGCCTCAAGAATATTTTTTCCAATTAAAAAAAAAATTATTTTGCAATGACCTGGCAAAGTTTTAGGCCCAACCTAATAATCTGGCTTATTTCTTTTTATATTTTTCAAATATTAAATTTTAACATATCTAACTTTCAAAGTGCCTCAAAAACATTTCTAGCCTGCAAAAAATAATTTTTTTGTTATATTCAAGGGTTGTTTCAGCCCCGCCAAACCACCCCTTAGCCAGTTCTGCGTTTTTATATTTAGATACCATTAAAAAAGCATTGTACATAATTTTCATTGTGCCTCAAATACCTGCTCAAAAATGCTTACCAGCTCACGTACTATAATGGCTAACGAGCAAAATATGGGACATCCTGGGGAAGCAACAGCAAGGTGTTACAAAAGGTTTGAGGAAATGGCGCGGTCGACAAATGTTGTGATCTAACCCGTGCAATAGGTTCAAATATTACGATTTTTAAATTCGTCCCAACAAAAGTAATTGACAGGAAGTTTGTTTCGAATTTCCACAAAAACTCTGGGATGCTGTTAATTGAGTAGCTCAGACTAGAAGGAAATTTTTTTCGAATCGAGTTACATAATAAGGCCTCATATAAGGAATTTCACCCTTATGTAAATAGCCGTTAGCTCATATTTAGGGGAAGTGGATTTGATCTTTATTTATTTTTTACTGAATTATTAATTATCAGTTTAAATATTAATAATATACATAAGTTATAGATAGATTTAATAATACATACAATTAAATTTCTAATTTTGTTTTTTTTCTCTTTACTGTACATTTACTTCATGTTCAAATTCAGGGTAGTTTTGAAATACTTTTTTTGCGAACAAGGTTTTATTAAAAATAAATACATATGTATGCGTTTAAGACTCAATTTAGAAATGCAAAACTTGAAAAATCAAAAGATATGGAAAGTGTGTCACGTAAAAGGATATCGATGTGTGTGGTGAACATTATCAATATTTTGTATGCAAAAAATTTATCTGAATTTAGTGCGCCAGTAACTTCTCATGGAGTTACATATGTAATTAGGAAAGTGTGTATATATGTTACGAAAGGCGAATATTAAAATGGCCGACCTTATTCATTCCGAAATTTTCGCTCTGAAATAATTCCGGTGGAATAATTCTATCTTATTTGCCCGCAAAATGCTTTTGTTGCTAATAATTTAAAAACAAATCCGGAATTTCCGAATAATAGCCACTTAATAAAAATTAACGAATCCACCTATTTTTAATCCAAATCCTTGATGAAATAAAAAAATATGAAAGCCGTGTCTATTTAAATATAATATAATATGGTCAATTGTAAAACATATCTGTAAGTTTAATTGTTCCGAATGAAAATTTTAAAGAACTGATTTGAAACTAAATCAGTTTCATGCGATCAACCCATTTGATTCTTAAAAATATAGGTTTGCAATACTATTTTAAAAACACGTGAATCATTTGAAATCTTGAACAGCTTTAAATGGGGAAACCATACTGGGTATGGCGTGAATTTGTAAACAACTACCTAGCAGTCAGAAACATTGTTATTATGAAACTATTCTATAAATATAAATATTTACAAAGATAATCTTAGTTGCGTAACTTATCCTTTTTTACACAAATGTTTAAGATTTCAGATTGATTATATATGGTAAATAAACTGGTTCTTTAAATCTAGCAAAAATTAAAACTTACTTAATTCGCTTTCTTAGCTTTTTTTGCGTTTTGGTAATTTCTAATATATAAATTTCATGAACTACTTGGTGACAGTGACTCTTTTCAATTTATGTACTAAATATATAAAATATTGACCTCAATTCATAGCCTAACTCTCTATCTATGTATCATATACATAAGTTCTATTCCAGTCAACTAAGAACGTAGTTTTCAGCACTACTCTTTATAGTTCCTTAAAACAAATCGAAATTCTAAACACCTCTCAAACTTTAAATGTTATCCGAAGTTTAGGTTACATACATATGACACTATATTTTTTTAATAAGGGATTTTCTGCTTCCATATACCTACATATTCATATTTATATTAAATTTATAGTAGAGAATTTTATCAATTAATAATAATAAGCGTATTTAGGACTTCATTTAAAAATGTTTACGTGTTATTTATATCACTTCTCAACTATGTATATCAGTCCTTTTATATGTACAACTAAACCTGGTTAAATTTTATACGTTGCCACTTGTTGGATATAATTCTTCAGAGTATTTTGGTCGACATTCAGCACAGAACCATTTGCCCTGCGGTGCAACCATTATTCCCACGCATTCAAAGTGGAACCATTCGATAAGGCAATTTTCTCCATCGCATGCTATCATCTCAGACACTTCGTCATATGGACAGCGACAATAGCAATATACCGATTCGCCATCACGTGCCTGTCGCGCTCCGGCTGGTGGTCGTATAGGATATCGTATATTGTTGGCTTTAAAATATTGTAAGGTTTCAAAATTTGGATTAGGTAACAAAGCTGGTGGTATCTTATGATTAAACACAGTAGCTTGTGGCGTTGGTAGTGCTGGTGGAGGTGCTGCAAGCTGAAGAAATTGTTGTGTATGTATAGGTGCAGATGTAGTCGCTTGGTTTAGATTGTTATTCCATAGACTTGAAGTTGACGCCATCGGACAGGAATTAGATTGTGCTAATATCGCTCCTGAAGTCTCATCATCAGAAGAAGCTTCGCTACTGTTGTTTTCATCATCATCGTCATCATCGGTTTCTTTACTGGAAGAATATATTTGAGATGTGGGAAAATGTTCGTTTGTAGCACCAGCACTATCATTGCCTAAGCCTAGCTGAGAAGGTCGTATTTTAAGAGTGGGTATCGGCGGCAGTTTATTGGACGAAGCTATCTTTTTGGAGACACGATTACGCGTCGAGGATTTTTCAATGTTTCCGGTAGTACGTTGTTTTTTCGTTGATGTAGAAGCAGGAGAATTGATGTGAAGATCACCACTTAGAGAGGTAACTTGGGTGCTAGGTGTTTTCGGTGTACGTGTTGCTTTACTCTTAGGATTTACGATGCTTTTTGAAGGTGTTGGCAAGTCTTCTTTTCGCCAGGTTAACTGCGGCGGTGGTTGCGGTTTGATAGCTCGCATGCCCATCATCAATGGTTGCCCCAGGTTTATGAAGGAGTTGTCATCGTCGCTGGTGTAGCCATAGAATTTGTTTGGACGTCTAGCGCGTTTGGAGCGCTTTAAGGAACCGTCCACATCGGAACAACTGCTTCCTTCGCTCAATCTACCCGGCATATGAGGTGCAATAGGTTGTGGTGTGAGCTGCTCAATGGCTGGCAGTGTTAGAGATGCATATGGCATATTAACGTTGTGGTGCTGGCTCTTTGTTGACTCTGGAATTGCAGGTGATGATTCCTTCAATTCATAAGAAGGTAAACAATCAATACCACTTGGCGGAATAAGAGCTATATCAATAAACGATTTATTTTCACATTTTGCTTTCACAACTAATGAGGCGCTTGTTTTGCCGCAGGATTTTCGATCTTTCTTTTTCTTCTTCATTTTGACTCTTGTAGTTTCACAGATAACATCTTCAGGCAGCGATGGAGTTGATGGACGACTATTCTCTACAATATCGAAATTATGTGAAGGTGATAAACGTGTTTGTGCCATCAACTGGGCCCGCTTCTGGGCTAGTAGCTCGCTGGCCAATTTCTGTGGATGTTCGTCATAGAATTCTTCATCGGTTCCTGACTCAGCAGTTTCGTAATCAGATTCATAAATTTGTGGTTCTTTGGGCGGCGATGGTAGGCGTTCGGTTGTTGTAACATCATTCACTGAATCACCATCCGCAACCTTTACAGGCTCTGTATGCTTCTTCAATGGTGAAATACTTTCGCTTTTTTTTCTTGAACGTTCACGGTCCGATTTTTTACGGTGTCGCTTACGGGAAGTGTTAGATGCGGCCGACGAATCGCTATCATCTGAGCTGGAACTGCTTGAGCTGCTATGAGTACCACTAGAGCTACAGGAACAATTTGAGCCACAGGAACAGCTGGAGTCTGAGCTAGAACTTGAATCACTGGAAGAAATCGATGCAGAACGGTGATTGGAAACACTTCGCGGAGATTTCGACACTTTATTGCGTTTGGTGGGTGATCCAGAGGAAGTGATTTGTTTTTTAACGGGAGCGGCAGACACGGGCGAAGGTGGATTGATTACTTTACAGTAATCATGATCTGCATAAATAATCTTTAGTAAGTCCTCTATTGAATAACTGTCGTCTTTTTTTTTATCTGTTTTGAAGGTTTCTTTTTCTTTGATTTCAGGGGTTGAACTGCCTTGTTGAGTTTGCAAAAAGTTTTTCCAAATTTCTAATACATTTCCAGTGGCAACATTTTTTTGCTCCTCAGTTGTAAATGCGCTTTCTAGTTTTTCTTTTCCATTTACTTTTTCCAAATCGTTTTCACATTCAGAAGGTGGGGAGAGCATAACTCTTGGAACTAGTGAGTTTTCGTCCCCTCTCGACTTGCCATCCATGTCCGATTCTTCACTGCTATCTGTTTCTGAAAGATTAGGAGCAGTCAAATTCAAATCTTCTAAAGATTCTTTAGACCGTTTGTTTTTCTTTTTGCGAGGAGTATCTGCACATTTTTCTTCTTTTGGATTTGCTTTTCCATTCTTAGAATGTTCAGGATTTGCGACATCCAGGACGTTCGAATCGGGTTTGCCTTCAGTTTTTGCTTTACTGATGCATTCGCTTTTTTCACTTTTAATCGAAGCACTATCTGTTTCGGTAACACTGTCTGCCACCTCTTTTTTAATGCACATCTTAGCTTTTTCCATTTCTTGGCCACTTGGTTTATTATCAACTTCCGCCTCAGTTTTCTTCTCTGCATCAAATGATTTCATATCCTCATCGACGTTTCCAGATTGTTCAGAACCTTCTGCCACCGTTTCTTGTTGCTTATGAGTTGCCGTGTGTTTTAGCAAAAACTTTCGTGATACAAATTTTTCCTCGCAGTTATCTTCAGTACAGGGGTATCGCAAATCTCCGCTGTGTAAACGCTTATGAACGTTTAAATACATGGCTTTTGAAAAACACAGATTACACAAATCGCAATTAAATGTAATCGGAGGGACGCAAAAGTGGTAGACGTGGCGCCAGCGTTTCTGTAAACATCTCTTACAAATTATACTTTCAGTGCCGTGCTTCCAAAAAAGATGTTTGGTAATATCCATTTTGTTGCGATAAGCAATACCACAGCGATAACAAACATGATGTAATTTATGTTTCCAAACATGTGACGACAATCGGCCCTGATCACGACAATCCTCCAAGCAAATGTCGCAAGCAAAATGACGTTTTCGCAAATGGACCATCAAACGAAATGGCGAAGGTATATTGTCTAAGTCACAAAGGCAACAACGAAATTTAACATCAAAAACTGGCGTTTTATTTGGTGCTCCTGGACAAATGTGGCAGAGAATTTCACTAAAACTAAAAAAGTTTGCACGACACATGAAACAAAGGATAGCAGTTTTTAAGTGCATTTTTCTGTTGTGCAAATATAGTTCTTTGTGTGTTGAAGTAACGAAGCGGCACTGGAAGCATTCAAAAATTCGTTCATTGAAATTGCGAGTGAATATCCCTTCACCCATGGTACAGTAGCTTGTTGAGTTGAAAAACTCACTTTCAAGTATTGGCAAGAAACTTTTCAATTTAGCACAAATCGTTTCGGGTTTAAGTTCCTCTGCTGTGATGCTATCCACAGTAGCACTGAATCGGTGTTGCCCAAGCATATGTAGCACAAGACTTTGTCCATTTACGGCAATACGACGAGCATGATTACAATACAAACAAATAGGGTATACTGCTTTTAAACATATACGTACGAATTCTACACTTTCTATTTTTTCTAGCGGTCGATCTAACTGAAGATCAACTATTGGTACATCTTCGTTGGCTACCTCTATTCCATCCGGGGGAATATCAGGTATACTCTCTTTACTGTTGGATAATTGCGCTTGCTGCTTTGTTTCATCCATCTGTATATCAGTATCATCATCTGCATATGATAAGGTATTCTTGCTCTGCTTTTCGGGTGATTGATCAATGACCATTAATATATTGTCATCACTACGGATCGCTGGAGTATTTGCGCTGCTATTTGAAATATTCAAACTCGAATTGTTCTCAGATGACGTGCTCGATTCGGGCGCCGTTGAGTCAGTGGTAAAACAATGTGAATTATGCTCGTTTATTTCTCTGAAATTATTACAAAAAAATAAAAATGCACTGAATGAGGATGTGAAAGCGGCTTTTACCTTGGTGGTTCTTCTAAAGGTTGCCCCGTTATTGTCTCGTCAATATCCATTACATCACTTCCCTGGGAATCTCTTCTCTGTTCTGGTTCGCTAAGTTGAACTACTGGCTTTATGGATTCCCCACCCAAACATATTTGTTTTTCATTTGATTGCGGTAATATGTGGCGGGAATGTTTTGGTGATGTAGGTGGGGTAGGTGTCCAGTTACGAGCACTCTGCTCGGATGTGGTCGTAGCTTCTCCAGAGGGGCCATGCCTTAATTTTTTAATTGGTGTATGATGCAAAGTTTCCTTTGTACGTTGAATGTCTAACTTTGTACGTTCAATTTCTTGCAAAATGCGAGCCAGATTAGGGTTCGTTTCATCCACATTCTGTACGAACAGCGATTCTTTGCTATTATCATCATCACATCTTCTTTCTAACAATGACTGTTTATTAGCGATTACCGGTGTTATTTTATTGTTAGTCAGTACATCAGGTTTCTCCGGTGTTGTACCTGCAACACCTTTACCGTGTTCGTAAGCCAAATTATCCTCAATGGTGCCGACATGTGTCGCCTCACCTTCGTTTATCTCCTCGTCTTCATCTTCGTCACTATCAGTAGAGCTCAGTGCAACATCAACGGATTTCTGAAACTCTTTTGGCACTCTTAGTTTGAATTTCGGCACCGTTAGTTTCGACTCATTAGATGATGGATCTCTTTCCTGAAACATGTTCGTATCTAGTCTTTTTTGAGATTGTTGCTCCAAACGCCAGCGCTCATCCAATTCTTTAAATGGATTGATGAGGGAACTGTGAGTCGTTGTGCAGGATTCATCAATGACCATATTACTGCTACTATTACTATCCTCATTTTGTATAGTGGCGGCTGGCACTGCCGCAGAAACTATTGATACTACCGACGTAGGCTGATTGCTATCAGAGTTAAACAAATTTGCATTCAAACTGGAGTCAGACACCGTATTTAATGGCAATGAATGACGAATTCTAAAAGGAAAAAGTACAAATTAAAAATAAAATAGTATTAAATGTATAAATGTTTAATATTTGTTGTCTATTGTAATTAAAGGTCTAAGTAATTGATGCGAAGAGCAGCTCTTTGGCTCATCGACGGATAGTACACTTTCTGCTCTGTTTTTGTTCTTGTTTTTCTGGATTTTAGTTCAGAACAATATTTATTTTATTTGCACTGGATCCCAAAAAGGGCATGAAGCCTGGCACAGCACATAAAAGAACTCAGAAAGATATTTGACTCAGCAGAGAATAAATACTTAAAGTGAAATGTTGTTTTAAACACAAAAGCACTCTGCGGGGTTGCACCTGGTACGCTCCGGTACTATCAACTTTTGGTACTATCCCGACTGGTCCGGCCACATTTCGGGTCTGTTTTTGTTGCGAAAAAAAAAAATTATTGTTCCGGGCGAAAAGCCACTTCCCAATTTCTTACCTATATTGTACGATTTTTGATGCATCACCAGTGTTTTTTTTTGCCTTTTTCTTTGGCTTCGAAGTACGTTTTGCATCTGGATGAGCTTTGCATTGATTACTGTGACGTCCTTTCTGTCCACACAGAGTACATGGTTTCATAAATTCAGCACAATTGTGATCGGAAAATGGTTCGGTTTCTTGAAATAAATGCTGACATGTACAGCACATAAGGAATCTCTTCTCACTCAACACACCATCAACTATCGATACACTTTTACGAAGTGCATCTTCAGAATTGAAATGAATCTGTTCGAGATCGTGTTTTATTTCCAAATGTATCGATAGTTTCTCCGCAGTAGGAAAAAATCGTATACAGTAGATGCACATGTGCCGCTGATGTTTGTCGCGAATGTGCAAAAATAGATTCCAATTTTCGTGAAATGTATTGCAACTAGAACATTTGTAGTACCGTTTTTTATGAACTGTTGCTGCTGTTTCTTGAGTAGTTGAAGGTAAGACGTCTGATATAGATTGTGAAGCAGCATCCGTAATAGCCATATCAACTGTGACATCTGGGGATGCTGATGGTGGAGGTGTTGCAAGAACGGGAGGCAACGATATGGGCAATATACTCGTTATTTCGCCAATTCGTGTTGGTAATAAGCGGGTATCAGCTAAGCATTCACGCTGGTGTGCATTTAGTGCTGTGAATGAATCGAAACATCCCGTTTTGCATTTAAAACACAAATATTTAGTTGCAGGGGGAATATTTTCGCTGGTATTTGATATAGGCACACCCAATATCGGTTGAGCAATATCAAAGGAAGTTTTTTCTAATGGTTGTGGAAATATTGAAGAAGTAGTCTCTAGATTCATTGGAATTTCTGTAGGTGGTGGTGGTGGTGTGTATGGCTTTTGTAAACGTTGTAATAATAATGATTTGAAAGGGGAGTGCTGCACATATGTTCCGCTATTGTTGATTGTTGAATTTTCTTGAGTTTGCTGTACTTTTTCAAAGTTGACTATGTTCTCATTGCTTTTCGATTCTAACTCTAAATGTGATTGCTTATGTTGCGGCGACAGCCCATGTTCACTAGAGGGACTTAATTTTCTTTTTAACCTTTTAGCTTTATCCGACTTTTCCTGTGCTTGAATAAGTGGAACGCTACCTAAAGTTCTTTCCTGGCTTAATAATGAAGCAGCTGCATCAACCTCATCCATTGGCTGGTCTATAACGAGCTGTGACTGAATAAGCGAAACACTACATAAACCTGTTTCCTGATCTGGCAATGAAGCAGCTGCATCAAAGTCTTCCATTGGGTGGTCGATAACAAGCTGGTGCGAAGATGATGTACCGCTGGAATTCGACTCCGAAGAAGCGAGAGAACAGTGGCTGCTTTCGTCTTCATGTTCAGTTTTCTTTATATCACTCTCTGTACTCTTTATCTGACTAGACTTTGTGGTATCAAATTTGCTTTCATTATTTAATTTCATACCAATAGCCGTTGAATTTTCGACAATATCAGCATCCGTTTCGGAATTCAACAATTCAGTCGCTTTTGGATCTTCTCGGGCTTTTGATTTCTTAGCCTCGTGTTTTAAACATTCAGGATGTGTGTCATCCTCATGAGATTGACTGTCTGGCGATGAAAACGATTTGTAGTCCCCATTTAATTTAAATTTAATTCTCATTTCATTACTCGATGCCTTCGTTTCCTCTTTCACAGATGTATCATTATTTGATGATTCTCCGCTGGAACGGGTGGCATCTAGCTCCTCATTTCTGTTCTCTACATTTAAATTGTCTGCACTAGAGTTTTCCAGTTGCCTATTACAGTCATCTGCACCATCTTTTATGTTTTCATTTGTTGTTTCTAAAATGCTGTCCCTACTGTTGGTATCCGATGCATAATTAAAAACCACAGAGCTGTCCACATCCAGTTCATTTTTTTCATTTTCACTAGATTTAAAGTTTTTTGAGTTTTCCATACTTTTATCGCAATCTCGACTTTCGTCATCGTCTACGCTAATAAAACCGCTAATTTGATTACATATGTTTTTTTTGTGAAATTCACCCGTGACAGAATTCGCCTCGAGTGAGGAATTTGGAGAATCAAGTCTCGTGTGATACTCATTGGATGCAACACTTTGAAAAGAGTCGTCGCTAATAGATGACACCTCTTTGTTTTCATTGTTTGCGTCATTACTTTCTTTCACAAATGCATAACTTTGAATTGCCTGATCATTATCAGCATGGCTTTTTCCGATTTCTTTCATATAGTCGCTATGCGATTTCCCTACTATTGATTTAACCTCTGGCGAGTCGATAGCAAGTTTTTTCTTCTCGTTGGCGTAGGAGTCTGCATTATAATGCCCCTTATTAGCTCCAACGTCATCATATTGAAAAACTTTATTGGAGTCTTCATTTTTCAATTCGTGGCTCTGGTTGCTCAATGTTTTTTCATAGCTTGGGGAATCGACAGTGTGTTTTTCGTTCTCGTCGTCGGTCTCTACATTATTCTGCCCTGCATTAGCTTCACCATCTTTCTGAAAAGTTTTATTGAGATCTTCATTTTCCAATTCGGCGCTCTGACTACTTAATGTTTTTTTATATACAATCTGTTGTTCCGTCGTGGTATCGTTCTCTGCATTATCATGCTCCACATTAACTCCAACATTATCTTGAAAACTTTTGTTGCCACCTTCATTTTTTGAATCTTGACTCTGGCATCTTAACGTGTTTTCATAGTTTTCTTGGGTTATTACATTCGCTGCAGTTTTGAATTCTTCTTTTCCTGATTGCAAGTCTAACCTTCTCACATCGCTAGACGTACAATTTTCTCCAGGAATTTGAACGCAATCACTTTGTGTTGCTTCCTTTCGTTCTTGAAAATGCTCAGCATCATTTTTTGGTTCCAATGAATTTGATATTTCACAATCATCATTTTTTATACCCGATGAATTTGATGCTTGATCCTCACCATTATCATAAACGGGTTCATCGTCTTGTACATTTGTTGGAGAACAAGAAGTATCTGTTGTCGGGTTATGATCGATTTCTTTGCTTATTTCACTGGGTTCACCAGAAATTGTTTCTGCTACAGCTTTACCATCATTCAATGTCCCAGTGACCAATTTCGTTTCCCTCTCAGTGTGCAACTTACTGCTAGTTTGACTTGCGTTTATATTATCAAATTTGATTGGTTCTTCACTTATAGTTAGGTCTTCTGGATTATTCTCATCAAGGCTGGTTTTGTGCGGGTTTTGTGAAAATATTCCTTCCTCCGAAGGTATCTTTTCTGCTTCCGGTTCTTTTGTGGATTCCATCATTTGTTAGGATTTCTGCAGTTCGGAGAAAAAATATGTAATGATAATAGTACATTGGTTTGGTTATTAGATTTTGAATACCTTGGCATATCCTGATTTATTACTAAGCTGCATTCATTTATGTGTCCGGTTTCTAAAATCTTACCGCGTCGCCTGAAACAGAGAGTACACAAAATATTAATGTAAAGTATGTTAAATGACTTGTATTTGGTTCCTATTCACGTTGGGCTATAATCTCGACATAAAAACCAAATGTCCCAAAAACTTTATTAACCTGCGCAATCCATGCTGAGATTTTGCATCCCATTTTAATCGTTTCTGTTTAGGTATAAAAGTCATTGCATCTACGCTTTCTGCCATACCATTTTGTTCCGGATTATATGGAACAGACTTCTGGTGAACTATTCCGGATTCTCTCAAACACTTACTAAAGGTATTGTTACAATATTGATTGAGTCTCAGCCATTTCTTTGAACTCTAGAAACTTATTCTTGACTTCACTTTTGCTTTTAATAAAATATACAAATATTTTACGTGTGAAGTCATCTATAAAAACAACGTAGTATTTACTACCACCCATAGAGTTTACTTCCATGGGTCCACACAGATCAGAATGCACAATTTCCAATTTCTTTTTAGCACGATAACCGGCTGTTTCAACTTGGGTGGACCATAATGAAAGGGGTGTTAGAGGCGTTGGTTCCACATTACAATTAAAGAGATGGTTGGTGTCATGTGGGGACACATTGCAAGAGGGACATACATTTTGTATGTCGGGGTTGATTCTGGATAGATAAGAGTTTAACCTGTTACAGTATCCAGAACGAAGTTGGGCAAGAGTGACACGCGTTCCCCTGGGGAGTATGCGTTCCTCTTCCACAAGTTTTGGGTACTTTTCCTTGAGTACTGGATTCACCGGGCAATTCCTGGCATAAAGGTCCGACGCCTGTTTGTGAAGTTCACCAAGGACCTGCTTGTATTTTTTTGCTTCATACGGCTGAGTTCTCAGGTGCCGTATTTCCTCAAAATGTTTACGGAGATTACTCCTTAAGTCCCTAGGCGGTGATGGCTAATCAATCAGATATCTGTTTGGATGCCCAGGTTTCTGGGTATACAACAGGAACTGTTTGGTTAGCATCTCATTTCTCTCCCTGATGGGGAGTATTCTCGCCTCATTATGTAGATGGTGTTCTGGGGACATAAGAAGACAGCCCGTGGCGATTCTGAGAGCAGTATTTTGGCAGGCCTGTAGCTTCTTCCAGTGGGTAATTTTTAGGCTTGGCTTACGCGGAGCACGTAAACGGCTGGCCAATTGCTTTGTATGTAGTAATGAGCGTTTCTTTATATTTTCCCCAGGTACTGCCAGCAAGGGATTTGAGGATTTTATTGCGGCTCTGGATTTTCGGAAAAATTGCGGCTGCGTGCTCACCAAAATGTAGATCCTGATCAAACGTCACACACGTTAGTCGGTTATAATGCCAGGTTTCGCGAGGCGAAAAAACTGGAGAGATCAAGTAGGTAGCCGTTTATTCTGTTGCAGAGCTCATCGATCTGTGGGCCTGGGCCTGTGGCCATTATTGTGCAGTCATCGGCGTATGAAACGATAGTGACCCCTTCTGGTGGTGAAGGTAACTTAGATATGTAGGATTTAAACCAAGGTGGGGATAGGACACCACCCTGTGGCACGCCTTGTTTAATTCTTCTTGGTTTTGATGTTTCGTTTCTAAATTGCACCGATGCCTGCCTTTTAAGACATGGGGGAAGGGTAGACCCTTCCAGGTCTTGCAGTAACGTGCCATGGTTGACCGTATCAAAATCTTTTGATAGGTCTAGCGCTGCGAGTTGTTGTTGTTGTTGTTGTTGTAGCAATGCTCGCCCCACCTAATAGTCGCGACCGATCACAAATTGTCATCAATATCCTCTAACGGGAGTCCAAGGAAACTTGCCGTTTCAACAGGGGTGGACCATAAGGAAAGGGGTGTTAGGGGCGTTGGTTCCACATTACAATTAAAGAGATGGTTGGTGTCATGTGGGGACACATTGCAAGCATGGCATACATTTTGTATGTAGGGGTTGATTCTGGATAGGTAAGAGTTTAACCTGTTACAGTATCCAGAACGAAGTTGAGCAAGAGTGACACGCGTTTCCCTGGGGAGTATGCGTTCCTCTTCTGCGAGTTCTGGATATTTTTCTTCAAGTACTGGATTCACCGGGCAATTCCCGACATAAAGGTCCGACGCCTGTCTATGGAGTTCACCAAGGACCTGCTTGTGTTTTTCCGCTTCATACGGCTGGGTTCTTAGGTGCCGTATTTCCTCAAAATGCTTACGGAGATGACTCCTTAGGCCCCTGGGCGGTGCTGGTTCGTCAATCAGATGTCTGTTGGGATGCCCAGGTTTCTGGGTATTCAACAGGAACTGTTTGGTCAGCATCTCATTTCTCTCCCTGATGGGGACTATTCTCGCCTCATTATGCAGATGGTGTTCTGGGGACATAAGAAGACAGCCCGTGGCGATTCTGAGAGCAGTATTTTGGCAGGCCTGTAGTTTCTACCAGTGGGTGGTTTTTAGGCTTGGCGACCATATGGGTGACGCGTAGCACGTAATCGGCTGGCTAATTGCTTTGTATGTGGTCAAGAGCGTTTCTTTATCTTTTCCCCAGGTACTGCCAGCAAGGGATTTGAGGATTTTATTACGGCTCTGAATTCTTGGAACAATTGCGGTTGCGTGCGCACCAAAATGTAGATCCTGATCAAACGTCACACCCAAGATTTTGGGGTGCAGGACAGTCGGTAGCGTAGTGCCATCGACGTGGATGTTCAATATGGTCGACATTTGGGGCGTCCATGTTGTAAATAAGTTCGCGGAAGATTTAGTCGGTGACAATGCCTGGTTTCGCGAGGCGAAAAAACTGGAGAGATCAGGGAGATAGCCGTTTATTTTATTGCATAGCTCATCGATCTTTGGGCCTGGGCCTGTGGCCATTATTGTGCAGTCATCGGCGTAGGAAACGATTGTGACTCCTTCCGGTGGTGAAGGTAGCTTAGATATGTAGAAATTAAACAAAAGCGGGGATAGGACACCACCCTGTGGCACCCCTTGTTTAATTCTCCTTTGTTTTGATGTTTCGTTTCTGAATTGCACCGATGCCTGCCGACCACCCAGATAATTTGCGGTCCACCTTTTAAGACATGGGGGAAGGGTGGACCCTTCCAGGTCTTGCAGTAATGAGCCATGGTTGACCGTATCAAAAGCTTTTGATAGGTCTAACGCTACGAGTACTGTTCTATGGTGGGGATATTGATTCAAACCGCAATTTATCTGGGTGCTAATGACATTTAGCGCGGAGGTAGTGCTATGGAGTTTTCTGAAGCCATGCTGCTGGGGGCTAGCTGCAAATGTGCTTGGAAATAAGGGAGCAAAATGGCTTCAAGCGTCTTTGCCACTGGCGATAGGAGAGATATCGGACGATATGACTCACCTACGTTAGCTGGTTTCCCAGGCTTTAGTAGCGGGACCACCTTGGCCATTTTCCATTTCTCGGGTATGACAAAGGTGGAAAGAGACAGGTTGAAGACATGCGCTAAATATTTGAAACCCTCTTTCCCTAGGTTTTTAAGCATCGGCATGGCTATGCCGTCTGGGCCCACTGCTTTGGATGGTTTAGCGCGACCAATGGCGTCCTCAATCTCTCTAGCGGTGATGGTAATTGGTGACGCGCTGAGTTTGTGTTTGTGTGCGTGTCTATTGGCTGTCCGTCTATCTTTGTCGACCGTAGGATGCATTATATATTGTCGGCAGAAAGCGCTCGCGCATTTTTTCGCATCCGACAGCACCTTATCGCCAAAGGCGATGGAAACTTTGTTGTTGTTGTTGTTGTAGCAATGCTCGCCCCACCTAATAGCCGCGACCGATCACAAATTGTCATCAATATCCTCTAACGGGAGTCCAAGGAAACTTGCCGTTTCAACAGGGGTGGACCATAAGGAAAGGGGTGTTAGAGGCGTTGGTTCCACATTACAATTAAAGAGATGGTTGGTGTCATGTGGGGACACATTGCAAGCAGGGCATACATTTTGTATGTCGGGGTTGATTCTGGATAGGTAAGAGTTTAACCTGTTACAGTATCCAGAACGAAGTTGAGCAAGAGTGACACGCGTTTCCCTGGGGAGTATGCATTCCTCTTCTGCGAGTTCTGGATATTTTTCTTCAAGTACTGGATTCACCGGGCAATTCCCGACATAAAGGTCCGACGCCTGTCTATGGAGTTCACCAAGGACCTGCTTGTGTTTTTCCGCTTCATACGGCTGGGTTCTCAGGTGCCGTATTTCCTCAAAATGCTTACGGGGATGACTCCTTAGGCCCCTAGGCGGTGCTGGTTCGTCAATCAGATGTCTGTTGGGATGCCCAGGTTTCTGGGTATTCAACAGAAACTGTTTGGTCAGCATCTCATTTCTCTCCCTGATGGGGAGTATTCTCGCCTCATTATGCAGATGGTGTTCTGGGGACATAAGAAGACAGCCCGTGGCGATTCTGAGAGCAGTATTTTGGTAGGCCTGTAGTTTCTTCCAGTGGGTGGTTTTTAGGCTTGGCGACCATATGGGTGACGCGTAGCACGTAATCGGCTGGCTAATTGCTTTGTATGTGGTCAAGAGCGTTTCTTTATCTTTTCCCCAGGTACTGCCAGCAAGGGATTTGAGGATTTTATTACGGCTCTGAATTCTTGGAACAATTGCGGTTGCGTGCGCACCAAAATGTAGATCCTGATCAAACGTCACACCCAAGATTTTGGGGTGTAGGACAGTCGGTAGCGTAGTGCCATCGACGTGGATGTTCAATATGGTCGACATTTGGGGCGTCCATGTTGTAAATAAGGTCGCGGAAGATTTAGTCGGTGACAATGACAGGTTTCGCGAGGCGAAAAAACTGGAGAGATCAGGGAGATAGCCGTTTATTTTATTGCATAGCTCATCGATCTTTGGGCCTGGGCCTGTGGCCATTATTGTGCAGTCATCGGCGTAGGAAACGATTGTGACTCCTTCCGGTGGTGAAGGTAGCTTAGATATGTAGAAATTAAACAAAAACGGGGATAGGACACCACCCTGTGGCACCCCTTGTTTAATTCTCCTTTGTTTTGATGTTTCGTTTCTGAATTGCACCGATGCCTGCCGACCACCCAGATAATTTGCGGTCCACCTTTTAAGACATGGGGGAAGGGTAGACCCTTCCAGGTCTTCCTGTAACGAGCCATGGTTGACCGTATCAAAAGCTTTTGATAGGTCTAACGCTACGAGTACTGTTCTATGGTGGGGATATTGATTCAAACCGCAATTTGTCTGGGTGCTAATGACATTTAGCGCGGAGGTAGTGCTATGGAGTTTTCTGAAGCCATGCTGATGAGGGGCTAGCTGCAAATGTGCTTGGAAATGAGGGAGCAAAATGGCTTCAAGCGTCTTTGCCACTGGCGATAGGAGAGATATCGGACGATATGACTCACCTACGTTAGCTGGTTTCCCAGGCTTTAGTAGCGGGACCACCTTGGCCATTTTCCATTTCTCGGGTATGACAAAGGTGGAAAGAGACAGGTTGAAGACATGCGCTAAATATTTGAAACCCTCTTTCCCTAGGTTTTTAAGCATCGGCATGGCTATGCCGTCTGGGCCCACTGCTTTGGATGGTTTAGCGCGACCAATGGCGTCCTCAACCTCTCTAGCGGTGATGGTAATTGGTGACGCGCTGAGTTTGTGTTTATGTGCACGTCTATTGGCTCTCCGTCTATCTTTGTCGACCGTAGGATGCATTATATATTGTCGGCAGAAAGCGCTCGCGCATTTTTTCGTATCCGACAGCACCTTATCGCCAAAGGCGATGGAAACTTTGTCTTTGTGCTTAGTCGGATTCGATAGGGACTTTACGGTGGACCAAAGTTTACCTACACCGGTAGAGAGGTTACAACCTCTTAGGTGCTCTTCCCATTTCGCCCGCTTGTGTTCGTCCACAAGCAATCTGATGCGTTGGTTTATATCCCTTATTTGGGGGTCGCCTGGATCAAACTGTCTTATAAGGTCGCGTTCCCTCGCTAAGCTCGCGGCCTCCGCCGGGAAGTGGGGCCGGATTTCGGGAATTCTCCCGGCGGGAATGAAATGTGCCGAGGCGGATTCAATGACCTTACGGAAGGCACGCTCCTCTTGGCGGGCATCAGTCGGGATAGGGAGGGCAGCAAAGCTGCTGTCTGTTGCAGATTTATATTCTTCCCACTTTCCTTTTTTGAAGTTTATGAAAGTGCGTTTTTCGGTGACGATGAAGTCGGCGGTACGCTCGAACGAAATAAGTATGGGCAGGTGGTCGGATGCCAATGTTACCATCGGCTGCCAGTTGACGCAGTTTACGAGTTCTGCGCTCACGATTGAGATATCTGGCGAGCTATGACAGCTTCCTACCATACGTGTGGGGGCGTCTCCGTTAATTGTGCAGAACGTCGTTTCGTCTATTTGATCCGCCAACATCTCACCCCTACTGTCCGCCCGCAAGTTTGAATGCCATAGGTCGTGATGGGCATTGAAATCGCCTAAGATAATGCGATTGTTGCCAGTGAGTAAGGCCTCGATATTAGGGCGGTATCCACTGGGGCAACAGGTGACAGGAGGGATGTAGATGGTGATGATTTCTAGATTTGCATCGCCTGACCGGACAGATAGGCCTTGACGTTCTAAGACATTGTCACTGCGGTCGATGCCAGGATCAAATATATGATATTGCACAGAGTGGTGTATAATAAACGCGAGGCCGCCTCCATTTCCGCTCTCGCGGTCTTTCCTGTGGACATTATAACCAGAGCAGGTCTGCAATGCAGATCTTGCTGTGAGTTTAGTCTCTTGAATCGCAGCAATGCGGATGTTGTGCCGCTTCATGAAATCGACTATCTCCGTAATCTTCCCAGTTAGTCCATTACAGTTGAACTGCAGAATTCTGAAGTGCATGAGGGGTGACGCCGCCACTCTAGGGGTAAGTGAGGGGTGACTACGCCTAGGTTGTGGAAGGCCAGGACGCAATTGCTGTTGTGGCCTTGGGACTGGGCGCCCTTGGGCAAGCATTGGGGTACCCGGATGATTTGGGTTTGCGACCTGGCAACATGGAAACTTTGTCTTTGTGCTTAGTCGGATTCGATAGGGACTTTACGGTGGACCAAAGCTTACCTACACCGGTAGAGAGGTTACAACCTCTTAGGTGCTCTTCCCATTTCGCCCGCTTGTGTTCGTCCACAAGCAATCTGATGCGTTGGTTTATATCCCTTATTTGGGGGTCGCCTGGATCAAGCTGTCTTATAAGGTCGCGTTCCCTCGCTAAGCTCGCGGCCTCCGCCGGGAAGTGGGCCGGATTTCGGGAATTCTCCCGGCGGGAATGAAATGTGCCGAGGCGGATTCAATGACCTTACGGAAGGCACGCTCCCCTTGGCGGGCATCAGTCGGGATAGGGAGGGCAGCAAAGCTGCTGTCTGTTGCAGATTTATATTCTTCCCACTTTCCTTTTTTGAAGTTTATGAAAGTGCGTTTTTCGGTGACGATGAAGTCGGCGGTACGCTCGAACGAAATAAGTATGGGCAGGTGGTCGGATGCCAATGTTACCATCGGCTGCCAGTTGACGCAGTTTACGAGTTCTGCGCTCACGATTGAGATATCTGGCGAGCTATGACAGCTTCCTACCATACGTGTGGGGGCATCTCCGTTTATTGTGCAGAACGTCGTTTCGTCTATTTGATCCGCCAACATCTCACCCCTACTGTCCGCCCGCAAGTTTGAATGCCATAGGTCGTGATGGGCATTGAAATCGCCTAAGATAATGCGATTGTTGCCAGTGAGTAAGGCCTCGATATTAGGGCGGTATCCACTGGGGCAGCAGGTGACAGGAGGGATGTAGATGTTGATGATTTCTAGATTTGCATCGCCTGACCGGACAGATAGGCCTTGACGTTCTAAGACATTGTCACTGCGGTCGATGCCAGGATCAAATATATGATATTGCACAGAGTGGTGTATAATGAACGCGAGGCCGCCTCCATTTCCGCTCTCGCGGTCTTTTCTGTGGACATTATAACCAGAGCAGGTCTGCAATGCAGATCTTGCTGTGAGTTTAGTCTCTTGAATCGCAGCAATGCGGATGTTGTGCCGCTTCATGAAATCGACTATCTCCGTAATCTTCCCAGTTAGTCCATTACAGTTGAACTGCAGAATTCTGAAGTGCATGAGGGGTGACGCCGCCACTCTAGGGGTAAGTGAGGGGTGACTACGCCTAGGTTGTGGAAGGCCAGGACGCAATTGCTGTTGTGGCCTTGGGACTGGGCGCCCTTGGGCAAGCATTGGGGTACCCGGATGATTTGGGTTTGCGACACGGCAACATGGCGCGATGAAACCCGTCGGGGGGTTGCCGTCGCGGAGACCAGAACATCTAGGAAAGTGGCACCACCGAAGGCAGGAGCTGCATTGAGCGGATGTGGCAAACCTATATATTCTGTGCTGGCAGACGGTGCAAACGGAGGCAGGGACTAAGAGTCTGTTTCCCTGACCTGCACGATTGCTGCCAGAAAAGAGGGGGGGAGAAGAAGACGGGGGCAGGGGCTGATGCTCAGCATTGCAACCAGCTCTACTACGAAGGTAGTAGTTATGAGTGGTATCAGCTGTTTGAATTGTTGGCGCCGTGGGGCGCGAGCAGCAGCGGGTACTTGTTGTGGCTTGCTGAGCAGCGAAGCTGCTGGAAGGTAGTGGGGATACGCTTAGGCGTAGACTACGGGACGCCCTTGGGCGTGAGCAGCAAGGAGCCACAAAAGATTTATAAAAGTTACGTGGACGTCGGGTTTTGGGATCAAGCCCAGAACAACCCGTCCGATGCAACCATCCCTTGCACGAGACACACTGAACAGAGTATGACCGTCCTAAAAAGATTCTTTTCTGGCAAATGCAGCAAAACCATTTCTCATGACCGGGGTCAGGAGACGGACCCGGATTGGGTTCGATACCTTCCCGGAGAAAGAGAATATGTAGCAGTCCCGCTGCAAGGAGCTGCTGGGAGGATGACAATTTGTCGGAGGGACGAAACAAATTAAATGGGGTCACTCTGAAATGACAGTCCTTGGTCGGGAAAAATCCCGAGTCGCTCCGGTACATAGAACCGACTGCCTTGGGAAGCGCTACGAGTATTGTTCTATGGTGGGGGTTTTGATTTAAACCGCAATTTATCTGGGTGCTGATGGCATTTAGCGCGGTGGTGGTGCTATGGAGTTTTCTGAAGCCATGCTGATGACAGGCTAGCTGCAAATTTGCTTAGAAGTAGGGGAGCAAAATGGATTCAAGCGTCTTTGCTACTGGCGATAGGATAGATATCGGACGATACGACTCTCCTATGTTAGCTGGTTTCCCAGGCTTTAGTAGCGGGACCACCTTGGCCATTTTCCATTTTTCGGGTATGACAAAGGTGGAAATAGACAGGTTGAAGACATGTGCTAAGTATTTGAAACTCTCTTTCCCTAGGCTTTTAAGCATCGGCATGGCTATGCCGTCTGGGCCCACTGCTTTGGATGGTTTAGCGTGACAAATGGCATATTCCACCTCTCTGGCGGTGATGGTAATTGGTGACGCGCTGAATTTATGTTTATGTGCGTGTCTGTTGGCCCTCCGTCTATCTTTTCGACCGTAGAATGCATTACATATTGACGGCAGAAAGCGCTCGCGCATTTTTTCGAATTCGACAGCACTTTGTCTCCAAAGGCGATGGAAACTTTGTCATTGTGCTTAGACGGATTCGATAGGGACTTTACGGTGGACGAAAGTTTACCCACACCGGCAGAGAGGTTACAACCTCTCTCCCATTTCGCCCGCTTGTGTTCATCCACAAGCATTCTGATGCGTTGGTTTATGTACAAAAACTGGAAGACTCTAGAAGATAAATAATTAAATATTGGCATCTAGTAGGATTGCTGTTGTTGTTGTTGTTGTAGCAGTGCTTCGCCCCACCTAACAGTTGCGACCGATCACAAATTGTCATCAATATCCTCTAACGGGAGTCCAAGGAAACTTGCGGTTTCAACAGGGGTGGACCATAATGAAAGGGGTGTTAGAGGCGTTGATGGTGATGAGGTTGATGGTGAATGAGGACAAAATGAAGTACCTGCTGTCATCCAGCAAAGAGTCAGCGCATCCGCGCCTTGGCAACCACGCTACTGTTGGCAGCCATAATTTCGAAATAGTAAAAGACTTCCTTTATTTGGGAACCAGCATCAACACTAGCAACAACATCAGCACTGAAATCCAGCGAATAATCAATCTTGCCAATAAATGCTACTTTGGACTAGGTAGGCAATTGAAAAGTAAAGTCCTCTCTCGGCGAACGAAAATCATACTCTACAAGTCACTTATCGTACCCGTCCTGATATATGGGGCAGAAGCATGGACCATGACAACAGCAGATGAAGCGGCTTTGGGAGTGTTCGACAGAAAAGTTCTTCGAAAGATTTTTGGACCTCTACGCGTTGGCGATGGAGAGTACCGAAGAAGATTTAATGATGAGCTGTACGAGATATACGCAGACATCAACCTAGTCCAGCGAATTAAAACGCAGCGGCTGCGCTGGCTAGGCCATGTTATGCGAATGAATGATGATGCTCCGGCCAAGAAAGTGTTTCTATCGGAACCCGCCTATGGAAGCAGAGGTAGAGGGCGGCCCCACTCCGTTGGAAGGACCAGGTGGAAAACGATTTAAACTCCCTTTGTGTGACCAATTGGCGCCGGTTGGCGGAGTGAAGGAGCAACTGGCGCGCCTTGTTGGACGGCCATAACCGTTTAGACGGTTAAGCGTCAATTAAGTAAGTAAGTAAGTTAGAGGCGTTTGGTTCCACATTACATTTGTCGACCGTAGAATGCATTACATATTGACGGCAGAAGCATGTCTTCAACCTGCCTCTTTCCAACTTTGTCATACCCGAGAAATGGAAAATGGCAAAGGTGGTGCCGCTACTAAAGCCTGGGAAACCAGCTAACATAGGTGAGTCGTATCGTCCCGATATCTGTCCTATCGCCAGTAGCAAAGACGCTTGAAGCCATCTTGCTCCCTTATTTCCAAGCAAATTTGCAGCTAGCCTCTCATCAGCATGGCTTAAGAAAACTCCATAGCACTACCACCGCGCTAAATGCCATTAGCACCCAGATAAATTGCGGTTTAAATCAATACCCCCACCATAGAACAGTACTCGTAGCGCTAGACCTATCAAAAGCTTTTGATATGGTCAACCATGGCTCGTTACTGCAAGACCTGGAAGGGTCTACCTTCCCCATGTATCAAAAGGTGGACCGCAAACTATCTGGGTGGTCGGCAGGCATCGGTGCAATTTAGAAACGTAACATCAAAACCAAGGAGAATTAAACAAGGGGTGCCACAGGGTGGTGTCCTATCCCCCACTTTTGTTTAATTTCTACATATCTAAGCTACCTTCACCACCGGAAGGAGTCACAATCGTTTACTATGCCGATGACTGCACAATAATGGCCACAGGCCCAGGGCCAAAGATCGATGCGCTATGCAATAAAATAAACGGCTACCTCCCTGATCTCTCCAGTTTTTTCGCCTCGCGAAACCTGGCATTATCACCGACTAAATCTTCCGCGACCTTATTTACAACATGGACGTCCCAAATGTCGACAATTTTGAACATCCACGTCGATGGCACTACGCTACCGACTGTCCTACACCCCAAAATCTTGGGTGTGACGTTTGATCAGGATCTACATTTTGGTGAACACGCAGCCGCAATTGTTCCGAGAATTCAGAGCCGTAACAAAATCCTGTTGTTGTTGTTGTAGCAGTGCTTCGCCCCACCTAACAGACGCGACCGATCACAAACTGTCATCAATATCCTCTAACGGGAGTCCAAGGAAACTTGCTGTTTCAACAGGGGTGGACCATAGGGAAAGGGGTGTTAGAGGCGTTGGTTCCACATTACAATTAAAGAGATGGTTGGTGTCATGTGGGGACACATTGCAAGCGGGGCATACATTTTGTATGTCGGGGTTGATTCTGGATAGGTAAGAGTTTAACCTGTTACAGTATCCAGAACGAAGTTGAGCCAGAGTGACACGCGTTTCCCTGGGGAGTATGCGTTCCTCCTCCGCAAGTTTTGGATACTTTACTTTGAGTACTGGGTTCACCGGGCAATTCCCGGCATAAAGGTCCGACGCCTGTTTGTGGAGTTCACCAAGGACCTGCTTGTGTTTTTTCGCTTCATACGGCTGTGTTCTCAGATGCCGTATTTCCTCAAAATGCTTACGGAGATGACTCCTTAAGCCCCTAGGCGGTGCTGGCTCGTCAATCAGATGTCTGTTGGGATGCCCAGGTTTCTGGGTATTCAACAGGAACTGTTTGGTCAGCATCTCGTTTCTTTCCCTGATGGGGAGTATTCTCGCCTCATTATGTAGATGGTGTTCTGGGGACATAAGAAGACAGCCCGTGGCAATTCTGAGAGCAGTATTTTGGCAGGCCTGTAGCTTCTTCCAGTGGGTAATTTTTAGGCTTGGCGACCATATGGGTGACGCGTAGCACGTAATCGGCTGGCTAATTGCTTTGTATGTAGTCATGAGCGTTTCTTTATCTTTTCCCCAGGTACTGCCAGCAAGGGATTTGAGGATTTTGTTACGGCTCTGAATTCTCGGAACAATTGCGGCTGCGTGCTCACCAAAATGTAGATCCTGATCAAACGTCACACCCAAGATTTTGGGGTGTAGGACAGTCGGTAGCGTAGAGCCATCGACGTGGATGTTCAAAATGGTCGACATTTGGGACGTCCATGTTGTAAATAAGGTCGCGGAAGATTTAGTCGGTGATAATGCCAGGTTTCGCGAGGCGAAAAAACTGGAGAGATCAGGGAGGTAGCCGTTTATTTTATTGCATAGCTCATCGATCTGTGGGCCTGGGCCTGTGGCCATTACTGTGCAGTCATCGGCGTAGGAAACAAAATCCTCAAATCCCTCGCTGGCAGTACCTGGGGAAAAGATAAAGAAACGCTCATGACTACATACAAAGCAATTAGCCAGCCGATTACATGCTACGCGTCGCCCATATGGTCGCCAAGCCTAAAAATTACCCACTGGAAGAAACTACAGGGCTGCCAAAATACTGCTATCAGAATCGCCACGGGTTGTCTTCTTATGTCCCCAGAACACCATCTGCATAATGAGGCGAGAATACTCCCCATCAGGGAGAGAAATGAGATGCTGACCAAACAGTTCCTGCTGAATACACAGAAACCTGAGCATCGCAACAGACATCTGATTGATGAACCAGCACCGCCTAGGGGCTTAAGGAGTCATCTCCGTAAGCATTTTGAGGAAATACGGCACCTGAGAACCCAGCCGTATGAAGCGAAAAAACACAAGCAGGTCCTTGGTGAACTCCATAAACAGGCGTCGGACCTTTATGCCGGGAATTGCCCGGTGAATCCAGTACTTAAAATAAAGTATCCAAAACTCGCGGAAGAGGAACGCAGACTCCCCAGGGAAACGCGTGTCACTCTTGCTCAACTTCGTTCTGGATACTGTAACAGGTTAAACTCTTACCTCTCCAGAATCAACCCCGACATACAAAATGTATGCCCCGCTTGCAATGTGTCCCCACATGACACCAACCATCTCTTTAATTGTAATGTGGAACCAACGCCTCTAACACCCCTTTCCTTATGGTCCACCCCTGTTGAAACGGCAAGTTTCCTTGGACTCCCGTTAGAGGATATTGATGACAATCTGTGATCGGTCGCGGCTGTTAGGTGGGGCGAGGCATTGCTACAACAACAACATCACAAATTGTCATCAATATCCTCTAACGGGAGTCTGGCTAATTGCTTTGTATGTAGTCATGAGCGTTTCTTTATCTTTTCCCCAAGTACTGCCAGCGAGGGATTTGAGGATTTTGTTACGGCTCTGAATTCTCGGAACAATTGCGGCTGCGTGCTCACCAAAATGTAGATCCTGATCAAACGTCACACCCAAGATTTTGGGGTGTCGGACAGTCGGTAGCGTAGTGCCATCGACGTGGATGTTCAAAATGGTCGACATTTGGGGCGTCGATGTTGTAAATAAGGTCGCGGAAGATTTAGTCGGTGATAATGCCAGGTTTCGCGAGGCGAAAAAACTGGAGAGATCAGGGAGGTAGCCGTTTATTTTATTGCATAGCGCATCGATCTTTGGGCCTGGGCCTGTGGCCATTATTGTGCAGTCATCGGCGTAGGAAACGATTGTGACTTCTTCCGGTGGTGAAGGTAGCTTAGATATGTAGAAATTAAACAAAAGTGGGGATAGGACACCACCCTGTGGCACCCCCTGTTTAATTCTCCTTGGTTTTGATGTTTCGTTTCTAAATTGCACCGATGCCTGCCGACCACCCAGATAATTTGCGGTCCACCTTTTAAGACATGGGGGAAGGGTAGACCCTTCCAGGTCCTGCAGTAACGAGCCATGGTTGACCGTATCAAAAGCTTTTGATAGGTCTAGCGCTACAAGTACTGTTCTATGGTGGGGGTATTGATTTAAACCGCAATTTATCTGGGTGCTAATGGCATTCAGCGCGGTGGTAGTGCTATGGAGTTTTCTGAAGCCATGCTGATGAGGGGCTAGCTGCAAATTTGCTTGGAAATAAGGGAGCAGAATGGCTTCAAGCGTCTTTGCCACTGGCGATAGGAGAGATATCGGACGATACGACTCACCTATGTTAGCTGGTTTCCCAGGCTTTAGTAGCGGGACCACCTTGGCCATTTTCCATTTCTCAGGTATGACAAAGGTGGAAAGAGACAGATTGAAGACATGTGCTAAATATTTGAACCCCTCTTTCCCTAGGCTTTTAAGCATCGGCATGGCTATGCCGTCTGGGCCCACTGCTTTGGATGGTTTAGCACGACCAATGGCGTCCTCCTCTCCACCTCTTTAGCGGTGATGGTGATTGGTGACGCGCTGAATTTGTGTTTATGTGCGCGTCTATTGGCTCTCCGTCTATCTTTGTCGACCGTAGGATGCATTATATATTGTCGGCAGAAAGCGCTCGCGCATTTTTTCGCGTCCGGCAGCACTTTGTCGCCAAAGGCGATGGAAACTTTGTCTTTGTGCTTAGTCGGATTCGATAGGGACTTTACGGTGGACCAAAGTTTACCCACACCGGTATAGAGGTTACAACCTCTTAGGTGCTCCTCCCATTTCGCCCGCTTTTGTTCATCTACAAGCAATCTGATGCGTTGGTTTATATCCCTTATTTGGGGGTCGCCTGGGTCAAGCTGTCTTATAAGGTCACGTTCTCTCGATAAGTTTGCGGCCTCCGCCGGGAAGTGGGGCCAGATTTCGGGAATTCTCCCGGCGGGAATGAAATGTGCCGAGGCGGATTTAATGACCTTACGGAAGGCACGCTCCCCTTGGCGGGCATCAGTCGGGATAGGAAGGGCACCTAGGCGGCTGTCTGTAAAGGATTTATATTCTTCCCACTTTCCTTTTTTGAAGTTTATGAAAGTGCGTTTTTCAGTGACGATGAAGTCGGCGTTACGCTCAAGCGAAATAAGTATGGGCAGGTGGTCGGATGCCAATGTTACCATCGGCTGCCAGTTGACGCAGTTTACGAGTTCTGCGCTCACGATTGAGATATCTGGCGAGCTGTGGCAGCTTCCTACCATACGTGTGGGGGCGTCTCCGTTTATTGTGCAGAACGTCGTTTCTTCTATTTGATCCGCCAACATCTCACCCCTACTGTCCGCCCGCAAGTTTGAATGCCATAGATCATGATGGGCATTGAAATCGCCTAAGATAATGCGATTGTTGCCAGTGAGTAAGGCCCTGATATTAGGGCGGTATCCACTGAGGCAACAGGTGGCAGGAGGGATGTAGATGTTGATGATTTCTAGGTTTGCATCGCCTGACCGGACAGATAGGCCTTGACGTTCTAAGACATTGTCCCTGCGGTCGATGCCAGGATCAAATATACAATATTGCACAGAGTGGTGTATGATAAACGCGAGACCGCCTCCATTTCCGCTTTCGCGGTCTTTCCTGTGGACGTTATACCCAGAGCAGGACTGCAATGCAGATCTTGCTGTGAGTTTAGTCTCTTGAATCGCAGCAATGCGGATGTTGTGCCGCTTCATGAAATCGACTATCTCCGTAATCTTCCCAGTCAGTCCATTACAGTTTAACTGCAGAATTCTGAAGTGCATAAGGGGAGACGTCGCCACTCTGGGGGTAAGTGACGGGTGACTACGCCTGGGTTGGGCGGGGCGTCCTTGGGCAAGTATTGGGGTACCCGGATGATTTGGGTTTGCGGCCTGGCAACATGGCGCGATGAAACCCGTCGGCGGATTGCCGTCGCGGAGACCAGAACATCTAGGGAAGTGGCACCACCCAAGGCAGGAGCTGCATTGGGCGGATGTCGCAAACATATATATTCTGTGCTGGCAAACGGTGCAAACGGAGGTAGGGACTAAGAGTATGTTTCCCTGACCTACACGATTGCTGCCGGAAAAGAGGGGGGGGGGGGGGGGGGGGGGGGGGGGAGAAGACGGGGGCAGGGGCTGCTGCCCAGCATTGCTTCCGACTCTACAACGAAGATTGTAGTTATGAGTGGTAGCAGCTGTTTGAGTTGTTGGCGCCGTGGGGCGCGAGCAGCAGCGGGTACTTGTTGTGGCTTGCTGAGCAGCGTGGCTGCTGGAAGGTAGTTGGGGGGGGGGGGGGGGGGGGGGCGCTTAGACGTAGACTACGGGACGCCCTTGGGCGTGAACAGCAAGGAGCCACAAAAGATTTATAAAAGTTACGTGGACGTCGGGTTTTGGGATCAAGCCCAGAACAACCTGTCCGATGCAACCATCCCTTGCACGAGACACACTGAACAGAGTATGACCGTCCTAAAAAGATTCTTTTCCGGCAGATGCAGCAAAACCATTTTTCAGGACCGGGGTCAGGAGACGGACCCGGATTGGATTCGATGCCTTCCCGGAGTAAGAGAATATGGAGCAGTCCTGCTGCAAGGAGCTGCTGGGAGGATGACAATTTGTGGGAGGGACGAAACAAATTAGATGGGGTCACACTGAAATGACAGTCCTTGGTCGGGAAAAATCCCGAGTCGCTCCGGTACATAGAACCGACTGCCTTGGGAAGCGCAAGGAAAACTTTGTCTTTGTGCTTAGTCGGATTCGATTGGGACTTTACGGTGGACCAAAGTTTACCCACACCGGTAGAGAGGTTACAACCTCTTAGGTGCTCCCCCCATTTCGCCCGCTTGTGTTCATCCACAAGCAATCTGATGCGTTGGTTTATATCCCTTATTTGGGGGTCGCCTGGATCAAGCTGTCTTATAAGGTCACGTTCTCTCGCTAAGTTTGCGGCCTCCGCCGGGAAGTGGGCCGGATTTCGGGAATTCTCCCGGCGGGAATGAAACGTCCCGAGGCGGATTCAATGACCTTGGGGAAGGCACGCTCCCCTTGGGGGGCATCAGTCGGAATAGGGAGGGCAGCAAAGAGGTTGCCTGTAAAAGATTTATATTCTTCCCACTTTCCTTTTTTGAAGTTTATGAAAGTGCGTTTTTCGGTGACGATGAAGTCGGCGGTACGCTCGGGCGAAATAAGTATAGGCAGGTGGTCGGATGCCAATGTTACCATCGGCTGCCAGTTGACGCAGTTTACGAGTTCTGCGCTCACGATTGAGATATCTGGCGAACTGTGACAGCTTCCTACCATACGTGTGGGGGCGTCTCCGTTGGCAGGAGGTATGTAGATGTTGATGATTTCTAGGTTTGCATCGCCTGACCGGACAGATAGGCCTTGACGTTCTAAGACATTGTCCCTGCGGTCGATGCCAGGATCAAATATATAATATTGCACAGAGTGGTGTATGATAAACGCAAGGCCGCCTCCATTTCTGCTCTCGCGGTCTTTTCTGTGGACATTATACCCAGAGCAGGTCTGCAATGCAGATCTTGCTGTGAATTTAGTCTCTTGAATCGCAGCAATGCAGATGTTGTGCCGCTTCATGAAATCGACAATCTCCGTAATCTTCCCAGTTAGTCCATTACAGTTTCACTGCAGAATTCTGAAGTGCATAAGGGGAGACGCCGCCACTCTGGGGGTAAGTGACGGGTGACTACGCCGGGGTTGTGGAAGGCCAAGACGCAATTGCTGTTGTGGCCCTGGGACGGGGCGTCCTTGGGCAAGCATTGGGGTACCCGGATGATTTGGGTTTGCGACCTGGCAACATGGCGCGATGAAACCCGTCGGGGGGTTGCCGTCGCGGAGACCAGAACATCTAGGAAAGTGGCACCACCCAAGGCAGGGTGCTGGCATACGGTACAAACGGAGGTAGGGACTAAGTCTTTTCCCCTGACCTACACGATTGCTGCCGAAAAAGAGGGGGGGGGGGGGGGGGGGGGGGGAGAAGACGGGGCAGGGCCTGATGCTCAGCATTGCTACCGACTCTACTACGACGAAAGTAGTTATGAGTGGTAGCAGCTGTTTGAGTTGTTGGCGCCGTTGGGCGCGAGCAGCAGCGGGTACCTGTTGTGGCTTGCTGAGCAGCGGGGCTGCAGGAAGGTAGTGGGGGGGGGGGGGGGGCGCTTAGGCGTAGGCTACGGGACGCCCTTGGGCATGAACAGCAAGGAGCTACAAAAGATTTATAAAAGTTACGTGGATGGCGGGTTTTGGGATCAAGCCCAGAACAACCTGTTCGATGCAACCATCCCTTACACGAGACACACTGAACAGAGTATGACCGTCCGAAAAAGATTCTTTTCCGGCAGATGCAGCAAAACCATTTCTCAGGACCGGGGTCAGGAGACGGACCCGATACCTTCCCAGAGCAAGAGAATATGGAGCAGTCCTGCTGAAAGGAGCTGCTGGGATGATGACGATTTGGGGGAGGGATGCAACAAATTAAATGGGGTTACACTGAAATGACAGTCCTTGGTCGGGAAAAATCCCGAGTCGCTCCGGTACATAGAACCGACTGCCGTGGGAAGCGCCCGCCCGCTTGTGTTCATCCACTAGCATTCTGATGCGTTGGTTTATGTACAAAAACTGGAAGCCTCTAGAAGATAAATAATTAAATATTGGCATCTAGTAGGATTCCTGTTGTTGTTGTTGTAGCAGTGCTTCGCCCCCCAACAGATGCGACCGATCCCAAATTGTCATCAATATCCTCTAACGGGAGTCCAAGGAAACTTGCTGTTTCAACAGGGGTGGACCATAATGAAACGGGGAATTAATTGCAATAAAAGAGATGGATGGTGTCATGTGGGACACATGACAAGCGGGGCATATATTTTGAATGTCGGGGTTGATTCTGGATAGGTAAGAGTTAAGTTACATTATCAAGATCGAAGTTAAGTTAGAGTGACTCGCGTTTCCCTGGGAAGTATGCGTTTCTCTTCCGCAAGTTTTGGGGTACGGATACACCGGGCAATTCCTGGCATAAAGGTCCGACGCCTGTTTGTGGAGTTCACTGAGGACCTGCTTGTGTTTTTTGCTTCATACGGCTAAGTTCTCAGGTGCCGCATTTCCTCATAATGCTTACGGAGATGGCTCCTTAACCCCTAGGTGGTAGGATACCTCTGACCAACTCCTATTTATGTTTTTCTCTAAGCATTTATGGAAAATTTGGTAACGTTTTACAAGACGGTGCACCACCTAATTTTTATCGAAAATTATCAAAGGTGGTATCAAAAGACGCGTCTCGACCTCCGTTTTAAGAATCCGAAAGCGAAAATTTAAATTTTTATTTCTGTCAAAAGATATAGGCAAAAAGTCGGTTGAATATTTCATGTGGTTGTTGTTTTTTGGCAGATTTGTTGTACACACACACATACATACTAATGCAGAAAGGTGTTCTGCGCGCATGTAGTTTTGTGTAGGGTTATATTTATATTCAACTTTAAATGTACCTACTTTAAATAAATTGAATTTTTTTGTTCTTGTTAATTTTTATTTTTCAATTGTAAAATATTGTCTTTCAAAAATTTTCATTCGGTTGAAATATTTAAAAACATTTTGTAACATACTTTTAGGAGCGGTTAAATAAAAATATTTTATAAAAATAAATAGTGCTTATTAAATAGTGATTTATATATTAAATACCACATTGGCGATCTAGCCAGCCAAACATAAAACCGTCCTTCAAAAACAACGAATCAAATTTTAATTCTTGTATGCTGTATGAAATAATAACGCCACCAGTTGATGTTCAGCAAAAATCGATTTATTCTCTTCTTAGTTATATATTATGCGAGTGGAAACCATATTGACTTCCGAAAACGATACATAGTTCTGTTTACTATATCCAACTTATTACGTTTTTATCAGCAAATTCTTAAACAAATTGTTAAAGGTGGTGCACTTGAACAAATTTTAATTGATTTACAAAAGACCAGCGAAGAGATTTATTTAAATTCACTTTCAAATAAAGTGCGTAAGATCTTGCAACGTCCAGCTCTAACTCGCTAAAAGTTTTGTAATTCGTACCTTTAAACTAGTGTGAAGTGTCCTCACTACTCGAAGAATTATCTGAAAAACAAGTTGAAAATATATACCAAATATATCGTGAACATCACAAGAGCCCTCTCTAACGCGTATTTGACGTAGACGTGGTGGTCCAAAAACTAGATTCACTTCTATAAAATTAGTTTATTTTCAACTGCACGACGTCGTCTTCGTCGTATTTTTGGATTGTCATTATTTCAGACGTTACCGCTGCATCATTAACATCAGCCTTTCAATCAAACATTGCAAGAGCAACAACAACAAAAGCTACAAATACAAAACAATTAAAGCCATTGCACAATACAATGTCTAATTTCATCAATCAATTTTAAAGCCATTGCACAATACATTGTCTAAATTCATCAATCAATTTTAAAACCATTGCGACAAATATTTGGTGAGCTGTATCTAGTATTAATATTATTTATATGTATCTGTATATGTATCAAAACAGATTAATAATTTGGGTTTTGTAAACGCTCCTTTCCGGACATTTTTATTTCTTCCTATAATATAATTTTTGTAGTTATTTCTATTAACAATGTTTCATTCACCATCAAATAATATAAGTACATCTACACCACGAAATCAAGTAAACGATTCACTTATTGATTTGGATAATGAAAATTATCAAAATGATTTACCAAATCCATATGTGAATCAAAATAATGAAATTTTTGCTACATCGGTAAAACTTCCCCAATTTTGGACTAATTGCCCTGAAGCATGGTTCATCCATGCTGAAATGCAATTTAGTCGAAAGAACATTACTCAGGAAGGGACAAAATATGAATATGTCATAACTGCACTTCCACAGGATGTAATTATGACAATTCTTGATTTTATTCAAAATCCTCCTGAAAATGACAAATTTTCTGCATTAAAGAAAATTTTAATTGAACGGCACTCATTAAGTGAGAATGCCAAATTAGATCGAGTGTTATCCTATTCAGAAATGGGAGATCGTAAACCTTCTGAGTTTTATCGGTCTCTAGTGCTACTCTCTGGAAACAATTTTAGCAAAGAAATTCTTAAAAAGCTTTGGATAAGGAAGTTGCCCAAAAATTTAAGTATTATTCTTACTAGTTCGAATTTGAATGAAATAAGTGAATTAGTTAAATTAGCCAATAATATTTGGGAAGTTTATAATAAAAATGAAATAGCCTCAGCTAGTAATTTTCCAAATTGTAAAAGCGAAAATGCAATTATTTCAAATTTGGTTCAAACAACTAACATGATGTGCAAAAATTTTGAAAAATTGTCATTAGAGATCAGTGAAATTAAAAATCAGATGAGTCAAAATTATTCAAGGTCCCGATCTTTTAGTAGGAATCGTTTTAGAAGTCCTTCTAGATATCGATCAAAGTCTCGTGACAACCCAAATTGGCTCTGTAGGTATCATTATAAGTTTGGTAATCAGGCTTTGAAGTGCGAACAACCATGCGCTTTTAAAAATAATAGTTCGTCAAACTAAAGTTGTCCGTTGTTACGGCGACAAACAACGGACATTTAGACACTTTTACACGTCGCTTATTTATTTTTGATAAAACAAACCAACTTAATTTTTTAATAGATAGTGGAGCAGAAATTTCAGTGCTTCCGGTTTCAAAAACTTCAAGTTCGAAAAAGTCATCAGATATTATTTTAACTGCAGCTAACGGTTCAACGATTTCGACATACGGTAAAAAACTTTTAAATATTAATTTAGGACTGCGTCGCGAATTTCCGTTCACGTTTTTAATAGCGGATATAGCTAAACCAATTATCGGTGCTGATTTTTTGTGTAAATATGGTCTCTTAGTTGATGTTAAACGCAAATGCTTAGTAGATCCGATAACAAGTCTTTCAGTTAACACAATTTCATGTGTTTGTAATGTTTCGCTACCAAAAGTTTTCGCTGTTGATAACAAATTTACAAAGTTACTAAAAGAATTTCCTTCTTTATTTTCTGAACCAGATTATTCACAACCAGTTAGACATACAACAGTTCACAGATTAGTCACTGAAGGAAATTTGCCATTTTCTAAACCAAGACGTTTAGACCCCATTAAATTCAAAGTAGCTAAAACTGAATTCGATTTTTTAGTAAAGACAGGGATATGTAGACCTTCTAATTCAGCAGTAGCATCTCATTTACATCTTGTACCCAAGAAGGAGTTAAATGACTGGCGTCCTTGTGGAGATTTTAGAAGATTAAATGTCGTAACAGTTCCTGATCGTTATCCTTTGCCCCATGTTCATGACTTCAACATGAATTTAAGAAATAAGAAAATATTTTCAAAATTAGATTTGGTAAGAGCTTATCACCAAATTCCAATGGCAGAAGAGGATATCTATAAAACTGCAATCACTACGCCTTTTGGCATGTTTGAATTTGTACGAATGCCTTTCGGACTTAGGAACTCCGCGCAAACTTTTCAACGATTTATTAATGAAGTAGTTAATGATTTAGACTTTGTTTTTACATATATTGATGATCTCTTGGCAAGCGAAAATGAGGAACAACATTTCAAAGATCTTCGCGTACTATTTCAGCGCCTAACGGAGTACGGTTTAAATATAAAACCAAGTAAATGTACTTTTGGTGTAACAAATGTTGACTTTTTAGGACATAATATTTCTGAAACGGGAATTAGGCCCTCAGAAGAAAAAGTTTTAGCCATTCGAAAGTTTGATCGTCCAAAATCTATTAAGCAGGCACAAAAATGTATTAAAAAAAAAATAAATGTAAGGCGCGATAACCTCCGAAGAGATATAAGGCCGAGCTTCTCTTCCAATTTGCGTCGTGCTTCTCTTGATTTTTCCCTACAAATTGGCCGGACGGGACCTACATGTTTTATGCCGACTCCGAACGGCATCTGCAAGGCAGATGAGTTTTCACTGAGAGCTTTTCATGGCAGAAATACAATCGGAGCGCTTGCCAGACACTACCGAGAGGCGACCCCGCTTAGAAAAATTTTCTTCTAATTGAAAAATCTTATTTCTAAAATTTTTTTTCATGTTGCTTTGCCCGGGAGTTGAACCCAGGGCATACGGTGTGATAGGCGGAGCACGCTACCATCACACCACGGTGGCCGCCACAAAAATTTATTGGTATGGTTAATTATTACCATCGATATATACCAAAATTAGCAGAGTTTACGACAGTTATCTATAATTTAATTAATAGAACAAATAAGAAGCGAGACAAGATTTTAATTTGGGACGATACATCTAATAAAGCTTTCGAATGCATTAAAGAAAAGTTTGCATCTGCGATATTGTTAAATCATTTTAACAAAGATGCAAAACTTTCTTTAAATGTAGATGCATCCAATACGGCAATAGGTGGTGTCATACATCAAACGTTTAATAATAAGTCAGAACCACTTGCATTCTTTTCAAAGAAATTGTCTCCATCCGAAATTAAATATAGTGCATTTGATAGGGAACTATTAGCTATTTATTTGAACATTAAACATTTTCGTTACCTTCTAGAAGGACGTGAATTTCCAGTTTTCACAGATCATGTTGTAGCTGATACATTATCTCGTGCGTTTGAAGTAGAAGCGATTAATAATTCGGACATTAATTTAAAAATTTTACAAAGTGAACAACAACAAGACAGTGAATTAAGCAAACTTACCTCAGAGCAAACATTTTTAAATTTGAAACTAATAAAAATTCCTGTTCTTAACTTTAATATATGGTGCGAAGTGTCAGGAGAAAATCCTAGGCCTTTCATTCCAAACAATTTAAGAAAAATAATATTTGATATGTTACATGGGATTTCACATCCTGGTAGTAGAGCTACACGTCGTTTGATAGTTAAGAATTATTTTTGGCCTAAAATGAATAAAGATATTAATACTTGGTCTAAAGAATGTATAAGTTGTCAAAAATCGAAAGTACATCGTCATACAAAATCTCCAGTTATGAAAATTCCAATTCCAAAATCTAGATTTGAACACATTCACTTAGATATTGTTGGACCCTTACCTGTTTCAAAAGGATATCGTTACATATTAACTATAATTGATAGATTTACACGTTGGCCAGAGGCATTCGCACTAAGAGATATTTCTGCAGTTACGGTTGTAAATAAATTTTTTAAAGAATATATTTCACGTTTTGGAGTTCCATTAGAAATAACAACAGATCAGGGATCTCAATTTACTTCAAACTTGTTTTCAGAATTAACGAAACTTCTTGGAAGTCATCAAATAACAACTTCTCCTTATCATCCCCAAGCTAATGGAATGATAGAACGTTTTCATAGACAGCTAAAATCTTCAATAATGGCTAGGAATGGATCCAGAGATTGGTATGAAGAGTTACCAATAGTACTTATGGGTTTGCGATCGATTTTTAAAGAAGATATTTCAGCAACACCGGCTGAAATGGTTTATGGACAAAATTTAAGATTACCTGGTGAATTATTTGTTTCAACTACAGAGAATATAACTTCAACGGATGTTTTAAGTAGTTTGCGTGAACATTTTAAAAATTTTAAATCAAATTTGGAACATCATCAAAATTCTAGTGGTATTTTTGTTCCAAAAGATTTAAAAGATTGTCATTTTGTTTTTGTACGTGTAATAAACAAACATTCCTTGCAACATCCGTATGAAGGTCCTTATAGAGTTATTGAAAAAGATATTAAAAACTTTAAAATTGAAATAAACAATGAAATTAAATCTATTCCTATTGATCGTTTAAAACCAGCAATGATTGATAAAATATAGATACCTAACACAAAAACAAAAAAGAAAGTAACTTTTAATTTATTTAACATTAAATCTCCGGAAGGGGGAGTATTGTAGGGTTATATTTATATTCAACTTTAAATGTACCTACTTTAAATAAATTGAATTTTTTTGTTCTTGTTAATTTTTATTTTTCAATTGCAAAATATTGTCTTTCAAAAATTTTCATTCGGTTGAAATATTTAAAAACGTTTTGTAACATACTTTTAGGAGCGGTTAAATAAAAATATTTTATAAAAATAAATAGTGCTTATTATTAAATAGTGATTTATATATTAAATACCACATATATAATATTTTATTGCTCAGGTAACTCGGTAGCATTCCTAATCTTACATGATGTATACATTTCAAAGTGAAGTAACTTATTGACTGTTTTATACTAAGCCAGTTTAACCGATTCAGCATTATAGTTTTTGATGTTCTTAGGGGACATTTTAATATAAATCGCATTACCTTCTTTAGTTGTATTTGTAGTCTTTTAACTTGCATATCACTCGCTATCAGCAGAATTGTAGGGCAGTATATAAAGACGATACAGCATTATTTTATGACGTTGACTAATATGTTTACATGTTCTGTACATGAATCCTATTTTCTGCGCTATTTTTCCAGGACCCGAAACGCGTCTTTTGATGGCAGCGATTTAGTTTAGCACCCCACAAGTTCGGGATTTATCTTGGTATGAAATGATAGAGGGAGTTCTCCCGATCACAAATATATATATTTTTTCTACCAAAAATTTTAAAAAGCTCTTTCTTGCATTCGTGAACGAGCTGATATTACCTTATAACTCTTATGTTTATTGTTATGTTAGCCGATCCAACACCGGCTGCGCCATGCACAGTAATTCTGCGTAGAACACCTTTCTGCACAGGCGGCCTTCGGCCACGCTTATAAAAAATAACCCTGGGCTACACCATGCCAAGTCCGGGTGTGTGGTATAACCGTGGCTACCGCCACGTGGTACAACCTACCACACACCGGACTTGGCATGGCGTAGCCCAGGGTTATTTTTATAAGCGCGGCCGAAGGCGGCCTACGCGGAAAGGTGTTTCAACTTTTCAAAATGAGTAGTAAGAAGTAAGGAAGGCTAAGTTCGGGTGTAACCGAACATTACATACTCAGTTGAGAGCTGTGGAGACAAAGTAAGGGAAAATCACCATGTTGTAAAAAGAACCTAGGGTAACCCTGGAATGTGTTTGTATGACATGTGTATCAAATGGAAGGTATTAAAGAGTATTTTAAGAGGAAGTGGACCATTGTTCTATAGATGGACGCCATTTAGGGATATCGCCATAAAGGTGGACCAGGCCTGAGTCTAGAATTTGTTTGTACGATATGGGTATCAAATGAAATGTGTTAATGATAATTTAAAAGGGAGTGGGTCTAAGTTCTATAGGTGGACGCCTTTTCGAGATATCGCCATAAAGGTGGACCAGGGGTGACTCTAGAATCTATGTTGTACGATATGGTTATCAAATGAAAGGTATTAATGAGTATTTTAAAAGGGCGTGGGCCTAAGTTCTATAGATGGACGCCGTTTCGAGATATCGCCATAAAGGTGGACCAGGGGTGACTCTAGAATTTATTTTGTACGATATGGGTATCAAATGAAAGGTATTAATGAGTATTTTAAAAGGGCGTGGGCCTAAGTTCTATAGATGGACGCCGTTTCGAGATATCGCCATTAAGATGGATCAGGGGTGACTCTAGAATTTGTTTGTACGATATGAGTATCAAATAAAGGGATTCAAGGGGTTGTGTAGCGCAATATATAGCTTCTCCAACCCAATTGTCAACCTCACCTTCGAGCGGCGAATCCCGTTTCATTAACAGATGAGGCTCTGGCGACCCCAAGCTCCTCATGGAACTTGGGGGTGGGGAGGGAGCGATGGCCTGAAGGTTTAATGTGGCCATATAAATCGTTCCCGAGATGGTCGGGCCAGCACCTTAATTGTGCTGTGTTACCGGAGCGTATCGGATCTGTATCCGACAAAGGACCATCACATCGATAACACTCCCCAAAACCTTCGGGGAGTAACCTAATCGCTACAACAACAACAACAACAGTATCAAATAAAAGGTGTTAATGAGTATTTTAAGAGGGCGTGGGCCTTAGTTTCATATGTGGACGCCTTTTCGAGATATCGCCATAAAGGTGGACCAGGGGTGACTCTAGAATTTGTTTGTACTATATGGGTATCAAATGAAAGGGAGTGGGCCTTAGTTCTATAGGTGGACGCCTTTTCGGAATATCGTTAAAAAAATGGACCAGGGTTGACTTTAGAATGCGTTTGTACAATATGGGTACCAAACGAAAGGTGTTAATAAGTGTTTTAAAACGGAGTGGGCCTTAGTTCTATAGGTGGACGCCTTTTCGGAATATCATTATAAAAGTGGACCAGGGGTGACTCTAGAATGCGTTTGTACAATATGGGTATCAAATGAAAGGTGTTAATTTGTATTTTAAAAGGGCGTGGGCCTTAGTTCTATAGGTGGACGCCTTTTCGAGATATCGCCATAAAGGTGGACCAGGGTGACTCTAGAATTTGTTTGTACGATATGGGTATCAAATGAAAGGTGTTAATGAGTATTTTAAAAGGGCGTGGTCCTTAGTTCTATAGGTGGACGCCTTTTCGAAATATCGCCATAAAGGTCGACCAGGGGTGACTCTATAATGCGTTTGTACGATATGGGTATCAAATGAAAGGTGTTAATGAGTATTTTAAAAGGGCGTGCGCCTTAGTTCTATAGGTGGACGCCTTTTCGAAATATCGCCATAAAGGTGCACCAGGGGTGACTCTAGAATTTGTTTGTACGATATGGGTATCAAATGAAAGGTGTTAATGAGTATTTTAAAAAGGAGTGGGCCTTAGTTCTATATGTGGACGCCTTTTCGAGATATAGCCATAAACGTGGACCAGGGGTGACTCTGGAATGCGTTTGCACGATATGGGTATCAAATGAAAGGTGTTAATGAGTATTTTAAAAGGACGTGGGCCTTAGTTCTTAAGGTGGACGCCTTTTCGAAATATCGCCATAAAGGTGGACCGAGGCGACTCTAGAATTTGTTTGTACGATATGGGTATCAAATGAAAGGTGTTAGTGAGTATTTTAAAAAGGAGTGGGCCTTAGTTCTATATGTGGCCGCCTTTTCGAGATATCGCCATAAACGTGGACCAGGGGTGACTCTAGAATGTGTTTGTACGATATGGGTATCAAATTAAAGGTATTAATGAGGGTTTTAAAAGGGAGTGGCCCTTAGTTGTATATGTGAAGGCGTTTTCGAGATATCGACGAAAATGTGGACCAGGGTGATCCAGAACATCATCTGTCGGGTACCGCTAATTTATTTATATATGTAATACCACGAACAGTATTCCTTCCAAGATTCCAAGGGCTTTTGATTTCGCCCTGCACTACTTTTTCATTTCCATCTACTTAATATGGTAGGTGTCACACCCATTTTACCAAGTTTTTTTCTAAAGTTATATTTTGCGTCAATAGACCAATACAATTACCATGTTTCATCCCTTTTTTCGTATTTGGTATATAATTATGGCATTTTTTTAATTTTTCGTAATTTTCGATATCGAAAAAGTGGGCGAGGTCATAGTCGGATTTCGGCCATTTTTTACACCAATACAAAGTAAGTTCAGATAAGTACGTCAACTGAGTTTAGTAAAGATATATCGATGTTTGCTCAAGTTATCGTGTTAACGGCCGAGCGGAAGGACAGACGGTCGACTGTGTATAAAAACTGGGCGTGGCTTCAACCGATTTCGCCCTTTTTCACAGAAAACAATTATCGTCCTAGAATCTAAGCCTCTACCAAATTTCACAAGGATTGGTAAATTTTTGTTCGACTTATGGCATTAAAAGTATTCTAGACAAATTAAATGAAAAAGGGCGGAGCCACGCCCATTTTGATATTTTCTTTTATTTTTGTATTTTGTTGCACCATATCATTACTGGAGTTGAATGTTGCCATAATTTACTTATATACTGTAAAGATATTAACTTTTCTTTTAAAATTAGAATTTAAAAAAAAAATTTTAAAAGTGGGCGTGGTCGTTCTCCGATTTTGCTAATTTTTATTAAACAGGCATATAGTAATAAGTGTAACGTTCCTGCCAAATTTCATCATGATATCTTCAACGACTGCCAAATTACAGCTTGCAAAACTTCTAAATTACCTTCTTTTAAAAGTGGGCGGTGCCACGCCCATTGTCCAAAATTTTACTTGTTTTCTATTCTGCGTCATAAGTTCAACTCACCTACCAAGTTTCATCGCTTTATCCGTATTTGGTAAGGAATTATCGCACTTTTTCGATTTTTCGAAATTTTCGATATCGAAAAAGTGGGCGTGGGTATTATCCGATATCGTTCATTTTAAATAGCGATCTGAGATGAGTGCGCAGGAACCTACATACCAAATTTCATTAAGATACCTCAAAATTTACTGAAGTTATCGTGTTAACGGACAGACGGACGGACGGACGGCCATGGCTCAATCGAATTTTTTTTCGATACTGATGATTTTGATATATGGAAGTCTATATCTATCTCGATTCCTGTATACCTGTACAACCAACCGTTATCCAATCAAAGTTAATATACTCTGGGAGCTCTGCTCAACTGAGTATAAAAATATATATTTTTCCTTTTTAAAATTTTCCCCTTTTGATACCCATATCCAAATTTTTGGACGTATGTTTAGTGTCGTACTTTTGTATAGAAATACATATTAGGTTATCATCATTAATTAAGGCTATTCCCGCCTTCATAGCAGCAACAAAGAAAAGCGTGCGAATAAAGCACATGGCTTTAAAATTTCAGAAACAAACCATCCAAGAAAAGGCATGTAAACAAAAAGAGCAAAAAAATAGGAGAATATATAACGATAATAAATTTCTGCGCATTTTGTCTGCTCGCTGGTAGTTTTTTATTCATATATCCCTCGTTAGCGTATATAATTTTTCACATTAGGAATAACTTGACAATTTCGGTAATAGTCTAGTTGAGGGGTCGACTGCTAATACGCTACCAAAAATATCGAGAGGTGTCAAACGACGCGTCTTGACATCAGTATTAATAATCAGTATTTTAACGCGTTCAAAAGATATTAACGAAAACCGAAAAAGACCCGCGGGTACCTCCGAAACCGGGGGTCGGACAGAAATAAAATTTTTCTTTTCCGCCTTCGGATTATTGTTCTCGAGATTAATAAGCGTATTTTGACACCTCACTCGATATTTTTGGTAGCGTATTAGCAGTCGACCCCTCAACTACTCTTACTTTATTTTTTATAAGCGCGGCCAAAGGCCGCCAACACAGAAAGGTGTTCTGCGCAAAAATACTATGGATCCGACCCCCGGTTTCGGAGGTACCCGCGGGTCTTTTTTCGGTTTTTCGTTAATATCTTTTGAACGCGTTAAAATACTGATTATTAATACTGATGTCAAGACGCGTCGTTTGACACCTCTCGATATTTTTGGTAGCGTATTAGCAGTCGAACCCTCAACTAGACTATTACCATAAGGTAATAGTCTAGTTGAGGGGTCGACTGCTAATACGCTACCAAAAATATCGAGTGAGGTGTCAAAATACGCTTATTAATCTCGAGAACAATAATCCGAAGGCGGAAAAGAAAAATTGGTAATAGTCTAGTTGAGGGGTCGACTGCTAATACGCTACCAAAAATATCGAGTGAGGTGTCAAAATACGCTTATTAATCTCGAGAACAATAATCCGAAGGCGGAAAAGAAAAATTTTATTTCTGTCCGGAGATATTTGCAGTTGAAGTTGGCGATTTCCATGTGGTTGTTGTTGTGTTCGTACCCACAAAAAAATTGTGCATCACCGTGGCGGTAGCCATGGTTATACCACACACCCGGACTTGACATGGCGTAGCCCATGGTTATTTTTTATAAGCGCGGCCGAAGGCCCCCAACGCAGAGAGGTGTTCTGCGCAAAAATACTATGGATCCGATCCCCGGTTTCGGAGGTACCCGCGGGTCTTTTTCGGTTTTTCGTTAATATCTTTTGAACGCGTTAAAATTTTTATTTTCCGCCTTCGGGTTATTAATACCGATGTCAAGACGCGTAGTTTGACACGTCTCTCGATATTTTTGGTAGCATATTAGCAGTCGACCCCTCAACTAGACTTTTACCCAAAATTTTTCTTTTCCGCCTTCGGATTATTGTTCTCGAGATTAATACGCGTCTTTTGACACTTCTCTCGACATTTTTTGACGCGTATTAGCAGTCGACCCCTCAACTAGACTATTACCACAATTTCTTGAGCAAGTAATTAAACTGACCAATATCATACACTTGCACTTCTGTTTTAGAAAATAATCAAAGCTACACACACACTCACTTTGAGAGACCAGAGTAGTAAATTTGTGCATTTTTCACCGATGAGACGCATAATTGGATTGAATTATAGACGCATACTCCGGAATACAAGCAAAGAATACTGCGATTATTGTGCACTGTACTTAGTATTTCACAACAAAACATGCAGGCAACGCCAACCATGTGGAACTCTATTATATTGTTGTCGTCTTAATCTTAAACCGCTTTTTTCAAAGGGCCTTTCTTTAACTCAACTATTTTTATAGGCGCTTTAAAAATTAACTCACTACTAAAATATGTACATTAGGTTGAGAATTGTTTTTACAACATTTGCGGCCAAAGGAAACTCACTTCTTGAAATCCTGCTAAGAATCACCAGCACTCGCATAGCCGACCAACAAATTACGACCGCAACCGTAGCCCAAGCACCACCACTTAATCACTTCGTATAATTGCAGAAAATCTCGTTTAGATTTTTCGCTTTAATTTACTTTATGTTCTATTTCCAATATGCGCATATAAGATCCAATAGCTCGGAGATAATGTTTTTCGTAAAATTTTAAGGTTTACAGCGTTGCTATAATCTAAATTCCGATTTTTAACACACACGTTTACTAAACAAAAAAACCTTGATTCTTGGCGTTAGCCATTTTCGAGCAGTTTTACCAACCTGACGCCTGCATATGTCATAATTGTCAGCACATTTGTCAGCAATTCAGCTCGTTTTAATCTGTTACAATTATCAATGTAACCAGGGTTCCACTTTTCGGCGTGATTATTATTTTTGATTTAGCTACCCCTACAAGAATACTGACTATCATATGACTATCATCTGATTGTCAGCAATGTCAACCTAACGATCAGCGCCTCATACAAACTTTCTATCACGAACTTAAGGGGACTTGCGCAAATGTGATGTAAACAACCGTGTGCGTGTGAGTTTTTGTCTCCTTCTTGTACACCAACATGGCCTACTGATTAAGTATATAGCCGTACTGCTCACTCTCAATCCTTTTCCTGGATCAGTGCTGAGACTCTAACTATCAAAAAGTGTCATAAATGATAGTTTACTGTAGATATCAGGTTTGACTGTTATACTATCATAACTGACCATTGTTGTATTCCGCCAAAAATTAAACAATGCTTTTTGCTTTTTATTTACTTTATTTCATTACGTTTTTAATTTTGTACGTGATATAAGCATACGTGTTTTTTATTTGTTGAAAATAAATATTTTTATAAGAATTCGAGTTCAGATTGTTCAATTTAAATTCAGAAATTCATGCGGAAACACCTTTAAAAATGAATCACCACTAAACACTATTATTTTTCGGGTATCAAATTTTAGAGTGCGCACCATACATTCCGACAGCTTTTGGTGTTTTTTAATATTATTTTCGATTTTTTTCTTTTAGCATGGAGCTTTGAAATGATCTCTTTTTCATTTTTTAAACTTATTTTTATATGGTTTTCTTCGGTTGAAAATGGCGGAATTTAAAAAATAACAAAACAACCGTGATAATCATTTGATTGTCATTTGACAGTCAGTAGTGACAATATGATTAAATCGGATAAACTGTTCTCACATACATAAAATTCCGTTGAGAATTATGTATCTGTCTCACATGCATAATGGTATCTGCTGTACGTTCTTTTGTTCTGTACCAGGTGTCCGAAGCTTTCCCAGTTTGAGTCCTTTTTCATGATTATAGGCTGTCGTTGGGAACATGCGGACATGCGTGAGCGAACAAAGGAACATACATAAATTTGAGTATCAATGTTTACGTCATCGCAGGATCAGCAATGTCAATTACAAGTGTGAGTGTATTAGTAAAACTATCAGCGTTTCTTGTAGGATACATAATTTGTGTTACCAGCTGATATATATTCTGCTATTTTTAAAACCAGGGCATTTCTGTCACTTTAGAATCTCTTGAACATAGTACAGGTTTACAAGTATGATATGTATGAGAAGGAAACAATTCCTTTCTCTTTCGAACACACTGCCGTTTGACACTTCGGTCAGTGTCAAACTATTGTGGAACTCAGTGGAACATGCGTTTGACACTGAATGAAGTGTCAAAATTACCGGAGTTGCTGTCGTGGAAAGCGACGCAGGGAAACAAGAAAGGAGCGGAATATCAGATATGGGTTGCTGTGATGGTAAATTTTTTGAATGAATTTAGTATGAAAATGTAGTGCACCTATATGTGTCCTACAAAAAATTATACAAAAGTCTTGAATTGGGGTATCTGAGGACGCGTAGTTATTTCAGTATTAAGAGTACAAACGCGGGTGCTAAGTTTTTCTACCCGTTCAAAAGTTCTCCGCGAAAAACAGTTTGAAACCGAGGTCGACTGCAATAGCCCGTCCAAAAATGTGGAAAGAGAAATGTAAATACTCATTTTATCCTGTTATCAATAGTCAAAAGGCGAAAAAGTATTCGAATTATTGGAAGCGAGGCAAAAACGCGTCTACTAATACGTCCCCCAATGGGTTTGGTCATGTTTTAACAATCGTCCCCGGTAATAAAGTATCACAATTTGTTAATTAAAATTGTCCAAAACAAAGGATTTTAAAAAGAGATGTAATTAAGTGCTCGTTTGAAAGTAAATAAGGATATTTCTTTGTAATTTTACAATAAAAATTTTACGCAGTGTTCGTTAGCTGCTACTACAATTTTCTTGGACCTAAGAAGTACAACAGTGCCAAATAGCATCCACAAAAAAAACCAACAAGAGCAAGCATTTTATGAGGTGAGCGTGGTTGTGTATGTGCGTGCTGCTACATATCCTACTTGTAGACCTGTACTATGCTCTTGAAAGCGTACAATAGTTTCCACCTTTCTAGCAGTTAATGAGAAAATGCCAGCTGTAAAACTCAAAGCGTCAAATGCAGAATATTTAAATCTGTGTAAATTGGACAAAAAGAACTTTTTCGAGTTAAAATAACTGTAATAATTTGACCTCTGTATAACTAAAAAGCTAACAGCATCTCATCATTGTAATTTCCTATATTGGTAATTCTATACGACAGCATGACACTGCTAATACGCGTCCAAAAATATCGAAGGAGGTGTCAAAAGACGCGTATTAATCTCGACAACAATAATCCGAAACAGAAATAAAAATTGTATCTCTGTCCGGAGATATTTGTAGTTGAAGTTGGCGATTTTCATGTGGTTGTTTTAATTAGTACCCACAAAAAAATAGTGAACGCAGAAGAACATCACCTTGGCAGTAGCTACGGTTATACCACACACCCGGACTTGTCATGGCGAAGCCTAGGGTTATTTTTTATAAGCGCGGTCAAAGGCCGCCAACGCAGAAAGGTGTTCTGCTCAAAAATACTATGGATTTCACCCCCGGTTTCGGAGGGACCCGCGGGTCTTTTTTCGGTTTTTCGTTAATATCTTTTGAACGAGTTAAAATTTTTATTTTCCGGGATCGCATTATTAATACTGATGTCAGGGCGCGTCGTTTGACACCTGCACGCTTATTAGCAGTGTCATGCTGTCGTATAGAATTACCCCTATATTTTGTAGATCTTTTTAGCACTATTGCTATAAGTAAATAATATTGTGGTTAAACGGCTAATTAAACTTCCTTAACCCTAACGCCATAGTCGTAACCATAACCATATCCATAACCATATCCAATGTGATGGATTAATGGTGCCTTAACCTTCAAGAAGTTGCGCGTAGTCTCTTCGACCGCCCATGGTGAATAAAGTATTATAATTTTGTTGTATATAATCCCAGATATTTGGCAGCTCTAGTAGCTTGACGTTAGTTCATTTCCAATCGAATGCACTATTTCCGTCTCTTTTTTACGCTTGTCGACTGTTTATAGCAAGCATTTACTTCAGTTGCCTCTCGTCGTCGAAAAGACTAGGCGCGCCTAACGTCTTTTAGTTTACGCGCGACGCTCTGTGCACATTTCCTGATATAATAAAGTGTTGCAATTATTGGTAAAAATAGCTAAAACAAGAATAAGTGAAAGTGAAATAATGAAAATTCTGTTAAAGGAAGATGACGAAAGTGATGAAACCTTAAGTTATAAAGGATCAGAAGTCTCTGACCACTCATCTGATGTGGAATGTAATGAGGAATCAGAAATGCAGTCCAGATGTGGAATCTGATGAAGAAATGGAACATACAAACGAAGAAAGTAACTCGGAAGAGGAAAACATTCCTTTGGCTGATAGAGCTGCATACTTCACGGCACGGGATAATGTTACAAAATGGAAAAAATCAAATAGTGATAGTCAGGTATCCACCCCATAATATTATGTCTCAAGAGGCTGGTGTTCTTGGAAAAGGCATTGGCGTAACAACATTTATAAAAGCATGGGATTTGTTCATATGCGATAAAATTATAACGACAGTAGTAAAATATACTAACGAATTTATACAGAAAAAGGAAAGCGCATACTCCAGAGCTCGAGATTGCAAAACTACCGATTCTGTTGAGATTTGGGCACTATTCGGATTATTATATATTGCTGGCACCTTACGAATGTCGCATGGAAACTTCCCTACAAGACGGTGGTAACTAGTTCACCCACACATTCAAAGCTTTTTTTGCTCTCCACTAACACATCGACGTTTCATGCTGTCATCGAAATGACAGTTCATTAATTATTCCCGGAAACTTTGAAACGGTGAAAAAATAGCATTGTTTACAACGAAAAATATCTTGTGCTTTTAGTTGTGACATGTGACGGAAATTAGAAATTTTGTTGCAGAGAACACCTTTTTGCGTTGGCGGCCTTCGCCCAAAATAATATTAAGTTAATTTTAGTTGTGACATGTGACGTTAATTAAAAATTTTGTTACAGAGACCATCTTTTTGCGTTGGCGGCCTTCGCCCAAAATATTGTTAAGGGTAACGTTTTACAAGACGGTGCACCACCTTATTTAAAAATATCAAATAATAATAAAAATGGAGCTCGAGGCGCGTCTTTTGATTCCTCGTTTGATAATTTTTGATAAAAATTAGGTGGTGCACCGTCTTTTAAATCGTTATCATATTAAGGGCCGTTTTCTCGACTGCGTGCTAAAATTTATCTCTTCTTCAAACGAAATTTTGTTTTCTCTAGTGCTTGTTTTGTTTATTCCGTCGACAAATTTAACAGGCAGTCAATCCAGCCTTTAAAATTTATCGGCTCGAAAACCACAAAACAGCTGATTGTCAAGTGAATTTATTTTAAAACAAAATTAAAAAATAAATAAATAAAATTAAAATTGCTATGGAAAACCGACGTGTGTTTTATGTGCATTCACTGGAAGAAGCATATGAGGAAACAAGTGAGCGAACTATAGCCAAGAGGAATTTTCGCAACCGCTTGGATTATTTTGAAGAGTACACGGAGGAAGAATTCGCGAAAAGGTTCCGGTTGACAAAATGCACCTGCATGGATATTTTAAGTCGCATTGAAAGCGCTATTACGCCCAGCACTAATAGGTAAGTTATAAATATGTTTACTTTTGCTACTCCAGAGCAACTGCTTGGTTGCTGTGCCTCCGTTAGTATTGGTCTAATGACTGCTGTGTATTATCCCATGACCAGGTTTGGTTTTAGGCCACAGTTTCTGCTGAATATTCTTTTGCTGCAGAGTGGCAATAGCAATAAAGGTTTTATTCCACGAATAATCCAAATCTGATCTTAACATTTGCTTTTATAACATTTAAATATTTGATTTAGGTTTACCCTATGCTTTGTTTAACCACATAGCTATGAGCTACGTCCATGTTATCCCCATTGAAACGGAACTGCCGAAGCCAGTTCCAGCTTAGTTAACCCATTTTATACTCGAACAACTCACATTGCCCATTTGTCTCCATGCTCTATTGAAGTTCAAAGCCAGACCAATAGCAAAAATAACACTACAAAAAAGCAAAGCATAAAGCTGGGTATTGTCTTCACGCGTGAAAAATGTTGCAAGTGGCCTAGAAACCATTTGAAATCGCAATTTCAGTGCCTAGAATGAAAAATATGTCCCTATCATCGTATCCCATCTTATTAAATTCTTTCCACGTCTTGAACTTGTTTTTTCATGGCGTAATTGCCTTGGCAACATTTTTTGCCTTGAAATGTTGCTAACGCCTATAATTCCAAATCCTTTGATTTTTGAACTATTCTACAAGGTAGCAATACTATGCTAGACACCTTTGTTATACTTCATTTATCTGATCACAAAAAGCAATTAATACTCTTCATTTATATATTTTTCAGACGAACCAATGTTACACCAAAAACTAAGCTTTTGCTAACACTCAGGTTTTATGCAACAGGAAGTTTTTTAATAACTGTGGCCGACTTTTGTGGAGTAAGCGTACCCACGGCATGCAGAGTAGTAAGAGAAGTGTTCAATGCTATTGCATCACTCTCTAAAGATTGGGTGAAATTCCGTGATCCAGCTGGCATGGAGGAAACTGTATTCGATTTTTATAAAATCGTAAAGTTTCCCAGAGTTATTGGGGCTATTGACTGTACCCACGTTAGGGTGCAATCGCCAGGTGGTGACAATGCGGAAATGTTCCGCAATAGAAAGGGTTATTTTTCGGTCATTATTCAAGAGGTGTGTGATGCAAACATACGTTTTCAAAATTTAGTAGCGAGGTGGCCAGGATCTGCTCACGACAGTCATATATTCAACTGTAGCCGTTTGAAATACCAACTGGATACGGGATATTTTAAAGACTATATGATCCTTGGGGACAGTGGTTACAAACAATGTCGATATATGATGACTCCCCTACTAAATCCACAATCTGCGGCAGAAAGGTTATACAACGAGTCCCAGATTCGTACTCGGAACACCATAGAGCGAACTTTCGGAGTTTGGAAACGACGTTTTCCAATCTTATCTATGGGGATTCGAGTATCAATGGACAGCGTTATGGCAATTATATCGGCTTGCGCAGTTCTTCATAACATTGCTATATCTGCGAAAGATCCGCTTCCTCCAATAGATATTGAAATATCACCATCACAAATTTTAGAGGAACCTGAAACCAGCTTTAGAACCGACGGAGACTCAACTGCGAGAACTGTTTTGATAAGCGACTATTTTGCAAGGTACATTTCAAATACTAAGGCCCGGTTTTTCAGTTGAAGTTTAAACTACAGTCAAAGTTGACTGGAGTTTATTATAGTCACTTTGTTCATTTTCAAAAAATTTTGCTGCCTATCTTGATTTAAATAGTCAAAGTGGCAGGGTTAAACTCTAGTCAACTTTGACTGGAGTTTAAACTTGAACTGAAAAACCGGGCCTAAATACTATATTATTTTTTCTAAATTTAAGTTTTTATTTATATTTTTATTTACAGGCTATCAAGACCAGCTTAACAGGATGGGTTTAATTTTACATTATCATCTAATCATATACCCCTTCGCGTGATTGTAGCTGCACTCATATTGCCATGTTTTTGGATGTGCTTTGAACTACTAATCGGATAGAAACAATGTTTACGTCAGCAATTAGGTAATAACAAAAGCTTTTATTTGATATGCAAAACTTATATATTTGTATAAAATAATTTCTAGAAAAAGTTGCAGACTATTATTAATATTTCTTACGTCGAATAGTCTACTACTAATAAATTATGAAACAAATTGTATCCCCCCAAAAAAAAGTGATTTTTTTAAAAAAGTTTTGCTGTACGTAGACTTTTGTGGAACACCGTATGTTGGCTGAGAGGAAGACCATTATATCTCTGATAAAATCTAGAACGTTTAAAAAATGCAAACATGTATTTAATACACTAGGAAGCATATGTCTGCGTACAGGTAGTTTTTTGCAATTTTTATCAACTTTAGTCTCAGTAGAATAATTTTAGCTAATTTCCATATAAAAAAAATACGTTTAAAAATTTGTATAAAAAAAATTGCCAAAAATCAGCACAATTTTTTACGAACTTGAGACTAACACCTTATTATAGCAAAATAAAATGGGCTACAAAATTGCATACTCCAACAAATTCCAAAAAATTTTGAGAAAAAACTTGAAAATTTTCATGAAAATTGGTAGAATTTTTGCGAAATTTGCATGACTTTTTCAAATATATTTTACAATTAATCTATTAGATCTTGATCCATACTTGTATAGGAAATTAGCTAAAATTATTCCACTGAGGCTAAAGTTGATGAAAATTGCAAAAAACTACCTGTACGCAGACATATGCTTCCTAGTGTATTAAATACATGTTTGCATTTTTTAAGCGTTCTAGATTTTATCAGAGATATAATGGTCTTCCTCTCAGCCAACATACGGTGTTCCACAAAAGTCTACGTACAGCAAAACTTTTTAAAAAAAATCACTTTTTTTTGGGGGGATACAATTTGTTTCATAATTTATTAATATATTTTGGTAGACTATTCGACGTAAGAAATATTAATAATAGTGTGCAACTTTTTCTAGAAATTATTTCATACAAATATATAAGTTTTGCATATCAAATAAAAGCTTTTGTTATTACCTAATTGCTGACGTAAACATTGTTTGAATCCGATTAGTAGTTCAAAAGATATTTAAATTTAAAAAATACAAAAATAGTGATTTAAGAAATTTTGCTTTACGTAGACTTTTTTGGGTACTGTATGTAATTTACTAATTAATACCCATTTAAATTAATTTATTTATAACAAATAATTTATGATATTTTCATAGCAAACATAGTATTAAAAACTAATAAAGTTTAACAAAATAATAAATTAGTAGCGAATTCAGTTTTCAATAAATAAAATTATTATACACTCATGCCCATATTAACACGTTCAAAATTGTAAATGATTTTATATGATAGTACAGCCGAAAGAAACTTAGCTATAACACGATATCGATAAAATGTTCTTTTGAAAGTGGCATAAGCCCATTTGGTATACAAAAAACTGGAAATTCATTCAAAAAAATTTAAGGATAAATATATGTTAAATTTTGAACCTATTAATATGACCAAGAGTGTATGTAAATAACTTAAAATAAATAGTACAAAGAACTAAATTACTCGGCTCATCGAAATTTGCATAACTTTTTCATTCATTTACATTTCCTGAAAAGATAATGAAATAAAATTTTCTAAAATTATTATTATATAAAATTTTTGTTATTTTGGAAATCAGTGGTCTTACATTTGGTAGAATATTTTGCCATTTTTTCCTTCAGCTCAAGCTCAAGCAACTCATTCTTTAGCTGAAGATTTATGAGTTCCCGCTTATGCTTCTCTTCAGCGTGCAGCTTTTCTAGCTCATGTTTCTCAGCGGCTCGCGTGTTTTCATCCCTATAAAATTATTATTGTAGTAGCACAAGGTTCATCTTCTCTTCCTCCATATTTCGCTTGCGGCTCGAACTTTTTATGACACAAAGTTCGTCACTTTTTCTCTGCCGCAAATTGGCAGGGTTCCATGAAGCCCAGTCGTGACGAATCTGGCTACTCTCATCCAATGTATTATCCTAAAAAATACATAGAATGATTGTTAGTGAAATCTTTTACCCGAATGTGTTACTGTTCTATGGGACCGACAATATAATAGTATAGAAGATATAGATAAAGATAGCATGAGAATATGTAAAACAAAAAAAAAATAAAAAAAAACAAAAATATGTAGTTTTTTTATCTTATCTCAAAGTCCTACTAATCCAGAATGGAGCTTAAAATATCCAACGCATGTCGGCATATGGAGTCTCCGCTCGAACGAGCCACCTCTTCACATGCCATGAAAAGCAAACTTTTTTCCCGTGCATTAATGCACACCAAATAGCTGCGAAAGTATCACGAAATACACCAAAGGAATATGCATCGCACACTTCTTTGTTTTGCTCATGGACCACATGGGGCTACTGTGAAAATGCATATAAGCAACAAATTATAATATTAGAATTTTGAATCAATACAATAAAAAAGACTTACATTTTCCTTTTCTTCCACAATGGGTACGTCCACATTGTCCGTGTCTTCGTCTAAAATGTCAACATCTTAAAAAAAAAAAGCAGTGGAGAATGCACATATAGTACATGCAAACTATATTGAAATTCTAAGTACTTACCCATGTCATCGTCATAAGGGTTGTTCATCCCGGAGCCCGAAGTATCGAGCATGGACGCGATCCTCAGCGATACATTTTCCACTTTAGTTGTAGAGGTACCACCTCCTGTACGGTAGGTCTCCCTCTTTTCCTCTGCCAGGTCAGCTTTAGTTCTGCGCTTCAAGTTATCAAACTTGTCGCGAAGCGCTTTCCATTCCCTGTGGACACCAGTTTTCGCTCTAAATTGCGCAGCCAATGCTTCCCAGCCCTACTCCTTCTGCCGCCAAGTCACTGCATCTGACTTCTTATTTCCAATTATGTGCCTGTAGTCTTCCACGGGATCTACAAGCACAACCTCTTCCTCTTTGGTAAAATGTTTACCTCTTTTTTTAGTTTTTTGCGAACTCATATTTTTTATTTATTGTTGTGGCACAGGTTTTAACTTTTATTTGCTTTTTTACAGCTGTTTTTGACATTTGCTTTTCCTTCCGTTCGCAGCGCTACCACCTTTTCAAAAATATTAAATAACTATTCAACAGGAGGTTGAGAAAATGAACTAGAATTTATCTTGCCAACAAATTTACCTGCCCGTTGACTAATCCTCCATTTAAGTAAACGGCCCTAAGTTGTATAGAATCGACGGGATGGCCTACAAGGTTTCCTGTCATACTAAATCGCTCCCGATATGGTCGGGCTAGTACCTTAATTGTTCCCGGAACGTACCCGATCTGCATCCGGCAAAGGACCAGCAAAGTCGATAACGGGGAGTGTCCTTATCGCTACAACAACATTATTTACTTTGGTAATAGTGTAGTTTACGGTACCCACCGAAATTTGGGCCAAAATTTTCGAGTGAGGTATCAAAAGACGCGTATTCACGTCTAGATCAAGAATCCGGAAGCGGAAGTTAATTAATTAATTAAATTAAGATATTAACGAAAAACCGAAAAAAAACCCGCGGGTCCCTCCGAAACCGGGGGTGGGATCCATAGTATTTTTGCGCAGAACACCTTTCTGCGTTGGCGGCCTTCGGCCGCGCTTATAAAAAATAACCCTGGGCTACGCCATGCCAAGTCCGGGTGTGTGGTATAACCGTGGCGGTGATGCACAATTTTTTTTTGTGGGTACAACCACAACAACCACATTAAAATCGCCAAATTAAACTACAAATATCTCCGGACAGAGATAAAATTTTTCTTTTCCGCCTTCGTATTATTGTTCTCGATTATAATTAATTAATATGCGTCTTTTGATACCTCACTCGAATATCTTGGGCCAACTTTAGGGTGGGTACCGTAAACTGCACTACTACCTTTACTTTCCGATTTTCAATCATACGTATGTGCATTTTTAAATAATAAAAAAATGTTATATTATTCTAATAGATAGCATCTCCGTCGGATTGCGATGCAGCTCAGAATATGCCAAAATCAGAGGAAATCTACAATTACATGCAGATTCACGTGTCATTTGCCAAGGATACAAGGTACTTTACAACCAACATGCTTTGGAATACGGTACCAAACTGGTTGGATGTATTTCCCTAAAAAAGGGTGGAACTACGCATCTTGGTTTGCCAGTATTTGCTTCGGTAATTTATATTGATTTGTATTGATTAAAAATTGCAATAGTAGATAATGTAATGTGAATTAAAATTGAATAGGTATCCAGAGCAAAAAAGGCAACTGATCGGCATGTAACTGTTATTTACGTAACGCCACCGGGAGCTGCTGCTGCTATTCTAGAAGCATTAGAAGCAGCAATGTCTGATTGTTTGCATCACCAAAGGTGTGTCATAACATGATATGGTTGGCATTAAGCACGCTCTCTTAAGGCAAAAAAATCGCGTCTAGTAGGGCCCGATTCTCCAGGAATCATCGCACCAGAAAGGGTAATTAAATTGGCTACCACATTAAATAATTTGTCATGCTTTTGTTGATAATCAACTGAAGAATGCAAATACGACAGAGTTCGAAGTTCATGTGAAAACCAATTAATTTTTTTAATTAGCGCTTGGAGAGAAAAATACATATGTATGTATGCATAAAACTGCATAGAAGGGGAGGAATTAATTAATTATTATCAGTAGATTTACAAGATTTTTGTCATTTTCCCTGCGTCGCAGTTGTCATTATATTGCGTTAACAGAGGACATCAACACCTTACTACCCACAGCCAGTTAAAATTTTAGTAAATTTTGCTCCTTTCCTCACTGTTTCAAAACGTGGAAAGTTATATATCGAGCATTCCATGTAGAATGGTACATTTTAGCAGACTTTCGCATTGCGGTCATTATTAATATTCAATCCCTAGAAGGTTTAATGTAGTCATGTCAATAGTTCCCGAGATTGCACAGTGACTTGCACATCTCCTTCACAGCACCCCATCCTAGCCGACTTCCTTGATGAGCCCCAGCAGTGTTCTTGGCTTGAGGGATTAAATGTGGGAATGCTCTGGCCATGGTGAGCCCATAAACTTAGCCCTACGTCTTGAAATTGCGCCGCAATCTAGAAGGATATGGTCCGCCGTCTGCTGATCCATCACAAAATCGGTATGTGTTGTTCGATATTATACCCAGCTTTCGCATGTGACTGTTCAGTCTACAGTGTCTTGTAAGAATAGCCGTTAGGATTCGTTAGGATGTTTTGTATGTCGGGGTTGATTCTGGATAGGTAAGAGTTTAACCTGTTACGTTATCCAGCTCGAAGTTGAGCTAGAGTGACTACTCTCGTTTCCCTAGGGAGAGTGCGTTCCTCCTCTGCTAGTTTTGTTGTTTGAGTACAGGAATCACCGGCATAGAGGTCCGACGGCTGTTTGTGGAGTTCACTGAAGACATGCTTGTGTTTTTTAGCTTCATACGGCTGTGTTCTCAGGTGCCGTATTTCCTCATAATGTAATGAGGCCGTGAACAACAAGAGCCACAAAAGATTTATTTTTTTAGCTTAATTTATTTATTATTATGGCTGTTTAGGCCTAAAACTTAAACTACTAAGTACAATTCATTGTTATAATCACTTATTTCTATTGAATATGCTGTTGGAATGCCATGTGTTTCCGATCAGCATATTTACTAGCGTGACAAAGGGACGAGTCTGGGAGCCACTCATTTAAGGAAGGTCGGAAAGGACGCGTTTTTAATCCTCCAGTGCTCCCAGCTTAAGGCAACAAAGTTCGCAACTTATATTTTTCAATTATATGTGTATTTTAAGCTGTCGGAATGTATTAGTCTCCGATCAATACAGCTAAACATGTCTTTGGATGTTGGAAATTGAAAATAACGTGTATCCAATCACCCCTCAACTTTGTTTAGTAAAGACGCTGTCGGAATGCATGAAGATTCCGATTAGCATAGCTCAACATATAATGGGAGGTTGAAAATGACGAGTTTCCAATCCCCCCTGCTCCAACTTTTGTTTGGCCTTATTTTCGTTATTTTTGTTACACATTATATAATTTTATTCTTATATTAATGCTGTTGGAATTCGAGTGATTCCGATCAGCAACAGTAAATATCAGCTGGAAATACCGAATTCCAGCGAAATTAGTTGTTGGAACTGTCTGGAGTTACAGGTGGCGACCAATTTTCTTTTCCTTAGGGCCGGATGCATTGTATTTTGCTGCTTCCAATATTACCATTCCCTCTTCGCGCTCCAGTATCGGATATATCATGTAAAAAATAAGAAGAGAAAAACTTGATCTTATTGGAAGGGTTTTACAATGCTCCAATAAACTTTTTTTTTAAAAGTATTGAAGCTGTTACTACTTTTTATGTGATTAGGAAGTTCATTGAAATATTTCAGGCCCTTATATATATGACCGTCTTAAAAAGATTCTTTTCCGGCAAACGCAGCAAACTCATTTCTCAGGACCGGGTTCAGAAGAAGGACCCGGATTGGGGTCGATACCTTCACGGAAGAGGAGAGTATGGCGCAGACCCGCTGCAAGGATGACAATTTGTGGGAGGGACGCAATAAATTAAACACTGAGTTCGCCTGCTCATTACCCTCTACTCCCCTGTGGCCTAGGACCCAGGGCAACAGTACTACGTTATGTGCTCCTAATTGATTTAGCTTTTCTACGCACTGAAGGACCAGTGCTGACTTTATTTCGAACGCCGCAAATGCCTTTATTGGGGACTGACTGCCTGACTGAGTATGGCAATTGTTTCATTGGGGTATCAGCGCTGAAGGTTCAGCTTAGCGCACTAACTTATGGCGAATACTTCCGCTTGAAAATGCTCGGATGTGCTTTTAGAGTTACTGATATTTTGGCTCTGGGTCGGAAAACTCTGGCTCCAATCCCCTCTGGCGTCTTCGAGCCATCTATGTACCATACCATCTTGAGCAGACTAGTAATACATTGCACCCGCCCATACCTATACAGCCTTACCAAGAGACTGAGCAGCCCATTACATTTTGGCACAACCGGAGCACTGCTGGACATCCAATCTATATGAAAGCTATGCATTTAAAAGTGTTTGTACCAGTGGCTGGTGCACACCGAACTGGACCAATGTATGCTATATTGATGCCTGCACAAATACCAAGCTATGTTTATGTGAATAATGTTACTGCTTATGTCCATATGCACGGTTGAGCACATACAGTACCTACGTTTATACAAGGTGGAACACCACACTATCTACATGGCGATGTAGTCACCGATCACGTTGTTGTAAGAGATTATTTAAAATATGTTATTCATAAACACTGATTCTTATATTTTCATTATCATTAAACTGTAGACTGTAGACTCATGACGGGTATTCTTATTGGACACTGCCTTCTGGCGTCACATGCCTTTAAATTAGGCTTGGTCAGTGATAGAAGATGTAGGAAGTGCGGGTTGGAGGAGGAAACGATCGATTACGTTCTGTGCTCGTGCCCTGCGCTTGCCAGGCTAAGACTCCAGCTGACAGCTGTCAGATCTAGAAGAAGCAAGCGGCTTAAGTTCTAGGAAGCTTCTGGTATTTGTCAAGAGGACGGAGTTATTTTATAACATGTCCTGGTTGTTGATAGGGTGATTAGCTTGGTCGTTAAAACAAACTTCTGGTAACACTACGGACTCATTCAGTCTATGTGAGGTCGTCATGAACCCGCCAGTTCAACCTAACCTATATTTTGTTTTGGTTTTTACTTTAGAATCAACCGTTTAACTAAGCGATGTCAGCTAACTAAGCGCCTTCAAATGTAGATCCATAAGGAACATGGGGTCGCCAGAGCCTCGGCTGTTAAAGAAACAGGATTCGCCACGGGTAGGTGAGGTTCACAATTGGGTTGGAGAAGCTATATATTGCGCTGGCAACCCATTGAACGGGTTGCGCTACACAACCCCCTGAACCAATTTGGTATTTTAATCGCCTCTTACGCAGGCATGCCTACCGCGGGTATACTCTAAGCCCCCTAACCCGCTGGAGCCATGAGAAGCGTTAGTGACCTTGGGTGTCCCAAGGAAAGTTCCGTCGTGTCTTGTGTTGTTGAGTGAGCGGCCAGGCAGCAGCGTGCGACAAATGCACCGTTCAGGAGGATACCCTTGCTGAGCCCAGAAAATCTGGGAAAGTTGGATGTACTGGTCGGATGCAGCAAACGAGTATATTCTGTAATAGCATATGATCAACTTGGAGATAACCAAACGTTTATTTTCCTGTCCAACAGGGAACTGGTTCTAGACCCTGCTGCTAAAGAAGGATAGGCGTAGTCACATCAATTCGTTCCCGGGTTACTCGGGGAAATCAGTTTTAGCAGTACTTTGCACTTTACATACTGCACGTCCATACAAGAACTTCGGATAATGAATTAAACAGTTGTTGTTGTTGTTGTTGTTGAATTAAACAGTCATCTGCATTTGTTTGTTTTTGTAGCACGTCTAATTTCCTTCGTAACATCAATCAATTATCCCTTGTTATAATGTTGTGTTCTCTATGAATGCAACAGCGAAGTATCTTCGGGTACCCCTGATTCTAGTTATCTGAAATCTCCTTGAGTCCCTTGTGCCTTTGGCCTCTCAGAAAAGAGCTAATTGTGGAGCCCTATTTATAGAACAATTTTTGGGTTAAATATATTAAAAACTTTAATCTATCCTTACTCATATTAGTTTCTTTCTCATTCTAGGAAATTTGATTTTGACGATGTGCGCATAGCAATATTCCAAATATTCCAGCTGTAGCTGAAGGAAGAACATAAATTTGCTCAAATTATAAGAAATCTGCGACAACTATCCCCCCGCCTTTTTAGTACCTCAGATAAGGCGCTAACAAGCATACTATGGGAAAGGGTCAAGAACAAAGGATCAATTTCACCTGTAAATCGAATTTGATAGCACGAATTGGGGCTTCCGGTATTATCCCTACAAAACTCATATGGCTCTGCAAACTGATGTTGAACAACACCACCAGCGCAGGAAAATTGGGCATCATCACTGAGCTTCGAAAGTTTCAGAAAGGGCACAGCTATTAGTAAACGTTATTGTACTTAATTAGCTTGTACATATCAATATACACATATGTAAAGTTCACTAGAGTAATAAGGGAATAATTTAAATTGTAAAAAAACATTGTATATATGAATTATTTATAATTAAATATTATCTGAACATAAAGGACGCGTTTCATTCATGGAAAAAGCGATTTGACAGAAGGTAACCGATACGGGTAACCGATAGGTCAGTTACCCGTGTTGTTGTTGTTGCATATGTTTTGGTTAGCGATAACGCAAACATAACTGATGAAGTAACTTAAAAATGTAAATAACATCGAGCGAGAAGGAATGTCGAAAACACAATAGGTAAGAGCGAGAAAGCGAGTCACACGTACACTATTTTGAGAGAGCGCATGCGTTACCTTTTTCACGTCAGCAATGTAAAAGTCATTAAGACGATAATTGGTGACCAAGTCATTGGTAACGATTAAGTAATCGATTAGGTAACGGGTACCTGTCTTGTAGGAATAATTGGTGACCAAGTTATTGGTAACGATTAAGTAATCGATTAGGTACCGGGTACCTGTCTTGTAGGGTAAATGCATAACAACAGCAAAGTATAGAACCACACATATGTGCAAGTACCCTACAAGATAGGTACCCGTTACCTAATCGATTACTTAATCGTTACCAATAACTTGGTCACCAATTATCGTCTTAATTACTTTTACATTGCTGTCGGGAAAAAGGTAACGCATGCGCTCTCTCAAAATAGTGTACGTGTGACTCGCTTTCTCGCTCTTACCTATTGTGTTTTCGACATTCCTTCTCGCTCGATGTTATTTACATTTTTAAGTTACTTCATTAGGTATGTTTTCGTTATCGCTAACCAAAACATATGCAACAACAACAACACGGGTAACTGGCTTATCGGTTACCCGTATCGGTTACCTTCTGTCAAATCGCTTTTTCTATGAATGAAACGCGTCCTTTATGTTCAGATAATATTTAATTATAAATTATTCATATATACAATGTTTTTTTACAATTTAAATTATTCCCTTATTACTCTAGTGAACTTTACATATATGAATTTTTATATTTATAAACTATATAAATACATTAACGTCTATTCATAGTCGTTCCTTCTCCGAAACCTTGTTTTGAAGTTCTTATTTTTCCTGCGCTGGTAGTGTTGCTCATCAGTTTGCAGAGTCATATTAGTTTGGTAGGTATAGTAACATCAGACGTAGCGAAATTAGGAAGCATGTCAGGAGTATCACCAGAATCCAAAGAAGCATGGTGATTCATTTCGTCACCTCCGTTTTCTTCCATATCCGGATTCATTCCATACTAGTCATTATAAATAGCTTGTAGATGCCACATAGGTGTAACCATACCTTCAAGATCTTTCCGTTCAAATCTTGTGGTGTACAATGAGCAAACTTTTCATAAACATGTACACGTAAACTTGTATTTGTTCTAAATTGTTCACCACATTCTAAACATAGAAAAGATGTTCTTTGAATGATGATTTGATGAAGAGTCAATCAGTTTGATTTTAACACTCTTTTAGCAAAGTGCGTGAGTACTACTACTAAAGTAGAGTTTTAAATAAAGGAGATATTGCTATACTGAATATTTGAGTTATTTATTCGACAGTTCAGCGATTCGAACGATATCAGAAGGTGCAACATAAGCAGGAATTTCTAAAAATCTTTACAATTGGTGTCAGAAGAGGAACTGTTGAATGAATTCGAGAAGAAAACAAGGACATGGCCAAGTTGAGTTAACTGAAGACTCAGCAACTAAAAAAGGAGTTGGATGTCGGTGGAATGAATACTACTGGCAATAAGCTCGAGCTACAATCACGACTAAGGGAACACACTTTTCATCGTGATGTGGAAGAGTCAGCGACTAAAATGGAGGGGAAGATAGAGACTCCGAATCCATTGAACAGTGTAGACATTAACGCGATACTAGCAGTGCTGAAGCAAATGTCGTCACAGATATCAATCGATATGACAACACAGCTCGAAGTACAAGAGACGGATAACATCCAAGATGGTATCCAAAGAGACACGTATAACATGCAATCGCTCAATTTCAGGCAGAAGTCGATGTTTTAAATCATATGTCGTATGGAGCAATTAAAACTAAATCGCCCAGCTGTTCCAACGAGCAATCCGAAGGTATAAACTCCATATTTTGACGGCTCTGTTTCTTCCCAGGTATTCAAGCTTCAATTTGAGAAGACGTCATCAGTGAACAACTGTAATGCTGAAGATAAAGTTGCACTCTTCGTGGTATTGAAAGGGCCTGAAGTTAAATCTTATAGACTATTTCAGAATACGAGCGGAACAGTCATGAAGTATTGATGGCCGCTGTCGAGAGACGTTACGGAAGTGAGCATAGGAAACAGATATACCAAACAACATACATACGCAAACCCAAAAACAAAATTTGCTGAAACGGTACCCCATGCACTGACTCAGGAAACATCATCACTTTTAAGTAAGCCAGTAGACTGGGTATACACAATTTTGGAAGCATTAAAAGGAACGCAGCCAAATGCTTTAAGTTTGGAAATCCATGATGCATTGCACGTTATTGCAGTACCAACCCAAATAGTTCCAACATTGTGAGTGGTCGTAAACGTAGAGTTGAAGGAGATGAGAAAATCTCCAAGTCCACTCAGTCGTTAAACTAAAGCGAGTCAGTCGCAAGGAGCGACTGCTGACTCCCGAACTGAATGCCCCATAATCTATATCTCGCAAATTGGAAGAAGGTCAAGCAATCTTACTGTCGGAGGGCATGTGTGCGGATTTAGTCAACAAGAAGATAAGAACATTGCTTGGAGTAAGATTGCGTACAGCCACTGGAGAGGACACCCAGCATGGGAAGTCGCGACTGGGAACGTCACGCTACTACACAATTTTATAGAGGCAGAGATTGTTGATGAAATCATAATTGGAGTGGACTTCTTGATTGACCAAGACATTAAGATCGACATGCAAAGCAAGACGATGCGATATAAGAACATGGATTTGCCACTTAATTTCGGCTACAAGAAAGGCTAGAGCAGCAAACGAGTGCTGGTGGTGGAGAGTAAGCAAATACCACCAAAATCGGAGGCAGTCATCTGGGCAAAGGTTGATGGAGATTGTGTGACAAACAAATTGTGGACTGTTGAGGCAGCAAAAAATTAACAACGAATATACTTGTTGGAAAACCCCTGGCTATGACTAAACAAGATGGACGTATTCCCGTAAGAGTACTGAATGAGTTCAAGTCACCACTCCAACTTACCAGAAGAGATATATTGGGCAGATACCAAGAGGCTGAAATAGTTATTAAGAGTAAACAGCTCCAGGAAAACGTTTCAACTAGCAAGATTGATCTTTCAAATGACATCATGGCATGGACGGAGGAGCTAGAGGAAGTCTATCAGACAGGGCCGTAGAGAGAAAATCCGGGCCCAGGACTAAACAATTTACGGACCCCCTATAAAAAATCCATTAATACATTTGATTAATGACGTCTCATTCATAAATTATTATTGATTGATTACATCAAAAAAATGTTTGCCACATCAACTAAATTATTTTTGGACTAAGAGCTGAAAATAAAATTAACACAGAATATTTACTATTTATACTGTTTTATTGTAACCTAGAAATAAAATTCTCTTTTAAAAGCCACATATTATTTCATATAATATTTTCTAGTTATTTGGTAACATTTTAATACATTTCTGATATATTTAATGATTGTCGCAGAACGCCCATTTGCCCTACACCGCATAAGGCTCATTTACACTATTATGTCTATTGTAACCTCACATTTTCATATTTGTATTTCATTTCATTTGTTTACTTCTTTATCTTTATTGCTTACTCATCATATTCTATATGTACTAAACTCGAATGAATTTGTATGTACATATACATATGTACATTTAACTGTAAAATTGAATTCCATCTATTAATTTGCCATTAAGCGCGTTACTCCGTTTTGCTTGCTGAAATACGATTTAGTCGTTGGCCAGCAAACGGAGAAAAAACAGCAAAATAAACATAACTAGCTACACAACACGCACAACAAGCTATATTTGAACGCTATAAATATACTGTTACTAATAAACCTATTGTTTATTATTTGGAAGGTGTCAAACGTTAAATTTGCTCATCCAGGCCAACGAAAAGTTTTATTTTGCTTTTCGACAAGTTTTTATTTGCCTTTGTACAAGTTTATGTGCTTGTTCAACAAATTTATTTGCCTTTCGACAATTTGGTGTTGTTTGCGGAAGCAGTTGATAAATTCTTGCCAATATAGTTTCGCCAACATTATATTTGCGGATAAGGAGAAAACTACTAACGCTTTCGCTGCCCTTTCGCCGTCTACTTATTTGCTAGATTTATCGTCAGCAAATTAATTAGTTAAGTATATCAAGGGAAAATTCTTCTGAGATTTCATACATTTTAGTTACAGCCCACCGTATCACATTGATTGGAGTGAATATTGTTGCCGCCCGTACACATCCACAAATGCTAATACATGCTCCACCATGAAAAAGCCCTCGCCTAAACAACATAGTAAAAATAACCAGTCCGAGTATGGCCGACAATAATTCGCCAGCTTTTGAGTCAATACCGGAAGAATCAACGAATGTCACCCAGCCAGAGGTGAGTAACGCTACCACCATAACGCCGCCCACGTCGGATGCCGACAGTGGTATCACTACAAATACAGCCATGGGTGCTAATGCCGCCGAAGCTTCCAGAAACGCCACAGGGAGCATGCCTGCCCATTCAGTCTTCAACTTTAGTGCCATGGAGCAACACCTAGCTTTATTGGAAAATTATTTGCAAGCCACGCAAGTACAGTTAAGAGAGCGTGACATCCTAAACTAGAGTATCAGAGCAGAAATATTACGAAGCGCCAGCTCTGCCGTAACATATGCCAGCAGCGCTGTCACGGTATCGCATTCAGCAGTACCGCAGTCAACGCAAGCACCGCCGCCAGGTGCATATACATCAGAGCTCTTCCGAAATGCCAACTCTGCCGTAACTTACGCCAGCAGCGCGGTTGCTGCATCGCAGCCAGCAGTGCCGCAGCCAACGCCAGCACCATCGCCAGGTGCATATACTAATGCACATCATTTACACACTGGGGTCTATAATGCTGTCAACTCACAGCCGCCAGCTCAACGCCATTTATTTGCCGAGTCCCGTTATGGCTTCCCGGTGTCTTCAGCCAATAATTTGTACAATCCATACAATCATAGCTATGTGTTTTCATCACATTCGCCTAACTTATCCTTGCCGACGCCGTCTACCGCCAATACTCAAATGTATCCAGCGCGAACCGTATATATGCCAAGTAGAGTTGTGCTTTTTCGTTCATTTCAGAGATTCGGTTCTTTCGTTCTTTTTGTGATGAACGAACAAGTTGTTGTTTTTGTTCATCTGTTCTTTTTTTTTCAAGCAAATTTGTTCACTGCTGTTGGCACCCGCGAAAAAAGCCCACAAGTATTGATGGGAGAGTGTATGCAGCAATGCTTTGTGTAGGTATATTTAAATGTGTTCTGAATAAATAAGTTAATATTGTAACGAATTTACTTGCAAATCCTCTTATTTGCAATCCTCTGCTAAGTTCGAATCACTAAACTGTTGAATAAATAACTCCAATTTGTAATAATGCAAAATGGCCTTTATTAAAGTACTTCACAATAACACTCAAACTGTGCAACGAATAGCTTGCTTAATAACCAAACTGATTGATAGCTCAAATGAAACTCTACTATTCAAAATAATACTGCTATTGCTCGCTACATAGCGTCTCAATCGAAAACTCAAATCAAATTGAATTCCAGCGCCTCTACATATGCGGCCTCTTATACTTTCTGGTTTCCTCCTTCGCATCTTCCAGAATCTACTAGCATTGTCCATGAGCTCTCAAACTTCTCAGCTATAACTAAAATTGCACGATTTTATAGCTTCTCTCATACCCCATGCTTGTATGTGTGAGCGAAACTTCCAAAATTATAATTGCCTACATTTAGGAGCATCTCACATAAGATGTCTGCATATGGTTGTGCCTTGCTTCTCAGCTGCGTGTACCTACATATGTGTAGACATAATGGTTCGTTTATGTAGATACAAGTGACTGTCTGCTTTATTGTTGTTGTGATTTTATTTACTTAGCATCAGACTAGGGATGTGAGTATCACTTAGTGTCACTCATAGTCGTCACACTGCCTTCCACCTAAGTCTGATCGTCCCGATCAGACAAATCTCCCGACCTAAACACTGCTAGCATCTCCAATTGAACCACTCTTCTACATCGAGGTTTCCCAATGGTTTGTATGCGGTAGATGGTGTCACTGATCTTCTTCACAACTTTGCACGGGCCTTCCCAACTTCACCGAAATTTGGATGGAACACCTTTCTGTCGTTGGTGGTTGTATAACAGTACCAAATCTCCCTCTCGGAAACCTTCTGAATTATTTTCCTTGTCGTACCTGTGTTTCATCTTACTACTCATTATCCCGGATCCTTCCCTCGCACTCTACTGCTGAGCCAATGAACTACTTCCTAGAGCTTGCGCTTGACGGATTGGTTTCGCATACTCAGCATCGTTCCCACGTTTCACAACAGTAGTGCGCTCTGGCTTGAAACTACCCTCGCATTTTTTCTGGGAAATTCGTTGCTTCGGTGTTGTGCGTCCATTAGGTTTTGTCAATGACGGTATTTTTCTCGCAGGTACTTTTAATTTCGCTTTATTTGGCCCATTCGATCCATCAACCTTTACCTTTGACTTTCGTGGCCTTTGTCGCCTTTCCTCCACCAGTACTCGATTACTGCTGAAACCTTTTTCCAAACTGAAGTTAAGTGGCACATCCTGGTTCTTATAGCGCATAATTTTTCTCCGCATACCGATCCTGATGTCATGGTCAACCAAGAAGTCCACTCCCAATATGACTTCATCAATGATCTCCGCCACAACGAATTTGTGTAAAACCATGACCTTCCCAATTAGGACTTCACATATCACTTCTCCCTGGACTTGGTTATACGCGCCTGTGATCGTACGCAACCTTGCTCCAGGTAATGACTTTACTCTCCTGTGGACCAAATCAGATCGAATCAAGGAATGAGATGCGCCCGTATCTACAGTCAGTACGTGTTCTTTGCCATCCACATTCCCTCTGACGGTAAGACTGCTCGATTTTCTACCAATTTGCAACACAGATATCACAGGTCATTCAATAGCTGGATCAGCTCTCGATCTCTACCTCTTACTCGCTCTTGCTCATCTCCTCCAGCTTTGCGTTTACGGCCACCAACATTGTTGGAACTACTAGGATCAAGATCGCAATGACGGGCAATGTGACCGGACTTCCCGCATTTGAAACATTTGATAACATTTTCACTCCGCTTTTGCGATCCTTTCAGCGCCTCTATATTTGCGTCTACCCACTCTGGCCTTTCTACCTCCACACGGCGTGTTTTGTAAACTGGCTTACACAGAAGCGACGCTGTTTCCTGAATCAATGCATGTGATACCCTTTCAGCAAATGTCAGCGTTGGGTTTGCGTATGTAGCTCGCTTCGTTTCCACGTCCCGTATGCCATTTATAAAACTCTAGATTTTTACCCTCTCGGTGTACTCCACGGGTGCGTCCGCATTTGCCAAATGTGCCAACCTTTCAACATCCGAGGCAAACTCCTGCAAAGTCTCATTCGCTCTTTGGTGACGGTTTTGCAACTCAATTTGGAATATCTGTTTCCTATGCTCGCTTCCATAACGTCTCTCGACAGCGGCCATAAATGCTTCATAGTTGTTCCGCTCTCCTTCGGCAATCGTCTGTAGGATTTCGGCTGCTGGCCCTTTCAATGCCACGAACAGAGCTGCAAATTTATCTTCAGCATTCCAGTTGTTCGCTGCCGACGTCTTCTCAAATTGGAGCTTAAATACCTGGAATGGAACAGAACCATCAAACTTTGGGGATTTTACCTTCAGAGTAGACGTTGAAGTGATTGGACGGTTCAATTGTAACTCCTGAATCCGATCTCTCAAAGCATCTATCGCGGCCTTCATTTTATCTTGTCGACCACTGAACCCTTCCTGAAACTGCGTTAGTTTCTCTTCCATACGCGATTCTAGTTGTGCAGAGATCTGTGATGATACCTGTGCTGAAATTTGTGTCGACATTTCTGATATACGTGCCTCTTGTGCTTCAATTTTAGATGTTATTTCTGACGACATTTCTGACATACGCGTTTCTTGTGCTTCAATCTTTGATGTTATACGTGTCTCTTGGGATTCCATCTGTGATGACAGTTGAGATGTTATTTCTGTCTTTTGCGATTCCAGTTGGGATGCCAATTGTGACGACATGTTGGTAGATATTTGTGATGACATTTCGGACATTTGTGCCGATATTGCAGCCAACATCATGTTCAGGTCTGTGTTCGCCATTGTCTGCGGTGTTTCATTTTTCTCTTCAATTTTTGCTGTTGTCTCGTCCCCATCAGGATAAAAGACATACTCGTCCACATCAATTCCTTCTGCTTCCATTGCCTCTCGTAGCCGTGCCTGAAGTTCGAGTTTAACGCCGCTTGTATTCAATCCACGGCTCTCCAACTCCTTCTTTAGTTGCTGGATCTTCAATTCACTGAACTTTGCCATGTCCTTGTTGTCCTCTGGAATTTATTCAACAATTCCTCTTCTGACACCAATTGTCACGAATTTACTTGAAAATCCTCTGCTAAATTCGAATCACTAAACTGTTGAATAAATAACTCCAATTTGTAATAATGCAAAATGGCCTTTATTAAAGTACTTCACAATAACACTCAAACTGTGCAACGAATAGCTTGCTTAATAACCAAACTGATTAATAGCTCAAATGAAACTCTACTTTTCAAAATAATACTGCTATTGCTCGCTGGATAGCGTCTCAATCGAAAACCCAAATCAAATTGAATTCCAGCGCCTCTACATCTGCGGCCTTTTATACTCTCTGGTTTCCTCGTTCACATCTTCTAGAATCTACTAGCATTGTCCATGAGCTCTCAAAATTCTCAGCTATAACTAAAATTGCACGATTTTATAGCTTCCCTCATACCCCATGCTTGCATGTGTGAGCAACACTTCCACAATTATAATTGCCTACATTTAGGAGCATCTCACATAAGATGTCTGCATATGGTTGTGCCTTGTTTCTCAGCTGCGTGTACCTACATATGTGTAGACATAATGATTGATTCGTTTATGTAGATACAAGTGACTGTCTGCTTTATTGTTGCTGTGACTTTATTTACTTAGCATCAGACTAGGGATGTGAGTATCACTTAGTGTCACTCATAGTCGTCACAATATATATATGTATAATTAACTTCAGAAAAAGTGTTACGGTCTGCTGTTATGGTCTACGGTTACGGTCCACTTGGGAGCGTTTTCGTGCGAACACACCTAGTGACTGGTGATGGGGCGAAAGTAGCGATAAAAAAGTATCGAAAAACAAGAAAAAGACAGATCTGCGATCACTAGTGAAAATTGCCATGAGTTTCCGGCAAGAAAAAAAGGAGGAAGGTTGGTAAATTGCTTGAGCAAAATTTTTGGCGGCCCTGCAATTATATATAAGGGATCATATAACACTTAGGGACACAACTTCAACAGCAAAGGCGTCAAGCTCAGTTAATATACTGCTTCAGTAACTTTATTGCTCACTTCAACTACGCCTCCCCAACGATACTCAACTAATCACAAAACACCCTCGCCGGCTGTGCGCGTAAACAGGTAAATGCGCAGAAACTAGGAAGGAGTCGATAGCGCAAAGTACCGAAACCGTTCATTCCGACAAATCTCGTTTCTACGCGTCTAATTTTGGGTGGTAATAAACCTTACACCGGTTGTGTTGTGTTGACCCAAGATCCAGTTGAAGTAGGTCGGCGTTCACAGTCACACCTAGTGAAATAAACCCTTTCCTCTACGTTACGAAGAACACTACCACCTGCGGAAAAGCGTCCGACACCACCTCCGCCTCCAGGGCCAGCAGTATGCTGCCGCGTAATACAACTAACGTCAAAATGGCCAAGTCATCCGGCTCGTATAGGCCAGCACGAAGCTTTATCGCCACCCGGGTCATTCGGTTACCTCGGACCAAATCGCCAACCACCACCAACGGCGCCTACTATTACCACGGGCATTACCATCGGTATTACCTCCCCCAACCCCTTCATTAGCGCCAACCACGAGCGCAACAACCACCAGACATACCGCCACACCAGTTGCAACGCACGTAGCGGGGCCGCGACGATAGGCCTGCGGCCACTAATGTTAACACCAACAGCAGGCAGTACCACCGACAACAATACTAGCCGCAACCTTATCAGCTACGATCATACCGGCTACAACAATACTAGCCGCAACCTTATCAGCTACGACCATACCGGCTACAACAATACTAGCCGCAACATTTTCAGCTACGACCATACCGGCTACAACAATACAGCCGCAACATTATCAGCTACGATCATACCGGCTACAACAATACTAGCCGCAACCTTATCAGCCACAAACATTCAGGCTACAACGATACCAGCGTAACAATACCAGCTACAACAACAACCGCAGGGCAGCGAACCTAGGCCTGCGACCATCCCGATTACGAAAACGAATATCAGCGGTTAAAGCGGTGAGTTCGTTCCGATACTGACTAAATATACGTATTTGTAGCCTCAACCTTGTTCTTTCATTTTTTTATGACTCTGCAACAACATATAGTATTAATATACAAACATATTCAAATTTAAGGCTACAACCCTAGTATAGAATCTTAACATGTAATACATACATACATGCATATACCTAAGTTAAAGAGAGCAAGCAGCATCCACTTGTAGTAAAGTTAAAAAAGTAGACGTAACGTAATGTTAAGTTAAAGAGGTTTAATTAACTTAGAAGCAAGAGAAAAAAAAAACAAAACAATACCAGCACTGACTGGTAAATGCAAAACAGTTTACGTTTTACTTGAACATGTAAAACGATTTCGTTAATTTTACCATAAATTTAAAAGTTCACGTTTTACTTGAACATGTAAAACGATTTCGTTAATTTTACTATAAATTTAAAAGTTCACGTTTTACCCGAGCATGTAAAACGATTCCGTTAATTTTACTATAAATTTAAAAGTTTACGTTTTACTCGAATATGTAAAACGATTTCGTTGACGAGTATGATTTACTATGAATTTAAAGGTTTACGTTTTACTTGAATATGTGAAACGATTTCTTCGAGGAGTATGATTTACCCCAAATTTAATCTTAATTGCTTTTATAACAAAATTTCTTAGTACATATTACATAATAGTGTCATTATACTATGCGTTATACCAATTTGATATTTTGTTAAAATCAAAATAAGTTCTACTACAACAACATAATAATTTTGTAAGGGGCCCCAATTATCGGAATTTGTATCCAAACTTTATAGCCCTAAAATATATTTTGTGAATAACAAAAAAAAAAGGGCATTAAACCAAATTTTTACTTTGTATATAGTATATTTACTATCCATACGCACATTTAATTACATTTTTTTTTTCTCACACCAATCGTTTATAACCCTTATCAAAAAAAAGGGGGTGACATAAATATAGGTATAGCTTGAAATGTTACGAGCAAAAGTAAGAGAAAAGAAAGGAACCCCCAACAGGACAAACTTAGCCAGACTTAAATATTCATATTAGATTTCGTTTTCAACTTCTTAATTTAATTTATTTATTTATTTACGATCTTGAAGATCTATATAATTTAAAAAGGTACAAAGTATTTTTAATGTTTACATATTTGTTTCAATTCATTGAATTTCTTTGACTTCAACTATATAATAATCTATAAAATTATTTACTAAATAAATTTAACTACTTTACAGGTAGCGCTTTACAGTAGCTGTATAATAACTTTCTGAATTTTTTGGTATTATTACAGTTTTTAATATCAATTGGCAGATCATTATATTCTCTAATTCCTTCGTAGTATATACTTTTTTTATCGAATTCAGATCTCACTACCGGCAAGTAAAAGTTGTTATTGTGTCTTGTTTGATAGCTATGGACCTCTCTGTTTAGTCTGACACGTTCACTTAGGTAATTCGGCAAGTTTCCCAACTTTATGTTGTGTATAAACTTCAATGTGTAGTAAGTGATGTTCTGTTTTACACTAAGCCAGTTTAAGCTGTCTAGTAAATCCTTAATTGGGGTATCATACCGTTTTCTTAATATGAAACGCATAACTTTGTTTTGTTTAATTTGTAGCCTGGATTTTTGCGAATCAGCTAATGCGAATAGGATTGTAGGACAGTAAATAAAATGCGGCTCGATAATGGATCTATAGACCATTATTTTGTATTGCATACTAATATGCCTGCATGAACGAAACATGAACCCTATTTTTTTGGAAATTTTCCCTTCGATGTATTTAAGATGTTCATCAAATTTTAATTTGTCATCTATAATTATTCCCAGGTATTTTATTCGGGTTACTCTTTCTATAGGGGTATTTGCTATTTTTAGCGATACATCATCTTGAGTCACTCTAGACCCCATTATCATCCATTTTGTCTTTTCTATATTTTTTTTAAGCATATTTTGGCACAACCACTTATATATTGCCTGTAGGTCCGATTGTATTTTTGAGGCTGCCTCATCAATTGTGTTACCGCTTATAGTCAAAAGTGCATCATCAGCGAATAATCTTATTTTGCAGTATTTGATACAGTTTTTAATATCATTTATGTAAATTATAAAAAGAATTGCTGCAAGCACCGATCCCTGTGGCAATCCTATTTCAATGTCCACTTCGGGGGAAATCTTATTTCTTATTACAGTTTTCTGTTTTCTTCCACTAAGGTAACTTTTGAACCAGTTAAGCGCTATGTTTCTTATGCCAATTTTATACAGTTTTCTTATAAGAATATCTCTGTCTACTGTTTCGAAAGCTCTTTTTAGGTCGAGGAAAACTGAAATTGTAAATTGTTTCTTCGTTCTACTTTCTTTCCATTCTGCAATTACCAGGTTAAGTGCAGTTTCACACGAGTGTTTTGATCTAAACCCCGACTGCTCCTTTATAATAATTTCGTTTTTATTTAAGTAATCCAACAATTGGTTCTTAACTACAGTTTCTATTATTTTCTCATCGCTAGGTAAGGTATTTATGGGTCGTATCTCCTCTGGTTTAATTGTTCCCTTTACTTTTTCCACAGGTACAATTACTGAAGTCTTCCAGCAGTCTGGAAATACACCAAATTGGAAACTTTCATTAATTACACATGTGTAGGTATATCCTAAGTACTCCATGCTGTCTTTTAATACACCTTCCGTTACTAATTTTTTCCTCCGTACTTGTTTTTTAATTTCGTTGTAACTCTCATAATTTCTTCAACATCTATTTCCTTCAATTTAAACACGCTTCTGCTTATCTCCATTTGATTTCCACCTGCTTCGAAGATTTCAATGCTATCTCTGATTCCGATTATGCTCTCATTAAAGTAACGGTTTAATTCAGTTGCTATTTCATAATCATCTTCAATAAGAGCACCATTTATAGAAATTTTTTGAATTTGTGCTACCTCACTACTCAAATTTATGGCGTCTTTTAGACATTTCCACATTCACTTTTGGTTATTAGTATTTCTTGAGATTTTGTTTTCCATAAATGTTTTCTTTTTTATTTTAACTGCTTTTTTGTAATATCTTTTTATTGTAATATAGTTATCCCAAATATTGGTTCTCTCTGCTATTTTAAATTGTTCATACTTCAGCTTATTCAACTCTGTTAGTTCATGGTCGTACCATTTATTAATCAATTTAACTTGAACTCGCTTTTTATATGTTAAAGTGGCCATTACGTCATTAAGGATGTTGTTTATTCTTTGGACCTTTAGGCTCACTTCGCAGTTGTTTAGTTCAGCTAAGTTGTAAGTTCTAAGGAGATTTACTAAGTGGTCTTTTGCATAGTTATTCCAACACACGCGGTTTTCAAAGATTCTCATTTGGTACTTCTTTTGAATTGGTAGTTTGAATGAAATAGTTTCATGATCCGATATTTTATGCGAATCCAAATTCGATACTTCAACTTCAGTTTTGTTACTAAAGAGTAGACCTATTCTCGTTTGCGTTGTTTCTGTTATTCTTGTATTAAAATTAATTAATTGATACATTGCTAGTGATTCGAATGTCCTAATTAGCTGTCTCGAGTATGTTGTGTGTGTATTGACATTTATATTAAAGTCGCCAATAACGATATTGTTGCCGCTTTCAGAAAAGCAATCTTCCATCATCTCATTAATATGTCTTATGAATTCGGCATCACTGGTGTTTGGTGAATGATATAACGCACAAACCCTCCACTTAGTTATACATCGTATTGTTTCAAACACAATACACCATATATTATTACCTATGCTCCTATTGAATATAACTTTGAAATCAATTTTCTTATGAATAAAGGTTAAGACACCACCGGTGTGACGATTATGCGAGTCGCATCTAATATCATTGAACCCAGCAATCTCCAGTTCCGAGTCATATACATCCTCCGTAGTATGTGTTTCTGCACAAAGTACAATATCTGGATTTTCTTCCTCGATCATTATTTCAACTTCATTTTTGTTAGCTGTGATACTATTTGTGTTAAGATATATACATTTTAGTTTATTTTTGGGTTTCTTGAATTAGTCATTATATATTTTTTGTGAGCTTTCTGCATCTTCATTTAGTTGCTAATATCCTAATTTTTGTTTTTTTATCTCTAGTTTATTATTGTAGCAGTGACAGTTCCTGTCAAATGTATCATGATTTATGTCTAAAGCTAGATTTAAGTTTGTGTTCGCTTTTATGCAATTTAGACACTTGTTAATTGGATTTTCTTCACATGTTTTATCGTTGTGTTTTCCGTGGCATTTGTGGCAAGCTTCTTCGTTTTTACAGTCGGCTGATTTATGATTAAATCCTTTGCATTTGTAGCACATTAGTACACTAATAGCATCGAAGACTTTACATCTATCCCACCCGATATTTATTCGCTCTGCGGCAAGAACCTTTGTAAAATCCTCTTTATCTATTTCGATGATTGCATTATACACCTTTATGTTGCCTCGATTTCTTTCAAACTGCTTCAATACTTTTAATGAGCCTTGGATCAGGTTAATATTTTGCTTCTTTATTGATTCTATTAAATCGCTGTTTTCGTATTTAAAATTCATTCCTGTAATTAAAAAGCTTGGGCGAATTGAATTTGGCACTTTTATTTCATATTCCTTGCCAATGTTTTTTTCAATGGCATCTTTGATTTTTTTGCGTTCATCATTATTTTGACTATGAATCACCATTACACCATTATTTTTTGATACAATTTTCGAAATATTCAAATCTTTGGGATCAACTTTGCTGTTCAGGTCTATTCCCAATAAAGTGGGAAACTGTTGGATCATTTTTTTTCTCTCCCTTTATATGCTACACGCACTTACATACTTTTTCATAGCGTAAATAGCTGCTCGTAGTTCAACATTTTTTTTTTTTTGTTCTGAAGTTGTCTTGGGACGATGCTATAAGCAGCCTTGTTTTGGCTTTGGAGCCTAGGCGGTAGCCCTGGTTAAGAAACCTGTACTACCGTAAAATTTTTTTTTGTAGCATACATACGTTAATAATAATGAAATTTGAATAAACTTTGTAATTAAAATGGGAATGCTGGTGTTCTGGCTCATTTAGAAGGCACGTAGGGTTACCAGGTAAGGGGCCACCGAAAAATAGGTGCGTCGGTGGCCATGGTTTTTGAGGGTGGGTAAATGCACCGGGCGTCGCAACACCACCCGCGGCGCCCCTCCATATATTCGGCCCTTTTCTTTTTTATTTTAAATTTTCAGCTTTTTTTGATTTTCAGCAGTTAGTAAGCGGTCGTGTCCGGTTCGGTAAACTTTTTTTGCGGTTTTTTTTTGAATTTAAATTTTTGAATGTTGTAACGGTCTGTCCGTGACATTCGGTTCGGCCGGATGTTGTTTTAGTCCATTTGTGCGTTTTGAATTAGTTCCGCGCTTTTGTCAGTTTTTTTTAAAGGTATGATATGACTTTTTTTCTGTTTATGGCGCAGGAACAGTAAGGTTGGCAAGGACCCGCCCCAGCCGACAATGACTAGCCACTGTGCACCACCACATCATGCCGACCGCCTTCCTTACTGCTTCCCTTAGAAAATGCGTTACCATAACAAAAGTTACAAATTTCGGAAGATCCAGGAAATTGAAAGAGTACAGACACAAATTGTAAATATGAAATTTTCAAGTTTAATAAATGTAATAATTAGTTTCTTACAAAACATGTTTTTCATAAATAGTCCATACATATATTGTTGTAGCAGTGCCACACAAAAAGATGACCACACATATCTTTAGTGTAAGTGGCATCATCGACATTCGTGCTCACTGTGAATTTCTGCGTATGTATGTATGAATTTACAACAGTGTTGCCAGGTTAGCCTTTTCGAGGCTAGATTTAGCCTTTTTTTTGCCTTTAGCCTCGAAATTTTGGGTTTAGCTTCGTGACTTTTTTCTAGCCTTTTTTACTCCGAATGTATTTGTAATAATTTCTAAAATAAAATAATTTCAATAGTTCCTGTGAACACCTAATACCTAATAATATGAGTTCTCTACAAAAGATTAATTCTTTTTCTACTGAAAATTCGTTGAAAGTTTCAAAGCCAGATGTATTTTCTTACTTTGAAAAAGAGAAGTATAGTTATTCTTCAAGTCAAATAGCATTAATAGAGCTACAGTGGCGAAAACTTATAACATTACAATGGAAAAATGTACACTCCACCATGGAATTTTGGTCGGAAGTCCGAGAACATAAAAATGCATTAAACGAACCTCCTTTTTTAGAACTTGTCGAAATCATATTTAGTTTTTTAGTATTACCACTCAGTAACGCGGAGGTTGAAAGAATTTTTAGTGGCATGAAAATTCTGAAAACTAAATTAAGGAACAAAGTAAAAATTAAAATGCTTAATGCGCTGCTTAATATTAGATGCTCGTTAAAACGCTTATCTAAATGTTGTAATGACTTTGAAATTACCGATGATCTCATATCTATGGTAAATAGCCAAACTTTATACGCAGACTTAAGCTCTTCTGATTCTTCAGATGGGGAATATTTTATATAAAGAATTAGTTTGTAATATTTTGTTTATGTATATACACATATGCAATCATTTAAAGTAATTCCATGTGCTAGTCAAGGAAAATATGCCTGATATGTTTTGAAACAAGAAGTTATGTTTAAGTTATGTTTATAAGTTTTTATTTACAAATGTGTAAACTAAAATATAAAGAAAAATTTAATGAATTAACCAAAAAAATTTCTGGCCGTTTTTTAGCTTCTTTTTTTTCTAAATTTAGCTTTTTCTAACCTTTTTTTTTGCCAATCTAGCTTCTTGTTTTGTCATCACCTGGCAACACTGATTTACAATGTTCAAGAACGAGAAGAGAGAAAGAATAACGAACTAAAAGAACAAATAGAACCGAAATCGAAGATCTAGTTCACTTGTTCAGTTGAAAGACCCGGTCAATTGAACAAGTTCAGAACGAAACGACCCAACTCTAATGCCAAGGAAATTACTTGAGTTGCCAGAATTTAGTGGCCGTCCAGAAAGAAGAGTGGCCAGTATTTTATACAGCCTTTGTCGAGTCAACGGCAATGTATGGTTATTCCAATTTTGATAATAACCAAAGGCTGCAAAAGTGCTTGAAGGGTGACGCCCGTGAGATGGTCAAATCGCTTCTCATTCACCCCAACAACGTAAGCTGCATTATAGAACAACTGAAGGGCCGATTTGGACGTCCAGAGCAGCTCATTCGTAGCCAGCTGCAGCAAGTAAAGGAGATTTCGCCAATCTCGGAAACCGCCTTGGGTAAGCTCGTTCCTTTTGCAACAAAGGTCAAAAATATTTGCGCATTTATGCAATCCGCCAACGCCGACCACCATCTAGCCAACCCAATGTTGCTGGACGACTTAATCTCTAAACTCCCAATGAGTAAGCGCATCGAATGGGGCCGGTATGCAATCACCGTGCAACCGCGAGCTACAACAGTACATTTTGGTGATTGGTTGACATCACTTGCCGATGTCATTTGTTCCATTCAGGACGAAAGCCAGTTTCCTGGACGTGACACAAAACGCCGAGTGCTACTACAAGTAGACGAAAATCAACAACAACGCAAATGCCCAGTTTGCCAAGGTCAGCACAAACCATACGAGGGTAAACGTTTTCTCGACGGATCAGTGGCCAAGAGGTGGGCCCAAGTATCATCACCTATGTTTTGCCTGCCTTAATGCAGGTCACTCCTCACGTGACTGCAGACAACGAAAGGTTTTTCGCATCGATGGATGCAATCGAATGCACAACAAATTGCTGCATGAATCCCAGCCTGTTCATTCGCCAGTGCAATCATCATCGTCAACAAAGAAGGCTGTTCAATCCACATCAACTCAGCCATCGCCGCCAAAACAAGTGCCGCCAGCACAAGTAAATCATCAGCCAAATGATCCATCAGCTTCAGTGCTTAGTTGTGCAGCGGATTCAAAAGAAGGTAAGCTGCTCTTTCGTATTCTGCCAGTCACGGTATATGGCAAGCAACGACATGTGAACACGTATGTCCTATTGGATGAAGGCTCGTCTGTCACCATGCTTGACAAAACATTAGCTGATGAGCTGGAAATACACGGACAGCCGCACCACTTCAACGTTCAGTGGTTTGGTGGACATGCCATACCAGAGCCAACCACTTTGGTCGACATATGTATCAGTGGTGGAGGTATATCAAAGAAACATAAAAGGAAAAATGTGTATGTTGTGAAAAATCTTCAGCTGCTATCACAAAGCTCTAACCGTTCTGATTTAATATGCGATAACAAAGGAATGCGCCAGTTACCAGTGCAGCCGCAACCTAGTGTGGTGCCGAAAATACTTATTGATAATTACCACTTGGGTATCGCGTCAAAGACTATTGCTATGCGTAAGAACGGTCCGTATGCTGCCAATACGGAACTGGGCTGGGTCGTGTTTGGTCCATCAAGCAACATTATGCCTAAGCCACCAACATGCCTTTTGATGAACATAAACTCCGATGAAACTCTTCACAACATGGCAGCTGATTTCTTCGTAACCGAGAGTTTCGGTGTTAGAGCTGCAAAGCGTGTTGAGAGCGACGCAGACGTCCGTGTCAGAGCCATGTTGGAAGCGATGACCCGCCGTATCGGTCCAAGGTTCGAAACTGGAGTGTTATGGAAAGAAGACAACGTGCATCTGCCAGACAGCTATGATATGGCACTCAAAAGATTAGCGACTGTAGAGAAACGGATGAATCGTGACACCAGCTTTGCCGCGCATACAAGCTCATGATTTCATCGTATATCGGAAAAGGTTATGCTCGTAAACTTGAACAGCGTGATGTCGACTCCATAACGCCATTCACCTGGTATTTGCCGCATTTCCCAGTGACGAACCCGAATAAACCGAACAAACTACGAATAGTTTTCGATGCCGCAGCCGAGGTCAAAGGTGTTTCATTGAACCGCTATTTATTGAAAGGTCCCCATGAACACAGGCCTTTGCTGTCAATCCTCTTTCACTTCCGTGAAGGAGCAGTGAGCGTATGCGGTGATGTAAAGGAGATGTTTAACCAGGTGCTGATACGCCCAGAAGATAGAAAGGCACAGAGATTTCTGTGGAGGGATGGTGAAGCCGAACGACAACCAGATACATACGAGATGTGCGTGATGACATTCGGAGCTGCCTGCTCGCCCTGCATCGCACATTAAAACACGAAACGCCCTTGAACATCAAAGTGACAACCCATGCACAGCCCGTGCAGTAAAAGCCATTTTGGATCATCATTATGTCGACGATTTTGTGGACAGCTTCGACACGTCAGAAGAAGCTATCGCAGTTGCCAGCCAAGTGAAGTCCATTCACATGGATGCGGGTTTAGAACTCCGTAACTTTACGTCTAGTTCCTCGGAGGTTATCACGACACTGGGTGGAATCGACGTCACAAAATCTCTTGTTAACAAAGAAGGTATAAGTCTGGAGAAAGTACTTGGCCTATACTGGCAGCCAAATATAGATTGTTTCAACTTTAGCCTGAAATTCCATAACGTCAGTGAAGCCGTTCTTGCAGGTGAATGACGCCCTACTAAGAGGGACCTCCTGAGTGTGGTCATGTCGGTGTTCGACCCACTGGGATTTATTACGCACTTTGTCATCGGCGCGAAACTCATAATGCGCGAGGCGTGGCGGCAAGAGGCCAGCTGGGATGAGCCGTTGCCCGACTATGTATCCGAGTTGTGGGAAAAGTGGCGTAATCAATTGCCATCAGTCACAAAATATGCCATTCCTCGGTACTATTTCCATGGAGGTAAGCTACAGAGCTACAACTGCACATTTTCGCGGACCCCAGCGAAAACGCATTTGCCGCTGCTGCCTGTTGGCGGTCTACAAATGCTCGTGGAGAAGTCGAAGTCACCTTCGTCTGCGCTAAGTCCAAGTGCGCACCACTGAAGCCGCTAACTGTGCCGCGCTTAGAACTACAAGCGGCAGTTTTAAGTACACGACTTATGCAATGGGTGAGGGAGGAGCACAACGTAGCCGTCGACAAGTGCGTCCTCTGGAGTGATTCAAAGACCGTCGTGAAATGGATACGAAGCAAACACCGCAGATACAGGCCATTCGTACAACACAGAATAGCAGAAATTTTAGCCGCCACTAAAGTATCCGATTGGCAGTGGATACCTACAACAGAAAATATTGCCGATGAAGATACACGCATCAACAACAAAGTAGCTTTTGCCCCAACCAGCCGTTCAGTCAAGGGTCCACCATTTTTGCGTCAGCCAGAAAATACCTGGCCTTCTGAAGAAGTTCTTGCCACTGATTTGGATGACTGCAATGAAGAATTACGACCACAATATGCTTAAAACATCGTAAGTAATGACTTTATAAGGTCAAAGTATATCACGCCAAAGTTCTTTGCTACAACTATCGCTACTATATCTTGATGAAGAAGGAATCCTGCGTGTACGTGGGCGCATAAATGCTGCCAGCTGGTTGTCAATGGACGTGAGACACCCCGTTATATTACCGCCTACACATACATTTACGAAACTAGTAACATTGCATCACCACGCACTTATGGGTCATCAAAATACTGAAGCAACAATACGTTCCATACGTCGTTTATATTGGGTACCACGCCTACGAAGTCTTCTACGCAGCGTTATAGCCATCTGTCCAGTGTGCCGCCTTCGCAAGGCCATACCAATTCCACCACTCATGGGACAAATCCCCATCGACAGGTTGACACCATACGTAAGACTGTTCACGGGCCTCGACTATTTCGGTCCTGCATACGTAACGGGCGACGCAGTACAGAAAAGAGATGGGTGGCTCTCTTCACATGCCTTACCATACGTGCAGTGCACTTGGAGGTAGCCCACGACCTCAGCACTGACTCTTGCATAACAGTTATCCGAAACTTCATAAATCGCCGAGGTGTGCCAAAACGCCTGAGATCTGATAACGGAAAAACCTTCGTCGGAACCAATAACGAAGCCAAGCGTTTTGCCGAAGTGTTCGACTGCACCCAAATACAGGGCGAATTGTCAAAACGTGGCATCGAGTTGCTCTTCAATTCGCCGCTCAATCCAGCCGAAGGAGGAGCATGGGAACGCATGGTGCAGTCCATAAAGAGGGCATTACAACAGACGCTCAAAGAAGTCAAGCTGAGGGAACATACATTTATTTGTTTTTTGATGGAGGCCGAGAATATCGTCAACTCCCGTCCTCTTACGCATTTGCCAATTGACGCGAAACAGGAACAGCCGTTAACACCAAATTACTTCTTATTGGGATCGGCTAATACTGCACAAACACCAAGCTCATCCAAAGTCGTAACTGATACACTCGTTATCCGCCAACAATGGCGCATTGCCCGGCAAGTTCATGATCATTTTTGGAAACGCTGGATAGCGGAGTACCTCCCTACTTTAACACGTCGGGAGAAGTGGTGCCAACGTACGCAGCCAGTAAAAAAGGGAGATCTAATATTCCTATGCGATCCCAACGTTCCGCGAAGAGAATGGTTTTGGGGTGTAGTGGAGGACATTTACCCTGGCCGAGATGGGGAAATTCGTCAAGTTGACGTGCGAACTGTTCAAGGAGTGAAGCGGAGAGCTGTGTCCAAATTGGCTATTCTGGATGTAGTTGTTGGTGAATCGGATTAATTCACGGGGGTGGGAATGTCGCAGAACGCCCATTTGCCCTACACCGCATAAGGCTCATTTACACTATTATGTCTATTGTAACCTCACATTTTCATATTTGTATTTCATTTCATTTGTTTACTTCTTTATCTTTATTGCCTACTCATTATATACTATATGTACTAAACTCGAATGAATTTGTATGTACATATACATATGTAAATTTAACTGTAAAATTGAATTCCATGTATTAATTTGCCATTAAGCGCGTTACTCCGTTTTACTTGCTGAAATACGATTTAGTTGTTGGGCAGCAAACGGAGAAAAAACAGCAAAATAAACATAACTCGCTACACAAAACGCACAACAAGCTATATTTGAACGCTAAAAATATACTGTTACTAATAAACCTATTGCTTATTATTTGAAAGGTGTGGAACGTTAAATTTGCTCATCCAGGCCAACGACAATGATGATTATAAATTTTAATTATTCAATGTAGAAAGTTCGGATATCAAAGAGTGGCTTTTCTTGCTTTTTTCGCTGCAAAACTTTTTATAATAATATCAAACTTTAACTGCCTTGCCAAAACTGATTCAACACAAAGCGTGGCAAGTCCTTAAACTCGCTCTTGAGATGAACACTATCTATGAAAGTTTTTGATTCTTGAAAGGACGCTGAAGGAACGTTTTGCGCTAGCTGCAGTGACAGGTATAGTGCAAAAGATAATTGTATACAGATTTTGAACATAGATGGCATTTAGCAATTCCAATGGTGACAGACCATTATCAAAATTTGCTTCGTAAATGTGTTTCAAGTGAATTATTTCACATTCTAAGCTTTGGCGGCCACCGTGGTGTGATGGTAGCGTGCTCCGCCTACCACACCGTATGCCCTGGGTTCAAACCCCGTGCAAAGCAACATCAAAATTTTAGAAATAAGGTTTTTCAATTAGAAGACAATTTTTCTAAGCGGGGTCGCCCCTCGGCAGTGTCTGGCAAGCGCTCCGAGTGTATTTCTGCCACGAAAAGCTCTCAGTGAAAACTCATCTGCCTTGCAGATGCCGTTCGGAGTCGGCATAAAACATGTAGGCCGCGGCTGGCCAATTTTTAGGGAACATCAAGAGGAGCACGACGCAAATTGGAAGAGAGGCTCGGCCTTAGATCTCTTCGGAGGTTATGGATATAAAGATTTTTCCCAGTGAAATTGCCATGTGAACCGTTTTCATATAACTGGCATTTACCGTCACACTTAATATTTCTAAAATAAAATGGAATGTGCAGAATGGCAAAATGTGCAGCCGTTGGGGTTTTCAGAGCTCCCGTAATGCTAGGTGTTGATAGCCAGATCACTATACTCGTCCCGGCACGCTTCGCTTTTCTAATGCCTTTGCCACCTTAAAGATTTCTTTTACCTGTCTTCTAAGAAGACTCAGCTCATTGCTTTACCATGTCGTTTTGTTATTCACAGTTATAAGCGTGTTTGTTAGGAAAGCATTGGATTCTTCCAATTCCTCCACAGCTGCAACCTCTTTGGGTTGTCCCAGTTTTGTTTCTTCGTGTATCTGGAGGTTAGACCAGTTCTTTTACCAAGGGTTTCTTAAGGTTTCTCCCTTCTCTACCCTATTTAGGGGATGCTGAAGCTGATATTCGCATGATAGGAGAAGGATGGTCTAGCGTGTTTGTTAGGAAATCATTGGATTCCTGCAGTTCCTCCACAGTTGCAACCTCTTTGGGTTGTCCCAGTTTTGTTTCTTCATGTATCTGGAGTTTCGACCAGTTCTTTTACCTAGGGTTTCTTAAGGTTCCTCCCTTCTCTACCCTGTTTAGGGGAACCATCCAATCATACCTTGATATATCACGTTTAGAGTTCAATGTAATATCAAGAACATTGCTGGATGTTGGGCCAACAGAGTAGGGACATTTCCCCTGTTGGCTATCCGCAAATTGGTTTGCAGGATGTTACAAAATAGAGATGCAGCGGTTTCTTACCATGACTGCAGCTCGAGGTCCTCTAAAGCCTTCGGGGTCCTCTAAAGCCTCGTCCACTTCTTGCATATTACGATTGTTATCCTCGGGACTTCTTTCCCCGAGGCGTAAATGCTGTGCTGGGTGTTTCTCTGTGCGACTCGCAGCACCACCTGCCCCTTTGCCCTAAGAATTCGTGGTCATTTTCGACCACACCCACATGATGTAGAACTGACCCTCCTCCGTATGCCAAGATACTGAAAGAACCTTCCAATCCTGTCTCGTTACATTCGGATTCTGACTTTTCAGAGGTCGCAGTATTTCCTCCGACTTCATGTTTTTCATATTTTAACTTTTGGTACCGTGGGGCCTGCGCTTTATCCATCACCTCAAACTATGCATTCCTGCTTTGGCCGTAGAGGTTTGGAACCACTTCCTTCAGCCACCGAAAGCTCGCGATCTTGCCGCACGCTATCATCTTCACACCATTGAACCTCCCCCGTTTCAAAGGTTGGAAGGGGCTTACGTGGTAGTTCCCGCACCATCTTGAGCATTAAACTAAAAGCTCCCTTTCTACAGATCTCCACCTTCTGGTAGTTATCTGTCCAAAAAGATTTCTACGATCAACAAGCGCTACAGTTAGTGACTGCATTGCCACATCGCAAATCTTCGAGAAAGCCGGAGCCTTACCGTTATCTCCCTTTGACACCTCTTCAACTTCCGTGGTTGGCACATCGCCACTTTTTCTCTCTCTTAAGGTTTCCAGGTTGTTGTTTTCGTGGTAGTTACTAACTCGCTATTGGGGCCCATCTGGTCTTGCCTTTTCTTTCTACTGTTCAACGCTTCTTCCTCCTCGTACCGGTTGCAGTACTGAGGGTTTCTTGCAGCAAACCTCTTGAACTGCCCTCTACTGCTACAGCCTCACGGGCCCATTCCAAGCGCTCGCTCTCCAGTTTTTTTGGGGCAACCTCTGCTACCAAGCGTTGGACAATTCTTAGTGCTGCACGGTAACGCGACAAAGCTTTCTTACTTCCTCTGCTACTGTACCCTTCTCCACTTTACTTCTTCGTTTGCATTTGTATGATTTTCCAATCTAGGCTCTGATATAAAGTTTAAACGTTAAGAGAAAAAGCAAGCATCTATAAAAATAGCACTAACACAATTGTTTGGTTTCATTTATGATTAACTGAGTTTTCCACATAGTTCGGCAACACCAGAACGCAAATTTCTGAACCGTTCCTTACTAAAACCTAACTGCGATATACATTTTATTTCATACCCATCAACAAAATAATGCTGGAACTAAAAGCTTTGTGAACAAAACTAGGTTCACGACGTTTGGTTGGTGAATGACATCGACTTATCCTAGAAATGTGAAAATATAACACCATGAATTTTTGTTTGTTCAGCTTGAATTAAAAAAAAGTCTTTACTATGTTTAGTAAATTTTAATAGGAAACCATGGAAACAACCTAAAATTTTATAATTTTTCAGTTATAGAAAAATTAAAAAAACAATAATCATATAAAAAAATTATTATTTTGGCCTTGAGCTCGTTTCGAACCTTGAATACCTTATCAATAGCCCGATAAAACAAAACCAATCATTGTTTGCTATATAGTTTGGCAGCTTAAATAGAGCTTATGTTGCGAATAGAGTGGAAGGCAGTGGACTAGGCAGTCGAATGTCATATAATGAAGGAATTGATGTTCGGTGTTTTTTCAAAATTTGCCCGAAATCCTGAATGACAAAAAGGAGTGTAGTTAAGTACGAAAATGAAAAAATGTAGTTAGGTTTTGCTCCTTTTTTAGCAGGAGATTTTCATTTTAAAAATGTAATGTACATACCAATGTTCATTCTATTACTTTTTTAGCAGGAGATTTTCATTTTAAAAATGTAATCTATAAACCAATGTTCCTTCTATTACTCATTTTATCTATGGAGTTTCACGTGCACTTTATAAAAACGTGCTTTTTATTTTTACGAACTTATTCCTCAATTAAAATAAATGAAACATGTATTAATGTAAGCATTAATCATGTTTCTTACTTCTTAAATATTTTTCTTAAATATTATAAATGTGTTGAAAGTAGCAGGACTAAAATAATATTGATAAATCTGACATGTCAAACTAATTTTATATAATAAAAATAATTTCATAAATTGCATGCATTTTATACATATACATTATATTTTAAATTTTCTCTAACTATTCGTTTTGTGCTGACTAAATTCTCCCCATTCGGGGAAGTTATCGTTTAGAAAAGCTCGTAAATATTCATTAAACACCCGATGATTTCTTTCAATTGTACCTAGGGTTTCATGATGGTAAGCTGTAGAAAAATTATGTTCGATTTTTAGGAGTTTACTTAATTCAGAGAAAATTTCATTTTTATATTCGGTTCCTAAATCGGTTTTAATTGATATCATTATGCCATAAATGAGGATGCAGCCTTCAAAAATGGCTGTTGCAATTGTTTTTGCTGACTTATCAAGGATTGATACTGTAACTAGGTATTTGCTTAAAAAAAAAAAAAATTGAATTCCCTGTACTTTTAAAATTTGAAATAGAAAAATATATAAATATTTGATCATCCTTTTGCCATTCTGCTTGCTTAATACTGTGTTTACCAGCTTCTTTTTCAAGCTTCAAAAGTAATTCATCTAATTGCATTATTTTGTTAGTACACACAATATTAAGTAACTCGAGTTTTTTATGTTTTAAATGCGTATATATTTTTAAATTGATTTTATCATTATCGTTGTCATGACATATTTGGCTTTTTATCCAATGGATTTTCTTGGAAAAATTATATGAAAATTTGTCCAATACCTGTAATTTAATATTTTTTTCGTTTATGTCTTCAGCCGATTGTTGTAGTTGTTCGTGACGTTTCGTCATAGACCTCGTCTGTACTGCTAAAATTTGATTATTGGAATTTTTAAGTTCTTGAATTGAAATTCGCGATAATGCGTCTGCAGCTACGTTAGATTTTCCTTTAATATATTCTATGGTAAAATTATATTCGGACAATTCCAAACGGATTCTGGAAAGTTTCGACGACGGATCTTTCATATTAAATAGATAAACTAGTGGACGATGATCTGATTTAACTTTGAAGTGAGTGCCATAGATACATGCACGAAATTGCTTTATTGCAAAATATATTGCCAAAAGTTCTAATTCTATTATTGCTTTATTTTGTCCCGATTTGCTAAAGGATTTTGAAGCAAAACAAATTGGCAAGTCGTTACCATTATGATTTTGACTCAGTATCGCACCACAACCTAACTTTGAAGCATCAACCGTAATTAAAAATTCTTTGGTGAAATCTGGATATTGTAATAGTTTTGGAGAAATCAGACTTTTTCTTAGTTTATCGAAAGCTAACTCACATGCCGTATCCCAATTAAATTCAACCTTTTCTCTACTCAAACGATTCAGTGGGGCTGCTAAAGAAGCGAAATTTGGAATAAATCTCCTATAATAAATTGCAAATGCCACGAATCTTCGGACAGCATCTTTATCGCGTGGCTTAGGATACCTTTTAATTGCTTCAATTTTTGAATCGTCTGGTAGCAACCCATTTGCTGAGCATTTATGCCCTAAAAAGTTACTTCAGGTCGAAGAAAATTACACTTTTTTGGGTTAAGTCGCAAGTTGAACTTCCTACAGGTCTCAAAAACTTCTTTTAGACAATTGAGATGATGTGCTTCGCTACATCCAATTACTATTATATCGTCTACATACATAAAGGCTTGGTTGGGTGAAATACCAGGAAATGCAATTGACATCATTCTTGAAAATGAATTTGGAGCCACGTTTAGACCAAATGGTAACACCTTCCATCGAAAAGCTCCGCGGTCAGTACTAAAGGATGTTATGTCCTTGAATCTTTGTGAAGTGGAATTTGGTGAAAACCCGAAAAGAGATCTAAAGTAGAAAAGAATTTCGCACGGTCAAGGTTATCCAAAATATCGTCTACACGTGCCAAAGGAAATTTATCGGCAATTAACTTTTTATTTACAGCCCTAAAGTCAACGCACATTCTATACGATTTAGGTCTTTTTTCGGTACCCAAATCAAGGGACTGTTGTAATTTGAACAACTATTTTCGATCAGATCGTTTTTCAATAATTTATTAACCTGTTTATTTATTTCTTCGCGTTGAGAATACGGTAGGCGGTAATTTTTAATGTATACTGACGTCGTATCGTTGTCTTAGTTTTTGTTCATAAAAATTGTTTATTGTCATTTTATCATTGTCTAGCGCAAAAATATCGGGATATTGTAAATATAAGTTTATAAGCTTATTTTCAGCATAATTAGGTATTTGTTTTTCTAAAATGCTTTTAAGTTCTTTGATACGACTCTCTTGTTTTACTGGGTTATTGATTTTATAAACGTGATAATTAGAAAATTTTTCTGTTTGAATGTTGCAGTTATTTACGTATTTTACGCTATTTGTGGTGTTTATTACTTTAATGGTCGGATAACCAGTATCAACTATACATTTCGCTGTGAAAACACCGTCAGAAATCTCTTGAGAATCCGCGAAAAGTGGTTCAGAGTCTTTTTCCAAGGCGAAAATTCTATAAACTTCGCAACGAGGTGGTATAACAAATGTATCGCTTTCCATTCCGTGAAGGATGGGAAGTGCGATCTTTTCATTTCCAGAAGGAAATGCAATTTGTTGCATAGCTGATATCGCATTTATTTGTTTTTAGGAAATCCTTACCAAATATTCCATCTGATGGAATGTTGAAATCATTGTCTACCACGTGCAACGTATGAACATATATATATTATTATTAGGCTGATTCCGATTTCCGCCGCCGGAACGGAAATTTTGCCTTTGATTGCCACGATTGAAGTTGTTGCCATAGTTAGTGTTACTAAAAGATGGTCTATTTTGTCTATAATTGTTAACCCTTTCGCTACTGATGTCCACTGCTGTGGACATGACTTTCAAGATACAGTTATTTTGAATTTAAAACTTTTAAGGATTATTTTCGGTGGACACGGTCCTAGCGGTTTATTGCGAGTACAAAAATAATATTCCCGCTAATTGCTTTAAAATTGTGTCGGTATTGTGCAGGCTTTTGTGAAGGAAGGTTGAAATATTATATTTGATATGTTTGTTGTTGAATTCTTCATCATACAAAGTTTTTATGTTTACTTGTGTCAGCGATATTTTTTAGCTCGAAATTTTCTCTTTAAACGGTTGTAAGTGGGAGATGATTGGAATTCAGGTGAGTTTCCTACAGAGATAGAGTTGTAAGTTAAGGGAAGATAATATTACTTTGTAGGTAAAAGTCATGATGGCTAGGCACAAATTGTTGACAGATAATGAGATGGTTGGCGTTCTAAATAATTTCTCGAATTTCGACGATGAGTCGGATAATGATAAAATTATTATTATTATGAAGGAGATGGAGAGGTGGGATGTGACGATACGAGTTGTGAGGATAGTGAAATGGAACGAGAGCTCAGTCCAGCATTTGAAAATCATCTTTTTCAACACTATCCTCAATAAGGAGAGGAGAGAATGCTCCACAAAATGAGTATTTTTCCGTGAGAGTATTGCGTTAAGTTTCAGTTTTCTACTAGAAAAATAAGTACCCCAGAAGCGGAAGCGGGAAATTAATGTTTTGATTGGGCATATATAACTCAGAAATGAGACATTCAATGGAGGAACTCCCGCAGTAATGACCGAATTGCTGATTTTAATTTTACCCACCTGTTCAGATGCCTAAAGGAGTCCAAAGTGAGTACGAGTATTTCCAAAACTACTTGCCGACTCAATTTTTTGAAGATGCATCCAACTTCACTAATCTTTATGGTGTGAGAAAGAATCAAACTTTCAACCAACTAGTCCAGGGAAAATTCGGAAGTTCAGTATTACCATTATTTGCTAACAATATGACACGTAATCGTTCTTATGGGCTGTGAACACATTTGTATTTAGTGGATACTAGTCTACCCCCACAAACCCAAGATAAATTATATAGCGTAAGACCTATAATGGATTCTATTCGGAAACGATTATTGGAGCAAGAGGTGGAGGAAATCCTTTGTGTTGATGAACAGATCATACCATTTAAAGGGCGCCTGGGAGTATATACGTGGTAAGCTTTGCTGGAAAAAGTGGAATGCCTATTGTTTTGTTGAGTAGCAGGGGTTTTCCACTGAAATTTAATGATAAATCAAACAAACTTGGTTTTGTTGCTTCAATCAAATGGATTTATTGGCTTTCAGAAAAAGATTGTTTTAACCTATTTTCAAAATATCATGCAGATACCCTCAATGTTCTCAAAATGCAAGTAAGCGACGTCGAAGCAATGCTGTTCGTTCTAAAATGAAAGGATGCAAGCAAAAAACACACTCTTATTGCACGAAATGCCCACCTCTGCATTCGTCGAAATTCCTACTATTTTGGTGAATACCATTCAAATTTTTATTTTTCTCTAATAAAAATTAATTTAGTTGTAAAATTATTTCAATTGTTTATCTCTTCTCGAAATTTTTTAGACCTTATAAATAAAAAAAATAAATGTAAGGCGCGATAACCTCCGAAGAGATCTAAGGCCGAGCTTCTCTTCCAATTTGCGTCGTACTCCTCTTGATTTTCCCTACAAATTGGCCGGACGGGACCTACATGATTTTATGCCGACTCCGAACGGCATCTGCAAGGCAGATGAGTTTTCACTGAGAGCTTTTCATGGCAGAAATACACTCGGAGCGCTTGCCAAACGCTGCCGAGGGGCGACCCCGCTTAGAAAAATTTTCTTCTAATTGAAAAACCTTATTTCTAAAATGTTTGATGTTGCTTTGCCCGGGGTTTGAACCCGGGGCATCCGGTGTGGTAGGCAGAGCACGCTACCATCACACCACGGTGGTTAGACCTTACTGCCTTTTAAATTGACTACCTTGGCTACCCATGTCCACTCAGGTGGACATGAAATTCTGACCACGCACATATAAGGAGGCGATTTCTGTTTTCACTTAAGTGCTTCCGAAACTCCTTACAGTAATTACCATTACTTAGAAAAATACTTGTAACGCGTACTAGCTGGCGGTAGTGAAAGGGTTAAAGTTACGACTTTGATTTTGGAAATTTTGACCTCGGTTATTACTTTGAAAATTTCTAAAATTGTTATTGTTCCGAGCTCTAAATGCTAAAACTTGGCGTTCTTTTATTTCATTTGATTGCTCTACAATCAAGTTAGCAACTACGTCCTTGGAATCAGAAAAATAGGTTGAAGCGAGGATTGATTTGACTAAACTTGTTTTTGCGTTCAATTGGAAAACGTTAACTGTTTGCTCGATGTCCATTTCATGGGCTTTGGCCTGAGTAATCCCTTCGATAATGAGCGAACGCTCTAAAGAATCAGACAATTCCTCGACGCGTTTTGCAAAATCGGTGTAATTATTATTATTAACTTGCAAAGCCGCAATTTTTCCGGCCACAACTTTGGAGTTGTCAGGTTTTATACGGTTACGTAGTGCTATTTTTATATCATTAACTGAAAGTATTTGAGTTGGTATTGCTTCTCGAGCTTTACCATCGACTTTGGATTTAATATATGAAATAAAAGTGCCAGTTAAATTTTCGTCGACAGTGAAGGATTCAAGACCCAGGGGCTCGCCGCTATAGTTTTCACCCATAATACCAGCACACATGCTGATAAATGATCTTTTTTCTTCAGGAGTTGCCACATTTGCAACGGAATTAGGAGGATTTGAAATATGTGTTTCGGGCAATTCCTCAAATCCGCGAAATTCTCCGGACAAAGAAAGTCTAACAACAAGGTCTTTGATTGTACTGGGCGAATATGGGTTGAGCCTTCGGAAACTGGAATTAAAATTTTTGGAATTGGAATCTGAATTTTCGGAATCTGAGTCTTGCTCTGAAATTCTGGGAACTACTTTTTTGTTTCTAAGAAACATATGTAGTAGGAAGCAAAGAAGAAATATTTAAACTGATTAAAGTCGAATTTGTAGAAATTGCTTACGAAAATTTAACAGAAATTGAAATTGAATTGAAATTTGATGTGAAATTGAAAGAATTATCCGGCAATTTAATGAAAGACTGAATATTTAATGATAAATTTAATGTATATAGAAGAATTTAGTTTAAATTGATTTCAAAGGAAAGTATTTTATTTTGATAAGAGGACTTGGCTGTTGATAACGGACGCACCGCTAAAAAGATCTCAATGTGTTTGTGTTATTACGGACGAACCGTTTTTATTAAAATTGTATGGTTTTATTTTTATAGATATGGGAGCACCGCATCTTTTCAAATTTGTAATATGAATATCCTCGGACGCACCGGGATTAAAAAAATTTCATTGGTTGTTTACGGGACCACCGCTTACGCAAAAAAAATCTTTTTGGTTAATTAAAGCAGACTTATTGTTGTGTGTATGGGAGCGGGTGTGCACATTATCCCGGCAAAAATGGCTGGTGTTAAAAGGCCAACCTTAAACAATTAAATCACGTGTGTTCAAAGTCAGATGTAGACGAGGCGCAAGTGCCAAAACGACGCAAAAGTCACCTTAAGCGTATTTGCTTTAGGTGTTATTTATCAATATTAATTAGGCAAGATACACAAGAGGCGTAGCTTAGTAGACGCCTGCAAATTATGGTATGCAGCTAAGATCCCTCTACACTTCAAGATTGCTTATGCTGTGCCTAATATGCATCTATGAAGCTACGCCTCGTGTCCATCTTCTCTTAGATTATATTTCAAAAACATTTTTTTTAGCTTTAAACTTTGTTCATAATATTCATGTAGATGTCTACTACTATGGCAGTAGCTTGCATACTACTATTTCATTATTTAAAAAAAAATTAAGTTCGAAAAATGCAACCTTATAACGTGCATTCTCAAGCACGGTTGCCTCACCATGTTGTCATTTGGGACCAAAATTTATCGAAAAAAGGACCAGACCTCAAAAAAAAGGAACAAATTTTAATTTTATTTTATTGGTATACAAACAATTCGGCAAGTTACTAGAGCATGAACCAATAAACAGATCCCGCATTAAAAAATGAGAGAGCAAAAAATCATAGTTAGCCGTGAAATAAATTTTCTCGGCGTAACGTCACGCTTTTGACAGCATGTTTCATTACTGACGCAGTGTTCAGACTGTATTCCAATCGGAGTATTTTGCTCCGCTCTTACCTCCTACTACAGTTTTTTATCTCAAAGGTTTATTTGGGTCAAGTTGAAAACTAAATAGTGTTACTACCATATATGTAATACTCCTATATTGCTAATAGAAAATGCTCGGAATGAGTTTTGAATTCGAAATCAAAACAAGACAGCCTACAAAATTTTTGTGATTGTAGCAGCATAAGCGTGACAAGAAAAAATTTAAATTTGGGTACATTCGGTTGTTGAATACGAAAACGTTTCAACAGCAATATATCGGCACTCTGATGTTTGGGAATGTACCTAGCCTTTTGTAGCAATATAGGAGTATTACATATATGATTACTACCTAATATCTTTTGGTTAAAGTTTTAATTGTATACGTATGAAAAGCTGATTGTTTACAAGTGACGTTTGGATGAAATGACGTGAACTCATTGTTCGTGTCTTAAGACATGTTTGTTCACATTTTACAGTTTTAGTCCTTTTTTCGTACGGAATGAGAAAATGAGAAGTAAAATGTAAGCAAAAAATGTGTTCGGGCGTGATCTGTAAATCCTGCCAAAATTTAACATACAGCACTTCTTGAAGTACGTTGAGTCAGTGAGATCAGCTAACCCTGTTTTGCAATAATAGTCGCCAATTGGGGGACCAACCGAGTTAAAATCTTCCTACAACTGTCTCTCCCAACTCAGTGCAGGTTTTCTCTTTCCTCTGTTTACAAGCTGCCGGCGCGTATTCGTTCATCCGCATAACATGCCTTAGCTAGCGAAGCCTTTGGATTTTCAATCGCTGCACTATCGTCATGTCTGCGTAAAGCTCACATAACTCATCATTATACCTCCTTCGACACTCGCCGTCGACATCACGGATAGAACTATAACCTTCCGGAGAACTTTTCTCTCGAATACTCCAAGAGCCATTTCATCTTCTCTCTCTCGACACCTTCCATAATTCCGAGCCATACATCAGGGCAGGTATTATGAGTGACTTATAGAGCGAGAATTTTGTTCGTCGAGAGAGGTCCTTACTTTTCAATTGACTAAAGAAACACTTGTTGGCAAGAGTTATTCTCCGTTTGATTTTTAGGCCAACATGTTCGCCCACTTTCAAAAAGGAAGAAAAAATGTACTCCGAAAATTTAATTTTTACTCCGACGTAGTCGTTTGCTCAGGTAACAGTTTTAAGTACTCCGAACACTGGTAGCGAAACATGAGAGAAATGTAATAAATCGAAAAATTTCAAAAGCGCTACGTCATCAAACTTTTTTTTCAAATTCGATTACAAATACAACAATTCCAGAATGCAGGATCTTGGCTCATTCGGTTATTTTACTAGAGTATCGTATTTGTTGTAAAAAGCGAAAATTGTAGAATGTTTCAGGGGTGTCCTATATAAAATTTTAATAAAGGAGACACTTGGCTTTAGTTCAAACTGCACAAACAAAAATAAAGTGTACCTTTAGGTATCATATATTCAAATTTTTAGGACAAGACCATGTCTTTCACCAATCTAACGTTGTAAACCTATTTTTGCTTGATTGCAATGAAATAAAATTTATAGCGCAGTTAGGTTTTAGTAAGGAACGGTTAAAAAATTTGCATTGTGGCAAACTCAAGAAATCGTAAATGAAACTAAGCAATTGTGTTAATGCTATTTTTATAGATGCTTTATTTTCACTCACAGTTTAAACTTCATACCAGAGCCTAGATTCAGTAAGTATGAGTTTTGAACTCGGACTAAAAATGAAGCGTCTTAAAAGTTTCAACTGTATAATAATCGAATACCGATCGAAATATCTAAACACTAAAACAAGTCTTTTTCTGATAGGTGCGTTGTTTCAATCAAAGCAAATCATGTGTTTGTCCGAACATTCAACACTTCATTTTTAATGCCTCGCCTAAATTATCTCCCAAGCGAAATGTCATTGTTCTGCTACATTTTATTGATAAAGCAATTTTCGTGTTAAGAATTCCATTGGAGTAAATTGAAAATTATATGTGGGTAATAGATTTGCGGCAATTGTTTTAGCAGTGTTTTCAATTTTTGTTTCAGTGAAAAAGAAATAAAAGTAACAAAACCGTGTCGAAAAAGACCCAAAATTGAGAAAAAGGGACCAGCGGACCATATAGGGGGAAGAGAATGGACTGAAGTGCCAACCGTGTTCTCAAATGCAAGCTTCCACATCAAATACATATACATATAAGTACTTCGAAATTACGAAATACATTGTCGCGTTGTGAGGCTAAGTATTTTTGCTTTTTGACCACCACAATACCACAGATTAAGTATAAAATTTCACAAAAATAATACATTTTTTTCGAAAATCACACAGAATATCCGCAGTCATTGTTTACGAATTTAGAAACAATGAGAATGGCAAATACGAACGTGTATGAAATGTAATGTCAAAACGTATATGCACATGGTTGTATTTATATGCACGAAATGCTTTAAAATCGCATGAAATTGTTAAAATAAAATTCAAAAATAAATGATAAAAACTTTAATATAAATAAAAAGATTCTTTTAATAACAACAAAAACGCCTTATATATTCTATATATATATTAATTGGTAAGGATTATCTCACTTTAAAATTTAAGCTAAATAATCTAAAGTTTTTTTTTGAAACTGAGTCGAGAACTGTGCGTGTGAATGTGCGAATTTCACCGATCAGCTGTTAGTTACGCTACTTGGTAAAATTTACTATGAAACCAATTGTTAATAAACCAAGAGCACTTGGGAAATGTCAAACAAAGTAATTGACAATAAACAAATCCAACATTATCAGTGTCTTGCAACAGATGGCGCAATGCTGAATAAATATAGTTGGTAAGAAGGAATAGAAGTAGCAATTTATCAGTCAAATAAACCACCGCTGTATAGTTAAATGGTTAGCGCAGCGTGCCTAAAGCGTACTGATGATGAAGGCTTAGCATCCTTCGAAATGGATCTATCTGCGCAGCTATGGCAGGTTGTCTGAAAAGTTTTCTACTTACTATTCCAAGAACAAAATAAAAATTTTTTCAATTATAGAAAAATTAAAAAAACAATAATCATTACAAAAAATTATTCAGCCGTATTCTGCATTTCGATTACGTTCCCGTTCTACGCTCCGTTTTAAGCTGGAGTCATTGGTGCCGTATGTCGTATCGCTGTATCCGTATCCCTAACGTAATCAGCTGTTTATCGCTACGACGGTAAACCAAAACCCAATTGGTTGGCTACGATACGGTTACGACTTTAGCGGCACCAATAATCGATTGCATTGATTCTCATAAGGTTGGTCGAATCAGCTGTTAAAAGGTTACCGATACGGTTACCGATAAAGCACCAATGTCTCCAGCTTTAATCGAAGTTTGGTTTGCATTACGATGGAATCGTAAAGAGAAAAGGAAGAGCAAATGATTTTTCGAAATCAGCTGTTGGTACGGAATATGCGAACATTGGAACAAAATAAATTAAAGAAAATTTGTAGAAAACACTGAAAAACGTTTATATTTTATTATCCACGCCATTTCGTACAAAAAAAAAGCAATAGAATATATTGAATATATATATTTTTTTGAGTGATGTGCTTTCATAATTGTAAGTGTGTTTTTGTCGTTCTTCTGGCCAATTCCCTGCCGTGGCCACCGAGTTTTGTTAAAACGATTCCTGCACGAATATAGTTGACATTTTCTGAATTTTAAGGATGCTAATTTCATTGCACTGGCGTAAAGTACTTTTTAAAGGTTTATTTATTCTTTCCGCAAGGATTGTTTACGTTTTCGCTTCACCTTCCTCTACGCCGGCAGCTTGCTTTGGCATATAACTGAACCCAACGAACAGACAGAAATTATAGCTGTCTATTATAATGGAATCAATAGCCGCGGCATTATTTATGGAGTTGGAAAGCAACGCATACGAAAATTGCCAGGCGAGAATGGAAAGGCAAATATTGCGAGATTTGTGTAATCCATTTGAGATGAGTGACGAATTGTAAGAAATTGAACTTAAAAGTGGTAAAGTTTAAAGACTTATTTTCTTATTTAGGTCCAAAAAAAAACTTTCGACTTAACAAGGATGCTTTCAAGTATGTGTTAGATACTTTTGCGGGGCAAATACATACGTCCAAGGACTTCTACATCTACATGTTGTTTTTGACCTGGAAATATATAAAAAACAATCATCATCAAGCCTTCTACGTTTCTTAACAAGTTTTACTTACATTTTTGTTAAAATTCTGTTATAAATTAATAAAAAAATAAAAATAAAATATTTTTCCGCCAACTAATTTGCAACTTAGAAAAACGGAACTACGATCGAAATGCAGAATACAAAAAATCGAACGATTCGAAGTTGGATCGAAAGAGATTGGAACACAGAATACCAAAATTGCCAAATCGAAAAAATTCCAATCCAAGTCGAAATGCAGAATAGGGCTGATTGTTCTGGCCTTGAGCTCGTTTCGAACATGTAATACTAAAATTTTATATTTTACAATGAATACGATACTCTTGTGAATTGCCGCATGTTTGCATACCAATAAAATAAAACAAAACTGTGGTAATTTTTTTCGATGAATTTCGGCCCCAAATGAAAACATGGTGTGGCAACCGTGGCCTCTATTGCGGATCGAACGTTCGTTTCGTCCAAGAGCGAAGTTTCATGTCATTACATCATGTTAATGAATTAAAATTAACACACACAGTAGCACATTGATATAGCATTTTTAGTTCAAATTAAACTTTTTTGAAGTCAAATTAAACTCTTGTCTAATCAAATGAAACTTTTTTTCACATGAATTGCAACTTTTTTCAAATCAAACAAACTTTGCATTTCAAATTAATTATTTTCGTTTCAAGTAAAACTCTTTTCATTTCATGTAAATTGAAACCATTTTTGGCTTTAATTTGCAAAACTTGTATGCTTATCGTCGTTAATAATATTTATATTTATTAAATATTTCTTTAACTGAAGAACTATTTATTGATGGCAAACCCTGTCACACAATGCCCAGTTGTTCAGTGTGAGTTTAGCTGAAATTAAGGTAAGCATAGCTAAGTCTCATGATTCAATTACTAGAGGTTTGTTCTTCAATGATGACAGATCTTTGACACTCCCAAATTGAAAAATCTGGACGGGTTGATTTTACGATGTAACGAAAACGGGGAATAATTCAATCCCCTTCAGTGAAATTGTAGTAGACAAGTATCTTTTGTAGTATATTAGTAGTAATAATAAATTTGCAAATGCCAAAGGTTTTTGGGGAAATAATTCATTTTCTACTAAATATTTCGTGAATTGATAAAGTTATGTTGGTTTGTTCATTCTTTCAGAAATTGTTTGAATACGTTAGAATTTTATTCAAAAATGCACTCTCTCAAATTTTTTTCCAAAACTCCCTACATGAGCATAAGTTCAATGCATTTTGTCATAAGAGGGAGTTAATGAAAAGCATTATTAGAAGAAGCGTTCTTCAATCTAATTATAATATAGGGCGGTTTTGTGACAAATCTTGAATTGGGAAATTTTTTAAAAATATTTTGAGATAGCATGATTTTGAATAGGCAGCCGACATGGAGTGATATGATACTCAGCAGCCGCAATGAACTCACAAAAACAAAAATAAAAGAAAATGGCTTATTGTCTTAGAACTTTTTATATTTCTACCTTGACTTTGACAGAAGAGTTAAGCTTTTGTGCGGTCGTGCTACACAGGGAGTATTCACCTTTTTATTCTGAAATTTCGGAAAGCTCTTTTCCGTTAAGTATTCATGGAAGGGTACCGGATAAACCGTTAATTTAGAATATTCGGAATACATTTGATACTACCTCACGAGGTCCGAATATGCATAATATTCCAAATTCGAACCGATTCTCCAAATTCTTAAATGGCGACGAATGTTCCGAACATATGGAATTAATATAACAGAAGGTCGACTTTTAATACGCGCCCAAAAATATCGAGAGGAGTGTCAAAAGACGCGTATTGGCCTCGATAACAATATTTCGAAGGCGGGAATAAAAATTTTAGCTCGTTCAAAGATATTGACGAAAAGCCGAAAAATTACCCCGGGTTGCGTTGGCGGCCTTCAGCCGAGCTTATAAAAAATTACCCTGGCCGGTTCACCAATGAGGTGGGATCAAAATTAAATGCGTGCAAAATCCCTTTGTACACAAAATCTCACTCTGAGTGTGGATTTCGCTGTGTACGGACGTGTTTTGTAGTCGCGGACAGTTGTGTTGAAAAATTCAGTGTGTATACCAAGAGAGTGTGCTTAGTGCGTTTTGTAGAAAAACAAAGTAGTAAAAACTTTTGTTGTGTGATTTACTGTAAGTAATTACTGTAAGTATTGGACATTTGGAGCCCCAAGTTAGCGGTCAGCCGAAGGTCAATCTCCGGCGGAGCCCTAATTTCTGTGCGCGTGTTTTGGTTGTTACCAATTTTCACCCTAACCTCAAAGTGCTTGCACGTGGAGGTATACTTGTGTGTGTGCGCGCATTAAACCGGTTGTGAGTGAGTACCCAGGTGAAAACTTGTGTGTGACTATACACTGTTCCTCTTGGGACCAGTGTTGGTCTACTCGCTCAGGGAGCAATTGTGGACTGCCTGCGTAAGGGGGCATAAACCCATACTCGAATTAGTGGCAGTATCAGCTGTAGCGTTTATAGTCTGCCCGTTCAGCTCGGCGTAGCGTCGTGCCGGTCGACTCGTCCCCGATACGGGGAACAGTGTTCCGTCCGTCGGGGCGTTGGTAGTGACCACGTCAGCATTTTGCTGACAAACAGCATACGAGCTACGTCACCGCGTTTTGCTATAGCTGACGGGTTGGGCTGCTACTGCTGCTGACCACTGGTTCTGAGTGGTTATAGCCCTCTAATTTAGGACAGCCTACATTCGCCCAGTGGGCATCGGTCTTCTCCTGGTGATTACTTCCACATCCGTGTCGTGTAAGTGTGACCAAGTTTGTCTCTGGCGGCAGGCGCTTTGGGGAAATGAAGGGCGGTACAAGGAGCGGTGTAAGGAAGCGTCCGGGGCCGCGCTCCGCCGGAGGTCGTTCTTCTGCGGCCGCCGCTGATGGGTCGACCTCGGGGGATGAAAAAGGAGTAAGTTCGCGGCAGTTCCTGAAAACGAACACCGGGAAGGCTACCGCTGTGCAAGTCGGTCGCAAAGCGGTAAAGGAGACGGGTAAGTCGGGGATACCGGTGGCGTCGGGGAGGGCGACCACCTCAAAAATCGCTGAACGGGGAGGCAAGGGCGGGCCGAGTAAGTCCGCGAAGTCAGAGGATGAGGAGAGTGTTCTCCCGAAATCCGACGACGACGCGGATTTACCCAGTCTGCCCGAATCCGGGGTATCCGGGGTATGTCCCTTAAGCTGGGACAAATCAGATGTAGTGGGGGGTGCCGGATTCGCTGCTGAGTCCGTGGTAACTACTGTCGCTGGCTCCTCAACCGAAGGTAGAGCAGCCGATGGCGTGCCAAAGACTGCTGCCGACGTTGAGGGTGCAATCGACGGTAGTAAATCTGCGGGCAATGACGCAAATGAGCCGACGAAGTCTTTAGGGGGGGAGCTAAGGGGAAAGAGATCTGTGGAGAACTTAGGGGAGAAGGGCGCTGGCGCTGTTGACAGCTGTGGACCACCCGCTGGCACCGAGCTTTCCGGCGGTCAGTCCGCTGGAGGTAAGGCTGCGAGTGGGGGATCCCCTGCAGCTGGAGGGAGCGCTAGTGCTTCGAGAGCTGCCTCTGGAGTGGACGGCTCCTGGGTTGTTGCCCTAAAGAGGATCACCGCTAGCTTTAGCAAGGTGGTCTTTGGAGACAGCGGTGCAGACCTCAAGTCTGCTGAGAGGCTGATGGAGGTTTCCTCAGAATATGAGGCCCTCCTAATGACGGCTATAGCCGAGAATGCCCGACTCCGCGGACAAATTGAGGCGATGTCACTGCGGGCGTCATGCTGGGAGGTGCATCCCCGCGAAGCGGTGGACCTGCCGCCGCAGATCGTTTGGCGATGCCGCCTCCGGTCACGACGATCCCGGCTACCATCGTACCTGCGCCTGCTGTACCAAAGCCGCTCCACACCTGGTCGGCGGTCGTCAAGGGCGGCAAACCCGGGGTCTCTGCAAAAGAGGTAGTGGAGAAGATCAACAAGGAGGTTGGGCCGACACTTGGTGTACGTGTGCACCAAGTGAAACCTGTGCGGTCGGGGGGGTAGTTATTCGCCTACCCTCCAAGGAGGAGCGGGATAAAGTCCTCGCCAACAAGAAGTTTTCCGAGGTGGGATTAGAAGTGTGCGAAAACCGGAAGCAAGGCACTAGGGTGATCATTCGGGGGGTTTACACGCAAATCTCCCCTGATGAATTCATGGAGGAGGTCTTTCGTCTGAACCTCGCGAAGGTTGACCCTGAGTGCCAGAAGTCAGAGGTTAGGCTGATCAGTCGACCTTGGAAGGCAGACGTCGAGGGAGCAACGGTGACCGTCACCCTGGAGGGACCGGACAAGTTAATGTCCCCCCTCTTGGATGCGGGCCGTTGCTACGTCAAATGGTTTTCCTTCCCGGTTCGGCCGGAGAATCAAACCTATAGCTGCTTCCGCTGTCTGAGTTTTGACCACCAGGTGAGGGATTGTGGGTTGAAGGCTGCCGTCTGTCGGAGGTGCGGACAGGAAGGGCATATTGAGGCAAAGTGCCCTAACGGGGTGCATTGCCGAAATTGTGCATTCAGGGGCAGACCCGCCGCACATCTTATGATGTCGGCGGAATGCCCGACATATGCTGCCGTTGTTGCCCGTGCACTCGCCAGACATTGATGGGTTTAGTCCTTCAACTCAATTGTCAGGGAGCGTACTCCGTTGTGTGTGAATTGGGGGCGCGCATGGCCGAGGAGAGTTGCAGTATTGCCCTGCTCCAGGAACCCTACACTACCAATGGTGTGGTGAGAGGGCTTCCTGGAGGGTTTAGGTCCTTTTGTGACCTTCGGGGCAATGCTGCGGTTGTGGTGAATGAGCCTAATTATGAATGCTTGCTGTTGAATGCGTCTGAATGGGGAATATGTGTGAGCATTGAGGGCTCCTTCGGGAGAGCCGTCTTTGCAAGCATATATTGTAAGTTTGGAGAACCCATGGAACCATACATCCGATACCTCGATACGGTGCTACTACTTGCGAGTAGCACGCCAGTTATCATTGGTGTGGATGCCAATGCCGTATCCCCTATATGGCATAGCAAAATATCCAGGACTTCTCCTGGATATGCTAGTCATGGACGGGGCGAGGCGTTGGGTGAGTGGGTACTCACCTCTCACGTTCATGTTGTGAACGAACCGAGTGGGTGGTACACATTCGATGGGCCCATGGGCAGGAGTGACATTGATGTTACTCTGATGAATGAGCCAGCAGCGAGAGCGTTCAGTTGCGGATGGAGAGTAAGGGGGGGTGAGGGGATAAGCGATCATAATCTCATTGAGATTGTGGTTGCTCCCCGTACCACCCCGGATATGCTTGGTACGCCTTCCGTAATGGGGTGGCGTACTACCGGGGCAAATTGGACTCTGTACGGGTTATACGTCGAGCAGGAGGTGACTGCTACACCCCTCGATGTATTGGCAGAGCTCCCAGCAGATCAGCAGATTGCCCTCTTGAACGCCTGTATCTGGCGGGTCAATGACAGCATGTTTGAAAGGTGGAAGAAGGAGCGTTTTCGCTGTGTCAGGTGGTGGACGCGCGAACTGACCCAGAAGAGGAGATCTGTCAGGCGCCTGAGACGTCGGTTTCAACGCGCCCGGCATATCGATTCCGATGGTCTGTCCCAGCTTAGAAGTCAATTAAGTGTGGAAACGCGTGAGTATAAAAGAATGGTTGTAGAGGTGAAAGAGGAACAATGGCGCAACTTCGTGTCAGAAAATTCGAACGACCCCTGGGGCAGGTCTACAAGATCTGTAGGGGTCGCCGCCAGACCGAAGTTAATTCCCTCCGTGTGGGCGAGCGAACTATATCAACATGGAGGGAATGTTCAGAGCTGCTTATTGAAGGGTTCTTTCCTAGTGCGGAGGTCCAGGTGCCTCCCCTTGCACAAGACGTACCTGTACCTCCACTAGAAGTTGAAGAGCTGGATTATGCATTTGGCCTGGTTAGGTCTAAACGGTCTCCGGGTTTGGATGGAATAAACGGAGAAATGTGCAAGTGTTTGTGGAAGTTTATTCCGGAATACTTGGAAGCCGTTTATGATAAGTGCATATGGGAGGGTTACTTCCCACGTGAGTGGAAAGCTGCTAGGGTTGTCGTTCTCCTGAAGTCGCCTGACAAAATAAGATCTGATCCTCGGTCTTACCGAGGTATCAGCCTTCTTCCAGTGCTTGGTAAAGTGCTGGAGAGGGTTATGGTTGAGCGGCTTCAGGAGCTAGTTGGGGGTAACCAATCGGATAGACAGTTTGGGTTCAGGAAAGGACGCAGCATTGAAGACGCCTGGATGCATGTCCAAGACTGTGTAGAGAGAAGCTCCAATAAGTATGCCCTTGGCATATTTATTGACTTCAAGGGGGCGTTTGACTTCTTGCGCTGGGACAGGGTTATCGAGCGGTTAGTGGAGCTCGGCTGCCCGGAAATTGCTTTGTGGCAGAGCTATTTCTCGGACAGACGAGCTACTATCGTTGGTGCCTGCGAAAGTGTGGAAAGGGGGGTGGCTCGTGGTTGTCCGCAGGGATCCATCTGTGGTCCATATATATGGAACATGATGATGGACTCCTTGTTAAGGCAACTCGAGCATCTTTGCAAATTCAGCGCCTATACGGATGACCTCCTCTTATTAGTAGAGGGGGATTCTCGCGCCAGCATTGAGCGTACCAGCGAGTCACTATGTCAAGTAGATTCAGTAAGTATGAGTTTTGAACTCGGACTAAAAATGAAGCGTCTTAAAAGTTTCAACTGTATAATAATCGAATACCGATCGAAATATCTAAACACTAAAACAAGTCTTTTTCTGATAGGTGCGTTGTTTCAATCAAAGCAAATCATGTGTTTGTCCGAACATTCAACACTTCATTTTTAATGCCTCGCCTAAATTATCTCCCAAGCGAAATGTCATTGTTCTGCTACATTTTATTGATAAAGCAATTTTCGTGTTAAGAATTCCATTGGAGTAAATTGAAAATTATATGTGGGTAATAGATTTGCGGCAATTGTTTTAGCAGTGTTTTCAATTTTTGTTTCAGTGAAAAAGAAATAAAAGTAACAAAACCGTGTCGAAAAAGACCCAAAATTGAGAAAAAGGGACCAGCGGACCATATAGGGGGAAGAGAATGGACTGAAGTGCCAACCATGTTCTCAAATGCAAGCTTCCACATCAAATACATATACATATAAGTACTTCGAAATTACGAAATACATTGTCGCGTTGTGAGGCTAAGTATTTTTGCTTTTTGACCACCACAATACCACAGATTAAGTATAAAATTTCACAAAAATAATACATTTTTTTCGAAAATCGCACAGAATATCCGCAGTCATTGTTTACGAATTTAGAAACAATGAGAATGGCAAATACGAACGTGTATGAAATGTAATGTCAAAACGTATATGCACATGGTTGTATTTATATGCACGAAATGCTTTAAAATCGCATGAAATTGTTAAAATAAAATTCAAAAATAAATGATAAAAACTTTAATATAAATAAAAAGATTCTTTTAATAACAACAAAAACGCCTTATATATTCTATATATATATTAATTGGTAAGGATTATCTCACTTTAAAATTTAAGCTAAATAATCTAAAGTTTTTTTTTGAAACTGAGTCGAGAACTGTGCGTGTGAATGTGCGAATTTCACCGATCAGCTGTTAGTTACGCTACTTGGTAAAATTTACTATGAAACCAATTGTTAATAAACCAAGAGCACTTGGGAAATGTCAAACAAAGTAATTGACAATAAACAAATCCAACATTATCAGTGTCTTGCAACAGATGGCGCAATGCTGAATAAATATAGTTGGTAAGAAGGAATAGAAGTAGCAATTTATCAGTCAAATAAACCACCGCTGTATAGTTAAATGGTTAGCGCAGCGTGCCTAAAGCGTACTGATGATGAAGGCTTAGCATCCTTCGAAATGGATCTATCTGCGCAGCTATGGCAGGTTGTCTGAAAAGTTTTCTACTTACTATTCCAAGAACAAAATAAAAATTTTTTCAATTATAGAAAAATTAAAAAAACAATAATCATTACAAAAAATTATTCAGCCGTATTCTGCATTTCGATTACGTTCCCGTTCTACGCTCCGCTTTAAGCTGGAGTCATTGGTGCCGTATGTCGTATCGCTGTATCCGTATCCCTAACGTAATCAGCTGTTTATCGTTACGACGGTAAACCAAAACCCAATTGGTTGGCTACGATACGGTTACGACTTTAGCGGCACCAATAATCGATTGCATTGATTCTCATAAGGTTGGTCGAATCAGCTGTTAAAAGGTTACCGATACGGTTACCGATAAAGCACCAATGTCTCCAGCTTTAATCGAAGTTTGGTTTGCATTACGATGGAATCGTAAAGAGAAAAGGAAGAGCAAATGATTTTTCGAAATCAGCTGTTGGTACGGAATATGCGAACATTGGAACAAAATAAATTAAAGAAAATTTGTAGAAAACACTGAAAAACGTTTATATTTTATTATCCACGCCATTTCGTACAAAAAAAAAGCAATAGAATATATTGAATATATATATTTTTTTGAGTGATGTGCTTTCATAATTGTAAGTGTGTTTTTGTCGTTCTTCTGGCCAATTCCCTGCCGTGGCCACCGAGTTTTGTTAAAACGATTCCTGCACGAATATAGTTGACATTTTCTGAATTTTAAGGATGCTAATTTCATTGCACTGGCGTAAAGTACTTTTTAAAGGTTTATTTATTCTTTCCGCAAGGATTGTTTACGTTTTCGCTTCACCTTCCTCTACGCCGGCAGCTTGCTTTGGCATATAACTGAACCCAACGAACAGACAGAAATTATAGCTGTCTATTATAATGGAATCAATAGCCGCGGCATTATTTATGGAGTTGGAAAGCAACGCATACGAAAATTGCCAGGCGAGAATGGAAAGGCAAATATTGCGAGATTTGTGTAATCCATTTGAGATGAGTGACGAATTGTAAGAAATTGAACTTAAAAGTGGTAAAGTTTAAAGACTTATTTTCTTATTTAGGTCCAAAAAAAAACTTTCGACTTAACAAGGATGCTTTCAAGTATGTGTTAGATACTTTTGCGGGGCAAATACATACGTCCAAGGACTTCTACATCTACATGTTGTTTTTGACCTGGAAATATATAAAAAACAATCATCATCAAGCCTTCTACGTTTCTTAACAAGTTTTACTTACATTTTTGTTAAAATTCTGTTATAAATTAATAAAAAAATAAAAATAAAATATTTTTCCGCCAACTAATTTGCAACTTAGAAAAACGGAACTACGATCGAAATGCAGAATACAAAAAATCGAACGATTCGAAGTTGGATCGAAAGAGATTGGAACACAGAATACCAAAATTGCCAAATCGAAAAAATTCCAATCCAAGTCGAAATGCAGAATAGGGCTGATTGTTCTGGCCTTGAGCTCGTTTCGAACATGTAATACTAAAATTTTATATTTTACAATGAATACGATACTCTTGTGAATTGCCGCATGTTTGCATACAAATAAAATAAAACAAAACTGTGGTAATTTTTTTCGATGAATTTCGGCCCCAAATGAAAACATGGTGTGGCAACCGTGGCCTCTATTGCGGATCGAACGTTCGTTTCGTCCAAGAGCGAAGTTTCATGTCATTACATCATGTTAATGAATTAAAATTAACACACACAGTAGCACATTGATATAGCATTTTTAGTTCAAATTAAACTTTTTTGAAGTCAAATTAAACTCTTGTCTAATCAAATGAAACTTTTTTTCACATGAATTGCAACTTTTTTCAAATCAAACAAACTTTGCATTTCAAATTAATTATTTTCGTTTCAAGTAAAACTCTTTTCATTTCATGTAAATTGAAACCATTTTTGGCTTTAATTTGCAAAACTTGTATGCTTATCGTCGTTAATAATATTTATATTTATTAAATATTTCTTTAACTGAAGAACTATTTATTGATGGCAAACCCTGTCATACAATGCCCAGTTGTTCAGTGTGAGTTTAGCTGAAATTAAGGTAAGCATAGCTAAGTCTCATGATTCAATTACTAGAGGTTTGTTCTTCAATGATGACAGATCTTTGACACTCCCAAATTGAAAAATCTGGACGGGTTGATTTTACGATGCAACGAAAACGGGGAATAATTCAATCCCCTTCAGTGAAATTGTAGTAGACAAGTATCTTTTGTAGTATATTAGTAGTAATAATAAATTTGCAAATGCCAAAGGTTTTTGGGGAAATAATTCATTTTCTACTAAATATTTCGTGAATTGATAAAGTTATGTTGGTTTGTTCATTCTTTCAGAAATTGTTTGAATACGTTAGAATTTTATTCAAAAATGCACTCTCTCAAATTTTTTTCCAAAACTCCCTACATGAGCATAAGTTCAATGCATTTTGTCATAAGAGGGAGTTAATGAAAAGCATTATTAGAAGAAGCGTTCTTCAATCTAATTATAATATAGGGCGGTTTTGTGACAAATCTTGAATTGGGAAATTTTTTAAAAATATTTTGAGATAGCATGATTTTGAATAGGCAGCCGACATGGAGTGATACGATACTCAGCAGCCGCAATGAACTCACAAAAACAAAAATAAAATAAAATGGCTTATTGTCTTAGAACTTTTTATATTTCTACCTTGACTTTGACAGAAGAGTTAAGCTTTTGTGCGGTCGTGCTACACAGGGAGTATTCACCTTTTTATTCTGAAATTTCGGAAAGCTCTTTTCCGTTAAGTATTCATGGAAGGGTACCGGATAAACCGTTAATTTAGAATATTCGGAATACATTTGATACTACCTCACGAGGTCCGAATATGCATAATATTCCAAATTCGAACCGATTCTCCAAATTCTTAAATGGCGACGAATGTTCCGAACATATGGAATTAATATAACAGAAGGTCGACTTTTAATACGCGCCCAAAAATATCGAGAGGAGTGTCAAAAGACGTGTATTGGCCTCGATAACAATATTTCGAAGGCGGGAATAAAAATTTTAGCTCGTTCAAAGATATTGACGAAAAGCCGAAAAATTACCCCGGGTTGCGTTGGCGGCCTTCAGCCGAGCTTATAAAAAATTACCCTGGCCGGTTCACCAATGAGGTGGGATCAAAATTAAATGCGTGCAAAATCCCTTTGTACACAAAATCTCACTCTGAGTGTGGATTTCGCTGTGTACGGACGTGTTTTGTAGTCGCGGACAGTTGTGTTGAAAAATTCAGTGTGTATACCAAGAGAGTGTGCTTAGTGCGTTTTGTAGAAAAACAAAGTAGTAAAAACTTTTGTTGTGTGATTTACTGTAAGTAATTACTGTAAGTATTGGACGTTTGGAGCCCCAAGTTAGCGGTCAGCCGAAGGTCAATCTCCGGCGGAGCCCTAATTTCTGTGCGCGTGTTTTGGTTGTTACCAATTTTCACCCTAACCTCAAAGTGCTTGCACGTGGAGGTATACTTGTGTGTGTGCGCGCATTAAACCGGTTGTGAGTGAGTACCCAGGTTAAAACTTGTGTGTGACTATACACTGTTCCGCTTGGGACCAGTGTTGGTCTACTCGCTCAGGGAGCAATTGTGGACTGCCTGCGTAAGGGGGCATAAACCCATACTCGAATTAGTGGCAGTATCAGCTGTAGCGTTTATAGTCTGCCCGTTCAGCTCGGCGTAGCGTCGTGCCGGTCGACTCGTCCCCGATACGGGGAACAGTGTTCCGTCCGTCGGGGCGTTGGTAGTGACCACGTCAGCATTTTGCTGACAAACAGCGTACGAGCTACGTCACCGCGTTTTGCTATAGCTGACGGGTTGGGCTGCTACTGCTGCTGACCACTGGTTCTGAGTGGTTATAGCCCTCTAATTTAGGACAGCCTACATTCGCCCAGTGGGCATCGGTCTTCTCCTGGTGATTACTTCCACATCCGTGTCGTGTAAGTGTGACCAAGTTTGTCTCTGGCGGCAGGCGCTTTGGGGAAATGAAGGGCGGTACAAGGGGCGGTGTAAGGAAGCGTCCGGGGCCGCGCTCCGCCGGAGGTCGTTCTTCTGCGGCCGCCGCTGATGGGTCGACCTCGGGGGATGAAAAAGGAGTAAGTTCGCGGCAGTTCCTGAAAACGAACACCGGGAAGGCTACCGCTGTGCAAGTCGGTCGCAAAGCGGTAAAGGAGACGGGTAAGTCGGGGATACCGGTGGCGTCGGGGAGGGCGACCACCTCAAAAATCGCTGAACGGGGAGGCAAGGGCGGGCCGAGTAAGTCCGCGAAGTCAGAGGATGAGGAGAGTGTTCTCCCGAAATCCGACGACGACGCGGATTTACCCAGTCTGCCCGAATCCGGGGTATCCGGGGTATGTCCCTTAAGCTGGGACAAATCAGATGTAGTGGGGGGTGCCGGATTCGCTGCTGAGTCCGTGGTGACTACTGTCGCTGGCTCCTCAACCGAAGGTAGAGCAGCCGATGGCGTGCCAAAGACTGCTGCCGACGTTGAGGGTGCAATCGACGGTAGTAAATCTGCGGGCAATGACGCAAATGAGCCGACGAAGTCTTTAGGGGGGGAGCTAAGGGGAAAGAGATCTGTGGAGAACTTAGGGGAGAAGGGCGCTGGCGCTGTTGACAGCTGTGGACCACCCGCTGGCACCGAGCTTTCCGGCGGTCAGTCCGCTGGAGGTAAGGCTGCGAGTGGGGGATCCCCTGCAGCTGGAGGGAGCGCTAGTGCTTCGAGAGCTGCCTCTGGAGTGGACGGCTCCTGGGTTGTTGCCCTAAAGAGGATCACCGCTAGCTTTAGCAAGGTGGTCTTTGGAGACAGCGGTGCAGACCTCAAGTCTGCTGAGAGGCTGATGGAGGTTTCCTCAGAATATAAGGCCCTCCTAATGACGGCTATAGCCGAGAATGCCCGACTCCGCGGACAAATTGAGGCGATGTCACTGCGGGGCGTCATGCTGGGAGGTGCATCCCCGCGAAGCGGTGGACCTGTCGCCGCAGATCGTTTGGCGATGCCGCCTCCGGTCACGACGATCCCGGCTGCCATCGTACCTGCGCCTGCTGTACCAAAGCCGCTCCACACCTGGTCGGCGGTCGTCAAGGGCGGCAAACCCGGGGTCTCTGCAAAAGAGGTAGTGGAGAAGATCAACAAGGAGGTTGGGCCGACACTTGGTGTACGTGTGCACCAAGTGAAACCTGTGCGGTCGGGGGGGGGGGGGGGGGGGGTAGTTATTCGCCTACCCTCCAAGGAGGAGCGGGATAAAGTCCTCGCCAACAAGAAGTTTTCCGAGGTGGGATTAGAAGTGTGCGAAAACCGGAAGCAAGGCACTAGGGTGATCATTCGGGGGGTTTACACGCAAATCTCCCCTGATGAATTCATGGAGGAGGTCTTTCGTCTGAACCTCGCGAAGGTTGACCCTGAGTGCCAGAAGTCAGAGGTTAGGCTGATCAGTCGACCTTGGAAGGCAGACGTCGAGGGAGCAACGGTGACCGTCACCCTGGAGGGACCGGACAAGTTAATGTCCCCCCTCTTGGATGCGGGCCGTTGCTACGTCAAATGGTTTTCCTTCCCGGTTCGGCCGGAGAGTCAAACCTATAGCTGCTTCCGCTGTTTGAGTTTTGACCACCAGGTGAGGGATTGTGGGTTGAAGGCTGCCGTCTGTCGGAGGTGCGGATAGGAAGGGCATATTGAGGCAAAGTGCCCTAACGGGGTGCATTGCCGAAATTGTGCATTCAGGGGCAGACCCGCCGCACATCTTATGATGTCGGCGGAATGCCCGACATATGCTGCCGTTGTTGCCCGTGCACTCGCCAGACATTGATGGGTTTAGTCCTTCAACTCAATTGTCAGGGAGCGTACTCCGTTGTGTGTGAATTGGGGGCGCGCATGGCCGAGGAGAGTTGCAGTATTGCCCTGCTCCAGGAACCCTACACTACCAATGGTGTGGTGAGAGGGCTTCCTGGAGGGTTTAGGTCCTTTTGTGACCTTCGGGGCAATGCTGCGGTTGTGGTGAATGAGCCTAATTATGAATGCTTGCTGTTGAATGCGTCTGAATGGGGAATATGTGTGAGCATTGAGGGCTCCTTCGGGAGAGCCGTCTTTGCAAGCATATATTGTAAGTTTGGAGAACCCATGGAACCATACATCCGATACCTCGATACGGTGCTACTACTTGCGAGTAGCACGCCAGTTATCATTGGTGTGGATGTCAATGCCGTATCCCCTATATGGCATAGCAAAATATCCAGGACTTCTCCTGGATATGCTAGTCATGGACGGGGCGAGGCGTTGGGCGAGTGGGTACTCACCTCTCACGTTCATGTTGTGAACGAACCGAGTGGGTGGTACACATTCGATGGGCCCATGGGCAGGAGTGACATTGATGTTACTCTGATGAATGAGCCAGCAGCGAGAGCGTTCAGTTGCGGATGGAGAGTAAGGGGGGGTGAGGGGATAAGCGATCATAATCTCATTGAGATTGTGGTTGCTCCCCGTACCACCCCGGATATGCTTGGTACGCCTTCCGTAATGGGGTGGCGTACTGCCGGGGCAAATTGGACTCTGTACGGGTTATACGTCGAGCAGGAGGTGACTGCTACACCCCTCGATGTATTTGCAGAGCTCCCAGCAGATCAGCAGATTGCCCTCTTGAACGCCTGTATCTGGCGGGTCAATGACAGCATGTTTGAAAGGTGGAAGAAGGAGCGTTTTCGCTGTGTCAGGTGGTGGACGCGCGAACTGACCCAGAAGAGGAGATCTGTCAGGCGCCTGAGACGTCGGTTTCAACGCGCCCGGCATATCGATTCCGATGGTCTGTCCCAGCTTAGAAGTCAATTAAGTGTGGAAACGCGTGAGTATAAAAGAATGGTTGTAGAGGTGAAAGAGGAACAATGGCGCAACTTCGTGTCAGAAAATTCGAACGACCCCTGGGGACAGGTCTACAAGATCTGTAGGGGTCGCCGCCAGACCGAAGTTAATTCCCTCCGTGTGGGCGAGCGAACTATATCAACATGGAGGGAATGTTCAGAGCTGCTTATTGAAGGGTTCTTTCCTAGTGCGGAGGTCCAGGTGCCTCCCCTTGCACAAGACGTACCTGTACCTCCACTAGAAGTTGAAGAGCTGGATTATGCATTTGGCCTGGTTAGGTCTAAACGGTCTCCGGGTTTGGATGGAATAAACGGAGAAATGTGCAAGTGTTTGTGGAAGTTTATTCCGGAATACTTGGAAGCCGTTTATGATAAGTGCATATGGGAGGGTTACTTCCCACGTGAGTGGAAAGCTGCTAGGGTTGTCGTTCTCCTGAAGTCGCCTGACAAAATAAGATCTGATCCTCGGTCTTACCGAGGTATCAGCCTTCTTCCAGTGCTTGGTAAAGTGCTGGAGAGGGTTATGGTTGAGCGGCTTCAGGAGCTAGTTGGGGGTAACCAATCGGATAGACAGTTTGGGTTCAGGAAAGGACGCAGCATTGAAGACGCCTGGATGCATGTCCAAGACTGTGTAGAGAGAAGCTCCAATAAGTATGCCCTTGGCATATTTATTGACTTCAAGGGGGCGTTTGACTTCTTGCGCTGGGACAGGGTTATCGAGCGGTTAGTGGAGCTCGGCTGCCCGGAAATTGCTTTGTGGCAGAGCTATTTCTCGGACAGACGAGCTACTATCGTTGGTGCCTGCGAAAGTGTGGAAAGGGGGGTGGCTCGTGGTTGTCCGCAGGGATCCATCTGTGGTCCATATATATGGAACATGATGATGGACTCCTTGTTAAGGCAACTCGAGCATCTTTGCAAATTCAGCGCCTATACGGATGACCTCCTCTTATTAGTAGAGGGGGATTCTCGCGCCAGCATTGAGCGTACCAGCGAGTCACTATGTCAAGTAGTGGCTGGCTGGGGCGCCCATGTTGGCGTAGAGATTTCGGTGGACAAAACTGTGATGATGCTGCTCAAGGGCAGATTGTCACAGAATCGCCCACCGGTTGTCCGTATCGGCGGGGTTAGCATCAGGTACGCGACGAAAGTCAAATACCTGGGGCTGACAATGGGTGAGCGAATGAACTTCCTGCCACACTTGGATGCTGTCAGGGATAGGATGCAGAATGTTTCGGGGCAGTTACGACGAATCATTCGGAGTGACTGGGCCTGAGTCGCCGTGCCGTTCGTACAATATATCGTGGCCTATTCGTAGCATGCGCTACTTTTGGTGCCGCCATATGGTACCGAACGGTCATGACTGCTCATGGTCAGAGGCGCGTGCTGAGCATACAGAGGTGCATGATGCTCCCATGCTTGCCCTTGTGTCGTACCGTTTCCACGGATGCGATGCAGGTGCTTCTTGGTGCACCCCCTCTCGACCTGGTGGTTATACAGCTTGCTGTTTCCTTCAGGCTGAGAAGGAGGGCAAGTTTGCCGCTGTTGGAGGATGAATGGGCCGCCGACGATAATGTGGAGAGTGGATGGTTGGAAAATAGGCGTCGATTAGAAGGGTGGTTAGAGGGAAGTGGCAGGAGCGCTGGGACAATAGTCCCAACGGCAGGGTAACGTACGGGTACATCCGGGACGTTTCATTTGTGGCGGAAAATCCAGACTTCAGATTTAGTCTGAGCCTGGGTTTTCTGCTTACTGGTCATGGTCCTCTTAATGCATTCTTGCATAAGAGGAGCTTGAGCGAAACGGAGGGGTGTGTATGTGGGGCTGCATATGAGGATTGGTTGCATGTGTTGTGCGAGTGCCCGGAGTACTCGGACATAAGGGATTTGGGTAGTCTTGGGGTTAATGCTGATGAAGGTAGAGTTGATGTGAGTGGAGCGCTCTCCACTAGTCGGACTATTGATTTGCTCAATAGGTATGCTTTTGAGGTGTTTAGACGGAGGAGACGTGGTGGTGACCGTGGTGGTTAATTTGTGTGTGTGTTCGTGGATGTGGGGGGGTTCTAACCCCACCTCACCCCTAGGCGGCCGGTCCGGAGTAGGTGGATACTCAACCGGAAGTGGCTTCGGCTGCGAAAGTCAGACCAAGACTTTAAAGTGGTACCACGGGGAACAGATAGCCCGCGGAGCTTGCTCCGTTTCTGTTCATTGCGGTTGGCCCCTTTGGGAGCATCGTGGTGGCTGTGGTTGATATCCGAATGCGGTAAGAGTTGGTCAGCTCGAATGTGGAGTTGCATTGCAACCGGGTGCCATGACCCATAGAATGGAAGAGGTGTTAGATAGGCTTCCAACCCCACCAAGGTGATGATGTGTCCACTCACATTATCGATTGGTACCAAGGTAAGCGAGCCTTGGGGTCTGGTCAGACCCGCTTTGACCTGTGTACTTGGTACATGCGTGAGGTTAGGTCTTCGAAGACAGGCACTCACGTAAAACCTACACTCGCTGTACACAAAATCTTTTTCAGTGCACAAAAACATTACAACAATCACATGAAAATTGTCAACTTCAACTATCTCCGGACAGAGACACAATTTTTCTTTTCCGCCTTCGGATTATTGTTGTCGCGGTCACCTCTCTCGATATTTTTGGACGCGTATTAGCAGTCGACTCCTGTTCTAGACTTTTACCTGAATAAGTTAACATGCCCACTGACTACATTTCATTATGGCATCTTCATTATTTACTAATGACATTTTTACGTGAATCGATTTAATAGTCGAGGTTTTGACGTTGAACGATGAATTTTGAATTGGTTTAGGTTTCGTATATTCATAGGTTTACGAAAGTGCACGATTTCTTGGTGTGCTCACTTTTCATAAAACCTATGTATGTTCAGCCACACTAATAGATCATGGCATAGTTAATGTGTAAACTCATTATAAAATTAAAATAATTTTTCTAAGGAATTATGCAGTTATGTACTTATCGGGTATTTGTAAACTGATTGCTTCCTATTTCTACTACTAATATTTTTCGAAAATTCGCAAAGAAACAACACAGCTAACGGATGTTAATTCGATTTGGGAGCAAAATGGCTGCAATTGTCAAAAAATGTCTCTGTCGAGCAAACCTCTTGTGATTGAATCATGGCTAAGTCCTAGAAATTTGGCTGTTAAATTAATTTCAGTAAATAAAAGACACTGGAAATCAAGGTCTGTAGTTTTTTCACGGTTTGTGTGAAGACATTTACAGTAACTTCAACTTTATTACTCAAATATAGAAAATACATTTCGGTTGAATTCATAGACATAGCAGTCACCACACACAGTTTGAGGTTGAACTTTAAAACAAATCTGAAGTCGGTTGTTTTTCACAACTTTTCTGAGATAAGGTGTTTTAGAATATGCAGCCCAGATAGGATGATATTACACTCAGCAGTCGATATATGAAGCTACGCTTTTATTAGCACAATAGTTCTTAAATTTAAAACCAGTGTTCAAACCTATAGATCAAATTTGAAAAAAAAAAAAAACAATTTCATTCGACTTGAAAAAAATTTCATTTTATTTGAAAGAAGTTTTATAATTATTTTAAAAACGTTTCATATGATTGGCAAAAGGTTTCATTTGACCTGAAAATGCTTTAATTGCTTTCATCTTCGCCTTTGACATGGCATAAGAATCGTAAAAGTCAAGCCAAAATGATGGAGAATACCATGGCCAGACGAAATCGCCAACAGACGACTCATTCGCCTGAGCTATCATTCGCAATACATAATGATGGCCTAAGTATTTGGGGCAATACAAAAATTTAAGAAAACGTCAGATACTTAAATACTTTTGATGGCGGAGCGATGATATAAATTTTTATTTTTTGGTATTTTGTAACTTAAAAATAGTTTTTTAATGCAAAATAATACATCGGTAGATATATATTTATTGCTTATACTATATACAGTCAGTGTCAAAAAAGATGTACACACGTCGAATGTAAAAATATTAACTCTAATTAAGGGTTTTACCGGCGAAACGATGGAAGCCTTTATATTTTTTGAAAAATGATATGAAATTCTGTTAAATTTAAACAAACACAAAAGGCTATGACGAAAAACCGGAAATACTTCATATGGTTAGTGTCTAAAGAAAGTGTACAAATTAGGGTTCATGTGTTTGAGAGGAAAGAAGCCGTCTCCCCCGTTACACAAAGCCCACCGGATTTATATAGTAGGCGACTTAAATTAACGCTTTAAAGTGTTTGGGTAGTTGCGATCTTTGTTATATTGGCAGAACATTTTTTTGCAATAAAAAAAATGTTTATCGACATTTGCTAGCTTGTGATAAAATATCATAAGGAAGGAAATACCATGCACCGAATTGGAGATATTAACTAATATGATAAAATTCACAACACTGTAAGAATTATTACTGACAAAGACAAAAAATAAGAAAAATTAGAAACTCGTTTCGAATTAGGCCAACATCACAGACTAAGTGGTGCTAAAATACGGTGAAGTGTAGTGAAAAATCCTTCTGAAAGTGCTGAAAAATTGTCGAAAAGTATTTTAGAAATATCAGGCGTGACGGTAAGTGCCAGTTATATGAAAACGGTTCACATGGCACGTTCCACTGGAAAAAATCTTTATATCCAAACCCAATCAAATAAAACGCTTAAATTTTTCTAAAAATTTAGTATAAAGACATATTCTTTTGAAATGTACTTTTAGCAGCGAAAGCAAATTAAATGTGTCATGGAAGAAAAAACAAAGAAAAATATGGAAAACAAGAAATAAGGAACTTGTCGAAACGCAATCTTATACCCACAGTGAAACATGAGCGGTTAGGTGATGGTGTAGTGTTTGGCCTTAGGCGATGTTGAAAATTTGGTTTTCATAGAAAGTTACATGGATAAATGCAGGCATGCTTAACGAACGAAACGATATCATTTCGTTACGATAATCAACGTTAATAAACGAAACGAAGTCATTTCGTTTCGTTTATTAACGTTAAGAACGACAAATTAACGTTAATTTGACGATCTTAACGTTAATAAACGAAACGAAGTGACTTCGTTTCGTTTATTAGCGTTGATTATCGTAATGAAATGATATCGTTTCGTTCGTTAAGCATGCCTGGATAAATGAGACCTTCTGAGAATGTAAAATAATAATTGAGTGCCGAAAATTTTAATTTAGATCAATGATGGGCTTTTTAGCAGGACAATGATCCCGAAATCACTGCGAAAATTGTCAAATACCGGATGCTCTATCACACTCCAAACATTTAGATTACCCACCATAGTCACTGTACCTCAACTTATCGATCATCTATGGAAGAACCTAGATAGAAAAATTCAAAAAAGGATAATTTGTAGTAAGATATGCCCAAAGCCGCTATTTTAGTGTAATGGCAGACGATTGTATCGGAGGTGAGATCAACACTTGTTAGTTCCATGCCACATCGTTAGCAATATGTAATGAAAGCAAATGGAAAGCACACAAAGTACTGGAAATTGACAACTTGCCGTTTTATACACTCCCTTGACAACAAAAATATGCAGTATATAGATATTTCGTCCATATCCCTTTTTTGTAAGAGTTTTGATTTTGTTTTTTTCATTATGTAAAACAGTATTAATATCATTTTCAAACAAAAACAAGTAAGGACGGGACTGTCTTCGACTATGCCGAAGACTTCATACCTTTCATGAATGGGTCTGAACAATAATCTTATCCCGTTCGTAATCTCCAAACAATCGGATGTATAAGATAAGAAATATATAGTGAACAGATGTACATACCTAAAAAATTTGTGAGATAAATCTTAATATATAAAAAACACGTGTCACAACAGTTTTGGCCGCGATGGACTCCTAAACTGCTGAACCGATTTTGAATTTGTTTTACACCCCGTTGTAGTTTGATATAACTTGACAGATGGGACAAGTTATATCTCAGTTTATATTCGCAATATTATTTTGTTGCAAATTTTTTTGTTTATACGTAATAATAAAATGTTACGTATACGCAGTGGCACTCATATTTTCAGGTGGTGCGGATATACTTTCGTGTAATTGCTTGGTGTTTAATTAAACAACCTGCTTATCAATATGATATCAAGTATAGCACATCACCAGCCCGCCGAGAGGGTGGTGGGTTTCTGAGGGGGTCCGCGATTTAGAGGTACTATGACATTTTTTTAATTCAGGAGAGTCTTTAGTTGTGTAGAGGGTAATTTTCATACCCCTGGGTGACTAGGGTCTCGAGATATAGGCCAAAACGTGGGTCAGTGAATGCCTAGACAGTGTTTATACAATATGTATATCAAATGAAAGCTGTTGATGAGTGCTTTAGTACAGAGTAATATATTATCCAGAGACGGACTGGGACTGGTATTAGGACTAGGACTGGGACTGGGATTGGAATAAAATACATACCACCCTCTGGGACAGGCAATAAGGGATGCAGAACAATGAGAAGAAATTGAAAGAGGAGAAAAGAGAGCAGGAGATTGAGAAAGAGATAGAATGAGACGAAGATGGTGATAGATGAAGCGAAAAATACGGAGGAGGAGTGAATAAAAGGATTAGGAAAAAGTGAAGAGGGGAGAGGGCAGAGTCAGACGGAAAAAGCTTATTAAAATGTATGCAGATTGGCCAAATTTAGGGTAGGACAACGTCTGCCGGGTCTTCTAGTATAAAATAAAAAATAGGTAGGTACTTTGTGTGCGGATGCAAAGTTTCACGTTTTTTGTAGTCTGCATATAAAAACTATGACTACGAATAACGTATTTCAACAATATATGACGTAAACATACGTATTTGATGAAATTTGTTGAAATTTGAAGCTTCTAGCCGTAAAAAAGGGGCAAAAATGACAGTTTATATGGGGTATATAATATATATACCACCGATCTTTATGATTTTTTCTGACAACAATATATGCTATATTTATATTTATATTTAACTATTTAATCAACAAACAAGGTGTTTATAGACTGTTAATATACAAAACTTCAAGTTTACATAGCTTATATAAAGAGTATAGTTAACTTTATGACAAGTATCTGATTATCAGGTTCTTAAATGTAAATTTACTACAACTAAAATCAAACGCCAAGAAATAGGAATAAGCATTAAATTGGGAAAGTGTCCTCCTAAGGGGACCATTCATTGCATAAACCATTCTAGCAACACCCATATAAAACAAATCGTTACAACGAAGGATACGACAGGGTACATTAAAACGAATTTTCATGAGGAGGTAAGAACAGTCAATTGAGCCCGAAACGATATCAAAGACAACGCACATTGACAACAGAGTTCGCCTGTAGTCCAGTGACATAAAATTTATCAATAAACAGCGACAGTTATATGATGGTACAGGGTCTACAAAGTTCATCGACCGCAATGCAAAGCGCACAAAAGCTCTCTGAACAGACTCCAACCTCTTGATATAAACAGCATGAAAAGGTCTCCAAACAAATACCGCATACTCCAACCTCGATCTAACTAAAGATGTGTACAATAGTTTGAGAGTATAAGGATCTGAAAATGATGAGCAGTTACGGCGGATAAAAGCCAACATCGCGTACGCTTGAGAAACTATTAGCTTATGTGAGTGATAAAATGATCAAAATACACAACCAAATCTTTAACTTGAGTTGACTTCTTTAATTGAACGTCTGAGATACTATACGATGTAGGAAATAAACAAGAACCTTTAGCATAAGTGGTAAAATGACACCAATATTTAGGAATAGAAGATTACGGACACACCAATGGTATAAGTTTCTAAGCTCATTTTTTAAGTTAAAGAATCATCCACGCACTTGATTTCATGGTAAATTTTTAAGTCGTCAGCATAAAGAAGAAACTTACACCTTGAAAAGCAAGATGATGTGTCGTTAATAAATATGACAAATAGGAGCGGACCCAAAACGCTGCCCTGGGGGACACCGGAAGTTGGGGCGAATGGAAAATATGACACATTATTTAGACAAACGACACAACTTCTATATACGTAAGCAATTGGTGAAATTTTAAGCTTTTAGCTGTTAAAATGGGGCAGAAATTGCGCAAAGTTTCTTATCTGAACAATCGGTTGTATGAGATATATACTATATATACCACCGATCTCTATGATTTTTTCAGACAAAAATATATGCTACACACGTAAGCATTTGGTGAAATTTGAAGCTTCTAGCTTTTAAAATGGGGCTGAAATTGCAAAAAAATATATATATATATACTATATATATATAATATATATACCACCGATCTCTATGATTTTTTTACACAACAATAGATACTAAATACGTAAGCAATTGTTGAAATTTGGAGCTTATAGCTGTTAAAATGGGGTAGAAATTGCGAAAAGTTTCTTATCTGAACAATCGGTTGTATGAGATATATACTATATATACCACCGGTCTCTATGATTTTTTTAGACAAAAATATATGCTATACACGTAAGCATTTGGTGAACTTTGAAGCTCCTAGCTGCTAAAATCGAAAATATCTCCTCTCCCACTATCGTTGGTAGGTTGGAAAAACTTGCGAATATATATATATATATATATATACATATACTATATATACCACCATATATATACTATATACCACCGATCTTTATGAGTTTTTCATACAACAATATATGCTATATACGTAAGCATTCGTTGAAATTTGAAGCCTCTAGCTCTTAAAATAGGGCAGTAATTAAGAAAAGTTTCTTATCTGAACAATCGGTTGTGGGGATATGTACTATATATACGATCGATCTCATCCATTTTTTTAGACAACAATATGTGCAATATACGAAATTATATGGTGAAGTTTAAATCTTCAATCTGATAAATTGAGACAGATATGACAAAAATCCTCTTTTTATGAAAAATCGGTTGTATGGAGGATAAATGCTATAGATATAAACAGCATGAAAAAGTCTCCAAACAAATACCGCATACTCCAATCTCGATCTAACTAAAGATGTGTACAATAGTTTGAGAGTATAAGGATCTGAAAATGATGAGCAGTTACGGCGGATAAAAGCCAACATCGCGTACGCTTTAGAAACTATATAGCTTATGTGAGTGATAAAAGTCAGCTTGGTATCAAAATACACACCAAAATCTTTAACTTGTGTTGACTTTTTTAATTGAACGTCTGAGGTACTATACGATGTAGGAAATAAACCAGAACCTTTAGCATAAGTGGTAAAATGACACTTACCAATATTTAGGAATAGAAGATTACGGACACACCAATGGTATAAGTTTCTAAGCTCATTTTTTAAGATTAAAGAATCATCCACGTACTTGATGTTATGGTAAACTTTTAAGTCATCAGCATAAAGAAGAAACTTTCACCTTGAAAAGCAAGATGATGTGTCGTTAATAAATATGACAAATAGGAGCGGACCCAAACGCTGCCCTGGGGGACACCGGAAGTTGGGCGAATGGAAAAGATGACACATTATTTAGACGAACGACACAACTTCTATATACGTAAGCAATTGGTGAATGTTTAAGCTTCTAGCTGTTAAAATGGGGCAGAAATTGCGCAAAGTTTGTTATCTGAACAATCGTTTGTATGAGATATATACTATATATACCACCGATCTCTATGATTTTTTCAGACAACAATATATGCTATACACGTAAGAATTTGGTGAAATTTGAAGCTTCTAGCTGTTAAAATGGGGCTGAAATTGCAAAAAAATATATATATATATACTATATATATATACTATATATACCACCGATCTCTATGATTTTTCCAGACAACAATATATGCCATATACGTAAGCAATTGTTGAAATTTGGAGCTTATAGCTGTTAAAATGGGGTAGAAATATCGAAAAGTTTCTTATCTGAACAATCAGTTGTATGAGATATATACTATATATACCACCGGTCTCTATGATTTTTTTAGACAACAATATATGCTATACACGTAAGCATTTGGTGAACTTTGAAGCTTCTGGCTGTTAAAATGGGGATGAAATTGCGAAAATATATACATATATATACTATATATATATATACTATATATACCACCATATATATACTATGTATACCACCGATCTTTATGAGTTTTTCAGACAACAATATATGCTATATACGTAAGCATTCGTTGAAATTTGAAGCCTCTAGCTCTTAAAATAGGGCAGTAATTACGAAAAGTTTCTTATCTGAACAATCGGTTGTATGAGATATATACTATATATATACCACCCGTCTCTATGATTTTTTCAGACAACAATATATGCTATACACTTAAGCATTTGGTGAACTTTGAAGATTCTAGCTGTTAAAATGGGGCTGAATTTGCGAATATATATATATACTATATATATATACTTTAATTACCACCATATATATACTATATATACCACCGATCTTTATGATTTTTTCAGACAACAGTATATGCTATATACGTAAGCATTCGTTGAAATTTGAAGCGTCTATCTCTTAAAATAGGGCAGTAATTACGAAAAGTTTCTTATCTGAACAATCGGTTGTGGGGGATATATACTATATATACGAGCGATTTCATCAATTTTTTCAGACAACAATATTTGCAATATAGGAACGTATATGGTGAAGTTTGAAGCTTCAATCTGTTAAATTGAGGAAGATATGACAAAAATCCTCTTTTTCTGAAAAATCGGTTGTATGGAGGATATATGCTATAGTGGTCCGATCCGGCCGGTTCCAACAAATGTCTAATCGGACACACAAATACACCCGCTCACCAAATTTTATCAAGATATCTCAAAAATTGAGGGACTAGTTTGCATACAAACAGACAGACGGACATGGCTAAATCAACTCAGCTCTTCATCCTGATTATTTCGGTATACTTAATGGTGGGTCTATCTATTTTCCTTTAAGGACTTACAATTTTGGGTTTCGTGACGAAATTAATATACCATTTTATTTTCATGAAAGGTATAAAAATAGATAGGTACTTTGTGTGAGAATGCAAAGTTTCAGGTTTTTTGTGGTCTGCGTGTAAAAACTATGACTGCGAAATACGTATTTCAACAATATATGACGAGAACGTAACTATTTGATGAAATTTGATGAATTTTTAAGCTTCTAGCCGTAAAAAATGGGCAAAAATGACAGTTTATATGGGGTATATAATATATATTCCACCGATCTCTATGATTTTTTCGGACAACAATATATGCTATATACGTAAGCATTTGGTGAAATTTGAAGATTCTAGCTGTTAAAATGGGGCAGAAATTGCGCAGTTTCTTATCTGAGCAATCGGTTGTATGAGATATATACTATATATATACCACCGGTCTCTATGATTTTTTCAGACAACAATATATGCTATACACTTAAGCATTTGGTGAACTTTGAAGATTTTAGCTGTTAAAATGGGGCTGAATTTGCGAATATATATATATATACTATATATATATACTATAATTACCACCATATATATACTATATATACCACCGATCTTTATGATTTTTTCGAAAACAATATATGCTATATACGTAAGCATTTGTTGAAATTTGAAGCGTCCAGCTCTTAAAATAGGGCAGTAATTACGAAAAGTTTCTTATCTGAACAATCGGTTGTGGGGGATATATACTATATATACGAGCGATTTCATCAATTTTTTCAGACAACAATATTTGCAATATAGGAACGTATATGGTGAAGTTTGAAGCTTCAATCTGTTAAATTGAGGAAGATATGACAAAAATCCTCTTTTTCTGAAAAATCGGTTGTATGGAGGATATATGCTATAGTGGTCCGATCCGGCCGGTTCCAACAAATGTCTAATCGGACACCCAAATACACCCGCTCACCAAATTTTATCAAGATATCTCAAAAATTGAGGGACTAGTTTGCATACAAACAGACAGACGGACATGGCTAAATCAACTCAGCTCTTCATCCTGATTATTTCGGTATACTTAATGGTGGGTCTATCTATTTTCCTTTAAGGACTTACAATTTTGGGTTTCGTGACGAAATTAATATACCATTTTATTTTCATGAAAGGTATAAAAATAGATAGGTACTTTGTGTGAGAATGCAAAGTTTCAGGTTTTTTGTGGTCTGCGTGTAAAAACTATGACTGCGAAATACGTATTTCAACAATATATGACGAGAACGTAACTATTTGATGAAATTTGATGAATTTTTAAGCTTCTAGCCGTAAAAAATGGGCAAAAATGACAGTTTATATGGGGTATATAATATATATTCCACCGATCTCTATGATTTTTTCGGACAACAATATATGCTATATACGTAAGCATTTGGTGAAATTTGAAGATTCTAGCTGTTAAAATGGGGCAGAAATTGCGCAGTTTCTTATCTGAGCAATCGGTTGTATGAGATATATACTATATATATACCACCGGTCTCTATGATTTTTTCAGACAACAATATATGCTATACACTTAAGCATTTGGTGAGCTTTGAAGCTTCTAGCTGTTAAAATGGGGCTGAAGTTGCGAAAATATATATATATATATATACTATATATATATACTATATATACCACAACAATATATGCTACATACGTAAGCATTAGTTGAAATTTGAAGCCTCTAGCTCTTAAAATAGGGCAGTAATTACGAAGTTTCTTATCTGAACAATCGGTTGTGGGGATATATACTATATATACGACCGATCTCATCTATTTTTTCAGACAACAATATGTGCAATATACGAAAGTATATGGTGAAGTTTGAAGCTTCAATCTGATAAATTGGGGAAGATATGACAAAAATCCTCTTTTTCTGAAAAATCGGTTGATGGAGATATATGCTATAGTGGTCCGATCCGCCCAGTTCCGACAAATGTCTAATCGGACACGTAAGTATACCCGCTCACCAAATTTTGTCAAGATATCTCAAAAATTGAGGGACTAGTTTGCATACGATCTGACAGGCGGACAGACGGACATGGCTTAATCAACTCAGCTCTTCATCCTGATTATTTCGGTATAATTAATGGTGGGTCTATCTATTTTCCTTTAAGGACTTAAAATTTTGAGATTCGTGCAAAGTTAATATACCGTTTCATTTTCATGAAAGGTATAAAAATGTCTATTGTGTCACCCAGAAAATCCTTACGAGAGGTAAAAATAAATAACTACTTTCCACGTGTGTACGTTTTCTTTTGACACTGACTGTATATTTTTATATAATTAGATTTTTGGTCTAAAATCAATGAAATGAAAAGTTCACTTCAAATTCGTTTTATGTATATATTAAGCGAGCTATCCCTGAGCTTTTTCGATAGCCGCATTGAATCATTCCTTAACAAATTAAACTGTTGTTGCTGTTGTTGTAGCAACAACTAATTAAACTAATCCAATTTAATAATTCAGTGATTTAGTTCAGCAGTTTCCCAACCCTATTAAATATATAGCAGTAAAATATTATGAAAGAAAATGATTCTAGAAGCACAACAACAACAAGTGATTTCATAATCTCCAAATTTAAGAAACGTGCGGATTGCATTCCCCAATTACTTCAGTACTGTCGCCCCATAATGCGATCCAAATCATTCCAGCTGCACGAATAATCAATCTGCAACAGACCCGTTTTGCTCAACACGAATTTATTGCTATAAATTCCGCTGTAGAGCGATGAGAAGGGGCTTCGCTCTGTAGAGCTACAATAAATTGCACTGTCATTGTAACCTTCTTCGGCGCTGCTATCCATTACACCATACATTGAAGGAGAGGCATAGAACATCGAGCAAACATAACAATCGGATGCACTACAATGTGGTGAGGTTGCATAAGGATTAGAGTAGTCATAAGAAGGGGTTGGAGGTGGTATCGATTGTGGTGCGGGAAATTCCAATCGTGGAGCAGGTTTGTCATATAAGGAGGAACCAGTTTTTCTTCGAATTGTAGATTCATAACCAGAAGATCGGTTTATTGTGAATGTTGGTGCTTTGTAAAGTTCCTCGTCAATGGAGCTATGCAATTCAGTAGAAGATGATGAAGAGAGACCTTCAGAGATAATTGTATTAACAAATTATTTGTATAATAAATATATATTTATTGCTGAATACTAACCATCATAATCAGTATATTTATCCTCGTCAGTTTCAATGTTCATGATCATGTGTGACATATAGTCGTCATATTTGCTATAATCTACACCATTAATCTCACTCTTAGTATCCTTGTAGCGACGACGGCGCATCGTTGACATTGGTGACACTTCAGAACAACAACCCAATTGGCATGAATTATTCCATTGGGATTGTCTTCGGGTTCTTGGCATCGTAGCGGCTAAACGTTTTGGTGATACAAGTGGAACCTCAGAGGACGGTGAACGTGCCATATAGTATGGACTAGTCGATAAAGATGTGTCATAGTAGGATTCGGCCGAACAGCGAATGGGCGTGGAACTTAACTTTCTGAAAGAAAATTGAGCTGAAATATTTGAGTAACAATCTAGAAAGTAAACGTCAAATGAGAGGAATAATAAAAATTTCTTATACGAACTACAATGGTATATCGATGGCTTCGTGAGTAAACGTGCCAAAAATATATGTAATACTCCTATATTGCTACAAAAAGCTACATAGGTACATTCCCAAACATCAGAGTGCCGATATATTGCTTTTTAAACGTTTTTGTTTTTGTATTAAATAATCGAATGCATGATGGAATTATGATCGAATGTACCTAAATAAACATTTTTTCTTGTCACACTTATGCTGCTACAATCACAAAAATTTTATAGGCTGTCTTGTTTTGATTTCGAATTCAAAACACATTGCGAGCATTTTCTGTTAGCAATATAGGAGTATTACATATATGGTGCCAAGTAAGTTTTTTTGAATTTTTCAGGGGGAAGGAAGACAAAAAAACGCCTTAATTTCTTTGCCATTAATATGCTGAATCTAAAAATGCAGTTTTATTCTTAAATTTTTCTTGTTCAAATACCAAATATCGTCATATTTCAAAACAGAATTATCTCTTTTGGAACTTGGCACATTTTTTTTTATAATTTTGTTTTATTGCGTGTACTTAGCCAATTTTCATTTTTATACCCAGCGTTTACTGGTAGATATGAGTATTATAGCTTTGGGTAGCAAGCATAAAGGAATCGAGATGTGTAGATATAGGCTACATTATATCAAAATTATTAGCATCGAAAAAGATTTTGATTGAGACATATCATCTACCAATCCTTTAACACGATAATCTGAGCAAAATTGAGATATCCTTGCGAAATTTTGTACAATGGCTAATCTAGACCAAAAAAAGATTGGTATCGATTACAACCACGCCCACTTTTTCGATATCGAAAATTTCAAAAAATTGGGAAAAATGTGATAATTCTGTACCAAAGAGCGATAAAACTTCATACGTGTGTTGATCTTCGGACGAAATATATAAATTTGGTAAAATTTTGGAAAATGGGCGTGGCGCCGCTCACATTAGCAAGAAGAAAATTGACATGGTTTGCAAGCTTTAAATTAAAACCCATTGAAAATATCATATTGAAATTTGTCAAAGGCAAGGTTGCTTTTCTCGAAATAAGTGCACACAAGTTTATCAAAACTGGTAAAAACAAAAGTCTGCGAGAATTAATAAAATTTCACGCGCCCAACGCTTTTATTTAATTGTCTGATCAACGCCCTATATTGATAAGGAGTGTGATGACTAGCAGCTAGGACCTACCTTATCATTTTCTAGCTTTTAGTATTATTATTAATTAATGTAAGTATTGTTTTCAATAAAACCGTTTAACTTAAACATTTTTTTTTAATTATTTTTTTTCAAGTTTTTAGTCTTTATTGACAATTTGTTACAATCTAAGTTCTCAATACATAATCATTCCAAGGACTTTACTGGACTCGGCGCCACGTATGCTTGTCCCTCCTCGAACTCCAAAGTATTTTGATGTCACTTCTACCGGACTGTATGTAATATTTGTTCCAAATATGAGCCAGATCGGACTACAAATACGATTTTTTGAAATATTTCGATCCATACGCCACCTATCGGAGTGTTTTTTCTTATTATTGCATTTTCATCGGGTTCTGAACTATACTCCAAGTTTCAAGCTTGTAGCTTATCGGGAAGTTACTTAAATTTTAATTACAAAATTCGTTCACAACGGCGCTACACAGAGTCAAGCTAAATAAAAAAGTTTAAAAACTATTGGAGTTGGATTATTTTATTTATGTATTTATTGAATTAATCTTATATATTTGCTGAATTGTTATTAAAACTAAAAGTTAAAAGTTGACCTTTCTTATAAATGTAAAAAAATAATAATAACAAGTAAAGGTGTCTAAGCTCGGGTGTAACCGTACATTATATACTCAGCGTGAGCTTCAATCGTACATTTCATTTCAGAAAAATTCCTTTCCTACATAACATGTGGCACCGCCTATTTAAAAAAAATTTCTCCCCATTTCCTCTTACAATAAAACTTGATAAGTGAAATATCATTGACTCAAAACTATTTTTTGCTAAGTTATAGCTTATTATTCTAGTCTACGACCCTTTCAAACTTGTTTTATATCTTAGTTGCCGTAGTCTTTAACCGATCCCGGTAATTTTTACTAGACATATTTTCTGCTATAAGGAAAATATGTGTACCCAATTTTGTTACGATATGTAAATTTTTCTTCCAGTTATGGCTCCCGAGACAAAAAAAAGGGGGCTGTGCCACGCCCTTTTTTTAAAATTTGAAGTTCCTCCTATTTACTGTTATAAATCTACTTGGAAAGTGAAATACCATTGACATAAAGCTCTTTTTTTTGCAAAGATATAGCTTATTTTAGACGTCCACAACCCTTTTAAAACTCTTTTATATAAAAGTGGGCGTGGTCCTTAACCGATTTCGTTAATTTTTCTTTAAAGCATTCCTTATAGTACAGGCAACCTCTCTGCCGAATTTTGTTACGATAGTTTTAACCATTTTTGATTTATGATCAATAATATTTGTTAAATTAATTTTATCAAAAGCGGGCGGTGCCACGCCCATTTAAAATTTTTTTTTCAAATTTTTATCAAGAGTCTCAATATCGGTCCACGCGTCAAAAGTCAACATTCTTGGTGTATTATTTACTAAATAATCAGTTTTTTGTGTTTTACAAAATGTTATATATATAAAAAGTGGGCGTGGTTATCATCCGATTTCGATCATTTTCAATACCAATCTATTCTAGGTCCAGATAAGCTCGTGTAGCAAATTTGGTGAATATATCTCAATATTTACTCAAATTATCGTGTTAATCATTTTTTTTCGATCCTGATGATTTTGATATATGGAAGTCTATATCTATATCGATTCCTTTATACCTGTACAACCAACCGTTATCCAATCAAAGTTAATATACTCTGTATGCAAGGCACGCTGAGTATAAAAATTTGAGTTTTATAATAAGAGGCAAAACTGGTTCTTCGATTTTTTGTAATAAGAGACAACTGAGGAACGAGAAGTGTGGACATTTAGCACAAACAAATTCAAATACACAATCAGACCAATTCTACATATTCTCGCGGAATTTTGTTCTCGCGGATTTTTTTATTCCCGCGGAAAAATTCCTCCAATTCTTTTCCCCTAGGGAGAAGAATAATTGGGGAATAGGAATTTCGAATTTTCGAAGACGGCTGTTTTGTCAATTGAGATTTCGTTGCGCATTTCTTACTTTGTTTAAAAAATTGTAAAGTTTAATTATTGTTGCCAATTTGTTTGAAATTAAGAAATAAGGTATAAACAATGCTCATTATTGCATTTCATGTGGTATTCACTGAAATGAGTAATGAATTGGTGCCACAGCAACATCAACAGAGGATCGTAAGAAGAAGACGGAGGGATAACACAAATCCGCCGGAGTTGCCTGCATTCATTCTGCAAAGCAATTTTCTGGCGGCCAAGTCGAATTGAGTTCGCCTTTCGCCATATGCAAAAACCTATTTAAGCCTTCTTAAAAAATCCTTGCGCAATTTCTGGATGGCTGCATCAAATATGCGAAGAGCTCTTCCGTTGCTTATGATATATTTTTCGACTTAAAGAATATTGTGGTTGTTGTTGTTGTTGTATTAACAGTGAGAATATTGTGGTAGAATGTAAATACATATTTTAGCACAAATTTGTACAAATAAGTGTTCTTTCTTAAAATAACCAATTTCCTTCAACTATTTTGATGCATTCCCTTTAATTTAACTAGTGAAAAAACTCCTAGGGAAAAAACTCGCACGGAATTTTCGTTTAGAATTGGGCTGAATATTACTTTCTCATAAAAATAAATATTTGAAAATTTAGTGCCTACATAATATGTATGTATGTACTAGAGGTTTACGCCGACTACTTTATCGGCGGCGGAGGCGGCGTGGGCGGCGCGCCAGTGTACGCCGGTGTTCTTACTTTAAAAAGCTTGATTTTTCTATTTAAAAAAATAATATTTAGGAAAGGTTTTGTTTGTATGTATTTAAGGAAATCAACGTCTTGGCCATTTCGGAAAGATCCGGGGTTTTGCCTCAAAATCTCGCAGATCGTTCAAAAATTTTCAGGAGTAGCTCCTTGCGGATCTATTGTCCCTCGTTCACTTACTCCAGAGAGGCTTCGAACCTTACCCCGGTCTTTGGAATTGGTACTGCTGCGTCTGCTGGAAAGAAATAGAGATACATAAAATGGTCACACTTTTGTCTGCATATCTCGTGCAAAGCGTAGTTTCACCTGGGGTTAACTCCTAATAAGCGTCGAGCACACACAATTTCTTTAAATCATTGGTGCTTCTTGGCGGTCACAAAGAAATGTAACTTACGGTTGCTATTAATGGTCTATTAATACTCATGACTCTCGTAGCACAGGGCGCATCCAGTTTTTTGGAGCTACACTCCCCGATGATTAAGAGCTACAATTCCCGATGGGCGAACTGTAGCAATCCCGACCACCAGTCGCTACCACGCCTCCTTCACCCTCACACCATATGTCAGCACGCGACTTCGAACTCATATGTACCTTCGTCGACGTCAGTTTCCTAGAAGCTCTAGGTGTAGCTCCGAAGACTTTCTAACGGAATTTTTTTGTCGCGCTCTGCTGCCGAGCTACACCAGAGAAACACCTTGAAACGTTAAGGAGTGACTATTCGGCCAAGGATACCGCCCTCGAAATCATAAGCAGTCTAAGTGGATGCCATTGCGTAACTCATGGGTGAAAATCGTATGATCCTCTGCGCATCTACATGATTAAAATTTTACATGGACCCTGGATAAAATTTTTAAAGTGCCTATGTATTCACATTTGTAAAAGCAGCCGTAAGGTGTAGGTGATATTTAAACTTGGTTGATAAGCTATAATCAATGTGATTCACTCCAAGGGCCTAGTTTTGGATAGGGCCGCCAACTTTAGGAAATGTCAAACAGAGACTTGGGCGTTGAAGGACAGAGTGTGAAAATCAAAATTAACATTTCAGGCACTATTGTATAGTTTCGCAAATAAACAACAGATGTTTGAATGTAAGCCCAAGTGATTTTTCAAACCCTTCTCATACGTACATATATCCTCAACTTAAGTATGAGGTAAGAATCATCACAAAGCAGTATTTATGGCCCTAGAACCTAGTAAAGGATTTTGCATCACTGATTTCGCTTATTCTTTCAAACAATCGCAATATAAAATTTTTTTAAAAATCGGCACCTTTATTGGGTATTTTGCTTTTTTTAACAACTTAAGGACAATTTGAAAACATGTTCGCCTTGGGTCATTTTATTTGAATTAATTGTTCAATATTAATTTTTTGAAAAAAAAAAAAAAATATGCAAAATGAGCATATAAATTTATTATACAACTTTTTGTAGTGTTTTGTTTTAATAACTTGGTGAATTGGGTAATGCAAAGTCCGTGTTAAGCTGACATCGAAAGCGCCTTTTTTAAATAACTTTTGAACAGTCAGAAAGAGTTAAATCTCGCAATTATTTTCTTATAACTGGCAGTGATGCGCATCCGTTGATGCCACTTTCGACCATATCCGACCAATTTTCGACATGAACAATAAATGGCCTAAACAGTCTTAAGCGAGTAGAAAATATAGTAACGCGCCGGACGCCGCCGCCGCCGCGCCGATATTTTTGACAATCGCGGCGTGCGAAAAACGACAAAAATCGGCGGCGGCGGCGGCGTTTATCGGCGGCGTATATCTCTAGTATGTACATATATGGATATTATACGAAGGGCCATTTACGTCGTATTTAACAAAAAAGTTTGTTAGTTGTACGATTTGTTTTCGCGATAAATTCGCCAATATTTCAGCACCATTTCAGGATCAATTTTCGGAACTACAACTGTGATTTTAATATAGTTTTTTAAGCCCTTACCATCGCTGGACATTTTCACGCTACCAGTATATACATACATTGTCTATAAACGCTGAAACAATCAACACTAAAAATTCTCGGCCGTGAATCCAAAAATGCTTTCCTCTACAAATTGTTGAAAGACACCGTGACCTTAAATAATTTGTCTGAATTTGTTTCGAAAAGTGCTCCATCTCAACCAAAATTCAAAATATTTTAGTTATTTGAAACGGTTTTTAAGATGTGGTTTTCTAGAATCGAATACAAATATCGAACACTTATACCAATTGCCTTTTTATAAAATATTCTGAGATAGGGCTTTGTCCAAAAAAATCTGAGGTGGGCTTTTAAAAAAATTCCTAGACAACTATGATTTAAGGATGATTTTTGAAATATTTCCTGAACAATTTCGTGATAGGTCTTTATGTTTTTAATATGGTTTCCAAACTATTTTAAGGGTCTGACTTTGGTTTTTTTTTTAAAAGACAATGTTAGATTTTAGCAAATCAGAACCTAGGTTTAGTGTCTTTTGGATGACTAGCATAGTAATATGGTTGTTAAAATTAAGGACCGTCTATGGTTATTCAAAATGCAATTTACCGGTAGCGTGAAAATGTCCAGCGCTGATAACGCAAAAATAGAAATACGCAATACTAGCCTTAATCGTATTTAAGGATTCGCTCGAACTTAACTAAAAAGAGCTAGAAATACAAGTTCAATTTACTAAAATGTATGTAGCAGGGTTGAGTATGCCCACGTGGAAAAATGCAATATGATTGATAAATGTATCAAAGATGTGGCCTGTTGAAAATATTTCTGCAATAGTTATGATTATGAATGGTCAAGCCACCCATTATGTAAGTTTCAAATGATTCCGAAAACAATTTCGAATTGGCTTAAAAATGATCACGAAAAGTCCTGAAATTAATTCGAAGAACTCACTCAATCAACTAGAAAAATCCCCAAAATTGTTCTAAAACGATACCAAAGACAATCTGGAAATGATCTGGAAATATCCGAGACAATTCCCAAGAGCTTCTGAAAGAATCCTGAAATAGCCGCAATATGGTCCCAAAAACAATCGCGAAATGATTACGAAATAGTCAGAAAAACCATTCCAAACAGGAAGAAACCCAAATTTTCTTTTGTTAAATACGAGGCAGATAGCTTTTTTCTTGATATTCACATGTCCTATAATTTTTTTTAAATTTATACGAGAAATTATTACTGGGTACATGTTTTGTGTGTGCTGAACTTTATTATCTTTCGTTCCTGAGTTATCTCTAATTTAAAAGTCAAAAAAACAGTTTTGACTTTTATTTTTGATTTTTATGTTAAAAGTAAAATTTTAACTACTATTTTTGACTTTTATAATAAAATTAAATTTTTAACTATTACTACTAATGACTTTAACACCGTTAAATAATTATTATATTAATTGTGATTCAAATATTAGATGTGTTTATTGGAGAAAACTGAACAGAAGGAAGTTAAATATAGTAAACAAATAATCTTCTCCAACGAAGAAGAGTTATACAATTACAATAACAAAATGCACGCTTTGCACAAATTAATGTAAACACAGAGGCGCTTAGTCAAAGTCAAAATAAAAGAGGTTTTATATTTAGTTGCAGCTTTTTCGACAGATAGCTCATAGAAAATTATGTCAGAATGTGCGCCAGAATGTCTCAAATTGTACAAAAGTGTGGAAAAGGGATGAAACTGAAATTAGCAAGAAATCCAAATACAAAACAGTATCCCAATGGTTAGGCGACTGTGAGTTTCAGTAAGTTAATTGTGGTTCGTGCCTTGGTGAAAATTTTCAAAATATTACGAAATTGCCTCAATATAATACGTGGCGGTTTTCGAGATGGTACCATGGCAATATGCCAGTAAATGTTTCTTATTTTCCAGTGTTCCTTAATAAACAAAAAAAAAATAATTATTATTTACTGGTGCTAAGCGTATTACTTGATTCTTATATATTAAGGAAATAAGTATGAGTTGAAATTTCGATTTCTTTTATTACGCGACCAGCCTCATATAGTATAAACATGCATGTATTATAAAGTTATCTATCAAATAATCCATACTTCCTGACATAATCGTAGTTCTCCAAATCCCATGGATCCACGTAACAACGTTGCGTTGGTGAAAGCGTTGTCCCGTATATATTCTCTGTATTGTCGATGGTGTAATATGGAGACTCCGAGAAAAAATTTTCCTCATAATTGTAACGACGTGGAGCTGGTAGATGTAATTTTGGACCACGTCGGCGGGGCATTGTCTGGCTGCGCTCACGCATTTCTTAGTAAAATGTAAAAGTTTTGAGCCTGTACAAGTTAACAAAGGAAATGAAAGTTAATAACAATCAATTACTGCTTCACAAATAAAAGGAATTAGCAGATATATATTTGTGGTATTTTTCAAAGTAACCCAACTCGATCTGTCACAAAATTTCAAATTTTATTAAGTTTAATTACAAAAAAAATTCCTTTCTTACCAACCTGAAATAGATACCAATCATTCATGATATTAAATTTGTTACAGCTAATTATAGTTAAGAGGGCTATAGTAAGTATCTCATATACCATATCTATACATATACATATATAAAATTCAAATTATGTATGTAGGTATAGATCGGGTTGCGTCCTAAACGGATCTACCGATCACAACCAAATTTGCACAACCCACTAGAAACCTTCCAGGGATGGTCATAGGCAAAAAATAATTTCCATATATAAAAGGGGCGTGGCACCTGCCATACAAATGGAATCTTTGGTACTGCATAACTCTGAATGTGGTCATGCTAGAACATTGAAATTCAGTAAGGATTTATTCGAGGTCAATCACTAACATCACGAAGAAAATGTGGGGTGAGGGAGAAGGGGGCGTGGCACCTCCCATACAAATGGAATATGTCATACTACATATCTCTGGATGTAGTAATGGTATGATAATGAAAATTGGTAAGGAGCTATGTGACGTTAAGTCCTAACACCTCCAGTAAAATGTGGAATTGGGGAAAAGGTGGCGTGGCACCTTCTCTACAAATGGTATTTTTCAGAACTATGGCTGCCGTAAAAACTTAGGTTATTTTAACAGCTAAAGTTTGACCACAGAGTTGATTTTGGCTGTTATTCCTTTTGGACGTTTTGTAATCTGCCGCCGTTAAAAATTTTTGTTAGCTTCAGTCTATCTACATCTTCTATATCTATATAAAATTCAAACAAACGAGACAACTTATCAATCCATTGACACAGTCTTGGAAGAATCGCAAGCTGTGCATTATCGGGTTGAGTTTCTTAACTCCTTGGAGCCATCAGAAATTCCTCCTCATCGATTAATCCATTAAAAAGGGTCTATAATAATTATGCTTCGTAATATGGATCCTCCGCGCTTATGTAATGGGACAAGGCTTTTCATCACAAAACTTTTACCGAATGTCATTGAAACAATGATTTTATCGGGAAATTTCGAAAAGAACAAAGTTTTTATACCAAGGACTCCATTAATACCGTCAGATATGCCTTTCAATTTTAAACGCCTCCAATTTGCTATTAGATTGGCTTTCACAATGTCTATCAATAAAGATCAAGGACAGTCATTAGCTGTATTAGGATTCAATCCAGCTCATGTTTCACCCATGGCCAATTATACGTAGTCTGCTCCAGAGTTGGCTCATCGAAAAATCGTTTTATTTATACTCCAAATAATATTTAAAAAAATATTGTATATCCTATGGTTTTCAGCAGTACCTAACTTCGCAAAAATACAACCTTAAAATTTATTTATTTTGCATATTTTTATAGAAAAGTGGGGTGAAACCCACGGGCATAAGCTAGTTGTTTAATAAAGCATATGTGGAATTAGCTTTTAAGTAGCTCGAATTAAACAATTTCGATACTTCGTCAGAGATCGAGTTAGGTTACTTTAAAATAAAGCCAGATAAATATGTATTTATATATATCGGGCACCCACATATACATACATATCTAAAGGGGTTAGCACCCTTTTTTGAAATTATGTAGGCCATTTTTGAAATTATATAGGCTATTGTGTTAATTAACTTAAAATCTAAAGCTCCAGCTCCTTCAGGAATAAGACAGGAAACCCGATAAAGCAATATATACCTAGAAATTAAGCACTTGGCCTCCGTAGTTAAGGTATCGTATATCGAATCGGCTCTTAAGGTGAAAGAATTCACCTCAAGGAAAAGAATGGAACTCAAGGGGTTGATAAGCACAATACAAAGCTTTATGGCTTTAGAGCTTCCGCAACCCAATTGTCAACCTCACCTACGCGAGAGGAATACTGTTACAAATATGAATTTCATACGCGTATTAAGCAGGCGAAGCTCTGGCGGTCTCAAGTTCCTCATGGAACTAGGGGTGGGGAGCGGTACGGCATAGAAGGTTTAATGTGGTCATATTAAAGGGTCCGGAGATGGTCGGGCTAGTACCTCAATGGTGCTAGATACCGGAACGTACCAGATCTATATCCGGCAAAGTGTACAGTGGTCCAAAATCGGCGCCATACAGCGGATGACGCAAAGTTGTTCTAAAGGCGCAAAGAACACGAATAGTATGGGTATCCCACCGAATTAGAGCAGTGAAACAAGAGAGAGGTTGTTTTAGGTGGTGGGGCTATGCACATATATAGCTCAGAAGTGCAAAGATTCTATAAAATTAAATTGAATGTAAGGCGCGATAACCTCCGAAGAGATTTTGAGCCGAGCTTCTCTTCCAATTTGCGTCGTACTCCTTTTTAATTTTTCCTAGAAATTGGCGGGACGGGACCTACTTGTTTTATGCCGACTCCGAACGGCATCTGCGAGGCAGATGAGTTTTCACTGAGAGCTTTTTATGGCAGAAATACACTCGGAGTGCTTGCCAAACACTGCCGAGGGGCGAGACCGCGTAGACAATTTTTCTTCTAATTGAAAAACCTTATTTCAAAAATTTTGATGTTGCTTTGCCCGGGGTGTGAACGCAGGGCATTCGGTGTGGTAGGCGGAGCACGCTACCATTGCACCACGGTGCCCGCCAGAGTTTATAAAGAGGTCCAAAATTTGCATGAATTGCGGTCAGGAGGGCCATAAGGCCGTAAACTGCTGAAATGTGCCGTTTTATAGGGGACAACATTCGACAGCCAGTTTTAGATGCCCACAACGGGGTAGGGAGTAACCACCTTGCCTGGTGCGATTGCTGCAACTCAAACAGCTGAATACCTCTTATTCCAAACAATGTTTAAGGGGGATTTGATATAGCGGCACTCTCTAAATCATACAGACATTCTCCAGCTGGAACTCAGCTGGAAAAGCCTTAATGTGTACACCAGGAAAACTTCTTCCGCAGGAAAAGATGGCACCGACAGTGGCTGGATTCACGTGCGCAAAAATAAAAGGAATGCACAGTTTTAGTTATATGCAACCCCGAGCATGCCTATCGTATAGTTTGAGAATATAATTATTGGGATGACCATAGAAGCACATGGTAAACACTTCAATGCATGGTTAATTGTCTTGGGTAGTAGTCGAAATAAAAATAGAGGTCCAGTTTGTCTCGAAAGCCCTGTGTAGCATTCACTCATAAAGTTATTCATACATTTGTACAAACATATTGTAACGAATTTGCTGCAAATCCTCTTATTTGCAATCCTCTGCTAAGTTCGAATCACTAAACTGTTGAATAAATAACTCCAATTTGTAATAATGCAAAATGGCCTTTATTAAAGTACTTCACAATATCACTCAAACTGTGCAACGAATAGCTTGCTTAATAACCACACTGATTGATAGCTCAATGAAACTCTACTATTCAAAATAATACTGCTATTGCTCGCTAGATATCGTCTTAATCGAAACTGCTTGACAACTCAAAGCTAACTGAATTACAGCGCCTCTACATCTGTCGCCTTTTATACTCTTTGGTTTCCTCGTTCGCATTTTCTAGAATCTACTAGCATTGTCCATGAGCTCTCAAACTTCTCAGCTATAACTAAAATTGCACAATTTTATAGTTTTTCTCATTGCATACTTATAGGAGTATCTCAGATATATGCATGTGTTAGTGCATTGACTCTCCGCTGCTCGTATACGTACATGGTACATACATATATGTAGACGCAGTTATTGTTTCGTTTATGTAGATACATAATGATTGAATTATTGATATGCATTCACGTCACTGCTTAGCATCGGCTTAGAGACGGCAGCACTCCTTAGTTTTGCTAATATTCGTGACACTGCCCTCCACCTAAGTCTGATCGTCCCGATTAGACAAATCTCTCGATTTAACCGCTGCTAGCCTCTCCAAATGAACCACTTTCATTTTGGTTCGTGGTTTCTCAATGTTTTGTATGCGGTAGATGGTATCACTGATCTTCTTCACAACCTTGTACGGGCCTTCCCAACTGCACCGAAATTTGGATGGAACACCTTTCCGCCGGTGAGGGTTGTATAACTGTACCAAATCTTCCGCCAAGAAACCTTTCGAATTATTGTTCTCCTGTGTTTCATCGTACTACTCAATACCCTGGTTCGTTCCTTCACACTCTGTTGTTTGGCCGATGAACTACTTCGTAGAGCTCGCGCTGGACGGATTTGCTTTGCATAATCAGTATCGTTCCCACGTTTCCCCACAGTAGTGCGCTCTGGCTTGAAACTACCCTCGCATTCTTTCTCGGAAATTCGTTGCTTCGTTTTCCTGCGTCTGTTAGGTTTTGTTAATGCCAGTGTTTCTCTCGCAGGTATATTTGATTTTGATTTATTTGGCCCATTCGATCTATCAACCTTTACCTTTGACTTTCGTGGTCTTTGTCGAGTCTTTTCCACCAGTACCCGACTACTGCTGAACCCTTTTTCCAAACTAAAGTTAAGTGGTATGTCCGGGCTCTTATAGCGCATAAATTTTCTCCGCATATCGATCCTGATGTCATGGCCAACCAAGAAGTCCACTCCCAATATGACTTCATCAACGATCTCCGCCACAACTAATTTGTGTAGAACCATGACTTTTCCAATTAATACCTCACATACCACTTCGCCTTGGACTTGGTTATACTCGCCTGTGACCGTACGCAACCTTGCTCCAGGTAATGACTTTACTCTCCTGTAGACCAAATCAGATCGAATCAAGGAATGAGATGCCCCCGTATCTACAGTCAGTACACGCTCTTTACCATCCACATTCCCTCTGATGGTAAGACTGCTTGATTTCCTTCCAATCTGCGACACAGATATCACAGGACATTCAATAGCCGGGGCAAGTTTTCGTTCTTTACATCCGACACGCTCTTGCTCATTTCCGCCAGCTTTGCGTTTACGGCCACCCACATTGTTGGAACTATTAGGAACAAGATCGCAATGACGTGCAAAGTGACCTGGGTTGCCGCACTTGAAACATTTAATAACTCCGGCATTCTTCTGTTGAGATCCTTTTAGTGCTTCCAAAATTGTATCTACCCACTCTGGCCTTTCTACTTCCACACGGCGTGCTTTGAAAACTGGCTTACACAGAAGCGACGCTGTTTCCTGAATCAGAGCATGCGATACCGTTTCAGCAAATGTTAGTTTTGGATTCGCATATGTAGCCCGCTTCGTTTCCACATCTCGTATGCCATTTATAAAGCTCTGAATCTTTACCCTTTCAGTGTATTCCACGGGTGCGTCCGCATTTGCGAGATGAGCCAATCTTTCAACATCCGAGGCAAACTCCTGCAAAGTCTCATTCGCTCTTTGATGACGGTTTTGCAACTCGATTTGGAATATCTGTTTCCTATGCTCGCTTCCGTAACGTCTCTCTAAAGCGCTCATCAATGTTTCGTAGTTGTTCCGCTCGTACTCTGGGATGGTCTGTAAGATTTCCGCAGCTGGTCCTTTTAAAGCTACGAACAATGCAGCAACTATATCTTCAGCATTCTAGTTGTTCACTGTTGCGGTCTTCTCAAATTGTAGCTTAAAGACCTGGAAAGGAACAGAACCGTCAAAGGATGGTGTTTTTACCTTTGGATTACTAGTTGAAACTGCTGGGCGATTTAGTTGCAACTGCTCGATACGTCCTCTCAAAGCATCCACCTCGGCCTCGATTTTTTCTTCAAACTGTAAAATTTTTGTATCTTGCGCCTCCAACTTCGAGGAAATACGTCCTTTTTGCTCTTCCAGTTGAGCAGAGATCTGCGATGATATCTGTGCTGAAATTTGAGCCGACATTTCGGATATCCGTGCCTCTTGTGCTTCAATATTCGCTGTTATACGGTTCTCCTGCGATTCCAGCTGAGATGACATTTGCGACGACATTTCGGATATACGCGTTTCTTGTGCTTAAATCTTTGATGTTATACGTGGCTCTTGAGATTCCAATTGAGATGCCAGTTGAGATGTTATTTCTGTCTTTTGCGATTCCAGTTGGGATGCCAATTGCGACGACATTGATGCTACTGTCGATGTTTGTGCAGATATTGCAGCCAATATCATGTTCAAGTCTGTGATGATAACCGTCTGCGATGTTTCGTTTTTCTCTTCAATTTTTGTTGTCTCCTCGCCATCAAGATGAAAGACATACTCTTCCGCATCAATTCCTTCTGCTTCCATTGCCTCCCGTAGCCGTGCCTGAAGTTCAAGTTTAACGCCGCTTGTATTCAATCCACGGCTCTCCAACTCCTTCTTTAGTTGCTGGATCTTCAATTCACTGAACTTTGCCATGTCCTTGTTATCCTCTGGAATTTATTCAACAATTCCTCTTCTGACACCAATTGTAACGAATTTGCTGCAAATCCTCTTATTTGCAATCCTCTGCTAAGTTCGAATCACTAAACTGTTGAATAAATAACTCCAATTTGTAATAATGCAAAATGTCCTTTATTAAAGTACTTCACAATAACACTCAAACTGTGCAACGAATAGCTTGCTTAATAACCACACTGATTGATAGCTCAATGAAACTCTACTATTCAAAATAATACTGCTATTGCTCGCTAGATATCGTCTTAATCGAAACTGCTTGACAACTCAAAGCAAACTGAATTACAGCGCCTCTACATCTGTCGCCTTTTATACTCTTTGGTTTCCTCGTTCGCATTTTCTAGAATCTACTAGCATTGTCCATGAGCTCTCAAACTTCTCAGCTATAACTAAAATTGCACAATTTTATAGTTTTTCTCATTGCATACTTATAGGAGTATCTCAGATATATGCATGTGTTAGTGCATTGACTCTCCGCTGCTCGTATACGTACATGGTACATATATGTAGACGCAGTTATTGTTTCGTTTATGTAGATACATAATGATTGAATTATTGATGTGCATTCACGTCACTGCTTAGCATCGGCTTAGAGACGGCAGCACTCCTTCGTTTTGCTAATATTCGTGACAATATATTTCAACCCGTTTTGGAATGTCTTAAAATACATTGACTCTTACATACATATTCATACAATTGTACATACGTATATTTTGGCTCGCTTTGGTACGGCATGAGATTCTATTGACACATTCATTCATTTGTACAAACATATATTTTGTACACCGTGCATCATACGGTAACCTGAGCCTTGGTATGTCACTGTTTAGAGCATGTTCGCGACAAGCCTTTACCTGTAGACATGGTTCATTTATGTTTGCTGGGTTGAGCATTTTATTTTTTATGCTTGCGTTGCACTTTCCACAGCCAATTTTAATTATGCTTAGAATGCAGTTCCTAGGGAACTGAATTGAATGCATGTGTGTGTTATACTTAGTTTGTAAGTATTATTGTAAGTAAGTATTTTAGCTCATAGAAATTTTGTATAAAAGAAAACAACTTTTGAATAAAGAACAGAATTCAACCTGCTGCCGTTTCAATTGGCAGTAAATTCTATCTGGTGCCGCTAACTGGGAACTGCAACCTAGATTTCGATTTTCTCTTATCCGCAAACATTACAAGGCGATCCTGCCATTTCCTTATTATCCTTTAGAACTGCTGAATTAAATAGGCAGCTTCCCTCGTCTGCTGCTTTAAATATAGGCAGACTTCCTCAAAAAAAAAAATCCTTAGAATTTTTTTGGAAAAAGGAAAGGATCCTGCAAAATTTGAAACAGGACAAAATATCAAAATTACGGCGATATAACAAAAAAAAAATAAATAAAAATTTCGAGGAATTACCGACAAAGAGACACACATCAAGAAGATATCAGATTATTATGAACACATGGAATTGAAGCGTAAGCGTAGAGAAGTGGAATAGACCTTGGCCTGCAGACACACATCAAGAAGATAGCAGATTATTATGAACACATGGAATTGAAGTGTAAGCGTAGAGAAGTGGAATAGACCTTGGCCTGCGGACACACATCAAGGAGATAGCAGATTATTATGAACACATGGAATTGAAGCGTAAGCGTAGAGAAGTGGAATAGACCTTGGGCTGCAGACACACATCAAGAAGACAAACGGAGATAGCAGATTATGTATGTAATTATTTAGGTAGTTTATTTTAAAAAGTACATTTTTGCTAATAAAATTAAGAATTTTTCTCCTCACACTAACTTTTTAAATGAACGAAATCAATAATCAAAAAGAATTTGACATATTATTCATGCATTGTTGTAAATCAATTGAGGAAGAAGTAAATAAATTAGAAAAAGAAAAAGAAGCAGAAGTAATTAAACAAGGCCCTAAGGTAATTAGCATAGAAGAATATAGGCGTAGAATAAAACAACAAAAAATTGAGGAACCAAAGATTCCGGAACCCACTAAAAATAATAAAAGAAAAAGAGGAGGAAAAAGATTTAACATAAGAAAGGCTGTATCCATATTGTATAAAGAAATTAATTTGACAACAAACAAAGAGGAAAAAATACGTCTAAAAAATAAAATTAGGGAATTAAAAGAAGTATAAAAGAATTTTTTTTAAAGGAAACATTTTTTAAATTATAATGCCGAACAAAAACCCAATCACTACGCTTGAGAATAAAATAGAAAAAAAAGATTTAGAAAAGGAGTTACAATGGCTAAAAGGCTTTTGGAAAGATATTGGTATGACTAGGGAACGAAATATGGAGGATGTCATTAATCCTACTACTACAATCTAGGAAACCAGACGCATGCTGATAATGTATAACCTTACAGAATATAAATAAATAAATATAAAAAAAAAATATTTAACAATTATTATTTCAAAATGGGAGGCAAAGAATCCAAAGAAGAAGAACCCAATGCAAACTTAATTAATTCCATTCAAGTAATTGACCAAAGGGTGAATCAGTTGAAGTTTTGGCAGCAAAACTCCTGAATATCCAACAGCGCGGCAGAACTGCAAATCAATACACTGCTGAAATTGAAAAGCTCACAAAATCGTTGGAAGGAGCATACATATCTGACGGACTAACACCAGAGTTAGCAACCAAGTATGCTACACAATGTGAAAGCTATGTGTAAAAAGTGCTCCAGGGATAAAGTAAAAACAATTATGCAAGCTAGAAAGTTCACAACAATGAACGAAGCTATATCAAAATTTACTAACAGTTGCACAGAAATAACTGGAAATACAAATTCAATTTTACATATTCGCCAACAAAATTCCAATTTCCGAGGTAACTTCCGCAGGAGTTACCAAAACAATAATTATAGAGGAAATTAAAGACGTTCTTTCAATAATAACAATAATAATAATAACAGACAAAATAACCAAAGATCTGGTCGAAATTTCGGATAGCGAGGAAATACCCGCAATAACACCAGAAATGTCCGGAATGTTACACAACAGGAAAACCAACAAACTCCAACTCAATAAATAAAACATTATATATTTTCAATTTACACCTTAATAGCTACATATCTTCCAGAACAACTTTGAATGATTCCATATCAACCCTCCTAATCGATACGGGAGCGGATATTTCAATAATAAACAAGTAAGAACGGGACTGTCTTCGGCTGTGCCGAAGACTTCATACCTTTCATGAATGGGGCTGAACAATAATCTTATCCCGTTCGTAATCTCCGAATAATCGGATTTATAAGATAAGAAATATATAGTGAACAGATCTACATACCTTAACGATTTTTAAGATAAATATAAAATAAAAAACAGGTAGGTAATTTGTGTGAGGATGCAAACTTTCAGGTTTTTTGTGGTCTGCGTGTAAAAACTATGATTACGAATCACGTATTTCAACAATATATGACGTAAACGTAACTATTTGATGAAATTTGATGAATTTTGAAGCTTCTAGCCGTAAAAAGGGGGCAAAAATTAGAGTTTATATGGGGTATATAATATATATACCACCGATCTCTATGATTTTTTCAGACAACAATATATGCTATATACGTAAGCATATGGTGAAATTTGAAGCGTCTAGCTGTTAAAAAGGGGCAGAAATTGCGCAAAGTTTCTTAACTGAACAATCGGTTGTATGAGATATATATTATATATACCACCGATCTCAACGATTTTTTCAGACATCAATATATGCTATACACGTAAGCATTTGGTGAAATTTGAAGCTTCTAGCTGTTAAAATGGGGAGAAATTGCGCAAAGTTTCTTATCTGAACAATCGGTTGTATGGGATATATACTATATATACCACCGGTATCTATGATTTTCTCAGACAACAATATATGCTATACACGTAAGCATTTGGTGAAATTTGAACATATCTAAACGATTTTTAAGATAAATATAAAATAAAAAATAGGTAGGTAATCTGTGTGAGGATGCAAAGCTTCACGTTTTTTGTGGTCTGCATGTAAAAACTATGACTACGAATCACGTATTTCAAAAATATATGACGTAAACGTAACTATTTGATGAAATTTGATGAATTTTGAAGCTTCTAGCCGTAAAAAAGGGGTCAAAATGACAGTTTATATGAAGTATATAATATATATACCACCGATCTCTATGATTTTTCAGACAACAATATATGCTATATACGTAAGCATTTTGTGAAATTTGAAGCTTCTAGCTGTTAAAACGGGGCAGAAATTGCGCAAAGTTTCTTATCTGAACAATCGTTTGTATGAGATGTATACTATGTATACCACCGATCTCAATGATTTTTTCAGACATCAATATATGCTATACACGTAAGCATTTGGTGAAATTTGAAGCTTCTAGCTGTTAAAATGGGACCGAAATCCTAAAAAAAATATATATATACTATATATATATACTATATATACCATCATATATATATTATATATATCACCGATCTCTATGATTTTTTGACAAAACAATACATACTATATACGTAAGCAATCGGTGAAATTTGAAGCTTATAGCTGTTAAAATGGGGTAGAAATTGCGAAAAGTTTCTTATCTGAACAATCGGTCATATGAGATATATAATATATATACAACCGATGTCAATGATTTTTTCAGACAACAATATATGCTATATACGTAAGCAATCAGTGAAATTTGAAGCTTATAGCTGTTAAAATGGGGTAGAAATTGCGAAAAGTTTCTTATCTGAACAATCGGTTGTATGAGATATATACTATATATACAACCGATCTCTATGATTTTTTCAGACAACAATATATGCTATATACGTAAGTATTCGGTGAAATCTGAAGCTTCTAGCTGTTAAAATGGGGCTAAAATTTGCGAAAAAATAAATATATACCATATATATATACTATATATACCACCATATATATACTATATATACCACCGATCTTTATGATTTTTTCAGACAACAATACATGCTATATATGTAAGCATTCGTTGAAATTTGAAGCCTCTAGCTCTTAAAATAGGGCAGTAATTACGAAAAGTTCCTTATCTGAACAATCGGTTGTGGGGGATATATACTATATATACGACCGATCTCATAAATTTGTTCAGGCAACAATATGTGCAATATACGAAAGTATATGGTGAAGTTTGAAGCTTCAATCTGTTAAATTGGGTAAGATGTTACAAAAATCCTCTTTTTCTGAAAAATCGGTTATATGGAGGATATATGCTATATTGGTCCGATCCGGTCGGTTCCAACAAATGTCTAATCGGACACCCAAATACACCCGCTCACCAAATTTTATCAAGATATCTCAAAAATTGAGGGACTAGTTTGCATACAAACAGACAGACGGACAGACGGACATGGCTAAATCAACTCAGCTCTTCAACCTGATTATTTCGGTGTACTTAATGGTGGGTCTATCTATTTTCCTTTAAGGACTTACAATTTTCGGTTTCGTGACGAAATTAATATACCATTTCATTTTCATGAAAGGTATAAAAAGGGTCAAATTGACAGTAATGTCACGATAAATAATTCTCAAAAGTGGAATTGGTCAAGGGATAACAAGCACTATTGGCACGGTTAAAGCGGACTTAAAATATGATTACCTACTAATTAGACACAAATTTCACGTAGTAGAAGACAATTTCCCAATCCCATGCGATGGAATATTGAGATTAGATTTCATTAAAAAATATAATTGCATTTTAGATTATCAAACAGAAGGTGACACTCTAATACTAAGACCATATGACTACCCAGAAAACATAATAATTCAGATGACTAACAAACCAACAATTAATAGTATTTCAATTCCCGCACGATCAGAAGTAGTTCGACAAATTCACATAGAAAATAACAATTCAAATTGTCTGAAGGTATTTTTATTGCAAACACACTAGCAAATTCACAACAAACATTCGTTAGAATTATAAATACAACAGATAAAAATGCAACACTTCTAGATTTTAATATTCGTACAGAAAATTTTAATGATTATACAATAGTTAAAAACAAAAAACTCGAAAATGAGGCCAACAATAAGGCAAAATTAGAAAGATTAAATAAAAATTTTCCAAAATTTGCAAATAAAGCACTTAATGCATTATGTGCGGAATTCGTTGACATTTTTTCATTGGAAACGGAACCAATTACCACTAATAATTTTTACAAACAAAAACTTCATACGAAAGACAATAACCCAGTCTACGTAAAAAATTATAGAATACCAGAAGCTCATAAGAGTGAAATTAATAAACAAGTAAACAAATTAGTTAAAGATGACATAATAGAACCTTCAATTTCAGAATTCAATAGTCCAATTTTATTAGTACCGAAAAAATCACTCCCGAATAACCAAGAAAGAAGATGGAGAATGGTTGAAGATTCCAGACAAGTAAATAAAAAATTAACCGCAGATAAATTCCCTTTACCAAGAATTGATGACATACTAGATCAGTTAGGAAGAGCTAAATATTTTTCATGCTTAGATTTAAAGTCTGGATTTCACCAGATTGAACTCAGCGAAGAGTCCAGAGATATCACATCCTTTACAGCAGATAATGGTACTTATCGTTTTAAAAGACTACCATATGGCCTTAAAGTAGCATCGAAATCATTCCAAAGAATGATGACGTTAGCATTTGCAGGCTTAAAACCTTCACAAGCATTCCTATACATGAACGATTTAGTCGTATTAGGATGCTCCGAAAATCATATGATTAAAAATTTACGAGATGTTTTCGCAACTTGTAGAAAATATAATTTAAAATTACATCCTGATAAATGTTTATTTTTCAACCAAGAAGTTACTTACCTTGGTCATAAATGCACAAGCAAAGGAATTTTGCCGGATCCCAGTAAATTCGAAACAGTTAAAAATTACCCAACACCTAAAAACGCGGATGAGGCGAAAAGATTCGTCGCATTTTGCAATTATTACAGAAGATTTATTCCAAATTTTGCAGAATATTCTAGAATAAGAACAAGACTTTGCAAGAAAAATGTAGTTTTCGACTGGACAGAGGATTGCAAAAAATCCTTTGACTTGAAAGCTGCGTTAATAAGCCCTAATATCCTACAATATCCCGATTTCAATAAACATTTTTGTATAACAACTGCTGCAAGTGGATATGCTTGCGGAGCAGTATTAAGACAAGAGTATGAAGGAAAATAATTGCCAATTGCCTATGCATCACGATCATTTACTAAAGGAGAAATTAATAAAGCAACAATTGAGAAGGAATTAGCGGCCATTCATTGGGCCATAACATATTTTAGACCATACGTTTACGGTAGAAAATTTTTGGTCAAAACATACCACAGACCCTTACCATTCCTATTTTCGATGAAAAATCCGTCATCAAAGTTAACTCGAATCAGATTAGATCTGGAAGAATATGATTTCGAGGTGGAGTATATCGCAGGTAAAGGAAACTATGTAGCCGACGTATTATCACGCATATATATTAAAGAACTAAAACAAATATCGGTAGAAACGTGTAAAATACTTAAAGTTACGACTAGGTCCGAAACTAACAAAAATCATAACAATAAACAGTCCAGTAGTAAAAATGATGAAATAAAAAGTCACAAAGAGAACCCAATAATATTTGAAGCGCTAAATAAATGTGAAGTAAAGAGACTAGTCCAGCTCGTTTTCGATCCTCCGAAATTACGTTTCAAAAAAGGAAAGAAAATTTGTAGCGAAATTAATATAAAAAATCCAATTGTTGAGGCGAAGATTGACTTAGGTCAATTCTTTGCCAGGCTTATGAAAGAAGCCGGCAATCTAGGAATTAGAAAAATACAGTTGTCCTTAGGAGACAAATTGTTTAAAGATAATTATACCCGGCTAGACACGTTTAAAGAAATTGGTACCAAAGTTCTCAAAAATTTAATTATAGCATTAACTCCAGAAGTTATGCATGTGACAAATGATGAAAAAATTTAAGAAATTCTTCACAAATTTCATTTTTGGTGGCCACCCAGGAATAAATGGCATAACAATTGTTTGTATTTTTTGTCATGGATGATTCCTGTGCAAAGTGCAATAAATGTTTTTCCAAGTCGGATTCTAATATTGTGCGGTGTAACGGCTTTTGCAAAAAAATATTTCATCGTTCTTGTTGCAAAATAATCTCTGATTATGATATTAGACTAACTAAATCTAATCGTCATTTGTTGTACGTGTGTGAAGAGTGTGTAGATATGCCGGATAAGCTCTGTAAAGCTCTTGATTCTGTGCTCACCGCTCAAAAGCTTGGGTTTGAGCTAATCACAAGTGCTATTGATAATAAATTCCTAAAGTTTTCTAAACAATTTGACTCGCTAAAGGAAGAACTAATCAATTCTTTGCATTCGTCCAACAATAATTTGAGTGTTCCTGCATATTCTCCGGATCTCAACATCAGAAATAATGTCAACTCTAATGTTCATAGTCCACTAACAATTTCTATGCAGCCATCAAATGGTTCCTATTCTAATAATTTTCGCGCTCTGTCTACATTTGCCTCTTCTCAACATTCATCTTCTTTCACATCTACATTTGCAAATAAACAAACTCAATCTTCGTTTGCTCTGGCTTATAATGTTCCTGAATCCACTTATGCATTGGCAGCCTCATCTACTTCTACAGTCGCACCTAATACACTATCATCATTGTCAAATGCTCTGACAACTAACACTAACAATTCATGTTCTTCTACACCTGCAACTATCACACAATCATTATTGTCAAATACATTGGCAACCTCACCCCTACAACTAATCCTCAGTCTACATTGTCAAATGCTCATACATCCAACATTAATAATTCATTTACTTCTTCACCTGCAACTATTACACAATCATCATTGTCAAATGCTCTGACATCTAACATAATCAATTCTTCAAATACGTCAACAAAAAATAAGGTGAGATCGAAAGGTTCTGCACCCCCAGCGGGTGATTCCATACAGAGCGGATTTGTTATTACTCATTCTAATTATTCGACAATTGCTGCTAATAGTGAGTCAGTAAATACTCTATCATATGCCACTGTCACTGCTTGCCCGACTAGCAATTCACCTAAGGCTCCTACCACAGTTATTCGAAGCGCACGTGCTCCAAACGAATTAAATGTCAATGGCAATAATAACAATGCTGAGCTGGATGTTTTTGTACCATATAAATGGATCCATATTTCATCTTTCAGACCCTCGGTCACAGAGGAAAAAATTGCTAAATATATATCCGAGCATATCAAAATTGATACATCAGCGTTGGCTTGTTTTAAATTAGTAAGGAGGGATGCTGACATCAACTCTTTGGTGAGAGTTTCGTTTAAAGTTCGTGTGCGCTCAGCAGATTATAACTATCAAGCTATTTCGTTTTTTTCCAAAAATCGGAGAAAACCCATCGGCATCGTAGGTTCACGTAATGATCAACTCAACAACAATCATAATATCTACACTTGCTCATCGAATGCACGTTTGAGAGTCTACTTTCAAAATGTCGGCGGCATGCGCACCAAATCTAATGATTTTCTTTTGTCTTCGTCTCGTATGGACTATGACGTTTATGTCATTGTGGAAACGTGGCTCAATGAAGACTTCTTTGATGAAGAATACTTTGACTCTAAGTTATTCCTAACCTTCCGGAAAGATCGAGACTCCGTGAAAACTGGTCAAAAGAAAGGGGGTGGAGTGTTGATTGCAGTTAACAGAAACCTGCATTCATCGAGGTGTCAACTTCTACATCATGATTCATTACTAGATCAGCTCTGCGTCTGTATTTCCAGTTCCTCTAGTTCAACTTTCATATGTTGCTCGTACATACCGCCGATCAGTGGTGATTCCTTATACTCATCTCATGTCGAGAACATCGTCAATCTATGCGAAAGCCACCCTGATGCGAGTTTTTGCATACTTGGTGATTTCAATCTGCCTAATATTGTTTGGTCAGACTTTCAATGTAATGGTATTCTAACTCCTACGAATGTCACCCGTTCTTATGAAATCAATCTTATAGATAATATTTTAAGTTGCGATTTGATTCAAATCAATAATTTATTTAATACTCTTTCGAGGTTGCTTGATCTAGTGTTTGTCGATGAGAATTTAATATTTGATCTCTCTGAGAGTACTCTTCCTGTGTGTCCATCTGATAGATATCACTTACCGCTTGTCATTCAATTAAATACCTTTGCTGCTATCCCTACGCTGACGCCATTGGATAACTCTCCTTTTAACTTTCGTCTTACTGATTTCTGTGAGTTGAACAATGTCTTACTTGAACTTAACTGGGCAAATATATTTCTCTCTAATGACGTCAGCATGTGTTATAACCTTTTCTTATCGAAGTTGTCTGAGATATTTCATAGTACAGTGCCTCGTTTTAGGCCTAGGTTGCATAAATTACCTTGGTATAACATAACGCTTAAGAGGTCGAAGAACAAGCGTAACAAATTCAATAAATTATATAAGGCAAATAGGGCAAACATTTCTCTTAGGGAACAGTACATTAATAGTGTACGGCAGTTTAATGTTCTCGATAAATTTCTTTATAATCGCTACATGCGTAGGCTCGAAGATGAGCTTAAAGAAAATCCAATAGCCTTTTGGAACTTTATCCGCTCCAAACGTGGTTCAACGAATATTCCGATCTGTATGACCTTTAATGGGGTAAGCTCCCAGTCGCTAACTGAAACAGTTGAGCTTTTTGCGGAATTCTTTAAATCTAACTTTGATGATGCCAATGTAGGTTTGGCTGGCTCTCATTCGCGCTCGGGACTTTGTGATCAGATTGATTTTGGCTCCCTCATTATCTCAGAGGATGATGTTCGCAATGCTATGCTTTCCCTTAAACCCTCGCTAAGTTGTGACACTGATGGCCTTTGCGCCTTTTTACTGAAGCACTGTAGTTTAACTCTCTGCGCTCCCATTTGCCATATCTTCAATTTATCTCTGTCCTCTGGAACTTTTATCGATAGATGGAAAAGGAGCTCAATTTGTCCTATTTTTAAATCTGGTAATAAAAATGACATTTCTAACTATAGGCCGATTGCCAAACTCACAGTATACTCAAAGCTTTTCGAAAAAATCATAAAGGAGAAGTTGTCTTTTATCATTAAAAGGGTAATTGACCCGCGTCAACATGGGTTTGTTGCTGGCCGCTCTACTGTCACTAATCTAGGGTCGTTTTCTGATTTCTGTATCTCTGCATTTAAGGATGGCTGCCAGGTTGATACCATATATACCGACTTCTCAAAGGCTTTTGATAAAGTTTCACATCAAATCTTACTATCTAAACTTGAGTATATTGGATTTCACTCTGTATTCTTATCTTGGTTAAAATCGTATCTATCGAACCGGTCTCTATGTGTTGAAATCGAGGGCTGCAAGTCCCTACCTTTTTATGCAACGTCTGGAGTTCCACAGGGTAGCATTCTCGGGCCTTTGTTGTTTGTGCTTTTTATAAATGATATTGGTTCCTGTTTTTTTTCGTCCTCTTTCCTTCTATATGCAGATGATTTAAAGTTATTTCATAGAGTTAATGGCGAGTCGGATTCCCTACTCCTACAAAATGACCTAAATAATCTTATTGAATGGTGTAATGCCAATAATCTCTTCCTCAATGTGAATAAATGTTTCCACATGTCGTTTACTAAATCATCCAACTTATATTCCACCCTCTACGATATCGCAGGTGCTCGACTGGTTTCGGTTAATGAATTTATTGACTTAGGTGTTGTTTTTGATTCCTCTTTCTCTTTTGTCAATCATATCTCTTATATGCTTCCCAAGGCTTACAGAAACCTTGCCTTTCTTCGTAGATATGCAAAAGGCTTTAAGGATCCTTATACAAGGAAGGCTCTTTATACCTCTCTCGTTCGTTCAAAACTAGAATACGCCTCAATTGTTTGGAATCCTATCTATAGCTGATATGCTGCCAGAATTGAAAGGGTTCAAAGAAAATTTACTCGTTTTTGTCTATTTTCACTCAACTTTGACGACCCAATTCCATCCTATCACTCGCGCTGCTTACTCATAAATCTCCAACCTCTCGAATCCAGAAGGATAGAACATCTGCTAATGTTCGTCTATGATCTAATAATTGGCTCTCTTGATTGCCCAGTTCTCTTAGCGAAGGTGTCATTTAATGTACCTAATCGGAGTCTTCGAACATTTTTTCCATTTTACATGAGTGCTTGCAGGGCTAATTATTGTAATTTTGACCCAATTTTTCGGGCACTAAATGAATTTAATAGACTCTCAAGGAGGTTTTTTATTGATTTTTCTTTGTCGAGAAGCATCTTCAAGTCAACTTTGCAAGAGTTCCTATAATCTTTACTTGCATTATCTTTTTATCTTTTGTTTTCGCTAGTCATGTTGCTTACGTTATTCGTTGTGGTTTTCAGTTGATTATTTGTTTAAGTATTTATTTGCTTTTGTATTCTAGTCTGTAAGATTGTTTAATCATAGACTGAATAAATTATACATACATACATACAAATAAAATAAAACAAAAATACTATAGGAAAGGAATGAAAAATGATATCAGAAAATATATCACAAAATGCGCTCATTGTAATAAAAATAAAATAATTAAAAATTTGAAAGAGCCTATGATTATAACCGAAACGCCCACAAAAGGTACGACACAGTGCAAATAGATACGATAGGCCCTCTTCCCATAACGGAAAATGGAAATGAATATGCAGTTACTATAGTATGTGACTTGACTAAGTATTTGGTTGCAATAACAATACCCAGCAAATACGCAAAAACAATAGCCAAAGCGATATTCGAAAATTTTATCCTAGTTTATGGTTGCATGAAGACAATTTTAACGGATATGGGAAGCGAATATAAAGATAGCTTAGTTGAAGAATTATGCAAGCTTCTAAAAATCAACCATAAAATGTCAACACCCTACCACCATCAAAATTTAGGCACAGTTGAACGTAGTCATAGAACATTCAATGAATACGTACGTTCCTACATATCCATTTACAAAAATGATTGGGATGAAGATCTTAAATATTTTGCGTATTGTTACAATACTACCCCATCTACAGTTCATAATTATTGTCCATACGAACTAGTATTTTGCCAAAAAACCCCAGACTTACGAATTTTTAAGAGAAAACACAGTAAGCCAATTATACAATTATGAGGCTTACGAAAAAGAAATTAAGTATAGGTTACAAATAGCGCAAGATAGTGCATATAAGTTAGTAAAACATGCTAAGGAAAAACAAAAAATGAGTTATGATTGATAGGAAAACACAATATAAAGAAATAAATTTAGGAAATTAAGTGTTAGTAAAAAATGAATCAGGGCATAAGTTAGATCGTAGGTATAAAGGATCCTTTAGAGTAGTAAATATCGATGAAAACAATAATATTACATTAATTCCCTATAAGGTAGAAATGATCGATAAAAACAATGTAGAAAATAGAAACATAGAAAACATAAATCAAACTAATAAAAATAAGAAAATTTTAATACATAAAAATAGAATTAAACTCATAGAACAAGAGCACTTTAACTTTATAAACACAAAGAAAATTTCTATTGTATGCCAAAGAAAAATACAATAATAACACAAAACAAAAGAGAAAAAAAACAAATGTAAACTATTCTTTGGAAATCAAGCTAAATGTCACACAAAAAACAAAAAAAAAAAACCAGCAAGCAAAGTAAGCACAAACGGATTCAAAACTATTGACCTAACTTGAGTAGCCATAGATAATTCGTGGACAAAATTATATATGTCTACTCTTTCAAAGGCGGATGGTGTAGCATTCACTCATTAAGTTATTCATTCATTTGTACAAACATATATTTCAACCCGTTTTGGAATGTCTTAAAATACATTGACTCTTACATACATATTCATACAATTGTACATACGTATATTTAGGCTCGCTTTGGTACGGCATGAGATTCTATTGACACATTCATTCATTTGTACAAACATATATTTTGTACACCGTGAAGCATACGGTAACCTGAGCCTTGGTATGTCACTGTTTAGAGCTTGCTCGCGACAAGCCTTTACCTGTAGACAAATTATTAACATGATTCATTTATGCTTGCGTTGCATATTCCACAGCCAATTTTAATTATGCTTAGAATGCAGTTCCCAGGGAACTGAATTGAATGCATATGTGTGTTATACTTAGTTTGTAAGTATTAGTGTAAGTAAGTATTTTAGCTCATAGAAATTTTGTATAAAAGAAAATAACTTTTGAATAAAAAACAGAATTCAACCTGCTGCCGTTTCAATTGGCAGTAAATTCTATCTGGTGCTGCTAACTGGGCACTGCAACCTAGATTTCGATTTTCTCTTATCCGCAAACATTACACCTGAAGCTAGAACTCCTAAATGAACCGGAGAAATATACACTCGACTCTGGTAGTAGACGCTGCATTTTAGATCTCACGTTTGCCAGTGGTGAAATAGCGAGACGCATAAAGTGGTCTATCAGTAACGTCTACTCACACAGCGACCACAAAGCTATTAGTTTAGGGCTAGTGGAAACTTCCCCAAGGATAGGAAACAACATATTTTTGAACCCCAAATATTTGAGGTTTTATGGAGTGATGCCACAATACGAAGGACATAAGCGGAATACATTTCGGTCCAAATATCCAAGGCATGGTGCTGCCATGCCCAAAAGTAGCACAAAAGTAAATCAGAACCCAGTATACTGGTGGACCTAAGAACTAGACGAAGATCGTAGAAAGCGCAACGAAGAGCACAAAGAGCCCGAGCATCACCACGATATGATGGGCTACACAGCACCTATGTATGCACATAGCCCAAAAAATAGCGCCTAAAAATGCTATAAAAGGAGCAAGACCCCGTGCTTCAAGAAACTAATGGATAGTGCCAATATTGATCCCTGGAGATTGGCTTACAGAACGATGATGGCAAAAATTAAAGGGCAGAAACCAGAGCAACCTACATGCCGATACTAATGAGAACAATTGTCGAAACTCTTTTTCCGACACAAGACTACTGGGCCTATCAAAGTGAGGACCTAAAAGGTATGGGAATACCACGAATAGCAGAGCAGAAGGTACTAAATGCAGCCCATAGAGTTACTGGAGTAAGTAACCAGGTCCCGATGGAGTGCCGAATATACTTTTATAGCAACAATAACGTATAGAACATCAGTATTTACGGATCTCTTCAACGCCTGTATGCAGAAAGTCGTCTTTCCCCACTCATGGAAAGTTTCAAGATTGGCCCCTTTTCTGAAACCTGCCAAGATGCCTGACCAGCCGTTCTCATACAGGCGGCTTTGTATGTGGGCTTGAGCGTATTATTAATCAGCGTCTACAACAGACCCTGAAAAGCCCAGGTGGACTGTCAAATACTAAGTTCGGATTTCAAAAGTCACGATCCCCGATAGATGCAATACAAACAGTTGTCAATAGAGCCCGTGAAGCCATAACCGGAGGTCAAAGTAAGAAGGAGCATTATGTGCTGATTACTTTGAATGTTAGAAATGCTTTTAACACTGCGAACTGGATGCAAATAATGACAGCGCTGCGAAACTTTGGCAGAACTGCTTACCTGCGCAGAATATTTAGTATCGGTTTAAGCGACAGAGTACTCCTCCAATGCTATGGAATCCCAAAGCTGCTAGGCAGATGATATTGTCGTCGTAGCAGTCGATCAACTCCAAGCATTATGCAATGACGCCGTAGGAAGAATAAATGGCTGATAAATATGGGGTTTGAGATGGCAAGCATTAAGACAGAAGTGCTTTGGTAAGTTCAAAGCGGACTATGGATGAGTTAGTCCTTACCATAGGAGATTATCAAATAAATGCAAAGCCTCATTTGAAATATTTAGGAGTAAACATTGACTTAAGAGAGAGAAGCCCTGTCACCTGTTGTCTAACGTAACCAGCTTGATAATATTATACGCAGCATCAGTGTGGCACGGATCTAAAATGACCCACCAAAAATAATTACTGCTTTACGAATAGCAAGTACTTATCGGACGGTGTCTGACGACGCGATGCTTGTTTTATCTCGGAAAATTACCGTTGATTTGCTGTGAAGCGAAATTATCGAACTGTATGACATTGGAATGGGGTGACCATCTGAAGATGCCAAGAAAAGCGCAAGGTCACGTACAATAGTTAAGCAGGAGGCAATAACGGTAGGAACAATTGGAGACATGGCGCTGGATGTTTACGTTAGTTCAGAGTATAGAGGAATGGTATGAGAGAAAATACGGCGAACTAAATAACTCCACACACAGATATTAAGTGGACACGGCGATTTCAAGGAGTATTTACAAAAGCGTTGGATAAAGGAGGCTCCTTTCTGTCCATACTTTCCAGAGTTTTGGGAGGAATCTTCCATAAAGAATTTAGTTTTGAAGAAAATATGTAAAGAAGGAAATTGGGATAGAGTTTACAAAAACTAAGGCATGGCGTGGCTGAATGCGTTTGTAACACTTCAACCATCGTAGGAGTGCGGGTTCAAATCGCACTCCAGGGAGAAAAGGCTTTGAAGAGATTTACAAGGTATAATCGAAACAGCTGTCGCCTTGTCCGTCCTGATGTCACGTTGTTTAAATTCTTCCCAAATTATTAAATAAATTTAGTTCCTCTTAAGTGTAGATACATACATATATTGTTGGACTGCTGTGAGCAAAATGACGTTTGTGATAACGGCGCGACTAATGCAAGCTAAAAGGTAGCGCACAGAAATGTACATACATGCGAAGCAGTGTCGGCTTAATAAAGAAATTTGTATAAAAGGCGCAGAAAACTCTTGAACATATTGAATTTCCTTTGAGCATCTGAGGGAGTCGCGTTTAAATCGAGAAATTTTACTGCTGTAAAGTTATTTAAATGGGACCAGTACTTCCAGAGTTGTAAATATTTTTGTGACTTACAGCAAGAAAGTTGAAATGCTAATCAAAAAATGCATTATTTGTTTGAGTAAAAGTTTAAAGTTATATGACACTGTCGTATGACTGCATTCTTACAAAACATTTTTATTCCGACTCTTGGTATATTCGAGCCTAACTTTGAGAAGCCTCAGCCACATTTTTTTCCTTGGTAAAATTATCCAAAAGATGTTACAGAATTTCATTACGGTGGTCCCATGTTTATTGTTAACAAATGTGTGCGCTTTTTTATAATCATAATGTAAATATCGAGCCATAACCGCAGAAAGGGCTTAACCGACATAAACGAAATCATTCAGTAGACGCTTTTTTTTTTGTATTAATATTGCGATTACTTTAGATAGTAACGTGAAAGTTGGTGTGTATATAAGACTATATAATTGACGTATACTGATGTGGAATTTTTTTACATTTCTTTAATAAGAATGGCGCATTTGTCGCTTACTCCCTTTTTGCTTTCCAAAAAACGATTTCATTACATGAAAGTGCCGGTTAAGCCAAAATAAAATATTAAAAATACACATTTGAAAACATTAAAAACAGTGGTTGGTGATGCATATCAATGTTTTTATTCAGATTTAAGACTTACTTACTTACTTAATTGGCACTTAACCGTCTAAACGGTTATGGCCGTCCCACAAGGCGCGTCGGTCGCTCCTTCGCTCCGCCAACTGGCGCCAGTTGGTGACACCAAGGGAGTTTAAATCGTTTTCCACCTGGTCCTTCCAACGGAGCCGCTGCATTTTAATTCGCTGGACTATGTTGATGTCTGCGTATAGCTCGTACAGCGTCAGATTTCAGACGGACTTCATATTTATTTAGATTTAGAGATGCAGACTGATTAACAAATATTTTAAATTTACACCTAAACTAAGTATTTTTAAATAAAAACTATATAACTAAGGTACAATCTATTCATTTCACATATCTGTGATAAAAGAGTTGTAATTTAAGTTGAGGTACTCTCTGTGGAAAATGTCGGGAATTATATTTTTATCACAAAGTGATTTTAAATCTGAATAACTTAACTATGAAATTCTTTGTAAGCTCCTGTATAAACTGAAGTAGAAGTCTTTTGGGTAGTGGTTTCGGAATCCTCCTACCTCGTTTCCAACACAAGTATCTTCTTCAACTATTTCCCCTGAAGAATCGGTGTCGCTGTATGGATCTAGTGCAACTTTATTTGAAATCTGCAACAATAATTTGGCTATATTCATTATAATGCTTATTAAAAAAAGTCTTAATCTAAAAAATAATCACCTGTGTTTGCAAGAAGTCCGTATTTAAATTAAAAAGACGTAAATTACGAAACATGCACAGCAAAATGTAAAAACTTTGTATTAAAATGACAACATTTTCTCGGAAAAAAGGCTTAGCCTACACATTGCAAGAACAAGAAAATATAAACAAAGTATTTTGTGCACTTGAGCCAAAGTTGCCTTATCTATAACTTCGTATCGGTACTTCGTAGGACTTTAATTTTTTTTGGTGCTGGTGCATATGGTAAAGGCCTTTCGGTTTCCATCAAAACCAAAAAATCTAAAATAATGTCGGTTAAGTCCTTTGTGCGGTTATGGCTCGATATATATGTTTAAAGATTGTTTTAACAAAAAGCAAAAATTGCACGCTTGCGCACGCGCATTGAAGAGTCAAGAGCGATTATTGACTTTGCTTTGTCGGTGCTACCTTATTATTGTTGTTCATTACAGCTTCAAGCGCACACGCAATATTATAAAAAGTATTTTCACCACAAAATCTGCAAACCATAAACAAACGAAAATTAAAAATTGCTAGAGCAAATACTGATACTGAAAGTGAAAATTTCGTGCGACTTGTTTCATTATAGTACTAGAAACAATGCTCAATGAGCGTGGAACAGTAATTGTGCTTAAATGCAGAAAACATTTGTAGTTATTTGCTTTTATGTTCGTACATATCTCGCACACTAAGATGAATATTGAGCTAAGTCAAAAACCTAAAATTTTGAAGTTATGTATGTATACTACCTGGTTCCCCAATTCAATAGATACCGATCTGTATACTCCCTTTAATTCGACTCACAAAAGCACACACCAGGGAAACCATAAGTAACTGGGGAACAAAACAATTCAGACGTCACTGGATTGACTGCCCAGGACAAAGACAGGCCAACTGTCTATCATCCAAACTCATTAATCTAAGCAAGGAGGATCTAGGAACTCTCACTGGGTACTATGTGGGACACTGTGGTCTACGATATCACCTGAGTAAGTTAAATCTATCCGATACTCAAATTTGTGGTATCTGTGAGCTGGATGATGAAACGCCGGTTCACATTCCCTGCGGATGCGTCGCTCTGCAAGGCAGATACTCTAATATCCAGGTGGCGTGACTTTTAATCCCCATGTGATATGGAGTAAAAAGCCGAAGAGGTACTTAGATACATTAAAAGCCTTCACATACAAAATTAGGCTGAAAGGTCATGCACAATAGATCTACACAAAGGTCGCAGTGCTTCCAGGCCTAATAAGTAATAATGAAATAATAAAAATATACTCCATTATTTATTGGTCTTTCTTTTTTACATATATATACATCTACATTTGCGGGTGAAAAAAACGCTTGTCGTCACTTAGATAATGCTTAGGAGACACTTCTAGCGGCAATTATTAAAGACTCGCGGCAATGGTAAATAACTCGGTACAAAACGGGTTGTGATTAATAGCGGAGACGCGCACCTCTGTTCGTCACAGTCATAACCTATAGCTGAATCGGTTGCAATGAATCGTGAACAGACACACTTTTCGGTGATTGAAGTAGAGAATAGTGTAGGGATCAAATGGAGAGACACATTTCAGTTGCAACTGAGTATAATGCATGCTCAAATTTAGCAGTACTAGTTTTTTGCGCAACAATTTCTTAAGTGTAGGTAAAGTTATGCACTTGACAGTCCATATAAAGTTTAAGTGCATATTTAATACATGTAAAAAAACACATCTATTAGCTCCACTAGTGACCTAGGCCTGGCATAAGCATTTGTAAGCAATAAGGAATTCTGGTTTCACTCCTGATAGAAAAACCTTGGAATAAGGTTAATATATGTAGAACATTGTATAACTTATAGTAACGGCTTATTTTAAGCCTATTTACGTTAAAAATAAGATTTATCTCTAAGGTGAATTAAAAAAATAAATAAATGCTGCAAAAACTTAAACAGAATACATGATAAATAAGACCTTACTATAGTTAATAAATTTTCCTAATATTTTTAAGGAAAGTTAACTATTTTTAACACGCTTATATTAGCTTCACTTGTATGTATGTATGTATGCATGTTTGTTTGCAACTCTCTAGACTAGGCGCGCAAAGGAGAGTTATAAACAAATAAATACAGTTGGAAAAAACGAGCAGCTATCTCCCTGATCCCTCCAGTTTATTCGCCTCGCGAAACCTGAAATTGTCACCGACCAAATCATCGGCGACCTTATTTACAACAAGGACACAGCAGATGTCTACCATATTTAACATCCACGTCGATGGCATAACGCTACCGACTGACTTACACCCAAAAATTTTAGGTATGACGTTCGATCAGGATTTTCATTTTGGTGAGCATGCAACCGCAATTGTACCTAAAATCCAGTGATAAAATCCTCATATCTCTTGCCGGCAGCACTTAGGGTAAAGAAAAAGAAACGCTCATTACCACTGGCCGGCCGATTGCATTGTACGCGTCGCCAATTTGGTCGCCAAGCCTAAAGTTTACTCACTGGAAGAAAATACAGGTCTGACAAAACACTGCTCTCAGAACCGCTACGGGCTGACTTGTTATGTCCCCAGGACAGGTGAGGCGGGAGTACTCCCCATTAGGGAGAGAAATGAAATGCTGAACAGACAGTTTCTGTTGAATACCCAGACACCTGGGCATCCCAACAGACATCTTATTGAAGAGACCTCATCTTCCAGGGGCTTAAGAGGTCATCTCCGAAAGCATTATGAGAACAAAGCCGTATGAAGCAAAAAAGCACAAACAGGTCCTCAGTGATATCCACAAACAGGTGTCGGACTCTGTGCCAGGAATTGTCCGGCGAATCCAGATCTTAAAGAAAAATACCCGGAACTCGCAGAAGAGGAACGCACTCTCCCTAGGGAAACGCTTGACACTCTAGCTCAACTTCGATCTGGGTACCCTAACAGGTTAAACTCTTACCTATCCAGAATCAACCTCGACATACAAAATGTATATCCTGCTTGCCATGTGTCCCCACATGACACCAGCCATCTCTTCAATTGCAATGTGGGACCAACGCCTCTAACACCCCTCTCACTATGGTCCCGTTAGCGGATATTAATGACAAAGAAAAATTTTATTACCCTCATTTTAAATTGTCATCGGGTTCTGATGTGTGGTATAAGTTTAAAGACACTAGATCCAGTTAGTTACTCAAAACTTGATTGCAATTTTGTACTGAAATTCGCAGAAAAACATGAAACTATATTAGTAATATTGTATAATGCTGGCGCAAAGGTTGGCTAATGTGTTAATTGGTATGACCCTGATACTGATTAGTATGACATTTAGTACGATTTTTATTTTCATTATATACAGACTAGTTTGTCAGCAGGTATGATGCTGATGCAAAGTAGAATTCTTATAGTAAAGAACTAGTTGGTTTGACTGCGGGGTAGCAGCATACAACTGCCGATATACGTCCTATATTATTTAATAACTTCCCCTACCAGAGGTAAGTAGTAATAGCATATCTCAACCCATAGCTTTAAGGCTGACGGCAGAGTGCTCACTATAAGCTATGCTACGCGAGAAGCGATTTTTGTTTTCATATATTTTACAAGCTTTATAGCATATCTCTATTTAGAGCTTTATTCAAAGATTTAGGCGTTTGAAAGGATTTAACGTTAAATCTTTCAAGTTTTATCATACAAAATTAAATCTCGAAACGCACAAGACGAGAAGAAGTTATATGTTCGTTAATTCTTCAACCATTTGTTCAAGCATTACGATATTTCAGGTATGGTAGCCTAAAATGCATATGTCCTGTGATGTGTTTTGAAGATTTACAAGTTTAGATTTTTATTGCCAAACGTGATTAAAATAAGAAATTTATCACAACAGAATATTCAGTAATGTTTTTGCTTTGTAAAACATGTGAAAATGTATTTGTTTAATTCAAAAAAATAAACCACAAAAATTGAAACTGTGCACGTGGCCTCACTTCATAGTTTTTCAATACGAAAAAATAAAACGTCAAATAAAACTATAGTGGAGAGAGTGCAGGTTAAAATGTGAGACTTAATAAATCTCAACAGTTAAAGCTCAAGGTGGAGATATGCTATTAAACGTTTCCGGGCACTCTGACAATTTTAAGAATTTTCCATAAGAAGAATTTGCAGAGCTTTGAATTTTTATATTAGCTGTGTTTTTTTTTCATCATCTATATATTCATCTATATATGTACATATACGCTTAAACTTTATATGGGCTGCTAAGAATTAAACTTTATCTACACTTCCTAAATTGCTGCGCAGAAAATTAGTTAAAAATTAAAATTAATTATTAAATTTCAATACACATTATACTCAGATGCAACTGATATATGTGTCTATGTTTCACCTCTCTGTATTACCTCTACAAATGAAGTGTGTCCACTATTCACCGCAACCGATTCAGCTATAGGTTATACACTATGGCCAACAGAGATGTGTGTCTCCGCTTTTCGGTACATTTTCTGGAGCTAGTTATTTAACCACTGCCGCTATATGACTCTCCTAAACATTACCTAAGTGAGGATAAGCGTTTTTTTTTTACCCGCAAACGTAGGCGTATATACGTGTAAAAATATACACGGCTATTATAGCAACGCTTCTCGCTTCCACTCTGTTGTCAGCCTAACTGCTAAGATTTATTAAACCTCATATGTATATCTACCTACGCTGTGTCCACTGTAGTTTTATTTAACGTTTTATTTTCTCATATTAAAAAAACTATAAAGTGGGACGACATGCACAGTTTCAATTTTTCCGAATTGAACACAAAAATTTTCACATGTCCTACAAAACCAAAGGCATATCTGAATATTGATTCATTTTTTTATTTTACTCCCGTTTGGCAACAAAAATCTTAGCTTGAAAATCTTCAATAAACATCTGTCATCCATGAATTTAAAAACTGTTCCTACCTTAAAATATTTTCCTATCCAAAAATTACGTGACATATGAATTGTAGGTTGTCATACCTGAAATATTTGTAACGATTGAACAAATGATTGAAGATTTAACTGAAATCTTCTGCGTTTCGAGATTTATAATAGCATATCTCCACCTAGAGCTTTAACTGAGAAGATTTAATAAATCTCCTATTTTAACCTGCACTGTATCCACTATAGTTTAATTTGACGTTTTATTTTTTCGTATTGAAAATTTATAAAGTGTGGCCACGTGCACAGTTTCAACTTTTGTGAAGTTTTTCAGCCACAAAAATAATTTTACATTTTCCAAATAAACACATACATTTTCATAGCAAACACATGTCTAAATATTCCATCTTGTTACATTTGATTATTTTTTTCACATTTGGTCATACAAATTTTAACTTAATCCTTTCAAATGCCTTAATCTCGAATAAAGCTCAAGTGGAGATACTTATTAAATATTGTAACGAATTTACTTGCAAATCCTCTTATTTGCAATCCTCTGCTAAGTTCGAATCACTAAACTGTTGAATAAATAACTCCAATATTGAATGATGGAAAAATGGCCTTTATTAAGTACTTCACAATACACTCAAACTGTGCAACGAATAGCTTAATAACCAAACTGATATCTTAAAGGAAACTGACTTTCAAAATAATAGTGCTATTGCTCGCTAGATATCGTCTTACTCGTAACTGCTTGACAATTCAAATCAAACTGAATTACTTCTTACTCGCTGGCGCCGCTTTTATAGTTTACGCTGCATACTTCTAGGCTCTTCGATTTCCAGAAGTTACTAGTTGTTTCGGCTACAAAATCGCCAGCCACAACTACGTGCACAAATTATTGCTCTCTCTTGTGACAACTCAGATAAGATATATGCATGTATTTGTGCATTGCCGCTCAGATGTTCGTATACGTACATATGTGTAGACGCAATTATTTATTCGTTTATGTAGATACATAATGATGAATTATTGACGTGCATTCACGTCACTGGTTAGCATCGCTTAGAGACGATAGCATCGCTCAGTGCTGCTAACATTCGTTACACTGCCCTCCACCTAAGTCTGATCGTCCCGATCAGACAAATCTCTCGATCTAAACGCCGCTAGCATCTCCAAATGAACCACCTTTCTATTTCGTGGTTTCCCAATGGTTTGTATGCGGTAGATGGAATTACTGATCTTCTTCACAACCTTGTACGGGCCTTCCCAAATGCACCGAATTTTGGCTGGAACACCTTTCCGCCGGAGAGGGTTGTTTAACAGTACCAAATCTCCCTCCAAGAACCCTTCCGAATTATTGTTCTCATGGTACCTGTGTTTCATCGTACCACTCAATACCCTGGTTCGTTCCTTTACACTCTGTTGTTTGGCCGATGAACTACTTCGTAGAGCTTGCGCTGGACGGATTTGCTTTGCATAATCAGTATCGTTCCCACGTTTCCCCACAGTAGTGCGCTCTGGATTGAAACTACCCTCGCATTCCTTCTCGAAAATTCGTTGTTTCATTTTCCTGCGTCTTTTAGGTTTTGTCAATGCTAGTGTTTCTCTCGCAGGTACTTTTGATTTTGATTTATTTGGCCCATTCGATCTATCAACCTTTGCCTTCGACTTTCGTGGTCTTTGTCGAGTCTTTCCCACCAGTACCCGATTACTGCTGAACCCTTTTTCCAAACTAAAGTTAAGTGGCACATCTTGGTTCTCATAACGCATCACCCTTCTCTGCATATCGATCTTGATGTCATGGTCAACCAAGAAATCTACTCCCAATATAACTTCATCAACAATCTTCGCCACAACAAATTTGTGTAGGACCATGACCTTCCCAATCAATACTTCACATATCACTTCTCCCTGAACTTGGTTATACTCGCCAGTGACCGTACGCAACTTTGCTCCAGGTAACGGTTTTACTCTCCTGTTGACCAAGTCAGATCGGATCAAGGAATGAGATGCGCCCGTATCTACAGTCAGTATTCGTTCTTTGCCATCCACATTCCCTCTGACGGTAAGACTGCTCGATCTTCTTCCAATCTGCGAGATAGAGATTATGGGGCATTCAATTGCGGGAGCCAGCTGTCGCCCCTTGCGGCTGACTCGATTTAGTTTAACGATTGAGTGGTCTTGGATATTTGCTCATCACCTTCTGCTCTGCGTTTACGACCACCCACATTGTTGGAGCTATTGGGACCGCTGCTGCAATGTCGTGCCATATGACCTGGGTTGCCACACTTGAAACATTTAATAACTCCGGCATTTTTCTGTTGTGATCCCTTCAGTGCTTCCAAAATAGTGTCTACCCAATCTGGTCTTTCCACTTCTACACGATGAGCTTTGTATGCTGGTTTACTCAATAGTGAGGCCGTTTCCTGAGTCAATGCATGTGATACCGTTTCAGCAAATGTCAGCTTTGGGTTTGCGTATGTAGCTCGCTTCGTTTCCACGTCCCGTATGCCATTTATGAAACTCTGGATTTTTACCCTTTCAGTGTATTCCACGGGTGCGTCCGCATTCGCAAGATGAGCCAATCTTTCAATATCTGAAGCAAACTCCTGCAATGTCTCATTTGCTTTTTGGTAGCGGTTTTGCAACTCAATTTGGAATATCTGTTTCCTATGCTCGCTTCCGTAACGTCTCTCTAAAGCGCTCATCAATGTTTCGTAATGGTTCCGCTCGTACTCTGGGATGGTCTGTAAGATTTCCGCGGCAGGCCCTTTCAGTGCCACGAACAGAGCTGCAACTTTATCTTCAGCATTCCATTGGTTCACTGCTGCGGTCTTCTCAAACTGTAGCTTAAAGACCTGAAAAGGAACAGAACCGTCAAAGGATGGTGTCTTTACCTTTGGATTACTCGCTGAAACAGCTGGGCGATTTAGTTGTAACTGCTCCATACGACCTTTTAAATCATCTACTTCTGCCTGAAATTGAGCCATTTTTGCATCCTGCGCTTCCAGTTTTGATGATACCTGTTCCAAAATTTCTGCCGAAATTTCAGACATACGTGCCTCTTGCGCTTCCAATTGAGATGCCATATATGTCTTTTGGTCTTCCAGTTGAGATGACACTTGCGACGTCATTTCTGAAATACGTGCCTCCTGTGATTCCAGTTGGGATGCCATATATGTCTTCTGCTCTGCCAGTTGAGTTTCCATCTTGGATGTAATACGTGTCTCCTGTGATTCCAGTTGAGATGACATATACGTTTTCTGTTCTTCCAGTTGAGATGACATATACGTTTTTTGTTCTTCCAGTTGTGATGCCATATATGTCTTCTGCTCTTCCAGTTGTGATGACATTTGTGACGACATTGATGCTACAGTCGATGTTTGTGCAGATATTGCAGCCAATATCATGTTCAAGTCTGTGCTGGTAACCGTCTGCGATGTTTCGTTTTTCTCTTCAATTTTTGTTACTTCCTCGCCATCAAGATGAAAGTCATACTCTTCCACATCAATTCCTTCCGCTTCCATTGCATCTCGTAGCCGTGCCTGAAGTTCAAGTTTAACGCCGCTTGTATTCAATCCACGGCTCTCCAACTCCTTCTTTAGTTGCTGGATCTTCAATTCACTGAACTTTGCCATGTCCTTGTTGTCCTCCGGAATTTATTCAACAATTCCTCTTCTGACACCAATTGTAACGAATTTACTTGCAAATCCTCTTATTTGCAATCCTCTGCTAAGTTCGAATCACTAAACTGTTGAATAAATAACTCCAATATTGAATGATGGAAAAATGGCCTTTATTAAGTACTTCACAATAACACTCAAACTGTGCAACGAATAGCTTAATAACCAAACTGATATCTTAAAGGAAACTGACTTTCAAAATAATAGTGCTATTGCTCGCTAGATATCGTCTTACTCGTAACTGCTTGACAATTCAAATCAAACTGAATTACTTCTTACTCGCTGGCGCCGCTTTTATAGTTTACGCTGCATACTTCTAGGCTCTTCGATTTCCAGAAGTTACTAGTTGTTTCGGCTACAAAATCGCCAGCCACAACTACGTGCACAAATTATTGCTCTCTCTTGTGACAACTCAGATAAGATATATGCATGTATTTGTGCATTGCCGCTCAGATGTTCGTATACGTACATATGTGTAGACGCAATTATTTATTCGTTTATGTAGATACATAATGATGAATTATTGATGTGCATTCACGTCACTGGTTAGCATCGCTTAGAGACGATAGCATCGCTCAGTGCTGCTAACATTCGTTACAATATTATAATGAATGCTGTGTTCGAAAATTTTGTGGTAAGCAATTTTACGGTCAATTAACACTGCATCTACCATGGAAAATGTCTCAATGCTTGTTCCCAATCAGCAGCATTGTTCTTCAAGTAATAATGATTGAATAAAGGCATGAATAAATAATTGTATTTACAATATTTATTTAGTACACTCAAAATAAGTTATCATCACGGCGATCCCATCTAGGCATCAATTTTTGCTTATCTTTTTTTCGTCATCAATGATCTTATGTTATTGACATTTTCGAAATATTAGTTTGATACTTGTATTTGTCAATTTAATAGACTACATACAAATGTAATGCGTTTTATAATCAATCTAGTATTAAATGTTATCATAATGAAACTAGGAAATTTATACAGTTATCATTTTGATACATTTTAAGGGCGAAATAAATATTTTCCATGGGCAAATCAATAGTCAAGATACAAAATTGATACTTTTAATTATACTTTTTATAATATTTATCGTTGCATTGATACCACGAAAATGATATCGTTTATAGTTTCATTTTTGCAAATCGTGTATTAAATTAATAGTGATACTTTTTTTTGAGTGTATGTATGTATGTATGTATGTATTCATTATTACTTTATATATGTACTTGGATTATTTGTTTGGCTAATTTCGCTTTCTTGTTTTGTAGACTAATATGGAGTGTAAGGTGTAAGAAATTTCTCCATCCAAATATGAATTTCTGCCCTCAATTTTTCTTTCAAAAAAAGACTATTTATTATATTTGTGTAATTTCCTTCAATAATTCCTTAATTGCATTCTTAAGCTTGTTTTATATTCAAATGGCGAATTTTTGCTAGCTTTCAATTATTCAAAGTAGGAAGTACTTAACCTAATTATACCAAAGCTTTTTACTCAAAATCATTCACGTGACCCTGGTTGTCAGCTTAACTGCTTATCTATGTATATGGTCCGATTTTAAAACGGTTTTTTGCAATTGAAAGTTTAGCTACGTGAAATGAAAATTTTCAATATGCTTTGAAACTTTGAAGATATATGTTATAGGGGCATGGCAAATTGCCAAAATGAAGTAAAAAATCATAAAATTTTTGTTTACACAGCTAACTAATACCCATAAACGGATGGATCGATTTTAATATTTCTTCTTTGCAGTAAAACTTTGAAATATTTACCTACGTTTTGCATAAAAAACTACATAATTCCCCTCTAATATGAGCAAAATTTTTAAAGCAAAAATGAAATTTTTTTTCAAAAAAGACAATGCGTGTGTTTGTTTGCTGTGAACTGTGCGAGCAAACTTGTTTGAGTGGGACAGCGTCACATATATATGTATATGTGGCTCACAGCTTATTTCGTGCAGCTATAGAACAAAACTCTTGAGCTATAAAGAAAGGAAACTAGTGACGGTATCAAACAAATTCAAATGCACAGTTTTAATAAAACTATGCTTCTATTCGAACAAATACTTAATTTTCATGTGTTTACACGTTTGTGCTAATTTCAGAGCTCAAAAATATAATTTTGAAGGCAACTGTATGGTATGGCGGTGGAAGTGTGATGGGTTTGGGCCTACGTGGCTGCTTCTGGAGTTGGCAAAATAAGTTTCTTTGATGCCACAATGGACAAAAATTTGTATTTAACGTTACGAAAGGCAATATGTTGCGAATCGCCCCTAATTTAGGTGTACGTGATCGATTTCGCAATAACCAAGGCAAATACCCTTAACACATATCCAGGATTGTGCCGGGATTATGCAGGCATGGGTAATATGGAACTGTCCACACCTCATGAATTCACTTCCACAATATCTCGCCTTAAATTCCATTGAACATTTTTGGTCAATTTTGGAATCGGCTACACGGCAAAGGCAGATTAGTACGATTAGCAATTTGAAAACAACTCTTGTAGAAGAAAGGCATAAGGTACCACCCGAACCCCTCAAAAACTAATTGCATCTATGGAAAATCATCTTGAAGATGTTATTTAACAATAAGGTGGTCATACGAGTTACTAAACTAAATAAGTTTCCCTTAGAAAAAACATAATAATTGAATATTCAATTATTATAAGCCGGTGTTAAGCGCATGAATTCTTAATAATAAGTATAAATTGAACACACAATTAAAACAAACAAACATAAATATGTAAAACTGAGCCCGAGCTTACAAGCTTCTCATTCGCAACGAAAAAGAAACTTTACAAAAACAAATCTACCTACACACAAATTAATAGAGGCAGAATGTCTCAGTTGTGTTGTTAGTGTAGAAATAAGATAAACTGAATTAAGCAAGGAGACAAATACAAGCAGGATAGCCTAGTGGTTAAGGCAACTGTAGTTTCACCGTGTGATTCGCGGTTCGAATCTCGGTGAAACCTTTGATAACATTACGAAATTGCCTGACGGTGAATTCGTGGCGGTTTTCGAAATAGAACTATCATAATAAGCCAGTGTTTCCTTCTTTCTTTTCAGTTTCTCTTAGAAAAAACATAATAATTGACTATTCGATTATTAAAACAAACAAAAATAAAAAATAGTTTTTTTTCTAAGGCAGGGGGCAGTGCACGAAATAAGATGTGACCTTAGTTTTTGAGATAATTTTAGTTTTTATTTAATAATTAGCACACACGTGTAAACACATGAAAATTCGGTATTTGTTCAAATAGAAGCATATTTTTATTAAAACTGTGCATTTGAACTTTTTTCACACCGTCACTAGTTTTCTTTTCTGTAGCTGCACGAAATAAGCTGTGAGCCACTGTACATGTTGAATTAGATCGAATGGTGAAAAAAGCCAACATTCGCTAGCGTTATTTAATTTCGAGAGTACATTTATAGGTACTTTTGGATGCATGTACATATGGGGGAAATCCGCCAAACTTTGGTTTTTTCGGAGAAAACAAATTTTTTTTGAAACATGGTATCACACAAATATCTTTTTGTTAGGAACATTGAGGGGTAAATTGGAGCTATTAGTGCATCGCCGTTACTTGTCTTACATAATGCCTCAAAAAGATATAGTCAAAAGATCGAGCAAAATATATATAAATTAAGGTCGCAATGTTAAATATACATTTATTTCAACACTTCTGTACCGATTATATCGAAATCTTATCAAAATATGTAGAGAGAAATATGTGTTAGATATCGGTAAAAATATAAAACCGAATAGCCGCCAAATATTTTTTACTGCAAAGTTTGCAACACATTCATTTTAACACCTCTCTACCGATTATTTTGAAACTTTAAAAACGTATAGATATGTGAACGAAGTATGTTTAGGTAAATCAGTTTTAATACCCGAGATCCGGTTTTCGAGATATTGATAAAAATATAAAACCGGAAAACCTTAAATTTTTTTACTTATTTAAACACTTCTTAACCGATTGTTTTGAAATTTTATCAGGATGTACATATATATGTGGGGTATATTTAGGTAAAATTTTGTTGATAGCCGAAACCTGGTTTTAGAGATATCGGCAAAAATATGAAACCGGGTAACCGTCAAATATTTCATACCCTTTTGTTAATTTTTTCTCTACACCACAGTAGTATACCATCAATTGCCTCATCTTGGAATATTCACGCAAGGAAAGTTATTGATGTTTTTACATGCGGCAAATGTACGAAATTTTCGCCAAAAATTGGCAATCGTCAAAAAGTGTAGAACAAATTTTTTTTTTTTTTAACACGCTTTTATTAGCTTTGCCTGTATCTATGTATGTAACAGAATTTTTGAGCTTAATTTTCACCGGTTTCTAGAAGTCGGATTAATTTGAAACTTTGCATACGTATCAAGGACCGATGACAATGCATTAATGTGATGGTGTGGTGACATAAGGTCAACGGCCATAAGGTCAATTGGCCTTATTACCACTTTGAATGGCCATCAGTTTGATTGAAACTTTGCACACGTATCAAGGCCCGATGACAATGCATTAATGCAATGCAGGCCAATTGGCCTCATTACCACTTTGAATTGCCATAAGTTTGATTGAAACTTTGCACACGTATCAAGGCTCGATGACAATGCATTAATGTGATGGTGTGGTGACATAATGTCAACGGCCATAAGGTCAATTGGCATTATTACCACTTTGAATGGCCATAAGTTTGATTGAACCTTTGCACACGTATCGAGGCTCGATGACAATGCAATAATGTGATGGTGGGGTGACATAGGGTTAACGGACATAAGGTCAATTGAACTTATGACCACCCCAAATGGCCATAGATTTGAAACCTTGCATATAATGCGAAAAACGCATTCCTTTATTAATGATAGAAGTGATGCATGGCACAGCTACGAAAGAGCATACTGGAGCCCTTTTTAACACGCTTTTGTTAGCTTGGCCTGTATCTATCTATGTATATATGTATCCATGTATGTATGTAACGGAATATGGAGGGGAGCCGAGAGCCCTGGTAATGCAGAGCTCCGAACTCCGTTGCACCTTTTGAAGCATTTTAAGATAGGTACTTTTAGCTAGTGCAGGCCACCAGACCAAGGCACCATAAAGAAGAATCGGGCGCACAATGGCTGTGTAAATCCAGTAGGTCACCTTAGGGGAGAATCCCCAGGAGGTGCCAATTGCCCTCTTGCAGGTGAACAGCTCTCCTGCTGCCTTCTTGGATCGCTCCACTATATGGGCACTCCATAATAGCTTCCTATCCTGAATGACTCCCAAATACTTGACTTGATCGCTAACCACTAAGAACGTACCCCCAATTCTTGGCGGTGTAAGATTTGGTACTTTGTACCTTCTCGTGAAGAGGACAAGCTCGGTTTTATCCGGGTTGACTTCCAAACCTGTGGCGGGTTGTACTCCTGGAGTAACTCCAGGATGTCCGCTGGGTCCGTTGGCGTCACGTATGTAACATATAAATGTAAATTATTTAAAAACATATTTGGCGCAGTCTATTCGAACCGACGCGAATTTTAAACCGAAGTTTAAATATAACAAAATAAACGCGAATTTTTATATTTTCAAGAATATAAAAAGTGTATATCAATGTTAAAATCCTAAACTAAAATGATTGATTTTTAAACCTTTACATGGGAAGGACTACAACAATAAATAACCATCAATAAAAATTAAGGACCAAATAGAACGATCTCTTCAATCAAAGAAAAAATAATAAAGCTGCAACAAAACAATTAGCAAGAGAGAAATTTAAGGAAATAAATTGGCAATAACAAAAAGCTACAACAATAATTGACAACAACAAGGTAACTAACAACAAGGTACAACAACAATGAGCTACAACAATTAATAACAACAATGTAGAGCAATTAAGAACAACAACAAGCTACAAAAATTCACAACAGTAAGCAACAAAAAACATCAGGCAACAACAACAAATTTAAAAATTAGGGTAATATTATAAATTGAGGATTATTTATTGAAAGGTGATAAAATTTCAAAGAAATCCGATTTAAAAAAAAATTGGCAATTCAACAAACATTTAAGGACATTGTGAAAGATGCCCAACATATAAAATAATTTAGAGGTGATGCTTCTTATGCACGAACATCTTTTATTCGAGAAGTCGAATCTGTTTTACATTTGACAAATGGAGAGCAACAATTTCAGGATTATATTCATCATAGGTTATTTTAAATAAAATTCAAGGATCAGCCTTGCATACGATTAGGACATTAGGGCCAAACCCATCTTGGAATGCTACTAAAAAAAATCTAATAAATAATTTCGGTGTAAAAGAATCTTATTATAATTTATACCAACAAACGTTTTCTATAAAAAAGTACGGGATTGCTAACTATTTTAATAAACTTTGCGCAATTTTATGTAAAATATATGAAAAATATGAATTTGATGAGGCTAAACCTATTGTATTTAGCCCAGTTAATGTAGAAAATATTATTTTAAAAACCTTTTTAGATAATATAGATTTAAGTTTGGCATCTATTATAGTTAATAATAAATTTACTAGTTTAAGGGATGCTTTCAATTTCCTTGATAAAGAGGGTTTAATAAGAAATGAAAATAAAATTAACTATAATTTTAGAAATAATTCACATTTTTTAAGCAAAGGAATGAATAATAATTATACTAGTAGTAATAGTAATCTAAACAGTGGGGAATGCCCCAGACTAACTCCAGAGGAAGGCTAGTGCTAGAAATGGCTGCCCGGCTCGGATTGGTCATTCTGAATACCGGCACGACCCCGACATATCGGCGACCAGGCTTTGGACACTCTATCCCTGATATTACATTAGTATCGGAAAACCTGCTGTCAAAGGCGGCTGGATGGAGGGTGATGGAGGATCTCACGGGTAGTGACCATAACTACATCACCTTCCATCTTAATGACTCAGGGCAAAGTCGGACAGAGAGACCGCCCCGTATGAAAACAAAATGGGACGCCTCTAAGGTTGACGCTGCAAAGTTCTCCGCTGTTGTACAAGCGAGCGCACGACAGATAGTCGACAGTGCCGAAGCGGCGAACGCTACGGTAGAAGCCACCATGCGTTGTCTGAACAACGCATGCAAGACCTCAATGCCACGAAAAGGGCCTAGGAGAGGCAAAAAACAAGTGCACTGGTGGAGTAGCGAAATCGCCGAACTACGCAGGGTATGCCACAGAAAGCGAAGGCTGGCAACCCGTGCACGCAGCAGGCCTGACGCGCTAGAGCATGCGGAGGCATACAAAAGAGCAAAAAAGGTTCTCTGTGCCGCCATAAAGCAAAGCAAACTTGATAGCTGGAAAAAGCTTTGCAAAGAAGTTGATTGTGATCTTTGGGGACAAGGGTATAAAATAGTAATGGGGAAATTCCGCCCACCGAACCAAACGATGGATGAGGGGAAGATGCGAAGTATAGTAGATGCTCTGTTCCTCACTCGCACAAGCAGAGAGGGTGGCCACGTCACCCACGAAGGCCACGACGTGCAGCCGTTCAGTGAAGGTGAGCTAAAAGCGGCCCTACACAGAATGAAGCCCGGTAAAGCGCCAGGACCAGATGGGATACCAGCTGAAGCAATAAAACTGGCTGCTAAGAGCAGTCCTGAGTTGCTGTTGCACATGTATAACAAATGCCTGGAAGCCAGGATCTTTCCTACAAGGTGGAAGACAGCGCACCTCGTGCTAATCCCGAAAGGCAAGGGAGACCCGAACTCCCCGTCGTCTTTCCGACCATTATGCATGCTCGACACGGCCGGGAAAATGATGGAAAGCCTCCTTAAACAACGGCTGATAGCAGCCATTGACGATGGAGGTGGTCTGTCCCATCGGCAGCATGGGTTCCGGAAAGGTCACTCCACAATAGATGCCATAGCCGAGGTTATAAATGCGGTAAGGAAAGCCGAAACCGCGTGCCACCAAGTTAGGCCGGTTGTCTTACTGGTCACGCTGGACGTGAAAAATGCCTTCAATTCCGTCAGGTGGGACGATATGCTCGATGCGCTGATACACTCTTTCAAGGTACCTCCTTATCTACTAGCCATATTAGGGGACTACCTAAAAGATCGCTGGCTCACGTACGAAACAAACCAAGGTCAGAGAAAGGTGAGGATAACAGGCGGAGCGGCCCAGGGATCGGTGTTAGGTCCCGACCTCTGGAATGCTTCGTATGACAGCCTCCTTCGTTTGCACATGCCAGATAGTGCTTTTCTTGTCGCTTTCGCAGACGACGTGGCTGCCGTAATTACAGCACGGAACTGCGAGCTGGCGCAGCTTAAATTAAACCAAGTAATGCGCAGTGTAAATAGATGGATGAGTGACCATGGACTTCAGCTCGCGACAGCGAAAACTGAGATCGTAATCCTCACGAAGAGACGAATTCCCACCATTACGAATATGATGGTTGGAGAACAACAAGTACAAACACGCAGCTCCACGAAATACCTTGGGGTGAGGCTAGATAGCAAACTAACCTTCTCGGAACACTTTCAAGGAGCCTGTGAGAAAACTGCACGGACCATAGGATACTTAAGTCGATTAATGGCAAACACAGGCGGGCCAAGGCCATGTATAAGAAAGTTGCTTGCTTCCGCTTCGGATTCTATACTCTTGTACGGTGCAGAGATTTGGGCGGATGCAATGAAATTCCGAAAGTATCGAGCAGCTATTACTTCTATCCAACGCAGAGGGGCGCTACGAATTGCCTCAGCTTACCGCACGGTATCCGCAGACGCAGTTCTTGTTATTGCGGGAACCATACCGATACATCTTCTCGCTGAGGAGAGGAAATCAATTTACCACCTCCGAGGAGAAGTACGTAGAGATGTTGCTGCCGCGCAGGCGCGAAAAGATTCTATCCGACGCTGGCAACAGCAATGGAGCTGCAGCACTGCAGGCAAGTGGACCAGGGAACTGATTCCCGAGCTGGAGCCATGGTTAGAACGGCCACATGGAGAGGTCGACTTCTATCTGACACAGTTTTTAAGTGGCCACGGCTACTTCCGGGAATACCTCCACAGGATGGGCAAGGTTGAAAATCCGAATTGCTTATACTGTGGGCTCATAGACGACGTACGCCACACCTTTTTCGAATGCGATCACTTCGCACAGCAACGAAGAAGAGTGGAAGTAACACTAGGCGGCCTATCCCCGGGCAGTGTCATCCATAAAATGACCTGCGGAAATAACAGATGGGACATGGTCAGCAGATATGCAAGGACTATTCTCCTCGCTAAACGGCAAGATGGTTGCTTAGCCCAATAACGTGAGAGTAGCCAAAGAGCTCACGTAGCGCGCTTCCGTGCCCGAAGTTATGCTAAACGCGGTCCCAGGTGCGGAAAATGCGCGGGCCGTGGGAGGTTAGGTTTTAGTGGGTAGACCATAAAGAAAAAGAAAGGGAGTCCTACACTCGGAGAGGCTCGCTGCTACAGAGAGTAGCACCGAGGCTTAACAACCCGGTTAGTGCATAAAGCATTTCCTCCTTCCACGTAACAAAAAAAAAAAAAAAAAAAAAAAAAAAAAAAAAAAAAATCTACAGATATCGAAAACAAAATTTTGATAATTTATCAAATAATAGAAATTATCAAAACCATTCTAATTTTAATAACAATACGTATTTAAATAATTCTAATAATAATTCTTATCCTTATTCTAATTTTAATTCTAATAAAAATTCTAGTCCTTATTCTAATTTTAATTCTAATTCTAATAATAGATTTAATAATTATAATCAGTATAGAAATAACTATAATAATAGTAATAGTACTAATAATAATATGGACATAGATCATATGCAAGTGAGAACAATAAATCAGGATTTACCAAATAGTTCACATGCAAATTTTTTTTTAAAAGCCTCACAAAATCACTACCTATAATTGAGTTAACAATAGGTAATGGCGGCCACCGTGGTGTGATGGTAGCGTGCTCCGCCTATAACACCGTATGCCCTGGGTTCAACTCCCGGGCAAAGCAACATCAAAATTTTAGAAATAAGATTTTTCAATTAGAAGAAAATTTTTCTAAGCGGGGTCGCCCCTCGGCAGTGTCTGGCAAGCGCTCCGATTGTATTTCTGCCATGAAAAGCTCTCAGTGAAAACTCATCTGCCTTGCAGATGCCGTTCGGAGTCGGCATAAAACATGTAGGTCCCGTCCGGCCAATTTGTAGGGAAAAATCAAGAGGAGCACGACGCAAATTGGAAGAGAAGCTCGGCCTTAGATCTCTTCGGAGGTTATCGCGCCTTACATTTATTTTATTTTATAGGTAATGATAAATTAAGAGTTTTAGTTGATACAGGATCCACAATTTCGCTTTTGAATCAAGAGAAGTTACCTAAATATAGGAGATTTTACTTAAACAAACCATTTGCTTTTCATCTATTAATAATTCGACTTTGATTAATTATGAAATTATAACTAAATTACCTAATGAATTTAAGGAAGAAGGAACTATGTCATGGAAGTTAACAGATTTTAAAAGGAAAAAATTTGATGCAATAATAGGGCAAAATATTCTAAAGCCAATGAAAGCAGTAATAGATATGAACAATGACATTTTAATTATAAATGGTAGTGTTATACATTTTTTTTAATCGTGTCCATATTCATATAACGAAATTCATCAATTTGCACAAATTTGCGATGTTGACAAGAAGGTTATTGAAAGCATTTTCAAATGTTTTGAACAATGAAGAACAAAAAGTTATAAAAAATATTCTTGCTTCTTTTAGAGAGTTAATTTACATAGAAGGACAACCTCTAACTAGCACGAATGTTATTCAGCATGAAATTAAAACAACTATTGATAAACCAATATATTCGAAACTATATCGGTATCCTCAAATACATGAAAAAGAAATTTGTAAACAAATAGATTTTATGTTGAATCAGGGAATCATAAAAGAGAGTAAATCTCCTTATAATAGTCCTTTATGGATTGTACCCAAAAAAATTGATAATAGTGGGGAATCGTTATAGACTATAGGACTTTAAACAATATTACGATAGATGACAAATTTCCCATTCCAAATATAGAAAATCTTTTGGATAAGTTCACAGTATTTTACTACCATTGATTTAGCAAAAGGATTCCATCAAATTCTTGTTAAGGAGGAAGATCGTTTGAAGACAGCTTTTTCTACTCCATACGGGCATTATGAATTTGTTCGTATGCCATTTGGATTAAAGAATGCTCCTGCAACCTTTCAAAGGCTTATTAATTTTGTATTAAAGGATTTAATAAATAAGATTTGTGTCGTATATTTTGATGATATTTTAATTTTTTCAATTAGTTTTCAAGAGGACGTAAATGATATAAAAGAGTTTTCTTAAAATTGAAGGAGGCAAATCTTCGTATTCAAATTAATAAATGCAAATATTTTGCAAAAGAAACACTTTATTTAGGACATGTTTTAACAACTGAAAGTGTTAAACCAAACCCTGCAAAAGTTTACCAAATTTTAAAACTTCAATTACCAAAAACAGGTAAGCAAATTAAATCATTCTTGAGTTTAACGGGATATTATCGTAAATTCATTAAAGATTATTCAAAAGTAGCATATCCATTAATAAAATAAAATAATAAAAAAAGACATGAAGCTTAACTTAAATGATTCAAATTATATTAATGCTTTTGAAAAGTTGAAAACAATTTTAACGGAGGAACCAGTATTTAAGTACCCACATTTTAGTAAATATTTTCAATTAATTACCGATGCAAGTATTAATGCAATAGGTGCTGTTTTAAAACAGAATCAACATCCAATATGTTATGCTAGTAGGACTTTAAATGATCACGAGAAAAATTATTCAGTAACTGAAAAAGAACTTTTAGCAATAGTTTGGGCGACTAGTTATTTTAGACCATATTTATATAGTACAAAGTTTGAAATTTTATCAGACCATCAACCATTACGATGGCTTTTTGTTAAATATCAGGGTAAATCTATGAATCCAAGGCTGTATAGATGGATGATAAAATTAAGTGAGTTTAATATAACACTTAATTATATTAAAGGTAAGGAAAACCATGTTGCTGATTTTCTTAGTAGAATAGACGCTGATACAAATGAAATAAATATGTTGTCAACTTCTACTGAATCACTATTCAATAATGCGAATAATGATATTGAAACAATTCATTGTCAAGAAGACAATTTACAAAATTATATTAATATATTAGATCAGTAGTAAATAGATTTAAAACACAAATAATAGTAACAGATAATAAACTATAAGAAATAGAAGTTAAACATAAAAATAAAAAAAAATTTATAAATTCTTCAGATTTAGAAAAAAGTTTAGAAAATATATTACGACGACATATTGATAAAGGTAAAATTGGAATATTTTCAGAATTAGATAACGCTAAATATAGTATTTTGCAAAATAAAATTATTGAAATGTATGAAGGTATTAATTATGTAAATTTTTTTCGATGTTCATACCATGCTAAAGACGTCGAAACAGAAAAAGATGCCTTTAAACTCATACATAATTATCATAAAAATGAAGCAGGACACACAGGTATAGTGGAAAATTATAAGGGACTTAAAAGATTAATTTATATACCAAATATAAAGCTTTTAATTCATAAATATATAAACAATTGTTCAGTTTGTAGTAGGGCCAAGTATGATCGAAAACCAATTAAAAATAAATTTAAATTAACAGAAACACCAACGGATATTAAAGAAATTGTTCATATGGATATCTATACAAATTCCAAATCAAACTTTTTAACTTTATTGATCGATTTTCTAAATTTGCAATGGCTTATTGCACGCTATTATAGAAAAATTAAGGTTTTATAAATCTTAACGGGGAAATTTTTTGAAATTAATTTGTGATAATGAGTTTAAAAGTATTAATATTAAAGATTATTTAAAAAATGAAAATATTGAATTGCATTTAGTGAAACCATATAATCACACAGGTAATGCAGATATAGAGAGGTTGCATAATACAAGTACCGAGAAAATTAGAATGATGTCTATTGAATACAAAGCTATTAATGTTAAAGATAAAATGAGTAAAGCGATTGAATTCTATAATAATAGTTTTCATTCTGCAATTAAAGAAAAACCAATAAATGTGGAAACTGGACAATGCAATAAAATTAAAATACATAATAATATGTTAGTTATAAAAGAAGGGCACATTAATACGAAAAATAGGAAAAGAGAAAACTATACGGAGAGGAGGAAAGAAGGCTTCATTAAAAATTACAAGTCACTTAGACACGAACAAGAACCAAAATATAAATTTTAGAAGAAGCCAAGGAAATTTGGCGAAACGTCGAGCTGTAAAGTGAAATAAATTGTTTTATTTGCACTACTCCCGAATAGATCGGAAAAGCTTACTATAAATTTTATGATTTACAAAATATACACCCCTCAAATATTAAAATAAAATTGAAATTTGAAGGCATCCTTAATACAAGAGAAATAGAGAATTAATTTAATAAAAATATAATTTTTGTTAAAGCATGTGTTATATTTAATTACGAATTTGTAAATTGAAATAAAATATGTATTGTTCATAAATAGATATATATAAGTTATTAAGATACAGGAGTATCTTTGTTTAAATGAGGGAGAAGTTATATTATTATGTTAACTTTTAATTATTGTTGATTTCTACTATAAATTGTTAAGCAACTTTGTATCAAAAAGATATTTCTTGTATTCAAAGAAAAACTTATTTCATATTTCAATTCAATACATCAGAAATTTTCATTCTAAAAAATATTCTTGTAACATACGAATCAACAATTTTCTAAATATAAAATAAATATATCCTTTATGATAAATAAATTTTATATCGGCTAGTTTTTACATATGAATATGTAAAATATTTAAAAAACATTTTAAGCGCGGCCTCGATCCACTTCCACTGTTGTTTCGGGATCCTGCCATCTTTGCTGTTCTCGTCTATAATTCCAATGATCTGCCGACCCTTGGCAATTTCGGCGAAAGACCGCGTCGAGCCTCTGCGTCTTGGCTCTTTTCGGTGTCGTGGGGTTGGATTCATCCATGGACCGCTGGCGTTTCGAGGTTTCATCACTCTCGACTAAAACTTTTAAAATTACTTGAACTAAAAAATTAAAAATAAATAATAGTTTAAAAAAACTAAAAAAGCACCCTTTTATAGCTAACCGAACTAAAAGAAAATAATTTTCAATTGAAAAGAGTTTATATAACAATTGTAGAAGGTCAAACAATCATTTATAGTTAATCACCTCAAAATAAAATTATAATAAAATTTAAGTTATTAACAGAATAATATATTTCACAGTAAAAATTGTGGGGTGCTTGATACTGAATGTTACAATCATTCTATTGGCAACTATCTGAGAGGAAAGATATGAAATGTAGTCAAATGCACCCCACGCTTTTTAATCTGAATTAAATTACTCTGTTACTAACATAAATTTTATTATAATTTTATTTTGAGGTGATTAACTATAAATGATTATTTGAGCTTCTACTACTGTTATATAAACCCTTTTTAATTGAAAATTATTTTCTATTTTTTAGTTCGGTTAGCTATAAAAGCGTGCTTTTTTTTAGTTTTTTTGAACTATTATTTATTTAATTTTTGTACCAAATTTGCGTTTCTTTTCATTTACTTTGAAATAAAACCTGGTTTAAAAAAAATTTTTTTTCTACACTCTTTGACGATTGCCAATTTTTGTCGGAAATTTCGTATATTTGCCCCATGTACAAACATCAATAACTTTCCTTGCGTGAATATTCCAAGATAAGGCAATTGATGGCATACCACTGTGGCGTAGAGAAAAAATTAACAAACGGGTGTGAAGTGATAAAAGTAAAATTGTAGCTGTGCCCACAAAAAAACATGCTCTTGAAAAAAATTTACGCAACAAAGTGCTTCCACTTTTCTGCCTCTACCTTCAAAACTGAAAGGGGTACATCGAATTTGAAGTATCGAGTATCCAAAAAAAGTAAAAGTTTTTGGGATTTGCCCATATGTATTAGCATTTCACGTGTTGCCAAGGTAATCCACCTAAATGGTTAAGAATGCATACATCTCTTAAAAAATACACTTTCGTTAAAAATTCTAAATATTTCGTTAAAATTTTTAAACAAAACTTCTTTTTTTGGTATGTTTGTATGTATATGCTAATGTATGTACACTAAGGAGATGAAGGATGCATGTTTGCATGCAGCTTATAGACTTCGAAATCACTTCCCCGATTTTATTCAAATTTGAAGGGTCGCTTCTAACCGAAGTTGCTTCTCGGAAAGTGGACCAGCGACCGGGACTGGAGATAAGGGATGGAGAAGAATAAGAATTACGGGGAAGAGAAAAGAGGGAAGGAGAAAGAGAAAGACGAAGATAGCAAGATAGGAATGGATGGAGCGGAAAAGAAGTGATGGCAAAGGCGGAGAGGGAGAAAGGGGTGCATAGAAAGAAAAAGGCAGAGGGAGGAGAGAATAAAAGGACAAGGAAAAGGGGAGGGAGAGTAAGAGGTAAAACCTCCTTAAAACTTGTGCAGGTAGACCAATTAAGGCAGATCAACGTGTGCCGGGTCTGCAAGCATGGTTATATCTTTTAAACGATTTACTTATAGCTCTGATACATAAGCAGTTTTTCATATAGATGAGTTTAACACAAGCTTATGCATTATGAGTAGATTGCACGTATTTTTATAGAGAACGGTAGAATGAGCGACACTGGCACCAGCTGATATTGCAAAGTAGCCATCTCCCAAATGTTGTTCCAAGCAAACCATAAGAAGAAGAATTTGACAAGTGCTTTGGCTAAGGGTGCTGGCACACTTTGCAAGTGAAATTATTTTTCCGACTGGTTGGCAAATTTTCTAACATTTTTTGCAATTTAAAACTGCAATATCACAATCGATTACGACACAAAATATGTTAGCAAGTATTTTTTTTGTGTAGGGAGAATGTTTATAACATGCCTCGCGACATTTTTTATGTGAATGGGCAAGGCGTAATAAAATTCAATTGCTACGTCTGAAGTTCCTTCATATTTACAAACGCAACATCTTTTTTGATTGTGGCGATGGTATTGGAATGCATAAGCTTGTGTTAAACGCATCTATATGAAAAATGTCATTGTACCGCGGCCTTTACCTACTTAGTTGGCGCTTGACAGTTTAATCGGTAATGGCCGTCCAACAATGTGCGCCCGTCGCTTATTCGCACTGCCAACTGGCGCAAATTGGTCACACTATGTTTTCTTTTCTACACGAAAAAGTTGTGTTCTGTTGCAAAATCAGCTTAGCCTCAATAGAGGGCATCATTATCTTTTCTCAACAACCTAGCCCTAAAAAAGGCCAAAAAATTCAACATTATTTGCCCTCGCTGCCATTGATGGTGCATAAAACCACCCTTTCAACTAGCTGATGAATCACACGAAGCTGAAGCGAATGCTATATATGTACGTATGTGTCGCATCATACCTCACTCAAAAGCAATTTGCGATCAGAGTTACAGCGAACAACCACACGAACTGCATTTTTTGCAAAAATGGTTACAATTTTTGTTTTTTCAAGTCATGCAGGGTGGCACTGAACATTTTAAGTGGCTACAATTTCACAAGGTGAAATGAGAATCTTAAAAATGTTTGCCGCTGAAAGTGGCGACATTTTCGTGTAGAAAAGAAATCACCATAAGGGAGTTTAATCGTTTTCCACCTGTTAAAAATACTTTCTTAACCGGAGCGTCATCTTTCATTCGCATAACATGGATATTTACAGAAAGCTCCAGCGGGTTAGGGGGATTAGGCGGTAGGTATGCCTGTCGTAAGAGGCGACTAAAATACCAAATTGATTCAAGGGATTGCCGGCGCAATATATAGCTTCTCCAACCCAATTGTCAACCTCACCTACCCGTGGCGAATCCTGTTTCATTAACAGCCAAGGCTCGGGCGCCCCAAGTTCCTCATGGAACTAGGGGTGGGGAGGGCGGGATGGCCTAGAAAGTTTAATATGGTCATACAAATCGTTCTCGAGATGGTCGGGCTAGTACCTTAATGGTGCTGTGTTACCGGAACATACCGGATCTATATCCGGCAAAGGACCATCAACATCTCTAACACTCCCTAAAGCCTTCGGGTGTGTCTTTATCGTTAATACAACAACAACAACAACAACTTACAGAAACAAAACACACTACAGACAAATAATTTTTAGGCAGATAAGTTAATAGTAAATACCTCAATTGTTGTTTTTTTCGGTTATTTCTTCAACCTCGTATTTCAATTACTAGATGTATGTACTCGCTCGGCAGCAGAGCTTTGAAACTTTCGTGTTCAAAAATCAGTACGGATTGCTTTTCAGAAGAAATTGTAGTAACAAAATACTAAAAGCAGTATATTGTAGGTAGTGATAGTATGATTGTGATTTTGGGTAAATATCTAATGCCAAATTAAATATTTCCCGAAATGATGAACTAAGTGTACGAATTATATCTCGTTTGCCCTTTTAAGATGATAAAAAAAAGCTATCATCATTGTCGGTGCGTGCAGACGTGTTTTTCATTCGCTCGCATATTATTATTTTTATCTTTATATTTCTGCAATGTCTAAGTGCATAATTTGTGACAATCATTTCTTGGAGAGTGACATTATCTCCTGTAATATTTGTTGCCAAAAGGTGCATTCAAAATGCTCGAAATTAAACTCGCATTGCATAAAACTATTAAAATCGAATTTAAATCTATTATACAGATGTGATATTTGTGTAAATACAAACATTCCAACATATATATCTACTCTCGAAAAAGCATTCTCATCTTTGAGAGAAATTAAATCCGTTCTTGTGGGTGTTAATAGTGTTTGTAACACCAATCTTACTCCTGCTTCTGATGTGAAAAGTGCAAATGATAGAGTTACGCGCTCTAAAGCAAAGGGGAATGAACCTTCTCCCAACTCTAATAAGTCTAAGCGCACTCATTCTCAGCAAGCACAAGAAACTGCACAGAGCTCGAAGCACTCATTACTTGTTGTTAGTGACAGTGAGAAGAGTACTATTGCTGTTGCTGGCGATTTCTCATCAAGTTTGCCTATCACTAATATTCGCATTAGAACAAATTCAGACACTGCGCTCGCTGATATGCGGTCTGTTAAAAACTCATTGCCTTTTCCCAATTTGAGTAATACTGCAAATGCAAGCAAGAAAGCAATTAGCTCAAATACAGGGACATTGAAAAATAACAAACACAAAAAGTCAGCTGTTGTGTTAGGCACTAATAATAACACCGATCTCAACGTAGCCGTTCGTAGCTCTTGGTTCCATTTATCGTCATTCACCTCGTCTGTTACTAGTGATGATATTATTAAGTTCGTCTCTCAACACATTGGCATCGCAGCTGGAGAACTCCTGTGTTTCAAGTTGGTTAAGAAAACTGGCGATAACTCATCTCGAAAGTGGTTTAATTTTAAACTTGGTCTACCTGCAAAATACAGCGACAAGGTCCTTAATGCATCAGCGTGGCCTAAAAATGTTAAAATCAAACCTTTTTTCCAGAAACGTGGAGTGACAGCACCAAAAACCTAATGGAGTCTTACATCGGAAATAAATTGCCTACGTCATCCACTATCACTTCTAATCTTAAAATTTATTTTCAAAACGCATCCGGTTTGGGAAAAAAGCGGATATTGTTAACTCGTTTAGTGCGCAAATGGACTTTGATATTTTTGTTATAGTCGAAACTTGGCTAAATTCAGACTTTTTTGATAGGGAATTTTTCGACCTCAACAAATACGATGTCTTTCGCAAGGACAGAGATCCTTCCAAAACTGGCTCTCGCAGGGGCGGAGGCGTTCTTATCGCTGTTCAACGAAAGTATCGCAGTAATTTAATTACGCTTAATAATGACGACTCTCTACTTGATCAGGTATGTGTCTGTCTGAAAGACTCTTCCAGATCGTTCTATATTGTGGCCTCTTACATCCCTCCGAATTGTAATCATGAACTTTACAAAATGCATGCAGATAACATTATATCTCTTGCAGAAAACAATGTAATGGATGATAATTTGTGCATTTTAGGAGACTTCAATTTTAGTAATGTCCACTAGTCTGAAAGTTCCTGTCTTTCATTTCTTTCGCCATCCAATGTAACTGCCTCTCACGAGACATACTTTATTGATTGTATGCTAAGTCTTAATCTTAAGCAAATCAATCTGTTTTTTAACAAACTAAACAAAATCTTAGATCTCACGGTCTCGTTCTTTTTTTCCCACGTCTGTTTTTCTCGACGATAAATCTGCTGAAGGGCCCAATGAGATAGCTAATTTGTTTGCTGATTTTTTAAGTCAAACTTTTATACTGATGAGAATTCCTCTTCTGCAAACTTTTCTTCGAACTTTAGCTCTTACCTAAATTTTGGTTCTCTTGTATTGTCTGTTGAGGACATAGAGATGGGTCTGACTTCACTGAAGCCCTCGTCTGAGACCGACGTTGATGGCCTATCGGCGATTTTGTTAAAGAAATGCCCAGCTCTCATCGAACCCCTTAAAATAATGTTTAATTTATCTCTTTCATCAGGTACTTTCATTAATGGTTGGAAAGTAGCACACATAGTTCCGATTTTGAAATCTGGTAAAAAGAATGATGTTCGGAACTATAGACCCATCTCGAAGGTCTCTTCCGTTTCAAAACTTTTTGAGTGCATAGTAAAAGACAAATTGTTCTTTGCAACCCAGTCGCTTATTTGCCATAATCAACATGGCTTTGTACCAGGGCGGTACACAGCCTCGAACTTAGCTGTGTTCACCGACTACTGCAATACTGCCTTTTCGGCTGGATTTCAGGTTGACTGTGTATATACAGACTTTTAAAAAGCCTTTGACAAAGTTTCTCATATAATACTACTTAAAAAACTAGCATTTATGGGCTTCCATTCCTGCTTTTTGGAATGGATAAAATCGTATCTTACTGATAGACGTTGTGTTGTTACTATTGATGGTGTGTTCTCACAACCTTTCATTGCCTCTTCTGGGGTACCGCAAGGGAGCGTCTTAGGCCCTCTACTATTTGTTCTGTTAATCAATGACATTAGTAGCTGCTTTTCCTTCGCAAATTTTTTACTTTATGCCGATGACCTCAAAATATTCGTCAAAGTCCAAGATGCCTCTGATGAAACAAAGCTTCAATGCGATATCAACGCTGTTCATTCATGGTGTCTTCGTTCTCGTCTCCCTTTAAACATAAACAAATGTTTTAAAATGACATTTGCTAAAATTTTGCATTTTCGAAGTACGTCCTACCACATTTCTTATACTGTCCTTCAGAATGTTGTCGAAGTAAAGGACCTAGGAGTTTATTTGACCCGAAACTGTCTTTTAACAAACATGTTGATTTCATCATTGCGAAGGCCTACTCTGTTCTAGGCTTTATTCGTCGGAACTGCACCAAGTTCTCAGACCCTTATACTCTTAAAATGTTGTATATAACTTTTGTTCGTTCACACCTTGAATATACAGTTTTTCTCTGGAGGCCGTATAACCAGGTATCAATAAAAAGAATAGAACGTGTTCAAAAGGTGTTCATTAATTTCGCTTTACGGTCCCTCAAATTTGATACTCCCATTCCACCCTATGCATCCCGTATTATGCTACTTAACCTAAAGGATTACTTTTAACATTCCAAGGCGAAATCTTCGTGTCACCTATCCTTTTTACTGGAAAAAAGTCAAAACTAAATTTGCCAGTAATGCTCCTCTTGCAAGATCTATGCGCGAATTTAATATTGTATCTCAGAGTATTTCCCTTAATTTTTCCTTGGAAAAACAAGCTTTTTTGAATATTTTACTCTCTTATTTTAAGTAGGTATGTTTCATTTGTAACCTACACCATTGTTATTAGTCTGTAAGAAATGTTCTTTCATAGACAGTATTGAATAAATATAAATATAAAATATAAATATAAAACCGTACATGGTCCATCAGTGTATAGTTGAGGAGCCGTCTTAGGTTAGTTTAGGTTGAACTGGCCTGTCAATAAAGACCTCACATAGACTGAATGTGTCCATAGTGTTACCAGAATTTGTTTGACGACCAAACGGACGAACCCCAATCAGGTGGCAGGACATACGTTATAGAATAACTCCGTCCTCTTGGCAAATACTAGCAGTTTTCTAGGACGCAGCTTAATTACTGCTTCACTGGCAACTCTCCTGCCCCAATAGCTGGAGCCTTGACCAGGTGAGCGCAGGACACGAAAACAGAACGTCCTCAACCGTTTATTCCTGCAGCTCACACTTCCTGCACTTGCTGTTACTGACGAGGCCTAACTTATAAGCATGTGACCGCAGAAGGCAGTGTCCAGTCAGTATGCCCATCGTATGCCCACCAGACCTAACCCCTTCCATTAATTTGGAACCATCCGTAAACACGTGTATAGTATGATCTGCCATTTCTGTACCAGCTTATCGGGAAGTTAATTTAATTTTGATTAAAAAATTCGTTCACAACAGCCAGCCGCTACACAGAGTCAAGCTAAACAAAAACTTTAAACGCGTTTTTTTTGAAAACTTGTTTTCGCACAATAGGGTCGTTTCATGATTCCAGGTCACATATTATGTTCATAAAAATACATTTACACAGCAATTTCCTATATTAATTAATGGTGCGAGGACGATCAACTTCGCTGTTTCCCGAAATGTTGTCATATTGAGCTGGCACAAGTTTAAACACTAAAAGATCCATAAGGTTACATGGCTGTCAAAATACGGCACAGAGTATAGGAAAAATTTAAAACGGTGCCAAAAATTTGTCGAAAGCCTGAAGGTTTGAAGCCCGGCACAAATTTCTGTCAGAACGAAAAGGTCGACCTGGAAAAAAATGTTCAGAAAGTGCTTAGATTCCAGAAGGAAGTCTTATATGTCCTTTTGAACGGAAGAAGCGAAAAGCTCCCAGCGAAGATAATAATATTCAACTCGATCTACACAATAAATGCTAAAGATTTGTTTTGGACAAATCATACGCATTTTTTCATTTTTAAAGCTTAACTAAAAACAAGTAAGAACGGGACTGTCTTCGGCTGTGCCGAAGACTTCATACCTTTCATGAATGGGGCTGAACAATAATCTTATCCCGTTCGTAATCTCCGAATAATCGGATGTATAAGATAAGAAATATATAGTGAACAGATCTACATACCTTAACGATTTTTAAGATAAATATAAAATAAAAAACAGGTAGGTACTTTGTGTGAGGATGCAAAGTTTCAGGTTTTTTGTGGTCTGCGTGTAAAAACTATGACTACGAATCACGTATTTCAAAAATATATGACGAAAACGTAACTATTTGATGAAATTTGATGAATTTTGAAGATTCTAGCCGTAAAAAAGGGGTCAAAATGACAGTTTATATGAAGTATATAATATATATACGACCGATCTCTATGATTTTTTCAGACAACAATATATGCTATATACGTAAGCAGTTGGTGAAATTTGAAGCTTCTAGCTGTTAAAATGGGGCCGAAATCGTAAAAAAAATATATATATACTATATATATATACTATATATACCATCATATATATATTATATATATCACCGATCTCTATGATTTTTTGACACAACAATACATACTATATACGTAAGCAATCGGTGAAATTTGAAGCTTATAACTGTTAAAATGGGGAAGAAATTGCGCAAAGTTTCTTATCTGAACAATCGGTTGTATGGGATATATACTATATATACCACCGGTATCTATGATTTTCTCAGACAACAATATATGCTACACACGTAAGCATTTGGTGAAATTTGAACATATCTAAACGATTTTTAAGATAAATATAAAATAAAAAATAGGTAGGTAATCTGTGTGAGGATGCAAAGCTTCACGTTTTTTGTGGTCTGCATGTAAAAACTATGGCTACGAATCACGTATTTCAAAAATATATGACGTAAACGTAACTATTTGATGAAATTTGATGAATCTTGAAGCTTCTAGCCGTAAAAAAGGGGTCAATATGACAGTTTATATGAAGTATATAATATAGATACCACCGATCTCTATGATTTTTTCAGACAACAATATATGCTATATACGAAAGCATTTTGTGAAATTTGAAGCTTCTAACTGTTAAAACGGGGCAGAAATTGCGCAAAGTTTCTTATCTGAACAATCGGTTGTATGAGATATATACTATTTATACCACCGATCTCAATGATTTTTTCAGACATCAATATATGCTATACAAGTAAGCAGTTGGTGAAATTTGAAGCTTCTAGCTGTTAAAATGGGGTAGAAATTGCGAAAAGTTTCTTATCTGAACAATCGGTTGTATGAGATATATACTATATATACAACCGATCTCTATGATTTTTTCAGACAACAATATATGCTATATACGTAAGCAATCAGTGAAATTTGAAGCTTATAGCTGTTAAAATGGGGTAGAAATTGCGAAAAGTTTCTTATCTGAACAATCGGTTGTATGAGATATATACTATATATACAACCGATCTCTATGATTTTTTCAGACAACAATATATGCTATATACTTAAGCAATCGGTGAAATTCGAAGCTTATAGCTGTTAAAATGGGGTAGAAATTGCGAAAAGTTTCTTATCTGAACAATCGGTTGTATGAGATATATACTATATATACAACCGATCTCTATGATTTTTTCAGACAACAATATATGCTATATAAGTAAATATTCGGTGAAAATTGAAGCTTCTAGCTGTTAAAATGGGGCTAAAATTTGCGAAAATATATATATATACTATATATATATACTATATATACCACCATATATATACTATATATACCACCGATCTTTATGATTTTTTCAGACAACAATATATGCTATATACGTAAGCATTCGCTGAAATTTGAAGCCTCTAGCTCTTAAAATAGGGCAGTAATTACGAAAAGTTCCTTATCTGAACAATCGGTTGTGGGGGATATATACTATATATACGACCGATCTCATACATTTTTTCAGGCAACAATATGTGCAATATACGAAAGTATATGGTGAAGTTTGAAGCTTCAATCTGTTAAATTGGGTAAGATATTACAAAAATCCTCTTTTTCTGAAAAATCGGTTGTATGGAGGATATATGCTATAGTGGTCCGATCCGGTCGGTTCCGACAAATGTCTAATCGGACACCCAAATACACCTGCTCACCAAATTTTATCAAGATATCTCAAAAATTGAGGGACTAGTTTGCATACAAACAGACAGACGGAGAGACGGACAGACGGACATGGCTAAATCAACCCAGCTCTTCAACCTGATTATTTCGGTATACTTAATGGTGGGTCTATCTATTTTCCTTTAAGGACTTACAATTTTCGGTTTCGTGACGAAATTAATATACCATTTCATTTTCATGAAAGGTATAAAAATAGGTAGGTAATCTGTGTGAGGATGCAAAGCTTCACGTTTTTTGTGGTCTGCATGTAAAAACTATGGCTACGAATCACGTATTTCAAAAATATATGACGTAAACGTAACTATTTGATGAAATTTGTTGAATCTTTAAGCTTCTAGCCGTAAAAAAGGGGTCAATATGACAGTTTATATGAAGTATATAATATATATACCACCGATCTCTATGATTTTTTCAGACAACAATATATGCTATATACGAAAGCATTTTGTGAAATTTGAAGCTTCTAACTGTTAAAACGGGGCAGAAATTGCGCAAAGTTTCTTATCTGAACAATCGGTTGTATGAGATATATACTATGTATACCACCGATCTCAATGATTTTTTCAGACATCAATATATGCTATATACGTAAGCAATCAGTGAAATTTGAAGCTTATAGCTGTTAAAATGGGGTAGAAATTGCGAAAAGTTTCTTATCTGAACAATCGGTTGTATGAGATATATACTATATATACAACCGATCTCTATGATTTTTTCAGACAACAATATATCCTATATACGTAAGCAATCGGTGAAATTTGAAGCTTATAGCTGTTAAAATGGGGTAGAAATTGCGAAAAGTTTCTTATCTGAACAATCGGTTGTATGAGATATATACTATATATACAACCGATCTCTATGATTTTTTCAGACAACAATATACGCTATATACGTAAGCAATCGGTGAAATTTGAAGCTAATAGCTGTTAAAATGGGGTAGAAATTGCGAAAAGTTTCTTATCTGAACAATCGGTTGTATGAGATATATACTATGTATACAACCGATCTCTATGATTTTTTCAGACAACAATATATCCTATATACGTAAGCAATCGGTGAAATTTGAAGCTTATAGCTGTTAAAATGGGGTAGAAATTGCGAAAAGTTTCTTATCTGAACAATCGGTTGTATGAGATATATACTATATATACAACCGATCTCTATGATTTTTTCAGACAACAATATACGCTATATACGTAAGCAATTGGTGAAATTTGAAGCTTATAGCTGTTAAAATGGGGTAGAAATTGCGAAAAGTTTCTTATCTGAACAATCGGTTGTATGAGATATATACTATATATACAACCGATCTCTATGATTTTTTCAGACAACAATATATGCTATATACGTAAGCAATCAGTGAAATTTGAAGCTTATAGCTGTTAAAATGGGGTAGAAATTGCGAAAAGTTTCTTATCTGAACAATCGGTTGTATGAGATATATACTATATATACAACCGATCTCTATGATTTTTTCAGACAACAATATATGCTATATACGTAAGCAATCGGTGAAATTTGAAGCTTATAGCTGTTAAAATGGGGCCGAAATCGTAAAAAAAATATATATATACTATATATACCATCATATATATATTATATATATCACCGATCTCTATGATTTTTTGACACAACAATACATACTATATACGTAAGCAATCGGTGAAATTTGAAGCTTATAACTGTTAAAATGGGGAAGAAATTGCGCAAAGTTTCTTATCTGAACAATCGGTTGTATGGGATATATACTATATATACCACCGGTATCTATGATTTTCTCAGACAACAATATATGCTATACACGTAAGCATTTGGTGAAATTTGAACATATCTAAACGATTTTTAAGATAAATATAAAATAAAAAATAGGTAGGTAATCTGTGTGAGGATGCAAAGCTTCACGTTTTTTGTGGTCTGCATGTAAAAACTATGGCTTCGAATCACGTATTTCAAAAATATATGACGTAAACGTAACTATTTGATGAAATTTGTTGAATCTTTAAGCTTCTAGCCGTAAAAAAGGGGTCAATATGACAGTTTATATGAAGTATATAATATATATACCACCGATCTCTATGATTTTTTCAGACAACAATATATGCTATATACGTAAGCAATCAGTGAAATTTGAAGCTTCTAACTGTTAAAACGGGGCAGAAATTGCGCAAAGTTTCTTATCTGAACAATCGGTTGTATGAGATATATACTATGTATACCACCGATCTCAATGATTTTTTCAGACATCAATATATGCTATATACGTAAGCAATCAGTGAAATTTGAAGCTTATAGCTGTTAAAATGGGGTAGAAATTGCGAAAAGTTTCTTATCTGAACAATCGGTTGTATGAGATATATACTATGTATACAACCGATCTCTATGATTTTTTCAGACAACAATATATCCTATATACGTAAGCAATCGGTGAAATTTGAAGCTTATAGCTGTTAAAATGGGGCCGAAATCGTAAAAAAAATATATATATACTATATATATATACTATATATACCATCATATATATATTATATATATCACCGATCTCTATGATTTTTGGCCACAACAATACATACTATATACGTAAGCAATCGGTGAAATTTGAAGCTTATAACTGTTAAAATGGGGTAGAAATTGCGAAAAGTGTCTTATCTGAACAATCGGTTGTATGAGATATATACTATATATACAACCGATCTCTATGATTTTTTCAGACAACAATATATGCTATATACGTAAGCAATCAGTGAAATTTGAAGCTTATAGCTGTTAAAATGGGGTAGAAATTGCGAAAAGTTTCTTATCTGAACAATCGGTTGTATGAGATATATACTATATATACAACCGATCTCTATGATTTTTTCAGACAACAATATATGCTATATACGTAAGCAATCGGTGAAATTTGAAGCTTATAGCTGTTAAAATGGGGTAGAAATTGCGAAAAGTTTCTTATCTGAACAATCGGTTGTATGAGATATATACTATATATACAACCGATCTCTATGATTTTTTCAGACAACAATATATGCTATATAAGTAAATATTCGTTGGAATTTGAAGCTTCTAGCTGTTAAAATGGGGCTAAAATTTGCGAAAATATATATATATATACTATATATATATACTGTATATACCACCATATATATACTATATATACCACCGATCTTTATGATTTTTTCAGACAACAATATATGCTATATACGTAAGCATTCGCTGAAATTTGAAGCCTCTAGCTCTTAAAATAGGGCAGTAATTACGAAAAGTTCCTTATCTGAACAATCGGTTGTGGGGGATATATACTATATATACGACCGATCTCATAAATTTTTTCAGGCAACAATATGTGCAATATACGAAAGTATATGGTGAAGTTTGAAGCTTCAATCTGTTAAATTGGGTAAGATATTACAAAAATCCTCTTTTTCTGAAAAATCGGTTGTATGGAGGATATATGCTATAGTGGTCCGATCCGGTCGGTTCCGACAAATGTCTAATCGGACACCCAAATACACCTGCTCACCAAATTTTATCAAGATATCTCAAAAATTGAGGGACTAGTTTGCATACAAACAGACAGACGGACAGACGGACATGGCTAAATCAACTCAGCTCTTCAACCTGATTATTTCGGTATACTTAATGGTGGGTCTATCTATTTTCCTTTAAGGACTTACAATTTTCGGTTTCGTGACGAAATTAATATACCATTTCATTTTCATGAAAGGTATAAAAACTATAACCATTTCAGACAAAGTATTTAATGCATAAATATTTTGTGCTACACATCTAAACAAAAATAGAAACTTGCCCTTGAAATATTTGTATACGTTACAGTCAGTCAGGTGAAATTTCAACGAAACTACATAGTATTATGAAAAAAAAAAAATACATTTTGTAGTATTTGTATCAAGGCTGGTTAAAATAGCAAAAAAATTAAAATGAGTTTATTCAAAAAAATATTGTTGCTTAAAATTAAATTCTTTGTACGGGACTCGTTTGAAACTCAGTTTCTAAATTTCGATTTCTTCTTATACATATTAGACTGACCCGATTTTACATCAGATCTTTAGATTGTTGATGCTGAATGCTAAAAACCTTCGAATAGGTCTCAGAAGTCATTTCCCAAAGTTTGGAGGCGAATCTCGAAAATTTACCCGGTGCGAGTGTCCGTTTATTACGAATTTTGGCCACTCCATTTTAGAACTTCCTTGGAGAGAAGGCGGGGAAAGTTGATGATAAAAAATTGAACCGATAATAGGCTAACTATATGTTTTAGAGGTCGCTGAACACGATGCGGGTATTAGTTTTTCTCTACAAACAATATATTTCGAAAAAAATCACAAAAAATTGACAACAAATGTACAAAAAATAGGAAATTTCACTTTGAATGCTAAAATAAAAGTGTTAAAAGAATTTGAAGGAAATTTCAAGGGCTTTGAGATGCAAAAAAGCCGCCTCAATTTGAATCAACTCGCTTCGAGATATGAGCAAAATACTGAAATTATCCTAATACGAAAAACAGCAATATTACGTGTAATCGGGTCAATGACTTTGGGAATGAACTTTTGAGGTGAATTCTAAGTTTTTAAAATTTTAATTCGTTAATAATACGGATATTTTTTTAACTTTTGAAAATTAAATGCACAATATTCTCAAAGTTTCCATTTTTAAAAAAATAAAAAATTTCTCCGTCCGCGCTAACTATAGTTTAAATCGCTCAAGTTTATTACTTACAAATAAAGAAATTCCAAAAGTCATCACTTCAATTTTTTCAGAGTTTCAACCATTTTTCCCTTTTTGCAACTGGGAAACACTTTTCTATTGAAATCAACGTTTGTAATGAGATTCTGATATCCTTCTTCGGTTGCTGTAAGTGTCCCGTTCAGATTCTCTGACAGATTTACAAAACGCTCTGCCACATCATTTGTCACACTGAAATTTTTACTTTTTCCAAATCCAAAAGATAACCTTTATCAAGCGCCCATGCCAGAGGATTCTTCTTTAAAAAATCCGTCCATATTCCGGTCAGAGTAAAGAATTTGAGGGTCCTCGAGGTTATTAAGTCCTCCAGTTTTAATTCGGGAATATCTTCTCGAGCCACGGTGATGCGATATCCTTTCGTTTCTTGACTTTTCTTCTCTAACGCCCGTACCATACTTTTTTCCGGGCGATACTCAATCGCGAATCAAAAAAAGATAAACCAATTGTGAGTTCATTCAGGTACCAAGTATGGCCAAGGAATGTCTTTAAGGCTACATCGGATACTCCTTCATTCACATTATCTCCATAATTGTAAATCGCTTGTAAGAGCCGGATGTCGTTTTCTGGAGCGTGCGTGGGTAGTTCACATGTAAACCAGAATTCCATGTAAATGTCAATAATGAAAAAAAAAAATGAAAATTTGCAAAGCAAACAATTCGTTCTCCATTACGAGAAAGTAATCTCGGAAAAGGTAGATCTTCAAACAGTATACTATTTTTTCCATCCATCGGGCACGGTGCACTGCTCCAGGAGCTCTAATTGTTATTTTTAAATCTACCGGTTTTCCGATAACCAACAGTGATAGCTCTAGAAATTCAGCGTAATCGTGCAGTGCGTAATTTTTTTTTAACTGCTAGCGGATAAACTTTATTTTATTATTTCTTTTAGGTTCCAACAAATTCCAGATCGCATTATCACCAGCGGCACTTTTAAACTGATTTGTTTTTCTACTTGACCAATTTTTCTTGAATCTATCAAAGAGCTGGTTTACTGGACCGATAGAGACTTCAAATAAGGAATCAAAATCTATACACTTTAACATGTGATGCCCAGGGCCGTAGAGAGAAAGTCCGGGCCCGGGACTAAACAATTTACGGCCCCCTATAAAAAATCCACTAATAAATTTGATTAGCTTGAATTAATGACGTCTCATTCCTGAATCATTATTGATGGATTACATCAAAAAAAAATGTTTGCCACATCAACTAAATGATTTTTGGACTAAGAGCTGACAATAAAATTAACACAGAATATTTATTATTTATACTATTTTATTGTAACGTAGAAATAAAATTCTCTTTTAACAGCCACATATGGTTTCAAATAATCTTTTCTAGTTACTTGGTAACATTTTAAAACATTTCTGATAAATTTAATGATGATTATAAATTTTAATTATTCAAAATAGAAATTCCGGATATCAAAGAGAGGCTTGCTTGCTTTTTCCGCTGCAACATTTTTATAATAATATCAAAATTTAACAGTCTTGCCAAAACGGATTCAACACAAAGCGTGGAAAGTCCTGAAACTCGCTCTTGAGATGAACACCATCTATGAAAGTTTTTGATTCTTGAAAGGACGCTGAAGGAAAATTCTGCATTAGCTACAGTGACAGGTATAGTGCAAAAGATACGTAAAGCAACACAAATGTGGGGAAAATTGTATACAGATTTTGAACTTATGTAGATGGCATTTAGCAATTCCAATGGTGACAGACGTTTATAAAAAATTTGCTTCGTAAATGTGTTTCAAGTGAACTATTTCGCATTCTACGCTTTGAGAAATGTCCGACTTTTATTTTTCGACAAATTTTGCTGAGCTCGCCCGAACCGTAGTTTCATCCATGTCTTCAAATTGCCACAAAAGGAAAACGTCTCGCTCAAATTTCTCATAGCTGCAAATCGTTCAGTAATGCCAGTGATTACCGAATCAATGATCACCAGGAATGTATTGTTTTTAAAATCAGACTCTGAATCATCCGTAATCATCTCATTTAAATTTTCTTCAGACCGTCTTTTGTTCTGCATTCATTTAAATGTCGGACCTCAACCTATATGGTGGCGTCTCTAGCCTGGAGGACCACGTTTCTTTCATTAATGGTAGTCAGTATTGTTATGTTCTATAAGTCTTTATTGTAAGAATTATATAATGGGACTACAAGATATGATATAGATTTATCGATAATAAAGTTGGGTAACAGAGTTACCGAGATGTTAACATTACTTAACCCTACATGAATACATAAAATTTTTCCCCCTTCTAAGTTGTTGGTGAAAATATAACCTTCGGCTTACGTACTCTCGTTGATCGCCGTGGTGTTTGTTCGGCTTCTACCTCTGGTGGAACTATTACTGGGTCATCAGGTTGTGAAGGTGCCCCTTACCGATCGTTTGACTCATTTCTATTAGGTGAAGCTCTACTTGCTTCGCGGATATCATTTTCTGTGTTCGTACTCTCTATGCTCGAAATAGCTATATGTGGTTTACTATCTTCGCTCCCCGGAGTGTGGCTTGGATCCGTTCTTTCACTCATTTCCTCTCTCGTGTAGCCGTTGTTGCCTTGCATGTAGTTTCCTTCGCTGTTGGTGCTTTGCATGTAGTTCCCTTCGTCCTCTCTGTTAGTTGGTTCTTGGGTGCTTGGTGCGCCGGCAGCCCGTATTTGGTTTACATGCCTCTTGTAGTACTTGTTGTTGAATAAGATATCGTAGTGCAGATCACACCTACGCCTTATTACCTTACCGCGCAACCACTTGTTCTGCTGTGGATTTCCCAAAAGAAAATAAACCGAATCGCTAGTTGCGAATTAGCGACACCCGTCTTCTTGTTGGATGTAGTCGTCGCCCTATGAAAAGTTTTGCTGGGGATTCGCCTGTTGTAATGTGTGGAGCATTTTTATATTTGTGTGGAGAATTTTTTTATTTTTTTTTTATATTTTGTTTTAACGTTCTCGTTGTGATCCCCATCGCTTTTAAGGCATTCACCCTTTGCGCATTGCATTCCGCTTGACCGTTTGTGGCTGGGTAATAAGGGTCAGTAGTTTTATGGTATTTGACGCCTACTTGGCTTAAGAATTCTTTCAACTCCGCAGACTTGAAATTCGTCCCGTTGTAAGACGGGGACACCATACGCAGCAAATACGTCATCCAGCAGGGCAATTGTAGCCGTTGAGGTCATTATTTTGGTAGTCTTGACTTCGAGCTACTTGGAGTAAGCGTCGGTGATAATGAGCAGCATCATACCTTCGACAGGTCCTGCGTAGTCGATGTGAATTCGTTCCCATGGGCCTTTTGGGTACTCCCAATGATGGTTGGTGATCTTCGGTGGTTTATTCGCATTTTTACCGCAATATTCGCATGATTTAGCCGAATTCTCGATGTCTTTATCGATACCTGGCCAGTATATAAAAGAACGTGCGATGCTTTTCATTTTAACAACACCCAGGTGTGCCTTGTGTAATTCTTGAAGTAATATCTTTCGAAGTTTCATAGGAATAACGACCCGATGCTCGAATGTAAGACAACCAAATGATACTTGGTATTGGCATTCTGGGGTTTTGTACCCCGCTCTGGTGTGGCATTGACCTTTTTCTAGTATTTGAAGTATTTTTCCCAAACCTTGATCCCTACGGGTTTCTTGGGCGATAAGTGGAGCTGTAACTGGTAGTTGGCTAATCTGCCGTATCATAAAATTATCGAATTCATCACCACATACCGTGCTGTGTAGCTTTAGCTTATTTGTTGAAACCGGTAAGCGGGAGAGGTAATCTGCGTTACCATTTTCCTTAGATTTTTTTATAGAGACATCGAAGTTAAAGTTGCTCAGGAAATCAGCGTAGTTTGCCATTCGGGATATACATAATACCGACAGGGATTTCGTTGGATGTAATATCTGAGCCAGCGGTTTATTGTCTGTTATCAATGTAAAATGTCTCGCATATAAGTATTTGAAAAACTTTTGCACGGCCCATACAATTGCAAGTGCCTCTTTTTCAATTTGGGAGTAGCGTTGTTCTGTTTGACTCATGGTACGACTCGCGTATGCAATTGGTCGTTCCGTGTTGTTGTATATGCCGTGCAACAACACAGCACCTAAGCCTGTTTTAATCGCATCCGTTGCTAATACTAGTGGGAGTGCTGGGTCATACGGCATTAGCACTTGTGGTGAAACCAAAATTTGCTTTATGCTAATAAACGCCGATTCGGCGGCCTGTGGCCAATAAAACTTCCCTTTTTTGATAATATCACGTAATGGCCTTTCTAGTGTTGCTAAATTCGGTATAAAATTAGAATAGTATGTTGCCTTACTAGGAATAGTTGTAGTTGCTCGATTGTTGTGGGTATCGGTGCATGTAGTATAGCGTCGATATGCTTGGTTGATTTGTGTATGCCTTGGGCATCGATCCTCTGCCCTAAGAACTCGATTGCAGATGCAGCAAATACACATTTGGATTTATTTAATTTGAACCCGAGTTTTGTGAGTTTCTCTAACGTCCGATCCAACGTTGTTAGTAGTTCATTGATATTTTTGGCGTATATGATGATATCGTCGAAAAAATTTCTAACGTTTGGTATATCTTGTAATGTCGTTTCCATCGTGCGCTGCCAAATTGCAGGTATGTTAGCAGCACCATAAACTGCACATGTTGGACGAATGAGCCCGTGCGTTGTAGTGTTAAGTGTTAGTACATGGGCAAACTCTTGATCAATTCGAAGGTGTGAGTATGCGTCGGTCACATCCAAATGAGCAAATACTGTGTCGCCTTTCATTTGGTTAAAAATGTCTTCTGCTTTGGGAATTGGATACTCATCAATTATCATCTGCGGATTGACAGTTGGCTTGTAATTCCCAGTTATACGTATTCCACCATTTTTCTTTGTAACTACATGTGTAGTAGATGCCCACTCAGAATACTCCACCCGTTCGTAGAAACCTGTAGCGATGTTTGCGTTAATTTCCTTAGCATATGCATCTCGTAATGCGAATGGAACTTCTCTCGCTCGTGCAAATACGGGTTTAGCATCTGGTTTAAGGTGCACCTTTGCTGCAGGGCCCTTAAAAGTTCCTGCTACCGAACCAAAGGCGGCCTCCCAATGTGTCAAAATCTGTTGCAAGGGTAGTCTCCCATTTCCAGCGAGGTTAGCTGTTTGCACTGAAACTGTTTTTATTCAACTATTTTTTTGAAATGGTGTGTCTGTAGGGATAGTTGTTGTATCTGATGCGAAAATTTCAGTGAAATTGATTTCATGTATGAAATGTGAAATCCACTCTCGTCCACACAACGTCTCGAAATTACCCTCAACAACATATATATTTAGTTTGCGTGTGGTTTTCCCGTATGTTACGTTGACAACTGCACGTCCAATGCAATTAACTTTATGTCCTGTGTAACTTGAAAACTGGCGGTCCGTTGGCTGCAACCTTGCTGTCAGCTTCAACTTGCGCAATAATTTCGTGTTTATTATGCTGCATGGAGCACCCGTATCTAACTCCAACTGTATTTGCTTTCCGTCAATTAGCATTGTAATAATTTTTCTACCGAAAGTATTCATAGCATTGACGCTACCCTCTTGACGTAAAATTTGTACTGGTTCACATTCATTTGTCTCTTCGAGTTCAGATATCTGTTTACCACTCGACCGGCATACTTTGCTTATGTGGCCCGTTTCTCCCCATGTAAAACATTTGGCATTTTTGAATTTGCAGTCTTTGCGTAAGTGTTGATCTCCACATCCAAAGCACGTCCCGGTTAGTGACGAGTTTGTATTCTTGTTAGGCTTCTTTTTAATAGACGTCAGTCCCCCTTTTTGGGTCGGTTCTGTTTCCAGTATTTCAGTCGCATTTACCATACCCGTGGCTCGTTGGGTCAGTTCGTTTGAATATGCAATGTCATACGCCTCTGAGAAATATTTCGGTTGTTTTGTGATAATTTCGTCACAGATACTGCGTCACTCCATACCGAAAAGCATTTGCTCTGTAAGCATCCTATCTAGGAACGCGCCATAATCGCAAAAGGTTGCTGCTTGCTTCAATTGTAGTGTGTACGTGGATATCGATTCTCCTCCTTCCTGCTTTAATTTGCGGAATTTGAAGCTTTCAGCGTATATATTTCTTTTGCCGTCGAAATGTTTAATTAGCACCTCTTTAATTTCTTTGTATTGTAATTTTTCAGGTTGCTTTGGACTTATTAAAATGCGAAGTGCTGTATTCAGTTCCGTGCCCATGTGTACTCGGGCATAGTTTGGGTACTCCGTCGTTGGAATTTTACTTAATTGCAGTGCCCACTCAAAACGAGTGCAATACTCGTGTACTGTTGCCCTTTCGCCGCTTTTGAAGCCAGTAATTGCAAATGGCGGTACTCGTGGGGATTAAGAATTTGTTGCAGCAGCTGCTCCAGCCTGTTCCACCGCTTCACGAATGGCTGCCGTCAGCGCATTCATATTGTGGTTAGTTGCTGGTTGTCGACGCTCATAGTGCCCACTAAGTCTTTATTGTAAGAATTATATAATGTGACTACAAGATATGATATAGATTTATCGATAATAAAGTTGGGTAACAGAGTTACCGAGATGTTATAATTACTTAACCCTACATGAATACATAACAAGTATTTTGAACCAAATCGCGGAGAGCAAGATACATTCGAACTTGTTGATGTACTTGAGAATGCTGGTAACATCGCCGTATGCTTGCGTAGTCAAATTTGGCTTTTGGCTGAAAGACTATGAAGAGAGTTCGGTACATTTTTTTGTGGATGTCCCATCGTTGTGGAGTGCTACTTAAAATAGTAAAACATTTTTGTACAACTCCGAAGAATGTAATTGCAACCGTACAACATTCTGCAGCATCAACACCACATAAATTCAGACTGTGGGTTGCACAAGGCGAGTAATCAGCATTCGAGTTTTTGTCGAGAATGTGACGTAGTGCTCCGTTGTAAGCTCATTTCATATTGGCGCCGTTATCGTACCCTAGTGCACGAAAATCTTTTAATGGGATTTCATGTTTACCTAGAGTTTAGCAAATTAGATCAGCGATTTTCTGATCAGTTTTTTGGTTACAATTCACGAAAGCCAAAAACCGTTCTTGAATTGTAAAATTTGTTGCCTTCGAATTGAAATGGAGTTAGCGCAAAATGAACGTAGTCAATGTGACAAGCATTAGGCATAGCATCAACGATAATAGCAAAATACTTGGCTTTCTTGCCTTGATCTAATTAGTTTTCCTCACGTGAATTGCACAAATTTCTATAAACTCGTTCTGAATGTCTGGGGAAAGATAGTGAACTTGTAAACGTTTGTGCTGCTGTTGTGAAATCCTAACTTTCTCCAAATGATCTCTAAATATCGAATCATAATGGCTTATGAGATCTTAGATGCCCATAAAATGTCCATTGTTTCGTTCACCAATATATATAGTTTCGCCTCTGAAAGCTAGGCCTCTTTCAACCAAAAATAAAATAGTGTCCAAAATTCTTTATAAAATTTCTTTCCACTTTTGAGTTTCAGTGACTAGCAGTTCATTGATAAGTGTATCAATTGCAGCCTCCTTTTGAATTAGATTTTGTAAAGATCGCCATTGAATATAACATTTAATGTGATCTTGAGTATTTTCGTGTGATGGCAGTTTATCGTATAGCTTCTTCCATACCTGGAATTCCGAATATCCGCACAACAAATTTTAAGTCGATTTAAAGTATTGGTACTTAACAGACGACATGGTAAGCAATAAAAAGCATTCCTACAGGCACTCCACACTAACCAGTCACGCTCCACTTTCTCTCCATTTGGCAAGAGTCTGTTAATTAACGAGGTAGGAAATGCCTCGTCATGACAATCACTTGGAAAAATAACAGGACACTTTTGATGACCTCGAAAAATTATTTCGTTGACTTCTTCAGATGGCAAAAGCTCATTATTCACGGTACCGATATCGAAGGTGTTTAAATAATCTGGACTTTGATACAGAGTTTGTGGTATTGTTGGAATACTTTTTGAAGATGAACCTTCATCAGTGTCGCCACGAAAATTTCACGATTTCGGATTCATGTAAACATGAATTTTTGTTTGATGTTTTTATTGTCTCCTCATGGAACAACTAAAGACTCTCCTGAATTAAAAAAAAAAATGCCTTAGCACCTTTAAATCGCGGGCCCTCTGAGAAACACATTTTTTTTTGATGTTTTTATTGTCTCCTCAGGCCCAGGCAAAAAATCATTATCAATATTCGTTGCTTTTGAAATTCGCCTTAAATTTGCACATGGAACAACTAAATACTCTTCTGAATTAAAAAAAAAAAATGCCTTAGTGCCTCTAAATCGCGAGCCTCCTGAGAAACCCGAGGCCGGGGGAATCCCCCATTCTCTGCAAGGAAGCTCTAAAATGGAGTGGCCAAAATTCGTAAAAAACGGACACTCGCACCGGGTAAATTTTCGAGATTCTCCTTCAAACTTTGGGAAATGACTTCGAAGGTTTTTAGCATTCAGCATCAAAAATCTAAAGATATGATCTAAAATCGGGTCAGTCTAATACATATATATACGCAAAATTTACATATTCCAGATTCAGACTTGGTCTATTTCCAAAAACGAACATTCCGCATTTTTTCATCTAATTAATATGAAAAAAAAATGTTTGCTAAGGAATTTTTAAGAATTATATGATTTTTTTAATTTTTTGTTTATTTTTTTTTTCCTATACCAACTTTTTTTATATTTTTTCCCCCAAGCTGATACTAATTTTAAATGCTTCTTCTTGGTATTTTGAGACGTGATATACATACATATTTAAAATATATTGGCATTGAAAATTAATAAGGGGAGCAAATGGAAAATCGGTGAATCTTTACGATTATGCATAGAATGATTGTACTATAGACTTTGTCATTGTACTCTTAGCCAAATTTTTTTTCGCCGCACGTAAGCAAAATAGTTTTAAGCACAAGCAGTCGTGGCTGCCAATGTGCCAAATATGAAATAAACACTCAAAAAAACCATCTGCCCCTAGGCATCGAGCCTCGTTGCATTTATTAACACGATGTTCTTCGCCACCAGGCCTACAGGTGGGATGTGTAATCTTCCTGCAACTTGACATGCAGCCGATTTAACTGCCTACGGCTGGACGTACTTCGATGAAATCAAGACCATCCACTATAGCCCGTTAAAAGACATTTTTAAAAGCCCAGGAACCGGTTAAAGAGCCGTTTTAAACTTCCCTAGAGTGTTCCAAACCACTGAACCGATTTTGAGATGGTTTGCAGCCCTGAAAAATGCGATTTCGCCATAGAATTGCTTCCCTTCATTTGGACAAGTAAATTTCTTGGATATTACAAAAATTGTTTTCCTTGGTTATATGTATGTATATTTCTTACAAATGGAGAAAAATGTTAAACAAAAATTAAAAAACTGAATTTGGTAACTGTCACGGCAGTGAATTTCTAGCCGAGGTGCTCAACTTAACAGTCGAATGCTCTTATTCACTGAGTTAACTCGTACATGCAAGCAGTAAGAAAAAAATTCAATAAACGAGCCGGACCCGTGCGCATCTTGCGCAACCAATATAAAAGTCTCCTATCAAATATAAGCAAAAATTCAGCTGTTCTATCAATCAATTAAAACTTACAGCTTGCGCTGCCATCTAGCGTATGATAGCAACTGCCAGAAATGCAGTGCAAATATTCACAATAGTGCCATAGTACAAATATATTTCTTTGTGTGCTCACAATCGTTTATTTTTAACAAATTATTTTAATAAAATATAGCTTAACAGAAGCACTACGACCAAAATTGCCCTAAGCTCGCTAATAGCCCGAATCTCCATCTTTACAACCAAAACCTTATTTATAGATTTGGATTCCAAATAAGAGCGAAAAAGGGACCCGCACATAAAAACAGCAATTAGAAATAATAGCCGTGTTTTCTTTCACACGCGTATACGTTTACGTTTTCGCGTAAAAAGAAAAACGCTTATTCTCGCTTAGATAATGCTTAGGAGACCCATCTAGCGGCAGTGGTTAAGTAACTAGCTACAGTACAGGGTGTACCGAAAAGCGGAGACACAACCCTCTGATGGCCATAGGGTATAACATATAGCTGAATCAGTTGCCTTGAATTGTGGACACACATAGAATACATATAATTAGTGTAGAAGGTGAAACATAAACATATATTTCAGTTACATCTGAGTATAATGCGTATTGAAATTTAGTAGGACAAATTTTATACGCAGCAATTTCAGAGGTGTATTTAAAGTTTGTCGCTTAGCAGTCCATATAAAGTTTAAGCGTAAACGTTTATAGAAGTAAAAAAAAAAAATACAGCTAATATGTATGATTATTCTTGATTAAAAATTTAAGAAAAATTTTCTCTCGAATTAATTAAAACTTGTAAAACAAAAATACATAATTGTTACTTATTGAATTGAAAATGTCTTCATTTTATGTAAGTATTTTTTTTTAGTACAAATATCATCTTCACATTTTCTATCTGATTTTATTTTACATATGATTTTTGGAAAACTGGTTCTGTGAACTTTTTTATAAATGTCAAATTTATTTGTTATTGTGGCGAATATTAGCATTTCGGTTCATCACTATGCAGCCAGTAAATAAATGCATAACACAATAAAGCAAGCAGCCACACATATGTACATGTAAACATCAAAGCTAACAGCAAAGAGAAGAGAATTTGTTACTCACACATGTACAGGTATATAAGTAGCAGACAAAACGTAAATATCAGATACATGCAGGAGAAATAAATAAGCAGCTGTTCGCGAAAAGTCTAGACCTTAGGAGAAATATGCGAACGAGGCAACAGAGAGTATAAAAGCAGCGTAAGCTGAGGAAGAGAGAATCAGTTTGATTTTAACACGCTATACGTGAAGAACGCGATAGTTGTAATTGTGAAGTACTAAATAAAGAACATTTTGCCTAACTGAATATTTGAGTTATTTATTCGACAGTTCAGCGATTCGAACGTTAGCAGAAGGTGCATCATAATCAGGAATTTCCTAAAAATCGTTACATTATATTGCCACATAATGGACAGAGTGTGGAAAATGCAATTTTTGGAGTTTTTTTTTTTAATTAAAAGGCCAAAACTTTGTTAATTTTTGGCCGATTCCAAAATTTTTTTCTTCGTTTCAAGTTCGAAGCTCAAACAATATTAGAAATTATGAGCTGTACTGTAAGATAATATAACTAAAATAAGTAAGGAAGGTGAAGTTCGGATGTAACCAAACATTACATACTCAGTTGAGAGCTATGGTGGCAACATAAGGGAAAATAACCATGTAGGAAAATGAACCGAGGGTAACCCTGGAATGTGTTTGTATGACATGTGTATCAAATGAAAGGTATTAAAGAGTATTTTAAGAGGGAGTGGGTCATAGTTCTATAGATGGACGCCATTTAGGGATATCGCCATAAAGGTGGATCAGGGTTGACTCTAGAATTTGTTTGTATGATATGGGTATCAAATGAAAGGTGTTAATGAGTATTTTAAAAGGGAGTGATCCTTAGTTCTATAGGTGGAAGCCGTTTCGAGATATCGCCATAAAGGTGGACCAGGGGTGACCCTAGAATTTGTTTGTACGATGTGGGTATCAAATGAAAGGGGTTAATGAACATTTTAAAAGGGAGTGGGTCTTAGTTCTATAGGTGGACGCCTTTTCGAGATATCGCCATAAAGGTGGACCAGGGGTGACTCTAGAATGCGTTTGTACAATATGGGTATCAAACGAAAGGTGTTAATGAGTATTTCAAAAGGGCGTGGGGCTTAGTTCTACAGGTGGACGCCTTTTCGAGATATTGCCATAAAGGTGGACCAGGGGTGACTCTAGAATGTGTTTGTACGATATGGGTATCAAATTAAAGGTATTAATGACGGTTTTAAAAGGGAGTGGTGGGTATAGGTGGTTGCTTTTTCGAGATATCGCCATAAAGGTGGACCAGGGGTGACTCTAGAATGCGTTTGTACAATATGGGTATCAAACGAAAGGTGTTAATAAGTATCTAAAAAGGGCGTGGGGCTTAGCTTTATAGGTGGACGCCTTTTCGAGATATCGCCATAAAGGTGGACCAGGGGTGACTCTAGAATGTGTTTGTACGATATGGGTATTAAATTAAAGGTATTAATAAGGGTTTTAAAAGGGAGTGGTGGTAGTTGTATAGGTGGTCGCCTTTTCGAGATATCGGCATAAAGGTGGACCAGGGGTGACTCTAGAATGCGTTTGTACAATATGGGTATCAAACGAAAGATGTTAATTAGTATTTTAAAAGGGCGTGGGGCTTAGTTGTATAGGTGGACGCCTTTTCGAGATATCTCCATAAAGGTGGACCAGGGGTAACTCTAGAATGTGTTTGTACAATATGGCTATCAAACGAAAAGTGTTAATGAGTATTTTAAAAGGGCGTGGGGCTTAGTTCTATAGGTGGACGCCTTTTCGAGATATCGCCATAAAGGTGAACCAGGGGTGACTCTAGAATGTGTTTGTACGATATGGGTATCAAATTAAAGGTATTAATGAGGGTTTTAAAAGGGAGTGGTGGTAGTTGTATAGGTGGTCGCCTTTTCGAGATACTGGCATAAAGGTGGACCAGGGGTGACTCTAGAATGCGTTTGTACAATATGGGTATCAAACGAAATGTGTTAATGAGTATTTTAAAAGGGAGTGGGCCTTAGTTTTATAGGTGGACGCCTTTTCGAGATCTCGCCATAAAGGTGGACCAGGGGTTACTCTAGAATGTGTTTGTACGATATGGGTATCAAATTAAAGGTGTTAATGAGGGTTTTAAAAGGGAGTGGTGGTAGTTGTATAGGTGGTCGCCTTTTCGAGATATCGGCATAAAGGTGGACCAGGGGTGACTCTAGAATACGTTTATACAATATGGGTATGAAACGAAAGGTATTAATGAGTATTTTAAAAGGGAGTGGTCCTTAGTTCTATAGGTGGACGCCCTCTCGAGATATAGCCATAAAGGTGGACCAGGGGTGACTCTAGAATATGTTTGTACGATATGGGTATCAAATGAAAGGTGTTAATGGGTATTTTAAAAGGGCGTGGGGCTTAGTTCTATAGGTGGATGCCTTTTCGAGATATCGCCATAAAGGTGGACCAGGGGTGACTCTAGAATGTGTTTGTACGATATGGGTATCAAATTAAAGGTATTAATGAGGGTTTTAAAAGGGAGTGGTGGTAGTTGTATATGTGAAGGCGTTTTCCAGATATCGACCAAAATGTGGACCAGGGTGACCCAGAACATCATCTGTTGGATACCGCTAATTTATTTATATATATAATACCACGAACAGTATTCCTGCCAAGATTTCAAGGGTTTTTTATTTCGCCCTGCAGAACTTTTTCATTTGATTCTACTTAATATGGTAGGTGTCAGAGCCATTTTACAAAGTTTTTTTCTAAAGTTATATTTTGCGTCAATAAACTAATCCAAATACCATGTTTCATCCCTTTTTTCGAATTTGGTATAGAATTATGGCATTTTTTTCGTTTTTCGTAATTTTCGATATCGAAAAAGTGGGCGTGGTCATAGTCCGATTTCGGTCATCTTTTATACCAATACAAAGTGAGTTCAGATAAGTACGTGAACTGACTTTAGTAAAGATATATCGATTTTTGCTCAAGTTATCGTGTTAACGGCCGAGCGGAAGGACAGACGGACGACTGTGTATAAAAACTGGGCGTGGCTTCAACCGATTTCGCCCTTTTTCACAGAAATAAGTTATGGTCCTAGAATCTAAGCCCCTACCAAATTTCACAAGGATTGGTAAATTTTTTTTCGATTTATGGCATTAAAATTATCCTAGACAAATTAAAGGAAAAAGGGCGGAGCCACGCCTATTTTGAAATTTTCTAATTTCAACTCACCTACCAAGTTTCATAGCTTTATTAGTCGTTGGTAATGAATTATCGCACTTTTTCGGTTTTTCGAAATTTTCGATATCGAAAAAGTGGGCGTGGTTATGGTCCGATATTGTTCATTTTAAATAGCGATCTGAGATGTGTGCTCAGGAACCTACATACCAAATTTCATCAAGATACCTCAAAATTTACTCAAGTTATCGTGTTAACGGACGGGCGGACGGACGGACGAACATGGCTCAATCAAATTTTTTTTCGATCCTGATTATTTTGATATATGGAAGTCTATATCTATCTCGATTCCTTTATACCTGTACAACCAACCGTTATCCAATCAAAGTTAATATACTCTGTGAGCTCTGCTCAACTGAGTATACAAATAGGTTGGTACTTTGTGTGAGGATGCAAAGTTTCACGTTTTTTGTGGTGTGCGTGTAAAAACTATGACTACGAAATACGTATTTCAACAATATATGACGTAAACGTAACTATTTGATGAAATTGATGAATTTTGAAGCTTCTAGGCGTAAAAACGGGCAAAAATTGGGGCTGAAATTGCAAAAAAAATATATATATATACTATATATATACTATATATACCATCATATACATATATATTATATATACCACCGATCTCTATGATTTTTTTACACAACAATATATACTATATTCGTAAGAATTCGGTAAAATTTGAAGCTTCTAGCTGTTAAAATGGGGCTGAAATTGCGAATATATATATATATATATATATATATATTGTTACGGATAGTAGCATCACTAAATTATCCCATCAATAAGGCGATGCTAAGGCCATGCCAAGCAGTATTTACGTTAATTATCAAATCAAGTATACACATATATAAGGCAGCCCAGAGAGATGTCACACACAGATGCATTTACTTATACGCCTATATGCGCGCGAGAGACTGTAAACTACAAACATTCACATCAATAATTCAATCTTTATGTATCTACATAAACGAATAAATAATTGCGTCTACACATATGTACCATGTACGAATACGAGCAGCGGAGAGTCAATGCGCAAACACATGCATATATCTGAGAAGTTTGAAAGCTAATGGACTAGTAGATTCTGGAAGCGCCTAAAAGTTGTATAAAATTGTGCAATTTTAGTTATAGCTGAGACGTTTGAGAGCTCATGGACAATGCTAGTACATTCTGGAAAAATGCGAACGAGGAAACCAAAGGGTATAAAAGGCAACAGATGAAGAGGCGCTGTAATTTCAGTTTGAGTTGGGCAATCAATCAGTTATTGACTAAGCACGTGATCTGGCGGCCAATAGTAGTTTTTCATTTGAGTTATCAATCAGTTTGGTTATTAAGCCAGCGAGTAGCAAAGTATAATTGTTATTGTGAAGTACTTTAATAAAGGCCATTTTTCCATTATTCAATATTGGATTTATTTATTCAACAGTTTAGCGATACGAACCTAGAAAAAGGGAAAATAAGAGGATTTGCAGAAAATTCGTTACAATTGGTGTCAGAAGAGGAATTGTTGAATAAATTCCAGAAGACAACAAGGATATGGCAAAGTTCAGTGAATTAAAGATCCAGCAACTGAAGAAGGAGTTGGAGAGCCGTGGATTGAATACAAGCGGCGTTAAACTCGAACTTCAGGCACGGCTACGAGAGGCAATGGAAGCAGAAGGAATTGATGTGGAAGAGTATGTCTTTCACCTTGATGGCGAGGAGACAACAAAAATTGAAGAGAAAAACGAAACATCGCAGACGTTTACCAGCACAGACTTGAACATGATTTTGGCTGCAATATCTGCTCAAACATCGACAGTGGCTTCTCAACTGGAATCGCAAAAGACAGATATAACATCTCAACTGGCATCTCAACTAGAAGAACAGAAAACGTATATGTCATCACAGATGGAATCCCAAGAGACACGAATAACATCGAAGATTGAAGCACAAGAAACACGTATTTCAGAAATGTCGACACAAATTTCTACACAACTGGAATCGCAGGAAACCCGTATAACATCAAAGATGGAAGAACAAGAGGAGCGCTTATCATTGCAGGTGGCACAAATATCTTCGCAGTTAGAAGCACAGGAAGCAAGGGTAACATCAAAGCTGGAAGCGCAGGATGCAAAAATCGCTCAATTTCAGGCAGAAGTCGATGATTTGAAGGGTCGTATGGAGCAGTTACAATTAAATCGTCCAGCAGTTTCAGCGAGTAATCCAAAGGTAAAAACACCATCCTTTGACGGTTCTGTTCCTTTCCAGGTCTTTAAGCTACAGTTTGAGAAGACCGCAGCAGTGAACAACTGGAATGCGGAAGATAAAGTTGCTGCACTGTTCATGGCTTTGAAAGGGCCTGCAGCTGAGATTTTACAAACCATTCCAGAGGGCGAACGGAACTGCTATGAAACATTGATGGGCGCTCTAGAGAGACGATACGGAACTGAGCATAGGAGACAGATATACCAAATGGAGTTGCTGAACCGCTTCCAGAGGCCTGGCTAAACATTGCAAGAGTTTGCGTCGGATATTGAAAGGCTAGCACATTTAGCGAATGTGGACGCACCCGTGGAATACACTGAAAGGGTAAAAATTCAGAGCTTTATAAATGGCATACGGGACGCCGAAACAAAGCGAGCTACATACGCAAACCCAAAGCCAACATTCGCAGAAACGGTGTCACAAGCTCTGATTCAGGAAACAGCGTCGCTTCTGTGTAAGCCAGTTTTCAAAGCACGCCGTGTGGAAGTAGAAAGGCCAGAGTGGGTAGACAAAATTTTGGAAGCACTGAAGGGATCTCAACAGAAGAATGCCGGAGTTATTAAATGTTTCAAGTGCGGCAACCCAGGTCACATTGCACGTCATTGCGATCTTGGTCCTAATAGTTCCAACAATGTGGGTGGCCGTAAACGCAAAGCTGGAGGAGATGAGCAAGAGCGAGTAAGAGGTAGAGAGCTAGATCCAGCTATTGAATGCCCTGTGATATCTGTGTCGCAAATTGGTAGAAAACCGAGCAGTCTTACCGTCAGAGGGAATGTGGATGGCAACGAACGAATACTGACTGTAGATACGGGCGCATCTCATTCCTTGATCCGATCTGACTTGGTCAACAGGAGAGTAAAACCGTTACCTGGAGCAAAGTTGCGTACGGTCACTGGCGAGTATAACCAAGTTCAGGGAGAAGTGATATGTGAAGTATTGATTGGGAAGGTCATGGTTTTACACAAATTTGTTGTGGCGGAGATTGTTGATGAAGTTATATTGGGAGTGGATTTCTTGGTTGACCATGACAGCAAGATCGATATGCAGAGAAGGGTGATGCGTTATGAGAACCAAGATGTGCCACTTAACTTTAGTTTGGAAAAAGGGTTCAGCAGCAATCGGGTACTGGTGGAGAAGACTCGACGAAGGCCACGAAATTCAAAGGTAAAGGTTGATGGAACAAATGGGCCAAACAAATCAAAACCGAAGGTACCTGTGAGAGAAACACTGTCATTGAAAAGCCCTAACGGACGTACTAAAACGAAGAAAGAATGCAAGGGTGGTTTCAAGCCAAGGCACACTACTGTTGTGAAGCGTCGGAACGATACTGATTATGCAAAGCAAATCCGTCCAGCGCAAGCTCTGCGAAGTAGTTCTTCATTGGCCGAGCAACAGAGTGCGAGGGAACGATCCAGGATAATGAGTAGTAAGATGAAACGCAGGTACGACAAGGAAAATAACTCGGAAGGTTTCCGGGAGGGAGATTTGGTACTGTTATACAACCCTCACCGGCGGAAAGGTGTTCCATCCAAATTTCGGTGCAGTTTGGAAGGCCCGTACAAGGTTGTGAAGAAGATCAGTGATATCATCTACCGCATACAAAGCATTGAGAAACCACGGAGTAGAAGAGTGGTACATTTGGCGATGCTAGCAGCGTTTAGATCGAGGGATTTGTCTGATCGGGACGATCAGACTTAGGTGGAGGGCAGTGTCACGGATATTAGCATCACTAAATTATCCCATCACTAAGGCGATGCTAAGGCCATGCCAAGCAGTATTTACGTTAATTATCAAATCAAGTATACACATATATAAGGCAGCCCAGAGAGATGTCACACACAGATGCATTTACTTATACGCCTATATGCGCGCGAGAGACTGTAAACTACAAACATTCACATCAATAATTCAATCTTTATGTATCTACATAAACGAATAAATAATTGCGTCTACACATATGTACCATGTACGAATACGAGCAGCGGAGAGTCAATGCGCAAACACATGCATATATCTGAGAAGTTTGAGAGCTAATGGACTAGTAGATTCTGGAAGCGCCTAAAAGTTGTATAAAATTGTGCAATTTTAGTTATAGCTGAGACGTTTGAGAGCTCATGGACAATGCTAGTACATTCTGGAAAAATGCGAACGAGGAAACCAAAGGGTATAAAAGGCAACAGATGAAGAGGCGCTGTAATTTCAGTTTGAGTTGGGCAATCAATCAGTTATTGATTAAGCACGTGATCTGGCGGCCAATAGTAGTTTTTCATTTGAGTTATCAATCAGTTTGGTTATTAAGCCAGCGAGTAGCAAAGTATAAGTGTTATTGTGAAGTACTTTAATAAAGGCCATTTTTCCATTATTCAATATTGGATTTATTTATTCAACAGTTTAGCGATACGAACCTAGAAAAAGGGCAAATAAGAGGATTTGCAGAAAATTCGTTACAATATATATATATATATCTATATATATAAAATGAAATGATGTTCGTTCCTGTCCATGTTTTGGGGCCGATACGAGGCCAATTTTATTCGTTCTTTTTTCGTATTATTGGGATCAAATAGGGGAAGGTTTTTAGCAAAGAGAAATTTTAAAAAATGTCTAGGGTCTTGAGATATAGGTCCAAACCTTGAACCCGGATAACCCTACGATGTGTTTGTATAATATGGGTATCAAATGGAAGCTTCTGATGAGTACTTTAATATGGGGTACTTTTCGTACCCCTAGGTGACTAGGGTCTCGAGATATAGGCCAAAGTGTGGACCCGGGTACCCCAGGAATGTGTTTATACAATATGGATATCAAATGAAAGCTGTTGATGAGTGCTTTAGTACATGATAATTTTTCGTACCCCTGGGTGACTAGGTTCTCGAGGTATACGCCAAAATGTGGACCCAGATACGCCAATAATGTGTTTATAATATGGATATCAAATGAAAGCTGTTGATGAGTTCTTTAGCAGAGGGTAATTTTCATACATCTGGGTGACGAGGGTCTCGAGATATTGCCCAAAACTCGGATCAGAGTACCCTAAGGAGGTGTTTTTACATTATGGGTATCAAATGGAAGCTGTTAATGAGTACTTCAATATGGGTATCAAAAGGAAGCTCTGCTGATGAGTGGTAATTTTTCTCTGGGTGACGAAGCGTCTCGAGATCATATCATGTGTACAACATTTTTTGAATAAATATAGGAATTTTTCGATTTGTGTCGTGCTGCTAAATTGCAAAGTTTTTTCGAAGGAGAGTAAAGATAAACACCGAGGTTTGTACAGTGTTTATGAGATATGCTTCAACACACATACACAAACGTATGTCACATTTCATTGCTGGCTGAACATTTCTACTGCTTTGTATTTGTTATACAAACGACGCTTATGTTCCGTTAATTTGTATGCAGTTCAACCGTGAGCAGTGTTCGGACTTCTACCACTAAAGTTTTTTTCCTGAAATATAAGTTCTACCACTTCTACCACGCAAACTTAAAAATTGGTGGTAGATTTTTATAGAAGTTTTCTGAAGAAACCTTAGTTTTTCCACAATTATTCAGAGAAGTGTAAGCCAGTTCTTACGAGCGTGCTTAGATAACTTTACGTGAACTTAAAGATGCACTTAGAACAGCGCTAAAATTTTTTCTTACATCTTACATCATATATCACCCATATCTATACCATCCTCCATATACATACCCATACCCACCCATACCTTACATCTTACATCTTATATCTTACATCTTACATCTTACACTTACATCTTACATTCAATATTCCCCCATACCGTGAACAAAGATGTTTACACATCAAAAAATATTCACATATGATAATAATAATCTCACAAATGTAACTTTTTTTAATTCAGGCGCAGAAACGAATAAAAAAGTTAGCGCTATGAACTATTATTCAAATCGATTAATGATTCGCGAAAATGAAGAATCTCACATTCTGAAATGCACAAGATTGTTCCACCAATTTGTCGTGGATATGTATGCAAAAATTGAGACCGAGCGCTTAAACTATATCAAATTCAAGCAGACCAAGTTACGGTCCGAGGAATACATTCACTTACGGGATGCAGTGAATAACGATGGAAATGTGAATGAACATGCATTAATATGCACAGGATGCCATGGCGTATGTTCGTGCTTATGGACGGCCGGATCTGTTTATTACTTTTACATGCAATCCGCAAAGGAGTGAAATCAAAGACCATTTGTTTCCTGGCCAATCCCCAATTCACGTATTTTCAAACTAAAACTAAAATCACTTATGTACTTTATTGTCAAACATAGAGTGTTTGGAGAGGTGCGTTGTTATATGTATTCCGTTGAATGGCAAAAACGGGAATTACCGCACGCACACATTTTGATTTGGTTGGTTGATAAAATTACACCGGATCAAATTGATAGTGTGATATCTGCTGAAATACCGGATCAACCGATTTGTTCGAAGTCGTCACAAAAACTATGATTCATGGACCTTGCGGTGCATTGCATGTGAACTCTGCGTGCATGATTGATGGAAAATGTTCGAAGCGATACCCACGAGCATTAATTTCTGATACGGTCACAGGTGACGATGGATATCCGGCATATTGTCGTCGATCCACTGATGACAATGGTAAATCAACGATAATTAAGATGGGAAATCAAAATATTGAAGTTGACAATCGTGGGATTGTTCCATATTGTCCATTGTTGTCCAAAACATTCAAAGCGCATATTAACGTGGATACTGTAATTCCGTTAAATCAATTAAATACATTTGCAAATATGTAAATAAAGGAAGCGATATGGCTGTATTCGGTGCAGTCTAAAATGACAACGACGAGATTAAAAAATATCAAACGGGGCGTTATATAAGCAGTAACAAAGCGATATGGCGAATTAATTCATTCCCAATACACGAAAGACATCCAACAGTCTTTCATTTAGCGGTTCACCTAGAAAATGGCCAACGCCTTTATTTTACTCCTAAAAATGCAGCGCTTAGAGCAACAAGTTCGTCGTCTACAACTTTGACTGCCTTTTTAACACGCTTTTATTAGCTTGGCCTGTATGTAACGGAATCTTTGAGCTTAATTTCACCGGTTTCTAGAAGTCTGATTAATTTGAAACTTTGCATAGGTATCAAGGGCCGATGACAATGCATTAATGTGATGGTGTGGTGACATAAGGTCAACGGCCATAAGGTCAATTGGCCTTATTACCACTTTGAATGGCCATAAGTTTGATTGAAACTTTGCACACGTATCAAGGCTCGATGACAATGCAATAATGTGATGGTGAGGTGACATAAGGTTAATGGACATAAGGTCAATTGAACTTATGACCACCCCAAATGGCCATAGATTTGAAACCTTGCACATAATGCGAAAAACGCATTCCTCTATTAATGATAGAAGTGGATGCATGGCATATCTACGAAAGAGCATACTGGAGCCCTTTTTAACACGCTTTTATTAGCTTGGCCTGTATCTATCTATGTATCATGTATGTATGTAACGGAATCTGGAGTGGAGCCGAGAGCCCGGAGATGCAGAGCTCCGAACTCCTTTGCACCTTTTGAAGCATTTTAAGATACGTAATTTTAGCTAGGGCAGGCCACCAGACCAAGGCATCATAAAGAAGAATCGGGCGCACAATGGCTGTGTAAATCCAGTAGGTCACCTTAGGGAGAATCCCCAGGAGGCGCCAATTGCCCTCTTGCAGGTAAACAGCTCTGCTGCTGCCTTCTTGGATCGCTCCACTATATGGTCACACCATAATAGCTTCCTATCCAGAATGACTCCCAAATACTTGACTGGACGCTAAACGCTAAGAACGTACCCCCAATTCTTGGCTGTGTAAGATGTGGTACTTTGTACCTCCTCGTGAAGAGGACAAGCTCGGTTTTATCCGGGTTGACTTCCAAGCCTGTGGCGGGTTGTACTCCTGGAGCAGCTCCAGGATGTCAGCTGGGTCCGTTGGCGTCACTGGAACCCAGGCTCTAGCCCTTGGTCGTGAGGGGATATCACGCGCCTCCACTACCTTGAGGCGCGCGCCCGGTTATACTACCCCTATCAGCGTGACGGCCGCCCTATAGAGGTTACCGACCTGGCGTCGTCATAGTCAATTAGCTTGGCATTGCCCTGGAACTACCCTGCATCGGTGTAAGATGGCGGTGAACCAGGGTTGTCTTTCTTAACCTTAATGGCCACCGTAGCGTGCGCGGCCTCGATCCACTTCCACTGTTGTTTCGGGATCCTGCCATCTTCGCTGCTCTCGTCTATAATGCCAATGATCTGCTGACCCTTGGCAATTTCGGCGAAAGACCGCGTCCAGCCTCCCTGCGTCTTGGCACTTTTCGGTGCCGTGGGGTTGGATTCATCCATGGACCGCTAGCGTTTCGAGGTTTCATCACTCTCGAAAAAAACTTTTAAAATTATTTGAACTAAAAAATTAAAAATAAATAATAGTTTAAAAAAACTAAAAAAACACGCTTTAATAGCTAACCGAACTAAAAAGTAGAAAATAATTTTCAATTAAAAAGAGTTTATATAACAGTAGTAAAAGATCAAAGAATCATTTATAGCTAATCACCTCAAAATAAAATTATAATAAAATTTAAATTATTAACAGAATAATTTAATTCACAGTAAAAAGCGTGGGGTACTTGATGTTGAATGTTACAATCATTCTATTGGCAACTATCTGAGAGGAAATGCACCCCACGCTTTTTAATCTGAATTAAATTATTCTGTTAATAACTTAAATTTTATTATAATTTTCTTTTGAGGTGATTAACTATAAATGATTGTTTGACCTTCTACTACTGTTATATAAACTCTTTTTAATTGAAAATAATTTTCTACTTTTCAGTTCGGTTAGCTATAAAAGTGCGTTTTTTTAGTTTTTTTTAACTATTATTTATTTCATTTATGTCAATCGGACGATTTTGCAAGAACATTGCTATATGCAGAAGTGCGACAATGTTTCACATGAGATAAATCCAGGAAAAGATTTCAAAGGCGAAAACAAGGAAAGCCAGTTCAAGGTTATCCTAATGTGTTCTAACCTAAACGTGTTCGACCTCAACAAATACGATGTCTTTCGCAAGGACAGAGATCCTTCCAAAACTGACTCTCGCAGGGGCGGAGGCGTTCTTATCGCTGTTCAACGAAAGTATCGCAGTAATTTAATTACGCTTAATAATGACGACTCTCTACTTGATCAGGTATGTGTCTGTCTGAAAGACTCTTCCAGATCATTCTATATTGTGGCCTCTTACATCCCTCCGAATTGTAATCATGAACTTTACAAAATGCATACAGATAACATTATATCTCTTGCAGAAAACAATGTAATGGATGATAATTTGTGCATTTTAGGAGACTTCAATTTTAGTAATGTCCACTAGTCTGAAAGTTCCTGTCTTTCATTTCTTTCGCCATCCAATGTAACTGCCTCTCACGAGACATACTTTATTGATTGTATGCTAAGTCTTAATCTTAAGCAAATCAATCTGTTTTTTAACAAACTAAACAAAATCTTAGATCTCACGGTCTCGTTCTTTTTTTCCCACGTCTGTTTTTCTCGACGATAAATCTGCTGAAGGGCCCAATGAGGTAGCTAATTTGTTTGCTGATTTTTTAAGTCAAACTTTTATACTGATGAGAATTCCTCTTCTGCAAACTTTTCTTCGAACTTTAGCTATTACCTAAATTTTGGTTCTCTTGTATTGTCTGTTGAGGACATAGAGATGGGTCTGACTTCACTGAAGCCCTCGTCTGAGACCGACGTTGATGGCCTATCGGCGATTTTGTTAAAAAAATGCCCAGCTCTCATCGAACCCCTTAAAATAATGTTTAATTTATCTCTTTCATCAGGTACTTTCATTAATGGTTGGAAAGTAGCACACATAGTTCCGATTTTGAAATCTGGTAAAAAGAATGATGTTCGGAACTATAGACCCATCTCGAAGGTCTCTTCCGTTTCAAAACTTTTTGAGTGCATAGTAAAAGACAAATTGTTCTTTGCAACCAAGTCGCTTATTTGCCATAATCAACATGGCTTTGTACCAGGGCGGTACACAGCCTCGAACTTAGCTGTGTTCACCGACTACTGCAATACTGCCTTTTCGGCTGGATTCCAGGTTGACTGTGTATATACAGACTTTTAAAAAGCCTTTGACAAAGTTTCTCATATAATACTACTTAAAAAACTAGCATTTATGGGCTTCCATTCCTGCTTTTTGGAATGGATAAAATCGTATCTTACTGATAGACGTTGTGTTGTTACTATTGATGGTGTGTTCTCACAACCTTTCATTGCCTCTTCTGGGGTACCGCAAGGGAGCGTCTTAGGCCCTCTACTATTTGTTCTGTTAATCAATGACATTAGCAGCTGCTTTTCCTTCGCAAATTTTTTACTTTATGCCGATGACCTCAAAATATTCGCCAAAGTCCAAGATGCCTCTGATGAAACAAAGCTTCAATGCGATATCAACGCTGTTCATTCATGGTGTCTTCGTTCTCGTCTCCCTTTAAACATAAAGAAATGTTTTAAAATGGCATTTGCTAAAATTTTGCATTTTCGAAGTACGTCCTACCACATTTCTTATACTGTCCTTCAGAATGTTGTCGAAGTAAAGGACCTAGGAGTTTATTTGACCCGAAACTGTCTTTTAACAAACATGTTGATTTCATCATTGCGAAGGCCTACTCTGTTCTAGGCTTTATTCGTCGGAACTGCACCAAGTTCTCAGACCCTTATACTCTTAAAATGTTGTATATAACTTTTGTTCGTTCACACCTTGAATATACAGTTTTTCTCTGGAGGCCGTATAACCAGGTATCAATAAAAAGAATAGAACGTGTTCAAAAGGTGTTCATTAATTTCGCTTTACGGTCCCTCAAATTTGATACTCCCATTCCACCCTATGCATCCCATATTATGCTACTTAACCTAAAGGATTACTTTTAACATTCCAAGGCGAAATCTTCGTGTCACCTATCCTTTTTACTGGAAAAAAGTCAAAACTAAATTTGCCAGTAATGCTCCTCTTGCAAGATCTATGCGCGAATTTAATATTGTATCTCAGAGTATTTCCCTTAATTTTTCCTTGGAAAAACAAGCTTTTTTGAATATTTTACTCTCTTATTTTAAGTAGGTATGTTTCATTTGTAACCTACACCATTGTTATTAGTCTGTAAGAAATGTTCTTTCATAGACAGTATTGAATAAATATAAATATAAAATATAAATATAAAACCGTACATGGTCCATCAGTGTATAGTTGAGGAGCCGTCTTAGGTTAGTTTAGGTTGAACTGGCCTGTCAATAAAGACCTCACATAGACTGAATGTGTCCATAGTGTTACAAGAATTTGTTTGACGACCAAACGGACGAACCCCAATCAGGTGGCAGGACATACGTTATAGAATAACTCCGTCCTCTTGGCAAATACTAGCAGTTTTCTAGGACGCAGCTTAATTACTGCCTCACTGGCAACTCTCCTGCCCCAATAGCTGGAGCCTTGACCAGGTGAGCGCAGGACACGAAAACAGAACGTCCTCAACCGTTTATTCCTGCAGCTCACACTTCCTGCACTTGCTGTTACTGACGAGGCCTAACTTATAAGCATGTGACCGCAGAAGGCAGTGTCCAGTCAGTATGCCCATCGTATGCCCACCAGACCTAACCCCTTCCATTAATTTGGAACCATCCGTAAACACGTGTATAGTATGATCTGCCATTTCTGTACCAGCTTATCGGGAAGTTAATTTAATTTTGATTAAAAAATTCGTTCACAACAGCCAGCCGCTACACAGAGTCAAGCTAAACAAAAACTTTAAACGCGTTTTTTTCGAAAACTTGTTTTCGCACAATAGGGTCGTTTCATGATTCCAGGTCACATATTATGTTCATAAAAATACATTTACACAGCAATTTCCTATATTAATTAATGGTGCGAGGACGATCAACTTCGCTGTTTCCCGAAATGTTGTCATATTGAGCTGGCACAAGTTTAAACACTAAAAGATCCATAAGGTTACATGGCTGTCAAAATACGGCACAGAGTATAGGAAAAATTTAAAACGGTGCCAAAAATTTGTCGAAAGCCTGAAGATTTGAAGCCCGGCACAAATTTCTGTCAGAACGAAAAGGTAGACCTGGAAAAAAATGTTCAGAAAGTGCTTAGATTCCAGAAGGAAATCTTATATGTCCTCTTGAACGGAAGAAGCGAAAAGCTCCCAGCGAAGATAATAATATTCTACTCGATCTACACAATAAATGCTAAAGATTTGTTTTGGACAAATCATACGCATTTTTTCATTTTTAAAGCTTAACTAAAAACAAGTAAGAACGGGACTGTCTTCGGCTGTGCCGAAGACTTCATACCTTTCATGAATGGGGCTGAACAATAATCTTATCCCGTTCGTAATCTCCGAATAATCGGATGTATAAGATAAGAAATATATAGTGAACAGATCTACATACCTTAACGATTTTTAAGATAAATATAAAATAAAAAACAGGTAGGTACTTTGTGTGAGGATGCAAAGTTTCAGGTTTTTTGTGGTCTGCGTGTAAAAACTATGACTACGAATCACGTATTTCAAAAATATATGACGAAAACGTAACTATTTGATGAAATTTGATGAATTTTGAAGATTCTAGCCGTAAAAAAGGGGTCAAAATGACAGCTTATATGAAGTATATAATATATATACGACCGATCTCTATGATTTTTTCAGACAACAATATATGCTATATACGTAAGCAGTTGGTGAAATTTGAAGCTTCTAGCTGTTAAAATGGGGCCGAAATCGTAAAAAAAATATATATATACTATATATATATACTATATATACCATCATATATATATTATATGTATCACCGATCTCTATGATTTTTTGACACAACAATACATACTATATACGTAAGCAATCGGTGAAATTTGAAGCTTATAACTGTTAAAATGGGGAAGAAATTGCGCAAAGTTTCTTATCTGAACAATCGGTTGTATGGGATATATACTATATATACCACCGGTATCTATGATTTTCTCAGACAACAATATATGCTATACACGTAAGCATTTGGTGAAATTTGAACATATCTAAACGATTTTTAAGATAAATATAAAATAAAAAATAGGTAGGTAATCTGTGTGAGGATGCAAAGCTTCACGTTTTTTGTGGTCTGCATGTAAAAACTATGGCTACGAATCACGTATTTCAAAAATATATGATGTAAACGTAACTATTTGATGAAATTTGTTGAATCTTTAAGCTTCTAGCCGTAAAAAAGGGGTCAATATGACAGTTTATATGAAGTATATAATATATATACCACCGATCTCTATGATTTTTTCAGACAACAATATATGCTATATACGAAAGCATTTTGTGAAATTTGAAGCTTCTAACTGTTAAAACGGGGCAGAAATTGCGCAAAGTTTCTTATCTGAACAATCGGTTGTATGAGATATATACTATGTATACCACCGATCTCAATGATTTTTTCAGACATCAATATATGCTATATACATACGTAAGCAATCAGTGAAATTTGAAGCTTATAGCTGTTAAATTGGGGTAGAAATTGCGAAAAGTTTCTTATCTGAACAATCGGTTGTATGAGATATATACTATGTATACAACCGATCTCTATGATTTTTTCAGACAACAATATATCCTATATACGTAAGCAATCGGTGAAATTTGAAGCTTATAGCTGTTAAAATGGGGTAGAAATTGCGAAAAGTTTCTTATCTGAACAATCGGTTGTATGAGATATATACTATATATACAACCGATCTCTATGATTTTTTCAGACAACAATATATGCTATATACGTAAGCAATCGGTGAAATTTGAAGCTTATAGCTGTTAAAATGGGGTAGAAATTGCGAAAAGTTTCTTATCTGAACAATCGGTTGTATGAGATATATACTATATATACAACCGATCTCTATGATTTTTTCAGACAACAATATATGCTATATACGTAAGCAATCAGTGAAATTTGAAGCTTATAGCTGTTAAAATGGGGTAGAAATTGCGAAAAGTTTCTTATCTGAACAATCGGTTGTATGAGATATATACTATATATACAACCGATCTCTATGATTTTTTCAGACAACAATATATGCTATATACGTAAGTATTCGGTGAAATTTGAAGCTTCTAGCTGTTAAAATGGGGCTAAAATTTGCGAAAATATATATATATACTATATATATATACTATATATACCACCATATATATACTATATATACCACCGATCTTTATGATTTTTTCAGACAATAATACATGCTATATATGTAAGCATTCGTTGAAATTTGAAGCCTCTAGCTCTTAAAATAGGGCAGTAATTACGAAAAGTTCCTTATCTGAACAATCGGTTGTGGGGGATATATACTATATATACGACCGATCTCATAAATTTGTTCAGGCAAAAATATGTGCAATATACGAAAGTATATGGTGAAGTTTGAAGCTTCAATCTGTTAAATTGGGTAAGATATTACAAAAATCCTCTTTTTCTGAAAAATCGGTTATATGGAGGATATATGCTATATTGGTCCGATCCGGTCGGTTCCAACAAATGTCTAATCGGACACCCAAATACACCTGCTCACCAAATTTTATCAAGATATCTCAAAAATTGAGGGACTAGTTTGCATACAAACAGACAGACGGACAGACGGACAGACGGAGAGACGGACATGGCTAAATCAACTCAGCTCTTCAACCTGATTATTTCGGTATACTTAATGGTGGGTATATCTATTTTCCTTTAAGGACTTACAATTTTGGGTTTCGTGACGAAATTAATATGCCATTTCATTTTCATGAAAGGTATAAAAATCTCCAAATGTGTGAGAGGTGAAATATTTTACCAAAAGCAAAGAACTACTATTTCTCTAAAACTTGTACCACCTATTTAATTTCTGATGTGATTTGGGAGTTGTGTTATATATGATCACACGCCACAACTGAGTTATGCAAACATAGCTAAATTTAAACATACACACATATAAGGTTCTGTCGGGTATCCGGTAGGTATTCGGAATCCGACCTATTCGGCAAATTTTTTTTTTCTCTCATCCGGACGGAGACTTGCTAATATTTGTATTTTAACTTTTGAGTTGTATTCATTTTCAGATCATTTTATGTTTGTTGTCTACTTAAATAAATACAAATAAAAATTTTTTATCGAAATTTCGAATGGCGCATTTAAAAAATGCAACCGCGTCTTCACTACGTTGACTTGAAACCATCATATAGGACTATTTCTCGTTAGTTTCCACTTAAGGTATAGATTTAAACTATTTTTTACTAGACTACCAACTTCGCTAATCTGGATTTTAAAATATTTTGCAAACATTTTATTTGTTTCCTATTTGTATGGAGGTTATATAAAAACGACATATTTACATACTGGTCGCACCAAAACGAAACATTTACATTTTTTAATAGCTTATAATAGCCAAAGGGACATATTAATTTAAAATACGAGTATTCCTTTCGTTTTATGCTAATTAAGGCAAACTTACTCCATATACAGGAAACCAACTTTAGTTTGGTATCAATGGTAAAATAAACTTTGACAGTTTTCTCGAAACTACTTATGAGGTAAATGTTTCATTTTGGTGTGGACCTCCACATATGAATTTTCATTTCCCTTGTGTTGTAACTCTGGTTCGTAGATACATACATTTGTTGAGCCAGAGCGATATTACGAAGTAAAATTTTGGCTAGGTGATTTTAAGCAACATGAAATACTGAAATAAAATAAATCGTTCCCGAGATGGTCCGGCATGTACCTTAATGGTGCTTGTTACCAGAACGTACAGAATTTATATCCGGCAAAGGACCGTCATTATCGATAACACTCCCCAAACACTTCGGGTGTCTCTTTTTCGCTGCAACAACAAAAATCGGATTTTCAATTTGCTACAAATCTTGGAAAAAACCCGCGAAAAAAGAATTGACACACATCGGTTTTAAAGCCGCCTTTGACAGCATGAAAAGGAGCTGCTTATATGCCGCTATGTCTGAATTTGGTTTCCATCATCAGCTCAGGCCAGAATTGAGAAGGAGCTTTCAGAGACATTCGAAACTATACAAGGTTTCAGACAGGGTGACCCCCTATCGCGCGATTTCTTTAAATTGGTGCTGGAGAGAAATAATACAAGATGCAGAGCTTAACCGCTATGGAACAATATTCTATAAAAGCGTGTGATTACAAGCGTATGCTGATATCATCGCCCTGAGCACCCGCGCCGTAAGTTTTGCTTACTCCAAACTGGAAAAAGAAGCGGTAAATGATGGTGAATGAGGACAAAACGAAGTACCTGCTGTCATCGAGCAAAGAGTCAGCGCATAAGCGCCTTGGCAACCACGCTACTGCTGGCAGCCATAATTTCGAAATAGTAAAAGACTTCGTTTATTTGGGAAAAAGCATTAACGCATTAGTTGTGAAATCTAGCGAAGTCACTTTTGCCAATGCTACATTGTACTAGGTAGGCAACTGAAAAGTAAAGTCCTCTCTCCAAGAACGAAAATCACACTCTACAAGTCACTTATCGTACCCGTCTTGATATATGGATGAAGATGAAGATGAAGCTGCCTAGAGGGTGTTCGAGAGAAAAGTTCTTCAAAAGAATTACGGACCTCGACATCAGACGTCAGCATAGTCCAACGAATTAAAACGCAGCAGCTATTCTGATATTAGGCTATGTTATGGGAATGAAAGAATGTATTTTTTTCGGAACCCGCCCATAAAATCAGAGGAAGAGGGCAGTCCTCACTCCGCTGGAATGACCAGGTGGAAAACGATTTAAAAATCCTTAGTGCGACAAATTGGCGCCAGTTAAACCATCGAAGAATCGACTGGCGCGCCTTGTTGGACGGCCATAATCGTTTAATCGGTTAAGTAGTTTTCTGGCAACTGAACGAGGTAAGATTAGATTGAGCTGGCCGGTCGATAAAGACCTCACATAGACAAAATGTGTTCATAATGTTAACAGAAGTTGTTTAATAACCAAACTAAAAACACAAATTAAGTATCAGGACCTATGTATGTCATAGAACAACTCCCTCACCTTGGCAAATAATACAAGTTTCTAATTGCTGCCCCGAGATCTGGCATCCCTACCGGGCCTAGCAGCTGGAGCTTTGATCTCGCGAGTTATTTATTGTTCAAACTGACCTGTTTTAAATTTTTTTTAGCCGGCTCCAAGTGAAAGAAAGTTAAAAAGCATATTTTCGTGAAAGGATCATACACAAATTTTACGTGAAACAGAGTTTTAGTGTATCCAAACGGACTTTTGAAACCGGTTTTTACTTTTTATTTATTATACCGAGTTCAGTTATTTAGCAAAATCTTTATATGGCACAAACCTACTTAAATGTGTAGGTACCTACATCTTTTTTATAAAAACTAATAGTAAAAAAATTAAAAGTACTCGATTTAATGAGTCATATTTGGCAACAACCTTCTTTAATTATATATTGTGAATAAACCCACAGACAAAACCAAATATTGATAACATTAATATTTGCATTTACATTAAGCTGTCCTTTAAAAAAAATTTTGCTTTGCCGGCCATAATATAATAAATTATGATCTAAAAATAAGATGTGCACAGTTTCAGCCGAATTAGATAGCTTCTAGTACTGCCACGTTCCATTTGAACATTTTTAAAACCATATGCATTCAGGGTGCAGCAATTTATATAAAATAATTGATAAACGTTAATTTGTTATTCATTTATTGCGTGAAAAACGCCAGAGAATTAGATTAGGAAAGTAAAAATCTGTATACGTGTATTGGGTCTGAGATTTTGCGAAGTTATCGTCATTTTCGTAATATCTTAAAAATCTTAAGTTTTTTTTGTATGGAGCTGCGGAAATTATTTTCACCCCAATAAAATATTCTCCCGCCTTACGACCCACCATATACGGGTGTTCAATCAAGCAAAGAGCTTAAAAGTTATTCGTACGTTTACACGGGAAATAGAGCAGAATTCTTATAGTAGTATGTGGCAAAATTCCTCAACTTGTAGCTAGTATTTTGCCCAAATCCTTTACTATATGGTTTGGCAGCCTAAATTGCAGTAATGTTGCGAATCATCGTTCAAATTTATGGTTGGCTCATCTCATCAGCTGATTTTATTTATTTCATTGCATGGCCGAAGGGATTGTCAAAAAGAGATGGCAAACTCAAAATGAAACCAACACATTGGCAAAATTTTCTTACACATACAAAAACTGCTAAGTTTTATGTTTCCATTCCATATAATTCGCACCAACCCTAATACACAGATTTTGACAATTTGAACAGACATATTTTGTTGCTTTACAGATAAGCCAACCATATAATTGAACCATGGTTGCGAATAGAGTAGAGTATGCAGTAAAAGAAGGCTGACGAACGGAGTGGAATGAAGAACCACAGGAAGAGCAGACTTGCATTGCATCAATACACAGTGCAGTCTGGGTATAGTGAAGCTGTGTTTTTTCACGTCTATATACGTTTACGCTTAAACTTCATATGAACTGCTAAGCGTCAAACTTTAAATACACCTCTGAAATTGCTACGCATAAAATTAGTACTAGCAAATTTCAATACGCATTATACTCAGATGTAACTGAAATATTTGTCCATGTTTTACCCTCTGCACTAATCCCATGTATTCTATGCGCGTCCACTATCTATCACAACTGATTCAGCTATATGTTATACACAGAAATACAACAGATGATTGTGTCTCCGCTTTTCGGTACACCCTGTAGCTGTAGCTAGTTGTTTAACCACTGCCGCAAGATGGGTCTCCTAAGCATTATCTAACATATATGTAATACTTCTATATCACTACTACTGAACTGTGCAGCCTGTCAAACATTACAGTACAGATATACAACGAGAGAAGGAGACAAAATCTCAAGGTTGTCGTTAAATTTTTGTAAAAAAGGCACTTAAATATATGTATATTTCAACAAGCCGTCTTGCTTCTATTAGATATATACGCCGCCGATAAACGCCGCCGCCGCCGAATGTCAAAAATATCGGCCCGGCGGCGGCGGTATCCGGCGCGGTACTATATTTTCTACTCGTTTAAGACTGTTTAGGCCATTTATTGTTCAAGTCGAAAATTGGTCGGATATGGTCGAAAGTGGTATCAACGGATGCGCATCACTGTCATTTATAAGAAACTAATCGTGAAATTTAACTCTTTCTAACTGTTCAAAAGTTATTTAAAAAAAACAGGCGTTTTCGATGTCAGCATAACACGGACTTTGCATCACCCAATTCACCAAGTTATTAAAACAAAACGCTAAAAGAAACGTTATATAATACATTTATATAATCACTTTGCATATTTTTTCAAAAAAAAAAACCCCAAGGCGTTTCAAATTGTTTTCAAGTTGTTAAAGAAAGAAAAAAAGTGTCGTTTTTTTCTAAAATTTTTTTATTGCGATTGGCTGAAAGAATAAACGAAATCAGTGATGCAAAAAAAATCCTTTAGTAGGTTCTAGAGGCATAAACACTCCTTTGAAATGTTTTTTACCTCATACTTAAGTTGAGAATATATGTACGTATGAGAAGGGTTTGAAAAATCACTTGGGCTTACATTCAAACATCTGTTGTTTATTTGCGAAACTATACAATAGCGTCTGAAATGTTAATTTTAATTTTAACACTTCATCCTTCAACACCCAAGTCTCCCGGTTTGACATAAAGTTGGCGGCCTTATTCAAAACAATTCCCTTGGAGTTAATTACATTGATTATAGCCTATCAACTAAGTTTAAATATCACCTACACGTTACGGCTCCTTTTACAAATGTGAATACGTAGGCACATATATGTATTTACCAGGTGAGGCTTTGTCCTTCGCAAGAACCCTCAAAGTGGTGAGACAAAAGCTTTCCCAAAACAGTGGAAAAAATGACCGTGTGTGCTACTACCCTAACGAAGTGGACAGTCGAACTAGTCTGAAAACTGAAGCTACGCGGTCATCCATAATGAGCTCTTATATCATTAAGCCGGAAAACAGCAGTAAACATCATTCAACTTAAAATCGGTCGACTTTCATTCTAAAATATCGTTTTGATTTAACGAAGACTATTGAAATCAATGATGTGGACACAAACGTCTACAAAATCTGGTCTACATTTTAAAAATTTTATCCAGGGTCCTTGTAAAATTTTAATTATATAGATGCGCCGAGGATTATACGATTTTCACCCATTACGCAATGACGGCATCCTTGGCCGAACTCCCTAACGTTTCAATTTGTTTCTCTGATGTAGCTCGGCAAAAGCATCCGTTGGAAAGTCTTCGCAGCTACACCTGGAGCTTCTAGGAAAATGACGTCGACGAAGGTATGAGTTCGAAGTCGCAGTCCTATAGCTTCTGTGCTGGCATATGGTGTGAGGGTCAGAAGGCCTGGTAGCGACTGGTGGTCGGGATTGCTACCGTTCGCACATCGGGAATTGTAGCTCTTAAAAACAGCCAAAAAAACTGGAGACGCCCAGTGCCACGAGTTTCATAAGTATTAATAGACCATTAATAGCAACCGTAAGTCAACTTTGTGTGTGGCCGCCAAGGAGCCACAAATAATTTAAAGAATTTGTGTTCGCGACGATTATTAGGAGTTAACCCTAGGTGAAACTACGCTTTGCACGGGATATGCAGACAAAAGTGTGGCTATTTTATGTATCTCTATTTCTTTTCAGCAGACGCAGCAGTACCAATTCCAAAGACCGGGCTAGGTTTGAAGCCTCTCTGGAGCAAGTGAACGAGGGACAATCCCTCCGCAAGGAGCTACTCCTGAAAATGTTTGAACAGTCTGCGAGATCTTGAGGCAAAAACCTTGGATCTTTCCGAAATGGCCAACACGTTGATTTCCTTAAATACATACAAGCAAACTCTTTCATAAATACTATTTTTTTAAATCGAAAAATCAAGCTTTTTAAAGTAAGAAAACCGGCGTACGCAGGCGCGCCGCACACGCCGCCGTCGCCGGTATATAATAGATCCTGCTCCGCCGCCGATTAAGTGATCGGCGTAAACCTCTAGCTTCTATCAATATTGTATATTAGGCTATTTCGTTCGAAAAAGGAAAATGAAGCTACAAAAGAAAATAAAATGTTCCACGTATCAAGGGCAATTGATAGGTGAAGAAATGCCTTTACTTTCAGCGCACAAAAATATAGGTATGTAATATTTGTATAGTGTCAGAGAAAGCTGTAAGACAAGTTCTCAAGGCATGCCAAATTGGAAATACAAAACTAATTTTAATAAATAACATTTTTCAAAATACAAGTGATGCATTCTCCAATAGTATCATGGACGATCACATAGCCATCGAAAATTTATATAGCAATGACATCTTTAATGATCACCGGACACAGCGTTGTAAGGAAGTAATAAGTATTTATTTGGATATTCGTTTGTTTTTTGAAACGAAAAAAGCACGAACGAAAAAGAGTATGTTAGAAAAAATTTACAAAATTATTATTATTTCAACACCAATAGCAGCCAGTGAGTACTGGACTCATATTTTGTTTACTTCATCAAAAATTTACATCATTAAACAACTCAAAACGTTTAAAGAAATGCTTTTGGGATGTATGTATGTGGCACCCTGCACTATTTCATCTTCATACATATTAGCGTTTTACTACATATGTTCTATTTTGTACACCTGTAGTTGTTATTCATTTTCTCTCTTCCATTCTTTTTGCGATTCTGACTGGCGAACAAGTGTGCGCTAATACTATAGCGAAATAAAAATTATCAACACATTTTTCTAGTTACACATAGTTAATAAAATGTTGATCTTTATTAACCGCGGTTTTTTACTTATAATTAAATAGTCGTTCTCGTAATTGGAAGCAATTTGGGGGTTTAACATTAATAAGCCAACCAAATGTATAAGTATATTTTTATACATGTATATTTGAATTTTTTTCATTTTAAAAATATGAATTCTCGCCTTGTTTTTTTTTTTTACTATTTATGTAAATAATGTACTTTGTATGGCTGCAGCCCATGTTTAAATAATAAACACATCAAGCCTTGTATTGTATTTGTTGGCCTTTTCATTGTTTAATCGACTAAACTGAGATTTTATAACAATTAGTATGCAGAAGTTGGGTAAAGGGGATACTAACCCGTTGTAACCCCTTAAATACTTTTTTTACACACGCTACTACAATTCACTACCACTAACAAAGCCCGCGCATGCGCAGAACATACATTTGCACAGTTTCTGCAAATAATGATTGACAGAAAGTTTGCACATTAGGAAGATAGGAAGGTATTGATATAGAAGTATTATATATATGTTATCTAAGCGAAGATAGGCGTTTTTTTATCACGCGCAAACGAAACGTATACGCGTGTAAAAAAAAAACACGGCTATTGAGTACTCTAAAGAGTGAACTATCGAAAACTCGAAATAGTGAACAAAGTTCTAAGCGCAACAGCAAGCAAAAACTGTTAAAAAAAAACTTAAACAGAAATAAAGTCGGGTATTCCCCAAAATTGCTCATTTTATGTTTTTTACTGGAAAATCTGCTGCTATAGTATTTGGTGCCAGTCTTTATTTGTCTCTTGTCGGGTGCAAAACGCTTCTGAGTGAATGTGCACTGTTTTATGTGTTTTAAAAGTGTTTATGTGCTAATAAATTAAGTGTTATCATGCCTGTAAGGAAATTCCTTCCATTAAAGCAAAAACTTGAAATTGCTCAAAAAATCGAGAAAGATGCTAGTGTTTCATCCTTAGCAAAGATTTATGGTGTGACCAAATCAACAGCTTCGGGAATAAAAATAATGCTCGTAGTATTATATCCCACCAGGCAGTCGGAGCATCTAAACGGAAGACTCTTATGGATACTGAAGAATCTGGTGATGACAGCCAAGGCGAAGGACAGACCGGAAAATCAATAAAAGCTACTGAAGCCATTAAAAGCTTCGATATAGCTATCGCATGGGCTGAAGCTACACCACTGACTATGTTGGCGTGCTAGTACTGAAAAGTCTACGCGAAAAAGCGGTTCAAAAATCAATTTCCGAACACAAAAGGCAAACATCTATTGGTAAATTCTTTCAATAATATGTGGGTATTTTTTAAAAAATATTATTTTATACAAATAATCTGTTTTGTTTACATAAGCAAACATGGATTCAAAGCTAATAAACCAAGTTAAAAAAAAAATTTCAAACTTAATATAGTGAACAACCTGGATACTGTGAACAGGCCTTGCAGAAATTAGTTCACTATATCCAGACTCCACTGTACCTTTAATCTCGGTGCCAATACTATAGATAAGTATAAGCCGTGTTTTTTTTATACGCGTATACGTTTACGTTTGCGCGTAAAAAAACGCTTATCCTCGCTTATTAGGAGACCCATCTAGCGGCAGTGGTTAAATAACTAGCTACGGAACAGGGTGTACCGAAAAGCGGAGACACAACCCTCTGATGGCCATAGTGTATAACATATGATAAATCAGTTGCGATGAATTGTGGACACGCGCCATTTTAAGAGGTGATACATAGAATTAGTGTAGAGGTGCAGCAATTTCAGAGGTGTATTTAAAGTTTGACGCTTAGCAGTCCATATAAAGTTTAAGCGTAAACGTCTATAGATGTAAAAAAACAAAGCTATAGAAAAAATAAATCAATACTTGAACATAAGCAAACATTTTCTCTTAATTACTGCAAATATAAGGGGGCCTAAATACTATATATTCCAAAATTATCACAGTGTATGTCTGCTTACAAATTCCTTAGAGATCTTCGAAATATGGCCATTAGTGATGTTTGTTTCATATGAAATTTGTATGTATAAAAGTTGATGTGTTTTGAATCTTAGTTGTGGGTGGTGCACTAAATTTTGATTGCATTACATTTTTATTAGCATAACACTATATTGGAAAAATTTGAGTGCTCACAATTTTTTCTCCACTACGACCAAAGTAATTTTATTGCAGTCATTTCATTTCTTCACTACCAACTCAGCCAAGTGAAAAAATAAATTTTAAATTAATGAGTAAAGAAAAATGTTTGTGCACTACGATGGGGCTGATAATATTTTCACTACCAGCTTTTAAATTATAGTGGAAAACTTTTCAGCTTATTACCACCTTAGCTGTGTGATGCTGATATGTTTTATTTTATTATTTATTACCACTCAACTTGGAGTGAAGGTTGGTGCAATCATGCACTACCCCCAACTCTGTTTTGAATTCAGTTTTCCGATTACATATGCCGTACAGTATCGATATACCAAAAGAAGATGAATGTATATTTTTCTAAATTAGCTTTAACTTTGCTATTTCTGATCCAATTTGAGAGTGGTTCACGTCAGTGTCAATACCAAATAATTGTTTTCTACTCATGCATTTTGCAACTTATCAATTTGCGACTCTTAATTGTTCTCCCTTTTTCACATAAGTCTAGAAATAGCTCAAAAATGTTGGTCTGATTGAAAAAAATTATATGGCGGGATGTTAAAATGAAAGAAGATTTTTAATGGGGAGACAATCGTTTTGCTGCTCCATATAAAAACCGGGACATTTTTTGATTAGTACGAAAATTGTGTTTTTTGTTTTTTGAAAGCCGATCATTTCGCAAAATCTCAGACCCAATTTAGTTTTACTGATTCTTACCTTCATAGTCTAATTCAGTGAGTTTTCACATAATAAATGATCAACAAATTAACGTTTATGAATTATTTTATATAAATCTGCTGCACACTGAATGCATATAGTTTTAAAAATTTTCAAATGCAACGTGGCAGTTCTAATACAGCCCAATTCTAAACCAAAATTCCGTGCGAGTTTTTTCCCTTCTCCCATTCCTCGTATTCTAAATAAAAATTCCTTGTGAGTTTTTTCACTTCTCCCTTTCCTCCTATTCTGAACAATGTTCGAAAAAGCGGAAACCGGTTATGGGAGAAAAGTAGGTATTATGAATGTGAGGGAGAGGGAGATTTCTCTGACATTTCATAGGAGTTTTTTCACTTGTTAAATTAAAGGGAATGCATCAAAATAGTTAAAGGAAATTGGTTATTTTAAGAAAGAACACTTATTTGTACAAATTTGTGCTAAAAGATGTATTTATATTCTACCACAATATTCTCACTGCTTATACAACAACAACTACAACCACAATATTCTTTATTTTAAGTTGAAAAGTATATCATAAGCAACGGTAGAGCTCTTGGTATACAAATTTGATGCAGCCATTCAGAAATTGCGCAAGGATTTTTTAATAAGGCTTAAATAGATTTTGGCATATGATGAAGGACGAATTCAACTCAACTTGGCCGCCAGAAAATTGCTTTGCTGAATGAAAGCAGGCAACTCCGGCAGATTTGTGTTATGCGGCCGTCTTCTTCTTATGTTCCGCTGTTGATGTTGCTGTGGCACCAATTCATTACTCATTTCAGTGAATACCAAATGAAATGCAATAAATACTGTGCAATGTTTATATTTTATTTCTTAATTTCCAACAAATTTGCAACAATAATTAAACTTTTCAATTTTTTAAACAAAATAAGAAATGTGCAACGAAATTTCAATTGACAAAACAGCTGACTTCGAAAATTCGAAATTCCTATTCCCCAATTATTGTTCTCCCTAGGAGAACAGAATTGGAGGAATTTTTCCGCGGGAATAAAAAAATCCGCGAGAACAAAATTCCGCGAGAATATTTAGAATTGGTCTGATAGTTATCCAATTCGAGTGAAATTTTGCACGGCTTATTTTTAGACGGCGGCCGCAGTGGTATGGTAGCATGCTCCGCCTACCACACCGATGATTCTGGGTTCACGCCCGGGCAAAGCAACATCAAAATTTTAGTAGCAAGTTTTAAAAAATTGGAAGAGAAGCTCGGCCTAAATCTCTTCGGAGGTTACCGCGCCTTACATTTATTATATTCCGCCCGGCAAACTTAATATTTGTAAAAAAATTATATATATCGAACGGCTTAATGTACATACATACATATGTTAGAACACATCGAAAAAGCGTTAGTTGGAATGACATGAAGCAGGCATGCTTAACGAACGAAACGATATCATTTCGTTACGATAATCAACGCTAATAAACGTTAAGATCGTCAAGTGACTTCGTTTCGTTTATTAGCGTTGATTATCGTAACGAAATGATATCGTTTCGTTCGTTAAGCATGCCTGACATGAAGTATACTTGAAAGACAATTTAGGAATAATTATAATTTCTGGCCACTCCAGGTACGAACTTTTATTTCAGATGATATGTTTCAAAACGGAGTCGTCCCTCGGCAGTGTTTTGGCAAATCCTGCGATTATGTATTGCGTAATGGCTGATGTGAACGAACAGCAAGCCGTAGTGGTGTGGTTCATTCGCCTTTCACACCGAACTTCCTCTGGGTTCAAGCCCCGGACGAAGCAACAGTATAATTTGTTTAACATAATTATTATTTAAGTATTTTTTTCATGTTCATTTTTCCAGAATTTCTTGTGGATGAAATTCGCACTATTGTGGTTTTTATTTAGAACACAAGTTGAAAGTACGGTTTTGACGCCAAAACTTTTTTTGTGTACAAAATTATGTAAAAAAACTGTAAATGACTTCAAAACCAATTTAATTTGACTATCATTATGCACCATTTACTAGGTTTTTTTCTCGCTGGCAGTCTCAGAAATACTCGCAAATCCTACTAAGCAATTTATCTTCATTGCCATTGAAACCGAGCATAACGAAATTCCAGTTCCCTGCTGTCATTCTTTCAGCACTTTTTGGTGTTACTCATTGAATTCACACAATTTATGCGATTTATGAAATTCATGTAAATTAGATTCATGTATTAAAAAAAACACGGTTTTGTGAATTTTTTTATTGAGCTTAATAAAACTTACGTCGTCAAATTTTTTTGTTGGTTTAATTTGCGTATGTGTACATATGTACATATCTATGTCTATAAGCAGATGCAAATGTCACGAATGATGGAATATTTCTTGTATATTCATCTTATGCTAAAATGAAGAAAATGAATTAATTAGCTGCACCAAATGTCAGAAAGGGGTTTAAACCAGTTGACAGATATTATGAAGTTTGAGTTTTAAGTATCCATGTTTAAGGTTTTGATGTAACATCAAATAATCGGAGCTAAAAAGGTTCATGAAAGACACATTATATAAAGCGCATAAATAGACAGATAACATCCGAATTATTCCGAAATACTTCTTTTCAATTAAAAGAACGGCATATTTTGGAAAGACACAACCAAGTTAATTTCAATATGTCAGTTTCAGAAAAAATGTGGGTATCTACATTCTTTTTAAGACGGCAATTAAAAGCTTATATTTTACTTTTTAAATGACTTTTTTCGGAGTTATTTATGTACATTGTAAAGGAATTAGGATTAGCCATGATAGTAAAAAACGTCCATAGCAATTACACAAAAAATAACTTGGCGCGATTTTCATCCGAGGAAATCTAGACCGAGCTTTCTTTCAATTTGCGTTGTATTCCTTTTAATTTTTCCTATAAATTAGCGGGACTGCCAACTCCGAACGGCATCTGCAAGGTAGATGCATTTTCACTGAGAACCTTTTCCATGGCAGAAATACACTCGGAGTGTTTGCCAAATCACTGCAGAGGGGCGACCCCGATTAAATAATATTTTCTATTTAACCCAGGACCCTCGGTGTGGTAGGCGGAGCACGCAAGGAAAAAGCAAAAAAAAAACGTTTTGATTATATTCAAATTTATTAATTAAATAAATTAAAATATCTGTTCTAAAGTTGCTTCTTTGCTGAACACTCTTGGCATTGGCATTTTTCACATATTTCGGGCTCATATCGGAACGCTAAGTTATGAGCGCTCCGAGAATGTTTGAGGGAATTTCACTATAACTGTATTTATGTATATATGTATGTACATACATATGTGTTAAAATTAGTTGTTTTATGTTTTATCACCTTTAATATTAAATTAAACCGATTCTTTGGCGTAATCTACGTATAAAAACAATCAATGGTAAGGATCACTTAAAATTTTTTAGGGAAACCACGGAAACAGGCGTGTAAAAACCGCGTAACTGTACGCCCAACAACCAATAATCGCAATGTCTTTTGTCAAACTAAACAACCATGGACAACAGCACCATCACAACCACGAGCATTTCAGCCAGCAGCTACGCCAACAGCACCACGATCTCTTCGACCAGCAAACAGTACGATTGAGTTTGTTGACTGTTTCTTTCAGGTTTTTTATTCACAATACATTTTGGCAGCAAACAAACCTCTGTTTTTTTCTTTTCACAATACAGTTGCTGTTGGTTTGAGTGAGTTTTTAAGCGTTGGTTAGGGCTCGATAGCAGCTTGTATGGTTCATACCAGGCATGCTTAACGAACGAAACGATATCATTTCGTTACGATAATCAACGCTAATAAACGAAACGAAGTGACTTCAAATTAACGTTAATTTGACGATCTTAACGTTAATAAACGAAACGAAGTGACTTCGTTCCGTTTATTAGCGTTGATTATCGTAACGAAATGATATCGTTTCGTTCGTTAAGCATGCCTGGTTCATACGTACCCTTCGCACGTTCATTGTGAAAATACATAGTTTAAAAATTCAAATTTTTGGGTAAACAATTTTCATTATACTTAAAATTAAGATTCAACGATAGCTGTGTACGCTAATTTTGTCATTTGGTGTATCAAAAAACTTTAAAAAATTAAAATTTGTATTGCGTCTGTTAACAAAGGAATGTGCGAAGTATACATATATACCACTAGCAGACCCGGCAGACGTTGTTCTGCCCTAAATTTGGTCTATATGCATACATTTTAATAAGCTTTTTCCGTCTAAGGGGGAGGGCCCCTCTACACTTTTTCCTAATCTTTGTATTCACTCCTCCCTCCGTATTTTTCGCTTCATCTATTTCCATTTTCGTCTCATTCTATATCTTTCTCAGTCTCCTTCTCTTTCTCTCTTTTCTCTTCTATCAAGTTTTTCTCATTCTTCATCTCTTATTGCCAGTCCCAGAGGGTGGTATGTATTTTGTTCCAGTCCCATTCCGAGTCTCAGTCCCAGTCCTAGTCCTAATCCGATTTCTCGTCCGTCTCTGGTCTACTTCCCGAAGAAAAGCATCGTAAATACTAACAAAGGCAAATTTATATACCAAATTTCAGGCAAATAGAGTAGGACGTATGTAAATAGGTATGTAGGTATTATTAATTCATGGCTTTATTTCGGCTTCGCATGCATATTTATCAGTTCTGCCAGGTTGATACGACTAAATCGAATATCACAATGAAAATTACTTTAAAGCTCTCAGCAACAGCTTTCATTTGATATCCATATAACACACACATTCTAGGGGTATCCGCGTCCATGTTTTTGCATGTATCTCGAGACCCTAATCACCCAGCGGTGTAAAACTTACTCTGTACTAAACTATACATCAACAACTTCAATTTAATACCCATAGTGTAAAAACACATTCTAGGTGTATCCGTGTCCATGTTCTGGCCTAATCCCGAGACCCTAGTCACCCAGCGGTATTAAACTTACTCTGTACTAAAGCAAACATCAGCAGCTTCAATTTGATACCCATAATGTAAAAACACATCTTAGTGTTACCCTGATCCACGTTTTGGCCTATATCTCGAGACCGTAGCCACCAATAGGTATGAAAACTACCCTGTACTAAAGCACTCATCAAGAGCTTCAATTTGATACCCACAATGTAAAAACACTATTTAGGCGTTCACGGGCCCACGTTTTGGCCTATACCTTGAGACCCTAGTCACCCAGGGGTATGAAAATTACCCTCTACTAAAGCGCTCATCAACAGCTTTCATTTGTTATCCATATTCTATAAACACATTCTAGGGGTACCTGGGTCCACGTTTTGGCCTATATCTCGAGACCCCAGTTACCCAGTTGTATGAAAATTATCCTGTACTATAGCACTCATCAACAGCTTTCATTTGATATCCATATTGTATAAACACATTCTAGGGGTACCCGGGTCCACGTTTTGGGCTATATCTCGAGACCCTAGCTTCCCAGCGGTATGAAAAATAGATGTTGGCCGATTCTCAGACCTACTCAATATGCTCATAAAAGTTCATGAGAATCGGTCAAGCCCTTTCGGAGGAGTACGGAATCGAACATTGTGACACGAGAATTTTATATATAAGATAAACAAATATGATCAGATCACACATTCCGGAATTGTTTTATTTATTTAAAAGAAATGAGGACAATCCCCACTTAATTCATAATAATTTTAGATTACCTAATTACAAAACGAAGTCTGAAAAAAATAGTCTTTTTTACAAAGGGTTAAAATGCTTCAACGAATTACCTGCAAATATTAACAATTGTGATAATAACTTGTTTAAGAAAATATTATATGCTCACGCGAAATAAATATTAGGATTCGAATGAATTTGTGTTACATGTTTCAAATTCAAATACATGTTTGAAATTCAAATTCATGTTTCAAATTCAAATACTAATTTAAGTTCAATTTCGTACATAGTACATATTGTTAATAAATGCAATAATGCTTAAGTGTTGATCTAGGCTCTAAGAGTCGTAATAAATAAATAAATAAATAAATATAAATTAAAGTAAATTAAATTGACTCAAGATAAAATAAGTTAAGTTAAATTATATTAATTTGAACTAAATTAAATTAAAATTAATTAAATTAAATTTACTTGATTTTACTAACTTAATCTAAATGAAATAAAATTGAATTGAATTAATCAATTGTTTCGGAAAAAAATTTAAACAACTCGGCATCAGGACGGACTAGACGGCAGCTTTGATTATAGCCTTTTCTTCTGGGAGTGGGATTTGAACCCGAACTCCTGCGATGATCATGATCTGAATGTTTACAAACGCATCCGACCATCACCACCTGTGTTACCGGAGCCTACCGGATCTGTATCCGGCAAAGGACCATCACATCGATAACACTCCCCAAAGCCTTCGGGGAGCAACCTTATCGCTACAGCAACAACCATCATCACGACTTGCTGTTATATTACTTTTTCCCATTTGCCTTCTATTTCATTTACTTTACTTCCATATAGCAGAAACGTAATTTATAGGCAATCGCCAACGATGGAAGTTGTCAAACTGGCGGTGGGTAATTCACCACATTACCTACTTAAAGATTACCACAAATCGCAGTGTTTTCGTTAAAATTTCACAAAAAAGTTATTGAGAAATAAGTTCTCTGCATATAGGGCATATTTTTTCTGTGTTTGGCGGTTCGTTTAGAACAGGTTTTTTGTTTAATATGTTGAGTATAGCAACAACAACAAGCTATGATAGTTAGTTCTTATTGTCCATATTATTTTAAATGTATTCACGTATTTTTTATCAAGCAGTTATTTAATTTTTTTTGCGTTTTCAAACATTGAGGTCATCGCAGAAGTGCGCGTTCAAATTCCATTCCCGGGAGAAAAAGCTTTGAAGAAATTTACAACATATAACCGAAACAGCTGTCGTCTTGTCCGTCCTGATGTCGAGTTGTTTCAATTTTCCCCAAAAAAAATTAATAAAATAAAATGTAGATAATTATAAACAAATGGGCAATCCCCGCTTTTGCAAAAACTAGCTTTTTGTTGCTCCTACTCAAAATTGAATTAAAATTAAATAAATTATTCAAGGTTCGATTCGAGCTCAAGGCCATAACAATAATTTTTTTTTTCTAATAATAACTATTGTTATTTTTTAATTTTTCTAAATTTGAAAAATTGTATTTTGTTTTTGGAATAGTAAGTAGAAAATTTTCACGAGATGGCGCAACACTGAATAAATATAGTTGGTAAAAAGGAATAGAAGTACCAAATTTGCCAGTCAAACAGACCACCACTGTATAGTTAAATGGTTAGCGCAGCGTGCCTAAAGCGCACTGAAGATGAAGGCTTGGCACCCTTCGAAATGGATCTATCTGCGCAGCTATGGCAGGTTGTCTGAAAAATTGTCTACTTACTATTCCAAAAACAAAATACAATTTTTCAAATTTAGAAAAATTAAAAAATAACAATAATCATCATTAGAAGAAAAAAAAATATTGTTTTGGCCTTGAGCTCGAATCGAACCTTGAATCATTTATCAATAGGCCGATAAAAACAAAAACAATTGTTAATAAACCATGATCACTTGGGAATGTCAAACAAAGTAATTGACAATAAACAAACACAAGCATTATCAGTGATTTGCACCAGATGGCGCAACACTGAATAAATATAGTTGGTAAAAAGGAATAGAAGTAGCAAATTTGCCAGTCAAACAAACCACCGCTGTATAGCTAAATGGTTAGCGCAGCATGCCTAAAGCGCACTGATGATGAAGGCTTAGCACCCTTCGAAATGGATCTATCTGCGCAGCTATGGCAGGTTGTCTGAAAAATTTTCTACTTACTATTCCAAAAACAAAATACAATTTTTCAAATATAGAAAAATTAAAAAATAACAATAATTATCATTATAAAAAAAAAATAATTATTGTTCTGGCCTTGAGCTCGAAATTTTTAAAGTTTTTTCATGACCTACTTAAAAAATTTTCATTTGATTTAAAAATTTTCATGTATACCCTGTCCGACTCAAAATTGTCCTCTAAAAACTTTGGTGATAACAGTTTTTTGAAAAAGAAAAAAAATATTTTTTTGGGTTTTGAGGAGTGTTTTGGTGAAAAAATTTATTTTTTCGCCATTTTTTTAAGGGTTTCTTTAGAAACGTGCAAAAGTGCTGCCGATGAAAACGAATTTGTCTCATAGTTCCTATCCCATATAAAATTATGTGATAAAAACGTTGGCATTAACAGTTTTAAAAAAAAATTTTTTTTTTGGTTTTTGCGACTTGTTTTGGTCGAAATCGATTTTTTTCATTTTCAAGGCTCCAAATCATTTTTTATGTATATATACATTCCGTTAGACCTACCAGTAAGTATCCAAAATGATCAGGGGAGGAGCTGAGTTGATTTAGCTATGTCCGTCTGTCCGTCTGTCCGTTTGTTTGAACGCAAACTAGTCCCTCAATTTTTGAGATATCTTGATGAAATTTGGTAAGCGGGCATATTTTGATGGGGGATTTGACATCTGTCGGAATCGACCGGATCATACCACTATAGCATATACCTCCCATACAACCAATAAGAGGGTTTTCGCCCTTTCTGATTCATTTTAGCAGCTAGCAATATCAAATTTTACCACAAGCTTACGTATTAGGCATACATAGATGGTTGTCTGAAAAAATTGTCTAAATCGGACTAAAAATCGATTTCGACAAAAATGATGAAAATCCTCTTACCTAAACAGTCGGTTGTATGTAACGATTTTACTGCAAATCCTCTTATTTGCCCTTTTGCTAAGTTCGTATCACTAAACTGTTGAATAAGTAACTCCAATATTGAATAATGGAAAAATTGCCTTTATTAAAGTACTTCACAATAACACTTATACTTTGCAACTAGCTGGCTTAATAACCAAACTGATAGCTTAAATGAAACTGACTTTCAAAATAATACTGCTATCGCTCGCTAGATAGCGTCTTAATCGAAAACTGCCCATAGCGCCTTTACCGCTGATGCTTTTATAAACTGTGATTTCCTCGTGGCATCTTCTAGGCGCTTCCAGAATTTTACTTAGTTAGTTATAAATTTCTCAGCTACAACTACAGATGTATAATTTCTCATTTGAGTAATACTTGCACAAATTATTGCCCTCTCTTGTGACAACTCAGATAAGATATATGCATGTGTTTGTGCATTGCCGCTCCGCTGCTCGTACTCGTACATATGTGTAGACGCTATTATTGATTCGTTTATGTAGATACATAATGATTTAATTATTGATGTGAATTCACGTCACTGCTTAGCATCGGCCTAGAGATGGCAGCACTCCTTAGTTTTGCTAATATTCGTAACACTGCCCTCCACCTAAGTCTGATCGTCCCTCTCGATCTAAACGCTGCTAGCCACCCCAAATTAACCACTTTCATTTTGATTCGTGGTTTGCCAATGGTTTGTATGCGGTACACTACATCATTGATCCGTTTTACAACTTTTTATGGGCCTTCCCAGTTACACTGCAATTTCGGAGACAAACCTTTTTTTCGTTGTGGGTTGTATAGCAGCACCAAATCTCCTTCCTGAAACCCTTCCGAATAAATTGCTTTATCGTACCTCGCTTTCATCTTGTCACTCATAATCTTTGCTCGTTGCCTTACCAGATCGTGTATCTCTCTCAGCTCTTCTTCCAAGACACCAGTGGATTTCTTGACATTCCACTCCGCATCGGCATCTATCCCATATTTCAAATCATCTAGCAGTCAAAGGTCATTGCCAAAAATTACCTTTGCGGTAGTTTGGCCCGTTGTCTCATGTACTGCCGATCGGTAGGCCATCAAGAATAATGATATGTGTGTATCCCATTCCTTATGGTACTTGTCTACTACTTTCTTTAAATGCTCCTCCAATGTTCTATTGAAACGTCCCACCATACCATCGGACTGAGGATGCAATGCAGTTGTCCGTGTTTTTCGAATGCCCAACTTCTTGCACATTTCTTGGAACACAGCTGATTCAAAATTCCTGCCTTGGTCACAATGTATCTCCATTGGTACACCATACCTTGCAACCCATTCGTTTGTAACCACTTCTGCTACTGTTTCTGTTTCTTGGTTTGGGATTGGGTATACCTCTGGCCATTTACTGAAATAATCCATAACCACCAGTACGTATTTGTTTCCGTGGTTACGACATCCATGGCGATCCTTTCAAATGGTGTACCTGAAATATATTGCTTCAGCTGGCCATGACTTCCTGTTTTGGGCCCTTTCGCTCTGCTGCAAACCTCGCAGTTGGCAATCCACTCGGTGACCGACTGACGGCAACCAACACAATAGAATCTCTGCTTAATTTTATCGACCGTCTTCGTGATTCCAAGATGACCTCCACTTGGACCATTATGCAGCTCGTTGAGCACGTCAGGAATCCTATTTCTGGGAACAACTATCAGTTTCCTTTTGCATTTACCATTCTCACTCTCCCATACTCGATGAAGGCAACCGGACATCAATTCTAAACTGTTCCACTGTGCCCAATATGACTTCGCAATGGGACTCTCTGCTGACATCACTTCTCTGTTTGGTCTTTCGTTTCGTTCGAGCCCTTGCATAACACGTGACAGATCTGTATCTTCTAGCTGACACTTTCTAAGCTGTTCCTTGTCTCATTCATCTGTACATGTTATAGTCATTAGACGGACATCTATAATGTCTTCTTTAGCCTCGGCCTTTGAACAGTGCTTGCATTCCAAAATACATGGTCTTCGTGACATTGCATCAGAATTTCCATGGGTACTACCTTTTCGATGCTCAATGGAAAAGTCATAGCTTTGTAGTCGCTCGATCCACCGTGCCAATTGTCCTTCGGGATTACGGAACTGCAAAAGCCATTTCAACGCTGCGTGATCTGTCCTGACGCGGAATCGCTGGCCGTAGAGGTATTTGTGGAAATGTTTAATGCAGTCTACCAATGACAACAGCTCTCTCTGTGTAACGCAATAGTTCCTCTCTGGTTTTCCAATTGAACGGCTGTAATATGCAACTACCTTCTCCTGTCCATCGACCAGTTGTGATAAAAAAAAGGCATCACTGTAAATTGCCAAAGACCATCACCGACACTGAAGGCTGTTTTCTCTTTATCTTCCTCCTTCACCTCAACTTGCCAGTAGCCGCTTTTCAAGTCCAGTGTGGAAAACCATTTCATGCCAGATAGCGAGTCCAGAGTGTCGTCAATTCTTGGCAATGGGTAGCTATCCTTTTTCGTAACGTCATTCAACTTCCGGTAGTCCACGCAAAACCTCATTTTTCCATCCTTCTTCTTTACAAGTACTACCGGTGAGCTCCAGGGACTAGCTGATGGTTCGATGACGCCGCTGTCGCTCATTTCTTGTATAATTTGACTCACAACTTCCCGCTTCGCCAGTGGAACACTACGTGGAGCTTGACGTATCGGCCTCGCGTCTCCAGTGTCAATTTGATGTTTCACAACATTGGTGCGGCCTGGTTTGGAACCATCCTGGTCAAATATGTTTGCGTACTTTAGAAGCAGTTGCTTTGCCTTACTCTGATAATCTTCCCCGAACCCCTCCGTCCATGCCGTGATGTCATTTGAAATATCAGTATTACTAGATGAAACGTGTTCCTGGAGCTGTTCGCAGTTAATAATTACTTCAGCCTCTTGGCATCTTCCCAAAATAGCTCCTTTGGTCAGTTTGTGTGGTGACTTGAACTCGTTGAGTATTCTTACCGGAATACGTCCATCTTGTTTTGTCATAGCCAGGGTTTTTCCTACAAGTATGTTCGGTGCTGATTTGTTTGCTGCTTCGACAACCCACAATTTGTTTGTCCCACAATCTCCATCAACCTTTGCCCAGATGACTGCTTCTGATTTTGGTGGTATTTGCTGACTCTCTTCCACCAGCACTCGTTTACTGCTGTAGCCTCTCTCGTAGCCGAAATTAAGTGGTAAATCCATGTTCTCATATCGCATCGTCTTGCTTTGCATGTCGATCTTGATGACCTGGTCGATTAAGTAGTCCACTCCAATTATGATTTCATCAACAATATCTGCCACTATAAAATTGTGTACTACCGTGACGTTCCCAATTGCGACTTCACATGATACTTCTCCTAGAACCGTGCTGTCTTCTCCAGTGGCTGTACGCAATATTGCTCCATGCAATGGTCTTATCTACTTGTTGACTAAATCCGCTCGAATAATGGAATGGGATGCACCCGTATCTACAGTCAGTAAACGTTCCTTTCCATCCACATGTCCTCCAACAGTAAGATTGCTTGACCTTCTTCCAATTTGTGAGATAGAGATTATGGGGCATTCAATTGAGGGAGCCAGCTGTCGCCCCTTGCGGCTGAATCGCTTTAGTTTAACGATTGATTGGTCTTGGAGATCTGCTCATCTCCTTCAGCTCTGCGTTTACGACCACCCACATTGTTGGAACTGTTAGGGTTGGTGTTGCAATAACGCGCAATATGCCCTGGTTGCCCTACTTGAAACATTTCATAACTCCAGAGTTTTTCTGTTGTAATCCCTTCAGTGCTTCCAAAATTGTGTCCACCCAATCTGGCCTTTCTACTTCCACACGATGGGCTTTGTACGCTGGCTTACTGAAACGTGACGCTGTTTCCTGAATCAGTGCATAAGATACCGTTTCAGCAAATGTTTGCTTTGGGCTTGCGTATGTAGCTCGCTTTGTTTCGACGTCCCGTATGCCGTTTATGAAGCTCTGCATCTTTACCCTCTCGGTGTACTCCACGGGTGCGTCCGCATTTGCCAAATGTGCCAACCTTTCAACATCAGAGGCAAACTCCTGCAAGGTCTCATTCGCTCTTTGGTGACGGTTTTGCAACTCAATTTGGAATATTTGTTTTCTATGCTCGCTTCCATAACGTCTCTCGACAGCGGCCATCAATGCTTCATAGCTTTTCCGTTCGTACTCTGGAATAGTCTGTAAGATTTCGGCAGCTGGTCCTTTCAATGCTACGAATAGTGCAGCAACTTTATCTTCAGCATTCCAGTTGTCCACTGTTCCGGTCTTCTCAAACTGTAGCTTAAAGACCTGGAAAGGAACAGACCCGTCAAAGGATGGTGTTTTTACCTTTGGATTACTTGCTGAAACAGCTGGGCGATTTAGTTGTAACTGCTCCATACGACCCTTCATATCATCGACTTCTGCCTGAAATTGAGCAATTTTTGCATCCTGTGCTTCCAGCTTTGATGTTACCCTTGCTTCCTGTGCTTCTAACTGTGAAGACATTTGTGCCACCTGCAATGGTAACCGCTCCTCTTGTTCTTCCATCTTGGATGTTATGCGTGTCTCCTGCGATTCCAGTTGGGATGCCACATATGTCTTCTGTTCTTCCAGTTGAGTATCCATCTTGGATGTAATCTGTGTCGACATTTCTGACATACGTGTTTTCTGTTCTTCTAGTTGAGATGACATATACGTTTTCTTTTCTTCTAGTTGAGATGACATTGTCGATGTTTGAGCAAATATTGCAGCCAAAATCATGTTCAAGTCTGTGCTCGTAACAGTCTGCGATGTTTCGTTTTTCTCTCCAATTTTTGTTGTTGTCTCGTCCCCATCAGGATAAAAAACATACTCGTCCACATCAATTCCTTCTGCTTCCATTGCCTCTCGTAGTCGTGCCTGAAGTTCGAGTTTAACGCCGCTTATATTCAATCTACGGCTCTCCAACTCCTTCAGTTGCTGGATCTTCAATTCACTGAACTTTGCCATGTCCTTGTTGTCATCTGGAATTTATTCAACAATTCCTCTTCTGACACCAATTGTAACGATTTTACTGCAAATCCTCTTATTTGCCCTTTTGCTAAGTTCGTATCACTAAACTGTTGAATAAATAACTCCAATATTGAATACAACAATAACACATACTTTGCAACTAGCTGGCTTAATAACAAAACTGATAGCTTAAATGAAACTGACATTCAAAATAATACTGCTATTGGTCGCTAGATAGCGTCGTAATCGAAAACTGCCCATAGCGCCTCTACCGCTGATGCTTTTATACTCTGTGATTTCCTCGTGACATCTTCTAGGCGCTTCCAGAATTTTACTTAGTTATAAATTTCTCAGCTACAACTACGGATGTATAATTTCTCATTTGAGTAATACTTGCATAAATTATTGCCCTCTCTTGTGACAACTCAGATAAGATATATACATGTGTTTGTGCATTGCCGCTCCGTTGCTCGTATACGTACATATGTGTAGACCCAATTATTGATTCGTTTATGTAGATACATAATGATTGAATTATTGATGTGAATTCATGTCACTGCTTAGCATCGGCCTAGAGATGGCAGCACTCCTTAGTTTTGCTAATATTCGTAACAATATTATAAATATGTCCGATCTTGACGATTTTTTCAGACAACCAACTATGCCCAATACATAAGCTTGTGGTAAAATTTGATGTTGCTAGCTGTTAAAATGATTCAGAAATGGGGCAGAAATTGCGAAAACCCTCTTATTGAACAATCGGTTGTATGGGAGATATACGCTATAGTGGTCCGAACCGGTCGATTCCGACAAATGTCAAATCCCCCATCAAAATTCGCCTGCTTACCAAATTGCATCAAGATATCTCAAAAATTGAGGGACTAGTTTGCGTTCAAACAAACGGACAGACGGACGGACGGACGAACAGACGGACATGGCTAAATCAACTCAGCTCGTCTCCTGATCATTTTGGTATACTTATTGGTGGGTCTAACGGAAACATATACATAAAAAATGATTTGGAGCCTTGATGGAGTCGACCTAAAACTTGTAGGATGTCCAATTAATGTACCCATTAGCACAACACATTCTGCAAGAAAAGTGGGTTCTATCTCCCCAAAAAATATTATTATTTTCGTTTTACTGTACATATTTCATGATCTTTTAATGACGGAAGGTTTCAAGACCATGGAAGATTCCTGGAGGAACGATAATGGCGACCTGGTAACTGGCGTACAGATTGTGGGGGAAGACGAACCCGATACCCCGACAGCCGATGATGAAAAATACGCTCCGGCATCCAACTATGGAGAAGTGAAAATAGCTACATCCTGGATAAAAAAACACATGGAGCCAAGTAATGACGGGATAACCGACGGGATGTTCAAACATAGAGACGAGGAGTTGGTATAAAATAAAGCAAGAAAAGTGGGTCTTGCGGTAACTGAGCACAAGACGAAGTACTTGCTGTCATCGTGGCCTTTGTTGCCACGTCATTGTTGACGGATATAAATTCGCGACTGTGAAGGCTTTCGTCTATTTGGGAAGCAGCATTAAAAGCAAAACCAATGTCGGTCTAAAAATCAAACGGAGAATAACCCTTGCCAACAAGTAAAATAAATAAATGTAAGGCGCGATAACCTCCGAAGAGATCTAAGGCCGAGCTTCTCTTCCAATTTGCGTCGTGCTCCTCTTGATTTTTCCCTACAAATTGGCCGGACGGGACCTACATGTTTTATGCCGACTCCGAACGGCATCTGCAAGGCAGATGAGTTTTCACTGAGAGATTTTCATGGCAGAAATACAATCGGAGCGCTTGCCAGACACTGCCGAGGGGCGACCCCGCTTTAGAAAAATTTTCTTCTAATTGAAAAATCTTATTTCTAAAATTTTGATGTTGCTTTGCCCGGGAGTTGAACCCAGGGCATACGGTGTGATAGGCGGAGCACGCTACCATCACACCACGGTGGCCGCCAACAAGTGCTCTTTAGGAAATTAAAAAGTAAAATCCTCTCTCGACGAACAAAAATCTCGCTCTGCAAGTCAATCATCATATATGTGGTGATGTATGGCTCGGAATCATGGAAGGTGTCGTGAGAAGATGAGATAGCTCTTGGAGTATTCGAGAAGAAAGTTCTCCGGAAGATTTATAGTCCTGTCTGTGATATCGACGGCGAGTATCGAAGGAGGTATAATGATAAGCTATGTGAGCTTTTCGCAGATATGACAATACTGCAGCAGATAAAAACAGAAAGATTCGCTATCTGGGCCATGTTATGCGCATGGACGAATACGCTCCGACCAAGAAAGTAAGTAACCGCAGTTTGTAAGCCGAGAAAAGAGAAGACCTTCACTGAGTGGTTAGACAGTTGGAGGAAGATTTGACCTCGTTTAGAGCTTCTAATTGGCGACTGTTATCGCAAAACAGAGTTAGCTGATCTCACTGACTCAACGTACCTCATTTTTATACAAAACTTCAAGAAGTGCTGTATGTTGAATTTTTAGCAGGATTTACAGATCGCGTCCGGACACATATTTTGCTTACATTTTACTCCTTTTATTCTCATTTCGTACGAAAAAAGTACAAAAACTGTAAGTAAAATGTGAACAAACATGTCTTAAGACACGAGCAATGAATTCACGTCATTTCATCCAATTGTCACTTGTCATACGTATGCACTGAAAACTTCAACCAAAAAATATTAGGTAGTAATACTATTTAGATTTCAACTCGATACACATAAGAGAGATAAAATATGTAGTAGGAAAATAAGAGCGGAGCAAAATACTCCTATTGGAATAAAGTCTAAACAGTGCGTCAGCAATGAAACATGCTTCAAAAGCGTGACGTCACGCTGAGAAAATTTATTTCACAGCTAACTATGATTTTTCTACTCTCTCATATTTTATTGCGGGATCTGTTTATTGGTTCATGCAGAAATCACATAAAATTTTTTTTTTATGTTGCAACAAAGTCTGAGAAAATAAGTTTTGCATGCCCTTGCCAACATGAACGATGTTGTAACCAAGCAAAACAACTTCTGGGTAGTTTCGGCACACCTGGCGAGCGATACGTAGGTTACATTATACCGTTACGTTCAATATAACTTTCAAGATGGATTTTAGAAAGTGTAAACTGTATTTTGGAAAGTTGATCGGTTTTTAGATTTCAGTTGGATTTTTGAAGCGTCAATTGGATTTAAGAATTGAATTTAGAATTGTCAATTGGAATTTTGAAAGCTTCATTTAGATTATAGAATTGATTTTTAGTAAACGTAAGTTGGATATACGACAAACTTGCTTCGTCTAGACTTTTCGCGAACAGCTGCGTATTTATGTCTCCTTTATGTATCTGACATTTACGTTTCTCTTCTAGTTATATGCGTGTGTATGTGTGAGTAACAACTTCTGCTCTTAGCTGCCGAATACATATATGTATCTGAAACATTCTCTTTGCTGTTAGCTTAGCGGTTTCCATGTATGTGTAACAGCTTGCTTTGATATTTACATGTACATATGTGTGGCTGCTTACTTTGCTGTTGTTGTGCATTTATTTACTAGCAGCTTAGTGATGTACAGAACTGCTAATATTCGCCACAATATGTATGTATTTTCATTTTATATCAGCTTCACAGCGACCCGTGTAAAGTTTTCTCCCGGGAAGTGGCCCAGGGACCGATCATTTGGATTCACTAATCGATTTGTCTGAAATTTGGTTTATACATATGTGGAACTGGGACTAGGACTAGCACTGGGATTAGGGTTAGGATTGGGACTGTGACTAGAACTAGAGAGAAGAGAAAAGATGGAAGGAAAAGAGATACACTTAGACCAAGATAGAGAGATAGGGATAGATGGATGGAGAAAAATGTCAGGGAGGAGCATATAGCATAAATGATCAGGAAAATGGAGAGAGGGGGAAGGGAGAGTAAGAGGTAAAAATTTCTTAAAGTAATGCAGTTAGACCAATGTTGGAGCTAGATAACGTGTATCGTGTCTACTAGAACATGTCATAATAAATCAAAATCTTAAACTGCAACCTCCTTTAAAAAAGTCTAACATTTAGCTCTACAAAGATAGCTAATTTAAATAAAAAGTATATAACTTTCTGAAATATTTAATAATTAGGTGTTTAATTTTTTACATACGCTAGGCACAGCATTGCTACGAACGAACGCAAACTCAGTGCTGTAGCGGCCGCTGTGATTTGTCATATATGTATGTATGTATGGTGAATCTCGCCTCCGTGGAATTGTTTAAACCATGGGGAAATCAGTAGGCAAATTTAGCGGCAAGTTCAAATGAATTGGGCTTTGTACTTATTTGCCGTGTTTTTTCGCGCATATATTGTATGTGATTTTATTATTAAATTTATGTTATATTTATTTATTAAAACAGCTATACATCCTGAAATAACGTTTGCATGTCGAAAATTGTTCCTTTTTGAGAATTTTTGATGCCATTTACTTAAATACTAGAAATGGACTTAGTGACCATTGCTTGAATGCCGACCATAAGTTTGCGTTAAAATGTTGTATGGCGTGAAAAATTCGGATAGTGTTGTGCGCATATCTTTTCATAAAATATTGTGACGAATATTAACAGGTAAATAGTGACTTGTATGTACATAAACAAATTAATCATTATGTTTACACATATGCACATGCCAGCAGTGGAGAGATGCTCACAAAAATATGCAATCATCAGCAAAGTATTTCACACAAATACGCATGCATATATCTGAAATGCTCACAAAAGTAGGCTATCATTTTTGCAAGTATGACTCACATATATACGCGCATATGAGAAGCTATAAACGTGCATTGTAGTTTATAGCGGGAAAACAAGTAGTAAATTCTAGAAATAGAAACGCCTAGAAATATGCCAACGAGGAAACCGAAGAGTATAAAAGCAGCACCAGCTGAGACACGACCAATCAGTTTGATTTAAGCACGCTATCAGTTGCGAAGTATAAGTGTTAGTGTGGAATGAATATTTTCAAAGTAGTCTAATAAAGACCATTTTACATTATTGAATATTGGAGTTATTTGTTCAACAGTTTAGCGATACGAACGTTAGTAGAAGGTTGCAAATAAGCGGAATTTCCCTAAATTCGTTACAATTGGTGTCAGAAGAGGAATTGTTGAATAAATTCCAAAGATTTCGAGTACAACAAGGACATGGCAAAGTGGAGTGAATTGAAGATCCAGCAACTGAAGAAGGAGTTGGAGAGCCGTGGATTGAATACAACCGGCAATAAACTCGAACTTCAAGCACGACTACGAGAGGCAATGGAAGCAGAAGGAATTAACGTGGAAGAGTATGTATTTCATCTTGATGGCGACGAGACAACAACAAAAATTCAAGAGAAAAACGAAACATCGCAGAGAGTTACGAGCACAAACTTGAACACGATTTTGGCTGCAATATCTGCACTAACATCGACAGTCGATAAGTGCTTACAGGAGTCCCTGTCTTGGTAGACCTACCTCCGGTGTAAAACACAGATCAATCTCCGTTGATCTTCGGCCCAACAAGTTGGTACCAATCGGTGAGCTGGGGTGTTCAAGTCCACCAGCCTTGGTTTGGCCGAGGAGGACTATCCACCCTCCTCTTCCATTTTGGGGTAATGGCACCCGGTTGCACGGCAACTCCACCGCGAGTTCCGTGCTTGCCTCAGTATCCCTCTTTCATTGATTTTATAATATCGGGTATCTAATTGTCAGGTCAATCGGATCGAGATTTGTGTTTTGTCGCAATTTAGGAATGTGACCAACCTTTTCTGTCCTGCAGTGTTACAACAATGTATAATACATTGTTAACGACAGAGTTGATTTTGCTCAAACATTGCTTGAAGGCGGCACCTCCCTCCAACGTTATGCACCACATGTTATGATCAAAAACGCCCGTTCGCCGTGAACCAACTACCGATGTAATCTATCAGCGCAAGTGTCTTTCCTCATAAATAGCTACTTAAATGTTCTGTAGAGTGAGAGCGTCATATAATTCCTTGTGAATAAAACTATATGTTGTTTGGTCAACAGACAGTGATGCTCACAAGTACTTATGACACAAACACTCGCAAGATACATCTTCACTAATTATGGTAATAACCCACTTGCGCATCAAGACACATCTCGCTAGTCACAGGTACTTGTGCGTTTATGATCATATTGCAGCTGAACCCAGCTAAACTTTCTATTCAGTTGTATGCAACTTTGTTCTGCATTATTTGCTACTTTATATATGCCCACATATTCATCGTTATTTGCTACTGTGGTATACAACTTCTAATAACTCGCTTCATTGTATAATCTTCCTCATTATTCTTCAATTACGCTCCGTTTTGTTGCACAATTTAGGGCTGTGGCCAACCTTTTCAACCATAGACCTGTGTTGGGTGGCTTTCCCGTCTCAGCAATATCCTTGCAACAGCAGCTTGCCACACTGCAGTGATCTAACATCGTTAAATCTGCCACAAATCTCTAAAGACGAGGTGAGCACCGGCCCACTCGTACAATTATCGATTGTTTTTCGGCTGACGATAGACATACGTTTCTTCTTTCACCATCTTTTCACCGTGTTTCACCATCTTTCTCCGGCATCTCCGATTGCCACAATTATGGGATGTGACCAACCTTTCATCTGCCCCTCAGGGTCAGTTTCTCAATGAAATTTGGGTATCCGTGACAAGCAAGAGACCGAATTCCCTTGGGTCTAGGATCCCCAAGGGAAAACAAGTCTACTCAGAGCGTGTCATAAAGTGAACTCTTATTTGAAACCACAACCACCACGATGCTCCCACAGGATGCAGTGCATCAGATCACATTGGCTTCTCCTGCTCCCGCGGTAGCAGTATTTATAAAGACCTTGCCTAGGGTCCCACAGGGACAGTAATATCCAAGATGGAAACACAGGAGGCACGCATTTCAAAAATGTCGTCGCAAATGTCATCTCAACTGAAATCGCAGGAGACACGCCTAACATCGAAGATACAAGTACAAAAAACGCGTATCTCAGAAATGTCGACACAGATTACATCCAAGATGGAAACTCAACTGGAAGAACAGAAGACATATATGACATCTCAGTTGGCTGAACAGTTGAAAGCACAAGAGGCTCGCATTACAAAATCGATGCCGAGATTGAAACATTGAGAGGTCGTATACAGGAGCTGCAACTAAATCGCCCAGCTGTTTCAGTAAGCAATCCGAAGGTAAAAACTCTATCTTTTGACGGCTGTGTTCCTTTCCAGGTATTTAAGCTTCAACTTGAGAAGAACTCAGCAGTGAACAACTGGAATGCGGAATATAAAGTTGCTGCACTGTTCGTGGCATTGAAAGAACCTGCAGCGGAAATCTTACAGACTATTCCAGAGTACTAACGGAACAGCATTGAAGCATTGATGGCCGCTGTCGAGCGACGTTACGGAAGCGAACACAGGAAACAGATACATCAAATAGAATTGCAAAACCGTTACCAAAAAGCTAATGGGACTTTGCAAGAGATTGCTTCAGATGTTGAAAAGTTGGCTCATTTGGCAAATGCGGACGCACTTGTGGAGTACACCGAGAGGGTAAAAATCCAGAGTTATATAAATGGCATACGGGACGTAGAAACGAAGCGAGCGACATATGCAAACCCAAAACCCACATTCGCAGAAACGGTATCCCATGCACTGACTCAAGAAATAGCGTCACTTTAGAGTAAGCCCGCATACAAAGCTCATCGTTTGGAAGTGGAAAGGCCAGACTGGGTAGAAACAATTTTGGAAGCATTAAAAGGAACGCAGCAGAAAAACGATGATGCCGTCAAATGCTTTAAATGTGGGAAGACAGGGCACATTGCTCGTCATTGCGGCACCGGTCCTGGTAGTTCCAACTTGGCTGGTCGTAAACGCAAAGCTGGAGGAGATAAGCAAGAGCGTTTGAATGTCCTGTGATATCTATCTCGCATATTGGAAAGGTCACGATTCTACACAAATTCGTTGTGACAGAGATTTTTGATGAAGTCATATTGGGGGTGGACTTCTTAGTTGACCATGAATCAGGATCGATATCGATATATCACTTAACTTCAGTTTGGAAAAAGGGGTTCAGCAGTAAACGAGTACTGGTGGAGGAGATTCAACAGAGACCACAAAAGTCAAAGAAAGTAAATGAGGGAAAGGTTGATGGAATGAATGGGCCAAACAAATCAAAACCTAAGGTACCCGCGAGAAAAACACTGGCATTGACAAACCCTAATGGATGCACTAAAGCGAACGAAATAATTTTCCAGAAAAAATGCAAGGGCGGTTTCAAGCCAGCGCGCACTACTGTAGTCAAGACGATACTGATGATGCAAAGTCAATCCGTCAAGATCAAGCTCTGCGAAGTAGTACTTCATTGGCCAAAGAACAGAGTGTGAGGGAACGGCCCAGGGTAATGAGTAGTAAGATGAAACACAGGTACGACGAGAACAAAAATTCGGAAGGTTTCTTGGAGGGAGATTTGGTACTGTTATACAACCCTCACCGACGGAAAGGTGTTCCTTCCAAATTTCGGTGCAGTTGAGAAGGCTCATACAAAGTTGTGAAGAGGATCACTGATACCATCTACCGCATACAAACCATTGGGAAACCACGAAATAGAAGGGTGGTTCATTTGGAGAGGCTAGCAGCGATTAGATCAGGAACTTTTGCCTGATCGGGACGATCAAGTATTTCTCACACATACATATGCGTATATCTGAGATGCTCACAAAAGTAGGAAATCATTTGTGCAAGTATCACTCACATATACACGCGCATATAAGAATCTATAAACGTGCATCTGTAGTTTATAGCCGGTGAATTTATAGCTGGTAAACAAGTAGTAAATCCTAGAAATAGAAACGCCTAGAAATATCCCAATGAGGAAACCGAATAGTATAAAAGCAGCGCCAGCTGAGGCACGACCAATCAGTTTGATTTAAGCACGCCATCAGTTGCGAAGTATAAGTGTTATAGTGGAATATTTTCAAAGTAGTCTAATAAAGACCATTTTGCATTATTGAATATTGGAGTTATTTATTCAACAGTTTAGCGATACGAACATTGGTAGAAGGTTGCAAATAAGCGGAATTTCCCTGAATTCGTTACAATATGAATGCGCGAACAAAATGTGCCTAAAAAAAATACGGCCATTCGCAAATATAAAAATGTGTGCTTATTCTTCTTGTTAAACAAGGGTAAGACGAAATGTTAAATTTTACCAAACTGCTAGAAGTTTGTTTTACTGTGGTTTTCACACGCTTATTGATATTTTTGTTTTGTTTTTATTAAACGCTACCCGTTACTTAAATTTTCAGTGAATTCCCTGCAAGTTTAAGACGAAAAACATTGCTATTTGGGAAAAGTTTTAATAATATTTTTTTAAATTCATTCGTTGAAGTTTATGTGTATCGACATACATATGCATATGGGTAAGACTTTCTGTTCGTGCACCGTGAATTAGAAGTAATAAAACAATGACAAGACGCAAATCCCATATATGTAGGTGCCAGGACACGAAACTCTGCAAGGCTGCGGGCTATTACGAAGATTAAATAAGTACAGAGGTATTACAAAACTTTTTGCAACAAATTATATGCCGCATTTAACTTGAGCAACTTAACTATTGCTTTAGGTAATATTACCGTTGTGAGTCCATACTGTACATCAATACATGTGTGTGAACTCGTTGGTTCACGTGGAAATATAATAGTAAAACATTTAAATCTTTTTGAGCAATTTATATCTACACACAGTATTGTTTTGAGTGTTCATTGACTGCTTGGTGGAAAGCGTCAATTGCTCCACATGTACGTACGTATGTGTACATCGTCAGCTTAAAGTGCACAAATTTAAATGACAGGCAAAAAACTATTTTAAATTTACATTAAAGTCATAGGAAGTAAACTCAACATAATGCTGGTTCAAATTTTTTTTTAAATACGATTGTTTTCTTGAGTTGATGAAGCATTCCCTTCGCTATCCAATTGCATCACAAAAGAAAATTTTTATAAAACAAATAAAGAAGTATAAGTTCGCGTGAAATCGAACAATATATACCCAGTTGTGAGCTTTTATAGTACAGCTCATTCAGTTTTAGTTGTCTAACTCTAAGGACCGCGTCAGATAGAATTTCACGTCACATTATAACTTTCACAACAGAGAGCTTCAAGCACCAAGGCACAATTGTGGCATAGAAAAAGTTGCATTTTTCCAATGTTTCATAGTAATTTTAGTTATTAGAAAGTAAAATAGCTTTGATATTATTATTCGCAAATATATTGTTTATTGTTTTCATCTACGCACCTTTTAAAAATGTTTTATATAAAATGGGCGCGCAAACTCGGTTGAAAATACCTAGGCATTCATACCTTTTTTCTAGTAGATCTAGAAGATGTAAGAATGACTGCATACAAGATTTTCCAAGGACACCCCCAAATCGTGAGTTACGGGCAAAAAATCGGGTTTTCGTACCTTTGGACTTTTGTGGGCATATAGATCTTTTAATTATAACCCGGTTTTCAGTTTCTCTCCGTATCGTTTTAGAGAAGGTTTTTACCTTTCCAACGATATATAAATAAACTAAGAAAATATTACACAACTACAAAACCTTTACCGATGAATGAGTTTTTTCACTTATTTTCGGGTTTGGTCAACTTTAGGGATGCACAAAGAAATCAACAAAAATTTTAAAATGTAATTGATATCAAAAAAATTTTAGTTTCAATAATTTAGATAAATAATTTTGTGGGGACAAGTATTTTAGTTAAACGTCTTGTTGTTTTATTTGGAGCTTCTCGGCCGGTTTATCTCAATATACCAAAGCTAACGGACAACAACACTTTCAGAAAGATAATAACAAATACCAATATTGGATATGCACACAATCCAAAACATTTATACAAGAACAAAAGACAAAATTCACAAGGAACAACTACATAATGTAGTATATGAAATAAAGTGCAATGGAAAAGAAGGAGAAAAATGCAATAAAGTGTACATTGGAACAACGAAAAGATCGTTAGGAACGAGAATATACGAGCATAAGCAAGATGCTTAAAACAACAAAAGCTCCACGGCACTATCACAACACCTGACGAAAATTAAACACACAGCCCATTTTGATGAAACAAAAGTATTAGACGTGGAGAACAGAACCAGAAGAAGGATGACATTAGAAGGGTTGCGCATACAGCAACAAATACATACAGCGCTGAACTTCAAAGAAGACGTCGACAACATAAACTGCGCTTATGCTACAACGATTACAGTCAATAAGACGTGCTGTGCGGTTTAACTTTTTTACAAAATGTATCTGTTTGTTAATGTTATGTGTATATATGTTTATATGTGCTCAACAATTAGACGAATTTAATGTTGTCAATAATGTAAGTTTAGTGAAACGTAAAATCAGTTTTATATGTAACATATTAATTTGCCTGTATTTAAAAACTTTGTTTTTCGTATTTTCTAAAGAATAAATTAGAATCCTGATGAAGACGCGAATATGCGTCGAAACGCGTTGATTGAAATAAAAAAGTAGATTTTATTGAGATAAACCGGCCGAAAAGCTCCAAATAAAACAACAAATTTTAGTTTCGTTAATATCAAAATCGAAATCAAAAAAAATTTAGTTTTTTATTGATTTTTCGAAGCTTGAGCTTTTTTTGAGTAAGTTTTATATGGAGAAAAAATACTAAGACTCGAAAACGAAATTTCGTTAAGATTATTTATTTATATCAGGGCCCGTATCACGTGTTACGATTCGTATCGGAATCCATTCTTCGCTCAATTTATAAATATGAAACTGCCAAACTATTTATACAAATTTTGGTAAGTTACAAATCGAACTAGAACGCGAAGTCTCTAGATCACATATGTCGTTACTCGGACTCACGATTTCAGAGCTATTTTGATTTAATGTTTGAGTGAAAACTTGATTTCGATACGTATCTTAGCACACGATACGGTCGTACCCTGGTCGTCACTTTCTCACATTTTCCCTAATACGATTAACTATTTCAGAGCTACTGCGATTTAAAAAATTTATTTCGATCAATGGCCTAGCAAAACAGAATTGAAACAAAGTTGAAATTATTGAAAACAATTGAAAGCAAAAATTTATTTACTATAACATCATTGCAACAAACGTAGGCGGATCCAGAGAGTCATTTTGAGAGGGGAATTTTCGAAAAAAAGGTCCGATATTTTCGGTAGCCATTCGACTTGATTGGTGGAAGCGCCTAGCGATTTTTTTTATATTCTACTAAAGTCAACGGAAAAAATGGGTAATCACAGTCATAAAAAAGTGTGTGCTAGCATTATTTTAATCGGTTTCATGCATTGGTTTTAAATTTTTTTAAGAATGACGTATTTATACACAGTATATTTATTTCTATTTATAATCTACCACTTTAATATTTGATTATCGTTAGGACATGGATAGCGTATCAATATTTGTTTATGGGACAGGATTATACATTTTTATTTAATTTATTTTCCATACTTGTGGATGATATAGCTATAGATTTCCGTCAGTGATACGCCGATTTTTGTCGGTTAATGCTAATCAGTACAGTGGTACGAAAGACTTAAGACACGAACTTTTTCGCTGTCTGTTATATACGTGATTATTTCACAAATCCATTCAAGCAATCCACAAGGATAACATCGAATTAATAGCTTCGAATTCACCTTTTTGGAAAATTCCTGTTACGAACTCAAGTTATAATTCATTTGAGGATGAGATACTTCAGTACGTGGTATCTGCTATGGACGAAGATCCTAAATTCATCATCAACCAAGTGATGCCTTATATAATATAAACTCAAATTTTCGTGTTGAAGCTACCAATTAATAAATTAAATTGAATTGCTAGTTTCTTCGAGCTTCACGAAAAAAAATTCGATTTTTTCGGTATCCATTAGCGACTTGATCGGTGGCAGTGCCTAGCGATTTTTGAAGTCAACCGAAAAAAAAGTTTATGTTAGCGTTGCTCATCCATTCATCAATCTATCCGTCAGCCTTTTTGTTCGAGGGGTCATCATCACGCGATTATTTCATTTAAAGAAATGTATTATAATACAATTCAACACACAACTTCTTCTGACCGCGACTTATACTCTTGTAAAAAATAAATATTATTTCAAAATGAAATATAATTCTGCTCTTAATTCAATACTTTACGGAATATTTCCGTCATTTATAAAGTAGCAATGCTAAAATTGTATATGAACAACTTTGTAAGGTTGACTTAAAAAATGTATTTAACTAGTTTGAGGCCGCGCTAATCTTTTGAAAATCTTTGCGTCGACTACAAGAGCGGTTGAAGATATTGCAATATTATTTATAATCACCTTTCCTTTCAAAACATAATTGTCTAGACAAGAATCACAAATATTAATTAATAGACTGAAGAGATCGACTTCGCTGTTTCCCGAAATGTTTTCATATCCAGCTCAAAGTTTAACCAATAAATGATCAATAAGGCTCATGACCAGGGCAACCCAGAGTATGCAAAAGCATATTTTTATATGACTCCTAAGAAATACACCAAAAAAAATCTCAAATCTTCTTCTCTGATGGGATCATCTTTCGCTTTATCAAGGAGCTCGTTGAATTTCCGCCTCAACAACAACAACAACAGCCAAAATACCAGTGCCCTCTTATGAGTCTCAACGGCGTAGATGGAATGCCCTAAAGCTCTGAGACATGTCGCCTATATGTTTGGACAAATTTTCTACAATGACTACAAATATAGACACTAAATTGACTAAGAATTGATTACTAGGAAACTACTGAAAACCTGCTGTTTAGGAAATTTGTATATTGTTTGACTTTTTACCAATTTTGGTACAAATGTAAACTACCGGTTAAATAAACCCGCAGCGGGGTAGAGGAAGAATATGCCTTTGGCAGGTAGGCCTCAGGGGGTTGCCAGCGTAATTTAAAACTTCTCCAACCCAACCGTCAACCTCATCTACCCGTTTCTTTAGCAGCCGAGGCTTTGGAGCTGGGGAGTGGGGAGTGGGGGGTGGTATGGCCTTGAAGATTCAATGTAGTCATATTAAGTCGTTCCCCAGATGGTCGAACGTATATACCTTAATGGTGCTTGTTACCGCAACGTACCGGATCTATATCCGACAAAGCACCATCATCCCCAAAACCTTCGGTGATATCTTATCCGTCAAATGACTGACACGATGTTTAAGATGGCTACTTTTTAGAGTTTTGACAGAATGCTCAATATGGCGGCGTACAGGGCCAGCTATCTTCAGCGGGATAGAAAGAGATAGAGAATGAGACCACGACAATAAATTAAAAATCAGGTGACCGGTTCTATTTTGTATTTTGACGACTATGCAAAAGTTATCACACTTGTATATTCCAAATATCTCTATCTCTACACTGACTGAAAGGCCTTGCTGAAAAATTTTTAAAATTTCAGGTAATTGAAATTTGTTCCATACTTTTTATTGTAGACTTCAGCGGAGTGGTAGAGCGCTGGGCCTTGGAGTACAAAGCATCAGAATTTGCACCCCGATTCATCATGAAAAAGTTTTATAATTATGTTGTTTTCAATAATGGCGTGTATTTCTCTGCCTGTACCACTAACTTTTAATGGTTTACATGCTATTGCTAAAAAATTTGTGTACTTGCTTCACACTTTCACTTACATTTCAAATTGCTGGACGCGAATCATAGTCCGTAGCTCATTGAAGCGCACATTCCAGGCCCACTACATTATATTGGTACACTCGCCGTAACAAAACTTAAGTGCCTATAATGTCTTAAGTATTAATCTATTTCGAGCAGCTTGTTTGCCGTCTTTCCAACTGTCTTAGATTTATATTGCATTTTTGAGTTGGCGTTAATTTGCTTGGCGAATAATTTCACAGTATTTACTCGTATGTATGTAGGTATAAAGGCATCCCCGCCCAATTGTATAGTTGATGAAGTTGAACGGCTTTTGGATGTGCGCATTCACTCTGAGCAAATCAATGTTTTTATAAAGTTTATCATGAAAATAGGAGAGTAGTACCAGCTATTTCATAATTTTTCACGTAATTTTACAGCACATTAAACATTTTGAAAATTGCTTTACTGCATTCCACTTTATTTCAGCTAATTTTACTGTCTCAACAGTTTTGTAAGCATATTTCGGTAGAGTAAAAGTTTTTGGTTTACGACTTACATATACAAACATAAAATATAAACGCAATAGTTTTGGAGACTTTCCATATAGTCAAATCCATAGAACCTTGGTGGTTACACTGGACGAACTTAAAGCATATGAAAAAATGTTTGAGTACCAAATACTCGTAAAGTTCGATGTGTACGGTACGGTGTACGGCTAGAGAACTAATCGTCGGCTTATATTCAATACCCTCTGCCAGCAAAACCCCAGTTTTTCAGGAGAGCAAAAAAAAAATCTTTTGACAGCGATATTGTAAATTACTAGAAATGTGAAGTACCCAATGTGTGATGAAAAATCCCGTTGTATATTCAAATCAGTCGTTTGTTCTAAACTTAGCTAAATTTAGCTCCAAAGCCAGATAGAGCTTTTTGTTATCCGAGTGAAAATTATTTTTATAAAAAATCTTGTTGATAGAGATTTTTGTAGAGTAAAGAAAATATTGGTTTTTGATTGTAGCATTTATGTTGAACAATGTTTTAAAATGGCGCCTTGTAATAGTGGGTAAAAATGCTAGAGTTCCATATCGAAGGCCATGATGTTGGTTCTCAAGTCAGGTATTATCAAAATTTTTAATCGCTGACGGACGTACAGACTGACCTCACCCAATAAAAAATATTTTTTGACACTAATACTATTGATGTAGGGAATTTTATTTTATATCCCGACCCTTTTACACCATTCCATCGAAGCCTTATTCGATTAAAGCTGTAATAACTCTGAATACGTGTAGCTGGGTACAAAAATGTATGCTGATAAAAGGTTTTGCTTTTGAAAAAAAGTCATTTCTGATAGAGATGTTTTTAAAATGAGAATTGACACCATTTGAGCTAGGTTTTAAGGCTGGCATTAATGTCATTGATGAAAGGTGAGTCAGAGATCATTTTAGCACCAAAACATCATTAATTTCTGATTGCTTTTTGAAAAGAGCTTCGTCTGCTTCTTATCGGTAACAATCGATACCGACAAGGTATTTTTTTATTATCGACTTGTTAATGACAGCGTATTATTATGTTCGACTATTGGTAAGCTTCTCATTAACTTCTTATTGGTTTCTTATCGACTTGTTATCTAAGGGTTAAACATGCGTCATCGATTTTATATGGAAGTTATATAGGCACATATTTATGTGTTTCATTACAAATCGACAAGTCGTCGTTAACAAATCGATAAAAGGCAGATAGCAAATTGCGATAAGCAATCGGTAAAACAAATCCTTACTTTTTTGATAGCAAAATCGACAACTTTTCGATAACATGCCGATACGAAATTAGTAACACTCCGATAATGAATCTATAGTTTCCAAAAAGGTGTATATCCTTTTGATAATATATCAACAACGCTTCGACAAGTAATCGATAATTGTTTGATAGCAGATAGATAACTTTTTAATAACAAATCGAAACTTTTATTTAATTTTATTTTATTTTATCGTTTTTCTTTTCAGCCATAAAAATCACACACTTGATATTAATTTTTTTGTTGTATGGTATTGTTTGCCATTATATCTCTGGCTCTTTATTTACAACAAAATAGCACCTCTTCGTACACTTTCAGGCATAGAAATTGTGTGTAAGTTCAGAGACTTTAGTTTATACTTAGGTGATGTTTTTGCCTTAAGCTGCTTTGTGATTTCGCTAATATCAACTCTACCACGTCTTCCCACAATATGGCATGCAACTTACAAAAGCTACACTTACACCTTACCCTTACATTCAGGATTCCTCCATACGGTGAGCAAAGGTGTTTACACATTGGAAATTTTATGAGGGACTGAGCAAAAAAACAAGATATCAAATATTTAAAAAATTGAATAAAAGATATTGAGTTTATGGCGCAACTATTAAAAAAACATGCATATTTATGTACTGCCTTGAGATGAGTGACTCTGTATATATAACAGGGGGAATGACCTGACTTTTGCGGTAAGGAAGGAGGTCCTGGACTTCACTCTGGTTAGTAGGGAACTGGTAGATCGGATATTGGGCTGGAGGGTTCTCAACAAACACACCTTCTCTGATCAATGATATATTAAGTTTTTTGTGAACGAAGAACGCCATGGTAAAATATCCTTTAGGAACCCTAAAAGTACTAACTGAGGCTTGTATTGTAGGAAGCTGAGGGAGATATTACTTGCGGCACCTAACATAAGTTCGGACTTGTCCGAACCTGAGATAGGCGTTCTAGTAGAGAAAGTTAATTTTCCTGGGCTATAAATTTGTTCAAGCCCTATTAGTCTCCAGGCTTGGATTGCATCATTCCTGCGCAGCTTCAAAGTTCTTAAAGAATTTGCTGCCGCTGGTTGGTCATCATTTATACTAACAGCCTTAGGCTTAGCTATATTGCTAAGTCTTGGAGGACGATAAAGGTTATCTTCATTCCTAAGGCCGGCAGAAGCTCTCATGTGTCACTTAATGATTTCAGGCCAATCAGTCTCTCGTCGTTTCTTCTTAAAACTTTGAAGCGATTGAATGATCTGTACCTACGGGAAGGCATTCCTCGGGGGTTACTGTCAGCTTCGCAGCATGGCTATGGTAAGGGTAGATCAAAAGAAACGGCTCTCCAATCAATTTTAAAGCAAATACAGGGGTCCTAGAACACAAAAAGTTTGCTCTAGGTGACTTCCTAGACATCGATTGGGCGTTTAACAATGTGTTGCTTGGAGCAATCGAAAGGGCTCTGGCTGATTAAAGACTTGACGGGCCCTGGTTGAATTAATTAACAAATTTCTCTGCAGCAGAACTTTCGCGGCGAGGTGGGGATGGGCCATAATCGAGAGGAAGGTGTGGGGGAGCACGTCACGTCTTCTGCTCAGGGGCAACTTTCTGGGCACCCTGCGGATGTTCTGCAGGGCTACCTGGACACTATGGTTAGGTGGGCTGAATCTTGTGGACTGGCAGTCAACCCAGGTAAAATGGAACTGGTTATTTTTACAATGAGATATAAGATGATAGGCCCAGGAAGGCAGCGTTTGCTGTGTACTTGTCAAGATCTAAATGGAAGCCCCAAGTTTAACAGGCTGATCACTACAGCGTCTTCCATGCGGAAGTTGCCGCGATTAAGGATGCCTTTGGATGAAATGCTTTCCAGTGCTACTAAGGCTTGGAAATTTAACACCTACTCTGATAGCCGAGCAGCTATCAAGGCCTTGAGTTCAACTATAGTGCATCGAGGTTGGTCTGGCAATGCATGAAATCGCTTGCCATTGCGAACTATTTTAAGATTAAGATTATCGAGGTCTCGGGCCATAGTGATATACTGGTACATCTGAACCGGATGAAGGTGGCTGTAGGGATTTTGGGATTCCGCCGCTTCCTGTGGTGTATTCCTACATCAATTGGCCTCGAGTCACCTCAGCAAGCATTGGGCAAACACTATCTGGCCGGAAGTGGATGGCAGGAGCTCTACCAAAATAATTGGGTTCATTAAGTTTCACCTATCAATGGTCATTGGGGTTTTGACTGGGCACTGTCCAATGGGAATCCATTATGTACGTCTCAATATTCTGGACACCCCATTCTGCTGTAGCTGATGAGGTGGAATCTTCGAATCAATTTATGCTTGATTACCCAGCTTTTGCCAGAACTAGGCTAAAGTATTTCGGTCGCGACTCACTTGGATCTCCGGAGGATTTATCCAAGATTGAGATCGGCCTAATTCGAAACTATATCGTTGCTATGCAACGGGTTTCTAAGTAGCTATAGCTACGTCAGCGTTATTTTATTTTATGTGGTATCACAACGAACCTTCATGTTGTCCAAGTTAGCTTCCCCTACCCGGGCAGCCACCACCTAACCTAACTAAACGTACTGCCCTCCATAGCAAAAAGGTAGTAAAGTGTATTAAGTAGAATCAGATAAAATTGAGTCTAATTTGATCGATTATTCGTTTAGTTAGTGAGTAAATTATAATCGCATAAATTTATAAGCATCAAAATTCCTAAGTGAACTTTATTGCCTCTTTGTTATGGATGGCAATGTACGTATGTGAATAATTAAACTGTTGTAATATTTAAAAATTTAGGCAAACATTGTAAGTTCAGTTTACAAATCTTGTCATTAACAGCCTTTACTATTTAAAAATGACCGAATTCGGCAAGTCAAAATACTTAGTCTAAGGCATATATGCAGCTTTATTTTGTATGTTGCAACATTTTTACTTTCGCGTTCGCAAGTCTCAGTTTTTCATTGCAGTGCTTAGTTAAATTTTCAGTTGTTTGCTCATACACTTTTGATAATTTAAGCTTAAATCAGAAACATTTTTTACTACAAATCGATAGATAATAATGCATTAATAGAAAGGTGGTAACTTAAAAGTTTTGTTAAAAAGAGCGTACTTAGAGAAATGATTTAGGCAATTCACAAGGTCTCCTATTCGTTGTATGTGCTATGTTTCACCAAACCTTCATATTGGAAACCATGGAAACAACTGAAAACTTAGGACTTTACAATTAATGAAGTCGTATCTTGGGAGGCTTGTTTAAAAGATTGTTACTGGAAACACAAATTTTTTGTCAGAAACGATATAAAATTAGCTTTATTTATTTCGTTTTCACAATTTACAATGGGCTTAAATTGGTAAACCAGAATACAGATTCACTAGCCTTCTAATGTATAGCTAAGCAATGCTCATGCTATTTTTAGATTTTTTTCTGCAAGTTTGAACTTTATGGTTTTGCTGTAAAATAAAACAGTCTAGAAGTTTCTATTTCTGAAATGTCAGCTAAGTTAAAAATTTGAGAGGCTTAAAGCTTAGGTAAATTTGAAAAATTGCATAAGACGATGAGTGGTATAAAATGTAAACTCAATTTTTTAACCCTGTTTACATTGGTCGATTTTTCCAAAGATATGTTATAAAAAATACTTGGCTTCTCTTCCAATTTGCGTTCTGATAATTTTTACTATTTGCCTGCAAATTGGTGTTTTATGCCGACTCCTAAACGGCAGCTGCAAGGCAGTTGAATTTTCAGTGAGATGCTTTTCACGGCAGAAAGACACTCGGAGCGTTTGGCAAATGCTTCCACCACAACACGGCAGCCGTGTATTAAAAAAATCGTTAGGTTAGTTTTAATATCAAAATTGAGTGCGAAATAATTAAAAAGATAACTTCCGCGATAGTATAGGAGGCCGGAGAACTGAGAAACAATTTTTCGGTTGGCCATTTCTAGCACTTGTTGTGCGGAGCATTACGAAAAATTCTTTAACTTGTCCACTCTATTTAAATGAGTTGTTTAGCCCTATCAATTACTTAATTAATATAATTGTTCGCCTTTTTATGGGTTTGGCTGTGATCGATAACAAATTCATACTGAATTTGCCCAATTTGATACAAGTGTACCCTACAGGGTATTTATATGCACTTACATACATACATACCTTTCTGTGTGTATGTACACTGGCATGTGCATTTATAATATTTATTTAGTATTCTTTAATTTACTGACATTGAATTGTTGATTGAATTTTAAGTGCAAATGGAAATCACACAAGCAAATTGGACAATAGACCAATATTTTTGATGGTACGATGGTACGGTTGCCTTGAGAAGCAAACCGTGAAAGCTAAATACATAAACCATCACAACTTAAGGTAAATATTATGTGCAAAAATTTAAGCAATTAAAGATCACTTTCAGATATAAATATAAACACAATAAAATGTAATGCCAGTCAGTTCTATTAGATGCCACCTGGCGGCAATTCAAGGTGCCAAAACATCTGTATCGGCCTCCACTTGGCCCCATAGGTGAACTCTGATAAGAAAACAGCTGGGGTTTGAATCAATGATTTTTGTCAATATCTGCGTGAAGCTCAAATATATTGCTCGTCCTCAATTTTTTTCGGTAATCACTGTAGCCACCGCGTAGAGTTTAATACATCTTTCGAAGACCTTTTATTTTTTTATTTTTATATTATAATCGCAATTTAACTTTTTTGGATTTTAATCAAAAGAACGTGGTCTTATAACGTAGGTAATTTAGTGAATGTTATGCGAATGATGCTCTGGTTAAGAAGGTATTCTTATCTGCAGTCGCCTACAGAAGCCGAGGAAGAAGGTGGCAACCACTCCGCTGAATGGACCAAGTGAAAAACGATGGCCATAGTGAATTACACTCGTGATGGATGTGGCTCTCACTGGCTTTTAATAATTTTTTTTTTTATTTGTTTAATACTTGCATACTTCGTACTACAATTTACGTCGTGTTTCTTTTTAATTCTTTTCCACAAATTCTCGGGACGGGATCACATTTTTTATGCCTTAGAGCTTTTCATTAGCAAAAATAATCTCATTTTTGCCAAACCACTAGTATGGTTAGAATGAATTGTGTTTTCAGTAGTATTTTTCTAAAACAAAATTTAAACTTGAAAATTACAGCAGGAAATAGCCAAACATTTTTTATATTTGAGAATTTTTGGAATAAATCAAAAAGAAGCACGATGCAAATTGGAAGAGAAGCCGCCTAAATCTTCTCGGAGGTAAATCGCGTCAATTGTTTATTTTTTATTATATTTTAATAAATCGCGACCAAGGAGATCAAGTCATCCGCAACCTGTCCCTCTCAATCAACGAAGGTCTCCCTCCACCATTGATTCCTTATTAAGCTGATGGAGCTCCTCAACGTCGATCAAGCAGCCAACAACCGTTGTTAAAAGCTGTTTTTATACGGATCTAATTATGTGTAAATTACCCACCCAACGAAGGATACCTTCTTCGTCAAATACTTCACACTCTGTTGGTAATAAACTGGTTGTAAAATAATAGTCATAGAAACGACTATCTACCTTGGTGAAGTACGAGACCTACCCTAAACCTCTGTCCTTTAATGGATAATCGCATCCGGTTGCTTGACAACTCCACCGCAAGATCTATTACACAAGGTGCGTCATTCTTAAATGGAACGCTGCATCATGTTATCATCCTTGGGACACCATCAGAAACATGTTACAATTCCACAATTACAATACAAGTATTATGGGAACTACCTTTTCTGTCATCCGGAGAACCAATCGAAAATGCTACTAGCCGAATGACAATTAAGGGTCCAACCCACAACAACATTTCTTAACATCGTATCAAGTTATCTGCACTACGACATAATTTCCCTGCTACTAAACACATTCACAATATGGGATGCTCTTTAAAATAAATAAATAAATACAAAGCGCGAAGAAATTTTAAGGCCGAGCTTCTCTTCAAATTTTTGTCGTACCCCTCTTATCCTTTTCCTTACATTGGCGGGACAGGACCTAGATTTTTACGCCGATTACGAATGGCGTCTGCAAGGCAGGTAAATTTTCCTTGAGAAGCTTTTCATGGCAGGAATACACTCGGAGTATTTGCCAAATCACTGCCGAAGGGCGCCCCCACTTTGGAAATACTTCTTTTAATTGAAAAAACTTGTTTCTAAATGTTTGGTTTTCCTTTGCCCGGAAATTGAACCCAGGATCTTCGGGTAGTAAGCGGAGCACAATACCACCACACCACGCCGACCGCCTGGCATAGCCTAAAATAATTTCAAATATCTCAAAACGAAGAGTGAGACTCAATCACACACTTTTCCCCACTAGAAATGCGAATAACCTTTTATCTGCCTTCAATGAAAACTCAGTTGATTAATTTAAGAATAACGCAGAATAGATAAAGTGACCGTCTTACGAAGAGCCCATTACTCATACTTAGCATAGACTTGACTTGACTTGAGAGCTGTCACTTACAGTTCTGTTAAATGAACATTGCATGTTACTGATTACTCAAAACTTAGCACACTTAACTTGACTTAAGGGCCCATTACTGATACTTAGCATAGACTTGACTTGACTTGGCGTAAACTTGGCAACTTAGCCACGATTATAGTCCACTTAGCGCATACAACCTGGCATCATAATCAATAAATGTCAATTTGTATGACAAAGTGTCAAAATGAAAAGGAAACGAACAAATACCATCTCAAAAAGTAAACGTCACTTAGAACTTACATAGAAAATCAAAATTCAACAGCCTTCTAAGTCAAGTTAACTGTTGCTAAGTTTTGAGTAATCAGTAACATTTTTTTTTGATTTTCTATATAAGTTCTAAGTGACGTTGACATTTTGAGACGCCATTTGTTTGTTTCCATTTCATTTTGACATTTTGTCATACAAATTGACATTCATTGATTATGATGCCAGATTGTATGCGCTAAGGATAATCGTGGCTAAGTTACCAAGTTTACGCCAAATCAAGTCAAGTCTATGCTAAGTATCAGTAATGGGTCCTTTACCCTTGGTGGCTTAACATCCCAGGAAAAACTGTATTAACAATTTCTTCAAAAGTGAACTTTTTTGGCATATGAAGTAACCACAGCCACCGCGAAAGACACCGAGAGGGTCCGTTCCCACAACGGATTCCGGGAAGCCTTTTACTCCCGGCATGCCTACATGCGGGTATGTGTATTCTAAACGCCCACTCGTAAGGGGAACTGATGAGGTACAGTCAATTCGTGGTCTTCAGTATTTCGCAGCATATGCTACATAGAATTTTACTCGTGATAATAAGTGGTATGAGTCCGCGGTAATAAGCGCGATGGGATAGATCGTATTTCTTGTGAATTTGAAGAGCCCACTTAAATGCAAATCTGGAGGCATGCGATCGTCCGATTATATTTTGAAAAGGGCTTGGTGCATGCTCTTTACTAAATCTTCACCTCCGTTTTCGAATAGCTAGCGAATAGTCAGTCGTAACCCGGCGCCTTTTTATTTTTTTAGCTTTGAAATTGAGACTCTTACTCTATCATAGCGGGGTGGCAGGAGGTATATTTTGTCGTCCGGGATCCGTTCATCGGGGTCGTCTTCTCCCTCGCTATATAGCGTCACTACAACAGTCTCGCATACCGCGCGTTACTGCCCCCTACCCAACTTGGCTCTTTAAGTATCTGAATGCCCATATCATTAGCTAAATTATGCCGTAAAAAGTGTAAATAAAAGTTGTTGACGAATAACATTAAAATAGTTGGGCCATTGACATAAAAGCAATGTGTGGTAAATTGTGGCCCGTCTACAAAAGACATGAATTCGTCTTCATGAAGTACCGGCAACCGGTTACATTTACAGCGGAAGTTAAAATTAGCCATAGACTCGTCATATCCACAGTTTAACAGTTGTATTTATTTATTGACAATCGAGTCCATATTAAGCAGACTTGCTCACGGAAGGCACATTTTGCATAACTGCAATACACGTCATTATGCAAAAGTGGCTAAATACGGTTAAATAAGCTCAATGTGTTAATGAAATGTTCGATGGCAAAGGCTCAAACGGCAAGTGCATCAAATCGCTTTGATTTTGCAACAACCTTCACTGTTTTTAAAGACCACAGCTGGGCAGTTGCTATCTAATATCTATATATATATATACATATATATATATATATATATATATATATATATATATGTGTGTGTGTGCGTGTATGTACATTAAGGTGGGATTATATGAATCGAATATTTTTGAACAAAGTTCTCAGCGGATTGAGACTCTGCGGAAAATTCTTAGCAAAAAGTCCATGGCTTCCAAAGAAGAAGGACAGGTCCTTAAATTTATTATCAACATCTCGTAATCCTGTGTGCCTAAAGCGTCATGACGATTCGTATGCCTATATTGTACGAAACATATTTTTGGGCTACATAATTTGAAATCACAGACGGGATTTATTATTAGTTTTAAAAATAAAACAGAAAATTATGTTTTAGGATTTTTAATAAATCTACAACGCAAAATAAATCCAGTGATGGTGTCTTAGTTCGGGTGCTACCGAACATTATATACTCAGTTTAGAGCTTCTATCGTACGGTTCATTCAGTTTCAGTTTTTGACACTAAACCATATTAAAGGTAGGCGTTTTTATTAGTCGATTTTGCCCACTTTTATTAGAAACATTCCGCTTTATAAAGGACTTAATTGGGCGCTGCCACGCCCACTTTAAATTTTTTTTTAATTTTTCCACTTTCTTTTTATAATGGTATTTTGGAAGTAAAATACCATTGACACAAGACCACGCCCCACATGAAATTTGGTTATTTTTGATGCATCATTTACTGAATAATCACGATTTTACATAAAAACAAGTAAGGAAGGCTAAGTTAGGGTGTAACCGAACATTACATACTCAGCTGAGAGCTTAGCTGCGTTGGTTTCGTAGAGTTCCGTAGATGGTTTATAAGTGGTTTTTAATTCCATATAACATACGTTAGGGAAATATCGACCAAATTGTAGACCAAGGGTGACGTTTTTTGGAACGATTTTCCTTCATCCTTTGTCAAATAAGGGAAAATCAGCATGTAGGAAAATGAGCCTAGGGAAACCCTGGAATGTGTTTGTACGATATGGGTATCAAATCGGTATCAAATGAAAGGTGAGTATTTTAAAAGAGAGTGGGCCTTAGTTCTATAGGTGGACGCCTTTTCGAGATATAGACAATCACCATGTTTCATCCTTTTTTTCGTATTTGGTATAGAATTGTGGCATTTTTTTGATTTTTTGAAATCTTCGATATCGGAAAAGTGGGCGTGGTCATAATCGGATTTCGCCCATTCTTAATACCAAGATAAAGTGAGTTCAGATAAGTACGTGAACAAAGTTTAGTAAAGATATATCGATTTTTGCTCAAGTTATCGTGTTAGCGGCCGAGCGGAAGGACAGACGGTCGACTGTGTATAAAAAATGGGCGTGGCTTCAGCCGATTTCGCCCATTTTCACAGAAAACAGTTATCGTCATAGAATCTACTAAATACTACTACCTACTAAATTTCACAAGGATTGGTAAATTTTTGTTCGACTTATGGCATTAAAAGTATTCTACACAAGTTAAATGAAAAAGGGCGGAGCCACGCCCATTTTGAAATTTTCTTTTATTTTTATATTTTGTTGCACCATATCATTACTGGAGTTGAATGTTGACATACTCTACTTATATACTGTAAAGATATAAATTTTTTTGTTAAAATTTGACTTAAATTTTTTTTTTTGAAGTAGGCGTGTTCGTTATCCGTTTTTGCTAGTTTTAATTTAGAAGACATATAGTAATAGGGGTAACGCTCCTGCCAAATTTCATCATGATATCTTCAACGACTGCCACTTTATCGCCAAAGGCGATGGACATTTTGTCAATGTGCTTAGACGGATTCGATAGGGACTTTACGGTGGACCAAAACTTACCTAGACCGGCAGAGAGGTTACAACCGCTTAGGTGCTCCTCCCATTTCTGCCGCTTGTGCTCATCCACAAGCAATCTGATGCGTTGGTTTATATTCCTTATTTGGGGGTCGCCGGGATCGAGTAGTCTTATGCGGTCACGTTCTCTCGCTAAATTTGTGGCCTCCGCCGGAAAGTGAGGCCGAATTTCGGGAATTCTACCGGCGGGAATGAAGCGAGCAGAGGCGGATTCAATGACCTTGCGGAAAGCACGCTCCCCTTGGCGAGCATCAGTCGGGATAGGGAGGGCAGCAAAGCGGTTGTCTGTAAAGGATTTGTATTCGTTCCACTTTCCTTTTTTAAAGTTCATGAAAGTGTGTTTTTCAGTGACGATGAAGTCGGCGGTTCGCTCGAGCGAAATAAGTATAGGCAGGTGGTCGGATGCCAATGTTATCATCGGCTGCCAGTGGGGTTGGTGGGGGAGAGGCGCTAAGGCGTAGACTGCGGCCCTCGGAGCCAAAAAAGATGTATAAAAGTTACGTGAACGTCGGGTTTTGGGATCTAGCTCAGAACAACCTGTCCGATGCAACAATCCCTTGCACGAGACACACTGACAAGAGTATGAGCGTCCTAAAAAGATTCTTTTCCGGAAGACGCAGCAAAACCATTTCTCAGGACCGAGGTCAGGAGACGGATCCGGATTGGATTCGATACCTTCCCGGAGCAAGAGAATATGGAGCAGTCTCGCTGCAAGGAGCTGCTGGGAGGATGACAATTCATGAGAGGGACGCAACAACAGGGGGTCACCCTGTCTGAAACCTCATCTAGTTTCCAACGGCCCGGAGAGGTCCTTCTTAATTCAGACTGAGCTGATGCTGATGATGAGCTCAACGTCATTTTGCACAGCCGTATAAGTTTTGCGGGGAAACCAAATTCAGACATAGCGATTGTTTTTCAATCCGGTTATTGCTATTCTGACTTCGTCATAATCGGGTGGGGGCGGACTTTTATTCCATCATCATCGATTGCAGGATTGGGTTCGTCATCCCTGTGCGGTAAATAGCTGTCTCCATTTAGGAGAGCAGATAAGTGTTCACTCCGTAATCTAAGTACTCTCTGGGCATCAGTTACAAGAGTTTGCCCCGTTCTTAAAAACTTCCGTCTGTCGCCCAATTTTTTCGTAAAATTTTCTGGCGTTATTCCTGCTGGCTAGCAGCTCAAGCTCCTCGCACTCACGCATCTTTTCTTTAGGTTGCAACGCGGCATTCTTCATCGTACCAGTTGTTTTTCGATCGCGTTTATTTATTTGTCTAATCAATATAATATAAAGGTATTAAAGTTGCATATTACAGCCGATCAATTGGAAAACCAGACGGGAACTATTGCGTTATACGGAGAGAGCTGTTGGCATTGGTAGAGTGCATTAAACATTTTCACATATAACTCTACGGGCAGTGCTTCCGCGTCAGGACAGATCAGGCGGCATCGAAATGGCTCCTACAGTTACGTAATCGAGAAGGTCAATTGGCACGGTGGATGGAGCGACTACAAAGCTATGACGTTACTTTGAGCATTGAAAAGGTAGTACGCATGGGAATGCTGATGCAATGTCACGAAGACCATGTAGTTCATAATACAAACACTGTTCAAAAGCTGAGGCTAAAGAAGACATAGATATCCGGCTAATGACTGTAACATTCCCGGATGAATGGGACAAGGAACAACTAAGGAAGTGTCAGCTAGAAGATAGAGATCTGTCATATGTTATTCAAGGGCTCAAACGAAACGAAAGACCTAAGAGAGGGAAGATGTCAGCAGAGAGTCCTATTGCGAAGTCATATTGGGTACAATGGAAAAGTTTACAATTGATATCTGGTGGCCGGCATCGAATATGGGAGAGTGAGGATGGTCAATGTAAGAGGAAGCTGATTGTTGGTCCAAGGGAAAGGATTCCTGACGTTCTCAGTGAGCTACATAACGGTCCAAGTGGAGGTCATCTTGAATCACGAAGACGCTCTAGAAAATTAAGCAGAGATTCTATTGGGTTGGTTGCCGTCATTCGGCCACTGAATAAATTGCCAACTGCAATGTTGGCAGCAGAGCGAAAGCGCCCAAAACCCGAAGTCATGGCCAGATGAAGCAATATAACTCAGGTGCACCATTTGAAAGGATCGCTATGGATGTCGCAGGTCCATTCCCTACTAGTAACCGTGGAAACAAATATGTATTGCTGGTTATGGATTATTTCAGCAAATGGTCAGAAGTATATCCAATCCCAAATCAAGAAGCGGAAACAGTAGGAGAATTGTTTACAAACAATTGGGTTGCACGGTATGGTGTACCAATGGAGTTACATTCTGACCAAGGCAGGAATTTTAAATCAGTTGTGTTCCAAGAAATGTGTAAAACATTGGGAATTCGAAAAACACGGACACCTGCGTTGCATCCTCAGTCCGATGTTATTGTGGAACGATTCAATAAAACATGTGAGGAGCACTTAAGGAAAGTAGTGGACAAATCCCATAAAGTAATTTTTGGCAATGACCTTAGACTGCCAGTTGATTTGGAGTATGGGGCAAATGCCGATGCGGAGAGAAATGCCAAGAAATCCACTGGTGTCTTGGAGGAAGAGCTGAGGGAAATACATGATCTTGTAAGACAACGCACCAAGATTATGAGTGACAAGATGAAAGCCAGATATGTTAAAGAAATTAATTCGGAAGGTTTTCGGGAAGGAGATTTGGCGCTGCTATACAACCCACAACGAGAAAAAGGTTTTCCCCGATGGGACGGTCCATAAAAAGTTGTAAAACGGATCAACGATGTAGTTTACCGCAAACAAACCATTGGCAAACCACGAAACAAAATGAAAGTAATTCATTTGGAAAGGCTGGTAGCGTTTAGGTCGGAAAATTTAGGTGGCGGGCAGGTTGGCGAATATTAGCATCACTATGCTGTTAGTAAATAATCACAATAACAAGAAACAGTAAGTAGCCGAACTTACATAGAAGGCGACGAAGAATATCTCACATACACATATTTAGTCATCAACTTAGAGCAGAAGTCTATACTCACACATACACAAGCATATGGCTAGTAGAAAAGGATATACTACAAATATACATGTATATAGCTTGTAACCAAGCATGAGATACAACTGTTCGCGAAATGACTAGACCTTAGGAGAAATTGGTGAACGAGAAAACCGAGAGTATAAAAGCAACGCAAGCTGAGGAATCACAAATCAGTTTGATTTAAACACGCTATTAGTTGTGTAGTGAAGTATAATTGTGAAGTACTCCCAAAGTAAACTAAACAAAGACCAGTTTACAATACAGAATATTGGAGTTATTTATTCGACAGTTTATCGATTCAAACGTTAGCAGAAGGTGCATAATAACCAGGATTTCCCTAAATTCGTTACAATACTCGTATATCGATAGTCGGATAATATACGGCCTATGTAATAAGGAAATAAAAATGTTGTGAGCCCAAACCCTCAATAGCCTTAACTACATCCAAGCCTTCGACAACCTTGCCGAAAACCACATGCTTATTGTCTTTACAGTACAAATGAAAAATTGCGATCCGTTGGTGTGGGGTCCAGCGTTAGCCATTGACAAAATACCGGGTTCAGTGTGTTTCAAGATGAAGTTCTCATCAGCGAATTTAGTGCCATAGATAGATTTACCACCAGTGCCATTGTGATTTGTAAAATCACCACCTTGACACATGAAGTTAGGAATGACACGATGGAAACAGGAGCCGAAGCCTTTTTCGCCTGTGCATAAGGCACGGAAATTCCCATAAAAATATGTATGGAAGTACGAGCCGGACCCCAATCAATATAAAAGTCTCTTATCAAATATCAACAGAAATCAGCTGTTCTATCAATCAATTAAAACTAACAGCTCTGGCGTATGGCAGCAACTGCTGGTAAAGCAGTGCAGGAATTAACAATAGTGCCATAGTACAAATAGATTTCTTTGTGTGCTCACAATTGTTTATTTTTAACAAATTATTTTAATAAAATATAGTTAAACAAAAGCATTACCACCAAAATTGCAACCAAAACTTTATTTATAGATTTGGATTCTAAATAAGAGCGAAAAAGGGACCCGTACATAAAAACAGCAATTAGAAATAATATATGTATATGATATACAAAATTTAATAGAAATAAAATCAATTAAAATAAAAAATACAAATTCATGAAATTGAATAACATGAAATAAAAATATGTTGAAAATAAAAAATTTAATGAAAATAAAATAAAAATTCATTTGCAAAAATATAATAGCTGAAATAAAATTAATTTGAAAAAAATGTGTGACATAAAATTTAAAGTTCAATATTTTTGTACTTGGCGTTTGTTTTTTTTTCGGTACAAAAATATTCAGCGAGCGATTATAGTTAGTTTTGAAATGGGAAACTGGGAAAATGGGACTTTAAACCCAAAACATTTTTGGAACGTTTTATTTTCGTCTAATATACAACGTGAAATTTTCCGATTCAGTCAGTTGCATTTAAATTACAATAAACTAAGTTGAAATAAAAGAATATATAATAAAATAAAATAAGAAATAATAAAATAAAGTAGCATAAGAGACAATATAAAAAATTGTATGTTATATTTTTGGAACAAATTTATTTATTTTTTTGCTCTGTATAAGACGTACTTTATCTAAAATTATCATAAAATCTGGAAATGCAAAAACAATTCGGGGCAAGTTTGCCATTAATTGTTATAAATAAATTTAGTTAGTGTCAACAAAAGTTAACTCATTATTTGTGATTTCATATTTTTTTAACGCAACTAAAATGAAAAAAAAACTTGTATATGATTTTACGTATGCTAAGAATGCGAAACAGCCTGACAATATAGTATAGAAAAATTGTATAGAAAAATTGTTAGCGTATCATATATATTATTTCTAATTGCTGTTTTTATGAACGGGTTTCTTTTTCGCTCTTATTTGGAATCCAAATCTATAAATAAAGTTTTGGTTGTAAAGATGGCTTTGTCGAGTGTGCTGTCCGATTGCTGCTGGTCTGCTCTGAGCTGGCAGACGGAACACACGGTGTGGGGGACAAGGAGTTGATGACTCCTTCTTACGCCAGTACGAGTGTCGGAAAGGGAGAGGAGGGACGGGGTAAAAGCTGGTGCTCGGCATTGCTACTATCCATGCTACGTAGATTGTAGTGATGGGTTGTAGCGGCCGCGTTAGGTGTAAACGCCATTTGGCGCGAGCAACAGCGGACGGTTGATGTGGACTGCTGAGCAGCGTCGCTGCTAGAAGGTGGCGAAGGTAAGTTTGAGAGTGAGCCGCGCGACGTCCTTGGACGTGAACAACAGGGAGTCACAAACGTTTTATAGAAATTTCGGTGGCGACGAACGTTGGGTTCTAACACAGAACAGCCCGAACGATGCAACAATCTTTTACACGTGACACACTGTCAAGTGTTCCACCATCTAAGATAAATCCTTACCGACATATACAGCAGAACCACAGCCTGGGCCGGGGTTAGGTTCAATACCTTCCCGGAGCAGGAGGGTATGGAGTAGTCCAGCGGCAAGGAGCTGCTCCGAGGATGACAATTTGTGGGAGGGACGCAACAAATTAAATAGGGTTACACTGAAATGACAGCCCTTGGTCGGAAAAAAAAGTCTCGTGTCGCTCCGGTACGAAGAACCGTCTGCCGCGGGAAGCGTAAATGAACATAAACGTACCAAATATGCTGTTCATCTAAAGAACTGCAACCTCTCTGCGGGTGTTGGTAAATTGTGGTCAACTGTCAAATCCTTATCTAATCCAACTATACACAACGATAAAGTATCTATTGCCTTCGCTGGCAAAACTTTACCTACAAAGCCAGACGTGCTAACTGACGAGCTCATAAACATAAACACGACGTCCCACCCATTACCATGACCCCCACAGAGGTTGAAGCAGCCATCCGCAAGGCCAAGCCCTCTAAGTCGATAGGCCCCGACGGAATAGCCAGGCCAATGCCTAAACACATTGGCGATGAGGGAATAAAATACCTCACACATGTTTTCAACCTGTCACTGGAATCCTTCGTTATTCCCGAAAAATATAAAATGGCAAGGATAATCCCGCTACTAAAGCCTAGCAAACCAGTTAACGAAGGCGAGTCTTATTTACCGATATCGAAAAATTAAATAGTGGGTTCTACAGGGTGGTGTGCTATCCCCGCTTCTGTTTAATTTTTACATATCAAATCTCCCTTCACCACCAGAAGGAGTTACAGTCATTTCCTATGCTGACGACTGCACGATTATGGATACAGGACCTGGCCCTTCAATTGATGAATTAGTTTCTAAAATAAACAGCTATCTTCCCGATCTTTCCGATTTCTTCACCTCGCTCAACTTGGCATTATCACCGACAAAATCCACGCCCACCCTGCTTACGACGTGGATGGAACAGGTGTCGCAAATATTGGACGTACGCGTCGATGGTGTCACACTACCGACTGTCAGTCACCCAAAGATCTTAGGGGTAACGTTCGATTATACTCTAACCTTCAAGGCTCATGCCACCGAGATTATTTCTAAAGTACAAAGTCTCAACAAAATCCTCATGTCGCTTGCCGGCAGCACATGGGGAAAAGATAAATGAAATAAACGTTGTCAACCACGTACAAAGCAATTGGCCAGCCGCTCATGAGCTACGCATCACTAGTCTGGTCGCCTGGTGTTAAAAAGACAAAAAAGCACTATGATGAGATCCGGCATCTGCCAACACAGCCGTTTGATCCAGGCAAGCATCAGCAGGCCCTTAGCCAAATCCACACAGAATCGGTAAACGCCTTTGTCAGGACGCGCCCGGTGAATCCCGTTATTAATATGCAATATCCCAGCCTTGCAGAAGAAGAAAGCACACTACCAAGGGAGACACGAGTCACCCCGGCCCAGCTTTGTTCTGGATACTGTAACAGGTTAAACTCTTACCTGTCCAGAATCAACCCCGACATACGTAATGTTTGTCCTGCATGTGATGTGCCCCCATATGACACCAACCATCTTTTCAATTGTAATGTGAGACCTACGCCTCTAACACCTATCTCCCTATGGTCCGCCCCTTTTGAAACAGCCAGTTTCGTTGAACTCCCGTTAGAGGACTTTGATGACAATTTGTGAGCGATCCTGCCTATTGAATGGGGCGAAGCACTGTTAATACAACAACAAGAATATCAGCTCAGTTAGAATTGGGAAGTACCTCTCCGAGCCGTTCGAAAATAAAAGGAGCTTTCAGACAGAGTCACTCCCTATAGTGCGATTTCTTTTATTTGATACTGGAGAAAATTATACTAGCTGAAGAACTTAACCGCTGTGGAACAATATTCTATAAACAAGTGTAATTGCTGGCTTATGGTGATGACCTTGATGTCATCGATATAAACACCCGTTTCGTAAGTTCTCCTTACTCCAAACTGGAAAAAGACGGGTTTGATGGTAAATGAGGACAAGACGAATACCTGCTGTCATCGAGCAAAGAGCCGGCGCATTTGGGCCTTGGCGACCACGCTATTGTTGGTAGCCATAATTTCGAAAAAGTAAAAGACTTCGGTTGTTTGGGAACCATCATCAACACAAACAACAACAACGTCTCTGAAATCCAGCAAAGAATCACTCTTGCTAATACTTTGGACTAGGTAGGCAATTGAAAAGCAAAGTCCTCTTTCGGAAAACAAAAATCATGCTCTAGAAGTCACTTATAGTACCCGTTCTGCTAAATAGTGCAGAAGCATGGACCATGACAACATCAGGGAGTGTTTGAGAGAAAAGTTCTTCGAAAGATTTATGAACCTCTACGCGTTCTCGATGGCGAGTACCGAAGAAGATTTAATGATAAGCTGTACGAGCTTTACGCAGACATCAATATAGTCCAGCGAACTAAAACACAGCGGCTACGCTGGCTAGGCAATGTTATGCGAAGGAAAGCTGATGATCCACCTATGGGAGCAGAGGAAGAGGACGGCCCCTACTCCGTTGGAGGGACCAAGTGGAAAACGATTTTGTTTTGTTTTTTTCTTTTTCTTTTAAACAGCCACTTATTAAATATTTCCTTTTTTTAATTAGGACTTTGTCCTATTTGAATTTTTTAATTTATTTTAAAACCAAAACCACCAATCCCTTTTTTCCGTTTGGGTGTAAGTGGTTATACATATGTTAATGGCACACTAAAGTAGTTGTTGGAGAGACAAATAAATGGAATTGGATTTAACATGCTTGGAGTTCAGTTGGTTTATGGAGATCTACGATCTACGTTTTAACTATTTACATTTGGAATTGAATACAACATTATTGGAATATATTTGGTTTATAGAGACTGATTTAGAGTTAAAAAAGCAAATAACTGTAAAATAATAATAGTTCTAGGTATATATTTAATAAACGTTAATAAAGCCCAAAATTGTGCTTAGAAATAAAAAATATCTAGCAGCACTTTTCCTTCGCTGGAACCAAAGAGTAAAAGAGATAGCACCACGGCATGAAATATTTCAGAAAATCTTACATTTATTGCGGGAACATTTGGTCTGAAATATTTTTTTTAAATGTTTCTACATATTTGGGGAATATTTTTACTGAACGCTTCTGCATATACAGATGAGTGGATTGCGGCTCGGCCATTAATGATTATGATAGAAACATTCGTGAAATATTTCGTGAATAAGAAATATATAATGTGGCCAAAGTGTCAGTAAATAATAATAACCTGTAAATATACACATATTTATATTTTTACATATTACATATTTATACTTTTATTTATTTGAAATTTTTCTTTCTTTCTACAAAACAATATTTATTTTTCTTGTTTGTTTTGCCATTTTATTTAGGATTTCTTCATGAGTTACTCAATAGTAGAGTGGATGTTGAGTAGAGCCAGCCCATTCATTCTCTCCTGGCCCATTGTATTTCTTAGATAAGTTTTTAACCCTCGAAGGGAAGAGAAAGAGCGTTCGCTAGGAGCAACGGAAACTGGAAGCGTCGCAGCAATTTTTATATATCGATGTACCGTAGAGAAAAAAGACACGAAACAATTATTTAATGCATCACTGAACGTGCTTAGTCGCTCCTCCTTTGGGATTGTCAAACAATGCCTGAAAAAGTTTTGCTATGTTTTTTATTATGGCGTAATACAAAAAAATATCCTTGATCATATTTTCATTTGATTTACCGCGTCAAAAACGCACATGTTTTTTTTAATTGATCTCTAGAATTTCAACAACGAAGCAAAAATGTATAGGTAATGTCGATACAAAATTACACTTTTCGAGACTCCTCTTCGTTTGCAAGAAAACATTTTTTTTAATGGAACATATTAATGAAAAGTTAATAACTCGCATGTATATTCTTTTTGTAGACAAAACATTTGCCTACTCTCAAAAAAAATTGTATAGATTTATTGCAAAAAGCCTGTGAGTTATTAACTTTTCATTTAAATATTCCTTATTTTTTTTGTAAACACTGTATCTTACAAACAAAGCGGAATCTGGAAAAATCGCTCGAGTGTATTTTTGTATCGACATTTCCTACATATCTTTGCAGTCTTTGTTGAAATCCCAGAGATCAATAAAATTACATTGGCGGTTTTGATGTAGCTTTACTCAGGTGAAACATACGAAAATGAGATGACTGAGCATGAAAATAATGCAAAATTCGATATTTTAAAAAGAGCGCCTACCAATAACTTCTCTCAGTGTGAAATATTATTTAATTTTATTCTTTCGCATTTTCATTATTGCTATTAATGCTATTTTCTTAAAAGGGGGTTAAAAAGTGAATAGAGTAATTATTTTAGTACACACGTATATTTGTTAATTTTTGGAAATTTCGGGGCGGGGGGGGGGGGGGGGGTGCAACCCCCACACCCCCTGAATACGCGCATGATTACAGACTCTTATTAGACTTTGTATAGTTGGTAATTTTTACTTAATCGGTTTGTCCGCGTATCGACTCGAGAAATTTTGTTTTCTCGGACCATCCGCCAATCGGAAGGTCTTGCTTCCTCCGATCGTCCAAGAATCGAAAATTTCAATATTCCCGGATTGTCGAGGATTCGGATCGTTAGCGAGAAAACATTTTAATGCCTTGATATATACGATATATACATATACCGCAAGTTTTATTACAAACAGATGTCAGTCAAAACGACTTTTTAATACTGATATAATCGGGGACTATTTCTGCACATGGTTGTAAGACAAAAGTTTTTGTTAAAGTTCAGAAACGCTAAATGTTACTAAAAATTTAACCTGTTAAGTGAGAAAACTGTCAACTCGATATCGGTAGCTTTCACATTCACATTGGGCCATAGACTCGAGTTTAAGGCTGATTTTAAAGTTTAACAGTACTGGTAAACTCCAAAATGGATCTTAAACTCGAGTTTATGGTGCACTGTGAAACGCCCTAACCAACAAATTAAGAATTTTTGAAAAAAAAAAAATGTTTTTCAAAACTATTTTAATCCATTCCATTCTTATTTTTTATTATATGGATACTGAGGCACTTACTGTTGATACATACAATTTTGTACGATGAATTGCTTACATTAATCATCTATTAACGTTGCGGGACAATATGTGGCTGCAACTGGTCAAAAGCATACAAACCTAAATAACTGAGCATAAAAAACATACGCTATTTATTCAGATAAAAAAACTAAATACGTGTGGGGATGTCATATGTTTTCAATTCCCATTAATATCGGGATTACAATCCCGGTGATTTGTAATATTTCAGTAGTCATAGGTATCAAACTAATTTAGAACAAGTATTAAAGTCTAAGCTCGGAACCAAACATTATATACCCAGCATGTGCTCTAATATATATTAAGTAATATATATTCAAAAATTCAGTCTTTCCGTTATAATAAAAACAACCTATTCACTATACCGGATTTCAATATCATATCTTCAATGGCTTTATATTGTAACGAATTTACTTGCAAATCCTCTTATTTGCAATCCTCTGCTAAGTTCGAATCACTAAACTGTTGAATAAATAACTCCAATTTGTAATAATGCAAAATGGCCTTTATTAAAGTACTTCACAATACACTCAACTGTGCAACGAATAGCTTGCTTAATAACCACACTGATTGATAGCTCAATGAAACTCTACTATTCAAAATAATACTGCTATTGCTCGATAGATATCGTCTTAATCGCAACTGCTTGACAACTCAAATCAAACTGAATTACTTCTTACTCGTTTGCCCCGCTTTTATAGTTTACGCTCCATACTTCTAGGCTCTTCGATTTCCAGAACTTACTAGTTGTTTCGGCTACAAAATCGCCAGCCACAACTACGTGCACAAATTATTGCTCTCTCTTGTGACAACTCAGATAAGATATATGCATGTGTTTGTGCATTGCCGCTCCGCTGCTCGTATACGTACATATGTGTAGACGCAATTATTTATTCGTTTATGTAGATACATAAAGATTGAATTATTGATGTGAATGTTTGTAGTTTACAGTCTCTCGCGCGCACATAGGCATATAAGTAAATGCATCTGTGTGTGACATCTCTCTGGGCTGCTTTTATATATGTGTATACTTGATTTAATTATTAACGTAAATACTGCTTGGCACGGCCTTAGCATCGCCTTAGTGATGGGATAATTTAGTGATGCTAATATCCGTGACACTGCCCTCCACCTAAGTCTGATCGTCCCGATCAGACAAATCTCTCGATCTAAACGTTGCTAGCCTTTCCAAATGGACCACCTTCATTTTGGTTCGTGGTTTATCGATGGTTTGTATGCGGTACACTACATCGTTGATCCGTTTTACAACTTTGTATGGGCCTTCCCAATTACACTGCAATTTCGGGGACAAACCTTTTTTACGTTGTGGGTTGTATAACAGCACCAAATCTCCTTCCTGAAAACCTTCTGAATTAATTGCTTTATCATATCTGGCTTTCATCTTGTCACTCATAATCTTTGTTCGTTGCCTTATCAGATCATGTATTTCTCTTAGCTCTTCTTCCAAATCACTAGTGGATTTCCTAACATTTCTCTCCGCATTGGCATCTATCCCAAACTTCAAATCAGCTGGCAGTCTAAGGTCATTGCCAAAAATTACTTTTGCAGGGGTTTGGCCCGTTGTCTCATGCACTGCTGATCGGTAAGCCATCAAGAATAATGGTATGCGGGTATCCCATTCTTTATGGTACTTGTCCACTACTTTCCTTAAGTGCTCCTCCAATGTTCTATTGAATACCATACCATCGGATTGAGGATGCAATGCAGTTGTCCGTGTTTTTCGAATGCCCAATGACTTACACATTTCCTGGAACACAGCTGATTCGAAATTCCTGCCTTGGTCAGAATGTAACTCCATTGGTACACCATACCTTGCAACCCAATTGTTTATAAACACTTCTGCTACCGTTTCCGCTTCTTGATTTGGGATTGGGTATACCTCTGGCCATTTGCTGAAATAATCCATAACTACCAGTACATATTTGTTTCCGCCGTTGCTAGTAGGAAATGGACCGGCGACATCCATAGCGATCCTTTCAAATGGCGCACCTGAGTTATATTGCTTCATCTGGCCATGACTTCGTGTTCTGGGCCCTTTCGCTCTGTTGCAAACCTCGCAGTTCGCAATCCACTCAGTGACCGACTGACGGCAACCAACCCAATAGAATCTCTGTTTAATCTTCTCGAGCGTCTTCGTGATTCCAAGATGACCTCCGCTTGGACCATTATGCAGCTCGCTGAGCACGTCAGCAATCCTCTTTCTGGGAACAACTATCAGTTTATTCTTGTATTTACCATCCTCACTCTCCCATACTCGATGAAGGCAACCGGATATCAATTCTAAACTGTTCCACTGTGCCCAATATGACTTCGCAATGGGACTCTCTGCTGACATCTCTTCTCTGTTTGGTCTTTCATTTCGTTCCAGCCCTTACATAACACGTGACAGATCTGCATCTTCTAGCTGTCACTTTCTTAGCTGTTCCTTGTCCCATTCATCTGTACATGTTATAGTCATTAGCCGGACATCTATAATGTCTTCTTTAGCCTCGGCTTTTGAACAGTGCTTGCATTCCAAACTACATGGTCTTCGTGACATTGCATCGGCATTTCCATGGGTACTACCTTTTCGATGCTCAATGGAAAAGTCATAGCTTTGTAGTCGCTCGATCCACCGTGCCAATTGTCCTTCCGGATTACGGAACTGCAGTAGCCATTTTAAAGCTGCGTGATCTGTCCTGACACGGAATCGCTGGCCGTAGAGGTATTTGTGAAAATGTTTAACGCACTCTACCAATGCCAACAGCTCTCTCCGCGTAACGCAGTAGTTCCTCTCTGGTTTTCCAATCGAACGGCTGTAATATGCAACTACCTTCTCCTGTCCATCGACCAGTTGTGATAAAACGCCTCCTATAGCATATCCACTCGCATCTGTATCTAGAATAAATCTTGCTCCTGGAATCGGATATGCTAACATTGGGGCAGTGCACAAACGCTCCTTCAATGTTTGGAAAGCCACTTCTTCCTCCTTCTTCCATTCAAAAGCTTTATTTTTTCTTGTAAGCTCATGGAGGCTATGGGCTACGCTGGAAAAATTTTGTACAAATCGGCGGTAATATGTGCACAGCCCAAGGAAACTTCTTAATTCATGTAGGTTCTGTGGTCTTGGCCAATCCTTTACAGCCTCTATCTTTTCGTTCGCAGTGCATATGCCCTCTGTCGTTACCTTGTGACCCAAATAATTTACTTCCTTTTTAAACAGCGCACACTTTTTGGGACTTAACTTCAGACCAGCGCCAGCTATTCTTTGGAAAACTTCCTCCAAGTTCTTAAGATGTTCATCGAAATTCTTGCCCAATACGATGATGTCGTCCAGGTACACCAAGCATGTTTTCCAATGTAGTCCTTTCAATACCTGATCCATGAGTCTCTCGAAAGTAGCTGGTGCATTACATAGTCCAAAGGGCATTACTGTAAATTGCCAAAGACCATCTCCGACGCTGAAGGCTGTTTTCTCTTTGCCTTCCTCCTTTACCTCCACTTGCCAGTAGCCGCTTTTCAAGTCCAGTGTGGAAAACCATTTCGTACCAGAGAGCGAGTCCAGAGTGTCGTCAATTCTTGGCAATGGGTAGCTATCCTTTTTCGTAACGTCATTCAACTTCCGGTAGTCCACGCAAAACCTCATTTTTCCATCCTTCTTCTTTACAAGTACTACTGGTGAGCTCCAGGGACTAGCTGATGGTTCGATGACGCAGCTGTCGCTCATTTCTTGTATAATTTGACTCACAACTTCCCGCTTCGCCAGTGGAACACTACGTGGAGTTTGACGGATCGGCCTCGCATCTCCAGTGTCAATTTGATGTTTCACAACGTTGGTGCGGCCTGGTTTAGAACCATCCTGGTCAAATATAGTCGCGTATTTTATGAGCAGTTGTTTTGCCTTACTCTGATAGGCTTCCTCTAGCCCATGCGTCCATGCCGTGATATCATTTGAAAGATCAGTATTACTAGATGAAACGTGTTCCTGGAGCTGTTCACAGTTAATAACTACCTCGGCCTCTTGGCATCTTCCCAAAATAGCTCCTTTGGTCAAATTGAATGGTGACTTGAACTCATTGAGTACTCTTACCGGAATGCGTCCATCTTGTTTTGTCATAGCCAGGGTTTTTCCTACAAGTATGTTCAGTGCTGATTTATTTGCTGCTTCGACAACCCACAATTTGTTTGTCCCACAATCTCCATCAACCTTTGCCCAGATGACTGCTTCTGATTTTGGTGGTATTTGCTGACTCTCTTCCACCAGCACTCGTTTACTGCTGTAGCCTCTCTCGTAGCCGAAATTAAGTGGCACATCCATGTTCTTATATCGCATCGTCTTGCTTTGCATATCGATTTTGATGCCTTGGTTGATTAAGAAGTCCACTCCAATTATGATTTCATCAACAATACCTGCCACTATAAAATTGTGTAGTACCGTGACGTTTCCAATTGCTACTTCACATTCTACTTCTCCAATTACCTGGGTGTCTTCTCCAGTGGCTGTACGCAATATTGCTCCATGCAATGGTCTGATCTGCTTGTTGACTAAATCCGCTCGAATGATGGAATGAGATGCACCCGTATCTACAGTCAGTAAACGTTCTTTTCCATCCACATGTCCTCCGACAGTAAGATTGCTCGACCTTCTTCCAATTTGTGAGATAGAGATTATGGGGCATTCAATTGAGGGAGTCATTTGTCGCCCCTTGCTGCTGACTCGCTTTAGTTTAACGATTGAGTGGATTTGGAGATTTGCTCGTCTCCTTCAGCTCTGCGTTTACGGCTACCCACATTGTTGGAACTATTGGAATTGCTACTGCAATGACGTGCAATGTGACCTGGGTTACCGCACTTGAAACATTTCATAACTCCGGCATTTTTCTGTTGTGATCCCTTCAGAGCTTCCAAAATTGTATCTACCCACTCTGGCCTTTCTACTTCCACACGATGAGCTTCGTATGCTGGTTTACTCAATAATGACGCCGTTTCCTGAGTCAATGCATGGGATACCGTTTCAGAAAATGTTTGCTTTGGGTTCGCGTATGTGGCTCGCTTCGTTTCGACGTCCCGTATGCCATTTATAAAGCTTTGAATCTTAACTCTTTCCGTGTATTCCACGGGTGCGTCCGCATTTGCAAGATGAGCCAATCTTTCAATATCTGAAGCAAACTCCTGCAATGTCTCATTTGCTTTTTGGTAGCGGTTTTGCAACTCAATTTGGAATATCTGTTTCCTATGCTCGCTTCCATAACGTCGTTCTACAGCAGCCATCAATGTTTCATAACTGTTCCGTTCGTACTCTGGAATCGTCTGTAAGATTTCCGCTGCAGGCCCTTTCAATGCCACGAACAGTGCAGCAACTTTATCTTCCGCATTCCAGTTGTTCACTGCTGCGGTCTTCTCAAACTGTAGCTTGAAGACCTGGAAAGGAACAGAACCGTCAAAGGATGGTGTTTTTACCTTTGGATTACTCGCTGAAACTGCTGGGCGATTCATTTGCAACTCCTGTATACGACCTCTCAAAGCTTCTATCTCGGCATCAATTTTGTCCTCGAGCTGCAAAATTTTTGTATCCTGTGCTTCCAGCTTTGATGTTACCCTTATCTCCTGTGCCTCCAGCTGCGAGGATATGCGGGCCTCCTGTGCTTTCAACTGATCAGCGAACTGAGATGTCATATATGTCTTTTGCTCTTCCAGTTGAGTTTCCATCTTGGATGTAATCTGTGTCGACATTTCTGACATACGCGTTTCTTGTGCTTCAATCTTCGATGTTATGCGTGTCTCCTGCGATTCCAGTTGAGATGACATTTGTGACGACATTTCTGAAATGCGTGCCTCCTGTGCTTCCATCTTGGGTGTTACTGTCGATGTTTGAGCAGTTATTGCAACCAATATCATGTTCAAGTCTGTGCTCGTAACTGTCTGGGATGTTTCGTTTTTCTCTTCAATTTTTGTTGTTGTCTCGTCCCCATCAGGATAAAAGACAAACTCGTCCACATCAATTCCTTGCGATTCCATTACCTCTCGTAGCCGTGCTTGAAGTTCGATCTTATTGCCAGTTGTATTTAATCCACGGTTCTCCAACTCCTTTTTCAGTTGCTGGATCTTCAAATCACTGAACTTTGCCATGTCCTTGTTGTCTGCTGGAATTTATTCAACAATTCCTCTTCTGACACCAATTGTAACGAATTTACTTGCAAATCCTCTTATTTGCAATCCTCTGCTAAGTTCGAATCACTAAACTGTTGAATAAATAACTCCAATTTGTAATAATGCAAAATGGCCTTTATTAAAGTACTTCACAATACACTCAACTGTGCAACGAATAGCTTGCTTAATAACCACACTGATTGATAGCTCAATGAAACTCTACTATTCAAAATAATACTGCTATTGCTCGCTAGATATCGTCTTAATCGCAACTGCTTGACAACTCAAATCAAACTGAATTACTTCTTACTCGCTTGCCCCGCTTTTATAGTTTACGCTGCATACTTCTAGGCTCTTCGATTTCCAGAACTTACTAGTTGTTTCGGCTACAAAATCGCCAGCCACAACTACGTGCACAAATTATTGCTCTCTCTTGTGACAACTCAGATAAGATATATGCATGTGTTTGTGCATTGCCGCTCCGCTGCTCGTATACGTACATATGTGTAGACGCAATTATTTATTCGTTTATGTAGATACATAAAGATTGAATTATTGATGTGAATGTTTGTAGTTTACAGTCTCTCGCGCGCACATAGGCATATAAGTAAATGCATCTGTGTGTGACATCTCTCTGGGCTGCCTTATATATGTGTATACTTGATTTAATTATTAACGTAAATACTGCTTGGCACGGCCTTAGCATCGCCTTAGTGATGGGATAATTTAGTGATGCTAATATCCGTGACAATATTTACGGCTTACGGTCACATTTTCCAAATTTCTGTTTCTCGTCATACTTCAAGGCAACTCACATATCAAGATCATTACTTTATTCGTCTTCGGTAAAGAATTATCGAATTCTTTCTATTATTCGAAACCCAAACTTCGTGAAGATATTTCAATTTTTATTTAAGCTATCCTGTAAACGGGTGGACGAACGGATATGGCTCCATCAAAACACTTATGAAATTGTTCCGCAGAAAACTGCTTAATTTTAGTATGCATTATACTCAGTTGCAACTGAAATTTGTCTTTCCATTTTATCTCTACACTATACTGCACTTTTATGACCGACACGTGTATGTGTCCACGATTCATCGCAACCGATTCAGCTATAGGTTATACACTATGACCAACAGATGTCGTGTCTCCGCTATTAAGCAGAAATCGTTATGTAGTAAGTTATTTAACCACTGCCATTAATCTTCAATAGATGCCGCTAGACGGCTCTCCTAAACATTCAGCCCCATTCTTGAATTCATCGTAGAAAATCTACGAATACAACCCTCCGCTACGAATACGAAGAATTTGCTATCACTGAACTCATGTGAAACCGAAAAAAGTGCTGCCAACATATAATGTCAAATTTTGGTTATTCGAAGTCAGCTGAGCGATTGTAAATAAAAAATTTCAATTTAAATTTTAGTTTAAAATTGCATTATATCATTTAAAAAAAAAAAGTTTAGTGCTTAAAATGGATTCCATATCATTTGCAGCTTTGTTAGAAGAAAATGAGCAAGAAAGGCGTGATTTAAAAATTGCGAGGAGTCTTGGAATTAGAAGAGGCTATGTATGTGAAAAGATCCGTGTTTTAATGAACTTATAAAGGTTTTAAAAAATTGTGTTTTATAAAAACTTTCGGCCTAAACAAGGCTGCGTTTACCTACGTGCTCGGTGTTATAAATGAAGGAAGTACACCGTTCGGTGGGTCATGTTCAATGAGTCCTATAATTCGGTTAGCATCGGTAGCTATCAGCACGGAGTTGGAAAAGATAGCTATCAGCACGGAGTTGGAAAAGATTTTGACTTTCCGATGTGTCAGACCACATTTTCCAAAGTTTTGAAAGATGCCTTACTAATTTTCCAAACGCGGCTATGTCCACAATTGATATACTTAGATATGACCAACGAAGAGAAACGTAGCGTAAAAAGGGAGTTCTACGAAAAATATAGGTTTCAGGGTGTAATCATGTTTTATAGTTTTTGCAATAATTGTCATTATTATAAGACCCTTAAAAATTAAAATAAATATTTTAGTAATTTAATTTTAATTTAATTCTTTTAAGCCTTCTTCCAAATCTGTGAAGCTAAGTTGTCGATATGCATACGTATTACAAAAGCATTACTTTTTTCCAGATAGTTGCATCTTTTGTTGGTGGCGCAATACTATTTGCAATGTTTTCCCAAAATTTGTTAACCTCCTCCGTTGGGCACTTTGTAAAGCCTAGCGCCATTTCAGGGTGCTGCTGACAAAGGTCAAGTAAGCAGGAACATTGTTGGCGAGTTGTGACAATTTTTGACCTATTATAACAATAGATTGTAATTAAATTAGTATACATATCACTTTTAATAATATACTTATATTTTATTTGTTTAATATCCCTTTTTATTCTGAATTTTTAATGATTTTACTTTTTCCCGCAAACTGATACGCGTCGTAGAAAATTTGTACGAAACTCTACGATTTCGCAGTTCGAGTGTGTTCAGTGAAGGCTTTCTACGAATTTCGAACTTACGATGGATTCAGTAAACGTACTTTCGTAGAATTTACGAAAATCGAGTATACGATGGATTCAAGAATAGGGCTGATTATCTAAGTGATGATAAGCGTTTTTACTCACAAATGTAGAAGTATATACAGGTAAAAAAAATACACGGCTAATATAAAAATAATATTAATTAACATCAAATTATATTTTTGGCTCATGGCACATACTCTTCTGCAGGAAAAGTTGTTAAAAAAACTCATAAATATCGGGACCGCAAATGTGGAAAACTTGGTATCCCTATATCCCTAACATGTTTGATGCATTTGTGCTTAGGTGCCAACAGCATCTCGAGTATTTGACTTAATTTAAGAACAAACCAGATTACATCAAGCCGGTTTTTTGCAAGTGTCTGCAAGAAAATTGAAAGGAGAATGATTGCCTACGCATAACTATAAGGTACTCATGTGCGTGCCCACCTACTTAGTAGTTACTTGCATATGTTGTGGGAATGGGGGGATTTCCCCCGGGCCCGGGGTTTCTGAGGGGGACCGCGATTTAGAGGTACTAAGACATTTTTTTTTTTTTTTAATTCAGGAGAGTTTGTAGTTGTTCCATGTTCAATTTTTAAGCCGAATTTCAAATGTAACGAATATCTATATATCGTTTTAATATTATAGTGAAGTGTGAAAAATAATTTGAAAAGTCCTTTTCCGTAAAATTTAAGAATAAATATTTCATTTGACAGCTGGCTCAAAACGAGTTTCTAGAAATTTGTGCAAAACACGTGAGGGAAACTATATTAGATCAAGGCAAGAAAGCCAAGTATTTTGCTATTACCGTTGATGCTATGCCTTATGCTAGTCACGTTGACTACGTTCGTTTTGCGCTACCTCCATTTCAATTCGAAAGCAACAAATTTTACAATTCAAGAACGGTTTTTGGCTTTCGTGGATTGTTACCAAAAAAACTGGTCAGAAAATCGCTGATCTAATTTTCCATACTCTAGGTATACCTGAAATCCCATTAAAAGATTGTCGTGCATAAGGGTACGTGTTGATGCTGCAGAATGAACGGCTGCAATTACTTTTTTCGGAGTTGTACAAAAATGTTTTACTATTTTCAGCAGCAGTCCACAACGATGGGACATCCCCAAAAAAATATATACCGAGCTGTCTTTACAGTCTTTCAGACACTAGGTGGTCGGCTAGAATTGAGGCAATCAGACCATTCGCAAACCATGTTCCAGGATTAACACAAGGATTAAACGCATTAAAAAAACGCATTACTTAAGCTAAATTTGACGGCACAAGCATACGGAGATATCCGGCATTCTCAAGTACATCAACAAGTTCGAATGTATCTTGCTGTCCTCAATTTGGTTCAAAATACTGACTACCATTAATGAAAGAAACGTCGTACTCCAAGCTAGAGACGCCACCATAGATGTTGAGGTCCGACATCTAGATGCCTTATTAGCTGATTTGAAGTAGATTAGGAACTAATGGGATACAATTTAAACGATTGCAAAACATTTGCTATTCAATTGAACATCTCGCCAAAGTTTCTGGACGATCCAAAGAGAAAACCCAAAAGACGTTTTGAGGATGATGGAAATGAGATGATTACGGATAGTCCAGAGTTTGATTTTAAAAACAATACATTCTTGGTGATCATTGATTCGGTAATCACTGACATTACTGAACGACTTGCAGCAATGAGAAATTTGAACGAGACGTTTTCCTTTTTGCGGCAATTTGAAGACATGGATGAAACTACGCTTCGGGCGAGCGCAGCAAAAGTTGTCGAAAAATACAAGTCGGACGTTTCTCAAAGCTTACAATGTAAAATAATTCACTTGAAACACATTTACGAAGGAAATTTTGATAAAGCTCTGTCACCATTGGAATTGCTAAATGCCATCTATGTTCAAAATCTGTGTACAATTTTCCCCAACATTTGTGTTGCTTTACGTATCTTTTGCACTATACCTGTCACTGTAGCTAATGCAGAATTTTCCTTCAGCGTCCTTTCAAGAATCAAAAACTTTCATAGATCGTGTTCATCTCAAGAGCGAGTTTCAGGACTTACCACGCTTTGTGTTGAATCCGTTTTGGCAAGACAGTTCATTTTTATACTCAGCGTGCTTTGCATACAGAGTATATTAACTTTGATTGGATAACGGTTGGTTGTACAGGTATAAAGGAATCGAGATAGATATAGACTTCCATATATCAAAATCATCAGTATCGAAAAACAATTTGATTGAGCCATGTCCGTCCGTCCGTCTGTCCGTTAACACGATAACTTGAGTAAATATTGAGATATCTTCACCAAATTAGGTACACGAGCTTATCTGAACCCAGAATAGATTGCTATTGAAAATGAGCGAAATCGGATGATAACCACGCCCACTTTTTATATATATAACATTTTGGAAAACACAAAAAACCTGATTATTTAGTAAATAATACACCTAGAATGTTGAAATTTGACGTGTGAACTGATATTGAGACTCTTGAACAAAATTTTGAAGAATTTTTTTAAATGGGCGTGGCACCGCCCACTTGTGATAAAATAAATTTTATAAATGTTATTAATCATAAATCAAAAACCGTTAAAGCTATCGTAACAAAATTCGGTAGAGAGGTTGCCTTTCCTATAAGGAATTCTTTGAAGAAAAAGTAACTAAATCGGGTAATGACCACGCCCACTTTTATATAAAAATATTTTAAAAGGGTTGTAGACGAAAATAATAAGCTATATCTTTGCAAAAAAGAGTTTATATCAATGGTATTTCATTTGCCAAGTGGATTTATAACAAGAAATAGGAAAAACCTGAAATTTTAAAAAATGGGCGTGGTACCGCCGCTTTTATGACTAAGCAATTTTCTATATTTCGGGAGCCATAACTCGACGAAAAATTAACAGATCGTAATAAAATTGGGTACACAAATTTTTCCTATAGCAGGATATATTTCTGGAAAAAATGGACGAGATCGGTTAAAGACCACGCCCACTTTTATATAAAACATTTTTAAAAGGGTTGTAGACGAAATTAATAAGCTATATCTTAACGAAAAAGAGCTTTGTATCAATAGAATTTTACTTTCTAAATTGAATTATAACATTAAATTGGAAAACACTAAAATTTTTTAAAAATGGGTGTGGGTCGTAGACTAGAATAATAAGCTGTAACTTAGCAAAAAAAAGTTTTGAATCAATGATATTTCACTTATCAAGTTTTATTGTAAGAGGAAATGGGGAGACATTTTGTTTACGGGCGGTGCCACGTGTTATGTTGAAAAGTAATTTATCTGAAATGAAATGAACAATTAAAGCTCACGCTGATTATATAATGTTCGGTTACACCCGAACTTAGACACCTTTACTTGTTGATATTATTATAAAAAATTTTGCAGCGAAAAAAGCAAGAAAAGCCACTCTTTGATACCCGAACTTACTATATTGAATAATTAAAATTTATACTCATCATTAAATTTATCAGAAATGATACCAAATAACTAGAAAAATTATTTGAAACAATATGTGGCTGTTAAAAGAGAATTTTATTCCAACGTTATACCTGAGTAGTGTCATACAGTTGTGAGTTTGACAGTTTTTTTTATGTTTTAAATTTTATTTTTTATTAACATTTTTAACAATAAACACAATACAAATAAGGCAGAAAAATGATTTCGGTGTCTGATGGTTCACTTTTTTCTCAAGATGTTGATTTTAGTTGTGTTTTTATGCACGAAATTTTCAAACCAAAAACGAAATTTTCATTTGTCAAAAAAAAAAAAATAAAGAAAAAACGGCCGAAAGTAAAAAAAAAACCTATGGAAACGCAAACTGGCTCGTTTGTTTTTGACAGGTTTGGCCAAATAAATTGAAATTTTAATTGCTTTGGTTTGGCAGAGGAATTTAACAGAATTCTTGTGTCGGGCAGAGTAATTTAACAGAAATTGTCACGATAAATTGTTCGCGAATATTTTGTGGAACGTGTCGCTACGTGTCGCGTCGCTTAGTGTGCACGCACTTTTACACCAGCACTGAAACCGTATTAGGAGGGAGGGCGACACAAAATATAAGAGAAAATACAAGAAAAAACAGAGAAAATAAAGTAGTGTCATATACAATTACAATAATCCAGTGTAAATAGTAAATATTCTGTGTAAATTTTATTTTCAGCTCTTAGTGCAAAAATCATTTAGTTAATGTGGCAAACATTTTTTTTTTTGATGTAATCCATCAATAATGATTCATGAATGAGACGTCATTAATTCAAATTAATCAAATGTATTAGTGGATTTTTTATAGGGGCCCGTAAATTTTTTAGTCCTGGGCCCGGATTTTCTCTACGGCCCTGAGTAGGTCACATTTACCACTCACCATAGTATAATGGGTGGCGTGCTCCGTGGTGTGATGGGTAGCGTGCTCCGCCTATCACACCGTATGCCCTGGGTTCAACTCCCGGGCAAAGCAACATCAAAATTTTAGAAATAAGATTTTTCAATTAAAAGAAATTTTTTCTAAGCGGGGTCGCCCCTCGGCAGTGTTTGGCAAGCACTCCGGGTGTATTTCTGCCATGCAAAGCTCTCAGTGAAAACTCATCTGCTTTGCAGATGCCGTTCGGAGTCGGCATAAAACATGTAGGTCCCGTCCGGCCAATTTGTAGGGAAAATCAAGAGGAGCATGACGCAAATTGGAAGAGAAGCTCGGCCTTAGATCTCTTCGGAGGTTATCGCGCCTTACATTTATTTTTTTTTATAGTATAATGGGTTAATCTACCACTGTCTGTATTTGTTATTTAACAATTACTTGGACACTTTTTATTCCGCTAATCTATTCAGAATTTAAATTTTTACTCTCTAAAAGTCCAATCAGTGTATTTTGTGTGCTTAAATTATGGTTAAAATTGTGTTAAAGTTTGTGGTGTGGTGGAAGTGACCTACTAGAATTTTGTGAAGCTCCGCTGCTTTCCACTGAAGTTTGCGCATGCAACAGCTTTATTCCTCAAAAATCTTTGGTAAAAATGCATCTGCTTTGCAGCTTATAGGTCGCCTCCGGGCATTTGCAGGGAATAATTAGAAAGGGAGCACGGTGAAAATTGGAAGAAAAGCTCAGCCCAAATCTCTTCGGAGGTAAATCGTGCCAAGTAATAAGTTTTTTAGGTCATAGGTGTCAAAGGACAATGGGGGAACTCTTGGAATATTCAAGAGAAATGTTCTCCGGAAGATTTATGGTCCCATCTGTGGTGACATGTATTAAAAATGATGTGTGTATCGAAGGAGGTTTAACGATGAGCTTGTAAGGACTGCGTAAATCTTAGCAGGCCAGTTGGAATTGTATGCATGCAGCATCAATATTTGAGGCATGAATTGGAGCTGTGTATGCATGCCAGCATAAAAGAACGTTCATTTCCATTTAGCCCATGTGATTTCTTAGGGAGTATTCATACTCTTTTACTCCCTTTGTACTACTTCTGTATGCATATGTATTAAAGTAGCATGTACACATCAATACGTTTGTCTCATACATATGAAAGCACTATCTCTGCAACGATCATTGGGAATTCCTACCACATATGTAATTACAATAGCATATATCTTCAAATTTGTTCCATAATTTATATCCTTGGAACAATTTGGAACAGTTATTGCATCACCTCTATTAAGGTTTTTATGATATTTTCTGAGGATTTGCAAACTGATGAACATCACTATACCAAAAATATTTAGCTTTCTTGGCTACATTTTTTATTACGTAAATTTGTTTTCGGACAATACCAAGGTACTCTTCAGCTTCAAAAGCGTATATTCCTTTATGTAACATTTTATAAAAGGACAAAGGCCCCGTCAGAAAGAAGTCAAAGCTTTGCACATAACTTCGTTATGTTTGGAAGTTTATAGTTTCTAATTCGTTTTCTTTTGTTCATTTTATAGTTCCTGTGGCTTCAATGAATCCCCTTCTTTCCTGATACTAGTGGCTAAATTTTTTACATATGTGAGTTTTCACCAAATCCGGCCCTATGAATAAACTGCAATTTACGTTTCTATTAGCGTTCTATTATAATATAACATTTTTTTGCATTTAGATATTGTGACGAAGTTGTAAGGTCGGTTCAAATTAGACAAGAAGATAACTGGAAAAATCTTTAAAATCGTAATGGTAGTTGCAAAGATTTTTATTGAAGTCGCCCTTCTTTTGCAAACATCAAATTAAGCTGCAACGAATTTGACATACCTACTTTTTTATGATTCCAACAAATCTCAAGATCTTTGGAAAAAAGTCGGGCTCACAGTAAATATCTAAACTTTAAAACTGGAAAAAGTTTAATAACATTGGAAGTAGAATCTTCGCAAATTCAATTCTTTGCCTACGTGCCAAACAACTAAATATTACAATGCCAAAATTCCACTAAGAATGGTTAAGCCGTTTAACCCTCCGATTAAATAAAAATAAATGTAAGGCGCGATAACCTCCGAAGAGATCTAAGGCCGAGCTTCTCTTCCAATTTACGTCGTGCTCCTCTTGATTTTCCCTACAAATTGGCCGGACGGGGCCTACATGTTTTATGCCGACTCCGAACGGCATCTGCAAGGCAGATGAGTTTTCACTGAGAGCTTTTCATGGCAGAAATACACCCGGAGCGCTTGCCAAACACTGCCGAGGGGCGACCCCGCTTAGAAAAATTTTCTTCTAATTAAAAACCCTTATTTCTAAAATTTTAATGTTGCTTTGCCCGGGGTGCGAACCCAGGGCATACGGTGTGGTAGGAGGAGCACGCTACCATCACACCACGGCGGCCGCCTCCGATTAGCGGTGAATAAAGTCAACACATCTTAGCGTTGTCGTCTGGCCAGACGAAATTTGACACTTTGAACTTTATCCACAAATATCTGAATTTTGAAGGGAACTCGTCGCACACTGTGAATACCCAGCAATAAGTTTGAATTTTTATTGATAAATTTTGAAATGAATACGAACTATGAGGTCTTATAGGCTTAAAAATATGTTCGTCTAGCCAGACGACAACTCTAAAGTGTGACATAATCAACTTTGGTACAAACAAAAAGATAAATAAAAAGAAAGAAATCTCGATTTCCGAATTATTATAAAGACCGCCTCTAAACTTAAAAAGTAACTAAAGCTTTTCATGATCGGGTGGGTAGCAGTAAAGTTATTCACGAAAATAAAGCCTTCTCGTCTGGCCAGACACCACAATCTATCGGAGGGTTAATTTATTTCTTACTTTTTATACGTTTCTCGCATTGTTAGTTACTTTTAACTATACCAAGTGCACTGACTTTAGTGGTACTTATCATTTTTATATGTAAGCCCTCGTTGTGGAGATATTTGATCAATGTTTGGACATAACCGCGGTTATAGTTTTGTCGTTCCGAATTCTGAGTAGTAAAATATTCCGTTTAAAACTGCAGACATTGGTGCTTTATCGGTAACCGTATCGGTAACCTTATAACAGCTGATTCGACCAACCTTATGAGAATCAACGCAATCGATTATTGGTGCCGCTAAGGTCGTAACCGTATCGTAGCCAACCAATTGGGTTTTGGTTTACCGTCGTAACGATAAACAGCTGATTACGTTATGTATACGAAAACAGCGATACGACAAACGGCACCAATGACTACAGCTTAAGTGATAGATAATATTGTAACGAATTTACTTGCAAATCCTCTTATTTGCAATCCTCTGCTAAGTTCGAATCACTAAACTGTTCAATAAATAACTCCAATTTGTAATAATGCAAAATGGCCTTTATTAAAATACTTCACAATAACACTCGAAACTCCAAATCAAACTGAATTCCAGCGCCTCTACAATTGCCGCCTTTTATACTCTTTGATTTCAACCTTCGCATCTTTTAGGCGCTTCCAGAATCTACTAGTCCAGCAGCTCTCAAACTTCTCAGGTGTAACTACAATTGCACAATTTTATAGTTTTTCTCATTTCATACTTATAGGAATATCTCATATATATGCATGTGTTTGTGCATTGACTCTCCGCTGCTCGTATACGTACATGGTACATATGTGTAGACGCAATTATTGTTTCGTTTATGTAGATACATAATGATTGATCTATGGATGTGAATTCACGTCACTGCTTAGCATCGGCTTAGAGATGGCAGCACTCCTTAGTTTTGCTAATATTCGTAACACTGCCCTCCACCTAAGTCTGATCGTCCCGATTAGACAAATCTCCCTCTAAATGCCGCTAGTATCTCCAAATGTACCACTCTTCTACTCCGTGGTTTCCCAATGCTTTGTATGCGGAGATGGTATCACTGATCTTCTTCACAACATTGTACGGGCCTTCCCAACTGCACCGAAATTTGGCTGGAACACCTTTCCGCCGGTGGGGGTTGTATAGCAGTACCAAATCTCCCTCCCGGAAACCTTCCGAATTATTTTCCTTGTCGTACCTGTGTTTCATCTTAGTACTCATTATCCCGGATCGTTCCCTCGCACTCTGTTGCTTGGCCAATGAAGAACTACTTCGCAGAGCTTGATCTTGACGGATTGACTTTGCATCATCAGTATCGTCTTGACGTTTCAAAACAGAAGTGCGCGCTGGCTTGAAACCACCCTTGCATTTTTTTTGGAAAATTCTTTCAGTCGTTTTAGTGCGTCCATTAGGGTTTGTTAATGCTGGTCTTTTTCTCGCAGGTACTTTTAATTTCGCTTTATTTGGCCCATTCGATCCATCAACTTTTTCTTTTGACTTTCGTGGCCTTTGTCGAGTCTTTTCCACCATTGCTCGATTACTACTGAACCCTTTCTCCAATTTGAAGTTAAGTGGTATATCCTGGTTCTTATACTGCATAATCCTTCTCTGCATATCGATCCTGATATCATAGTCAACTAAGAAATCCACTTCCAATATGACTTCATCAACGATCTCTGCCACAACGAATTTGTGTAGAACCATGACCTCCCCAATTAAGACTTCACATACCACTTCTCCCTGGACTTGATTATACTCGCCAGTAATCGTACGCAATCTGGCTTTACTTTCTTCTTGGCCAAATCAGATCGGATCAAGGAATGAGATGCGCCCGTATCTACAGTCAGTACACGCTCCTTGCCATCTACATTTCCTTTGACGGTAAGACTGCTCGATTTCCTTCCAGTTTGCGAGATAGGTATCACACGACATTCAATAGCTGGGGCAAGTTCTCGATCTTTACATTTGACTCGCTCTTGTTTATCTCCTCCAGCTATGCGTTTACGGCCACCCACATTGTTGGAGCTATTGATCCCGGTGCTGCAATGTCGTGCAATATGACCTGGGTTGCCGCACTTGAAACATTTAATAACTCCGGCATTTTCTGCTGTGATCCCTTCAGTGCTTCCAAAATTGTGTCTACCCTATCTGGACTTTCCACTTCCACACGATGAGCTTTGTATGCTGGTTTATATTCATATTCATATTCATATTTATTTATTGAGTCAATGGCAGAAACCTTACTGACTAGATTTACAAGTTTGCAAATTAACTTAAAACTAAGCAACTAAAATTAATTAATTCAAGGATGAGATAAATTTTCTCGATAGTAAGACTCAATCCGTAACTTAAACAAAGGCCTGGGCATTGCAAAGTCAAGATTTAACATTCTGGAAATTTTATTACACTCTTCGAGACCTCTTGTGAGAGGGGCAAAGCTAAGGTAATTGGTTCTCAGAACTTCACCGTAGAATATATTATGAGAGCGTAGAGATCTACTAGGAACTAGAAAATTTAACTGCTCCAACAGAGCTGAGCAATCAATAGTGCCAGAGATAATATCGTAAATAAACATTAAATGTTGTACTGAGCGTCTGACATGCAGTGGCATAACATTTATAAGCATGCACCTGTTTATATAAGGTGGTAGGGGATTAACAAAATGAAGGGGTAGGAGGGCGAATCGAATGAATTTACGTTGAACCCTTTCAATTCTAGCAGAGTAAATGCTGTAAATGGGATTCCATATGATAGGGGCGTACTCTAATTTAGATCGCACTAATGAATTATACAATATACTCCTAGTGTATGGGTCCTTAAAATCCTTCGCATAACGCCGTAAAAACGCTAAATTAGCATACGCTTTTGGTATAAGATAGTTAACATGGTTAACGAAAGTGAACGAAGAGTCGAAAATGACACCAAGATCACGAAATTCTTTGACCGAGGCAAGATATGTATTAGCGATATAGTATGTTGACGTAAGCGCACTTGTAGTTCTAGAAAACGTTATATGCCAACATTTACTACTGTTAAGTCTCAGATGATTATTAAAAGCCCACACATTAAGAGCATCCAAATCTCTCTGTAGGAGCAATGCATCAGATACAGTGGTGATACGCCTAAACAGTTTTAAATCATCAGCATAAAGTAAATAATTTGAATGCTTTAAATATAAGCCGACGTCATTAATGAAGATACCAAATAAGATTGGACCGAGAATACTACCTTGTGGCACCCCAGAGGTTGCCAAGAACTCATACGACCTCATATTCTCGATTTCAACAAATAAAATTCGGTTTGTCAGGTATGACTTTAACCATGACAGAAAAGCTGAATGGAAACCAATGTACTCAAGTTTCTGAAGAAGTATCTTGTGGGACACTGTATCAAACGCCTTAGAGAAATCTGTATATATAGTATCAACTTGATACCCATCCTTAAAAGCAGAAACACAGTATTACGAAAAAACAGCTAAGTTTGTCACTGTTGAACGACACGCAACAAACCCATGCTGACATGGATCGATTATTCCTTTAATAGCAAAGGCCAACTTCTCCTTTACTACTTTCTCAAACAGTTTTGAACAGGTTGATAGTTTAGAGATTGGCCTGTAGTTTGCTACCTCGCTCTTATTTCCAGACTTGAAGATTGGAGTAATAGAAGCCAATTTCCATCGATCAATGAAAACGCCAGTGGACAATGACACATTAAAGATATGGCACAACGGCACGCATAGCGAACTACTACATTTTTTAACCAAAAAAGAAGACAGCCCATCAATATCTTTTTTTAAAGAAGATTGTAGGGACGAGATGCCAATAATAATATCTGATTCCGATACCAATAATGAGCCAAAGTCCAAGGAATTAGCTGTATCAGAACCAACCCTAACATCAGAAATATTAGAGTCAACAACAAAACTAGATTTGAAAAAATCAGCAAAAAGGTTCACTGTTTCCACTAAACTGTTTGAACTAATGCCATTAAAATTGACAGAGGTTGGAATATTGGAGCAACCTTTTTTTGTACGGACAAAGTTCCAAAAGGCCTTGGGATTTTGCTTTAACTCCTCTTCGAAACGGGAGATGTATTTATTATATAAAAACTTATCAAGCACATTGAACTGCTTCATGTATAATAAATATCGATCTCTAAATGAAAAGTCGTTGGATACTTTGTACAACTTAAAATACTTATTTCTAAGATTTTTAAGCTTTTTTAACCTGGTATTGTACCAGGGTAATTTATGTATTTTGCTTCGAAGAAGGGGGAGATTTCTACTAAATATATCAGATAACTGCAGCAGAAAAATTTCAAAGCATTCAGAGGCATTTTTAGCACAGAAAATAGACTTCCAGTCAATTTCAGCAATACTCGAATTGAGTGCATCAAAATTTGCATCTTTGAAATTGTAGGAGGGAGTATTTTGAGTGGTATTGTTGTTAGGTACAAATTCAATGAATTTTAATAATAAAGATAAGGGTACGTGATGCATGTCCGATTTGCAGATAGGAAATTGACACTCAGATAAGTGAGAAATTAAATTTTCATCGACAAAAATAAGATCCAGTATGTTATTTAGCTGGTTCACAAATGAATTAATCTGAACAAAGTTGGCACTAAAAAGAGTATCTAAAAAATATATTTCATGTTGATGATTGACATTCATAGGTGTTAATAGATTGTCATTTAGCAATTTTGACCAAACAACCCTGTTCATATTAAAATCACCCAAAACGCAAAAATGACTGTTTACATTTTTTTCGTAAACTTCAAAAATATTATTCACATGCGCGCAGTACAGAGACTCATTACTACAAGGCGGAATATACGAAACACAAATAAACAGCTTTCCAAACAGCCCACAAATAGAGACACACATTTGGTCCAGTAGCGAGTCAGTATTGGGGAGCTGAACGAAAGAAGAAAGGAGGGTACGTCTTACGGCAATTAGTACCCCGCCACCTCTTTGGCATCCCGTTTTGATTGGATCCCTATCCTTACGATAGGTATGAAACAAAGTAGTATCAAAAAATTCTGCGTCAAAGAAATCATTGTTGAGCCAGGTCTCAACTATGACATACACATCATATTCACAGCGCGAAGTGACTAAGAAAATATCCTTAGCTTTAGTTCTCATCCCCGAGATATTTTGGTAGTAAATATTTACATTATTAAAAATTGAATTTTGCGGATTATTTACTAGGGGTTGAGCGTTTGGCCTTTGCCCTTTTGAAAAAAACGAAACGGCTTTACTTTAACATCAGTTGGCCATATAGAAGAGTCTAGTAATTTACTATAGATTGAAGTCGAGACCCCAAGTTTAAAATTGCATCTTACTAACGAGCTAGAATCTGTGTTTTTCTTTACTAACTTATAACAATGAATAAGAGATGGCGAAATATTCGCATTTTTTGATACATAACTGATGATATCACTTGCATTAACTGACGGCTTGAATGAGGATAAATGTAACCATTTTAGGCGAACAGCTAGATTAAGATCAGCATTTACATTACTGCCTACAACGATAGTAGCAGCCTTCTTGGATTTGTTTGTCTTAATTTCAGAAGTTACGTCATCAGATGTAGATTGCTTATTGTTGCCTTTATCCATAATAGTGACGCCAGCACAAGTTGGCACGGTCTCACTGGCAGAAGCAACGTTATCAGATGCAGATTGTTTATTATTACCTTTCACCATAATAGTGACGTCAGCATAAGTAGGCACAGTTTCACTGGCAGACTTCAACGGCATCACATTCTTTGCAGTCATAGTGTTATTGCTTTGCATGGTAGGCGATTGAGAGTCACTACTGGATGTGTTTGTCAAAGACAAATCAATTAGAGGCTGATTTGTTGTTGCAGCCGAATTGGTATTTGCATTTTGTTTAGCTATATTAGCTAATTGTTTATCTTTAGAGGCCGAGACATTGTTAGTCGCCGATTTATTTACAGGCTGCGTTGTTTTTGCGCCCGAGAGCATGTCATTGCCTTTGTTTTTAGTGCTTGGATGCTTTGTTTTTTTGGACAATTCAGACTGCATTGATTTTGCACTCGCATCAGATTTATTGTCTTTGTTGTTATTGGTTGGCTTCTTTGTTTTTTCAACCAATTCTTTATTGTCATCTTTTTGAAAAGAACCAGCACGAGTTGATTTTTGCCCATTGGCAAAAGCAGCAACAACACTATGCACATTCTTTAGTTCCAATGATAAAGTAGAGATTTCTGTGATTTTATCAACAATCGAAGATTTTAGAGAGCGAACTTCAGCAAATAGAGCATCTTGCTTTTGCGAAAGTTTAATGTTATCGTCTTTTAACGCATTCATTGTAGTGAGAATGAGAGCATTTTCAGCGCGTAACGCCTCAATATTTTTAGAAAAGTCAAGCAAAAGTAGTTGTTGGTTACTTATATTTTCACTTGCACTCATATTGTTACCGATACTGTTTACGGCACTAGAGAGAGAGTTTGGTGGCGGACTACGTATAGAGGCGCGCCGCTCTGCCGTACAAGATTTACAGAAAAAATGTCTGTTTGATGCGAGAAGAAATTCGAGATCAGTCGATGATATGTTCACACACTTTAAGTGGAAGAGGTCATTGCACTTCGCACAACATACTTTCGGCTGACCACGATCAACCTTTTGACCACACACACACGGCATAGTAAAAAATTTAATAATAAGCAAAGATTAGTTATTTTTGCATTTATCATTTGTAGATAAATTATATTAAGTATATACTTTGGAACAAGATTCCAGTCACTAACTCAAATAATTTATTAATTGAAATATTTGTGTTTATTTTTCCTACCCTACTGTATTTAATTAATTATTTAATTCTTTTACTCAATAGTGAGGCCGTTTCCTGAGTCAATGCATGTGATACCGTTTCAGCAAATGTCAGCTTTGGCTTTGCGTATGTAGCTCGCTTCGTTTCCACGTCCCGTATGCCATTTATAAAACTCTGGATTTTTACCCTCTCAGTGAATTCCACGGGTGCGTCCGCATTTGCGAGATGAGCCAACCTTTCAACATCCGAGGAAAACTCCTGCAAAGTCTCATTCGCTCTTTGGTGACGGTTTTGCAACTCAATTTGGAATATCTGTTTCCTATGCTCGCTTCCATAACGTCGTTCTACAGCAGCCATCAATGCTTCATAACTGTTCCGTTCGTACTCTGGAATCGTTTGTAAGATTTCCGCTGCAGGCCCTTTCAATGCCACGCACAGTGCAGCAACTTTATCTTCCGCATTCCAGTTGTTCACTGCTGCGGTATTCTCAAACTGTAGCTTGATGACCTGGAAAGGAACAGAACCGTCAAATGATGGTGTTTTTATCTTTGGATTGCTTGCTGAAACAGCTGGTCGGTTTAGTTGTAACTGCTCCATACGACCTTTTAACGCTTCTATTTCGGCATCTATTTTGTCCTCGAGTTGTAAAATTTTTGCATCCTGCTCTTCCAGTTTCACAAAGAGCTGCGATGATACCTGTTCCGAAATTTGTGCCGACATTTCAGATATACGTGCCTCTTGCGCTTCCAGTTGAGATGCGAAATATGTCTTCTGTTCTTCCAGTTGTGAAGAAATTTGTGTTTCCTGTGCTTCAATCTTCGATGTTATTCGCGTCTCTTGGGATTCCATCTGTGATGACATATACGTTTTCTGTTCTTCCAGTTGAGAACATGTTGGTGGATATTTGTTATGACATTTCTGTTATACGTGCCTCTTGCGCTTCCATCTTGGATGTTACTGTCGATGTTTGAGCAGTTATTGCAGCCAATATCATGTTCAAGTCTGTGCTGGTAATTGTCTGCGATGTTTCGTTTTTCTCTTCAATTTTTGTTGTCTCCTCGCCATCAAGATGAAAGACATACTCTTCCACATCAATTCCTTCTGCTTCCATTGCCTCTCGTAGCCGTGCCTGAAGTTCAAGTTTAACGCTGCTTGTATTCAATCCACGGCTCTTCAACTCCTTCTTTAGTTGCTGGATCTTCAATTCACCGAACTTTGCCATGTCCTTGTTGTCCTCTGGAATTTATTCAACAATTCCTCTTCTGACACCAATTGTAACGAATTTACTTGCAAATCTTCTTATTTGCAATCCTCTGCTAAGTTCGAATCACTAAACTGTTGAATAAATAACTCCAATATGTAATAATGCAAAATGGCCTTTATTAAAGTACTTCACAATAACACTCAAACTGTGCAACGAATAGCTTGCTTAATAAACAAACTGATTGATAGTTCAAATGAAACTCTACTATTGCCCGCCAGGTTGCGTCTTAATCGAAACTCCAAATCAAACTAAATTCCAGCGCCTCTACAATTGCCGCTTTTATACTCTTTGATTTCAACCTTCGCATCTTCTAGGCGCTTCCAGAATCTACTAGTCCAGCAGCTCTCAAACTTCTCAGCTGTAACTACAATTGCACAATTTTATAGTTTTTCTCATTGCATACTTATAGGAGTATCTCAGATATATGCATGTGTTTGTGCATTGACTCTCCGCTGCTCGTATACGTACTGGTACATATGTGTAGACGCAATTATTGTTTCGTTTATGTAGATACATAATGATTGATCTATGGATGTGAATTCACGTCACTGCTTAGCATCGGCTTAGAGATGACAGCACTCCTAAGTTTTGCTAATGTTCGTAACAATATAAATGAAAATACCAAAAATTTATTCCGCATGCGCATTCACGAACGGGAATATGGAAAAACAAGTAAGGAAGGCTAAGTTCGGGTGTAACCGAACATTACATACTCAGCTGAGAGCTTTGGAGACAAAATAAGGGAAAATCACTATGTAGGAAAATGAACCTAGGGTAACCCTGGAATGTGTTTGTACGACATGGGTATCAAACGAAAAGTGATAATGAGTATTTTTAAAGGGAGTTGGCCTTAGTTCTATAGGTAGACGCCTTTTTGAGATATCGTCATAAAGGTGGACCAGGGGTGACTCTAGAATGTGTTTGTACGATATGGGTATCAAATGAAAGTTGCTAATGAGTATTTTTAAAGGGAGTGGGCCTTAGTTCTATAAGTCGACGCCTTTTCGAGATATCGCCATAAAGGTGGAACAGGGGTGACTCTAGAATTTATTTGTACGATATGGGTATCAAACGAAAGGTGCTAATGAGTATTTTTAAAGGGAGTGGGCCTTAGTTCTATAGGTGGACGCCTTTTCGAGATATCGCCATAAAGGTGGACCATGGCTGACTCTAGAATTTGTTTGTACGATATGGGTATCAAATGAAAGGTGCTAATGAGTATTTTTAAAGGGAGTGGACCTTAGTTCTATAGGTGGACGCCTTTTCGAGATATCGCCATAAAGGTGGAACAGGGGTGACTCTAGAATTTGTTTGTACGATATGGGTATCAAATGAAAGGTGGTAATGAGTATTTTTAGAGGGAGTGGGCCTTAGTTCTATAGGTGGACGCCTTTTCGAGATATCGCCATAAAGGTGGGGCAGGGGTGACTCTAGAATTTTTTGTACGATATGGGTATCAAACGAAAGGTGCTAATGAGTATTTTTAAAGGGAGTAGACCTTAGTTCTATAGGTGGGCGCCTTTTCGAGATATCGTCATAAAGGTGGACCAGGGATGACTCTAGAATGTATTTGTACGATATGGGTATCAAACGAAAGGTGCTGATGAGTATTTTTAGAGGGAGTGGGCCTTAGTTCTATAGGTGGACGCCTTTTCGAGATATCGCCATAAAGGTGGGGCAGGGGTGACTCTAGAATTTTTTGTACGATATGGGTATCAAACGAAAGGTGCTAATGAGTATTTTTAAAGGGAGTAGACCTTAGTTCTATAGGTGGACGCCTTTTCGAGATATCGCCATAAAGGTGGAACAGGAGTGACTCTAGAATTTGTTTGTACGATATGGGTATCAAATGAAAGGTGGTAATGAGTATTTTTAGAGGGAGTGTGCCTTAGTTCTATAGATGGACGCGTTTTCGAGATATCGTCATAAAGGTGGACCTGGGGTGGCTCTAGAATGTGTTTGTACGATATGGGTATCAAAAGAAAGGTGCTAATGATATTTTTAAAGGGAGTGGGCCTCAGTTCTATAGGTGGACGCCTTTTCGAGATATCGCCATAAAGGTGGACCAGGGGTGACTCTAGAATGTGTTTGTACGATATGGGTATCAAATGAAAGGTGCTAATGAGTATTTTTAAAAGGAGTGGGCCTTAGTTCTATAGGTGGACGCCTTTTCGCGATATCGCCATAAAGGTGGACCAGGGGTGACTCTAGAATTTGTGTGTACGATATGGGTATCAAATGAAAGGTGCTAATGAGTATTTTTAAAAGGAGTGGGCCTTAGTTCTATAGGTGGACGCCTTTTCGCGATATCGCCATAAAGGTGGACCAGGGGTGACTCTAGAATTTGTTTGTACGATATGGGTATCAAACGAAAGGTGCTAATGAGTATTTTTAAAGGGAGTAGACCTTAGTTCTATAGATGGACGCGTTTTCGAGATATCGCCATAAAGGTGGACCTGGGGTGGCTCTAGAATGTGTTTGTACGATATGGGTATCAAAAGAAAGGTGCTAATGATATTTTTAAAGGGAGTGGGCCTCAGTTCTATAGGTGGACGCCTTTTCGAGATATCGCCATAAAGGTGGACCAGGGGTGACTCTAGAATGTGTTTGTACGATATGGGTATCAAACGAAAGGTGCTGATGAGTATTTTTAAAGGGAGTGTGCCTTAGTTCTATAGGTGGACGCCTTTTCGAGATATCGCCATAAAGATGGACGAGGGGTGACTCTAGAATGTGTTTGTACGATATGGGTATCAAATGAAAGGTGCTAATGAGTATTTTTAAAAGGAGTGGGCCTTAGTTCTATAGGTGGACGCCTTTTCGCGATATCGCCATAAAGGTGGACCAGGGTGACTCTAGAATTTGTTTGTACGATATGAGTATCAAACGAAAGGTGCTAATGAGAATTTTTAAACGGAGTGGGCTTAGTTCTATTGGTGGACGGCTTTTCGAGATATCGCCATAAAGGTGGACCAGGGTTGACTCTAGAATCTGCTTGTACGATATGGGTATCAAATGAAAGGTGCTAATGAGTATTTTTAAAGTGAGTGGGGCTTAGTTCTATTGGTGGACGGCTTTTCGCGATATCGCCATAAAGGTGGACCAGGGGTGACTCTAGAATTTGTGTGTACGATATGGGTATCAAATGAAAGGTGCTAATGAGTATTTTTAAAAGGAGTGGGCCTTAGTTCTATAGGTGGACGCCTTTTCGCGATATCGCCATAAAGGTGGACCAGGGTGACTCTAGAATTTGTTTGTACGATATGAGTATCAAACGAAAGGTGCTAATGAGTATTTTTAAAGGGAGTGGGCTTAGTTCTATTGGTGGACGGCTTTTCGAGATATCGCCATAAAGGTGGACCAGGGTTGACTCTAGAATCTGCTTGTACGATATGGGTATCAAATGAAAGGTGCTAATGATTATATTTAAAGGGAGTGGGCCTTAGTTCTATAGGTGGACGCCTTTTCGAGATATCGTCAAAAAGATGGACCAGGAGTGACTCTAGAATGTGTTTGTACGATATGGGTATCAAATGAAAGGTGCTAATGAGTATTTTTAAAGGGAGTGGGCTTAGTTCTATTGGTGGACGGCTTTTCGAGATATCGCCATAAAGGTGGACCAGGGTTGACTCTAGAATCTGCTTGTACGATATGGGTATCAAATGAAAGGTGCTAATGAGTATTTTTAAAGGGAGTGGGCCTTAGTTCTATAGGTGGACGCCTTTTCGAGATATCGCCATAAAGGTGGACCAGGGGTGACTCTAGAATGTATTTGTACGATATGGGTATCAAACGAAAGGTGCTAATGAGTATTTTTATTATTTTTCTATAGGTGGACGCCTTTTTGAGATATCGCCATAAAGGTGGACCAGGGGTGACTCTAGAATGTGTTTGTACGATATGGGTATAACGTTGAAATCAGATAGTATAAAAGGCAGCAAATATAGAGGCGCTGGAATTCAGTTTGATTTGACCTATCAAGTAGTTATTGATTAAGCACGCAATCTGTCGGGCAATAGGGGAGTTTCATTTGAGCTATCAATCAGTTTGGTTATTAAGCAAGTTATTCGTTGCACAGTTTGAGTGTTATTGTGAAGTACTTTAATAAAGGCCATTTTGCATTATTACATATTGGAGTTATTTATTCAACAGTTTAGTGATTCGAACTTAGCAGAGGGTTGCAAATAAGAAGATTTGCAAGTAAATTCGTTACAATTGGTGTCATAAGAGGAATTGTTGAATAAATTCCAGAGGACAACAAGAACATGGCAAAGTTCAGTGAATTGAAGATCCAGCAATTGAAGAAGGAGTTGGAGAGCCATGGATTGAATACAACCGGCATTAAACTCGAGGCAATGGAATTAGAAGGAATTGACGTGGAAGAGTATGTCTTTCATCTTGATGGCGATGAGACAAAAAAATTGGAGGAGAAAAATTAAACACCGCAGACAATGGCGAACACAGACTTGAACATGATATTGGTTGCATTATCGGCACAGATGTCCGAAATGTCATCACAAATATCCACCAACATGTCATCACAACTGGAAGAACAGAAGACATATATGGAATCCCAAGAGGACCGCATAACATCCAAGATGGAAAAAAAACTAGAATCGCAGGAGAACCGTATAACAGCGAAGATTGAATCACAGGAGACCCGTCGTCAGAAATAACATCTAAAATTGAAGCACAAGAGGCACGTATATTAGAAATGTCGACACAAATTTCAGCACAGGTATCATCGCAGATCTCTGCACAACTAGAATCCCGTATGGAAGAGAAGCTAACGCAGTTTCAGGAAGGGTTCAGTGGTCGACAAGATAAAATGGAGGCCGAGATAGATGCTTTAAAAGATCGTATTCAGGAGTTACAATTGAACCGTCCAATAACGTCAACGTCTACTCTGAAGGTAAAATCCCCAACGTTTGATGGTTCTGTTGCTTTCCAGGTATTTAAGCTCCATTTCGAGAAGACGTCGGCAGCGAACAACTGGAATGCTGAAGATAAAGTTGCAGCTCTGTTCGTGGCATTGAAAGGACCAGCAGCCGAAATCCTACAGACAATTCCCGAAGGAGAGCGGAACAACTATGAAGCATTGATGGCCGCTGTCGAGAGACGTTATGGAAGCGAGCATAGGAAACAGATATTCCAAATTGAATTGCAAAACTGTGACCAAAGAGCGAATGAGACTTTGCAGGAGTTTGCCTCGGATGTTGAAAGATTGGCTCATCTCGCAAATGCGGACGCACCCGTGGAATACACCGAGAGGGTAAAAATCCAGAGTTTTATAAATGGCATACGGGACGTGGAAACGAAGCGAGCTACATACGCAAACCCAAAGCTGACATTTGCTGAAACGGTATCACATGCATTGACTCAGGAAACGGCCTCACTATTGAGTAAACCAGCATACAAACTCATCGTGTGGAAGTGGAAAGACCAGATTGGGTAGACACAATTTTGGAAGCACTGAAGGGATCACAACAGAAAAATGCCGGAGTTATTAAATGTTTCAAGTGCGGCAACCCAGGTCATATTGAACGACATTGCAGCAGCGGTCCCAATAGCTCCAACAATGTGGGTGGCCGTAAACGCAGAGCTGAAGGAGATGAGAAAATCTCAAATTCCACTCAATCGTTAAACTAAAGCGAGTCAGCTGCAAGGGGCGACAGCTGGCTCCCTCAATTGAATGCCCCATAATCTCTATCTCACAAATTGGAAGAAGGTCAAACAATCTTATTTATTTTTATTTTTATTTTATTTATTTTATAAATTCCAAACACAACAACCATAAGTTTTATTTACAGTGTTTGGTGTTAAAGTAACATAATATTAAATGTGTTTATGTAAAAATTGTAGAGAGAAAAATATAAGATTTAAGATTAGAAAGGAGAGAAAAGTATTTCAACATGCTAAGCAAGATGACTCAATAGTTTCCTTTTGAAGTGCATTATGTTAGAAATGCTTCTGATCTCCAAAGGCAAAACATTCCAGAGACGTACTGTTATAACAAAAAATTGACGCTCAGAAATTCGTGAGCCAAATCTTGTGTGCAGTAGTTGAGATGATCGCACGGACCGTGCTAGCTGAAGTCTTTCGTATAGATAGGCAGGCTCCTTAAACAACACTATTCTATGAAGGAGTGAAATGCATCTAAATTTAAGCAGGTTGTCGAATGTTATATTGTATATCTTATGAGCATATTCGGAGATATGTTCATAAGGACGTATACCATAAATGTAGCGGCCCTGTTATTGTAAATTACATTAAGTTTTTTAATACACTCACTGTCACAATAGGCAAAAACTTCGCAGCCATACAGCAATGATGGTATCAAGTAAGACTTTGCCAGAAGCAATCTGATTTTAATTGGTGTGAAGTGCTGTGTGGTCCATAGTGTTCGTAACCTGCCATATACTTTGCCTATTGTAGGAAGGATATGATTATTCCAAGTTAATGTTCTGTTAAAAATTACACCAAGATTTTTTGCCGTGTCGACAAAGTTTATCGGAGCATTGTTAAGTGTTATTTTGGGGCACTGATCTATGTTAATAATTTTCTTATAAATAGCGATGCATTTAGACTTACTTGGGTTTAAGACTAGCCCGTTATCACTAGCCCATTTATTTATGAGACATAGATCGGAATTTAAATTTCGTACGCAGTTATTAATGGAGGCTGAGGGCCCGCCTAAATATGCTTGAACGTCATCTGCATAAATGTGCACTTTACTATATTTAAGAATTTCTGGCAGGTCATTTATATATAGAACGAATAACAAGGGTCCAAGTATAGATCCTTGGGGGACTCCCTTGGCTACACTTAGAAGAAAGTTTGACATGGAGCTACCGACGCTTACTGCTTGATATCTCTCAAGAAGATACGTATTTACTAGCTCCAAGGCTGGAGCTGAGAAGTTGAAAAGCGTTTTAAGTTTTAAGCATAGTAAAGTATGGTCAACTGAGTCAAATGCCTTCGAGTGGTCCAAAAGTGTGAGAAACGTTACTTGGTCCATATCCATATTTCTTCTAATGTCATCTGAAACGCTTAATAGCGTTGTGATACAGCTCCTGCTTGTTCTGAATCCCGACTGATGTGGGCTTATCAGGGAGTTGTTATGGACAAAAATATTTATCTGTCGATGCATCACGCGTTCGAAAACCTTAGAAAGAAAAGGCAGAATAGCAATAGGTCGAAAGTCACCATTTGGTTTCTGGACAGGAATAATTTTAGCTTTTTTCCAGCATTTAGGATAAACTGATGTAGTAAAAATGGAGTTGAAAGCGTAAACGATATATGAAAGAATTTTTGGCAGGATGCATTTTACGAGCTTAGGATGGACACCATCAAGGCCAACGGCGCTTGACTTGATTGAGAGAATGGACTCGACCACATCGCATTCATCGACGCATTTAAAGGCAAAACCGGGTAAGGTAACACTTGGACCAGAACTATAACGATTATAGTTGATATTATGCAGAGAAGGTGGGGAATTTGCAAAGGTTGCGTTTAACTCATCTACATTAACCGATTCGGAAGTATGTGTAGTTTTTTTCCCAATGCCAATGCCAATTTCGCGGATCTGCTTCCACGTCTTCTGTGAGCCAATGGCTGTACTGAACTGATATTCATAATATTTTCTTTTTTGCCTCTTGATTCTTTTAGTCACGTCTCTTCTCAGTTTCTTGTAACCATTATAAGCTCTATCTGATCGATTTTGTTTCCAACTCAGATAAGCTTTGTTGCGTTTTCCTATTAGCTGCTTTATAAAATTGTTAAACCATGGATGCCTCTTGGTCTCAGCTGACCTTGTTACAAGCGGAACAAATTGGTCAAAGAGGGTACTTATGTTCTTTTGAATAAAACTTATCTGATCATCGGCAGAAGTCATACTATGTATTGAGCTCCAATTTACAGCATTAACACCTGCACAGAGTTTACCGTACTCTATACGATTGAAATCGCGATATGAAAAACTTGAGGTATCAGAAACAAAATGAAAATCATACGCTATAAAAATTAAATCGTGTTTGGAGAAGTTGGGAGAAAGTAGTTGGTCATATAATAGTACTTTCGATTTATCGCTTACAAGAAAGATATCTAATAGGGTGCTCGAAGTACGTGTAAAGTGCGTTGGTGCGGTGTAATTGACAAGGGAAAGGCCTAGATTTCCCACAAGTAGTGGAAATCTTACGTCATTAAGTATATTACAGTTGAAGTCCCCGGCTATAATTATATTGTTATAATCTATCATTAAATTTTCAAGGAAATCAACAAATTCCATGTATTCGATTTGTTTGTGCGGCCTGTAAACGCAGCCAATGAGTAGCCTGTCAAACCTGGTAAATATCTCTAGAAAAATGTACTCAATCGAACTTGATGGCGATGACACACAGTTGAGCTTGCATGACAGCCCACTCCTAACATAAATTGCCACACCCCCACCATACCCCATTCTATCCAAACGAAAAAGTTTATACCCGCTTGCGTTGAATAATTCATCATTGCTTTCAGCATAGAACCAAGTCTCCGATACACATATTATGTCTACGTTAGAGTCTTCGAAAAGATATCTGAATTCGTCGATTTTATTACGGAGGCTTTGCGCATTAATATGGCAAACTTTAAGCCCTTGTCTTTGTTTGCTTAAAATACGAATCATGTTATATGAGTTATCTTTGGAACAAGAAGCATTCTTACGATTTAAACGATTTAAATGCATTATTAAAAAACTTCAAAAATATCAAAAAGACCCTTACAAAGCACTTCATGGAAACTAACTTGAGTTTGAAATATATATCCACCGATTATGGACATGCTAATAGTGTCGAATGTGTGATAGAATTTATAATGTAGAAAGGAAAATAAGAGGATGAGAGAAAAAGATTTGCTTACAGTGTAAGTTTTCATACATTATGAAATGAAGTTTAAATAAATATGATCAATTTAAATTTAAATGTGTAAATTTGTACGTAACAAAATTCATATGCTCAGAATAGTAAATGTATATGTGTAAATATGTATGTAACGAAAATTCATATGCTGAGGAAAGTCGCTACTTGTTCTACACCTGTTCACTGTTGTTAACTGCTGCTGTTTTTTGGACGTCACTTATACTGGATACCTTTATTGCTTTGCTTTACTGTCGGAGGACATGTGGATGGAAAGGAACGTTTACTGACTGTAGATACGGGTGCATCTCATTCCATCGTTCGAGCGGATTTAGTCAACAAGAAGATAAGACCATTGCATGGAGCAAGATTGCATACAGCCACTGGAGAAGACAGCACGGTTCTAGGAGAAGTATCATGTGAAGTCGCAATTGGGAACGTCACGGTAGTACACAATTTTATAGTGGCAGAGATTGTTGATGAAATCATAATTGGAGTGGACTTCTTAATCGACCAGGGCATCAAGATAGACATGCAAAGCAAGACGATGCGATATAAGAAGATGGATGTACCACTTAATTTCGACTATGAGGGAGGCTACAGCAGTAAACGAGTGCTGGTGGAAGAGAGTCGGCGACTACCACCTAAATCCGAAGCAGTCATCTGGACAAAGGTTGATGGAGATTGTGGGACAAACAAATTGTGGGTTGTCGAAGCAGCAAACAAATCAGCACTGAACATACTTGTAGGAAAAACCCTGGCTATGACAAAACAAGATGGACGTATTCCGGTAAGAGTACTCAATGAGTTGAAGTCACTACTCAAACTGACTGAGCTATTTTGGGAAGATGCCAAGAGGCTGAAGTAGTTATTAACTGTGAACAGCTCCAGGAACACGTTTCAGCTAGTAATACTGATCTTTCAAATGACATCACGGCATGGACGCAGGGGCTAGAGGAAGCATATCAGAGTAAGGCAAAACAACTGCTCCTAAAGTACGCAAACATATTTGACCAGGATGGTTCTAAACCAGGCCGCACCAACGTTGTGAAACATCAAATTGACCCTGGAGATGGGAGGCCGATCCGTCAAGCTCCACGTAGTGTTCCACTGGCGAAGCGGGAAGTTGTGAGTCAAATCATACAAGAAATGAGCGACAGCTGCGTCATCGAACCATCAGCTAGTCCATGGAGCTCACCGGTAGTACTTGTATAGAAGAAGGGTGGAAAAATGAGGTTTCGCGTGGACTACCGGAAGTTGAATGACGTTACGAAAAAGGATAGCTACCCATTGCCAAGAATTGACGACACTCTGGACTCGCTATCTGGCACGAAATGGTTTTCCACACTTGACTTGAAAAGCGGCTACTGGCAAGTTGAGGTGAAGGAGGAAGATAAAGAGAAAACAGCCTTCAGTGTCGGTGATGGTCTTTGGCAATTTACAGTGATGCCTTTTGGACTTTGTAATGCACCAGCTACTTTTGAGGGACTCATGGACCAGGTACTGAAAGGACTACATTGGAAAACATGCTTGGTGTACCTGGACGACATCATCGTATTGGGCAAGAATTTTCATGAACATCTTAAGAACTTGGAGGAAGCTTTCCAAAGAATAGCTGGCGTTGGTCTGAAGTTAAGTCCCAAAAAGTGTGCGCTGTTTAAAAAGGAAGTAAATTATTTGGGTCATAAGGTAACAACAGAGGGCATCTGCACTGCGAACGAAAAGATAGAGGCTGTAAAGGATTGGCCAAGACCACAGAACCTACATGAATTAAGAAGTTTCCTTGGGCTGTGCACATATTACCGCCGATTTGTATCACATTTTTCCAGCGTAGCCCATAGCCTCCATGAGCTTACAAGAAAAAATAAAGCTTTTGAATGGAAGAAGGAGCAAGAAGTGGTTTTCCAAACATTGAAGGAGCGTTTGTGCACTGCCCCAATGTTAGCATATCCGATTCCAGGAGCAACACTTATTCTAGATACAGATGCGAGTGGATATGCTATAGGAGGTGTTTTATCACAACTGGTTGATGGACAGGAGAAGGTAGTTGCATATTACAGCCGTTCGATTGGAAAACCAGAGAGGAACTACTGCGTTACGCGGAGAGAGCTGTTGGCATTGGTAGAGTGCATTAAACATTTTCACAAATACCTCTACGGCCAGCGATTCCGTGTCAAGTCAGATCACGCAGCTTTAAAATGGATTCTGCAGTTCCGTAGTCCGGAAGGACAATTGGCACGGTGGATCGAGCGACTACAAAGCTTTGACTTTTCAATTGAGCATCGAAAAGGTAGTACCCATGGAAATGCCGATGCAATGTCACGAAGACCATGTAGTTTGGAATGCAAGCACTGTTCAAAAGCCGAGGCTAAAGAAGACATTATAGATGTCCGGCTAATGACTATAACATGTACAGATGAATGGGACAAGGAACAGCTAAGAAAGTGTCAGCTAGAAGATACAGATCTGTCACGTGTTATGCAAGGGCTCGAACGAAACGAAAGACCAAACAGAGAAGAGATGTCAGCAGAGAGTCCCATTGCGAAGTCATATTGGGCACAGTGGAACAGTTTAGAATTGATATCCGGTTGCCTTCATCGAGTATGGGAGAGTGAGGATGGTAAATGCAAGAAGAAACTGATAGTTGTTCCCAGAAAGAGGATTCCTGACGTGCTCAGCGAGCTGCACAATGGTCCAATTGGAGGTCATCTTGGAATCACGAAGACACTCGAGAAAATTAAGCAGAGATGCTATTGGGTTGGTTGCCGTCAGTCGGTCTCCGAGTGGATTGCCAACTGCGAGGTATGCAACAGAGCGAAAGGGCCCAAAACCCGAAGTCATGGCCAGATGAAGCAGTATATTTCAGGTGCACCATTTGAAAGGATCGCCATGGATGTCGCAGGTCCATTTCCTACTAGCAACCGCGGAAACAAATACGTACTGGTGGTTATGGATTATTTCAGTAAATGGCCAGAGGTATACCCAATCCCAAACCAAGAAGCAGAAAAAGTAGCAGAAGTGGTTAAAAACAAATGGGTTGCAAGGTATGGTGTACCAATGGAGTTACATTCTGACCAAGGCAGGAATTTTGAATCAGCTGTGTTCCAAGAAATATGCAAGAAGTTGGGCATTCGAAAAACACGGACAACTGCATTGCGTCCTCAGTCCGATGGTATGGTGGAACGTTTCACTAGAACATTGGAGGAGCATTTAAGGAAAGTAGTAGACAAGTACCATAACGACTGGGATACACACATATCATTATTCTTGATGGCCTACCGATCGGCAGTACATGACACAACGTGCCAAACTCCCGCAAACGTAATTTTTGGCAATGACCTTCGACTGCCAGCTGATTTGAAGTATGGGATAGATGCCGATGCGGAGAGGAATGTCAAGAAATCCACTGGTGTCTTGGAAGAAGAGCTGAGAGAGATACACGATCTGGTAAGGCAACGAGCAAAGATTATGAGTGACAAGATGAAAGCGAGGTACGATAAAGCAATTAATTCGGAAGGGGATTTGGTGCTGCTATACAACCCACAACGAAAAAAAGGTTTGTTCCCGAAATATCAGTGTAACTGGGAAGGCCCATACAAAGTTGTAAAACGGATCAACGATGTAGTGTACCGCATACAAACCATTACCAAACCACGAGCCAAAATGAAAGTGGTTCATTTGGAGAGGCTAGCAGCGTTTAGATCGAGAATTTGTCTGATCGGGATATTTAAACACAGTGAGAAGGAGTTTTTTTGGCATCCACTGCTTACGATCCATTTGCATGTGACACGTCTTGCACTTCACCACTATTCCCCAAATTCATGTTAACTTAACAGGGTGCAAGATGTAACAGAAAATTCTCTTAACGGTTTTCTCTGTTCGTCTGTTACCAAAAAATTCTCTGATCAGAGCAAATATATTGGAAATTTTAATTCTCTGATTTTTTGTAAATAAATTATGATGATTCATTGTAAATTGACTTGCCCCATTAAGTAAGGTCTTAGGATGCAATTATTCAATAGGATATTTGGTGCAGGTGTAAAGCACTTGTAAAACTTTATTTTTTCTTTTTCCAACTTGCAGTTCAAATGCCGCTCGTTGTTTTATTATTTATATATTGATTGGTCCCATCCATTTTACATGAATCAGGAAGGTGCCCACTTTTCCCAAAACAGCCGATTTTACCAGGCCATCAGAAAAAGGGAACAACATATTTGCTCGAATAATATTACCAAAAATTCCCCATCTTCAACTAACTTTCGAATATCGAATTTGTCGAATTGTCATCTTCCTCACCTACAGACAATTCATTTTACCGTCTTACTCATTTGCATACAATCTGATACAATTTTATTCATATCGAATTTCCTCATTTCCATATTGTCTTGTCCTCTTCCTCATCTGCATACAATTTTATTTTTCCTTCTTCCTCCCTAACGCCCCAACCTTCTTATTTTTAAAATCATATGGTATATGGTTAAGTGCCTTATGCTGCGCGCACAACTTTTATAAATTCTGAGTTCGACTACCGCGTCGACTCCATGATTTATTATTTATTTTTGTATTTCTTCTGCTTTGGTGGTTGAAAATCAATCAAAAATAATTAAAAATTTTTTTTATAAGCTACAGAGGAAGGCAGAAAATTTGAAAAAGAGCCCGATTGACCAGGCCATCATAAAAATGTGTAGGGTTACTGGATAATATAAATTGCATTAGGCATCTCTAATGAATGCTGCTAAGTAAAAAGTACTATACGAATCATAGAGGATAATAGGGCTATCTCCTTTGTACAACATATAAATATGTTTCCAAGTTAGAAATTACCGTTAGTTATATATATGTCCCACGCATTCACTCACCACTCACAAATTCTCTGATAATATAAATGAAAATACCAAAAATTTATTCCGCATGCGCATTCACGAACGGCAATATGGAAAAAACAAGTAAGGAAGGCTATCAAACGAAAGGTGCTAATGAGTATTTTTAAAGGGAGTGGGCCTTGGTTCTATACGTGGACGCCTTTTCGAGATATCGCCATAAAGTTGGACCGGGGTGACTCTAGAATTTGTTCGTACGGTATGGATATCAAACGAAACGTGCTAATGAGTATTTTTAAAGGGAGTGGGCCTTAGTTCTATAGGTGGACGCCTTTTTGAGATATCGCCATAAAGGTGGACCAGGGGTGACTCTAGAATGTGTTTGTACGATATGGGTATCAAACGAAAGGTGCTGATGAGTATTTTTAGAGGGAGTGCGCCTTAGTTCTATAGGTGGACGCGTTTTCAAGATATCGCCATAAAGGTGGACCTGGGGTGACTCTACAATGTGTTTGTACGATATGGGTATCAAAAGAAAGGTGCTAATGATATTTTTAAAGGGTGTGGGCCTTAGTTCTATAGGTGGACGCATTTTCGAGATATCGCCATAAAGGTGGACCAGGGTGACTCTAGAATGTGTTTGTACGATATGGGTATCAAACGGTGCTAATGAGTATTTTTAAAGGGAGTGGGCCTTAGTTCTATAGGTGGACGCCTTTTTGAGATATCGCCATAAAGGTGGACCAGGGGTGACTCTAGAATGTGTTTGTACGATATGGGTATCAAACGAAAGGTGCTGATGAGTATTTTTAGAGGGAGTGGGCCTTAGTTCTATAGGTGGACGCGTTTTCAAGATATCGCCATAAAGGTGGACCAGGGGTGACCCTAGAACGTGTTTGTACGATATGGGTATCAATTGAAAGGTGCTAATGAGTACTTTTAAAGGGAGTGGGCCTTAGTTCTATAGGTGGACGCCTTTTCGAGATATCGCCATAAAGGTGGACCAGGGCTGACTCTAGAATTTGTTTGTACGATATGGGTATCAAATGAAAGGTCCTAATGATTATATTTAAAGGGAATGGGCCTTAGTTCTATAGGTGGACGCCTTTTCGAGATATCGTCATAAAGGTGGACCAGGGGTGACCCTAGAATGTGTTTGTACGATATGGGTATCAATTGAAAGGTGCTAATGAGTACTTTTAAAGGGAGTGGGCCTTAGTTCTATAGGTGGATGCCTTTTCGAGATATCGTCATAAAGGTGGACCAGGGGTGACTCTAGAATGTGTTTGTACGATATGGGTATCAAATGAAAGGTGTTAATGAGTATTTTAAAAGGGAGTGCTGGTAGTTGTATATGTGAAGGCGTTTTCGAGATATTGACCAAAATGTGGACCAGGGTGACCCAGAACATCATCCGTCGGGTACCGCTAATTTATTTATATAAGTAATACCACGAACAGTATTCCTGCCAAGATTCCAAGGGCTTTTGATCTGGCCCTGCAGAACTTTTTCATTTTCTTCTACTTAATATGGTAGATGTCACACCCATTTTGCAAAGTTTTTTCTAAAGTTATATTTTGCGTCAATAAATCAATCCAGTTACCATGTTTCATCCCTTTTTTCGTATTTGGTATAGAATTATGGCATTTTTTTCATTTTGAAATTTTCTTTTATTTTTGTATTTTGTTGCACCACATCATTACTGGAATGTTGACATAATTTACTTATATACTGTAAAGACATTCAATCTTTTGTTATAATTTGACTTAAATTTTTTTTTAAAAAGTGGGCGTGTTCGTCATCCGATTTTGCCAATTCTTATTTAGCACACATATAGGAATAGGAGTGATGCTCTTGTCAAATTTCATCATGATATCTTCAACGAATCCCAAATTACGGCTTTCAAAACTTTCAAATTACCTTCTTTCCAAAAGTGGGCGGTGCCACGCCCATTGGCCAAAATTTTACTAATTTTCTATTCTGGGTCATATGGTCAACCCACCTACCATGTTTCATCGCTTTATACGTCTTTGGTAATGAATTATCGCACTTTTTCGGTTTTCCAAAATTTTCGATATCGAAAAAGTGGGCGTGGTTATAGTCCGACTTCGTTCATTTTAAATATCGATCTGAGATGAGTGCCCAGGAACCTACGTACCAAATTTCATCAAGATACCTCAAAATTTACTCAAGTTATCGTGTTTACGGGCGGACGGACATGGCTAAATAAATTTCTTTTTTTGCCCAGATCATTTTGATATATAGAAGTCTATATCTATCTCGATTCGTTTATGCCGTTACGGATTACCGTTATGCAAACAAAGTTAATAGAGGGACTCATGAAAGCATATAAACTTATAAGGTGTAAAATTATATCCATTTACACACACTGTGATATGAATGCACCTAGTAATATTCTTGATAAACTTGATTGTTTATCAGCTGTATTATTGCCAAAACATTTTTTTTGATTGTTATACAAATTAAAAAATGCCAAGATTAAGTGAAAAATCAAAACTAAAACGTCTTTACTTGCTGATGTTGGAGATTTCTGATGAAAATGCCTGCTGTAATATCTGCAAGGTTGCATTCCTTTGAGTTTACCGCGTTTACACAATGAAATGTGCGCGTAAATTTATACAAATTGTGTAAATGATTTTTCATACAAAAATTTGACAGCTCGTTTAAGTACTAGATAAATTTATACGTTTACACACTTTATAAGGCATTTATAAGGTTACATGAGTCACCTAATATACTCTGTGACATAGATGAATGGATTTGCAACTCTTTGTTTCGAGAGAGCGCTGTCAAAATGCACATTTTTTATAACATTTATCAATGATGCCACTCCAAACAAAAATTAATAGATCTGAAAATGGGGATTTTTGACATACATTTCGGCGATTATAGTTTCAATCATTTAATAAAATGATAGTCGTCAAATATTAATTTCTTTGAACTTATTTTACAATAATACGACTAGTTAGAGTTAAATATAAACAAATCTAAGTAAAACTAACATTTCGATTAAATTAATTAGTCAAATATTGTAACTGCATTTAACTCGCAGTGAAAACCATATATCCTTTTGAAATTTCAGTAAATCGGACCTATGATATAATAATTAACATTATTTAATGGATAGGGCTTATCCTACATGTCTGGCGTTCCAGGTTCTGTGATCAGAATGGACTGGTTGCATCGGGAGTTCATATTTACAAAACCTGTTTTTAGTGATAACTTTTGAATGGTAAATAATATTTACCCTCCGCCTTCGAACTAATAATACTTACACTAAAACAAGTATTTTTATCCTTTTTCCCATAATTTTTGAACGCTATTCTACAGTTATAGGTCAAACTAAAGTTTACCAAAATTTTTGGCACGTTTTTCGTTTTGGCTGGCACATTTTTTGTTCTGGCACCCGCTTCAGCTGGCGCGAGGGATTTATCTGTGATTGTTGCCAGCAACAACTAGAAGATAAATCCCTCGTGAGAGCGAAAATATGAGAGCATAAACAAAAGATTCGTATCAATCTGATCTATGCTCTGTGAGCTCTGCTCAGCTGAGTATAAAATTGTCAGACCCTTAAGGGCCCATTACTCATACTTAGCATAGACTTGACTTGACTTGGCAACTTAGCCACGATTATACTACACTTAGCGCATACAATCTGGCATCATAATCAATAAATGTCAATTTGTATGACAAAATGTCAAAATGAAATGGAAACAAACAAATGGCATCTCAAAATGTAAACGTCACTTAGAACTTACATAGAAAATCAAAATTCAACAGACTTCTAAGTCAAGTTAAGTGTTGCTAAGTTTTGAGTAATCAGTAACATGCAATGTTCATTTAAGGGAACTGTAAGTGACAGTTCTCAAGTCAAGTCAAGTCAAGTCTATGCTAAGTATCCTAATGGGCCCTTTAGTGTTCGTGAGCGATTTATTCGTTTTTTAATGTTTACAACTTAAAACTGTATTCCGTAATCAACATAGACATAGCACCTGCCAAAATAACACAATTTTTAAGCCGAAATTTAGAACAAACAGTGGAATCAGTTGAACCAGAAGAATTAACACCAGCGAAGCAGCCAAAGCATGCAGAGGACGACCATACTAATCTGGAAGTAAGTTAAAAAACAGTATTCGAGCTAATATACCAAAAAAGCTGCCCTACAAAAATTGTTGGATTACGTGTTCCATTTTCTTCATGTTGGAGTATTCTAATAATACTCCTTTGCAATGCGTTTGCGGACCACCATCAGCCGATCATTGCTCGTTTTTTAACGACCGTGATCACGACCGATGACAATCGAACAGAGTTGCCAAAAGTAAAATATTGCATACAAATAACTGCCCTGCAAAAATTGTTGGATTACGTGTTCCATTTTCTTCATGTTGGAGTACTCTAACAATACTCCTTTGTAATGCGTTTGCGGACCACCATCAGCCGATCATTGCTCGTTTTTGGCGAACCTGATCACGACACTATGACGATCGAACAGAGTTGCCAAAAGTAAAATATTGCATACAAATAACTGATAATAAAATTTTACTGTGGCAACTCTGATAAAATACAACCACGCACTGTTTTTATGTATACATACTATAGTATAGAGAAATATTAGTTTCTTTATTCACGCAAATGCTAAATAATATAAGAATATTCGTAGAATAAAATATAAAAATTGTATTGCTCCTCTTCATTTACTTTCATTTTAAATTAAATTCACTTCGATAATTCTTCCTGACACAATTCCTCTTTAGTACTTTGGCATATGATCCTCTGTGGGTGCTCCATGGAGTACTACAGTGAAAGTACTTTGGAAAGTACTCTCACGCATGTACTCTATGGAATACTCACAAACAAAGCGAGAGTGGGATCACCTACTCTTCTCCTAGGGCATCGCAATGTTAATTGGAGCACATTTTTTGTATGAATACAGATTAGTTTTGGAACACTCCTATACTCCTAAATGAGTATTCCTTACACTATTTATGGAGTACTCGCGTTTTTTGAAGGGTGATGATAAAATTTTTCTGTTGCAACTCTGATAAAATGCAACCGCGCACTGGTTTTATGTATACATACTAATGCAAATGCTAAATAACATAAGAATATTCGTAGTATTAAATATAAAAGTTGTATTGCCCCTCTTCATTTACTTTCATTTTAAATTAAATTCACTCCGGTAATTCTTTCCGACACAATTCTCATTAGTACTTTGGCATATGATCCTCTGTGGGTGCTCCATGGAGTACTACAGTGAAAGTACTTTGGAAAGTACTCTCATGTTTGTACTCTATGGAATACTCACAAACAAAGCGAGAGTGGGATCACCTACTCCTCTCCTAGGACATCGCAATGTTAATTGGAGCACATTTTTTGTATGAATACAGATTAGTTTTGGAACACTCCTATACTCCTAAAGGAGTATTCCTTACACTATTTATGGAGTACTCACGTTTTTTGAAGGGTGGTTAGTGAAATTTGGCTTGAAGCTGCTCCATATAAACACTGTGCTGTACAGAGAAGTAGAAATTTTGCGAAAGATGGGCATCAAATAAAGAGACATTTTTCCCTTGCATGGAAATCTCCATAAAAGCTTTATTTTCGATATCCCTTATCTAATAAATTGTATTGATTGAATTTTCGACCCCGGGTGATACTAGTATTTATAAAAGCTTGTATTCAAATTTTACGAAATTGTGCTTATATTACATTCACATTGCACCATAAACCGCGTTTGCGCCTCAAATTATGCAGTGCTCATTGTGTGCACACAAACACCTTTTGCCCATCTCTCCCTGACTAAAGTCTTAATAAATACAAATACATATAAAAAAACTGAATACAAATTATTGTTCCGACATTTCCCGTTTTCTTATTTACATTATTTTTGTTGTTTGCAGTCGTTGAGTGATAACTTTCTGCTTTAAGTAGTTACTGATCAAAAACATGTTTGCAACGCATCAACAAAAATAAACTACGGGTTTTCTCTCCCCCTCTTTTCCGGCAGCGATCGTGTAGGTCAGGGAAACAGACTCTTTGTCCCTACCTCATTTTGCACCGTTTGCCAGCACAGAATATATATGTTTGCGACATCTACCCAATGCAGCTCCTGCCTTGGATGGTGGCACTTTCCTAGATATTCTGGTCTCCGAGACGGTAACCCCCCGACGGGTTTCATTGCGCCATGATGCCAGGCCGCTTACCCAAATACACCGGGTATCCCAATGCCTACCCAAGGATGTCCAGTCCCAGGGCCACAACAGCAGTTGCGTCCTAGCCTCTCACAACCCAGGCGTAGTTACCCGTCACTTATTCCCAGAGTGACGACGTCTCCCCCGTTGCACTTCAGTGTTCTGCAGTTAAACTGTAATGGATTAACTGGGAAGATCACGGAGATAGTCGATTTCATGAAGCGGCATAACATCCGCATTGCTGCGATCAAGAGACTAAACTCACAAAATCTGCTCTGCAGACCTGTTCTGGGTATAATGTCCACAGAAAAGATCGCGAGAGCGGAAATGGAGGCGGCCTCGCGTTTATCATACACCACTCTGTGCAATAATCGTATTATCTTAGGCGATTTCAATGCCCATCACGATCTATGGCATTCAAACTTGCAGGCAGACAGTAGGGGTGAGATGTTGGCGGATCAAATAGAAGAAACGACGTTCTGCACAATAAACTGAGACGCCCCACACGTATGGTAGGAAGCTGTCACAGTTCGCCGGATATATCAATCGTGAGCACAGGACTCGTAAACTGCGTCAACTGGCAGCCGATGGTAACATTGGCATCCGACCACCTGCCTATACTTATTTCGCTCGAGCGTACCGCCGACTTCATCGTCACAGAAAAACCCACTTTCATAAACTTTAAAAAAGGAAAGGACAGATAAACGCTTTGCTGCCCTCCCTATCTCGACTGATGCTCGTCAAGGGGAGCGTGCTTTGAATCCGCCGCGGCTCGCTTCATTCCCGCCGGTAGAATTCCCGAAATTCGGCCTCACTTTCCTGCGGAGGCCGCAAATTTAGCGAGAGAACGTGACCTTATAAGACAGCTCGATCCCGGCGACCCCCAAAACAAAGGATATAAACCAACGCATCAGATTGCTTGGGGATGAATACAGGCGGGCGAAATGAGAGGAGCACCTAAGCGGTTGTAACCTCTCTGCCGGTGTAGGTAAACTTTGGTCCACCGTAAAGTCCCTATCGAATCCGCCTAAGGTTTAAACCACCCCCCTTGCCTCAGGATCATTTGATTATTTAGGTCGTTACAATTCAAATATTTGATGTTTTTATGTCTATGTTAATAAATTTCTTTATAATTCTGCTACGTATTTACTTTGTTGGTGATATTATATTTTTAATATGCAAGCATATGTATGTACGAAGTGAACACTTATATTTTAATCATATTCTGTTTCATAATAACTGTGCAATTTATTAAATATACAAATGTACATGTTAACTGTTACTATAATTTCATAAAGAAGTTTCCTTGTAAATTTGCCTAACGACCATGTACATACATATCAGAGAACAGCAAAAATCGAACACAACAACGTTCGATTACATTCGGCAACATGATCGTGTTCAATGATCCAACTTGCTTAAACGAACATAATCGACATTGATTTAAAATCAACCAACTTATTCCATGCGTGAATATAATCAATTCAGGCGTTTGCTCCTTTGCCTCAACCTCGATTACATTCATCGGAATGAAAAGTCAAATATGAAAACTCCATACGTCTGAATATTTTCATGATTCTTCTGCCCTTACGTCTCGGTGACAAGCTACATATAAACATACATACATACATATAAACATTGCTTACGGTTCTTTTTGTTTGCCGAGCTAAACGATACTAATTCTCGTGCTTTGATTTTATTCTCCACATTTAAATAATTTTAAATTTACAGCATTTTTTCGAAGTACACATTTCCTATTTTGAAATATAATGCAAAGTTGACATTATTTTCGATGTGGAAAACACATTATTATAATGTAATATCTACATTTTTTTTCATATCAAAAACACATTTCAAAAATGTAAAATTCAAATTATTTGATAAATGAAAAACTAATGTGTCTTTCACATTTTAAAATATAAAAAACACAACAGTGTTTTTTCCGTGTAGATATGACTTTTTAAATTAAATTTTTTTGTATTCGATCAGTTTCTTTCTTTTGAATTTTATATACGTAAACGTTAGATCTCATGCATAGGCTCAAAAAGCATGAATTCTACTTATTCCTGAAGGAGGTACTTCGTTTTTTTTATCAATTTATCTATGATTAATATTACAGGAACGTGATTCTGTGGCTTTTACTAATGTTCACATGTTGTTGAAAATCTAGTGTACGCTTCCAGTAACAACGGCAACGAACGAGAGATCTTTTTCAACTCTTAGGCTGATTAAAAACTATTTGAGAAACACGATCAGTGAAAATCGATTGAATGGCTGTGCATCACTAAGCATCCACCCTAATCAAATTGTTACCGTTGATGAAGTTTTAGATGAAATAGCAAAGAAAATCCGACGCATGCGCTTGAGTTTTTAATGTAACCTTTTTCATATCATATTCTAAATACACGTACTTCAATGTTAAAGCTAAAGACAACATTTTTTTTTTTTTATTTATATAACTGAAAAAAAAATTGTTTTTTTTGAACGCGAACACAATTTCTTTAAATCATTTGTGGCTCCTTGGCGGTCACGCTCAAAGGCGACTTACGGTTGCTATTAATGGTATATTAATACTCATCACTCTCGTGGTACAGGCCGCCTCCAGTTTTTTCGGCTGTTCTTAAGAGCTACAATTCCCGATGTGCGAACAGTAGCAATCCCTACCACCAGTCGCTACCTCGCCTCCTGACCGTCACACCATATGCCAGCACAGAAACTATAGGACCGCGACTTCGAACTCATACCTTCGTCGACGTCACTTTCCTAGAAGCTCTAGGCGTAGCTCCGAAGACTTTCCAACGGATGCTTTTCGAGCTATGCTTCCGAGCTACACCAGAGAAGCACCTTGAAACGTTAAGGAGTGACTATTCGGCCAAGGATGCCGCCCTCTTCTAAGTGAAAATCGTATAATCCTCGCCGCATCTACATAATTAAAATAGTACAAGGACCCTGGATAAAATTTTAAAAATGTAGACCAAAGTTTGCAGACGTTTGTGTTCACAACATTGATTTCAATAGTCTTTGTTAAATCAAAACCATATTTTAGAATGAAAGTCGACCGATTTTAAGTTGAAAGATGTTAACTGTTGTTTTCCGGCGTTATGATATAAGAGCTCATTAAGACTAATTCGACTGTCCACTACGTTAGGGTAGTAGCATACACGGTTTTTGTCGTTGTCGTTGTTGTTGTTGTAGCGATAAGGTTGCTTCCCGAAGGCTTTGTGGAGTGTTATCGATGTGATGGTCATTTGCCAGATACAGATCCGGTACGCTCCGGTAACACAGAACCATTAAGGTGCTAGCCCGACCATTTCGGGAACGATTTATGTGGCCACATTAAACCTTCAGGCCATCCCTCCCCTCCCACCCCCAAGTTCCATGAGGAGCTTGGGGTCGCCAGAGCCTCGGCTATTAATGAAACAGGATTCACAGCGGATAGGTGAGGTTGACAATTAGGTTTGGAGAAGCTATATATTGCGCTGGCAACCTGAAGGGTTGCACTATACAGCACCTTAAATCTGGTATTTTAGTCGCCTCTTACGACAGGCATACCTACCGCGGGTATATGCTGACCCCTAACCCGCTGGGGTGTCCTTAGTTCGACTGTCTTGGGAAAGATTTTACTTCACCACTTTGAGTGTTCTTGCGAAGGACAAAGCCTCACCTGGTAAATATGTGTGCCTACGTATTCACATTTTTAAAAGGAGCCGTAACATGTAGGTGACATTTAAACTTGGTTGATAGGCTATAATCAATGTGATTTACTCCAAGTGACTAGTTTTTGATAGGGCCACCAACTGACTTGGCTGTTGAAGGATGAAGTGTGAAAATCAAAATTAACATTTCAGAAGCTATTTTTAAGTTTCGCAAATAAACAACAGATGTTTAAATGTAAGCCCAAGTGATTTTTCAAACCCATCTCATACGTACATATATCCTCAACTTAAGTATGAGGTAAAAATCATTTGAAAGGAGTGTTTATGCCCCTAGAACCTACTAAAGGATTTTGCTTATTCTTTCAGCCAATCGCAATATACATTTTTTTTAAATGGACACTTTTTGTGTATTTTGCTTTTTTTAGCTACTTGAGGACAATTTGAAAACATATTCGCCGTGGGGCATTTTATTTGAAATCATTGTTCATTATACATTTTTTGAACAAAAAAAAAATATGCAAAGTGAGCATATAAATGTATTATATAACTTTTCTTTTAGTGTTTTGTTTTAATAACTTGGTAATTTGGGCGATGCAAAGTCCGTGTTAAGCTGACATCGAAAACGGCCGTTTTTTTAAATAACTTTTGAACAGTTAGAAAGAGTTAAATTTCTCATTTAGTTTCTTATAACGGGCAGTGATGCGCATCCGTTGATACCACTTTCGACGATATCCGACCAATTTTCCACATGAACAATAAATGGCCTAAACAGTCTTAAACGAGAAAATATAGTAACGCGCCGGACGCCACCACCGCGCCGATATATTTGACATACAGCGGCGGCGTGCAAAAACGACCAAAACCGGCGGCGTATATCTCTAGTGGGCAGGCATCGGTGCAATTTGGAAACGAAACATCAAAACTAAGAATAATTAAACAAGGGGTGCCACAGGTTGGTGTCATATCCCCACTTTTGTTTAAGTTCTACATATGAAAGCTACCTTCGCCACCAGAGGGAGTTACTATCGTTTCCTACGCCGATGACTGCACAAATAATTGCCACAGACCCAGGCCCACAGATCGATGAGCTTTGCAACAGAATAAACGGCTACCTCCCTGATCTCTCCAGTTTTTTCACCTCGCGAAACCTGGCATAATCACCGACTAAATCCCCCGCGACCTTATTCACAACATGGACGTCCCAAATGTCCACCATTTTGAACATCCACGTCAATGGCACTACGCTACCAACTGTCCTACACCCCAAAATCTTGGATGTGACGTTTGATCAGGATCTACATTTTGGTGAGCATGCAGCCGCAATTGTACCGAAAATCCAGAGCCGTAATAAAATCCTCAAATCTCTTGCTGGCAGTACTTTGGGAAAATACAAAGAAACGCTCATTACCACTTACAAAGCAACTGGCCAGCCGATTGCATGCTATGTGTCCCCTATATGGTCGCCAAGCCTAAAAACTGCTCACTGGAACAAGCTACAAGCCTGCCAAAATACTGCTCTCAGAACCGCCACGGCCTGTCTTCTTATGTCCCCAGAACACCACCTACATAATGAGACGAGAATACTCCCCATCAGGGAGAGAATTGAGATGCTAACCAAACAGTTGCTGTTGAATACCCAGAAACCTGGGCATCCCAACAGACATCTGATTGATGAGCCAACACCGCCCAGGGGCTTAAGAAGTCGTCCCCGTAAGTATTATGAGGAAATACGGCACCTGAGAACTCAGCCGCATGAAGTCGAAAACACATGCAGGTCCTCAGCGAACTCCACAAACAGGCGTCCGACCTTTATGCCAGGAATTGCCCGGTGAATCCAGTACTCAAAGAACAGTACCCAAAACTTGCAGAAGAGGAACGCACACTCCCCAGAGAAACGCGATACTGTAACAGGCTAAACTCTTACATATCCAGGATCAACCCCGACATACAAAATGTATGCCCCGCTTGCAATGTGTCCCCACATGACACAAACCATCCCTTTAATTGTAATGTGGAACCAACGCCTCTAACACCCCTCTCATTATGGTCCATCCCCTGTTGAAACTGCAAGTTTCCTTGGACTCCCGTTAGAGGATATTGATGACAATTTGTGATCGGTCGCACCTATTGGATGGGGCGAAGCACTGCTATAACAACAACAACGGTTTTTGAGATTGCGTATTTGCCATGAAGTAGCAAATGCATAGCCGTATAGGCATAAGGCGCCAAATGCAATGATGCTAGGCCAGTTGCAATTCACGATCAGGTGCAATTGGTCTTGCATCGTTGCATAGCTTATTTCCACTGCAAACGTTTTTAATACAAAAACAAAGTACACGCATATGCACCTGTCAAGTATTAAAAAATATGCATTGGAAATGCAATGAGCAAAGCAACATTTCGAACAGCTGATATTCCCTACAAGAACACTTTCGTCAGATCACCAGTTATCTCAATTAAAGTTTCATGAGTTTTTTAAGCGTGAATTGATTATTATATGCATGTGTGCACGATGCGCATGATATTATTTTACTTGTATCACTTTGAGCATGCATTTTCTACAGACATTTCGCGATGTGTGAGTTGTTTAAAATATTTTTTTTTTACTAAATAATTATTCTGTTGCCGAGTTTTTTTTGGTTCGCTGGTTGCTATGCTATGCACGATCCAGTGCATTTTTATACAATTGCGTTATTTTGTCACTGCATATGCAATAATTCGTGAATTGCCAGTCACAATCTAAATCGGGCCATCTGCCACGCGTGTGACATTCCGCCGATCCGAAACTTTCACACAATTTTTAGAAACAGTAAAAAATATCTTGAATTTTTTTCGTAAATCAAACAGGGCTGGAAATCTGCTTAAAGAACACATTCTTGCTTCAAAGCCTGATGCTAAACAGACCCGACTATTGAAATTCTGTGAAACACGTTGGGCTGAACACCTGGCATTACTCAGCTTGTTCCATGATTGCTTGAGAATTGCTTGACGATTCAGCGCTTGAAGAAATGAAAATGCTTAAAGTCAGATAAGATGATGTACAGCCGAATGAATTGCTCCCTTCCACCCGAAAGCCCTAATTCATTATTTCGTTGACAGTGTGGCAGCCAATCTTCTGCTTGGCGAAGAGTTTATGCGTTAATTTGCAAAAAGAAGATTGTGATCTGAGCCGATGTGTTCAATACTCGAATGATATTTGTGAAGAAATCAAGATCATGCGTTCCAAAGCTGACGAAGTTTTCGGAGAGAATAATATTCATTAATACATTCGAACATGAGAAATTGTGACCACTTACTTATAGTAGGATCTGTTCGAGCGTACCTTTAGAAAACCGGCCGAAAATCTGGACGTTTGTGATATGCAGTTTTACAGTATAGGGTATAAGTGCTACACTGCCAGTTACGGTAGCTTCAAGCGAACGTTCATTATCTACCTTACGGAAAGTAAAAACCTTTTTCCGTAATAAAACTGGAGGAGAACGTTTGAATGGTTTGGCACTGTTGAATATTCACAGAGATATCTAAGTTACTCATGACCAGATACTGGATATTCTGGAAAGAAAAGGAAGGAAAATTGATATTACTCTATGGGTTATGTATGTAAATATATATCAGTGAGTTTTTGTTATTTATACCTCCGATTATTATCTTTTCATTTTTGTTGTGAAGGAGATTTCAAATCTGGATCGCCCCTGTAACAACCGGTTATGGAGCTATCGTCCAATGTACACTAAAAAGACGAATCATGCAGCGACAGTAACTGTTTAAAATGGGTTAAGAATTGTTTTTTGTTTGATCGCTGTATCAAAAGATTATTATATTATATAAAGTGAGTTTAGGGAAAATTTTACAGTGTATGGAATGGAAATGAGTTCAACACAATTTATTAAATTTATAATGTCGGGACCGTTACTCTCTTCTTTGGCCTTTCCGGGACAATTTCCGGGTAATTAAAATCACTATATTTCTAACTTCTTGAAGTCCTTTTTGAATGTAATAATTAAATCATTTATTTGGCAGTTTTATTTAAAATTATGAAAGTTTTACACAAAAGTGTCGCGACCGTAACAATGGAAACTCCCATATGTAAACTTAGAGTCTTCTAAGTAAACTTTTGGCAAAGTATTTCTCGTCCATAATGCAGCCTCCGCAAAAAATAAGAGCTTAGTTTTGAACATTTGTTTGGTATCCACGTGGTGCGCCAAGAGTTCATCTGGAACTCTCTTTACCTTGAATGTCTTGATACAAACTTCCGCGCTTTGTCTAATCGAAAAAGCCCGGAAAATATCACCCTCTTCTTCAGAAAACTGGTAATGATTTTTCTTTTCTTGTTTTAGTCACAGAGTAAAGACCTATTCGTTTTTGAGTTAAGGTGGTCATGAAACCTCCTCAAATACAAGAGTTTTGTAGGCAACACGTGTAAGTTTTTATATTACTAAAGAAAGCTGCATGTTTCTTTTATTGAAATATCAAACCTTTTTTTATAGATTTTGAGAAGCTAAACTCGAATATGTTAAAATAGAGCATCGCTCCCAACAAAAATGTTCGCTTTAAATAATAAAGCTAACGCTATTGGTCTGCGGCACAATTTATAGTATGACCGAATTTTTATTTCGTTACAAATTAACTGTTAACTAAAAAAAAATTTTAATATTGTCTTGAAGTTCACATAGATTCCAATATGAAAAAATTCGAAGTTTCAAAAAGTCAAGTTTGAAAAGCGTAGTTTTTCCATTTTTAGTTGTTTTTTATTGTAAAATGAAAACCAAGGAAATATTTTTAATTCCGAATCACATTTTTTAAAGAGATGCTTAACTCGAATATAAAAAAAAGTATTTGCTTAAACAATAATTTTGGCGAAGCGTATGCCGTTTTAGGTGAAATTTATGTACATACATATATGAGTGTGGAAATTTTAGATTTTCTGGCTAATTTGTAACGAGTTCAATGTGCTCATATAATAATAATATATGTGTTGGGAAAAGTTTTAGTCAACGGAACGGAATGGCTGGATCTTCTGTCCACAACTAAGGAATATCGAAACATACTGCTGACGTCAATGAGATGATTGCCGATTTGGAACAATATCACGAAGTTTCATGTGAGTATTTGGGAAGATTGTAATACGAAAAATCGGGATTGACGGTATACGGTCCCGAGACTCAATATTTTTCTATGTAAACCAACCGCTGAGGTAGGCACATTGCGAAGAAAGACGTGGCTGTTAGGGGGGCTTAGAACATACTAGGGCTCTTAAAAATATTGGTTCTCTAAATGCTTGTAACGCTCGCGAGCTTCTCGACATTCAATTTAATCGCTACACTGGCAGTTTTAGAATAGAGCTTTACGATAGGCGGAAAAAGTTCACCCGAACAAAAGAAGTGAAGGCGAACACTTTTCCGCGTGAACTTCGCGATAAGGGTGATTAAGATCTAACATAAGAAAACGAATTAATCACCCCTATTACGGTTGTCAACATCAACCATCACTTCGTATCGTCGTCAACATCACGTCGTATCAACATCAATGTCACGTCAATGCATAATTGGTATTTACTACGGCAATGTATTGATGTCGACGTGATATCGATAAAAATACGATCCCTATATTTTTGACAGTTGTTTATTTACAATTTGTATTGAGCAATGATGACATGATATGAAACTTCTCGCTCTCTGAGAGCGCGTGAAAATGTGCATTTTTTATAACATTGACTATAGATGCCATCATCCTCAAAATCAAATTTGGGCATTTCGGAATAACTTTGGGGTATTTTACATGGTAAAGGTTTAATTTATGATTTTCACCGAAAACTTACTCAAGATTGTCAAATGGGATATCAAAAAACTCGAATTTTTTCAGGATCACAAATACAAAAAAAGCTTATTTTACCCGTTAAAAATTTTTCCGTGACAACACGTGAAATTTTATTTTTTTGATAGCTAAGGCCACCGTGGTGTGATGGTAGCGTGCTCCGCCTATCACACCGTATGCCCTGGGTTCAACTCCTGGGCAAAGCAACATCAAAATTTTAGAAATAAGATTTTTCAATTAGAAGAAAATTTTTCTAAGCGGGGTCGCCCCTCGGCAGTGTCTGGCAAGCGCTCCGATTGTATTTCTGCCATGAAAAGCTCTCAGTGAAAACTCATCTGCCTTGCAGATGCCGTTCGGAGTCGGCATAAAACATGTAGGTCCCGTCCGGCCAATTTGTAGGGAAAAATCAAGAGGAGCACGACGCAAATTGGAAGAGAAGCTCGGCCTTAGATCTCTTCGGAGGTTATCGCGCCTTACATTTATTTTATTTTTTTAAGATAAAATGTACTTATCTCTTTTCGTGCGTTAATATAACAGCTCATTTAATTTTGTTATTTCTTGTACCTTTTTTACAAATTTTTGATCCGCTTATGTAGTTGAATACACTTGAAATGAAAAATAATGAAAACGCACCGATTTTCTTAGATTTTTTTTTGCGCGGTTTACGCAACTCTGATCTTCAAGATCCATTCTTGGAAACGAATGAAGTTTGTTTACAATCGAATGAACCAATGTTTACAATTGAATGAACTTTAAGACCCATTCCTGGAAACGAATAGAGAGAGAATGAATGTTTCGTATCATGTCATCATTGGTATTGAGTTAATTTTTTGTGTAGTGAACAATTTGTGGATCTAAATAACTGCTGAAATTTATTAATGCACAATTAAGAATTCCGGGCAAAATACACACAAGGAATTTGTTTACGAACTTTAGGGAATATATTGTAGATGATTGGATTTCTCTTTAGTACACCATTAGCAATACTCCACCTCCCAGAGCGTGGTGCACTAATGGAAAACTTAATCGAATTCGGGAGGGGTATCAAAATTCCCGAATTGACCTCGGTATTAATAATCTGAAGGCGGAAATAAAAAATCCTTGACATTTCACGAAAACCGTTTAATGAACCACTTGTAAGCTTGCAACTGTTTTTGTTTGCAAATATTTCCTAACGCAAGTAAAATTTTTATATTCCGCCTTCAGATTATTAAAATCGAGGTCAATACGTGTCTTTTGGTACCTCTCCTGAGTTTTTTGGACATGTTTTAGCAGTCGACCGCTGCCCTAGAACATTACCACAATTTTACTAAACTGACTGTTGTTGGTTATTTTGACTATTTTCTGAAATTGAATAAATAAGAAGCATAACAATCATAAAAAAGCTTATTTTTTGAATTTTTAATAGTTGAATTCTGTATTGCCGCGCTTGTCGTCACCAAAAACTGTGACACTTCGGTCAGTGTCAAACTAGCGTGGAACCTGCGTGGAACATGAGTTTTGACACTGAACGAAGTGTCAAAATTACCGGGGTTGCTTCGTCGAAAGCGACACAGGGAAGCAAAAAAGGGATCGGAATATCAGATATGGGTTGCTGTGATGGTAAATTTTTTTGAACGAATTCAGTAGGAAATTTTAAATGCACCCATATGGGTCCTTCAGAAAATTATAAAAAAGTCTTCAATTGGGGTATCTGAGGACGCGTAGTTATTTCAGTATTAAGAATACAAACACGTGAGTTAAGTTTTTCTACCCGTTCAAAAGTTCTCCGCGAAAAACAGTTTGAAACCGAGGTCGACTGCAATAACCCGTCCAAAAAAGCGGAAAGAAAAATGAATAAACGCATTTTGTCCTGTTGTCAATAGTCCGAAGAGAAAAAGTATTCGAATTATTGGAAGCGAGGCCAAAACGCGTCTATTAATACCTCCGCCGACGGTTTTGGTCGTGTTTTAGCAATCGTCCCCGGTAATAAAGTATCACAATTTGTTAATTAAAATTGTCCAAAATATATGGTTATTAAGGAGATGTGTAATTAAGAGCTCGTTTGGAAGTAAATAAGTATATTTCTTTGTAATATAAGAAAAAAAATTTTAAGCAGTTTTCGATAGCAGCTACTAAACTTTTTTTGGTCCTAAGAAGTACAACAGTGCCAAATAGCATCCACAAAAAAAACGAACAAGAACAAGCATTTTATCAGGTGAGCGTGGTTGTGTATGTGCGTGCTGCTACATATCCTACTTGTAGACCTGTACAATGTGTTCTTCAATGATGACAGATCTTTGACACTCCCAAATTGAAAAATCTGGACGGGTTGCTTTTACGAAGTAAGGAAAACGGGGAATAATTCAATCCCCTTCAGTGAAATTGTAGTAGACAAGTATCTTTGGTAGTATATTAGTAGTGAAAATAAATTTGTAAATGCCAAAAGTTTTTGTTGAAATAATTCATTTTTTACTAAATATTTCGTGAACTGATAAAGTTATGTTGGTTTGGTCATTCTTTCAGAAATTGTTTGAAGAATGCAGTTTCCTAAACTCCCTACATGAGCATAAGTTCAATGCATTTTGTCATAAGAGGGAGTTAACGAAAAGCATTCTGAGACGAAGCGTTCCTCAATCTAACTCTAATATAGGGTGGTTTTGTGACAAATCCTGAATTGGGAAATTTTTGAAAAATATTTTGAGATAGCATGATTTTGAACAGGCAGCCGACATGGGGTGATACGCTACTCAGCAGCCGCAATGAACTGATAAAAACAAAAATAAAGAAAATGGCTTATTGTCTTAGAACTTTATATTCCTACCTTGACTTTGACAGAAAGGTTAAGCTTTTGTGCGGTCCTGCTACACAGGGAGTATTCACCATTTTATTCTGAAATTTCGGAAAGTTCTTTTCCGTTAAGTATTCATGGAAGCGTTCCGGACAAACCCTTAATTTAGAATATTCGGAATACGTTCATTTGATACTACCTCACGAGGTCCGAATGTGCATAATATTCCAAATATAAACCGATTCTCCAAATTCTTAAATGGAGACGAATGTTCCGAACATACGGAATTAACAGAACTTTTAATACGCGCCCAAAAATATCGAAAGAAGTGTCAAAAACGCGTATTGACCTCGAAAACAATAATTCGAAGGCGCAAAAAAAAATGTTAGCTCGTTCAAAAGATATTGACGAAAACCCGAAAAATGGACCCGGGTTGCGTAGGCGGCCTTCAGCCGAGCTTATAAAAAATACCCTGACCGGTCCACCAATGAGGTGGGATCAAAATTAGATGCGTGCAAAATCCCTTTGTACACAAAATCTTTTTCAGTGCACAAAAACATTACAACAACCACATGAAAATTGCCAACTTCAACTCCAAATATCTCCGGACAGAGATACAATTTTTCTTTTCCACCTTAGGATTATTGTTGTCTTGGTCACCTCTCTCGATAGTTTTTGACGCGTATTAGCAGTAGATTCATGTTCTAGACTTTTACCTGAATAAGTTAACATGCTCAATGAGTAAATTTCGTTATGGCGTCTCCATTATTTACTAATGACATTTTTACGTGAATCGATTTAATAGTCGAGGTTTTGACGTTGAACGATGAATTTTGAATTGGTTTAGGTTTCGTATGTACTTTTCATAAAACCTATGTTCAGCCACACTAATAAATCCATGCCATTAGGTGATAAATTCATCATAAAATTAAAATAAATGTTCTAAGGAATTGTGCAGTTAAGTACTTATCGGGTATTTGTAAACTGATTGCTTCCTATTTCTACTACTATTTTTCGAAAATTCGCAAAGAAACAACACAGTTACGGATGTCAATTCGATTTGGGAGCAAAATGGCTGCAATTGTCAAAAAATGTGTCTGTTGAGCAAACCTCTTGTGATTGAATCATGGACAACGCCGATACCAATTCATGAGCGTCGACACTAATTTTCTCACTATTGACAACCGTAATAGGGGTGAATATGAAAAAAATGTAAGGAAGTATAAGTTCGGGTGAAACCGAACATTGCATACCCATCTGTACACCTGAAATGCTGTTGTTGTTTGTGTTGTGTGCTTAATAATGTTACAAGGCTGCGCAATAATACATATACATATGGTTCTATTCGGAACTAATTTTCGTTTAAAAGAAGCAAAAAGCTGTTATGGAATCGCATCTTCGATGGAAGCAGTAAGGAAGGCGGTCGGCATGTGGTGGTGCACAGTGGCTAGTCATTGTCGGCTGGGGCGGGTCCTTGCCAACCTTACTGTTCCTGCGCCATAAACAGAAAAAAGTTCCTATCATGCCTATCAAACTAGCAGCTGCCAAGTTCAAAAAAACCGACAGAAGCGCAGAGACCGACTCAAAACGCTTATAAATTCAAACTAGAACAACATCCGGCCGAACCGGATGTCACGGACAGACCGTTAACATTCAAAATCTAAATTCAAAAAAATAACCGCAAAAAAAAATTACCGAACCGGACACGGCCGGTTACTAACGCTGAAAATGAAACTAAAAAAAAACCGGCTGAAAAATAAAAATATAAATAAGAGGGCCGAATATATCTTGGGGGCGCCGCGGGTGTTGTTGCGACGCCCGGTGCTTATACCCACGCTCAAAATCCATGGCCACCGACGCAACTAAATTTCGGTGGCCCCTTACCTGTTAACCCTAAGTGCCTTCTAAATAAACAAGGAAGTCAGCATTCCCATTTAAAATTACAAATTTATTCAAAATTCGTTATTAATATGTTTTTGTTAAACCTTTTCTTTGAAAAATCATTGGATTATTAGCAAAATATCTAATATAAATTATACTCTCTAACAACAAAGGTATTCAAATTAATTTGCTTATATTTTGTTAACCAAAAATATATATAAAGTTCTGTTTTGGTTACTATCATTAGGGGTTGGTGGGTGTGTTGGGTGTTGGTGTTGTAGTAGTATAATGATAATAATATGTAATATGTACTAAGAAAATTTGTTACAAAAGCAATAAAGATGACATCGCGATAGCAATAGGTATTACGTGCACGTATATTACTTTCGTCTTGTTGTTCGAAAGATATTGCCCGCAATAGGGATTCATATGTATATATATATATATATATATTGCATTTGTATGATATAAGAAAAAAATTAAATTGAAATCGTTTTGCCAATTCGTGCATAATCGACGAATGGCTGCTGTCGCAAAAAAAAAGTTCTTTAAATTTATGGTTGAGCTCCAAAAATGGAACGCTAAAACTTTTCAAATGCTACAGACCGCTTTTCTTATGACTAAAAACTTATCGAGCTAACTTCAATCATTTTGAAGCAAGAAGTATCTTTAAAATGAAGAAAAGGAGATGTATGCTCCTTGTTGCATAGCCAACAATTTCGAGTATTCAATAATACAATTTGACAAAAAAATCGACCCCTGTTAAATAGTTCAACCGGACTGTATAGAACCCTCTAAGTACCACTTAGAAGTTTGTTTAACTACCCTGCAAAAACGCTCTCGTCATTCCACGTCATTTGGCCAGACACTCTACAGTCATAGGTTATGTTCATAGTCACATTTGCATGAGCGGGGGTATGTTTTATGACCAAATTTTTTGTAGGGTAATTATATCTAAAGTTATACTTTGCTGGTACTTACATGGCCGTCAGAGTACGTACCATGGGTCTCTGCCGGCGTGGTTACCGGTGATGTTGTTGTTGCTGGTGAAGGTGTCGCTATCGTCGGTTATGGCGCGCGGTCTTGGGCGCGCTGTGTTGGTACTGTTGGTGGTTGTTGCGCTCTGGTCCGAGGTAATCGAATGAACCTGGTGGCGATAAAGCTTCGTGCTGACCTTTACGATCTGGATGACTTGGTAATTTTGGCGTTAGGTGTATTACGCGGCAGCGTACTGCTGGCCCTGGAGGCGGAATTGGTGTCGGACGCTTTTCCGAAGGTGGTAGTGTACTTCGTAAACGTAGAGAAAGGAATTTATCTTCGGATACCAAGGGTTTCTCGTCAACAATTATTTTAGTACCGCCCGAATCTGAATCGGAATCACTAGAACTTTCCTCATTAGGTGTGACCGTGAAACGCCGACCTACTTCAACTAGATATTCTATACGTTGAGCTTGTGTCAACACAACACACCCGTTGTAAAGTTTATTACCACCCAAAATAGGCGAGTAGAAACTAGATTTGTCGGAATGAACTCTGTCGGTACTTTGTGCTATCGACTCTTTCCTAGTTTCTGGGCATTTACCTGTTTGTTCTAGTAGTTGGGTTAAGGAATCGGCCTGCAATTCCTCGTTGCAGTCTTTTGGTTCTTCAACAATACTCGCTTGAATACGTGCACAGCCGGCGAGGGTGTTTTGCGATTTGTTGAATATCAGTGGGGATGTGCAGTTGATGTAGCAATAATGTTAATGAAGCAGTATAGGTGCTTGACGCCTTTGCTGTTGAAGTTGTGCCAATAGATGTTACACGATCCTTGTATAATCGCCGGGCCGCCAAAAATTAGGCTCAAGCAAATCACAAATGCCGGAAACTCATGGCAATTTTCGCTCGTTGTGGTTTCTCAATTTTTCACCCTTCTTCTTGCTTTGTCATGCCGGAAACTCATAGCAATTTTCGGTCGTTGTGGTTTCTCAATTTTTCAGACTTCTTCTTGCTTTGTCATGCCGGAAACTCATGGCAATTTTCGCTAGTGATCGCCGGTCTGTTTTTTTTCTTGTTTTCGATACTTTTGTATCACAACTTTCGCCCCATCGACAGTCACTAGGTGTGTTCGCGCGAACACGCTCCCAAGTGGACCGTAACCGTAGACCATAACAGCAGACCGTAACAAACCTGCTTCGCTTTGAAGACCTGACGATGAAGCGAACAGGAAACCGGATCCGCTGGGGGAAAGCCACTGCCAGGGACCTCCGATGCCAATCAACGTGGGACACGACTCACCCCTTAGATAAGAGTCTCAAAGTCCTACTGCGAAGCTAGCCGGGCAACATAGGTCCATCAAAAAAAAAGTTAAGTCAAGTTGGGAATTATTTCTGTTTCCTAGTTTAAAAGGGCTTTGCGGCAATTAGACATTTGTTATGGAGAACTCGTCAAAACTCCGAAAGATGATTTCTAGTGGTTATCGTCCCCACAGAAAGGCAAAACAAAAAAAAAGGTGTAGACATTTTGATATGGAGAACTCGTCCAAACTCCGAAAGGCTAGTCCGACCTAAGCGTGGACTGCCGGGGTGTTCACGGTCCTCGGTGAGTACGCGGGTGAACATCCTATGAGGTCAGTGCTCGGGGAGAATACTGGGCGAGATGTCCCCGACCGCCAAAACGCCCAGACAAAAAAAAGTCCGATTGGTAGGTAGATAAAAAAAAATCAAATTGTAATTTGGGAAAGGAACGTTCTTTCTGGTCCATTGCGGACAAATATCCGAAGCGTGAAAGCGACCTATCAATTTCCCGTTTAGGTCTTCGAGATCATACAGTGCATTGCCTATTTTTCGAAGCACGCGACACTTCAGGTATTTTGGCAGGAATTTGGCGTTGATGCCCTGTTTGAAGTTACTTAAGACAAAGTTTTTCCGAAAAACTTCCTGACCTTCCTTATAGTTGACTTGCCTAGAGCGCTTGTTATAGGTGGTTACTCCCCTATCCTTGGCCTGATCTAAATTCCTACGGATCTGCTCACGAATCTTAGTCAACTTGTCAGTTCTGCTTACTATCGTAACTTGGTCTTCCCGAAGGCTGCCGTGCTTCTCTAAAACTTTGTACGTTGAGGCATGTTGGACCATATTTTGGCCATATAATGCAAAGTATGGAGAGCACTGAATCGCCGTATGAAAATCACTTCTCAAAACAGATACAATCTCGGGTATATGCTTATTCCAATCGGCATGGTCAGGTTTATCTTTCAGGAAAATCCTAATCTTCGAAACAATTTCTCTATTAACGCGCTCGGATGCGTTTGCTTGGGGAGAATATAACCCCGTTCTCACGTGCGTCACCCCGTAATTTGCAAAAAATTGGTTCATTTCCTTCGAGATAAACTGTTTACCATTGTCACTATGAATAAATTCGGGGACCCCTACAGCCGGAAAAATTTCTGAAGCGAAGTAATTTATAACGTTAACAGTGGTGGCTCTCTGCATGGGCTTTAGCCAAACGTATTTCGAAGGATGGTCTAGTACTATAAAAAGAAATTGATTGCGCCGCTTAGATCTCGGATACGGCCCTAGAAAGTCGTAATATAGCCGCTGAAATGGCTTTTCGGATTCAAAGGTATTCCCTATAGGTGGTCTCGACTGTTGGTTAGTAGGTTTTACCGATTTGCAGGTATCACAACGCTGGACGTAGTCCCTGACGTCCTTAGCCTGCTGCGGCCAGAAGTATTTCTGCCTAACGCGTTCTAAGGTTTTCTGCCACTCCGGTTAGCGTCATGTGCTAGTCTCACTGCTTCCTCAGTCAACCCTTTCGGCAACCATAATCGCCACAGCGAGTCTTCTTCCCCTTCCACTCCCTTACGAAATTTAACTCGTTTGAAAATTACCCCGTCCACCACTCGTAAATCCGGAAGCGATTCCTCGTTTTCGGTGACGGTCCGAATCAAGTCTAAATATTCGTTACTGCTGAATTCGGGCGAGACTAAATCTATTTCCCCGGGTGTGGTAGTGAAAGTTAACTCATCAGCATCAAGCCGCGACAGCGCATCTGGTACTACATTCAGGGTGCCCTTACGATGTTCCATTTTAAAGTCGTATCTTTGCAGTAAGAGCGACCACCTCGCCAACCTCCCGCTCAAGTCCTTTTGAGTCATTAACCACTTGAGACTGGAGTGGTCCGTGATAATCCGAAACGGTAATCCCTCAACATAGGGTCGGAAGCGCTTCACGCTGATTATGGCGGCGAGGCATTCCATCTCGGTTACCGTATAATTGCGTTGAGCATTGTTCAGCTTTTTCGACATAAACGCGATCGGATGCTCAGCGCCCTCGTCATCGACCTGGAACAACACTCCGCCAACACCTATTTTAGACGCGTCGCATTGGATTACGAATTCTCTGGAAAAATCAGGTTGGGCCAAGACAGGAGCGGAACTCAAAGCTACTTTTAGTTTTTCGAAGGCCTCTATAGCTTCAGAGGTAAGCTTGAACGGGCCTGATGACTTACGGAGATAGTCGGTCAAGGGACCTGCCAAGTCAGCAAAATTGGTAATAAACGCCCTGTACCAATTCGCCATGCCCACAAACCTACGCACTTGCCGAGTGGATTTAGGGATCGGGAAGTTTTGCATTGCTTCTATTTTTCCCTGATCCACTTTCAAACACCCGCTGCCTATCAGGTACCCTAAGTAGCGTATTTCCTTCTGACAAAATTTGTTTTTCTTCACGTTTATTGTCAGCCCTGCCTCGGTTAAGCACTTTGCCACTTCCGCCAGCAATTTCAGGTGGTCTTCAAATTTAGTGCTGCATACCATCAGGTCGTCCAGATAGACAAAGACGTTTTCTCGCAAACGCGAAAGGATTGCCTTGTCCATCAGCCTACTCATAGTCTGCGGTCCGTTGCACAGACCAAATGGCATTACATTGAAGTGGTACAGAGGCCGCCCCGGAACTGCGAATGCTGTTTTTTCCTTGGTGGACTCTGTCAATTTGATCTGGAAGAACGCGTCCTTCAGATCAATGGCACTAATAAAATGCGTATCCTTTAGTCTGCTCAATAAGACGTTGATATGAGGAAGGGGTATGAGTCCTTCTTAGTCACCGCGTTGACCTTCCTCGAATCTATGCACAGCCTAACTTTACCTGGTTTCCGGACCAGTACTACAGGACTACACCACGGGGAGTTTGATTCTTCTATAACTCCTAATTCGAGTAACCTGTCTAGTTCGCTAAAAGCTTCGGCTTGCCTCGGTGGCGAAAGAGGGAAATGTTTGCTTTTTATGGGAACGGCATCATCGGTGTCGATGTGATGCTCCACTAATTTAGTTTGCCCTAGGCCTAATTTCTCGTACGAAGGAAACGTCTCGATGACCTTTTGCAATTCTAATTTCCGGTCTGGTGACAATTCATGGAGGTTAAGTTCCTCTTCCTTTTCAAGTCTAATCTCTATGCACTCTACGCTTGGGAATATTTCGGGAGCTAACGCAAATGCTCTCCAAAAATCTACCCCGAAGTAGGCTTTTTGGAGAAGTGAAGGGACAAGGTAAAAGCGAATAACCTTTGTGATATTTTTGAAGGTGGCCGGTGGAGATACTGAGCCTAAAATTTTTTGCTTGTTGCCGCCCGCGGTATATACGAACGCATGTAAGGGCTGATAATCGAAGCCGTTATCCTCTAGGAATTCTAATCCATTTTTTCCTAAGATGGAGACGTTGGCTCCCGAGTCCAACAGTCCTACAAGAAAACTATCCTTAAACTTGGCCTTTACGAGGGGCCTTTCATCCTCTGTAAGCGTTAACGTGGTGGCTTGCAGTAGTCTACGCTCCTGTACTCTCCTGTGGTATCTCTTCCTGCACTTCAAAATATTGTCCGATACCGGTATTGTTCAAAAAATGGTATGTCTTATTCGCTCATACCTAGGTTCCCTTTCTTCTAGATTTGGTGAAAAATGCGTCTGGCAAGCAACATCCCTATGCTGGCGTTGCAGTATTCTGGTCGGTTCGCCCATCGCGGATGAGGACGTTTGACTCTCGGATTCAGAACTATTCGAATTGTCCGTACTGTCAGGGTAAGTTATTATCACGTTTGAGGGTTCTTCTGCCAGGGTACTACTGCACCTCGGAAGCTCACCACCTCCATGCAGAGATTCACCCTCTGGTTCAGTGCACGGGGCGACGCCTCGAGCACTGGCTGGTGTGGGAGCTATGATGCCGAACGAGGTTCCCCCGCCTTCTCGCTCGGGTACTGGTTTCCCTGCCTGCGATGGTCCCTAGGGCATTTAGGAGTAAATACACCCTTATACCCACATCTAAAACAAAAAGGATTCTTAGTGGGTTCCTCACAGTATATATAGGAGTGGCCCATTGCCTGGCAATTCCAGCATTGGATTCCTGAATAGTCTGGCCTCCTGTTGCGTGGATATTCCAGAGCCTCTATCTGCGGATCCATTTCGCCGTCCTTGCCTTCCATCCTCATGTCCGGGGTTGTCACGCGTGCTTCGATTACATGCCGTCCTGGGTAAGTGGCTCCCAACAGCTTGCTTTCTTTCAGCACTTGTTCTCCTCTGCGTGCTACATCGCGTAGATCATGAAGGGTCCTTACATCTGCGTTGAAAAGCAACAGCTTAAGGCTACTGTTGACTTTCCTTTTCATTATATCAATCAGTAGAACCTCCGACATTGACACTCTTAAGCGCGCGTTCAAGAAGATCATGTTTATGTGGAACACGTCATACCACTCACTTGCTTTTTGCTTCCGCATGGAGATCTCCATCATGATCTCGTGGTCAGTTTTCAAAGTGCCAAACTCTCTTTTCAATGAGTAGCACAAAAAGGCATATGTCGCATTTGGGTTTTGTTTCGTGAACAGCCAGTACCATTCTTCGGCCCGCCCGGAAAGAAACAGGTGGAAACTAGCCATTATTTGTTCGTCCGTGCATTGTGTGCGCTCACACAAGGTGTTCAGCTTAAAAAGGAAATCTGCTACGCTCCCAGTGCCGTCGAACGAGATTTTCCACTCCTGCGGTTTCACTACTATGCTGCTCGGAGCAGGGTATATTGGTGGTATTACTGTTGGAAGTGGGTTACGGTCCATCCTATTCGCGTTCCGGTTCTGATTCGCTGATTGCTGCGCAGATTGGAGAGCGGCGTTGAGCTGGTCCATATTGTTTCTGATTGACCCCACCTCTCCGCATTTCCTCCTGCGAAGCCTGGAACAGCTGCTGTAGCACGTCCACCCACGAGCCTCCACGAGTAGCTTCGTCCTGTATTCCTGGGGTATTCGCCCGGTCCCCTGCAGCTTCTCTAAAGTTTTCAACTCCTTGGTGTAATGGTAAGGCACCAGCTCCATCCGGTGCATAAGTCGACACATTGGTCATTAGCCCCGAGATATCATGCGCGTTTAATAGGGGCGCATTATTTTACTGCTGCTTACAGGTCTGTCCATTTTATCGCGAGGGTCATTCAGGTCCGAGCCCATGTTCATTCCCGCGAGATCTCCGTATTGCCCCCCTACTGGGGTGTACACCACCAAGGGGCGCCTGGCCTTGGGAAAAGCCCCCCTATTATTAACGCCCCGCTTCTGGTTTCCCCGGAAATTCCCCGCACTCCCGAAAGGAGAATTTCGGCCCGGTTGGCCGTACGACTGCTCGCGTAACATAATTAGGTAAAGAGAATAACAAGAAAAAATTTAATCTGTTACGTGGTAGTTTTGAAAAAAAAACTTTTGCCGCGTAACTCAGTTAGGGGGTCAAAAAAAAGGTTTATATATATATATATTTATATGCAAAAAAAAAAAATACAAAAGCTGGAAAAGGAAGCGGTTAGTTAAGTTAAATATATAGTGTAATCAATGGGAATGCTGACATCCCTTTCCCGAAGGCACTCGGGCCCCAGTTAAAAAAAAAAATCACACAAATTCATCCATACTTGTCCCTAGTGCTCCCAACCGCAATGCGAGGGGGTCTTAAGGCCCCCCTCCGAGACTGGTTGGGGCCACTAGGGTCACTCCAGGCACACACGGGTTGGTCTCAACACGCCCAGCCGCAACGCAGGGGCAGTCTCCAGGGGCTCGCCCCTGGGCTGGTTGGGGGTGTTGAGGCCGCCCGTCCATTCTCACTGGACACCCCTCCTGCCTCCGCCGCAATGGGTGGAGCGGTTTCGGAACCGCTCCCCCAGTCTGGTGGGACAGGAAGGAGTGCCACTTTGAATCCCAGCTCAACCCGGCACAATCCAGGTGGCACTATGGGTTGCCACCTGAGACGTGGGATGAGCTGTAGTCCTACAACTCACTCACTCACACACTCATACCAACGACACAAATTCGGCTAAAGGGAAAGTTAAAAAAAATGTTTACATTATAAAAAAACCCGATTAGCGGACTAAATTATTCCTAGCCGACTACGGACAACATCCGGCAAACTAAAATCCCAATTACTAAAAAAAATATAAAGTGCGTGCAGCACTGCCTCGTGAATACAAAAATCCGGAGGACTGACGTGAAGTCCCGTGGATCCCTCAGCTACCGGAGACGATGATCACTCCGGACACCCTGATCCGTCTAACCATCTAACCAGGTGGCAGCTCCTGTGGCTGCTCACTCGGACTGGTGGGATGGTCAACTTCACAAGTTGACCTGGAGTGACCCTCGCACCCGGCGCCTCAGGAACCACGTTGGGCGCCATCTGTTATGGAATCGCATCTTCGATGGAAGCAGTAAGGAAAGCGGTCGGCATGATGTGGTGGAGCACAGTGGCTAGTCATTGTCGGCTGGGGCGGGTCCTTGCCAACCTTACTGTTCCTGCGCCATAAACAGAAAAAAGTTCCTATCATGCCTATCAAACTAGCAGCTGCCAAGTTCAAAAAAACCGACAGAAGCGCAGAGACCGACTCAAAACGCTTATAAGTTCAAACTAAAACAACATCCGGCCGAACCGGATGTCACGGACAGACCGTTAACATTAAAAATCTTAATTCAAAAAAATAACCGCAAAAAAAAAATTACCGAACCCGACACGGCCGGTTACTAACGCTGAAAATGAAACTAAAAAAAAAACCGGCTGAAAAATAAAAATATAAATAAAAGGACCGAATATATCTTGGGGGCGCCGCGGGTGTTGTTGCGACGCCCGGTGCTTATACCCACCCTCAAAATCCATTGCCACCGACGCACCTAAATTTCGGTGGCCCCTTACCTGTTAACCCTAAGTGCCTTCTAAATAAACAAGGAAGTCAGCATTCCCATTTAAAATTACAAGTTTATTCAAAATTCATTATTAATATGTTAAACCTTTTCTTTGAAAAATCATTGGATTATTAGCTAAATATCTAATATAAACTATACTCTCTAACAACAAAGGTATTCAAATAAATTTGCTTATATTTTGTTAACCAAAAATATATATAAAGTTCTGTTTTGGTTACTATCATTAGGGGTTGGTGGGTGTGTTGGGTGTTGGTGTTGTTGGTTGCGAGTGTATATAAGTTACATCCATACATACTTGTTCTATACACATACTATTTTAGTGTTATATAGTTTAGCCCCTTATTCATTTTGGCCTTAAAGTACATTGTTACAATAATCACCTATTACCTATTATTTCCTTTTTTTTCACTTACAAAAATTATTATGTTGTTATAGTAGAACTTATTTTTGAGTGTAACAAAATATCAAATTGGTATAATGCTAATGCGCATAGTATAATGATAATAATATGTAATATGTACTAAGAAAATTTGTTACAAAAGCAATAAAGATGACATTGCGATAGCAATAGGTATTACGTGCACGTATATTACTTTCGCCTTGTTGTTCGAAAGATATTGCCCGCAATAGGGATTCATATGTATATATATTTATATATATATATTGCATTTGTATGATATAAGAAAAAAATGAAATTGAAATCGTTTTGCCAATTCGTGCATAATCGACGAATGGCTGCTGTCGCAAAAAAAAAGTTCTTTAAATTTATGGTTGAGCTCCAAAAATGGAACGCTAAAACTTTTCAAATGCTACAGACCGCTTTTCTTATGACTAAAAACTTATCGAGCTAACTTCAATCATTTTGAAGCAAGAAATATCTTTAAAATGAAGAAAAGGAGATGTATGCTCCTTGTTGTATAGCCAACAATTTCGAGTATTCAATAATACAATTTGACAAAAAAATCGACCCCTGTTAAATAGTTCAACCGGACTGTATAGAACCCTCTAAGTACCACTTAGAAGTTTCTTTAACTACCCTGCAAAAACGCTCTCGTCATTCCACGTCATTCGACCAGACACTCTACTGTCATAGGTTATGTTCATAGTCACATTTGCATGAGCGGGGGTATGTTTTATGACCAAATTTTTTGTAGGGTAATTATATCTAAAGTTATACTTTGCCGTCAGAGTACGTACCATGGGTCTCTGCCGGCGTTGTTACCGGCGATGTTGTTGTTGCTGGTGAAGGTGTCGTTATCGTCGGTTATGGCGCGCGGTCTTGGGCGCGCTGTGTTGGTACTGTTGGTGGTTGTTGCGCTCTGGTCCGAGGTAATCGAATGAACCTGGTGGCGATAAAGCTTCGTGCTGACCTTTACGATCTGGATGACTTGGTAATTTTGGCGTTAGTTGTATTACGCGGCAGCGTACTGCTGGCCCTGGAGGCGGAATTGGTGTCGGACGCTTTTCCGAAGGTGGTAGTGTACTTCGTAAACGTAGAGAAAGGAATTTATCTTCGGATATCAAGGGTTTCTCATCAACAATTATTTTAGTGCCGCCCGAATCTGAATCGGAATCACTAGAACTTTCCTCATTAGGTGTGACCGTGAAACACCGACCTACTTCAACTGGATATTCTATACGTTGAGCTTGTGTCAACACAACACACCCGTTGTAAAGTTTATTACCACCCAAAATAGGCGAGTCGAAACGAGATTTGTCGAAATGAACTCTGTCGGTACTTTGCGCTATCGACTCTTTCCTATTTTCTGGGCATTTACCTGTTTGTTCTTCTAGTAGTTGGGTTAAGGAATCGGCCTGCAATTCCTCGTTGCAGTCTTTTGGTTCTTCAACAATACTCGCTTGAATACGTGCACAGCCGGCGAAGGTGTTTTTCGATTAGTTGAATATCAGTGGGGATGTGCAGTTGATGTAGCAATAATGTTAATGAAGCAGTATAGGTGCTTGACGCCTTTGCTGTTGAAGTTGTGCCAATAGATGTTACACGATCCTTTGTATAATCGCCGGGCCGCCAAAAATTAAGCTCAAGCAAATCACAAATGCCGGAAACTCATGGCAATTTTCGCTCGTTGTGGTTTCTCAATTTTTCACCCTTCTTCTTGCTTTGTCATGCCGGAAACTCATGGCAATTTTCTGCCGTTGTGATTTCTCAATTTTTCAGACTTCTTGCTTTGTCATGCCGGAACTCATGGCAATTTTCGCTAGTGATCGCCGGTCTGTTTTTTTTCTTGTTTTCGATACCTTTGTATCGCAACTTTCGCCCCATCGCCAGTCACTAGCTGTGTTCGCGCGAACACGCTCCCAAGTGGACCGTAACCGTAGACCATAACAGCAGACCGTAACAAAGGATACTATTTTTCGCTAAGATTTAACTTTTTATTTTTGCCTACGACCCTTTTTAAAGTCATTTATATAAAGGTGGGCGTGGTCCTTAACCAATCTTATCCATTTTTACTAGAGATATTTCCTGCTATAAGGAAAATATGTGTACCCAATTTTGTTACGATATGTAAATTTTTATTCGAGTTATGGCTCCCAAAACATTTAAAATTGCTTAGACAAAAAAAAGTTTAGTATTTTCCAATTTAATGTTATAATTCAATTTAGAAAGTAAAATTCTATTGATACAAAGCTCTTTTTCGCTAAGATATAGCTTATTATTTTCTCTACGACCCTTTTAAAAATCTTTTATATAATAATGGGCGTGGTCTTTAACCGATCTCGTCCATTTTTTCTAGAAATATTTTCTGCTATAGGGAAAATTTGTGTACCCAATTTTATTACGATCCGTTAATTTTTCTTCGAGTTATGGCTCCCGAAACATAGAAATTGCTTAGCCATAAAATGGGCGGTGCCTAGCCCATTTTTTTAATTTTAAGTTTTTCCTATTTATTGTTATAAATTCACTTGGGAAATTAAACACCATTGATATAAAGCTCTTTTTTGCAAAGATATAGCTTATTTTATTCGTCCACGACCCATTTAAAAATCTTTTATATAAAAGGGGTCGTGGTCCTTAACCGATTTCGTTAATTTTTCTTCAAAGCATTCCTTATAGTAAAGGCCACCTCTCTGCCGAATTCTGTTACGATAGGTTTAACGATTTTTGAATTATGATTAATAATATTTGTAAAATTGATTTTATCGCAAGTAGGCGGTGCCACGCCCATTTTAAAAAAATTCTTTAAATTTTTATCAAGAGTCTCAATATCAGTCCACACATCAAATTTCAACATTCTAGGTGTACTATTTACTAAATAATCAGGTTTTTTGTGTTTTCCAAAATGTTATATATATAAAAAGTGGGCGTGATAATAATCCGATTTCCGGATGATAATCCGATTTCGCTCATTTTCAATACCAATCTATTCTGGGTCCAGATATGCTCGTTTACCAAATTTGGTGAAGATATCTCAATATATACTCAATCTATCGTGTTAACGGACGGACGGACGGTCATGGCTCAATCAAATCTTTTTTTCGTTACTGATGATTTTGATACATGGAAGTCTATATCTATCTCGATTTCTTTATACCGTTATTCAATCAAAGTTATAATACCCTGTGTACAAGTACAGCTGGGTATAAAAACCACAAGTAAATAAAAAACAGAGGGCATAAATACTGTCAATACAGCGACAAAGTTGAATCATAGATGAATGGATTTGCAACTCTTTGTTTCGAGAGAGCGCTGTCAAAATGCACATTTTTTATAACATTTATCAATGATGCCACCCCAAACAAAAATGAATAGATCTGAAAATGGGGATTTTTGACATACATTTCGGCGATTATAGTTTCAATCATTTAATAAAATGATAGTCGTAAAATATTTATTTTCTTAAAGTTATTTTACTATAATACGACTAGTTAGAGTTAAATATAAACAAATCTAAGTAAAACTAACATTTCGATTAAATTAATTAGTCAAATATGGTAACGCATTTAACTCGCAGTGAAACCATATATTCTTTTGAAATTTCAGTAAATCGGACCTATGATATAATAGTTAACATTATTTAATGGATAGGGCTTATCCTGCATGTCTGGCGTTCCAGGTTCTGTGATCAAAATGGACTGGTTGCATCGGGAGTTCATATTTACAAAACCTGTTTTTAGTGATAACTTTTGAATGGGAAATAATATTTACCCTCCACCTTCGAACTAATAATACTTACACTAAAACAAGTATTTCTATCCTTTTTCCCATAATATTTGAACGCTATTCTACAATTGTAGGTCAAACTAAAGTTTACCAAAATTTTTGGCACGTTTTTCGTTTTGGCTGGCACATTTTTTGTTCTGGCACCCGCTTCAGCAGGCGCGAGGGATTTATCTGTGATTGTTGCCAGCAACAACTAGAAGATAAATCCCTCGTGAGAGCGAAAATATGAGAGCGTAAACAAAAGATTCGTATCAATCTAATCTATGGTTGAATTTCGACAAGCTCGCGAGATCTACAAGTATTTCGAGACCATAGTGTACCTATACAAGTGTGTTCACTAAGCGATAAACGTCAAAACTACAAACAGCCTCGCTCACCTGATGGAAATCTCAGGTCTAGAGTCGCATTTTTGGTCTCAACGACAACATTTTTGACTACCAATCGTCTCGACTTTTTCAATTTTTCAATCATTCGGCGCATTCGGTAATGGTATCCATTTTGAATTCGCTGTCATTCCGAATCCAGCGAGTGCCTGTCAGAATGCTTGACAGATAAGTCAACACACTTGTACTTGTACACTATGTTCGAGACACGAGAATCTTGCAATAAGCAGAGTTCTTGATTTCTGGGGTCTCAAATTTCTCGCTTGTGTTCGATGAGAAATCGAAAGTAGATATTGAAATCTTGGAGTGATATGTCTCAAAAATGATCCCCCAAGTGAAATTTTCCGAGCTTTCTGATTCCGGTAAGAAAAACATAAGTAAGCATACAAAACTTTCAGAAACATTTTGGTAAGAGATCAACAATTTTAATTTTTTACAACTTTTGGTAACCTATTTGTGATCATGATAAATACATATCTTTAGCTTTAAAAATAAAGGAGACGCCCGTAATCATTGTAAATTTTACCAAGTAGCGCAACTAACAGCTGATCGATGAAAATTCGCACATTCACACGCACAGTTCACGACTCAGTTTCAAAACAAAACTTTAGATTATTTAATTCAAATTTTAAAGTGGGATAATCCTTACAAATTTATGCATACAGAATATATGTATATGGCGTTTTTGTTGTTATAAAAACAATAGTTTTATTTATATTAAAGCTTTTGTCATTTTTTTTTTTAACTTTGAAAAATCTCCGAACACCATTCCTTCATTATATGACATTCGACTGCCTAGTCCACTGCCTTCCACTCTATTCGCAGCATAACCTCTACTTAAGCTGCCAAACTTTATAGTAAACAATGTCCGTAATTTTCCAACGTGTCATACCTGATCTTTCTACGATGAAACGTACACTCGGGATGTGATGAGTGACAATCGGCTGACAGGAGAGCTTTGAGCACCGAAACAGCTTTATGAAACTCCAAAAAATTTATGTCGTATTTGTATACGTCTTAGCTCCAGGAATACGTGAACAAAGTGTTTAAATAACATTTTGGATCACTCTGTTGATAGCACACTGGATTAAATCCTCCGAACTAATCGCAAAAGTGCAGACGGTTTGTAAGAATACATGTTTGGGTGACAGGGTGTGACAGTTTCAATAACCAATAACCTACTATCAATGCATTTTGTTTCAGAGATATGTTACCGCTACTTTCGTGATTACTTTTCGAGTCTTTCTCGACAATTTCGGGCATATTACGGAATTATTTTATTTTTCGGTATTATTTACTAAGGGCGTTTAGATACCAGTCATGTCAGCATTATTTATGATTTATATTTCGATGTTATTTCTAACTATTTTAAAACTATTCAGTTCCGCCAATACGTAAAACTGTTTAGGAATAGTTCGGATCTACCAATAAATAACGAAAATAGTGGCAGTGCATCAGTCATGTATGCAGTACTAAACCAACAGTGTTTTGTAAGAGACGACATAATTGCAGCCTCAGATATCTTGTCATCAAAGAAGCCTTAAATGCTGCAAGTTGATAGAAATAAGTAGTGTAAGTAATATTTTATAGCTGTTTGACATACCAGCTGCTGCATTATGTGGGACATAAATGACCCTGAACTAGTCCTCGAGATCATGACGAAATTAGGAGAATTTTATCCCGAATTAATAATTATTTCGGGACCAGGTTTTAGGGACTATTTCGTTATCATTTTGGGAGACTTATCGGGAACGTTGTAGGAGTTGGCTGGATCATTTGTGGACTATTTTGTGGTTTTCCCTGAGAATATCGAGGTCAATTTGTGGTTTTTTCTGATGATCTCGGAGACGTGTCGGGGTTCTCCCGGTGTCATTTAGGAATCACTCTGGGGTAATTTCGGGATGGTTTTGGAGACTATTTCGAGGTCATTTCGGATTAATTTTGGAGCTATTTCGAGATCATTTGGGGACTAATTAGGGGGTCTTCCGGGGTCATTTCAAAGCCAATTTCTTATAATTTCCTTATGATCTTGGGAACGTTTTCAAGATTCTGCCGAGTCATTTAGATCACTTTGGGGAAATTTCAGGATTGTTTTGGGGACTATTTCGTGGGTCTTCCGGGGTAATTTCGGAATCAATTTGTGATCATTGTATAATTCGCTTGAAGACCATTCCAGGAGGACTCTGATGATGTATGATTATTCGTCGCGGCAGGTATGCCTGTCGTAAGAGACGTCTCAAATATCAACCGTTTCAAGGAGCTGCCAACTCAATTTATAGCTTTTTCAACCCAATCTTCAACCTCAACTACCCGATGAGAATCCTGTTTCTGTGCAGCCGAGGCTCTGCCGACTCCAAACCCCTCATGGAAGCAGGGGTGTGAAGCGGGATGGCCTAGAAGGTTGAGTATGGTCATATTAAATCGTTCTCCAAATGGTCGGGCTTGTACCTTAATGGTGCTTGTTACCAGAACGTAGCGGATATATATTCGGCAAAATACCATCAACAGCAATAACACTCCCTAAAACCTTTGGGTAGTGTTTTTTATCGCTGCAACAATAACAACAGGTGGCTGGTGTTAAAAGATACATATATAGTTGCAGAGGCTTTACAGCAACGATGCTCCAACAAATCAGAGCTTATATATTTACCGGATGGCAAAAAAAAAAGGTTTGCCGTATCAGAACTTTATTTTAAACAGCTCTGGAAACGCCTAGAAAAACAAGAAGAACTCCCAGCCGTATGATCAAACCCGACAGACATTGTTCTGACTTTCTTTTTCTATTCACCTGCCTCTCCTCTGTCTAACCCTCTTCCTCTCCCCTCCGCATTTTCTAGTTTACTTTAATCGACTCATTCAATTTCCCTATCCCATTCGTTCTTCCGTAAATCTTTCCGCATGCCCACTTAGTTTTCCCGCTCTTCCTCTTATCCAAGTCTAACTTAATCTTATCATTATTCTTAATTTTCCTGTAAACCTCTTTTTACTTCTTTGTCGGAAACCATTACCCTAATTCTTACTTTTACTCTCACTTTCGATCTTCCTTTTCCTCTCTTTACTTTTCCGATTTCCCTCCAACTTCCTCTACTTTATCTTCCCATTTCATCTGTTTTCTCTTTTCCTTTATGTCCCCGTTTCCAATGTGGAGATATGTCGAGTTTGGCCTTTTCCGCATACATATTACATTGCTAAGGTAAGTCAAAAGTAGCAAAATACTACCAAAAATTTCCCCTAATACTTTAAAATATATGACCGGATTATGAGGGCCGTCAAATATTTGTTGTTGTACTACTGACTTCACCTGTCTGCTTTTATTGCGTCATTAGCGAGTGAAATATGCAACAAAGAAGACGAAGGCCTGAAATACCCAGAAACCTGGGCATCCCAACAGGCATCTTATTGATGAGGCTACACCGCCCAGGGGCATAAGGGGTCATCTCCGTAAGCATTATGAGGAAATACGGCACCTGAGAACACAGCCGTATGAAGCTAAAAAGCTCAAGCAGGTCCTCAGTGAAATCCACAAAGAGGCTTTGGACCTCTATGCCATGAATTACCCAGTGAATAGTACTTAAAGAACAATACCCAAACCTGGCAGAGGAGGAACGCACTCTCCCTTAGGAAACGCGCGTCACTCTAGCTCAACTTTGATCTGGGTACTGTAACAGGTTAAGCTCTTACCTATACAGAATCAAGCCCGACATACAAAATGTATGTCCTGCTTGTAATGTGTCCCCACATGGCACTAACCATCTCTTCAACTGTATTGTGGAACCAACGCCTCTAACATCCCTCTCATTATGGTCCACCCCTGTTGGAACAGGAAGTTTCCTTGGACTTCCGGTGGAGGACAATGATGTCAGTTTTTGATTGGTCGCACCTATTGGATGGGGCGAAGCACTGCTACAACAACAAGGCCTGAAATAAAAAACTTCTGACGTCACATAACATACAGAACAAAGAAAATATTAAGCAGTCAGTCGTTGAGCACATCAGGAACATGTTATATGTATATATTATTGCATGGGTACAAACAAATGTCTCAATCGGAGAGAGAAAAATCCTTTAAGTATCAAAGTATAATGCATCATACGTCTATGCAACACTTGCAAAGTTTGTCTGAAGAAAAGTTGAAATCACTGTCAAACAGGCTTACTTTGATAATTAAATGGGGCTGTGACGGAGCATCAGGACAAGGAGCAATAAAAGTTGAGCTTTTAGTGTGGTAAAACGATATTTTTCCAAGATATATTTTGGTTTTAAGGCATAGTAAAGCGCAGGTGGTCAATAAATTTCTTGTAAAAACTTATAATATTTTATTCGTAACATCCATTATTATTTTGACATTTCCTTTTATTTGCGAGTTATCATAGGCCAATATATGTAAACGTGTCTCGTTTAATTGCAAAAGTTTGGTGTATTATAAAGAATAAAATATGGTTTTTAAAAGTTTACTCTACATAAATAGTTCCTACATACATGCAATAACAATGCAATACAAGCTTAAATTTACATAAAAATATATGTATGAATTAGTTTTTAACATTGTCCTACCCGTAACAAAGCTTTTTTGGCTGACGTGGGCATTTACAAATTTTTTATCATTAACTATCTAAATTTATATTTTTTAACGTTTGTTATTTTTAAATTAGGTTATATACACTAATAATAATAAATATAAATTAGGACTTCAAATATTTCAGTTTTAACATCAAATATTTCAAATATCAATGTCTTTGTTCCATAAGGGGACGGTTAATACAAATTTCTAGATCTGACAACTATTTGTTATGTTTGTTTTTATTCGATGAATATTCGGCTTCGATATTTATTTATTTATTTTTTAATTTTTCAATACATACTAATAATATGTTTCCACGCTGAAGAGTAATTATTTCTTCAACATTAAAAATATGAAAATGTGATGTATTGGGGAATGATGGATTTGTGATATACACAGTATTTGGGAAAATTTTGTCTTCTATGAAGTACTTTCTAGTAACACAGTAGCCGCCAGCTCCAAGCTCCAACCTGTTTTCTGTAATGCCTGTTCACATTGTGAGCGATTAGCTAGGCCAAGCCTGGAAAAAAAGTAATTACGGAGATTATTATATTGTAACATTTGAAAAAATTAGAAACACTTAGGCTGACGGCAGAGTGCTCGCTATAAGCGATGCTGGGTTAGACACAGTTTTTATATACTTTACAAGCTTTTTACAATTTTCCATAAGAAATATTTTCATAGCTTTCTATCTTTATATTATAGCAAAGCTTCTCACTTCCACTCTGTCGTCAGCTTTATATAATGTTGTTTTAAAGAGGCAGCCTTGGGAATCGCTTTTTACTATTTAGATGTATCATGTGTGATAGGACTACGTCTACCAACTGTCTGGCACCCAAAAATACTGGGTGTGACGCCCTCCAGAGGCGACTAAAATACCGAATTGATTCAACGGGTTGTGTAGCGCAACCATTTCAACATACCGCATCTACATCCGGCAAAGGACCATCAACCATCGATAACAAAACCTTCGGATAGTGTCATTATCGGAACAACAGCAACGTCTCCGATGGTGGACCTGACGAAGCTGCAGGCCGTACACCGCCCTCAGAACTGCCATGGGATGTCTTCTTTTGTCACCAGGCATCATCTACACAAAGAGGCACTCCCCATTAAAAAAAAAGAAATGCTGGACAACCAATTTCTGTAAAATACTCAAAACCTGGGCGTCCTAGTTAGTGATAGAACGATACGAGTACTGAGTGAGTAGTATCGATACTTTTCCCAAAAATACTCGAGTATTTCGTACTCGATGTTTTTTCCAAATACTGAGTAAAGTATCGATACTTTACCTCGATACCAGAGAGCATAGATAGATAAGAGACGTCATTTCAATTTTTATTTGTAACGTACATATCTGATTGGCGGGTATTAGAAAATTGCCTTCTACACATTTTTAAGAAGTTTATATTAATATATATTGTGATTGTTGGAAAAAGGATGAATTGCTTAATTAATACGATCCTTTAAAACAATCAAAAATACCTCATGAAAATGTGTAGAAGCAATTCAAAATTACCCCTCAAACGGGACATTACAAATAAATTTCGCAAAAAGTATGAAATGACGTCTCTTATTATATCTATCCTCTCTGTCGATACTTTACCAAGAGCCGATGGTCTACATGTTTAAGATGCATTCGCATTTAACTTAAAACGATTTTTTGATAATGGTGGAATGGGGACGATTTCTGTATATGGTGGTAAAATAAAAGTATGTGTTTATTGTTCAGAATCACTAACTCCAGCAATGAAAAGCTGCTAACTCCATAAAATTTCAACATATTTTGACTTGCCATGCAATAGAGCTTTTTCTTTCTACTGTTAAGTTTTGGTGGATGGAGTAAACAAACGGTATACCGCAAATTATCTGTCTGGTCGGCAGGCATCGGTGCAATTCAGGAACGTAACATCTAAACGTAGAAGAATTACACGCGGTGGTGCTTTTGTTTAACTTCTACATATCGAAGCTCTCTTAACCACCAGAAGGAGTTAAGGATGGTTTCCAATGCCGATGACTGCACGATAGAGGACACAGGTCCCCGCCCACAAAACAAATGTCGGCCATATTGGACATCCACGTCGATGGCATTACGCTACCGACTACCAATATCGGTAAGGATCTACATTTTGGCGAGCATGCAACCGCTATTGTGCCTAGAACCCAGAGCCGTGACAAAATCCTCAAATCTCTTGCTGGCAGCACTTGGGGTAAAGATAAAAAGACGCTCTTTACCATTTAAAAAGCAATTGGCCGGCCGCTAAGGTTACACACTGGAAGAAAATGCAGGCCTGTTCAAACACCGTTTTCATAACCGATACGGTATGTTTTCATATGCCCCCAGATCACCACCTACATAGTGAAGCGATAGTGAATACTCCCCATTAGGGCGAGAAATTAAATGCTGAACAAACAGTTTCTGTTATATACATAGAAACCTGAGCAGACATCTAATTAAAGGACCCTGCACCAGGGTCTTAAGAAGTAATATCCGCAAGTATTATGAGGAAATACGGAAAAAACATAAAAATGTCCTCACTGATATCCACAAAGGGCGGCGGATCTCTATGCCAATAATTGCCCGGCGAACCCCTTTCGTAAAGTTAAATACCCTGAGCTCGCAAATGAGGAAAGTGATCTCCCTAGGGAGACGTGCGTCACTCTAGCTCAACTTTGATCTCGATATTGTAACAGGCTAAACTCTTACCTATTTAGAATCAAACACATGACACGAACCATCTTTTCAATTGCAATGTGGAATCAACACCTACAACATCCTTTTCTCTGTGTCCACCCCTGTTGAAAATGCAGGTTTCTTTGGACTCCCGTTAGAGGATATTGATGATAATTTGTGAGTGGTCGCACCTATTGGATGGGGCGAAAAGCACTGTTACAACAACAACAACCAGTAGAGATATTGCAGTACAATGTACATAAGTTCTATTTAAAGTTCTAATTAGACAATCTCTCCACAAAACGTTTAATGCCATGAAAAATAATTGACGCGATTTGCCTCCGAGGATATTTAGACCCAGCTTCTCTTCCAATTTGCTGTAAAAACTTTTTTTTAACTTAAAAAAACCTTTTTTTAAACGCTGTAAGACGATCAAAAATCGTTTAAATCATTTATTGTTCGTGACGTTTCTCTTTAAATGCATTCTTAAAATATATGTAAGAGCACACATTGTTTGGTTTCGCCCAAACTTAAACTCTCTGATTTGTTTTCTATTAAATTCAAAACATACGATCTCACTTAAAGAAAAGTTTCTTCTTCTTTGGTGAAAATTCTGAAGTACTCACTTGGATCGAGTATATAGAATCGATACTTTGATCAGAGTATTTTATACGAATACCGGTATATGGCGTGATAAGGCGCAGACTACCGAACGCCCTGGGTCGGGAACATCAAAGAGCCACAAAAAGTGAAAATTTGTGGGAGGGACGTAAAGAATTGATCGGTACATAGAACCGTCTGCGGTGCCAAACATTTTTTTAATTATTCGCACACACTGTCGGATAAAATAAAACCCAAACGTACCCGTTTGGAAGTCAGTACGTTAAATGTGGAAAGTAACTTACAAATGCAACTCTGTCGCATTCCAATTGTGATATATAATGAGTGATTTTCAGGTCGACGACCGCGCTGGAGGCATGGGATATAGAAAACTTGCAGAAAGATATATGATTTCCATTTCTGGAGGTGTGGAAAAACATAAATTGTTAAACATAACCGCAACATGAATCAATTTTTAGAGGTTTGTTCTCCAATGATGCCAGAGCTTTGACACTCCCAAATTTAAAAATCTGGAGGGGTTGATTTTATGAAGTAAGAAAAACGGGGAATAATTTAATCCCCTTTAGCGAAAATTGTAGTAGAAAAGTACCTTTAGTAGTATGTTAGTAGTGATCATAAATTTGTAAATGCCAACAGGTTTTTGGGGAAATAATTAATTTTCTACTAAATATTTCGTGAATTGATAAACAGGCATGTTGGCTTGGTCATTCTTTCAGAATTTGTTTGAAGAATGCCGTACATTAGAATTTTAATCAAAAGCACACTATCTCAAAATTTGTTGCAAAAGCTCCCTATATGAGCATAAGTTCATTGCACTTTGACATAAGAGGGAGGTAATGAAAAGCATCCTGAGATAAGGCGTTGTTCAATCTAATTCTAACATAGGGCGTTTTTGTGACAAATGGGAAATTTTTGAAAAATATTTTGATCGGAAGATTGTGAACAGGCATCCGACATGGACTGAAAGAAAATGGCTTATTGTCTTAGAACTTTATATTCCGGTCTTCACTTTGACAGAAGAGTTCAGCTTTTATGTGGTCCTGCTACACAGGGAGTATTCACCTTTTTATTCTGGAATTTCAGAAAGCTCTTTTCCGTTAAGTATTCATGGAAGTGTTCCGGATAAACCGTTAACTTAGAATATTCGGAACACGTCCGTTTGATACTACCTCACGAGGTCCGAATATATCAAATAAGTATATACATAATATTCCAAAAATAGACCGATTCTTCGAATTTTTAAATGGAGATGAATATTCCGAACATACAGAATGAATAAGTTAACCAACTCAATGTGTACATTTCGTTATGGTATCTCTATTATTTATTAATGATATTTTTACGTGAATTTTGAATTGGTTTAGGTTTCGTATGTTCATAGGTTTACGAAAGTGCACGATTCCTTGGGTCCGATCATCATGGCATAGTTACCAAATTCAGCATAAAATTAAAAAAATTGTTCTAGGGAATTATGTAGTTCAGTACTTATCGGGCATTTGTAAACTGATTGTTTCCTATTTATACTACTAATAATTTTCGAAAAATTGCAAAGAAACAACACAGTTAACGGATGTCAATTCGATTTGGGGGCAAAATGGCTGCAACTGTCAAAAAATTTGTCAGCCGAGCAAACCTCTTGTGATTGAATTATGCAACCTCAAGTTTTAAGAATTTGTGCGACCGTAAGCGGAAGATTTCTAGGCTGGATGATCGAAAAATCGTAACAGAAGCTAAAAAATGTCCATTAAATTCGGCCAGAAAAATAAATGAAGCCATAAACTTGAATGCATAGTCGCGCACAGTGCAAAGAAGACTTGTTAAAGCAGGATTGAATAATTACTTCGTAAAGAGGAAACCTTTTTTGTGAGCAGGTATTGAAACTTTAAAATGGCCGGATCAAGCACCAGATTTTAACCTTTAGAGCATTTATGGACTATCCTGGACGATAAAGTCCCGATACGTGCTACGCGTCACCCATATGGTCGCCAAGCCTAAAAATCACCCACTGGAAGAAACTACAGGCCTGCCAAAACACTGCTCTCAGAATCGCCACGGGCTGTCTTCTTATGTCCCCAGAACACCATCTGCATAATGAGGCGAGAATACTCCCCATCAGGGAGAGAAATGAGATGCTGACCAAAAGTTCCTGTTGAATACCCAGAAGCCTGGGCATCCCAACAGACATCTGATTGATGAACCAGCACCGCCTAGGGGCTTAAGGAGTCATCTCCGTAAGCATTTTGAGGAAATACGGCACCTGATAACCCAGCCGTATGAAGTGAAAAACACAAGCAGGTCCTTGGAGAACTCCATAAACAGGCGTCGGACCTTTATGCCGGGAATTGCCCGGTGAATCCAGTACTTAACGAAAATTATCCAAAACTTGAGGAAGAGGAACGCATACTCCCCAAGAAAACGCGTGTCACTCTTGCTCAACTTCGTTCTGGATACTGTAACAGGTTAAACTCTTACCTATCCAGAATCAACCCCGACATACAAAATGTATGCCCCGCTTGCAATTTGTCCCCACATGACACCAACCATCTCTTCAATTGTAATGTGGAACCAACGCCTCTAACACCCCTTTCCTTATGGTCCACCCCTGTTGAAACGGCAAGTTTCCTTGGACTCCCGTTAGAGGATATTGATGACAATTTGTGATCGGTCGCGGCTATTAGGTGGGGCGAGCATTGCTACAACAACAACATAAAGTCCCGCTTGATGCTCGTACAAATTATATTCTTTCTGGAGAAGAATGCAAGAAAATTGGGCTAAAATACCCATTGATTCCTTAAAAAAATTAGTAAGAAGCATCCCTAAAAGTTTAGCATAGATCAATAAAAATAAAGGAGCGCTACTATATACCAATTTTACTTCTAAATTCTGAAATAACCTTTTTTTGCCAACTAAGGTTTTGGTTTTTTTTTACAAAACTGTAAAAGCTGTGAAATAGAAAAATTTATTATGATTTGTTAATTAAAAATCATGTTTGTATTCTTCTGTTTATCTAACAAAAGTTTCCATTGGGTTCCTTTGCACTCATTGTCCGACAGTGTATACGTGTAGGTGCCAGTTACACAGAGCTACCATCTTTTCAATTTAAATGTGGAACCCATGCCTCTATGGTGCAAACCTATTGAAACTGCTAGCTTCATATGACTCCCGTTAGAGGATATCGGCAACGGTTTATGGGTGATAGGACCTATTGTATGGGGCCAAAAAAATGCTACAAGAAGAGTAAGAGGTAATCCTTCCCAACAGCATTAAAATTTTGTTAAAAACTAAGGCAAATTCATGCAACGAACCTATTGAGTTGATCGATTTTGTAATGTCTTATTGCAGCATTCGCATCACCATTTGCTGCCCTTACTGCATTACGCACATCTACCTCTTGTACCGCAGGCCCCAAATCTTTTAGTATTTGTTGAATTGTTTCCTTTTCCTTGGCATTATCGGATGGAATAGGCGCGTATAAATTCCCACCACCATTTTCCTGCTGCTGCTTCAATTTTTCTAAACGTCGTTGTATTTGTTGTGCCGAAAGTTGTGGTGGAGCTAACGGAGCAGGCCTATGTGGGCGTAAATAATCATCAAGTGTAACCTCATCATAAATTGCAGCCGGGGCAGCTGCTGCAGTCGTCAAACCGTTAGCGAATATACCATTACCAGTAGTATTAATTGGTAATTGATAATATGCTGAAGGTGTCGATGCCACTGAATCATACAGCTCTCGGTCACCAATACTACCATACAATGAAGCAGCTGGAGCATAAATTTGATTTGCCTGTGCCTTTGGTGGCACAACACGATTTGAAATAGCGACATAGCTGTGATTCGGTTGTTCGGCAGTATTACCAATTAAATTTCGTTCGGCATAATTTCCCTGATTTTGATACATGTTCCCTGGTGGATGCATGTAGTATCTCGAAGGCGAAATCGAAGGGCCATTGACACGTTCATACCAGATACGTTTAATTACTTCCTGGGTGCTTGTTGTTGGTGCTTCATTTCGTACGTCCACTACAGGCACTTCATTGGTTGCATCCCGGTTGTTTTGCTTAAATTGGTCAGTAACAGGGGCAGTTGAGTATTGTTGGTGTTGGTTGTATACTTCGAAATTTTGCATTTTTGGTGGGGTACCACTACTTGACCTGCCAGTTGAGGCGGTTTGATTGGTTTGAATATAATTTTTCAATGGTGTTAAATTCTGTTTAAAAATAACTTCTTTATTTGTGTACATGTCTGTCGAATTACGTTCATAGTCCTTTTGACCGCTACTACTATACATATCTTTTTCTAGTTCGGCAATAAATGATTTGTCAAGCAAAACGTTGGGTTCTCCTTCTGAATTTGTACCCTCTATAGGCTTTGCCAGACTAAGCGTACTAAGCGAAGAGTGAAGTATATCTTCGTTGATAACTCTAATCTGGTCATCAGAAAGAAGTGTTTCGGGTACATTTTCTTTATTGCTTGGGCTATTTGATACCGAACCGAAGAGGCTTTGGCGCGCGGAGGGACTGTTATATAACGATTGTATCGAGCTATCATGCATTATTGACTCTTGAGAATGCAGCTGTTGTTGCCGTGCAATATTAGAACATGGGGAGACAGCTCCTGCTTGCGAATTGTAGGCGCTTCCCTCTGCAGACAACTGTACACAGCTTGTATCAAAGGGATCACGATGTTGTATTATTGATTTCGACTGATGTTGCTGTTGTTGGTGGTGATGAGAGAACTCCATCGTATTCGAGTAAGTGGGTGGCATTTGATAAGGAGGTGGCTGAAGCCGTTGACCAAGGAAAGAAGAAATAATTTCATTATTTTGGTTGACTGATCTATACGACAGTGGTTCTATGTCAGCAGCGTCAGCACTTATGTCGTAGTTCTCTCCTTCAGTCGGTACATCAATCGGCGCATCTAATATACAAAACGCGCTTTCGACTTTTTGTGGAGCGGAACTCGTGCCTTTTGTAGATGAAGAAATCCCACCAAACTCCGGCGAAATGTCAATTAAAATGCCCTCGCTTTGTTGCTGCTGTGGTGGTGGTGGACGCTGAGGACCTTGTTTATGGCCAGTTTCTTTACCCTGTGTTGTTGGCGTACGTTGCATTTCAGCAGTTCGTTCGTTCACCAGCTTATTGTAAGAAAATTGTTTACTTGAAACTGATTTTCGCTCTTTTGCATGATGTGCATGTTGAGCCATTTGTAGTTGCATTGAAGTAGATTTGCGATTTCTCTCTAAAAACAAAATTATAATTCCAAAAAAACAGTTAAAATGGCAAAAACGAGTTGACGCTTACCTGTTTGCATCTCCGCACCTGCACTCATTGCACCAGCCCCTCCCCAGCAAAATGCAAATGGCGAGCCTCCATGGCCACCGCTGTGCCTCATACTTTCATGCAACGGTCGTATAAGGTCGCTATTCGTGTGCTTTTGTTTCTCCAAAATGTGGCGTGGGAAAATACCTATATCGAACGTTCGCTGATTTTGCCCCTTGATTAGTTTCAAATCAGCGCGGCCATCAATTATGGCCAATGTGTCACCAGGCTCGACCTGCAGTCGATTATCTTCATGATAGGAACGTGCAGCTTTTTGCAAAGGTGGTGACATACCGATTAAAAATTCTCTGAAATAAGAACGAATAGTATACAAATTATTTTTTATTATCGTTTTCAAAACCGCAGTCTCAGTATACTTTAAAGCAGCAAATGTTGGACGCTCCGCGGGTAGTTTATCCCAACACTGCAACATCATTTCGTACACATCTGGCGGACAAGCATCTGGTTGATGAAGACGTTCACCTTCTCTGTCGATTTTTCGTAATATTTGAGAACCGTTTAGTCCCACCCATGGATCCTCACCGAAAGTGAACATCTCCCAAAGTGTTACGCCAAACATCCAAGTATCGGAAGCATGCGAAAATTGTCGAAATCGCAAGGATTCTGGAGCGCACCAAGGAAAAGGTACTTTTTTATGTTCAGACATCACATAGCAATCATCCTCCTGCGGTAATGCCCGCATAAGACCAAAGTCACCAATTTTAATCTTATTGCCAGATGCAAGCAAAACGTTGCGACAGGCCAGGTCACGATGAAGGAAGCGCTTTTGCTCTAAATACGCCATACCAGTTACAATCTGCACCGACCAATTCCAAATGTTTGTTATGGGCGTATGCTTACACTGTTTGCGCAATGTGTCCAATAACGACCCACGTTCTGCTAGTTCAGTAATCATCATCATTGGCTGCGTCAGCACAACTCCATACAATCGCACCAAATTTGAATGATCCAAGGCGTGCATTGCCTGAACCTCACGAAAAAAATCGTCAATAATACCAGGCTGTGTTAGATTATCTGCTTTAAGCACCTAAAAATTGAGTGTTAACTTTTGCTTATCAAATAAATTCGAAACTTCTTAACCAACCTTCACAGCTATAGGTAACACTCGACCATTGGGCGCGCTATGCCACTCGCCACGGCGGACCACTCCAAAAGAACCATCGCCCAACTTTATACCTAGAGTGATATCTTTCTCGTGTATAAGACAGGTAAGTTGCGTATTTTGTTGCTCTTTTTTAACGGTTTGCTGAAACTTCTTCGAAGAAGGCTGTTTCCCACCCCCAATTAATTTAGAAAGTATATTTTTCCGCCATTGGTGTGCTTTCTTTTTGCGTACCGCCTCCATAAGGCGACGTACGGCTGGTTTGCCCAGACCGCATCTTTCGAGATCTTCTGGACGCACATAATCGAAGTGTGCCAAACGTGTCACTTGCAAGTCATCACGAATGCGTTCAAGAAATTGACCAAGTTGTACTTCATGCAGCAGGTCCTCTAGCCACTGGGTTTCAGCAGTTGTACTGGAAAAATTTAAATTTGAACTGGAACTAGCAGAAAATACGTCGTTCTTTGTGGGTGAAGCCATATTCTACGATATAAAAACTGGAACAGATAAAAAGAAATTGATATCCCAATAATTTATTCACATACGCATATTCAAAAAGTAGGGTTTGCAATATCTACATAAGCAAATGTTTCGTTATTTGATGGAACAAATAGTACAACAAAAACCTTCTTCTGCGATGAAAAATAATTATACAAACACAAAAAATGTCGAGGTGCACACCAAAATGAAACATTTACATCATAAGTACTTACTTACTTACTTTAAATCGCTTTCCACCTGGCCCTTCCAGCAGAGTGGGGGCCGCCCTCTATATCTGCTTCTATAGGCGGGTTCCGATAGAAACACTTTCTTGGCCGGAGCGTCATCTTTCATTCGCATAACATGGTCTAGCCAGTGCAGCCGCTGCGTTTTAATTTGCTGGACTATGCTGATGTCTGCGTAGAGCTCGTAAAGCTCATCGTTAAATCTTCGTCGGTTCTGGCCATCACCAACGCGTAGAGGTCCATAAATCTTTCGAAGAATTTTTCTCTCGAGCCACTTCACCTGATGTTGTTGTTGTAGCGATAAGGTTGCTCCCCGAAGGCTTTGGGGAGTGTTATCGATGTGATGGTCCTTTGTCGGATACAAATCCGGTACGCTCCGGTACCATAGCACCATTAAGGTGCTAGGCCGACCATCTCGGGAACGATTTATGTGGCCACATTAAACCTTCAGGCCATTCCCTCCCTCCCTACCCCCAAGTTCCATGAGGAGCTTGGGGTCGCCAGAGCCTCGTCTGTTAGTGAAATAGGATTCGCCGCGGATAGGTGAGGTTGACAATTGGGTTTGGAGAAGCTATATATTGCGCTGGCAACCTGAAGGGTTGCGCTACACAGCCCCTTGAATCTGGTATTTTAGTCGCCTCTTACGACAGGCATACCTACCGCGGGTATATTCTGATCCCCTAACCCGCTGGAGTCACCTGATGTTGTCATGGTCCGTGCTTCTGCCCCATATAGCAGGACGGGTACGATAAGTGACATGTAGACTACGATTTTCGTTTGCCGAGGGAGGACTTTACTTTTCAATTGCCTACCTAGGCCAAAGTAGCATTTATTGGCAAGAGTCTTCGCTGGATTTCAGAGTTGATGTTGTTAGTGTTGATTCTGGTTCCCAAATAAACGAAGTCTTTTACTACATATTTCGAAATTATGGCTGCCAACAGTAGCGTGGTTGCGAAGGCGCATATGCGCTGATGATTTGCTCGATGACAGCAGGTACTTCGTTTTGTCCTCACTCACCATATAAGTAGTTTCGAGAAAATTGGCAAAGTTTATTTTACCATTGATACCAAACGAAAGTATGTTTTTTTATATGGAGTAAGTTTGCCTTAATAAGCATAATACGAAAGGAATGCTTGTATTTTAAATTAATATGTCCCTTTAGCCATTATAAGCTATTAAAAAATGTAAATGCTACGTTTTGGTGTGACCAGCATGTAAATTTGTCGTTTTGATATATGTACGTAAGTCCCCCAGATTTGTTAAGGAATGCATTCCATTTGAAATAAATATTCCTTTGATTGCAGCCACAGAAGATTGCAATACTTTTTTGGAAGTCTGCAATAATGAATAAAAAATGTTTAGTCATTATTCGTTTTGGCATTCCGGACTATTTATTTCATTTTTGTATCCATGGACTGCATTCATCGAACTGCAATACTGTGAGGAATGCATTCTGCAATTTTTTGCATTCCTTTGTATGACTTAAACTACACTTATGTTTGACTTGTTTAATGAGGGAGTTGTTTTTATAAGTTAAAAAAAATTACGAAATTTAATTCATATGTGTTTGTATGTAGTAAAAGATATCGTCGCTGCGCTGACAAAAACAGTTATGTGTTTTTCAGTAACTTTTCAAGAGATCAAAAAACTTATTTCTGGTGTCCAATTGCAAAATTTTGCAAATGTCGTATTTTTTAAATATATTATGGAAAGTATGTTATTGATGTGTGAAGGAAAAATACATGTTTTTTAACCCATTACAACGTGATAAATATTTGCGCCGTTTTATAGCACATAGCTGTTTCAAACATGATTCAAATTTGCTTTTGGCGGTAGGGAAATGCATGAATTTTTTTCCGTTATTCCTCATAATGCTTACGGAGATTACCCCATGGGAGATGTAGCTTTATCAATCAGATGTCTGTTGGGATGCCCAGGCTTCTGGGTATTCAACATAAACTGTTTGTTTAGAATTTCATTTCTCTCCCTAATGGGGAGTACTCTCGCCTCATTGTGTACGTGGTGTTCTGGGGACATAAGAAGACCGCCCGTAGCGGTTCTAAGGGCAGTATTTTGGCAGGCCTGTATTTTCTTCCAGTGAGTAACCTTTAGGTTTGGCGATCATATCGGAGACGCGTAGCCCAAGTGCTGCCGGAAAGAGATTTGAGGATTTTATTACGGCTCTGGATTTTCGGTAAAATTGCGGTTGCATGCTCTCCAAAATGTACATCCTGATCGAGCGTCACACCCAAGATTTTAGGGTCGTAAGGCAGTCGGTATTTCCGCTCTCGCGATCTATTCCATGGACGTTATGTCCGGAGCAGGTCTGCAGGACAGATGTTGCTGTGTTTTTGGTCTCTTCGATCGCTGCAATGCGGATGTTATGCCGCTTCATTAAATCACCTATCTCCGTGATCTTCCCAGTTAACCCATTACAGTTTAACTGCAGAATTCTGAAGTGCCACGGGGGAGACGTCGTCACTCTGCGGGTAAGTGATAGGTGACTACGTCTGAGTTGAGGAAGGCATAGACGCAATTGCTGTTGTGGCCCTGGTACTGGATGTCCCTGGGTAAGCATTTGGGTACCCGGTGTAGTTGGGTTTGCGGCCTGACAGCATGGCGCGATGAAACCTTCGGGGGTTGCTGTCGCTGAGACCAGAACATATAGGAAAGTGGCACCGTCCAGGACTGGAGCCGCATTGGCCAGATATCGCAAACATATATATTCTGTGCTGGCAAATGGTGGTAGGGGCTAAGAGTCTGTTTTCCTGACCTACTCGAATCCTAGTGTCGGGTAGAGGGTGAGAAGAAAACGGGGCGATGGCTGATGCTCGGCATTGTTACCGACTCTACTACGGAGATTGTAGTTATGAGTAGGAGCGGCCGCATGAGCTGGTGGGGCGTGAGCAATAGTGGGTACTTGTTGTGGCTTGCTGAGCAGTGGGGCGGCTAGAAGGTAGTGGGGGCGCTAAGGCGCAGACTACGCGACGCCCTTGGGTTTGAACAGCAAGGAGCCACAAAATATTTATAAAAGATACAAGGTCGTCGGGTTTTGGGGTCTAGCTCCATCCTTGCCGATGCAACCATCCCTTGCACGTGACACACTGACAAGAGTTTGACCGTCTAAAAAGATTATTTTCCGGCAAACGCAGCAAAACCATTTCTCTAGACCGGGGTCAGGTACAGGTCGCGGATTGAGTTCGATACCCTCCAGGAGCAGGAGAATATGGCGCAGTCCCGCTGCAAGGATCTGCTGGGAGGATAAAAATTTGTGGGAGAGACGCAAAAAATTAAATAGGGTTGCACTGAAATGACAGCCCTTGGTTGGGAAAAATGCTGAGTCGCTCCGGTTTATAGAACCGGCTGCTTTGGGACATAACCGGGTACTCTAGTACTGCGAGCACATAGCTGTTTTCGATCACTTCTAAACCAAAAGAGATATAAAAAAAAACGGTATATGCACAAATGTGGGCTCTATATAGTGATAATAAAATATACAATAAAAAAAAAATTTGAAAAAAAAACACATAACTGTTTTCGTTAGATTAGCGATGATATGTACATTGAAACATGGTTTTTTCTGTAAGTAAAATCGGAGAAATATGAATTTTTATTTGCGAAATTTAAAATTTTTCAAGTAAAGTTCCAATTTCAATATTTCATTGTGCATTTTAAACGAGTATCTACTTAATTAATGGCTAAATTGCAATCGCAGAAATTTATTGGCATTAAATATCTTAAGGCCCGGTTTTTCAGTATAAGTTCAACTCAGTTTGTCAGTTAAACTACGCTTAAACTTATTCTGCAGTTTTTCAGTCTACTTTAACTGAAGTTTAAGCTGAGCTTAAGTGGCAGGGTTAAACTCTAGTTAACCTATCAGTTATTTGCGTTCGTTCGAAATGGCGTCGAATATACCCAACAAGCATTTGGGCTTGAGTACCATTAGAGCTCATGTTGATAACTAGGCATACTTCTAAAATCTCAAGAGTTATTTCGAAACAGTGGCCCAACTCGAGAATCACAGCGCAAAAAATTTTATTAACAACTTGTGGTTCTCTAACTGGACTCAAATATAAAATTTCATACTACAGTATTTTCATGAAAATAAAATTATTTATTTTAGATTAATTACGCTTCATTACTGGTATCAACCAGGTGTTTATCTCTCACAATAAGCAGCTGTTGGTTTTGGTGGTACCACCTTGGAGATTTTTTTTTCAACTCCACCTCAAGTCGATATCCTGTGTAGGATATCAACTGGAGAAATGTGTTGAATATTCATTTGAGAACTGTATATTTCTCAAAATCTCTCGAAAGTTGGATAATTATTAATAGGAAAACATTAATGACGTTGGAGATGAACTCGAAAACTCTTAATTTTACAAAATTTATCAAATGTTGGTAGTGTTTGGTGAATGAAGTTGGATATCAACTCGAGAACTATCCGGTTTAAAAATAATTAATGTTGAATATCATTTCCGGAACTAGATATGTATATATATCGCTGAAGAATTTTTTCCCCATGTTTGTTGGGTAAACAAAATCCAGCTGTTGCCGTATCTACAAATTATCTAGATAACCAAAAAAAGAATGTTGCGCACAAAAAAGCATACCCCAAAGGCGGCCTTAAACTGTGACTGAAAAACTGCTCAGTAGTTAACCTGGAGTTTAAATTTGACTAGAGTTTAAGCAAACTTAGTTTAAGCTTAGCTTAACCAACTACTGAAAAACCGGGCCTAAAAGGCAGTAAGTGCATTTTACTGCCTTTTTCCTATGAACGGCAGTACAGATGAATGCGCTTTTTGTGAGATTTTCTTACTTTTACCTTTGTTTCTTTTAATAATGATATACCAAAAAGTAAAATAGAATCGCGTGACCGAATATTTTAGAGAATTTAACTGTTCATATTAGTTTAAGCGGCCAAACTGGCAGAGTAAAGCTAACTTTTCTTTTAGCTGTAGTTTAAATTCGCACTGAAAAACTGGGTCCTATAATTCAATAATTTGCTCCAATTATGTTCAAATATATGATTATAATACCATTATTCCACAAGAGGAGTGTAAAAGGAATAATTAGTCCAGACTAACAAAAAGTGTGCTTTTGAGTTTTGTTATTTCATAAGAAGAGTGTGCTTTAAACATTTTTAGAACTTAGATGCTAGGAATTAAATTAAGAAAATTGAATATCAAGTTTAAACCATTAACAATTTTCATGATTCGCTGTTAAAACTTGGTTTCGATATACATATTGCATAAGGCCCTTTAAAAACTTATCAACGACATGAGTTCCCATTTTTTACACAATTTGCTTGTTGTGTTAACAACACTTCGCCCCATTGTATAGGTGCGACCAATCACAAAGTGTCATCAAAGTTCTCTTACGGGAGTCTAAGGAAAGTAGCTGTTTCAACAGGGATGGACCACAGGGAAGCTGCTGTTAGAGGCGTAGGGTCCGCACTTCAACTCAAAAGATGGTTGTCGGGGTTGATTCTGGATAAGTTACAGTATACAGAACGAAGTTGGACCAGGGTGACTCGTATAACCCTTGGTATCCTGATTTCTATTTCTGCAAGGGTGGGATAGTGTATATTCATAATGGGGTTCAGCGAACGCGACCTGCCCCCGAATTCCAACCTTCGCTAACGCTAAAACTCCATCGCCAAAAATATCTAATCAAAATCAAGGGTGCAGAACAGTATGCAACATTTAGTATCATATGGTCACAAGGAATAACAGCCAAACTCTTGTATTTGTATACTCAGCGTGCTTTGCACACAGAGTAATTAACTTTGATTGGATGACGGTTGGTTGTACAGGTATAAAGGAATCGAGATAGATATAGACTTCCATACATCAAAATCATCAGTATCGAAAAAAATTTGATTGAGCCATGTCCGTCCGCCCGTTTGTCCGGTAACACGATAACTTGAGTAAATATTGAGATATCTTCACCAAACTTGGTACACGAGGTTATCTGGACCCAGAATAGATTGGTATTGAAAATGAGCGAAATCGGATGATAACCACGCCCACTTTATATATATATATAACATTTTGGAAAACACAAAAAACCTGATTATTTAGTAAATAATACACCCAGCATGTTGAAATTTTACGTATGGACTGATATTAAGACTCTTTATAAAAATTTGAAAAATTTGTTTTAAGTGGCACCGCCCACTTGTGATAAAATCAATTTTACAAATACTATTAATCATAAATCAAAAATCGTTAAACCTATCGTAACAAAATTCGGCAGAGAGGTTGCCTTTACTATAAGGAATGCTTTCAAGAAATATTAACGAAATCGGTTAACGACCACGCCCACTTTTATATAAAAGATTTTTAAAAGGGTCATGGACGAATAAAACAAGCTATACCTTTTCATAAAAGAGCTTTATATCAATGGTATTTCATTTCCCAAGTGGATTTATAACAATAAATAGGAAAAACTTCATAATTGAAAAAATGGGCGTGGCACAATATGACTAAGCAATTTTCTATGTTTCGCGAGCCATAACTCGAAGAAAAACTAACGGATCGTAATAAAATTGGGCACACAAATTTTCCTTATGGCAGGAAATATATCTAGAAAAAATGGACGAGATTGGTTAAAGACCACGCCCACTTTTATATAAAAGATTTTTAAAAGGGTCGTAGATGAAAATAATAAGCTATATCTTAGCGAAAAAGAGCTTTGTATAAATAGAATTTTACTTTCTAAATTGAATTATAACATTAAATTGGAAACATTAAAATTTTTGAAAATGGGTGTGGCACCGCCCCTTTTATGACTAAGCAATTTTCTATGTTTTGGGAGCCATAACTGGAAGAAAAATTAACTGATCGTAATGAAATAGGGTACACATATTTTTCTTATAGCAGGAAATATTTCTGGAAAAAACGGACGGAATCGGTTAAAGACCACGGCAACTTAGATATAAAACAAGTTTAAAAAGGTGGTAGACTAGAATAATAAGCTAAGCTATAACTTAGCAAAAAAAAGTTTTAAAACGATGATATTTAACTTATCAAGTTTTATTGTAAGAGGAAATGGGGAGAAATTTTTTTAACGGGCGGTGCCACGTGTTAAGTAGAAAAGTAATTTAGGTATCTGAAATGAAATGTACAATTGAAGCTCACGCTGAGTATATAATGTTCGGTTACACCCGAACTTAGACACCTTTACTTGTTACATATGACTTATGCGGTTATTCCTTATAACCACATAGCACTAAATGATGCATATTTTTCTGCGAACTTGATACTGTTTTAGAGATTTTTGGCGATGGAGTTTTAGCGTCAGAGAAGGTTGGAATTTAGGGGCTGGTAAAGGTGTTTCCTAATTCTGTGTGGATTAGGTAGGTTTATGCTTATCTGGATCAAACGGGCTGGGTAGCAGGTGCCGAATTTCATCATAATGCTTACGAAGATGTTTCCTTATCCATCTTGGAGGCTCCACTAAATCAAACCGTTTTTTGCTAGGGTGACCAGATTGTGACAATTTAGCAAAAACTGCCTTTTCAGAATTTCGTTATGCTCTTTAAAGTTGAGCTCCTTTCTGTACTACGTATATGATGTTCATGGGACATAAGACATCCCGTGGCAATTCTGTGCAGCAATTTGGCGGATCTGCAGCCTTTTGCATTGTGTATTTTTGGACCAGCAGCGTTTCTTTATATTTTTCCCAACTGAGGATTATGTTGCGGCTTCGTTGTTTTGGATATAACTTCGGAGGCATGCGCCTTGAAGGTGAGAGTGTTATCGAACGTTACTCCTAAGATCTATGGGTGACAGTCGGTAGCGTACCACCATCGACGTGAACATTCCACCCTTTTTCCCCGGGCGATACCGAAACATGTTGCTAGTTATCGGACTTGTTTCCGAGGTTTGGAATCGAGTTCTTGTTATTTTACTACCGTTCTAGGACTTACTGGAATGGGATATCATCCCCCATGAACTTGTTTTCGCTTCTTTTCAAGCAGAGCTTTGTACACATTGGACCCGGATTTTGGATATTTTTTCGTTCACAAACTTGCTTGAGTTCCTGTTTGGGCCGATCTATATTAGGGTTGCATTCATAACTAGAACCAATTCTCCTTTCTTTTTTCTTCCGCTTCTTCTGTAAATTATTTAATGAATTTATAAGAAGATCCTGAGTTCACGACCCGGGCAAAGCAGCATCAAAATTTTGGAAACAAGTTTTTTCAATTAGAAGAAAACTGTTTGGCAAGCACTCCGAGTGTATTTCGGCCATGGAAAGCTCTCAGTGAAAACTTATTTGCACATGCCGTTCGAAGGCATAAAACATGTAGGTCCCGCTCCGCCAATTAGTAGAAAAAATTAAAAGGTACGCGACGAAAATTTGGAGGCTCTATACCCGCTTTTCAAATTCCATCACGACATCTTATCAAGAAATTTAGGGACTAAGTAGTTTGCATTCAAACTACCGATCATTTCGGTATACTTTTTGGTTGGTCTATGCCTTCTGTCTAAGGATTTACAATTTGCGAGATTCAGGCCAAACTTAATATATGTACCATTTCATTTTCGTTAAAGGTATAAAAAATACAATACGCGATATATTTACGAGAAGATTTGGGTCGAGTTTCTTTTAATTTGCATCGTGCTACTTTTTAATTTTTACAAAAAGGTGGGGCAGGATCTAAATGTTTTGCCGAACCTGAACGGCGCACGGTGGGGTATTTGATCAAGCTATTTCGGCCAAAATCAAAACAAAGATTACTTCTCTTCAAAAAGTAGGTTTCTCAATTCATATTTATGGAAAAAGATATTTGGCTTGTTCAGTATTAAAGTATGGTAAAAGGTTTAGCAGAAAACAGCATAATAATTTGTCTTGAATGTTTCTTTATAAAGTTGTTGCGGTGAAGGCGAAATTGTTTATTCCTTGCTTCACTAGGCATCATCCGATCGCGAATACCCTGAGCCGGATAAAAACATTTTTCATGTAAATGCAACAATAACGATTTGAGCCAGATAAATCCAGATAGAAGTCTGGTTGAATTTGTGAGCCACATAATTTGCTGATTTTTTGTATTTTTCAAAATGGCCAAGTAGTGAGGCCATTAGCCTTTTGTCTAAAATGAAACACAACAATGACATCTGCCTATCACATCTACAAAAATATCATGATACGGAACTAGAAAACTCACTGCATGGTGGCTACTATTGCAACCTGCAACTTTATTTATGGACGTGTTTCATTTGCCAGATAAAAAAGCTTGTTTAGATATGTTTTTTTTCTTTTCGTATTTCTAATAACATCATTCTTCTTGTAATAATCATCTATGAAACCTCATCATCCATTTTACCTAATCCCTTTGCATTTATGAGTTTCCAATTCTAAGTTCTTTCGCCTCCTGCGCAGAGCTTCATATTTACAGCAAACGTATTCATATTTTTATCTGTCGGTCCAGGTGTTTCATATAAAATTCTCCACAAATTCAAAGATGTTGTCAAAAGTTGTGTCATTATATCTGCATTATTCTATACTTAAAGCGAATAAATGTAGTAATTTATTACACAGCTCAACAATGAATTAACCATGATATTTTTCATTAAAGAAAAATCGTACTAATTTTCGCTAAACATACTTATAGCACGGCTGAGATATTTTTTATTTGCACTGCCAAGGGGTCAAGTTCTAAAAAATCTGGAAGAGTTATAACTTTATTGTGCTAGAAACAACAACTCGCTATGATAGTTGTTATTGCGAAGCGGGGATTACTCATTTGCTTTTAATAAATTCAGGCATTTTTGCAAGCAATTATTTTTTAAGTTTTATTTTATTTATTGTTTGGAAAAAAATTTAAACAACTCGACATCATAGTGGAATTCACTAACTTTTTTAACCACATTTGCCATCGCTTTATTTGCGAATCGATAACTATAACGATTTCGTTATTCAGTAACTATTTTGTATCGATACTTGTTTATCGACGATCAGCTGTGTTATTAAATAAACGGCAAGTAAATTGGCTGCGTTAAAAATCACGAAATTAATATTTCTGGCAATTTTAATTAAAAAAGAAAATCGGAACTTTAACTCAATACTTTCAAACACGAAAAGCTGCTTTATAAATCAAATTGCATTTGAGTACTTGGCGTACATTTTATCACAAGATGAAGAATTACTAAGTCCATCGCCAGTGGACAGCCACCTTCTTAGAGAAGTAGATAACCCATTATACTTGAATGTAACGGAGTTTCGAAAGCTGCACCCACTAACCCCAGACTTGGCTCATGATATTATTTCTCAACTTGATGGTCAATTAAGGGTACAAGAATAACTGCGATATCAACAGAGAAATAAAGAAATTAATACCGCATTTACAATATGTAAAAACTTTTACAATAATGGCTTTTAAAAGCAGTTAGTATACGGAATTTATTTATTTTTGGCATTCCTTTTGTGCTTTTCGCATTTTTTAGATTTCGTTAAGCTGTGCTGCCACCTTTCTACTACTAAAACGAAATTTAAATGCCATTTATTGCGAGTCGTTAAAAATAAGTTAGTGAATAGTACAATCGATAAGGCAAGCGACAAAATCTTTAATTAAAATCTCGACAAATCGCATCGTTATAAGTTAGTGAATTCCACTACAGAACGGACAAGGCGACAACAAACGGGAAAAACTGAGGTTAAGCCACATACATAAAGACGCAGTGATAGCCCAATGGCAGGCCTGTGGTTATAGAAATTTGAAGACCCGAATTCAAATATTTACTCGGGGAGAGTGTAATTTCTAACACATGTACATTTTCTTTTCTTTCACATGCGTGCGAATAAACAAGCAAAAGTTGTTTATATTTGTGTAGCTATTATTATGCAGAATGACGATATGATAAAGCGCAACAAAATGCGATTACATCAGATTCATTACAATTATATCATAACGAAAGAAGCTAAAATAGTAAAGCAATATGAATAGCGGGCGCATGGCGATTACCGGTACACTTGTGCTCATATAATTGAGCCGTTAGGTAGGAATTATTCCAGAAACTAAGAAAATTTCGCATTCTATATATTTATGGATAGCATTTCAATGGCAAGGTAAGGTTGAACTGCCCGATCCGTGAGGACCTCACATAACCTGAATGAGTCCATGACAAGGATGCTCAACAAACGAAGCGATACCATTTCGCTTCGTTAAAAATCAAAATTAACTTACAATATTATATTGTTTCGTTTCGCCACGAAACGAAACTAATTCGTTTACGTTACAAACGTCATGAAACGGTCGTCCTTAACTTTAATTTCACTCATACACAACCGAACGCGTGCTATGGCGATTGAAATTTCTTGATTAACGTGAAACTTAACGTTACGGTGCATCCTTTGTCCATAGTTCGGGCTTTTAGGTTGTCTAGTCTAGTTGGGCCTGAAGTCAGCTTTTTACACGAACACATATGATCAGCAATAATTACCAAGCATTCAACCGAAATTCCTGTATGTAGGTATCGGGTCTTTCTTGAAAAAAAAAATGTTATCCTTATCTTGCATTTTTTTATACTCAGCTGAGCAGAGCTTACAGAGTATATTAACTTTGTTCGCATAACGGTAATCCGTAACGGCATAAACTAATCGAGATAGATATAGACTTCTATATATCAGAATGATATGGGTGAAAAAAGAAATGCATTTAGCCATGTCCGTCCTTCCGTCTGTAAACACGATAATTTGAGTAAATTTTGAAGTATCTTGATGAAATTTGGTATGTAGGTTTATGGGCGCTCATCTCAGATCGCTATTTAAAATGAACGAAATCGGACTACAGCACGCCCACGTTTTCGATATCGAAAATTTCGAAAAACCGAAAAAGTGTGGTAATTCATTACCAAAGACGGATAAAGCGATGAAACTTGGTAGGTGCGTTGACCTTATGATGCAAAATAGAAAATTAGAAAAATTTTGGACAATGGTCGTGGCACCGCCCACTTTTAAAAGAAGGTAATTTAAAAGTTTTGCAAGCTGTAATTTGGCAGTCGTTGAAGATATCATGATGAAATTTGGTAGGCACGTTACTCCTATTACTATATGTGTGATAATAAAAATTAGCGAAATCGGATGACGAACACGCCCACTTTAAAAAAAAAAATTTTAAAGTCAAATTTTAACAAAAAATTTAATATCTTTACAGTATAAGAGTAAATTATGTCAACATTCGACTCCAGTAATGATATGGTGCAACAAAATACAAAGATAAAAGAAAATTTCAAAATGGGCGTAACTCCGCCCATTTTTCATTTAATTCGTCGAGAATACTTTTAATGCCATAAGTCGAACAAAAATTTACCAGTCCTTGTGAAATTTGGTAGGGACATAGATTATATGACGATAACTGTTTTCTGTGAAATTGGGCGAAATCGGTTGAAGCCACGCCCAGTTTTTATACACAGTCGACCGCCTGTTCTTCCGCTCGGCCGTTAACACGATAACTTGCGCAAAAAACGATATATCTTAACTAAACTTAGTTCACGTACTTCTCTGAAGTCACTTTATCTTGGTATAAAATATGGCCGAAATCCGACTATGACCACGCCCACGTTTGCGATATCGAAAATTACGAAAAATTATAGAGTCACCCCTGGTCCACCCTTATTGCGATATATCGAAAAGGCGTCCACCTATAGAACTAAGGCCCACTACGTTTTAAATAATCATTAACACCTTTAATTTGATACACGTCATACAAACACATTCCAGGGTTACCCTAGGTTCATTTTGCTAAATGGTTATTTTCCCTTATTTTGTCTCCAAAGCTCTCAGCTGAGTATGTAATGTTCGGTTACAACCGAACTTAGCCTTCCTTACTTGTTTTTTTAACTTTTGACCAAGGTTACCTGGCACTTTGCAAAATGGCTCTATTTGTATTCTTATTAAGTAGAAAATAGTTTGTGAAAAAACACACAAAACACGAGAGTGCTGAAGAGTAGCAAAACGGCGATATTATTTTCAGAAAAGATGTCGAAAACGTCGACCTTTATGAATGATACATCGATGTTGTTTCCATGTTTTAAGTCCCTATTTTTAGTAAGTTTACTATGAAAAGAACCAATAAAAATTATGTTTCCATTGTCCAAATCAATACCTATTAATTTTCAGAGTTAACGATGTTCGCAGTGAACGGTGCGTGTCTTGTTTTATTTTTATTAACAACTAGCTCTACCCGGCGTACGTTGTAACGCCCGAGATCGAATGAATGTTGCATTATTTTGTATCTTTTGTTTGTTGATAATTTAGTTTATTGTTCTGTAAATTGAATTGAATTTTGTACGCATATTTGGTGAAATTTTCGTTTAAAACATTTTAGTATTGTATCTTATTGTACTGCATGTGGGTTAGAACGAACACCCACAGAATGTATGGGATTTGCAAAAGTATCAAATTCTGTGGTCACAAACCATATTCGCCTAACTCGAGTTAGGACAAAATTTAGTTATTAGTGCCAGCATGTTCAGCGTAATCAATTCCATGGGTCATACACTTTTTATGTCTGTATCTTTTTTTAGAAAAAAGTTATTAAAAAAAACCTAACATCTTAAGTTATTTTTTCGCTTGGCTGTTTTAGCATAAAAGCCTAACTCATAAACTCTCCGTCAAAGTATCCTAGCTCAAGTTAAGCATTTTCATAATTTAGTTCCTTTGTGTGGCATAACAGCCTATTTCAAATTAAGATTGTAACTTGTTTTTTCCATTACGACATATATAAATTTAAGTCGTTATTACAAAACATAGCGCCAAATATATGTCAGTTTGGTTATTAAGCAAGCTATTCGTTGCAAAGTATAAGTGTTATTGTGAAGTACTTTAAGAAAGGCCATTTTTCCATTATTCAATATTGGAGTTATTTATTCAACAGTTTAGCGATACGAACGTTGGCAGAAGATTGCAAATAAGGGGAATTGCAGTAAATTCGTTACAATATTTTTTTTGTATCTTGAGTTAGGCTGTTATTCCGAATTACAACAACCGCCATTGGCTAGCATAAATTAAGTTAAATTATTTTTCCATAGGAAGCCATGACTTTTTGAAAATATTATATTGAATTACGTTCTCATTTCAAATTTTATTTCAAAAAACCTGTACCTAAGTAGACATAGGTTTTTATATTCAATAATATATTTTTTTAAGGAATTATTAAGTTGAGTTAAGTTGTGTCAGAGAGTTGTGTCAGGGAGTTGTGCAGCTTATATAGCAATTATTTAAAAGTGATATTTCTTGTGAAAAGTGATAAAAAAATGTCCGACAGAGCAGGAAAATGGTTGAATTGGCTAGGTCATTAGCGGAGCGTCGAAACAACGAAGGTAAGTAAATAAAATTAATTAAATGAAATAAGATTGTCCTTGTTATTTTGTAAATCAAAATTATTTGCATGTAATTTGAAAATTGAAAGAGTGACATAACCCCAAGGCCAAACATTTTTATTATCGCACAACCAATCTTATTTCTAGTGTCGTTTTTAATATTTTAAATAAAAACGTGTAAGCAGCCTCGGAATTGTAAACATTTTCGTCTTTAGATTGCAATATTGTATTTATCTATAACCCAAACAAAAAACTAAACAATTGTTTTCAATTTTACTATAGTCACTCTTGGTACAAGTGGAACATCTCATGTCGAAAATGCCAGCACCAACATTCAAAAATACCGAGATGCTAACGAACCAGAAAACTTTATTCCTGAAAGGCCTTGCGATGGGCGATTCCAAAATTATTATTCCAATTTTGTGCCATGTGTACAAAATGAAACAATGTCATCAATCCACGGAATCGAGTTTAATTTAGCTGTTATTGAAAGTAAGCATTTTATGCAGATTATGCCGGAGTTTAAAAGTATTTATTACTAAAATTTACGAGGGTAACTTTTATTTTAACTAGGTTTGCATAATCCAAAAGAACTTAGTCATGAGGCACATGAAGACGTTCTTCCTCATAGTGGAGAATTTGACTCAGACAACTCCATAAGGGATCCGGACTTTGATTTATCACGATCTGCTACTAGTATGGATTGCTTATCAAACGACGGAGAAACTTCTCGCCAGCCTGATAATTTAAACGGCCTTGCGAAACCAAAATCAAATTCAAAGAAAAAGCTTCGCCGTGACCTTAGAAATAGGGGAAAATCATACACAACGCGCTCAGGTAGGATAGTTAAAGCCAGGGCCTGCAATCCAACGTTTGATTTATGTAGAAACAAATGCAAAGAGAAATTTACAACTGAACAAATAGAATCTCTATTTAAACATTACTGGTCTCTGGGAAGTTATGACCAAAGAATTTTGTACATTGGATCATTAGTAGCTGTTGGGAATAAAAAATGTGGCACCCTATGCAATACAGTAGAACGCAAACGAAATCGAGAAAATTCAATGCAATATTCATTCCAGATTAATAGTAATACAATCAAAGTATGCAAAAAGCATTTTAGGCAATGTTTCGATGAAAGTGATAGCTTTATCGTTAGAAAAAAAATTAGTTGTCCGTCTATGCAATTCAGTGATCATCGAGGCAAGCATACTCCTACATCTAAGATTGATGCTTCGATGGAAAATGAAATTAAAGAACACATTTTAAGTTTCCCTGCATACGAAAGCCATTACAACCGACGCGATACTTCTCAAAAATATTTACCTGCTAGTCTCAATTTATCGTCTATGCACCGCCTTTACAAGGAAAAAGTAAGCAATCCAGTAAGCCTTTCTAAATACTCTGAAATTTTCAAAACTCTTGGTCTTAAATTTAAAAAACCTAAGGTAGACACTTATAGCACCTGCGACACTTACGTTGCAAGAACAAAAATCGCTCTAACCGAAGACGAAAAAGCTTCATTGATTGAGCAAAAAGAAATTCATATAGCTAAAGCTGAATTGACTTATGAATCTAAACGACAAGATAAAAATCGCTAGGTGGAATCGAACACTATTAAAAGATTTGCATTCGATTTACAGCAATGTTTACCAACACCTTTTCTTCGAAATTCTATCAGTTTCTACAAAAGACAACTATGGACGTTTAATTTAACGGTTCACGATCTTGCAACTAATGCAGCAAAATGCTTCATGTGGCACGAAGCTATGGCTGGACGTGGTGGAAATGAAATTTCCTCGTGTCTTTTTAAATTGTTAAAAATGCTGCCAGCAGAAGAAACATTTTATAGCGATTCGTGCGCAGGGCAAAATAAAAAATCGTTTGTTTCTTCCATGTTCATTTCATTTATTTCCAATGCGTCTACATTGGATTACATTGACCACAAATTCCTCGAACCCGGCCATACACATATGGAGTGCGATAGTGATCACGCCCTTATTGAGCGAAAGAAAAAAAAAAACAAATGTCGAAATTGAGACCCCAAGAGATTGGTACCAATTCGTAAATACTATTGGACCCACTACTAAACTACTACTATTGAAATGCAGCCAAATGATTTTACTTTTCGGACTTATCCAAATCAAAACTTTCTTGGAAACGTTTCAATGAGGATGGCGAAAAATTTGTATGGCACGATATTCGATGGCTTCGTTATACCAAGACGTCCAACAAAGTCCAATACAAAACTTCATTAGATAATGAAGAACCATTTAAAATCTTAAAGGTGGGCAAAAGAGGGTGTTCTATAAAAGGATTTGGAGAAATACAAAATATAAAGAACTTACCATGCATTTCTAAAGAAAAAAAGAAAGATCTTATGGACTTGAAGCAGTTTATAAAACCAGAATTTCACTCATTTTATGACAGCATTCGCACAAGTATGGAGCAGCTTAATACCCATCCCGATTTGACGGAGTGTGACAGCGACGAAGATTTTTGAAATAATATTTTTATGTATTTATAATAAAAATATGTACATGTGAATTTTTAACTGTTATTCAATGGATCCTTAATATTGATAAAAATGTTTAATTGTAGTTCTAGAAACTATGGGGCATAGTTATAGTTGAAAAAGAACATGATTTTAAGTTAGTTAAAGCTTTTTGACACAATTTTATATGTGCTATCTGTCAAAAGGGCTCCAACTAAGTTTAAATTACAACAAATATGCCCTTATATGTCTGTATTCCAGTATTTTTGGAAATAATAAATAAACTTACTGTGAGTCATATCGCATTTCAAGATTTACTATATAAAACTGACTTAAGTTAATAAAATTAATAAATTAAAAGTAAGGAATATTAGCATAACTACACATAAGATTTAACCTTTAGGCACTTCTAAACATTTTTTTATTCGGAATAACAGCCCAACTCAAACTAAGACATTTTAAATGCTTTCATTCAACAAGTCATAACAGCCTAACTGCTTTTTCCCTTATATCTTTCAAATTAAGCAAAAACATAACAGTTTGCTTGCAAAGTTAAAAAGAAGACCGATACACCTTGTGTATTTATTAAACAATTAGCAATAAATATCATACCCAATTGCTATCCTGAAAAAATTGAAAAACAGACTTAGGCGGTTATGACTTGTGACCACATAATTATTTCGCTCACCACGCATTTACTGAAAGAATGGGGATAAAACATAAGATCTATAAAAAAAAATCTGGACATCTGTAGTGAAAAAATTCCATGGAAATTTGACCTAAAAGCTAAAAATGCACTAAAAAATTGTATATGTCTGTATTGGCTAATATCTCGTAAACCAGTAATTTTAGGAGATCTAATGACATAAGGACTTTTATTTAGATTGCAGTCAGGAGTAAATTGCCCATATAAATGTTGTACCTGCTAGTGTCCTTTCAAGGACTTTTAATAAGTCGAAGTTAATTTTTTATTTTTTTGTAATGGTCAAATAAAATGCATGCAAAATAATGGATTAGATAAGCTATACACCGTTTGCTAGGATATTATTATTTCGTGTTTATCGAAGGAATCTAAAGCCAAAATTTGGTGATGATTGAAGTGTGGGAAATACGTTTCCATAGCGAACACACACACGCACACACACAGAATTTAATTTATATATATATATAGACTAGCAGATCCGGCAGACGTTGTTCTGCCCTAAATTTGGTCTATCTGCATACATTTTAATAAGCTTTTTCCGTCTAACTCTGCCCTCGCCCCTCTACACTTTTTCCTAATCTTTGTATTCAATCCTCCTCCGTATTTTCCGCTTCATCCATCTTCGTCTCATTCTATCTCTTTCGCAGTCTCCTTCTCTCTTTTCTCTTCTCTCAAGTTTTTCTCATTCTTCTTAATATCTTATTACCAGTCCCAGAGGGTGGTATTTATTTTGTTCCAGTCCCATTCCGAGTCTCAATCCCAGTCCCAGTCCCACTCCGAGTCTCAGTCTCAGTCCCAGTCCGTCTCTGGTCTACTTCGCGGAAAAAAGCATCGTAAATACTAATATAGGCAAATTTATATACCAAACTAGCGGACCCCGTTGCACTTCGTAGCAACCAACCAAAAAAAGAAATGAAAGATTTTTTTTATGAAATGAATGCATTGTATTTTAAAATTATTAATGTCAATCCAAAACATTTGGATATACAATATTTTTAGTTTGCCCATTGGAAAGGAGCACAAACAAACAATTTGGAGTTCCAACTCTTGAGCAGGCCACGTATAGCTCCATGTGAAAAGCACGGCTCCTCCAAATTTAATCCGCATATTTGAAGCCTTTGTCCTTGGGCCTTATTGATGGACATGACAAATGATAGACGCACTGGGAATTGCAAACGCTTAAATTCAATTGGCATGTCTGTTGGAATCAGTGGAATACGTGGTATGAGTACAATTTCATTTTTCGCTGTTCCGGTCAATATTGTCGCTTCAATTAAATTCGGCTTCAATTTTTTTATTACTAATCTTGTGCCATTGCACAGTTTTGGTGCATTTAAATTCCGCAGTAAAATAATTGATGAGCCAACCTTTAAATTCAAATAATGCGGTGGCATACCAGGTGGTTCCAATGAATTCAAAAATTCAATTGGATAATTCACTGCATCATCTGCATTCATTGCACTATCAACATCTTTATGTGATGTCACTGCACCTGGCAATTTTTCTTGAATCTGATAATTGATTGCATTGACGTGTAAATTTTTTGGTGCCAGTATTGCGCGTTCTCTCAACCAATTGTGATTCCTGTAATTTTGAACAATATTTGGAAACACACTTTCAATCAACTCTTCTGTTGATTGGAGAATGGTACAGAAATTGTTCGGCAATGTAATCAATCCATTTGTATTATCAACTCGAACTTTTCCATTGCCAATATCTAACAATTGCTTAGAGAACCGATCTGCAGATTGGTCGTTGTGGAATTGAACGCGCATATTTATGTTCAATGTCAATTTTTGCACATGTCGCCACAGAAGAGAAGACTTTAAACATGCGTTGATCTCATCCGCCGGTGTTGATCGTGGAACCACAGGCAATATTTGTCGAAAATCCCCTGACAAAAATATTAATGCACCACCAAAAATTTCTTGATTCTGACGTAGATCTTGCATTGTACGGTGTAATGTTTCCAGCGATTTTTTATGCATCATTGTACATTCATCCAATAGAATAATTGCTGCTTGTTTCAAAACTTTTGCCATCGCAGAATTTCTTGAAATATTGCACGTGGGATGTTCAATCACCTGTTAATTTGAAAATAATTACATTTTAATTAATATCCATTAAATTTTAAAGTGATCAATCAATAAATATAAGCATACCTGCACATTCAACGGCAATTTTAATGCAGAGTGCACTGTTCGTCCACCATCCGATAGAGTAGCAGCGATTCCCGAAGAAGCAAGTGCCAATGCAATTTTTCGTTGCGATCGAATGGCTGCCAAAATGAGTGATATCACAAATGTTTTTCCCGTACCACCAGGCGCATCCAAAAAATATAAGCCACCGACTTCATTTTGTACCGCTTGGATGATGGTATCATAGACATGTTTTTGATGGTCATTTAATTTAGGAACATTCAAATTCACAAATGTTTATAATTCATTGGGATCATACTGTTGTTCACGTTGCAATTCTCAATCAAATAAATTATGCATTGGACGATTGGGTGGTGACAAACCAAATTGCCCTAATCCTTTATTTGCAATCGTAAGGCCCATATCTTCAATCGCTATCAATGCCTCATTATACATTTCCAATGAAATCAGCAAATCAGTGTTTCTTGTGTGATGACGCATTCGAATCAAATAGTCTTCTGCCATAAAATCTTTGTATTTATACCACAGTGCAAGAGGATTTGATGGAAAACATGTTGACACGATTATGGCATATAAGATACGTATTTGATGTGGAGAAGAAGCAATCGATGCATCGTGAAGCGTTAAATCCCAATACGCATCATTTTCAAGCACACCTAATTGCTCGCATGCTTCACGATACGTCATACATAAATGACCATTCACTCTTCGCAAATGTTGAAATGAACGTGGCCCAACAACATTTACTAACAACAATCGCAAATAATAATATTCTGCATTGTTTGGATGAACTGTGTACAATCTTCCCATGGTATCTGCAAAAAAAAAACACTCGGATGGCCATCAAGAGGTGTTCCTTGTTTACGTCGTTGCCATTTCTTTGCAGTCCAAGTGAAATAATGCGTTACATCTGAATACAGCAACGTTCTGGCAAAGTTATCGCTTTCGCACAATTGAAAGAATGCAGTTAAAGTTGTTGCTGGTGGTTGTGCTACTCTCTGCTGTACATTTGCATCGGTAAAAGACACGCTGGCCATTTTCAAGATGAACAGCCAAATGAACCACAGCAGGATATCGCTCATGAATTGGAAATAAATAAGTTCTCCAAAGAGCTTCATTAGTGCTAATGTAGCGCCCCATTTGATATTGTGCGATTTCATCAATGCAATTTCATGGCAATCTGTCGAGCCGTTCTCCAGTTATGGAGTGAATCAAAATGTACACTTCTTTTTATTTTATTTTTTTTCAAATTTTGAATTTTTTCTAAAAAAAAATCATAACTCAAGAATGGCTAAACCGATTTGGGATTTCAAAATCAACTAATCATCATCTCTTCTTCCTGTATCTTTCCTCATGGCAATCTTTCTATCCGTTCTCGAGTTATGGAGTGACAATCAAAATGTACACTTCTTTTTATATATATAGATAGAGTACACGCGCGGGTTACTATGGTAGACCACAGATAAATTTATCTTGATAACTTTACAATATTTTATGTTAAATCCGTTCGGTTCCAGGGAAGAATTCTTAATTAAATTTAACGTAAAGTAAGTGCCGTTCGTGATTTCTATTCGTATGCGCCTTTCTGGGGACAGACGGAAAAGTCGCGGGGTTACCATAGCTAGCCTGCGCTTGTATTGGTGAACTTAGTTTTTAATTTTGTTACTTTGCGGATTTTTGTGCATTGCATGAGGGTGGATAATGGGACTGCTACAATACCAACAGGGTGGATTATGGAGCTCTATGATGAAGGCTACGATGGTGTTGTAACTTAAAGCGAGGAAGACTGCCAGTTCTCCCTACTTCTTTACTAGGTTTCACATCCCTACTTAGTGAGAAATAATTAACGTTGAACGACTCTACAATATCGCCGGACCCTGATTATGTTCACTTCGTAGTATCAAGAAACATTATACGTGTCGCAATGGTACTGTCGGGAATGAAGGTATACTAAAAGTAACTCAAACTCGTGCCCGTAATATTCGTTAAAAGCCCAGATCCAAAGGGTGAAGCCCCTAAAGCGCAAAGGATTTCCTATCGCGGTTAGAGCTACTTTTGTATAAAGAAATTATGTATATATGTACTTGTAAACTGAACGGACATATGTAAATCGAGTTGGTAGGCGTAACTTTTTTGAATTGTTGTTTGATTTAATGAAAATGTTTTATATAGTCGTGCATCAAATGAAAGCCTTCCCTGACAACTCAACTCAGAAGAAGGAGAAAACCTGCAACAAATTTAGGCTGTTTATGTAATGAATGTTATAAAAACTGAGTTTTTTTCAAGAAGTATTGTATAAAAAAGAAAGTGTAAGCCAATTATCTAAGAACTACAAATGTTGTAACTTTTTCTTATCAAAGAACTGAATGATTTTTGTCATGAATCTGTGCTTCGTATGAATAAATTTCTGTTTGAAGAATATTTCTAAACAAAAGAAAATACATACGTTTTTTTATGAGTTTCAGTTGAACGATAAAAAAACAGATTATTGAAAAGAAAGATTTAATGAGAAAAAACTTACCACGTACCGAAGAAAATACTTGAAAAACCTCTTTAAAAAGTTTTAAAAGAATATTAAGGTTGGTGCAAGTGTAAATTTTTCAGTAACACTGATAATAACAAATCGTTCTTCAAAGATAGTAGTAACAAGTAAAGGTGTCTAAGTTCGGGTGTACCGAACATTATATACTCAGCGTGAGCTTCAATTGTACATTTCATTTCAGATAAATTACTTTTCTACATAACGCGTGGCACCGCCCGTTTAAAAGAAAAATGTCTCCCCATTTCCTCTTACAGTAAAACTGGATAAGTGAAATATCATTGATTCAAACCTATTTTTTGCTAAGTTATAGCTTATTATTCTAGTCTACGACCCTTTTAAACTTGCTTTATATCTAAGTTTCCGTGACCTTTAACCGATCCCGTTCATTTTTACGTATGTGTAGACAAGATCATTACGATATGTTAATTTTTCTTTGAGTTATGGCTCCCGAAACATAGAAAATTGCTTAGTCATAAAAGGGGCGGTGCCACGCCCATTTTTCAAAATCTGAAGTGCTTCCTATTAATTCTTATAAATCCACCTGGGAAATGAAATACCATTTTTTGCAAAGCTATATCTTATTTTATTCGTCCACGACCCTTTTAAAAATCTTGTATATAAAAGTGGGCGTGGCCGTTAACCGATTTCGTAAATTTTTCTTCAAGGCATTCCTAATAATAAAGGCAACCTCTCTGCCGAATTTTGTTACGATAGGTTTAACGATTTTTGATTTATGATTAATAGTATTTGTAAAACTGATTTTATCACAAGTGGGCGGTGCCACTTAAAACAAATTTTTCAAATTTTTATCAAGTCTCAATATCAGTCCACACGTCAAATGTCAACATTCTGGGTGTATTATTTACTAAATAATCAAGTTTTTTGTGTTTTCCAAAATGTTATATATATAAAAGGTGGGCGTGCTTATTATCCGATTTCGCTCATTTTCAATACCAATCTATTCTGGGTACAGATAAGCTCAAATCTCAATATTTACTCAAATTGTCGTGTTAACGGACAGACGGACGGACGGTCATGGCTCAATACAATTTTTTAAGCTATTGCATAGATTTTATCACGGGCTTGGCGACTAAATCAAAAAAAAAACCGTAACGGATATTTGTCAAAAAAGATCCGAAAGGGTCGAAAAGGTTCGTAAAGGTTCGGTGTTAGCAACAGGCCAAATACATAGAATTGGATCTCTATCATAAACAGCGGTGGGCACCACTATATTTACACGGTTACCAAATTGAGAATGTGTTAGTAAACACTAACGCGTAGCGAGCACGAAAGCAAAATCAATTATTTATTTAGTTTGATTTCAATGCTTGAACGGTGAACACGTGTCACACGCACTCTTTGGTACTCTGTTTTAAGCGCGCGTGCGACACTTCCTCACCGTACGACCATCGAAATCAAACTAAAAGAGCTGTCGTTGATTTTCATGAAGTAGCCATTGTGCTATCGCATATCGCATACATATATGGTCGCTTACAAGCCAACCTAATAAAACCGCACTGCGTTTTTTTAGCGCACGCAAACAATCGGCGTTTTTTGCCCTAACCCAAATAAGCACGCGTTGCGACAATGTAAAGCATGTGTGCAAATGTCAAATCTAAATGTCACGCAGAACAAAAATTGGAAATCGAGTTAGGTTTTCACGCAGCAAATTCAATTTGAGTTGCTCTCATACAAGTTGTATGTGCATGAGACATTTTTGACAGAAAATGACTTGCGTGCGTTTATATTAGGTTGGCTTGTTAGCAGGTGTTAAGCTCACGCCCACCCCGGATCATAAAGTTAAAGTTAAAGTGAATGTTAAAGTTAAAGCGAAAGTTAAAGTTAAAAATAAAGTTAAAGTTAAAGTGAAAGTAAAAGTTAAAGTTAAAGTTAAAGTGAATATTAAAGTTAAAAATAAAGTGAAAGTAAAAGTTAAAGTGAAAGTAAAAGTTAAAGTTAAAGTAAAAGTTAAAGTTAAGGTTAAAGTTAAAGTTAAATTTAAAGTCAAAGTAAAAGTTAAAGTTAAGGTTAAATTTAAAGTCAAATTAAAAGTTAAAGTTAAGGTTAAATTTAAAGTTAAAGTTAAGGTTAAAGTTAAAGTTGAAGTTAAAGTTAAAGTTAAACTTAAAGCTAAAGTTAAAGCGAAAGTTAAAGTTAAAGTTAAAAATAAAGTTAAAGTTAAAGTTAAGGTTAATGTTAAAGTTAAAGTCAAAGTTAAAGTTAAAGTTAAGGTTAAAGTTAAAGTTAAATTTAAAGTTACAGTTAAAGTTAAAGTTAAAGTTAAAGTTAAAGTGAATGTTAAAGTTAAATTTGTTTTCTTATCGGTCACCACGCTTAAAAGGTTAACTTGAATTAATATCAAAGACAAAACTTGAATTAATATCAAAGAAAACAAAATGTTGCATAAATATTATAATTGCATAAGTTGATAATATGCAATAGCTTTACCGCGGCAGTCCCCGAGTGCCACACGTCCTTTTTTCGATACTGATGATTTTGATATATGGAAGTCTATATCTATATCGATTCCTTTATACTTGTACAACCAACCGTTATCCAACCAAAGTTAATATATTCTGTGTGCAAAGCACGCTGAGTATAAAAACGTTTATGCTTAAGAAAGAATCATGGATGTTTCGGAAACAATCCTTTGCATCCCTAACTAACTGCCGCATACTTTTGGATCAAGTAAGTATTAACTGTTAATTAATGTTATTGTAGTTACATGCCATAAATACGTTGCCAATTTTCAATCATTACTAAAACTTTAAGCAACTTTTTAGGAAAACGTGGACGTGGACGTGGCCGTTAACGAATTTTTCTTAGACCTATATGATAACAAGAACCGTAATTCTGCAAAATTACAAAGTGGTACTAACGGCTTATGAGTCACGCCTTGCAAACCTTCTAAATTTTCTTATATTAAATGTGGGCGTTGGTACGCCCATTTTCCAAATTTAACTAAATTTGTATCAAGCTTTTGGTTCAAAGTATTGGTGGTTTTTCTCGATTTATGGCATTAACTAATATTAATTTCCAAAATCTTCAGGTTCTCGTACTTTGCTACAATATGCGACCACTGATAATCTAGTTATATGTGACCCGGTCTATGAAAAGGTGGCTTATGACTCAAAAAAGAAATTGCGAGAAACAGCTGTTAAAGATAAACAATGCATTTCTTCAGTTTCTTAGTAGCTTTTCTTTTGCATTATAAACAGGCATGCCCAAAAGGCGAAGCACAAACCAGTTTCTGACCGATATTTTGGCTCCATTGCCATCGAAAAAAATGCTATCAAAAAATCTGAGGATGCTTCAACAGCCACCAAATTGGCATCGAAGGAACCAAAGGCTTTATCGTCTTTCATTTGTGCTCTTCTTTCTCTACATTTTTAGTACACTTCTAAGCAAGTTAGGACTTTCTAGTTTTCACCATGTGAAAGAGCGTCTCAAAAACTATCGAAACCAGAAAAAAAATGGAAAACTTTTTTTAGTCATAAGCCCTCTTTCCATAGACCGGGTTACATATATCGCTAAGATACTCAATTTTTTGCTGCAACTAGATTTTGAAAAATAAAAAATTTTTTAAAGTAGGCGTGGTCGTGAAACAGATTTATTTTAAATTTCACAAAGTACATACATATCCTCAAGTTCTTTTGATTTACGGTGTAGGCCGTGCAGCGCCCATTTTTTGCAAAGCTATATCTTATTTTATTCGTCCACGACCCTTTTAAAAATCTTTTATATAAAAGTGGGCGTGGCCCTTAACCGATTTCGTTAATTTTTCTTCAAGGCAACCTCTCTGCTGAATTTTGTTAAGATAGGTTTAACGATTTTTGATTTATGATTAATAGTATTTGTAAAACTGATTTTATCACAAGTGGGCGGTGCCACTTAAAACAAATATTTCAAATTTTTATCAAGAGTCTCAATATCAGTCCACACGTCAAATGTCAACATTCTAGGTGTATTATTTACTAAATAATCAAGTTTTTTGTGTTTTCCAAAATGTTATATATATAAAAAGTGGGCGTGCTTATTATCCGATTTCGCTCATTTTCAATGCCAATCTATTCTGGGTCCAGATAAGCTCGTGTACCAAATTTGGTGAAGATATCTCAATATTTACTCAAATTGTCGTGTTACGGACAGGACGGACATGGCTCAATAAAATTGTTTAAGCTATTGCATAGATTTTATCGCGGGCTTGGCGACTAAATCAAAAAAAAAACCGTAACGGATATTTGGCAAAAAAGATCCGAAACGGCTCGAAAAGGTTCGGTGTTAGCAACAGGCCAAATACATAAAATTGGATCTCTATCATAAACAACGGTGGGCACCACTATATTTACACGGTTGCCAAATTGAGAATGTGTTAGTAAACACTAACGCGTAGCGAGCACGAAAGCAAAATCAATTATTTATTTAGTTTGATTTCAATGCTTGAACGGTGAACACATGTCACACGCACTCTTTGGTACTCTGTTTTAAGCGCGCGTGCGACACTTCCTCACCGTACGACCATCGAAATCAAACTAAAAGAGCTGTCGTTGATTTTCATGAAGTAGTCATTGTGCTATCGCTTATCGTATACATATATGGCCGCTTACAAGCCAACCTAATAAAACCTCACTGCATTTTTTTAGCGCACGCAAACAACCGGCGTTTCTCGCCCTAACCCAAATAAGCATGCGTTGCGACAATGTAAAGTGTGTGCAAACGTCAAATCTAAATGTCACGCAGAACAAAAATTGGAAATCGAGTTAGGTTTTCACGCAGCAAATTCAATTTGAGTTGCTCTCATATAAGTTGTATGTGCATGAGACATTTTTGACAGAAAATGACTTGCGTGCGTTTATATTAGGTTGGCTTGTTAGCAGGTGCTAAGCTCACGCCCACCCCGGATCATAAAGTTAAAGTTAAAGTGAATGTTAAAGTTAAAGTTAAAGATAAAGTTAAAGTTAAAGTTAAAGTGAAAGTTAAAGTTAAAGTTATGGTTAAAGTTGAAGTTAAAGTTAAAGTTAAACTTAAAGTTAAAGTGAATGTTAAAGTTAAAGCGAAAGTTAAAGTTAAAGTTAAAAATAAAGTTAAAGTTAAAATGAAAGTTAAAGTTAAAGTCAAAGTCAAAGTCTAAGTTAAAGTTAAGGTTAAAGTTAAAGTCAAAGTTAAAGTTAAATTTAAAGTTACAGTTACAGTTAAAGTTAAAGTTAAAGTGAATGTTAAAGTTAAAGTTAAAAATAAAGTTAAAGTTAAAGTGAATGTTAAAGTTAAAGTTAAAGTTAAAGTGAATGTTAAAGTTAAAGTTAAAGTTAAAAATAAAATTAAAGTTAAAGTGAAAGTTAAATATTAACTTCTCATTTATTCAACAAAAGTATAAAATTTGTTTTCTTATCGGTCACCACGCTTAAAAGGTTAACTTGAATTAATATCAAAGACAAAACTTGAATTAATATCAAAGAAAACAAAATGTTGCATAAATATTATAATTGCATAAGTTGATAATATGCAATAGCTTTACCGCGGCAGTCCCCGAGTGCCACACGTCCTTTTTTCGATACTGATGATTTTGATATATGGAAGTCTATATCTAACTCGATTCCTTTATACCTTTACAACCAACCGTTATCCAACCAAAGTTAATATATTCTGTGTACAAAGCACGCTGAGTATAAAAACGTTTATGTTTAAGAAAGAATCATGGATGTTTCGGAAATATCGCCGTATCCTTTGCATCCCTAACTAACTGCCGCATACTTTTGGAATCAAGTAAGTATTAACTGTTAATTATTTTAAGCTTTTACAAAAAATGTATAACTTGTATGCTAATAGAAGAGACGATTAGCAATTCTATAAGGAGCATAAGCCTTACACCAAAAAATAATAAGGTATGCTATGTGGTTGGCCCTTAAGTTGTATTTGACAGGCGCGTACAGGTGGCAACGCGCATGTCAAATGCAACTGCGGCCCACATCACTGACATAAAAAATGTTATACACACAATTATAAATGTTGAACTAAACCGAACAAGTGTGTGCGGACAAAAATATTAAATAAAATCAACTAAAACTACAAACGCAGGATTACTAAATAAATTAATATATTAACTATACTACAAGAACTAAAACTAAATAAATAAAGTTAACTTAAGACTAAAGGTTCGTGTTTTTTGGTTTTGGTGTGGAGTGTGCAGTAGGGTGTGCACATAAGTACAACATTTTCGAAGGTTCCAAAATGGAACCTTATATGGCGACCGTGAGGCTGGAGCCTCGTGGTGGTGGTACAGGTGAGTTGAGTGCGTGTGATCCGAACATAATAAAATTAACTTAACAAATGTAATAAAATTACAACAAAATGCGAAATAACAAAAATCTACAAAATACTATTTCCTAATTCAACAAATTATCTAAAAACTAAACACTACGGAAATAACATAAAGAACTAAATTCTACGAACTGCAAATTTTTAAAGTAAAAAGATCAGAGATAACATAAATCATTTAATTATAATATACATAATAACGACATGCGAAAACCCACGCCACTCAGATAACGGATCCATAAACTGTACCACCGCCAGCGGCAGCGAACGTCAGCAGCAACGAACACCATCAACAGCAAAGCCCAGCAGCAGCAACCACCGTCGACAGCGAAGGCCAGCATTAACATCAGCGGCAGCCATCATCATAGCAGGAGTGAAGCAGAAAAATAAGTATATGATATATGTATGTATGTATGTATTAATAAAATTTTTCCTAAGGGTTTTTTTTACATATCTGTATACAAAAATTTACAATTTTTATTAAGTACGGTGTGTTCACATTAAATATGATAAATCTTTTTTGATTACAACGGTGCGTCCGTTTATGTAAAACATTTTGGATTTTTTGATAACAACGGTGCGTCCGTTTATATAAAACACTTGGATTTTTTTTACTAAAACGGTGCGTGCGTCTAAATTTAACTACCTCAGTTTTCAATAATTTAAAAATTTTTTCGAACCATTTTATACATCTTAAAATTTGCAAATCTACATTTAATTTTTTTCTCAAGTTTGAATTCATTTTACAAATTTACATTTTCTTCAAATTTTTCATACTTTCAACTCATTTTACAAATTCTCATACTTTCAAACTCCCATTTTTTCAAAATTTCAAAGCATTTCACAAATCTTCTATTTAAAGTTTCACATGCCTGAATTTCCATTTTTCAAATTTTCATTCTACTTCAGTTTTTTAATACCTACATTTTCCAACAAAATATGACCATATAAGACTGAGTGAACTAGATAAGCAGTCTCCAGGTACGCTATAAATTTGATGAATTGTTGGCGAAAAACCAATTGAATTTTTTGATATAAACGGTGGTTTGCGAAAAACCAATTAAATTTTTTTGAAATATGCGGTGATTCCGTTAAAAACCAATTAAAAATTTTTTTTGATATAAACGGTGGTCCCGTGAAAAGCCAAGTGAGAGTTTTTTTATAAAGCGGTGCGTCCGTGAAAATATACAACTTTTTTTAAGAAAGCGTGAATATAAATGGATCTTTTGAACAAGTTACAACAATTTTGAGATTTTTACCAACTAATACCTATATACTTTTGTGCAAAGTTTAAATTCAATTACTTCTTAAAGATTTTTCTATACAAGTATAATGCAGTTTTCACTAATTCTTCAAAAAAATTGTTAAATATTTCTTTAGCGACTATTCACCTATAAATCAGTTCAATTTTACAAATTTTTTTTCTTTTTCCTCAATATTTCAGCTTAAATATAAATTCAGACATTCAAATAAATACTTCATTAATTTCATAGTTTGAACTGAATTATCTGTGCTATTCTGATAATTTCATATGTACAACCTTAGAAGTGGTAAGCAAGTGCAAAAAACTTCAGATTCAGAATCCGATTCCGATAAATCAGCCTCAAGCTACGAAAGTTTAACTTCATCTTCGACCGATAAAGTCACCAAACAGGTAAATAGATTTTCTTTGTCAACAGATTTTCCAGGCTTCGAAAATTCTTCCATTAAAAATTTAACTCCTAATTTACATTCAAATCTTAACGATTCAAATAGTGAAAGATTAACTTCAACTTCTTCTAATTTAGAATCAGATCTTAACGATCCAATTAGTACAAACGTTGCCTCGCCTTCTAATCCAGCTTCAGATCTTAACGATCAAATCATGGCAATACTTGAGGAAAAGAGAATTTTTATTAGCACATGTGCTAATTCTATTAGAGAAAACTACAGTGGTGATCCTCTAGCACTTGATTCTTTTATAGATAAAATCGCATTACTTGAACAATTCGCTACTGCAGATTTAACTGATACTTTTATAGCGTTCTTGAAATCAAAATTAGAGGGTAAAGCTCGTGAAGCAATACCGACACAAGTTACTTCAGTTAATGAAATTAAAACAGCTCTACGTAATAGGATCACACCAGACAACTCGAAAGTTGTAGCAGGGAGAATTGCAGCGTTGCACGTTAGCGGTAACAATTATACGGATTTTGCCAAAAAAGTTGAAGATTTAGCTGACTCACTCGAGCGGTCTCTTATTATTGAAGGGATCACTCAAGCGAAAGCTCACGAAATGGCAGTCGAACAAACTGTTAACGTGTGTAGATTAAATGCAAAATCCAATTTAGTAAAAACCATTTTAGCCTCAACGGCATTTACAGATCCGAAAGATGTGGTAGCAAAATTAATTGTAGAACAAAACAACGAAGTAACTGAACGTCAGGTTCTAGCTTTTCGATCACGTGGTAACAACACATTCAGAAATTCACGTGGTAGTTATCGAGGTTTTTACCCAAACCGCGGCTATACCGGTTATAGAAATAATAGTTCATTTTCATATAATAGTAACTATAACGGTAACAATAATCAGAGATATCGCTATGATAACAGAAATAGATACCAAAATAACAACAATAATAACATACGTCCAAATTCCAATTCAAATACAAACAGCGGTAACAATAGAGGTAACAATTCTAGATCATCCAACGGTAGAGGTAGAAACGCAAACGTTCGCGCTTTAAACGCCAGTGCCCCTCAGGAGCGAACACTGAGGGAGGACGAATTAAGCGAGTAAGCGAATTTCCCTCACCAATAGACATCTATTGTTTAAATTTAAATTACTCAGATTTCATTGAATTACAACTTAACGAGTCACAAAAATTTTGTTCTTTCCTAGTAGACACTCAAGCGGACATTTCTTTAATAAAGATATCATGTTTAGACAGAAATATTTCCTTAAATACGAACGACATTATTCACATTACCGGTGTCACTTCCAATTCAGTTTCCACTTTAGGTAAAATTACAGTAAATTTAAATTTTTCTAACTTTTCTATTAAACATACTTTACATGTAGTAAATGAAGACTTTAATATTCCATCCGATGGCATACTGGGTAAAAATTTTCTGAAAATTAACAAATGCATTATTAATTATGAAAGAAATAGTATTTCCTTTTGGCTAGGTAATGAAAAAGTTGCGATACCAATCCTACACGGAACAGAAAGCGACAGTTGTATCATTCCGCCAAGATGTGAAATATTCAGACTTTTTGATTTAGGAGATTCACCCGAACCACTTTTCGCGCACTCGCAGGAAATTGAAAGAGGTGTTTTCACAGCTAGGTGCATTGTTAATTCCAGTAACCCAATAATTGAAGTTATAAATACCACGGATGATATAAAGTATGTGAAGAGAAAAAGTATTCGGACAGAAAAACTTTCAAATTATAATGTTTATACAATTAACAAGACAGAAACAGAAGACAAACGTACGAAAAGACTTATTTCGATTTTAAAAAATCAAATACCTCAACATGCTCATAGTAAATTAATTGACCTTTGCATAGATTATGCCGACCTTTTCGCTCTTGACACGGACAAAATGACTTTAAATAACTTTTACGAGCAAAAATTAAGACTGACAGACAACGAACCGGTATATGTTAAAAACTATAGATTGCCATACTCTCAACGCGAAGAAATAAATCGCCAAGTAAATAAATTGTTAGAAAATGATTTGATTGAACCCAGTTATTCGAATTACAATAGTCCTTTGATTGTAGTCCCAAAGAAAGATACAAATGGTCAAAAAGATTATCGTATGTGCGTAGATTTTCGCGCAGTAAACAAACAACTCATTGCTGATAAATTCCCACTAGCTAGAGTTGACGATATTCTAGACAATCCTCTACCTTTTCCACATTAGATCTTTTTTCAGGATTTCATCAAACCCCTTGCATCCTGACTCTCGTGACATTACGTCTTTCAGCACTGACCGTGGCGCATTTAGATGGAAAGTGCTTCCATTCGGCTTAAATATAGCACCTAATTCATTCTCGCGAATGATGACAATAGTTTTTTCGGGTATACCACCCAACGTCGCATTTTTATACGTCGACAATATTATCGTCATAGGTTGTAGCGAAGCACACCATATTAAAAATCTTTGAAAAGTTTTCGATACTTGTAGGTCTTTTAATCTCAAACTTAACCCAAATAAATGCAACTTTTTACGACCAGAAGTTACATTTTTAGGTCACAAATGTTCAGTCAAAGGTTTGTTGCCAGACGACTCTAAAATAAACGCAATTAAAAAGTATACAAAACCAACTGGCAAAGACGCGGTACGACGATTCGTCGCGTTTGCAAACTATTACAGACGGTTTATACCCAATTTTGCATCTCTGGCAGCGCCTCTAAACCGATTAAGCAGAAAAAGAGTTGAATTTGTATGGGATGTAGAGTGCGAAAGAGCATTTTTATCTTTGAAAGCAGCGTTACTTTCACCAAAATTACTTCAATATCCAGATTTTACTAAACAATTCATTATTACAGTTGATGCTTCCACAACTGGATGTGGCGCTATTTTGAGTCAAGAACAACAAGGTAGTGATTTACCAATTTGTTTCGCTTCTAAAGCATTTAATAAAGCCGAACAGAAAAACCCCATTATAGAATTAGAGCTTTTAGCTATTTACTTTGCAATCAAGCAATTTCGACCATACGTTTATGGCACCCATTTCATTGTAAAATCAGACCATAGACCTCTAGTACACTTATTCAATATGAAAGACGCATCTTCAAAACTTTCAAGAATAAGACTGGAACTGTCTGAATATAACTTTACTATTGTATATATAAAAGGTAAATCAAACGTTTGTGCTGATGCACTATCGCGTATAACAATCGATGAGATTAAAGAAACTAACAAACAAATTTTGGCAGTACAGACAAGAGCCATGACAAAAAAGGCAAACGACAAAAATTTACATAGGAAAACAGACAAAAACGACGAAATACAAATTACTTTACATGTCTACGACAAATTTTCATTTAATTTTTCGAAAAAAGTCCCACGAATAAGATCCGCAATTACGTACGATAAAAATAATAAAACAACAAATTTAAGAATTTTTGCGCATATTAAACATAAGAAACTCGAGTTACTTAGTTTTGAGCTTGTTAACGAAATAATGACTTTAGAGAAATTACTTTCGAGGCTTGAATCAGAAGCCGGCAAACGCAAAATTAAGCAGATTGAATGGCCTAAAAACGATATTATGTTCGAACATTATACTATTACAAATTTCAAAAATATTGGAAATAAAATTTTTAAATCATTAGAAATTATTTTAACAGATCCAGTGGAGACAGTAACAGACGAAGATACATAATTAAAACTTATGAAAATTTACCATAATGATCTCATTTCTGGTAGACATTGCGGAATGAAAAGACTTTACGCAAAATTGCGAACAAAATTTTATTGGAAGAACATGACTCGTGATATATCGAAATATATCAAAAATTGTAAAGATTGTCTTTTAAACAAGTAATTGACACAATAGGACCCCTACCTGAGTCCAAATATGGTAACAAGTTCGCACTTACCATGATTTGCGACATGACTAAATACCTGGTAACAGTCGCTGTACCAGACAAATCGGCAAAAACAATCGCTTCAGCTATTTTTGAAGGATTCATTTTAACTTACGGCACAATGAATGCCATAAAATCAGATTTAGGTACTGAATTTAAAAATGAATTATTCGAAGAATTAACAAAGCTTTTGAATATTCAACATAATTTTTCAACTGCATACCATCATGAAACTGTTGGCACGATTGAACGTAATCATAGAGTTTTTAATGAATACTTACGTGCATATCTAAAAGACACTTTCTGATTGGGATGTTTATTTAAAATACTTTACTTTCCTACACAATACTACGAGTAGCACAGTTTTCGACAACCAATTTTCGCCTTACGAGTTGGTCTTTGGGAAAAAGGCAACTTTGCCTAATGAATTAACAAAAGAAAAAATTTACCCGATCTATAATGTCGAAAACTATGCCAAAGAAGTTAAGTTTAGGATGCAGAAAACGCACAAAATGGCACAAAATTTAATAAAAATAAATTACAAACTAAAAATCTGTATGATAAAACGGCACGTCCTTTAGTTGTAAAAATCGGAGATAAAGTACTTTTACAGAAAGAACCACATCATAAACACGAAAATATTTATCAAGGTCCGTTTACAATAACCAAAATTAACGAACCCAATGTAACTATTTTCGATGAAGTTAAAAGCAAAGAAAAAGTGGTACATAAAAACCGCCTTAGTAAAGTAAATTAATATTACCGTAATACTTTAATTGAACAAAATCCAAAATTTTTAGAAGTAATTTCATACTCGTCATTTTTAAATAGCCACGAAGGCAACAAAAAAATATATATAAAAACAAAACAAGAATATATATATAGAACACAAAATTTTGTATATCAAAAGGAAAAAATGTAATTCGAAATTATTCATAGTATAGTACAAGCGAAAAAAAAAACAAATTAATATTTTATAAACAACAAAAAACCTTAAGTTGAATATATAAAATGTAAATATTGTACAAACAAAGATTCAAAATACCACAATTTTAATTAACATATTTTAAATAGTCATAAAATTGCTCAGGATGAACGAATTTCAAAAAGGAAGGTACACCCTAATATTTTCGTTCATCCGAACCAATTAATAGAATACAAAAGAAGAATATGGCACACGTGTTTAATTTGCCAAATTCTTCTTTTGAAAAGGAAGGGTGATATAAGGAACATAAGCCTTACACCAAAATATAATAAGGTATGCTATGTGGTTGGCCCTTAAGTTGTATATGACAGGCGCGTACAGGTGGCAACGCGCATGTCAAATGCAACTGCGGCCCACACCACTGACATAAAAAATGTTATACACACAATTATAAATGTTGAACTAAACCGAACAAGTGTGTGTGGACAAAAATATTAAATAAAATCAACTAAAACTACAAACGCAGGATTACTAAATAAATTAATATATTAACTATACTACAAGAACTAAAACTAAATAAATAAAGTTAACTTAAGACTAAAAGTTCGTGTTTTTTGGTTTTGGTGTGGAGTGTGCAGTAGGGTGTGCACATAAGTACAACATTTTCGGAGGTTCCAAAATGGAACCTTATAATTCGAAGTAAAACCCGATAATAAAAAATCTACAAACTTAATGATCATGACTTACGAAAGTGCCCGATAAGCGGATGCAATGCCAAGTTTATATATAAATATTTATACAATCAAGTGTATTTTAAGCTACGTAATATTATATAGTATAACTGAAAATCCCAATAAACAGGAATTTGCACAAAAAATGTGTGTCTTTGTTTGAAGACATTATCTAATATTAACATGTTTTCGAATGAATACGTACAGTAAATTTTATCTGAAACTAGTAAAAAAGTCTAAGCTATATATCCAACATTAAAGGAGAAATATCACTAATATTAAAGTCTATGTAAGTTGAAATGTACTACTTATTCACATGCAAATATCGTCCTCGGTGAGAACGTATAAAACTGTATTGAAAGCCTTGTGAAGAGTTTAACAAAATGAAGCGTACCATAATACATTTTAAATTTTCGTGCTTTGCACTAACATATCTATAATGTTATTGTAGTTACGTGCCATAAATACGTTGCCAATTTTCAATCATTACTAAAACTTTAAGCAACTTTTTAGGAAAACGTGGACGTGGCCGTTAACGAATTTTTCTTAGACCTATATGATAACAAGAACCGCAATTCTGCAAAATTACAAAGTGGTACTAACGGCTTATGAGTCACGTCTTGCAAACCGTCTAAATTTTCTTTTATTAAATGTACGCCCATTTTCCAAATTTAACTAAATTTGTATCAAGCTTTTGGTTCAAAGTATTGGTCGTTTTTCTCGATTTATGGCATTAACTAATATTAATTTCCAAAATCTTCAGGTTCTCGTACTTTGCTACAATATGCGACCACTGATAATCTAGTTATATGTGACCCGGTCTATGAAAAGGTGGCTTATGACTCAAAAAAGAAATTGCGAGAAACAGCTGTTAAAGATAAACAATGCATTTCTTCAGTTTCTTAGTAGTTTTTCTTTTGCATTATAAACAGGCATGCCCAAAAGGCGAAGCACAAACCAGTTTCTGACCGATATTTTGGCTCCATTGCCATCGAAAGAAATGCTTACAAAAAATCTGAGGATGCTTCACCAGCCACCAAAGTGGCATCGAAGGAACCAAAGTGACATCGAAGGAACCAAAGGCTTCATCGTCTTTCATTTGTTCTCTTCTTTCTCTACATTTTTAGTACACTTCTAAGCAAGTTAGGACTTTCTAGTTTTCACCATGTGAAAGAGCGTCTCAAAAACTATCGAAACCAGAAAAAAAGTGGACAACTTTTTTTTAGTCATAAGCCACCTTTTCATAGACCGGGTTACATATATCGCTAAGATACTCAATATTTTGCTGCAACTAGATTTTGAAAAATAAAATTTTTTTTAAAGTAGGCGTGGTCGTGAAACAGATTTATTTTAAGTTTCACAAAGTACATACATATCCTCAAGTTCTTTTGATTTACGGTGTAGGCCGTGCAGCGCCCATTTTCCAAAATTTTACCGTATTTAAATTTTTCGTCAAAAAGTCAACCCACTTGTCAAGTTTCATCAGTTTTTCGATCTATCGAAATATCCATGTCGATTTTTTTTTAAGTGGACGTGGTCGCCAACCGATTTTGTTAATTTTCGTAAAGTGTATGGGGTATTCCATCCCATTTCGACCAATTTTGAACCCGACCCCTTTAGAATTGGCTGAAAGTTTTTCTTCTTTTTCTAGCTTACGAAAGACGGTTTTCAGAATTTTATCAAATTTTTTCATCCAACTCAAAAAAAGTTATGAATTTTTAAAAAAACACCGTTTTTGTTTTCAAAATGCTATAACTTTTTCAAAAATTTACCGTTTGGGATCTTTTTTTTTAAATTTGTTTTTTTATTTTTATTTATGTACTTTTCGGAAAAAATACAAAAAAAATTTTTAGTTTTTTTTTTTTAATTTTTCAGTTTTTCGAGATTTTTCGAATTTCGCAATTTTTTTGTTTTCTCATAAAAAACTTCAATCAATTCTGCAATCATCCCCACTAATCCCGGAGTGGGCCGATTATTTTTATATTTTTTTTTATTTAATTGAAAAAAAAATGTTTATCAGTTTTATTTATGAAACAAAAAAATGTAAGAAAATGATTTTTATGTATTCTTTTCTTCATAATTTGTTACATTATTTTTAGAAAACTTACATGTTTACTGTGTCAGTCATTAATCCTAATTATTTTAATCGTAGATTACCATAATATATAAAGAAAATGTCGAAAGAAAATGGTGGAAATGGGATGGAATACCCCGTATATATATTGGCGAGGACAACCTACATGCCAAATTTGAACATGGTTAACAACAATATCCCCAACGGCTTTTTAGTCTAAGAGCTGGTAAGCATTTTTAGGAGGTATTTGAGGCACGGTGTGTGAAAATAAAAATAAAATTTTATTTAAGTGATCAGAGGGACAATAGTAAAATAATAATTATCAAATTTATATTCAGGATTAATTACAAATGTATGCATACTAATTTTTTGTCTATAATTAATAAAGAAAAAAATCGACGCAGAGAGCTGCCGACATACGATCTCACTCACACTTACATGCAGGCATAACGCTGTTCACTCGCACTCATGAAAATATTGTCGAACACCTGTCAGGTAGAAAGTCCGATCTAAATACTCTGTCATTCTGACAATATTTAAAAAAAAAATCATAAATAATATGTGGTTAAAATTTCAACGTGCCTCAAAAACATTTTTTCAATTTAAACAAAAAATTATTTTGCAATCACCTGGCAAAGTTTTAGACCCAACCAAATACTCTGGCTTATTTCTTTTTATATTTTTCAAATATTAAATTTTAACATATTTAAATTTCAAAGTGCCTCAAACACATTTTTAGCAGACAAAAATTTAATTTTTTTTGTTAAATTCAAGGGTTGTTTCAGCCGCCACCCCTTTGCCAGTTCTGCGTTTCTATGTTTAGATACCATTAAAAACGCATTTTACATAATTTTCATTGTGCCTCAAATACCTGCTCAAAAATGCTTACCAGTTCTTTTACTATTTGGTGTATGGTCTGAATAATTTATTCTTTTCTTATTCTAAACGTTAGCGGTGCTACGCCCACTTTCCAAAATTTTACGAAATATCTTTTTTGGGTCATGAGGTCAGCGCACGTATCAAGTTTCATCCCTTTATCGGTCCTTGGAATTCAATTTTCGCATTTTTCCAAAAGATGGGTGTGGTTATCGTTCGATTTCATATTTTCATACCAATCTATCTCAAGTTTTACTCAAGTTGTCCTGTTAACGGACGGTCGAACGGACATGACTTAAACAAAATATTTTTCTATCTCGATTCCCTTATGTCATTACGTACTACCGGTATCCAACCAACTGAGTATAATAGAAAATGAGCCAACCGCGATTTTCAAATATCCTGCAACTTTATATTTGCTTTTATTTTGTGTACTTAAAACATGCAAAAGTTTTACAGAAAATCCTTATGATAATTAAGGAAATTTTACATATGTAGATACAAAGTATTTTAAATTGTTGAAAATTATATCTTTACTCCTTACAACTAAGAATTCAATTTTTGTATTTCTAAGGTGATTTTCTCGTGAGGTTTATCCGTCGAATAACAGAATTTTGGTAAGTAAAATTTGCGTTTATAGCGCAGATAAATTTTAAACTTCATTCGAGAAAACAGTCTACTTGAGTGCCAGTCTAATGACGCTGGTTCCCGGGAAAGGTAACCTCAAAACGTTTTAGAAAAATAATTTCTGCCATCAAAAGCTTCTCAGCTAAAGCTCATTTAATAATTTGTTTTTTGTTTAGTCAAAAAATTGTCCTAGTTGAAAGCTTATGGGATCCAGGGGATGCCCTTAGCATATTCATGACTAATCATGCATCATTTTTATTTTTCAGACTTTTTTCAAAAAAAAAACCATTTATAAAAGTAAATTTGCGACCGCCGTGGTGTGGTGGTAGCGTGCTCCGCCTACTACACCGAAGATCCTGTGTTCAATCCCCGGCCAAAGCAACATCGAAAGTTTAGAAAAGTTTTTTCAAATTGAAAAAAAAAAGTTTTTCTAAGCGAGGTCGCCCCTCGGCAGTGATTTGGCAAGCACTCCGAGAGTATTTCTGCCATGAAAGTCTTCTTAGTGAAAATTCGTCTGCCGTTCGGAGTCATAAAACATGTATGTAGGTCACATCCCACCAATTTATCGGGTAAATTAAAATTAGCACGACGCAAATTGGAAGATAAGCTCGGCCTAAAATCTCTTCTGAGGTTATAGCGCCTTGAATTTATTTATTTAAAAGTAAAATAAGGCATACCTTGGCTGAATGCGCTTGTAACACTTCAACCATCGTAGGAGTGTGGGTTCAAATCCCGCTCCCGCGAGAAAAGGCTATGAAGAGATTTACAAGGTATAATCAAAACAGTTGTCGCCTTCTCCGTCTTGATGTCACGCTTTTTAAATTTTTCCCAAATTATTAAGTAAAATCTTTTTATTTTTCCAGTCCGGAAATAATTTTTTCTGAAGGACCTTTATTGTAAAAGGAATAACAGTTTGGGTCCCTAGTGAAAACAGTTAGGCTGACGACAATGTGGAAGCTGGAAGAGTTGTTTAATATGCAAATAGAAAGCATAGTGAAATCACCATAGTAAGCATAAAAACGATTTCCTTTGGAAAACTGTAAAATTTTGTCAGAAACGTTTCAAGCTAGAAAAACATATGTACGAAAATAAAAATTGCTTTTATCTTAGCATAGCCAATAGTAATCACTCTACCACCATATTTACAGATATTAGTGGATTTATGTCGAGATTATTTAGGACCCCGCTAAGAAGCACTTTTTTTATTGAAATTACTTTTTTTCTAAATTTTCAATATTGTTTTGTCCGGAACTTGACCCCAGGACCTTCGAGTGGTAGGCGCACGCTACCATCACACCACGGCGGCCGCCACACCATTAGATCTTTGTTTTAAAGACCAAAATATGTTTGCAACAGTTTTGCCTGCAGCGCTGCTAGTTTTTCTGCTGCTTGCCCATTTTGTAGACACATGTGCACTTATGCAGCCACTTATGTCAAATTATTAACTATGTTTTTGAAACTCACTTCAAATTGACTTTGATAATACGAAATCAAATTTAAAATCCCAAAAAATTGTTTTGAATATACATTTCTCATTTTGAATGACTAAAAAATAGATATGATGGAAAATTATTTGCCTATTTGGATTTGCACTTGTTTTTGATTGTTTTGGTTTTTTATTACCTAACACTGATTCTATGCAGCAAATTTTGTGTAAACAGGTCATGCAGTGTGTTCAAAATCTAGTTGCGCTGCAAATCCGCACTTATGTTTTGGGCATAAAAATAATAAAAACAAGTAAAGACTTCATACCTTTCATGAATGGGGCTGAATAATAAACTTTGCCATTCCTAATATCCGTATAATCGGCATTATAAGATAAGAAATACATATATAGTGAACAGATGTACATACCTAAGCGATTTTTAAGATAAATATGTATAAAATAAAAAAAATTAAAAAGAATTTTTATGTTAAACGATTTTATTGAAAACAACACTTACATGAAGTAATATTAATACTAAAAGCTAGAAAATGATTAGGTAGTTAGGTTGTAGGTACTAGTCATCACACTCCTCATCAATCTAGGGCGTTGATCAAGCAATTAAATAAATGCGTTGGGCGCGTGAAATTTCTAAAAATGTGAGGCGTAGCATAACCTTATTAAGGTTCAGTTGGTCTTAAATATGACTATCAATAGAAATTTGAAGCGTCCAACGATTTTATTTAATTGTCTGATCAACGCCCTAGATTGATGAGGAGTGTGATGACTAGTACCCAGGACCTACCTTATTTTCTAGCTTTTAGTATTATTATTACTTCATGTAAGTATGGTTTTCAATAAAACCGTTTAACTTAAACATTTTTTTTAGTTATTTTATTTTCAAGTTTATAGTCTTTATTTAATTGCCTATTATTTCTCATTCTATTAAGTTCATTTAGTGACTCATGATTACATTCACTCTTTCCTGAGAATTTGTTACAATCTAAGTTCTCAATACATATACCTTCCAAAGCCTTTACTCGACTCAGCGCCACGTATGCTTGTCCCTCCTCGAACTCAAAAATATTTTGAAGTCACTTCTACCGGACTATATGTAATATTTGTTCCAAATATTAGCCAAATCGGACATCATATAGGTCGCTTTCTATTCCTGTATATATTATGTGTTCCAAATATGGACCAAACGGACCACAAATGCGATTTTTTTGAATATCTCGATCCATGCGCCACCTATCGGAGTTTTTTTCTTATTATTGCATTGTCATCGGGTTCTGAACTATATTCCAATTTGCAAGCTTGTAGCTTATCGGGAACTTACTCAAATTTCAATTAATAATAAAACCGTTTAAAAATAGGTAGGTACTTTGTGTGAGGATGCAAGGCTTCACGTTTTTGTGGTCTGCATGTGAAAACTATGACCACGAATCCCTTATTTCAACAATATATGACGTAAGCATAAATATTTGATAAAATTTGAAGCAGAGGGGGCAGAAATGACAGTTTATATGGGCTATATACTATATATACCACCGATCTCTATGATTTTTTCAGACAACAATATATGTTATATATGTACGTACAAATTTGGTGATTTTTGAAGGTTCTAACTGTTAAAATGGGACAAAAATTACGAAAAGTTTGTTATCTGAACAATCGGTTGTATGGGGTATATACCATATATACGACCGAACTCTATGATTTTTTCAGAGAACAATATATGCTATACACGTAAGCATTTGGTGAAATGTTTACCTTCTAGCTGTGAAGATAGGGCAGAAATTACGAAAAGTTTCTTATCTGAACAAGCGGTTGTATGAGATATATACTTTATACACTACCGATCTATACAATTTTTTCAGACAACAATTATTGCTCTATACGTAAGCATTCGGTGAAATTTGAAGCTTCTAGCTTCTAAAATGGGGCAGTAATTACGAAAAGTTTCTTATCTGAACAATCGGTTGTATGAGATATATACTTTATGCACCACAGATTTATAAAATTTTTTCAGACAACAATTAATGTTCTATACTTAAGCATCCGGTGAAATTTTAAGCTTCTAGCTGTTAAAATGGGGCATAAATTACGAAAAGTTTCTTATCTGAACAATCGGTTGTATGAGATATATACTTTATACACTACCGATCTATACAATTTTTTCAGACAATTAATGCTCTATACGTAAACATTCGGTGAAATTTGAAGCTTCTAGCTGTTAAAATGGGGCAGTAATTACGAAAAGTTTCTTATCTGAGCAATCGGTTGTATGAGATATATACTTTATACACCACCGATTTATACAATTTTTTCAGACAACAATTAATGCTCTATACGTAAGCATTCAGTGAAATTTTAAGCTTCTAGCTGTTAAAATGGGGCAGTAATTACGAAAAGTTTCTTATCTGAGCAATCGGTTGTATGAGATATATACTTTATACACCACCGATCTATACAATTTTTTCATACAACAATTAATGCTCTATACGTAAGCATTCGGTGAAATTTTAAGCTTCTAGCTGTTAAAATGGGGCAGAAATTACGAAAAGTTTCGTATCTGAACAATCGGTTGTATGAGATATATACTTTATACACTACCGATCTATACAATTTTTTCAGACAACAATTAATGCTCTATACGTAAGCATTAGGTGAAATTTGAAGCTTCTAGCTGTTAAAATGGGGCAGTAATTACGAAAAGTTTCTTATCTGAACAATCGGTTGTATGATATATATACTTTATACACCACCGATCTATACAATTTTTTCAGACAACAATTAATGATCTATACGTAAGCATTCGGTGAAATTTGAAGCTTCTAGCTGTTAATATGGGGTAGTAATTACGAAAAGCTTATCTGAGCAATCGGCTGTGGGGATATATGCTATATATACGACCGATCTCATCCATTTTTTCAGACAATAATATGTACATGAATTAAGAGGGGCTGCCCTCATTGCTTTTAAATGTATGAAAACATTTATTTGAAGCAATTTTTAATTTATAATTTTATTTAATTATTTGGGAAAATTTAACCAACGTGACGTCAGGACGGACAAGGCGACAGCTGTTTCGATTATACCTTGTAAATCTCTTCAAAGGCTTTTCTCCCGGGAGGGGGATTTGAACCCGCACATAATATGTGCAATATACGAAAGCATATGGTGAAGTTTGAAGGTCTGATAAATTGAGGAAGATATGACAAAAATCCTCTTTTCTGAAAAATCGGTTATATGGGGGATATATGCTATAGTGGTCCGATCCGGCCAGTTACGACAAATGTTTAATCGGGCACCTAGATATACCCGCTCACTAAATTTTATCACGATATCTCAAAAATTGAGGAACTAGTTTGCATACAAACAGACAGACGAACATGGCTTGCCAAATCACACAACTTGTTTCTAAATTTTTGATTTTGCTTTGCCCGGGGCTTGAACCCAGGATAAAAGATAAACATATATTTAATATTTTAAAAAAACGTTAAAACAAACTTTATACGATAAGAAACAAAACCCGCGGGCGTTATTGCACTGCACCCGCCTAGGGCACTCAGTTAAATAGTAGGGTTAAGCCCTAACACCAGTGTAAAGCTGCCTGTACTAGATATTTCTTAAGATCCAATGGTGGATAAGAACCTGATGTATGTTAAGAGTGGGCTCCAGTTTGGAGCAAGCGTTATATTGAACCAAATAAGAACGCGAAATTTACATACATATTTTCCGACAGATGCAGTTCTGGCATGTTCTTGGACAGGTGTTGCGTTCAAAATCTGCCTGGAACAGCTTGCTTAACGTTTAAAAAAAGGCCAAAAAATTGACAATGCGACAAGTCCTTTTGAGACCTTCATACTTTAAGATACGGTAGCGCTGTTTAAAAAAGGAATGTCAAAACACAGTTTATGTCAAATGGTGCCAATGCATGAGAAGAAGTGGGTTATAAGTTATAGCCAAGGCAAATCAAACAAGGTAAGTACAAGTAACAACTGAAATATTTTGTTTTTTATGAGTTTTTACTTAAAAAAATGTTTACCAAGCGCATTAAACCTTTGTGATCTAAGCATACTTTTGGGTACTATATGGGCAAATCCGAAATAACGTCCACCACGAGCCGAAAATCAAAAATGGGCAGACTTTATTTTTATCCCTTGCGATTAAATGTTAAATATGTGTTTGATGTGAAAATAAAATAGTTTATTGTTCCCCTTATCCTGGACTGAGAAACCATTATTTCAAAAATAGGCTTCATCCGTTTTGCAAATTTGCTTGTTTTACCAACAAAATATAATAAAATTGATCCTACATTTATCATTGTGTCGCGTCCGTTATCAAAAAATTACAAAAAATTTGTTTAATAAGCAAACGTAGACTTGAAATTAAAAAACTTTCAGGTGTTAAATAGTTATGTGTTTTTCTTTCCAAAAATAAATAAAAATAAATTTTTCCGGAAAGTTTGGGTAACATATTTTTTTGATGTCTATAATTGTCGCGCCTGTTACTCCTCTTTCATTGGTTGATTCATATACATGTTGATTGGTCTATAACAGAGTTCCCCAAACTTTTTTATGTCGTATACCCCTTGCCATCTTTTCCGTGTTGGGTAGACCCCCTACTTACCTGATATTGATTTCCTGAAAATTTCTAACTGTAGTGAAGTTTAGTGTTAAAAACTTAGTGTAAAAACACATATTTATACATTTATTAATTGAATTTAAATTAAAACTACTCAAAATAAAATTTTGTATCTGTTATGTAAAATATACGTGACATTAAATAAACATAACATAAACTTTAAATAAAATAACATAAGCAATACGTCAATATTTTTAGTGAGAAGGATGAATCTGATGCTTTAATAATCATTTATCAACATTTGGCGTCAATTTTGTAAGGGTTAATCTTAAATCTCCTCGGCTAATTATGTCCAGTCTTTTTCTTTTTTCGTTAGGAGATTGGTAACAACGCTGAACCCCCTTTCCACTAGGTATGACGATGGAAAGGAAATTAAAAATTTCCTCGCTATATTCCATAATACGGGATATGTAACGAGTATCTTGTTTTGCAGCCAGAATTGCTGATATCCGTTTTTAAACTGAATCTTAAGTTTTTCGTTTGTACTTAGTTCAGTCAGTTCCTCTTGTATTATGACATTCGTTTCTTCTATGTCACCATATGGGTTAATTATCCACGGTGGTATTACCATAGTCCAAATATCCTCAAACCTAGATTCAAAATCTGAATAGAGGGCATTTAAATGTTGAACGTGAGTTGAAACGTCGTCTTCCTGGCAGCTTGTCTGTGACAAATTGGGGAACTGAGAAAATTCGCCCCGTCCAATATAATTTACTCTGGCAAGAAACGCTGATAAGATGGACTTTGTTTTAATCAAATTTAAACTGTCGCCTTGTAATTGCAAATTAACCATATTAAATTTTGTAAACAAATCTGTTAAATAAGCGATGTCTGTTTTCATCTTCATTAAATTTTCTTTTAAAATTTTATCTTTAGTATCCAGAAATTCTAAAATAGTCTCAAAAAGCGCAAAAAATCTTGTCAAAAATAAGCCTTTCGACAGCCAGCGTACTTCAGTGTGAAGGAGTAATTGATGAAAGTGTTCGTCATTTTCTTCACACAACTGCGCAAATAACCGCGTATTCAACGCGTTGTTTCCGATTCGGTTTATTGCATCAATGACTAAATGAAGTGATTCATGCAATCTAATACTATTTTCACACAGACGGCTTATTGAATAATAAAGGCAGTTTTCTACATTAAGACGCTTATTGAGCTCAATCTTCCCTACAAAATTCGAATCTATTATTATTTCATTAGTAGCTAATCGAATGCCTAATGAAGTCAAAAGCACAATGCAACTCTGTTGGCAGCGTTCCGCTTCCGTTTCCGCTTCTTAGTTTTCAAAGCAAATGTCATTGTCTGCATGGCGGAACGATACAAGGTGGCCGCATCGAACAGCTGATTATAACCTTTTTTATTTGATTTGATACATCAACTACCGGCGCAGTACGATTTTGACATTTGTCCATCGAATTTACAAGTACATGGAATTTTTTTTGTTTGTATGTATGTCACCATGCTCCCTCCCATTTTGTATCGTTCCGCCATGATTGTCTGTCTCATCCTTCATACTAATCGAGCAGATACTTCTGTGTGAAAGCAAAAAATTTACGATTTCATTAGCAGGTGAAATGAGATCATTAAGTTTCTGTGTGAAAACAGTATAACACTCAAATTTTTAGCAACTAAATGTTGTCGATGGATGACGCAATGTATTGCTAACACCCCTGACACATTTTGTTTTAAATAGCTTACAAATCCACGATAACGTCCAACCATGGCAGGTGCTCCATCTGTAGCTACTGATATTATATTTAATAAAGGAATTGCTTTTTCAATGAAGTAATCCTTCAAAACATGAAATATTGATTCATCTATAGTGTCGGTTATCAAAGTTCTTGCGAAGAGCAGTTCTTCGTAGATTTCTTGATTCATAATAAACGAACATATGCCAATAATAATGCTGCATTATCAGATAAAGTTGACTCGTCCAGCTTAGCTAAACGTGGGGCAGTTAAGGGCGAGCAGTTTAATTTGAGTTATAAGGGAGTAATTTGATGTGTTTGTAGGCGTATGAGTCGTGGCACAGTGGATGACGTACCCAACTCAAACGCTTGGGGTTGCGGGTTCAAAGCCCACTGCAACCAAGCATATTTTTTAAATTTATAATTTTATAAATTATTAAGTTAATGGACTGTATTTTATTTTCATTTAGTTTATGGTGTATTTAAAACACGGGACGATGCGGTACACCTTTATTTATTTAATTTGGGGCGAGCATAGGGAACTCTGAGGTTTCGTTCTAATGAGCCACCTCATCTTCTATTTGAAGACCCCTTTAAAAATGTGATGTGGAGGCGAGCACGGGGCTCTGAGGTATTGGCACTCCATTTTCTACTAGAAAAACCTCAATTTTAAATTAAAACTAAAACTATGTCTTTAGAATATTTCATAAGCCGGATGAGAATTTCAGCGCTTATGAAACAAACGAAAGAAAAAAACGCATAGTTTAAGTCGCTTAAACACAGTTGTATAGAGAAATGGGTCGTTTGCAAACAATTACATAAGAAGCTTTCAATATCAGAACTCATTTCATCAATACGTCTTTCAACAGTATTGTTGCTTAAGGGAATTCTTTTAATGATATCAGATGCAGGTTTGTGTAGAACAGTTTTTAAAACCTCTTCAACGGCTGGCAAAATTAATTTCTCTCCGATAGTATGCGGTTTTCCGGATTTTGCTATAAGTAACGAGATATTGTAAGACGCCCGCAAACCATCATCATTTCTTTGTGACGTCGAAGCGAACATTCTGTCCAGTGTAGGTCTCTTCTCAAGTCAAGTTCATCCTTGAGTGTTTGAAACTATTTCAAATCTTTCTCTGTTTTAGCAGGGTGGCATCTTATCAGATGATCTTGCAGTTTAGATGGTTTCATAGAGTCATTGCTCAAAACTTTGTTGCATAAAAGGCACATAGGCAGTTGTTGGTCGGCAGTGATGAAATGAAGCCAAATTTCAAATAATCAACACTGTACTGTCTACGTTTCTTTTTAGATTCGGACATGGCATCAGTCATCTGTGGGCAAAATTAAATTATTTAAATAAGACAGAAAATCCAGCAGCTGTATATTAAAAAATTTTTTGATTTTTCCGAAAACATTCCATAACCCGAACATCTTCTTGCAACAATTAGCTCGAATTACGGAGATTGTACTTTAATTATAATACCGATTACTAAAACTTTCAAAAAGAAACTATTGAGGAGTACTCGTGTAATTTTGCATGATTGAATCTTAAACTACTAATAACTAAAGTCATGATTGCCGTAATTTATCTATCTTTGCTAACTACGAGCACAAATTAAAATTTAATAAAAAACAAGTAAGGAAGGTTAAGTTCGGGTATAGCCGAACATTACATACTCAGTTGAGAGCTATGGTGACAACATAAGGGAAAATGAAAAATGAACCGAGGGAAAACCTGGAATGTGTTTGTATGACATGTGTATCAAATGAAAGGCATTAAAGAGTATTTTATGAGGGAGTGGGCCATAGTTCTATAGGTGGACGCCATTTAGGGATATCGCCATAAAGGTGGATCAGGGTTGACTCTAGAATTTGTTTGTACGATATGGGTATCAAATGAAAGGTGTTAATGAGTATTTTAAAAGGGAGTAATCTCCATCAAGAGAAGAAGAAGAACAAGACGGTCGTTTTGATACGTGCTCCGTGTTTTTATTAAACAAAAAAATAGTAAACAACATACAAAAGCGCTAAAAAAAAACGTACAACATCTAACAACAGGTGCGGGAAGCGGTATTCAAGTGGACAAATCTAAAAATATAGTTTGGGAGAGTGGAGTATTTAGGTGGTTAGTAATTTGCAAAAGCTATCTGCTGTGCTGCCATTACCACAGTCGGTGCGCTGCTAACATCGCCAAGCACACTTTCACACAAACGCCTGCTGATACGCTGAGTACGGGTGAGAACATCAACAACCTGTCAAGTCGCTTTGTTGCTATACTGTCGCTACTAATTGTGCTCTTTATTTTGTGTTTTTGACTTTTCTTTGCTATCATTAACTTAGCGCGAAAAATTAGCGCCTGATAAGCATTGAATTTGTTTACAAAGGTGAATGATAGAAAGGGCAAGTGGAAGACATAAAAGAGTGAAAAGTGTCAGCCTAAAACAGGGCTGCCATCACGGTAGAAAAATATATATTTATACATATTTTTTAGGTTATTTTTTCAAACTAGTCTTGCGAATATTTAAAGTTGTGTATCACAAAGTTGCCATGTAAAGTTGCATATCTTTTACATTGTCTTATAAAGATATACATTTACAATGCCAGCAGAGTGCAAAGAATGTACTGCGAAACTGCTTCAGGTAGATGACATAGTAGCATGCTCTGGTGGGTGTGGCTATAGTTTCTGCTTGAAATGCAGTAATATTAAAAGAAATGAAAAAAAGATAATAGAAGATAATATGAACATAAAATGGTTCTGTAATGTATGTGCATTATCGGATACCAATACTAAATTTGTGGAAACCAAACATTTGATTAATAAATGTGAAGAAACAAAAATGAAAGCCGTTGATATTAAACAGATAGTCGAGCAGATATTTTGTAATAAATTTTCCCAGATTAAAAGTAGCATTATTACGGACTTCAACTCCCTTTTAGAGCATAATATAGAAGTAAAATTGATTGCAATGAAGAATGAGATAGTAAAATATTTATCTAATGAATTAAAAAAGAGCAATGAATTGCTTAGCGATTTACGCGTGGCAAATGATCAGCCAGAAAAACTATCTTATGCTCAGGTCGCTTCTGTAAATGAGAATAAAATTGTCATTAAACCGAAAAAGAAGGGCAAAAAAGCTAAGGAAACCAAGGAAGCTCTAAAAAAAGTTGTCGAACCTACCGAAGGCCTTGTTAAAAATGTTAAAGAAGTAAATAGTGGTGCCATTATTGTAGAATGTAAAAATAAAGACGCCTGTGAAAAAGTCCAGCTAAAGGTAAGAGAAGGTATTGGAAACGATTACGAAGCAGAGAAAACAAAAAATAAGGATGAAATAAAAAAGAAAATAAAAATTGTTGGTTTAACTGAAAAAGTTAGCAATGAGCGTTTGGTAGAATGCTTAACTAAGCAAAATGACTCATGTAACGGAAAGGATTTTAAAGTGTTAAAACTGTATGAAAATACCAATCGTAGAGAAGTAAGCTACATTGCGTTAGTGGAAACAGATGCAGTAACATTCGATAATGTGTTGCAACAAAAGAAACTATATATAGAGTGGGATACTTGCGTCGCTTACGAGCATATAAGTGTTTTGAGGTGTTTTAAATGTCTGGGATATAAGCACAAAGCAGCTGAGTGCACGAATAAAGTAGCTTGCAGCAAATGTGCTGGACCCCATGATAGCAAAGAGTGCACATCTAACATTGTTAAATGGGCACGAGTTTAGCAACGAATACCAGAGGAGCTAAGTTGTATATATTTAAATATTTGTAGTATCGTCGCCAATAAAGCTGAACTAGAGCGTCTGATAGATGTACATAAACCACATTTAATATTTTGTTCGGAGACTTGTTCGACTGAAGAAATAACGAATCAAGAGCTACAGATACAAACATATAAACTTGTACGGTGCGATTCCCACAGCAGGCACACAGGCGGTGTGCTAATATATATAAATGAAACAATTGAATACTCAATAAGTTACAACAGAACATTAAACAAGAACATCTGGTGTATCATACTAAAAGTTAAAAATATTTTCCCCCAATATCAAATAGCTCTGATATATCACTCACCGAGCTCAAGTGATGCAGAATTTATAACGTACTTATACGACATTTTAAATAATAACTGCGTAACACAGGATAATATTATCTTCGTGGGCGATTTCAATATAAACCTTTACAAGAGCACAACTTATAGTAAACAGTTAGTTGACTTATTTCGATCCTTTGCTATGGAGCAAAAAATAGATTTTTATACACGAAAGGGCGATAAGACAGATACATTGATCGACTTGTTATTTACAGATAGTAGCTCTATATCATGTTTAAAATTAGAAGAGTTTCAGATTTCAGATCATGAAACGATTAAATTCAAAATCAAATTACATAAGCTATTTCAGATGAGAACGAAGAGAACAATAATTTCCTGGGAAAATTATACAAGCGACAGCCTTGTTAATGAATTACGACAGCTTAACTACACTGACTTTGAAAATCTGAGCATCGAAAATAAGGCAACATTTCTATGTAATACGCTATCAAGCGCAGTGACCACCCTGACATACTCTAAAGAAGTCAGTGTCAAACTTATGAACAAGTGGTATGATTTTGAGCTGGCTAACTTAAATAAACGTAAGCTAAATCTTTACAAGATCAGCCTATCCACTGGAGAATGGTGTGAATATTATATTGCGAAACGCCAATATAAACGGCTAATTAAGATAAAAAAAGCCAAGTACATGGAAAACAAAATCAACCATAGTGCTGGTGATAGTAAGGTCATGTGGAGAAACTTGAAAAATTCCATAAGCATGGCTAAAGAAAATAATGGTATTAAAAAAATTAAAATAAACGACCAACTCTACACAGAGGAAAATGAAATAGCGCAGTCTTTGAATGACTATTTCATTGATAATATATTGGAGATTAGCATGAATATTCCTACTTCTTTTAGTAATGAAGGTACTATAGATGAGCAAAATGGCCGTAATGTTTTTAAGTTTCAGAAAGTTTCCACTTCAGAGATAGTTGATATAGTAAGTAAGTTTAAAAATAAAATTGGAGGGAAGAAACTTGTGTCGGAAGGAGTCGTTAAAGATTCCATAACGTATACAGGTTTTTTCTATTCTCAGCTTGTTAATGAGAGCTTAGATAAAGGTCTCGTTCCTAGTTTATGGAAATATTCTATAGTTGTGCCATTAGAAAAAGTGAAAAATACCATCAAAGCTGACGAGATAAGACCTATTAACACGTTACAATGTGATGAAAAAATTTTGGAAACAGTGGTAAAAAATCAGCTGGTAAAATATTTAGAAGATAATGTAATTATTATACCTCAACAATCTGGTTTTCGAAAAAAACATTCATGTGAAAGTGCTTTGAATTTGGTTTTAGCTAACTGGAAAGAAGACTTAAGCAGGAAAAAACACATATTAGCTGTGTTTTTGGATTTAAAGCGTGCATTCGAGACGATCGACCAAAAATTAATGCTGAAAAAGCTTTCTTGCATTGGCGTTTCTGGTATAGAACTAAAATGGTTTCAAGACTTCCTAATTAACAGATACCAAAGAACAGTGATTGGAACGTCCGTATCGGATAAAAGGGAGGTACCTGTTGGTCTACCTCAAGGGTCTGTGCTGGCACCCATAATGTTCAATATATATATTAATGATATAACTAGCTCCATTAAGCACTGTGAAATAAAATTGTTTGCTGATGATACATTGCTGATGATAAGTGGGAACAATATTACTGAAATATATGCTAAGCTACAAGAAGATCTTAACAGCGTATATGGTTGGTTATGCGTAAACAGACTAAAAGTGAATGTCAATAAAACGAAATTTATGGTTATATCTAGACGCAATTTTCAAAACAATGAGCTACAAAACTTAAATATAAATAACGAACTAATTGAAAAAGTCAGCATTATAAAATACTTGGGAATAAAAATAGATGATAAGCTGAATTTCAACGAGCACGTGGATTTTACGGTAGGAAAAATAGCGAAAAAGTTATATTTTACACAACGAACCTGCAAATATTTAAATAGAAGGTATAAAATCATCGTCTACAGATCTATAATCGAACCTAATTTTATTTATTGCCCAACTATATTTTTCATCTTGCGAGATAGTCAGATATACAAGCTACAAAAGCAACAGAACCGCGCTATGAGATTCATTCTCAAAAAACGGTATGACACACCTATCAGAGACATGCTATGCTCTCTTAATTGGCTTAGCATTAGACAGCAACTTTTTTATTATACCATAAAATTTATTAAAAACATAATAGAAGGAACTTTGCCTGCGTATTTGAGGACTAATATAAAATATGTAAAAGATGTGCACTCTGTAAATACTCGTAATAAAAATGGTTTTAATCTGCCGGCTTATAAAACTGAAGCAGACAAATGTAATCTGTATTATAAAGGTCTTAAATCATATAATGAACTACCGATTGATATTAAATCATGTCATTCCAATAAATTTAAACAAAAATTGTACAATTATTGCAGAACACTACCAATTTAGTGCTGGACAGGCGGACTTCCATAGCATCGATAGAAGTGCAGCGAAACTATACTGCTGTGTAGCGCCAAGACTTCCAAGCTCTTGTGCGCATACAAAAAAGGTTGCCGAAGCACATACTGAAACGCATCACTCGATTAACTCAGTGCATCGCCGTGCAGATGTTGCCTTCGCGCTTTACTAACATGCGTAAAATGCCTACATACTACATAATCGCAACGCTTTGTTCGCATGATCTGGAAGTCTCCCATCCATAGTACTCCAAGGTAGGACATAGATGTAACTATTCTAGATTGCATAGTCCAGAAGACAATTATAAACATGTAAAATAGATTTAAGTTAGGCTTAGGAAAGCCGTAATAAATAAATACATTACATTACATTACATTAGTTCCATAGGTGGACGTCGTTTCGAGATATCTCCATAAAGGTGGACCAGGGGTGACCATAGAATTTTTTGTACAATATGGGTATCAAAAGAAAGGTGTTAATGAGTATTTTAAAAGGGAGTGATCCTTAGTTCCATAGGTGGACGCCGTTTCGAGATATCGCCATAAAGGTGTACCAGGGGTGACCCTAGAATTTGTTTGTACGATATGGGTATCAAATTAAAGGTATTAATGAGGGCTTTAAAAGGGAGTGGTGGTAGTTGTATAGGTGGTCGCCTTTTCGAGATATCGCCATAAAGGTGGACCAGGGGTGACTCTAGAATACGTTTGTACAATATGGGTATCAAACGAAAGGTGTTAATGAGTATTTTAAAAGGGAGTGGGCCTTAGTTCTATAGGTGGACGCCGTTTCGAAATATCGCCATAGAGGTGGACCAGGGGTGACTCTAGAATGTGTTTGTACAATATGGGTATCAAACGAAAGGTGTTAATAAGTATTTTAAACGGGACTGGGCCTTCGTTCTATACGTGGAGACCGTTTCGAGGTATCGCAACAAAGGTTGACCAGGGGTGACTCTAGACTTCGTTTGTACGATATGGGTATCAAATTAAAGGTATTAATGAGGGTTTTAAAAGGGAGTGGTGGTAGTTGTATAGGTGGTCGCCTTTTCGAGATATCGCCATAAAGGTGGACCAGGGGTGACTCTAGAATGCGTTTGTACAATATGGCTATCAAACGAAAGGTGTTAATGAGTATCTTAAAAGGGAGTTGGCCTTAGTTCTATAGGTGGACGCAGTTTCGAAATATCGCCATAAAAGTGGACCAGGGGTGACTCTGGAATGTGTTTGTACGATATGGGTATCAAATTAAAGGTATTAATGAGGGTTTTAAAAGGGAGTGGTGGTAGTTGTATAGGTGGTCGCCTTTTCGAGATATCGCCATAAAGGTGGACGAGGCGTGACTCTAGAATACGTTTGTACAATATGGGTATCAAACGAAAGGTGTTAATGAGTATTTTAAAAGGCAGTGGACCTTAGTTCTATAGGACGCCTTTTCGATATATCGCCATAAAGGTGGACCAGGGGTGACTAGAACCTGTTTGTACGATATTAGTATCAAATTAAAGGTATTAATGAGAGTTTTAAAAGGGAGTGGTGGTAGTTGTATATGTGAAGGCGTTTTCCAGATATCGACCAAAATGTGGACCAGGGTAACCCAGGACATGATCTGTTGGATACCGCTAATTTATTTATGTATGTAACACCTGCCAAGATTTCAAGGGTTTTTTATTTCGCCCTGCAGAACTTTTTCATTTTCTTCTACTTAATACGGTAGGTGTCACAACCATTTTATAAAGTTTTTTCTAAAGTTATATTTCGCGTCAATAAACCAATCCAATTACCATGTTTCGTAATTTTCGATATCGAAAAAGTGGGCGTGGTCATAGTAGGATTTCGTTCATTTTTTATACCAAGATAAAGTGAATTCAGATAAGTACGTGAACTAAGTTCAGTAAAGATATGTCGAGGGCAAGTTATCGTTTTAACCGCCATGCGGAAGGACAGACGGACGACTGTGTATAAAAACTGGGCGTAGCTTCAACCGATTTTGCCCATTTTCACAGAAAATAGTTAGCGTCATAAAATCTATGCTCCTACCAAATTTCAAAAGGATTGGTAAATTTTTGTTCGACTTATGGCATTAAAAGTATCCTAGACAAATTAAATGAAAAAGGGCGGAGCCACTCCCATTTTGAAATTTTCTTTTATTTTTGTATTTTGTTGCACCATATCATTACTGGAGTTGAATTTTGACATAATTTACTTATATACTGTAAAGATATTAAATTTTTTGTTAAAATTTTACTTTAAAAAAATTTTTTTTTAAAGTGGGAGTGGTCCTTCTCCGATTTTGCTAATTTTTATTAAGCGTACATATAGTAATAGGAGTAACGTTCATGCCAAACTTCATCATAATATCTTCAACGACTGTCAAATTACAGCTTGCAAAATTTTAAATTACCTTCTTTTAAAAGTGGGCGGTGCCACGCCCATTGTCCAAAATTTTACTAGTTTTCTATTCTGCGTCATAATTTCAACGCACCTACCAAGTTTCATCGCTTTATCTGTCTTTGGTAATGAATTATTCCACTTTTTCGGTTTTTCGAAATTTTCGATATCGAAAAAGTGGGCGTGGTTATAGTCCGATATCGTTTATTTTAAATAGCGATCTGAGATGAATGCTCAGGAATTTTTTTTTCGATCCTGATGATTTTGATATATGGAAGTCTATATCTATCTCAATTCCTTTATACCTGTACAACCAACCGTTATCCAATCAAACTTAATATACTATGTGAGCTCTGCTCAACTGAGTATAATAATGTACTTACTTTTCTGCAGCACACTCAAACAAAATAGCACTGACTCACTATAATTTGTGTGATATACTATCTGTTTATATTTTTTTAAATATTTTCTTATCACTTTCCTTTTCAAGATTCAGGAAACTAATAGACGTATTTGTCCCACATTCGTATTTATAGAGTGCAAGTTAGCGAAGCTCTGAGACTGCGACTACGACTGCGGCTCTCAAGTTTTTACAAGTTCAAAATGTATTGCGACCACAAAGCGAATACCAACATTCTACAACAGCATTGCTGGAAACGAACGCAAATTCAGTGCTGTAGCGGAAAGATGTGTAATGGTGTTAGTAGATCAACTGCCCGTCGTTTATTCGGCTAACGAATGCGTTTGTGGGGTATATTGAGCGCTATATGATACATATGTACTTTTATAAATAATGTATATGTTTTGATATTATAAGATAGTATGATGTAAGTAAATAGGTACTATCAGTGTATGTGTTGAGATCCACTATCGTGGACACGCATTTTCATTTCATGGACCCCCAAATTTTCGCTGAGGTAGACCCCTTGCAGGTTGTAATAGACTCTTAGGGGTCGATATAGACCACTTTGGGAATCACCGGTCTATAACTTTATTTCTGTTTAGCCTACAACAAACCTTATATGTTGTCAAAAAGAGGTAATTTTTGCGCTTTCGGTAGTGTATAAACCATGGCATAAAAAAGAAGGGCGTTTCACTAAAAAATTTTTGACGTATTTGAGGATTTTTGAAGTTTCATAATGTTTGTTGTTTTGCTAGAAGCGTTGCCATACCGTTACTGTTTAAAGCGAATTTGTGCATGGAAATTTCCTACAGGATGAAAACGCAATGCTCATCTGAGACAATAATAATATGCTTTAGCACGATTTATGTGCACACATATCTATTGAGAATCAGTAAAACATGCAAATTGAAAAATAGTGGAAAATGACTCATATTTTATGGCAGCTTGACCCCTAGACAGAAAAAATACACGAAAAATCTTGCCTTTACAGTGGATATTTCTCAAGGCATATTGAGAATAAGTGTACCTCCAAAGTCTGCACTGAGTGGTAGGTGTTTAATTTGTTACGTTTATGGAACGCCACATCCATGTCAATTCTAAAAGGGCACAGAATGTGTATAGGCGGGGCTTTCCCCAAGGTGACCCCTGGTACAACAGGCAAAAGAACTCTCATAACTAGTGATAATAACCTGCAGAGCTACAGGGCATGTGGACTTGTAGCCACTTCCAATTTCGTAAAAATTGCGTTTAAGTATGCTAAACTCTTTAGAAATTGCGGCTTCGGTTTATAAGGACCTCCTTTGGGCAATCAATTGACAAACGTGTATGTTTTGTCAACATGTTCTGAGAAAACGTACGGACACTTAAGAAGGCTATATTCCCTTGCCTTGTATACTTCGATCAATGTTTCTTCCACCAAAGCAATTTTCTGAAGCTCGGAAAACTTATTAAAAACCTTCTTTTGTATGCTGATATTTCGTACTAAATATTTCCAACGCATGCTGGTCATTTTTTTTTTTATTTAAAATGACTATGAAAGTAATTTAGTCGTATCCGTTAATATGAAATCCATTAAAATTAGAAAAATTCGTAACATTTTTCAATCTGGTAACTTGTTTTTGGTGAAATTGTCATTGTCCCCGCAAAAGTCAAGTGGCTAACGTCACACTAAATGGAACTACCTCCACTTTTTGTATCATGGTATAAACTGTTAATTGATTCTTGGAGATGTTAGAGAAATCTTACAAAATATAAAGAGAATATAGTGAAAATTCAAAAAATCATCCGAACTTGGGATTTTTTCTTTCGAGCTTGCAGGAAATTGAAACTAAGAACTAAGTCCAGAACCGCATGACAATGCAACACAAAGAAAAAAGTTCTCGCTAGGCATTCCAGGTACCATGAAATTCAAAAAAATGGCACGAACTTGGAAATTTTGCTTTAGTGTATTAAGGGACTTTAATCCAGAGACCTGAAACTTTGAAAGAAACTTTGAGCTCTATTAGGTTATAATACTTAGGACAAAAGAGTTTCTATATTGGTCAGAGATCGATATCTAGAGATATTAAGAAAGTCCTTTTTCAACATCTGGAATCTTACGACCGCTATTTGAGTGCCTAGAGAGCTCTATTAGGTTGTAATATTAAGTATAAATGATATATCTACATGGGACGGGGATCGAGATATTTAGAGGTATTGAAAAGTCCACTTAGAATTCTGGATTCTTGTACTCTCTGAGCTACAAACATGAAGCCTTACACATAGTTCTGGTCACCTTGACAATGCAACAAAATGAGAAAATAAAAAGAAGATAAAATTTTTTTAAATACTTTCTTTATGTAAATGAGCCAAAAGAAATGAAAAATGCCTCTTTAAACAAGGACATAATCTTGTTAAATTTTGATATTCAAATTTTAACATAACCACTGTAAACAATTTTATGGGGAACAAAAATATAAAAGGTGGAGTGCAATAAATAGGCTTGCGATATAATATTTAGCTAAGTCCGGCCTTTATGATTTTGTTCCTCATAACAATTTTTACAGTAGTTATTTTAAAGTTTGAATAGCAAAATTCAACAAGATTATGGCTTTGTTTAAAGAGGCATTTTTCTCTTCTTTTGGTCCATATAGTTCTTATATATAGGAAATACCTAAAAATTGTCTTTTTTTAACAATTGTCTTTGTTTTTATAGACCTATTGATAAAGGATTGAAGGTTCGATTCGTGCTCAACGCCAGAACAATAATGTTTATAATTATTGTTTTTTTTCTAAATTTGAAAAATTGTTTTTATTTTAGGAATAGTAGTAGGTAGAAAATTTGTCAGACAACCTGTCATAGCTGCGCAGATAGATCCATTTCGAAGGTTGTTAAGCCTTCATCATCAGTACGCTTCAGGCACGCTGCGCTAACCATTTAGCTATACAGCGGTGGTTTGTTTGACTGATAAATTGCTACTTCTATTCCTCTTTACCAACTATATCTAATCAGCGTTGCGCCCCCTGTTGCAAATTACTGATATTGTTGGATTTTTGTTTATTGTCGATTACTTTTATTGACATTCCCATTTTTTTTTATTGACATTCCCATATCGCTTCCCAAGGCAGCCGGTTCTATGTACCGGAGCGACTAGGGATTTTCCCGACCAAGGGCTGTCATTTCAGTGTAATCCCATTTAATTTGTTGCGTCCCTCCCACAAATTTCCATCCTCCCAGCAGCTCCTTGCAGCGGGACTGCGCCATCTCCTGCTCCGGGAAGGTATCGAACCCAATCCGGGTCCTTCTCCTTCCTGACCCCAGTCCTGAGAAATGGTTTTGCTGCGTTTGCCGGAAAATAATCTTTTTAGGACGGTCATACTCTTGTCAGTGTGTCACGTGCAAGGGATGGTTACACCGGACAGGTTGCTCTGGGCTAGATCCCAAAACCCGACGTCCTCGTAACTTTTATAAATCTTTTGTGGCTCCTTGCTGTTCACGCCCAAGGGCGCCCCATAGTATTCGCCCCAGCGCCCCCACTATCTTCCAGCAGCTCTGCTGCTCAGCAAGCCACACCAAGTACCCGCTGCTGCTCGCGCCCTGCGGCGCCACCAGCTCATACGGCCGTTCCCACTCATAACTACAATCTCCGTAGTAGAGTCGGTAGCAATGCCGAGCATGAGCCACCGCCCCGTCCTCTTCTCCCCTCTTTTCCGGCAGCAATCATGTAGGTCAGGGAAACAGACTCTTAGTCCCTACCACCTTTTGCACAGTTTGCCAGCACAGAATATATATGTTTGCGACATCCGGCCAATGCAGCTCCTGACTTGGACGGTACCACTTTCCTAGATGTTTTGGTATCCGCGACGGCAACCCCCAGACGGGCTTCATTGCGCCATGTTGCCAGGCCGCCAACCCAACTACGCCGGGTACCCCAATGCTTACCCAGGCACGTCCAGTGCCAAGGTCACAACAGCAATTGCGTCCTGGCCTCCCACAACTCAGGCGTAGTCACCCGTCACTCACCCCTAAAGTAACGACGTCTCCCCCGCTGCACTTCAGAATTCTGCAGTTAAACTGTAACGGATTAACTGGGAAGATCGCGGAGATAGTCGATTTCATTAAGCGGCATAACGTCCGCATCGCTGCGACTCAAGAGACTAAACTCACAGCAAGATCTGCTCCGCAGACCTGTTCTGGGTATAATGTCCACAGGAAAGATCGCGTGAACGGAAATGGAGGCGGTCTCGCGTTTATCATACACCACTCAGTGCAATATAATATATATGATCCCGACATCGGCCGCAGGGACAGTTTCCATGAACGTCACGGCTTATCTGTCCCGTCAGGCGATGTAAACCTACAAATCATCAACATCTACATCCCTCCTGCCACCTGTTGCCCCAGTGGATACCGCCCTAATATCAGAGCACTACTCACTGACGATAATCGCATTATCCTAGGCGATTTCAATGCCCATCACGATCAATGGCATTCAAACCTGCAGGCGGCCAGCAGGGGTGAGATGTTGCCGGATAAAATAGGGGAAACGACGTTCTGCCAATAAACGGAGACTCCCCACTCTTATGGTAGGAAGCTGTCACAGTTCCCCAGATATATCAATCGTGAGCGCAGGACTCGTAAACTGCGACAACTGGCAGCCGATGGTAACATTGGCATCTGACCACCTGCCTATACTTATTTCACTTGAGCGAACCGCCGACTTCATCGTCACCGAAAACACACTTTCATAAACTTTAAAAAAGGAAAGTGGGATAAGTACAAATCCTTTACAGACAGTCGCTTTGCTGCACTCCCTATCGCGGCTGATGCTCGCCAAGGGGGACGTGCTTTCCGCAAGGTCATTGAATCCGCCTCGGCTCGTTTTATTTCCGCCGAAAGAATTCCCAAAATAGGCCCCATTTTCCGGCGGATGCCGCAAATTTAGCGAGAGAACGTGACCTTATAAGACAGCTCGATCCCGGCGATCTCAAAATTAGGGATATAAACCAACGCATCAGATTGCTTGTGGATGACCACAAGCGGGGGAAATGGCAGGAGCATTTAAGTGGTTGTAACCTCTCTGCCGGCGTAGATAAGCTTTGGTTCACCGTAAAGTCCCTATCGAATCCGTCTAAGCACAATAACAAAATTTCCATCGCCTTTGGCGATAAAGTGCTTGTTGGATGCGCGAGCGCTTTTTGCCGACAATATATATTGCATTCTACGGTTGACAAAGTTATACGGCGGGCCAGCAGACGCGCCCATAAACATAAATTCAACGCGTCCCCAATTACCATCACCGCCAAAGAGGTTGAGGATGCCATCGGCCATGCTAAACCATCTACAGCAGTGGACCCAGACGGCATATCCATGCCGATGCTTAAAAGCCTGGGTAAAGAGGGTTTCAAATATTTAGCACATGTCTTCAACCTGTTCCTTTCCACCTTTGTCATCCCTGAAAAATGGAAAATGGCCAAGGTGATCCCTCTACTAAAGCTTGGGAAACCAGCTAATGACCGCCCGATATCTCTCCTATAGCCAGTAGCAAAGACACTTGAAGGCATTCTGCTCCCCTACTTTAAAGCAAATTTGCAGCTAGCCTATCATCAGCATGGCTTTAGAAAACTTCATAGCACAACCACCGCGCTAAATGTCATTAGCATCCAAATAAATTGCTGTTTAAATCAAAACCCCCACCATAGAACAGTACTCGTTGCGCTAGACCTGTCAAGAGCTTTTGATACGATCAACCGTGGCACGTTACTGCAAGACCTGGAAGGGTCTACCCTTCCCCCAAGTCTTAAAAGGTGGACCGGAAATTATTTGGGTGGTCGGCAGGCATCGGTGCAATTTAGGAACGCAACATCTAAACCAAGAAAAGTTAAACAAGCGGTGCTACAGGGTTGTGTCCTATCCCCACTTTTGTTTAACTTCTACATATTGTACCCAATTTAGGGAAATTCCGCTTATTTGCAACCTTCTGCTAACGTTCGTATCGCTGAACTGTCGAATAAATAACTCTAGTATTCTGCATTGCAAAATGGGATTTATTAAACTACTTTGGGAGTAGTACAATTATACTTCAGAATTATACTTAACTTCGCAACTAATAACGTGTTTAAATCAAACTGATTCGTTATTACTCAGCTTTCGCTGCTTTTATACTCTCCGTGTCTCGTCCGCATATTTCTCCAAAGGTCTAGACGTTTCACCTTCTAGAACTCTTGTAGCTCATGCTTGGTTACGAGTTATATAAGTGTATATTTGTAATTTATAGCCATATGCGTGCGTATGTGTGAGTAGCTACTTCGGCTGATAACTACATGTGTGTGTGTGAGAGATATCTCTTCGTCGCCTTCTACATAAGTTGCTAGCTTTAATGTGGACATGTATATAAGAGTGACTGCTTCATGCTTTTGTTGTTGCGTGATTATTTACTAACAGCTTAGTGATGTCAACATTCGCCACAATATAAAATCTACCTTCGCCACCAGAAGGAGTTACTATCGTTTCCTACGCCGATGACTGCACAATAATGGCCACAGGCCCAAGCCCGCAGATCGATGAGCTTTGCAACAAAATAAACGGCTACCTTCCTGATCTCTCCAGCTTTTTCGCCTCGCGAAACCTGACATTATCACCGACTAAATTATTCACCGACCTTATTTTCAACATGGACGTCCCAAATGTCAACCATTTTGAACATCCACGCCAATGGCACTACGCTACCGACTGTCTTACACCCCACAATCTTGGGTGTGACGTTTGATCAGGATCTACATTTTAGTTAGCATGCATGCAATTGTACCGAAAATCCAGAGCCGTAATAAAATCCTCAAATCCCTTGCTGGCAGTACTTGGGGTAAAGATAAAGAAACACTCATTACCACTTACAAAGCAATTGGCCAGCCGATTTCATGCTACGCGTCCCCGATATGGTCGCCAAGCCTAAAGACTACTCACTGGAAGAAGCTACAGGCCTGCCAAAATACCGCCCGCATAACCGCCATGGGTTGTCCTCTTATGTCCCCAGAACACCATCTACATAATGAGGCGAGAATACTCCCCATTAGGGAGAGAAATGAAATGATAACCAAACAATTCCTGCTGAATACCCAGAAACCTGGGCACCCAACAGACATCTGATTGATGAGCCAGCACCGCTCAGGGGCTTAAGGAGTCATCTCAGTAAGCATTATGAGGAAATACGGCACCTGAGAACACAGCTGTATGAAGCTAAAAAGCACAAGCAGGCCCTCAGTGAACTCCACAAACAGGCGTCGGACTTCTATGCCAGGAATTACCCGGTGAATACTGTACTCAAAGAACAATACCCAAAACTAGCAGAAGAGGAACGCACTCTCCCTAGGGAAACGCGGGTAACTCTAGCTCAACTTCGGTCTGGATACTGTAACTGGCTAAACTCTTACCTATCCAGAATTAACCCCGACATACAAAACATATGTCCTGCGTGTAATGTGTCCCCACATGACACCAACCATATCTTTAACTTTATTGTGGAACCAACGCCTCTAACCCTCCTCTCATTATGGTCCACCCCTGTTGAAACAGTAAGTTTGCTTGGACTCCCATTATTTGTGATCGATCGCACCTATTGGATGGGGCGAAGCACTGCTACAACAACAACAACAACATTCCCATGTGATCTTGGTTTAGTAGCAACGAGCATGATCCGTGCGCATCTTGCGCAACCAATATAAGTCTCTTATCAAATATCAACAGAAATCAGCTGTTCTATTAACTTAAAGCTTGCGCCGCCATCTAGCGTATAATAGCAACTGCCGTCAATCAATTAAAACTTACAGCTTGCGCTGCCATCTGGCGTACAATAGCAACTGCCGGTAATGCAGCCCAATAATATTCACAATAGTGAAAAATACAGTACAAATAGATTTCTTTGTGTGCTCACAATCGTTTATTTTTAACAAATTATTTTAATAATATATAACAAAAGCACTACAGCAAAAATTGCCCAAAGCTCGCTAATAGCCCGAATCTCCATCTTTACAACCAAAACTTTATTTATAGGTTTTGATTTCAAATACGAGCGAAAAAGGGATCCGTACATAAAAACAGCAATTAGAAATAATATATATGGTTTTTTTTGTTTTTATTGGCCTATTGATAAAGGATTCAAGGTTCGATTCGAACTCAAGGCCAGAACAATAATTTTTATAACAATTATTTTTTTTTTTAATTTTTCTAAATTAAAAAAAAAAATTATTTTTGGAATAATATTAAATTATTAAACATAGAAAATGAGTAAATCAGAAAAAAGCAAAGTTCATAAACCGTATAGCCGACTATTTCCAAACCCATGACGGTTTTTCTATTTTACAAAAATAACAAACACGGTCTTGGAGACAATAAATTAATATAATCAGCCCAATTCTAAATATTCCCTCGGAATTTTGTTCTCGCGGATTTTTTTATTCCCGCGGAAAAATTCCTCCAATTCATTTCTCCTAGGGAGAACAATAATTGGGGAATAGGAATTTCGAATTTTCGAAGTCAGCTGTTTTGTCAATTGAAATTTCGTTACGCATTTCTTATTTTGTGTAAAAAAATTAAAAGTTTAATTATTGTTGCGAATTTGTTTGAAATTAAGAAATAAAATATAACAATGCACAGTATTGCATTTCATGTGGTATTCACTGAAATTAGTAATGAATTGGTGCCACAGCAACATCAACAGAAGAGCATAAGAAGAAGAAGACGGCGGGATAACACAAATTCGCTGGAGTTGCCTGCTTCCGTTCATCAAAGAAACTTTCTGGCGACCAAGTCGAGGTGAATTCGTCTTTTGTCATATGCCAAAATCTATTTAGTTAAGCCTTCTTAAAAAATCCTTGCGCAATTTCTGGATGGCTGCATGAAATATAACAAAAGCTCTTCCGTTGCTTATGATATACTTTTCGACTTAAAATAAAGGTAGAATGTACATATTTTTGCACAAATTCAATTCAACAATTCCGCTCCACGTTCGAAGGGTTACAGTCGAGAAAACCTAATTTCAAAAATTCGCCTCGAGTTCGACATGACCCTCGTTTTTGTTTATTGGGTGGTGATACATCATCCAAGCTAAATATGTATTTATGTATATATATGCATATTAGGGTGGTCTCTACAAATCAAATAAACAATTTATTAATATCTGAACTTTAATTATTGTGCAACACCCCTTAACTGTTTCTTCTCGGGACCAAAATTTAAATTATGTCGTCATGATTATAATTATCGATTTTGGACATGGGAAATAAAACAATTCAACATTAATTTCTATAGACTCCATGGCGAAATCTCAACTTTGACTAATTGTCGACACCTTTTTAACCATTTCCAATCATGGCCAAAATTTATTTGTGATATTTTTGACCTACATAGATATTACCATCAGAATGGATGAGACTGATAGAGAATATATTATTTGATTTATAAGGATCAATCTAATATACATAGATAAAATGAGTGCGAAAACGTGCCTGCAATGTAATGTACTAATTAATTATGCCGATTCAAATAAACTACATGCATTGAAACACCATTGCAGTAAACATACACATATGTATACCTCGACTTACTTATTCCTTTTCTGCTTCACCCGCCACGACATGAAAAACAATATACTGTCGGGGATGTGCTAGTTACAAGGGGCTTAAGTTGGTGCGCCAGCGCATTTGTGTTTTTGCGGTTATTGTACTCTTTATGATGTTTTGGATCTCTCAGACAGCAGCATGTTACACGTACATATTAGAGGTTTACGCCGATCACTTTATCGACGGCGGCGGCGTGGACGGCAGCAGTAAAATATGTTTCACAACACGCCAAAACAAATTTTGTGGATTTATCTGGCGAGAAATTTAAAGTATTCAAAAGGATTCTAAAACGCGAAACCAAGATTCCGAAAACATTTTCGATCAATCCACGTGCGCGCGATAGCCTATAATTAAATATTATATCACTCTTTTCGAGGGAGTTGTGGCTGAAAGGTTTCATTATATTTTCCATTAGTGGAAATGCGTCGTCAGCAACAAACACAAATGGCATTTTTTCATTATATCCTGGAAGCAATTCAGGTTTTGGTAGTCGTAATTTATTTTCTTTAAGCTGCTTGAAAAACTTGGTTTGACTGAATAAACCAGCATCTGAAGCTCTTCCATTTGCACCAACATCGACCATCAAAAATTCATAATTTGCGTTTACTACAGCCATCATAATAATAGAGAAATGCTTTTTATAATTAAAGTAAAACGACCCCGACCCAGGTGGTTTTTTTATGTTAACGTGCTTTCCGTCAATCGCACCGATGCAGTGGGGAAAATTCCATCGCTGGTTAAAGGCGTTTGCTTCCATCTTCCACTCGTTTTCATTTGTTGGCAACTGTAAGATGATTGAAATGTACTAATTGTTTAAAATATGTAACAAATACCTTTATGTAGTCTTTTAGCTCTTCTATTATAGCATCACAAGTCTCGCTTACAATCTTGCCGATAGCTTGTGGAGAAATTGCTGTAAGGAATTTTAGGTCCTCAAAACTATTGCCGCTTGCCAAAAAACGCAATGTTAAAGTTAAACGATGACGCGCAGGAATAGCTTTCCTCATCACAGTGTCTCGTTTATTAATTCGATGCGCTACTTTAGACAAAAGTACTTCAAATGTTTCTTTATCCATTCTTACATAATTTTTAAAGTCACGTTGAGACGTAAACTCAAGTTCCCGAAGTAATTTTTTCTGTCCCAATACATTTCGTTTTTTATACCACAATTGTGACCAAATCCGTTTACCCTTTTGCTTTCTTTTCTTTCTTTTTAATGCAATCGAAAGAAGTAAAGCCGCACTTGCCTTCTTTATGCAATTAGAACACATGATTCGTTTGTTGCGCTAGTTTAAAAATGAATATTGCGCAGTGTTTTTGAGCCGTGTATGTCAAAATTCTCCTTTGCACAAATTTCGTCGTTTTATATTTGCGCATGGCTTTTGTGTCGTGTATGGGCCGTATTAGGCATTCGATTAGCTACTAATGAAATAATAATAGATTCGAATTTTGTAGGGAAGATTGAGCTCAATAAGCGTCTTAATGTAGAAAACTGCCTTTATTATTCAATAAGCCGTCTGTGTGAAAACAGTATAAAAAGCTTGATTTTTCTATTTACAAAAATAATATTTAGGAGAGGTTTTGTTTGTATGTATTTAAGGAAATCAACGTTTTGGCCATTTCGGAAAGATCCGGGGTTTTTACCTCAAAATCTCGCAGATCGTTCAAAAATGTTCAGGAGTAGCTCCTTGCGGAGGGATTGTCCTTCGTTCACTTACTCCAGAGAGGCTTCGAACCTAACCCCGGTCTTTGGAAAGAAATAGAGATACATAAATTGGTCACACTTTTGTCTGTATATCTCGTGCAAAGCGTAGTTTCACCTGGGGTTAGCTCTTAATAATCGTCGCGAACACAATTTCTTTAATCATTTGTGGCTCTTTGGCGGTCACGCACAAAGGCGTCTTACGGTTGCTATTAATGGTATATTAATACTCATGACTCTCGTGGCACAGGGCGCCTCCAGTTTTTTCGGCTGTTTTTAAGAGCTACAATTCCCGATGTGCGAACAGTAGCAAATCCCGACCACCAGTCGCACGACTCCTGACTCTCACACCATATGCCAGCACAGAAGCTATAGGACTGTGACTTCGAACTCATACCTTCGTCGACGTCACTTTCCTAGAAGCTCTAGGTTTGTCGAGCTGTGCTACCGAGCTACACCAGAGAAACACCTTGAAAGTCGGCCGATTACAAGTTAAAAGATATTAACGGCTGTTTTCCGGCCTTATGATATATGCTTGGATGCTTGGATAGGGCTTCAGTTTTCAGACTAGTTCGCCTGTCCACTACGTTAGGGTGGTAACACGCACGGTCATTAGTTCGACTGTCTTGGGAAAGCTTTTGCTTCACCACTTTGAGTGTTCTTGCGAAGGACAAAACCTCACTTGGTAAATATATGTGCCTACGTATTCGAATTTGTAAAAGGAGCCGTAACATGTAGGTGATATTTAAAGTTGGTTTATAGGCTATAATCAATGTGATTCAATCCAAGGGACTAGTTTTGGATAGGGCCGCCAACTTTAGGAAATGTCAAACCGGGAGACCTGGGTGTTGAAGGATGAAGTGTGAAAATCAAAATTAACATTTCAGACGCTATTATATAGTTTCGCAAATAAACAACAGATGTTTGAATGTAAGCCCAAGTGATTTTTCACATCCTCAACTTAAGTATGAGGTAAAAATCATTTGAAAGGAGTGTTTATGCCCCTAGAACCTACTAAAGGAGTTTGTATCACCGATTTCGCTTATTTTTTCAGCCAATCGAAATATAAATTTTTTTTAAAAATCGGCACCTTTTTTGGGTAATTTGCTTTTTTTTAACAACTTGAGGACAATTTGAAAACATATTCGCCTTGGGTCATTTTAGTTATTTGAACTCATTGTTAATTATTAATTTTTTGAAAAAAATATGCAAAGTGAGCATATAAATTTATTATATAACTTTTCTTTTAGTGGTTTGTTTTAATAACTTGGTGAATTGGGTGATGCAAAATCAGTGTTAAGCTGACATCGAAAGCGCCTATTTTTTTAAAGAACTTTTGAACAGTTAGAAAGAGTTAAATTTTGCAATCAGTTTTTTATAACTGGCAGCGATGCGCATCCGTTGATACCACTTTCGACCATATCCGACCAATTTTCGACATGAACAATAAATGGCCTAAACAGTCTTTAACGAGTAGAAAATATAGTAACGCGCCGGACGTTGCCGCCGCCGCGCCGATATATTTGACATTCGGCGGAGGCGTGCCAAAAACGGAAAAAATCGGCGACGGCGGCGGCAGCGTTTATTGGCGGCGTATATCTCTAGTACATATCAACATATTGCACATTCCTTTGTTCTCGTTGGCATACAAGTACCGAGAAACACTGAACAATTTTTTATAAACATAGTCAGACCAATTCTAAATATTCTCGCGGAATTTTGTTCTCGCGGATTTTTTTATTCCCGCGGAAAAATTCCTCCAATTCTTTTCTCCTAGGGAGAAGAAAAATTGGGGAATAGGAATTTCGAATTTTCGAAGTCAGCTGTTTTGTCAATTGAAATTTCGTTGCGCATTTCTTATTTTGTTTAAAAAATTAAAAAGTTTAATTATTGTTGCGAATTTGTTTGAAATTAAGAATAAGGTATAAACAATGCACATTATTGCATTTCATGTGCTATTCACTGAAATGAGTAATGAATTGGTGCCACAGCAACATCAACAGAGGAGCATAAGAAGAAGACGGCGGGATAACACAAATCCGCCTGAGGTGCCTGCTTTCATTCTGCAAAGTAATTTTCTGGCGGCCACGTCGAGTTGAGTTCGCCTTTCGCCATATGCCAAAATCTACTTAAGCCTTCTTAAAAAATCCCTGCGCAATTTCTGGATGGCTGCATCAAATATATAAAGAGCTCTTCCGTTGCACAGTGGTGCCTCTGCCGTTAAAGCATGGCAAAAATCAAAAAAATCATGAAAGCGTTCGCTAAATCTAATAAACATTTCTAATAGAGAATTTTCCAGGGATCAAGAATATACAAATGTTTTTTCACAGAAAATTATATAGTTTACCAGGTAGAGCCGCTCAAAGTTGACCAATTTTCAACATTGGGAAAAATTTGAGATTTTTCTTTGTATTTAAAATGGTTTTATGTAAATGACGTTTTCGTGTATAGCAATTAAAGATAATTTAATTTAGGATTGAAACAAAAAAAAAATTTTGTTTTTTTTGGTAAAAGTTGGCGGATATACCTGTTTAGAAATGCATATTTTTAGGCCCTTTTTAAAACTTTGATGGAAAAAAAAATGTTAAAATATGTGCTCCGTCAAATTAACAGTAGTTATTTGTGAAATATTCAGTTACCTAAATTCATAAAGTCTAACTGCGTCCAGCTGCAACTTCATTTTTTACATCAAATAAAGTTAAACAACCTTGGGCATAAATACGCGCCTGAGCAGATATATATAATTCAGTACGGCCGTAAGGTCGTTTTTGTTATTGGAACTTGTTAACAACATACATTTTTTTAGTTACGAATTGCATACCTGAAATTCATTTTAATAATTTGAGTAGGTATATAAAGCTATCCATCATACAATGCACATTATCATTCGTCTTTTGGAGATTAAGGAACTAAGTATTCTGTTTACCTAAATAAAGTGAATAGTATTTTTAAATATAGTTCACAGTTTAATATTTAGTCAGATACACTCGAAGCCAATTCTAATATGTATCTAGAAAACTCGAAACTATTTGCGAGAACTATTTGAGAGAATTAGCGAGTGAAACAAGCATTAAAGAAAAGGAAGGCCTGGAAGAAAAAATTGGTTTACAATAGTGGGCTGTGATGGATCATCAGGACAAAGCGCATATAAACAAAGAATAAATGTAGACGATGGAACAATTACAGATAGTAATATGTTTTTGGCTTCTATTGTTCCATTGCGACTAAAAGATGAAGCTTCAGAAAATTGGAAAAATCCACGTCCGTCATCAACTATATTGTGCCGCCCGATATTATTTAAATACGAGAAGGAGTCTTCGGAACTCATAAAAGCTACTGTGAGTGATATAAAAAATCAAATTGCCAAATTAGAACCAACAATAATTGAAATTGAAGAGGGGAATGTCATTACAACAAAGCATGATTTTCTTCTAACAATGGTCGATGGAAAAGTTTTGGACTTAATAACAAATACGACATCCACAATGAAATGTCCAATTTGTAAGAAGAGCCAAAAGGACTTTGAAAATCTTGATGATTCAATAACTGACGAACTAAATTACGAGTATGGAATATCTCCTTTGCATGCTAGGATAAGATGTATGGAATTTGTTTTGAAGCTGGCTTATACACTACCACAACAAGGAGAAGTTTTCGACGACAATACAACATGCAAGGAGAAACAAAACACGATGAAGTGACTGCTCGCATGACAGGAGTTGATAGAGATATTGTGAAAAGATTGGGAGTAATTTTAAATATTTTAAACTGCCATGAACCAGTTAATGGACCCAAATTTGGAGAATATGAATCTAAAACTACAGAGTTGCTGCATCAAAAGTATCCTGAGAAGAAACTTACACCAACGGTACATAAAATTTTAGTACATGGAAAAGATTTAATAGAGTACCGGTGCTTACCATTAGGAGAATTGTCTGAAGAAGCTCAATAATCTAAGAACAAGGACTACAAAAGATATAGATGTATGAACACCTGCGAAGTATCACGAGTTAGACAAAACGAAGACCTTTTCAACATGTTAGCTATCTCTTCTGATCCAGTCATATCATCTATGAGGTATATAAGAACACAAAAAGATCTTACAGATGCGTATAGCTCAGAAATGGTTGCTTTGTTAGATATATGTTCCACTGACGATGACTATGTTAAGATAAAATAAGTTTCTCATTTCTTATCACAACAATGAAAAAGAGATTTACTAATCAATTTTGTTACTTTATTGGAAAACAAGATATCTTTGTACAAGTTAATTTTTTATTTCAAATAGAAGAATTAATTAATTTAGTAATTTATAAATATATACTTTTCGTTATTGCATTTCTCTAAAGTTTATCAAATTTATTTTAAAGCTTAGGCATTTCGCCTTCAAACGAGTATTAAATTCTTATAGAAATCAATACGTCTATCGAGTTTGGTACAAATTGGTAAAGCGGTTACTAAGATCAAACTTTTTAGCATAAATGGGCAGTGCCACTCCCCTTTTCCAAAATTCATTGGCTGTTTAATCTTTAATCAATAACATTTAGTTATTAATAAAATACATATTTGGCTTGTAAATTTAAAAAAAAAAAACATGTAAAATTTTACGATGAATTTTGAAGCACCTTGTTATTGTCGCACCAAAAACGGACATTTGAGTTTTATAAGAGTAGTGCCATTTAAAAGAAACAACACGTCTATCGATTTTGGTAGTTATTGATTACGTTACTACTTAGATACAACTTTTTATCATAAGTGGGCAGTGCCACGCGCTCTTATCAAAATCATTAGTTTATCTTATTTAATACTTAAATACGTCATTATAGGACAAATCTCATTTTATTTTTTTTATTTTTTACTAAAAACATTTTGTTTTTGCATTTTTCTAAAAATTTTCGACTTTGACGAAGCACCCTGTATCTGTGACATTCTGAACTTTCACACAATAAAACTTCAAATAATTAACTTTAATTTGTATTTTAAATTTTTAAAATATCTTCATTGGTTCAAAAGTTGTGATTTTTGCAAAGAAAAAACTCAAAAGGCGGCACTGTGCGTTACTTATGATATGCTTTTCGACTTAAAATAAAGAATAGTGTGGTTGTTGTTGTTATTGTATTAACAGTGAGAATATTGTGGTAGAATGTAAATACATATTTTAGCACAAATTTGTACAAATAAGTGTTCTTTCTTAAAAGAACGAATTTCCTTTAACTATTTTGATGCATTCCCTTTAATTTAACTAGTGAAAAAACTCCTATGAAATGGCAAAAAAATCTCCCTCTCCCTCACATTCATAATACCTACTTTTCTCCCATAACCGGTTTCCTCTTTTTCGAACATTGTTCAGAATAGGAGGAAAGGAAGAAGTGAAAAAACTCACAAGGAATTTTTATTTAGAATACGAGGAATGGGAGAAGGGAAAAAACTCGCACGGAATTTTCGTTTAGAATTGGGCTGAATAAGCCCCAAAAAAATGTTCGAACAAAGCGAAGTCGTAAGAAAAAAAGCATTTTTCATAAAAAATGGTTTGCGAAATCATGAAGATTTTTACGCCTTTATTCTAAGCTGGTAACAACTTTCTTTCAACCGGTTACGAATATGTCGAACAACTTTTCGTATTCTGATTACGGATAATAACGTTAGAGCAAGATTGCACGTGTTTGTTACATATTTGTTTGAACAAAAAAGCAAAAAAAATATATATATCCATGTTAATGTACAAGAATTTGTCAACAATATTCTTTCTCATGATTCAATCACAAGAGGTTTGCTCAACAGACACATTTTTTGACAATTGCAGCCATTTTGCTCCCAAATCGAATTGACATCCGTTAACTGTGTTGTTTCTTTGCAAATTTTCGAAAAATATTAGTAGTAGAAATAAGAAGCAATCAGTTTACAAATACCCGATAAGTACTTAACTGCATAATTCCTTAGAACATTTATTTTAATTTTATAATGAATTTATTAACTATGCCATGATCTATTAGTGTGGCTGAACATAGGTTTTATGAAAAGTACGGACACCAAAGAATCGTGCACTTTCGTAAACCTACATATGAACATACGAAACCTAAACCAATTCAAAATTCATCGTTCAACGTCAAAACCTCGACTATTAAATCGATTCACGTAAAAATGTCATTAGTAAATAATAGAGACGCCATAACGAAGTGTACTGATTGGGCATGTTAACTTATTCAGGTAAAAGTCTAGATCAGCAGTCTACTGCTAATACGCGTCAAAAAATAGAGAGGTGACCTCGACAACAATAATCTTAAGGCGGAAAAGAAAAATTGTATCTCTGCCCGGAGATATTTGCAGTAGAAGTTGGCAATTTTCATGTGGTTGTTGTAATATTTTTGTGCACTGAAAAATATTTTGTGTACAAAGGGATTTTGCACGCATTTAATTTGGATCCCACCTCAATGGTGGACCGGCCAGGGTCATTTTTTATAAGCTCGGCTGAAGGCCGCCAACGCAACCAGGGGTCATTTTTCGGTTTTTCGTCAATACGCGTCTTTTGACACTTTTCTCCATATTTTTGGGCGCGTATTAAAAGTCGGCCTTCTGTTCTATTAATTCCGTATGTTCGGCACATTCGTCTCCATTTAAGAATTAGGAGAATCGGTTTATATTTGGACTATTATGCATATTCGGACCTCGTGAGGTAGTATCAAATGAACGTAATCCGAATATTCAAAATTAACGGTTTATCTGGAACGCTTCCATGAATACTTAACGGAAAAGAGCTTTCCGAAATTTCAGAATAAAAAGGTTAATACTCCTTGTGTAGCAGGACCGCACAAAAGCTTAACTCTTCTGTGAAAGGTAGTTCTAAGACAATAAACCATTTTCTTTCATTTTTGCTGAGTAGCGTATCACCCCATGTCGGCTGCCTGTTCAAAATCATTCTATCTCAAAATATTTTTCAAAAATTTCCCAATTCAGGATTTGTTACAAAACCGCCCTATATTAGAGTTAGATTGAAGAAAGCTTCATCTCAGAATGCTTTTCATTAACACCTTCTTATGACAAAATGCATTGAACTTATGCTCATGTAGGGAGTTTTGGAAACAAATTTTGAGATAGTACATTTTTGAATAAAATTCTAACGTACCGCATTCTTCAAACGGTTTCTGAAAGAATGACCAAACCAACATAACTCTATCAATTCACGAAACATTTAGTAGAAAAAGAAATATTTCTCCAAAAACTTTTGGTATTTACAAATTTATTATCACTACTAATATACTACCAAAGATAGTTGTCTACTACAATTTCACTGAAGGGGATTGAATTATTCCCCGTTTTCCTTACTTCGTAAAAGCAACCCGTCCAGATTTTTCAATTTGGGAGTGTCAAAGATACATATGTCATCATTGAAGAACAAACCTCAAGTAATTGAATCATGATTCTTTCTAACACAATATTTAGTTCACATATTCATTTTACTAGCCGGACCCGTGCACATCTTGCGCAACAAAATACAAAAGTCTCATATCAAATATCAAGAGAAATCAACTGTTCTATCAATCAATCATATATCAATAAAAACTTACATGCGCTTGCGCTGCCATCTGGCGAATGTTGGCAACTGCCGGTAATGCAGTGTTAGTTCTAATCAAATATTCACAATAGTGCCATAGTAAAAATAGATTTCTTTGTGTGCTCACAATTGTTTTTGTTAACAAATCATTTTATGAAAATATAGCTAAACAAAAGCACTACGACCAATTATGCCCAAAGCTCGCTGAAAGCACGAATCTCCATCTTTACAACCAAAACTTTATTTATAGATTTGGATTCCAAATATGAGCGAAAAAGGAACCTGCACATAAAAAGCAGCAATTAGAAATAATACATAAGATTCTCAATTTCCCATCTTTGTTTTTGGCAGTATAACCGTGTACTTCATAATCGCGATTACATGAACTGGTAGCGATTTTCGGTCAAATAATACTTCGATGACAAATTTACCGGTAACGTTCGGAACTAGACTTTCTGTTCTTCGCTGATGACTACATGTGTGTATGTGAGATATCTCTTCACCCTAGTGGTTCCAACAGCATGTGTGGTCTTAAACACAAATCTGGAGGAGATGGGCAAGAGCGAGCCAGATGTAAAGATCGAGAAATTACTCCAGCTATTGAATGTCCTGTGTTATCTGTATCACAAATCGGAAGAAAATCGAGCAATCTTACCATCAGAGGAAATGTGGACGGCAAGGAGCGTGTACAGACTGTAGATACGGGCGCATCTCATTCCTTAATCCGACCTGATTTGGTCAACAGGAGAGTAAAGCTATTACCTGGATCAAGACTGCGTACGGTCACTGGCGAGTATAACCAAGTCCAGGGAGAAGTGGTATGTGAAGTCTTAATTGGGAAGGTCATGGTTCTACATAAATTCGTTGTGGCAGAGATCGTTGATGAAGTCATATTGGGATTAGATTTCTTAGTTGACCATGGCATCAGGATCAATATGCAGAAAATCATTATGCAATATAAGAATAAGGATGTACCACTTAAGTACAGTTTTGAGAAAGGGTTCAGCAGTAAGCGAGTGCTGGTGGAGGAGATTCCACAAAGACCACGAAATTCAAGGACAGTATGCCGAGCAAAGATTAGTGGAACGAATGGAACACACATGCCTGCATGAAGAACACTGGCATTTGTATTTTGTATTTGTATTTATTAGGCAATTCATCCTAGCACAACAATTTGGCAAACATTATTTTAGTGCTAGTCGGTAAAAGGCGTAAAATAGGAACAAGTTTAGCGAGAGAACGTGACCTTATAAGACAGCTCGATCCCGGCGACCCCCAAATAAGGGATATAAACCAACGCATCAGATTGCTTGTGGATGAACACAAGCGGGCGAAATGGGAGGAGCACCTACGCGGCTGTAACCTCTCTGCCGGTGTCGGTAAACTTTGGTCCACTGTAAAGTCCCTATCGAATCCGTCTAGGCACAATGACAAAGTTTCCATCGCCTTTGGCGACAATCTGCTGTCGGATGCGAAAAAATGCGCGAGCGCTTTTTGCCGACAATACATAATGCATTCTACGGTCGACAAAAATAGACGGAGGGGCAACAGACACGCACGTAAACATAAGTTCAGCGCGTCACCAATTACCATCACCGCTAGAGAGGTTGAGGATGTCATCGGTCATGCTAAACCATCCAAAGCAGTGGGCCCAGATGGCATAGCCATGCCGATGCTTAAAAGCCTAGGGAAAGAGGGTTTCAAATATTTAGCACATGTCTTCAACCTGTCTTTTTCCACCTTTGTCATACCCGAAAAATGGAAAATGGCCAAGGTGGTCCCGCTACTAAAGCCTGGGAAACCAGCTAACATAGGAGTCATATCGTCCGATATCTCTCCTATCGCCAGTAGCCAAGACGCTTGAAGCCATTTTGCTCCCCCACTTCAAAGCAAATTTGCAGCTAGCCTGTCATCAGCATGGCTTTAGAAAACTCCATAGCACCAGCACCGCGCTAAATGCCATTAGCACCCAGATAAATTGTGGTTTAAATCAGAAGCCCAACCATATAACAGTACTCGTAGCGCTAGACCTATCAAAAGCTTTTGATACGGTCAACCATGGCACGTTACTGCAAGACTTGGAAGGGTCTACCCCATGTCTTAAAAGGTGGACCGCAAATTATCTGGGTGGTCGGCAGGCATCGGTGCAATTCAGAAACGAAATATCAAAGCCAAGAAGAATTAAACAGGGGGTGCCTCAGGATGGTGTCCTATACCCACTTTTGTTTAATTTTTACATATCAAAACTACTTTCGCCACCAGAAGGAGTTACTATCGTTTCTTACGCCGATGACTGCACAATAATGGCCACAGGCCGGGCCCAAAGATCGATCAGCTTTGCAACAGAATAAACGGCTACCTCCCTGATCTCTCCGGGTTTTTCGCCTCGCGAAATCTGGCATTATCACCGACTAAATCATCCGCGACCCTATTTACAACTTGGACGTCCCAAAAGTCGACCATTTTGAACATCCACGTCGATGGCACTACGCTACCGACTGTCCTACACCCCAAAATCTTGGGTGTGACGTTTGATCAGGATCTACATTTTGGTGAGCACGCAGCCACAATCCCTAGCTGGCAGTACTTGGGGAAAAGGCAAAGAAATGCTCATCACCACATACAAAGCAATTGGCCAGCCGTTTGCGTGCTACGCGTCCCCTATATGGTCGCCAAGCCTAAAAACTACCCACTGAAAGAAGCTACAGGCCTGCCAAAATACTGCGCTCAGAACCGCCACAGCCTGTCTTCTTATGTCCCCAGAACACCATCTACATAATGAGGCGAGAACTCTCCCCATCAGGGAGAGAAATGAGATGCTAACCAAACAGTTCCTGTTGAATACCCAGAAACCTGGGCATCCCAACAGACATCTGATTGATGAGCCAGCACCGCCTAGGGACTTAAGGTGTCATATCCGTAAGCATTTTGAGGAAATACGGCACCTGAGAACTCAGCCGTATGAAGCAAAAAAACACAAACAGGTCCTTGGTGAACTCCACAAACAGGCGTCGGACCTTTATGCCGGGAATTGCCCGGTGAATCCAGTACTCGGGGAATAGTACCCAAAACTTGCGGAAGAGGAACGCATACTCCCCAGGGAAACGCGAGTCACTCTGGCTCAACTTCGTTCTGGATACTGTAACAGGTTAAACTCTTACATATCCAGAATCAACCCCGCATACAAAATGTATGCCCCGCTTGCAATGTGTCCCCACATGACACCAACCATCTCTTTAATTGTAATGTGGAACCAACGCCTCTAACACCCCTGTCGAAAAAGCAAGTTTGCTTGGACTCCCGTTAGAGGATATTGATGACAATTTGTGATGGGTCGCAGCTATTAGGTGGGGCGAAACATTGCTACAACAACAACAACAGGAACAATTTAAACTTGAAACTTAAAGCTAATGACTATGACTAAGAAAAGGTTACAATAAATAATCTATTTAATAATTAATAAATAAACGAATGATAGAGTACATTTACCTAGTCAGAAATCTGCATTGACAACCCGAAATACACGCACTAAAACGAAGGAAAGAATTTTCCAGAAAGAATGCAAGGGTGGTTTCAAGCCAGCACGCACTACTGTTGTGAAACGTCAGAACGATACTGATTATGCGAAGCCAATCTGTCAAGCTCAAGCTCGTCAAAATATTACAGTGGCCAAAAAACAGAGTGTGAGGCAACGAACTAGGATGTGTTGTAACATGCAACACAGGTACGACGAGAACTACAATTCGGAAGGCTTCTTGGATGGAGATTTGGTACTGCTATACTATCCCCACCGGCGGAAAGGTGTTCCATACAAATTTCGCTGCAGTTGGGAAGGCCCATACAAAGCTGTGAAGCGAATCAATGATGTCATCTACCGCATACAAATATTTGGGAAACCACGAAATTGAAGGGTGGTTCATTTGAAGAGGCTAGTAGCCTTAAGATCGAGAAATTTGACTGATCGGGACGATCAGACATAGGTGGAGGGCAGAGAGGCTGTTAGTAAATAATCACGCAACAAAAAAAAAAACATTAAGCAGCCACTCTTGTGTACATGAACAAATCAATCATCATTTACACACATAACCAGCAGCTCGAAGTGAAGAAATATCACACACACACATGTAGTCATCAGCCGAAGTTCTTACTCACACATACATACGCATATAACCAAAATTACCAAGCAGAAGATACAACAATTCTAGAAGGTGAAACGTCTAGACCTTTGGAGAAATATACAGATGAGGCAACAGAGAGTATAAAAGCAGCGCAAGCTGAGGAATGACTAATCAGTTTTTATTTAAACACGCTATTGGCTGTGAAGTATAATTGTGAAGTACTACTCTGAAAGTAATTCAAATAAAGACCAGTTTGCAATACTGAATATTGAAGTGATTTATTCAACAGTTTAGCGATCCGAAGATTAGCAGAAATCCCCAGAATTCGTTACAATATCATTTGTTGCAATCGCTACTGAGTCAAGCTATTGATTCAAGAAGAACCAATCAAAGCTAGCTACATTTTACACTCAATGAGGTATTCAACACATCAATCATTAAATAATTAAGAATTTTTATTTTTTATGAGAGGTTAGACTCAGTAAGCAGTTTAAGCCCACTTGCAGAACCGCAAGTTAATTTTTAACACGCCTATATTAGCTTCACTTGTATGTAGTTATGCTTGTTTGTAATTCTTTAGGCTAGGCGCGCAAAGGAGAGTTAGACCCATCTAGCGGCAATTATTGAAGTGGTTAAATAACTCGCTATAAAACGAGTGAGTTGTGCTTAATAGCGGAGACACGAACCTCTCTGCTACGGTGCTATCAACATCAAATATCTAAGTGGATTATAGATACTAAAACGGCACCATGCGTGTTTTTTAGTTTAGTTTGTCAAAAATGTATGAGTTGAAGCAGTCATGTCAGGTCAACTTTAAAATAAAAAGTTAACTTACCGTACTGTAAGTTGGCTATAGTGTTGAAAACCTAATGTTGAAAATTATTTTATTAGCTCTGCAATATGTAAAATATACTAGCCTATGTTGCTTTATTTAAAAGGCTAGGTATAGAAATGCCAATATATATATGTAGAGTAGCATATACATATATGTATACATTTTTTGAAATTTCTTTTTATTTGCTCTTATCTTATGCATGTAAAAAATTCTCTTACATATGTATGTATATAAAATTCTCATGTAGCAGTGTTTATGGTTGAACTTCTTCGAAACAGCTCGACCGATTCTCAGGAAATTTTGTGAACACATTCGAGTTTGTTTGTGTCGATAATTGTGATGTTGTCCAAGCCATACTTTCTGTGAAGTCTAACGCAATGGGGCTTGATGGTATATGTTCAAAGAAGTCATTCTTCCCAAAATCCTTCCCCACATTACTTACTTGGTCAACTAGATTTTGACGACCGGTGTCTTCCCAATATACTGGAAAGCTGCAAAAGTTATTCCAACCCGTAAACAAAATAATGAGTATCGACCAATAGCCATACTCCCTTTCCTCTCTAAGGTCGTTGAACGTATTCTACATGGGCAAATCGTATCATATGCACATGAATACAAGCTCCTGTCAGACAGTCAGTCCGGTTTCAGGTCAAAGCGGAGCTGTACAACGGCACTATTATCTGTGACAGAAGAAATTCGTGAGCGAGTGGATGAAAGTTACATTGTCTTCTTAACACTTCTTGACCACTCCAAAGCTTTCGATTCTGTAAACCTCTGCTCTATAGGAAGCTGGAAAACCTATTTAACTTCTCTGGTCATGCAGTTGCCCTTATAAGATCATATCTTTGCGATAGGACTCAAGCAGTATGTATAGATGGTGAAAAGTCTGACTTCCCTCATGTCTTAAGAGGTGTCCCTCAAGGCTCTATCCTGGGTCCTCTGTTATTTGTTCTGTACATCAATGACTTACCCGATTTCCTTAAGTATTGTAATGTTCATATCTACGCTGATGATGTGCAGTTGTTCGACAGGTGGTCGACAGGCATCGGTGCAATTCAGAAACGAAACATCAAAACCAAGGAGAATTAAACAAGGGGGGCCACAAGGTGGTGTCCTATCCCCACTTTTGTTTAATTTCTACATATCTAAGCTACCTTCACCACCGGAAGGAGTCACACTCGTTTCCTACGCCGATGACTGCACAATAATGGCCACAGGCCCAGGCCCAGAGATTGATGAGCTATGCAATAAAATAAACGGCTATCTCCCTGATCTCTCCAGTTTTTTCGCCTCGCGAAACCTGGCATTGTCACCGACTAAATCTTCCGCGACCTTATTTACAACATGGACGCCCCAAATGTCGACCATATTGAACATCCACGTCGATGGCACTACGCTCCGACTGTCCTACACCCCAAAATCTTGGGTGTGACGTTTGATCAGGATCTACATTTTGGTGCGCACGCAACCGCAATTGTTCCGAGAATTCAGAGCCGTAATAACATCCTCAAATCCCTTGCTGGCAGTACCTGGGGAAAAGATAAAGAAACGCTCATGACCACATACAAAGCAATTAGCCAGCCGATTACGTGCTACGCGTCACCCATATGGTCGCCAAGCCTAAAAACTACCCACTGGACGAAACTACAGGCCTGCCAAAATACTGGCCAGAATCGCCACGGGCTGTCTTCTTATGTCCCCAGAACACCATCTGCATAATGAGGCGAGAATACTCCCCATCAGGGAGAGAAATGAGATGCTGACCAAACAGTTTCTGTTGAATACCCAGAAACCTGGGCATCCCAACAGACATCTGATTGACGAACCAGCACCGCCTAGGGGCCTAAGGAGTCATCTCCGTAAACATTTTGAGGAAATACGGCACCTGAGAACCCAGCCGTATGAAGCGAAAAAACACAAGCAAGTCCTTGGTGAACGCCATAGATAGGCGTCGGACCTTTATGTCGGGAATAGCCCGGTGAATCCAGTACTTGAAGAAAAATATCCAGAACTCGCGGAAGAGGAACGCATACTCCCCAGGGAAACGCGTGTCACTCTTGCTCAACTTCGTTCTGGATACTATAACAGGTTAAACTCTTACCTATCCAGAATCAACCCCGACATACAAAATGTACGCCCCGCTTGCAATGTGTCCCCACATGACACCAACCATCTCTTTAATTGTAATGTGGAACCAACGCCTCTAACACCCCTTTCCTTATGGTCCACCCCTGTTGAAACGGCAAGTTTCCTTGGACTCCCGTTAGAGGATATTGATGACAATTTGTGATCGGTCGCGGCTATTAGGTGGGGCGAGCATTGCTACAACAACAACAACAACATGTGCAGTTGTTTACGTGCTGTCCTCGTGATCAAACTAGCTTGTGCATAAGTAACTTAAACCACGATTTGAATCAAATATTTTCATGGGCTGCTATGAATGGCTTATGTATAAACCCGAATAATTCAAAATGTAGTTATTCATACAAGGTCTTTTCCCACTAATGATTTAGAGAATGTAGTGTTCGACAATTCCGTTATAGAATACGTAGATACGGCGAAAAACTTAGGTGTAATTTTTAACAAAACATTGACATGGAAAGACCATATTTTTATAACGGTTGGGAAAGTGTATGGAATGCTTCGTACACTATGGTTAACACAGTATTTCACGCCTTTGCACATAAGACTACTTCTGGCTAAAGCGTACTTAATACCTACGCTACTCCATGGTTGTGTGATTTACTCAAACTGTGACTATCTGTGCAAGAACAAACTAAATGTTGTTTACAACAACATTGCTAGATATGTTTATGGGTTGAAAAGATTTGACCACGTATCTCAACATGCTGAAAGATTGCTAAACATTTCTTTCGAAAATCTTTTAAAAGTCAAAACACTGTCCTTCCTCCATAAATTGATACACACGAAGGAATCTGACTATCTATATCGTAAGCTTATTTTGCTGCAATCATCAAGATCGGTGCTTCTTCTTAAGCACATCAGATACCGCTCGCTAACCTCTGAGCGCCAATTCTTTGTTACTGCAATACGTCTTTGGAACTCGCTACCTACAAGTCTTCGACTCTTAATTAATGCTCTGCACTTCAGAAAAGAGCTAACATCATTTTTTAACGACTCTTAAACTGGATCTCAAGTTGTTGTTGTTAAAATGTTCATTTCTAAGTCCTTTTCCTTTCTCTGTGTCTTTCTTTATTTGTTAAATACTATTCAATCTATAACCAGCCAAAGGTTATCATCACTACTGCTGTCTTTTAATATTTATTAACTACTTTTCTTTAGTTTTAAGATTTACATTTACATACATAAATATTTCACTATTGTCCGTTATATTTAATTTAATTTGATTAATCTAATTTATTATTATTATAAATGTTCAATTTTTATAGCTCATGCTATTCATGACTAGCACTGTTAAATAATTTGTCAAAATTGTTGTGCTAGGAACAAATTTTCAAATAAATACATACATACATATTGTAGCGAATTTTACGAAATCCTCGATTTCCTTGCACCTTCGCTTAAGTTCGAATAGCTGAACTGTCTATTCTATTGAATCGTTTCACCATATCATCGGACTGAAGATGCAATGCAGTTGTCCGAGTTTTTCGAATGCCCAAAGTCTTACACATTTCTTGGAACACAGCTGATTCGAAATTCCTGCCTTGGTCAGAATGTTACTCCATTGGTACACCATACCTTGCAACACAATTGTAGGTAAATACGTCTGCTACTGTTTCCGCTACCTGATTTGGGACTGGGTATACCTCTGGCCATTTGCTGGAATAATCCATAACAACCACTACGTATTTGCTTCCTCGGTTGCTACCAGGAAATGGACCTGCGACATGACATCAGAATATGGACCCTTTTGCTCTGCTGCGCACCTCGCAGTTGGCAATCCATTGAGGGACCGACTGGCGGCAACCAACCCAATAGAATATCTGCTTAATTTGTTCAAGCATCTTTGTGATTCCAAGTTGAACTCCACTTGGAGCATTAATGTAGGGCGCTGCGAACGTCAGGAATCCTTTTCCTTGGAACAACTATCAGTTTCCTCTTACATTAACCATCCTCACTCTCCCATATTCGACGCAGGCAACGGGATATCAATTATACACTGTTCCACTGTGCCCAATAAGACTTAGCAAATGAACTCTGTGCTGACATCTCCTCTCTATTTGGTCCTTCGGTTCGTTCGAGCCCTTGCCTGCTGCCCACATCTGTATTTTCTACCTGACACTTCCTTAGTTGTTCAATGTCCCATTCAACGACACGTTATTGTCGTTAGTCGGACATCTATAATGTCTTCCGTAGCCTAAATCTTAGAACAGTGTTTCCAGTTCATATATGGTCTTCGAAACAATGCATCAGCATTCACATGGGTACTAGCTTTTCGATGATCAATGGAAAAGTAGTATCTATTTAGTAGCTCTATCCACCGTGCCAAGTGACCTTCCGAATAACGGACCTGCAGGAGCCATTTCAGCGCTACGCGATCTGTGCTGACGCAGAGTCGCTGCGGTATATGTTAGGTTGGGTTGAACTGACCGGTCAATAAAGACCTCGCATACTGAAGAAGAACCACAATCAGGTTCCAGGACTTATGATGAAGAATAACTCCGTACTCTTGGCTAGCAAATACTAGATTTTTTCGAGGACCTAGCTTAATTGTTGCCTCGAGATCTTGGAACCCTGATGGCATAAATAGTTGGAGCCTTGACCTGGCAAGCGCAGGACACGGACACAGAACGTGCTTAACCGCTTCTTCCTGCAGATCACACTTTATACACCTGCTGTTCCTGCCGAGGCCTAACTTATAAGCATGTGCCGCCTGAAGGCAGTGGCTAGTTAGTATGCCCATCGAGAGCCTTAAGTCTTTCCTCTTCAGAGATATGAGCCACTTTGTGATCTTAGAAATTTTACAGGTCCGCTCTTTTGTTGACGCCTTTCATGCTCCCTCCCACCCCCTAAATCCATGATGAAATTGGGGTCGCCAGAGCCTCGGCTGCTAAAGAAACAGAATTCGCCACGGGTAGGTAATGTTAACAATTGGATTTGAAAAACTATAAATTGCGCTGGCAAACTCTTGAAAGAGATGCGCTACAGAACTACTAGAATCAATTTGGTGTTTTAGTTGCCTCTTACGATAGGTATCCGGAAACTTCGGCATCCAAACAGACATCTGATTGAAGACCCCACACCTCCCAGGGGCTTAAGAAGTCATCTCCGCAAGCATTATAAGGAAATACGGCACCTGACAACCAGGTTTGTGTGATAATAAATCCATTTAGATTTATAATCCAACTTCAAATCAAATATACTTTTTATTATACTCAGCTGAGCAGAGTTCACAGAGTATATTAATTTTGTTCGCCTAACAGCATAAACTAATCGAGATAGATATAGACTTCTATATATCAAAATCATCAGTATCGAAAAAAAAATTTGATTGAGCCATGTCCGTCCGTCCGTCCGTCCGTTAACACGATAACTTGAGTAACTTTTGAGGTATCTTAATGAAAATTGGTATGTAAGTTCCTGGGCACTCATCTCAGATCGCTATTTAAAATGAACGAAATCAGACTATAACCACGCCACTTTTTCGATATCGAATATTTCGAAAAACCAAAAAGGGCGATAATTCATTACTAAAGACGGATAAAGCGATGAAACTTGTTTCGTGGGTTGACCTTATGACGCAGAACCCACTTTTAAAAAGAGGCAATTGAAAAGTTTGGCAAGCTGTAATTTGGCAGCTGAGTATATAATATTCGGTTACACCCGAACTTAACCTTCCTTACTGATTTTTTATTTGATATCCATAAAAAGCGTCAAACCTCTATGCATGAATTGCCCGGCAAACCCCGTTCTTAAAGATGAATACCCTGAACTAGCAGAAGAGGATAGCACTCTCCCTAGGGAGACGCACGTATCTGTAGCTCAACTTTCACCTGGTTCTGAAAATTGTGGGAGCTCGCACCTATTGGAGTCGGTGCAGGGTAGTAGTGCAGTTTACGGTACCCACCCTAAATTTGGGCCACGATTTTCGAGTGAGGTATCAAAAGACGCGTATTAATCTCGAGAACAATAATCCGAAGGCGGAAAAGAAAAATTGTATCTCTGTCCGGAGATATTTGCAGTTGAAGTTGGCGATTTTGATGTGGTTGTTGTTGTGTTTGTACCCACAAAAAAAATTGTGCATCACCGTGGCGCGGCCGAAGGCCGCCAACGCAGAAAGATGTTCTGCGCAAAAATACTATGGATCCCACCCCCGGTTTGGAGGGACCCCTGGGTCTTCTTTCCTTTTTTCGTTAATATCTTTTGAACGGGTAAAAAAAAGTTAACTTCCGCTTTCGGATTCTTGATCTAGACGTGAATACGCGTCTTTTGATACCTCACTCGAAAATTTTGGCCCAAATTTCGGTGGGTACCGTAAACTGCACTATTACCGTGCTACGCGTCACCCATATGGTCGCCAAGCCTAAAAATCACCCACTGGAAGAAACTACAGGCCTGCCAAAATACTTCTCTCAGAATCGCCACGGGCTGTCTTCTTATGTCCCCAGAACACCATCTGCATAATGAGGCGAGAATACTCCCCATCAGGGAGAAATGAGATGCTGACCAAACAATTCCTGTTGAATACCCAGAAACGTGGGCATCCCAACAGACATCTGATTGATGAACCAGCACCGCCTAGGGGCTTAAGGAGTCATCTCCGTAAGCATTTTGAGGAAATACGGCACCTGAGAACCCAGCGGTATGAAGTGAAAAAACACAAGCAGGTCCTTGGTGAACTCCATAAACAGGCGTCGGACCTTTATGCCGGGAATTGCCCGGTGAATCCAGTGCTTAACGAAAATTATTCAAACTTGCGGAAGAGGAACGCATACTCCCCAGGGAAACGCGTGTCACTCTTGCTCAACTTCGTTCTGGATACTTCAACAGGTTAAACTCTTACCTATCCAGAATCAACCCCGACATACAAAATGTATGCCCCGCTTGCAACGTGTCCCCACATGACACCAAACATCTCTTCAATTGTAATGTGGAACCAACGCCTCTAACACCCCTTTCCTTATGGTCCACCCCTGTTGAAACGGCAAGTTTCCTTGGACTCCCGTTAGAGGATATTGATGACAATTTGTGATCGGTCGCGGCTATTAGGTGGGGCAACAACCCGGTGAAGCACTGCTACAACAATAACAGCCACCACCTATCAATATGTAGCGCAAATACTTCTCAAGATTTAAAAAGATTATTGTTAGCTTAATTCAAAGAGACCCCAAAAAAATTGTTTTCCATTCATTACACGAATGCACAAGTTTACAGAACGCCCGTGCCGAAGTTTTTGGAAACACCACTCCATCTAACTATTTGCGAAATATGGAACTAAAGAACATACAAACAGTAGCAAAATTCTTAAAATTGTCAAATTTGAAAAAACTAGTTTAAAAATATAAATAGATATATGTACACATATGCATATATGCATATGTAACTACCATTAATGAAATAAGATTTAAGTAAAATACTAAGGAGTCTTAAGGAGAGCCGAAGGTCTGTGTTACTTGTGCTCCTTCTATTGTAATTTGGTGATTTACCACCTCTTTTCTATATAATAATAATAATAATAATAATAAAGTGGTATAACACCGTGGTTATCGGTTTTAACTCTTTTTAGTTTATTTTATACATCATACCAAAATATGTGAAAAAAGCAGTTTCGAAAAATGTGTTGCTAGGTTCCTTTGTGAATTAACCCTCTAGCCGGCAAGCCCGCCTTTAGGCGGGGTTAGATTAAACTGGTAAAACATTTTTTCGTACAATTTTTAATGCATCATGTTCGCTAATTATTAGATCAATGCGGCTGCCTTGATTTTAAAGCTGTAAGTGTTAGCAGGGTGCCGTTATAATCATTCTAGTTGGAAAAATAGAGTGCACTGACTACAAATATTATTTTTGCAAGAAGTGGTTTTGGTAACTATAATAAGTGATAAAACATGTTTCGATCGTCAAAAAAAAATTATTGGTAAGTAGACTAATTGTTAAAGATTGAAATATGTGAATATGATGTGGAATTACAAAAAAAGATTATAGTATTATTGGCCAAAACGTATAGTCTGCCTATAGCCGGAATCATTGGTGCCGTATGTCGTATCGCTGTATCCGTATCCCTAACGTAATCAGCTGTTTATCGTTACGACGGTAAACCAAAACCCAATTGGTTGGCTACGATACGCTTACGACCTTAGCGGCACCAATAATCGATTGCATTGATTCTCATAAGGTTGGCCGAATCAGCTGTTAAAAGGTTACCGATACGGTTACCGATAAAGCACCAGTGTCTCCAGCTTAAAGGCGGAGTTGCCTGTTCCGCTGTTTTTTTTTTATAGCGAAAATCATACTATCCATACGTTTGATCTTCAGTAGACGAACTTATATTACTGAAATGGATTACTCCAAAAGGCTCAAGTTGTCACAGTTGGCTGATGAAGAAATTTCAGAATTCATGGAAGCTTTAGGTGACGACCATGGCCGTTCTGAAGATGAGATAAGCGAAGACGGGAGTGAAACTGAAGAGTAAGTTATATCAGATAGGGATTTTGAGCGAATTGATAATTACATTCAGGAACTACGAAGTGCTTCTACTAGCGACTTTCTCGCAAAAACTACTAACCGAATGCAGCTCATATGAAGATGATGTGTGCTTTGCGACAATACATGCCAGCTAAACCACACAAATATGGAAAAAAGTTATTTGCCCAGGCGACTCATACGGGTTCGCGTACAGCTTTGAAGTTTGTAAAGGTGCAGGCGACAATGATGTATTTGAAGGCGTCCCTGATTTGGGGGCAACCTCAAATGCCGTTGTTCGTTTGTCACAAACGATCCCTGATTTTAAGAACTACAAATTGTATTTTTACTTTTACACATCGCTTCCACTTTTGGGTTACTTGCGAATTCGAGGAATTCTATCCCTAGGTAGGAAGGTGCCAATCGAATTCCAACCTGCAAGCTGTCTAAGGATAAAGATGTTTGCAAAAAAGATCGAGGTTATTCAGAAGAGTTTCTGGGTACTGCTTATTGTATTGAAATAACTACTGTTGTATGGAAGAACACAAAAGCCGTTGTCTTGGCTTCAACATACGCAGGTGTAAAGCAGTTTAGAGAGGCATCTGATGAAACGCCACCAAGAAAGACAATTAGATACGACAGGAAGGATAAGCAATATATTTAAATGGCGTGCCCTAATATTATTACACAACTATCATATGGGGGGAGTTGATCTCATGCGCGCTTTACTAGGACGCTATTCGGATGAAAACGAGGAAGTGGACGCTAAATATATTTTATCATCTTATAGATATGGCAATGGTATAGGCATACCTGCTCTATCGTCGAATTACCGCAAATCATCAGCTTACAAATGTGAAACTCCCGGATTTTCGAGTTGAAGTAGCTAAGATACTTTGTAGCTCTCAAAAACTTTTAAGGAGACCAGTGGGGCGACCAGCTAGTGCTTCTCCAAGTGACCAATGGAAGCCAAATAAAAAAACCAACGCACCACCGATTGATATTCTTTACGATGGCATTGATCATATACCTGATTCTTTGGATCGGAGCAATAAAGGATGTGCAAAATGCCTGGTTGTAAATCAGAAACTGAAATATTTTGCACAAAATGTAATCTTACGTATGCTTATCAGCTAAAAATAAATATTTCCAACTATTCCATAAACAATAATTCAATACTCTTTTAACTTTTTTGTTAATAAAAATACATAAGAAAATTCTTTCTCGTTCATTTCAAGTACCCGTAAACATGCAGGTCCGCCCAAAGGCGGGGTGGGGTTTTTCAGCCCTGGGGGGGGGAAATTATTAACTGCTTTGGCAATCTGACATCAAATTCGAGTTTATCGCACTAGAATTAATAGGTATGAATTTTTTCATTGAAAACAAAAATTGGCCGGTTAGAGGGTTAAACTAACGATATACATATGTGCATTAATGTATTTAGATATTGGGAATGGCTTACCTAATTGTACGTACATCCGTATGTAAGTTGTATCCAAAGCCGACGATAACATCTGCAACAGCTGCGTTTTATCATAAAGCTGATTTGGTGATGTGGACAAAGGGCTGCTAATAAGAGCGAGCAACAACTGGATTTTATCCTCTCCGTAATTTGCGATGTCAGTCTAGTTGAATATGTAATTTATGTTTGATTATGATTCGAAATCATGTTAGACGAGGTACGATAGTTTTTCAACCAGCCCTTACAACACTAGTGCACTGGAGCAATATCTACTTGTTTCGTAGTTTGAATAAGCGACATAGTATATTTACATGCAACTGGATGTACATAACTTGCATATAGTATAGATAATTAGAACCCGAATATGGCATGTGTCAGAGATTTTTTTGCACATATTTTTAGTTATATATTTCATGTAGAATAATTCATTAATTACAACGAATTTGAAATACTATTTAAATTAAAAATCACCATTATTATTAGCTTGCAATTTACGAAATTAACACTCACATACAAACAAGTTATACCATAGACGTAAAGCTATTTATTTATATGTTCTCTGGATATACTTAATTGCCCAACTATAGGAAGGCGACAGCATGAATTTGCATTTCAGATTCGGAACTGTGTAGATTTATTTAAGATAATAAGACAAACACCAATTTAATAAAATATGGTTAAGCCCAACAAAAAATAGAGCCATTCTTCTACAGCTAGATGAATAAAAATGGATAGAAAATGACAGTAATAACATAACGCACTCTACACAGGGTTGCACTTAGAGTTGCCACTTGAGCTACATAAAAGCAATCATCCGGTGGCATAATCCTGAGCCAGATAAATAATTTTGTATGTAAATACAACAACAGCGATTTGAGCCTGTGGGGACACACATAGCACACAGCACCCTACAAGAATACTGACTATCATATGACTATCATCTGATTGTCAGAAATGTCAACCTAACGATCAGCGCCTCATACAAACTTTCTATCACATACTTAAGGGGACTTGCGCAAATGTGATGTAAACAACTGTGTACGTGTGAGTTTTTGTCTCCTTCTCATACACCAACATGGCCTACTGATTAAGTATATAGCCGTACTGCTCACTCTCATTCCTTTTCCTGGATCAGTGCTGACACTCTAACTATCAAAAAGTGTCATAAATGATAGTTTACTGTAGATATCAGGTTTGACTGTTATACTATCATAAATGATCATTGTTATATTCCGCCAGAAATGAAACAATGCTTTTTGCTTTTTATTTACTTTATTTCATTACGTTTTTAATTTTGTACGTGATAAAAGCATACGTGTTTGTTATTTGTTTAAAATATATAGTTTTATAAGAATTCGAGTTCAGAATGTTCAATTTAAATTCAGAAAATAACAAAACAACAGAAGAGCGCTTTCCTAATGCGGAAACACATTTAAAAATGAATCACCACTATCCACTATTATTTTTCGCATATCAATTTTTTGAGTGCGCCCCACACATTCCGACAGCTTTTGGTATTTTTTAATATTATTTTAGATTTTTTTTCTTTTAGCATGGAGCTTTGAAATGCTCTCTTTATCATTTTTTAAACTTATTTTTTATATGGTTTTCGTCGGTTGAAAATGGCGGAATTTAAAAAATGACAAAACAACCGTGATAATCATTTGATTGTCATATGACAGTCAGTAGTGACAACATAATTAAATCGGATAAACTGTTCTCGCATACATAAAATTCCGTTGAGAATTATGTATCTGTCTCACATGCATAATGGTATCTGCTGTATGTTCTTTTGTTCTGTACAAGGTGTCCGAAGCTTTCCCAGTTTGAGTCCTTTTTCATGATTATAGGCTGTCGTTGGGTACATGCGGACATGCGTGAGCGAACAAAGGAACATACATAAATTTGAGTATCAATGTTTACGTCATCGCAGGATCAGCATTGTCAATTACAAGTGTGAGTGAATTAGTAAAACTATCAGCGTTTCTTGTAGGGCATCTGGCAATACCATTCTATGTGGCAGTTCTTCTTCGTTTCTGTTTCCTCTTGTCATTCGCTGGCGGTTGCAAGTTCGAATTGCAACCGCAGACAATTCATTGAATCGCTACCAACTGAACTAAGCTGACGCTTCTATATAAAATTAATAAGAATTCAATATTTAACAATTTCACATATTTTGTAACTTAATATAAATTATCTACATAATAAATATACGTTCATTTGATACAAATTAAATTGGCTAAGTGGTTAACAACCACAATTGGTGACCTCGACGTGATTTGTATAAGCGGCACTACATCACAAAAAGACAAAGCCATGGCAGAAGCAGGAAATTCTGCAACTAACGTCGGTGATAGCACTGAACCGGTGAATGCAAACCAACAAGACGAATTCTTCGAAGCAACGGGTACTCAAACTTTGCATCAACTGGGTGCACACATCGATAAATACGAACGACTGGAACTTCCACCTTTTTGGAACCAAAAAGTCGAACATTGGTTTATTACGGTGGAGGCTCACTTCCAGCTGAGGAGGATTACGTCTTATGCAACGAAGTATTACGCTGTTATCGCCCGTCTCGATCAAGATGCACTTATTGTCATCGAGGGTATTATTACAGACCCTCCAACAACTGATAAGTATTTAACACTCAAAGAAATTCTGATAAGCCATTACGGTATTTCACAGGAACGACGGTTCAAAATGTTGTTGTCTGGTTTGGCACTAGGTGATCGACGTCCCTCCGAACTCCTGGCCGAAATACATAGATTAGGCGGAAACAAACTCAACCCCCTTTTCGTACGCACTATTTGGCTTGAACGACTTCCCACACAAGTACAGCTTGCGCTTGCTGGAATACACGAGACAGACAACGCCAAATTAGCTCAAATAGCAAACCAAATGATGGAAGTACAACGCGACGCTGGCTAGCCGATGCGTTATGCCTATTTCCAAAGCTGCTGCTTCAAACAATGGCAATTTAATGGATCAAATCGACAAGCTGACGAAGCAAGTTAAAGACCTGACAACAAAGGTTACACAATTAGCACCGGAGGATGGTTTTCGGCGTCGGCAAAACCTAAACAATACCACAAGTATACGGATCGGCTCAGAACCAAGCAGGCAACCAGCATTGTGCTTCTATCATCGTAGGTTTGGAGTGTGCGCAAACAGGTGCACGCAACCATGTACATATGTAAAGGAACAGGGAAACGCAAGCAGCCACCAGTAGATTCGGCGACGTCTGGTGGTAAAAATCTACCCCGCCGTTTATTTATATACGACCGCAACTCGGGAACGAAGTACCTCGTCGATACTGGCGCAGATATTTCTGTAACTCCACCCACTAACAAAGACAACCTTTCACCAAAAGCACTTCGACTTAAAGCTGCGAACGGCACCCAAATCGAAACGTTTGGCGAAAAACCAATTTTGCTCGACTTCGGCTTTCAACATCCGATCCGGTGGGTATTTTGCATTGCCAATGTCCCATACCCAATCATCGGCGCAGATTTGATCCATGAACATGGGCTAATGGTGGATCTGAAGCGCGCGTGTATCATCGATCGAAGCTCCGGTTCACGTAGCACAGGGTCGTTCGCTACAGCACCTATCACAAACATTACGGCGCTCAGCGGTACGAGCAGGTTTACAAGCATCCTCAAAAGCTTTCCTGAACTGTTAGGTAACCCGTCCAACCTCACGGCAACCAAACATTCAGTCAAACACTACATTACAACCACTGGCCCTCCATGCGTACAACGCGTACGGCAATTATGCCCTGAAAGACTTAAAGGTGCTAAGGACGAATTCCGGTTACTGGTCGAACTCGGTCATGCCAGACCGTCTAACAGCCCATGGGCCAGCCCTTTACACATGGCCAGGAAGAAATCAGGGGATTGGAGACCGTGCGGGGACTACCGCAGACTGAATGAGCAAACGGTTCCCGATCGGTATCCGATTTCATTACTTCATGACTACTCCACAATTTTAGCAAACAAAAATATTTTTTCCACAATCGACCTCAAGCGCGCATTCCACCATATTCCGGTAGCAGAGGAGGACATCCCAAAAACAGCCATAATCACCCCGTTTGGACTGTACGAGTTCGTAAGCATGCCGTTCGGACTCCGCAACGCAGCCCAAACGTTCCAACGCTTCATTAATGAGGCACTAGCAGGTCTCGACTTCGTATACGCATACATAGACGATCTGCTAGTGGCATCAACAGGAGAGCAGCAACACGAAAGACACCTCCGAGCAGTATTCCACCGGCTGAGCAAATACGGCCTATGTGTTAACGCCGACAAATGCGTATTGGGTGCAGCCACGGTGAATTTTTTGGGGTATCGTTTATCAGCGGCCGGGTTAACACCACTACCGGATAGAGTTAAAGACCTGCTTAATTTCCCGAAGCCAAATACCATTTTGGAGTTACGAAGGTTTATTGGAGCTGTGAATTTTTATAGACGCCACATGAAAAATGCCGCCACGGTTCAAGCTCCACTCAACGAATTTCTAAAAGATTCAAAGAAAAACGATCGAAGGCCAGTGCCATGGACAGCAGAAGCAGAGTCTGCTTTCGTTTCCATAAAGGACCATCTCGCGAAGACCACTTTACTTGCACACCCCTGTCCATCAGCCGAAATTCGGATCACATGTGACGCCTCCAGCACAGCGCTCGGAGCAGTACTCGAGCAAAACAGCAACAGCACTTGGCAACCTTTAGGATTCTTTTCAAAGAAACTGTCACCGGCACAAAAGAATTATAGTACGTACGACAGGGGTGTATGACTGCGGTATACGAGGCAATAAAGAATTTTCGCCATTGGGTAGAAGGTCGCGAATTTGTTGTCAGGACCGACCACAAGCCCCTTATTTATGCTTTTAAACAACAATCTGACAAATCATCGCCTCGACAAATCAGGCAGCTCAGTTTTATCAGTCAATTCACCACCAATTTTCAATATATTTCCGGTACTAACAATAATGTAGCGGATACGTTCTCACGGATTGACACTATGCACCTCCCATTGGCAATTGACCATGACGAACTATCTCGAGCCCAAACAACAGATGAGGAGCTACAAAGACTGTTGGTTCACAACGACACATCGCTCAAGTTTCACCCACTGACATTCGGCCATAGTCAACAAGTAGTACATTGCGATATTTCTACCAATAACGTAAGACCATTCGTGCCATCAGAACTTCGTCGTAAGGTTTTCGACGCACTGCATAATCTAGCACACCCCAGTGGGAGAGCCGCAGCCAAAATAGTCGCGCAGCGATACGTATGGCCGTCCATGAACAAAGACATCACCCGATGAGCTCGCCTCTGCCTCCCTTGCCAACGTTCAAAAGTCAATCGCCACGTACACGCTTCACCAACCTTTTTCGACAGTCCCGATGAAAGATTTGAACATGTACATTTGGATTTAGTCGGGCCTTTGCCAGAGTCACAAGGATATAGGTACTGTCTCACGATGATTGACCGATTTACTAAATGGCCGGAAGCCGTCCCCATAAAGGACATAACAGCAGATACAGTCGCAAGTGCTTTCTATTCTAATTGGATCGCACGCCTTGGATGCCCTAAGCTTATGACAACCGACCAGGGTACGCAGTTCGAAAGTGCATTATTCACGGCCCTGTCGAGATTAGTTGGAGGCAAACGAATTCGAACCACGGCGTATCATCCAGCCTCTAATGGATTGGTTGAAAGATGGCATCGTACCCTCAAGGCGTCCATTATGTGCCACCAAATTCCCAAGTGGACCCGAGCGTTGCCAACAGTCTTGCTGGGATTGAGAACGTGCTACAAGAACGATTTAAAAGCATCACCAGCCGAATATTTATACGGAACGACACTCAAGGTTCCTGGTGAATTCTTCACGAACGCAGAAGCCCCAGTAGACTCAGAATTTCATCAACGATTTCCGCAAACATATGAGAACTATTCGGCCAGCTCCCACCACACACCATTGCCGACAGAAAACGTTCTGCTTTGAGGACTTATCTACATGCACCCACATTTTTATAAGAGTCGATGCAACCAAGCGTCCCCTGGATCAACCCTATACAGGCCCACATAAAATAATCAAAAGAGTAGACGAGCGAGTCTACACTGTCGACGTGAATGGCAAGCACTCCAACATTAGCATCGAACGTCTCAAGCCAGCTCATGTAGCAAGTGACGAATTTTTTGGAACTACCTCACCGACGTGTTCTCATCAATTCAAACATGCCTCAACAACCGTCACTTTCAACAAGTTTACCACTACAACAAAATTCTACAGTAATACCATCACTTAGGGGGGAGTAATGTGGGGACACACATAGCACACAGCATCTGGCAATACCATTCTATGTGGCAGTTCTTCTTCGTTTCTGTTTCCTCTTGTCATTCGCTGGCGGTTGCAAGTTCAAATTCATGGTTCAATTATGTACAGGTTGGCTGCTCTCATCAGCTGATTTTATTTATGTCATTGCATGGTCGAAGGGATTGTCAAAAGGAGATGGCAAACTCAAAATGAAACCAACACATTGGCAACATTTTACTTACACATACAAAAACTGCTAAGTTTTATGTTTCCATTCCATACCATTCGCACCAACACCAATACACAGATTTTGACAATATGAACAGACATATTTTGTTGCTTTACAGATGAGCCAACCTGTATATAGTTGAACCATGGTTCAAATTGCAACCGGAGACAATTCATTGAATCGCTACCAACTGAACTAAGCTGACGCTCATTGTAAACTTTACCAAGTAGCGCAACTAACAGCTGATCGCTCAAAATTTGCACACACACACAAACATCACTAATGGCCATATTACGGAAATCTTAGGGAATTTGAAGTTAAATTTTTAAACAGACATAAAATGTTATAATTTTAGAATATATAGCATCTAGGACACCTTAATTGCAGTAGTTGAAAGAAAATCTTTGCTTATACTCAAGTATTTAATTATTTTTTCTAAATTTATCTTTAATATTGATGCAATGATTGATCCAATGCAACTCTGGTCTTCCTACTGTTCTTCATTCCACTCTATTCCAGTGCCTATTTTCACGGCCTGCGAGTGCCTTCCACTCTATTCGCAACATAACCTCGAATTAAGCTGCTAACCCAGCGGGTCAGGGGGGGTTAGAATATACCCGCGGTAGGTATGCCTGTCGTAAGAGGCGACTAAAATACCGGATTGGCCTGAAGGTTTAATGGGGCCATATAAATCGTTCCCGAGATGGTCGGGCCAGCACCTTAATGATGCTGTGTTACCGGAGCGTACCGGTTCTGTAAACGGCAAAGGACCATCACATCGATCACTCCCTAAACCTTCGGGGAGCAACCGTATCGCTACAACAACAACAACAACAACAAGCTGCCAAACTATATAGTAAACAATGCTGACGCTTCTATATAAAATTAATAAGAATTCAATATTTAACAATTTCACATATTTTGTAACTTAATATAAATTATATACATAATAAATATACGTTCATTTGATACAAATTAAATTGGCTAAGTGGTTAACAACCACAAGCCAAATAAATCCAGAAAGAAGTCTGGTTCAATTTGTGAGCCAGATAATTTCCCTACAAGACAAGTACCCGTTACCTAATCGATTGCTTAATCGTTACCAATAACTTGGTCACCAAGTCTTAATGACTTTTACATTGCTGTCGGGCAAAAGGTAACGCATGCGCTCTCTCAAAATAGTGTACGTGTGACTCGCTTTCTCGCTCTTACCTATTGTGTTTTCGACATTCCTTCTCGCTCGATGTTATTTACTGCCCCTATTACCGTTTACAACTCAACTCTGGTTGGGTTGAAATTTCGCAATTTGGTATTACAGATTACAACTCAACCTGTCAAAAAAAAATTTCGGTTGAGTTGTCTAGCCTTACAACTTTTTGTGGCATTGCCGTTTACAACCTTGTGTTGGTGTAGTTGTCAAAGACGTCAAAATCTTACAACTGCTTACTAGCAGTTGTCTCATACAATTTTGCAGTTGTTTTGAAAAAAATGTTACGTTTTAGAAGACGGTTCACCACCTAATATTTAACAAAAATTTTCAAGGTCAAAAGACACGTTTCGACCTCCGATTTAAGAATCCGAAAACAAAAATTGTAATTCTTTACGACAGCATGACACTGCTAATACGCGTCCAAAAATATCGAGAGAGGTTCCAAAAGACGCGTATTAATCTCGAGAACCGAAGGCGGAAAATAAACATTTTATCTCTGTCCGGAGATATTTTCAGTTGAAGTTGGCGATTTTCATGTGGTTGTTGTAATGTTGTTGTCTTTTTTCGGTTTGTGTTTAATATCTTTTGAACGAGTTAAAATTTGTATTTTCCGCCTTCGGATTATTAATACTGATGTCAAGACGCGTCGTTTAATACCTCTCTCGATATTTTTGGACACGTATTAGCAGTGTCATGCTGTCGTAAAGAATTACCACAAAAATTAATTCTAATAAAATCTAATTTCATGTGGTTGTTGTGTTTTGCCAGATTTTTTGTACACAGCAATGCACAAAGGTGGTAGACCCAACCAGGATTATTTTTACGAATCGCGGCCGAAGGCCGCCAACGCAGAAAGATGTTCTGTGCAAAAAAACTGTGGACCGGGCCTCATATTTCGGACCCTCTCGGGCCATTTTGTGGGTCTTTGTAAATATCTTTCGAAAGAAATAAAATTTTCGCTTTCGAATCCTAAAAACGGAGATGGAAACCCGTCTTTTGATACCACCTTTGATAAGAGTTAGATGGTGCACGGGCTTATAAAACGTTACCAAAAAAAAAAACAAAAAATGTAAAGCCGGTAGTTAAACCTTTGTTAATCAAACAATAATCAACAATTTTATACACATTTCTAGAAACACCAACGTTTAAACGAATTACATTGAATAACTTTTTGACTTTATGTAGCGACATTTCATAGTTGGACGAGGCTGGTCGCAGTTCGGATGCAGCCAAAATAGGTGAAATTATGCGAGTACCATTGATACTAATCCCTACTCCTGGGAATCCTATTTGAGTAAAATACAGTTTTTTCTGTTAGGGTTTTAATCTACTTCGCACAAATACGCTCCTCAATTATATCTAAAACCAGTCCAACACCAAAATCATTTCCACAGCATATTTGATAGCTGCCGTCAGCAAGGAATCGGAGTGTGGCGGTCCTTAATTTTGTTTAGCACTGAGTAAAATTCTTCATTTCCAATCTGCAAAATAACTTCATATGAAGCTCATTATTTGCCACTTAAACATTTTCTTACTTGGTGCTTGGTAGTTCCAAGGGATTGGAATGATCACGCGAATGTTTTCCGTATTCGCAACATGTCAATAACCAACATTTTCGCCATTATAAAATAGATTTCATATAACATTAATAAAAAAATCACATTTGAAAATGCTTAAATTTCTGCCACAAATTGATCAGCTGTTCATTTATCTGTCAAATCATCACTTTCTTAGCTTGGCAGCACCAATTCAACTTCAACTGAAATAAGTTGTAATTCGTAATACGAAACAGAAGTTGAGTTGTCTGAAAGTTGAGTTGTTTTAATTACAACCCAACCAAGTTGAGTTGTGTACCGTAATAGGCCCTTAATGCCCCTATTACCGTTTACAACTCAACTCTGGTTGAGTTGAAATTTCGCAATTTGGTATTACAGATTACAACTCAACCTGTCAAACAAAAATGTCGGTTGAGTTGTCTAGTCTAACAACTTTTTGTGGTATTACCGTTTACAACCTTGTGTTGGTGTAGTTGTCAAAGACGTCAAAATCTGACAACTGATTACTAGCAGTTGTCTTAGAAAATTTTGCAGTTGTTTGTTTGTTGTTTGGAAAGAAAATTATAAAAAAGAAATGGAAAGCGGGTAATTAGACCTTTTAAAATTAATTTAAAAAAATTTTATAATCAACATTTTTGTACATATTTATAGAAAGAACAAAATTTCAACGAAGGATCAAATTGAAAGACTGATTGAACTTATGGAGCGACATCCCGAAGTTGGACGAGGCAAGCCGCAGTTCGGATGCAGCCAAAATAGAGTGAAGGAATTATGGGAGGAATTCGCCTTAGAGCTAAATAGTTTGGGACCACCGACAAGAACTGCACCGGAGTGGACACGTGTATGTAGAGTTGTGAAAATAGATGAACACATTAAAAGCGCATTGACATTTTACATATGTATACATATATTTCTCTTTTAGGTTTGGGTACATTATAAAGCGAATTTAAAAAGAAAGCTGTCCAACAACCGCAACAATCTTGTTGCAACCGGCGGAGGGCCATCGCATGAAAAATCCCTAAGCCCGCTAGAGGAAAGTGTTGCACAACTCATCCAAATAAGAAGCCAAGTTGCACCTAGTGGTCGAGCTTTCGGGACGGAGAATATGCCACCGGCTAGCGACGACGAAGAGCATGGTAACACCATGTCTGCAGCCGCGTCCACGACTAGGGAGCCCAGCGGGTTAGGGGATCAGAATATACCCGCGGTAGGTATGCCTGTCGTAAGAGGCGACTAAAATACCAGATTCAAAGGGCCGTGTAGCGCAACCTTTTAGGTTGCCAGCGCAATATATAGCTTCTCCAAACCCAATTGCCAACCTCACCTATCCGCGGCGAATCCTGTTTACTAACAGACGAGGCTCTGGCGACCCCAAGCTCCTCATGGAACTTGGGGGTAGGGAGGGAGGGAATGGCCTGAAGGTTTAATGTGGCCACATAAATCGTTCCCGAGATGGTCGGGCTAGCACCTTAATGGTGCTATGGTACCGGAGCGTACCGGATTTGTATCCGGCAAAGGACCATCACATCGATAACACTCCCCAAAGCCTTCGGGGAGCAACCTTATCGCTACAACAACAACAACAACAACTAGGGAGCCCACTGGTTCAAACGCAGGCGAGCTTCCCACTCCGTCAGGATCACGAAATCGCCGGCGTGGCAATGTTGAGACTGAGCGTCTGGAGCTTCTAACCAAGCAGACAGAAACGCAAAAAAAACTTTTAAAAAAAATTGATCGGCTAGAGAGGACAGCACACAAAATGCAAAAAGTCAACGAAAAATTGCTGGAGATTAAGCAAAAAAAATATTTGCTTTACAAGAAGCAAGCACAGGAAGCAAGCGAGCTATGTGCGTTGAAGGCAGAAATTGCAAAGCTAAAAATTAAAAAATTGAGCCGCTCAACAAATATGTAAATATTTTAGTTATTTTTTTTTCACGATGAAAACCTGTTTTTTTTTTTTAGCAGAAATATTTTTAGTTTAAAGTTCTTAATGAAAAGATATTTTAGTTTCTAGTTCTAGTTTACCTGACATGAAGTGATATTTTACTTTACATTTATAATAAGTTTTAGGGTCATTTAAATAACGCAAACCTGAATGAAAAAAGGTCAAATTTAGTTTTAAGAGCCATGAAGTGATATTTTTGTTATGAGTATTTATTTTAGCCAAAACTTGAAATAAAAGACTGAATGAATTACAAATTGATTAAATGGATAACATAATATTATTTCGAACCATTCTGGCTGTATCCTCGGTTTCTCTTTCCACACTAAGATGTTCATTGCTTATGTCGGCATCAAAAGTAGGTGGTATATCTTCAGGAGGCTCCACTCGAAAGTGTTGGCAAATATTATGCAAAGCGCAACAACAATTCACAATTTGTTTGGCCTTTTCAGGTGAATAATGTAAGCCACGTGCTGATAAAAGACAACGAAATCTGCTCTTTACTACTCCAATTGTTCTCTCTATAATATTTCGGGCCTTTGAGTGTACAGTATTGTAGTGAGATTGCGGAGAACCAGATTCTGCCATGCGAAAAGGAGTCATTAAATAAGTTTTCAGAGGGTAACCAGCATCGCCTTAAACAATGGATTTTAAAATATTTATTTGTATATTTAATAACAACCAGTCTTACCCAAGATCCAAGAGTTACTCTGTACGTTTCTCTCCAAATGCACCTTTAAGTCACTTACATTAAAAACAAATGAGTCGTGATTAGCGCCTGGATGCCTGGCATCCACACACCGGATGGACATTTTGTAATCGCAAAGCTGAAAATAAGTTTGTCAATAATTTGGTTCAAAATTATTATTTGCGTGTTCATTTTTACTTACAATCATGACGTTTAAGCTGTAGTAGCCTTTCCTGTTTAGATATAAATGTTGCATTTCTTTTATTGGTGAAATTATGCGAACGTGAGTCCCATCGATACAACCCACTACTCCTGGGAATCCTGTTTTAGAATAAAACGCGATCTTTGAAGCGCTTTGCTCCTCTGCAGTCATTTGAGTTTTAATCCACTTCGCACAAATATGCTCCTCAATAATATCTAAAACCTCTTTGACAACTATAGATGTTGTAGGTTGTGCCAGTCCAACACTAAAATCATTTCCACAGCATTTTTGATAGCTGCCGTCAGCAAGGAATCGGAGTGTAGCGCATAATTTTAAAATAGGAGGTACAGCCGTCCCTCGAACGCGTTTGCGGAAATGGTCTTTCATTTCGTTTAGTAAGGAGCAAAATGCTTCCTTACTTAACCGAAAATAGCTTACAAATCTGCAAAATAACTATATTAGAATCTTATCAATTGTCACTTGAACGTTTTCTTACTTGGTGCTTGGTAATTCCAAGGGATTAGAGTGATCGCGTAAATGTTTTCTTATTCGCTGCATATCAATTTTTTCACCAATACTTTCATCATCATAAAATAACTCTATGCTAATATCCATTTTACTATTAATAAAAAAATCACTTGCAAATGCTCAAATTTTAGACACAAATTGATCAGCTGTTCATTTATCTGTCAAATCATCACTTTCTTAGCTTGGCAGCACCAATTCAACTTCAACTGAAATAAGTTGTAATTCGTAATACCAAACAAGAGTTGAGTTGTTTTAATTACAACCCAACTAAGTTGAGTTGTACACCGTAATAGGGGCATAAATTATTTCCTTATTACTCTAGTGAACTTTACATATGTGTATATTGATATGTACAAGCTAATTAAGTACAATAACGTTTATTAATAGCTGTGCCCTTTCTGAAACTTTCGAAGCTCAGTGATGATGCCCAATTTTCCTGCGCTGGTGGTGTTGTTCAACATCAGTTTGCAGAGCCATATGAGTTTTGTAGGGATAATACCGGAAGCCCCAATTCGTGCTATCAAATTCGATTTACAGGTGATATTGATCCTTTGGTCTTGACCCTTTCCCATAGTATGCTTGTTAGCGCCTTATCTGTGGTACTAAAAAGGCGGGGGGATAGTTGTCGCAGTTTTCTTATAATTTGAGCAAATTTATGTTCTTCCTTCAGCTACAGCTGGAATATTTGGAATATTGCTATGCGCACATCGTCAAAATCAAATTTCCTAGAATGAGAAAGAAACTAATATCAGTAAGGATAGATTAAAGTTTTTAATATATTTAACCCAAAAATTGTTCTATAAATAGGGCTCCACAATTAGCTCTTTTCTGAGAGGCCAAAGGCACAAGGGACTTAAGGAGATTTCAGATAACTAGAATCAGGGGTACCCGAAGATACTTCGCTGTTGCATTCATAGAGAGCACAACATTATAACAAGGGATAATTGATTGATGTTACGAAGGAAATTAGACGTGCTACAAAAACAAACAAATGCAGATGACTGTTTAATTCAACAACAACAACAACAACAACAACTGTTTAATTCATTATCCGAAGTTCTTGTATGGACGTGCAGTATGAAAAGTGCAAAGTACTGCTAAAACTGATTTCCCCGAGTAACCCGGGAACGAATTGATGTGACTACGCCCATCCTTCTTTAGCAGCAGGGTCTAGAACCAGTTCCCTGTTGGACAGGAAAATAAACGTTTGGTTATCTCCAAGTTGATCATATGCTATTACAGAAAATACTCGTTTGCTGCATCCGACCAGTACATCCAACTTTCCCAGATTTTCTGGGCTCAGCAAGGGTATCCTCCTGAAAGGTGCATTTGTCGCTCGCTGCTGCCTGGCCGCTCACTCAACAACACAAGACACGACGGAACTTTCCTTGGGACACTCAAGGTCACTAACGCTTCTCATGGCTCCAGCGGGTTAGGGGGCTTAGAGTACACCCGCGGTAGGCATGCCTGCGTAGGAGGCGATTAAAATACCAAATTGGTTCAGAGGGTTGTGTAGCGCAACCCGTTCAATAGGTTGCCAGCGCAATATATAGCTTCTCCAACCCAATTGTGAACCTCACTTACCCGTGGCGAATCCTGTTTCTTTAACAGCCGAGGCTCTGGCGACCCCATGTTCCTTATGGATCTACATTTGAAGGCGCTTAGTTAGCTGACATCGCTTATTTAAACGGTTGATTCTAAAGTAAAAACCAAAACAAAATATAGGTTAGGTTGAACTGGCGGGTTCATGACGACCTCACATAGACTGAATGAGTCCGTAGTGTTACCAGAAGTTTGTTTTAACGACCAAGCTAAAAACCCTATCAACAACCAGGACATGTTATAAAATAACTCCGTCCTCTTGACAAATACCAGAAGCTTCCTAGAACTTAAGCCGCTTGCTTCTTCTAGATCTGACAGCTGTCAGCTGGAGTCTTAGCCTGGCAAGCGCAGGGCACGAGCACAGAACGTAATCGATCGTTTCCTCCTCCAACCCGCACTTCCTACATCTTCTATCACTGACCAAGCCTAATTTAAAGGCATGTGACGCCAGAAGGCAGTGTCCAATAAGAATACCCGTCATGAGTCTACAGTCTACAGTTTAATGATAATGAAAATATAAGAATCAGTGTTTATGAATAACATATTTTAAATAATCTCTTACAACAACGTGATCGGTGACTACATCGCCATGTAGATAGTGTGGTGTTCCACCTTGTATAAACGTAGGTACTGTGTGTGCTCAACCGTGCATATGGACATAAGCAGTAACATTATTCACATAAACATAGCTTGGTATTTGTGCAGGCATCAATATAGCATACATTGGTCCAGTTCGGTGTGCACCAGCCACTGGTACAAACACTTTTGAATGCATAGCTTTCATATAGATTGGATGTCCAGCAGTGCTCCGGTTGTGCCAAAATGTAATGGGCTGCTCAGTCTCTTGGTAAGGCTGTATAGGTATGGGCGGGTGCAATGTATTACTAGTCTGCTCAAGATGGTATGGTACATAGATGGCTCGAAGACGCCAGAGGGGATTGGAGCCAGAGTTTTCGGACCCAGAGCCAAAATATCAGTAAATCTAAAAGCACATCCGAGCATTTTCAAGCGGAAGTATTCGCCATAAGTTAGTGCGCTAAGCTGAACCTTCAGCGCTGATACCCAAATGAAACAATTGCCATACTCAGTCAGGCAGTCAGGCCCCAATAAAGGCATTTGCGGCGTTCGAAATAAAGTCAGCACTGGTCCTTCAGTGCGTAGAAAAGCTAAATCAATTAGGAGCACATAACGTAGTACTGTTGCCCTGGGTCCTAGGCCATAGGGGAGTAGGGGGTAATGAGCAGGCGGACTAAACATAAACTTCAAAAAAGGAAAGTGGGAAGAATATAAATCTGCAACAGACAGCAGCTTTGCTGCCCTCCCTATCCCGACTGATGCCCGCCAAGGGGAGCGTGCCTTCCGTAAGGTCATTGAATCCGCCTCGGCACATTTCATTCCCGCCGGGAGAATTCCCGAAATCCGGCCCCGCTTCCCGGCGGAGGCCGCGAGCTTAGCGAGGGAACGTGACCTTATAAGACAGCTTGATCCAGGCGACCCCCAAATAAGGGATATAAACCAACGCATCAGATTGCTTGTGGACGAACACAAGCGGGCGAAATGGGAAGAGCACCTAAGAGGTTGTAACCTCTCTACCGGTGTAGGTAAACTTTGGTCCGCCGTAAAGTCCCTATCGAATCCGACTAAGCACAAAGACAAAGTTTCCATCGCCTTTGGCGACAAGGTGCTGTCGGATGCGGAAAAATGCGCGAGCGCTTTCTGCCGACAATATATAATGCATCCTACTGTCGACAAAGATAGACGGAGAGCCCATAGACACGCACATAAACACAAATTCAGCGCGTCACCAATCACCATCACCGCTAGAGAGGTCGAGGACGCCATTGGTCGCGCTAAACTACCTACCACACAGTTCACATCAACCGCCTGGAGCGGGTTCAAAAAATCTTTATGCGCTTCGCGCTTATTTCATTACGTTTCTCTGAACCGATCCCGTCTTATGAGTCTCGATGCCAACTAATATCCTTATTATCCCTTAACAATCGCAGAATTCTTTTGGCCTCGTTGTTCATTTTCGATCTTTTCACGGGCAAAATTGACTGCGCGCTGCTTCTTGAAAGACTATGCTTAAATACTCCCTGTAGAAACCTCCGCCATTTTGAAATCTTTTTCATAGGGCTGAGTAGAACTGTTTATAACTCAAAAGCGCCTATTAACAGAGCCCTATCAGAAATTAATTGCTTCTCTAGTGTTTTGGATATTGATTTCTCCGACTCAAAATACGCTTTTCAACTTAAACTAAAAAATTACTTAATCTGTAATAATAATATAATTACTTAATCTGTAATTCTCATAATATATTAGTTTCTTTATTCACGTATGCGTATTATATTAGTTTCTTTGCTCTCTGGCGTTTTTCTTGTAAAATAGATAATCGTGAATCTAAAATTAAATTGCGTTGCAACAACTATAACTAGTGCTTTTAAAAATTGAATTGCACTGCAACAACAACTAGTTCAAGATCAATTTGTTTAAAATGGATGACTCTTGTGGTAAATGCGATAAGAGTTTTGGCCGGAATGACACTACTGTTGTACCGTGCAGTGGCTTCTGTAAGAAACGTTTTCACCGCGCCTGTTGTGAGGGCCAAATCACCGAATACGACGTGAAGATGATTAAGGCTAACTACCACATTCGATATTGGTGTCCTGAATGTGTGAATGTGCCTGATAAAATATCTAAGGCATTCGAATCCGTGCTTGCCTCGCAAAGACTTGGGCTGGAAGCCATCATGACCGCATTTGAGGGCAAATTCAAGGATTTGTGCATGCAGGTGGACGATTTGAAGAATATAATTGCAAGTAACAAATCATCAGCGAGTAGTGAAAAAGTGAAGAGTCGAAACAAAGACAACGCTAAAGAAAAGGCAAAAGCAAAATCTAACAGAGCCAATACTGAAAACAATAATAATATTGATGTACTCGCTGCCGAAATAAGTGCGCTCAAAACAGCTGTTAATTCATATGCATTCATTTCGGACAACGGCAACAATAATAACAATTGCAATGGTGCATTAGATTTAGTTGCTTTCTCGCCTTCACCTATTCCTCGACGTTCGCAGTCTGCTGTTCTTCCCCTCAACAGTTCTCGGCCTGGGTCGGTGGTACAGACAGCTAATAACACATCGTCTTTAACAACAACAACAACAGCTCCCGCTGCACCTATCCCTCCTTCATTTGCGTCTGTCGCTTCGTCACCGTCCGCTACCACCAGTGAGCGTGCTCGTGATAAATCTGCTACTGCTAATACCAATACCAATGCTTTTGAAAATAATTCTGCTGCCGCTAACACCAATAATGCACGTAAAGTTGTTGTTGGTACTAGAACAAGTTGTGAGCTTGATGTCGCTGCTCGTCTGGAATGGTTTCATGTAGGATCGTTCAAACCGTCCGTAGAAACTACTGACATCGCTACGTATATAGCAAAACATACTTGCATCAAAGAAAACTCTATATCATGCTATAAATTAATAAAAAAAGATGTAGCGGTAGAGACAGTAAGTAAAGTAAACTTCAAAATTGGAGTTCCGTCCTCAGATAGAGCAAAAATTATGGACTCGGGGCTGTGGCCGTCAAATGTCAAAATCCGGCCGTTTGAGTTTTTTCAAAAGTTTGTCTCGACAGAGGGAGGACAGTGAGTGATGCGCCTATCACAAATCCAAAGCTCCTAATATATTATCACAATGCCGGTGGTCTGCGTACAAAAACAAATGAGCTATTTCAATCGGCAGCAACCCACGACTTTGATGTCATCATACTCGTGGAAACTTGGCTGACTGCAGATTTTTTATCATCAGAGCTTTTTGATCGTTTTTATAATGTCTATCGAAGGGACAGAGTACTGCAACCGGGGGTAACAAGAGGGGCGGTATTTTGGTGGCTGTAGCATCTTCTCTGGCAAGTCGTGAAGTGCAACTACACGTTAATGATGCCAACATTGAGCAAATTTGTATTTCTGTAAATATAGGAGAAACGTTCCTTGATAGTATAAATGAAATTTTCTTTATTGCTAGTTACATCCCACCAAATAACAATTATGGAATGTACAAGTCACATATTGATAATATCAGCTTTATTATTGATTCTCTATTACCTCACCAAACGCCCTGTATTTTGGGTGACTTTAATCTGGGTTCTATTCAATGGGTGAGAGATCCTGATGACGGCTTTTTAACCCCCTTTACATCTAAAAAGGATGTCGAGGACTTACTTTGTGATACATTGTACTCCTTTAACCTATCTCAAATTAACGACATTGGAAATGATTTAAACAGAGTGTTAGATCTAATTTTTATAAACAATGATATATCCTGTGATATTTATAAGTGTGATATGCCACTCACCTGTGAATCAGTTCATCACAAAGCAATCTCTATCCAGTTCTCTTTCTATAAATACGATAATAACTCCATTGAACCCGAGTACTACTTCAATTTTTATAAGGCGAATTTTACGGCTCTGAATGCGTTTTTCGACTCCATTGATTGGAATTTAATCTTTGAGCAATTATACTTATCAAATATGTATATAAAGTTCAAGAGCGTAGTAGAAGAAAGCCTTAACTTATACGTCCCAGCCCACAGAAAAAAGAGATCTTTCAATCTCCCATGGTACACAAAAGAACTTTTGAGGTTAAAAAACCAACGAAACAAAGCGCATAAAAAATTTAAGAAAACTGGCTCTGCTGATGACGAAGCAAAATTTGCTGAGTGCAGGAAGAAATTTGAATGCCTATCCAAGTTCCTTCATGATAAATATATTAATTCGCTTGAGACTAACATAAAAGCCAACCCGAAGTCTTTTTGGATTTTTGTTAACTCAAAACGAAAATATAACGGTATGCCGAAATCAATGGAGTTTGGAGGCAAAGTTGCTTCCTCAACTCAGGAAGCATGTGAGCTCTTTGCCGACTTCTTCGGGTCGGTATTTAACAGGTTCCGGACAGTTAGTACGTCATGTGATACAACTGCCATAGCGGAGTCTGTAAATATTGGTCAGTTCACGGTTACAGAGGAAGAAGTCCTGGAGTCCCTTATGAACCTTGATGTATCTAAGGGGGCTGGATACGATCTTCTGCCACCCTTGTTCTTAAAGAATTGTGGTTTCACTCTATCCGCCTCTTACTAAAATCTTTAACAAGTCCCTTGAATGTGGTAATTTCCTTGACGAATGGAAAGTGGCATTCTTATCGCCAATTTATAAGTCTGGCCCTCGAAACAAGGTAGACAACTATCGACCCATTGCCAAGCTATCCATCATCCCAAAGCTGCTGGACAAAATTGTAAATGACCAGCTATTTGCAGTTTTTAAAAACTATATTGTTCCTCAACAGCATGGTTTTTATCCAGGGAGATCCATCAGCACAAATCTCACAATATTTGTTAATTGTGTGGTTAATGCGATTGAGGACGGCGAACAAGTGGACACTCTGTACACTGATTTCGTAAAAGCTTTCGATAGTCTCAATCATAATCTTTTACTTAATAAACTCGAGAAACTCGGAATCCACTCCAACGCCCTAAGTTGGCTTGAGTCGTATCTCCAAAACAGGAAATTAATAGTAAAGATCGGCAGCAATCTCTCCAAGCCTATAATCGTTACATCAGGAGTACCACAAGGTAGTCATCTGGGCCCTTTACTCTTTTCTTTATTTATAAATGATATCTGCCAATGTTTTAAATTTTGTAGTTGCCTGATGTACGCTGATGATCTAAAACTTTATTACAGAGTTAAACACATTAGCGACTGCATAGAGCTACAGCAAGACATCTTGGAATTGATAAAATGGTGTAATAGTAACGGTCTTTTCTTGAACTTCTCCAAGTGTAACATTATCACATTCACTCGGAGAAACGCATGCATAATGAACAGCTATTACTTTAACGATAGCGACTCATTCAATCGTACAACTACTGTTAAGGATTTAGGAGTATACTTAGACTCGAAGCTTAGATTCGACTTTCATAGGGAGTACATAATCAGTGCTGCCAATTCAAAACTCGGCTTTCTCAAACGTAATTCCAAAGACTTTTTTGATCCGCTAACGCTGAAAAGTCTTTACATTAGCCTTGTAAGATCCACTTTGGAATATGCCTGCATCATTTGGGACTCAGACTTTGTAACACATTCCAGCCGGTTAGAAAGAGTTCAAAGGAGATTCACTAAATTCGCGCTTCGACGAATGTTCACTTTTGAATCGATGCCATCTTATGCACTAAGATGTAGAATTTTAAATATTCAGTGCCTTAATACTCGAAGGAAAATTTGTGGTATTTTCTTTATCAAAGACATTTACGACAACAAAATCGATTCTCCGGAACTACTTTTTCTTCTCCCCTTCTATGCACCTGAAAGGTGTCTAAGGGACAAATACATTTTCTACGTCCAAACGCGTAGAACGAATTTTGGAAATAATGAACCTATTCACAGAATGATCTCCTTATGTAACTCTGTTTGCAATCATGCCGATTTTAGCTCATGTAAAGAACATTTTAAAGCTGATGTTATTGTGGACTTTCTTTTCAATTAATATGTTTCAGTATTCGTATTACTATATAAATGTTTTTACATGTAGTTTTATTTAAGCAGTAGCGAATTTTTTACAAAAATTTTTTGTTATAATGTCGTTGTATTTATAAATTGTTACCATATATTTTTCTATCTCGATAATTTTTGTTTAAGTTGTTACATATCTGCGAGGACTATGTCCGGTAGATAATAATAATAATAATAATAATAATAAATTCTTCTTGTTAATGTTCTCCATTGCTTAATATAAGCTGGTCTCTGTAATTTAGTCATAAGTGTCTGTACTAAACATTTGTTACTAGACTAAATAAATAAATAAATAAATAAATAAATAAACCATCCAAAGCATTGGTCCCAGACGGCATAGCTATGCCGATGCTTAAAAACCTAGGGAAAGAGGGTTTCAAATATTTAGCGCATGTCTTCAACCTGTCTCTCTCCACCTTTGCCATACCCGAGAAATGGAAAATGGCAAAGGTGGTCCCGCTACTAAAGCCTGGGAAACCAGCTAACGTAGGTGAGTCATATCGTCCGATATCTCTCCTATCGCCAGTGGCAAAGACGCTTGAAGCCATTTTGCTCCCTTATTTCCAAGCACATTTGCAGCTAGCCCCTCATCAGCATGGCTTCAGAAAACTTTATAGCACTACCTCCGCGCTAAATGTCATTAGCACCCAGATAAATTGCGGTTTGAATCAATACCCCCACCATAGAACAGTACTCGTAGCGCTAGACCTATCAAAAGCCTTTGATACGGTCAACCATGGCTCATTACTGCAAGACCTGGAAGGGTCTACCCTTCCCCCATGTCTTAAAAGGTGGACCGCAAATTATCTGGGTGGTCGGCAGGCATCGGTGCAATTCAGGAACGAAACATCAAAACCAAGGAGAATTAAACAAGGGGTGCCACAGGGTGGTGTCCTATCCCCACTTTTGTTTAATTTCTACATATCTAAGCTACCTTCACCACCGGAAGGAGTCACAATCGTTTCCTACGCCGATGACTGCACAATAATGGCCACAGGCCCAGGCCCAGAGATCGATGAGCTATGCAATAAAATAAACGGCTATCTCCCTGATCTCTCCAGTTTTTTCGCCTCGCGAAACCTGGCATTGTCACCGACTAAATCTTCCGCGACCTTATTTACAACACGGACGCCCCAAATGTCGACCATATTGAACATCCACGTCGATGGCACTACGCTACCGACTGTCCTACACCCCAAGATCTTGGGTGTGACGTTTGATCAGGATCTACATTTTGGTGCGCACGCAACCGCAATTGTTCCGAGAATTCAGAGCCGTAATAAAATCCTCAAATCCCTTGCTGGCAGTACCTGGGGAAAAGATAAAGAAACGCTCATGACCACATACAAAGCAATTAGCCAGCCGATTACGTGCTACGCGTCACCCATATGGTCGCCAAGCCTAAAAACTACCCACTGGAAGAAACTACAGGCCTGCCAAAATACTGCTCTCAGAATCGCCACGGGCTGTCTTATTATGTCCCCAGAACACCATCTGCATAATGAGGCGAGAATACTCCCCATCACGGAGAGAAATGAGATGCTGACCAAACAGTTTCTGTTGAATACCCAGAAACCTGGGCATCCCAACAGACATCTGATTGACGAACCAGCACCGCCTAGGGGCCTAAGGAGTCATCTCCGTAAGCATTTTGAGGAAATACGGCACCTGAGAACCCAGCCGTATGAAGCGAAAAAACACAAGCAGGTCCTTTGTAAACTCCATAGACAGGCGTCGGACCTTTATGTCGGGAATTGCCCGGTGAATCCAGTACTTGAAGAAAAATATCCAGAACTCGCGGAAGAGGAACGCATACTCCCCAGGGAAACGCGTGTCACTCTTGCTCAACTTCGTTCTGGATACTGTAACAGGTTAAACTCTTACCTATCCAGAATCAACCCCGACATACAAAATGTATGCCCCGCTTGCAATGTGTCCCCACATGACACCAACCATCTCTTTAATTGTAATGTGGAACCAACGCCTCTAACACCCCTTTCCTTATGGTCCACCCCTGTTGAAACGGCAAGTTTCCTTGGACTCCCGTTAGAGGATATTGATGACAATTTGTGATCGGTCGCGGCTATTAGGTGGGGCGAGCATTGCTACAACAACAACAACAACAGCAGGCGGACTCAGTGTTTAATTTATTGCGTCCCTCCCACAAATTGTCATCCTTGCAGCGGGTCTGCGCCATACTCTCCTCTTCCGGGAAGGTATCGACCCCAATCCGGGTCCTTCTTCTGAACCCGGTCCTGAGAAATGAGTTTGCTGCGTTTGCCGGAAAAGAATCTTTTTAGGACGGTCATATATATAAGGGCCTGAAATATTTCAATGAACTTCCTAATCACATAAAAAGTAGTAATAGCTTCAATACTTTTAAAAAAAAAAGTTTATTGGAGCATAGTAAAACCCTTCCAATAAGATAAAGTTTTTCTCCTCTTATTTTTTACATGATATATCCGATACTGGAGCGCGAAGAGGGAATGGTAATATTGGAAGCAGCAAAATACAATACATCCGGCCCTAAGGAAAAGAAAATCGGTCGCCACCTGTAACTCCAGACAGTTCCAACAACTAATTTCGCTGGAATTCGGTATTTCCAGCTGATATTTACTGTTGCTGATCGGAATCACTCGCATTCCGACAGCATTAATATAACAATAAAATTATATAATGTGTAACAAAAATAACGAAAATAAGGCCAAACAAAAGTTGGAGCAGGGGGGATTGGAAACACGTCCTTTTCAACCTCCCATTATATGTTGAGCTATGCTAATCGGAATCTTCATGCATTCCGACAGCGTCTTTACTAAACAAAGTTGAGGGGTGATTGGATACACGTTATTTTCAATTTGCAACATTCAAAGACATTTTTACCTGTATTGATCGGAGACTAATACATTCCGACAGCTTAAAATACACATATAATTGAAAAATATAAGTTGCGAACTTTGTTGCCTTAAGCTGGGAGCACTGGAGGATTAAAAACGCGTCCTTTCCGACCTTCCTTAAATGAGTGGCTCCCAGACTCGTCCCTTTGTCACGCTAGTAAATATGCTGATCGGAAACACATGGCATTCCAACAGCATATTCAATAGAAATAAGTGATTATAACAATGGATTGTACTTAGTAGTTAAGTTTTAGTCCTAAACAGCCATAATAATAAATAAATTAAACTAAAAAAAAAATAAATCTTTTGTGGCTCTTGTTGTTCACGGCCTCATTACATTATGAGGAAATACGGCACCTGAGAACACAGCCGTATGAAGCTAAAAAACACAAGCATGTCTTCAGTGAACTCCACAAACAGGCGTCGGACCTCTATGCCGGTGATTCCTGTACTCAAAGAACAAAACTAGCAGAGGAGGAACGCACTCTCCCTAGGGAAACGAGAGTAGTCACTCTAGCTCAACTTCGAGCTGGATAACGTAACAAGTTAAACTCTTACCTATCCAGAATCAACCCCGACATACAAAACATTGTCCTGCTGTAATGTGTCCCCACATGTCACCAACCATCTCTTTAACTGTATTGTGGAATCAACGCCTCTAACACTCCTCTCATTATGGTCTACCCCTGTTGAAACAGAAAGTTTCTTTGGACTCCCGTTAGAGGACATTGATGACAATTTGTGATCGGTCGCACCTATTGGATGGGGCGAAGCACTGCTTCTACAACAACAGCAGGCGGACAACACGGAAAGAGAGGCAGCAACTGCATATCCCATCGATCCCCAGCCGTTCCTGCCAGTTTGCCCATAGGGGCATTTATTAGAGAAGGGAGGGAAAAGAGAGTACATTGGCGCAATATGCCAGGCCTGAGTCAATCTAAATTACTGTTAGGGGATTACAGCACAACTCGAATTAGGGCATTAATAGGCCTCTCAAAAAGATAACCCAAGAACCCTAACGGCTATTCTTACAAGACACTGTAGACTGAACAGTCATATGCAAAAGCTGAGTATAATATCGAACAACACATACCGATTTTGTGATGGATCAGCAGACGGTGGACCATATCCTTCTATATTGCGGCGCAATTTCAAGACGTAGGGCTAAGTTTATGGGCTCACCATGGCCAGAGCATTCCCACATTTAATCACTCAAGCAAAGAACACTGCTGGGGTTCATCAAGGAAGTCGGCTAGGATGAGGTGCTGTGAAGGAGATGTGCAAGTCACTGTGCAATCCTCAATAAATTATCTATCTATCTACGTTCCGGTAACAAGCACCATTGTGGTACTAGCCCCACCATCTCGGGAACTATTGATATGACTACATTAAACTTCTAAGGATTGAATATTAATAATGCCGGCAATGCGAAAGTCTGCTAAAATGTACCATTCTCCATGGAATGTTCGATATATAACTTTCCACGTTTTGAAACAGTGATGAAAAGAGCAAAATTTACAAAAATTTTAACTGGCTGTGGGTAGTAAGGTGTTGAGTCCTCCCTTAACGCAATGTAATGACAACTGCGATGCATGGAAAATGACAAAAATCTTGCAAATCTACTGATAATAATTAATTATTGCCTCTCCTTCTATGCAGTTCTATGCATACATACATATGTATTTTTCTCTCCAAACGCTAATTAAAAAAATTAATTGGTTTCTCATGAACTTCGAACTCTGTCGTATTTGCATTCTTCAGTTGATTATCAACAAAAGCATGACAAATTATTTAATATGGTAGCCAATTTACTTACCCTTTCTGGTGCGATGATTCCTTGACAATCGGGCCTGACTAGACGCGATTTTTTTTGCCTTAAGAGAGCGTGCTTAACGCGAACCATATCATGTTATGGCACACCTTTGGTGATGCAAAAAATCAAAGCCATTTCTGCTTCTAATGCTTCTGGGATAGCAGCAGCAGCTCCCGGTGGCGCCACATAAATAACAGTTACATGCCGATCAGTTGCCTTTTTTGCTCCGGCTACCTATTCAATTTTAATTCACATTACATTATCTACTAATGCAATTTTTAATCACTACAAATCAATATAAATTACCGAAGCAAATACTGGCAAACCAAGATGCGTAGTTCCACCCTTTTTTAGGGAAATACATCTAACCAGTTTGGTACCGTATTCTAAAGCATGTTGCTTGTAAAATACCTTGTATCCTTGGCAAATGACATGTGAATCTGCATTTTGTAGATTTCGGTAGTAGTGCAGTTTACGGTACCCACCCTAAAGTTGGGCCAAGATTTTCAAGTGAGGTATCAAAAGACGCGTATTAATCTCGAGAACAATAATCCGAAGGCGGAAAAGAAAAATTTTATCTCTGTCCGGATATATTTGCAATTGAAGTTGGCGATTTTAATGTGGTTGTTGTTGTGTTTATACCCACAAAAAAAATTGTGCATTTCCGTGGCGGTAGCCACGGCTATACCACACACCCGGACTTGGCATGGCGTAGCCCAGGGTTATTTTTTATAAGCGCGGCCGAAGGCCGCCAACGCAGAAAGGTGTTCTGCGCAAAAATACTATGGATCCCACCTCTGGTTTCGGAGGGACCCGGGGTCTTTTTTCGTTTCCGGATTCTTGATCTAGACGTGGATACGCTTCTTCTGATACCTCACTCGAAAATGTTGGCCCAAATGTCGGTGGGTACCGTAAACTGCACTATTACCTAGATTTCCTCTAATTTTGGCATATTCTGAGCTGAATCGCAACCCGGCGGAGATGCTATCTACTAGAATAATATAACATTTTTTTATTATTTAAAAATGCACATACGTATGAATGAAAATCAGAAGGTAAATAATGTTGTTGTTGTTGTAGCGATGACACCCCGTTATCGACTTTGTTGGTCCTTTGCCGGATGCAGATCGGGTACGTTCCGGGAACCGTTAAGGTACTAGCGCGACCATATCGGGAGCGATTTAGTTGACATGAAACCTTGGTGGCCATCCCGTCGATTCTATACAACTTAATATGGTAACGAATTAAAAGACGGTGCACCACCTAATTTTTATCAAAAATTATCAAACGTGGAATCAAATGACGCGCCTCGAGCTCCGTTTTTATTATTATTTGATATTTTTAAATTTGGTGGTGCACCGTCTTGTAAAACTTTACCCTTAATATTATTTAGGGCGAAGGCCGCCAACGCAAAAAGATGGTCTCTGCAGCAAAATTTTTAATTTCCGTCACATGTCACAACTAAAATTAACTTAATGTTATTTTGGGCGAAGGCCGCCAACGCAAAAAGGTGTTCTCTGCAACAAAATTTTTAATTTCCGCCACATGTCACAACTAAAAGCACAAGATATTTTTCGTTGTAAACAAATATATTTGGTAATAGTCTAGTTGAGGGGTCGACTGCTAATACGCTACCAAAAATATCGAGAGAGGTGTCAAAAGACGCGTATTAATCTCGAGAACAATAATCCGATGGCGGAAAAGAAAAATTTTATCCATGTCCGGAGATATTTGCAGTTGAAGTTTGCGATTTGCATGTGGTTGTTGTTGTGTTTGTACCCACAAAAAAATTTGTGCATCACCGTGGCGGTAGCCACGGTTATACCACACACCCGGACTTGGCATGGCGTAGCCCAGGGTTATTTTTTATAAGCGCGGCCGAAGGCCGCCAACTCAGAAAGGTGTTCTGCGCAAAAATACTATGGATCCCACCCCCGGTTTCGTAGGTACCCGTGGGTCTTTTATCGGTTTTTCGTTAATATCTTTTGAACGAGTTAATATTTTTATTTTCCGCCTTCGGATTATTAATACTGATGTCAAGACGCGTGTTTTGACACCTCTCTCGATATTTTTGGTAGCGTATTAGCAGTCGACCCCTCAACTAGACTATTACCATATATTTTTTTGCGTTTCAATGTTTTCCGGAATAATTAATGAACTGTCATTTTCATGACAGCATGAAAAGTCGATGTGTTAGTGGAGAGCGAAAAAAGCTTTGAATGTGTGAGTGAACTGGTTACCTCCGTCTTGTAGGGTTGTTAATTACTTCTTTTTAGTTTGGCAACGCTGCTTTAATAAACCTACTTTTTCAAAAATAGATGTCGGTGCTTAGCCTTTCGCCGCATGAGTCATTAGCCGTGTTTTTTTTACACGCGTATACGGCAGTGTTTAAACAACCACCCTACAAGACAGGTACCCGTTACCTAAACCATTACTTAATCGTTACCAATAACTTGGTCACCAATTACCGTCTAAATGACTTTTACATTGTGTTACGGTCTGCTGCTACGGTCTACGGCTACGATCCACTTGGGAGCGTGTTCACGCGAACACACCTAGCGATGTGGCGAAAGTTGCGATAAAAAAATATCGAAAAACAAGGAAAAGACAGACCGGCCATCACTAGCGAAAAAGATGGGAATGAGTTTCCGGCAAGATAAAAAAGTGGAAGGGTGGAAAAATTTTGGTGATCACAAAATATCCCCGCCGGCTGTGAACATACGCAAGTAATTGTCCAGACACTAGGAAAGAGTCGATAGCGCAAAGCACCGAAACCGTTCTTTCCGACAAATCTCGTTTCTGTGCGTCTATTTTGGGTGGTAATAAACTCTGCACCGATTGTGTTGTGTGGACATAAGTTCCAGTTGAAGTAGGTCGGCGTTCGCAGTCACACTTAGTGAGATAAACCTCTTCCTCTACGTTTACGAAGAACACTACCACATGCGGAAAAGCGTCCGACACCACCTCCGCCTCCAGGGCCAGCAGTACGCTGCCGCGTAATACAATCAACGTCAAAGAGCCAAGTCATCCGGCTCGTGCAGGGTAGCGCGAAGCTTTATCGCCACCCGGTTCACTCGGTTACCTCTACCAAAAGCGCCCACCACCACCAACGGCGCCTACTATTATCACGGGCTTCACCATCAGTAGTACCGCCCCAACCCTTCCATTAGCGCCAACCACGAGCGCAACAACCACCAGACGTACCGCCACCACCAGCTGCAACGCACACAGCGGGGCCGCGAACATAGGACTGCGGCCACTAATGTTAACACCTACAACAGGCGGTACCACCGACAACAATACTAGCCGCATCTTTATCAGCTACGTCCATACCGGCTATAACAATACTAGCGCAACCCTATCAGCTACGACCATAACGGCTACAACAATACTAGCCGCATCTTTATCAGCTACGTCCATACCGGCTATAACAATACTAGCCGCATCTTTATCAGCTACGACCATAACGGCTACAACAATACTAGCCGCATCTTTATCAGCTACGACCATAACGGCTACAACAATATTAGCCGCATCTTTATCAGCTACGACCATAACGGCTACAACAATACTAGCCGCATCTTTATCAGCTACGACCATAAGGGCTACAACAATATTAGCCGCATCTTTATCAGCTACGACCATTCGGGCTACAATATACCAGCTACAATGACGACCACAGGGCAGCGAACATAGGCCTGCGGCCAGGCCAATTGCGACAACGATTATCAGCGGTTAAAGCGGTGAGTTCGTTCCAATACTGAACTAAATATACGTATGTGTAGCCTCAACCTTGTTCTTTAGCAAGCTGCATCCACTTGTAGTAAAGTTAACTTATTATACCATGCAAAAAAAAAAAGTAGACGTAACGTAAAGTGAAGTAAGGAGGTTTAATTAACTTAGAAGCATAAAAAAAAAAAAGACAAAACATATCTTCATGGGCATAGGTAGGCAATTTGTACTGCCCGTGAAACAAAAAAAAGTTTCAGGTATTAAAAGTTGCTTTGCGTTACAGTAAAATTTTACTATTACCTACTTACTTACTTAATTGGCGCTTAACCGTCTAAACGGTTATGGCCGTCCAACAAGGCGCGCCAGTCGCTCCTTCGCTCCGCCAACCGGCGCCAATTGGTTACATCAAGGGAGTTTAAATCGTTTTCCACCTGGTCCTTCCAACGGAGTGGGGGCCGCCCTCTACCTCTGCTTCCATAGGCGGGTTCCGATAGAAACACTTTCTTAGACGGAGCATCATCTTTCATTCGCATAACATGGCCTAGCCAGCGCAGCCGCTGCGTTTTAATTCGCTGGACTATGTTGATGGCGGCCACCGTGGTGTGATGGTAGCGTGCTCCGCCTATCACACCGTATGCCCTGGGTTCAACTCCCGGGCAAAGCAACATCAAAATTTTAGAAATAAGATTTTTCAATTAGAAGAAAATTTTTCTAAGCGGGGTCGCCCCTCGGCAGTGTCTGGCAAGCGCTCGGATTGTATTTCTGCCATGAAAAGCTCTCAGTGAAAACTCATTTGCCTTGCAGATGCCGTTCGGAGTCGGCGTAAAACATGTAGGTCCCGTCCGGCCAATTTGTAGGGAAAAATCAAGAGGAGCACGACGCAAATTGGAAGAGAAGCTCGGCCTTAGATCTCTTCGGAGGTTATCGCGCCTTACATTTATTTTTTTTTATTTTTATGTTGATGTCTGCGTATAGCTCGTACAGCTCATCATTAAATCTTCGGTACTCGCCATCGCCAACGCGTAGAGGTCCATAAATCTTTCGAAGAACTTTTCTCTCGAACACTCCCAAAGCCGCTTCATCTGCTGTTGTCATGGTCCATGCTTCTGCCCCATATAGCAGGACGGGTACGATAAGTGACTTGTAGAGTATGATTTTCGTTCGCCGAGAGAGGACTTTACTTTTCAATTGCCTACCTAGTCCAAAGTAGCATTTATTGGCAAGATTGATTCTTCGCTGGATTTCAGTGCTGATGTTGTTGCTAGTGTTGATGCTGGTTCCCAAATAAACGAAGTCTTTTACTATTTCGAAATTATGGCTGCCAACAGTAGCGTGGTTGCCAAGGCGCATATGCGCTGACTCTTTGCTCGATGACAGCAGGTACTTCGTTTTGTCCTCATTCACCATCAAACCCATCTTTACCGCTTCTTTTTCCAGCTTGGAGTAAGCAGAACTAACAGCGCGGGTGTTTAGGCCGATGATATCAATGCCATCAGCATATGCCAGTAATTGCACGCTTTTATAGTATATTGTTCCAGTGCGGTTAACTTCTGCAGCTAGTATAATTTTCTCCAGCATCAAATTAAAGAAATCGCACGATAGGGGGTCACCCTGTCTGAAACCTCGTTTAGTTTCGAACGGCTCGGAGAGGTCCTTCCCAATTCTGACTGAGCTGATGGTGTTGCTCAACGTCATTTTGCACAGCCGTATAAGTTTTGCGGGGAAACCAAATTCAGACATAGCGGCATATAGGCAGCTCCTTTTCGTGCTGTCGAAGGCGGCTTTAAAGTCGACGAAGAGGTGATGTGTGTCGATTCTCTTTTCACGGGTTTTTTCCAAGATTTTGCGCATTGTGAAAATCTGGTCGATGGTAGATTTACCAGGTCTGAAGCCGCACTGATAAGGTCCAATCAGCCGGTTCACGGTGGGCTTCAATCTTTCGCACAATACACTTGAAAGGACCTTATATGCGATATTAAGAAGGCTGATTCCACGATAGTTGGTGCATTTTGCAGTATCCCCCTTCTTGTGGACTGGGCAAAGAACACTTAGATTCCAACCGTCGGGCATGCTTTCGTCCGCCCATATTTTGCTAAGAAGCTGCTGCATGCGCCTTACCAACTCCTCGCCGCCGAACTTGAATAGCTCCGCAGGCAATCCATCAGCGCCCACGGCCTTGTTGTTTTTCAATCTGGTTATTGCTATTCTAACTTCGTCATATTCGGGCGGGGGGACATATATTCCATCATCATCGATTGCGGGATCGGGTTCTTCATCTCTGCGCGGTGAATTGCTGCCTCCATTTAGGAGAGCAGAGAAGTGTTCCCTCCATAATCTAAGCACTCTCTGGACATCAGTTACAGGGTCGCCGTTTTCATTCCTACAGGAGTTTGCCCCGGTCTTAAAACCTTCCGTCTGTCGCCGTATTTTTTGGTAGAATTTTCGGGCGTTATTCCTGGTGGCTAGCAGCTCAAGCTCCTCGCACTCACGCCTTTCTGCTTCTGCTTTTTTCTTCCTGAAAAGGCGTCTCGCTTCCCTTTTCAACTCACGATAGCGTTCACACACTCCTCTTGTCGCGCTCGCTTTTAACGTAGCCCTGTAGGTAGCGTCTTTTCTTTCGGTTGCAACGCGGCATTCTTCATCATACCAGTTGTTTTTTCGTGGCCGCCGGTAACCAATTTTTTCCTCGGCGGCAGTATGAAGTGCTATGGAGATATGCTCCCACTGCTCCTGTATTCCTTCAGGATGAGTTGTGCCCTCAGAGAGCAGTTGTGAGAGTCGAGTTGCGAAATCATTGGCAGTCTGTTGTGATTGAAGCTTTTCGACGTCTAGCTTTCCTTGTGTTTTTTGTTCCTTGTTTTTAGCCGCGTTGAGGCGGGTGCGTATTTTGGCTGCAACGAGATAATGGTCCGAATCGATGTTAGGTCCTCGGATCGTTCGCACATCTAAAACACTGGAGGCATGCCGTCCGTCTATCACAACGTGATCGATCTGATTGCGAGTATTTCGATCAGGAGACAGCCATGTAGCTTGATGTATCTTTTTATGCATGAACCTCGTGCTTGATATGACCATGTTTCGAGCACCGGCAAAGTCAATCAGCCTCAGTCCGTTAGAAGTTTCATTGTGTAGGCTGAACTTTCCGACTGTAGGGCCAAAAACAACTTCTTTGCCCACCCTGGCGTTAAAGTCGCCAAGCACGACTTTTATATCATGACGGGGGCAGCGCTCGTATGTGCGTTCTAATTGTTCATAAAAAGTGTCTTTCACCTCATCGTCTTTGTCCTCTGTCGGCGCATGGGCGCAGATGAATGATATATTAAAAAATTTTGCTTTTATTCGAATAGCGGCGAGACGCTCGTCCACAGGCGTGAACGCCAGCACTTGGCGACAAAGTCTCTCTCTCACCACGAATCTGACGCCGAAACTGCGCTTATTCGCATGGCCACTCCAATATATGTCACAATTTTTGATCTTCTTTCTTCCTTGCTTCGTCCAACGCATTTCTTGGATGGCGGTGATGTCAGATTTTGCTTTGACGAGGACATCAACCAGCCGGGCATCTGCACCAATCCCATTCAGGGAGCGGACGTTCCAGGTGCATGCCCTCAATTCATTGTCCTTCAAACGTTTGCCATGGTCGTCATCAATAGAGAGTGTATTTATCCGAGGCTTGTTGTTATATTTCATTGGAGTATGGTTTTACGTGGCGGCTCCCAAGCCTAGCGCACAACCCGCTCAGCGGGGGTGAAAAATATTACTTGGCACGTTTATATAGCGAGCCGCTTGCTCCAAGACAGACGCCCGCTTGCAGCCGCACCTAGAGGTGTACAGACGCTGCCGATGAAATCTCCCCCGGCTAGCCCTTAAACCGATTATGTCAGAGTGGCCTAGCCAGGTTGTCGCCTTCTCACTTTAGCTCACCGCTAAACGGGTGTTTAGCGGCTACCCAGAGGATACTTGGCCGCAAGCGACCGGCAGTAGTGAGCTGCTTGAACCGCATGCTATTTCATTACTATTACTTTTTAATTAATGCAATTGTTGCGGATATGTTTTTGGAATGAGCATAAGATATTGATATTGTTTCTGTAAGGAATAAAGTTTTGTTGGTAATTCAAGTTCAATTGCATTACCAGTTAAAACGCATTAAATTTATATTAAGGGATGCAATTAACGAGTAATGCAAATTAACTTACATTATCAACAAAAAAAAAAATATATACTATTTTCTATAATCTTTATCAGTAAATTGTTAAATTTAGTGATAATGTAAGTTACAGTAAATGCAAATATTTATTGCTTACTGCCATCTTACTAACTTCATCATGCCCGTGTAAATTGTGAATAATTGATATGGCATCTACTTTATTGCTTTTTTTTCATTATCAACCTCAACTCAAGAAGTGAATGTGTTGTCGAGTTTAACTTACAAATCATAAAATTTGCAGTGGAACTTAAATTGCTTCATTCTACATGAATATATGTCAAAAATAAATTTATACATATTAAAGTATTATTATTATATCCATACATGAAACCTTTCAAATCTGAATTATTTTGTTTGTTCTTTCATTTTATTATTTTAATTTTATTTATTTTTTGACTGAGTTGAACTAAACACAAAACAATACCAGCACTGACTGGTACATGCAAAACAGTTTACGTTTCACCTGAGCAAGTAAAACGACTTCATTAATTTCACTATAAATTTAAAAGTTCACTTTTTGCCTGAACAGGTAAAACGATGTCGTTAGTTTTACTATAAATTTAAAAGTTCACGTTTTACCTAAACATGTAAAACGATTTCGTTAATTTTACCATAAATTTAAAAGTTCACGTTCTACCTGAACAGGTAAATGATTTCGTTAATTTTTCTACGAATTTAAAAGTTCACGTTTTACTTGAACATGTAAATGATTTTAATTTCTCTGTGAATTTAAAAGTTCACGTTTTACTTGAACATGTAAAACAATTTCTTCGAGGAGTATGATTTACCCCAAATTTAGTCTTAGTTGCGTTTATAACAATTTTCTTAGTACATAGTACATATTAGTGTCATTATACTATGTGTTATACCGAATTGATGTTTTGTTAAACTCAAAATAAGTCTACTACAACAACATATTAATTTTGTAAGGGGGCCCCAATTATCGGAAGTTGTATCCAAACTGTACAGCCCTAAGATAGGTTTGTGAATGAAAAGAGAAAGGGCATTTAACCAAATTTCTACTTTGTATGTAATCTATCTACTATTAATAAGCACATTTATTTACAATTTTTTTTTTGCACCAAGCGCTTATAACCCTTGTCAAAAATAAAAAAGGAGGTGACATAAATATAGGTATAGCTTTAAATATTTCTTTTATAGCATACATATATTAGTAAAAATGAAATTTGAATAAACTTGTAAATAATATGGGAATGCTGGCGTCGCCATTTATTTAGAAGGCACGTAGGGTTACCAGGTAAGGGGCCACCGAAAATTAGGTGCGTCGGTGGCCATGGATTTGAGGGTGGGTACAAGCACCGGGCGTCGCAACAACACCCGCGGCGCCTCCATGATATTCGGCCCTTTTTGTTTATTTTCCCTTTTCAGCTTTTTTTTAATTTTATTTTCAGCGTTTTTTTTATTTTAAAATTTTATCAGTTAGTAAACGGTCATTTCCGGTTCGGTTAGCTTTGCCTCCTTTTGCGTTAGATTTTTTTTGAGTTCCTTCTTTTTGAATTTGAATGTAAAGTTTTGAATTTTAACGGTCTGTTCGTGACATCCGGTTCTGCCGGATGTTGTTTTATTTTGAATTATAAGCGTTTTGGGTCGTCTCTGCGCTTTTTGACAGTTGAGTTTTGAATAGGCATGATAGGAACTTTTTCTGTTTATGGCGCAGGAACAGTAAGGTTGGCAAGGACCCGCCCCAGCCGACAATGACTAGCCACTGTGCACCAACACATCATGCCGACCGCCTTCCTTACTGCTTCCACTGTAAATGCGTTCCCATAACAGATGGCGCCCAACGTGGCGCCTGAGGCGCTGTTCGCGAGGGTCAGTCCGGTCAACTTGTGATGTTGACCATCCCACCAGTCCGAGTGAGCAGCCACAGGAGCTGCCACCTACGTTGCGGTGGGATGGTTGGACGGATCAGGTTGTCCGGGCTGGTCATCGGGGCAGTGGCCGAAAGAGCCACGGACTTAACGTCAGTTATCCGGACTTTGTATTCACCCGAAGAGGCAGTGCTGCACGCACTTTATTTTTTATTAATTGGGATTTTAGTTACCGGCAGTTGTCCGTTAGTCGGCTTTGGAAATATTTTGTCCGCTAAATTGGGTTTTTTTTTGTAAAGTATTTTTTTTAGTTTATCTGCCGAATTTGTGTTGTTAGAGTGAGTGTGTGTGTGTATGTGTTGAAAGAACCCCAGCTCATCCCACGTCCCAGGTGGTAGTTTCGAATACCACCTGGACTGTGACGGGTTCAGCTGGGATTCAGAGTGGCACTCCTTCCTGTCCCACCAGACTGGGGAGCGGTTTCGAAACCGCTCCACCCATTGTGGCGGAGGCAGGAGGGGTGTCCAGTAAGAATGGACGGGAGGCCTCAACACCCCCAACCAGTCCCAGGGGCGAGCCCCTGGAGACTGCCCCTGCGTTGCGGCTGGGCGTGTTGAGACCAGCCCGTGTGTGCCTGAAGCGGACCCTAGTGGCCCCAACCAGTCTTGGAGGGGGGCCTTAAGACCCCTCGCATTGCGGTTGGGAGCACTAGGGACAAGTATGAATGAATTCATGTCATTTCTTTTTTTTGCCTATGGCCCGAGTGTCTTCGGGAAGGGGATGCCAGCATTCCCATTGATTATATAACTAATCATTTCTTCTTGCAGCTTGACTTTTTTTTTTGGCTATCAATCATAGTAATTATTATTTGCGAGTTTTTTTTGTATTTCCTCGCGCACCTGTAGATATATATATAAAATTGTTTTCTATCAATCATCGTTAGGTATGCTAGGTGAAGGGAGTGGACTTTAACTTTTTTTCTCCCTCCAATCCCTAACTGCCTTACGTGGCAAAAGTTTTTTTTAAACCACGATTTGACCTTTTTTTTTGAATATGTCGCGCGACCAGTCATTCGGGCAACCGGACCAGAACACTCCGTTCGGGAGTGCGGGGTATTCCCGGAGAAACCAGCAACGGGGTAATAAAAATAGAGGGGCCTTCTCTCAGGCCAGGCGTCCCTTGGTGGTGCACACCCCAGTAGGGGGACAATACGGAGATCCCGCGTTAATAAACATGGGCTCGGACCTGAATGACCCTCGCGAGAAACTGGACCGACCGGGAAGCACCAGGCACGTGAACGCGCACGATATCTCGGGGCTAATGACCAATGTGTCGACCTATGCACCCGAAGGAGCTGGTGCTTTACCACCAAATCAGGAGATGGGAAATTTTGGAGACGCTACAAGTGATCGGGCGAATACCCTAGGAATGCAAGACGAAGCCACTCGTGGAGGCTCGTGGGTGGACGTGCTACACCAGCTGTTCCAGGCTTCGCAGGAGGAAATGCGGAGAGAGATGGGGTAAATTAGAACCAATATGGACCAGCTCAACGCCGCTCTCGAATCCGCGCAGCAATCAAATCAGCAAAACAGGAACGCAAGTAGGATGGACCGTAACCCATTGCCAACGGTAGTAACACCAATGTACCCGACTCCAAGCAGCATAGCAGTGAAACCGCAGGAGTGGAAAATCTCGTTCGACGGCACTGGGAGCGTAGCCGATTTCCTTTTTAAACTGAACACCTTGTGTCAGCGCACACAATGCACTGACGAACAAATAATGGCTAGTTTCCACTTGTTCCTTTCTGGACGAGCCGATGAGTGGTACTGGCTATTCACCAAACAAAACCCAAACGCGACTTATGCCTTTTTGTGCTACTCATTGAAAAGAGAGTTTAGCACTTTGAAAACTGACCACGAGATCATGATGGAGATCTCCATGCGGAAGCAGAAAGCAAGTGAGTGCTATAACGTGTTTCACACGGACATAATCTCCTTGAACGCGCGATTAAGAGAGCCAATGTCGGAGCTTCTACTGATTGACATAATAAAAAGAAACGTCAACAGTAGCCTTAAGCTGATGCTTTTTAACGCAGAGGTAAGGACCCTTCATGATTTACGCGATGTAGCACGCAGAGGTGAACAAGTGCTGAAAGAAAGCAAGCTGTTGGGAGCCACTTACCCAGGACGGCATGTAAACGAAGCACGCGTGACAACCCCGGACATAAGGATGGAAGGCGAGGACGGCGAAATGGATCCGCAGATAGAGGCGCTGGAATATCGACGCAACAGGAGGCCAGACTATTCGGGAATCCAATGCTGGAATTGGCAGGCAATGGGCCACTCATACATATACTGCGAGAAACCCATTATGAATCCCTTTTGTTTCAAGTGTGGGCATAGAGGAGTATTAACTCCAAAATTCCCTAGGGACCATCGCAGGCAGGGAAACCAGTACCCGAGCGAGAAGGCGGGGGAACCTCGTTCGGCTTCATAGCTCCCACATCAGCCAGTGCTCGAGGCGTCGTCCCGTGCGCTGAACCAGAGGGTGAATCTCTGCATGGAGGTGATACGCTTCCGAGGTGCAGTAGTACCCTGGCAGAAGAACCCTCAACCGTGATAATAACTTACCCTGACAGTACGGACAATTCGAATAGTTCTGAATCCGAGAGTCAAACGTCCTCATCCGCGATGGGCGAACCGACCAGAATTCTGCAACGCCAGCATAGGGAGAACATAGGTATGAACAAATAAGACATACCATTTTCAAACAATACCCGGTATCGGACAATATTTTGAAGTGTAGGAAGAGATACCACAGGAGAGTACAAGAGCGTAGACTGCTGCAAGCCACCACGTTAACGCTTACAGAGGATGAAAGGCCTCTAGTAAAGGCTAAAATTAGAGATAGCTTTCTTGTAGGGCTGTTGGACTCGGGAGCCAACGTCTCCATCTTAGGAAAAAATGGATTACAATTCCTAGAGGATAACGGCTTCGATTATCAGCCCTTACATGCGTTCGTATATACCGCGGGCGGCAACAAGCAAAAAATTTTAGGCTCAGTATCCCTACCAGTCACCTTCAAAAATATCACCAAGGTTATTCGTTTTTACCTTGTTCCCTCATTGCTCCAAGAAGCGTATTTCGGGGTAGATTTTTGGAGAGCATTTGCGTTAGCTCCCGAAATATTCCCAAGCGTAGAGTGCATAGAGATCAGACTTGAAAAGGAAGAGGAACTCAGCCTCCATGAATTGTCACCAGACCGGAAATTAGAATTACAAAAGGTCATCGAGACGTTTCCTTCGTACGAGAAGTTAGGCCTAGGGCAAACTAAATTAGTGGAGCATCACATTGACACCGGTGATGCAGTTCCCACAAAAAGCAAACATTTCCCTCTTTCGCCACCGAGGCAAGCCGAAGCTTTTAGCGAATTAGACAGGTTACTCGAATTAGGAGTTATAGAAGAATCAAACTCCCCGTGGTGTAGTCCTGTAGTACTGGTCCGGAAACCAGGTAAGGTTAGGCTGTGCATAGATTCTAGGAAGGTCAACGCGGTGACTAAGAAAGACTCGTACCCCCTTCCTCATATCAACGGCTTATTGAGCAGACTGAAAGATACGTATTTTATTAGTGGCATTGATCTGAAGGAAGCGTTCTTCCAGATCAAATTGACAGAGTCCTCTAAGGAAAAAACAGCATTCGCAATTTGGTCTGTGCAATGGACCGCAGACTATGAGTAGGTTGATGGACAAGGCAATCCCTTCGCGTTTGCGAGAGAACGTCTTTGTCTATCTGGACGACCTGATGGTATGCAGCACTAATTTTGAAGACCACCTGAAATTGCTAGCGGAAGTGGCCCAATGTTTGAGAGACGCAGGGCTGACAATAAACGTGAAGAAGAGTAAATTTTGTGAGAAGGAAATACGCTACTTAGGGTACTTGATAGGCAGCGGGTGTTTGAAAGTGGATCCGGGAAAAATAGAAGCAATGCAAAACTTCCCGATCCCTAAATCCCCTCGGCAAGTGCGTAGGTTTGTGGGCATGGCGAATTGGTACAGGGCGTTTATTACCAATTTTGCTGACTTGGCAGGTCCCTTGACCGACTGTCTCCGTAAGTCAGCAGGCCCGTTCAAGCTTACCTCTGAAGCTATAGAGGCCTTCGAAAAGCTAAAAGTAGCTTTGAGTTCCGCCCCTGTTTTGGCCCAACCAGACTTTTCAAGGGAATTCGTGATACAATGCGACGCTTCCAAAATAGGTGTTGGCGGAGTGTTGTTCCAGGTCGATGACGAGGGCGCTGAGCATCCGATCGCGTTTGTGTCGAAAAAATTGAATAATGCTCAGCGCAATTACACGGTAACCGAGCTGGAATGTCTTGCAGCCATAATCAGCGTGAAGCGTTTCCGACCCTATGTCGAAGGATTACCTTTTCGGATTATTACGGACCACTCCAGTCTCAAGTGGTTGATGACACAAAAAGACTTGAGCGGGAGGTTGGCGAGATGGTCACTCTTACTACAAAGATACGATTTTAGAATGGAACATCGTAAGGGCACCCTGAATGTAGTACCAGACGTGCTGTCGCGTTTTGATGCCGATGAGTTGTCTTTCACTACCACACCCGGGGAAATAGATTTAGTCTCTCCCGAATTTAGCAGCAACGAATATTTAGACTTAATTCGGACCGTCACCGAAAACGAGGAATCACTTCCGGATTTACGAGTTGTGGACGGTGTAATTTTCAAAAGAGTTAAGTTTCGTAAGGGGATGGAAGGGGAAGAAGACTCGCTGTGGCGTTTATGGTTGCCAAAAGGGTTGACTGAGGAAGCAGTGAGATTGGCACACGACGCTAACCGGAGTTACCATGGCGGATGGCAGAAAACCTTAGAACGTGTTAGGCAGAAGTACCTCTGGCCGCAGCAGGCTAAGGACGTCAAGGACTACGTCCAGCGTTGTGACACCTGCAAAACGGTAAAACCCACCAATCAGCAGTCAAGACCACCTATAGGGAGTACCTTTGAATCCGAGAGGCCATTTCAGCGGTTATATTGCAACTTTCTAGGGCCGTATCCAAGATCTAAGCGGCGTAATCAATTTCTTTTTATAGTATTAGACCATCTTTCAAAATACGTTTGGCTAAAGCCCATGCAAAGAGCCACCACTGTTAACGTTATAAATTACTTCGCCTCCGAAATTTTTCCGACTGTAGGGGTTCCTGAATTTATCCATAGTGACAATGGTAAACAGTTTATCTCGAAGGAAATGAACCAATTTTTAGTAAATAACGGGGTGACGCACGTGAGAACGGGGCTATATTCTCCCCAAGCGAACGCATCCGAACGCGTCAATAGAGAAATTGTTTCTAAGATTAGGATTTTCCTGAAGGATAAGCCTGACCACACCGATTGGGATAAGCATATACCCGAAATTTTATCAGTTTTGAGAAGTGATTTTCATACGGCGATTCAGTGTTCTCCATACTTTGCATTATATGGCCAAAATATGGTCCAACATGCCGCAACGTACAAAATTTTAGCGAAGCTCGGCAGCCTTCGGGAAGACCAAGTTACGATAGTAAGCAGAACTGACAAGTTGACTAATATTCGTGAGCAAATCCGTAAAAAATTAGATCAGGCTAAGGATAGGGGAGTAACCACCTATAACAAGCGCTCTAGGCAAGTCAACTACAAGGAAGGTCAGGAAGTTTTCCGAAGAAACTTTGCCTTAAGTAACTTTAAACAGGGTATTAACGCCAAATTCCTGCCGAAATACCTTAAGTGTCGTGTGCTCCGAAAAATAGGCAATGCGTTGTATGATCTCGAGGACCTAAACGGGAAATTGATAGGTCTCTTCCATGCTTCGGACATTCGTCCGCAATGAACCAACATGGACGTTTCTTTTGCTAATTACAATTGGATCTTTTTTTTTTTATCTACCAATCGGACTTTTTTTTTGTCTGGGCGTTTTGGCGGTCGGGGACATCTCGCCTAGTATTCTCCCCGAGCAATGACCTCATAGGTTGTTCACACGCGTACTCACCGAGGACCGTGAACACCCTGGCAGTCCACGCTTAGGTCGGACTAGTCTTTCGGAGTTTGGACGAGTTCTCCAGATCAAAATGTCTACACTTTTTTGTTTTGCATTCCTGTGGGAGCGATACCCACTAGAAATCATCTTTCGGAGTTTTGACGAGTTCTCCATAACAAATGTCTAATTGCCGCAAAGCCCTTTTAAACTAGGAAACAGAATTAATTCCCAACTTGACTTAGTTTTTTTGATGGACCTATGTTGCCCGGCTAGCTTCGTAATAGGACTTTGAGACTCTTATCTCAGGGGTGAGTCGTGCCCCACGTTGCTTGTCGTCGGAGATCCCTGGCAGTAGCTTCCCACAGATGATTCGGTTTCCTGTTCGCTTCATCGTCAGGTCTTCAAAGCGAAGCAGGTTTGTTACGGTCTGCTGCTACGGTCTACGGCTACGATCCACTTGGTAGCGTGTTCACGCGAACACACCTAGCGATGTGGCGAAAGTTGCGATAAAAAAAATATCGAAAAACAAGGAAAAGACAGACCGGCCATCACTAGCGAAAAAGATTGGAATGAGTTTCCGGCAAGATAAAAAAGTGGAAGGGTGGAAAAATTTTGGTGATCACAAAACATCCCCGCCGGCTGTGAACATACGCAAGTAATTGTCCAGAAACTAGGAAAGAGTCGATAGCGCAAAGCACCGAAACCGTTCTTTCCGACATATCTCGTTTCTGTGCGTCTATTTTGGGTGGTAATAAACTCTGCACCGATTGTGTTGTGTGGACATAAGTTCCAGTTGAAGTAGGTCGGCGTTCGCAGTCACACTTAGTGAGATAAACCTCTTCCTCTACGTTTACGAAGAACACTACCACCTGCGGAAAAGCGTCCGACACCACCTCCGCCTCCAGGGCCAGCAGTAAGCTGCCGCGTAATACAATCAACGTCAAAGAGCCAAGTCATCCGGCTCGTGCAGGGTAGCGCGAAGCTTTATCGCCACCCGGTTCACTCGGTTACCTCTACCCAAAGCGCCCACCACCACCAACGGCGCCTACCATTATCACGGGCTTCACCATCAGTAGTACCTCCCCCAACCCTTCCATTAGCGCCAACCACGAGCGCAGCAACCACCAGACGTACCGCCACCACCAGCTGCAACGCATACAGCGGGGCCGCGAACATAGGCCTGCGGCCACTAATGTTAACACCTACAACAGGCGGTACCACCGACAACAATACTAGCCGCATCTTTATCAGCTACGTCCATACCGGCTATAACAATACTAGCGCAACCCTATCAGCTACGACCATAACGGCTAAAACAATACTAGCCGCATCTTTATCAGTTACGTCCATACCGGCTATAACAATACTAGCCGCATCTTTATCAGCTACGCCCATAACGGCTACAACAATACTAGCCGCATCTTTATCAGCTACGACCATAACGGCTACAACAATATTAGCCGCATCTTTATCAGCTACGACCATACGGGCTACAATATACCAGCTACAATGACGACCACAGGGCAGCGAACATAGGCCTGCGGCCAGGCCAATTGCGACAACGAATATCAGCGGTTAAAGCGGCGAGTTCGTTCCAATACTGAACTAAATATACGTATGTGTAGCCTCAACCTTGTTCTTTAGCAATCTGCATCCACTTGTAGTAAAGTTAACTTATTATACCATGCAAAAAAAAAAAAAAAGTAGACGTAACGTAAAGTGAAGTAAGGAGGTTTAATTAACTTAGAAGCATAAAAAAAGAAAAAAACAAAACATATCTTAATGGTCATAGGTATGCAATTTGTACTGCCCGTGAAACAAAAAAAAGTTTCAGGTATTAAAAGTTGCTTTGCGTTACAGTAAAATTTTACTATTACTTTTTAATTAATGCAATTGTTGCGGATATGTTTTTGGAATGAGCATAAGGTATTGATATTGTTTCTGTAAGGAATAAAGTTTTGTTGGTAATTCAAGTTCAATTGCATTACCAGTTAAAACGCATTAAATTTATATTAAGGGATGCAATTAACGAGTAATGCAAATTAACTTACATTATCAACAAAAAAAAATATATATACTATTTTCTATAATCTTTATCAGTAAACTGTTAAATTTAGTGATAATGTAAGTTACAGTAAATGCAAATATTTATTGCTTACTGCCATCTTACTAACTTCAGCATGCCCGTGTAAATTGTGAATAATTGATATGGCATCTACTTTATTGCTTTTTTTTCATTATCAACCTCAACTCAAGAAGTGAATGTATTGTCGAGTTTAACTTACAAATCATAAAATTTGCAGTGAAACTTAAATTGCTTCATTCTACATGAATATATGTCAAAAATAAATTTATACAAATTAAAGTAATATTATTATATACATACATGAAACCTTTCAAATCTGAATTATTTTATTTGTTCTTTCATTTTATTATTTTAATTTTATTTATTTTTTGACTGAGTTGAACTAAACACAAAACAATACCAGCACTGACTGGTACATGCAAAACAGTTTACGTTTCACCTGAACAAGTAAAACGACTTCATTAATTTCACTATAAATTTAAAAGTTCACTTTTTGCCTGAACAGGTAAAACGATGTCGTTAGTTTTACTATAAATTTAAAAGTTCACGTTTTACCTGAACATGTAAAACGATTTCGTTAATTTTACCATAAATTTAAAAGTTCACGTTCTACCTGAACAGGTAAATGATTTCGTTAATTTTTCTATGAATTTAAAAGTTCACGTTTGACTTGAACATGTAAATGATTTCGTTAATTTTTCTGTGAATTTAAAAGTTCGCGTTTTACTTGAACATGTGAAACAATTTCTTCGAGGAGTATGATTTACCCTAAATTTAGTCTTAGTTGCGTTTATAACAATTTTCTTAGTACATAGTACATATTAGTGTCATTATACTATGTGTTATACCGAATTGATGTTTTGTTAAACTCAAAATAAGTCTACTACAACAACATATTAATTTTGTAAGGGGGCCCCAATTATCGGAAGTTGTATCCAAACTGTACAGCCCTAAGATAGGTTTGTGAATGAAAAGAGAAAGGGCATTTAACCAAATTTCATTTCTATTCATAAGCACATTTATTTACAATTTTTTTTTGCACCAAGCGCTTATAACCCTTGTCAAAAATAAAAAAGGAGGTGACATAAATATAGGTATAGCTTTAAATATTTCTTTTATAGCATACATATATTAGTAAAAATGAAATTTGAATAAACTTGTAAATAATATGGGAATGCTGGCGTCGCCATTTATTTAGAAGGCACGTAGGGTTACCAGGTAAGGGGCCACCGAAAATTAGGTGCGTCGCAACAACACCCGCGACGCCTCCATGTATATTCGGCCCTTTTTGTTTATTTTCCCTTTTCAGCTTTTTTTTAATTTTATTTTCAGCGTTTTTTTTTGATTTTAAAATTTTATCAGTTAGTAACCGGTCATTTCCGGTTCGGTTAGCTTTGCCTCCTTTTGCGTTAGATTTTTTTTTGAGTTCCTTCTTTTTGAATTTGAATTTAAAGTTTTGAATTTTAACGGTCTGTCCGTGACATCCGGTTCGGCCGGATGTTGTTTTATTTTGAATTATAAGCGTTTTGGGTCGTCTCTGCGCTTTTTGACAGTTGAGTTTTGAATAGGCATGATAGGAACTTTTTCTGTTTATGGCGCAGGAACAGTAAGGTTGGCAAGGAACCGCCCCAGCCGACAATGACTAGCCACTGTGCACCAACTCATCATGCCGACCGCCTTCCTTACTGCTTCCACTGTAAATGCGTTTCCATAACAATTGCTGTCTTGAAAAAGGTAACGCATGCGCTCTCTCAAAATTGTGTACGTGTGACTCGCTTTTACCTATTGTCTTTTCGACATTCCTTCTCGCTCGATGTTATTTACAGTTTTAAGTTACTTCATTAGGTATGTTTTCGTTATCGCTAACCAAAACATATGCAACAACAACAACACGGGTAACTGGCCTATCGGTTACCCGTACCGGTTACCTTCTGTCAATTCGCTTTTTATATGAATGAAACGCGTCCCTTTTGTTTAAATAATATTTAATTATGAATAAATTATGTATACAATGGTTTTTACAAATAATTTCCATAATTTTCTAGTAAACCTTACATATGTGCATATTTATATGTACAAACTACATATGTAAAGACATAAACTCATTCGTAGTCGTGCCCTTTCTGAAACCATTTTGAGTTTCGAAGCTCACACTGATGATGCAAAATTTTTCCTGCGCGGGTGATGTTGTTAGTATCAGTTTGCATAGATATGATTTTTGTAGATATAATACCGGAATATATGCAGCCCCATTTCGTGCTATCAAAGTCGATTTGCAGGTGATGGTGAGCCTTTGAACTTGACCCTTTCCCATAATATGCGTGGTAGGGCCTTATATGTGATACTAAAAAGGCCGAGGGACAGTTGTCGCAGTTTTCTTGTAGTTTGAGCAAATGTACGTTCTTCTTACAGCCACAGCTGGAATATTGCTATGCCTACATCGTCAAATCGAATTACCTAGAATGAAAAAGAAACGAATATCATTAAGGATAGATAATAAGTTTTTAATATAACCGGAAGTGCTTAATAAATACAAGATACTCAAGGGGATTTCAGATAACCAGAATCAGGATTTGTAAAGTAATTTCAAGTGAACCTCCACCATGCCAAGGCATCTTCCGGTAGCGGGGGTACCCGAAGATTATAACAAGGGATAATTGATAGATGTTGGGGTAATAGATAGTAAATTAGGCGTGCTACAAAAACAAAAACGAATAAATGCAGATGACTGTTTAATCCATTATGCGAAGTTCTTTGAATGGATGTGCAAATTGAAACGGGCAAAGTACTGCTAAAACTGCTTTCCCCGAGTAACCCGGGAACGAATTGATATGACTACGTCTATTCTTCTTTAGCAGCAGTGCCGAGCACCAATTCCCTTTTGGACAGGAAAGTAAACGTTTGGTTGTCTGCACGTTTATCATATGCCAGTACAGAACATACTCGTTTGCTGGATCTGAGCAGTACATCTAATTTTCCAAGATTTTCTGTGCTCAGCGAGGGTATCCTCCTGAATGGTTCATGTGTACCCTGCTGCCTTGCCTGGCCGCTCACCCAACAACACCAGGCACGACGGAACTTGCCTTGCGACACCCAAAGTGCACACACGCTTCTCATGGCTCCAGCGGGTTAGTGGGCTTAGAGTATACCCGTGGTAGCTATGCCTGTCGTAAGAGGCGACTAAAATACCAAATTGATTCAAGGGGTTTTGTAGCGCAATCCTTTCAATGGGTTGCCAGCGCAATATATAGCCTCTCCAACCCAATTGTCAACGTCACCTACCCGTGGCGAATCCTGTTTCTTTAACAGCCGAGGCTCTGGCGACCTCATGTTCCTTATGGATCTACATTAGTTAGCTGACATCGCTTACTTAACCGGTAGATTCTAAAGTAAAAGCCAAAACACAAAATATAGGTTAGGTTGAAGTGGCCGGTTCATGAGGATCTCACATAGACTGAATGAGTCCGTGGTGTTATCAGAAGTTTGTTTTAACGACCAAGCTGAAAACCCTATCAAGAACCAGGACCTATGTTATAAAAAAACTCCGTCCTCTTGACAAATACTAGAAGCTTCCTAGGACTTAAGCCACTTGCTGCTTCTAGATCTGACAGCTTTATCACTCCTAATAGCTGGAGCCTTAGCCTGGCAAGCGCAGGGCACGATATTTCTCAGGGGCCCGGTATTTTTCGGGGGCCCGCGATTTAGAGGTACTAAGACATTTTTTTTAATTCAGGAGAGTCTTTAGTTGTTCCATGTGGAAATTTTAAGCCGAATTTCAAAAGCAACGAATATTGATAATGATTTTTTACCTGGTCCCTCGAACAGTGAGGAGACAATAAAAACATCAAACAAAAATATATGTTTACATGAATCCGAAATCGTAAAGTTTTCGTGGTAACACTGATGAAGGTTCATCTTCAAAAAGCCTTCCAACAATACCACCAACTCTGTATCAAAGTCTAGATTATTTAAACGACTTCGATATCGGTACCGTGAATTATGAGTTATTGCGATCTGAAGAAGTCAACGAAATAATTCGTCGAGGTCATCAAAAGTGCCCTGTTATTTTTCCACGTGATTGTCATGACGAGGCATTTCCTACCACGTTGTTAAACAGAATCTTGCCAAATGGAGTGAAAGTGGAGCGTCACTGGTTGGTGTGGAGTGCCAGTAGCAATGTTTTTTATTGCCTACCATGTCGTCTGTTAAGCACCAATACTTTAAATCGACCTAAAATTTGTTGTCCTGGCGAATATTCGAAATTCCAGGTATGGAATAAGCTATACGCTAAACTGCCATCACACGAAAATACTGAAGATCACATTAAATGTTATATTCAATGGCGATCTTTACAAAACCTAATTCGAAAGGAGGCTACAATTGATACACTTATCAATGAACAGCTAATCACTGAAACTCAAAAGTGGAAAGAAATTGTATATAGAATTTTGGACACTATTTTTTTTTTTTCAAAAAGCGAAAGGATGGACATTTTTTGGGCATCTAATCTCTCATAAGCCATTATGATCCGATACTTAGAGATCATTTGGAGAAAGTTAGGGTTTCACAATAGCAGCACAAACGTTTACAAGTTCACTATCTTTCCCCAGACATTCAGAATGAGTTTATAGAAATTTGTGCAAAGCATGTGAGGGAAACTATATTAGATCAAGGCAAGAAAGCTAAGTATTTTGCTATTATCTTTGATGCTATCCTTGATGCTAGTCACGTTGACTACGTTCATTTTGCGCTCACTCCATTTCAATTCGAAAGCAACAAATTTACAATTCCAGAACAGATTTTGGCTTTCGTGAATTGTAACCAAAAAACTGCTCAGAAAATCGCTGATCTAATTTTGCCATACATGATTGAAGATTGTTGTGCACAAGGGTACGATAACGGCGCCAACGGAGCACTACGTCACATTCTCGACAAAAACTCGAATGCTGATTACTCGCCTTGTGCAACCCGCAGCTATGATAGCGTTTTCTTTTCTGGATAAAGTGTTACGCAAGCGTTGTTGTTCTATTATAAAAACAGGCAACGCCTTTACGGGGTATTTCGTTCTTTTGTGAAAATTCTTGCCTGCTCGCAACGCAAAAGCGTTACACTTTTACCCTGTATAAAATGGCGGTGTGGCAGTGCAACTTTGTGAAACTCTCAATTCGCTCTTAAGTTCCACATATACTCTGTTAATATGAGTGAATTTGGTGAGTTGAAATGTTCTTTGTATGCACTATAAATGTTGATCATTTTCTGGGGTAGGAGTAACTCTATTGTTGTTGTTGTAGCGATAAGGTTGCTCCCCAAAGGCTTTGAGGAGTATTATCGATGTGATGGTCCTTTGCCGGATACAGATCCGGTACGCTCCGGTACCACAGCACCATTAGGGTGCTAGCCCGACCATCTCGGGAGCGATTTATGTGACCACATTAAACCTTCAGGCCATCCCCTCCCTCCCCATCCCAAGTTCCATGAGGAGTTTGGGGTCGCCAGAGCCTCGTCTGTTAGTGAAACAGAATTCGCCGCGGATAGGTGAGGTTGACAATTAGGTTTGGGGAAGCTATATATTGCGCTGGCAACCTGCAGGGTTGCGCTACACAGCCCCTGGAATCTGATATTTTAGTCCCCTCTTACGCATACGACAGGCATACCTACCGCGGATATATTCTGACCCCCTAACCCGATGGGGTAGAGTATTACCATTTATTTAGGCAACAATTTATTTCAGAAAAGAAAACGCTATCAATTTATGTGGTGTTGATGCTGCAGAATGTTGTACGGCTGCAATTATTTTATTCGGCAGCACTCCACAACGATGTGACATCCTCAAAAAAAATGTACCTAGCTCTCTTCATAGTCTTTCAGCCAAAAGCCAAATTTGACTGCGCAAGCATACGGCGATGTTACCGGCATTCTCAAGTACATCAACAAGTTCGAATGTATCTTGCTGTCCTCAATTTGCTTCAAAACCCTACCATTAAAAGATGTCCATTTTGGACTCCAAAAAATGTGCTCCACCCTACACACACTTACACTCACTTACGTTGGTTTCCTTTTTACTTTTCTTTTTTTAAATAAAAGTTTGTTCAAAACTAGGTTTAAAGTTTAATTGTTTTTCTTTATTTGCAATAATTTGTTCGACACACGTTTTAGTTTCTTAGTTTCTTTATTCTACTTAACTCTCACTTTAATTTCTTGACACTCTTCTTACTTTTTATTTCCATGTCCTAATTTGCCGCTTGTCTATCTAAACTGAACGTATGCCCACACTGCGTTGCCATTTTTCCTATAGCTGAAGGCAATTGTCACTGCTGAGTGCAATTGGCATTGCTGTTCAGCAACAGCTGACGGCGATGCCACTTGCACGCAGGGGTGCATTTTGTTGCGTGAAGCGGGCAAACGCAGTGCGGTTATACCACCCTTCCTCAGAAAAAGAAGAATCTGACAAGTTGATCAGATTTGTCATATTCTTCTTGTTCTCTGACTTTCAAATTGTTTTGGTTGAATGAATGTATGATATTAGGGTCTTCCTCCCCTTTTTTCTCATTCGTTCAATCAGAACAATTTTTTCCTTTCACATATGAAATTTAGTTAATTTAATTACTTACATGTAATTTGTTTTCTAATTTCTATTGCACTAAATTAATGTATTATATATATTTATTACAAATAGTGCGTGTATATTAATTTTTGATTTTATTTACATGCAAATTGAAAAAAATTTTTTGTTTTCGTATATTAATATAAATTTTAATTAGAGATTTCATGCTTCACTAACAGAGTAATGACAATTTAAAAATAGTTACAAGCTAGTTTGTAAATTTGTATGAGAAAAAAATGTTCAGGTTACCTTATTGATTCGGTTTTTGTGAACGGTTTTTTCCTTTTTATTTACTTCATCAAAAACCGTAACATTAACTCCATCAATTTTTGTGACTATATATGGTCCTTGGTAAATGCTTTCATGTTTATTTCTAGGTTCTTTTTGTACTACTACCTTATCGTTTATATTAATAGCTAACGGACGCGCCCTCTTATCATGTATATCCCTATTTTTAATTTTATGTTTATTAATTAAATCTTTTGCTATTTTATGCGTTTTTTGTAGTCTATATTTTACTTCTTTTGCATAATTTTCAACATTGTAAATTGGATCGATTTGTTCCTTTTGAACTTCATTTGGTAAGATAAAATTTCTACCGAATACTAATTCGTATGGAGTAAATCCATTATCAAAAACTGTACTAGGAGTTGTATTATGCAAAAATGTAAAATATTTCAAATAAACGTCCCATTCGGGGAAGTTATCATTTAGAAAAGCTCGTAAATATTCATTAAACACCCGATGATTTCTTTCAATTTTACCTAGGGTTTCATGATGGTAAGCTGTAGAAAAATTATGTTCGATTTTTAGGAGTTTAGTTAATTCAGAGAAAATTTCATTTTTATATTCGGTTCCTAAATCGGTTTTAATTGATTTCATTATGCCATAAATGAGGATGAAACCTTCAAAAATGGCTGTTGCAATTGTTTTTGCTGTCTTATCAGGGATTGATATGGTAACAAGGTATTTGCTTAAGTCGCACATAATAGTAACCGCGAACCTATTTCCATTATTCGACTCAGGCAAAGGTCCTATTGTATCTATAACTACGACATCGAAAGGTTTGCAGGGTGTTGGTGTAAGCATCAAATTTTCTTTGGTTTTTGGCTTGACTTTATTCAAAAGGCATTTTTTGCAATTTTTGACCTATGTGGCAATATCAGGGGTCATACCTTTCCAATAATATTTCGTACGTATTTTTGCGTAAAGCTTTTTATTTCCGCAGTGACCTCCTGATATCGGGTCATTGTGGTAAATTTCCATTAATTTAAGTTTCTTGTCGTTGTCTGTAACTGTTTCGACAGGTTCTATTAATAGTATTTTTAAATTTTTTAAAATTGAATTCCCTGTAATTTTAAAATTTGAGATAGAAAAATATTTAAATAACTGATAATCTTTTTGCCATTCTGCTTTCTTAATGTTGTGTTTACCAGCTTCTTTTTCAAGCTTCAAAAGTAATTCATCTAATTGCATTATTTTGTTAGTACACACAATATTAAGTAACTCGAGTTTTTTATGTTTTAAATGCGCATATATTTTTAAATTGATTTTATCATTATCGTTGTCATGACATATTTGGCTTTTTATCCTATGGATTTTCTTGGAAAAATTATATGAAAACTTGTCGAATACGTATAATTTGACATTTTCTTCGTTTATGTCTTCAGCCGATTGTTGTAATTGTTCGTGACGTTTCGTCATAGACCTCGTCTGTACCGCTAAAATTTGATTATTGAAGTTTTTAAGTTCTTGAATTGAAATTCGCGATAATGCGTCTGCACCTACGTTAGATTTTCCTTTAATATATTCTATGGTGAAATTATATTCGGACAATTCCAAACGGATTCTGGAAAGTTTCGACGACGGATCTTTCATATTAAATATATAAACTAGTGGACGACGATCAGATTTAACTTTGAAGTGAGTGCCATAAATAAAAAAAAAAAAATAAATGTAAGGCGCGATAACCTCCGAAGAGATCTAAGGCCGAGCTTCTCTTCCAATTTGCGTCGTGCTCCTCTTGATTTTTCCCTACAAATTGGCCGGACGGGACCTACATGTTTTATGCCGACTCCGAACGGCATCTGCAAGGCAGATGAGTTTTCACTGAGAGCTTTTCATGGCAGAAATACAATCGGAGCGCTTGCCAGACACTGCCGAGGGGCGACCCCGCTTAGAAAAATTTTCTTCTAATTGAAAAATCTTATTTCTAAAATTTTGATGTTGCTTTGCCCGGGAGTTGAACCCAGGGCATACGGTGTGATAGGCGGAGCACGTTACCATCACACCACGGAGGCCATAAATATATGCACGAAATTGCTTTATTGCAAAATATATTGCCAAAAGTTCTAATTCCATTATTGCTTTATTTTGTTCTGATTTGCTAAAGGATTTTGAAGCAAAACAAATTGGCAAGTCGTTGCCGTTATGATTTTGACTCAGTATCGCACCACAACCTAACTTTGAAGCATCAACCGTAATTAAAAATTCTTTGGTGAAATCTGGATATTGTAAAAGTTTTGGAGAAATCAGACTTTTTCTAAGTTTTTCGGAAGCTAACTCACATGCCGTATCCCAATTAAATTCAACCTTTTTTCTACTCAAACGATTCAATGGAGCTGCTAAAGAAGCGAAATTTGGAATGAATCTCCTATAATAATTTGCAAATGCCACGAATCTTCGGACAGCATCTTTATCGCGTGGCTTAGGATACCTTTTAATTGCTTTAATTTTTGAATCGTCTGGTAGCAAACCATTTGCTGAGCATTTATGCCCTATGAAAGTTACTTCAGGCCTAAGAAAATTACATTTTTTTGGGTTAACTCGCAAGTTGAACTTCCTACAGGTTTCGAAAACTTTTTTTAGATTATTGAGATGATGTGCTTCGCTACATCCAATTACTATTATATCGTCTACATACATAAAGGCTTGGTTGGGTGAAATACCAGAAAATGCAATTGACATCATTCTTGAAAATGAATTTGGAGCTACGTTTAGACCAAATGGTAAAACCTTCCATCGAAAAGCTCCGCGGTCAGTACTAAAAGATGTTATGTCCCTTGAATCTTTGTGAAGTGGAATTTGGTGAAAACCCGAAAAAAGATCTAATGTAGAAAAGAATTTCGCACGGCCAAGGTTATCCAAAATATCGTCTACACGTGCCAATGGAAATTTATCGGCAATTAACTTTTTATTCACAGCCCTAAAGTCAACACACATTCTATACGATTTTTGGCCATTTAGGTCTTTTTTCGATACCAAAATCAAGGGACTGTTACAATTCGAACAACTATTTTCGATCAAATCGTTTTCCAATAATTTATTAACTTGTTTATTTATTTCTTCACGTTGAGAATACGGTAGGCGGTAATTTTTAATGTATACTGGCGTCGTATCGTTTAGTCTTAGTTTTTGTTCATAAAAATTGTTTATTGTCATTTTATCATTGTCAAGCGCAAAAATATCGGAATATTGTAAACATAAGTTAATAAGCTTATTTTCAGCATAATTAGGTATTTGTTTTTCTAAAATGCTTTTAAGTTCCTTAATACGACTATCTTGTTTTACTGGGTTATTGATTTTATAAACGTGATAATTAGAAAGTTTTTCTGTTTGGATGTTGCAGTTATTTACGTATTTTACGCTATTTGTGGTGCTTATTACTTTAATGATCGGATTACTAGTATCAACTATACATTTCGCTGTGAAAACACCGTCGGAAATCTCTTGAGAATCCACGAAAAGTGGTTCTGAGTCTTTTTCCAAGGCGAAAATTCTATAGACTTCGCAACGAGGTGGAATAACAAATGTATCGCTTTCCATTCCGTGAAGGATGGGAAGTGTGATCTTTTCATTGCCTATCCAGAAGGAAATGCGATTTGTTGCATAGCTGATATCACATTTATTTGTTTTTGGGAAATCCTTACCAAGTATTCCATCTGATGGAATGTTGAAATCATTGTCTACCACGTGCAACGTATGTTTGATATAAAAATTTGAAAAGTGTAAGTTAGTTGTAAAAGTACCTAATGTAGAAACTGCATCTGTAGTTACTCCAGTAATATTAATTGTATCATTGTTATTAATTGACAAATTTTTATTAAGAGAGGAAATTTTAATTAACGAAATGTCGGCTTGTGTATCGACTAGAAATGTACAAAATTTGTTAGAACCAGTAATATTTATTTGTATAAAATCGGAATAGTTTAAGTTAAGACAATAAACGTTTTTAGAAGAAAAATTGTGAGCTGAATCAGTTAGTAATTTGTCTCGTCCTCCCTCAGTGTTCGCTCCTGAGGGGCTTCCCTGTTTAAAGCCCGAACGCTTGCATTTCTAGCTCTATTATTGGAAGTGTTAGAACCGCTATTATTGCTAGTACGACTATTGTTGCTATTATTATTACTATTAGGCTGATTCCGATTTCCACCGCTGGAACGGAAATTTTGCCTTTGACTGCCGCGATTGAAGTTGTTGCCATAGTTACTGTTACTAAAGGATGGTCTATTTTGTCTATAATTGTTAAAGTTACGATTTTGATTTTGGAAATTTCGACCTCGGTTATTACTTTGAAAATTTCTAAAATTGTTATTGTTCCGCGCCTTAAATGCTAAAACTTGACGTTCTTTTACTTCATTTGATTGCTCTACAATCAGTTTGGCTACTACGTCCTTGGAATCAGAAAAATTGGTTGAAGCGAGGATTGATTTGACTAAACTGGTTTTTGCGTTCAATCGGCAAACGTTAACTGTTTGATCGATGGCCATTTCACGGGCTTTGGTCTGAGTAATCCCTTCGATAATGAGCGAACGCTCTAAAGCATCAGACAATTCTTCAACGCTTTTTGCAAAATCGGTGTAATTATTATTATTAACTTGCAAAGCTGCAAATTTTCCGTCCACAACTTTGGAGTTGTCGGGTTTTATACGGTTACGTAGTGCTATTTTTATATCGTTAACTGAAAGTACTTGAGTTGGTATCGCTTCTCGAGCTTTACCATCGAGTTTGGATTTAATATATGAAATACAAATGTCAGTCAAATTTTCGTCGACAAATTGTTCGATTAACTCAATTTTAGTAATAAAAAATTCGAGACCTAGTGGCTCACCGCTATAATTTTCACGCATAATACCAGCACATATGCCGATAAACGTTCTTTTTTCTTCAGGAGTCGCCATATTTGTATCGGAATTAGGAGGATTTGAAATATTAGTTTCGGGCAATTCCTCAAATCCGTGAAATTCTCCGGACAAAGAAAGTCTAACAACAAGGTTTTTGATTGTACTGGGCGAATATGTGGTTGAGCCTTCAGAAACTGGGCTTTTAAAATCGAGAATTTCGGAATCGGAACTTTCGGAATTAAACATTTTGGAATTGGAATCTGAATTTTTGGAATTTTCGGAATCTGAGTCTTGTTCTGAAATTCTGGGAAATACTTTTTGGTTTCTAAAGAACATATGTAGTAGGAAGCAAAGAAGAAATATTTAAACTGATTAAAGTCGAATTTGTAGAAATTGCTTACGAAAATTTAACAGAAATTGAAGTTGAATTGAATGTTGATGTGAAATGGAAAGAATTATCCGGCAATTTAATGAAAGACTGAATATTTAATGATAAATTGAATGTATATTGAAGTAATTTAATTTAAATTGATTTCAAAGGAAAATATTTTATTTTTGTAAAAGGACTTGGCTGATGATAACGGACGCACCGCTTTATTAAAAAGATCTCAATGTGTTTGTGTTTTACGGACGCACCGTTTTTATTAAAATTGTATGGTTTTATTTTTATAGATACGGGCGCACCGCATCTTTTCAAATTTGTAATACGAATATCCTCGGACGCACCGGGATTAAAAAAAATTTAAATTGGTTGTTTACGGGACCACCGTTTACGCAAAAAAAATCTTTTTGGTTAATTACGGAACCACCGTTTACGCAAAAAAAAATATTAGTTATGTTTTTTTTGTTTGTATTGTTTTTGATGGAGTTCGCTATAGGGCAGAGTGGGACTAAAACCGAAAAATTGATAAAAGTTATTTAATTTGTTCTTGAAGATGGCAACTGCTTTTAATTATTTCCAGAAAATTTACCAGTTGAACTGGTTAAAGAAAACTCAAAAAAATTGTTCGGTGTTTTTCCAACTCTGTCCCACTGTGCCTACCCGTAAGTTCACTCATATATATGTATATGTAATTGGGTTATTTAGCGCTTTCAATAGATGATAAAAAAACAGTTTTATATATATATAATGTTAAGTATTTTGTCGTAATTGTGAAAATAGAAAATTAAGAAAATATATATGTAATATGTAATATAACTTTTAATTTTGATATTTATGAATATGAATATAAAAATGATTTTCGCACACTGTGCGTCATACCGACTTCTGTTTTGCTTGGTTTGTCGCTTGATGCTCTGTTGCTACGCTTGGAAATCTGCTGCTGCATCTGATGTTCTGCTGCTGTCGTCGATGGCGTCACTCGTCTTCCGCTATTCGGCTTTCCTTTGGTGTACGGTGGTTTTCCGTTATTCTGGTGGCGTGGCTAGTGCCGTTTTTTCGCAATTTTGGTACAGTTTTTTCAAAATGTTTTCGCACAAGTATATTTGAGTTTTTGTTGTATTTAAGTATTATCTGTTTTCGTTAGTATTTTTATTATAGAAAAACAAATTCTTATTATTTCCGTTTTTTATTAAGTAGTTTTATTATATTTTTCCGATTTTTCCGCTTTTATTTTTCTAATTTTTCTGTACTATCCACGGACAAAGAAACCACCACCACTGCCATATGCATCGTTGAACAATTTTTATTCTGAATGTCGAAAATGTTTAATAAGTTTTGTGTATCATAGTGTTGCATTTTTTGGTAATTTTGAGTTTGTACTTTTTTTGTAGATTTTTTTTTAAATGTTTTGCTATTTTTTTTGTAATGGTTCAAATTTTGTAAATTTTTTTTGTAATTTTTATAGTTTTCAAAGGAACATTTTTTTGTAATGGTTTTCAAATTTTTGTATTTTTTTTGTAATTTTTTTTTTTTTTAAGTTTTCAAGGGAACATTTTTTTTGTGTAGTGTTTAGTTTTTTTAATTTTTTTTGTAGGGTTTTTGCATTTTTATATATTTTTTTGTAGGGTTTTTATAAGTTTTGTATTTTTTTTTGTACATTTTATATTTTTTTTTAAATTTTTTTGTATGGGTTTTCGAATGTTTTTAAATTTTTTTTTTGTAATTTTTGGAATTTAAAAAAAAAAAATTTTTTTTTGTAAAATTTTTACATGGTTATATATTTTTTGTTCTAAACTTTTTCGTAACTTTTTTCTTTTTGTACATGTGTATTTTGTTATTATTTCATTTAAATTTTGTGTAACTTTTTGTGGGTTTTTTTTGGATTTTTAAGTTTTGCGAAATTAAATTTTAATTCTGCAAGAATTTGTGTGTGTTCAATTCATTTTTAGGTAATATAATTGATTTTAAATATTTATGATTTAAGGCTGGCTTTTTAAATTTTTAGGTTTTTTTTTTTTTGATTTTTCGTGCCTCTTCACGCCTATGGCCGCCATTGCAAGGCCTGGCGTCACGGTCGCCATAAAAGGTGTCCATTTTGGACTCCAAAAAATGTGCTCCACCCTACACACACTTACACTCACTTACGTTGGTTTCCTTTTTACTTTTCTTTTTTTAAATAAACGTTTGTTCAAAACTAGGTTTAAATTTTAATTGTTTTTCTTTATTTGCAATAATTTGTTCGAGACACGTTTTAGTTTCTTGGTTTCTTTATTCTACTTAACTCTCACTTTAATTTCTTGACACTCTTCTTACTTTTTATTTCCATGTCCTAATTTGCCGCTTGTCTATCTAAACTGAACGTATGCCCACGCTGCGTTGCCATTTTTCCTATAGCTGAAGGCAATTGTCACTGCTGAGTGCAATTGGCATTGCTGTTCAGCCACAGCTGACGGCGATGCCACTTGCACGCAGGGGTGCATTTTGTTGCGTGAAGCGGGCAAACGCAGTGCGGTTATACCATTAATGAAAGAAGCGTGGTCCTCCAAGCGAGAGACGCCACCACAGATGTTGAGGTCCGACATCTAGATGCCTTATTAGCTGATTTGAAGTTGATCAGGAACCAATGGGAAACAATTTTAAACGAATGCAAAACAGTTGCTATTCAATTGAACATCTCGCCAAAGTTTCCGGACATTCGAAAGAGAAAACCCAAAAGGCGTTTTGAAGATAATTTAAATGAGATGATTACGGATGATTCAGAGTCTGTTTTCAAAAACAATACATTCTTGGTGATCGTTGATTCGGTAATCACTGGCATTACTGAACGATTTGCAGCTATGAGAAATTTGAACGAAAAGTTTTCCTTTTTGTGGCAATTTAAGACATGGATGAAACTGCGGTTCGGGCGAGCGCAGCAAAATTTGTCGAAAAATACAAGTCGGATATTTCTCAAAGCTTAGAATGTGCAATAGTTCACTTGAAACACATTTACGAAGCAAATTTGGATAAAGGTCTGTCACCATTGGAATTGCTAAATGCCGTCTATTTTCAAAATATGTATACAATCTTTCCCCAACTTTTGTATTGGTTTACGTACCTTTTGCACTTTACCTGTCACTGTATCTAGTGCAGAACGTTCCTTCAGCGTCCTTTCAAGAATGAAAGACTTTCATAGATCGTGTTCATATAAAGAGCGAGTTTTAGGACTTGCCACGCTTTGTGTTGCATCCGTTTTGGCAAGACAGTTAAATTTTGATATTATAAAAAATTTTGCAGCGAAAAAAGCAAGTAAAGCCACTCATTGATATCCGAACATTCTATATTGAATAATTAAAATTTATTAAATTTATCAGAAATGTATGAAAATGTTACCAAATAACTAGAAAAGATTATTTGAAATAATATGTGGCTGTTAAAAGAGAATTTTATTTCTACGTTACAATAAAATAAAACAAATAGTAAATATTCTGTTATGTTAATAATAATGAGCTTAAAGGCCGTGGTTAAATAAAACACAATGTTTAAAATTTCATTGGTTTTTTAATTTGTCAATATTTCGGCACTGAAGCCGAAATATTGACAAATTAAAAAACCAATGAAATTTTAAACATTGTGTTTTATTTAACCACGGCCTTTAAGCTCATTATTATTAACATAACGTAAACGCATAAGGCTATAAAAATTACCGTAAATATTCTGTGTTAATTTTATTGTCAGCTCTTAGCCAAAAATCATCTAGTTGATGTGGCAAAAAATTTTTTTGATGTAATCCATCAATAATGATTTATGAATGAAACGTCATTAGTTCAAGTTAATCAAATGTATTAGTGGGTTTTTATAGGGGGCCCGTAAATTTTTTTAGTCCCGGGCCCGGATTTTCTCTACGGCCCTGGTTCGAAGACGCCAGAGTCTCCGGACCCAGAGCCAAAATATCAGTACCTCTAAAAGCACATACGAGCAGCTTTCAAGCGGAAGTATTCGCCATATGTTGGTGCGCTAAGCTGAACCTTCAGCGCTGATACTCCAATGAAACAATTGCCATACTCAGACAGACAGTCAGGCCCCACTAAAGGCAATTGTGGCGTTCGAAATAAAGTCAGCACTGGTCCTTGGGTGCACAACGTAGTACTGTTGCACTGGGTCCCAGGCCACAGGGGAGTACAGGGTAATGAGCAGGCGGACTCTAGTGTTTAGTTTGTTGCGTCCCTCCCACAAATTATCATCCTCCCAGCAGATCCATGCAGCAGGTCTGTGCCATACTCTCCTCCTCCGGGAAGGTATCGAACCCAATCCGTGTACTTCTCCTGACCCCGGTCATGAGAAATGGTTTTGCTGCGTTTGCCGGAAAAGAATCTTTTTAGGACGGTCATACTCTTATCAGTGTGTCATGTGCAAGGGATGGTTGCATCGGACAGGTTGCTCTGGGCTTGATCCCAAAACCCGACGTCCTCGTAACTTTTAAAAATCTTTTGTGGCTTCTTGTTGTTCACGCCCTCATTACATTATGAGAAAATACGGCACCTGAGAACACAGCCGTATGAAGCTGAAAAACACAAGCAGGTCCTGAGTGAACTCCACAAACAGGCGTCGGACCTCTATGCCAGGAATTGCCCGGTGAATCCTGTACTCAAAGAAAAAAACTAGCAAAGTAGGAACGCACTCTCCCTAAGGAAACGGGAGTCACTCTAGCCCAACTTTGATCTGGATACTGTAACAGGTTAAACTCTTACCTATCCAGAATCAACCCCGACATGTGTCCCCACATGACATCAACCATCTCTTTAGCTGTATTGTGGAATCACCGCCTCTAGCACTCCTCTCATTATGGTCCACCCCTGTTGAAACTTTCTGTTTCCTTGGACTCCCGTTAGAAGACTATGATGACAATTTGTGATCTGTCGCACCTATTGGATGGGGCGAAGCACTGCTACAACAAGAGCAGGCGGACAACCCGGAAAGAGAGGCAGGAACTGCATGACCCATCGATCCCGAGCCGTTCTTGTCAGTTGGCTCACAGGCGCATTTATTAGGAGAAGGGGGGAGGGGGGGAAGAGAGAAGAACACTGGAGCAATACGCCAGGTTTGAGGCAATCTGAGTTACTGCTAGGAAGTTAAAGCACAAGTCGCTACAGGGCAATAATAGACCGAAGAATCCCAAGAGCTATTCTTACAGGGCATTATAGACTGAGCAGCCGTATGCAGAAAGTGGGCATACTATCGAATAACACATGCCGATTTTGTGATCGATCAGCAGACGGCGGACCATATCCTCCAAGAATACGAAGCAATCTCAAAACGTAGGGCTAAGTTTATGGGCTCACCATGGCCGTGCATTCCCACATTTAATCCCTCAAGCCAAGAACTCTGCTAGGGTTCATCAAGGAAGTCGGCTACAATGAGGTGCTGTGAAGGAGATGTGCAAGTCACTGTGCAATCCTCAATAAATTATCTATCTACGTTCCGGTAACAAGGACCATTGAGGTACTAACCCGACCATCTCCGGACCTATTGATATGACTACATTGAACCTTCTAGGGATTGAATATTAATAATGACCGCAATGCGAGTCTGCTAAAATTTACCATTCTCCATGGAATGCTACATATATAACTTCCCACGTTTTGAATCAGTAATGAAAAGAGCAAAATTTACTAAAATTTTAATTGGTTGTGCGTAAGGTTTTGATGTCCTCTCTTAACGCAATGTAATGGCAACGGCGACGCAGGGAAAATAATAAAAATCCTATAAATATACTGATCATAATTAATTAATCCCTCCCTTTCTATGCAGTTGTATGCATACATACATATGGGTTTTGTTCTCCAAACGCTATTTAAAGAAATCAATTGGTATTTACATGAACTTCGAACTCTTTGGTATTTGCCTTCTTCAGTTGATTATCAACAAAAGCATGACAAATTATCACTAACAAATTCATACATGTTGTTTATATATTTAATATGGTAGGCATTTTACTTACTCTTTCTGGTGCGATGATCCTGGACAATCGGGCCTGACTAGACGAGATTTATTTTGCTTTAACATAGCGTGCTTAACGCGAACCATATCATGTTAGGGTACAATTTCGATTATGCAACCAATCAAAAATATGTCGTGCTTGTAATACTGCTATCATAGTAGCAGCAGCTCCCGGTGGCGGCACATAAAACAACAGTTGCATGCGGATCAGTTGCATTTTTTGCTTCGGCTACCTATTCAATTTTAATTCACATTACATTATCTACTATTGCAATTTTTAATCAATACAAATCAATATAAATTACCGAAGCCAGGCATGCTTAACGAACGAAACGATATCATTTCGTTACGATAATCAACGCTAATAAACGAAACGAAGTCATTTCGTTTCGTTTATTAACGTTAAGAACGTCAAATTAACGTTAATTTGACGATCTTAACGTTAATAAACGAAACGAAATGACTTCGTTTCGTTTATTAGCGTTGATTATCGTAACGAAATGATATCGTTTCGTTCGTTAAGCATGCCTGACCGAAGCAAATACTGGCAAACCAAGATGCGTAGTTCCACCCTTTTTTGGGAAAATACATCCAACCAATTTTGTACCGTATTCCAAAGCATGTTGGTTGTGGAAAGTACCTTGTTTACCGGTAAATCCTTGGCAAATGACACGGGAATCTGCATTTAATTGTAGGTTTCTTGTTGTTTTGGCATATCCTGAGCTGAATCGCACCCCGGCAGAGATGATATATATTAAAATAATATAACATTTTTTGTATTATTTAAAAATACACATACGTATGAATGAAAAGCAGAGTAAATAATGTTGCTTTGGTTGTATCGATAAGGACACTCCCCGGGAGCGATTTAGTATGACCACCTGAAACCTTCTAGGCCATCCCGTCGATTCTATACAACTTTCAGATTCTAAAAACGGATCTCGACACGCGTCTTTTTATACCACATTTGTTTAGGTTGTGCACTGTCTTGAAAACGTTACCTTTTTTGGTTTTGGAAATCGAATCTTCCAATTCCAATTGGTGAAGAGGACATAGTGTACCTATCAATGATGACATGATATGAAACTTCTCGCTCTCTGAGAGCGCGTGAAAATGTGCATTTTTTATAACATTGACCATAGATGTCATCATCCTCAAAATCAAATTTGGGCCTTTCGGAATAACTTTGGGGTATTTTACATGGTAAAGGTTTAATTTATGATTTTCACCGAAAACTTACTCAAGATTGTCAAATGGGATATCAAAAAACTCGAATTTTTTCAGGATCACAAATACAAAAAAAAGCTTAATTAACCCGTTAAAATTTTTTCCGTGACAACACGTGAAATTTAATTTTTTGATAGCTAAGATAAAATGTACTTATCTCTTTTCGTGCGTTAATATAACAGCTCATTTAATTTTGTTATTTCTTGTACCTTTTTTACAAATTTTTGATCCGCTTATGTAGTTGAATACACTTGAAATGAAAAATAATGAAAACGCACCGATTTTCTTGGAATTTTTTTTGCGCGGTTTACGCAACTCTGATCTTCAAGACCCATTCTTGGAAACGAATTAAGTTTGTTTACAATCGAATGAACCAATGTTTACAATTGAATGAACTTTAAGACCCATTCCTGGAAACGAATTGAGAGAGAATGAATGTTTCGTATAATGTCATCATTGGTACCTATACAAGTGTGTTCACTAAGCGATAAACGTCAAAACTACAAACAGCCTCGCTCACCTGATGGAAATCTCAGGTCTAGAGTCGCATTTTTGGTCTCAACGACAACATTTTTGACTACCAATCGTATCGACTTTTTCAATTTTTCAATCATTCGGCGCACTCGGTAATGGTATCCATTTTGAATTCGCTGTCATTCCGAATTCAGTGAGTGCCTGTCAGAATGCTTGACAGATAAGTCAACACACTTGTACTTGTACACTATGATTTAGAAGTGCCTAAACAGATAACACACGTCACACCTCAAAGCCCGTAGCCATTGTATACTATATAGTTTGGCAACTTAAATAGAGGTTTTGTTGCGAATAGAGTGGAAGGCAGTGGACTAGGCAGTCGAATGTCATATAATGAAAGAATGGTGTTCGGAGTCTTTTCAAAGTTAAAAAAAAAATGATAAAAGCTTTAATAAAAATAAAACTATTGTTTTAATAACAATAAAAACGCCTTATATATTCTATATACACAAAACTCGTAAGGATTGTCTCACTTTAAAATTTGAGTTAAATAATCTAAAGTTTGTTTTTGAAACTGAGTCGAGAACTGTGCGTGTGAATGTGCGAATTTTCACCGATCAGCTGTTAGTTGCGCTACTTGGTAAAATTTACAATGCCCGTAGCACAAGCACTTTTTTAGTTTAATTACCACAGTTACAGTTTTTCATCGTTTTAAAATGTTTCCCGGAATTTTAATTAAATTGTCGTATTAAGATGACGCTGTCATTTCGATGACAGCAAGAAACGTCGATGCATAGTAAATTTTACCAAGTAGCGCAACTAACAGCTGATCGGTGAAATTCGCACATACACACGCACAGTTCTCGACTCAGTTTCAAAAAAAAGCTTTAGATTATTTAGCTAAAAATTTTAAAGTGAGATAATCCTTACCAATTGATATATATATAGAATATATAAGGCGTTTTTGTTGTTATTAAAAGAATCTTTTTATTTATATTAAAGTTTTTATCATTTATTTTGAACTTTATTTTAACAATTTCATGCGATTTAAAGCATTTTCGTGCATATAGATACAACCATGTGCATATACGTTTTGACATTACATTCCATACACGTTCGTATTTGCCATTCTCATTGCTTCTAAATTCGTAAACAATGACTGCGGATATTCTGTGTGATTTTTCGAAAAAATTTATTATTTTTGTGAAATTTTATACTTAATCTGTGGTATTGTGGTGGTCAAAAAGCTTTTATGCAAAAATACTTAGCCTCACACCGCGACAATGTATTTCGTAATGTCGAAGTACTTATATGTATATGTATTTGATGTGGAAGCTTGCATTTGAGAACACGGTTGCCACTTCAGTCCATTTCCTCCAACCCTATATGGTCCGCTGGTCCCTTTTTCTCAATTTTGGTTCTTTTTCGGCACGGTTTTGGTACTTTTATTTCTTTTTCACTGAAACAAATATTCAAAACACTGCTAAAAAAATGCCGCAAATCTATTACCCACATATAATTTTCAATTTACTCCAATGGAATTCTTACCACGAAAATTGCTCTATCAATAAAATGTAGCAGAACAATGACATTTCACTTGGGAGATAATTTAGGCGAGGCATTAAAAATGAAGTGTTGAATGTTCGGACAAACGCATTGTCATTAATTTTTGATGAATCAACGTACTTATCAGAAAAAGACTTGTTTTAGTGTTTAGATATTTCGATCGGTATTCAATTATTATACAGTTGAAACTTAAGACGCTTCATTTTTAGTCTGAGTTCAAAACACACACTTACTGAATCTAGGCTCTGGTATGAAGTTTAAACTGTGAATGAAAATGAAAGCATCTATAGAAATAGCATCAACACAATTGCTTAGTTTCATTTACGATTTATTGAGTTTGCCACAACGCAAATTTTTTAACCGTTCCTTACTAAAACCTAACTCCGCTATACATTTTATTTCATTGCAATCAAGCAAAACTAGGTTCACAACGTTAGATTGGTGAAAGACATAGTCATATCCTAAAAATTTGAAAATGTGATACCTAAAGGTACACTTTATTTTTGTTTGTGCAGTTTGAACTAAAGCCAAGTGTCTCCTTTATCAAAATTTTATATAGGACACCCCAGAAACATCCTAAAATTTTCGCTTTTTACAACAAATACGATACTCTAGTAACTTGCCGAATTGTTTGTATACCAATAAAATAAAACTAAAATTTGGTCCTTTTTTTTAGGTCCTTTTTCGATAAATTTCGGTCCCAAATGACAACATGGTTTGGCAACCGTGTTTGAGAATGCACGTGGCAAGGTTGCATTTTTCCAATTTTAATTTTTTTTTTATTGTAAAAAATTTAATGAGCTGATAGGCCTTAGTTAAATAAAACACAATATTTAAAGTTGTGTTTTAGTTTTACTTCGTCGATATTTCGATTTCAGTCTGAAATCATCTTCAGGACTGTCAAACACAAATAGAAAAAAGGACTATTATAATAATATTATATTTTGCATATAGGTATATAATAAAGCAACTTACACATATGACTATGTTTGATCGACTGATCAGATGTTCAAAAATTAAGTATAATAATATTATTATAATAGTCCTTTTTTCTATTTGTGTTTGACAGTCCTGAAGATGATTTCAGACTGAAATCGAAATATCGACGAAGTAAAACTAAAACACAACTTTAAATATTGTGTTTTATTTAACTAAGGCCTATCAGCTCATTAAATTTTTTACAATAATAAGTACTTACAAGGCTATCAAAAATCAGCAATATTTTTTTTTTAAATAATGAAATAGTAGTATGCGAGCGACTGCCATAGTAGCAGACATGTACATGAATATTATGAACAAAGTTTAAAGCTAAAAACAATGTCATTGAAATATAATCTAACAGAAATTGGACACGAGGCGTAGCTTCATAGACGCGTATTAGGCACAGCATAAGCAATCTTGAGGTGTAACTGATGTCCAGAGAGTGCTTAGATTATGGAGGGAATACTTCTCCGCTCTTCTAAATGGAGGCAGCAATTCACCGCGCAGAGATGAAGAACCCGATCCCGCAATCGATGATGATGGAATATATGTCCCCCCGCCCGATTATGACGAAGTTAGAATAGCAATAACCAGATTGAAAAACAACAAGGCCGTGGGCGCTGATGGATTGCCTGCGGAGCTATTCAAGTTCGGCGGCGAGGAGTTGGTAAGGCGCATGCAGCAGCTTCTTAGCAAAATATGGGCGGACGAAAGCATGCCCGACGGTTGGAATCTAAGTGTTATTTGCCCAGTCCACAAGAAGGGGATACTGCAAAATGCACCAACTATCGTGGAATCAGCCTTCTTAATATCGCATATAAGGTCCTTTCAAGTGTATTGTGCGAAAGATTGAAGCCCACCGTAAACCGACTGATTGGACCTTATCAGTGCGGCTTCAGACCTGGTAAATCTACCATCGACCAGATTTTCACAATGCACAAATCTTGGAAAAAACCCGTGAAAAGAGAATCGACACACATCACTTCTTCGTCGACTTTAAAGCCGCCTTCGACAGCACGAAAAGGAGCTGCCTATATGCCGCTATGTCTTAATTTGGTTTCCCCGCAAAACTTATACGGCTGTGCAAAGTGACGTTGAGCAACACCATCAGCTCAGTCAGAATTGGGAAGGACCTCTCCGAGCCATTCGAAACTAAACGGGGTTTCAGACAGGGTGACCCCCTATCGTGCGATTTCTTTAATTTGATACTGGAGAAAATTATACTAGCTGCAGAACTTAACCGCACTGGAACAATATACTATAAAAACGTGCAATTACTGGCATATGCTGATGACATTGATATCATCGGCCTAAACACCCGCGCTGTTAGTTCTGCCTACCCCAAACTGGAAAAAGAAGCGGTAAAGATGGGTTTGATGGTGAATGAGCATAAAACGAAGTACCTGCTGTCATCGAGCAAAGAAATAGCGCATATGCGCCTTGGCAACCACGCTACTGTTGGCAGCCATAATTTCGAAATAGTAAGACTTCGTTTATTTGGGAACCAGCATCAACACTAGCAACAACATCAGCACTGAAATCCAGCGAAGAATCAGTCTTGCCAATAAATGCTACTTTGGACTAGGTAGGCAATTGAAAAGTAAAGTCCTCTCTCGGCGAACGAAAATCATACTCTACAAGTCACTTATCGTACCCGTCCTGCTATATGGGGCAGAAGCATGGACCATGACAACAGCAGATGAAGCGGCTTTGGGAGTGTTCGAGAGAAAAGTTCTTCGAAAGATTTATGGACCTCTACGCGTTGGCGATGGCGAGAACCGAAGAAGATTTAATGATGAGCTGTACGAGCTATACGCAGACATCAACATAGTCCAGCGAATTAAAACGCAGTGGCTGCGCTGGCTAGGCCATGTTATGCGAATGAAAGATGATGCTCCGGCCAAGAAAGTGTTTCTATCGGAACCCGCCTATGGAAGCAGAGGTAGAGGGCGGCCCCCACTCCGTTGGAAGGACCAGGTGGAAAACGATTTAAACTCCCTTGGTGTGACCAATTGGCGCCGGTTGGCGGAGCGAAGGAGCTACTGGCGCGCCTTGTTGGACGGCCATAACCGTTTAGACGCCAATTAAGTAAGTACATAACTAAGTAAGGTTGGTGTGCAGCTCAATAGTCTTGGTCCTCCGATAAAGGATACCACCACCTGGAAAAAGGTACACAGGTTTGCCAATTGTTTTTATTCTACTTTTTCCTCTATTTAACAAAGACGAAAATATTAAGAAGGCATGGCACCTCCCATACAAATATGATTTTATAGGCGTAATCAGGCCCAACGAAAGCGGTGGGGGATTGGGGGGATTCCCCCGGTCCGGGGTTTCTCAGGGGGCCCGCGATTTAGAGATACTAAGACATTTTTTTTTTAATTCAGGAGAGTCTTTAGTTGTTCCATGTTCAAATTTTAAGCCGAATTTCAAAAGCAACGAATATTGATCATGATTTTTTGCCTGGGCCTTCGAACAGCGAGGAGACAATAAAAACATCAAATAAAAATGTATGTTTACATGAATCCGAAATCGTAAAGTTTTCGTGGTCACACTGATGAAGGTTCATCTTTAAAAAGTCTTCCAACAATACCACCAACTCTGTATCAAGATCCAAATTATTTAAACGACTTCGATATCGGTACCGTGAATAATGAGTTTCTGCGATCTGAAGAAGTCAACGAAATAATTAGTCGGGGTCATCAAAAATGCCCTGTTATTTTTCCACGTGATTGTCATGACGAGTCATTTCCTGACTGGTTAGTGTGGAGTGCCAATAGCAATGCTTTTTATTGCCTATCATGTCGTCTGTTAAGCACCAATACTTTAAGTCGACCTAAAATTTGTTGCCCTGGCGGATATTCGAAATTCCAGGTATGGAAGAAGCTATACGATAAATTGCCATCATACGAAAATACTCAACATCACATTAAATGTTATATGGCGATCTTTACAAAATCTTATTCAAAAGGAGGCTAGAATTGATACACTTATCAATGACCAGCTAATCACTGAAACTCAAAAGTGGAAAGAAATTGTATATAGAATATTGGACACTATTTTGTTTTTGGGTGAAAGAGGTCTAGTTTTCAAGGCGAACGAAACGATGGACATTTTTTGGGCATCTAAGATCTCATAAGCCATTATGATCCGATACTTAGACATCATTTGCAGAAAGTTAGAATTTCACAACAGCAGCACAAACGTTTACAAGTTCACTATCTTTCCCCAGACATTCAGAACGAGTTTATAGAAATTTGTGCAAAGCACGTGAGGAAAACTATATTAGATCAAGGAAACAAAGCCAAGTATTTTGCTATTATCGTTGATGCTATGCCTGATGCTAGTCACGTTGACTACGTTGATTTGGGCTAACTCCATTTCAATTCGAAAGCAACAAATTTTACAATTCAAGAACGGTTTTTGGCTTTCGTGAATTGTAACAAAAAAACTGGTCCGAAAGCCGCTGATCTAATTTTCCATACTCTAGGTAAACATGAAATCCCATTAAAAGATTGTCGTGCACAAGCGTACAATACTTACTTACTTAATTGGCGCTTAACCGTCTAAACGGTTATGGCCGTCCAACAAGGCGCGCCAGTCGCTCCTTCGCTCCGCCAACCGGCGCCAATTGGTCACACCAAGGGAGTTTAAATCGTTTTCCACCTGGTCCTTCCAACGGAGTGGGGGCCGCCCTCTACCTCTGCTTCCATAGGCGGGTTCCGATAGAAACACTTTCTTGGCCGGAGCATCATCTTTCATTCGCATAACATGGCCTAGCCAGCGCAGCCGCTGCGTTTTAATTCGCTGGACTATGTTGATGTCTGCGTATAGCTCGTACAGCTCATCATTAAATCTTCTTCGGTACTCGCCATCGCCAACGCGTAGAGGTCCATAAATCTTTCGAAGAACTTTTCTCTCGAACACTCCCAAAGCCGCTTCATCTGCTGTTGTCATGGTCCATGCTTCTGCCCCATATAGCAGGACGGGTACGATAAGTGACTTGTAGAGTATGATTTTCGTTCGCCGAGAGAGGACTTTACTTTTCAATTGCCTACCTAGTCCAAAGTAGCATTTATTGGCAAGATTGATTCTTCGCTGGATTTCAGTGCTGATGTTGTTGCTAATGTTGATGCTGGTTCCAAATAAACGAAGTCTTTTACTATTTCGAAATTATGGCTGCCAACAGTAGCGTGGTTGCCAAGGCGCATATGCGCTGACTCTTTGCTCGATGACAGCAGGTACTTCGTTTTGTCCTCATTCACCATCAAACCCATCTTTACCGTTTCTTTTTCCAGCTTGGAGTAAGCAGAACTAACAGCGCGGGTGTTTAGGCCGATGATATCAATGTCATCAGCATATGCCAGTAATTGCATGCTTTTATAGTATATTGTTCCAGTGCGGTTAAGTTCTGCAGCTAGTATAATTTTCTCCAGCATCAAATTAAAGAAATCGCACGATAGGGGGTCACCCTGTCTGAAACCTCGTTTAGTTTCGAACGGCTCGGAGAGGTCCTTCCCAATTCTGACTGAGCTGATGGTGTTGCTCAACGTCATTTTGCACAGCCGTATAAGTTTTGCGGGGAAACCAAATTCAGACATAGCGGCATATAGGCAGCTCCTTTTCGTGCTGTCGAAGGCGGCTTTAAAGTCGACGAAGAGGTGATGTGTGTCGATTCTCTTTTCACGGGTTTTTTCCAAGATTTGGCGCATTGTGAAAATCTGGTCGATGGTAGATTTACCAGGTCTGAAGCCGCACTGATAAGGTCCAATCAGCCGGTTCACGATGGGCTTCAATCTTTCGCACAATACACTTGAAAGGACCTTATATGCGATATTAAGAAGGCTGATTCCACGATAGTTGGTGCATTTTGCAATATCCCCCTTCTTGTGGACTGGGCAAAGAACACTTAGATTCCAACCGTCGGGCATGCTTTCGTCCGCCCATATTTTGCTAAGAAGCTGCTGCATGCGCCTTACCAACTCCTCGCCGCCGAACTTGAATAGCTCCGCAGGCAATCCATCAGCGCCCACGGCCTTGTTGTTTTTCAATCTGGTTATTGCTATTCTAACTTCGTCATAATCGGGCGGGGGGACATATATTCCATCATCATCGATTGCGGGATCGGGTTCTTCATCTCTGCGCGGTGAATTGCTGCCTCCATTTAGGAGAGCAGAGAAGTGTTCCCTCCATAATCTAAGCACTCTCTGGACATCAGTTACAAGGTCGCCGTTTTCATTCGTTTCATTCTCGACAAAAACTCGAATGCTGATTACTCGCCTTGTGCAACCCACAGTCTCAATTTATGTTATGTTGATGCTGCAGAATGTTGTACGGCTGCAATTACTTTCTTCGGAGTTGTACAAAAATATTTTACTATTTTCAGCAGCACTCCACAACGATGGGACATCCTCAAAAAAATGTACCGAGCTCTCTTCATAGTCTTTCAGGAGATGTTTCCGACATTCTCAAGTACATCAACAAGCTCGAATGTATCTTGCTGTTCTCAATTTACTTTAAAATACTGACTACCATTAATGAAAGAAACGTGGTCCTCCAAGCTTGAGGCGCCACCATGTATGTTGAGGTCCGACATCTAGATGCCTTATTAGCTGATTTGAAGTTCATCAGGAACCAATGGGAAACAATTTTAGACGAATTCAAAACAGTTGCTGTTCAATTGAACATCTCGCCAAAGTTTCCAGACATTCGAAAGAGAAACCCCAAAAGACGTTCTGAAGATAATATAAATGATATGATTACGGATGATTCAGAGCCTGATTTAAAAAAAATACATTCCTGATGATCGTTGATCCGGTAATCACTGGCATTACTGAACGATTTGCAGCTATGAGAAATTTGAGCGAGACGTTTTCCTTTTTGTGGAAATTTGAAGACATGAATGAAACTACGGTTCGGGCGAACGCAGAAAAATTTGTCGAAAAATACAAGTCGGACATTTCTCAAAGCTTAGAATGCGAAATAATTCACTTGAAACACATTTACGAAGCAAATTTTGATAAAGGTCTGTCACCATTGTAATTGCTAAATGTTCAAAATCTGTATACAATTTTCCCCAACATTTGTATTGGTTTACGTATCGTTTGCACTATACCTGTCACTGTAGCTAGTGCAGAACGTTCTTTCAGCGTTTCTTTCAGTAAATATTCTGTATTAATTTTATTTTGAGCTCTTAGTCCAAAAATCATTTAGTTGATGTGGCAAAAATTTTTTTGATGTAATCCATCAATAATGATTAATGAATGAGACGTCATTAATTCAAATTAATCAAATTTATTAGTGGATTTTTTATAAGGGCCCGTAAATTGTTTAGTCCCGGGCCCGGATTTTCTCTCTACGGCCCTGGGTGTAATACCTCCATACCTCATACCTCCAATACTACCATACCCACGCTCAGAGCTGCGTAGTAATGATTAGTTTAGGTAATCAATTACCGTCAATTCCCCATTACATGTACTTGGGGAAAGTAATCAATTCTTTCCTCCACAGCAAAGGAATTGATTACATTTCAATTCCTCAAAAAAAAAATTTCGTGTTTTTCTCCTCGCCATATATGAGGACACGGGTATGGTAAGATTGTGTCATTGTAGTTTAGATTTGCTGTTGAGCGGTCGGCCATTTGCTTTGTACGTGGATAGCAATGTTTCTTTATATTTTCCTCAAGTGCTGCTGGCAAGCGACTTGAGGATTTTGTTGCGGCTTTGTTGTACTTTAGATACATCTTCCGTGGCATACGCCTTGAAGGTGAGAGTATGACCGAATGTTACCCCTAAGATCTTTAGATGACTGACAGTCGGTAGCGCAACACCATTGACGTGAACATCCCATGTGGATTTGGTCGGCTAAGTTCAGATAATTTTCCGTGAGGCGTTTTGAGTGCCGTGGCTGACGTGTGTAAAAGCTTTACACAGCGCATGTAGTTTTATGTTTCATTTGCAGTTTAAAATCTCATTTGGTATTGTTGGTTTTTTTTTTCTTTTAATTTTTATCACTAATTTATGGGAATACTTTATATATTATTAAGCTTTATTTTACCATTTATATGTTTTTTAACAATTAATAATTAATTATATATACTTTTTTTTAACAGCAAAGCGACATCTCTGTGCAGCATAAGCTATAAAAGAAAATTTTAAGCTATATTTTACAAAAAGCTCTTCTCCAAAAGCTCACAGCTTACGCTAACAAATTTTAGCTGCGGAAAAATTTTACTTTGCAATTTTGTTGTAAATCCGTAAACCGCGCTTGTCCAATGTTTATCTAATAAAAAAATTTCATTATCTCTGCACAACTGTGTCAAGCTGATTTTTCTCCGAAAGCACTCGTAAGTATTTATGTGAATTTTGGATTTGTTCGTTTTACTTTAGAATTTTTTGTAATTTTTATTTTGACTCCTTAAAACATTTTTCTATTCACTACTTTTTTATTGTTGACAATATTTATGCCCAAAAAATTCCTATCTCACAAGTACTAATTTCTACATGCTTGTTTAGATAATTTGCGAGAGTAGAAAGTAATTGTGTATGAGTTAGCCCGATTTCTCATTATGTCGTATTTCCCGTAACTCGTCTTCTTGCTTTATTCTTGCCTCTGTTTGTGGGGTTTGTTTTACTGTTCTCTTATCTTTACACACATTTTGATTTTCTTACAACAATTTATCCAGCAAATTTTCTCAATCGAATAATGTTGATAGTATATCATCATTATTGTTGTTATTGCTCGAACCGCTTGAGGGAGGTGTATTTAGGTCGGTTTGTGGGTCCAGGTAGGAGAGAATTTCCATTGGATCGACATCGGGGAGGAGCTGGAATTGAAGAAGAAAGAAAACTAATTTGTGTTGGACTTCATTTTGAGATATTTGCTGGATGTCTTTCTTGATTTCGAGGGAGCCTTCAATAATGTGGCCATTGGTACTAGGAGTTAGGCCGAATAATTCTACCAGAGTCGGCTAAACTCCTAGTCAGCTGGTTGCTGGTTGCAAAGTGGGTAGGATCGACGGCTGAGAGAAAGTTGAAAACGGTTACACCACAGGGGGTACAAAGTAGTGGTTTATGCTGATGAGCTGGCAATACTTATAAGGGGAAATTTGAATTGGAAGTACAGAAACAAGTTTAAAAGGTTTCACTTACATTGAAATCTCCAGCACCATCATTGTTGTCCATATTCAATTCGACATTCAAATATGTTTCACTGAGATTTGACAAACCATTGGGCTGTGAGTTGATCAATGAATTTATAATTTGTTCCTGTTGTGATTTTTGTTGTTGCTGTTGCTGCTGCTGATGTGAATCATTCGTAGAAGCAAGATTGGATCCTGGTCCACCGGGTTGTCCACCAGGGGTGCCAGGTGCTTGTGGTGATCTTTTGAATTTTTTTGATCTGTTAACACCACCAACTTCACCAGCGCTACCACTATACATGTCGAATGGACTGCGTCTATATAATGAGGAAAGCGACAATATTAGATTTGCTACCCTTTTCTGGGGAGGGCTACCAACAAACTTACATTTGACCAGCGCCGGGTACATTGGGCGTGTCCGCATTCATGTCATGCTGCATGTAGGAACTCATCGCCTGCGAGTTATCCCATGGTGGCAACTTTTGATTGATCATGGGAGGTGTTTTCCTGTTTAATAGTCGTCACGTTGGGACCACCCATTTGGTCAACCATGGGACCGATTTGACCTGGCATTTGACTACTCAATCGACCACCACCCTTTTGACCGGGCATTTGACTACTCATCTGACCACTACATATTTGACCGGGCATTTGTTGTCCACCCATCGGACCCATTTGACCATGCATTTGCGCGCCCATTTGTCCGGGCATCTGACCGCCACCACCCATTTGTCCTGGCATCTGTCCAGGCCCTTGTCCTAGCATTTGACCAGTCATTGGGTTGGGTATTTGCGCTGACATCGCGCTAAGTGGTGAGCCTTGATGCATACCTACGCGCCAATTACCACTCGAATCAATTATGACTTCATCCACATCGGTGCCATTCAGTTTATCGAGAATGGCCCAGATATACTGGTCGATTTCTAGACTTTCAGTAAGCTCAAGTTTACTGCAAATAAAGTAAGATATGAATTATCCTTTATAACCTTCGTTCGAGTCACTCTTTCTTTTAAATACTTACTTGCATTCGGGACACCGCGTCACGTTCGCAATTCATAAGCAAATGGGCTTCCAGATCAAAACACTGTACATGTTTGCATTCGTATCCTCGCGCGGGCATACGTATTCGAGACTTCATGATCGGATATTTCAATGAGATCTTAATGCACTTAGTCGTTTTCATATTACTGGTACCAGCTTCCAGTAGCACATTAGTCGTTGAGCAGACCATGAAGTTACGTTTGATTTTGGCCACACAATGATCTACGGGTAAGCAATTGCGTTTGTGCAGATTCTGCAAAACATGCCGAACGGAGGGTCGATGAACTAGTTGCAGCACGAATAAGTGGGACTGGAATATATTTGAAAGAAATTTCGATTACATTTCCCATTCCTTTCGAAAGTAATGGGAAAGAAATTACAATTGCGCAAAGTATTTTTTTTTTTCAATGACAAAAAACGAAATAACTTTTGGTATTTTTTTTTTTTTTGAGGAATTGAAATGTAATCAAGACCTCTCTAGCGGTGATGGTAATTGGTGACGCGCTGAGTTTGTGTTTATGTGCGTGTCTATTGGCTCTCCGTCTATCTTTGTCGACCGTAGGATGCATTATATATTGTCGGCAGAAAGCGCTCGCGCATTTTTTCGCATCCGACAGCACCTTATCGCCAAAGGCGATGGAAACTTTGTCTTTGTGCTTAGTCGGATTCGATAGGGACTTTACGGTGGACCAAAGTTTACCTACACCGGTAGAGAGGTTACAACCTCTTAGGTGCTCTTCCCATTTCGCCCGCTTGTGTTCGTCCACAAGCAATCTGATGCGTTGGTTTATATCCCTTATTTGGGGGTCGCCTGGATCAAGCTGTCTTATAAGGTCGCGGTCCCTCGCTAAGCTCGCGGCCTCCGCCGGGAAGTGGGGCCGGATTTCGGGAATTCTCCCGGCGGGAATGAAATGTGCCGAGGCGGATTCAATGACCTTACGGAAGGCACGCTCCCCTTGGCGGGCATCAGTCGGGATAGGGAGGGCAGCAAAGCTGCTGTCTGTTGCAGATTTGTATTCTTCCCACTTTCCTTTTTTGAAGTTTATGAAAGTGCGTTTTTCGGTGACGATGAAGTCGGCGGTACGCTCGAACGAAATAAGTATGGGCAGGTGGTCGGATGCCAATGTTATCATCGGTTGCCAGTTGACGCAGTTTACGAGTTCTGCGCTCACGATTGAGATATCTGGCGAGCTATGACAGCTTCCTACCATACGTGTGGGGGCGTCTCTGTTTATTGTGCAGAACGTCGTTTCGACTATTTGATCCGCCAGCATCTCACCCCTACTGTCCGCCCGCAAGTTTGAATGCCATAGGTCGGGATGGGCATTGAAATCGCCTAAGATAATGCGATTGTTGCCAGTGATTAAGGCCTCGATATTAGGGCGGTATCCACTGGGGCAACAGGTGACAGGAGGGATGTAGATGTTGATGATTTCTAGATTTGCATCGCCTGACCGGACAGATAGGCCTTGACGTTCTAAGACATTGTCACTGCGGTCGATGCCAGGATCAAATATATGATATTGCACAGAGTGGTGTATAATAAACGCGAGGCCGCCTCCATTTCCGCTCTCGCGGTCTTTCCTGTGGACATTATAACCAGAGCAGGTCTGCAATGCAGACCTCGCTGTGAGTTTAGTCTCTTGAATCGCAGCAATGCGGATGTTGTGCCGCTTCATGAAATCGACTATCTCCGTAATCTTCCCAGTTAGTCCATTACAGTTGAACTGCAGAATTCTGAAGTGCATGAGGGGTGACGCCGCCACTCTAGGGGTAAGTGAGGGGTGACTACGCCTAGGTTGTGGAAGGCCAGGACGCAATTGCTGTTGTGGCCTTGGGACTGGGCGCCCTTGGGCAAGCATTGAGGTACCCGGATGATTTGGGTTTGCGACCTGGCAACATGGCGCGATGAAACCCGTCGAGGGGTTGCCGTCGCGGAGACCAGAACATCTAGGAAAGTGGCACCACGCAAGGCAGGAGCTGCATTGAGCGGATGTCGCAAACCTATATATTCTGTGCTGGCAGTTGGTGCAAACGGAGGCAGGGCCTAAGAGTCTGTTTCCCTGACCTGCACGATTGCTGCCAGAAAAGAGGGGGGGGAGAAGAAGACGGGGGCAGGGGCTGATGCTCAGCATTGCTACCAGCTCTACTACGAAGGTAGGAGTTATGAGTGGTATCAGCTGTTTGAGTTGTTGGCGCCGTGGGGCGCGAGCAGCAGCGGGTACTTGTTGTGGCTTGCTGAGCAGCGAAGCTGCTGGAAGGTAGTGGGGATACGCTTAGGCGTAGACTACGGGACGCCCTTGGGCGTGAGCAGCAAGGAGCCACAAAAGATTTATAAAAGTTACGTGGACGTCGGGTTTTGGGATCAAGCCCAGAACAACCTGTCCGATGCAACCATCCCTTGCACGAGACACACTGAACAGAGTATGACCGTCCTAAAAATATTCTTTTCTGGCAAATGCAGCAAAACCATTTCTCAGGACCGGGGTCAGGAGACGGACCCGGATTGGGTTCGATACGTTCCCGGAGTAAGAGAATATGTAGCAGTCCTGCTGCAAGGAGCTGCTGGGAGGATGACAATTTGTGGGAGGGACGAAACAAATTAAATGGGGTCACACTGAAATGACAGTCCTTGGTCGGGAAAAATCCCGAGTCGCTCCGGTACATAGAACCGACTGCCTCCCATCATTGGCATCAGCTACCAAACTTTCACAACTCTACTAAGAACGCTTTAGATGTTATGACCAAAGCAATTTTGTTGTAAGTAACATTTTGTTGACATTTTTTAATTTTATTCAATAAGAAAACTTGTATTCTGTAAAATTTTTTTCTGTTCCTTACATTAATTTCGCTGGTGTGGCTCGATATACTTACGATCATTGCATTGATGCTATAATAGCCTTTGCGGTTGTAGTATAAAAACTTGTTCTCAGCAGGTGGAATTATTTTGATATGTGTCCCGTCGACGCACATGACAACTCCTGGAAACCGGCGCCTTGAAAAAAAATCTATTTTCGCTTCCCTTTTTTCTTCAGTTGTTATTTCCAATCTTATCCACTGCGAACACAATTTGTCTTCCATTATTTGCAAACATCGTTCTAGAGTGGTAGATACGGTTGCTTGAGCCATTCCGATATCGTTATCTTTGCCCACACCATGTTGGTATTCACCCTCTGCAAGGAAGCGCAGGGTACATACAACATGCCCTAGTGCAGTGACTCCGCATTTGTGGCTGGGTCCAATAACGTCCTGGACAACATCCAAAACGTACTTGAATGCTACTTTATTGAACCGAAAATTTTTCACAAACCTTTTAAAAGAACTAAAGTTGGTTAATATGGTTTTGCGCACTTGTTTTGGACAACTTTTGCTTGGAATTTTTAGTTTGGACACACACGATATAAAAAAAAAGATATTTTAATAGTGATTCCTTTTTTCTGATCACAAACAGATTATTCCAAGCCTGCGCAGCCTTATGGTTATCAATAGTGGTTATAGTTACAAATTTTGGTAATTCTATACGACAACATGACACTGCTAATACACTGCCGCGATAATAAAAAATTACCCTGGGTGGGTCCAACACCGGTTTGGAGACCAAAACTATATGCGCGCAAAACACTTATGTTCACAATTTTGTTTGTGGGTACCCCAATATTACGACAACCACATGAAAATCGCCAACTTCTACTGCAAATATCTCCGGACAGAGATAGAATTTTTATTTTCCGGTTTCGGATTATTGTTGTCCAGATTAATACGCGTCTTTTTACACCTCTTTCGATATTTTTGGAATCAGTGTCATGCTGTCGTATAGAATTACCCAAATTTTGGGTAGTCGTAAAATTATTCACGCACTTTTAATGAAAGTTAACAAATTTTCCGACGCTCACAAAAACCCCCTTAGCCGATAAAACCCCTCTTCCCGAACCACATTATTTAGCAGAACACCACGCTTTACATGGCCATGTCTGCCGCCACAGCCCATTTTATTAACTTCCGACATGTACTGGAGAGCTTAGAATTTCCACACGGTAATATATTTGTGATCAGGAAACTCCCCCTTTCGTTGCATACCTAGAATAATGTCAAATTCGTGCGATTCCAAACTAAATCGCAGAAATTTTTGCTAAATAACTTACGCTTTATGTCCATGTCAAAAGGATTGCAAGCGTCCCTCAACAACCACTCTTAAGCACTTGAATGCACTACGCTGCTCTTCTAATAACATGGCTGCTACCGAAATGGAATTCATTTTGTTTTTGTTTTATTTAATTAAAAATAAATTTTTGTAAATTTGATTCCAACTTCTTATGCCCCTATTACCGTTTACAACTCAACTCTGGTTGAGTTGAAATTTCGCAATTTGGTATTACAGATTACAACTCAACCTGTCAAACAAAAATGTCGGTTGAGTTGTCTAGTCTAACAACTTTTTGTGGTATTACCGTTTACAACCTTGTGTTGGTGTAGTTGTCAAAGACGTCAAAATCTGACAACTGATTACTAGCAGTTGTCTTAGAAAATTTTGCAGTTGTTTGTTTGTTGTTTGGAAAGAAAATTATAAAAAAGAAATGGAAAGCGGGTAATTAGACCTTTTAAAATTAATTTAAAAAAATTTTATAATCAACATTTTTGTACATATTTATAGAAAGAACAAAATTTCAACGAAGGATCAAATTGAAAGACTGATTGAACTTATGGAGCGACATCCCGAAGTTGGACGAGGCAAGCCGCAGTTCGGATGCAGCCAAAATAGAGTGAAGGAATTATGGGAGGAATTCGCCTTAGAGCTAAATAGTTTGGGACCACCGACAAGAACTGCACCGGAGTGGACACGTGTATGTAGAGTTGTGAAAATAGATGAACACATTAAAAGCGCATTGACATTTTACATATGTATACATATATTTCTCTTTTAGGTTTGGGTACATTATAAAGCGAATTTAAAAAGAAAGCTGTCCAACAACCGCAACAATCTTGTTGCAACCGGCGGAGGGCCATCGCATGAAAAATCCCTAAGCCCGCTAGAGGAAAGTGTTGCACAACTCATCCAAATAAGAAGCCAAGTTGCACCTAGTGGTCGAGCTTTCGGGACGGAGAATATGCCACCGGCTAGCGACGACGAAGAGCATGGTAACACCATGTCTGCAGCCGCGTCCACGACTAGGGAGCCCACTGGTTCAAACGCAGGCGAGCTTCCCACTCCGTCAGGATCACGAAATCGCCGGCGTGGCAATGTTGAGACTGAGCGTCTGGAGCTTCTAACCAAGCAGACAGAAACGCAAAAAAAACTTTTAAAAAAAATTGATCGGCTAGAGAGGACAGCACACAAAATGCAAAAAGTCAACGAAAAATTGCTGGAGATTAAGCAAAAAAAATATTTGCTTTACAAGAAGCAAGCACAGGAAGCAAGCGAGCTATGTGCGTTGAAGGCAGAAATTGCAAAGCTAAAAATTAAAAAATTGAGCCGCTCAACAAATATGTAAATATTTTAGTTATTTTTTTTTCACGATGAAAACCTGTTTTTTTTTTTAGCAGAAATATTTTTAGTTTAAAGTTCTTAATGAAAAGATATTTTAGTTTCTAGTTCTAGTTTACCTGACATGAAGTGATATTTTACTTTACATTTATAATAAGTTTTAGGGTCATTTAAATAACGCAAACCTGAATGAAAAAAGGTCAAATTTAGTTTTAAGAGCCATGAAGTGATATTTTTGTTATGAGTATTTATTTTAGCCAAAACTTGAAATAAAAGACTGAATGAATTACAAATTGATTAAATGGATAACATAATATTATTTCGAACCATTCTGGCTGTATCCTCGGTTTCTCTTTCCACACTAAGATGTTCATTGCTTATGTCGGCATCAAAAGTAGGTGGTATATCTTCAGGAGGCTCCACTCGAAAGTGTTGGCAAATATTATGCAAAGCGCAACAACAATTCACAATTTGTTTGGCCTTTTCAGGTGAATAATGTAAGCCACGTGCTGATAAAAGACAACGAAATCTGCTCTTTACTACTCCAATTGTTCTCTCTATAATATTTCGGGCCTTTGAGTGTACAGTATTGTAGTGAGATTGCGGAGAACCAGATTCTGCCATGCGAACAGGAGTCATTAAATAAGTTTTCAGAGGGTAACCAGCATCGCCTTAAACAATGGATTTTAAAATATTTATTTGTATATTTAATAACAACCAGTCTTACCCAAGATCCAAGAGTTACTCTGTACGTTTCTCTCCAAATGCACCTTTAAGTCACTTACATTAAAAACAAATGAGTCGTGATTAGCGCCTGGATGCCTGGCATCCACACACCGGATGGACATTTTGTAATCGCAAAGCTGAAAATAAGTTTGTCAATAATTTGGTTCAAAATTATTATTTGCGTGTTCATTTTTACTTACAATCATGACGTTTAAGCTGTAGTAGCCTTTCCTGTTTAGATATAAATGTTGCATTTCTTTTATTGGTGAAATTATGCGAACGTGAGTCCCATCGATACAACCCACTACTCCTGGGAATCCTGTTTTAGAATAAAACGCGATCTTTGAAGCGCTTTGCTCCTCTGCAGTCATTTGAGTTTTAATCCACTTCGCACAAATATGCTCCTCAATAATATCTAAAACCTCTTTGACAACTATAGATGTTGTAGGTTGTGCCAGTCCAACACTAAAATCATTTCCACAGCATTTTTGATAGCTGCCGTCAGCAAGGAATCGGAGTGTAGCGCATAATTTTAAAATAGGAGGTACAGCCGTCCCTCGAACGCGTTTGCGGAAATGGTCTTTCATTTCGTTTAGTAAGGAGCAAAATGCTTCCTTACTTAACCGAAAATAGCTTACAAATCTGCAAAATAACTATATTAGAATCTTATCAATTGTCACTTGAACGTTTTCTTACTTGGTGCTTGGTAATTCCAAGGGATTAGAGTGATCGCGTAAATGTTTTCTTATTCGCTGCATATCAATTTTTTCACCAATACTTTCATCGTCATAAAATAACTCTATGCTAATATCCATTTTACTATTAATAAAAAAATCACTTGCAAATGCTCAAATTTTAGACACAAATTGATCAGCTGTTCATTTATCTGTCAAATCATCACTTTCTTAGCTTGGCAGCACCAATTCAACTTCAACTGAAATAAGTTGTAATTCGTAATACCAAACAAGAGTTGAGTTGTCTGAAAGTTGAGTTGTTTTAATTACAACCCAACTAAGTTGAGTTGTACACCGTAATAGGGGCATTAATTTGTATTTGGATAATATTTATTATTTATTTTGACAACAAAAACAGCTGATTTGAAGGAAAAAAAGCTTGAAGCACTAATTCGAAGATATTATTTAAGTTGGCAGCACTAACTACGAAAACGTCGGAATGGCCAATACCAATTTACATGCATTCGGTAAATACATTCCCTTTACGACGGGAGTTCATGCGTAATTAATGATAGATCCCGAAGTTAAGGAAAACTTAAATAAATTAATTAATGATATAGAAAACAAAAGAGAAGAATTAACAGAACTATTGGTTGCAGTAAATCATCAAATCGCGAGTAGGCAATGCACAATTTGAGTAATTTGACTTGTAATTCGCCAATTTTAATACTATACCTTTTTTCACCCCTATTCTGCATTTCGATTACGTTCCCGTTCTACGCTCCGCTTTAAGCTGGAGACAATGGTGCTTTATCGGTAACCGTATCGGTAACCTTATAACAGCTGATTCGACCAATCTTATGAGAATCAATGCAATCGATTATTGGTGCTGCTAAAGTCGTAACCGTATCGTAGCCAACCAATTGGGTTTTGGTTTACCGTCGTAACGATAAACAGCTGATTACGTTAGGGATACGGATACAGCGATACGACATACGGCACCAATGACTCCAGCTTTAATCGAAGTTTGGTATTCTGCATTACGACGGAATCGTAAAGAGAAGAGGAAGACCAAATGATTTTTCGAAATCAGCTGTTGGTACGGAATGTGTGAACATTGGAACAAAATAAATTAAAGACAATTTGTAAAAAATGCTAAAAAAACGTTTATATTTTATTATCCACGCCATTTTGTACAAAAAAAGCAATAGAAAATATTGCCGCAGTGTTATATTTTTTTGAGTGAAGTGCTTTCATAATTGTAAGTGTGTTTTTGTCGTTCTTTTCCTGCACGAATATAGTTGACATTTTCTGAATTTTAAGGATGCTAATTTCATTGCACTGGCCTAAAATACTTTATAAAGGTTTATTTATTCTTTCCGCAACGATTGTTTACGTTTTCGCTTCACCTTCCTCTACGCCGGCAGCTTGCTTTGGCATATAACTGGACCCAACGAACAGACACAAATTATAGCTGTCTATTATAATGGAATCAATAGCCGCGGCATTATTTATGGAGTTTGAAAGCAACGTATACGAAAACTGCCAGGCGAGAATGGAGTGGCCCAGCGGGTCAGGGGGTTAGAATATACCTGCGGTAGGTATGCCTGTCGTAAGAGGCGACTAAAATACCGGATTGGCCTGAAGGTTTAATGTGGCCATATAAATCGTTCCCGAGATGGTCGGGCCAGCTGTGTTACCGGAGCGTACCGGATCTGTAAACGGCAAAGGACCATCACATCGATCACTCCCTAAACCTTCGGGGAGCAACCGTATCGCTACAACAACAACAACAACAACAATGGAAAGGCAAATATTGCGAAATTTGTGTAATCCATTTGAGATGAGTGACGAATTGTAAGAAATTGAACTTAAAAGTGGTAAAGTTTAATGACTTATTTTCTTATTTAGGTTCAAAAAAAACTTTCGACTTAACAAGGATGCTTTCAAGTATGTGATAGATACTTTTGCGGGGCAAATACTTCCAAGGACTTCGACATCGACATGTTGTTTTTGACCTGGAAACATATAAAAAAAACAATCATCATCAAGCCTTCTACGTTTCTTAACAAGATTTACTTACATTTTTGTTAAAATTCTGTTACAAAAATAAAAAGGAAATATTTTTCCGCCAACTAATTTTCAACTTAGAAAAACGGAACTACGATCGAAATGCAGAATACAAAAAATCGAACGATTCGAAGTTGGATCGAAAGAGATTGGAACACAGAATACCAAAATTGCCAAATCGAAAAAATTCCAATCCAAGTCGAAATGCAGAATAGGGCTGTTTATTCACCCCTATTCTGCATTTCGATTACGTTCCCGTTCTACGCTCCGCTTTAATCGAAGTTTGGTATTCTGCATTACGACGGAATCGTAAAGAGAAGAGGAAGAGCAAATGGTTTTTCGAAATCAGCTGTTAGTACGGAATGTGTGAACATTGGAACAAAATAAATTAAAGAAAATTTGTAAAAAACACTGAAAACCGTTTATAGCCATTTTGTACAAAAAAAAAGGAATATAATATATTGCCGCAGTGTTATATTTTTTGAGTGAAGTGCTTTCATAATTCACCCCTATTCTGCATTTCGATTACGTTCCCGTTCTACGCTCCGCTTAAATCGAAGTTCGGTATTCTGCATTACGACGGAATCGTAACGAGAAGAGGAAGAGCAAATGATTTTTCGAAATCAGCTGTTTGTACGGAATGTGTGAACAATGGAACAAAATAAATTAAAGAAAATTTGTAAAAAACACTGAAAAACGTTAATATTTTATTATCCAAGCCATTTTGTACAAAGAAAAGGAATAGAATATATTGCCGCCGTGTTATATTTTTTTGAGTGAAGAGCTTTCATAATTGTAAGTGTATTTTTGTTGTTCTTTTGTCCAATTCCCTGCCGTAGCCACCAAGTTTTGTTAAAACGGATTCCTGCACGAATATAGTTGACATTTTCTGAATTTTATGGATGCTAATTTCATTGCAGTGGCCTAAAATACTTTATGAAGATTTATTTATTCTTTCCGCAAGGATTGTTTACGTTTTCGCTTCAACTTCCTCTACTCCGGCAGCATGCTTTGGCATATAACTGGACCCAACAAACAGACAAATTATAGCTGTCTATTATAATGGAAGCAATAGCCTCGGCATTATTTGTGGAGTTGGAAAGCAACGCATACGAAAATGGCCAAGCGAGAATGGAAAGGCAAATATTGCTAGATTTGTGTAATCCATTTGAGAGGAGTGAATTGTAAGATATTTAACTTAAAAGTGGTAAAGTTTAATAACTTATTTTCTTATTTAGGTTCAAAAAAACTTTCGACTCAATAAGGATGCTTTCAAGTATGTGTTAAATACTTTTGCGGGGCAAATACGTCCAAGGACTTCGACATCGACATGTTGTTTTTGACCTGGAAACATATAAAAAACAATCATCATCAAACCTTTTACGTTTCTCAACAAGTTTTACTTATATTTTTGCTAAAATTCTGTTATAAATTATAAAAAAATAAAAAGAAAATATTTTTCCGCCAACCAATTTTCAACTTAGAAAAACGGAACTACGATCGAAATGCAGAATACACAAAATCGAACGATTCGAAGTTGGATCGAAAGAGATTGGAACACAGAATACCAAAATCGCCAAATCGAAAAAATTCCAATCCAAGTCGAAATGCAGAATAGGGCTGATTGTAAATGTTTTTTTGGCCAATTCCTGCCGTGGCCACCAAGTCTTGTTAAAACGGATTCCTGCACGAATATAGTTGATATTTTCTGAATTTTAAGGATGCTAATTTCCTTGCACTGGCCTAAAATACTTTATAAAGGTTTATTTATTCTTTCCGCAAGGATTGTTTACGTTTTGGCTTCACCTTCCTCTACGCCGGCAGCTTGCTTTGGCATATAACTGGACCCAACGAACAGACACAAATTATAGTTGTCTATTATAATGGAATCAATGTATAATGCCGCGGCTAATTTATGGAGTTTGAAAGCAACGCATACGAAAATTGCCAGGCGAGAATGGAAAGGCAAATATTGCGAGATTTGTGTAATCCATTTGAGATGAGTGGCGAATTGCAAGAAATTGAACTTAAAAGTGGTAAAGTTTAATGACTTATTTTCTTATTTAGGTTCAAAAAAACTTTCGACTTAACAAGGATGCTTTCAGGTATGTGTTAGATACTTTTGCGGGGCAAACACGTCCAAGGACTTCGACATCGACATGTTGTTTTTGACCTGGAAACATATAAAAAACAATCATCATCAAGCCTTCTACATTTCTTAACAAGTTTTACTTACATTTTTGTGAAAATTTTGTTATAAATTAATAAAAAAATAAAAATAAAATATTTTTCCGCCAACTAATTTGCAACTTAGAAAAACGGAACTACGATCGAAATGCAGAATACAAAAAATCGAACGATTCGAAGTTGGATCGAAAAAGATTGGAACACAGAATACCAAAATTGCCAAATCGAAAAAATTCCAATCCAAGTCGAAATGCAGAATAGGGCTGATTTTAGTTCACAAAGCTGCAATTGAGGTTCGAAAGTTCCAATTGAAGTTCAAAAATTTCAATTCAAGTTCAAAAAATTTAAATTCAAGCTCAGAATTTCTATTTGTAGCTCAGAAAATTAAAACTGAATTTCAGAATTTCTGTTTGTAGTTCAGAAAATTATAATTGAACATAAATTGTAATTTTCTGAACTTCAGTTGTAATTTTCTGATCTTCAATTATAATTTACTGAACTTCTATGAACTTCAATTGAAATTCCCGAACAGAACTTCAATTGCAACCTTCAAAATTTTTTTACATAAAATGAACAATCTAACATTTTTTCTGACAGTTAAAGTGGTGAATTGCCTACCAGAGGTTTGAAACCACTTGCATTCGTGTTGGCGCTTCTCTATATCATTAATATAACAATATCTTTTTAATAATTTCATGTTTTCTAGCTCAGTATCACGCTCAATTCTCACGGTATGGCTCATTGGAGACTTGACGAGAGGTCATGATATATTTGTACAAATGAGTTGTGATAGGCAGATGTCGCCGTTGTGTTTGATTTAGTACGTGCGGGTACTAAAGGCCAACAGCGACATCTGTTTTTGAAAATGTAAGCTTATTAACGGCTGCGTTGCCAAACTAAAGGCAAGAAATTAACAACTTAAACCAGAATTCTATCTGGATTTATCCGGCTCAAATCGTTGTTGTTGCATTTACTAGTAAAATTATTTGTCTGTCTCAGGATCTTTGCGACGGGATGATGACTGCCACATCTTGTACACGTCTTAGAAGCTACGCTTCGTGTTAATCCGTAACGTACACCTGTAAACGTATTGTAACAATTTTAGTGCAATTCCGCTTATTTGCAACCTTCTGCTAACGTTCGAATCACTAAGCTGTTGAATATCGTTGAATGTCGTTGACATATTTCTAGGCGTTGACATATTTCTACTAGTTAGTTAGCAGCTATAAAATTACCAACTATAACTTCGTTTATAGCTTCTCATATACGCGTGTATATGTGAGTATTACTTGCACAAATTATTGCCTACTTTTGAGCGCATCTCAGATAAGATATATGCATGTGTTTGCGCGTTTTCTCTCCGCTGCGTCTACGTACATATGTGTAGACACAATGATTGATTAGTTTAAGCGGGAGTCATTGGTGCCGTATGTCGTATCCCTAACGTAATCAGCTGTTTATCGTAACGACGGTAACCAAAAACCAATTGATTGGCTACGATACGGTTACGACCTTAGCTGCACCAATAATCGATTGCATTGAGGTTGGTCGAATCAGCTGTTATAAGGTTACCGATACGTGAGTATTACTTAGTGTCACTAATATTCGTCACACTGCCCTCCACCTAAGTCTGATCGGGACAATCTAAACGCTGACAGCCTTTCCAAATGAACGACTTTCATTTTGGTTCGTGGGTTGCCAATGGTTTGTATGCGGTACACTACATCGTGGATCCGTTTTATAACTTTGTATGGGCCTTCCCAATTCCACTGCAATTTCGGGGGCAAACCTTTTTTCGTTGTGGGTTGTATAACAGCACCAAATCTCCTTCCTGAAAACCTTCCGAATTAATTGCATTACTGTTAGTGTTGGGAACTATCGAATGAAAACTATCGAGTTATTCGATAGTTCACTAATTTTCATTCATTCGATAGTCGTTTGAAATTCGTTCATTACTATTTTTTCGAATTACTAGTTTTAGGTATGAATGATTCGTTCACTACTATTTTTTCGGGTTACTAGTTTTAGGTATGAATGATTCGTTAATTACTATTTTTTCGAATTACTAGTTTTAGGTATGAACGATTCGTTCATTACTATTTTATCGAACTACTAGTTTTTGATGTGAATGATTCGCTCATTACTTTTTCTTCGAATCGTTCGTTCTATTTAAATTTTTGCTGTGCATATATCAGTGTTAAAAAGATATTAAAATAAATTTAGCATACGTCAACCTAATCGACAAACGTTTTAAGCGTGGTAATTATTAAATATTTTTAACTGAGGAAGTGATTTTAACGATTTAATTTGTGTAGATATTTTAAATGTGGCCTGGATTGAAGAGATCTTCCGTTTGGGAGTTTTTTTTACCAAAAATGGCAATGAAGTTAAATGCCATATATGCAAAAGAATTTTTAAATTTTCTGGCAACACATCAAATTTAAATGACCATCTACGCCGTAAGCACCCGTCTTTCTCAGAACATAGGAATCTAACTTCAGGAGAAATAGCGCCAGTAATTTCAGAAGAGGAACGTAGTTCCACTTCTCTTTCGTCAACTACTGCAGGGAGTGCAGCGCGCAGTTCGTTAACAGTACCTACCGAAGACATTTCCAATAGTGGATGTTTGAGAAGGACTGTTCAAACAAAATTATTTGTTACCAGCACACGTTCTGAGCTCTCACAGCAAGAAAAAAATAATATTGATGAATCTCTTTTAAAGATGATTACAAAAGACTTGCAGCCGCTTTCCATCGTTGACAATGTAGGATTTGTAGAATATACAAAAAAGCTTCAGCCATTATATTCCTTGCCAAACAGGAAAGTTTTATCAAATACAATGCTACCTTTTAAATACAATGAAGTAAGAAAGAAACTGCATGACTTGCTCAACATTGTAACACATATTTCAGTTACAACTGATATGTGGACTTCTGATAGTCAAAAACCTTTTTTGTCAGTTACTAGTCATTTCGTTCGGGATAACAAAATGATTTCTGCAGTTTTATCAACAAAGGAAATTTTAGGAAATCATACCTCCCAAAATATAGCTACAGAATTGAAGTTAATATTTGATGAGTGGTCCGTTTTTGACAAAATAGTTACTGTAGTAAGTGATAACGGAGCTAATATTAAAAAGGCTATAATTGAAATGCTACAGAAGCACCACCACCCATGTGTAGCGCATACATTAAATTTATGTGTAATTGATGCCATCAAAGCTGTTCCACAAGTTACTGTGCTCATAAACAAGTGTCGTGCCATAGTCACTTACTTTAACCATAGTTCTCAAGCGACGGAAAAATTAAAAAATATGCAAAAGCAAATGGGCGTTACTGAACTGAGGTTAAAACAAGATGTCCCTACCCGGTGGAATTCCACCCTTATAATGATGGAGCGCATATGCTTGGTAAAAGAACCACTCTCTGCCATAATAACTTCTTTACCAAATGCTCCTGATTTCCTCAATTCATCAGAATGGGAAACATTGTTGGACTACACTAATCTTTTCAAGCCCGTAGAGGCCATGACAATCGAATTGTCAGGAGAAAATTATCCCACGATGTCACTGGTAGTGCCCCTAATCAGAGGTCTTCAATACGCAGTACGAAATCGCAAAATGAAAACTGTAGAGGGAGAAAGTTTGAAGAGCAGATTGTTAGAGGTGGTTTGGAGACGATTAGGTCAGTTGGAGTCTGACAAAATGTGCGCCAAATCAACATTCCTAGATCCCAGGTTTAAAAAAATTGCGTTCGGTAATGAAATTAATGCAAATAATACAACAAAATGGCTAGTGGAAGAAGTAACTTCCCTAATACGGCAACAAAACACAAGTGTTTCTACCAACACCCCAAGAGAAGTATCGGTCGATAAAAGCGAAGTATCTCTCTGGGACCTTCTCGATGAAAAAGTTGCTGAAGCAAAAACAATTTGTCAAAACGCGCCCAATGTGAATGCAAATATTCAGTTGGAGCAATATCTAAGGCAAAATTTTGTTGATCGCTCAAATAATCCCCTAGACTATTGGAATCATAGCCAGTCAACATTTCCGGAACTATATATTCTTTCGAAAAAATATTTATGTATACCCGCAACATCGGTTCCGTCAGAACGAGTTTTCTCGAAAGCAGGGCAAATAATTAACGACAGGAGAAACCGACTTAAAGGAGATAAACTAGATATGATAATATTTTTGAACAGCAATTTAAACATTGAAAGTATTTTTCATGTCAACTCGATGTACATACTTGTATTATTTACTTTACAATCAATTTTTTAGGGCTTTAATAACACAATCAGTTGCCATCTCTGCGGCGAAAATTTAATATAGACCCTCATGCACTATCCGATTTTGGCTAGAACAACTATAGCGACTTTTAGTATTTAAATGCTTGAAATATTTGTTTTATGTTTCTTTTATAAGTGAAATTTAATGTGCAATTTTTATATTAATTAAATGTGACCTGAATTTTGAAAAAAAAAAAAAAAAACAGTAGCTTATGTATAAGTTAAGGCAATCAATAATGCCTCTGAAACATATTTGAATAATACAGATAAAAATCCATTTTAAGTAACCTTCTTTCCTGTTGTTGTTGTTGTTGTAGAGGCATAAAATCTCCCCACAGGTTTGGGGGAGATCAAAAAACTCTGTGGGTTGCGAACCAAGGTCATTTGCATATCATTCATGCGCTTTGCATAACATGTAACAAAGGCATTTAAATTGAATATTTTCATTATTTACTTCAAACACAATTTACACCATTTTAGTCATATTTAACGTTTTTGTTACGTTCCAATGTAGCGTGATCCAAATACGGATAGAAATTTAACATACAAATGCAACAACAAATGTATCCATATGGTTCACATTGTTGTCGCATTGGCATGTTAAATCTCTAGCAGTATCTGGATCACGTTTCATTGGAACACGACGTTTTTTGTCTTATATAGGTTTGTTCTTTAGCTACCCCGAGGGGTAACTAAAACAGCTTCTGGCAAGCTAAATAACAAATCAAATGAATGAATGAATGAATGAAAAAATTCGTTCGATAGTTAAAATCATTTAGTAACTAACTATCGATAGTTGAATTCATTCGATAGTTCCCAACACTAATTACTGTATCTGGCTTTCATCTTGTCACTCATAATCTTTGCTCGTTGCCTTACCAGATCGTTTATCTCTCTCAGCTCTTCTTCCAAGACACCAGTGGATTTCTTGACATTTCTCTTCGCATCGGCATCTATTCCAAACTTGGGCTATGGGCTGCGCTGGAAGTTTGGTACAAATCGCCGGTAATATGTGCACAGCCCAAGGAAGCTTCTCAATTCATGCAGGTTCAGTGGTCTTGGCCAATCCTTTACTGCTTCTATCTTTTCATTCGCAGTACAGATGCCTTCTGTCGTTACCTTGTGACCCAAATAATTTACTTCCTTTTTAAACTGCGAACACTTTTTGGGACTTAGTTTCAGACCAGCACCGGCTATTCTTTGGAAAACCTACTCCAAGTTCTTCAGATGTTCTTCGAAGTTCTTTCCTAATACGATGATGTCGTCTAGGTACACTAAGCATGTTTTCCAATGTAGTCCTTTCAGTACCAGATCCATGAGTCTTTCAAAAGTAGCTGGTGCATTACATAGTCCAAAAGGAATCATTGTAAATTGCCAAAGACCATCACCGACACTGAAGGCTGTTTTCTCTTTGTCTTCCTTCTTCACTTCCACTTGCCAGTAGCCGCTTTTCAATTCCAGTGTGGAAAACCATTTAGTACCATAGAGCGAGTCCAGAGTGTCGTCAATTCTTGGCAATGGGTAGCTATCCTTTTTCGTAACGTCGTTCAACTTCCGGTAGTCCACGCAAAACCTCATTTTTCCATCCTTCTTCTTTACAAGTACTACCGGTGAGCTCCATCGACTAGCTGATGGTTCGATGACGTCGCTGTCGCTCATTTCTTGTATGATTTGACTCACAACTTCCCGCTTCGCCAGTGGAACACTACGTGGAGCTTGACGGATCGGCCTCGTATCTCCAGTGTCAATTTGATGTTTCAAAACGTTGGTGCGGCCTGGTTTGGAGCCATCTTGGTCAAATATGTTTGCGTACTTTAGGAGCAGTTGCTTTGCCTTACTCTGATAATCTTGATCTAGCCCCTCCGTCCATGCCGTGATGTCATTTGAAAGATCAGTCTTGCTAGTTGAAACGTGTTCCTGGAGCTGTTCACAGTTAATAACTACTTCAGCCTCTTGGCATCTTCCCAATATAGCTCCTTTTGTCAGTTTGAGTGGTGACTTGAACTCATTGAGCACTCTTACCGGAATAAGTCAATCCTGTTTTGTCATGGCCAGGGTTTTTCCTACAAGTATGTTCGGTGTTGATTTGTTTGCTGCCTCGACAACCCACAATTTGTTTGTCCCACAATCTCCATCAACCTTTGCCCAGATGACTGCTTCGGATTTTGGTGGTATTTGCTGACTCTCTTCCACCAGCACTCGTTTACTGCTGTAGCCTCTCTCGTAGCCGAAATTAAGTGGCACATCCATGTTCTTATATCGCATCGTCTTGCTTTGCATATCGATCTTGATTCCTTGGTCGATTAAGAAGTCCACTCCAATTATGATTTCAACAACAATCTCTGCCACTATAAAATTGTGTAGTACCGTGACGTTCCCAATTGCTACTTCACATGCTACTTCTCCAATTACCTGGTTGTCCTCTCCCGTGGCTGTACGTAATCTTGCTCCAAGCACTGGTCTTATCTTCTTGTTGACTACATCTGATCGAATGATGGAATGGGATGCACCCGTATCTACAGTCAGTAAACGTTCCTTTCCATCCACATGTCCTCCGACAGTAAGATTGCTTGAACTTCTTCCAATTTGCGAGATAGATATTATGGGCATTCAATTGAGAGAGCCAGCTGTCGCCCCTTGCGGCTGACTCGCTTTAGTTTAACGATTGAGTGGATTTGGAGATTTGCTCATCTCCTTCAGCTCTGCGTTTACGACCACCCACATATCTGGAACTGTTAGGATTGGTGCTGCAATAACGTGCAATGCGCCCTGGCTTTCCATATTTAAAGCATTTGACGGCGCCATCGTTTTTCTGCTGCGTTCCTTTTAATGCTTCCAAAATTGTGTCTACCCAGTCTGGCCTTTCCACTTCCACGCGATGAGCTTTGTATGCGGGCTTACTCAAAACTGACGCTGTTTCCTGAGTCAGTGCATGGGATACCGTTTCTGCGAAGGTGGGTTTTGGGTTTGTATATGTAGCTTGCTTCGTTTCTACGTCCCGTATGCCATTTATAAAACTCTGGATTTTTACCCTCTCGGTGTACTCCACGGGTGCGTCCGCATTTGCCAAATGAGCCAACCTTTCAAAATCCGAAGCAAACTCTTGCAAAGTCTCATTAGCTTTTTGGTAACGGTTTTGCAATTCTATTTGATATATCTGTTTCCTGTGTTCGCTTCGGTACCTTCGTTCTATAGCAGCCATCAATGCGTCATAACTGTTCCGTTCGTACTCTGGAATAGTCTGTAAGATTTCGGCAGCTGGTCCTTTCAATGCTACGAAGAGTGCAGCAACTTTATCTTCAGCATTCCAGTTGTTCACTGTTGCGGTATTCTCAAATGCTACCATTTAACCATTTTTAAGACCTGGAAAGGAACAGAACCGTCAAAGGATGGTGTTTTTACCTTTGGATTACTCGTTGAAACTACTGGGCGGTTTAGTTGCAACTGCTCGATACGTCCTCTCAAAGCATCCACCTCGGCCTCGATTTTTTCTTCAAACTGTAAAATTTTTGTATCCTGGACCTCCAGCTTCGATGCTACCCTTATCTCCAGCTGCGAGGATATGCGGGCCTTCTGTACTTTCAAATGCTCAGCCAACTGAGATGTCATATATGTCTTATGTTCTTCCAGTTGAGATGACATTTGTCTTTCCTGGGCTTCAATCTTGTATGCTATACGGTTCTCCTGGGATTATATTTGCGATGTTATATTTGTCTTTTGTACTTCGAGCTGTGCTGACATATTTGTCATGACATTTCTGACATTTGCGCCGATATTGCAGCGAATATCATGTTCAAGTCTCTGCTGGTAACTGTCTGCGATGTTTCGTTTTTCTCTTCGATTTTTGTTCTTGATTCTTCCAAATCAGGATAAAAGACATACTCGTCAACATCAATTCCTTCCAACTCCAATACCTCTCGTAGCCGTGCTTGAAGTTCGATCTTATTGCCGGTTATATTCAATCCACGGCTCTCCAACTCCTTCAGTTGCTGGATCCTCAATTCACTCAACTTTGGCATGTCCAAGTTGTATTCGCAATCTTGGGAATTTATTCAATAATTCCTCTTCTGACAGCAATTGTAACGATTTTAGTGTAGTTCCGCTTATTTGCAACCTTCTGCTAACGTTCGAATCACTAAGCTGTTAAATAAATAACACCAATATTCGATAATGCAAAATGGTCTTTATTAGACTACTTTCAAAATAACACTTCTATTGCTCGACAGATAGCGTCTTAAATCAAAACTAACTTTCGTGCCTCAACTCTTCCTGCTTTTATAATGCTTGGTTTCCTCGTTGGCATATTTCTAGGCGGTTCTATTCTAGAATTTACTAGTTAGCAGTTATAAAATTACCAACTATAACCACGTTTATAGCTTCTCATATACGCGTGTATATGTGAGTGTTACTTGCACAAATTATTGCCTACTTTTGAGCGCATCTCAGATAAGATATATGCAATGTGCGTTTTCTCTCCGCTGTGTGTACGTACATATGTGTAGACATAATGATTGATTCGTTTATGTAGATACAAGTTACTGCCTGCTTTATTGTTGTTGTGGCTTCATTTACTTAACATCAGACTAGTGATGTGAGTATCACTTAGTGTAAATAATATTCGTCACAGTATCCATCCCAGGTTGTGCTATCAATGTGGCATGCCCCCAACTAGCTCAGCCTACAAGGCGCGGTCCTTAACCCTTGGCCACCTTGTTGCGGGGCGGATGTTGCAACCATCTTTATTCCCTACTTCCATGCACAACCTCGCAAGAAGCCCACCTGACTTTGGACCGCTCGATTATTTCGCCTTTCAGCGGGCTCCCCTTTCTTTGATCCGAATGACTAGTTTTACTTACCCTAATGTTGTCTTCCCCTCCCCAACCGATTAAGTTAGCTTACAATTTTACCTTCTTTTCTTGATTCAACAACATTTTTATTCAAATTTCTTAATCTACATATTACTTACTTACTTAATTGGCACTTAACCGTTTAAATGGTTATGGCCGTAAAACAAGGCGTGCCAGTCGCTTCTTCGCTCTGCCAATTGGTCACACCAAGGGAGGTCCTTCCAGTGGAGTGGGGGCCGCCCTCTTCCACTGCTTCCATAGGCGGGTTCCGATAGAAAAACTTTCTTAGCCGGAGTGTCGTCTTTTATTCGCATAACATGGCCTAGCCAGCATAGCGTACAGCTCATCATTAAATCTTCTTCGGTAGTCGCCATCGCCAATGCGTAGAGGTCCATAAATCTTTCGAAGAACTTTTCTCTCGAACATTCCCAGAGCAGCTTCATCTGATGTTGTCATGGTCCATGCTTCTGCACCATACAGCAGGACGGGTACGATAAGTGACTTGTAGAGCATGATTTTCGTTTTCCAAGAGAGGACTTTACTTTTCAATTGCCTACCTGACCCAAAGTAGCATTTATTGGGAAGAGTGGTTCTTCGCTGGATGTCGTTGTTAGTGTTAATGTTGGTTCCCAAATAAACGAAGTCTTTTAGTATTTCGAAATTATAGCTGCCAACAGTAGCGTGGTTGCTAAGGCGCATATGCGCTGACTCTTTGTCCAATGACAGCAGGTACTTCGTTTTGTCCTCATTCACCATAAAACCCATCTTTACCGCTTTTTTTTCTAGTTTGGAGTAAGCAGAACTAACGGCGCGGGTGTTCAGACGCTTAGCATATGCCAGTAATTGCACGCTTTTATAGAATACTTTTCCAGAGCGGTTAAGTTCTGCAGCTAGTATAAATTTCTCCAGTATCTTCTTAATCGATACAAAACTTAAACAAAAAGGTTTCTTGTATATTTAAGCCTCCGAAAAGAATTTTAAAGCTGATTGCTTTATAATGCTATGAGTGAAACAAAATTTTACCGAAGTCTCGTTTCTGACAAATGTGAGAATGACAAGAAAAAAACCATATTATAACAAATATAATCACATTTATGGAAAAAATTACTATTGTCATACCCCAAAATCTTTCATCGTTCCTAATTAAAATAAATTTCTTTTATACAACCCTTTCGTATATGCAACATAAATTTAAAATTTTCCTATGTCGCCCTTAATATGTTTCTTTTATACAACCCTTTCGTATATACAACATAAATTTAAACATTTTCTATGCCAACAAGACTTTTATTATCTATATATGTAATAATACCAATAAAGTTTAAAAAACTAAAAACCACACTTTTCAATATTTAGTTTCAGTATTTTATATATTTGATGTTGATAGAACCGAAGCACAGAGGTTCGTGTCTCCGCTGTTCACACAACTCGTTTTGTAGCGAATTAATTAACCACTGCCGGTAATTGACGCTAGATGGGCCTAACTCCCCTTTGGGCGCATGGCCTAGAGAGTTACAAATAAGCATACATAAAAGCAAAGAAATTGTAGATTTATATATAATATATATTTTTTTTTGATTCAAGGTTCGATTCGAGCTCAAGGCCAGAACAATAATTTTTTTCTAATGATAATTATTGTTATTTTTTAATTTTTCTATAATTGAAAATCTGTATTTTGTTTTTGGAATAGTAAGTAGAAAAAATTTCAGAAATGGGCCAATCTGCGGCAGGTTAGCTGCGCAGATAGACCCATTTCGAAGGGTGCTAAGCCTTCATCATCAGTACGCTTTAGGCACGCTGCGCTAACCCTTTAGCTATACAGCGGTGGTTTGTTTGACTGATAAATTACTACTTCTATTCCTTCTTACCAACTATATTTATTCAGCGTTGCGCCATCTGTTGCAAATCACTGATAATTCTGGATTTGTTTATTGTCAATTACTTTGTTTGACATTCCCAAGTGATCTTGGTTTATTAACAATTGTTTTTGTTTTTATCGGCCTATTGATAAATGATTCAAGGTGGAATTCGAGCTGAAGGCCAGAACAATAATCTTTTTCTTTATAAACAATAGCATATAGTTAAAAAGAATTTTTTGTTTAGTACTTAGTAAAAATTTATGACTTTCTTCAAAAATTAATTTCTTAAAAAACGTTATCTTTTTTTTGCTTAAACTTTTTCTATATTGAGTGAACAGTTCATGTTTCAACTTGGCCAAATGCCTATTAGCCAAAACTTGTTGTTTTCGAGATATGAATTTTTAAATATTAAATTTTTTCGCCATATATTGATGTTATACAAATCAGTATAAAGGGCGATCAATGTCAAATGCTTAAAATTAATAAAAATATCACATTTATTATTGAAAACATTAATTTCTTATCATTTTTGAGAATTACAGTGATTTTGTAACAGGACATGGTAAAGGCTCTTGTGACGATATTGTAGGTTTAGTGAAATATTTTGCCATATTCTGAAAAATAACAACAAATGAATGTTTTCAATAATAAATGTGATATTTTAATTAATTTTAAGCATTTGGCATTGATCGCCCTTTGTGCTGATTTGTATGGCGAAAAAAGTTTAATATTCAAAAATTCATATTTCGAAAACAACGAGCTTTGGCTAATGGATATTTACCCAAGTTGAAATATAAACTGCTCACTCGATATAAAAAAAGTTTAAACAAAAAACAATAACCGTTTTTTTTGAAATATTAATTTAAAAAAAAAAGTCAAAAATTTTTACTAAATACTAAAAAAAATAATTTTTTTTAACAATATGCAATTGTTTATAAATTTATATAAAACTAAAAGTATTAACAAACATTTCAAAGAAAAAATCATGAGAATCGGTTAAATTTTGACAAAGTTATTGTATGCTCATTCTCAATTTCTTCTCTCGCATGTAGTTGCCACACTTGATTGTTTCGAACAAAACTTGTATAAATGATTGACATAACATTTTAAATAGAGAACTTGTAAGTTATAGAAAAGTAAAGACACAAATCGCTAGAAGGTAATTCACCACTGGAGCAACTTTACGTGTAATTCGGCAAGTTTAATTTTCGTAACACTTTAAGTTGAAACGATTCCAAAACAACTCAAAATTTTATGTTGTCGGAAACATCAACATTAAAAAATGATGGTTTTTATTATCTTATTAAATTCATTCGCGTTAGTGAAAATTCGTAAAAACTTGAACAAAATGTTACTAACTTTGGAAAAATCCTGTTCGTTCAAACAAAACTTGGACGTCGCTTGGACGAGAAGTTGCAAAATTGTACCCGATAGATAGGTGTCCCCGTATCTCATAACTTTTGCACAGTAAATTCAAAAAAGGGCTTTTTCGTTTTTTATTGATAACTGAACAACTAGTTTTTTGTTGTTTTCCCAATATGTGTGTTTTTTCGATTTGACGGTTTTCTTATTTTGGTGATTTTTTTTTTTAACAAGTGGCACCATCGTCATAAGTACAAAGTAGAGAGCGCATTGAGCGCAAAATTCTCTTTGAATTTTGCTCATATATTGACAGTTGATCGCCGTTGAAATGACCTCTAAAATCAGTTGTGTTAAGAGAAAAATCAGTTAGATTGACCAGGAATCTGTCAATTTTACAGAATTTGGTTAACTTAAGAACGACAATTTCTCTTCTGTTGAAATGACTAAACTAATTTGTTCGTTTGACAAAGAACTCGGTCGAATTAACCATAATTCGATCAATTTCACCGAATCTCCGTTAATTCAAGAACAACAAAACCGATTTGTTGATTTTACTAGCACCATTTCTTTCAGTGTAAGCCTTCATCATCAGTACGCTTTAAGTAGTGTTGGGAACTATCGAATGAAAACTATCGAGTTATTCGATAGTTCACTAATTTTCATTCATTCGATAGTCGTTTGAAATTCGTTCATTACTATTTTTTCGAATTACTAGTTTTAGGTATGAATGATTCGTTCACTACTATTTTTTCGGGTTACTAGTTTTAGGTATGAATGATTCGTTCATTACTATTTTTTCGAATTACTAGTTTTAGGTATGAATGATTCGTTCACTACTATTTTTTCGAGTTACTAGTTTTAGGTATGAATGATTCGTTCATTACTATTTTTTCGAATTACTAGTTTTAAGTATGAACGATTCGTTCATTACTATTTTATCGAACTACTAGTTTTTGATGTGAATGATTCGCTCATTACTTTTTCTTCGAATCGTTCGTTCTATTTAAATTTTTGCTGTGCATATATCAGTGTTAAAAAGATATTAAAATAAATTTAGCATACGTCAACCTAATCGACAAACGTTTTAAGCGTGGTAATTATTAAATATTTTTAACTGAGGAAGTGATTTTAACGATTTAATTTGTGTAGATATTTTAAATGCGGCCTGGATTGAAGAGATCTTCCGTTTGGGAGTTTTTTTTACCAAAAATGGCAATGAAGTTAAATGCCATATATGCAAAAGAATTTTTAAATTTTCTGGCAACACATCAAATTTAAATGACCATCTACGCCGTAAGCACCCGTCTTTCTCAGAACATAGGAATCTAACTTCAGGAGAAATAGCGCCAGTAATTTCAGAAGAGGAACGTAGTTCCACTTCTCTTTCGTCAACTACTGCAGGGAGTGCAGCGCGCAGTTCGTTAACAGTACCTACCGAAGACATTTCCAATAGTGGATGTTTGAGAAGGACTGTTCAAACAAAATTATTTGTTACCAGCACACGTTCTGAGCTCTCAGAGCAAGAAAAAAATAATATTGATGAATCTCTTTTAAAGATGATTACAAAAGACTTGCAGCCGCTTTCCATCGTTGACAATGTAGGATTTGTAGAATATACAAAAAAGCTTCAGCCATTATATTCCTTGCCAAACAGAAAAGTTTTATCAAATACAATGCTACCTTTTAAATACAATGAAGTAAGAAAGAAACTGCATGACTTGCTCAACATTGTAACACATATTTCAGTTACAACTGATATGTGGACTTCTGATAGTCAAAAATCTTTTTTGTCAGTTACTAGTCATTTCGTTCGGGATAACAAAATGATTTCTGCAGTTTTATCAACAAAGGAAATTTTAGGAAATCATACCTCCCAAAATATAGCTACAGAATTGAAGTTAATATTTGATGGGTGGTCCGTTTTTGACAAAATAGTTACTGTAGTAAGTGATAACGGAGCTAATATTAAAAAGGCTACAATTGAAATGCTACAGAAGCACCACCACCCATGTGTAGCGCATACATTAAATTTATGTGTAATTGATGCCATCAAAGCTGTTCCACAAGTTACTGTGCTCATAAACAAGTGTCGTGTCATAGTCACTTACTTTAACCATAGTTCTCAAGCGACGGAAAAATTAAAAAATATGCAAAAGCAAATGGGCGTTACTGAACTGAGGTTAAAACAAGATGTCCCTACCCGGTGGAATTCCACCCTTATAATGATGGAGCGCATATGCTTGGTAAAAGAACCACTCTCTGCCATAATAACTTCTTTACCAAATGCTCCTGATTTCCTCAATTCATCAGAATGGGAAACATTGTTGGACTACACTAATCTTTTCAAGCCCGTAGAGGCCATGACAATCGAATTGTCAGGAGAAAATTATCCCACGATGTCACTGGTAGTGCCCCTAATCAGAGGTCTTCAATACGCAGTACGAAATCGCAAAATGAAAACTGTAGAGGGAGAAAGTTTGAAGAGCAGATTGTTAGAGGTGGTTTGGAGACGATTAGGGCAGTTGGAGTCTGACAAAATGTGCGCCAAATCAACATTCCTAGATCCCAGGTTTAAAAAAATTGCGTTCGGTAATGAAATTAATGCAAATAATACAACAAAATGGCTAGTGGAAGAAGTAACTTCCCTAATACGGCAACAAAACACAAGTGTTTCTACCAACACCCCAAGAGAAGTATCGGTCGATAAAAGCGAAGTATCTCTCTGGGACCTTCTCGATGAAAAAGTTGCTGAAGCAAAAACAATTTGTCAAAACGCGCCCAATGTGAATGCAAATATTCAGTTGGAGCAATATCTAAGGCAAAATATTGTTGATCGCTCAAATAATCCCCTAGACTATTGGAATCGTAGCCAGTCAACATTTCCGGAACTATATATTCTTTCGAAAAAATATTTATGTATACCCGCAACATCGGTTCCGTCAGAACGAGTTTTCTCGAAAGCAGGGCAAATAATTAACGACAGGAGAAACCGACTTAAAGGAGATAAACTAGATATGATAATATTTTTGAACAGCAATTTAAACATTGAAGGTATTTTTCATGTCAACTCGATGTACATACTTGTATTATTTACTTTACAATCAATTTTTTTAGGGCTTTAATAACACAATCAGTTGCCATCTCTGCGGCGAAAATTTAATATAGACCCTCATGCACTATCCGATTTTGGCTAGAACAACTATAGCGACTTTTAGTATTTAAATGCTTGAAATATTTGTTTTATGTTTCTTTTATAAGTGAAATTTAATGTGCAATTTTTATATTAATTAAATGTGACCTGAATTTTGAAAAAAAAAAAAAAAAAACAGTAGCTTATGTATAAGTTAAGGCAATCAATAATGCCTCTGAAACATATTTGAATAATACATATAAAAATCCATTTTAAGTAACCTTCTTTCCTGTTGTTGTTGTTGTTGTAGAGGCATAAAATCTCCCCACAGGTTTGGGGGAGATCAAAAAACTCTGTGGGTTGCGAACCAAGGTCATTTGCATATCATTCATGCGCTTTGCATAACATGTAACAAAGGCATTTAAATTGAATATTTTCATTATTTACTTCAAACACAATTTACACCATTTTAGTCATATTTAACGTTTTTGTTTCGTTCCAATGTAGCGTGATCCAAATACGGATAGAAATTTAACATACAAATGCAACAACAAATTGATCCATATGGTTCACATTGCTGTCGCATTGGCATGTTAAATCTCTAGCAGTATCTGGATCACGTTTCATTGGAACACGACGTTTTTTGTCTTATATAGGTTTGTTCTTTAGCTACCCCGAGGGGTAACTAAAACAGCTTCTGGCAAGCTAAATAACAAATCAAATGAATTAATGAATGAATGAAAAAATTCGTTCGATAGTTAAAATCATTTAGTAACTAACTATCGATAGTTGAATTCATTCGATAGTTCCCAACACTAGCTTTAAGCTGGAGACATTGGTGCTTTATCGGTAACCGTATCGGTAACCTTTTAACAGCTGATTCGACCAACCTTATGAGAATCAATGCAATCGATTATTGGTGCCGCGGTCGTAACCGTATCGTAGCCAACCAATTGGGTTTTGGTTTACCGTCGTAACGATAAACAGCTGATTACGTTAGGGATACGGATACAGCGATACGACATACGGCACCAATGACTCCGGCTTTAAGCACGCTGCGCTAACCATTTAACCATACAGCGGTGGTTTGTTTGACTGATAAATCGCTACTTCTATTCCTTCTTACAAACTATATTTATTCAGCGTTGCGCTATCTGTTGCAAATCACTGATAATGCTGGATTTGTTTATTGTCAATTACTTTGTTTGACATTCCCACGTGCCCTTATACTATGTTCAAACAGAAAAAAAAGTTGAGGAAATTTCGATTTGAATTGAGTGCTGTTCATACAACTCGATTTAGCTTACACAATAGTAATTTGATAGCTGGTTGGCTCATATCTACAGCAAGAACATACCTTTGTTCAGACTGTCAAAATGTGCGTGTTGGTATTAGGCGAATGAAATGGAATGAAAACATAAAACTTTGAAATTTTTGTGTGTTGTAAGAAAATGTGTTCAATGTTTTGTTTTCATTTTGAGTTTGCCATCTTCTTTTGACAATCCCTACTCAAGTGAAATGAAAGACATATAATCAGCTGATGAGATGAGCCAACCATATAGTTCTGCCATGCGGAACTGACGTTGAAATCTACTCAATAAACACACTATACAAGGTTGCATTTGCAGTTTGAAACAATTTATTACGCAATTTTTTTTAAATTGGCAATTGGTTATTACAATTTATTATATGATAAATTGCGTAATAAATTGCCCAAATAGTAGGGGGACTCATGATAGCATATAAACTTATAAGGTGTAAAATTATATCCATTTACACACGCGGTTATATGAACGCACCTAGTAATACTCTTGATAAACTTGATTGTTTTTCAGCTGTATTATTTCCAAAAAAATTTTTTTTATTGTTATACAAATTAAAAAATACCAATATTAAGTGAAAAATCAAAACTAAAACGCCTTTACTTGCTGATGTTGGAGATTTTTGATGAAAATGCCGTCTGTAATGTCTGCAAGGTTGCATTCCTTTGAGTTTACCGTGTTTACACAATGAAATGTGCGCGTAAATTTATACAAATTGTGTAAATGATTTTTCATACAAAATTTGACAGCCGTGCGTAAACTAGATAAATTTATACGTTTACACACTTTATAAGGCATTTATACGGTTACATGAGTCCCCCTAATATAAATTGCCAATTTGGTGTGTTTGAACCTAGTATTACCAACTACATTTATTCAGCGTTGCTCCATCTGTTGGCAATCACTGATAATGCTGGATGTTTTTATTGTCAATTATTTTGTTTGACATTCTCACGTGCTCTTGGTTTATTAACAATTGTTTTTGTTTTTATCGGCTTATTGATAAATGATTCAAAGTTCGATTCGGGCTCAAGGCCAGAACAATAATTTTTTTCTAATGATAATTATTATCTTTTCAATTTTTCTATAATTGAAAAATTGTATTTTGTTTTTGGAATAGTAAGTAGACATTTTTCAGACAACCTGCCATAGCTGCGCAGGTAGATCCATTTCGAAGGGTGCTAAGCCTTCATCATCAAAACGCTTTAGGCACTAACCCCCTCACTAGGGTAGGCACCTTGTCGTTGGTGTGAGGGCTTAGCCGATCTCCATAGCGCCCGACTATGGGGCGGAGCTGTTTAGGACTGACATCTACGCCGTTTCGCCTCATAGGAGGGCGGCGGGATGTCGGCGACCTGGAACTGCCAACCCCCTAATCCAGGGTATTATGCGGACCGTGCCTATTGGACGATTTGCAGCCAGGGGACAAATTCGGCTGTATTCGAATGGAGCCTTCTCGATACCGGGCCACCTCGGGAAGTATTGATGGCCTTACCACAGTAAGAGGCGCTGCTGTGGCTGACGGTTTTTCCCCGTATATAATACTGGACCGCTGAGCCCGCCTTGTTGGGCAGGTGAACGACTCGTTACCAAATTGTAATAAGGATGATAAGAGGAGGACTGAGTCGCAAGCCAAGGACGACAAATACGCATTAAGCTATGCGTCGGACTCGGGGAGCGAGAGTAGTGCTGATTCATTCACCTCCGTGTTGGAAAAGCACACAAATAAAAACGGAATAGAAGAGTGGAGAAGGGTACGGAGCAGAGGAAGTAAAAGAGCTCTCTCGCAGTACCGTGCAGCACTAAGAATTGTCCAACGCCTGGGAGCAGTGGTCGACCCAATAGAAGTGGAGATCGAGCGCGTGGAATGGCCCATGAGGAGGTAGAAGTAGGTCGAAGGTAGTTCAAAAGGTTTTCTGCGAGAAACCCTCGGTTCTGCAACCGGTACGAGGAGGAAGAAGTGTCGAATGGCAGAATGAAGAGGCAACGTTCGGCGGAAGGCGACAAGCCTGCTTTCAATAGGCAGAAAGGACCCAGTCCTAGAGCCGCGAGGCAGGGCAGTCGCATAGACAAGACAAGTAGGCCCAAAGCTGTAAGGCAGATGGGCCCCAATAGCGAGGTTGCAATTAGCTCGAAAGCTGCGAATCAGAGGGAAGTTCCAACTGCAGAAGTAGGAGATAAGCCAAAGGGAGATAACGCTAAGACTTCGGCTTTCTGTGAGGTGCTAAAGGCAGTTAAAGCTAAGACTCCTGCTTTCTCGGAGGTGCCAAAGGGAGTTAACACTAAGACTCCGGCTTTTCCCGAGAAGATGAGTGATGTGGCAAAGCAGTCACTGACTGTGGCGCTGGTTGATTGTAGCAGTCCTTTCGGACAGATGACTACTGAAGGGTGGAGATCTGTAGAAAGGGAGCTTATTTGCTTAATGCTTAAGATGATGCGGGAACAACCAAGTAAGCTCCTCCCAATCTTTGATTCAGGGGGATGGTATAATGGTGTGAAGATGATAGCGTGCGACAACATCGCGAGTTTGCGGTGGCTGGAGGAAGTGGTTCAAAACCTCCAAAAGCAAGGCACGAACGCGCGATTTGAGGTGGTGGATAAAGCGCAAATCCCCACGGTACCAAAAGTTAAGGTATGGATACCATGCGCGATGAAGTCGGAGGATACACTGCGACTTCTGCAGAATCAGAATCCGAACATACCAACACAGGATTGGAAGGCACTTACTGTATCTAGGCCTACGGAGGATGGCCAGTTAAACATCTTCCAAATAAACAAGCAGGCGGAGGATATATTGTACACGCAGCTTGGAAAAATGTCCTTTGGTACAGGCAAAATTTATATGCGACTCATGAAAAGAAGCCCGAGGATAAAAGTCTTAACACGCTGGAAGTGGCCGAAGTCGAAAAGGACCTCAAAAGCCTGAGGGAAAAAAGACAGGTGGAGGTAGCCGACGTCACCACGAAGGTGCTAGAAGAGGACCAACAGTCAGACGGTGCTGTGAGTCGCATGGAGGAACACCCGGCACAACAGTTACAAGAGGCTGAAGGTGGCTTCGAACACTCTAAACCAAAAGGGCAAGGGGAGGACGACGACGTCACGATGAAGGTGCTGGAGGGGGACAAACAGCCCAATGGTGCTGCGAGTCATACAGATAAACCTCCAACACAGTAAACTGGCGTCGAGCGAACTCCTCCTAACCCTTGAGGAGGGTTCGTTTGACGTAGCGCTGATCCAGGAGCCGCGGCTCTCATCGGGAAGAAAGGTTTCTGGACTTAGCGCGCGCGGGTTTGGCGTTTACTACGCGCAAACGGAAGGACGGGTGCGAGCTGTAGTAATGGTAAGGAAACAGATGCATTCATATGTTTTGCCTAAACTACTGAGGACCCCGTAGTGGTGGCCATTGAGCCAAGGAATAAGAAGGCATTTATTCTGGCATCCTGCTACATGACCCATACTGCGGAGGTTCCACCGATGGAGTGCAAGAGACTAGTACAGCACGAAGGGCGCATAGGGCGGTTGGTCATAGGCGTGGATGCAAATGCGCACCACAATTCGTGGGGAGGAGCAGATACGAACGAGAGGCAAAGCTCTATTTTGTTACATCCTGCAAACCAATTTGCAGATAGCCAACAGGGGAAATGTGCCTACATACAATGGTCCAACATCCAGCAATGTTTTGGATATTACGCTGAGCTCCGAACGTGATATATCAAGGTATGATTGGAGGGTTCTTGATAGAACATCCTTCTCCGACCATGCGTATATCAGCTTCAGCATCCCCCTAAAGAGGGTAAAGAAGGGCGGAACCTTTAGAAACCCTAGGTCAACAAACTTGACTAAATTCCAGAAATAAGTAGAAACGAAACTGGGACAACCCAAAGAGGTTTCCAATGTGGAAGAACTGGAGGAGTCCAATGAATTCCTAACAAGGACGCTTATGACTGCGTATAACAAAGCTTGCCCTCTAAGAAGATTCAGAGGAAAAGCAAAGCCGCCATGGTGGAGCTATGAGCTGAGTCTTCTAAGAAGACAAGTAAAAGAAATGTTTAAGTTAGCAAAGACCGCCGAAAGCGAATCGTGTCGGGACGAGTACAGGGATCTACTGAGGATCTACAAGCGTGAAATTTCCAGGGCGAAGAGAATTTCATGGAAAAGTTTCTGCACGGACATAGAGTGCTCCAGCGAAACAGCACGGTTGAGAAAAGTCCTAGCAAGGGGGAGCATAGTCCAGGGACTAATAAAGAAAGAACGGGGAATGGTCACGAAATAGTTAGGAATCCCTTGAAGTGCTTCTTGATACACATTTCCCATCGGGAGATGGTTTAGAAGAGCCAGCAGACAGCACTCACACTTCGATCACGGAGCGGGTAGTGCCGGGCTTTGTGACCGATACCAAAATCGAATGGGCAGTCAAGACGTTTTCTAAGTTTAAATCGTCGGGCCCAGATGGTATATTGCCGGCCATGCTACAAGTTTCAAGTAGCGCGGTCGTGGAATGGCTTAAAATAATATTCGATGGGTGCATACGACTGAATCATGTACCGCACTCTTGGAGAACTGCTCGTGTAGCTTTCCTACCAAAGGCAGATCGGTCACGTGTATCCCAAAGACTATAGACCCATTAGCTTAACATCATTTCTGCTCAAAACCTTTGAGAGGCAGATAGATGTGTACATTAAGTCTCCACAACACAACATGCATACACCAAAGGCAAGTCGGTAGACACCGCATTGCATAGGGTGGTAATAAGCATAGAGAAAGCCTGGGAATATAAGGAATATGCCCTAGGAGTCTTCTTAGACATTGCCGGGGCCTTCAATAATGTTTCTAAATGGGCGATTATGGATGCTCTTAATTACATTAAAGTACATCCAGCCTTAACGAGATGGATCGGCTGCATGTTAAATTGCAGGAAGATTACATCACAATGGGGATTCTACGTGCCACGAAATCAGTGAACAGGGGAACGCCGCAAGGAGGGGTGCTATCACCTCTGCTGTGGACGCTGGTCATCAACCAACTGCTCAGGCGATTCCATGAGGGACCCGTAAAACTTACGGCTTACGCGGATGACGTTGCAATTGTCATAAGTGGAAAGTGCCTTCCACCGATTAGCTCTTTGATGGATCGGGCGCTTCGGGATATTCATACCTGGGCATCAAATGTCGGGTTGAAAGCCAACGCGGATAAGACGGATATGGTCTTGTTTACAAAGAGGTACAAGGTCCACAATTGGATCAGACTTAAGTTAGGAGGGGTGAACCTACAGGAGAAACCTTGCAAAATATGTAGGAATCATCCTAGACAGTAAGCTGTCATGGAAGCTCAATGTGAAGGAAAGGGTAAAAAAAGGCTAAAACGGAACTTTATGTATGTAAAAGAATGCTGGGGTGTACGTGGGGCTTATCGCCCTCTCTTTCTCATTGGGTTTTTACAGCGATTGTAAGCCCTATTCTATTCTATGGAGTTCTTGTTTGGTGGAAAGCCACACAAAAAACAACATACCTCAAAAAAATAGAGGGGGTACGCAGACTATCAATGCTTAGCATTACGGGAGCCAAGGGCGTAGGCAGGGGGAGGCAGGGAGGACAAGTGCCCACCCCTAAATTCATGAAGTATTATAATTTTTTTTATTTATACAATTACTTTTATTTTTTATTTTTTGCCATTTTTAATTTTAGTGGGATGGATTTTTTCTTTTTGACTCTTGACAAACCCCCGCTCTCTCCCACCTAAATCCGATAACAATTTACCGAAAAAAGTTAAAAAATAGCAAAAGTTTGCAGATGCTTTTCTCGGTTCAACTTTTTAGTTGGAGTCCCAAATTTTGGTGAAGTTGAATGTAATTGATCACCCTGTAGTATTTAATGTCCAAATATGACTACTTGAGTAATAGTTTTTATCACGTCGTTATTGCAATTAAATTCTATTCTTGAAGTGGAAAGTGTGTAATTGAATAAAAAAAAGTGAATACTCACTTGGCCTTTCTTCGCTACACTCACTTAGTCGAAAATAAAAAGTTTAATAGTTTTTTTTTGCTTAAAACGTTATAATATTTAATAATGTGTTCACTTCTTTAACACGATAAAATATACTTATATAAGTAGGTTTTAATTTTGGAAAAAACTTTAACTTTAGATTTTAGATAAATGTATCTAAAAAAGTATTTGCATGTATGCAACAATACAAAGGAGCGCGTCCGCGATTGCCGGCTAATAGTATTTGATTGCCTTGTGAGCACCTTCTGCAGTTCCTGCAAGGCGCGGATGGGAGTATCAAGGCGTGATTGGCCATATTACGTCGTTGGTCTTGCGCCATTTGTAGGCCTTGTGGGGTGCGCGTGATCGTGCGCTTGGCCATCCGTTCCGGTTTGGTGTTGCCGCTGGTTTCTTCTCTTGTTCGATCCGCTGCGCGTGGTAGCGGTGGCAGAGCCGACACTGAAGGCAGCTGTCGGTCTCTGCCGTGGGAGCCAGATGGGTGTCGTCCTGGAAGTATAAGAGCAGACAGAGAAACGAGAAGTAGTTGGATACAGCGGATGATAAACGGAAAGTTAATTATACAGGGGAAACTTATATAAGTTAGAACGCTGTGCTCGAAGGGTGCTCCATTGGAAGAAAGCACAGTTTAACTAAGGGGCGCATGACAAGCCCATTTTGGGTGCGAACCTCTACAACCCGAACATGGTTGTCAGGTCCGAGGCGAACGTTCTCGATTCGTCCCAGACGCCACTCGGTGGGTGGGAGCGAATCTTCTTTAATTACGACGAGGTCGCCTGGTTGAGGATTTCGCTGTGGCGTTTGCCATTTATAGCGCTTCTGAAGGTCCTTCAAATAATCCTCTTTCCAGCGTCGACTGAATTGGTGATGAAGCGATTTGAGTTTTTCCTATCGATTTATCCAGGAGAGGTCTTCTGCGTTTGGCTCAGGAATGGCTAATAGCGGTGCACCTCGAAGGAAGTGATCCGGAGTGAGCGCTGTGAAGTCAGCTGGGTCCTGGGATAGTGAGGTTAGAGGCCTCGAATTGAGAACTGCTTCAATACGCACCAACAGCGTCGTGAATTCTTCGAATGTAAACTTGTGGGATGCAGCGGTTTTTTGAAGTGGGTTTTAAAACTTTTTACTGCGGATTCCCACAAGCCGCCCATATGAGGGGCACTGGGTGGAATATACTGCCAGTTTATTCCCTGGGGTGCATATTTCTGCACAATGTCCGCAGAGCATTCGTTAAGAAATTTAACGAAGTCGCGTTCGAGTGCGCGCTGAGCGCCAATGAACGTTTTACCATTGTCGCTCATCATTTTTGAGGGATAACCTCGTCTGCCAACGAATCGGGCGAATGCTGCTCGAAAGGCTTCAGTAGTAAGGTCCGAGCATAGCTCGAGGTGTACTGCCTTTGTGGACAAACAGACGAATACAGCCAAGTACCCTTTTATGATAGTGGTCGACCTCAGAACCGATGCTTTTATTTGGAAAGGACCTGCAAAGTCTACTCCTGTTGTGGAAAAGGGGAGTGAGAAATTGCAGCGCTCAGGTGGTAGAGCTGCCATTATTTGCGTGCGCATTTTCTGTTTGAAAAGCGTGCAAGATTTGCATTGAAAAATGCATTTCTTTATAAGAGGCTTTAGTTTTGGTACGTAGGACTCTTGCCTCACCATTTGGAGCATTAACCGTATTTCTGCATGAAGAAGCAGGCGGGGTAAAAACTCCAGATACAACTTGCATAACCTTGAATCCGGAGGAAGGATTACTGGATTCTTCTCGTTGTATTGAATTGTAGAATGTTCCAATCGGCCACCGATACGTAGGAGTCCGTATCCATCCAGAAATGGATCAAGAGCCAGAAGGGAACTCTTTTTGCTTATTGGCATTTTGTTTTGTAAGGCGCTCTTCTCCGCTCCGAAATGGCGAGATTGTGCCATTGCCACAAGCCGCGTTTTCACATGTTGCAACTCTTTGTACGTCAGATGGGGATTATGTGTTGTTGCCACCGATTTGGATTTGTTGCAGGCATTGTTCGCAAAGCGGAACACGTATACAATCACACGGAGAGCTCGAGAGTATGAGGAGAAGCGTTGGAGAATATCGTCCTCTTCCTCGATTGCGTGATATGCTTCGACCTTGCGTTTCTCGGGTGGAGAAGCGCTACCTGCTTTCGGCTTTGGCTATGCCGAAATATGGCAAGAAAGCCATTGTGGTCCGTGCCACCAAAGTGAAGAGCCTATCAAATCATGCGGCTTGCAACCACATGTGCCAAGATCAGCAGGGTTGTCTTGGCTAGATACATGGCGCCAGGTGCCGCTAGGAAGATATTCTCGAATTTGAGAGGTACTGTTGGCCACATAAGTCTTCCAGGTCGAAGGAGATTTTTCTAGCCAGGCTAGTACAATTAGCTTAAGCTAGCAGACACTCCCGTTTCTCGGAACCGGACGCAGCTTTAAATTTTTTTTTGCGGTACTAAATTGCCAATAAATGTAATATCAATTATCCAAGTCGTTCGGAAGTCGTAGGTCGTGTTTTCACGAAGTGTCTGCTGGCTTGAGTCTTAAGCTAGAAGACACTCCCGTTTCTAGGAACCGGACGCAGCTGTAAATTTTTTTTTGCGGTACTAAATTGCCAATAAATGTAATATCAATTATCCAAGTCGTTCGGAAGTCGTAGGTCGTGTTTTCACGAAGTGCCTGCTGGCTTGAGTCTTAAGCTAGCAGACACTCCCGTTTCTCGGAACCGGACGCAGCTTTACATTTTTTTTGCGGTATTAAATTGCCAATAAATGTAATATCAATTATCCAAGTCGTTCGGAAGTTGTAGGTCGTGTTTTCACAAAGTGTCTGCTGGCTTGAGTCTTAAGCTAGCAGACACTCCCGTTTCTCGGAACCGGACGCAGCTTTAAATTTTTTTTGCGGTACTAAATTGCCAATAAATGTAATATCAATTATCCAAGTCGTTCGGAAGTCGTAGGTCGTGTTTTCACGAAGTGTCTGCTGGCTTGAATCTTAAGCTAGCAGACACTCCCGTTTCTCAGAACCGGACGCAGCTTTAAATTTTTTTTTGCGGTACTAAATTGCCAATAAATGTAATATCAATTATCCAAGTCGTTCGGAAGTCGTAGGTCGTGCTTTCACGAAGTGTCTGCTGGCTTGAGTCTTAAGCTAGCAGACACTCCCGTTTATCGGAACCGGACGCAGCTTTAAATTTTTTTTGCGGTACTAAATTGCCAATAAATGTAATATCAATTATCCAAGTCGTTCGGATGTCGTAGGTCGTGTTTTCACGAAGTGTCTGCTGGCTTGAGTCTTAGGCTAGCAAACACTCCCGTTTCTCGGAACCGGACGCAGCTTTAAATTTTTTTTTGCGGTACTAAATTGCCAATAAATGTAATATCAATTATCCAAGTCGTTCGGATGTCGTAGGTCGTGTTTTCACGAAGTGTCTGCTGGCTTGAGTCTTAAGCTAGCAAACACTCCCGTTTCTCGGAACCGGACGCAGCTTTAAATTTTTTTTTGCGGTACTAAATTGCCAATAAATGTAATATCAATTATCCAAGTCGTTCGGAAGTCGTAGGTCGTGTTTTCACGAAGTGTCTGCTGGCTTGAGTCTTAGGCTAGCAGACACTCCCGTTTCTCGGAACCGGACGCAGCTTTAAATTTTTTTTTGCGGTACTAAATTGCCAATAAATGTATTATCAATTATCCAAGTCGTTTGGAAGTCGTAGGTCGTGTTTTCACGAAGTGTCTGCTGGCTTGAGTCTTAAGCTAGCAGACACTCCCGTTTCTCGGAACCGGATGCAGCTTTAAATTTTTTCTTGCGGTACTAAATTGCCAATAAATGTAATATCAATTATCCAAGTCGTTCGGAAGTCGTAGGTCGTGTTTTCACGAAGTGTCTGCTGGCTTGAGTCTTAAGCTAGCAGACACTCCCGTTTCTCGGAACCGGACGCAGCTTTAAATTTTTTTTTGCGGTATTAAATTGCCAATAAATGAGGTATAAATTATTTAATATTAATATTGTTGTTTGCTATAGTGTGTCTGCCACCTTAATAGGACCCATCGCATATTGCTTGACGATGGAACCGGCTTTGCCTTGCGTTTTGTACCGGAGATGGTACAACTTCTGAGCACGAGAGAGCCTTGGGTGGTTAATGTACACCGCTGTGAACATGTCACGAAAAGCGGGCCATTCTTCATAGCCACCATAAAAGGTCTCCGTGTCGCATGCTGGGAATTTGAGGTAAATATTTGCCTCAGCCGGGTGTTGTTCCACGCGGGGTGGTGGAATCGGCGTTGCCATCATTTTGATCAACGAGAGTTGATCGGCAATCTTTGCTTTTGTCACTTCATACGTATCAAAGCAGGTGCATTGTTTGCCTTGTACTGAACTCTTAAAGTTTTCAGGGAAACTTTCGTCTGGTTTCGAAAATACCAGATCGTAAACCGATTGAAGTTGTGCCCCTTTTGGTTTTGTCCCGGTTTCGGACGTTTTTGGGGGACTGAAAGGCATTTTATGCAAACTTTTGGGTTTTCACCAAAAAAAAAAACCGAATAAAATATTTGTCCGCTCAGAGAACGTTCGCAAAATTCGAAGATGGAAAACTCTTCGTGCCACAGAAATTTAAAAAGGGGAATTTAAATTGGTGGCGGTGTTTGTGTTTTTTTTTTTTTTGAAAAATAGAGTCAAGCACGGACAACGGGACGTTCCTTATATAATTTAAATCCGCGAAATTCGGATTTCAGTAGTATGTATAATGTTTTGTAAAAATAAAAAATATAAAATTAAAAAAAAAATCACAAACACTTTTCACTTATATATACGTGTAAATATACGTGTGGAAATAAACGTGTATTTGTAAATTACTGGTATATATAGGTATGTATATATTAGAAAATAATAATACTTTGAGGTTTGTAGGGATATTTTTTGAAAAGTTCCTATAGGGACGAAAATATCTCAAGCTTAGTTTTATACGACAGAATAAGTACAAATGTATATGCGCAATATACAAACGTATGTATATATGTTTGTTTGTGCGAACGTATGCAAGTGAATAAAGGAGCTTCTCTGTTTATGTTTACAAACAGAAGTTTGTTTTGATTCGCTTCTTCGTCGCTTTAATGTCGCGCTTCTTTGTGAAGCTGAGTGCGCTGGATTGCACTGTTGGGAGAGTGCAGCAAAGAAAGATGAAAAAATTGCAAATAAGAGAGAGGTTGAGAAATTTGATCAGCAGTACACAACTCTCGTTGCTAATGTAGCTATATGTGCTGGGAGAATGTCGCTGGAAGAGCGACTTGAACGTGTGAGTAAACACGTATGATGTTCTCTGAGTGGAGAAGTATGAATGTTGGAAAAGCAACTTGAAATTATTTTTACATGTATGTAAGTATGTACGTATGAATATTATGATTTTTATATATGCTGACAGACAAGAAAATATAACTTGGAAGAAGTTGAACTGTATCGACAAGTTCAACGCTCTGTGCGAACAACGGGGTAAACTCAACTGTAGAAGAAGTTTTTGCTGATGTTGTTCTTGCACAGTACCACTAGAAATATGTATACATATATATATATATATAATTGGCGGGTTTTGCCTATTGGTATAGCGGAATATTTTCTACCAATTTTTGGTTGCAAAAAGGTTGCATTAAAACCAACGGTAAGAAAATTTCCGCAATATTCATGTATATATAAGGATATATATATATATATATGTTTTTGCAGTTTACAATAATAATATAACTTTTGTGTATTCAACTCTGTAAAATCCTTTTAAATATTCGGGTATATGTATATATTTATATAGACATATATATTTTTGTTGCTTTTGACCAAACACTTTCCAACTCGTTCGCAGGTTTAAATAAAAACGCAAACGGAAACTTAATTTTAATGTTAATTTTTCGTTTTTTTTTTTCAACTAAAACAATTTTGTTCCCCAAAATTTAAATTTTTTTTTTTTTGACCTCAATTTATATATTTATTTTTTTGCCAATATCTCTATGTATATTTTGAACACACACTATCACTTTATTACTTCACTTTTCAATTTTTTTTTTTTTGGCAAACGTGAATACGATTTTAATAATTAAAATTAAGTTTTTAGGGCGGGCCAAGGATGGCTGCGAAGGACCATGAATAAAAAAAGTGAATACTCACTTGGTCTTTCTTCGCTACACTCACTTAGTCGAAAATAAAAAGTTTAATAGTTTTATTTCTTAAAACGTTATAATTTAAAAAAATTTAAATCTTGAACACGATAAAATATACTTATATAAGTAGGTTTTAATTTTGGAAAAAACTTTAACTTTAGATTTTAGATAAATGTATCTAAAAAAGTATTCGCATGTATGCAACAATACAAAGGAGCGCGTCCGCGATTGCCGGCTAATAGTACTTGACTGCCTTGCCTGGTTTATTGGAAAATTGTTGATGCGCCTCTTCGTTGGCGCCTTTCCACTCGCCGCGCACGGCTGCGCATATGCATTTCGACGCCGCCGTCTAAATGGTAATGGAGGCGGCTTAAACAGTAATTATTACAATTACTTGGATTTGAATACAACATTCTTGGAATACATTTATACTTGGATTCGTTTACCTACAATTACTTGGAATTGAATACAACATTCTTGGAATACACTTGGTTTATGGAGACTTAGTTTCTCTGCCATTGATTTGAAGTTAGAAAAAAAAACACTGTCACTTTATTACTTCACTTTTCAATTTTTTTTTTTTGGCGAACGTGAATACGATTTTAATAATTAAAATTAAGTTTTTAGGGCGGGCCAAGGATGGCTGCGAAGGACCATGAATAAAAAAAGTGAATACTCACTTGGTGTTTCTTCGCTACACTCACTTAGTCGAAAATAAAAAGTTTAATAGTTTTTTTTTCTTAAAACGTTATAATTTAAAAAAATTTAAATCTTTAACACGATAAAATATACTTATATAAGTAGGTTTTAATTTTGGAAAAAACTTTAACTTTAGATTTTAGATAAATGTATCTAAAAAAGTATTCGCATGTATGCAACAATACAAAGGAGCGCGTCCGCGATTGCCGGCTAATAGTACATGACTGCCTTGCCTGGTTTATTGGAAAATTGTTGATGCGCCTCTTCGTTGGCGCCTTTTCACTCGCCGCGCACGGCTGCGCATATGCATTTCGACGCCGCCGTCTAAATGGTAATGGAGGCGGCTTAAACAGTAATTATTACAATTACTTGGATTTGAATACAACATTCTTGGAACACATTTATACTTGGATTCGTTTACCTACAATTACTTGGAATTGAATACAACATTCTTGGAATATATTTGGTTTATGGAGACTTAGTTTCTCTGCCATTGATTTGAAGTTAGAAAAAAAAAAGTTGGATTGTTTAATAATAAATTACAAATATGGATATACGCAAATTTTTTAAAGGTAAGATGTTTACTAAGTAGTGGAAGGAGTAGGGTCTGTGGTATACTGTGCTGATCCGGAAATAAACAGATTCTATAGGCTGCCGGATTACTGTAGCGTTTTCCAAGCGGAAATAGTAGCCGTAACCAAAGCAGTAGAAACCCTGGAAGAAAATAGCCCAACCTGCAATCGTGTAAACTTTTAGATTGACATTCAAGCAGCAATTAAAGCAATAATCTCGCATAGCACAGCATCTAAATGCGGGTTAGAGTGTAAGCAGTCCCTGGAGAGAATCGGGACAGGGAGAAGCATACTTGGGAATAGATGGGAATGAAAAAGCGGATGAACTAGCTTAAAAGGGCGCATCCCTTGAAGCTTGCTCCGTAGACGTCCCAATTAGACTGGGCGAAATTAAGCGAAGGCTATAGGTGCACATGATAGACCAAGCAGGAAAGGCGTGGGTTCAAGCGTGGGGCTGTGAAGTGTCGAAGATTACAACCTTAGACTGAGAAAGTTGCTTCTATCATTAAAAAGAGAGGACTGTATACTCATGACGGGTATTCTGACTGGACACTGCCTTCTGGCGTCACATGCCTTTAAATTAGGCTTGGTCAGTGATAGCAGATGTAGGAAGTGCGGGCTGGAGGAGGAAACGATGGAGCACGTTCTGTGCTCTTGCCCTGCGCTTGCCAGGGTAAGACTCCAGCTATTAGGAGTGATACAGCTGTCAGATCTAGAAGCAGCAAGTGGCTTAAATTCTAGGAAGCTTTTAGTAATTTCCAAGAGGACGGAGTTATTTTATAACATAGGTCCTGGTTTTTGATAGGGTTTTTCAGTTTGGTCGTTAAAACAAAATTCTTGTAACACTACGGACTTATTTAGTCTATATGAGGTCCTCATGGAGCAGCCAGTTCAACCTAACCTAACCTAAGATGTTTACTACTGATAACTTTAACACTTTTAACCACAGTGGCTACCATTTAGTTAAATTTAGTCACATTTCTATAAAATTGCAGTCTGCAATTAACTTTGGTAATTCCAAAAAGGGGCGAACACGTTATTCGGGCAAAGTTTGCTGAAATTTTGGATGGTTAATTTTCTGCCACCCGCTTTTGAAATGCATTTTACACACTTTTGTGATGTATTATTGTTTGTTTCGAGATATTGTATTAATTAATAAGTCTATTCTATTTCATGAAATCGCAATGGCGCAAAGCCAAAACTCCAGAAAAATGCAAATTACCAGCGGGCGCCAGAAAATACATTCACCATAATACATATATGCACAAATGCGTACAAATATATATATTACGATGATACTACAAAATCTTCCTGAACTTTGTCAGGGACCTGGCACTTAGCCGGGTTTGACATCCACCATAATATATATATGCACTAGCGCGTACAAATATATATATTACGATGATACTACAAAATCTTCCTGAAATTTGTCAGGGGCCTGGCACTTAGCCGGGTTTGACATCCACCATAATATATATATGCACTAGCGTGTACAAATATATATATTACGGTGATACTACAAAATCTTCCAGAACTTTGTCAGGGACCTGGCACTTAGCCGGGTTTGACATCCACCATAATACATATATGAACGAGCATACAAATATATATATATCCGGGGTCATTTTGTGTTTTTTTGGTGAGTATCTTTTGACAAAACAAAATTTTGGACTCCCGCCTTCGGATACTGAAGTCAAAACGCGTCTTTCGACAACTTTCCAGATATTTTTGGAAATGTTTTTGAAGTTGATCCCTGTTCTAGAATATTACCAAAATAAGTTTTATCAATTAAAATTTTTCAAGTAAAAGCCAGGCTGAAAGAGTTAAAGTATACAATGCATTTCCACACATAATCACAAAACTATTCAAATTGAAGGGATTCGCATTTGAAGCTTATCTTCTTCGAAAAGTTTTGTTCTTGCTTCAACCCAAATTGTATACTTGTGCCTTCACAGCACCAAAACGAAAGATTGTGGAACCCGCCACGACTCGGGTTGAAGAAGTTGCTGCTTCCTGTTTGAGTCTGCAAGAGAAGCCTCCATGTTACAAAGCTTTGAATGAATGATATAAATTTTTTGTGTTTTTACCAATCACAATATTCATTAGCATGTATACGCAGGTAATGTTCTAGGATAGTGGCCGAGTGCTAAAAAATAGCTAAAAATCAGAACGTGTTACCCAAAAACGCGTTTTGACCCCAGGATCTCGAATCCGAAAACCCGATATCTCTGATAATTCTCGAGATATTTGCAAAACCAATTTGAAGTTTTCATGTGGTTGTTGTGTTTTTGTTGTACACACAAAAAAATTTGTGGGTAAAAGTGTTCTGCGCCGAAATGCTCCGCAAAACGCGTTTTTGGGTACCACTTTCGGATTTGTAGCAATTTTTTAGCACTCGGCCACTGTCCTAGAACATTACCTGCGTATACATGCTAATGAATATTGTGATTGGTAAAAATTATAGCTTCATACTGATAACATTCATTGTGAGTTTCTCAATAACAAATAAATGCTCGTATTTGTAGAAAATTTAACAGATATTCCATCGAACGCTCCCAAAAAATGCACTTCGAAGTGTGATGAAGGCCAAACTTCGACCTCTAGTCATCAACCTACAAATTCCTCCGATCGTGTTAAAAAAAGTTTTTTTCACTTCAGCATCATCATGTTTAAATGAAACAAGTTTGGAAGAATATCACTCACACGATTTAGGCTTTTGTGTTGGACGATCATCACAGATATCAACTACTGACAAGATAAAATTTCTAAAGAGATGTTGCGTACCGTCAGAAAATTACAATTTTAATGACGGCGCCGAAGACAGGCCGAAAATTTAAATGGCTGAAAATGTATTTTTCTTGGCTTCAGTATTCGAAAAAACTGAAGGGCGCATTGCGTTTATATTGTGTTCTTTTTCCGCCGAAAAATGTTCAAGGTGTTCTAGGATCATTTAAAAAAAACCTTTCCAACGTTATAAAAACATGGATGAATATTGCAAAAAGCACTCTACAAATCAATGGTACCTGGGAGCAGTCAGAGAAGCAAAGAACATTTTGGAAATAACACCAATCAACCTATCATTACAAATTGGGTACGAAAAAATAGTGGAGGAGAATAGAAAATTCATATCGCCTATTATAGAAACTGTTATATTCTGTGGCGTCCATGATCTGCAACTGAGAGGAAAGAAAAATGATGATATCACCTTCATATTTTGAATTTTATGTATAACGTAGATGTATTTATTTTTAAACAAGCACCAGTTTTAAAATCATATCTAAAATTTTGATTGTGACAATATTCATAAGCACGCTTCTCGCAAGTAAATAAAAATACAAGTATCATTTGAGACTTGGTTGTTCTAAATTAAGCGTATTTTGATTATCCTGTTCAGTAATGCGCACTTTGCAATGCATTTGTATTATGGAGATCAAGACTCATTCAGTGAATCTTCGTAAATTACAGATTTATATAGAATTGTGTAACTTCACTTCCGCTAAATATCACTTTTCATTTTCAGTTGTGATAGAATAGAAGTGTTGTAAATAAGACAAATCTGAATATTACTGCTCAAAGTATTAAACAAAGTAATAGTGAACTTGACAGTTCTCCCTTCTCTGTATGAATTGTTGTTTCAAATGAAAAAAAATATTTAACCCCTTGACTTCCGAAAAATTTAATTTTTTTTGTAAACACACAAAATTTTCAATCCTGGAATAAATCAGTGTGGGAAGACATTCATAAGTTGTGCTGTTTACGGAGTTACTCAGAATATCAGTTGTTCAATTCTTTAAGGCATCTAGTTCAGATGAAAAGCGACTCCAAGGGGCTCACGTTAAGGAAGTTTTCGCATATTTCCAACCAAGCTGGTTATATTTTTTTGTGAAACCTGGTTGCCAAAGTGACGAAATGTTTAGTTTGAAATCTACAATTTTCTGAAAACCTACTCGTATTTACGAATTTGCTAGCACTACTACTACATACTACTTTAAGTCCTTTTCTATTACAATTTCTGCTGAGAAAGATATAATTTCTCCCCCTTTTCCATGCTAAGTAAAAGCAACCCGTACTGATTTTTGATTTCGAGTGCTTCAGTTGTCAATTCTACGTTGTTTAATTTGCCTTGTTACTGCTTATCGTTTCAAAACTTTTACTTCTATCCTCATATCTCATGATTTGGAGCAAACTTCGAAAACTAGTTTATGCTTTAAGGTGTTTTTTATGACCTACTCGGCCTCCAAACCAAAGCGGGTGATCACTTTTTGTGGACAGGTTATTCAAGATACATTATAAACGATGCAAAAAAAGCTACAGGATTCAGTCTTTGGGGGACGAAAGCCGTGACATAGCAGGAAATGAACAATTATCAATTGGTATCAGACTCTACGATGAAGAAAAGCAAGTTATTCGAGAAGAATTTGTATGTTTTGTTGAACAAGACGCTATGGATGCCAAAACAATTGCCAGCGCGATAGATAATTTTATCACAGAAACAGGACTTGATCCTATGACAAGGACAAGGGTATGACGGTTGCGCAAGTCGCAAATTGAATTTAGTAGTAAATGATTTAAATGAAGTCCCCGAAATTCCCAACACTATTGCAACAATCAAGGACGTCATCTATTTTTATCGTTTAATTTTATCTCTTGCCAGAAGGAAATATGTTCCACATATTCCTCCTTTTTGCGAAACGCGATGGTCAGAGAAATACAGGAGTATTTCGATCTTTCTACAGCACTTTGTCAGCATCGTTAATGAATTAAAAGAACTGTCCATCTAATGAAAAACTTCAACAAAAACAACTGCCTTTCAGCTGCACTCAGCTGTCACTCAATCAAATTTCATCATATGTATTTCTTTGATTTTGAAATACTCGTCCTATCTTGAGCCAGTGGTAACGGATCATTCAATTAGCAAAAGATAATCGAATAAATACGGATTCTGGAATTTATGAACTTTTGACAGGAGCAAAGTCGATTGCTGAACAACTAGGATTAGAACTACAAAAACCCAGGACCGTGGACCGCAAAAACATCGCTCGAATCATCCTGCTTCTGATGACACTCAATTTTGGAAGAGATCACTTTTAATTCCGTATTTAGATTCACTTGTTGCCTCACTGGAGCAAAGATTTCCTGAAGAGAACTTGCCAGCGTATACACTGTTTCACTTGCACCCAGCTAACATGTTGAAAATGAATTTCCAAGACTTCAAGAAAGCAACAGAAAATTGTATTCAGTTTTACGGTCTTACAAGTTTTTCTGCGGAGGCCGAGTTATGGTATTTTCATTGGAAGGACAAAAACTTAAAAGCTGAAGATCTTCATAAGTTAGACCTGTGTGATGTCGCTCAAGAAACGGAAATGTTTTATCCAAAAACGAAGCTTGCTTTGTATATTGCTATCGCATTACTTTGTACGAAAAGTTCCATAGAACGGATCTTTAACACGTTGAGAAGAGTAAAGAATTGGCTTCGCTCAACGATGGTCGAAAATCGTTTGAATTGTAAGAAAAGTGATGAAAATCCAAAAGTTATTCTCGAATTTGTAATCATGAATATGATTAATTTTTTTAGGAATATGCATGATGAGTGTACATAGGAAAATGGTCAAGGATAAAGGAAAGGATGTGGTACTCAGAGTTTTAGAACGATTTGCACAAGATCCATGCCGTTTGGCACTTGTATAATTCACTGCTTCTTGGTCCTTGACATTAAATTGGATGGAATTGCGCAACTTAACCGACAGACGTAGAGCTTAGTGATCAACCTACCTCCCTACGGAATACTTGACGGTGGTACCGAAGCAAGGAAGAAAGAAGATCAAAAATTGTGACATATATTGGAGTGGCCATGCGAATAAGCGCAGTTTCGGCGTCGGATTCGTGGTGGGAGAGAGACTTTGTCGCCAAGTGCTGGCGTTCACGCCTGTGGACGAGCGTCTCGCCGCTACCCGAATAAAAGCAAAATTGTTTAATATATCATTCATCTGCGCCCATGCGCCGACAGAGGAGAAAGACGATGAGGTGAGACACTTTTTATGAACAATTGGAACACACATACGAGCGCTGCCCCCGTCATAATATAAAAGACGTGCTTGGCGACTTTAACGCCAGGGTGGGCAAAGAAGGTGTTTTTGGCCCTACAGTCGGAAAGTTCAGCCTACACAATGAAGCTTCTCCTAACGGACTGAGGGATTGACTTTGCCGGTGCTCGAAACATGGTCATATCCAGCACGAGGTTCATGCATAAAAAGATACATCAAGCTACATGGCTGTCTCCTGATCGAAATACTCGCAATCAGATCGATCACGTTGTGATAGACGGACGGCATGCCTCCAGTGTTTTAGATGTGCGCACGATCCGAGGACCTAACATCCACTCGGACCATTATCTCGTTGCAGCCAAAATACGCACCCGCCTCAACGCGGCTAAAACCAAGGAACAAAAAACACAAGGAAAGCTAGACGTCGAAAAGCTTCAATCACAACAGACTGCCAATGATTTCGCAAATCGACTCTCACACCTGCTCTCTGAGAGCACAACTCATCCTGAAGGAATACAGGAGCAGTGGGAGCATATCTCCAAAGCACTTCGTACTGCCGCCGAGGAAAAAATTGGTTACCGGCGGCCACGAAAAAACAACTGGTACGATGAAGAATGCCGCGTTGCAACCGAAAGAAAAGACGCTGCCTACAGGGCTACGTTAAAAGCGAGCGCGACAAGAGGAGTGTGTGAACGCTATCGTGAGTTGAAAAGGGAAGCGAGACGCCTTTTCAGGAAGAAAAAAGCAGAAGCAGAAAGGCGTGACTGCGAGGAGCTTGAGCTGCTAGCCACCAGGAATAACGCCCGAAAATTCTACCAAAAAATACGGCGACAGACGGAAGGTTTTAAGACCGGGGCAAACTCCTGTAGGAATGAAAACGGCGACCTTGTAACTGATGTCCAGAGAGTGCTTAGATTATGGAGGGAATACTTCTCTGCTCTCCTAAATGGAGGCAGCAATTCACCGCGCAGAGATGAAGAACCCGATCCCGCAATCGATGATGATGGAATATATGTCCCCCCGCCCGATTATGACGAAGTTAGAATAGCAATTACCAGATTGAAAAACAACAAGGCCGTGGGCGCTGATGGATTACCTGCGGAGCAATTCAAGTTCGGTGGCGAGGAGTTGGTAAGGCGCATGCAGCAGCTTCTTAGCAAAATATGGGCGGACGAAAGCATGCCCGACGGTTGGAATCTAAGTGTTCTTTGCCCAGTCCACAAGAAGGGGGATACTGCAAAATGCACCAACTATCGTGGAATCAGCCTTCTTAATATCGCATATAAGGTCCTTTCAAGTGTATTGTGCGAAAGATTGAAGCCCACCTTAAACCGGCTGATTGGACCTTATCAGTGCGGCTTCAGACCTGGTAAATCTACCATCGACCAGATTTTCACAATGCACAAATCTTGGAAAAAACCCGTGAAAAGAGAATCGACACACATCACTTCTTCGTCGACTTTAAAGCCGCCTTCGACAGCACGAAAAGGAGCTGCTTATATGCCGCTATGTCTTAATTTGGTTTCCCCGCAAAACTTATACGGCTGTGCAAAGCGACGTTGAGCAACACCATCAGCTCAGTCAGAATTGGGAAGGACCTATCCGAGCCGTTCGAAACTAAACGGGGTTTCAGACAGGGTGACCCCCTATCGTGCGATTTCTTTAATTTGATGCTGGAGAAAATTATACTCGCTGCAGAACTTAACCGTACTGGAACAATATACTATAAAAGCGTGCAATTACTGGCATATGCTGATGACATTGATATCATCGGCCTAAGCACCCGCGCTGTTAGTTCTGCCTACTCCAAACTGGAAAAAGAAGCGGTAAAGATGGGTTTGATGGTGAATGAGGACAAAACGAAGTACCTGCTGTCATCGAGCAAAGAGTCAGCGCATATGCGCCTTGGTAACCACGCTACTGTTGGCAGCCATAATTTCGAAATAGTAAAAGACTTCGCTTATTTTGGAACCAGCATCAACACTAGCAACAACATCAGCACTGAAATCCAGCGAAGAATCAGTCTTGCCAATAAATGCTACTTTGGACTAGGTAGGCAATTGAAAAGTAAAGTCCTCTCTCGGCGGACGAAAATCATACTCTACAAGTCACTTATCCTACCCGTCCTGCTATATGGGGCAGAAGCATGGACCATGACAACAGCAGATGAAGCGGCTTTGGGAGTATTCGAGATAAAAGTTCTTCGAAAGATTTATGGACCTCTACGCGTTGGCGATGGCGAGAACCGAAGAAGATTTAATGATGAGCTGTACGAGCTATACGCAGACATCAACATAGTCCAGCGAATTAAAACGCAGCGGCTGCGCTGGCTAGGCCATGTTATGCGAATGAAAGATGATGCTCCGGCCAAGAAAGTGTTTCTATCGGAACCCGCCTATGGAAGCAGAGGTAGAGGGCGGCCCCCACTCCGTTGGAAGGACCAGGTGGAAAACGATTTAAACTCCCTTGGTGTGACCAATTGGCGCCGGTTGGCGGAGCGAAGGGGCGACTGGCGCGCCTTGTTGGACGGCCATAACCGTTTAGACGGTTAAGCGCCAATTAAGTAAGTAAGTAAGGTACAGGGGGTATATGGTACTCAGACAGTAGGAGGTTTACTGCGGTTAAAATACCACACTAACTTTGAGTCTTTCGATGCTTCCTCCTCGTAAAAAAAAGAGCGCCGACCATACGGCCATAGTAGTATAGCGTCATCAATCACAAGACGAACAGACTACCGGATTCCCTATCTGCGCTTCGAGGGCGATCTTAAGGCCACAATAGAGGTGGACGGTTAGCGCATGTGTACACAGATGGTTCCAAAGTAGTGGAGGGAGTAGGGTCTGCGGTATACTGTGCTGATCCGGAAATAAACAGATCCTACAGACTGCCGGATTACTGAAGCGTTTTCCAAGCGGAAATAGTAGCCGTAACCAAAGCAGTGGAAGCCTTGGAAGAAAATAGCACAAGCTGCAATCGTGTTAACTTTTATATTGACAATCAAGCAGCAATTAAGGCTATAATCTCGTATAGCACAGCATCTAAATGCGTGTTAGAGTGTAAGCAGTCCCTGGAGAGAATCGGGACAGGGAGAAGCATACATCTATATTGGGTCCCAGGGCATATGGGAATAGATGGGAATGAAAAAGCGGATGAACTAGCTAAAAACGGCGCATCCCTTGAATCTTGCTTAGGCTTGGTCAGTGATAGCAAATGTAGGAAGTGCGGGCTGGAGGAGGAAACGATCGAGCACGTTCTGTGCTCGTGCCCTGCGCTTTCCAGGCTAACACTCCAGCTATTAGGAGTGATACAGCTGTCAGATCTAGAAGCAGCAAGTGGCTTAAGTCCTAGGAAGCTTCTAGTATTTGCCAAGAGGACGGAGTTATTTTATAACATAGGTCCTGGTTTTTGATAGGGTTTTCAGTTTGGTCGTTAAAAGAAACTTCTGGTAACACTACGGACTTATTCCATAGGTCGCTGGTTCATATCCGGCTCGATGGACCACAAATGTTGCGGGGGGAATGTGGCACCCAGGTCGTAGGGCGCGATCGCACGCAAATAAAGAAATAAAAAAGAGAAGAATTAATACCGAGTAATCACAATGTATTATTATTTGTTTATAAAATATAAAGTGAGGTATTAGCGACGAGCTACGTTATGTGTTTACAAAAATGAAACTTTCACAAACTAATTATTTCACAATATAAGTAGTTATTCCGAAGTAATATGCAGTAGTGCAGAAAGAAATTAAAAAAGAAGTGCAAATAGTTAAGATAGAAGAAGTTCACACTTGGCAATTCCATGTTTAAAATAGTTACTTGCACTAAATGGTGAAAATATAAAAAATTTGCACTTGGCAATTCAAAGTTTAAATAGTTATTCGCACTATTACTTCATGAAATGCACAAAACAAATGAAAATAAGTATTTGCAAGATTAACTCAAATGTAAATTAGTATAGCGTATAAGATGGTTGGTTTTTATTAACTCACTTTTTACTACTCACCTGGGGCTAGCTGCTGGCTCGTGAAACGTTCCAAATAGAAAAGAAAGATTTAAAACGAAAAAAGGTCCGCACCACCTGCCGATAGCTAACTTTCGTCGAGTTTTTCCCCTTTGAAGTTAGCGCTCGGCAGGGGTGGGCCGTTACCGGTAAAGAATAAAATAACTAATGTGCGTGTTAGGGTGGTCCGAAATATTTAGGCTGGTGGCCTAAACATGCCGGCCCCCTTGCGGCGAGCAACTTGAAACTCGGTGAGTACGCCAGCAACCTTCCCAAGACAGGATAAACTAAATAAACTAAAACTATGATATGTAGGTATGGTTGTATCGTAGATACGATCTCCGGCGGACATCCGTGCTCGCAGTAATGCAGCCTCGCTGAACTGTGGATGAAAGAGAAAAGCGTTAGTATTCAAGTACGTGGGGTTGCTTGGTTTAAAATGCACCTTGTGGTATAATTAAAGTTTTTTATAGTGGGTGGTCTCCAGACACGACGAGCCCGAAGATTGTGGTTTGGGTGAGGAGCCCGCCGACAGTCGACGTGGGTGTGCCGCCGACCATAATACTGGCGTAGACGTCGGCGCCCAAAGTGAGCAACACTGGCGACGATCGGTAAAATGTCGGATCGGCCAGCTTCATGAACTGGAATGGGGCCGCTACCGACGGGTCCAGATTTGCCGTGGGGTTACCTGGCATAGTTTGCTATTACGGTGGCTTGGCTCGTGATCTTTCCCGCTACCCCATACTTTCCTCGAAGAACGACGGTGCACCTTGAAAGACGTGCGGTATTGTTACGCTCCAGGTGTAGATCCTTGCACAGATTGGCATCGATGATGCTGGTGGGAGCGCAGGCATCTAACAGGGCGCGGACCAGGTGTAAACGGCCTCCTGCTTCAATTCGAACTATGGCTGTCGGCGCGATGGCGATCAAGGCTCGCGTTATAGTCGGTGCCGCTAAATTGTCCCGGAGTCTACCACTCCTGAAGCCAGTGGGGGTTTGTTGTTGCCTCACGAGAGCTCGATGGTTGTTGCGCATCTTATTCGGGGCCGCCCTCCCAGTGAACCGTCGTGACGAGCGGTACGGACGCTGTTCACCAGTAGGGCGGTGCGATGGGCGGGAAGGACGTGTCTCCGCGCCATCCTCGATTTGTAAGCGCGCGAAAGCGCCGTGCATAGGCGAGCGGTTCTCGGGCCTCTCGTGACGTAGTGGTGGCCAGAATCGCGGCGTTTATAAGCTGCCCGATTGGGCTACCTCTGCTGCATTGGCCAGCCTCTCTTCTTCCTCTTCTTCCTCGACTTGCTGGGCCCATGATTTCGTTTGCTCCGTGACATGGATGGAGAGGACCCCATCCGAGCTCGCATCGTCGTCGTCGGGCTTGCTTTGAGGTGGGGACGGCTGATCCTCGTCCATATGGAGCGTCGTGTGATGTGGTTCACTGCAACGTCGGCATCGGTCTTGGCTGGGGCATATTTGCAGGCGGTGGAACGGGGATAGGCAGTTGGGACAATAGCGGTGAATGAGTATTGCACGCAGTCGCTCCTCAGTCGACATACGACGGTAAATTGGGCACAATCGCACTCCGTGCGGTTTGGTGCACAGACGGCAAGCGATGGTGAACGCATTGGGGCGTGCCTCGGGTTTGGAGCGTTTGAACGCAAATCCAGGCATGTCTGGAAATGGTAGCGTTTAGTAATATCGCTGCATAGGTTGGTTGGGTGGCAGATGGACGGAGACCAGGGGTCGATTCTGGCTGACATATTGGTTGGCGTACTCGGGATAAAGGATTCACGTGGAATGCATAATCTTATTAGGTTATTCTGTCGATGTAATGATGTGTTTGTAGTGGTTGAAATCACTGTTATATGATTCAGTTTCGATTCGAGCTCAAGGCCAGAACAATAATTTTTTTCCTAATGATAATTATTGTTATTTTTTAATTTTTCTAAATTTGAAAAATTGTATTTTGTTTTTGGAATAGTAAGTAGAAAATTGTTCAGACAACCTGCCATAGCTGCGTAGATAGATCCATTTCGAAGGGTGCTAAGCCTTCATCATCAGTACGCTTTAGGCATGCTGCGCTAACCATTTAGCTATACAGCGGTGGTTTGTTTGACTGGCAAATTTGCTTCTTCTATTCCTTTTTACCAACTATATTTATTCAGTGTTGCGCCATCTGGTGCAAATCACTGATAATGCTGGATTTTTTGTTTATTGTCAATTACTTTGTTTGACATTCCCAAGTGCTCATGGTTTATTAACAATTGTTTTTGTTTTTATCGGCCTATTGATAAATGATTCAGGTTCGATTCGAGCTCAAGGCCAGAACAATAATTTTTTTCCTAATGATAATTATTGTTATTTTTTAATTTTTCTAATTTTATTTTCATCGTCAGATGAAGGGGTAAGCTTACTGGAGCTAGCCAGAAGTAGAAGACGGGTGAGATGCTTCAAATCCTTTGGAAATGAATTCCACCACGTAAGTGTAGCTTTCTAAATAAGTTGTTAAATTGTTGAAATTATAAGTTTTGTTTATAGATTTATTCAAAATTTCAGACTGTCCAAAGAAGCGTTCATGGACTTGTTGTCCAGTACAGATAAACTGCTGCAGCAATGCACAAGAGCCGAGTCTATTCCTAATATTTTTTAATTTTAGCAACAGTTCTCCGATTTTGTGCTCAGGGATCCTACCAACTGAGCGTTGGAAACGAAAATGCACTCGGACTTGCCCAGCCGACTGTGTCTGTGGTACTATCAGACGTGTTGAATGTCTTGGAAAATTTTATTTGTGAAAGATGAATAAAATTGAATTACGAGGAGGCTGAGCTGCATCAAGCAAAGTTGCATTTCTATAATGTGCAAGTACCTTTGCTATATGGGGATTTTGTTCCATAATTGAAACCAGTCTTTCAAGCTGTTGTTTTGTACTCACGACCTTGGACCTATATAAAATTAAACCAAATAGTTTAAAATTACTAGTAGGTAGTAAAAAAGTAGAACATAAATACAAAAAACTTACATTTTAAACAATTCTTTTTCTATTCGATACAGCATCGACAACAAATTTCTATTCGCTTGAAAATTAGATACACAACGAAAATTTCGACAGAGATGAGTTGTCATAATACCAATTTCAAATTCGATTTTCGATGTTCGATAGCCAGCGAAGATCGAAGATCGAATAATGCTCATAATAGGGGCCATAGACAAAGAGGATAGATATAATAAGAGACGTCAATCGGCTATTCGTTTCTTTTCAGAAATTTTTGATCGCTGAAAGAAATTTTACACCCCTATTATGAATTTTCATACGATAGACGATAAACGCTTGCTAGCGTATCGTAAAAAATCAGCTTTCATATTGCGATTTCCACACGCCCGATAGATGTACTATTGTGAATGATTGCAGAGTTTTGTTTACAAATTTTTGTGAATCTATACGAAACAGATAGCAAAACAAAACGTAAATACTAACAATTCAATTGCCTTGTACGTAAAAGTGGCAAACGTTTTTAAAAGCTGTAATAATAAAATGTTTGCTGCTACCTATGTATGTTGCCTTTTATAAAAACTCAAATGAACAAATTGACGAAACTTGCATAGAGCCATAGAAAAAAGAAAATTGAGAAATGCTTCCAATCTTCTTGAAATGAACTCTACACTGTAAGCACTCGACATACTAAGAGTAAAAAAAGTTGAATAAACAAAATAGATTTCAGTGTATGTGTTAACAGAGGTAGAAGCATAGCGGAACGATACAAGGTGGCAGCATGGAGACATACCTAGGTTAGGTTAGGTTAGGTTGGGTGGTAGCTTCCCTGATGAGAGGAAGCTCACTTGGACAACATGACGGTCCGTTGTGATACCACATATAATAAACTAAACTAACGGTGACGTAGATATAACTACTTAGAGAATCGTTGGGTAGCAACGATAAAGTTCCGAATGATCCCGATCTCAACCTTGGATAGCTCCTCGGGAGATCCAAGTGAGTCACGACCAAAATACTTTCGCCTAGTTCTGGCAAAAGCTGGGCAGTCAAGCATAAAGTGATTTGGTGATTCCACCTCATCATCCTCCATACAGCTGCAGCAGGATGGAGTTTCCAATATATTGAGACGTACCGCATGGATACCCATGGGACAGTGCCCTGTCAAAACCCCAATGACCATTGATAGGTGAGCCTTAGTGAACCCAATTATTTCAGCAGACCTCCTGCCATCCACTTTCGGCCAGAAAGATCTTGATATCCTACAAGACGTAGTGTCCGCCCAACGTTTGCTGAGCTGACTCGAGGCCCAGCTATGGAAGAGCAATCCACAGGTGGCTAGCGGAATCCCGAAATCCCTACAGCCATCTTCATCCGGTTCAGTTGTACCGATTCGGGCTAAGAGATCCGCTTGACAGTTACCCGGAATATCACTATGGCCCGGGACCCAGATAATCTTAATTGTAAAATAATTCGATGCAATCGCAAGTGTGGTCAGGCACTCCCAGACCACCCTCGATCGCACTGTAGTTGAGCTCAAGGCCTTTATAGCCGCTTGGCTATCAGAGTAGATGTTAAATTCCCTAACCGTAGTAGCGCTGGATAGCATTTCATCCACCGCATCCTTAATCGCAGCAACTTCCGCTTGGAATACACTGCAGTGATCAGCCAACTTAAACTTGCGGCTTACATTTAGCTCTTGACAAAAGACCCCCCCGCCAACCTTTCCGTCCAACTTCGACCCATCCGTGAACAAGTTAACCGGTCCCATGCCCCAGATAATTCCTCTTCTCCACTCCTCCCTCGGGGGAATGACTGGGGTGAAGGTTGTATAGGGAGCGGCCACCGGCATGCAATAGACCGTCCTGTCCGGGATAAAGTCGAAACTAGTAAGAAGGCTAGAGTGTCCGAAATCAGAAAGCATATAACCCATATCACGAAGCCTGACCAACGACCGGGCCGCGGCTGCCTTTCCCGCAATATCTACTGGATGTATATTCAGCATGACATTCAGTGCCAAGGTAGGTGTTGTTCTCATAGCGCCACTGATGCCGATAAGCGCCGTCCGTTGCACTGACACTAGCATTTTGGAGGTGCTCGCCGTGTCCAGTGCTTTCCACCAGACCAGCACCCCATATAGCAGAATCGGTTTGACAACCATCTCATAAAGCCAGTGTACTACTCCTGGCGAGAGCCCCCATCTCTTTCCGATAGCCCCCCTGCAGCAGTACAAGGCAACCGCGGCCTTCCTGGCCCTATCTTCCACATTGGGCCTCCAGGACAGCTTCTTGTCCAGAACAATTCCCAAATATTTAACCCTGTCAGTAAGTACCAACGGTACCCCTCCAATCGAAGGAGTTCTGAAGTCGGGTATCTTATATCTCCTTGTAAAAAGAACCAATTCTGTTTTTCCCGGGTTGACCGCCACTCCACATGATTCAGCCCACCTAGCCACAGTATCCAGGTATCCCTGCAGAACATCGCGCAGGGTGCCCAGAAATTTGCCCCTGACTAGGATAGCGAGGTCATCTGCATAGGCAACCACCCGACAGCCATTGGCTTCCAGCTCCACAAGAAGCTCGTTGACTACCACAACCCAGAGCAGAGGAGATAGGACACCTCCCTGTGGCGTGCCCCTGCAAACCTTCCTCCTTATTATGGCTCCTCCCCACTCCGCTGTGACAATTCTGCCGCATAGAAGTTTGCTAATAAATTCAACCAGAGCCGCTTCGACTCCTAAACCCACCAGAGCTCTTTCGATTGCCCCCGGTAGAACATTGTTAAAAGCCCCCTCGATGTCTAGAAAGGCACCCAGAGCATACTCTTTATGTTCTAGAGACCCCTCTATTTGCTTTACAATCGAATGGAGAGCCGTTTCCGTCGATCTGCCTTTGCAGTACGCATGCTGTGAAGCCGACAGTAACCCCCCAGGTATCCTTTCTCGTAGGTACAGGTCAATCAGCCGCTCAAGCGTCTTAAGAAGAAACGACGAGAGACTGATTGGCCTGAAATCCTTAGGTGTTACATGAGAGCCCCTGCCGGCCTTCGGAATGAAGATGACCCTAACCGTGTGCCACGACCTAGGGATATAGTTAAGCCTGAGGCAGTTAGTGTAGATGATGGCCAACCAGCGGCAGGAAATCCCTAAAGACCTTTGAAGTTGCGCAGGAATGATGCCATCCGGACCGGGTGACTTATAGGGCTTGAACGAATTTATAGCCCAGGATATTTGACTTTCCCGTAGTGGGATGGCAGGCATTTCTGCATGGCCAGCAACCGCCGACCACGCAAGCGAAGATCCCTGCGCAACTGGGACACCGGGAAAATGATTGTCCAGTAAAAGTCTCAGGGACTCCTCGCTACTCATCGACCAGTCCCCACCATCATCTCTCAGATACCCCCGAGGGGCGGGATTCCTAGAGAGTATTTTTCTAAGCCTCGCGGATTCATTGCAGCCCTCTACGTTTTCGCAGAAGCTTCGCCATGAATCCCGCTTGGCTAACCTTATTTCATATTTATAAATCCCCAGACTCACCTTATAGAGCTCCCAGTCCGAGGGTAGTTTACTCCTCCTGGCTCTATTAAAGAGCCGCCTACTGGACGCTCTTAGGTCGTCAAGGGAATCAGACCACCAGGGCGGCTTGCCCTTCCCCCTGTAAGTTTTCAGTGGGCAGGACTGTTGAAAGGCGCTATTGCTTGCCAAGGTGAAGTTTTCCACCAGATCGTCTATTTCAGATTCGGACAGGTCCGAACCAGCGATAGGCGCCTCAGGCAATAGCTCTCCCAACTTCCTACAATACAAGTCCCAGTTGGTACTTTTAGGGTTCCTAAAAGATATTTTACCGGGACGTTCTTCATTCACCGAGAACTGAATATATCGGTGATCAGAGAAAGAGTGCTCGTTGAGAACCCTCCATCCAGATATCCGATCTTCCAGTTCTCTGCTAACCAGGGTGAGGTCCAAGACCTCCTCCCTTACCGCAGTAATAAAAGTCGGGTCATTCCCCCTATTACATATACAAAGTCCCTCATCTACAATAAAAGTAAATAAAGACTCACCTCTGGTGTTCGTATCCGAGCTCCCCCATATGCTATGGTGTGCATTAGCATCGGCACCTATGATTACGCCAACACCTCTCCGCCTTGCTTCAGCGGTGATTTCGCCCAGTATCACAGGCGGTGGTCCCGTTACGTCCCCATGGGGCATATACGCTGAGACCACCCACAATTCGCTACTGCCTCGCTCGAGGCAGACCGTGGTTACGTCAGCATTGCTGAAATTAGAGAGAATAAAAGCTTTAAATTCCTTTTTAATAAGCACACAGGATCTAGGCCTACCTGCCTCCCTATGCACCAAGGTGTTGAATTTTCCCGTCCTTAATCCAGAAATTTTTCCGCCGTTACTACTCAGCCACGGCTCCTGGACAAGGACAATATCCACTCCGCCTTTCTCAAGACAGAGCAACAAGTTTGCGGAAGCCGCCTTAGAATGCTGAAGATTGATTTGACGGATTTCCATCAACACCACTCTTCTTCTTCTGCACCCCATCCTTGGCGGCTTCGCCCTCGGAGACTAGGAGATCCTCCTCCTCCCCCAACAGACGACTTACACTGATGACGGATCCCGCCATCGATGATTCGCCCTCGGAGGCCAGGAGCTCCTCCTCGGCCCTATCAGCCAGACGACTAGCACTGATGACAGATCCCGCTATTGACGGACGTCAACAGTGCTTTCGCTGTCCAAATTAGCGGAGTCAGCATCCACAACCATGGGTACTGGCTCCCCTGCGGACGCCTCCACCTCCCGAACAGTCTCTGTGGGAGAGGAACCATCCCCCCTGGAATCGGCGTGGTAGATTTTAAGAACCACACGCTCGAGGCCATAGGAGATAACCCCCCTCGTGTCAGAGAGAGGACCGGTGGACTCTGCGTTTAGCAGAATCAGCACTTGCCGACGTGGCCCAACAGCCTCCTCTACTCTGAGGACCCTCCAGTTATGCGTCGGAAGGTTGCAGTAACGCATTAGTTCGAGTATTTTCTCCGGCTGAGATGGCCCGGCAGGCAACCACACCCGAGCCCTCGGTCGAAGGGGGAGATCCCTCCGTTCCACGGCCTCGAGTCTGGCCCCCCTCCAGACCTCCCCTACCAAAGAAATTATTTTCTTAAAGATACAGGCCGACCGCTCGTCAGCACAAGTAATCAGTCTAAAACCATGATACCACCCCGAGTATTCGAAGCATGGCCGCGTACCTGGGCTCTCCATAACAGCGGTCATATAGGCCGCTGATATGGCGCTGGCGACCCACGGCCACTCCTCTCGGGAGATGGCACCATCCTCCCTACTCCTATCCAGGACCCCGAGGGTGATGGAGCCTGCACGTTTAGCGATTTCGCTAAACGAAATTGCGTCCCCACCTCCTCGGGCCCTTTTTGTCGTTGAGGCATTCCGCTCATCCGACCTTTGCCGCTTCATAGCCCCCAAACCCTGCTGCTCACCCGCATCGTTCGACACCGGTGTGTGGTCGTCGCAAGCTACGACGCTCCTGGCCCACTCCAGCGTCCGGGAATGCTTCTCAGACATCTGAGCTGCATCCCTTCCGCCGTAGCGCTCCAAGATCTTCTCAGCTAAGCGCCGATCACCCAGAGCTTTCCTACGCGGCGTCGATCGCCTACCTTTCCCGGCAGGCTTCGACCCCAGGGCTCCCGTTGGGAAAGCTCCTCGCGACAGGGCTTCCTGGGCTGCTCCGTCGCATTCGTCGGACCTCTGCCTTTCCCTGTCACAGCCCCATATGGGCCTACATTGGGTGTCGGTTTCGACACCCCTCCACTACCCGAACTACCCGTACCTACGGGGTTTGAAACCAAACCCCTGCGCTGATCCGTCTGATCAGCCCTTTTGACCCGCCGGGAGCTTTCCCGGCTGGCGGCGACCTGCTTCGGAGCACTCTCCGCACCTGTCGCGTCCCCCGCACCATGACGACTTTCGCCGTCACTCCTACCCTCCTTTTTATTCGTCTTCGTGTCCATTCTAAGAAGTCCCCCCTCAAGGCCGCTATCCGGAGCCGATTGTGTAGTCGCCCTTCAACGGTCCCGTGGTTATCTATGCTGCGCAGGGAGGCCACGCGAGGGTTGACGCATTACCTTATGAGTAATGCGTTCAGAGCCAGACCGGACGCAAAGGGGGAAAATCTTCAACCGCACCTACACCACCAACTTAACGGCGACGGAGCCGGAACGTACCTTGAGGCCCGCCACGGTTTTAACGGGACGTGGGCAGGTGCAGCATTAGCCTACCAGCCATTTCGATAGGGTTTCACCCCGACCTACTAAGGTGGCAGAATACTGCACCTACCAGCCCAAAGTCATCAATTCCTATCCATAGTCAAAATCAAGTCCCTAACAATCCGGTTCGTCACCGTTGAGTACCGATCTTGACCCTTAACAGGGTCCTCCCTCCCCTGAGCTCGGTACAATGACTCAGGGGTGCGGGTTTTATCGAGTTGTCCTCTCTAGATCCGCCATTATCAGTAGAAGCAGGGGCACCTCGTGCAGGACGTGACAACCAATCACGTGTGACAATTCGTCACTATGGCCGGTCTAAGACTGATACCAGTCCCTGATCCAGAGCCTGGAACCACGTATGATATCCAAGCCAAGTATCTTAACCCCCAAACATAAACCTACAAACATAAATAAAAATTTCGTGTACTTTGTTTTTGTAAATTCGATGGACAAATGTCAAAATCGTACTGCGCCGTATTTTGATGTATCAAATCAAAAAAGCTTAAAATCAGCTGGCCCATGCTGCCACCTTGTATCGTTGCGCCATGGGTAGAAGGCAGTTTGCGCGCCCATAAAAATAGGTCATCCATTTCAAATATTTTGAAGGTTTGTGTCACTTTAAGGCTTCTTGCCCAGGGTGTTGCAACAGAGTGTTGGGAATGAGGCTTTAGTTGGGTCCTTTGGATTTTGTAATAATTTTATATTTACTTCTATTTAAATAGCTCCCAACGTATCGTGCAAAAATTTATCAACGATGGCTAGCGTAGAAAATTGTACAGTTGATGCGATAGTTAGCGTATGGCAATACCACGATAAACGATAAACGCTAACGATCGGGTTTCACACGCTAGCAGTTATTTCATAATATGGTGTAACAGATTGCAAGCGTTTATCGTGTATCGTATGAGTTCATAATAGGGGTGTTACTCGATGTTAACCGAGAGATAGTCGGCCAGTTGCCTTCATATCTTGTCCGCAATTTGACAGCGATGTGTGGGGAAATAAAAATTGACTGAGTGGAAGTTGAGGTTTGGTTGAGTGTGGCTGCAACTTCTGCAAAATGTCAAAGCAGCCAAAACAAAGCCAAAATGAAAATAATAAAGTGAAAATGTGAAAAATTGTGTAAATTGGTAAAATAAAGTGTTAAATTGTGTTAAAAATGTTTACTATTTTAATAATAATTGTGTTCAGTGCAGTGAAGTGGTTAAAAAGTGTAGAAAACTACATGAGTGAAGTGAAGTGAAATTTGTGCAGACATTGTGTGTGGCATGTGGCACACGTATGTACATATGTAATTATGTGTGTCATAAATATGCAAAAGCCAAGGGTTGTGTTTTGTGAGTGATAACAGTGATAACAAAATAAGTATACTTTTCTCAATAAATTGAACTTGTGATTTTAAAAGCAGTTCATTTATATATAAATGTATATGAATTTTGAAAACAACATTGTAAAAAAGTTTGTTAAATAGTTAAATAAATAAAATAATTAAATTTGCTCTAAGCATAAGCTAACAAATATTTGTACATTCACGTGTTCAAATAAAAGACAAACTTTGTTTCAATCAACCACTTCCAACAAAAAATATTCTTACGCACAAGCATATGTACAAATCTATGTTCATATGTAAGCTAAGAAATATTTGTATATTCGCATGTTGAAAAATTAAACAAAATTCACTTCAACCCACCATACGCACCAGCACACATACATATGTACATATGTATGCTCTTGTTTTGTATGTAAATCGCAAAATCCTGAAAACTAGCTTCCTCTTGATTTTTCATTCATAAATGCTTCTTCTTAATTTGTCCAAATTGATGATAGAATTTTGCAATTCGGCAACATGGCATTTGATGAAATCGTCAAAAGAAAAATTTTTGCGATTTTATAAATTCCAACTTCGATGCATATTGGGGGTATTCATTATGACGAGCATAACTACTTTCATAACCCCGCACTTTTCCTTTAAAATAATACCAAACTATTTATAAGCCTGTATGAAAGTACTAATATGGTAGTAAAAAATGCAAATAAACATGCACAGATATTGCCTAGTAAATGTCCACTAACATATTAGCAATATAATCTAAAAATTTCCATCCATTGTTCATATAAATTATTGCAAATAATTTTCCCATATCCTGAATTGCCGAGTTGTCACAGCTTATGGACATTTTTATTTGCTATTTGAAACCCCCTATCATATTCTGTTGAAAAATTGTTCGCGCAGTCACGCAGCCAAATTTGCAGCAACCGTGTTGCAATTGCTACATAAGAGTGGTGTTTTACCCGTTTCTGGCCCGAATTCGCACTGTGACGTCATACTGTATATGCTGACTTGTTTATCACATGTCAGTACAAAGTAAGAATTTTACATTATTTTCATAGAAAAAAATTTATATATGGGAGCGGCGAAATAAATTAAAGTAATTTTGCGAAGAAATAAACATTATTTCGCAAAAGAGCAATAAATTCGTTTATTTTAATTTTATAATAAATTCCCCTTTTAGCTGTGAGTTGATAAAGGTATAAACGGCAACACTTTTAACCACCGACGACATATAATTTGGCTCGTGCCTATTGTATTTCGTCGGCTAATTGCTACGAGTATTGATATTTACATATACATGGCCGTATACGCGGATTGCCATAAATGATTTGGTCGCTTCATAACGCGTAAAGCGGCAAGTTGTTTTATTAATATCTTAAGACACTGCCACAGCATAAAAGCGACCAAGGTTTTTATACATGTCTGCCTTTAATTGGAGTATTATTGAATATGTATATAAGTATGTACATTTGTACTTTTTTGCTTTGGTTTGTATTTTCATATATATATATTCAATGATACAATGCTCATCATCTGATCAACAGGTACATGTCTTTTGTGTATAGTTGGTCTTATTTACATATTTGAGGGTTGATTTGAGGCAGGTCAAATGTATTTAAGTTTGACTTGGCTTATCAAACCTGCCTTTGAAAATATTCAAGTACATAGGTACTTACATCATTGTACTGAATAACACATATAAAATGCTTTAGGAAATTTCTATATAGATACCTCCCCTCCCACCCATAGTCCAAATAATAACTAAATTAACGTTTTATGAATATGCAATGGTTTTCGCTTGCACAAAAATTCTTAGTGCGCAAATGCCGTTGGCAAAACACTATTTGCATGCATATTTCAATTTGCATACATTTTCCTAAAATTTTAATTTATTAACAAAAGGGGATGGGATAATTCATAAATGTATGATTAATTTACATACATTTCATGAAAGGGCTTATTTTGGTTATATGAATAGGTTTTTGTTTGTAAACAAATAAGCAAAATTTCTGCAATTTGCTGCAAATACACAAAAACTCAAAATCTGCAAAGAGCTCAAGTAAATATGGATACTCATTTCATTTTCGCATATTTCCCCACATTCATAATGGTCGCAGAGAAAATACACCACAAATGAGTAAAATGAAATACGAATATAAATGGGCAACAACCGGCCGACTATGTCTCAGTCAACATTCGTTGCTTCGTTCCAGCGAGCAAATTCGCTACTTTTTGCCGATTGACGTCTCTTATTATATATATCCTTTGCCATAGACTGAAGACAAACTATATTCTTTGGTGTTTGCCTAATACAGGCAATATGCGGTAATATACGCTACATTTGTGTAGCAGATGGTATCACGAGTTACCCGTGTATTTTCACGGCTCCTTGTACTTGCCCTACAAAAATTTGGTCACAAAACTTACCCACGCCCATGCAAATGTGGCTATGAATATAACCTATGAATGACTGTAAAGTGACTAGTCAAATGACGTCGTGCAGATAAATGTGCGACAGATGTAAAGTGGCCTTTATTCGCTGTCTGGGAACACTCTTTGCGTTGATTTGGGCCATGTTGTGTGAGAATCACAAATTGTGGTGTGTTTGTTGATTTCAACACATCCTGGCGGAAATAGCCTACACTATCGAGTGTGGTAATTTGTAGAGCTCTCAGCTGCTCACTCTTCCAATCGTTGGAATGGGACAGCTGTGCGGTGCTGCCAATTTGACAGCGTAATGAGACATAATGGTCATGTCATGCGATCATTTAGGGACAGCTTGCGTCTGAGTCCTTACGCGACATAAAATTTATAGTCTTTTCTAAAAAGTTTAATTCCTCCCTTGTTTGTAGTATCTATGGCATATGTGTCCTCGAACACTTTCACGACAGGAGTTATTTATTCAACAGTTTAGTGATTCGGACCTTAGTAGAAGATTTGAAATAAGCGGAATTGCAGTAAATTCGTTACAATATATTTATTCTACTACTTGGCAGCGACTCACCCGGTAAGCTGATACCTACTTAGCCGGCAAGAGGCCGTACTGTGGGCCTCTGCAGCGTAGTTCCTGGTGATGTTGTTTCTGGTGTTTGTTGTTGCTGGTAACTAGTGGTTGTAGGCGGGCCTATGTGTGCGGCCTGCCGTTGTTGTGCCGGCAACTGTTGGCGTTGGCCGGCGTCGTATCAGGTTTTGTTCGGCTGGCTTATGTGTGGCGGCCTGCCTATGTTGTGCCGGCAATTGTTGGCGTCGGCCGGCGTCGTATCAGGTTTTGTTCGGCTGGCCTATGTATGGCGGCCTGCCGATGTTGTGCCGGCGTCGTATCAGGTTCTGGCGTGGTAGTTGGGTGCTCCTGGGAAAAAAAGTAAAATAATTGTCGTTAGATGTGTAGATTATTGCTTGTTTGTTTTTTTCTATTTCCCCTATTTATCACAATGAAAATATGATTCGTTCAATAGGTGCTTGCAAAACAATTTATTTGCTCTTGGCCGTAATCACTTTCACAAAAACGGTTTCACGGTATACCGATCAGCTTAACTACATACCTTATTTTGCTGACCATCGCCAATGAATTTAAAGTTATTTCTAGATTTTCTGCATACACTCCGCAACCGAAGTGTTGAACATTTTCACAGTTTTTTTTTACGGGGAAAGCTGGTAAATGTAATATTCGCTGAATAAACGAGATCGAGGGAACGCTTTTCTTTTTGGGCGCGCCCAAATTTGTGTAGGCGCTGAAAATTTTTTACTTTTCGCTACAGTCGTTTTTTTTTTTTAAACCACTTTTTGCATAGTTCAATATCGCCATGTGATATTGAAAATCTTCAATGTCATTGGGATTTTTGGCGATGCCACTAGTATGAAAGAAAAAAAATCGTTTCAACCCCCCAGGCAGACATGAGTGAGATGAATCCTGACCTTTTCAGCTATCATTAGCCAAGTGGTACGTTCGAAGGGTGAATCTCCCAAGTGGGCCATAACAAATTATTGTTCAGGCCTTAAGCTCGAATCGAACCTTACTGAAGATTTTACGTCTTTTATCATCACAGAGAGGGCCGTTTTACAAGCCAATTTACGAGTATACGTTTTGCTGGAGATTTGTTCCAGATGTATACTTTTTTTAAAGCCCCGTCATATAATCAGTTTTTTATATAGATATATTTAATGAAATCTTACGCATAGAACGGCATAGCGAACGACATCGGCGCCATCTGAAATGAGAAAGTAGCCAACTACGAACTTTTGTTGCAAGCAAGGTATAAGAAGAATAATTCAATATTTGGTGAAACTATTTTTCCCCACTGGTTGGGAGTTTTCACAGTTAAAATCTACAATTTAACATATGAATAAGACACAAAATATGTAGGTAGTATATTTCTTGTATAGTGAGAATGTTTTGCGAAATTTTTGTATGTGGATGTGCAAGGCGAAATAAATTTCGGTTGATAAGTCTTAAGATAAATAATAATAAAAATTACAAAGCAACATCTTGCGCGATTGTGGCACTTACTGACATGCATTGTTAACTATATAGTTTGGCAGCTTAAATAGAGGTTATGTTGCGAATAGAGTGGAAAGTAGTGGACTAGGCATTCGAATGTCATATAATGAAGGAATGGTGTTGGAGTTTTTTCAAAGTTAAAAAAAAAATGTTAAAAGCTTTAATATAAATAAAACTATTGTTTTAATAACAACAAAAACGCATTATATATTCTATATACATAAATTCGCAAGGATTATCTCACTTTAAAAATTGAGTTAAATAATCTAAAGTTTGTTTTTGAAATTGAGTCGAGAACTGTGCGTGTGAATGTGCGAATTTTCACCGATCAGCTGTTAGTTGCGCTACTTGGTAAAATTTACAATGCTGACATGCATAGGATTCAAAAAGTTGATTATGGCTCAGCCACTAAATTAGCATCATCACCGCCAATTCATATTGTGGCGGATATTAGCATTTCGGTTCATCGGAAGCTACAATTACGCGGTGAAATTCATGTCGGCCGTTTTCTACTTCTGGCTAGTTCCAGTATTTAAGCTCTTTTCTTCATAATAAATAATTTTGCTTTTATTTTGTTTGACAGCTGATGGGAATGTGCTTTTCTGAGCAGTCTAATTTATCGAGTTATCGATAACAAGCAGTGCTGCCATTTTGGTGCTTTTGACACCAGATCTTGTCCGTTTTTTGGGTTTAGCTCCAAAAATTCTGGTTTAGCCCCTAGCTCTTTTTTAGGCCCTCTTTAAAATATTTGTTCCATTTTGGCTCCAAATCTATTTCGGCAATACGCAATGTGAAATTTGTAATGTGTTTTATGTGTGTCGAGGTTTTATTTTATTTGTTTCGTTATGTATGATGTGGCAACTCGGTACTCAACTGATAACAATAACTTTAATCGATAAGCTGTGTCATGAGATTGTACATTTGCTTTCTAGCTTGTGCACCAGCATAGTGTCACCTTCTAAGAGTTTCAACCCTTAAGGCCGCGGCACAAGGACATTTTTCATATAGATACATTTAACAAAAGCTTATGCTTTCCAATAACATCGCCACAATTAAACAAGATGTTGCGTTTGTAAATATGAAGGAACTTCAGACTTGGCAATTGAAGGTTATTTCGCCTTGCTCACTCACATAAACAATTTCGCAAAGCATTGTTATAAACATTTTCCCTTCACAACAAAAATACTTGCAAACATATTTTGTGTTGTATGCGATTGTTATATTGCAGTTTTAATTGCGAAAAATGTTAGAAAAGTTACCAACCAGTGGGAAAAATAATTGCATTTCCAAAGTGTGCCAATACCCTTAGCCAAAGCAAATGTAAAATTCTTCTTCTTATGATTTGCTTGCAACAAAATTTGGTGGTTAGCTACTTTTCAATATCAGATGGCGCCAGTGTAACTCATTCTACCGTTCTCCATAAAAACACGTGCAATATACTCATTCTATATATATACAAAGAAGTTAACATTTTGATTGTCACTCCATATCTCGAGAACGGATAGAAAAATTGCCATGAAATTTTTAGGATAACTTAATAGGAACCCGGAGAGTGTTTGTGAAAAGTTTTGTTTTCGGGAAGTGGACCAGGGACCGATTTATTCTAAACTGTCGTATATATGGCTCGATTTGCCTGAAATTTGGTATGTAGGTAGCGTTATATCTAGAATAAAATGTCGGATAATTTTTCTTCCGGGAAGTGGACCAGGATACATATTGGTGACTAGGGTCTCGAGAAATAGGACAAAAAGTGGACCCGGGCGCCCCTAGAATGTGTTTATACAATATGGATATCAAATGAAAGCTGCTGATGAGTGCTTTAGTACAGGGTAGTTTTCATACCTATTGGTGACTAGGGTCCAGAGATATAGGCCAAAACGTGGACCCGGACACCCCTAGAATGTGTTTATACAATATGGATATCAAATGAAAGCTGTAGATGAGTGCTTTATTACAGGGTAGTTTTCATACCTATCGGTGACTAGGGTCTCGAAATATAGGCCAAAACGTTGACACGGGCACCCCTAGAATGTGTGTGTATTTTGGATATCAAATGAAAGCTGTTGCTGAGAGCTTTTAAGAATTTTCATTGTGATATTCGATTTAGTCGCATCAGCCTGGCAAAACTGATAAATATGCATGCGAAGCCGAAATAAAGATATGAATTAATAATACCTACATACCTATTTACATACGTTCTATTCGATTTGCCTGAATTTGGTATATAAATTTGCCTATATTAGTATTTCCGATGCTTTTTTCCGGGAAGTAGACGAGAGACGGACTGGGACTGGGATTAGGACTGAGACTGAGATTGAGACTCGGAGTGGGACTGGGACTGAGACTCGGAATAGGACTGGAACAAAATACATACCACCCTCTGGGACTGACAATAAGATATGAAGAAGAATGAGAAAAACTTGAGAGAAGAGAGAAGGAGACTGAGAAAGAGATAGAATTAGACGAAGATGGAGATAGATGAAGCGAAAAATACGGAGGGAGGAGTGAATACAAAGATTAGGAAAAAGTGTAGATGGGCGAGGGAGAGTTAGACGGAAAAAGCTTATTAAAATGTATGCAGATATACAAATTTAGGGCAGAACAACGTCTACCGGGTCTGCTATAATTTATAAGCTTCTGTTAAACTTATCTATATGAAAAACTGCTTATCTGTCGGGGCTTTTACCCTTTAACTTAAGATTATAATAAATTTTTGTCTCCCGTACCTTATTTTCATTATACCTTTGAAGAATATATACAATGCTTGCCGCAAAATATAGAAAAATATCTATCTTCAAAATTGGAAAAATGTGATTTCAACTTTAAGTTTTTGGTTTGATGTTAAAGAGTATAACAATATAATTCCAAAAGCTTCTCGATTTTGTACTTACATTTTTTTGCTGCCACTAAGTAATACTGAAATTGAAAGAACGTTTTCAAACATGAGCTTGATTAAAAGCAAACACAGAAACAAAATGAATTTAGTTATGTTGAATTCGCTTCTGACTATAAGAACGGCTCAAGAAATGCTGGCATGACTTTGTAATAAACAATGATTTCTTAAAATTAATGAACACAAAAAATATTTATATATGAGTGTAGCAATAATAATAATTCATCTTCTGAGCACGAAATCATAGTTTTCGAAGTCTAAGGCCCTTCATATATATCTCGTCCCAACACAAACTTGAATCGGGTTTGATTTGTTTGGCCCATTCATTCTATCAACCTTTGCCCGATTTACTTTCTTTGACTTTTGTGGTCTCTGTTGAATCTCTTCCACCAGCATTCTCTTACTGCTGAACCCTTTCTCCAAACTGAAGTGGTATATCCTGGTTCTTATAGCGCATATTCCTTCTTTGCATGTCGATCCTGATGTCATCGTCAACTAAGAAGTCCACTCCCAATATGACTTCATCAACAATATCCGCCACAATGAATTTGTCTAGAATCGTGACCTTTCCAATTAAGACCTCGGCCTGGTTTGCGTTTGGGTGAAGGCAACTCATCAACTGGGGGAAATGACATAATAAGGGAAAATGAGTCGATTGCAGAAACGTTGGCCAGTTTGAATCGCGTTTTGAGTAGTTCCTCCGGTCAAGGTGCCGTCAAGAAATTATATGATTTGCCAGAATTTGACGGAAAAACTGAGGACTGGCCAATGTTTCGCGAATCGTTCATTATGACGACTCAGGAGTACGGGTATAATGAGCGGCAAAATATGATAAGACTTCAGAAGGCCATTAAAGGAAAGGCGCGCGAAGTAGTTGAATGTCTGCTCATTCATAGCAACAATGTACCAAGAGTTATCGATGTGTTAGGTGAGCGTTTTGGTAGACCAGAGCAACTAGTCAAGAGTCAGATTGCGCGCGTTCGAAGTTGTGCGCCAATACCGGAAAATCGTTTGAATATGCTGGTGCCGTTTGCTACAAAGGTGCAAAATTTAACGACGTTTCTCGAAGCTGATGGTTGTGAACACCACCTAGCCAATCCTACCCTTATGGAAGAGTTGCTGTTTAAGCTGCCAAAATCGCGAAGATTAGAGTGGGCTCGCCATGCCATAAACATTACACCCAGAGCGACAATCTGCCATTTCAGTGAGTGGATACAGGAGCTGGCGCGCGTGGTGAACATCACCTGCCTCAATTCAACACAGGAAACGCGACCGGTCCAAAGGAGTAATGAAGGGCGGATGAAATTCTTTCACGTTGGTACAAACGGTAAGCAAGCGGTCAGCTGCGAATTGTGTACAGAGGCACATCACATAGAAGAATGCAGTCAGTTTAAGACAATGGACGTCGAATCGAGATGGAAGGTTGTGCGACAGAGAAGGTTGTGTTTTAATTGTCTAAGGCGTGGGCACAGAAGCAACAAGTGTGGAAAAGAGCACCAATGTTCTGCACCAAACTGCGCGAAGAAAGTGCACGTGCTGCTGCATGCAGATGTACAACAAATCGCTGGTGGAGTTCAGCGTCAAGACACAACAAGGCAACCAGTTTTTACTAACGCGGTCGCAAGACAAGAAAACTTAAATATTTTGTTCAAAATTCTACCCGTAAAATTGTATGCGAATGGGCGGGAGGTAGTTTGTTATGCCTTTATTGACGAGGGTTCGGCAGTGTCGTTAATGAATAGGAGATTAGCAAATCAGTTTGCTCTGATAGGTAATAAAGAGAAGTTGACATTACAATGGTTCGGAAACAATGCTGTAACTCAAACGGTTTTTAATAGTAATATTCAAATATCAGGGCTCGATGCAAACGCGAGGAGATTTTGTATGAAAAACGTTAAGGTCATCGAAGACTTGCAGTTGCCAAAGCAAACGCTGAACAAAACAGAACTACAGTGGAAGCATCGGTTCTCCAAGCAGCTGCCAATCGCTGAGTAGGACGCGGCGATACCAGAATTATTAATCGGTCTAGATAATGCGCACTTGGGCGTGGCGAAACGTGTAATAGCTGACGGAAGGCGCGGACCAACGGTTGTGTTGACAAAGCTTGGATGGGTACTTTACGGACCAAGTCATGTGCAGCAACCGTCTGGAATTTACCATTCCCTGTTTGTGCATAAGAGCGGTGAGTCGAAGCTCGAGCAATTGGTTGAAAATTTCATAGTGAACGATGCGATGGAAGCCAGTGGTGCACATGCGCATGTGGAGAGCGCAGCGGATGAGAAAGCCAAACATTTACTTAACACAACGACAGTTCGAAAGGGGCAACGATACGAAACGGGACTCCTGTGGAAGAACGATCAGGTGGAACTCCCTGATAGTAGAGGCATGGCAGAAAGGAGATTAATGGCACTGGAGCGAAAGTTTTCTAAAGACCCTGGCCTCCGAGAGCAGTATACGCATATCATGGGTGAATACATTCGAAAAGGTTACGTAAGGCGTCTGAACGAAGCGGAAGCACAGCAGCGTGGTAAAAGGACGTGGTACTTGCTACATTTCGGAGTGCGCAACGTTAACAAGCCGGAAAAGCTACGAGTAGTATTTGACGCTGCAGCAGAAGTTAATGGCGTTTCACTTAATTCAGTTCTGCTAAGCGGGCCGGACTTGGAACAGCCGCTAGCGACCATATTAATGAAATTCAGGCAGAGATTAGTTGGGGTTTGCGTAGATGTCGTAGAGATGTTTCATCAGGTGCAGATACGGCGCGAAGACCAAGAGGCGCAACGATTTCTATGGAGGATCGAACCTGAAGCGCCAGTGGAGGATTACGTTATGACGGTGATGACATTCGGTGCGACGTGCTCACCATGCTCCGCGCAGTTCGTGAAGAACAAAAACGCCAGAGAGTTCCAGACAGTATTCCCTGAAGCAGCAGCTGCGATTATCCACAATCATTATGTTGACGATTATGTGAATTTTTTTACCACTGAAGAAGCTGTGCGCGTGACCAAGGAAGTAGTCTGGGTACACAAACAGGGTGGTTTTGAGCTGAAACGTTTCGTGTCTAATTGCAAGCAAGTATCAGATGTTTTTAATAGCGGAGGAAATGCACTGACCATGGTGAATCTCGATAGATCTGCCGATGGACAGTTCCAGAGAGTGCTTGGCATGGTTTGGGATAACGTAAAGGATGAGCTAAAATTCGCCTTATCATTCAAAAAAATTGATGGTAAGTTAATGACAGGCGCAACAAGACCCACTAAGCGAGAAGCATTGCGGATAACCATGTCAGTGTTCGATCCATTTGGCTTGGCAGCAGAATACTCGATAGTGGCAAAATTGATTGATGAAAGTGTGGCAAGAGAAGGTCGGATGGGATGATGGTATACCGGATGAAGCTTTCGCGATGTGGAGAAAGTGGCTGAACATGCTAAAGGACATCGAAACCTTACGAATGCCGCGATGTTATGATGAAAACTTCTTTAAATCGTCGGTAGAACTACATGTGTTTGCCGATGCCAGCGAATCGGCTTATGGAGCAGTGGCGTATTGGAGAATCAGCAGCGGGTGTGGTATAATACGTTTGGCGTTCGTGATGGGCAAAGCAAAATGTGCCCCTTTAAAGTTGACAACGGTGCCACGTCTGGAGCTGCAAGCGGCCGTTTTAGCCACGCGAATTCGTACATCAGTACTTCAAAACCATGACCTTACACCTGTAAAAACAATCATGTGGAGCGATTCTAAGACAACGTTGGCGTGGATAACCTCGGATCACCGCCTGTATAAGCCATATGTGGCACACCGGGTGAACGAAGTGCTGGCAGGCAGTAAAGCAACAGACTGAAGATGGTTGCCCGGTATCGACAACCCAGCCGATTTTGCAACGCGCCTACCAAGCGGGAAACGTGAATCATTCTGGGCGACAGGACCAAACTTCCTGTATAAGGACGAATCAGAGTGGCCCAGACGCAAACCAGCGAAGAACTTCGCACTAAGTTCATATTTCACTTCAGTTATGGAGGCGATACGTATAAAAGATTCTCTTGTTTCATTCGTATTAAAAGAGTTATAGCGTGGATGTTGCGGTTTTGCAACAACGCTCGGAAGAAGCACAGAATACTAAGGGAGTACGGATATCTAACCGTAGCGGATCTGGAAGCATCGGAGCACTTAGTTTGTCGAGCGGTACAGATGGACGCGTATCCTGAAGAGTATGAGGCTCTGCGTGTAGGGAAAAAACTGCGACGCAATAGCAATTTGTGGAAGCTGACACCGTACATCGATGAGAAAGGAGTCATGCGTATAAAGGGTCGCATTGATGCCGCTGAAGTAATACCGTTCCAGAGTCGCAGGCCAATCATCCTTCCGAAGGAGCACCACGTCACAAATATAATCGTCATGTACTATCATTTTAAAGCGAAGCACCAAAATGAAGGAACTATAATAACCGAACTCCGCCGAAAGTTTTGGGTACCCCATATTCGAGCAGCCGTTCGACGCGCCGCTAAGGAATGCCAAAGTTGTAAGAAGGATCGTGCGCAACCGCGACCACCGATAATGGGCCAGCTTCCAGAGGATAGGCTAACGCCATTTTTGAGGCCATTTTCCTATGTCGGATTAGATTACATGGGACCGTTCCTTTTAACCATAGATCGACGGAAGGAGAAGCGTTGGATAGCCTTGTTTACATGCCTGACGACGCGTGCCATACATTTGGAGATTGCCAAGGACCTCAGTACCGATACTGGTTTACTATGCATTCGCAACTTTATGTGCAGGCGAGGCACCCCGGTTCGCATACGGTCGGATAACGCTACTAACTTCACCGGCGCTAATAAAGAAATGCAGCGGCAACGTTCGGACTTCGCGAATGGGAGGATAGCCGACGCACTAGCAACTGAGGGCATCGAGTGGGTGTTTAATTGCCCGTTGAATCCGCATGTAGGTGGATGCTGGGAGCGACTTGTGCGCAGCGTCAAGCGGGCCATGGGGCATGCTCTACACAATGAGAGTGTGCCCGAGCAAAGTTTATACAGTCTTATGTGCGAAGCGGAAAACCTTGTGAATAGCCAACCGTTAATGCACATTCCATTAGAAACACCCACCGACGAACCTTTAACACCTAACCATTTTCTTATAGGTACTGCCAACTCAGAACAGACCCCTCATCCGCGAGAACAAGATCACACGGTGTCTAGGAACCAATGGACGAAGGTGCAACAAGCACAGCATCGCTTCTGGAAAAGATGGGTTCAGGAATATCTGCCAGATCTGTGTCGACGCACTAAGTGCTACCAACTGGTCGAGCCATTCCGACCAGGAGATTTGGCCCTGTTGTGCGACAGTAATATACATCGCTCCAAGTGGCCGTTGGGAAGAATAGTTCGCGTGTTCCCAGGGAAGGACAACCAAGTCCGAGCAGCGGAGGTGCAGACCAAAGTTGGGTTATTCCGGCGACCAGCGTGCGTATTGGCTCGGCTAGATGTTGGTGAATCTGACCAGATTCACGGTAGTCGGGATGTTGGCGAGAATCGTTAAAGTAGTTTAGTCGTTACTTATGTTTGAATTATTCTGTTCTTTATGTTAGTATTAGCTGTTTTCATATTTGTATTACCCTGTTCTCTACACTTAGTACTAATGGAAACAAACTTATAAATTTGGCCCATCTGGCAACTCCCTTCGCCTTTGTAAAAGTTTTGCATTTCATTGCAACCGATTAAAACGAATTTGAGCGGCGAGCTAGACGGGAGGCGAAAAACCAAAACGTAAGTTTATTTTCAGTACTTGTATTTTATACATATGTTGTAACATTATAATTATTTAGGAAATAAAACAGCATATTAGCTCAATAATACGAGTTCGAACGCCTGTTAATTTCAAGCCTACCCCGGCCGCAACACTACTCTTCCAGTTTCGCAAAGAGCTGCGATGATACCTGTTCCGAGATTTGTGTCGACATTTCAGATATAAGTGCCTCTTGCGCTTCCAGTTGAAATGCCATATATGTCTTCTGTTCTTCCAATTGAGATGACATTTGTGACGACATTTCTGAAACGCGTGCCTCCTGTGACTTCAGCTGGGATGCCATTGTCGATGTTTGCGCAGATATTGCAGCCAATATCATGTTAAAATCTGTGCTCGTCACTGTCTGAGGGGTTTCGTTTTTTCTTCCATTTTTGTTGCTGTCTTGTCGCTATCAGAATGCACATACTCGTCAGCATTGATTCCTTCAAATACCATAGCTACCCTTAGTCATCTTTGTAGCTCGGATTTATTGCCAGCAGTAGCCAATCCACGGGCTTTCAACTCCTCCTTCAGTTGCTGGATCGTTAATTCACTCAACTTTGCCATATTTAAGTTGTACTCTCAATCTCCGGAATTTATTCAACAATTCCTCTTCTGACACCAATTGTAACGAATTTAGTGAAATTCCACTTATTCCAAACCTTCTGCTAAGGTTCGAATCGCTAAGCTGTTGAGTAAATAACTCCAATATTCAATAATGCAAAATGGGCATTATTAGACTACTTGGAGAGTACTTCACAATAACACATAAATTCACAACGAATAGCGTGCTTAAATCAAAACTGATTCCTGACTACTCAGCTTTCGCTGCTTTTATACTCTCTATTGCCTCGTCCACCCATTTCTCCTAAGGTCTAGTAACTTCGCGAATTTCATGCTTGGTTACGAGCCATATATGTACATGTATATTTGTAGTTATAGTCGCTCGTATAGCCATATGCGTTTGTATATGTAAGTACTACTTCGGCTTATGGTGAGTATCTCTCTGCTGCCTTGTATTTCATGTGTAAATGACGATTGATTTGTTTACGTACATACTAGTGGCTACTTAGTATCGGATTAGGGATGTATCACTTAGTGATGTGAATATTCGTCACAATATACTTTTAGCTCTTTTTGAAACGGTTTTTTTTTAATTTTCTTGAAGAAATTTAACCCTTTCTAGTCCTTTTTTTTTAGATTGTGGCCCCAAAGAAATTTTTTTCTGGCAACACTGGACACTACTCTTCATCGAATGAGTGTTGTTGTTGTTGTTGCTGTAGCAGTGCTTCGCCCCACCCATGACGGAACGATACAAGGTGGCAGCATGGGATAGCTGATTATAAACTTTTCTTATTTGATTTGATACATCAACTTCCGGCGCAGTACGATTTTAACATTTGTATATCGAATTTACAAAAACAAAATACATGGAATTTTTATTTATGTTTGAAGGTATGTCACCATGCTGCCACCTTGTATCGTTCCGTCATGGCCCCACCTAATAGATGCGATCGATCACAAATTGTCATCAATATCCTCTAACGGGAGTTCGAGGAAACTTGCCGTTTCAACAGGGGTGGACCATAATGAAAGGGGTGTTAGAGGCGTTGGTTCCACATTACAATTAAAGAGATGGTTGGTGTCATGTGGGGACACATTGCAAGCGGGGCATACATTTTGTATGGCGGGGTTGATTCTGGATAGGTAAGAGTTTGGCCTGTTACAGTATCCAGAACGAAGTTGAGCTAGAGTGACTCGCGTTTCCCTGGGGAGTCTGCGTTCCTCTTCCGCAAGTTTTGGGTACTGTTCTTTGAGCACTGAATTCACCGGGCAATTCCTGGCATAAAGGTCCGACGCCTGTTGGTGGAGTTCACTGAGGACCTGCTTGTGTTTTTTTGCTTCATACGGCTGAGTTCTCAGGTGCCGTATTTCCTCAAAATGCTTACGGAGATTACTCCTTAAGCCCCTAGGCGGTGTTGGCTCATCAATCAGATGTATGTTGGGATGCCCAGGTTTCAGGTATTCAAGAGGAACTGTTTGGTTAGCATCTCATTTCTCTCCCTGATGGGGAGTATTCGTGCCTCATTATGTAGATGGTGTTCTGGGGACATAAGAAGACAGCCCATGGCGGTTCTGGGAGCAGTATTTTGGCAGGCCTGTAGCTTCTACGAGTGAGTAGTTTTTAGGCTTGTCGACCATATAGGGGACGCGTAGCATGCAATCGGCTGGCCAATTGCTTTGTATGTGGTAATGAGCGTTTCTTTGTCTTTTCCCCAAGTACTGTCAGCAAGGGATTTGAGGGTTTTATTACGGCTCTGAATTTTCGGTACAATTGCGGCTGCATGCTCACCAAAATGTAGATCCTGATCAAACGCCACACCCAAGATTTTGGGGTGTAGGACAGTCGGTAGCGTAGTGCCATCGACGTGGATGTTCAAAATGGTCGACATTTGGGACGTCCATGTTGGAAATAAGGTCGCGCAGGATTTAGTCGGTGATAATGCCAGGTTTCGCTAGGCGAAAACTGGAAAGATCAGGGAGGTAGCCGTTTATTCTGTTGCAAAGTTCATCGATCTGTGGGCCTGGGCCTGTGACCATTATTGTGCAGTCATCGGCGTAGGAAACGATAGTAACTCCTTCTGGTGGCGAAGGTAGCTTAGATATGTAGAAATTAAACAAAAGTGGGGATAGGACACCACCCTGTGGCATTCTTCTTGGTTATGATGTTTCGTTTCTAAATTGCACCGATGCCTGCCGACCACCCAGATAATTTGCGGTCCACCTTTTAAGACATGGGGAAGGGTAGACCAGGTCTTGCAGTAGCGTGCTATGGTTGACCGTATTGAAAGCTTTTGATAGGTCTAGCACAACGAGTACTGTTCTATGGTGGGGGTTTTGATTTAAACCGCAATTTATCTGGGTGCTAATGGCATTTAGCGCGATGGTGGTGCTATGGAGTTTTCTGAAGCCATGCTGATGACAGGCTAGCTGCAAATTTGCTTTGAAGTAGGGGAGCAAAATGCTTCAAGCGTCTTGGCTACTGGCGATAGGAGAAATATCCGTCGATATGACTCTCCTATGTTAGGTGGTTTCCCAGGCTTTAGTAGCGGGACCGCCTTGGCCATTTTCCATTTTTCGGAATTGACAAAGGTGGAAAGAGACAGGTTTAAGACATGTGCTAAATATTTGAAACCCTCTTTCTCTAGGCTTTTAAGCATCGGCATGGCTATGCCGTCTGGGCCCACTGCTGTGGATGGTTTAGCATAACCGATGGCATCGAATGAGTGTCATAATATCCAAAGAAAATTCGTTCGGTCAGGTCTTTCGACCTCAGTCGATGATCGATTTTGTCTCATAAAATATTAATAGTTCCGCAGCAGTTTTTCATATAGATGACTTTAACACAAGCTTATGCATTATGAGTAGATTGTCCGTATTTTTATGGAGAACGGTAGATTGAGCGACACTGGCGCCATCTTATATGGAAAAGTAGCCAACTACCAAATTTTGTTGAAAACAATTCATAAGAAGAATTTGACATTTGCTTTGCCTAAGGGTGTTGGCACGCTTTGCCAGTGAAATTATTTTTCCCGGCAGCGATTTAGTTTAGCAACCCTCGAGTTCGAGCTGGAGCTTGATATCAAATGAAAGAGGAGTTCTCCCGATCACAAATATATTTAGCGTCGCGGCCGGTGAATATAAAATAAAACCATAACGTGTTATGCTCCACTTGGGAGAGTCACCCTCACTCATGTCTGCCTGGGGTGGTTAAAACATTTTTTTGTTAATTTCGTGCGGGTGGCATCGCTGAAAATTCCCATGACATTAACGAATTTTCAATAACACCTGGGGCCCTATTCAGTAACTATGAGTTTTGAAATGTACATTTTTCTTTCATACAAATTATATGAAGAAAAAGTGTACATTTTAAAAATCACAGTTACTGAATAGGGCCCCTGGCTCAATGGTGTAGGTTGCTCATCTCCTCAATTGATTTTATTCGTTTCATTGTACTGGCCTAGAGATTTTCAAAAGGAGATGGCAAACGCAAAATGCAACCGATGCATTAGCAATTATGCACTGGCGTGGTAGTCAAGTTTTACCTAATTTAGCGCATAACATTCCCACAGAACACAAAAGTCGCAAAGTTTTACGCTTTCTCTACGTTCCATTCACCTCACCTCAACACAAAGGGTTGACAGCCGGAACGCGTGGACTAGTTCCAATATACAACGCAGGAAGGTCAATATTATATACAACACTATGACATATAGGCAAGACATAAGACTTGGATGCATTCAAACACAACGAATTTTCACTAGCCAAAAGAAAGATTGCAGCCAGATCATTATTAATTTTGAAACATAAATCTTCAACAAGACCGATACGACTTGACAAATGTAACTGCATATCATCGGCATATGCATGAATATTGACATACTGGCACACATCAAAAATATCATTCACAAATAGACTAAACAGAAGTGGGCCAAGGACCGACCCTTGCGTTTCGCCAGCATACATACAGACTGCGACAAAGAATTTCCTGATTTAACTTTCTGCGTTCTATCCTTAAGATAACTGGCAATAAGCTTGACTGAGCTATCCTCAAATCCGAAGTAATACTTCAGCTTCGTACATAAGAGCTTATGATTCACATAATCAAATGCTTTGGAGAAATCTAGTAAACAAAGAAGAGTTAGGTCACCAGTATCAAAACTAGTTCTTATATCATCCAATACTTTAACCATTGCTGTAGAGCAGCTGTGCTTTGGTCTGAAGCCAGATTGCAATTGTATATCTAATGACAACCTGAACTTTTTGACCACTTCATGAAAAATGGCTCTATACCAAATAGTTAAAAAAACTTAGAGTATTAGTTGTAAGGAATACCAAAATTGCAAGAAGGAATTTGCGTATTATATGTATAACTTCATTTTTGGGAAAATGTGCGAACAACAAAGAAATTATTAACAATATTGTATGCGGTCTAATTATACTGGCATAATACAAATTTACCAAACCACAACATTGCATGGTCTGATATTTTTCGTATCGCTACTTAAATAATTTAAATAGAATTCGTATTCTAGCCGCATAAATCGAACTCTGTAAGATTTCAAAATAAAATTACCTACAATGGAATAAATTGAAATAAAATAAAATTACACTGAAATAAATATATCCAACTAAAAGAAAAAGCAGGGAATAAAATAAAATAAAACCAAAAATAAGATAAACGATAATAAAATAAAATTTGATGAAATAACAAAAATTATAAATATGCAATAATAATAAAAATAAAATGAAAACATATACGATAAAAATTAAACTAGATATACCAAAAGTAAAATAAAATAGAACAAAGCAACATAAAATACGATAAAAGTGTAGATATCTAAGGGTTATAAGCACCCCTAATACCGGAGCTCATGCTTAAATTAGAATTTGTTTTTCCATTTAAAGCTTTTTTTTCCGAGGAGTTAATAATTTTTTTTCTGTATCCAAAAATTAATATTACACAAAGGTAAAGAAAAAAAAATTGTTCCATATACATTTATAAGCTATATAGAGGTTAATACATGTAGTTTTTACGATTTTTTTTAATGGATTGTCAATAAAATTTTGAAAGATGGGAATGCTGATGGTTCTCCTCATTTAGAAGGCATAGGGTTATACAGGTAAGGGGCCACCGAAATTTAGGTGCGTCAGTGGCCATGGTTTTGAGGGTGGGCCAAGCACCGGGCGTCGCAATAACACCCGCGGCGCCTCTATGTATATTCGGCCCTTCCCCCTTTTATTTTTATTTCCAGTTTTTTTTTTGGTATTTTGATTTTCAGCGATTGGTAACCGGTCATATCCGGTTCGGTTAATTTTGTTCCTTTTTTTGCGTTCAGTTTTTTTTGGAATTTTGAATTGAATTTAACGGTCTGTCCGTTGCATCCGGTTCGACCGGATGTCGTTTCGTTTGAATTTTGAGCGTTTTGAGTCGTCTCTGCGCTATTTTGTCAGTTTTTTTAAAGGCGTGATAGGAACTTTTTTCTGTTTATGGCGCAGGACAGTAAGGTTGGCAAGAACCCAGCCCAGCCGACATGACTAGCCACTGTGCACCACCAGATCATGCCGACTGCCTTCCTTGCAGATCCATTGAAGATGCGTATTCCAAAACAAACGCGTAAGCTAAAATAGGAACTGGTCTTTATTGGTACAGTAAAGAAACTAAAAACTAAAATTACATTTTACTAAATATTAAGCCTAAAGCCAAACAATAGTGTAGAGCGTTAGAATCGTATGATTTTTAATAACAGGACTTAAAAATCAAACCAATCATATCCAGAAACGATATAATATAGAGACATTGCATGGACGAAAAATCGTGTGAGGCACGCTTCACAAAATTCTAGTAGGTCACATTCACCACTTACCACAGTAGAATTTGTTAAACTACCACTGTCTGTATTTGTTATTTAACAATTATTTGTACACTTTTTATTCAGCTAATGTGTTCAGAATTCACATTTTTACTCTCTAAAACTCCAATCAGTGTATTTCTGTGCTTAAATTATGTTAAAAATCGTGTTAAAATTTGTGGTGTGGTGGAAGTGACCTACTAGAATTTTGTTACGCTCCACTGCTTTCCACCGAAGTTCGCGCATGCAACATCTTTATTTTCGATAATTTTTGTCATAACTGCATTATGAGAGTGGACGAATTTGAGTAAATAAAAGGGACGTAAAAATACAATGTACATAATATGATTTCACTGTCGGGAGAATTAGCTAAAGGTGATAGGTGAAAACGATAACATCTTCGATAGTACTCGATTGTGTTTGATAACTAATAATCTATTTGTAGCTGTCGCCACAGTACTCCCCATGTTTGTTTTTTTTACTTAAAAATTGTACATTGAAATGCGAAGAAACAAATTAGCTTGAAAAAAATTTTTTCATTGAAATGCGAAGAAACAGATTAGCTTCAAAGAAATTTACATTGAAATGATTGTATGTTATGAAATGTATTTTATGAATGATTATAAATGTATTAATTAATAGTATAATGTTTTCATACTAGAAATCTTGACATGTTTGCGTTACTTACCAGGTTTGGATGATTCTTGATCGCCATAAACTTCGTCGCTGCAAGCTTCGTACACAGGTTTGAGTCTGTCGATCGAGATTGCTGTTGGCGAGCGTTTGAAATCGAAAACGAAATACTTTTCATGGCGACTGATGACGCGATGGGGTCCCTCGTAGGGTGGTGAAAATGACGGCCTTATGAGGTCGTTGCGTACTAAAACATGAGTGCACGTTTGAAAGTTTCTGTAAAGAAAAACAGATTTTTTTCCGTGGCGCGACATTTCAACGCCAACATATTAAAATGATTTTTGAGGATACTTAACAAATTAGAAGGCGATATATTCTTCTTTGACGGTATAAGAAGTTCACCTGGTAGGCGTATGGGTTCGCCATTGATAAGTTCAGCCGGTGTTGAGCCGATATCTTCCTTCCATGCAGCTCGTAAACCTAACAAAACTGCTGGTAATGCGTCGTACCATGACTCGTTGTGGCATAGAAATGTAGCTTTCAACTGTCGGTGAAGGCGCTCCACAAGTCCATTTGCTTGTGGATGAAACGCTGTCGTACGTAAATGCTTTATTCCAAATAATTCAGTGAGAGTGCGAAACAAAATAGATTCAAATTGACCGGTTTGGTCAGATGTAATTCGTTTAGGTACTCCGTAGCGAGCAATCCAGTGATGAATCAAGGCGTGTGCTACAACTTCGGTTGATCCGTTTTCAAGCGGAATAGCAGGGTAGCGTCGGCAAGAGCTTGTTTGGCAGCGTCGAAAGCGCGTTCAAGGTTCGGAGTCCAGTCGACAGGATGAGAACCTTTTAAGTTAGGTCCTTCAAGAACTTTGTTTAAAGGAGACAAAATGTATGCTGCGTTCCTAATAAATTTCCTATAAATATTAAGGGTGAAAAGAAATCCACGTAAAGATTTGATGGTTTTGGGAGGTTCCATGTTGATGATTGCCTCGACTTTGTCCGGGAGAGGTCTTATTCCATCTTTATTGATAAGGTGGCCTAAAAATTTTACTTCTGGTTGCGCGATTTGACATTTTGGCAAATTAATAACCAACCCATAGTCTCGGAGGCGTTTAAACAAAATTTTTTAATGTTCGAGGTGTTCAACCTCGTCCTTGGATGCGACAAGAAGGTCGTCAATGTATGGGAAAACGAAATCCAAGTCTCTCGTGACCTCGTCGATAAACCTTTGGAAAGTTTGAGCGGCGTTCCTGAGACCAACAGTCATATACATAAACTCGAATAGGCCAAAAGGTATAATAATTGCCGTTTTAGGAACGTCTTCGGGGGCTACGAGAATTTGTAGGAATGCGCGAACTAAATCGAAGACGGAGAAAACGTTCTTATTATACAAATTTGCAGCAAAGTCTTCAATGTAACGTAAGGAGTAGTTATCCGGTATCGTTAGGGCATTTAAAGGGCGGTAATCGTCACACGGTCTCCATTCTCCAGACTTCTTCGGCACAAGATGAAGTTTTGAAGACCAGGGACTATCCGAGGGTCGGAAGATACCGAGTTCTATCATTTTCCTAAACTCTTCTTGCGCGATTTTAAGTTTCTGGGACAAAGGCGACGAGGTTTGCTTTTTACGGGTGGACCGTCGGTCGTCTTGATGTGATACATCGTCGCGTGTTTCTTGGTCCTTGAATAGGTGGTATCAGGTCGCGTAATGTCTTCGTACTCGCGTAGTAGTATTATGTAGATGGAATCACCGCCAATAGCTTTGATTAAATCAGCTGATTTTGTGTCCAGCAGCATGACTTTGCTGGTCAAATTGGTAATTTCATTACGCAGGCATTTACTTTTTAAATCGACTAATAAGTCAAAATGACTAAGAAAGTTGGCGCCGATTATTGGCTTCGTGACGTCAGCCACGATAAATTGCCAGGTAAAGTCTCGCCTAAGTCCGAGGTCGGGTGCTATAGTTATAAGGCCGTACGTCTGGATTAGTGTTCCTTTAGCTGCGTAGAGTTGGTAACCAATGGGGCTACGAGAGGCTTTCTTCAACAAGCCATATGGATAAACGGAGAGATCCGAGCCAGTGTCCACGAGATATTGTGTGCCAGTAGCTCGGTCTTTAACGAACAGACGGCGTGAAGAAGCTGCAGAATCACTATCCGCCTCTAGGGATTTTGGTTGGCGTTTCCCTTAAATGTACACCCTGTGGCGCATTTACCTGCTTGTCTACCGAATTTAGTATGATACCAGCACGTGCCAGTAGATTTATTCAAACGCTTACCTGAAGAACTGCGATTTTTAGAACTGTGAAGGTTGCGAGAAGTTGTATGTGCGCCGATTTGTTCGTCATCAAGAAGTTGGCGAAGTTTAGCTCCTTCGGACTTTGTAAAACAACTGGTCAAAACTTTTTTTTTCGTGTATCAATTAGTGACACGGCGTAATTAAACTCTGCGATTTCAGTACTAACGCTGTGAATTATATACTGAGCCTCGAGCTGAGCAAACCACAAATTTACACGTTCGGGGCAAAAGCTAGGAGCCTTTATGGACCCGAGAACTATTGGTATAATATCGGAATTATTATCGTCACTGTTAGGCATTTTACCGAATTTGAATTTTCGGCAGTCTTGAAAAATACAAAAAATATAGGGTTTGCTGGTGGGCAGTGTTACACAGTCCTTTATAATATTATATCACCGAATTATCGTAATTACCACAATTTGATTTGCACATATTAGTGTCCCTCAAATAACACCAGTGCAGCACAACATCCTGGGTGCTCCGCAATACACCAGCGGTGATAGTCCCTATGATGTTTTTTTTAAGTACTCACTTTAAAAAAAAGATATTTTTTTTTCTGAAGCACTTACTTTTAAAAAAAATATTATTTTTTTGATGCCAGTTGCTGAAGAAAATTTTCAGCGTGGATTTTGGTTATGAAAAACACAACATCCTGGTGATAATTTAAGCACCAGTATTTGTACGATTTTTTGTTTAAGCACTCACTTTAAAAAAATAATTTTTGATGCTAAAAATATTGTTTTTTTAGAAAATGTTTAGCGCGACTTTTGATTATTAAAAAAACTAGTTCGTACGTGAATCGACACTTTCCTTAAAAAGGAATCACGTCGAGGTCACCAGTTTAGCGGCGTGGCCGGTGAATATAAAATAAAACCATAAAGCGTAAGTTAAAATACGAACTGGTCTTTATTGGTACAGTAAAGAAACTAAAAACTAAAATTATATTTTACTAAACATTAAGCCTAAAGCCAAACAATAGTGTAGAGCGTTAGAGTCGTTTGATTTTTAATAACAGGACTTAAAAATCAAACCAGTCATAACTGCATTATGAGAGTGTACGAATTTGGGTAAATAAAAGAAGACGTAAAAATACAATGTACACAATACGATTTGACTGTCGGGATAATTAGCTAAAGGTGATAGGTGAAAACGATAACATCTTCGATAGTACTCGATTGTGTTTCATAACTAATAATCTATTTGTGGCTGTCGCCACATATATATATTTTAAAGTGCGCAAACTTATAATTTAAAAGTTATTTGTTGTTAAAATTTGCAAATGGGTTTAAAGTTACCATGGAATAACTATCACTTTCTATCTACATACGACCACTTTCACAAGAATTTTATACATAAGTACACTCTATAATGTTTATAAAACAACAAACCACTATTTTCTTTTCTCTAAATTTACGCATTATTGTAAAATTTAATAATTTATTTGTTTACTTTCCGCAAACACAAGCATACAGCCTTTTTACTTAATTTACTGCTTGCTTGGTGCTGCCAGATGCTTTAAATAGTACCAACGAAGGAAAAATGTTATAAATTGTACCAACGAGGAAAACGGACCTTTTTCGTTGAACTCCGTATATTTATTTCACGAAAAAATAAATTTTTTATTCCAAATTTTCGCGGGCGGCGCCTTTTGTTTTTTTAAATAAGTTACGTTTATTTTATAAAAAATTGAAAATGTGGAATAAAAAAAATCGCGCGGTAATAAAAAAATAAAATGTGAAATATACAAAAATGTAATTTAAGTGTATTGTTGCCAATTTATATAGACATGTATGTAGATAAATGTATTAAAAAATGTGCAAATCGTAAGTGAAAGTGGTATAGACATTTGCTAAATTTGAAAATTTTAACAACAAATAACTTTTAAACTATAAGTCTGCGCACTTTAATTTATATATATTTGTGACCAGGAAAGCCCCTTGGTTGGTAACTTTTTTAACATTTTGCGCAATTAAAACTGCAATATAACAATCGAATACGACACAAAATATCGATTGCAGATATTAGGTGGGGTGAAACATTACTACAACAACAACAACAACACAAAATATGTTAGCAAGTATTTTTGTTGTATAGGGAGAATGTTTGTAACAGTGCTTGGTGAAATTTTATATGTCAATGAGCAAGCCGAAATAAACTTCAATTGCCATGTCTGAAGCTCCTTCATATTTACAAGCGCAATATCTTCTTTGATTGTGGCGATGTTATTGGCATTATTAAGCTTGTGTTAAAAGTATCTATAGCCGCATTCTATTCTAAGCGAGTACGAAAAGAACGCCAAACTCGGTTAAAATTTCCCTGCATGTATTTAACAACACTGGTAACATTTCAGCTGTCAAAATCATCTGTTGTTTATTATTGACATTTTTTTTTGTTATTTATATTACTGTAATGTCCGATAATGAGGATGATTTTATATGCGAAGACGACGAATTTTAGTAAATAATGAGTGATTCTCAACGTTTGGTAATAGCAGAATGTGAAAGCACATCACAGGGGCCACCCATAGTGGCAATGGACATAGATGAGGTAGAGGTTGTTTGGGAAGATGCTGATGACAAGGAATTCGAAAAGCTGCTGTGGTCTATTGACGATGATACATTATTCCAGCCGCTTGGCTTAACCAATCATGGTACAGATGCTGGAAAGACGGTTTTTGTAACATGGAATGATGAATATTTGCTTAAATTTGTATTCAAAGAGCGTGACGTACAAAGAAAAATAATTTGACCAAATTGCGAACGATATATTCATACTAGAAATGAATGCTTTGTTACTTATGCGAAGCGGTCAGGTTTATTATTTTAGTTCGGTAAAATCAATACATGCAGTTGACTGACTAAATGATGCTGGAGGTGGCGTACGTTGTATGGTTCCTGCACCCAATGTAGGATTTAGCTGTATACGTTACGTAGCAAGTGAAAAGGCACGGTAATAGTGCAGTTTACGGTACCCACCGAAATTTGGGCCAACATTTTCGAGTGAGGTATCTAAAGACGCGTATTCGCGTCCAGATTAAGAATCCGAAAGCGGAAGTTAACTTTTTTTACCCGTTCAAAAGATATTAACGAAAAACCGAAAAAATACCCACGGGTCCCTCCGAAACCGGGGGTGAAATCCATAGTATTTTTGCGCAGAAAACCTTTCTGCATTGGCGGCCTTCGGCCGCGCTTATAAAAAATAACCCTGGGCTACGCCATGACAAGTCCGGGTGTGTGGTATAACCGTGGCTACCGCCATACAGGAGCACAGTATAGTCATTACGTATATGCACCACGTAGGCGTTGCTTGTATTTTACAGATGAAGAGCAGGTGGTGCAATTGCATTTCAGCTACGATAACCAAATGGATACTTATTTCGTTCAAGAAACGTACAAAGTCATACCTGGGATTGTGGCATGTACTTGGGTTGAAACACAGCAACTTTTATTATGTATGAGTTGCAACAATATATTTTATAAAATTAATTTTGAAAATCCTCCCAGTTTTCACCAGCCCTTAACGCATTCGTCAAGTGTATTTTAAAGTTATCTTGCTGTTAAACTAATGGGTTATGAATCAAAAATTATAAGCAGAAAATAAAACTAAATAACATTATATAAACTGTAATAAATGCAGTTCCATATAATTATTATATAAGAGATTAAAATTAGTTAGCAACTACGTAAGTATATGTGGATTAGAGGTTTACGGAGTAGCTCCTTGCGGAGGGATTGTCCCTCATTCACTTACTCCAGAGAGGCTTCGAACATAACCCCGGTCTTTGGAAGTGCAGCGTCTGCTGAAAAGAAATAGATACATAAAATGGTCACACTTTTGTCTGTATATTTCGGCGCAGTTTGTGGCTCCTTGGCGGTCACGCACAAAGGCGACTTACCGTTGATATAATGGTTCTTTTAATACTCATGCCTCTAGTTGCACAGGTAGCCTCCAGTTTTTTCGGCTGTTTTTAGGAGCTACAATTCCCGATGTGCGAACAGTAGCAATCCCGACCACCAGTTGCTAACCCCAGCGGGTTAGGGGGTCAGAATATTCCCACGGTAGGTATACCTGTCGTAAGAGGCGACTAAAATATCAGATTCAAGGGGATGTGTAGCGCAACCCTTCAGGTTGCCAGCGCAATATATAGCTTCTCCAACCCAATTGTCAACCTCACCTTCGAGCGGCGAATCCCGTTTCACTAACAGACGAGGCTCTGGCGACCCCAAGCTCCTCAGGGAACTTGGAGGTGGGGAGGGAGGGATGGCCTGAAGGTTTAATGTGGCCATATAAATCGTCCCCGAGATGGTCGGGCCAGCACCTTAATGGTGCTGTTACCGGAGCGTATCGGATCTGTATCCGACAAAGGACCATCACATCGATAACACTCCCCAAAGCCTTCGGGGAGTAACCTAATCGCTACAAAAACAACAACAACATCAGAAGGCACTCGAAGACGATGCCTCAAAACTAACAACCAAGACCAATAATTATCATTTCACTGACACAAATTTTATAGTTTTTTTCTTCGGGAGTTGGACACAATCTTTTCATTATATTACTTAACAATTTAAAGGCTTCATTCTGTATTGCGAACGATAGCTCAGACGAACGATTCGCCTCCAAACGATTTCGTCTAGCAATGGTATTCTCTATTCTCTGGTATTCTAACAGGAAGGCAAAAGTAATTGTCAAGTGATAAGTTGCCATTGTTTAGCATAGTGCAAATACATTAGCGATTCGTATCTGATCCGCAGCGAAAGTTCGTTTCGTAATAGAGAATGAGCCCTAAGATTAGAAATTTTTTCAATTTGTATTTTAACTTACCAGCAACAACAAAATCGTGCTTAATTGTACACCGCATAATCATTATAGCATCATGTAACGAAGCTCAGTTTCTTCCAAAAATTGTTCGGCAGCGCCACGTAAAATCAATGTACATGTTCAAGCATTAACGCAACCTTTAAATAATTATAAACTATGAAAATAAAATCAATGTCAAACCCACAATCAAAGCTTGGAAAATGTTGAAACGTTCACCACCAACTTGACGTTCTTCAAAGTAATCACAGTGACCTAAAATACTTGAATTAATATCATTAGCTGTAGTCATATCAACACCACCACAAGCTTTCATTGTACGTTCCAAATCTTTTTCTGGTACACGAACAGCACAGAACATATCACAACCTGAAAAATACTGTGTACCAACATCACCAATTGGTAGTTTAGATAACACTAGAACGGCGCCTTACTTAGCTAGTTTATTGTACAAAATACGCTATTCAGCATTCTTGAACATTATCAATACGTACTTCAGATTTATCACGCTCAGCCTTGAATTCCTATTCTATATTTAATAATGCGATTTAAATTTTTTGTATGACGTTGGATCCATCTAAGAAAAGTACAGCGTCCACAACCATTTTAGAAAAGAAATCTTTTTGTTGATGAATAAGTTTGGAAGACATTGCTGTGGCAGCGCATTTTTCCAATGAAGCACATTGTTGTTGTTCCTTCGATTGGCGCTTCGACATGTACAGCCATGTCATATTTTGGTCATGCATAATTGTAATGCTTTACGTATAGCTTTAATGATGATACGTGCATGCACGCCTTCCTCAACATATGGCTTAACTTGTTTTAAGATTTCACCTGCTTCAAGTACTACTGAAGTGGTGCCATCGCCGACCTGATAAGAGAAACATTTTTATTCCACACATTCTAATATAACAAAAAACTTACCTCAGCATCTTGACATTTGGCGATGTCGACTAGAGTTTTACGGCTGGATATCCAATAGTTTCATAATGTTTGCACCAACATTTGAAATTGTGGCCTTACCACTGCAATCAACAATATGCTTGTCCATACTGCGTGGACCCAATGTAGTGCGTACAGCGTTGATGTTGGACATGAGTGGCTCATATTCACCCTCAACCGTGCGTGCCATTGGTGAGATGGTAAGTGTAAAGGACAAAGCTGTTGTTTTTAATAAATCAGCTGTTGCAAGTATGCAATACAAATAATTGCCAAACAAAACATTAATTTCGAATATCAATACCTAACGTAACGTGGCGAGGAGTTACCCTGATCTTCTACCACATATTTTGTGGTCACCAGTGGTGGTAATAAACCCTGTTGATTAGTAATAAAAGCATAACCAGCGCTATTTTGATTTTCAAAGATTTCGCTTATCGGATTTGGCATCTGAACGGGATCCAAATGGCGTTGGGCTTCATCATACTGTTCCGGCTGTTGATATATACCAGACCAGGTGCAGGTGGTTGCTAAAGAAAATAATAGAAAAATAATCATCAGCAATATTTGAAATATATTAGTTGTATGAGCATACCTTATAACCAGGACTTCTGGGTATTGGGGTTGACCCGGCATGGGTGGCTGACTGGGCATTGGCGCCTGTCCAGGTTGTGTTGGTGGCATGATTTGACCCATGTAACCACCTGGTTGTTGTAGAGGATAACCTGGCAGCTGAGGTTGTGGAGGATAACCAGGTGGACCAGGTTGTGGAGGATAGACCGGCTGTTGTGGCATTATGCAGCATAAAATATATATGCAACTAACAAAAGATTTATTTTCTTTTGTTTTGTTTTGCGCTTTTTGAGTGAAGTTGGCTGCGATAGTTCTATATGTCAAAAAATGTCCTTGGTGTATTTTAGACTTCATTCACAATAGAGCAATTTTTTCTATTTTCAACACTACCTCTCAACTCGGTTATTGATTAGCCGACTTCGCGAGGACTGGATAAAATAAGCGAGTTAGTGTTATTGCTTTGAATGTAATTCTATGAATAAGCGAGTGTTCTTTTCGTGCTCGCTTAGAATAGAACGCGCTTTATATTAAAATGGGATTGTGCCGCGGCCTTAAGACGATTTCATAGTCGACTAATATTTGCATTCCTAAAATATATCGAAGGTACGCTAGCATCACTGGCTGTGAAAAGACACAAATTTTCAAAGTTGTTTTTGTAGAAGGGTCTCAGCTGTTCAGTAGATTAATGCGGCAGTTACCCACCGACGTGTGCCGTACGTAAGAACGTTTGTCGTACGAAGCACGTTTGACCGAACTCTCAAGCCCGTAGGAATCAATGTGTGCGTCTGTGTACATGTACATAACATATTTGTGTGTGTATTGTTTACAGATAAGCACTGTTGCCATTGACCATTTTGCATGTATGCTTATGGAAACATCAACTTTTTCCAATTTAATTTTTGATATTGTAAAAGGCCGGAATACATATTAAATAAGTATAAATAGATAAAATATTTATAATCAGCACTTTTACATAATTATTTCGAATTATTTTCACAATTTTTCAAACTTTAATTAGGCGTTTTTGCTTAAAATTGCAAACGGTCAAAAATTAGCGTACAAAAATTTACTAGTCAACTCTGTCTAGTGAGAGAGCGATCAGCTGACACGTTCTTACGGAAAAAATCAAAATTGTTTTGATTTCTACGTTCCGGGCTACGTACGTACGGGCGTTGCACGTCGGTGAGTTTTCGTTTACATTGCACACTCATAAGATAGGTCGTGTCAGCTGACACGTTTTTGGTACGTACGTTCGTGAGTAACTGCCGCATAACGCTCAGATTTATATTTAATAGCAGAGTTTAAAAAAAAGCTATTTGATAATAGCAGAACTGATCAATTTAATAATAATAAAATGACTGTAATAGTTTTAGCTGATGAATCTGAAGTCACTGCGAAACTCGCCAGTGAAATATCGATTTGTGCAAAAAGGGCACTCGATGAAAGCGGTGTATTTCGTGTCGGATTATCTGGTGAGTTAATATGAAGGTTGTTAAAGGTCAAATCAATTCTCTATCGGTATCTGATATACTGGTTATACTTACGCGTTTTCCAGGTAATAATTTATATCGGGGCCCAACTGCTAATGCGCGTCCCAAAACGTTGGACGAGCTTTGACCTCAGTATCAATAGTCCGAAGGTGTTTAACCGTCCTGTTCATGAATAATTTTTTTCTTAGTTCGCATGGCTGGGTACCCGGGTACCACAAGGCAGTTCATACGTGAGAACTAAGAGTGGTACTGGGTATCCCAGCCATGAGAAATAGTAATAAAAAACTAATTTATTAAACAAAATCATCTTTATGAAATTATATTTAAAAAAATTGTCTCCTTTTTGTAGAAAACTTATTCCTCGTTTCTATTTGTAGATTATTTAAAAACTAGCTTTACCCGGGGTACGTTGTAACGCCCGAGATGGAATGAATGTTGCGTTACTTTTTCTGTTTTGTTTGTTGATAATTTAATTTATTTTTCTGTAAATTGAATTTCATTTTGTACGCATATTTGGTGAAACATTCTGTTAATACATTTAATTCTTGTATCTTATTGTAATGCATGTGGGTGCACAATAGTTTTGGTTTATTCTTTCGGTGCAAAGATAAACAAATTTTTTGGTGTTCCAACTCTAGAGCAAGCAACATAGCTGGCTATGGGAAAAGCATATACTCTAAATTTAAGCCTGCGACAGTAAGCGATTGTCCTTGTGCTTTGTTGATTGTAATTGCAAAAGCAAGGCGTACAGGAAACTGTAAGCGCTTAAAATGGAATGGCAAATCTCTAGGAATCATTGGGATTCGTGGTATGAGCACATCTTCACCTTTGCTTTTACCTCTGATGATTGTGGCTTCGGTTACATTCGGCATTAATTTCTAAACGCAAAGTCTGGTTCCATTGCACAATTTTGGTGGGTCTAAATTCCGAAGAAGCATGATTGGTGAGCCAAATTTCAAAGTTGATATATGCGCAGGCATTCCTTGGTTTCTAAGGAGTTTAGAAATTCATTTGGATAATTCACCATTTTATCTTCATCTGAAATTGGTTTTGAATGCGATCATTGATTTTGTTAACATTATCATTTTTGGGAGCTAAGATAGTTCGTTCGCATAGCCAAAAAACAAAAATATTTAAGTTTAAAATTCTTAATTATGAATTATGAAAAACTTTCGTCTTTATCGAAGGAACCTAGAGCCAAAATTTGGCGATGATTGAAGTATGGCAAAAACGTTTTCTTAGGGAACACACACACAGAATTTGATTTTTATAGATGTATATAGACTGAAGCTAAACAATTTTTTTAACGGCGGCAGTTACTAAACGTCCAAAAGGCATAACAGCCAAACTCAACAATGCATTTAAACCTTAGGTGCTAAAATAACTTAAGTTTGTACGGCAGCCATAGTTTTTCCCCATTCCACATATAACTGGAGGTGTTAGGACTTAACGTCACATAGCTCCATACCAATTTTCATTATCCTACCATTACGACATCCAGATATATGCAGTATAATATATTCCATTTGTATGGGAGGTGCCACGCCCCATTTTTCCCAATTCCATATGTTCTTGGTGGTGTTAGGGATTGATCTCATATAACTCCTTACTGAATTTCAATTTTCTAGCATGTATACTTTCAAAGTTGTGCAGTACCAAAGATACCATTTGTGTGGGAGGTGCCACGCCCTCTCTTTCCCAATACCGAATTTTCTTGGTGGTGTTAGGTATTGACCTCATATAACTCCTTACTGAATTTCAATGTTCTGGCATGTATACCTTCAAAGTTATGCAGTACCAAAGATTCCATTTGTATGGGAGGTGCCACACCTCTTTTATATTTCGAAATTATTTTTAGCCTAAAACCTTCCCGTTGATCGAAGGAACCTATAACCAAAATTTGGTGATGATTGAAGTGTGGGAAATACATATGTTTCCATAGCGAACACACATACACACAGAATTTGATTTTTATATATATATATAGATTTGTATGGGTGGTGCCACGCCCCATTTTTTCCAATTCCATATTTTCTTGGTGGTGTTAGGGATTGACCTCATACAACTCCTTACTGAATTTCAATGTTCTGGCATGTATACCTTCAAAGTTATGCAGTACCAAAGATTCCATTTGTATAGGAGGTGCCACGCCCCCTTTTTCCCAATCCCGAATTTTCTTGGTGGTGTTAGGGATTGACCTCATATAACTCCTTACTGAATTTCAATGTTCTGGCATGTCTACCTTCAAAGTTATGCAGTACCAAAGATTCCATTTGTATGGGAGGTGCCACGCCCCTTTTATATATCGAAATTATTTTTAGCCTAAAACCTTCCCGTTGATCGAAGGAACCTATAACCAAAATTTGGTGATGATTGAAGTGTGGGAAATACGTTTCCATAGCGAATACACACACACACACACAGAATTTGATTTATATATATATAGATGTCTTTTGAATATGCAAAAGGTACCCGAGTACCCATCTATGCACAGGACGGTTAAAAGAGTAACTAAAAAGCTAAAAATGACGCAGCCTATCCGCTATTTCTAGTATTTTTGCGCAGCCACATTTCTCCTCTGACGGCCTTTCGCCACGTTTAAAAAATGAAATTCTTTACTTTAACTCCCAACTGTTAAAACTCATCTAATAATATCGGGGGAGGTGTAAAAAGATGCGCTTTAATTTCTCTGCAGAGAAATTTGCTAAAGAAATTAAGGTAACGTTTTACAAGATGGTGCACCACCTAATTTTTATCGAAGGTGATATCGTCTTTGCTTTTCGACCTCCGTTTTTTTCGGTGTAAGACAGATTTTTGGGTGGGTGTAAGACAGCCGGGGTAGCGTGATCCCATCGATGTGGATGTTCAATAGGGTCGACATTTGGCGCGTCCATGTTGTAAATAAGGTCGCCGATGATTTGGTCGGTGATAATATCAGGTTTCGCAAGGCGAAGAAACTAGAGAGATAGGGAGATAGCTGTTTATTTTGTTACAAAGCTCATCAATGTAGGGGCCTGGGCCTGCGGCCATTACTGTGCAATCCTCGGCGTAGGAGACATTAAAGACTTCTTCTGGTGGTGAAGGTAGCTTCGATATGTAAAAGTTAAAAGGAAGTGGGGATAGGACACCACCCTGTGTCATCCTTTGTTTAATTCTTCGTGGTTTGGATTTTATGTTCCTGAATTGCACCGATGCTTACCAACCAGACATATGATTTGCGATCCACCTTTTATCAAAAGCTTTTGACAGGTCTAACACAACGAGTTGTTGTTGTTGTTGTAGCAGTGCTTCGTCCCATCCAATATCTACGACCGATCACAAATTGTCATCAAGTCCAAGGAAACTTGCGGTTTCAACAGGGGTGGACCATAATGAGTGGGGTGTTAGAGGCGTTTGTTCCACATTACAATAATGAGATGGTTTGTGTCATGTGGGGACACATTGCAAGCGGGGCAAACATTTTGTATGTCGGGGTTGATTCTGGATAGGTAAGAGTTTAACCTGTTACAGTATCCAGATCGAAGTTGAGCTAGAGTGACTCGTGTTTCCCTGGGGAGTGTGCGTTCCTCTTCCGCAAGTTTTGGGTACTGTTCTTTGAGTACTGGATTCACCGGGCAATTCCCGGCATAAAGGTCCGACGCCTGTTTGTGGAGTTCACTGAGGACCTGATGGGGAGTATTCGCGCCTCATTATGTAGATGGTGCTCTGGGGACATAAGAAGACAGGCCGTAGCGATTCTGAGAGCAGTATTTTGGCAGGCCTGTAGCTTCTTCCAGTGAGTGGTCTTAAGGCTTGGCGACCTTATAGGGGACTCGTAGCATGCAATCGGCTGGCCAATTGCTTTGAAAGTAGTAATGAGTTTTTCTTTATCTTTTCCCCAAGTACTGCCAGCAACAGATTTGAGGATTTTGTTACGACTCTGGATTTTTAGTACAATTGCGGCTGCATGCTCACCAAAATGTAGATCCTGATCAAACGTCACACCCAAGATTTTGGGATGTAGGACAGTCCGTAGCGTAGTGCCACCGACGTGGACGTTCAAAATGGTCGACATTTGGGGCGTCCATTGTGTAAATAAAGTCGCGGATGATTTTGTCGGTTATAATGCCAGGTTTCGCGAGGCGAAAAAACTGGAGAGATCAGGGAGGTAGCCCTTTATTCTTTTGCAAAGCTCATCGGTCTTATTGTGCAGTCATCGGCGTAAGAAACGATAGTAACTCCTTCCGGTGGCGAAGGTTGTTTTGACATGGGGAAGGGTAGATCCTTCCAGGTCTTGCAGTAACGTGCCATGGTTGATCGCATCAAAAGCTTTTGATAGGTCTAGCGCAACGAGTACTGTTCTATGGTGGAGCTTTTGATTTAAACCACAATTTATCTGGGTGCTAATTGCATTAGCGCGGTGGTGGTGCTATGGAGTTTTCTAAAGCCATGCTGATGACAGGCTAGCTGTAAATTTGCTTTGAAGTAGGGGAACAAAATGGCTTCAAGCGTCTTGGCTACTGGCGATAGTAGAGATATCGGTCGATATGACTTTCCTATGTTTGCTGGTTTCCAGCGGAACCACCTTGGCCATTTTCCATTTTTCGGGAATGACAAAGGTGGAAAGAGACAGGTTGGAGACATGCGCTAAATATTTGAAACCCTCTTTCCCTAGGCTTTTGATCATGGGCATGGCTATGCCGTCTGGGCCCACTGCTTTGGATGGTTTAGCTTGACCGATGGCATCCTCAACCTCTTTGGTGGTGATGGTAATTGGCGACGCGCTGAATTTATGTTTATGTGCGTGCCCTCCGTCTATCTTTGTCAACCGTATAATGCATTATATATTGTCGGCAGAAAGCGCTCGCGCATTTTTTCGCATCCGACAGCACTTTATCGCCAAAGGCAATGGAAACTTTGTCTTTGTGCTTAGACGGATTCGATAGGGACTTTACGGTGGACCAAAGTTTACCCACACCGGTAGAGAGGTTACAACCGACCGATCACAAATTGTCACCAATATCCTCTAACGGCAGTCCAAGAAAACTTGCTGTTTCAACAGGGGTGGACGATAATGAGAGGGGTGTTAGAGGCTGTAGTATGACCATCGTGGTCATGTATATGTCCGTTGTGGTGGACATGAATCGTCGCCGAAATCGCTTTACCCGGCGTCGCTTCTTGCAAAGCTGAGACACAGTAGCCGCTTGCTGAACGAACTCACGATAATGTTTTCTGATCAAGATGTTTTTATAATTTAACTAAAAAGATAGGCGGACACCAATTCGAATAGAAAAATAAAACTTTGCACTTTTAGGTTATAAGTATTTTTATTTTTAATAAAGTATAACTGCGAGCTATCAAATATGTGTGACCATTCGAATGAATGCGTGAAAATACTCTGGCCATAGATGACTTGATACGAAACATTTGTTTACGCTCTCAATTTTTTCGCTCTCACGAGGGATTTATCTCAAATTTGAGCTGGCAACAATCACAGATAAATCCCTCGCGCCAGCTGAAACGGGTGCCAGAACAAAAAATGTGCCAGCTGAAATGAAAAACGGGCCAAAAATTTCGGTAAAATTTAGTTTGCCCTACAAGTGTAGAATAGCGTTCAAAAGTTATGGGAAAAAGGATAAAAATACTTGTTTTAGAGTAAATAAGTTCGAGGCGGAGGGTAAATATTATTTCCCATTCAGAAGTTATCACTAAAAACAGGTTTTGTAAATATGAAGTCCCGATGCAACCAGTCCACTTTGATCACAGAACCTGGAACGTCAGACATGTAGGATAAACCCCATCCACTAAATAGAGTTAACTATTATGTCTTAGGTCCGATTTACTGAAATTTCAAAAGAATATATGGTTTTCACTTTGAGTTAAATGCGTTACAATATTTGACTAATTAATTTAATCAAAATGTAAATTTTACTTAGATTTGTTTATACTTGACTATAGCTAGTCGTATTATTGTAAAATAAGTTTAAAGAAATAAATATCTTACGGCTATCATTTTATTAAATGATTGAAACTATAATCGCCGAAATGTATGTCTTAAATCCCCACATTCAGATCTATTCATTTTTGTTTGGGGTGGCATCATGACAAATGTTATAAAAAATGTGCATTTTGATAGCGCTCTCTCCAAACAAAGAGTTGCAAATCCATTCATCTATTACTCTGGCGTCATCTCATTTGACAGTTGTTAAAGCGCCAAATACACGACACGAACATTTCTGCGAACATTCCGCAATCTTGTTCGCAGCTTTGGCCATACACCATACGAACTTTTGGCCGAACATTAGTTCTCTTTCAGACAGCGATGAATACGGACAACAATTGTGCTGCAGCAATATTGCTCGCTGTGGCAATTAAGCGTAAAAAAAGAGAGAAGATCGCAAAACAATGATGGCAAAGATTTATACATTTCAATAAATTCACTCAGAAATTTTTTATTGTCCATTTTACTTTTCCGCGCACGTCTGTTCCGTTCAGAAATTACTACGATTATGAGCTATTTCGCCATACACGCACGAACAGTTCGCGCAAATGTTCGCCAAAAATTAAAATATTTTGATTTTTTGCGAACATTTGCGCGAACTGGCAAACACCACCATACACGACAGAAAAGGTCGCAGAAACATGACATAACGGGAATGTTCGCAGCTTTGGCCATACACCATACGAACTTTTGGCCGAACATTAGTTCTCTTTCAGACAGCGATGAATACGGACAACAATTGTGCTGCAGCAATATTGCTCGCTGTGGCAATTAAGCGTAAACAAAAGAGAGAAGATCGCAAAAAAAGAATTTGGTGCAAAGAATGGTTTAAAAAACGAGCAGTTCTTGGACAAAGTGAGCTTATTAAAGAACTGGAATTCACGCCACAAAATGATTTTAAAAATTACGTTCGTATGAGCAAGGCAACATTTGACCAACTTTTACAAAAAATTTTGCCACTCATAACGAAACGGGATGACCATGGGCTTACATCTCTTGAAGCTTCAAGTGCAAAGAATGCATCCAATTTAGCAAAAACTACTCGAGAAAAATATTGTAATTATTTTAATACAGTGGGAGCAGTTCCGTGGCAGAACAATATATTAAATATAAGAAAGTGAATCATTTACGGAATAAAAACAAAATGAAAGTTTGTGTTCACAAAAAAAAGAAACAATAAAATTTTGATTTTTTTCTTACCTAAAATGTGTTTGTATTTTCATCCTGCATTGTGGTAACGCCTGCCAAAGGTTCTTCTTGATCTTTCAAAAAGCATAGCAAATCATAGCACCAAAGAGTAGGAACATATTCATCCTCAGCACCAGCACCAGACTTCAAACTATCTCTCTTTTTTTTTGATTCACGCCGGTATTGCGCCCGCAAACTACTTATTTTTGTTTATGACTGTATCCTTTGTGGCATCAGGATCTACTTTTAATTTTTCGATTAAAGTCGCATAATCATTATTCTTTTTAATCCTATTACAATAATCTTTGCTTTTTACTTGCCACAATGATGGCAAAGATTTATACATTTCAATAAATTCACTCAGAAATTTTGTATTGTCCATTTTACTTTTCCGCGCACATCTGTTCCGTTCAGAAATTACTACGATTATGAGCTATTTCGCCATACACGCACGAACAGTTCGCCAAAAATTAAAATATTTTGAGAAAAATTAAAATATTATGAGAATCGATGCAATCGATTATTTGTGCCGCTAAGGTCGTAACCGTATCGTAGCCAACCAATTGGTTTTTGGTTTACCTTCGTAATGATAAACCGCTGATTACGTTAGGGATACGACTACAGCAATACGACAAACGGCACCAATGACTACAGCTTAAAGCTGCAGAGATTGGTGCTTTATCGGTAACCGTATCGGTAACCTTATAACAGCTGATTCGACCAACCTTATGAGAATCACTGCAATCGATTATTGGCGCCGCTAAGGTCGTAACCGTATCGTAGCCAACCAATTGGTTTTTGGTTTTCCGTCGTAACGATAAACAGCTGATTACGTTAGGGATACGACTACAGCAATACGACATACGGCACCAATGACTCCCGCTTAAAGGGCCCATTACTGATACTTACGGGGTTATTCTGTGTACTTGACAAATTGTCAATAAGTTGACAAGTAATCAAGATTTTTATCAAGTTGACAAATATTTCTATTCTGTGCATAGCTTGACAACTCTAAAAAGCTCTACGACCTGTGCTTTTCACCATATTGGGGTGAACTAAATTAGCTAAGCGTGGGGCAGTTGAGGGCGAGCAGTTTAATGTGAGTTATAAGGGAGTAATTTGATCTGCTTGTAGGTGTATTAGTCGTGGCACAGTGGATGACGTACCCGACTCACACGTTTGGGGTTGCGGGTTCAAAGCCCACTGCAATCAAGCATTTTTTAAACTTATTATTTTTTTTTTTATTTTATAAATTATTATTTTAATGGACTGTATTTTATTTTCATTTAAATCAACGGTTTAGTGCAACAATCGCGAAATGGAAAAAACGTAAGAGTTAAATATTGTTTTTTGGGGGTCATTTCGGCATGGCTTCGGGAACTCCCTCGGGGCATTTGGGGTTTCCCTCGGGGTCATTTGGGGATCATTCCGGGACGGGTTTGGGGACCCCCTCGGGGTCATTTGGGGGAAATTGCGGGATTATTTTGGGGTCCCCATCGGGTGCATTTGGGGGTCGTTCCGGGATCTTTTTGGGGACTCTCGGGATAATTTGGGTGTCTTCCGGGATGATTTTGGGGACTCCATCGGGGTCGTTCCGGGATGTTTATGGGGACTCCCTCGGGGTCTTTCCGGGTGGTTTTGGCGACTCCCTCGGGGTCTTCCCAGGGTGAATTGGGGTCGTGCCGGGATGTTTTTAGGGACTCCCTCGGAGTCATTTGGGAGAATTCTGGGATGGTTTTGGGGACTCCCTCGGGGTCACTTGGGGTCATTCCGGGATCCATTTGGGGACTCCCTCGGGGTAATTTGGGGGCCATTCCGGGATGGTTTTGGGGACTTAATCGGGTCCTCCCGGGGTAATTTAGGGGTCCTTCAGAGATCTTTTTGGAGAATCTCTGGGGGTCGTATGGGGGACATAACCCCCAAATAAACTCGAGGGAGTCCCCAAAACCATTCCGGAATGACCTCGGGAGAGTCTCCAAAAAGATACCGGAACGACCTTTAAATGACGCCGGGAGGACCAGATGGAGTCCCCAAAACCATCCCGGAATGTCCCCCAAATGCCCCCGATGGAGTCCCCAAAACCGTCCCGGAATGATCCCCAAATGACCCCGAGGGACTCCCCAAAACCTCCCCGTAATGATCCCCAAAAGACCCCGCGGGAGTCCCCAAAGCCATGCCAAAATTACCCCTAAACGACCTCGAGAGAGTCCCCATAAACATCCCGGAACGACCCCCAAATACCCCGAGGGAGTCCCCAAGACTGTACCGGAATGATCCCCAAATGACCCCGAGGGAGTTCCCAAAACCGTCCCGGAATGAACCCAAATGACCCCGCGGGAGTCCCCAAAGCCATGCCAAAATTACCCCTAAACGACCCCGAGAGAGTCCCCATAAACATCCCGGAACGACCCCCAAATACCCCGAGGGAGTCCCCAAAGCTGTACCAGAATGATCCCCAAATGACCCCGAGGGAGTCCCCAAAACCGTCCCGGAATGATCCCCAAATGACCCCGCGGGAGTCCCCAAAGCCATGCCAAAATTACCCCTAAACGACCCCGAGAGAGTCCCCATAAACATCCCGGAACGACCCCCAAATACCCCGAGGGAGTCCCCAAAACGATTCAGGAACGACCCCCAAATGAACCCGGGGCACCCAATGGAAACCCCAAAACCACCCCGGAATGTCCCCCAAATGACCCCGAGGGAGTCCCCAAAACCGTCCTGAAATTACCCCCAAAATCCCCAGAGGATCTTCCCACAATAATAGCAAAAGTAATAAATCTTCCATTTTCTCTCGATCGCACAATAACAGAATTCTAATTTAAGTTTATCCGTATAAATTAAATTATCAAGAGCGTTTGACTTATTGACAATTTGTCAGCGAAAAGGCTTTTTATTTTTTACATAGAATAGCAATAGTTGATAAATTATCAAACTTGACAAATAAGCAAGATGGTGAATTTGTCAAGTGCACAGAATAGGGCTGTTAGCATAGACTTGACTTGGCTTGAGAACTGTCACTTACAGTTCTGTTAAATGAACATTGCATGTTACTGATTACTCAAACCTTAGCAACACTTAACTTGACTTGTTGAATTTAGATTTTCTATATAAGTTCCAAGTGACGTTTACATTTTGAGATGCCATTTGTTTGTTCCCATTTCATTTTGACATTTTGTCATACAAATTGACATTTATTTAAAAATAAATTTCAACGCTGATTATGATGCCACATTATATGCGCCAGGTGGAGTGTAATCGTGGCTAAGTTGCCAAGTTTACGCCAAGTCAAGTCAAGTCTATGCTAAGTATTAATAATGGGGGCTTAACCCTCATTGTGAATGTTAGATGTGTTTAATAAGCATTGCTTGACTTTTAAGGGCCCACTAATGATACTTAGCATAGACTTGACTTGACTTGAGAACTGTCACTTACAGTTCTGTTAAATGAACATTGCATGTTACTGATTACTTAAAACTTGGCAACACTTAACTTGACTTAGAAGTCTGTTGAATTTTGATTTTCTATGTACGTTCTAAGTGACGTTTACATTTTGAGATGCCATTTGTTTGTTTCCATTTCAGTTTGGAATTTTGTCATAATTCATAATAATTTCAACGCTGATTATGATGCCAGATTGTATGCGCTAATAGGAGTATAATCGTGGCTAAGCTGCCAAGTTTACGCCAAGTCAAGTCAAGTCTATGCTAAGTATCAGTAATGGGCCCTTTATGGTCAGGCACATTTCACATAAGGGTTACCTTACATCATCTCCCTTTGGAAAAGAAGAATTGGCCAAATTCTTCTGTCCCAAAAGTGATGTAATTTTTATCTTTAAAAAAGTTTAACTGTCTTTTAAAAGTTTAAATCTACATCTATGTTTAAATCTAATTTAAGAATTAAATTCTAAAGTCTAATTCTACAGTAGGACTTAAAGTTATTTGTTATAATTAAAAAAAATTTTTTTTTTGTTTTGATTCTAATGTACCAATTAAGTTCTTAAGTTTTAATGGTGACTTAAATATATTTGAATTCAATTTCTTGTTTTTTTTTTTCAAATTTGGAAGAAAGAATTTTATTTCTAATTTAACAATAAAAAGTAATTTTAAATTAACTTTAAATTTAAATAATTTGATTTAATTCATTTTTCGTATTCTACCTTTTTGGACTATTTTTTTCGCCAACATTTGCTGAAACGGTATCACATGCTCTTATTCAGGAAACAGGATCGCTTTTGTGTATGTAGAAAATCATAAAGAATGAGATATGTGATTAACACTAACACAAATGCATTTCATTTACATTTACTTAAACGCATGATAATTTAAAAAAGGCTGACCTGGCCGTAAGGAAACTAATAAAGCAAGAGGATATGGAGAAGGAATGCGAAGTAGTGCTAGATTATGACGACAAGGCAATTACAATTATCGCGAGGCTGGAAGCTCTCGAAAAGAGTTTAGAACGCCGAGGTGAGCATACTCCAAATACGTCCTTAAATGGAGCTAGTGGGCAACCTTATCATGGAGTTGAGCTCAAATATCTGGATCTGAAGAAATTCGATGGAAGCTTTGAAAAATGGTTGCCCTTCTGGGAACAATTCAAGCCAACAGTGCATGATTACCCCCTTCTGTCATCGGCGGCAAAGTTCAACTTTTTGAGTCAAGCATTAATTGACGGGGCAGCATCAACGATCCATGGCTTCACTCCTACAGAAGAATGTTACTCTGAAGCCATAGCACTATTATAAGAAGAATTTGGAAACACCGAAGAAATTATCGAGAAATAGGTACAAACACTTCTTAATTTAGAGCCAGTACAAATTACCAGCGATGTGCAAGGTTTACGGTCATTGTACAATCAGATGATGTCAACCACGCGAACATTGTCCGCGTTGAAGGTCACTTCAGCTCAATATGCGATCACCGTAAAATCCGTTATTATCAAGTGCTTACCTAAGCAAATGCGAGTACAATTTTTTCGATTGCCTGAAACAAAAGCTACAGCATCTTCCACCTTAAATAGCACAGTGAAGGAAATAGAGGATGACCAGCTTAAAGCGATTCTTCAATATATGAAAAGAGAGGTCGAAGCCTTAGAGAAGGCACAGTTATCAGAAACACCAAAAAAAAAGCCACAATAAAAGTACCAACAAAGCCAAGCCAGGTACAGCCACCGTCTTAGTTTCTATAGCCGCGAGCGAGAAATGTATATTTTTTAATAAAGAAAATCATAATGGACAAAACTGTAAAAGCGTGATTAGCGTAGCAGAAAAGAAGAAGGTATTGTAAAAGGTGGGACGATGTTTTCGCTGTACCAAGAAAAACCACACATCAAAATTTTGCAAAGCATATTGGGTCAAGTGTAAAAAATGCTCAGGAGGACACCTAACAACAATGTGTGAACGAAGTGAGAAAGGGTTTGAAGAGGAGCAGAGAAATCAGCACCAGAGCGCATCCGAAGCAGCAGAGGGGAGCGAAAGCAACAACAAGGCGGCTGCATTAAGCACACTAGCACGAGATTGACATTCGGGGTATTTACTGCAAACAGCGAGAGCCATCATTAGTAGCGAGAACAATAAAAAAAAGTGTTATCAAGAATAGCGATGGACAATGGCAGTCAACGAGCAGTTGTGCATGAGCAGGTAACAAAAATGCTGAAACTAAAACCGTGTGGTGTTGAAGAAAAACAATAATTGGCTTTGGTGATAATAAAAACAAATCACCCAAAAAATATGAGTGCGTGAAAACAATTTTAATAAAGGCGATCGTCGTTCCAATTATCTGTGCAGATTTAGTGTCAGTAGCAAACGAAATAAAAAGCAAAACATGGAAGCAAATAAAATATGAGCTTGCTCATGCTAATAAAAGCAGCGAACGACTTTTGCAAGGCATTAATTTGCTAATCGGGCAAGATTATTATTGGAGGTTTAATACTTCGGAAACAAAACAAATTAGTGGTAATTTGTTCGCGATAAAAAAATGTTTCGGGTGGACATTGCAAGGCGAAATTGATCGGGATAAAAGCGGACAAATAGCGCTGATATTGAGTGAAAATAAACAAACGATGAAGAATGTTAGAAATTATACAAAAGAAAAGAAACAAAGTGAGTTATTAATCGAAAATAATGATACTTTAGAACAAAGAGAGCATACTAAAGCCAGCAAACCTATAGAATTTGATATAAAAAAGTTTTGGAATCTTGAATCAGTAGGTATCGTAAACGACAATAAATCCACAGAAATTTCGGCAGGACTAGACCAGAAAGCGGACGGTAGGTACTCTGTAAAATTACCGTGGAAGCTAACAAGCGAAGACTTGCGTGATATAGCTTTGGGTCGATTACAGTCCTTGACAACCAAACTTCTAAAAAATCAAGGAAAAATTCAAGAATATGACCAAGAAGTTAGGAGCCTCATCGAAAACAAAATTGCGGAAGTCGTGCCTAACATTGAGTCTCTCCAACCGACTTATTACATGGCGCATAAACCTGTTTATAAAGAAAATAACACAACCAAAGTTAGAATTGTTTTCGATGCCTATTCGAGCGGATCTGGCCATACATCGTTGAATGATCATCTAAGCGAAGGATCTAATATGGTTGCCGATTTATTCACCATGGTACTATGGCTTAGACAAAATCGTATCGCTGTAGTGAGCGATATTGAGAAATAGTTCCTTCAGATTTTACTGGACGAATCGGACAGAGATGCCCATCGTTTTTTATGGTACAAGTCATGTCCAAGCACAGATCAACATAAACCAGAATTAGCAATCTATCGTATGACTAGGGTTACGTTTGGCGTTTCATCCAGCCTTTTCCAATTAGCTAGCACTATACGTGGTCATTTGAATGAAAGTTTAAAAAATAATGTCGAGCTGTGTGAAAAGCTTTAAGCATCCTTTTACGTCGACAACCTAATATTTAGTGAACCAACCCAAGAAGCAGCAATTTATGTTGCTAAACAAGCTCAAACAGTAATGGAGGCTGCCAAATTTAATTTGAGGAAATGGAACTCAAACGATAGAGAGGTAAGGCGAGAGTTCTCATCGGACGAAATAGGCATGGCTGAGCAGAAAGTTCTTGGGTTGACTTGGTGCACGATAGATGACAAAATTTCCGTAGATTTAAAATCGTGCAACGATTACTTTCAAACATTACGAGCTACGTAACGCAACATTTTAAAGGCGATGGCTAAAATTTACGACCCGTTATGGCTATTGGGCCCGTTCACAGTCAGAATAAAAATATTGCTGCAAGAAGTTTGGAGGCAAAAGAAAGCGTGGGATGTCATAATGGACGGAGAAATTCAGAGTTCGTTCTCACAGAGGCAAGGGGAGCTTTCAGTACTAGAAACATTTTGCGTTGATCGGTGTGTGTCAGCAGGTAGTGATTCGATTTTGCAATTGCACGTCCTTGCTGATGCCAGCCCAAAAGCATATGGAGCAGTAGCATATTGTCGACAAATAAAGCCAACTGGAAGGATTCTTACTAATATTGTGTGCTCAAAAAATCGAGTAAGTCCAATTGCCGAAAGTAATGATAAAGCTGAGTTAACGTTACCGAAACTGGAATTGACAGCAGCGCTGATGGCAGCAAGGTTAAAAGAAACGCTGGTAAAAAGCTTATGTATTGAAATATCTTCAGTTTTTCTGTGGACGGATTCAAGTATTGCGCTATATCGGATACGTGTCGGCGGACGGAAATCTAAACCGTATATTAAGGCAAGAGTAGCAGAAATTAACCAAATATCGAATATATATGATTGGCATCATTGTTGCGGCAAGCTTAATTCAGCTGATTTGTTAACCAGAGGTATACAGGCAAAATATCTCCTTGAATCCGAGTTGTGGAAGTTCGGGCCAAACTGGCTTCGAGAAAATGAATAATACTGGCCAAGTAAAATCGAAATTCCTAGATCATCGGGTTTTAATACTGCTAATCACATAGAGCGAAAAAATATGGTACCTGTACCAATTAATACTGTGAAAATTATAGCAGTCCCAAACGGCTTTTAAGAGTGACAGCATACGTATTTCGGTTTGTAGAACATTCTAAGAGAACATCAAAGGACCAACAATTAAAAAAAATCGAAAGCTTATAAAAATCATAGCGTGGGAGAAATAACATTCCAAGAGCTACAGAAGGCCGAAAGATATTGGATCCAATACATGCAGCGAAATTTTTACAGCGAGGAGTACGAATTATTAGCGAGCGGGCAACAAGTTTATGACTCATCAAAAATATCCTCGCTGAACTCGTATCTCACAGATGGCGTAATGCGGTTAAATAGTCGGTTTCCTATAGAGGACCAAAGCGTATCGAAACGAGATCCAATAATTTTGCCGAAGAGGTCACATTTAAGCTTGCTTCTGATAATAGAAGCTTATCAATCAACTTTCCATGGCGGTGTAAATACCGTGCTGGCACAAGTTCGAAATCGTTTCTAGATCATTCAGGCGAGACAGGTAATTAAATCAGTCCTGCGCAAGTGTGTGATCTGTCAGCATCTTCATGGCAAGAGTGGTTCTGAGCCATGGACAGTACTACCAACAAAATGAATAATGACTACTAGGCCTTTCGAAACAACTGGGGTGCATCTCGCTGGGCCGTTGTATGTTAAGGTCAATGGTGACCAAGGACACAAGGTATACATTATGTTGTTTACATGTGCAGCAATACGAGCTGTACACCTTGAACTAGCACCTGATATGACCACGAAGAGCTGCATGGAAGCAATTAGACGATTTACGTCGAGAAGATACACCTCTTCCCCCTGCAACGATTATCTCAGATAATGCAAAGACTTTCAAGCGTGCTGACTTTGAGCTTTGAAAGCTTGAAATTGTACTCAAAAGTGACGAAGTGCATCGTTTGGCAGGACATAAGGGCATAAAATGGCAATATATACCTGAGAGAGCAGCTTGGTGGGGTGCTTTATGGGAACGCTTAGTAAGAAGCGTGAAATGTGAACTTAAAACGGCCATTAGCAAGGCCAGACTTTCAGCAGAGGAATTAGCTACATTGTTGACGGAAATCGAGAGCGTCATCAACTCAAGACCATTAACCTACATTACTGGAGGCATTGACTCCAGGCCATTTTCTGAATAGTTTCAATTCTTTATTCTCCACAGAGTTACCAGTAACACAGGCGTCGTTAGCGCAGTCTTGGTATTTGCAGCAGTCATTGCTTAAACGTTATTTAAAGCGATGGCATAGGGATTATCTTAATCAGCTTCGATCTATTCACCATCGTAAGAATAGACCAAGTCGTAGCATTACTGAAGGCGAGATAGTGTTCGTGTATGATGAGCTGAAACCAAAGCTCTTGTGGAAATTTGGTATCATCAAAACCGCATACAAGGGCAGAGATGGTCGCATAAGAGCGTGTGATGTGGAACTGGCAAACAAGCAAATTTTCAAACGGTCGGTGCAGCACTTGTATCCGATCGTAGAAAATCATAAAGAATGAGATATGTGATAAACACTAACACAAAAGCATTTCATTTACATTTACTTTTTACCCTCTCCTAACACAACTTAAACATTGCTTTACTAAGCAAACATAATTGTAATTAGTCTTAAGAGTTCAGTTCACTATTAAATGACATTATAACCGCATCTGTGGTATTTTATTCCGATCCGGGCTAGTAATTTTTACACAGTGTAAGCCTGCGTTCAAAGCACGCCGTGTGGAGGTAGAAAGGCCAGACTGGGTGAAAACAATATTGGAGGCGCTGAAAGGATCGCAAAAGCGGAGTGAAAGAGTTATCAAATGCTTCAACTGCGGGAAGCCGCTCACATTGCACGTCATTCCGATCTTGATCCAAGTTGTTTCAACAGCATGGGTAGTCTTAATAAGAAAGCTGGAGGGGATGAGAAAGAGCGAGTAAGAGGTAGAGATCGAGAGCTAGCTCCAGCTATTTAATGTCCTGTAATATCTGTGTCGCAAATTGGAAGGAAATCAAGCAGTCTTACCGTCAGAGGGAATGTGTATGGAAAAGAACGTGTACTGACTGTAGATACGGGCGCATCTCATTCCTTGATTCGATCTGATTTGGTCAACAGGAGAGTAAAGCCATTACCGGGAGCAAGGTTGCGTACGGTCACTGGCGAGTATAACCAAGTCCAGGAAGAAGTGATCTGTGAAGTCTTAATTGGGAAGGTCATGGTTCTACACAAATTCGTTGTGGCGGAGATTGTTGATGAAGTCATATTGGGAGTGGACTTCTTAGTTGACCATGACATCAGGATCGATATGCAGAGAAGGGTTATGCGTTATAAGAACCAGGATGTACCACTCAGCTTCAGTTTTGAGAAAGGGTTCAGTAGTAATCGAGTACTGGTGGAGAAGACTCGACAAAGACCTGCGAGAGAAACACTGGCATTGACAAAACCAAATGGACGCACAAAAACGAAGGAACGAATTTTCCAGAAAGAATGCGAGGATAGTTTCAATCCAGGGCGCACTACTGTTGTGAAACGTGGGAACGATACTGATTATGCGCAGCCAATCCGTCAAGCGCAAGCTCTACAAAGTACATTTGCCAAGCAACAGAGTGTGAGGGAACGAATCAGGATAATGAGTACTAGGATGAAACACAGGTACGACAAGAACAATAATTCGGAAGGTTTCCGGGAGGGAGATTTGGTGCTGCTATACAACCCTCACCGGCGGAAAGGTGTTCCATCCAAAATTTGGTGCAGTTGGGAATGCCCGTACCAAGTTGTGAAGAAGATCAGTGATACCATCTACCGCATACAAACCATTGGGAAACCACGAAATAGAAGGGTGGTTCAGTTGGAGATGCTAGCAGCGTTTAGATCAGGAAATTTGTCTGATCGGGACGATCAGACTTTTGTGGAGGGCAGTGTGACGAATATTAGCAACACTAAGGCACACTATCATCTCTAAGCCGATACTAAGCAGTCACTTGTATCTACATGAACAAATCAATCATTATGTCTATACATATGTACATACAGTAGCGGAGAGATACTCACAAAAGTATGCAATCATCGTGCATATTGCTATGCGAGAAGCTATATACGTGCATCTGTAGTTTATAGGGTAAACAAGTAGTAAATTCTAGAAGGAGAAACGCCTAGATATATGCAAACGAGGAAACCGAAGAGTATAAAAGCAGCACCAGCTGAGGCATGGGCAGTCAGTTTGATTTAACACGAAGTATAAGTGTTATTGGAAGTATTTTCAAAGTAGTCTAATAAAGACCATTTTGCATTATTGAATTTTGGAGTTATTTATTCAACAGTGTAGCGATACGAACGTTAGTAGAAGGTGTAAAAAAAAGCGGAGTTTCACTAAATTCGTTACAGTATTTTACCTCATCGGTGACGTTCAAAACTTTTATTATTGGGTTGTTATTGTCAACAATACACTTTGCGGTGAATACACCACTACAAATTTCCTGTCCGTGTATAAAAACTGGATACTTATTTAGATTTTTCTAGCTTAAATAAGCGATAAACTTCACATCTAGGAGGAATTACCAAGGTGTTATCATTTGTTCTATGTAAAATTGAAATTTTAAACGGTTTGAAGCTTTCAAAAGGTAATAAAATTTGCTATAAACTGTGCATACAACACTTTTTGCTAGGCCCTGCAGATTCAAAGATAACGAACAATCATTACGGATTTTTGAAATTTTTTTTGTAATAACATAAAAAAAATTGTACTTTGCGAGGAAGGATCTCGAAAACTTTATTTTTTGCAGATTTTTTTTTCTCTCTAAGCTCTGTTTTATTACAAAAAATAAACTTTCATGCGACTAAATCGATGGACTAATATAAAAGTTATAAGCATTCAAGTAAATATATCCATTTAATACTTAAGTACCCTACTGGTACATATGTATTCGTATATCAGTTAGTTAACAGGTAGATTTTGGAAGGGTTATTAGATACAAAAAACCTTTTGTTCTAGGTAGGCTTGAATTTTAACTTGATCTAAGTATAAATAATAGTACATGCGCCTTGTTTCTTCATAATATCTGCAAGGCTCGCCAGATACTGTTCAGTTTATAATTGCAGTTTATAACCCATCATTTACTTACACGCAGCAGCGTGGGATTCTTTTGAAAAGGTCGTTACTTCTTTTTTAGGCAAACACAAAAGTCCTAACTACGAGATGATAGTGAACGACTTAATCAAAAACTATGTGGAAATGGGTAAATGAAAAACATATTTAAGACCGTTTTCCCAGTTAAATTTAAAACCTATCTGCCCTATAAACAAAAAAATTGTATGAAAATTTACATGAGAATATATAGTCCTAAATCTGAATTCATCGTCCAGTTCCGAAAATTTATACTAATGTGTCACTTATGGATTTATCTAATATACTTTTTTTTTCTTTCAGGAGTAAATATGTCTTTAAATATTCATTTTCTACACTCCCATTTAAAAATTTTTCCCGAAAAATCTTGGCGACTAAAGTGACTAGCATGACGAAATGTTTCACCAGCAAATGAAAATGATTGAAAGTCGGTATCAAGGATTCTGGGATGTCGCTATGATGGGTGACTACTGTTGGTTTCTCATAAGAGAAACCGATCATAATCTAAATAACCGTCAAAACAAGACATAACTTTTTTCAATTATAAAATAAGATCATAGAGTTAAGACAGAATCATATGTACATATGCTATTATTTGTGACGCCGGTCTCATGCACCGGGGTTTTCAACTGAAGATTTTTTGAAACGTGTTACTAACATTTGATGTTTTTTTTTTATTTGGGCACTGTGACAATAAAACAAAGATATTTAATCAATTTAAGCTCTTTTACTGCAATATTAAAATTCACAAATGTTTTTAACTAGAGCATTAAGAATAACAATGTTTTAGCAATCCATTTTTTAATATTAAAAAAAAAAAAAAATTTTAAATCACACATTCGTTAACGTTAATTAGTCTTTCGATAATTGGAGCTTTTATAAAATGAAAAAAATAATATAATAATGAAAATTTAAAATAATATAAAATTAATCCTTGATTATTTTACTTACATATACGGTGACTTACGGTCTCACACACCAGGTTAGTAAAAAAAATACAGAAATTGTGCTCAGTAAGCAGTTTCGTCGTGAACTGGTGGTGGGGTACGTGCAATGCGGCAGCTACTCGAAACCGCAGCAAACAAGAATAATGGAGAAGAAAGTTATACGATTTTTTTTACACAACCGGTCACCATTGGCGGGTTAAGTTTTACTATGTGGATATATTTATTTGAATGCTTATAACTTTTGTATTAGTACATCGATTTTGTTGAATGAAAGCTTATTTTTTTGTAATAAAACAGAGCTTAGAGAAAAAAAAATTGCAAAAAAATAAAAAGTTTTTTACAAAAAAAAATTGAAAAAATCCGTAATGATTGTTCGTTATCTTTAAACCTGCAGGACCTAGCAAAAAGTGTTGTATGCACAGTTTATAGCAAATTTTACTACCTTTGAAAAGCTTCAAACCGTTTTAGAATTGCAATTCGTTCTTGAGATATATATGATTAAGTGGACCCAATTATTATTTTTTTTTTTTTTTGATAAACGGTTATTCGTAAATATCTCAAAAACATTACCATAGAATTAAAAATAACCTTGATTTTCGGAATCAGGGGGTGATTTTACATAGGAATTTCATAATGGCTGTAAACCAGTGTTATGAACCAATGTTCGAAATTTAAGCAAAAATTCTAGTTCCATATTAGTGAACGAAAAAGATAGAAAATAATAATAAATTATGTAATGCTTGTGGTGGCCGTATATTTGAAATTATCATTGTGTTTAATGTACAATCGGATTTTTTTTTGATATTTAGATGTATATACTTATATATGATTATATTATGTATGTACGTGTTTCTACTTGAAAAATTAAATTTTGGTAAATTATTTAATTAAACAATATTTTTTTTGTATTAAAGTATGAAAAAGTGTATTGCTACGTGCGTAGTTTGAAAAATTCAACTTCGTAAATTATTTAGTTAAGCAAATTTTTGTATTTAAGGTATGAAAAAGTGTGTTGCTAACGCAAAGATTCTACAATTATAATGTAATATACGTATGTATTAGTCTAACTACTGTACCGCCCTTTTGTGCTGCCTTCGCTTGTACATTGCTGAAATTTGTTGTTGTCGGTTTTCTTTGCTGCCATCCACGGTGGTGCTGTTGCCAAGTGATTTTATTTCTCCTTTGCCTCTCTCGTTTTTTTTTGATGAGTTAATGGGGTGTTTTTAATACCGCTATTAACGGTGCTTGGTAAAGGCGTCACAGGTGGTTGTGTTCTAATATCACCGTTATGGCGTGGTACAGTCAGTTAAAAAGTAAAGTGTTTGGTCATGTATATATGTATGTATGTACCAGCCCATCACAACTTTGCTAATAACTTTTCTTTTTTATAAATTTTGATTTTGGCGACCTTTTTGTTAACTAATCACTTTTTTTTCTAGCTGGCTTGAGGTCTTGAATTGAAATAAAAACACAAGGGTTTTTTATATATTACCAATATATTTCGATTACACGGATCGTCTCCAGGGTGAACTCTACAAAACATAAAAACAACAAAATAAATAAATAAATAACAAATTTTCTAACATACAAATTTTAAAAAATTAATAACATACATTTTTTACACGTTTGTATCACTTGACGTGAAGTTTATCACTGATCGTTTGATTTTTTTTCGATTTTGTTTGATTATATATGTTTTTTAATGTATTTATCGGCTTATGGGCTATTTTTACTTCATCTTTGTTGTAGCAGTCTGATTTGGCCAATCGTTCCGACAATTTTGGCACATAAGCTACTGACTTAAATATTTTCTGCGGTTTTTCTTTTTCGCTTTCTTGATTCTTTTCTTCTTGATATTTATTTAACAGTGTTTTAATTATGTTTTCAGGAAAATCATTTCTTCTTAACAAGTTTTATTTCATTTTTAATTTCCTCGTGGTAAGTGTCGTCCGTAATTTCTAATATTCTTCTTATACAGCCCATTGCTGTATTCATTATCATCGTCTTTGGATGCTTTGAGTAAAGTTGACGATTCGTCCTGTTGATGTTGATTTCTTATACCACTTTAACTTCAATTCGTTTTTGCTTCTAATAACAATTGAGTCAAGATATAGTAGTTTTCCGTCTTCTTCAAGTTCCGTTGTAAAATTTATATATTTATTGAAAGAGTTTAGTGTGTCCAGCGTACTTTTTACATCAACTTCGTGTATTATAGCAAATAGATCGTCGACATATTTTGTGAGTAATCTGGGTACTCTTGCTAATTTTGTTGTTGTGTTCTCTAATAGTTTTTCCATCACTATATCGGCAATTACTGGTGATGTTGGGGATCCCATCGGCAATCCTTTTAGCTGTGTATACAATATATCATTGAATTTGAAATACCTATTTTTTCGATGCAAAACGTAAGTATTTCCATAAACAGTTTTTTGGTATATTTGTGAGTTGTTCTATTTTCATCCAATTGTCTCTTATGATCTCAAGGGCTAATTGTGTGGGAATGCTGGGAAACAGGGAAATTACGTCGAAAGATATTAGCTTTTCATTGTCACAAATGTAGGTGTTTTTAATTTTTGTTTTAAACTCAAGTGTATTTTTAATATTGTATGCCGAGTTTGCTGTTGCGTTTTTTAAAATATCTCCTATATATTTGCATAGGCTATGTGCTGGTGATCCAGTGGCCGAACAGATTGGCCTGAGCGGTGTTCCTTCCTTATGTAGTTTTGGTAGTCCATATATCCTCGGAGGTAAAGCTGTTGTTGTAGATAATTTATTTTTCTCCATTTTTGAAATTAAATCCAATTTATAAAGTTTGTAGACCAGACTGTTATTTTTGCTTTGTAGTCTCGATGTAGGGTCCTGTCTTTGAATCCTATACATTGTCAAGTCGTTTAATATATCGCCCATTTTCTTATTGTAGGCACTTATATCCATAGTTACCGTTTTGTTGCCTTTGTTAGATGTTAATATACGAACGTTTTTATTTTTACTAAGAAATTTCTGCGTCCGTCCCACTGTATCAGTTATTGCACGATCTATTGCACTTTGCCTATTTGTTGTTGTATGGTCTTTTATAAGTAATGAGAGTTTTGTTCTTGCTTCCTCTTGTTTCTCTTTAACTTTAATTGTTTGTACAAGATTCTCTCCATCAGCTATATATTTGAATAAAGGAAATTTTGTATTCTCGATTGGAAGCGCAAATTTTGGACCTTTTGTCAAAAGTGTTTGTATGTCTGATGGAAACTCGACTTTCGTTTTGTTTACGAACCAACCTTCATTTTTATTGTTGTCAGCAAAGAATGATTTCGATTTTGACGCAGTTTGTCGTGTTTTGCTTCTTGTCGTTTCTTTAGAGTTGTTGTGAGTATTTTTGCGACTTTTGTTTCACTTTGAAGCAATTTCTCAAAAGTTTTGTTTGTTCCATCTGTTGCTGCTGTCTTTTTAGTATGTTGTGTTTTTGTTTTATTAGCAGACTAAGTATTTTTGTGTGTTTCTTTTTTATATTTTCAAAAATATATATATATTTTCTTTTAAATATAGGATGCCCATTATTGGTTAAAAGTCCACTTTTCGTTGTAGTTTTGGTTTTATATTAACCATTTAAAAACGTTGAAATTTTATTTTTTTGTAGTTTTTTTTGAAATGTTATAATTTTTTTTGTAGTCTTTTTGTAATTTTATAGTTTTTTTGTTTTATTTTTGTAATTTTATAATTATAATTTTTTTGTAGTTTTTTTTTTTTATTTTATGTTACTTCATGTAATTTTGTATTTTATATTATTTTATGTATTTTTTGCATATATTTGTGTTAGCACAACAACCAAGCACTTTTTTCACAACCACCACGCACATATATTTCTTGAAGATTTATCAAAGTCTTTTTATTTTGTGCTGCGAGGGATTTTTCCAATTCCCCGGAGCAGCCACTTTTCCGCAGGCGGAGTCACGGTCGCCATGTAGGATGACCATCGTGGTCATGTATATGTCCGTTGTGGTGGACATGAATTGTCGCCGAAATCGCTTTACCCGGCATCGCTTCTTGCAAAGCAAAAAGGACACAGTAGCCGCTTGCTGAACGAACGCACGATAATGTTACCTGATCAAGATAATGTTTTAACTGAAAAGATGGTTGGACACCAATTCGAATAGAAAAATAAAACTTTACACTTTTAGTTTATAAGTATTTTTATTTTCAATAAAGTATAACTGCGAGCTATAAAAAATGTGTGATCGGTCGAATGAAAGCGCGAAAATACTCTGGCGTCATCTCATTTGACAGTTGTTAAGCTAACCCTCATTGTGAATGTTAGATGTGTTTAATAAGCATTGCTTGACTTTTATGGTCAAGCAACACTTCACATAAGGGTTACCTTACAAGGCGTTGGTTCCACAATACAGTTAAAGAGATGGTTGGTGACATGTGGGGACACATTACAAGCAGGACATATGTTTTGTATGTCGGGGTTGATTCTGGGTAGGTAAAAGTTGAGTTAGAGTTGCTCGCGTTTCCCTAGGAAGAGTGCGTTCCTCTTCTGCTAGTTTTGGGTATTGTTCTTTGAATACAGGATTCACCGGGCAATTCCTGGCATAGAGGTCCGATGCCTGTTTGTGGAGTTATCTGAGGACCTGCTTGTGTTTTTTAGCTGTGTTCTCAGGTGCCGTATTTATTTTTAGTCGTACGGGTATATGACGAGAGTGCACTTACAGACTAATGACAAAACTTTAGATCTCTTTGCTTAGTATAAATAATATATGCTAAGTGAACAATATAAACTAGTATCGCCTGTGGTCGAAATTCGGCCAACTTGTATTTTTTTCAACTCAGTATATTCATCCAGTGTTGGGGGTAGTGCAATAATGCGTTAATAGTTAAACAGTGAGTAGAAATATAGTAAACTGGTCTAACTTGCTTACATTTTTCATTACAATTTTGAATTTGATCTAAGACGTTGTACTTTTTGATTGTATTTTCTTAAATTTTCTACCACCTTTTCAAATGTAATGGTATGGAGCTCCTTAAACAAATATATATAAAAAATGTGTAAAATCAAATGAAATTGACACAGAATTATGGTGAAATTACTTGAAATTGAATTGAAAAATAGCTTTTTCCACTCCACCCGGGAGGTCCCCGTTGGCGCGTTTGATGCCGTTGCCGTTTTGACCTAAAATCAAAAGCGTTTTTGGGAAGTTTTTTTTTTCGTTTAATATACAACGTGAAATTTTCCAGTCAAGTTACATTTAAATAATAATAAACTAAGTTGAAATACAAGAATATATAATAAAATAAGAAATAAAATAAATTAGCATAAAAGACAATATAAACAAGTAAGGAAGGCTAAGTTCGGGTAATCATTATGTTTCATCCCCACTTGACACGAACCATCTTTTCATCAAATGTAATGTGGAAAATACGTCTCTAACACACTCCCTAAAGTCCGTCCCTGTTAAAACTGCTAGTTTCCTTGGACTTCCGTTAGGAGACTTTGATGACAATTTGTGAGTGGTCGCACTCATTGAATGGAGCGAAGTACTGTTAACATAACAACGACAATGTGTAATTTTTTCGT